>NC_087365.1:33315000-38115000 GCF_030014295.1 Loxodonta africana
CTGGGCAATGGTTTGCCTGCACAAGCTTGATCCCCCTGGGGCTTCCTGGCCTCTTTCTCTGGAGTCAGAAGGGTGGAGTGATCAAGGATCACCAGAATAAGGAAAGGAGCCCGGACTCCAGCTGTGTGTCACGGAGGTCATGAGTCCCAAAGTTGAAGGTCTCAGTACCTCTGGCTCTCTGAGACCCTCACCTTTTACCTTTCTCACCTTCTAAAGTGTGTTTTTAACAAAGTTTCCTCATGCTGTACTGTCACAGCAGACTCGGTGGAGGGAAAGACAAGGATCTGGGGTAGCCACCGTCATTAGGCAGATGGGAAAACTGAGGCTCGGGCAGGCTCGGGGACAGGCCCCCACTCCCACACCTTTCTGTTCACAACTGGGGATTCATGCTGCTTTGGAGAGATGTGCAAACTCTGACCAGAGGTTGGGGTGGCAGTTGGTGAGCAGAAGCAGGGTCATATAATAGAGCAGGCCTGCATGTCAGAGTGATCTAGGGAAGGTTCCTTCTTGGGGGCTTGTCTCAGCTTGTACCTCTCGAATGGGGCAATAACCACTACCATCTGCCACCTCACCTGCTGTTACCTGTCCTGGCGAGTAGGAGAGGTGGATGTAGTGAAGACCCCAGCAGCCCTCAGGGTCCGGAAGCCCATCCTCTTCACCCCAGGGCTTGTTGGGAGCAGGCAGAAGTGTGAGAGCTAGACGCCCATCACTGCACCAGCCATGCACAGGTTGGGCTAGAGCCGTAGTGCCCCCTGGCGGCCACAGGCCATGCTGCAGCCTCTGGCCCATTTGCCCTCACAGGCTCTTCGACTATCGGGGTCGCTTGTCGCCGGTGCCAGTGCCCAGGGCGGTCCCCGTGAAGCGACCCCGGGTCACGGTCCCCTTGGTCCGGCGTGTCAAAACCACCATACCTGTCAAGCTCTTTGCCCGGTCCGCTGCCATCACCACCGGCTCAGCCAAGATCAAGTGTGAGTGCCTGTCTTCTTCCTAGATAATTTTTATTTTTGTCATTAGCAAGATAATAGAATCACATTTTTTTACATTGGAAAATAGATAAAGGGAACAAATCTCCCACAGTTCTGCAGCTCTGTCACAACCAGGTGAGTATTCTTATGCGTTTCTAAGAGGAAGAATCTGATGTTTGAGGGGGAGGGGCTTGGGTTGGGCATGGAGAGTTTGTGCTGTGAGATGGTGTTGTCTTCTCTCCAGTAAGGACAAGGACAAGCCCACTACTCCATGTTCATTCTGCTGTACACATGCTGCGGGCAGTGGGCGCACCATGCAGGCATCCAGAGATCTCATTGCGAAAGACCCACATTCGTAAACTTATGAAAGACAGACAGTGCCCTATATAATACAAGCAAAGACACACACACTTAGGTGCACACAGATGTGCATACCACACACGTGCGTTTTCGTCCATCCCCGGTCTCCTTTAGAGTTGAGAGGTCTGGGGAAAAGATGTCCAGGTTCCGTGGTGTGGGTTGGTCACTGTAGGGACGGCCTCCAGGGAGTCACGGGGAAGGAAGCCCTAGGCTTCGGCTTTTCTCTGTCCAGTAAAAGAATAGTGGACAGGGATGGTTCCTGGCATTGGCCTGCCAGCTTTCCTAGTTGACAAAATAGGTGTGGAGTCTTGTGTTAGTTGCAAACTCCCACACCCCCTACGACAGCTCTGTCCTTCTTCTATTCCCAGTAAAGAGCAGTGAGCTGCAAACCATCAAGACAGAGCTGACACAGATCAAGTCTAACATTGACGCCCTGCTGGGCCGCTTGGAGCAGATCGCTGAGGAGCAAAAGGCCAACCCAGGTCAGCCCCCGAGGGTCCTCACCCAGCTCAGTGACCAGGAGCACAGGACAGAGGGCGGGGGGTGGGGGGAGACAGTGCATGGAGGGAAGAGGGGCTGGGGTGGCCTCCAGTCCCTGGAAGTCTGCAGACCTGGGCCCATCCGGATCCATTGTGCTAAGGCCATCTTCCTCTAAGGTGCCTTGGGCAGTTGCCTTAGGCTGAGTTTTATTTCCTCCCACCCCTTCTCAAGATGGCAAGAAGAAGGGTGACAGTGGCAGCGGCAGCGGTAGTGGCGGCGGCAGCGGCAGTGGTAGCGGCAGCGGCGGCGGTAATAGCCGGCCACTGGCCCCCCAAGAGGACACGGCTTCTGAGGCAGACACGCCTCAGGGAGAAGCACAGGCTCGAGATGATGGCGATGAGGAAGGGCTGCTGACACACAGCGAGGAAGAGCTGGTGAGGGCCTGGCCCTGGGCATGGCTGGAGAGGGCTGGGACGGGGCTTACCATTCCTTGGGGCAGGAGGGCCACAGGGGAAGGGGGAACCTCTGAGCTGGCTGGCCTCCCTGAGGGCTCCCTTCTTCCTTTTTCCCAGGGCTTCTAGTCCTGTAGGGAAGAGGGAGGAAATAAGGAGGGAGTAGTTCCCTGTTTCAACTGCCAGTTGGAAGTCCCACTCACAACCAGGCAGACCTCTCAGCCCAAGCCCAAGGCCCATTCTGGACTCCACTGTTAACGTGGTTTAGAGAAGAGTCAGGGGCTTGAGGGAGCAGACATGGGCTGCAGAGCTCCAGAGAACAGGACTAGGATTGCCTGGGGAAGCCACAGGGAGGTGGGTATCAAGTCTACAGAAGGACTTCTAAAAGCCATTGCTGCCTGAGCATGAAACAGAGTGTCCCATAAGGGAGTGAGCTCCCTGTCTAATCCTGGCATTATTCAGGCTGAAGCTGGGACATCATTTGACAAGGAGCTCATGTTGAGTGGGAGGGCAGGCCAGATTCTGAGTCTATATCAGCTGTGTACTACTATTCATTTATTTAATGAACACTCACTGAGCACCAGACCCTGTCCTCCTCCACCTTCGTACTTCATTTAGCCTTAACAGCTGCCCTGTGCTATGCAAAGTATTTCTCTTACAACATGTTACTCTGTGAGGAAACTGAGCCTCGTAGCTAATAAACCCTGAGACAGGATTTGAGCCCAGACTTCTTCACTGAGTCTGGGCTTTCTCCTTTTCATCACTGCTGGCTTTCAGCACAAGGCCAGATGGATTTATGGCCATGACACTCAAGAGGTCCTTCTCGTGCCCAGCTCGTCTCCCCTTCTTTGAATCTAGTTGATACTTCTATCTTCCTTTGTAGGCATAGTACTGTCTATAAAGCCTTAACGAGGGCATAGCCACCCCAAAGTTGGGGAGCTCACCACTGCTCCAATCCAAGAAAGTCTTCCTCTGCACAGAAATCTGCCCTGACTTCCTTAATTGGTCCTTTCTCTCTCCTTTGGGCCCTCAGAATCCCAAGCCAGCCGTGTTTAAGCTGGTTTTATAGTCAGTTCCCTTGGCTGTGCCTCACCCATCCCCATTATGCTCTGGGCCCCAGGGTCCTGGGCACATGGCCCAGAGCAGGACTTAGAGCTTACAGTGAGTGATGTGTGGTCCTTTGTTGCCTCCTCCCTGCCAGGAGCACAGCCAGGACACAGATGCGGAGGATGGGGCCTTGCAGTAAGCAGGTACGGGGGTCCTGATGGGCAGGGGGTGGGAAGGCAGTGAAGTGCTGGTCCTAGGTGACCATGCCTTTCCCTGGGATGGGCAGAGACCATCATGAAGCAGACTTGGTAGTGTAGCCCTGTGCCCAGGATTTAAGGCCTCTCCATTCCCAGCCATTCTGCCACTCAGCTTTGTGGTTGGGGCTCGGTAGCCTGAGGGGCCCATCTCAGGACACTCTGAACCTTTCTCCAGCCTTGAGGAGCTCACAGGCTAGTGATGGTAAACACAAACTATCATCACCCAGTGTGAGCAGGACAGTAGAAAGAAGCCCAGGGGCTGGGAGCACCACAGGGGGAGCCTGACTCAGCCAGGGCCTCAGAGAGGGTTGTGGGGGAAGAAACGTTGTCTGGCTGAGTCTGCTTGTGATTGAGGGAGAAGCATTCTGCACCAAGGGGACAGCATAAGCGGAGGCACAGAGGTGTGACAAGCTTGGTGTGTGGGAAACAGCCAAGAGCCTCTTGTGGCTGCAGCCCCAGCTCTGCAGAGCAGAAAGAGGAAGCTGCTCATCATCAGAGGGCCAATTGTGAAGGGTCTTACATGCCAAGTTAAGGGGCTTGGGCTGGGTCCTGTCATGGGGAGGAAGTGTCCTGTGTGCCGAGAGCTTTATCTACTTAATCTTCAGCCCTGCAAGGTTATGATTGGGTCAGTATAACAAGGTGCAGGGAGCTACACATATCTCACAAGATTTCAAGGTGGTAATTGGTAGAGCCTAGATTTAAACCAATGGTGTGTAGCCTCAGAGCTCACTCTTGCCATTGTCTTGCCTTTTGGAGATGCATGGTTGGTATTACTAAAGAGACTAAGTTATACCTTGTTAAGCCATTTCACAAGGTGAGGTACAGGGCCTCAGGTGAGGAAATGGAGGTTCAAAGAGGAGGAGAAACTTTCCCAAGGTTACATGGCCAGAAAATTGTGAGGCCAGAGCCAGAGCCCAGGCATATCTCCATCTGCAAACACCAGTCTGCCCTTTCTTCCTTACTGTTACCAAATCATGAGGGTGCCTTCCTCTCAGCCTTAGTCTTTTCTTTGTCTCCCTCTTTCTCAGCCTGACAGGAGCGATGGCCACCGGCAGGAGAAGGGCGTGCACTATCCCAGGCCTCAAGCCGGGCACCCATCCCTGGGTGCCTCCCCTCAGTGGGTACCAGAGGAGAGCTGACAGCAGGCACCTCCTTCCCACTACGCATCCCAGCCAGTGCCACTTCCTCTCCAGGTGGAGCAGTCAGGCTGCCCCTTTCCCATGCACCTTCCTTATCTGTACTGCCCAGGCCAGAGGGCAGAGCACAGAGATCTCCCCACACTCTGCCTCCCCTCCCCAGGACACTCCAGGTTTGAGATTTTTCTATAGGTTTGGAGAAGGTGGGGCCACAGGGAGGGGACCCTGACAATAAAGAGATTGGATCCCAACCTGCTCTGAGATGGGATGGCTTGTGTTTTCTCAGGAGGGTGTCCTGGCCCTCCTGCCCAAGTAGAAAGCCAGTCTACAGTACCCCCTTTTTGTTCTCACTCCTTCACCGCTCCCTGCCAGGTAACAGTGACTGGGGTGCCTAATACTGATCCCTCTGGGTCTTAGTTTCCCCCGGTAACATGGGGATAAAAATGGCCAGTAGGGCTGTTGGGGAAGGTCAGGTGTCCCAGACACCATGAGAGTACCTTGCTGGCTGAAGTGCCAAGTGCTCGTGAAGGCATTGGTGGCCCCCTTGGTCGCCTAGTAGTAGGTTGAGGTGTCAGCTCTTTCCTGAGCTACTCATTAAGTGTGGTTTTTCCCAGATCTGAAATGATTCTAGAATCTGCCTCCTCCTCTACCTTCTCTGCCACGGTGCTGGTTTAGAACACTGTGGTTTTCCACTTGGACTTTGTCCCTGCAGCAGACTCCCAATCTCCAGCTTCACGTCTGCCCCATTTCTTGCCAGCCACCATAGTGTTATTTCTGAAACATGTCCTTTCCCTGCAGAGAACCATTTACTGTCTGACTCCTCATCTTCAGGACAAAGCCCCAGCTCCTGAATGTGGGGTACATGATCTTACTTGCTCTGGCCTCTCCTGTCTCTTTCCTGCCCCACACATAAACCTTACATCCCAGCCACACAAAAACATTCTCGTCCTTCACGTCCATAGGCGCTTTTGGTACCTCAAGCAGTAGGAGGTTTGTGTCAGGATACACGTGGTCTGTCTGCATCTATCTGGGCGACCTATCTAGACGTTGGTTGTGGGGCAGGTAGTTCAGTAGGGACCATATTCTGTCTCTAACAGCTGGCCAGTCACAGTGTACGCAGCTCATCATGTCCTCCTAACTTCACCATCTGTCCCATTCAGGCTGCACCATGAATTGGTCAGTTTTCTTGCGTTCATATTCCCAGAGAGAATAAGCTGCCGTAGCAGGTGCTTTTGAGTCACTCTTTGGATACAAGTACCCACACTTGTCTGTTGCAGTGGGTGATACAGATGTGGCTATGCAGGCTGGTCTTGTTGGTATGGAGCCGTGGGTGGGCATGCCCCCAGAAACATTTTTTGTTCCCAGTCTGGCATGTACTTTTCTGCTTTCTCCACCTGGGAAATATCTTCTCGTCATTAAGCTGTTGCTCTAATGTCACCACCTCTGAAAAGCCTCCCAGACCAGCCTTCTGCTCTTTAAAAACCGCTTATTCTTTCCTCTGGGCTGCCTTCCCCAACACAGAACACTTAGTCCCATTGTCAGAAAGGGCTTAGAGTCTTTCCCTTCAGCTTTACATATTCCTCAAAATGTCCAGGCCTGCTGAAATCCTCATTAAAAATTTCCAGTTTCAAACCAACATTTCTGCCATATCCTCCACTGAAGCGTCCCTATGGCTTTGGCTCCAGGTTTTAGTGAAGGGCAGAGTCAGGGTTTGGAACAGTGCTTGGCTCTCCTGGGTTTGGAAGCCCCCAGGAAAGTCTGTGTTGTGTCCTGTCTCTCTTGGTTGCCTGCCATCATTGGCAGGCCAGCAGTCTAAAGCCCTGGAGTGTAACTCTAGGCCTCAGCATTCTCAAACTGTGCTTGGCCAGTTCCAAAGCAGCCGGAGATCTGGACCCACAGCTGAGCCAAGGGCCCAGTACCTGCTTGGCCATTGCCACTTGGTGTGATTTAGAGCGCTATTTCTGCTCCTTCTGAGATTTAGTTGCCCAACAGGGATCACAGTCCCCATATGCCTGCCTGCAGCAGCGGGAGAGTGATGGGAAGAGGCTCTGTGAAGAAATGGGCCACACACTCTTATGGTGGGGACTGAGACCCTCTGAGAGGTCCAGGCCTAGGGTGAGAATAGTCCCTTTGGAACTGGCCTGGGCCCTGGCCCTCCTTGGTCAAAACAAAAGACTTCAATCTGGAGAGATGAAAAGAGCGTCCAGTAGATGGGGCTAGGTCCCCATTCCCTAGGAAGAGCCCTCGGTGGAGCACAGCCCTCCAATCCCTAAATCCACAATCGCCTCACTGTCCAGAATACCAGAGCCAGGTCTGTAGCAGATGTGCTTGTGTAGCCAGGAAGATGACTGCCCTTCCTGGGTCTTGGTATATCCCCATCTCTACAGTGTGGGGAAGAGCTGCTTTGGGCTGGCACTGTGACTCTCTGTCCCTAGAGCCCACTGCTACATGCCCATTGGAGGTCCTACCCAGTAGTCCTACTGAGTTACTCATTTCTCAGAGCTTGTAGGGCGGGTAGTTCAGTAGAGACCATGGGCTTCCTTAGTATGCCAGGCCTGGAGGGCCATGTAAAGAGCAGGGAAGACACCTTCAAGGGCAGGAAGCATCTACCTACCTACCTCTACCCACAAGGCCCCGCCTAATCACCCTGCCTCCAGGATATATGCTGGACAGAGAATGGGATCCCCCAACTTGGTACCCCTGAGGTAGCCAGCCCCTAGGAATAATTGGACCCTTCAGTGGGAGGTTTGTATCCATAAAGCCCTGCATTCACATGCCCTCCTTTTCCCGAGTTGGGGAGATGATAAGTGTCTTCCCACTGCTCAGCACTTTTCATTTATCTGGCCAATTTCCGAAAACTAAAAGGAGATGGTGAAGAAATTTGAGACCAGATTCTGCCCAAAGGACTAATTTTGTCTAGATGTTTTCAAGACTTGAAGTCGCATTTGTGATCCTAGCCCCCATCTTGAAGGACTATAGCGGTCAGTAGGTTTACTGGGTTGTGAGCTGGGGCCTGGGGCTTTACCTCCCTCCCCCATAATACTGCCAGCAAGGTCTGTGACCCTGTGCAAGACTTTGCTCTCTAGGTCTCAGTTTCCTCATTTGTAAAATAGGAAGGGTTGGCCTAGATCAGGAATAGCAAATGGGCCTTGTATCAGTTATTGACTGTTATACAACAAACTACCCCAAAATATAGTTGCTTTAAACATTTATTAGCTCTTGTTTCTATGGCTTGACAATTTGGGATGGGCTGAGCTGGGCAGTTCTACTTACCTCATATGGCCTCTCATGGCTGAAGTGAGCTGGCAGATTGGCTGGGGATCGCTTGTTCCCGGATGGCCTCACTCAGTGTCCAGTGGTTGGGGCATCGGGCAATGGGCCACGTGTTCTGAGGATCTAGTAGTGTGGTCTGGGTTTCTTTACATGCCGTTGGTTCCAATAACAGCAAGAGAGGGCAAGCCCCAATATGCAGTTGGTGGAAGCTACCACCGCTGCTCCTTGGAAACCCTATGGAGCAATTCTTCTCTGTCCTGCATAGGGTCGCCATGAGTTGGAACCAGCTCTGCGGCACCTAACGGCAGCGGCAGCATCGGCCAAAGCGAGCCGCATGGCTACGCCTGAGTGCCTCTTGATGGGAGGTGCTTCAGGATGTAGCCATGGTTGGTGTCTCACCTTCCTCAGGCTTCGTTCCACCTGGCAACTCAGGACAAATTCGCAGTGGCTGCCTAGAGCGGTGGTTGAGCGTTCGGAGCTAGTTTTAGGCTATTAGGAAATAGTAACAAGATAGTTTCGTGATGTCTTATTGGGTCACTGTGAGTTGGAAATGGCTTGATGGCAGCGGGTTGGGTTTGGTATTATGGGCAAGGACTGGAATGTGGATGCTTGAGTGCTAGATATTTGCTGCCCCCTGGCCAGGTTGACCAATAAGATCACGTCCTGTCCCATAAGGACATTATATACTATATACTAGGCCTATCTGTTAAGACCACAGAAGTGCAGAAAGCAGGGCGAAAGATTCTGAGCCAGGTGTCCTAGATTCGAATCCCAGTTTGGCCACTGATTCGCTGGGGCTTTGGACAAATCAAAATCCCCCCGCCTGTGGCCATTCTTCATAATAATGATAAACCACTAGCTGAATACCTGATGTGTAACAGGCACATGGAAACCCTGGTGGTGTAGTGGTTAAGTGCTATGGCTGCTAACCAAAGAGTTCGTAGTTCGAATCTGCAAGGCGCTCCTTGGAAACGCTATGGGGCAGTTCTACTCTGTCCTATAGGGTCCCTATGAGTCGGAGTCGACTCAACGGTACTGGGTTTGGTTTTTAACAGGCACATTTTATACTTTTTTATCTCAACCACCTGTAGGCGGATTTAGTGAGAACTTTTTGTTCTCACAAGTTACAGAAGCTCAACCCTGCTTAAGCAGGAGGAAGTTTACTGGCTCATGAGGTAAAAAGTCCAGGAGTAGATCTGCAGACACAGCGAGACCCAGGGGTTCAGAAGCTGCCATCAGGAACCTGTTTCTCTCTTCCTCAGCTTGTCTTCCTCAGTGTTAGCATCACTCTCAGCCAGGTGCTAAGTGGTGCTAGAGATGGCCATAGAGCCTCTGAGGGTGGAGGGGGAAAGGAGGAAGGAAGGCATGGGCCAATAAAAACAGCAGGGGTTCATTGTGTGGTTATATGCTCATTTTATAGATTTTATAGATGTGTAGATTTAACGGCACTGGGGTTTTTTTGGTTTTTTTTTTTAAGGATTTAAAACATGGCCCCATTGAGAGGTGGTGTCCATATACTCTGCCTTGTATCTGGACCGCAACTGTTTGTTAGAATATGGCATTGGTGATGCTATGCCAGTTTTCCCTGCCAGATCTTAAGAAACTAGCAGCTTTTACTTCTTGTCTCTTGGGGCACTCGCTCTTGGAACCCAGTCATCATGCTGTGAAGAACCCAGGCCACATGGAGAAGCTATGTGTAGATGTTCCAGCTGAATGCCAGTATCGACTGCCAGACATACGAGTGAGGAAGGCTTCGAGGTGACTTCAGCCCTAGCCACCATTTGACTGTCCACATGAGAATCGAGTAAGAACTGCCTAGCTGATCCCAGCCAAGCCCTGATACCATGAGGGATAATAATAAAATGATTGTTGTTCTTTTAAGCCACAAAGCTTTGGAGTGATTTGTTTTATGTCAGTAGATAACCAGAGCAGAAACCGAGGCTCAAAAAAGTTAAGTAGCTTACTCTAGGAGGAAGTGGTTAAGAGAATAGGCTTTGTGAATCTGAGTTCCTACCTAAACTAGTGGTTGTGTGACCCTGTGCAGGCAAGTAACTTAACCCCTCTGAGCCTCATTTTTCCTCGTCTGAAAAACTGATGAAAATACTTAATAAATGAGAATACTTATTACCTAATCCAATCCAGATTCAGGTGATTTTTCTCCTTTTTTTAAAAAAGTTTTTCCTCCCTAGGGAAACCAGTAAAAGAACAGACTGTAATTTCCTTTTTTTTGCTACTTACTTATACCCAACCTGTTCCAAAAAGTATTTCAGGCAGCTTACAAAGAGAAAATCAAAATTAAGAAAATGAGGCAAAGGAAGATAAGGACAGGAAGGCCTGTTTGTATTCCAATGTCTAGAAGTTATTGCAGTCAAGAGGGACATGTTGGGTCCGTCAGTAAGCCTGTGGGGCAAGTCTGGTGGGCAAGAGTAGGAGATACTCATCCCCACTGTAACCAATTGGGAAACTGAGACTCACGGTTGAATGATTTGCCTGAGATGATGTCACTGGGAAGAGGTGGAGGCAGGATGCAAACGTGGGCATTCTCTTCCCCCAACCCTGTTATAAATGATTCTCCTGGAAATTCCTCTTGGTTTTTGTGACCAGAGTCTCTCGTGGCTCTCCCCCTCTGGGCTGAGTTTCTTTTGCTGAGTCTCCACCCTCTTCTTTTTCTGAATATACTGTCTGGATGACCTAATCCATAGTTTAAAACTTGATCCACATGCTTCTGTAGTCTCTACTTCTCAGTCCTTCCCCATGAGCACCGATTTGAGGGATATATACATATAGATGCCTATCCAAAAATCAGACAGTAAAAACCCTATGGATCACAACGGTCAGATCCACAACCATCCAGACAGCGTTTCCTGCCATTGTGCATGGGGTCACTGTAAGTCAGGGGCCAACTCAACAGCAGCTAACAAATCTGGTAGCTGCACTTAGATGCCCACAGGGGCCTCCGTCAGGCCCTGCCCTGTCCAGCCTCCAGTCTTTTTCTTCATGAGTTCACCTTGGGGGATGGCACCGCTATCCACCCTGTCAGCACCCTCCACTCGTCCCTAATTGCCAAGTCATGTTAACTTTATTTCCATGGTATGTTTTGGCTCTATCCCCTGCTTTTCATCACCATTGCCTTAGGTTAGGCCCTTTTCATTTCTTGGACTTTTGTAATAACTTACCTCTTAATTCCCACCAGAGTTCTTCACTGCCCACTGGATAAAATACAGACCCACTGAATAAAATACGTGGCACATAAGCCCTCAAGGATCTCCTTCACCTCTCTGGCTCCCCTCTCCCAATCTGCCCCTATTCTCAAGCCACATGGAACTATCTGTGGGAAGAGCTGTGCTGTCTTTGGCCTGTCTGCCTTACGCATGCTGTTACCTCTACTTAGAATGCTTTGTCTTCTCCCACTGGCTAACCTTCCTTATCCTTTATAGCTCAGCTCAGAGGTCACCTTCTCAAAGACACTTTCGTGGCCCCTCCCTTCTACTTACATCAACACCTCTTACTGGACTGTATTTGCCACTGGTTTGCTCATCTTTTGTTTCCACTAGACTGTAAGCTTCTGGAGGGCAGGGACTGCCTTTTGTGCAGGCGCTTAGGTCAAACTTATAAACACATGACATCACTGAGAGGCAGCATTGTAGAATGGTTAGAGCACAGGCTCTGAAGCCCAGATGCCTGGGACTGCATCCTGGCCCCATCACTTACCAGTTAGGTGACCTTGGGCAAGTGACTTAACCTCTCTGAATCTCCCATTTCTTCATCTGTTATATAGGGATAATAGTACAGATACCTCAGAGGGTTGCTGTGAAGATTAAATGTGTATATGTTTATGAAGTATCTAGAACAGGGCCGGGCACGTATTAAGGACTTTGGTAGTATTTGCCACTTGTTGTGTCAAGTAAATGATTAAGACTAGCCATGAATGTGACAAAGCTTCAAAGACTGTGCCTCTGTCCCACATCCTTGGGACAGTCTGGTGTCTCTGTAGCCAAGGATGGCAGGGCTGGTCAGGTTTGTGACAGGCATCCATCATCCCAAGAGCAGTCTTTAATAGCAAGGCAATTACTAAGCCCCCCTGAACTAGAAACGAAGGCAATATGCAGGCCCCAGGATTTGGCATGAAAAACACATGCTTGTCAGGGTCGCCTGGGAAGATCAGATTATGTACTTAGGAAATACCTAGAATAGGGCCTGGCACAGAGTAAGGACTTTGGTAGTGTTGGCCATTTGTCATGTAAATGATTAAGAATAGCCCAGATTCTGGGCCACATGAGAGGCATCTGTCATAGTGCACTAGTCTTCATTCTAAGAGGTTAAAATCATTTTGATACTAAAGCTGTTGCCACTTACGATTAGGCTTGGGAAAAGGGAATTCCACCCTGGATATTCAGCCTAAGAAAAGTATTCAGCATTCATCTCGCCATTACCTCTTTGAGGTAGGTATTTTCACCGTTTTATAGATAAGAATACAGGTAGATTAAATAACCAATTAAACCAAGAGGATTGCCACTTTGGACTGTCCTGAGCTCATTCTCTCCATTATCAAGAACTAGCAAATTAGCCAAACACCCACCATTAGAGTACTGATATAATTAACTGTAGCATAACATGAATAAACTCTTAAAGATTTTTAAAATTAGGAAGACTGTACTAACTTGGGAAAAAATGCCCTTGACTCTAAAAGGTTCTGTGGTGGTAGGATTATGGGAGTTTGTGAGTTTTTTTCACCTTTTTCAATTAAAAAAAAAAACAAGGAAAACCACATGGTACAAAGTTTAACTTCTAAAAATGTGTCGTAAAATGGAACGTTCTGTTCAAATGGGGCAAAGGATCTGAACAGGGAGCCTGGGTGCGGCACTGGGCCTCATGCGCCAGGGTACTTCTTCCAGGACTGTCCATTCCAGCCTGGGTCTCTGCAGAACACTTAACCTACATGATGTTCTAGCAGGGGTGGGAGTAGAAGCTACAAAATCCTGCATATTCTCTACTTCTAAAGATACTCATTCCAGTATTTGTGGAGCACCTATGACTTGCTAGGTATTGCTTGTTCTTTAAGTTTTTCTGTAGATTGGGGAAGTGGGGTCAAAGAAGGTATTCTAAACATTGGCGATACAACCACATGTTTGTTTATGTGCTGCTGAAATGCGTATTAGCATCCTGAAGACTTTACTTAGGCAGCAGTCAAGGGACCTGTGTACATGTTCTCAGACTTTACCATGGAATGCCTCTTCTTTTTTTTTTTTTTTCTCTTTATTAGGAACACCTCAACACTTTTCTAAAATACTTTTGGAAAGAATGTGGTTCTTAATCAGAAACCCTCAATTGTCTTTGCCTTGTCACTATAGCAGAGTTCCTTCTAACTGCGCTGTGGTTGGTTTAAAACTATAGAGGAAGAACAGAGGTTGGTGCAACTGTATGGGTAACTGAGGAGCAACAGGTCATTTTCAATATAAATATAGTCAATCCAGTTTTAACCAAATAATATCTCAATGGACATAAAACTTAATGGGCCTGGATCAGTCCTGAGAATGTTTTAAGAGTGAAGTTAAAAACTGGGGTGTTATTAGTTTGTCACAAATCTGTAAAGTTCTGTGTCTTCCCTAAAGGGTCCCACTAAGAAAACACACACACACACAAATAACAGAATACTAACTGCACGAGAGGCACTGACCCTTGCTTTATTCACGCAGTAACATCCAACATTTGTTACAGCTTGTTCTCCAAACTCAAAATGCCTTCAGAAACCTGGGTTCCACCCAGCAGTGCTGTCAAATAGTTTTCAAACTGTAGTTGAGAACAACAAAAAAAGATTGGCCAGTAAAACTGAGAATTGTGTGGACGTAGATACAAAAAAGGGAGAAAGGGATCATAAACAGCAGTCATGTTCATCATGGCAGTGGTGGCAGCTCAGTCAGTGTGGCCCCCCCTTAGGAGGGCCCTACTAGGTTGCAGGAATGCTCCCTCCACCACTTCATGGCCAAGGTGCTTTACAGCACTTGGCATGTTACTTTAAATTAAGGGTCACAGTGATTAAAAACACCACAGTCAAGACATTCAGGACAGACACGACTGCTCCTAGGCCGCTTGGAATAACAAGTCCGGCAATAAGAAAGTAAGGAGCAGCATGTATGTCCTTATCCTCAGTTAAGTGCGTGCAAGGCAGACCACAGCACAGACATAGATTATCTTGTCCCCTGTGCTCCAATCAAGAAATACCCACATCCTCTGCAGAACTGGAGGCCCGAGAAGTACCAGACAGATAGCATCTCTTGGGTTCTCATGGTCACATTCAAAAGCTACTTCAATATAGAAAATAGAAAAGCATTTGTGGTGGGCCTTTTTCAAACCCAGGACCTAAGTTGAGGGGAGGGGGTTCGTCACCATTTGGACTCTTCTCAGAAGAGTCCCCTGTACTGCACACACATCATGTCCTCCTGAACAGGGTGCCCAAGCAGGGTTGTTCTTGGTGTGCCAGTTACAAGACACACTTAGGAGGTTATGTTTCTAAGATTCTCTTAGTGGCCAGTGAGGAAGAAAATCCTAAGGGTGAGGGTACCTAGCACCTTGAATTCCCTCATGTGGTAACAGCTGGAGGACTTGGCAGTGAGGTAGTAGCAACAATCCTCACATAATAAAAATAATTCAAATCTATGTAAATCTTCCCTGGATGTTGAAAACAGGCAGTCCTCCCAGATTTTATGCTCATATGCTCAGTTCACTCTCTCATGTGAAGCAGTGTCTACTTTGTGTCTCAAGAGAAGCTGGGAAGGAAAACGGCTGCCCAGCTGAAGTGCCTGCCAAAGTCCAGTTTCTCAGGACAAGCATACAGCGACTCATCAGAGCCCAGGCACAAACTGTTTTTGCTGAATTCACCGAGCACAACTTTTAAATAAAGAAAACTAAAGGACAAACCAAATTGAAAGAATCACTGTTATAATAACTTTAATTTATCTCGCATTTTACAGAAGTCTATGAACGATTTTAAAAAAGCACCTCCTTACCCCATCGCGTTTCTCGGACAGTTGTTAAAGTGGGCAATGAGTATGTCAACAGCTTGAGCATCGGCATCTTGCAAGGATTTCACAGGCCAACCAACCACACGCCAAAGAGCTTGGCAGCTTTTCTATCTTGTTTTTAATACAATGGTATATCCAACTCTGGTGGTAAACCTGTCCAGCCAAATCTCCACAACACATTTTGCAAAATCAGTGGTGATTAGCAAATTAGTTAGCTTTGGCACGGAGCTGTGCTCGCTTGCCCGTGACAGCCTGGAAGCCGGTTTTGATGCTGGCAACTGAGCATCGAGAGTGACAAGTTTCGCACTGTAAGAAATAAAGTCGGGTGTCCTTCTGTAGGATTGTGTCCGGTGATCGGCACGTGTGACAGGTGACATATTCCTCTGCAGGAAGAGCAA
Organism: Loxodonta africana; assembly: GCF_030014295.1. Lineage (NCBI taxonomy): Eukaryota > Metazoa > Chordata > Mammalia > Proboscidea > Elephantidae > Loxodonta > Loxodonta africana. Next base: position 33,330,391 of record NC_087365.1, read on the forward strand.
CACAAAGCATTATCGTGGCTGCACTGAGCCAGGGGTTTCTTCCTTGTGCAATACATATTCTACTCTGAACTCCACGAACTTAGGCTGAGACAGCAGGTTATCTGGGAATCCAGACCAGGGGAGCTTAGCTAAGCTTAGCTATTCTGGGGGTAAGAAAACACAGGCTGTCTGCTGTGATGCTTCAGGTACTAAAAACCAGGTTGAAGTAAATTCAAATTGCCCCAGGAGGCAGGAAAGTTTGTCAGCTACCTACTCCTGGTTCTATCTACAAAAGAGAGGGAACTGACTAACCTTCCTAGGTGGGAACAGACATGCCAATTTTAAGGGATTAGGAATGTAACACAGGAGTCAAGCCATGTCTGAATCACAGACAAGTTTCTCTTGAGTTGGCCTTCAGCACTGGAGCCAACCAACAGCTTCCATCAGAGCTGGGCCATCTTAGGAAATTCAAACCCCTCTCCTGGCACCTCATCAGTGGTCTAGAGCTACCTCCCATTCACTATCATGTACCCCAATCTTTTTAAGGCCAACCTTTCCAGGCTCATTACAAACTATGAACAAATGGCTCTCCCCAGACTGCAGTCTGATGAGAACATTTCAGGGTAACATGATTAAATTATACACTTACTGATATATCTTCTCAAAACATTTTCTATCTGTTTCTGTTGGAATCTTCCTTTGATTACAAGTTGGTTATTACCATCTATAGAACCACTATGAAAGAAAGAAAAAATGTCTCCATTAAAATTATTTTTTCTGTAAAGAACCAAATTCTGGGATTTCTGTATGTAATGAATTTTTAAGATATTCGGTGGTCTAGAAGTGGTGCTGTACTACCTGGCTTCTCCTTTTTAAAAAGTATTTTTAATTAAGTAGTTGGTGCCTGATGACCAACCCATATTTCCTAACATTAAATCCAATTTCAACCAATTAAGTCAGTAACAACGATCAGATTTATGGGATTTTAAGTACAAAACAAATAGATTGCTTAATTATAACAGCCCATTTATCCAACAAAGGAAATAAACCTTTACTGAGTGTCTACCATATGCATAACAGAGACAGGAATGTAAGTATGAAATATGAAAGGGGCTAGAGAAATAAAAAATCCTAAGCACCAAATACTTTGAATCAGTTATGGTTAAAAACATAGCTTATGAAAACATTTTAAAATTGATTATGGAGACGGCTGAACAACACTGGATTGATTAAAAACCACTGAGCTGTACACTTCAAATGTGTGAATTCTATCTCAATTAAGCTGTTACCAAAAAAAAAAAAAAAAAAAAGCCACAGGCCACAAATTGTCCATGGTACTCAATGAGAAACTTCTGAGAAAGCTATTGACAAGTACTTTTAAGAAAGCAAAGCTCTAGGCTAAACATTATCATTTCTTAAAAATTATGAGTCACAAGTAAAACAACAAAATCCAGCCAGATGGAGTTTTATATTTGTTCTGTGTCTCATCGTAAAACTGACTTTCGTTTAAGAATCTCTCCTGTGATTCTCCTTTAACTACAGGGTTTAACAGCATACTCCATCAACTGGAACCCTTAGTATCTGGGCTATATTGATTCCAATGCTTGTAGGAAATGTTTTTCATTCACTGTCTGTCAAAAGAAATTGAGTTTTCTCAAAAACCCTATAACATTAATCTCACTGACCGTAAGTTCACTGATCACAACTTCTTGTAATTTACCCCACCTCTATAAGACTGCAAATTATTCTCAGAAGTAGAAAAAATATTGCTAGCTTTTGCTCCTTCATTAGTTTATGCAAGTTCAAAATAAACAATGGTTGTAACATTACATTAAAACACAATTCTTCCAGAAAAGAGCAATACGTACCCACCACAAACCAAAAACAAACCCACTGCCGTCAAGCTGATTCCAACTCGTAACAACCCTATAGGACAGAGTAGAACTGTCCTATAGGGTTTTCCAAAGCTGTTAACTCTTTACAGAAGCAGAGTGCCACATCCTTCTCCCACAAAGTGGATGCTGGTGGGTTCGAACTGCCAACCTTTTGGCAAGCAGCCACCAGGGCTCCTTCATCCACCACAGGTCAAGTAAACTGCTGCTTAAACCCACAGCAAGTGCAGCTTGCTGTTACAATAAACTGTGGGCTTCAGGAGAGCAAGAAGAGAGTAGAACACCGTAATTCTTTCTGTACTGCCAGTGAGACTCAGGCATTACACCTTTAAGAGCTCAGGCTCCAGAGACGAGCAAATCTGAGTCTGTATCTTGACTGTACCACTAACAAGCTACGTGACCATCTACAACTTCACTGAACCTGCTTCCAAATCTACAAGACCAGAGTATTTCTCCTTCACAGGACTGTTGTAAAGATTGAGAAATATTCACTCGGCACAGAGTCTGGCACACTACAGGTGTTAGTCATCATTATTATAGCATAAGTCTATATTAATTTTTAAAGGGACATTTGGCTTCTTAGCATTTGCGTGGTCAAACTCATAGAGATGGGCTCCATGGGATCCTAGCCTCCCTGAATGCTCAAAACCATCAACAGATAAGCCCTGAAGACTGGAGTAGCTACTTAATTATCAATCCTTGTTTCCATGGTTTCTCCTGTGCCACTCATCAACTTTACAAGCTGGATTTCTACATAGCCTGTTATCAATTAAAGGAAAAAAAAACAAAAAAATTCTGACTTCCTCTAAAATTTGAAAGCATCTAACATTTATTCTCTAAAAAGACCCAGGAGTTTCAATTACTGACCGGACGCTCTAAAGGCAGCAATGGCACGGTACTCGCTTTGGACACTAGCAGGCCTATTCAGATGTGCTACTGTTAACTCTGTACCTAGTCCTACACAGCCAAGCTCTCCCACAGAAATGATTTCACTCCCTTGTTGGCCTAAAAGCCCTTCTGATAATTAGGTCAGTGTTTTCTAAGCATGTCACATATCCTTCAAGTTAAGTTCTTAAGAAATGTCCAGTAATACTGTATATAGTTTCTTACCTTGTACCCAATTCAGCCAATAAAAATGCAAGGAGATGTTTGGGCTGACGGTGCAATCTAAAAAGAAACAATACACAAACCTTATCTTTCATGGAAATATGACCAAGCTTCTAAAAAACCATCCTGTTTACTGTTTTAATCTCTGACTACTCAGCCATTAGGTGAATTTCAGTACACAGTTTTATTCAGGTTTTAGAACATATATATACTATATGACATCACTTATTTACATTTTAAAGCCCATAAAACATTATGTTATGTATGAATACATACGTATGAGTAAATGTCTACAGACATAGACAGGAAAGGTAAACACTGACTTTAGGAGATAATGTCTTTCTCTGGGAAGAAGACAAAAGAGATGGGAAGGCAACAGAAACATGACTAATTTTAACTATAAGCCCCCCCACACCTTTTTTTTTTTTTTTTTTTTTAAAGAATACAAAGATCTGAAGCAAATGTGTCAAAATGTCAATCTACACCAAATCTAGGTGGTGGGGTATTTGTGTGTTTCTTATGCTAATTCCTAAATATTTCCTGTTTTAAATATTTCACTGAAAAATCTGAACCATACACATAAAAGTGGAAAGTTTAAATATTCACCAACTGAGGACTGGTTAAATAAAATTATGATATATCCATTCAATGGTGTATAATCCTGTTTTTGAGAACAAGATGGGTGTGTGTGTGTATAAAGATTACACATACAATTTAAAAGGAAAAAAGCAAATATCGAGCAATGCCATTCAGTTTCAGTTTTTTAAATTCTATATACTTTGGCACTGTTTGAACTTGTTCTAACAAGCAGATACTATTATAACAATTCTAAAAACAAAGTTATTTTTCCCCAAAATGTAATGGGTGAGGATTGGTGAAAATAGTTAAGTGCCTACACTGCTGGAAAGCAATTTGCCAGTGTTTGCCATAAAAAGAGGCATTCCTTTTGACTTAGCAAAGATATGTGTAAGGATGTTCCCTGAAGCTCTGCCTCTAATGAAAACATGGGAACAACCATGTCCAACTGTTAGAATATACTGTGTAGTCATTAAAAACACTTCTGAAGACTATCTAGTGACATGAATAAAAGTTTCATGATATAGTAAGACAAAATGGGTTAAATACTAGTCTGATACCAATTTATTTAAAAATATGCGTACAAAACTGGGTATACACAAAGATACCAAACTATTTTTTTTTCTTTTAATGGGGGACTTACAGATGATTTACTCTTTAGCATGTCTATATTTTCTAATTTTTTTCAATAATGAGCACCTACACACTACTGTTGTAATCAACAAAAAAGTCTAAAGTATCTTAAATAATGCCTAAAGTACGGAAAACAAGTGGTTATCTCTGGATGGTGGGATTTGGGATGATTATTATCTCTTGTTTACCATTTGTTTTCCCTTTTTTCTGCAACGAGCATGTATCATTTATGAAACTGAAAAACGAGTAGTAAATAAAGTCAGATGCCCTAACAAACCTGCCAGCAAAGGTGTAGATTAAGAGCTCTGAGAATAGCCGGGCCCAGAGAGGGATCTGGGGGTGACACAGGCATGGAACGTGGTGGCAACTAAGAAAGCTGGCACCTCATCAACTCTGTCTTGGCAATGACTATCCAAGGAAGAGGCACACCAAATTGAGCCACTTTCTGGAGCTCACTGATGAGCCTTCTCACCTCCCTGAGCTCTCCAGCATCTTCACTCTTCATTCCATCTCATTAGGATCCACTCTCATGGGTCAGATTCTCTCACCTCTTGATGCCCTGATAAAGTGAGCCCTGGGGCCCATGACTCCGAAGAACTGACAGACTTGAACTCTGACCTTTCCCAACCCAACCCGACACCTGTGCAGCCTCTCTTTCTACCTGCACTAAAGTTGACAATAGGGACATCTAGCGTACTTACAACTCCACTGAGAATCTGATAATTGGGAAGGAGCCTTTCCATTAAACAACTTACAGTTTACAGATATCTGTAAAGTTGACAAAAGAAGTTTTCTTGGTTCCTACTCTGACAACCTGTGGAGGTTTCATGACAAATTTCCTTTTCTCTCCAGCAACCATATCTGGATTCTTTTCCCTCATGATGTTGAACACTCGATTCAGTAGCTATAGAGATAAAATGGTAATGGTGCACATTTTTAGTAATAGCCAGAGTATTAAGTTCCCATTTGAGTCAATTTTCTTTACCCTTGAAACAGTGCAAACTTCGCTTTTTACTAAATATACACATGCATCACTACATTTCCTGGAGGCTCCTAAGTGCAGGGACTCCATCCTCATTCCCAACCAGGATCTGGTACACCATGGATGCTCAGCCATTCCTTGTTCAAAGTTAAATGAACAAATGAGCCCCTAATCATTTCTGTTTTTTTTTTTACTCATTCTGCTGCTTCTATGGGAAAGTGTATGATGTGTGGAAAAGATTCAGGAAAACCCAAATAAGCTCCAGCCTACCCTGGTCCCAAATTAGCCCCTCCCTGTCATCACTTCCCCCTATGACATCCAGAGGGCTGCATCTCCTCAGAAGATGTCGCAGGTGGGGACAGTGGGAATGCTATAATGACGGCCACACTCTGGGCATGCTGTCCACAGGTGGGACCAGGAAATGCTGTTCACTGGCATGTGACCTCACCACTCTGGGTCTGTTTTACTATCAATCTACATCCCAATGGATCTTCCAATTCACATGTTTGGGGGAACATTTATCTTACTTTTCTTTGAGCTCTAGTGAACAGCTTAGCCTCCTTTGAAAACAATTTGTCTTACCTCCTCATATGTGTAGTCTCTTTCTGAGCCTGCCCAAGCAGGGCCTGTCTGGTTACTGAATGAGATACCATCATCTTTTTTGCTGTCTTCATCTTCTAAAGCTGTAGATAACAAAGACTGTAAGAATGAGGGGTGGGCCCTGCTATTGTAACGAAAAAGAAAAGGAGCAGAGGCAGGTCTATAGAAATGAAAGCTTCCAGGACATCTGCCTTCCCTCCCACAACTGCAGGCACAATCAATAGCCTCAAGCCTGGGTATCAAGCCCCCCAAAAGCCCCTTTTCTTCCTTCAAGACAGCGATGGTGTGACTTTCAAAAAAGGTCCTTCACAGACACCTCTCAAATTAGGAACCTGTGATAACACAGACACAGTGAAATGTTTCTTGAATTTAACACAAGATAAAATACTTCATTAGGATAATTAGAGGAAAAACAACTATTTTGAAACACTTAAGAAACATCCACACCCATAAAAACCCATCTACCAACTATATTAAAGTTCTGTAAAGACCCTACAGCACTTGGAAAGTAATAAAACCATACTTTTAACAGAACATTACAAAACTTTTTAAAAACATTATTTAAAATTCAATTACAGTAATTTTCCCAATAGTCTGAATCACCAAGTTTTTAATATAACAACTGCCAAACTCTTCCCCCATTAAATTTTAAACTGTCATCATCAAGTGAGATACTATTTTCCCTTCGGCATCCATTATTAAGCAGTGGGAACAAAAGGCAGAAAAGAATAAAAAAGGAGCATCGCATCAATGAAGCTAGGCCAAAGGCCTGAGTAACCTACGATTGGAGTTGCTCAGTTCCCCAGATTACCTTCATCTTTCTCTAGTATTTCATCCTCGTCTGGGAACTTGACATTCTTCTTTTTCTTCTTTTTATTGCCAAGCATAATGTCAAGGTCATCCTCTGGTTCAGCTGGCTCTTGAACATCACTTTCAATCTTAAGATCCTAAGAAATGAGACCAACAGTCTCAACATTTTGATATTGGGACTATTATTTTTTTAAATGACATGAGCTAGCATCATTTTGGAGGGAAAAAATCAAATATTCAAAATTGAAGTTACAGGTAAGAAATGCCTCTCACAGGTGGGCCAAAATGACTCAGAGAGACTGCCATTCAACAAGGAAATTCCTCAAGACACTTGTGGAATTTGTCTTTTTCTTTTATCCCTCCCTCCTTTTTATTGTTCATCCTCAGGATCTTATTTATTATAGTCATTTTCCATATGTTTTCAAACTAGGCTACTGTCAGAATCACTTGGTAAACTTTAAAAGATTCCTGAATCTTCTGATTGACAATCTGCAGCAGAAATGAAGTTCAGGAGTATTTTAAAGACGTTTCTTAGGGATTCTGATGCAGTCAGTCTGGCACCAGGCTCTGGAATCTTTGGGAATCACTTCAATATATGACATCACAAAAGAGGGAAACGCCTAACTCAGGAAGAATTAAGGTCACATGACAAATGTATGGAGACAAGGTAAAGCCTGGCTCCAGGATTAGCTGCTGTAGGCATGGATGTAAACAGTATACCACAGACTAGAAATGATTCATGAAACACCTAAGAAGAGCAGAAAGGGCCAATCTCAGTCTCCAGCCTTCTAATTTCTCCCTCCTCTCACCAGCTTATCCAGCTCCCAGCGCCAAAGTATGCTGTCAAAATTTGGAACCCCAAATTCAGCTGTGTAATCTGGTACCAGGTTTGGCTATCAAAGGCCAATCAGCCCATGGTATTAGCTATATACCACACAAACCAGATGTTAATCAAATCTCTAGGACGACAGTCAATAAATAAAAAACCTGAGAGATGCAGAATATAAACTAGCACACACCAGCCAGCTTCTAGTCCTATACCATTATTTATTCTATCCCAATAAGGCCTATATCTAAACTGAGGCCAAGACACAGTCAAAGGCACAGAACAGCAAAAAGTGGTTTTTCAATGCAGGTATATTATATCCAAAACCCTATCATGGTCTGAAAATTCAAGTGCGAGAGTAAGCCAAAACTTCAAAAGACTCTGGCTTCAAATAAACATCCATGCCTTGCCTGGTAACCAAGACACTTATAATAGCCTCTTATGTTATGACTTCAATCGCAGTGTAAAAGTATCCAAGCACTTAATAAGAGCAGAATTTATAAGTGATATTTCAGGACAAAACCTACTAGAGGAATCGAGAATTATTACCAACGATGCCTTGTTATCCAAGACCTTCTGTGGCATGTATTTGATGTCACCCTGTTATCCAGTAAATTTAATCTCCATTTGTTCAGTACCATCTGAGCATTTTTCTTTCTCAATTTCCCAACATCAGGAAGAACAGAGAGTCCCAAGCAGGGAGAGAACAAGATGAATCCAGGTAAAATCATTTTGTTTAAAAAACCTCTAAATTATCTCTGAACTAAAACATCTCTGAAAACAAGAGAAAAATGTCTTATTAATTTCCATATCCTTGGCAATCAGCACACATAATACCTGGCTCGCTATAATCACCAACACATACCTACTGAATTAATCAAATTATCAAAACTGTGACACTGTTTCCAAAACTGAGTGAAGTTACAGTATACATTTCCTGCTACATATGGAAACACTGTTTACTGGAGTTTGAGCAAATAAGCTATTTACCAAAGAAAAACTTGGGCTTTCTTTCCCTGCCACCGCCGAGTTGTGTTGGGGTAGAAGCCCTGGCGCATTCAAGATTCACCTTACCCATAACACACTGCCATGGCCAAGGGAGGCACTGTTGCTGGAGGTGTAATGGACGTTAATACTGCTTTTCAAGAGGTGCTAACGACTGCCCTTATCTGGGATAGCTTGGCACGGAGATTTGGCGAAGCTGCCAAAGCTTTAGACAAGTGCCAAGCCCATCTTTGTATACTGACATCCAACTGTGCTGATCCAGTTGGTGGAGGCCCTTTGTGCTGAACACCAAATCAACCTGATAAAGGTTGACGACAACAAGGGGAGTGGGTAGGCCTCTGCAAAACTGACAGAGAGGAGAAACCCTGTAAAGTGGTTGGCTGCAGTTGTGTGGTTAAAGACTATGGCAAAGAATCTCAGGCTAAGGATGTCAGAAGAATATTTCAAATACAAGAAACAGGCAAATAAAAACTTGGTGTCTTAGTTATCCAGTGATACTGTAACAGAAATACCACAAGTATATGGCTTTAACAAACAGAGATTTATTCTCTCACAGTCTAGGAGGCCAAAAGTCTGAATTCAGGGCACCAGCTCCAGGGGAAGGCTTTCTCTGTTGGTTCTGGGGCAAGGTCCTTGTCATCGATCTTCCCCTGATCAAGGAGCTTCTCAGGGCAGGGACTCCAGGTCCAAAGGACATGCTCAGCTCCCAGCACTTCTTTCTTGGTGGCATGAGGTCCCTCTCTTCTCTGCTTGATTCTCTTTTATATTTCAAAAGAGATTTACTCAAGATACAACCTAATCCTGTAGATTGAATCCCATCTCGTTAACATAACTGCTTCTAATCCTGCTCATTAACATAAAAAAAAAAAAAAAACATTTCCATGGAGTCAATTTCAACTCATAGCGACCCTATAAGACAGAGCAGAACTGCCCCACAGGATTTCCAAGGGGTGGCTGGTAGATTCAAACTGCTGACCTTTTGGTTACCAGCCAGGCTCTTAGCCACTGTGCCACCAGGGCTCCATTAACATCACAGAGGTTAGGATTTACAACACATAGGATGATCACAAAATGGCAGACAAACATGCAATACCAGGAGTCATGGCCTAGCCAAGCTGACACACATTTTTGGGAGATGTAACTCAATCCATGAAACCTGGCTTTCAAAACAAAAAAAATTCAGGGTAGAGTGCACAAAATGGGACAGTTGGGGTGTGTATTCTCTATGTATGTATATACCAAACCAAACCAAAGCCACTGCCGTTCAGTCAATTCTGACTCACGGTGACCCTACAGGACAGAGTAGAACTGCCCATACTGTTTCCAAGAAGCAGCTAGAGGATTTGAACTGCTGAACCTTTAGTTAGCAGCTGAATGCTTAACCTCTGTACCACCAGGGCTTATATATATATATTTATATACATATATATATACACACACACAAACACATATGCATATATACATATATGCATATATATGTGTATATATTCACCTACCTACCCACATTATCTATCTATTCCTTGTTCAAAAGAATTTTGAGATATTTGTATTAGAGACCAATCCAGTAATAAGTCAGAACAACTGCAAGGTCAACTCCCTACAAGATCAGAGAACATATAACTAGCCTGACTGTTCCAGTTCACCTGCAGGCCAGACTGTCATCAGCAACCAACCACCGCAGGCTAGGATTCATTCTTTGCTGCTTAGAGGTACACACTTAAGTTTATGTATATTCAACAGGCTTCTACAAGTTAAATGGAAGAAACCATAGGAATATTTGCTTCACAGACGTTCTTACTCAGAGAAATCTCTTATCAGCCAAAAAATCTCAGTATGATTAAGAACAAGAGGCATTTTGTGATCATTTTTATGGCACATATTACAATTTTTTTTGTGTGTAATTACAAATTTTTTTTTTTTTGTTATTACAATGGATGTGACCTAAGTTTACATTCCTTCAACCATAATCCTTTAGGGATACCAAGCTGCACACACACTTAAGAAAAAGACCTTAATAGTGGTGATTAAATGCTTAATAACAAAAAGCAAAGTTAGTAAGAGATGAGACAAAGGAGGAGAAATATCAGCCATTAGCAATCTTTCAAGAGGTCAAATTTTACTTCCAACAAGAAAGCAATAGATAGCTAATACTACCTTTATGCCTTCTTCGGCTTCATCAATATCAAATATCTTTTTTGTTTTTTTCTTCTTTTTCTTTTGATTAAAAAAGTTCAAGTCATCTAGATCATCGGAAGCATCTAAAAAGGGCAGATCAGGGGTTATCAGTTACTAACGACAATTAGCAAAAGCAAAACATCAAATTATGAGTTAAGCCAACACGTTTCAGCTATTCAGAGATCAGGTATTAATGAGCATAGTAGTCCTTCCACAACCACAAAGGTTACGGTTCTGAAAAACCCAATGGCGGGCCAACTCAAAGCTTTGTAAACAGAAAAATCTGGTTATGGGATCATGTTGGGAAAATTTATTTATCAGACCATGTCATTCCCCTGCTTTAAAAACCTTCACTGGCTCCCCATTTATTCCCAGGACAAAATCAGGGCTGTAACACAATTTCTAAGACTCTCCAGTTTTCTCTCTCCATTTCTGCCTACTCCCTTACCCCACACACCTCAATCCCACGCACCAGGCCCTGAACTACTTCCAGTTCTAAGTGCAGTGTGGTCTCTCATTTCTAAGTCTTCACATGAGCCCTTCCCACATAGCTCTTACCCTCATGTTACAGGATTCCAAAACCCAACTTTCCTTCCTCCCAGCTAAGTTAGATGTCCCTCCAAGATACTTTGTGCTCACCCCACCTTAGGTATATATTACTAGCTTGCTTGTCTATCTCCCTGTGAGATACTAAGGGACTAATCCTTAGGATTTAGGTGAACAAGGATTAGTTCAACATGTTACTGAATTAATCAATTGACAAAGCCCTTATAAATTATTTTTCATTAAAATAAAGCTGCACAGTAAATATGAATATTGATGAAATTTTATCTACTGTTAGTGAATAATGGGCTCTGTTCAATAAGGTTCCCATTTGTTCTGTCCTACTGTACACTAGGAATATTTTAGGATTTCTCTGCTATAAAACTTTTAAAGTAGCTATTTATGAATTAATTTTGTCTTGTTACAACAGGAATGATTTCCTTGCCAAGTTTGTTTTGAACATGTACAAGATATAGCACGAGATGCTTGATGTTAGTTCTCGCTATCCCCAATACAATGTCTAATATTTGACAAACGTTAATTACGTTTACTGAAACATTTATTTCTCTCGAATAGTCAAATTGTGTCTATGTTAGAGCACAAGAGTCAATAACGAAGCTGGTGTCTAACCCCAAACATTTTAGGCTATAATTTTAATCTCTTCTATGTATTTTTCAGACCTGCTAAGACACAAAACTGCCTATCCTGGGCTAACTTTACCTGCCTACATTCAAATGCAATCACCATTAAAGCTGGAGAAAAGACATGACAGGTTAGACTGGAAACTCAGTCCTGGAATGATGGAGGTTTCATCATCTCTGCAACTTACGAATTCAGTGGGAATTTACCAGGAAAAAGCCTATCAGAAATCTAGCAAGGCCCAGTGCACGCAGACTGTTGATGGCCTTGGATTCATCAAAGCAGCCCTATCAGGCTGAGAAGTCACTGCAAGCATAGGATTCAACACCAATGGAAAAGAACCAGGTTTCTGATGACAACAGTGACCCCCTTACATCAACCACTCACCTTTTTTCCTACTGTCTTCTTCATCAGCTTCTATATCTTTGTCCTCAATTGGCTCTGGCTCCACTTCTTTTGTTTCAGAGGGCTGGGTTTCTTCTGCCTGAGCATCCCCTTCCTCATCTAACATAAAGGGCTTCTTCTTTTTCTTTTTCTTCTTGCTCATAGTAGGATCAAAGATCATCTGTTTAAAAGACAAAACAAAAGGGACCAAGTGATTATTTTTGATGATGCTCACATTCCAAATATGTTGTATCCTCAAAAGGCACACTCTTAAAAGTCAGAATATTTGATGCATTAAGCCACCGAAAAAAGGATTTTACCCCCAAAATAAAACTGTCCACCCAGCTGCACTCGTGTGTGTACACGTGCCTTTAATTTATAAAGTGTCACAGATACAGTAACTGCACATTCAGTTTCACGAGCCACGTGGAGACCTTATGAGGAAATCGTGAAGTCTGACGAGGGGCTTCAGCCAGTCCCTCACTTCATGGATGACAAAACCGATGCCTAGGCAAGCCATGAATGTTTTATCCAGTCAGTGACCCAGGGTTACACCAGGAGACTTGACCTGATTTAAAAAAAAATTTTTTTAATCCTAACGCTCAGACAACCCTTTTAGGAAATCCATCCGCAATCCTTCATATAGCCAATCTCTGAGTAAGTGGAACTGTTTACTCTGCTTTTTGATTCTGAAACAACATTAAAAGCTCTCTTATTTTACCTAATGCCTACAACAGGGAAAGTGAAAAAACTAATTTATAATTCGTAGCCTTATCTGTTTGCACTGATCACTTGGAAAAAAAATACTGATGAAGTTATTTTAGACCTAACAGTTTAAACAACATATAGGGCAGAAATCTGGTAGAGTAGAGAGAGTGAAGACTTTGAAGTCAAACAGAATTAGATCAAAGCCCAAGTACTTTTTTCCTGAACCCCTTACCAATCTTAGTGCACGTTCTGCCAAGCTTAAATTCAGCATCTTGCCCAACGATCTGCTGCTGCCGTGTAGTGAGGTGTTTCCAAGAGCACAGGTTCTAGAGCCCAACTGACTGGATTCACACCTTGACCCTGGCTCTTACTTAGTGACTATTCCAGGTAAGTTCACATGGAGATGGACTACAGAACCAAAATCACCCTCACAAGGTTACTGGGAGGATTAAATAAGTAAATAAATATAAAACACTTGGCACAGTACCTGGCACATAAGTACTCATTAAGTGTTAGCAATTATTATCATAGTTCATATAATGCTTTACAGTTCACAAAACATGGCCTCGATTCCTGTCACTGAAATTTCAAAAACTCTAATGATCTAATTTCAAAGACTTACCATGAAACTCTCAAAAAAATTCCAAAACTGATCCTAATTAACTTAAATTTCTTTATGGCCCACATACATTAAAGAAACTGATATGTACTGAAACCAAACAATTGTCTGTAATAAAGTAGGATATTTATTGTCCTTATCTAACTCAGAAGTATCTACAAAGAATTCTGGAAATTCTTACATAGTTATTCTCTCCTACCTTAACAAGCATCCAGTTGTACAAATAAGTAAGTCTGAGATGTAGTCAGTCTGAAGAACATTATACAGCAAACTTAAAGAAGAGTCTCTTCTAAGAGGAAACCCTGGTGGCGTAGTGGTTAAGTGCTTGGGCTGCTAACCAAAGGGTCAGCAGTTCAAATCTGCCAGGCGCTCCTTGGATACTCTATGGGGCAGTTCTACTCTGTCCTATAGGATCGCTATGAGTCAGAATGGACTCGACGGCAATGGGTTTGGTGTTTTGTTTTTTTTTTTTTGGCTCTCTTGTAAGAGAGAAGAGCCTGGAGGAAGGAGTCTCCCACTGCTGACCTACCAGGCCTTGTGTCATCTTACATGGAGTGCTGCAGTCTGTTCCAGAGAGGCAACTATGGTTCATTCTCATACCTGAAGTAAGAAGACTTGGCAAAAGGACAGACAGCACCCCAAGTGCTATAAATTTGGTCATGTGGCAGAGCTTACAATTCATTTACAGGCAGCCCCCAGGTTATGAACGAGTTCCTATCCCAAGTCTGTCTTTAGTAGGTCAGAACAGTTAAGAAGGATTAGTTGTATCTAACATCAGTCAAATGTTTGTCTTAGTATACAGAACACAGTGTACCTTTCTATGCATAAAAAAGCTTTAAGCAGGCACTTCCAGATACACTAAAACATCTTTAACATAATGATGCTCATCACAAAGGACTGCCCGGCTTGTTATTATGAACAGTCGTACGTACCTCGAATTTTTAACATAATAGGCTTTACAGCAGTTGGTTCTTAACTAAGGGCTGTACATAAGTTAGGTGTTTATAACCTGGGGACTGCCAGTACTGCATTTTTTCAAGCATCAAGTTCCCTGGAGTATTAATTGCCTTTTAACTATTATTCAGCAAGACAGACCAAAGATGAGAGGAATGATGAGAGGGGCCCTGAAATCATCAGAGAACAGCCTCACAACTGCCTCTTTTATCCCCTGAAAACATTCTTACTTAGGTTTTACAGGGCAACAGTTTGGCTGTAGCCTAGTAAAGAGTAGTAAATATGCAGGAATCATACACTGAAATAATTAACATCTCTCTCAACTGCTGTCTCTGATGTACTGGATGCTCAACATATACTCGTCTTGTTTTATTCACGCCAACTTTCCAAAGCACAGTTTAAAAATAAGGAAACCAATAAAAATAAGAGCTCCAAAGAAGACCTGCCCAAAGTTGTCACAAGGCCAGGCTTGACCAAGGGGGAAAAAAAAAACTTTTTAAATGTTTTGTTTTATGAGACTAGTTTGGATTTGAGAAGCAAATAGTTGCTGACAGTGTGCTTATGGAAAATTACAGAATCACTTCAGCATTTTTTTAAAGTTTATAACAAAGCCTTCAAAAGTAGTTTCCACCTTCAACTTCTGTTGGGTTGGAGGTGAGGAAAAGGATACCAAGAAAAATTACCCCAACAGACCGAAGCACATCATCAAACTGGAACCCTACTCCCATCATACTTCATCCAAGAAATCCACTTTACGGCCACACCACAGCCAGAAAGTGGGTGTGTTACAAAAGAACCCACAGAGAAGCAAGGCACTGGTCTTTAATTAATGCACCTTTTAAGAAGAATGAAACAGTGTTCCTACGTCTTATTCAGTGTTGTCATTTCCGGGTGATAAGATTTGGGGAGATTTTTATTTCCCTATGTATTCTTGTTCTATAAACGTTCCTTTTTCTTTTTTTTTAAGTTTAAAGCTTCATTTGGAAAGTACCTATACCATACCTGTAAGCCCATAGTATGTGAAAAACCCAATATTCTAATCCCAGTTCTGCCAGGGGCCAAGTTATCTCCCTGGGCCCTAGTTTCCTGTTTGTAAAATTGGACTGGTAGACCTGAGAAGTGCCAAGCTGCTCTAATACTTCATTGGTTCTACAGTCCTCTGCTGGCATGTCAGCTCTGCCATCTCTGGTTTGTCAAAATCCTGTTCACTCTTCCATAATGCATTTATATTCCACTTCCTTCAAAACCTGACCCCCACTGTTAGAAATGATCCCTCTACCTTCCCCCCGCTCAAATTGCTATGTTGATGGCCGTATTTCTCTCTCTTATGGCAAGCAATAGTTTCTACCTTGGATCTCTTACCTTCCTTACTGCACTGTAAGCACTTTATTAAAGGAACACAGAATATATCACTCCAAGGTATCTCGCACTCCATGTTTTAAGTACCGAGTTTGCTAAATGCTTTCAACACTGGGTAAAAACAAAACAAGCGAAAAACACTGCTGCTCTCAGAACTTTTGAAACAGAGTACCCCAGAGCAATGTCTGTCATGAGCTTAAATCAAGAACCAGCTTCGGACTCTAAGTTTGTCTCCTAAGTTAGTGACAGCCTCCTACAGTCACCTAAATGAAGACAATATTGCATAGATTTGGATTTCTACTACTAGCTCAGCCACTTACTGCTTGATCTTGGGCATTACATAACCCTCTATGCCTCAGTTTTCTCTAAAATGGATCTAATAATACCTATCTTACAAGGCTGTGGTAAGAACCAAATTGGACTGCAAGCTTCTCCAGAATTAAATCCAAATTCCTTAACTTGGTCAGCAAAGCCCTTCAGGAACTACTTATTTTTCCGCCCTCCACTCCTTAACTCTAACCAAGTTGGAGAGTACTCCACCTTCAGTGAACGCACTTCCTTGCTTTTCTAAACCACTCCCCTGCGCTCTGGTGCCTTTCCACTGCCTGCGGAAATTCTGGTACCGTGCTTCAAAACCCAACTCTAGGAAGTCTCCGATTCTTCCTCGTCCTCCCTCCTCAAAGCCCTACAGGCCAAACCAAGCACTCAAATGTTTATGGAACTGAATTACAAATGCGTCATTAGCTTTTTATTTTTTCTTTGGGGGGGTGGCTTGCCGATAAGCGGTAGCTCTCCCCCCAGTGTTAATCACTACCTACTGATAGTACTTAAAATCAATTTTACTTTAATGCCGACTGACTTTACGTGAACTGGTATAAATCTGGCAAAAAAGGCTTTGGGCGAAATTCGCTGAGGTACAAGCACGATGGTGGGCAAAGATCCAGCCAGCTTCTTAGCCCCGACTTCCCGCTCACGTCCCCGTGAGCTCTCCGATAAGGAAACTCAAGAGATTCCCCGCCCTGAAACTTTCCAGCGGGGTAATCACTCTTTGAGGCTGAGACATCTTCTCCTGTCGTCCTATCTCCCTATCCCGTTCTTTTTAAGAAGTAATACTCGAGATAAAAACTAGGGAGGGATACCGGCCCGGACAAGTCAATCTATAAAGTTTTTTTAAACGAGGGCGCTCTCCCGGGCGCAGAGAGAGGCTCCTCTCCGCACCCCCGGCGTCCAGCGAGGCAGCTTAAAGTTAAAGGAAGGCAGGGTCGCCGGTCCCAAGCTCGTTCAGCGGACTATCAACCGGGCACTCAAGCCCCCTTCAGGGCGAGCGGCTCAGCCTGTGCTCTACACTCCGGAAACGCCGGCCACTGGAGGACGCCGGCCTGGGCGCCGCCGCCCTGAGGAGAGCAGGGTGCGGCCAAGCCCGCGGCTCCGGAGTCCTCGCCGGCTCTGCCGCTCCGGGCCACCTAGGCCCGGCTGTCCCACATGGCGGCGACCGGCCGCTAGGCCGCAGGCCCGGTCTCCCACGCTGAGGTGGGTTCGGCTCCCCGCCTCAGTCCTTAGCCCCGGGCTCAGGCCCTCACCTCGTCCCCGGACATGGCTGCGGATCAGGTGGGCTCGGCACGGACTGGAAGTCAGACGGGTCAGCCCCAGGCCTCGGCGGCAGCGCCGGTCCTACCGATACCTCTCCCACCACCGCACTAGGCTCTTGCATCAGCGAAAGGGAACGACACCCCGCCCCCTCCCTCCAGCTTTGGAAATGCGCCTGCGCAGAGGCCCACAAAGCGCAGGCGCAAGGAAGACCCAGCCAAGGGCGCTCCGATAGGCGCGAGTTACCAGGCGACGCCGCATTGCCGGGCATGCCGGGACTTGTAGTCTTCCTGCAAGAGGCGGGTCCTCGCGCAGCAGCTGTACAGAGATTGGTGCGCGCCGTCGGAGTGAGCGGCTTCCGGAAGGGTCGGTTTTGGTTGTGGTTTCTTCGTTCTTTCGTAGAGCTGTGTATCCGTCCTGTGCTGCGTTGCTCGTAGGGTGAATTCAGGGCCTTTCCTCCTGGGTTAAAGTGGGTAAGACACTCTGAAGTCTTTGGGGCTTTAGCTTTTATGCTGCTATCTACGCCTTGCCGCCGAGGTGTTCTCCTGAAGAAAAGTACTTGGGAAATTCGAAGTTGGAGCTGGAGCTCGCTAAGGATTTTACTTTACGAGAAATTTAACGTGCTGCATCTCCACTTGGAAGGTCGGAATCCACAAGTCGCCTCCTCCATGTATCCCCAGGAGTTGACTTAGGAAAGGTGTTCCCTGAGGAGAAATGGCCTGACAAGAGGTAGTTTGTCGGGAAGCCACAAAGTATTTGTTTCTGAAGTCCCTGTTCAAAGGCTATGGGTGCATCGTGCAGTTCGCCTTGAGGCATAATTATAACAGCTGCTCTTTAGGGAGATCTCACTGTCGTCACTGTCTCTAGCGAAGGACCACCAGGAAGACACCTGTAGTTGAACAAAGTTGGGCTTCTGGTCTCCTTGCAATGAGTGAGAACACACACTGTGGGGAACAGTGGGGCATCACAGGAAGAGGGTGTGGAAAGGACTTAAAGGATTTGGGCTGGTGTTAGCTGATGTGGGGAAGGTCAAGGAAGCAGGGCTTCTCTGGATTGAACGTTGATAGGAAGTGGATGTAATTCTAAGGTTTAATATTTTAATTCTTTCCAAAAATGGAGAAGAATCCAGCTAGGCTAAAGCTGCTATAAAGAAGCAACAGTCAAGCATATTAGGATTAAAAAGCCCATCGCCATGGAGTCGATTTCAACTCATAGTGACCCTGTAGGACAGAGTAGAACTACACAGGGTTTCCTAGGCTGTAAATCTTGACGGAAGCTGACTGCAACATCTTTCTCCCAGGAATGGCTCGTGGGTTGAACAGCCAGCCTTTCAGTTGGCAGCCAGCCCTTAACCACTGTACCACCAGGGCTCCTTTTCGTCAGGATAGAGGTCATTTTTATTTTTGGTACACTGTTCTTGTTTTTGTTTGTATTCAGACATGATCTACGAGTAATCTCGTTTTTCTCTTGATCCACCCTAGTCACAGTGGCCTTGTCCTATGTTGGTATTCTGTGAAATTGTTTATGTTCAGCAGGACAGTGCATCTAGCTGATGGTGCCAGGCTAGCTCCTGGCTATCAGGGCCTAATTTCCTCCTTTTCACTATGCTCCATATCACTTAATATATGTTCTCTCTTTTAGGCCTTGAAACTGTGTGTGACAATCCACAAATATTTAGCACTACCTATCAGATCCAGTCCCTAATTTAGGCATAACAGGTAAACCTAGGGCCCTGCCCCCAAGGCTTAGTGAGATGGATACTTTATTAGCCCCTTTTTCCAAGTGAGGAAACTGTGCCTTCATGGAATTGAATGGCTGGTCTAAAGTCATACAGCCAGCAAAGTGAGGAACCTGGGAGTCCAGTCCAGAAAATCCAATATCAGAGACTGACATTTTATCATCTTGAGAATCTGCATCCCTAAGGAGACTGAAGGAGCCTTGGTGGTGCAAAGGTTAAGCACTCATGCTGACCGAAAGGTTGGTGGTTTGAACCTACCCAGCGGCTCCACGGGAAAAAAGATGTGGGGATCTGCTCCTATAAAAATTACAGCGTAGAAAACCCAATGGCGCAGTTCACTCTGTCACATTAGGTCCCTATGAGTTGAAAATCCACTCACTGGCACCTAACACCAACAAAGAGACTGAACTGCTGCAGCCAGACCTCAGTCATAGCCAGTTATTGATATCTGTGCATACCAGGGTCTCTTAACATTTGTAGCAATATTGACATTCTGGGCAGGATAAGTCTTTATTGTGGGATTGTCCTGTGCATAAGGAGCCCTGGTGGCACAGGGGTTAAGTGCTTGGCTGCTAACCAAAAGATTGGTTGTTCAAACCCAGTAGCCACTCTGTGGGAGAAAGATGTGACAGTCTGCTTCCATAAAGATTTACAGCCTAGGAAACCCTATGGGGCAGTTCTGCTGTGTCCTCTAGGGTCACAGTGAGTTAGAGTTGACATGACAGCAACAGATTTCTGGTTTTGGTTCTATGCATTGTAGGATGTTTAGCAGCATCCTTTGCATTTACTCACTGGATGCCAGTAGCATCCCCCTCTTCCCCCGCCAAGTTGTGACAACCAAAAATATCTCCAAACATTGCCACATGTTCCCTGGGGAGTGGAAGAGGGGGAGGCAAAAATCACTGTTGAAAGCCACTGGGGTATACCATTTATCTCAGAGAACAGAAGTCTCTGAGAGTTAACAAATATTTGGGGTATGGCAGCCCTCAAATTGCTTTGAGCAGAGAGGCCATGAAGAGGGGAGAGGGTGATAGTGTGGCCTAGGTTTTTGAAAAGTGTGTTTGATTAGGAAAATGAAGAACGAGAGAAAGGAAAGTCAAGTGAGGTTAAAAAAAAATAATAGAGATGGTGAGAAGGACCTCACAGGAAGTTGCTCTTAAATTACTCAGTTTACAACACATTAACAAAGTCTACAGCTGCTAAACGAAGGGTTGGCAGTTCGAATTCCCCAGGCGCTCCTTGGAAACTCTATGGGGCAGTTCTACTCTGTCCTGTAGGGTTGCTGTGAGTTGGAATCGACTCGACGGCACTGGGTTTTAATGAGGCCTCAGTATGTGTCCACTGCCTGTTTGGGAAATGCTGGTATGCTTAGCAAGGAGTCTTGACTAGTTTTGTGAAAAGATTTTTTTTCCTGCACAGCATGACTCTGGGTATGACCTCCCTGAACTGGCTAGTTGGAAGAAAGTGTCCTTCAGAAATTTCAGGCTTCCACTAATGTGTCGTTATTGTGTGCCATCGAGTCGATGCTGACTCATAGCAACCCAATAGGACAGAGCAGAACTGCCCTACGGGGTTTCCTAGGTTGTAATCTTTACGGTAGCAGATCTCCATATCTTTTCTCTCATGGAGCCACTGGTGGGTTCAACTGCCAACCTTTTGGTTAGCAGTCGAGTGCTTCAACCATTGCCACCAGGGCTCCTTCCCCTAAGGTGGTAATTTGTTTTCAAGGGTAAACCAGGATTACCCAGGGACCTGGCAAAAGTCACAGTACAATGGTGTGTGAGCTTTTCCAGGTTTTCCAAGAGGTAGATCCTACTTAGACTAACCTAATAAGAGCATCAACACAAATAATCGCTTGTATTTTCTGTTTTATAGGAACAGAAACTGTGTTATGGAGTCCACAAAAATTAGTGAGAAATCGAGAAACAGACTACTGGAATCATCGCTCTGGGCCATTCTTTGTACTCAGCACCATTCCAGATCTCCACCTGTTCAGTAGTTAGCTAATGAGGAAAATCCTTCAGTTATGTACTAAATTATATGTTTTCAAAGGCTTAACAGTATACCATGGTCTCTTCATTTGTCCCAGAAAATAATAGGTGTATACAGACTGTGGAAACCCTGGTGGCACAGCGGTTAAGAGCTATAGCTGTTAACCAAAAGGTCAGCAGTTCAAATCCACCAGGCACTCCTTGGAAACTCTATGGGGCAGTTCTACTCTGTCCTATAGGGTCGCTATGAGTCAGAATTGACTCAAAGGCAGTGAGTTTATACAGACTGTGGGAGCCCTGGTGGTGTAGTGGTTAAGAGCTTGGCTGTTAACCAAAAGGTTGGCATTTCGACCACCAGCTGCTCCTTGGCAACTCTATGGGGCAGTTCTACTCTGTCCAATAGGGTTGCTATGAGTCGGAATTGACTCAGTAGCAACAGGTTTGGGTTTGGTAAGGGATAATAGACATAAAAAGTTAAGTAGGGGCAGAACTAGAACCCAGATCTCATGATTCTTGGTCGAGTATTTTCTACTTGGTATTCAAGTCTATACATCCTTGTGGGTGGTATTTAACTTACAGGAAACAATTTAGAGATTGTAACCCACCTAGAAATTTATACCTATCAAGCTTTTTCATCTATTAATTAGTACCTTTAAGTTGGTGTAGTAGACAGAAGTTAGAGTAAGACTCTTTCCCTCCCCCAAACGAGTCTTGAATAGTTATCTTTTGAGAATTAGACTAGTAAAAATGAATTCATAATTACTAAATTCAGTCATATGTAGAATGACTTAAGAGATTATCATTACATGTGTGATTTGAGAATCACCAGTTCTAAGCAAGTTGACTAGGTAATAGTTTCATGAAAACCGTATCTCTAATACTATTGTTTTGATGATTCCCAAATCCATTTTCCAACCAAAACCTCTCCTTTGAGTTCCAGCCTCACATACCCAAGTACCTGTGTCTAGTCTGCATTTGCTTTTTTCTCAGAGATTTAAAGTTGTTATGTCTAAAAGAGAACTCTGAATATTTACCACTCCAAGTCTTCCGTATCAACTAAAGACCCTATTGTCTACCGATTTCCTTAAGTCAGAAACCAGGAGTTATCCTCCCTTTCCCTCACATTCATCCAACTCATTATCAAATTTTGTAGATTCTATCAAAAATAAATCTCAAGTCCTACCACTTCTATTTCTACTGCCTCTAGCCTGGTCCAGGTGATTGTCATCTCTTTCTTGGATATTGCAACATTCTCCTCTTGCCGCCTTTTTATAACATTTATTATAACGTAATTGTTTGACTTACTGGTCTGTTGTTTACTTGTGAACTTCTTAATCTCACTTTACTAGTAGGATATATGTAAATTCCTTGAACATAGGTACACAATCTGTCTCACTGTGATATTTCCAGCACCCAGCAGAGTGATGAACTCATCATAGACACCTACTGAGTATTAAAATATTTATTGAGTTAATGGATGAAAATCCAATGGTATCAAACTAGCCAAAATTAATAACCCAATTGCTTGCCACATTTCTGAGTTACAATGAACTGCATTTAAATGACTGTCTTTTTTGTACATCTTATCTTTAGTAATATGTACTATACACAAAACCAATCCCACTGCCTTCGAGTCGATTCCAACTCATAGTGACCCTGTAGGATAGAGTAGAAATGCCCCATAGGGCTTCCAAGGCTGTAAACCTTTACAGAAGCAGACTGCTATATCTTTCTCCCACAGTGTGGCTGGTGGATTTGAACCTCCAACCTTTTGGTTAGCAGCTGAGCATTTTAACTACTATGCAACTAGTTCTCATGTACTGCATACAATGTTACAGTATATCTGTAAGTTTATGCGTAATATTTCCAATCTCAAAAGTCAAAGATTGGATTTATAAAGATATTGATAATAAAAGGCAATAATAATTAAAACTAAAAAAAAAAAAGGCATTGAACTTATATCAGAAGCAATTTATGACAGAGTTGTTGGAACAGAACCCTGTTGTAAGTCAGGGATTACTTGTATTGAAGTTGGAGCCTTCATTTAATCATTCGTTACTGTTCTTAGGAGCCATCGAGTCGTCTGTGATTCATAGCAACCCTGTGTATAATTGAAGGAAACTTTGCCCAGCCCTGTGCCATCCTCACAGTAGTAGGTATGTTTGAGCCCATTGTTTGAGCCACTGTGTCAGTCTATCTCATTGAGGGTCTTGCTCTTTTTTGCTGACTCTCTACACTTCCAAGCATGATGTCCTTCTCCAGGGATTGGTCCCTCCTAATAACATGTCCTTGTGGCACAGTGTTTAAGAGCTATGGCTGCAAACCAAAAGGTTGGCAGTTCGAATCTACTAGCTGCTCCTTGGAAACCCCACAGGGCAGTTCTGCAGGGTCGCTGTGAGTTGGAATCGACTCGATGGCAGTGATTTGGGTTAATAACATGTCCAAAGTAGGTGAGACGAAGTCTTGCCATCCCCACTTTTAGGGAGAGTTTTGCCTGCTTCCTCCAAGACAGATCATATTGTTAGGTACCATCGAGTCGGTTTCGACTCATAGCAACCCTATGTACAACAGAACAAAACACTGCCTGATCCTGTGCAACCCTCACAGTCGTTGGCTACGTTTGAGTCTGTCGTTGCAGCCATTGAGTCAATCCATCTCACTGAGGGTTTTTTTTTTGCTGACCCTCCACCAAGGTGTCCTTCTCCAGGAATTGGTCCCTCCTAATAACATGTCCAAAGTACATGAGGTAAAGCGTCACCATCCTTGCTTTCAAGGAAAATTCGGGCTGTACTTCCTCCAAGACATTTGTTTGTTCTTCCTGCAGTCCATAGTACATGCAGTAATCTTTGAGAACACCATAATTCAAAGGTGTCAATTCTTCTTTGGTCTTCCTTATACATTGTCCAGCTTTCCCATGCATATGAGACAACTGAAAATACCATGGCTTGGGCCAGGCACCCCTTAGTCCTCAAAGTGATATCTTTGCTTTTTAACACTTTAAAGAGGTCTTTTGCATCAGATTTGCCCAGTGCAATATATCGTTTGATTTCTTGACTGCAGCTTCCATGGGCATTGTCATGGATTGAATTATGTCCCTCCAAAAATATGTGTATCAACTTGGTTAGGACATAATTCCCAGTATTCTGTGGTTGTCCTCAATTTTGTGATTGTAATTTTATGTTAAAGAGGATTAGGGTGGGATTGTAACACCCTTACCCAGGTCACATCCCTGATCGAATGTAAAGAGAGTTTCCCTGAGGTGTGGCCTGCACCACCTTTTATCTTAAGAGAGAAAAGGAAAGGGAAGCAAGCAGAAAGTGGGGACCACATGTGACCAAGAAAGAAGACCAAGAGCAGAGCGCATCCTTTGGACCTGGGATTCCTGCATTGCGAAGCTCCTAGTCCAGGGGAAGATTAATGAGAAGGACCTTCCTCCAGAGCTAACAGAGAGAGAAAGCCTTCCCCTGGAGCTGATGCCCTGGATTTGGACTTCTAGCCTACTAGACTCAGAAAATAAATTTCCCTTTGTTAAAGCCATCTGCTTGTGGTCTTTCTGTTGCAGCAGCAGCAGATGACTAAGACAGTAACCACGTCACTTCCCTG
Organism: Loxodonta africana; assembly: GCF_030014295.1. Lineage (NCBI taxonomy): Eukaryota > Metazoa > Chordata > Mammalia > Proboscidea > Elephantidae > Loxodonta > Loxodonta africana. The sequence goes on from NC_087365.1 coordinate 33,355,101, forward strand.
CTTAAAAATCAGTCAGTTCTCTATTACCTTGGAATAATAGCTACTCACAGTCTAACTCTCCAGCCCCGCTCACCGCTCTACTCTCTATTCTTCTCTCCTGAACCCCCATCTTGTATGTTAAGTTCCAGCCACAATAAATCACTGTTCCATGAACATGCGGTGCTCTTTCATTTTTTTCCATGCTGCTCCCCTAGCTGAAATGCCCTTCCGTTTTCTCCCCATCTGGTGAAATCCCGTCATCCTTTAAGATACAGCATAGGTGTTACTTTTTTAAAAAAAAAGCCCGTGATTTCCCTCGGGGAAAAATCTATTGCTTTCTCTCGGCTGTCTTCTCTCATTACTTGTTGACACTCTTTGTCATATCATGTTATCTTTCAGATTCTGAAGCACAGGGTCTGCATCCTACTCCTTTTTATTTGCTTCCCCAGTGCATCACTTGTTTGTGAGTGGAAGAACCCATATGCGGTGATAGGTATGAGCACTAATAACTAAGTTGCAGTAATGACTTGAGTATAGCCTCCTTCCCAAGGGAGAATGGGGAATTTACAAGCTGTATTTGTTTGGAATAATTAGGTGTGAACATAATTTGGAAAGAAATGTGCCTTACATACTACCTTAATTATTCAATATAAAAGGAGGTGATAATAGTTTTTTTTTTTAATTTTTATTGTGCTTTAAGTGGAAGTTTACAAATTAAGTCAGTCTCACACAAAAACTAATATATACCTCGCTACATACTCCCCAGTTGCTCTCCACCTAATGACACAGCCTGCTCCCTCCCCCCACTCTCTCTTTTCATGTCCATTTCACCAGCTTCTAACCCCCTCTATCCTCTCATCTCCCCTCCAAGCAGGAGATGGCAACATAGTCTTAAGTGTCCCCCTGATCTGAGAAGCTCACTCCTCACTAGCATCCCTCTCCAGCCCATTGTCCAGCCCAGTCCCTGTCTGAAGAGTTGGCTTTGGGAATGGTTCCTGTCCTGGGCCAACAGAGGGTCTGGGGGCCATGACCACCAGGGCCCTTCTAGTCTCAGACCATTAAGTCTGGTCTTTTTACGAGAATTTGGGGTCTGCATCCCACTGCTCTCCTGCTCCCTCAGGGGTTCTCTGTGTTCCCTGTCAGGGCAGTCATCTGTTATAGCCGGGCACCATCTAGCTCTTCTGGTCTCAGGCTGATGTAGTCTCTGGTTTATGTGGCCCTTTCTGTCTCTTGGGCTTGTAATTATCTTGTCTTTAGTGTTCTTCATTCTTCTTTGCTCCAGGTGAGACCAACTGATGCATCTTAGATGGTCAAGTGCTAGCGTTTAAGACCCCAGACTTCACTCTCCAAAGTGGGATGCAGAATGTTTTCTTAATAGATTTTATTATGCCAATTGACTTAAATGTGCCCTGAAACCATGGTCCCAAACCCCCGCCCCTGCTACAGTGGCCTTTCAAGCATTCAGCTTATTCAGGAAACTTTACTTGTTTTTGGTTTAGTCCAGTTGCGCTGACCTCGCCTATGTTGTATGTTGTCTTTCCCATCACTTAAAGTAGTTCTTATCTACTAATTGTGAATACCCCTCTCCCACCTTCCCTCCCTCCCCCTTCTTGTAACCATCAAAGAATATTTTCTTCTCTATTTAAACTGTTGCTCAAGTTCTTATAATAGTAGTCTTTTTTTTAAGAAATTTTTTTTATAATTTTTATTGTGCTTTAAGTGAAAGTTTACAAATCAAGTCAGTCACATAAAAACTTTTATACTCCTTGCTACATACTCCCAATTACTCTCCCCCTAATGAGACAGCCTGCTTTCTTCCTCCACTCTCTCTTTTCGTGTCCATTTCACCAGCTTCTAACCCCCTCTACCCTCTCTTCTACCCTCCAGGCAGGAGATGCCAACATAGCCTCAAGTGTCCACCTGATCCAAGAAGCTTACTCCTCACCAGCATCCCTCTCCAACCCATTGTCCAGTCCAATCCATGTCTGAAGAGTTGGCTTCAGGAATGGTTCCTGTCCTGGGGCAACAGAAGGCCTGGGGGCCATGACCACCGGGGTCCTTCCAGTCTCAGCCAGACCATTAAACCTGGTCTTTTTATGAGAATTTGGGGTCTGCATCCCACTGCTCTCCTGGTCCCTCAGGGGTTCTCTGTTGTGTTCCCTGTCAGGGTAGTCATCGGTTGTAGCCGGGCACCATCTAGTTCTTCTGGTCTCAGGATGATGTAGTCTCTTGTTCATGTGGCCCTTTCTGTCACTTGGGCTCCTAATTACCTTGGTGTTCTTCATTCTCCTTTGATCCAGGTGGGTTGAGACCAATTGATGCATCTTAGATGGCTGCTTCCTAGCATTTAAGACCCCAGACACCACTCTTCAAAGTGGGATGCAGAATGTTTTCTTAATAGATTTTATTATGCCAATTGACTTAGATGTCCCCTGAAATCATGGTCCCAAACGCCTACCTCTGCTACACTGGCCTTAGAAGCATTCAGTTTATTCAGAAAACTTACTTCCTTTTGGTTTAGTCCAGTTGTGCTGACCTCCCCTGTATTGTATGCTGTCTTTCCCTTTACCTAAAGTAGTTCTTGTCTACCATCTAATTAGTGAATACTCCTCTCCCACCCTCCCTTCCTCCCTCCTCTTGTAACTACAAAAAGTGTTTCCTTCTCAGTTTGAACTATTTCTTAAGTTCTTATAACAGTGGTCTTATACAATATTTGTCGTTTTGCAACTGGCTAATTTCACTCAGGATAATGCCTTCCAGGTTCCTCCATGTTATGAAGTGTTTCACAGATTCCTCACTGTTCTTTATCAATGCGTAATATTCCATTGTGTGAATATACCATAATTTATCCATTCATCCGGAGATGGGCACCTTGATTGCTTCCATCTTTTTGCTATTGTAAACAGTGCTGCAGTGAACCTGGGTGTGCATATATCTGTTCGTGTAAAGGCACTTATTTCTCTAGGATATATATTGCAAGGAGTGGGATTGCTGGAGCATATGGTAGTTCTATTTCTAGCTTTTTAAGGAATCTCCAAATCGATTTCCAAAGTGGTTGTACCATTTTACATTCCCACCAGCAGTGAATAAGTGTTCCAGTCCCTCCACAGCCTCTCCAACATTTATTTTTTTGTGTTTTTTGGATTAATGCCAGCCTTGTTAGAGTGAGATGAAATCTCATTGTAGTTTTGATTTGCATTTCTCTAATGGCTAATGATTGTGAGCATTTCCTCATGTATCTGTTTGCTACATGAATGTTTTCTTTAGTGAAGTGTCTGTTCATATCTTTTGCTCCTTTTTTAATTCGGTTATTTGTCTTTTTGTAGTTGAGTTTTTGCAGTATCATGTAGATTTTAGAGATCAGGCACTGATCGGAAATGTCATAGCTAAAAACTTTTTCCCAGTCTGTAGGTAATCTTTTTACTTTTTTGGTGAATTCTTTGGATGAGCATAGGTGTTTGATTTTTAGGAGCTCCCAGTTATGTAGTCTTTCTTCTGCATTGTGAGTAATGTTTTGTATACTGTTTATGCCAGGCATTTAAAGTCTGGAAAAGTGTGCATCAGGGTTGTATTCGTTCACCATACCTATTCAGTCTGTATGCTGAGCAAATAATCTGAGAAGCTAGACTATATGAAGAAGAACGAGGCATCAGGTTTGGAGGAAGACTCATTAACAACCTGCGTTATGCAGATGACACAACCTGGCTTGCTGAAAGTGAAGAGGACTTGAAGCACTTACTAATGAAGATCAAAGACCACAGCCTTCAGTATGGATTGCACCTCAACATAAAGAAAACAAAAATCCTCACAACTGGACCAATGAGCAACATCATGATAAATGGAGAAAAGATTGAAGTTGTCATGAATTTCTTTTTACTTGGAACCACAATCAACAGCTATGGAAGGAGCAGTCAAGAAATCAAAAGATGCATTGTATTGGGTAAATCTGGTGCAAAGGACCTCTTTAAAGTGTTGAAGAGCAAAGATGGCACCTTGAAGACTAAGGTGCACCTGACCCAAGCCATGGTATTTTCAGTCGCATCATGTGCACGTGAAAGCTGGACAATGAATAAGGAAGACCGAAGAAGAATTGATGCCTTTGAATTGTGGTGTTAGCGAAGAATATTGCATATACTATGGACTGCCAAAAGAACAAACAAATCTGTCTTGGAAGAAGTACAACCAGAATGCTGCTTAGATGCAAGGATAGCGAGACTGCGTCTTACATACTTTGGACATGTTGTCAGGAGGGATCAGTCCCTGGAGAAGGACATCATGGTTGGCAGAGTACAGGGTCGGCGGAAAACAGGAAGACCCTCAAAGAGGTGGATTGACACAGAGGCTGCAACAGTGAGCTGAAGCATAACAACGGTTGTAAGGATGGCTCCGGATAGGGCGATGTTTCGTTCTGTTGTGCCTAGGGTCGCTATGAGTAGGAACCGACTCGACGACACCTAACAACAACATAAACAATTAGGGCTCCTAACGTTGTCCCTATTTTTTCTTCCAAGATCTTTATTGTTTTAGATTTTATATTTAGGTCTTTAATCCATTTTGAGCTCGTTTTTGTGCATGGAGCGAGGTGTGGGTCTTGTTTCATTTTTTTGCAGATGGATATCCAGTTATGCCAGCACCATTTGTTAAAGACTGTATTTTCCCCACTTAACAGTTTTAGGGCCTTTGTCAAATATCAACTGCTCATATGTGGATGGGTTTATGTCTGGATTCTCAATTCTGTTCCATTGGTCTATGTATCTGTTGTTGTACCAGTACCAGGCTGCTTTGACTACAGTGGTGGTATAATGGGTTCTAAAATCAGGTAGAGTAAGGCCTCCCACATTGTTCCTCTTTTTCAGTAATGTTTTACTTATCCAGGGCCTCTTTCCCTTCCATATGAAGTTGGTGATTTGTTTCTCCATCTCATTAAAGAATGTCGTTGGAATTTGGATCAGAATTGCATTAAATCTATAGATCCCTTTTGGTAAAATAGATACTTTAATAATGTTAAGTCTTCCTATCCATGAGCAAGGTTTGTTTTTCCACTTATGTAGATCTCTTTTGGTTTCTTATAGAAGTGTTTTGTAGTTTTCTTTGTATAAGTCTTTAACATCTCTGGTAAAATTTATTCCTAAATATTTGATCTTCTTGGGGGCTACTGTAAATGGTATTGATTCAGTGATTTCCTCTTCAATGTTCTTTTTGTTGGCATAGAGGATTCCAACTGATTTTTGTATGTTTATCTTGTATTCCAATACCCTGCTGAACTCTTTTTACTTTCCGTAGTTTTTTTGAGGATTCCTTAGGGCTTTCTAGGTATAAGATCAAGTTATCTGCAAACAGAGATAATTTTGCTTCTTCCTTGCCAATCTGGATGCCCTTTATTTCTTTATCTAGCCTAATTGCTCTGGCTGGGACCTCAAGCACAATGTTGAATAAGAAAGGTGATAAAGGGCATCCTTGTCTGGTTTCCGATCTCAAAGGGAATGCTTTCAGCCTCTCTCCATATAGGATGATATTGGCTGTTGGCTTTGTATAAATGCCCTTTATTATGTTGAGGAATTTTCCTTCTATTCCTATTTTGCTGAGAGGTTTTATCTTGAATGGGTGTTGAACTTTGTCAAATGCCTTTTCTGCATCAATTGATAAAATCATGTGATTCTTGTCTTTTGTTTTATTCATGTGGTGGATTACGTTAATTGTTTTTCTAATGTTGAACCATGCCTGCACACCTGGTATGAATCCCACTTGGTCATGGTGAATTCGTTTTTTGGTACGTTGTTGAATTCTATTGGCTAGAATTTTCTTGAGGATTTTTGCATCTAAGTTCTTGATGGATATACCAAAAAAAAAAAAACCAAACCCAGTGCCACTGAGTTGATTTCGACTCATAGCGACCCTATAGAACAGAGTAGAACTGCCCCACAGAGTTTCCAAGGCAGTGCCTGGCGGATTCAAACTGTCGACCCTGTGGTTAGCAGCTATAGCTCTTAACCACTACACTACCAGGGTTTCCTTGAGGAATATAGGTCTGTAATTCTCTTTTTTTGTGGTGTGTTTACCTGGTTTTGGTATCAGGGGTATGGTGGCTTCATAGAATGAGTTTGGTAGTACTCCGTCCTTTTCTGTGCTCTGAAATACCTTTAGCAGAAGAGGTGTTACCTCTTCTCTGAAAGTTTGGTAGAACTCTGCAGTGAAGCCATCGGGGCCAGGGCTTTTTTTTTTTTTTTAAATAATTTTTATTGTGCTTTAAGTGAAAATTTACAAATCAAGTCAGTCTCTCACATAAAAACTTACATACACCTTACTACATACTCCCAATTACTGTCCCCACAATGACACAGCCCGCTCCCTCCTTCCAGTCTCTCTTTTTGTGACCATTTTGCCAGCTTCTAGCCCCCTCTACCCTCTCATCTCCCCTCCAGACAGGAGATGCCAACATAGTCTCAAGTGTCCACCTGATGCAAGTAGCTCACTTCAGAGTTTTTTGATTACCTTTTCAATCTCTTCTTTCGTTATGAGTCTATTTAGTTGTTCTACCTCTGTTTGTGTTAGTTTAGGTAGGTAGTGTGTTTCTAGGAATTCATCCTTTCTTCTAGGTTTTCAGATTTGTTAGAGTACAATTTTTCTTAGTAATCTGATACGATTCTTTTAATTTCAGTTGAGTCTGTTGTAATATCGCCCATCTCATTTCTTATTCGAGTTATTCGCTTCCTCTCCTGTTTTTCTTTTGGCAGTTTGGCCAATGGTTTATCAATTTTGTTGATCTTTTCAAAGAACCAGCTTTTGGTCTTGTTAATTCTTCCAATTGTTTTGCTGTTTTCTATTTGATTTTGTTCTGCTCTAATTTTTATTATTTGTTTTCTTCTGGTGCCTGAGGGTTTCTTTGTTGCTCTCATTCTATTTGTTCAAGTTGTAGTGATAATTCTTTGATTTTGGCCCTTTCTTCTTTTTGGATGTGTGCATTTATTGCTATAAACTGACCTCTGAGCGATGCTTTCACTGTATCCCAAAGGTTCTGATAGGAAGTGTTTTCATTCTCATTGGATTCTGTGAATTTCTTTATTCCATCCTTACCGTCTTCTATAATCCAGTCTTTTTTGAGCAGGGTATTGTTCAGTTTCCAAGCGTTTGATTTCTTTTCTCTACTTTTTCTGTTACTGATTTCCACTTTTATGGCCTTATGGTCAGAAAAGATGCTTTGTAATATTTCAGTGTTTTGGATTCTGCTAAGGCTTGCTTTATGACCTAATATGTGGTCTATTCTAGAGAATGTTCCATGTGCACTGGAAAAGAAAGTATACTTGGTTGCTGTTGGGCGGAGTGTTCTGTATTTGTCTATGAGGTCAAGTTGGTTGATTTTGCCATTTAGATCTTCCGTGTCTTTATTGAGCTTCTTTCTGGATGTCCTGTCCTTCACCAGAAGTAGTGTGTTGAAGTCTCCTACTATTATCGTGGAGCTGTCTATCTCACTTTTCAATGCTGATAGAGTTTGTTTTATGTATCTTGCAGCCCTGTCATTGAGTTCATAAATATTTAATATGGTTATATCTTCTTGGTATATTGTCCCTTTAGTCAATATGTAGTGTCCTTCCTTATCCTCTATGATGGATTTAACTTTAAAGTCTATTCTGTCAGAAATTAATATTGTCACCCCTGCTCTTTTTTGTTGTTTGATATATTTTTTTCCATCCTTTGAGTTTTAGTTTATTTGTGTCTCTAAGTCTAAGGTATGTCTCTTGTAGGCAGCATGTAGATGGATTGTGTTGTTTTTGTTTTTTTTGGTTTGTTTTTATAATTTTTATTGTGCTTTAAGTGAAAGTTTACAAATAAGTCAGTCTCTCATACAAAAACCCATATACACCTTGCTACACAGTCCCAATCACGCTCCCCCTAATGAGACAGCCCACTCTCTCCCTCCACTCTCTCTTTTCCTGTCCATTTTGCCAGCTTCTAACCCCCTCTACCCTCTCATCTACCCTCCAGGCAGGAGGTGCCAACATAGTCTCAAGTGTCCACCTGATCCAAGAAGCTCACGCCTCACTAGCATCCCTCTCCAACCCATTGTCCAGTCCAATCCATGTCTGAAGAGTTGGCTTCAAGAATGGCTCCTGTCCTGGGGCAACAGAAGGTCTGGGGGCCATGACCACTGGGGTCCTTCTAGTCTCAGTCAGACCATTAAATCTGGTCTTTTCACAAGAATTTGGGGTCTGCATCCCACTGCTCTCCTGGTCCCTCAGGGGTTCTCTGTTGTGTTCCCTGTCAGGGCCATCATCGGTTGTAGCCGGGCACCATCTAGTTCTTCTGGTCTCAGGATGATGTAGTCACTGTATCATGTGGCCCTTTCTGTCTCTTGGGCTCCTAATCACCTTGTGTTCTTGGTGCTCTTCATTCTCCTTTGATCCAGGTGGGTTGAGGCCAATTGACGCATCTTAGATGGCTGCTTCCTAGCTTTAAGACCCCAAATGCCTCTCTTCAAAGTGGGATGCAGAATGTTTTCTTAATAGATTTTATTATGCCAACTGACTCAGATGTCCCTTGAAATCATGGTCCCCAAACACCTACCCCTGCTACACTGGTCTTTGAAGCATTCAGTTTATTCAGGAAGCTTATTTGCTTTTGGTTTAGTCCAGTCGTGCTGACCTCCCCTGTATTGTGTATTGTCTTTCCCTTCACCTAAAGTAGTTCTTGTCTACCATCTAATTAGTGAATACTCCTCTCCCACCCTCCCTCCTGCCCTCCTCTCGTAACCACAAAAGAATGTTTCCTTCTCAGTTTAAACTATTTCTCAAGTTCCTATAATAGTGGTCTTATATAATATTTGTCGTTTTGCAACTGACTAATTTCACTCAGCATAATGCCTTTCAGTTTCCTCCATGTTATGAAGTGTTTCACAGATTCCTCACTGTTCTTTATCAATGCGTAATATTCCATTGTGTGAATATACCATAATTTATTTATCCATTCTTCTGTTGATGGGCACCTTGGTTGCTTCCATCTTTTTGCTATTGTAAACAGTGCTGCAGTGAACCTGGGTGTGCATATATCTGTTCGTGTAAAGGCTCTTATTTCTCTAGGATATATTCCAAGGAGTGGGTTTGGATTGTGTTTTTTAATCCATTCTGCCACTCTCTGTTTCTTTATTGTTGCATTTAGTTCATTTACATTCAGCGTAATTATAGATAGGTATGAATTTAGTGCTATCATTTTGATGTCTTTTTTTATATGTTGTTGACAGTTTCTTTTTCCTGCTTAATTTTATGTACTGAGTAAATTATATATTGTCCTTTCCTCATATTCATTGTTTTTGATTTTGTTTCTGCTGAGTCCCTATTTTGTTCTTGTATTTTATTTTGATGTGTGGGATAGTTTGTCTCCTTTGTGGTTACCTTATTATTTACCCCTATTTTTCTAAATTGAAACCTAACTTTTATTTCTTTGTATCGCCTTATCTTCCTCTCTGTATGGAAGGTCTATGATTACATTTCTTAGTCCCTCTTTATTATTTTAATGTTGTCTTCTTTCACATAATAACATTGCTGTTACCCTGTTTTGAGCTTTTTTTTTTTTTTTTATCTTGCTTTGTTTTTTTGATTTCCCTGTCTGGGTTGACTTCTGATTCCTCAGCCCAGTGTTCTAGTCTTGAGTTGATACCTGATATTATTGATTTTCTAAGCAAGAACTCCCTTTAGTATTTCTTGTAGTTTTGGTTTGTTTTTTACGAATTTCCTAAACTTCTGTTTATCTAGAAATGTCCTAACTTCACCTTCATATTTGAGAGACAGTTTTGATGGATATATGATTCTTGGCTGGCAATTTTTTTCCTTCAGTTTTTTAAATAAGTAATCTGATTGCCTTCTTGCCTGCATGGTTTCTGCCGATGTGTCCGAGCTTGTTCTTATTGGCTCTCCTTTGTAGGTGACTTTTCGTTTATCCGTAGATGCTCTTAAAATTCTCTTTATCTTTGGTTTTGGCAAGTTTGATTATCATATGTCTTGGTGACTTTATTTTAACATCTACCTTATGTGGAGTTCGATGAGCATCTTGGATAGACATCTTGTTATCTTTCACGATATCAGGGAAGCTTTCTGCCAACAAATCTTCAACAATTCTCTCTTTATTTTCTGTTATCCCTTCCTATATTCCAGTCACTCATAGGTTATTTCTCTTGATAGAGTCCCACGTGATTCTTAAGGTTTCTTCATTTGTTTAATTCTTCTGTCTGATTTTTTCTTCAAATATATTAGTGCCAAGTGCTTTATCTTCAAGTTCAGAAATTCTGCCTTCCTCTTGCTCAAATCTGCTTCTCTGACTTTCTATTGAGTTGTCTACTTCTGTAATTTTATTGTTAATCTGAATATCTAATTGCTGTCTGTCTATGGATTTTTCCAGCTTATTAAATTTTTCATTATGTTCCTGAATAATGTTTTTAATTACTTCAGTTGCTTTATCTGTGTGTTCCTTGGCTTGTTCTGCATATTGCCTCATTTCCTTCCTGATGTCTTGAAGGGTTCTGTATATTAATCTTTTGTATTCTGCCTCTGGTAATTCCAGGAAGCTACTTTCATCTAGAAGATCCTTTGATTCTTTGTTCTGAGAGCTTGTTGAGGCGATCATGGTCTGTTTGTTTATGTGACTTGATAATTGACTGTTGTATCTGAGCCATTTATAAGTTATTGTATTAGTTTGTTTATGTTTGTTTACTGTGTCATAGCTTCTTTGTTTTGTTTTGATATGCCCTAGTGGGTTGCTTGAGTGAGCTAGCTTGATTATTTTCACCTTTGGAGCTCTGGTGTCCTGTCTCTAGATGGCTAGAGCTGTTATCAGATATATCAGTCTAGGAGTCCATTCACTTTTCTTGTATGAATTCAGCTCAGGTGTCCAGGTGGCTGATCATCAAGCATGTGGTATAGGCTCTGTCCTAAAGTCTTAGAGGGGCAATGGTGATTGGTGTAGGTACTGGTATCTGATTGCAGCAGGGGGTCACACTCTGAACAAGGCAGGGGGCTGAGAATCATCCCCCACATGTCTCTGAAGAAAGCATGTCCCTGATCACTAGACCGTGCAGGTGGGTGGGTTCTGCAGACAGACAATTGGCCCCCAATGTTTTTGGTTGTAAGGACTGGGAGGTACCAGTTATCCTTGCACCCCTGTCGCAGGTGACCGGGTGACCTAAGTGGAACTACCAGTCCTTAGGCCCCTAATGTGGGTAGGTGAGGACCCTGTTTAATAGGCAAAGCAATGTCCAACATCAAATACCCAACTCTCTGCCACAGAGCTGAAACGGTTGGAGTCTGCCAACAAGGGCCTATTCTCCTGAAATAGGCCCACACAGGTCCACGCAGAGGGGAAAGGTACTCAAAGTCCATGGACCATTTATACCTGGATAGGAGCCACTTCTGTCCTGAGCTCCCCTGGTTAGTGGAGCTGGCAAATTATCTTTTCCCCCAATTGCAAATATTTCCCTTCTCCAAGGCCAGAAGGATGGCTCTAGGTGCCCAACAGGGCCTATTTCCAGCCCAGCGAATTCAGCCACTATTGCTGGCTTGGGGACAGGGGGGCATTTTAAAAAATACGCAAGTAGTTAGCTTTTGCCGAGAGTGCCATTCTTCTCTGGGTCCAGAGGTGTGAGGAGGCTATGTGGCTGGCTGCGTCCTCCTGAGGAAACTGTGGTTGAATGCTAGCACCAGCCCACAACCACCACTCCCGGAATGGTGCCTGATGTTTCCCCGTGATTCAGGTCTGGCAACTCCTCTCCGCTTCTGAACTGGCTGTTCCTCCCCTTGCTCCTCAGTTCATTTTCTAAGCTTGCCTTTGATGCTCAGGGCTCCTAGCTTGTCATAAATATACTTGTTTCACTTGTTTTTTCAGGTCTTTGTTGTAAAGAGGGCTTGCGAGAAGCATCTGTCTATTCCGCCATCTTGGCTCTGCCTCTCCGATAATAGTTTTCTTGACAGATCAGCAGGCTTTCAGAAAGGAGTGAGTCCATGAACCTTGTACAGACGCAGCACCTGGGATTATCACTCTTCATTTGCCCATCTTTTTCCCTTGTGCTTGAGGGATATTGTAACCCCAAAATGCAGCACAGCGCCTAGCACTTATGAGGAGCACAGTAAATGTTTATTGAAAGAATGCATGAATTAATAAATGGTTCCCCTCCTCTCTCAGTTAATTTATGGTCTTTAAAAAAGTATTCAAACACTAAATAGATAATAGATAAGTGGTAACTTTGGTGAAGGGTAAGACAGTAGACAATACTGGGGAACCCAGCACAACTTGTATAAGGCAAGGTCATGGAGGCACCGTAGACACATCCAAACTCCCTGAAGGATCGAATTGCTGGGCTCAGGGCTGTGGGGAACATAGTCTTGGGGAATATCTAGCTCAATTGGCATGACATAGTTTATAAATAAAATGTTCTGCATTCTACTTTGGTGAGTAGTGTCTGGGGTCTTAAAAGCCTGTGAGAAACCATCTAAGATACTCCACTGGTCTCACCCCTGTGGGAGCAAGGGAGAATGAAGAAAACTAAAGATATAAAAAAATAAAAAAAAAGATATAAGGGCAGGTTTAATCCAAAGAACTAATGGACCACATCTATCATGGCCTCCCTCGGACTGATTCTAGTACAACTAGATGGTGCCCGGCTACCACTACCGACTGCTCTGACAGGGATCACAATAGAAGGTCCCGGACAGAGCTGGAGAAAAATGTAGAACAAATTTCTAACTCACAAAAAAAGACCAGACTTGCTGGCCTGACAGAGACTGGAGAAGCCCTGATAGTATGGCCCCAGGACACTTCTAGCTCAGCAATGAAGTCACTCCTGAGGTTCACCCTTCAGCCCAAGATTGGACAGGCGCATAACACAAAATGAGACCAAAGAGGCACACCAGCCCAGGGGCAAGGACTAGAAGGCAAGAGGGGACAGGAAAGCTGGTACTAGGGAAACCAAGGTCCAGAAGGGAGAGTGTTGACATGTTGTGGGGTTGTTAATCATTGTCATAAAACAATATGTGTACTAACTGCTTAATGAGAAACTAGTTTGTTCTGTAAACCTTTATCTAAAGTACAATAAAAAATATATTAAAAAAAAAAAAAGTTTTCAGGTGCCACTTCACCTTTAAAGCCTTTTCTGACCAACCCAGCCAACTATAATTTTGCTCTTCTCTGTCTTTGTGTAGTAGTTACCAATACCACTGATTGAACATTTTAGCCTATACGATCGATCTTGCATTAGTATTTACTTTTAAATGCATATGTCTCTTCTTTACAGCTAAATTATAAAATCCTTTAGAGCAGGGCCCATGTATTATAACTGTGTCTTCCATGGTGCCTTACATCTAGTAGAATCTCAATGCTGTAAATTGTTGATCATGTTACCCACAGTTATTTAGTGTCTTGGCATCTCCATAGCAGACTAAAACACTCTTAAGATAGTTTTTTTTAGTACTGGTTTTTCCAGGATTCCAATGTTCCTGAGCTCTCTTAACATTCATTACCAGTTTCGAGTCTTATTTCGTAACAAAATATTCCTAAAGATGCCTCAGCAACAGCATGTAGCCACTATAAAAGATATATATGCTAAAACCTTTCAATTTGGACTGCTCACCTTACAATTAGGTCTCAGGAAAACAGCATATAAACAGTCTTTGTGAGTACTATTGGTGATCTAAGATGCTAATTATCTGTGTGGTTTAGCTTTAACTGAGAAAATAACAAGCTCAAGGTTTTCATGTGAGCATGAAAGCTGGTCCCAAATTAGCAGGGGAAAAAGGAAGAATTAGCATCTATTGAGTACCTACTAAGTGTCAGGCTCTGTAGCAGATGTGTTACATGTAACAATCCTTGCAACAGCCTTGTCAGGTTGATAATAATATGCCCATTTTTATAAATGAGTAAAATAAAGCTTGGAGAGGTTAAGTCACTTACCTAAAATTACACAGCAAGTGACAGAGATGATTCCAGTTCAGGTGTATGTGACTCTGAAGCCTACTCTTTCTACCATGTTACACTATCTCTCAAAATATATTTGACTATGCCTCTTGGTCAGAGAGTTAATCTTAAGTGACTGAGTGATGTATATTCGATGTATATTTGTATGTTTATATCAGTTATCTTATTTGGTCATTACAAGTAAGGTAGGATGTACAGGGATGATTATTACCACTTTACTGATGAAGAAACAAATGGTCAGAAAATTTAGCTTAACTAACATCGAACAATTAGTGATAATATAAGAACTTGAACACAGTTCTCAGACTCATGCTTTTTCTACATCAGCCTAAAGAGAGAATTTTATCTCTAATTTTTCTGGTTCTGACTTTTAAAAAATAAATAAAGTTTTCTCAGAACACAGCCATACCATCCATTTGCAAGTTGTCTTTGGCTGCTTTCTCACTACAACAGCAGTGTTGAGTAGTAGTTACACAGACCACTTGGCCTGCAAAAGCCAAAAATAGTATTTGACAGTTACAGAAAAAGTGTCCTGGTCTGCTCTATAATATCATATACTTCTGCTCTTACCAGCTGAGTTGTATGCTTGCCAAACTTGTTTGTGCCAGTTGTATTTATTATTAAGTATATAGTTTTTTTTTTATATATATAGTTTAATGTGTATAAATCACTGAAATAAGAGTGTGAAAGGAAAGATCTAGTTCTATGAAAATTAGGTTAAGGTCTTTGAGAAGACTCAATAAACACAAGTCACTAAAAACAATTGCTATTAAATCAGGTATGGGTAAGAGAGCTGTATAAGGTTGGATTGGGGGGTACTGTATAAATCTAGAATAATTTTACATACATAGTGCCTTGGAAACATCTTTGAGGATTACTCTAAGGAAATTGAATGTAGACAGTGCCCTATAGATGTGGTTTATATATGAAAGATGATATAAAACTCCACAACAGACGTACATAAAAGGAAAGGACTTAGCCATACAAAGGAATATTGGAAAATGAAGGTACAGCTGCATTTTCCTAACCAGTATATTCTTTGTCTATAATACAATCAAACTAGAAACTAATAGTTTGTATGTATTTCTTCCTCTTCCCATCCTCTTATAACCACTATTCTTTTGTTTTGATGGATTTACCTATTCTAGATATTTCATATAAGTGGGATCATATAATATTTGTGTCCTTTTGTGACTGGCTCATTTAATTTAACAACAGCCAGCATTATACTTAAAGGAGAAAGATTGACAGCTTTCCTCTCGAAACTGGGAACAAGACAAGTGTTGCAGGGCAAGGCTTTCCATCTCAGGACTAAGCCCTGCCTAGGCTCTTGCCTTTTACTGACCAAGAATGACCAGGAGTGGCTCAGAGGTTCCACAAGAACAAAGGTTTATTAGGGACAGAAAGAAAGTAAAAAGGCTCGCAAGGGAGAGATGCAGAGGGGTTTCTACCTACGCTAGCCTCTAGTCTCTTGTGAACAAAGTGTTTCCTAGGGTTTATAAAAGGTATTCTTCATTCATTAAATGGGTGGAGATTTCCAGGAGAAGGGGAGGGATTATGAAAATCAAATGGGCGCACAGTTAGAATTCAAGATGGATTTCCCCGTGGAGGTTGTCAGAACTAAGATGGAGTCTGTTGCGAGGGCTGCTGGGGTGTCGAACAGAACTTATTCTGGGATGTTGTGCATGCGTAATATCTCTGGATCCTGGTTCAAGTCCCAGCAAAGGATCCCTGCTCATGATTATCTAATGTGGAAGGTGATTCATAGGTTACCATGGTTTTTACTGCGCAGGCTCTGCACCTGGTGGGGGACTTGAAAAATAACTCAGGAGCATTGTCAGTAATTTATAGCTGGTCAAGCATATAGGGATAGGAAATATGGCCACTTATCTTGTCTAAGCACCTGGTTTGTTAATCACAAGTAGTCCTCGAGTGCTAGCAGTAAAAGTTACACGGTGGTCTGCATTTAGGTTTAAATTCCAAGAATACTGAGTCAGAGGCTTTTCAATTATACCCAGCCCGATCTCTTGCCCGTCTCACAAGAGTACCCGCTCTCACCACTTCTATTCAATATTGTATTAGAAGTCCTAGCCAGAAGAACAATAAAACAAGAAAAAGAAATAAGGGTACCTAGATCAGAAAAGAAGAAATAAAATTATCTCTATTCATGGATGACAAGATCCTATATATAGAAAAATCCCAAAAGATCCTCAAAAAAACTTCTAGAGCTAATAGAGGAATTTAGCAAAGTTGCAGGGTGCAGGAACAACAAAAACAAAAATCAGTTGAGTTTCTATATACCAGCAAAGAGAAATCTGAAGGAGAAATTAGGAAAATTATTCCCTTTATAACAGCATCTAAGAGAAATAAATCCCTAGAGTAAATTTAACCAGGGATGTGAAAGACTGACATAATGAAAATTATAAAATGCTGCTGAAAGAGATTAAAGAAGACTTAAATAAATGGAAAGATATTCTGTGTTCATGGATTGGAAGAATCTATAGATTCAATGCAATCTCAATGAAAATTTGAACAACCTTTTTTACAGAAATGGAAAAACCAGCCCTCAACTTTATATGGACTGGCAAGAGGCCCTAAATAGCTAAGGGAATGTTGAAGGAGAAGAACAAAATAGGAGGACTCACACTTCCTGATTTTAAAACATACTAATCAGCTACAGTAATCAAAACAGACACGTAGACCAATAGAATAGAATTGAGAGTCCAAAAATAAACCCACTCATCTATGGTCAACTGATTTTTGACAAGGGTGCTAAGTCCATTCAATGGAATAAGAAGAACCTCTTTAGTAAATGGTGTTGGGAAAACTAGATTACCACATGCAAAAAAAAAAAAAATGAAACAGGATTCATGCTTCACACCATACGCAAAAACAAATTCAAAATGGATTCAGGACCTAAATGTGAAAACTGAAACCATGAAATTCTTAGAGGGAAATGGAGGATAACGCTGCTGGGCCTAGCTTTTAACAAGGGATTATCTAATATAATAACAAAAGCACAAACAGCAAAAGACAATAAATAAATGGCACCTCATAACAGCAATGGGTTGGATTTGGTCATAAAAATTAAAAACTTTTGTTGATCAAAAGAGTTTACCAAAAAGTGAAAAGACAAGCTACCAACTAGGAAAATATTTTTGGAAACATATCCGATAAGAATCTAGTAACCAAAATACATATAAAACTTCAACAACTTAACAAAAGGCAAATAATCCAATCATAAAATGGGCAAAGGACTTGAATAGACATTTCACCAAAGAGGACATTAAATTGGTCACCAAATAAATGAAAAGATGCTCAATGTTATTAGCCATCAAAGAGATGCAAATCAAAACCACAATGAGTTACCATTTCACTCCCGCTAAAATTAACAAACCAAAACAAATGTTGGTGAGGATGTGGGGAAATTGGAACCCTTATCCATTGCTAGTGGGAATGCAAAATGGTATAACCATTGTGGAAAGCAGTGTAGTGGCTCCTCAGAAAACTAAAAATAGAACTACCATCCCACCATCCACTGCCGTCGCTAACTACCATATGGCCCAGCAATTCCTCTCCAACGTATATACCCAAAAGACTTGAAAGCAGAGACACAACAGATACTTGTAAGCCAATGTTCACTACAGCAGTATTCTCGATGGCCCCAAAATGGAAACAACCTAAATGCCGATCCACAGCTGAATAAACAAAATGTGACATATACGTACAATGGACTACTACTCAACCAGTAAGAGAAATGAAACCTTGATACAAGCTGCAACATGGATGGAGCTTGAAGACGTTGTTGTTAGGTGTTGTTGAGTCGGTTCCGACGCATAGCAACCCTATGCAGAACAGAACAAAACACCGCCCTGTCCTGAGCCATCCCTACATTTGTTGTTATATTTAAGCCCATTGTTGCAGCCACTGTGTTAACCACCTCGTTGAGAGTCTTCCTCTTTTCTGCTGACCTGGTAATCTGCCAACCATGATCTCCTTCTCCAGGGACTGATCCCTCCTGACAACATGTCCAAAGTATGTAAGACGCTTGCCTCTAAGGAGTGTTCTGGTTGTACTTCTTCCAAGACAGATTTGTTCATTCTTTTGGCAGTCTGTGGTATATTCAATATTCTTCGCCAACACCACAATTCAAAAGCGTCAATTCTTCTTCGGTCTTCCTTATTCATTGTCTAGCTTTCACACGCATATGATGTGATTGAAAATACCATGGCTTGGGCCAGGCGCACCTTAGTCTTCAAGGTGACATCCTTGTTCTTCAACACTTTAAAGAGGTCCTTTGCACCAGATTTACCCGATGCAATGTGTCTTTTGATTTCTTGACTGCTGCTTCCATGGCTGTTGATTGTGGATCCAAGTAAAAGGAAATCCATGACAACTTCAATCTTTTCTCTGTTTATCATGATGTTGCTCATTGGTCCAGTTGTGAGGATTTTTGTTTTCTTTATGTTGAGGTGCAATCCATACTGAAGGCTGTGGTCTTTGATCTTCATTAGTAAGTGCTTCAAGTCCTCTTCACTTTCAGCAAGCCAGGTTGTGTCATCTGCATAACGCAGGTTGTTAATGAGTCTTTCTCCAAACCTGATGCACCGTTCTTCTTCATATTTTCCAGTTTCTCAGATTATTTGCTCAGCACACAGATTGAATAGGTATGGTGAAAGAATACAACCCTGAAGTACACCTTTCCTGACTTTACACCAATCAGTATCCCCTTGTTCTGTCTGAACAACTGCCTCTTGATCTATGTAAAGGTTCCTCATGAGCACAATTAAGTGTTCTGGAATTCCCATTCTTCACAATGTTGTCCACAGTTTGTTCTGATCCACACACTTGAATGCCTTTGCATAGTCAGTAAAACATAGGTAAACATCTTTCTGGTATTCTCTGCTTTCAGCTAGGATCCATCTGACATCAGCAGTGATATCCCTGGTTCCACGTCCTCTTCTGAAACCAACCTTAATTTCTGGCAGTTCCCTGGCGATATACTGCTGCAGCCATTTTTGAATGATCTTCAGCAAAATTTTGCTTGCATGTGATATTAATGATATTGTTCTATAATTTCCACATTCGGTTGGATCACCTTTCTTGGGAATAGGCATATATGTGGATCTCTTCCTGTCAGTTGGCCAAGAAGATGTCTTCCATATTTCTTGGCATAGACGAGTGAGCGCCTCCAGTGCTGCATCTGTTTGTTGAAACATCTCAGTTGATGTTCCATGAATTCCTGGAGCCTCGTTTTTCTCCAGTGCCTTCAGAGCAGCTTGTAATTTTTCCTTCAGTACCATCGGTTCCTGATCATATGCCACCTCTTGAAATGTTTGAACATCGATTAATTCTTTTTGGTATAATGACTCTGTGTATTCCTTCCATCTTCTTTTGATGCTTCCTGCATCGTTTAATATTTTCGCCATAGAATCCTTGACTATTGCAACTTGAGGCTTGAATTTTTTCTTCAGTTCTTTCAGCTTGAGAGAGGCTGAGCGTGTTCTTCCCTTTTGGTTTTCCACCTCCAGCTCTTTGCACGTGTCATTATAATACTTTACTTTGGCTTCTCGAGATGCCCTTTGAAATCTTCTGTTCAGTTCTTTTACTTCATCAATTCTCCCTTTTGCTTTAGCTGCTCAACGCTCAAGAGCAAGTTTCAGAGTCTCCTCTGACATCCATCTTGGTCTTTTCTTTCTTTCCTGTCTTTTCAGTGACCTCTTGCTTTCTTCATGTGTGATGTCCTTGATGTCATTCCACAACTCGTGTCTGTCAGTTTGTCGTACTGTGGGGGCTTATGTGTTGCGGTGATGCTGGAAGCTTTGCCACCAGTATTCAGATACCAGCAGGGTCACCCATCCAGGACAGGTTTCAGCTGAGCTTCCAGACTAAGACAGACTAGGAAGAAGGACCCGGCAGTCTACTTCTGAAAAGCATTAGCCGGTGAAAACCTTAGGAATAGTAGCAGAACATTGTCTGATACAGCGCTGGAAGATGAGCCCCCCAGGTTGGAAGGCACTCAAAAGATGACGGGGAAGAGCTGCCTCCTCAAAGGAGAGTCAACCTTAATGATGTGGTTGGAGTAGAGCTTTCGGGACCTTCATTTGCTGATGTGGCGCAACTCAAAATGAAAAGAAACACCTGCAAACATCCATTAATAATTGGA
Organism: Loxodonta africana; assembly: GCF_030014295.1. Lineage (NCBI taxonomy): Eukaryota > Metazoa > Chordata > Mammalia > Proboscidea > Elephantidae > Loxodonta > Loxodonta africana. The sequence continues at coordinate 33,375,199 of NC_087365.1, forward strand.
ACCTGGAATGTACAAAGCATGAATCTAGGAAAATTGGAAATCATCAAAAATGAAATAGAATGCATAAACATCAATATCCTAGGCATTAGCAAGCTGAAATGGACTGGTATTGGCCATTTTGAATCAGACAATCATATAGTCTACTATGCTGGGAATGACAACTTGAAGAGGAATGGTGTTGCATTCAATGTCAAAAAGAATGTTTCAAGATGTATCCTGAAGTACAACACTGTCAGTGATAGGATAATATTCATACACCTACAAGGAAGACCAGTTAATACAACTATTATTCAAATTCATGCACCAACCACTAGGGCCAAAGATGAAGAAATAGAACAGCTTTATCAGCTGCTGCAGTCTGAAATTGATCGAACATGCATCAAGATGGATTGATAATTACTGGTGATTGGAACGCAAAAGTTGGAAACAAAGAAGAAGGATCAGTAGTTGGAAAATATGGCCTTGGTGATAGAAAAAATGCCAGAGATCAAATGATAGGATTTTGCAAGACCAGCAACTTCTTCATTGCGGGTACATTATTTAACCAACATAAACAGTGACTATTTTTATACACATGGACCTAGCCAGATGGAACACACAGAAATCAAATTGACTACATCTGTGGACAGAGACGATGGAAAAGCTCAATATCAACAGTCAGAACAAGGCCAGGGGCCGAATGCGGAACAGACCATCAATTGCTTATATGCAAGTTCAAGCTGAAACTGAAGAAAATCAGAGCAAGTCCTCGAGAGCCAAAATATGACCTTGAGTATATCCCACCTGAATTTAGAGACCATCTGAAGAATAGATTTGATGCATTGAACATTAGTGACTGAAGACCAGACGAATTGTGTGAACAACATTAAGGACATCATACATGAAGAAAGGAAGAAGTCATTGAAAAGACAGAAAAGAAAGTAAAGACCAAGATGAATGTCAGAGGAGACTCTGAAACTTGCTCTTGAACATCGAGCAGCTAAAGCAAAAGGAAGAATTGATGAAGTAAAAGAACTGAAGATTTCAAAGGGCATCTCGAGAAGACAAAGTATAATGAAGACATTATGCTGAGTGAAATACGTCAATACAAAAGGACGAATATTATATGACCTCACTTTGTTTATATAAAAAGACAAGAAAAGGCAAATGTATAGAGATCAAAGTTTATTAGTGATTACCAGGGGCAGGAGGGAGGGAAAAGGGGGGAGGGGCTAATGGTGATGGAAGAAAATCATGTTGATTAAGGGTAGGTTTGCACAGCCAATTATTGTAATTGCTGTCAATAAATTGTACACCTGTTGAATTGGCAAAAAATGTGTGATAGATATATTTACAACAACAACAAAAACAGCAGTCACTGAGGCTGCTTATGTACAACCAAACACTTCATGGGACTTGGTTTCTTTGTTTGGAGGTTTAGGGTTATGGTTTCATGAGACATTCCAGTTAACTGACCTTATATCGTGTTTAGTGCTTGGGGTCTTAAAAGCTTGCAGGCGGCCATTCAAGATACAACAATTGGTCTCCATTTGCCTAGAGCAACAGAGGAAGGAGAGTCAGGAATAGAAAGAAGAAATGGAATATGTAGTTAATTGCCTCCATAAACAAATGCCTCCTTTGCCATGAGATCAGAAGAACTGGACCGTTCCTGGCTACCATTACTGAGTAGATTCTGAGTCACAGTGACAGCATAGGACAAAGCAGAGCTACTCCTGAGGGTTCCCAAGGCTGTAAATCTTTACAGAAGCAGGAGCTGCTGGTGGATTCAAACTGACAGCCTTTGGGTTAGCAGCCCTTAACCACTGTGCCACCAAGGCTCCTTTGTCTGCTTCTAGTGGGTACCAAATAAATGTTTCCAGAGATTTACTGACTGGTATTTTGAGGGGAATGTTTGTCATTAAATGTTCTTGTAACTCCTCTTTTAAAAGTCAGAAAACTACATATTTCCAGGAAAATTCTGCTTTCATTGTTAAATTAGGCTTAGGTTGACTCTAAACAATAAAGCAAAAAGAAAAAGAGTTTCTTAATGATTTGTTTTTATAAAGAGAAAAGATTTTATCTAAAACACTAGAGGACCTCACAGATTTTATAAATTTAATTCCGTTTCTAAAAAAATGAAACTACAACATGAAAAGATGAAACCTGAGGAGGGAGATACCAAGTTTTTATTATGATCTGCAAAATATATAGAGAGTGAGACTTAATTTCCTTAAAAATACTTAGAATATTAGGACTGGAGATCACTCTTGGAAATTTAAGATACGCTTTAGGAAAATAAAAATGAACTTCAGAAATTAAATCTTAAATTTATAAAATTTATCTATGTATTTCACATATTTTGCTGTTGCTAGATGCCTTCGAGTCGGTTCCAACACATAGCGATCCTCTGTACTACAGAACAAAACACTGCCCAGTCCTGTGCCATCACCACGATCCTTGTTATGCCTGAACCCTTTGTTGCAGCCACTGTGTCAGTCCATCTGGTTGAAGGCCTTCCTCTTTTTCACTGACCCTCTAGTTTACCAAGCATGATGTTCTTCTCCAGGGACTGATCCCTCCTGATAACATGTCCAAAGCATATGAGTCTTGCCATCCTTCCTTCTAAGGAGCATTCTGGCTATAGTTCTTCCAAGACAGATTTGTTCATTCTTTTGGCAGTCCGTGGTATATTCGATAGTCTTTGCCAACGCCACAATTCAAAGACACCACTTCTTCTTCCGTCTTCCTTATTCGTTGTCCAGCTTTCACAAGCACATGAGGTGATTGAAAACACTCTGGCTTGAATCAGGCGCACCTTAGTCTTCAAGGTGGCATCTTTGCTTTTCAACACTTTAAAGAGGTCTTTTGCAGCAGATTTACCCAATGCAATGCATCTTTTCATTTTTTGACTGCTGCTTCCATGGGTGTTGATTGTGGATCCAAGTAAAACGAAATCCTTGACGATGTCAATCTTTTCCCTGTTTATCATGATGTTGTTTATTGGTTCAGTTCTTTATGTTGAGGTGTAATCCATACTGAAGGCTATTGTCTTTGATCTTCATCAGTAAGTGCTTCAAGTCCTCTTTACTTTCAGCAAGTCAGGTTGTGTCATCTGCATAACTCAGGCTGGTAATGAGTCATCCTCCAATCTTGATGCCCCATTCTTCTTCATAGAGTCCAGCTTCTTGGATTATTTGCTCAACATACAGATTGAATAGGTATGGTGAAAGGATATAACCCTGAAGTACACCTTTCTTAACTTTATACCATGCAGTATGTATCCCCTTGTTCTGTTAAAACCACTGCCTTTTGGTCTGTGTACAGATTCCTGATGAACACAACTAAGTATTCTGAAATTCCCATTCTTAGCAATGTTATCCATAATTTGTTATGATCCACACAGTCGAATGCCTTTGCATAGTCAATAGAACACAGGTAAACATCCTTCTGGTATTCTCTGCTCTCAGCCAGGATCCATCTGACATCAGCAGTGATATCCCTGGTTCCATGTCCTCTTCTGAAACCAGCCTGAATTTCTGGCAGTTCTCTGTCCATACACTGCTGCAGCCGCTTTTGAATGATCTTCAGCAAAATTTTACTTGCATGTAATATTAATGGTATCATTTGATAATTTCTGCATTTGGTTGAATCACCTTTCTTGGGAATAGGCATAAATATGGGTCTTTTCCATTCGGTTGGCCAGCTAGCCATCTTCCAAATTTCTTGGCATAGACAAGTGAGCACTTGAGCAATGCATCCATTTGTTAAAACATCTCAAACGGTATTCTGTCAATTCCTGGAGCCTTGTTTTTCACCAGCGCCTTCATTGCAGCTTAGACGTCTTCCTTCAGTACCATCAGTTCTTGATCATATGCTGCGTCCTGAAATGGGTGAATGTCGACCAATTCTATTTGGTGTAGTGACTCTGTGTATTCCTTCTATTTTCTTTTGATACTTCTTTCGTCGTTCAATATTTTTCTCATTGAATCCTTCAAAATTGCAACTCGAGGCTTGGATTTTTTCTTCATTTCTTTCAGCTTGAGAAATGCTGAGCCTGTTCTTCCCTTTTGGTTTTCTATCTCCAGCTTTTTGCACACATCATTGTAATACTTTAGTTTGTCTTCTTAAGCTGCCCTTTGAAATCTTCAGCTCTTTTACTTCTTCATTTCATCCTTTTTCTTTAGCTATTTGATGTTCAAGAGCAAGTTTCAGAGTCTCTTCTGACATACATTTTGGACTTTTCTTCTTTCCTGTCTTTTTACTGACCTCTTGCTTTCTTTATGTATGATGTCTTTGATGTCATTCCACAACTCGTTTGGTCTTCAGTCATTCGTGTTCAGTGCATCAAATCTATTCTTGAGATGGTCTCTAAATTCAGGTGGGATATTCTCAAGGTCATATTTTGGCTCTCGTGCACTTGCTCTGATTTTCTTCCATTTCAACTTGAATTTGCATATGGGCAATTGATGGTCTGTTCTATCATGCAATCTCTGGCATGGTTTCTATCACCAAGGTCGTATTTTCCAGCTTTTGATCCTTCTTTGTTTCTAACTTTTGCATTGCAATCACCAGTAACTATCAATGCATCCTGATTGCATGTGCGATCGATTTCAGACTGCAGAAGTTGGTAAAAATTTTCAATTTCTTCATCTTTGGCATTGGTGGTTGGTGTGTAAATTTGAATAATAGTTGTAATAACTCATCTTTTTTGTAGATGTATGAATATTATCCTATCAATGACAGTGTTGTACTTCAGGATAGATCTTGAAATGTTATTTTTGATGATGAATGCAATGCCGTTCCTCTTCAAGTTGTCATTCCCAGCATAGTAGACCATATGATTATCCAATTCAAAATGGCCAATGCCAGTCCATTTCAGCTTACTAATGCCTAGGATATCGATGTTTACATGTTCCATTTCATTTTTGATGATTTCTCGCCATGCATCTCTCAGTTTGGCATATTCTGGGGGATTGCATGTTGCTGTGATGCTGGAAGCTATGCCACGGGTATTCAAATACCAGCAGGGTCACCCATGGTGGATAGGTTTCAGCTGAGCTTCCAGACTAAGACAGAGCAGGAGAAGGACCCAATGGTCTACTTCTGAGAAGAATTAGCCATTGAAAACCTTATGAATAGCAGCAGAACATTGTCTGATGTAGTGCTGGAAGATGAGGCCCTCAGGTTAGAAGGCACTCAAAATACGACTGGGGAACAGCTGCCTCCTCAAAGTAGAGTTGACCTTAATAATGTGGATAGGGTCAAGCTTTTGGGACCTTCATTTGCTAATGTGGCTCAACTCAAAATGAGAAGAAACAGCTGCAAACATCCATTAATAATCGGAACATGGCATGTACGAAGTATGACTCTAGGAAAATTGGAAACATATATTTTAGAGCACTTTAATTTTTCAGTTAATGCTGTGTTATTATGTTTTGTTAGGTTCTGTCAAGTTTGTTCCAACTCATAGTGACCCTGTGTACAACAGAACAAAACACTGCCCGGTCCTTAGCCATACTCACAATCATTGCTATGCTGAGCCCATTGTTGCAGACACAGTGTCAATCCACCTCATTGAGGGACTTCTTCTTTTTCATTGACCCTTTACCAAGCATGATGTCCTTCAGGGACTGGTGCCTCCTGGTAGCATTTGCAAAGTACATGAGATGAAGTCTCACCATCCTTGCTTCTAAGGAACATTCTGGCTGTACTTCTTCCAAGACAGATTGGTTCATTCTTCTGGCAGTCCAATATTCTTTGCTAACACCATAATTCAAAGGTGTCAATCCTTCTTTCATCTTCCTTATTCATTGTCCAGCTTTTGCATGCGTATGAGGCAATTGAAAATACCATGATGAGGTGGGGCCAAGATAGTGGGGTAGTCAAATGCTTCCTGTGGTCCCTTTTACAACAAAGACCTGAAAGAACAAGTGAATCATTTATATATGAAAAGCTGAACATCAAAGACAAAGCTGAGGAATCGGACTGAGAGGCAAGGGGAGGGAAAAACAGTTCAGAAGCAGCGAGGAGTTGCCAGACCTGACTGGGCGGGAACCAGCATCCCACAGGCCGATTCTGCCACTGCAGTGAGGCAAGCAGAGGCATTCAGAATGTGTTTTCCAGATCAAGGGAGGCCAAACGGCGTAGAGTCTGCTCAACCCTCCAGAACAAGCGAGAAGTGGCTCACAATCGGCAAACGATAAGTAGCCTACTGCAATTCAAAAATACCCCTTTGGGAAAAATCCTTCACTGACTTACCTGCTCCCCTCCTGCTCTGCACTGGGTCCCAGCTGGCTGCATCCCCTGGGCCAGAAGAAGGGCACTGCACTTGCCCTGAGCCATTCTCCTGGCCTTGGAGAGGGAATAAATTAACAAACGGGGAAAAAATAATCTGCAAGCTCACCTAAGGTGGGAACTCAGGGCTGAAACAGCTCCTTTACCTAGGCACAGGCATAAGGGGTCTACAGACTTTGTATTCCTTTAACCCCTGCATAGATCTGCGTGGGCCCATTTCAACAGCATAGGCCCTCATTAGCAAAGTATAACAGGGTATATACGTGAAGTCTAACTTTAACTGTTTCAGCTACATGGTGGAGAGGTAGGTTCCTGATATTTGGCACTGCTCTGCCTATTAAACAGGATCCTCACCTACCCACATCAGGCGCCTGAGAACTGGTGGCTCCACCCATGCCACCTAGCTACCAGTGACAGAGGTCCAAGAATAAGTGGTGCCTCCTAGTCCTTACAGCCAACAGCATTGGGTGCCCATAGTCTGAATGCAAAAGCCACCTACCTATACACTCTAGGGAACAGGGACACGCTTTGCTCACAGACACTCGGGTGGTGGTCAGTCCCTGCCTTGCTCAGCACGCGATCCCCTACTGCACCCAGATACCTGTGCCTACACCAATCACCCCTGCTCATCTAGGAGTGTAGGTGAGAGCTTACACCACACACTTGGTGAGTGACTGTTTGGACACCTGAGCTGAATCCATACAAGAAAAGTGAATGGACTCCTGGTCTCACATACCTAGTAACAGCTCTAACTACCTGGTGACAGGACGCTAGAGCTTCAGATGCACCAATAATCAAACTAGTCACTCGAGCAGCCTATTTGGGCATACCAAACAAAACAAAACAAGGAACTAGGACGCAGTAAGCAAACTTAAAGTAAATAAATTCAATAACTGATGACTCGGAGACAACAGTCAATATCAAATCACACAAAGAGACAGAGCATGATGGCTTCAGCAAGCTCCCAAAACAAAGAATCAAGAAATCTTCCAGATGACGAGAGCTTCCTGGAGTTACCAGAGGCATAATACAAAAGATTAATATACAGAACTCTTCCAGAGATCAGGAAGAAGATCTGGCAAAATGCAGAACAAACCAAGGAACATACAGAGAAAGCATTAGAGCAACTTAAGCATATTAGACAAAAGCATAATGACAAATTTAATAGGCTGCAAGAATTCATAGAGAGACAGCAAACAGAAATTCAGAAGATTAACAATACAATTCCAACATTAGACAATTCAGTAGACAGTCATAGGAGCAGAATTGAGGCAATGGAAGTCAGAATTAGTGAGATCGAAGATAAAGCACTTGGTACCAACATATTCGAGGACAAAGTCAGATAAAAGAATTAAAAAAAAAATGAAACCCTAAGAATTATGTGGGGCTTTATTAAGAGGAATAAACTATAAGTGATTGGAGTACCAGAACAGGAGAAGAGAACAGAAAATACAGAGAGAATTGTTGAAGATTTGTTGGCAGGAAATTTCTCTGATATTGTGAAAGATGAGAAGATATCTATCCAAGATGCTCATCAAACTCCATACAAGGTAGATCCCAAAAGAGAGTCAACAAGACATATTATAATCAAATTTTCCAAAACCAAAGATAGAGAATTTTAACAGTAGCTAGGGGTAGATGAAAAGTTACCTCCAAAGAGAGTCAATAAGACTAAGCTCAAACTACTCAGCAGAAACCATGCAGGCACAAAGGCAATGGGATGACATATGTAAAGCCTTGAAGAATAAAAATTGCCAGCCAAGAATTATATATCCAGCAAAACTGTCTTCCAAATATGACTGTGAAATTAGGACATTTCCAGATAAACAGAAGTTTAGAGAATTTGCAAAAACCAAACCAAAATTACAAGAAATACTAAAGAGAGTCCTCCAGTTAGAAAATCAATAACATTAGATAACAACCCAAGACTAGAACACAGGATAGAGCAACCAGATATCAACGTGCATAGGGAAATCACAAAAATAAATCAAAGCTAAAACATCGAAAACAGGGAAACAGAGAATGTCATTATGTAAAAGATGACAACATTAAAACAAAAAAGAGGGACTAAAACATGTAGTCATAGACCCTTCATATGGAGAGGAAGTCAAGGCGATGTAAAGAAATAAAAGATTGGTTTAAACTTAGAAAAATAGGGGTAAATATTAAGGTAACCATAAAGGAAACTAACAATCCTACATATCAAAATAAAAATAAAATAAAAAACAAGAAAAAATATAAAGACTCAGCAAATACAAAAAAAAAAAAAATGAAAAGAGGAAAAGAAAATGTATAAAGAAAAATGACTCAGCACAGAAAATTAAGTGGAACAAAGAAACTGTCAACAAAACAAAACAAAAAAAAAGACATCAAAATGACAGCACTAAACTCATACCTATCAACAATTCCACTAAATGTAAATGGACTAAAGACACCAACAAAGAGACATAGAGGGGCAGAATGGATTAGAAAATACCATGGCTTATGTCAGGTGCACATTAGTCCTTGTCTTAGTTATCTATTGCTGCTATAACAGGAATACCACAAGTGAATGGCTTTAACAAACAAGTTTATTTTCTCACAGTCCAGGAGGCTAGAAGTCCAAATTCAGTGCGTCAGCTCCAGGGGAAGCCTTTCTCTCTCTGTTGGCTCTGGAGGAAAGTATCGTCAATCTTCCCCTGCACTAGGAGCTTCTCAGCACAGGGACCCTGGGTCCAAAAGATGCACTTTTCTCCTGGCACTACTTTCTTGATGGTATGAGGTCCCCCATCTCTCTGCTTGCTTCTCTCTTTTATATCTCAAAAGAGATTGACTTAAAACACAATCTAATCCTGTAGATTGAGTCTTGCATCATTAACATAACTGCCTCTAATCCTGCCTCATTAACATTATAGAGGCAGGATTACAGCACATAGGAAAATCACATTAGATAACAAAATGGTGGATAATCACACAAATGCCTAGCCAAGTTGACAGACATTTATGGGAAACACAATTCAATCCTCAAAGTGATATCTTTGCTTCCTAACATTTTAAAGAGATCTTTTGCAGCAGATTTGCCCAGCTCAATATATCATTTGATTTCTTAACTGCTGTTTCCATGGGCATTGATTGTGGATCCAAGTAAAATGAAATCTTTGACAACTTCAATATTTTCTCCATTTATCATGATGTTGCTTATTGGCCTGGTTGTGAGAATTTTTGTTTTCTTTTATTGAGCTGTAATCCATACTGAAGGCTATAGTCTTCAATCTTTATCAGTAAGCACTTCAAGTCCTCTTCACTTTCAGCAAGGAAGGTTGTGTCATTTGCATATTGCAGGTTATCAGTGAGTCTTCTTCCAGTCTTGATGCCAGGTCTTCATATAGTCCAGCTTCTTGGATTATTTGCTCAGCATACAGATTGAATAAGTATGGCGAAACGTTAGCTAACATTTATTGTGTACTTCTTTTTGAACACTGTTAAGCTCTTTAATACCTTATTTTACTTTACAATTACAACAACCCTGTCAAGTAGGTACTATAATTATCTTCATTTTACAAACAAGAAAACAAAAGCTCAAAGAGAGTAATTAAATATCATATTCCAGATGTGATCTGACTAGTTTATAGATATTGTACTTCCTTTAAATATGACAGCTTTTTTTTTTCTTTATGTAGCAACTGTATCATACTGCTGGTTCAGCCCTTGAAGATTTTTTTTTTTTTTCTCCCATCTGGCTCCATTACCCACCATTTTAGTTATATATCCTCCCACTTTTTTTTTTTTTTTAATATCTCATGCATTAATTTGGTAGGCATAGATTATATGACTTTCTCTAATTTGTTGGTAAAATTGATAAAGGGGTAAGGCCAAGTGTAGCCCATTACTATAGACCTTCATCCAGATTCAAATTGGTCCTTTCATCAGCAACTACACAGGCAACTACAAATTCAACTAATTATACCTCTGTCACGTAGCACCTATTTTTCCTTGGTATCTCCACTATTACCATGAGATAATCTGTCAAATATGAAGCTGAAATCAGGATATATCAGACCTATGGAAGGATGTGCATCATCTGTTTACTAGCCATATCCAACAAAGAAATGTAATTTATTTGGTATGACTTTTTTGTTAACTCCTGCTCATTCCTCAATTTCCTTTCTCCAAGTGTTCAGAAATCTCTGTTTAATTTTAGAACAGTGCAAGGAATTAATTCTCCTTGATTTCCTGGAGATTAACGGTGGTATTTTATAAGTGTACAATCTCGTTGGAAAAAATCTTTAAGAACCCTAGAATGAAATTCTGAACTATAAAATCAGGTTCCTTTGAAATGATCAAGAGTTCTTTTACTGTTTTCTTTCCTAAATTGTACTTCAATTCCCTCTTAATGATGTTCAACTAATTCCAGTTTAAAATTGTTTTTCTTGGTGGAGGCATCTGACCTAGTGGTTTGAATAATCATGTATTATATCCCTTGGCTTCTCTATTTCTAATTTCCTCTAAATATTTTCTCTTAGGTTCCAGAATTCCCAACATACACTGTTACTCTCTTTTCTGTTAGGCAACTCTTCTAAACAAAGAATACCTTTAAATAGCCTTATTCTTATTGCGAAGTCTTCCCTTTTTCTTCCCCGAAGTCCCTTCCACCCACAAAACCTAAGTAATAAAGTCTCTTTCTCCTCTGAACCTTTATAGTACTTTATTTATGCCTTCTTTATATCATTTGTCATAGTCTCTATGTCATTAAAGTGATCTGTATTCATTTCCTGTTTAATAGACCAAGATTTTGGGGGAAAAGAAACAGCTCTTACACACCTTTGCATCTTCCATTTAATTTAGTGCCTTAGGAGCCCTGGGTGGCCCAAACTGTTAAGTGCTCAACTACCAGCTGAAAGTTGGTGGTTCAAACCTACTCAGAGGCACCTCGGAAGACAGACCTGGCTATCTGTTTCCAAAAGGTCACAGCCTTGAAAATCCTATGGAGCAGTTCTATACACACATGGGGTTGCCATGAGTTGGAATTCACTCAAACGCAACTAACAACAACAGCAAAAACACAGTAAATGATCAACGAGTGTTTGTTGAATGAATGAGCAAATTGACAGATGGAGTCCTATCCAGTAGTGAGAGGGGCCCTGGCTGCACAGTGGTTAAAGGGCTCATCTGCTTAACCAAACGGTTGGTGGTTTGAACTCACCAGCCGCTTCTCAGGTGAAGGATATGGCAGTCTATTCTGTAAAGATTTACAGCCTTGGAACCCCTATGGGGCAGTTCTACTCTGTCCTGTTGGGTCACTATGACTTGGAATCGATTCGACAGCAACAGGTTTGAAAATTATTATTATTATTTTTTGATCCAACAGTGTACTGGAGCCTGCTCTTACTGGCATCTGAGAGCTGATTGTTAGATTTTCAGGAATTTACTAAGAGGCTGTTAAATCATTGTTAACTTGAAAACTGACCATGGTGGGAGTATTTACAGCACAGAAATCAGCAAATGCAACAAAACAGAGCTTTTCCTCCAGGGGGCCGGTTATTAAGCATTTACCAGCGCACGACTAGTTCCATTTCTCCAATACTAGAAAATTGTGTATACAGGTATCCTGCGCTTTTCGAAAGTTCACTTCATGCCATTGGGCTTTTACAAAAGACCTTCATTAGTACCTGTTTTCACTAATGAAAGAAATCCAACGAGGATTTTCGCTTTTACAAAAAAAGGTGAAAAGTAGAAATAGTGTTCAACGTTTGTTTTGCAGCGAGCTGTTCAAGAGGCTGTTCACACCCTGAACAGCGAGTGGCGTTGCCAAGCTCCTTTTCCCGGAACGACACTTAGCATCTCACTTACATGGGCTGTGTATTTATCATATCATTCCTGCTTTTACTATAAAAAAAAAAAACAGTGTTATTTTAGTTTTTATTTGTTATTTGGCCTGATTCGGTAGGAAATTTTTGGGGTCAGGGAATGCTAAAAATTTTTTCGCATATAAATGAATGGCAGTTGCTTCTTCATTTTAGGCCATTTTGTCTTATAAAAGGTTTCATAGGAACGCTCTACTTTTGGATAGTGAAGGAAGCCTGTACCCTTCTGTGTTAAAATTAAACCTAGTATTGAAAAGCTGAAGACTTTTAAGCCATAAACCCACTGCTTTGAATGGATTCCGATTCATAGGGACCCTACAGGATAGAGCAGAACTGCCCCATGGGTTGGTTTTCTTCCGAGGCTGTGAGCCTTTACCTGCCACATCTTTCTCCCAGGGGAGCGTCTGGTGGGTTCAAACTGCTGACCTTTTGCTTAGCAGCTGAAGTTTAACCACCGTACCACACGGGCTCCTCACCTTTTAAGCCATCTATTCTAATTCCAATATTTTACAGATAAAGAAATTGGGATCCAGAGGAGTAAAGTAGTTATGTTCACATCACATATCTAGGTGGTAACAAAGCAGGAGCTAGATCCCAGCTCTTCTGTTTTCTAGTCATTGCTTCTTTCTATACCACCACATTGACTTCATTTTATGTTAATTGTTTTACCCTTGCTCTGTCCATTGGCATAGTCCCAAATAAGGCCATAAGTATTGTTCTAAATAATTATTTTTATGAAATATCAGTGAACAGAACACAGCTTTCTCTAGCCTTTTGTCCCTTTTACAGAAAGAATTAAGACATTCATTTTTGGAGAAAGAGCAGACTCTTCCTGAGTTAAACAAATAATTTCTTTAATGATAATTAGCTCAAAGCTGGTTCCTATGAGGTGGAGGTTAAAGATGTCCCAGATGTCCACCTTGACCAGGCTGCTGTACCACCCCATCATCTCTAACACCAACTTATCTCCCTCCCCTCTCCCTCCCATCTTTGGCTTCGGCGGTTCACCGCATCGTCTCACAGAGCTCATGAACGGTACTTACAATTAAGTGGTTCAACGGGAAGGTAACAGGTCACAACTCGGTATCAGAATCAACTTGGAAAATAACTGGGTACAACTCAGGATCAGGATCAACCGGGAAGTAACTGAATATAACTCGGAAGACGGAACACAGTCGTTGTATCAGGACAGCTTTCAACCAAGACAGCTCTCAGCTCCTCAGCTGTGCTCTCAGGCAGGCCCTTCTCTCAGGCCTACTGCCACCAGGCTCTGCCGTTTCTCCGCCTATTCTGCCCCAGCTGCTTCTCTCCACCTTGCACCATTTCTTGCCATCTTCAGCGGTACAGTTCATTCTCTCTCTCCCCATGTCGCTCTCTCAAAACCCCTGTTGGGTTGGCTGCTTATATAAGCAAGTCACTCAATCCTATTGGGTGGTTTTATGTACCCTATTTGCACAGTAAATTGTCCAATTCCTTTGCAAGATTGTGGCCTAGCAAATCATCTTGGCAGAGCTACAAACTCAGGGACAGAAAGGTCATATATAAAGAGAAACCCAGTTGCACTGTGTGAGTGTTACAGACTAAGAAAAAAAAAAAAGGAGATGAAAGTTTACCTTTTTATGTTTCTTTACTGGCTAGCTAAAAAAAAAAAAAAATTACATTGTTTTACCGAAATGGAGAATGCATTTCATAAAAATGCATTATATGAAGTTTAGGAATATATTTGTACATTTTGATTGCATTTTGCCAGAGTGATTGTGAATGCCAGGCAGGGACAACTTTGTCACTTCCAAGGCAGTGTGGCTGCCCAGTAATATCTTCCTCACCAATCTGCCCTGTTTTATAAAGCTTTCACTATTAGTTTAGCCAAGAAGGATTAGAAGCCCTGGTGGCACAGTGGTTAAGAGCTCAGCTGCTAACCAAAAGGTCAGCAGTTCGAATCTACCAGCTTCTCCTTGGAAATCCTATGGGGCGGTTCTACTCCATCCTATAGGGTTGCTAGAGGGTCAGTATGAGTCGGAATTGACTCGACAGCAATGGGGATGAAGGATCAAGTTGTTTAAGAAAATACACAGATGTTACCTAGGAAGGAATGCACGAGAAACCATTCTTAAAACCCTAGAGAAATGAAAACAGGATACATATTTTTGTGATTTTGAAGGGATGAGGATGAAGGGAGAACCAAGAGAATGTAGAAATTTCCAGTATGCTAAAAAAAAAAAAAAAAGGTAGTACAGGCCTATCTCTGATGATCTGTCACAGCCTAGAACCCATGGCCCAGAGAATGGCATGAGAATATTGGTCATAATCAAAGGATTTATTGGAGACTTCAGTGAAATCTTGGAAATATGGTTAATTTCTGGGAGCAGAGCTAGTTAGAAACAATGAATGCTTATTAGACTTTGCTTGGAGTATCATCTTTAGAAAGTTTGTAGACAAACTGGAACACTTTCATGGGAAAGGGTAGGAACTCAAAATCAACATTCAATAAATATTTATTGAGCACTTATGATGTGCCAGGCACTGTTTTTGACATTGCTATGCATCAGTGAACAAAACAAAGATTCCCTACCCTGAGGGAAGTTATGTTTTTGTAAGGCTAGACAGATAATTGTTGTTGTTGGTTGCCAGCAAGTCAATTCTGACTTGTAGTGACCCCACATCTACATTACGTAGTTTGTTAGAAGGTGAAAAGTGCTATTGACGAAAAGAAAAAAATAGAACTGGATGAAGGGAATCATGTAAAACCAGGAAAAGTTGAAGGTTGTAAGTTGATTAGAGAAAAGAAGGTCAAATGATGGTAGTAGGCAGCAGACTTTATAATTGTCTTCAACTATTTAAAAGCTGGTCAGGTAGAAAAAGGTTTAGACTTAATTCTGTGTGGCCCCAAGACCAGGACCAGCACATAAAATTTATAGTGAGTCAGAATTCAGGTGAATATAAGGAAGAATTTTCCCATAATCTGAACAGTACAAAGATGGAATGGGCTGCCCTAATAGGTAATAAATTCTTTATCACAGGTAGTGTTTCAATCAGGGGATGTACAATTGACAAAGATGTTGAACTCAGGATTCCTTTTTTCTTTTTTTTGTGCTTTAAGTGGTTGTTTACAATTCAAGTCAGTTTCTCATACAAAAATTTATACACATATTGTTATGTGACCCTAGTTGCTCTCCCTATAATGTGATAGCACACTCCTTCTCACCACCCTGTATTTCCCGTGTCCATTCAACCAGCTCCTGTCCCCCTCTGCCTTCTCATCTCGGCTCCAGACAGGAGCTGCCCACTTAGTCTCATGTGCCTACTTGAGCTAAGAAGTACACTCCTCACAAGCATTATTTTATGCCTTATATTCCAGTCTAATCATTGTCTGAAGAGTTGGCTTCTGGAATGGTTATAGTTTTGGGCTAAAAGAGAGTCTGGGGGCTATGTCCTCTGGGGTTCCTCCAGTCTCAGACCATTAAGTCTCGTCTTTTTACTAGAATTTGAGTTCTACAGCCCACTTTTCTTCTGCTCCATGAGGAACTCCCTGTTGTGTTCCCTGTCAGGGTGGTCATTGGTGGTAGCCAGGCACCATCTAGTTTTCCCAGTCTCAGGCTGATGGAGCCTGTGCTTTATGTGGCCCTGTCTCTTGGGCTCATATTTGAACTGAGGATATTTCTTTTTTTTATTGTGAAAGTTTGCAAATCAAGTCAGTCTCTCATACAAAAATTTATATAAACCTTGCTATATACTCCTAATTTCTCTCCCCCTAATGCGACAGCACACACCTTCCCTCTACTCTCTCTTTTCGTGTTCATTCAGCCAGCTTCTGACCCCGTCTGCCCTCTCATTTCCCCTCCAGAGAGGAGATGCCAATATGGTCTCATCTGTTTACTTGATCCAAGAAGCTCATTCTTCACCAGTTATCATTTTCTATTCCATTATCCACTCCAATCCCTGCCTGAAGAGTTGGCTTTGGGAATCGTTACTGTCTTGGGCTAACAGAAGGTCTGGGGACCATGACCTCCGGGGTGCTTCTAGTCTCAGTCAGACCATTAAATCTGGTCTTTTTACAAGAGTTTGAGGTCTGCATCCCACTGCTCTCCTGATCCCTCAGGGGTTCTCCGTTGTGTTCCCTGTCAGGGCACTCATCAGTTGTAGTTGGGCACCATCTAGTTCTTCTGGTCTCAAGCCTATGTAGTCTCTGGTTTATGTGGCCCTTTTCTGTCTCTTGGGCTTATAATTACTTTGTGTCTTTGATGTTCTTCATTCTCCTTTCATCCAGGTGGGTTGAGACCAATTGATGCATCTTAGATGGCCGCTTGCTAGTGTTTAAGGCCCTAGACACCACTCTCCAAAGTGGGATGGAGAATGTTTTCTCAATAGATTTTATTACGCCAATTGACTTAGATGTCCCCTGAAACCCTGGTTCCTAAAGCCCCGCCCCTGCTATGCTGGCCTTCGAAGCGGTCAGTTTATTCAGAAACTGCTTTTGGTTTAGTCCAGTTGTGCTGACCTCTTCTGTACTGTCTGTTGTCTTTCCCTTCACCTAGAATCGTTCTTATCTACTATCTAATTGGTGAATACACCTTTCCTTCCCTCCCTCCCCCCTTTTGTAACGATCGAAGAATGTTTTCTTCTCTGTTTTAACTATTTCTTGAGTCCTTATAATAGTAGTCTTATACAATATTTGTCCTTTTGCAACTGACCAGGCTTCCAGATTCCCCCATGTTATGAAATGTTTCACAGATTCATCACTGCTCTTTATCAATGCATAGTATCCCATTATGTGAATATACCATAATTTATTTATCCATTCATCCATTGATGGGCACCTTGGTTGCTTCCATCTTTTTGCTATTGTAAACAGTGCTGCAGTGAACATGGGTAAGTATATATCTGTTCGTGTAAAGGCTCTTATTTCTCTAGGATATATTCCAAGGAGTGGGATTGCTGGATTGTATGGTAGTTCTATTTCTAGCTTCTTAAGGAAACGCCAGATCAATTTCCAAAGTGGCTGTAGCATTTTACATTCCCACCAACAGTGTGTAAGTGTTCCAGTCTGTCCACAACCTCTCCAACACTTATTATTTTGTGTTTTTTGGATTAATGCCAACCTTGTTGGACTGAGATGGAATCTCATTGTAGTTTTGATTTGCATTTCTCTAAAGGCTAATGATTGTGGGCATTTCCTCATGTATCTGTTAGCTACCTGAATGTCTTCTTTAGTGAAGTGTCTGTTCATATCTTTTGCCCATTTTTAAGTTGGGTTATTTCTCTTTTTGTAGTTGAGTTTTTGCAGTATCATCTAGATTTTAGAGATCAGAAATGTCATAGCTAAAAACTTTTTCCCAGCCTATAGGTAATTTGTTTACTCTTTTGTTGAAGTCTTTGGATGAGCATAGGTGTTTGATTTTTAGGAGCTCCCAGTTATCTAGTTTCTCTTCTGCATCGTTAGTAAGGTTTTGTATGCTGTTAATGCGATGTATTAGGGCTCCTAAAGTTGTCCCTATTTTTTCTTCTATGATCTTTATCGTTTTAGATTTTATATTTAGGTCTTTGATCCATTTTGAGTTCGTTTTTGTGCGTGGTGTGAGGTATGGGTCTTCTTTCACTTTTTTGCGGATGAATATCCAGTTATGCCAGGACCATTTGTTAAAAAGACTGTCTTTTCCCCATTTAACTAACTTTGGGACTTTGTCAAATACCAGCTGTGCATATGTGGATGGATTTATGTCTGGATTCTCAATTCTGTTCCATTGGTCTATGTATCTGTTGTTGTACCAGTACCAGGCTGTTTTGACTACTGTGGCGGTATAATAGCTTCTAAAATCAGGTAGAGTGAGGCCTCCCACTTTATTCTTCTTTTTCAGTAATGCTTTACTTATCCAGGGTCTCTCTCCCTTCCATATGAAGTTGGTGATTTGTTTCTCCACCTCATTAAAAATGCCATTGGAATTTGGATCAGAATTGCATTGTATCCCTTTTGGTAGAATAGACATTTTTGTAATGTTAAGTCTTTCTGTCCATGAGCGAGGCATGTTTTTCTACTTATGTAGGTCTCGTTTGGTTTCTTGCAGAAGTGTTTTGTAGTTTTCTTTGTATAAGTCTTTTATATCTCTGGTAAGATTTATTCCTAAGTATTTTATCTTCTTGGGGGCTACTGTAAATGGGATTGATTTGGTGATTTCCTCTTCGATATTCTTTTTGTTGGCGTAGAGAAGTCCAACTGATTTTTGTATGTTTACCTTGTATCCTGATACTTTGCTCAAATATTCTATTAGTTTCAGTAGTTTTCTTGAGGACCCTTAGGGTTTTCTGTGTATAAGATCACGTCATCTCAAATAGAGATAATTTTACTTCTTCCTTGCCAATCTGGATGCCTTTTATTTCTTTATCTAGCCTAATTGCTCTGTCTAGGACCTCCAGCACAATGTTGAACAAGAGTGGTGATAAAGGGCATCCTCGTCTGGTTCGTAATCTCAAGGGGAATGCTTTCAGACTCTTTCCATTTAGGATGATGCTGGCTGTTGGTTTTGTATAAATGCCCTTTATTATGCTGATAAATTTTCCTTCTATTCCTATTTTGCTGAGAGTTTTTATCATGAAATGGGTTTTGAACTTTGTCAAATGCCTTTTCTGTATCATTTGATAAAATCATGTGATTCTTGTCTTTTGTTTTTATTTATATCATGGATTATGTTAATTTTTTTTCTAATGTTGAAACTTCCTTGCATACCTGGTATGAATCCCACTTGGTCATGGTGAATTATTTTTTTGATATGTTGTTGAATTCTACTGGCTAGAGTTTTGTTGAGGATTTTTGCATCTACATTCATGAGGGATATAGGTCTATAATTTTCTTTTCTTGTGGTGTGTTTACCTGGTTTTGGTATCAGGGATATGGTGGCTTCATAGAATGAGTTTGGAAGTATTCCATCCTTTTCTATGCTCTGAAATACCTTTAGTAGTAGTGGTGTTAACTCTTCTCTGAAAGTTTGGTAGAACTCTGCAGTGAAGCCATCCGGGCCAGGGCTTTTTTTTGTTGGGAGTTTTTTGATTACCTTTCAATCTCTTCTTTCATTGTGGGTCTATTTAGTTGTTCTACCTCTGTTTGTGTTAGTTTAGGTAGGTAGTGTGTTTCTAGGAAATCATTCATTTCTTCTAGATTTTCAAATTTGTTAGAGTACAATTTTTCATAGTAATCTGGTATGATTCTTTTAATTTCAGTTGGGTCTGTTGTAATATTGCCCATTTCATTTCTTATTCAGGTTATTTGCTTCCTCTCCTCTTTTTCTTTTGGCAGTTTTGCCAATGGTTTATAATTTTGTTAATTTTTCGAAGAACCAGTTTTTGGTCTTGTTAATTCTTTCAATTGTTTTTCTGCTTTCTATTTCATTTAATTCTGCTCTAATTTTTGTTATTTGCTTTCTTCTGGCGCCTGAGGGTTTCTTTTGTTGATCTCTTTCTATTTGTTCAAGTTGTAGGGATAATTTTTCATTTTGGTCCTTTCTTCTTTTTGGATGTATGCATTTATTGATATAAATTGACCTTTGAGCAATGCTTTCACTGTGTCCCAAAAGTTCTGATAGGAAGTGTTTTCATTTTCATTGGATTCTATGAATTTCTTTATTCCATCGTTAATGTCTTCTATAAAACCAGTCTTTTTTGAGCAGGGTATTGTTCAGTTTCCAAGTGTTTGATTTCTTTTCCCTGTTTTTTCTGTTATTGATTTCCACTTTTATGGCCTTATGGTCAGAGAAGATGCTTTGTAATATTTCAGTGTTTTGGATTCTGCTAAGGCTTGCTTATGACCTAATATGTGGTCTATTCTAGAGAATGTTCCATGTGCACTGGAAAAGAAAGTATACTTAACTGCCATTGGGTGGAGTGTTCTGTATATGTCTACAAGTTCAATTTGGTTGATTGTGGCTTTTAGATATTCCATGTCTTTATTGAGCTCCTTTCTGGATGTCCTGTCCTTCACCGAAAGTGGTGTGTTACAGTTCCTACTATAATTGTGGAGCTATCTATCTCACTTTTCAATGCTGTTACAGTTTGTTTTATGTAACTTGCAGCCCTGTTATTGGGTTCATACATATTTAATATGGTTATGTTCTCATGGTATATTGTCCCTTTAATCATTATATAGTGTCCTTCCTTATCCTTTGTGGTGGATTTAACTTTAAAGCCTGTTTTGTCAGAAATTAATATTGCTTCTCTTGCTCTTTTTTCATTGTTGTTTGCTTGGTATATTTTTTTCCATCCTTTGAGTTTTAGTTTGTTTGTGTCTCTAAGTCTAAGGTGTGTCTCTTGTAGGCAGCGTATAGAGGGATCAGGTTTTTTAATCCACTCTGCCACTCTCTGTCTCTTTACTGGTGCATTTAATCCATTTACATTCAACGTAATTATGGATAGGTATGAATTTAGTGCTGTCATTTTGATGTCTTTTTTGTGTGTGTTGTTGACAGTTTCTTTTTCCCACTTAATTCTTTGCACTGCGTAGTTTATCTTTATATATTGTCTTTTCATCTTATTTTTGTTGTTGATTTTGTTTCTGCTGAGTCTCTATTTTTTTCTGTATTTTATTTTGATGTGTAGGATAGTTTGTCTCCTTTGTGACTACCTTAGTATTTACCCCATTTTTCTTAATTTAAACCTAACTTTTATTTCTTTATATCGCATTGTCTTCCTGTCCATATGAAAGATCTATGACTACATTTCTTAGTCCCTCTTTATTGTCTTAATGTTGTCTTCTTTTACGTAATGACATCCCTGTTTCCCTGGTTTGAGCATTTTTTTATCTTGATTTATTTATGTGATTTCTCTGCCTGGGGTGACATCTGATTGCCCTGTCCAGTGTACTAGTCTTGGGTTAATACCTTATATTATTGATTTTCTAACCAAAGAACTCCCTTTAGTATTTCTTGTAGTTTTGATTAGGTTTTTACAAATTCCCTAAGCTTCTGTTTATCTGGAAATGTCCTAATTTCACCTTCATATTTGAGAGACAGTTTTGCTATATATATGATTCTTGGCTGGCAATATTTTTCCTTCAATTGACTTCTTGCGTGCATGGTTTCTGCCAAGTAGTCCGAGTTTACTCTTATTGACTCTCTTTTGTAGGTAACTTTTCATTTATCCCTAGCTGTTCTTAAAATTCTCTCTTCATCTTTGGTTTTGGCAAGTTTGATTGTAATATGTCTCGGTGACTTTCTTTTAAAATCTACCTTATGTGGAGTTCGATGAGCATCTTGGATAGACATCTTGTCATCTTTCACGATATCAGGGAAGTTTTCTGCCAACAAATCTTCAACAATTCTATCTGTTTTTTCTGTTATCCCTCCCTGTTCTGGTACTCCAATCACTCGTAGGTTATTTCTCTTGATGGGGTCCCACATGATTCTTAGGGTTTCTTCATTTTTTTAAATTCCTTAATCTGATTTTCCTTTAAATATATTGGTGTGAAGTACTTTATGTTCAAGTTCCTCAGTTCTGCCCTCCACATGCTCAATTCTGCTTCTCTAACTTTCTATCAAGTTGTCTAATTCTGTAATTTTATTGTTAGTCTTCTGAATCTCTGAATGCTGTCTGTCTATGAATTTTTCCAGCTTATTAAATTTTTCATTATGTTCCTGAATAATCTTTTTAATTTCTTCAGTTGCTCTATCTGTGTGTTCCTTGGCTTGTTCTGCATATTGCCTCATTTCCTTTCTGATGTCTTGAAGGGTTCTGTATATTAATCTTTTGTATTCTGCATCTGGTAATTCTAGGATGGCATTTTCATCTAGAAGATCCTTTGATTCTTTGTTTTGAGAGCTTGTTGAAGCTATCATGGTCTGTTTGTTTATGTGATTTGATATTGACTGTTTTTTTCTGAGCTGTCTATAAGTTATTGCATTAGTTTATTTTATGTTTGCTTAGTTAGTCCTAGCTTCTTGGTTTGTTTCGTTTTGATATGCCCAGACGGGTTGCTTGAGTGAGCTATCTTGATTATTTTTACTTTTGAAGCTCTGTTGTCCTGTCCCCAGATGGCTAGAGCTGTTATCAGCTCCATTCACTTTTCTTGCATGAATTCAGCTCAGGTGTCCAGACAGCTGCTCATCAAGTGTGTGGTACAGGCTCTGTCCTACAGTCTTACAGGGGCAGGGGTGAGTGGTGTAGGTTCTGGTATCTGGTTGCAGCAGGGAGTCACGCTCTAAACAATGCAGGGGGCTGAGAATCGTCCCCCAAGTGTCTCTGTGGAAAGTGTGTCCCTCTTCCCTAGAGCGTATAGGTGGGTAGGTTCTGCAGACAGACCATGGGCACACAATGTTTTTGGTTGTAAGGACTGGGAGGTACCAGTTATCCTTGGACCCCTGTCATGGGTGGCTGTGTGACCTGAGTGGAGCCACCGGTCCTTAGGGCCCTGATGTGGGTAGGTGAGGACCCTGTTTAATAGGCAAAGTGGTGTCAAACATCAAACACCCACCTCTTCACCACATATCTGAAACAGTTGTAGTATGCCAACAAGGGCCTGTTCTCCTGAGATAGGCCCACACAGGTCTATGCAGAGGGGAAAGGTACTCAAGGTCCACAGATCATTTATGCCTGGACAGGAGCTGCTTCTGTTCTGACCTCCCCAGGTTAGTGAAGCTGGCGAATTATCTTTTCCCCCAACTGTGAACTTATTCCTTCTCCAAGCCGGAAGGATGGCTCTAGGTGTTCAACAGGGCCCAGGGAAATCAACAGCTGCTGAAGCCAGCTTTGGGGGGAGGGGCATGGTAAAATATAGGCAAGTGCTTAGCTTTTGCCAAGAGTGCCATTCTTCTCTGGTTTCGGAGGTGTGAGTAGGCTGTGCGGGTGGCTGGTTCTTCTCCCTGAGGAAGCTGCAGCCAAGTGCTAGTACCAGTCCACTGCAGATGCTCCTGGGAATGGTGCCTGAGGGCTCCTGGCAAATCAGGTCCAGTAACTCCTTTCTGCTTCTGAACTGCCTCTTCCTCACCCTGCTGCTCAGTTCATTTTCTAACTTTGCCTTTGATGTTCAGGGCTCCTAGCTTGTCATAAATATACTCGTTTCACTTGTTTTTTCAGGTCTTTGTTGTAAGAGGACCCGCTGGAATTGTCTGTCTATTCATCCGTCTTGGCCCCACCTCTATCTGACCTCAGGATTCTTGAAGGATACTTCTATTAAGCGATTTTTAAGGTCTCTTCCAACCTTGGGAATCTCTGATTCTACAGTGCTGTTTTGTTTTCAACTCCAAAGAAGCTATTCCTATAACGATTGAAGGTTTAGAAAAATGGAATGAAATGTGGGGAAAAAGCTACCCTGACAACTCTATTACTTCTATGTACAATCTCTTTGTGTCTTCGCTTTTTCATCTATTAAGCAATGAAAATAATACCTATCATTGTTGTAAATATTGAATGGAATACTACTTGTTAAGTACTTTGCATAGTGCCTAGCATTCTTGGTAGTGGTTAATAAAAGGTAGCTATATTATATCAGTCATGATAAGCTAGGTTACGCTGTGGTGACAAACAGCACCCAAAAAGCTCAATGACTCATCGCAAGGGTGATTTCCCACAGTTGCTGTCATTTCTCACTCACACTACCTGTCCCTTGTGCATTGGCCACAGCAGTGCTCCATATCATCTTTACTCCAGGATCTAGGCCTTCTATCTGAAACATTTCCAGTCTTACAGAAGAAGGAAAAGAGACAAACTACACACTTGTTCTTAAACCTTCTGCCCTGAAGTTACACATGCCAGCAATTCTATTGGTTAAAAGAAATCACATGGTGTGATAGTTTTCAAAATACATCCACAAATTCTTTGACACTCACTTTTATAAAAGTGGAGCCTAATTCCTCTCCTCTTGATGTGTCCTGGACTTAGTCACTTTCTTCTAATGAATAGAATATGGTAGAAGTGACAATGTGTGACTGCCAAGACAGGTTCATAAAAGGCATTGAAGCTTCTTTCTTGCTCTTCCTCTTGGATCGTGCACTCTGGAGGAAGCCAGCTGCTGTGTCATGGGGACACTCAAACAGCCCTTCACTAACAGCCAGTGAGGAACTGAGGCCTCTTATAAACAGCCATGTGAATGAACCCTCTTAGAAGTGAATCCTCCTGCTCCAGTCAAGCTTTCAGATGACTGGAGCCCTGGCCAACATCTTCACTGCAACCTCTTGAGAGACCCTGAACTAGAACCACCCAGTTAAGCTATCCCCAAATTCCTAGCCCACAGAAACTGTGATAAAATAAATAGTTGTTGTTTTTAGCCACTAAGTTTTGGAATAAATTGTTACACACACTAGATAGCTAATTGTACATGGCTACTCGGAAATTCAACAGGGAAGAATATCTCCTGCAGGGAGGGATACTGTAAAATGGTGGGAGTGGTAGAGTAGCATCAGAACCTGTCTAACTTCAGGGGGAGAGAGGAAAATCAACATCATCAGCAGCCCAACGCTGAGCCCTATGAGGTGGAGGTCAGATGTATTTCTACCCTCCAGCCTTTTTTTTTTTTTTTAACCAACTATTATACCAGCTGTCCCCCACATGGCACTTTCTGCTTCTCTTCTGGTTTCAATAATCCGTTGCGATGGCCACATACAAATCACAGATCATACTTACAGTTAAGTGGTTTATTAAGGAAGCAACAGAGTACAACTCAGGATCAGGATCAATAAGCTACAACTCAGGATCAAAAAACATGCAGGCAAAGCCTGGAAGGCTCCCCCTAGTGGAAAGCACATTCTTCCCTTCTTCAGTGCAGAACAGTTCTCTCAGCTCCTCTTGGCTGTGCAAGCAAGCAGGCCCTTCTCTCCACCATGCGCGCCCTCCTCTTGCTGTGCAGACCTCCTCTCAGCCCCCTTCAAGAAAGGCCTCTTTCTTCTCAGCCCCCTCAGGATGGGCCTCCTCTCGCCTTCCTCAGGAGAGGCTTTTTCTCAGCTCCCTGAGGACAGGCTCCTCTTGGCCCTGCTGTGTGTCACCACTGACTCTGTCGTTGGGCCCCTTCTGGGTCTGTCACCTTCTTTAGTGTTACAGCCCTTGACACAGGTTACAGCTCTTTTAGGAGGTTCCTTGCCCCCTGTCTCTGCTTCTTCTTGCTCCTCTCTTGCTTTTTCTCCTTTCTGCTTCTTCCTGCTTCTTTCTGTCTCTAAAACCTCTGTGGGGTTGGCTGCAGATATACACAACTCCTTGTCAATTTCAAGACATGGTCCTTCCACCAGGGCCACAAACTGACCAGTCCCGTCGAAGTAGGCCATTGTTGTTATTGTCGTTAGGTGCCATTGAATTGGTTCCAACTCGTAGCAACCCTTTGCACAACGGAACGAAACACTGCTGGGTCTGCGCCATCCTCACACTGTTGCTATGCTTAAGCCCATTATCGCAGCCACTGTGCTAATCCACCTTGCCAAGGGTCTTCCTCTTTTTTGCTGACCCCCTACTTTACCAAGCATAATGTCCTTCTCCAGGTATTGATCCCTCCTGACAACATGTCCAAAGTGTGTGAGCCGTAGTCCCACCATCCTTGCTTCTAAGGAGCATTCTGGCTGTACTTCTTCCAAGACAGATTTGTTCATTCTTTTGGCAGTCCATGGTATATTCAATATTCTTTGCAACACTACAATTCAAAGGCGTCAATTCTTCAGTCTTCATTATTTGTTGTCCAGCTTTCACATGCATATAAGGCAATTGAAAACACCGTGGCTTGGGTCAGGCCCACCTTGGTCCTCAAGGTACTGTCCTTGCCTTTCAACACTTTAAAGAGTTCTTTTGCAGCAGATTTGCCCGATGCAATGCGTCTTTTGATTTCTTGACTGCTGCTTCCATGGGTGTTGACTGTGGATCCAAGTAAACTGAAATCCCTGACAACTTTGATCTTTTCTCCATTTATCATGATGTTGCTTATTGGTCCAGCAGTGAGGATTTTTGTTTTCTTTATGTTGACCTGTAATCCATACTGAAGGCTATGGTCTTTGATCTTCATCAGTAAGTGCTTAAAGTCCTCTTCATGTTCAGCAAGCAAGGTTGTGTCATCTGCATAATGCTGGTTGTTAATGAGTCTTCCTCCAGCCCTGATGTCATGTTCTTCTTCTTATGGTCCAGCTTCTTGGATTGTTTGTTCCGCATACAGGTTGAATAAGTATGGTGAAAGGATACAACCTTGACACACACCTTTTCTGACTTTAAACCATGTGGTATTCCCTTGTTCTGTTCAGACGGCTGCCTCTTGATCCATATACAGATTCCTTATGAGCACAACTAAGTGTTACAGAATTCTCATTCTCCACAATGTTATCCATAATTTGTTACGATCCACATAGCCAAATGCCTTAGCTTAGTCAATGAAACACATATAAACACCTTTCTGGTATTCTCTGCTTTCAGCCAGGATCCATCTGACATCAGCAATGATATCCCTGGTTCCCCGTCCTCTTCTAAATCTGGCCTGAATTTCTGGCAGTTCCCTGTCAATATATTGCTACAGCTGCTTTTGAATGATCTTTAGCAAAATTTTGCTTGCATATGATATTAGTGATATTGTTCAATAATTTCTGCATTCAGTTGGATCACCTTTCTTGGGAATAGGCATACATATGGATCTCTTCCAGTCAGTTGGCCAGCTAGCTGTCTTCCAAATTTCTTGGCGTAGATGTGCGAGCACTTCCAGCACTGCATTTGTTTGTTAAAACATCTCAATTGGTATTCTGTCAATTCCTGGAGCCTTGTTTTTTGCCAATGCCTTCAGTGCCTCTTGGACTTCTTCCTTCAGTACCATCAGTTCCTGATCATATGTTACCTCCTGAAATGGTTGAATGTTGATCAGTTCTTTTTGATATAGTGACTCCGTGTATTCCTTCCATTTTCTTTTGATGTTTCCTGCATCGTTTAATATTTTCCCCATAAAATCCTTCAGTATTGCAACTCGAGGCTTGAATTTTTTCTTCAATTCTTTCAGCTTGAGAAATGCTTAGCATGTTCGTCCCTTTTGGTTTTCTATCTCCAGCTCTTTGCACATGTCATTATAATACTTTGTCTTCTCAAGCCACCCTTTGAAATCTTCTGTTCAGCTCTTTTACTTCATCATTTTTTCCTTTTGCTACTGGGCATTCAATAGTAAGTTTCAGAGTCTCTTCTGACATCCATTTAGGCCTTTTCTTTCTCTCCTGTCTTTTTAATGACCTCTTGCTTTCTTCATGTATGATGCCCTTGATGTCATTCCACAACTCATCTGGTCTTTGGTCATTAGTGTTCAATGCATCACATCCATTATTGAGATGGTCTCTAAATTCAGGTTGGATATACTCAAGGTCATACTTTGGCTCTCATCAACTTGTTCTAATTTTCTTCTGTTTCAACTTGAACTTGCATATGAGTAATTGATGGTCTGATCTGCATTTGGCCCCTGACCTTGTTCTGACTGATGATATTGAACTTTTTCATTGTCTCTTTCCACAGATGTAGTCGACTTTCCACAGATGTAGTCAATTTGATTCCTTTGTGTTCCATCCGTGAGGTCCATGTGTATAGTCACTGTTTATGTTGGTGAAAGAAGGTATTTGCAATGAAGAAGTTGCTGGTCTTGCAAAATTCAGTCATTCAATCTCTGGCATCATTTCTGTCACCAAGGCCATATTTTCCAACTACCGATCCTTCTTCGTTTCCAACTTTCACACTGCAATCACCAGTAATTATCAGTGCATCCTGATTGCATGTTTGATCAATTTCAGACTACAGAAGTTGGCAAAAATCTTTGGTTTCTTCATATTTGGCCTTAGTGGTTGGTGCATAAATTTGAATAGTAGTTGTATTAACTGGTCTTCCTTGTAGCCATATGGATATTACCCTATCACTGACAGCATTGTGGAAACCCTGGTGGTGTAGTGGTTAAGAGCTACGGAAGCTAACCAAAAAGTTGGCAGTTCAAATCCACCAGGTGCCCCTTGGAAACCCTATGCAGTAGCTCTACTCTGCCCTATAGGGTCGCTATGAGTAGGATCCACTAGATGGCAACGGGTTTGATTTTTGTTTTCTTTTTTTTAGATAGCGTTGTACTTCAGGATAGATCTTGAAATGTTCTTTTTGACATTGAATGCAATGCCATTCCTCTTCAGGTTGTCATTCCTGGCATAGTAGACCATATGATTGTCCAATTCAAAATGACCAATACCAGTCCATTGGTCTATGGACAGTAGGCCATAGACACATCATTTACATAATAGGCTACAGATACTTAATTTGTATAGTCTATTGACCAATCCCTACAAGGTGCATACCAATCATATGGCAGGCTGCAGCTCAAGACCAGACAAAAAGTATCAGACCAAGTTTTTACAGCTTATCCAGGAAATGTAACAATGCCTTTGGGATAGAAAATCAAGGCAAAGGTAACTCCTAAGGGCTAAGGGGAAAAAAATCTCTAAAGCTTTATTCCCCAAAAGCCAAGGCAAAGGCCACATAAAGGAACTCATTTCGGTACAGATACTATAAGAACAGAAACTTGAATATTTGATGAACAGTAATATCTACCACATTAGCTAAAATGTTTAAATCCCATCCTCTACCCATTTTCATTGGACAAGTATATGAAGAAAGGAATAAACCATACAGCCTCTAAATATACCTTTACTGCCTTTTCCTCTAAATATACATTTACTGCCTTTTCCTCTAAATATACATTTACTGCCTTTTCCCTCTCCTATTATCCAGTACGTTCCATAGTCATCAAATAATAGGGTATTCTAAGTCCAGGGTTGAATACTCCATCCCTAAACCATACCCTCTTCCCATTCCTATAACTACAGGGCTGTCAGACTTCCATATTTTTCTTGACTTTGATCTCTGCTTGGTCCCAAATCAACCAATTTACAGTTTGATGGTTGAAATTTGTAACAAAAGATCCTGTAATTCGATTTCTATAGTCACTGATTTCAGCTAAGCCATTACCTTGTCTTCATTTTTCACACCAAAGATTTTCTCACAGTATAATTGCCCCCCCTTAATTATGTCACTCTGACCATCTGTATGGAATTGCCATTCTTTTTAATTGTAGTTATTCTAGTGAGTGTGAAGTGATATTTCATTGTGGTTTTAATTTACCTTTCCCTGATGATGATACAGTTGAGCATCTTTTCTTGTGTTTATTGGACAATTGTGTATCTTCCATTGAGAAATGTCTATTCAATTGTTTTCCCATGCTTTAATTGGGGTGCTTTCTTATTATTGAGTTTTAAGAGTACTTTATGTATTCTAGGTGTAAGTTCTTTGTCAGGTATATGTGTTGTAAATATTTTCTCCCAATCTCTGGTTTGCTTTTTTATTTTCTTAAGAGCATCTTTTGAAAAGCAGAAGGTTTTAATTTTTATAAAGTCCAATTTAACAATTTTTTCTTTTATGGCTAGTGCATTTTGTATCTTCAGAAATCTTTGGCTACACCAAGGTCGTGAAGATTTTTTCCTACAGTTAGCAATATGTATTTAACTCACTCTTTAGAAGGAACTTAACCTTTAATATGGGCCTATAACATACCAGTTCCTTTCACATACTTTATTGGGCCCACATGTGATTGCGGTCTTCTGTGTTAATTGAATGTATTAATAAAATTCTTATATCTCTCTATATGAGATAAATATCTGTATATAGAAAGAACTGATTGTGTTGGTGTAGAAATAACGTCTTTATACAGATAATAAACTTCGTATTAAATTTGTGGCTGACAAATGGAGGACCAAAAACACTGGAGAAGTTACACAGGGAGAAGTTAGGAAGATGGAAAAGAAAAAATTTTTTAAAATCTAATTTCAAATAGAATCTGATTGGGGCAGGACCAAGATGGTGGAGTAGTCAGATGCTCCCTGTGGTCACTCTTAAAACAAAGACCCCCAAAAACAAGTGAATCGATTATATATGACAATCTAGGAGCCCTGAACAACAAAGGCAAAGTTGAGGAATCAGACTGAGTAGCAGGGAGAGGAAGAGAGAGTTCAGAAACAGCGAGGAGTTGCCAGACCTGACCCGGCGGGAACTGGCACCCCACAAGCCAGATCCACTGGCAAAAGCACGGTGAGGCAAGCAGTGGCGTTCAAAACGCGTTTTCCACATCAAGAGAGACGGAAGGGCAGAGAGTCCACTCACGCCTCCAAAATCAGTGAAAAGCAGTGCTCAATAGGCAAAAGATAAGTACATGCATCTAACCTTCTGCACGGATCAAAAAACACCCATTTGGGAAAAAACTCTCTCCCATTTATCTGCCCCCTTCCCACTCTGCACTGGGTCCAAGCCAGCTTCGGAGACTGCCACATCCCCTGGGCTGGAAGTATGACCCACCACGTGCCCTGAGACATTCTCCTGGCATTGGAGAGGGAATAAATTAACAAACAGGCTCCCCTAAGCCAGGATCTCTGGGCAGGCACAGCTCCTTTGATTACGCACAGGCATAAGGGGTCCACAGACTTTGAATGCCTTTCACCCCTACAGAGACATGTGTGGGCCCATTTCAACAGGTGTGGCAAGTTCATGACATTTGACACTGCCCTGCCTATTAAGCAGGGTCCGTACCTATCCGCATCAGGGGCCTGAGGACTGGTGGCTCCACCCACGCCACCTAGCCACCCATGACAGGGGTCCAAGAATAAGCGGTGCCTCCCAGTCCTTACAGCCAACAGCATTTGGGTGCCCATAATCCAGCTGCAAAATGCACCCACCTACACACTCTAGGGAACAGGGACAAACTTTCCTCACAGACACTCAGGGGCAGCTGTCAGCCCCCTGCCTTGCTCAGTGTGTGACCCCCTACTGCAGCCAGACACCTGTGCCTACATCAATCACTCCTGCTTGTCTAGGAGTGTAGGTGAGAGCCTGCACCACACACTTGGTGACTGACTACCTGGACACCCGAGCTGAATCCATAAAAGAAAAGTAAACAGACACTTGGGCTCACATACCTAGTAACGGCTCTAACCACATTGTTACAGGATGTTACAGCTTCAAAGGTGCCAATAATCAAACTAGCTCACGTGAGCAGCCTATTTGGGCATATCAAAACAAAACAAGACAAGAAACTAGGACACGGTAAGCAAACATAAAAAAATAAATACAATAACTTATTGATGGTCAGGAGACAAGAGTCAATATGAAATCACATAAAGAGGCAGACCATGATGGCTTCAGCAAGGTCCCAACACAGAGATTCAAGAAATCTTCTGGATGAAGAGAATTCCCTGGAATTACCAGAGGCAGAATACAGAAGATTAATATACAAAACTCTTCAAGAGATCAGGAAGGAGATCAGGCAAAATGTAAAACAAGCCAAGGAGCACACAGACAAAGCAACAGGAGAACTTAAGATTAGAGAAGAGCATAATGACAAATTTAATAGGCTGCAAGAATCCATAAAGAGACAGCAAACAGAAATCCAGAAGATTAACTATAAAATTTCAGAATTATACAACTCAATAGAAAGTTATAGGAGCAGAATCGAGGCAATGGAAGTCAGAAGTAGTGAGATCAAAGATAAAGTACTTGACAACAACACATTTGAAGGAAAATCAGATAAAAGCATTTAAAAAAATGAAGACACCCTAAGAATTATGTGGGACTCTATCAAGAGGAATAACCTATGAGTGACTGGAGTACCAGAACTAGGGGAATAACAGAAAATACAGAGAGAGTTGTTGAAGATTTCTTGGCAGAAAACTTCCCTGATATTGTGAAAGATGAGAATATCTATCCGAGATGTTCACGGACCCCACACAAGGTAGATCCCAAGAGAAACTCACCAAGACATATTATAATCAAACTTACCAAAATCAAAGATAAAGAGAGAATTTTAAGAGCGGTTAGGGATAAACAAAAAGCCATCTACAAAGGAGAGTCAATAAGACTAAGCTCAGAATACTCAGCAGAAACCATGCAGGCACAAAGGCAATGGGATAATATATACAAAGCCTTGAAGGACAAAAATTGCCAGCCAAGAATTATATATCCAGCAAAACTGTCTCTCAAATATGATGGTGAAATTAGGACATTTCCAGATAAACAGAAGTTTAGGGAATTTGCAAAAGCCAAACCAAAATTATCAGGCGGACGCTTGAGACTATGTTGGCATCTCCTGCCTGGAGAAGAGATGAGAGGGTAAAGGGGGCTAGAAGCTGGCAAAATGGGCATGAAAAGAGACAGTGGAGGGAGGGAGCGGGCTGTTTCTTTACGGGGAGAGCAATTGGGAGTATGTAGCAAGGTGTACATAAGTTTTTATGTGAGAGACTGACTTGATTTGTAAACTTTCACTTAAAGCACAATAAGAATTATTAAAAAAAAAAAACTCTAAGTATGGAATACTTAGAGTTTTTTTTTTAAATAATTCTTATTGTGTTATGAGTTCTCCCAGATACAGTAAAAATAACAGGAAGTGCAACACAATGCAAAATCATAGGCCAAAGGTAAAAACCAAGGCTCAGATAGAAGGCAAATTCCTGTGCTGAAATTCCTACATGTAAATAAATACAGATAGAAATCACCGAATCCCATCCATATTTAATTTTAAAATAGCAAATCTAGAACTACACTGGCAGTTTATGTTATATCTCTAAATTAATAAAATTCTATGTACGTCCAAAAAAAAAAAAAAAGCCAAACCAAAATTACAAGAAATACTAAAGGGAGCCCTCCGGTTAGAAAACCAATAACATCAGATAACAATCCAAGACTAAAACACAGGGCAGAGCAACCAGATATCAACCCAGATAGGGAAATCACAAAAATAAATCAAAGCTAAAACAATGAAAATAGGAAAACAGAGACGTCATTATGTAAAAGATGACAACATTAAAACGAAAAAGGGGACCAAAAAGATAATCATAGATCTTTCATATGGAGAGGAAGTCAAGGCAATATAAAGAAGTAAAAGATTTGCTTAAATTTAGAAAAATAGGGGTAAATATTAAGGTACCCACAAAGGAAACTAACAATCCTACACATCAAAGTTTAAAAAAAGAAAAACATAAAGACCCAGCAAATACAAAATCAACGACTAATGAAAAACACGAAAAGAAAATACATAAAGAAAAATGGCTCAGCACAGAAAATTAAGTGGAACAAAGAAACTGTCAACAACACACAGAAAAAAGACATCAAAATAACAGCATTAAACTCATACCTATCAATAATTACACTGAATGTAAATGGACTAAATGCACCAATAAAAAGAGAGTGACAGAATGGATTAAAAAAACACAATCTGTCTATATGCTGCCTACAAGAGAGAAACTTTATACTTAAGACACAAACAAACTAAAGCTCAAAGGATGGAAAAGAATATACCAAGTAAACAACAAATCAAAAAAGAGCAGAAGTCTCAATATTAATTTCTGGCAAAATAGACTGTAAAGTAAAATCCACCACAAAGGATAAGGAAGGACACTATATAATGATTAAAGAATCAATACACCAGGAGGACGTAACTGTATTAAATATTTACGCACCCAATGACATGCTTCCAAAATACATAAAACAAACTCTAGCAGCATAGAAAAGAGAGATAGACAGCTCTACAATAATAGTAGGAGACTTCAACACACCACTTTCCGTGAAGGAGAGAACATCCAGAAAGAAGCTCAATAAAGACATGGAAGATCTAAATGCCACAATCAACCAACTTGACCTCATAGACATATACAGAATACTGCACCCAAAAGCAGCCAATTATACTTTCTTTTCTAACTCAACATGGAACATTCTCCAGAATAGACCACATATTACGCCATAAAGCAAGCCTTAACAGAATCCAAAACATCAAAATATTACAAAGAATCTTTTCTGAACATAGAGCCTTAAAAGTAGAAATCAATAACAGAAAACTAAGGGAAAAAAATCAAACATGTGGAAACTGAACAACATGTTGCTCAAAAACTACCGGGTTATAGAATAAATCAAGGACAAAATAAAGAGATTCACAGAATCAAATAAGAATGAAAACACATTCTACCAGAGCCTTTGGGATGCAGCAAAAGCAGTGCTCAGATGGGAGGCAGAACCAAGATGGCAGAATAGGCAAGCCCTCTTTACAACAAAGACCCGAAAAAACAAGAGAAATGAGTATATTCATGACAAGCTAGGAGCCCTGAGCATCAAAGACTAGCTTAGAAAACGCACAAAGGGCAGGGGGAGGAAGAGACAGTTCAGAAGCAGAGAGGAGTTACCGGACCTGAATTGCAGGGAGCACTCAGGCACCATTCCGGGAGTGGTGGCTGAGGGCTGGTACTAGCGTTGGCCGCAGTTTCCTCAGAGAGAAGCAGCCAGCCACACAGCCTACTCACACCTCTGGAACCAGAGAAGAAGGCACCAGAGAAGAATTCGTAAGAAGAATTCGTAAAAACCAAACCAAAACTACAAGAAATACTAAAGGGAGTTCTTGCTTAGAAAATCAATAATATCAGGTATCAATCCAAGACTAGAACACTGGGCAGAGCAATCAGAAGTCAACCCAGACAGGAAAATCAAAAAACAAAGCAAGATTAAAAAAAAAAAAAGCTCAATATGGGGTAACAACGATGTTATTATATAAAAGAAGACAACATTAAAACAATAAAGAGGGACTAAGAAACGTAATCATAGACCTTCCATATGGAGAGGAAGATACGGCAGTACAAAGAAATAAAAGTTAGGTTTCAATTTAGAAAAATAGAGGTAAATAATAAGGTAACCACAAAGGAGACAAACTATCCTACTCTTCAAAATAAAATACGAGAAAAAAAAAATAGAGACTCAACAGAAACAAAATCAACAACAATGAATATGAGGAAAGGACAATATATAAAGATAATCTACTCAGCACATAAAATCAAGTGGGAAAAAGTTTCTTTTTTGATTGCCATCAAAATGATAGCACTAAATTCATACCTATCCATAATTACCCTGAATGTAAATGGACTAAACACACCAATAAAGAGACAAAGAGTGGCAGAATGGATTAAAAAAACACTATCAATATATATGCTGCCTACAAGAGACATGCCTTAGAGACCCAAAAAAACTAAAACTTAAAGAACGGAAAAAAAATATATCAAACAACAATCAAAAAAGAGCAAGAGTGGCAATATTAATTTCTGACAAAATAGACTTTAAAGTTAAATCCATCATAAAAGATAAGGAAGGACACTATATAATGACTAAAGGGACGATATGCCAAGAAGATATAACCATATTAAATATTTATGCACCCAATGACAGGGCTGCAAGACACGGAAGATCTAAACTCCACAATCAACCAACTTGACCTCACAGACATATACAGAACACTCCATCCAATGACAGCGCTGCAAGATACATAAAACAAACTATCAGCACTGAAAACTGAGATAGACAGCTCCACAATAATAGTAGGAGACTTCAACACATCACTTTTGGTGAAGGACAGGACATCCAGAAAGAAGCTCAATAAAGATACAGAAGATCTAAACTCCACAATCAACCAACTTGACCTCATAGACATATACAGAACACCCCACCCAACAGCAACTAAGCATACTATCTTTTCTAGTGCACATGGAACATTCCCCAGAATAAACCACATTAAGTCATAAAGCAAGGTATAGCAGAATCCAAAATACTGAAATATTACAAAGCATCTTCTCTGACCATAAGGCCATAAAAGTGGAAATCAATAACAGAAAAAGCAGGGAAAAGAAATCAAACACTTAGAAACTGAACAATACCCTGCTCAAAAGAGACTGGGTTATAGAGGACATTAAGGATGGAATAAAGAAATTCATAGAATCCAATGAGAATGAAAACAGTTCCTATCTGAACCTTTGGGACATAGCGAAAACCATGCTCAGGGGTTAATTTATATCAATAAATGCACACATCCAAAAAGAAGAAAGTGCCAAAATCAAAGAATTATCCCTACAACTTGAACAAATAGAAAGAGAGCAACAAAAGAAACCCTCAGGCACCAGAATAAAACGAGTAATAAAAATTAAAGCAGAACTAAATCAAATAGAAAACAGAAAAACAATTGAAAGAATTAACAAGACCAAAAGCTAGTTCTTTGAAAAAATCAACAGAATTGATAAACCATTGGCAAAACTGGCAGGAGAAAAACAGGAGAGGAAGCAAATAACCCGAATAAGAAATGAGATGGGCGATATTACAACAGACCCAACTGAAATTAAAGGAATCACATCAGATTACTGTGAAAAACTATACTCACACAAATTTGAAAACCTAGAAGAAATAGATGAATTCCTAGGAACACACTACCTACCTAAACTAACACAGAGGTAAAACAACTAAATAGACCCACAGCAAAAGAAGAGATTGAACAGGTAATCAAAAAACTCCTAACAAAAAAAAGCCCTGGCCCGGATGACTTCACTGCAGAGTTCTACCAAACTTTCAGAGAAGAGTTAACACCACTACTACTAAAGGTTATTTCAGAGCACATAAAAGGATGGAATACTTCCAAACTCATTCTATGAAGCCACCATATCCCTGATACCAAAACCAGGTAAAGACACCACAAGAAAAGAAAATTATAGACCTATATCCCTCATGGATATAGATGCAAAAATCCTCAACAAAATTCTAGCCAGTAGAATTCAACAACATATCAAAAAAATAATTCACCATGACCAAGTGGGATTCATACCAGGTATGCAGGGTTCAACATTAGAAAAACAATTAATGTAATCTACCACATAAATAAAACAAAAGACAAGAATCACATGATTTTATCAATTGATGCAGAAAAAGCATTTGACAAAGTTCAACACTCATTCATGATAAAAAACTCTCAGCAAAATAGGAATAGAAGGAAAATTTCTCAATATAATAAAGGGCATTTATACAAAGCCAACAGCCAACATCACCCTAAATGGAGAGAGCCTGAAAACATTCCCACTGAGATAGGGAACCAGACAAGGATGCCCTTTATCACCACTCTTATTCAACATTGTGCTGGCAGCCCTAGCCTGAGCAATTAGGCTAGATAAAGAAATAAAGGGCATCCAGATTGGCAAGGAAGACGTAAAATTATCTCTATTTGCAGATGACATGATCTTATACACAGAAAACCCTAAACAATCCTCAAGAAAACTACTGAAACTAATAGAAGAGTTCAGCAGAGTATCGGGATACTAGATAAACATACAAAAATCAGTTGGATTCCTCTACACCAACAAAAAGAACGTCGAAGAGAAATCACCAAATCAATGCCATTTACAGTGGCCTCCCAAAAATAAAATACTTAAGAATAAATCTTAGCAGAGATGTAAAAGACTTATACAAAGAAAGCTACAGTACACCTCTGCAAGAAACCAAAAAAGAGTTACATAAGTGGAAGAACATACCTTGCTCGTGGATAGGAAGACAATAATATTATAAAAATGTCTATTCTACCAAAAACGATCTATACATTTAATGCAATTCCAATCCAAATCCCAATGACATTCTTTAATGAGATAGAAAGACAAATCACCAACATCATATGGAAGGGAAAGAGGCCTGGGATAAATAAGGCATTACTGAAAATGCAGAACAAAGTGGGAGGCCTTACCTATTATACCACCACAGTAGTCAAAACAGCCTGGTACTGGTACAACAACAGATACATGGACCATTGGAACAGAATTGAGGATCCAGACATAAATCCATCCACATATAAGCAGTTGATATTTGACAAAGGCCCCAAAACAGTTAAATGGGGAAAAGACAGTCTTTTTAACAAATGGTGCTGGCATAACTGGATATCCATCTGCAAAAAAATGAAACAACACCCATACCTCACTCCATGCACAAAAACGAAGTCAAAATGGATCAAAGACCTAAGTATAAAATCTAAAATGATAAAGATCATGGAAGAAAAAATAGGGACGTTACTCAGAAAAAAGTTAGGAGCCCTAATACATGGCATTAACAGTATACAAAACATTATAAAGAATGTCAAAGAAAAACTAGATAACTGGGAGCTCCTAAAAATCAAACACTTATGCTCATCCAAAGACTTCACCAAAAGAGTAAAAAGACTACCTACAGACTGGGAAAAAGTTCTTAGCTATGATATTTCTGATCAGTACCTGATCTCAAAAATCTACAAGATACAGCAAAAACTGAACTGCAAAAAGACAAATAACCGAATTAAAAAATGGGCAAGAGATATGAATAGACACTTCACTAAAGAAGACATTCAGGTACCTAACAGATATACCAGGAAATGTTCACCATCATTAGCCATTAGAGAAATGCAGATCAAAACTGCAATGAGATTTCATCTCACTCCAACAAGGCTGGCATTAATCTAAAACACACAAAATAATAAATGTTGGAGAGGCTGTGGAGAGGTTGGGACACTTAGACACTGCTGGTCGAAATGTAAAATGGTACAACCACTTTGGAAATCGATTTGGTGCTTCCTTAAAAAGCTAGAAATAGAAGTACCATATGATCCAGTAATCCCATTGCTTGGAATATATTCTAGAGAAATATGAGCCATCACAGGAATAGGTATACGCACAACCATGTTCATTGCAGCACTGTTCACAGTAGAAAAAAGATGGAAACAACCTAAGTGCCCATCAACGGATGAATGGATAAACAATGGAAAACTATGCAACAATAAAGAACAACGATGAATCCTTGAAACATCTCATAACATGGAAGAATCTGGAAGGCTTTATGCCGAGTGAAATTAGCCAGTTGCAAAAGGACAAATATTGTATGAGACCACTATCTTGAGAACTCAAGAAAAGGTTTAAACACAGAAGAAAACATTCTTTGATGCTTATGAGGGTAGGTAGGGAGGGAGGGGTATTCACTAACTAGATAGTAGACAAGAATTATTTTAGGTGAAGGGAAGGACAACACACAATACAGGGGAAGTCGGCACAACTGGACTAAACCAAAAGCTATTAAGTTTCCTGAATACAACCAAACATTTAGAGGAGTAGCAGGGGCAGGGGTCTGGGGACCATGGTTTCAGGGGACATCTAGGTCCACTGGCATAATAAAGCTTTTTTTTTTTTAGTTGTGGTATAAGTGAAAGTTTACAAATCAAGTCAGTCTCTCTTACAAAAACTTACACACACCTTGCTAAGTACTCGTAGCTGCTCTCCCCCGAAGAGACAGCACTTCCGCCACCCTGCATTCCCCTTGTCCATTCGACAAGCTCCTATCCCCCTCTGCCTTCTCATCTTGCCTCCAGACAGGAGCTGCCCACATAGTCTCATGTGTCTACTTGAGCCAAGAAGCTCACTCCTCACCAGTATCGTTTTCTGTCTATAGTCCAGTCCAGTCCCTGTCTAAAGAGTTGGCTTCAGGAATGGTTCTCCAGTCTTGGGCTAACAGAGGGTCTGGGGACCATGACGTCTTGGGTCCCTCTAGTCTCAGTCAGACCGTAAAGTCTGGTCCTTTTACGAGAATTTGAGGTCTGCATCCCACTGTTCTCCTGCTCCATCAGGGATTCTCTGTTGTGTTTCCTGTCAGGGAAGTCATCAGTGGTAGCCAGGCACCATCTAGTTTGGCATAACAAAGTTGATTAAGAAAATGTTCTGCATCCCACTTTGGTGAGTGGTGTCTGGGATCTTAAAAGCTAGCAAGTGAGTATCTACGATGCATCAATTTGCCCCAGCTTACCTGGAGCAAAGGAGAATGAAGAACACCAAAGACATAAGGA
The DNA here is from genome assembly GCF_030014295.1 of Loxodonta africana. Taxonomy (NCBI): domain Eukaryota; kingdom Metazoa; phylum Chordata; class Mammalia; order Proboscidea; family Elephantidae; genus Loxodonta; species Loxodonta africana. Next base: position 33,414,955 of record NC_087365.1, read on the forward strand.
AAATATGAACCCAAGAGACAGAAAGAGCCATATAAACCCGAGACTCCATCAACCTGAGACCAGAAGAACTGGTCTACCACCAATGACCACCCAGATAGGAAACACAACTGAGAGTCCCTGATGGAGCGGGAGAAAACTGGGGTGTGAACTAATATTTAGTAAAAAGACCAGACTTGATGGTCAGACTGAGACTGGAGGGACCCGAGAAAACATTGCCCCCGGACTCTGTGTTAGCCCAGAACTAAAACCATGCTCAAAGCCAACTCTTCAGACAAAGATTAGACTGGACTATAAGTCACAAAATGATACTGGTGAAGAGTGTGCTTCTTCGCTCAAGTAGATATTTGAGCCTAATGGGTAGCTCCTGTTCAGAGGTGAGATGAGAAGGCAGAAAGGGAGAGGAGCTGGTTGAATGGACACAGGAAATACAGGATGGAGAGGGAGAATGTGCTGTCACATTGTAAGGAGAGCAACCAGGGTCACATAAAAGTGTGTATGAATTTTTGTATGAGAAACTGACTTGAATTTTAAATTTTCACTTAAAGTACAATTAAAAAAAAAAAATAGGGGCTGATGAAAATGACAGCAATAAAGCCTAGCCCTCTTACAAAGAATAGCCAGGGATAGTAAGCCTTGTGGATTCTAGTGTGGCAGGCCCAGAAAGTTCCTACAAACCTGGGTTCCAGGGTGAGGACCTTGAAGATTGTAAGGCTGTAGCTGAGGTGACCACTGGACACATCCTGCAGAAATATCCCATCCCCTCACCCTTCTCACCAGTAAATGCATGATTCACCCCGAGTTCAGGTGTACACAGTGAAAGGAGGATGAAGAATTCAGACGAGCTGCATGTCCTTCCCCAGTCTTCTCTGGGATTATGCACAGATGTCAGAGAGAAATGTGAAAAGAGAACCATCCAACACCCTAGTAACCTCATCTTCTCTCCAGGTGTATCTAAATTCTTTATGCACTGATTCTATTACTCAATAATGCAAAGACAAAAACTTTCTGTTTCTAAGCTTTCTTCTCTCTTTTCCTGTCTCAAGACTGACAGGTCCTTAATAGTCACTTTTTGAATTTTTTACCTCTTCCCCTTCTCTTGCCTCAGTCCCAGGATTCATACAAAGACAGCTTGGGACAAACAACTGGCTGATTTACAGGCATTAAAAGCCCTCATTCAACTCGAAGTATGGCTTTGGCTATTGCTTGTTCATGTTTTCAAAGTGGAAATATATATTCTTTATTTGGTTATCAAAGAAATAAAGGGTCATAAGAATTAAACAATACATAAATAAAAAATGAAAGTTCTACAGAATTTTTATTATGCATATATAAAAACACATGTTTTTTACAAAACTAGCATCATGGTATAAATGCTGGTGTATAATTTTTTCATTTAATAAATTGTGGTCTTTCCAAGTCAATACCAACAGATCTATTTTATTATTATTAAAACTGCATAATGGAGGGGGCCATAAAGTCTGGGAAAATTGGCAAATACACATAACAAATGATTTATTGATATGACATTGCAGTACATGAGTTCAGTCATATTTCATGATATATTCAATGCACTGTTCCTCATTAGCAATGTATAGTTCAATCAGCTGTGCAAAATTGGCAATGAACACAGTACATTAATGCAGTTTATCCAATATATCAATTCTTGCAAATACATCTGAAATGCCTCAGTTGATTTGTGGTTTTAGTTTTACTGAATAAACCTTGTTTTAGTTAACTAAAACAAGTTAATGCTCCTATAAACAAATACCACAAGTGGATGGCTTTAACAAAGATAAATTTATTCTCTCACAGTCTGGAAGGCTAGAAGTCTGAATTGAGGGTGCCAACTCCAACGGAAGGCTTTCTCTCTCTGTCATCTCTCTGGGACGGTCCTTGTCATCAATCTTCCCCTGGTCTAGGAGCTTCTCAGTGGAGGGACCCTGGATCCAAAGGATGCCCTCTGCTCTCAGCTCTGCTTTCTTGGTGGTAGGAGGGTCCCTCTATCTCTCTGCTCACTTCTCTCTTTTATGTTTCAGGAGAGATTGACTCAAGATACAACCTAAGCCTCTAGATTGAGTCCTGCCTCACTAAAATAACCGGCTCTAATCCTGCCTCGTTAACATCATAGAGGTAGGATTTACAACACATGTGAAAATCACAGCAAATGACAAAATGGTGGACAATCACAATACTGGGAATCATGGCCTAGCCAAATTGACACACATTTTTGTGGAACACAAGTCAATCCATAACAAACCCGTTCCTGTGGTGCACACCAGAAGAAGTAATCAAGGGGTGAGAAATCTATCTGATTTTTTATAAATCTGTGTTTCTAGACGCTGTGGTCACCCTGCATATCATTGTGTGAATGTATTTTAATTTACTTAACAGTTCTTTTTTGATGAGCATTGTTATGGATTAAATTGTTTTCCAAAAAAATATGTGTTGGAATGCTAACCCCTATACCTGTGGATGTACTCTTGTATGGAAATAAGGTTTTCTTTGTTAGTTAATGAAGCCCTATATAGAGTGTGTCCTAAACCTAATAACTTCTGAGTTATAAAAAGAGCAGATTACCTCCATGAAAAGCTGCCTCCTTTGCCATGAAACCAGAACTGGATGGTGCCCTGTTACCATCACTGAACATTTTGATCAAAGATTCTATAGAAGAATCTTTGGTCAAAAGGGGGATAATGCAGAACAGAACTTCAAACTGTCATGGACTCTGGACTTGCTGAAGCCATGGAGGGTGGATGAGCCCCTGAAACTATTGCCCTGAGATCATCTGAAAACCTTAAACCAAAAGTATCCCTAAAGTATTCTTAAAACCAAACAATAGCTTTGCTTAACTAGTAAAAAAGGTCTGCCTTGGGCATTATACTCTTTGAAGAACTATTTATATGGGATCAACTCATGGTGACTCATAGTGACCCTAGAGGACAGAGTAGAACTGCCCCATAGGGTTTCCAAGGAGCAGCTGGTAGATTGAAACTGCCAACCTTTTTTTGGTTAGCAGCCAAACTCTTAACCACTGTGCCACCAGGATGGCAATGAGTTAGGTTCGGGTTTTATGTGGAATCAAATTGACAACAGCAACTTGAAAGATGGCAGTGAGTTTATGTTAATGAGGGAGGAACAACTCAGAAAAAGAAGGTGAGGATGGTTGCACAACTCGAAGAATATGATCAGTGTCACTGAATTGTACATGTAGAAACAGCTGAATTGGTGTTTTTCCCCTCTTTATTTTTAGTCTTTCAAGTTCTTTTTTACTTTCTTAGGAGCTCAAACGGACGTTTAAAATAATATTTATATTTTAGTCAGCAATTTTAGGTATTTTCTAGCAGGGGGTTGTCAGAATACCTAGACTAAAATATTGATGAAAAAGAATGCCAAACATTTCTGTACCCATCAAACTATTCCTTTTCTCATCTCTTCATAGTCCCCTGGGAGAGAACATGTAATACAGGCAGTCCCCAGGTCACAACTGAGACCCGTTCCTAAGTATGTTTTTAAGTCGATTTTGAAGGTAAATCGGAACAGGTGCATACAGTTCTTATTTAGCCTCACTTTAGTGCAAGAAAAGGCTCAAAGCCCTTTCAGTGATTTAAAAGCTACGTGTGCAGCAAGTGAAGGTGATTGTGATGAAGAATTTGTTATGAGTAGGGGCTGGTTCAGTCATTTCAAAGTCAGGGCAAATTTGCATACCGTAATATGGCAAGTATGAGTTGTCCTTAAGTTGAATGTTGGACACTTGTAACCTGGGGACTGCCTATAAAGATGTGAGGGCCTCTCAAGTCAACACAGACTTACTTGGAGCCTGAAAACTCAAAACAGTGTAGCACAACTTTCCTCATTAATATTTTGCTTGACGATTTTGTTAACATTTGGTTTTACTTAATTTTGCCCACATCCTCTTTTTCTCATAAATCGACATTATGGGGGTTCTAATGGCTTCTTGAACATCAAATAGCTCTTAAAAGTAAAACTGTGATGGATTGAGTGTGAATTAATCAAACGGGTATTAAATTTTCCTTGAAATACATATGGGTTTAATAATTAGCAAGAGGGCTCTTCATAATTAAAAAAAAAAATGTTTTAGGATAATGTTTGAGAAACACAAATGTTACTGTATTATACTGTCTCAGTTTAAAGATTTCCTTTAAAACATTGATGTTACAGCCATAGACCAAGTAGTCTTGACTAGGAGATGAAAAGATCAAGCACAGGTTCTGACACATAGTAAGCATTTAAGAAATTTTATCTTAATTTCTATTTTCCAAGTGTTCCAGAACCCCCTTGTTATGGCTTGAATATATTCCAAAAAAACATGTGTCAACTTGACTAGGCCGTTGTTGTTGTTGTTGTTGTTAGGTGTTGTGGAGTCAGTTCAGACTCAGAGTGACACCATGTGTAACAGAAGGAAACACTGCCCGGTTCTGTGCCATCCTCACAATCATTGCTATGCTTGAGCCCATCATTGCAGACACTATGTCAGTCCATCTCATTGAGGGTCTTCCTCTCTTTCTCTGACACTCTACTTTACCAAGCATGATGGCCCTCTCCAGGGACTTGTCCCTCTTGATAACATTTCCAAAATAGGTGAGATGAGCTCTCACCATTCTCAAATCTAAGGAGCATTCTGGTTGTACTTCTTCCAAGATAAATTTGTTCAATCTTCTGGCAGTCCATGGCATAGTCAGTGTTATTCACCAACACCATAATTCAAAGGCATCAATTCTTCTTCCATCATCCGTATTCATTGTCCAGCTCTCACATGCATGAGGTGACTGAAAATACCATGGCTTGGGTTGGGGCACCTTAGTCCTCAAAGTGACGTCTTTGCTTTTTAACACTTTAAAGAGATCTTTTGCCACAGATTTGCCCAATGCAGTATGTCATTTGATTTCTTGACTGCTGTTTCCATGGACATTGATTGTGGATCCAAGTAAAATGAAATCCTTGACAACTTCAGTCTTTTCTCCACTTATCATGATATTGCTTATTGGTTCAGTTGTGAGGATATTTGTTTTCTTTAGTTAAGATGTAATTCATACTGAAGGCTGTAGTCTTTGATCTTCATCAATGAGTATGATTTCAGTATTGACTGGTTGTCGTCCATTTTTGATCTGATGTAATCATGCTCCATTTTGTGATGTGTTATAAATCCTAGGCTCTGTGCCTGTGGTTATGGTCCCACTGGGAACGAGTTGTCTGTTAGGTTAATGAGGCAGGATTAGGATGTGATGTATCTTGAGTTACTAGAGGATATGACTCAAGTCACCACCCTTACCCCAGTCATCACCCTTCCACCCTTATTCAAGTCACGCCCTTACTTGAGTTGCACCCTTTATCTTACAAGAGATAAAGAAGAGAGAAGCAGGCAGAGATAGGGACCTCAATACCTCCAAGAAAGAGATAAATGAGAGCAGAACACATCCTTTGGACCTGGGGTCCCTACGCCAAAAACCTCCTAGAGCCAAGAGACAGAGAGAGAGAGCTGCAACACCAGAGATGGAACATGAAATGTATGAAGTATGAGCCTAGGAAATTTGGAAGTCATCAAAGACGAAATACATAAAGACTGATATCCTAGGCATGAGTGAGCTGAAACAAACTGCCATTGGCCATCTTGAATCGGACAGTCATATGGTTTACTACACCAGGAATGACAAATTGAAGAGAAATGACGTCGCATTCATTGTCAAAGAGAACATTTCAAGGTCTATTCTGAAGTACAGTGCTGTCAGTGATAGGATAATATTCATAAGTCTATAAAAAAGGCCAGTTAATACAGCTATTATTCAAATTTATGCACCAACCACTAATACCAAAGATGAAGACTTTGAAATTTTTTACCAACTTCTGCAGTCTGAAATTGATCGAACATGCAATCAAGATGCATCGATAATTATTGGTGACCAGAATGTGAAAGTTGGAAACAAACAAGAAGGTTGGTAGCTGGAAAATATGGCCTTGGTGATAGAAAAGATGTCAGGGATTGCATGATAGAATTTTACGAGACCAAGGACTTATTCATTGGGAATACCTTTTTTCTACAACATAAATGGTGACTGTACGTGTGGACCTTACTGGATGGAATACACAGGAATCAAATTGACTACATCTGAGAAAAGAGACAATGGAGAAGCTCAAAATCATCAGTCAGAACAAGGCCAGGGACTGACTGGGGAACAGACCACCAATTGCTCATCTGAAAGTTCAAGTTGAAGCTGAAGAAAATTAAAACAAGTCCACAAGAGTCAAAATACAACCTTGAGTATATATCGTCTGAATTTAGAGACCATCTCAAGAATAGATTTGACTCAATAAACACTGATGACTGAAGACCAGATGAGTTGTGGGATGACATCAAGGACATCATACGTGAAGAAAGCAAAAGGCCATTAAAAAGACAAGAAAGAAAGAAAGTAAAGACCAAAATGGATGTCAAAAGAGACTCTGAAACTTGCTCTTGAATGTAGAGCAGCTAAAGCTAATGGAGGAAATGACGAAGTGAAAGAGCTGAACAGAAGATTTCAAAGGGCGGCTTTACAAGACAACATATTATAATGAAATGTGCAAAGACCTGGAGTTAGGAAACCAAAAGGGAAGAACACACTTGGCATTTCTCAAGCTGAAAGAACCGAAGAAAAAATTCAAGCCTCGAGTTGCTATATTGAAAAATTCTATGGGCAAATGTTGAACAGCACAGGAAGCGTCAAAAGAAGATGGAAGGAATATACGGAGTCACTGTGCCAAAGAGAATTGGCCAACACTCGACCATTTCAGGAGGTAGCATATGATCAAGAACCGATGGTATTGAAGGAAGACGTCCAAGCTGTATTGAAGGCACTGGCGAAAAATAAGGCTCCAGGAATTGAGGAAATGTTTCAACAAACGGATGTAGCACTAAAGGTGCTCACTCATCTATGCCAAGAAATTTTGAAGACAGCTACCTGGCCAACGAACTGGAAGAGATTCATATTTATGCCTATTATCAAGAAAGGTGATCTGATCGAATGCAGAAATTATCAAACAATATACTTAATATCACACACAAGTAAAATTTTGCTGAAGATCATTCAAAAATGGCTGCAGCAGTACATCGACAAGGAACTGCCAGAAATTCAAGCCAGGTTCAGAAGAGGGTATGGAACCAGGGATATCGTTGCTAAGGTCAGATGGATCCTGGCTGAAAGCAGAGAATACCAGAAGGATGTTTACCTGTTTTTTATTGACTATGCAAAGACATTTGACTGTGTGTATCATAACAAATTATGGATAACATTGCAAAGAATGGGAATTCCAGAACACTTGTTTGTGCTCATGAGGACCCTGTACATAGATCAAGAGGCAGCCATTCAAACAGAACAAGGGGATACCGCGTGGTTTAAAGTCAGGAAAGGTGTGCATCAGGGTTGTATCCTTTCACCATACTTATTCAACCTGTACACTGAACAAATAATCCAAGAAGCTAGACTACACGAAGAAGAACAGGGCATTAAGAATGGAGGAGGACTCATTAACAACCTGCATTATGCAGAAGACACAACATTGCTTGCTAAAAGTGAAGAGAACTTGAAGCACTTACTGATGATCAAAAACCACAGCCTTCAGTATGGATTACAGGTCAACATAAAGAAAACAAAAATTCTCACAACTGAGCCATTAAGCAACATCACGATAAATAGAGAAAAGATGGAAGTTGTCAAGGATTTTATCTTACTTGGATCCACAATCAACACCCATGGAAGCAGCAGTCAAGAAATCAAAAGATGCATTGCACTGGGCAAATCTGCTGCAAAAGACCTCTTTAAAGTGTTCAAAAGCAAAGATGTCACCTTTAAGACTAAGGCGTGCCTGACCTAAGCCATGGTGTTTCCAATAGCCTCCTACACATATGAAAGCCAAACGAAGAATAAGGAAGGCCGAAGAATTGACACCTTTGAATTTCGGTGTTGGTGAAGAATATTGAATATACCACTGAATGCCAAAAGGTCAAACAAATCTGTCCTGGAAGAAGTACAGCCAGAATGCTCCTTAGAAGCAAGGATGGCTAGATTAAGTCTCACATACTTTGGACATGTTATCGGGAGGGATCAGTCCCTGGAGAAGGACATCATGCTTGGTAAAGTAGAAGGCCAGAGAAAAAGAGGAAGACCCTCAACAAGATGGATTGACATAATAGCTGCAAGCAGGGGCTCAAGCATAACAATGATTGTGAGGATGGTGCAGGTCCAGGCAGTGTTTCTTTCTGTTGTACGTAGGGTTGCTATGAACCCTAACCAACCCTAACAACAACAACAAACAAAGGAAAAGGAGCAAACAGACAAATCCAGGAGGGGGGAAAGGGTAAAAGAGAGGCACAATAGGGAATATGGAAATAAAAGACAAAGTCAGAAAAGAGACTAGAAAAGGGGAAAAACCAAAGATGTTCTCCAAATGTCTTTTGTTTCAGACTTCTTATTCATGTCTCGTTTCTTTAAGTACAAGAACTTCAAAGGAAAGAGGTTCTTTTCAGTATTGTTTATGCATGTGTCTGGTCAATGTCAACTCATTATTAATAATAATACTGTTTTTAAAAATGACTCATGGAAATTTTGAATTGGGTTTTTATTACATATAATAATTAGTATTTCTGTGAACTATATAGCTCACTCAATGCAAACATGGAATATATATCCACTCAGCAAAAGATTTTATTTAACTTTTTTTAAAAAAAGATGATTTAGTTTATCATACACATAAAATTTTTTTTTTTTTTATATGTATACTGCTTCTAAAAACCAGACTTCAGAGGGGAATGTTTCTTTTAAGACGTGTGACATGCTTTCACACGTAGGAATTTTTTCTTAAACTTGAAACTGAGTATAACAATCTTCCTTGGTAATCCACCAAATTCTATCTAGCATAACTAGAGGACATGGCATGAACTGGTCTCTGGGTGAGATGAGGGATCAATCATTCCTTCATTCATCGAATATATATTGAACGTGAGGCTTTTTGCCAGATGCTAGGTGTAGAGTGGTGAATAAGACCAAAATAGTCCCTGCCCTTGTAGAGTTTATAGTTTTACAGGAGAGTTAAATAGTAAATAAACACATAAATATATACACCTACTTCTCACTTATCGACTCTCTCATTATCCAATATTTCATGTTAACAACAATAGTAAAAAAAAAACCTGCTATCTGACTGTTATGCACAATAACTATGTACATCTGGCAGTAATGAACTCCAAAGTGGGAGGTGCTGAGGGAGGAGCTGGTAAGGACAACACAAAACTTGGGAGGCTGTGCCAGTGGCTGTCTTGCCAAATGGTGCAGCACAGCCCATCAAAAAGTGGTGGGGACAGTACACAGGGCTAGCTGGGTAGGAGAAAGGAAAGAAAGGAAGGGGGACAAAGAAACAAACAAAAAAAGAAAACAAAATGGCCCTGAAATAGCCAGCCTGTGGAGGTGGCACAGAACCGGGGAGGCTGTGCTGGTAGCTCTCTAGCTGAGCACTGTGGCACAGCCCATTGAGAAGGGGTGGGGATAGTACACAGGGAAGGCTGGGTGGGAGAAAGGAAAGGATGGAAGGGAGAGATAGAAAAGAAACAAAAATGATGGTTATGGTTAGGTGTTGGGTTGGCTGGGCCATGATTCTCAGTGGTTTGGCAGTTATGTAATGATGTGATTTGACAGTTATGTAATGATATAGTCATCCTCCATTTTGTAATCTGATGTGGTCATCTTCCAATTTCACATCATGCTGATTTTCACATAATGACCTGGTCTTTGAAACCTAACCATGTTTATAAGTGAGGAGTGGGTGTAATTACAAATTGTGATAACTTTTATGAAGGAAAAGAACAAATTACTATGCATCAGAATAACAGTGGAGACTTCAGATGTAGGATTGTTGAGGAAAAGACATTTAAACTGAAACCTGAAGGATAAGTAAAAGTTACTCCTGAGAAGAGTGGGGGAACAGTAGTCCGTGCAGAGAAAATGATATGTTTGAAGCCCTGAGACAGGAAAAAGTTCATTAAAGCAGGCTCATGTGGCAGATCTCAGCAGTCTGGTACCAGCAAAGCTCAGTAAAATGTATCCAGCAGGGCCTGGCATACTGGAGAAGCTTATTTCTCTGGTTCCTCATGTCCAGTGTCTTCGAAACAGAGTTACCTATGGAGACCAGGCTATCTCTGCCTCTATGGAGGACAATGAGATTTAGGGAGAAAAAAATCTAACTTAAGAACCCAGCATATTTCAACCTTATTCATTATTTCCTCACAGGTGGACTACTTGAAACTTCAGTGTTTGTGTTTTCCTGACAGGCCGTCATAGTTTTACTGTGTGAATTTTTCTGGTCGTTTGATGGGCTATGTGGTCCCTGTATCCCCTATTTCTGGTATTGCCACTCCTGCTGCCATCACCATTTCTGTGTCAATTATCCAGGCTGGGCAATTTGTAGTCACCTTTCTTCTGTAATTTTCAAGAAAACAGATTCCACCTCTGCACTGTCTCTTAAATGGGTTGCTTCTAGTCCATTACGGATACTGACTATGCCAGGCTTTCCTGTGCAGTTTCCTGACTCCAACCATATCCAACTAAATCCATCCTTAGATTACTGCCATATTAATCTTCTTTAATATTCTTCTAATTCTGCCCTTCTTATCCCTGCCATTTTCTCTGTAAACAAATTCCCATAAATCTGATTCACCCTTAGGACTCGGAAAGCGTCATCCTTAAGATTACCTCAACCTTTGCTCTTGTTCTCTCTGTCTAGAGTACTTTCTCCCCTCCTATCTTCCACTTACAGGCCATCTCAATACTACCATCTTCTAGTGCTTTAGGGTATTCTTTTATTTATCCATTTACTCTTTCATTCAATAAATATTTATTGAGTATCTATTATATATCAGGCACTATCCTAGGTGCTGGAGATACATACACAGTGAGCAAGACAGATACAGTTCCTGCCTGTGTGAAGCCTACATTTTCACAAGAGGAGGGTAAAGTTTCAACCAAAGAAATATACCAATCCAGAGTAAGAAAGGAACATTTTACCAGGCAGTGTTTCATTCTGTTGTACATAGGGTTGCTATGAGTTGGAATTGACTTGACAGCACCTAACAGCAACAACAGATTAAATATGTTCCTAGGATGCTTTGAGCTGAAAAGCTGCATTTGAAATCACATTGGGAAGCTAGTGGGCCACAAGCTACTCATCACTGGTCTAGCCTAGGGTAATAAAGTGAAATAAGATTGGAGAGGTTAACAGCAGTTATGGAAGGCCTTGAATGCCAGGCTAATGAGTTTTAAACACAGTTAGAGACAATGAGGAGGGATCAACTTTTTCTGATCTTAAAATTCAAAAGAGCCACCAGCTTTCTTCATACCCAGCCTTCCTCAACAAAACTGGGAAAGCATTTCCCATTAATCTTTACACTTGGTGAATTGACTGATCACCTCCACTTAAAGTTGTTCCCTTTAATATTTCCTTTAGCAGCATTATATCTTTTTCTCCAACAGTGAAATCAGAGGTTTAAAAAAATGTCGTAAATCAGAAAACCAAACCATAAAATTCCAATTCATTTTCTTTTCAAGGCAGATCAAACTGGAACCTGCTAAACTTGTTCCCCAGAACCACTGAGACCAGAAGAACAGCCTTCCATACCTGCTGGCTTCTCTGCTTTTGCCTGGCTGAAGCAGATACCTCCAGGCCCCTGCCAGCCACTCCTTAGAGGGGAAAACCAAATCAAACCAAACCCGTTGCCATCAAGTCGATTCCGACTCATAGTGACCCTATAGGACAGAGTAGAACTGCCCCATATGGTTTCCAAGGAGTGCCTGGTGGATTCAAACTGCCAACCTTTTGGCTAGCAGCCATAGCTCTTAACCACTTTGCTACCAGGGTTTCCGCAAGAAAAGCTCCCCCTCCACTGCCTTTGCATGCCCTTTCCCTCCCTTTGTCCCAATGTCCCAGGTGATCTGTTTAGTGTTATTTTAATTAACATTTGATGATGTGTTAATACTATAACCATTCTTAGCTAACATCCTGTAACATCCTTTTGCCATCTAAATTACCTAGAAATTTAGTAAGGAGATTTTTAAAGTGAGCTAGTAAGGCGATTTTGAAAAGAGTCTTTTTGGAATAAATCTTTCTTTCTTATAACGGTCTTACTGAACCCATGGACAATTAATTATGAACATAGTCACATTACTTCAGCTTAGCATGGATTTACACACAGACCATGCTTTTGCAGTCATTTGCAGACAACTTCCTTGTTCACCTCCAACCTATATGAAACTTCTCACATGTAACTCTTCCAGTCATGGTAGAAGTAGCAGTTTCCCAAACTGTATCTCATGGTAATTCCTAAATTCTGGCTTAAAACCGCCCTCTTGAGAGCCTGCAAAAAATGTCAAAACTAGCCATTCCCTTCCCTGTCATACAGCTTGGCACATCTCTTCTCACCATGCTCAGTCCTTTTTCAAGTCTTCTTTACAACTCTTTCTTAAAATGCCTCTTCATATCACCTAGGAAGCATAGAGCTATGGAGGAGCTTTTGTTGCTCTCATCTTCACCCACATTTAAATATTAGAATGAATACCAGCTAAGGTAAAAACCTTAAACCCAGCTATATTTTAATTATCCTAACCTCAGACAGAATAGGATTAGTCACAACCCATACACAAATCATGTATGATTTGGAGGAATAAGGTTATTTTAGCACAAGAAGAGAGGCAGCAGTAGAAAGGATACTCAAGCTGAAAGAACTGAAAAAAAAAATTTAAGCCTCAAATTGCAATATTGAAGGATTCTATGGACAAAATATTCAATGATGCAGGAAGCAGCAAAGAAGATGGAAGGACTACACACGGTCACTATACCAAAAAGAATTGGTCAACATTCAAACATTTCCAGAGGCAGCATAAGATCAAGAACCGATGGTATTGAAGAAAGATGTCTAAGCTGATGTGAAGGCATTGGCAAAAAACAAGGCTCCAGGAACTGACAGAATACTAATTGAGATGTTTCAACAAATGGATGCAACCCTGGAAGTGCTCACTCCTCTATGCCAAAAAATTTGGAAGACAGCTGCCTGGCCAATTGACTGGAAGAAATCCATATTCATGACCATTCCAAAGAAAGATGATCCAACAGAATGAGGAAATTATCAAATAATATCATTAATATCACATGCATGTAAAATATTTCTAAAGATAATTAAAAAATGGTTGCAGCAATACATTGACAGGGAACTGCTGGAAATTCAAACCAAATTCAGAAGATGATGTCGAACGAGAGCTATCATTACTGATGTCAGATGGATTTTGGCTGAAGGCAGAGAACACCAGAAATGTGTTTACTTGTGTTTTATTGAGTATGCAAGGACATTTGACTGTGTGTATCATAACAAATTATGGATAACATTGCGAAGAATGGGAATTCCAGAACACTTAATAGTGCTCATGTGGAAACTGTACATAGACCGAGAGTCAGTCCTTCAAACAGAACAAGGGAATACTGCATGGTTTAAAATCAGGAAAGGTGTGCTTCATGGTTGTATCCTTTTACCATACTCATTCAACCTGCACGCTGAGAAAATAATCAGTGTCTTGGTTATCCCGTGCTTCTACAACAGAAATATCACAAATGGATGGATGGCTTTAGCAAAGAGAAGTTTATTTTCTCACAGCCTAGGAGTCTGGAAGTCTGAATTCAGGGTGCCAGCTCCAGGGAAATGTTTTCTTTCTGTCAGCTCTGGGGTAAGGTCCTTGTCACCAATCTTCCTTGGGCGAGAAACTTCTCAGTACAGGGACCCCAAGTCCAAAGGATGTGCTATTCTCCTGGCTCTTGTTTCTTGGTGGTATGAGGTCCCCATGTCTCTTTGCTTGCCTTTCTCTTTTATATCTCTAAAGAGGTTGGTTTAAGATGCAACCTAATCAGATTGAGTCCTGCCCCATTAACATAACTGCTGCTAATCCTACTTCATTAACATCATAGAGATAAAATTTACGATACATAGTTAAAATCACATAAATGAACAAAATGGTGGACAATCACACAATACTGGTAATCAGAGCCTAGCCAAGTCGACAGATATTTCGGGGGGACACAATTCAATCCACAACACAGAAGCTGGACTACATAAAGAAGAATGCAACATCAGGGTTGGAGGAAGATTCATTAGCAACCTGCTATATGCAGATGACACAACCTTGCTTGTTTAAAGTGAAGAGGACTTTAAGCACTGATGAAGATCAAAGACCATAGCCTTCAGTATGGATTACACCTTTACATAAAGAAAATTAAAATCCTCACAACTGAACCATTAAGCAACATCATGATAAACAGAGAAGAGGTGGAAGTTGTCAAAGATTTTATCTTACTTGGATCCACAACCAACACCCACGGAAGCAGCAGTCAAAAAATCAAATGAAGCATTGCACAGACAAAGCTGCTGCAAAGGAAGTCTTTAAAGTGTTAAAAAGCAAAGATGTCACTTTGAGGACTAAGATGTGCCTGACCCAAGCCATGGTGTTTTCAATCACTTCTATGCATGCAAAAGCTGGACAATGAATAAGGAAGACTGAAGAAGAATCGATGCCTTTGACTTATGGCGTTGGTGAAGAATATTGAATATACCGTGAACTGCCAGAAGAACAAATAAATCTGTCTTGGAAGAAGTACAGCCAGAAATCTCCATGGAAGCAAGGGTCACGAGGCTTCATCTCGTGTGGACATGTTATCAAGAGGGACCAGTTCCTGGAGAAAGACATCATGCTTGGTAAAGTAGAGGGTCAAGGAAAAAGAGGAAGACCCTCAATGAGATAGAATGACACGATGACTGCAACAATGGGCTCAAACATAGCAATGATTGTGAGGATAGTGCAGAACCAGGCAGTGTTTCGTTCTGTTGTGCGTGGGTTCACTATGAGTCAGAAATGACTTGATGGTGCCTAAAAACAACATTCCTACATTTAGACTTCTTTTGCTAAAATTGCATAAAAACATGTTTCAAGAGTACTAAGAGCTTGACTGTCCAGGAACTTAACAGCAGGGCTGCACTTCATCATTCTGGACACCTCACATCTGGGAATTACTACCATTGGAAAAATGTATTTGTGCCAAATTCTTCTTTCTCACAGACATCTGCTTTGGAAGGGAAATTTGGATGAGTAAAATGGGCGAGGGCCTAGAAACAGAACACTTCAAAGTGCAGGCCATATTCCTTTCTCCTGATATATTAGAGTCTAGACATTTTCCTCTGTGGAGGCTGGTACCACTTTCTTCTCCTGTAAAAAAGCTGCTGCTCTTTAAAGAGATGCAGAAATTCAGTTTAGCTGGAAAACATCTGAGGCAAGAATATCTGGTCTTCAAGGTAGGAAAAAAAATTTCAAGTGTTCTTTTGCCTCTCAGTAACTCTGAGCTAGTGAAGATTTTCTCCTTCCTCCTGCAGCTGAGTCAGAAAGGCCTTAAAGGACAAACACAGTCTCCCCCAAAAGAACGTCTGCAAAAGCTTGGGTTTTTCTTGAATGCTGCAGCGGCTTGCTTTCTCTCCTCAGCCTTACTGGAATCTGACTACTTGGGGAGTAAGTATAGCAGATGAATTACAGTAAAACCTGCTAAAGTCAGAGCCTGTGTAAGGCGGAAACCTGTCGGAGAAGGAAAACCCAAATATTTTTCACTAAAACAAGCAATAGAAAAGTGACAAGACTGCACCCTGTCAAAGACAGAAAACTTGCAAGACCCTGAAAAACAAGGCAGTCCCATCAAGTTCCGACTCTCATAGGTTTCACTGTGTAAGGTAACTTGGAGCTTCTGATATTAAACCTGTTTTTAAAAGTGTATGCTGGGATTAACTAGTCTCTCTTTACGCTTATACCAAGGAAAATGTCTCTGAAAGAGTGTGTTTATTGAGAGGTGTATTCACTATACTCCAGGAACAGCTTACATTTTCCTACATCCTCATTCTTAAATAAGAAATTCAAAATTAAGGATTCAATACATTCATATTTGTCAATGGAAACTATCCCTGGCACATTACCAAAAATATGGGCTTAGGAGTAATGAATGTTTCCGTTGCAAATGGCTTTGCAAATGTGCACAAAAAATCTTTTCCCAGGCTTCTCTGGCTCATACTGTAACCAAACGAGGGTTTTTGTCCTGTCCTTTTAGCTGATCGAAACAAGACGGACGCCACACCACCAGTTGCAAGGAAATAGAAAGTGGAAATTTGTTTGTGCAAACGAGGAGCAACATGGGGCTTAGCAGCCAAAAGACCATGTGCTCACTGTCTGAGGGCGTTGGGGAGCTTTTTATTTCCAATGGCCTCTGCAGGTTGGGCTTGGCTACCAGAACTCTCTGCCCTTAGTCCTCTCATGTCCACGTTTGGAGGTCCAGACGTTGAATCACATCAGTGATGTTCAGGTCCAAGGACAGATTAAGGACACAGCTCTTCAGGTTCTGTGCATGCTCCAAAATCCTGGTTTGTGCACGCACAGGATTCTGGCCCCAAATTCAAACTGCAGTTGAGGCTGCAGTGTGGTCAGGCCAAACCTCAGTTAGAAGCCGTAGCTTGGTGGGCTGCAACGGGGGGAACTGCGGTGAAGCAGGGGGAAGTCTTGGAGGAGGCTTCAATACAATGAGATATGGAAATCAAATCAGCCCCTTAAGAAAGACAGAATTACATCTAGTTTTTGACAATGGATTCTTAGGTATGACACTGAAAATATGAGTAACAAAAGACAAAATAGATAAATCAGACTTCATCAAAATTGAAAACTTTTATGTATTGAAGGACTTTATCAACAAGGTTAAGAGACAGCCTACAGAATGGGAGAAAATATTTGTGAACCATATATCTGATAAGGGTTTAATATCCAGAATATGTAAATAACAATAACTCAATAACAAAGAAGACAAACACCCAATTAAAAAATGGGCAAAAGACTTGAATAGACATTTCACCAAAGAAGACATACAAATGGCCAATAAGCACATGAAAAGATGTTCAACATCATTAGTCATTAGGGAATTGCAAATCAAATGCAGAATGAGATACCACTTCACTCCCACTAGGATGGCTATTATCAGAACAATAGAAATAACTAGTGTTGGTGAGGATGTGGAGAAATTGGATACTTTATCCATTGCAGGTAGAACTGTAAAATGGTATAGCCACTGTGGAAAACAGTATGGCAGTTCCTTGGAAAGTTAAACACAGAACTACCATAAAAAAAAAAAAAAAAAAACTACCATATGATCCAGCAATTCTACTCCTAGGTATATACCCAAAAGAATTGAAAGCTGGAACTCAAACAGATATGTGTACACCAGTGTTTATGGCAGTATTATTAATAGTATCAAGAGGTGGAAACCACCCAAGTGTCCATCAACAGTTGAATGGATAAATAAAATGTATATCCATATAATTGAATATTATCCAGCCATAAAAAGAAATGAAGTTCTAGTATATGCAACAGCATGGATGAGCCTTGAAAATATGCTGAGTGAAATAAGTCAGACACAAAGGGACAAATATTGTATGATCTCACTTGTATGAAATATTTAGAACAGGCAAATGTATAGAGACCAAATTTCATTGCTGGTTACCAAGGGTGGGTGGGAGGGGAAATGGGGAAGTATTGCTTAAGGGATACTGAGTTTCCGTTAATAATGATGAAAAAAATTGCAAATGGATAGTGGTGATGGTTGTACAACATGGGGAATGAAATTATTGTCCTTGAATTGTACACATAAAAATGGTCAAAATGGCAAATGGTTTGTTATATATATTTCACCACAATAATTTTTTTTTAAAGATAGAGTTGACAGTCATCATGTTTAGATTTATAAGGTAAATGTTTAGACCTAGACCAAGCTTAGCCTTGGTCAGTGCAAAACAAGACAAGGACCCCAGATTGGAGAGAACAATTCAGGGACTTCCTAGGCCATTTATTTATAAACCAAGTCTTTAATCCTTTTTATTATTGGCTGTGTTCTGCCCTTGTGGTTTGATCTTTTTTTTCCAGTGCTTTTACAGCATGGTTCTGTTTACCAAAGATCTGCCAAGAATCCTAGCCAGACACAGTTTTATCAGTTTAACAAAATGAGGAATTTAGAGGTTAAGCACTCACTTCCTGGGTTTTTGCCCCTCACGCTTCCTATCCTCCACTTCCTCTCCTGAAATGATGAACCCCTCCTCATTCTTCTCAACTCCACATTTCCTCTAGGGAAGCTTCTTTGACATTCCCTTTGTGCTACCCCCCAGCCCTTGATACTTTCCACTATTTTAGTACTTATCAAGCTGTATTATAATAAATTCTTTATTAGACAGTGAATTCCCTCAGGATAGAGGTTCTCATTCATCTTTATATCTCCAGATACTGTTACTTAAGTACCCATTGAATGAATGAATGAACATACAAATGAACAAGTGAATGGAGGTCATGCTACTAAAAAACTTTCTCTGAAGTCACCAATGACTTCCACATTGACAAAATGAGTAGAATTTTTTCTATCCTTATGCTTGACATTTCCGGAGCATTGGACACAAGACTTTCTCTCTTGAAATTCCTCTTGTCTCTTGGTTTTAATGACAACAGTCTGTCCTGGCTCTCCTTCTCCTTCTCTGTGTAATTGGGGTCTCTAAAGGAGAGAAGGATGGGGTGAGGGACAGAAAAAAGTTTGAAGAAATAATGACCAAAGTTTTTCCAAATTTGATGAAAACTATGAACCCATAGACCCAAGAAGTTCAACAAACCTTAAAAGCAGGAAACATGAAGAAAATTACACCAAGGCACACCATAATCAAATTACATAAACCAGTGGTAAAGAGAAAATATTCACCCCCATTCTTCATCCCTACTGCCTTAGGCTAGGTCCTCTTCATTTCTTAGCTGGACTTTTAAAATAACCTTCAACTAATCTCCTTGCCTCTAATGTAATTCCCCAGCAGTCTTTCTTCTTCACCACTATCAAAGAATTCTTCACTGCTCACTGAATAAAATGCAAACCTCTTAGTATGGTTGACTCTTTCCTCTCTCTTCCACCTCAACAATCAATCCACTTCCCCACCCCCGCCACGACCTACCCCTTGTTTTCTAGCCACATGGAACTCTTTGTGGAAAGAGCTGTGTTGTCCCTGGCCTCTGCCTCTGTGCCTTTACATGTGCTGTTGCCTCTGCCTGGAAATGCCCTTCCCCTCCTTGGTTTATTAATCTGTGACCACTCCCCACAAACTGTAAGCTCCTGGAAAGCAGGGACAGTATTTCTTCTCTGCAGCTTTAGTGTTAACACGGTGCCTGCTGCATAGCTTAATACATATTTTCTAGGGAATGAAATTATCATTTAAAATTATTCTTAACACTTTATAGACAATAGATAAGTGGTAAATTTTGTGAAGAGTAAGACAGTACACAATACTGGGGAAGCCAGCACAACCTGCACAAGGCAAGGCCATGGTAGTGCCATAGACACATCCAAACTCCCTGAGGGACCGAATTGCTGGGCTGAGAGCTATGGGGACCAAGGTCTCAGGGAACACCTAGCTCAATTGGCATAACAAAATTTGTAAAGAAAATGTTCTACATTCTACTTTGGTAAGTAGCATCTGGGGTATTAAAAGCCTGTGAGTGGCCATCTAGCATACTCCAGTGGTCTTGCCCCTTTGGGAGCAAGGAAGAATGAAGAAAACTTAAGACACAAGGGAAATACTAGTCCAAAGGACTAATGAACCACATCTTCCACATCCTCCACCATACTGAGTCCAGTACAACTAGATGGTGCCCGGCTACCACCAATGACTGCTCTGACAGGGATCACAATATAGGGTCCCAGACAGAGATGGAGAAAAATGTAGAACAAAATTCTAACTCAAAAAGAAAGACCAGACTTGCTGGCCTGACAGAGACTGGAGAAACCCTGAGAGTATAGTCCCCGGACACCCTTTCAGCTCAGTAACGAGGCCACTTCTGAGGTTCATCCTTCAGCCAAAGATTGAATGGGCCCAGAAAACAAAACTAGACTATAGAGGCGCACTAGCCCTGGGGCAGGAACTGGAAGGTAGGAGGGAACAGGAAAGCTGGTAATAAGGAACCCAAGGTTGAGAAGGGAGAGTGTTGACTGTCGTGGGGTTGTTAACCAATGTCATACAACAATGTGTGTACTAACTATTTGATGAGTGACTAATTTGTTCTGTGAACCTTCATCTAAAGTTCAATAAAAAATAAAATAATTCTTATGTAATAACGGCCCGACAGTCTGGGAAATCTGTTATCATGTACCCAGACATCAAGACCGAAAAGAAGCTTTGTTTATTTTCAGAAGTCAGAAAAGTTTCTTCTTAATATGAGGTATTGCTGGTTGTCTTTGGCTTGACTTAATTTTTAACACATTGAAGTTCATGAAAAAATTTCAATTGATGAGCGTGTTTAGGAAAAGGTCTATTAAAATGGTGTCATTTAGCACCAGCAATACTAACATGCCTGAGAACAACTGTGTTCTTAAATATGCAGCAATTTATTTTATAAATGAGTAACCAATATGTCCCATTTATACAAAAGGTCATACTCTGATTATTACCAGAAAAGAAAATTGCTCAGAATATAGTAAGATATATGCTGTCTGCAAACAACTGGAAATATTTTTTATCTGTACTAAAAGACTGTCCACATATTTGTCATGGCCCATATGCAGAAACTGGTGGCCTGTTCACTGCCAATGGGCTTGTAAAACATGTTAATGTACAGGAAAAAGGCATAGACTAGAGCTTTATCAAATAATAAATTTCAGTGTTTAAGACCAACTGTGTTGAGTTCAATAGCAAAATGATTCCATTATCTAGTGTTTAAACTAAATGGCTTAAAATTCATTAAAACTTATTTTATTAACTTTTTAAAATTCCAAATATAGCTTTGTTTTTCTGCACATGAGACAATTTGGGACCTCATATAAGCTAGTCTTAATTTCATTCATTAATTTATTCAGAAACATTCACTAAGGACCAGTCACTATGCCAGGTACTAGACATACAGAGATGAATAAAGCAATCTCTACCATTAGGGAGCTCCCAGACAAGCAGAGATTCTGAAGTAGGGGATGCAATGGGGAAGGCATATGCCCTTATAAGACATATTAGAATTTCCAAGACCCAGTTATCAAAGTATAGCCCTACCCACCCTGATTCTGATTGTGGGGGGAAACAGTGTTGCTCTCTGAAAGCTGACACTGATAGAAATGTGCTACGCATGTAGAGTGGTGGAAGCGGAAAAGTCAGAGACCCACTGGTAGTGGGAAACACCAATATTTTAACCCAAAATTATAATATGGTAAGTACCTTAAAATACAGGTAGAGTACTACAAGAGTACTCAATTTTTTGTAGTTAGGAAATGTCTGATAGGCAATTGAATATATACATGTACATTGAAAGAGGTCTCAAACTGGAAATATTGATTGTTGTTAGGTGCCACCCACCCAGTTCTGACTCATAGCAACCCAATGTACAAAAGAACGAAACACTGCCCTGTCTGGTGCTGTCCTCATTCTTATACTTGAGCCCATTGTTGCAACAACTGTGTCAGTCCATCTCTTTGAGGGTCTTCCTCTTTCTCCCTGACCCTCTACTTTACCAAACATGATGTTCTTCTCCAGGGAGTGAGCCCTCCTGACAACATGTCCGAAGTATGTGAGACGAAGTCTCACCATCCTCACTTCTAAGGAGCACTCTGGCTATAGTTCTTCCAAGACAGATTTCTTCGTTCTTTTGCAGTCCATGGTATATTCAAATTCTTTGCCAACACCATAATTCAAAGGTGTCAATTCTTCTTTGGTCTTCCTTATTAATTGTCCAGCTTTTGCATGCATATGTGGCAATTGAAAACAACATGGCTTGTGTCAGCCGCACCTTAGTCCTTAAAGTGACATCTTTGCTTTTTAACACTTTAAAGAGGTCTTTTGCAGCAGATTTGCCCGATGTGTTGTTTGATTTTTCGACTGCTGCTTCCATGGGTATTGATTGTGAATCCAAACAAAATGAAGTCCTTGACAACTTCAGTCTTTTCTCTATTTATCATGATGTTGTTTATTGGCCCAGTTGTGAGGATATTTGTTTTCTTTATGTTGAGGTATAATCCATACTGAGGGCTGTGGTCTTTGATCTTCATCAGTAAGTGCTTCAACTCCTCTTCCCTTTCAGCAAGCAAGGTTGTATCATCTGCATATCATAGGTTGTTAATGAGTCTTCTTCCAATCTTGGTGCTCTGTTCTTCTTCATATAGTCCAGCTTCTGGCATTATTTGTTCAGCATACAGATTGAATAAGTGTGGTGAAAGGATACAACCCTGACACATGCCTTTCCTGAATTTAATTAAACCATGAAGTATCCCTTTCTTTCATTCGAATGACTGCCTCTTGATCTATGTAAAGGTTCCTCATGGGTACAATTAAGTGTTCTGGAATTCCCATTCTTTGCAATATTATCCATAATTTGTTACCATGATCCACACAGAGAATGCTTTTGCATACTCAATAAAACACAAGTAAACATCTTTCTGGTATCCTCTGCTTTCAGCCAGGATCCACCTGACATCAACAATGATATCCCATGTCCTCTTCTGAATACAGCTTCAATTTCTGGCAGCTCCCTGTCAATGCACTGCTGCAGCTGCTTTTGAATGATCTTCAGCAAAATTTTACTTGGGTGTGATATTAATGATATTGTTCAATAATTTCCTCTTTCAGTTGGATCACCTTTCTTTGGAATAGACATAAATATAGATCTCTTTTTAAAAAAAAAAAAATTTTTTTTTTCCAGTCAGTTGACCAGGTAGCTGTCTTCCAAATTTCTTTGCACAGACAAATGAGCACTTCCAGTGCTGTATCAGTTTGTTGAAACATCTGAATTGGTATTTTGTCAATTCCTGGAGCCTTGTTTTTGCCAATGTCTTCAGTGCATCTTGGACTTCTTCCTTCAGTACCATCAGTTCTTGGTCATATACTACCTCCTGAAATGGTTAAATGTCAACCATTGATTTAAGAGTCATCAACTTATAGATGAGAATTGAAGCATTGAGAGTGGATGAGGTCATCCAAAGAGGATGTGTGAAGCTGGAAGAGAATTATAAAATTGCCACTGTCATCATCATCCCAACCATTTATTGAACAATTTTTACCATGTGCCAGACACAGTGCTAAGCTCTTTATATGAGTTACCTCGTTTAACCTTCACAAAATACCTACAAAGTAGGTACTATGGAATCTTTGACAACGCTAATATTTAGTAGGCTGGCAGGTGAGAGGGCTCTATCAAATAGGTCTGAGAAGGGAGCAGTCGCAGAAACAGAAGAATGAGGAGGGAGTGATGTCATAGGAACCAAGGCAGGATAGTGTTTTGAGGAGGGAGAGGTCAGCAGTTCCACATGATGCAAAGATGCCAAGGAAAAGGTGAGTGCAAAGGAGCTACTGGTTTGGTAATTCAGAGGTTGAGTATAACCTTATGAAAAGTATTTTCAAAAGATTGGTGAGGGAGAGTGTGAAGCATATTACAAAGAGTTAACCAAAGAATGAGATGTGCTGAGGAGAGGCAATCACATGGGGGGGGGAGGGGGAGGGGAGTTGGGATATAAAAAGAAATAGAGTGGAACTTGAACGGGGAATGGTGGGGAATCACTGAGTCAGAGAGGGAGAATAGAATAAATAGAAAAGACAGGCCTGAAGAAAGTAGCCAATGTGTCCTATTTCCACACAAAAAAAGTCAGTATAGAAGAAAGAGAAAAATACTGATGGGGCAAGGAGGTGGGATCAAGAGGTTTAATGGAAGCGTAGGTCTTGAACAAGGAAGAGGGATTCCTCTTTTCGTGACGCAGAAAGACAAGAAGGAGAGATGGAAAGAGCTTAGGGAAGTTAACTACTAGAGGCCTCTGTTTTGTTCATAAAGTAGGAGGTAGGGTCATCTGCTGCAATTTCGGTGGGCAGTGGGCCTGAGGAGAGTGGGAAAGGTTTGTGAACCAGGGCATAACTACTTATATACACAACGATGTACTCTGGTCTTCCAAAGATATTATCTGCTGAAGACTTCAAATCAGCGTTGAAAAGTGGGAGAAAATGTATCATAATGGCTCCTCCTTCCTTTTCTTAAAAATACCATGTTCCCAGACTCTCTAGATAGATTACTGCCTTAGATTTTCGGAATGGGGGTTTCTCTGGGGAGGACAACTGGGAAAAGTGATATATAGAAGAGTAAAGGAGGAGGACAAAATGAGGAGTGCTCAAGAGCAGTTTTCACACACTTTAGAAGTGCAGGCAATATAATTAAAATAGCCAGAAACTCTGTATTTTCCTCAAACCTTGGTGTGAAGCTTAGGTTTTCTGACATTTGTGCCGTGGGTCAGATGCTTCCGAATATGTCAGTTGACTGATTTTTTGGAAATGTAACTTACCTCTGGAGCAGTGGGAGAGCTCTATAGCTAACATAATCAGTTGTTCTCAGAGGGCAGTGGTGATCTCTCCAGGGTGGTTCTTTTAAAATCAAAGCAAAAAGTCTAGCAGAGGGAACAAGTAACTATCCGTAATGAAGAACATCTCCATTGCAAAGTGTCACTTGAATTGAAATAGGTATTGTTAGAGTGTTTCTCAGAGTGTGGTCTGAAGAACAACTGCATCTTTGGGGGAGCGGGGGCAGGGTTTGGGGCAGGGGAGGATAGAGGAAATTGTTAACAGTGCCCGTTTTTTTGGATCCCACGTCAGACCTACTACATTAGAATTCCTGGGGTAGGGCCTAGAATCTAAATATTTTACAGATGTTCCAGGTGATTTAAAAAACTTCATTATGGAAATTTTTAATCCTATACAAAAGTAGATAAACTATTAGAATGAATCCCAACGTACCCATCACACGGCTTTAACAACTCATGCTAAGGCCTGTTCTGTGTCTTCCGTACCCCTGCCGCTGGAGGCTTGGGGTTCTATTCTCTCTCTGGTATCTATTTTCTACCCACCATAAAAAAAAAAAAAAAACCCTTGAGGTCGAGTGATTCAGACTCTTAGCGACCCTATAGAACAGAGCAGAACTGCCCCATAGAGTTTCCAAGGAGCGGCTGGTAGATTTCAACTGCCAACCTTTTGGTTAGGAGCCAAGCTCTTAACCACTGTGCCACTAGGTCTCCAAATGAGCTATAATTTCCTTCTGAGCCCAATATACTGGAAATAAAGAGCTAGGGGTACAACTACTTTGCAAAACATTTTGACAGTTTCTCAAAATGTTAAATGTAGAGTCACCATATGACCCAGAAATTCTATGCCTAGGTATCTATCTAAGAGAAATGAAGACATATGCCCCCACAACAACTTGTACAGGAATGGTCATAATAGCATTATTCATAATACCCAAAAAGTGGAAACAACCCAAATGCCTCTCAGCAGATAAATGGATAAATAAAATGTGGTACGTTCATACAGTGGAGTATAATTCAGCAAAAAACAGGAGAGACTGAAAGAAAGGAAATTAGTAATTGCCTATGTTTGAAGGTCATGAGGTAAGACTGGGGGATGAGACTGACTGCTAATGGGTTTAAAGTTGTTTTGGGGGAGCTGATGGAAATGTTCTAAAATTTCTAGCACCTGGGCATTTCCTTTTTCTTGTTTTAGAAGTCAACCATGTATTAAAAATGTATTTTTGTGTTTTATCCATTATTTCTATGTGTTTGGAGAGAGCATGAGGATGTCCTATCTCAGCTCAGACTGCCATATAGGTCAAAAGTTCCTTAGGTGCTGGCCCCTGTCTCCCTCTCCAGCCTCATCTTACTACGCCTCCCCTCTCTCCGTAAGCTGTAGCCACACTGACTTCTTTCTTGCCTTAAGGCCTTTGTAGCCGTTCCTCCCTGTACCCCTAGATCTTCACATGGCTGGCACTTTCTCATCATTCAAGTCAAATACTGTTTCTTCATTTAGGCTTTTCTGACTACTCAATCTAATTTGTCCCTCCTGACTCCCACAGTCTATTACCTTGTTCTACTTTCTTCATAAAAGAGTCACTGCAGGTGACTGTTTCTGCCCAAGCTCTGGGTAGGTGCTTTTCTTTTGGGATTCTGTTCACGAGTGGGCAGTGCTACCTGGGCCTCCAGCTTTAATCACTGCGTTTGCTGCTTTTGCCCCTATTCCTTTGCCCCTATCCCCCCACGGCCTATTTAGTACTGGCTCCTAGCGGTTGAGAGGCTTTGGCTCCCACTCGGTGCTGTGGTTTCCTGGGTGCTTATTGCTTTTTTTATTGCTTAAGGGAAATTTCTCCATTTCTAGTCCTTAAGATTTTTCCTGTTCTTGTTTTTGAGTATATATATATAGAGAGAGAGTTTTATATATATATATATATACTCAAATCTATATTTTATATATATAACATCTATCATTTTACAGGTTTGTAGCTGAGGGGAAGTGATTCCAATATGTGCTAAATCTAACAACTTGACACACAAACCATAGACCTTTTTAAAAAAGTAATGAAGTGATGCCCATAGCTTTCACTGATCTTTTTCAACAAATAATATAACTCCCTTGACCAACATGACTCAGGCCCATCTAGGAACAACAGTGTGGTCCCCCCTCCTTCCAGTAAGCTGGTTTGGCCTCATTGACATACACAGTCAGCCTTCAGGGGTTCATATCCTATATTTCGTTTTGCTACTTAATGTAGTGTTACAGGCTGATTGATTGATAGCTGCTCCCAGCTGCACTCTACCACTACATGACCCGTCTCCTGCCCTCCATCCAGCTGTGAACATTTAGTTTTTCCTTCCCTCCCACTTTCCACCTCACCACCCTCCAACACACACACACACACTCACACACACACACACGCCCACAGCATAACACCTGATTCCTTACTTTGGTTGTCTTCTTCTTGGGCCTGGGGGCCAGGACTTAGGTGAGAGTTTGTATGCATATTGATGAGTTGTCCACTTGTTATGCCAAGTGACGAAAGTGGACCATTTCCATGAGGCCACATATGCAAACCACTATTCTTTAGTTTTCTTTATATAGGTGCTCCAAAAGTAAGCTGCCCTCCCTAAAACAGAAAACACAGTTATAATCACACATACTTTTATTGTGTAAATATATCCAAATGTAGCAAAAATTCTTTGGGAAGGCAGGGAGCTGAATGATTCTGAGTAGCTGGTCTGCACTGACCTGTTTCTTAGTTAATGGCCATGTTAAGTTCAATACGTATTTTTGAGCACTTACTATGACATGCTTACAATACAAAATCTAAACTGCTATTACAGAACCTAAACCAAAAAGAACCCGTTGTGGTCAAGTCAATTCCAACTCATAGTGATCCTATAGGACAGAGTAGAACTGCCCATAGGGTTTCCAAGGAGTGGCTGGTGGATTCGAACTGCCAACCTTTTGGTTAAGAGCCAAGCTCTTAACCACTGGGCCACCAGAGTTCCTGTTATTACAGAGAGAACCAAAAAATAGTGACTTAGACAAAATAAATGCATACTTCTCTCACATGCAACAACTTGGGAAGCATGTAATCCAGGGAGAAAAATGGATATTGAGGGATAATTAGCAATCTCTGCTGCACAAACCCTTGTGCCAGGCCTTATGGTAACCCCAGGAGCAGATCCAGGATTTATTTGATCCTGACGCTTATACAAATTTGGAGGCCTTCTTTAAGTAAGAGAGTATAGAATTATAAATACAAAATTACCTACAGGGACCTAAGCAAGTGGAGGGCCCTAAAGCTAAAGTTTAATCAGCTTTACAGTAAATCCAACTCTGAGTGGGCTTCTGTTCTCCAAGCAAAACTGATCTAAAAAAGACAATTAGAGGACTATGTAAGCTGGTGTATTGTATTATTGTAATTGTCTAAATGGTCTGAAATAATTTCAGAATATTTTGTTGTGCTAAGAGCTGTGGGTAGTTATGAAGGGTTGAGAAAATGGATAGAGGAATATTTGTTGGACTTATCCATAAAGGAGATGGACCCCGACCCTAAAAGATAGGTAGAACTTGAAAATGCAGAATTAAGGAAAGAAGCTATCCCTGATGAGTGATCCACGTGTACAAACTCTTGAGGCAGGCCTGAGCAGAACATTTGGGAAATTGGGTGGGGTAGGGGAGAAAGGACACTTAGACTGGAACTAGGCTTTATGTTGGGGAACAATAGAAGATTAAAAAAATTAAAAAGGACCCAAACCTGTTGTCACTGAGCCGATTCTGACTCATAGCGACCCCACAGGGCAGAGTAGAACTGCCCTGTAGGGTTTCCAAGGAGAGGCTGGTGGATTCGAGCTGCCAGCCTTTTGATTAGCAGCCATAGCTCTTAACCACCACGCAGAGATGAATGACAAAATGTCCTGCTCAGATGGGAGAATGAGGCATTTGAATTTGATCAGATAGATCAGGGGTCAGTCAGCAAACTACAGTCCACAAGCAGGCCAAATCTGGCTCACTGCCTGTTTTTGTAATTAAAATATTATTGGAACACAGCCATGTCCACTAGCTTACATAGTGTCTGTAGCTGCTTTAGGGCTACAAAGGCAGAGTTGAATAGTTGCCACAGAGACCATATGGCTCTACAGAAAAAGTCTGTTGATCCCTGAGATAGTCAGTAAAGACATGATACAAGTGGGATTTTAGAAAGGCTTTGATTATCAGCTTAATTTCAGACTGTAAACTAAGACTGATCCAAGATTGAGGACATTTTCAGAAACATTCACACCTAAATGATGAGACTATTAGGTCAAGGAAAAGGAAAATATAAAATCTTTAAATAAGGAAGAGACTTAAAGTTTTAATGGAGGCCATTTTAAAATCAGATATAGTCACACCTTCTTAAGTAAAGATCCTACACAGGTTTAGAAAACCTTAATTAAAATATTTTCCTAGTGTCTTAGTTATCTACTGGTTTTATAACAGAAATACCACAAGCGAATGGCTTTGGGAAAGAAATTTATTCTCTCACAGCTTAGGAGGCTAGAAGTCTGAATTTATGGTGCCAGTTTCAGAGGAGGGCTTTCTCTCTCTGTCGCCTCTCGAGGAAGGTCCTTGTCATCAATCTTCCCTGGTCAAGGAGCTTCTCAGTACAGGGACCCTGGGTCCAAAGGACACGCTCTGCTCCTGGTTCTTGCTTCTTGGTATGAAGGCCCCCTGTGTTTCTGCTTCCTTTTCCCTTTTAATATCCCAAGAGATTGACTTAAAATACAATCTAATCTTATAGATTGAGTTCTGCCTTATTAACATCATAGAGGGGGAATTTACAACACATCATGACAAAATGGTGGACAAGAACACAATACTGGGAATCATGGACTAGCCAAGCTGGCACATATTTTGGAGGGGGGCACAATTCAATTCATGGCACCTAGTTTGCAGAGAATGTGCCTTAACGGATAATTTAGGTTGAGATGAATCTCATTGTCTTGCTTTAGCAGTTCTTGTGTCATTATTTGTTTTTCCCCAGTATTCTTTTCTTTACAAATATTTCAAAAACCAATTGGGGCCAATTATCCTCCCCCAAAATCAAAATCAAATAGTTTGTGTGAAGCAACTCTTTAAGGTAACTGTTTCTCCTTAATCTTGGCATTTTATGTGACATTATTTTTCCTCTTAACTAAAGCTTTCTCCCCCCACGTGTCTGTCAGTTTGTCGTATTTTGGGGGCTTGAATGTTGGTGTGATGCAGGAAGCTATGCCACTGGTATTCAGATACCAACAGGGTCACCCATGGCGGACAGGTTTCAGCTGAGCTTCCAGACTAAGACAGACTAGGAAGAGGAACGCTGGGCAAATCTGCTGCGAAAGACCTCTTTAAGGTGTTGAAAACCAAAGATGTTACCTTGAAGACTAAGACGTGCTTAACCAAGCCGTGGTATTTTCAGTTGCAACTTATGCATGTGAAAGCTGGACAACGAATAAGGAAAACTGAAGAAGAATTGACGCCTTTGAATTGTGGTGTTGGCAAAGAATGTTAAATATACCATGTACTGCCACAGAATGAACAAGTAGTACAACCAGAATGCCCCTTAGAACCAAGGATGGCGAGACTGTGTCTTACATACTTTGGACATGTTATCAGCAGGATCAGTCACTGGAGAAGGACATTATGCTCGGTAAAGTAGAGGGTCAGCAGAAAAGAGGAAGACCCTCAACGAGATGGATTGACACAGTGGCATCAACAATGGGCTCAAGCATGACAACAATTATAACAATGGTGCAGGACCGGGCAGTGTTTCGTTCTGTTGTGCATGGGGTTGCTATGAGTCGGAACAAACTCGAGGGCACCTAACAACAATAGCAACATTGTTCTGATGAAGAGTCAATAGTTATTCTTGTAGCTCTTTCCCTGGGTATAATATCTTAATGTAATATTCCCGGTATATAATATCTTAAAGATTTTCTTGTTATTTATGGTTTTCAGAAAATTTTTATAACAATAGCTAAATATTAAGTCTAGAAATTAGAGAGGTGTCCTCTCACTTTACTCCTTTTTCAAATCTCTTCAATATCTGGCTTAATAAAAACAGCTAGACTTTCATATCTGCTTCTGTATTCAATCTGTTGTGATATCACAAATAATGCTTTAGTATCACAATGAAAATAGTATTGACCTCAGGTACCCCCTGAAAGGATCTCAGGGGCCTTCAGGAGTTCCTGGACCATACTCTGTTGTAGGGTAAGAAAAATAATCTACATGTGGAAATGAAAATGACAAAATAGGCAGCATATTCCAAATGACACAGGAAAAGGATTCCAGAGTAGGAACCTATAATAGCCCTGGGACAGGAATAGGAAGGACTTTAGGAAGAGAGCAGTAGTATTTGAGCTTTACCTTGAAGGAATTATAGGGGCTAAGACGTGGAGATCTCAGAAGTGGACCTTCCAAAGAAATAATTGAATAAAAGAACCAGCAGAAATAGCAGCCGTATGCAGGAGGCAGTAAGGTTGAAGTGGAGGATTTGTGTATCAATAAGTGACAGTTTGAACTCGTGTAAGCAAAAAAAGGAGAATGTTTTAATTCAGAGAATCAGATCTCAGGGAGAGCAGGATCCCACCTCTCAGTCACCACAGCCTGAGAGGATGACCTGTTAGCAGAAAAAGGGAAAAGTGCTGGGTAGGCAGAAATAAAAACCATTACCTTATGTGCAGAGGAGTAATAGAAGATGGTGTTGGAATAAGAGTTAGGGCCAGACTATAAAAGGCCTAGAATGTCATAGTAAAAAGTTTGGGTTTTATCCTATGCTCAACAGAAAGCCACTGACAATCGTGATAAAAATAGGAATATGATCCTTGAACTTATATAATCCTTGTCACTTTCTCCAGGGTGGAACCATGTCTTCTTCATTCCTGTATTCTCCATCGCATCCACATTCTGTTAAGTGCTCGACTGCTAACTGACAGATCGGTGGTTCGAACTCTCAGTAAAGGACGGAACATCTGGAAAGAAACTCAACAAAGATGCAGAAGATCTAAAGGACACAATCAGCCAACTTGAACTCATACGCATATATAGAACACTCCACCCACCAGTCGCAAAGTACACATTCTTTTCCAACCAACCTGACCGTTCTCCAGAATAGACCACATCTTAGGCCACAGAGCAACCCTCAACAAAATCCAAAACACTGAGATAATACAAAGCATCTTCCCTGATCACACCACCATCAAAATAGAAATTAGCAGGAAGAACAAGGGGAAAAAAACCAATTACATGAAAACTGAATAACATCCTGCTTAAAAATCACTGCCCACTAACCCAAAAATCACTGGGTAATAGAAAAAACCAAAGATGGAATCAAGAAATTCCTAGAATCAAATGAGAATGAAAACACATCATACCAAAATCTTTGGGACACAGCAAAGGCAGTGCTCAGAAGTCAATTTATAGCAATAGATGCATACATCAAAAAGAAGAAAGGGACAAAATCAAAACATTAGCTACACAACTGGAACAAATAGAAACAAAAGAAATAATAAAGATCAGAGCAGAAATAAATGAGATAAAGGCTAGAAAAACAATAGAAAGAATCAACAAAACCAAAAGTTGGTTCTTTGAAAGAATCAACAAAATCGATAAACCACTGACCAAAATGACAAATGAAAGATCAGTGATTCAAACCACCAGCGGCTCCACGGGAGAAAGCTGTGGCAATCTGCTTCTATAAAGATTTATAGCCTCGGAAACCCTATGGGATCACTACGAGTCGGAATCCATTTGAGCGCTGTAGGTTTTTTTTTTTTTTAGACTGTCAATTACAGTTGAACCGTTGAGTAACCAGAGGCATGTGAATAGACTTGAGGAGGTAGTAAGCAGGGGAAAGACCAGAGATTATTGTGGTAATTATTATATTATTATTCACTTAGTCAATGAATATTTGTTGAATGTGAAATATGTGCCAAGCACTGTGCTGGGAACTTGAGATTCAGAGATAAGCAAGTTATAGTTCCTGCCCTCAAAGAGCACACAGTCTATTGAAGAGATAGTCAAGAAATCAGTTACTTTCTGTTTGATAAACACCCTGAGGGAACTCAGAAGAATGCCTAACCCAGTCTTAGGAAGCCGTGGAAATTTCCCTGTCAGGAGAAAAACTCTTTTACATGTGAAACCACCTGACCAAGTGGAAAACATTGCTAGCAGTTTTAGAAATGACAGAAATAAAGAATTGTGTCATTGCACTTATGGGGGAGAGAAGAAGCATGATTTAACCCAGAGCTTAATCTTGAAAAGAGGTGTAGCTGATTCCAGTCATGTGCAGAATTCTCTTCACTGCCCAACCATCCCACTGTAATTGCTGAGAGCAGTTCTAATTACACTTCCATCCATGGTCACTAAATGGAAGATGAAAGAAACTAGCAAAAGAGCACCTACTGTGTACAAGGCAACATGCTAACATTCACAAGTATTATCTCCTTTAACTCTCATAATGGCATTGAGATAAGTACTGCTATTATAACTCCCTAAGAAGCTTTCTCTAAGTCCCAAGACCAGTACAGAAGGGCAGGTAGGATTGAAGTCCAGGTCTGCTCACTGTGACATGTTACAGCCTTTTGGTTAGCAAATATTTTGATTCTCCATGAGTGAAAGAAAAGAAAAGAAAAAAAAATCAGCTCCAGCAAAAGGTGGTGGGGGTGGGGAGAAGAAGAAAATGAAGTTGAAGAGGCACAAAACTCATCAACTCTACAGTTTAGCCTACGGCATGTCTTGGCTCTTGGCTCTTGGCTACATGGGGAAATTAAAACAATGATCAAAAGAATGTTATTCATTAAGTTACAAAGACATGGTGACAAATAGAAGGAGAAAACTTAGGGTATGAAATCACAAGGCTATTATAATGGGCTTTTTCATAATTTGAATAATTAAAATAATCTCTAATCTATGGAGCTGTGGGTATTATTGAAATATCATGCTTTGGGGGACAGAGGTTAATTTTCCCAGAATCCACTGTAAGTCATTTGAAGAAAAGTCCCATTAAAATAAGAAATTTAATTCTTTAATGGATAATAATGAGCCTAATTGTTTTATATAGGAAGGGAACACTCAGTTCTAAAACAAAGTTTTCCTGAAGGGAGACTTTATTTTCTCCCAAAAGTGCATGCTTCCAAAAGCTTTAAAGACTTCCATGTTGCCTGGCATTGAGGTTTCAGCCTGTTTAAAAGCAGACTTACGGAACTGTCAACAGTCCGGGAACTTGGGATCTAGTCTTGTTTCTTTAGAACATTGGGCAAGTAATTCTACCATCGACCATTAGTTTATTCATCTGAAAAGTGAGAATAATTATCTTTGTTTCCCACACTGGAAATGTACAAAAACAAACAGAAAAAAGAATACTTGGAAAAGTAAAAAGCAAAATAAGAGATTATTTTCATTTCAAAGAAATCATTTAAAACATTTAGGGTGCCTAATTTTTTTGGCACTAATTAGTAAGCATTCGCTCATTCAATCCCCGTCTCTCCATTTCCGAAGTAATCCAAACGACCATCGTCTCTTTCCTGGGCTACTAGAATAGACTCCTAATAGGTCTACTCGCTTCTGTTCTTGCCCTAATCTACCGTTGCCCTAACCCATTCTGTAACAGCAGCCAAAGTTGTCTTTTCAAAACACAAATCAGCATTTCCAGGTATGACCATAATGGAGTAACTAGTATTTGACTGGCCTTTTTTTTTTTTTTAATTAATTTTTATTAAGCTTCAAGTGAACATTTACCATTCCAATCAGTCTGTCACATGTAAGTTTACATACATCTTACTCCCTTCTCCCACTTGCTCTCCCCCTATTGAGTCAGCCCTTTCAGTCTTTCGTTTCGTGCCAATTTTGCCGTCTTCCCTCTCTCTCTATCTTCCCATCCCCCCTCCAGTCAAGAGTTGCCAACACACTCTCCAGTGTCCACCTGATTTAATTAGCTCACTCTTCATCAGCATCTCTCTCCCCCCCGCTGACCAGTCCTTTTCATGTCTGATGAGTTGTCTTCAGGGATGGTTCCTGTCCTGTGCCATCAGAAGGTCTGGGGAGCATTGCCTCCGGGATTCCTCTAGTCGCAGTCATACCATTAAGTATGGTCTTTTTATGAGAATTTGGGGTCTGTATCCTATTGGTCTCCTGCTCCCTCAGGAGTTGTCTGTTGTGCTCCCTGACAGGGCAGACATCAATTGTGGCCGGGCACCAACTAGTTCTTCTGGTCTCAGGATAATGTAGGTCTCTGGTTCATGTGGCCCTTTCTGTCTCTTGGGTTCTTAGTTGTCATGTGACCTTGGTGTTCTTCCTTTGCCTTTGCTCCAGGTGGGTTGAGACCAATTGATGTATCTTAGATGGCACCTTGTTGGCATTTAGTACCCCAGATGCCACATTTCAAAGTGGGATGCAGAATGTTTTCATAATAGAATTATTTTGCCCATTGACTTAGAAGTCCCCTCAAACCATGTTCCCCAGACCCCAGCCCCTGCTCCGCTGACCTTTGAAGCATTCATTTTATCTCGGAAACTTCTTTGCTTTTAGTCCAGTCCAATTAGGCTGACCTTCCTTGTATTGAGTGTTGTCTTTCCCTTCACCCAAAGCAGTTCTTATCTACTGATTGATCAATAAGAAACCCTCTCCCTCCCTCCCTCCCTCCCCCCTTTGTAATCACAAAAGTATGTGTTCTTCTCCGTTTTTTCTATTTCTCAAGATCTTATAATAGTGGTCTTATACAATATTTGTCCTTTTGCCTCTGACTCATTTCGCTCAGCATAATGCCTTCCAGATTCCTCCATGTTATGAAATGTTTCAGAGATTCGTCACTGTTCTTTATCGATGCGTAGTATTCCATTGTGTGAATATACCACAATTTATTTACCCATTCATCCGTTGGCGGACATCTTGGTTGCTTCCAGCTTTTTGCTGTTGTAAACAGAGCTGCAATAAACATGGGTGTGCATATATCTGTTTGTGTGAAGGCTCTTGTATCTCTAGGGTATATTCCGAGGAGTGGGATTTCTGGGTTGTATGGTAGTTCTATTTCTAACTGTTTAAGATAACGCCAGATGGATTTCCAAAGTGGTTGTACCATTTTACAATCCCACCAGCAGTGTATGAGAGTTCCAATCTCTCCACAGCCTCTCCAACATTTATTATTTTGTGTTTTTTGGATTAATGCCAGTCTAGTTGGTGTGAGATGGAATCTCATCGTAGTTTTAATTTGCATTTCTCTAATGGCTAATGATCGGGAGCATTTTCTCATGTATCTGTTGGCTGCCTGAATATCTTCTTTAGTGAAATGTGTGTTCATATCCTTTGCCCACTTCTTGATTGGGTTGTTTGTCTTTTTGTGGTTGAGTTTTGACAGAATCTTGTAGATTTTAGAGATCAGGCGCTGGTCTGAGATGTCATAGCTGAAAATTCTTTCCCAGTCTGTAGGTGGTCTTTTTACTCTTTTGGTGAAGTCTTTAGATGAGCATAGGTGTTTGATTTTTAGGAGCTCCCAGTTATCTGGTTTCTCTTCATCATTTTTGGTAAAGTTTTGCATTCTGTTTATGCCCTGTATTAGGGCTCCTAGGGTTGTCCCTATTTTTTCTTCCATGATCTTTATCGTTTTAGTCTTTATGTTTAGGTCTTTGATCCACTTGGAGTTAGTTTTTGTGCATGGTGTGAGGTATGGGTCCTGTTTCATTCTTTTGCAAATGGACATCCAGTTATGCCAGCACCATTTGTTAAAAAGACTATCATTTCCCCAATTGACTGACACTGGTCCTTTGTCAAATATCAGCTGCTCATACATGGATGGATTTATATCTGGGTTCTCAATTCTGTTCCATTGGTCTATGTGCCTGTTGTTGTACCAGTACCAGGCTGTTTTGACTACTGTAGCTGTATAATAGGTTCTGAAATCAGGTAGAGTGAGGCCTCCCACTTTCTTCTTCTTTTTCAGTAATGCTTTGCTTATCCGGGGGTTCTTTCCCTTCCATATGAAATTGGTGATTTGTTTCTCTATCCCCGTAAAATATGACATTGGAATTTGGATTGGAAGTGCGTTATATGTATAGATGGCTTTTGGTAGAATAGACATTTTTACTATGTTAAGTCTTCCTATCCATGAGCAAGGTATGTTTTTCCACTTAAGTATGTCCTTTTGAATTTCTTGTAGCAGAGCTTTGTAGTTTTCATTGTATAGGTCTTTTACATCCTTGGTAAGATTTATTCCTAAGTATTTTATCTTCTTGGGGGCTACTGTGAATGGTATTGATTTGGTTATTTCCTCTTCGGTGTTCTTTTTGTTGATATAGAGGAATCCAAGTGATTTTTGTATGTTTATTTTATAACCTGAGACTCTTCCAAACTCTTCTATTAGTTTCAGTAGTTTTCTGGAGGATTCCTTAGGGTTTTCCACGTATACGATCATGTTATCTGCAAATAGTGATAGCTTTACTTCCTCCTTGCCAATCTGGATACCCTTTATTTCTTTGTCTAGCCTAATTGCCCTGGCTAGGACTTCAAGTACGATGTTGAATAAGAGCGGTGATAAAGGGCATCCTTGTCTGGTTCCCGTTCTCAAGGGAAATGCTTTCAGGTTCTCTCCATTTAGAGTGATATTGGCTGTTGGCTTTGCATAGATGCCCTTTATTATGTTGAGGAATTTTCCTTCAATTCCTATTTTGGTAAGAGTTTTTATCATAAATGTGTGTTGAACTTTGTCAAATGCCTTTTCTGCATCTATTGATAAGATCATGTGGTTTTTGTCTTTTGTTTTATTTATGTGATGGATTACATTAATGGTTTTTCTGATATTAAACCAGCCTTGCATACCTGGTATAAATCCCACTTGATCAGGGTGAATTATTTTTTTGATGTGTTGTTGGATTCTATTGGCTAGAATTTTGTTGAGGGTTTTTGCATCTATGTTCATGAGGGATATAGGTCTATAATTTTCTTTTTTTGTAATGTCTTTACCTGGTTTTGGTATCAGGGAGATGGTAGCTTCATAGAATGAGTTGGGTAGTATTCCGTCATTTTCTATGCTTTGAAATACCTTCAGTAGTAGTGGTGTTAAGTCCTCTCTGAAGGTTTGGTAGAACTCTGCAGTGAAGCCGTCCGGGCCAGGACTTTTTTTTGTTGGAAGTTTTTGATTACCGTTTCAATCTCTTTTTTTGTTATGGGTCTATTTAGTTGTTCTACTTCTGAATGTGTTAGTTTAGGTAGGTAGTATTTTTCCAAGAATTTATCCATTTCTTCTAGGTTTTCCAATTTGTTAGAGTACAATTTTTCATAATAATCTGAAATGATTCTTTTAATTTCATTTGGCTCTGTTGTGATGTGGTCCTTCTCGTTTCTTATTCGGGTTATTTGTTTCCTTTCCTGTTTTTCTTTAGTCAGTCTAGCCAATGGTTTATCAATTTTGTTAATTTTTTCAAAGAACCAGCTTTTGGCTTTGTTAATTCTTTGAATTGTTTTTCTGTTCTCTAATTCATTTAGTTCAGCTCTAATTTTTATTATTTGTTTTCTTCGGGTGCCTGATGGATTCTTTTGTTGCTCACTTTCTATTTGTTCAAGTTGTAGGGACAGTTCTCTGATTTTGGCTCTTTCTTCTTTTTGTATGTGTGCATTTATCGATATAAATTGGCCTCTGAGCACTGCTTTTGCTGTGTCCCAGAGGTTTCGATAGGAAGTATTTTCATTCTCGTTGCTTTCTAAGAATTTCTTTATTCCCTCCTTGATGTCTTCTATAACCCAGTCTTTTTTCAGGAGGGTATTGTTCATTTTCCAAGTATTTGATTTCTTTTCCCTAGTTTTTCTGTTATTGATTTCTAGCTTCATTGCCTTGTGGTCTGAGAAGATGCTTTGTAATATTTCGATGTTTTGGATTCTGCAAAGATTTGTTTTATGACCTAATATGTGGTCTATTCTAGAGAATGTTCCATGTGCACTAGAAAAAAAAGTATATTTTGCAGCAGTTGGGTGGAGAGTTCTGTATAAGTCAATGAGGTCAAGTTGGTTGATTGTTGTAAGTAGGTCTTCCGTGTCTCTATTGAGCTTCTTACTGGATGTCCTGTCCTTCTCCGAAAGTGGTGTGTTGAAGTCTCCTACTATATATGTGGAGGTGTCTATCTCACTTTTCAATTCTGTTAAAATTTGATTTATGTATCTTGTAGCCCTGTCATTGGGTGCATAAATATTTAATATGGTTATGTCTTCCTGATCAATTGTCCCTTTTATCATTATATAGTGTCCTTCTTTATCCTTTGTGGTGGATTTAAGTCTAAAGTCTATTTTGTCAGAAATTAATATTGCTACTCCTCTTCTTTTTTGCTTATTGTTTGCTTGATATATTTTTTTCCATCCTTTGAGTTTTAGTTTGTTTGTGTCTCTAAGTCTAAGGTGTGTCTCTTGTAGGCAGCATATAGATGGATCGTGTTTCTTTATCCAGTCCGTGACTCTCTGTCTCTTTATTGGTGCATTTAGTCCATTTACATTCAGCGTAATTATAGATAAGTAAGTTTTTCGTGCTGTCATTTTGATGCCTTTTCATGTGTGTTGTTGGCCATTTCATTTTTCCACATGCTTTTTTGTGCTGAGACGTTTTTCTTAGTAGCTTGTGAGATCCTCATTTTCATAATGTTTAACTTTGTGTTTATTGAGTCGTTACGTTTTTCTTGGCTTTTTTCTTGAGTTATGGAATTGATATTCCTTTTTGTGGTTACCTTTTTATTTACCCCTATTTTTCTAAGTAAAAACCTAACTTGTATCCTTCTATTTCGCCTTGTATCACTCTCCATCTGGCAGTTCAATGCCTCCTATATTTAGTCCCTCTTTTTGATTATTTTGATCGTTTATCTATTGATTTCCATGATTTCCTGTTGTGTGTATTATTTTGTTTATTTATTTATTTTTTAGAATTAGTCTTAATTTGTTTGTTTTTGTGCTTTCCCTGTTTGAGTTGCGTTGATATCAGGACGTTCTGTTTTGTGACCTTGTATTGTGCTGGTACCTGATATTATTGGTCATCCGGCCAAACAATCTCCTTTAGCATTTCTTGCAGTCTTGGTTTAGTTTTTGCAAATTCTCTAAACTTGTGTTTATCTGTAAATATCTTAATTTCTCCTTCATATTTCAGAGAGAGTTTTGCTGGATATATGATCCTTGGTTGGCAGTTTTTCTCCTTCAGTGCTCTGTATATGTCGTCCCATTCCCTTCTTGCCTGCATGGTTTCTGCTGAGTAGTCTGAACTTATTCTTATTGATTCTCCCTTGAAGGAAACCTTTCTTTTCTCCCTGGCTGCTTTTAAAATTTTCTGTTTGTCTTTGGTTTTGGCAAGTTTGATGATGATATGTCTTGGTGTTTTTCTTTTTGGATCAATCTTAAATGGGGTTCGATGAGCATCTTGGATAGATATCCTTTCGTCTTTCATGATGTCAGGGAAGTTTTCTGTCAGGAGTTCTTCAACTATTTTCTCTGTGTTTTCTGTCCCCCCTCCCTGTTCTGGGACTCCAATCACTCGCAAGTTATCCTTCTTGATAGAGTCCCACATGATTCTTAGGGTTTCTTCATTTTTTTAAATTCTTTTATCTGATTTTTTTTCAGCTATGTTGGTGTTGTTTCCCTGGTCCTCCAGAAGTCCCAGTCTACATTCTAATTGCTCGAGTCTGCTCCTCTGACTTTCTATTGCATTGTCAAATTCTGTAATTTTATTGTTAATCTTTTGGATTTCTACATGTTGTCTCTCTATGGATTCTTGCAACTTGTTAATTTTTCCAGTATGTTCTTGAATAATCTTTTTGAGTTCTTCAACAGTTTTATCAGTGTGTTCCTTGGCTTTTTCTGCATTTATCCTAATTTCATTTGTGATATCTTTAAGCATTCTGTAAATTAGTTTTTTATATTCTGTATCTGATAATTCCAGGATTGTATCTTCATTTGGGAAAGATTTTGATTCTTTTGTTTGGGGGGTTGGAGAAGCTGTCATGGTCTGTTTCTTTATGTGGTTTGATATGGACTGCTGTCTCCGAGCCATCACTGGGAAACTAGATTTTCCAAGTAGTCAGCTGGTGCGCTGGCTCCTAGTTCTGAAAACAGTCGCTGTCTGCCCGTATTTGTTCGTTTTCCGTCTCTAAGTCTGTGCTTGTTGTTCAGAGTTCGTAGATTGTTATGTATGTGATCGATTCCCTTGTTTTTCCGAGTCTTTGTTGCAAGAGGGATCCGCGGTAGCGTCCACCTAGTCCGCCATCTTGGCCCCGGATCAAATACAAATCTTTTTGGAGAAATGTTAACAATTCCATTCTTACAGGAGAACTAAGTTTACAGATTCAGGAAAGAATTTTTACTCAGGTAGGTATATATAATTCTATAATGGAGGATGAAATACAATGTATATTTCCCAAAGTTGAAATTGCTTTATGCATATTCCTAACTTTAATGAACATAAACTGCACAACATAACACTCATTTTTATCCCTAAAGAGATTCAAAAACCCTCAGCGTTTAATAATGATTCAGGAAAGATTTGATTAATTATGCTTACTATGTATGGGAGTAGATATTGTTCGGCAGCTTACTTGTGATGGAATCACTGAAGGATTTGTAAGAGCAAAGAATAGAAAGAAATGTTTTTAATTATAAATGTTAGAGATGAAAGATCTATCTAAAAATAAAATAGGGTAATTTGTTGTAATATTTGTTTTCTGATCATTCAATTATCTTTTATGGCATCTTTTCATTTGTTCATTTATAATGATAGCATTTATTGTGAAACAAACATCAAAACTGAAAGATGAGCTGTTTAAAGCAAAATTGGTGAAAGTCAGTTTTTGGTTGTGGAAGATCGACAGAATTTTACATTGCTTAATGAAACAACTAAATTCACTGACTCATCTTTTTTGAAGGATATGTGGAATATTCTTTTTGTAGAAATGTATATAGTAAAAATCATACTACCCTGCATATCTACTAATGATTTTATAATCTGGTTCATCTCATCCTGATAAAATGGCAAATGCCACTTTGTGCTAAATCACTAATATGTTGTTGTTGTTAGGTGCCGTCAGGTCGGTTCTGACTCATAGCGACCCCTATGCACAACAGAACGAAACACTGCCCAGTCCTACGCCATCCTTACAATCGTTGTTATGCTTGAGCTCATTGTTGCAGCCACTGTGTCAATCCACCTCATTCAGGGTCTTCCTCTTTTCCACTGACCCTGTACTTTGCCAAGCATGATGTCCTTCTCCAGGGACTGATCCCTCCTGACAACATGTCCAAGGTATGTAAGACGCAGTCTCACCATCCTTACTTCTAAGGAGCATTCTGGTTGTACTTCTTCTAAGACAAATTTGTTCATTCTTTTGGCAGTCCATGGTATATTCAATATTCTTTGTCAGCACCACAATTCAAAGGCGTCAATTCTTCTTTGGTCTTCCTTATTCACTGTCCAGCTTTCACATGCATGTGATGCAATTGAAAATACCATGGCTTGTGTCAGGTGCACCTTAAGTCTTCAAGGTGACATCTTTGCTCTTCAACACTTTAAACAGGTCCTTTGCAGCAGATTCACCCAATGCAATGTGTCTTTTGATTTCTTGACTGCTGCTTCCATGGCTGTTGATTGTGGATCCAAGTAAAATGAAACCCTTGACAACTTCAATCTTTTCTCTGTTTATCATGATGTTCCTCATTGGTCCAGTTGTGAGGATTTTTGTTTTCTTTATGTTGAGGTGCAATCCATACTGAAGGCTGTGGTCTTTGATCTTCATTAGTAAGTGCTTCAAGTCCTCTTCACTTTCAGCAAGGAAGGTTGTGTCATCTGCATAATGCAGGTTGTTAATGAGTCTTCCTCCAATCCTGATGCCCCGTTCTTCTTCATAGAGTCCAGCTTCTCAGATTATTTGCTCAGCTTACAGATCGAATAGGTATGGTGAAGGAATACAACCCTGATGCACACCTTTTCTGACTTTAAACCTATCAGTATCCCCTTGTTACGTCCAAACAACTGCCTCTTGATCTATGTAAAGGTTCCTCATGAGCACAATTAAGTGTTCTGGAATTCCCATTTTTTGCAGTGTTATCCATAATTAGTTATGATCCACACAGTCGAATGCTTTTGCATAGTCAATAAAACACAGGTAAACATCCTTCTGGTATTCTCTGCTTTCAGCCAGGTTCCATCTCACGTCAGCAATGATATCCCTGGTTCCACGTCCTCTCCTGAAACCAGCCTGAATTTCTGGTAATTCCCTGTTGATATACTGCTGCAGCCATTTTTGAATGATCTTCAGCAAAATTTTGCTTGCATGTGATATTAATGATATTGTTCTATAATTTTCACACTTGGCTGGATCACTTTTCTTGGGAATAGGCATAAATATGGATCTCTTCCAGTCAGTTGGCCAGGAAGCTGTCTTCCATATTTCTTGGCATAGACAAGTGAGCACCTCCAGTGCTGTATCTGTTTGTTTAAACATCTTAATTGACATTCCATCAATTCCTGGAGCCTTGTTTTTCACCAATGCCTTCAGAGCAGCTTGGACTTCATCCTTCAGTACCATTGGTTCCTGATCAAATGCTACCTCTTGAATGGTTGAACATCGACTAATTCTTCTTGATATAATTTATGCATCAACCACTAGGGCCAAAGATTAAGAAATACAAGATTTTTATCAGCTGCCGCAGTCTGAAATTGATCGAACATGCAATCAAGATGCATTGATAATTACTGATGTTTGGAATGTGAAAGTTGGAAACAAAGAAGAAAGATCAGTAGTTGGAAAATATGGCCTTGGTGATAGAAACAATGCTGGAGATCGAATGACACAATTTTGCAAGACCAATGACTTCTTCACTGCAAATATCTTCTTTCACCAACATCAACAGCGGCTATACACATGGACCTCGCCAGATGGAATGCACAGAAATCAAATTGACTACATCTGCGGAAAGAGACAATGGAAAAGCTCAATATCATCAGTCAGAACAACGCCAGGGGCCAACTGTGGAACAGACCATCAATTGCTCATATGCAAGTTCAAGCTGAAACTGAAGAAAATCAGAGCAAGTCCACAAGAGCCAAAATATGACCCTAAGAATATCCCACATGAATTTAGAGACCATCTGAAGAATAGATTTGACACATCGAACACTAGTGACCAAAGACCAGACGAGTTGTGGAATGACATCAAGGACATCATACACGAAGAAAACAAGAGGTAATTGAAAAGACAGGAAAGAAAGAAAAGACCGAGATGGATGTCAGAGGAGACTCTGAAACTTGCTCTCAAACGTTGAGCAACTAAAGCAAAAGGAAGAATTGTTGAAGTAAAAGAGCTGAACATAAGATTTCAAAGGGCGGCTGGAGAAGAGAAAGTAAAGTATTATAATGACATGTGCAAAGAGCTGGAGTTGGAAAACCAAAAGGGAGGAACACGCTCAGCATTTCTCAAGCTGAAAGAACTGAAGAAAAAATTCAAGCCTCGAGTTGCAATAGTGAAGGATCCTGTGGGGAAAATGTTAAACAATGCAGGAAGCATCAAAAGAAGACGGAAGGAATACACAGAGTCATTATACCAAAAAGAATTAGTCGACTAATATTATAAAAATATTATAGTCACATTTAAAAAGAAGTCTCATCATGGATAGCTAAGACACACACAAACACACACACACACATAAATATATATATATATATAAATGTATCTCACACATCTCATTCAAATTTGTGAGTAACCAGACAAGCAGAGGAGGGGGCACCACAGATCATTAGTGATTAGGGCCATCACATGCCTAATCCAGTCCTGATCACTGACATGGATCAATATTCCCAATTAATTCAAGTAGTAAATCAGAGGTTGAAAACTGTGTTTGTGGATGATATCTTATAAACATGTTTTGCTTAGCTTCCACAGAATTGTTAAAAATTGCTCTGTCTGATTGGGTAGCCTATTTATTTAAATAAAAATTTAAAAGTTCATTTCCTCATTTGCACTGCTCATATTTCAAATGCTGAGTCACTTGTGGCTAGTGGCTACTGTACTGTATACTACAGATATAGAATATTTCCATTATCTCAGGAAGTTCTACTCAGGGTATGCTGTATTTAAATAGTTAAACTGTTAAAGTTTAAAAAACAAGAAATCTCACAAAGACATCCCAAGTTTCCAGCTTCTCTTGAATAACATCTAGAAACTCTAGGCTGAATTCTCACTTGATGGAACTGGGCGGAACTGAATAGGGCTGTGTTATGAATTGAATTATGTCCCTCAAAAACATGTGCTGTAAATCCTAACCTCTACAGTTAACAGTTCAAATCCACCAGGTGCTCTTTGGAAAC
The DNA here is from genome assembly GCF_030014295.1 of Loxodonta africana. Taxonomy (NCBI): domain Eukaryota; kingdom Metazoa; phylum Chordata; class Mammalia; order Proboscidea; family Elephantidae; genus Loxodonta; species Loxodonta africana. The sequence goes on from NC_087365.1 coordinate 33,459,729, forward strand.
TCTCTGGGGCAGCTCTACTCTCCTTATGAGTCGGAATTGACGTGATGGCAAATTGGTTTTATACCTGTGGTGGAGTCCTGGTGACACAGTGTTTAAGAGCTCGGCTGCTAACCAAAAGGTTGGCCATTCAAATCCACCAGTGACTCCTTGGAAACCCTACGGGACAGTTCTACTCTGTCCCGTAGGGTCACTGTGAGTTGGAATCGACTCATCGCCAACAGGTTTATACCTGCAGTTATAATCCCACTTTGGAATGAATTTTCTTTGTTATGTTAATGAGGCATTATAAGTGTAGGGTGTGTCTTAAATCAATCTCTTTTGAGATATAAAAGAGTAGTTTAAACAAGCAAGCAAGCGAAAACAGAGGGGAAAATACATGCCACATGATCTCCAAGGAACATAGGAATAGAAGCTGAAAAGAGGCAAGGACCTTCCTCCAGAGCAAACAGAGAGCGAGGGAGAGCCTTTCCCTAGAGCCTGTGCCCTGAATGAGGATTTAAGCTGTGATAAAATTAAGTTCTGTTCGTTAAAGCCATCTACTTGTGGTATTTCTGTTACAGCCACACTAGATGACTAAGGCTGCTATTCTTTTTGACTGAGAACATGCTGTCTTGTTTATTGTAGTCCCCATCACTCCCTATTGTCTTACATCTGCACTTCACTCACTTTTGTTACATGACTTGCTTTCTAACTGAGTCTTTAGATTGGAAACAAATACTCTGAGATTATCCCAGTTTCTACTCAAAAGAGTAGAACTATTTATGATTATCAATTTCAACTAAGATAAAATGTCACAGACAAAAAAAAAAAGCATAGCTTCAGAGGGAAAGAAGGCAAAAATGTGGCAATTTCAAGTCACCAAATCAAAGACGGACTTTTTAATAAATGGTGCTGGGACAACTGTATAGCCATTTGGGAAAAGATAACATCAGATTCATACCTAATGCATACACAAGAATAAACTCCAAATGGTTTAGAGATCAAAATGTAAAGAATAAAACCATGTACTAGGAGAAAGCAGAGGAGCCCTAGTGGCACAAATGGTTAAACACTTGGTTGCTAACTGAAAGTTTGGTGATTCAAACCCACCAGTGGCTCCATGAGAGGAAGACCTGGTGATCTGCTTCCATAAAGACTACAGCCAAGAAAAACCTGTGGGGCAGTTCTACTGTGTCACATGAGATCACTAGGAATCAAAATCGACTAGACAGCACCCAGGGACAAGAAGAAAACATGGGTAAGTTCCTCTTTAATCTGAAAGTAGGGAAAAACTTCCTAACTATGACTCAAAATCCAGAAAAAAAAAAAAAAAGATACATTTTATTACATAAAATTATTAAAGTTTTTCATGGGCAAAAAACATCATCCTAGGTGGAGAGAATCTAAAAGCATTCCCCTTGAGATCGGGAACCAGACAAGGATGCCCTTTGTCATCATTCTTATTCAACATTGTGCTGGAGGTCCTAGCCAGAGCAATTAGGCTAGATAAAAAAAATAAGGGCATCCAGATTGGTAAGGAAGAGGTAAAAGTATCTCTATTTGCAGATGACATGACCTTATACACAGAAAACCCTAAAGAATCCTCAAGAAAACTACTGAAACTAATAGAAGAGTTCAGCAGATTATCAGGATACAAGATAAACACACAAAAATCAGCTGGATTCCTCTACACCAACAAAAAGAACATTGGAGAGGAAATCACCTAATCAATACCATTTACAGTAACCCCCAAGAAGATAAAATACTTAGGAATAAATCTTACCAGAGATGTAAAAGACTTATACAAAAGAAAACCAGAAGACACTACTGCGAGAATCCAAAAGAGACCTACATAAATGGAAAAATATACCTTGCTCATGGATAGGAAGACTTAACATTGTAAAAATGTCTATTCTACCAAAAGCAATCTAGATATTTAATGCAATTTGATCCAAATTCCAGTGGCATTTTTTAATGAAATGGAGAAACAAGTCCCCAACTTCATATGGAAGGGAACGAGGCCTCGGATAAGTAAAGCATTACTGAAAAAGAAGAACAAAGTGGGAGGCCTCACTCTACCTGATTTTAGAACCTATTATACCGTCACAGTAGTCAAAACAGCCTGGTACTGGTACAACAATAGGTACATAGACCAATGGAACAGAATTGAGAATCCAGACATAAATCCATCCACATATGAGCAGCTGATATTTGACAAAGGCCCAAAGCCAGTTAAATGGAGAAAAGACAGTCTGTTTAACAAATGTGCCAGCGTAACTGGATATCCCTCTGCAAAAAAATGAACGAAGACCCATACCTCACACCATGCACAAAAACGAACTCAAAATGGATCAAAGACCTAAATATAAAATCAAAAAAGATAAAGATCATGGAAGAAAAAATAAGGACAATGCTAGGAGCCGTAATATATGGCATGAACAGTATATAAAACATTACTAACAATGCAGAAGAAAAACAAGAAACCTGGGAGCTCCTAAAAATCAAATACCTATGCCCATCCAAAGACTTCACCAAAAAGTAAAAAGATTACCTACAGGCAGGGAAAAAATTTTTAGCTATGACATTTCTGATCAGCATCTGATCTCTAAAATCTACATGATACTGCAAAAATGCAACTACAGAAAGACAAATAACCCAATTAAAAAATGGGCAAAAGATATGAACAGACACTTCCCTAAAGAAGACGGTCAGGTAGCTAACAGACACATGAGGAAATGCTCACAATCATTAGCCATTGGAGAAATGCAAATCAAAATTGCATTTGAGATTCTATCTCACTCCAAAGAGGCTTGCATTAATCCAAAAAACACAAAGTAATAAATGTTGGAGAGGTTTTGGAGAGATTGGAACACTTATACATTGCTGGTGAGAATGTAAAATGGTACAATCACTTCAGAAATCGATTTGGCACTTCCTTAAAAAGCTAGAAATAGAACTACCATACGATCCAGCAATCCCACTCCTTGGAATATATCCTAGAGAAAGAAGAGCCTTTACACGAACAGATAAATGCACACTCATGTTCATTGCAGCACCGTTCATGATAGCAAAAAGATGGAAGCAACCAAGGTGCCCATCAAAGGATGAATGGATAAATAAATTATGGTATATTCACACAATGGGATACTACGCATCGATAAAGAACAATGATGAATCTGTGAAACATTTCGTAACATGGAGGAACCTGGAAGGCATTATGCTGAGTGAAATTAGTCAGTTGCAAAAGGACAAATATTGTATAAAACCACTATTATAAGAACTCAAGAAATAGTTTAAACAGAGAAGAAAATATTTTTTTGATGGCTATGAGGCGGGGAGGGAGGGAGGGAGAGGGGTTTTCACTAATTAGATAGTAGATAAGAACTATTTTAAGTGAAGGAAAAGACAAAACACAATACAGGAGAGGTCAGCACAACCGGACTAAACCAAAAGCAAAGACGTTTTCTGAATAAACTGAATGTTTCGAAGGCCAGCGTAGCAGGGGTGGGGCATAATAAAATCTACTAAGAAAACATTCTGCATCCTATTTTGGAGAGTGGCGTCTGGGGTCTTAAACGCTAGTAAGTGGCCTTCTAAGATGCAACAATTAGTCTCAACCCACCTGGAGCAAAGGAGAATGAAGAACATCAAAGACACAAAGTAATTATGAGCCCAAGAGACAGAAAGGGTCACATAAACCAGAGACTACATCAGCCTGAGACCAGAAGAACTAGATGGTGCCTGGCTACAACCGATGACTTTGCTGACAGGGAACACAACAGAGAACCCCTGGGGGGGCAGAAGAGCAGTGGGATGCAGACCCCAAATTCTTGTAAAAAGACCAGACTTAATAGTCTGACTTAGACTAGAAAGACCCCGGAGGTCATGGTCCCTAGACCTTCTGTTAGACCAAGACAGGAACCATTCCCAAAGCCAACTCTTCAGATAGGGATTGGACTGGACTATGGGATAGAAAATGATACTGGTGATGAGCGAGCATTTTGGATAAAGTAGACACATCACACTATGTGGACAGCTCCTGTCTGGGGGCGGAGATGAAAGAATAGAGGGAGTCAGAAGCTGGCCGAGTGGACAGGAAAACAAAGAGTAGAGGAAAGGAGTGTGCTGCCTATTACAGTGAGAGCAAGTAGGAGTATATAGCAAGGCGTATATAAGTTTTTGTATGAAAGACCGACCGGGTTTGTAAACTTTCACTTAAAGCACGATAAAAATTTTAAAAAATGATTACAGCCTTGGAAACCCGATGGACAGTTCTACTCTGTCCTATAGGGTCGCTATGAGTTGGAACCAACTCGAAGGGAACAGGCTTGGGTTTGATTCCTCTAATGGGGCTATAGAAATACAAATAAATATAAATGTTATAAAGTAAACAATAACCCACGTGAGGAACATGCTTCCTAGTTCAATCATGTAGACCAAAAGGGCAACATCTGCTCAAAAGCAATGATGAGAAGGCAGGAAGGGATGGGAAAAATGGACAGATGGAAAAGGGGAATTGAGGTGTGGAAGGGGAGAATGATGACACATCATGGTGATTGCAGCCAATGTCACAAAACAATCTGTGCATAGATTGTTCAGTGAGAAACTAATTTGCTCTGTGAAGTTTCATCTAAAGCACAATTTAAAAATAAATTAATTAATTTTAAAAAAGAAAACAAAAATCCTTATAGCTGGAGCAATAAGCACCATCATGACAAATGGAGAAAAGACTGAAGTTGTTGAGGATTTCGTTTTACTTGATCCACAATCAATGCCAGTGGAAGCAGCAGTTAGGAAATCAAACAACACATTGCCTAGGGCAAATCTGCTGCAAAAGACCTCTTTAAAGTGTTAAAAAGGAAAGATGTCACTTTGAGGACTAAGGTGCACCTGACCCAAGCCACGATATTTTCAATCACCTCATGTAGATGTGAAAACTGGATAATGAATAAGGAAGACTTAAGCAGAATTGATGCCTTTGAATTGTGGTGTTGATGAAGAATACTGAATAGTTCGTGGACTGCCAGAAGAACAAACCATTGTAAATTGGATGAAATACAGCCAGAGTGCTCCTTGGAAGCATGTACTTTGGACATGTTATCAGGAGGGACCAGTCCCTGGAGAAGGACATCACGCTTGGTAAAGTAGAGGGTCAGGGAAAAGAAGGAAGACCCTCAATGAGATGGATTGACGCAGTGGCTGCAACAATGGATTCAGACATAACAATGAATGTCAGGATGGCACAGGACTGGGCAGTGTTTTGTTCTGTTGTGCACAGAATCAATTCAATGGTACCTAACAACAACAACAAAAGAAAAAAAAAAGATTATATATAAATATTGTACTCTAGTTAGTAAGTTTATTATATAGGTAGGAGTATGGGTTAGCAATTCTGAAATTACTTGTATGTGTATACTAGGATGTATGTATATACTAGCTAAATAAATATATGTGAATAAGAAGAGCCAGGTTTCTCATGCAGGAGGGAGAAGTAATAAATAGGGAATAGGAGCAGGCTAAAGTGAATCCTGTGGTATTGGATTGGAATTGTAGGTATCAGTATAAAGTCATGGTTTTAAATATATATACAAATGGATAGATACAGAAAATAAATATGGATACACATGTTGGTGTCTGTTAGGACATATTATATATGCACGCTGGCTCAGTCCTCTAAAATGGCCTAGAATCAATAACAGCGTGGTAGCAATGAGCACACCTAGCCCTCAGATCTTGGTTTCTAAAGGCCATTCTCTAAAAACGGACCAGAGTTCCTTGAAGATATGATTGACTCCACGCCTGGGGCAGGGAAAATCCAAGATGAGTCTGGAACATCTTGTGGCTCCAAAATGTAAGAAAGTGCTAAAAAAAAAAAAAAAAAATGATGAGGGCATGTAGAAAGGACCTAAAAGCCACCTTGAAGGAGCCCCTAGTGACCAAAGCTGGAACAGTTTGACGAGCAAAATAAATAACGGGATAGTGTTGGGTTATAAAGCCTTAAAATAAAATTATGTTCATGAATTTAGACTGATATAAATAAATAATTGAATAGATAAATGAGGAAAAGAGACACCTCTTTGTTACAGTAGAATTCCAAATAATAAATGTAGAAGGAATGAAGGAAATAAAAAATCACCGTTAGGTAAAACAATAATAGTTGCAGACAAGAAACTGTCAATATATGCTAAAATTTGAGAGTAGAAATATGATGATAAGTAGCATATTTGTACATATTCCTACAAGATACTTATTAATTACAAAGGGGAAAGTAGTAACTTTATAGTAGAAAAACCTGGAAGACACTTATTTAACCAAGAGCTCAAGGTTAGCATCACTAATAATAAGGTATAACAACATTATGGACCCTCTGATGGAATACACTGAGACTACACTGTCACTTCTGTGATATTCCTGCCAAAAGTGCATACCTCTAATCATGAGAAAACATCAGCCAAACCCAAATTTAGGGACATTCTACGAAAAATCTAATTAGCACTTTTCAAAAATAATAAGGTCATAAAAAACACAGAAAGACTTAAGAATGGTCACAGGTTAAAAGAGACCAAGGAGACATGGCAACCAAATGCAGTGTGACACCCTAGATTGGATCCTGAACTTGAAGGACATTGTCTTAGCCATCTAGCGCTGCTATAACAGAAATACCACAGGTGGATGGCTTCAACAAAGAGAAGTTTATTTCTCACAGTCCAGTAGGCTAGAAGTCCAGATTCAGGGTGCCAGCTCCAGGCGAAGGCCTTCTCTCTTTGTCAGCTCTGGAGGAAGGTCCTTGTCATCAGTCTTCCACTGGTCTGGGAGCATCTCGGCACAGAAACCTCAGGTCCAAAAGACATGCTCTCCTCCTGATACTGCTTTCTTGGTGACATGAGGTCCCCCGTCTCTCTGCTTGCTTCTCTCTTTTATATCTCAGAAGAGACTGGCTTAAGACACTATATAATCTTGTAGATCTCATCAATATAACTGCCACTAATCCATCTCATTACATCATAGTGATAGGATTTACAATACACAGGGAAATCACATCAGAGAACAAAATGGTAGACAATCATACAATACTGGGAATCATGACCCAGCCAAGTTGACATATTTTTGGGAAACACAATACAGTCTGTAACAGACATTAATGGGGAAACTGGCAAATTTCAACGTAGATTCGTTCATAGTATTGTATCCATGTTAATTTCCTTGTTTTGATCACTGTACTATGGTTATGTAAGACGATAACATTAAGGAAAAAAGATTTACAGAAATTTTAATGTTTAAATTATTTTGCAACATTTCTGTAAGTCTAAATTGTTTCAAAATAAAAATTTTAAAAATATATGAATGGTGTAATAGACAGAATTAAAAAATGGCCACCATTACTTTCCCCTAATGTTACTCCTCTGATTGTCATGTTACAGAGTAAAAAGCATTTTGGAGATGTAATTAAGGTTACTAATCTAATGACCTTAAGGTAGGGAGATTACCCAGGTGGGCCTAACCTAATCATATGATCTCTTTAAAAGCAGAGGGTTTCTCTCCCTGTGGTGGCAGAAGAAGTCAATAAGATTCGAATCATGAGGGGGGTTCAATGCAAGGGAGATGTTGCAACTGGCCATGAAGAATTCTATTGCTACTATTTGTGAGAAACTCACAAGAGAAGGAATACATGTGGTTTTTGGAGTTGAGGCCTAACAGCCTTCCCGATAGCCAGCAAGGAAATGGGCAACTCAATCCTAGAGTTTCAAGGAAATGAATTCTGACAATGACCTGAGTAAACTTTGAAGTGGACTCTTCCTTAGTCAAATCTCCAGATGAATAAAACCAACTGATACCTTAATTTCAGCCCTGTGAGACCCCGAGCAGTGAACACAGCTATACCATGCCAGGTTTCTCGTCTACAGAACTGTGAGCTAATAAGCTGCAAAATTTTTTTAATTTATTATGTAGCAATAGAAAACGAATACAAGTGGACTAAACCCACTAATTAAAAGAGATTGTCAGATTGGATGCAAAAGCATACTATTTACAAGAGACACAAACCTTATATAAGGATGTGGATCAAAAAGGCACATCATGAAAACAGGAACCATAAGAAAGCCAAAGTGGCTGTATCAATATCAGTTAAAATAGACTTCAGGATAAGGAAATGTTACCAGAGGTAAAGAGGAACATTTTTTAATAATAAAAAGTTCAATTCATCAAAAAGATATAAAAGTTCTAAATGTATATATCCCTAATAATAAACTTCAAACTATATGAAGCAAAAACTGGCAAATGGAAGGAAAAATAGGCATATTATACAATTATAGCTGGAAATTTTGACATCTTTTTCTCAGTAATTGATAGAACAAATAGTCAAAAATCAGTAAAGAAAACTTGAACAACACTATGTAAACCAACTGAACCTAATTTTTATGGCCGAACATAAAACAAGTCTAATACATTTTAAAAGACTGAAATCATACAGAATATGCTTACCTATTATATAGCCACAATAAAATTAAATTAGCAATTAATAGTGAAAAAATATTAGGAAAAAACTCCAAATATTTAAAAATTAGTAAGTATTTTTAAGTGAAGGATAATAAAAACCATATATAAAATTTGTGGGATGCAATTATAGCAGTGTTTAGAGGGAAATTTACGCCTCTAAATGCTTATGTTAGATTTAAAATCAAATGACCTATGCTCCCACCTTAAGAAGCTAGAAAAAAGAAGAGCAAATTAGACCTAGAGTAAGCAAAAGGAAGGACATTATAAATATAAGGGAAATCAGTGAAACAGAATAGAGAGAATAAATTGAGAAAATCAGTGAGGTAAAAATTTCGTTCTTTAAAAAGATTAATAAAATTGATAACCTCTAGCTAGATTGATTAAGACAAAAAAGAGGAACACCACTGTTATTTTTCTGTCTCTCTCCTCCTGCCACTTCGTGCCAGACATGGGTGCAGGTATGAGATCAGAAGAGTGCACTAAATAAAATCCTAGATTTTAGGACCAAAAAGGGGAGCCCCAGGGAATTAGAAACTACTGGTGAAATCATGGAGAGGGAGGAGCTTGGGAAATCAACCCGTAAAGTTGTTTATGAATCTCTGGACTCATCCCTGAGCTACACATACATGAATCAGACCTTAAATAAAAATTTTTTAAAAAGACTTTGAGAACTGAAGTATGAGACAGATCACTACCCAGGTCCCAGATCAACGAATCGGTGGTGCACACATGAGATCAATCCAAGTGGGACTGCAAAAGCTTTAAAAGCAACTGACATTGAAATCACAACCCAAAGAAGGCTGGTTGGGACTTGCAGCCTGAACTCAACCAAGTCAATTATTTGCCTGCTAAAACAACAAGAACAAAAAATTAACATTATCTATAGGATTTAAACATGACCCCGACTCTAATAACATAATATTCAAAATGTCCAGGTTACAATCCAAAAATTGCTTAGTACATGAAGAACCTGGAAAATCTCAACTCACATAGGAAAAGGCAATCAACAAATGCCAATGCCAAGTTGGCACAGATGTTAGAATTATCTGACAAAGATAAAGATGCTCCAGCAAAAGTCAGGAAAGAAATAGAAGATATTAAGAAAAACTGAATGGAAATTTTAGAACTGAAAAATGTAATAACCAAAATAAAAAACTCACTGGAGGGGTTGATAGCCAAATGGAGACAACAGAGGGAAGAGTCTGTGAACATGAAGATAGACCAGTAGAAATTATTCGGTCTTACCAACAAAGAGAAAAAAATTGGGGGTAAAAATGAGCATAGCCTTAGGGTACAATACCAAAAGGTCTAACATTTGTGACATCAGAATCCCAGAAGGAGAGGAGAAAGAACATAGTAAAGAAAAATTATTTGAAGACATAGCGGCTGAGAACTCCCCAAATTTGGTGAAAGATGTAAACCTACAAATTCAAAAAGCTCAGCAAATTTCAGAGTAAGCCCAAACAAATCTGTAATAATCAGACTACTGAAAACTAAAGACAGATAAAAATAACATACTACTTAAGGAGAACAATGGTTTGAATGGCTGTGGATTTCTTATCAGAAATCATGGAAGTCAAAAGGAAGTGAAACATTTTTAACAAGCTAAAAGAATGTCAGTCGGAAACAGGCTACTCACCCATATTGAAAACCCCAATCAACATCCCTTCCCCCCTCTCTGTCTTGCTAACCACAAGCTTGGTTTGAGCAGGAAGTCACAGCAGGTAGTGGCTCCATCTGCTGACTAGCCCTAGTTACACCTTGAAGCATGCACAGATTGAAATCACATCCTTCAACTGACCTCCCCCACCCCCAAATATAGGCATGGGAGGGCTAAAGGCAGAAAATTCCGGGTACCAAACCCAACCCCCTGACGCCATTGGAAACAAAAAGCTCCCCAGCCTCCTTAGTCAGCGAGCACATGGCCTTAAGGTCACTAGACCCCACGCGCTCCTTGTATGCGCAGACAATAAACTTGCCACTTTCTGTTTCTGTTGCAATCAGTGTACCTCTTATTTCAATCCGCTAATAAGACAGGACAAGAACCCGAGTGGCATTCGGTTACAAGTCCAGAATTCTATATGTAGTTATATGCTGTTGTTGAAAATACACACAGCAGAACATACATCAATTCAACAATTTCTACATGTACAGTTCAGTGGCATTGATTACATTCTTCCAGTTGTGCAGCCTTTCTCACCCTCCTTTTCCAAATTGTTGCTCCCACATTAACATAAACTCACTGTCCCTCAAGTTCCTATCTAACATTTCTAGTTGTTGTTGTCAGTTTGGTCTCATATAGATAGTTCTTTAAAAGATCACAATACTCAAGGCAGATGTTCTTTGCTAATTAAGCTAAACTATAGTTTAAAGAAGACATAAAGGTAAATTTTTGGTTTAGGGTTTAAGACATAAGGATTATCTTAGAGCAATGGTTTTGGGAATTCATCTAGCCTCAGTGGCTCCATAAAGTCTGGATTTCATGATAATTTAACAATCTGTTCCAAATTTTTCCTACTTTGATCAGGATTCTTCTACAGTGTCTTTGATCAAAATGTTCAGTAATGATAGCTGGGCACCATCTACTTCTTCTGGTGTCATGGCAAAGGAGGTAGTTGTTCAGGGAAGCAATTAGCCACACTTTCCATTTCCTCCTCCTATTCCTCACTCTCCTTCTTCTGTTGTGCTACTGCCTCAAGGTCTTGATATTTCCTTTTTTTCTGCTTAGAACACTCTTTCCCAAGCTCATTCAATAATTGGCTCATTCTCATTTTTCAAGTGTTAATTCTAACATCACCTCCTTTCATCCACATCTCCTAAAGTGTGGTCAGAACTCTTTCCTGACCACTCTGTCTAAAGGAAGCTTGCTTCTTCCTGTCAGTTGCTTTTGCATTATCCCGTTATTTCCTTTGGTAGCACTCTCATTATCTGTTATGATTTTGTTTTGTTGTTGTTGGTTCTTTATTCTTCCTCTCCCCCATTTTCGTTGTTTTCACTGTTCAGTACTGTATTTCCATTGCCTATTACATAGCCTGGCATGTAGCAGGTGCTTAATAAATATTTGTTGAATGAGTGAATCAACTTCCTCTGAGGCTAAAAGGAAAAAGTAAATTTTCAGTAAATACAGAAAACACAATTGTGAAACACATGCCTTCCATCCAATTTACCTGAAGAAGTATCCCAGAATTTCTTGGAATAATCTGATACATACACTGGGGAAAAAAAAATTATTAGGGAGAAAGCCATGATTTCAAAGTAATAAGATTTAAATTAATTTTATGATAGACATGAAATTCCAAGAAAAAATTCATGAAAGTTTGGATTATAGTAAGGTCATTTAAAAAATTATAAGATGCTAAAATGTCCTCAAACTTGAAAAGATGAACATCTCGGAAAATAACAAAATGTCACCTTCCTCTAGACACAATCATTGAAGAACCAGAAAGACATGTAGAATAATCAATATTGCAGAAGTTAGGAATCATGAAATAGCAAAAATATCTTTTATTAGTACCCATCACTTGATCTTCCTAGTGACTTGGTAAACAACCCGGGGGTCCCATGCAGGATGTCTCTGAATCCCTCCAAGAAACTAAGTTGCCAATGTTAATGGAAATCTGAAAAGTGGTTAGGACTTTTCCACATATAAAAATATAAAATAGATGAAAAGAGCACTACATAAGAAGCCAAGAGACTCCAAGTATAGTTCACAGCTCTGCCATGAACTGAGTAAATTACTTAATTTCTCTGGGCCACAGTTGTGTTTTAGTATGTAAAATGGAATGCATGTACTACATTATCTCCAAGAACTCTTCCAATAACAAGATTCTTAGGTGGAAATGGAAATAAAATTGGAGATGTTTTGCCTAGTAAAGCTCTGCCATATCTAATATCATATGTGTTCAAAGATAGAAGATAAATATTTAGCACGCTTCTTTATCTCATTTATTCTTAGAGAGGGAATGAAGTCTCCCTGGCTTCAGAAATATCTCCTATGGTATCTGGAAAGCTCCTTAGTTGGTGAAAAAAGTAATACAATGAACTTCAGAAGACTGTCTAGAAAGCTTTCAAGTCAAATGCGATGGCTATACACGTGAGTAAAAGAAAGATAATTTACAGGGAGAAGAAAATTCTTTTGTGTGTGCCATGTTCTTTATTAATTCCTTTAGATAGCTATCTCATTTGCTGTCATGGATTGAATTGTGTCCCCCCAAAAATGCCCGTTAACTTGGCTAGGCCATGATTCCCAGTATTGTGTGATTGTTCACCATTTTGTCATCTAATGTGATTTTCCTATGTGTAGTAAATCCTATCTCTACAATATTAATGAGGTGGGGTTAGCAGCAGTTGTTAACGAGGCAGAACTTAATCTATAAGATTAGGTTGTATCTTAAATCAATCTCTTTTGAGATATGAGAGAGAGAAGCGAGCAAAGAACCAGCAGCAACAGACAACTGGCAACAGCAGAAGCAGGAGACCAATGCCAGACAGTGCTGGAGCTGACCCACAGAGCGAGAGAGCTGAGTGCCTGTGCACAGTAGGCTTCCTGGCAGAGTGGGCTGCCTCAGGACACTTATCAGTGGAGCTAGGCTTGCTGACCCACAATGCAAGAGACCTGAGTGCCTTCCCACCAAAGTTTACTGGCAGGATCCCACTTTGAAGAGTGGTGTCTGAGATCTTAAACGCTAGCAAGCAGCCATCTAAGATGCATCAATTGGTCTTGACCCACCTAGATCAAAGGAGAATGAAGAACACCAAGGACACAAGGTAATTACGAGCCCAAGAGACAGAAAGGGCCACATGAACCAGAGACTACATCATCCTGAGACCAGAAGAACTAGATGGTGCCTGGCTACAACCGATGACTGCCCTGACAGAGAACACAACAGAGAACCCCTGAGGGCGCAGGAGAGCAGTGGGATGCAGACCCCAAATTCTCGTAAAAAGACCAGACTTAATGGTCTGACTGAGACTAGAAGGACCCCGGTGGTCATGGACCCCAGACCTTCTGTTGGCCCAGGACAGGAACCATTCCTGAAGCCAACTCTTCAGACATGGATTGTACTGGACAATGGGTTGGAGAGGGACGCTGGTGAGGAGTGAGCTTCTTGGATCAGGTGGACACTTGAGACTATGTTGGCACCTCCTGCCTGGAGGGTAGATGAGAGGGTAGAGAGGGTTAGAAGCTGGCAAAATGGACACGAAAAGAGAGAGTGGAGGGAGAGAGCGGGCTGTCTCATTAGGGGGAGAGTGATTGTGAGTATGTAACAAGGTGTATATAAATTTTTATGTGAGAGACTGACTTGATTTGTAAACTTTCACTTAAAGCACAACAAAAATTATTAGAAAAAAAAAAAGTTTACTGGCAGAGTAGGGTGCCTCCAGACACTTATTGGTGGAGCTACAGAGCTTTGGAATACTTGCTCCAGCAGGACAGATGTGGGTGATGAGGCCTGAGACCAAGAGGCCAAGAAACCAGGAAGCAGAAGATGAAGAGACAAGGAACACAGGAAGCCGAGCTGTTTCAGTCTCAAATGGTATGGCCCTGAACTCTGGGGTTTCAAAGGGTGGAGCCATGGCCTCTGGTGTTTCTAAGGGTGGAGCTGCCGCTCAGATGGACTAGGAGAATGTTGTGCCTAAAGCTGAGGGAACAGAGTTGCTGTCTCATTGGGCCTGGAAGGCGGACCTGAAGCCCATGGTCAAGGGGCCTCCACGTAGAATCCAGACAGCGTGGTCAATACCTAGAGCCTGCAGGGCAGGGCCATTGCGTAAATTGTTTTGGAGAACAGAGAATTATTTTCAAAGCCTTGAGGGCCAACATAATGTGTTCTGCTAACCTACTTGGTGCCTGTTATGCCTTCTTTCCTCCAGTTTCTCCAATTTGTAAAGGAAATGTCTAGCTTGTGCTTGTTCTGCCATTGTACTTTGAAAGCAGATAACTTGTATTCCAGATTTCACAGATGAAGAGGAATTTTTTGGATTTTGGACTTAGAGCTGATTTAAGACTTTTGCTATGATATGATGGGGTGAATGTGTTCTACATGTGGCAAGGACATGAATTTTGGGGGACAAAAAGGTGGAATGTCATGGATTGAATTGTATCCCCCAAAAATTCATGTATCATTTTGGCTGGGCCATGATTCACAGTCTTGTGTGGTTGTCCACCATTTTGTCATCTGATGTGATTTGCCTGTGTGTTGTAAATCCTATCACTATGATGTTAATGAGATGAGTTAGCAGCAGTTATATTGATGAGATCTACAAGATTAGATTGTGTTGTAAGCCAATCTCTTTTGAGATATGAAGAGAGAACAGAGCAGAGAGCCATGGGGACCTCATACCATCAAGAAGCAAAGGGCCAGGAGAATAGCTCATCCTTTGGACCTGGGGTTCCTATGCTGAGAAGCTCCTCTACCAGAAAGATTGATGACAAGGCCCTTCCTCCAGAGCTGACAGAGAGAGAAAGCCTTTCCCTGGATCTGGAGCCCTGAATTCAGACTTCTATCCTACCAGACTGTGAGAGAATAAATTTATCTCCATTAAAGCCATCCATTTGTGGTATTTCTGTGATAGCAGCAGTAGATAACCAAGACAGGTTTAACAACAACAACAACAAATCCTGGCATCTGGCCAGTCTGGAAAAGCAGAGTTCTGTGATATAAAGAGCACGGATTTTGGAGACAGAAACTGACCTGGGTTTGAATGCAACTTTGCTACTTTCTGGCTGTGTAACCTTGGGCAAGTCCTTTAACCTCTTTGAGCATCAGGTTCCTCATCTGTAAAACTGAGATGATACTACTATTTTCAGGTTGTTGCAAGAACTGTAGACAATAAGCCCTTCCCACTGTTACTGGACAAAAATACAATTACTTCCAGTGGCTGCTGATTCCTAAGGCTTTCATCACAATTCTTCATTGAAAGAGTCTGCTGATATCCTTCATACTCTGCTTCTGCTTGCTGCGCATTGTACCCATAAACAATCTAGCTCTGGGTTCATACAGGATCCCTGAACAGTCTTTAATAACGCATCCTGGAAAATCATTTGGCAAAGTGGAGTCTGCACCAAGTCAGGCCATGTCTAAATATTTGATTCATGTTGTTTTCAGGTGCCAGCGAGTTGATTCCGACTCATAGCAACTCTATGTACAACAGAATGAAACACTGCCCGGTCCTGCCCATACTCACAATCGTTGATATGCTTTAGCCCATTGTAGCCACTGTGTCAAGCCATCTTGTTGAAGGTCTTCCTCTTTTTCTCTCACCCTCTACTTTACCAAGCTTGATATCCTTCTCCAGGGACTGGTCCCTCCTGATAACATGTCCAAAGCATGTGAGATAAAGTCTTGCCACCTTTGCTTCTAAGGAGCATTGTGGTTGTACTTCTAAGATAGATTTATTCATTCTTTTGGGAGTTTGTGGTATATTCAATATTCTCCACCAACACCATAATTCAACAGCTCAGTTCTTCTTTGGTCTTTCTTATTCATTGTCCAGCTTTTCCATGCATATGAGGCAATTGAAAACACCATGGCTTGGGTCAGGCGCACCTTAGTCCTCAAAGTGACATCTTTGCTTTTCAACACTTTAAAGAGGTATTTTGCAGCAGAATTGCCCAATGCAATGCATCATTTGATTTCTTGACTGCTGCTTCCATGGGTATTGATTGTGTATCCAAGTAAAATGAAATCCTTGACATCTTCAATCTTTTCTCCATTTATCCTGATGTTGCTTATTGGTCCAGCGTGAGGATTTTTGTTGTCTTTATGTTGAGATGTAATTCATACTGAAGGCTGTAGTCTTTGATCTTCATCAGTAAGTGCTTCCAGTCCTCTTCACTTTCAGCAAGCAAGGTTGTGTCATCTGCATATTGCAGGTTTTTAATGAGTCTTCCTTCAATCCTGATGCCGCATTCTTCTTCATGTAGTCCCTGTTTTTCAATAATTTGCTCAGCGTACAGATCGAGTAAGTATGGTGAAAGGATACAACCCTGACACACACTTTTCCTGTTTTTAAACCTTGCAGTATCCCCTTGTTCTGTTTGAATGACTACCTCTTGATGTATGTACAGGCTCCACACGAGCACAATTACCTATTCTGGAATTCCCATTCTTCGTAATGTTATCCATAATGCTCACACTGTGCCTATAGCATACAGTCACCTTTTGTTCATGCTTTTCAGCAAGAGATAGAAGGAGAAGAAATTATCGAAGGCAATGAGCCTATGAAGATTGTTGCATGAATGACATAGTCCAAGTACAACACTCTCACTGAGGGAGAGACATGAGTCATGGTCATATCGAAGTGACTTGCAAATCCAGTTAGTGAGTAAGCCAAGCACCTAACTTTGTACCTGTGCTTGATGGGCTTCACTGGCATGTATTGTTTTATTAATGAATGGCCCTTGAATGGCACCATGCTTTCATCAACTGCCATGACACTTTATGACACATTCACCTCCTTTAGGCGACTATTTTGATTATTGAAGATTGGGCGCTATTTGTGAAGCCAGTTGTAGCCCGGTTCTCCTTTGTGCATGGCCTTTGAATTGTCATTGCAGTGTGTGTTCTCTGCCAGTTTCTTGAATCTGGTTTTGGTCATAAGGTCTGCCACCGAAGTAACACCCAAGGCGGGATCACTGCACCAATAATGTCTGAGCTCAGGCAGGACATGTACACCCATTAGTGTACACACAGCAGTGAATGTCTTTATTTCCTCTGTGATTGTAAGCTGCCAGCTTTTCCTTGGCATTCTAATCCCCTGCCCTCTATGCAGTCTTGTGAGCTCTTGAGTTGCATAAAGATTCATTTGGCCCTTTACAATTTCCAATATCTCTTCTGTAAATAGACAACAAAAAAAATCTAACTCTGTATCCTCATAGGTCAAGTCCAGGTAAACATTGGCATATTGCTGAAGCGATGTTTTCAAAGTAGGAGACATCTTTGCACCGTTCACTTCATTTTCTTTGCTTTCACCACAGTCATCATCCTATGGTTCACCCCTTTCTTCTGCAACATCAATGCATCATCATCCTCTAATTCCATGTCAGTGTCATTGTTGTTCCCATCAAAATGACCTTCAGATTCCACAAGACAAATAAACTCCTCTGAGGCATCTTTGTCACATGCTTCCTCAGAACCACCCTCATCCTCAGGTAGAGAAAAGATACAATCTAGATTTTCTTTGTCCTTTGTAGAGCCCATTTAGCTCATAAACCAGAAAAGGAGTCCTCAACGATTGCTGGAAACGCTTATATAGTAGGTCAAGGGCACTACAGCATGTGCTTGTAATGTATTGTGCTGTAGCTTTTGTCCTCTCCCATGGTTCAGGCACCAGGCTCCGCAGCCCCAGCTGCCGTTAGCCTCACAGCTCCATCCCACGTCCCCTTTGCCCATTTTTTGATTGGATTATTTGTCTTTTTGTTGTTGAGGTGTTGAGGTATTCTATATATTTTAGAGATTAGACCCTTGTCAGATATGTCGTAGTCAAAAGTTTTTTGCCAGTATGTAGGTTCTCTTTATACTCTTTTGGTAAAGTCTTTTGATGAGCATAAATGTTTACTTTTTAGGAGTGCCCAGTTATCTAGTTTATCTTCTGGTGTTTCTCCATTGTTAGCTATGGTTTGTATTGTATTTATGCCATGTATTAGGGCCCCTAGCATTGGCCCTATTTTTTCTTCCATGATCTTTATTGGTTCAGGTTTTATATTTAGGTCTTTGATCCATTTTTAGTTAGCTTTTCTGTATGGTGTGAGGTACAGGTCCTGCTTCATTTTTTACAGATGGACATTCAGTTTTTCCAGCACCATTTGTTAGGAAGACTGTCTTTTCCCTCACTTAATGGACTTTGGTCCTTTATATAACATCAACTGACCATAGATGGATGGATTTATGTATGAGTTCTTGATTCTGTTCCATTGGTCTATGTGTCTGTCATTATACCAGTTCCAGGCTGTTTTGATTACTGGGGCTGTATAGTAGGCTCTGAGGTTAGGTAATGTGAGATCTCCCACTTTGTTCTTTTTCTTCAATAATGCATTGCTTATCTGGGGCCTCTTTCCTTTTCATGTAAAGTTTGTGATTAGTTTTTCTATCTCATTAAAGAGTGCTGTTGGTGCTTGAATTGGTATTGCATTATATCTGTAGCTTGCTTTGAGTAAAACTGATATTTTCACAATGATGAGTATGTCTATCCATGAACATGGTATGGTTTTCCATTTATGTAGGTTTCCTTTTGTTTCTTGCAATAGTGTTTTGTAGTTTTCTTTGTATAGGTCTTTTATGTCCCTGGTTAGATTTATTCTTAAGTATTTTATCTTTTCTGAAGCTATTATAAATTATATTGTTTTCCTGATTTCCTTTCCAAAGTTCTTTTTGTTGGTGTAGAGGAGACATGTTTTAATAATGAGGCCAATTCTCATTTTTCTATAGGGAGCTTGGCAGGAATTCTCTAAGACAATAGATGATCCCCAAATCATTTGTATTTGATTTTGGAATTTGGGGTGGAAGTTGGCAGTAATAGGGTTTAACTCCCTGATTATGTCTTCATCTGGTTTGAAATAAAAATAACCAAGAGTTTGAGAATGCACTAATTGGTGTATGAAGTGCAAAGCAGAACCAATGGGATTTAGAAATTGCCATTGATGATCCACAAAAGGGAGGAAGTTGTAAATAAATAATTCTAACAACAGTAAGAAGCTGGTTCTTCAGGGCATCTGTGTCAAACTAGGCTGGGGGAAAAGATTCATTGACCAGAAGTCTTCTGAAATTTTTGCCATACCAGGTTTACATCCTTTCAGAGAGGAATTTATTTTCAGTCTCTGTTTTCTTCTGACCTCTAAAGTTCTTTCTCAGAGAAAAAAGTCTGTTTCCTACTCCAAACTAGGTTTGTCAGTTTCATCTCTATCTACAGGTGTAATACCATTAAGATGGCCCTACCCCACGACTGGGTATCTACTGATGGTGCTTTCATCACAACATCTGCTTTCTCTTAGGAGGTCCCTTAATTTTCCGAACTGCCTTTGAGAGACTCAGATATTTTATTTTGCAAGTAGTAATCATAGACTTTATCTATCCATATTATCTGTGCAAGGTCAAGAAGTCATAACCTAGAGGTAGAGCCAACATGGCGCTACATACAGACAGTAGCAACCTGCTGTCCCTCTGCAGCAAAGACCTGAAAAACTAAGTAAAACTTACACAAATATCAATCCTGGAACCCTAAGTACCAAATGAAGGAGTAAAGAACTCTTTCAAGCACCGAATGGAATAAGAAATGAACAGGAAGCAGAGGACAAAGAGAGCTATGAAGTGGAGGTCCCCTGCCAGCTAACGTGGCCAGATTCACTTGGGCTGTAGCCACCAAAGAACTCAGACAGAGAGTAGGGGAAGGCAACTTCATGGAGCTCCCAACAGGAGACAGAGCACACAGTAACCAGGGATACACACTTTCCCACCCCACATCCTTCTCCCTATATGAGGCCTCCACTGCTTGCCAGTAGGCTTCGGGTGCTCAGCCAGAGAGATACCATCTCACTGCCACCCAGATTTGCCATCTTGGACCTCCACTACCAAGGATACGTGCTTTCCCATCCCACATCCTTCCTCTCTCTCCAGGCCATGGTTGCTCAGCCAGAGAGACACTAGCTCACTGCTGCTTGGGTCCACCCCACCCCCCACCAGCCAGCACCTTCACTACCATTTTTTGTTTGTTTATCTTCGGTTTGTATTTTTGTTTGTTTGTTTATATATATACACATATATATGTTTTGTTGCTTCTCTCTCTCTCTCTTCCTTCCTTTCCTTCCTCCTGCCCAGCTAGATATGTGTGCCATCCCTTCCCCTTCTTGACAGGCTGAGATTTTCTGGTTTGTTTGCTTTGTTCTTTTTTGTTTGTTTGTTGCTTTTCTCTCTATCCCTTCCTTCCTTCCCTTTCTCCCACCCAGCTAGCCCCATGTGCCATCCCCTCCCCTTCTTGATGGGTTGTGATTTTTTGGTTTGTTTGTTCTTTCTTTCTTTTTCTTCTTTTTTTCTGTTTCTTCTCTCTCTCTCCCTTCCTTTCTCCTGCCCACCCAGCCCTGTGTACTGCTCCTACCCCTTCTGGAGTGGCCATGCTGAACATCTCAGTTGTAGAGTCACTGAGTGCAGTCTCCCCAGGTCTGTGCCACCATCACCGACTGGCTCCCTCAGCATCATTTTATTTATTGTTTGTTTTGGGTTTTTTAAATTTCTTTTTTTGTTATTGTTTCTTCTCTCTCTCTCTCCCTTCCTTTCCTTTCTTCCATCCACCCAGCCCCATGTACCACCCGCAACTCCTTAGTGGGCCGTGCTGTACCATTCTCAAGAGGCTGGAAAACCTCTGGCACACAGCCTCCCCAGGTCTGCACTGCCCCACAGGCCAGCTCCCTCAGTGCCATAATTTTTTATTTTTCATTATCTTTCCCCTTCTCTTTTTCCTTCTCCCTCCCACCTAGACCCTGTGCCACCTCTGCCCCTTTCTGACGGGCCATGCCCTGCCACCCAGTAAGAGAGAGAGAGAGATCAGCTTTCTGCCACCAAATTTTACCCCACCCCCAATGGTTTTGTTGTTGTTGTTGCTTTTATTTTTTATTTGTTTATTTGTTTGTTGGTTTCTTCTCTCTCTTTTTACTCTTTCCTTTCTTTTATTCCACCTGCCTAGCCCTATGCACCACCCACACCACTTCTTGACAGGACAAGCCACACTGCTTGGCTAGAGAGCCAACAGCACACAACCTCACCATGTCTTCCCATCCCCACCCGACTAATCCTACTGAATCATCATTTTATTTGCTTTTTACTTATTAATTTTTTACTGCATTTTTTGCTTTTTTTTGTCTTTGTTTCTCTCTCTTCTTTCAATGACCCACTTAGCTCTACACAGCACATCCTCTCCTTTCCCTTCTGCCTATCTGCATGGTGCACTGAGTGCCACACCCCTGAGTAGTAACAAGGGGGTCCTCCAGACCTCACCCTGCACTTTCCCCCATACCCACCCTATTGCCCCTAATTCATGCCACAAGTTACCCATCCCCACCCCTTCACCCCATCGGACTTGCCTTGCTGAACCATAGCTGAATGACCAGCCCTGCCCACTTAGACAAGGTGGTGAGAAGTATCATGCCCACGGGTGAGCAAGCAACAAAACACATCCAGCCTGCCTGCTCAGACATAACCAAATAAAACAAAAAAGCAGGACAAAATAATCGAATCTACAATCAATAAACAACAACAACAAAAATAATTCCTGAATGTCCTGGAGACAGCAAGACAAGATATATATAGAAAAGGATGGCTCCAGAAAGCAGCCAAAATAAAACAACAGAAGAAGAAAATGTGCTGGAATTACCTGATAGGGAATTCAAAACTCTAGTATTCAGGGTTGTCCAATAGATGAAGGAAAATGCACACAAAAGTAAGGAAAAAATGAACAAAATCATAGAAAAGACAGACAAAACAATGGAAGAAATCAGGGAAAAAGTACAGGAACAAAATGACAAAATAAATAAACAATTAGAAATCATACAAAAGCAGCAATTAGAAATACAAAAGATAGACAACAAGATTTCAGAAATGGACGGTGCGCTAGAAAGTATTACGAGAAAATCTGAAACATGGAAGACAGGATCAGCAAAATTGAAGACAAATTCTTGGGTACTATATATATTGCTTGAGGAAAAATCAGAGAAAAGAAGGAAGAAATATGAAGAAGCCCTGAGAACAATGGGGGATACAATCAGAAGCAAAAATTTGTGTGCAATAGGACTTCCAGAACAGGGAGAGAAAATGGAAAGCACAGAGAGAATCATTGAAGGTTTGCTGATAGAAAACTTCCCTAATATCATAAAAGACAAAAAGCCGACTATTGAAGAGCTCACGAACGCTATATAGGATAGACCCCAAAAGAAACACATCAAGACATATCATAATCGCACTCACTAAAACCAAAGACAGAGGGAGAATCCTGAGAGCAGCTTCGAAAACATAGACTGTCAGATACAAAGGGGGAAACAATAAGACTAAGCTCTGGTTACTCGGCAGAAACCATACAGGCAAGAAGGCAATGAGATGACATATATAAAATCTTGATGGAAAAACTGCCAACCAAGAATAATATATCCTGCACAACTCTCGCTCAAATATGATGGCAAAATTAGGACATTTCCAGATAAACATAAACTAAGGGAATATGTAAAAATCAAACCAAATGTACAAGAATTATTCAAGGGAATCCTTTGGTTAGAGAACCAACAACATCAGACAACAACTTGAATCTAGCACATAAGACTGCATTAGCCAGATACTAAACTAGATAATGAACTCTCAAGGATAAAACAGAAGTAAAAAATTTACAACAGGGAGCCAGAGACGTCAATCTGTAAATGACAACAATGTCAGAACTATAAAAGAGGGAATAAATGGTGTGGGTATAGAACTTTCAAATAGAGAGGACGTCAAGGCATTATCAAGTCATAAAAGACTGGTTTAAGCTTAGGAAGATAGGGGTAAATTTTAAGGTAACCACAAGGAAAGTTAACAAACCTACTCATCAAAATAAAAAAGAAAAACATAATGTTTCAGTAAACACAAAATCTACAAAAATGAAAAAAATACACAAACAAAAGGAATTTAACACAGAAGAGTAAGAGGAACAAAGAAAACTTCGGCACCACAAAAAAAGCACTACAAAATGACAGCAAGAAACTCACACCTATCAATAACCACACTGAATGTAAATGGCTTAAATAAAAGAGACAGAGAGTGACAGAGTGGATTTAAAAAAAAAAAAGGAACCATCAATATGCTGCCTGCAACAGACACATCTTAGAATCAAAGACATAAATTTATTAAAAATCAAAGGATGGAAAAAATATATTAAGCAAACAGCTACCAAAAAAGGGCAGGAGTGGCAACACTAATCTCAGATAAATAGTCTTTAAAACAAAATCCACCATTAAAGACAAAGAAGGGCACTATATAATGATTAAAGGGACAATCCACCAAAAAGGCATAACCATAATAAATACCTGCACACTCAGTGACAGACCTCCAAAACACATAAAGCAAACTCTAACAGCACTGAAAAGAGAAACTTATAGTTCCACAATAATAGTAGGAGACTTCAACACACCGCTCTCGGTAAAGGACAGATATCTAGAAAGAAACTCAACAAAGATACAGAAGATCTAAAGGTCACAATCAACCAACTTGACTTCGCAGACATATATAGAACACTTCACCCAACAGCAGCAAAGTACACATTCTTTACCAATGCACATAGAACATTCTCCAGAATAGACCACATCTTAGGCCATGAAGCAACCTGCAACAAAATCCAAAACATTGAGATAATACAAAGTATCTTCTCTGATCACATCATCAAAGTAGAAATTAATAACAGGAAGAGCACAGAAAAAAATCAAATACATGGAAACTGCTTAAAAACCACTGGGTAATACAAGAAATCAAAGATGGAATCAAAGATTACTAGAATCAAACAAGAATGAAAACACATCGCACCAAAACCTTTAGGACACAGCAAAGACAGTGCTCAGAGATAAATTTATAGCAATAGATGCAGACATCAAAAAAGAAGAAAGGGCCAAACTGAACAAATAGAAAGAGAACAGCTAAAGAAGCCCACAGCTACCAAAAGAAAGGAAATAATAAAGGTCAGAGCAGAAATAAATGAAACAGAGAATTGAAAAACAACAGAAAGAATCAACAAAACCAAAAGTTGATTCTTTGAAAGGATCAACAAACCATTGGCCAAAGTAAGAAAAGAAAAACAGGAGAGGATGAAAATAACCCAAATAAGAAGTGAAATAGGGGACATTAGGACAGACCCAACTGAAATAAAAAGGATCATAACTGAGTACTATAAAAAAACATACTTCGACAAATTTGAAAACCTAGAGAAAATGGACAAATTTCTAGAAACACACTACCTACACAAACTAAAACAAAATGAAGTTGAAAATCTGAACAGACCCATAACAAGAGAACAGATTGAAAAGGTAATAATTAAAAAAAAAAAAAATTCCAACAACAACAAAAAAAGCCCTGGCCCAGATGGCTTCACTGGAGAATTCTACCAAACATTCAGAGAACAGCCTACACCAGTATTACTCAAACTAGTTCAGGACATAAAAACTCATTCTATGAAGCCACTGTAACCCTGATACCAAAACCAAGAAAAGACATCAAAAAAATGAAAATTACAGATCAATATCTCTCATGAATATAGATGCAAAAATTGTCAACAAAATTCTAGCCAATAGAATTCAACATCATATATAAAAAAAAATACACCATAACCAAGTGGGATTCATACCAGGTATGCAAGGATGGTTCAACATTAGAAAATCAGTCAATGTAATCCACCACATAAATAAAATGAAAGAATCACATGATCATCTCAATCGACACAGAAAAGGCATTCAACAAAGTGCAACACCCATTCCTGATAAAAACTGTCAATAAGATAGGTATAGAAGGGAAATTCCTCAACATGATAAAGGGCATCTATACAAAACCAACAGCCAACAACATTCTTAATGGAAAGAGGCTGAAAACATTCCACTTGAGAACAGGAACAAGACAAGGATGCCCTTTATCGCCACTCCTATTTAACATTGTGCTGGAAGTCCTAGCTAGAGTAATTAAGCAAGAAAAAGAAATAAAGGGCATCCAAACTGGTAAGAAAGAAGTAAGATTTTCCCTTTTTGTAGATGATATAATACTATACACAGAAAACCCAAAAGACTCCACGAGAAAACTACTGGAACTAATAGAAAGATTCAGCAGAGTAGCAGAATACAAGATAACATACAAAAAGCAGTTGGATTCCTATACACCAATAAAGAGAACTATGAAAAGGAAATCAGGGGAAAAAATGCCATTTATAATAGCTGCTAAAAAAATAAAATACTTAGGATTAAATCTAACCAGGGATGTAAAAGACCTATACAAAGAAAACTACAAAACACTACTGCAAAAAAAAAAAAAAAAAAAGACAGACCTACATAAATGGAAAAACATACCATGCTCATGGATAGGTAGAGTTCACATTGTGAAAATGTCAATTCTACCCAAAGCAATCTACAAATACAATGCGATCCTCATCCAAATACCAATGGCATTCTTTAAAGACATGGAAAAAATAATCATTAAATTTATATGGAAAGGGAAGAGGTCCCAGACAAGTAAAGCACTATTGAAGAAGAATAAAGTAGAAGGACTTCCACTACCTGACCTCGGAACATACTATATAGCTACAGTAGTCAAGACAGCCTGGTACTGGTACAACAACAGACACATTGACCAATGGAACAGAATTGAGAACACAGATGTAAATCCATCCACCTATGGTCACCTGATCTTTGACAAATTTCCAAAGTCCATCAAATGGGGAAAAGACAGTTTTCTTAGGCTGAGTTCTCTAGAGAAGCAAAACCAGTAAAGTGTATAAATACATATAAGGAGAGAGATTTATATCAAGAAAATTGCTCACGTGGTTGTAGAGGATGGAACGTCCCAAGTCCATGGATCAGGATAGAGGCTTCTCCTGATTCACGTAGCTGCAGGGGCTGGTGATCAGCAGGTCAAAGAGCAGGGCTCTTCTTGCTCACAGCTTTGAAGATTGATGAATCTCAAGACTGGCAGGCAAGACCACAGGTAAGCTACTGGTTCAAGTCCCAAGAACTGGAGTTCATATGAACAGGAGCTGGCTGCAGGATCCAGAATGACCAAAAGCCCCAGGGCCTTGCCAGAACATCTGCTTATAGTCAGCTGCAGGCCACACGCCCAAGGAAACTCCCTTTCAACTGACTGGCTACTCACAGCAGATACCATCATGGGGGAGATCACATATCAAATCTCAACAGGGAGGTGATCTTAACATTATATGGCTGCCAAAAGACTGAAAACCATTATCCAGCCAAGTTGACACACAATCTTAACCATCACAACAGTCTTTTTAACAAACGGTGCTTGCAAAACTGGATGTCGATATGCAAAAAATGAAACAGGGCCCATACCTCACACCATACACAAAAACTAGTTCAAATTGGATCAAAGACCTAAATATAAAACCAAAAACTATGAAGATCAGAGAAGAAAAAATAGTTATTCATCAAAGGCCAGATATCCAAGTTCAAAAGAGGAGAACGAACTATTATTTGCCTAGTTCAGTCCTTAGACCCAGTTCTACTCTGCTGGTGTATGGCATTTCCACTTCCTGCTCAGACTTGAAGCTAAGTCTGTGATTGATTGGAGGTGGAAGATGACGATCACAAGGGAGCATCGGAACACGTGCACAATAATATAACATAGTGAAACTCAGAAATGCCATGGAAATATGTTCAGAGTGGGTGAGGCCACTTGGAGGAAGTGAGGACTCTACCAAAGGAGTGGGGCATCTCCTCATTGCATTCATTTCTCTGCCCTGTCTTCTTCCACACTGTCTCACAGATCTCCTTGTTGGGCCAGGCCAACCATAATGCCTCCTGCTGGCCCAGACACTCATGAGGGAGTAGGCACTCTTGCTCCCTTATTTCTGTCTTTGGAAAGGATGCCTTTCTTCTTAGCCTGCAGCTTTTCCTTAGCTGGAGCTAGTGGACTCTTGCCTTCAGGACACAGAGGCAGGCAGGCCGCACCTGCTTCTGGAGAAGGGCCTCCTTCATTGCTCTTGTCAGCTCTGCCACTGTCCCTTTCTAACCCACGGCCACGTCCCAGCTGTGCTCTTAAGCAGGAGTCTAAGCAAGAGTTTCAAGTCCCCTTAGGAATTATACTGTGTCATCCTAACTTGGGGCTTCAAACCAACACCTGGGAATATCATTCTCTGTGATAAGGTGCAGGGGTTAAGGGGAAATGCTGAGTCCCCACCTCCTGCCTGTCCAATGGAGGTATTGCAGTCTTGGAATCATAGATGTCATCAAAATCACAGCTGATTTTACCAGTTAGCTTACAGAACCTTCAGATGAGAATTAAGATAATGGATATAAAAGCAGTTGATAAACTCTAAAAGCCCAGAAAAATGTAAAAGACTAGGCACCTACTCCTCACTTACTGAATATCTCATTATCTGACAATTTGCATTTATGACAACAATAAAATAATCTACTATCCAACAATTTTGTGCATTAATGACATACATCTGGCAGTAATGAACGCCAAGGTGCAAGGCAAGAGTACACTGGCTGTGATAGTTAAGGTTGTATGTTAACTTGGCTAGGCCATGATTCTCAGTGATTTGGCAGTTATATAATGATATAACTAGGCAGTTATGTAATGATATAATTTGGCAGTTGTGCAATGATATAATCATCCTCCATTTTTGTGATCTGATGTGGTCATCTTCCATTTTCACATAACACCGATTTTTGTATGACGACCTGGTCTTTGGAACCTAACCATGTTGATTAGCGAGGAGTGAGTGTATTACCAAAGTTTCCCCAGCTCATCCCAGGGTTTAGTCCTTGGATCTCTGTTCTCTATTTTCATCCTCCCTGGGTGATCTCCTCTGTTCCCCTGGGCTTAATTACTATTTACATGCTAATCACACCCAAGTCTGCATATCTAATTTAGATTCCTCCACAGAACTTTAGATTTTTATTTCTTACAGGCTCCTAGATGTCTCCATTTCAATGTCCCACAAATACTTCAGAGTAAACAGAATTCATCCCCTCCCTTCAGTAATCTCTGCTCTTCCTTTTGAATTCTGTATCTCCTCAGTGATACCATCAGCTCCATAGCCACCTGAGCTGGATGCTGGAACACCTTTCTTGACTTTTCCTTTATCCTAATCCCCTTGTATCCAAGGCCCTTAGACCTATTGCTTCTTCCCCATCCTCACTGATTCAGGTGCTCTGGTGTCTTTCCCTTGTATCACTGTGCTCTTGCCTAGATTTTCCCTGGTCTCCTTATCTCCAGATGTGTCCCATCAATCTACCCTCCTCACCTGTAAATCTGACCAATCACTGTCCTGCTTAAAATCCTTTCGTAACACCAGAGGATATTACCTAGGTTGATACATGTAAGGCCCTCTGCTTCTTCAGCCTCTTCAGGCCTTCCCTGCCTGCATGTCTTTGCTAGTGTTAGCCTTTCTGTCTGAAACTCAGTTTCCTTCTGTTGTTATCCACCTCCCGCCCTTCACATACATAGCTAAATCCTATTCACTCTTTCAGATTCAGCTCAGACATTACTTCTTCCATGAAGCCTTCCCTGACTAGCTCCATCCCCTGGTCTATTAGGTAGTATCATTGCACAGACCTCATTTATTTTTGTTATTTGTTATAATACATTATACATACATGTCTCCCCTCCTGGACTGTAAGTTCTTTGGAGTTGGAGACAGAATCTTTATATCCTCAGTTTCTAGTATAGTATACGGCATAAATTAAGCTCCCAATAATTGTTTGAGTGAATGAATGTCAGAAAAAATAGTTTTAGCTTTTAAAAAATGGTTTCAATGGAGAAGCCCTGGTGGCACAGTGGTAAAAGCTGAAAGATTGAGCTAAACTTCAGTTACCTAGCTTTCTCTCTCCCCTGTCCCCCAAGCATTTCAGTTAGTAAACTGAAGATATTTTAAGTTTATGCCAACAGTTGTATAGTGACATGGCAAAAAGACATTCCTTAAACATTCCAGTGCTCAGTTTGGTGACTGTAGGCCTTGGCTTCTATCCTTGTTTCATCGCTATTGGGTCTCCAAAGAGCTTCAGGAGGAAGTAAGAGGCAAACATACTAAGTGCAGGGCAAAGCTCTGGTATGTCCACCTGGGGACAGTGCAGACTTGCTGATGGGTTTCACAGCAAGGATTGGGAAACCCTAATCCTGAGCAATCCCAGTCCTGTGTACCGAATCTGCCTAGCTTCCTTTCTTCCCACTTCCAGGGATGCCTTTGGCTGAGTCCATCTTTAACTCAGGTTCCCATTAAACTGAGGAGAGACTGGAATAAATGCTCAGGTGTAAGGCAAGCACACGGAGCAACACACACATCCATGCACTGTCAGCCTCCAGTCATGAGAGCCAGGGTTAAACAAATCAAGCTGGAGGCTTCTTTGAACCAGGAAACCTAAATACTTTAAGGTGAAGGCTGATGTTAAACACTGTTAGTAGGTTTAACTTTGTTCCATGACATACCTAAAAAAAAAGTTGTGGAAATGTCACGTTTCTTTGGTTTTGTGAATTAAATACCCTTAGCTCCCATCCACCAACTGGTGGAAAATCCAATCTTGGTCCTTTTGGGGGAGTTTACAGGTAGGGGAAAAAGGTCTCTCAGTCAGTGCTAGCCACACTTGGTGCTCCTTGCCCATGTCAATAGTCTATTCTAGGACCCTTTCTCTGGGCCTAGCTGGGGTCTGGGGGACTCTGGTGAGGCTCTCAAACAACAGTGCCTTTGCTCACCTCCTCAAGCACACTATCATCCTCATTCAAGGTCCTGCTGTCCCAGGGGTCTGTGGGAGACATGGAGCAAGCCCTGACCAGAAAAGGAGACTGCAGTTCTCCTTAGCAAAGTCTCTCCACCCCCAAAGCCAGGCTCAGGAAATTCTCTACCCTCTTCTAATCCTAAGAGCTCTTCTATCTCTCAGACAAAACAACTTTATCACCTCTGAGACCCTGGATTGATTTAAAAAACAAAAGCCTGTTGATGTCTTTCTTTGTTTTTGTTTTTGTTTTTTGGAGATGAGAGAAGGCCTGATCTCCAAAACAAAAAGCCCTGGTTACTCTTTTGGGAATGGGGGTAAGGAGGAAGATAGGAAAATTCATTCTCTCATGAAGGACAGAAATGGCTGACACCACAGAAAATAAAAGTTAATTCCTCGAACAGGTTATCTTGTCAAACCTTTAAAACACCAAACCCACTGCCATCGAGTCGATTCTGACGCATAGTGACCCTGTAGGAGAGAGTAAAACTGCCTCATAGGGTTTCCAAGACTGTAAATCTTTACAGAAGCAGGCTGCCACATCTTTCTCCCACAGAGTGGCTGGTGGGTTCAAATCGTCAACCTTCTGGCCCTTAAGCACTGCACCACCAAGGCTCCTTGTCAAACCCTTAAGGAGTGCTTATTTCATACCTTGTTCCCAGAGTATGGAGCCCTGGTGGCCCAGTGGTTAAGAGCTTGGAAACCCTTTGGGGCAGTTCTATTGTGTCCTGTAGGGTTGCTATGAGTCAGAATCAACTTGATGGCAATAAGTTTGGTTTTTTGGTTTTGGTTCCCAGAGTATGGGGCCCCTCCAGGAAAGAGACAGTAGGCTATACTGTGGGTGGATCACCACACTGGTATTGTTTCATCCTCAGGTTGGGGGGTGCTTCAGGTTGGAAGTAAGCATCAAACTTAGATTCTCCCATCTCTGTGTAGGGTCCCAGACTAACTAAGGAGATTGGAGCTGGTACTCCCAGGTTCTAATTCCCTGAGGCTGGCCTGGTTTAGGCCTTCCCATTCTCTGATTTCAGGAAGGGGTTTGAAGAAACCCAGAGCCTCATCTAGCCCTTGAATAAATGAGCTAGATAATGGAATAATGAGAACACCCTTCATGAGTTTCTTTTGTATATGTTTTTAAAATATCACTGAGTTCTTGGCAGCCCTTAAATTTTACATATGAGATGAGTGCCTCACTCGTTTCACCCTAGTCTAGCTCTGGCTGGGCACCCCTGTCTGGACCACCTGGAGCCCTTGTGGTGTGTGGGATGCAGGGCGTGGTCTGGGTCTGGTGTTGTGAGGCCCCTAGTTGGAGACAAACATAACAGCCTGACCGTGGGTGGGGGGTGGGGGTGACTTCCCCAGACCCTCAGCTGGTCTGTATTGAGGTTACACCTGTGAGGTATATTGAGACCCCTGGGCATCAAACCAAGAATCCTTTGGTGGATTTTTTCATAGATGAAGAGAATTTGATAACGTATCACTATTCACCAAGGGTTGTATGAGGATCCAAGAATTTCACTACAAAATCTAGATTATCCTGATTTGATTAAGTTCACATTATTTAGCATGGTCCATGATAAGGCCATAGTAGAGGGTCAGCGAAAAAGAGGAAGACCCTCAACGAGATGGATTGACACAGTGACTGCAACAATGGGCTCAAGCATAACAATGATCATGAGGATGGCGCAGGACCGGACAGTGTTTCCTTCTGTTGTACATAGGGGCACTATGATTTGGAACCAACTGGAGGGCACTTAAAAACAACATGGTAAGGCCAGCCCTTCACCACTTCATTCCATCCATATTTCCAGCTTCGTGTCTAGCCATTCCCCCATGCAGGTCAAAGGGAACAATTTGTTTGCTTGCTGTTTTCTAAGAAGTACTTTCATGTCTTTGCTCTTGCTATTTCCTCACCAGAAATACCCTTTTTCTTCCTCTCTGCCTAATGAACTCTTTACTCATTTTCAAGGCCCAAATCAAATGTTATCTCCACTGTAGTTTCCCTGCCATATTCCCCTTACTGAAGTTCACTAACACTCCTGATAGTGCCCACCCCATTTTTCTGTAGCTGTTTTTTATATGTGTCTCCCTCTACAATGGTGAACTCAGTGGATGACTTCAGAACTCAAGAAAGAGCAATTTCTGAATTCACTCCCTCTCCCCATCCTCTTCGGCCTCTGACTTCATTCATCTTTGTATTCCCAGCTTTTAGCATAATACTGGGCACATAGGAAGTGATTAACAAACATTTATTGAATACGATGAAGGCATCAGGCAAAATGTGGTACTGTTACCACAATTTCATGAGTTAGAGCTGCCTGCCACAAGTAGCCAATTCTTGAGAAAGGGGTGATGTGGGTAGCAAGAGCTTTATTAGATATACCAGTATATGGAGACAGAGGGGAGTGATCCCTTCCTAAAGTCATCTGTCTCACCAGACTACCAATCAGTTTGGGTTTTTAAGGGAAAAGGGGCCGTAAGTTTTAGGGACTTGTGGAATGTGCAATCTCTTTCTTCTGTTTGGTTTAGGTGGTCCTATCTCAATCATGTTGATCTTTTCTTGCCATTATCCCATTGGCTTGGGGCTGGTGCCATCCTTCTTCTTATTTGACAGGCTTAGATCAAATATCACTTGCTTTCTACAGTCTTAGAGGAAACATTGGTTAACACTTAATCATTTAGAGAGCTAATATCAGGATCTTACTTGGAGGCATGGATGGGCTAGGGGAGGGAAAGGAGAGAAAAAAGAAAGAAGAAGGAAAAAAAAAATGGCTCAGGTACTGTTCAAGGTATGGCTGAGCAGCCTGTTTCAGTATTTCCAGTTCTCAGGAGCTTTTCATCACTGGTCCCAATTTCCTTCCTGGTCATTTTATTTTTTCTGGCCATCTGGCACCACCCTTTTACCCCTTTCACCCAAGAGTAGCTTTGATCACTTCCAGGAAGTAACTAACTTCCCCTAGCTTTCGTCTTCCTTACCACCCAAATCACAGAATTTTCTTCCAACTACTCTCACTAAAGCTCTTCTGAAATTTATCTGGCCCCAACCACTTGTTGACTAAAGCACCAATCTATGGGATTAAAAGCTTTACGTGTTCTTTTATGTCTTTTTCGTCCCCTATCTCTTTAGGACTAGGTCCTACCCTACTATCCCCAGGGTCACAGGAAGACTCAGATGCAAATCCAGGGGTTGCACAGAAGGGGAAAAGCCAACTCTCTGGACAGACACCAACAAGTGCCTGAGCCTGGAGTCCACCTCTATGAATCCCAAAATTTCTCCCCACCCCTACAGCAACTTTTCTTACCTCTCCTGCAACTGCATGTTGCCCTCCACTGGGCTGCCATGCCCAGCAGGTGAGGAAGTCCTTAAGAGCTGACCTCCTCTCTTAGATGCCAGAGCAGCTGTTTAAAGAGGCCGGAGGGCTTCCTGCCACAGGAGACATGAAACACTCTCGGTAAGCCAGGAGCCGGAATCAAAACCATATGGTTCACTCTGTAGTAAACATCACAGTGCCTGAAAAATTAGAGGAAGGAGGGCCAACCAGGGGACAAACTCTTTGGGGTGAGAGAAGCGTGCCTACCCTAATCCTGGCAGCCATGTACTCACAAGGTAGAAGTCTCCTGCCACAGGAAGCCTCTGTCCTTGGACTCCTGTTAGACTCCTGGCCTACTTGGACTTTCCTCAGCCCCAGACTCGTAGATATTTCAAACATCAAAGCCTAAAAGAATAAGACTCCGCTGCAGGCCCCCTGACTATATGCCCCAAAGGTGAAAACTGGCCCTGTTTACTCTTCCCTAATGAACTGATGTACTCCACATCTTAGAAATATTAAGCAAGCAGCCTCTTATCTGCTCATCTACTGTATATCTAAATAGACAAAAGTTCCTCTTAGGTTTTTCCAAGGTGCTCCTTAAGTGGAATTCAAGAACATTAAAGAGAACATTAAAATCATACTAACGATTTCTTCTAAAAGGACAGAGTACAAGGACCCAGTGTGCAAAGTCTGGATTTGGATTTCCTTTGTTGTTGTTGCCTGCTGTCGAGTCAGCCCCTGACTTACGGCGACCCCATGCACAATGACATCAGACTGGTTTGATCCATAGAGTTTTCATTGGCTGATTTTGCTTCCTAATCTGTCTTAGTCTGAAAGCTCCACCGAAAGCTGTTCAGCATCATAGCAACATGAAGACTTCACTGACAGACAGGCGGTGGCTGTGCTCGAGGTGCGTTAGCTGGGAATCGAACTTGGGACTCCTGAATGGAAGGCAAGACTTCTACCACTGAACCACTCCTGCCCCCTCCAATTTGCTCAGGGACTTCAAATGCCAGAGCTTGTGTTAGTTCCAGTTGGTTCCTGCTCTCAATGATACGTGAGCAGAGGTTGTTTATAGACAAGCTGGGAAGAGAGGTGCTACATGCATGGAACTGGGATAGCCAAGCATATTCTGCACTGCAGAGCAAGGCCAAGGTATCTGAAGAAAGGTTGAGTCCTAGTCATCACTGCCTGCCTGCTGCCTCATTGTTCCTTCCACCACCATTTGTGGAAAAATATCCATGTCCCCATGTCCCTGAGGAAACCCTGGTGGCACAGTGCTTAAGAGCTACGGCTGCTAACCAAAAGGTCCACAGTTCGAATCTACCAGGTGCTCCTTGGAAACTCTATGGGGGCAGTTCTACTCTGTCCTATATAGTCACCATGAGTCAGAATCGACTCTACAGCAAGGGTTTGGTTTTTTGTTTTTTTTTGTATGTCCCTGCAGAAGAGTTTAGGACAGATTCCTTTTGCTTTAGGGCCTAGACCAAGCCGTAAATGGAAGGAACATTTCACACAGCCCTCTGCTACCAGGAGAACCTGGAGCCTTAGCACCTTAGAACTGAGAGCCTACTCCATAAGCCTCTCCCCTATTCTGTTCACCAAGGGCAGGACTATAATATCCTGAGTCAAGGAAGGCAAAAAACAAAAACAAAACAATAAAATAAACATGTGTTTTTCTCACTTTCCTCTGCAGGTGTTTCCTTGGATGGAAAGGAAAATGAAAAATCTGATAAGTAAGATGATTTTCTTCCCGAGCTGATGTTGAAATTGAGTTTTTACGAGGTTGTAGGTAATTCCCAATTTGTGGTTGGGACTTTATCTTAAGCTTCTCAAAGTTGCAAGGAGGACAGTACTGTAAGCCTCAAGATCAACATGACACCTCCCAGACTCCCTGGCTTGCTCATCTATATGCTACAGTCAGAACTGAGAACAAAGTTCTGAGCCCTTTGGCTCCAAACAGGCCCCTCAATTCTATCCACCAAAGATATAGCCCTGGCTCTAGAGGTTTCTACCATGCACTCACAGGAGATTCAGAAGAGCTAGAGCTATACACTTGCTAATCTTCTGATGTTATTTCTCCTTGTCCTTCAAGGACTATAAACTGAAGGCGCCAGCTATTTCGGTGGGCTCAGTGAGGGCATTGCCAATTACAGGCCATTTTCGCAACCATAGCAGAACGTTGATTTCCTAACTTCCAGTTCAATGCCTTTCCCACCATTCCACCTTAAGAGTAAGCGTTCTCCAGAAAGTTGCAATAAGGCAGGGGTACTTGACAATGAACCCCTTCCCTGGACTCCCGTTATAATCGTGGGGTCTTCCTCTTTGAAGGCAGAGTCTCCCTTTGATACAAAGTGCTCCCCCAGATTCAGATGCGGTTAATGTGCATTGAGCTCCACCAGGCACTTTACATACCATTATCTCAATTCCTTCCCCAGTATCTCCATTGAGGATATCATAACTCACATTACTGATAAAGAAACTGAGGCTCAGAGAAGGCAGACAAACTAGCTCAAAATCACAGTATTTGTAAGTGGCAGTAGGGTCTGAAACCAGGCCTTCTGACATGCTGGTCCTCTTTCTGCTATACCAGAAACTTTAGACAAAATAGGAGTCAGACACAAATCTTCTCCCAAAGACATGAGCAAGTTCATGGACTTTACCTGCACAAAACAGACTCCAGGGCTGGGATACAGTGCAGCGGAGTAGAGAACTTCCCGTTTCTCCTGAAGATGCAAGTACCCTTCCCACCGGGCATCCACACAGAAACACATGAGCATGTTTACGTGATATGTGCTGCTCTACCTCCCCCTAACAGGGGTTTGGTCACACCTACAGCATCTCAATAACCTATTTAAATCAGCTTGCAGTAACTGGCAGCAAAGTGTCATTCCCTGACAGACTGAGTCTCTGCAGACTTTGAAGACGGAATCATTAGCCGAAACATTCAGGAACTGGGGGATCCCAGAGAGGTATGTAATAAATTCCATCCAGATGTTGGGATTGGCTTTTCATTTTTTTTTTTTTCACTTCTTTTTTTCAATCACATTTCAAAGAGCGAGCAAGTCGTTTTCACCTTTTCAAGCACAATGGGAAGAACATTGCTTCCTTTATTTCTGGGGGTCTGCACCAAAGGGTTGAGAGGACCGACAGCATCTAGGTACAGTATTTTTACACAAATAACACAGGCCTCCTACATTTATTTGTCAACCATGCCCTCCCTTTAGCCCCTCAAGGTCTCGTAAGCACTGTTATGCCAATTTTTTTCACATATTGCTGTAAAAACAGTTAGCATGGCATGCTTGTGAAAATACCTCACAGAGGAGAGGGCACGGCAAATGAACGTGGAAGGTGCGTGTTATTTGTGTAAAAATATCATAATACAGGGTGGTATCTGAAATGTTGGGGATCACTTTGTGCACATGACACAATTATCTGGAAAGGTAGATGGTGTTGCAAACACTTCGGGAAAATTCAATTAAAGCCCTTCAAGTCCGTTCTAATGTATAATTTCTGCCCTGTTTACCTGCACATCTGGTTTGAAATTTTTCTAGGAAACTATGGCTCTGCAAATGGGTCCAACAAATAGCTGAAAGTCCAATTTCTCCTTTAGAAAGGGAAAGGCAGACCTAGCCATTAAGTGCCAAATTTTATCTCATGGCATCTGCGCAGCATAAAGACCTGGGATCTTTTTCATGGTATATGGCTAACAATCAGGCCATTAGACAACTCACAGATCTCTCCTGCAGCCCAGGCTTTCCTGGGGTTAACTCTCAACGTGGGGGAGGGATGAGGAAAAACAGATCTTCCCAAGCCACCGCTGCATTTGACATACCCAACACCTGAGCTCCTGATCCCTGATAGAGAAACCTGAGTAAAGACAGCCGTGTCAGCACAGAAGGGTTCATCTTGGCTGCTTCGGACTCCAGAGCTGTGGGCATCGAGCTAGAGGTAGTTCTTAGAGGACCAGGAAGTAAATGATACTGGGAAATGGGAAATCCAGGGAAGAAAGAACCTTACTTCCCCTCCCCACAGAAAGATGTGCTTGGCAAGGCTCTTTTCATCTGGATTGGTGAGTCTCAAAATTTTTAGTCGTCAGACTACTTGAGCAGAACAAGAGTCTCACCGATTTACTAATTAAATCAACAGCCAGCAAAGAAAAAACACTTTTGAGGTATTTTTGCTGAATCCATTGTGACTGTTTGTAGCTCCCTTTAAAAAATGTTTGTTTTGGTGCTTTTGAATTTTAATTCAAACCTGCAATGGAAAATATGTTCCTCAAGGGAAAACAAAAAAACACCACCTGACACACTTGTGTGTCATGCATTTTGACCCAGCCCACAGAACAACTGGAGTAATCTTCACAGACCCACCAGAGATCCCTGGATTCCACTTGGAGAACCATTGATCTAAAAAAGACCTCTTGATTTCAAAACCCTCTTTTGATCCGGAATTATCTTTTTGTTGACCAACGAGAGCAGCTATTGACGATTCCTGGGACAGGGGCCTATATAGTAAGAGGTGAGCCCCAGTAGGGGAAATCTCTTTCTCTTTCTTAGTGGGTGTTTTACTATAGTACGCTATCTATGCTAACGTAAGATATCTATGGGTTCAATTTCTTCTTCTCTTCCTTTTTTTCTTCTTCCTCCTTCTCCCCTCTCCTCCTTCAGTTTCTTCTAGTTTTTGTTTATTTGTTTCTTCTATAGCAAAAACTTCCCCAAGCCCTCAGAACATAGGTGATTTTTCCTGGTACGTTCTGCTACTTGGAGTTTCAGAATCGCAGTTTATTTGAGCGCAGAATTTTCTGAAATGTTTAAGCACCTAAATTATTGTAAAAGCAGCTGGCCACTGCCCATGCTTTATAGACAGGTAGCTGAGATGGTACCAGAAAAGAGATTGATACCTGTACCCTTCATTGTATCAGAATGCAGAGCTTAGGAAAGAGACTTAGGAAAGCGGAAAAATCCTTGTGGAGGGAGCAGCCATGTTACATTGAGAAGACAATAGGGACTATAGGAAGAGAAAACCCAGGGAGTAACGGAACCACGTCCTTGAAGCATGTCGTTAGAAACCTTCAGACCTAGCTGAGCCCTGAGAATGAAATAGTTTTTTTGGTCAAACTGCCTTGTGAAAATAAAGGAAAAGAATCTGACTCACATTGAAGGTAGGGAGTGTGTCTGCGAAAGAAGTAAATTGCAGGTCGAAGTATTTGGTTTCAGCCTCTGTCAGGATGATGCTTTGAAAAACAGAATTTTGTGTCCAGGAAACCAAATACCCGATTACAGTAACTCCCTGGGTTAAAAACATCCAATTACAGACAACTCATATTTAAGAACGGACTGCCATAAAGCCTATTGTTTTAAAAATTTGAGTTAAATACAATGGTTGAAATGATGAGCGCGTGCACTATTTTGTGGCACTCATGAGAAACATTGCGTGGCTTCGGGGCTTGTCTGCTCCAGAAAGCAGAATGCTGTCCGCCTTTTTAAGTCGGATTGTGTTGCCATTAAGGATGGGTTGAGTGTGTGACTTTGTATTTGGCTTAAATTTTACCCTTGTAACTATGCCTCCAAGACGTAAATCCAATGCAAGTACTGGCAATGCTTCAAAGAAAAGGAAAATGATCACGACTGAAAATAAAGAGGAAATAACATCCACAAGCCGGACGCTCTTAACCCAGGGACTTACTGTACTGTATCATTCTGTCTAAAATGTTTTAGTGTATTTGGACGTGTTTCTCTAGTATTTTATATACTATCTGCTAAGACAAACATTTGACTAACCGACGCTAAATAAGAACCCTATGTACCTGTTCTGACTTACTACAAATTCGATTTTAAGACAGCCTTAGGAACTGATCTTGTTTGTAACCTGAGGACTGCCTGTGTATTGTTTTGGAGCTCTTGCGAATTCAAGGATGTAAGGAAATATGTAACCAAAATTGAGACAATTACTTTTAATTGGCTGTTTTCCTGTAAAGTGAAGTTACACCCATTACGTGTTAGTGGCTTTGAGTTGGAATGTAACCTGGGAAAAGGGCTGTCTCTCGTTCTTCAAGACAGTCTGGAGGAATCTCAAAAGTTAAAATAATGTAAAACTTACCACATCTCAGTTGTACCATGAGTTTTTCTCTCTTCCAAGCACTTCTGTGTATGGGTAAGCATTCTAGCAAAGATGCTGTTACAATCTGGCAGGAAGAAGTAAAGGAGCCAAGTATTCAGTATTGGGCAAAAGAGGTAAGGAACCAGAGCCAGGACACTAGTTAAAAAGTAGAAAGGGTTTTTACAGAAGAGAAACAAAAATGGGAACCAAAAAGATCAGATGTCTAGCGGCCAGAGTATAATCTTTGACTGAGATAAGAAAGAATATAATTCAGAGGGAAAAGTACACGAAGAAATAGGTTGTGGATTGAGAGAAAATGGCTTCAGTTGGTTTTGGAAGATTTATTCAGATTTTGGGAGGAAATTGGAAAGAACTGTAAAGCTAGAGTCTGGATCCATTTTACATACCTGTGTAGCTGGGTCTGGGGGGGCAAAGCACTCCCTAGAGCCCTTCCAAAACAAAAACAAAAAAACCGTTGCCATCGGACCAATTCGGACTCATGGTGACCCTATAGGGCAGAGTAGAACTGGTCCTTAGGGTTTCCAAGGCTGTAAATCTTTAGAAGCAGACTACCACATCTTTTTCCCATGAAGCATCTGGTGGATTTGAACCACCAACCTATCACTTAGAAGCCAAGCACTTAACCACTTCGCTACCAGGGCCCCTAAAACCACTGCCGTCGAGTTGATTCTGATGCATATCGAACCTACAGGACAGAGTAGAACTGCCCCAGAGAGTTTCCAAGGAGCGCCTGGCGGATTCGAACTGCCAACCTCTTGGTTAGCAGCTGTAGCACTTAACCACTATGCCACCAGGGTTTCCCTAGAGCTCTTAAGAAAGTTTGCATTTTGCTCATAGGGCAGCTATCCTGAGAAAAAGTAGAGGAATGGAGAAGTTGTGCGGGTGTGGGGGAGGAGGAGGCAGGTCTCCATAAACCCTCCAATGATCCCCAGAAAAGCATAAATTACCTGCTAAACAGCCACCAGTTTGGTCTCCATCTGTTCCTTAAGCCTGTGCTTGTAGATTTTCTCTTTATATTCAGGTGTTTTTCAGAAGAATCAACTTAGAGCAAAAGTACTAAACTGAAAACATTCTAAACCACAATTTGAATCTTGTTTAAAAGATGGAAGGATGAAAAGTATAACTCTGTTCACTTGTTTACAAATAATTGTTGCAAACAGGATCCCAGATATTAATGGTTCTTCCTCTTTACTTGGTTTATTCCACTCTCAGTGGCCATCAGGCCTCATTAAATATAAAAAGTCAGTAATTAGGCTTTTGGAAGGGGAAAAATTGCCTCCTTATGTCCAAGCATCTCTTGAAGTTTGTTTCCAGTGAAGTGTGCACAGCGATGGCTGACTGGATATCTGCTTTAAGTCAGTTCAACTGTGAAATCAATTAGGAGGCCTTCCCGTTCCGGAGCCCTGGTGGTGCACTGGTAAAGAGTTTGGCTGCTAACCAGAAAGTCGGCAATTTCAATCTACCAGCCATTCCTTGGAAACTGTATGGGGCAGTTCTACTCTGTCTTATAGGGTCACTAACGAGTCGGAATTGACTCAAATGCAATGGGTTTCCCCATCCTTGACATTATTATAAATTAGGGACGCAGAGAAAAACACATTGAACCCTAGTGAAGGCATTTGCTGCTTGGAGCCCAGCCTCAGTGGTCAGATGGTCTGGTTCACATGAGCAGCAGAGTCCAGTGAACAAAGCTCAGGAGTAGAAATTAGGAGACTAGGTGCTAGTCTTGCATCCTCCTCTAATTGCCTGTGAAACTTTAGTCATCGACCTCAGGGTTCAGTCTCCCTGTGCATTAAATGGGAAAACAAAGACTAGCCTCCCTACTTGCAAAGATTCTTGTGGACAAGATGACAGCCTTAATTAAGTATCTGCCTTAGCTGGGGATAGGACGGAGCTCAGAGAGAGAAAGTATGCTATGATTGCCGGCTTTTTTACTTGATCGCTTAATTTTTTTAAAGCTCATTTCCCTGTCCCTTGGACTCCTAAATGTTCTGTATATACTTTTCTTTTAAGTAAAGTTTTTATCGAAGCCAACATATTTACAGAAACGTCTTCAGCATGATGAATTTTTACCATATGAACACAATCAGGAAACCAGAATCTAAATCTAGAACTAGAGCATTACCAAGACCCAAAAGCCACCTCATATTTCTTCAAGGCATTTTCCCTCCTAAGGGTAACCATTAACCTGACTTCTAACCTCATAAATTAAGTTTTGCCTGTTTGGGGGCTTTATCTAAATAAAAAA
This sequence comes from Loxodonta africana, assembly GCF_030014295.1. NCBI lineage: Eukaryota > Metazoa > Chordata > Mammalia > Proboscidea > Elephantidae > Loxodonta > Loxodonta africana. The sequence continues at coordinate 33,501,325 of NC_087365.1, forward strand.
AAAAAAAAAAAATTTTTTTTTTTATTATAGCTATGTAATTTTATGCGTAGTTTCTTTTGCTTAATATTATGTCTGTGAGATTCATTTATGTTGTTGTATGTAGTAATCTTTTGTTTATTCTCATTTGTTGTATAGTATTTCAAGGAGCTCTGGTGGCACAGTGGTTAAAGTGCTAGGCTGCTAACCGACAGGTCGGCGGCTCAAAACCACTAGCAGCTCCGTGGGTGAAAGATATGGCAGTCTGCTTCCATAAAGATTTACAGCCTTGGAAACCCTATGGGGCAGTTCTACTCTGTCCTATAGAGCCGCTATGAATCTGAATTGACGCAATGGCAGTGGGTGGGTATAGTATTTCATGAATTGATATACCGTAACTTATTTACCCGTTCTCCTATTGATGGCCATTGGCATTGTTTCTAATTGAGGGTTATAATGAGCAGTGCTGCTCTGAACATTCTTGAACAGTTTTTTGATGAACATGAATGCATTTGTATTGGGTATGTCTAGACATGGAACTGATGAATCATAAAGCCTGTGTGTTCAGCTTTAATAGATACTGCCAGTTTTCCAAAATGGTTGTATCATTTTATACTCCTACCAGCACTGTCTGAGATTTCTGGTTATTCTACATTCTTACCAACACTTGGTGTTTTCTTTTTCACTAACTCATTTTGTTGGGCGTGTAATGGAATGCTTTATGATTTTTGATTTTTATTTCCTTAGTGACTAATCAAGTTGAGCATCTTTTAGTATATTTATTGGCTATTTGTATATCCTATTTTATGACATACCTGTTCAGGTCTTTCACCTATTTTTTAATTGGGTTGCCTTATATTTTTATTGACACATAAGAGTTCTTTAAATATTATAGCTATGAATTCTTTGTTGTTTACACGTGTTGCAAATACCAACTCCTATTTTTTACAGTGCCACCAAGCCGTACTGGACCCATAGGCGAAAGGAAAAATCAGAAATACTGATTCTGTCTTTATATAAAATTTTGTTTATCATGATTGTTTTTACATTAAATTTGATTTTTTTAAATATTGCAGTAAAATATTATTTATATTGGTTACCGCACCACTCCTAAAGCCAACTCTTCAGACAGGGATTGGACTGGACAATGGGATAGAAAAAGATGCTGGTAAAGAATGAGCTTCTTGGATCAAATAGACACTTGAGACTATGTTGCCATCTCCTATCTGGAGAGGAGATGAGAGGGCAGAGGGGGTTAGAAGCTGGCGGAATGAACACAAAAAGAAAAAGTGGAGGGAAGGAGTGGGCTGTCTCAATAGGGGGAGAGCAATTAGGTGTATATAGCAAGGTGTATATAAATTTTTGTATGAGAGACTGACGATTTGTAAACTTTCACTTAAAGCACAATAAAAATTTAAAAAATATATTTTATATTGGTTACTGAGTTTTTTGGCACCTTCTCAAAATTTCTGTCCAAGATAAGTGAGACATTAATTGTTCTCCCTCTCCCCTTGGTTTCTTCTGCTCTCAGTGGGCATTAGTTCTGGTTCTGATTCCGTTCTGTGGCTTGGATTTTTACTCTCTTTTTTGTGTTTTTTGTTGAAAAGGAGGTCCTAATTTTAATGAGGTCCAATTTTTCAAGCTTTTGTTTTATGACCAGTGTCTTTGTTTTTTCTTTATCTTGTCAAAGAAATCTTCTCCTCTGGAATTATAAAGATATTTTCCTACATGATCTTCTCGAACAACACTTTAAAATAGAATTTTCTGCAATGATAGAAATGTTCTATAACTATGTTGTCTAATATGGTCAACCAACAGCCACATGTGACTGACTATTGAGCACTTGAAATGTGACTAGTTTGTCTAATGAACTGAATTTTAATTTTTTATGTTTAATTAAATTAATTATGGCTAATGGCTTTTTTAAGGGCAATATTTAATAATAATGTGAAGCCCCGGCGGCATAGTGGTTAAGTGCTAACCAAAAGGTCAGCAGTTCAAATCCACCAGCTGCTCTTTGGAAACCCTATGAGGCAGTTCTACTATGTCCTGTAGGGTCACTGTGAGTTGGAGCCAACTCAATGGCACCTACAACAACAACGGCAATGCAGTTCTGGAAGTCTTGCTGTTTCACCTTTCACATTGAGATATATGACCCACTTGGAATTGATTTGGGGGTATGGTATGAGGTCAAGTCTCCTTCTTCCCTTCCCCCATATAGATACCCGATTTACCCAGAACCATGTACTGAAAAGACCATTAACTCTCCACTTTCATCATTAATCAGTTGTTTTTCAATGTATGAGTCTGGTTCTGGACCCTCCATTATTTTCCATTTGTGTATTAATCTGTCTTTGTGCCATTTCTACAGTGTCTTAATTACTATAGCTTTGTAATGAGCTTTGGTGTATGGTAGAATAAGTCTTTCATCTTTCTGGTTCTCCCCAAGATTGCCTTGGCTATTATTGAAGTTCGGCGCCTGCATATAAATTTTAGAATAACTTTTCAAATTCTACCAAAAAAAAAAAAAGCCCTGCTGGGATTTTTATTAGGATTGTGCTAAATTTGAAGATCAATTTTGAAATCTTTACAACAGTAAAAATTCCAATCCATGAATATGGTATATAGTATATCCCTCCAATCATTTAAGTCTTATAAAAATTTTTGATAATTTTTGTAATTTTATGTGTAGAGGCCTAGCACATTTTTTGTTGGATTTATTCCTAATTATATTTTTTATACTTATTTAAGTGGTATGTTTTAATTTCATTTTTTTTTATTAACTTCTATTGAGCTTCAAGTGAATGTTTACAAATCAAGTCAGACTGTCACATATAAGTTTATATACACCTTACTCCATTCTCCCACTTGCTCTCCCCCTAATGAGTCAGCCCTTCCAGTCTCTCCTTTCGTGACGATTTTGCCGGCTTCCAACTCTCTCTATCCTCCCAGCCCTTAATTTCATTTTTTAATTGTTTTGGTGCTGGTGTATAGAAATAATTTTATTTATTGGCCTTGTATGTAGCAACCTTACTAAATTAACTTATTAACTCTTACAGTTTATTTATAGATTCACAATCATGCAGTATGTGAATAATGTCAGTTTTTGTCTTTGTTTTTTCTTTCTAGCCTTTGTTCTTTTTATTCTTTTTCTTGGCTTATTGGACTGGTTAGGACACTAAGCACAATGCTGAATAAAACTGAAGAGAGCAGGTGGGCATCCTTGTCTTAGTTTGGATCTCAGAGAGAAAGCTTTCAATAGCAATTAAGTGTAATGTTTGCTGAAGCTGGGTTTTGTTGGTTTGGTTTGGTTTTATTGCAGATATCCTTTATCAGATTGAGGATATTCTTTTCTATTCCTAGTTTGATAGGATTTTTATACATTGTTCTTGTTGTTTCTAGTTTCCATTGAGTCGATTCTAACTCATGGCAACCCCATGTGTGCAGAGTAGAACTGCTCCATCAGGTTTTCAAGGCCGTGACCTTTCAGAAGCAGACCATCAGGCCTGTCTTCTGAGGTGTCTGGGTGGATTCAAACCACCAATCTTTCAGCTAGTAGTTGAGTGTGTAACCATTTGTGCCACCTGGGGACTCCTTTTAAACATTAATGGGTTTTGAATTTTATGTAATATATTTCCTCATCAATTAAAATGAGCCTGTGATTTGTCACTGTGTTCGTTTTATTATGATGAAATACAGTGATTGGCTTTTTGAATGGAAACTTATAGCAACACTATAGGACAGAGTAGAACTGCCCCACAGGGTTTCCAAGGAGCAGCTAGTGGATTTGAACTGCCTACCTTATGGTTAGCGGCCAAGCTCTTAACCACTGTGTCACCAGGGCTCCAACCTTATACTACTGGGATAAATACAATTTGGTCATCAAGTATTGGTCCTTTTATAAATTGCTAGTTTTGGTATGCTAGTATTTTGTTTAGGATTTTTACATCTATATTAATGAGAGAGTTTGACCTGTAATTTTTTCTTGTAATGCCCTTATTAGGTTTTGATATAAAAGTCATGTTAGCTTCATAAAATAATAAAATAAGTTGGGAAGACTTTCACTTTTTTTTTTTTTTAATTCTTTGGAATAGTTTGGGTAAGATAAGTATTTTTTCTTTTTTTTTAATGTTTGGATCAATCCACTGGTGAGCAATATCCATGCGTAGAACTTTGTGTAGTAGTTTTTAATTACCGATTCAATTTCTTTCATAGATACAGGATTACTCAGATTTTCTATTCCCTCTATTTTTTTTTCTTGTATCGGTTTAGGCAGTTTGCATTTTTCCAGACATTTGCCAATTTCATCTAAATTTTCAAATTTATAGTCATGAAAAATGTTCTAAATATTCTGTTATTATCTTTTTCACATCTATATGGGGATTTTTCCAATAATTTTTTGTTATTGATTTCTATCTTAATTCCGCTGTGGTTAGAGAACGTATTCTGTATGACTTCCATCCTTCTTAATTTGTTGAACTTGCTTTATGGCCCAGCACATGGACTATTTTGGCAAAGGTTCCATGTGCACTTGAAAGAATGTATATGCTACTGCTGTTTGGTAGTGTTCAGTTAGGTCAGTAAGGTCAAGTTTGTAAATCACGAGGTTTTAAATCTTTTACATCATTAATTTTTTTGTTTGCTTATTACCGTGGGAGGAATATTAAAAGCTCACATTTTTAAAAAATGGAATTGCCTATTTCTCCTTTTAATTCTGTTCATTTTTTATTATATATTTTGAGACTATGTTATTAGGTACAAATACATTTAGAACTGTTATATCTTCCTGTTGAATTGATCTTTTATCATTATGAAGAATTCTCTTTATCTATAGTAATGCTTCTTTCTTTAAAGTCTACTTTGTCTGATATTAGTGTAGTTAATCAGCTTTCTTTGGCTGGTGTTTTTATGTCATCTTTTCCATCCACTTACTTTAAAACTGTCTAAATCTTATATTTAAAGTATATCACTTGTAAGCAGCATGGGGTTAGATTTTGTTACCCAGTCTGTGGCAGATAGAATAATGGCCCCCAGAGATGTCCCCCATCCTAATCCCTGAAACTTGTGAATATGTTACTTCCTATGGCAAAATGAATTTTGCAGATGTGATTAAGTTAAGGATCTAGAGGTGGGGAGATTACACTGGATTATTTGGGTGGACCCAATGTAATCACAATGAGATGGAGCAACGCTGTGGCCACAACAATGGACTCAAGCATACCAATGACTGTGGGGATGGTGCAGAACCCAGCAGTGTTTCCTTCTGTTGTGCTTAAGGTCGCTGTGAGTCAGAACTGACTCAATGGCACCTAACAACAATAACAGCAATGTAATCACAAGGATCCTTATAAGGGAAAGAGGGCAGCAGAAAGGTCAGAGTCATGGAGAGAGAGTTAAAGATACTATGCTGCTGACTATGAAGATGAAGGAAAGGGCTAAAAGTGAGGAATGCAGGGAGCCTCTAGAAGCTGGAAAAGGCAAGGGGATGTGTTCGCCCTTAGAACCTCCAGAAAAAACACAGCCCTGCCAACACCTTGATTTTAGCTCACAGAGACCCATTTTGGATACCTGGCCTCCAAAACTGTAAGAAAATAAACTTGTTTTTAAGCCAGTAAATCTTATGGTAATGTGTTATAGAAACAATAGGAAACTAATACACAGTTTGATAATTTTCCTCTTTTAACTGGAGCCCGTTTATATTTAATGTAATTGCTTATATATTTTAGTTTATATCTATTATCTATTTCTTTTTATTTGGTCTACTTGTTTTATGTTCCCTTTTCTTTCCTTTTTTGCCTTCATGTGGACTAAATTTTTTTTTTAATATTTTTATCATGCTTTAAGTGAAAGTTCACAAATTAAGTCAGTCTCTCATAGAAAACCTTATATATACCTTGCTCTTGCTTATATACTCCTAGTTGCTCTCCCCCTAATAAGACAGCACACTCATTCTCTCTATCTTGTGTTTCCGTGTCCATTCAGCTGGCGTTTGTCCCCCATCCGCCTTCACATCTGCCCTGCAGACAGGAACTGCCCACATAGTCTCATGTGTCCACTTGATCCAAGAAGCCCAACTCCTCACCAGTATCATTTTCTGCCTTATAGTCCAGTCCAATCCCTGTCTGAAGTGTTGGCCTCGGGAATGGTTCCCATCTTGGGCTAACAGAAGATCTGAGGACCACAATCTCTGGGGTCCCCCCAGTCTCAGTGAAACCATTAAGTCTGGTCTTTTTATGAGAATTTGAGGTCTACATCCCACTGCTCCCCTGCTCCTGCAGGGATTCTCTGTTGTAGTCCCTGGCATGGCAGCCATCGGATGTAGCTGGGCACATCTAGTTCTTCTGGTCTCAGGCTGATAGAGTCTCTGATTTATGTGGCCCATTCTGACTCTTGGGCTCATACTTACCTTGTGTCCTTGGTGTTCTTCATTCTGCTTTGCTCCATGTGGGCTGAGACCAATTGTTGCATCTTAGATGGCCACTTGTTAGCTTTTAAGACCCCAGATGACACTCTCCAAAATGGGATACAGAATGTTTTCTTAACAGATTTTATTATGCCCATTGACCTAGATGCCCCCTAAAACCATAGTCCCCAAACCTCCACCCCTGCTACATTGGCCTTCAAAGCGTTTGGTTTATTCAGGAAACTTCTTTGCTTTTGGTTTATTGGACTAAATTATTTTTTATTTCATTTTCGCCATTAGTTTATTTGTTGTTGTTGCTAGCTGCCATCAAATTGACCCCTGACTCATGACAACTCTATGTACAATGGAATGAAATGCTGCCTGATCCTGTGCTATCCCCGTGATCTGTTAGGGATTGGACCATTGTAATCCATAGGATTTAACTGGTTGATTTTCAGAAGTAGATCACCAAGTCTTTCTACTCTGCTTTAGTCTAGAAGCTCCACTGAAACTGTTTAGCATCATAGCAACATGCAAGCCTCCACTGACAGATGGGTGGTGGCTGTGCCTGAGGTACACTGGTTTATTAGTTATACATTCTTTCTTTTAGTGGGTACCCTAGAGATTATATCATGAATCAAATTGGAGCATTTACCAATGTTAATGCAAGGACTTAAAACCATGCCCCAAGCATGCATACACCCCTTATGTGTTCTCATTGCCATGTATTTTAATTTTATATATATTTTAAATTCCACAAGATATTTCATTGTTGTTGTTCTGCTTGCTTTATACAATAAACATTCATTTAAATTTACCCATTAACTTTTACTTTACTTTATAGTCATCCTTTCATTTTTGTGGTTTCATTGAGATCTTTTCCCTTCTGCCTAAAAAATACCTTGTAGTATTTCCTTTAGCATGAGTCTGCTTATGAAAAATTCTCTCAGTTTTTTTTTGTCTGAAATTGTCTTTATTTCCACATTCATTTCTGAAAAATATTTTACTGAATGCACAATTCTAAGTGGACTGTTATTTTATTTTGGAGATATCATTCCATTGTCTTCTGGCTTTTGTTGTTTCCTTTGAGAACTCAGCTCTCAGTCTTATTTTTGCTCTTTTACAGTAAATTGATTTTTTTCTCATGCTATTGTTAAGATTTTTCTCTTGATCTTTGGTTTTCAATAGATTTACTATAATATGCCTATGTGTAAATTTCTGCTGCCTGGGGCTTGTCACCTTTCTTGAATCTATGGCTTGATACAGATATCAAGAATATAAAGATACCAACTTTGGAAAATTCTCAGCCAGTATCTTCTCAAAAATCACTTGTGCCCCGTAATCTCTCTTCTCCTAGAGTTAAAACTTTTTTTTTTTTTTTTTACCATGTCTCATACCCTCTTTTTTAAAAATATTTTATTGTGTTTTTGGCGAAAGCTTACACGGCAAATTAGGTTCCCATTTAACAATTTTTGTACAAATTTTTTCATAACTTTGGTTACGATTTTCACAACATGTCAACATTCTTGTTATTTCCATTATATTTGTTCTGTTTCCATTTATCTAGGCTTCCCTGCCCCTCCTTACCTTCTCATTTTTGCTTTTGGGTAAATGTTGACTATTTGGTCTTGTACAGTTGATTGTATAAGGGAGCACATTTCTCTCAGGTGATATTGTTTATTTTATAATTCTATCTATTATTTGGCTGGAAGGACACCTTCAGGAGTGGCTTCATTTCCAAGTCAAAAGGGGCTCCTCTATTCTCATTCAGTCCAGTTAAGTTTTGCCTTTTTTAGGAATTTGAGGTTTGTTCTACATTTCTCTCCCATTCTATCTGGGACCTTCTATTGTGTCCCTGGTCAGAATGATCAGTAGTGGTAGCTGGGCACAATCTAGTTTGTCTGGTCTCAGGCTAGAAGAGGCTGTGGTTCATGTAGGCTATTACTCCTGTGGACTAGTTTCTTCTTTGAGTCTTTGGTTCCATTCATTTTCTTTTGCTCCAGATGGGAAAAGACCAATAGTTGTAACTTAGATGGCTGCTCACAAGCTTTTAAGACCCCAGACACTACTCACCATACTAGGATGTAGAACATTATCTTTATGAACTATGTTATGCCAATTGACTGAGTTGTCTCATGAGACTATGGTCTCAAACCCTTTAATCCAGTAAACCAATCCCTTGAGATGTTTGGATATGTCTAGGAGGTTTCCAGAACTGTGCCCTCTATGTGCTTTATTATATATGTGGATATATATATAGTACATTCAATCTCCTATACTCTTCTAGGTATTTTTCATCATTTTGTATCTCCATGTTTTAATCTGTTTATTTTCTTCTGACCTTTCTTTGACTTCACTAATTCTCTCCTAAACTGTCTAAACTCATCTAATAAATTACTTTTTAAAGTTTTATTTGGAAATAATTTCAAATTTACAGAAAAATTATGAGAATAGTATGAAGAACTCCCCCATACCCATGCCTCAGATTAACATTTTCCCGCACTTGCTCTATCAATTTTTTGCCTGTCTTCTTTCTCTCTCTCCTTCTCCATGCGGCACACACCCACATACAAATATACATATTATGTTTTTCTGAACCATGTGATAGTAAGTTACATACATAATGGCTCTTTTTCCCTAAATGCTTTAGTACATGTTCCTTAAGAATAAGAATATTCTCTTAAATAACTGCAGCACAGTTATCAACTTCAGTAAACTTATTATTGATGCAATACTGTATCTACTGTCTGTCTTACGATTTTGTCCACTAACCCTATAATGTCCTTTATAACATTTATTTTCTTCCAGTACAGTCCCCTTTAATCTGGAACAGTTCCTCAGTCTTTCTTGATCTTTTATGACATTGACAACGTTAAAAAATAGTCATTTTTTTGTAATAGGATGTTCCTCATTTCAGGTTTGTCTGATGTTTTCTCATGATTAAATTCAGGTTATGCAGTCCCAGGTAGATTACTACATAAGTGGTCTGTGTTCATCTCATGGTATCACTTCTGGAGGTCCACAATGTCTGCCTGCCCTTTATTAATCTTGATCCCCCAGTCAAGGCATTATCTAATTTCTTCACTCTGTAGTTTCTATACTTTACCTTTATAACTAATCAGCGATCTGTGGGGGAGATACTTTAAAACCATGCAAATATCCTGCAACTATTGATGATTCTTACCTGAATCAATCTTTACTGTGTTAGTTGTGAAATTAAGATCTTCCAACTCCAACATTTTTTTTTGAGCGTAGCATTACCAGTCAGCACTCAGCACACTGCTATAAACAAAACCCCTCTTTCTCCCCCATTTATCATTTTACCTACTTACTGACTTTATTAACTCATGGATTCCTTTTTTTTTTTTAATGGTTTCTAATTCATTACTGCTCATTTGTCCCAGATTCAACCAGTTGGAGCTCCTTCAAGCTGGCTCCTGTGTCTTTGTGACATACTTCCATCATTTATATATTTATTACCATTTTCTTACTTTTTGGTATAACGAGCTGTTTGAGACTACTCTTCTAGTAGTTTCCCTGCCCCAGTTCTGGAATCAGCCATTTCTCCTAGGAGCCCTTTAAATGGGAAATGGAATTAGAGACCCTATTCTAAACCCTAGGTGAGTTCATTACTACTGAGATGTGTTTACTTCTGGGTTAGTAGGTTAGACAAAGCTTGGAAATGCATGTATGTATATATAGACTTAATATTTTAAGGACAAGTTGGTTGCATAAAAATGCTTGATTTGGATTTTTTTTCTTTAAGTTTCTTACAAATGCTGCTCTACTGTTGCCTTGCTTTATATGTTATTTTTGAGGAGTCTGATGACAGTTTAATTCTTAAGAAGAATTAGAATTCTTTAGAAAAGTTTCCATTTTTATATTAATAACTTTTAAAATTCTTTACAAAAAAAGCATTCTGGTAAGTCACTCTTGTAATTTATTTCATGTTTTGAACTGGAGGCCCTGAGAATTTTTAAAATCTGTAAAGTCTAATAGTTTTACTAGAGTATGTCAGAGTTGACCTTTTCAAGTCAATTTTCCCTGATACCAGGAGGGCCCTTTTATTTATTTATTTTTCTTTTTTGGCTGTGTCTATGGAGCTTCCATGACCTTGCCTTGTACAAGTTTTGCTGGCTTCCCCAGTATTGTGTACTGTCTTACCCTTCTCCAAAGTTACCACTTATCTATTGTCTATTTAGTGTTTCTTCCATCCCAGCCCCTCCCCTCCCCTGTAACCGTTAAAGGTTGTTTCTTTTTGTATGTAAAACTTTTTAGTACACCGGTGGTCTCCTTCAATATTTGTCCCTTTGTGATGGATTTATTTCACTCAGCGTAATGTACGAGGGTCCTTTTAATGTGTAGTTTCAGGTCTTCTTTTATCTAAAGAATGTTTTCTTGGATTTTAATTATAAATATTATTTTATTGATTTTTTTTTTCCGTTTAAGGGATTTCAATTATATGAATATTGGAAATCTTTTGCCCATTTCCCATTTTTCTTTCTAACCATTTTTACTTCTTTCTGTAAATCATTTTTATTGTCTTGATTGGTTTCCTACTGTTCTCCAGTGGCCTTTATTAAATCTTCATTTGAATGTATTCTCCTTTGGACACCTTGGAATTGGGCCTTCATTTCTAATACGATTTTTCTTTTTCTTTGTTTCTTTCCTAAGTTAGATCAACTCTCATTTCATTTCATCCCAGTATATAGTCCATTTTGTTTTTAGTTTTTATATATTTTAAAACATTTTTTCAGTTTTTATTGTGTTTTAACTGGAAGTTTACAAATCAAGTCAGTCTCTCATACAAAAATTTACATACATCTTGCTATATACTCCTACTGGCTCTCCCCCTAATGAGACAGCACACTCCTCCTCTCTACCCTATATTACCATGTCCATTCAGCCAGCTTCTGTTCCCCTCTGCCCTCTTATCTCCCCTCCAGACAGGAGCTGCCCACATAGTCTCATGTGTCTACTTAAGCCAAGATGCTCACTCCTCACCAGTATCATTTTCTATCTTATAGTCCAGTCCAATCCCTATCTGAAGTGTTGGCTTTGGGAATGGTTCCTATCTTGGGCTAACAGAAGGTCTAGGGGCCATGATCTCCAGGGTCCTTCTAGTCTCAGTCAGACTATTAAGTCTGGTCCTTTTACAAGAATTTGGGGTCTGCATCCCACTGCTCTCCTGCTCCATCAGGGATTCTCTGTTGTGTTCTTTGTCAGGGCAGTCATCAGTTGTAGCCGGGCACCATCAGGCTGATGTAGTCTCTGAGTTATGTGGCCCTTTCTGTCTCTTGGGCTCATAATTACCTTGTGTCTTTGGTGTTCTTCATTCTCCTTTGCTCCAGATGGGTTGAGACAAATAGATGCATCTTAGATGGCCACTTGCTAGCATTTAAGACCCCAGATGCCACTCTCCAAAGTAGGATGTAGAATGTTTTCTCAATTGATTTTCTTACGCCAGTTGACTTAGATGTCCCCTGAAACCATGGTCCCCAAACCTCCACCCCTGTTACGCTGGTCTTCAAAGCCTTTGGTTATTCAGGAAACTTCTTTGCTTTTGGTTTAGTCCAGTTGTGCTGAGCTCGCCTGTATCGCGTGTTGTCTTTCCCTTCACCTAAAATAGTCTTGTCTACTATCTAATTAGTGATTATCCCTCTCCTTCCCTCCCTCCCCACTCTCATAACCATCAAAGAATATTTTCTTCTCTGTTTTAACTATTTCTTGAGTTCTTATAATAGTGGTCTCATACAATATTTGTCCTTTTGCAACTGGTTTTTTTTTTTTTAATTTCACTCAGCATAATGCCTTCCGGATTCTTCCATGTTATGAAATGTTTCACTGATTCATCATTGTTCTTTCTCAATGCATAGTATTCCATTGTATGAATATACCATAATTTATCCATTCCTCCGTTGATGGGCACCTTGGTTGCTTCCATCTTTTTGCTATTGTAAACAGTGCTGCAGTGAACACGGTGTGCATATATCTGTTCATGTAAAGGCTCTTATTTCTCTAGGATATATTCCAAGGAATGAGATTGCTAGATCATATGGTAATTCTATCTCCAGCTTTTGAAGGAAGCACCAAATCGATTTCCAAAGGGGTTGTACCATTTTACATTCCCACCAGCAGTGTATAAGTGTTCTAGTCTCTCCACAACTTCTCCAACATTTATTATTTTGTGTGTTTTGGATTAACACCAGTGCTGTTGGAGTGAGATGGAATCTCATCGTGGTTTTCATTTGCATTTCTCTAATGGCTAATGATCATGAGCATTTCCTCATGTATCTGTTAGCTACCTGAATGTCTTCTTGTCTTTTTGTAGTTGAGTTTTCACAGTATCATGTAGATTTTAGAGATCAGGCGCTGATCGGAAAAGTCCTAAGAACTTTTTCCCAGTCTGTAGGTAATATTTTTATTCTTTTGGTGAAGTCTTTGGATGAGCAAAGGTGTTTGATTTTTAGGAGCTCCCAGTTATCTAGTTTTTCTTCTGGTGTTTGTGCATTGTTAGTAATGTTTTGTATACTGTTTATGCCATGTATTAGGGCTCCTAGCATTGTCCCTATTTTTTCTTCTGTGGTCTTTATTGTTTCAGATTTTGTATTTAGGTCTTTGATCCACTTTGAGTTAGTTTTTGTGCATGGTGTGAGGTATGGGTCTTGTTTCATTTTTTTTTTTTTTTTGCAGACGGATATCCAGTTATGCCAGCACCGTTTGTTAAAGAGACTGTCTTTTCTCCATTTAACAGACTTTGGGCCTTTGTCAAATATCAGCTGCTCATATGGGGATAGATTTATGTCTGGATTCTCAATTCTGTTCCATTGGTCTATGTATCTGTTGTTGTACCAGTACCAGGCTGTTTTGACTACTGTGATGATATAATAGGTTCTAAAATCAGGTAGTGTGAGACCTCCCACTTTGTTCTTCTTTTTCAGTAATGCTTTACTTGTCCAGGGCCTCTTTCGCTTCCATATGAAATTGGTGATTTGTTTCTCCATCCCATTAAAAAATGTCTTTGGGATTTGGATCAGAATTGCATTGTATCTATAGATCGCTTTGGGTAGAAGATATTTTTACAATGTTGAGTCTTCCTATCCATGAGCAAGGTATGTTTTTCCACTTACGTAGGTCTCTTTTGGTTTCTTGCAGTAGTGTCTTGTAGTTTTTTTTTTTGTGTGTGTGTGCAGGTCTTTTATCTCTCTGGTTAGATTTATTCCTATGTATTTTATCTTCTGGGAGCTACTGAAAATGGTATTGATTTGGTGATTTCCTCTTTGTTGGTGTAGAGGAATCCAACTGAATTTTGTGTGTTTGTCTTGTATCCTGATAATCTGCTGAACTATTAGTTTCAGTAGATTTCTTGAGGATTCTTTAGGGTTTTCTGTGTATAAGATCATGTCATCTGCAAACAGAGATACTTTTACTTCTTCCTTAACAATCTGGATGCCATTTATTTCTTCATCTAAGTTTTTATATTTATGATTCAAGGTTTTTGTTTTTAATATATCCTCAAATGATTGTTTGAGGGTATTTAATTCATTTTAAAATGTTGTATTATTACTGGGTTTTGTTTTGTTTTCTTTTTAGCTTCATCAAATTGAGTTGGTGCCATGGTTGAAAATCAATTGACTATATATATATGGGTCTATATCTAGACTTTATTCTTTTCCATTGGTCTATTTCTATCTATCTCTATTGTAAGCTTACTTATGATAAGTCTTGAAGTCAGAAATGTAAGATCTCTAACTTTGTTCTTTTATCAGATTGTTATTCTAGGTTGTTGGCACGTCCATATAAATTTGAGAACCACATTGTGGATTTTCCCCCAAAAAAAGAAACCCTCCTGAGCTCCAGAGGTGATTTGAGATTCTACATGATGCTATCTTCCTCCAGAGAGGATTTACATTTTCTCTGTCAAGCAGATGGCCTAGGAGCTGAACACCTTCATCCAATCAGTGTCTGAGAAATTCAAAGCCAGGCTTCAGTCCTTCTGAGGGTTGGCCTATTTCCATTCCATTTTACCATTATTCCTTTGGTGGTGAAGCCCTTCATGATCCCAGTCAAAAGCCTGGAGTGTTTACTAGGTCCCTCAGAGCCTTTTCAGGCTCTTTAATACAATTTTTGTCTTCCTAATTCTTGCTGGAGAACTGCTGATAGCTATTTTCAGCTTCTCAGCCTGTCTGTGCTGCTTTTGTTTTTGGAATCTGCAATTATCTGCAGGGTAAACTGTTGCCAAACACCAGTCTTACCTCCTTTGGCTTCTCTTTTCTTCCAGATCTTGGACTAGCAAATTCTCACTGCTTTGGTGGTTCTTTTATGCCTCCAAATTTGTGCTTGAAAAAATAATAATTTAGAGAAATAAAATTTATAAATATCTAACAAGACAATCCAAAAAAAAAAAAAAAAAAGTAGCAAAGATACAAATTAACCCTTAGACATTAAAAGGGTAATGGAAAAAATCCATTGCTGTCAAGTCAATTCTGACTCATAGTGACCCTATAGGACAGAGTAGAACTGCCCCATAAGGTTTCCAAGGAGTGCCTGGTGGATGTGAACCACCAGCCTTTTGGTTAAGCAGCAGTAGCTCTTAACCACTAAGCCACCAGGGTTTCCAAAAGAGTAATAGGAATACTATAAACAACACTGTGCCCGTAAATTTCACAACTTAGATGAAATGGACCGATGTCTTGGGGGGAGGGAGGAGGACAAGTTACCAAAGCTAACTGAAGCAAAAATAGGTAACATTAATAGTCCCGAATTTACTAAATTTAATTTGCAGTTAAGACTTTACAAAAAATGTAAACTACAGTTCCAGATAGTTTCACTGCCAAATTCTACCAGTAAAGTAAGAAATAAATCCAATTCCACATAATCTCATTCAGAATACTGAAGAGGAGGAAACACTTCTCAAGTAATTTTACGGGGCTAAAATTACCGATACCCAGAACAGCGAAGAACGGTATAACTGCAGACCAATATTCGTTATGAACACAGATGCAAAAATCCTCAACATTTTAGTAAATTGAATCCAGCAATATATAAAAAAGATGTACATTACAATCAATTGGGGTTTATCCTAGGAATACAAGGCTGGTTCAATATTCTAAAATTAAGCAAAGTAATCCACCATATTAACAGACTAAAATAAACCCTTGTGATCATATCAATAAATACAGGAAAAAATTGACAAAATTCAATATCTATTCATGATTTTTTAAAAAAGTCTCAGCAAACTAGGAGTAGAAGAGAGAGCCTTACGCTAATAATAAATAAATAAATATAAAAGGCATCTAAAAAAACTTACCATCATGCATCTGTCAGTTTGTCATACTGTCGTGGCTTGCATGTTGCTGTGAGCTGGAAGCTATGCCGCTGGTATTTCAAATACCAGTGTCTTTCTTAGGCTGGGTTCTCTAGAGAAGCAAAACCAGTAAAGTGTATAAGTATCGATATAAAACCAAAAAAACCAAACCCAGTGCCATAGAGTTGATTCTGACTCATAGCGACCCTATAGGACAGAGTAGAACTGCCCCATAGAGTTTCCAAGGAGCACCTGGCAGATCTGAACTGCCAACCCTTTGGTTAGCAGCCATAGCACTTAACCACTACGCCACCAGGGTTTCCAAATATCTATATAGAGAGATTTATATAGAGGAAATGGCTTACGTGGTTGTAGAGGCTGGAATGTCCCAAATCTGTGGGTCAGGCTGGAGTCCTTCCTGATTCAGGTAGCCACAGGGGCTGGCAAACCCAAGATTGGCAAGTCAGACAGCAGAGGTTTTGCTCACAGTCTGCAAAGATGGGCAAATTCCAACATCAGCAGGCAAGATGGCAGGTAAGCTGCTAACTCAAGTCCCAAGCAACGGAGGTCAGATGAACAGGAACCAGCTGTAAAATTCAGGGCAATCAAAAGCCCTTGAGGCTTGCCAGAGAGTCCACCTATACTGGATACAGGCCACACCCCCAAGGAAACTTCCTTTCAACTGATTGGCTGCTCAGAGCAGATCCCATCATGGAAGTGATCACATTATATCAACTCTCATCATGGAAGTGCTCACAACATCATATGACTGCCAAACTACATCATAACTGCCAAACCACTGAGAATCATGGCCCCGCCAAGTTGGCACACAATCTTAATGATCACAACCAGCAAGTCTCCCATGGTGGAGAGGTTTCAGCAGAGCTTCCAAACTAAGACAGACTAAGAAGAAGGACATGGCAGCCTACTTCTGAAAAAAAGGCCAGTGAAAACCTTATGAATTGGAGCAGAACATTGTCTGGTATAGTGCCAGGAGATGAGCCCCTCAGGTTGGAAGACACTCAAAGTATGACTGGGGAAGAGCTGTCTCTGCAAAGTAGAGTCAAACTTAATGACATGGATGCAGTAAGGCTTTTAAGATCTTCATATGCTGATGTGCATGACTCAAAATGAGAAGAAACAGCTGCAAACACCCATTAATAATCAGAACATGGAATGTACAAGTATGAATCGAGAAAAATAGGAAGTCATCAAAAATGGAATGGACCACATAAAATCGATACCCTAGGCATTAAAAAAAAATTAGTGACCTGAAATGGATTGGTATTGGCCGTTTTGAATCAGACAATAATATGGTCTACTATGCTGGGAATGACAAATTGAAAGGAATGGCCTCACATTCATAGTCAGAAAAAACATTTCATGATCTACCCTGAAGAACAACGCTCTCAGTGATAGGAAAATACGCACATGCCTACAAAAAAGACTGGTTAATACAACTATTTACACATCAACCACTAATTCCAAAGATGAATTGAAATTTTTTACCTACTTCTGCAGCCTGAAATTGATCAAATATACAATCAAGATGCATTGATAATTACTGGTGATTAGAATGCAAAAGTTGGAAACAAAGATAAAGGATGGTAGTTGGAAAATATGGCCTTGGTGATAGAAAGGAAGCTGGAGATCACATGATAGAATTTTGCAAGACCAATGACTTATTCATTGGAAATACCTTTTTTCAACAACATAAGTGGTGATCACACAGGTGAACCTTACCAGATGGAAAACACAGGAATCAAATCAACTACATCTGTGGAAAAAGGTGATAGAGCGGCCACCTATGGAACAGACCATCAATTGCTCATATGCAAGTTCAAGTTGAAGCTGAAGAAAATTAAGACAAGTCCATGAGAGCAACCTGAGTATATCCCACCTGAATTTACAGACCATTTCAAGAATAGATTTGATCCATTGAACACTAATGACTGAACACCAGATGAGTTGTGGGATGACATCAAGGACATCATACATGAAGAAAACAAAAGATCATTAAAAAGACAGGAAAGAAAGAAAAGACCAAAATGGATGTCAGAAGAGATGCTGAAACTTGCTTCTTGCACGTAGAATAGCTAAAGCAAATGGAAGAAATAATGAAGTAAAAGAGCTGAACAGAAGATTTCAAAGGGTGGCTCAAGAAGACAAAGTATTATAATGAAATGTGCAAAAACCCGGAGTTAGAAAACCAAAAGGAAAAAACATGCTTGTCATTTCTCAAACTGAAAGAACTGAAGAAAACATTCAAGACTTGATTTGCAATTTTGAAGGATTCTGTGGGCAAAATATTGAATGACACTGGAACCATCAAAAGAGGATGGAAGAAATACACATAGTCTCTGTACCAAAAAGAATTGGTCAACATTCAGCTATTTCAGGAGTTAACACATGATCAAGAAGAATGTGGCATCAGGATTGGAGGAAGACTCATTAACAACCTGTGATATGACCTTGTGACACAACCTTGTTTGCTGAAAGAAAAGAAGACTTGAAGCATATCCTGATGAAGCTCAAAGACTACAGCATTCAGTACGGATTACACTTCAACACAAAGAAAACAAAAATCCTTACAACTGGACCAATAAACAACATCATGATGAATGGAAAAAATATTGAAGTTGTCATGGATTTCATTTTACATTGATCCACAGTCAATGCCCATGGAAGCAGCAGTTCAGACATCAAACAACGTATTGCATTGGGCTAATTTTCTGCAAAAGACCTCTTTAAATTGTTGAAAAGCAAAGATGTCACTTTGAGGACTAAGGTGTGCCTGATGCAAGCCATGATATTTTCAATCGCCTCATATGCATGCAAAAGCTGGACAATGAATAAGGAAGGCTGAAGAAGAATTGATGCATTTGAATTATGGTGTTGGCAAAGAATACTGAATATACCATGGACTGCCAGAAGAACAAACAAGTCTGTCTTGGAAGAAATACAGCCAGAATGTCCCTTGGAAGAGAGAATGGTGAGAGATTGTCTCATGTACTTTGGACATGTTATCAGGAGGGACCAGATCCTGGAGAAGGACATCATGCTTGGTAAAATAGAGGATCGACAAAAAAGAGGAAGGCCCTCAACAAGATGGATTGACACAGTGGCCACAACAATGGGCTCAAACACAGCAACCACTGTGAGGATAGCACAGGACTGGGGAGCATTTTGTTCTGTTGTACATAGGGTCGCTATGAGTTGAAACAAACTCGACGCCATCTAAGAACAACAACAAAAAAGCCTTGGTCAGAAAAAATAATAATTTGTCCAGCTTTTCTAATTGTTCTCAGCAAGGGGTTTGTCTGAAATAGCCTAGATAGTTATACATTTTTTTTTTAATATTTTAATGAAATTTAATTTTGTTTGGAAAATATGTTCAGACCTCTCTGATAATTCTGGAGATAATTAGCAATTACCTAGAGGGGTGGAAATTGCTAGCATGGCGGTTTGGCTTAAGCTGTATTAAGAGGAAATGGTACCACAGACTCTCAGATCAGAATGAGAGTCCACAAATGGAATGTGACATTTGGAGCTGGCCACCAAGGCAACTTGGTGTGCCTTATAAATTTTCCACCCTCACCCCTAAAAGAAGGAGAGGTAGGGGTAATATCTCTTTGCACATTACTTTTATCCAGCCCCACGGAGGCAAAGCAGTATCACCCACTTATCATTTTTCATTACTAGGCTATCACTGCATATGAGTTTTTTAACTGGATAATACTGAGGGGTACTCCTCCTACTTGCTTTTAGATATTGATAATAGAATCTGTTCACCCCAGCTTAATCCCAGGAACTTCTCGCTGTGCCGTCATTTAACGAGGAAATCAGGCTGGTGGAGGTGGCGGCAGCAACAGGAGAGGAGAATGTGCCCTATTTGGTAATTTTAACTTAAGCCCCTGAAGTTTCTCAAACCAAAAGTGAGGCGAGTCAGAAGTCTGTGACTCATGTACACGGATGTACATACACAGGCAGCCACATAGGTATTCATGTACACGCTCCCCAGCACATATATATTATATTTACATATTCCAATGTATTTTTTTTTTTAGACATAGATTCAAAACTTTTATGGAACAGATGGAGCCCTCGCGGCACAGTAGTTAAGAGCTTGGCTGCTAACCAAAAGGTCACCAGTTCAAATCTACCAGCCGCTCGTTGGAAACCCTATGGGCCAGTTCTACTCTGTCCTATAGGGTCGCTGTGAGTCGGAACCAACTCAACAGCACCTAACAGCAACAACAACAATGCAAAAGTACACAGGAGACTTTTCGAGAAACATTTAGGGAAACATAAACTGCCTCCCCGGGAGGATTGGTCTGGTGCCTGTATATGGCTTCTCAGGATCCATGTGCCTTCACCAGACCCAGCCTCATGACTGCCAAAATGTTCTCTCTAATCAAGGCCTTTCTGCTTTACTGGTCATGAAGGACAAGGAGATACTCATGTTCCAGAAGACTGGCTCAGACAAGCCTATTGAATGGCCCTAAAGGCTTTTAGACGTCAAAAGAGTTTTTTTTTTTTAATGATTATCATGACATAGTAATGCAACAGAAAAAAATCATGCCTTTTCTTTAATGACTCTGTGGGGACTGGAGTAGAAAAGGAAGGGGCTGCCTCTGGGGTCGAGCAAGAATGGACTTGCTTGAGAAAATCAAGCAAGGAAATAAAAGAGGACTCCTGGGATCATCCCACCAGGACTTCTGAGGAAACTCTAACGAGATGACTTAAAAGTGTGGTGGAATAAACTCTGTGGCTCCCACACTGGTCTAATCCCAGTTGAAATTGCACAACCAGGGGTTGGCTGACAATCTTTGGGAAGCGAAGGAAGGTCCAACATTCAAAGCTTGGCAGCCTGACCAAGACTTTTTCTCTTTTCTTTGAATTTTTATAGTTCCTTAATTTTCTGTCACTTAAGAAAAGGAGACCTGGTGGTGTGGTGGTCAAAACACTCAACTGGTGGATTTGAATCAGTGGTTTGAACCCACCAGCCACTCTGGGGGAGAAAGATGTGGCAGCCTGCTTCTGTAAAGATTAAAGGCTTGGAAATCCTGTGGGGCAGTTCTACTCTGTCCTATTTGGGCCTCTATGAGTCAGAATTGACTTGTTGGCAATGGGTTATGGAACAGATAGTCTGAGAACAGGTAGCCTAACCTTATGTGAAACTAGATAAGGTCCTGTAATCTATCAGGTATTGTGTGGAAAGAGGTGACCCAAAGGACCCTCTTGAGGAAGGACAGGATCAAGGAATAAGAGCTAATGTTTGTTGATGCCCATAATGTGCCAAGTATGATGCTAAAAAACCTTGTATATATTATCACATTCAGCCTTCATAATGATCCTACAGAATAGGTATTGTTATCCTTATTTTTCAGTTAAGGCTCTCAGAAACTCCATACCCAAGGTCAAATAGCTAGTGCATTTGCAGAGCCAAGATTCAAATCCAGTTCCGACAGACTCCAAAGCCTGTTCTCTGAGAGTATGAAAGAGAGGCAGAAGTTCTTATTTAAACAACTAGGCTCTATACTAGAGTTTCTAAACAGAAGTATAGCTAATAAATTTGTTAATTGTTTCTCTCTCGCAGTGGCCATCAACATTAATCTCAGTGAATAAGGGTCTGTTGAGCACTTACTAAATGCTCAGTTACTAGGTTTTGATGGGCAAGGGTAAGGTTGGGTTTGAACAGTGAAAGAACAGAACACAGAAATGTTCGCATTAACAAACTTTTTTTTGAACACCTCAGCACTGAGCTGGGTATTTAAGATACAAAGATACAGGTGTACAACATGATCCCTACCCTCCAAAGCATACAGCTACTTAATTCAGTGTCCTTTATGTAGCATCTACATGCACAGAATTTACATACCTGTGTAAGGTATCAAAGATACAAAGACAAGTAAGCCTGGACCTTCTCTCAATGAAACTTGCAGTTTTGGGGTGAGTCAGACCCGTAAATGGGCAATTTCAACATGAGATACTGAGTTAAAAGCCACAGGGTGTCTTGGGATCATGGGGAGGGGTCGTTTAACTCAACATGGTGAATCAAGGAAGATTTCCAGGAAGAAATGACTCCTGAACTATGATGGAGAAGCAGAATGAATGCACCTGAAACACTTAGCAAGCAGTACTGACAGTATATATGTTCTAAACAGAATGATACAGATTATATGGCACTGTAGAAATGCAATGAATTTTCCATTGCTGAGGTGAATCCCTGAGTAACTTCAGAGTGAGAGCTATCAGACTAGTAACCTTCCTTTTCCCTTTGCTTTTGCAACTCCTAAAGCCCATTGTCTGTTGTGAGGATTTCCTTCCTTCCTTCCTGTCCTTCCTCCCTCCCTCCCTCCCTTCCTCCCTTCTCTTTCTTTACTCTTTCTTCTTTCTTTTTTTCTCTTTCTTTCTCTCTCCCTCTGTCTCCCTCTCTGTCCTTCTGTCTCCCTCTTCCTCTTTCCCTCTCCCTCTCTCCCTCCCTCCCTTCCTCTCTTTCTTTTCTTTCTTCCTTCCTCCCTTTCTCCCCTCCTCCCTTTCTTCCTTCCTTCTTCCCTCCCTCCCTTTCTTCCATCCTTTCTTCCTTCCTTCCTTTTTCTTTTTACAGTGAATGGGAAGGTTATAAGAGCCTGAGAAAACTGGGGAAGTCTTCAACCAGAATGTGAGACTTGAAAGATCCATTGGATTTAAATATAAAAAGGGAAGGCATACATACACACATAGAGAGAGAGAAAAATTTATCTCAAGAAAATGACTCATGCGGTTTTAAAAGTTGGCTAGTTCCAAGTCCGTGGGCCAGGCATCAGGATGGAGGCTTCTCCTGACTCACGTAGCTGCAGGGGCTGACAAACTCAAGATTGGCAGGTCAGATGGCAGGCCACTGGCTCACAGCCTGCAGAGGCCAATGAATCCCAAGATCGTCAGATAAGCTGCTAGTTCAAGTCCCAAGAACCAAGGGTCAGA
Source organism: Loxodonta africana (assembly GCF_030014295.1). Lineage (NCBI taxonomy): Eukaryota > Metazoa > Chordata > Mammalia > Proboscidea > Elephantidae > Loxodonta > Loxodonta africana. Next base: position 33,523,977 of record NC_087365.1, read on the forward strand.
TGGTGACGAGCCGGATGCAGGATCCAGAGCAAGAGCCTTGATGGAACATGCATTTATATACTTGTTATGGATTGAATTGTTCTCCCCAAAAATGTGTGTCAACTTGCCTAGGCCATTATTCCTAGTATTGTGTTGTCATCCTCCCTTTTGTGATCAGACCTAATTGTCCTGTGTGTTGCAAATCCTAACCTGTATGATGTTAATGAGGCAGGATTAGAGGCAGTTGTGTTAATGAGGCAGGACACAATATACAGGATTAGACTGCATCTTGAGTCAATCTGTTTTGAGATGTAAAAGAGAAAAGCAAGCAGAGAGGAGAGGGACCACATCACCATTGAGAAAGAAGGGCTGGGAGTGAAGTACATCCTTTGGACCCAGGATCCCTGCACTGAGAAACGTCTAGACCAACGGGAAGATTGATGCCAAGACACATAGAGATCTCCAAGGAACTTCAGGCCCACAGATGTTGAAAGAAGACAAGGAATTTTCCCCAGAGCCAACAGGAAGAAAAATTCTTCCCCTAGAGCTGATACAGTAAATTTGGATTTCTAGCTTCCTAAACTGTGAAATGGCACTAGTTTTTTTTTTTTTTTTTAACTGTGAGAGAGTAAATTTTTGTTTGTTAAAGTCATCCACTTGTGGTATTTCTGCTATAGGAGCACTAGATAACTGGGACAATACTGGAGGCTGGCCACATCCCCAAGGAAACTCGCTTTCGACTGCTTGGCTGCTAATAGCAGATCTCATCACAGAATTGATTATATCATTATATAACTGCCAAACTGCATCATAACTGCCAAACCACTGAGAATCATGGCCCAGTCAAGTTGATACATAAGCTTAACCATCATAACATAAAAAGGAAAATGAATACCAACTATTTAGCCAGTCAGCTCACATTCATTGGGTCTCTATCCTGAATCATTACATAGTGCTAAAGACTCTGAGATGAATCTGACACACGGATTGTAATAAGCAGGACATGTTTGTGAGCAGTAAATGGAAAGCGTATGTGAAACAGTAGAAATAGTCTAATAATCAAAATGGGATAGATGGGAAAGGGCCTGGAAGCCAAAGAGAGGAATTATAGTTGATGTGGTTTATTTATTTATTTATTTATTTTTATGGTTGATATGAGTCAGAATCAACACAATGACATGGTTGATACCAAGAGTTCTTTTGGTCTTTGAGCAGAAAGTGGTTGGAAAAGATTTGAGAAAGGGAAGACTGGTATCATACAGACTAGGAGGCTGTGTATGAGTGTAATTCTGGCACTAACCGTCTCTAGGACACAGCAGAAGGAATAGAAAGGAACAACTGACATTTTAAAGAAAGAATGGACAGGGCTTCAGGGTATAAAGAATCTTTAGCTCCAGGATATTGGTTTTTACTTTTGGAAATATTCAGTTACAGCTCCAAAACCTAAAAGGAATTTGGGTTGGGAGTGGTAGAGCAAGGGAGGAAGGGAATGCAAAAAAGGATGCAGGCTGAGGATGAGGCTGTAACTGCTGTGCAGCCCAGACTCAGGTGTCTTCCTTTAAGGCTTAGGATTTAGGGCCTGTGAAGCTTCTTTTCAAAAAACGAGTGAGGACCCCAAACTAGGAGAATCATTGCTTAGAGGGCAATATTTATCAGATTGAGCAACTCCAAAAGTAGAGACAAATCAGGGAGCATTTTAGAAGGCTTAACATGCAGAGAAGCTTGTGAAAAAAAATGTTTTCAGGACCTAGATATACTGAGATCCTAACTCAGCAAATCTGAAGTGGAGCCCAGGAATCTTTAACAAACACTTAAGATAATACTAATACAAAAGTGGAGCCTGGTGGTGCAGTGGTTAAGAGCTACAGCTGCTAACAAAAAGATAAGCAGTTCAAATCCATCGGCCACTCCTTGGAAACCTCATGGGCCAGTTCTACTCTGTCTTATGGGGTCATTGAGTCAGAACCAACTTGACAGCTCACCTAACAACAACAATAAAGCAAAAGAGCACAGGAGACCTTTCAAAACACAATTTAGGGAAGATAAACTGCCTCCCCAGGAAGATTGGGCTGGTGCCTGTATATGGCTTCTCAGGATCCATGTGCCTTCACCAGACCCAGCCTCATGACTGCCAAACTGTTCCCTCTAATCAAGGCCTTTCTGCTTTACTGGTCATGAAGAACAAGGAGATACTCGTGTTCCAGAAGACTGGCTCAGACAAGCCTATTGAACGGCCCTAAAGGCTTTTAGATGTCAAAAGGGTTTTTTTCAAATGATCATCATAATGTAACACTGCATCAGAAACAATCATGTCTTTTCCTAAATGACCCTGTGGGAACTGGAGTAGAAAAGGAAGGGGCTGCCTCTGGGGTCAAGCAAAATGGACTTGCTTGAAAAATCAAGCAAGGCAACTGAAAAGGACTCCTGGGATCATCCCACCAAGACTTCTGAGGAGACTTAATGAGATGACTTAAAAGTGTGGTGGAGTAGCCTCTGTGGCTCCCACATTGGTCTAATCCCAGTTGAAATCACACAACCAGGGGTTGGCTGACAACCTTTGAGAAGAGAAGGAAGATGTAACATTCAAAGCTTGGCAAATCTGGGGTGGCAGAGCCAAGATGGTGGAATAGACAGATGCTTCCCGCGAGCCCCCTTTAAAACAAAGACCCAAAAACACAAGTGAAACAAGTATATTTATGACAAGCTAGGAGCCCTGAGCATCAAAGGCAAGCTTAGAAAACGAACTGAGGGGCAGAGGGAGGAAGAGATGGTTCAGAAGTGAAGAGGAGTTACCAGACCTGAATCGCGGGGAGCGCTCAGGCACCATCCCCGAGAGCTGCAGTGGCAGGCTGGTACTAGCATTTGGCTGTGGTTTCCTCAGGGAGAAGCAGCCAGCCACACAGCCTACTCACACCTCCAGAACCTGAGAAAAAAGACGCTTTCAGCAAAAGCTAAGCGCTTGTGTATATTTTACCACGCCACCCTCCCTCCCAAGCCAGCTTCAGTGGCTGAATTCCCTGGGCCTGAGATAGGCCTTGCTGACCACCTAGAGCCATCCTCCCAGCCTTGGAGAAGGAAAAAATTTGCAATTGGAGGAAAAGATAATTTGCCAGATCCACTAATTGGAGGAGCTCAGGACAGAAGCGGCTCCTGTCCAGGCATAAATGGTTTGTGGACTTTGAGTACCTTTCCCCCCTACGTGGACCTGTGTGGGCCTATTCTCCTGAAATAGACTCCAACTGTTTCAGCTCTGTGGCGGAGAGTTGGTGTTTGATGTTTGACATTGTTTTGCCTATTAAACAGGGTCCTCATCTACCCACATCAGGGGCCTAAGAACTGGTAGCTCCACTCAGGTCACCCAGCCACCCATGATAGTGGTCCAAGGATAACTGGTACCTCCCAGCCCTTACAACCAAAAACATTGGGTGCCCATGGTCCGTCTGCAGAGCCCACCCACCTGTACGCTCTAGGGATCAGGGACATGCTTTCCTCAGAGACACATGGGGGACGATTCTCAGTCCCCTGCCTTGTTCAGGGTGTGACCCCCTTCTACAACCAGATACCGGTACCTACACCAATCACCCTTGCCCTTCTAGGACTGTAGGACAGAGCCTGTACCACACACTTGATGATCAGCTACCTGGACACCTGAGCTGAATTCATACAAGAAAAGTGAATGGACTCCTAGACTGATATACCTGATAACAGCTCTAGCCATCTGGGGACAGGACATCAGAGCTCCAAAGGTGAAAATAATCAGGCTAGCTCACTCAAGCAACCCATTTGGGCATATCAAAACAAAACAAAACAAGAAGCTATGACATAGTAAGCAAACATAAAATGAACTAATACAATACCTTATAGATGGCCCAGATACAACAGTCAATATCAAGTCACATAAAGAAACAGACCGTGATCGCCTCAACAAGCTCTCAGAACAAAGAATCAAGGGATCTTCTAGATGAAAGTGGCTTCCTGGAATTACCAGAGGCAGAATACACAGCCTGGCAAATCTGACCAAGACTTTTTCTCTTTCCTTTGAATTTTTATAGTTCCTTGATTTTATGTCCTTTGTGACACTTAAACAAAGGTGACCTGGTGGAGCAGTGGTCGAAGTACTCAGCTGGTGGGTTTGAATCAGCAATTCATAATGTCCTTCTCCAGAGACTTGTCCCTCCTGATAAAATGTCCAAAGTACATGAGACCAAGTCTCACCATCCTCACTATTAAGGTGCATTCTTACTGTACTTCTTCCAAGACAGATTTGTTTGTTCTTCTGGAAGTCCATGGTATATTCGATATTCTTCCCATAACCCATTGCCATTGAGTTGATTCTGAGTCATGGTGACCCTGTAGGACAGAGTAGAACTGCCCCACAGAGTTTCCAAGGAGCACCTGGTGGATTCAAACTGCCAACCTTTTGGTTAGCAGTGGTAGCTCTTAACCACTAGGCCACCAATATTCTTCACCAACACTACAATTCAAACGCATCAATTTTTCCTCAGTCTTCCAGCTCTTGCATACATATGAGGCAATTGAAAATATAATGGCTTGTGTCAGGTGCACCTTAGTCCTCAAAGTGACATCTTTGCTTTTCAACACTTTAAAGAGATCTTTTGCAGCAGGTTTGCCCAATGCAATACATCCTTTGATTTTTTTTCAAAAGTTTTATTTTTTCCCTTTTTTTTTTTTTATTGTGCTTTAAGTGAAAGTTTACAATCCAAGTCAGTTTATCATACAAAAACTTATACACACATTGTTATGTGACCCTAGTTGCTCTCCCTACAATGTGACAGCACAATCCTTCTCTCCACCCTGGATTTCCTGTGTCCATTCAGCCAGCTCCTGTCCCCTCTGCCTTCTCATCTCGCCTGAGAACAGGAGCTTTTTAAGTCTCATCTGTCTCCTTGAGCTAAGAAGCACACTCCTCACCAGTATCATTTTATGTCTTATAGTCCAGTCTAATCTTTGTCTGAAGAATCGGCTTCAAGAATGGTTTTCGTTTTGGGCTAATAGAGAGTCCGGGGGCCATAACCTCTGGGGTCCCTCCAGTCTCAGTCAGACCGTTAAGTCTGGCCTTTTTACTAGAATCTGAGGTCTGCATCCCACTTCTCTCCTGCTCCATCAGGGATTCTCTATTGTGTTCCCTGTCAGGGCAGTCACTGGTGGTAACTGCTTGGTCGTCTTTTTACTCTTTTGGTGAAGTCTTTGAATGAGCATAAGTGTTTGATTTTTAGGAGCACCCAGTCATCTAGTTTCTCTTCTGCCGTTTGTGCATCATTAGTCATGTTTTACATACTGTTTATGTTGTCTATTAGGGCTACTAGCGTTGTCTCTATTTTTTTCTTCCATTATCTTTATTGTTTTAGATTTTATATTTAGTTCTTCTCTCTCAGGCTGATGGAGTCTCTGGTTTATGTGACCCTTTCTTTCTCTTGGATTCGTATTTTCCTTGTGTCTTTGGTGTTCTTCATTCTCCTTTGCTCCAGGTGGGTTGAGACCAATTGATGCATCTTAGATGGCTGCTTGCTAGCTTTTAAGACCCCAGACACCACTCACCAAAGTGGGATGCAGAGCATTTTTTTAAATATACTTTGTTACGCCGACTGACCTAGATATCCCCTGAAACCCTTGAAGTGTTTGGTTGTATTCAGGAAACTTCTTAACTTTTTGATTAGTACAGTTGTGCTGATTTGCCCTGTATTATGTATTGTCCTTCCCTTCACCAAAAATAATTCTTGTCTACTATGTAATTAGTGAATACCTCTCTCCCTCCCTCCCCACCCTGGTAACCATGAAAGAATGTTTTCTTCTGTGTTTAAACCTTTTCTTGAGTTCTTATAATAGTGGTCTCATACAATATTTGTCCTTTTGCGACTGACTAATTTCACTCAGCATAATGCCTTCCAGATTCCTCCATGTTATGAAATGTTTTGCGGATTCATCATTGTTCATTATTGTTGCGTAGTATTCCATTGTGTGAATATACCATAATTCGTTTATCCGTTCATCCATTGATGGGCACTCTGGCTGTTCCCATCTTTTTGCTATTGCAAACAGTGCTGCAATGAACATGGATGTGCGTATATCTATTTGTGTGAAGGTTTTTATTTCTCTAGGATATATTCCACGGAGTGGAATTGCTGGATCGTATGGTAGTTCTATTTCTAACTCTTTAAGGAAGCACCAAATCAATTTCCAAAGTAGTTACACCATTTTACATTCCCACCAGCAGTGTATACATGTTCCAGTCTTCCCATAACCTCTCCATCATTTATTATTTTGTGTTTTTTGGATTACTGCCAGCCTTGTTGGGGTGAGATGGTAACTCATTGTAGTTTTGATTTGCATTTCTCTAATGGCTAATTGATCGTGAACATTTCCTCATGTATCTGTTAGCTACCTGAATGTCTTCTTTGGTGAAGTGGCTGTTCATATCCTTTGGCCATTTTTGAATTGGGTTATTTGTCTTTTTGTCATTGAGGGTTTGTAGTACCTTGTAGATTTTAGAGATTAAATGCTGATCGGATTTGTCATAGCCAAAAATCTTTTCCCAGTCTGTAGGTTGTCTTTTTACTCTTTTGGTGAAGTCTTTGAATGAGCGTAAGTGTTTGATTTTTAGGAGCCCCCAGTTACCTAGTTTCTCTTCTGCCGTTTGTGCATTGTTAGTAATGTTTTATATACTGTTTATATTGTGTATTAGGGCTACTAGCGTTGTCTCTATTTTTTCTTCCATGATCTTTATCGTTTTAGATTTTATATTTAGGTCTTTGATCCATTTTGAGTTAGTTTTTGTGCATGGTGTGAGGTATGAATCTTGTTTCATTTTTTTGCCAATGGATATCCAGTTATGCCAGCATCATTTGTTAAAGAGGCTGTTTTTTCCCCATTTAAAGGACTTTGGGCCTTTGTCAAATATCAGCTGCTCATAGGTGGATGAAGTTAGGTCTGGATTCTCAATTTTGTTCCACTGGTCCGTGTATCCATTGTTGTACCAGTACCAGGCTGTTTTGACTACTATGACAGTATAATAGGTTCTAAAATCAGGTAATGTGAGACCTCCCACTTTGTTCTTCTTTTTCTGTATTGCTTTACTTATCTGGGGCCTCTTCCCTTTCTATGTATGAAGTTGGCCATTTGTTTCTCCATCTCATTAAAAAATGCCATTGGAATTTGGATCAAGATTGCATTCTATCTCTAGATTGCTTTGGGTAGAATGGATATTTTCACAATGTTGAGTCTTCCTATCCATTTGCAAGGTATGTTTTTCCACTTTTGTAGGTCTCTTTTGGTTCCTTTCAGCAGTGTTTTGCAGTTGTCTTTGCATAGGTCTTTTACGTCTCTGGTTAGATTTATTCATATGTATTTTATCTTCTTGGGGGCTATTGTAAATGGTATAGATTTGGTGATTTTCTCTTCAACGTTCTCTTTGTCAGTGTAGAGGAATCCAACTGATTTTTGTATATTTATCTTGTATCCTCATACTTTGCTGAAATCTACTAGTTCCAGTATCTTTCTTGTAGATTCTTTAAGGTTTTCTGTGTATAAGATCATATCATCTGCAAATAGAGATACTTTTACTTCTTCCTTACTAACCTGGATGCCCTTATTTCTTTATCTAGCCTAATTGCTCTGGCTAGGACCTCCAGCACAATGCTGAATAAGAGTGGTGATAAAGGGCATCCTTGTCTGGTTCTGGTTCTCAAGGGGAATGCTTTTAGACTCTCTCCATTTAGGACGATATTGGCTGTTGGCTTTGTATAAATGCCCTTTATTACACTGAAGAATTTCCCTTCTATTCCTATTTTGCTGAGAGTTTTTATCGCTAATGGGTGTTGGACTTTGTCAAATGCCTTTTCTGCATTAATTGATAAGATCATGTGGTTCTTGTCTTTTGTTTTATTTATGTGATTGATTACATAGATTGTTTTTCTAATGTTGAACCATCCCTGCATATTTGGTATGAATCCCACTTGGTCATGGTGAATTATTTTTTTGATATGTTGTTGAATTCTATTGGATAGAATTTTGTTGAAGATTTTTACGTCTATGTTCATGAGGGATATTGGTCTGAAATTTTCTTTTTTTGTGGTGTCTTTACCTGGTTATGCTGGCTTCATAGAATGGGTGTGGGAGTATTCCATCCTTTTGCATGCTCTGAAATACCTTTAGTAGTAGTGGTGTTAACTCTTCTGAAACTTTGGTACAATTCCCCAGTGAAGCTGTCAGGGTCAGGGCTTTTTTTGTTGTTGTTGGAAGTTTTTTAATTATCTTTTCAATTTCTTCTTTTGTTATAGGTTTATTTAGTTGCTCTACCTCTGTTTGTGTTAGTTTAGGTAGGTAGGGTGTTTCTAGAAATTTGTCCATTTCCTCTACATTTTCAAATCTGTTAGAGTACAGTTTTTCATAGTAATCTGTTATGATTTTTTTCATTTCAGTTGGGTCTGTTGTGATACCGCCAATCTCATTTCTTATTCAAGTTATTTGTTTCCTCTCCTGTTTTTCTTTTGTCAGTTTGGCTAACGGTTTATCAATTTTTTGGTCTCTTCCAAGAACCAGTTTTTTGGTCTTGTTAACTCTTTTCATTGTTTTTCTATTCTCTGTTTCATTTAATTCTGCTCCGATTTTTATTATCTGCTTTCTTCTGGTGCCCAAGTGTTTCTTTTGTGGTTCTCTTTCTTTTTGTTCAAGTTCTTGGGTTTATTCTTTGATTTTGACCCTTTCTTCTTTTTGGATGTGTGCATTTATTGCTGTAAATTGACCTCTGAGCACTGCTTTTGCTGTGTCTCAAAGGTTCTGGTAGGATGTGTTTTCATTTTCATTTGATTCCATGAATTTCTTTATTCTGTCCTTAATTTCTTCTATAACCCATTAATTTTTGAGTAAGGTGTTGTGCAGTTTCCATGTATTTGATTTTCTTTCCTTGCTTTTTCTGTTATTGATTTCTATTTCTATGGCTTTATGGTCTGAAAAGATACTTTGTAATATTTTGATGTTTTGGATTCTGCTAAGTCTTGCTTTATGGCCTGATACATAATCTATTCCAGAGAATGTTCCATGTGCGTTGGAAAAGAAAGTATACTTGGCTGCTGTTGGTTGGAGTGTTCTGTATATGTCTATAAGGTCAAGTTGGTTGATTGTGGCATTTAGATCTTCCGTGTCTTTATGGAGCTTCTTTCTTGATGTTCTGTCCTTCTCCGAAATTGGTGTGTTGAAGTCTCCTACTTTTATTGTGGAGCTATCTTTCTCTCTTTTCAACGCTGTGAGAGTTTAGGTATTTCGGAACCCTGTAGTTGGGTGCTTAAGTATTTATTATGGTTATATCCTCCTGGTGTACTGACCCTTTAATCATTATATAGTGTCCTTCCTTATCCTTTGTGATTGATTTTACTTTAAAGTCTATTTTGCCAGAAATTAATATTGCCACTCCTACTCTTTTTTGATTGTTTGCTTGATATATTTTTTCCATCCTTTGAGTTTTAGTTTGTTTGTGTCTTTAAGTCTAAGGTGTGTCTTTTGTAGGCAGCATATAGGTGGGTCATGTTTTCAACCACTCTACCACTCTCTGTCTCTTTATTGGTGCATTTAATCCATTTACATTCAGCATAATTATTGATAAGTATGAGTTTAATTTTCTGTGCTGAGTCGTTTTTCTTTATATGTTTTCTTTTCCTCTTTTTCATTGTTGTGGATTTTGTATTTGCTGAGTCTTTATGTATTTCTTGCTGTTTATTTTGATGTGTAGGGTTGTTAGTTTCCTTTGTGGTTACCTTAATATTTACCCCTATTTTTCTAGTTTAAACTAATATTTTATTTCTTTATATCGCCTTGACTTCCATATGAAAGATCTATGACTACATTTTGTAGTCCCTTTTTTTTTTTTAATGTTGTCATCTTTTATATAATGACATCTCTGTTTTCCTGTTTTGAGTGTTTCAGCTTTGATTTATTTTTTTGATTTCCCTATCTGGGTTGATTATCTGGTTACTCTGTCCTGTGTTCTAGTTTTAGGTTGGTATCTGATATTATTGATTTTCTAACAGGAGGACTCCCTTTAGTATTTCTTGTAATTTTAGTTTGGTTTTTGCAAATTCCCTAAACTTCTGTTTGTCTGCAAATGTCCTAATTTCACCATCATATTTGAGAGACAGTTTTGCTGGATATATAGGTCTTGGCTGGCAAATTTTTTCCTTCGAGGCTTTATATATGTCATCCCATTGCCTTCTTGCATGCCTGTTTTTTGCTGAGTAGTCCAAGCTTAGTCTTATTGGCACTCTTTTGTAGGTGACTTTTTATTTATCCCTAGTTACTCTTAAAGTTCTGTCCTTATCTTTGATTTTGGCAAGTTCGATTATAATATGTCCTGGTGACTTTCTTTTGGGATCTACCTTATGCAGGGTTCAATGAGCATCTTGGATGATATCTTCACATTTTTTATGATATCAGGGAAGATTTCTGCCAACAAATCTTCAACAATTCTCTCTGTATTTTCTGTTATCCCCCCTATTCTGGTACTCCAGTCACTCATAAGTTATTCCTCTTGATAGAGTCCCACAGGGTTTCTTCTTTTTTTTTTTAATTCTTTTATCTGATTTTTCCTCAAATATGTTTGTGCCAAGTGCTTTATCTTCAGTCTCACTAATTCTGACTTCCATTGCCTCAGTTCTGCTTTTATGACTTTCTATTGAATTGTCTAATTCTGAAACTTTGTTGTTAAACTTCTGGATTTCTGTTGGCTGTCTCTCTATGGATTATTGCAGCCTATTAAATTTGTCATTATGCTCTTCTGTAACCTGCTTAAGTTTCTCTAATGTTTTGTCCATGCATTTCTTGGCTTGTCCTGCATTTTGCTTGATCTCTTTCCTGACCTCTTGAAGAGCTCTGTATATTAATCTTTTGTATTCTACCTCTGATACTTCCAGGAAGTTCTCTTCATTCAGAAGAATTCTTGATTCTTTGTTTTGGGAGCTTGCTGAAGCCATCATGGTCTGCCTTTTTGTGCGATTTGATATTGGCTGGTGTCTCAGCCATCCATAAGTTATTGTGTTTATTTTTTTATGTTTGCTTACTGTGTCCTAGCTTCTTGGTTTGTTTTGTTTTGATATGCCCAAATAGGCTACTTGAGCCAGTTAGTTTGATCATTATATGAATCTGTGAAGCGTCTCATAACATGGATGAATCTGGAGGATGTTATCCTGAGTGAATTAAGTCAATCACAAAAGGACAAATATTGAATGAGACCATTACTGTAAAAACTCATGAAAATGTCTACACACAAAAAGAAACAATCTTTGATGATTACGAGGGAGAGGAGGGGTGAGGATGGAAAAAACACTAAATAGACAATAGGTAAGTGGTAAATTTGGTGAAGGGTGAGACAGTACACAATACTGGGGAAGCCAGCACAACTTGTACACCGCACAGTCATGGAAGCTCCATAGACACATCCAAACTCCCTTAGGGGCCAAATTGCTGGGCTGAGGGCTATGGGGACCATGGTCTCGGGGAATGTCTATCTTAACGGGCGTAACATAGTTTATAAAGAAAATGTTCTACATTCTACTTTGGTGAGTAGCATCTGGGGTCTTAAAAGCCTGTGAGCAGCCATCTAGGATGCTCCACTGGTCTCACCCCTTCAGGAGAAAGGAAGAATGAAGAAAACTAAAGCTACAAGGGAAAGATTAGTCCAAAGGACTAATGGACCACATCTACCACAGCCTCCACCACTGAGTCCAGTACAACTAGATGGCGTCTGGCTACCACCACTGACTGCTCTGACAAGGATCACAATAGAGGGTCCTGGACAGAGCTAGAGAAAAATGTAGAACAAAATTCTAACTCAAAAAGAAAGACCAGATTTACTGGCCTGACAGAGACTGGAAAACCCTGAGAGTATGGCCCCCGGACACCCTTTCAGCTCAGTAATGAAGTCAATCCTGAGGTTCACCCTTCAGCCCAAGATTGGACAGGCCCATAAAACAAAATGAGACTAAAGGAGCACACCTGACCAGGGGCAAGGACTAGAAGGCAGGAGGGGACAGAAAACCTGGTAATAGGGAACCCAAAGTTGAGAAGGGAGAGTGTTGACATGTCGTGGGGTTGTTATCCAATGTCATAAAGCAATACGTGTACTAACTGTTCAGTGAAAAGCTAGTTTGTTCTATAAACCTTCATCTAAAGTGCAATTAAAAAAAAATAACTACCATGAATAAAAAGAATCAGTTGTATACATTTGGCTTTTACAGATGGCTTAGAACCTAGAAAAAGGAAAAACAGTAGAGAAAATAAGTGAACTCTAGTGCTATGAGTTGGAATCAGCTCAGTGGCACTGGGGGAGTGCTGGTTCATGAGAGAAAGGTGTGGCAGAATGCTTCTGTAAAGATTACATTCTTGGAAACCCTATGGCAGTTGTACTGTGTTCTATAGGGTAGCTATGAGTCAGAATCAACTGAACACTGGTGGGTTTTTTTTGGTTTGTTTGTTTTGTTTTGTTTTTAATACTAGTTATTTGAGAAGATCGATAAAGTTGATAAACACATAGCCTGACCAATCAGGAAAATAAAGGAAAGACATAAATTACCAATGTCAGGAATGAGAGAAAGACACCACTAGAGATTCTTTAGCTACCAAGAGGATAATAACAGAGTATTATGAATAACTGTATGCCAATAAATTTGGCAACTGAGATGAAACAGACAAATTTCTTCGATGACAAAAACCACCAAATTTCACTCAAGAAAAAAATATATAACATGAATATTCTTTTATCTATTAAAGAAACTGTGGTTAAAAATCTTTCCACAAAGAAAATACCAGGCTCAAACGGCTACACGGATGACTTCTACCAAACATGCAAGGAATAAATAATACCAATTCTCCACAAACTCTTCCAGGAAATTGAAAAGAAGGGACTACATTCCAGTTCATTTTATGAGGCCAAAACTTATACCAAATTACACTCAGACCAAAACCAAAGACATTACAAGAAACAGAAACTAAAGATCTACATCCCTCACAAATATAGATGCAAAATTTTTCACAAAATTTTGGCCAATCAAATCCAACAGTTTATTAAAAGGGTAATATGTTATGATCAAATGGGATTTATCCAAGGAATGCAAGGTTATTTTAACATTCAAAATCTGTCCCTGTAATTTATCATATTGACAAAAAAGAAAGCTATATGATCAGTTCAACTGATGCATAAAAATCATTTGAAAAAATCTAACATTCATTTCTAATACAAATTCTCAGAAAACTTAAGAATAGAAAAGAGCTTCCTCAACCTGATAAAGGACATTTACAAAAACCCTACAGCAAACATCATACTTAGTGATAAAAGACTCAATGTTTTCCCCCTACTGTAATTAACAAGGCAAGAATGTCTGCTCTCACACCTTTTATTCAGCATTGTTGTGGAGATTCTAGCCAATGCAGTAAGGCAAGAAAAAGAAATAAATGGTACCCAGTTTGGATATGAAACTAAAGTAAAGCTGTCTTTACTTGCAAAAGATGTGATTGTTCTTATAGAAAATCCAGTGAAATACTTGTGACTTTAGCATCAGAAAATATGAAATACTTAAAGCTAAATCTGTGCAAGACTTATCCACTGGAATATAACATTGCTGACAGAAATTAAAGAAGACTTTACAAGTGTACAGATATACCATGTTCATGGATCAGAAGACTCAATATTGTTAATACGTCACTTCTCTTCCAAATCAATCTATAGATTCAACACAACCCCAATCAAAATCTCAGAAGATTACTGGAGAAATTGACAAGCTTATTCTAAGATTCATATGGAAATACAACATCCTTAGACTAGACAAATTTACTTTGAAGAAGAACAAAGTTTAAGGGCTTATTCACCCTTACTTCAAGACATATTATAAAGTTTTAGTAATCAAGGTGGTATGGTATTGGTGTAAAGATAGACTAATAGATCAATAGTTCAATGTAGAAAGTATAGAAATAGACTCACACATATGATCAATTGATTTCCAGCAATGGTACAAAGGATAGTCTTTTAAGCAAATAGTTTTGGAACAATTGGATAGCCTTATTAAATAAAATGACCTTTGATCCATAACCTTACACCATATACAAAAATTAATTCAAAATGGATGGTAGAGGAGGCGGGGCCAAGATGGCAGACTAGGTGGACGCTACCGCGGATCCCTCTTGCAACAAAGACTCGGAAAAACAAGTGAATCGATCACATACATAACAATCTACGAACCCTGAACAACAAACACAGATTTAGAGACGGAGAACGAACAGATACGGTGAGGCAGCGATTGTTTTCAGAGCCAGGAGCCAGCGTACCAGTCAGTGGATTTTCTGGAAAAACTAGTTTCCCAGTGATGGCTCTGAGACAGTAGTCCATATCAAACCACATAAAGAAGCAGACCATGACAGCTTCTCCAACCCCCCAAACAAAAGAATCAAAATCTTTCCCAAATGAAGATACAATCCTGGAATTATCAGATACAGAATATAAAAAACTAATTTACAGAATGCTTCAAGACATCACAAACGAAATAAGGCAAACTGCAGAAAAAGCCAAGGAACACACTGATAAAACTGTTGAAGAACTCAAAAAGATTATTCAAGAACATAGTGGAAAAATTAATAAGTTGCAAGAATCCATAGAGAGACAGCATGTAGAAATCCAAAAGATTAACAATAAAATTACAGAATTAGACAACGCAATAGGAAGTCAGAGGAGCAGACTCGAGCAATTAGAATGTAGACTGGGGCATCTGGGGGACCAGGGAATCAACACCAGCATAGCTGAAAAAAAATCAGATAAAAGAATTTAAAAAAATGAAGAAACCCTAAGAATCATGTGGGACTCTATCAAGAAGGATAACTTGCAGGTGATTGGAGTCCCAGAACAGGGAGGGGGGACAGAAAACACAGAGAAAATAGTTGAAGAACTCCTGACACAAAACTTCCCTGACATCATGAAAGACGAAAGGATAGCTATCCAAGATGCTCATCGAACCCCATTTAAGATTGATCCAAAAAGAAAAACACCAAGACATATTATCATCAAACTCGCCAAAACCAAAGATAATCAGAAAATTTTAAAAGCAGCCAGGGAGAAAAGAAAGGTTTCCTTCAAGGGAGAATCAATAAGAATAAGTTCAGACTACTCCGCAGAAACCATGCAGGCAAGAAGGGAATGGGACGACATATACAGAGCACTGAAGGAGAAAAACTGCCAGCCAAGGATCATATATCCAGCAAAACTCTTTCTGAAATATGAAGGCGAAATTAAGATATTTACAGATAAACACAAGTTTAGAGAATTTGCAAAAACCAAACCAAAGCTACAAAAAATACTAAAGGATATTGTTTGGTCAGAAAACCAATAATATCAGATACCAGCACAATACAAGGTCACAAAACAGAATGTCCTGATATCAACTCAAATAGGGAAATCACAAAAACAAACAAATTAAGATTAATTAAAAAAAAAATACACATAACAGGGAATCATGGAAGTCAATAGGTAAAAGATCACAATAATCAAAAAGAGGGACTAAATACAGGAGGCATTGAACTGCCAGATGGAGAGTGATACAAGGCGATATAGAACGATACAAGTTAGGTTTTTACTTAGAAAAATAGGGGTAAATAAAAAGGTAACCACGAAAAGGTATAACAACTCCATAACTCAAGATAAAAGCCAAGAAAAACGTAACGACTCAACTAACATAAAGTCAAACACTATGAAAATGAGGATCTCACAATTTACTAAGAAAAACGTCTCAGCACAAAAAAGTATGTGGAAAAATGAAATTGCCAACAACACACATGAAAAGGCATCAAAATGACAACACTAAAAACTTATTTATCTATAATTACGATGAATGTAAATGGACTAAATGCACCAATAAAGAGACAGAGAGTCACGGACTGGATAAAGAAACACGATCCATCTATATGCTGCCTACAAGAGACACACCTTAGACTTAGAGACACAAACAAACTAAAACTCAAAGGATGGAAAAAAATATATCAAGCAAACAATAAGCAAAGAAGAAGAGGAGTAGCAATATTAATTTCTGACAAAATAGACTTTAGACTTAAATCCACCACAAAGGATAAAGAAGGACACTATATAATGATAAAAGGGACAATTGGTCAGGAAGACATAACCATATTAAATATTTATGCACCCAATGACAGGGCTGCAAGATACATAAATCAAATTTTAACAGAATTGAAAAGTGAGATAGACACCTCCACAATTGTAGTAGGAGACTTCAACACACCACTTTCGGAGAAGGACAGGACATCCAGTAAGAAGCTCAACAGAGACACGGAAGACCGACTTACAACAATCAACCAACTTGACCTCATTGACTTATACAGAACTCTCCACCCAATTGCTGCAAAGTATACTTTTTTTTCTAGCGCACATGGAACATTCTCTAGAATAGACCACATATTAAGTCATAAAACAAACCTTTGCAGAGTCCAAAACGTCGAAATATTACAAAGCATCTTCTCAGACCACAAGGCAATAAAACTAGAAATCAATAACAGAAAAACTAGGGAAAAGAAATCAAATACTTGGAAAATGAACAATACCCTCCTGAAAAAAGACTGGGTTATAGAAGACATCAAGTAGGGAATAAGGACATTCATAGAATGCAACAAGAATGAAAATACTTCCTATCAAAACCTCTGGGGCACAGCAAAAGCAGTGCTCAGAGGCCAATTTATATCGATAAATGCACACATACAAAAAGAAGAAAGAGCCAAAAGCAGAGAACTGTCCCTACAACTTGAACAAATAGAAAGTGAGCAACAAAAGAACCCATCAGGCACCAGAAGAAAACAAATAATAAAAATTAGAGCTGAACTAAATGAATTAGAGAACAGAAAAACAATTGAAAGAATTAACAAAGCCAAAAGCTGGTTCTTTGAAAAAATTAACAAAATTGATAAACCATTGGCTAGACTGACTAAATACACTGACTAAAGAAATACAGGAAAGGAAACAAATAACCCGAATAAGAAATGAGAAGGACCACATCACAACAGAACCAAATGAAATTAAAAGAATCATTTCAGATTACTACGAAAAATTGTACTCTAACAAATTGGAAAACCTAGAAGAAATGGATGAATTCTTGGAAAAACGCCACCTACCTAAACTAACACATTCAGAAGTAGAACAACTAAATAGACCCATAACAAAAAAAGAGATTGAAACGGTAATCAAAAAACTCCCCAAAAAAAAGCCCTGGCCCGGACGGCTTCACTGCAGAGTTCTACCAAACTTTCAGAGAAGAGTTAACACCACTACTACTGAAGGTATTTCAAAGCATAGAAAATGACGGAATACTACCCAACTCATTCTATGAAGCCACCATCTCCCTGATACCAAAACCAGGTAAAGACATTACAAAAAAAGAAAATTATAGACCTATATCCCTCATGAACATAGATGCAAAAACCCTCAACAAAATTCTAGCCAATAGAATCCAACAACACATCAAAAAAATAATTCACCCTGATCAAGTGGGATTTATACCAGGTATGCAAGGCTGGTTTAATATCAGAAAAACCATTAATGTAATCCATCACATAAATAAAACAAAAGATAAAAACCACATGATCTTATCAATTGATGCAGAAAAGACATTTGACAAAGTCCAACACCCATTTATGATAAAAACTCTTACCAAAATAGGAATTGAAGGAAAATTCCTCAACATAATAGAGGGCATCTATGCAAAGCCAACAGCCAATATCACTCTAAATGGAGAGAACCTGAAAGCATTTCCCTTGAGAACAGGAACCATACAAGGATGCCCTTTATCACCGCTCTTATTCAACATCGTACTTGAAGTCCTAGCCAGGGCAATTAGGCTAGACAAAGAAATAAAGGGTATCCGGATTGGCAAGGAAGAAGTAAAGTTATCACTATTTACAGGTGACACGATCTTATACACAGAAAACCCTAAGGAATCCTCCAGAAAACTACTGAAACTAATAGAAGAGTTTGGCAGAGTCTCAGGTTATAAAATAAACATACAAAAATCACTTGGATTCCTCTACATCAACAAAAAGAACACCGAAGAGGAAATAACCAAATCAATACTATTCACAGTAGCCCCCAAGAAGATAAAATACTTGGGAATAAATCTTACCAAGGATGTAAAAGACCTATACAAAGAAAACTACAAAGCTCTACAACAAGAAATTCAAAAGGACATACTTAAGTGGAAAAACATACCTTGCTCATGGATAGGAAGACTTAACATAGTAAAAATGTCTATTCTACCAAAAGCCATCTATACATATAACGCACTTCCGATCCAAATTCCAATGTCATATTTTAAGGGGATAGAGAAACAAATCACCAATTTCATATGGAAGGGAAAGAAACCCCGGATAAGCAAAGCATTACTGAAAAAGAAGAAGAAAGTGGGAGGCCTCACTCTACCTGATTTGAGAACCTATTATACAGCCACAGTAGTCAAAACAGCCTGGTACTGGTACAACAACAGGCACATAGACCAATGGAACAGAATTGAGAACCCAGATATAAATCCATCCATGTATGAGCAGCTGATATTTGACAAAGGCCCAGTGTCAGTTAATTGGGGAAAAGATAGTCTTTTTAACAAATGGTGCTGGCATAACTGGATATCCATTTGCAAAAGAATGAAACAGGACCCATACCTCACACCATGCACAAAAACTAACTCCAAGTGGATCAAAGACCTAAACATAAAGACTAATACGATAAAGATCATGGAAGAGAAAATAGGGACAACCCTAGGAGCCCTAATACAAGGCATAAACAGAATACAAAACATTACCAAAAATGATGAAGAGAAACCCGATAACTGGGAGCTCCTAAAAATCAAACACCTATGCTCATCTAAAGACTTCACCAAAAGAGTAAAAAGACCACCTACAGACTGGGAAAGAATTTTCAGCTATGACATCTCAGACCAGCGCCTGATCTCCAAAATCTACATGATTCTGTCAAAAATCAACCACAAAAAGACAAACAACCCAGTCAAGAAGTGGGCAAAGGATATGAACACACATTTCACTAAAGAAGATATTCAGGCAGCTAACAGATACATGAGAAAATGCTCTCGATCATTAGCCATTAGAGAAATGCAAATTAAAACTACGATGAGATTCCATCTCACACCAACAAGGCTGGCATTAATCCAAAAAACACAAAATAATAAATGTTGGAGAGGCTGCGGAGAGATTGGAACTCTTATACACTGCTGGTGGGAATGTAAAATGGTACAACCACTTTGGAAATCTATCTGGCGTTATCTTAAACAGTTAGAAATAGAACTACCATACAACCCAGAAATCCCACTCCTCGGAATATACCCTAGAGATACAACAGCCTTCATACAAACAGATATATGCACACCCATGTTTATTGCAGCTCTGTTTACAATAGCAAAAAGCTGGAAGCAACCAAGGTGTCCATCAATGGATGAATGGGTAAATAAATTGTGGTATATTCACACAATGGAATACTACGCATCGATAAAGAACAGTGACGAATCTCTGAAACATTTCATAACATGGAGGAACCTGGAAGGCATTATGCTGAGCGAAATGAGTCAGAGGCAAAAGGACAAATATTGTGTAAGACCACTATTATAAGATCTTGAGAAATAGTAAAAACTGAGAAGAACACATACTTTTGTGGTTACAAAGGGGGGAGGGAGGGAGGGAGGGAGAGGGTTTTTTACTGATCAATTAGTAGATAAGAACTGCTTTAGGTGAAGGGAAAGACAACACTCAATACATGGAAGGTCAGCTCAATTGGACTGGACCAAAAGCAAAGAAGTTTCCGGGATAAACTGAATGCTTCAAAGGTCAGCGGAGCAGGGGCGGGGGTCTGGGGAACATGGTTTGAGGGGACTTCTAAGTCAATGGGCAAAATAATTCTATTATGAAAACATTCTGCATCCCACTTTGAAATGTGGCGTCTGGGGTCTTAAATGCTAACAAGCGGCCATCTAAGATGCATCAATTGGTCTCAACCCACCTGGAACAAAGGAAAATGAAGAACACCAAGGTCACACGACAACTAGGAGCCCAAGAGACAGAAAGGGCCACATGAACCAGAGACCTACATCATCCTGAGACCAGAAGAACTAGTTGGTGCCCGGCCACAATCTATGACTGCCCTGACAGGGAGCACAACGGAGAACTCCTGAGGGAACAGGAGATCAGTGGGATGCAGACCCCATATTCTCATAAAAAGACCATACTTAATGGTCTGACTGAGACTGGAGGAATCCCGGCGGCCATGCTTCCCAGACCTTCTATCAGCACAGGACAGGAACCATCCCCGGAGGCAACTCATCAGACATGAAAGGGACTGGTCAGCGGGTGGGAGAGAGATGCTGATGAAGAGTGAGCTAAGTATATCAGGTGGACACTTGAGAGTGTGTTGGCAGCTCTTGTCCGGAGGGGGGATGGGAGGATAGAGAGAGAGGGAAGCCGGCAAAATTGTCACGAAAGGAGAGACTGAAAGGGCTGACTCAATAGGGGAAGAGCAGGTGCGAGTACGGAGTAAGATGTATGTAAACTTATATGTGACAGACTGATTGGATTTGTAAACGTTCACTTGAAGCTTAATAAAAGTTAATAAAAAAAAATGGATGGTAGACATAAATGCAAAATATAAAATTATAACACTTTTAAAAGAAAACAGAAAATTTTTGTGACCTCGGGTTAGGCAAAGATTTCTTAAATATAACATGAAAAACATTATCCATAAGAGAAAAGATTAATAAATTAAACATCACCAAAATTAAGAACTTCTACTCTAAAAAGACAATGTTAAGAGAATGAAAAGCCAAGCCTCTGACTGGGAGAAAATATTTACAAATCACTTTTCTGATAAAAGAGTTGTACCCAGAATATAATAAGAAATACAAGAAAATAAACAATGCAGTTTAAAAAACAAAGATATACAGGCTGAAATAAACTCATACTAATGTAAATAAGCTCATTAGGTAAATATAAATTAAAACCACAATGAGATACTACTACACACCTATTGGAATGTTGAAAATTTTAAAGACTGGCTATACCAAGTATTGATGAGGACATGGAACAAATGGAACTCTCATATGTGTCAGATCTGAGATTTGATTTTACCCTACTTACAATCTAATAAGTTAGCTTGTTATTGTTTCATGGATGCTGACAGAAGGCTTGAGACTCTTGGGTCAGAGACAAATTATTACTCATTGCATGGTAAGCAGCATGAACATTAGTCTTTTTGCATCAGTCCCCCTTGCTCCCCAAGTCCAACAGGGACAACACAGATGGATGTCTGCATATGTGGTGGGACATGTTACGTGAGAGGAACGCTGAGCTCCGGGAACCCACAGCTTTATAGCAAGCAGTAAGTAAGCTTGTGTTTTGTCCTAGGAAGAGCTATTATGTCAAGTTATACCTCAAGGTTGGTTGTTGCAAAGACAATCCTGAGAAATGCCTTGGGTGAAGAACAGTCAGAGCCTTGCATTCTTGGCATATTTGCTAAGATGAAGAGGAGTGTAAGATACCCATGGAGGAATGTCTCCCAATAACATCTACCCTTTGGTTCTCTGTTGTCTTGGCTTCTGGTAAATTTTCACATGCTTATGCCATTCTGTTGCCACTCTGATTAATCTGGCTGATAGAGGCTGGAATCAAATTCATTATTACTCCCCTTCCCATACCCACCCATTCACCACTTGGGCTAGAGCATTCACTACCAGATCCCAAGGAGCCTCCTCATAACCTCCAATTCTGGCCATAAGGCCCATATCCTTCCTCTTCCAGAAAGTCCTGTCTCTGTCAGCATCCCATTCTCAAATTTCTTGGGTCTGGGATTTGATTTTTACCCTATTCACAAAATAATAATCTAGCGTGTTACTGTTGTTCTATGAGACCTTGGGTGGTACAAAAGGTTAACATGCTTGGCTGCTAACCAAAAAGTTGGAGGTTCAAGTTCCACCGAGAGGCTCTTCAGAGGAAAGGCCCAGCAATCTACTTCCAAAAAATCAGCCATTAAAAATGTTACGGAGAACAGTTCTATTCTGATACACGTGGTGTCACCATGAGTCAGAATTGACTCAACAGCAACTGGTGTGTGGTGACAATAAGGTAGAGAGAAAAGGAAATTAAGAGGCCCAGTTGAAGTCTTGACTCTTCCACAAGAAAATATGTGACAATGGGCATATTCATTCATTTCTCTGAAACTCAGTTTTCTATTCTATAAACTAACGGGGTTGGACTAAACCAGCCCCCAAAATTGCTCTCAGTTCTTATAGTCTACAATTCCCAGATCATGTATTCATTTCTCTTTTATTGGTCATTAATTGAGCATCTTTGGGGCCCTGCACTAGGACTTGGAGTTTCAGTGGTGAAAGGCATTTAAATTCCTCCCCTCATGGAGCTTACGTTCTAGAACAGTAATACAGCCACTGAACAAATCACACAAATGATTATAATTATATTGACTCTAAGAAAAAAAAGTACAGGTTGCTGTGAGAGTGTATACCAGAAAGCCCTAACCAGTCTTGGGGCAAAAAAAAAAAAAAAAGCAGCTAACAACCAGGCAAAAACTACTTAAGGCTAATTCTGTCCTAACTTGGAACTATAGGAATTCGAAGTAATAAATAATAGCATTGGACCACAGTGCTCTCTGGCATCTCTGAGAAGTTCACAAGTTCAGAATATCCACAAATGCCAGTGGCAGTATTTGTTATTACTATTCATTAAGCAACACTGAATATTTCAACAATTTATGAGCTAGTTCTGTAAACACAAGAAAATGGTTGTGGTAGAACACTGTCAGATGGTCTATGCCTCAGATAATTGGCCCCTCATTCCAGTTGTCCCTGCGACGACGTGAACCCTTTCCCTAAAGATTTTCTTTCATGATTGGAAATGGGATCTTTCTCTTGCTCTCAGATTCAGCCTAAACTCTCTACAACCCCAGATTCTGAAGGCCCCAAGGCAAGTCCCCCAAGCCTTCTCCCATCGTTTCCGATATATAATCAGACCGAGATCTCTGCGGTGCATCTGGAGTTCATATAACAACTAAAGGTGAGGAGTGTTGGGGGGAAGGATATAGATTAAGAGATGGGAAGCTGGGTTAAGATTGGGATCCTCTGAGAGGAAAAGAAGAACGACTGCTGAGTTTTAACACAAATTTAACACTGAGAGACCTGTGTCTCAGCCCTGACTCAGGCCTTAACTTGCAGTCTGATCCAGGCTCACATCAAACCACATTAGACGATTGCTTTGTGGAGAAAGCCAACCTTATCTAAAAATTCCTTCAATTCGTTTCCTGTCCCAATGTCAGAAATGGTCTCCCTCAAGACCTATGTCCTTGGACTAAGACTGTGTATCATCAAAGAGGCAGTTAAAATGTAGATGTCTCATCTACAACTCATTCTTAATGCTTCATGCTATAAAACCAATCATATTGCTCAGCAAAAAGGAAGGAAAAAAGAAAGAGGAAGGATTTATATAGTGCTGGGGATTCCTCTGTTGTTCTACTCAATAACCTTATTGTGAGTGTGAAATGCTGTTTCCTTAGAATGTCTGAATTCTTGGATGCCTCTCAGAGTATGAACTTCTTCCTGAGTTGTGAGTCTGATGATTAAAGAATTTCCTTTCTTTACATCATGGCCCCTAAATGCAAGCCAACTGCTTGATCTGGTGCTCAACTGAAGTAATAGCAATATGTTCCAAAACTGGAGAAAAAACTGTATGAAACTTATTGAGAGAAAGTAGTTATCCAACGTGGCATCTTTTTAAGGGATTTAAAGGGCTATTTTGACTATATACACTTTTCACTGTATATACTGCCTTTAGAATATAACCTCAGGTTAAGATTTGCTGTCACCCATTAGTCTTGTTGGTGTGTGTATACACACATATATACATTTTATGGCAAGAGGTGGTATGATAACGAGCATATATTCTCAGTGAAAAAAAGAACAGATTTGTGAATTATGTTTATGTCTAAACTGATATTCTCATTATTAATAATTTAAATAAGATCTTTGGCCTTGAGTATAATTTTTAGTAAATGAATTGAAGTTTTGATATTGTTTTGCATTTCTTTCTCATTTTTCCATTCAACAAATATTTATTGAGCACCTACTAATACCTGGCATAGTGCTAAGTACTTCCCCACATGTTATTTCCTTGAGTAACATTAACCACAGAAGTTTTGGTGAAGGTCTTCTTCCTCCAAAACTATTGAGGATTGATGAAAGGCGTTGACCAGGGTCGGGGCAGAGTAGGGTCTGAAATCTATAAACGCTGAAAGAGAAACAGCAAATGTGTGCCAAGGTAGAAAATGAAAGTTCTGAATGAGAATTTATTGGCTCCGTAACACGTGTGACAAAATGGTGCTTGGTTGTTCCAGGAGGGTGTAACCATTCTTGGGAGGCATTCCTATTAGAATTAAGTGCCATAAGAGCTCCTGGTGTCAGGAGAAACAGCCTCTTCCATGGCTACTATTTTTAAATAAATGCCAAGGTGCTGGAGGTCAAGAGGATACTCTCTGGATGAAGGGGAGTGAATGGATTTTCTCACTACATTGCAGGGAGTCTTAAACTTTGCAGTGAATTGGAGTTACTTGAGATGCTTGCTTCAGCTGAAAATTACAAGCCCCACCCTCTGAGATGCTGATTTGGTAGATCAGGAATGGGGTCCTGGAAACTGCATTTTCTACAAGCACCTCCCATCCCCCATCATTCTAATGCAGGTATAGAAGGCTCAAACTGAAGAAATACTACTTTATTGGGTATTTAAAATTGTAACTTCTAGTTCCAGCGCACTTGTACTTTATTTTGGTATATCTGGAATTTTACATCATGAACACAGGTTTAGCAAGTTCAAACCCATGCAAGCTGATAAAACTTTGGGAGTAGCAGGTTTCAAAGCATAATGTCATGTGTTTGCCTCATCCTGGCCTATCTGGATTTACTTTAGGTCCTTATTGTATTACGAACATTTTTAATATAGAAAATGTGATATCTCCACCTCTGTATCTTCAGTACTGACGGTAATGACTAAGGAGCCTTGGTGGTGCAGTGGTTAACTGCTAACTGAAAGGTCAGCAGTTCGAACCCACCAGCCACTCTTCGGGAGAAAGATGTGGCAGTCTGCTTCTATAAAGGTTTACAGCCTTGGAAATCCTATGTGGCAGTCCTACCCTGTCCTATAGGGTCACTATGAGTCAGAATCTACTGGACAGCAGTAGGGGGATATCATAATGACTGGCACATAGTAGTATTGAATTACCAAAATGTTTACATGTAACATTTTCTAATTGTTGTTGTTAGGTGCTGTAGAGTCTGTTCAGACTCATAGCAACCCAAGTTCAACAGAATGAAACACTGCCCAGCCCTGCACCATCCTCACAATCATTGTTATGCTTGAGCCCATTGTTGTACCCACTGCACCAGTCCACCTCTTTGAGGGTCTTCCTCTTTTTTGCTGACCCTCTACTTCACCAAGCATGATGTCCTTCTCCAGGGACTGGTCCCTCCTGATAACACGTTC
Source organism: Loxodonta africana (assembly GCF_030014295.1). NCBI lineage: Eukaryota > Metazoa > Chordata > Mammalia > Proboscidea > Elephantidae > Loxodonta > Loxodonta africana. The sequence goes on from NC_087365.1 coordinate 33,549,546, forward strand.
GAAGTACATGAGACTAAGTCTCATCATTGTTGTGTCTGAGGAGTGTTCTGGCTGTACTTCTTCCAAGATAGATTCGTTCATTCTTCTGGCAGTCCATAATATATTCAATATTCGTTGCCAATGCCATAATTCAGAGGTGTCAATTCTTCTTTGGTCTTCTTATGCATCGTCCAGCTTTTGCATGCATATGAGATAATTGAAAATACCATAGCTTGGGTCAGACACACCATAGTCCTCAAAGTGACATCTTTGCTTTTTAATACTTTAAAGAGATCTTTTCCAGCAGATTTGCCTACTGCAATACATTGTTTGATTTCTTGACTGCTGTTTCCATGGGCATTGATTGTGGAGTCAAGTAAAATGAAATCCTTGACAACTTCAATCTTTTCTTCCTTTATCAGGATGTTGCTTATTGGTCCATTTGTGAGGATTTTTGTTTTTTTATGTTAGGATGTAATCCGTACTGAAGGCTGTAGTCTTTGATCTTCGTCATTAAGTGCTTCAAATCCTCTTCACTTTCAGCAAGCAAGGTTGTGTCATCTGCATAATGCAGGTTGTTAATGAGTTTTCCTCCAATCTTGATGCCCCATTCTTCTTTATATAGTCCAGCTTCTCGGATTATTTGCTCAGCATACAGATTGAATAAATATGGTGAAAGGATACAACCCTGATACTTTTCCTGACTTTAAAGCACACAGTATTCCCTGGTTTTGTTCAATCGACTGACTCTTGGTCTGTGTACAGGTTCCTCATGAGCACAATTAAGTGTTCTGGAATTCCCATTCTTCACAATGTTATTCATAATTTGTTATGATCCACACAGTTGAATACCTTTGCATAGTCAATAAAACACAAGTAAACATCTTCCTGGATTCTCTGTGTTCAGCCAAGATCCATCTGACATCAGCAATGATATCCCTCCTTCCACATTCTCTTCTGAATCCAGCTTGAACTTCTGGCAGTTCCCTGTTGATGTACTGCTACAACCACTTTTCAATGATCTTCAGCAAAAGTTTACTCAATGACATTGTTCAATAGTTTCTACATTTTGTTGGATCATCTTTCTTTGGAATGGGCAAAATAGGGTTTTCTTCCTGTCAGTTGGCCTGGAAGCTGTCTTCAAATGTCTTGACATAGATGGGTGAGAACCTCCAGTGCTGCATCTGTTTGTCAAAACATCTGAATTGGTATTCCATAAATTCCTGGAGCCTTGTTTTTCACCAACGCCTTCAGTGCAGCTTGGACTTCTTCCTTCAGTACCATGGGTTCTTAATCATAGGCTACTTCCTGAAATGGTTGAACATGGTCCAATTCTTCTTTGTACAGTGACTGTGTGTATTTCTTCCATCTTCCTTTGATGCTTCTCGTGTCATTCAATATTTCCCCCATAGAATCCTTTAATATTGCAACTCGAGGCTTGAATTTTTTCTTCAGTTCTTTCAGCTTGAAAAATGCCAAGTGTGTTCTTCTCTTTTGGTTTTCTAACTCCACATCTTTGCACATTTCATTATAATACTTTACTCTGTCTTCTCAAGCCACCCTTGGAAACCTTCTGTTCAGCTCTTTTACTTCATCATTTCTTCCATTTGCTTCAAATACTCGATGTTCAAGAGCAAGTTTCAGAGTCTCTTCTGACATCCATTTTGGTCTTTTCTGTCTTTTTAGTGACCGTTTGCTTTCTTTGTGTATGATGTCTTTGATGTCATCCCACAACTCGTCTGGTCTTCGGTCATTAGTATTCAATGGGTCAAATCTACTCTTGAGATGGTCTCTAAGTTCAGGTGGGATATACTCAAGGTCGTATTTTGGCTCTCCTGGACTTGTTTTGATTTTCTTCAGCTTCAGTTTAATTTGCATATGAGCAATTGAGGCTGTGTTCCACAGTCGACCCTTGGCTTTATTCTGACTGATGATATTGAGCTTCTCCATCATCTCTTTCCATAGATGTAGCCATTTTGTTTCCTATGAATTCCATCTGGTGAGGTCCAGGTGTATAGTCACCATTTATGTTGTTGAAAAATGGTATTTGCAATGAATAAGTTGTTGGTCTTGCAAAAGTCTATCATGCAACTCCAGCATCATTTCTATCACCAAGACCATATTTTCCAATTACCAATCCTTCTTCTTTGTTTCCAACTTTCACATTCCGATCACTAGTAATTATCAATGCATCTTGATTGCATGTTTGATCAATTTCAGACTGTAGAAGTTGGTAAAAATCTTTGGTTTCCTCATCTTTGGCATTAGTGGTTGGTTTGTATACTTGAATAATAGTCTATTAACTGGTCTTCCTTGTAGGTATATGAATATTCTCCTATCACTGACAGTGTTGTACTTCAGGATAGAACTTGAAATGTTCTTTTTGACTACGAATGCAATGCCAGTTTTCTTCATTTTGTCATTCCTAGCATTGCAGACCATATGATTGTCTGATTCAAAATAGCCAATACCAGTCCATTTCAGCCCATTAATGCCTAGTATATCGATTTTATGTGGTCCATTTCATTTTTGATGACTTCCAATTTTCTTAGATTCATACTTCTTACATTCCATGTAGTGATTATTGATGGATGTTTGCAGCTGTTTCTTCTCATTTTGAGTCGTGCCACATCAGCAAAAGAAGGTCTTGAAAGCTTGACTCCATCCATGTCATTAAGGTCAAATCTACTTTGAGGAAGCAGCTATTCCCCAGTCTTATTATGAGTGCCTTCCATCCAAGGGGCTCATCTTCTGGCCCTGTATGAGACAATGTTCCACTGCTATTCATAATGTTTTCACTGGCCAGTTTTTTCAGAAGTAGACCACCAGGTCCTTCTTCTCAGTCTGTCTTAGTCTGGAAGTCCTGCTGAAACCTGTCCACCAAGGGTGACCCTGCTGGTATTTGAAATACCAGTAGTATAACTTCTAGCATCACAGCAACATGCAACCTAGCACGGAGTGACAAACTGACAGACACGTGTGCATTTTCTAATTAGGCTGTGGCAATTTCATTTGTTCTATTTTTCCCGAGGTTGGCTTAGGGTTAAAGCTAGCCTCTCCTTTCTTAGCCTCCAGGGCCTTGACTCGTGAGGGAGCAAAAGCTTATGACTCACTGCTATTCCACATAAAGACCATGCTACCAAATTAGTCAAAACACTAAGGAGAACTCTGTCTTTGTGGTGCTCCAATTTGGAGCTGGATGCCATCCAAATGATAAAGTAAGCTAAGAGTGTCTTTGGTATTACTCCATCATCTGTAGTATTACTTCCTCATTTTTACAACCCTTCCTCTGGCTTACATACAAATGCCTGCCCATGCCACTCCTCTAAGCCTGCCCTACAACTTGTGCTTTCAACCATTCCCCCACTTCACCACTACCTCCATCAAAATATAAGTCCCATTCTTTCAAGTCTTTAAAATACAGAGTTGATTTAAACTTTAAAGGGTATAGCATTGAACCTGCTACTGGAAGGTTGACACTTCCTCTACCATTGCCTTTCTAAGTGATAATCTAGCTTGTGCTTAAAACCCTTCAGTAATAGTGAACTCACGACCTCCTTTTATAGCCCATTCTATCTTGTGCCAGCTTAAATTACTATAAAGTTCTTTCTTATGTGAAAGTGAACACTATTTCTCTATAGATTTATTCAGTAAGCAAAAATTAACCCTGATTTTACTCTGTGCCAGGCATTGTGCTAAGTGCTGGAAATATGATAAGACATAGCCCTATTGGTAAAAAATTTAGTCTGGCATACCAACTCAAGTATTGGCAAGGATTAAGGAAATAGAAAAACTCTCATACATTGTGGTGGGATTCTAAATTGGTACAACCACTTTGTAGAGCAATTTGGTAATATCTATTTTTTTTAATCAAGTTAAAAATGTAAATACTTGCCTTTCATTTCTTGCAGGATAACAGATTGATACCTTAAATAACCTTCCTGCCTAAAACAGATAAAATATAGTATGATACGTATTTTTTTAGGTATATTTAAATCCATCACTAAACTGGCACCAAAATAAAAAATCCACAGAGTCCAAAAAACAAAGTAAGTAAGCACTAAAGCTGTGTTTCACCAAGAAGGCTTCTGCTGATCCTTGGAAAATTTGAACCTCTTCTTTGATGTCTGCACAAGGCATAAAGATAAGAGATAAATCATATAGCCCACCCAAGATGGAAATCTAATAGAAAACCCCTGCATTAATCCAGAACCTCAATGGGCCTACCAAACCTTGACATGTGGAAAGATAACAAGGAAACTCTCTCACTTTACTTTGGCACTGGGTAAACCAAAAATCCTGTTGCCATCGAGTTGATTCCAACTCATAGGAACCCTATAGGACAGGGTAGAACTGCCCCCACAGGGTTTCCAAGGAGCGCCAGGTGGATATGAACTGCCAGCCTTTTGGATAGCATGTATATGAGGTGACTGAAAATACCATAGCTTGGGTCAGGCGCACCTTAGTCCTTAAAGTGACATCTTTGCTTTTATAACACTTTAAAGAGAGCTTTTGCTGAGATTTGCCCAATGCAATACGTCATTTGCTTTCTTGACTGCTGCTTCCATGAGGGTTGATTGTGGATCCGAGTAAAATTAAATCCTTGACAACTTCAATATTTTCTTCATTTATCATGATGATGCTTATTGGTCCAGCTGTGAAGATTTTTGTTGATGTGCAATCCATACTGTGTTTCAAGTCCTCCTCACTTTCAGCAAACAAGGTTGTGTTATCTGCATATCGCAGGCTGTTAACGAGTCTTCCTCCAATCCTGATGCCGCATTCTTCCTCATATAGTCCAGCTTCTTGGATTATTTGTTCAGCATACAGATTGAATAAGTATGGTGAAAAGATACAACCCTGACATACACCTTTCCTGACTTTAAACCACGCACTATCCCCTTGTTCTCTTCTAACGAGTGCCTCTTTGTTTATGTACGAGTTCCACGTGAGCACAGTTAAGTGTTCTGGAATGCCCATTCTTTGCAATGCTATCCATAATTTGTTATGACCCACAAATTTCAATGCCTTTTCATAGTCAATAAAACACAGGTAAACATCTTTCTGGTATTCCCTGGTTTCATCCACGATCCATTTGACATCAGCAATGATATTCCTTGTTCTATGTCCTCTTCTGAATCTGGCTTGAATTTCTGGCAGTTCCCTGTCAGTGTACTATTGCAACCACTTTTGAATGATCTTGAGCAAAATTTTACTTGTGTGTAATATTAATGACATTGTTCGATAATTTCCACATTCTTTTGGATCACCATTCCACATTTGTGGAATGAGCACAAATATGAATCTCTTCCAGTTGCTTGGCCAGGTAGCTGCCTTCCAAATTTCTTGACATAGATGAGTGAGCACCTCCAGTGCTGCATCTGTTTGTTGAAACATCTCAGTTGTTATTCCGTCAATTCCTGGAGCCTTGTTTTTCACAAATCCTTTCAGTGCAGCTTGGACTTCTTTCTTCAGTATCATTGGTTCTTGATCGTATGCTACTTCCTGAAATGGTTGAACATGGACCAATTCTTTTTGTTACAGTGGCTCTGTGTATTCCTATTTAGTATCTGATAATTATGATACCTGAAACTTTGTACAACTATTTCTGGTCTCTGAAGTTTCTCAATTATGATCCATTATTTCCTTGTATTTTGGGATTTTAACTGTGGGCAGCACATTTTCCTGTGAAATTATCTAAAAGGATTGTTTCAAGTTTGGATTGATGTGAGCTTTTCCAGATATGAGTTTGCTTTTGACAGTTGCTTGGGGGTGCCATTTACTCAACATCACTTTAATTTTTTTTCTTTGGTGTTTTTTCAGAACATCCAGGTAGTATGAATTCTGACTGTAAACTGAGCTTCTAGATACACAATGTTACCCTCTACCCAGTCTCTGAAGAAGGACATTATGCTTGATAAAGTAGAGGGTTAGCCAAAAAGAGGAAGACCTTCAACAAGATGGGTTGACACAATGGCTGCAACAATGGGTGCAAGTATAGCAACAGTTGTGAGAATGAGGCAGTACTGGGCAGTGTTTCATTCTGTTGTACATAGGGTTGCTATGAGTCAGAACTAACTCGATGTCACTTAACAGCAAATATAAAATAATAATATTTAGTATGTTTACAATAGCTAAAATGTTGGTAGTTTGAGTCCACCCAGAGGTACCTTAGATGAAAGGGTTGGTGATCTACTTCCAAAAATATGCCATAGAAAACCCTATGGAACACATTCTACTCTGACACACATTGGGTCGCCATGAGTCAATTGTGGTAACTGGTTTGTTTTGATTTAAAATATGTAAAGTAATAGAAGAGAAACTTGAAAAAAGAAATAGCGAATAAAAGACTATAATGAATAATTGTAGCCCTGGTGGCACAGTGATTAAGAGATCAGCTGCTAAACAAAGGTCAGCAGTTCGAATCCACCAGTCACTCTGTGGAAACTGAAAAAAAAAAAACATCTAGAAATGAAAAATGTAAAAATTGAAATTTAAAACTTAGCGAAAGTCTTAAGCAGCAATTCAGACACTGTGAAGAGGGAATTGTTGTATTGGATAAGAACTGAAGTTAACAGAAGGGGAAAATAAGGAAGAGGCAAAATTTGAAGAGGTACCTGAGAATTTTCTCCTGAGTGGTTGAAAGACACCAGTCTTGATATTCAAGAAGCCCAGCGAATCCCAAACAGGGTAAATAAAAAGAAATTTGTGTCTAGGTAATGACACTTCATGTGATAGTTAATATTATGTGTCAACTTGGCTAGGCTATGATTCTCAGTGATTTGACTATGTAATCAACTTCCATTTGTGATCTGATGTGAGCAGCCAACCAGCTGAAAGGGGAGTTTCCTTGGGGGCATGGCCTGCCTCCAATATATAAATAGATGTTCAGGCAAAGTTCACTCTCTCTCTTGACCCTGCATTCTTCTCATCACCTGACCTCCAGTTCTTGGGACATAAGGCTGCAGAAGTCTTCAGTCTACCTCCTGACATGCAGATTTTGGATTCGCCAGCCCCCACAACCCTGTGAACCAGCAAAGATCTCCAGCCTACCACCTAACCTACAGATTTTGGGTTTGTAAGCTCTTGCAACCACATGAGCCAGAAGAGTTCTTTAGCCTACCACCTAACCCATGAATTTGGGACTTGCCAGCCTCAACAATTGCGTGAGACATTTCCTTGAAGTAAATCTCTCTATCTATATTTGTATGTACACTTCACTGGTTTTGCTCCTCTAGAGAACCCAGACTAAGACAGCACAGAATACAAAAGAAAAAGGGATGCTCTTAAAAGCATCAAGAGAGAAAGGTCTGATCACCTACGTATCAAATTTAGTAGCTTAAGACAATGACTATTTTATTTGCTCATCATTTTATGAGTCACCTGGGCAGTTCTTCTGGTCAGCTTGGCTGATCTCTGCCATCAGTTGACAACTTGGCAGGGGCCAACTAATTTAGGAAGGCCTTATTCACATATAGGACCAGCTACATAATTTGTGGGGCCCAGTTCAAAATGAAAATGTAAGGCTCCTTGTTCAAAATTCTTAAATGGTGACAACAGAGCATTAAACCAAATCCAGGGCCCTCCTGAGCACAGGGCCCTTTGTAACTGCACAGGTCACACACCCATGAAACTGGCCCTTCTCAAATATTTGGTAGTTGTCAGGCTGATTGATCTAAGGGGTCTTGGCTGGGATCAGCTTGTCTCTGCTCCATGTGGTATTATCCTCAAGTAGGCTAGCCCAGGCTTCTTCATAATGTAGCAGAAGAGTTCCTAGTAGAAGCAAGAGGGGGAACACCTCAACACACAAATATCTTTTGGCTGAGTTGCATTTGGTAATTTTCTGTTAACCAAAGCAAGTCATGTGACCAATCTCAGATTCAAGGGGCAGAGAAACACACTCAATTTTTGACTGAAAGAGCTGCAAAAAATCTGCAGCCATCTTTTTTTTTTTTTTTTTTTTTTAACAATCTACCACAACCTACAAAGGAACAGCAACAAAATAATCCAGTGATTTCTCAATAGCAACAATAGATACCATAATAAAACAGTGGGACAATATCTTCAAAGTACTGGGAGAAAATAACAATTAACCCAGAATTCTGTACCCATCAAAAATATCTTTCAAAAATGAGGGCTGTTCCTTTATCACCACCCTTATTCAACATTGTGCTGGAGGTCCTAGCCAGAGCAATTAGGTTGGATAAAGAAATAAAGGGAATACAAATTACAAGGAAGAAGAAAAAGTATCTCTATTTGCAGATGACATGATCTTATACACAGAAAACCCTAAGGAATCCTCAAGAAAACTACTGAAACTAATAGAAGAGTTCAGCAGAGTATCAGGATACAAGATAAACATACAAAAATCAGTTGGATTCCTCTACACCAACAAAAAGAACATTAAAAAGGAAATCACCAAATCAATACCATTTACAGTAGCCACCAGGAAGATAAAATACTTAGGAATAAATCTTACCAGAGATGTAAAAGGCTTATATGAAGAAAACTACAAAACACTTCTACAAGAAAACAAAAGTGACTAACATAAGTGGAAAAACATACCTTGCTCATGGATAGGAAGACTTAACATTGTAAAAATATCTATTCTACCAAAAGCGTTCTATAGATTTAATGCAATTCCGATCCAAATCCCAATGACATTCTTTAATGAGATGGAGAAACAAATCACCAACTTCCCATGGAAGTAAAAGAGGTCCCAGATAAGTAAAGCATTACTGAAAAAGAAGAACAAAGTGGGAGGCCTCACTCTACCTGATTTTAGAACCTATTATACAGCCGCAGTAGTCAAAACAGCCTGGTACTGGTACAACAACAGGTACGTAGACCAGTGGAACAGAATTGAGAATCCAGACATAAATCCATCCACATATGAGCAGCTGATATTTGACAAAGGCCCCATATCAGTTAAATGAGGAAAAGACAGTCTTTTTAACAAATGGTGCTGGCATAACTGGATATCCATCTGCAAAAAAATAAAACAAGACCCATACAATGCACACCATGCACAAAAATGAACTCAAAATGGACCAAAGACCTAAATACAAAATCTAAAATGATAAAGATCTTGGAAGAAAAAATAGGGACATTAGGAGCCCTAATACATGGCATAAACAGTATACAAAACGTTACTAACAATACAGAAGAGAAACTAGATAACTGGGAGCTCCTCAAAATCAAACACTTTGACCATCCAAAATCTTCACCAAAAGAGTAAAAAGGGTACCTACAGATTGGGTATTCAGATACCAGCAGGGTCACCCATGGAGTACAGGTTTCAGCTGAGCTTCCAGACTAAGACAGACTAGGAAGAAGAACCCGGCAGCCTACTTCTGAAAAGCATTAGCCAGTGAAAACCTTATGTGGAAATTATAGAACAATATCATTAATATCACATGCAAGCAAAATTTTGCTGAAGATCATTAAAAAACGGCTGCAGCAATAGTATATGGACAGAGAACTGCCAGAAATTCAGGCTGGTTTTAGAAGAGGATGTGGAACCAGGGATATCACTGCTGATGTCAGATGGATCCTGGCTGAAAGCAGAGAATACCAGAAGCATGTTTACCTGTGTTTTATTGACTATGCAAAGGCATTCGACTGTGTGGATCATAACAAATTATGGATAACATTGCGATGAATGGGAATTCCAAAATACCTAATTGTGCTCATGAGGAAACTTTACATAGATCAAGAGGCAGTTGTTTGGACAGAACAAGGGGATACTGATTAGTTTGTCAGGAAATTTGTGCGTCAGTGTTGTATTCTTTCACCATACCTATTCAATCTGTATGCTGAGCAAATAATACGAGAAGCTGGACTATATGAAGAAGAATGGGGCATCAGGATTGGAGGAAGACTCATTAACAACCTGCGTTATGCAGATGACACAACCTTCCTTGCTGAAAGTGAAAAGGACTTGAACCACTTACTAATGAAGACCAAAGACCACAGCCTTCAGTATAGATTGCACCTCAACATAAAGAAAACAAAAATCCTCACAACTGGACCAATGAGCAACATCATGATAAATGGAGAAAAGATTGAAGTTGTCAAGGATTTCATTTTACTAGAATCCACAATCAACAGCCATGGAAGGAGTAGTCGAGAAATCAAAAGATGCATTGCATTGGGTAAATCTGCTGCAAAGGACCTGTTTAAAGTGTTGAAGAGCAAAGATGTCACCTTTGAAGACTAAGATGCGTCTGACCCAAGCCATGGTATTTTCAATCACATCATATGCATATGAAAGCTGGACAATGAATAAGGAAGACCGAAGAAGAATTGATGCCTTTGAATTGTGGTGTTGGCGAAGAATATTGAATATACCATGGACTGCTAAAAGAATGAACAAATCTGTCTTAGAAGAAGTACAACCAGAATGCTCCTTAGAAACAAGGATGGCGAGACTGTGTCTGACATGCTTTGGACATGTTTTCAGGAGGGATCAGTTCCTGGAGAAAGACATCATGCTTGGCAGAGTACAGGATCAGCGGAAAAGAGGAAGACCTTGAATGAGGTGGATTGACACAGTGGCTGCAACAATGAGCTCAAGCATAACAACGATTGTAAGGGTGGCGTAGAACCGGGCAGTGTTCTGTTCTGTTGTGCATAGGGTCGCTATGAGTCGGAAACCACTTGACAGCACCTAACAACAACAACAGATTGGGAAAAAGTTTTTAGCTATGACATTTCCGATCAGCGCCTGATCTCTAAAATCTACATGATACTGCAAAAACTCAACTACAAAAAGACAAATAACCCAGTTAAAAAATGGGCAAAAGATATGAACAGACACTTCACTAAAGAAGATATTCAGGTAGCTAACAGATACATGAGGAAATTCTCACGATCATTAGCCATTAGAGAAATTTAAATTAAAACTACAATGAGATTCCATCTCACTCCAACAATGCTGGCATTAATCCAGAAAACACAAAATAATAAATGTTGGAGTGGTTGTGGAGAGATTGGAACACTTATACACTGCTGGTGGCAATGTAAAATGGTACAACCACTTTGGAAATCGATTTGACGTGTCCTTAAAAAGCTAAAAATAGAACTACCATACGATCTAGCAATCCCTCTCCTTGGAATATATCCTAGAGAAATAAGAGCCTTTACACGAACAGATATGTGCACACCCATATTCATTGCAGCACTGTTTACAATAGCAAAAAGATGGAAGCAACCAAGGTGCCCATCAACAGATGAATGGATTAATAAATTATGGTATATTCACACAATGGAATACTACACATCGATAAAAAGCAGTGATGAATCTGTGAAACATTTCGTAACATGGAGGAATCTGGAAGGCATTATGCTGAGTGAAATTAGTCAGTTGCAAAAGGACAAATATTGTATAAGACCACTACTGTAAGAACTCAAGAAATAGTTTAAACAGAGAAGAAAATATTCTTTGATGGTTATGAGAGAGGGAAGGAAGGGAGGAAAGGAGAGGGGTATTCACTAATTAGATAGTAGATAAGAACTACTTTGGGTGAAGGGAAAGACAACACGCAATACAGGAGAGGTCAGCACAACTGGACTAAACCAAAAGCAAAGAAGTTTCCTGAATAAAGTGAATACATCGAAGGCCAGCGTAGCAGGGGTAGGGGTTTGGGGGCCGTGGTTTCAGGGGACATCTAAGTTAATTGGCGTAATAAAATCTATTAAGAAAACATTCTGCATCCCACTTTGGAGAGTGGTGTCTGGGGTCTTAAACGCTAGCAAGCAGCCATCTAAGATGCATGGATTGGTCTCAACCTAGCTGGACCAAAGGAGAATGAAGAACACCATGGACACAAGGTAATTACAAGCCCAAGAGACAGAAAGGGCCACATAAACCAGATACTACATCACCCTGAGACCAGAAGAACTAGATGGCGCCCAGCTAAAACCGATAACAGCCCTGACAGAGAACACAACAGAGCACCGCTGAGGGAGCAGGAGAGCAGTGGGATGCAGACCCCAAATTCTCATAAAAAGACCAGACTTAATGGTCTGACTGAGACTGGAAGGACCCCAGTGGTCATGGCCCCCAGACCTTCTGTTAGCCCAAGACAGGAACCATTCCCAAAGCCAACTCTTCAGACACGGATTGGACTGGACAATGGGATAGAAAAAGATGCTGGTGAAGAATGAGCTTCTTGGACCAAGTAGACACTTGAGACTGTTGGCACCTCCTAACTGGAGGGGAGATGAGAAGGCAGAGAGGTTCAGAAGCTGGCAGAATGAACACGAAAAGAGAGAGTGGAGGGAAGGAGCAGGGTGTCTCATTCGAAGTAGAGCAATTAAGAGTATATTGGGTAGCAAGGTATATATAAATTTTTGTATGAGAGACTGAATTGATTTGTAAACTTTCACTTAAAGCACAATAAATTTTTTTTAATGAGGGCTGTTGTCACTAAACTGTACATGTACATGTAAAACATGTTATAACAGCAAATGTTTTGTTGCAAATATATTTACCACAATGAAATACAAATAACAACTGAGAGTCCCTGACGGAGTAGGAGAAATGTGGTGTGCAGAACCCAAATTCTAGTAAAAAGACTACACTTAATGGTCTGACTGAGATTGGAGGGACCCTGGAAGACATGGCCCCCTGGACTCTCTGTTAGCCCAAAACTAAAACCATTCCCGAAGCCAACTTTTCAAAGATTACACTGGACTTTAAGACATAAAATGATACTTCTTAGCTCAAGTAGATACATGAGACTAAATGGGCAGCTCCTGCCTGGAGGCGAGACGAGAAGCAGAGGGGGACAGCAACTCCTTAAACGGATGCAGGAAATCCAGGGTAAAAAGGAGGCGTGTGCTGTCACATTACAGGGAGAGCAACTAGGGTCACATAACAATGTGTGCATAAATTTTTGCATGAGAAACTAACTTGAACTGTAAACATAAAGGTTTTTTTTTTTTGGTAGGGAAAACTTTCCTTGTTATTGTTGTTTTTATTGTGGCAAAATATACATAACACAAAATTTACCATTTTAATCATTTTTAAATGTACCATTCAGCAGCATTAAATACATCCACAATGTTATGTAACCATAATCATTATCAATTTCCAGACCTTTTTTATCATCCCAAATAGAAACTCTATGAATAAAGATATTTTTACACCAACAAAATTTGGAAAAGTTTAACACCAAAGGAATTGCATCAAAGGTAATGTTAATGGATGCAGGCAGGAAAAAAAAAATTATCCAAATGGAAAATCTATGTTACAGCAAGGAATAGTGAGCAAAGATACTGGTTTAAAATGTGAGTAAATTTAAGAAATGTTGATAATAATAGAAATATCTAATACATGGTGGAACACAGCAATCTATAAATTACAGGACAAGTAAAATACGTTGACTCAAAGGAGAGGTGATCAGATTTAAAGTATTCTTAGATTTTTATTAGAAGTATGATAAAGATAAAATTAACTTTAGACTTTGTAAACTTAAGTATACAGGTTTAGATAGCTAGAACATAGTTTATTGGGAGGGGTCATCATTATGCCTTGATTACAGGTGTCAGTTCAAGGAAATATTGAGTAATTCTGAGTCCCTGATAAGCAAATCAGGTATACCATGGAAATATAAACAGGCTTTTACTTATCTTTGAGCATTCTTGGATTTAACGAAGTCAAGGTATCATGAAAAGAAGCCAATAATTAACCTTGACAACTCAAATGCAAACAGAACAGTACTAAGGGAATTAGCTATTAATTCTTCTCTTGGTCTCCAGGTAAAATAAATAGATGAAGACATTCATTTGATAAATGCCCATATCCAGGCAGTACATAAGAGATGGGCATGAATCCGAGCCCATTAGATCATAACAGGATCCCATTAGATCATAATAGTTTAGAGCCGGATCACTTCTAAAGGAGATCACCCCTGTGCGCAAAGAGATTACATATAGGGGTAACCAGTGACCTAAGTGCCCCCTCTAGGTACTACTATAACCTGAAGCCATCAAGTCAATTCTGACTCATAGTGACCCTATAGGACAAAGTAGAATTGCCCCATAGGGTTTCCAAGGCTGTAATCTTTACAGAAGCAGCCAGCCACATCCTTCTCCCAAAAAGCAACTGGTGGGTTTGAACTGCTGACCTTTCAGTTAGCAGCCGAAAGCACCACCAGAGCTCCAGACAGGAACTACTATAATGCAGTTAAAATGAATGAACTAGATCTTTAAGTAGCCACATAGATAAATCTCAAAAAATAGTAGTAAACACATAGTACTTGGTATGCGCAGCCATTGTTCTATGGGCTTTACATGTTTTAACACATTTAATTCTTACAGAAGCCTTATGTGGTTAGTACTGTCACTGTTCCTATTTTATATCTGTGGAAATAGGCTCAGAAAGATTAAGGAACTTACCCAAGATCGTACAACTAGTAATGTGAAGACAGGATATGAACCCAGGCTGTCTTTCCTGGAATCTAAGTACTTGACCACCAGGCTATACTGCTTCTCAAAAGTGTGATATTGCTGAAAAAAGAAAGGTACAAAAGAATCCGTATAGTATGAAACCATTTCTATAAATGTTTAAAACTTTCAAAACATTTCTGTATTTTTTTGAAAGCATATATATGCAGAAAAAGTATAAAAACATTCATGGGAGTGGTACACACCAACTCAGGACAGTGGTTATCTCCAGGGAAAGGAGAACAGAATGGGGAACTGTATTTATAATGTTCTATTTCAGTTTTAAAAATCTGAAGCAAATATGGAAAAAAAAATATTAACATCTTTGGAATGCACAGAAAAGAAAAAAAAATTTTTTTTTTTCTTTCTGGGGTGAATATAATAGTGATTTGTCCAAGGTCACATAGGGTAAGCAGCAAAGACAGATTTTTAAAAAAGGATCCCCTAGTCTAATTCTCTCATTGTATAGATTAGGAAACCAATGACCAGAGAGTAATTTATTCAAAGGCCCACCAACTCAGTGGCAGAGCCAGAGATCCCCTGACTTCCAGGGTACTTTCCACTCTCACCCTCCTACAACCTGCCATTCTTCCAAGGAGCGCCTAGTGGATTTGAACTGCTGACCTTTTAGTTAGCAGATGTAGCTCTTAATCACTACGCCACCGGCGTTTTGCCTGTCGGCCAATTTGTGCTTTTTCTATTGGTTAATTACTTTTGTCGTAGTGGAACACCAGACTTACACTCTACTAAAAATAAGAGTTTTTATTGAGGGATAAAATGTTTCACAAAACAGGGAGACACCCAAGCACCCAGACAAGATGCTGCAGTGTGCTCTGTGTTGCAGAGAGAGGGTGAGCGGTTTTTATCAGGTGAAACAATCAAAGGCTGTACTCACAAGCACAGAGTGAGGGGGGAGCATAGCAGAAAGTTACAAGAGCGTAGTTAAAATACAATCTTAAACATTTTCTTAGCATTTATAAGCCTATTTGCTATAACCTGAGATTTGTTTGACAAAGCATTCTGTCAGGAATAAAAAAAAAAAATTGCGTCAATTTTTGTCACAGCCACATGCCTGTCTTTCCTCTCATCTTAAAGTAACAGATGTATGGTTTACCTTAGTTGCAGTTGTACAAGGAGTCAGCAGAAATGGAGCAAAGTTCTCAGTAAGTGATTTAGGATGAAGTCAACTTAAAATGCTCTAATTTGAGGGAGTCAAAGTAGAAAATTAGGGACTATACGGCTGCCTTAGTTATCTAGTGCTGCTATAACAGAAAACTGCAAGTGAATGGCTTTAACAAACAGAAATTTATTCTCTCACAGTTTAGGAGGCTAGAAGTCCAAATTCAGGGCACCAGCACTAGGGGAATGCTTTTTCTCTCTGTCAGCTCTGGGGGAAGGTCCTCGTATCTTTTCAACATCTGTGGGCCCAGCGTTCCTTGGAGATCTCCATGCACCTTGGCATCAACCTTCCCCTGGGTCTAGGGGTTTCTCAGCACAGGGACCCAGAGTCCAAGGGATGTGCTCTGCTCCTGGCTCTTCTTTCTTGGTGGTAAGAGGTCCTTCTCTCTCTGCTCACTTCTCTCTCCTTTTACCTCTTGTAAAATAAAAGGTGATGTAGGCCATACCCAAGGGAAACTTCCCTTACATTGGGTCAGGGCTGTGACCTAAGTAAGGGTGTTGTATCCCACCCTAATTCTGCCTCATTAACATAACAAACATAAACTAATCATCATAACATAATCTAATCCTGTCTCATTAACACATAGAGGTCAGGATTTATAACACCACAAATAGAGGATAATGACATCAGATCACAAAATGGAGGAGATCTACACAATACTGGGAATCATGGCCTAGCCAACTTGTACATATTTTGGGGGGACACAATTCAATCCATGACAAGGGCTGAATCTTGGTTACAGATTTATGAAACAATGGTAAGCCTCACATTTACTTAACATTACCAATTCTATTTCCTAACCTTCTGTTCCTAAGTATCTTTTCTAAGGCAAGCTGCATAAACATTTTAACAGACAATTCTTTACACTGCTAAAGCCCTGATCTTTGCTCTCTTTGTGTTACATGTAGTTAAACTTTTATGTGAGCTTAAATTTTTTTTTTGTTAGAAAAGCAAGAGCAAAGACTCTGGGCTAAATTGCAATTTGATCTAAAATGGAGTTTTAATTTAGGCCTGAAGTCACCCATTTCAGCACTTCAGTTTTAAGGTTCACATGCACACTTTTAAGGAAATCTTTTTTTTTTTCACATCACATTCTGTCTCTCCATACACAAACGGGATTATATTTTAGGGTCATAAGCCTCAATCTTAATCCTGGTTGCATAGTGGTTAAGTGCTACAGCTGCTAACCAAAGGGTCGGCAGTTCAAGTCCGCCAGGTGCTTCTTGGAAACTCTATGGGGCAGTTCTACTCTGTCCTATAGGTTTGCTATGAGTCAGGATCAACTTGACGGCGCTGGGGGTTAAGCCTCAATCAGGACCAGAGCCAAGGCTTTCTCTAGAAATTCGATGTCTTTTCTGTTTGCTTTCCTGCCTTTTCTTTCTTCTTTCCTACTTACCCTACCTCCTCCATTCCCCAATTCCTGTCACATAGCATTCATAAAAGGGGCCCTGGTGGTGCTATGGTTAAGCAGTTGGCTACTAACTGAAAGGTCATTGGTTCAAACCCACCGGCCTCTTTGTGGAAGAAAAGGCCCAGCAATCTGCTCCTGTAATGATTACAGCTAGGAAACCCTATGGGACAGTCCTACTCTGTCATATAGGGTTGCTGTGAGTTGGAACGGACTCGGCAGCCCACAACAACAACAAACATCCATAACATTCAGAATGTTGCTCCCTTCCCTCCAACCCTGTATTCAAATTCTTTATCTATCCATAAGGCATCCTTGGTTAAGCTAAAAGATGGGCCATATAATGAATTAAAATTTAGAAAACATTCACATTTGTGGATTGCTTCGCAGTTGTCAAGGTGTCACCATGATCTAATTTGATCTTCTTTTCAGCCCAGTGTGGTAGGCAGATGAGACAGTGGGGTCCAGACAGTTAATGTGACTTGCCCAAGGATCACAGAGAGAAAGTAACAAACCCTGAACTGGAATCCAGGCCTCCCGACTCCTTACCTTAATTACGTCTCTTTTCAGTTGCCCTTATCTCTACAAACCACTAAAAAGAAATTGGTCCCTAGAAATGAGGATAAATCAATGTAGCGCTGTGACACCCCCATCTCCACAAAAACATATAATACTTCCTGCAAGGCCCTGTATTAAGCTGCCTTCTTCTGCAGATCCTCTAAGCTTCATATCACCCTAAAAAGAAAAAAAAAACACCAAACTCTTTGCCATTGAGTTGATTCTGACTCATAGCAATCCTGTAGGACAAAGTAGAACTGCCCCGTAGGGTTTCCAAGGCTGTAAATCTTTATGCAAGCAGACTGCTTCCCAGGGAGCCGCTGGTGGGTTCTAGCCACCAGCCTTTCAATTAGTAGCCGAGTTCTTAACCACTGGACCACCAGGGCTCTTTCATATCACCCAGGGGGTCAAAATTGTGACCTTGTAAATTTTACTTGCTTCAATTAACACCCAAGTGAATAAGGAGAAGAGCTGCAGCCTAATAGTTTAAAGAGTCAGCAGAAGCGCAGCCCTTCAACTGGTGAAATTTTACACAGAAATCTGGAAGTTACGAGCCATCATCAAAAGTCCCCAAGGAGATTTTACTAATATGACAGGCTGGGTCTCAGCAATCAGCCCATCTAGGGATTAATTTCTCCACCAAGAATTTAAGGAGTCCTGGTGGTACAGTGGAACCCTGGTGATACAGTGGTTAAGAGCTACAGTGACTCACAGCTGCTAACCAAAAGGTCAGCAGTTCGAATCTACCAGCCGCTCCTTGGAAATCCTATAGGGCAGTTTTACTCTATCCCATAGGGTCACTATGATGACAGCATCAGGTTTGGTTTTTTGTTTTTTGTTTTTTTTGGTAGCACAGTAGTTAAACACTCAGCTGCTAACTGTAAGGTCAGCAGTTCAAACCCACTAGCCCACTCTGCAGGTGAAATATGTGGCAGTCTGCTTCTGTGAAGATTTACAGCCTTGGAAACTCTATGGGGCAATTCTACTCTGTCCTGTAGGGTTACTTCAAGTTGGAATTGACTCTATGGCAGTGAGTTTGGTTTGTTTTGTTTTTTTTTAACCAAGAATTTAGCCCACTCAGAATTCTGACATGAGCTGAGTTAAATCCTTCTCTGGCAGGATTTGTTTTTCTAGGTTAACTCACTAGGCCAAAGTTTCAATCTGTCTCTTGGGATCCATTCTGAATTAAATTCTCATTAAACTCTGCCCCTGGAGTATCCTTAGCATCCTTAGCATAACCATTTCCCCTAGCCCCTTCTAACCTCAGTGTCAACACCAATTCCAATTCCAAAGACTGGGGAGAAATATAGGGAGACCAGACAACAAGACTTGTGGCCACCAGGATGAATATAAAAGCAAGATTTTTGCTTGGCTGAAATCAAAGAGATGAGATGGGAAAGCCAGCTGCAGGGAGCTCCTGGGGTCTTTAAAAAAAACTCACAGCAACACACCTTGCCTCTGCCTCCTAAGGACAGGGAAGATGCTCTGCTCTGGCTTCCCTTAGAGAAGATAATAAAAGGGCATAGTCACTTGTGCTATAAGTAGGAGAAACGATTTTCTTTTCTTCCGCTGCTGCTTACAGAGATCCCATCTCCTTCTCTGTTTAAGTTTCAAATTACCTGGGTTGCTAGAAATTTCCTCTGTAAAATAAGGGCTACCCTTTACTTTTGCTTCTTTGCAAATCAGAAGGCTCTGGATCAAGCCAGCTATAAAACCTGCTCTCCTGGTCGGCTTCCATGCTACTTTTGGACTAATGAAATGTTGCCTTTTTTCATTGTGGATTGGTGAGAAGCTTCCCATCCATGAGATGGCGTGAAGTTTAAAATAATTTTTGTACTACGCTTGGTTGTTTTCTTGTTCTTGTCTTTAAAATTGCAGGCAAGCAAGCAACAAGCTTCTTCTGCTAACAAGGTGAGAAATGAAGTTCCTTTGGCGTCCATTCTGTTTTGGGGAAGCATATGAGTTTAGCTGGCAACTTCAGTTTGCTTCCAGAACGAGTGACGCTGCTGCCACTTTGAAAAGTTTAAAGAACTTGTTAGTCATCCCTCATTTCTTGGTTTTCAGGAAAGTTAAACAGATTTGTTTCACTTGTGTGTCAGAGCGGTTAAGAAGAGTTTAGTGTAAAGGGAGCGATCTGTCTTTTGCTAACTAGAGGCTTCTTACTTCCCTTTACCCTGCTTTTTCCATTTCTCAGCAGTTAAAAAAAAAATTATCCTAAGAAAGAAGTACTCCAGAATATCAACCCTGACCCCAGCACTTCGTTAAATGTCTTCAGAAAGTAGCCTGTAGTATCAGATTTCTAATGATTCTCACAGAGCAGAATTTGGGATTTGGGGTCAGTCTATACTATAGCAGTGGTTTCATTTCATATTATTCGTGTTAAAAAAAAAATAGACAACCAAAATTCCATTTATTGCAAACCCCCCTTTTCCTTCTTAAGTGTAATTGTTTGACATTTCAGAGCAGGTGCCTATTTTGAAATATTTTAACTCCCGTTAGCAGAAAGCTCAGTTTAATGTTTTCAATTGCCGATGAGTTTGCTCTGCTTCAGTGACATTCTTTCTGCTGATTCTATTGGAGGGACACTAGGAGACTAAGTGAATGGCACATTGGAGTCATTTTTATTTTCTTCGGTTATTTTGGCGGCCTTAGTGGAGTAAAAGTAGCCCCTGGGTAGTGCAAACAGTTAACAATTTTACAGCAGAAGGACGGGAAGAGACTGCTAACCGAAAGTTTGGAGGTTCAAGTCCACCCAGGGGTACCTTGAAAGAAAGGCCTGGCAACCTACTTCTGGAAAAGCAGCCATTGAAAACACTACGGAGCACAGTTCTACTCTGACACACTTGGGGTTGCCACAAGTCAGAATCGACTTGATGGTAACTGGGCTGGACTGGACTGGGATCAGGAAATCTTGACTCACTCCTGAAAACACTTTCATAGAACTCTGTCTCAAAACCTTTTCTACTTTCCCTAAACAGAACTAATTCACACATATTCTTAAGGCTTGCCAGCTGTATTTCCCTGGTTCCGCCTTGACCCTTTTTTGCAGAAAATTCCCTGACATCAAAGCCTCTCCCCTTCTTCCTGCTGTAAAGCTGTTAAGAGTTGTAACACACCATCTACTCAGTTTCAAAATCAAAAGACAGCATGGCAATTACTAGGACAAAGAAAATTTGTTTCTAAAGGGCAAAAACAAAATCAATAAATTACCCGCCAAGGTCTTTGTTGAGCGAGGACAGCTAAATCAGGCTGAAGGGAATGATGTCAGGGATGGAAAGTAATCGTTTTAGCAGCAACTACGACTGGAGGACTTGACTCCCACCCCAGTGCTTATTTCACTCACTCACTACCAGGCTTTGAGAGACAAAATTGGTGACCAGTTTATGACAGGCAAATGCCCAATGATGAAAGGATCTGAAGGACTCAGAAGAATTGGCATCAAGGCTGAGAGGAGTAGAAGATGGGCTTCAACAGGAAGGGACTGTCCCCTCCAGCTTCAAGAAGCTTAGCATGAATGTGGAGAGTGGCTGTTTGAGTCCCCTCCTCCCAGGATGTAGCAGACATGCAGAAAATTTTGCTCCAACCAAGCTGAGGGCCGGGAGGAGCAGGCTAGAAATTGCCCAGGCTGCTATAAGGGGAGGCCCAGGGTGGGAGGACCAGCATAAGCAGACTGTTTTATTCCTTTTCTCTTCTGCAGGACCTTAAGGCTAGGATGGGGCAGGCCCCCCTAGTTACTGAGATCCTTGGAAAAGCAGCCCCCGTCTTGGGTATGGGGGATGAGAGGTGGGGGTCCTGCAGTCAGAGAAGATGGAGATGCTGCTGAAGCTCTGAGCCATGATTGAGCCAAACCCAGGCATTCAAGGGAAGAAATCCACTCTGGATCTGTCTGCTTCCATCGAAACCCAGTTAGAAAAAATAAATCCATTAGCCTATGCCAACAGGTGCATTCTTCTGACACAAACCATACCTGCTATTTATTCCCCCTGGGCGTGGGAATATAGCAGATGCCAGCAATTATTTGGATTGTCTTAAGAAGCTGTCCATCCCTGCATCTTTCTCACTGAGTCATATTACCTTTACTAACCTTATTCTACATGCCTTAGTTACCGCAGCCACTACTGGGGACCTCTCACCAACTCTGCCTATGCCTAGGGTCTCAAAGGGCTACTGACTTTAAAAAAAAAAAAAAACGGAAACAATACCCTACTCTCAAAATGGCAGAAAGCAATCCAGCGCATTCTTTTCTTCAATATTCCTCCTGTCCTTGTCTTTCTCTCTTCCTCTTCCCATCTCTCCTTGTGTCTCTTCTTCCTTCATTGTTCTTCCCTGTCCTAAGCCTTGCTAGTCCTCTAGCTCTACTGGGACACTTTTGAATAGTGTCAGAACGCCAGCCAAAAAGGCACCATAAAGCAGGAGGGTACAGCTTGTTGCCACTATCCCCTTCTTCCCTGTCCCACTCAGGCCTCTCAGGATGGATGTCACCCGCCTGTTCCTGGCCTCTCTGCTGGTCTGCCTGTACTTTCTCATTGCCCACAGCCACCTGGAACTCAAGGAGAAACCCAGAGATGACAGGAGCCTGAAGAGCAATTGCTCCATGAAACTGTTGGATTTCCCTTCTGTCTCAGTCGTGGGTAAGTAGCCTAGCCTGGGTGGGCTCTGGCCCATGGGAGGGGGCTTCATGGTATCTAGCCTGGATTCACTGCAATGGGGTCAGGGATCCCTCCTGTTCATTCCATGAAATAATCCTGGGAGAATAAAGTGCCCCTTAACTCATTTGGTTTGGCAAAGCCCTGCATGCCACTGCCACCAATCTAATATGCAGATTAGCATGCTAGAGGCTCTGAGAAAGCCTGTAGTCCAGGCACTTGGCAAACTTGATGTAACTTGGCATTTCTGAAACTTACTGAATCACAGAGACCCTATCAATAGTAACGAACTTTAGGAAATACTGCAGAATATAACCAAGCCTGGGATGAACCAGTCCTGTCTGCCAGGGTTAAGAATGACGGCTCAAGGAAAAATACTAGGGGCAGTAGAGCCTGGCGTTGGAGATCTCTGGTTTGACTTCACCTGATAATAGTAATAACAGCAGACATATTGTGTGCTAGGCACTGTGCTTAGTGCTTTAGACAGATTATCTCATTTTAATCTTCAAAGACTCTGTGAGGTGAGTACTGTTTTTATTCATATTTCACAGTTGAGGAAAATGAGGCTAGGAAAGTTAAGTAACCAGCATAAGATTACTCAGTTCTGAATGCTTCAAAGGCCAGCGTAGCAGGGGCAGGGGTTTGGGGACCATGGTTTCAGGGGACATCTAAGTCAATTGGCATAATAAAATCTATTAAGAAACATTCTGCATCCCACATTGGAGAGCGGCATCTGGGGTCTTAAATGCTAGCAAGCGGCCTTCTAAGATTCATCAATTGGTCTCAACCCACCTGGATCAAAGGCGAATGAAGAACACCAAGGACACAAGGTAATTAGGAGCCCAAGGGACAGAAAGGGCCACATGAACAAGAGACTACACCATCCTGAGACCAGAAGAATTAGATGGTGCCCGGCTACAACCGATGACCGCCCTGACAGGGAACACAACAGAGAACCCCTGAGGGAGCAGGAGAGCAGTGGGATGCAGACCCCAAATTCTCATAAAAAGACCAGACTTAATGGTCTGACTGAGACTAGAAGGACCCCGGTGGTCATGGCCCCCAGATCTTCTGTTAGCCCAGGACAGGAACCATTCCCAAAGCCAAGTCTTCAGACAGGAATTGGACTGGACAATGGGATAGAAAAAGATGCTGGTGAAGAATGAGCTTCTTGGATCAAGTAGACACTTGAGACTATGTTGGCATCTCCTATCTGGAGGGTAGATAAGAGGGAAGAGGGGGTTAGAAGCTGGCAGAATGGACACGAAAAGAGAGAGTAGAGGGAAGGAGAGGGCTGTCTCATTAGGGGAAGAGCAATTAAGAGTATATAGCAAGGTGTACATAAATTTTTGTATGAGAGACTGACTTGATTTGTAAACTTTCACTTAAAGCACAATAAAAATTTTTTTAAAAAAAATGACTCAGTTCTTATGTGGCAGAGCCAGAATTCAAACCTGGGTACTTAACTTCTGGACCTAAGCTCAAAACTAACGTCCCTTACTGCCTTCCCTCTCACAAGGAAAAGAGTATTCTAGGCATATCAGGAAGTCATCAATCACTATTGGTACGCCAGACTTTTCACTTTATAAACACACCTCATTTACTGTCAAGACAACACATTGCAAGGTAGGTACTACAGTATTCATTTTGCAGATGAGAAAACTGAGACTCAAGAAGGTTAAGTAGGTTATCCAAGGCCACACAGCTGCTATATGACAGAGTCCGGATTCAAATCAGGTCTGCCTGACTTCAAAGCACTAAGAATTGCAAAATAGGACTCCAGGAAACACATCTGTGTACAAGACACAGAGACCATTTTCAGGGTATCACAATGTGCTTGCCCTTGCTGAGAGTGGAGACTAAACAAGGGGTATGTGGGGTGACTTTGAGTGGGCCAGGGTCAACCAACTTAAGGGATCAGGCCCCTCATAGATGCCACAGGCAGATCCCAGGGCCTCCTTGGATTTCCCATTTGCCTCCTTGGGGCCACTTTGCTCAAAGTCCTTGGCTGCTGGTAAGTAGCCAGGCTGAAAAGAACCTGCTAGCCTGTGTCCCAAGATATGATTCATCCGTTAATCCCCTCTCCCACCTACTGTGGCACTTCCTGAGCCCCCTCCCCTCCTCCCACGGCGCTGAAGCTCAGGGCCCCCAGAAACAACTGGCTTTGTTTCTTCTGCCTCTCTTTGAAGCACTGAACAAGAAATCCAAAAGGATCCTCAGCAGAAAAGAAGCTGAAATGATGAAGGGACCTTCCAAGGTAGGCCTGGGAGTTATTCTTCTGGGGGTGGGACAGGACTTCAAATGGGTCCTTAAAAGGAGAAAGGAGCTCTGGTGGCACAGTGGTTAAAGCACTCAGCTGCTAACCAAAAGGTTGGTGGTTCAAACCCACCAGCTGCTCCATGGTGGAAAGATGTGGCAGTCTGCTTCCGTAAAGATTTACAGCGTTGGAAAACCTATGGGCAGTTCTACTGTGTCTTATAGGGTTGCCAAGAGTAGGAATGGAAACCCTGGTGGCATAGTGGTTAAGAGCTATGGCTGCTAACCAAAATGTTGACAGTTTGAATCCACCAGTCATTCCTTAGAAACCCTGTGGGGCAGTTCTACTCTGTCCCATAGGGTCACTATGAGTTGGAATTGACTTGATAGCAACAGGTTTGGTTTGGTTTTTTATGAGTAGGAATGGACTCCACGGCAATGAGTTAAAAGGAGAGAACCCTCAAGCTCTGGCTAGTCACTGAATGGAAGATTGTCTAGGTTTACACCAACAAAAGAAGCTGAGAGCTACCTAAAGGCTTCCTGGTCTAACAGTCCTGGGTCAGACCCCCACAGAAGCCCTGGAGGCTAAGGCTCACTAAGCAAAATAACTGTAGTGAGTTTGAGGGAATTTGAGGCTGATTGAAAAAAGATATGACCATGAGATAGCATTGCACAACAAGCTATTTATTTAGGCACTGACAGCCACATGCATGAGGTAGTCCCCCACAAAAAGAGATCTTCCAGAGACTAGAGGCTTAGGGAGCCACCAGAAGGGAAAGAGGGCATGAAGAGCCCTGGGGAAAAGAAGGGGAGAAAGCTTATGTGTCTCTGGATGATGTCTTCCTGCAGCAAGGTGGGTCAGAGAGCTCCCAAGGACAACAGCATCCTAAAGTCCTTATAAGGTATAGGATTTTATCTTCTTTAGGGGTAGCAGATGTTGAGTGCAGTTTCATGGGGTATGTAAAGCAGGCCGACTCCACGTAGCTAAAAATCTGCTTATTTGGGCTGTTTTTAAAACAATTGGATATGTACAAATTTGAGCTTGGCACTGGTGGACATTTTTGGGCTAATGGGCCTCAACTTGCTATGAAGAAGTAAACAACCTGGAGCTAATAAACACAGGCTGTTTTTTTACTTCTTTATGTAACAATAGCTTACCTGCTAAAAAGCATCCTCCTATACTAAGTAGGCCCCTGCCTGCAATGTCACCCTTACCCATTCTTTCGGATTAGTGAGATGTTTCCAAATCTCAGTTATTTCAGAGCTACTTTTGCAACTTTTACCATATCTGAGTTTCACCTATTTAATATACTTATTTAGAATTAAAACTTAATAAATTATGTAACTATGATAAATAGAACACCAGTGTCATTTGCCATAAATAGAAGATAACCATAGAAATAAGTAAAATGAAAATGAAATATCTTAGGCTGGATTCTCTAGAGAAGGAAACCAGTGCAGGACATAAATGTATACACAGAGATTTATATCAATGAAGTGGCTTACATGGTTGTAGAGGTTGTAAAGCAAAGTCCCAAGTTCGTGGGTCAGACTGGAGCCTTCTCCTGATTCCTGTAGCTGCAGGTGCTTGTGAATCTAAGATCAGAAATTTAGATGGCGGGTAAACTGCTAGCTCAAGTCCCAAGAACCAGCTGACAGATGAACAGGAGCCAGCTACAGGATCCAGAGTGAGCAAAAGCCAGGGAGCCTTGCCAGAAAGCCCACCTATATTGGATGCAGGCCACACCCGAAAGAAAACTCCCTTTCAACTAATTGGCTTCTCACAACAGATCTCATCATGGAGGTGACCACATTATGTATCATTATGGAGGTGATTACATCATTAAAAACCTGCCACACTACATCATAACTGCCAAACCATTGAGAATCATGGCCAAGCAAAGTTGACACACAATTTTAACCATGCCATGAAACACCGTTAGTGTATTCTAGCTGGATGGTGTGGCCTGTCAAAGGCTGTAAATCTGAGGACTGCTCTGTGCTAAAAGACAGATCACCAAGTGTTGGAGAGGCATTAACAACATGCTGACACCAAACTGAGCCTTTCAAGTTGAAAGAGACTGAAAAAAGAAACTTTTCTCACTACAGGATTCAAGGTCATGGAATAGTGGTGTACCACTTAAAATCATAACACCGCAGCCCATGTTCCCACATTGTGGAAAATACTGGATTTAAGCATTGTTGATGCACACACATTATTCCTCTTTTAGTCTGCCTCCGTTTCCCAGACCAACTGTAACCAGAACAGTGAGCACTGGACGAGGCACCTGACGCTAGGTGAGCTTAAGGAAGTATCTGTTCCTCTCTGGGCCTTTTTCTCAGGCTGTAAAGTGAACAAGTAGATTGTTCCAATGGTTGGCAAATATACATTACAGGCACTGGGAAGACAGCAGTGAACAAGAGAGAGCTACCCTGCCCTCATGGAGTTGTGAGGAAAATAGATGAACAAGTAAATCAATAAATACAGAAGATAAATTTGGATAATGATAAACACTTAGAAGGAATTAAAGCATGGTAATGACACACAGAGCCCTGGTGGTACAGTGGTTAAGCACTTGGCTGCTAACTGAAAGGTCTGAAAGGTTGACGGTTCCAACCCACCAGAGTCTTTGTGGGAGAAGAGACTCAGGAGCTAAGGACTGCAGCCTAGGAAACCCTATGGGGCAGTCCTTGGAAACTCTATGGGGTAGTTCTACTCCATCCTATAGGGTCGCTATGAGTCGGAATCGACTCGAGGGCACTGGGTTTTTTTTTATAGGGTCACTATGAGTCAGAATTAATTGATGGCAACAGGTTTGGTTTTTTGGAAGGAGACAGAGTGAGTGAAGGGAAGAGTAGTCAGGGAGAGGCCTCTTTGAGGAGGCAGCACTTAAGTAAAAAAAAAAAAAAACAACTCATTCCCTTCGAGTTGATTGCAACTTATAATGACCCTATAGGACAGAGTAGAACTGCCCTGTAGGGTTTCCAAGGAGCAGCTGGTGGATTCAAACTGCCAGCCTTTTGGTTAGCAGCCATAGCTCTTAACCACTGCGCCATCAAGGCTCCAAGCACTTAAGTAAAAGCCTGGAAACCTGAAAACAACCCAGAGCAGCAGTGTTCAAAAGAAATAGAATGTGAGCCCCACATGTAATTTTAAATTTTCTAATAGCCACATTAAAAAAGGTAAAGGAAAAGGTGCAATTAATTTTAATAATACATTTTTATTTACCCAAAATATCTAAAATATTATCACTTCGACATGTAATCAATATAAAGATTATTAACGAGATATTTCACGTTCTTGATCTTTGAAACCTGGTGCATGTTTGTACACTGACAAAAAAAAAAACACAGCACGTCCTAATTCTGGTAATACTGATTTTCAACAGTTAAAGTGAAATGTAGTCCTACTGACCCAATAAAAAATATCCAACACTGTTTCAGTATTGAAATTCAGATTAAAATAACATTTGAAACTTCAGTTCCTCAAGTTGCACTAGACACATGTGAAATAGGGCTTGTGGTATACTTGCAGTCTTGTGTACCTTGAAGTCTAACCACATATGACCAGTGGCTTCCTGTACTGGGCAGCACAGCAAAGAAGGTCTTGGCAGAGGGAGGAACATGCAAAGCTGCAGCAGGAACTCATTTGCTGTGTTCAATGCACAGAAGGAGAGCTCACAGGGCAGGGTGGTAAGCATAGGTTGCGGGGGTGGGCAGGAACCAGAACACAGAGGGCCTCAAGGGCCAAGGTAAAGTTTGTACTTCATCCTGAGTGCACCGAAAAACCATTGGGGGTCTTTAAGGAGGGGTGGGATGCCACCCATGGCCTTAGGAGAGGTCCCTCTAGTGCACTGGAGGATGGATTGTAGGGGGCCCAGAGTGACAAAGGAGAAAAGCTGGTAGCCTGGCCCAGTGGAGGCGAAGTGGGCTGGACTCAGGAACTACTGTGAAGGCAGAGCCGACAGGAACTGCGGATAGACAGGAAGAGGGAAGACAGAGACGGTAATTAAAAGCTAGGGAACTGTGTGGGGTCCGCCAAGGGAAAAAGAGGGTCAGGCCGGAGCCAGGTAACTTTTGATGGGGACGGAGGCAGGTGGGACATGATGAGGGCGCCGGCAGGGACCGGCTGGGGTGCCCTGTGGTCGTGGGTCGAGCCGGCCGCCTCCAGGCAGAGGTGGGGACTGAGGGGGCGGGCGTGGCCGCTCCGGCAGTCCCGGCGTTTCCCCCGCAGAAGAAGGCTTCGGTGAAGAAGGCGGCGCGGCCCCGACCCCCGCCGCCCGCTGGCTGCGTGGCCACCCGCGACAGCTGCAAGCCGCCGGCGCCTGCCTGCTGCGACCCGTGCGCCTCCTGCCAGTGCCGCTTCTTCCGCAGCGCCTGCTCCTGCCGCGTGCTGAGCCCCAACTGCTGAGCGCGCCCGCCTCCCGGCCCGGTGGCAGGGCGCGGGCCGGCGGGGCTCCCTGGAGAACAGGGGACGCTTCTTGGCAGGTGATCTTAGTAGGTGTGGCTTCCGAGGACTGAGCGCAGGCGAGGCGGCTGAGGTTGGGCAGAGCTTTCAGGAGGCGGGACTGCAAGGAGACTTGGCTTGGGCTAAAATCTAAATACATGTGGGCTGTTCCGAGCTCTGTGGCTGAAAGAGATCCCTTTCTCTTTCCTTTTGCCGATACCCCTTCACCGCAGAAAGTCCTGCGGACTGCGCACCCACTATCTGCACCGAGCTGGGAGAGTCCGGCTATCCGATCCATAGGGCTGCGCTCCTTGTAATTGCTTCTCCGGGTCCTGCAGCTGGGAACGCTGATGCCTCCTACCTTTAAACTTCAGGACACCCGGGAATGCCTTCAAAACCAGGGAACTCAGTCTCTCACCCTTTCCCTCTCCTGAAGAGCCCTCCTACCCCTGTACCCCGGAAAAGAAAAAGAAATGTTCCAACTCCAGGGGAGTCTGCACTCTGAGGATAAAGACTGGGGTGGCTATTTAGAAGGAGCGTTGCTGTGGGTCCCTACAGCCAAAGGCTCTAGGCTGAGGGGCCTTAGAATTGTAGGACTCTGCCAAACAGATGCACTTGTGCCCACTCCACCCTCCCCAGCCGTTCGCAGAGGTGCTGAAACCTAGGAGGAGTTTCCCCCACTCCCAGGCTAAATGAATACTGATCATTGGTCCCCAGGCATTTTTAACTGATAGGCTAGAGTTTGGGCTCTCAAGTAGGAAGCAAGGACTCCAGGGTCCTTCCTCACCTCCCATCACAGCTCTGTCAGCCAGGAATGAGAAAATGGGTCTGAGCTTGTTGTGAGTAGGCAGCAGCCTTTGTACTGGATTATCAGGGACCTGTGGCCAAAAATGCCCCAGGCTGTTGACTGAAATCCTGTCCTCAGAAATGCTCTGAGTCTGGGAGAAGCCGAGGTGCAGCATTATATCTTCGGAAGGACCCTGGGAGAAAAGCACCTGGGATGCTGCTTTAGGGATAAAAGGAAAGAGTTGGGAGCAAGGTCTGTGAGGAAGGGCCAGCCAGGGTGGGAGGGTAATAGGTAAACACCCAGTGCATGAAGGGGAAGGGCTCCAAATGACATCTACTTGCACTGCTTGGCCAGGGGCATCCCTGCCAAGAGGAAGAAAAGCTGAGACTACCTTTCAGTGCCCCACCTCCACTCCGGAGGCTGGAGCTCTTCCTCAAGGAATCACTATGTCCAATCAAGAGCAAAAAAACTACAAACAATGAAGAACTAAAAAAGGCATATGCACAAGAAAGAATCTACAGAAAAATGTGGAGCAGTTACCTCAGCCTTGATAAGCCCCATGTGTCTCTGTTGCTTGAGGTTAAGGACAGTGGAGCTCAAGAGCCAGCTAGGTGGAGCCATATCCCTGGCCCACTTGCCCACTTGCAACCCATCCTCTTTGAAATTCCTTAAAACTCCCTCCTTGCCAAGGACCTTTTCCCAAATGGAGACCCAAGCCGTGCCTGCAGTGTCACAGCCACTATGGAATCAAAGAAGCAAATGCCAGCCTCTAGACTGGAGAGTGGCCACCTGGACGGAGCACAAAAAGAGAAGATGGATGCTTTAGGCTAGGCTGGCAACACCATTCTGCACCCTGGGCAAGTCCCTGCATCTCTTTGAGCTTTCATTTATTTGTCTCTAAAATGGAAAATAATCATTCCTGCTGTTCTTGTTATATAGGACACTGTTGCTTCTCTGAGCACAATAAAACACACATACAGAGAGAGAAACTGCCAATTGCTTGTTTTGTTTTCTGTCATTAAGGCTGCAAGTACACAGGGCAGGAACCGTTTGTTCCTTTGTACCACAGCTGCTACTGAGTAAATGTCATCAGTAATGAGAATATTGGAACACATTGCAGCCACTGTCCTGTGTTTTACAGACACTGCTCACCAACCAGTCACCACTTGACCCCCAGCATGAGGCCAGAGATGCAAAGCCAATGATCCAGTCCATTAGTGACAAAGCTGCTAGGCTGCTGGGTCCAGACAACTGTGGAAAACCAACTTATTCATTCATTTGTTCATTCAGTAAATGTTTATTGAGTACCTACTATGTGCCAGAAATTGTGCCTGGTGCGCTGTGAATACTGTAGTGAATAAGTCCAACATGGCTCCTTTTCTTACAGAGCTTATAGTCCAGTGGGCCATGACCGCTGGCCCTTGTTAGAAGCTAGAACTATCATTAACATGTGGTCTAGTCTCTCTCCACTCTTGCTTCTGTTGACTCAGATCCTTGATTAAATATTTACCTGCCCAAGTTACCCTTCAGGAGATTCCTGAGATTCTTCCACCTTTTCAGGATTCTTTCTCAATCAGGGTGCTGACAGCATGGTTCTAGGCCTATGCAAAATTCGTCCTGGGTGACCTGAATTGACCATCTGTGCCTCAGAGTTATAGTTCTACTATTATGAAGACCTGGGGCCCTCCACCCCCACGTCCACCATCATGATTCTCTTTTTCTGTCTCAAACACACACACACACACAGAGGAAATGAGTGAATTCTGCCCTAGAAGGATTTGTTCTACCTCTTTACACAGTAACCAGTAAACTTCTCCATTTATGAAATGAAAAAGAAGCCAGGAAATCTCCCTGTCTCCCATTGTGGCTATTGATTCAGGATCGTTTCTTCCAGGAAGGGATGGCCTTAAACTTGTGCCCAAAGTTCTCACAGTGTGGCCTTGGACAAGTCACTAACCTCCTGATGCCACCATTTCCCCATTTGTAAAATGCGGAGTAAATCTGTCAGGGCTCTTGGGTTGAGAGCAACAGAACAACTCTAGGTAGCCTAAATAAAAAAAAAAAAAAAAAGTGGGTGGGGGTGTTGTGAAGAGGCCTGGGGACCTCACAGAAATCAAACAAAGGGCTACAGTGCAGAAATGAAGGACAGGACACAGAGGGGCCAGGTCGCAAAAACCAATGGATAGTCTCTTCCAGGGGAGGCCATGGGGATAGGTCACTTTAGTCCTTGCATTGGGCCATTCAAAATTGAAATTCCCTGGAAAGTCTGAATAGTCCGACTTGCTACCCAGAAAAGGGTGTGCCGTCTTGACTGACAGTCCCACAAAGTCTCTTTGTAATGTGGGAGGGTAATTCTCCAAGAAAAAACCTGAGGAGCTGTTACCAGAAGGGGGACAAAAGTTGCAGACAGCTACTACAAGAAGGCTGGACTCTGTACTTGCTTGGAGGGTCCTTCCAGCCCTGGGAATTCTGCAAGCTCAACTCAAGCAATGGTTTTCAAACCTTTTTATTTAAAACAGGAATACCCTTTCCTCATTTGAAATCTTAAGGAACCTCATTATAGACACATTAAAGCAGTTTTGAATTAGTATAACTTTGTAATGACACACACACACAAATTTGAAATCAGAGATTGGAGATTAATAATTGCCCTAGTTAATATATCAGCCTCAGCACCCACATTACTTCTGTCTTGTGTTTTGGCTGCACAGTGCTGTGAGGCCTAACCCACACAGAGAAGTTGCTGCAAAAAGTTTTAACAGCTTGCCCCATGACCGCACAACATTCTTCTATAAACAGAAACAGCAAGAGGTTTATTTCAGAATCTGATCCAGGTGGTCTCCAATGTGTTAACATTTGGCACATAGACCACTTACACATGCATGTTTTTTATTCCATTTTACAAGGCATCAATGTTTCTAAAAGAAGACATTGAAACTTATAAAGCAATGTACTTTGTGGACCACAGGCCAACTGAAAGCAACTGTTGGATCCTTATTCTAAGTTCTACCATCTGTCTGAACAACCACAGATCTGGTATCACTACCCACTGCCCAGGAAATTAACCACAGTCATACAATAACTTTTAAAAGGAATTTAACTGCAAGGGCTAACTCCCAAGCGTGAAGGGTGACCTGGTAGGTGAAGAAAAGCATTTTGCTTTGAACTGAATTAGCCAAACCATATTAGCAAATTTCAGATTAGTTTAGAGTAGACTTGCTCTCTTTCTTCTCCCATGTACCAGGTATATTTTTTGTGGGGTATAGGGTGTATGTTGTGGTGGAGGGGTTATCTTTCATTTTATCAGGAAAATCCCTTTAAGTCATCAAATGCCAGCGTTCACACCAGAAAGGAGTTTTCTACTGATGGCTTGTGAAGAGACAGCAGCTAACTGCCAGCTCTCCCAGTTGGATGTGAGAGTTGTGGAGTCTACTAGGTGTTACCACTTGGTGATGATAATGACGATGATGATGACTGTGCCATTTTGTTGCTGGGGAGCCACAGCAAATAGCTTCATTCTTTTGGTTCCAGAAGTTCTACTCGCACCTTTCATAGCTCCTCTTTAGAATTCCTGGACCCAATGCCTGTATAGACTACCACAGCAATACTAAAAACATGACTACTTGAGAAAAAAAGATGATTATAAAAATAAATAACCTTCCTAATTTGGTGATGTCACATTGACAAGCTATTGAGTAAGCTGATTCCTCCTCCCCAAATTGAAAGTAAAGCCTTTGTTTTGGGGTTAATAAGTGCTGGGAAAAATCTCAGTTCATTTTCTAATTATTTATCCCAATATCTATCAACATCTAGAATTCTGTATAATGTCGAAGGTTCCAACAGTAAAGTAGAAATGATTGAAAGGCATAGAAGGAGTGCAGCCCCTGGGGAGCTGGGAAATCAAGGGGAGAGGATGAAGACTTGATGAGAAGATCTTGCCTGGGGAGTTGACTTCACCGATGGGCCAAGGGCTACACCATTGGAATCCTTCGGTCTCCCGGTCTCCATTCGTCTGGGAATTAGTTGATCCCCTTCTGACAGAGGCCTCCTGGAAGGCCGAGCTGTACTAGAGTACTCTAAGTAATCCTAAATTTCATCCAAATTAGGATCATGGAACTCCCTGCACTGAGATGCCATCCTGAGGTTGCTTACTGCCCCTCACCAGGGTCTCTGGGGTTCCTGCTCACAGCTTAAAGCATATGTAATCTGTGATAATCATAATATCATACCAACAGTGTCTATTTAATGAACAGCTACTTCAAGCCACACACAATACCTAAGCTACCTAATTTGCTTCTCACGCTAAACCTTTGAGGTAAATATTATAATTAAAGGAACTGGGTTCAAAGTGTAATATGCCTAGACCTCACACCTCATCAATGAGATTCAAACTCAACCCATCTGACTCCAAAGCTTTAACCACTAGGCCACTGAAAGCCAGCCATGGTGGACTCTTCTGCCTAGAGCCAACACCTTGCTGGAGACTCAGCACAAGATAGTGCCGCATTTGACTCCCCAGTGCACTGCTGGAAGACCTTGTCAATGCCACTATCTGGGGAACCATTTCTCTAATGGAGCTCCTGGGGGGCAGGGGCTGCACCTCATCTTGGATTAAGAGGCCATGAGAGGCAATGGAGGAGGTTAAGAGTTAGGAAGTCCAAATTGCTGTCCCAATCCTGCCCCTGACTTTCTCTGTGACTTTGGGCAAGTCCCTCCCGATCTGAACAATGAAGGGACTGGATGAGCCTAAGACTGCCCTATATTCAAGGTCTTCTCCCCCTTTCTTTTCTCTGTTGTTTTCCTACAACCTGGGGTCTCCTGTGCTCTCCACTACAGCAGAACTCTGAAATTACCAGAGATTGCAACCCAATTCAAATGGACTTAAGCAAAAAAAGTAATTTTGGGGGGGTGGGGAGGTTCGGGTCACTAAAAAGTCCAGAGGGTAGATATAGTTAGTATCAAGCATGTCTAGAGTCATTCATGCAAATGATGTCCTCTGGAATATATCACTCTCCATCTTTCAATGCTGTGTTGACTTCATTCTCAGCAGGCTTCCTCTCATGGGGGCAAAGAAGCAGCTACAGGCTCTCTTTCTTGCCACCTCCACTGAAGAAAGCTCCTTTTCTCCATTTTCAGGACAGATGGGTCTCTTTTGCAGTTGCTACCTGTTGTGTAACAGAGAACAGGCCAATTCTACAGCACTTGGCATGGACCAGCGTCATTAGGGTCACCTGGGCACTTGTTAGAAATACAAATTCTAGGTCCCTACCCAAGATCTACTAAATCAGGAACTCTAGGGGTGATGCCCAGCAATCTGTGTTCTAACAAGTCTCCAGGTGATTCTGACGCCCACTCAAGCTTAAGAGCCACTGAGTTACAGAATAGACTTTCGCAGGGTGTAAAATGGGAGAGGGAGTAGTAGTATCAGTAGTAGCATCAGAACCTGTCTGAACTTCAGGAGGAATAGTGCAAATCAAGATCAGCCCGAGGCTGATCCCTATAATGTGGAGATAAAACATACCTTTCCTCTCCAATCATTTTACCAATTCTAACACCAGCCATCCCTCCCACAGCATGCTCTACTTCTCTTCTGGGTTTGATAATTCATTGCAGTGGCCACAGAGAACTCACAGATCATACTTAAAGTTAAGTGGTTTATTAAGGGACAGGCTACAACTTGAAATCAGTAAGCCTGTAGGCAAAGTCTGCCTTCTTCAGTGCAGGACAGCTTTCTCAGCAACTCTTGACTATACAGGACTTCTCTTAGGCTCCCTGAGGACAGGCCTCCTCTTGGCCCTACCATCTGTCACTACCTACTTTGCCACAAGGCCCTTTCCAGGCCTTGACCTGTGTTACAGCTCTTTTAGGAAGTTCCTTGCCTCCTCTCTCTCACTCTCCGCTTCTTCCTGTCTGAAAAACCTCTATAAAAAAAAAAAAAAAAATAGAGCTGGCTATATATATATGTGTATGTGTGTGGGTGTTTGTGTGTGTATGGAAACCCTGGTGGCATAGTGGTTAAGTGCTAGGGCTGCTAACCAAGAGGGCAGCAGTTCGAATCCCCCAGGTGCTCCTTGGAAACTCTATGGGGCAGTTCTATTCTGTCCTATAGGGTTGCTATGAGTCGGAATCGACTCGACGGCAGCATATATATATATATATTTATACATAAAACTCCTTGTCAATTTCAAGGCATGGCTCTCCCACCAGGGCCACGAACTGACCCATCCCCTCTTTGTGGCCACAGACACTTCATTTGCATAGTAGGTGTAGCTGGGCTACAACTCATCTAATTTGCATAGTCTATTGACCAATCCCTGCAAGATGCATACCTACCACAGGGTAGGCTCCAGCCCAGAACCAGACAAATAGTATCAAACCACAAGCTGTTTACAGCTCACCCAGGAAATGTCAATCAACCTGGACAAAAGTAACATTCCCTAGGGTAGAAAACTAGGGCAAAGGTAACTCCTAAGGGTTTAGGGGGAAAATCTCTCAAGTTGTTTTTTCAAAGAACCAAGGCAAAAGGGCACATAAAGGAACTCATTTCACCACACAGGCATACATACAAGCCAGCAATTAGTAGGAAGAGAAGTCACAGGTTCCCACAGCAGGTATGGGAACAACTGTTAACCAGGACAATCAACTGTTTATGGGAGTTCTCCTAGCTAAGATCCTGCGATTTTCTAAGTATTTTAAGTTCCTTTTATCTCCCTCCCATGCTGGCGCCTGATACAGCAAAAAACTCAGTTCTTGTCATATAACTCATATATATCATTTGTGCCTCGAAACAACCATGTGAGGTAGGTATTTCTGTCCCTGCCCCAAGTCACACAGTGAGTTAACAGCAGACCTAGGACTTGTTTCAAAGGCTACTCACACTGCTCCACAAAATCCCTCAAGCCTCATCCTCCCTTCTCCCTTTCTTAAAAAACAAAAATTCCAGCCAGGACCAGACTAGATACCACAGGACTCTCAGTCAATTGCTTCTTTACCCGTGCAGCTTTGACAGGAGAACCCAGACATCAGGAGCGGGGCGGGGGGGCAGGGGGAGCGGGTACGACGCGACACATCATCTTTCATTGTGGATTAACTGGTCAGTGTCACTGATGTGAGAGATTAGCAGGCCTGAGATCAGAGGTAAGTCTGAGACCAGATGTGAAAGGAAAGGGCATATTTTTTAAATGAAAAAGGTTCTGAGAACCAAAGAGGGAAGTAAAACGCTGGGATAACAGAAACCAGAACCCCTGGTGGAGGACTGCTTGGCCTCTCAAAGGAAGGACCATCTGAAAAGGTATTTCCTGTGCCTGGAAGGAGATACACACGTGGGGAAGGGCAGTGTGCTTACACTCGGGCAGGGACCCCTGGAGGGAGCAGCATGGCTGCTATACAACAGAAGATGCTTCACCTGTCTGGTTTAGCTGAAACAGCAGCCTCTCCCTTTTCTATGAAAAGTCGTTGTCCCAAAGGCCACTATGGCAGTGGAGCTGGGGTGGGGGCTGTGGGGAGCCTTCTCTGGCGGCAGCCTTGCCTTGAGGGGTCTTGGGTTATAGTACCAAACACACTGATCCCTTTCAAAGCCTGTTTCCTCTTCTGTAAAATGGGAACATAAGTCTCTATGAAGTTGTCATGAAGAACAAATAAGATTATGCCTATAAAGTGCTTACTTAGCATAATGCCTGGCACATAATAGGTGTCCAAGAAAAGGCAACGGGTATGGGGTATGGTGGTGGATCTTGGTCTGCTTTGACCATTGGTCATGTCATGATCAGCTGAGAAGTGGGTCCCCACGTCATTTGTTACTAATGAGTACCAAAGTTTGTAAACTAGTTATAGCAGAGTCACAGCATGTATGCATGTAACTTATACAATTTCAACAATATGCAGTCAAAAAAAAAAAAAAAAGTGAAAATTGCCTAAGGGCAGGATACCCCAAAAAGTATCTAAGCCGGAGAGAGCATGGAAAGAATCTGCTGACCCTTCAGTTTTCAGCCCCTTGTGCCTCTCAGACCACGTGCCACTGAATGTGACTCAAAGATTTTGCATGACATCATGTCTTTAGAACTTAATGTGAGCCCTCAGTCAGTGCCTTCCTTATGTCACTCAGATGCCTTTGCACTCAAATAGTAGAAGAGATGGAGCCCGATACAGCCAAGGGAGTACCAAGCATGAGGCTGTGGACTTAAGCCTGGGAAAGCTGAGCTGTGAGGAAGGGTCTGCCTCAACCTCAGGTGCCTCATGTTCACTTGTTTATTTGACTCTCAACTAACCCTGAAGAGAATACTAACGAGAGCCCAAAGCCCAGCCCACTACCTTCCATAGTGGAATGGGTCTGTGGAAACATTATGCCTCAAGTAGAGTCTTCACTTAACCAGTCCCCATTTGTCTCGCATGAGAGCATGAGAGAGTTGAAGTTCAGGCGTCACCACCTACTCTGTGATCTTGGGCCAGACTACTTGGCCTCTCTGAACTGGTTTCCTCCTTAGTAACACGAGGGAATAATACCTCACAGCCAAAGTCTGCGAATATAAAAGCAAAAAGCCACAACTGTGGAAGGAATTGTCAGGTGGGGACATTCCAGGAGCTGTGCTACCCCACAATTAAACACAAAGGCCTCATTCTGGCCTTAAGGCCTTTCCTGTCCCCCAGGCCACCTTCCCAGCAGTCTCATCTCATGGCTTCCCTACATACAGCCAAATAACCCCACCACCACCACCTTCACTCTTCCCTTAAGCTGTTCCTGCTGCCTAGAACGCCCTTGCCTTCAACTCCTCCTGTTAAAAACCTTCAGTTCTTTCAAAAATCAGTTCAAGTGCCACCACTTCTCTGATGACTTTCTCCTGCTGCTGGCAGGCACTGAATCCTGAAGCTGGACAGAGAAAGGGGAGTGCCAAGAGATGGCAAAGCTGTTTGTTCATCTGCCTTCTCCCTCTAGCTCAGATTTCGGCAGGCTGGAGTCAGACCTCGAACCTCCCGGCACCCCTCATCAGGCCTTCTATTCAATGGAATGGCCCTCTCTCCAGTACCCTTCCCAGGTGGGGTCTTGCTTTTCTTTGATTCCCAAGGTCAGAACAAGAGTTCAGTAAATGATCATTTGAACACCTGGGACAAAGCCCAACTTCCCACCTGCCTTCCTTTGATTCAAATCATGGTGAGGCCTCTTGTAAACTGTGTTTTGGAAAGCTAATTTAATTTCCGAGTCTCCACCCTCATCTATAATGTTAGGATAATAACAGGATTGTTGTGAGAATAAGTGAATTGATTACAGAGCCTCTAACACCCAGTAGGTGCTCAATAACTAGTCCCCCAACGAACACTGGATCAATCCAAAGAAAAGTGGAAATGGGGAGAAGAAAATATGAATAAAAACACAAAAAACAAGGTAGAGGAAATAAATACAAACAGAAAGTATAATAAATTCACCAAGTAAATGATTGGACTAAAAAATAAGCTGTTCACAAGAGACATAACTGAAGAAGAGATGAGTTTCCCTCTTTACTTCCAAGCCCAAGGAGTTGCCTGCGGCCCTTTCCATCCGCTCTGCAGACAACCACTTCTGGACCAGTCGTCTTGCTGTTTATTACCACTTGACTATAACCCCTTGCTCATGCCACACATTCATAGTAGTGGATTATCTGTATAACAAAGGCTCAAAATCCTTTCAGGCACCAAAATTTTTATTAACCCACCTTCCTGCTGTCCTTTAACACATTATAAACCAAATTAACTTCTTTTTAACCCAGGGTTGTGACAGAAACCACCATGTTACAAAGTAGTGGCAGACCTATACCTGCTTTTACATTTTTCTGGCCCCTCTCAACCTCTGGTTGTCACTTCTCTTGCTCTCTTGGCTGGCCCCTAACAAGTCTATTCTAACCCCTGTAAAATAGGGACTAAAAGTTCCAACCTCACTGTCCAGAGGTTCAAAAGAATGCCCAGCACTAAGCCAGGCTCTCAGGAGCATTCAAACTCTAACAGTTGCACCCTGCCCTTTGACTGCTTCTTCTCATGCGTCATAGGCTAAGGAACCAGGAAGCCTGTAAATCAAGTACCCGGGTGAAGTCCATAAGGCCAGGCGAGGACTCAGATGTAAAGTGCATGGGCTCTGACCACTGCCTAAAGACTGACTGAGTAAGCAGTTCCAAGACCCCTGAGCTCATGGTTTCCTATAGGTGTCTCCTCGTACCTCCATGTTGACCAGGGCTTTGGGAGGGGTTTCTCAATGCCCCTTGCCATACCTGCAACAGTATGAGGGATGCAGTGGGGACCAAAGGCTGAGTGACCAGCTCTAGGGAGTGATCACGGGGAACAATGACAACCCAATCTCAAAGTTAGTGCCAGTTGTTTTTGGGGCCTGGGCAGGGATGCCAGTTGGAAGGCGAGGGGCAGGCCTGGCTTTCAGTAGCGGTAGTGATCAGGCTTGAAGGGGCCATCGGAGGGCATGCCCAGGTACTGGGCCTGCTTCTCAGTCAGCTTGGTCAGCTTCACGTTCAACTTGCCCAGGTGGGCTTCAGCCACTGCCTCATCCAGCTGGGGGAAAACACAGGAAAAGCCAAGATTAGTGTCATGCTTTGGGACTTCTAGCCACTTAAAAAAGGCAGAAACTGTTCCGTTGGGGCACAAGGACATGTGCATTACCCATATTACCTCATTCCATCCTCACACCCAGCCTGTGGTCATTCCATCCTCACACCCAGCCTGCGGTCATTCCATCCTCACACCCAGCCTGCGGTCATTCCATCCTCACACCCAGCTGCTCAGCTGCCTTCCTTGAGAGGGAAGCATACCACATCCTCCTCTCCAAGTGGTCTTGGTGGGACCGTCAATTACATCC
Organism: Loxodonta africana; assembly: GCF_030014295.1. NCBI lineage: Eukaryota > Metazoa > Chordata > Mammalia > Proboscidea > Elephantidae > Loxodonta > Loxodonta africana. The sequence goes on from NC_087365.1 coordinate 33,590,089, forward strand.
CTCCCCCAGTCCCAACTGACCCAAGCAGCTAATCAAAATGCATCTCTGGAATTTATCTATAGACAGGACATATTCTCCATGACAGGTGGAGAAAGGGGCACCACTGGGATTTTCTAAACAGGGAGGTTGTCAGTCTCAGCTGAGTGGTGAGTCTATTTGACAACTGAAGTGAATGTAGATGAACCAGAAAAGATAGAGCTTGGATGGCAGTGAATCCCTGGATCCAGTATCTGAGCCTTAGACTTCTCCATTATAAAGCCAATAGAGTTCCTTATGATTAAACTAGTTGTAGTTGCTTTAAAATATGTCCACAAATTCTTTGACACTCCTTCCTTCACAAGGTAGAGCCTAATTCCCCTCCCCTTGAATGACTTACTTCTAATGTACAGAGTAAAGCAGAATTGGTGGTGTGCAACTTTGGATGGGTCATAAAGGCACTGTGGCTTCTTCCCTGTCTCCCCTGGATCACTTGCTCTAAGGGAAACCAGCTACCATGTTATGAGGACACTTGAACAGCCCTATAAAAAGGCCCATGTGGCAAGGAACTGAGACTTCTTGCCAACAGTGATGTGTTGTGGATCCTCCAGCCCTAGTCAAGCCTTCAGATAACTGCAGCCTGACAGAAATCTTGACAGCAACCTCATGAAAGACTACTGAGTCAGAATCACCCAGCTAAGCTACTCTCAAATTCTTTTTGGCCACAAAAACGGGAATAATAAATCTTTGTGGTTTTAAGCTATCAAATTTTGGGGTTAATAGCAATAAATAACCAACATACTGGTGGTCTGACCAGGGTTCCTTTTTCTCCACTTATCAGCAAAAGGACCCTAGGTAATAAAAAGTTACCATGCCCCCTTTACAGATGAGGAAATTAAGTCTCAGAAAAGTGAAATGACTTGTTCAAGGTCCTACAGCTAGTGAGTGACAAAGCTGGGATTTAAACCCAGGTCCATTTGGCTCCAAATCCCCAGAACTTGTCCCAATCATTTCAACCTTGGCCTCCAGGGCAGCTTTGAAGAGACAGAGCTCTGGGGAGGGCCTCCCCCTGTCCTTGGGAGGCACCAATTCTCATTCCATGATGGCCTGATAGCTTTTGGCAGCAGGCAGCCCATTCCCAAGTGGTTTCACTTCTATTGTCTCATTAACTTATTGCCATGGAGTCAACTCATAGTGACCCTCTAGGACAGACTGCCATACAGGGTTTTCCAGGCTGTGATCTTTATGGAAGCAGACTGCCACATCTTTCTCCTGAGGAGCAGGCTGATGGGCTCAAACCACTGTCCTTCCAGTTAGCAGCCGAGTGCTTAAACACTATGCTGCCAGGGCTCCTGTTGTCTCATTAGAGCCTCACTAACGCCCCTAAGAGTTAGGGAGGGCAGGGTTTATTCTTACATTTAACACATGAAGAAACTGGAGCCCAGAGAAGATGGTGATGTGGCTCAAGCAAAACACAGGCAGGACCAGGGCCCATCTGAGTCCAGGTCAGTTCTAGTGGCAGAATGAAGGCCTCTAATTCCCAGGGTGCAAAATGAATCATCCCTTCACTTGTCTGGCCTGGCCTAGCCCAGAATGCCCTTCCTTCTCCTTGTACCCCACCACCAGAAGGCTGCCATAGTGGTTAACAACTTGGATAGATAGAGCTGGGTTCTGTTCCTGGCCTGATACTTGACAGCTATGGGAGGAAGTCAACCTCTGAACCTTAGTTTCCTCATTTGTAGGATGGACATAACCATTACTCATCTCTCATGGCTGTTACAAATATCAGAGGTATGTAAAGTGCTTGATACAAGCAGTTATCTTACCAATAAATGGTGACTGTTCTCCATCATTCTTGTTAACCAAGATACTTAATCCCTTGCCTACAGACGGCCTGTGAGGCATGAAGCTGAGGGTGTCCTGTCACCAACTCATACTTTGGCAGTGATGGAGGAAAAAGATAAGGATGAGGCCAAGTGCTGGGGCAGGAGGCGAGATCTCTGCCTCTTTTGTTACCAACCACGGCCTCATTTCAGAAGCCAACCTTGCCTAACTTCATAGCCATATTTCCCCCAGATGGGATCAGATGGGGGCTGGGGGGATTCTTTCTTACTCTACAACAAGCCTAGGGACCTGGTGGGCTGCAGAGAATGGGGTAGCCCTTGAGGCTCCTATAGGCAAAATATTTGGTCTGGCAAGTCAGGGTCCCAGGCAGACTTGGTGGAAAGGAGGTGGCTGGTGCTGGGGGCAGATGTCCCATGCCTTGAGTGAATGCACCGGGTATCTTCCTATTTCTTCCTCAGCTGATGTAACCAATCTATCAAGAGGTAACAGGGGTGGTATGGAAACCTCCATCACAGCCTTTCCAGAAGCAAAAGTCTGTAAGAGTTAAGAGTCACTCTCACCATAGCTGCTAGAGAAGCTAAGGCCCAGACACGGCAAATGGCAACACCAAGTTCACCGGTGACACTGGCAGAGCCAGGACTTAAAAGGAGGCGATTCTGACCCCTGGGGCAGGCAGGCTGCATGGGGTGTTAGGATGAGCACTGGACTTGATGTCAGAGTACCTGATCATCATGGTTACACCGACTACACACCACAGGAGTCAGGCACCATGCTTAGTGTATTATCTGCACCATCTCATTCTAAGGCCACCAAACTGTAGCCTCGGGCTGCATTCAGCTTACAGACGGTCTAGGCTGAACCACCAAGTGATTTTTAAAAATTGTAATGAGGTGCCTAGATTTAAAAATCAAGTCTTTCATACAAAGATCTTGATGTCTGGCTTCTCGTAAAAGGTCAGAAGTTCTGGCCCAATGGGCTCAGGTTCAAGGGTGATGACAACTGAGTGGCAGTTACCCCTTTTCAGTGGCGAATGTGCTCTTCTGTTTGTCAGCTCCCACCTGGCCCCCTTCACTCACTGACCTCATCCCTGTGGGCATGTGAGTTTGTGACCCCTGATCTAAGGAAACCCTCATAATCCCTAAAGGAGGTCTACTGCCTTCATTTTATAGATGAGGAAATGGAGACACAGAGAAGCTAAGTAACTTGCTCCCAGTTACATAGCCTCTAAGTGGTGAAGCTGAGATTCAAACCTGATGGGTTATTCCAAAGCCCATGCTCTTCCCACTACCTAGCCCTGCACTCTGGTTGTGCTCCAAGGGAGTCATTTCCACTTTGGGTTTGTTTCCTCCTCTGTCAAATGGGGAGGATGATTTCTGCCCTGTAGGACCCTGTGAGGGCAGACAGGCAAACAATTTCTAAATTCTGATGATCTCAGCATAGGGAGCCCAGGGACAGACACATGGCCCTTGGCCTGGGATAGAGATGGGAACCCACCTTTTTGGGCAGAAAGTGGACCCCAGTGGGGTACTTGTCCGGGTGGGTCCACAGTTCAATCTGTGCCAGCACCTGGTTGGTGAAGGAGTTGCTCATCACGAAGCTGGGGTGGCCCATGGCGCAGCCCAGATTGACCAGCCGGCCCTCGGCCAGCAGGATGATGCGGTGCCCATTCTTCAGCTGATAGCGGTCCACCTGCAAGTGGGCAGAGCAGTGGTGAGGGCAGGTGGGCACTGCACCCACTGTCCACCCTACTCTCTTGTCCAGCAGGCCTCCCTAGCCCCAAGCAAACTCCAGCACACGGCCTGGTGCACATACCAAATAATAATAAAAATAATAGCCAATATTTATTAAGCAACTCTGAGCTACAGACCTCACAGGTCTGCTGTGAGAATTTAATGAGCTGATATAAAGCACTTAGCACAAGGCTTGGCACATGCTAAGTACTCAATAAATTATTAACTTGTTGTTATTACTATTATTATCCCCATGTGGCCTGTGCTAAGTTCCTTACATATATCAATCACATTTAACTAGTAACTACCCAGGATTTAAATACCACCATTAGTACTTAAAAGGAGTCCTAGTGGCACAGTGGTTAAGTGCTCAGCTGCTAACCAAAAGTTCGGTGGTTCAAACATACCAGCCACCTCGTGCAGGAGAGAAAGATGTGGCAGTCTGCTTCTGTAAAGATTTACAGCCTTGGAAACCCTATGGGATGGTTCTACTCAGTCCTATAGGGTCATTAAGAGTTGGAATCAACTCAACAGCAACAGGTTTTAGTATTTAAAGGAGTTCCTGGGTAGTGCAAACAGTTATGCACTGAACTACTAGCTGAAAGATGAGATTTAAATCCAACCAGTGGAGCCTTGGAAGACAGGCCTAGCAATCTGCTTCCGGAAGGTCACAGCCTTGAAAACTCCATGGAGCAGTTGTACTCTGCACACATGGGGTCACCGTAAGTCAGAGTTGACTCGATGGCAACTAACAACATTGGTCCTTAAAAAACTGAAGTTTAAAAGGTTAAGTCACTTGCCCAGAGCCACACACTACAAAGTGGCTATAATCTGGGTCTGGACAGTCTGAGAACAGATCCTATGTTCCCAACCACCGTCTTAGTAAAAGCTGAATGCCCAAGCTCTCAACCATGGCAGTACACGAAAACCACCTTGGAAGCTTTAAAAAAAAAATCAAGATATGCTGGCCTCACTCCCAGAGATTCTAATTTAATTGGTCTGGCCAGATTCTGCCAAGGTTGGAGAACTCCTGGTTTAGTGAGCAAAAAAAGAGCAAAGGAGAAGGGGAAATCACTAGCCTCAATCCTCGCAACCCTCCATCTCTCCCAACCACCTGAACACACATAAATGTGTTTTTCTCCCCCTGCCATCCTTACACCTGCAATCCCTCATCCCTCATGCTGACTGCCACACATTTCCCCAAAAGCCCAGGTTTCCAGGCCTCTCCTTACAGTCCTGCTTCCGGAAGGTCACAGCCTTGAAAACTCCATGGAGCAGTTGTACTCTGCACACATGGGGTCACCGTAAGTCAGAGTTGACTCGATGGCAACTAACAACATTGGTCCTTAAAAAACTGAAGTTTAAAAGGTTAAGTCACTTGCCCAGAGCCACACACTACAAAGTGGCTATAATCTGGGTCTGGACAGTCTGAGAACAGATCCTATGTTCCCAACCACCGTCTTAGTAAAAGCTGAATGCCCAAGCTCTCAACCATGGCAGTACACGAAAACCACCTTGGAAGCTTTAAAAAAAAAATCAAGATATGCTGGCCTCACTCCCAGAGATTCTAATTTAATTGGTCTGGCCAGATTCTGCCAAGGTTGGAGAACTCCTGGTTTAGTGAGCAAAAAAAGAGCAAAGGAGAAGGGGAAATCACTAGCCTCAATCCTCGCAACCCTCCATCTCTCCCAACCACCTGAACACACATAAATGTGTTTTTCTCCCCCTGCCATCCTTACACCTGCAATCCCTCATCCCTCATGCTGACTGCCACACATTTCCCCAAAAGCCCAGGTTTCCAGGCCTCTCCTTACAGTCCTAAGGAAAGGTGTTTGATACTCAACCAGTATTCATTCAGTAAACGTTCACTGAAACTGTTTGAGCCAAGCCCACTGCAGGGATTCATCAACCTGGACTCTGCCCTGATGGTACAACTGGGAGACCAGAACCACTGATTCCAACTGTAGGTGATGGTGCTATACAGGAAGTGTACACAAAGAGTTGTAGGCATCTTCCTCTGCCTGAGGAGCTGGGGCTTAAAGGATGTGTGGGAGTTCAACTGGCAAAGAAAAGGCATTCACTCCATTCCAAAAAAAAAGGAGCCATCTAGACAGATAACAGAAGCAGGGACTGTAGTGGTGTGTTCAGGAAGTGGTCCAGGGGGCCCAAGTGTACAGGTCCTCAAGAGGACAGACAGAAAATGAAATTGGGAAGGCTGGCAGGACAGTCAAAGATCTTGAGGGTGAGAATAGAGTCTAACTCTGGAGGACAGCTTGGCGAAGGGGTTACCCATTGCCCCAAGGAAGCCCCATGTGGCCTTTGCAGAGAAAGGCCTGACTAGCTCTTAGAGGCATGGCTGCCAGACAAGCACACTCCTCCACCCCTTGCGTGGTGAGACTGCCAGGCTTCCAAGCAGAGAGATGGAGGCGCCCTCTGCCTGGCCAGGAACTGACACCTGTAGGCTAGTCCAGGCCCCACCTGGAGTTCAGGGCAATGGGGTAGGACTGGTCAATGTGTGGTACCTCTCTGGGGCTCTGGGCTCCTGGCTGGCTTGTGGTGTGGTTCTCTGATCGGGTGCTTGTCAGCCGAGCCTGTGTCTATTATCTTCTGTACAACGTCTTAAGGATACCCATGGGCACCAAAATACCCCATTTAATATGGTTTTTCTCCCCTTTAAAAACTGTTCAATTTTAGTATAGAAAATTAGAAAATAAACAATACAACCGCTTTAAAAAAATACCTTACTAACAGTGAGACTATTTCCGGTTTTCCCTATTACAGATACACAGCACTGTGATGAACACCCTTATGAACATACTTAATTCTTTCCTAAGGATCAATTATTAGGAGAAAGACTGCCCAAAGAATTGGCTTAACTATAAAGCTCTTGATATCCAAAGTCAAAATGCCTTCCAGAAACACCTTATTACTTTTATAATCAGAGAAAAATGACTCCATGGTAAATGTAACTCAAATAAAATTTTACATATTCCAAAGGAACTCATTTTTCAATATCCCATTGCAAAATTATTCTTCCCCACCACCTACAGACTGGGGAAGAATTTTCAGCTATGACATCTCAGACCAGCGCCTGATCTCTAAAATCTACATGATTCTGTCAAAACTCAACCACAAAAAGACAAACAACCCAATCAAGAAGTGGGCAAAGGGTATGAACACACATTTCACTAAAGAAGATATTCAGGCAGCCAACAGATACATGAGAAAATGCTCCCGATCATTAGCCATTAGAGAAATGCAAATTAAAACTACGATGAGATTCCATCTCACACCAACAAGGCTGGCATTAATCCAAAAAACACAAAATAATAAATGTTGGAGAGGCTGCGGAGAGATTGGAACTCTCATACACTGCTGGTGGGAATGTAAAATGGTACAACCACTTTGGAAATCTATCTGGCGTTATCTTAAACAGTTAGAAATAGAACTACCATACAACCCAGAAATCCCACTCCTCGGAATATACCCTAGAGATACAACAGCCTTCATACAAACAGATATATGCACACCCATGTTTATTGCAGCTCTGTTTACAATAGCAAAAAGCTGGAAGCAACCAAGGTGTCCATCAATGGATGAATGGGTAAATAAATTGTGGTATATTCACACAATGGAATACTACGCATCGATAAAGAACAGTGACGAATCTCTGAAACATTTCATAACATGGAGGAACCTGGAAGGCATTATGCTGAGCGAAATGAGTCAGAGGCAAAAGGACAAATATTGTATAAGACCACTATTATAAGATCTTGAGAAATAGTAAAAACTGAGAAGAACACATACTTTTGTGGTTACAAAGGGGGGAGGGAGGGAGGGAGGGAGAGGGTTTTTTATTGATCAATCAGTAGATAAGAACTGCTTTGGGTGAAGGGAAAGACAACAATCAATTCATGGAAGGTCAGCCCAATTGGACTGGACTAAAAGCAAAGAGGTTTCCGGGATAAAATGAATGCTTCAAAGGTCAGCGGAGCAGGGGCGGGGGTCTGGGGAACATGGTTTGAGGGGACTTCTAAGTCAATTGGCAAAATAATTCTATTATGAAAACATTCTGCAACCCACTTTGAAATGTGGCGTCTGGGGTCTTAAATGCTAACAAGCGGCCATCTAAGATGCATCAATTGGTCTCAATCCACCTCGAGCAAAGGAAAATGAAGAACACCAAGGTCACACGACAACTAAGAACCCAAGAGACAGAAAGGGCCACATGAACCAGAGACTTACATCATCCTGAAACCAGAAGAACTAGTTGGTGCCCGGCCACAATCGATGACTGCCCTGACAGGGAGCACAACAGAGAACTCCTGAGGGAGCAGGAGATCAGTGGGATGCAGACCCCAAATTCTCATAAAAAGACCAAACTTAATGGTCTGACTGAGACTAGAGGAATCCCGGCGGCCATGCTCCCCAGACCTTCTGTTGGCACAGGACAGGAACCATCCCCAAAGACAACTCATCAGACATGAAAGGGACTGGTCAGTGGGGGGGAGAGAGATGCTGATGAAGAGTGAGCTAATTAAATCAGGTGGACACTTGAGAGTGTGTTGGCAACTCTTGACTGGAGTGGGGATGGGAAGAGAGAGAGAGAGGGAAGACGGCAAAATTCTCACGAAAGGAGAGACTGAAAGGGCTGACTCAATAGGGGGAGAGCAAGTGGGAGAAGGGAGTAAGATGTATGTAAACTTACATGTGACAGACTGATTGGATTTGTAAATGTTCACTTGAAGCTTAATAAAAATTAATTAAAAAAAAAAAAATTATTCTTCCCCAACTCTGTCTTCCCAGCTCAGTAAATGGTCCCACTTTTCACACAGCTGTTCAAGCCAGAAATCTAGTGTCTTCTTGATTCTTCCCTCATCCTGGCCCCACATCCAGTCCATTCATCATCCACCTTTCTCCATTTCCCTCCACTCCACATAGAGGCTGTCATCACCCCCCGCCAGGACTCTTATAAGAGCAACCTTTAATAGCTTCCTTGCCACCCCTCTTCCTCTACTGTTTTCATTCTCCACACAGTAGCAAGAGAGGTGTTTCTAAAACAGCGATCTCACCATGTGCATCTCACCTGCCTAAAACCTTCTGAGACTCCCCCAACACCTCAAGCCCGGATCTGAAACCAGACCCTCCTTCTCCCCATCCTACTGCCCAGGTAGCCCCAGATTCCTTATCTGCCCTCCATGGTGGCCAGCCCACGGCCTCACCCCTTTTAAGCCCTCCATTTGCCCACCCTGCCAGCAGGGCTGGAGCTTCTCACCTGAGGCTTTATGTTCACCTTCTCCACAGCATTCTCGTTGAGCCACTTGACATCAATCTCCACATCAAAGTGCCCAATATTACACACGATGGCATCATCCTTCATCTGCTCAAAGTGCCTGTTGAGGAGCCCGAGCCCATGGAAGACAGTCAGGAACAAAGAGCAGCCCCAGGGTGCCTCCCTCCCTCAGGCTCCAAGACCCTCACCTGGCACCTACCGGCCAAGGATGATGTCAATACAACCTGTGGTGGTGACAAAGATGTTGCCCTCCTGACAGGCCTCATCCATAGTGGTCACCTCATAGCCTGTGCAGAAACAGTGGCTTCAGGTTACCTGAGGTGGCACTGCCCCTCCTCTGGCCCCAGTGGCTGGCAGCCAACCCTCACCCTATTGTACCTTCCATGGCAGCCTGCAGAGCATTAATGGGGTCAATCTCGGTGATGATGACACGAGCCCCGAAACCTCTCAGGGCCTGGGCACAGCCCTTGCCCACATCGCCATAGCCTGCCACCACTGCCACCTTGCCCGCAATCATCACATCTGTGGCTCGCTTGATGCCATCTATGAGGGACTCCCGGCAGCCATAGAGGTTGTCAAACTTGCTCTGAAAGGAGAGGGTGCATGGGGTGAAAGGGCCCTCAAGGCCAGGCCTCCTTGAGCCTCAGAGTCTTCACAGGGCCCAGGCGCCTTGGACCCACTCTCAGCATATTAGCTTGGTGGGCCTTCAGCCGACCATCTTCTGTGACTCCTTCTCTATAGTTAATCCCTCCACATACCCGTCTATCCCGATCTGCTCCAAGACCTTCTTGCAAGCCTTTCTCTGCTGGTCCAATAGCCTTCCTCAAAAACTCAACTCTGAAGCTCACTGGGTAGTTCTCCTCTTCTTTAATGGACTCATTACCCTCAGTCTACAACCCCTTTTCCCCCTTAAATGAGGGTTTCATGTCCCCAGCCTTCCTGGGGCCCTTCTTCAAGGGCTTACTCCTGAGCCAAGAGTGGAGCTGTCACTGCCCCATAGGCTCACCTTGGTGACCGAGTCATTGACATTGATGGCAGGCACCTTCAGGATCCCATTGGCCATCATCTTATACAGGTTGTGGACCCCAGTTGTGGTCTCCTCGGAGATGCCTCGGATGCCTAAACACAAGAGGAACGGAGAAGCCTCAGGTTCAACCCTTATCCTTACTCAGGCCAGGAAGGGGCTGCTAAGGGATGGGGAGGCCTCTGGGATGAGGCCCTGAGAGCTTCAGAGAGCCTACACCTGAACTCACCCAAATTCCCCATGTTTGTCACTTAAAGCCACTCTTACTTCTGGGTTACCATTTCTATGAATGGCACCACAGACCACTCAGTCACCCAGGCGTGCATGAAGAAGCCACTCTTGATGCCCCCTCAAGAGCAAGCCAATCATCAAGCCTAGTCTACCTCCCAACTCCCAACTTCTCCATCCCTACTGCCACCATCATCTCTCTTGGTCTCCCTGAAATAATCCATCCTCCACACAGCAGCCAGCAGCCATATGCAACAAAAAGTATGCCATTCTAACCATTTTCAAGCATACATTCAATGACATTAATAATCACCATGCTGTGCTACCATCACCATAGCCATTTCCAGTGTTTTTCATCTCCCTAAACAGAAACTCAATACACTTTCAGTATTAACTTCCCATTCCTCCCCCGCCCCCCGCCCAGCTCCTTGGTAACCACTAACAAACTTTTGGTGCATTTGTCTACCCTAGATAGTTTACGTAAGTGGGATTATACAATATTTGTCCTTTTGTGTCTGACTTATCTCACTCAGCGTAATGTTTTTAAGATCCATCCAGGTCATAACATTTATCAGGACTTTGCTTCTCTTTATGGCTGAATCATATTTCATTGTATGTATTTATCATGTTGTTTATCTATTCATCTGTTGACGGTCATTTGGGTTGTTTCTACCTTTTGGCTATTGTGAACAACGCTACTGTGAACACTGGTACACACATATTTGAGTCTCTGCTTTCAAGTGTTTAGAGTGTATACCTAGGATTGGAATTGTTGGGTCATATGGTAATTCCATGTTTAACTTTTTGAGGTACCACCAAACTGTTTTCCATTCCCAGCAGCAAAGGATGAGGGTTCCAAGTTCTCCACATCCTCGTTTTTCTGGTAATAGCCATACTAGCGGGTGTGAAGTAGGGTATCATTGTAGTTTTGATCTGCATTTCCCTAATGACTAATGTATATCTTTTTTGGAGATATGTCTACTCAAGTCCTTTAGCCATTTTTTAACTGAGTTATCTTGTTGCTAACCAGCAGCAGCCAATTTTTCCCCCTTCTTTGACCAATTTTTTTTGTTGTTGTTGTGAAATAATTTAACAAATCGTTTGCTAATTCAGTCATTTTTACATGTACAATTCAGTGACATTAATTATATCCACTATGTTGTGCAATCATCACCACCACCAGTCATTTTTAACATGTATATTTTCAGAGAAATCTTTTCAAAACCCTCCAAATACTTCCTCTTGTTCTCAGGATCAAACTCAGCCACATCCTATAATACTCCCTGACTCTCTTCACTCATAGCTGCCATGTTGGCTTCCTTTCTGTTTCCTGAATAGTCAGTCCTTTCCTGCCGTGGGGCCTTTGCACTCACTGCTCCCCTTTCTGCCCCTGCTTTTTACAAAGCTGCCTCCTTTCCAGCTGTGCTGGGCCCAGCCCTTGTTCTAGCCCCTAGGCTGTAATCTCAGCTAGGCCTCCCCCAGCTGCTCTAGCCACACACCATCAGAAGTCAGGAGGCCAGGCCCCAGCAGGCTTGCAGGCGCCTGTCATCCTCCAAGGATCTGCTGCTTAAGGCACTGGGAGTCCTGCCAGGCCTGCTGCCTGCCTGTGGGTGAGCAGGCCCCATTCAGGCAGCCAGCCCTCAGCCCACCCATCCACTCTGCTCACCTGAGAGAAGCTGCGGGTACTTGGTGTGAATTAGGTTGGTGAGGTCACCACCATCGTCCAGAATCATATTGAGGGGCCCGTCCTTGAAGTACAGGGTTTGCTCAATGCACCACAGGTACTCCTCATCTGTTTCACCCTTCCAGGCATACACTGAAGGGCGAGAGGCATATCAGACCTGAGCTCCCCACCAGCTCCCGCTCCAGGGAGCCACCTGGCAGTCAATACTATACCCTCCTAATACCCATCCGTAACACCTCCAGGACTCTAAGGACTTAGCAGTGCTAAGAACAGTTTGGAGCCAGAGAGATCCAAGTTCAAATCCTGGCTCTGCCACTCACCAGTTGTGTGACCCTGGGCAAATCGCTTCACCTCTTAGCCTCAGCTTTGTCATTTGAGATGGTACCCCACATATTAAAAAAAAATGCGCTGCCGTCGAGTCAATTCAACTCATAGTACCCCTATAGGACAGAGTAGAACGGCTCCATCAGGTTTCCAAGGAGCGGCTGGTAGATTCAAACTGCCGACCCTTTGGTTAGCAGCTGTTGCACTCCACCATTGTGCCACCAGGGCTCCACATATAAATATCTGGAAATAATTCTTTCATTTACCACCCCCCACCTGCCTGGGTCCTCGGGACTAGAACATCAACCCACAGTGGCCAGCGCTCCCATCTCCAATGCCTGCTGCTGGGATGGGGCAGCTGCAGGAGTAGGGATCATACTCAGCGGCACCCATGAGGTAGGATCCAGGGTTCATTATCCACCGAAAGGACTTCAGGGCCCAGAGCCTCTGCAGTGGGTAGTCTCAAGCTATGTCTTGCCAAAAAATTATTAATAGCAGCTATTATGCATGGAGTATTTTCTGCCAGCCATTACTCAAAACTGCTTCATGCCCCATCTCATTTTTCCTCACAGAAACCCAGCGAGACAGGCATCACCATCCATCAGCTACAGATGGCCAGAGAGGCTCAGATGTGCCCAGGACACTCAGGATGGCATTCCAGAGCAGGCATCAGAACACTGGGCTCCTGACCTCCAGACCAGGCTCCTCCCATTATAGGATATGACTGGGACACAGGTGTGAGGCTCCCATGAGCCTCCTGTGAGTAAAGCATGCCGGCCAAGCAGGTACAGCCACCTCCTAAACAAGACAATAGCCTTGAAAACAAGGCCTCTCCCCGAAGAGGGCCATGAAGCCAAGGCAAAGCTGAGGAATGGGGGAGATGCCTATTCGGCCCTGGTCAGTCTCTGGAGGAGTCCTCCTCCACCTTCCTCCCTCCCTCCACCTTCCACCTGTCCCTGGTTAAAAGGAATCCTGAATAGCTTATCTAATTACCATCAGAGCTAACCACTCCATTCCGCAAGCCCAGCCAGACATGTGCCGATTTCTCCAGCAGCTTGTGAAAAAGTCCCTTCCCTGCCAGACTACCAGAAACCAGGCAACGACCTTTGGAACTTTTTTTTGTCCATATGCCTCCCTGGTTCCTCTGGAAGCAGACCCACAGCCTTCCTTTAAGAGACTCTGCCTCCATGTCATGTGCTTTCCAATCATAAGATTCCACTCTTCCTGGTCACATGACTTGGGTTGGGCCAATATTCACCCTCCATAGGATTGTAGAGGAAAGTGGGACAAAACAGCTCTTTACTATGAATTCTGTGGCCACGACTCCTCTCCCCTGCTGTAGCGAAGCTTGTCCTCACGGAAGTCAGTGGAGTAAACAGGGAGAGGCAGAGTCCCTTCACACATTCCCACACCGCTGGTATCAAGCAGGACTCACCTGGAATGCCAGCCTTGGCAATGGCAGCTGCTGCATGGTCCTGGGTGGAGAAGATGTTACAGCTGGACCACTGTACCTAGAAGAGTCAGCAAGACAGGGCTGCTGGGTCACTGATGGCTCAGAAGCACCAGGGCCCCTGGGCAGGGAGAGGGGAAAGCCCTGGAGCTGGGGTGAGAGGGTGAGAGACTTGGGATCAAGGCCCAGCTGGCTCCACAACTACAGGCTGGTGACCCTGGATGAGTGGATTGGAGTCAGAGCAGGTGAGATCTGAGTTATATCTTAAAACATCACTCTGGTGCTGTGAGGAGCATAAGCTGTAGGGGAAAAGGGCTGAAGAAGCAGACAAGTGAAGAAGCTGTTGCATAAGTCCAGGTGAGAAATGTGGCAGGAGCAGGGGTGGTGATGAGAAGCATCAGATTCTGGGCATATTCTGAAGGGTGAGGTGACAGGATTTGCGGAGAGGATTAGTTGTGGGGTGAGAGAAAGAGAGGAGCCAAGGATTTCTCCTAGGTTCTTGAATTGACAGGACCCACAGGGCTGGAGTTTCTATTTACTGGCTGTGGAAAACGGGAAGGGAGGAAATTCTCTTGAGTTTGTTTGAACTTGTTGAGTTTGAGATGTCTTAGACCTGCAAGTGGAGATGACGCATCAATAGCTAGATACACGTATGTCTAGGGTTCCTGGCAGAAATTCAGGCTAGTACATATATTTGGGAGTCCTCACCATATAAAAAACAGTATTTAAGCCATAAAACTAGACCACCAAGAGAGTGAAAAGAAAGAAGCAGTCTAAGGACTGAAGCTTAAAGTACTGTTGTTTTTAGCTGCGCTGCATCCTCTCCCCTTTGGGGAACCACCTTGCTCCTTAACTCCCTGATAGCTTGGAAGAGCTTTCAATCATTGGTACACATGACCCAGGCTGAACCAATCAGAGTACCCCATCCTTCAAGACAATGAATGCTCCAAGAAAGGCACATGACCCAACAAGTGCCAATGAAAGTCAGTCTTTAGACAGCTAAATGGGACCTTGGAGTAGAGTTTTTCCTGCTGAGGCTCCTTAGTCAGGGGGATGTGAATTGGGGGCAGTCAGAGGCCATCTTCCCTGTCAGGGAGAAAACCTGTCTACATAGGAACAGTCACCACAAAGGGTAACAGCACTGGGAGATGGGAGAGAAAACCCAAGTGACAAGTCTGGAGGTCAGCACCACACCTGGACTTCTCCCCTTCCGTACACAGTCTTTTTCTACCCTGGCTGGCTCCAGAGAGGGCAAGGCACCCGTCTTGAGTCACAGAGCTGTGGGCCTCACCTCAGCACCCAGGGCAACAAGTGTCTCAATGAGGACAGCCGTCTCCACAGTCATGTGCAGGCATCCAGCGATGCGGGCGCCCTTTAGTGGCTTGGAGGCTGAGTACATCTCCCGCATGCGCATCAGGCCTGGCATCTCATTCTCCGCGATGTCCAGGGCCTTTCTTCCCCAGGAGGCCAGGCTGATATCAGCTACAGGGGCAAGATGGATGAAGTTCTGTGAGTCACATCATCCACTAATCATGAAGCGCTATCACTGCGTGAAGACCCTGAGCTACTTGTGGACTCAAAATACAAGGATTAGCAATCTGGTCCCTGTATTCTCTTAGTTATTCAACAAGTATTCATGGAGCCAGGGCCCTAGGGCTTCAACAGTCAAAATACAGGGTAAGTCTGCACAACTGGACCAGAGCAAAAGCAAAGAAGTTTCCCAGACACATCCAAACAGTTTGAGGGACAGAGTAGCTAGGACTGGGGCCTGGGGACCATAGTTTCGGGGAACATCTAGGTCAACTGGCATAACACAGTTTATAAAGAAAACGATCTACAACCCACTTTGGTGAGTGGTGACTGAGGTCTTAAAAGCTTGTGAGCGGCCGTCTAAGATACATCAGTTGGTCCCATCCCACCTGGAACAAAGAAGAATGAAGAAAACCAAAGACACAAGGGAAATACTAGCCCAAAAGACTAAAGGGCCAAACGAACCAGAGACTCCACCAGCCTGAGACCAGAAGAACTAGATGGTGCCCAGAAACCACCAATGACTGCCCTGACAGGGAACACAACAGAGTCTGGGACAGAGGAGGAGAAAAATGTAGAACAAAACTCAAACTCATGTAAAAAGACTAGATTTAAATGGTATGACAGAGACTGGAGGAACCCCCAAAATTACGGCCCCCAGACGCTGTAAACCCAGAACTGAAACCATTCTGGAAGCCCACTTTTCAGACAAAGATTAGGTGGGACTATAAAACAAAAAATAATACACATGAGCAATGTGCTTCTTAGTTCAATCAGATTTACGAGACCAAATGGACAGCTTCTATCCTAAAGCAGGATGAGAAGGCAGGAAGGGACAGGAACTGGTTGAATAGACACAAGGAACCCGGGATGGAGAGGGGAAGTGTGCTGTCACATTGTGAAGATTGCAACTAATGTCACAAAACAATGTGCATAAGTTTCTGAATGAGAAATTAACTTGAGCTGTAAACTTTCACCTAAACCTACTGAAAAAACCTTCTGCCATCGAGTCAATTCCGACTCATAGCGACCCGATAGCACAGTAAAAAAGAAAGGCATAGTCCCTGCCTAACTGCAGCTTACAGTCTTATGGGAGAACAAAATTAAATAATTTCAGGAACATTACAACCCAGACAAGTGCCCTCTGCAAAACAGCTATCAGGCTATACCTCCCATTACCCTTTTTGCTGATACCTACCAACCTCCAGGTCACTGCTTATTTGTTCAAGATTTTTAAGCTCCTGGCTCTCCATCTTCCAGTCCAAGTCATCACTCCTGGTGACTTCAACACCTGTAGATGTTATGATCTAACACCTCGGATTCTAAGTTCCCTGACCTCCCTGAATATGTGAAAATGCTTCTTCCCCATCCCTGGTGTTTCTTTCCGCATGGAAGGAGCTCATCAGTCTAACACCCTTGGCTACTCTCTGCCCCAGGGGAGGTAGAGTGACTTGTCTAGATACTTGGGAGGAATAAACTGGGCATGTTCAGTTCAGCTCTTCCTTTTTTGCAAGCACCAGCAAGCCTGCCTGCAAGAGGCAGGTATTCTCCACTCTTCCACATAGAGAGACCTGCCCTGACCAGGCTCACCTATAACTGGTAGGTAGCTGCTGAATTGTGGGGTTTGGTTTTCAGGCTCATTGGGCTTTCATACTAATCTATGTCCTCAGGCTTAGATGTTATTAGTAACAAAGGTTATGTTTTAGCCTCTATCTACCACACCAAATGTCTCAAATTTGTCCAATTCTCATGCAGGACTATCTCCATACTCTTTCCTCCAATGATCTCACCCTCCTCCCTCCCCCAGCCCAGTGGTCCATCCTGAAGGTCATATCCTAGGTCACTTCCTTAATGATAAAATCCACTGGCAAACTTGTAAATCTTCCCTGGAAAACGGGACCAATAGGTTGGGTTGAGGCCTGGGACTCCTGGTGAATTTTATCTTTAACCTTAGATGCTGACAATCATCCAAGGGGTGGGGGTGGGGGGGTATTCTCTGTAGAGAATTCTCAGTTAAAGACAATAAAACAATAAAACTGACTAAGCCAGTCTGCCTTCAACTATGCATCTAAACAATGTTAGAGATGAAATATTCCTCCCCCATTGGAGGGTCCAGTCCCACTGCCCCACACCTTTGATAGGCCATCACTGACAATGGCTTTCTCTTGGATATCTTGATTTCAACTCGGGCCATGCCCCATCTAAAGTCCTTCTACAGCCCAAATCCAACAAAGCTGCACCCGTCGGAACCTTGAATCCATTAAATCTACCAATATCCTGTCCTGCACCAGTCCCCTCCCCAATATTCTCGCCTCCTTCTTCCACAGTTTAGGATCCCACTGCCCTCCCCCCTCCAATCATCAAGGCTTCACAAACCTCTTTGCCCTCTTCCCCTCTGAGAACTTGCTTAGCAAAACTCCACCCTAGTTAAACCCAACCCTCCACTGCACTAAGCCATTGAACCCAGCAGGAGGAAAATCAGCACCACACCAACAGATCTCACCTGACATTTGACCACAAATCTCAAGGGGACACATAGCACACTCCAGCAACCTAATTACATTTTCCTAGTAAATTTATTCTCCTTTCTCCTCTCCCCAAACCTTCAGTACCTTTTCCAGGTCAACTGACCACCTTACTTCCCAATTCACTGAGAATTCAGAACTATGCCACTTTCCTTCCATAGAATCCACTAGTCCTCATCATACATAGCTACAAACTGGGCATTCTCTTCTGTTACAAGACATGAGCCCGCCTGATTCTTACCTCCTTGGAACTTCACTAATCCACTGAAACAGCTCTTCTCAGGTCTCCAAAGACCAGCCTGATTGCCAAATCTAACTGGCAATTATCTATGCTCAAATCCTACCAAATGCCTTGAAACCCTTCCTTTACTTGGCTACTATGACTGTCCTCATGAGGTTTTCTGCCTACCTCCCTACCTCCTCCTCTAACAGACTCTAATGTTTGAGAGCCCTCAGGACTCCATGGCCTCCCTTTTCTCTTACCCCATGAGCTTATCCAGTCTCATGCCTTTAAAAACCTTCTACATGGTGGGTGATGCCTCCCCCCGTATTTATCTCCAGCCCAAACTTCTCCCCTGAACTTGAAACTCATAAATCCAACTGCCTACTCAGCATCTCCACTTGGACGTGCAGTTGGCACCTATTATGGCTGTGGCAACATTGAGTCGTGATCCCCTGTACCCCCCCTCGCCAGCCTGTTACTCCCCCAGTCCTTCCCACTTTAGGAAAAGAAACCACCATTCAAACAGTGGCTCTGGTCAAAAACTTAGAAGATTTCTCGATTCCTCTTTTCCCTTCATTCTCTGCCAACCCATCAGCACACTGTTAGCTCAATATCCCAAATACAAACACAACCCAACTGTGTCTCACCACCCTTGTTCAAACCACCACTTTTCAGCTGGATAATAAAAGCAGCCTCCTCCATCTCCCTGCTTACACATACCATGCTCCCCAGAGCAGCCAGGCATGCTTTTTAAAACTTAAGTCCTATTACTGCCACTCCTCTGCTAAAGTGTTTAAAAAAAAAAAAAAAAAAGGCCTCCCTTGCCAGTGAATAAAACCCTACCTCCTCACATGATCTGAGAGCCCACTCCTTTTCCCATCCCCATCTCCTCATCACTCACTGCTCAGCCATAAGGACCTTCTTACTGTCTTCAACAAGCCGAGGTGAGAAGTTCATTCTCACCTCAGGGATTTTACCCAAGCAGTTTCCTTAGCCTGAAAGGCTCCTCCCCAAGCACCTGATACCTGGCACATAGGAGGTACTCAACAAAAACCTGGAAACAAGAAAAAAAAAAAAAAAACCCAAACCCCTTGCTGCTGAGTCGATTCCAACTCATAGCAACCCTGCAGGACAGAGGAGAACTGCCCCATAGGGTTTCCAACGAGCAGCTGTCAGATTCAAACTGCCGATCTTTCAGTTAGCAGCTGAGCTCTTAACCACTGCACCACCAGGGCTCCATATTCTTGATGGAGGAACAGAAAGTAAGCCACCATGACTGAGTAGAGAGAGTAAAAAGATGAGTCAGGATTTTATTCCCAGTGAGGTGGCAAGCCAACTGAGTTTTAAGGGAAAAACCATGACAAGAGTTGTCTTTTGAAAAGACCCCTTTGGCTGCTGCAAGGATCCGTGGGGCAAGAAACCCAGGGAGACCTGTGAAGAGGGTAATTGGAACTGGGATGGTGGCTGTAAAGATGGAAAGAAGGGGGCAGATCTCCTTCCTGATAAAATGGAGGCAATAATGCTGCACCATGTGCGTGTCTGTCCCACCGCGGTCTTTCAGTCACCTTTGTATCTCCAGTGCCCAGCAGGGCCTGGCAGAGGAGGGGTCAGTAAATGTTTACTAACTGTATCTGTTGTTAGGCCCAAACGAGAGAAGGTACAGGAAAGGGGCCAGCATGGGACAGGGTGGCAAAAAATGAAAAAAATCTGAAGCGAGTCCAACCCCCAGTATCTACCAATTAGGAAAAGGCCCAGAGAGGGGTTTGCCCCAGGTCTCAGAGCCAATCAGTGATTGGTGGCCAGGTGGGGCTACTGCCAGAGGCCGTGTCAAGACTCCTGGGAGCCCGGCTACAGGAAACAATGAGTTGTGTCCTGTCCTGGTGAATCCCATCTCCTCCACTACCACCTGTCCTTGTAGCTAAAAATAACTCTTTTCTTGTTGTCCTCATGGAAAACCTGTCCCAGGACAAGCCAACAGGAACAGCAAGACCCTCTCCAAGCCTCATTTTCATCTGTAAAGGGGAGATAATCGTCTCTACCTTGCTATGTGCCCAGGGGATTAAAGAAGGTGCAATATGGGCAAGGTCTTGCACATAGCATATCCTTCTTGATGGGTGCTTCCTTCCTCCACCCCTACCAGTCAGGCTTCCCCACTTCCAAATACAGCCCGTCTCCTAGCCTCACAGGGACCTCCTACAAACAACCCAATCGCTCCCAACCCTGACCCACTCATTTCTCCACAGTATGACAAGACCCGTATCCCAGCTTGCCACTCATGTGACTTTGACTTAAACTTTCTGAGCCTCAGTTTCAACATCCAGATAATGGAGACAACAGTTTACTCTGGCAGCTACCTCGTGAGCTACTATTTTGACAAAATCTTTGTACCAACTTGGACAAGTCACTTTCCCTCAGGGACTCAGTTTCTTCCTCAGTATAATGGGATAATAATAAGGATTGCATGTATAAACACATGCAAATCACCAGATACACAGCAAGTGTTCCATAATGTTGGTACCTTTCTTCGAGTGTCTTGAAGTTACTTTAAAAAAAACAGCCTGAACTGGTTTTGTTTTTTGGTTAAAAGTATTAGGGTTGCTCCAAGTGTAAATACATTTCTATACACTGGTTAAAAGAGTGAGTTCTGAGGCCTAAACGGCCTGAATTCAAATCCTGCTTCACTACCTCTCAGTTGCAAGACTGTGGGCAAGTTACCTTTATTCCTGTCTCTGTACACTTATCTGTAAACTGAGAAAAATAACAGTCACTACCCTAAAGAGCTGTGAAAATAAACTGAATTAATCCAGAATAAAGCTAGAAGGGAGTGCCAATCCCACAGTAAACACTCAATAAACGTTTATCAGCCTTCAATTCGTGGGAGAGCAGGAGGATTTCTCTAACCACTCCATTTTTTCCTCCCCGAAATTCTCTGCGTAACTGTCCTTGTTGGCCAGGTGGGTAACTAGCGCAAAGTCCCCAGCGGGTGGGCCAGTGCCGGCCTCCCTCTCCAGGCCTCTCCTCACGTGCCCTTCTAAGGCTTCAGTGCCTTCCCCTTCCCTGCCGGAGGCCCAGAGAAAGGTGAGCAACTGTCCCAGTTGGCCAAGGTCCGATCCAAGCCCAAGAAGGAGGATTTGGTATCCCTTGGACTGTCCCAGGCCACGGCCAGGTGTGCTCTCCCAGCCCGCCCAGGCCCGCTCCGTGCGGAACACACTGCCGGTCCACTGCTCTGCAGCCCGCGCGGCTGCACCGGGGCCCCGCAGCGCACGCCGGGACTTGTAGTCCGCGGCGGCCCCAGGCGACGCGCTCTCGGCGGAGCCAGGACTCCAAGCCCCAGGCGGCCTCGCGTAACCAGGATAGCGCTGAGCCTGCGATTCAAGGGGTCCTGAGTACCCAGAGAGCGCCGCCCGGTACAGGCCCTCCGGCAGGCGCAGAGCGTACGCAGCCGGCTGAATGTC
Organism: Loxodonta africana; assembly: GCF_030014295.1. NCBI lineage: Eukaryota > Metazoa > Chordata > Mammalia > Proboscidea > Elephantidae > Loxodonta > Loxodonta africana. Next base: position 33,611,376 of record NC_087365.1, read on the forward strand.
CTGGAACTCACCGACTTTGTAGGGCAGTTTGTCCGACATGCTGGCAGCGCTTCGGCACGGAGTGAGGGGCAAGAGCAAAGGGGGCCGGGCCTCGTGATGGGGAGAGCCACTGGGCGGGCGGCGCCGGGCAGGGACCTGCGCCTGCTGGCGGCGCCTTTAAATATCTTCTTACTTGCATATTCATGAGCCCCGTTCGGGCTCAACCGCCCGGGGCGGAGCCCAATGCACTGGGGCGGGGCCGGAACGGACTTCGATATCCTCTGAGAGAGTAGCCGAGGTCCGGATTTTATGCGGTGCGGTCTAGCCACCTGCAGTACGGAATCCTGGAAGAGCGCGCAGAGAGAGGCCAGGAGAGCGAGCCCGAGGCCGTTCTTTCATTCGTTCAGCCACTGAATCCGACGTTAAACCGAGAGGAACTGGAATTCCGGCCAGTTCACTTCCCCGAGCCTCAATTGCCTTGTCTGTAAAATGGGCCAGTGATACCTACCACATAGAGTATAAGGAAAGCTGCAATATGTCAGGTACCCTGGCACATCCCAGAACCTCTCCCCTGCCCCCCAAGTAACCACTGTCCTGAGTTTAGAGAAATTTGTGTGCATCTCTTTATACTTTTACTACGTATGTAGGAATCATCAAACAATTCATGGTATTCATTTCGTGCTTAAAATGGTTTTTAATTGGCCACATGAAGACCATTTAACGTCTCTCAAGGATTTCCCCTACTTCCTTATCTGCCAGCTGCTAGCCCATCTTCCTCTCCTTATCCCACGTTTTCAGAGTTGTCTCCCTTCCTGGTCTGCACTTTCTCACCTCTCAGTCCTCAGCTGTGTGGCCTCCACTCCCAGGTCTTCTCTGAAACCAGTGGTATCACTAGGGTTGGTGTCGCCCCCCCCCCCCGCATGATAATTACAACAATATTGTACCTAAAATACCAGAAAATTTGACAAAATCAACAACTATTAGAACACCAGCAGCAATTAAAACAACTTCAGGTGCTTGGAGCCCCTGCAGGTGAAACTATGTGATTCGAAGCGTCTGATGTGATTCGAAGCGTCTGACTGAGCACCTTAGAAGGTTCGAAAAGGAAATCAGCATATCGTTTTACTACGAAAACTTTTTTTGTTTTATAACTACAGGGATATTTTTACAAAAAAATAATAAATTTCTTCTGAAACACTGCACAAAAATTTTATAGACAGTCATTTTGGTGTGACCCCCTCTGACAGTGTCGCCCGGTGTGGTCCGCACCCCCTGCACTCCCTAGTGATGCTACTGTCTGAAACTGCTCCAGCCAAGGTCATCGGGGAACCTGACTGAATCCAAAAGCGTCACCCTGCGTGCTAACCTACCTCTCTGATAAGCCCAATACTCCTGCCCACACTGTTGGCTTCCACTTTTCTGACTCTTCCCACTGTTGGCAGGGTTCAGTCTCTGGCCTGAGCAGCTTCCTCCTCCTCCTCCTCCTCCAAGCACCTTCAAGAGTTGATCTTCTTGTTTCCTCTTACTCTGCTCCCTCTTCCTGGGCCGTCTCACCCATACTTATGGCTGTGATGACCACTTGTATCCAGTTGATCCATGTGGAATCAAAACTGCCTTACCCCTCGAGCCACCTGTTTTCAGTGTTTATCATCTGTCCCTTCTCCCCACTCCCAAAGTTACTACTATAGTGAATTCGCCTTCATTTCTTTGCTGTTCCTTCACAGGTTTTACTACCTGTGTAATGGAGTCCCCGGGTGGTGCAAACAGTAAAGCACTTGGCTACTAACTGAAGCCACCCAGAGATGCCTCTACTTCTGAAACATCACAGTCACTGAAAACTCTATGGAACACATGGGTCCCCATGAGGTGGGACTGACTCCATAGAAACTAGTTTGGTTTACTACTTATGTGAGTATCCCTAAACAACATACTATTTAATTTTGACTGTTTTTTTTGCCATCGTATAAATGAAATTATACCGAGTATATTGTTCTGCAACTTGTTATTCTCTCTCAAGATTATTTTTGAGATTCATACATGTAAATAGATGAGTATAGCTGAGGTTCATTTATTTTCATTTCTGTGTAATATTCCATTGTATGAATATGCCACAGTGTATTCTATTGTCGATGGGCATTGAGGTATTTCAGTTGCTTGCTGCCACAAACAATGCTGCTCTAGCATTCTAGTATATATATATACAAGTCAAATTGCTTGATCATAGGGTATGCTTATGTACCACTTAACTTTCCAAAGGGCAGCAGCCTACGCTCCCACCGGCAGTGGATAAAATTTCTTATTATTCCCTGTCCTTACTAGCACGTCCTATTATCAAATTTTTGTTTTTTGCCAAGCTGGTAGGTGTAAAATAGCATCTCATTGTGGTTTTAATTTGCATTTCTTTTATTAATAATGAGGCTGAGTATTCTATTCATATGTTACAATCCATCTGTGCTTTTGTCTCTGTAAAAGTTCCGTTCATGTCTTTGCCCATTTAAAGATGGGTAGTTTTTTTTTTTTTTTTTTCAGTTAAAGGTTCTTTGCATAGTCTGGATATTAGTCCTGTGCTAATTATATGCATTACAAATATCTTCTCCTGATTTGTGGCTCATCTTCTCAACCTCTTTATGGTGTTTTTTGATGAATAGAAGCTCTTAGTTTTAATGTAGCCAGATTTATCTTTTTATTTAGAAGTAGTTATTTTTGTCTTGTTTTAGAAAGCCTTTTTTATTGTCTTAGTTGGAGCCCTGGTGGCCCAGTGGTTAAGCGTTTGGCTGCTAACCAAAAGGTCGGCAGTTCATATCCCACCAGCCTCTCCTTGAACACCCTTTAGGGTAGTTCTACTCTGTTCTACACATTTTGTTATTGTCTTAGTTATCTACTGCTACCATAACAGAAATACCACAAGTGGGTTGGTTGAAAGAACAGAGATTTATTTTCTTAGTTCTGGAAGCTAAAAATGCACATCAGGGTCTTAGCCATTTTAATTCCTTCTGTGAGCCTCTTTCCTAGTTTTGGTATCTACTCGTGATTGTTGAAGTTCCTTTGCTTGTAGACCATCCTCACATGCCTTCCGTCCTCCCCTGTATGTGTGTGTCTCTGTCTAGTCTGGTCTTCTTATAATTCAGAAATGATTAGGTCACTGATATGACCTCAGTTGATTACATTACATTGCATTTTGGAAAATGATTACATTTCATTAAATTATGCAATACTGCGTTACAGAAAGTGATCACATTACATGATATTACCCATTTCTGTCGAGTTATTTCTGACTCATAGCAACCCTGTGTGTTTCAGAGTAGAATTGCACTTAATAGAGTTTTCATGGCTGTGACTTTTGAAAGCAAATCCCTAGGCCTTTCTTCAGAAACACCTCTGGGTGAATTTGAACCACGAACCTTTCAGTTAGTAGCCCATTCCTTAACTGTTTGCACTACCCATGGACTCCTACACGACATTAGATGTTTCTCTGAGATTTTATGTGTGCATGTATGTGTGTGTATAAAATCTTTGTTTATCTGTTGTTGTTAGGTGCTGTCGAGTCGGTTCCAACTCATAGTGACCCTATGCACAACAGAACGAAACACTGCCCAGTCCTGCGCCATCCTTACAATCGTTATGCTTGAGCTTATTGCTGCAGCCACTGTGTCAGTCCACCTCGTTGAGGGTCTTCCTCTTTTCCGCTGACCCTGTACTTTGCCAAGCATGATGTCCTTCTCCAGCGATCGATGCCTCCTGACAACAAGTCCAAAGTATGTAAGACGCAGTCTCACCATCCTTGCCTCTAAGGAGCATTCTAGTTGTACTTCTAAGATTGATTTGTTCATTCTTTTGGCAGTCCATGGTATATTCAATATTCTTTGCCAGCACCACAATTCAAAAGTGTCAACTCTTCTTCGGTCTTCCTTATTCATTGTCCAGCTTTCACATGCGTATGATGTGATTGAAAATGCCATGGCTTGGGTCAGGCGCACCTTAATCTTCCAGGTGACATCTTTGCTCTTCAAAACTTTAAAGAGGTCCTTTGCAGCGATTTACCCAATGCAATGCGTCTTTTGATTTCTTGACTGCTGCTTCCATGGCTGTTGATTGTGGATCCCAGTAAAATGAAATCCTTGACAACTTCAATCTTTTCTCCATTTATCATGATGTTGCTCATTTGTCCAGTTGTGACGATTTTTGTTTTCTTTGTGCTGAGGTAAAATCCATACTGAAGGCTGTGGTCTTTGATCTTCATCAGTAAGTGCTTCAAGTCCTTTTCACTTTCAGCAAGCACGGTTGTGTCATCTGCATAACGCAGGTTGTTGAGTCTTCCTCCAATCCTGATGCCCCGTTCTTCATCTAGTCTAGCTTCTCAGATTATTTGTTCAGCATATAGATTGAATAGATTTGGTGAAAGAATACAACCCTAACGCACACCTTTCCTGACTTTAAACCAATCAGTATCCCCTTGTACTGTCTGAACAACTGTCTCTTGATCTATGTAAAGGTTCCTCATGAGCACAGTTAAGTATTCTGGAATTCCCATTCTTCGCAATGTTATTCGTAATTTGTTATGATCCACACAGTCGAATGCCTTTGCATAGTCAATAAAACACAGGTAAACATCCTTCTGGTATTCTCTGCTTTCAGCCAGAATTCATCTGACATCAGCAATGATATCCCTGGTTCCACAGCCTCTTCTGAAACCAGCCTGAATTTCTGGCAGTTCCCTGTCGATATACTGCTGCAGCCGTTTTTGAATGATCTTCTTTTTTTTTTTTTTTTTCAGCAAAATTTTGCTTGTGTGTGATATTACTGATATTGTTCTGTAATTTCCACATTCGGTTGGATCACCTTTCTTGGGAATAAGCATAAATATGGATCTCTTCCAGTCACTTGGCCAGGAAGCTGTCTTCCATATTTCTTGTCATAGACGAGTGAGCACCTCCAGCACTGCATCCATTTGTTGAAACATCTCAATTGATATTCCATCAATTCCTGGAGACTTGTTTTCTGCCAATGTCTTCAGAGCAGCTTGGACTTCTTCCTTCAGTACCATTGGTTCCTGATCATATGCTACCTCTTGAAATGGTTGAACATCAACTAATTTATTTAGAACTTCATTAAATTCTATAGTTTTGTCTATAAAGGTCTCAAATATGTTTTGTTAGATTTATTCCTAGGTGTTTTTTCTATTATTTTAAATTTATCTTTTTAAAGGTTCATTTTTTAGGTATTTTTGGCAAATGTATAGAAATGCAATTGCTTTTAGTATATGCACCTTCTATCTGGAAGCCTTGCTCAATTCTCTCACTTGTCTATGAATTTTTTTGTGTTGACTATATATCCAATCATATACGTGATCTACCATCTGTCAGTAGTGACAATTTTGTTTCTTATTTTCCAATCCTGACACATTTTTCCCCCCTTGCCTTTCTGCACTGGATAGACCTCTAGTACAATAGTAAATAGAAGAGGCAGATGTGGGCACCCTTACCTTATTCCCTCTATCTCTTGTGTGCTTCATCTCATCGACTGGCTGGCACCTCCCTCCACCTAGTAAGTGTTCATTTTACCATGGAAAGGGCTCTCAAATCCATCCCGTCCTCCCCACTCCCTTGGTCAATGGCCTGATTCCATCCTTCCCCATCTCCCACCTGGGCCACTGTGCCAACTTCCTCACTGGTCTCCTAGCATCCAGCCTTGCTGCCTCCCATCCGTCCTCCACCCTATAGCCACAGTGATCTTTTGAAAGCACGAATTTGACCATATCTTTCTCCTGCTTGAAACCATTCACTAGCTTCCTGTTGCCTAAAGCCATGGTCTCCAAAGTGAGTTGTATACCTGCTGGTGGGATCATTTTTCTATTCATTTTTTATCCTGAAAATGGAAAGGGAGTTAAGCTTTTCAATGGATTGACACTGGGGTGGTTGGTATTTCTGACCTGTGTCTACTGAGCGTTAGTGTCATGTGAGGCAGCAGAGGCTTCCTGAGAGGGGTGGGTAGCGGGGTCCTCGCTCATCCCTCTCAGCATTCTGCAGTACATTGTCATCTATCTCGTCTGGCTAAGTGAACATAAGGATCATGTTACTTGGTTTTCCTATGTTAACCCCATAAAACAGACAAGTGACTTCAAAATATCCCTGCAAAGAAATAGCAGGTTCTAGATAATGCTAAAATTACCAGTGCAGCAAGCCAATAGAAAAGGGCCAAAGCTGATCGATCTCCTACTATGCACTCTTGTCCTTGTCGGTCATGTTGTGATGAATGTAATAAAATTTGAGGAAAAAAGTATCAAAAAGATGCTTTGAAATATGAATTTACATGCCCTATTGTTAACGACAAATCTTATCCTAAGTGGATATTGTGCCTTGTGATACCAGCTAATGGAATATTTCCTAATATGCATATACTAAGCTCATATGAACAAAACCATCTGGGGACTGCTAGCCACAGGAGGTACAAGCACTTTACTCTGGACTTCAAGACTCTCTCCTGTGCGGTCCCTGCTAACTAGCCTTGCCTTGTCTGTTTGCCCCAACAGCATCGCAGTTCACATTACGGCAACTCAGAACTTCCAGATGGTTTTTCCATGCCACTAGGCTCTTTCCTGCCCTGATACCCTCTCCTCTCTCTTCCTGGGATGCCTCTTACCATTCTTCCTGTCAAAGTACCACTTATCCTTTAAGGCCCAGCCCTTCCTTGACTCCCCGGTTAGATTAGGGGCCTCATCTATGCTCCTATAAAACCCTGAGTGTAGCTCTATTACTGTATTCTCCACATTGTTTTCTACCATCTACTGGGGACATCTCTCTCCCCCAGAGGTCTGTGAGCTCCTTCGCTCCATAGAGAAGAGAATATATGCTCCGTTCCTTTCTGTAGGCCCAGGATCCAGCACAGGCCTTGGTTGATTAAAAAATAAAGGAAGGGAGGGAGGGAGGGAGGGAGGAGGGAGGGAGGGAGGGAGGGAGGGAGGGAGGGAGGGAGGGAGGGAGGGAGGGAGGGAGGGAAGGAAGGAAGGAAGGAAGGAAGGAAGGAAGGAAGGAAGGAAGGAAGGAAGGAAGGAAGGAAGGAAGGAAGGAAGGAAGAAGTAAGTGTTAGTAAACCAGAAGTTGAAGTCACTCATTCATTTAGCAAGTATTGAATGAGTTATTTTATCTGCTAGGCACTCTATGAGCTTCTGAGAATGCAGCTGTGAACAAGCCAAATAAATCCCTGCCTTCATGGAGTTTGCATTCTAGGTGGAAAATAACAAATAAATGAACACGTTACTTCAGATGATGATGACTAGTGAGTGTGTACAGCTCTTTCCTGTAGCCTTCAGAGCTATGTTTGTCCTGCCCTAAGGGCCTTTACACATGACAGTCTTTCTTCTTAGAAAGTTCTTCTTCTAACCCTTTGCATGACTGGCTGCTGCTCTTCCTATGTAGTTGCTGTATGCCTTCAAGTCCATTCTGATTCATAGCGACCCTACAGGACAGAGTAGAACTGCCCCATAGGGTTTCCTAGGCTGTAAACTTTATGGGAGCAGATTGCCAGGTCTTTTCTCCCATGGACCGGCTGATGGGTTCAAAGTGCTGACCTTCCAGTTAGGGCTGAGCACTTAACCATTGCACCACCAGGGTTCCTTTGTTGTTCCTGTAAAACCAAAAAACCAAACCCATTGCTGTCAAGTTGCTTCTGACTCATAGCGACCCTATAGCAACCCTATAGGACAGAGTAGAACTGCCCTATATGGTTTCTAAGGAGGAGCTGGTGGATTCAAACTGCAAAGTTCTTTGGTTAGCAGCCGATTCTTAGCCACTGTGCCACCAGGGCTCCAAATTGTGAATAGGTATCCTGAAGTTGTCAAGGATTTAATTTTACCTGGATCCACAATCAATGCACGTGGAAACACTAGTCAAGAAACCAAATGCTTATTGCATTGGGTACGTCTGCTGCAAAAAAAACTTTAAGTGTTAAAAAGCAAAGATATCACTTTGAGGACTAAGGTGCGCCTGATCCAAGCCATAGTATTTTCAGTCGCCTCACATGCATGTGAAAGCTGGACAGTGAATAAGGAAGACCAAAGAAGAATTGATGCATTTGAATTATGGTGTTGATAAACAATATTGAATGTACCATGGACTGGCAGAAGAACAAACACATCTATCTTGGAAGAAGTACAGCCAGAATGCTCCTTAGAAGTGAGGATGGCAAGACTTCAGTCTCACATGCTTTGGACATGTTATGGGGGGGTGGGGGCGCCAGTCCTGAAGGACATGCTTGGTAGAGGGTCAGTGAAAAAGAGAAAGACCCTCAATGAGCTGGATTGATAGAGTGACTGCAACAGTGGACTCAAACATGGCAGTGATTGTAAAGATGGCACAGGACTGGGCAGTATTTCATTCTGTTGTGCATAGAATCACTATGAGTCAGATCCAACTTACGAGCACCTAACAACAACAGCAGAGTGAGTACAAATTTCACAGACCACAAAATCAAGTGTGCAAAATTATAGTTTGCTTTGTTTTTTTCCTATAACTAAGAAGCCCTTAGTGGCTTCTGAAGTTCCTCCCAACCTGAGATGCTGTGTTTCCAATTGCAGTGCTTTTGCCAGCCCCACTTTGACCGTCATTGCTTCCTAGGAAAAATCACTCTGGAATGAAAACCAGATACCTTGATGCCAAGTCGATTCCAACTCATAGCAACCCTATGGGATAGAGTAGAACTGCCCCACAGGGTTTCCAAGGCTGTAAATCTTTGCGGGAACAGACTGCCACATCTTTCTCCTGGAAAGCAGCTGGTGGACTCAGGCCACCAACCTTTCCGTTAGCAGCTGAGCATTTAACCACTGCGCCACCAGGCCTCCTTCCTTGGAACACAGTACCATATTTTTATAAAATAATGCCTGCATTCTATGTTTGTTTGCCAGCATGCCCTCCCCCACAAGTTTTCGTAAGCACTGTATGCTAATTTTTTTACAGCAACATGTACAAAAAATTGACATGGCAGCACTTACAAAAATACCTCTAGGGGAAGGGCACTGTTGGCAAACAAACACAGAAGGCATGCATTATTTGTGTAAAAATATGGTAGATGGTGGATTTGTTGAATCACTGAGTGAGTGAGTGAGTGTGAATGAACATACAGTGAAACCTATGAGAGCCAGAACTCAACAGGACTGCCTTGTTTTTCCAGGTCTTGCAAGTTTTCCACCTTTAACAGGATGCATCCTTACCACTTTTCTATCGCTCATTTTAGTGGAAGATATTTGACTTTTCTTTCTCTGACAGATTTCTGCCTTTCACAGGTTCTGGCTTTCGCAGGTTTTACTGTATTTCATTTTAACCTTTTTGCTTATTAAATAAAATTTATTTTTCATTGTAGTATAGAAAAGCTAGAAAGTATGGAAAAGAAAAACAATATACCTATCATAGCCTGAGCTTCACAGAAAGTAGAGCTTTCAACTTCATTGATTTTTGTTCTTTATTATTTCCCTCTTTTTGTTCATTTTGAGTTTATTTTCCTCTGCTTTTTCTATGTTCTTGAGTTGAGAGCTCAGATGTTTTATTTGAGATGTTTTTTTCTTTTCTAATGTATGCATTTTAGCACTATAAATTTCCCTCTCAGCACTGCTTTAGCTGCATTCCACAAATTTTAATATCTTGTATGTTCATTTTCATTCAGTTCAATTTTTTAAAATTTCCCTTCAGACTTCCTCTTTGATCTCTGAATTATTTAGAAATGTTTATTGTTTAGTTTCCAAATGTTTGGATATTTGCCAGTTATCTTTCTGTTACTGATTTCTAGTTTGACTCCACTGCAGTTGGATTCAACATTCTGTATGTTTTCAGTTCTTTTAAATTTGTTGAAATTCGTTTTATGATCCAGGATATGGTCTATCTTGGTATATGCTCTGTGAGTACTTGAAACAAATGTGTATTCTGCTGTTGTTGGGTGGGGTGTTCTATGTAGGTCAATTAGATCATGTTGGCTAATGGTATTGTTGATTTCTTCTATATCCTGTCTGCTTTTCTGTCTAGTAATTCTATCAGTTGCCGAGAGGAGTGTTGAAGTTTCCAATTGTAATTATGGATTTGTCTGTTTCTCCTTTTAGTACTATTAGTTTTTGTTTCACATACTTTGCAGCTCAGTTGTTTGATACATACACCTTTAGGGTGGTTATATCTTTTTGGTGGAATGACCCTTTTAACATTATATAATGTCTCTCTTCTGCTATGTCTGTGATGGTTAAGATCGTGTGCCACCTTGGCTGGGCCATGATTCTCAGTGTTTTGGCAGTTGTATAATGTTGTGATCATATCCCTGTTGAAATGTGGTATGCGATCACCCCCATGATGGAATCTGCTGAGTGGTACCGGCAGGGGCAGGGCCTGTGGCAGCTCACCGCCCCTTCAGCCTTCATCTCTCTACCCTCCACCGCCTATTTCCTTCCTGCTCTCCTTGCCAAGGCTTTTGGCTTGTTCTGGATCCTGCAGCTGCCTCTTATTCATCTGACCTCTGGTTCTTGGGACTTGAGCTAGCAGCTTACCTGCCAATCCTGGGATTCATTGACCTTCACAGCCTGTGAGCAAGAACTCTGCTCTCTGACCTGCCAATCTTGGGTTCACCAGCCCCTGTTGCTACATGAATCAGGAGAAGGCTCTATCCCAATCCACAGACTTGCGACGTTCCACCCTCTACAATCTCATGAACTGTTTCATTGATATAAATCTCTGTGTGTGTGTGTGTGTGTGTGTGTGTGTGTATATATATTTATTTATAATTATATGCTTTAGTGGTTTTGCTTCTCTAGAGAACCTAGCCTAAGACAGTGTCTCTGGTAATTTTCTTTGCTCAGAAGTCTAATTTAGCTGATATTTATTCTGCTTTCTTTTGATTAATATTTGCATGATATATCTTTTTACTTTCATCCTGACTGCTATGTTATATTTCAAGTGAGTTTCTTGTAGGCAGCATATAGTTCAGTCGTGTTTTTTAACCCACTGTGTCAATCTCTGTCTTTTATTTGGTGTATTTAGACCATTTACATCTAATATAATTATGTTTAGGTTTAGGTCTGACGTTTTATTTTTGTTTTCTGTTTTTCTCTCTGTGTTTTGTTTCTCTGTTTTCTTTTTCTTGCCTTCTTGTGAGTTACTTGAACATTGTTTAGAATTTCTTTTTCCTAAAATTTCTTTTTCTTTTTTTTTTTATAGTTTATTGGTATTGTTGAGAGTATACACAACAGAACTTACACCAATTCAACAGTTTCTACACGTACAATTCAGTGACACTGATTACATTCATTGAGTTGTGCAACAATTCTCACTCTCCTTTTCTGGGTTGTTCTTTCTCCATTAACATAAGCTCACTGAGCCCTAAGGTGCTTGTCTAACCTTTCATTTTGATTTTTCAATAGTGTTTTTGAGAGTGTCTCTTTGTATAGCTTTTTTAGTGGTTGCTTTATATATACATAACTTATCACAATCTATTGTTGTTATCCTGTTACCAGTTCTAGTGAAGCTTAGAAACCTTACCTCTTTTTATGTCAATTTACCCTCTTTTGTTTATATTTAAAAAACCCATTGCCCGGAGCTGGTTGAATGGGCACAGGAAACTCGGGGTGAAAAGAGCTTATGTACTGTCACATAGTAGGGATTGCAACTACTGTCACATGAAAATATGTGTATAACATTTTATATGAGCAATTAACCTGAGCTGTAAACTTTCACCTAAAGTACAATTTAAAAAAAAAAAAACTGGTAGTCAATTCCGACTCATAGTGACCATATAGGACAGAGTAGAACTACCCCATGGGGGTTCCAAGGGGTGGCTGGTGGATTTGAACTTCTGACCTTTTGGTTAGCGTCCATAGCTCTTAACCACTGCACCACCAGGGTATCATAATATAATAAATTTTCTTAAATATTTCCTCTACATATATTTAGAACCACATCAGACAGTTACAATTTTTGCTTCCATTGTCAAACACAGTTTAGAAAACTCTAAACGAGGAAATTTTATTTACCTGTATTTTTGCTTACCATGTTCTTTCTTCCTTCTTGACGTTCTAAGTTTCTTTCTTCTATTCTTTGTTTGTGTGTAGAGAACTTTCTTTAGCCGTTCTTTTAGGGTGGGTCTGCTGGTGACAAATGCTCTTAGTTTTCCTTCCTCTGAGAATGTATTGATTTCTCTTTTATTCCTGAAGGATATTTTCTCTGGGTATAAGATTCTAGATTGACAGTTCTTTTCTTTCAGCACTTGACAAATGTGCCACTTCCTTCTGGTCTTCATGTTTTCTGATGAGAAATTTGCTGGCATCTGAATTTTTCCCCAGTGGGTAAGATATCATTTCTCTCTCACTGTTTTCAATAATTCTTTGTCTTTAGTTTTCAGAAGTTTGACTGTTGTTTGTCTTGATTTGAATTTGGTTCATTCTCTTTGGAGTCACTCAGCTTCTTGCATATGTAGTTTAATAACTCTTGCCAAATTTGGGAAGTTCACCCATTATTTCTTGAAATGCCCTTTCAGCTCTACCCTCTTTCTCCTCTTCTTCTGGAACTCTGACAGGACTATTCAAACTTTTATTACAGACCCACAGGTCCCTGAGGCTTTGTTCATTTTTTTTTTTTCCCAGTCTATTTTCTCTCCGTTATTCAGATTGGGTAATTTCTATTCTTTTATCTTTCAGTTTACTGATTCTGACCTCTCCGTTCTTCTGTTGAGCCCATTCATTGATTTGTGTGTGTGTTAGCTCTAAAATTTCTGTTTGGTACTTCTTTATACCTTTATTTCTTTGTGGAGGCTTTGCATTTTTTTCATCTGTTTCAAGTATGTTTGCAATTGCTCACTGAAGCATTTTTATAATGGCTGCTTTAAAACCTTTGTCAGATAACTCTAACATCTCTGTCATCTTGGTTTTGGCATCTATTGATTGTCTTTTTTCATTCAGCTTGAGATCTTCCTTGTTCTTGGTGTGATGAATGATTTTCAGTTGAAACATTGTCATTTTGGGATTATGTTACGAGATTTGGATCTTTTTTAAACTTTCTGTTTTAGCTGGATTTCCCTGACAGTGCTCCTAGGCCCTGGTCCAGCAGGAGAAGGGGAGAGGGAGTACCACCTCCTTGCTGCTGGGTGATGGTAGAAGTCCTGACTCTGCTAGGGCTCCTCTGGTACCACCCCAGTGGGGAGGGAAGGAAAAAGAGTGCCTTATTAATGCAGATGGAGGTGGAAGTCCAGGCTCCCCATGTGATCTGGTTATCTAGTGCTGCTGTAACAGAAATATCACAAATGGGTGGCTTTAACAAGCAGAAATTTATTTTCTTAAGTTTAGGAGCCTAGAAGTCTGAATTCAGGGTGCTGGCTCTAGGGGAAGGTCCCTGTCTCTTTTCAACTTCTGTTTTTGGGTTCCTTGGTCAAAAAAAAAAAAAATTTTTTTTTTCTTTTTTGGTGATCTTCACATGGGTGTGGCATCTATCTTCCCCCATCTGTGCTTGCTTGCTCAATCTTCTCTTTTTACATCTCAGAAGAGATTGACTTAACTTGGGGGTCATCTAGGTCAATTGACATAACATAACCCATAAAGACAATGTTCTACATCCTATTTTTGGTGAGTAGTGACTGGGGTCTTCAAAGCTTGCAAGTGGCCATCTAAGATACAACTATTGGTCTCTCCCCATCCAGAGCAAGGAAGAGTGAAGAAAAAAAGATTCAAGGAAGCAATTAGTCTAAGGGACTAATAGACCGTTCGAAGCACAGCCTCCTCTAGCCAGAGACCAGAACTAGGTGGTGCCCAGCTACCACTACCTACAGCTCTGACCAGGATCACAATAGAAGGTCCTGGACAGCGTGGGAGAAAAGTGTAGAACAAAATTTAAATTCATTAAAAAATAAAAGATCAGACTTAACTAGTTTGATGGAGACTGGTGGAGGCTATGGCCCTTACATACCCTTCAAACTTGGAAATGAACCCACTCCTGGAGATCACCTCTCAGCCAAACAATAGGCTGACCTATAAAGTGAACAACAACACCAGTGAGGAATGAGCGCCTCAGAACATTCAAATATGTGAGATTAAAAGGGTAGCATTTACTCAGAAACTAAGTTCAGAAGGCAGGAAGGGCAGGAAAGCTGGATGAATGGCAACAGGGAACCCAGGGTGGGAGTGGGGAGAGCACCGACACACTGAGGAAATTGCAACCAATGTTATGAAAAAATCTGGGTATAAATTGTTGAATGGGAAACTAATTTGCTCTGTAAACCTTCACCTAAACCACAATAAAATGTTAAGAAAAGAGATTAACTTACGACACGCCCTATGCTATCACTGTCTCATTAACATAAACATAACCCATTCCCAAATATGATTATAACCATAGGTATAGGTGGTTAAATGAGCCCTGGTGTTGCTGTGGTTAAAGCCCTCAGCTGCTAACCAAAAGTTTGGTGGTTTGATTCCACCAGCCATTCCTTGGAAACCCTATGGGGCAGTTCTACTCTGTCCTAGAGGGTCACTGTGAGTTGGAATTGACTCAACAGCAATGGGTTTGGTTTTGGTTTATTTGGGGGGCACACAATTCAATCCATAACAAGAGATGATCAATTTTCTTTTTAAGTTTACTGTCATATTGGCAGGAAACCCTGGTGGCATAGTGCTTAAGAGCTACGGCTGCTAACAAAAAGTTTGGCAGTTCGAATCCACCAGGCATTCCTTAGAAACTGTATGGGGCAGTTCTGTTCTGTCCTATAGGGTCACTACAAGTTGGAATTGACTCAACAGCAATGGGTTTGGTTTTGGTATCATATTGACAAAAATAAAAAAAGGTGATAACACACTGTGTTGGTGAGGCTATGGGGAAACAGGCCCTTCATGTGATTCTCTTGGGATTGTACATTGGTACAACCTTGACGGATAACAATCTGGCAATAACTATCAAAATTACAAATGCACATGCCCTTTGGCCAGGCAGTTCCACTTCTAGGAATTTATCCCAGAGATGTACACAGGAGTTAAATGACGTTAAGAACAAAAGTTTGGAAACACTCCAAATGGCCCTCAGTAGGAAACTTGTTAACTAAATAATGGTACATCCATATGGTGGAATAGTGAAAAACAACAACAAAAAAGATGTTTATGTAGTGATATGGAACATGTTTCAAGATACAACGTTAAGTGAAAAAAGCAAAACAAAACATGCAGAACAGTGTGCCTAGTATGCTATTAATTGCATAAATGAAAAAAAAAGAAACACAAACAGGTATGTGCCTATTGAGGCATAAAATATCTCAGGCTGGATACCAAGAAACTGCTAACAGGCTTTTCTCTGGGGTTTCCACCTACTGTGCTGAAAGTCACAGAGGACAAATAATTGTCAGACGACCCACCTCCAAGTACAGGCTCCAGCGTGGGTCCTGGGGAGGTCGCAGAGACAAGTCCCAGTCCCCACCCTGGCGCCGACTGTGGAGCATAGCCTCTCGCCCTTTGAACCTGCTCTTCCCTTGTTGCTTTTGCAGACACGTAGATTCCCTCAGTGGAGAGGGGCGGAGGGGGAAGGGGCACGCCCATTGGCCACGGGTCGAGGTCCCGCCTCCAGCAGCGGCCAATCCCGTAGCTGCCTGCACTGGCCCTTCTGGACTGCCTTTGTCCTTAATCCCAACTTGGCTTCCCGGACGTCCAGCGTCTCAGCCTCTGGATTGATTGGGAGGCTGCAATAAGGGGAAGTGGAGTCCAGGCACTGAGGACCCCTGCTGATAGGAATGGGGCCAGGTTATGCAATGCTGGACAGACACCCCCTACTACACCACCCTTAAGTGGGTGTCTCCCCCAACACACTCCTGTCCACCCTTCTCCCTCCAAGCTCCCTTCTGTTTTGTAACCGCCCTCTGGGCCTTCCTTGATGTCACTGCAGGGTAGAGGTATAGAGATGGAAGGACTTCTTGAAGAACTTGGTTCATGGCCCCCCTCCAACTTCCCTCAATCCTTCCCACACTTCTCCACTGCAGGCGAGGAGGGAGCCCGACCTGAGCTGCCTGTGCCCACCCACTGACAAGTTTCTGTCCTTTGGAGAAGCCCTCTAGATTCGTAGAATACAAAAATTAGGGAACGTTCCTTATCAGCCTCCTGCCCTTCTGAGACTCAGTCTTTCCACCTGTAAAATGGGAGTGTGTGCAGTTGTATCTCATTATATTGAAATTGGTTATGTGTCTGTCTCTCCCACTATTTCCAGGACGGTCAGAACTATGTCCGGTTTTGCCCCCTACTATATCCCCAATACCCAACCCAGTGCTTGCCACAGGGAAGGCACCCAATACATATTAAAACCCACTGCCGTCGAGTCAATTCCAACTCACAGCGACCCTATAGGATAGAGTAGAACTGCCCCATAGAGTTTCCAAGGAGCACCTGGTGTATTCCAACTGCTGACCTTCGTCGTTGGCAGCCATAGCTCCTAACCTCTACACCACCAGGGCTTCCAATATGTATTAGTGCAATGAATTAGTGTTCTTGGATGTCTGCCCTAGATCCCGTGTCGGGTTGCCTCTTGCCTTCAGCCACAGTCCTGGCTGTCTTTTGGTTGGGTACAGAGGCTCCTCAAATCTGGGTCTTTACTGTCCCCAACTGAGGCCGAAGCTTTCTCCAGTGGGGGTAAATGGCCTCTAGATCACTTTCTCCTCAAGTCTAGGCTTCCAACATTCTTTTATTCTAAGTTTGCTAAGAGCCTTCTAGTCCAGGGACTGTAGGAGTCAAGGGACCTGTGATGCTGCCACTTCCCTTCATTCCTGAGATGATCCCTTCCCTGTTGGATCCCACAGTCTGGTGGGACTGACTCATAGTGAACCTATAGGGTTTCCAAGGCTGTAAATCTTTATAGAAGCAGACTGCCACATCTTTCTCCTGTGGAGCAGCTGGTGGGTAGTGGGTTCCAACCGCTGACCTTTCAGTTAGCAGCCAAGCAGGTTTAACCACTGTGCCACCAGGACTCCATAAGTAATCCCACCAGAACCAAACCAAAGCCATTGGCATCAACTCATAGCAACCCTATAGGACAGAGTAGAATTGCTCCATAGGGTTTCCAAGGAGAAACTGGTAGATTTGAACTGCCAACCCTTGGGTCGCAGCTGTACTCTTAAACACTATGCCACCAGGGAGCCAAATAATCCCACAGAGGACACAAAATTACCCAGGGACAGAATGCTCTGAGAACTTGTAACTAGGGTCCTGGCCCAATGTGGGAGACATTCCATTCCTGGAGCAGATCTGAAGGACGAGAAGTTCAGCAGACAAAGAGGGAGGAGACTGTTCTCCAGCCCACTGTCCCTCTGCTGTTCCTTCGCTGGAAGTCCTGAAAGTACCCCCACCTCACCTGTCGGACTGGAGCCGCCCTTTTCTCCATTCTGCCAGGAGAGGGCACCCTGTTCCCAGCTTTGGCTTCAATTGCAGTCCAACCCCTTCCCCCCAGGAATGGGATTTTTGATAGCTGTGATCTCACATAACCCTCCTAGCTGCCCTGGGAGACAGGCAAAATGCAGTTTATTGTTGGTGCTTATAGAAGAAGAACCTGAGGCCTAGAGAAATTTGATGGTCGTGGTTGGTGAGTGATCTTTAAATTTGTTTTTAGGGCCTTTAGCTCCTGGAAGCATCTGCTCTGGGTGTTGATAGTGGCACTCATTGTAATGACACCAGTTGACACACACAATTCAACCATCCTACGATGCAGACGGAGCCCTGGCGTTGCTGTGGCTAAGAGCTCAGGCTGCTAACCAGAAGACTGGCAGTTTGAATCTACCAGCCGCTCCTTGGAAACCCTATGGGGCAGTTCTACTCTGTCCTATAGGGTCACTACGAGTCGTGATCGACTTGGTGGCACACGACAACAACATGATACAGTTGCTATTATTATACACGTCTTACAGGTGAAGAAACAGTGGCTTATGGTGGAAGCACCAGGGCTATCTGATTCCAGGACCCCTGCTAGTAAACACCGTGCTATTCTACTTTTCCATCCTGCCCTCCTCCCGCCCCATATCATACCCTGTTCATCTGACATCCAACTAATATTTTTGAGAACTAGATGTTGGGCTAGGAACCCAGGATCCACGAAGAAACAAAATAAAGACTCTGCTCCCCGGGAACTTTATTTTAGTGAACATGTATGTATTTACACACACAAACACACTCATACAAAGCCTCACACACTCTCACACTTAAGCACACATATTCATTCACATACATACTCACCCCTCTCCCACCTAAATACATACTCTCACACGCCTACATATATTCACACGCACAAAAATACTCATGCACGCTCACACATATACCCACACTCATACACATATACACTCATATACTCACACATCTATACTCACACAGTCATATGTTCACATACACTCTGTCTGGAGTTAGACAAGGATCAGCCTTTGCCCTGTGCATAAACTGCCAGGAATTTGGGGCAGTTAGTGATCTAGGTTCATCTAGTGATCTGTGAGCTGTGTGTGACACCCTCCCTTCCTCTTCCCTTCCGTTCATTCCACAAACATTGTCAGCTGCCCACTCCAGGGCAGGCAACTGGAGAACACAGATGACTCAGACCTGGCCTCTGCCCTCTAGGAACCTCCCAGCCAGCGGGGGAGACAGACTCACCAATGATTACCATGCAGAGCAGTCAAGGCCAGGGCAGGTCAGAGCAGGGTGTCCAGAATGCCAAGAGGGGCTGGGGGCTGTGGGGGGCTCCGGGAACGCCTCTCAGAGGATGAGGTGCCCATCTGGATCTTCAGAAAAAGCAGAGAAAGAACTGCCCAGGTGCAGGCATAACATTTTCAAAGTCATTACAGTGGGAAAAAAAAATAATAGCTAATGTCGTGAGCCGAACAGTTTCAAACCCCCTACGTAGATTGTCTCATTTAACAAGCCCAACAACACTACGGGATAAAAATCATTATTAGCTGCATTTTATAGATCAGGAAAGTGAGGGCCAGCAAGACTGAGCTGGTAAATGGTACAGGCAGGATCTGAGCCCAGCTCTGCCTGCTTCAGTCTACAGGCTCATAG
This sequence comes from Loxodonta africana, assembly GCF_030014295.1. NCBI lineage: Eukaryota > Metazoa > Chordata > Mammalia > Proboscidea > Elephantidae > Loxodonta > Loxodonta africana. Next base: position 33,630,379 of record NC_087365.1, read on the forward strand.
CCACAGCGCTCTGCCACCTTGGCTGTGGTCACTCCTGCTTATCACACATCTACACCTTCCCTTTCTCTCCCTCTGACCCTGAAGGGAAAGCTGACTGGTGCACCAACACAGTGTCACTCTCCCTACACTCTCCAAAACTCATCTAAGTACCCGAGTGCCTCTTTTACCCCATGTCACCAGGCAAAGGGCTGTTCTAGCAAAGACAAACTTCTAGGTAAGTGAGGCTTACCCTCAGGGAACACACAGTTTTATTTTATTTTTGTAAAATGTATTTGCCAATAAATTCTTCACAGGAGACTGAAAACTCAGAAGGCCGTGGGGCAGAGAGTAGACCTTGGGCATCTCTGTACCCCAGCGTCCTGCTCTGGACCTGGCCCAGAGCTTTGTTGGATAGCATGGATGAAGCATGGGTTTGAATAGAGGTCATACACGGTAATTCCTGGGCTGTTTGCTCCATAGCTGATTTTTTCAATGTTTTGAATGAGTTGCCAACTTTTAAAAATTGAGAGAGATCTTATGGAAGTCCAGCTTTCCAGCTTCTCTTGAAAAAGTTGTCAGGTCTGGCAACTGGTCCCACATTGTCATATAGCAACGAGGAGCAAGCTGAGTGTTAGCTGTCCTCCTTGGATGTGGTATCTCTCCAGGTAGACATATGTCCCCTCCCCTGGCCCACTTCAACTCTTTTGCCAGCCTGATCCCTGACTTAAAGTTTTTTCAATGGCTCAGGGTCACCCCAAAATGACATCAGTTGGTTGTCATTCTTGTTTCCATAGCACCCACTGAGTTGTTTGCCCCTATGCTAGATGTCCCTAATTGCAGGACTTTCTGAATGCTTGTGTTGATTACGATTTACCTGTCTTCCCCCTTTTGTCAGCTCTCACCTCTTGCTGCTATCAGTGAGGCCACCTCTCATGCCCTACTCACTCCCTAATGGGGTTGAGACTGCCCAGCCAAAGGCAAGGTTGAGACAGGCAGGGAGGGGCCACCTCCAGGCCCTGCTGATAGCCAGCTTCTTAGGCCTTATTTTAGAAAGAAGAGCAAAGATGGGAAGGGGAAGTGAAGGGGAGGAAGTAGGCAGGGTAGAAGCCTAAGCCTGGTGACTCAGTTTCCTGTGCCTTCTCTCAGAGAGGGAGAATATGGAAAAAGCTGAGGTGCAGGGGCAGCAGCCACCCCCATGGCCACCCCAGGAACTCCAAAGCCTCCCAGATCCTTGGGGAATGAGTCATTCTGGACAACTAGAGGTTTTTTAAAAAAAAAAAATTATTATTTTACTGTTTTTTTAGGTGAAACTTTACACAGCAAATTAGATTCCCCATTAACAATTTTTGGAAACTCTGGTGGCATAGAGGTTAAGAGCTACAGCTGCTAACCAAAAGGTCAGCAGTTCGAATCCATCAGCCACTCCTTAGAAGCCATATGGGGCAGTTCTACTCTGTCCTGTAGGGTCATTATGAGTCAGAATCTACTCAGTGGCAATGGGTTTAACAATTTTTATACAAATTATTCCATGCCACTGGTTACAATGTGTCAGCATTCTCATTATTTTCATTCTGTTCTGTTTCCATTGATCTAGCTTCCCTTTCCCTCCTTGCCCTCTCATCTTTGCTTTTGGGTAACTGTTAACCATTTGGGTAACTGCTAACTATTTGGTCTTATATTCCCCCTGTCTCTCCTTCCCATTCCTGGTAACTATCAAAGAACTTTGCTTGTTCTGTGTATATCTATTCTTGACTTTTTGTAGTAGTGGTACCATACAGTATTTGTCTTTTTGTAACTGACTTATTTTACTCAGCATAATGTCTTACAAATTCATCCATGTTATAAGATGTGTCACCAACTTCTCATTACTTTTTATAGTTGCATAGTATTCCATTGTATGTATATATGATAATTTGTCCATTCATCCGTTGATGGGCACTTATGTTGTTTCCATCTTTTTGCTATTGTGAATAATGCTGCAATGAACGTAGGTGTGCATATGTCTATTCCTGTCACTGCTCTTATATTTCTAGGATATATAGCTAGGAGTGGGATTGCTGGATCATAAGTTATTTCTATTTATAGCTTTTTGAGGAAGCACCATACTATTTTCCATAGTGGTTGTACCATTTTACAATTCCACCAGCAATGTATAAGAGTTCCAATCCCCCTACATTTGTTGTTTCCTGTTTTTTGATCATTGCCATTATTACAGGGGTGAGACGGTACCTCATTGTAGCTTTGGTTTGCATCTCTCTAATGGCTAATGGGGTTTCTAAGGCAGTGGCACCATGGTTAAAAGCTCAGCTGCTAACCAAAAGGTCTGCAGTTTGAATCCACCAGCCACTCCTTGGAAAACCTATCCGGCAGTTCTACTCTGTGCTGTGCGGTCCCTATGAGTTGGAATCAACTTGAAGGCAATGGACTTGTTTTTTTTAATGGCTAATAAGTGGAGCCCTGGTGGCATAATGGTTAAGAGATTGCCTGCTAACCAAAAGGTTGGCAGCTCAAATCTACCAGCTGCTCCTTGGAAATCCTATGGGGCAGCTCTATTCTGTCCTATAGGGCTGCTATGAGTCAGAACCTACTTAACGCCAATGGGCTTTGTTTTGTTTTTTTCAAATGGCTAATGATCGTGAGCATGTTTCACGCATTTGTTGACTGCCTAAATGTCTTCTTTGGTGAAGTGTCTGTTTACGTCCTTTGCCCATTTTTTTTTTTTTAGACTCAAAAGTTAGTATTCATTTTTGTATTTATGAATACAGAGCAGATGCCAGTTTACAGAATGTAGCCAATAACATTACAAACCAACCAAACAGCAACATTAGCTCTATTCTCTGCAAATAGTAATTTATGACATTTCTCCAAAAACCAACATAGTTCCAAGTTCAACAGTAAAAAGGAAAAAGAAAAAAAAAAAATCACCAGCAGTTGCTACTTTGGAGCTCAAGACACTGTTTTCAACAGAATTTTACATCTACAGTTTGGTTCTCTGTTTCAGAGCATGAATTGCTTTTCAGATGAAAAACCTGGGGTGGTGGAGGTGTATGTGTAAGGGGAGAGAACCCAGGAAGGAAAGATACTGGGCAAGTAACAAGAGGTGCATTTCTCTGGTCAGACAACCACATGAGGAGGTAGTTATTCTGAGAACTTCTCAACTAGAGAATATTTTACTGATCTACTGAGAGTTGGGGAAATACAGGAGCTTCTCTGTGAGACTGAAGATAGCAACAGGAATACTTCTCCTCCAGGGAAGTCAGGACCAGGTGTCAGTGCAGCTTGAAAGTGGCTCTTTTCTGATGATAGAACTCTGTAATATCTTGTTACATCATCACACAAGGCAGCCCCATACAACCTTGAGTTCCATCATCGCTGCTGTTGAATTTTTTTCATTCGGTACTGACGTATTTCTCTTACCAGTGTGTAAAAGACATCTTCGACACCCTGTCTGGTCTTGGCTGAGGTTTCAATGAACGGAATCCCATAACTCTTAGCCAGTTCATGTGCTTGTTTTGTGTCAACTGTCCTTATTGGCAAATCACACTTGTTTCCCACCAGCACCATAGGTACATCATCTGAGTCTTTTACTCATTTAATCTGCTCCCTGTAGAGGTTAATATCTGCAAATGATTTGCTATTATTGATGGCAAACACACAGAGGAAGCCTTCACCTGTCCTCATGTATTGGTCTCTCATGGCACTGTACTCCTCTTGTCCAGCTGTATCCAGTATGTCCAACAGACAGGTTTCACCATCTATAACCACTTGTTTTCGGTATGAATCCTTTACGGTGGGATCATACTCATCTACAAAATGGTTCTGGATTAGCTGGATTGTCAGTGCACTTTTCCCAACACCACCTGCTCCAACCACCACCAGTTTGTACTCAGTCATTTCACACCAGCAAGAACCTCAAGCTCTACTGCCTCCGCTTTGGACAGATTCAGGACTACGAGCTGGAAAAATGTTGGAGACCCCAGAACCGCCATGAACAGCCCCCACCAGGGAGCGGCACTTCCAGCCCCCCTGCCCATTTTTTTAAAAATAATTTTTATTGTGCTTTAAGTGAAAGTTTACAAATCAAGTCAGTCTCTCACATATAAACTTATATACACCTTACTACATACTCCCATTTACTCTCCCCCTAATTAGTGAGTCAGCCTGCTCCCTCCTTCCAGTCTCTCCTTTCGTGACCATTTGGCCAGTTTCTAACCCCCCTACCCTCCCATCTCACCTCCAGACAGGAGATGCCAACATAGACTCAAGAGTCCACATGGTGTAAGTAGCTCACGCTTCATCAGCATCTCTCTCCAACCCATTGTCCAGTCCAATCCATGTATGACAAGTTGGCTTCGGGAATGGTTCCTGTCCTGGGCCAACAGAAAGTTTGGGGACCCTGACCGCCGGGATTCTTCTAGTCTCAGTCAGACCATTAAGTCTGATCTTTTTATGAGAATTTGACCTTTGTGCATTTTTTGATTGGATTGTTTGTGTTTTTGTTGTTGAGTTGTTGACGTTTTCTATATACTTCAGAAATTAGAATGTTATCAGATATGTCATTGTCAAAGATTTTTTACCAGTCTGTAGGTTCTCTTTTTGCTGTCTTGGTAAAGTCTTTTGATGGGCATGAGTATTTAGTTTTTAGGAGTTTCTAGTTATCTAATTTATCTTCTGTCATTTGTGCATTTTTAATTTTGTTTGATAGGCTATTATGCTGAAAATTAGGTCCCCTTGTCTTGACCCTATGTTATCTGCCCAGAACCTTATAGTTTTAGCTTTGACATTTAGGTCTTTGATCCATTTTGAGTTACTGTTTGTGCACGGTGTGAGGCATGGATCCTGTTTCATTTTTCTTCATGTGGATATCCAGTTTTGCTAGCACCATTTGTTAAAGAGGCTGTTTCTTCCTGTTGAATGGACTTTGACCCTTTGTCGAAGATCAGCTGCCCGTAGATGGATGGATTTGCTTCTGGGTTCTCAATTCTATTCCATTGGTCTTTGTGTCTTCCATTGATCCAAGACCAGGCTGTTTTGATTAGCATGGCTGTGTGATAAATTTTGAGATGGGTAAGTATGAGGCCTCTTACTTTGTTCTTTAATATTTCTTTAGCTATTTGGAACCTCCTTCCTTTCCATAACAAGTTGGAGATTAGTTTTTCCATTTTATTAAAGAATGTTGTTGGGATTTAGATCGGGATTGCATTTTATCTGTAGATCGCTTTTGGTAGTATTGACATTTTCACAATGTTAAGTGTTCCAATCCATGAACATGGAATAGTTTTCTGTTTATGTATATCTCTTTCAGTTTCTTGCAGTAGTGTTTTATAGTTTTCCTTGTATAAGTCTTTTACATCCCTGGTTAGGTTTATTCCCAGGTATTTTATCCTTTTGGGGGCTATTGTAAATGACATTGATTTCTTTTTTCAGAACCCTCCTTGGTAGTGTAGAAGAACTCAACTGATTTTTGTGTGTTGACCTTGTACCCTGCCACTTTGCCGAATCCTTCTACTAGTTCCAGTAACTTTATTGTGGAGTCTCTGGGATTTTCTGTGTATAGGATCATGTCGTCTGCAAATAAAGATAGTTTTACTTCTTCTTTCCAATTTGGATTCCCTTTCTTTCCCTTTCTTGCCCTATTGCTCTAGCTAGGACTTCCAGTATAATATTGAATAAGAGGTGATAAAGGGCATCCTTGTCTTGTTCCCATTCTGAATGGGAATGCTCTCAATCTTTCTCCATTGGGAATAATGTTGACTGTTGGTTTTGCATACGTGCTCTTAATTATGTTGAGGAATTTCCCTTCCATTCCTATTTTGCTGAAAGTTTTTAATCAGGAAAGGGTGTTGCATTTTATCAGAGCTATAGCTTTATTCTTCCTTCTGGTGCTGAAATGCTTTTTATTTTAAGCCTGTGTAAATGAGCATCCCAAGGGAACCACTCTTGGGAGGGTGGGGTGGGCTCCAAGAGAGGCAAACTGGCCAGGCCTGAAATCCCAAGTGACAGGGGTCACACCAGGTTCCCCTCCCCGGAAGAGTCTTCCAGACAAGGTACCCAGGCAGAGGGACTGGCCAGAAGGGGAAGGGGAGAGAGAAGGAGGGAACTATAGGGTCAAGGAGAAAGAGGAGGGCATGGTGTGTAGCTTCTCAGGCAAAAGTGATGAGAGATGGTTGGATCCTTTGTCCAACTCTGCCAGTTTTCATTTTTACCCTTGTCATATTCTTTCGCATGTGTGGACATTTATTAGGTGCCCAACCCATTGCTGTCGAGTTGATTCCAACTCCTAAAGATCCTATAGGACAGAGTAGAATTATCCCATAGAGTTTCCAAGGCTATAATCTTTATGGAAGCAAACTGCCACATCTTTCTTCCATGGAGCAGCTGGTATGTTCAAAGCTTTGACCTTTCAGTTAGCAGCCAAGTGCTTAACCACTGCGCCACTAGGGCTCCTTTATTAGGTGCCAACTAAAAACCAGTTGCTGTGGACTCAATTCCGACTAATAGCAACCCTATAGGACAGAGCAGAACTACCCCATAGGGTTCCCAAGGAGTAGTTGGTAGATTTAAACTGCCGACCTCTTGGTTAGCAGCCGTAGCTCTTATTCAGTGCACCACCAGGGCTCCTATTAGATGCCGGGACTATACAAATAATTAATATTCCAGTTTCCCCATCTACAGTATAGAAGATTGGATTAAATTTAAAAAAAACCAAACCCAGTGCCGTCGAGTTGATTCCAACCCAGAGCGACCCTACAGGACAGAGTAGAACTGCCCCCATAGAGTTTCCAAGGAGCGCCTGACAGATTCGAACTGCCAACCTTTTGGCTAGCAGCCATAGCACTTAACCACTACACCACCAGGGTTTCCCGAAGATTGGTTTAGATGATCCTGAAAGGTCTTTTTAGGACATTGTGAGGTTCTAGTTGCCCACTGAGATCCTAAAATATGGGCATTCACACACAAAAAAAAGCCTCTTAAATTCCAGCTTCTGGGATGGATCCTCATAAACTCCCTTGTGAGGTGGGCAGGGCTAGGATGATTACATACATTTTACATGAGGGGAAACAGGGATGAAGGCTTGCCTGAAGCACCACAGAGTCAGCAATGGGTGAGGGCCTGGAGCCCAGGGTCCCCCTGGTTCAGCCTGGGATTTGAAGACCTCACACCCATATGAGGAGATTGATGTGTCAGTGGACGTATTTGGTGTGAAGGATCAGATGAAGAGGGCTGTGCTCTGATATACTGGGGGTAGAAGAGGAGGGTCCAGAAGGAAGACTGAGAGCCTGGCATCTCTTTTTCCTGGTGGTCTGAGACTGAGGATAAATAATTCTCTGACCTGGCATCCTAGTTACCCATTGCTTTACAAACCACTCTATACTTAGTGGCTTAAAACAACAATCATTTATTACTACTCTCTCTAATTTTTGGGGATTGATTAGCCTCAGCAATGCAGCCCTTGCTCTGGGTCTCTTGTACTGTTGCAGTCAGACTACATGTGGGCTGCAGTCATGTCAAAGACTTCCTCACTCACATGTCTACCAGTCAGTGTTTTCTGTCAGCTGGGACCTTAGCTTGGGCTATCAGTGGAAAACCTACACATGGCTTCAACATGTAGCCTATGCTTCCTCTGAATATGGTAGCTAGGTTCCAAGGGTGAACATCCTAAGAGCCAGGCAAAAGCTATACCACCTTTGATAATTGAGCCTTAAAAGCCACAGGACACCACTTCCATAACAAAAACCTATTGCCATTGAGTCAATTCCAGCTCATATCGGCCCGGAATATAGGACAGAGTAGAACTGCTCCATGTGATTTCTAAGGAGCAACTGGTGGATTTGAACTGCTGACCTCTTGGTTAACAGCTGAGTTCTTAACCACTGCACCACCAGGGCTCCACTTCCGTTAACAGTCTGTCACAAAGGCAGTTACAAAGACTCATCTAGGTTCAAAAGGAGAGGACACAGACTCTACTTCTTGACTGGGGAGTGGCAAGGTTCTAGAAGAGCATATGGGATGGGAGATATTATAGTGACCATTTTTGAAAAATACACTTCCATGCTAGACAAGAGTGTAAGCTCTGGAGTCGGATGCATGGATTTGAGTCCTAGCCCCACCATTTAACGTTTCTGAGTTTCAGCTTCCTCCTCTGTATAGTGAGACTAGTGACAGCATCTACCTCATTGGATTGTTGTGAAGATTGATAGAGATACGGATCCAAAGTGCAGGGCACCTGCTATGTAGCCAGTGCTTACTTTTGTTGGGACAGGTCATCATGGTAAGCTCTAACTAGTGTGGTTCACCACACCAGGCCATTGCCAGTTTGTATGTGTGTGATGAACCCTGGAGGTGAGTTAAAAGATGTGTGTAAGTGGGTCCATGTGTACATACTCATAGGAGCTGAACTTTAAGGAATGATGTGGAGTGTGTGTGTGTGAGTTTGAGTGGGTATAGAGGTGGAAACTTAGGCAAGGGTTGTGTGCACAAGTGGAGGTGTACCTGTGCACACAAGAATACACATAGGACTGTGGATGTGCATGAGTGTGTGTGGGACGGAGCAGTGAGAGTGTCTGAGATCCGGTGTAAGTGTGTGTCCACAAGTGTGTATGATTAGAACTGGATGTGAGTTGATTGAGCCATGAGGGTGTACAAGGGTATGGGATATGGCCAAGCATGTGTTTTAGGCTGTGTGTATATGTGTGAGTGCATGTCTTCCAGAATGTGCCTGTTTATGACTGACATTTACGAAACATGAGAAAACGTAAAAACAATGAAAGCTTTCAGATCTTTCCAGGGATGTTCAAATCAAATGAACCCTTGGGGACTATGACCAGCTGTAAAGGCAGGCAAGCCAAGTGAAGGGGCTCTTCTGAGGGTCATAAAACCACACCTCAGCTGGGATCAGGGAGCTTTGTTAGGGTCAACACTTCCCACACACAATTGCCTCTTCGGTTTCAGTGGCAACGCCACATCTTGGCCTTCTTCCTCCTCATTCCCGTGGCTATTAGTAATTCATTTGCTCATACATTTATTTATTTCAGGTATTTACTGAGTGCCTACGATGTTCCAGGCACTGTAATAAAGGCTGGGGAAACGGCAGTGAGCAAAGCCCCTGTCTTTGAGGAATTAACGTCCCAGTTGGGAAGATAAATAATAAACAAATATAAGGTCAAGTGGTGCTGAGTGCTATGAAGAAAAATAAAAGGATGAGAGTGGCCTGGCTGGCAGAGACCAAGTCTTCTGCAGTACACATAATAGGTAGGTGCTCAACTCTTAGGGGAAATGAGAGACACCCCCAGGTATGGGCTGGGTGGGCGAGCCAAGGCATGCTGTCATCATGAAATTCCTCAGTGGATATAGCTGGCTACCCTTTTCTAGAGAATGCAGTCTGGCTACTCGTTTCTTGATAAAGCATTTCCAGTTCATTAATTACATTTGTGATGGAGATAGGCATCAGTATAGCATTCCAAGCTGATATCACCTGAGGGGTTACACTGTGCCAGGAGTGTTTTTCTTTAATGGCAGTGGGTTAATTAAACCAGGGAAACCCTGGTGGCGTAGTGGTTAAGTGCTACGGCTGCTAACCAAAGGATTGGCAGTTCGAATCCGCCAGGTACTCCTTGGGTACTGTATGGGGCAGTTCTACTCTGTCCTATAGGGTCACTATGAGTCAGAATCGACTCGATGGCAATGGGAATTAAACCAGAGGATTTCTGGTGGCACAGTGGTTAAGCACTTGGCTTTTAACCTAAAGTTTGGTGGTTCAAACCCACCAGCTACTCCATGGGAGAAAAAAAACCTGGCGATGTGCTCCCGGAAAGATCACAGCCTAGGAAACTCTATGGGGCAGTACTCCTCTGTCCTATAGGGTCGCTATGAGTTGGAATCGACTAGATGGCACACAACAACAATTAAACCAGAGCAGTTTATTGGGTATCATTTATTGAGCACTGTTTAGTAAGCATTCTCTGCATGCCAGGGACATTAACAACAGCCCCTCTGATCCTCACAATCCCTCCAGGGTCAGGATCATTGCCCTTATTTAATAGAGGAGGAAACAACCCACCGAGAAGGTTCAAATCATATTCCAAAGAGGACTCAAACCTAGGTGTATTGTCTCCAAATTCTTGTGCTTCTTAGGGAAAAAAGGATCTCCAATTGGCGGGAGTGTAAATTACAAAGGCATTTTCTGAGGGAGTTTTGACAATATCGCCGTTAAAAATGTAACGGCCTTTGACTCAGCAAGCCCATCATCACAACCCATCCCAGGAAACACTCAGAATCAGATACAAGGATGTTCACTTCAGCATTGTTTGTAACAGGGAAAAGTTGCAAACAACCTAAATATTCACCAATAGGGGAATGAATCAGAGAAGTCCGTGAGTGGCACAAATCATTCAGAGCTTGGCGGTTCAAACCCATCCAGAGGTGCCTCAGAAGACAGGCTTGGCGATCTGCTGCCAAAAGGTGACAGCGTTGAAAACCCTATGAACACAGTTCTACTGTGCGCACATGGGGTCTCCGTGAGTCAGAATCGACTTGACGGCAGCTAACAACAGCAAGAGAATGAATTAAACTATTCAGTTAAGGAAGGTACTTACAAGTGTAGTGGTTAAGAATGTGGGCTCTCAGTTAAAACCCTGCTTCATTTTATTTTATTTTTTTTCATTTACTTGGTTAAAATAGGCCTCATTTTCTTTACCTTTAAAATGGAAAAAATGCCATTGTGAAAACGTCAGCCCTACCCACAGCAGTCTACGAATGCAATGCAATCCTGATCCAAATATCAACAGCATTCTTTACAGAGATGGAAAAAGTAATCGTTAACTTTATGTGGAAAGGGAAGAGGCCCTGGGTAAGTAAAGGACTGTTGAAAAAGAAGAATAAAGTAGGAGGACTCGCACTACCTGAACTCAGAATCTACTATATAGCTACTGTAGTCGAAACAGCCTGGTATTGGCACAACGACAGACACATTGACCAATGGAACGGAATTGAGAACCCAGATGTAAATCCATCCACTTACGGTCACCTGATCTTCGACAAAGGCCCCAAATCCTTTAAATGGGGTAAATGGTGCTAACAAAACTGGTGCTGGCAAAACTGCATGTTTTCCTGCACAAAAATGAAACAGGACCCATGCCTCACACCGTACACAAAAACTAATTCAAGATGGATCAAAGACCTAAATATAAAACCAAAAACTATTAAGGTCATAGAAGGAAAAACAGTGTCAACTCTAGAGGCCCTAATATACAGCATTAACAGGAAACAAACCATAACTAACAATGCACAAACACCAGAAGATTAGCTAGATAACTGGGATCTTCTAAAAATTAAGCATTTACGTTCATCAAAAGACTTCACCAAAAGAGTAAAAAGAGAACCTACAGACTGGGAAAATTTTTTGGCTATGACAGATCCAACAAAGATCTAATCTCTAAAATCTACAGGAAAATCTAACACCTCTACAACAAAAAGACAAATAATCCAAATGAAAAATGGGCAAAGGATATGAACAGACACTTCACCAAAGAAGACATTCAGGCGGCTAACAGATACATGAGGAAATGCTCATGATCACTAGCCATTAGAGAAACGCATATCAAAATCACAACGAGATACCATCTCACCTCGACGCTACTGGCACGAATCAAAAAAACAGAAAATAACAAATGTCAGAAGGGCTGCAGGGAGATTGAAACTCTTATGCACTGCTGGTGGGAATGCAAAATGGTACAGCCATTTTGGAACACTATGTGGTGCATCCTTTAAAAGCTAGAAATAGGAATACCTTATGATCCCGCAATCTCACTCTTAGGAATATATTCTAGAGAAATAAGAGCCATCACATGAATAGACATATACATACCCATGTTCACTGCAGCATTGTTCACAATAGCAAAGAGATGGAAACAACCTAGTTGCCCATCAACAGATGAATAGATAAACAAGCTATGGTACATATACACGTGGAATGCTACGCAGCGATAAAGAACAATGAAGAATCTGTGTAGCATCTCACAACATGGATGAATCTGGAGGGCATTATGCTAAGTGAGATAAGTCAATCACAAAAGGACAAATATTATATGAGGCCACTACTATAAAAACATCTTGGTTTGCACAAAAAGAAACAATCTTTTATGGTTATGAGGGAGGAGAGGGGTGGGGATGAAAAACACAAAATAGACGAAAGATAAGTGATAACTTTGGTAGAGGGTAAGACAGTATACAACACTAGGGAAGCCAGCACAGCTTGTCCAAGGCAAGGTCATGGAAGCTCCACAGACACATCCAAACTCCCTAAGGGACCGAATTAAAGGGCTGAGGGCTGTGGGGACCATGGTCTCAGGGAACATCTAGTTCAATTGGCACGACATAGTTTATAAAGAAAATGTTCTACATTCAACTTTGGTGAGTAGCGTCTAGGGTATTAAAAGCTTGTGAGTGGCCAACTAAGATATACCACTAGTCTCATCTTGCCTGGAGAATGAAGAAAATCAAAGACAAAAGGGAAACATTTGTCCAAAGGTCTAATGGACCACAGCTATCATCGACTCCACCAGACTGAGTCTAGCACAACTAGATGGTGCCCAGCCACCACCACTGACTACTCTGACAGAGATCACAATAGAGGGTCCTGGACAGAGCTGGAAAAAAATGTAGAACAAAATTCTAACTTATAAAAAAAAAAGACCAGACTTACTGGTCTGACAGAGACTGGAGAAACCCTGAGAGTGTGGTCCCGGACACCCTTATAGCTCAGAAATAAAGTCACTCCTGATCTTCACCCTTCAGCCAAAGATTAGACAGGCCCATAAAATAAAATGAAGCTAAATGGGCACACCAGCCCAGGGGCAAGGATGAGGAGGCAAGAGGGGACAGGAAAGCTGGTAACGGGGAACCCAAGGTCAAGAACGGGGAGAGTGTTAACATGTCAGGGGGTTGGCAACAAATGTTACAATTAATCGTTTACTGAGAAACTAGTTTGCTCTGTTAACCTTCATCTAAAGTACAATTTTTTCAAAAAACAGGAAAAACTGGTAGTGATCACAAGCTGTGGGGTTAAAATGAGATATATATGTGAAGCACATAGGATGAGGCCTTGTACCTCATAGGCACCCAGAAGTACTTTCATGATGTCCACACTATGGAATTCTGTGCTGATTCAGAAGCGAAATAGCTAAGTCATGGGGCTAAGTTAAAAAAGCTAATTGCAGATCAACATGACACCCTTGGAAAGCCAAATGATATATCTCTACATGTATATGCCACAAATGCAGAAAAACAAGTTTGGCAGGATATGTACCACATTTATGATCATGTTACCTCTGGGGTGAAAGCTGGGAGAGGAAGGCAAGGGAAAAATTTGGTTTTTACCCTGGGCTGTGCCATTTACTAGCTGTATGATCTAAAAACCTGTTAAACCTGTTGCCATCAAGTGATATACACTCATGGTAACCCCATGTGTTATAGGGTAGAACTGCTCCATAGGGTTTTCTTGGCTGTAATTGTTACAAAAACAGATCACCAGGCCTTTCTTTCGTGGTGCTAATGAGTGGGTATGAACTGCCAACCTTTAGGATAGTGTGGTTGTTAGGTGCTGTCGAGTCAGTTCTGACTCATGGTGATCACTTGCACAACAGAAAGCAACACTGCCCGGTTCTACACCATCCTCACAATCATTGCGTGTTTGAGCCCATTGTTGCAGCCACTGTATCAATCCATCTCATTGAGGGTCTTCCCATTTTTCACTGACCCTCTACTTTACCAAGTATGATGTCCTTCTCCAGGGACTGGTCCCTCCTGATAACATGTCGGAAGTACATGAGACAAAGTCTCACCATCCTCGCTTCTAAGGAGCATTCTGGGTATATTTCTTCCAAGACAGATTTATTTGTTCTTCTGGCAGCCCATAAAAAAAAAAGCAGCCCATAGTATATTCAATATTCCTCACCGACACCATAACTCAAACACATCAATTTTTCTTCAGTCTTCCTTATTCATTGCAGGATAGTAAAAAAAAAAAGGTAGTCATGTGCAAACTGTTCGTACCATCCAGGGACCTACAGCTATATTAGGCAAGTTATATTGCCTTTCTGTGGGTTAGTTTCCCTATCTATAAAATGGGAATACACTAGTAGCTACTTGATAAATAGTTATAAGCATTAAATGAGTTAACACACATCAAACACTTAGAATAATGCCTACAGTGTAAGTGAGATAACTGTTAGCTATGAGTCATGGAATTAAATTTCTTGTAATTCTTTTGTGCCCTTTCACTACAGTAAATAACCTCTCTGTTCTGGCCAAAAACAGGGACAGCCTCCTCCTCACAATTCCTTCAGGGTCTTTGGCATAGAAAAAGCTTTAAAAAGTGTAAAGCATTGTATTGGAGACACAGGGTTAAGACAATGACTCAGGGTAAGAATAAGCCTGTGGGGGTGCACAGGAGTGGGTCTGGTGCCCGTCTACTCCGCACAAGACCTAGGTTCCAAGAACAGGGTCTAATTACTGTATTCCATCAAATCTAAGATCCCATTGTAAAATGCACCATTATTTTATATAATACTAAATAATAAAAAATACTGCAATTAGTTTATGACCTGTTATCAATGGTTAAGTGCATCTTAATTCCAAAGATATAAAAATGCAAACAAATGTGCATTATAAATCATTAAAATATGGGTTCCTAAGCACTGAAAAGATTATAATGCTCTCATCCCGATTTTTTAAAATCCCACTAAGCTGTAAAATAAATGTAAGGAGATTTTTCTCAATGATGATGACTTTGAAGTATTTTGGGGGAAAATATCGAATGCATTTCTCATCTTCTTTGTTCCCCTGCATAGGCTGAGTCAGCCTGTTGGATGACCAGGCCTGCCCTGGGTTTGGGGGGGGGGTGATGGTGAGAAGGCCACACAACTGAGTCCTTTGAGCCTCTCCCCTGCCCTGAGGGCAGCAGTAGCTGGAAAGGGGCCCAGCTTTATGGGGGAACAATGGTGCCAGCCATCTGCGGGTGAAGCAGGGCTGAACGGCATGGCCTGGTCTGGCCTGGGCCCAGAAGATTGACCCTTGTACCTGAGGCATCCACTCTGCTTGGGCAAAGGTCTGAGAGAACCAGGGAAAGTGGAGTGGGAACCCTCTCAGGATTCTCAGTTAACAACTCTGTGCATGGAATCCTAGAATCTCCCAGCCAGAGGATCTCGGGGACCATGGAATCCAACTACCCCATTGTACAGATGGGACAACAAAGGCCCCAAAAGGGGCTGGGACTTGCCCAAGGTCCCAAGTAAGTCAATGGCAAAGCTGGAGCCAGAATCCAGGTTCCCTTTGACTCAGCAAGTCCGTTCTCAAGTGATTCCTTGTGGAACCTTTTGAAAACGTGCCTAGGTTAGGTTCTTTTGACAAAATATCTCTTTGACACATCAGATAAAGTATCTGACCCACCTGATCAATGGAGCGAGAAGCACAGAACCTCAGGTACGAATATCTCCAGGACAGGAGAGACCTACAGGCACCTGCCTGCCCCTCCTCTTTCAAGACAATGCTTACTGTGGCAGACAGAGTGACTATCTGGGTTCAGAGCCTACCTCTCACACTTTATAGCTGTGTGGCCTTAGTAATTACTTTGCCACTGTGGCAACTAATCTCCAAGATGGCCCTTAATGATTCTTGCCTCCTGGTATTCGTACCCTTGTATAGTCCCCTCCCACAATGAATAGGGTTGACCTGCGTAACCACTAGGATGTTATAGAAATGGTGATGTGTGACTTATGAGGCTAGGTCGTGAAAGACATTTCAGCTTCTGCCTTGCTATCTTGAATTACTTGCTCTGGGATACGTTAGCTGCCATGTTGTGAGGACACTCAAGCAGCCCTAAGGAAAGATCTATAGGACAAGTAACTGAGACCTCTCGTCAACAGTGAATTGATTCACCAGCCATGTGCATTAACCACCTTGGAAATGAATACTCCAGCCACAGTCAAGCCTTCAGATGACTACAGCTCAGCTTGACATTTTGACTGTAACCTCCTGAGATGCCAGGACAGAATCACCTTGTCAATCTGCTCACAAATTCTTGGCCCACAGGTAATGTATGAGATAATAAAGGTTTATTGTTGTTTTAAGCTGTTAAAGTTTGTGGTAATTTGTTACACAGCAATAGGTAACTAATACTTTTGGCCTACTTTTCCTCATCTTCAAAATAATGTGATGATAGTACCTGTCTCATAGAGTCATAGTAAGAATTTATAGAAACGGTTTGGCACATAGCAAATACTCCATAGAAGGGAGCCAATATTGCTGTATTACTATATGGTCTTCATTGAGAGGAGAGGCTGAGTACTGGGTGAGGAAGAGTCAGGAGAGAGAATGTAGTAGCAGCACCCAGTCTCCTCTTTATTTTCCTAACTTTTCAGTTCTGACCCTACACTTACATATTCCCTCCCAAGGCAGAAGCTCTGCAGGGAACCTAGCTCTCCTCACCTTAGAAGGCAGTGTGGGAACTTTATTGCTCCTCAAGCATTCCTCTTTGAAGTCTTTGTCTCACCACTCCCATCTCTGGAGCTTATCAAGGAATTTCTTGCTCTTCTTCTAGAAGCCCGATAAACAGAGTTTGCTTTATCTCAGCACTTTTCCAGGGATGTTCCCTGACCCCTGGAAGCTTGCCAACTAAGGACTGCTTTGTTCCTTAATCTGCCTCTGAGAATTGGGTTAAAATTTTAACTCTGCTACTAATTTGCATCTTGTCAAGTCACTCTACCTCGTAAGCCCCATTTCCAAATCTGCCAAATAGAGATGGTGAGTTTTGCTTCAACTTTGTTGGGGGAAGAAAAGGAAGCAAGACAGTGAGATAGGAATGCTTTGTTGACTGGAAATAATTAACTGTAAATGCACCCAGACAGTGAGGTGCTCCCCAGCTCCCTGCCTTCCTCGTTACTTCTTCCCACAGCTAGAACCACTTAACTCTCATATGCAGGCAGGCTCTGCTCAACTCTGGGCTTGAAACCAACTTTGTTTTTTAATCAGGGATTTTAAAGATATTTAATCTTTTTAATCAGCTGCAAGTTGAAGATGTGACCTTGTGCCATCTTCCTATGGCCAAGCATAGTTTATTACTTTCCAAAGTAATAAAAGCACATTATAGAATGCTAGTTCTTAAATTTAGATGCACAATGTAATCCGCCTGAGAGGTTTAAAGAAAATACTGATGCCTGGGCCCCACCTCCATAGATCTAGATTTAATTTTCTGGGGTGTGGCCTGGACGTTGAGATTTTTTAAAGCTCCCTTGATTTTACTCCCCTTGAGTAAAGGGACTGGATTTACCATCCCATATGAACAAAAAATAATAATAATAAAGAAACAAAAAATATATGAAACGGTTTTCAAGACACTGGCTATCAGGCAAAGAAGGATAGTGATTCCGAAGAGACTAGAAACAAATTAGGTGAGACCTACAACTGCCGAAAATTACTGTCTGAAGAAAATTTTCAGCCCACAGTGCAGAGATGGAGAACCCAGGTGGAGCCCAACAGACTCCCTGAGTTGGGGAGACAGAGCTGAGAGCCTGCGGAGACCAAGGAGGCTGGAGTTCACAGGGGAGAATACCAGAGAGGAGAGAGTTGCCTAGAGGGAAACCTCTAGAGTTTTTAAGAGGCTTCCCCCAAGTAATCAGCTGAGTACTCACAACTGCATGCATGTGAAGAAACTACCGGAGACTGGGGAAAGAACCACCCAACAGGATTAGAAGGAACAGTGCTCCATATTCATACGGGGCTAAGAATAATGCATGTTCCACCAACCAGACTAAAAAATTTCATGATTGTTGGGGCATTGGATAGAGTCCACAGAAGGGTATTGCCTCAGTAGTGGCGAAAAATTAACCCTTGTCTAAGCACTGCTCTGGTCCCACCTAATCTTTTTTATTATTTTTTTTTAATTTTTATTGTGCTTTAAGTGCAAGTTTACAAATCAACTCAGTCTCTCACACAAAAACTTATATACACCTTGCTACATGCTCCCAATTGCTCTCCCCCTAATGAGACAACCCGCTCCCTCCCTCCGCTCTCTCTTTTCATGTCCATCTCGCCCCCTTCTAACCCCCTCTACCCTCTCATCTCCCCTCCAGGGAGGAGATGCCAATATAGTCTCAAGTGTCCACCTGATCCAAGAAGCTCACTCCTCACCAGCATCCCTCTCCAACCCATCGTCCAGTCCAATCCCTGTCTGAAGAGTCGGCTTTGGGAATGGTTCCTGTCCTGGGCCAACAGAAGGTCTGGGGACCATAACCACCAGGGTCCTTCTAGTCTCAGTCAGACCATTAAGTCTGGTCTTTTTACGAGAATTTGGGGTCTGCATCCCACTGCTCTCCTGGGGTTCTCTGTTGCGTTCCCTGTCAGGGCAGCCATCAGTTGTAGCTGGGCACCATCTAGCTTTTCTAGTCTCAGGCTGATGTAGTCTTCAGTTTATGTGGCCCTTTCTGTCTCTTGGGCTTGTAATTACCTTGTGTCCTTGGTGTTCTTCGTTCTCTTTGATTCAGGTGGGTTGAGACCTTTGATGTATCTTGATGGCCACTTGCTAGTATTTAAGACCCAGATGCCTCTATCCAAGGTGGGATGCAGATTGTTTTCTTAATAGACTTTATTATGCCAGTTGACTTACATGTCCCCTGAAACCATGGTCCCCAAACCCCCGTCCCTGCTACGCTGGCCTTCGAAGCATTCGGTTTATTCAGGAAACTTCTTTGCTTTTCGTTTAGTCCAGTTGTGCTGACCTTACCTGTATTGTGTCTTGTCTTTCCCTTCACCTAAAGTAGTTGTCCCACCTAATCTTAAAAGCAAGACCCAAAAGAATCAACCCATTCCCAAGTAACTTAATTGCATCCCAGAACAAAACTCTTATACAATGCTGGTGGGAATGTAAAATGGTATAAACACTTTGGAAAATAATTTGGCAGTTTTTTATAAAGTTAAAAGTACATCTACCGTATAATATAGCAATTCCAGTCCTAGGCATGTAACCAGAAGAAATGAAAGCATACGTCCATAAGAAGATTTATACGTGAATGTTCCAAGTAGCTTTATTCCAGTGAGTATTTATTCAAAAACTTGGAAATGCACTACCCTGTGGTTCATCAGCTGGTAAGTGAATAAACAAATGAAGGTACATTCACACAATGGCATGCTGTTACCAACAAAAGCAAAGGAACTGTTGATGTATACAGCAGCACGGATGAATGTCAGAATAATGTTGCTGAGTAAAATAAGCCAAACGTGGAAGAGTACTTACTGTATGATTCCATATATATATATATAATTCTAAAAGAAGTGTAAGCTAATCTATAGTTATAGAATGTTGGTCAGCGGTTGTCTGGGGAGGAATGGCAGGAAGGGATTATGGAAGCACATGAGGAAACTTTTGGGAGTGATGGCTATGTGTAATTTCATGGATCTTTACACATGTTAAAACTGACCAAATTATACACTTTACGTATAAGCATTTTATTCTATGTTGATTATACCTTAATGTAGCTGTTTTTAAAAAAGTTCCCCAAGTGATTCTAAGGCACAGCAAAGTTTGAGAATCCTGCCATAGAACATTGAAAGCAGGGCTTTGAACCGGTTCATTCTGGTTTGATCCCCTGCTGAGAATTTTACTTTCCACCCCAGATATACTGAATCAGACTCTACGTTTTAACAAGATCCCCAGACGATTCTTCTGTATAATAAATTTGAGAACCACTGCTGTATTAGTGGTTCTCAGAATTGGTCCCTCACCAACAGAATTAGGATCTTCTGGGAACTTGTTGGAAATGCAAATTCTCAGCAGGGTTTGAAGCCCTGATTTAAAGCTTAAAATAAGCCCCACAATCCCACCCATTTCAACAAGCCTGTTGGCCTTCTGGTGAATCACCTAACCTTGTCTTCAAATTTTGTACGCTTATTATGTCAAGTTTTAAAATTTTAACCAGAAGAGTAATATATTTTCATTGGAATCTGAAAAATATAGGAAAGTAGAAAGAAAAGCAAAAAGATCACCCACAATCACACTACCCAAATATAACCACTGTTGACATTTTTAGGTGTATTTTCTTTCAGGCTCAGAGGAAGAGTCTGAGATATAGAAATAAAACTGGGAGGCACAGGGACGGTAATTTTTTTAGGTTTTTTTTTTTTTAATGAATTCAAACTTCTTTTTTTGTGGTAAAAATACGCATAACAGAACATATGCCATCTTAACAATTTCTACATGCACAATTCAGTGACATTGACTACATTCTTCAAGTTGTACGGCAATTCTTGTTAACATTTTTCAAATTGTTCCACTACCATTAATATAAACTCAATGCTCTCTGAGCAGAACCCCCCCATTTCCCTCTCCCTTTCATCCCGGTAACCAATAATAATCTTTGGTTTCCATATATTGGCTTATTCCTAACAAATAATAATCTTTGGGTTCTGTGTATTTGCTTATTACATGTAATTGAGATCATGCAATATTTGTCCTTTTGCAACCGCCTTTTTCACTCAGCATATTTTTAAGGCTCATTCATGTTGTGGTATCAGACTTCATTTCCCTTTATGGCTGAAAATTTTTTTGATTTCTATTTTGAAAATGTTTAAATATAACCGCAAAATTGAGAGAATAGTACAACGATCGCCCAAATCCCCACCATCCAGATTTAACAACTGTTAACATTTTGCCATATTCGTTTCACCTACATGTAGGCATGTGTGTACTTTTTTTTTTTTTTTGCTAAACCTTTTGAAAATGAGTTTCAGACAACATGACACTTCACCCCTACATACTTCAGCATGCACTCCTTAAAAATAAGGACATTTTCACTTATAGCCATATCATTATCGCACATAAGAAAATGAACAATAATTCCCTAATAGCATCTAATTTTCCAGTCCATGATCAGATATTCTTAATTGCTCTTTTATAACTTTTTTGAACTCGAACCCACTGAAAGTTCACATAATGTATTTAGATTTTATATTTCTTTAGTCTACTGTAATCTAGAACAGCCCCCTCCCCACCCTTTTATTTTCCTGTGGTATTGACATTTTGAAGTAAAAAGACCAGTTATCTTGAGGAACACTCTGTCATTATCTTATTGATTCTTTGTGGTGCATTTAGCTTATCCCTCTATCTTGTGTATTTCCTATAAACTAGAAACTAGATCTATATTCAGGACAAATATTTTGGGCTAAAGTACAATGCTTCATAGGTCATGTTGGATGCTTGGTATTTTTTACTTTGGGAGGTATGTCACGGCAGGTTGTCCCTTTGTGTGCCAAGTGACGATAATGTTGAAGACTTGGTTAAGGTGGTGACTGACTGCCACATCTCTCTACTATTGCACAGGGTCTATTTCTCCTTGCAATTAGTAGGTAATCTGTGAGGTGATACATTGTCACTATTGTCCAATGGCCTTTCACCTCATGGTTTTAGCAGCCATTGATGATCATTCCCTAAATCAATTATTTCATTGGGGGTTACAAAATGATGATTTAAAATTTTTTTATTCTATCAGCCTTCCTACATTTATTAGCTGCATTTTACTGTTAAAAAAAAAAAAAAAGAGAGAGAGAGTTTTGCTTTCTCCTCAGGATGAAGTTCAGAGCCTCCTAAAAAGATGGGGTAAAACATGAGACTATGTGGGCAGCCTCCTGTCTGGAGGTGAGATGAGAAGGCAGAGGGGGACAGGAGCCGGTTGAATGGACACGGGAAATACAGGGTGGAGAGGAGTGCGCTGTCACATTGTGGGGAGACTGACTAGGGTCACAGAACAATGTGTGTGTAAGTTTTTATATAAGAAACTGACTTGAATTGTAAACATTCACTTAAAGCACAATACAAAAAAAAAAAAAAAAAAAAGATGGGGAGGCTCCAGATAAATAAAGCATTACTGAAAAAGAAGAACAAAGTGGGAGGCCTCACTCTACTTGATTTTAGAAACTATTATACCACCATGGTAGTCAAAACAGCCTGGTACTGGTACAACAACAGATACATAGACCAATGGAACAGAATTGAGAATCCAGACATAAGTCCATCCGCATATGATCAGCTGATATTTGACAAAGGCCCAAAGTCAGTTACATGGGGAAAAGAAAAGTTTGTCTAACAAATTGTGCTGGCATAACTGGATATCCATCTGCAAAAAAGTGAAGCAAGACCCATACCTCACACCATGCACAAAAACTAACTCAAAATGGATCAAAGACCTAAATATAAAATCTAAAATGATAAAGATCATGGAAGAAAAAAAAGGGACAATGCTAGGAGCCCTAATACATGGCATAAACAGTATACAAAACATTACTAACAATGCAGAAGAGAATCTAGATAACCAGGAGCTCCTAAAAATCAAACGCCTATGCTCATCCAAAGACTTCATCAAAAAAATAAAAAGATTACCTACAGACTGGGAAAAAGTCTTTAACTATGACATTTCCAATCAGCATCTAATCTCTAAAATCTACATGATACTGCAAAAACTCAACTACAAAAAGGCAAATAACCCAATTAAAAAATAGGCAAAGGATATGAACAGGCACTTCACTAAAGAAGACATTCAGGTACCTAATAGATACATGAGGAAATGGTCATGATCGTTAGCCATTAGAGAAATGCCAATCAAAACTACAATGAGATTCCATCTCGCTCCAACAAGGCTGGCATTAACCTAAAAAACACAAACTAATAACTGTTGGAGAGGTTGTAGAGAGACTAGAACACTTATACACTGCTGGTAGGAATGTAAAATGGTACAGCCACTTTGGAAATTGATTCAGTGCTTCCTTAAAAAACTAGAAATAGAACTACCATACGATCCAGCAATCCCACTCCCTGAAATACATCCTAGAGAAATAAGAGCCTCTACACGAACAGAATATGCATACCCTTGTTCATTGCAGCACTGTTTACAATAGCAAAAAGATGGAAACAACCAAGGTGCCCATCAACGGATGAATGGATAAATAATTATGGCATATTCACACAATGGATAAAGAACAATGATGAATCCGTGGAACATTTTATAACATGGAGGAATTTGAAAGACATTATGCTGAGTGAAATTAGTTGCAAAAGGACAAATATTGTATGAGACTACTCGAAAAATAGTTTAAACAGAGAAGAAAATATTCTTTGATGCTTATGAGAGTGAAGAGGGAGGGAGGGAGAGGGGTTTTCACGAATTAGATAGTAGACAAGAACTAATTTAGGTTTAGGGAAAGACAGCACACAATACAGGAGAGGTCAGCACAAATGGACTAAACCAAAAGCAAAGCAGTTTCCTGAATAAACTGAATGCTTCAAAGGCCAGTGTAGCAGGGGCGGGGGTTTAGGGACCATGGTTTCAGGGGACATGTAAGTCAATCGGCATAATAAAATCTATTAAGAAAACATTCTGCATTCTACTTTGGAGAGTGGCATCTGGGGTCTTAAATGCTAGCAAGCCCCATCTAAGGTGCATCAATTGGTCTCAGCCCTCCTGGATCAAAGGAGAGTGAAGAACACCAAAGACACCAGGTAATTATGAGCCCAGGAGACAGAAAGGGCTGCATAAACCAGACACTACATCAGCCTGAGACCAGAAGAACTAGGTGGTGCCTGGCTACAACCGATAACTGCCCTTACAGGGAGCACAACAGAGAACCCCGAGGGAGCTGGAGAACAGTGGGATGCAGACTTCAAATTCTCGTAAAAAGACCAGACTTAATGGTCCGACTGAGCCTAGAAGGACCCCAGTGGTCATGGTCCCCAGATCTTCTGTTGGCTCGAGACAGGAACCATTCCCAAAGCCAACTCTGTGGACAGGGATTGGACTGGTTGGTGGGATAGAAAATGACACTGGTGAAGAGTGAGCTTCTTGGATCAAGAAGAAACATGAGACTATGTGGGCAGCTCCTGTCTGGAGAGGAGGTGAGAGGGCAGAGGGGGTCAGAAGCTGGCTGAATGGACATGAAAATAGAGAGTGTAGAGAAGGAGTGTGCTGCTCATTAGAGGGAGAGCAACTAGGGGTATATAGAAAGGTGTATATAGATTTTTATATGAGAGACTGACTTGATTTGTAAACTTTTACTTAAAGCACAATAAAAAAAAAATGGGGTAAATGCTTAACCTTTTCCTTTTAATAACCAGTTATCAGAGTAAAGTCATCTCCAATGGTGGCAAATGAGTTTCTCTCTTTTGCCCCCTCACTCTCTCTCCAGTTCTGTAAACTCATAGATATTTATTTGTTCAATATTTTATAATCAATTATATTCATTTTTTATTGTTGATACTCAAATTGTCCCAAATTTGGCCAGTGGGAGCCCCTTCAAGTTGGCTTTTGTTTCTTTGTGACACACCTTTATTGTTCCAGGCTGTCTTTGTACTTCCTCTGCCCAAACTCTGGAATCAGCCGTTTCTCCAAAGTGCTCTGGTCACTTTTAATGGGGAAAGATATTTAAAGACTAAGAGTTGGGCTCTTGGTGACCTCATTGCTACTGGGTATTTTAATCATAAGGTTACATTACTATTTCCAACTCATAGTGTTTTTCTGAGCTTTTTTGACTATATTGGGATCTCTTTTCTCCTACATGGAAAATCTTGATTCCTAATATTATTAACATATTTATTTGCTTTATCCTATGGTACACAAACAATAGTTCCAAAATTACAATACCAATACTGGTCCACTGAAAAAAAAAAATAACAATAAAACTACCAAATGAGGTTTTGGTCCTCCAAATATATCCCTTAAGAATATAAACTCAGAGTACTGTGTTGAAAAGTCACTGTATTGTTCCTTACTCATTTTAAGCCATGGAAATGAGTAATATCACTTAGGGGGGGAAGAGAACAGACCCCTGAGCAGAGCGGTGTTTAGATGTCAGGTAGAATCCTTAGCAGGAGGGAAGTCAGGAATTTGAGGAATCACAGGGACTCAGAGAGGAGCTTTTTATTACGAATGGAGGGTATGCAATTGTACTGACAGCTGCTGAGAACTCAAATATGACATGGCCATACTCTACTAATAATAACAAAAATATACTTATTGAGCACTTTCTATGTGCCAAGGAGTCCCTGGGTGGTACAGATGGTTAAGCACTCAACTACTAACTGAAAAGTTGGCTGTTTGAATCTACCCAGCAGCACAATGGAAGCAAAAATGTCACAACCTTGAAAACCCTATGGAGTGCAGCTCTACTTTGCAACACATGAGGTCTCCTGGAGTCAGAATCAACTCTTCACGGTAAACCTAGGGGCTGTCGTTGTTAGGTGCCATGGAGTCAATTTTTGACTCATGGCAACCCCACGTGACAGAATAGAACTGCCCTATAGGGTTTTCTTGGCTATAATCTTTATGGGAGCAGATTGCCAGGCCTTTCTCCTGTGGAGCTGTTGAGTGGGTTTGAACCACCAGCCTTTCTGGTTAGCAGCTGAACTCTTAATTGTTGAACCACCACGGCTCTATAACCTAGGGGTAAACCCAACCTAGGGCTAGGCGCTATTATTGTGTCCATTCTCCACATAAGGATCTGAGTTAGAGAGATGTTAGGTAACTTGCCCAAGACCATACAGCAAGTAAGTGAGGGAAGCAGGTTTCACGTCCAGGCAGTTTGCCTCTAGAGCAAGCTCTTAATGCCTACTGGATTTGGAGACATGGCAGTTGTTGGTGACCTTGATAAGAACAGTTTCAGTGGACAGGAAAGGACAGAAGCCACACTGGAGTATGATAAAGATTGAATTTGGGATGAAAAAGGTGAGATGCTTAGTTGAGTCAGTTTTCTGGCTGTAAAAGGGGCAGAAGATGGAAACACAGAGGGGAATGTACGGTCACAGGAGATTTATTTACTTATTTTAATATCATGGATTCCAAAACATGTTTGTTTGCAGATCATTTGCAGGTAGAATAAGCCAATAGTCAATAAAAAAAAAAAAAAAAAAATCGCCATCGAGTTGACCCTATAGGACAGAGTAGAACTGCCCCATACGGTTTCCAAGGAGTGGCTGGTGGATTTGAACTGCAGACCTTTTGGTTAGCAGCCAAGCTTTTAACCACTGCACCACCAGGGCTCAAAAAGCCAATAGAGAGGGTAGAATTAGTGATGTAGGAGAGAGAAGAGAAAATTGAAAAGGTGAAAAGGATGGGACCCAAGACCCAGAGTATCAGTGGAGGGGATGAGAAACACTTCTTTAGTGCAGATGGGAAAGTGAGGGAGTTTTCTTGACTTCTATTTTATCGAAAAGCTTGAGGCAACATTGCCTGCTAAAAAGGGGGAGAGGCTTGTGAGGGAGGTCTAAAGGAGGGGAGAATGTATGAAACACTTGTCTAGTACAGTAATCCAAAGGAGAAACCTGGTAAGTTATCCATGTAAGTTTGAGAACCCAATGGGGCTCATGAACTTAAATCTAAAGAAAAACAAAACGATGATACATGGTTTTCTCTAGGTGTGTTCATCATGGCTGCCACAGAAGGCAGACAGATGACCTAGCAGATCCTGAACTGGGAAGATCCAGGAGATGTTGGGGCAGGAAGTTGATTACAACAATGGAGCAAGGAACCCAGCTAGACCATGAGGCACATGGAAGCCAGAAGGGACGGTGGACAGTGTATGAGGACCAGTGGATTTATAGTCTCAAAGTGAGGTGAAGGATGGAAGGGGAGGAGGTGGTAAAGGGAAATGGAGGGTTTGGACTTTATGTTCAGTTATGACTGTGGGAGACTGAGGTCATTGGAGATAAGGAGACCCAGGCAGACTCTGAGAAGCAAGGACGTTGAACCAGTCACCCTAGAAAGATGACAGGAGCAGAAGTAGGGAGCAAGATATTCATCCTTTCACAGGCAAGAGAATGTAGTTTAAAGAGGATGGGGAACATGCCCAACATCACAGCTTGTCAGTGGTGGGGCTGAGATTCAAGGCCAGCTCTGCCTAACCCTACAGCCTGGGTCATAACCACTGCTGTGCTGTTGAATCAGTGAGTTCAGCTTCTGGGGCTAGGACCCTGACTTATTTTGTCTCCTCTCCTGCAAGGCTGTCCTGCTGCCAGGCCACCTCATGCCAACTGCTGACCTGGGCTTGTTCTGGAACGCAGAATAAGCCATCTGCCTCCATTCTCTCTGGATCCTGTGTCCTGCCCATCAAAATGAACTTTTCCTTACCTTTGCCTGGCTCTGTCCCCAGCACCCTGGTCTATAGCTCCAGATCCTGCTGTTCATGGTTGGGACTTCTGACATGGACTGTAAGAGAAATGATATTAATAATGAAAACAACAACTGCTTCTATTACCATTTATCAAGCACCTACTGTATGCCAGGCTTGGCATATACCCTCACTCATTTAATCTTCATGACGTCTCATTTTCATCACCATTTTGCAGATGAGGACATCTATGGTCAGAGAGATAAAGTCACTTGTTTAAGACTACACAGCTGGGAAATTGCAGAGCTGAATTCAATCCTGAATGTTTTTGGCTCTCACAGTCCTTGCCCTTTGCACATTATGAAAATTAAATAAAATAATATACTCTATAGCTTTTGTACCAATATAACACATTCTCAGTAAAATAACTTTTAAAATAATTCCATGGTTCCTTGGCTCTTGCCCCCACCTACCAATGCAATCTGGCATTCCTTGTCAAGTCTCCTCCAAGAATTTCTTGGAATCTCTGCGTGTGTCTTACCTGCGTTCCAGAACATTCCCTGTCAGCCACCACATGACGTTACCATTGCTAACCCTAATTGAGTAGGCACTTATCATGTGCCTGGCATCTGGCCTAGCACATTACATACATAATTTCATGTACATATCTACACACCCCTAAAAGGTATGCACATAATTGTCTCTATTTCACAAATAAGGAAACTGAGGCCCAGAGAAGTGAGAATGGTGAGAGCAGCTATTGGTAGCATTCCAAAGCTCAGTGTTGGCAGAGTAAGCTGCAGTGTCCCTGCCCTGCTGTGGTAGCCCTGGCATGTCCCCTGGAATAGCAACTCAGGGAGATTTTGGGAGTTGTTTCTGATTGCACACAGCCACCGAGCCTGGATCCTAGCTCTCTGGCCCTCTTACTGATGACATTTAGGTTGTCCCCTTACTTTCTTTTGTGTATTGCTTTATTTCATCTAAAAAGTATCATTTCCATATTTGCAACTGAGGGAACTGAGGCTCAGAAGTTAGGTGACTTGCTTGAGGTCACACAGCAAATAAGCAGCAGAACCAGGATTCTAATCCCACTTCCTGAGCTCTGCACCTCAGCTACAGAGGAGTGGGAGAAAATCCCTTCCTCCTTCCACTTTCTGGGAGTGAGGTACCATCCTAATGCCCAGAGACTTGAGTGGCCTGACCATCCCTGGCTGCAGCAGGATTGTGATGCAGCCTCATGGCCGGGAGCTCTGTGCTTGTGACATGGGCCCATTCTGACGGACCCTTCTGGGCAGTGGTCGTGGATACCCGATGGCTCCCTCCAGGCCCACTGTCCTGAGAAGTCAGTATGAGGAAGGCTTGGGATTTGCGGGGGAGCCCAGTCTCTGTCCGTCTCCAACCCTAGACCAGGAAGAGTGGGATGCGGAGTCACCAGGAAGGCAGACCCAGTCGGCCACTATGATGGATGGTCCCGGGCTAGTCTCCTTCTCTCTGGGCTGGCTCCCAAGCTGGAAGACTGGACAAATCAGTGCCATGTGTTACAAGCTGCACTTGTCTACGTCCTACCTTAGTGGCTTGGACTTTCTACATCCTGTCCGTGATGTGATTTCATATCTTTCTGCAAATTAACTCATTTTTTTTAACTTAAAAAATTTAGTTATTTAAAAAAAATCTATTTTTCAAGTAGGCAATATATGCATTTGATACACTGTTCAAAAAGTATTAAAAGGTATAGAGGAAAAATGTTTTTATTCCACTCCGTCCCCCAGTCACCCACTTTCTTTGAGACATTTGTGCCCTTCTTAGAGGTTTTCTATGCATATAATAGCAAATAGATGTACGGTCTTTATTTTTACCAAATGTTTTACACTTTTTTTTTCCTCTAAATAAGTTGGAGATTGTTTCACATCAGTACATATAGATCTGCCTTGCTCTTTAAAAAAAATTTTTTTTAATGGCTGCATAGTTTTTCAGTGTCAGGATGTACCATGATTGATCTAGTGTGAGGTAAGGGTCTAAGCTCATCTTTTTGCATGTGAATATCCTGATATATGTATGTTTAATTTTTGTTGATATTGCCAAATTGTCTTCCCATCACACAATTAGCATCACACCAGTTTACATTCCTATCAACACTGAAAGTGACTGTTTCCTCATACCTTTGGTAACACATATGAGATATCAAACTTTTTGGTTGTGACCAATTTGATAGTGAAAATGTGTTATCTCATAGCTTTAATTTGCTGAATTCCTACTTTAGCCACATCCTAAGCAATATCTATAAAATGACCAATTGAATGTATGGTGGTGGTATGTGCCATCGAGTCGCTTCTGACACATAGCGATCCTATAGGTTAGAGTAGAACTGCTCCTTAAGGTTTTCTTGGCTGTAATCTTTACAGAAGCAGATCTCCAGGTCTCTTCTTCCACAGAGCTTCTGGTGGGTACAAACCACCCACCTTTCAGTTAGCAGCCACGTGCTTAACCATTGTGCCACCAGGGGTCCTGTTCAATGTATTAGCTATCTACTAATACATTACTAAGAAACATAACTATCTGGACAATGGGTTGGAAAGGGATGCTGGTGAGGAGTGAGCTTCTTGGATCAGGTGGACACTTGAGACTATGTTGGCATCTCCTGCCTGTTGGGGAGATGAGAGGGTAGAGGGGATTAGAAGCTAGGAAAATGGACACGAAAAGAGAGAGTGGAGGGAGGGAGCAGGCTGTCTCATTAGGGGCAGAGCAATGAGGAGTATGTAGCAAGGTGTCTATAAGTTTTTGTGTGAGAGACTGACTTGATTTGTAAACTTTCACTTAAAGCACAATAAAAATTATATTAAAAAAAAGTTACCATAAATCTACTGAAATAGTTCTAAAAGTAATGATATGGTATCTAGGATTTGGTTCAAAATAAATTGTTAGTGGGGGAAATAGGTGAAAGCTGTTGTTCTTGAGTTGACCCTTGAAGCTGGGTGAAGCTGGAAATTCATTATATTATTTTCTCTTCTTTTATATATCTCTAAAAGTTTACTTAATAAAATTTTTAAATGACTGTTTATGGTGCTGCCTAAAATCATCTCAGGTGCCTCCATCAATACACAACCCTTTTGTCTTAGTTATCTAGTGCTGCTATAACAGAAATACCACAAGTGGATGGCTTTAACAAAGAAAGATTTATTCTCTCACAATTCAGGAGGCTAGAAGTCCAAATTCAGGGTGCCAGCTCAAGGAGAAGTCTTTCTTTCTCTGTTTGCTCTGGGGGAAGATCCGCATCTCCTTTCAATGTCTGTGGGCCCAGCGTTCCTTGGAGATCTCCATATGTCTTGGCATCAATCTTCCCCTGGGTCTAGGGGGTTCTCAGCACAGGGATCCTGGGTTCAAAGGACACATTCCACTCCCACCTCTTCTTTCTTGGTGATACTGAGGTCCCTCTGATCTCTGCTTGCTTGTTTAATCTCTTATATATCTCAAAAGAGATTGACTCAAGATACAATCTAATCCTGTAGATTGTGTCCTGCCTCATTAGTTTAACTGCCTCTAATCCTACCTCATTAACATCACAGAGGTTAGGATTTACAACACATACGATTATTACATCAGATCATGAAATGGAGGACAGTCACACAATACTGGAAAATCATGGCCCGGCCAAGTTGACACATATTTTTGGGGGACATATTCAATCCATAACACCTTTGAAAGGTACTGGCTTAAAGTTTAAGGATGTGGGCTCTAAAGTCAGGCTGGCCACATATGAATCCTGCTTCTACCAATTACTAGCTGCATGATCTCATGCAAGTTACCTAACCTTTCTGGGACCCAGTTGCCTCCTCTGAAAAATCAAATGCTCGCTTTTATTGAGTACCAACTGTGAGCCTATACTGTGTTAATGCTTTCTTATTGGGTTGACACCTCAAAGCCCAAAGAGGTATTTCACAGATGAGGAAGCAGCCTGAATGCAGGGGACTGGATCAATTGACCTTTTAGGGCCTGCCTTTACCCTCCCCACCCTCCTGATCTAGAAGGTCCTCAAGGATGGAGAACAAAGTATCACACATACTTGCACTTCTGATTGCAGTTTTTGCCACCTCAGGAGAAGTTTGCATGAATCAAGGCTGAGTTTTAAGATTCCCAGGAGTGTTTCTGGTCTGACAACACCTTCCTGGCTTTGGTGACCTGGATGCCTGGGGCTTGATTCTATCTTTACGTGAGGAATTTGAAGACATGACTTTATTTATTTTTTTAAGAGATGCAGATTTTGGTTTAGAATAGACATCTCCAGCAGGAACTCTATGCAAGAAATGATTTTGGTCTGTGCTTGGTGGAGATGGCTAATGGGGCTTTCCTAGGAGAATTTCAGTTTTAAGTTTGAGAGCTAGCAAAGAAGGAAATGAGGATGAGCAGGGCTAGAAGAAGCTGTGGCATGTTGTTTATCATCTAAAGGAGTTCCTCAGACCTGCAATTGCCCCTCTGAAGCCCGGCCCCCCAAAAACTGCAGGGGCAAGTGCTGAGAGCTCCTTATGGTTATTTACTTTTATACCTTTTTTTTCTACTTCCACATTCAGTACAGAAAATCTGAAGAATACAGAAAAACACAAAGTCTCTTATTTACGTTGATTCAAGAAGAGGCAGTTGTGATGTAGTCGAAAGAGACAGTCCTGGATTCAAATCCCAGGCCAGCTTCTTGCATTCTCTGTGAGTTTCTGCAAGTCATGTAACTCCTCTGAATCTCTGTTTCCTCCTTTATAAAAATGGGAGTGTCACAGATTGAATTGTGTCCCCCCAAAATATGTGTCAATTTGACTAGAGCATGATTCCCAGTATTGTGTGGTTGTCCTCCATTTTGTGATCTGATGTATTTATCCCATGTATTGTAAATACACCTCTGTGATGTTAATGAGGCAGGATTGCAGGCAGTTATGTTAATGAAGCAGGATGCCATCTACAGGATTAGGTTGTATTTTGAGTCAATCTCTTTTGAGATATGAAAGATAGAAGGGAACGGAGAGGAGGGGGACCTCCTACCACCAAGAAAGAAGAGCCTGGAGTGAGCGCGTCCTTTGGACCTGGGGTCCCTGTGCTGAGAAACTCCTAGACCAGGGGAAGATTGATGACAAGGACCTTCCCCCAGAGCCAACAGAGGGAAAAAGCCTTCCCCTGGAGCTGGTGCCCTGAATTCAGACTTTTAGCCTGCTAAACTGTGAGAGAATAAATTTCTGTTTGTTGAAGCCATTCACTTGTGGTATTTCTGTTACAGCAGCACGAGATAACTAAGACAGGGCATCACAATGCTTCCTGATAGGGTAGTTGTAGGGATTAATAAAGGCATGTCTAGTTTGGAGCATACAGCAGGAACTCAATAAATGCCAGTGTCTCTTTTACCTCCTCCTTTCACAGTTTATAAAGAGGTTTCCATTTCTTTTCCAAGCACCATTAAGGTGTTACTACATGCCAGAGAAAACACAGGGATGGATAAAGACGAGTTCTTTCCCCTTGAAGGGCTTATGGCTTGGGGAGGGAGGGAAACTTACAAGATTAGATGGTTCAGTCCTCTGCCTTTAGCTATGTAAGGCATTTGACCCCAATTTCTAGATGGGTCAGCAGAGGCCCAGAAAGGTAAGACAATTCTTGAAAGGTTATACAGTAAGTAAACAGAGGACTGGAACCCAATTTGGAGGAATGTTGGAACAGAAGCAACGAGAGAGGAATTTGGAAATGAAATCGTAGGAATGTGGATAAGCTGTGGCTTCTGGGTTGTTTGACTAAATGGATGGAGGGTCTGTCACTAAGATAAGGAACAAAGGAAGAGGAGCAGGTTTGGGGAAGTAGTAGATTTTGGTGTTGCCTCTGAAATAGCCATGAAACCTCCAGCTGAAGAGGGCCAGCAGGCAGCCGGTTATAGCTTGAAAAGAGAAGAATGGGTGGGAGGTGCCTATGGCAAACCATGTTTTGTTTGTGCAGAATTTTCCTACCAAATGTTATGAAATTTTCCAAACTTGTAGAACAGCTGAAAGACTTGTACAGTGAACTTTCGTGTAGCTGCTATCTAGATTCCATAATTGTTAGCAGTTTGCCATATTACTTTGCCACATATTTATTCATTTCGCTATCTATCTTTCCACCTGCCCATCTTTTTGATGCATTTCAAAGTACATTGTAGACATCAGCCCACTGTACCTCTAAACACTTCAGCATGCCTTTCGTTAACTAGGCTTCAATATTTGTTTTTTATTTCTTCCTATTTTTTTAGGTTAAATTTACTTACAATGATATGTATAGATCTCAAGTGTATGTACTATTTGCTGAGTTTTGAAAAATGTGTACAATTATGTAATCCACGCCTCTAACAAGATATTGAAAGAATATTTTCAACACCCTAAACAATCGCATTGTATTCCTTCCCAGTCAATCTCTACACCCCAGAGGCAACCACTTTCACTATCAATTAGTTTAGCCTGTTCTAGAATACTGTACAAATAGGATCATATTCTTTTACATAAGGCTTCTTTCTTTCAGCACAATGTCTGAGATTCATCCATGTTGTCGCATGTATTAATTTGTTCTTTCTTATTGCCGTGTAGCATTCCATTGTATGACTATACCACAGTTTATCCATTCTCTTTTCTATGGAACACACAAAATTTTTGTGAAAGATGATTTTTTTCCTTGAGAGTGGCCCCAAGCATGTAGTGACAAGTGACAACAGAGTGCCTATAAAGTCCACAGAAAAGGTCCGTCAGGCACAGCCGGATACAAAGTTTCTTGCCTAAAGTTCCCCTCTGCCTCCTGTGTGCTCCAAACTCCCATGTCACCTGATATCGTTACCTACACTTGGTTGATTTTTTAAAATTTATTTATTGTGCTTTAAGTGAAAGCTTACAAATCA
This sequence comes from Loxodonta africana, assembly GCF_030014295.1. Taxonomy (NCBI): domain Eukaryota; kingdom Metazoa; phylum Chordata; class Mammalia; order Proboscidea; family Elephantidae; genus Loxodonta; species Loxodonta africana. The sequence goes on from NC_087365.1 coordinate 33,664,385, forward strand.
AGTCAGTCTCTCATACAAAAACTTATACACACCTTGCTATGTACTCCTAGCTGCTCTTCCCCTACTGAGACAGCACACTCCTCCTCTCTACCCTTTATTCCACATGTCCATTCAGCCAGCTCCTATCCCCCTCTGCCTTCTCATCTCCCCTCCAGACAGGAGCTGCCCACATAGTGCCATGTGTCTGCTTGAGGCAAGAAGCTCACTCCTCACCAGTACCATTTTCTGTCTTATAGTCTAGTCCAATCCCTGTCTGAAGAATTGGCTTTGGGAATGCTTCCAGTCTTGGGCTAACAGAGGGTCCAGGGATCATGACCTCCGGGATCCCTTTAGTCTCAGTCAGACCATTTAGTCTGGTCTTTTTACAAGAATTTAAGGTCTGCATCCCACTGTTCTCCTGTTCCATCAGGGATTCTCTGTTGTGTTCCCTGCCAGGGTAGTCATGAGTAGTAGCGGAACACACAAGGTTTTTAAACACTTTGAGTTAGTTGCCAACATTTAAGACCTGGGTTCAAATCCTGGGTCTGCCACTTGCGAGCTATGTGACTGTGGGCTGGTTACTTCACCTCTCTGAGTCTCAGTTTTCCCTTCTGCAAAACGGGGCAAATTGTAACTATCACTTATTGAGCACTTGCTGAGTCCTTGCCTGGCACTGTTGTAAGTGTTATGCATGCATTAGTGCATTTAATCTTCACAACAATCCTATGAAGTAGGGTCCATTACTATTTCCATTTTATAGACGAGGAAACTGAGCGCCCCACCTAGGTTGCTGTGGATATTGAATGAGGTAGTGCATGTAAACCACTTAGGGTACTACTTGGTAATTATGACATAGAAAGCTGTTATTATTTATCAGGCTGGCCCTTGGAGGTATTCTTTTTTTTTTTTTTTTAATAATTTTTATTGTGCTTTAAGTGAAAGTTTACAAATCAAGTCAGTCTGTCACATATAAGCTTATATACACCTTATTCCATACTCCCACTTACTCTCCCCCCAATGAGTCAGCCCTCTCCCTCCTTCCAGTCTCTCCTTTCGTGACAATTTTGCCAGTTTCTAACCCTCTCTACCCTCCTATCTCCCCTCCAGACAGGAGATGTCAACACAGTCTCAAGTGTCCACCTGATACAAGTAGCTCACTCTTCGTCAGCATCTCTCTCCAACCCATTGTCCAGTCCCTTCCATGTCTGATGAGTTGTCTTCGGGAATGGTTCCTGTCCTGTGCCAACAGAAGGTTTGGGGACCATGACCGCCATGATTCCTCTAGTCTCAGTCAGACCATTAAGTATGGTCTTTGTATGAGAATTTGGGGTCTGCGTCCCACTGATCTCCTGCTCCCTCAGGGGTTCTCTGTTGTGTTCCCTGTCAGGGCAGTCATCGGTTGTGGCCGGGCATCATCTAGTTCTTCTGGTCTCAGGATGATGTAAGTCTCTGGTTCATGTGGCCCTTTCTGTCTCTTGGGCTCATAGGTATCGTGTGACCTTGGTGTTCTTCATTCTCCTTTGATCCTTGGAGGTATTCAAGTTGACTAGCCCTGACAGTGAAAGTGTATAAAGCCTTGGGAATAGAATTGTCAAATAAATGTAGGACATCCAATTAAATTTGAATTTCAGATAAACAACATAAAATTTTTTTAGTGTGATTGTGTTCCATGCAATTTTGGGGACATATGTGATACTAAAAATATTATCATTCATTGCTTATCTGAAATTCATGTTTAACTGAATATCTGGTATTTTTAATGAGCCCTGGTGGTGCAATGGTTAAGTGCTCAGCTGCTAACTAAAAGGTTGGTGGTTCAAACCCACTGGTGGCTATACGGGAGAAAAGACCTGGCAATCTGCTCGCATAAAGATTACAGCCTAGGAAAAGCTATGGGGCAGTTTTACTCTGTCGTACAGGGTTGCTATGAGTCAGAATTGACTAGACTGCATACAACAATAACTTGTATTTTTATTTACTAAACTGGCAACCCTGAATGGCTGAGGCACCCAGAGGCAGAGATTGTACGTCTCTTTTTACAGATGAGGAAACAGTCTCAAAAGGGGAAATGATGGAGCCACAGCCTCAGGTCTTAATTGGTCTCTCTGGGTCCAGATCTCAGGCTTTCAGCAGCCCTGTCCAGTAACTTCTCTCTCCATTAACACAGAGCTCTGCCACTTTTCAAGCCTTCCCCTGATTCTGGCAGTTGAAAGCAGAGTGGCTCCTGGGAAGAGGGAGACAGCAGTGTGGCTACATGTTCTGCAGCGAAAGCCATGTAGGTGGCTGGAGTTTCTCTCCCTACTCCTTCTGGGACTGCATCCCGTTTCCAAGCCTCCTCTTCACCTGAGAGGCCTGGGAAGCTCCTTTCCTTGCTGGTAGTGGCCTCCTCTGCCCCTCTTGCTCTTGCTCTTGCTCTGGCAGGGCTGGGTCCTGTGCTGGCCTGCCCTGGGTGTCCAAGGCAGGAGGATGAAGGTGGCTTGAGGCTTTATCAACCCCTGGCCCTGCATGCTGGCCAGGCCAAGATTGGCCTGAGCTCTGGATCCATTCACACTGCATAGAAGATGAGGAGACAGCCAAGCTGGAATCCCTGCACTCACCAACTCAGCTTCTCCTTGGAGAAGCATCACTACCTACCCTTGATCTCCTAGAATTTTCACAACATCCTAAGAGGTAGGCTGTTTTATTCCCGTTTAGAGATTTAGTCACTGAGGTTCAGGTGACTTGTCTAAGACCCCTAAGCCAGTTGTTCACAGAATCAGGACTAGATGCTTGATCTGTGTGTCTCCAAAGCCCCAATTTTTTTTTTTTTAAATTGTGGTTTAAGTGAAAGTTTATATATCAAATCAGTCTCTCATACAAAAATTTATATACACCTTGCTATATACTTCTAGGGTCACTATGAGTCGGAATCGACTTGGCGGCAGTGGGTTGGGTATATACTTCTAGTTGCTATGCCCCTAATGAGACAGCACACTCCTTGTCTCCACCGTGTATTTCCCTGTCCATTCAGCCAGCTTCTGTCCCCCTCTGCCTTCTCATCTCCCTTCCAGACAGGAGCTACCCACATAGTCTCATGTGTCTACTTGATCCAAGAAGCTCAGTCCTCACCAGTATCATTTTCTGTCTTATAGTCCAGTCCAATCCCTGTCTGAAGAGTTGACTTTGGGAGTGGTTCCTGTCTTGTCCAAAGCTCAGATTTTTAACTCCTGCTAGACAATGCCTTCCTTGTCAGAACTAATCTACCCTGTTGGTGCTAGCAGGGTTAGGATAGTGTCGTCCAGTGGTTCTCAAAGTGTGATCCCTGGGCATCAGCATCAGCTGGGAACTTGTTAGAACTGCAAATTCTTGGGCCTTACCGTAGACTTTCTGATTCAGAAATTTTGGGGTGACACCCAGCAATCTGTTTTAACCGGCCCTTCACATAATTCTGATGCACTGTAAAGGTTGAGAACCTTTGGCACATAGTAGAAAAAGATGCATTTTTGTAACAAAGCAAGTATGTATTTAAAACATTTTTTAAAGTAAATTTTGATTGAAATATAATATGAATAGAGGAAATACACAAATCCTAAGTACGTGGCTCAATGAATTTTCACAAAGTGAACACACCCAGGTACCAGTACCCAGATCAAGTTACAGAATATTATAACCAGCACTGAGAAGCCCCTTTTGTGCTGCATTCCAGGTACCACCTCCCCTCAACGGGTAACCGCTATCCTGATTTCTAATACCATAGATTAGTTTTGGGTAATATTTATCTAGTTTTAAAAATTGTGGACAGTGCCCATCAACAGATGAATAGATAAGCAAAGTGTGGTACATCCATTCAATAGAATACTACTCAGCCATAAAGAAAAAGGAATTCCCGAAACATCTTACAACGTGGATGAACCTGGAGGACATTAGGTTGAGTAAGATAAGTCAATCACAAAAAGACAAATATTGTATATTCTCACTTTTAAGAAATGACAATAGAGACCAATGTTCATTGGTGGTTACCAGGGGTGGAGAAAGGAGAAGATGGTGAAGCATTCTCTAGGTAGGAGTTACTTTTTGTCTATGGTGATTGGAAAGGTGGCTCCAAGTGGGGGTAGAGTTTGCACAGCTTGACTAATGTCATTGATAATCGATAAACTGTGCATAAGAAAAAAGAGTAAAATGGCAAATGCTGTTATATATAACTTTGCAACAATAACAACAATCAAAAAAACGAAAATGGGGGGGCTACAGGCTACAGATGCTGATACTAATTAGATATAACCAATCACCTCATGAGATTAGCTCTCTCTTGGTTTGAAGGCTTAGGGTCATGGTCTTGTGGGACAATCAAGACAACTGGCATAACATAGTTCTTTTTTTTTTTTTTAATTTTTATTGTGCTTTAAGTGAAAGTTTACAAATCAAGTCAGTCTCTCACACAAAAACCCATATACACTTTGCTACACACTCCCAGTTACTCTTCCCCTAAAAAAAAAAAAAAAATTTTTTTTTTTTTTTTTTTTTTAATGAGACAATCTGCTCTCTCCCTCCACTCTCTCTTTTCGTGTTCATTTCGCCAGTTTCTAACCCCCTCCACCCTCTCGTCTCCCCTCCAGGCAGGAGATGCCAACATAGGCTCAAGTGTCCACCTGATTCAAGAAGCTCACTCCTCACCAGCATCCCTCTCCAACCCATTGTCCAGTCCAATCCATGTCTGAAGAGTTGGCTTTGGGAATGGTTCCTGTCTGGGGCCAACAGAAGGTCTAGGGGCCATGACCACCACCTGGGTCCTTCTAGTCTCAGTCAGACCATTAAGTCCGGTCTTACAAGAATTTGGGGTCTGCATCTCACTGCTCTCCTGCTCCCTCAGGGGTTCTCTATTGTGGTCCCTGTCAGGGCAGTCATCGGTTGTAGCTGGGCACCATCTAGTTCTTCTGGTTTCAGAATGATGTAGTCTCTGGTTCATGTGGCCCTTTCTGTCTCTTGGGCTCGTAATCGCCTTGTGTCCTTGGTGTTCTTCATTCGCATTTGATCCAGGTGGGTTGAGATCAATTGATGCACCTTAGATGGCTGCTTGCTAGCGTTTAAGACCCCAGACACCACTCTTCAAAGTGGGATGCACAATGTTTTCTTAATAGATTTTATTATGCCAATTGACTAAGATGTCCCCTGAAACCATGGTTCCCAGACCCCTGCCCCTGCTACGCTGGCCTTTGAAGCATTCCGTTTATTCAGGAAACTTCTTTGCTTTTGGTTTAGTCCAGTTGTGCTGACCTCCCCTGTATTATGTGCTATCTTTCCCTTCACCTAAAGTAGTTCCTATCTACTAACTAATTAGTGAATGCCCCTCTCCCACCCTCCCTCCCTCCCCACTCTCATAACCACAAAAGCATATTTTCTTCTCAGTTTAAACTATTTCTTAAGTATAGTGGTCTTATACAATATTTGTCCTTTTGGTGCTGACTAATTTCACTTAGCATAATGGCATAACATAGTTCTTAAAGTTTATGTTTTATCTCCCAGTACGGTTAGTAGTGTCTTGGGTCTCAAAAGCTTATGAACAGCCATGTAAGATACAACTATTGGTTTCTATTCACCTGGAACAAAAGAGAAAGAAGGAAACCCAAGAATCAGAGAAGGAACTGAATTACAGGACTAATATGAACTGTTGCCTCCTCCACCTTGAGGCCAGAAGAACTAGATTGTACCTAGTACCTAGTGTTCTGATCAGTGACACAATAGATGGATCCTGATAAAAAGGGAGAAAAATGTAGACCAGAACTTCAGATTCTCTAAGAATCCAAACTTACTGGGTCTATTAGGCTAGAGGAGTCCCCAAGACTACTGCCTTGAGTTACTCTTCAAATTTTGAATCAAAACTACCTCCTGAAGTCACCTTTAAACTAAGTAACAGTTTAGCTTAAAAAGTAAAGATTGTCATCCTTGAGTATTAGGTTCTTTTTAAAAAATGACCTGTATAAGACCAAATGGACAACAGCTATTTTAAAACATAGATGGGAAAGTTGGGGACTGGGAGTTTAAGTCAATGGGAGTGAAACAACTAGAACAGGAATAAGAAAAATGTTGACACAATGTGAAGAATGTAACCAATGTCACTGATCATTACGTCTAGAAACTGTTGAAGGGGAGCAGATTTTGCTGTAAAAGTAAAAAAATATATATATGTATATAGAGAAACGCAGAATCTGGAGCCTGAGGACTTGGGTTGGATCATTGGCCCCTGGCTGAGTGATCTTGGGACAGTCATTTAATTTATTTGAGACTTGGTTTCCTTCTCTGTTGAATGGTCATAAAAATACCTGATACCTTAAAGGATCACTAAGTTTCCCAAACGTACCTGGTGACAAAAATCACCTGAGGCACTAATTAGAAAACCCCTGATTACCCTAGCGCATACATTCTTAGGAACCCTGTTGGCACAGTGGTTAAGAGCTCTGTTTGAATCCACTAGCTGCTCTTTGGAAACCCTGTGGGGCAGTTCTACTCTGTCCTGTAGGACCATTTGAGTCAGAGTGGACTTGATGGCAATCGGCAAAAATTAGTTGGGGGAGTGGTTGGGAGGAGCAGAAAAAAATTGGTGTGTAAATCGGCTCGTAGAACACCTGGCACGTTGGCACTATTTAAGTATAAGCTATTATCTTCATCCCTAAGAGTACCCTGTTAAGAGGTTGAGAAGGGGGGATTTGAACCTAATCAGTGTAACTCCAGAGTGTGCATTCTAGGGTCACTATCAGTCGGAAACGACTTGAAGGCAACAACCCGTTTTTGGTTTTGGTATAGTTCAGTGATTCTTACGTACGTAGTATCACCAGAGAACTCGTTAGAAAGGCAAACGATCAGATCCCATCCTACACCTATTGATTGAATCAGAAACTCTGGGGTTGGGGCCCAGCACTCCATGTTTTAACAAGTCTTTTTGATGCACACTAGAGTTTAGAGTCGGCACCCAACAAACAACAACAACAGAGTTTAGGAACCACGGCTGTAATCTTTAGAGGTTCTGCCTTCTCGTAGTGACAGAGTAGAACTGCCCCCGCAGGGTTTCCAAGGGGCGGTTGGCGGATCTGAATTGCTGACCTTTTTGGTTAGCAGTTGAGCTCTTAACCACTGCACCACCAGGTCTGGGGAGGGTGGTTAAAAAAAAAAAAAAAAGCCAATCCGAGAGTTCCTCACACCTGGGGGCGTGGAAGCTTCGCTTTAGCTGCGCTGACCAGCCTCTGCCAGCTCTACTGGACCGGCAGCCGGCCGCGCGCAAGGCCTGCTGGGGCTTGTAGTCCAGGCCGCTCCCTAGCGGAGGCGCCTGCGCGTTGGCCGCCAACTTGCTCTGGTCGCTGTGGTCGGGGCTCGGGACCGGCTGCCATCTTAGTCGAGGAACTGAGGAGTCGCCGCCGCCCCGAGTCCCGGTAAACACCCGCGGGCGGACTGGGGGTGGTTCTAGGGAGAGAGGATAAAGCTGGTAAGAGTATCTCGGGAGAAGGAGGAGTGGAGCAGTGCGGTGCGCAAGGCGGGATCCCAGATCCTCGGCAGCTCCTTCCCTCAGCTGGTGCCCGTACGGGGCGCGGGGAGCTCGGGCCGGCGGCCAAGGCCGGGCGGGGGGTGGGTCGGACAGACGTCCGAGCGGCCAGTGCCGGGCCGAGGCTCTCGCAGCCGGTAGTTTCACGGGCGCCAAGTTGTGAGAGGGCTGGGCCCTGGCAGGCGCGGCCAGGGTCCGGCCGGCGCCCCTCCGCCCCGCCAGGGAGCTACTGGTTCGCGGCCCGGCCTACGCGGGGCAGGGTGGTTGCGGTTGGCGCGGGCGACGTGGCCCCTGTGAGGGGCGGCGGCCAGGCCACCTGCTGCCGGTCTGGCCTTCCCGAAGACTTTTCGGAGCCCCCGGTCGCGAGGGGGACCCAGCACAGCGGCTGCCTCCTCTCCTCCTCCCTCTATTGTCCCCCCGCATGGTGGTCCCGGTCCGGACGCCCCTCCCGGTGCCCGCCACCGTCGCGGCCCCACTGGCGCCTCTCGCCGAGTTTGCAGACGTGGAGCTGTCACCGTCCTCCCTCCTGAGAATGCGCTTTTCTGTAGTAAAGACAAAAGTAGCCGTGGACGTATCCTAAGGGTCGAAACGTGATGAGGACATGAATCCAAGTGGGGAACTCAAGTTTTCACACTTAGTTCCGGGCCGCGACTTAGAGAGAGGTAAACACAGGGTCTGTGCTTCCGAAGACAGACGCTGGGCCTCAAGTTAGCCACCTCTGCAACCAGGTGAACTTGCAAACTACCGAAATTCATGATTCTCAATGACAGCTCGTTTTCTTGGTTGTATCCGCATCTTACTCTTGTTACATTATCTGTTATTATTTCACAGCTGCTATATAGTTTTTTGGGGGGGTGCGGGATGGGCACGGAAGAGTGGGATTTTTCTTTGGAAATTAAATGAGCCCTGAGTCAGTCAGCTACTCACTTATCTTTGCACTTAAATCAGTTCCTTTTGTATCTATTCATAATATAATTTGATTTTAAGTATGTAAATCCTAAACCAAACCCACTGCCATCTAGTCGATTTGGACTCCTAGCGACCCTATAGGACAGAGTAGAGCTGACCTGGGGTTTCCATCCCCCTCCACCTCCACGGAGTGGCTGATGGGTTGGAACCGCGACCTTTTTTGGTTGGCAGCAGAGCGCTTTAACCACTGTACCACCAGGCTCATTTAAGTATGTAAAGACAGTGTATTTCCACCCTCAAAATCTGCTAAGGACTTCTCAGCTGAAATAAAGTTCTCCCAGCACATCTGGTGAGAACCTGCACTGTGTATTCACAGGTTTACTCAAGGTAGAGTTACTTTGGTTTTGAGATCTAGAAATGAAGGTGGAAATTCAACAACTTTTTTAAACAGTGAGTGTAAGTTTTTTGGGATGTGAATCCAAAAAGAATTCTCCATCTTCAGCATACAAATCAAGTCAACTATGATATGGTATGAATTAAAAAACCAGTGCAGAATACTTCTTCAGCGTATTCTGGTTTAAACCATTTCTACATTCGTTTAAGAAACACGTTATTACACCTATTGGGAGAGACAGAGAAGCTAGTGGTTTTCAAGTTTGACTATTAGAATAATTAGAGAGGTTATTAAAAGTAGAAATTCCAGGATCTCACTTCCTCATTGATTTAGTAGGTCTGGGTTGGCCTCTAAGAATTGATTTTTAAAACATGCCTCAGGTAATTCTGATGGTCTTGGGAACTATTGATGTAAGCAATACTGTGGATATACAGAGGATAGCTCAAAAAACCTTGAGACAAGAGAGGAAGAAGTGACCACTTTTACCTGGGCATTGGCCAGAGAAGTAGGCAGGATCTTCCCCTGGACCTGAAGTTGGGTCTTTGATGATGAGGAGTATCACAGAGGTGGGGAAAAGGAAGGACAGGGCAGGCAGAAGAACTGCTTTAATGCTCTATCTAAGTGCAGAGAGTTGTGGAAGAAAAAAGGTAGAAAAGGAGAAGGTTGTGGGACATGTGGCCAGAAAGGTAAAATGAGTCACCTATGTGAAAAGTTCTAAGTATAATGCTAAAAAATATGAATTTTATGTTGATAGTAATAGGTACAGATTTGTAAACAGGGAAGGGTGTAAATGCATGTGTGATTTAGAAAGATTGCCCTGGAGATAAAAGAGTGAAAAGATGGGAGAGTGGCTGTTGCAGACTCTTGTTAGTAGCTGTCATCTAGTCTGTTTTGACTCATGGTGACCCCATGTGTGTATGCAGAGTAGAACTGCTCCACAGGGTTTTCAAGGCTGTGACCTTTCAGGAGCAGATGCCTGAGGTGCTTCTGAGTAGATTCGAACCACCAACTTTTCTGCTAGTAAATGAAAGATAACAAGGACTAACTTTGGAGAGAGGTTGTGGGGATAATCAAAGGATTGAATTTAACACTTTACTAGTGCAATATTGTTGCTGTATTTTTAGATGAGGCTTTTCTAGGTCTGGAGAAAGGACACGTTTTCTGTCAAAAGAACTTATTAATAAGTCTGAATAATATTGTCAGGTTACATACGTTAATAGTATTAGACTGAATTGTTCGTTAGTGTCTTTGTGAAATTAGAAAGAACCAGGTCAGGTGCAATTTGGAGGAGGACTTGGAATTTTAGACTTATATTTATGACCGTCAACAATATTGATCTAAGCTTGTTGAAAGAGATGTTTTCCCACTCTACAGAAACTTAGTATTTGAATTTTAGAGTTGGAAGAAATTTTAGAGATCATCTAGTTCACAGTGACAAATATATTTTGGCTTATAGGCCAACTCTGATTGGAAATAGCTGCCAGAAGCACTGTGTTGAGAATTCTAATCTTGTCGGTTCTCTGGGGATTGATTAGTGATGCGTCCTGTGGATTCAGTTATCTATGGGTGATACGAATGCCGGGTATATGCTATCCTTGGGCTAGTCCAACTTCTTAGCAAAAAGAGAACTAAAGAGGTTAAATAATTAACCTAAAACTAGTTAAGAGTCAGAGCTAGAACTTTAACCCAGGTTTTCTAACTCCCAGTCTGTTATTCTTCCGGTGTACTAAGGTATATACGTATGTGTGTGTATATATAAACTTTTTTTTTTCTAGAATGTGTTTCTTCACTGTTTAGACAAGAGTTTAACAAGGAACTTTGGCTTAGAAGTGGGTTGTTGTATTCATTCAAGAAATTTATGTTAGTACTGACAGGAATAAATCACCTGTCTTTTCTGCTTCCTTGTTCCTCACCTCTCTCTCAGTCTTGGGGTTTGGAGTTTGGGGTTTGATTTCATTTATATGAATTAAGACAAAAGTATATAGTTATTTTTCTATGTATGTATAGCACCTAGTCAAATTCTGGGCTGATATTAAGCGCTCAGTAAAGGCATGTTGATTTTTGTAGCTGTAGATGATACTGGCTTTGAGTCAATATAAATTAGTGAGGGGGTTCACAGAATTGAATTGCAGCATTCTCTGGTTGGGAGGTCGGTCCTCAGCTAAAAATGTTGGGTTGGAAACTAGCCTTAGAACTAGAGGCAGTTAACCGGAAGCTGTTCCTGCCTCCGTCTATGTCCAGTCTTGCGGTGCTTCATCCTTGGAAAACTGCTGCCAGCCCAGCTCTTTTGCTTCTCTTCAGAGCTGACTGTACCCAGATCCTTGGGATATTTTTTCTTTTCCTAACCCCAGGAGCCTCCAGATTTCTGGGGGCTGTCCTTACGGTGACCCCAGTAGGCAGAGTGTGTGTCTATATGGCCATCCTCATTTTTCCATGTGTCCGCCATACTCAGGTGGGCATCCTCCGTGCTATGACTTGTTTACTCCTCACTCATCCCCCCTCCTGCCTGCCTCCCCCATCAAAAATTATTTATCGCATCGAACTTGCTTTTAAAGACCTTGTGCTGTCAGATTCCCAAGGTCATCTCTAATCTGATGTGTTTAACTGTAGGAGCAATGTGTTAACGCACCCTCCTTCCCCTCTCAGGTAACATGCATGTAACAGTGGCCTTCTGGAGACAACGCCTTAACCCAAAGAAGTGACTCCAACAGTGGGAACTTCAGGTACGGTGTCGTTTTTGTGAGAGAGATTTGGGGGCAGAAATGGTGCAGAGAGCAAGTCCTGGCCACATAACTTGTGGGGAGGTATGGGGAGAGAGCAGTGTTGATGCTGGCTGCATCATTCGGTTGAAGACATAGGCAGTTTCCAGTTGGATCTGAAACCCACACCCTCGACTGCAAGGATTAGCCTGTGGGCCACACTGTGCTCTTAATTAAGTTTCCTGACTTTTCCCTTTTTCTGGCTCCCTTAGGTATACACACATACTTTTTCTACTTGTGCTGTTTTATAAGTATTTACCTTTATGTATACTTGTCCAGACATGTACGTATGTATGGTTAAGAAGTGAAGGAATTAAAAAGAAGGCAACACGTTGCAGTGGAAAAGAATAGAGGCCTTAAAGAAAAGTCCTGGGTTCTGATTTGATTCTGCCACTTATAAGCTGCGTAGCTTTTGGCAAGTCATTTAGCCTTGCTGGACCTCAGTTTATATATCTGTAAATAGATATATTGATTCTTGTTGCCTCCCTGGCATTGTTGTGAGGATCAGATATAATAAAACATACTAAATCTTTGGAAAAGAAAATGAATTCACAACTTCAGGTATTATCTAGATCCACAGGGTGGGAGAAGTTGGCAATAATAATGAAAAGGAAAACATGAGGACAGGACAGATTCACTTTAAAAGGTCGGGAGAGAGAAAAGGAAGAGTATTGGATAAGCCAAAACCAAAAAACAAAGTACAGCATGGAGAAAATCGAACAGAGAGACTAGGGAATGAGTGAATTAGAGTAGGTGAATCGGTAGGTGAGAAAGCTGAATAGGAAGAGAGTGATCTCATTCACTTGTCTAACCGTAACCGTGAAATATTAGTTGTCATTGTCATTACCACCTCCCTTCACATAAATGTCCAGTCCATACTTAGGTACTTATCTCCACTGTGAACATCAGTTTATTATTCATTCATCTCTGTGACCCTTTTGTGTTTATGTATTTGTTAACTAATTGCCATATAAATGCTTAGAGATCAAGGCTGTGATTTGCTCGTTATGGTGTCCCAGGCCAATGCTATAATGAAATGTGGGTTTAAGCTTTTTTTGATAATTATGGAGAGAAACGAAAGAGACGGTGGGGTGTTTGTGAGAGATACAAGGAAAGGAAGAAAGAAAGAAAGTAGGTAAACGATAAATGGTGAGAACAGGAGGCCTCGGAAGTTGATGAAGACATGAAAATGAAAAATAAGGAGAACATAAAAAGAAGGCAGAAAGAAGGCGGTGTTATCTGCAGTACAGGAACAAGGCAGCTTTTATTTCTTTGGTGGTGATACAATAAGTTAAAAAAAGTTAGGTTCTGGGAAAGATAATTCTCCATACCAATTATCTTTAAACTATTTCTCAAAGTATCCATTTCATCCTTAGCGTACAAAGCAGTTCGTTGTGGAAAGATAACTGGGTCAAAATTCAGGAGATCTTGGTTCTAGGCATGGTATTGTTTGTTATGTAGATCATGGGCAGTTCATTTTTTTTTTTTAAGTAATTTTTATTGTGCTTTAAGTGAAAGTTTACAAATCAAGTTTTCAGTCTCTCACACTAAAACTTATATACACCTTGCTACATACTCCCAGTTACTCTCCCCCTAATCAGACAGCTGGCTCCCTCCCTCCATTCTCTCTTTTCATGTCCATTTCACCATGGGCAGTTCATTTAGTAAATCTCTCTGGGCCTCACTTTCCTCACTTGTCTAATGAATGTATTGAATATGATCTGTCAGGTTCCTTCTAGTTCAGTCATTGTGCTTCATGTGTTGGCTCGCTAATTTTGTAATATTCAACAAACATTTATTAAGCCCCTGTTGTGTTAAAAACCCTTGCCTCAAGGATTTTGTGTTTTTTGTTAGGAAAACAAATTTGTTGGTTAGTAATTATCATAAAAAGTAAGATGGTAAGTGCTGTAATAAGGATTGCATTGTGTTGTAAGTTACTAACTTTGGATTTCTTGGTTCCTTTAAAATAAATACATGCTCAGTGCCTCCTCTGTGCAAGGCTCTGTGTTAAACATTGGAGGGACTTGTGCAAAGAAGCAGTCCCTGACCACAAGAAGCTTGTGATTTTTTTTTTCCCCCATGTCTGGGGACTGTTTACCATAACAGATAGATCTTTCTGTACCAGAAAAGAAGAATTTTCATGCTGTATCATCACTTTATGGTCTTAAACTAAGAATTCATATCAAATTTATCTCACTCCAGAAATATGTCTTGCTTTCTGAGAAAATAGATAACGTTTTATTGGGCTCTGCAACCTTTCCTCTGTCAGTCAGTTTCTTTTCAAGACAAGAAAAACACCAGAAATGCCATCTGCATTTAAGGGAGCTTTGGTTTGCTTTTTAGTAGTCCGTGCAAAGAAAGAGTGGGCTCTAAAGTTGATCACAAAGGAAAGGATGTTAGTCTGAAGGAATCATATTGTAGGGTTTAAGAATGTATAGATTGTCTGATCATGAATTTTGGCTTTACCAAATTTTGCCAGAATGACCTTGGCCAAATTGCTTAACTTCTTTTTGCCTTAGTTTCTTCATCTGTAAATTAGGAATAATAATTTATGTAAATATCCACTGGATTGAATGAGATAATGTATTTCTGCTTAGAACAATACCAAGCTCACAATAAGCCTTAAATGTTAGTTGCCATTACTGTCATTATCATCATTACAATCAATCTTGTCTTTCTTAAAATTATCCTCTCAATTCATTAATTCATCCAGTAAGCTTATCTAGAGTGAGCATTGCAAATTCACATGCCTGGAGGGCTAGGCGAGCCCTTTCAATCAGTAATGATAGATCAGATTGGGACTTAAGTAAATCAATGATTTCATGTCCCTTCTGCAGGGGTAGCTGTTAAGCAGTTTTTGCTCGCTTTTTCTTTTTCTGTTTTTTGAGGTTAATGCACATAACATGAAATTGACCATTTTGACCATTGGTTCACTATTGATCTAGGGGAATGTAGGACAAGTGTTGCCTGAGTATCTTAAACTTTTTTCTACAGAGAAGCTGGAAATCCAGATTTTGTGAGAAATCTTTATTTTTCAATGTTTGAGACTTAAGAATTCATATATAAACACTGCAGATGAACAGATCGTCCCTGTGGACAGAATTTGTCTTATGGGCTGCTGCTTTGCAGCATCTAGTCTGGGCTTGGACTTGACTTCCTCTGTATAACCTATGTTCCCTGCCCTCTGGTAAGGTAGTCCTTATCCACGTTAAAATTTAATACAGTTAAAGCAATACCTCGAAGCAGTCAGTGCTGAAAGAAGAGTATGAAGAATAATTATTAAGGGAGAGAGAAAATTTAAAACTGGGACTCAGGATGAGTGAAGGTACAGAGGCAGGAAGGGACTTGAGGTGGTGGTAGTACAGTGACTAGGTTACTTGGAGTTTAGTTCAAAAGGTTTGTAAAGGCCTAGTAATAGAAGAAAGCTTGGAAAAGATGTCAGTCGTCTTACTTTGGAGCCCTGGTGGCACAGTGGTGAAGAACTGCAGCTGCTAACCAAGAGGTCTGTAGTTCAAATCCACCAGCTGCTCCTTGGAAACCCTGTGGGGCAGTTCTGTTGTGTCTGTAGGGTCCTTATGAGTTGAAATCTACTCGACTGCAATGAGTTTGGCTTTTTGATTTCTTCTTACTTCAGGACAGTCTGGAACCATATTAATTGACAGGACAAAGATGGTATTTTATGAAGATTTGTTTGGCAGTATCAAGATCTACAATATTTTCTAGAGTTGAGAGGATCTAGAATCAGGCTAGGAAGGTGATAATGGGAATGGAAAGAAAGGGACAAAAACTTGTATAAAGAGACTGGGTCACCCTGTGACAGTGAGACTTCACAGTAGAGAGAGAGGGCCAATTTTGAAAGCTTGTTCCCCCATTCACTCTTGGAAAAACTGAGGTATGGATAATACTGTGTGTACAGGCTATCTATTGCATTTCATCTTGTGGATCTTCATTACTCTCTCAGCCCCAGTAACATCCTTAATGATGGATTACGTACAGTCTTATGATTTTCCAGCTTGGCTGCTAACCCTAAAGGTTGACAGTTCAGACCCACCCAGTGGCTCTGTGGGAGAAAGACTTGGTGATCTGCTTCCATGAAGATCATAGCCAAGAAAATCCTGTGCTCTACTCTGTCACGTTGAGTCGGTGTGGGTCAAAATTGACTCAATGACGTACAACAATAAGTTGAACAGAAAGAAAAGGAAGCACCAAAGTAGTTCAACTGCTTATCATGTTTCCAGTTTCAGATTTTTGATGATCTTAGTTAACCACTGATAAGTTTCATTTGACTTTAGTTTATACATGGAATGTTTGTGTTTACCAGGATTTGAAACACTGACAACTGTTTGCTCCTAGAAAAGATGTAGATGTTTGCTGCAGAAACTGACATGATAATTCATGATTTCAGAATGTTTAAAGAAATTGAAAATGTTGTAGGAAGGTAGAATGTGTTTATTATGTATAAACTGAGAGAATGATTTTTAGGATTTTATTTTCACCAGGCTTTTTGTTCTGTTTTATGCTTTGTCATGAAAATATTGTTGACATACATAGGGAAGTTATTCCTGTTCTTGTCTAAAATGCAAAACATTCTTAGTCTTTTTTAGCAAGTAAGCTCAATAGTGCGTTAGATATTCTTAATGCTTATACTATACGTGAAATATAGCGACATTTTCCTCATTCGTGAACTGAGCCTCTAAAAAGTACAGTCAGCCCTCTGTATCTGCAGTTTCCACATCTGTGGTTTCAACCAAGCATGTTCAGAAAAATTTAAAAAAAAAAAAAAAATTCCAAAAAGCAAAACTTGAATTTGCTGCACATTGAGCACTGTGCTGAATCCATGTGAGGGAAGTAATGTGTAGGCATACCCTGCTGTAGCCTCCCACCATTTCACAGATCCTCAGCCTCTAAGCAGCACTCGTTCGTGAGCATTGTTCGCCTCGAGTCTCCTTTATTCGTTTGCTACTTGTGTTGTGTGCACCCTTTGTAGCTGTGAAAAAATGGCTCCTAAAAAACCAATTAAATGGTCAGAGCAATCCCTCAAAGGCTAATCGTGAGGGAGTTGAGAAGAGCGAGAGGAAGGAGTTTTTAGGCTAGTAAGGGATGGCTCGCTGGTGTCACAGCCTCAAGAACTTAAAGATCATGGGAGAATCGGTATTGGCTGGTGAAGCAGTGTTCCCAGAAGAGCTCAAGAACCTCATAGAAGAGAAAGGCTACCTTCTAGAGCAAGTCTTCAATTGTGATAAAATAGCTATTTATGTAACATTTACATTGTATTAGGTGTTAACAAGTAATTTAGAGATGATTTAAAGTTTATTGGAGGAACTAAAGACACAAGGGAAAGAGTAGCCCAAAGGACTAATGGACCACAACTCCCACAGCCTCCACTAGACTGAGTCCAGTACAACTAGATGGTGTCCAGCTACCACCACTGACTGCTCTGACAGGGATCACAGGAGAGGGTCCCGGACAGAGCTGGCGAATAACGTAGAATGAAATTCTAACTCACAAAAAAGACCAGACTTTCTGGCCTGGCAGAAATTGGGGAAACCCTGAGAGTATGGCCCCCAGACACCCTTTTAGTGAGTAATGGAGTTGTTCCTGAAGTTCACCCTTCATCTAAAAATTAGACAGGCCTATAAAATAGAATGAGCCTAAAGGGGCACACTAGCTCAGGGGAAAGGACTAGAAGGAAGAAGGGGACAGGAAAGCTGGTAACAGGGAACCCAAGCATGAGAAGGGAGAGTATTGACTTGTTGTGAGGTTGTTAACCAATGTCATAGAACAATATACGTACCAGTTGTTTAATGAGAAGCTAGTTTGTTCTGTAAACCTTCATGTAAAGTACAACAAAAAAAATAAAGTATATGGGAGGATGTGCAAAGGTTATATGTAAATACTACACCATTTTATATAAGGGACTTGAGCATCCTCGGATTTTGGTATCTGCGGGGGGATGCAGGGTCCTGGAACCAGTCCCCTGTGGATACCGAGTAATGACTCTACACAAAGTTGCCACCATCATACAACAATAGGGTCAAATTGAGCTAAATCTAAATCTTATCTAATAGGGAAGGGATTTGTTTTGTTTTATTTTTGAAGGATGGACTAACCTAGTTTTTGAAGTTCATTTATTCTGGAAATTAAAAGACATTTTCAGCTGATTTATTTAATTATAGACCTGCTTTGGAAGTGGGAAGGAAAGTAACATAGGAGAGGTATTAGCTGCACTTGCTTCTGTGGAAAGTTAATAGTCAAACAGCAATCCCAGATTATCTCTTCTGTTCTTAGTTTTTTCGAGGCCTTAATTAAAAACTATATTCTGTATATATTGAAATGGAGAGAACCTAGCTGCTGTTGCTTTTCATTGTCCAAAATGTTGCTTACATTTATCTACTGTCAACTCCTCTTCCTTTGTCTTTGCCTTGGGGTTTATACTATTTTTTTTTTAATTGTGTTTTCGGTGGAAGTTTACAGTACAAATTAGTTTTTCATTCTAACATTTATACATATGTTGTGATATTGCTTGCAATCCCTATATTTTATCAGCACTCTCCCGCTTTCCCTTTACACCCAGGTTCCCCGTGACCATTCGTCCAGTTTTCCTGTCTTCTCATATTTGCTTTTGGGCAGGTCTTGCCCATTTGGTCTTGTATACTTAATTGAACTAAGAAGCAAGTTCCTCATGTGTGTTATTGTTCGTTAAATAGGCCTGTCTGATCTTTGGCTAAAAGATGGACCTTGGGAGTGGCTTTAGTTTTGAATTAGCACCATGTCTGGGGGCCATAGACTTGGGATTCCTCCAGTCTCTGTCAGACCAGTAAGTCTGGTCTTTTGTGTGTGTGTGTGAATTTGAATTTTTTCTATATTTTCCTCCCCTTTTGTCTGGGACCCTCTATTGTGATCCCTGTCAGAGTTATCGGTGGTGGTAACCGAGCACGATGTAGTTCTTCTGGGCTCAGGCTGGTAGAAGCTGTGGTTCATGTGGTTCGTTAGTCCTTTGGACTTAATATTTTCCTTGTGTCTTCGGTTTTCTTCATCCTCCTTTGCCCCAATGGGATGGGACCAATAGATGTATCTTAGATAGCCACTCGCAAGCTTTTAAGACCCCAAACGCTACTCACCAAAGTAGGATGTAGAGTATTTTCTCTATGAACTATGACCATGGTCCCCAGCCCTCAACCCCAGTAACTCTGTCCCTTAAGGTGTTCGGATGTGTGTAGGAAGCTTCTCTGACTTTGCGTTGGTGAAGTTGTGCTGACTTCCTGTATAGTATGTGTTGTCTTTCTCTTCATCAGAGTTATCACTTGTCTTCTATCTAGTTAGTGATTTGCCCTCCCTACCTCTCCAGTTCTTCTAACCATCAAGGATTGTTTTCTTTTGTGTGTAAACCTTTTCTTGGGTTTTTGTAATAGTGGTCTCATACAATATCTGTCCTTTTGTGATTGACTTATTTCACTCAGTATAATGCCTTCCAGATTGATCCAGGGTGTGAGATGTTTCGTGGATTCATCATTGTTCTTTATCATTATGTAGTATTCCATTATGTGTATGTGCCATAGTTATCCATTCATCTGTTGGTGGGCGTTTAGATTGTTTCCATCTTTTTGCTATTGTGAATAATGCTACAGTGAACATGGATGTGCATATGTCTATCCGTGTGACAGCTCTTAATTCCCTAGGATATATTCATAGTAGTGGGATTGATGGATCGATTGTATGGTATTTCTGTTTCCAGCTTTTTAAGGAGGTGCCATATCGTTTTCCATAATGGTTGTATCGGTTTATATTCCCACGAGCAGTGTATAAGTGTTCCAATCTCCTACAACCTCTCCAACATTTGTTATTTTCTGTTTTTTTGATTGGTGCCAGTAATGTCAGGGTGAGATGATAAGTGATCATAGTTTTGATTTGCATTTTTATAATGGCTGATGATCTGAACATTTCCTCATGTGTCTGCTAGCTGCCTGAATGTCTTCTTTGGTGAAGTGCCTGTTCATGTGTTCTGGCCATTTTTTAATTGGGTTATTTGTCTTTCTGTTGTTGAGGTGTTGGTGTTTTCTATAAATTTTAGAGATTAGTCTCCTGTCAGATGTGTCATTGCCAAAAATATTTGCCTAGCCTCTAGACTTCTACTCTTTTGGAGAAGTCTTTTGATGTGCATAAGTGTTTAATTTTTAGGAGTTCCCAGTCTAGGTTATCTTCTGCCGTTTATGCATTTTTATTTATGTTTGATAGTCTGTTTATTCCATAAATTAGGGTCCCTAGGTTTGCCCCTGTTTTTTCTTCCATAATGTTTATAGTTTTAGGTTTTATATTTAGGTCTTTGGTCCATCTTTTATTAGTTTTTGTGTGGTGTGAGGTATGGATTCTGTTTCATTTTTCTGCAAATGATATCCAGTTTTGTCAGCACCATTTGTTAGACTATCTCTTCCTCATTTAATGGATTTTGTTGCTTTGTCAAAGATCAGCTGCCCATAGGTGGATGGATTTACTTCTGGGTTCCCAATTCTGTTCCATCGGTCTGTGTGTTTTCACTACTGTGGCTGTATAGTAGCTTCTGAAATCGGAAAGTGTGATTTGTTCTTCAGTAGTGCTTATCCGGGGTCTTTTTTCTTTCCATATAAAGTTGGTAATTAGTTTTCCCATTTTTTTAAAGAATGTTGATGGAATGTGGATTGAGATTACATCTGTAGATCATTTTGGGTCTTATTGACATTTTCACAGTGTTAAGTTTTCCTATTCACAAACATGATATGTTCTCTAATAACTTATTTTGTATGCTGCTGCCCAGTATCTTTTCTGTTTCTGAGTCTACTAGTATTCTTCCTTCTTTCCTGTTGTTCACAGTAATGCTTAGAACTATTCTCTCCAATTTATAGTCCTTCGTTAAATGTTTGATGATGATAGGTTAAAAGTAGTAGGTGAAAGTTGGATGGAAACAGGAACTGTATTATTTTTCTCTAGTTTTGGATTTCTCTGTTTTTCCCGTTTAACTATTTATGTGGTTGGATATACATTTATAAAGGGTTAAGCTTTTAGGCAAATAAGTCCCTGTGTCATTTAAATTTCACTGGAGAGGAGGATCTTATTAAAAGAAATTGATTCTTCTCCTAGAGGTCCTGCTGTCTCTGTTTGCCTAGGAAAATACAAGTCTGCCTAAAGGTATCCAAACAGATTTTTCGTTTTCAGTGACTCTGAATGGAAAAAAAATCTATTTTAATAATTTCAGTGATTTATTTCTTACCTATTCATCGTATGATGATTTGGAATTTCTTATTCTGAGACTTGGCTACTTGTCAGAATTTTTCCCCCCCTTTCAGGAGAAGGGGTTGGGAGTGATCCTAGTCTTAGTATATATTTTAGTAATTTTGAAAAGGACCAAACCGAACAGGTTCAAGTATGGCAGTGACGTAAGTATTTTTGCTTTGTTTGTTTTATCCTTTTTTTTTTTTTTTTTTTTGGCTCTTTTATGGAACCATAGTTTTAAATCATGGAATTAACATTGAATAATAAAGCTAGAGAGATCACAAGTTTTTGGCCAAGTCTTGTATTTTGACCTTCAGATTGAATTGCTTGTCTTATTATTGAGTTGTAAGAATTCTTTGTAAATTCTGGGTAAAAGCCTTTTATTGGAAATGCATTTTACAGTCTGTTGCTTATCTTTTTCCCTTTTTTTTTAATTCTTATAAAAATATATATATAAGACAACATTTGCCAGCTCAGCATTCTTTTAATTTTCCAAATGGTGTCTCTTGAAAAGTAGAAGTTTCTCATTTTTATGAGGCTCAGTTTAACCTTTTTTTTTTTAATCGACTGTGTTTTTGGTGTCATATTCAGGAAATCTTTGCCGAGTTGGGAAATGTATTTAACTTTTCTTGATTTCTTTTTGTTTACCTATAAGAATAAATAAGATGTGCTGGCATTTTGCTTTGTTTGCCATAATATTTTTATGCAGTTCCTTCTTGGATTCAAAGCAGAGGAGTTAATTTTGGGAAAGCCTACAGATGTAAATTTGAACGTAGAATTGCCTCTGCTTTTATGATCCTGTTTGTTTCCTGAGTAAGTAGTAATTTATTTTCTTTTCAGTATTTAGGCTCTTGGTCATAGCTGATTCTCTCTCTGCCATTTTCTTCTGGGTTTTTAATACAACCTGACTAATGATGCTTTATGAGCTCCTTTTAAGAAAAATGTATGAATTTTGTTTATAAATTGTACGTCTGTGTTACTCAATAACTCATTAGTGTTGACTTCTGATTTACTTGATAATTCTTAATGTTTAGAGGTGATCTGAGATTTGTTGGAAGGATGGGTGATGATGAGTTATCAGGTCTTGTATTTTGAAGGGAATTCACGGGGTATTAAGAGATGGTCAGAAACATGAATTTCTTGGTAGCCAGCTAATTCAACTTTTTATGTAATTAGGTTATATCATTTCACACAAGCATTGTTTGCAAAAGAGCAATATATGTATTCCCAAAACAGTATACACCCATTCCTCACTTATTGACATGGTTGGGTTCCAAAGACCAGGTCATTATGTGAAAATTGGCATTATGCAAAAATGGAGATCCACCTCATCAGATCATTACATAACTGCCAGATTACATCATTATGTGACTGTCAAAATACATCATTACGTAACCGCCAAAACTGATAATCATGATCCAGCCAAGTGGAAACATAACCTTAAGCATCACAGCCAGCGTTACTCTCACCTTGCACCTTGGTGTTTCTTACTGCCAGACGTACATCGATAATGCACAAGATAGTCGGATAGTGGAATTTTTGCTATTGTTGTAAATGCAAAATGTCAAATGATGAGGTAGTTGATAAGTGAGGAGTGGGTGTATTTATTGTGACATGTTAAATCCTTCAAACTCTCTCAATAAATAGTCAGTCAAAGCCAAACAGGAGGTAACTTATAATAATAAATATTAAAATGTTTGTCAGAAAATAGATTGGGGGAATGGAAAGAAATTGCCTCTAGGAATACTAGGTACCTAGTTTAGTCCAGCAGATAAATGCTTTAAGTTAGGTCTTGCTGCCGATTTTCTTAAACTCTGTCTTTATACTGTTAAACCTTGAAAGTTGTAGCTTCCTGTTTTCCTCTTTGAATAAGATAATCATCTTTTAATGCATGTTCATTAGAATTCACTTTGGTAGCACACACTGATATATTTGGTGGGAAAATGGAAAAAGAGCTTTCAGTGTTGAGAGCCAAGATGTCATTGTTAGATGGGGGAATGGAAATGGTTCATAACCTACCTCCCTGTTTAGGGTACCTTTCTCCAATAAATAGGAAAGCAACTTTGCTCCATCTAGTGTGGGTTTAGTCTATTCTCTCTCTTTTTTGCCGAGAAATTAAAGTTATGGAAATGGTTATTTACAACTTCTCCCCACCTCGCTATGAGTCGGAATCGACTCGGTGGCACTGGGTTTGGTTTTTTTGGTTTAACCCACCTGAAAGAACTTTCATCCCTTTGCTGATTTTCCTAGTTACCCTTATGCCAAGGTCAGCTCCTTTGCTGTCATTAGCTATCATTTTAGAGAATGGGATCTAAAAATTGTTTCTTCTAGATGGTCTGTACTACTATGGCCCTAGGGAACAGGATCTAGTTTTCAACCCAGACAAGAACCATTATCAACTCCAAGGTTCTTTTTCCAACTGGCATGTGGCTACAGTCCATTCTTCACAGTAATGGCTGGTATATAGAATTTTTCAAAACAAAATCCTTTGATACATAGCTCTTTCACTTGAATACTGGTTTGGAAACTTGACTGAGTAGCCCTATCCAAGGGAAACTACTCAGTGTTTCCAATTAGTATGTATGACTCTTGTGTTTTAGTAAGGCTTTTTGAGAGTTTGACTTCATTAGGTTTCAGTTCTCTGAATACCACTGCGTTCTTTAGCTCTTTGAACTCTGTACTTTGTTTCATCAAGCGGTTTTTCCCCTTACTGTCTTTGTCTGTGTTCTGAATTGTGTGTGTGTCTGTGTGATTCCTTTTGAAAAATAATATAGGCCTGTATGAAATTGGAGCCTCCATGGCACAGTGGTTAAGAGTTCAGCTGCTAAACAAAAAAGGTCGGCGGTTTGAATCTACCAGGTGCGCCTTGGAAACCCTATAGGGCAGTTATGCTCTGTCCTGTCATATCGCTGTGAGGTGGAATCGACTCGATGGCAACGGGTTTGAGTTTTTTTTTTTTATATATATTATTTAAAGGTTTTCTAAGTCAAAATAGATGTGGTCTATAGAAATAACATTATGTTGGATATGTTATTTCTGGCTGCTAACCAAGAGGTCAGCAGTTCAAATCTGCCAGGTGCTCCTTGGAAACTCTATGGTGCAGTTCTACTCTGTCCTATAGGGTCGCTATGAGTCGGAATTGACTTGACGGCAGTGGGTTTGGTTTGGTTTTTTTGGTTATTTCTGAAAATAAACCAAGCAGTTTTCATAATTTCCCTACTGTTTAATAATTTGTCTGTAAATAGGATGCATATTTTTAAATAAGCTTAGAAATATAATTTGCTTGTTTGGTGCTTATGGGGCAAAATGTTACTGAAATAATCTCGTGAAGTGTGTTTATCCCTTTCCACATTTTTTTCCACTGCCTTTCAGGAAGATTTAAGGTTAATTTTTACCTCTGGTAATGTTTTAGCACCTTTTTTATATATTAGACATTCTGTCGCATTTCCCTAGCGTGATAGTAAACATTACTCAAACTAAATAAAAGTGTAAAGAATTGACCCTATTTTAAGTATTTTGTAACTGAAAGAGTAATCAGTAATAGATTATTTTAATATTGTACTAAATCTTAGATTCAAACTGATGTCTTCATATATTCAAGTCACAATGGTTTTCTGCATGAAGCTGTAGATTGCACATCACTATACTTGATTGTGAAGGCTTTTGAAAAATCACGTGTAAAAAGTCAGTTATTTTCAGTAGGACATTCACACTGCAGATGAATCCATCTCCTCTGTATCTTATGAATTTTAAAGGTGAAACATGGAGGCAGAGTTGAAATTGGCTTTCAGGTTGAGTGTCAAGGAGGAATATGTGAGGCAGATGAAAGAAGGGATAGATTATAAAATAAAAGGAACATTGGAAAAGATGGTGAGATATAAGGTAGAAGGGAGGTGCTAGAGAGGAAGAATGGGTTCTAGAGAGATACATACTATACACCCGGTGTAATTTGTAAAAACGTAGGGGTTGTTCCTCCTAAGCATGGTAGGTTGATACCTCAGTATGATTTTCTTTTCCTCTAGCATTTAGGCAAATAGTATACTTTGACTTTTGTGTTGGTTTTCTATTGCTGCTCAATAAATTATCCCAAAATTTAATGGCTTAAAATAACAATGATTTATTATCTCTCATAGTTTCTGTGGGTCAGGAACTAGGGAGTAGTTCTGGCTCAAGATCTCTTTCAGAGTTTTAGCTGTCAGCCAGGACTGTAGTCTTCTGAAGTCTTGACCGGGACTGGAGCATCCACTTCCACTGTGGCTCACTCACAGCTGGCAAGTTGGTGCTAGCTCTTGGTATGAGGCCTCAGTTCACCTCTGCATCAGTCTCTCCGTAGAGCTACTTGAGTGTCTTCATAGTGTGATGGCTGGCTTCCCATAAAGCAAGCAATTCCAGAGATCAAGGCAGAAATTGTATTACCTTTTGTGCCCTTGCTTTGGAAGTCACTTCTGTCATGTTCCATTGGTCACATAGATCAGCCCCAATTCAATATTGGGGGGGATTACATAAGTGTGTGGATTCCAGGAGGTGAAGATCATTAGGGACCATCTTGGAATTTGGCTATCATAGGTTCTAAACTTCTTGCAAGCAAAGAATTCAAATCTCCCTGTATGTTCTTTTTCTGTTTTAAATCCATCTGATTTGAAGGGTATCAGCTCTGCTTTTTTGCTCTGTTTTGCCTTGTTACAAATATGTTTTATGTTCACAAGTGTGGATTAAAAAAAAAGCCAAACCCAATACTATTGAGTTGATTCTCACTCATAGCAACCCTAAGTTACCCTTGAATAGTTTTCTTTTTTTTAATTGTACTTTAGATGAAGGTTTACAGAGCAAATTAGTTTCTCATTAAACAATTAATACGCATACTGTTTTGTGACATTGGTTGCCAACCTCACAACATGTCAACACTCTCCCCTTCTTGACCTTGGGTTCCCTGTACCAGCTTTCCTGTACTTTCTTGCCTTCTCGTCCCTGCTCCTGAGCTGGTATGCCCATTTAGCCTTGTTTTTGTTCTATGGGCCTGTCTAATCTTTGGTGAAGGGTGAGCCTCAGGAGTGACTTCAGTGCTAAGTTAAAAGGATGTCCAGGGACGATACTTTTAGGATTTCTCCAGTTTCTGTGAGACCAGTAAGCGTGGTCTTTTTTGTGAATTAGAATTTTATTCTACATTTTTCTCCAGCTCTGTCCGGACCCTCTATTGTGATCCCTGTCAGTGGTGGTAGCAGGGTACTGGTGGAGGCTGTGGTAGTTGTGGTTCATTTGTCGTTTGGACTAATCTTTCTCTTATATCTTTGGTTTTCTTCATTATCCCTTGCTCCATACGGGGTGGGACCAATGAAGTATCTTAGATGGCCGCTCACAAGCTTTAAGACCCCAAATGCTGATCACCAAAGTAGGATATAGAACATTTTCTTTATTAACTATGTTATGCCAATTGAGATAATTGTCCCCTGAGACCATAGTCCTCAGCCCTCAGTCAAATAGTTAGCTTTTAATATAATTCTTTTTTTTTCCTTTTTCACTTAAAATATTTTTACTTTCACTTTGTCTAAAATACTGGTCAATTTTCTAGGTTATTATTAGCTGTAGTGTGTAGAGTGGGCTCCTTGGGTGGTGCAAAAAATCTGAATTGACAGCTCACTAAAGAAGATATAGATGGCAAATAAGTGTATGAAAAAATGCTCACCATCATACATCTTAAGGGAATTGCAAATTAAAAACAACAATGAGATACCTCTACGTTATTGTTATGTGCTGCCCGGTCGATTTTCAACTCAGCAGCCAGACCCCACATGACAGAGTGGAACTGCCCCAGTGGCTTTCCTAGGCTATAATCTGTATGAAAGCAGATTGCCAGGTCTTTCTCCTGTGGAGCTGCTGGGTGGGTCCAAACCACCAACCTTTTGGCTAGCAGCTGAGTGCTTAACCATTGTGCCACCAGGGCTCCTTACAAACCTGTTTTTGTGTGTTGTCCAGTTGATTCCGACTCAGCAACCCTGTAGGACAGAGTAGAACTGCCCCATAGGGTTCCCTAACGTTTACAGGAGCAGATTGCCAGGTCTTTTCTCCCACAAAGCCGCTGGTGAGTTCAACCACAGACCTTTGAGTTAGCAGCTGAGTGCTTAACGATTGCGCTACCAGGGCTCCTTTACAAACCTATTAGAATGGCTAAAATTCAAAAAGTTGACAGTACCAAATACTAATGAGGATGCAGAGCCACAGGAACTCTCATTCCTGTTGGGAATGCAGATGGTCTAGCCACTTAGGTAGACAGTTTGACAGTTTCTTACAAAGCTCGACAAGCTTATCGATGTGATTCAGCAGCCACACTTTGAGGTGTTTACCCAATTGAGTCGAAAGCGTATATTCACGCAATAACTTGCACATGAATGTTTATTGCAACTTTGTAATTGCCAAGAACTAGAAGAAATTTAGACGTGTTATCTGGAGAGAGACATCATGCTTGGTAGGTAAAGTAGAGGGTCAGCGAAAAAGAGGAAGACCTTCGACAAGATGGATTGACACAGTGGCTGCAGCAGTGGCTTAAGCATAACGATTGTGAGGATGGCGCAGGACTGGGTGGTGTTTCGTTCTGTTGTCCGTGGGATCACTGTCACTGTGAGTCGGAACTGACTTGGTGTTACGTAATACAAAAAAGAAGAAGCAGTATGCCCTTTAGTAGATGACTGGATAAACACTGCGCTACATCCACACAATGATATATTTTTCAGTGATAAAAAGAAATGAGTTATCGAGCCACAAAAAGACATTGGAGGAACTTAAATACATATTGATAAATGAAAGAACCCAGTTTGAGAAGATTATACACTATATGATTCCAACTATCTGACATTCTGGAAAAGGCTGAGCTATAAAAGATAAATGTTTGTCAGGGGCTTAGGGGGAGGTGGAGGGATGAATAGAAGTACAGGGGATTTTTAGGGTGGTGAAATTATTCTGAATGATACTGTAATGGCAAATACATGATATAAAGCCCATAGAACTGTACAACACAAAGAGTAGACCTTAATGTAAACTATGGACATCAGTAAATTAAAAACAACAACAATAAAAAACTACAGAGTATTCCACATACTGGTTAACGTGATAGACAAGGGCCTTACTCTTGTGGACTTTATAGTCAACACAGAAACCAGAAAATTTTCAGTGATGTGATAGAAAATAACTGGATGACTACTTTAGAATGGGTAGTCCTGGAAGACCTCTCTGAGGAAGTGATATGTAAGTTGCAAACTAAGTACAAGAAGACGTTAGCTATTTAAAGATAGAGGGAGGAGCATTTCTGGAAGAGGGAACAGTTAGTGTGACTGTAGTGTGTTTGAAAAAAGAAATGAGTTACCAGTGATGAGGGAAGAATGATACAAGGTGAGGTCAGAGTCAGTCATGAGTGGAATTCCATAAGCCAGGGTAAGGAATTTGAATTTTTTTCCCTAAGTGAGATAGGAAGCTATTAGATGTTTCAAACCAGAGAAAACATAATCTTGCTTTCATTTTTAAAAGACTGCTTTGGCTACCTGGATGGCTGGAGAGGAAGGAAAGAGGGTGTAAGGGTGGAGGCAGGCAGACCAGTTTAGTGACTTGCAGTAATTTGTCAGTAGGGAAGGGATGTTTGTGGCTTGGACTAGATGTGAAGTAAAGTAGATGTATTTTTAAAGGTATATTTTACAGGTAGAATTATTAGAACTGGTTGATGATAGGAGTGTGAAAGAAGGAAGAATCAGTGATGATGCTTATATTTTTGACTTGAGCAGTTGGGTGGGTGGCTAAGGCTGGGGTGAGGTGCCAGGTATGGAGAGTTCCGATTTGGTCATTGTAATCATGCAGGCAGTTATACGTAACATTCAGACTGAAGAGTCTGGAGCTCGGGGGAGAAGATGAGGCTTAAAGTATAGATCCTCTGTTCTTTCTGATTTGTCTTGCCTGGTTTTAAAATTGTATGAATAATCAATTATACGTGTTTTATTTTTTAAAAATTCAAACTAGTTATAAAACTAAAGTTCCCCGTTACCACCTTCTTTATGCCCAGACCCCTTCTCTGCAAAAGTAACCACAATTACCAGTTTAAGATATATACTTTTTCTGTGTTTATTTATACTATCTTTACTTATAGAAATATATATTTTGTTTTTGTTTGCAAAAGTAACACACTGTATGTATTCTGCAACTTAAAAAAAAGTGTCTTTCAGTCCAGTTACTTGTTTTAATGGCTACATAGTATTCTGTTCTATGGCATGAATACGTGATTTATGTAGCAGGTTACAAATTGATACTTAGGTTGTTTCTAGCTTTTTTCTTTTTTGCTGTTATACAGCAGTGACTTTTATTCTTTTCAAGAATTTAAAATATTTAATGAATTTTAATTATGTAAATATAATATGTATACCCTGTGCCATCAAGTATAAATTATGGAAATTACCATCATGTTGTTTGCAGAACCCGTCACAATTCTACCATTTTTTTTTTTTTGGTTGTGTAATTATCTGGAGAGAATTATTATTCTTAAATGTTTGCAGCCTGTACTTTGATTAACCTTTTCTGCATGAAGTTAATATGGGTTCTTAAAATCTATTTCTGTAGAGATTTAAAGGTTCTTATTTTCTTTTGGACTTTATAATTAATGTTAATTTTATCTACACTATTAAAAAATGTTTTTCCAGCAATAACTTGATATAGACCAGTAACTAGAATAGTACTTTATCATGCAGAAAACGAGCACCCATATGTTGGACTTTTCTTCCTGCCTCTAAATTTACTTGTCTTGATGTCATGGTTGTGTAGCGAATAGGCTTTTGGGTATTGAGGAGGAGGAGGAGGTGACCACTGTGCAGAACGTGGTGATGGTGACCTTTTGGGTATTGAGGAGGAGGAGGAGGTGACCACTGTGCAGAACGCGGTAATGGTGACCTTTTATAACAAGCCCTTTGATTCAGAAGACTGTCCTGTGCAATCAGTGTTAAGGCTTCTGTGTTACATCTCATTTTCTTCAGATGTTGGCTGACTACTGATGACTTTATGGTTTATATTTAAAATGAAAGAATCTTTAGTAGATTATAAATTATACAACATCTGAAATGGTACAATATAAATAAGGAAGGTAAATCAAAATTACGTACCAGGCCAAGGGAGTGAGTTAGTCACTGTACATGGGGCTAAATTTTAGCTCATGTGTAAGTCAGAGAATGAAATGCAGTGGATTTTATAGAGTTCACCTTAGAAGAAATTACCGTTCTGTTTTATTTTGCAGACTTGAAAAGATAACAGAATTGTTTTATGTTTAAAATATTTTTTTAATGGAAGCCAAATTTGGTATAAAAACTCAAGGCGATGTTTATAGTTTTAAGATATTTTGTTTGTCATTACATTTGTACATTTCTTACATAGTACCTGACAGTAAGTGCTAAGTAAAGGTAGCACTTTAATCTTTACTGTTTTTCATTTAATTCCACTTTCCCCCATGGCTCTCATCCTTGTAGGAAATATTTCTAATATTATCAATTTTCAAAAGCCTAAAACATTTTTTAAAAGAACATACTCAGTTTTATATAAAAAAAAATTTTTTATATAGACACTATAAATTATAAATAACATTTACAGAGCATTTTTTCCACATATATATAATTATTTAATCTTTTTAAGAACCCTGCAAAAGTAGTATTACCGCCCACTTTTTTTTGAGATGGAAAAACTAGGATTTAGAGATGTTAAATAACTCAAAGATTATCATGCGATAAGTGTTAGAATAAAGAGCCCTGGTTGTGCAGTGGTTATGTAAGTGCTGGGCTGCTAACTGATAGGTCGGTGGTTTGGACCCACTAGCCACTTGTTGTAAGGATTATAACCTTGGAAACCCTATGTGGCGGTTCTGCTCTTCCCTATAGGATCGCTATGAGTCAGAATCAACAGCAACGGGTTTGGTTTTACGGGTTTAAGTGTTATTGTCAGGAATCAAGTCCAGGTTCTCTGACTTAGCTAAAAAATTTTTGTTATGTAAATAATGCTGTTTCCCCATGGGAATTAACTCTTCCGTGATTAGGGATTGAAGAAGATATGTTAGAATTGTTCATTTAGCGATTTCTTTATCCATTTCATTACAAATAAGTGTTTACTGTGTGTGTGTTTACTGTGTTTTAGGCTCTTGGGCTTCATCAGTGAACAAAAGAAAGAAGCTTGTTTACATGAGTTTATATTCTAGTCAAGGGAGACAAAGGAGCTCAGTGGTGCAGCAGTTAAGAGCTTGGCTGCTAACCAAACGGTCAGCAGTTTGAATTGCCAGCCACTCCTTGGAAACCTTACGGGGCAGTTCTGTGCTGTCCTATAGGGTCTTATGAGTCGGAATCGACTCAATGGCAGCAGGTTAAGGGAAACAAAAACAAGAAACGTAATCGCTAAGTAAATTATTTAGTGTATCAGAAGGCCATATATTTTATAGAAAAAAAAAAAAGTGTTCAAGATAGGTGGAGCAGATTGTAATTTTGGCCAAGAGAGTAAGTAGAAAAAAAGCCTAAGGCTAGAATGTACTGGTATATTTGAGGAATAATAATGGAAGATAGTGTGCCTAAGGAGAGAAGGAGGATAGAAAGAAATGAGACCAGGAGGTTGGGAGCAGAAGAGCACACATCATATAGGGTATTGTAGGTCATTGTTAGGATTTAGACTTTTATTCTGAGTAAAATGGGGAGCCTTTGTAGGGCTTTGAACATTTCATCCTTGCCGTGTTGAGAATAGATAGTGGAGATGGACAAGGTAGAAACAGAAAGGCCTGTTAGGTTATTGCAGTAGTCTAGGAAAGCCATAATCTGGGGGAAAAGATGGGTGCCAGAGGCAGTTCTCATCAGATTGGTGGTAGTAGAGGTGGCGAGAAAAGGTTGGATTCTAGGTAAATTTTGAAGACAGAGACAATAGAATTTGCTTACAGGTTGGAGGGGAAATGTAAAAGACAGTCTAGATGGAAAGAAGTCAAGGATGACTCCAAAGTTTCTTAGCCTAAGTATCTGGAACAATGGAGTTTCCATCAACTGAGATGGGAAGGATTACAGGGTAGAGTAAGTTTATGGGTATGATCAGGAGTTCAGTTTTGGATATGTTAAGTTTGAAGTGTCTTTCAGATACCCAGGTGAAATTTTTTAGGGTTTAGTAGTGTGGTCTGGGCTAGTGATATAAATTTCGAACTTGTTAGTATATAGGTGATATTTAAAGCCATAAAATGATACATAAGAAGAGGGGACCAAGAACTGAGCCCTAAGACATTCCAACATTAAGAGATTGGAGAGAAAAGGACTCTTCAAAGGAGACTGAGAAGGAATAATTGGTGAGGTAGGACATAAACCTAGAGAATGTGACTGGGGAACTCAAGGGAAGAAAGTAAACCATAGAGGAGGGAATAATCAGTTGTCTCAGATTTTGCTGATAGGTTAGGTAGTATGAACACTGGAATTGACAATATAATGGTATTTTTAGCAATATGAAGGCTGTTGGTTATTACCGGGTTTTCAGCAGGACATGGAAATGTCCTGGTTAGCACTATTTATGTTTTTTTTTAATGGGATTTTTTTTGAGTTTTACAGTATCTCCTTTGCCATGTTCAGGTTTGACGTCCTATTGGTGGTATGTCTGACAGTGGATCACAACTTGGTTCAATGGGTAGCCTGACCATGAAATCACAACTTCAAATCACTGGTAAGTCTTAGAAAAGATCTACTACTCTACTTTTTTTCCCCTCCTAAGTTAAAAAAAAAACAAAAAACCCATAAGTGTCTATTATATATCATCAGGTTTTGAATTAATATTTGTTTAATGAATAAATGAATAACATGTTCAGATATATAAAAATAACATTTTTATTTCAGGATATTCTTGGATATTTTACAGGTCTCTAAAAATAAGTTATTTTTCGTTAAGCAGAACATACACCAATTTGGCAGTTTCTGCATGTACAATTCAGTGCCATTCATTATATTCTTCTAGTCATGGAATCATTCTCACCCTCCTTTTCTGAGTTGTTCCTCCCCATTAACAAATTCACTGCCTAAGGTTCCTAGCTAATCTCTCAAGTGGCTGTCGTAAGTTTGATCCCGTATAGATAGACCATAAAGATCCCAGTGCCCGAAGGAGACACTCTTTACTAGTTAAGGTAAACTACTGTTTGATTTTAAGAAGACTTCAGGGAATTTTTTTGGTTTAAAGTTTATCTCAGGGCATTCACCCAGCCTTCATGTCTCCAGAAAGTCTGGATTCCATGAGAATTTGAAATTCTGTTCTGCATTTTCTTCCTTTCGCTATTGTTTTTTGTTTGTTTTGTTTTTTACGAACAGCTTTATTGAGATATAATTCACATACCATACAATTTACCCATTTAAAGTGTCATTGGTTTTTTAGTATATTCACAGATTGTACAACAATCACCACAATCAATCTTAGAACATTTTCATTACCCCAAAAAGAAACCCATACCCATTAGCAGTCACTCCCCATTTCCCCCAACAGCCCCCAGTCCTAGGTAACAACTAGACTACTTTCTGTGTGTGTAGATTTGCCTATTCTGGACATTTCATATAAATGGAATAATATGTGGCCTTTTGTGTCTGGCTTCTTTAACTTAGCGTAATGTTTTCAAGGTTCGTTCATGTTGTAGCGTGTGTCAGTACTTTCTTTTTTATTGCCAAATAATATTCTATTATAAATATATTACATATTATTAATCTGTTCATTAGTTGATAACATTTAGGTCGTTTCCATTTTTTGGCTATAACGAATAATGCTGCTATGGGCATTTGTGCACAAGTTTTTGTTTGGGATATATGTTTACAGTTCTCTTAGGTGTATACCTAGTAATGGAGTTGCTGGGTCATGTGGTATCCATGTTTAACATTTTGAAGAATTTCAAACTGCTTTTCAAAGCAGCTGCACCATTTTACATTCCCACTAGCAGTGTATGAGAGTTCCAGTTGCTCCACATTCTTGCCAGCATTTGTTGTTATGCTCCCTTTTGATTATAGCCATCCTAGTGGGTGTGAACTGGTGTCTCATTACGGTTTTGATTTGCATTTCCCTGATGGCCAACGATGTTGTGCTCCTTTTACAAGCCTACTGGCCGTTGTATTTCTTTGGAGAAATGTCTATTCAAATATTTTCCCTACTGTTGTTT
This sequence comes from Loxodonta africana, assembly GCF_030014295.1. NCBI lineage: Eukaryota > Metazoa > Chordata > Mammalia > Proboscidea > Elephantidae > Loxodonta > Loxodonta africana. The sequence continues at coordinate 33,698,347 of NC_087365.1, forward strand.
CTTAATGTATATCACTGTCCTTATTTGCTTTTTCCTCTAATGTGCTATATATTGCTTCTAGATTAATGCTCCTGATATGCTATTATATGTTGCATTTATGCTCAGAAACCTTCAGTTCTTCTCTCTCTTTGCTTATGGTATAGAATTTCTTTAACCTGGGCTAAGACTTTTCATAGCCTAGCTCCATGTGATCTCTCTGTAGGTCTTTATAAAATATGAACATTTGTACTAGCCAGGCGAGTCACTGGCTTTTCTTCAGACATGCTTGATATTTCATTGTCTCTTATCACATAAAGGAAACCCTGGTGGTGTAGTGGTTAATTGCTACGGCTACTAACCAAAGGGTCGGCAGTTTGAATACGCCAGGCGCTCCTTGGAAACTCTATGGGGCAGTTCTACTCTGTCCTATAGGGTCACTATGAGTCGGAATCGACTCGATGTGACTGGGTTTGGTTTTGGTTTTTTTGGTATCACATAGGAAAACCCCAGTCTTCCTCCTGAAATTTAAGTAGCATTAATAGATTAATAGTTATCATTCTCTGTTTGGTATTTGGAGCCCTGGTGGTGCAGTGGTTAAGAGCTATGGCTGCTGACCAAAAGGTCAGCAGTTCAAATCTACCAGCTGCCCTTTGGAAACTCTATGGGCCAGTTCTGCTCTGTCTATAGGGTTACTATGAGTTGGAATCAACACGACAGCAACAGGTTTGGTTTTTGGTATGGTATTTTAATTTCTGCTATACCTGGCTTTGGGAGCCCTGGTGGCATAGTGGTTAAGTGATATGGCTGCTAACCAAAAGGTCGGCAGTTCGAATCCAGCACCTACTCCTTGGAAACCCTATGGGGCAGTTCTCTTCTGTCCAGTAGGGTCGCTATGGGTCGGAAGTGACTCGATGCCAATGGGTTTGGTTTTGTCTTGGTGTACCAGGCCCTGAGTCCTTGCGTGGTCAAACAGTTAACATGTTCAGCTGCTAACCAAAGATTGGAAGTTCAAGTCCACCCAGAGGCATCTTAGAAGAAATACCTAGTGATCTACTTCGAAAAATCAGCCATCGAAATCCCTGTGGAGCACACGTGGGATCGTCATGAGTGGGAATTGACGGCAACTGATTTTTATACCTGGCTTATATTCTCAACTGGATTATGAGTTTATTGGCCAGGAGCCATACCTTTTAATTACTATCCCTTCAAAACCTAAAAGTGGTTGAGTTACATAAAGTACAGGTAGTCCCCGACTTATGATGTATTCCGGTTATGACAAACTGTACTCACTATTGTCCGGGGTTTGTTTATTGTACATTTTATCATTAGTACATCTTCCTGGGAGGAAGTTATAGCAGATTGCATCCAGGGGATATGGAAAAAACTGTTGAGTTATGTGAATATGCTTCAAACATTTGATCAGGATAATATGATAGAAGAGATCGGTGGAAAAATCGTCCATATGACAAGAACTTGATATTGCCGTTGCGGAACAGCTCATAGATCACGAAGAAGGGGAATCAACAGATCAGGACTTAATGGATATTGAAGAGGAAAGAAGTACTAAAGAAGAAAGAAAGAATGAGGAAGAGGAAGGAGAGAAGTTGTCAAAAAATTTTATAGTGAGAGGATTAGCTAGGAGTTTTTTTCTAAACTAGATCAGCAGGGGCTTCAGTTGCTTGAAAACATGGACCCCGGACGCTGATTGCTTTGCTAAAGCTGATAGACAGATTTGGGAAGCAGTGAGATGTTACTGCAAAATGTATGAAGAAAAGGACCATTTAGTCAACTCTCAGTAAGTTTCTGACTAAAAACATCATCTCCATTCCCAGGGATGGTCCATTTGACCCAGAACCTTCCTCAAGTGGAGTTATTACTGCAGCTGACAAAATGCCAATGTCATTCAACTCTTCTTCATTGTTAGAGTAAATTTTTATGGTCTGTATTTTTTTTTTTATGTATGTATGTATTAAAATACATCTGTAAATTTATATGTAATGTTTTCAACCCCCAAAGGGAAATAAAGATAGGATTTTTAAAGATACTAGTAATAAAAAGCAATAATAATGAAAGCTGAAAAAAGGAAAAAAGGTGAGGTATTTGACTTAACACTAGAACCGACTTAAAACGGGGTTATTGAAACTGAACCCTGTCATAAGTCAGGGACTACCTGTAATACTTTAAGGTGACAACATTGTAGAATTTACTTTTGGTAACTTACTGAGATGTAGCTCATTTGGGAATTTCTGTTGACATTAACTCTTTTTTTTTTTTTTTTTTAGTGATGTCTGGTTCTCAGTGAAAGATACTAGTATTTCTTTGCTAAAGCCAGAGTCTAATTTTTCTCCCCTCAACCTCCTTTCTCCGTTCAAGCTGGATTGAGTAACTGATTTCAGCTGGGCCAGGCTTTTTGGGAGTTTATTTATTTATTTATTTATTTTAAGCTTAATGTTTAACACATGTGACTGAAACAATCTTTTTAAAACTTTTTTTAGTTTTTAGATAATCTAAATACATGCTTTTTATTTTTAAAAAATCAGTAAAATAATACTGTTTATCATCCTGTTTATCAGAGAGAACTGTTGTTAATAGTCTGGTTTTATATTCCTTTAGTTTTTTTTTTTTTTTTAAATAAACTGGCTACCTTATTTATTTGCCATCATTATTATGGTAAAAAATAAAATTTAACAAATGCCTGATTACACATTTAGAAGACATATTCCCTAGCCACTTCAGAGTTTATAGTGTTGGGTCTGAAAATTATAAGAATGCATATGTTTAGGGCAAAAGCAATTTAATGAAAAAATATATATATAATAAAGGGGTAAAAAGTTACATTTCAGGAAATATATCATTAGATACAAAACAAATGGAGAGCAGCATAGGGTAGTATACAATTAAGTACCAAGTTGAATAGAATGAAGCGTCCTTCATAATTTGAGTTTACTTCTTTGCTTTTGATGCTAGAAACCTCAGAACTTAAGGTTTTTACACAAATTACCTTAATGACATTTAATTTTTTCTTTTGTGTACTGAATCAGCTATAGTATTTTTATTGTAAGCTGCCTCGACACATGTCTAGAATCAAGGAATGCATAAATATACAAGTTTAAAAATAATACCAAGGTGTATGGTCATGACAAGAAGACATAGTAACTGTGGACAGGAAAGAGATACCAATATTTGACTAGATTTGCTGGGAAAGGTGATTCTTAAAGGATTGCTACTATTTAAATGGTGGAGAGTAGAAAGGGATCCTTTCAGGAGAGAACTAAGCAAGATGAATGAAGGAGGGAAATGAACATGATTTCCCCTAGTTTCCCAAAAACCCAGTGCTTCCGTTGGGGGAGCCGTGGAAATTAATGAGAGTGGGTCATCTGCTTCAGGCGTGTCAGGCAAAAAGAAAAAAAAAACATTGCTAAGGGGGATGAGGTAGAATCAGATAGTGGTCAGATTATGGTTTAGAAGGTGGATGTGAAAGATTAAATAGAAGAATTTAGGGTCAAAAGTTAAAAAATCCTACTCGAGTTCTGCTCAAGATTATTTTCTTCTCTTTCTCTGTATATATCTACATATACTTACATTAATTGTTTACAATATGTATTTGGTAATTGGTCTCCCTTATCAGATTAAGTGAGGGTAGGTGGAGATTTTAAGTTGTAACAAAATAGGAATTAAAAAAAATAATTCATAGTGCTATTGTTCAGAGAACTTGGCAGTAAGTTTTAATTTCACTAAATTCTTTGTAAGAGTGTCACAGGAAAGGCAGCCTTACTTTTCAGAACTATTACCAGTATACTAGTAATATTTACTCTCCGTGGTAGGAATCTAATTTATGGAAATAACAAATAGCATTTAGCTTGCTCAAGTTTGAGTTGAGTAAGAAAGGTTTTTTTCTGTGTTAATCTTTCACATAGACTAAGGTAACTTATTAAGGTAGCCCCTTTGGGAACTCCTGTTGGCATTACAATGATATTTTAACATTTTTCTTAGGTATCTGAAAGTACCTGTATCGATCCCAGTGTTGGGCAGTGTAATTTCCCAGTGTAATTTATCAAATAGATGCAGAAATTTTAGCAGGAAATCATAAATACTACTCTCAAATATTTTGACTGACTAATGACTTACAGTGTGCCATTAAATTTAGCCTTTACAGTTGAACCCTTGGAGAGGTCATCCAGCTCCTCCTAGTTTTAATTGAAAAAAAAAAAAAAAAACCGGTATAGATGAATGACCTGCATCTACTGGAGAGTTAACATACCTGGACTTTAGTCCTGGTTCTGACATTTAATAGTTGTATTATCTTGGGTATTACTGTCACTAATAATGCCTTTGAACTTCAGTTTCCACATAGGTGAACTGGGGATATAATATCCTTGTTACACTGTTGTTGGGAGACAGTGTATATAAGTTGAAAAGCTCCAAAACACTCTCAAGTATAGGGTACTAGTACTCTCTTTTTCCTAATTCTTTATTTCTTTCTCCCTCTAGGATTATTCATATCTAATTGCATGTCTTAAATCTTCTATAAGCTTGATTTTTTATTTTACACTGTGTTTTTTCTTAACATGATCATTCAATTTTTCTTATATTTTAAAAAGGGCCAGAATGGATGGCAAGAATAGTGCTATTTTGTCCAAAGATCATTGATGTTTATTGTAAAAATTTAGTTTATGACCAGAAATAAAAATGTTAACGTTGTTATGAACAACCTGCTGCATCATGTATTCATAATTTTCTTTACCTCTCTCTCCTTTACCCTTCACATCCCTGCACATTACTGCCAGAGTCTTGCATTTCCTGGATCCTTTTTTTTTTTTTTTTTTGGGCAGGTGTCCCTTGCATTGGACTTGAGTCTGTTTTCTGATATTCTTCCCTATCTTTAGCCATTTCCTATATAATTATATTCTATATATCACTTCAGCTATTATACTGAATTCACCTGTACTTTTTATTTTATGCTTGCGTGGGCAAAATAAGAACTTTGACATTTGTAGACTCTTATGTTCTTAGCCTTTAATCTCCAAACTCATTTGAAGAAGAGGCATCATTTTGATTTTAAAGTGATTGGAATTAAATATAAAATTAATTAAATATTACTGCATTTCCCCAAATTGACTTGTTTGTTTGTTAGGTGCCATCGAGTTGATTCCAACTCATGGTGACCCTGTGTACAAAAGAACAAAACACAGCCCAGTCCTTTGCCATCCTCGTGATCCTTACCTTGCTTGAGCCCATTGTTACAGCCGCTGTGTCAATCCATCTCGTTGAGGGTCTTCCTCTTTTTCGCCAGAATACCACATATTTAGCTTTCATTGCTCAGGAATCAGAAGGCCCTTCATACTGAAATAATTTAAAGTAAAAAGTTTATATCCAGTTCAGCCCACTAAGGGCATAGTTCTGCCACAGAGGCCTCATGTGACCTGTCATGACTTCTGACGATGGAGGCAGCCCTTGCCCAGTTGGTTTTATCTCTTACCTGTTGTTGTTGTTAGGTGCCTTCTGAGTCAGTCCTGACTTGTAATGACACTATAAGACAGAGTAGAACTGCCCCATAGAGTTTCCCAGGAGCAGCTAGTGGATTTGAATTGCCGAACTTTCGGTTAGCAGCTGAGCTCTTAACCATTATGCCACCAGGGCTCCGTTATCTCTTATGTAGCTTATCACATTGCTGATTTATCCAGTCTCAGCCCCCTTACTTGTTTTACCATGTTTACTATAGCCCTCTGGTCCCCAAAATAGGCTGAATAAGCTAGAGATCCACTTTTACACTCTCTGTAACACTGTCTGTATTTAAATTGTCAAAGTTTTTTTTTTTTTTTTTTGGATTAGAGAAGTAGGCTGAAGAACAAAAATCAAATCAAAGCACTGACTTTCAGAACAGAAGGGTCAGAAGAACATTGACTTAATACAATGGAAGTACATGCAATAGACAATAAGTAACGTACATACTTCTATGTACGCATGTTACTCCAAAGCAAGGAAACTTGTTTTCTAACATCACGTATCATTTGGTTCAGCAAACATAGTGACTGTCTCTCAGGTTTAAATCACTAAGTACTATGGGGGTTGTAAGGACTGACTATGTCATTGCCATGAAGGAGATTAGAGGGTTAGTTAAATAAGTAAAAACTAATGATAAAAAGACAGTATGAAATGCTATAAGAAGCATAGAGACAGGAGTAATTGAACTTTCTTGGAGTTAAAGAAGCATTCAATTAAAGGTATGAGGCATTTTTCTTTCAAGGCAGAAATAAGATTTTATTGAGTAGAAAAGAAAGGAATATTGTGAGTGGAGGGAGCAGCAGATGCAGAAGCATAAAAGTGCATAGCACCTGTGAGGGCAGCAAACAGGTAAGGGTGGCTGGAATACCAGGGGGCTGGTGAGATTGGGCACAGGAGGAACTGGAAAGGTAAGTTATGGTTACATAGGAAATGATGTAAAATGCCCCATAAGAGTTTAAACTTTGTATCGTAGGCAGTAGAGAATAACTGAAGGAATGACATGATCACATCGGCTTTAGGAAGATAATTCTGGGAGCTGTGGGAGTTGGATTGGAGAGTAAGAGGAAAAACAGGCAACCGTAGACACTTCTTGCGGTAGCCTACCCAGGTGACAGATGATACCGACGTTTTTATGGTCCCTTTTCCAGTTTATAATTTATAATTCTTTTATTTTTTTCAATTTACTATGGGAATTTAAATTTTAGGAAATAGTGCATTGTTTATTTTATAATATTAGAACTGTAACAAAGGTTTTATGCAATCTAAATTTTGAGATTTGAACACTTTAAATAATTTCTCCTGTCCAGGCTTTGCAGTATGACCATTGAGCACATTTTTAAATTTCACTGAGCTTTTCTTTTTATCAGAGATAGGTCTGTTCCCACTTGAAAATCTTCTATTCTGAAAAAGACTTCCTACTTTGTGTTTCCACTTCGATGCCTCACAAGCATCTCAAATTTTATACATTCAGTTAGAACTCTTCATTTTTGTGCCTATGCCTCCACCCTCCTCAAACTTGTTCATTCTCAGATCTTTTCCATCTCATTAAATGACACCATCTTCCATCCTTTATTTATGCTAGTAACCTGGCAGTTATCCTTGCTGCTTCTTTCCCTCAGTTTCTTCATGCAGTCTAATCCTGTTGGTTCTCCTAAAATATTTATTCCTCTCCATGTCCATCTTTAGCATCCTAGTCCAAACCACTGTCATCTCTTGACTGCATGACTTTAATAGCCTGTTAACCCCTACTTTGTTCCCCTTTCAGTTTATTCTTTTCACAGCAGTAAAATGACCTTTAAGTGCACTTTTGACGTAGCTGTATCTGCAAAGTTCCAGACAATACCTGATTTGTGTAACAGACACCTAGTAAATTTGTTGAATATCACCCTTTTGCTTAAAACCTTTCAATGACTTATTGCCTATCTCTTTTTTTTTTTTTTTAGCAACCCTTTTTCTGCCTTCGAGAGATTTTTTTTTTTCCTTTGGATAATGCGTATTGATTTCAAATCCTATTCAACTTTTTCATACCAAATATTCCAAAATTATGGTCAATTTCTGATTTCTAGAATGTGCATGGATAGACAGCCCCCAGGTTATGAAAGTCGGATTTATGGACAACTCATACTTGCCCTTTAATGTTATGTAAGTTTGCTCTCACTTTGAAACAATTGAACCAACCCCCACTGCAACAAATTCTTCATCACAATCACCTTTACTTGCTCCAAGTGCAGCTTTTAAATCAGTGAAAAAGCTCCAAGCTTTTTCTTGCACTAAAGTAGGGCTAAATAAGAACCGTGTGCACCTGTTCCGACTCACCTACAAATTCGACTTGAAGACACAGATAGGAACAGATCTTGTTCACAAGCAGGGTACTGCCTGTATCGTTAGAACGTTCCCCTAGCAGCTGGCTTGGATGGAAACAAAAGGTACATAAGCTGCAAGAAGAGAGAAGGTTGATATATATGAAGTCAGAGATTCAGGGCCACTACCTGGCCTGTGCCTGTTACAATGCCCAGGCTCCCAGACTGTCTGTACTTTGGACCATCAAGCTTCTTGGGTAGCTGGACTACAAACTGCTGTAGTCACTTCAAGGCCCATTAACCTTGATATAGGTACTGGCATCCTCTGAACTTTACTGCTGAAGTACATACCCAGTGGTAGAGTATTTCCTTGGATACGATTACATTTTTTTATGGGGGAGCAATGAGTTGCCACCTGTGGGAGCAATGGGGTGTTCTGCTAGTTTCAGCTCTACTTGTTGTACCGTCCAAGGGGTGTGGACAAGGCTACTTTAGGGCAAAGGTGACAGACTCAATGAAAACCCTATGGATCACGACAGAATATTGTCCAAATACAGTGCTGGAAGACGAGCCCCCTAGGTTGGAAGGCACTCAAAATACACAGTGGGTACAATGGACGTAAGCATACTAACAGTCATGAAGGACCGAACAACATTTTGCTCTGTTGTACGTGGGATCAGCGTGAGTCAGAGCCAACTTGACAGCAACTAACAAGAACATGTGAGATCCTAAAAAAAATCTTAGTTTGTAACTCTCCTCCTCCAGTAGCTTTCCATCACACTTCAAATAAAATTCAAATCCCTTATCTTGGCTTACAAAGCTAAACATGATCTCGCCTCATTTGCTGTTTTTCACTGTGCTATGCTTTACGTCAGATATGCCAAGTTCCTTTACTTCTGTGTAGAATGCCCACCACACCCAATTTTCACATGGCTGTCCCTTTTTTTTCATTTAGATAGTTGCTTAAAAGTCACTTCCTCAGAGGCCTTCCCTCATCACCAAGTCATATTTTGTCACACCAGCTTGTTTTTTTTTCCTCCCAAGGACTTTCCCCCCAAGGACTTTCCCCCTAACTTAGAATATAATCTTGAGAGCTTGGGCCTTTTCTATACTGTAAACTGTTCTATCCACAGAGTTCAGAACAGTATCTACACATAGTAGGCATTCAAGTATTTGTTCACTGAGTTTGTTGATGTACTTTTTAATGGACATATTAAAATAGAAATCTGGGACTAATGATACTGGCAGTGGGGATCTACTAATAGGAATTGAAGTGGATGGTATGGGGAAGTCATATTTACTAGGATGAGAGGAAATACAAGGGTCATGAGTGAATAAAATTAGTAAATATTTTAGAACAAAGCTTCTGAGCAAAAAGAATAATATTCTGTTTAACCTTTAAGAAATTAAATTGATTTGAAGGGTGAACTAAAATCTCAACTATTAAAATGTTTTACCTTTTTCTTTTAAATAGTCATCTCCGCAAAACTCAAAGAAAATAAAAAGAATTGGTTCGGACCAAGTCCTTACGTGGAAGTCACAGTAGATGGACAGTCAAAGAAGACAGAAAAATGCAACAATACGAACAGTCCCAAATGGAAGCAACCCCTTACAGTGTAGGTTTGATAGTATTGTCTATACTATATTTTGTTTAGTAATTCAGCAGAAATGTATCTTAAAATATTTTCTCACTTGTTTTCATTGGTTCCCTTTTCTGTCTTTCATCATTTTTCTTCTTTTTTCCCTGTTTCTAGACCCCTTTCCCCTAGTCCTCCTTTTTGTTTCTTTTTAGATATTTCCCTCTCTGTTTTTCAAGTCTCATCTTTTCTTTACCTCTTCCAGTTTAGGAGGTGATGGTATCACTGTTGCCATTGAACAACAGCTGGAAGAGTCCATGATCACAGGTCCAGAGAGATTCTTAGCGACCCTTTTCTTGAGTTTGATGAGTTTGAATGACGGGGCTTTGAGTAGCTCACTTTATTTTTTAACTTAATTTTTAAAAGTAATGGTTTAGTTTTTTGATTACGATGCCCATACAGATTTCCACAAGGATTTTTTTTTTTAATAAATTATACATTTTATTCCACAATTTTGTTTTTGTACTTAACACTTGTATCATGGGCATCTTTCTAGCTGAGTACATATAGGTCTAACATATATATAATATTCCTTTATCTTTGTGGACTGTAATTTATTTTAATAGTTCTCTGTTGATTTATTAGTTGGTTTCTAGTGTTGTGTTGTTGCCATATGCATCCATGTGCATATATCTTTATATGTCAATGTTTCTATCTGTAGGATGAATTTTTAGAAGTAGAATATAGCTCAGTTTTAACACTTTACAATGAAACAAATGTTGGTATTATAACCTAAGATATTGAACGTCTTTGAAGGGAATTATAGGCTAATTTCAATTTTTTTTTTTGCTAAAATGGAAGAAAAAGAATGATTTAACAATAAATAGATTTTAAAATAACAGCGTGTTTGATTTGAGGACCAAATGTGTATTAAAATGTGTATCAAAACGTAACTAGGTATTAAAACAGCATATATAGGCAAATTGCTTTCATTACCTGGTATTTGCAATTCTTGCATTTATTTCTGTTACAGGAATAAACCATTTGACTAAAAAAAAGTTTTATTTCTAAATGGTGAAACAAGAAGCTTGAAATTATAAACTCTTCTCTTCGCATAATATATTATTGGTGTAGATAGAATTTATTCCTAATAAATGATAAAACAAATTGGATATACTTCTTATTATATTCTTTAATGTGGATTTTGAAGTTCTAGGTGCATCTTTAGGTTCTTTGTGATGATTTTCAGCAAATGAATGAAATTTAAGAATTCAGCAAAGATAATCTTGAGACCCATTTGCAGAATTACCATTCTTATGTTCCTCATCTGTACTTATTTCAACATTAATGTTTCTTAGGCTTTCTGTTTTTAGTTAGTGACCCGTTAGAGATTATGATTCTAAGTAATATATGTGTAAAAAAAAAAAAAAACTTCTTAAAAAAAGTAGATTTTATAAAGCTTACAGTCTTCATAATGGCCAGAGAGATTCAGCTAAATGTTAGACTGAGTGCTCATCTAATTTCCACCAACATCTGTCTGCTCACTAGATCTGTACTTTGAGGCTCTTAAGCTGTTAATGACATTAAACTCTCCCCATAGCCTCATATAGTAGTGTTATTGAGTCTGGATATTGGGGGAGCCCATAGCTCAAGCTCTTTTCGTGAATTTTTAAGTTGTAGCAGATTGGCCTGCAATTTTAACACAGTTTCTTCCATTGTTGAGTAGTAGGCTTTTCCAGACTGCTTCTCCAGATTCGAGCTGAACTAATTTAGATGAGACTTTCTTTGATGGCACACTCTGTGTATCCTCTCCGATATTAAAAGAACAGAAACAAAATTATCCCTTTATTTTGTCCTCATTATGAATCTCCAATTGACAAATGAGGAATGCTTTCTTATTATAGTATATATACTGTCTGCTCTTTTGAAGTAGCAGATGAGAATTTTGAAAAGATGAGAATGAGTGCATTGTACTAAAGAAAAGGCAGCATTAAGTTGAAAATATTTTAAACTTTGCTTGAACTACTTGTGACTGTTAAAATAGTGATGGGAATGTGGCAGAGGTAATAGGCATAGTTACTTAGGGAGGAAAGTGTTTCTTTGTCCCCCCAAATTTGAACACTTTTTAGAGAGAATGAGGTATGGAGAAATTTAAACATTTCAGGAATTTGTCTTTATAGTGTTTAACCGTGGAACTATGGTAGATTATCTAGTGGTCCTCTTTTTCTAATTGATGACTAAAATTGTATATTTATTACAAATTGAAACTCTGCAAAGTTTGATTCTTTATTGGAATTTAGGAAGGTATGAGTGAGTCTATATTTGTTTGACAGATTGTTCTGGACACTTTGCTTCTAGCAATGTGAAACTGTATACCTAACGTAATCCTCAAATCATCATGTAGTTGACCGAGAAATTTTTTAATACAAATTTTAATGACAGGACTTTGTTGAAATTATAGTTCTGCCACTTATTGACCTTGTGACATTGGGCAGTTTGCTTAACCTCTGTAAATATCAGAGGTTCTGATAATCAAAGGTTCTGAAGCGTGTGGCTGCTAACAAAAAGATTAGCAGTTCGAGTCCACCAGCCGCTCTTTGGAAACCCTATGGGGCAGTTCTACTCTGTCCCATAGGGTCGCTGAGTCTGAATTGACTTGATGGCAACAGATTCAGCCTTTTTGATCTGTGCATCAGAATTTGCTTAACCAATACATTATTGATTTTATATTTAAAATGCTGAAGATGGTGATAATTCCCATCTCATAGGGTTGCTGTGGAGAGTAAATTGAAAGAACCTCAAGATCAGTAATATTGTATATAAAATAAGCGTTTAATTTGTAAATTCACACTTGTTTACCGCTAAAGTAAAATGAGCTCTCGAACAGTTTGTAGCACAGTAAGCAGTGTTACTCTTACTGATGATACACACGTGAAGCTGCCCTGGTAGTTCAGCCACAAGTGCACATGGCCATGTACGTACAGGTGTGAGAAATTCAGGCATGGTTTTCATAAGATTACAGAATTGAGGCCAGTCTTGGTTGTATAGTAAACTATAAAGTATGCAGTGAGAAGATCTTAGATATTAAAACATAACTAATTTAGGATCTAACTGTGGTATTTAATGAAAATAATATTTTTTTCCCTTTTTCACTTTTAGTATCGTCACCCCTGTGAGTAAATTACATTTTCGTGTGTGGAGCCACCAGACTCTGAAATCTGATGTTTTGTTGGGAACTGCTGCATTAGATATTTATGAAACATTAAAGTCAAACAATATGAAACGTATGTATGTAAAAATAATAGAAATTGCACTCAACTGTTTGTTTTTCTGAAAGGGATTCGTATGCCAAACATGCAGAATGACTCATGTTTACTGTTTGTTTTCACGTTCACTTGGTTATAGGATTAACAGGGAGAAGAATGTTAATAACCTTGATTTGGCCATTCATTTTGGATCTCATATTTCAATAAATATTGATTATTACTTATCTAGTAAATAGATATTTGTTAAAGTAATACTGAATTATGGAAAAATTTGAAAATACAGAGCAAAGATGAAGGAAAAAATGTAATTTCACTTCAGAGACCAAAAAATTGTTAATATTTTAACAGATTTCCTTTTCAAATGCTTACTTTTTAAATTTTCTCATTTTAGGTGGTTGTGGTCTTATTTAAATATGTGCATGTGTGTGCGTAATGTAGTAATTTTAAAACTTTACTTATTTTACTTAATATATCATGATTTTAAAACATAGGTATTTTTCTGCTCCTCGACTATCTAACACATCTAAGAATTTTCTCTGTTTCGACTTAAGAGATCTTATCCATTTTTGTGTTAAATGTTTTGACTCAATATAATTTATTTAGGCATATATTGCTAAATAATCTTGATTGTTGTCCTGGCTCATTTTATACTGTAGTCTTACAAGAATAGAATGAATATAGTAAAATGATTAAGATATTCAGTATTTTATATTCTGGGTATTAAACATTAGCAAATTTTGTTCTGTTTTTAGAATCTGGTGTTTCGGTGTTAAGGCCTCAAATCTTGGGTGAAGTATGTTAAAACAATTTGTGTGCATACATATACATTTTTGTGGCATTAGGTTTTTAACAGTTAAAATGACTTAAAGAAAAAAGTATTGACCTTTTTCCTATAATTTTATTCTCTTCCAGTTGAAGAAGTGGTTGTGACTTTGCAGCTTGTAGGTGACAAAGAGCCCACAGAGACAATAGGAGACTTGTCAGTGTGTCTTGATGGGCTGCAGTTAGAGTCTGAAGTTGTTACTAATGGTGAAACTACGTGCTCAGAAAGTAAGTAATTTTTTATAAAGGGTCTTTAATGATTTTTCTTACATAAAATAGCCACTGCTCTTTGTCAGTTATTGCTATTCTTTTTTTAATTAAAGTAATTTTATTTCCTTTTTCTTTTAAACAGTGACTTTGATTAAACATTTTCATTTTAGTGTTTTTTCTATGAATAATAAACGTTTGTATTTTTCTGTAAGTTAAAAAGTTAGCAGAGTAAGAGTTGAATTGCAGTTGCCCTAGTGAATAATGAACTGATTTATAAAGTGTTTTTTCTCTAGGCCAGCCAGTGGCAATTATTATGGCATATATGATTCCATACACCCTCCTGTACCAATGGCGGACACAGCTTATTAGTCTGTAGCACTGTCTGGTCGAGTTTAAATCTGATGACAAATCCTTCTTAGTATACTCTACCAGATAGCCATTTGTTGTTGTCATTCCATGTCTGTAGGCTACACTTACAGAGTTGTCTTTTGTGTTGTTGTAAGTGGTATTAATGACAAAACCAATTCATTACAAGTAATCTGTGTGTTAAGGAGCCCTAGTGACACAAACAGTTAAGTGCTTGGTTGCTAACCTAAAGGTTGGCGGTTCGAATCCTCCCAGTGGCTCTGTGGGAGCAAAACGTGTCAACCTGCTTCCGTAAAGATTTACAGCCTGTGCTCACAATCATTAGCCATTAGAGAAATGCAGATCAAAACTACAGTGAGATTCCAGTTACTCCAACAAGGCTGGCATTAATCTAAAAAACACAAAATAATAAATGTTGGAGAGGTTGTGGAGAGACTGGAACACTTTCACATTGCTGGTGGGAATGTAAAATGGTACAACCACTTTGGAAATCGATTTGGTGCTTCCTTGAAAAGCTAGACATAGAACTACCATACCATCCAGCAATCCCACTCCTTGGACTATATCCTAGAGAAATAAGAGCCTTTACATGAACAGATACATGCACACCCATGTTTGTTGCAGCACTGTTTACAATAGCAAAAAGATGGAAGCAACCAAGGTGTCCATCAACGGATGAATGGATAAATAAATTATGGTATATTCACACAATGGGATATTACACATCGATGAAGAACAGTGATGAATCTGTGAAACATTTCATAACATGGGGGAATCTGGAAGGCATTATGCTGAGTGAAATCAGTCAGTTGCAAAAGGACAAATATTGTATAAGACCACTATTATAAGAACTCAAGAAACAGTTTAAACAGAAGAAAACATTCTTTAATGGTTACGAGATGGGGGAGGGAGGGAGGAAGTGGGAGGGGTATTCACTAATTAGTAGATAGGAATTATTTTAGGTGAAGGGAAAGACAACTCACAATATAGGCGAGGTCAGCATAAATGGACTTAACCAAAAGCAGAGCAATTTCCTGAATAAACTGAATGCTTCGAAGGCCAGTGTAGCAGGGGCGGAGGTTTGGGGACCATGGTTTCAGGGGACATCTAAGTCAATTGGCATAATAAAATCTATTAAGAAAACATTCAGCATCCCACTTTGGAGAGTGGTATCTGGGGTCTTAAATGCTAGCAAGCGGCCACCTAAGATGCATCAATTGGTCTCAACCCACCTGGACCAAAGAATGAAGAACACCAAAGACACAAGGTAATTATGAGCTCGAGAGACAGAAGGGGCCACATAAACCAGAGACTACATCAGTCTGAGACCAGAAGAACTAGATGGTGCCCAGCTACAACTGATGACTGCCTGACAGGGAACACAACAGAGAACCCCTGAGGGAGCAGGAGAGCAGTGGGATGCAGATCCCAAATTCTTGTAAAAAGGCCAGACCTAATGGTCTGAGACTAGAAGGACCCTGGAGGTCATGGCCCCCAGACCTTCTGTTAGCCCAAGACAGGATCCATTCCCAAAGCCAACTCTTCAGACGTGGATTGGACTGGACAATGGGATAGAAAATGATACTGGTGAAGAATGAGCTTCTTTTTTTTTTTTTTTTCCATTTGAAAGGACCAGTGGGTTCCAATTTTTATTGCTCATCACAGTCTCCTAGAGAACTTTAAAATATGCCAATGCCCAGGCATGCCCTCTGATTACATCAGAATATATGGGAGTAAAGCCAAAGCAGTATTTTTTAAATGTCTTCAGGTAGTACCCACGTGCAGCCAAGTACTGGGAAAGGATCATTGTTTTTTAGCTTAGTAAAGCCCCTGTTCCTTATTATTATTATTTTTTTAAATAATTTTTTTTCTTAATAGATTTTATTTATTTATTTTTAATTAACTTTTATTGAGCTTCAAGTGAACGTTTACAAATCAAGTCAGACTGTCACATATAAGTTTATATACACCTTACTCCGTTCTCCCACTTGCTCTCCCCCTAATGAGTCAGCCCTTCCAGTCTCTCCTTTCGTGACAATTTTGCCAGCTTCCAACTCTCTCTATCCTCCCATCCCCCCTCCAGACAGGAGATGCCAACACAGTCTCAAGTATCCACCTGATATCATTAGCTCACTCTTCATCAGCATCTCTCTCCTACCCACTGTCCAGTCCCTTTCATGACTGCTGAGTTGTCTTCGGGAATGGTTCCCGTCCTGTGCCAACAGAAGGTTTGGGGACCATGACCGCCGGGATTCCTCTAGTCTCAGTCAGACCATTAAGTATGGTCTTTTTGTGAGAATTTGGGGTCTGCATCCCACTGATCTCTTGCTCCCTCAGGGGTTCTCTGATGTGCTCCCTGTCAGGGCAGTCATCGATTGTGGCTGGGTACCAACTAGTTCTTTTGGTCTCAGGATGATGTAAGTCTCTAGTTCACGTGGCCCTTTCTGTCTCTTGGGCTCTTAGTTATCGTGTGACCTTAGTGTTCTTCATTCTCCTTTGATCCAGGTGGGTTGAGACCAATTGATGCATCTTAGATTTTAAAATAATTTTTATTGAGCTTTAAGTGAACGTTTACAAATCAAGTCAGTCTGTCACATATAAGCTTATTTACACCTTACTCCATACTCCCACCTACTGTCCCCCTAATGAGTCAGCCCTTCCAGTCTATCCTTTTGTGAGAATTTTGCCAGTTTCTAACCCTCTTTGCCCTCCTGTCTCCCCTCCAGACAGGAGATGCCAGCATAGTCTCAAGTGTCCATCTGATACAAGTAGCTCACTCTTCATCAGCATCTCTCTCCAACCCATTGTCCAATCCCTTCCATGTCTTCGGGAATGGTTCCTGTCCTGGGCCAACAGAACGTTTGGGGACCATGACCGCTGGGATTCCTCTAGTCTCAGTCAGACCATTAAGTGAAGAATGCGCTTCTTGGATCAAGTAGACACATGAGACTATGTGTGCAGCTCCTGTCTGGAGAGCAGATGTGAAGGCCTAGGGGGACAGAAGTTGGCTGAATGGACACGGAAACACAGTGGAGAGAAGGAGTGTGCTGTCTCATTAAGGGGGGAGAGAGCAACTAGAAGTATATAAAAAAAACCAAACTGCCGTAGGGTCGATTCCAACTCGATAGCGACCCTATAGGACAGAACAGAACTGCCTGATAGAGTTTCCAAGGAGCGCCTGGTGGATTCAAACTGCCAGCCTCTTGGCTAGCAGCCACGGCACTTAACCACTTCGCTACCAGGGTTTCCAGGAGTATATAGCAAGAGAGACTGAAATTGATTTGTAAACTTTCACTTAAAGAACAATAAAAATTGAAAAAAAAAAAGATTTGCAGCCTAGGGAACCCCATGGGGACGTTCTGCTCTGTCACTTAGGGTTGCTATGAGTCGAAAATCAACTCAATGGCACCCAGCAATAGCAAATAGTGTGCTAGTATATCTTACAACATATGATTTAATTTGCTGGTGCTTTGTTAAAAAGGAGCCCGGGTGACACAAACAATTAAGCACTTGGCTGCTGACCTAAAGGTCAATTCAAACCTACCCAGTGGCTCTGAGGGAGAAAGATCTGGAGATCTGCTTTTGTAAGGATTACAGCCAAGAAAAACTCTGTAGGGTAGTTCTGCTCTATCATGTGAAGTTGCTGTAAGTTGGAATCAGCTCGACGGCACCCAGCAGTAACAACAAAAAGACAGTGCTTTATTAAAGGAGAGTAAACGTGAACTATGATTAAAAGTTTCTAGTAGCCCCGAGTTAGGTGTCATGCTTAATAAAACATTCTCTTGTTGAATTCCCTTCAGATATTTCCATCATATACTAATGTACTAAATGTATTTTCACTTAAAACATAGATTTTAGAGGCCCTGAGACAAAGATAGGGTGGATTGTTTCCTTGATCAGTCTGACAAAGGCTTTTTTGTTTACTTAGAAACTGCGTCATGAAATGTTTTATAATTGTCAGGTGCTGTTTTATTCTTCCATCCTACCTTGATGGAAGACTTCCTACTTCCTTTTTAACTCGGGACTTTTTTAATAGAAAGTCCTTCAAGATAGTCCTGATGTGTTTTACAATTTGTTCTTTAGGATTAGTGAGAATGAAGAGAAATTTCTGAAATGATCACACCACTTCAGAGTTGATACTTTTAATTGACTACGGTTCACAGGATCTCTGTAATAGCTACATTCTTTTAAAAATGGGAGATCTGGCAGTTAAAATACAAGTTAAATTACATTGCCCAACTTCCCTGAGCCTCAGTATTATAGATTCCTACGTTTTTTCCTCTTAGAAGCTAAAATTATTACTAGCCAAAATATTTAATAATTAACAAAAGTAAATATTTCAGAGTAGGATCTAAACTACACATATACTTAAGACTTTACTGTTTATTTCCTGCAGAACTGGACATTTCTGTGTTACGAGTTGTTCCCTAAAGTAGGAAAATAATTGGCAATGATAATTTAACCTGAATTTTAAGCAGAGAAAGGTTTGAACTGAGAAATTACGGCGGATTTTAGAGTTGAAGTTGCCAGATACAATAGCTGCCATTTGTTGAGTACCTAGCACGTGCCAGGTACTTTGCTTGGTTTTATCACACACGTCCTCGTTTAACCATCACAACATTGTAGGGCATTTCTTGCATTTTGCAGACACGGAAAGTAAGGCTCCAAGAGTTTTTAAATAGTAAGTCCATCGTCACATGGACTAATGTGATATAGAGCCAAGATTCAAACCACAGATACTTGTTAATGTTGCCTTCTCTTTCCAATACACAGTTGGTTTCACACTTAACCCAGGAACTATAAATCAGATCATTACTTGTTGTAAGCAAACAAACAAAACTTTCTGCAGGCCACAGGCATTTTTGTTTGGAGCTGCGCTGAATTTTTCTGTGATTGGTTTGATTTCTGTAAGTTTAAGCTAGAAACAAGCATTTCAGTTTAGCATTAAAATCGAATTTTCAGCAACCTTGGCATTGTCCAATTGGATGAGAACTAGGGTAAAAAATCACCTTTGTGTTATACAAGTGTTTTTCTAATTTTAGATTAACTTTTTGAGATTTTTTTTTTTTTCCCTGAGCATATTCAGTCAGACGTTTTTGTGGAAGAACACATAGGATGATTCTTAAATCTGTCCTTGTAGACTTTAATTCAGTTAATTTTAAAATAATACTTATAAAAAGAAATCACTGTCTGAATTTTGGCGTGAAAAGTCACCAGATAGTAGCTTGCTATATATGTAGATATGGAGCCCTCGTGGTGCAGTGGTTAAGAGCTACGGATGTTATCCAAATGGTCAGCAGTTTGACTCCACCAGCTGCGGGTCTACTCTGTCCTATAGAGTCTGTGTGAGTCAGAGTCGACTTGATGGCAAAGAGTTTGGTTTATATATTTAGATATACTGTGAAGATGGGATTTTTCTAATGAGACAACATTATCTTTTTTTTTTTTTTGAGTTGCTTAAGAAAAAAAATTATTGTGGTAAAATACATATAATAAAAAACTAGCCATTTCAACCATTTTTAAGTGTACAGTTAATTTGGTGACATTTATTATATTCACCATGTTGTGCAATTGTTACCACTATTTATTTTGGAAGTTTTTCATCACCCCTAACAGAAACTTGTTATCCCTTCAACAGTAACTCCCATTTGTCCCTCACTCATCCCCTAGTAACCACTAATCAACTTTTGTTTCTGTGTATTTGCCTATTCTACATATTTCGTGTGAGATCATATAATATTTGTCCTTTTGTGTCTGACTTATTTCACTCAATGTAATGTTTTTAAGGTTCATCCATGTCATAGCATAGTTTTTTGTATTGATTATGTTTGGATTTTTTGGTTTTTAACTATTCTAAGGTTGGAAGCATAGCATAGGATTAGACCCAAGTAATTTATGCTGTAAATTTCAGCTATGACATCACTCTGTATTGAAGTGAAGTAAAAGATTGAGCAAAAATGTCCCTTGTTCAGACCTTGCTAATCAGGTATAGTTTTTGAGAAACAATAATGACTAATATCTGCCCAGCACTTATGTGTGCTGGGTACTGTTCTAAATGTTTAATCCTGACAACTACTCTGAGAGGTAGGTGCCATTATCATGCCATTCTGTACATGTGTAAAAAGACACAGGGAAGTCCAGGTTACTTTTTCTAAGGTTGCTAAGCTAGTTAATATATGAAGCTAGGATGCAAAGCTAGTTAATATATGAAGCTATGACACAAATCCAGGCATTCTGGCCTCAGAGCCCGTGTGGTTAAATAATATGCCTCACTGTAGTAAATGAGAAAGTTTAGAAGTAGCAGTTACGAATAGATTTAAATGGATTATTCAAAATGATTATCTTAATTTTTGAGAGAAGAAAAGTGGGATACTAATTGACTGATGTAGTAACATATACTGGATATTTCGGTTTAGTTTTCTGACTTCATTTACATCCCAGTCATTTTAGGGGAATATATTTCCTATAAAAAGAATGCTTATAAAACTGAAGTTTCCCCCTTTACAGCCATTTTTTATTTCAGTGTGTGGTGTACTTTACATATTATAAAATTTGTCCATTTCAAGTATGCAGTTGAGTGACTTCTAGTAACTTTACCGAGGTAAATCAGTGAATCACTTTTAGAATTTTTTTCATCCCCCCAGTAGGATCCCTTGTACCCATTTACAGGAAACCCTGTTCGTACCTCCAGCCCTGAAGAATCACTAATCTACTTCCTATAAATTTTTCTTTTCTGGATATTTCATATGAATGGTCATTTCATATAGTATGTGGTCTTTTGTGTTTGGCTGCTTTCACTCAGCATAATGTTTTTGAGGTTCATCCATGTTGTAGCATGTATATTCGTTTTTATTACTGAATAGTTTTTCATTGTATGAACATACCACATTTTGTCTATCCGTTCATCTGAACCATTTTTTAAATGTAGTGTTTCTAGAATGGATCAAATACTTGTAGCTTTGCTTAGTATGGTATAGTGTAGGGGTGACTCAGCATCATTTTTATGAATTAATCTGTTGTTTATATTGTGCTGTAATAATGTGATACTTTCACTCTTTGAAACCGTGACTATATTCAAAGGCTTTTGTTCTTTTAGTAAATGGAGCTAGACTCTTGAGTTCTTTTATTTCAGTTTTTCCTTCCCTTTATCTACTGTTTTTGCTGCTGTAATTGTCCCTGCCTCTAGCTGCTTTCCTCTAACACTTTTATTATAAATAGACCCTGATTGAGTTCTAAGGATATTTCCCATGAGTAAAATTGAATAAAGTTTGAATAAAGTGTGAATGTTTTGGCCTTTGGTTTGGTTACTTTGAAACCCATTTGTGCCTTTCCTGTTGCCTAAGCTATTTTCCAGGTCTTTGCATAAGAGAGGTGTTACTGATATTTCTGTTTTCAGAGTCTGTTTTATTGATTTATCACTCTGCTGGCTCTCAGCACTTTCTTAGGTATTTGAAATACAAAAGATGGCTAAAGTACTTGGTTTGAAAAGGCAGAAGTGGAGCATGACTAATATATCTTGACTGACATTTCTTAAACCTAATGATAAACATTTGCCCAGAATTTTGATAAAACTTTTCTAATTTCAACAATATGAACATTCATCACATTTTCTTTTTTCAGTGTTTCTTTGGGATTTTAACTAAATTAAACAGTTAGCCCTCTGTATCTGGGAGTTCTGCATCCGTGGATTCAGCTAGCTGCAGATTGAAAATACATGGGGAAAAAAAAAATTCCAAAAAGCAAAACTTGAATTTGCCACGCACCGAGCACTAGTCTGAATCCATGTGAATGAAGTGATGTGTAGGCTTACACTGCTGTAGCCCCTCGCCATTGCACAGATCTGCAGTCTCTCTTCAACAGTTGTTGCTTGAGCATTGTTCACCTTGTGTTCATTTGCTGGCTACTTGTGTGTACCCTTTGTTACTGTGAAAAATGGCTTCTTAGAAGCAATTAAACCCGGACAGTATGGCCCCTTGACACCATTTTAGCTCAGTACTGAAGTCATTCCTGAGGTTCACCCTGTATCCAAAAATTAGGCATGTCCATAAAACATAACGAGACTAAAGGGGCACACCAGCCCAGGGGCAAGGACTAGATGGCAGGAGGAGACAGGAAAGCTGGTAATAGGGAAACCAAGGTCCAGAAGGGAGAGTGTTGACATGTCCTGGGGTTGTTAACCAATGTCATAAAACAATTATGTATACCAACTGTTTAATGAGTAAACCTTCATCTAAAAGTACAGTTAAAAAAAAAAACAAGTCTTTTAAAGGCAAGTAAGTGGTCAAAGCAACCCCTCAGAGGCTAAGTAGAGAGCAGGAGGAAGGTGCTTAAGGCTAGGAAGGGGTGGCTGGCTAGGTGTGTAAAGCGCTACAGTCTCAAGAACTTAAAGATCCCAGGCAGCATCAGTGTTCCCAGAAAAAAAAAAGAAGAGCTCAAGAAACTCCTAGAAGAGAAAAGCCACCTTCCAGAGTAAGTCTTCGGTTGTGGAAAAACAACTATTTACATAGCATGTACATTGTATTAGGTATTACAAATAATCTAGGGATGTTTTAACATATATGGGAGGATTTGTGTAGGTTATATGCAAATACTATGGCATTTTATATAAGGGACTTGAGCATCCTTGGATCTTCGTATCCGAGAGGGGTCCTGAAACCAATTCCCCGTTGGATACTGAGGGACAATTGTAATATGTTCTTTACTAGAAAGATTTAATAAAAAGGCTTTGCTTACATGGTATGTTTAGAGGAAAAAAAAAAGATTGAAAATTCCTCTCTTGAAACTCACTTTCTGTTTAAATTTCATTGACGTTAAAGGTACTTCACAGAACGATGACGGCTCCAGGCCCAAGGATGAAACAAGGTAAGGTTTTATTGTGATTGCTTACTGTAGAATGCAGAAAGAGACAAAGGAAAATGAATAAAGAGAAATCTTAGTTTGAATTTCAGTTCAGATTGATGTAAGAATAAATGAATGTCAAAAAGAATTGAGGGCTCAAGGTAAGAAGGGAAATATTTTTAAAAGATTTCGAGACTCTCAGCTATAGTGAATAGGCCAGGTATACGCAAATTGCTGATACTTCCTTCAGCATGTAGAAAGTAAAATCACTGGCACTACCTTCAGCTTGTAGGAAATGAATGTATATATTGGTGCCCTTTCCAAAAACAGGGTGTTCCGAATCTCAGGGCAATCACTAGGCTGTTAAGTTTCTTTTCTAGAAAAGCTGGAATATGAGCTTTGCATATGTGTGAAGGCCAACATTAACTGTGTTATCTTCTCAGCCTTCATTAGAAGGGGTATAGATTTGTACCAGCTGTCTGCTCTTAGCATAGGTTTAGCTCTTTCATGTGGCTACCTGTTTCGGTTTGTGTTGACCAACTTATCAAACTTTTAAGTGTTTGTTATCCTGGAAACTGTCATAATAGATGAAATTAGAAAAGGAGATGATCTTAAGTTTGAAAACAGTAAGTGAAGTGCAGTGGTTATCAAATTCCATTGGAGTCTTTGGTTTTCCTAAACCAGGTAAACAGTGGGTAGGAAGAAAAAGATGAACCAAAAGAAGCAGTAGTCAGAGGGGAGAAGAACCAGAAAAGCAATGTCAAGAAGATAAGGGAAAGATATACAGAAAGATGCTGCAAAGTGGAATAGGTGAAACAGTAGAGCAAGATGTTGATGGTTGTTAAAGCTGAGTTGATAGGTATGTAGGAGTTGTTGCACTAGACTGTCTGCTTTTGTGATGTGTGGAAATTTTCATAACAAAAAGTTAAAAGACAGCTTATCTAGATCTTTAGGATAATCCAAGTTTCTAGAGCTATTCTGTCTTATCTAAGAGAGACCTACCTTCACAGAGTCACTCTTAGAGTGATGAAGAACCATCTCCTATACTAATCTTGCAAGAAGAATATTAAGGAGTAGTAACTTTTTTTATACAGAATAACTACTTTTATTTCTCACTGTGATTAAAAAGCAGAAAAGATTTTTAAAATTATGTAAATATCTCTAGACTGAAAGACAACTTTTTGTGACTCTTTTTAATATTATAATAAAAATTTTCTTAAATTCTTGAAATTTTTCCCATGAAATACTTTAATATTTCAGATTGCTTTGAGCCATTAACTCCCCAGCAGTTCTGCTCTGTGCTGTAGGGTCCCTATGAGTTGGAATCGACTCCAGGGCAGTGGGTTTGGTTTGCGGGTTTTTTTTTTTTTTTTGGGTAATAAACCCATATCTTTGCATTGATAAGTGGGAATGTGATAGAATTTTATATGGTTCTGTTATGCACTGTTTTGTTGTTTGTTTGTTGCAAATTTCATTCTTAAAACAATTTTGTGAAACCCCTTGGACTTTGGACATACTATAAATGTCTTAGAAAGGCTGTAGTAGAGCCCCAGCCTCATGCCATTTACTTAATCAATGTTTTACATTTCTCAATTGAATTACTGTTGTAAATAATCTGAGTAACAGTGCCTTTCAAGTTTCTGAGACTGCCGGACAAATCTTTGAGCATTTTTTTGTGTTTAGCGTGAATTCTTCTGCATTAGGTTTTGTTCCAGAGATGATGTTTGAAAAGGATTTTGTAAACTGTCAAATGCTTTGTAAATGTTAAACCAAAAACCAAACCCCTTGCTGTTAAGTCAATTCCTACTCATAGTTACCCTATAGGACAGAGTAGAACTGCCCTATAGAGTTTCCATGGAGCGCCTGGTGGATTTGAACTGCACACCTTTTGGTTAGCAGCCATAGCTCTTAGCCACTATACCACCAGGGTTTCTGTGTGTCACTACACAATAATCCATGACCATAACCGCCTGTTCCCCTTCACTTTGACTGGCAGATTTTACAACACTATAAGGCAATATTATAAGGGAGGGTGACATTTATTCAGTGAAAAAGGGCATTCTGTGCTCCCCATAGTTATTTAGGAAGTTTAGGTACTAAATATCCTTAAGTTGTTTTCCCTTTTTGTCTAATTTAAGCAGTATCTGTAGCATGAATCTATTCTTGTTGACCTGCTTTTCCCCTTAGCATGTCTGGATGTTTTATATTTCTTAGTGTTCTGTCATTTTTTTATGAAGTCCCAAAATAGTTGGTGCCTGGTATTCAAGATTTTGTTAGAAGGTGCCATCTTGACTATTATTCTTTGATCTGTATATTTCTTATGACCTTATTGTAGTACTAGCATTCTGTCTTGGTTCTCCAGGGATCTCTGTCCTATCCATAAATATATGAGCTTATAAGATCGGATGTATATGTATGATAGAAGTGGAGAGTTGTAAGGTTGTGAAGGGAAGGGACGAAGCAGTAGTAGTGCATAATTAGTAGCTAATTGCTTTTCAAGGGTGAGGGTGGTGATGCTCTTGTTGGCATTCTGTGTAGCGTATAGGTTTTCAAATTGATTTTCTAAATCCATTTCAGGTTTTACCTTTATAGAGCTGCTTATTAAAGAAACGAAAATAAACCACCAGTGGTATTTCAGTATGGGCATGCCTCTGAGAATAGAGTACATGAGAATCACCTGGAGGGCTTGTTAAACCACAGGTTTCTGGGCCTCATCCCCAGTTTCTATAGGTCTAAACTGGGGCCCAAGATTTGCATTTCTAACAAGTTTCCAGTTAATGCCACTACTGCTGGATCAGGGTCTACACTTTGAGAGCCACTGTGGTTAGAAACGCAGGTATTTCTCAGATTACAATAAACCATCTTGAGTAGTAATCTTTTTAGTTATGTAACAAAGTTTGTTTCTTTAAATGCAGAGCTTCACAATTTGCTGGAGACTTCATTCCATCTTAATCTCATATTCTTTGACTTAATAGCTAGTTTGCATCTGATATTTTTTGAAGTGTTTTTATGTTTATTATTACTGTGACACTTGTGAGAGCTGAAACTCTACAGGACTGCCTTGTTATTCCAAGTCTCACAAGTTTTCTGTCTTTGATGGGGTGCAGTCTTGCCGCTTTTCTATCACTTGTTTTAGCGGAAAATATTTGAATTTTCCCTCTGACAGGTTTTCACCTTACACAGGTTCCAGCTTTTGCAGGTTTTATTGTAAGAAATGTACATATAACAGAGTATAAAACAAAATGTACAAAGGCTTCATGGAAGAAGTAATATTTTACTTAAGACCTTCAAACATAATTATGAATCATATATGCATGTGTTGAGAAAATTGGTAGGAGGGAGGCACTTCTAGATGGAAGGTAGAAAAACAAAATCATAGAGGTGTTGAAGAACCAAGGTTGTGTTATAGGAAATCTTCAGTCAGTATTTGGCTGAAGACAGAGTAATTGGAAGGAAAAAAAACATCAATCAGTTAATATGTATTGCCTCTTATTATGTACTGGGCACTATGCTGAGCATGTTTCCTGTCATTTCAGTTAATCCTTAAACACTTACATGAGGTAGGTACTGCTGTCTCATTTTTACAGGTGATGAGAAAACAGGCTCAGAAAGGGAGAACTTGCCTGAGTTAATAGTGTAAGTGTCACAGTTGAACGGGGGAGCTGCCTTACCTCCAGAGCCTGGGCTCTTAACTATTGTGCTATACTGCCACCTAAAATTAGGTTGAAGTCATATAAGTAAGTGCTCAGCTCCAATAAATGTTGTTTTTAGTGTTCAGATAGGTTGGGGCTAGGTAGAGGTTTTAGCTTACAGGTGAAGGCTTTTATAGGCTTTTTTCTGTGGATGAATGTCTCTGAAAATATTTGAACAGGGGATTGATATGATCAGAGCTGCATAGGAAAATTATTTTATTTGACTGGCGTATAGTTTGGATTATATGATTATAAGTGAAGGTTGGAAGACCTGTGTGAGAAGTTGTTACTGTAATCTCCTTGAGAGATGATGAGAACCGGAACTGAAGCAAAACACATGAGGAAGAGTAGGCGTGGGATGGAAAATGGAGTTATTCTGGATTGCCTGCATTTAGTTGATAATGTGGTAGCAGATCATGGGAGTGAGACTCTGATTTGGGAATCGTTTTCAGAGATGATCTTCAAAATAATGGAGTCTGATATCCTAGGGAAAATCTGTGGAGAGGGAAAAGGAGGACCAAGAACTGACCATAGGGACCTATATTTAGTGAATGAGAGGAAAGGAACAAACCGAAGAACATGCTTATTAGAGGGGAAGGAGGAGATTAGAAAAGCAGTATCACAGATGTTAAGAGAATATGTTTGTAACAGATCAGTATTTGATACTTTCAGATGCTCAAAAGAGAATGAGGTCTTACGCTAATTAAGCCAGGGCAAACGGACTGTGTGGAAAAAGGAAAATCATATTAGAACCTCAGTTTGTCCCAAGATCAAAGTAGATTCCAGGTTAATTTTTAAACTGATTTTCCAAAAAAAAAAAAATGAAGCTATAAAACCTTTGGAAGATAACATAACTATTTAACTCATGTCTGAATAAATTAAATTGTATAGAAAATTAAAACTAACATATTTAAAGATACAGAATTGAAAGCAGATGACAAATATTTAACTATTATAAAATAGATTTGTATCTTCAGATTGTAAAGATTTCTTACAAATATTAAGGAAGAAAACTCTCTGTAAGGGAAAGATGTACAAAAGGTATGTACACAGTTTGTGGAAGAAGAAACTCAATGACCTGTAAATTTGTGAAATTGGCAGGACTTAAAAAGATTTAAGCACTTTATGGTGAAATGGGCATTTTATCTAGCTGAATGGGGAAGCAGATGGATTATGATCTTTTTCAAGTATGTTTTAACAATTTAGTAGGTAATATATAAGCCTTTAAAATATTTGCAGACTTTGACCGAACTATTCTGTTCTAGTAATCTATCTTGAAGAAAAGATATTAAAAAAAAAGAAAAGAATTAAATTATGGTATATATGAGTCGGAATTTATTCGGCAGCAACAGGTTTGTTTATATGATGAAATATTCTTCAGTCATTAAGAATGTTTTTTAATAATTTTGGGAAAATGACTAGCGTAATAAGTAAAAAGCAAAGAAACTGCCCAGGGTATGAAAGTTTTATGTGTTGTATGATCAGTTACAGCCAATGAAAAAGGACTGGCAAGAAATACTCCAATATCTTAATGGTAAATATCTTTAGGATGTGGGGTTGCAGGTGATTTTTATTTTCTTCCTTATTTCTAAAGTTTCCATATTTTCTAAAATGAGCATATATTTTATCATTAGAAGTTAACTTTTTCATGTTGAAAGTCTTTTTTGATTTAAAATGCACTAAATATGTAATTGCATAAATTTAAATACAAAAATATTACAATGAAGGAAAGGGGAGTGAAAACTAGCTTGAGCAGTTAGGATTGAGGAAGAATTTTAGGTTGAAGGGTTTGATGTGTGGACTAAGAGGGAGAATCCAGTAGTGGGAAAATGATGAAGACACAAAATGAGCTAAGTGATAGGGAAAAGTCCTATAGGATATAGGCTGGAATCAAGGATACAAGTGAATAAATTAGCCTTGAAGAAGTGGAGAGAGATGTTTTCAGAGATGGGAAACAAACAGATGAAGATGGTCAGTGGCATATAGAAATTTTGAGGTGGGGAAGAATAAAGTTGAAGAATAGTAGATAATTATAATCTTAGGAAAGAAGAGTCAGAGTTGTCTATAGATTGGAACTATTATTATTTGAGGAGATGGAAAAATTTGAAATGGACACTGTGGGAATGTGGCCAGGAGTGAATTAGAGATATAGAAAGTGATTGATTTCTAAGCAGTATGGATAGGCTAGTTGAAGATGTTGAATAATATGAGCTGTAGCCCATGTTGCCTCAGTCTCTGGATGTGATTAGGCATAGGAGATTGTGGGCTACCAGTATAAAAAGATACAGACTGAAGAAGCACAATTTAATTTTTTTTGTACCTCGTGCTGTATAATTTGTACAGGGTCTAGTAAAAGCTCTTTTTTTCTTCCAAATTATTTTTAATTTTATATTACTATTTTTAATACGAGTATACTGATCCATGAAGCCCTTGGTGTTACTAGATTGTCATAGTCATCTGTCATTTCTAATTCCTTAGCTCCCAGGAGATTTGAGCTGTGATTTCTTCTTTTTGACAGCAAAAAAAAAAAAGACTTTATCTTGTGAGTCATTGGAAATGAAAACCTCAGGCCTTTCCCTTTCTGGGCCCAGTGGAAAATCTTTCAGGACCTTTTATAGAACAATTTTACCACTTTAGTACAGTACTTATTTAGTTGGCCATTTTCCCCCTCTGATTTCTCAAATGAAGTATTCTTCAGCATTACTTGTTGGCCCCAGAGTCGGTAGTAGAGAATGTGAATAAAGGATTAGTTGTAGTAAAGAATTGAGGGGAGGGGCCAGTTGCGCAGGGGTGAAAGAATTAAAGGTGGCGGTAACCCTGGTGGCATAGTGGTTAAGAGCTACAGATGCTAACCAAAAGGTCAGCAGTTCGAATTCATGAGGCACTCCTTGCAAACCCTGTGGGGGTGTTCTCTGTCCTATAGGGTCACTGTGAGTTGGAATTGACCAGACCGTAGCAGGTTGTTGGTTTTGTTTTAGGGAAAGTAGCTTAGGTTGGATCCCAAATGAAACTTTCAGGGGGCTGATGGACTGTGAAGAAACCGGGGGGGGGGGGTCAAAGATCATGATGACATTAAAGGATGCAGAAGAGTAGAGAGGTAGAAGGAATAAGAGGTTCTAGTCAGGAATTTTAAGAGTTCAGGATCTAAGAACAGAAGTGATTCTAAGTATCAAGGAAATAGAAGAAGCCATCAAACTATATGCACTGTTAGGTAACTTTGTTGAGAGACGGAGGCCAAGATATTAGAAGAGTGAACAACACGGATGTTAAAAATCCCCAGGAGTTTAATCTCCAGCAAAATCTAGTATTTTTGAAATGCCACATTTGTCATAGCATATTTGCTTCATTCCCTGAATGTTCCTCCTCCCCCACATATCCCTAAACTTGTCTTGTGCTGGATTTGCAATTTCATATGTCTTTTATAGCTGAGGAGGTTTTTAGGAATCATGTAGTCCAGATAATGAACTTTTGAGGTACAGAGAAAATAATTTCTCCTTAGTCATGTAACTTGTCAGTAGTAGAGTTAGAGCTGGAAACCTCAATTTCTCACTTCTGTTCCATTTTGCCAGTTGTCTATCTTATGAAAAGCAGCAAGAGCCCTTCTTTCATACTAACTAGTAATCTCTTAAAACAGTATGGGGAGGCAATTCTCAGAGTCTCAGAGGGGTATATTACTCAAAACAGGTTTGGAACCTCAGCACTTAGGGGAGGGGGAGGAGTTTCAAAGCTGACGGGGTCCACCTTGACTCTCGTGTTCAAACCATATGCTGGGGTGGCTTGAGGTCCTGCAGGCAGCCAACACTGATGAGGTGTTGACAGCCAAATATTGAGCTGTTCCCTTTATTCAAAGTAAGTGTTTGAGGAACCCCCAAAGCAGTACTTGGTGCTATATTGTCCGTATAAATCATTTGGGGGATCTGCTGAAATGTTAGTTGTGATATAGTAGGTCTGGGGTGCTACCCAAGATTGTGCTTTTCTAACAAGCTTCTGTGTGATGCCCACGTTTCTAGTTCAGAGACCACACTCTGAGTAGAAAGGCTGTAAAGGACTTCTACAAAACATAGTTTGAAAACTATTTAATATATGATTCTGCCTCCCTACTTTGATTTCTTGACTTTAGTAGATTTTATTTGGTTTAGGCTTTAAGGTTCGGGAGATACGGGCTAATACCATGTAGTGGATTGCTGTTTACCCAGTAGTAGATATCAGAGCCTTAGCTGATGTCTCTAAACTTGCTACTCATGCTTTCCTGTCTAATCCATTATTAGATTCCCCCATCCCCACCTCATCCCATGAGAAGGGGAATCAACTGTATTTAGCTGTCAGTAGCAGTAGCTTCCACTCTGACATTTCCCATTAGAATACTCTCGTCGTTTCCTTCCCTCCAGTTGATATAATTGCTTTGAAGAAATAACAGATTCTTTAAAAAGGTCTGTAGGCACCACTACTCTAGATCACTAACTTTGAACATTTTGAATACCATTGTACTGGGGAACAGTGTCCAGGCCTGAGAAAAAACTGTACTTCTTTCTTCTGGCATGGGATAGTCACCCCTGCCCAAACACTTGAATAATACTAAGGGCCAAGGAAATGAAGATGGTGAAGCTATTTGTGCTTGTGATAAAATTGTGACACTGACATTGGGATTTTTGAGAACTTCGTTCCTGCTTATACAGAGCCGTCGAAAGATTTATTTGAAACCGAAGCCAGTATATCTGATAGTTTTTAGTTGTCCCAAGTGTTTCTGTGCCCTTGGGTAACCCCTCCCTCTCTTTCTGGATGAGCATCTGAGGATTATATATAAGACTTTACCAAGCGCTAGTCTGAAATTAGGGAGCTTTTCTCAAGCTCCTAAAACTTTAAGTTTTGGTCTTCCTGCTGGTCTTTTGTTAAATTCAAAGAACATTGATTTTCCTTTCCCCTTTCTTTTCTTCTCTTCTTACTCAGAGTGAACACAAATGGATCCGATGAACCTGAGGATGCAGGGTCTGGTGAAAATAGGAGGGTCAATGGGAATAATTCTCCATCACTCTCAAATGGCGGTTTTAAACCTTCTAGGCCTCCAAGACCTTCACGACCGCCTCCACCTACCCCACGTAGACCAGGTGTGTATTCTAGCCATACACTGGGGATGTAGCTCCCAATACTGTGATTGTAAGTAACATTCTGTTTGGGGCTTGATCCTTAGGTAAGTGTCAGGAGACCCATTTAGGTCCGTTTTCTAGCTATATTCTTACATTTAAAAATTTGGCCAAGGATAATGTTCCTGTAGGTAACTAAGAAATGCCTTTTCCCTAAGTTTTTCTTCCAGAGGTGAAGTTAGAGAGGCTGTGTTCCACTGAGAATGAAAAACATATCTCATGTGCATCTTATAAAGTATAGACAGTACAGATAAGATTGCAACTTTCTGGTAGGATTTGTAACTGTGACGTGAGCATGTCATGTAGTCAAGGATCTCGTTGCTCATTACCATTATATACTTTTAAGAGACAATTAGTAAATGGCAAATAACTCAGCAATAATAAATGATACTCATATTTTAAAGGAAAAAATTATATAACAAAAGCATTTCATGTAATAAGAATGCAAATATCTACAAGTGGAATGTATTTTTCTCATTAGCCAAACAAATCTTTAATTTTAGAATAATCTTTTATTACTTCCCTCAGTTAGTATGTGAGCAGGGAATATAATTAAATGTTATTAGAAGAGTAAGTTGGTTGTCCACAAATCATTTTAATTAAATGACTTTGTGTTTGATTATATATTTTCCTCTTTTTAGTGTATGTTAGCAATATATTCCCAGTCTTTAAGACAGTACACCTCTTTGTTTTCCTTCAAGGATTGTTTTGTCAGTTTTTCTTAAAGATGTAAAATGTGCTCAACAACCATTTGTAAAAAGTCCGATTTTCCACAGCATAATCAGTATCAAGAACTGATCCCTAGTCTGCAGGAAAGGCAGTTTTAGGGAACCTGCTGAATGAACTTATAGTACCAAGGAATACCAAAGCTTTCCTATTCTAAAAATTTTATTTCCTGTGGCATTAGGAAATCAGAGAGTTTGTATGTGCTTTGTAATTAATAATGAGACGTGGGTTGACAGGACCTGAGAGATTGTGAACAAGCCTATTCCTTGGAAATATTGACTGTTTTCTATTATTATTTTCACCTGTGTATTCTTAGCTTAAATTTTCTATTTTTCACTTACGTTTTTATTTTTTTGAAGTTAAAATTCCATCCTGAATTTAGATTTGAGAAAATAAAAGAATCTTTTCCTATTTTCCCCACATCTTTTATAGCATCTGTCAATGGTTCGCCATCTGCCACCTCAGAAAGTGACGGATCTAGCACAGGCTCTCTGCCACCAACGAATACAAATACAAGTACATCTGAAGGGGCTACATCTGGACTAATAATTCCTCTTACTATATCCGGAGGCGCAGGCCCTAGGCCCTTAAATTCTGTCGCTCAAGCTCCTCTACCACCCGGGTGAGTAACTTTTTTTAGCTTATGTTTTGTGTTTTTTTAATTGGGATCTGCCTGTACGTATTAGTAAGGAAAGTGATACTGAACTGCATTCTTTAAATAACTGTCTTTAATACATTGTAACTGATTTGGGGGAGCCTGGAGTCAAACTGAATAAAGAACGCTCACCACATTGGAAATTTCTTATCTTGTTTCCGGGACAGAGTAGAAGCTTTTTTTCCAAAAGACTTTGAACCGTAGAAAAGACTAATAGTAAAATAGTGACCTAATTCAGGTTGCTTTTTCTTTAGGGGAAAAAATTACTTTTTAAAATAAAATTTTTCCGTCATAAAGTCGTTATAGCAAAGTAATGAATAATTTGGGAAACTGAGAAAATTAGCACTCATAATCATAATCCCATTTTAATCTCTACTGTTATTTTTTAAATTAATACAACTCTTAAGTATATAACTTATATATATATACACACACACACACACACACACAATGTAGCATTCATCAATTAATCTACAGCCCAGAACGCTAATAGAATTGACTGACTGGCTGATGAGAATATTAATTGCTTAACAGATTGTGTTACTTGTGTTGGCATTTAGACCGTTTTCCTTTTGGAAAGCCTACATGGGAAGCCAAATTAGAAGGTTATTTGTGTAAGGGATTAGCAAAGAGAAAGTAGATGTTCTCAGAAGTGATTGGTACTGCCAAGCTATGATGGTTAACTCCCTGTTTTCTTCACTTCGAGGATAAACCTACTAAGAAGATTCGAATAGTCATATTGGCCAATCCTCTAACTTTTCCCCTTGGACTGTCCCAGAGACACATCTGATAAAGTCTTATTCTTTGATTTAGTTTTTCTAGAATGCAAACAGACCGTTGCCCTTCAGTTAGCTCAGTCTTTCTTCAGGTTCCATAACATGAAGTTACAGCTTTCTTTTTAACTCCGTCCTGATCAGATTGAGAGAGACATTGGTCTCCCGAGTGGACTGACCTCAAGCTTCTTTAGAAATACGAGCAGTCTCCCGGGACAGAAACTTGTGGAGAAGAAATCTCATCTGCTCTATGTTGCCCTCAAAAGATGACATTTTTTACTTTATTCGTAAAGTGGTAATCTTCTTTAAATATTCCCATGCTTATTTGCCTTGGTTCTATAATTGGGGGCCATTTAAGGAAAAAAGACAAAGACAGGATTAACCATGCTATTCACACAAGTACCATACCAGCCTTTAAATTTTGTGTTTAAGCTGGGAGCAGAGAGTGGACCAGCATGGGCGAGTCTACTATGTAGATCATGTTGAAAAAAGAACAACGTGGGATAGACCAGAACCTCTACCTCCGGGGTAAGTACCTGAGTTAAAGAAAAAAATAAAGTGTTTATTCAGAACTATGCACTATATCTTTATAAAATCATCCCTGTGCTCCTCCTTTGTTATTCCTGTCAGTCTTTACCCATTTTTGTTTGTAGTAGGTACAAACCAGAAAGGAGAGAACCGGAGGCTTGAGTGAGCATGACGAATAGTTTTTATTTTCACTCATTTCTGACCTAAAGATTTCTTAGGTCTTGCTACTTCCAAGTTTTCCTGTCTGAACTGTTTACTGGGCTCAGCACCACAGAGTTTAGGATTAGTTTCTTCAAGAGTAATTATTTAACAGAATAAAAAGTATAGCCCTTATTATATATATGAGAAAAAAATCCCTACTATATGAAAGAACTTTATGTGATAGTGAATTCACTGCAAAATAGTTAAGGAAGTTAAAGATATTGTGTTAATTATATATGGTGTTAACATATAATATAAAATAATTAGAAGAAAATATTTTTTAATCCAAAAGGAAGATAGTAACCAAACATTTAAAAAAAGAAAAAAAAAAAATTGCCTTCGAGCCATTTCCAACTCATTGCAACCCTATTGGTCAGAGTAGAACTGCTCCATAGGGTTTCCAAGGCATTAATCTTTAGGGAAACAGGCTGCCACATTTTTCTCACAAGGAGCAGCTGGTGGGTTCGGCACCACCAACCTTTTGGTTAGCAGGTGAATACTTAATCCCTGTACCACCAGGGCTCCTTACAGCTCTCATAGTAGGGGAGATATATATGTGTATATGCATGCCATAATAATGCATAGGTGCTGTGGTGGTGCAGTGGTTAAGAGCTACAGCTTCTAACTTAAAGGTCTGCAGTTTGAATCCACTAGCTGCTCCTTGGAAACCCTGTGGGACAGTTGTACTCTGTCCTGTAGGGTCACTATGAGTCAGAACTGACTCGATAGCAACAGGTTTTTTTTTTTAATGATGCATATATCCTTAGTAATCCTCTCCAGAAAATATATCCTGAGGAAATAATTCAAAAGAAGAAAAAAAAAGTTTGATGTATTAAAGGCATTTATTATTTGACTATTTATAATATTAGAATATTGGAAACAATCCTAAATAACTAGGTAGAAATCACCGAGTTATTGTATGAGTATTTACTTTATTATGCACCCATTTAAAATGATAAATACTAAGGTTGTATCCCTGTGAAAAAGTGCTTTTTGATACCCATGTGAAAGCTATCTATGCAGTTTGTCACTGTTATGTTGCAACAGTAAAAAGAACGATAGAAAGAAAATGCGAACTTTTTTCTTAATGTCTGTTTGAAACGTATTGAATACACATTGCATTTTAAGAACTTGCCTTATGTATCTTATAATTTTTTTTTTTCAGTTGTGCTTTAGATGAAGGTTTACAGAGCAAATTAGTTTGTCATTGAACAATATACATGTTTTGTGACATTGGTTGCCAACCCCTTGACATGTCAACATTGTCCCGTTCTCGACCTTGGGTTCCCTGTTTCTGTTCCTCCAGCTTTCCTATCCTACCTCCTTGTCCTTGCCCCTAGGCTGGTGTGCCCATTCAGTCTCATATATGTGGTTGAGCTATGTGTATTATTGTTTTTATGGGCCTTTGTAATCATTGGCTGAAGGGTGAACCTCAGGAGCAACTTCAGTACTGAGTTAAAAGGGTATCTGGGGGCCATACTCTTGGGGTTCTAGTCTCTGTCAGGTCTTTTTGTGAGTTTGAATTTTGTTCTACATTTTTCTCCAGCTCTGTCTGGGACCCTCTATTTTGACTCCTGTCAGAGCAGTTGGTGATGGTGGTAGTCACGGCTCATTAGTCCTTTGGCACCATCTCGCTGTGCTGGTCTCAGTCTGGTGGGGGCTGTGATAGCTCTGGTCCATTAGTTCTTAACGATATTTTAAGGAAGGAGTTTTTAGAAGCATTCCTCGTAGGTTCACCATGTTGTCGTTAGGTGCTGTTGAGTCAGTTCCTACTTGTAGTGACTCTATAGGGCAAAGTAGAACTGCCTGTAGGGTTTCCAGGGAGCAGCTGGTAGATTTGAACTGCCAACCTTTTGCTTAGCAGCTGAGCTCTTAACCACTATACCACCAGAGCTCCTAAAGTTCACTATAGACCATTTTAAAAAATATGAAATAAAAGACTTCAGGTAAATCAAAGGTAATGTCTCAAGTTAAAATCTTACCAAGCCTGTACCCGAGCCAGGATGGAGTCCTATTTAATTCATTTCTGTTTCACAACTATTTGTTGAATTAGACTGTTTTTGTTCTGATTTAGTTGGGAACGGCGGGTTGACAACATGGGACGTATTTATTATGTTGACCATTTCACAAGAACAACAACGTGGCAGAGGCCAACGTTGGAATCCGTCCGTAACTATGAACAGTGGCAGCTACAACGAAGTCAACTTCAAGGAGCAATGCAGCAGTTTAACCAGAGATTCATTTACGGGGTGAGCAACCTGTTGCATTATAAGATTGTTCAATTTTTAATTCTTTTTCTGCATGTGTCCTGTAAAGCACTAAAAAGAATGTACAAGTAGGGTGGCTACCTAGTTGTTGATATGGAAAATTGCGTTTTTAGACTTTGGAGTATTCTGCCTATGTGATCTTTCCTGTCAGTCATTATCATGAAGTCCAACCTCTTTTGCTTTGTTAATGTTAAAATCAACAACAAAGAAAATAGGACAAACCAAAATTCATGGAAAAAAAGAGTAGAAAAAATAAACTTGAGCCGTTTGAAAAGAATTAAAACAATTCTAAATTTAGTACTGCCTTAATTTAGCAGAATTTTTGAAGGCTCAGGTCTAAGAGCACCTGACTTTCAAGTGGTTGTACAGAACTGGTGGTAGAGTTGAATCACTATTTAACATTCATTTATTAAGTAGCTAAAGTTTACTTAATAAGTTATTTGATGCTCTGGGAGACTGAAGAAATTTTATTCTTTACAGGATTATGCTAAATACATTATTATGATTTCAAAACTATATTACTTTGGGTATAAAAATATTTCTGGAAACATAGTTTAAATTTTTTATATTTTCCTTTAGAGTAATACTGTGGTAGTAATGATAAAGTACACCAGAGTATATTAATGCTTTGTACTCTACTTGTTGGTGCTAGGAATTCTACAGTCTCAAATTCTGAAATATCAGAGATCTTTTCTCTGAGGAAAGGAAAATAGTCTTTTGAGAAATTTGATTCTCTGTGGCAGACAAGATGAATTTGAGTAATATATAGACTCTAAACAGGAGAAAACCAACTCTCCAAGAGTTCAAGAGACATCAGCCCTCTCCATTGCCATCCCTTCCCCTCCACCTGTATAATCCATGTTAAAATCCATCAGAGTAAAATAGCACCTTTCATATTCCTGTCCTCACTAGGTATTACCTTTATCCCCTTTCTCCATATTCCTGTGTTTCTTGGACCTCATCACTGTAGTAGTTATCTCAGTGACGTAGACAAATTTCCTCTTCATCAGCAGTTTTCCATTCACTATCTGGTTATAACTAAGATATCTTTCTTTTATAAAGACAGAATTTTTCCTGCTACCTTCTCTAGATAGCTGTCACTATATTCCCGTTCCCAGTGGTTTGAGAGTTGATATTAATTTTTGTGTCTTGTCCTCCTTACCACCCCTGCCCCCGCTTTTTTTTTTTTTTTGTCCTATGCTGTTCATATCTTCTTTTCTTTCTAAATTATAATCACCTTTGGTATGCCTGGCCAAATTTCTTCTAGGTTTGAATGCCTAGCTTGCCTCTTTATTTAAGCTAGTTTCCACATGGGTGTCTAGGGGAAAAGCATGGGCTTTGGAATCAGACACATCTGGGTTCGAATCCTCATTCCACTACTTTCTCTATATGACTTTGAATAAGTTACTTAACCTTGTCAAGACTCATTTACTTTATCTATATAGTAGATATACATAATTGCCTCAGAAGGTTTTATTTTGAGGATTCTGTAATTAGTTTCTAATATATTTGGCACATACTAGATGCTCAGAAATGTTAGTTCCAGTCTCTTCCTTCTCTTGTATCCACAATTGTAAATGTGCCCTTTATCTTATTTTTACATTGATCGATCTTTCAAAGCATTCTTCTTAAAAACAGAATTTAACAAATTTCTAAAACACCTACTGTGTGTATTGCTTCATTATAGACTTGATCATTGTGATACTCAAGAGTCTTTGGAGCTTTTCTTGAATTTCAGCTTTTACCTGATCATCCATGTTCTTTTTTTTTTTTAACTCCTATTCAAAGTAACCTGACCAATTGTCTGAAATTCTTACTGTTCGCTCTTGTTATAGAATGGTTCTAAATTACATAGAACTGAAAAACAGCCTATTTTAGTTCCACCAAAATAGCCAAAGATATTAATTGAACATTAACACCAACTTCTTGGAAGGGAGAAGGTGATTCCTGAGAAATGGTCTCTTTTTTTGGGTATATGAAGTGTCCCCACTGTTGTCCCAACTCTGGTTGCAGGGCAGTAGTCTCATAGACCCAACATTTTTACCTCAGAATGGGTATGGCTGATGATGAAACACTGTGTTTTGGCTCTGCCTGGCCCATGGTTTTACTGTGCATGTCCCCAGTTTATCTATCCAGGGAGAGCCAAAGGAGTAGGCTTGGGTCTTAGAGAATTATCAAAACAGGATGGCTATACACCAAACTTTTCAGACCTGGTTTATAACCAGTGATCAAACCTTTTGTAATGTTTCTTCCTGTTTTCCCTACTCATTCCTTTTCATAATTTTGCCTTACCAGAAGGAGCAAGGCCACTTCTTGACAGGTCTGTCTTCCAAGAGCTATTAAACCATAAATGGAATAACTTTCATTTCCTTTAAAACCACAATCAACTAACCAGATTTTTGCAATAAGTCAGGTAGTGGAAGAAACAACCACCAAAAAGACAGTAGGAGGCACTCCTTTGATTGAGACTTAAGAGAACCAACCAAATGTCATGTGAGGACTTTGTATCAGAGAAATATAATTCTGGCCTGGATATTAACAGTTCTTTGCTTTTTGTGATTTTGTAAGAAAAATGTCCATAAATTTTAGAGGCATACTGAAACACACAGGGGTAAAATGATACCTGAGTTTTGCTTTAGCAAAGAATAGGAAAAAAGCAGATAGATGAAGCAAATGTAGCAAAGTCTTGATAATTTGGAATCTTGGGGATAGCTGTATGGGATTCATTGTCCTATCTTGCTTGTGTAATTTTTTCTGTAATAAGTTTAAAAAAATACAGTTGGAGTCTATTCTTTGTTCACTTGCCTTATTTTACTAAGGAAGAAAGCACTTAACCCGATCTTGTTGAGCGATCCCAAAATTATCCCCACTTAATGTACTCTTAGGAGCCCTGGTGGTGCAGTCGTTAAAGAGGGCTCAGCTGCTAATGAAAAGGTTAGTGGTTCAAACCCATCCAGCAGTTCTGTGGGAGAGAAGACGTGCCGACCAATTGTTGAAAAAGATTGCAGCCTAGGAAACCCCGTAGGGCAGTTCTACTCTGTCTTATAGGGTCACTGTGGGTTGGAATCAACTTGATGGTGTAGGACAACAACAATAACGTTGTACATATTATTACTTTTATATTACTAATGTAGTAAAAAATTTTAACAAAAGAAAATGGTCATTTTTGGGGTGAGGATTTGGGGGGACTTCTCTAGGATGTGAACTCCGTACGAGTATGCTGTGTTCTGCATGGCCAAGGAAAGGATATGAGAACTCATAAACTTGCTTTTAAGTCACCTGTTTTAAGTTTTTAATTATTTTACCATTTTTGTGTTCTTTTTAGAATCAAGATTTGTTTGCTTCATCACAAAGTAAAGAATTTGATCCCCTTGGTCCGTTGCCACCTGGATGGGGTAAGGCATATGAATTTTTTCACTGAATCTGTCATTTTAAACAGATCTTTATGATGATACTCTGCTTTTGCTAAGTGAATCACTGTCTTTTGTTTGAGTGAATCACTCTGCTTTTGCTTGAGTTAAATATCTAGGAAGTGTTTTGGGTATAAATTAAGAGTGCCAAACAGACATTAAATCCCCCCAAACATTCTGCGTTAACTGTATTATTACAGTAAACTTTTATCGGAATTCAGAGTTATTTTACTCTTTTAAAGTTTAAAAATATTTTGATCATGCAGCAATAAAAAGGAATGAACTATATTGATACACACAAAACCCAGATGGATCTCAAGGGTATTAAGCTTAGTGAAAAAAGTTAATCTGAAAGGGTTACATACAATATGATTCAACTTAGATAACATTCTCAAATTGACAAAATTATAGAGATGTAGAATAGAATAGTGATTGCCAGGAGACCCCAGGGGGTCAGGGGC
The DNA here is from genome assembly GCF_030014295.1 of Loxodonta africana. NCBI lineage: Eukaryota > Metazoa > Chordata > Mammalia > Proboscidea > Elephantidae > Loxodonta > Loxodonta africana. The sequence goes on from NC_087365.1 coordinate 33,739,064, forward strand.
TGGGTAGGTGCAAATTCAGAAGCAGTGTAAGGAAGTTCTTTTGTCGTGATGGAGCAGCTTTGTGTCTTGATTGTGGTGGTGGATATACGAATCTATACGTAGGATAAAATTATGTAGAACTGCATACATACATACGCATATAAATGAACGCAGGTTACAAAACGGTGAAAATTGAATAAGGTCCATGATCTAGTTAACAATAATGTACCATTGTCGGCTTCCTGATTTTGATATTGTATTATAGTTACATCAGATGTCATCATCAGGGAAAACTAGGTCAGTGGCATGCGAGACTCTATGTATTATTTTTGCAACTTCTTGAAGTTAACAATTATTTCAAAATAAAAAGTTAAAAAAAAAATTTCGACCATTTTGGTGCTTCTAAAACACAGGGGTTTGGTTGAGTTGATGGTATTTGAAGCAACAGTGGAAAGGAGAACATGTTGAGGTGCTGATCTTTTATCAACACTCATGAAAACAGCAGTCAAGAAGTCAAATGATGTATTGCATTGGGCAAATCTGCTGCAAAAGACCTCTTTAAAGTGTTAAAAAGCAGTCACTTTGAGGACTAAGGTGCACCTGACCCAAGCCATGGTATTTTCAGTCGCCCCATATGCGCATAAAAGCTGGACAATCAATAAAGAAGTCTGAAAAAGAATTGATGCTTTTGAATTATGGTGTTGGCGAAGAATATTGAATATACCATGGACTGCCAGAAGAACAAACAAGTCTGTCTTGGAAGAAATACAGCCAGAGAGTTCCCTGGAAGCAGGGCTGGTGAGGCCTTATCTCAGCATACTTTGGACATGTCATCAGGAGGGACCAGCCCCTGAAGAAGGACATCATACCTGGTAAGGTAGAGGGGCAGTGAAAAAGAAGACGACCCGCGACAAGATGGATTGACACAGTGGTTGCAACAACGGGCTGAAGCATAGCAATGATTGTGAGGATGGCACAGGACTGGGTAGCGTTTCATTCTGTTGTACATGGGATCGCTATGAGTCAGAGCTGGCAGCACTTAACAACAACAGCAGTAACAACAATCATGAAGCACGAAAGGGTGCTATGTCATTGAGTACATTTGGAAACTTAGTTATTAAAACTTTATTGGTACGATTTAAGATGGGTCTGTTCTACCAGGTTCTGTCTTACAGTCTTATGTAATAGTTGTAGTACTGTAGCAAAGTTCCAGTAAAAAGATGGTGGCAGGAGGTGGCGGAGCCAAGGTGGCGGACTAGGCAGACGCTACCTCGGATCCCTCTTACAACAAAGACACGGAAAAACAAGTGAATTGATCACATACATAACAATCTACGAACCCTGAACAACAAACACAGATTTAGAGACAGAGAACGAACTAATACGGGGAAGCAGCGATTGTTTCCAGAGCCTGGAGCCAGCGCACCAGTCAGGTACGGCACAAACACAGAGACCTGCTCCACCCCCCTGAACTAACCCCGGGAGGGGAACCAGCCGGTTCCACGGGCGGCGTGGGACGCAGCCGGTAGGAGAGGTCCCCGGGAGGCAGTGACTGGTCTTGGAGCAGAAAGAGCAGCATCCGAGCCGGGGAACCGTCCCGCAGGGATTTGGACTGGACGCAGCGGATTTTCTGGAAAAACTAGTTTCCCAGTGATGGCTCGGAGACAACAATCCATATCAAACCACTTAAAGAAGCAGACCGGGACAGCTTCTCCAACTCCCCAAACAAAAGAATCAAAACCTTTCCCAAATGAAGATACAATCTTGGAACTATCAGATACAGAATATAAAAAACTAATTTACAGAATGCTTAATGATACCACAAATGAAATTAGGATAACTGCAGAAAAAGCCAAGGAACACACTGATAAAACTGTTGAAGAACTCAAAAAGATTACTCAAGAACATACTGGAAAAATTAATAAGTTGCAAGAATCCATAGAGAGACAACATGTAGAAATCCAAAAGATTAACAATAAAATAACAGAATTAGACAACGTACTAGGAAGTCAGAGGAGCAGACTCGAGCAATTAGAATGCAGACTGGGACATCTGGAGGACCAGGGAATCAACACCAACATAGCTGAAAAAAAATCAGATAAAAGAATTAAAAAAAATGAAGAAACCCTAAGAATTATGTGGGACTCTATCAAGAAGGATAACCTGCGGGTGATTGGAGTCCCAGAACAGGGAGGGGGGACAGAAAACACAGAGAAAATAGTTGAAGAACTCCTGACAGAAAACTTCCCTGACATCATGAAAGACGAAAGGATAGCTATCCAAGATGCTCATCGAACCCCATTTAAGATTGATCCAAAAAGAAAAACACCAAGACATATTATCATCAAACTCACCAAAACCAAAGATAAACAGAAAATTTTAAAAGCAGCCAGGGAGAAAAGAAAGGTTTCCTTCAAGGGAGAATCAATAAGAATATGTTCTGACTACTCAGCAGAAACCGTGCAGGCAAGAAGGGAATGGGACGACATATGACAGAACACTGAAGGAGAAGAACTGCCAGCCAAGGATCATATATCCAGCAAAAGTCTCTCTGAAATATGAAGGTGAAATTAAGATATTTACAGACAAACACAAGTTTAGAGAATTTGCAGAAACCAAACCAAAGCTACAAGAAATACTAAAGGATATTGTTTGGTCAGAGAACCAATAATATCAGATATCAGCACAACACAAGGTCACAGAACAGAACGTCCTGATATGAACTCAAATAGGGAAATCACAAAAACAAACAAATTAAGATTAATTAAAAAAAAAAAATACACATAACAGGGAATCATGGAAGTCAATAGGTAAAAGATCACAATAATCAAAAAGAGGGACTAAATACAGGAGGCATTGAACTGCCATATGGAGAGTGATACAAGGCGATATAGAACAATACAAGTTAGGTTTTTACTTAGAAAAATAGGGGTAAATAATAAGGTAACCACAAAAAGGTATAACAACTCTATAACTCAAGATGAAAACCAAGAAAAACGTAACGACTCAACTAACATAAAGTCAAGCACTATGAAAATGAGGATCTCACAATTTACTAAGAAAAACGCCTCAGCACAAAAAAGTATGTGGAAAAATGAAATTGTCAACAACACACATAAAAAGGCATCAAAATGACAGCACTAAAAACTTATTTATCTGTAATTACACTGAATGTAAATGGACTAAATGCACCAATAAAGAGACAGAGAGTCACAGACCGGATAAAGAAACACGATCCGTCTATATGCTGCCTACAAGAGACACACCTTAGACTTAGAGACACAAACAAACTAAAACTCAAAGGATGGAAAAAAGTATATCAAGCAAACAATAAGCAAAAAAGAAGAGGAGTAGCAATATTAATTTCTGACAAAATAGACTTTAGACTTAAATCCACCACAAAGGATAAAGAAGGACACTATATAATGATAAAAGGGACAATTGATCAGGAAGACATAACCATATTAAATATTTACGCACCCAATGACAGGGCTGCAAGATACATAAATCAAATTTTAACAGAATTGAAAAGCGAGATAGATACCTCCACAATTATAGTAGGAGACTTCAACACACCACTTTCAGAGAAGGACAGGACATCCAGTAAGAAGCTCAACAGAGACACGGAAGATCTAATTACAACAATCAACCAACTTGACCTCATTGACTTATACAGAACTCTCCACCCAACTGCTGCAAAGTATACTTTTTTTTCTAGCGCACATGGAACATTCTCTAGAATAGACCACATATTAGGTCATAAAACAAACCTTTGCAGAATCCAAAACATCGAAATATTACAAAGCATCTTCTCAGACCACAAGGCAATAAAACTAGAGATCAATAACAGAAAAACTAGGGAAAAGAAATCAAATACTTGGAAACTGAACAATACCCTCCTGAAAAAAGACTGGGTTATAGAAGACATCAAGGAGGGAATAAGGAAATTCATAGAAAGCAACAAGAATGAAAATACTTCCTATCAAAACCTCTGGGACACAGCAAAAGCAGTGCTCAGAGGCCAATTTATATCAATAAATGCACACATACAAAAAGAAGAAAGAGCCAAAATCAGAGATCTGTCCCGACAACTTGAACAAATAGAAAGTGAGCAACAAAAGAATCCATCAGGCACCAGAAGAAAACAAATAATAAAAATTAGAGCTGAACTAAATGAATTAGAGAACAGAAAAACAATCGAAAGAATTAACAAAGCCAAAAGCTGGTTCTTTGAAAAAATTAACAAAATTGATAAACCATTGGCTAGACTGACTAAAGAAATACAGGAAAGGAAACAAATAACCCGAATAAGAAATGAGAAGGACCACATCACAACAGAACCAAATGAAATTAAAAGAATCATTTCAGATTATTATGAAAAATTGTACTCTAACAAATTTGAAAACCTAGAAGAAATGGATGAATTCCTGGAAAAACACTACCTGTCTAAACTAACACATTCAGAAGTAGAACAACTAAATAGACCCATAACAAAAAAAGAGATTGAAACGGAAATCAAAAAACTCCCAACAAGAAAAAGCCCTGGCCCGGATGGCTTCACTGCAGAGTTCTACCAAACTTTCAGAGAAGAGCTAATACCACTACTACTAAAGGTATTTCAGAGAATAAAAAGGGACAGAATACTACCAAATTCATTCTATGAAGCCACCATCTCCCTGATACCAAAACCAGGTAAAGACATTACAAAAAAAGAAAATTATAGACCTATATCCCTCATGAACATAGATGCAAAAATCCTCAACAAAATTCTAGCCAATAGAATCCAACAACACATCAAAAAAATAATTCACCCTGATCAAGTGGGATTTATACCAGGTATGCAAGGCTGGTTTAATATCAGAAAAACCATTAATGTAATCCATCACATAAATAAAACAAAAGACAAAAACCACATGATCTTATCAATTGATGCAGAAAAGACATTTGACAAAGTCCAACACCCATTCATGATAAAAACTCTTACCAAAATAGGAATTGAAGGAAAATTCCTCAACATAATAAAGGGCATCTATGCAAAGCCAACAGCCAATATCACTCTAAATGGAGAGAACCTGAAAGCATTTCCCTTGAGAACGGGAACCAGACAAGGATGCCCTTTATCACCGCTCTTACTCAACATCGTGTTGGAAGTCTTAGCCAGGGCAATTAGGCTAGACAAAGAAATAAAAGGTATCCGGATTGGCAAGGAAGAAGTAAAGTTATCACTATTTGCAGATGACATGATTATATACACAGAAAACCCTAAGGAATCCTCCAGAAAACTACTGAAACTAATAGAAGAGTTTGGCAGAGTCTCAGGTTATAAAATAGACATACAAAAATCACTTGGATTCCTCTACATCAACAAAAAGAACACCGAAGAGGAAATAACCAAATCAATACCATTCACAGTAGCCCCCAAGAAGATAAGATACTTAGGAATAAATCTTACCAAGGATGTAAAAGACCTATACAAAGAAAACTACAAAGCTCTACTACAAGAAATTCAAAAGGACATACTTAAGTGGAAAAACATACCTTGCTCATGGATAGGAAGACTTAACGTAGTAAAAATGTCTATTCTGCCAAAAGCCATCTATACATTTAATGCACTTCCGATCCAAATTCCAATGTCATATTTTAAGGGGATAGAGAAACAAATCACCAATTTCATATGGAAGGGAAAGAAGCCCCGGATAAGCAAAGCACTACTGAAAAAGAAGAAGAAAGTGGGAGGCCTCACCTTACCTGACTTCAGAACCTATTATACAGCCACAGTAGTCAAAACAGCCTGGTATTGGTACAACAACAGACACATAGACCAATGGAACAGAATTGAGAACCCAGACATAGATACATCCACGTATGAGCAGCTGATATTTGACAAAGGACCAGTGTCAATTAACTGGGGAAAAGATAGCCTTTTTAACAAATGATGCTGGCATAACTGGATATCCATTTGCAAAAAAATGAAACAGGACCCATACCTCACACCATGCACAAAAACTAACTCCAAGTGGATCAAGGACCTAAACATAAAGACTAAAATGATAAAGATCATGGAAGAAAAAATTGGGACAACCCTAGGAGCCCTAATACAAGGTATAAACAGAATACAAAACATTACCAAAAATGATGAAGAGAAACCCGATAACTGGGAGCTCCTAAAAATCAAACACCTATGCTCATCTAAAGACTTCACCAAAAGAGTAAAAAGACCACCTACAGATTGGGAAAGAATTTTCAGCTATGACATCTCCGACCAGCACCTGATCTCTAAAATCTATATGATTCTGTCAAAACTCAACCACAAAAAGACAAACAACCCAATCAAGAAGTGGGCAAAGGATATGAACACACATTTCACTAAAGAAGATATTCAGGCAGCCAACAGATACATAAGAAAATGCTCTCGATCATTAGCCCTTAGAGAAATGCAAATTAAAACTACGATGAGATTCCATCTCACACCAACAAGGCTGGCATTAATCCAAAAAACACAAAATAATAAATGTTGGAGAGGCTGCGGAGAGAGTAGAACTCTCATACACTGCTGGTGGGAATGTAAAACGGTACAACCACTTTGGAAATCTATCTGGTGTTATCTTAAACAGTTAGAAATAGAACTACCATACAACCCAGAAATCCCACTCCTCGGAATATACCCTAGAGATACAAGAGCCTTCATACAAACAGATATATGCACACCCATGTTTATTGCAGCTCTGTTTACAATAGCAAAAAGTTGGAAGCAACCAAGGTGTCCATCAACGGATGAATGGGTAAATAAATTGTGGTATATTCACACAATGGAATACTACGCATCGATAAAGAACAGTGACGAATCTCTGAAACATTTCATAACATGGAGGAACCTGGAAGGCATTATGCTGAGTGAAATTAGTCAGAGGCAAAAGGACAAATACTGTATAAGACCACTATTATAAGATCTTGAGAAATAGTAAACCTGAGAAGAACACATACTTTTGTGGTTACGAGGGGTGGAGGGAGGGAGAGTGGGAGAGGGTTTTTTATTGATTAATCAGTAGATAAGAACTGCTTTAGGTGAAGGGAAAGACAACACTCAATACATGGAAGGTCAGCTCAATTGGACTGGACCAAAAGCAAAGAAGTTTCCGGGATAAAATGAATGCTTCAAAGCTCAGCGGAGCAAGCGCGGGGGTCTGCGTGGTTTGAGGGGACTTCTAAGTCAATTGGCAAAATAATTCTATTATGAAATCATTCTGCATCCCACTTTGAAATGTGGCGTCTGGGGTCTTAAATGCTAACAAGTGGCCATCTAAGATGCAGCAATTGGTCTCAACCCACCTGGAGCAAAGGAAAATGAAGAACACCGAGGCCACACGACATCTAAGAGCCCAAGAGACAGAAAGGGCCACATGAACCAGAGACCTACATCATCCTGAGACCAGAAGAACTAGTTGGTGCCCAGCCACAATCGATGACTGCTCTGACAGGGAGCACAGCAGAGGACCGCTGAGGGAGCAGGAGATCAGTGGGATGCAGACCCCAAATTCTCATAAAAAGACCAAACTTAATGGTCTGACTGAGACTGGAGGAATCCCGGCGGCCACGCTCCCCAGACCTTTTGTTGACACAGGACAGGAACCATCCCCGAAGACAACTCATCAGAAATGAAAGGGACTGGTCAGCGGGTGGGAGAGAGACGCTGATGAAGAGTGAGCTAATTATATCAGGTGGACACTTGAGATTGTGTTGGCAACTCTTGTCTGGAGGGGGGATGGGAGGATAAAGAGAGAGGGAAGCCGGCAAAATTGTCAAGAAAGGAGAGACTGAAAGGGCTGACTCAAGAGGGGGAGAGCAAGTGGGAGTAGGGAGTGAGATGTATGTAAACTTATATGTGACAGACTGATTAGATTTGTAAACGTTCACTTGAAGCTTAATAAAAGTTATTAAAAAAAAAATACTTAATCACTTGGGGCAGCTCTATATATCTTTCAGTCTTATTACTGCGTGCTTACAAATGTCTTTATGTAGCAACATATATTTCAATAAAACCTTTAAAAACAAGGAAAAAAAAAAAAGATGGTGGCATAGAAAGAGCTTTGCTTGGAAGACAAAGAGGATACGGGAATTGGAAAATAGCAAAGTGAAGATGGTTATGGAACTGGCGTTTTATCTTAAATGACCTGTAGATATTTCCTAATATTGGGTAAATTCACAAAGTGGTAATTTTGGATTGTCATTGATAGGAAACATTGATCTCTAAAATAGACTACTATAGCATGAATGAGTAATGGAAGAAAAAAATGGATCAAAATCACATGAATCTGGGCAATAAATGATACTGAGTGTAGAAGCTTTTTTTTTTTCCTTAGAGACCCCGCTGCTCTTTTCTTGTGGTTTATTGAGGTTAATTATCCTTGAAACACTCTGTGAGTCACAGAGGAGAAAAATATAAAGGTCATACTTGTAACTGTTATTGTTGCCAGTTTGTAACAAAGGAAGGGCGTATGAAAGTTGTGAATTTCTACTTTCACTAAGACCCGGCAGTCTGGTAAGGAGTCTTACTCTCTTGGAGCTTCAGAATGGTGAATGTGTGGTGGATATATAGTATGTCAGAAGAAGAGATATGTTGCCCATTATGAGACATGCTGAACCTGACCTGTCAGATTGCATTCCCAGACATGGATGATTTTCCAGACTTGTGTTTAGAATTGTAGCATTTCCATGTTACAGAAGGAGAATATGATACACTGAAAGAATATATCTGAAAGTCATGTAGTTTATCCTCTTACTTTGTTGCAGAAAAACCATGACTGACCTAATTGTCCTTTGTTAGAAACAGACCGTTTTACTCCTCGAGAGCAGCTGTAGGGAAAGTTGCCTCTTATAGACGCCTGAATTGGGATCTGTGTTTGCAAGCTGGTCCTTGCCTTCTGTACTTGTCGTTATCACCATCATCAGGATCTTTCTCGTTTTTACGTTAGCCAGCAACACCTCCCTAAAATACTACCTCAGAAGACCCAATGCCAGCTTATTCAGGTCATCAGCACCCTGCGCTGCTGTTTCAGTCTGATTATTTTTAGGTTTCACACTCCTGAAGTTGAAGTTGCCCTTTTGTAAATGAGCTCGTGATCATCCTGCTACTCAGCATGAGCACTGCTTTGTGATTCTGTGCCTGTGGGCTTATGCCTTATTTGTAGGACCAGTGACAACACTGGTACTTGAACAGATGAGGAACGCTCCTGCCATACCTTCAGGATTGACCCAGGAAATAGAATCCCATAAACACAACCTGTGTTTATTTTCTGAGATTGACAGCATTATTTTTGTGACAACATATATATTCAAATGCAGCCTCCTCACCCTTTCAGACTTTTATATGTTAGGACTAGACCTCCCACCTTACGAGCTGACAGTGAGGAATTTTTAACACATGCACGCTACGGAGAACAATGTTTTTGGTCTTGGGTAAACTTCTTGGTTTACCCAAGAAGTTTAAAGATATTTTTCATTTTCTTAGTTGCTATAAAATAAAAATAGAACAGCAAGAAGCTTCTGTTTTTTACTGTTTTATTCATCAAGTCAGGAAGTGCTCTGATGTATATTCAGGTTTGTTCAGTAATTTTCACTATTGTTTATCATGTGATTTTTCAACAAAGTAAGAAATTAGTTGTGCAGCCACAGTCCTTCCTCTCATTAAGCACGAGTCTTCTTTTTGCAAGTGTCCATCTTTGAAATTTCCTGTCACAGTCTTTTGCAAGAAGTGCTGATATCAGCAGTATATACTTAGAATGTACATGGGAGAGAAGTTTGCTTTTAACTTTACCTTGCCTCACATTACAGTTTGGAGGAAAAAATCTCTGGCCCTCAAATGTAAACTTAGGTAGCAGATAAAAGATGAATATTTGCTCAGCTGTTCACATAGAATATTTTTAGATCGTAAAAATTGTTTTTTAATTATTTTTGATTTATTTTATTTCTGCTCTGATCTTTGTTGTTTCCTTTCTTCTGGTAGCATCAGGCTTAATTTGTTCTTCTTTTTCTAGTTCCTCAAGTTGTAGCGTTGTGCTATTGACTTGATTTCTTCTTCTTCAAAAAAATATTTGAATACACATTTTTTAAAAAGAAAGAAATTCTAATTTCCTTAAATAAATTTTTTATTTTGATGTAACTGTCAAGAACGTGAACTTACCTTGTGATTCTTTGGCCAGCTGTAGCACTGTGAGTGCTTATTTTTGTTTCAAAGCAAGCTTTAGAGTTGGTGACATGTTTCCATACTCAAAGTGCCACGACCAATGAAGCCTGTGTTAATATTCAGGTGTGTCACCAGAAGCAGAGTCCTGCTTTTCTGTACCTTATTTTATGTATACCTGGAATTCTGTTTCTGTTTTAGGCCCAGCTGATGTAGAAACTACCTGTGATATCAAAAGTGGGTTTGAGATGATCACCAGTACATCCTTTCTAACCCCGTATTATTTGAGATCATAGAATCAGTGCTGGAAGTGTAGTTAAATGTTACTAAATACTAACTTGCAAAGGCTAGAATTTAGCCTATGACTGATAATTTTTCAAATGATAGGAAATGAAAATTAGCTTTATGAGCTTGGAATTAAAGTTTTCTTTGAAAATTATTAATTCTTAGAAACTGTGCTTTCAAAAAAAAGTTTGAACACATTCTGTAATCTTTAATGCTTTAATTATCCATTTTGAGACTATCGTAGTTATCTGGGGCTGCTATAATAGAAATACCACAAGTGGATGGCTTTAACAAACGGAAATTTATTCTCTCACAGTCTACGAGGCTAGAAGTCTGAATTCAGGGCACCAGCTTCAGGGTAAGGCTTTCTCTCTCTGTCAGCTCTGGGAGAAGGTCCTTGTCATCAATCTTCCCTGGTCTAGGAGTTTCACAGTGTAGGGATCCCAGGTCCAAAGGACATGCTCTACTCCTAGCACTTTCTTGGTGGCATGAGGTCCCTATCTCTCTGCTTTCTCTCTCCTTTTATCTCCGTAAGATAAAAGGTGATTGAGGCCATACCCCAGGAAGACTCCCTTTACCTGGGATCGGGGCTTTGACCTGAGTAAGGGTGTTGCATCCCACCCTAATCCTCTTTAACATAACCTAATCTTGCCTCATTAACCACAGGTAGAGATTAGAATTTACAACACATAGGAAAATTACATCAAATCACAAAATGGAAGATAGCCACGCAATACTGAGAATCATGGCCTAGCCAAGTTGACAGATATTTTGTGGGGACACAGTTCAATCCATGACAGAGACGTCTTGGTCAAACAAAACAATTCAGATACAGGAGGAAATCTATTTCTTAAGAAATTCATTGGTAATGGAGCAGAGAAGTCAGTAGTTCAAAGATAGCAGAATTTAGTGTTGTTATTAAAATTTAAAAGCTATGTGATTTGGTTATTAAAAGGGGAAAATGATACCTATATGTCCAATGGGAAAGCTCAGGGAAGCAGAGGAGATTTTGTAGAATAGGAACAAGGAAACAAGCAGAATCCTAAAGCAAGAGGTAGGTGAGGAATAAGCAGCAGCTTCAGATGCAGTCAATTCACAGAGCTGAGTCCTGCTGCTCAGCTCCTGTGTAGAAAGGTAGTACAGATATTTAGGCAGTGGATTTTGGAATGGGTGTGTTAAGTAACTGGATATATTAGAAAAGAAACAACACCTTCCTTGGTTGAATAATGTCTAGCGTATGCCATAGAAACAGTTAAGTTATACCCTTCCATTATGTTCTAAGAAAATAGAAGGTATAATAAGAAAAAAGCCCCAACTGGAGACCAGAGTTTTCATCTTGTCTCTTACTTAATTCTGAGGTTTTGGACAGATCACCTAAGCTGAGTTGTCTTTATCTTTCAGATAAAAATAAAACTACCTATCCCATGAGACTGTTAAGTATAAAATGAGGTCATATGTATAAAACTAGAAAACTATTAATTGTTCTTGCTGCAGAGTCCCTGTGTGGCACAAATGGTTAAGCACTTGACTACTAAGCAAATGGTTGGTGGTTCAAACCCACCCAGAAGTGCCTTGGGAGAAAGACCAGGTGATCCGCTTTCGAAAGGCCACAGCCTTGAAAACCCTGTGGAGCACAGTTCTACCCTGCAACACACGGGGTTGCCATGAGTCGAAATCGACTTGACAGGAACTTTTTTTTTTTTTAATTCTTGCTACTCTCGATTAGACAAAGCAGAAAGGTCCTGTGGGCAGGGCATTGTGAATTAGGTCTATTTAGCATCTAGGATTTAGTAATAATATTATAACTTAGTAAGTATGTACATTCATAGTCAAAGAATAACTGAAGCCTTTTTAAGTTGTGATTTAAAAACTTCAAAACCAACAATGGAATGACAAATGGTCAAATTGAGCTTATTATATTATTAACTTGTGGAAGACTATGCCAACTCTAATGCTTTGTTTTATTTAAGAGAAGAGAACGGACAGCAATGGCAGAGTATATTTTGTCAACCACAACACTCGTATTACACAGTGGGAAGACCCCAGAAGTCAAGGGTAAGAACTTTCAGCTACTGGTATATATGTACAACCTCCTGAAGCTTGTGCCTTATTTCTGACTCAGTTACGAAGAGGATCAAAGTTCCATTTTCCTCAGAGACCGTAATTTCAGTCATCCACATACTTTGGAAAGAGAAAGTTTCACTGATTGATGAGAATATATGTATATATCCAAAAATACGTACTTAGGATTAGTAACACTGGATTAGTCATTCTAAAACAGGGTTTCTTAACTTGGAGTCACTGTGTAGAAATCGGGATAGATGACTTAGATGGGGGAAAAAATACATAGGCAGGTTCACTAACTTTTAAATGAGATTGACTGTTTCTTTCCATTATGAATGTAGGCTACAATCATAGTAAAATTAGTAATGCCTAGCATTTTGCCACCATTGGAAATCCTAGGTATTTTTGTATCATTCTGGTTGTTGCAGATATCTCAAAATATTGTTCACACACGTCATTACTTAGTGTGTCATAAGAACTTGATAGTTAATGCATTGATGAAGAGACATACTATCACAGGTTTGTCTTTTTAACGTTCTGATAGCAATATGTATACAATTACTTTCCTTTGTAATACTGTGTAATAATATGTAACACTGTGCATTTATCAGACTGCCAGAGGGTTTCATGGCTCAGTGTTTTAAGAATCTCTGTCCTAAAGTATACATTAAATTATCAATTTCTGGGTATCACATTTTTATGGCTTTATGGTATTTAACATATATATGTCAATTTCAAAACAGGAAGAAATAAGAATTTCAAATATAACATTTAAAAATTGTTTTTTTTAATTTTTATCTCTAAGAATAGAGTTAATGAAGTTACCTTTCTGTAATTTGCTACCACTTTTTTTTATGGTATCTTGGACCTTTAAAGTTTTAGCACTGAGGTTAGTTGTGTCTTAATAAATAACAAATGACCGGTTCTTTCTAATTAGTTTTGTTTTACATAATAGAATTACAACAAACGAGAAGCAGTTGCATTTAACATTATATTCTTAAACTTTATGGTAGCCTATTTATATCTGATCGTTATATTCAAATATCTGAATATAGCAAAATATTCTCATGTTTTGGTATAGTTTACCGAATATTGAGTTTTATTTAGGGAAGATTTAAAAAACTTCCAAATGAAAATTAAATAGCCTTTGGTAAAATGTTTACACTTCCCCACATGGTGTATTTATGTTTGTAATAATGACATTTTGAGAATACAGTAGAAGTAAGAGAAACACTGTTAGACCTTATGGGAGGAAGTTGTGGCGGGAGATAAATCTGAAAGGGAACGCTGAGATCAGAGTTAGGGGGAAGAATGTGTGCCAGGTGGAAGAATTTAGATCTTTTTTTTTTAATGCTTTAAATAATTTAGATCTTATCATTGGCAGTGGTGACCAATGATAGGACTTTAAGGAGAACCATTATTTGATCAGATCTACATTTTAGAAAGATAGTTCAGTCAGCGGTATGGAACGCAAGACCGAGCCTAGAGGCAGGAAAACCAGTTAGGTGGCTTTTGTGAAAGTTTAGATGAGTGGTGAATAAAACTAGAGTAAGGATGGTATTTGGGTTTGAAAGTAGGGATGAACATAAAAGATTTCTAAGGCAGAATGAATACAGCTTAGTTTGTTTAGGGTGGGTTATTGAGTAGATGGGGAACACAGGCCAAGTAAATAAAAGAATGCTAAGTGCTGGTTGGAAACCCTGGTGGTGTAGTGGTTAAGTGCTACGGCTGCTAACCAAAGGGTTGGCAGTTCAAATCTGCCAGGCACTCCTTGGAAACTCTATGGGGCAGTTCTACTCTGTCCTATAGGGTCGCTATGAGTCGGAATCGACTTGACAGCACTGGGTTTGGTTTTTTTTGTTTTTAAGTGCTGGTTGATGGGCTTGTTGAGTTCAAGTTGCTTATGGTATGTCCAGATAGAGATGTCTACTAATCAACTAGAAATACTGGACTGAATGACTTTCTAGATTTCTGCTACATTTATAGGCATTTTTAGTTTTTGTATTGGCAAACAAGCCAACTTTAACATTTGTGCGTGTGCACATGCGCTTTAGGTGAAACTTTACAGCTCAGGTTAATTTCTCATACAAAAATTTATACACATATTGTTATGCGACCCTAGTTGCAATCCCTATAATGTGACAGCACACTCCGCCTTCCCACCCCTGGTTTCCTGTGCCCATTCAACCAGCTCCTGTCCCTTCCTGTCTTCTCATCCCCGTTCTGCACAGGAGCTGCCCATTTAGTCTCATGTATCTACTTGAACTAAGAAGGACACTCTTCACGAGTATTATGTTTTGTAGTCCAGAGTAATCTTTGTCTGAAGAGTTGGCTTCTGGAATGGTTTTAGTTCTGGGTTAGCAGAGAGTCTGGAGGCCATGTCTTCTGGGATTTCTCTAGTCTCAATCAGAGCATTAAGTCTGGCCTTCTTACGTGAATTTGAATTCTACTACACACTTTTCCCCTGCTCCGTCAGGGACTCTGTTGTGTTCCCTGTCAGGGCAGTCATTTGTGGTAGCTGGGTACCATCTAGTTCTTCTGGTCTCAGGCTTGTGGAGTCTCTGGTTTATGTGGCCCTTTTGTTTCTTGGGGTAATATTTTCCTTGTATCTTTGGTGTTCTTCATTCTCCTTTGCTCCAAGTGGGTTGAGACCAATTGATGCATCTTAGAAGGCCACTCACAAGCTTTTAAGACCCCAGATGCCACTCACCAAAGTGGGATGTAGAACATAACTTTAACACTCTTTTTGTTTGTTTGTTTTCTCCTATATTTTGTAGTCAGTTAAATGAAAAACCCTTACCAGAAGGCTGGGAAATGAGATTCACTGTGGATGGAATTTCATATTTTGTGGACCACAATAGAAGAACAACCACCTATATAGATCCCCGCACAGGAAAATCTGCCCTGTAAGTTTTCTAAATTTTGTAGATTAAAGGTAAAACCAATTCTTCAGATTTTGATATACAGATCTGAATTAGCAAGGAATGCAGGTCTTACTGTTTCTTGAGTTGGCTTGCGAACAAGTATCTGTCCACTAAATATTTTGTATTTCCATCTCCCTCATGAATATTTTACCTTAGAGAATTTTCATATTTGTTACTATCTGTTCACTGCCTGATGCCTGTTTTCTTTCATTCTTATTACCTTTTAACTTTAAAATTTCTGCATATTAAACACTTTCAGGTTTAAAGGAGAAACTCGGAAATCACAGCATTAAATATTAATGCAATTACAGAGATTATTTGCATAAGGAAATAAATTATAAATAGATAACTGTCATATCATTCCGTATTACATTAAATTTGAGTGCATGTGACAGAAAACACCAAAATAATCGTGACTTATACAAGATAGAAGTACATTTCTCTCCATCATTTAAAAACAGTCCAGTGGGACTTAAAAAGCGTACTACTAAATAATCAGTGAGTCAAAAAGAAATCAGGAAATATTTCACACTGAATGATAATAAAAACACAACATGAGTATCATAATTTGTGGATAAGTAAAGTAGTCCTTAAAGGAAAATTTAAGCTTTAAAGGCCTAGATTCGAAAGTAAGAAAGATAAGAAACCAGTGATCTTGCTTCCACCTTAAGACATTAGGAAAAGAAGAGTGAATTAAACCCAAAGTAAGTAGAAAAAAGGAAGTAATAAAAATAAAAGCAGAAATTAATGAAATGAAAATTAAACAATAGAGAAATCAAAGCTAGAAGTTGGTTCTATGAAAAGATTAATAATTCTGATAAACCCCTGGTATACCTGATAGAGAAAAAAGGGAACACATAAATTACCAAAATCAAAATGGAGGAGGGACATCCCTACAGATCCCACAGATATGAAAAGATAATGAGGAGTATTTTGAAGAACTTTATGTCAATAAATTTGACGACTGAGATCAAATGGACAGATTCCTTGAAAAAAACAAGGTACCAAATTGGACACAAGAAGAAATACTAAATATAAATAGCTCTATATTTGGTAAAGAAATTGAACTTTAATTAAACAACTTCCTATAAAGAATATTCTGCCCTATTCAAACTTTTTCACAGAGGAGATGGAAATACTTCCCAAGTCATTTTGTGAGTCTTCTATAACCTTGATAGGAAAATCAGACAAGAACAGTGTAAGAAAATTGTAGACTAATATTTCTATGAACATAGGCATAAAAATCCTTAATAGCAGATCAAATACAGCAGTATATAAAAGGGATGCTTAATTGTGACCAAGGTAGAATTTATTTTAGGAATGCAAGGTTGGTTTAACATACAAAAATCAATCGGTGTAACCCACCATATTATGGATTGAAAGAGAAAAATCATATGGTCATTTCTGAAAAAGTATTTGATAAAATATAGCACCAATTTATGATAAACTCTCAACTAACTTTTAAACTTCCTTACCTGGAAAACATTTACAGAAAACCTACAGCCAACATCTCGTTTAGTGATGAAATACTCCTTAAGATCAAGTCTAAAATCATGGTATTTACTGTCAATACTTCCATTCAACATTGCATTGGCAGTCCTAGCCAGTGCTGTGAGACAAGGAAAAGAAATAAGATACAGACAATGGAAAGGAAGAAGTCAAATTGTCGTCCCCCCTGCCCCCCACCCCATAAGATAACATAGTTGTGTATGTAGGAAGTCTTAAGAAATCTGGAGAAAACTACTAGAACTAATAAGTAAATTCAACAGTGTTGCAGGGTGAATGTCAGTATACAAAAATCATTTGTAATTTATGTATTAGCAAGGAACATTTAGAAAATGAAACTAAAAGTAGTCCAAGGGAAAAAGCAAGTTTTAAGTAATGCCAGTGGTATTAAGTCCAGGGCTAGCTTGAGCGCTCCATCAGTAACCTAGGCCTCTTTCTTTCTGTTCTGTCTTTCCAGTGCTTGGCTTTTATCCTCAGGGTTACTTCATGGTCTGTGACAACTCCTGAAACTTCAGCTCTCATAGTACACTCTGGGCTGGAGTATACAGTAAAGGCAAGTTGACAGTAGATAGGTAGGTAGGGAAATGTTTGCCATGAAGTAAGTCAGTCTTGACTCATGGAGACGCCATGATAGATAAGACAGATACAATCAAATGTCTTTCTTAGAAGTTTCATACAACACTTCCACTTACATAGCTCATTGGCCAGAATCTAGTCACATGACCAAATTGGAAAATGACGTCTTTCGGAGTGCAATCTGCTCAGTTAAATCTCAAGTCTGAAATAAGTACACACAATGGACGGTTGGGATAGGCAACATTCCCAGAGATGGAGACTTACTCCTTTCGCTAGTCCTGCAGGCTAACTAGTTAGTATTAGATTTGGCTGCATATAACAGAAAATCCCTTAACAGTTGCTTTAACAAGATTGAAATTTATTTCCCTCTATTACTTAAAAATAGTTTTGGGGAAAAACTTAAAAAAAAAAAAGGCTGTATAGGGCTATGCTACACTGGGGTATTTTTGTATGTGACTGCTGAGTACTGACGGGAGTGTGTGTTCAATATTATTTCTGATAAACAGCTATATATGTCATGTTAACCATTGTTTTTCCCCAGAGACAATGGACCCCAGATAGCCTATGTTCGGGACTTCAAGGCAAAGGTTCAGTATTTCCGGTTCTGGTGTCAGGTTAGTATTGGAACTGAATTTCTGTGTTCCACTTCCTTTGTTATGTTGTTTATATTACACAGTGATGGTGAAAATAGTTAACCCATAGAAAAACAGGTAAAATGGAAAGCATTAGAGTCACTTTCACCTGCAAAGGGCAAAGAAATAGACTTATCAGTTAGATAATTTGTGTCTTCTGTTGTCCAGCAGAATAAATTTGAAATCATTTCAATAAGAAAACATTGCAACTTTTTCTGCAGTACCTATTAACAGATTGCAAAAATCTTCAAACATAAGTTAAAATATTTTCTGATGTATAAATTTTAACTAGCCTCTTTCATATCTGACATTTGATATAAATAAGTAGTAGCGTTTTGATAAATACATACATACTTATATTAAGAGTATATTTTCCAGTTGTGATCAACTATTTTTGAGGCATAAACAAACATTTACCGAATTAATGATTCCTCTGGATTCTAAATAAAATGAACGCACTGATCAAAATGTTACTATGATGAATATTTTTAAACTCCAAACTCTTGTAATTAACCGGGCCCATGCAAACAAGATAGAACCTCAATTAGCCTTTTGAAAACAAAATTAAGTAAAGATTTGTTTGACTCATATTATTAAATAAGCACTTATGCACCTACCTGATAACTTGTTTTCTTCTGTTTCTTACATTGCTATTAAGTAATCTATAATTAGCATGAATATTCACAAATGCATTCCTAAACATTATTGAATGTAAATTCACATTCATAGCCATACTCATTTTTCTATGCAAAGATAAGGGTAAATAAACTTTGCCCTTTTGGTTTTTTGATATGCCATCTTAATGGTGAGTGTTGACTTAAGTCATTCTTGTATTTCAGCAACTGGCCATGCCTCAGCACATAAAGATTACAGTGACAAGAAAAACGTTGTTTGAGGATTCCTTTCAGCAGGTACTATTTCACTGAGTCAATAGTTTGAACCCTGGCTTCCAGCCCAGGACCTCCTCCTAATACTGACAGTTTAATTTGAACAATTGGAGTTCCTTGAGTTGGAGTCCTTGAATTTTTAAGTCCAGTCTCACTGCCAGCTAATTTAATAGTTCACATTTAGGAACAGCAGACAGTTTTTTGTACACACATGCGTGTATGTGTGTGTGTGTATTTTGCTTAGTTTCAGGTTTCCATTCTTAAGCTAAGTATTTGATTTGAAATAGATATCCAACTAAGAAAACAGACTTTCAGTAGGCAGAAGTCTGGAAATATCCATACAAACAATGTTGGATGAGTAGAAAGGAGAAGGGAACACTTAGTTTTTGCATTCTACATTACTTGCATTTTTTACAATGAGCATATGTTATTCTTAAAAGTGTTTCTAATGTAGGAAAGAAAGTAATTGGGTCATTGGTGACAATATGTTTAAAAAAAGACGTATTTTTTATAAAAAACTACTTTTCAGAAGTAGTCAACTAATTTTTTCCTCTGAGTTAATTTATTATTTGCCTTTATTTTGCAGATATCACTAGCAACTAACTGCAATTGAGTGATTTTGTTAAAGGAAACATTAAAATGCCTAGTGAAAAAATGTCTTAGAATGAAAACATCCAGCTGTGTAATTGTTAGTCCTCACTTTATGACCAATTGTGGAAATGATTTTTTAATACCTAGCCCTTATGTTATTGTGGTAGCTACAGCTTCAAAAAACACCAAGCAGAATGCAAAGGGAAAAGAGGTTGTCTGAGAGAGTTGATAGTAGCTGGCTCCTTGCTTTTGAAACAGTTATGTTCATTTCCTGATGGGACCTCAGTCATTAATATTGAAGGGAAAAACCTGCTAAGTAGGTGCAAGACAGCTTTTTATCAGCAGTAAGAACCTGAGGCCATTTAGACAATTATGAGTCATTCCCTTGATCTAAGTCTTCAAGGCCATTCCCCACCTCAGTCCTTGCTCATTTTTTTTTCTCCCTTTAGTCACTGAGTAGTCAGACTCCAGTGGGGCAATTTCTTGGACCGTAACTTGCTAATGGCAGTGCTGAAAAAAAGATGCAAAACATGATTAAACTGTCGCTTTGTTTTATTTTGGAAACCGTGGTGGTGTAGTGGTTAAGAACTACAGCTGCCAGCCAAAAGGTCAGCAGTTCAGATCCACCAGGCGCTCCTTGGAAACCCTATGGGACAGTTCTACTCTGTCCTGTAGGGTCGCTATGAGTTGGAATCAACTCAATGGCAACGGGTTTGGTTTTGGTTTTTGGTTATTTTATTTTGGTAGTAAATACATGTATATATGTATATATAACCAAATGTCATTTTAAGATTTTTTTACACATACAATTCAGTGACACTCATTACGTTCATCCTGTTGTGCAACCATCACCACTATTTCAACGTTTTTCGGTCACCTTTAACAGAAACTCAGTGTTCCCTAAGCAGTGACTTCATCTGTCCTGCCTCTTGCCTCTGATAACCACTGATGAACTTTGGTCTTTATATATTTGCCTATCCTAGATATTTCATGTAAGTGGAGTCATACAATATTTGTCTTTTGTGACTGATTTATTTCATTCAATATTATGTTTTCAAGGTTAGTCCATGTTATGGTATGTATCAGGACTTCATTTCTCTTTATGCCTGGGTAATACTCCATTGTATGTATATACTACATTTTGTCTATCCGTTCCTCTGTTGGGCATTTAAGTTGTTTCTGCCTTTTGGCTATTGTAAATAGTGCTGCAGTGAGCAAGTATCAATGCTTGAGTTCCTGCTTTCAGTTTTTTTGTGTATCTACCTAGGAATGGAATTGCTGGGCCACATAATAATTCTGTGTTTAACCCTTTGAGGAACCACCAAACTGTTTTCCACAGCAGCTGTACCATTTTACATTCTCACCAGGAATGGCTGAGGGTTACAGTATCTCCACATCCTCTCCCACACTTGTTCTTTCTCTTTTTTTAAGTAATATTTTTTATTTCACAGCCATCGTTTTGGAGGTGAAGCGATATCTCATTGTGGTTCTGATTTGCATTAATGCCTAATGATGTTGAGCATCTTCTCATGTGCTTGCTGGCCATTTGCTTATCTTACTTTGGTGAAATATCCAAGTCTTTAGCCCATTTTTTGATTGGGTTGCTTGTCTTTTTTTGTTATGTCATAGGAATTTTTTTTTTTAATATATATTCAAGGTATTAAACCCGTATCAGATATATGGTGTTCAATTTTTTTCTCTCAATTTGTAGGTTGTCTCTTTTCCTTGTTGATGAAATCCTTTGAAAAAAAATTTTTTTAATTTTGATGAGGTCTAGTTCATCTATTTTGTCTTTTGTTGCTTGTGCCTGTTTATCTTTTGACTTTTGAAATCCGAAGACTTTTACAGAAATGACAGATGCTGCTAAGACAGTTGTTTTAAAATGTTACACTAGATTTAATATCCATCAATTAAATGTGAAATAAGGAACCTAAGAGTAAAATTTTATTGCTTTGGAAGGATGTCAAACCTATAGCAAAATTTGCATCTGATTTTCTTCACAGTTATTGAATAAAATTTCTCTGGGTAGTAGTTCTTTTGTTAACATAGTACAACTGCTGTGGGGGAAATTGCATGAGAAAATTTTGTTTTTCCTTCGTATTAGGTATTTGTTAAAGGAAATTATTTAAGATATTTTTGACTTTGAGACGTATCACATTTTCATTGTTAGATACCATAGTATTCGTAGAATATTTTTCATAAGCATGTACCTTCTCTTTGAATTTTGTTTACACCTGGAATTTTTTTATTTGACTGAGATGTGAACTTACGAAAATGACGTATCTGTTTTGTGGGCATCTCAGAGAGTCCTCATAGGACAGAATAAAACTGCCCCATAGGGTTTCCAAGGAGCAGCTGGTAGATTCAAATTGCTGACCTTTTGATTAACAGCTGAGCTCTTAACCACTGCGCCACTAGGGCTCCAATATGAATCTAGATATTTAAATGTGAGAGTTCATCCTTATCACTCCATCAAGTAGAAACATTATATGAACTTCTCTTTCTCCAGGCCCTGTGATTTTTTTTTTTTTTCTGAGAGTAATTAATATTTGCAAATGCCTTACTGACCTGATTCTAAGGCTAATTAAGTAGTTTTACATAGAGGAAGAAACAAAATGATCTATCTATTATAGCTTAATAATAGAATTGCCCTTCAAATATGATGATTGTACTAGCCACCTGTACTTGGGTGTAAAATTTTAGTTGGTTTTCTTGGCATCGATAGGTTTTCACTGAGAGTGAGTTTCCCAAATTAACTGGGTTCTCTTTGCAACCACTGGTTTTCATTTCCAGATTAGGCATATGACTGTGAAATGAACCCAAGTCGGTTAACCCAAAAAAGAAAGACCCTAACCTCTGACCATGCTCAGTTACTCTGTGCTTTAAGCAACTGAGAAAAATCAACCTCATAAATAAATAGTAAAATTGTTAAAAAGAAAATCGTATATGTATAACATATCTGAAGATATAGGTATGTATATGAAATATTTCATAATATGTAGGACATTATGAAGCTTTACTGTAATGTATTTTCTGTATGTGTGGTGTGGACTGGACTACAAATACCACTCTTTGTCGTGGGGAATTTAATCTGACTGCAGCTATTTTGTTTTAATAATGAAGGAAATTTCAAACCTAGAAGTAGTAAAGTGGTGTTTCAACAACGGCTTTTACAGATTCTTTTACTTTGTTTTTTTATAGATAATGAGCTTCAGTCCCCAAGACCTGCGAAGACGTTTGTGGGTGATTTTTCCAGGAGAAGAAGGTTTAGATTATGGAGGTGTAGCAAGGTAGTGATAATATGAATACTCAGAACTTAGTTCCTTTCCTCCAAAGGTATCATTATGCTTTGCTTGCAAGTATTATTTTCTCAGCCTTGTATTTCAGAAAAATGAAATGTAGTAAATTATTGTACCTTAATTATGCAGCAGCTGCAGAATTTCAACAAACATTAATTCAGCACCTTCTCTGTAAGAGATTGCTAGTTGATTTTACCCACATCACTCATTTAACCCTCAGGATAACCCTGCAAAATAGGGTGATAAAGAGATTTAGGGACTCACTTAAGGTGCACGTTTAAGTTATGAGCCTGGATGCAAGCTTTGCATCATCTAACCATAACCAGTGTTCAGTTCACTACCTCATGTCTGATCCACACAGGGCCCTTCCACACAAGGCTCCCAGTACAGATCACTGATAAAGACAATAGTCATTCAGTTCTAAATCAGATTAGTGTATCTGTCCTAAGAATACTAGAAAAAAGGGTTATACAAAATAGGAGTTGGGAGTCTTAATTCTGCTTTCTTCACATTGGAGCTTCTAATAAAAACCCTGGAAGATAGACTCAATCAAGAAATTGCTTTGCTTTTTCCATAAATATATATCTAAGAGCTTTAAAATTTGCATAGTAGTGTGGCAGTGTGGAAAGGCAAGGACTTTGGTCTCAAGACTGGATTTGTATACTGTTTTTACAGGTAGTAGTATGACCATGGGTAAATTTCTTCCTCTATAAAGTAAGAATAGTGATACCTACCTTCCTGGATTTGTTGTGTAGATTAGAAATATTATTTATTAGTGATCTGGTTTAGAGCCGGAGCCTGTGTGGGTAGCTACATTTTTATTATTGTGTTTCAAAGTTCAAATGAAACTATTCCAAAATGTATGAAGTAATCACAGGTAAATAGTGAATTTGAGCAGAACCATTTAACTTTGTACAAGTTAAAGATAATTCAGTAGGAGGGCAGTCTTTTTTTGTTGATCAGAAAATAGTATAAGCAGTGTTACCGCGAGAGGCCACGAGCTAACAGGAGCAGAGATCTAGGACATAAACTGAGAACACACGTGTTGCACAGATCAACTCTTACCTCCTCTTCCAGACCCACCCACATTATATAGTTAGTAACCATAGTCTTATGGTAGTAGGTATTTACTCGATATTTAAATTAGAACTTCTCAGAGCATTTTTCTAATGAATCAGTGGCTTGAATTAAGTGCTTTATTGCCTCTAGGAAATTAGAAGGGTTTTTATATTCATTTAAGACGTAAGTAGCAGTGCCACTTGATGAGGATCACTATAGGGCTTAGTATGTGGAATAATATTAGACTCATGTCAGCTGCTCTGATCATGTGAGTTGATAGTGAATTTTAAACTTGCCTATATATAGTATTTCATTGACTCTAAGACTAGTATTTTCATATGTTAACGTCTCTGAAATTGTAATGTGTTCTTACAATTTTAATTGGAAACTTTTCTTTAGTGATTCATCAAACAATGGTGCATTTAAAGTCTTAGATTCCTTGAAACATAATAAGCAGTGTGTAAATGTCACCCTGTAAAATGTAAATTTAAACAGAAATTGTAAAAATCAAGATGAGTTTAGAAAACTATTACCAGCTGAGGAGTATAGATCCCTGGGAAGTGCATAGCACAGCTTTTTTATCTGTTAGCATGCTTACTTACAAGATTTTTTACCCAGAGTTTTCTTTTGATTTCAGAGAATGGTTCTTTCTTTTGTCACATGAGGTCTTGAACCCAATGTATTGCCTGTTTGAATATGCAGGGAAGGATAACTACTGCTTACAGATAAACCCTGCCTCTTACATCAATCCAGATCACCTGAAATATTTTCGTTTTATTGGCAGGTTTATTGCCATGGTAAGTACAAGCGGAGACCTATGTGTTTACTTTGCCAGTTCAGTAATACTAAAGCATTGCTTCTTTAACTTCCTTATTTGCAATTTTCTCCTCACAAAGGTATTTCTGTAATTTGAGTTTGCTGTATCTGCCCTTTTCTCAGAAGTGTGTTATAATACAGGGCAGCTTTTTTTAAATGCAGAACTTAACATTTTGAAATAAAATGACTATTACAAAATAATTATCTTAAATGCTAGTGTTTTCTTTTCATACAGGCTCTGTTCCATGGGAAATTCATAGACACGGGTTTTTCTTTGCCATTCTACAAGCGTATCTTGAACAAGCCAGTTGGACTCAAGGATTTAGAATCTATTGATCCAGAATTTTACAATTCTCTCATCTGGGTTAAGTAAGTTAGCCCTGTTTGCATTTAATTTCTCAAAATATAGTCTACATGCCTTCATTATGATGTCTGTAATACATCCAAACTATAAGCTTGTAATTGGTTTATTGAATTTAAATGATCTAATCATCAAACTGTTGTCATTCAATATGATAAATTTTACAGAAATACACCCAGGATCTTAGGCAAAAATAGGATGACTTTAAAGCATAACCTTCCAGTTTTCTTACTACTTTGATATTATAGCTTAATATTAATTATTTTAGGACATAGACCTTTAAATTAACACACCTTTACATTATGATTGAATTGAATATAACAATAGTGTTAATTTTATTTATGCAGAGAAAACAATATTGAAGAATGCGGTTTGGAAATGTACTTCTCAGTTGATAAGGAAATTCTAGGTGAAATTAA
This sequence comes from Loxodonta africana, assembly GCF_030014295.1. Lineage (NCBI taxonomy): Eukaryota > Metazoa > Chordata > Mammalia > Proboscidea > Elephantidae > Loxodonta > Loxodonta africana. The sequence continues at coordinate 33,764,642 of NC_087365.1, forward strand.
GAGTCATGATTTGAAACCCAATGGCGGCAATATTCTTGTAACAGAAGAAAATAAAGAGGAATACATCAGGTGAGAGAGAATGCTTCTTCAGATATACCTTAGACTTTCTCTTGGTTCACAGCACATTTATAATTGCCTAATAATACTGGGTAATAATACTAGTGGACAGTATTTTTAAAAATAACATTTGCCTTGATACTAATCATGAGAATGATCATGTATTATTAAGGACACAGTAGATCATTTTCTACCTTATAAATGCATGGAGAGTGGAAAAGGGAATGTACTATGGAAGATCAAAGGAGGGAGGGACATTATTTCATCTATATGTTACCATGGAACAAGGAGCTGATGATGATATTTGAGATGAACATTGACGGCTGGGGAGGATTTGGTTTTGCAGAAACGGGAGCAAAAGTTATAAGCAGCAGTATGGTGACTGGAAAGCACAGGTCACAAATAATAAATGGGGAAGAGTAGCCATAGTACGTGGTGCAGAGTCAGGCAGCTCTGAATTCAAATCCCACTCTACCAAGTCCTACATTTCGGAAGCTATGGAAAAGGAAGATCTAAGAAGGTGTGGAGGCTAGTAAGTTATAGTGACTTTTAAGAGAATAGTTAGAAATATAGTTAGGTAGGTACAGGAGCCAGATTACAGGAATTTAAGGACTGTATTTGGGGCACGATAGGTCTAAATTTCTCTTTCAACAAATCTGGCGCAAAGCACTGAGAGGTTGGACAGATTCTTGTGGAGGAAACAAGGTAGAGGAGAATACCCGTAAGTTAATCTGAACTAAATCTTACAAATAACTAGTCCAGTAGGTGCTTACGGGTTTTATACTCCCTTTCTGACCTATTTCATTTTAACTAGAACTTGACAATTGATTAAAGCAGACCATTTTGGTTATATGGAACTTCTTCTGTTTCTCCAAATTATCCTATATAGGCAGATATTTCTAGTTTCAGCCCAAATGGAACTTTAGAGGTAGAAGTAGTGCTGGATCACTCCTTAAGTAGTAATTCTGCAACAGCTATGCCATATAACATCATTGTCATTGTAAAGAATCTTAAATTTATATGCAGGTGTTTTCATGGAGAATTTCAGATTACTGTCTCTTAGCTTGTACACTTATACGAAAAATGATGGTGTATAGTGTAGCCACACTATTGAGTTGCATTGGTTCATACTTCTAGTCTCTTCTCAACACCGTTCTGTCCGATCAGGGTTAAATTTGACATATCTCTTTCATCTATAGTTCCAGTTTCTGGGTCTCTTGCCTGCTTTGCCCCCGTGATTAAAAGTACACAATTAATAGTTAACAAATACAGTCATTATTTGTAGATAAGTAATCCATCTTATTAAAATTTAATTAATTAGTTTTTGTTCTTTCTCCAGTTTTTTCTTTATATCAGTGGTACTATAGGGAGAGAACAATTCAGGGTTATAGGAAAATGAGATGTTACTGTGGTTATTGTGATACAACATTTTAAGATAATGGACAGCAAAGAAGGCTTTAGTGTCTGCTTCAATGCTGGTTTGCTTAAAATTTCAGATTGTTTTAAAAAGTCTTTTTAGAGGTATATTTTATTCAGTAAAATGCACAGTTGTTAAATACACAGTTTGAGTTTTGACAAATGTATATACCCATGTAAACATGACCCAAATCAAGCTATGGAAAATTTTTCCCCTCTTGTCGCTTTATGGAAACCCTGGTGGCATAGTGGTTAAGAGCTATGGCTGCTAATCAAAAGGTCAGCAGTTTGAACCCACCAGGCACTCCTTGGAAACTCTGTGGGGCAGTTCTGCTCTGTCCTGTAGGGTCACTGTGAGTCAGAATTGACTCGACAGCCATGGAATTTTTTTTTTTTTTGGTCCATTTATAGTCAGTTCCGTCTCTTGGCCCAAAGGTAACCATAGTTCTGTTTCTATAACTGTAAATTAATTTTGTCTTTCTTGAACTTCTTATAAGTAAAATCATATATACTCTTGTGTCTGGCTTTTTTATAAGTCTAATTTCTTTTATTCAACATTTGTGAGATTTAGCCACGTTGTTGTGTATATCAGTATTTTGTTCCTGAGAAGTATTCCCTTCTATGTATATACTGCAACTTGTGTATCCGTACTCCTGTTACTGGACATTTGTTAATGAACAAATGTTAATTAACATTTATTGTAAGTAAAACTGCTGTAAACATTTTAGTTGAATCTTTTTGTGGACATACGTTTACATTCTCTTGGGTAAAATAGCCAGGAATGTAATTGCTAGGTTGTAAAAGTAAGTGTTCAAACAGTTTCTCAACGTGGTTCTCTGCTATTGTAAAGTCTCACCAGCAGTGCATGAGGGCTGCTGCACATTCTCATCAGTGTAGTATTCCCAGTGGTAACTGACTGTGGTTGTAATTTGCATTTTCCCCCGACGAATGGTGTTGAGTACCTTTTCACCGCATATTGGTTATTTGTAGATTTTCTCTTGTGAAGTGTCTGTTCATATCTTTTGTCCATTTTGTAATTGGTTTGTCTTTTATTATTGATTTGTAGAAGTTCTCTGTGTTCTGGATAATTGGTTTTTGAAGACCTGAACTCATTTAGGAAATTAAGCAAATAGACCCCCCTCCTTTTTTTTTTTTTTTTTAACAGTTTTATTAAGGTATATTTCACATACCTTACAATCCACTCAGTTAAATTATATTGTATTGGTTTTTAGCTATAGTTACTCACACTATTACCATTTCCGGCCCTCTTCATTTTTCAACACAGATTCATTTTTCCATCTGTAATCACTTCCCTTCAGCTTAAAAAAATTTCTTTGGCATTTCTCCTAGAGTGTATTTCTGTTGGTAGTTAATTCTCTCAGCTTTTATCTGAAAGCATCTTTATTTCACCTTCAATCTTGAAGGATATTTTCACTAAATATAGAAATCTAGGTTGATAGTCCTCCCTCCCCACCTTTTTTTCCCAGCACTTTCTTTTAGGATCATTCCATTGTTGGCTTCCCTTGCATTTGGTAATGTAAGCCACTGGTTTTCTTGTTTTTATGAATGAGATGTGTGTTTTTCTCTCTGGCTTTTAAAAAGATTTTCTCTTTAATTTTAGCTGTTCGACTATGATATGCTTAAGTGTGATTGATTTTATGTTTATCCTTCTTAGTATTTGCTGAGCTTCTTGGATCAGTGATTCGTGGTGTTTCATCAGTTGTGGAAATTTTTTGACTTTATAGATGTTCCTTTTGCCTCATTCCCTCTCTTCATTACTTCAGAGATTTTAATTACACATATATTTAACCTTTGCTCTCATCCCACAGTTTTCAGATGTTCTGTTCATATTTTTCAATCTTCTTGTTTGTGCTTCAGTCTGGATGATTTGGATTAACCTAACTTTGAATTCACAGATCTTTTTCTTCTGCTGCATCATCTGCTTGTCAGCACATCCCGTGAAATTTTCATTTCAGATATTCAGGTATTTTAGAATCTCCATTTGGTTCTTTTTAGGATTTTCATTTCTTGGCTGAGAATCCCAATCTCTTTACTTGTTTTATCCATCTTTTCCTATAAGTTCTTTAAATATATTTTTAAATAACTGTTTAAGTCTTTGCTAACTGTAATGTTGAATCATCAGTGAGCCTTATTATATAGACCTTTACTTTTCATTATGGGTTGCATTTTTCTTCTTCCTGTATGTATAGTGATTTTTTTTTAGTGGATGATATGTGGTGGAGACTCTGAATCTTTTTTCTGTAAAGAGTATTGAGTTTTTTCTGGCAGGCACTTAAATTGAGGGCAGATTACTTTGATCTTGTGGAAGCTTGCTAAAGCTGGTCTATTTCCATTGTGCCATCCATCCTAAAACATAACCTTTATTCCCGGTACATGGGCCTTCTTCCTAAGGTGTGACCCTTCTGAGTTATCGATGGAAAGCTCTATGTGTGAGCTCCTTTAATTTTGTGAGATGTAAACTCTTAAATTCTGTCTCTCCAGCACTAGGTAGCTGCTTAAATATCTGCTTAAGTCTTTAGCTTCCCAGTCGTTGCTGTGTGTAATTTAGGAACCAGTAAGGATTGGAGGTGAATTTGTATGTACATTTGGGGACTCATTCTCTCTATCTCCATTCTTCTTGGAATTTTCCCCCCAGCTGCTTTGGCAGCTTCATATTCCCAACCTCATGTCTCTTCAGCCTGAAAAGACTCAAGCTTTCTGCTTGAGCCATATTCCCTTGTGCTCTGTGTAAACTGGGAAGTGCCTTCAGGGAAAAAATCTAATAAATGGGGATCTCCTCTAGTGTGCCAGCCTCCTTTCAAGGATCTCATCTCCTCCAGTATCTGCTTGCTTTTGGTTTCTCTCTGGTACCTTCAAATGGTTGTTTATAATTTTCCTAGAGTTTATAATTGTTATCACTAGGAAGATTAGCCTGATACAACATATACTACTATTTTCCAGAATTTTCAAGAGTTTACTGTAAACTTTTAGGACTCTAAAAGTTGTCATAAGTTGTTGTGAAGTAATAACATGCCTAAAATACACATTCCTGGCACTAAAATTTTTAAAAAGTAAATATCGTTCTGTAACAAAATGGAAAAAATCAGTTTGTGATTTTAACCCTTTAAAAATGTGTATATGTAGATGAAGATTAGAAGAAAGGCAAAGTTGAAATCTGGAATATTTGATAGAGGAGAATTTTCTGTAAAGATATTTCCATTTTAAAAAACTGCAAAGAGCCATGAAACATTTCATAACATGAGGGAATCTGGAAGGCATTACGCTGACTGAAATTAGTCAGTTGCAAAAGGACAAATATTGCATGAGACCACTATTATAAGAGCTCGAAAAATAGTTTAAACAGAGAAGAAAATATTCTTTGATGGTTACGAGAGTGGGGAGGGAGGGAGAAGGGTATTCACTAATTAGATAGTACAACTATCTTAGGTGAAGGGAAAGAGAGCACACAATACAGGAGAGATCAGCACAGCTGGACTAAACCAAAAGCAAAGAAGTTACCTGAATAAACTGAATGCTTCGAAGTTCACTGTAGCAAGGGCAGGAGTTTGGTGACCATGGTTTCAGGGGATATCTAGGTCAGTTGCCATAATAAAATCTCTTAAGAAAACATTCTGCATCCCACTTTGGAGAGTGGCATCTGGGGTCTTAAACGCTAGCAAGCGACCATCTAAAATGCATCAATTGGTCTCAACCCACCTGGAGCAAAGGAGAATGAAGAATACCAAAGACACAAGGTAATTATGAGCCCAAGAGATAGAGAGGGCCACATAAATCAGAGACTCCATCAGCCTGAGACCAGAAGAACTAGATGGTGCCCGGCTACAACCAGTGACTACCCTGACAGGGAACACAACAGAGAACCCCTGAGGGACCAGGAGAGAAGTGGGATGCAGACCTCAAATTCTCATAAAAAGACCAGACTTAGTGGTCTGAGACTAGAATGACCCCAGAGGTCATAGGCCCTAGACCTTCTATTAGCCCAAGACAGGAACCATTCCCAAAGCCAACTCTTCAGACAGGGATTGGACAGAACTATAGGGTAGAAAATGATCCTAGTGAAGAGTGAGCTTCTTGGTTCAAGTAGAGACATGAGACTATGTGGGCAGCTCTTGTCTGGAGGGGAGATGAGAAGGCAGAAGGGGACAGAAGCTGGCTGAATGGACATGGAAATAGACGGTTGGAGAGAAGGAGTGTGCTGTCTCATTAGAGAGAGAGCAACTAGGAGTATATAGCAAGGTGTATATAAATTTTTGTATGAGAGACTGATTTGATACATAAACTTTCACTTAAAGCACAATAAAAATTAAAAATAAATAAATTGCAAAGAGAAGAGGAAAACCTATAGATTAAAAGAAATATAAGAGACTTGCCGTGTATGAATTTTTTTGGATTCTGATTCAGTCAGTAGAATTGGAGCACTGAATATTTGATATTAAGGAATTGCTGTTAATTTTTTGGTGTGATACGGTATTGTGATTATGTTTTTTAAAAAGATACCTTATTTTTTGGAAAGAAGTGATATCTCGGGTATGGGTAGGGGCATAGATGGAATAAGATTGACCTTGTATTGAAGCTGGGAGATTTGTACATGGGGCTCATTATATTATTTTGTATACTTTTGTATCTATTTGAAGCTTTTTATAGTAATAAAGTTTTTATGAAATTATTTTTACACCCAGAATTTTACAGGTAAATTCTTAACTTCCTAGTAACTTTATTTTACTTTTCAGAATGGTAGCTGAGTGGAGGTTGTCTCGAGGTGTTGAAGAACAGACACAAGCTTTCTTCGAGGGCTTTAATGAAATACTTCCCCAGCAGTATTTGCAGTACTTTGATGCAAAGGAATTAGAGGTAACAAGTTTTTTTTTTTCTGTTTCCTGCAGCATGTTGGTCAGTAATACCTTCAGGTGCCATCTGTCCAGTGGCAATAGTAGTATTTATGTTGACAGGGTGTTTTGAAGCATCCCAGTGGTTAAAAATCCAGTATTTATCCAGAGATAAAAGAAGAGTATTACCCTCCCCTCCTCCCCCCAAAAAATGTATTACTATGAGGGCTTCTCTACGATGAGCGGCGTGTTTCCCTGAATATGTGTGTATATGACACACACGTAGAAATTCACCTTTATGGGTAGTGATGTTGATGCAGTTTACAAGCCGAAGCCTCCTAAGTAAGGAGTTTTTTGAAAGCTGTGTTTAATGTTAGTATTTTCTTACCTACATTTAGCATTTTTATATAGGCTTTAGAATTATCTTTTTTAAAAAAAAAATTTTTTTTTTTTTTGGTCTTTTCATCCATAAAGGTCCTTTTATGTGGAATGCAAGAGATTGATTTAAATGACTGGCAAAGACATGCCATCTACCGTCATTACACCAGGACAAGCAAGCAAATCATGTGGTTTTGGCAGGTTTGTCTCTTAATTTATTTCTACTGGGGACACTGTAATTTTTTAGAAATTGCTTACCACATAGGGAAATGAATGACAGAACAAAATGTACCAGTGTATGCAGGCTCCACAGACTGTACTATATTTTAAATAACTAGATTATACTGATTATAATAGCATATTTTTAAGACTGTTGCCAAGTAAGCAACACACCTTACTTCTTATGCCCAAAATGTAAGGCAGCTCCAGATGATAAGATTCACCTGCATTTGATCTCAATGCTTTAGAATTTTATAAAACTGTTTAAAGTATGGTTTTCATCATTCATTCCTCATTAAGAATTAAATAATGTTCAGAAGGCAAAACTTACAGACCTGGTTTGGAATTATATGGTATCTTTTCAAAAAATGTAGGCTGTACACTTAAAGGAATTCATATGAGTAACTCAGAGATGAATTAAGCTTCTGTAGCAAACGGAATTAGCATTTAAAAATAATTAACAGTAGTGTAATAGGATAAAAATTGTTCTTCACCAAAAGTATTTGACAGAACCAAAAGAACTGTGCTATAGAAGTGCTATAGACTAGAAAGCATCTTCTAGACACCCAGTGTTTTGAGTCAGAGAGGTAGGAGATAAAAGCCAGGTAATTCTGGCCGTGAATGGCTGTGCCAAAACCTAAAGGACAGTGAGGGAAAGAAATTATTGGGGTGTATCTGGATCAGCATTCTGTGAACAGAATTTTACTTGTTCCTGAAACCAAAAAGTCTGTTCTGAATCAAACTCTGTGCCTTATGTCACCACATAAATATCCTATGGGACTGGCCTTCTAGGAAGTAAAAGGGAAGAGATGCCCTGGAGAAGCTAATCTTGAGATTGCATGAGGAGGGGGCTCTCGGGCCTAGGATATCGTTTTTCTATCTCCCTGTGAGGATGTAGTTCTAATATGTATATAGGGGAAGGCTGGTGGTGCTTTGACAAACATGAAGATGCTCCTACATCCACAGTGTTGGGTGCAGGCATTATCTAGTGTAGCTGACGCAAGGGGTTCATTTAAAATTTGAAGTAATGATTTTTTTTTTCCTGGTTTAGTATGCTAAACATATGACCTACTCTTAAAAGCTCTTAAAATGTGCTTTTAATAGTTTGTTAAAGAAATTGATAATGAGAAGAGAATGAGACTTCTGCAGTTTGTAACTGGAACCTGCCGATTGCCAGTTGGAGGATTTGCTGACCTCATGGGTATGTATACAGGATCACCTTTCCTATGTAGAAGCTTGTTTACCACACTGCAGTTACATAAACTTTAACAAAAATAACAAAGACAAGTATAAACTGTTTTCTTAACTAGTCAGTTAACCTGTGATTTGTGTAAACCTAAATCACTTTGTAGTCCTTACCTCTGTAGAAATTTTGAACCTTAGGCTACATCTCTCATTTCAGCTCAGGAGTGTAGCAGTCCTCTGTAGATCTGCTTGCTCATTCAGTGATTTAGCAAACATTTCAGTGGCTCCTGCAGGCCAGGCACTTTGGTTGTATTATACTGTATTTTAATGATGTATTTCCCACTGTTCCTTATTAGACTAGGAGCTCTTTGAGATATAGATCCATATCTTCATTTTTTAATTTCTGTAACAGTGCTCGTTACATTGTAGTCACTGATTAAATATGTGTTGTATTAAAATGAATGACCATAAGAATATGTATTTTGTGACTAATTAAAAAAGTACATTTAAGTAAATTCAAGTGTTTATCACCGAAATTGTTCCAGGTACCATAGGAAGATACACAGGAGAGACTTTGATCCCTAAGACTTTAGGTCTCTGGTTGTCTAAAGTTGTTAATCATTAAATGACAATACTTGTCTAGCAAATTGGACATTAAAGACAGTAAATGTTGTAATAATTCAAATAAGGGGAAAGATCATTGTGGTTAGAGTAGTCAGGCAAGGGGCCTTAAATAAAGTAAGACTTGAATCAAGCCTATAAATATATGCAGTGAGTATTATAGACAGGGGTTACAGAAGCGAAGGTACTAAGACATCCTTGCAGAGTACTCTGCATAGCTAAAGCAAAGGGTCAGAATTAGAGAACTGAGTACAAGATTCTATATACAAGGGTATGGAACCAGTTTAACAAAGACCTTAAAAGCCAGACAAAAAGAATTTGGACATTAACCTGAGGATTTTGGAAGTTATGGAAACTTCCTGAATAGAAGAATAAACTGCTGAAGAAACACTGTAAGAAGACTTGATAGCAAGGTATGGATAAAACCCGTAGCTCTCAAGTCGATTCTGGCTCATAGCAACCATACAGGACAGAGTAGAACTGCCCAGTAGGGTTTCTGAAGAGCAGCTGGTGGATTCGAACTGTTGACCTTTTGGTTAGCAGCTGAGCTCTTCTTAACCACTGTGCTACCGGGGCTCCAAGGTATAGATAGGGTAGATTAAAAGATGGGGAGAATCTGGATATGGAAATAAATTACTGCAGCAATGATGAGAGCCTGATCTGAGGAGGTGGAAGTGGAAATTGAAAAGAAGGGATAAATACCAGGGAAGTTCTATAAAGAGAAACAGGTAGAAATAAGACTTGGTTTGGAAGATGAGGTGTAAGGGAGGAGTGTCCAAGATAACTCCCAAGTTATGAGACATAGAGAAATGGGGCAGCTATAAAAGAGCATAGGATTTGGAGTTTGGGGGAGGATGGAAGAGTGTCTCAGAACCTACTGAGTTTAGTTTAGGTGACTGTCAGACAAGTAGAAAGTCCCAGGGGGCAATTGTATGGGTGGTGCTAAAGTACCAGTTAGAGGTAAGAGTAGAGAGGGAACTTTGAGTCATCAGAGTAGTGACATTTGAAGCTGTGAGGATGGGTGGTCTTATGCAGAAATAGAAGACAAAGAGTAGTAGAGGGCCAGTGCTTAGAAACCTCTGTATTTAGGTCTGTGACAGAAATAGCCTGGAGGCAGACTTCAAGGAGAACTCCCAGAGTTAAAGTAAAAAGTAGAGTCTCCCAGAAGCTAACATAGAAGGGAGTTATGTATCCAGTGCAACAGAAGTCTCAGAGAAGGACATTTTCTAAGGATGTTTTTAGAGGGGCATCTTTGAGAATGTATTTTAACTTGAAGGACAAGGAAAACCATTTTGGGGCTTGGGGAAGAAAGGAGTAGTGGCCAAACTAGGAAAAAAAAAAAAAAAATTGGTACAAGCTTCTTAATATAAATTGGAAATCTAATCATTAAAGAGAACTAGGCTGTTCTTGGGAATAGTACTTGGGGTTGAGTGAAGCTGTCTAAAACAACCCAGAAAGATATTGCTGGAAGGCAGAGACAGTCAGATGATTTGTAGACTTGAGAAGCCTCTGGTTTAACATTCCATGCAGTGGAAAATTGGAGGAGTAGTGTATGTAATTCTTTAACATGGTTTTCAATCTTATCAGAATCCAACATCTTGTTTTTATAACAAATTATAATGTCCACTTTGATACTCTAAAATGACATTGGTAGATGAAATAACATACCTACAATTTCTAAAATATATAGCTACATAGCACTAATTGTAACATAAAAGAGAAATAAATGATTTATTATGAAATAATATGTATTTCAGAACATATTTGGGAACAACTATATTAGAAGATATAATTAAGTGATTGATACTTGTTCCTACTTATAATGAAAATGTTTGGGTTTAAGAGAAGATCAGAAGGCATTCATTATAAAAATAAGAAAATTAAAGAACAGAGGGGAAATATTAGACTTCAATATATATAATAAGAAAAAGAAGGCACCTGCCAAAATAAATTCCAAACTGTCAAAGTGAAGAAAAATGAGAACTCTCATTTAAAAGGGTAGTGTCAAAATAATTCCCCTGCTGTGACTGTATCTCCTATCATGAAATTCCACTACAGGCCAAGACTCTGATACTTATAAAAGATCTGGGAGGCCATATCATGTGAAAAATGGCTGAGAATAGAAGTGTATGTTCAACAGTCTACACCGAAGATATTTGATAGACCTTTAGGGACAGTGTTGGAGTAAGATTGAGAACAACAGGCAACCTAAAAATAAATAATTTCAGTATATAATTTTTATAACCGGATTTTTTTTTAATGACTGTTTCATAAAATTTCAGGAAGTATTCAGGATGGTAGTAATATGTATTTGTAAAACAGCGTTTATTAATGAAATTCATCAAATTCGTTTAATTTCATGTTTCTGGTATTTTCATATTTGATTCTAAGTCTCTTAAAACCAGAATCTTCTCTGTTACATATTAATTAGCACTATTGAACTAAACTCCTTTTTCACTATGTGCTTAGAGAAGAGAGAATGTGCAGAGTGAATAAATTATTTAATAATTTCAAGCTTAATTATTTAATCATTTCAAACTTCTTTCTTCATAATGACCATCTCTTATGTTACTGGACTTTTCACATAGCTACTTGTAAAAACAGTCCGATGTTATTTGATGCAAAAGTACTAACAAATATTTGTACTGGGTTTAGCTGGGTGAGGCATAAAGAAAGTGATTCATGCAGGACTGTTCACACGCTGCAGAGTATTTAGTGTCCCAGGCCCGTTCTGATTAAAAAGTCCAGTAGCACTACCAATAAAGGCTTCCTGGGGTCTAAGGTCACCATTCACAGCTCTGTCCAGTAGAAAGTAGGTGAGAGGCAAAAATTGGGGGTCTGTGTGTGTGTTTGTGTGTGAATTGGAAAGGATATTCCCTACAGGACCTATAAGCACAGAATAAATACCAAAGCACAGTTAATACTGAATTCACTAGGATGTTTATGGAATCCCTGGGTGATACAAATGGTTAGTGGGCTCTGCTACTAATTGCTGCTAACTGAAAGATTGTAGGTTCAGATCCACCCAGAGGTACCGTAGAAGAAAGGCCTGGCAATCTATTTCTGAAAAATCAGCCACTGAAAACCGTATGGAACACAGTTCTCTGACACACATGGGGTAGCCATTAGTCAGAGTTGACTCATTGGCAAATAGGATCTTTCTGTTTTATGAAGTTTTAACAGTTGCACATCTAAATGAAGCATTTTTGTATAAGACAGTGGATTTTAGTTTATTGTGTTTAAAACTACTAAAATTATGCTTTTTATGTCTTCTATTATGTGAGCTATTATTAATTAGTCATAATATTATGCAATTCTAGCTATGGAATGCTGAATAAAACTGCATGTTCTCCTCTTGGGCATACATTAACACAGTGGTTCTCAAACTGTAGCACTTATCAGAATCAACCTGGAAGTTTGCTAAAACACATACTGCTAAGCCCTACCCCCAGGGTTCCTAACTCAGTAGTTGGGGGTGGGATTTGTCATTCTAACAAGTTCCTTGGTGGTGCTGATGCTGCTGGACCGGGGACCACACTTTGATAGCCACTGTGTTGACAAACTATTTATATTATAGGGAGCAATGGACCACAGAAGTTTTGCATTGAAAAAGTTGGGAAAGAAAATTGGTTACCTAGAAGTCATACCTGGTAAGTAAAGTCAGAAAGTAAATAAATAGCCTTTTTTTCAGTTATCGTATAGATATTAAAGCTTGTTAGGTATTAGAAATGAAATCTATTTTAACATATTAAATCACTTTTAACAGATCTGTTGAGGCATAATTTATATACCATAATATTTACCCATTTTAAATGTATAATTCAATGATTTTTAGTAGATCTGGAAACCCTGGTGGCGTAGTGGTTAAGAGCTATGGCTGCTAACCAAAAGGTTATTAGTTCACATCCACCAGGTGCTCCTTGGAAACCCTATGGGGCAGTTCTACTCTGTCCTATAGGGTCACTATGAGTCAGAATCAACTCGACGGCAATAAATTTTTTACGTTTTAGTGGTTCTGTGGAGTAGTGCAACAATCACTGCAATCCACTTTTAGAGCATTTTCATCACTCCAAAACAACCCCTTGTGCCCACTTGCTGTCATTCACTTTCCCACCCTGAATTTTCAAAAAATGTGGCAGTTAGAAAACATTTCACTCTTCTCTGAGGGCACGGAAAGAAATCAGAGTCTAAACAGTTATTAAAAGAGCTACTTTCTAATATAGTAATCAGAAGCCTTACTTTCCCATTATAAATATAATTTAACCACATTTCCAAAAATGTAGAAAATTAAAGCCAATCCTAATCTTAACCTCAAATACAATAATATGTTGGGTTTCGGCCTGACATCAACAGTATTTGAACTTTATTTTGTGAGACCAATTCCATTGGTCATATATGAACCTAGCTGGATATTCGTTTATTTTCACCATCTACACTTTTTACTAATTTTTGTCTGTTCTTTTATACTTTTATACATACAAATACATGTGGTGCTTTTTAAATAAAACTTTGTTGAGACATAATTCACGTACTATAAAATTCACTCTTTTAAAGTACAATTCATTCTTTTAAAGAACAATTCAGTGGTGGTCACTATATTCACAAGGTTGTGCAACTATCACCACTATTTAGTTCCAGAACATTTTTTTCACCCCCAAAAGAAACCCCAAGCCCGTTAGCAGTTCACTCCCCATTTCCCCCAGCCGCTTGCTGCCCCTGGTAACTGCTAATCTATTCTCTGTCTCTGTGGATTTGCCTCTTCTGGATATTTCATATAAATGGAATCATACAATATGTGACCTTTTGTGACCAGCTTCTTAAGTTACTGTTTCCCAGGTTCTTCGATGTTGTAGCATGTATCAGTACTTCATTTCTTTCTTTCTTTTTTTTTTGACCAAATAATATTCCATTTTATGGGTACAACACATTTTGTTTATCCAATCATCAGTTGATGGACATTTGTGTTGTTTCCACTTCCTAGCTATTATGAGTAATGCAGCTTTGAACATTCATGTATAAGTTTTTGAGTTAGATGTATGCTATTTCTCTTGGGTATATACCTAGGAGTGGAATTGCTAGGTCATAGGATAACTCTATGTCTTTAATCTTTTGAGGAACTACCAAACTGTTTTCCAAAGCAACTGTACCATTTTACATTCCCACCAGCAGTTTATCCATATTCTCACCAATGCCTGTCATTTTTATTACAGCCATCATGATGTGTTTTAAGTAGTATCTCATTGTGGTTTTGATTTGTATTTCCCTGATGACTATTGATGTTGAACATCTTCTCATGTGCTTATTGGCCATTTGTGTATTTTCTTTGGAGAATTGTTTATACTTTGTTCATTTTTTAATTGGGTTATTTGTCTTTTATTGTTGAGTTACAAGAGTTCTTTATTCTGGAACCAGTCTTTTCTCAGATACATAATTTGCAAATATTTTTTCCCATTGTGTTGGTTGTCCTGTTACTTTCTTTTTTTCAATTTTATTGTATTTTAGTACTATAAACTGAAAGTTTACAGTACAAATTAGTTTCTCATTCAGAAATTTATACACAAATTGTTTCGTGACATTGGTTGCAATCCCAGTAATGTATCAGCATTCTTCCCCTTTAGCTTTCTACCCTGGGTTCTCCATGTCCATTCATCCAGTTTTCCTGTCCCTCCCTGCCTTCTCATCTTTGCTTTTGGGTAGGTGTTGCCCATTTGGTCTCGTATACTTGATTGAACTAAGAAGCACATTCCCCACGTGTGTTATTGTTTGTTTTATAGGCCTGTCCAATCTTTGGCTGAAAGGTGGACTTAAGAGTGGCTTTAGTTCTGAGTTAGTCCAGTTACTTTCTTGATGATATCCTCTGAAGCATAAAATCTTAAATTTTGATGGAGTTCAGTTTATCTATATTTTCTTTGTTGCTTGTGTTTTGGGTGTCATAGCTAAGGAATCATTGTCTAACCCGAGGCCACAAAGATTTACGTTTTTTCGTAAGAGTTTTAATAGCTTTAGCTCTTTTTTTTTTTTGTATTTTACATGAAGGTTTACAGAGCAAATTAGTTTCTCATTAAACAATTATTATACATATTGTTTTGTGACATTGGTTGTCAACCCCATGACATGTCAACATTCTCCCCTCCTTGACTTTGGGTTCCAGCTTTCCTGTCCCCTCCTGCCTTCTCATCCTTGACCCTGGGTTGGCATGCCCTTTTAGTCTCATTTTGTTTTATGGGCCTACATAATCTTTTTCTGAAGGGTGAACCTCAGGAGTGACTTCAGTACTGAGTTAAAAAGGTATCCAGGGGCCATACTCTTAGAGTTTCTCCAGTCTCTTTCACACCAGTTAAGTCTTTTTTTGTGAGTTAGAATTTTGTCCTACATTTTTCTTCAGCTTATTCCGGGATGCTCTATTGTGATCCTTGTCAGAGCAGTTGGTGGTGGTAGGCGGCACCATCTAGTTGCACTGGACTCGGTCTGGTGGCAGCTGTGGTAGTTGTGGTTCATTAGTCCTTTAGACTGATCTTTCCCTTGTGTCTCTGGTTTTCTTCATTCTGTCTTGATCCAGACAAGGTGGGACCAGTGGAGTATCTTAAATGGCCATTCACAAGCTTTTAAGACCCCAGATGCTACTCACCAAAGTAGGATGTAGAACATTTTGTTTATAAACTATGTTATGTCAGTTGAGCTAGATGTCTCCTGAGACCATGGTCTCCAGTCCTCGGCCCAGCATTTGGGTCCCTCAGGGAGTTTGAATGTGTGTATGAAGCTTGCCTTGCTCAAGTTGTACTGACTTCCGTAGTATGTGTGCTACCTTACCCATCACCAGAGTTACCACTTACCTATTGTTGTTAGTGTTCCTCCCTTCCTACCTCTCTCCTCCCTCATGACCATCAAAGATTGTTTCTGTGTAAACCTTTTCATGAGTTTTTATAATAGTGATCTCATACAATATTTGTCCTGCTGTGATTGACTTACTTTATTCAGCATAATGCCCTCCAGATTCATCCATTTTGTGAGATGTTTCATAGACTCATCATTGTTCTTTATTGTTGGGTAGTATTCCATTGTGGGTACGTACCATAGTTTGTTTATGCATTCATCTGTTGATGGGCACTTAGGTTGTTTCCATCTTTTTGCTTTTGTGAACAGCGCTGCAGTGAACATTGGTGCACATATATCTAATGGTGTGACGGCTCTTTATTTCTCTGGGATATACTCCTAGGAGTGGGATTGCTGGACTGTATGGTATTTCTATTTCTAGCTTTTTAAGGAAGTACCATGTAGTTTTTCAAAATGGTTATACCATTTTATATTCCCACCAGCAGTGCATAAGAGTTCCATGCTCCCCGCAGCCTCACCAACATTTGTTATTTTCTATTTTTTGGATTTGTGCCAATAATATTGTGGTGAGCTGGTATCTCATTGTAGTTTTGATTTGCATTTCTCTGATGGCTGATGATTTTAAGCGTTTCCTCATGTGCCGGTTAGCCGCCTGAATGTCTTCTTTGGTGAAGTGTCTGTTCATATCCTTTGTCCATTTTTAATTGGATTGTCTTTTTGTTGTAGAGGTGTTAGATTTTCCTATAGATTTTAGAGATTGACCTTTGTCAGATTTGTCATAGCCAAAAATTTTTTCCCAGTCTGTAGGTTCTCTTTTTACTCTCTTGATGAAGTCTTTTGATGAACATAAGTGTTTAATTTTTAGAAGATCCCAGTTATCTAGCTTATATCTTCCAGTGTATGTGTATCGTTAGTTATGGTTTGTATCCTGTTCATTGACTGTGTTTTTTCTTCTATGATCTTTATAGTTATTGGTTTTATATTTAGGTCTTGGATCCATTTTGAATTAGTTTTTGTGTGAGGTACAGGTCCTGTTTGATTTTTTCACAGATACACATCCAGTTTTGCCAGCACCATCGGTTAAAAAGACTGTCTTTTCTGAATTTAATGGACTTTGGGCCTTTGTCAGAGATCAGGTGACTATAGGTGGATGGATTTACATCTGGGTTCTCAATTCTGTTCCATTGGTCAATGTGTCTGTTGTTGTACCAGTAACCAGGCTGTTTTCACTATCCTGGGTGTATAGTAGGTTCTCAGGTAGGTAATGAGCTAGTCCTCCTACTTTATTCTTTTTCTTCAACAGTGCTTTACTTACCTCAGACCTCTTTCCTTTCCATATAAAGCCAGTGATAATTTTTTCCATCTTGTTAAAGAATGCTGTTGGTATTTGGATCAGGATTTCATTGTATTTATAGATTGCTTTGGGTAGAACTGACATTTTCACAATGTTGAGTCTGCCTGTCCATGAGCAAGGTATGTTTTTCCATTTATTTAGGTCTAGTTTGGTGTCTTGCAGTAGCATTTTTTTGTTTTCTTTTTAATAGGTCTTTTATGTCCCTTGTTAGATTTATTCCTAAGCATTTTATTTTTTCAGGGGCTATTATAAATGGTATCGCTTTCTTGATTTCCTTTTTGTCATTCTCTTTATTGGTATATAGGAATCCAACTGACTTGTGTGTGTTTATCTTGTATCCTACTACTCTGCTGAATCTTTCTATTAGTTCCAGTAGTTTTCTTGTGGAGTCCTTTGGGTTCTCTACGCATAGTATATCGTCCGCAAATTGGGATAGTTTTACTTCTTCCTTACCAATTTGGATGCCTTTGATTTCTTTTTCTTGCCTTATTGCTCTAACTAGAACCTCCAGCACAGTGTTAAATAGGAGTGATGATAAAGGGCATCCTTGTCTCGTTCCTGTTCTCAGGAAGAATGTTTTCAGCCTCTCTCCATTAAGAATGATGTTGGCTGTTGGTTTTGTATAGATGCCCTTTATTATGTTGAGGAAATTCTCTTCTGTACCTATTTTATTGAGAGTTATTATCAGGAATGGGTGTTGGACATTATCGAATGCCTTTTCTGCATCAATTGAGATGATCATGTGATTCTTTTGTTTTATTTATGTGGTGGATTACCTTGATTGATTTTCTAATGTTGAACCATCCATGCATACCTTGTATGAATCCCACTTGGGATATGATGCTGAATTCTATTGGCTAGAATTTTGTTGAGAATTTTCGCATCTGTATTCATGAGAGATATTGGTGTGTAATTTTCTTTTTTTGTTGTGTCTTTGCCTCGTCTTGATGTCAGGGTTATGCTGTCTTCATAGAATAAATTCAGAAGTTTGAGTAGTACCAGTACAAGCTTGTCTCTTTATGTTTAGTAGAATTCTCCAGTGAAGCCATCTGGGCCAGGGCTTTTTGTTGTTGTTGTTGGGAGCTTTTTTTATTAGCTTTTCAGTCTCTTCCCTTGTTATGGGTCTGTTCAGATTTCTGACCTCAGTTTGGGGAGTATTGCCATCTTAACAATATTAAGTGTTCTGATCCAGGAACATGGGATGTCTTTCCTTTTTTTTTGTCTTTTTAAATTTCACTGGACAGTGTTTTTTTAAGTTTTTAGCATACAAGTCTTATACTTCTTTCGTTAAATTTATTCGTAAGTATTTTATTCTTTATGACGCTATTGTAAATGAAATTGTTTTCTTTATTTTCAGATTGTTCATTTCTAGTGTATAGAAATGCAATTGAACTTTTTTGTATGTTGATCTTACACATAAAAGTGTTTTGGTTTGACCTCTAGCCATTTGCCCTTTTCTCACTTGAAAGAGACTGTGCTATGCTTTAATTATACTGTTGTGAACAGCTTCTCTCAGTCGCACATAAAAACTAGTCTCATTACTTTGTCAAGTTCTGTGTTTTTTATTTGCAAGCGTGACAAAGAAATCATTGTAAGTTTATTTTCCCTTTGTGGATAACATTATTTCCCTGTCAACAGACATTTTCCTAGGTCTTATCCTAAAAATACAGCAGACGGCCAAAGCTTTAGGGTACATTTATCATCTGTTACCTTGTGATGTTGATGCTGATATGGCCTAAAATATCAAGATGCCTTTTAAAAGTTCGCAAACTAAGAATAGCACAGAGAGCCAATGGGAGCAGAATACTAGACCAGAAAATAATTTCTTAAAGTTGTTGTTGTTAGGTGATGTCGAGTTGGTTCTGACTCATAGCAGCCCTGTGTATAACAGAACAAAACACTGCCTGGTCCTGTGCCATCCTCACAGTCATTGTTATGCTTGAGCCCATTGTTGCAACCACTGTGTCAGTCCATCTCGTTGAAGGTCTTTCTCTTTTTCGCTGACCCTATACTTTACCAAGCATGATGCCCGTCTCCAAGACTTGTCCCTCCCAATAACATGTTCAAAGTATGTGAGACGAAGTGTTACCATTCTCATTTCTAAGGAGCATTCTGGTTGTACTTCTTCAAAGACAGATTTGTTCATTCTTTTGGCAGTCCATGGTACATTCAATATTCTTCGCCAACACCACAATTCAGAGATTTCAGTTCTTCCTTATTCATCGTCTAGTTTTTACATGCATATGAGGTGACTGAAAACACCATGGCTTGGGTCCGGCACACCTTAGTCTTCAGGGTGACATCTTTGGTTTTCAACACTTAAAAGAAGTCTTTTTGCAGCACATTTGCCGAGTGCAGTGCATCTTTTGATTTATTGACTGCTGCTTCCATGGGTGTTGATTGTGGATCCAAGTAAAAGGAAATCCTTGACAACTTCAGTGTTTTCTCTGTTTATCATGATGTTGCTTATTGTTCCAGTTGTGATGATTTTTGTTTTATGTTGAGGTGTAATCCATACTGAAGACTGTGGTCTTTGATCATCATCAATAAGTGCTTCAAGTTCTCTTCCCTATTTCCATTCATCCAGTTTTCCAGTCCCTTTCTGCCTTCTGTTCTTTGCTTTGGTGCTGTTGTGCCCATCAGTCTCTTATGCATCAATTGAACTATGCAGCCTGTTCCTCACATGTGTTATTGTTGGCCCTATAGACCTGTCTAATCTTTGACTGAAGGGTGAACCTTGGGAGTGACCTAAGTACGGAGTTAAAAGGGTGTCCAGGGGCTATACTCGCAGGGTTTCTCCAATGTCCGTCAGACCAGCACGCTTGGTTTTTTTGTTTGTTTGTTTTGGTGAATTTTACTTTTGTTCTACGTTTTTCTCCTGCTCTGCCCAGGACCCTCTATTGTCATCCTTGCCAGAGCAGTTCGTAGTGGTATCTTGGCACCATCTAGTTCTTCTGGGGTTAGTCTGGTGGAGGTTATGGTAGTTTTAGCCCATTAGTCCTTTGGATTAACCTTTCCCGTATGTCTTTGGTCTTTTTCACTTTCCTTTGTTCCAGCTGGGATGGGACCACTAGATGTATCTTAGATGGCCACTAGCAGGTTTCTATGACCCCAGATGCTACTCAGCACAGTTGGATGTAGAACAGTTTCTTTATAGACTGTGTTATGCCAGTTGAACTAGATGTCTCCCGAGACCATGGCCTCCAGCCCTCAGCCCAGTAGCTTGTTCTCTCAGGACATTTGGGATTGTCTATGAAGCTTCTATAACTTTGCCCTGGTCAAGTTGCGCTGACTTCCCCAGGATTGTGTACCATCTTACCCTTCACCGAAGTTACTGCTTATCCTTTGCCCATTTTTAATTGGATTGTCTTTTTATTGTAGAGGTCTTAAAATGTTTTGAAAAGAGACCTTATGGCATGCAAAGCCTAAAATAGCTGACCCTTTTACTGGCCCTTTCCGAGGTAGCGCCTTTACAGAAAAAGTTGGCTAATCTCTGATGAAGAATTGAGGTGGAGAGGTGAGCATGGAAAGGACTAACATTTTATTGAGTACTTACTGCACCAGGCAGTATGTCATGTGCTTGCTGCTGCTTCCCTCTACCCCGAGAGGTAGGGATTATTATTCCCATTTTACCAGAGACGAAACTGAAACTTGGAAAGGTTAAAGCACTTGTTCAAAGACCCAGTGACAGAGCTGGGATTTGAACCCAGTTTTGCCTGAGTTTAAAGCCAGTTTTGCTATGGTATAATGCCCGTATGATTCTTTGTATATTTCCTTTTCTCAATCATTACTAACAATTATTACTTTTAGTTTTAACCGCCTGGACCTGCCACCCTATAAGAGTTACGAGCAACTGAAGGAAAAGCTGCTGTTTGCCATTGAAGAAACAGAAGGATTTGGACAAGAATAGCTTCTGAGGATTTGCACCATCAGAGGACAAGAACACATTTATAATGTTTGTCCTTTTCTCTCTCTGCCTGTTGCACATCTTGTTGTAAATTGGACTGTGACTGTTTAGAGAGTTATCTTTGTGTAAGTAAATTAATGTTATCATTGAGATTTATCTCCCAGTGATTCTGGATAGAATTCTACTCAGCATTTCCAGAAATCAGATCTGCAAACGACTAGTCAAAACCTTACGTAACTTCAGATTTAACACAGCAATGAAATCTGCCTTGTTTTATTCCACTAGATTTTTTCCTTACCAACAATTTTATATATGTGTGTTAAGTCTCACTTTGGGAGTAGGTTTTTTAAAGATTCTGCAGGTATGTGGGCAAGTCCCTTGGTAACTGTAATATGCAAGATCTTCATATTAAGCCTCTTGGTAAGAGGCATTTGTTAAAAGTACAAGCTTAACCCAGCTCTTGGGGACCATGAGCAGACGTCTGGCTTTTGCTGTCCCTCTCACTTCAGCCTGGCCTGACTGTTGTTTTCCTTTCTGGAGCATGAATCCAGGCATCATTTTGATGTTATACTTGGAAGCGATGCAGGACTTTTACATCTGTCTACAAAATAGCTTTGTCAATCTGAATTCAGGGAGAAGTCCGTCTCAGCCTGCAATTGACTTCATACCTCTCTTCATTTGGAAAATTTGATTATTTAATTGCCTTGTGAATACTAAACTTTACAAACAATATTAACACTGTGGTTCCTTCACTGTTGTTTATAAAAGTTAACCTAGAATTGGAATTAATTTAGCTGAATTTGTCTAAAGCCATCAGTGAAGATTTTTGTATGGGAAGAGTTTGCATCTTTATGGTTTTATCATAATCCACCAACTTCAGTTATATTTAGTTATTACCAAGCAGCTAAAGGTGTAACCAGAGTGCTTTCTAGTCCAAATAGAAGTCAATGAAACATCCTCTGAAATTACGTTTTAATTTGGGAGAGCTGTGGTACTAACTAAAAAAGGAAGCATCACCATCTAGTAACCACAGAAATGTATTCTCTGTGGATTAAGTCTTCAGATTTATCATTTCTCTGACACATAGCTGAAGTAGTTATTTCCGTTCTTTACATTATCCTGAATTGGATTAACATCCCTCACCTGTGATATTCTTTTCACCCTTGAAAATTTAGGTTTTCCTTTTTCCCCCCCATTAACTGTTTAGACTGCTCCTTTAGTAGTGAATTAATGCACTTTGAACTTTTCTGTACTTCATTTCTTTTAACTTGGCCTAACTTAGACTCTGTTGAGATGGCTGCTGTCACAGATTTTACTTTATGGACAGTGGGATGAAGCCTAAGCCACCTGAGTTTAGCTGTCACAGCTGAACTCTGGGGACAGCCTCATAACTCATGAAACAGGGACTTTGACAGGTTTTAGTAGCGTAGCACAAACAAGTAGCATTGAGTCAAGAGTAAGCATAGACTAACAAACCCCTATCCCATATGGAAAGTAATGTCTTTTTGTCCCCATTTAAATCTTGAAACAACAACGAAAACTTTTTTTTATCTTGTGTATCTGTACTCTAAGACACTGCCATCATAAAGCAGAGACTAAGGTGAGTAAAAGGGGGTTGCCTCATCCAGAGATTGTTAGTATAAAGGGGGAGATTAGGCTCAGCCCAACTCTTATTTTATTTTTTAGTCCATATACCCCTGGAAATGTAGTATGGTCTCCAGAAGCCCTAGTTGTTTTCAAAGTAGGGACTCTCTGCCTTTTTATTGGTTGGGAGAAAAAAAAATGCTATTGCTTTGTCTTACAGAGCGAATGTCTGCCAACTACCCATTCATTATACAAGTCTAAACTTCGGCAATACATGGCTATGGAGATTAAGCCTTCTATAAAGACTTACTCTTGAAGTGAATTCTCATATTGAAATGTAGTTACCTACAATATTTACAAGAGATTTATGAGATTAAATTAAGAGATAATGTAAGAAAGTAGCTTTTTTTGTTGTTCTACATAATGCTTCATGATTCATTTAGAGACCTAGAAATATTGTGTGAAATGTATAAATACCACCTAAAAGGCTTTCTGCCCTATATTTTTAAAATACAGAATAGTTATATTTGAAGTAGCCCTGGCCCTAGTTCTATAGGGCTTGGCTATTTAATATTTTTATGGAAGAAACATTTAGTTCTGGAAAAGGTAAATGCTTGTATATATTTTTGCAGCCTGGGATCTCCCTTACTCCATTTCTTCCTTTAATTTAAATGGCCACATGTATATGTCTTCCCTGCTGTGTTAGGAAAATGGGGGCTGGATATCCCAAGAATCAGAGGTTATAGAAAAATATTGCAGTTAGTCAGCAGACATAAATATCTACCAAATGCTATCTTAAATTTTGATCCAAACTGAACAGTTGGAAATAGATTTATTGTAAGTGTTAAATTAGAGCAATTTCTTAAATCTAAACTAAATTGCTTTTTAGAGTCCTTTTTCTTGTAAGCATTGTAAATGCTAATAAACCCTTGTTAATTTTTTTCTCTTTTTTTTACTGCATGTTACATTGAAATAAAAACAAAGTAAAGTGACAGTTGCCTTATTCTTCTATTTGGGGGGTTGGAAAAGGCAGCATTCCATAGCCTGGATCAGGTGGAAAGGACCTTCACTTGTTTTCATCAAACGGAGTTGGTAAAACTGATCCAGCCACCCATAGTAATGATTTCCTGCTGCAGAAGAATCCCATTTCATAAGACTTACAATAACTCTATTTAAAATTCAGATACTAATTTTTCATTAAGAGGTTGATATACCAATGGCAGTTCATCAGAAATTTTAGTAGAACATAACTCAAATACCCACAAAGGTCTCATCCTAAACAAACTATGTCAGTCAAGCCCACTTTGCGGCTTTTTCTTATCTGGTTAGTAACTTGAAATGTTATCAGGGGTGACTCACGGGTATCTGAGTGAATCATAGAAATTAGACTTCTCTGTGTTTGTATCCCTCCTTGTTGGATATAACTCCATCCATCTAAACACCTTTGGGGTTAATTACTTCTACCTAGTAATTGTTGGTATCTCCAGCCCCCCTCCTTTTTGTTTTTCTTTTAGAGTTATTTGCAAAATTGTATATATGCTTTCATTAACTAAATGGCAGCACTGGATTGTATAATACTGTACTGGAGCTCCTTTGTTTCCTTGGACTGTAATTTCAAGTACTCAGGTAACTCTACAACCATTACAGGAGTCACGTGCTTTTATAAAGGTCCTTACGGGGCCTGCCTCGCTTGAGTTTTTCTTAAAAGGTGTAAGAATATGTTATGTTTATAATTAAACATTTTTCGTCCTTCATTTGCACACTTTTCTGTTAGTCTTGGGTAAAAAAGTGTTCCCTACCTACAGGGAAACTACCTATGTGAGCAGGTCCTATAGTTTCCTGTCTTTCTGCTTTTGTAAGTGGGCAGGTTATAGCCTGTCTGTATTGTGAGTAGATAGGAAAAAAAAACTAGAAAGACCCACTCTGGTGAGATTAGATTTGGCTCCTATGTTGGAGAAAATAAAGATGGAACATATCTGGGACAGTGCCAAACACAGGGACTTCACCTGAATTATTTTCCTGAGACAGTGAAAGGTGCTCTACAGACCCCAATCATGGCTGCTGAGTAGAGAACCCCTAGTAGCTACCAAGGCCAACTCTTCTCAACAACCTGGCCTGCTCACAGGCTTCAGTAGGCCTTTTTCTGTCAGGAAATGAGATGATCATGCTCTCATTTAAAATGGTACCAGTGGAGAGAGGCTAAGGGAATTGAAATTTTTTAATATGCTAATCTGACAGTGCTTGGAGGACAGAAATTGCAGGCTCCTCCCAGTCCTGAAGAGGAGAGCATATTCTATTTAATCTGCCCCATATAAGCTAGAACATGCTAGTTCAGTGGGGGAAGACACGTCCCCTCATAGTGAGGAAGCCTTTCATCGGGAAATAGATAGCTGTTCTTAACTGACATTGGTTGGCTCTCCAGCCCCAGACCCCATACAAGCATCAAACTGGGACTCGGCTGTCGCTGCCTCAATGTTCTCTGAACTTTGAAGAAGAGTGTTTTACATTGTGTAATGCCAGAACAGGAACTGCTGTTACTCCCGGCCCATCTCATTTGTCAGTTCTGTAGCATTATAGCAAGAGCTGCTTTGTGGCCAGGACACTTGGGTGGGGGAAGGTGGTGTCTAGGGGAATCTTACTGGTTGACAAAGAGAAGAGAGTTTTCCTGCTCAGCAAAGAGTGACTGTGGCTGTGGGCAAGGGATTTCCTCAAAGCTCTGCACAGGGAAGGAGCTTGAGAACTTGCCATCAGACCTGCTCTTGATATTTATCTTCCCCATCCTAGTGAGCAATGCCACTCCTGTAGTCACTTAGTCCCAGAACAACTGCCAACATTTATTACTATGTGCCAGACACTGCTAGATATGCTACATGTGTTGTCATTTTATCATCTCATCCACTTTCGGTAAGGGATGACTGTCTCTGTTTTACAGATGAGAAAATACAGGCTGAAAGTAAATAACTTGCTGAAGTTTCCATAGCTATTCGGTGACAAGGGTACAAGTTGGAATCCAAGACTATGAGACTCCAAAGCCTGTGTGCTTAACTCTTCTGCTATATTGCTGTTCACAAATCACAACCCTAGGAGTCTTCGCAACCAACTCAGCCTTCCCATCTAATTAGTTTCCAAATCCTGTCAAACCTACCTCCAAAACTTATTGAATCTCTTCCTTCAGAGGTGCCCCCACTGCTGCAGCCCACATCCCTCATCCCTAACTCAGTGACCGTGGCAGCCCTCTGTCCTTGTTGTGTCCATTCTCCCCCCCCCCAGTCTGTCCTCTGTGCTGCCTCAGAATGAACTGTGGAAGACCTTAGTCTCAATGCCTCCCCCTGCTTAAAATCTTAGCGGTTCCTCCATTACCACAGAATAAACTCCTAAGCCTGCCACTCAAGACCCTATATGAGACTGGAAAACTATATCCAGCTCCTTACTCACCCTCATTCTGACTCCAGAACTGTTGGCATTCTGTCTGGGGTTGTAATCTTGTTGAATCCTTGCACTTCTCTCATCTGGTTCTCCATATATAAGATGATAGTTATGAGCCTTCATGTGCCTGTCTTCCAGGATGTTTTGGGGTCGAATCGCTGCTTCTGCCCCTTGCTAAATGCTTCCCTAATGTTCCCAGCATTCAATAATCATTGTTTTGGATCCTTTTTTTTTTTTTTTTCAATTTCTTATTTTGAAATAATTTAAGATTTGCAGAGTTGTTGCAAAGATAGTACAGAGAGCTCCTGCACACCCCTCACCTGGCTTCTCCCAGTGTTAACATCCCACATAACCATGGAACAGTTATCAAAACTAATACATTAACATTGGTAAAATAACAGTGACTAAAAACTACTGGCCTTATTCACATTTCACTAGTTTTTCCACCAATGTTCTTTTTCCTTTTCCAGGATCAGATCCAGCATCCCACACTACATTTAGTTGTCACATCTCTTAAAAAAAAAACTTGCTGTCAAGTTTATTCCAATTCATAGTGACCCTACAGGGCAGGGTAAAACTGCCCCATAGGAGGCTGTAATCTTTACAGAAGCAGAGTATCACGTCTTTCTTCTATGGAGCAGCTAGTGGGTTTGAACTACCAACCTTTTGGTTAGCAGCTGAGCACTTAGCCACTGCGCCACCAGGGCTGCTTACCACATCTTAGTCCCCCAACGTGTGACAGGTCATCATTTGTTCTGTCTTTGACAACACTGACATTCTTTTGTGCAATATTTTTTTTTAAAGTATTGTGCTGTAAGTGAAAGTTTACAAGTCAGTTTTTCACATATAAACTTATATACGTCTTACTACATACTCCCACTTACTCTCCCCCTAATTAGTCAGCCCGCTCCCTCCTTCCAGTCTCCTTTCGTGACTGTTTTGCCAGTTTCTCACCCCCTCTACCCTCCCATCTCCCCTCCAGACAGGAGATGCCAACATAGTCTCAAGTGTCAACCTGATTCAGGTAGCTCACTCCTCATCAGCATCTCTCTCCAACCCATTGTCCAGTCCAATCCATGTCTGCTGAGTTGGCTTTGGGAATGGTTCCTGTCCTGGGCCAATAGAAGGTTTGGGGCCCATGACCACCAGGATTCTTCTAGTCTTAGACCACTGAGTCTGGTCTTTTTATGAGAATTTGGGGTCTGCATCCCACTGCTCTCTTGCTCCCTCAGGGGTTCTCTGTTGTGTTCCCCGTCAGGGCAGTCATCGGTTGTGGCTGGGCACCATCTAGTTCTTCTGGTCTCAGGATGATGTAGTCTCTAGTTCATGTAGCCCTTTCTGTCTTTTGGGCTCATAATTACCTTATGACCTTGGTGTTCTTCATTCTCCTTTGATCCAGGTGGGTTGAGACTCATTGATGCATCTCTTAGATGGCCGCTTGTTAGTGTTTAAGACCCCAGATGCCACACTTCAAAGTGGGATGTGGAACGTTTTCCTAATAGATTTTGCCAATTGACTTAGATGTCCCCTGAAACCGTAGTCCCCAAACCCCCACACTTGCTCCGCTGACCTTTGAAGCATTCAGTTTATTCAGGAGACTTCTTTGCTTTTTGGTCCAGTCCAGTTGTGCTGACCTCCCCTGTATTGAATGTTGTCTTTCCCTTCACCTAAAGTAGTGACCTTGACATTTTTAAAGATTACTGGTCAGGTCCTCAGTTTGAGTTTGATCTTTTTCCATGGTTAAGGCCATGAATTTTTGTGAAAAGTAACAGAGGTGACATACCCTTCTAAGCAAATCATATATCAGGGGCACATGATTCTGATATGTCCAGCTACCAGTGATGATCCACTGGTTAAGATGGTATCTTAACAGGTTTCATCACTGTAAAGTCACTATCCAATCTTCTTAATATGCAGACACCCCTGGAAGGAAGAGCACGAAGTCCTCATGTGGAGAGGCTGTAGTGGAATGAAAATTTGGAATTAGATAAGGTGTTGAATTCAGCAGGTTCCAGTGCTTCAAAGAAACGTATACAAGTGGGGATGTTGATTCTCACTGTGCTGTAGCTACTGGAGATAATGCACAGTACTTTACTAAATGACAGTATTTTAGTTATTTCCTGCTAGAGGAGCCAGAAGTTTCTGTGGCCTGCGAGAGTGAAAGGTTAAAGAGGGAAAACGAGCCACCATAGGGCTCTGGGAGGAAGGATCCCCGTTTAAAGCTGAGAAAATGAGACAGCACAGAGACGTGAAGAGGCTTCTCCACGGTAAAAACAAGGGTGCGGCTGAGCTCAGAGTCCAAAGCCTGTGGACTCCCAGGCTAGTCCTAACCACTTTGTCTCAGATCCTACACGGAAAATTCCCGAGGGGATCGCTCAGGGCCCCCAGAGACGCCTGACTCTGGCCCTAATCCCAGGCTGTGTCTTAGGCGCATTTTGGCTTCGCGACTCAATATATTTGCAAAAATCTCAGCATCCGCCTCACCTGGCCCACCACCCTCCACCCTAGAGGTTCCTGAGCCAGCTGGGACCTCAGTCGAGAGTTTAAAAGCCTCTTCCGCGAACCTGCATCATTTCGGCAATGCCGGAGCTGGGAATTTTCCACTGCTAAAGCTCTCCTTTGTTTTTCGCTTTCGGACAGCGTAAGGCAAATTCTCCACGAGCCCTGGGAGAGCCTGCTAAGGTCCGCCCACCTGCCCACCCGCCCCGCGCTGGCTCTGATAGGCTGTCGGAGCAGTCTGTTTTCACTGGAAGCTATGCGCAGGCGCGGGAAGGCACCGGGACTGGGCTGAGGGCGGGGGACGCGGAGCTACCCGATCGGTCCGAGATGGTGAGTGTACTCCATCCAGGGGCTTGCACCTGGGGGCTGGAAGCTAGTCGACCACGGCCGCCCACCACCCAGCGCTCGGCCTCTCATCCTCAAGGGGTCTTACGGCGCTGGGCGGGGATCCCGCGGGGCTGGGCGGGGTCGGGCTAGGCCTGATTGGAGGGCGGAACCCTGGGCACGGGCCTCGGAACCGGGGCCCAGGGAACCGAGGTGGGGCCGCCGGATCCCGCTGCACCTGGGACCGGAAGCAGGAGCTTGTGCCGAGGCGAGGAACCGACTGAGGGTCCCGGCCGGCCCACGGCGCCAGCGTCGCGGCGTCCTGGGCCTTGGTGGGCGATAACGATAACGTTTCCTGGGAGATTAACGTGTATTAGGCACTGCTGCGTGCTTTACGTATCTTTCATTCTCACCACAGCCCGGTGAGGTAGGTACCACCGTTATCCCCGTTTTACGTATTTGGAGTCTAAAACCCCGTGAGGTGAAGAGCCTTGTCCCAGTGAAGGTGGAACTGGATTTGAACCCGAGGAGCTTGGCTCTTTCCCCGCCCTGCACCACACTACGAATCGCCTTTCTGTAGGCGTGTGGCTTTCGAGCTGCCGGAACGTGGTGTGAGTCGCAAACGGGGGGACCACCCTTCGGAATCCCAAAGCCGGCTGCCTTGCTGGCTGGAAGCGCCACCCGTCACAGGTTTTTTGTTTGTTTTTAACGCTCACAATTTGTAAAAGACTTGAAAAGACCTTTTGGCTGTTAGATGTTGTACTTGTCAAACATTTTATTTAAGAATTTAAAGCTTTTTATAAAGTTTTCGAAAAAGAAAACCAGCCCATCACCTCGAGGCAACCACTTACAATTAGGCTTTTTCTCTTCAATTTTTGCTTTATGTAGTTAAAAAAAAAAAAAAATTTTTTTTTTTTTTTTTTTTGTGTAGTTTAGCTCCTACTAAATATGCAGTTGTGGCTCCTGCTTTCTTTCATTTATTATTACACCACAAAGAATGTCTGCACATCGTTAAAGATATGTAATAATCTTTAAATATATGTAACCTTATCTTTCACATCACTTTTGAAACTAAAAAGTTTTATTTTTTACAGGTAGTACTTGCATGTAGTATTAAGATGTGTGTGTGTATATATATAGAAGAAAATAAATATCTCCCAACCCTGACCCTCAGTCTCAGTTTCCTTCTTGAGAAACAGTCATTGTTAGTTTCTTGTATATCTGTACCTGTATATGCCCCGTTTTTTTCTTAACAAATGGTAGCTTTCTACAGCGTATATACCATGCGGTTGTGCGTTTACAATACGTGTGTACATATGTATTTTTAAAAATTCTAGCAGTACCAAAGTGTATAACATAGAAAGTTTATATATTCCCCAGCTCTCTCCTTCAAGGTAACTACTCTTGGCAGTTTTGTATGTTCTCTTTCAGATTTTATTTTTCCCCTAAATTTTATTTATTTTATTGTCGTTGTTGGGAATATACACGGCAAAACATACATCACTTCAACAGTTTCTACTTGTACAATTTAGTGACATTGATTACATTCTTCGAGTTTTTCAACCATTATTCTCCTGAGCTGTTCCTCCCTCATTAACATAAACTCACTGCCCCCTAAGGTTCCTATCTATAATCTTTACAGTTGCTGTTGTCAATTTGACCACATATAGATAGTTCTTAAAAGAGCATAATGCTCAAGGCAGGCCTTTGTTACTAATAAAGCTAAACTATTGTTTGGTTTAAAGATGACTTCAGGGAGTATTTTTGGTTTAAGGGGTTTATCCATTCTCCATGTGCAGATGTCTAGAGTCTATGGAATTTTTTTTTATCAAAATGTTCGCTAATGGTAGCCGGATACTATCGAGTTCTTCTGGTCTCATGGCAAAGGAGGCAAGTTGTTCGTGGAGGCAATTAGCCACACATTGCATATCCTCTTCTCCACCTATTACTGACTCTCTTCCTCGGTTGCTGCAGGTAGAGACCAATTATTGTGCATTGGATGGACGCTAGTAAGCTTTTAAAGACCCCAGGCACTACACAACAACTAGAAGGTTGAACAGAAGCACTGAACACGTGATTAGGCCAGTTAACTGGGATGTCCCATGAAAACATGACCATAAACTGCCAAACGAAGTAACCAGATCTCATAAAGTGTTTAGCTATACATAAGCAGCCTCAGCAGATTACTGTTTTTTTGGTAATTGTTGTAAATGTCACACAATTTTTGCCAATTCAACTTTTTTTTTTTAAATAATTTTTATTGTGCTTTAAGTGAAAGTTTACAAATTAAGTCAGTCTCTCACACAAAAACCCATATACACTTTGCTACACACTCCCAATTACTCTCCCCCTAATGAGACAGCTCGCTTTTTCCCTCCACTCTCTGTTCATGTCCATTTCGCCAGCTTCTAACCCCCTCCACCCTCTCATCTCTCCTTCAGGCAGGAGATTCCAGCATAGTCTCAAGTGTCCACCTGATCCAAGAAGCTCACTCCTCACCAGCATCCCTCGCCAACCCATTGTCCAGTCCAATCCATGTCTGAAGAGTTGGCTTTGGGAACAGTTCCTGTCCTGGGCCAACAGAAGGTCTGGGGGCCGTGACCTCTGGGGTCCTTCTAGTCTCAGACCATTAAGTCTGTTCTTAATGAGAATTTGGGGTCTGCATCCCACTGCTCTCCTGCTCCCTCAGGGGTTCTCTGTTGTGTTCCCCATCAGGGCAGTCATCGGTTGTGGCCGGGCACCATCTAGTTCTTCTGGTCTCAGGATGATGTAGTTGCTGGTTCATGTGGCCCTTTCTGTCTCTTGGGCTTGTAATTACCTTGTGTGCTTCGTGTTCTTCATTCTCCTTTGCTCCAGGTGGCTTGAGACCAATTGATGTATCTTAGATGGCTGCTTGCTAGCATTTAAGACCCCAAACGCCACTCTTCAAGGTGGGATGCAGAATGTTTTCTTAATAGCCAATTCAACTTTTTACAGGTGTACAACTAACTGACAGCAGTTAAAGCAGTCTACTGTGCAACTCAACCCTTAATGCAATTTTTCCATCACCATTAGCCCCCCTTTTCCCACTCCCTCCCACCCCTGGAACCACTAATAAACCTCGGTCTCGTTTCCCTTTTCTGTATAAGTGAAGTCATACAATATTTGTCCTTTTGGGATTGGCTTATTTTGTTCAGCATAATATCTTCAAGCTCCAGCCATACTATAGCATGTATCAAGAGATCATTTCTCCTACTGGCTGAGTAGTATTCCATTGTATGATTGGATCACATTTAATCTACTCATCTGTTGACGGACATTTAGGTTGTTTCCACCTTCTGGCTGTTGTGAGTACTGCTGCAAGGAACGTTGGTATACAAGTCTCTTTTTGAGTCTCTGTTTTCAGGTCTTTTGGGTATATGCCCAGGAGTAGAATTGCTGGGTCATATGGTAGTTCTGGAGCTCCAGTGGTGCAGTGGTTATGAGCTGGGCTGTTAACCAAAAGGTAGGCAGTTCAGGACCACCAGCTGCTTCTTGGAAACCCTGTGGAGTAGTTCTACTTGGCTCTATAGGGTTGCTATGAGTTGGAATCGACTTGAAGGCAACAAGATGGTCATTCTATTTTTCGTTTTTTGAGGAACTGCCACACTGTTTTCCACAACGTCTGTACCATTTTGCAATCCCACCAGCAGTGGATAAGGGTTCCAATTTTCCCACTTTCTGACCAACGTTTGTTATTTTCTGTGTGTGTGTGTGTTTTAGCCATTCTAGTGGGAATGAAACGGTATCTCATTGTGGTTTTGATTTGCATTTCTCTGAGCATCATGACACAGCATCTTTTCATGTGTTTGGTGGCCATTTGAATGTCCTCTTTGGTGAAATGCCTATTCAAGTCCTTTGCCCATCTTATGTCTGGGTTATTTGTCTTTTTGTTGTTCAGTTTTCAAAGTTTTATGTATATTTTGGTTATTCTTGTCAGATGAATGGTTTCTGAAAATATTCTCCCAGATGGTAGCTTATCTTTTCACTTTTTTGGTAAAATCTTTGATGAACAAAATTTTTACGAAGTCTCATTTATTGATTTTGTCTTTTGTTGTTTGTGCATTTGTTCTTATATTAGATAAACCATTGTTGAAAGCTATGCCTGACAGCATTGCCTCTGCATGTTCTTCTAAGAATTTTGTTTTTTATTTGCATATTTAGATCCTTAATCCATTTTGAATTTGTTTTTGTGTATGGTATGAGGCATGGATCCTGTTTCATTTTTCTGCATGTGTAAATCCAGTTTTCCCAGGACCATTTATTGAAGAGACTCTTCTTTCCCCATTGAATGGACCTAGCGCCCTCATCAAAAATCAGTTGACCGTAGATGGTCAGGTTTATTTCTGGACTCTCAATTTTTTTCCATTGATTTATGTATCTGTTGTTATACCAGTACCAGGCTGTTTTGATTACCATAGGTATGTAGTATGTTTTAAAATCAGGAAGTGTGGTTCCTCTCCTTCAACAGTGCTTTAGCTTGCCATTCCATATAAAATTGAGGATTGGTTTTTCTACTTCTGTGAAGAAGGCTGTTGTAATTTTGATAGAGATTGCATTGAATCTGTAGATTGCTTTGGGTAATACTGACATCTTAACAATATTAAGCCTTCCAATCCATGAACATGAAACATCTTCACGTTTATTTAAGTCTTCTTTAATCTATTTCAGCATGCTTTATAGTTTTCATTGTATAAATCCTTCACGTCCCTAGTTAGATTTATCCCTAGGTATTAAAAAAAAAAAAAATTTTTTTTTTTTTTATTCTCTTAGATGCTATTTGTAAATGAAATTGTTTCCCTAATTTCCCTTTCAGATTTCTCATTGCTAATGTATAGGAACCCAACTGATTTTTGTTTGTTGACCTTGTACTTTGCAACTTTGCTGAATTCTTCTATTAGCTTTAGAAGTTTTCTTATGGACTCTTTGGGATTTTCTGTATATAGGATCATATCAGCTGTAAATATAGATAATTTTACTTCGTTTTCTTTCAGACTTTTTTGATGCATAATCACATGTATGTAGGAACTGTTTATTACATATTAGTACACATTAAGTTTACTTCAGGCTATATGTATAGGTTTTGTTCTGCAACTTGCTGTGTTCATTTAAAAATATCAGACACTTTTCCATGTCATTATATACAGATTTACTTCATTCTTTTTAAGGACTGTATTGCAGTACATGAGCCTTGGTGGAACAGTGATTAAAATGCTTGACTGTTAAGCAAAAGGTTAGCAGTTTGAACCCAGCAGCCACTGCACAGGAGAAGGATGTGGCAGTCTGCTTTTGCAAAAGATTACAACCTTGGAAACGTTATGGGGAGTTCTGCTCAGCCCTGCTTATTGCAGTGTGTACATTTAGGTCATTTACAGTATTTTACTCCAGACAGTGCTTAACGACTGTTCTTGTCTTTTTTGTACTCATGCTAGTGTTTATGTAGGAAAAATTCCTTAAAGTGATACTTCTGGCATGCATATTTTACGTTTTGATAGAAATCGCCAAATTGTCCTTTAGAATGATGATATGAAATGCATCTCTAATTCTCATCCAGTTTTACTTCACTAAACAACAGCTATTTTCTTCTTTGTATGTTCTCCTTTGTTCACGTACATATTTTTCAGGGTGTACACAGTAAGTTTCTAATGTCTCAAAAACATTTAACTTTGTTGCTCTATTGTTTTCATGAAGAATGATTTTTAGTGACTACATAATAGTCCGTGACAGAGTTATATTATGATTTGCTTATACATTTGGGTTGTTTCCAGTTTTTCATTAGTAGCGATAATGCTGTGGTGAATGGCTGTGTATTTTTTTTTCCCCCCAAGTTACTGGATTATTTCCTTAGGATAAATTCTCAGGAAAAGAATTTCTGAGACAAAAGGATCTACATTTTTATGGCTCCTGCAATACGTTGTCCCAAAAAGTTGTACAAGCATACCTCAGAGATATTGTAGGTTTGGTCACAGACCACTGCAATAAAGCAAATATTGCAATAAAGTGAGTCACAAATATTTTGGTTTCCCAGGGCATATAAAAGTTATATTTACACTATCCTGTAGTCTGTTAAATGTGCAGTAGCATTATGTAAAAAAAAAAACCTACATATCTTAATTAAAAAATACTCTATTGCTAAAAAATGCTAACCGTCATCTGAGCCGTCAGTGAGTTGTAATCTTTTTGCTGATGGAGGGCCTTGGCTTGGTGTTGATGGATGCTGACTGATCGGGGTGGTAGTTGCTGAAGGTTGGCATGGCTGTGGCAGTTTCTTAAAATAAGACAACAATGAAGGTTGCAGCATCAATTGGCTCTTCCTTTCATGAACGATTTCTCTATAGCACGCGATGCTGTTTGATAGCATTTTACCCACAGTAGAACTTCTTTCAAAATTGGAGTCAGTCCTCTCAAACCTGCTGCTGCTTTATCAACTAAATTTATGAAATATTCTAAATCCCTTGTTGTCATTTCAACAGTGTTCCCAGCATCTTCTCCAGAGTAGATTCCATCTCAAGAAGCCACTTTCTTTGCTCATCCGTAAGAAGCAGCTCCTCATCGATTAAAGTTTTATCGTGAGGTGGCAGCAATTCAATCACATCTTCAGGCTCCACTTCTAATTCTAGTTCTCTGGCTGTTGCCACCACATCTGCAGTCACTTCCTCCACTGAAGTCTTGAACCACTAAAAGTCATCCGTGAGAATTGGAATCAATTTCTTTCAAACTCCTGTTAATGTTGATATTTTGACCTCCTCTCATGAACCACGAATGTTCTTAATGGCGTCTACAATGGCGAATCCCTTCCAGAAGGTTTGCAGTTTACTTTGCCCAGATTCAGCAGAGGAATCACTGTCTGTGGCATCTACAGCCTTAGGAAATGTATTTCTTAAATAATAAGACCTGAAAGTCAAAATTACTCCTTGATCCCTAGGCTGTAGAACGGGTGTTGTGTTAGCAGGCATGAAAACAACGCTGATCTCCTTGTAGATCTCCATCAGAGCTCTTGGGTGACCAGGGCCGTTGTCAATGAGCAGTAATATTTTGAAAGGAATCTTTTTTTTCTGAGCAGTAGGTGTCAACGGTGGACTTAAAATATTCAGTAAACCATGTTGTAAACGTACGTTCTGTCATCCAGGGTTTGTTGTTACATTTATAGAGCACAGGCAGAGTAGGTTTAGGATAATTCTTATGGGCCGTAGGATTTTCAGAACGGTAAATGAGCACTGGCTTCAACTTAAAGTCACTAGCTACTTTAGTGCCTAAAGAGAAAGTCAGCCTGTCCTTTGAAGGTTCAAAGCCAGGCGTTGACTTCTCCTCTCTAGCTATGAAAGCGATGGCATCTTCTTCAAATACAAGGCCGCTGCCTCTGTGTTTGAAACCTGCGGTTCAGCGGAGCCCCTTCATCAGTTACCTCAGCTAGAGCTTCTGGGTAACTTGCTGTGGCTTCTACATCAGCATTTGCTGCTTCACCTTGCTCTTTTATGTGACGGAGACGGCTTATTTCCTTAAACCTTGTGAGCCAACCTTTGCTAGCGTCAGACTTTCCTTCCGCAGCTTTCTCACCTCTCTCAGCTTAGAAAGAATTGAAGAAAGTTAGGGCCTTGCTCTGGATTAGGCTTTGGCTTAAGGGAATGTAGTGACTGGTTTGATTTTCTATCCAGACCACTAAAACTTTCTCCATATCAGCAATAAGGCTCTTTCGTCGTCTTATCATTTGTGTGTTCACTAGAGTAGCACTTTAATTTCCTTCAAGAATTTTTCCTTTGCATTCGCGACTTGGCTAACTGGCATTAAGAGGCCTAGCTTTCGACCTGTCTTAGATTTCAACATGCCTTCCTCACTAAGCTTAATCATTTCTGCCTTTTTATTTAAAGTGAGAAACATTTGACTTTTCCTTTCACTTGAACACTTTGAGACAACTGTAGGGTTATTAATTGGCCTAACTTCAGTATTGTGTCTCAGAGAATAGGTAGGCCCTAGGAGAGAGAGAGAGATGGGTAGAGCCGGTCAGTGGAGCAGTCAGAATACACACATTTATTGATTATGTACGCCGTCTTATATGGGCGTGGTTCGTGGCACCCCAAAACAATTACAATGGGAACATCAGAGATCACTGACCACAGATCACCACAGCAGATAAAATAATGGAAAAGTTTGAAATATTTTGAGATTACTAATTTGTAACATAGAGGCATGAAATGAGCACATGCTGTTGGAAAAATGGCGCTGATAGACTTGCTCAACGCAGGGTTGCCACGAACCTTCAATTTGTGGAAAACGTAATATTTATGAAGCACAATAAAATGAGGTATGCCTTTATTGCCCTTGTACCATAACACTGCCAGTATTTAAAAAAGATACCACAGAAATGCTATAATTTTTTCTTTTTTAATTTACAGGAAACTGAAAAATTTTCTATACGTTTGGAATTTCTCTTAGGTGTATTTTCTACTAGTGCCCTTTTTGCCCACTTACCTATTGGAGATTGCTGTTTTTCTTGTTCATTTTATGTGATGCTTTTGGAATTACTCTTTCATCACATTTAATGCAAATGCTTTTCTGTCCTATTTGATGATTTCTGTTTTGCATTAGTTTTACAAGTATTATGTTTAGTAGCCATATTGGTCACAGTTACTTCGTAAGTCATTTGCTTCAGATCGTTACTCTTCCTGCAGGAAGCCCGTAAATAATCCTTGAGTTTTATTGCTACTTGTTTTTCCATCTGTCACAGCATGCAGTTGGGAACTAGATAACTCAGAAGCTTTGCCTCCTTTCCTGATGCTGAGACACCAGTGTGAATAGTACTGAAGACCCAGGATGCTGAGGTTACCAGTTGGGTCCACTCTGGGAAAAGGAGAGGAAGTTGAGATGTGAGCTGGCCCTGTGGAGCTGCATATCTGGGACTAGTTGGCTAGAACTACAGGGATGACAGGCCTTGAGACTGAGATTGCCTGAGCAGGGTGCCTGAGAAGGACTGTCCTTTCGCATCCAGAGATGTCCTAGTTACAGCTTGTGGCTTTTTGGCAACATTTTATTTTCCCTTTCTTGGCTCCTTTAGGGCTAAGCTTCAGGTTTCTTTTAAGCAGTTTCTCCTGGATCCAGACAGGTAGTTGGAGCTCTGTACCACCTGGAGAGTCCTTCAGACCTCATAGCCCTGACTCACACAGGCCTGGCCCATCCTACAGGTTGGGGTCAGGTTCAAGAAGCTATTCTCTGGTCTTGCAGGAAAAAAAAATGTATTAAATCTGACTACATAAAAAATTTATACTTCTTGTTCGAATCCACCGTCCACTCCTTGGAAACCCTATGGGGCAGTTCTACTCTGTCCTGTAGGGTCACTATGAGTCAGAATTGATGGCAATGCGCTTGATCTGGGGTTTTTTTTGTTTGTTTGTTTGTTAGAAACATCAAAGTTAAATGAGAAGTAACTGGGGGAAGTATAATTTATATGATGGACAAAAGTCTAATATACCTAACATAAAGAGTGTTTGCAAATCAACAAGATTTGTAGAAAAATCAAAAGACTCAAGAGATGCAGCAGTCAATTAATCCCATTTCAACTTTACTAATGACTTTTAAAACTTAAAGAATGTTGAGTTTTAATTATTTTTTGCAAATTATCAGATTAGCAAATTCTCAAAAAACTTGGAAATACTGGTCATCTTTCTGTTGCTTGAACATGCCGAATTTGTTCCTACTTCACTGCCTTTGCTTTCCCTTGGTTACCTGGAGTGCTTTTCTTCCTCATTATTTATTTCTTGGCTTAAAGATAACCTCTGCAGATGTTGCTGACCACACTACCAAAGTAGCATTTCATCCCCCTAGCCCTGGCTCTGTACCCTCCGTGAATCTTGTTCGTTCACTCGTTTTTTGATGATCTCTTCCACCAGAATGTGAGTTCTCTGTGGGCAAGGACCTCATCATAGTATAGCCACTATAGCTGGGTCACTAGTATACCAAGCTCTTCTCTTGATCTGCTAAGTATCCTTGAACAAAACTCTCCTCCTTTCTGAACTTTAGTTTCCTCTTCTATAAATGGAGATCATATTAACCATGGAAGGTAAACGAGAGGTTCAAACAAGAGATGTGTCTGAAAGCATTCATCCCAGTGTCTGATCCACATAGGTACTGAGTAGATTAACATATACTTGTGTGTCCGCCGTTTGTTAGTTTATGCATGTTTACTTTTAAGCAGCCAGATCTCATTGGCTGGTTTTCATGAAATTTCCGAGCACCTAAACCCTAGCTTGGAAACCCTAGTGGCGTAGTGGTTAAGTGCTACAGCTGCTAACCAAGGAGTTGGCAGTTCACATCTGCCAGGCGCTCCTTGGAAACTCTATGGGGCAGTTCTACTCTGTCCTGTAGGATGGCTGTGAGTTGGAATCGACTCGATGGCAGTGGGTTTGGTTTTTGATTTTAAACCCTAGCTCTTTTTCACACTGGGTACTCTAAGGCCAAGTTGCCAAAATGCTGTTTATTCTTTATTTATTGAGCCTATCCTGGGCCATGTACTATGTCTGTGATGCTTCCGTGTACAGATGTGAAACTGACAGTTCTACTCCGTTGTGATAGGTGCTGTGAAGGTGAGGCTCTGTGGGTGCCCAGAAAAGGAGCAGGTGTTAGAGAAGGGTACCCACAGGAAGCTCATGAGCTGAGTCCAAAGAGGAGGGAGTTAGCCACACCAAGCAGTGAGTGAAGGAGAGAAGAATGCTTCCTCCAGAAGGAGGGAATAGCACATGCCAAGGCCGGGGCTGGAGCCCAGGGCTCACTGCAGGCTGTGTTGCCCCCCTACAGTCCATTTTCCACACAGCAGCCGGAGCGATCCTCTTGAAACATCATGTCATTCCTCACCTCAAAACCTGTCAGTGGCTTTCCATCTCATTCCCAGTAAACACCAAAATCATTATTGTGGTATACCAGGCCCACTATAGTCTAATCCTGGCTACCTCTATAACTTCACCACCCACCAGTCTTCCCCTTGCTCACTGCACTTCAGCTACATACACTATCTTGCTTTTCCTTGAACATGCCAGACACATTCCCACCTCAGGGCTTTTTATACTTGCTCTTCCTGATATCTGGAGCCCTGTCTCCAGAAATCCATGTGGCTGGCTCCTTCATTTCCTTCAGACATCTACTTAAATATCACTTAGTAAGGTCTTTCCTGACCACCTTATTTAAAATTGCCATCAGCTTCCTGAATACAACCAAAAGCTTCGAAGGCCAGATGAGCAGGAATGGAGGTCTGGGGACCATGGTTTCAGGGGACATCTAGGTCAATTGGTCTAACAAAATATATTAAGAAAATGTTCGGCATTCCACTTTGGTGAAAGACGTCTGGGGTCTTAAACACTAGCAAGCAGCCATCTAAGGTACATCAATTGGTCTCAACCCATCTGGAGCAAAGGAGACTGAAGAACACCAAAGACACAAGGTAAATATGAGCCCAAGAGACAGAAAGGGCCACATAAACCAGGGACTCCATCAGCCTGAGACCAGAAGCACTAGATGGTGCCCAGGTACCACCGATCACTGCCCTGACAGGGAACACAACAGAGAAGGAGAACAGTGGGATGCAGATCTTAAATTCTCATAAAAAGACCAGGCTTAATCGTCTGAGACCGGAAGGACCCTGACGGTCCTGGTCCCTGGACCCTTTGATGGCCCAAGATCGGAACCATTTGGAAACCAACTCTACATGTAGACAGGGATTGGCCTGGAGTATAAGATAGACAATGATGCTGGTGAGGAGTGAACTTCGTGGTTCAAGTAGCCACATGAGACTATGTGGACGACTCCTGTCTGGTGGTGAGACGAGAAGGAAGAGGGGGACAGGAGCTGACTGAATGGACACGGGAAACACAAGGTAGAGAGGAGGAAGGTGCTGTCTCCTTAAGGGGAGAGCAGCTGGGAGTGCATGGTGGGGTGTGTATGACTTTTTGTGAGAGACTGACTTGATTTGTAAACTTTCACTTAAAGCACAATAAATAAAATTGCCATCAGCCTCTGCATCCTAGATCCCCCTTTCCTACTATATCTGACGTTGACTTTACTTGGTTTTTTTTGGTGGTTTAATGTCTGACTGCCTCCCCCTGCCCTGGGAATGTCAGCTTCATAAGGGCAGGGGTTTTTGTTAGCATTCCCAGGTCTAAAACAGCATCTGGCACATAGGAGGTGCTCACATAGTTACTGAATGAAGAACAGTCTTTTGCAATTTCATCTTTTTCATTCCAGCCCCATCCTCCAACCTCTGGCAAATATTGTGGACCTAGTTTCTGACATCTTTGTTTTTGCTTTCTTTCCGCTTTTCTTCCTGGGTTGATTGCAGATTGTTTGATCTGTCCTATATTGTCATCCCAGTTATTTTTACCTATTCTTATAATGTTGAGTGTATCAGAGCTATGGCCCCCACACCCAAGACTTCTCTCTTGGATAGGTACAGAAAGGAGTTTTTAAAAAAGTAAATAGAAATGATATTTTCAAAAAGAAATAAACATTTTTAAATAGAAACAATATATTAAACAGACCTTTTTTGAAAAAAAGAAAACCTTATCTCTAATTTCCTGCTCTTAATGTGGTTTTTTTTTTCATAATCTCATCTAGCCCTCTTGTTTTCACACAGTTTCAGTCATCAGACTCTATTTTTACGTTCTCCTGTTTTCACTGGTTATGAACCCTTCCTGTTACAGCTTGAGTTAATCATCGTTGTTCATGTATGCATCGTACTCCTGTGAGTGGATGTTCCATAGTTACTTGGCCTTTTCCCTGAGTGTTGGGAGTTTTTAGTTCTTTCTTCCTTTTGATGTTGCAGATGTCAGCGTGTTTGTCCTTTTCATTGTTTTGGATTATTTGCTTAGGATGAATTTCAAGGAGGGGATGTATAGTATTGACCACTGCCCTCTTTACCTCTCAGCCCCCATCCCCAGAATAGCACTTGACACATAGTAGGAGCTAAGTGAAAGTCTGTTGAATGAATTATCTCATTCACGTCTCACCCACTGTATTATACTCTCACATCTACAAGCCTGGCCTGCCCAGGCTGCAGATTTTGAAAGTGCCAGACTATTTGCCATTTTGTAGGAGAAACCTGTTTGCCCTTCCCTGCTCTGCTAGAGATTATAACCTAGGAAATCCTATGGGGCAGTTCTCCTCTGTCATATAGGGACCTGTCTTAGTCATGTAGTGCTACTGTAACAGGTACCACAGATGGATGGCTTTAACAAAGAGAAATTTATTCTCTCACAGTCTAGTAGGTTACAAGTCTAAATTCAGGGCCTCAGCTCCAGGGAAGGCTTTCTCTGTCAGTGCTGGAGGAAGGTCTTTGTCCTCAGTCTTCCCCTGGTCGAGGAGCTTCTCAGGCACAGGGACCCCAGGGCCAAAGCACATGCTCTGCTCCCAGTGCTGTTTTCTTGGTGGTATGAGGTCCCCTACTCTCTGTTTGCTTCCCTGTCCTTTTATCTCTTGAGAGATAAAAGATGGTGCAGGCCACACCCCAGGGAAACTATGTCTGATCAGGAAGGTGACCTAAGTAAGGGTGGTGTTACAATCCCACCCTAGTCTTCTTAACATAAAATTACAATCACAAAATGGAGGACAGCCACACTGTACTAGGAATCATGGCCTAACCAAGTTGACACACACATTTTTGGGGGCATGTAATTCAATCTATGACAGGTTCCTATAAGTAGGAATCAACTTGACAACACACAACAACAACCAGCATTTGACAGTATTCTTACATCACTGGGGAATGGGTGGTGGTGACTGGATTGTCAGCCTTGTGCCCTCCAGGAAAAACAATTCATTGTGCCATATCTACCCACTGTTTAGGAGTCCCTCCCCCTGGGTCAACTCATTAGTAGCCCCTGGGGGTGGGGAACCACTTTTGGTGAACAGAGCCTCTGTTCCCAATGGAGTCTGACTCTCAGCCTTTGAGGAGCTTCTGGCTGGATTCTGGGCCAATCTAGAGGGGGCCTTCCTGAACAAGCAAACTTCAAGGCCAGTTTCCATCCATAGAAGGGGTTAGGCCTATTTCAGTTAAACAGCTATTTGTTGAGCCCCTACTCTGCAGACCACTGTGGAGGCTGTAACACAGTACCTAATACATGTCCCAGAGAGTGCAGCCAAGGTTCGGGGAGTCAGAGGTGAACAGAAATTCCATTGAGTTGGAGATCTGTAAAGGCTTCATGGAGGAGGCGATGTCTTATATAGTATAGAAGAATGTGTTACATTTCAGTAGAGAAGAGGCCTTGTACGGTATGAAAGATATGGGGCAGGGAAGTCTGGACATGTGGATGGAGAATGGCGGGAAATATAACAGGTAACGTAGAAGGCCTTGTGTGGCAGGGTGAGGAACCCAAACATCTGATTGTCGCCTCTGTTTACAAATTCCATGTTTCAGAGTATCCCACACTGATTAGTTTCTGGAAAATCAGGATTCTCAGCCCCTTCCCAAGGCACATTTCCTGGGGCTGCATGCCATGTGTCACAGTATCTCAGATACCAGCTTATTAATTCATTGAGTCTGTCCTCATGAGGTCATTTTGCTTCCTTTGGAATGTTTTCAGTTGTGCTGTTTGGGCCATGAATGACAAAGTGTCTCCTTCATGTTAGACAATGTTTGGAATTTTTTTCAAATCATCGGAGTTCTGTCCACCAACTGTACCAAATGTGAATCGTGAATATGTATATACTCCTAGGAATGGTATTTATATTCTGCTCCCAAATAGTTGGAGGGAGCGTTTAACAGTGCCTGGTGGGCTTGGGCCTAGACCACCACCCCTACCCTATGCTGGAGGTATAAGCAGATGTTTTAGGTGCTGGTGGTGATGTAGGGACCACTTCAAACAACGCTTGGAAGCTTTGAGGAGTTGTTAGGTGACTGGGTGTTGTTTATTGTTCGAAGATAAATGTGCGATTCATCTGGCTGGGGTATTAGGGACTTAATCCAGCCTACCTGGCCCTTGCTAACCTTGGTCTGGTTCTCTGCAGGCAGAGGTGGAAGAAACCCTGAAGAGACTTCAGAGCCAGAAGGGCGTACAAGGAATCATTGTGGTGAACACAGAAGGTATGCCCTCCCTCTGGTCCTTCCTGCAAGGGTCATGCCCCCAGAAAACAGCCCAAACACAGCATGACACTTGCCGTTTACTTGGCCCTTCAAGTACCTGATTACTTTTTTTTTTTTTTCTTTATTTCCGGTGCTCTAGCACTATTATTGGAATTCTGAATTTTCAAAAGGAAAAATTTACTCAGCCCCACTGATCTGACAAATCACATATTTCAATTACTTTGTGCTTTCAGCCCTTGTCTAGACATGTTTTCTCATGGTCATTTTCAGAGTTGTTACTCTTGTTTATGTTTACACAAGCCTTTTTTAAAACAATGTTTCATGGTTTACATAAGCAAATTTTTTAACTGCAAGTATATTTATTGTATATACATAAAACCAAACCTGTTGCTGTCAAGTCAATTTTGACTCATACTGACGCTACAGGACAGAGTAGAACTGCCCCATAGAGTTTCCAAGGAGCGGCTGGTGAATTTGAATTGCTGACCTTTTGATTAGCACCTGAGCTCTTAACCACCATGCCACCAGGGCTCCTTATTATATATAAAAAAATTTATGTATATTTACATATATATTTATTAACTACTCCCCATTTATGTCATTTTTGCAAGGTACTACTGTAGTTAACTTCTTTGTGCCTATAGCTCATCCGTCTTCTGAGGGGTTATTTCAGTTACTTATTTTAGTATAAGTACTAAATATTCCCGAACTGCACTTGACATCATGAAGAACGAAGCTAACATCTGTGTTCGTTCCTTGAAACACCATGTTGTCTCCATTTTGCAATGGAAAAAACTGAGCCTAGAAATTTAATTGATTCACCTGGGTCTCAGAGCCAAGATTTAAATCTCAGTCTGTCTGAGTGCAAACTTGTCTTCTTTATCCCACACTGTGCTGTAAAGGAGCAAAGTGTGCCTGCTGGTCTGTGGCCCTAGACCCTGGCACTCCAGGCTGCAGTTAAGAGCAAGGGCTCTG
Organism: Loxodonta africana; assembly: GCF_030014295.1. Lineage (NCBI taxonomy): Eukaryota > Metazoa > Chordata > Mammalia > Proboscidea > Elephantidae > Loxodonta > Loxodonta africana. The sequence continues at coordinate 33,809,347 of NC_087365.1, forward strand.
GAATCCAGCAGTCCTGAGTTTGAATCCTGGCTCCACTCCTGACTAGAGTGTGACCTTGAACAAGTCACTTAATTCTGTAAATGTGAATAAAAATTAGATCTCCCTTATAGAGTTGTAAAAATTAACTGAAAACGAACAACATAAAGCATTTTGCACAGGACCTAATACACAGTAAGTGCTCAGTACAGATTAGCGGCTGCTCCTATTGTCATTATTGTCTCCATCACTTCTGAGCTCTGAGCACTTGTTTACATAAAGCCATTCTCCCGGTCACCTTCTCTCCTTGGGTTGTGGGGAACTCACACGCTTCATGCCTCTAGGCCACAGTGTTTCCCACATTTATCCATTCATTAGAATCACTTAGGGTTCTAAACATACAGCTTTCTAGGCCTTTCTCTAGAAAGTCTGACTTATTAAGCCTAAGGTTAGACCCAGGAATAACCCTCCTGTTCACCTCGTATCCCAGGGTGCTTACTTGTTCTATTGAATCTTCTTGCCTTAGCTCTTGCTTTTACTTCTGCCTTGCGTGTTTTCTCCTCTCTACTGATCCAGATGTTACCTGCCCTTCAAGGTCCCCTTGGGTGCCCCTCCTTTAGGAAGCTAGGCCCTTGATATTTAATCTTCATAACTCATTTTATTGACAAGGAAATTGAAGACTCATAGAAGTAATGTGTCCCATATTGGATTGTGCCCAGCCAGAGGGTCTTCTCTCCCAGGCTGGGTTATGATTAGCCCTCTGAATGGAGGTGATAATGACATTAACTGTGCACCTGCCATGTGCCTGGTGCTCCACTGGTCATGTCTGATTTCTAGTTCAGTACCACTGCCCTGTAGACATTGGTGCCATTAGCTTTACAGACATAGCTGCAGATATCCTCAGAGGTCAGGGCCATGCCCAGAGTCATTCAGTTCCCCCAGTTCTCTAGCCCCGTGTATTTGGTCAGTTCTGATTTACCCCGTGCTCTAAAAGAGCCTCTGTGTATGGGTATGTTGGTATTCTAGGCCTTGTTTAGAAAGGCAGGATTCTCAACAGTACGTGCTTAAGTGGAGCAGGATAAAAGTCCCCAAAGGCAACAAAGTAGAGTTGGCATGTCCTTGGTTAAAATGTCGTTTGTAACCTGCCAGAGCCTGGGCTAGCCAGAGCGGCAGAGCATGCTCCCAGCTTTGTCAGACCCTCATTTAGCCACGTGACCATTGCATTTAAAGGAGGCAAGAGGTTATAGGCCCTCAGGACACAGTGGAAGGTAGGAGCAGGCCCCCAGCTCAGGTCTGATACTGACCAACTGGGTGACCTGGGCCAAGTCCCCTCCCTTCTTCAGGTCTCAGCAGCCCTGAGTGGAGTGGTTGGTCCAGGTGATCTCTTTTGGGCACTTTTTGCTCCAAAACTCAAAAAACTGTGTGTCACTTAGACAGAGGGTTTCTTGGCTCAGCATTTGGACCCCAGGAGTGACTGCCCCAGGCCCCTAGGCTTCCACCAGTCAGTACTGGCAAGCTACAAGCCTTCATTCTTGCCTTAAAACTGCCTCTGAAGTTGAGCTCTTTCATTCAGAAATCTAGCCGAACTGCTTACCTTTTGGATACTGATGAGCCTGCTGAGCACTTCTCTTTGGGTACTAACGAGGCAGTGTAGCACAGTGGCTGAAAGGACAGAATGCCAAACCAGGCTGCCTGGCTCTGCTGCTTACTGGCTGCATGACCTTGGGCAAGTCACTTAACTACTGTTCCAGTTTCCTCATTTGTAACATGTGATTAATACTACACTTCCTCGAAGGGAAGCTTTTAGAACAGTGCCTGGCGCATGTTATTGTTGTCAGGTGCTGTCAGGTTGGTTCCAACTCACAGCAACCCTGTATACAACAGAACGAAATACTGCCCAGTCTGGCGCCATCTTCACAGTTGGTGTTATGCTTGAGCCCATTGTTGCACCCACTGTTGTCAATCCATTTACTGGTGCACAGTAAATGCCATATAAGTGTTAACAATTGTGTGTGTGTGTTTTATGTACTTTTAATTTGTAACCCGTTCACAGAGCTCCTCCTTTGGTCTCTCCTTTACATTTCCCACAGTGACCCTGCAAGGCAGGGAAGTTTGCCCATTTTTCAGGTGAGGAACCTGAGGCTGAGAGAGATGAGGTGGCCTTCCCAAGGTCACCCAGCTATGGAGAGAGGTAGTCAGAACACAGATTTTAGGTTGTTTACTCTTCCCACTGCTCCATGGGGCCTTTAAGCCCTCTGTTGTTGTTGTGTGCTGTCGAGTCAATTCTGACTTCTAACAGCCCCATGTGGCAAAGTAGAAACTGTCCTATAGCGTTTCCTAGGTTGTAGTCTTTATGGGAACAGGTCGCCAGGTCTTTTCTCCTGTGGAGCCACTTGTGGGTTTGAACCTCCGACCCTTCAGTTAGCAGCCGAGTGCTTAAACTATTGCACCACCAGGGCTCTTCTAGAAGCTTCAATTAAAGATGATTGTTTAGAGATGCTCGTATTAGGGATCTCTCTTATCTCATCCCTGGTGGCACAGTGGTTAAGGCTACGGCTGCTAACCAGAAGGTCGGCAGCTCGAATCTACCAGGCACCCCCTGGAAATTCTATGGAGCCATTCTACTCTGTCCTACAGGGTCACTAGGAGTCAGAATTGACTCGGTGGCAACGGGTTTGGTTTTTTTTTTTTTTGATCTTATCTAGGATTTTCCCACCCCATGATTTGGCTCAGATGTCTCTTCCTTCAGGATGCCATCCCTGACCACCCAGCCTCAGAATGATTGCTCCCACCTCTGAACCCATGACACATCCTTGTCCCAGTCACTTACCAACCACCTGCCACCACCTCTTGCCTTAGCCAGATTCAACTGGTATTTCATAATAAAAGTTTGAGTTTAAGCAACTCTGCCAAGAAGTTAAGGAACATTTGATTCTATTTATCTCTGTCCAGACCCTTGCCACCCTCTGCTGCTACCCACATATGGAAAAAAGTGTAAGCGCTAAAGGGTAGGGATTTGTTTGTTTGTGTTCACTGGTGCAGTGGTTAAAAGCTTGGCAGCTAACCAAGAGGTTAGCCGTTGGAATTCACCAGCGGCTCTTTGGAAACCCTATGGGGCAATTCTGTACTTTCCTGTAGGGTCGCTATGAGTTGGAATCAACTCTACAGCAACGGGCTTGGCTTTTTTTTACTGTATCCCCAGGACCTAGAACAGTGTTGGCACATAGTTGGTGCTTAATAAATATCTGTTAAATTTTTTAACATTTTTTTGACTGAAGCAGCAGGGTATGGTGGGAGGACCTTGGCTACACAACCCTGGGTTAGAAATCATGTGTGCCGGTGACCAGCCACTTCTCTGTGGACTGCACATTCCCCACCTGTGACAACAGAGGCTTAAATTAGGTGTCCTAATCATTAGACCATCTGTGTGACCTCCAGCTCTGGCTTCCTGTGAATCTGGAATTGATCTCTTACTCTTGTTTGAAATTTTCCCCAGTTTTGGTCCTTGCCCCACCTCCATGTTTTGTTTTTAGAGGGAGCCAACAAATGGCTGGTTTGTTTCCTCTACGTACCCTTCCCACCTGGTAGAAATGTGATCAAACTCACGCCAGTATTTGTCTGAACTACTGAAAGTAACTCTGTGACCACTGACTTATCAATAGCTTATTGTAGTCCCTAAAGACACTGCTGGCTCTCAGGGAGCTTACAGATGATGATCACTTTCCTTAAGGTGTGATATATCAGGAGGCGGAGACCTGAGGGACCAGTGGGAGTCATGACTGACTAGGGGAAGAAAGAAATATTCCAGGCAGAGGGACCTGAAAGAAGGCGGCTTTGTGTATAAGCAGTCAAGGTGTTTGATCACTCAAGCCTTGAGATTGCTAAGTCTGTTACCATCAGAGCCCAAAGGTGAGCTGAGGGGAGAGTTACCTGCCAAATGTCAGGACAGCCAGTCCAGGGTCCTGTCCCATCTGGGCTCTTGTCCTTGCCCTCAGCAGGAGGGCCCTGTGTTATCGAGGCCATTTCAGGTACAGGAATGTCCCCTTAGGTTATCTGGGGAATGGGATTTTTTGTGTAGGTGATGTTGCTAACAAACTAACAATTAAGTGCTCTTTGCTGAACATCCATATGCATTATGGATGTTCAGCAAAGAGCAGCGCGGGCAGTGGTAGCTCAGAGGTAGAATTCTTGCCTTCCATACAGGAGACCCAGGTTCCCAGTCTGTCGGTGGAGGCTTGTGTGTTGCTATGATGCTGAACAGGTTTCAGGGGAGCTTCCAGTCTAAGACAGAGATTACAAAGAAAGGCCTCCTGATCTACTTACGAAAAATCAGGCAGTGAAAACCTATGGGTCACAATGGTCCAATCTGCAACTGATGATGGCAAGGGCACAAGGCCAGGCAGCATTTTGTTCTGTTGCACATGGGGTTGCCATGACTTGGGGCCTACAACAGTCTTTACAGCAGCATTTTGAAGCTGCTGTTTACAGATTAGGAAATGAGAAAATGGAGGCTTAAAAGACCCACTGCTTATTTTAGGTGAAGGGAAGAACAACACACAATACAGGGGAAGTCAGCACAACTAGACTAAACCAAAAGAGTGTTTCCTGAATACAACCAAACACTTCAAGGGAAAGAGTAGTGGGGCGGGGGTCTGGGGGCCATGGTTTCAGGGGCCATCTAAGTCAATTGGCATAACAAAGTTTATTAAGAAAATGTTCTGAACCCCTGAGGGAGCAGGAGATCAGTGGGATGCAGACCCCAAATTCTCATAAAAAGACCATACTTAATGGTCTGACTGAGACTAGAGGAATCCTGGCGGTCATGGTCCCCAAACCTTCTGTTGGCACAGGACGGGAACCATTCCCGAAGACAACTCATCAGACATGGAAGGGACTGGACAGTGGGTAGGAGAGAGATGCTGACGAAGAATGAGCTAATTATATCAGGTGGACACTTGAGACTGTGTTGGCATCTCCTGTCTAGAGGGGGGATGGGAGGATAGAGTGAGTTGGAAGCTGGCAAAATTGTCACGAAAGGAGAGACTGGAAGGGCTGACTCATTGGGGGAGAGCAAGTGGGAGTACGGAGTAAGGTGTATATAAACTTATATGTGACAGTCTGACTTGATTTGTAAACGTTCACTTGAAGCTCAATAAAAGTTAATAAAAAAAAAAGCAGAAAAAAAAAAGTTAAAAAAATGTTCTGCATCCCACTTTGGTGAGTGGAGTCTGGGGTCCTAAAAGCTAGTAACCAACCATGTAAGATGCTTCAACTCGTCCCAACCCATCTGGAGCAAAGGAGAATGAAGAACACCAAAGACACAAGGAAAAAATGAGCCCAAGAGAAAGGAAGGGCCACATAAACCAGAGACTCCGTCAGCCTGAGACCAGAAGAACTAGATGGTGGTGCCTGGCTACCACCAGTGACTGCCCTGACAGGGAACACAGTAGAGAACCCCTGAGGGAGCAGGAGAAAAGTGGGGTATAGAACTCAAATTCACAGAAAAAGACGACTTAATGGTCTAAGACTGGAGGGACCCCAGAAGACATGGCCCCGGAGTGTCTGTTAGCCCCAAACTAAAACCATTCCTGAAGCCAACTCTTCAGACCAAGATTAGACTAGACTGTAAGACATAAAATGATACTGGTGAGGAGTGTGCTTCTTAGTTCAAACAGACACAAAACTAAGTGGGCAGCTCCTGTCCAGAGGTGAGATGAGAAGGCAGAGGGGGACAGGAGCTGGTTGAATGAACATGGGAAATACAGGGTGGAGAGAAGGAGTATGCTGTCACATTGTAGGGAGAGCAACTAGGGTCACATAACAATGTGTGTATGAATTTTTGTATGAGAAACTGACTTGAATTGTAAAACCCACTGCCATCCAGTTGATTCTGACTCATAAAGGTTAAATCGCTTGCTTAAGGCCACATAGCCATTGATGGCCAGAGCTGGGGTGTAAACCCAGGTCATCAAGTTTCAGAGCTCTTACTCTTTAATCGTAACCCCAATTATAGAAAGAGAACAATGGACACACAGCTTATACTGCCATCCTCAGGAAGGTACAGCTATAGAGTGAGGCTTCATGGGGCCCTGGTGTACCTATTGTTGCCATCTGGCACTCAGTACCAGCCCTGGTGATATGGTCACCTTGTCCCTTAAAGATGAGTGGCCACTATGACCCATTCTCATGACTTGGCTCACACCAGCCTGACTGATTTCAGCTGCTTCTACGACCTCTGTGTCCCCCTCTTCTGCCCACTCCTGTGTTTCTGATGTCCTAAGAAGGCTGGGTTAGTTTCTTGCCACCCACTGAGTAGGCCTGAGGATGACTGCATTGCTGATCAATCGTGGGCTAGATTATCAGGGCCTGGGCCCAAAACCTGGCCTCTTACTTCTGAGGAGCTGTGTGTACCACGTTCTTCACAAGTGAATGTCAGCTGGTTGGCTCTTGTGACCTCGTGGATGGAGCCTAGTGCTGATGTGTCATGGCTGATTCAAAGGCACCCTGATCACTCAGTTGTGGTGAGGGGTGGCTCAAGTTGGGCCACATTCCTCACCTCCATGACAATAGGCATAGTCCACAGAGCGAGGTCCATTTAATAGATTATCTCAGGAAAACAATCCTCAAAACAGAAAAGGCTTGATGCACAATAATGTTCATTGCAGTTAATTACACTAGTAAAAAAAAAAATTCAGTAGGGGAATGTCCAATAGTAACTCTGTAGAATGTCCACTTAGTGGGATCTCTGATCTCTGAAGCCAGAAGCAGTGCTGTTTACCAAGAGTTCATACAGACACGGAAACATTAATTTGGGGGTATATCGTGTATTTTTGGTGTGCTTAAATGGGCCCTAAGTTTCCTTTGGGTGGAAAATGGAGCAAAACACTAGTGATGGTCATGTTTTTGGCACAAGCTGACAGTTTTTTTTCTTCCTGCTTTTCAGTACCTACGGATTTGTAAGAGCTGTCCTCCTAGTCCAGGTTCTAAGCTTTGTGGAATCATAATCCTCCTTTTTATTCCTGGAAACCAGTTAAGGCAGGAGCCCTGTGAAAGGAGCCCAGCAGTCGAGCTTGCATTCGAATCCTCACCCCACTGTTTATCTACTGCGTGGCCTTAGGCAGGTCACCTCACCCATGGCCTCATTAGTAAATGAAGATGGTGAAGTAGTTCAGGAGACTGGCGCTGACATACATCAAGGGCTGACACAGTAAGCCCTCAGTACGGTGTCACTGAGTGTTACTGCCAGTCTGATACTGTAGAATTAGGGGAAGTGGGGTTGGGAGCTCAGCAGAAAGGGGCCCCAATGTTCCCACCTGGTCTCTGTTTGCTCTCCCCTCAGGCATTCCCATCAAGAGCACCATGGACAATTCCACTACCACACAGTACGCCAACCTCATGCACAACTTCATCTTGAAGGCACGGAGCACCGTGCGTGAAATTGACCCCCAGAATGACCTCACCTTCCTTCGAATTCGCTCCAAGAAAAATGAAATTATGGTTGCACCAGGTAAGGAGTCTCCCATGTCTCCACTCACAGGAAGACCCTTCCAGCAGATTCTCTGTAGCTTATCAGGAAAACAGTCCATTGGAGCCTCCAGAGGTTCCACAGAAAGAGCTGAAGAATTGAAGGGACCATCGATTGCCTCACTGCCTGGCCAGTCTCCTGCTGGCAGCTCCTGACAAACACTCATTCACAGGGACTCTAGGCCACACAAGGGAATCATGGTCTCATGAGGGAGGTAGACACTTCAGCTTAACAGTGTAACCCTTGCCTCGATAGAGGAAAATACCAGGGGCACTTGGGAACATAGGGGAAGGTGTGATTAGGCGTGCCTGGGGTTTTCAGAAAGATTTCCCGGGAAAGGTGACATTTGAGCTGAGTCTTGAAGGCGCATGAAACAGTGTGAGCAAGGTGGAGGGATAGGAGAGCCACATTTGGAGGAAATATAACTCTGTGGTTCTGAACCAAGGTGCAAAGCAAAAAACACTACATATGTAGTCGTTATCCTTGGAAAAAAATTTTTTTTAATTGTGCTTTAGGTGAAAGTTTACAGCTCAAGTTAATTTCTCATACAAAAATTTACACACGTATTATGTGAAACTAGTTGCAATTCCTAAAATGTGGCATCCACTCCTCCTTTCTACCTCAGGTCTCCTGTGTTACTTCAGCCAGCTCCGGTCCCTTCCTACCTTCTCATCCTGCTTCCGGACAGGAGCTTCCCATTTGGTCTTGTGTATCTGCTTTAACTATGAAGCACACTCTTCACGAGCTTTATTTTATGTTTTATAGTCCGGTCCAGTCTTTGTCTAAAGAGTGGGCTTTGGAAATGGTTTTAGTTCTGGGTTAAAAGAGTATTAAGAGGCCATGGCTTTGGGGGTTCCTCCAGTCTCAGTCAGACCATTAAGTGTGGTCTTTTTACTTAAATTTGAGGCCTGCTGCACACTTTTCTCCTGCTCTGTTAGGGACTCTCTGTTGTGTTCCCTGCCAGGGCGTCATGGGTGGTAGCTGGGCACCATCTAGTTCTTCCGGTCTCAGGCTGATGAAGTCTCTGGTTTATGTGGCCCTTTTGTCTCTTGCGCTAGTATTTTCCTTGTGTCTTGGTGGTCTTCATTCCCCTTTGCTCCGAGTGGGCTGGGACCAATTGATGCGGCAGTTCGGATCTGCCAGGCGCTCCTTGGAAACTCTATGGGGCAGTTCCACTCTGTCCTATACGGTTGCTATGAGTCGGAATCGACTCAACGGCAGTGGGGTTTTTTGTTTAGATGGCCCCTTGGAAATTTTTTAATTTGTTCACTTATACAGTACAGTCCTGCCTCTTAAGCCAGTCCAACCAAGTTTTCCTCTAGCTTGAGAACCGATTGCTAGTGTTGCTTTACACGAAGCTCTTGGCTTGCGTTTGGGAGCTGTGTAGTACAAACACTGCCTCTAGGCCTTTGGATCATTCCCAGAATGATGAGAGGTCATCCACAGGACTGGGACCACAAGAGGGAACAGAAGGGCCACCTATTCTGCCCTGCCTCATCTCACATTCATGGCCTGGAAGGGTAGACAGACTTGCTAGGACTGTTTTTTGCATTGTTCCTTCTCTATCTCTCTCTCCTTCTTTGGCTGAACCATGTTGTTGAATTTGGGTAAGTAAAGTGTGCCCGTGACAATGCAGTTAGGCGTTGGACAGCTTGTCTAGGGCATCAGAATATGTGTAGGAAGGAGTGGGAGGTGAGACATTGGGTCCAATTTAGAAAAAGGGGGCCCCAAACACCACAGTCAGCTGTGTGCAGGCTTGATCCTGACAGCAGAGGTTTTTAGGGCAGGAGGTGATAGGATTGTGTTTACGGGCCAGATGAAGGAGGGCAGTGGGGAGGCTGGGACACTGATGCCCCTGGCTTGGCAACACAGATGGTAAGGAGGTTGGCTGCAGAGTTCTGAGATGAATTTGGAGGAGGAGATGGGGACCTCAGCCACTTCCAGCAGCAGGGCGACACTGGTTCTGTTCCCAGGGCTGCTGGGGCCCAGCCTGTCTGCTTAGAAGGATGCGAGAGAACCATAGAGCCGGTCTCAAGTGCCCACAGCCTGCCCGGACAAATCTCCACCTCCTAAAAGGCGGGCAAGGAATGGTTCCTCTACACACCCTGTGTGTGTGGCCTACGTGGGTGCTCAGAACATGCAGCAGGGACAAATCATGTGGTCTCCAAATCAGACAAACTGTGTCTCTTGGCTTAAAGCTTCAGCAAATGTCCTCTTTGGAACAGGAGAGTAATCTGAAAGCTCCTGGCCATTTATTTCTCAGCTCAGCAGCAAAGGCATCTCTGATTGGTCTTGAGGATCCACAGGGCATGCGAAGCCTGTGGGTGTGGCTGATGCCCTTGTCTGGGAGATCAGAAACTCCCGAGTTAGAGGTTCTCCTCGGGAATTACAGCCCCAGAGACCCACCCCATAGCCTTATAAGTGGAGGCAAGAGTGAGGTGGCCAGACGCTTACCTGGGAAGCAGGGAGTGTGAGCTCTTCCCTCCCTCCATCCCACACCCTCACCACCCGCCCCCCATCTTGATATGCTGGCGGGGTGACATTTTGAGATTGCCTTAAAAAGAAGGAATGCGTGTTTTCTCTCAACACCCTTTCTCCTGTGCTCCAGCCACACTGTTGCCTCTCAGAGCCTCCAGAGTTAGACTTCTCCATCAGGGCCCTCCCAGGGCTCCCCTCTTTCCTTTTCACTTGGCTAACCAGCTTGCTTACCTGCTCCGTCTATGATTAAGTGTGCCTCCCCCAGAGAGGGGCCCCCTCATGACTCCCCCAGTCCATATGAGGTAGGGCCCCAACGTTCATAGTTCCTTGTGGCAGCCTGTCCTTCCCATAGTCATGGTTTGGAATTCTGTACGTACAGTTGATTCTTGTTATTTGCAGATTCTGTATTTGTGAATTTGTCTACTAGCTGAAATTCATCTGCAGCCTCCAAATCAGTATTCACAGTGTTTTCACAGCCATTCGTGGACATACACAAAGCGGCAGAAAATTTGACTGGCCTGACACACGTTCCCAGCTGAGGTGAACAAGGACACACTCTGCTTTCTTGTGTCAGCTCTCAGACTGTAAACAATTGTCATTTTTGTGGTGTATTTTAGTGTCACGTTTTGCACATTTTTGTGCTTTTTGTTGGTGATTTTGCTGTTTAAAATGGCCCCCAAACATAGTGCTAAGGTGCTGTGTTTTGTTCATAATGCAGGAAGTGGTGATGTGTCTTATGGAGAAAATAAGTGTGTTAGATAAGCTTCGTTCAGGCATGAGTTACAGTACCGCTGGTGTAAGTTCAGTGTTAGTATTTACAAGTGAGGAATGCTTAAATAAACACAGATAAAATAAGATTATGTACTGATGGGTTGATGAAAATGTGACTAGAGGCTTGGAGGAGCATAACCCTGTATTTCTCCTAGGAGAACTGGTTCGGTGTTCATACAGTATTCACTCTTTTATAGGATATAACTATCGTGAATAATGAGAATCAACTGTATTTATTTAAGTCTTTCTCCTCTACTAGACAGTAAGTTCCCTGAGGGCAGGGACTTGTCTCAGAGCTTTGCACCTAGTAGGTATTTAACAAATATTTGTTTAATGAATAAATGACTCTCTAAACCCCCTCCGTTGTTGATATCCCTTTGCTGAAGATCAGAGGTGGAGTCAGCAGTGGAGATGGGTCAAGGATTGTGTAGGGTCGAAACCAGTGGTTTGACACTTTGGATGTTCACTTTGATGTGGCCAAGTAAGAATACCAGTTTTGGGCCAGAACTCCTATGGGCAGGTACTACTGACCAGAGCCCCTGGGGCATTGGGGCAGGAGTGCCTTAGGATTTCCATGAAGCCCAGGCCCCACAGGGCAGGCAACGCCCCTTCCCCTAGTAGAACAGGCCTGGCTGCTGCCTGTTTAACACAAGTGTGAGCCACCTGGGAGCAGCCCTGCCAACGAAGGAGGTCCTCCCCCCCTTTCTGCCCTCCTCCTCTGGCTCTTCTGCACACTGAGAAGCAGCTTCCCAGGCCAAAAATACCATCAGAAGGTTTCAGACAGTTTGTCCACATATGTACCCAGTTTAACTCTTTCCTGGCCCAGAGCGGCCCACCTGAAGAGACTTGGTCTTCACTTAGTAATGTCACTGATACAAATCTGAGTTAACTCAGCATAAACTTTAACATGCTACCTTATCTCACAAAGCATCTGAAGTGGTATTACTGGATTTAGAGCTTGATAATTTGAAATAAAAAATACTAGTATTATTGATTGTATCTTTTTATCAGTGACTTTTACTAGTGATTTTTAAAAAATTTATGATGGCTGCTTAGCCATGAAACTAGTTTCTTCCCAGTTTCAATGGCCCATCATCATGGGAAGAACCACGCTTTAGACTTGAATCTGAGTAGACACAGAGCAGACATGGCCAAGGTCTTGCCATTTCTCTGGTGTTCAGCAGGGAGGAGGCATCAGGCTAGAGGCCAAACCCAGCTCCCACTACATGTCAGCAAGCCATTTAACTCTCTGAGCCTCAGAGTTCTCATTTGTAAAATGGGAAAACATTATACCTGCCTCAGAATCCTCGTGGTTTGAGAACTCATTGAGATAAACATGAGAAGTGGTCAGTCCAGTGCAGAGCACATGGAAGCCTTGATAAAGGTTTGTGGTTTTGAAGTTTAGGTGGGCAGAGCTGGAGCTTCCTGCTTCTCCAGTTTTCTGAGGGACATCAGGCTTACCTCTGAAATCCGCTGTGGCTTGAACTTCCTGTGATCTCGTGAAGGACATTCTGCCTTGCTACACAGGATCCCCAGGGCTGGAATCCACGCAGCTTTGGCCTCCTTCAACCTGGTGCCCTTGAAAATTCATCTAGGTCTGGAGGGCCAGAAGCTGAGCTTGCGACAGAAAATGACATTAACCCCAGACCAGTGGGGTCGAGGTTGGAATTCCTTCTTTGCCACTAACTAACTGGGTTTGCTTAGGGCTAGTGGCTCCCCCAGGAGCAGCAGCATCGGGCATCACCTGGGAACTTGTTAGAAATGCGGGTTATCAGGCCCCAACCCTCACTTACTCAGAAGCTCTGGGGTAGGTGTGTTTCAGCCAGCCCTGCAGGTGAGGAGCCCTGGTGGTGCAGTTGTTAAGCACTCAGCTAACTGAAAGGTCAGTGGTTCGAATTCATTAGCCCATCTCTGGGAAAAAGATGTGGCAGTCTGCTTCTGTAAAGATTTACAGTGTCGGAAACCCTGTGGGAAAGTTTTAATTTGTCCTTCATGGTCGCTATGAGTCTAATCCACTTGATGGCAACCAGCAACAGAGCCCTGGTGCCACAATGGTTGAGGTGCTCGGCTGCTAACCAAAAGTTTGGCAGTTCGAACCCACCAGGTGCTGCAAAGAAGAAAAGACCTGGTATTCTGTTCCTATAAAGATTACAGCCTAGAAGACCCTATGGGGCAGTTCTACTCTGTCCAGTAGGGTCACTATGAGTCAGAATTGACTGGACGCCACACAGCAACAGCAGGTGATTGGGATGCGTGCTGGAGTTTGAGACCCACTGCCTCGGGCAATTCATGTAACTCTGTGAACCTGTGATTCTCAACAGAGTAACACCATAGAGTACAGAACATCCGACTCACAACCCTGAGGCCTATTAAAAATTTGATGTACATAAAATGGTTTGTAATAACAAACAGGTACTACTTTGTGACGCCCATCAAAACATTATTATTAATTTATTATGTTAAAGATGTTTTAGTGTGTCTGGAAATGTTTAGTGTTTTTTACGCATGGAAAGGTACACTAACTATATACTAAGACAAACATTTGATGTTAGATACGAACTTTACCTAGCTTTAGGAACTGAACTTTCATAAGCTGGCAACTGCCTGTATCGGTATTGTGTGGTATTACTGCGAGGGCCTGCCCATGTAAGCCTCAGGGGTGCTGTTATTTCCAGTGGTTTCCAGCAAGCTGCACTTGCCTGAAACTCACAAGTTTATTTACTGTTTTCTTAGCAATTGGAAGCCTGGGCATTAATGCTTTTTATTGTGTTTAATGCTTTATTAATTTATTTGGCTTAAAAACAACAGAAATTTATTACCTCACGGTTCTGGAGGCTAGAAGTCTGAATTCAGAGTGTCAGCAGAGCCATGCTGTCTCTGAAGGCTCTCAGGGAAGATCCTCTCTTGCCTCTTCCTAGCTTCTGATAGTTCCTGGTAATCTTTGGCATTTCTTGGCTTCACTCCAGCCTCTGCCTCTGCTTTGTGTGATGGTTTTTATGTTTAATGACTTAGGATGTTTTCTTTTTCCCTCCTTTTACTTTCAGTGATTGGTTCTTTTTTGTTTTTCTCTTTTGCAGATAAAGACTATTTCCTGATTGTGATTCAGAATCCAACTGAATAAGCCCCTCCCTTGGCTCCCTGTGTTATTCCAAAGTTTAATGCCCCCAAGAAGAACATTAGTCACGCCAGCCCACGTGGGAATCACCTAAGAGCCCACTTGCACCAATCTGGTGACCAAGGGTGGGCTGGCCACTCCACCTCCCTCCAAAGGAATGCTCCAACCTCTCCCAAGTTCCTCCAGGAGGACCCACTCTGATGGCTTCTGGAATTTGGAGCAAGAGCTTGTGAGAAGCCACACCCACCTTCCTCCTGACCTTCAGTTCACTTGTCACCCTTGGAAAAGGCTGTTTTTCTTTAACTAAAAATAACCAAAATGCTTACTTACTCTCGCGTTGTATATTTAAATACTAGGTTGAAAGGGCCTCTTTTCCTGGGTAACCACGTAGTCTGACTACCTGCTGCCTGAGCCTGCTACAGAATTGGTGCCCTGGCTTCTAGTTCTCTTTCGCTAGACACCCCTTTTGTTATTCTCCACTCCCACCAATGTTTTGAAAGTTGGCCCCCCCCACCTCCCCCATTAAACTGCACTGGGGAAGGTCAAAGGGAATGACAGACATTGAAGACCCAGAGTGCACCACGTGTGTTACATCCTGTAGCTCCTGTCACCCTCACAGTACCCTCTGCAGCAGGGTGGTTAAGCCATCTTAGAGATGAGGAAAGCGGGGTCAAGGAGGGCTTGCCCAAGGTCTCGCAGCCAGGAGAGACAAAGCTCTGTCCTCTCACTCTGCCTTCCCCAGAAATCACGGCTGGTTCTGTGCACCTGAGTGAGTACATCCTGGACAAACGTCCACATTCCCTTACACTCGTCCATGGTTCTGAGCACAGACTGCCACCCAGCATCACTCCGGCGTTTCCTACCCAAAACCACATGTATTTTATTAGGTTTTTCTTACTGTCTTTTTACACAGGAAAGATTCAAAACTGTATAGCACAAACCTTGAAACCCCTTTTATTGTCCTTCCTTCCCCAGAAGCAGCTGCTGCCTACAACTTGAGTTCTTCCAGCCAGCAAAAATACTTTCCTAACTTTTCTGGTGACGTTTCCTTAATGGTATCAAGGGAATAAAACATGCCCTTGGGAGGCTAGGGGTATGGTCTATAAAAACTCAGCAAAATTTCTTCAAAACCTATTTTAACGAAAGATCATAGGGATTTTTCACTCCATAATATATCCATGTTTGTCTTAATGTAAAAATAACCCTTTCAAATAACTTTCCCCAAGTCTTTAAATTGATTTTCTGGGAAATCACTGCATGCCTCCCCTGTCCTGTAGACCCAAGCAGCACACCCTGAGGGGAGGGTGATGGCTGAACTGAGCAAAATGATCCTATGTTGGCAGATTCAGTGTTTTAAAATGAAGTGAGATATGGCCAGCAGTATCTTCCCTTTGTTCTCAGAAGCTGTTTGTTTGAGGTCAGGATCCAAGTCTGAAATTCCTGGTCCTTCTGGCTTGAGTTTCATCAAGAAGGATAATGGGTCCAATTAAAATAAATTATCCTGGGAGGTGAAGTCAGGTTTCCAAGATGGCTACCCAGGAGGAGAAACAGAGAGGGGTGGACCTCTCCCTGGCGGACCAAGGGGTCTGGTTCTGGGATAGGCTAGCAGTAGGTTCTGGGGCCTACCTTCCCTTAATCCCCCTGCCATGCCCTCTTGTAGTTTTAATGTTCCCATGCTAACACTTCTCCATCAAGGTCCTGGGGAAGAACACAGGCTCAGTCTGGCTGTGGGAAAGACCAGCTGACTCATGAAGCTGTCCCACCTCCCAGTTACCTGTGTTGCTGCTGCTGTTGTCAGGTGCCATTGAGTCAGCCGACTCATAGTGACCCTAGAGGACAGAGTAGACCGGCACCATAGGGTTTCCAAGGTGGGGCTGGTGGATGTGAACTGCAGACCTTTTGGTTAGCAGCTGAGCTTTTAACCACTGTGCCACCAGGGCTCCCCCAGTCACCTAGGCAATGGGATTTCAAACAGTGGAAGGTTTCCCACAGGACCCACTTTGGATAGATTCAAGTTTTTAATGTATAACTGTAGACACATCTTAAGATGTAAAAATTTGGATTTTTAAAATTCTAATATTACATGTGCAAAAATACTAGTGTTTCTGTACTTAAAGTAGCAAGTGTCTGGGAATACTAACAGCTGTCCTGGGCATGCAGGGAGGGGCGTGGCTTGTACCAAAGTAACAGTGCAGGTGTGCCCACCCCCAGCATTTTGTTATGAAAATTTTCAAGCATACAGAAAAGTTGAAATTATATACCCTTCACCAAAATTCTACAGTTAACATTGTTGTATTTATCACAGTTATCCGTACATCTTCTGGTGCATTTCCGGTATGTTGCAACTTAATTCCTAAATGCGTCATCAGTTTATATTTGCAGAATTACATACAATCAAGTGCACAAATCTTAAGCGTAAGGCGATACCTTCTGACAAATGCTTACACCTGTGCAACCCGAACCCCATTGGAAACGACTTCACCCCAGGAAGCCTTTGGGCATCTTCCCGATCTCCATCCCCCCTCCTCACAGGAACCCTGTTTCTCTCTGGGTATGATTCTTCCCCTCGAAGGTACAGTTCTTGGCTGGGGTCCCTGAGCCAGGGGGCTGGCAGTTCAGGGAAGCGGTGGCCAATGCCCCTGACTGTCCATCCCTCCACCTCAGCACTTGCCACTGTTCCTGAGTCCTGGCATTCTGTGAGCTGCTACTGCCTTTTCTCCAAAAATGTATTTTAAAAACATCCTAGGAATAAAAATAAAACAGGTTTTGGGTTTTCTCCATAATCTTTCATATGTTTGACTCTCAAACGAATGGCACGTTTGTACCTTTTTAAATTGAGAACCCTAAACCAGCTTTCCACACCAAATTCAGGTTCTGGATTGTCTCTACTTGCCAAATAAGCAGGGGTGGGGGGAGGTGGGAATGCGTAAAGAAGGGCTTGTAAACACCATCACCATCACTGCAGCAAGAAGAAATGATTCAGCTGCCAAACACATAAAGCTGGTAGACACACTCAGTGAACTTAAGCTGATCAATTGTATATTCAATTGAAAAGGAAAATAACACAATGACAGACCACAGGCAACATGCTAGTCCCACCCTCATGTTAAACTAAACTGAAGTAGATCAAAAGGCTGATCTCCAATTGTCCCTTTAAGTCTCGTCCCTGGGGTAGGTTCCAAGTCCCAAAGCTTTTCCCACCACTTTCAGGTACTGAGAATCGATGTGTCCAGTCCGGCACAGTTACAGAGCCTTGGAGCTGCATTTGGTAACAGCCGCCTTTCCCCTCCTCACACCCTGCGAGCTTAGCCCTCTGCAGTGGGAAGGCAGGACTGGCTGGGCCTTGTCTCCTCACTTTGTGCTTTCACCTCTTTGCCCCACGTTGCTATGTTGCTACGAGGGCGCAAGAAGGGAGAGGAAACTTTATTCTTGACTAGTACTGTTGTGACTCCTTGGGCCTGGCAAGCATTTAAAGCTGAACCTCGTGCTTCTAGTGAATTTTTCATGAGTTTTCAATGGCATCCCCTTATCAGCCCTGCCCCTGCCCCCTTCTGTTGGGTCTCTCCCACCTGCAGTTCCATTACTTGGGTGGTGCACTCTGGCTGGCCCCTTGCAATGTTTCTTTTGGCCTCTGGTTCTCAGGGTCCCCTCTACACACTCTGTAGAGTCAAGGTGAAGCACATCACCTCACCCCCTCCCTTCGTAGGTGGGGAGATGGCATATCACCAGCCACTAAAAGGTGTCTTCGGATTTCCAGCTCTTTTATAGGCTAAAGGTCAGGCAAGAATACAAAATCCCTTAGGGCCTCCTTGTTTAGCAGTCTTGCATGGTCACACGCTCCTCCTCGGCATATGGCCACTATTGTCTTGGGCCTCAGCTGAAACTGAGAAGATAATTCCACTTCAACATCCTTAAGAAAAAAACAAAACAGCCATCAAGTCAATTGCAACTCATACAGACTGTAGGACAGAGCAGAACTGCCCCATGGGGTTTATAGGGCTGCAAATCATTACTGAAGCAGACTGCCACATCTCTCTCCTGCAGAGCCACTGATGGGTTCGAACTGCACACCTTTTAAGTTTGCAGCCAAGCGCTTTAACCATTGTGCCACCAGGGCTCCTTTTTAACATCCTAGTTCACAAAAAATACATTGTTAAAGACTTTGCCTAAAAGGCAAGGTGAAATAGGAAACAGTATTTTGTTAACTGTCCTTGGGTTTTGAGCACCTTTTCAACATGCAAGACTATTGTTTGACTTTCAGGCATTAGGTTTTCATATATATTTAGAGAAAGCATCATTAGGAGATTCCTGTAACTCGTTCTTACTTTATAGTAATCTTTCACAAAATGGTGCTTCATTCATTGAACAATTACCTGGTGAATGCCTACTATGTACCAGGTGTCAGTCTAGACACAGAGGAGACAGCAGCAGAGCTTATATTCTAGTGGAGACACTGCCAACTAAAAACAAAAAGCTTGGGCCACACCCCAGACCAATAAATCAGAATCCCTGTGAGCCTTGGGCATCAGTAAAAATAAAAAACTCCCCAGGTTTCTGTGACATGCAGCCAAGGTTGAGAACCACCAACACAGGGCCCTGTGACATGCAGCCGAGGTTGAGAACCACTGACACAGGGCCCTGTAGGCCATGGTATGGAGGCTGTAACAAAAATACCATTCAGAGACGAAGAACTCTTCAAAGATATAAACAATAAATTCAACAAAGGGTTTCAAGATAAAGTTGAGGAAATCTAGAAACTGGAGGAAAAGGGATAGAAAATGGAAGAGAAAAGTTAGAAATAAAGGATCGGTCCAGGATATTCAACATCTGATTAACAGGAGTTCCAGAATGAGAAAACGGGAGGAAATTATCGCCAAGAGGCTACACAAAAGTATCCAGAAATAGGGACATGAATTTCCAGATTGAAAGATCTGAGTGTCCAGGTCAAAAAAAAAAAAAAACTAAGCCAAAATTCCAGAAAATAGAATGACAAAAAGCTGTACAATAAAAAGCAAATCCAGGGTATAGTACATGGCTCAGCTATACTAGTTATGTAAGTAAAAAAAAAAAAAAATGTAAGTAGAATACTATAAACCCCAAATGGTGCTACAGCTCTGCTGAGGGGATGGGAAAGGTAATGGAATGTAAGAATCAAACTACCTTTCATGGTAAGAACTTAAGACTCAAGAAATGATGGAAAAAACATGGTTTAGAAACATGAAGGTAAATATCATAAGGAACAGCTCTAAGTATTTAAAGTGCTATTTGACTTATCCAAATATTATCTGGATAAAAATTTATTAAAGGTCTGTAATAACCTAAAGATACGCTTTAATATGATCAGCCAGTGCTTCTCAGTCCTTTTCCAATGATGTAACTAATAGGAGAGTTAGCTAGAACTCCAGGGTGAATCTGGAGGTGCAGACCAACGGCAAGCAAGAAATATCTTTGAAATCTATTATTTATAAAAATTTACACCAATTTTGCTTTCTTGTGGCTCTGTGGAGAATGTGGGGGCAGATGGAATCACGCCATTTAGCCAGCTAAGAACTGATGGTGGCTTGTCAAGAGGCGGGGGATTCCGCAGAGAGCGCCGTTAGGACTTGCCGATGGGTTTGAATGTAGGGAGTGAGGGAACAAGGCATCAAGGGAAACACCTAGGCTCTTGCTTGAGCAGCCGGGGGCTGCCGTTTGCTGACTGGGAATGACTGGGGAACATGTTTGGAGGGATGAGGGGATCAACAGTTCCAAAATGGCCTGCTTAATTTGGGTCTACTAAACATGAGCAGGTCAAATAAGATATGTTGAAATTATACCTCAATAAAACTGATTTTTCAAAAATTTTTAGAAATGTATGTTGAATGGACTGCTAAATACACAACTCTGGCAGTCTGGGCTGGACAAAGAGATTTGTGATTCGTATTTAAAGACAAGGGACTCAAGCAAACTCAGCAGAGTAAGAGAAGAGAGATGAAAGGACAGAAGTCTGAAGACATCACCTGGGACACCTCCCCTCTGCAGGGAAGCTCAAGGAGCAGGAGCCAGCAGAGGAGAATGAGGAGCAGGGAGGCCAGGAGAGTGAGGAGCCACAGAAGCTGTTTCAATTAGAATTCAGTTCAGCTGCAAATAATAGGAAACCCCAAAATAATGGCTTAAACAAGATAGAAGCTTATCCAGTTCAGGCTGGAATGGTGGCTCCACAAAGACATCAGGGACCCAGGCTCCTTTCAGCTTTCAGTTCCATCCTCAGGGTGTGTGGATCTTGTCCTCATGATCCAAAATTGCTGCTGGAGCCCCAGCTATCACATTCATGTTCCAGGCAGCTAATAGAGGATGGAGATGAAGGAAGCACCTCTTTTCTTTAAGGAGATGTCCTACAAATCCCATACATCACTTTTCACTTACGTTTTATTGATCAAAGTTTAGTTACATTGCCACTCCCAACTAAAATGGAGGCTGGGAAATTAAGTCTTCTAGCTGGGTGTATGGCCACTGTGAAAGAGGGAAACTGAGACAGGGAGGCCCAGAAGAGAGGAAAGGCTAAGTTCAAGACTCCATATGGGCAGGGGCCTCCACTTCCCCAGTGGAGCCAGAGCATCTTTGGGGACTGAAAAGTGGACAGTCTGAGGCAGAGGTTTGGGGGGCCCTGGATGGGTTTCAGTCCCTTCAGTCTTCAGAAAAGTCCACTTAGAACCTGGAAACAAGAATAATCAATCCTTTCAGGGGATATCTAAGTCAACTGGCATAATAAAATCTATTAACATTCTGCATCCCACTTTGAAGAGTGGCGTCTGGGGTCTTAAATGCTAGCAAGCAGCCATCTAAGATGCATCAATTGGTCTCAACCCACCTGGATCAAAGGAGAATGAAGAACACCAAGGACACAAGGTAATTACAAGCCCAAGAGACAGAAAGAGCCACATGAACCAGAGACTACATCATCCTGAGACCAGAAGAACTAGATGGTGCCTGGCTACAACCAATGACTGCCCTGACAAGGAACACAACAGAGAATCCCTGAGGGAGCAGGAGAGCAGTGGGATGCAGACCCCAAATTCTCATAAAAAAGATCAGACTTAATGGTCTGAGACTGGAAGGACTCTGGTGGTCATGGCCCCCAGACCTTCTGTTGGCCCAGGACAGGAACCATTCCTGAAGCCAACTCTTCAGACATGGATTGTACTGGACAATGGGTTGGAGAGGGACGCTGGTGAGGAGTGAGCTTCTTGGATCAGGTGGACACTTGAGACTATGCTGGCATCTCCTGCCTGGAGAGTAGATGAGAGGGTAGAGAGGGTTAGAAGCTGGCGAAATGGACACAAAGAGAGAGAGTGGAGGGAAAGAGCGGGCTGTCTCATTAGGGGGAGAGTAATTGGGAGTATGTAGCAAGGTGTATATAAGTTTTTATGTGAGAGATTGACCTGATTTGTAAACTTTCACTTAAAGCACAATACCCCAGTCCCGTCGAGTCGATTCTGACTCATAGCGACCCTATAGGACAGAGCAGAACTGCCCCACAGAGTTTCCAAGGAGCGCCTGGCGGATTCAAACTGCCAACCCTTTGGTTAGCAGCCGTAGCACTTAACCACTAAGCCGCCAGGGTTTCCTAAAGCACAATAGAAATGATTAAAAAAAAAAAAAAGAATAATCAATCCTTACTCAGAAGAGCAAGGAGGCCAGTGTAGCTGAAGCCAAAGGGGTGAGGGTAACAGTAGTTGAGGCCAGAGGTGCAGCAGGGAACCATATTCCAAGGGCCTTGTGGGCCTGAGTCAGCCTTGGCTGTTGCTCTGAACCGGTGGGACCCAACTCCTGTGTGCACAGGATCGCTGTTGCCACTAGGGGCCAGGCCAGAGCAGTGAGGAGACAATGGCAATTGTCCTGGCGAGAGATGATGGTGGCTCTGACCCAAGTGGCAGCAATGGAGGTGGTGAGAAGTGGTCAGACTCTGGAGATATTTTGAAGGTGGAACTGATATGATATTGGAATGGATTGGATGTGGGTGGTGGAGGAAAGAAAGGAGTCAAAGATGACACCAAGGTTTCTGGCCTGGAAAAAATGAGACAGTGTTGATTACAAGTGAACAAGCTTTCGGGGAAGATCACATGGGTTGGTTTGGGGCAGGTCAAGTTTGAGGTATCAGACATTCAAGTCAAGGCATGGAGTAGCCAGGCCACAGGATTCAGGGGAGACTGGGAGATGAGGAGGAACCAGCAAAGAGGGAAGCCTGAGGACAGAAGGAGGAGGCAGGTCAGGCACTGCGACTGGTCAGGAAAGAGGAAGATGAGCACAGACTTTTGCATTTGGAGGATGGGCTCTCCTCCCCAACTCTAGCCTCAGCCCAGGGTTTAGTCTGAAAAACAAAAGAGAGGTGTAACCACTTCCTAAGGCCACAGCTGACCTAGTTCTTTCTGCTGCCCTTAATGGCTCTGATCACAAACTTATGTTGCAATGTTTGTGAGATTCTTCACTTTGACACAGAGCTGTAAATCAATGGCCAGCAAACCAAGGCCCTCATGCCAAACCTGCCTCTTTTAGTAACATTTTCTTGGAACACAGCCAGTCCCATTTGTTCAGGTGTTGTCTATGGCTGCTCTCAGCTACAACAACTGAACTGAGTAGTTGCCACAAAGACCATATGGCCTGAAAACCTTCAACATTTACTGCCTGGCCCTCTACAGGAAAAGTTTGCTGACCCCCTTCTAGATCCTTCCATTGTAAGTGTATTGTGTTCTGTTACAGGAATACACAACAAGATATTTAGTTAATAGGCCATTTAGGTGGTGTCTTAGGCTCGGTTCTCTAAAGAAGCAAAACCAGTGAAGTGTTTATATATAGACAGAGAGAGAGACTTATATCAAGGTAATGGCTCACCCGGTTGTAGGGGCTGTGAAGTCCCAACTCTGTGGGTCAGGCTGGAAGCTTCTCCTGACTCACGTAGCTACAGGGGCTGTTGAACCCAAGATCGGCAGGTCAGCTGTTAGCTCGAGTCCCAAGAACCAGAGGTCAGATGAACAGGAGCCAGCTGCAGGATCCAGAGCCAGCGAAAGCCTGCAAGCCCTGCCACAAAGTTCATCTATATTGGATGCAATCCACAGCGCCAAGGAAAATCTCTTTCAATTAATTGGCCACTGACAGCAGATCCCATCATGGAGGTGATCACATACCAGATCTCATCATGGAGGTGATTACATCATTAAAAAGCTGCCAAACTACATCATAACTGCCAAACCACTGAGGATTGTGGCCCAGCCAAGGTGACGCACAACCTTAACTATCACAGGTGGTTTCCACTTTTTTGCTATCAGGAAAATGCTACAATAAATATTCTTAACCATGTTTGCTTGGGCTCAGGGACACATGTACAAGTGGAATTCATGGTTTGTGGATACAGGCATCTTCTGTTTTGGTAGATTTTGCCAAATTGCTCTCCAACGTGGCTGAAATCACAAGTTTTCTCCACTATCCGAAAGTAGATCGTTCCTATGAAAACTTTCAGAAGCCAAAATGGCATAATTTGAAGACGCAATTATCATTAATTTAAACGCGAAAATTTTTTGAGCATTCTCAGACCCAAAAAATAATCTACCAAATCATACCCAATAACGCATAAAACACTTAGGAGCTCTCTTAGGCTTTTCTGATACCTTAAGACATGTTACTAACGGATGCACAAAATAAATCGACATAAAGCACAGACGCTCACAGACCCAGAGCAAATCTATGGTGGCTTGATGCTGAGTGCAGTTCCTGGTGAAGGAGCTTGGTGACATCATTCTTGCTGCTTGGGGTGTGCACTGCCTAACGGCTCAACAAATGCTGAATGCTATTTCCACTTTTTGCCTTTTTTTGTAAAAGCAAAAATACTCTTTGGATTTCTTTGGGTTAGCAAGAGAGGTACTAATGTAGGTCCTTCGTAAAAGCCAAGTGGCATAAAGAGAACTTTTCAAAAGCAGGGGATACCCGCACACTCCCATCAGCAGAGCAAAAACATTCCCAACTTCACACACTCTTCTAAAGCCTGATACTGTGTACTGTCGTTGTTAACTGTATTATTTACCAGTCTCTTCTTGACAGCAGTGGGTTTTAGTTTGGGTCTTCTTGTCTGTAGATTCCCTTGGATTTTCTGGCTGTCAGTAACAGTTTTGCCCCTTTCTGTCCAGTCCTTAACAATTTTATTCTTCTTGTCTTGCTTTGGGTGGGCCCTCCATGCAATATTGAACAGAAACCCTTTGTTCCTGACTTTAAGCGGAATGCTCACTATTTCACCATGTAGTATGGTGTTTTACATTAAGTATAATGTTTGCCGCAGGTTTGGGATTTTTTATCTTGGTAGAACTCACGTGGAAAACCATCTAGACCAGTTGATTTTTTGGGAGATAGATTTTTAACTTTTTTTTTTTTTTCCATTTTCCCAATGTTCTTAATAGGTATAAGGCTATGAAGTTTGTCTACTTCTTTTTGAGTTAGTTTTAGCAAATTATATGTTATTAGGAAATTGTCTATTTCATCCAAGTTTTAAATTTACTGGCATAAAGTTGTTTACAATATTCCAGTCATTTTTGTGATTCCTGTTCTATCTGTAGTTATGTCTCTTTTGCACACTAATGCTCATTTTATCGGTCTTTTCAAAAGCCCAACTTTGATTTGTTGATCCATTAATTTCTGCTCTTATTATCTTCCTTCCACTTTCTTTGGGTTTACACTGTTACTCCTTTTTAAATTTGATGCTCTGCTTAAATTTAATTTTATATTAAATTACCCATATACATAATAAGGCTAGACATCTCCTTCTAAGACTGCTGCCTTAGTTGCATGTCCTTCCAAGAGATTTTGATATCTGTCCTCATTTTTTATCAAATCTAAATGTTTTCTATTTCTACACGATTTCACCTTTGAGTACAGAGTTATTTGGAAGTATGTTTAAATTTCCACTTCCCCACTCTGTGGTCAGAGGATCCGGTCTGCATGAAATTGATTATCTGGTATCTGCTGAGATTTTTCTGGCGGCCTAGTGGTTGGGTAATTCTTTGTAAATGTTTCACATGTGACTTAAAATAACTTGTTGGGTTCAGGGTTCAACTGAAGTTCAATGATCAGGATTATTGTGTTAAAAATCTTCTATATCCTTTCTTTTCTGGCTGCTTGGTCTATCAGTTACTGAGAGAGAAGTATTAAAATTTCCTAGTATGGAACATTTTGATCAAAGATTCTATAGAAGAATCCTGATCAAAATGGAGAAAATATAGAACAGAATTTCAAATTCTCACTGAATCCAAACTTTCCAAAGCTGTGGAGGCTGGATGAACCCCTGAAACTATTGCTCTGAGATAATCTTTAAATTTGAAACCAAAAATATCCCCTGAAGTCTTCTTAAAACCAAACAATAGTGTAGCTTAACTAGTAAAAAATGTCTGCCTTGAGCATTATGCTCTTTCAAGATCTATCTTTATGGGATCAAACTGACAACAGCAACTCAAAAGATTAGACAGGAACTTAGGGGAAGTGAGTTTATGTTAATGAGGGAAGAACAATTCGGAAAAGCAGGGCGAGAATGGTTGTACAACTTGAAGAATGTAAACAATATCACTGAATTGTACCTGAAGAAGCTGTTGAATTGGTGTAAGTTTTGCTGTCTACATTCTCTACAACAAAATAATAAATTAAAAAAAATTTTTTTAAGATTTTAAAGCAATAAAAAAAATTCCTAGTATGATAGAGTATTTGGCAATTTCTCCTTATACTTCTGACATTTTATATATTTTGAGCCTATTGTACCTGGAACATACAAGTTCAGAATTGTTATATCTTCCTAGAGAATAGTGCCTTTCATCATTTTCTAGTGACCTGTTTTATCCCCAACAATGCCTTTTGCCTTAAAGTCTATTTTGTCTGATTTTGCTATACATACATACTTTGGTTAGTTTTTCTATAGTACATCTTTTCCCACCTTTTTTTATTTTTGATGCCTTTAGGTTTTAAGTGTCCCCTTAGGCTGGGTACTCTAGAGAAGCAAAACCAGGAAAGCATATAAATACACGCAGGGAGAGATTTATATCAAGGAAACAGCTCACGCAATTGTAGAGGCTGGAATGTCCCAAGTCTGTGGATCAGGATAGAGGCTTCTTTTGATTCACGGAACTGCAGGGGCTAATGAACCCAAGATCAGCAGGTCAGAGAGCAGGGCTCCTGCTCTCAGGCTGTGAAGATCGACAAATCCCAAGATCTGCAGACAGGCTAACAGCCCAAGTCCCAAGAGCCGGAGGTCAGACAAACAGGAGGAAGCCACAGGATCCAGAGTGAGCAAAAAGCCATAATGTCTTATATTCGGATGCAGGCCACACCCCCGAGGAAACTCCCTTTCAACTGATGGGCTACTCACAGCAGATTCCATCATGGGAGTGATCACATATAAACACTGAGAATCGTGGCCCAGCCAAGATGACACGCAATGTTAACCATCACGCCTTTACAGCACAGAGCTGGATTTTATCTTCCTTAGCCAATCTGATAACGTTTTTTAACAGGTGAACTTAAAACACATTTCCTACCTCTGGTTTTGTGCTGTTTACCATCCTTTTTACTTTACTTCCTTTTTCTCCTTTCTACCTTCTATTATATTTTTAGCACCCTTTTTTACTACCCTTTTCTCTTTTCAGCACTGACAGTTATGCATTCCATTTCTATTCTTCTAATGGTCACTCTTAAAAGTTTAAAATACATATTTGACTTTCCGAAGCCAGACAACTGTCAATATCTTTATCCTCCTCTCAAACAAATCGGATTTCTTAAGAACACTTTAACTCTGATTACCCTCTCCTGCCTTACATGTTATTGTGTCCCATACACCTTCTTTTTAATCCCCACAAATTAATCATTACTATTACTGTTCTAAAAGCAGTGGCTGAGCAATCAGCTGCTAACTGAAAGGTCAGCAGTTTGAACCCACCAGCTGCTCTGGGGGAGAGAGATGTGGTGGTCTGTTCCTGTAGAGACTACAGGCTTGGGAACCCTATGAGGCAGTTCTACTCTGTCCTACAGGGTAGCTATGAGGCGGGATGGACTTGAGGGCAACGGGTTTGCTTTTTATTCCTGTTTTTGCTTTTTTATTACTGTTCTATATATATAGTGCCTGTTTAGACTTACCTAGCAGTTTACTACCTTATGTGCTCACCATTTTTTCATCTAATTTCTTCCCTCTGGGTTACTTGTTATTATTAAAGTATATCCTTCAAAAATTATTTAAGCAATCATCTGTGTAAACTATGCCTTTGTCTTAACATATCTTTCCTTCTCTCAGACTCTTAAATCATGGATTAACTTACTAAAAGTTGACCATATTTTTCCCTCAGAAGTTGAAGATGTTATTACATTTTATTCTGGCTTTTATATTTGCTGCTGAGAAGTCAACCATCAGTCTTATTTTCCTGCCACAATCTTTCTATTCTCTCCTTCTGGAACTCTGATGATTAGACCTGTGAGTCCTTCTCACTTTATTATTCATGTCACTCACTCATTCATACTTTCCATCACCTTCTTTCTCTGGGTAAATGCTTCCGATCTATCCTCCACTTCAGTGATTTTCTCTGCTATTGTGTCCAATTTGTGTTCTTATCCCATCCACTGAGACTTGAATTTCAATGCCTCTATTTTTCAATTCTAGAAATTATTTTTAAAACCTGTCTGCTCCTTTTCCGTGTCTTCCTCTTTCCATACGTTGAAATTCTTCCCCTCCCACCTCCCCCCTTTTTTTCCTGTAACCAAAAGCTCCATGAAGGCGACTTCGGTTCACTGCTCTTATCTTCAGCATCTAGTACAGTCTTTGGAACTCCGCGCGCCCTGGGTGCGCGTTTGTCAAATGACTTAGCGAGAGTGGGACCAGGTGGATGCTGAGTTGCTGCCGGGCCCACGCTCTCCCACCGGCATGAGCCACACGGCCCAGGTTGGGTCCGCCCCCCGCTCCCTTTCACCCCATTCCCCGCAACGGTCTCGCCGGTTTTCAGCTTTCACCTCAGTCCGGAACTTGGCAAGAGCTGCCCGCGCAGACCATGACGTCAGGGGACTGTGACGCTCTCTGGGAACCCCCGCCCCTTCGCGTCGCCGGGCCGGGAATCCAGGCTCTCTGCGCCGTGACGTCACGGACTCGGGCGGGCGGGTTTTGCGTCGGCCCAATGGGAGCGGCGCGCCGGCCTCCCCTTTAAGGAATGTTGTGACCTGACGTCACCGGGGCGAGTTACCTCCCGGAGCCGCCGCGGCTGGGCTCAGCGCGAGCCCGGAGCCCTTGAACGCGAGGCGAGGAGCCCCCGGAGCCCCCGAACCGCAGCCACATCCCTGCGCCGCGCACCCCGGAGCCCAGACCTGCGCGTCCCGCTGGGCCCGCGCGATGCCCTCGGACCGGCCTTTCAAGCAGCGGCGGAGCTTCGGTGAGGCCTGGCGGGCGGTCTGCGAGCGCGGGATGGGGGGCGTCGGACCCATTCCGACTGCCGCTGGTGACGTCAGCCCCATGACGTCAGACTCCGGCTGGCCCCGGGGCTGGGAGGCGGGCTCCGGCCGGGCCGGGGGCATCAACGCTCGGTCCTGTGCCGGGGACTGCGGGGCCGGACGGCCCGGGGGCGGGGGCTGGGGCGGGCGGGGCGGGGCTGCGGCCGCCCCTCGGGAGCAGGACGGGACCCGGAGAGCACCTCCGCCCGGCCTCACCGCCCCACCGACCGTCGTCCGCAGCCGACCGCTGTAAGGAGGTGCAGCAGATCCGCGACCAGCACCCCAGCAAGATCCCGGTGAGGCCCGCCGTCCCCTCCCCGTCCCCGCCCTGCCCCAGGCCCCGCCTTGGGCTCACGCACCACCACCCCCGCCCCTCTCCCAGGTGATCATCGAGCGCTACAAGGGTGAGAAGCAGCTGCCGGTCCTGGATAAGACCAAGTTCCTGGTCCCGGACCATGTCAACATGAGCGAGCTGGTCAAGATCATCCGGTAAGCGGGCAGCCCGCCGCTGGAGAGGGACTTGGGTCCAGCTGGCGTCAGGCAGGCGACCGATGTCCTCCGGGAAGAGGCTATGGTGGGGCCAGGGCCTGGGACCGGTGCTGGGCACCTGTTCTGGGGCGGCCAGACAGTCAAAAGGGTCCGGGCTGGGGTCAGTGTGGAGACAGAGATGAGACCCTCTTGAAGGATCTGAGGTGGTTATGAAGCGAAGGTTGGGAGCCATCCTGGGGAGAGGGTTGGGGGCTAAGGGACCGGGCAGCTCACAGTCCGCATGCCCTCCCGCCCGCCTCAGGCGCCGCCTGCAGCTGAACCCCACGCAGGCCTTCTTCCTGCTGGTGAACCAGCACAGCATGGTGAGCGTGTCCACACCCATCGCAGACATCTACGAGCAGGAGAAAGACGACGACGGCTTCCTCTACATGGTCTACGCCTCCCAGGAAACCTTCGGCTTCTGAGCCAGCAGTAGGGGGGGTTGGCCTGGGAGTGGGGGGGGGGGTGGGGAGCCAGTCAGGCTCTGCCCAGGGAGCCCCTGTCTCCTGAACCGAATTGCCTCTGCCCCTGGTGGGCTGGGCAGGGATGTGGCCCCGTAGCCAGGGGACATCAACCATGCCACCTGTGCCCCTGGGCAGATCCTGGGCCAGTCACTTTAGGGTTGCCCCTCTGGGTGTTGGCTGGGATGGGGGAGGGTGGGGAGCCGCCCCCTGCACCCCTGCTCTGTGTGGTTTGTCTTTTTTTTAGGCCCATGCCTCTCTGCCCATCTGCCCCTCACCCACCCGAGGCACTGCCCCGTTCGTGGACCTGCTCACCCCTAAGGACTGGTCCCTGGCTTCCCTGGTCTTGACATGGTGTATGGATCTGTGGTCATTGTTCCTCTGCAGAATTAAAGATTGCTCAGGCCTGCCTGGCCCTTTGCCTCCTGCTGCTTGCTTGTGGGGTGGGGAGGGTTGCTGATGAGACTGTGGGGAACCATTCTCAGCCTGCAGGGAACAGACATTTGTTCTGTGGACTCAGGGCTCATTCTGGAAACCCATGCCAGTGTGTAGTAGTGTTGTTGTTGTTGGGTGCTTTTGAGTCAATTCTGACTCGTTGTGACCCCATGTGACAGAGTAAAACTGCCCCATAGGGTTTTCTTGGCTGTAATCTTTAGGGTCGCTATGAGTTGGAATCGACTCCATGGCACTGGGTTTGGTTTTGGTTTGGAATCTTTACAGAAACATACTACCAGGTCTTTCTTCTGCAGAACTGGGTGGGTTCAAACCGCCAACCCTTGGTATTGTGGCAGTATGAGGGGCCAAGCTACCCTCTCCAGGCATACACTGTGGTCCCAGGGTAGACATCTTCATAACAAAAACATTTATTAAGTAGCCACAACCCAACAAGTCCTGCCCACCTGCATCTTCCTCCTTTCTGCCTACGAGGGAGCTCCTTGGTGTGCAAGCCACAAAGTGGGGGTCCAAGGTGAGGTGCTCCTGGATCCTCCCCACAGGCCAGCCACGGCCCCCATCTGGTGCCAAGAATTTGTAATCCTGGACTTGAACCCCCATCTACCCAGGGACTAGCCTCCTGGCAATCCTGGTTGGAGGGCACGGTCCAGCTCCTGGCTTTTCCATCCCCCTGAAGTCCGTGCAGCCCTGTGCTCAGTCAGGCCTACTTGAGCACAAGCATGGCTTCCGTGCCGTCCTTGGCAGTCAAGTAGAGACCATGTGTGAGGTAGTACTCTCGCCGCAGGAAGGCGTAGAAGTAATCAGAGATGAGCAGGATCTGGGGAAAGAGAGAGGATGTGAGAAGCTGGAGGGTACTGCCCTCTAAACCCAGGGTCCCTGAGGGGCTGGGCAGGTGCTGGGGGACAGGAAGGCCCCAGCCTATGCCTGGATCAACAGCCACTGAGGAGACCCTGCCCAGAGCCTCCCACTTCAGGGCCCACCCTTGGCCCTGCAAGGTCTCGCTGGCCTCTCAGAAGTTGTCTGCACTCCGCCCCCCCTCTCCCTACCAGGATCTACATCTCCCTTCCACGCCCTGGCCTCCGAACAGCAGGCTAGTGCATCTGCATCCAGAGGCCCCTCTACCTCACCACCGGGGTGGTCCACAGGCCCCCCACCCCAGCCAGATCCAGACCAAACTCACTTTCCTGTCAAATCTTATTCTCCCACTCGGCACCCATGCCCCCATCTTCCATCTGGGTGCCCAGGCCATAGAATTATCTGGCACTTGTCACCCCAACACACATCCCCCTCATCCAATAAGCCATCAAGTCCTCTCAGTTTTATCTCTTAAACTGTCTCCCAACTCCACCCATTTCTGTTCATCCCCATGGCCAGCACTCTGTAAAAAGCCACTGTCGACTCCTGAACAACAGCAAGGCCTCCTCCTTAGGCTCTTTACTTTCAAAACACTCCAGTCCATTCTCCCCAGAGCTAGAGGGAGCTTTGCAAAAACAAATCTGGTTATGTTACTTTCTAGCTTAAAATACTCCAAGGGCTTCCTGTTTGGGGGTCTTGCAGTTGGCCCCACCCATGTACATGCCTCACCCTCCCTGTGTTCCACCTCACTTGGCCTCTTTGCCCCTGCTGCAGATCTCTGCTGTGTCCTCTGCCTGGAGTGCTCTCTCCCCTTTCATCTAGTCAATGCCTACTTGCCCCTCAGGTCTCAGGCAGGAGCACTGCCTCAGAGAAGCTCTCCTTTATCCCCCATGTTAGGTCTTGGCCATATTTGCCTCTATTTGGTAGCACAAACTCACCCAGGATGGAATTTCACATTCACCTGTGTGGGTGCTTGATGACTGTGGGTCTCCTCACTGGACTGGGAGCACTACTGGGTCAGGTTCCCTGAGTGGCTTGGCTCACCAGTTACCTCCATGCCCAGCTCAGTCTGCCTTTTCCATTCTGGGCCACCAAATCCAAAGGGTCCTAGAAGCTGAGCCCACCATCCCCCTCACCAAGGCCCAAAGAACAACAATGATTTGCTAAGGTCAGCCACACGTAAGACCTGCAGTCATTCAATCCCACCCATCCCAAACTACCCGAGTCCTCCGATGCCTGGAACAGGAGGGGCAGGGGCCCTGGCCCACAGAAGGAAGGGGAGGAAAGGGCTCACCACTGCAGATACCAGCAGTTCACAGGCACCTAGAGCACACTCAGAGTATCTCCCTCATGGCACAGACAGGGAGACTGAGGCCTACAGCAGGGGAGGCACTTGGTTAGGGTTTTAGAGCAAGTTAGAGGTTGCAATGAGCCTGGCTGGGATCTAGTCCGCCAGCCCTCCAGCCCTGGCACTTCTCTCACTCACCTGCAGTTAATGAGAGCAGCTGAACATACCGTGGGCAGGAAAGAGACATGGAGGGGCCTGGAGGAGGAATTCAGGGAGGTGCTCCTGTCACCAACAACAAGTACCTGCCATCCTATCACCACAGGAGCCTGACTGGAAGGTATGCTCATTCCGGTCTTAAAGATGAGAAAACTTCAAGTGGCCATGGAACCTGCAAGGTGATGCACCTGGGGCCCAGTCTCAAAGGGCACAGGTATCAGTGGGGCAGACAGAGCCCAGGGAGCCCCCCTGAGGCTTTGCCCCACAGCTGCCTGGACTGGCAGCTCCCAACTGACCCCCAGAGTAGAGGCAGTTATCACAGCAGATGCTAACCACATACCCTGCAATAGCTTTTCTCACTCAGGCCCCAAGATGCCCTGGCTGGGGAAGAAGAGCCTGATGCAGTGTCTGTCCTGGTGCAGGGGACCTTGAGCCAGGTCAGATGAGGGGTAGAGCCTAAGTCAGAATTTAGAACAAAACAAAATGAGCCCCCAAAGGACTAAAGGACCAAACGAACCAGAGACTCCACCAGCCTGAGACCAGAAGAACTAGATAGATGGTGCCCAGATACCACCAATGACTGCCCTGACAGGGAACACAACAGACAGTCCTGGACAGAGCAGGAGAAAAAACATAGGAGAGAATTCAAATTCACATAAAAAGACCAGACTTAATGGTCTTACAGAGACCGGAGGAACTCCTGAAACTATGGCCCCTGGACGCTCTGTTAACCCATAAATGAAACCATTCATGAAGCCCACTCCTCAGACAAAGATTAGACAGGCCTGTAAAACAAAAAATAATGCAGGTGAGGAACATGCTTCTTAAGTTCAATCAAATATATGAGACCGAATGGGCAGTTCCTGACCAAAAGCAAGACGAAAAGGCAGGAAGGGACAGGAACTGGACAGACACAGGGAGCCCGGAATGGAAGGGAGGAGCATGCTGTCACATTGTGGGGGTTGCAACTAGTGTCACAAAACAACATGTGTATAAATTTTTGAATGAGAAGTTAACTTGAGCTGTAAACTTTCACCTGAAGCACAATAAAAAAGAAGTCCTTATACAAGCCTTATTAAAATTAGGAAATAAAAATTTGATAAAAAAAATAAAATTCAATTGAAAAACAATCCACCAAAACCAAACCAAACCCAGTGCTGTTGAGTCGATTCCAACTCATAGAGACCCTATAGGACAGAGTGGAACCGCCCCATAGAGTTTCCAAGGAGCCCCTGGCAGATTCGAACTGCCGACCCTTTGGTTAGCAGCCATAGCACTTAACCACTACGCCACCAGGGTTTAAATAAAAGGGGGAGAAGAGAGAAATCTTCCTACGGAAGAATTCCAAACAATATACATACATACTCCCCTCTCCAGGAGGTGGGGCTGAATTCTTACCCACCTCCCAGCACTGAGGGTGGGCTAGGGTTGGTAACTCACTTCCAGAGAATAAAGCTGGGAAAGAGAAAATAGTAACTTTACAGTGCAGAATCCTGGCAAATGCTACCTTAACCAAGTGATAAAGGTCAACATCATTGGTGATGTCATGTGGCTAGCTTATACCCCAATATGATCTGATATGGTGTTCTTTCCAAAAACCCATAACCGCAGTGTAATTACGAGAAAAACAAAGACAAATCCAAACTGAAAGATATCCGACAGGGTAGCTGGCCTGTACTTCTTAAAGACTGTCAAGGTCATGGAAAACAAGGAAAGACTGAGAAACTATCACAGAGCAGAGGAGACAGGGGAAACACGACGAGTAAATGTATGCGGTCCTCTGAATGGGGTCCTGGAACAGAAAGAGGTCATTAATTGAAAAACTGGTGAAATCAAGTCTGGAGTTAATAGCAATGTACCAGAAAGGAGCCCTGGTGGCACAGCCGTTAAGCACCTGGCTGCTAATCCAAAGGCTGGCAGTTTGAACTCACCCAGTGGCTGTGTGGGAAAAAGACCTGATGATCGCTCCTATAAAGATGACAGCCAGGAAACCCTATGGGACAGTTCTAGTCCATCATATGGGATCACTATGAGTTGACAACAATGTACCAGTGTCAGTTTCTTAGTTGTGACAAAGGTACCACAATAAGATGTTAACAATGGGGGAACTCAGTGTGGGGTGTATGGGAACTCTCTGTATTATCTTCGCAGCTTTTCCGTAAAGCTAAAATTATTACCAAAGAAAAAGTTTATTTAAAAAAAAAGCAATGAACTATATTGTTAAGTGCAACAACATGGATGAATCTCAAAAGACATTTTCCTGAGTTCAAGGAGGCTTCAGCAAATATCATGTAAGATCTGTGCTTTCTACCATATGTAAATTTTACATAAGAAAAATATAAATAAATATTGAGCCCTAGTTAATGATATACATACTGAAATATTTAGGGCGAAATGTGCTGATGTCTTCACTTCAATCTGAAATACATTAAGAAAATAAGACGGATTGATGGATAGATTTGTGATCAAAGAAGTACAATGAAATGTTGATGGTAGAATCCAGGCAGTGGGTAGGTATATGGCTGTTCAATGCAAAATCTGTCAACTTTGCTGTGCGTTTGAACTTCGTCATAATGAAGTGTCAGGAGGGCAAAGGATCCTCTGTGCTCACTTGGGCTGTCTGGAACTGAAGGTCACCGTCCTGAGTGGACACTTGCCCCCAAAGAGCAGGCATCTCCGTGGGAACCAGGCTAACTTGAAGGTTTGGCTCCTTCAGAGGGAAGCCTTTGGCTGAGATAACCTCTTCTGACCTTGGGGCTTTCCGTTTGGGCTGTGAGGAGAAGGGATTTCCCAGAGCCCCTAGGATTTAGCCAACACAGCAGCTGCAGACCCAGAGCCTCTTTGCCCAGTCTAGAGAGGGAGAAGCTGGGCAAGGGACGACAGAAAGAGCATGGGCTAGTTAGTGGCTATGTGACCTGAGTAAGTCTCTTCCCCTTCCCTAAACTTCATTTTCCTTACATGGAAAATGAGAGTTTATTACTCCAAAGGTGGGTTCCCCTAGTCCTTGCCCTGGACTTGGGGGCTCCAGAGCATGTCTGCTCTGAGGGACCTGAAGAGCAGCCCTGTTCTTTGAACCTGCCCTTACCTAACGTCATGTTGCTGAGCCCTTGGCTTCTCTCCTCCCATCGATCACCAATCTCCTCCCCAAACTTCCTGAGTCAGCCGCCTTTTCTCCCCTCCCCAGCCACCTCTAAATGGGAGGCCTGCTCCTGAGGGAGGGATGTGTAACACACGCGCACCCACGTCACATCCCTGCCCACAAGAGCCCTTCTCTTGCGTACTCTGCACCTCACCACAACTACAGCTCAGTCCTACAAACACTGCACTGCCACAAGAAATGGGGTAGCATCTGCTCTGGCTCCGTGGCCCCGGGCCCAGCACAGGGCTCAGCTCTGGGAGTAGTTTGCTTGTCCCGACCCCACTGACACTGACCTCCAGGCATGGCTCAGTCAGACCACATTCTGCTCACTGGCAGCCATGAGGGCTCCAGGGTTGCCTCCCCTTGGGCCATGATGAAGATTTAATGGGGCAGCTGATAAAAGGGTGGCCAGAGGAAGAGAGGAGTAGATCAGAAGTGGAGTGAAGGCATCAGAACCTGGTCCAGTACAGGGCGGGATAGAGAAGAGACAAGAAACTAACATTTTCTGAGTATCTACCTTGTGCTAGACCCTTTAACAAAAAACATGGCACTGAATCTTCACAACACCCTATGGGACAGGGCTTATAATCCCCATTTAGAGATAAGGAAACCCAGAGGTTAAGCATCTTGCCTAGGGTCACCTGATGGTAAGTAAAGAGTTCAGGCTGTAATGCCAGTCCTGCCTGAGGCCAAAGCCCTGATTCTTCCCACTGCCCCACGACCCTCCTCAGTTAAGGATGCTGGGAGCGGAGAACAGTCTGCAACCCACACTGACTGAGTCTTGCTACACGCCAGACCCAGGCTGACGTGCGTATAACTCTAATACCCTACTCGGGCTGTTCTTCCCAGTTCATAGACTGTCACGTAGCCATGAAAGAGAGGCAGATTCTTTTTTTCTGAAAAGGCAAATAAGCACCTGTGCCTTCCAAGCCAGTGGAGGTCATTAATTCAGTGCATCTTGAAGCTGCAGGGCTCTGGGCAGCAGCCTCAGCCAACAAGAGTCCTGGGCTGCAGCTTCCTGGAGAAGTAGCTGCTGTCGCTTCAGGCACGCCTCAGCTCCCCTGGCCTCCTGCTCCTGGTGGAGATGCTAGCACTCGAAGGCCAGCTGGCACTGGGCGGAGCTCATGTAGTGGTCACAGTCGGTAATCAAAGCGCAGCGTCCTCTGCCCACACTGCCTAGGGATCTAGGAAACTGGGATTGAGAGAAGGCTGACTACTGGCCTGGGGAGCTGGACAGGGTTTTGCCATAAGCCACCAACTCAGGAACCTGAATGGACACTATGTGGGAGGCGACAGGGGAGAAACACAGCCCCACCCCCTAGCTCTACAGATACAAAATACTAGTGAAATCACTGGATTTCAGTGTCAGAGTCTAGAGGTCACAAAGTCAGATCAAAGCCAGCTCCAACAATAATTACAGGCAGTCCCTGGGTTATGAACATCCGACCAGGTACAACTCCTAGTTACGAACCAACGCCCCTCTACCGTAAGGCCTATTATATTAAAAATTCGAGGTACATACAATGGCTCATAGTAACAAACAGGCACTACTGTGCCGCAGCATTAAAACATTATTATTATTACTGTATTATTATGTTAAAGATGTTTCCGTGTATCTGGCAGTGTTTAGTTTTTTTAATGCACAGGAAGGTACACTACATACTATATACTAAGAAGAACATTTGACTGACTGATGTTGGACATGAATCACACCTAACTCTTCTGACTTATGTATAAGTTTGACTTAAAGACAGATTTAGGAACGGAACTTGTTCATGATCCGAGGATGGCCTGTATCACGGCACTTTTCAATTCACAAAAGGTTTCCCCATCCGACTCCCTGTTCAGTCCTCACAACCACCTTTCGAGGTTGAGGAAAATGAGGCCTTCGATCCGACGACCAGATTTCAACAGCCTCCTCCCTGGTGCTCCAGATTCCAGGCTCCCAGCCCTCACCTCTTCCCCTCCCGGCAAGTGGCACTTTCAGAGCATGAATCTGGTCACAATCATCCTCAGCTTAAAACCAAAGGCAGTCCCCCAGCCCTGAGCACAACAGGACACAACAGGCCCGTGTGCCCAGGCTCCTGTCCAGTAGTACATGAAGGTCATACGGAACTGCCGGCAGCACCCAGCGCTCCACTCGCCTGCTCGCCCTCTCCCCCTCTCCCCCGCCCCCAGGTCTCGTGACCTACAGCCCATTTAGATCCCACACATCCTTCAGGACTCCACTTAGAGGCTGCTCCCCCTGAGAAGATTTCCTCAACAGCCCAGAGCTGAGCTCCCCCATGCCAAGTTCACTCATTCATAGCACTTATCCCACTGCCCTGTCCCTGTCCATTTCCTTGTCTTTCTTACCCACAGACTCTGGGCTCCTTGAAGTATGGCTGTGTCTCGTTAACCCCTGGCAAAGTGTCTGGCACATAGCAGGTACCTGATGAATGTTTGCGAATAAGTAAATTAGGCCCAAGGAGTTACACCTAAGACTTTGAGACAGGAAAGATGGAGCTGGGAGTTTGTTGGAGCACAGGTTTCCAAAGGCCAGGTCTCCTGCTGGCTTGGCCCCCTGTGTTTAGCTGAGGCCTTTTTTGTCACTCTCGTGGAGAATGAGAGGCTAGGAAGGGCCTGTGAGAGATAAGCTCGGGGAGCTGAGCACTGAGCCACAAGTTTGAAGATGAGAAGGACAGAAGGATGAAATAAGACCTTGACAAATGTCACCAGTTGAGGTAACCAAAGTAAACATGCACACCCAGCTGGAGAAGACAGGCCACATACAACCCATGGGCATGCTCCTGAAATGGGCCCACAGCCATACGTGGGCGGGGGCTACAAACCACCCAGCCACTAATGATCTGCCTACCATGTCCCCAAACATGTCCTCATCTGGTCCCATTCCCCAGAATGACACAGCCAGGTTGAATGAGAGGCAATTCCAGGATACAGGACTATGGTTTCGTTTGTGCTGGAGTATGAGAGTCCTGGGCAGCTCAACACACCAGAGGGTTGATGCCCAGACTCCAAGGCTCCAGGCCTCCCTGAAAATGGAAAAGCAGAGTGGTCAAGGGCCAGCCCAGTATCTACAGAGTCTGTGGTATAAGGAGGGGGTCAGGATTGGCCCCTCACAGTGAGGAAGCAACAGCTCGTGGAGTAGTGGTCCAGACCCGCTTGGAAGGGCACAGGAAGGGAGTCTGTTTTGGTTGTAAACACAGAGCAGGAGTGAGGCTCTCAGAGGACAGGGACTCTGACCCCCTAGGAATCCTGCAGGGCCTGCCATACAGCCCAGCTCTGACCAGAGACTGGGACTGCGAGATAGAGGTGAATAAACTGGGTTAGATCATTGGTCATAAAATGTGGTTTCTGATCCCAGCTCATTCCATTCACTCATCAATATAGTCACTGAATATTCTTTGTGGGGCTGGGACACGGCTGTGATAATAATAAATAAAAATATAATAATAATAAAGTAATTTAAATAATAATAAAAGGGAAACAATTTAAAAGGCTGTCTGTATGGGAGCAGCTACATGAAGTGAGTTGGGTCCACATATACAATCCTTCAACAAAAATGAAGTACCTCTCTCATATACAAACAAGGAAAGATCACCAAGACATTTTGTTAAAAGCAGGGGGGAAAGAAGTCATACCTTCAGCATGATGCCAATAAAAGACAAACATACACACACACACTAATACTTTTTCTGCATGAACGTATAAGTATACATAAACGCACAGGGAATGGTCCAAAAGGCCACACAAGCACATGATCCAAAAAATTAAAGGGATCACATGGGAAAAATTAAAGGGATCATGTAGGTCTGGCCCCTAGCAAGCTCTCATTAAATACGAAAAAAAAAAAAAATGAGCCATTATTAATTACAGTTTTGGGGAAAGATTTTCTTACATTCTCTGTTTTTAAGTTGAATTAGGGTGAGTAGGACACTTCACACTGCCCTTTAAAAAAGCTAAATTTAAACAAGTTCCTTTTTGTTTATACATAATCCTTGATCAATATTTTTCTTCTGCTGGTCACTGGGGCCTCAAAAGAAAAAAAAAAGGAGAATTGTTACCCTTTCCTTTGTTTATGGGACCAAATGTTTCCCTAGGAATTTGTCTGGGTATCTGAGGAAGATATTGTTCTTGCTATCTCCCATGTCAACATACGAATGATGGCAATAAGGCACACATATTATGTCCAATTCCCTCAACACTCTGTGAGCTGGAATTATCAATCCCATTTTAGAGATGGAAAACTGCAACCCCCAGAAGTTTAACCACTTGCTCAAGGTCACCCACAGTGGGAAGTGGGGGAAGACCTCAATCAATCTCAGTCCCTCTCTCTTGCTAGCTGTCCCTGTCTCTCTCCTACACACACACTTCCCCCCCCACACACAAATACACATATACCACACAAACACACCTCTGGATGGTTTACGGCTATCATTTTCTAGTTACTGACTCAATTATAAATAGCAAATGGTCCATGCCACATGCTGAAAA
Source organism: Loxodonta africana (assembly GCF_030014295.1). NCBI lineage: Eukaryota > Metazoa > Chordata > Mammalia > Proboscidea > Elephantidae > Loxodonta > Loxodonta africana. Next base: position 33,849,124 of record NC_087365.1, read on the forward strand.
ATACTTAATGACCTCCAAGGAAGGGATGATGCCTGAGTCACTGGTCTACCTGCCAGTGTAACCAATAATCTGCAAATAATTTGTTCTATAATAAGGTATTGCCCTGACCAACTTAAACAGAGCAGTACTTTTAAAAAAAACCTATAGGCCAAGGTGCCAAAATGTTCTCTATATTCAGCTCCTGTGTCAGCAATGATGGTCCAGGCTCTGGATGCCTGGTTGAAATCCATACTCATCTGGTTTCCAGGAAAGCACTCCCCTTGCAAGGGAGAATGAGAACCAGGTGACTACAGAGCACTTTCCAGGTAGGAGGGCTGAGAAAAGCTGGCTGTGGGCCTGAAGACACCTCCCCAAATGCCATACATCTCAACAGAACTGCTGACTGAAGGTGAGACTGAAGCCAGGGTTTCACCAGCCACAAGAGACCAGGTCTAGCAGAGACTGGAGAAGGGTTAGAGACAGAGCTGCCTACCCACTGACCTCAGCCAGCTGGGGTGATTTGACCCGTCTTGCCCATCTCCTAGAGCATCCCCCCTACCCCTCTCACTCTTCAACTCTGACAGGGCTCAGCTCCTAGCCTCACCCTCTAAGGCTTTCCCTGACCACTGACAACAGAAAAGGTGATCTTGTTCCCCTCTAGATTCCTCCCACAATTACTCTCTGCACACTTGGCCATTAACCACATGATGCTCCCCCTGGCTATCTTTGGTACATTTATCCACTCAACAAATATTTGCTAAGCCACTGCTCTGTGCCAAGTACTGATCTGGTAGTTGGGACCCTGTAGTAGGTAAGACAGCACATCTGCCTTCATGAAGCTCACAGGCTAGTGGGGCAGGCAGTCAGGGAAGCAAATAAATAACAAAATCACGAATTGGGTAAGTGCTCTGAAGGAAACAAATGGGCTGAGAAAGAGAAAAGTGGGGCAGGGGGACTTCACAGAAGGGCTCTTTGAAGAGGTGACGTTTAACTCTTAACTAAAATTTTAATCTATGTCATTAAGGTCAAATCTGCTTTGAGGAGGCAGCTCTTCTCCAGTCATCGAGACTTTGTTTCACGTACTTCGGACATGTTATCAGGAGGTACCAGTCCCTAGAGAAGAACATAGTGCTTGGCAAAGTAGGGAGTCAGCAAAAAAGAGGAAGACCTTCAACAAGATGGATTGATACGGCAGCTGCAACAATGGGCTCAAACAGCAACAACTGTGGGGATGGCGCAGGACCAGGCAAAGTTTCGTTCTGTTGTGCATGGGATCACTATGAGTCAGAACTGACTTGATGGCACCTAACAACAACAATAACATAAGAAAATTCTAAATTTCCCGTATTTGCACTCTGTGGCTCTCGAGGGCAGGGGTAGCATGACCTTCATGATAAGGAGCACTCCTCTCCTGTAGAACAATGATATGATTTGAGTGACTACCTTGGTAAGTACTCCCAGAAGTCCCAGGAAGCATCTGACCCAACAGAGTTGTCTGTAGGCTCAAAGCCACAGAGCCCAGACCCTAGGAGGCCGATGATACAGGTGGGCTGGATGTCTGAACTAACTGTTGGCTTATGGGGTACTTGAACCACTGCTGGGAGGCCTGTAGGTTGGCATAACCTGTCTAAAGGGCAACCTGGCAATATCTGCCAAAACGTAAAATGTATATGCCCTCTGACCCAGCAAATCCCACCACTTGGAATCTGTCCTAAGAAAAAACTGAGGTGAGAGTACAAGAATATGTGAAAGGATACACAAGGTTCTTCCATTCATAGTAGCGAAATTAACAATGGCAAACTCAATATCCATCAATAGGGTCTAGTCAAATTAAACCACGGTTCGCCCTAACCACGACATATCATGGAGCCATTAAAAAACCCTCTCAAGATGAGATCATTAAGTAAAAAAAAAAACAGCAAGTCAAAGAACAGTACTTAGTGTAGGAGATCATTTATTTATAAAAACAAAAAAGTTCTTTATGTGTGGCTATGATGTATTTATAGCTGTCTGTAAATGCACAGATAAAAAGTCTGCAAACACGCACATCAGACTGATCCCAATGAACACATCTGCCCTAGCGGTTTGGAGGGATGGGGGCTCAGGTGATCACTTCCATTCCATATTCTTCTATTGTTTAAATTCTTGCCCCCCGAAAGAATGAATTCATGTATTACTTGCACAATTAAAAATAAATTTTAAAGAGATTTTTCAAAAAGACAATGCCAAGAATTTAGCCCAATTTATTTCCACAGCTTGGCCACTAACATAATCCCAGCCTTTGGTTCCCACCCCAACCACAAACCCTATTTTTCCAACGATTCAGTTTCTCCTGCCTTCAACAGCACCTAACACAGCATCCCCTGTGCAGTTTACAGAGACCCTTCTCTCATAAAGGCAGCCACAGGGGGAAGGGCTGTTTCCTGGGAAGTTCCATGAATGTTTCATCCCTACTGCAACTACATTTCCTGATGGTAACCTGAGACTCATGACATGACAACGGGCTGTAGACTTCTTAGGTAGAGCTCACCAACCTCACCAGAAGCCCATGTCTGGGCCCAATGCCTTCACATTCCAGTCATTATTGTCAAAGAAAAAGGACTAGGGATTCCAGCAAGACAGAACAGCCAGTATATCCTTCAGGATACTAAGTTGAACCCTGAGGACTGCTGTCTGTGTGGGTCATAGGTAGGAGCTGCTGAGCATTCACCAGTTATAACCACCAGGGGATAGGCAGAATAGGCCCCTGACCTGGTCCCACCCAGGCTATGGGGACCTCTACCTCTCTTCCTGCTGTTCATAAACCAAGATAAATGTCTGGGCTGGACATTACTTCTCCGGGAATGTCCATGCCAGGAAATACCAGTTTCTCCACTCATTGAAAAAACCTTAACTCCCTTCTTCCTTTCCAGCAGCTAGCCTTGGAGGCAAGCGTTTCCCTGGGGATTATCCACTGGCATCTTTAGTTTTCGTAGCTATCCCTGCTTCCCATCCAATCCATTAAGCACAGGAAATGCCTGACTGTGGTAATGGCAATTGAAGTGGGAAACAGTACAACTGATTCTCACAGAGGCCTCAATGATGAGGACAGAGCCTGACCTGAAAGAAAACAACATGGTGGGCTAAGGAAGCTCAGAGAAGGAAGGATGTCTCCACAAAGGATTTGCTAGACTACCTGCAACAGAATCTCTGGGACAACTTATTTAAAAAAACAAATTCCTGACCCCATAGTCCACATGGAATCTATCAACATCTCTGGGAGTGGGATCAGGGAATCTGCATTTTTAACAAGCTTCCCCTGGTGATTCTCATGCTTGAGAACCACTGCTCTATGGACAAGGGACAGGCTTTCTTGGTCAGAGGGAGGCCCAACCTCCTTGCTGGTATCCTCAGCCTTTGACTTCTGCAGTCTCCTCCCCGACTACTCCGCCCTCACAATCTACTTAGCCAACCCAGAAAAACCCAGGGCTGTCGAGTCGATTCCGACTCACAGCGACCCTACAGGACAGAGTAGTTCTGCCCCAAAGGGTTTCCAAAGAGCGCCTGGCAGATTCGAACTGCCGACCCTATGGTTCGCAGCGAAGCCAACAGCTACTCTATTTCTCACCTCCCTGCCTTTGCTCCTGCTGTCCCTGGAGTCTGGAAAGCCTCTCCTCTCCTCGCCCCAGCCCTCTCCCGCCGTCATGAGGTACCTTCACTGTGGGCACCATGCACACCCCACACTATTACAGAAAGGGGGTAGGCTCATTCATCAAGCCTTATGTGAATCTGGTTCTTGGCTCCTCCAATGACATTGGGCAAGAAACAACCTCTATGAGCTTCAGGTTCCCATTTGTAAAAGAGAAACAACACTATCTCATAGAATTCCTGTAAGAATTCAAGGAGGTGATGGCTTGGCATAGTTTCCAATAAATATTAGCCAGATTCAGTGTTCCACTGCTCTTAACCTCTTTATCTTCTCTACTAGACTGCGAGCTATTTGAGGAGAGAACTGTCCCTCATCCATGTCCAAACCTCTAGTATGTAGGACCCAGAGTGGCTATGACAGAATGCCTATGGCTACAAAATGAATCACTGTCCCCATGCCACCCTCAACACTTACCTGCCCAACGTTGAAGGTCAGTGTGATGGCATAATAGAAATTAGAGTTGGCACTTCCCGCATAAATCCAGAGGTGCCACAGGACAGGGAAAAGCAGGGAACAGACGATAATGATACAGGTGAGGACAAAGATGTTTCGCAGGACTGCAAGGACAGATGGCCACAGTTAGCCCAGTGCCAACTCTCTTTGGGACCCTCTCCTTGCTGTGATGACCCTGGAGGACAGAGGCCCGTAAAGAGCCTCATGTAGCTTAAAGACAGAGCATCCCACCCCCAAGGCAGTGGGGTGGCAAGAAGCAAACCTCAGACCCGAGTCAATGGCTCACCATGTCCACAGCTGAAGGGGATCCTAGATTTTAATTCTGTACCTCCTACTGTGGGCTTAGCTGGCCAAGACCTGATGTAGTTGACAGTGCCGGGAATGCCTCTGGGCACTGCAAAGAGGATGTTTCAGCAAGACACTACCCCCCACCCCCCAACTTCAGAGTGTCCAAGAGTAAATCCTCCCCTCTCCCCAAGCAGGGTGCTATCTATCCATGTCCTATCATGGATGGGAACCACAGAATGAATCCATGGACATTAGAGACCCATAATGGGTCATAAAAGTGCCAGAGCTCAGGTCTGAGGAACGCGTTTTCTATTCTCCTTAATTCTTGTCTTAGGTCTCCTGTCCTGCTCTTCAAATGTCCCTTACTTTCCTTAGATGATGATTTAAAAATCTTTTTGATACCCTCCCTCTCTGACATCCCCCCTCCAGCTCCAGAGGGCCTCTCCTTGAGGCCTCAGAAGGACCTGCTACACTAAGTGGCCCTGTGGGCAGGCAGGCAAAGTACAGCTGGAAGGGAAGGCAGTCTGATTGCAGGGCACACAGGCTTGACCCCAGAGAGACCTCGATTAAAACCCTGCTCTACCATTTATTTATTTATTTATTTATTTTCTACCATTTATTAGCAAGTTTCTCTGAGCCTATTTCCCCATCTCTAAAATTTGGCTAAAATGCCTACCTTATATGCATTAAAGAAGATGACGTGTGGAAAAACCTGGCACAGGTGTATTACTGTATGTTTTAGTTTTCTATTGCTTATAACAAATTACCACAAGCTCAGTGGCTTAAACAATACAATTTATTACAGTTCTGGAGGTCAGAAGACCAAAATGGGTCTCACTGGGCTAAAACCAAGGTATCTGCAAGGCTGTGGTCCTTGAGGAGGCTCTAGGGGAGAATCCATTTCCTTGCATCTAGAGGCTACCCACATTCTTTGGATAGTTGCCCCACTTCCTACATCTTCAGTGTCATCAATGGTGGGTTGAGTCCTCCACACATGATTCTGACCTCCTATTGTTCCTTCCTCTTCCACTTTTAAGCACTCTTGTGATTACACTAGGCCACCTGAATAATCCAGGATAATCGTCCCATCTAAAGGTCTTTCACTTAAAGTCCCTCCTGCCATATAAGTTAACAAACATATTTGCAGGTTCTGGGGGTAAGGACATGGATGCCTCTGGGGGGTGTCATTATTCTGCCTACTATACTGTACTCTTTTTTCCCCCCTTTTAATTCAATAGGGGTTACCTGACAGTAGGACTGTATGCCATTTTTATTTCCTTTTTAATACCTTATTGTATTTTTTTTAAACTAATATTTAAAATAAATTAATTCAAAAATTACTTCTTAGAAAAGAATTTAGCACCGGGCCTAGCTCACAGCACACACTTAGTGCATGAAAGTTCCCTTCCCCTCTCTGATCCTGTCCATCAGGAATTCCTTTCTCCAAAGTCAGAGCTGTCCAACATTTACGACCTGATTGCCTCAGTTGTACAACTGTTGTTGTTCTTAGATGCCACTGGGTTGGTTCTGACTCATAGCGACCCTATGTACAAAGGAACAAAATATTGCCCGGTCCTGCACCATCCCCACAATTGCTATGCTTGAGCCCATTGTTGAAGCCACTGTGTCAATCCCACCTCATTGAGGGCCTTCCCCTTTTTTGCTGACCCCCTACTTTACCAAGCACGATGTCCTCCAGGGACTGACGCCTCCTGACAACACATCCAAAGTATGTGAGATGTAGTCTTGCCATGCTTGTTTCCAAGGAAGGAACATTCTGGTTATACTTCTTCCAAGACAGATTTGTTTGTTCTTTTGGCAGTCCATGGTATATTTAATATTCTTCTCCGATACCACAATTCCAACGCATCAATTCTTCTTTGGTCTTTTTTATTCATTGTCCAGCTTTTACATACATAGGAGGCGACTGAAAACACCATGCCTTGGGGTCAGGCGAATCTTAGTCTTCAAGGTGACATCTTTGCTTTTCAACACTTTAAAAAGGTCTTTTGCAGCAGATTTGCCCAATACAATGTGTCTTTAGATTTGACTGCTGCTTCCACGGGTGCTGATTGTGGATCCAAGTAAGATGAAATCCTTGACAACCTCGATTTTTCCCCGTTTATCTTGATGTTGCTTATTGGTCCAGTTGTGAGGATTTTTGTTTTCTTTATGTTGAGGTGTAACCCATACTGCAGGCTGTAGTCTTAGATCCTCATAAGTAAGTTCTTTAAGTCCTCTTCACTTTCAGCAGGCAAGGTTGTGTCATCTGCATAACGCAGGTTGTTAATAACTCTTCCTCCAATCCTGATGCCCTGTTCTTCTTCATATAGTCCAGGTTCTGAGATTATTTGCTCAGCAAATAGACTGAATAGGTATGGTGAAAGGATACAACCCTGACGCACACCTTTCCTGACTTTAAACCACGCAGTATTCCCTTGTTCTGTTCAAACGACTGCCTCTTGATCTATGTACAGGTTACCCATGAGCATAATTAAGTTGTTCTGGAATTTCCATTCTTTGTAATGTTATCCATAATTTGTTATGATCCACACAGACAAATGTCTTTGCATAGGCAATAAAACACAAGTAAAGATCTTTCTGGTATTCTCTATTTTCAGCTAGGATCCATCCAATAGCAGCAATGATATCCCTGGTTCCATGTCCTCTTCTGAATCTGGCTGAATTTCTGGGAGTTCCCTCTCAATATACTGCTGCAGCCACTTTAGAATGGTCTTCAGCAAAAGTTTACTTGCATGTGATATTAATGATATTTTTCGATAATTTCCGCATTCGGTGGGATCACCTTTCTTGGAAATAGGCATAAATATAGATCTCTTCCAGTTGGTTGGCCAGGTAGCTGCCCTCCATATTTCCTGGCAGAGATGAGTGAGTACTTCCAGCGATGCATCCTTTGTCGAAACACCTCAACTGGTATTCCGTCAATTCCTGAAGCCTTGTTTTTCACCAATGCCTTCGGTGCTGCTTGGACTTCTTCCTTCAGCACCATCGGTTCCTGCTCATATGGTACCTCCTGAAATGGCTGGATGTCAACCAATTCTTTTTGGTATAGTGACTCTGTGTATTCCTTCCATCTTCTTTTGATGCTTCCTGAGTTGTTTAATATTTTCCCCATAGAATCCTTCAATATTGCAACTCCAGCCTTGAATTTTTTCTTCAGTTCTTTCAGCTTGAGAAATGCAGAGTGTCTTCTTCCCTTTTTCCAACTCCAGGTCTTTGCACATGTCATTATAGTACTTTACTTTGTCTTCTCGAGCCACCCTCTGAAATCTTCTTTTATGTCATTTCTTCCTCTCACTTTAGCTATTAAATGTTCAAGAACAAGTGTCAGAGTCTCTTCTCACATTCATCTTTCCTTTCTCTCCTGTCTTCTTAAGGATCTCTTGCTTTCTTCATGTGTGATGTCCTTGATGTCATTCCACAGCTCGTCTGGTCTTCGGTCATTAGTGTTCAACGCGTCAAATCTATTCTTGTGATGGTCTCTAAATTCAGGTGGGATATGCTCAAGGTTGTACTTTGGCTCTCGTCAACTTGTTCTAATTTTCTTCAGTTTCAACTTGAACTTGCATATGAGCAATTGATGGTCTGTTTTGCAGCTGGCCCCGGCCTTGTTCTGACTGACGATATTGAGCTTTTCCATCATCTATTCCCACAGATGTAATCAATTTGATTCCTGTGTATTGTCGCCATTTATGTCGGTGAAAAAAAGTATTCGCGGTGAAGAAGTCGTTAGTCTTGCAAAATTCTACCATGCGATCTCCAGCATTGCGTCTATCACCAAGGCCATATTTTCCAACTACCCATTCTTTTTTGTTTCCAACTTTTGCATTCCAATCTCCAGTAATGAGCTGTACAACCACTTAGTACAAAGTCTATACAGAGGGTTCAGAAATCAAAAAGAGGACTGGATTAGACATGACTCTCAACTGCAGTTGCATGGTAGAATCACCTGGAAGCTTTGAAAAAAATACTGATGCCTGGGCCCCACCCAGACCAATTAAACCAGGACTTCTAGAGCAAGCAGTGGTTCTCAAACTTGTTGCACATTGGAATCATCTGGGGAGTTTAAAAAAATGCAGTTGCCTGGGCCCTACCCAAACCTATTAAATCAAAACCTCCAGGGCTGGGGCCCAAAGCTTCCCAGGTGATTCCAATATGGAGCCAGGGCTGTGAGCCACTGGATTACAGCAACAATACCTAAAGAAGAGGCTACAGACCTGACCTGTGCACACACAGATTTTACTGAGCTGTGTCAAAGTGAGAATACTCAGCACATGGTAGTTCACAGCTCTTTCTAAAGATGAATGTTTCCAACTTAAGGCCCACTCTTTACTGTGAAATAATAGGTGTCTCTTTGTTGCTGTTGTTACAAAGTCTTTTCTTTCATGAAGGGGAGATGAGTAGCTGGGTGTTGATTGTTTTCATGTCTTTAGCACAATAAAAAAGTTGACAACTCTGTCATCCCTCCAAATGTTTTTTGAAATTTAGTGGTCTGTGAAGTCCCAAACCTGAAAGGCTTCCAAGGTTCTCTTTTATAACCTGGAATTTCTACAATTCTGGGCTTTCAAAGCTGAGAGGTCAGAGCTTTGACTTAAGCCTTCTTGAGACCTCCAAAGGCAGCCTCTTCCTCTGCTCCCAGGATGAACAAGTCTCAAAAAAGGAATGTTTGTACTGAGAATAATCATATTTATTGATAATAACACTAAAAATAATAGCACTACAACCCCAGAAAAGGGGGAAAAAAAGCTATTTACCATTTCTCCTCTCCAACATCACTATTTACATTCTTCAGTGTTTTTTTCTATCCCCTGGAAATTATTTTCCTGAAAAAGATTTACACTATTCCTAAAATTAGACTTTTGTGGCCTGACAGTCTTTATTCTATGCCTCCAGCCACTCTGGATTTCATATGGAGTGACAGGAAGGTGACCAAGTGCAGAGACTGAGAGAGGTTCCCATGCAATAACTAAGAGCAGTAAATACATATTTCAATGTGCTTGGGGGAAATGTCACTAGCATCCAGCTGGCTCCTGGCCTGCAGTGACCTTTGCAGGAACTGGGAGCCACTACTTGCTCTTGCCGGCTGACAGGTCAGAGGATTAAAACTATATGCCAGAGCAGATGCAGCTGAGGACCTAGGGCACAGGACAGCTTGTTCCAGACACTAGAAGGTGTCAGAGATGTCAGAGAAGACCAGGGCCTAACGAGACCAAAGAACTCATTCTTCATCAGACCTGCTAGGCCAGATGGAATCTGATTCCCCACTTGGTGGATTATTCAGTCTCTAGCTCGACTATGACAAGCACTGGGACTTGTCGCTTTCTTCCTGAGAACTCTGGCATTCAGAAATAAAAATTTGTTTAAAGGATCTGGTCTCATCAGGAGGGACACAGAGGGGATTGGAGGACTTCAAGGGCCACAGTGATGTTCTCTTTCTTAAACTAGGTGCTAGCTACATGGGAATTAATTGTATTGTTATTCTTTATAACTTATATGCATTTTTATCAATATTCTTTATTTTCTATTAAAAAAAAAGAAAAAACTTTTTTTTTTTTAAATAGAAAATAAGATAGTTAAAAACCAAAACCCAGTGCCTTCGAGTCGATTTCAACTCATAGCGACCCTATAGGGACAGAGTAGAACTGCCCCATAGAGTTTCCAAGGAGCACCTGGCAGATTTGAACTGCTGACCCTTTGGTTAGCAGCTGTAGCACTTAACCACCACGCCACCAGGGTTTCCATATGATAGTTAGTAAAAGGAAAACAAAACATGCCTAAAAAGATCCAGCCCTTTGGTAACTGGCTCTTTCCACTGGACCAGTGCACGCTGGCACTGCTCCGCCAGCAGGCTGTTCCCTAATGCCGCAATTGTGTCTGTATGACTCATCCTGGCCCCAAGCAACAGAGTTCAACGTCCGGGGCCTTCGCTCAGAAAAGGACTCGCATTCCTCTTCTCCTCTCCACTGACCAGTACAGGACAACAGAAAGGTGAATGTGAAATCAGGCATGTTAGCACTGGCAACTAGTGTTTACACTAAATTCCCAGCCACATTGAAATTCTGACTCTATTCAACCTAGGATTAAAGATTTCTCAAAGTCTTCATTCATAGGTCCAAAGGACAAGGGCTGAAGACACTCCTGGCTGAATGTAATGGCCCACAATTGTCATGTCCCAAATAGGGACTCCAAGCATCAGTACCCTTGCCTCAGGAACTGGGCAGAAGGGGTGGCAGCTACCATCCTTTGCTGAGCTTCAGTTAAGCAGAGCCTGTCAACTGCTGGCCCAGCCAGCCAGCAACAGCATTTATTAGATCATCCAGTTTTTCAGAAACCCCATCCTATTCTCTGTGCCTCATCGTCTCTGAGGACATAAAATGGCTTATTTCAAGTTTTGAAAATAGGTTGACTGCAATGACTCTGATGGCTACCAAGCTGGAAGCTTTGATCCTGGAACCATGCAGGAGACCCTCCCTGTATAATTATCACTGATGATGATATCCACAGTGCTATTTATACATATTCTTTTTTTTTTTTAACTATTTTATTGTATTTTTAGGTGAAAAGTTTACAGAGCAAATTAGTTTCTCATTCAATAAATTGTACACAAAGTATCCCTTGACATTGGCTGCATTTCCCACATTTTGTCAACACTCTCCCCATTTCTACCCTGGGTTCTCTGTTTCATCTAGTTTTCCTACCTTCTCATTTTTACTTTCAGGCAAATGTTGCCCTTTTGGTCTCCTATAATTGTTTGTTCTACTGAGAACATTCTTTTCAGATGTTACTGTTTATTTTATAGGCCTATCTATTACTTGACTGGAAGGTGGTTTCCCAAGAATGGATGCAATTCAAGTCAGAGGGGTGACTTAAGGCCACAGTCTCCGGGGTTCCTCCAGTCTCTATCAGGCCAGTAAGTCTGACCTTTTTTTAATTGACTTGATTTTTTGTTCTATATTTTTCTCCCGCTCTGGCTAGGACCCTCTACTGTGATCCCAGTCAGAGTGGTCGGTAGGGGTAGCCAGGCACCACCTAGTTCTTCTGGTCTTGGGGTCGTGTAGGCTGTGGTGCATGTGGTCCATTAATCCTTTGGACTAACTGCTCCCTTGAGTCTTTGCTTTTCTTCACTCTCCTTTACTCCAGACAGGAAGAGACCAATAGTTGTATCTTAGAAGGTTGCTCACAAGACCCCAGACATATAGACTTTCTCAAACTCAACACACCCATGGAAAATATTCTTCCCATATGACATGAAAAAACTGAGGGTGAGAGGTTACATGATTTACCTATGGACACACAGCTAGTAATGGGAAAGTCACGATTTAGACTCAAGTCAGTGTAACTTCAGATTGTGTTCAGCAATATGGAATGAAAAATATTAACCCTAGGGAGATCGAGCATCTTATGTGGGACAGATGGGCCCTGGAAAAAAATTCTTCTTTTGGGAAAAGGGGATCAATGTCCGCAAGACCAACCCTGTCACAAACTGGGGTTTGCCCACATGTTTGTGGTAGCCTCATAATTTGTCACTGGCTACTCTGCTGAGAGACCACAAGCTGACTCTGAGTCTACTGGACTAGGCGATTCTTGTCTGTGCAATGAGGATGTCACAGGCAGCAGTTGCCAGTTCCTCCTCCCAGTCAGGCCAGACTGGTCACTGCCCCATCAGGCCATCACCTGCAAGAGCAGCCTTGGCTTGGCCCACCCACCCAGCTGTTGACCTTCACTCAGAGGCCCACTCTTATAGGTAGGTTTCTTGCTGGCAGCTGGTTAGTTTCACTTCCTGGTTAACACCCAGACAGCACCAAAACAACAACAAAGACTCACTTCCTCTGAAGCCTGCATACCTATGTTCATTGTTGACAGCTTGCTGTGTACCCACAGTAAGCAAGGAAAGTTCAACATTTTATTTTCGAGAATCAAGTGTTGGCTTACTTATACTGCCTCTTTATTATGGAGGTTTTAAAAACTCACTCCACAAACATCTGCCGAGTTCCTACTGTGTGTCAGGTTAATCCAGGTTAATAGAGAGGTGTATGAGTCATAATCCCTGACCTGAGGGAACCCAAAAACACTGAAAATAACCTGCAACAGAGGACTAAGGGCCTACCGAGGGAAATACTGGGGGCCTGGACAGCACAGCTAGATCACTGCTAAGCCATCTTCTGAGGAAGGGATGGTTCGCAGTGGGCAGGAAGACTAGTGTTGCCCATTTGTCTCCTCAGAGCCTCTGTGTGCAGCGCTGGGGTCTGGAGCTGTACTTCCAAGGTTTGGTTACACTATCCAAAACAGTAGCCACTTACGACTCTTAAATTTAAATTAATTAAAGTTAAATAAAAGTTAAAATTCAGTTCCTTAGTCACTAGTGCCTACTCTATTGGACATGCAGATATGGGACATTTCTACCATAATGTAAAGTTCTACTGGACAGCACTGGCTGTTGTTGTTGTTGTTAGGTGCTATCCAGTTGGTTCTGACTCATAGTGACCCTATGTACAACACAACAAAACACTGTCCGGTCCTGAGCCATTCTCACAATCATTGTTATGGTTAAGGTCATTGTTGCAGCCACCTTGTCAATCCATCTCATTGAGGTTCTTCCTCTTTTTCGCTGACCCTCTACTTTACCAGCATGATGTCCTTCTCCAGGGACTGATCCCTCCTGACATGTCCAAAGTATGTGAGATGTAGTCTCACCATCCTTGCTTCTAAGGAGCATTCTGGTTGTACTTCTTCCAAGACAGATTTGTTCATTCTTTTGGCAGTCCACGGCATATTCAGTATTCTGCACCAATGCAATTCAAAGACGTCAATTCTTCTTCAGTCTTCTTTATTCACCGTGCAGCTTTCACACGCATAGGAGGCGACTGAAAACATCATGGCTTGGGTCAGGCACACCTCAGTCTTCAAGGTGACATCTTTGCTTTTCAACACTTGAAAAGGTCTTTTGCAGCAGATTTGCCCAATGCAATGCCTCTTTTGATTTCCTTACCGCTGCTTTGATTGGTGTTGATTGTGGATCCAAGAAAGATGAAATCATTTCCCCGTTTATCATGATGTTACTTATTGGTCCAGTTGTGAGGATTTTTGTTTTCTTTATGGTGAGATGCAATCCATACTGAAGGCTCTGGCCTTTGATCTTCATCAGTAAGTACTTCAAGTCCTCTTCACTTTCAGCACGCAAGGTTGTATCCTCTGCATAATGCAGGTTGTTAATGAGTCTTCCTCCAATCCTGATGCCCCGTTCTTCTTCATATAGTCCATCTTCTCAGATTATTTGCGCAGCAAACAGACTGAATAGGTACGGTAAAAGGATACAACCCTGATGCACACCTTTCCTGACTTTAAACCACACATTGTCATCCATAATTTGTTATGATCCACACAGTCGAAAGCCTTAGCACAGTCAATAAAACACAAGTAAAGATCTTTCTGGTATTCTCTGGTTTCAGCCAGGATGCATCTGACATCAGCAATGATATCCCCGGTTCTGCATCCTCTTCTGAATCCAGCTTGAATTTCTGGCAGTTCCCTGTTGATACACTGCTGCAGCTGCTTTTGAATGATGTCAGCAAAACTTTACTTACATGTGATATTAATGACATTGTTCGATAACTTCCACATTCAGTGGGATCACCTTTCTTCGGAACAGACATAAATATAGATCTCTTCAAGGCGGATGGCCAAGTAGCTGTCTTCCAAATTTCTTGGCATAGACGAGTGGGTACTTCCAGTGCTGTATCCATTTGTTGAAACATCTCAACTGGTATTCTGTCAATTCATGGAGCCTAGTTTTTCGCCAATGCCTTCAGTGCAGCTGGGACTTCTTTCTTCAGTACCATCAGATCCTGCTCATATGGTACCTCCTGAAATGGTTGAACATCAACCAATTCTTTTTGGTATAGTGACTCTGTGTATTCCTTCCATCTTCTTTTGATGCTTTCTGAGTTGTTTAATATTTTCCCCATAGAATCCTTCAATATTGCAACCCCAGGCCTGAATTTTTTTTTTTTTTTTTCCAGTTCTTTCAGCTTGAGAAAGGCAGAGCATGTTCTTCCGTTTTGGTTTTCCATCTCCAGGTCTTTGTACATGTCGTTATAATACTTTGTCTTCTCAAGCCACCCTTTGAAATCTTCTTTTCAACTCTTTTATGGCATCATTTCTTCCTTTCACTTTAGCTGCTCGACATTCAAGAGCAAGTTTCAGAGTCTCTTCTCACACCCATTTTGGTCTTTTCTTTCTCTCCTGTCTTTTTAATGACCTCTTGCTTTCTTCATGTATGATGTCCTTGATGTCATTCCACAACTCGTCTGATCTTCAGTTATTAGTGTTCAATGCATCAAATCTATTCTTGAGATGGTGTCTATATTCAGGTGGGATATACTCAAGGTCATACTTTGGTTCTCCTCAAATTGTTCTCATCTTCAGTCTCAACTTGAACTTGCATCAAGCAACTGATGGTCTGTTCTACAGTCGCCCCCGGCCTTGTTCTGACTGATGACATTGAGCTTTTCCATCATCTCTTTCCATAGATGTAGTCAATTTGATTCCTGTATATTCCATCTGGTGAGGTCCACGTGTATAGTCACTGTTTATGTTGGTGAAGGAAGGTATTTCCAATGAAGAAGTCATTGATCTTACGAAATTCTATCATTCGATCTCTGGCATCGTTTCTATCACCAAGGCTATGTTTTCCAACTACCAATCCTTCATTTCCAACTTTTGTATTCCAATCACCAGTAACTATCAAGGCATCTCGGCTGTATGTTCAATCAATTTCAGACTGCAAAAGTTGGTAAAAGTCTTCAATTTCTTCATTTTTGGCCTTAGTGGTTGGCATGTAAATTTGAATAACTGTCATATTTGGTCTTCCTTGTAGGTGGATAGATATTATCGTATCACTGACAGCACTGTATTTCAGGATAGGTCTTGAAATGTTCTTTTTGATGACGAATGCAATGCCATTCCTCTTCAAGATGTCGTTCCCAGCATAGTAGACCATATGATTGTCCAATTCAAAATGTCTGATACCAGTCCATTTCAGCTCACTAATGCCTAGAATGTCATGTTTATGTACTCCAGTTCATTTCTGACAACTTCCAATTTTCCTAATTCATACTTCGTATATTCCATGTTCCGATTATTAATGGATGTTTGCAGCTGTTTCTTCTCATTTTGAGTCACGCCACATCAGCAAATGAAGGTCCTGAAAGCTTGAATCCATCCACGTCATTAAGGTTAACTCTACTTTGAAGAGGCAGCTCTTCTCCGGTCATCTTTTGAGCGCCTTCCAACCTGAGGGGCTCATCTTTCGGCACTATATAAAACAATGTTCCGCTGCTTTTCATAAGGTTTTCACTGGCTAAATTTTTTCAGAAATAGACTGCCAGGTCCTTCTTCCTAGTCTGTCTTAGTCTGGAAGGTCAGCTGAAACCTGTCTCTGCCATGGGTGACCCTGCTGGTATTTGAGTACCGGCGGCACAGCTTCCAGCATCACAGCAACACACAAGCCCCCAGGGTATGCTGGCTAGAGGCTCATAAATCTGGATTCTGAAGCCCTTTCACTTACTAACCATGTGATTTTGAACAAGTTGCTCTACCTTTCCTTACCTCACCTGCAATGGAAATACTTTCCTCTAAGGTTGGTGGGAAGATAAAATGAGCTGATGTAACACTCCTAGAACCCAGTGGCCAGGTACACAGTAAGTGCTCAATAAATGGTAATGTTTATTATCATTACTGGCCCATAAGCACCTAGGGGGCAGATATTGTGCCTCATGCCATTGCCTCTCTCCTGGTGCTGCTAGCATAGCAGATGACCAGTAAATGCCTAGGAATTCCTTTTCCCCTGCTGTCTCATCCAGGGGCCAGGCTGACAGTAATCTCCTACCAGGAGGTTAGAGGTGGGAGTACTTACATCTGTAGAGATGGTTCCACACGGGGAAGAAAGCCATGTAGAGTGCTACGTCCCCTACTGTTGGGTAGGACTTGAAGATGGAGATGACAGCAATCTGGATGAACATGAAGAACATGGGGTGCTCCCTGGGGAAGAGCAGGAAAGACAGATAGACATCAGCCAGGGACCGAGCCCACCCCACAGATGCCTGGCCCCATCCTGCAAACCAAAAAACACCCCCCAAAGGACTTTAGGCAGGGGCTGGCTCTATTACCCACAAGGAACGGTACCAAGCTCGAGCGGCAGAGCAGAAAACTGCAGGGACTCAGGAATGCTCAGAGGTGGTGAGGAGGGCCCAGCAAACACTACAGACACAGCCCCCAGAGACATTTCCCATCAACTGCCTCCCCACCCCCACACACCACCAGCACCAGCTCTAGGCCTTTCCCCAGGAGCCATCTAAGAAGAAAACAAGTGAAGTCAGCGATCTTTATTATTAGGCTTAAATGACTGTTTGTCAGAGTAATTACAATTAGGCAGCCTCCCTTGCCAGAGGCTCCTCTGAGAGCTGGACCTAGGGCAGGAACTGTCCCCTGCTGATGCCTTTTACTCTGACAATATGGTCAGTGAGACTGGCAGACCCTTAGCTATGACAAGCTCCTTTCTAGAGAGATAACTGAGAGCTGCATGAAGCTTTTCAGCTCTTAAGAACTGGACCTGAAGCTTTTGTTACCTTAAACTACTATTAAGTGATAACCATTTCCTGAACCTTCACTCTGTGCTAAGTTCTGTGCTGGGCTCTTTTTCTTGAATCATCTCATGTGATTCCTACAACACCTCAACTATCCCTCAAGGTAGGTAATACCATCACCCATACATTACAGATGAGGAAACTCAGCTTCAGAGAAGTAAGTTGACTACGGAAGTTAGTAAGCGATGGAGTTGTCTGTCTCCTAGCCACTACCAATACTGTTTTCCTGAGTGCTTAATGCACTTCACAGCTCTGGTCAGGGGGTGGGGGAGTGCTCAATCTCCAGTGTGTCCCCGAGCTCTGACCAAGTACTGAAAGGAAGCAAAATAGGAAGAGGCCAGACCTAGCACCCACCTCAGCTACACCTCAAACACATGCATGTGGCCTACTTCTGCACAGTACCTGGATGCCCAGCTCATGAGGGTTTTCTTCAGAGGTTGATGACATTCTTGTCTTTGGATCAAAGGTCAGAGTGAATCAATGAGTGTAAATCTGAGATGTGGTGACGAACATGTACACACCCTAAACACTCCAGCAGTACTATACAGCAAATGCCTCAGAAACTCAGCTTGGCAGTCACACAGTCCTATAGACTCTGAGAAGAGTTCACCTCATTCAGTGAACTTTTTCAAAATTTTCATAGACAGTCCAAATTACAGGCTTTGGACTTTTTAGAAAGCTGGTAACAACTGCATCATTTCTACGGAAAGGCTAGTGAAAATGCGCTCACAAAAAACATTGAGACTAGAACCTCCTGTGACACTGCATAGAAGCAGGGTGGCCTGCAGGGCCCTGTTCCCACAAAGCTGGCACTGGAAGCAAAAACTGCAAGGGGCTGTGGAGTTTAGCTGGAGCTTCATACCCAGGTAGAGGAGCCAGCAGTGGGGAAGACGAGGTATCTTCATTGCTTCTGGCCTGGGTGGTCACATGATGGTGTTGTGATTGTCTACCCCAGTGCTTTCTGAAGCTTGTCAGACACAGACAATAAAAGCTGCTGGAGAACTGCCCAGAAAGTGAAGAATGGTACTCTGGGCTCCCTGCTTCTCTCAGCCCAGTAGTTAAGCCTGACCAGAAAAAGGGCAGGGTAGGTGGACCACAGACAGCAAAAGAGTTGGGCTGGGCAAGGCTGCCACAGTTCTAAAGCCTACCAGGCTAAGGAAAGGTGGTTTTCTAACAGATGCTAGGCCACAACTGTTTTGTGGGAAAGAAATATCGGCTCTGAGCTTTTCCAAAAGGGAAACCATGTGCACTGGTGCACTGGCCATAAAGAATGGCAGGACCATTAGAGCAGAGAACTGAAGCTCTTGAAATCCGAATCGAACTTTCCTCCAGTCTCCCTGGACCATCCAGGTATATCTGTACCTGTTCATGCCTATTCTAAAGTTAGGATAACAGAAGCATTTCTAGGGGCTACTACAATCTCTCTCATGAGTTGGCGTGATACAGGTGAATGAGCATAGATTCTGGAGCCAGACAAATCTGGGTCTGAATAAACCAATTTCACTGATTTCTAGCGAATGACACTGGGAATATCATTTCACCTCTCTGAGCATCAGTTTCCTTCCTCAACTATAAAATGGGGAAGATGATGATAAGAGTTGCTGGAAGGGTTAGCTATGATTACATTTTCAGACAGCCCAGAAAGATGCCTGGAATGGAGTAGTGCTCACACACATTAGCTCTCTTACATTGCAGAAGAAAGCTCCACAGACAAACCCTTTTGAGGGAAACTGATCAGAAGATTAAACAGAGCTGCAGATGGTCAGTCTCCCAACTAATGCATCCTGATGTCCCCCTGGACAAACTGTCACTGAGTTGATGGACGACACCCAAACAGGTTCACTTTTTCCAAAGACATCCCCCACTCTCCGCTCTTGTCAAAACAGCCAATCTGACTAAACTGAGGCATCAACGGCAGTGTCAGCAGCAATGCAGGCTTAAGTGCCTCAAAGTGACACCGGGGAAAATGTCTGGGCTTCAATGCACCTTCCCTGCAGCCTGTACTCATGTGACTCTCTGTTGGTAGCTATGGCCACTGGCACCTGAGGCGACTGAGGGCAAGGTTCTTTGGGCAAAGATGGCATGAACCTGGTAACAGATGTTTCCAGTTTGGAGGGTACCTGTAAGGCTACAAGGCGGTAAGGGTGAGGACCCTGTGCACAAAGCAGGTCCCATCACTTACTTTAGCTTTATGGCTAAGGGGACGGTGTAGAAGAAGACGTTGATCTGAAACACGCATACAAAGAAGAGGCTGAAGTGCTCAAACATCTCTGCAAAGAAGTACCAGAAAAGACCAATGTTTGGAGTGAGATCTGGAACAGAAAGTCTGGAATTAAGAAAACAAAGGGAGAGAAAAAAGACAGCAAAGTTATAAATGGTCTGCTTTGACCTTATTTTCTCCTGAAGACTCTGGGCAGCCAAGGATAACTTTGTCCCTACCGATATTAGAACGTGAGGAACTCTCCAGGTACCCTGAATATGGACAATTAACAAAATCAAGGGGCAGAGACACAGAGAATGGTAACCCTGCCAAAAATATTAACTCATGCCAATCTGTGGCATGCCATCAAAGATCTGAAATGCAGGAAGGGACTCATCCTAGAAATCAAGGATCAATCCCTCTTTTACCATGTAAGACTTAAGTTTAAAATCAGGAAGTACCCAGTGCTTTAACAAAGGAGAAATGGATTTTAAATAAACAGTATCTATTTTGGTCATTCCAAAGATTTGCCTAGAGGAACAAGCTCAAAGGCCCTGCTCCTCACTGTTCTTGCTACACATCCCCACAGCAGGAACCAGAAGACTGAGTGCCTGGGACTGCAATGAGACTGCCAAGGACCTGAGGAGCCATCAGCAAGTGCTGGCTGGGATCCCCAGGGTCCCAGACCTCATCTGAGAAATTAGGATTTCACTGGAAAGCTTTTTGTCTGGTTAAATCAGACTAAGACTGGCTCTTCTAAACAAAGTTTACATTCAAACTGATCTCAACTCACAATTTTTTTTTTTTTTTAAAAAGGCAACAAACAGGGCAGGGAGAGGGAGAAATGGGCAATGGCTCATGGTCAGATTTCACTGACCAAGGCCTCCAACCCAGGTTACATCTTTGCCTCTTGCTGAAATGGTATTTCCTTTTCTGTGAAATGAGATAAAGAATACCTATCTATAGTCCCGCAGAAAGCCCAGCAAAGCTTTTCACCAGCCACTACAAACTCCTATCCAAAGCAGAGCATGAAGAGCTGAAAGTTACTAAGTGATCTGTTAATGCCCAGCCAGGATTTAACCAATAAACCATCTAGAATCCCCAGTGGAAGTTCTTCTGCTCCAGGCTGTTTTCCCTGCCCTGAAAGGTTTAAATGTCTATTATCCACTGGGCTAAGAGCTTCTCAAGGCTTCGCCAGGGACCACTGCCCTCAGCATCCCACAGAGTATTTGGAAATGCTCGCAGAATTCATGAATATACACTCAGGCAAGCTTAAAATACTGCAAACCCATCTGGGTTTTCTCCAAAGGTTTGACACGTGAAGTGGCTCTATTTTAAAATTTCGGAGATCCCTTCTTGCAGTAGAGGAATATATCCAATCCTGTTTGAGACTGAACCAAAATCTCCCAGTCAGAGGCTGTTAGTTGTTCTAGATATACCTAGAAGGTACTCATTAATCTCACTAGGCCAAATGTGTGCTCTAGATCAGTGGTTCTCAACATGTGTTCCCTGGACCAGCAGAATCAGTATCACCTGAAAACTTGTTAGAAATGCAAATTCTTAGTCCCCATCCCAGACTCCCTAAATCAGAACCTCTGGGGATGGGGTCCAGCAATCTGTTTTAACAAGGCCTGCAGGTGACTCGATGGCACATTAAAGTTTGAGAACCACTGTGCTAGATGCTCACTGGTTTCTCTCCCTCTGATTTCAGCTGGAGATATGAAAACCAAATTAGTTTCCAGAATTTTCTAATGAGGTCATTACTTACATGAAGCCATAGACTGCAGGGATGAAATCCCAGGAGCTGAGAAGGAAGAACGATAGGCAAACAATTACCACTAGGCTTCCCACATACATCATGGCATACTCCCAAGAGAAGATCCAGAAGGCTTTGCTCTTGACTTTCACTGGTATGTACTGCCGCTAGGAGAGAAGCCAAAGCGGTGCATTTAGGGACTTCAAGGATATACAGCAGTAAGTAATCAGTTTAAACTTCAAGAGCCCTTCTGCAAAACTACGCCACGGTTTTGACACACAGCTTTACAATTTTGCTGTGGTCTTTATCTCTAGGTTTACTCAGATAATGTTTTCAGTAACAAAGATTATCGTTATTGAGTGCTATTGGTCAATTCCGACTCACAGCAACTCCATGTAACAGAGCAGAACTGCCCTATAGGGTCTTCTTAGTTGTATGGAAGCAGATCACCAGGTCTTTCTCCTGTGGTGCCACTGGATGGATTTGAATCACCAACCTTTTGGTTAGCAGCCAAACACTTAACCATTGTGTTAAAAAAGGTGTTGAGGGTACATATCCTCTGACCTCAGACCTAGTACTAATACCATTTCTAGGTATGTGTCCAGGAGATGTGTTGCACAAGATACAAATGAAAGGATATTCATTGCAACACTGTTTGGAATTAAAAAAAAAAAAAGTCCTTCACTATGCTGAGTGAAATAAGTCAGACACAAAAGAACAAACATTGTGACCCCACTTATATGAAGTATCTAGAACAGGCAAACACATGGAGACCGAAGTGGATAGTAATTACCAGGGGTTGGGAGGAGGGGAGGACGAGGAGCTATTGCTTAAGGGGTACTGAGTTTCTGTTGGAGGTGATGAAAGAATTCTGGAAATAGTGGTGACGCTTGCACAACACTGCGAATGTAATTAATGTCACTGAACTGTACATTTAAAAATGGTTAAAAAAGTACGTTTACGTATATTTTACCACAATAAAAAAATTTTTTTCAAGACTTCCACAGCACCTAGCATATAGCAGTATGTTTTCAATAAATATTAGCTGTGAAGATGGAGGAAAAAAAAAAAAAAGACATTCAGTAGAGGAACAAATAAATAAACTGTGGTGTAACCAATAATTGTACTATTCAGGTGGTTAAATGAATAATCTATATGTGCCAACAAGGAGCCTTGGTGGCACAGTGATTAAGTGCTTGACCACTCTGCAGAAGAAAGATGCGGTAGACTGCTTCCTTAAAGATCGCGGCCTTGGAAACCCTATGGGGCAGTTCTACTCTGTCCTACAGGGTCATTACGAGTCAGAAACGACTCCACGGCAATTGGGTTTACATGTGCCAACATGGCTAGATTGCAAAACAATAAGGTTAGTTAAAATAGGAAGGTGCCACAATTCATAAAATATGAAAACATTTATTTAATATTTTGAAATCATACAGAACAATATTATGTATTATTTAGAGATATAAATATAAATGGTAAAAGTATAAAAATACAGATTAGAAGGATATATACCAAATCTATGACGGTGCTAGCCTCCTGGGAGGACAGAGGGAAACAGGATTGGGGAACCTAAGAAACTTTTACTTTATTTATATTTTATTAAACATACCAAAAGCAAATAAGCAATATGACAAAAAAAAAAACTTAATATTTGTCTACTCTGGGTAATAGGCATAAGGGTGTTTATTATACTATTTTCTGTTTTTTTTTCTCCATTCCAATTTTCTCCTCAAAAAAATAAAATGCTAGAGGAAGAGAAATAATTTAGAATTTGTTCTAAACGAAAATAAAAGAGATACCAAAAAAGATAAGAAAACAGAAATAGATTCAAGCATATCATAATCAATGTAAATGGGCCAAACTATAATTAAAAATCATGAACTGTCAGAAAAAAATTAGCTATATGCTATTTACAAGAGACACACCTTAAAGTATAAGACACAGGAAAGTTGAAAATCAAAAGATTAAAAAGAGATATATGGCAACACAACACTAACCAAAAGAAAGCCAGTTGGGTTATACTGTTACCAGATAAAACAAGACGAGACAAAACAGACGCTCATCCCATAATGACAAAAGGTCAATTCGCCAGAAAAATATAACAATCCTCAACTTGTACGTACCTAATAGAACAGTCTCAAAGCATGCAAAACGAAAATGGACAAAGCTACAAAAGAAAACTAGACAAATCCATTATCAGTGGGAGATTTTAAAACATTTTTCTAGTAACTGATAGGTCAAGCAGGCAAAAATCAGAATCAAATGGAAAATATGAATAGCACACTTAAGTTTGGTCTCCTAAGTTTTTATAGAACATAATATACTTATATAGAACAGTGCATCTAACAGCTGGAAAATACACATTCATTTCAAGCAAATACGGGGCATTCATTTAAAAATTACTATTTTCCATACATCTGGCAATAAAGTAATATCAACAAACTTCAAAGAATCTGTATCACACAAACCTGTTCTGGGACTAGAATGCAATCAGTAGAAATGATTAATAAAAAGATAACCTAAAAACAATTAGGAATTTTTAAAACACTTTCTCAAAAATCCAGAGTCAAAGAAGAAATGATAATAAAAAACATTAATGTTAGAAATGAACGGTAATGAAAATACCTCACATCACACTATTTGTGTAGTGTAGATAAACAGTACTCTGAAGGAAAAAATAAAGCCTTAGAAACTTATGTTTGAATAGAAGGCTGAATATAAATGAGCTAAACATTTGTCTTAAGATATAACAAAGAGAAAAACAAATCCTCAGTTTTACACGGAAAGACTTCGAATAACCAAAACAATTCTGAAGAAGGAGAACCAAGTAGGAGGCCTCACACTTCCTGACTTCAAAACATATTACGCAGCTACATAATCAAAACAGTTTGGTCCTGGTTTAATGGTAGACACACAGACCAATGGAATAGAATTGAAAATCCTGGTGGTACCAGACTTCATGGTCTGACTGAGACTAGAAGGACCCCGGTGGTCATGGCCCCCAGGTCTTCTGTTGGCCCAGGACAGGAACCATTCCCAAAGCCAACTGTTCAGACAGGGACTGGACTGGACAATGGGTTGGAGAGGGATGCTGGTGAGGAGTGAGCTTCTTGGATAGGGTGGACACTTGAGACTATGTTGGCCATCTCCTGTCTGGAGGGGAGATGAGAGGGCGGAGGGGGTTAGAAGCTGGCGGAATAGACACAAAAAGAGAGAGTGGAGGGAGGGAGTGGGCTGTCTCATTAGGGGGAAAACAACTGGGAGTATGTAGCAAGGTATATATAAGTTTTTGTGTGAGAGATTGGCTTGATTTGCAAACTTTCACTTAGAGCACAATAAAAATTTAGGAAAAAAAAAGAAAATCCTGGTGGTGCAGTGGTTAAGAGTTCAGCTGCTACCTAAAAATTCAGCAGTTTGAATCCACCAGCCACTCCTTGGAAACCCTATGGGGAAGTTCTACTCTGTCCTATAGGGTCACTACGAGTTAGCATCGACTTCACAGCAATGAGTTACCGTAAAGAGCCAACAGGTGTATGAACAGATGCTGAACATCATTAACCATCAGAGAAATACAAATCAAAACCATAAGGACATACCATTTCACTCCCACTAGGATGGCCAAGATTTTAAAAAAAAAAAACTTGAAAATGACAAGTATGAAAGGGGATGTGGAAGAACTGGGACCCTCATCCATTGCTGGTGGGAATGCAAAATGGTACAGCTGTTGTGGAAAACAGTCTGGTGGTTCCTCAAAATACTAGAGCTAGCGCTGCTGTATGACCCAGCAATTCCACTCCTACGTATATATCCTAGTGATCTAAAAGAATTGACATGAACAGACATGTGCACACCTATGTTCATTGCAGCACTATTCACAATAGCAAAAAGATGGCAACAATCTAAGTGCCCATCAACAGAAGAATGGATAAGTAAAATGTGGTACACACATGCAATGGAATACTACTCAGTAATAAAGGAAAATGAGTTCCCAAAGCATCTGGGAACATGGATGAACTTGGAGGACACTATCTGAGTGAAATAAATCAATTACAAAAAAAACAAATATTTTGTGTTCTCACTTTTATGAAATGCCGTGAACAACTAAATATACAGAAAATTATGTTCATTCATGGTTACCAGGGATGGAGGGCAGGAGAGAGATGGATTCACCCTCTATATAGTAAACACTTGTTATTTTTTGTGACGGGAAAGGTATAATGCCAAATAAGGGTGAAGTGCACACGGCCTGACATAGGTAAACTATGTCACTAAAAACTACACAAGAAAAAAGAACCTGTTGGTAATTGCTATGGCATATATAGTTTTGAAACAACCAAAAAACTTATGTGTGGTATATGTGCACGTACGTAGGGATATATGTGTATAGGTATGTGTATATGTTTGTATATACAGGTGTATGTGTACGTATATGCAACTATGTGACTGTATGCACATATATTCATAGATATATAATAAAGCACTTGAGGGCACAGTTACAGATACTTCTTAGACATAACCAAACACCTCACGGGGTTGGGTTCTGGGTTTGAAGGTTTAGTTCCAAAGTCTTGTGGGACATCTCAATCAATTGGCATAATAAAGTTCATAAAGTTATGTTCTACACCCTAGTTTGGTGAATAGCGTCTGGGGTCTTAAAAGCTTGCGAGCAGCCACCTAAGATACGACTATTGATCTCTACTCATCTGGAGCAAAAGAGAAAGAAGGAAACCAAAGACTCAAAGAAGAAACTAGTCTATAGGACAAATAGTCTACATGAACCATCAACCCTGAGACCACAAAAACTAGATGGCACCCGGCTACCACTACTGACCATTCTAATCAGGTCCACAATAGATGAATCCTGACAGAATTGGGAGTCTGGAACAGAACCTCAAATTCCTTAACCAAAAAAAAAAAAAAGGCAGACTTACTAGAGGACTTCCTGAGACTATTGCCCTGAGATGCTCTTCAAACACTGAACCAAAACTAACTCCTAAGGTCACCTTGACTCTAAATTACAAATTGGATCAAAAAATAATAAACATCACCCATAAATATTGTGCTTCCTTTAAAAACGACCTATATAAAACCAAACGGTCGACAATTACTTTAAAAACAAAGATGAGAACATGAGGAGACAAGAAAACTAGGTTAATGGAAACAGACCAGCCAGAATGGAAATAATGATAATGTTCACACATTGTGAAGAATATAACCAATGTCACTGAACAACTTGTGTAGAAATTGTTGAATGGGAACCTAAACTGTTGTGTAAACCTTCACTGAAAACACAATACTATTTAAAAAAAAAAAAAAAGGATACTAGAAACAGAACAACAGAATAAACTCCAAAAGAAGGGAGGAAATAATAAAGAAAAGAGGACAATTTATGAAATAAAAAAGCACTGATCAGTAGTCTTCAAAAGCACCAAGGTCATGAATGGTAAGAGATGTGTGAGGAACTGTCTCAGAGTGGAGCAGGTTAAGGAGATATAACAACTAAAGGCATTCCGAGATACTGGATGGATACTGAAATCAACCAACCAAAAAAATGGCATCAGTGTAAA
This sequence comes from Loxodonta africana, assembly GCF_030014295.1. Lineage (NCBI taxonomy): Eukaryota > Metazoa > Chordata > Mammalia > Proboscidea > Elephantidae > Loxodonta > Loxodonta africana. Next base: position 33,875,723 of record NC_087365.1, read on the forward strand.
AAATGGCAAAATTCTAATAAGGTCTGAAGTTTAGTTAATAATACTACTTTCGTCTCGATTACTTTGGTTATGCAAGACGTCAATATTAGGGGAAGCGGGATGAAGAATGTAAGAAAACTACTTGTACTACTTATGAACTTTTCTCTAAGTTTAAAATTAGCTGAAAATAAAAAGTTCTTAAAATGACAATAGAATAAACCTGTCAAGGACTGGAAAAAATATATATGTACATAGTTTTAAATATCAGAGTTCTATAAGGTTTAATATGAAAAAAGGCAGCCCTTTGCCTCTAACCTTCATTAATCAAGCTTGTTAATTGTGATGTTCAAATATTCTATATTATTATTAAATTTTTTGGCTGCTCAATCTTACTTGGAGAGATATGTTAAAATCCCTAACTGTGATGTTTCCTGTAGCTCCCACCCATTAGTTCTAGCTTCTCTCCTTGGAGCCTATGGATCTCTGTGACACTTGGGCCTAAAAGGTCCGTTTAATGGTCTCTGAAGACACAGTCCTAAAGGATGATATCCTTTCCTGTTCCCTCCCTCATACTTAAACAGGTGGGTTTGTTTCCTAGATGTGACTGTATTGATTTTCTAAGTACCCTACCATGACTCACAAGACCCTACTGCATTTCAGACCATTTCATACACTTATATAAAAATATAGAAATATAGTATGGGCTGGAATTTTGATTTATAACTAAATGGGATCCTTAAGTTCATCCCAAACTTCTCCCTCCCCAGTTCCCCACTTAAGGACAGCTTCCAAACACAGCCGATTCTACCTCCTAGAATTCTCCTGCATCTAGCCCTTCCTCTCTCCATTTCCCCTGAGCCTGGTTTGGGCCCCCAATGAACTCTTCTGACTTGATCTAGTATAACAGTCCAACCTTTTTCAACTTCAGCTCCTCCTTACTCCAGTCCACCCCACAGGTTGCTGCCAGAACAGTCCTTCTGGAGCACTGCCCTACTGGGCAACCTTCAAACTCTGTATCTGCCGTTTTGCATAGTGTCTAGCTAATGTAGGTGCTCAGCAAATGTTGACAGAAAGAGGGACTGAATAAAGTGACTGGCTGAGCTGCTTGATTTCATGATTCAGCTGTATTATCTACAGTTATCAGGAAGAAATTTCCTTGGCTTTTAACAAAAGCTACTTTACATAAAGCTGTGTTTAGAAATTAGCCTAACCATGCTTAAATGTTTGGTTGGTTCATATATACGAATAACCAAAAAACCCACTGCCATCAAGTCGATTCTGACTCATAGTGACCCTATAGGACAGAGCAGAACTGCCCCGTAGTTTCCAGGGAGCGCCTGGCGGATTCGAACTGCCGACCTCTTGGTTAGCAGCCATAGCACTTAACCACTATGCCACCAGGGTTTCTATGTATATGAATAAGTACACATTTTTCTATACCGTTTATTTGATAAGTAGTTGCACAAAAATTCTGGTTGTATGCATTCTCCCTAGTGCTCAAACTCTCGAAAGAATAAGTCACAAACATGAAATATGAAAGAAAATAAGAACAGCACAGATACGTGAAAAAATGCATGGACACAACAAGAATCTAGAAACAAAATCAAAGCAAAACAAGCTTATAGTGTAGTGATATATCTATTAAATTACCAATCATAAATCCCATTGGGAAAGCTAGTGCTGGCAGACCAGAGGTAAGTGATTCACTTTAGACGCTGATGGTGGCACTGCAAATTGGCTCAGGCTTCTGGTGAACAATCTGATCATAATAAGAACTGTAAGACTTCCACACCCTTGGGCCCAATAATTCAGCTGGAGAAACATATCTTAAGAAAATAACTTAAAGAAAAACTAATTTCTACATTATTTGTATTAGTGACAAGTAGGGCACATCTCAAATTCCTTAAAAAGAAGAATGACCAAGCTAACCATGTATCACTGCATACATCAACACAATGATATAAAAATCACTTAAAATCACAAGCATACAGCCAATTTCAATAAATGGAGAAATACACTCAGCTTTAACAGCAGTGTTTGCGATTAAGAGCAAGGGCTCTGAAATCAGCCGTTCTGGGTTTAAATCCTGGCCCTGCCACCGGTATGCTTTCAAGAAATGTTTCTCTTCTAAGAATGGATTTGGATTATGTCGAGCCTGGAAATGATTATTTGTTCTTGAGGAGATGTACATGAGCAGAAAAGGGAGGTGCTTAGAAAAAAAAAAAAATTTTTTTTTTTTTTTAGGAGAGCAGGCTCTTTTGTCAGACTGCCTGAGTTCATATCTCAGCGCTGTCACTTGCTGGACACGTGACAACGGGCAAGTGACTTAACTTCCCAACATTCCAGTTTCCTCATCAGTAAAATGTGGTTAATAATATGGCCTACCCCATAAAGTTCTTATGAGGCTCAAACGAGATGATGTCTATAAAGTACTTAGATCAGTGCATAGCAGGTAATAAGTTCTCAGTAAATGTCAACCATTTGTCCACGTCCAGGTATTTCATCACGGGCACCCACTCCCACATTTAATCCCTACAAGAACCTTATAAAGTGAATGTTATTAGAAAGAAAAGGTAAGGAAATGAGCTCAGAAAGAAGTATACGTACACTAGGTGAGAAAAGGAGAATGCAAGATGGTTGGCAGAACCCAACTACAAATGTGTAAAATGAAATGCATTTATAAATTGTTAATGATATGCATAATTAGAACTTCATGATCATTAGGTCCACTTTGTTTAATGTTAGTTTTGTTTTTTCAAGTAGAATCATGCAGGCGTGTGTTAGGAATCGAGTCTCATTGCCTTTATTGACCTATGCCCCTCCTGCCCCTCAGTAGGACCCAGGTCATGTATTAAATGTCACTTGGGCACTGGCTTCTGACCAGCAGGTACTTACCTGGAGAAGATAGAGGAGTCCTGGGACAAACAAGGTGAGTGGGTACAGAGACTGGTACGTTGCTAAGGCAAGAAAAATTGCACTGAGGAAGGCACTGCCTGTAAAAAGAAATAAATGTATGGAATAATCCAGCCTCAGCAATCAGGATTAGACTCAGCACGGCCCTATCAACATGAAACTTTCCCTAACTGCTCAAAGAATCACCTGCCAAATGTCACCTCCTGCACAAGGCATTGTGCAAACATACACAGGGTGAGAGCTTCTTGGCTTGATTTCTGATGAAAGGAAACCAAGGAAGTCAAAACTATCTATCTTTAGCAATCTGAGGCACCACAAGTATATTTCTTGTAAATTTTCAGACACAGGAAGACTTTACAAAACTTCAGCCTAAAGATGTATACCCTATTTTTTTTTTTTTTTGCACGCCTTCTAAGTTTGCTTGCCAATCACTGCCTCCCCTCTCCAGGTATTTTTGCAAGCACATTATGCTAATTTTTTTTTTTGGTGGAGGAGCGGTTGGCAAACAAAAGTAGAAAGCAGTCATTATCTGCATAAAAATACAGTAAAGGAATCAAGCCTATTAACATCCATGTCCTTTTTAACTTAATTTATTAAGCCTACAAGTATGGCTTATGGTAGCAGAATTGTGAAACCTATCTTTTGGACGTTATAACACTCTATCACTATTTTTATAATACCCCTTCCTTATGTACTATCTTCAGGTCATATGATTTAAAAAAAAAATTAAAGTGTCTTAATTTTCATTAATGAAGTCCTCATTCCCAATATAAAATGGTCCATTGTAGAATCATTAAATGTGATGTTATAAAAGAATTTTCAATGTCATGGAAAGCTGTTTCTAATATCCTTTTAAGTGAAGGTTATAAAAAAGATATATACTATGATACGTTTAAAAAAAATGCACAAACACATTTAAAAAAAAAAACTAAAAGGCGTGGTGGCATCACAAAATTCATAATGGTTATTTCTGTGTGGTGGGATTGTGGGTGATTTTTCATTTTTAGAATTTCCTAACTTTCTATAATGAACATGCTTTGTTTTAATCATAAGAAAAAAACTGATTTCTTTTTTAAGAAATTAAATAGTTATTCCCTTTGAGATGACTTAAGACAACAAGGCACCCTAAAACCAAGGCTAGAAAACCCTACTTTATAACAGGAGATTCAAAGAGTGGCCAAGAAATCACTCGGGTGCAATCAATGAAGAGTCCTAAGCTGGTGTCTTATAATGATAATGTTTCATAAAATGACAATACCCACCGCCACTCACAATAGTGTTGGGTCAACTGGTTACTGAAAAGGGTTGACATCCTTTTACTGGTGTTTTACAAAAGGAGGAATTAGTCACTCCATTCAGTTCAAGAAGTTCTACCCCTCCCTTAACCCAGCTCCAAACAAAAGGAGAAGATCCACTGGATCTTTTAGTCACCAAAGTGGTCTACATAATTGAAACATCTAAGAGCCACCTCAGAAAAGGGAAGGTTACAAATGTGACTACTTCAGAGGAGAGGGAGTGGGGAGAAAAGAACTTTGAGTGCTCCATTCCTCAAACCAAAGAATCTTACCAGCTGGGAACAATTTGTGGTTGATTTAAAAAAAAAAAAAAATTTTTTTTTTTTTTTTATAAAGTAGAAGAAAGGTAGAGAAAGGGGGAAGCTGGAAGTAAAAGACAAAGGACAGAATTCTATGGGGTAGGACTGTCTTGCCATGTTGATTAGTGCCAAACATTATGTCCTGTATCCAGGGTACTCATAAATACAACTGAGCAGGGACAGGATCGTGCCCAGCCAAGCCGGGCTACCAGCAGAGGCCCCCACACCCCTGCTGAGCTACAGAATTCTAGAACTAGAACCAGGTCATTCAGAGAGAGAGAGACGGCAGTAGTGGGAAAGGTGTTTTGAAACAGATGACTTTCACCTCTCTCCCAGGAGACACCAGGGAGTGAAATAAACACAGCTACTTTCTACCCTAATTGCCTAAGATCAATAATTATTTGTCTGGGGCAGCCGATTGTTTATAAGGCCCACGAGAGAAGAGGCTCATTCATACCTAATAGAATGAACTTGTGAGTTTTAGAATAATGGCACCCAGGATCAGGAAGAAACAATCTTCCTTCCTTGGACGAAATCTTTAGAAGGAAAAATCCTCCTGCTATTCCCTCTGTCGGTAGTGGCACTGACATCCACCCTGATGCCCCAGCTAATCTTCACCCTCCAGTTTCCACACGCCTTACGCCAGTCACTGCGCCCTGCTGATCTACCTCTGGAGCATCCGTCACCTCAGTGCTTACTTCCATCATCTCTCCCCAGCTTTTTGACAGCCTCCTCCTCCTCCTCAACAGTCTCCTCAATCCCTCCCATCCGCCACAGGAGCACCAGAAGGATCCTTCTAGAACAGTTTAAATTGTGACAAACCCCTCTTTAAAGACTTCTGATGGTTCCACCTCACCTATCGAATTAAGTCCAAACTCCAGCAGCAAACTGGAATACTGTTTACCAGCTGGGTCTTAGTTCTCCAGCTTTCCTTCTCAGCACTCTCGCACAAGTATCCTGTCCTCTAACACTGGATCATTCCATTTCTGAAAACATCATGCCCTTTCATTCTTGTGTCTGTTCTTAAGTTATTCCCTTTGCCTAAGTTGTCCTGCTAGTAGACACCCATCCTCCAGTGGCCACTTAAAATGTCACTTCTCTATGAGGCCCAAGCAGAGGTGATAGTAAAAGTGATTATAGCCAACATATATTAAGCACTTACTAGGTGCCAGGCACTGTACTGAGTCCCCTGCATCTGAGAACAGTGCTTGACTCAAAAAGGGCCCTCAGCGTCTGGGGTCTTAAATGCTAACAAGCAGCCATCTAAGATGCATCAATTGGTCTCAAACCATCTGGATCAAAGGAGAATGAAGAACACCAAGGTCACACGATAACTATGAGCCCAAGAGACAGAAAGGGCCACATGAACCAGAGACTTACATCATCCTGAGACCAGAAGAACTAGATGGTGCCCGGCCACAACTGATGACTGCCCTGACAGGGAACACAACAGAGAATTTCTGAGGGAGCAGGAGAACAGTGGGATGCAGACCCCAAATTCTCATAAAAAGACCAGACTTAATGGTCTGACTGAGACTAGAAGTATCCTGGCGGTCATGGTCCCTAAACCTTCTGTTGGCCCAGGACAGGAACCATTCCCAAAGACAACTCATCAGACATGGAAGGGATTGGACAATGGGCTGGAGAGAGATGCTCATGAAGAGTGAGCTACTTGTATCAGGTGGACACTTGAGACTGTATTGGCATCTCCTGTCTGGAGGGGAGATGGGAGGGTAGAGAGGGTTAGAAACTGGCAAAACGGTCACGAAAGGAGAGACTGGAAGAAGGGAGCAGGCTGACTCATTAGGGGGAGAGTAAATGGGAGTATGTAGTAAGGTGTATATAAGCTTACATGCGACAGACTGACTTGATTTGTAAACTTTCACTTAAAGCACAATAAAACTTATTAAAAAAAAATAGGCCCTCAGTAAATATCCCAACAACCTTGTGAAAGCTCAGTTATTCTACTCATTTTTTGTAACAGCTTTACTGAGATATAATTAAAATACCCATTTTGCAGGTGAAGAAACCAAACCACAGAAACAGAAATGTTAAGAAATATACCTAAAGCTACACAGCTGACTCCAGTGCCCAGCCTCTTTAAACCCTGTGTAAATGCGCTTCACACTGATACTGTCTTATAATAATTCAGTAATGTCTCTCCCTTTCTCCACTTGTCTTTGAGTTTCTCAAGGGCAATAACTTCTCTTAATTTTCAATCTCCAGCATCTAGCACAGTGTCTGGCATATTCAATGAACGAATACCATTTAGCAATATATATGATACCCTTTAAAAAAAAAAAATAGAAGCATATTAAAGGAACTCAATGTTTTTGAAAAAAGAAAACTCATGAAGAGTAAAAGACAAAGTAATGAAACATGCGCAAAGCACAAAATAAATCTGGCTCTTGAATAAAACAAAACCTGCAGGATTAACAGCGGAGGGCTAGGACAGGCCGTGCAGGTTCAGAATGCTCTCTGCAAACTACTGGATGGCTGAGGCCTGCAGCCTAGGACAGAAACGTTGTGCTGCAACAGTCAGAAGCCTGGTGTGTGGGACGTCTGGGTGTGGGATGCTGGAGCAGGTGTGTACGGGGCACAAACAGTTTCAACAAAAGTAAGGGGGAGTCTGGAGGCGCACGAGAGACTCAGGGCTAATGTGTTTTGAAAAGACTAGAAGGCGCAAGAAGAGCATGTTAGGATGGCAGAGAGGAGGAATGGTATGTGCCTGGGGCAGGGGCAGGAAAGATTTTTTAAAAAAGTAAATAGTGACTTCGAATATTTTAGACAAACTGTGCAATAAACAAACATTTCTGGAGTACCTGCTCTTATGCCAAGCGCCAGGGGGATTGGTGACTCAGTCTCTGTCCTCAGGGAGCTCCCAGTAAACAATTATAAAGTACAATAGGAAACCACAAAGGAAGTATACCTATCCCATCAGGGGAAGCTGACACCTGAGTTTTGAACAGTGAGTAGGTGAAGGTGGGCAGTCCAAGAAAACAGCACGTGCACAGGCCAGAGGTCAAGAGAGAGAATGGTGATCTAGGGTGGGGGCTGTAAATAGCTCAACACGGCAAAAACAAGGTGTGAGCTGAGAAGAGTGACTGGGGGCGGGGGCAAGAGGGGCTTTTGGGGATGTTGGTAACATTCTGTTTCTTAATCTGGATGCTGGTTACTCATATTTTGGGACAATTCATTGAACTTTACACTAATGATTTGTGCATTTTTCTGTATATGCTGTACTTCAGTAAAAACTTATAAATCTAAAAAACTTCAACAAGCAGGTAGGGGCCAGATCACGGAGGGCTTACACAGGCATCCAAAAGCATCAACCTACAGGCCTAGCCAGGACATTGGAAATCAGGCCTGAAATGGACACCTCATGCAGGCAAGAGCTAGGGCGTTCTGCTGACCCAATCATGGGGAATTGTGCCAAGAGGACTGAGTTTAAAAAACAAAACAAAATGATAAAATCTATTGATTATCTGCTAGTGAAAGACAGACACTCAGGCACTAGGTCTTCTGTACAAGTCCCTGGTTCTTGGCCTTATCACAGCAATATTAAAGTAAATTAGTCGAATGAATATGCATATCAGGGAATTCCATTACTTATCCAATCTACCTTTGAATAGTGTTTCCTAACTCTGTTTGTATCAGGGTGACAGCCAAAACAAGCCTGGGCAAGACCTGGGGTAAGACTTTGCTTCCAGGGACTGTACCTTGAAGTGATCTGGTGCTGGGTGGGTGGCATAGCCACAGTACAGAGCAGGAATGTAGACAGGTGGGGCTGTAGGACTAGTTCAGGGCATGGACTCCAAGTGGACTGAGCAGAGAATCAAGCACTGGGTCACAGACAGTGAACTGTATCAGGACAGGCAGTGGAACAGACAAAAATGTGGTCAGAAGGGCTGAGGTCCCACAGGACACTCAGAAGAGGAAGTTATACCAGTGCCTGAGGCAACAAGCCAGGTTGCCAGGGAGAAGATGGTGATACTGGGGGCAGAGCCCAATGTACTATGTTCTTTGTCAAGTATGCTCTTTTAACAGGACAGGCTCTCCCAGAGCAGTTCATCCACATCAGTGACAACGACAATCACTTACTGAGCACATACTCCATTCTAGCCACTATTATAAACGCTTTACATGCATTAACTCATTCAGTCTTTTCAATAACTCTGTGAAGTGGGTGAGCCCTGGTTGCACCAAAACATAGACAGTTTGAATGTACTAGCTGCTCTTGGAAACCCTACAGGACAGTTCTACTCTGTCCTATAAGGTTGTTATGAGTCGGAATTGACTTGACAGCAATGGTTTTTTGTTTTGTTTATGAAGTGGGCACTATTACTATCCCCATTTTCTTAAATAAGGAAATTGAAGGACAGAGAAGTATTTGCTCGCGGTCACAGAGCTACCGAATAATAGTACTACTAGGACTTGAACCCAGACAGTCTGACTCCAGAGTCCACACTCTAATTATCATTACACAGGCAGTCCCTGGATTATGAACGAGTTCTACATCTAAATCTGTCTTTAAGTCGAATTTGTACATAAATTGGAACAGTTAGGTACAGTTCATATCTAAGGTCACTTAGTCAAATGTTTGTCTTACTATATAGTATATAATGTACCCTTCTATTCATAAAAAACATTAAAGAAACACTTCAGATACACTAAACAATCTTTAACATAACAATACAGTAATAACAATGATAATAATGTTTTGCTGCATGTCACCAAGTAGTACCCTGTTTGTTATTACCAACCATTCTGTGTACCTCGAATTTTTACTAGAATTGGTTTGTAACTACGGGTTGTACGTAAGTCAGACAACCTGGGGACTGCCTGTGCTGTCCTCTTGATCTCAGTACTGCCTTTCAATCTATGGCTGCATCATAAAAAAATCATCATTAGCAGAGCAACTATTTGTACAGCACGTTATGCTAAGGGAGCATCTAAGCACTTCATATTTTTTATATCTTCTTCCATTAACTCCATGAAGTAGAAATTATCTGCATGATCAAACTGAGCCTATGAAGCTGAGTAACTCGCCTGAGGCCATATAGCTGGTAAGTGCAATAGGCAGTCTTTGAAGTTAGGTTGGTCTGACAAAACTCTATCCCAGGCTGCTTCTTCCTTGGGTTCTAGGGTCCTCTGGAACTCTCTCCCTCTGTAACTCATAGTACATTGGGCCCTGCCCCCAGTATCACCATCTTCTCCCCAGCAATCTGGCTTGTTGCCTCAGGCACTAGTGCAACTTCCTTTTCTGAGTGTCCTGTGAGACCTCAACCCTTTTGACCACATTTCAGTCTGTTTCACTGCCTGTCCTGATATAGTTCACTGTCTGTGACCCAATCCTTGATTCTCAGATCACTCTACTTGGAGTCCACATCCTGTGAGAGCTACGCCCTAGAGGAACTCCAAATGGAAGTGATGGGATCATCAGGCCTCAAGATCATCACCCTGCCATTGTCCCTCCAAGGCTGGGGTCCAGGAAGAAAACCTTTAATTCTAACCTTCTCCCAGACCTTCCCAGAAGGCTCAGGGAGACCCTATTAATCCTGAGGGATCTTTTAAAAAGGAAGATATTATTAACAACCACCACCCTGACAGGGAACACAGGAGAAAGGCCCTGATGGAGCAGGAGAAAAGTGTGGTGCAGAACTCAAATTCGCATAGGAAGACCAGACTTAATGGTCTGACTGAAACTAGAGGAACCTCAGAAGACATAGCCCCTGGACTCTCTGTTAACCCAGAACTAAACCATTCCCAAAGCCAACTCTTCAGACAAAGATTACACTGGACTGTAAGACATAAAATGATACTCATACAGAGTGTGCTTCTTAGGTCAAGTAGATACACAAGACTACATGGGCAGCTCCTGCCCAGAGGTAAGATGAGAAGGTAGAAAGGGACAGGAGCTGGTTGAATGGACATGGGAAATCCAAAGTAGAAAGGTGCTGTCACATTATAGAGATAGCAACTAGGGTCACCTAATAATGTGTGTATAAATTTTTGCATGAGAAACTAACTTGAGCTGTACACTTTCACCTAAAGTACAACTTAAAAAAAAGAAAGAATAACCACCAGCATCGCTCTTCATTGGGCACATGATATACACCACAGCATGCTAAATGCTCTGCATGCACCAGCTCATTTATTCTTTACATTCACTCCATGAGGTAGGGACTCTTTCGATCCCCATGTTATAAATAAGGAAACTGAGGTCCAGAACAGTTAAGGGACTTGTCCAAGGTGCTGCAGCCAGGAAATGGAGCTGGAATTGGCCCCTAGATCTGTTATCAGAACGTGAGCTCTTAATCACTCTTGCCTGCTTCTGAGGGTACCCATCCTTCTGTCTCCTTGGGAAGCAAGTCCTGTCACACTGCTCCTTCGGTGGAATAAGGAGTGTGCACTAGAAGGGGCCTCGGGTAACAAAGCTCAAGAATGTCTAGTCTGGAACATCTCATTACTGGCAAACAGCAACAGTGTGAATAAGCAGAAGAACCTATTAACATTTGTTGTTGCTTACTTTTCCTTAAAGTCTAACGAAGACTACTTCACAGAAATGGAGTTTTGAAATGAACTAACTGAAAGGCACTGTGCCCTTGACCAAGACAGCAGTCCTCGATGTTAATACCAAGTTGCTCTACTAAACTAACATCGACCCTGCCCACAGACATATGTCTCCTGGCCAACACTCCAACAAAGACATCACAATAGAATGGCCTGGGCCTTGTCCTGGTCTGCGTCTCAGTGTGTCCCAGGCAAGCCCAGGCTGCCACAAAGGAAGCCAAGGGAGAGCAAGTAGGAGTCAAACGGGCAGGGAAATGAGACCACTCCCTTCTGTGCAGCAGCAGCTCCACAGAAGTCTGGGGAGAGTTCTCAAGTTCATTTCCACTGTTTCTTCTTATCAATCAAGATAATTTATTTTTTATTATGTGCTCATGGAACAAAGTTTGGGGGAAAAAAAACACATGAAAAGGAAGTATCACATCACCCATGAACTCGCTATACAGAGACAAGTATTATTCTTCTAGGATATCTATTTTCTATCTCTTTTATTTTTGTTTTAACAGAGTTAAGATCATATTTTACTAAAATATATTGTATTCTGCTCTAAATAAACCATAAATGTATTGTCACATCATTTACAATTTTTTTAAACACTATGTGCTGAATATTCTACCACTTGAGCAAATCATATTTTACTTAATCTTCCTCTCTCTAATTTTAAATATTTTCCAGTCATTTTAAATAATCCTACAATTAATGACTTCATGCCATAAAGCACTGTATTCCTGCATTACTTTAGGATCGGTTCTCAAAAGTAGAGTCAGGGGTACAAACACTTTAAGACTACTGCCAAACTGCTTCCCAAGTGGGTTGTACCAATTTATAAGCCAACCTGCCACGTTGGAGAGTGCCTGTTTCCTAGCACCTTTGCCAGCACCGAAAATTATCTTCTAAAATCTTTGCCAATTTGAAAAGCAAAAAAATGGTACTTGTCATTTCAATTTGCTTTTCTTCATTAATTACCTATTCAGTTGAATATTTTTTCACATTTTGTAGTCATTTATATTACCTCTCTTGTGAATTCTCCCAACTTTTTTCTTTTTTTAAATAAATAGTGATTACTTCATTAGCTTTATTAAATATTTAATTATGTGGTACAAATGTGAAATGTGGAAATATGGCTTACAAACTTTGCAACTGAACTAACTGTACTGCATATACTGTTAGTAGGGATTACTAACCAAACTCAAGGAGAGCCTAGGTAAAAGTGCATTCTTCAAATATTTTAACAGATTAGAAACGCTGTTTGTGATGGTTTCTATTTATAGTACCAAACAATGGGAAACAAACGTCCAGCAAAAGGAAACGGGCTACTCTGACTACAGCATATTAAACAGGCTGGGACATCAGGACAAATACACATAAGGAATGGATGTGAAGATGGGACAGAGCTCTTTTTATATGTTGAATTTCTCTTCTCCTTACCAAGTGCCTGTATTACTTCTAAAATTTATAAAAACTAAAATAAAACTTGACGAAAATAACATTCATGTGACCAATGCCAAACATGATTCCTATGAACAAAGTGATAAAAATAAAACAAAATATTCTGCGTAACATTACAAAAAAACTTGTCAATTCATTAGATAGAAATCTGGAATGATATAACAAAAAGAATTTCAATGTGGGTACAAAAAAATACATATATTTACATGTTTCTTCCCCAAAAGTAAACCTTTCCATTGACTTCAAGGGTCAATGGAAGATGTTTTTTAAATGGTATGCTTTATATTTTGTGTCAGAGTCCAATCTCACGTACCTTCAGAGGGCATATCATCAGTCTCTACCTCTTCGTACTTGGCTATTTTATAGGTGACATTTCTAAAGCCAATACTCAGTCCCTACTGCCAGGCTGTAGCAAATATTCCTTATGTTAAGGAACCCCAAGCACCTTGGTAAATAACAGCCAACCTGAGCCTGACATTCTGGAAACAGGGACTGAGGCAGTGAGTATTCCCAGGCAGCAAAGATTCCTCACTATTTCAGAGTTGTTTCTGACCAAAATGGCTACACTCTTCAAAATAAGTCAAAACAGGCTGTGAAATATCTAAGTCACTTTAAGTAATTTAATAATGAGTTAAACTATCAGGCCTTGAGAAAGACCACCTACAATCACTTCAAGAGAAACAATATCTTATGAAGACCTAAGTCACTCCTATGTGCCACCCTAGAAAAGGTAAGTAAATTGTAAGTATAAGGTTCTGTGTACAACTTCCGATTCTTTTATTTCCCAAGCATACAAAGTATTCAACAACAATGTAGGGAAATAAGGACTCTCATATACTTCTTATGGGAGTATAAACTGATACAACTTCTCTTGGAAGGCAATTTAGCAACAAAGTTCAGAAATCCTAAAGAAACGTACATGCCCCATGACACAATAATTCTACTTCTAAGAAGTTACTGTGAGAAAATAATTGAACATGGGTGCAGATACCATTGTACATTAGAAAGTGAACTGTCATATTATTTATAATAGCTGAAAACTGGAAAATCACCTAAATGTTTAATGGGAAAGGTTGGTTAAAGAATTTCTATACATCCATCCATACAAAGAAGTAGTATGTAGTCATTAAAAATGAGACTATATATTTATCACCATTTCTTGGTTCATACAGGGATCGAACCCACGACCTTTATATTAGTAATACCACACTCTAACCACCGGCCCGGCTAACCGGCCACATATTGATACATGTGGTAGAATACATTACTGGCCCCAATTCTCCACCCCTCCCTGTGTCCAGATCCTTATTTACCATACAACTTTGCAGCGTCCTGTCATCATGGACAGGATACAAATCTCCACCCCTGGGCTCAGCTATCTGTTATATTTCTATCAATGGAATGTTAGCACATATGATGCAATCAGGAACTTAAACAGCAAATGTCTGAGTTTATGTGCTCACTATTGTACATCTGCCACTGTCTTAGTCATCTAGTGCTGCTGTAACAGAAATACCACAAGTGTGTGGCTTTAATAAGAAGAAATTTATTTCCTCACAGTCTAGAAGTCCAAATTCAGGGCTTCAGCTCCAGAGGAAGGCTATCTCTCTGCTGGCTCTGGAGGAAAGTCCTCATCAATTTTCCCCTGGACTAGGAGCTTCTCCACACAGGAACCTCGGGTCTGAAGGACACAGCCTGCTCCCAGTGCTTCTTTCTTGGTGGTATGAGGTCCCCCCTTTTCTGCTCGCTTCCCTTTCATCTCTTGTAAGAGAAAAGGTGGTGCAGGCCACACCCCAGGGAAAATCCATTTACATTGGATTAGAGATGTGACCTCAGTAAGGGTGTTACAATCCCACTCTTAATCCTCTTTAGCATAAAATTACAATCAAAAAATGGAGGGCAACCACACAATACTGGGAATTATGGCCTAACCAAGTTGACACATATTTTGGGGGGCTACGATTCAACCCATGACAGCTATCATCATGAGAGAACATGCCTAAGTTAGGCCCCTGGTCCAGGAAGAGGATGACGCACATGTAGAACAGAGCCTAGCCTATATCAGCCAACCCCAGCCAGTCAAAGATGTGTGAATGAGTCTCACTGAGATCAACAAACTGCCTAGCCAAGTCCAACCTAGAGCTGCTGACCCCCAGCTAACTCACACACATATAAGCTAAATAAATGCTAATTATTGTTTTAAGTCACTAAGTTTTAGAGTGGTTTATTAAATAATATTTTTGTAGCAATAGCTAACTGATATATTTTAAAGCCTAGAAGAAAAGCAGAGGAAAAATCTAAAAATATATACCTCAAATGCTAATGGAGGGACTTCCAGTTAAAAATGGTAGATTGAGGAATACTACATAGCCATAAAGAATAATGATGAGTGCTCGAAACATCTTGTAATGTGGATGAATCTGGAGGACGCTGTGCTGAGTGAAATACGTCCATCAAAAAAGGAAAAATATATAATCTCGCTTTTATCAAAAGATAAGAATAGGTATACATACAGAAACCAATGTTCCCTGGTGGTTACTAGGGTGGGGAGGGGATCACTCTCTAGATAGCGGCACTTGTTATTTTTGGTGATGGGAGAGTAACACTGAATGTGGGTGAAATACACACAGCTCATCAAGGTAAATGATGTCACTAAGAAGCACACAAGAAAAAAGGATGTTTTTGGTAAATGATATGACATACATAATTTTGCAACAACAATGAAAAAAATGTGCAGGTATGTATGGATGCATATACATGCATACGTCATGTATAAGTGTGTATATACGCGTTTGTGTGTATGCATGTTTTAGAAACCCACTGCCATTGAGTGGATTCCAATTCATAATGACCCTATAGTAGGGTTTCCAAGATTATAAATCTTTATGGAAGCAGACTGCCACATATATATATGCATACATACAATAAAAGACATGTTGGGGGGGCTACAGTTACGGATAATTCTTAGACAAAACCAAACAGCTCACAGGACTACATTTCCGAGTTTGAAGACTTAGGACCATAGTCTTGCGGGACAAGTTGGCTAACTGGCATAATATAGTTCGTGAAGTTTATGTTCTACATCCTAGTTTGGTGAGTAGTGTTTGGTGTCTTAAAAGCTTGCGAGCAGCCATCTAAGACACAATTATTGGTCTCTACTTGGCTGGAGCAAAAGAAAGAAGGAAATCAAAGACTGAGAAAAGAAACTAGTTCACAGGACTAACAGCTTACATAAACCACAACCTCATCTACCCTGAGACCAGAAGAGCTGGATGATAGGATGGGAGAAAAACGTGGAACAGAGCTCAAATTCTTCAAGGACCAGTTGAGACTAGGACTCCCTGAGACTGTCACCCTCAGACGCTCTTTAAACCTTGAACTGAAACTACTACCTGAGGTCACATTTTAGCCAAATGAGAGACTGGCGAATAAAATAATTATCACCCCTGAGTACCACACTTCTTTAAAAAATCATCTATATGAGAACAAATGGTCAACAATTACTGTAAAGCAAAGATGAGAAAGTAAGGGGGCAGGAAACTAGATTACTGGAAACAGGACAACCAGAACGGAAATAACTTTGACACACTGTGAAAAAGGTAACCAATGTCACTGAAAAATTTGTGTAGAAACTGTTAAATGGGAACCTAATTTGTTGTGTAAACTTTCACCAAAAACACAGTAAAATATATTTTTTAAAATGGTAGATTGATCACGTGTTTATCATCTCTCCTTCTAAAAACTGTACTAAAATGACAATAAAGGAATAAAACTGTATTAAACTATAAAGAACAGGAGAAGAGGTAATGGCAAAATAAATTTTAATAGTAGAAAACATATAAAATAGATGGAAGACAGATAAATGACTGAGCAAAGTGAAAGAAATTACAGCTCAATGGCCTGCACAGAGTAATTCCAATAAAAATCAAGCCAATTCACCCCACAAAACTTTTGCGAAATTCAGCACCGAAAGGCATCAGGTACTTTAGAAGATGGAGGTGACATACAGAGATGAAAATCAAGTGGAAAGTTTGTATACCGACCAGTCAGAACCCTAAATATCATCCTGTCTATTTGTAGTCAGGTGATTATCCCTACACATCCCGGCCCCCTGACTTACTATTTCACCCCCAAGAGACCACAGGCCAGTTGCAGAGAGAATTAACTAAAAAAAGGCACAGGTCTCGAGGATACTAAGTACTGTGATAGGCTGAGGAGAGTTATGGGCTAAAAGGCAATGAGATTACATGGAATTCTACACAGTGAAATCAGCATATGTTCCTGTTTCTGCTCTCAGAACTCCAGCAGCCAGTCATATACAACCCCATCTCACCCCAACCACAACTCTGCCACCCCCATAGAAAAGTGGAGAATTCCTCTCTGGAAAAACCGAATAATTTCAGAAGAAAGTAAAACCTATGGATGATGACATTTAAGGTATGGTTCTTTGGAAATATACCTTGGTACATTTTTCCCCCTAAACCCTGAGAAGTTATCTTTGCCTTAGTTCTCTGAAGGAGCAACTGAGGGGTGGGAGGGTCTCCCAAGCTGTTTTCTACCCCAGAGGGTGTGTTACTTTTGTCCAGGTTGATTAACATTTCCTGGGTAAGCTGTAAATAACTTGAGGCTTGATACTTTTTGTCTAGCCCTGGGCTTCAGTCTGCCCTGTGACTGGTCTATTCTATGCACTTTGCAGGGACTGGTCTGCTTACTACACAAATTGAGTGACTTGCCATCCACCAAGGGGATTGGTTAGATCATGGTCCTGCTGGGAGGGCCATGCCTTGAAATTAATAAGGAGTCTGCTTATATAAGCAGCCAACACACAGAGGTTTTGTTAGAGGCAAGAAGAGAGAAGAACTAGAGAAAGAGGAGGTGAAGAACCTCCTAAAAAGAGTTCTAACACTGGAGACAGCAAGAGGCCCAGAAGGGGGTCTGCAGCAGTCAGTGATGACAGGCCTGGAATGGGCCCTGCAGCAGAGCTGGCGTTGATAGTAAAAAGTTGCTCCTAGGAAAGCAGCTAAGAAAGCTGAGCAAGCTGCCACACATGCTTAGAGCTGGGCCAGTTAGTAGTGGAGAAGCTGATGGTGGGGAGACCTGAAGGCAGAAAGGCCTGCATGGATGACAGGTGGCATGTACAGCTGAAAGGAAGTCTACACAGCCAAGAGGGTGCATACACAGCCAAGAGCGGCCATGCATGGCCAAGAGAAGGGCCTGCCTGCTTGCATGTCAGAGAGGAGCTGAGAGAGCTGTCCTGTACCAAAGAAGTGAAGGATGTACTCTCTGCCTTAGGGGGAGCTTTCTGAGCCTTGCCTACATGCTTCTTGATCCTGATCCCAAGTTGTAGCCTGTCATTTCAAAGTTGATCCTGATCCAGAATTGTAGCCTGTTACATCCTTAATAAACCACTTAATTTTAAATGTGGTCTACGAGTTCCATGTGATCAATGCAATGAATTATCAAACCCAACAGAGTGTCATGGGGGGAACAGCTGGTGTCAGAAATGGCAAACAAGTTGAAGAATGGAGGTATGTCTGATGTCCACCTCACAGGAACCAGCTTCGTGCTGATCCTGATTCTTACCCCTCAGGAATCTAGACAAGTGTTAGATTACACAGGGGTACCTCCAACAAAAAAAAAGTCGGCCCAATGCCAGGTCTCCCTACAGAAAGGATGATCAATCAACAAGCCCTGCCCACACACAGGATCTCCAATCAACATGTTAGTGTTTAATTCTTAAATATAGACAGCCAAGGATTACCACACATAAGAGAAAATCTTCCAAAATTAGTCGAAAATAAACAGAAAACAACAACAACAACAAAAGGATCAAGAGGACAGGGAGACTATGCCTGGAACAGACAGAAACTCAAAAAATATAATCAGAGAGATACAAAAGGATACTATGGCAATAAAATAAGAATTAAAAAACCAAACCCGTTGCCATCAAGCTGATTGCAACTCATAGCGACCCTGCAGTACACAGTAGAACTGCCCCATAGGGTTTCCAAGGAGTGCCTGGTGGATTCAAACTACAGACCTTTTTGCTAGCAGCCGTAGTTCTTAACCACTACACCATCAGTGTTTCCACAATAAGAATAGGATGCTTCAAAGAAATAACCAGAGACCAAGAAAGAACTAAAAAAATATAACAAATAAAAAATTCAATAGAAGAGTTGGTAGATAAATACAAAGAAGTATCACAGAAAAAATAAGTCAAAAAGATGGAAAAATCAATAGAAAAAAAAAGAAAATTAGAGCAATCAAGAAAGTACAAATTGGCAAAAGTTGTGTGATATATTTACAACAAGGACAAAAAAAGAAAAGCAGCTGCTGAGGCTGCTTATGTACAACCAAACACCTCATGAGATTTGGTTCATTGGTTTGGAGATTTAGGGTCATGGTTTCAGGAAACATCCCAGTTCACTGGCCTAATAACGTGTTTAGTGCTTCTTTTCTACCTCCTTTTTTTTTTTTTTTTTTTACTTCCTTGCATAGTGCCCCAGGTCTTAAAAGCACAACAATTGGTCTCTATTTGCCTAGAGCAACAGAGGAAGAAGGAGAGTCAGGAATAGAAGAAATGGAATGTGTGGCTAATCTCCAAGAACAACTGCCTCCTTTGCCACGAGCCTAGAAGAACTGGATCAAGAAGAACTGGATGGTGTTTGGCTACCATTACTGAATATTTTGATCAAAGATTCTATAGAAGAATCCTGATCAAAAGGGAGAAAATACAGAACAGAATTTCAAATTCTCATAGACTCCAGAATTTCTGGAACCATGGAGCCTGGATGACCCCCTGAAACTACTGTCCTGAGATAATCTTTAAACTTTAAGCCAAAAATATCCCCTAAAGTCTTAAAACCAAACAATAGTTTAGCTTAACTAGTAAAGAATGTCTGCCTTGAGCATTATGCTCTTTTAAGATCTATCTATATGGAATCAAACTGACAAAAGCTATTCAAAAGATTAGACAAGAACCTTAGAGGGCAGTAAGTTTATGTTAATGGGAAACGGAGAGTAAGAATGGTTGCACAACTCAAAGAATGTAATCAATGTCCCTAAATTGTAAATGTAGAAACTTGACTTGTGTATTTTTTGCTGTGTATAGTCTCAACGGCAAAAAATAAATTATTAAAAAAAAAAACAAAGTCCAACATTCAAGAGAAGTTCAAAACAAGAGGACAGAGAAAACAAAGAGGAGAGAATTTGAAAAACAGTATAAGAATACTTTCTGATACTAAAGGGCATCTGTCTCCAGATTGAAAGGGTCTATGAAATACACAACATAATGAAGTAAAAAAGACCCATACCAAGGCATAGAATCATGAAATTTCAAAACATGAAGACAAAAAGAAGTTTCTGAAGGCCTTCAGAAGAAAAATCAGGTTACATTTAACAACATCAAACTGCTCAATAGCAACCAGGATGCTAGAAGACAGTGAAGCAATGCCTTCAAAATTCTGAAGGAAAAAATTTTCAGTATAAAATTCTATACCCAGCCAGACTATTAATTTGGTATTGGAGTAGAACAAAGATATTTTTCAAACATGCAATGACTCAAAATACGTATCTCAACAGCCTTTCTTAGAAAGCTACCAGAGAAAGTACTTCAGCAAAAGAGAAGAAAATCAATAAAGAAGAGAAGGAATACAGGGAAGAAGGGATGCAGCATAGGAGAATTATAAAGTCCCAGTCTGATGGTTTTGCACCGGAACAGAGAACAACTGGGACAGATTGGGGCAGGATGGAATATGTGTGAGAGAGGTCTTCAGAAAAATAATGGAACTGACAGACTATTTGATGTGTTTAAGCATTTGGAAAAATCACTGTTAAGCACTGACAGATGTCGTAGAGAATTTGGGGAAAAAATAGTGATTGGTACAAAAAACTGAACAAATCAACAAACAAAGGCAATTATTAAAAATAAAATTAAAAGATTATGTACGTACCATAAGGAAAAGTAATCATAGTTTCTACTTTGCCCAGCAATGAATAATACATATATAGTCATAAAATACAGGTTTCAATAAAAACTGATTGAATCAAAACTATAAGTCCTTTAGGATAATGGGGCAAAGAAGTAGGAAAAATCATAGTCTAAAATTCATAATCTATAAAATAACAATACAAGATCATACTTAAAAATACGCAAGTAAATACCACCAAAAGCCAGAAAGTAATGATTTCAAAGAACTCGAACTGGGGATGGGCAGAGAGAAGCAGAGGACTACTATTCTCATTATAAGCCTTTTAGAACTTTTTTTTACACTACATTAACAGTGACTCTCTGAGTGGTAGAATTTCAGGGTGTTTTAATTACTTTTTTTTCTCTTATTTAAATTTTCTAATTTTTCTATAATAATCCTATATCACTTATATAACCTTTAAAAATGTTAAAGGTTGCAGTGTTTAAAACAAAAAGCTGCAACATGCATTACAAAACTGCACAAATCAGGCACTGAGCTTCATGCTCTTCCTTCAGGGCCTTACCTTTTATTGTAGCCAAAATGAAGAAAGCAACGAGGGTGTTGTTGATCGCGCAGGTAGACTTGGCAACACAAGACAAGACCGTGTAGGGATTTAAGAGATAGCTGGGAAAGAACACATATATTTGGCATTAGTAATCCTGGTCAATGAACCAGGAAGTTTTGGCCACCACAGCCAGGAAATTCAAGAGATTTACTAAAAGTATATTCAAAGGAAGGCAAATTCTTCTCCTTTACTTGAGTCTTCCCAAGTAAAAGAGAATGAAGTGGGAGTTGGGGTCAATAAGTAAAAGGTACCAAACACTGACTACTTACTCTGTGCCATGTGGTATATGTAAAAACATATTTAATCATTATAGAGATCCTATACACTAGCAGTAACATTCCCATTTAGCAGATGAGGAAACTGAGATTCAGGAGGTAACTTGCTCAAGGTTTCACATGCTAGTAAATACATTCAAAAGCAGGTCTTCCTAACTCTAAAGTTCATGTTCTTTCTACTACTTCAGACTTTAAAAATGGTAGCATTCTACCAATTTCCACAAAGCCACATCTTTAAGAATGGTTATAGCTGTCTCTGAAATATCAGGAAAGTACTTTTTTCTCACCCAGGTTCCTAAGCTCTAACACAGGCTATACTAATCCAAGAGGTCAGAGCAGCAGCTTAGACTTAGCCCTTTTGGTAGTCAACCAGTATCCAATAAGCCAGACTCCAAAGGTAGAATAAGTACCTGCCGAATTCAACAAGCCAGCTGCTATAGAACGTCACGGGGCAACTCGATCTTCACGGAGAATAAGCCAAAAATACCTAGTCTTTTCCTCAGGTGGGAAGGAACAGGCTGAGAATATGAATTTGAAATGTTTGTGGGTAGGAAAATCTTAGATAGTCATAATGGATATTATTTTTATTTATTTCTGTTCTGTTTCCACAAAGGATGTGAGGTAGCTAAAAAGAGAATATATAATAAAAAATAATAGCAAAATAAAAATAGAAATAAAGAATCAAGACCAGGGAAAAATATAACTAAAGACCCAAATAGGGTCTTCTACAGTACTATAATAATCTAGCTCTGAGTTTCCTGGCAGACACAGTGAAAAAGGAGACCAGTTACATAATTATGATTATCAGACAGGAGGAAAAATACCAGTGTCTTAGGAAGAGATGATAACTATTATCTGCAAATAAAGACCTTAAATCCAATTCCTCCCAGGGCTGTAAGATTAGCAGCTCTAAAGCCAGGACTAGAAATTTTTGCTACTTTTTTTTTTTTTCCAGCAATTAGAGATATGCTTGTTACACAATCTTTAAAGAAGTGGTTGCTGTTATTACAAAACTACCTCCTAGAGAAATATGAATCCATAAGGGATTCATAATGCTGCTAAACCTCTGGTTCCATTAGGTAGTTCCCACCAGTATTTCTGAAATACATAGATGTAAAATGATACCGCCAAACTGTTTGGTGGGGTAGGGGGAAGTCAATTCTAAAAGCAGGTGATCTTCAAGGAGAAACTGCATGACCACTTTTCTAGGATACTGAGATTCACATACAAGGCAAAGGGATGGATAAGCTGTCCCCATAAAATCCCTTCTAATTCTGAAGTTCTAAGGTCATATTTTTCCATGAGGAAACTTGTCTGTCTTGTTTACTGTGTATTCCTAGAAACTAGCATATTATTAATATTCAGTGACTATTAGTTGACCAAATAATTATTCATATTTGCCTATCTCAGGAATATAAATGGGAATAACCTGAAAGAATTGAACTTACTGGCAGCACTGGGTACTCCTAGAGAATTCTTTCACAGAGCCTCAGTAAGTTCCACCCTTCCACATTGGTCACCCAACTGGGATGGGTCTGAATTTAGCACTTACTTCAGTATTCTGAATTACAATAGGGAGATTAAGTTGTACAAGAAACATATGAGCTGCTTGAAAAAAGCAACCAATAAAGATCAGAATTTTATTCAATCCATTTATCAAACTTGAAGAATTTTTTTGGTAGAAATACTGGTTACAAGTGGGCTGGAGCCCAGATCAGCACCAGGTCAAAAAAGCATTTGTGAAAGGTTTGATTGTGCACATCCCTGTGTGAGTCTTTGTCCCCACAAGGACAGAATGGCTCTGTGTTTTTTGCTGGCTAGAACCCAGCTGTGCAACAGAACTATAACAAATACTTGATGACTAAGACTGCAAATCTCAAAAATACAACAAACAACACAGGAAAATCTCATCAGATTTTCCTCGCGTTTGCTGGCACTAACCCCTGTTTTGTGAGGGAATACTTACAACAGGGCTACTTTCAGAGGGATGTAACGCATTTCCATAGGGGTTCGGATGAGTTCGGCCACATCTGGGGCATACTGGTCCAGTTCTAAGAGAAGTTTCTGCTTTTTAAACTGGAAAAAATGGCAAAACACATGAAACAAATTACTTCCCACTGGTTTTAGGATGAAGACAAAAATCCTTTCCATGGCCCGCCTGGCCCTGCTGGACTGGCCCTACCTCTCTAGGCTTATCTCACACCCACTGCCCTCCCACTGTCTGGGTTCCAGCACCATGAGCATACCATGCACCTCCTGTGTCCAGAGCTCTGCATTGGTCTGGAACAATCTCTTCTCCTCTTCCCCTAGTTAACTCCCACATAGCCTTTAGATCTCAGCTAAATTGTCACTTTCTCAAGAAGGCATACTTCACCTCCTGTGACTAGGTAAAATCCCCCTATTATACAAGCTCTTTCATAGTACTGTTTACATGTATAACTGTTTTATCTACTCATGGGATCATCTGACTAATGTCTGTCTCCCTCCCTAGACTACAGGTTCCATGAGGACAAGGCCCATGTTTGTTTGCTCACCATGAATTCCCAACACCTGGCACACTGAGCAATCAATAAATACCTGGTGAATGACTGAATGAATGACTGAGTGATAAGTAAAGTTCTTAGCCATTTTGAAGAGCTATCATCAGTGGCCTAAGTTCTAAAGTTCCATCAGCGAAGTGAAATATTTTCACACAAAGTGGAATGATCCTGTGAATATCACAATATCCTGGGTTTTCTTCCTCACTCTCCTGTTTAAAGTTTTTGACTTCCATAGAGGAAGGGGGAAATAAGGAAGAAGGCTAAGTGTGGCTGGCAACTAGAGAGTTAAGAGGGAGTGGGATGAGGGCAGAAAGCTCTCACCTTCCCCTGGTGTGTCCCAACAAGTTCCTGGGTGTATCTGAGAATGAAAAAAGGTTGGGCAACTGTACAAGCAAACATGGGTTAGAATATAGATGGAAAAAGCCTCTGAACCTAAAACGGCTTACGAACTTAATGGTCCAAAAATCTTATTTAGACTGTACAAAATCAATATGCTGCAATATTTTGGAAAACACAGTATTTCAGAGGAACCAAGGTAGCAAGCACCTATCTGTGCAAGATTAAAGATTTAATGATGAGAAAACAGACCACAATAGAATATATATTTCATTGTACCATTTACATAAAATTAAAAGCATGCAACATTATATGTTATTTAGGAATACATACAAATATAGTAAAAGTGTAAGACCAAGAATACATACAAATATAGTAAAAGTATAAAACACTAAATTCAGAACAGTGTTTACTAGGAAGAAGGGGATAAGAGATGAAACTATCAGAGAGAGGCAACTGTATGTGTAATGTTTTATTTTTTTAAGCTGAAAACAGATTCAAAATGATGTATTACAGTGTAATAAACCCACTGCCGTCGAGTCGATTCCGATGGACAGTGTAATAGTCTTCATATATTTTTGCATGTCTTGGGTATTTTACATTTTTTAAAATTTTAAGTTTTAAATAATATTTTAAAAGAGCATCTTTCAGTTTAAAACAAAGTAGAGGGGTCATCATAGGGATACCCCAGATTTTTTGCACAGGTTTAGGTAGAAAACTTGAACTTCAAAAATCTCTCTTTGATCACCTCTGTTCTCACAGTTGGCAGAAACTTTAGATAGTTAAGTGGCGGGAATGATCATCAGTAAGATTTCTGCTGCCATTCACAGCTAATTCACAGCTAGGGTTGTTTAATTTAAAGGACAAAACATACAGCAATTTTATCAAGAGAGAGGGGTACTGACTCAGCACACAAAGCTTAGTGAGGACAGCTCCAGCAATAGTAGAAGGAAGACGGTTCCTAGCTAAGGGTTCTGGAGATCTGATGCAAAAAGGAGGTTGCGTGGAGGACGTGAGATCCAAAAACCAGGCTGATGGAAGGCAACAGAGAAGTCGCCCAGGGACAGCCAGAGAGACAGGTGGGAATGCAAATGCATTCCCCAGTCTGAAGGCCAGCCAGCAAGGCTGCAGTGAGAAACAAGGCAGCTAAAGAGATATACAGACCCTGGGCAAAAGTAACACTATGCCAGCAATGAAAGAAAAATACTTTCCTTGTAACTCCGGTCTTCAAAAATACTTTAAAATAGAAAGACTTTATGAAAGGAGACCCTTCAGGAAGGTAGGTTCCCCAGAGTCTCTGCTACCTCCCTTTTCATCTCTTGGTCACACAGCACAACCTCATAGGCCCGATACGCAGCTCCCCTAAGCACAGACAAAATCTCTTCGAAACATCTCCATTGCATCCAGCTAGAGACAGAAAGTTGGCTAAAAACTAAGGAAAATTTTATATACGGGGAAAATATTATCCCATGGCTGTCAAGTCGATTCCAACTCACAGCCAGCCTATAGGACAGAGTAGAACTGCCCCATAGGGTTTCCAAGGAGCAGATGGTGGATTCAAACTGCCGACCATTTGGTTAGCAGCTGAGCTCTTAACCACTGCACCACCAGGGATCCAGGAAAAAGAAAATATCAGGAGTATAAAAATAAATGAGGTTTGGTACTACAATTTAAAACCCAAAGATAAATATTTCTAGCTACATTCAACAACCTTGACAATGATGAGCTATAACGAGCTCACAGGAGAGGTTAAAAGTGGCCTGAAGGGTATTTACATGGGTATGTTACCTTTGTGATCATTAATCAAGTTGTACACAGATGGCTATACACTTTTTTATATGTATGTTATTTTTTCATAGAAAGATTTCTAGGGTGGAGTCCTCCTCCCCTTCTACCCATTCCCACATGCTTACCCCTTGGAAGATTTGATTTTGCAGGGATATAATTCACCTACTTCAAATAAAGGGCTTTTTCTAAACATTGAAGCCATTTCTACACCCAACTGGATTCCCAAAAACCCTGGTGCAGAAGGGAGGACTCCACCCCAACCCCATCTCCAACTGTTAGCCTCAGTACATTCCAACTTCAGGGGCCTATACTCCAAGTTCACAACCCCCGAATTACATCAAAGGAATACAGGTTTTTCTCTCTCCCTATCACACCACCTGCGGCTTTCTAAATCACATTCTGAGTTTCAAATAGGAAGTACGATCTCAGCAGAGGTCAGAGTGAGTCACACAACATAGGCTAGTTTTGTTTTTGTCAGGTGAGGCAATCTAAAATGCTATGATAATCAAGTGGTCACATTCAATCAGCATTCATATTCACTACCAGCAATACTAACATGCTTCCATAAGCATGGAAGATATGCTGTAAAATACATGCCAATTCTGACAAAGTAGAGAAGATTCAGAGGAAGTCATGAGCTGATACTCTATCCAAATCAATAGAATATGTTAGTATCATCAAAATCTACAACTTAGAATAAGGTAATTTTTAACGCAGGAAAAATAAAACTCTTATTCTGACCAAAAAACCTAACTGGCTATCTGAGGACAGAAAACAAAAACATTCCAACTGATAATTCACTCTCCAGAGATAAAAGGAAAGGAAGCAAACAGAGTTAGGGACCTCATACCACCAAGAAAGAAGTGCCGGGAGCAGAGCACGTCCTCTGGACCTGAGATTCTCCCAGACCAAGGGAAAAAGGATGAGGAGGACCTTCCTCCAGAGCCGACAGAGAGAAAGCTTTCCTCTGGAGCTGAGGCCCTGAACTTGCACTTCTAGCCTACTAAAAAATACTAGACTGTAAGAAAATAAACTTATCTTTGTTAAAGCCATCCACTTGTGGTATTTCTGTTATAGCCGCACCAGATGACTAAGACAGCACTCTAGGCAACAGGGACATGCTTTCCTCCCAAACACTCAGGGACAGCTGTCAGCCCCCTGCCTTGCGTGACCCTCTACTGCAGCGAGATACCTGTGGCTATTCTAATCACCCCTGCCCATCTAGGACTGCACCACCAGGGATCCAGGAAAAAGAAAATATCAGGAGTATAAAAATATGCTGTAGGTGAGAGCCTGCAGCACACACTTGGTGACCCACTACCTGGACACCTGAGCTGAATCCATACAAGAAAAGTAAACAGATTCCTGGGCTCACATACCTAGTAGCAGCTCTAACTACCTAATGACAGAACATGAGAGCTTCAAAGGCGCCAATAATCAAACTAGCTCACACGACCAGCCTATTTGGGCATATCAAAACAAAACAAGAAGCTAAGACACAGTAAGGAAACATACAATAAATAAATGTAATAACTTATTGATGGCTCAAGAGACAACAGTCAATAACAAATCATATGAAGAGGCAGACCATGATGGCTTCAGCAAGCACCCAAAACAAAGAATCAAGAAACCTTCTAGAAGAAGAAAACTTCTTAGAATTATCAGAGGTAAAATTCAAAAGATTAATATATAGAGCTCTTCGAGAGATCAGGAAAGAGATCAGGCAAAACGCGGAACAAGCCAAGGAACACATAGACAAGGCAACAGAAGAACTTAAGACGGTTATACAAGACCATAATGACAAATTTAACAGGCAGGAAGAATCCACAGAGAGACAGCAAACAGAAATCTGAAAGATTAACAATAAAGTTTCAGAATTAGACAACTCAGTAGAAAGTCATAGGAGCAGAATTGAAGCAATGGAAGGCAGAATTAGTGAGAATGAAGATAAAGCACTTGACACCAACATATTTGAGGAAAAATCAGAGAAAAGGATTTAAAAAAAAAATGGAGAAACCCTAAGAATTATGTAGGACTCTATCAAGAGGAACAACCTATGAGTAACTGGAGTATCAGAACAGGTGGGGAAAACAGAAAATACAGAGAAAATTGTTGAAGATTTGTTAGCAGAAAACTTCCCCGATATTGTGAAAGATGAAAAGATATCCAAGAAGCTTGTCGAACCCCACACAAGCAAGATCCCAAAAGAAAGCCACCAAGACATATTATAATCTAACTTGCCAAAACCAAAGATAGAGAATTTTAAGAGCCGCTAGGGATAAACGAAAAGTCATCTACAAAGGAGAGTCAATAAGACTAAGCTCTGACTACTCAGCAGAAACCACGCAGGCAAGAAGGCAATGGGGTGACATATACAAAGCCTTGAAAGAAAAAAACTGCCAACCAAGAATTATATATCCAGTAAAACTGTCTCTCAAATATGGTGGCAAAATTAGGGCATTTCCAGATCAAGAGAAGTTTAGGAAATTTGTAAAAACCAAACCAAAATTACAAGAAATACTAAAGGGAGTGCTCTGGTTAGAGAATCAGTAACATCAGATAACAACCCAAGACTAGAACACAGGACAGAACAACCAGGTATCAACCCAGATAGGAAAGTCACAAATAAATCAAAGCTAAAACACTGAAAATAGGGAAACAGAGACGTCAATATGTAAAAGGTGACAACATTAAAACAAAAAAGAGGGACTAAATAATGTAGTCATAGATCTTTCATACGGAAAGGAAGTCGAGGCAATACCAAGAGATAAAGGATTGGTTTAAACTTAAGAAAAACAGAGGTAAATATTAAGGTAACCACAAAGGAAACTAACAATCCTACACATCAAAATAATGGGTGCTTTAAATTAAAGGTATCTCTCCTATTGACAGTGAAGCCTGACTTTGTTAAAAATAACTGAAACCTAGTTTTATTACCCTCTCATAAGCTTTTACCCCCTCATTAAAAATGTTTTAATTGGAGTATATATATGGTATTCTTATGAGAGCTGAGCAGACAAAAATAGGAACACATATGATAGATACATATGATGTTAGCACCTCTAATCAACTTCCATCTTTTGTTAAAACTTACTTCATTATGTACAACCTAACACCTCATAGGATTTGGTTCCTTGGTTTGGAGGTTTAGGGTAATGGTTTCATGGGACATCCCAGTTAACTGTCCTAATAACGTGTTTAGTGCTTCTGTTCTACTTCCTAGTTCACTCCGTAGTGCCTGGGGTTTTAAAGGTTGAAAGTGGCCATCCAAGTCTCAACAGTTGGTCTCTATTACCTGGAGGAACAGAGGAATAAGAAGAGTCAGGAATAAGAGGAGGATATGGAACGTGTGGCTAACTGCCTCCATAAACAACTGCCTCCTGTGCCATGAGACCAAAAGAACTGGATAGTGCCCAGGTACCACTACTGAACATTTTGATTACAGATTCCATAGACGAATACTGTTCAAAAGGGCAAAATGCAAAACAGAATTTCAAATTTTCATGGACTCTAGACTTTCTGGAGCCATGGAGGCTAAATGACCCCTGAAACTACTGCCCTGAGATAATCTTTAAACCTTAAACCAAAATATCCCTGAAGAAATCTTAAAACTGAACGATAGTTTAGCTTAACTGGGGAAAAAAAATGCCCACCTTGAGCATTATGCTCTTTTAAGATCTTGGAAAAAAAAAATTTTTTTTTTTTTTTAAAGAACTATCTACACAGGATCAAATTGACAACAGACAGGAACCTTAGGAGGCAGTAAGGTTATGTTATGTTAATGAGGGAGAAACAACTCAGAAAAGAAGAGTGAGAATGGTCGTACAACTTAAAGAATGGAATCACTGTTGCTAAATTATACATGTAGAAACTGTTACATTGGTGTATGTTTTGCTGTGTATATTCTCAGCAACTAAATAAAATTTAGAAAAAAAAAACATACTTCAGTTTTACATTTTGGTTGAAAAGATCTGGCTGACTTTGTTCTTAGATGAAAGCTACCAACCCTCCCTTGGATATTGGTAAGGTAGGGACTCAGCAAAAAAGAAGATCCTCGATGAGATGGATTGACACAATGGCTACAACATGGGTTCAAACACAGCAATGATTGTGAGGATGGCACAGGTTTAAGCAGTGTTTTACTCTGTTTGTATATAGGGTTGCTATGAGTCGGAACCGACTAGATGGCACCTAACAATAGTAACATACATATATACAGAGAGAAAGCCCTGGTGGCACAGAGGTTAACCACTCAGCTATTAACCAAAAAGGTCAGCAATTCAAACCCACCAGTCACTCTGCAAAAGAAAGATGTGGCACTCTGCTTCCATGAAGATTACAGCCTTGGAAACTCCATGGGGCAGTTCTACTCTACTACAGGGTGCTATGAGTCGCAACTGAGTCGACAGCAATAGGTTTGGTTTTGTTATGTATATATGCATACATGACTACCATATATATATATTTCTGATTGACATATACAGTCACATGATAGTCATATACATATTTGTGGTAAACATATATAGACTATATAGAAAAAAATATAGATTCATAGATATAAACTATATATACAGTGATGGGTGTAAACATGAATTTATTTTTCCCCAGTGCTTTATATTGAAAATTTTCAAACTACAGAAAAGTTAAAGGAATAGTTCAATAAACACCCACATCTAGATCCACCAGTTTTTAACATTTTGTCACATTTCCTTTATCTCTACACATACTTTTTTTTTTTTTGGCCAAGCCATTTGAAACACATCACCTTTAAATACTTTAGCATAGGCTTGAGTGTTGCTATGGTGCTGTAAGGGTTAATGTGTCAACTTGGCTAGGTCATAATTTTCTGTGGTTTGGCAGATATTATGTAATCATTCACCATTTTGTGATATGATGTGAGCAGTCAGTAAGCTGAAATGGGCAGTTCCTTGAGAGTGTGGCCTACATCCAATATACATGGATGCTCTGGCAAAGCTCACTCCCTCTCAATCCTGCATCCCACTGGTCATCCTCTGACCTCCGGTTCTTGGGACATAAGCCAGCAGCCTGCCACCAGATTTGGGGATTCACCAGCTCCCACAAACCCGTGAGCCAGAAGCCTTCCGCCTGACCGTTTTAGGGTTTCATCAGCCCCTGCAACCACGTGAGTCAGGAGAAGCCTCCAGTCTGAAGCCTGGCCCACAGATTTGGGGCTTGCCAGCCTCAACAAATGCGTGAGCCATTCCCTTGAAATAAATCTCTCTCTATATATTTATATATATGCTTCACTGGTTTTGCTCCTCCAGCGAACCCAGGCTAAGACAGATGCTGAGTGGATTTTAGCAGAGCTTCTAGACTACGACAGACTAGGAAGAAAGGCCTGATAACCTACTTCCAAAAAAAAAATCAGCCAGTGAAAACCCTATGGATCACAATGATCCAATACTGTCATGCAGAGGGTCACCATGAGTCAGGGACCAACTTGACTAACAACAATAACAATAGCGCCTTGAAAAAACAAAGACTGGGATCTACAAACACAATCTATCTTAGGGAAAAAAATAAGCACCTCTAATTTATTTCTGGATTCCTCAGTTTATGAATCTCATGCCCAGTTGTTTCATCTCTGACCCTCAAGAGAAAACTGTTACAGCATTTTACCTCAGCCCCCAAAGTTTTCAAGTTACACTCCTTTAGTTTAAGATGTACACTCCCTGGTCTTAGTGATGCTAAGTCTCTAAACGTAGTTCTTAATCCTTTAGGGGAGAAGTCAAGGACCTCTTTGAACACCAATAACAGCAATGGACTCTACTAAGAAAAATGTCATATGCACATACACATAAAATTTTTATATCATTTCAAGGGCTTCATAGACCCCTTAAGCCTATAAAGAGACTCCAAGTTAAGAACCCCAGTTTAGATAGACGACGAATTCTAAAATTTTAGATCTCTTTGAGATCTAAAATTTTAGAATTCATCATCTTTATTCGTTACTAGTGACCACTGCCACAGAACGGCAGACTGCTATTCCTGGTTCTATTACTTGGTAACAGAAGAGAAAATGAACCATAAACAGATAATACGAATGAGATGAGGCATTCTCTCACCCCAGTCTAAAACCGATCAATGGCTCCTAGCCAATCAAGGAGGAATGGAGCCAGTTTTTTTATAACTACATGGGCAGTCCACGTGGATAATCTGCTAACTCTCTCAGAACCCAGGAAAATGAGAGCGGCCCCAGTAAGCAATTCTCCTGCGCTATTATATATGGATTAAGACTAACGTTTACATCGATAACGTCTAGTGTGTTAACAATTCTTCAATAAGCATTTAATACATGCCAAATTTTCCAATTAAGATTGCTCTCTCCAACGAGAACGGGAAGGGAGGGAGGGAGGGAGGGAGAGGGATATTCACTATTAAGATAGTAGGTAAGTTTTATTTTAGGTGAAGGGAAAGACAATACACAATACAAGAGAGGTCAACACAAACGGACTAAACCAAAAGCAAAGAAGTTTCCTGAATAAACTGAACGCTTCAAAGGCCAGCGTAGCAGGGGCGGGGGTTTGAGGACCATGGTTTCAGGGGACATCTAAGTCAATTGGCATAAGAAAATCTATTAAGAAAACATTCTGCATCCCACTTTAGAGAGTGGCATCTGGGGTCTTAAACGCTAGCAAGCAGCCATCTAAGATGCATCAATTGGTCTCATCCTGCCAGGAGTAAGGAAGAAAGAACACCAAAGATACAACGTAATTACGAGCCTAAGAGACAGAAAGGACCACATAAACGAGAGACTACATCAGCCTGAGACCAGAAGAGCTAGATGGTGCCCACCCATAACCAAAGGCTGCCCCGACAGGGAACTCAACAGAGAAACTCTGAGGGAGCAGGTGAGCAGTGGGATGCAGACTCCAAATTCTCATTAAAAACACCAGGTTTAATAGTCAGACTCGGACTGGAGGGACCCCGGAGGCCATGGTCCCCAGACCTTCTGTTAGACCAAGACAGGAACCATTCCCAAAGCTAACTTTTCAGACAGGGATTGGATTGGAATAGCGGATGGAAAATGATACTGGTGAAGAACGAGTTTCTTGGATCAAGCGGACACATGAGACTATGTTGGCATCTCCTGTCTGGTGAGCAGACGTGAAGGCCGAGGGGGCCAGAAGCTACCCGAATGGATACAAAGAGAGAGAGTGGAGGGATGAACTGTGCTGTCTTATTGGAGGGAGAGCAATTAGGAGTGTATGGCAAGGTGTATGTAAATTTTTGTATGAGAGGCTGACCTGATTTGTAAACCTTCATTTAAAGCACAATAAAAATTAATTAAAAAAAAAAAGGTTGCTCTCTCCAGAGAAACAGAAACTACATTGGGAACCCAATTTTCCCTGGAATAAGCATAATACATTGAGTTAAAAGCTATATTTATTTTCCTTTGAAAAGAAAAACTTGTGAAAGGATAAGAAGACTTTCAAGGCTCCTCATTAATATAACTGTAGTCAAACTCTGCTTACTCCAGAAAGTCTGAACTTGCATAAGCATGTGGAGATTAGCAGTTATTAATAAGTTACAGAGATTGAGCTGACCTTTCTAGTAGTAAAGCTGTCTTGTGGGATTGAGTTTGGTCATTCCAGGGCTGGTGAACAGGCCACAAGCTTCACTCCCACTCCTTGGCATTTTAAAGCAGCCGGGTCCTTAAACACATGACCTTTCACTCTTCATAATTAAAGAGGCCAGCAGGTTACCAAATTCCATCAGCTTTGTACCACCCACTGACTACTCACCACAAGTTTATTGAAGTCCTGGATTGCAAAATACAGGGCAATAGCAGTGAGTGCGTCAGTTATCTGTCAAAAGAAAGAGTAATAATAAGAAACAGAACCCAATTAGTATAGGAATAATGGAATGCTGTCAGGGCCTGGAGTTTCTGGATGGCAGTGGACTAATCAGTATTGAACTCTTACACAGGCAGAACCACTACCATTTACCACATGCCCCATCTTTGACTATCCAAACATAAGGCCCTGGCATAGTTCTGAGTGGAAAACCCTGGAGATTAGGACCCATCTAGGCCTACTTCCTTGTGGTCTCCTACATCTGCCCTGACATTGCAAGTTATCGGTGTTTTCTATGAAATGAAACTAATGCACAATACTGTGCAGGCTTGATATATGTCAAGTGCCTAGCACATACTAAGTCATTATAATTTTTAAGGAAAACCTCAGTGGACCTCCTTGGTATTTTTTGACCCAGATTTTCAACCCTAGATTAGGCAAGAGTTTCAAATTATGCCTCTCAAAATACAGCCCTGCCATCTCAATTTTGGAGGTTCTTGCCCCTGAAAGTCTCATCAGGTCTATGTTCTCTCCCATAACACCTCACAGAATCTTTCGATGGAATGCTTAGGAAATTCAGGATTCTCTCCATGCTAGCACCACAATTGAAGCCAATCATGAAATCTTGGAGCTAGAAAATTCAAGACTACATAGTGTAGAATCCTAATTCTAGAAAGAATAAGGAAATGGAATTGGCCAGGTGTCAGAGACTATTCCTTCCACTTCCATAACACTGTCAAAGTTTCATGAATTTAAATTAAAGGTGTAAGTTTTTACTTTTATTTTCTGAGAAACTCCTGAACTTCTAAAACAGATTTTTTCTTAAAAACAGAAGACAACTAACTGTAAAATTCAAAATAACTACATATAGATTTTATAAAGAAAAGTACTTACCATAAATACCAATTCAGCATAGTCAATCAGGAAATGAAAAAGGTATATTATTAATGGAGTCTACAAGAGAAAAACAAAAACAAAAATACAGTAAGTTAAATTTTACTACTACTATCAGTTTCCAGAAGAAGGGGTAGAAAAAACTATTCTATCAACAAAAATTGCTTTCTTAGAATAGTGTTCTTTGCTAGTTGGCAGTATTCTTTTGTGCGATTGGGGCTATTTGCCAAATTGAGTAAAGGGAATAAACAAAATCTGACATGTTAAATATCTGTTGAGGAACTGTTAACTCACTAAAGGTATGAGGTGAACTTTAGTTCTAAGAGATACACAATGGTCATGGGAAACTACATAACAGGACCAAGATTATTTAACAAAAGAATCAGGAAATGGTTTCCCTTCTTCTGTTCTTTAAGGAGTTTGTGCAAGATTAGTGTTATTTCTTCCTTTAAGATTTGAGTAAATTCACTGCGAAGTCCATCTGGACCTCGGTTTTCTTTGAGAGAAGATTTTTCATAACAGTCAATTTCATTCACAGATAAAGCACTATTCAGATCTGCTATTTTTTCTTTGTCAATTTAGGTAAATTGTGTTTTTTAGAAATTTGTCCGTTTTATCTAAATTTTCAAATTTATTGCCATAAAATTGTTCATAATATCTTATTTTTTAGTGTCTGTAGGATCTGTAGTGATGTCCACTTTTTCATTTCTGATACCGGTTAATTTGCACTTCTCTTCTTTATCTTACTAGAAATTTCTCAATTGCATCAATCTTTTCAAAGAACCAACTTTAGTCTTTACTGATTCTCTCTATTATACTTTTGATTTCTATTTCATTCATTTCTGAACTTAATTCTTCAACATTTTCTGCTCTTAATAGCTTTTTCTTTTTTAGCGATATCTACATCACTGATTTTCAGGCTTTCTCCTTTTCTACTGTATTCACTTAAGGTAATTAATTCCTCTATGAGTACAGCTTTAGCTGCAGCACATGAGTTTTAATATGTTGTTTTCTTATTATCATTCAGTTCAAAATATATTCTAATCTGCATTGAGATTTCTTCTTTAACTGACAGACTACTTAAAAATGTACAATGTTTATGGACCACAACTACCACACCCTCCAGCAGACTGAGTCCAGTACAACTAGAGGGTCCCCAGCTATCACCACTGTCTGCTCTGACAGGGATCACAATAGATGGTCCTGGACAGAGCTGGAGAAAAATGTAGAACAAAATTCTAACTCACAGAAAAAAGACCAGACTTAACTGGTCTGACAGAGATTGGAGAAACCCTGAGAATATGGCCCCCGGACACCCTTTTAGCTCAGTAACGAAGTCACTCCTGAGGTTCACTCTTCAGCCAAAGATTAGACAGACCCATAAAACAAAACAAGACTATAAAGAGGCACACCAGCCCAGGGGCAAGGACTAGAAGGCAGGAGGAGACATGAAAGCTGGTAAGAGGGAACATAAGGTCAAGAAGGGGAGTGTTGACATGTCGTGGGGTTGGTAACTAATGACACAAAACAATACATGTACTAATTGTTTAATGAGAAGCTAGTTTGTTCTGTAAACCTTCATCTAAAGTACAGTAACAAAAAAAAGTACAATCTTTAATTTCCAAATATTTGTGGGATTTCTATTTATATTTTTATAATTGGTTTCCAGCTTAATTCTACTATGGTCAGAGAAAATTCGTGAAGCGTTCCATATTTTTTGGAAACCCTGGTGGTGTAGTGGTTAAGTGCTATGGCTGCTAACCGGAGAGGTCGGCAGTTCAAATCTGCCAGGCGCTCCTTGGAAACTCTATGGGGCAGTTCTACTCTGTCCTATAGGGTTGCTATGAGTTGAAATCGACTCGACGGCAGTGGGCTGGTTGGTTGGTTGGCTTCTAGCTTAATTCTACTACGGTCAGAGAAAATACTCTGTGTGCTTTCAATCATTTAAAATGTTTTATGATTTATGGTCCATCGTATGATATATACTTGAAATGAATGTACACACTAATGTTTATGGATACAGCATTCTATATATGATATTTAGATTAAGTTTGTTAATGATGTGTTCACATCTTCTATATCCTTACTGATTTTTTTGGTCTGTTTGTTTTATCAGTAACTGAGAGAGGTCTGTTAAAAAATCTCCTATGACTGCAGATTTGTCTATTTCTCCGTTTAGGTATATCAATTTTACTCTATATATTTTGAAGCTATGTTGTTGTTAGGTGGTGCTGAGTCAATTTCAACATATAGCAACAGAACCAAACACTGCCTGGTCCTGTGCCATCCTCACAACTGTTGCTATGTTTGAGCCCACTGTTGCTGCCACTGTGTCAATCCATCTTTTTTTTGGTGTGTGTGTGCTCTAGCTGAAAAGTTTACAGAGCAAATTCATTTCTCATTCAAGTTTATACACAAATTGTTTCCTGACACTGACTGCAATCCCACATTGTGTCAGCACGCTCTCCCTTTCCTTTTCCACCCCAGGTTCCCCTGGTCCATTCATCCAGTTTTCCCATCTCTTTCTCGTCTTTGTTTTTGGGCAGGTGTTGCCTATTTGATCTCATATACTTGACTGATCTAAGAAGCACATTCCTCACATGTGTTATTTTTGTTTTATACACCTGCTTATTAATCTTTAGCTATAAGGTGAACTTCAGGAGTGACTTCAATTCTGAGTTAGAAGGGTGTCCAGGGGCCATAGTCTCCGGGGTTTCTCCAGTCTCTGTCAGACTAGTAAGTCTGCTCTTTTTTGTGAATTTAATCTTTTGTTCTACATTTTTTTTCCCACTCTGTTTTGGGACCCTCTGTTGTAATCCCAGTCAAGAGTGGTTCAGTAGTGATAGCCAGGCACCATCTAGTTCTTCTGGTCTCAGGATTATACATAAAAAAAAAAAAAAAAAACCAAACCCAGTGCCATCGAATTGATTCCGACTCATAGCGACCCTATAGGAAAGACTAGGACTGCCTCCTAGAGTTTCCGAGGAGCGCCTGGCGGATCTGAACTGCTGACCCTTTGGTTAGCAGCCGTAGCACTTAACCACTACTGCCACCAGGGTCTCCAATAGGCTGTGGTTTATGTGATCCATTAGTCCTTTGGACTAATTGCTCCCTTGAGTCTTTAGTTTTTTTCACTCTCCTTTGTTCCAGACTAGAACAGACTGACAGTTGTATTTTACATGGCTGCTAGCAAGCTTTTAAGATCCCAGATGCTACTCACCGAAGTGGGATGTATAACATTTTCCTTAAGAACTATGTTGTGCCAATTGACAGTCTATGGTCCTTTGCCTTCAAGCCTGGGAACTTTATCCCATGAGGTGTTTAGTTATATCTAAGAGGATTCCCTGATTATACCATTTCTGTGCTCTATTGTCTATATTATTGGAAACCCTGGTGGCATAGTGGTTAACTGCTACAGTTGCCAACCAAAGGGTCAGCAGTTCAAATCTGCCAGGTGTTCCTTGGAAACTCTGTGGGGCAGTTCTACTCTGTCCTGTAGGGTCGCTATGAGTCGGAATCAACTCGACGGCACTGGGTTTGGGTTTTTTTTTTATTATTATTATTAATATATGAAGACCAACTACAGTTATTTATTTAGAAATTTCCACCACCAAACATGTATCTGCTGGTGAGTGTGCTCCCTCACCTGCTCCCTCACCTCTTGGCATATCTATATATCTATCTAGGTATCCATTCATGGGTTATTGTTTGTTATCAGTCCATCTCTTTAAGGGTCTTCCTCTTTTTCACTGGTCCTCTACTTTGACAAGCATGATGTCCTTCTCCAGGGACTGGGTCCTCCTGATAACATGTCCAAAGTATGTGAGACAAAATCTTGCTATTTTTGCTTCTAAGGAACATTCTGGCTATACTTCTTCCAAGACAGATTTGTTCATTCTTCTGGCAGTCCATGGTATAGTCAATATTCTTCACCAACACCATAATTCAAACCATCAGTTCTTCTTCAGTCTTCTTACTCATTGTCCAGCTTTCGCATGCATATGAGGCAAATGAAAATACCATGGATTGGGTCAGGCTAACCTTAGTCTTCAAAGTGACACCTTTGCTTTTTAACACTTTTAGAGGTGCAATGGCTTACTTTTCTTTTTTTACTATTGTACTTTAGATGAAGGTTTACTGAACTAGCTTCTCTTTAAAGAGTTAGTACACATACTGTTTTATGACGTTGGTTAACAACCCGACAACACGTCAACATTCTCCCTTCTTGACCTTGGGTTCCCTATTACCAGCTTTCCTGTCCCCTCCTGCTTTCTAGTCCTTGCCCCTGAGCTGGTGTGCCCCATTAGTCTCGTTTTGTTTTATGGGTCTGTCTAAACTTTGGCTGAAGAGTGAACCTCAGGAGTGACTTCGTTACTGAGCTAAAAGGGTGTCCAGGGGCCATACTCTCAGGGTTTCTCCAATCTCTGTTAGGCCAGTAAGTCTGGTCTTTTTTTGTGTGAGTTAGAATTTTGTTCTACACTTTTCTCCAGCTCTGTCCAGGACCCTCTATTGTGATCCCTGTCAGACCAGTCAGTGGTGGTAGCTGGGCACCATCTACTTGTACTGGACTCAATCTGGTGGAGGCTGTGGTACTTGTGGACCATTAGTCCCTTGGTCTAATCTCTCCCTTATATCTTTAATTTTCTTCATTCTCCCTTGTTCCCAAAGGGGTGAGACCAATGGAGTATCTTGGATGGCCACTGTCATGGATTGAATTGTGTCACCCCAAAAATATGTGTCAACTTGGTTAGGCCATGATTCACAGTATTGTATGGTTTTCTTACATTTTGTGATTGTAATTTTACGTTAGAGCAGATTAGGGTGGGACTGTAATACCACCCTTACTCAGGTTACCTCCCTGATCCAAAGTAAAGGGAGTTTCCCTCGGGTGTGGCCTATACCACCTTTTATCCCTCAAGAGATAAAAGGAAAGGGAAGCAAGCAGAGTTAGGAACCCCATACCACCAAGAAAGCAGCACCAGGAGCTGAGCGTGTCCTTTGGACCTGGGGCCCCTGCGCCTGAGAAACTCCTTGACCAGGGGAAGATTGAGGACAGATCCCTTCCTCCAGAGTCAACAAAGAGAGAAAGCTGTCCCCTGGAACTGACACCCTGAATTTGGACTTGTAACTTACTAGACTGTGAGAGAATAAATTTCTCTTTGTTAAAGTCATCCACTTGTATTTGTTATAGCAGCACTAGATGACTAAGACAGCCACTCACAAGCTTTTAAGACTCCAGGCGCCACTCACCAAAGTAGAACGTAAAACGTTTCCTTTATAAACTATATTACACCAATCGAGCTAGATGTTCCCTGAGACCATGGTACCCACAGCCCTCAGCA
This sequence comes from Loxodonta africana, assembly GCF_030014295.1. NCBI lineage: Eukaryota > Metazoa > Chordata > Mammalia > Proboscidea > Elephantidae > Loxodonta > Loxodonta africana. The sequence goes on from NC_087365.1 coordinate 33,915,755, forward strand.
CAGCAATTCGGTCCCTCAGGGAGTTTGGATATGTCTATAAGCTTCTGTGACTTCGCCTTGTACAAGTTGTGCTGGCTTCCCCAATGTTGTGTACTGTCTTACCCTTCGCTGAAATTACCACTTATCTATTGTCTATTTGGAAACTCTGGTGGTGTAGTGGTTAAGTGCTACAGCTGCTAACCTAAAAGGTTGGTAGTTTGAATCCACCAGGCGCTCCTTGGAAACTCTGTGGGGTGGTTCCTCCCTGTCCTATAGCATTGCTATGAATTGGAATCAATTCGACGGCAGTGGGTTTGGTGTTTTTGGTTTATTGCCTATTTAGTGTTTTTCCATCCCCACCTCTCCCCGCCCTTGTAACCACCAATATTGTTTCCTTTTGCTTGTAAACCTTTTGATGAGTTTTTACAGTAGTGATCTCATATTTGTCCTTTTGTGACTGACTTATTTCACTCAGCATAATGCCCTCCAGATTCATCCACAAGGGATTACTTTTATATGGCCTTACTTGCCATGGTCTTATACCTCCCACCAAATGACTTGGCGAGACTATGCAAATGAAGTGCTCGTGGCCCACAAGCAAGCTAGATAGCTTGCTAATAATACAAATAAGGTCCATGGCATCCTTGTAGGGGTAGAACCACGTGAATAAGGTGTATGGAACCCTAACGAGGAGACTGGTTAGTTTTGCCATCTGCTGGGCTTAAATGAACCATCCCAGAGGTGGAACAGGGGACCTCACAAGCACCAAGAAAGAAGAGCCCGGAATGGAGCATGTCCTTTGGACCCAGGATCCCTGTACTGAGAACCTCCTATATTCAGGGAACAAAGAAAGAGAGTTGTAACACAGAAGAGAGCAGAGACAGTGGCACAAGAAAAGCAGAGGCAGTAGAGGCAGCAGAACCAAGAGACCTGCAGAAGATGGTGCGGTGGGCTTCTCAGCCCACTCAGCAAGAAAGCTGAGTGCCTCTGGGCAGGAGGCTTCCTGGTGGAGTAGGGTGACTCCACGTACTTATACACAGAGCTAAAAGAGCTTTGTAACACCAAGGGGCCAGAGAGGTATATACCTGAGGGCATGGCAGAGAAGAGGCTGTACTGATCAAAGAACTGTATCCTGAGCATTTTGTTTGTTTTTGTTTTGTTCATAGCCAAAAGAGCTGCAACACTTGCCCGAACAGGGCAGAGGCCCAGCGGCAGGCACCCTGCTCTGTCAGCAAGCCTCCCATCCAAAGGTGGTCAGCTCTCTCCATGGGCCAGCAAGCACTACCGCAGCCGTCTGCCGGTCTTGTGGTTCCACTGCTCTTACTGCTGCCCCTCATACTGCTGCCACCACCTCAAGCCATCTTCACTGTAACAGCTCTTGACCCATATTAGAGCCCTTTTAGGGGCTCTCTTCCTTCTCTCTCCCTCTCCCTCTCTAAAAACCTCTGTCAGTTTGGCTACTTATAGGCAAGCGCCTTATCAATTTCATGGCATAGCCCTCATAGCCAGGCCACAAACTGACCAATCCCCTGCAAGGTCACTTAATCCTACTGAGTTCTTTTACACACCCTATTTGCATAGTAATTGACCAATCCCTTGCAAGACTGTGGCCCAGCCAATCATCTTTGGCAGAATAATAAATCCAAGGCCAGAAAGGCCATATATAAGAGAAACCCATTGCACTGTAGGAAATGTCTTTATCTTGCCTTCATTTCTGCTGAAAAATATTTTCACTTAGTTTAGAATTCTATGCTAGCAGACATTTTCTTTCAGCACTGTAAAGATGTCTTCCCACTGTCTCTGGATCTCACCATTTCTGTTCAGAAGTTACTTTCCATCTCACTGTTGCTTTTTTAAAGATAATTACCACCACCACCATCACCACCCCACCACCACCCCCAGCTGCTTTTAATCTATTTGTCTGGTTTTAAGTAGTTTTATTATAATGTATATTTCTCTTTGAATTTATCTGGCTTGGGTTTATAGAACTTCTTGAATTGTTATGTCTTTTATAAGTTTTGAAAATTTTTTCAGTCTTTAATTTCTTCAAATATTGTTTCTATCTCATTCTGTTTCTTCCCCTTTCTGTAACTTCATTTATATGTATGCTAGATCTTTTTATTTTTTTTTTTTATAGATCTCTTATGTTTGTTTCTCTGTATTTTTTTCCTTTTTGTGTCCAAATACCTACAGGATATTTTCTACAGACCTATCTTCCAGATCACTGATCTCTTAGCTCTGTGTAATCTGCTGTTAAAGTCATTTATTGCATTCTTAATTTGTTATTATATTTTACAGTTGTAGAATTTCCGTTTGATTCATTATTATATATTCTAGTTCTCTGGCGAAATTTTCTATCTTGTCATCTATTTTTTAAACATATTAATAACTGATCACAGTTATGTTAAAGTCCAAGCTTAATAACTCCAATATTTGCATCACTTATGGATCTGTTTTGATTGCCTATTTTTTTCTCCATCCCTTATTATGCTTGGTAATTTTTTTTTTCATTGTGCTGTAAGTGAGTTTACAAATCAAGTCAGTCTCTCATACAAAAACTTATATACACTTGCTATATACTCCTAGTTGCTCTCCCCCTAATGAGACAGCACAGTCCTTCCCCTCACTCTCTATTTTCATGTCCATTTGGCCAGCTTCTGACCCCCTCTGCTCTCTCATCTCTCCCCCAGACAGGAGCTGCCCACATAGTCTCATGTGTCTACTTGATCCAAGAAGCTCACTCCTCACCAGTATCATTTTCTATCCCATAGTTATGCTTGGTAATTTTTGACTAAATGACATTGAGTATGAAAAATTAGAGACTATAAAAAAATAATAAAACCAAACCAGTTGTCGAGTGAATTCCAACTCATGGAGACCCCACGTGTGTCAGAGTTGAACTGTGCTCCACAGGGTTTTGAAGGCTCTGACCTGTCAGAAGTAGATCACCAGACCTTTCTTCTGAGGTGCCTCTGGGTAGGGGTGAGCCACCAACCTTTCAGTGAGAAGTCGAGTGCTTAACCATTTGTGCCACCCAGGGATGAGGCTATTTCCTTCCAGAAAGGATTTCTTTAGCTTCTGGCAAGCAGAATACAATCACATCACCTTAATCTTATTACAGATTGAGCTAATCAGAGGTTAGATTCAGTATCCATAAGACTGGTCTACATCTGTTTTAACCTTACACCTAGAACGTAGTACTTCAGCAGTCCCAACTGGAAGCTAAGGCCTTTACCAGGGTCCCACCGCCTCAGTTGGCCCTACCCTCTAATATGCATTTCCCAAGCATTCTGAGACTGCCAACAGCTCTGTGTAGCATCTTAGCTTCTTCCCAGACAATTTGTGTTCCACTTCTCTGGGTCTCAACCTGAGTCACTCAAAAATTAGCAAATGCTTCAAAGGAAAAAGCAGCTCAGTCTGTCAGTCTCACTTTTTTCACACGCCTTCTCTTTAGGATCTTGGTCCCTCAAATCCTGGCTATCTTGGTACTTCCCAATGCCTTCAGATTTTATTTTTTTAATTCATCCTGCTTTAGTGGTCGTTCTGGTCAGGAGGTTTGGTCTGCTAGGAGCCAGTCCCTCAGTCTACCAAAACTAGAAGAAGAATATAACCTCCTTCCAACCCCAACTACATGCAAAAATGTGTCCTATAATATTGCTAAGGGTCATTGGCAGGCTTTTTGGTTAGCATGGTGGAAAGAACACAGGCCTTGGCATCAGCCTCCAAAGTTTAAATCCTGATTCCACCTGTGTGCATAGCTTTGGGCAAGTTGTTTCTCCCTCTGAGCCTTGGTTTCCTAAGCTATAAAACGGAAATAATGACCTATTTCACAGCGTTGTTGGGAGAAGTAAGGTAATGTACACAAGCAGATAGCACAGTGACAAGCATATAGTAAACCTCAATATCTTAGTTACCCAAGATCAGGTTTTTACCTCTTTTTGGAAACAGCATCAACTTTGTCTCAAAGTTCTAAAAAGCATTAAGCTTTTACAACTATCTACTAAGGGACTGATTCTTTTTTCCACTCATCCTTGTTATCAAGAAGTGGTAACTTGATGTTTATATTACCAATAGCCTACTTTCAAAGTGTTTTGATGCTTCAGGTAATTCAGAATGGCTCTAACTAGGTATCAGAAATATCAGAACAAATAGTTCTCAAAAAGCTTATCAGCAAATGGGCAAGTTTCCATAATAAACTTACATGTATGCAGTAGGTAAATTATATACCACACTATTACAGAGAAGTATATACTGAATATAATTTGTCTTTATGCTTCGTCTCCATCTGAGCGACCACTCCCAGTGGGGGTGGTTGTAGGTGTGAATAAACTAATAGCTTTACTACCAGTACTTGGCTAAACAGAAAAAAAACAGAACCGTCCCTTAAAGGCCATTTATAAAATCTCATCCGTGGTTGCTAAATTCCTTTTTTTTCTCCTCTGTACAGAATTTTCTTCTCCATTTTCACATATTTTTATCTTTCCCTAAGAGTAGATAATGGGACCTAGGAATGGGAAGAGTACATAATAAAATTCACCCAAGATTAAGAAAGAAACAAGTAATGCAAAACAATGGTAAAATTTCCTTCAAAAGTGTTCTTTTCATTTACTTTGACGTAATTTTATTTCTTAACATTAAAATACTGGTAGCTCCATTTTCAGATCATCAGTTCTGTAACTCTGCAAAAAATCTCTCATTTACAATTTTCTGATTTATAAAATGCGAAAGAAAACAATTACTATAAAAAGAACCCCAACTTACGATGTTTCAATTAATAATCCTCTCTCTATCCTACATGTAACATGACAAATGTAAAATTATGTTTGCAGAACAATGGCCTGCTCCTTTCTATTTTTGGAAGTTTACTGAATAAAATAGAGGTTACTTTAAATATACATATTTATATATATTTACATTTTTTTATATATATTTACACCTATATATGTATACACGCACACATGTAGCTCCTGATTTATGAACACCCAGTTTACAAGCAAATTAACCCACATTCAGGAATGGAGAACAAGGGACTCTGGGTTTGAAGTTATCCCCATTGTGTTTGGGGGAAACAACTGTTTTTGCCCCCTAATTCAGAGGTCCTCAAGGGTAACAGTTCCAGGTATAAAGAGCCAATATGCTTCTAGTAGCTGGAAATTACTACCCTACACCTTTATCCCCCTTTAAACACCGATCCAAACACACACTTGGTGAGCAATAAAAATGGTATTCTAGAGTTAGTCATTGTATCTAAGAATGTATTTTCTAATAGAAACAACATTTTAAGGGATGATTAAGTGGCTAGATATAGCCCTTCCAGCTATTCATTCAATATGCTCTTTCTGAGAGGACTATTTCGTATCTTCCTCTCTCAAACCTCTAACTTCTCTCACCACTTCTCACTTTCAGCTGACAGTCTCATTTCTTAGTTCACTGAGAAAAAAACAAATGAGAACCAGCTTATTTTCCCATCACTCAGTCGACCAATTACCTGTACCTATACTCTTTGCCTTTTTCTTATTAAGAATGAATAAACTTCCTTTATTCCTACCTAAAACCAATTCTTTTACCTATGAAAGGAAACCCTGGTGGCATAGCGGTTAAGTACTACAGCTCCTAACCAAAAGGTCGGCAATTCGAACCACCAGGTGCTCCTTGGAAACTCTATGGGACAGAGTTCTACTCCGTCCTATAGGGACGCTAAGAGTCGGAATTGACTTGATGGCAGCGGGTTTTGGGTTCTACCTACGAAATGGATCCCATTCCTTCTTGCTTCCTTAAGGACACTACTCTTTCAATTATCCTCTCTATATTCTACCCTGGTGGCACAGTGGTTAACAGCTATAGCTGCTAATCAAAAAGTCAGCAGTTCAAATCCACCAGCTGCTCCTTGGAAACCCCATGGGGCAGTTCTACTCTGTCCTATAGGGTCGCTATGAGTTGGAATAGACATGACAGCAGTGGGTTTGGTTTAGTTTTTGGTTTTATCCCACATTATTAGAATCCCTAGATGGCACAACGGTTAAGCATTTGACTACTAGGTGAAAGGTTGGGGGTTCAAACACACCCAGAGGCATCTCAGAAGACAGGTCTGGTGATCTGCTTCCGAAACGTCACAGCCTAGAAAATCTTTTGCATATATCGGGGTCATCATGAGTAGGAACTGACTCCATGGCAACTAACAACATCAACATCTTACATTATCAACTTCTCCACCCACAGGATTATTCCCACTGGCACCCAAAAATCCGATTCCCTCATATTTAAGGATTCTTTACTAGACAACCCCCTCCAGCTACTATACCATTTCTTTGCCCCGCTTTAGAGCAAAGCTCCTCAAAAAAGTTGTCTATACTGTCTTTCCATTTCCTCTCTACAATATACTTTAATCAATGTCTTATTCCACTGAAATTACTGTCTCCAAAAATCTCAATTTTGACAAATCAATCATCAATCCTAATTTTCCCAATCTCGCCGCAGCATTTGACATAGTTTTTTACTCCTTCCGCGAAGCATCTTCTTTATTTAGCTTCCATGTACTACATTTTTCTGATTTCCCTCCTTCTCAGCTTTCTTTGCTAGCTCCTCTTCCCCAGGTCTCAGTGCTCTTTTTCTATATTTACTTTCTAGGTATATTAGTTACCTATTTCTTGCTTTTTTTTTTTTTGTTTGTTTGTTATCTATTTCTGTGTGACAAATTATCCCAAAATTTAGCACCTTTTACAACAAACGTTTATCTCACACAGTTTCTGGGAGTCAGGAATTGGGAAATGGCTTAGCTGGGCAGTTTTGACTCAGGGCCTCTGATGAGGTTGCAGTCAAGCTGTCAGCTGGAGTTGCAGTCTGGGAAGGGGCTTCAGTATCCACTTTCAAGCTTACTCGTGGTTGTTGGTAGGAGGATTCAGCTCTTCAACACACCGACCTCTCCATAAGGCTACTACTCATGACATAACTTTCCCTGGTGCAAGTGATCCGAAAGAGTCTAAGATGGAAGCCACGGTATCTTTTATACCTAATCTAGGAGGTGACATACCATCACTTCTGTCGTATTCTATTGGTCACACAAACACCCTGGGAGAGGACTACAAAAAAGTATAAATACCAAGAGGTAGAAATCTTTGGGGGCCATTTTAGAGGCTGGAAATCACAATAGGTGACCACATCCAATTCCATGGCTTTAAATAACATCTATAGTCTAACAGAGCCCAATTTTATACCTCGAGTCTGGACCTCTCCTCTTGAGTTTCACATTTGTACAGCCAATTGCCTTAGCACCTCCATCCCGATGTCTAACAAGCACTTTAAACAATGTGGCAAAATCTGAACTCTTGATTTTCCATTCCCCTCCCCTGAACACTGCCCCTCTACCAGTATGCCTCATCCCCATAAATAGCACCAATATTCACTCAGTTGCTCAGGCCAAAAACACCTGTTATCCTTGAATTGGATCCTTGAATCTGAATCCTTTCTTGCCTTATCTCACATCAAATCTATTAACAAGCCACCTCTACAAATATAACTCAAGTTCCATGGCACCATCATCCTGCTTAGACTATGGCAACAACATTCTTATTATCTCTCACCCCTTGCAAAAATGGTATGGGGGCAGTGTCTGACCTCCTCTAACTTCACAACAGGAAAGGAGAATCCAGATCAACAGCCCAAGGCTGATTCCTCTGAGGCGGAGGCCAAACATAGCTCCTCTCTCTACCATTTTTACCAACTCTGACACCAACTGTCCCTCCCACATCACTCTCTACTTCTCTGCTGGGTTCGATTATTCATTGTGATGGTCACACAGAACTCACAGATCATACCCACGATTATGGGGTTATTAGAGAAGTCCCACCCCAGTGCTGTCGAGTAACAGGTTACAATTCAGGCTCCAGAACACATAAGGATACAGTTCTTCCATTAGGACAGCCTCTTCCCAGGCATGCTTGCAGGCATGCCTCTCCTTGGCTCTAGGCCTCTGCCCAAAGGCACTCAGCTTTCTCTCTCTGTGGGCTAGGACGCCCACGACGCCATCTCCTGCAACCGGGTCTCTGCTGTCAGGTCTCTCTTGCCACTGCTTTTCACCATCTTCAGGATTACATCTCTCTTTCTCCTTCTCTTGCTCTCAGTTTCCTGGTTCCAGGAGCTTCTCAGTGCAGGGATCCCAGGTCCAAAGGACATGCTGACTTTTGGCTGTTCTTCCTTGGTGGGGGTGGTGGGATCCTCTTTCCAGCCTTTCGGGTGGCTCATTTCATACCCAGCGGGATGACAAAACTGACCAATCCCTTTGCTGGGCCACAATTACCCTATCACAGAGCCCCCTGTAACTTGGGAGTTACAAGACCACGGCTAGAAAGGCCACACAAAAGTGACCCACCGCACTGCACCTCTAAAGCCAATTTCCCTCACAGTAGCCACAGCAATATTTATTAAACATAAAAGATAAATCTGATCACCTCTCTCCCTGTTTAAAACCCATCACACTAAAAATAAAATCCAAACTCCTAATCATGTTTATGGAAACCCTGGTGGCGTAGTGGTTAAGTGCTACGGCTGCTAACCAAAAGGTCAGCAGTTCAAATCTGCCACACGCTCCTTGGAAACCCTGTGGGGCAGTTCTACTCGTGTTTATACAAAGTCCTATAAAAGTGGGGCCTTTAACTTTGCCTTACAACTAATCTCGATCACTTTCCCTTTGCTCATTCTGCCTTAGCCACACAGGCCATCTTTCTACAACTCATAAATGCCAAGTTCATTGCCAAATCAGGGCCATCACATGGCTTGCTTGCTTCATTTAGGTCACTTATTCAAGTTTCACCTCCTCAGAGAGCCTTCCTTGACCACACTATATAAAATAGTGACCACTTGACCATCATCACTCTTTGTACATTAACTCAGCTTTATTCTTCTGTATGTACTTACCATCAACTGAAATCACATTATTTTTAAACTTTAGCATTATGGAGGTATGACTGGCATATAATAAACTATGCACATAATTAAATAAATAATAAACTGCACATAATTAAAGTGTACAACTTCCTAAGGTTTGACTCTCTCTCACACACACACACACACACACACACACACACACACTTATATACACATACACACGTTGTTGGTGCTGCTAGATGCCGTTGAGTCGGTTCTGACTCATAGTGAGCCTATGCATGACAAAACAAAACACTTCCCAGTCCTGCGCCATCCTCACAATTGTTGCTACGCTTGAGCCCACTGTTGCACCCACTGCATCAATCCATCTCATGAGGGTCTTCCTCTTTTTCACTGACCCTCTACTTTACCAAGCATGATGTCCTTCTTCAGGGACTGATCCCTCCTGATAACATGTCCAAAGTATGTGAGACATAATCTCACCATCCTTGCTTCCAAGGAGCATTCTGGTTGTACTTCCTCCAAGACAGGTTTGTTCATTCTTTTGGCAGTCCATGATATATTCAACATTCTTCGCCAACATCACAATTCAAAGGCGTCAATTCTTCTCCAGTCCTCCTTATTTACTGTCCAGCTTTCACATGCATATGAAAAAAACCAAAAACCAAACCCATTGCCATCGAGTAAATTCTGACTCATAGTGACCCTACGGGACAGGGTAGAACTGCTCCCCCCGTCCCCGTTTCCAAGGAGCGCCTGGTGGATTCGAACTGCTGACCTTTTGGTTAGCAGCCACGGCACTTAAGCACTATGCCACCAGGGTTTCCACATGCATATGAGGCAACTGAAAACACCACTGCTTGGGTGAGGCACACTTTAGACCTTAAGGTGACATCTTTGCTTTTCAACATCTCAGAGAGGTCTTTTGCAGCCAATTTGTCCAATGCAACGTGTCTTTTGATTTCTTGACTGCTGCTTCCATGGCTGTTGATTGTGGATCCAAGTAAAATGAAATCCTTGACAGCCTCAATCTTTTCTCCGTTTATCATGACGTTGCTTATTTGTCCAGTTGTGAGGACTTCTGTTTTCTTTATGTTGAGGTGTAATCCATATTGAAGGCTGTGGTCTTTGATCTTCATCAGTAAGTGCTTCAAGTCCTCTTCACTTTCGGCAAGCAAGGCTGTGTCATCTGCGTAACGCAGGTTGTTGATGAGTCTTCCTCCAATCCTGATGCCCCGTTCTTCTCCACACAGTTCAGCTTCTCGGATTATTTGCTCGGCGTACAGACTGAATAGGTATGATAAAAGGATACAATCCTGACACACACCTTTCCTAACTTTAAACCACGCAATATCCCCTTGTTCTGTTCAAACGGCTGCCTCTTGATCCATGTACAGATTCCGCATGAGCACAATTAAGTGTTCTGGAATTCCCATTCTTCACCATGTTATCCATGATTTGTTATGATCTACACAGTCAAATGCCTTTGCACAGTCAATAAAACACAGGTGAACATCTTTTTGGTATTCTCTGCTTTCAGCCAGGATCCATGTGACATCAGCAATGATATCCCTGGTTTCACATTCTGTTCTAAAACCGGCTTGAACTTCTGGTCCCTGTCGATATACTGCTGCAGCCGCTTGCATGTGATATTAATGATATTGTTTGATAATTTCAGCATTCAGTTAGATCATCTTCCTTGAAAACAGGCATAAATATGGATCTCTTTCCAGTTAACTGGCCAGGCAGTTGTCTCCCAAATTTCTTGGTGTAGACAAGTGAGCACTTCCAGTGCTGCATCCATTCGTTGAAACATCTCAAATGGTATTCCCTCAATTCCCAGGGCTTTGTTTTTTGCCAATGCCCTCAGTGCAGCTTGGCCTTCTTCCTTCAGTACCATTGGTTCCTGATCATATGTTAGCTCCTAAAACGGTTCAACACTGACCAATTCTTTTTAGTATAGTGAGTCTGTGTGTCCGCGATTTTATTATTTTTTGTTTTCTATTTATTTCTGCTCAGGTTTTAATTATTTCCTTTATTCCGCTTACTTTGGGTTTAATTTGCTTTTCTTTTTATAGCTTCTTAAGGTAGAAGTTGAAGTCATTGATTTAAGACCTTTCTTCTTTTCTAATATAAGCATTTGGGGCTATAAATTTCCTTTTAAGTCCTGCTTTAGAAACATCCCACATGTTTTTATATGTGTGTTTTCATTTTCATTCATTTCAAAATTCTAATTTCCCTTTAGATTTCCTCTTTGATTTATGGATTATTTAGAAATGTGTTACCTAGTTTTCAAATATTTGGGGATTTTCCAGATATATTTCTGCTATTACTATTTTATTTAATTCATTGTAGTCAGAGAACATACTCTGTATGACTTAAATCCTTTAAAATTTTTTTTAAATAATTTATTTTATTGTTGTCATTGTTTTGAGAATATACAAAGCAGAACATACACCAATTTAACAGTTCCTACATGTACAACTCAGTAACGCTGATTACATCCTTCAAGTAGTGCAACTATTCTCACCCTTCTTTTCTGAGCTGCTCCTTCCCCATTAAACATAAATTCACTGCCACCTAAGTTTCCCATCTAAAGTTTCGAGTTGCTATTGTCAATCTGATCCCACGAAGAGAGATTTTAAAAGAGCATAATGCTCAAGACAGTCATTCTTTACTAGTTAAGCTACCTACTGTTTGTGAATCCTTCGAGGTTTACTGAGCCTTGTTTTATGACCCAGAATATGGTCTTTCTTGGCAAATGTTCTGTGTGCACTTGAAAAGAATGTGTATTCTGCTGTTGTTGGATGGACTGTTCTATAAATATCAATTAAGTCAAGTTGGTCGATAGTGTTGTACAAGTCTTCTAATTCCTTATTAATTTTCTGTCTACTTAGTCTATCAATCATTGAGAGAAGATTATTGAAATCTCCAACTGTAGCTGTGGATTTGTCTTGTCCTCCTTTCAGTTCTATCCGTTTTTATTTCATGCATTTTGAACCCCTGCCATTAGGTACACAAACATTTAGAATTATTATGTTCTTCTGATGAACTGACCCCTTTATCATTATGAAATGACCTTCTTTATCCCTGGTGATATTACTTGCTCTGAAATCTATTTCTTTTCTGCTAGCTTACTGTCTGTCTCTCTCAGTGAAATGTAAGTACCATGAGGACAGGGGCTGTGTCTTGTTTGGTATTCCTAGCATAGTAGCCAGCATTTGGTATATAAAAAAAATATATACTTAACAAATATTTACTAAAGGAATGAAAAGCGGAAAGAATTCGAATACATGTCAGATATAGAGCTAGATGTTAGGAATAAGCGATGAAAAGGTGCTAGTACCTGCTCTTGAGGAGAATATAGTAGAATGGATGAAACAGGTACAGACGCAATTTCAAGAGTGTGATATGAGTCATGAGAAAGATAAGTACAAGATGCTTTGGCAGATAAAGGAGGAATCTAACCTAGTCTAAAGTAATGAGGTACAACTTCTTGGAGGAGGTAAAATGTAAGATAATATCTGAATAGTAGAGCCAACCACAGAAAGAAGGGTGGTCCTCCATTAGCAGACAACAGGATGAACAAAGGCCCATAGGTAATAAAGAATATGATGCTGTAGCATAATAAGAGTATGTCAGAACTCTCTCGGGGGTTCCTATTCTGTCTAGAAAACATACTGCCCAAGGCCCACAGCATACTGAGCCTTCACGGCTATTGGGCTGTCTTTGGTATGCCTACATACATCTGTTCCCAGTAGTTGAACTGTATGCTTACTAAGAATCTCTTAAATAGTTCCTAGCCTGCTTCTGCCAGCAGTTCTTCTTATTGTGATTCAACTGAATAGTAATACAAAGATAATGAAATACAAATGCAAAAGATAATTGTTATTTCTATGAGAACTAAGTTGAATGCTTTCAAAAGACTAAATAGATGTGAAGTGCCAAAAGAAAACTTTGTTCTCAAAGTAAATATAAGGGCGTCAACTCTAAAAATTAGGAGAAAAAATGTCAAATTAGAAGACTTCTACTTTAGAACAATATGCCAGTAAGAATGGAAAAGAGAGATTGGTAAGAAATGTGGTTGATGTGGTGAGCAGAGTCCACAGGGCTTTGTATGACCCTCTAAGGTTTTCGGATTTTATCCTGAGGTCAATAGTTAGCATTCAAATATACTGAGCAAGACAGTGACAAAATCAGATTCACATTTTAGAAAGATGGCTCTGCCTGCTGAATAAAGAGTAAAAGAACAAGATTGAAGGCAGAAAGATTTGTCAGAAAGCTGTTGCAGTAATCGAAACAAGAGATGACAGTGGTTTAACAGACTGATTTCACTATTCTTAAGAACTAATAATGGATTAAATAGATTTAGTCAGCTTTCTAAGAAACAAACATTGCTGTCATAGTTTTCATGGGAAAGCATGTTCCAAAGAACCAAATTACATGCCCATTAGCATACAATTTATTCGTGGACTGGGGACTGCTTACCATTTATTTGTCACTTAAAATAACTTCTACAGAAGCCTCGTCTGCTTCCCAAAACTACAATCTTAGTCTGAATCATTCCCACTACAGTTGTGAAACTTCCTTCTTTTGCAGAGGACATCTTAAAAAGGTCTGCTTCTGAATATGATTTTCCAAAATAGATCTTTTTAAATGTTTGTACAAAACAAACAGAGGTTAGGCTTTGGTATCTGGGAATATAAACTACTTTCAGCACCCAGAAAAGAAGAACACTTACTTCATGGAATACTGCTCCAGAATATGGAGACACTCCCAAGTCCAACAGTGAGAGGCCTTCAACCACTGAAAAAGAAGACATCCACATTTACTCAAACATTGGAGACATAGGTCGATGGCCATAAACCAAAGTATTACATACTCTGAGGACCAAGAGGGGCCTCAGAGTTTATCTGATACCCTCTACATCATTCCCAACAAGTGGCTTTAAGTCTTGATTTAAATATTTCCAGTGATGGGAATTCTCTTCCATACAGTGCATCTCTTTCCACTGTGGGGCAGGGCTCATTGTGAGAGTTTTTAATGTTAAACTATAAGCTTCTTTCTATCCCCCTGTAATTTTCACCCACTCGAAAACGTGATTTATTCATATACATTCTATCCCGTTCCAAAACAGTAAGATAACAAATTAGAAGCTGGTGAGAAATGTTGTTCATAATGTGGGGAAATAGGCATTGACTCTCACATGCTGCCTGTTTGGGTATCACTTATAATAACCTTTCTAGAGGGCAGTATGTACTTTTTGTCTGTGTGTGATTCTGGTTTACAGAACAAACTAAAATTGTCTCATTAGACAATATACTTATTGTTTTGCCAACTCCACCACGTGTCAACACTCTCCCCTTCTCGACCTCGGGTTCCCCATTATCAGCTTTTCTGCCTCCTCCTACCTTCTCATCCTTGCCCCTGGGCTGGAGTGCCCATTTAGTCTCGTTTTATTTTATGGGCCTGTCTAATCTTTGGCTGAAGGGTGACCCTCAGTAGTGACTTCAGTGCCAAGTTAAAAGGGTGTCCGGGGGCCATGCTCTTGGAGTTTCTCCAGTCAAAATACGTACTTTTTAAGTGTGTGCCTTTGATTCAAAAATTATTGTTTTTAGGGTAATTTACCCTAGGGAAATAAGTAGGCAAGCGCTGAAAGGGGTATGCTCATTATAATGCTTACGATACTGAAAAGTTGGAAATAATTCAATGTCCACGATGGAGGTTTATTTAAATAAATTACAATACACATACACAATGGAACATTTTACAGTTAAAATTTTATTATGACATAAATGACTGAATAAATAGTGGGAAAGAAAGAACGTCTCTTACTTACAGAAGAACTCTAAGTAATGAATGTAGAAGGAAAGATAGAGATAGAAAATTACCATCTGGCAGACACCACAGTAATATATGTAAAAGGCCAAGTGTCATTGATGAATGGTAAAAATTAGTGGGCAAAAATATGATAAGAAACAAAATACTTCCAAACGGAAAAACAGTTTTACAGCGGATAAACCTGGCATTCATTACCTTAATCAAATAATCAAATTAACATCACCGAGAATATACCGACTAGTTCCCATATCGACATCAAGTATCTCCTGATATAACAATGCACTGAGACGGACAGTTCTAACTACCTGGTGACAGGTCATTAGGGCTTCAAAGATGCCAAAAATCAAACCAGCTCACAGGACCAGCCTATTTGGGCATATCAAAACAGAACAAAAAGCTGGGATACAGTTAGCAAACATAAAATAAATAAATATAATAACTTATGGATGGCTCGGAGACTACATCAAATCACATAAAGGGGCAGACCATGATGGCTTCAGCAAGCGCCCAAAACAAAGAAGAAACCTTCTAGAAGAAGGTAGCATCTTGGAATTATCGGATCTAGATTTCAAAAGATTAATAGGCAGAGCTCTTCAAGAGATCAGGAAGGAAATCAGGCAAAATGCAGAACAAGCCAAGGAACACACAGACAAAGCAAAAGAGGAGCTAAAGAAGGTTATACAAGAGCATAATGAAAAATTTAACAGTCAGCAAGAATCCACAGAGAGACAGCTAACTGAAATCCAAAAGATTAACAATAAAATTTCAGAATTAGACAACTCAGCAGAAAGTCATAGGGGCAGAATTGAGGCAATGGAAGTCAGAATTAGTGAGATTGAAGGTAAAGCACTTGACACCATTATCAGAGGAAAAATCAGATAAAATAATTTTAATAAATGATGAAATCCTAAGAATTATATAGGACTCTATCAAAAGGAATAGCCTATGAGAGATTGGGATACCAGAAAAGGGGTGGATAACAGAAAATATCGAGAGAATTGTTGAAGATTTGTGGGCAGAAACCCTCCCTGATATCATGAAAGATGAGAAGATATCTATCCAAGAAGCTCATCGAACCCATACAGGGCAGACCCCAAAGGAAAGCCACAAAGACACGCTATAATCAAACTTGCCAAAACCAAAGATAAAGAGAGAATTTGAAGAGCCGCTAGGCATAAACAAAAAGTCATCTACAAAGGAGAGTCAGTAAGACTAAGCTCTGACTACTCAGCAAAAACCATGCAGGCAAGAAGACAATGGGATGACATATACAAAGCCTGGAGGGAAAAAGCCTGCCACAAGAATTCTATATCCAGCAAAACTGTCTCTCAAATGTAATGGCAAAATTAGGGCATTTCCAGATAAACAGAAGTTAAGGGAACCTGTACAAACCAAACCAAAATTACAAGAAATACTGAAGGGAGTCCTCCGGTTAGAGAATCAATAACATCAGATAACAACCCAAGACTGAAAAACAAGACAGAACAACCAGATATCAGCCCAGATAGAAAAGTTACAAATAAATCAAAGCTAAAAACACTGAAAATAGGGAAACAGAAATGTCATTATGTAAAAGGTGACAACATTAAAACAAAAAAGAAAGACTGAATAATGTAGTCATAGAATTTTCATATGGAGAGGAAGTCAAGGCAATATCAAGAAATAAAACATTGGCTTAAACTTAGAAAAATAAAAATCAAGAAAAGCATAAAGACTCAGCAAACACAAAATCAACAATTATGAAAATGATGAAAAGAAAATTCTTAAAGAAAAACAACCCAACATAGAAAATTAACTGGAACAAAGAAACTGTCAACATCATACACACACACAAAAATACATCAAAATGACAGCACTAAACTCATATGTATCAATAATTATGCTGAACATAAATGGACTAAATGCACCAATAAAGACAGTGGCAGAATGGATTAAAATACATGATCTGTCTATACGCTGCCTACAAGAGACACACCTTAGACTCAAAGACACAAACTAAAACTCAAAGGATGACCCATACCTCACACCAAGCACAAAAACTAACTCCAAGTGGATCAAAGACCTAAACATAAAGACTAAAACGATAAAGATCATGGAAGAAAAAATAGGGACAACCTTAGGAGCCCTAATACAAGGTATAAACAGAATACAAAACATTACCAAAAATGATGAAGAGAAACCCGATAACTGGGAGCTCCTAAAAATCAAACACCTATGCTCATCTAAAGACTTCACCAAGAGAGTAAAAAGACCACCTACAGACTGGGAAAGAATTTTCAGCTATGACATCTCCGACCAGCACCTGATCTCTAAAATCTACATGATTCTGTCAAAACTCAACCACAAAAAGACAAACAACCCAACCAAAAAGTGGGGAAAGGATACGAACACACATTTCACTAAAGAAGATATTCAGGCAGCCAACAGATACATGAGAAAATGCTCTCGATCATTAGCCATTAAAAAAATTAGAGAAATGCAAATTAAAACTACGATGAGATTCCATCTCACTCCAACAAGGCTGGCATTAATCCAAAAAACACAAAATAATAAATGTTGGAGAGGCTGCGGAGAGATTGGAACTCTCATACACTGCTGGTGGGATTGTAAAATGGTACAACCACTTTGGAAATCCATCTGGCGTTATCTTAAACAGTTAGAAATAGAACTACCATACAACCCAGAAATCCCACTCCTCGGAATATACCCTAGAGATACAAGAGCCTTCACACAAACAGACATACGCACACCCATGTTTATTGCAGCTCTGTTTACAATAGCAAAAAGCTGGAAGCAACCAAGGTGTCCATCAATGGATGAATGGGTAAATAAACTGTGGTATATTCACACAATGCAATACTACGCATCGATAAAGAACAGTGACGAATCTCTGAAACATTTCATAACATGGAGGAACCTGGAAGGCATTATGCTGAGTGAAATTAGTCAGAGGCAAAAGGACAAATACTGTATAAGACCACTATTATAAGATCTTGAGAAATAGTAAACCTGAGAAGAACACATACTTTTGTGGTTACGAGGGAGGGAGGGAGGGAGGGTGGGGGAGGGTTTTTTATTGATTAATCAGTAGATAAGAACTGCTTTAGGTGAAGGGAAAGACAACACTTAATACATGGAAGGTCAGCTCAATTGGACTGGACCAAAAGCAAAGAAGTTTCCGGGATAAAATGAATGCTGCAAAGGTCAGCGGAGCAGAGGCGGGAGTCTGGGGAACATGGTTTGTGGGGACTTCTAAGTCAATTGGCAAAATAATTCTATTATGAAATCATTCTGCATCCCACTTTGAAATGTGGCGTCTGGGGTCTTAAATGCTAACAAGCGGCCATCTAAGATGCATCAAGTGGTCTCAACCCACCTGGAGCAAAGGAAAATGAAGAACACCAAGGCCACACGACAACTAAGAGCCCAAGAGACAGAAAGGGCCACATGAACCAGAGACCTACATCACCCTGAGACCAGAAGAACTAGTTGGTGCCCGGCCACAATCGATGACTGCCCTGACAGGGAGCACAGCAGAGGACCCCTGAGGGAGCAGGAGATCAGTGGGATACAGACCCCAAATTCTCATAAAAAGACCAAACTTAATGGTCTGACTGAGACTAGAGGAATCCCGGTGGCCATGGTCCCCAGACCTTCTGTTGGCACAGGACAGGAACCATCCCCGAAGACAACTCATCAGACATGAAACGGACTGGTCAGCGGGTGGGAGAGAGATGCTGATGAAGAGTGAGCTAATTATATCAGGTGGACACTTGAGATTGTGTTGGCAACTCTTGTCTGGAGGGGAGATGGGAGGATAGAGAGAGAGAGGGAAGCCGGCAAAATTCTCACGAAAGGAGAGACTGAAAGGGCTGACTCAAGAGGGGGAGAGCAAGTGGGAGTACGGAGTTAGATGTATGTAAACTTATATGTGACAGACTGATTGGATTTGTAAACGTTCACTTGAAGTTTAATAAAAGTTAATAAAAAAAAATGCTGAAGAAAAACTATGAAGACCTACTATCAGAAGAAAATAAATGCATACAATTGCACAATACCTGCAGCAGATATAAAACAAAGACAATGATTCGCTCAGGACTGAGACAGTTAAACTAAAACTTCTACCCTAAGATACAGCCAAATTAAATTTTCAGCTCCATAGAAACATCCATTAATCTTATAATTTCGATAAATTCATTAATACAAAAAAAAAAACCTCAAAGGATGGAAAAACATATATCGAGCAAACAACAATCAAAAAATAGCAGAGGTGGCAAAATTAATCTCTGACAAAATAGACTTTAAAGCAAAATCCAACACAAAGGATAAGGAACGACACCATATAATGACAAAAGGGTCAATGAAACAGGAGAATATAATCATAATAAATACTTACATACCCAATGACAGGGCTTGAAAATATATAAAACAGACTCTAACAGCATTAAAAAGAAAAAGAGAAAGCTCCACAGTAACAGTAGGAGACTTAAACACACCACTTTCGGTGAAGGACAAACCATCCAGAAGGAAGTTCAACAAAAACATGAAAGATCTAAATGCCACACTCAACCACCTTGATCTCACATATACAGAACACTCCACCCAACAGGAGCCAAGTATACTTCCTATTCCAATGCACAGGGAACATTCTCCAGAACAGACCGCATATTAGGCCACAAAGCAAGCCTTAACAGAATCCAAAACATCGAAATATTACAAAGCTTTTTTCTGACCACAACACCATAAAAGTAGAAATCAGTAACAGAAAAAGGAAAAAAAATCAAATACATGGAAACTGAACAACAACTTGCTCAAAAACTACTGGGTTATAGAACAAATTAAGGACGGAATAAAGAAATTCACAGAATCAAATGAGAATGAAAATACATCCTACCAGAACCTTTGGTACATGGCAAAAGCAATGCCTGGAGGTCAATTTACAATAAATGCGCACATCCCGACAACTCGAACAAATAGAAAGAGAACACCCAAAGAAGCCCGGGGGGACCAGAAGAAAATAATAAAAAGTAGATCAGAAATAAATGAAATAGAGAATATAAAACCAATTGAAAGAGTTAACACAACCAAAGGCTAGTTCTTTGAAAAGATCAACAAAATCAATAAACCACTGACCAAACTATCCAAAGAAAAACAGTAGAAGCAGCAAATAAACTGAGTAAGAAATGAGGTGGGCAATACCACAAAAGACCCAACTGAAATTTAAAAAATCATAACAGAATACCATGAAAAATTTTACTCTAACAAATTTGAAACCTTAGAGGAAATGAACAAGTTTCTAGACATACTACCTACCTAAACTAACACAAACTGAGAGAGAACAACTAAATAAACCCATAACAAAAGAAGAAACTGAAAATGTAATTAAAAAAAACATCCAACAGGAGAAGCAGAGATTAGGCGAAATCTTGGGTGACACAATTTTTTTTAGGTGACTTATCTTTCTCTACCTTTGATTATAAATTGTTCTCTAAAAAGTTCTGAAAGATTGAGAAGCGGAGCCAAGATGGCAGAATACAAAGACGCTTCCGGCGAGCCCTCTTTACAACAAAGATCCGGAAAAAAACAAGTGAAACGAGTATATCTGTGACAGGCTGGGAGCCCTCAGCTTCAAAGGCAAGCTTAGAAAACGAACTGAGGAGTAGGGGGAGGAAGAGACCATTCAGAAGCAGAGAAGACTTGCTGGACCTGAATCGCGGGGAGCCCTCAGGCACCATTCCCGGGGCAGCGGCAGCGGCGGCGGGCTGGTACTAGCATTTGGCCTTGGCCAGTTTCCTCAAGGAGAAGCAGCCACCCACACAGCCCACTCAGTCCTCCGGAACATGAGGAGAATGGCGCTCTGGCAAAAGCTAAGTACTTGCATATATTTTAACGCGCCCCCCCCCCCACCCGCAAACCAGCTTCCGGGGCTGAATGCCTTGGGCCTGAGATAGGCACTGTTGAGCACCTAGAGCCATCCTCCCAGCCTTGGGGAAGGAAAAAATTGCACTTAGGGGAAAAGATAATTTGCTAGCTCCACTAACTGGGGGAGCTCAGGACAGAAGCAGCTCCTGTCCAGCCATAAACCATCTGTGGACTTGAGGACCTTCCCATTCTGCATGGACCTGTGTTGGCCTATTTCAGGAGAATAGGCCCTTGTTGGCAGACTCCGACCATTTCAGCTGTGCAATGGAGAGGTGGGTGTTTGATGTTTCACATTGCTTTGCCTATTAAACAAGGTCCCCACCTACCCACATCAGGGACCTAAGGACTGGTAACTTCACTTGGGTCACCCAGCCACCCGAGACAGGGGTCCAAAGATAACTGGTACCTCCCAGTCCTTACAACCAAAAACTCTGGGTGCCCATGGTCCCTCTGCAGAACCCTCCGACCTGCACGCTCTAGGGAACAGGGATATGCTTTCCTCAGAGACAGTCGGGAGTTGGTTCTTAGCCCCCTGCCTAGTTATGAGCATGACGTCCTGCTGCAATCAGATACCGGTATATACGCCAATCAGCCCTGCCCCTCTAGGACTGTAAGACAGAGCCTGTACCACACACTTGATGATGAGCTACCTGGAAACCTGAGCTGAATTCATACAAGAAAACTGAATGGATTCCTAGACCGATATACATGATAAAAGCTCTAGCCATCTGGGAACAGGACGTCAGAGCTCCAAACGTGAAAATAATCAAGCTAGCTCACTCAACCAAACCATAGGGGTATACCAAAAGAAAACAAAGCAAGAAGCTATGACACAGTAAGGAAGGATAAACTAATACAATAACTTACAGATGGCTCAGAGACAACAGTCAATATCAAGTCACATAAAGAAACACACCATGATCACCTCAACAGACTCTGAAACAAAGAATCCAGGGATCTTCTAGATGAAAGTGCATTCCTGGAATTACCAGATGCAGAATACAAAAGTTTAATATGCAGAACCCTTCAAGACATCAGGAAAGAAATGAGACAATATGCAGAACAAGCCAAGGAACACACAGATAAAGCAATTAAAGAAATTAGAAAGGTATTCAGGAACATAATAAAAAGTTTAATAAGCTAGAAAAATCCATAGAAAGGCAGCAATCAGAAATTCAGACGGTTTAACAATGAAATTAAAGAAGTATACAACTCAATACAAAGTCAGAGGAGCAGAATTGAGCAAGTAGAAGCTAGAATTTCAGAACCCGAAGAAAAATCACTTGGCACTAACATACGTGAAGAAAAATCAGATAAAAGAATTTAAAAAAATGAAGAAACCTTTAGAATCATGTGGGACTCTATCAAGAAAAATAACCTACAAGTTATTGGAGAACCAGAACAGGCAGCGATAACAAAAAATAGAGAAAATTGTTGAAGATTTATTGGCAGAAAACTTCCCGGGTATCATGAAAGATGAGAAGATATCTATCCAAGATGCTCATCAAACTCCACATAAGGTAGATGTTAAAAGAAAGTCACCAAGACATATTATAATCAAACTTGCCAAAACCAAAGATAAAGAGAGAATTAAAACAGCAGTGAGAGATAAATGAAAAGTCACCTACAAAGGACAGCCAATAAGAATAAGCTCGGACTACTTGGCAGAAACCATGCAGGCAAGAAGGCAATGGAATGACATATTTAAAAAATTGAAGGAAAAAAACTGCCTGCCAAGAATCATATATCCAGCAAAACTGTCTCTTAAATATGAAGGTGAAATTAAGACAGTCCCAGATAAACACAAGTTTACGGAACTTGTAAAAACCAAACCAAAACTACAAGAAATACTTAAGGGAGTTCTTTAGTGAGAAAAACAATAATATCAGGTATCAACACAAGACTACAACACTGGGCAGAGCAACTAGAAGTCAACCCAGACAGGGAAATCCAAAAAAACAAAGCAAGATTATTGAAGGAAAAAAAAAAAAAAAGCTCATAACAGAGTAATACCGATGTTATTATATAAAAGAAGACAACGATAGAATAATAAAGAGGGACTAAGAAATGTAATCATACACCTTCCGTACGGAGAGGAAGATAATAGCAACACGAAGAAATAAAAGTTAGGTTTAAATTTAGAAAATAGGAGTAAATAATAAGGTAACCACAAAGGAGACAAACTATCCTACTCATCAAAATAAAATACAAGAAAAAAATAGAGACTCAGCAGAAATAAAATCAACAACAACAAATATAAGGAAAGGACAATATATAAAGATAATCCACTCAGCACATAAACTTAACTGGGAAAAAAAAACTGTCAACAACACACAAAAAAGGACATCAAAATGATAGAACTAAATTCATTCCTATCCATAATTACCCTGAATGTAACTGGACTAAACGTACCAATAAAGAGACAAAGAGTGGCAGAATGGATTAAAAAACAAGATCCGTCTACATGCTGCCTACAAGAAACACACCTTAGACATAGAGATACAAACTAAAACTCAAAGGATGGAAAAAATTGTATCAAGCAAACAACAATCAAAAAAGAGCAGGAGTGGCAATATTAATTTCTGACAAAATAGACTTTAAAGTTAAATCCATCAGAAAGGATGAGGAAAGACACTACATAATGATTAAACGGACAATACACCAAGAAGATATAACCCTATTAAATATTTACACACCCAATGATAGGACTGCAAGATACATAAAACAAACTCTATCAGCATTGAAAAGTGAGATAGACAGCTCCACAATAATAATAGGAGACTTCAACACACCACTTTCGGTGAAGGACAGGACATCCAGAAAGAAGCTCAATAAAGACACAGAAGATCTAAATGCCACAATCAACCAACATGACCTCATAGACATATACAGAACACTCCACTCAACAGCAACCAAGTATACTTTCTTTTCTACTGTACACGGAACATTCTCTAGAATAGACCACATATTAGGTCATAGAGCAAGCCTTAGCAGGATCCAAAACACTGAAATATTACAAAGCATTTTCTCTGACCATAAGGCCATAAAAGTGGAAATCAATGACAGGAAAAGCAGGGAAAAGAAATCAAACACTTGGAAACTGAACAATACCCTGCTCAAAAAAGACTGGATTATAGAAGACATTAAGGATGGAATAAAGAAATTCAGAGAATCCAATGAGAATGAAAACACTTCCTATCAGAACCTTTGGGACACAGCAAAAGCAGTGCTCAGAGGCCAATTTATATCAATAAGTGCACACATCCAAAAAGAAGAAAGAGCCAAAATCAAAGAATTATCCCTACAAACCGAACAAATAGAAAGAGAGGAACAAAAGAAACCCACAGGCACCGGAAGAAAACAAATAATAAAAATTAGAGCTGAACTAAATCAAATAGAAAACAGAAAAACAATTGAAAGAATTAACAAGACCAAAAGCTGGTTTTTTTGAAAAACTCAACAAAATTGATAAATGATTGGCCAAACTGACAAAAGAAAAACAGGAGAGGAAGCAAATACCCCGAATAAGAAATGAGATGGACGATATTACAACAGACCCAACTGAAATTAAAAGAATCATATCAGATAACTATGAAAAATTGTACTCTAACAAATTTGAAAACCTAGAAGAAATGGACGAATACCTAGAAACACACTACCTACCTAAACTAACACAAACAGAGGTAGAACAACTAAATAAGCCCATAACAAAAGAAGAGATTGAAAAGGTAATCAAAAAACTCCCAACAAAAAAAAGCCCTGGTTCAGATGGCTTCACTGCAGAGTTCTACCAAACTTTCAGAGAAGAGCTAATACCACTACTACTAAAGGTATTTCAGAGAATAAAAAGGGACAGAATACTACCAAATTCATTCTATGAAGCCACCATATCCCTGATACCAAAACCAGGTAAAGACACCAGGTGAAAAGAAAATTATAGACCTATATCCCTCATGAACGTAGATGCAAAAATCCTCAACAAAATTCTTGCCAATAGAATTCAACAACATTCAAAAAAATAACTCACCATGACCAAGTTGGATTCATACCAGTCATGCAGGGATGGTTCAACAGTAGGAAACAATTAATGTAATCCACCACATAAATAGAACAAAAGACAAGAATCACATGATCTTATCAATTTATGCAGAAAAGGCATCTGACAAAGTTCAACACCCATTCATGATAAAAACTCTCAGCAAAATAGGAATAGAAGGGAAATTCCTCAACATAATAAAGGGCATTTATACAAAACCAACAGCCAACATCATCCTAAATGGAGAGAGCCTGAAAACATTCCCACTGAGATCGGGAACCAGACAAGGATGCCCTTTATCACCACTCTTATTCAATATTGTGTTGGAGGTCCTAGCCAGAGCAATTCGGCTAGATAAAGAAATAAAGGGCATCCAGATTGGCAAGAAACAGTAAAAGTATCTCTATTTACAGATGACATGATCTTATATACAGAAAACCCTAAGGAATCCTCAAGAAAACGACTGAAACGACTGAAACTAATAGAAGAGTTCAGCAAAGTATCAGGGTACAAGATAAACATATAAAAATCAATTGGATTCCTCTACACCAACAAAAAGAACATCGAAGAGGAAATCACCAAATCAATGCCATTTACAGTAGCCCCCAAGAAGATGAAATACTTAGGAATAAATCTTACCAGAGACATAAAAGACCTATACAAAGAAAACTACAAGACACTACTACAAGAAACCAAAAAAGACCCACATAGGTGGAAACACATCCTTGCTTATGGATAGGAAGACTTAACATTGTTAAAATGTCTATTCTACCGAAAGCGATCTATACATTTAATGCAATTCCAATCCAAATCCCAACAACTTCTTTAATGAGATGGAGAAACAAATCACCAACTTCATATGGAAGAGAAAGAGGCCCCAGATAAATGAGGCACTGCTGAAAAAGAAGAACAAAGTGGGAGGCCTTACTTTACCTGATTTTAGAACCTATTATACTGCCGCAGTAGTCAAAACAGCCCGGTACGGGTACAACAACAGATACATAGGTCAATGGAACAGAACTGAGAATCCAGACATAAATCCATCCACATATGAGCAGCTGATATTTGACAAAGGCTCCAAAACAGTTAAATGGGGGAAAGACAGTCTTTTTAACAAATGTGCTGGCATAAATGGATATCCATCTACAAAAAAATGAAACAAGAGCCATACCTCACTCCATGTACAAAAACAAGCTCAAAATGGATCAAAGACCTAAATATAAAATCTAAAACAATAAAGATCATGGAAGAAAAAATAGGGACAATGTTAGGAGCCCTAATACATGGCATAAACAGTACACAAAACATTATAAAGAATGTAGAAGAAAAACTAGATAACTGGGAGCTCCTAAAAATCCAACACCTAGGCTCATCCAAAGACCTCACCAAAAGAGTAAAAAGACTACCTACAGGCTAGGAAAAAGTTTTTAGCTATGACATTTCCGATCAGCATCTGATCTCTAAAATCTACGTGACACTGCAAAAACTCAACTACAAAAAAACAAATAACCCTATTAAAAAATGGGCAAAAGATATGAAGACACTTCACTAAAGAAGACATTCAGGTAGCTAACAGATACAGGAGGAAATGTTCACAGTCATTAGCCATTAGAGAAATGCAGATCAAAACTACAATGAAATTTCATCTCACTCCGACAAGGCTGGCATTAATCCAAAAAACACAAAATAATAAATGTTGGAGAGGCTGTGGAGAGATTGGAACACTTAGACACTGCTGGTGGGAATGTCAAATGGTACAACCACTTTGGGAATCGATTTGGCGCTTCCTTAAAAAGCTAGAACTACCATACAATCCAGCAATCCTACTCCTTGGAATATATCCTAGAGAAATAAGAGCCTTTATGTGAACAGATATATGCACACCCATGTTTATTGCAGCACTGTTTACAATAGCAAAAACATGGAAGCAACCAAGGTGCCCATCAATGGATGAATGGATAAATAAATTATGATATATTCACACAATGAAATACTACATATCGATAAAGAACAGTGAGGAATCTGTGAAACATTTCATAACATGGAGGAGACCGGAAGGCATTATGCTGAGTGAAATTAGTCAGTTGCAAAAGGACAAATATTGTATAAGACCACTATTGTAAGAACTTGAGAAATAGTTTAAACTGAGAAGAAAACATTCTTTTGTAGTTACAAGAGGAAGGAGGGAGGGACGGTGGGAGAGGGGTATTCACTAATTAGTTGGTAGATAAGAACTACTTTAGGTGAAGGGAAAGACAACACACAATACAGGGGAGGTCAGCACAACTGGACTAAACCAAAAGCAAAGAAGTTTCCCGAATAAACTGAATGCTTCGAAGGCCAGTGTAGCAGGTTTGGGAACCATGATTTCAGGGATATCTAAGTCAATTGGCATAATAAAATCTATTAAGAAAACATTTTGCATCCCACTTTGAAGAGTGGAGTCTGGGGTCTTAAACACTAGCAAGTAGCCATCTAAGATGCATCAATTGGTCTCAGCCCACTTGGATCAAAGAAGAATGAAGAACACCAAGCTCACAAGGTAATTATGAACCCAAGAGACAGAAAGGGCCACATGAACCAGAGACTGCATCATCCTGAGACCAGAAGAACTGGATGGTGCCCAGCCACAACTGATGACTGCCCTGACAGGGAACATAACAGAACCCATGGGGGAGCAGGAGAGCAGTGGGAGGCAGACCCCAAATTCTCATAAAAAGACCAGACTTAATGGCCTGACTGAGACTAGAAGGACCCCCGTGGTCAATGCCCCCAGACCTTCTGTTGGCCCAGGACAGGAACCATTCCCAAAGCCAACTCTTCAGGCATGAATTGGACTGGAAAATGGGCTGCAGAGGGATGCTGGTGAGGAGTGAGCTTCTTAGATCAGGTGGACACTTGAGACTATGTTGGCATCTCCTGCCTGGAGGGGAGATGAGAGGGTAGAGGTGGATAGAAGCTGGCGAAATGGACACAAAAAGAGAGAGTGGAGGGAGAGAGCGGGCTGTCTCATTGAGGGAGAGTACTTGGTAGTATGTAACAAGGTATATGTAAGTTTTTGTGTGAGAGATTGGCTTGATTTGTAAACTTTCACTTAAAGCACAATAAAAATTATTAAAAAAAAAAAAAAAAACTTCCAACAAAAAAAAAACCCTGGCTCTGATGGCTTCATTGGAGAATTCTACCAAACTTTCAGAGAAGAGTTAACACCACTACTACTAAAGGTATTTCAGAGCACATAAAAGGATGGAATACTCCCAAACTCATTCTATGAAGCCAGTATAACCCTGAAACCAAAACCAGGTAAAGACCCAACAACAAAAAGAAAATTACAGACCAATATCCCTGGTGAACATACATACAAAAATCTTCAACAAAATTCTAGCCAATAGAATTCAACAACATATCAAAAAAACAACTCAACATAACCAAGTGGGATTCATACCAGGTATACAGAGATGGTTCAACATTAGAAAAACAATCAATATAATCCATCACATAAATAAAACAAAAGACAAAAACCACACGATCTTATCAATTGATGCAGAAAAGGCATTTGACAAAGTCCAATACCCATTCATGATAAAAACTCTCAGCAAATAGGAACAGAAAGGAAATTCCTCAGTGTAATAAAGGGCATTTATACAAAGCCAACAGCCAACATCATCCTAAACGGAGAACGTCTAAAAGCACTCCCCTTGAGAACGGGAGCCAGACAAGGATGCCCTTCATCACCACTCTTACTCAACACTGTGCTGGAGGTCCTAGCCAGAGCAATTAGGCTAGAAAGAAATAAAGGGCATCCAAATTGGTAAGGAAGAAGTAAAAATATTCATATTTGTAGATGATATGATCCTGTACACAGAAAATCCTAAAAAATCCACAAGAAAACTACTGGAATTAACAGAAGATTTCAACAAAGTATCAGCATACAAGATAAACATACAAAAATCAGTTGGATTTCTTTACACCAATGAAGAGAACCTCGGACAGGAAATCGCCAAATCAATACAATTTACAGTAGCCACCAAGAAGACAAACACTTAGGAATAAATCAGTAAAAGACCTACACGAAGAAAACTACAAGACACTACTGCGAGAAACCAAAAGAAACTTACGTACGTGGAAAAACATATCTTGCTCATGAATAGGAAGTTTCAACATTTTGAAAATGTCAATTCTACCCAAAGCAATCTACAGATATAATGCAATTCTGATCCAAATTCCAAAAATTTTTTTAATGAGACAGAGAAACTAATCACCAACTTCATATGGAAAGGGAAGAGGCCCCAGATAAGTAAAGCATTACTGAAGAACAAAGTGAAAGGCTTCACACTACCTGATTTTGGAATCTATTATACCGTCACAGTAGTCAGAACAGCCTGGTCTAGTACAACAACAGACACATAGACTAATGGCAGAGAATTGAGAATCCCGATGTAAATTCCTCCAGCTATGAGCAGCTGATATTTGACAAAGTCCCAAAGTCCATTAAATGGGGAAAAAACAGTATTTTTAACTAATGATGCTGGCGTAACTGGATATCCATCTGCAAAAGAATGAAACAAGACCCATACCTCACATTGTGTATAAAAACAAACTCAAAATGGATCAAAGACCTAAACATAAAATCTAAAACGATCATGGAAGAAAAAATAGGGACAACACCAGGAGCCCTAATACATGGCATAAACAGTATACAAAACATTACTAACAATGCACAAACACCAGAAGAGAAACTAGACGGAGCTCCTAAAAATCAAACACTTATGCTCATCCAAAGACTTCACCAAAAGAGTGAAAAGACAACCCACAGACTGGGAAAAAATTCTTGGCTAAGACACATCTGATCAGTGTCTAATCTCTAAAATCTACAAGATACTGCAAAGCCTCAACAATAAAAAGTCAAATAACCCAATTAAAAAATGGGCAAAGGAATCTCCTGTCTAGAGGGGAGATGGGACGGTAGAGGGGGTTAGAAACTGGCAAAATGGTCCCGAAAGGAGAGACTGGAAGGAGGGAGCGGGCTGACTCATTAGGGGGAGAGTAAGTGGGTGTATGTAGTAAGGTGTATATAAGTTTATATGTGAGAGACTGACCTGATTTGTAAACTTTCACTTAAAGCACAATAAAAATTATTTTTTAAAAAATGGGCAAAGGATATGAACAGACACTTCAACAAAGAAGGCATTCAGGTGCCTAACAGATTACATGAGGAAATGCTCACGATTATTAGCCATTAGAGAAATGCAAATCAAAACTACAATGAGATACCATCTCACCTCAACGAGGCTGGCATTAATCCAAAAAACACAAAATAATAAACGCTGGAGAAGTTGTGGAGAGACTGGAACATTTATACACTGCTGGTGGGAATGTAAAATTGTACAACCACTACGGAAATCAATTTGGTGCTTTCTCACAAAGCTAGAAATACAAGTATCACACAATCCAGCAACCCCACTCCTTGGAATATATCCTACAGAAATAAGAGCAATCACACGAATAGATATATGCACACCCATGTTCACTGCAGCACTGTTCACAAGAGAAAAAAGGTGGAAACAACCATAATGCCCATCAACGGATGAATGGATAAACAAATTATGGTATATTCACACAATGGAATACTACACAATGATAAATAACAGCGATGAATCCGCGAAGCATCTCTTAACATGGATGAATCTGGAAGGTACCATGTTGAGTGAAATTAGTCAGTCGCAAAAGGACAAATATTCTACGAGACCACTGTTATAAGAACTCAAGAAAAGGTTTAAGCACAGAAGAAAACATTCTTTGATGGTTACAAGGGTGGGGAGGGAGGGAAAGGGGTATTCACTAAAATTATCTTAGGCGAAGGGAAGGACAACACACAATACAGGGAATGTCACCACAACTGGACTGAACGAAAAGTTAAGAAGTTTCCTGAATATAACCAAATACTTCGAGGGACACTGTAGTGGGGGGGGGGGCGGTGTCTTGGGACCATGGTTTCAGGGGACATCTAGGTCTACTGGCATAAGAAAGTTTTTTAAGAAAATGTTCTGCATCCCACCTAGATAAGCAGCGTCTGGGGTCTTAAAAGCTACTGAGTGGCCATCTAAGATACATCAATTGGTCCCAATCCACCTGGAGCAAGGGAGAATGGAGAACACCAAAGACACGAGGAAAATATGAGCCCAAGAGACAAAAAAGGCCATATAAACTAGGGATTCCATTAGCCTGAGACCAGAACTAGATGGCGCCCGGATAGCACCAATGACCGCAGTGACAGGGAACACAACAGAGAGTCCCTGATGGAACAGGAGAAAAGTGGGGTGCAGAACTCCAATTCACATAGAAAGTCCAGACTTAATGGTCTGACTGAGACTGAAGAAACCTCAGAAGGCAAGGCCCCCGGACTCTCTGCTAACCCAGAACTAAAATCATTCCCAAAGCCAACTCTTCAGACAAAGATTAGAGTGGACTATAAGATATAAAGTGATACTTGTGAAGAACGTGCTTCTTAGTCCAAGTAGATACATGAGACTAAATGGGCAGCTCCTGTCCGGAGGTAAGATGAGAAGGCAGAAAGGGACAGGAGCTGGTTGAATGGACACGGGAAATCTGGGGTGGAAAGGAGTGTGCTGACATATTACAGGGATAGCAGCTGGGGGTCACACAACGTGTGTATAAAATTTGTATGAGAAACTAACTTCAGCTGTAAACTTTCACTTAAAGCACAATAAAAAAAAAATGCTTAAAAAAAAAGTTAACTCAAATTCCTAAAAAAAAGCCAGACATACTGAATCAGTAGAAACTAAAGGACTTTCCAAGACTATTGCCTTGGGTACCCTTTAAACTTGGAACTCAAACCACTCCTACAGGTCACCACCAGCCAAAAGACAGAGGATCTCATAAAATAAACAATATCTATCACCTGTGAGTACTGTGCTCCTCTAAACAATCATCTAAATAAAGCCTAAGAGTCAACATTTACTCTAGACCAAAGATGAGAAGGTAAGGGGAGGACAAGGAAGCTAGATTAATGGAAACAGAACAATCAGAATGGAAATAAGAATGCTGACACACTATGAAGACTCTAACCAATGTCACTGAATAATACGTACAGCAATTGTTAAATGAGAACCTAACCTGCATGTAAATTTTCTCCAAAATAACAGTATTTTTTTTAATTAAAAAAAAAAGAAGGAATTAGGAAAATAGAAAAATCACCATTAGAAGACCACAGTAATAATTACCACAGGCAAGATCAATTTATAAAGGCAAAAATTAGTCAGCAAAAGTTTAAGGCGAAACAGGATATTTGCAGGGTCCCAAAGTATATCTTCCAAAATGTTTATTAATTACAAAGGGAAAACAGTAACTTTACAGTGGAGAAACCTGGCAGACACCATCTTAACCAAGGGATTAAGGTTAACATCACCAGAAATAAAACATTTCAATATCATGTGCCCCCTAACATAACGCACTCAGATGGGCACATCATCTCAGTGGTATTTCTTGCCCACATCCGTTACCTTCATCTAACCAAGACAAAACATCAGACAAAACCAAATTCAGGAACAGTCTACAAAAATATCTGACCAGCACTCTTCAAAACTGCCAAAGTCATAAAAGGCAAGGAAAGGCTGTGGAATTGTCACAAATCAGAGAAGACTAAGGAGACATGACAGCTTAATGCAATATGGGATCCTGAATAGAGTCCTAGAGCAGAAAAAGGACAATTGTGGAAAAACTGGTAAAATCTGAATAACAACTACAGTTTAATTAATAGTACTGCATCAATGGTATTCTTTCAGTTTTGATCATTTTACTATATAGGCATACTGTGGAGGTGCTGTAGGCTCAATTCCAGACCACTGCAATAAAGCAAATACAGCAATAAAGCGAGTCCTGTCAATTTTTTGGTTTCCCGATGCATATAAAAATTATGTTTACAGTATACTGTAGACTATTCAGTGTGCAATAGCACTATTCCTAAAAAAAATTAAAAATACACATAACTAAAAAATACTTTATTGGTAAAAACTGCTAGCCATCATCTGAGCCTTCAGTGAGTTGCAATGTTTTTCCTAGTGGAAGGTCTTCCTCGATGTCAATAGCTGCTGACTGATCAGGGTGGTTGCTGCTGAAGGTCGGGGTGGCTGTGGCAATTTCTTAAAATAAGACAATGAAGTTTGCCACATCGATCGACTCTTCCTTTCACAAAAGATTTCTCTGTAGCACATGATGCCATTTGATAGCATTTTACCCACAGAACTTCTTTTAAATTGGAGTCAATGCTCTCAAACCCTGCCACTGATTTATCAACTAAGCTTACGTAATATTCTAAATTGTTTGTTGTCATTTCAACAATGTTCACAACATCTTCACCAGGAGTAGATTCTATCTCAAGGAACCACTTTCCTTGCTCAACCATAAGAAGCAACTCCTCGTCCATTAAAGTTTTATCATGAGATGGCAGCAATTTAGTCATATCTTCAGGCTTCACTTCTAATTCTAGTTCTCTTGCTGTTGCCACCACATCTGCAGTCACTTCCTCCACTGAAGTCTTGAACCACTAAAAGTCATCCACAAGGACTGGAATCAACTTCTTCCAAGCTCCTGTCAATGTTGCTATTTTGACCTCCTCCCATGAATCACCAATGTTCTTAACGGCATCTAGAATGGTGAATCCTTTTCAGAAGGTTTTCAATTTACTTTGCCCAGATTCATTGGAGGAACACTATTTATGGTGGCTATTTTTTTTTATAGCCTTACAAAGTGTATTTCTTAAATAATAAGACCTGAAAGTCAAAATTACTCCTTGATTCATGGGCTGCAGAATGGATGTGGCATTAGCAGGCATGAAAACAACATTAATTTCCTTCTATTAACTCCATCAGAGTTCCTGGGTGACCAGGTGCATTGTAAAAGTGCAGTAATGTTTTGAAAGGAATCTTTTTTCTGAGCCGTCGGTCTCAACGGTGGGCTTAAAATATTCAGTAAACCATGTCATAAACAGATGTGCTGTCATCCAGGCTTTGTTGTTCCGGTTTACAGAGCACAAGCAGAGTAGATTCAGCATAATTTTTAAGGGCCCTGGGATTTTCCAAATGGTAAATGAACACTGGTTTCAACCTGAAGTCATCAGCTGCATTAGCCCCTAACTAGTCAGCTTGTTCCTGAAGCTCTGAAGGAAGGCACTGACTTCTCCCTAGCTGGGGAGTCCTAGAGGGCATCTTTCTCCTACCTACGGGTGTTCTGTCTGCAGTGAACATCTGTGGTTTAGTGCAGCCACCTCCGTCAATCATTTCAGTCAGATCTTCTAGATAACTTGTCGCAACTTCTACATGACCACTTGCTGCTTCACCTTGTGCTTTTAGGTTTTGGAGACGGCTCCTTCCCTTAAAGCTCATGAACCAACCTCTGCCAGCTTCAGATTTTGCTTCTGCTGCTTCCTCATCTCTCTCATCCTTCACAGAACTGAAGAGAGTTAGGGCCTTGCTCTGGATTAGGCTTTGGCTTCAGGGAATGTTGTGGCTGGTTTGATCTTCCATCCAGCCCACTAAAACTTTCTCCCTATCAGCATTAAGTCTGTTTCCCTTTCTTACCATTGGTGTGTTCACTGGAGTAGAACTTTTCATTTCGTGCAGGAACTTTTCGTTTGCGTTCACAACTTGGCTAACTGTATGACACAAGAGGCCTAGCTTTTGGCCTATCTTGGCTTTTGGCATGCCTTCCTCACTAAGCTCAATCATTTCTAGCTTCTGATTTTAAAGTAAGACACGCCATTCTTCCTTTCACCTGAACACTTAGAGGCCACTGTGGGGTTATTAACTGGCGTAGTTTCAATATTGTTGTGTTTCAGCGAATAGGAAAGACTGAGGAGAGGGAGAGAGACAGGCAAACGGCCAGTTGGTGGAACAGTCAGAACACACACATTTATCAATTAAGTTCACCATCTCACATGGTCATGGTTCGTGGCGCCCCAAAACAATTACAATAGTAACATCAAAGATCACTGATCACAGATCACCATAACAGGTGTAATAATAATGTTTGAAATATTGTGAGAATTACCAAAATATGACAGAGACATGAAGTAACCACATGCTATTGGAAAAATGGCACCGATTGACTTGCTCAACGCAGGATTCCCATAAACCTTCAATTTGTAAAACATGCAATATCTTAAAAAAAAAAAACACAATATCTGTGAAGAGCAATAAAAGGAGGTATGCCTGTAGTTATTTGCACAGCATAAGGACTGAGTAAGTATGGTGAAAGGATACAACCCTTACGTACAGCTTTTCTGACTTTAAACCATGCAGTATCCCCTTGTTCTGTTGGAACTGCCTCTTGGTCTATGTACAGCTTCCTCGTGGCACAGTTAAGTGTTCTGGAATTCCCATTCTTCGCAATATTATCCATAATTTGTTATGATCCACAGAATCGAATACCTTTGCATAGTCAATAAAATATCGGTAAACATCTTTCTGGTATTCTCTGCTTTCAACCAAGATCCATCTGACATTAGAAATGATATTCCTCATTCCACAACCTCTTGTTAATCTAGCTTGAACTTCTGGCAGTTCGCTATTGATGTACTGCTGCAGCTGCTTTTGGATGATCTTCGGCAAAATTTTACTTATGTGTGATATCAATAATAAAAAAAAATAGTGATCAATAATTTCCCCGTTCTGTTTAATCACCTTTGGACTGGACACAAATATGAATCTCTTCCAGTCGACTGGAGTCTTAGTCATCTAGTGCTTCTATAACAGAAACACCACAAGTGGATGGCTTTAATAAAGAGAAATTTATTCTCTCACAGTCTAGTAGGCTACAAGTCCAAACTCAGGGAATCAGCTCCAGGGGAAGGCTTTCTGTCTCTGCCAGCTCTGGAGGAAAGTCTTTGTGATGCATCAGTCTCCCCTTGGTCTGGGAGCATCTCAGCACAGGAACCTCAGGTCCAAAGGACCCACTCTGCTCCCAGCACTGCTTTCATGGTAGTATAAAGTCCCTATGTCTCTCTGCTCACTTCTCTCTTTTAGATCTCAAAAGAGATTGGCTTAAGACACTATCTAATCTTGTAGATCTCATCAATATAACTGCCATTAATCCATCTCATTGCATCACAGTGATAGGATTTACAGCACATGGGGAAATCACATCAGATGACAAAATGGTAGACAATCATACAATACAGGAATCATGACCAAGCCAAGCTGACAGATATTTTGGGGGGACACAATTCAATCCATGACAGTTGGCCAGGAAGCTGTCTTCCAAGTTTCTTGGCATAGATGAATGAGTACCTCCAGCACTGCATCCATTTGTTGAAACATCTCAGCTGATATTCCGTCAATTCCTGGAGCCTTGTTTTTCATCATTTCCTTCAGTGCAGCTTCACTTCTTCCATCAGTACCATAGGTTCTTTTCATATGCTACCTCTTAAAGTGGCTGAACATCAACCAATTCTTTTTGATACAGTGACTCTGTGTATTCCTTCCAACTTCTTTTGATGCTTCTTGTGTTCAATGTTTTTCCCATAGGATCCTTCGCCATACTTAATCTGTATGCTGAACAAATAATCCAAGAAACTGGACTATATGAAAATCACAGCATCAGGATTGGAGGAAGACTCGTTAACAACCTAGGATATGCAGATGACACAACCTTGCTTGCTAAAAATGAAGAACACTTGAAGCACTTACTGATGAAAATCAAAACTACACCCTTCAGTACGGATTGCACCTCAACATAAAGAAAACAAAAATCCTCACAACTGGACCAACAAGCATCATCAGGATAAACAGAGAAAAGACTGGAGTTGTCAAGGATTTCATTTTACTTGGATCCACAACCAACGCCCGTGGAAGCAACAGTCAAGAATTCAAGTAACAGATTGCATTAGGTAAATCTGCTGAAAAAGAGCTCTTTTAAAGTTTAAAAAGCAAAGATATCACTTTGAGGAGTGAGGTACACCTGACCCAAGCCATTATATTTTCAATAGCACAATACGCATGTGAAAGCTGGACAACGAACAAGGAAGACCAATTGTGGTGTTGGTGAAGAATACTGAATATGCCATGGGCTGCCAGAAGAATGAATAAATCTGTCTTGAAAGGACAGCTAGAATGCTCTTTACAAGCAAGGATGGTGAGACTTGTCTCACAAGCTTTGGACATCATGCTTGGTAGACTGTCAGTGAAAAAGAGGAAGACCCTTAACAAGATGGATTGACACTGGGGCTGCAACAATGGGCTTAATATAACAATAACTGTCAGGATGACTGCAGGACCTGGCAGTGTTTCATTCAGTTATAAACAGCGTCACTATGAGTCAGAATCTACTTAATGGCACCTAACAACACGCCTGTAGTTATATAAGATGTTAACAATAAGGGAGGCTGAATGAAGGGTATATGGAATCTCTCTGCACTGTCTTCACAACTCTTCTGTAAGTCTAAAATTTCAAATAAAGTTAAAAACAAACAAAAAGCTACCAATGTGCAGGCAATACAGAAGACAGAGGAACTTATTGAACTATACCAAGAACAAACAGTCAGGAAAAGAACTCTACAGGTCAAACAGTCTTAGTTCTACAACAGAAAAATATTAAAGAAAAGAAAGGGATTGCCAGAAACCCTCAGAGATTAAGAGCTATAAAAGACATATAAAAACATTTTTATAAGGGGAAGACTAAACTATAGTGTTTAGGGTTGCTCATTTGGGTGATAAAACGTCTTTTTAAATGCAAAGACATCATTACTTAATAGTCAGGAGAATGGTTACCAGAGGGGAGGAAGAGGGCTCTGGCTGGGATGAGACATGTGGAAGAGGCTTCTGGAATGGGTAGCAAAGTTCTGATTCTTGACTTGGATGACAGATATAAAAATGTTCACCTTATTATAATTCACTGAGCAATATATTTGTTATGTGTGGTTTCCTGCCTCTGTATTTACTTTACAATAAAAAAATTTTTTGAAGTAGTGGTATCAAAAGCGATACCACTGCTGACCCTGACTCTCATTGGAGGTGTATTTCTAAATAAGCATCAATACCCTGAGCTCTATCCTGAACTCAAGAAGCTAAATACATACTAACTCCTAATCTTTGGGGTCAGAGGCTGAAGAAAGACCAAAATACAGCAGAAGGGTTCCACTATTATTACTGACAGACTTCTACACAAGATAGTATCAACTCCGGTGCAAGAGTCATGCGAAAAGCTTGCTAGCTCTTCACATAAGACATTATTAGCTACGTGACCTGGGGCAAGTGACTTAATCTCTCTGTACCCCAATTTTCTCATCTATAAAATGAGGCTAATAACAGTATCTAGGAGTCCCCAAGTGGCGCAAACAAAAACTTGGCGGTTTGAACTCACCCTGTAGCTCTATGGGAGAGAGACCGGGCAATCTGCTTCCATAAATATTACAGCCAAGAAAACCCTATGGGGCAGTTCTACTCTGTCACATGGGGTCACTATGAGTTGAAACCAACTCCGTATCACCCAACAACAACCGTACTCTTAACAGAGGCATGTACAACGCACTACGAGACCAGTGGGAGGAGGGCCTAATGCTGCCTTGGGTCCCCTGGTACCCAGAAGAAAGCAGAAACCAA
Source organism: Loxodonta africana (assembly GCF_030014295.1). Classification (NCBI taxonomy): domain Eukaryota; kingdom Metazoa; phylum Chordata; class Mammalia; order Proboscidea; family Elephantidae; genus Loxodonta; species Loxodonta africana. The sequence goes on from NC_087365.1 coordinate 33,954,032, forward strand.
GTGGCTTTATTTCAATAAATAATTATATACAAAGATATCAAGTCCAACCTCTTAGTATCTCACACATGAATTACTGGGAAACCTGGGCAAGTTGCTTAACTTCACTATATCTGTTTCCTCGACTGTAAAATGGAAAAAATAACAGCATCTATCTCACAGAATTACTGTGCAGATTAAATGAGAAAAGGCATGTAAAAGGCTTACCCATAAAACCATTGCCGTAGAGGCGATTCCGACTCATACTGACACTGTAGGACAGAGGAGAATTGCCCCATAGAGTTTCCGGGAGCACGTGGTGGATTCAAACGGCTGACATTTTGGTTAGCGGCCGTAGCACTTAACCACTACGCCCCCAGGGTTTCTGATAGTCCCTGATACATACTATTTTAAAAATTTTAGCTCTGATTATCCATAAAACACCCATTTATTATGCCATTTCGTATCCTAAAACATCTATGGGATAACGTCAAAGCTCTAGCATTTAATTTTTTCTTTTTTTTTTAAGGGCATAAGGGGACTTCTGGAGTGCTGGTAATGTTTTGTTTCTTGATCTGGGTGTATTCGGCTTATAAAAATTCATTGAGCTCTACACTTACTATATGTGCACTGTATGTACATTACACTTCAGTTAAATAAAAAACTTGTTTTGTTTTTAAATAAACTTTCAAATTCTGGCCCCAAGGTAAACAGATATTTCACGTCCTTGAACATTTTTTGATCCTGTTTATCTTCTGTGCCTGGAACTGCACCTCTGTCTAATCTACATCCTTCAAAAGGCATCTCAAATCCAGCATCTTTAGGAAGCTGGGAAAGAAAGAAATGGTTTATTCAGGGTCAGAAACGCTAAGGAAGGAACTGGGTGGACACAGGAAGTACACTTCTCTTCCATGATTATAACTACCTGCTTGTCTTTTCTCCTCCACCAGCCTGTGGCTTCTCCAGCCTAAAATGCATCTCATTGTAAGTGCTACTATAAAACAATGTTTGATGAAGAATTTAAATAAGAAGGAATAGTAGGAAAAATTTCACTGCAAGACCCACAGTGAGAAGCGGTAAACACACACTCATACACATTCTCCTTGCTTAGGCAAGCCTGGCCCCCTCACCCCCGCCCCCCCCCCGCCACGCACATCCCCTATTCCAGGGTAGGACTGCCCGCCATCCTGCACTAAATCCCAATCACCTCTCCAAATCCCACTCCACCCAGGACCACCGCCTCTAATCCGAAACCTTCCATGGACGACGTCCCTAGGCTTTGGCCCCTCAACGGGACACGCCCCCTCAGGTGGTCAGGCCCCAGAACGTTCGCCTCACAACCCCGCCCCACGCCCTCTCCTCTCAACGGCCCCGCCCTCAGCACCCAGCCCCACGCCCTCCCCAAGCACTCCAGAAGCGGGTCAGTTCCTTCAGAACAGCGCGCTCAAGGCCATTGCCCCTGCCTCCCATTCACGGAAGCCGGGACAGCGCAGGCGGGACCTGGCACCCTACCCGAGCCAGTGGCCTCACCTCTTTTCCAAGAGCTCAGTGGAGACACCACCTCCACCCGCTCGGAAATGAACTCGGCCAAGCTGCAGCGGAACAAGGCCGCCCGCACGGTCACAGCCACCACCAGCACCAGGGCCAAGGGAGCCGCCATGATAGCTGGGGCGGGCGCGCAGGCGGGGAGGGAAAGGCCAGGCGGAAGAGCCCCGTGGCCTGCGCGCCACTCCCTGTAGTTCTGCGATCCCGCGCGCGCCGCAGCTGCCGCCGGTACAACCCAACTTGGGTACTAACACCCCCAGGAGGCCTTGCGGCGAGGCTGGCCAGGACGACGGAAAGCGAGGCGGCTCAAGCTTGTTTCAAACCGTAGGGCGACGCCTTCCCCAAGAACAGGTGAAGCGCAAAACCGCGGCAGGTGGAGCTGTGTTGAAAGCAGTTTTCTTCCTGGGCTTATGAGCGAGTTTAAAAGCTAGTTCATTCTTAAGTGTATATTTTTTAAAGAGTATTAAATATTGATTCATTTAGTTATTCTACAGGTGTTTATTGAACGCCAGCTTTATGCTAGGCACTATATTGGGTTCTGAGGATACATTTTGGAGTAGTAGACAGACTTACTAGCTTTCTGACCTTGAACAAGTTGCTTAACTTTCTGTACGTCAGGTCTGGAAAATGCACTGGAGTTGGCTGGTACAGGCTCGCCTTAGACGATTGAGAAATGTTTAGAGATTTTGCTAAGCGGTTAAACACATTGTTAAAAATTAAAGAATGTAAGTTTACAGTTAATTCAATTAAAAACAAAGGCAAAAATACTAAAAACTCGTTACTTCCTCATTATTTTACCTGTTTTATAGTTTTATCTGTACTCTTGAGGTTATAACCGCTAAATCTATGGCAGAAATACTATATAATGGTATGCCGCTGTCCTCTTCTCAAATGGGAGTTCGGTTACCTCCGGTTGGTAGCTTGTAATTCGCCCTGGTGCCAGTGTTTATATAAATCAACAAACTACAAATCAGGGCATTTTGGTTTTGAGAACCAGTTGATAAGCATTAAACAGCATGCCACCTCACTAGTTAATGTATGGCAACTGCTTGTGGTAAGTGCTCACATGTTCTATATTAGTATTAAATAAAGGTACAAGGAAATTTGAGCTCTCTGAAGAAAATAAAACTGGTGCGTAATTAAAAATAAGTGTTGGCAAAGAGCAATGGTAACAGTTCCTGGAAGTGATCAGGGAAGGCTCTGGAAAGAGGTGGCATTTGAGCTGAGACCTGAAGGATTAAAAACTAATCAGAGTTTCCAGGAGGAGGAAATAGGTCCTGAGGCAGGAAACAGCAAGGTGTGCTTGAGGATCAGAAATGAAAAAGTATGGCCCAAGTGGGAGTGGCCAGGGAACAGAGTGGTAGAATGTGTGGGTGGTGAGGCAGGTACCTGTTGGCTTTGATTGGGAATTTGGTTTTTATCAAAGTGCAACCCATTGAGCCATTGAAGAATTTTAAACCAGAAAGTGATGTAATCAGATGTACATTTTTTAAAATTATTTTGTTGTAGTAAAATGTATTTTACAAAGCATTTGCCATTTCGACCATTTTTACATGTACAGTTAAGTGACAGTATGTTCACCGTGTTGAGCAACCGTCACTACTATCTGTTGATGATTTTTTTCATCACCCTTAACAGAAATTCAGCACCCTTTAAGCAATAACTCTCCAAATGTACATTTTTAAAAGATCACTGTATGTGCAGGCTATACTGGGTATTAGGGAATATTGCAGTGATAATATTGCACCACCACCATGGCCCCCCTTCTGCCTTTGTAGAGCTTGGAGAGTAGTAGAGGAGAAGAGTAATAGTAGAAGACAGTCAAAAAGAATAACACAAGTAAAAATAATATCACATACCCTGATGGGAGAAGGAAAAAAGGGAGCAGGATGCTAGGGGAGTGCAAAAATCAGCCCCAGGCTGATAGCTTGCTGAACCATTGGGAGGAGTAGATCACCTGGGAGAGGGTAAGGAGAAAATTAAGAAGGAATAGAGAGAGGTATTCTCGTCCACTGAGTGCAAAGCACTGTGCCATACTTTTTTTTTTAATTGTGATGAAAATATACATAGCAAAACATACACCAATCCTGAGTAGCATCTGTGGTCTTAAAAGCCTATGAGCGGCCACCTAGGATACTCCACTGGTCTCATCCCTTCGGGAGCAAGGAAGAATGAAGAAAACTGAAGACAAGAGGGAAAGATTAGTGCAAAGGACTAATGGACCATCTACCATGGCCTCCACCAGACTGAGTCCAGTACAACAAGATAGTGCCTGGCTACCAGCACTGACTGCTCTGACAGGGATCACAGTAGAGGTTCCTGGAGAAAAATGTAGAACAAAATTCTAACTCAAAAAGGAAGACCAGACTTGCTGGCCTGACAGATACTGGAGAAACCCTGAGAGTGTGTCCCCTGGACACCCTTTCAGCTCAGTAATGAGGCCACTCTTGAGGTTCATCCTTCAGCCAAAGATTCAACAGGCCCATGAAACAAAACAAGACTAAAGGGGTTCACCAACCCTGGGGCAGGGACTGGAAGGCAGGAGGGAACAGGAAAGCTAGTAATAGGAAACCAAGGGTTGAGAAGAGAGAGTGTTGACATGTCGTGGGGTTGTTAACCAATGTCATACAACAACATGTGTACTAACTGATGAGAAACTAGTTCTGTAAACCTTCATCTAAAGTTCAATAAATAAAAAAAAGAAAAAAATACACCAACAGTTTTTACATGTTCAATTCAGTGACGTTGATTATATTCTTCAAGTTGTGCAACCATTCTCACTATCCTTTTCCAAATTATTTTACCACCATTAGCGTAAACTCACTGCCCCCTTAGCAAAAACTCCTTTTCCCTTCCTTCCCACACCTGTTAACCACTATTAATTTTTGGTTTCTATATATTTGCTTATTTCATATAAGTGAGATCATACAGTATTTGTCCTTTTGCAACTTATTTTCACTCAGCAAAATGTTTTCAAGGTTCATCCATGTTGTGGCGTGCATCCGGACTTTATTTCTCTTTATGGCTGAATAATAATCCATTGTAAGTACATATATACCAGATTTTGTTTATCCATTCATCTGTTGATGGACATTTCAGTTGTTTCCATATTTTGGTTATTGTGAAAAGCGTGCTGCCGTGGACATTGGAATGAGCACAGGTTTCTGTTTGTGTTACTGCCTTCACTACTGGGTATATATCTAGGATTGGAATTGTTGGGCCATGTGGTAGTTCCATGTTCAGCTTTTTGAGGAACCATCAAACCGTTTTCCACAATGGCTGTACCATTTTATATTTCCACCAGCAATGGAGCAGGGTTCCAGTTTCTCCACAACCTCATCAACATCTATTGTTTTTTGTTATTTTGATCATTACCATTCTAATCGGGGTGAGATGATATCTCATTGCGGTTTTGATTTGTGCTGTACTTTTAATACATATGAGTTCATTTAGTCTGTTCAACCTTTCCTAAAGATGTAGGTGTTGGTATCTCTTTTTATGTAAAAGGAGGAAATATGTATATTACATCATTGTAGAGCTAGTGTAGGGAGGAGAGGCTAAGAACACTGCCTCTGGAGCCAGACAAAGCTGTTCAAATCTGATCTCTGCCAGTTCTTTGCTTTCACCTTTAACAAGTTATTTACCTCTCTGAGCCTCAGATTCCTTGCCTGATAAGTGGAGGTGATTGCAACACTAGTATGATAGTGAAGATTGAACAAGATAATGCAATGCGAAATGCTTGGCACATACCAAGTGCTCAATAATGTATGTCAGTTAGCTGTCATATTATTATTAAAATCATCCTGACAGATGACTTGAAAGTTCTTCTTAGGATAAGGATTGTCATTGGAAAAAAAAAAATAGTAATTAGCCAGTGGGGGTAGAAGCTGTGACCCAAACCAGTGGTTCTCAAACATTAGTTTGTATGGATGATAGAGCTAAAAATAACAACTTAAAAATAAGAAACATTGGAGTAAGTCTTCATGATATTGGGTTAGGCAATAGTTTCTTAGCTATAACACCAAAAGCATAAGCAACAAAAGAAGACATCAATGCATTGGACTCCATCAAAATTAAAAACTTTTGTGCATCAAAAGACACCATTAAGAAAATGAAAAGAGTCCACAGAATGGGAGAAAATATCTGCAAATCATGTATCTAACTAGGGACTTTTCATCAAGAATTTATAAAGAACTTGTACAACTCAAAAAGACAACCCACTTTAAAAATGGGCATGTAGTGTAACGGATTGCTTTTTTGTGTGGCCTTTCTAACCATGGTCTTGTAACTCCCACTCAGGTGACTGGGCGGGACTATGTAATAGAGTAATAGCAGCCCACCAAGGGGATTGATCAGTTTTGCCATCCCATTGGGCTTGAAATGAACCACCTGAGAGGAAAGAGAAGTGCCCACAATCACCAAGGCAGGAGAGACCCACAGAAGACAGCGCAGTGGGCTTCCCAGCTCATGGAGCGAGGAAGCTGAATGCCTTTGGGCAGAAACTGAGGGCCTGAAAGAACCCTACGCCTGACCCATGAATTTGGAACTTGCCAGCCTCCACAAATGTGTGAGCCATTTCCTTTATATGATTTGTGAGTTCTGTGAGACTTTGCAGCGAATTAGGGAACCCAAAGACAGGAGGAAGAGTACTGAGGGGAGTGGGAGCAGTAGATGTTAGAGATGATGGAGTGGTACAGTGGCTTGGGAAAGTAGGACATTTGGGACACCTTTAACCTCCACCTCATAGGAACCACCTTTGTGCTGATCCTTATAAAAGAAATCATTCGTTTAGGGCAAAAGATCTCAAGAGACATTTCTACATAGAAGAACTGGCCAATAAGCATATGAAATGATGCTTAACATCACTAGACTTCAAACCAAAAAATAGAACGCACTACTGTGGAGTTGATTCCAACCTGTAGCCAAGCTCTTTACCACTGCTTATCCAGGGCTCCTCTCGCTAGCCTCAGGAAACTATAAATCAAAATCACAATGAGATACTACTTCATAACTACTAAACCAAAACCAAATCCGTTGCCATGGAATCGATTCCAACTCATAGCAACCCTATAAGACAGAACAGAACTGCCTCATAAGGTTTCCGAGGCTGTAAATCTTTACAGAAGCAGACTGCCACATCTTTTCCTGTGGAATGGCTGGGGGTTCAAACCTCCAATCTTTCAGTTAGCAGCCATGCACTTAACCACTGTACCACCTTTGTCTGTAAACCTTCACCTAAAGCACAATAAAGAAACAAAAAATGTTAAGCATAGAGTTACCATATGGACTCATCAATTTCACTCATAGCTAGAGTGGAATATATACCCATGAGAGATGAAAACATATTGTCTTGGTTATCTAGTGCTGGTATAACAGAAATACCACAAGTGGATGGATTTAACAAAGAGAAGTTTATGCTCTCACAGTCCAGTTGGTTAGAAGTCCAAATTCAGGGCACCAGCTCCAGGGGAAGGCTTTCTCTGTTGGCTCTGGAGGAAGGTCCTTGTGATGCATCAGTCTTCACTTGATCTGGGAGCATCTCAGCACAGGAACCTCAGGTCCAAAGCATGCCCACTGTTCCCGGCACTGCTTTCTTGGTGGTATGAGGTCCCCATGTCTCTCTGCTCGCTTCTCTCTTTTATATCTCAAAAGAGATTGGCTTAAGACACTATTTAATCTTGTAGATCTCATCAATATAACTGTCACTTAATCCATCTCATTACATCATACTGATAGCATTTACAACACATAGAAAAATCACATCAGATGAGAAAATGGTAGACAATCATACAATCCTACTTTCCTAGTAAGGAATCATGACCTAGCCAAGTTGACAGATATTTTGGGGGGACACAATTCAACCCATGACACACATATACATAAAAACTTGAATACTAATGTTCATAGCATCATTGTTCATAGCAGCCAAAAAGTAGAAACAACACAAATGTCCATTCTGTTTGTCCATGAATGTGGATAACAAAATGTGTTATATTCATACAATGGAATATTACTTGGCGATAAAAAAGGAATGAAATAATTGATACATGCCACAACATGAATGAACTTTGAAAACATACTGAGCTAAAGAAGCCAGTCCCAAAAAATCACATATTGTATGATCCCATTTAAATGAAATGTCCGGAATAGGCAAATCCATAGAGATAGCAATTAGATTAGAGGTTGTCTAGGACTCGAGGGGATTGGGAAGGCTGAAGTGTAATGGCTAAAGGGTATGGGGTATCTTTTTGGGGTGATGAAAATGTTCTAAAATTAGATTGTGGTGATCATCACACAATTGTGTGAATGTACTGAAAACCACTGAACTATATACATTAAATGGGTAAATTTTATGGTGTGTGAATTATATCTCAATATCTTAAAGAAAAGATGTGTGTATCAGAATCATATGGGAGATGTATTTTTTTAATGCAGATTTCCTAGTTCTGCCCTAGAGACTGATTCACTACGTCTGGGGTGGAGCCCAGAAACCTGCATTCTTAACAATTGTTCCAGATAATTCTGATGCTGTTGGTTCAAGAGCCATACTTTGAAAAACATTACCCAGAAGGCATAGGTATCTAGTAGCTTGTTCTTGTTATGTGCCATCCAGTGGATTCTAACTCACTGTGACCCCATAGGATGGGGCAGAACTGCCCCATAGGGTTTCCAGGCTGTAATTGACACAGTAGCTGCAACAGTGGGCTCAAACATAATAACGATTGTGAGGATGGTGTATTTCACTCTGTTGTACGTAGGGTCACTCTGAGTTGTAACCTACTCACTGGTACCTAACAACAACAGTATGGGAACACATCACCAGGTCTTTTCTCCCACAGAGTGGCTGGTGGTTTAGCAGCTGAGCACTTAACCATTGTGCCACCAGGGCTCCTATCTAGAAGCTTATGCAACAAAAACATGAGAATAGTAATACTAATAGCTAACACTTATTGAGTGTTTACTATGTACTAAGTACTATTGTAAGTGCTTTGCATGTATTGTTGTTGGGTCGAGTCAATTCCGACTCAGGGACACAGTATACAACAGAATGAAACACTGCCCAGTCCTGCGCCATCCTCACAGTTGTTGCTATGTTTGAGCCCACTGTTGCAGCCACCGTGTCAATCCATCTCATATAGGGTCTTCCTCTTCTTTGCTGACCCTCTACTTTACCAAGCGTGATGTCCTTCTCCAGGGACTGGTCCCTCCTAATAACACGTTCAAAGTATGTGAGACAAAGTTTCACCATCCTCACTTCTAAGGAGCATTCTGGCTGTACTTCCTCCAAGATAGATTTGTTCATTCTTCTGTCCAAAAACCAAAAACCCATTGCCATCAAGTCGATTCCAACTCATAGCGACTCTATAGTACAGAGTAGAACTGCCCCATAGAGTTTCCAAGGAGCGCCTGAGGGATTTGAACTGCCAACCTTTTGGTTAGCAACTGTAGCTCTTAACCACTGCTCCAACAAGGTTTCCATTCTTCTTTCAGCCCATGGTATATTCAATATTCTTCGCCAACCCCATAATTCAAAGGCGTATATTACTTCCTTTAACACCCACAACAAGATAGGTACTCTTATTTTCCTCATCACCCCAGCAGATGAGGAAACTGAGGCACAAAAAGATTTAGTAATTTATCTAAGGTCATGTGGCTAGTAAGTGGCAGAACCAGGCTTTAAATGTTAGGTCCAGATATTGCGTTTAAGCTGCTCTACCTGAGAAGATGAGAGGAATTTGGGTTGGGTTGAGCTGGGTTGGGTTGAGTTGGGTTATTTTGTTATAGCTAAGAAGGAGGGGTAGAGAATAGAAAAGAGGGAGATAATAAAGGAGCATACAAGGTTGATTTCTCCCTGACAAACCAGAGATCCCAGATGATATGTGGGTTACCTAGAGGAAGAAATTAAGGCTCTTGAGATATTAAGTAACCAGTTTAAAGCCACACACCTGTGTAGTTTTTCCTTTGACATTTATTGAGCACCTACCATTTGCCAGGTCCTGTGCTAGGCTCTAGAGATACAGTTGTATCCAGTGCATTTCTTTGATTCCTAATGACAGAAACAGATTCTGGCCATTTTATACATCAAGAAAATTAATTAGAAGGCTGTGAGGGAGCCCACTGGATCAAAGAGAAGGTTGGAGAGCCAGGCTTGGAATAGTTAGAACCCAGGCAGGCCAGGTACAGCCATAGAATGAGTAAACTCTTTAAAAACCTTGTGTCACGCCACTTAAGAGTCAGGGTTCTTGGAAACAGCGTGAGATTGAGACTTAGTCCTGTACCTGCCTCTTGGCTGTGTGTAGGGCAGCAGGGAGAAAGAATCTGTAGAAAGTCACATGATGAATTTACCATGCTTGCCTTACCACAAGGAGCCCTAGTGGTACAGTGGTTAAGCACTCGGCTGCTCAGTGGTTCAAACTACCAGCCACTCCGAGGGAGAAAGATGTGGCAACCTGCTTCTGTAAAGACTTATAGCTTTGGAAATCCTATGGGACCGTTCTACTCTGTCCTACAGGGTAGCTCTATGAGTTAGAATTGACTTAATCGCAGTAGGTTTGGTTTGGGCTTTGGGCGTTACCACAGCACACCATGAAGGCAATGGTAGCTGTTAGTAAGGGTGAGTAGATGCTGAATTGGAGCAAAAAAGGCACATACCCACTAATAATGGTTGTAAGCAAGACAGACCCAGTCTCTGCCCTGTTGGAGCATATAGTCTAGCAGTGAGTCATACAAAATAGAAGTAAGCATACAAATAAAATTAGACCTATGAGGACAACAGAACAGGAGCAATGAGTCACTGGGGGCCCTACTTTAGTTAGTAGCATTGGGTGGTTGAGGAAGGCCTGTGTTATGGATTGAATTGGGTCTCCCCAAAATGTGTATCAATTTGGCTAGGCCATGATTCCTAGTATTGTGTGGTTCTCCATCATTTTGTGATCTGATGTGATTGATTATCCTATGTGTCCTAAATCCTAACCTTTATGATGTTAATGAGGTGGGATTAGAGGCAGTTACATTAATGAGGCAGGACTCGATCTATAGGATTAGGTTGTATCTTGAGTCAATCTCTCTTGAGATATAAAAGAGAGAAGCAAGCAGAGAAGAGTGGGACCTCATTAACACCAAACAAAAAGAGCCAGGAGTGGAGCATATTATTTGGACCCAGGGTCCCTGCACTGAGAAGCTCTTGCTGTTGTTGTTAGGTGCCATTGAGTCTGTTCCAACTCATAGCAATCCTGTGTACAACAGAATGAAACACTGCCCAGTCTTGCGCCATCCTCACAATCATTGTTATGCTGGAGCCCACTGTTGCATCCACTGTGTCAGTCCACCTCATCAAGGGTCTTGCTCTTTTTCACTGACCCTCTGCTTTACCAAGCATGATGTCCTTCTCCAGGGACTGGTCCGAAAAGTACGGGAGACAAAGTCTCGCCATCCTGGCCTCTAAGGAGCACCCTGGCTATATTTCCTCCAAGACAGACTTGTTCATTTTTCTGGCAGTCCATGGTATATTCAATATTCTTCGCCAACACCATAATTCAAAGGCATCAATTCTTCTTCAGTCTTCATTATTCGTTGTCCAGCCTTCACATGCATATGAGGTGACTGAAAATACTATGGCTCCTAGACCAGGGGAAGATTGATGCCAAGGAGGACCTTCCCCCAGAGCCAACAGAGAGAGAAAACCTTTCCCGGGAGCTGGTGCCCTGAATTTGGACTGTGAAAGAATAAATTTCTGTTTGTTAAAGCCACCCACTTTTGGTATTTCTGTTATAGCAGCTCTAGATAACTAAGACAGCCTGTCTGAGGAGGTGATATTTAAGCTGAGACCTGAAGGATGAGAAGGAGCCATTGACATTAAGAGTTGTCAGTGATGTGTGTAGGGAGGAGGGGATTGAGGGTACAATGAGCTTGCAATGAGACAGGCCAATGTAGTTGGAGTGATGTGAACTAGAGGTGAGACTGGAGAAGTAGGCTAGCGCCAGATGGCCAAGAGCAATGGGAAGTCCACTGAAGGATTTCAAGCAGGGCTGGGATATGATCATAATTCAGATTTTTTAAAATACCTCCTTAGCTACTGAGTGGTGAACGGATTGGAGGGGCAAGGGTAGCAGCAAGGAGACCAGTGATGACACTGCCGTGGTCCACCAGGTGAAAGAAGACAGTGGCTTAGAGACCAGGGTGGTGGCAGTGAAAAAGGAAATAAGTGAGTGGATTCAAGAAGTATTTTTTCTGGGATCTTAAAAGCTTGTAAGTGGCCATCTAAGAAATTCCACTGGTCTCACCCCATCTGGAATAAGGGAGAATGAAGAAAATCAAAGACACAGCAGAAAGATTAATCCAAAGGACTAATGGACCACAATTACCACAGCCTCCACCAGACTGAGTCCAGCACCACTAGATGGTGCCCACCTACCACCACCAACTGCTCTGACAGGGATCACAATAGAGGGTCCCAGATAGGGCTGGAAAAAAATGTAGAACAAAATTCTAACTCACACACAAAAAAGGAAAAGCAGCTTTAACTGGTCTGACAGAAACTGGAGAAAACCCAAGAGTATGGCCTCCGGATACCCTTTTAGCTCAGTAATGAAGTCACTCCTGAGGCTCACCCTTCAGCCAGACATTAGACAGGCCCATAAAACAAAAGGAGACTGAATGGGTACACCAGCCCAGGGGCAAGGACGAGAAGGCAGGAGGGGACAGGAAAGCTGGTAATGGGGATCCCAAAGTTGAAAAAGGAGAGTGTTGACATGTTGGGGGGGTTGGCAACCAATCTCACAAAACAATATATGTATTAATTGTTTAATGAGAAACTAGTTTCCTCTGTAAACCTTTATCTAAAGTATAATTTAAAAAAAAAAAAAGGAGTATTTTGGAGGTAGCATTGAGGAAAGCATTTCCAAGATCCCCTACATCTTGTCCCAGGGTCTCAGACCCTGGCTGATATAATGGTCTGATAGACAGTTTTCTGAAACTTCCATTAATTAAAAAAAAAAATTGGGGGGGGTTCATATATACATATATAAAATTTGTTGTTGAGAATGTACACAGCGGAACATAAACCAATTCAAGTTTTTAAATGTACCATTTAGTGACATTGATTACATTCTTCAAATTGTGTAACTGTTCTCACCCTCCTTTTCTGAATTGTTCCTCCGCCATTAACATAAATTCACTGCCCCCTAAGGTTCTTATCTAATCTTTTGAGTTGCTGTTGTCAATTTGACCCCACATAGCTAGTTCCATAAAAAAAAAAAAAAAATTTTTTTTTTTTTTTTGCTAGTTCTAAAAAAGCCCATTAATAAATTTTAAGAGACAGAAAATTAGAACAACAATCTCAGATTTAAAATCTTCGAAAACAACTGGGGCTTTTTCCCTCTCTGGTTGCTTGATAACCAGCTACCCTTATGACCAAAACCAAACCCATGCCGCCGAGTCAATTCTGACTCATAGCAACCCTATAGGACAGAGTCGAACTGCCCCATAGGGTTTCCAAGGAGTGGCTGGTGGATTCAAACTGTTGATGTTTGGTTAGCAGCCATAGTTCCTAACCACTGTACCACCAGGGCTCCAAGCTTATGAGTGACATGAATAATTAGCCAGAGGAGGAAGTTCATGACATCCTGACTGCTTCAGCAAAAACAAAGATATAATAGATGTCCTTTACCCGGGGAAGGCACAGTTCATAAGTCAGAAATTCAGGAAGATGTACAAAACCAAAATGTACAAAAACACATCACATATTTTCTTTGTCTTCAAATCTGATTTCCCTTTGGTGGTGGCAAGTCAATAGGCTTTGCTATAATTTATGATTCCTTGATTATGCAAAAAGAAGTCTACCCACAAAAAAAAATGAAACAAGACCCATACCTCACACCATGCACAAAAACTAACTCAAAATGGATCAAAGACCTAAATATAAAATCTAAAAAGATAAAGATCATGGAAGAAAAAATAGGGACAACACTAGGAGCCCTAATACATGGCATAAACAGTATACAAAACATTACTAACAATGCAGAAGAGAATCTAGATAACTGGGAGCTCCTATGCTCATTCAAAGACTTCACCAAAAAAGTAAAAAGATTACAGACTGGGAAAAAGTTTTTCGCTATGACATTTCCGATCAGTATCTGATCTCTAAAACCCACATGATACTGTAAAAACTCAACTACAAAAAGACAAATAGCTCAATTTAAAAATGTGCAACTGATATGAACAGACACTTCACTAAAGAAATTCAGGTAGCTAACAGATACATGAGGAAATGCTCACGATCATTAGCCATTAGAGAAATGCAAATCAAAACTACAATGAGACGTGAACCAGAGACTACATCATCCTGAGACCAGAAGAACTGGATGGTGCCTGGGTACAACCAATGACTGCCCTGACAGGGAACACAACAGAGAACCCCTGAGGGAGCAGGAGAGCAGTGGGATGCAAACCCCAAATTCTCATAAAAAGACGAGACTTAATGGTCTGGCTGAGACTAGAAGAACCCTGGTGGTCACGGCCCGCAGACCTTCTGTTGGCCCAGGACAGGAACCATTCCAGAAACCAACTCTTCAGACATGGATTGGACTGGACAGTGAGTTGGGGAGGGATGCTGGTGAGGAGTGAGCTTTTTGGATCAGGTGGACACTTGAGACTATGTTGGCATCTCCTGCCTGGAGGGTAGATGAGAGGGTAGAGGGGGTTAGAAGCTGGTGAAATGGACACGAAAAGAGAGAGTGGAGGAAGAGAGCAGGCTGTCTCATTAAAAAAAAAAAATTTTTTTTTTTTTTTTTTTTGTCTCATTAGGGGGAGAGTAACTGGGAGTATGTGGCAAGGTATATAAAAGTTTTTGTGTGAAAGACTGAGTTGATTAGTAAACTTTCACTTAAAGTACAATAAAAATTATAAAAATAAAATTAAAAAACCTAAAAAAAACCACAATGAGATTCCATCTCACTCCAACAAGGCTGGCATTAATCCAAAAAACACAAAATAATAAACGTTGGAGAGGTTGTGGAGAGACTGGAACACTTATACACTGCTGGTGATAATGTGAAATGGTACAACCACTTTGGAAATCAATTTGGCACTTCCTTAAAAAACTAGAAATAGAACTACCATAAGATCCAGCAATCGCACTCCTTGGAATGTATCCTAGAGAAATAAGAGCCTTTACACAAACAGATATATATATCCACACCCATGTTCACTGCAGCACTGTTTACATTAGCAAAAAGATAGAAGCAACCAAGGTGCCCATCAACGGAAGAATGAATAAATAAATTATGGTATATTCACACAATGGAATACTACACATCGATAAAGAACAATGATGAATCCGTGAAACATTTCATAATATGGAGGAATCTGGAAGGCATCATGCTGAGTGAAATCAGTCAGTTGCAAAAGGACAAATACTGTACGAGACCACTATTGTAAGAACTTAAGAAATAGTTTAAACGGAGAAGAAAGTATTCTTTGATGGTTATGAGAGTGGGGAGGGAGAGAGGGAGGGGGAGGGGTTTTCACTAATTATATAGTAGATAAGAACTATTTTAGGTGAAAGGAAAAACAACACACAATACAGGAGAGGTCAGCACAACTGGACTAAACCAAAACCAAAGAAGTTTCCTGAATAAACTGAATGCTTCAAAGGCCAGCATAGCAGGGGCAGGGGTTTAGGGACCATGGTTTCAGGGGACATCTAAGTCAATTGGCATAAGAAAATCTATTGAGAAAACATTCAGCATCCCACTTTGGAGAGTGGCATCTAGGGTCTTAAACACTAGCAAGCGGACATCTAAAATGCATCAATTGGTCTCAACCCACCTGGAGCAAAAGAAAATGAAGAACACCAAAGACACAAGGTAATTATGAGCCCAAGAGACAGAAAGGTCCACATAAACTAGAGACTACATTAACCGGAGACCAGAAGAACTAAATGGTGCCCAGCTACAACTGATGACTGCCTGACAGGGAACACAACAGAGAACCCCTGAGGGAGCAGGAGAGCAGTGAGATGCAGACGCCAAATTCTCATAAAAAGACCAGACTTAATGCTCTGACTGAGACTAGAAGGACCCCAGAGGTCATGGTCCCCAGACCTTCTGTTAGCCCAAGACAGGAACCATTCCCAAAGCCAACTCTTCAGACAAGGATTGGACTGGACTATGGAATAGAAAATGATACTGGTAAGGAGTGGGCTTCTTGGATCAAGTAGACACATGAGACTATGTGGGCATCTCTGGTCTGGAGGGGAGATGAGAGGGCAGGGGGGTCAGAGCTGGCCGAATGGACACGAAGAGAGAGAGTGGAGGGAAGGAGTGTGGTGTCTCATTAGGGGGAGAGCAACTAGGAGTATAAAGCAAGGTGTATAAAAATTTTTGTATGAGAGACTGACTTGATTGGTAAACTTTCACTTAAAGTACAATAAAATTTTTTTTTTTAAAAAAGGTTACAAACCAAGAAATAAAAGGGTCATTGCTTTAAAAAAAAGAAAAGAAAAGAAATCACCCCAAATGTAGACTTGCAAGACGTGGCCTGGATGAGAAGAAAAAGGTCTCAAGTCAAGAGTGAAAAAGTCAAGGTTTAAAAAAAAAGAATTGAAGATATGGCAGTGGCTTGATCTGTGGCCACTGCAGATTTTTCACCAGAAGATAATAAACTATATAAATATAAATTCATAAACAATAACAACTCGACAAAATGCAAAGTGTCTAATGTGTGTGGGTTGGGGTGGGGGTAGAAGGCAGTGGCATGTAGGGAAAATAGTTAAAGGCATCCTTGAGATTGAAAAACTAGAGAGGGCCTGATCTAGTTCATTGCAAATTGGGAAACGAAGGCCCAGAGAGGAGCAGTGCCTGGCCCAGGGTCATGTAGTAAGGCAGTGGTGGCAGTGGGTCCAGAAACCAGGGCTTGGGTCTCTGGTGAGGCCCACTGGGAGACCTATGCCAGCTCGTTCCTCAACCCTCTGGCCCAAGTGTTGTAAGGGCCCAGAAGAGCCAGAGAACTGACATTACGTAATGCTCTGAGGACCCAGTGCCCCCAGCCTTCCTAGTTTCCTTCCTGTCCCCTACCCACACTGTTGCAGCCCACAATTGCAAAAGTCACCCTGTCAGGAAACAAGACCAAGATGTAAACTAGGCCTAAAACCTGAAGGCTATTGATTGCCTCCCCTACTCCTGGCCTCTCTTTCTGAACCCTCCACGCTCCCCCCACCCAGGAGTCACACACCCTCCATAACTATGCCTCCAGGCCCCTCATGCCTTTCCCAAAATATACACATACTTCCCTGCTCTGTTGAAGGAAACAGATATAGAGGGCTTTGCTTGTTGTTTCCCTGGCATCCATTTCCCCCTTTCTCTTCTCTAAAAGGACTCGGAATTTCTCAGCCATGTGATTTGAGTGGGATTGATCTCACTCCCATCTGGAGGAAGGGGTCCTAAATGGCTTAAGCTAATCAATGCATGCCAAACCTCTAGCCATAGCAATTAATTCAGGGATGAGTCTATGACCCAAGATCACATCCAGCAAGGCACAGTTTTGGGATTTCGGATTGAGCCATTTGAGGAAATGGGTTTTTTCTTTTCTGCTGGGTTTGAGCTTGGAAGCACACAGACTTAGGAGCAGCTGGTAACCATCTGTCAAGCTTACACATACAAGGCAGGGCAAGGGCAAGGTCAAGGCCTGACTGATTCTACTGGTAAAGATACAACGAGCCACTTTTAGATTCAAACAGTTTATTACTTATATAGACAACAAGAATAAGAAGCCAATTCCCCCTGATCCTCGTTCCACACACCAAAAAGAATGACACCAAAAGAAAAAGGGGTAGATGACTGCAATACAAGTAGTGGGATACCCCATTGCTAAGGAGCCAATTCTGGACTGCAGCTGAGTGGTTTTATATTCTGCAGCTCTGTTCTGAGGGGAGAGGGGCAGAAAACACCTCATCAGAACTTGAAAATCTATGAGAAATTGTCTCATGACAGCCTGCTAGGGGAGATAGGGAGGCAAGTGGGAGATGACCTCAGCTCTTTACAAGCCTCGCATCCCCTTGTGCTCTGGGAGGATCACAAGACATTCTGCCAAGACTCAGATTAGCCTTTCAAATCTATGCCTGCATGGCCTATGTGTATACATGCAAGGTCTCCAGGGCACCATGGCAAAGCCATTCCCATACACTATCGTGTAGTCACAGAGAGAGAACCTGTCAAAAATTAAGCCAACTCCTAGGAAGTGGTTTGTAGAATTGAGAAAAGACTGGACCTTAGTCTCATTATTTGAGTCACTGGATCAAGCCTTCCCTAAAGGCAGTTATTGCTGAACTTTTCAACGAAATTCTTTCATGGTTTAATCCAGTCTGACTTGTGTTGGGTCTTCAGTTACTTGCAACCAAAAGCATGTTAGCCAATACAACAGGAGATGGAACTCAGCCTCCCAAAGGACTCCCATAACTTCCCTGGCTTCAGTTAACATTTATATGTTGATGACTCTCAGATCTTTATTACCAGCCCGGATCTCTCTTGTTGAGGCTCAGAAATGTGTCCTGGACATGGCCACTTAAATACCCCAAAGTCCACAAAATATGTACTGCATAATTCCATTTAAATGAAATGCTAGAAATGGCAAATCTAATCTTTAGTAGCAGAAAGCAGATCAGTAGGGTGCAAGGGAATATTTTTGGAGTTAATGGTAGTACCCTATATCCTAAATGTGGTGGCAGTGCACACCCTGTATATGTATTAGGTATCATCATGGACCTGCACACTTAAAAGCGAATGCATTTGAATGTATGTATATTATATGTCAATTAAGTTGTTTTTAAATTAAATAAAAAGAAATACCTCAGAGTCACTTCAAACTCAAAAAATATTTAAAAAACTGAGTTCATGATGTTCATGATCTTTCTTACAACAACTCACTCTTCCTTCTTAACTCCTTATCTCTATGAATGGCAAAGAAGCCCTGGTGGCACAGTGGTTAAGCACTTGGCTGCTAGCTGAAAGGTCAGCAGTTCAAATCCACCAGCCACTCCACGGGAGAAAGATGTGGCAGGCTGCTTCCATAAAGATTACAGCCTTGGAAACCCTATGGGGCAGTTCTACACTGTCCTATTGGGTCGCTATGAGTTGGAATTGACTCGACGACAATTCCAGTCTCTCAGTTGCTCAGCCAAAAACCAGGGCATCAACCTTAAGACCTTCTTCGCCCTCAACCCTCATATAGAATCCACCTTCAAGCTTTGACCTAAATATCACTCAACTCCATCTACTTCTCAACTCCAACTACTTCTCTCCTCCACCTTCTCTGCTACCATTCTGGTCTAAGCCACCACCATTTCTCACCTATAGTCTTCTAACCGGTTTCTTGCTGCCACTCTCCATTCTCCAACCCATTCTCCATGTCTGAATAATGCCTGACACCCATCAGGAACTCACTGAAGATTTGTGGAATGAATGAATAAATGAACAAGGACATTTATTAGTGAATATCACTAGTCCCTCACTTAAAACCCTTCATTGGCTCTCCATTTCACTTAGTTTAAAGACCAACGTCCTTAATGTGATCTGCAAGGCCCAGCACAATCTAACCGCTACGAACTCTCTTGCCTTATCTTCCAGCCCCTGCATATTTGCATAATAAACTGTCAACAATCCTTCCCTTGGTACAAAAATAAACTATCAATGACAATTCCCTTGGTACTTTCCACTTTGTACATCTCACCTACCCCAACATTGCCTGTCCTCACCTGCTAAAGTCCTACTTATCTTTCAAGTCTATTCTTAAAGTTTCCTTCTTTATGGAGACTTTGATTCCATCAGGTAGTCAGTTCTTTCCCTATGCTGACTCTAACCCTCACTTAATGATTAAAAAAAAGAAAAAAAAATACTGTCCGATAATTCTGTTGTCCAAAGTGTTTGGGACTCTAATTCTTCTGTTTATCAGTTCCAACTCCTTACTTCATGTAAGCCCACGGCTTCATCTTCTTGAATATCTGTTAAAACCCAAGTTGCTGTAAGCTGCATTTAAAAGGATGTTTATTTCCAGCATTTTTACGTGTTATGTAGCAGGAAGTTCCAGATATTGTCAGAAAAGGAAGTCCGACTCAATACTTAGTAGACTGAGTTGTTATTGTCTGTCTACTTGTCTGTTTTCTCCATGAGTATCAAGCTCTGGGAGGGCAGAGACTAGGTCTGACTCATCTCAGCTTTAGACCTGGCCCAAGGTCTGGCACAAAACAAATGCCCAGTGCATTTGTTGATACCAAACTTCTATTTGGCCACTTCTAGTAATGGGGAGCTTGCTTTTTCCCAAGGCAGCCTTTTTCCTTTGAAGAGGGTTTAGGCGACCTGGCTGGCCACCTGGCTAATGGGGAACGTCTACCCCTCATCTGTGTTCCTCTTTCCCAACACTTAGCTCAACACTTAAACTTTGTAGCAGCCCCAACCTGACAAAGGTGGTAGGCCTGGGCAATCCCAGTGATAACTGGGGCTTTGAACTTCGACTCAGGAGGAAGCACATAGGTCAGTTCTAGATGTGAACCTAATGCTTTCATGGTCAGTTGGTGGAAGTATAAACTGGCACAACACTTTGGGAGAGCAATTTGACAGCCTGTATTGCAATTTGAAATACCTATCAATCTTGCAATTCACTTCTCTGGAACTACCCTATGCATACAGGATAGTCACTGTAGCATTATTTGTGGCAGCAGAAAATTAAAAACCACCTAAATGTCCATCAATAAGCGATCGACTAAATAAACTCTCTACAGCCAAATAATAGGAAACTGTCAGGTGATTTTTCTTTTAAATGAGGTACATCAGTGGGTATTAACATAGGTAGAATTCCAAGACAGGTTCTTGAGTCAAAAATATATAATATATATTTATGTAAAAACAAATAAAACTACAAGCAGCGTAAACTGTTACACTATGGAGGGCATTTAGCAATTTCTATCAACTTTTTAAATGCACATAACTTCAACTGAATAACCCTTCCTAACAGAATATTTATCTTACAGATGAGTGTGCAAAATAATGGGTAAAAATTATTAATTGCAGTGTTTTTGTAACAGAAAAATATTGACCATTGTTTCAGGGGACATCTAGGTCAATTGACATAACAAAGTGTATTAAGAACACGTTCTGCATCCCACTTTGGTGAGTGGCATCTGGGGTCTTAAAAGCTACTGAGGGGCCATCTAAGATGCATCAATTAGTCTCAACCCACCTGGAGGAAACGAAAATGATGAACACCAAAGACACAAGGAAAATATGAGCCCAAGAGACAGAAAGGGCCACATAAACCAGAGACTCCATCAGCCTGTGACTGGAAGAACTAGGTGGTGCCTGGCTACCACCAGTGACTGCCCTGACAGGGAACACAACAGAGAATTCCTGATGGAGCAGGAGAAAAGTGGGATGCAGAACTCACATTCTAGTAAAAAGACCAGACTTAATGTTGTGACTGAGACTGGAGGGACCCCAGAGGACATGGCCCCTCTGGTAGCCCAGAACTGAGACCATTCCCAAAGACAACTCTTCAGACAATGATTAGACTAGACTATGAGACATAAAATGATACTGGTGAGGAGTGTGCTTCTTAGCTCAAGTAGATACATGAGACTATGTGGCCAGCTCCTGTCCAGAGACAGGATGAGAAGGCAGAGGGGACAGAAGTTGGTTGAATAGACACGGGAAATACAGGGTGGAGAGGAGGAGTGTGCTGTCACATTGTAGGCAGAGCAACTAGGGTCACATAACAATGTAAGTATAAGTTTTTGCATGAGAAACTGACTTGAAGTATAAACTTTCACTTAAAGCACAATAAAGAAAGAAAAATATTGAAAACAACATTTCTTTCCATAGGGGATTGGTAAGTATGCATCTGCACAGTGGCATACTACGCAGGCGTGAAAAAGAATGAGGCTGCTTTACCTACTGAGAAGGAAAGTCTGCGAAATATATATTGCAAAGTGAAAAAAACAAGGTGCAAAACTGTGTTCATTTGTGTGAAAAATACACACACACACACACACACACGGACTAAATTTTAAAAGCATAGAATATCTCCAGAAGGAATCACAGGAAAATAGAATTGACGATTGCCTCCTGAGGTGGAGACTGGATGCATGGGGGGAAGGGAGGAAGGGCCACCTGCTTTTTTACTGTATTCCCGGTCAAGCCTTTAGAATTTTGAAACGTGTCCATGTAATTAAGTAAGTAAATAAAATGTTTTGAAGCACAATGCTAAAACTAGAAGCAAAACAAACCCTAAAAAACAAGACACTTCTTATATGTGTATACGTATGTTGTGTAGAAAAAGGTACAGGAGGATACGCTCCAAATTGGTGACTGTGGCTCCTTCTGGAGGGGAAAAAAAAACATCAAATTCTCTGGGATTGGACAAGGGGTGATCAAGAGTGGCTTTGACTTTATACTGATTGGTTGGATTTTACGTTTATAAGTTAAAATATTTTTATAAAGATTGATCGGGTTTTATACAATGTTTAT
Source organism: Loxodonta africana (assembly GCF_030014295.1). Classification (NCBI taxonomy): domain Eukaryota; kingdom Metazoa; phylum Chordata; class Mammalia; order Proboscidea; family Elephantidae; genus Loxodonta; species Loxodonta africana. The sequence goes on from NC_087365.1 coordinate 33,976,066, forward strand.
GTAAATTGTTGCATCATTTTAAGTACACCTTAATTTTTAAAATAGACTTGAGGTGTATAGAATATAACTACCCCCAGACAAAGGAGTGAGGCTTACCCTCCATCTTCTGAGAGAAGAAGAGACACAAAATTCCCTTTGTTCCACCTGCCTTCCCCAGGGGCAGCCTGGCTCAGAGAAAGAAGTACTTGGGCTATACCCAGAATCATTCCAAAGAGCCTCTCCTGTCACCTCTCGCCCACTTGGCTCCCTGTTGCCAACATTCTGGGCAGAAAGCCAGAGCTGACTGACTATAGGGCTGCCCCTCCAGAAGTCCCATCAAAGTAAGGTTGGGGAGGATAAGTCCAGAAAAGTTGGGACATCTGGCTGTGGCCCCTCAGCTCTCTGTTCTTTTCCTTCCTGTTCTCCTCAACCACTCCTTTCTCTACACCATAGTCCATGCCTTTCACTTTCATTCCATTCAGTGAAAAGAAGTATGTGAAAACCTCTTTCGTTTAGATGTGTAGGGATTTAGTGTTCCCCTTCTTGACTAGTTGTATTTTAGGAAGCATCTAAAGAGGGCAATGATGGCGGAATTTCTGGCACCAGTGAGAAAGGGATCCTGCGGCAAAAGTGCTTCGCTATTACTCTTAAATTGTATTGATAGACAATGCCATACAGTGCTTAAGAATCCCAGCCTGTCAACAGCTGTCTAACCTTGGGCAGATAACTTAAACTCTCTATACCTCAGTTTCCCAATCTGTAAGATGAGATAAGATTAGCCCACTTCTTCATAGATTGTTAGGAGGCTGTAATGATATATTACATGAAAAGCCCTTAGAATACTTCCTGGGATACAGTAAACAGTCCATAAATATTAGCCATGATTATTATTACTTACGCAATTACTTTTTTTTAAGGGCAGAGCTAAAAAGCTTTGAAGTCTCCTAAAGAAGGAAAATTAAATCTGGCAAGTAAATAAATCACCTGGGCACAGAGGTGTTAGTCACTAACTTTCCAACCCAAAATAAGACAGGAACAGTTGTCATGAGAGAGAACACTCTTGAACAAAAGTCTAAGGAAAATGATGCTCTGACCAAAATCTGTGACAACTGAATTTCAAAGATGGAAAAGATCTAACCTGGGAGTTATGAGCTGCTGAACTTGTCCCTTCTCAAGTAAGTTGGTTAGTCAATGTTGGTTTTGTATTTTCTTAACTCATATATTTCTAAATTGGGTAAGCATATGTCATGAGTCGAATTATGTTCCCCCCAAAAATGTTTAGGCCATGAGTCCCAGTATTCTTCGGTTGTCCTCAATTTTACTGATTGTAGTTTTTAGTCTTATGTTGAGGAGGATTAGGGTGGGATCCTAACACCCTTACTACGTCACATCTTTGATCCGATGTAAAGGGAGTTTCCCTGCAGTGTGAACTACACCACCTTTTATCTCTCAAGAGATAAAAGGAAAGAGAAGTTAGCAGAGAGGGGGCACCTCATACCACCAAGAAAGCAGTGCCAGGAACAGAGCAGTCCTTTGGACCTGAGGTTCCTGTGCTAAGAGGCTCCCAGATCAACGGAAGATTGATGACAAGGACCTTCCTCCAGAGCTGACAGAGAAAGAAAGCCTTCCCCTGGAGCTGATGCCCTGACTGTGAGAGAATAAATTTCTTTTTGTTAAAGCTATCCACTTCTGGTATTTCTGTTATAGCAGCACTAGATGACTAAGACAGTATATATATATATTTTTAACAATTTTTACTGTGCTTTAAGTGAAAGTTTACAAATCAAGTCAGTCACAAAAAAACTTATATACACCTTACTGCACGCTCTCATTTACTCTCCCCCTAGTGAGTCAGCCCGCTCCCTCCTTCCAGTCTCTCCTTTCGTGACCATTTGGCCAGCTTCTAACCCCCTCTACCCTCCCATTTCCCCTCCAGATAGGAGATGCCAACATAGTCTCAAGTGTCCACCTGATGCAAGTAGCTCACTCCTCATCAGCATCTCTCTCCAACCCATTGTCCAGTCCAATCCATGTCTGATGAGTTGGGTTTGGGAATGGTTCCTGTCCTGGGCCAAGAGAAGGCTTGGGGACCATGACCGCTGGGATTCTTCTAGTCTCAGTCAGACCATTAAGTCTGGTCTTTTTGTGAGAATTTGGCGTCTGCATCCCACTGCTCTCCTGCTCCCTCAGGGGTTCTCTGTTGTGTTCCCTGTCAGGCAGTCATCAGTTGTAGCTGGGCACCATCTAGTTCTTCTGGTCTCAGGATGATGTAGTCGCTGGTCCATGTGGCCCTTTCTGTCTCTTGGGCTCGTAATCACCTTGTGTCCTCGGTGTTTTTCATTCTCCTTTGATCCAGGTGGGTTGAGACCAATTGATGCATCTTAGATGGCCGCTTGCTAGCGTTTAAGACCCCAGAAGCCACTCTCCAAAGTGGGATGCAGAATGTTTTCTCAATAGATTTTCTTATGCCAATTGACTTAGATGTCCCCTGAAACCATGCTCCCCAGACCTCTGCCCCTGCTACGCTGGCCTTAAAAGCATTCAGTTTATTCAGGAAACTTCTTTGCTTTTGGTTTAGTCCAGTTGCGCTGACCTCCCCTGTATTGAGTGTTGTCCTTCCCTTCACCTAAAGTAGTTCTTATCAATAACCCGCTCCCACCCTCCCTCCCTCCCCCCTCTTGTAACCACAAAAGAATGTGTTCTTCTCAGTTTAAACTATTTCTCAAGATCTTATAATAGTGGTCTTATACAATATTTGTCCTTTTGCAACTGACTATTTTTTTTAATTTCACTCAGCATAGTGCCTTCCAGGTTCCTCCATGTTATGAAACGTTTCACAGATTCCTCACTGTTCTTTATCAATGCGTAGTATTCCATTGTGTGAATATACCATAATTTATTTATCCATTCATCTGTTGATGGACACCTTGGTTACTTCCATCTTTTTGCTATTGTAAACAGTGCTGCAATAAACATGGGTGTGCATGTATCTGTTCATGTAAAGGCTTTTATTTCTCTAGGATATATTCCAAGGAGTGGGCTTGCTGGGTCATATGGTAGTTCTATTTCTAGCTTTTTAAGGAAACGCCAAATCGATTTCCAAAGTGGTTGTACCATTTTACATTCCCAGCAGCAGTGTATAAGAGTCCCAGTCTCTCCACAGCCTCTCCAACATTTATTATTTTCTGTTTTTTGGATTAATGCCAGCCTTGTTGGAGTGAGATGGAATCTCATCGTGGTTTTAATTTGCATTTCTCTAATGGCTAATGATCGAGAGCATTTCCTCATGTATCTGTTAGTCGCCTGAATGTCTTCTTTAGTAAAGTACTTGTTCATATCCTTTGCCCAATTTTTAATTGGGTTGTTGGTCTTTTTGTGGTTGAGTTTTAGCAAAATCATGTAGATTTTAGAGATCAGGCGCTGGTTGGAGATGTCGTAGCTGAAAATTTTTTCCCAGTCTGTACGTGGTCTTTTTACTCTTTCGGTGAAGTCTTTAGATGAGCATAGGTGTTTGATTTTTAGGAGCTCCCAGTTATCTGGTTTCTCTTCGTCATTTTTGGTAATTTTTGCATTCTGTTTATGCCTTGTATTAGTGCTCCCAACGTTGTCCCTATTTTTTCTTCCGTGATCTAAATCATTTTAGTCTTTATGTTTAGGTCTTTGATCCACTTGGAGTTAGTTTTTGTGCATGGTGTGAGGTATGGGTCCTGTTTCATTTTTTTGCAGATGGATATCCAGTTATGCCAGCACCATTTGTTAAAAAGACTATCTTTTCCCCAATTAACTGACACTGGGCCTTTGTCAAATATCACCTGCTCATATGTGGATGGACTTATATCTGGGTTCTCAGTTCTGTTCCATTGGTCTATGTGTCTGTTGTTTTACCAGTACCAGGCTGTTTTGACTACTGTGGCTGTATAATAGGTTCTGAAATCAGGTAGAGTGAGGCCTCCCACTTTCTTCTTCTTTTTCAGTAATGCTTTACTTATTCGGGGCTTCTTTCCCTTCCATATGAAGTTGGTGATTTGTTTCTCCAACACGTTAAAAAAATGTCATTGGAATTTGGATCGAAAGTGCATTGTATATATAGATGGCTTTTGGTAGAATAGACATTTTTACAATGTTGAGTCTTCCTATCCATGAGCAAGGTATGTTTTTCCACTTATGTAAGTCCCTTCTAGTTTCTTGCAGTAGTACCGTGTAGTTTTATTTGTATAGGTCTTTTACATCTTTGGTAAGATTTATTCCTAAGTGTTTTATCTTCTTGGGGGCTACTGTAAATGGCATGGATTTGGGGTTGTCCTCTTCGATGTTCTTTTTGTTGCTGTAGAGGAATCCAACTGATTTTTGTATGTTTATCTTGTAACCTGAAACTCTGCTGAACTCTTCAATTAATTTCGGTTGTTTTCTTGAGGATTCCTTAGGGTTTTCTGTGTATAAGATCATGTCATCTGCAAATAGAGATAATTTTACTTCTACCTTGCCAATCCGGATGCCCTTTATTTCTTTGTCTAGCCTAATTGCTCTGGCTAGGACTTCCAGCACAATGTTGAATAAGAGCGGTGATAAAGGTCATCCTTGTCTGGTTCCTGTTCTCCAGGGAAATGCTTTCAGGCTCTCTCCATTTAGGATGATGTTGGCTGTTGGCTTTGTATAAATACCTTCTATTATGTTGAGGAATTTTCCTTCTATTCTTATTTTGCTGAGAGTTTTTATCATGAATGTGTGTTAGACTTTGTCAAATGCCTTTCTGCATCAATTGATAAGATTATGTGATTCTTGTCTTTTGTTTTATTTATGTGGTAGATTACATTAATTCTTTTTCTAATATTGAACCAACCTTGCATACCTGGTATAAATCCCACTTGGTCATGGTGGATTATTTTTTTGATATGTTGTTGAATTCTATTGGCTAGAATTTTGTTGAGGATTTTTGCATCTATGTTCATGAGGGATATAGGTCTGTCATTTTCTTTTTTTGTGGTGTCTTTGCCTGGTTTTGGTATCAGGGATACGGTGGCTTCATAGAGTGAGTTAGGTACTATTCCATCTTTGTCTATGCTTTGAAATACCTCTAGTAGTAGTGGTGTTAACTCTTCTCTGAAAGTTTGGTAGAATTCTGCACTGAAGCTGTCTGGGCCAGGGTTTTTTTTTTTGTTGGGAGTTTTTTGATTACCTTTTCAATCTCTTTTTTTGTTATAGGTTCTACTTCTGATTGTGTTAGTTTAGGTAGGTAGTGTGTTTCTAGGAATTCATCCATTTCTTATAGGTTTTCAAATTTGTCAGAGTACAATTTTTCACAGTCATGTCATAGGATTCTTTTAATTTCAGTTGGGTCTGTTGTGATATGGCCCATCTCATTTCTTATTCAGGTTATTTGTTTCCTTTCCTGTATTTCTTTACAGTAGTCAGTCTGTAGTCAGTCTGGCCAATGGTTTATCAATTTGGTTAATTTTTTCAAAGAACCAGCTTTTGGCTTTGTTAATTCTTTCAATTGTTTTTCTGTTCTCTAATTCATTTAATTCTGCTCTAATTTTTATTATTTGTTTTCTTCTGGTGCCTGACAGATTCTTTTGTTGCTCACTTTCTATTTGTTCAAGTTGTAGGGTCAGTTCTCTGATTTTGGCTCTTTCTTCTTTATGTATGTGTGCATTTATCAATATAAATTGACCTCTGAGTATTGCTTTCGCTGTGTCCCAGGGGTTTTGATAGGAAGTGTTTTCAGTCTCGTTGCAGTCTGTGAATTTCTTTATTCCCTCCTTAATGTCTTCTATAACCCAGTCTTTTTTAAGTAGGGTATTGTTCAGTTTCCAAGTATTTGATTTCTTTTCCCTGATTTTTCTGTTATTAATTTCTACTTTTATGGACTTATGGCCTGAGAAGATGCTTTGTAATATTTCAATGTTTTGGATTCTGCAAAGGTTTGTTTTATGACCTAATATGTGATGTATTCTAGAGAATGTTCCATGTGCACTAGAAAAAAAAAGTATACTTTGCAGCTGTTGGGTGGAGTGTTCTGTATAAATCTATGAGGTCAAGTTGGTTGATTGTAACAATTAGATCTTCTGTGTCTCTATTGAGCTTCTTACTGGATGTCCTATCCTTCACCGAAAGTGGTATGTTGAAGTTTCCTACTAAAATTGTGGAGCTGAAAGACAGTATATTTTAATGTTGACTTTTAAAAAACTTTTAGTTTATTGAAGGTAGTGAGTTTTGACAAATATATACATCCATGTACTCAACCCCACAATCAAAACATAGAAATCTCTATTATCCCAGAAAATTCCTTAGTCAGTCAGTCCCTCCACTCAGCCCCAGGGAACTAGTGATCTGCTTTCTGTCAGTACGTATTAGCTTTACCTGTTCTAAAATTTCGCATAAAGGAATTATGCAACATTTACTCTTTTATGTCTGGCTTCTTTTGCTCAGCTTAATGTTCTTGAGGTCGATCTATGTTGTTACAGGTATTAGTAGTTCCTTTTTTTGCTGAGCTTTTGTATGAATATACCACAATTCTATTAACTATAAAGTTTATATACTAGATTTTGAGAGAATGAAAAAAGGTTGACTAAGTTTGAACTCTGGGGGGAGATGGTAGAGAGGTAAGGATTGGAAGTAGAAGCACCAAGTTCCTATCTTGTCTCTTTCCTTCACTCATTCTGTGACTCTGGGCAAGTCATTTCCCTGCCTCTGGGCTTTTTGAAGGGCTGGATGATCTCTCTCTAACCTTTCCATGCAATTCCATTACAAGTGGAAGGATTTCTTCTCCTCTAAGAAGGCACATTTATTAAGCCTCGCAGGTAAGGCCCTACTCCCAGGAGCTTAGAGTAGACCCAGGCAGTTCCTCTGGCAGGAATAGATGGCAAAATCTACAGGGAACCAGACAAGAACATGCGAAATCACCAGGGAGGCCCCAGGCAGGTCCAGGAATTGACTGATAAATATTTGCATACCATCCCAAGCCTCTATCCCTGACTTTTCTGCCAAAAGCTCCTGGCAATACTATTCTCTTGGCTGGAATCAAAGGGGTCAAGCCAGAAGGATTTTATGGAGTAAGAAGGGTTCTGAGAACCTCAGGGAGTTGTAGTGAAGGTCTGAAGCTGCCATTTTGGGCCCAAAGGATAGGGTAAGTAATCCGTGGTTTCAAATTTTCAGGAAATAGTTTCCTCCCACCCACCCTAAGATCAGGTCAAGATGGACACCCCGAAGGAGTGGATGGAAGGGGGCTGGGGAAGAGCTTTATCCAGAGAACGGATCAGAATCTCTTGGAGATACCATCGAGCCCAAACACCTCATAACCCAAATAAACCCCAGGGTCTTATATGGCCCAGGTTCAGCACCATGTCATATTCAAGAACTATGGTATAAAGAACAAATTATTGAAAAGAAACTAAATGTCCAGCTAAGGGGACTAGTTGAAAATTTTCAGTCGGCCCCTACAATGAAATGCTGTGTGGCTGTTAACAAAGAATGAGGCAGCTCTGTAGATCCTATCAGGGATTGATTACCACCCAAAAACTCACTGCCAGAGAGTCAACTCCGACTCATAGTGACCCCACAGGGTTTCCAAGGCTAAAGAAGCAAACTGCCACATCTTTCTCCCGCAGAGCTGCTGGTGGCTTCTAACTGCTGACCTTCTGCTTAGCAGTTGATTGCTTTAACTACAGGATTGATTAGGGATTGCTTAACTAAAAAAAAAAATTTTTTTTTTAGAACAATGCATAATATGCTATCATTTGTATTCAAAAACATGAATTGTATGTACACATATATACTTGGGTATGCAGAGAATATTCCTAAAAGTTCACACAAGAAACTGGTCACACTCCTGGGGAGTGGAAGTTGAGTGGAGAGTGCTAGGGGCAGAAGTGGGAAGGAAACCTATATCCTTTTGTTCTCTGGAATTCTGAGTCATGTGTATTTTCAACTATTGGAAAAATGAATAAAATTTTATCAAAACCAAGAACAATAGTCTAATATCCAAAAGTAACTTAGAAATGACTGTAATCTTATTTGTAACCCTAGAAAAACATTGAAGGGCCCCCAACCCATGTCAATACTCCTTAGAGTCCCCTTTGTTCTCACCAATCCTCTCACACCCCACTGCTCTCTCTCAGTGTCCCTCACTCACCAAACTTGTCACTCCCCATCAAAAACCATCCTCCAGGCCCTTGCCTGCAAGCCTTGCTTTTTTCTCTTTCCCTCTTTTCTCTTCAGTCTCCATCCTGTCTTTGTCACCCTGTTATCCCAATTCTGTATCTCCAAAGCCTAGAAAGCAGGCAGACAAGAGGAAATTCTCCTTAGAAAGACATTTACAGGGGGAGAGTGAACAGGCAGAAGAATCTTCATCAAGCCTCCAGTGTACGAATAGGGAAGTAGAGGCCCATAGAAGGACAGAGAGTCACCCAAGGTCACATTGTAAGTTAGCAGCAATGCCAGGACAAGGGCTAAGGCTACAGGCTAGAAATCTTATTTCAAGCCTTTCAACCCATTCACTTCCAGGCAAGTTTCTACTCATTTTCCAAAACCTAGCTCAGATGTCCTCTTTTCCAGGAAGCCATCCCTAAGCCATTTTTTTAGGTTCCACTGGTATCTTGTCCTACCACTGTTCTAGCCCTTATCTCTCTGTATTATAATATCTCTGGTTATGTTTCTGTTTACACTGAATGAGATTTTCAAGTATAGAAAAGCTATCTGCTTCCCCAGAAAGTAACTAGGCATTCCTAGGTATGTAGTTAATTGAAAGTACACAGTGCTCTAAAAGACAGGTAGTCAGTGTGTTTTGGGGGCTCCAAGAAGGGAGAGGTTACTTGCTCCTGAAGAGATCTGGGAGAGCTTCCTGGAGGAAGTGCCATTGGGCTACTATATACCCAGGAGTTGCATCCCACACATTCAAATAACTCAATTTCAACCATACGACTCTAGCAAAAGAAAAAAAGACAGAGGAAATGATTTTTTTTCAACCATAACACTATTATGAGTTTCATAAAAATACTCACACTAAGAAATGTCAGTCTCACAAAAGGATAAATACTGTATGACTCTACCTATACGAAATATCAAGAATAGGCAAGTATATACAGACCTAGCATTATTGGTGGTTAGTAGGGGCAGGTGGGAGGGAGAGGGAAAGGGGAACTCATTGCTTAGGATACGCTGAGCTTTGTTCTGTTAAAAGTGATGGAAAAATTTGGAAATAGATAATGGTGATAGTTGCACAACATGATGAATACAATATGACTAAATTGTACCTGTGAAAAATGTTGAAATGGCAGATGTTTTGTTTCATACTCATTCATCACAAAGAAAATTTTTTTTGCACTAAAACGAAATACACTGCAGTAAGATTAATAACTCAAGCTGCCTCTTAATTGCTGTGTAACAAACTCCACAAACTTAACAGATCAAGAAATAACCTATTTATCAGCTCACAGTTCTGTAAGTCAGGAGTCAGGGCACTGCTCAGCTGGGTTCTTTGCTCAGGGTCTCATAAGGCTGAAACCCTTAGTCAGCCGGCTGTGTCCTCATCCGAAGGCTCTACTAGGGAAAAATCAAGATCCCTCAGGCTGTTGTTGGTAGAATTCATTTTCTTGTGGCCATATGAATGATGGCCCCATTTTCTCGCTACCTGTCAGCTGTAGACCACTCTCTCAGCTCCTAGAGGCCACTCTTGGATCCTTGCCATGTGGCTGTCTTCACAACATGGCAGTTGCTGCTTCAAGACCAACAGGGGAGTGTCTGATGCCCAAGAAGATATTTTTATGTTAGGTTTATGTTTGCACATGTAGGCTTTAAAATATTTTTGCTATTTATTATTGCACACATATGCATCTACAGTATTTCTATATACAGTGGAATAAATGGAAACATGCATGGCTTCTTATTAGCTCTATGATCTTGTGCAAGTTTCCCTATCTGAAAAATAGGGATAACAACAGTGCCTGTCTTGGAGGGTACGGGTGTGTATAGTAAATGCTCCGTAGGTGTAAGCTGCTGATGACATTCATCCTGAAGAGAGAGTCTAGACACAGGCAGATTGGTTGGAGGGTGGTGGTGGCAGGGTTCCCTGGAAGAAGGAAAGTGGATGAGCTTTCCCAGGCAGCAGGAAAGCTGGTGGAGGCTTCCAGTGTGATCATTTGCATAGGGTGTGTGTGTTGACAGAGAAATCCAAACATGGGGATGAGAGCAGCTTCACTCACCCCTTCAGTCAGTACTTACTGGAGGTCTATTCCATACCAGACTCTACGTGAAGGGCCTTGACTACCAGACCATGGGGTATGAATTTCAGCCTGGAGGTGGAAGGGAGCCAAGGAAGAGCTGTGAACAGAAGAGGGAAGAGCGCTGACCTTTAGGGAGTCCATTTGCTCCAAGACGGGTGACTGGCTCAGCAGGAAGGAACTCCACTGTCCACTCCCCGCCTCCCCAGCCTTAAAGCCTGCTGGGGACCAAGTTCCCAAGCAAGAGTCCCAAGAGGGAGGTAAAGTCTAGCCCTGCCTGGGCAAGAACAGAGAGGGTATAGCCCCACATTCCAGTTCCTTTCCTTCTGCTCCTGAGAGAACCCAAAGCTGTTTCTTCTGACCACCCATGGGCAGGGAGGGATGCAGCCATTACCCTTTAAAAGTTCTACATGTGGGAATTCTAGTATGTACTTCCACCACAGTAGTCCACTGAGTAGGAGCTCACAAACATACCCACGGGACCCCAAAGTCATTGCTCCACCCTCGCACCATGGCAGATGGACTAAAAATAAGCCAAGCTTTTGGCTTCCTGCCACCTGCCACCCTTCCTGAAATGAATCCTGCCCCAACCATCACCTCCTCACTGACAGAGGGTGGGGGTGGGGTGGGGTGGGGTGGGGTGGGGGAGGTGGGGGTGGAGGGTCGGATTAAGCACAGTCCACACAAACAAAGCCGGATGCCTGGAGGTTGGGGCTGGGAGGTACTGTTTAGGGAGCACAGAGCCAGACATTTTGCAAATGGGCAAACTTGTCTGTGACTTGTCTAGGGCCAAGCAGTGAGCCCAGGACAGAGATGGGATTGATACCTGGGTTTACTGACAATCAGGTGGGGATCTTTTTCAATGTGTACATACAGGCACGCATGCGTGCACACACACAGATACCCTCAAATTCAGACATCTCTGGGCTGAACAAAGAGCTTTTTCAGTAGAAATTCTGGGGATATAGCTCCATATTAAAGTATAGGCTCACCTCGTGGGGGAGTTTCCGGAGGATGCCTACCCCTGCCGACTTTACCAGTTAAATTTCTCTTCTAAGTTTCTTCATCAGTAAAATGGGAAGAATAATATTATCTACGTCAGAGGGTTGTTGTGGAGATTAAATGAATGATCAACACAGGAAAGGACTTAAAATAGTGCCTGGCACATAGAAATTGCAATAATATCAATATTATTTGTTTAATCCTTTATGGACGTGGGTTAGTAGGGGAAAGGGTGGAGGGCTCTATTGCTACAATGATCAGGGCTTGGTGATGTTGACTCAGATTCCAGGCTACCCACCTAGCTTTGTCTAAGCCTTGCCCTTTGTCTTAAGTTGGGAGGAGGAGGCAAGAGTGGTGAACCAGTTCTCCATTCAGGCACACAGAGGCTGGCTCATACCTGTGAGCACATGCAAGGTCTCATGAGACGCACCCAGGCTGACACATCTCTGCCCTTTGAAGTGGGGGGCCCTAAGCCAGTGGAGAGCTCCCAGGAGTTGGGAAGGGTAAGCCCAAGACCCAGACAGGAGTAGAAGAGTGGCCCCTTGACCTCCAATCTGGAGCTCATAAAATTGATCAGGTGCTCACATATGGGCAGGGGTTAGATGGGCGTGGGCATCTATTAACCCTGTGGGTATGAGCTCATGTGCACGTGTGTATGTTTGTACATGGATGCCTTCGTGTGTGCACATGGATGCCCATGTATGTCCACATGTGTACAGTGAAGTGGTACCCTATGACTGCTTGAGAATGAGATTTCAGGATAACTTCCAGCATGGTGCTCACTGCCTACTTTTACAGCCTCCGGGCCTAGGGTCCCAGAATACTAAGCCCACTCTTTGGGTCCAGGATCAGTAGATGACTCTACTATTGTATGATCCTACGCAAGTACCTTGACCTCTTTGTGCCTTAGTTTCCTTGCCTATAAAATAAAGGGTTTGGATGAGTTGAGGTTTGAGGTCTCCTCCAGCCCCGGTAATAGGCCTCTGCAGTGCGAGGAGGGATAGCTCCTAGAGGCCTCAGGAGGTGACTCCACTGGGATTCAGCCCTCAACTTCCAGAGGTAACCCTGATTCTACAGCGAAATTAAAGACGGGGGTCTGACCTAGCAGCCTTGACATAGGGTTCAGCAAGGAGAAGAATCCAGGGCATTTAGGGTATCAGCCTGTATGTCAAGAGCTTCCTTTCTGGGCTTGGGAAACCAGAACCCTGTGCCCAACCGAATGCCTCCTATACCACGTGGGTAGAGGGCCAAGGTGGAGTCTCTTGTACTGGTCATCCTTCTTGAGATTCAGGCTGTAGCTGCTGAGCTTCTGACCCTCAGGCAGCTGTTCAGCAAATTTTTATTATAGTCTATTCTGTATTAGGCCCAGCACATGCTGCGGAAGTGGGGGAATGACACACACACACACATACACCCACAAATAGTCATCATCACTTATTGTTTATTTAACAAATAAATGAGTGTCCATCCAAGCAGAGATGGACACATGGGTATAGACGAAGAAGGCTAAATAAAGAAAGGAGGAGTCAATAGAAACTTGAAGACAGGAAAGATGTAGATTTCAGACAGGCTAGAAGAAGGCACCCCACCCAGGGAGGCGAAACAGCTTGAGCAAAAGTGTGGAGGGGGGAAAGTGTTGAAGAAACCATGAGTTAGACCTTAGCACAGGTGCAGGTACGGGAAGAAGGGGAGGTGACGCTGGATAGGAGAACTGGGGCTGTGCTAAGAGGTGCGGGCTTCAGGAGCCACAGGTTTTACAGCAGGCAAGTGGTCTGACAGGAGAGGTGTGTTAGGGATTACTTAGTATAAGTCAGCAAAGAGGTCAAGAGAAGGTATGAAGTTAGCAGGAAATGAATGTGATGGGCAGAGGCCCAGGGTTGCACAGAATGAGGAAATTTTGGGGACACTACTCCAAAAGCCAAAACACCCTCCCTCCCAGAAGCCCCTGGATATCATTTTCTGGCTCCTTCCCTTAGTTGCTAGGACGGAGGAGTCTCTCAGGGGTTTCAAACGGGGTAAGGACAGAGTTTTATCACCAGAGCATGAGCCTCTGGCCTGCTCCACCTCTGCTTCCTGTTGTCTGTGGACAGCTCTCAGACCCTGCCTCACCAACCTCACTCTACTGAGAGCCCAGAACTTCTGAGCCTGGAGATTCTGAGGGTGTATATTTTTGGTCTCTTCCCAGGCATCTTCCAGGACATTAGGAGGGCTAGGGCCTAGAGCATGGTATCAGGGGAATTCTGAGGGTGGGTAGTTTGAAAGAATCTTAGAATATCAACTCTAGAAGGAAGCTCAGACATGATGAGTTTGACATGTAAGGAAACTGAAGCCCAGAGAAGTAACATGTCTTGTCTGAGGTCACACGGTAAGTCTGGAGCCCAATGAGGACTGGAAACTAGGTCTCCCTGGGTGGGCCCAACCACTCTGGGTTAGACAGTCTGGTGCATGCAGGGTGGAGACAGACGGTTGGGGCCAGAAGCTATGGGTTCAAATCCTAACTCTGCCATTGGACTAACTGTGATCATGGGAAGTCATTTAAGTCCTCTGAGTCTCATTTTCTTCAACTGTAAAATGGGGATAACACCTACTTTTTGGGGTTGTTGTGAAGATCAAAAAACACATACAAAGCATTATAGCACAGTGCCTGGCACACAGTAAGTGTTCAGTAGGTGTCAGCTAGTGGTCTGGCAGTGGCAATAGTAGACGCTCGCTAAGTGTTGCCTGTCTTATTTCACATGAATCCACGTACCAACAGATCTGTGAGCCTCACTTTCCCCACGTGTAAATTGGGACTAATAATCCCTGTCCCGTCACTCTTTCGTCCAACCCCGGAACCAACGTGGATTAAATAAGGTCCGTAAAAGCTCCAGCGCAGAGCAGACTCTAGGTAGTGTGTTTATTCAACCCAGGGCAATTCGACTCACTCTTTGCAAAATTTCCCACCAGCCTCACCACCTCCTCTAAATTCCCAGGTGCTCGCTGGGAACCAAGGATACGGGATGTCCCCCTTCTCTCAAGTCTGCTGAGGAAAAATGGGGTGGGCGGCAGAGAAAGTAAAGGGGTGAGAAGGTGAGACAGGAAAGGAAGAGCAGGGAGAAACGTGGTGGGGCGAATGCAGGTGGGCGGATGTGGTGCGGCATAGAGAAGGGTACAGATGAGGGGGTCTTGAATACAGGATGCAGGTGAGCAGGTGAAAGGATAAGGGGGACCGTGAGAGAGGTAAAGGCGCAGGGATGTGTGGAAGGGATGCAGGAAGATGGGGAGCCCGTAGGAAAGAGTGGGGATCCTCCTCGCTGAAACGTCCGCAGGCGGCCGCGGACTGGACGACGCCGAAGCTCCACGTCTGGCTCCGCGGCAGGAGCGACGAGCCCCGAGCCGCGGAGGGGGCGGGGAGGGGGACTCCGCAGCCCGGGATTGGCCGCCGCTCCGCCGGCCGGTGACGCAGGCGGGCGGGCCCCTTTGTGACGTCACAATCAGCTGTTTGAGCGTTCCAATTTGTGCCGTGAGCCCAGCCGCGGCGGCTGCAGACTCCGAGCCCCGCGGGCGAGCGCAGCAGCCCGAGCGTCGTCCTGGTACCCCGCCGCCTCCCCGCCCGGCCCCAGCGATGCGGCCCGGCCTCTGAGCGCCCGCCGCCCCCGGGACGCCCGCCGCACAACTACCTCAGCACGCCCCGCTGGCCGCACGCCCCCGCCCCCAGGTGAGTCCCGACCCGTTCCGGCCGGAGGGCTCCCGGCGCCCCAGGACACGCCCCGTGCCCCCAGCTCCCGGGCCTTTGTCTGTCTCTGCCGGCGGCCGCGGGGCTGCGTTCCCGGCTCCGGATTGGCTGCCACAGGCCCGGTAGACCGTGACGTATGCTATTTGCATATGACATTGAGACGTCACCAAGGCCGGCCCCGCCCCCCGGACTGGGTCGGCTGTCCTCCTGTGACCCGGTGGGAGCCGGGTCGGGCCTGGGCCCAAGGGTGAGGAAAGCTGGAAGACGGCAGGCCCAGAAGAGGCTCAGCGGTTTCCTGGGCTAATCCGGGAGCTGGGGTCAGGCCTCCTGATCGCTTTTCTCTTTGAGACGGTTGGGGGCCGGATGGCGCTGCTGGGTCTAGGCTGAGGGGTTGTCAGAAGTTCAGGGGCGACTTTGGGTTCCAGGTCGGTGGGGGCGAGCGCCAGACGGTGGCGGAATCCCCTCCCTCCAGCTCCAGGCCCCGCCCCCAGGGACCAACATAACAACATCCTCCTGATCCCTGACATGTGTGGAGGGCTTTAGTTGATGTCACCCCCCTAACCTCAGAATACAGGTCTTAAACGCCATTTCAAGGATGGGGAAACTGAGGCCCAGAGAGAGGAAGTGTCTTACTCGCGGTCACTCAATTAGTCATACCCACTGAGTGGGCGACAGATGCATTCTAGACACATTGTCGTCGGAATCAACTCATAATGACCCTGT
Organism: Loxodonta africana; assembly: GCF_030014295.1. Taxonomy (NCBI): domain Eukaryota; kingdom Metazoa; phylum Chordata; class Mammalia; order Proboscidea; family Elephantidae; genus Loxodonta; species Loxodonta africana. The sequence goes on from NC_087365.1 coordinate 33,991,702, forward strand.
AGGACAGAGTAGAACTACCCCAAAGGGCTTCCAAGGTGCTCCATGGGAGAAAGATGTGGCAGTCTGCTTTCATAAAGATTACAGCCTTAGAAACCCTGTGGGGCAGTTCTGCTCTGTCCTATAGGGTCGTTATGAGTCGGAGTAGACTTCATGGCAATGGGTTTTTTTTTTTTTTAGTTGTTAAGAAAGCAAACAGCCACATCTTTCACCAGTGGACTGGCTGGTGGGTTCTGTCTGCCAATCATTCGGTTAGCAGCCCAGTGCTTAACCACTGGACCACCAGGGCACCTTTGACAGATGCATTAACCATGGGCATATATGCATAGTAGATGCTCAATACAAGTAACAAGCTACACATCCCCCTTCCAGTGGGGACCCTGCTCTGGGCTTAGCACCATCCCGATTTGAAAGGGCTCCTAAGCCTTCTCATCTTGGACCTTTTTCTAGGGGTCTCTGGAAATTCATTCTCTTTTATGCCCTGACCCTGACTCTCCCCTGTCCTTATTCTGTACCTTGTAGTCCCAGAGCCCAATAAAATCACCTCCTCCCAGCTGTTTTGACTACAGAAAGGTGAGTCATTGGCTGCCTCAGCATGTCTCCAGAGCTAATGTTGGGGTGTGTATGGGATGAGGGTTCCCTCTACTTGGCCCTTCATCACCTCCTTAACCCTCAAGGTTGTCAGCAAGGAGGGCTGTGACCTGGCCTAGTCCAGGTGATTGCAAGGGTTGTGCTAGCCCTCTCTGCTTCCATAGAGAGGAAGAGGAGAGCTTCTGACTCTCTAAGTGGATATATTGAGAGGCTGGACCAGGATCCCCGTTCCAGCCTAGGTTTTACACAAGGATGGGCTGGGGTTGGGGTGGCTTCAGGCTCAAGTGTTATTCTGGGCACAGCTGCTGTAGTTATTAAAGGGGATGGTTCTCCCTGGAGCAGAGCTGGGAATGTGAGAACCAGGAAGCTGTCAGGGCCGGGAGAGAAAATCCAGGAGGTTCTCCCAGTGGTCAGGAGAGGGGGGCAGGCACTGGCTGGCTGGTGCTGCTGTCACTCCTGGCTCTGTCACTGACTTGCTGTGACCTCCAGCCGGGAGCTTCCTACCTGAGCCTCCTTTACCTCTGTCTATCTGTAATTTCAAGAGGCCCAGCATGGGCCCTGGTGCACAGTGGATACTCTAGTAAATGCATACTGAATCTTGGTGCCAGGAACCCCATGTCATTTTACAGCTGGGCAGAGAGGCAGTGACTCGGTCATGGTCCCTGTTGTATTCCCCTTCACACATACCATTATCTTCTTGGGCACTGTTTGCTGTGGCTTTCCTACTATGTACACTCTGGACGGGTGGCCTGCGGCCAGGCTTGCCCCTCCACCATTTAGCTCTATGTCTTTGGATAGACTTATGTCCTCTCTCTGATTCTCAGGTTAAAAAATGGGCTGGTTGAATATGATAAACAACTCTTAACTTCCCTTTCATCAATGAAGTAGTAGGTTCCTGGAAGGAGGGTGTGCCTCCTCAAAGCTCCAATCTTCCCTTCCTTCAGGAGGAGCCAAACTTCCTGAATTTTTGGTAACTGAGTCATTAACTCCCTGTGGCTACAGATGGGCTGGGATACATGGACTGTGCTTGACAGGCACTATTTGGGGCTTCCCCACTCTTCATAACCCCTGTAGATCTCCCATCCATCTCACCAGGAAAACCAGCATCCAGGGAGCACATTCCTCAGGAGCCCACTGCGGGTCTGCAAGAGCAGAAATACTTTCAGGATATGGAGGTTAGGGGATTTTGTGGCACCTTGTGGGGAAGGTGGCAACAAGTGTAGAAACACCCCAGGGGGGTTAGCAGTAAGAGTAGAAATACCCCCTGCAAATGAAAGTGTGGCAATGCCTCAGGGAGTTCTTTAGCAAGTGTGGAAACAACCCTAGAGAACGGTGACAAGTGGCTCAGCAGCAGAACTGTTGAGGGCCCTTAGGGAATAGACATGAAGGATGAGGCTCTAGGGATATCCCAGGGCCTGGCCAGCAGCCCCTGGCCTAGGTCTGGTCCTGAGGTAGCCTGGGGTGGGAGGGGGCAGACCTACAGCTACCTGTTTGGCCGTCTCCATTCCTGGAGTAGGGAGCCTCCTCCCTCATTTTACCCAGGGAAGGACTGGGTAAGGTCTTGTATCCCGGTGCAGCCCTCAGTGCCCGTCCTTAAGGGCCCCTGGGGTCTCACAACTCCCTCTCTCCATCATCACCTCTCACGAACCTGCTACGGTCTGGGGCCAGGCAACCCGACTTTTTCCTCCTAGCCGGAGATGCTGCCCTTGAGCAGGGGCCTGGGGAGGGGGTGAGGGGGAGAAGGACCTGTGGGAATAGGATCTCCAGACCTCATCTGACAGACGTGACTACAGCAACGAACTAGGGCCTACCTAATCACATGTTGAGGTGACAGTGATTCTGTGGGTTTCTACCAGCCAGTGCTTTTCAAACCACACAAGCTCGAGCAGTCTCTGGGGTCAGGGATTGCTGTTTAGGATATTGTGATGAAAACCGAAGTCCTTCTTCCCAGGAAAACACACATGTGCACGTGTGTACACATACACACATTTCAGGCCTGATAGTGGACCATGACCAGTGGTCACCAGGTTAAAAATGTCTAATCCAGGCATAGACCCAGCAAAAGCAATGGAATATAGTGATTATGGGTGCTGTCTCTGGAATGACTGCATGGGTTCAAATCATACCTCTGTTTTCATACTAGCTGCAGGATTTTGAGCAAGTTTCTTTATATTGTTGAACCTCAGTTTCTTTACATGTAAAAAGGGGGATAATTATATCTACTTCCTAGAGTTGCTGTGAAGATTGAAAGCCCATTGCCTTTGAGTCAATTCTGACTCATAGTGACCCTATAGGACAGAGTAGAACTGTCCCACAGGGTTTCCAAGGCTGTAATCTTTATGGAAGCAGACTGCCGCATCTTTCTCTTGTGGAGCAGCTGGTGTGTTCAAATCACTGGTCTTTTAGTTAGCAGCTGAGTGCTTAACCACTGCACCGCCAGGCCTCCTTGCTGTGAGGATTTTAATGAAGTAATATAAGTTGCGTAGTATACTTTTGCCTGGCACATGAATGTTAGCAATATTTTAATAATCACTCACACACACACAAAAACAACCCCATTGCAGTCGAGTCATAGGGACCCTATAGGACAGAGCAGAAGTGCCCCATAGGGTTTCCAAGGAACAGCTAGTGGATTCAACTGCTGACCTTTTGGTTAGCAGCCAAATGCTTAACCACTAAGCCACCAGGGCTCCTTCACAAGTGCTTAAAAAAAAAAAAAAAAAAATTTTTTTTTTTTTTTTTTTTTTTTTTTACCAGGGCTCCTTCACAAGTGCTTAGCTTATTTAATTCTTGTAAGGGCCCAGAGGAAGGCACTATTATTATTATCGTCATTTGACATATGAGAAAACACCATCATTTAGCCTCCCCACGCATGCCTGTGGTACTCTCAGTGCTACTCTGGGGGATGGGTATCACCTGCCCTGTGTCCCAGGCCCGGAATAGCGGTGGACCTGTCAGTGGTGATTCTGACTCCTCTCTTTGCCTCGCCTCCCAGGTTTCTGCACTGCCATAGGGCGTCCCGACCGCCGAGGTCGCTTAACTCCCCAGCCCCCCACCATGTTTCAGCGCCTCACCAGCCTCTTCTTCAGCACCCCCCCGCCCCCCGAGGACCCCGACTGCCCCCACGCCTTCGTCTCCGAGGAAGATGAAGTGGATGGTTGGCTCATCATTGACCTGCCGGGTGAGGCCTGAGTCTTTGACTCCTGGGCCTGTGAAGCCATCCTGAGTGTAAAAGGACCAGCAGAGGAGGGAAGGGCGCTACTAGGGATTGGGGAATTCCCCCAAGCCTACAGGGCAAACTCGGGCTGAGGCAGTGACACTGGAGGAGGGTAACAGGGCCCCTTTCCCAAGCAAGACTGGGCCATCTCCCTCGGGTGCAGTGTTGGGGCCTACACCTCAGGTGCCCAAGGAGAACAGGTCGAGACCCCTAGCCCGTGGGTGCCTGTGGGCGCAGCGGGCAGGGCTGCGATTTTAACTAACAATGCCCTTTCTCTCCCCGCCCCCCTGTGTCCGGTGTGTGTGTGTCCCTCCTGGCTGCGCCCCCCTCAAACGCATGGCTCCCCCTCCCTCGCCCCGTAGATAGCTACGCGGCTCCACCCAGCCCCGGGGCAGCCCCCGCTCCTTCGGGCCGCCCCCCGCCCGCGCCCTCCTTGATGGACGAGAGCTGGTTTGTTACCCCTCCCGCCTGTTTTACTGCAGAGGGGCCCGGACTCGGGCCTGCCCGCCTCCAGAGCAACCCCCTGGAGGACCTCCTCATCGAGCACCCCAGCATGTCCGTTTACGTCACTGGCAGCACCATAGTGCTGGAGCCTGGGCCCCCTTCCCCGCACCCTGACGTTGCCCAGCCTGACGGTCACCTCAGTGACGGGTGAGCGGGCCGGGGGCGGAGCCTAAAGAGGCATGTCTTGTAAGCAAGGGGCGGGACCTGGAGACCCCGTATGGAAGGGCCAGGGCTGTGAGGGGGCGAGGTTTGGAGCTGGCCTGAAGTGAAGGAGCAGGGCTTTGAGATCCTGGGAGATGACTTCGTGGTCCCGGATGGGCTTGGGGCTCAGAAGAGGTTGGCTAAGAAGCTTGGGGCGGGCTTGGAGGCTTGAGGGGCCAGGCCCCTTCTACAGGCTTGTCCGGAAGGTAGGGGCAGAATTGGGGGTTGGAGCCGAGGCTTCCCTGGGGGTCGACATACCTGTCAGTGCCACAGAGGCTAGAGCCAAGGAGGCGTCTCCCAGTTGGCGTGGGGAGGGGTCTGTACACACAAGAAGGGCATTAGGCGGCCCCTAGGAGCAGAGGCATCGCAGCGCCCAGGCGAGGAGCTGGGGGCAGGGTGGAAGCTGTCAGTGGCCTCCGGCTTGTCTAAGCCTAACCGAGTCCCACTCTGTCCCTGCAGGGAGTTGGTGCCTGCCCGCCGCGAGCCCCGGGCCCTCCACCACGCTGCAGCCCCGCTGCCCGCTCGGGCTGCACTGCTGGAGAAGGCGGGCCAGGTGCGGCGGCTGCAGCGGGCCCGACAGCGGGCCGAGCGCCATGCGCTGAGTGCCAAGGTGGTGCAACGACAGAACCGTGCCCGAGAGAGCCGTCCACGCCGGCCCAAGCACCAGGGCAGCTTCATCTACCAGCCGTGCCAGCGCCAGTTCAACTACTGAACGTCCGCCGGCCCTGCCACGAACCCCTCCCCGACTCCTGACCCGTCGGGTGTCTCTGCTGCAGTGTGCTGCCCAAGGGGTGGCTGTGGCCTACCGCGGCTGGACACACTTTCCCCCCTTCTTGAGTGTGTGAGGTGGGGTGACAGCCTCTCCCACCCCGACTCTCTTGATTTCTCTGTCTCTGATCCTCTAACCCACCTCTGAACCCTCTCTTGTCCCTCTCATTCTCCATTCTTCTGGTCCCCATGCCCAGCATCTAATCCTCCATTCCCCTCCCCACCCTTGCCACCGGATCCTTCCATCTCTGATCCTCACCTGTCTTTGTCCTAACATGCCCTTTTACTCTTGCCCTCTAGTCCTGTTCCTCTGTTCCATCCCAATTTCTGAGAGCCTCTTCTTCCGGTCCCTGATCTGGCCCATTCCCTGCCTTCAACTCCAACTTTACACCCCTCACCCCACCCCACCTTTGACACTACACCACTCTTATTCCTATTATTAATTCCCTGCCATTGCAACCCCTCCTAAATGGTGGGGGGTGCAGTGGGACCTTGAGCCCAGCTCTGACCAGGTACAACTTGCAGAGCCTGGGCTGCTGCCCTGGTCCTGCAATAAGGGCTCAGGCTCAGGGTTCTCCCTTTATTATTTCCTCCACATCTCTCTCCCCTGGGGACTGGGCTCCTTGTTGCTGCTTAGGCCTGGAAAGGTAAAGTATGTCGAAGAGGACTGTGAGATGTGAGTCAGAGAGAAAAGGTGGAGGGAATCAAGGGAAGGAGGTGGCCTGTTGGAGATACAGACAGAAGGACAGACAGGTTGAGAAGCTGTAGGGAGCAGGGTACCATGGGAGCTGGCACTATGCTTGCTCAGAGATGCCAAGCCCTCCTCTCAAGTTAGAGCCTGGAATCTCCCTTTCCTATAATCTCACCTCCCAAGTCTCTTCCTGAAATCCAGGCAGTTCCTTCCTCTGCAGGGTCCTGTGTCTGTAGGGCTTGCTTAGTACCTTGACACCTTATTCCCTAACATGTCACCCCAGGAGTAGAGACGGGGCTTGGCCCTGCCATCTGTTCGCATCCCCAAGGTGCTAGAACTAGCTTAGAGGAGATGCAGGCCAGAGGGCTTCTAGGTAGGCGAAGGGTACAAACCCCAGGGTAAGGATGCACAGCAATGATACAGTCAGGGAGAACAGGCTCTGGAGTGAAGCTATCCTAAGACTGAAGCTCAGCCCTCACCTTGCCTCTGGCCTTGGATTTCAGACCCTGCCCAGTAGGCCTAACAAACACTTCTGATAGGAGGCCTGGAGCTCTACTGTCCCAATCCTCAAATAGTCCCCTAACCAGGTTCAGGGCCTCCAGGGGGCCTTTCCTCATTTTCTCCCCAGGTCTCTCTTCTTTTCCAGTCTGCTGGGGAGAAACTGGTGCCCTATGGTCTCCCTCCGCTTCTCCTCCAGGAAGTATCTGGAGGAAACCCGAATCCCTGGCTGAGACAGAGGGGACGGGGCAGCCAGCTTTCACCTTCTCATGGTAGGACTAAATTTTGGGCTCAGACACCAGCAACAGCCTCTTGGGATGCCCCCGAGTTGCTTCCCTTTTTGTCTTTTTAGCTGTCTTTTTCTAGTGTGTTCTCTCTCTCTTCCTTGAAACTTTTACTAGTTCCTGTTACATACTAACATAGGTCTTCCCTCTCACCCTAATTCCAGGTATCCAGGCCCCAAAGCCAAGCTAAGTCTTGGAGAAAATTCTGCATTCCCATGAGGGCAAAGGCAGCTGTCCTCCCTGATCCTGTACCCCCAGGCCTCATACAGGGGTATAGGGGAGGGAGGGAGTAGCCTCATGGATGCTGGGATGGGGACAGAGAAGCACTATTGGGGTCTCCTATCCCAGAGAGTAAGCCAAATTTATCCTAAAAGCGGATCAAGGTCCTCACCTCTAGTCCACCAAGTCCCAGTGCTTGACGTCCCTGCTAACTTGGCTCCCAAGATTCAGTTGCTTTTATTCTTCCAGCCACCCCTTGGTCACCTCACAGTTTAGGGTCTTCATTCAGCATTTTCAAGAGCTAAAACTCCCTCCAACACTTTCTGCCTACTCCTTCACTGCCAGATGAGGCCTAGGCTCAGTCCTGGATAGTGTCCTTGATCCTTCTGGTTGGGGGAGTTTGAGTTATAGGGCATTTGGTTCAAACTTCAAAAGGCCCTACCCTCACCCATATTTCTGGAGGCCCCTGTAGTTCTAGAACCCTTCATCACCTGGCTGGTTGCAAGGCTCATATTTTTTGTATTGTCTTATAGATTTTTGTAGCATTTGAGTGTGGCAATATTTTGTGTATAGATTTCTAAGAACAAACACTACTCAGTCTCCTGCTGGTCTGACTCCTGAAGCATCAGACCTCGTCATACTGTATTGACTGTGTATGTGCCTTTCACTTTGAGCATGCTTCAGGATTTTTTTAAACCACAGAACTTGAATACATGAGGGAACCAGAATTTACAAAGTCCTATGCAACCTTAGACAGGAGGGGTTAGAGAGTCTGTTTTGACTGCTGTTTTCAGAGACCCTGGAGAAGTTTCAGTTTGTGAGTATTAAATAATGTCAGTACTACCAGCACTTTGCCAAAACTGAGTATGCCAGAGGGACCCCATTTCTAAAGTGTGAGTCCCAATTACATCAAAGGGCAATTTCCATTTATTCCCCCAATAAGTCTGAGTGCTCCCCTCAATCTGGTTGTCACTTCCCAGCTTTCCCCAGTCTGGCCCTCACAGGGCACCACGTGTGTACGAATGCAGTTCGGTGCTGTTTTAGAGTATGCCTGCCCCCAGCCTCCTGCCTGGAGCCCTTTCAGCTTGCTCTGATCCATGTCTTAGGTGCCACAAGGACCCTACCAGAGCTCTTGGATGCCTCCCAGATCCATGTGGCTTTACATGAGGGGAATGAATGCAGACATATCACAGCCCACTTCTAACCCCTTCCCTCTTGCCCTGCCACTTAGTTCCAAATGGAACCAAGTTGAGTGCATCCTGGTTGGGTGTTTTGTGTTGAGGCTGGATGAAATGAGGAGACTTTGTTGATTATGTGTGATGTGTCAACAGACTCAAGGACACAACCACCTCGGACCTGGTCATGTGGCATGCCTGTGTATGTGTGTAACAGGATTCTGATTGTTAGATTGTAATGTTATTCCTCTATGGGAGAAAAAAATTAATATAAAGAAAAACAAATAAAAAATCTATTTAAAGCACATTATTCCTTCTGCCTGAGTTGAACTAAAGTACGGGAAGCACTTTGTAATCTCAAGCACAGTACTGGCATAGGGTATTATTATTAAGCTGGCTTTGATTCTGGTCGTGTTTGTCATACGAGAAAGGAAGAGGGTAGATGAGCTTGCTGGGAGCAGAGCCAGACAATGTGGGGTCTGACTCATAAATAACTACTTTTAGAGGATCATTATAATGCAAAACATAGATATTAAGGCAGTTGAAATAGACACAAGAATAAGAGCATGACAGAATCACCAACTCATTCTTTTGGTCTCAGACATTGGGTTATGGCAAGGACAAAGAGGCACCGAAGGGGAAAGTATGAGTTTAAGTCTAGCCCTAGGAGACACAGCAGAAGACTGAAGCCCAGGCTGAGACAAAGACAAGGCCGCAAGCAACAGAGTCCCCTGAAGGCTGGGGTAGGATGGGGCCAGAAGCAGTTGGCTTTGGAGATGGTACAAATTGTGAGATAAGAATTGGACCAGGAAAGGGAAAAACGTGGGCATGCTGATGAGAAATCATCCTGAGGTGAGAAACAGGGCAAAGAAGTGCAGTGTAGTAGACATCTTTGAAGTATACAGCATAATGTGATCCCTTTTATTTGGAAGCTGTCCCATCTAACCACAGAACTGGACTGAAAGTAGAAATGTGACCTACCCCATGGCTCAATTCTAGATACTGGTACAAAGAAGCCTGCTGGTCAGTCTGGGCTTATCTCTTGAATAGAGGAAATGTAAATAAACATCTTGTGCATTGACAGCAAATGTATAAGGTGGAGAAAAAGTGTTATCTAGGTTGCTGACAGCTTTCCTGCCCTTGAATGAGTTGAGTGAGCAAGTATGTGCATTTTCCTCAACCTGCCGGGAGGGCTTCTCTGGTGGAATGGGGGCAGGTTGGGATTCTGATTCACAAGGAAAACTACACCTATTCATTTATGGTTCAAAGAGCTTGCTCATCTAATAACCCTCTACCAATAACATACCTTTATGTTCTAGGACAATGACATTTATTTAACACGTTCAGTATTTCACATTGTACAAATCCTTAGATTCTCTTTATTCACTGGTCCATTTCTACAACAAATACATCCAAAAACTATATAATAAAATTATTTACAACATTTCCAAATGAGAAGATTGCTTTTGCCCCCACAACTGCTATTCACACACAACACTTCCACAGCACAATACACCATTAGAAGATCTAAAAATGCTCACCCTGTACTCTAGGCTGCTTAGGAAATGTGAAAACTAATAACATTTATAATGGCATTAGCTCCTCTCAGTACATGGCAACATTTTAGAAACCTTGAACTTTACTTTGCAACATCAAAAGGGCTCAACAACCCTGCTTTCCCCATTGCACTTCACGAAACAGGTTACAGGGACTAGGAAAAGGGCCACGTTATTAAAATGACTAACTGTACAGAAATGGATTTAGAAAAGTCACAGCTCAAAATTGCTCTTTGTAAAATTCACACACATTTACAAGTAATCAAATCGCCGTCCAGCTCGTTTACTTGGATTTTCTCCGCTTGGATTGCACCGCACTGGTTATGTCTGTGGGGGGAGGAGGGAAAGGAAGGACATGTTTAGCTGAGATAACTCTTTGCAGCAGTGCTTTTTAGGCAGTCCACATGAACCAGGCCTAACCTAAGTGGGGCCCTATTGAACTCTGAATTGGTCTAAAGTCACGAAAAGGGGCACACAGTGGATGTGGAAAGGGCCACAGGCTTTGACTGATGACTTTGGAGGAATGAGGGCATGGCCTCGTGTTATGGATTGAATTATATCCCCCACAAAATGTGCTGTAAATCCTAATCCCAATATTTGTAGATGCAATCCCATTTGGGAATAGGGGTTTGTTATGTTAATGAGGCCATATCAATGTAGGGTGTATCTCTTTAAGAGAGATTAGGTACACAGGAGCAAGCAGAGTTGGGGGGAAGATAGATGAAGCTATCATCTATCACGAAGCTACATGAAGATCACTGAGGAACAGAAGCTGAAAAGAGACAAGGACCTTCCTCCAGGGCCAAGAGAGAAAGGAAACCTTCCCCTAGAGCTGGCACCCTGATTTTTAACCTCTTAACTGTGAGAAAAAAGGAGCCCTGGTGGCATGGTGGTTAAAGTGCTCGGCTGTCAATAGAAAAGTCAGCAGTTCTAACACATCAGTCATCCTGCTGAAGAGAGATGTGGCCGTTTGCTTCCGTAAAGATTACAGCCCTGGAAACCCTATGGGGCAGTTCTACTCTGTCCTACAGGGCTGCTGTACGGTCGCTATGAGTCGGAATTGACTCAGTGGCAACAGGTTTTTTCTAACTATGAGCAAATAAATTTTTGTTAAAGCCACCCACTTGTGCTATTTCTATTATAGCAGCACTACATAACTAAAACACCCTGCACACTAGGGCCCGGCAACTGGGGAAACGTGGGTATGGGATACAGGTGGCACGAGTTAAAACACATCCACCTGGTGAAGAAAAGTGTTAGGGTCGGGCAAGTTTCTTTAGCTGAGCAAGTAACCCCACAATCTCCTCACCAGTTCCCTTCACTCAATGAATAGACAGAATGACAGTGCTTTAGTGAGAAACCAATGAGTGATGCTACAAGTGAGTGTGTCAGGATGCAAAACAAAAAACAGCTTTCAGATTCTTTTTGGAGCCAAGCCACTGTGTTGCAGCGAGGACCCTTTTTGCCATGCTATAGTCAAAGTCTCTACACACCAAGACCCTTGGTCGACACGCATCTACTGTGGTACAGCTAGATATATTAAGGCTGTGGATACATACAGGTATGCAAAAGACGGAAGCTGAGTGATTTATACAGAGTCAGAGTGACATAAAGGGGAATGAATGTGTTTTAATTTAATTCCTCTTATAATAGCAGTGTCTTAAATCAATCAACTCAATCTTACCCGAGAATTAAATCATGTTTCTCAAAAACTTTTCCATATAAAGTTCCTCTATGGCAGAGTATAATGAATAGCTTGAGGCTCTCCAAATGTAAAAAACTCTTTAAAGTTTCATATTGGCCTTAAAAATTCACGCTTATTTTTCAAGTTGCTCCACAGTAAATATTTTGGTCTTAATATGAAAACAATTTTCTAAAATTACTTCCCACCAAGGAGAAAAAATTTTTTCTAACACATGAATGTGGAAGATGAATTGGATTTACCCAGTTCTGGCGACTAGGCTGATTTTTCTGATGCTGCGCTTTAGGTTCTTGTCTAAGCAACTTTTCTTTTTTGTTGTATCATTATTTTGAGAACGCAGACTCATAAATATGTGGATGCAAAAAGCAAAACTTTCACTGCTTTGTTAACCATGGTAATTGCTAAAGGGTGGTCTAGATGGCCTTCTGTGAGGTTACCTGTACAATCTTTTTGGGTTTTTGTTGGTGGAAATTTCAATATGTACATCTTCTTGCTGGGAAGCCACATTGTTTATGCCACACGGCAGAGTCAAAATCTCTCTGATTTACTCATCAGTCTTTTACTAATCAGAGGAGATGTTGATAATGATATTCTTTATTTTACTACAGCATCGAAATTTTAATTCCATGCAAATGGACAAAGAGTCTTAAACAGCCCACAACTCCTCATAATCAATTCTTTTTGTCTCTCAAGCTGCTGCTTCACTGTAGAAAATTTGCCATTTGCAGTAAATATCTGCAGGGCTTTGTCTTGACTGAGTGTTCATTCTTGGAAAAGTATCTGTTAATTAGGTGAACTTTGAAAGCATTTTTGTTGTGATATGAAGACGCAGGCAGTGTGTTGGAGAGCCACATATATGGCTGGGAAAAGAGGTAGGGAGTAGGGGGATCACCAACCTCAAGCTCCCCCCTCATTCCTTGCTTGTTCCCATCTGTCACTGTTCCAGAGCACTCAAGGAACTGGCAGGCTGCCTCTGGTTCTGAGGATGAATCAGTGAGTGGGGCCATGAGGATTTATCTTAGCCTCTGGCACAAATCCAAAACAAGGCATTTGTGCTAGAGGCTAAAATAAGATAAAATAAAATTAAAAAATCACCTTTTAGATACTCAGGGATGGGGGGCTGGTGATCATGGTATACTTTTATACTTCTACAAGGGGGAAAAAAAATGTCAACCCGAGTTTGAAATTCCAATCACCTTCCCTGGATAAATCTAGCCAATCTGGGTCATATAGCAAAGTTAATTTCCATCTCTTTACAGCTCTGTCTGAAAAGATGAATTCTCTGGTCCAATTTTACACTCTAAAATGCTACCACTTCCACCACTCCATTGAACACAATAAGAGATTCTAAATGGCATATTTGGAGTGTGCACCAGGCCTTGATCACAGCAATGTTCTGAAGGCCAGGATGGGTCATTCGACAGCATGATCTCACCCCTAACCTATACAACCAATACCTCGCTGCCAAAAAACCTCATATATATTGTTGAAAATGTTTTCAGTTTTTTAATCCATCAAGGATTTTACAAATTAATGTCTTCACAAATATACAAATAGTTCAGACTAATAGTGTAGCCAGATAATTTATATCTGTTTTAGAACCAAGAAGATGGTAAAGAACTAGGTCCATAATAGCCTTTCTGGTGATTGTCCATATATGTCATCGGGCAACATTTGAATCTGTAATTTGATAAGGCATTTTTTCAGCCTAGGTGCCTTTTTTGTTCTTTAAATTTTATCATGGTAAGATATAACAGAAAATTTGCCATTTTAACTATTTTTAAGTGTAGGATTCAGTGACAATTACATTCATCATGCTGTGCAACTATCATCACTATTTCCGAAAGTATTTCATCACCCCAAATAGAAACTCAGTACCCCTTAAGCAATAACTCTCCATGCCCCCTAACCTCCAGCCCCGGCAACCACTAATAAACTTGTCTCAGTGCATCTGCCTATTCTAGATATTTTATATAATATCATCATACAATGTGTCTTTTTGTCTGTTTCTTTTGTGTACATTTTTTAGATATTTTCTTTGTGGTACCACGAGGGTTACATTTAATAACTTTATAACAATCTAGTTTAAATTGCCACCACTCATCTGTCAATTTGTCATACTGTGCTGGCTTGTGTGTTGCTTTGATGCTGAAGTATGCCACCAGTACTTCAAATACCAGTAGGGTCACTCACGGTGAACAGGTCTCAGTGAAGCTTCCAGACTAAGATAGACTAGAAAGAAGGACCTGCCAGTCTACTTCTGAAAAAATGGGCCAGTGAAAACCTTATGAATAGCGGCCGAACACTGTCTGATATAGTGCCGGTAAATGAGCCCCTCAGGTGGGAAGGCACTCAACACATGACTGGGGAAGAGCTGCCTCCTCAAAGCAGAGTCAACCATAATGATGTGGAAGAGGTGAAGCCTTCATCTGCTGATGTGGCACGACTCAAAATGAGAAGAAACTGCGGCAAACATTAATAATTGAAACGTGGAATTTAAGTCTAAATTGATACTAATTTAATTTCACATACAAACTCTCTGTTCCTATACCACTCCTCCCACCTCTATGTTGTTGTCACAAATTACATCTTTACATTGTGTGCTCAATAACGTAAATTTATAATTTTTTAATGCATTTGTCTTTTAAGTCATGTAGGATATACCAAGTAGAGTTACAACACAAAAATACCATAAGATAAGCCTCTATATTTATCCATGGTATTACCTTTACTAGACATCTTGTTTTCTTCATATGGCTTCCAGTTACTGTCTAGTGCCCTTTCATTTCCCTCTGAAGGACTGCCTTTAGCATTTCCTGTAGGGCACAGGGCACGTCTCGTGGTAACAAACTCCCTCCGTGTTTGTTTACCTGGAAATGTCTTCTTTTCACTCTCATTTTTGAAGGACCGTTTTGCCAGATGTTGAATTCTTGGTTAACAGTTCTTTTCCTTCAGCACTTTAAACATGTTACCCCGCTGCGTTCTGGCCTCCATGGTTTCTGAGGAGAAACTGGCACTTAGTCTTATTGAGGATCCCTTGCATGTGATGATTTGCTCTTTTTCTTGCTGTTTTCAAGATTATCTCTTTATCTTCAGTTTTTGTGAATTTGATTATACTCTTAGAGTGGATTTTTTTTGGTTTATCCTATTTGGAGTTTGTTGAGTTTCTCAGATGTATAGATTTAGTATCTTTCATCAGATTTGGGAGGTTTTCAGCCATTGTCTCCTCAAATATTCTTTCTGCCCTTTTATTTCTCTCTTCTCCTGAGACTCCCCTAATGTGTATGTTGGTTGGTGTTAGGGATTGAATTTCTGTTTCCCCAAAATATGTGTCAACTTGGCTAGGCCATGATTCCTAGATTGTGTGACTGTCCACCATTTTGTCATATGATATGATTTTCCTATGTGTCCTAAATCCTACCTCTATTATGTTAATAAGACAGGATTAGAGGCCAATTATGTTAATGAAGCAGGACTCAATCTGTAAGATTAGGTTGTGTCTTAAGTCAATCTCTTTTCAGATATAAAAGAGAGAAGCAAGCAGAGAAACAGGGGACTTTCTACCATCAAGAAAGCAGAGCCGGGAGTGGTATACATCCTTTGGACCTGAGGTCTCTGTGCTGAGTAGCTCCAAGACCAGGGGAAGATTGACGACAAGGACCTTCCTCCAGAGCCGACAGAAAGAGAAAGCCTTCCCTTGGAGCTGACACCCTGAATTTGGACTTCTAGCCTACTGGGTTGAGAGAATAGACTTCGGTTTGTTGAAGCCATCCATCTGTGGTATTTCTATTACAGCAGGACTAGATAAGTAAGACAGTCAGCTTGAGGGTGTCTCACCAGTCCTTGAGCTCTGTTCACTTCATTCTTTCTTTTTGTTCCCCAGACTCAATAATTTTAATTGTCCTATCTTTAAGTTCACTGATTCTTTCTTCTGCCAGCTTGAATCTTCTATTGAATCCCTTTGGTGAATTTTTTATTTGAGTTACTGTACTTTTTGACTCTAGTATTTCTGTTTCATTCCTTTTTATAATTTCTATCTCTTACTGGTATTTTCATTTTGTTCCTGTATTGTCTTCCTGATTTCCTTTAAATCTTTTAGCTCTTTGAGCATATTTAATACTACTGTTCTAAAGTCTTTGCCTAGTAAGTCCATTAAATGGATTTCCATGGGGATGGTTTCTGTCTCTCTTTTGTTCCTTTGAGTGAGCCATTTTTTCTTTGTGTATGCCTTTTTTTTGTTGAAACCCCAGGACACTGGAATATTAAAATATTGTAACTCTGGAAATCAGATTCTTCCCCTCCCCTAGGTTTTTTTTTTTTTTCCTTCAATTGTTGATGGCTGTAGTCATTCATTTGTTTAGTGACTTTCTCTAACTATTCTTGCAAAGACTGCTTTCCTGGATATGTGTGGACACTGAGGTTTCTATTTCTTAGCTTGTGTTCAGCTAGTGTTTTGACAGAGATTTCCTTGAATGTTAGAAGGAAAACAAAAATAAAACCCTCTCTCAATCTTTGCAAACTGGCTCTCTGTTGGGGCTCCTCTTTAGCACTCAACTAGGCTTGCACTGAGCACAGGGATCAGGTCAGAGTGAAAGCATAGTGTCTTCTAAGGTAATTTCTGAGTACGTGTCTCGCTCTAGGTGTGTGGCTTTTTCAATTCACCTTTATATACATGGTACTTTTGAAAGCCTTAATTTCTGAAACTCTTTACCTGGCTTCTCCTTCAAGTCTTTAGGTACATATTGTGTGCCTTAATGACACTCTTTAGCCCAAGTAAGGAGCCTCGGTGGCACAGTGGTTAGCACTCAGCTGCTAACCAAAAGGTCAGCAGTTCGAAACTACCAGCTGCTCCGAGGGATAAAGACGTGGCAGTCTGCTTCCATAAAGATTATAGCCTTGGAAACCCTATGGGGCATCTACTCTGTCCTATAGGGTCGCTACGAGTTGGAATCGACTCGACAGCAACAGGTTTGGTTTAGCCCAGGTGGCTACAGGCAGTTACAGCCTTAGGTTGTTTTCCACAGCCCATGTGATCTCAGAAACAGGCCAAACCAAGAAGAGTGCCTTGCTTCAATCCTTCGGGCAGGACCCATATAGGTTAAAACAGACACACACATAATTATTTACAAGTAAAGTCTGCTCTGCTCCCTCTGGAGCTAGATCCCAGGCTCCTGCTTTGGTAGTGCCTGCTGCCACTGATTTAAGACGGTCATACTGAGCCAGGGAAGGGGTAGGGTTAGTGACAAGTAGAAAACCAAAGTGTTCCTACTGTTTGTATGTTATCTTTTTCTTGACTCAGCATTTGCTTAGTTGCTGTGATTCTTTGACAAAGTTGGTTCAGCCAGTTTCTTCTTGGATTTTTCTTTTTTTTGGTGCTTTTGTAGGGAGACATGAGTGTACAGCTGCTCATGCCACCATCTTGCTTCAGACCTTTGGTGCCTCTTTTTGACCTAAAGCAAATTTTGCCAAATTTACAGTAAAAGGCTCTAATTAAGTCCTCTAGTATGTGGGCTTTACCTTCTGTTATGGATTGAATTATGTCCCTCAAAATATGTGTTGTAATTCCTAACCTCTATGCCTGTGGTGGAGCCCAGGTGGCACAGTGGTTAAGAGCTTGGCAGCTAACCAAAAGGTCAGCAGCTTGAATCCGCCAGCCACTCCTTAGAAACCCTACGGGGCAGTTCTACTCTGTCCTCTAGGGCTGCTGAGTTGGAATCTACTGGTAGGGCAACCAGTTTGGTTTTTTTTTTTTGGTTTATGCCTGCAGTTATAATCCCATTTGGGAAAGGACTGTCTTTGTTATGTTAACGGACAAGATTAGTGTAGGGTGCGTCTTGAGTCTATCTCTTTAGAGATATAAAAGTGATTAAAACAAGCAATCAAGAGAAGCAGAGATGAAGGAAGAGAGATGCCAAGCCACATGAAGTTCTCCTAGGAACAGACGCTCAAAGAGACAAGGACCTTCCAACAGGGCTGACAGAGAGAGAAACCTTTCCCCTAGAGCTGGCACCCTGAATTCGGACTTCTAGCTTCCTAAACTGTGAGAAAATAAATTTCTGTTTGTTAAATCTACCTACTTACGGTATTTCTGTTATAGCGGCACTAGATAACTAAGACATCTTCCAAGGAGTTTTAGAATTTGATCTTAAATGAATTTATTTGCTCACTTGATTGTATTTTTTACTGTACTACCTCTAGCCAGGACTTCTCTCTAATCTGTTGCTGATTCTGACTCATAGCAACTCTGTAGGACAGAGTAGATCTGCCTCAAAGGGTTTCCAAGGCTGTAATCTTTTTTTTTTTTTTTTAATTTTTACTGTGCTTTAAGTGAAAGTTTACAAATCAAGTCAGTCTCTCATACAAAAATTTATAAACACCTTGCTATATACTCCTAGTTGCTCTCCCCCTAATGAGACAGCACACTCCATCTCTCCACTCTCTAATTCGGCCAGCCTCTGACCCCCTCTCCCCTCTCATCTCTCCTCTAGACAGGAGCTGCCCACATACTCTCATGTGTCCATTTGATCCAAGAAGCTCACTCCTTACCAGTATCATTTTCTATCCCATCAAGGCTGTAATCTTTAAGGAAGCAGACAGCCACACCTTTCTCCCACGGTTTCCCACGGAGCGGCTGGTGGGTTCGAACTGCCGACCTTTCGGTTAGCAGCCAAGTGCTTTAATCACTGCACCACCACGGCTCCTGATTTCTCTCTATATAATTGTAAAAGATTTTGGAAATTTTCCTTTAAAATTTGCAAGACTGGTTTCTAAATGATGCTATAAGAGTGCAGTTTCAGGCAGTTACTGTTCAGGGTTTTCTCCCACAAGACAGGTCTAGTTAGGCACATTTGCATTTCCACAATAACACTTCTGTATTAATTATCTCTGTAGATTCCTTTTTTTTTTTTGATTGTTGCTTCTCAATTCACCGGCTGTGGGTAGCACAGGACTGTTACCTACTTTGCTGTCAGATGCGCCTTAGAGACACCCACAGCTGTTGGTGATTACAGGTTGTTCTGAACTTCCCACATATTAGCATATTTTCCCTGGTTTCAAACTGATGCTTTGAACTTCATGTTTTTAACTACTGATCCTTCTTCCCAATTGAAAATATAACACGTAGAAAAGTAAATAAAAGAATGACAAGTCAAAACAGAAAAATCATCGCTTCAGTGTTAACGGGGATTTACCACTTCAGGGAGTAGAACTACTCATTCGCATGTTTGTAAACTACACACCTGATCAAGTGCAATTTTAGGGAAGTTTACTGATTGTGGAAGCCAATTTTTGCATTTGTAATTAAAAGTGAGGGGGAAAACCTAATCAACCAAAAACAAAAACAATAGTTCAGAGAGCAACCAACCAACAATGTTGGCGTCCCCAGAATTCATCCATTCCACCTGCTCCAATCTCCGCTCTAGTAGGTCTTGGCCAGCGTGACGCACGCAAACTCTGCTCTCACTGCAGGAGCATGATGACTGTCACTGGCTCCTTCCTATGAAAGCACCAACTCATTCTTCACTGCTTGTAATAGTCTCAGCTTTCCAGATTTTCATGAAAAGTACACAATGTTTCTGATTTTGTTTGTGCATATATGACCCAAATCTTAAGAGTATAAAAAAGCAAGATCTTTTCCCCCCCTCCAAAATTTAAATTTAAATTACGGGAAGATACCTCATATTTCAAGTACTCAGCATCATCACATGTCTCCAAGTTTGGGATGCACAGATTTTAGAAATCAGCTTGATATTTTGTGAATCCTAAAAAATCAAACCAAACCCCATGCCAATGAGTCGACTCTGACTCACTGACTGTACAGTAGCATAGAACTGCCCCATAGGGTTTCCAAGGGTGTAAATCTTTATGGAAGCAGACTACCACATCTTTCTCCCATGGAGTGGCTCGTGGGCTCAAATTGCTGACCTTTTACAGTCAAGCGCTTTAACCACTGTACCACCAGGGCTCCTTCTTGTGAACCCTAGGTATGGTTTTTAAAATACAACCACAGAAAGTTAAAATTTTATGACTCTGGTTCACATGTCTGGATTCAACACACAGGCCAAAAAATATGCATGTTATTCCTTAATTTGGATCCGAGAGCCGTGACACTTAAAACCAAAAGAGCTACAGTACTCATTTCTGATTTTAAAGGTAACTTTTCCTGGGATGGAAACCCTGGTGGTCTAGTGGTTAAGCGCTACGGCTGCTAACCAAAAGGTCAGCAGTTTAAAATCACCAGGCACTCCTTGGAAACTCTATGGGGCAGTTCTACTCTGTCCTATGGGGTCGCAATGAGTCAGAATCGACCCAAAGGCAAGAGGTTTGGTTTTTCAGTTTATCCTGGGATAGTTAGAGAACAACAGCCTGAAGGCTTGGAGCTGGTGTGGGGGTCTATATCTGACTGTGATTCCTGGGATCTAGGCAGAGCTCTACTACCCTCAGTACCCCTCGCAAGATCACAGAGCCTGTTGAGTCTTTACGGCTTTTCCTAAGCCAGTTGCTAAGCCTCGTAGCATGCATGGGGCAGGCATTCCAACATGACTACACCACCTTAGGACAATGTCCAGTTTAAGTGTATAGGCCTATTCCCTGCCCTCCTCTTAAAAGAGTTTCCAGTTTTCCATCTTTTCTTGGCTGGCAGTTTTCCGCAGAGTGGCTCTAATTTGGGCATCTCTTCTTTACTATACTAACTGCTCCCTAGATTAATTCTCTCTGGTACAGTGTCACTGATACCTTTAGTATCTTGAGGCTCTGGGCTCAGATCAAGGTTACAAAAACCTGGTGTGTGACATTTCTAAAGGCCAACCCCCCCGCCCTTTTCTTTAAAGATTCCTGCTTCTCCAACCTAGAAGACCTTGATCCTTTAGGAAAGCAAGAGGCTACAAGAACACACAGAACTGAAGGGAAGCAGATTTCTCCAGAGAACTCCAGGGACCTTTTCTTTCATGCTCTAAGCTTAGTATACTAAGAGGTGTGTTCCTTTCAAATAGGTTTCTGCTGTCTAGTAGACGACTCACAGGGAGAAGGAAGAAAGTTATTGGCTCCATTTCTGCATCTAAAATAGGGATACTTAGTAAAACACTACCTATATATAAAGTATACCCAGAAGGGAAAGGAGGCCCTCTAGCTGCTCCCCTCACTCTCCAGCAGGCTGAGGTAGGGTAATGGTATTTTCCACACCTCTTCTTTACCTGTATGACCTGTAGACCTGTGGCCTGCTCCCAGGGGCTCCTATGAGGCATCATGACCTGCCCAGAAACATGACCTGCCAACTACAGCTGAGTTCTCAGGCCAGTATCTGATGTTGGTTCACCAGAACCTGCCCTGATCTTTAGACTAGCATTCCAACGACACTTGGCCATTCCTCAGTAGTCCTGCTGCTATCAGGCACTCTGCCAGGAACCCAGCCCTTGCCCAACCCGAGCTGCTGAAGCACATTTCCTGAGAGGATGAAGTATCATGTCATCCCTCAGACCGGAGACTTTGCACATGCTGTACCTTTTGCCTAGAATACTCCATCCAACTCTCATGGCTTGGTTAATGCCTCCTCATTTTTCAGGTCTCAGCTTAAATATCACTTTCTTTGGGAAGTTTTCTCTGACCTGTCAGAGGAGGAAGGCATTCCAGCTATATGCTCCTACAACACTGTGTAATTTTGCTATCACAGCATTTAACATATAACACACTGTATTAGACTGTCTTTCTTGCTAGTCTAATCAACGTGAAGAGAAACTCTGTATCTGTCTTTTCACTACTATACCTCAGGGCCAGGCATGTAATAAGTACTTAATACATATTTGATAGATGGAAAGCAAAATCAGACATGAGTTTCTGCCCTAATAGAGCATACATATTAATTACCTATCAGACAAATAGACATAAAGGTACAACTGTGGTGTTATGAAGGAGAAAAACACAATGCTATGATTCCTCATAGCAGTCACAACTGAGCTAAGATAAATAGGAAGAGTAGGAAGCTAATGAGGAGAAGAGAGGCTGGATGAGGACTCCTCACGATAGCTGCAACATGTGTACAGGCCTTGTGATGATAGGGATGAAGATGGCACGTACAAGTTACCGAGGGAGGTGAGATGAGGCTGGGAGAAACTGACAGGGACCAGACCACATAGGACCTTGTGGGCCATGGTGAGGCTTTTAGACTTTAATCCTAATTACAATGGTAAATCATTGAAGGGTTTTAAGCTATTGGGTAGCAGTAAGATGAAAAAAAGTAGATGAATTTGGGACACCTGAGATAAAATCAGCAGCTTTTTGTGATGGCTTGGATGGTGGGGGAGAGCGATGGTGTGAAGGACTTCTAGATTGTCTAATGGATAGATGGTGTTATCATTCATTGAGACAGGGGAACAATGGCAGAGACCTGACTTCGGGATGAAAACCACGAGTTTGGTGTTATGATTGACTGTGTCCCCTCAAAAATCTGTGTCAGTGTCAACTTGGCTAGGCCCTGATTCCCAGTATTGTGTGGTTGTCCACTATTTTGTGATCTGATGTGATTATCCTATGTGTTGTAAATTCTAACCTCTATGATGCTAATGAGGCAGGATTAGAGGTGGTTATGTTAATAAGGCAGGACTCAATTTACAGAATTAGGCCGTATCTTAAGTCAGCCTCTTTTGAGATATAAAAGAGAGAATTGAGCATAGAGGAAAGGGGCCTCACATCACCAAGAAAGAAGCGCTGGGAGCAGAGTGCATCCTTTGGACCCAGGGCTCCTACGCAGAGAAGCTCCTAGACCAGGGGCAGATCAATGACAAGGACCTTGCTCCAGAACTGACAAAAACAGAAAGCGTTCCCCAGGAGGTGACACCCTGAATTTGGCCTTCCAGCCTCCTAAACTGTGAGAGAATAAATTTCTGTTTGTTAAAGCCATCCACTTGTGCTATTTCTGTTATAAACAGCACTAGATGACTAGGACAATTGGTTTCAGACACGTTGAGTATGAGGACCTGTTAAGGCTTTTACATGCAGTTGTCTAAGATCTCTAGAGGTCTGTACTAGAACTACAAATTTATGAGTCATCTGTGAAAGGAGAGGAGCATGAATGAGATTATTTAGGGAGAAAATATAAGTTGAATTAAAAAAAAAAAAACTCAGGACCAAAGTTTGAGGAAAGCCAACATCTAACGGCTAAGTAGAGACATTAAGAAGGAACAGCTAGAGAGACAGACAGAAAACTACTAAGATTTCCGGGTCACAGAGGTGAGAGGAGGAGTTAGTTCAAAAAGGAGATAACAGTCAACAGAAAAGAGAAAACTGATAGTGTAAAGCTCTTGAGAAGGTCCAAGAAGATGCGATCAAATGCACAGGTGGAGGAACTGGCCTTAGATTTGAAGAGGGACATCTGCTTTGTTATAACAAGAGAAAAGAATACCGAAAGGTTGGCAGTTCAAACCCACCCAGAGGTGCCTTGGAAGACAGGCCTGGTGATACGCTTCCAAAAAGTCACAGAAAACTCTATGGAGCAGTTCTACTCTGCAGACACAGTGTTACCACAAATCAGAATCGACTCGACGGCAACTAACAACAACAGTGGGAAGCTGAGGCAGTTCCATCTCCTCCATGAAGAGGTGAGTGTTCTGCTGAGAGGGAGGGTAGAAAGTGGGGGCTGAAGGTTGAAAAGGAGTAGAGTAGGAAAGAGTAGACCATAGGAACGTAAGAAGATGGCTGGCTGCACTGAGGAACAACAGGCTGAAGTGGGTGATCATGAATTTGAAGTGGAACCAACCTGCCCTGTTATGTTCTCTTTTCTACCAGTACTTGCTGCTCTGTATACACATAGAAAACATACCGTTACAGAAACTAACAAATAAAGGAAGGACCAAACAAGCAACAGAAGTCAAGGTAAACTGACAAACTTAAGAAACAGAAGCAAAGATGCTGCTGCGATAAGGACCCGTTCCTCTTAATGACCCCCAAACAGCACCCTCACCCTGCTCCACCGCTAACCTTTTGTAGAGCTGGAGGCTGAAGCAGGCCGAGAGGATCGTTTACGATGTCCATTTTCCACACTTTCAGAAGCTACAGCTGGCTCTTCAGTTCGGGAATTTCTTCGGCTTGGGGTTTTGGACTTTTCAACTATCTCTTTGGGCTCACTGCTGACAAAGAGAAGCACAAGTTTCCAAGGAGGTGAGGGAATCAAGGAACACAAAAAAGGAGCTCTTCAGATAGAGTTTTATTCTGAAGGCAGGAGAAAATACCTGGAAAGAAAATATCCCCCACACTCCCACTCCCAGGTCATTCTGTATTACTCCACCCTGGGACAATGAGTACAATTACCTTCTATATTATAAGAATTTAAATGTGTGTTTAGCCTGTTAATTTAGTAAAAATAAAATACTAAAGCATAATCTGGTGAAACGGTGGAAAAACAGGTAAAAGACTAAGAATTTGGAATAAAAATTCCCAAACTTCCTCACTCATTTTCTCAAGCTAATAATATGCCCCTTTAAAAACTAAAGATTTTAGATTTTGTAATTTTTTAGAAAAGGGTGTTTAATATAAGATGTTTGAAACTTGCTACTAACTCAAAAGAGTATCTAAAATCTAGGAAATTACTGACATATATTGGCATTTACTATGAGTTTGGTACAGCCAGATAATGGCATATTACAAGTCACAATATGGAAGAATATACACGGGAATATGTTCATAATACACTGCTGGGTATATTGACTGCCCTCATCCCATCCCCTGTTTTCAGTATGCAAAGATTTAAAATTGTTAACATTCAGTGTTATCAAGGGCACAGGGACTAAGACATTTTCATATAATACCAGCGGAGTGTAAATAGATGTAATCCAGTGGTTCTCAACAGTGAGCAATTACGCCTCCCGCTGGGCATCCGGCAATGTCATGACTGGGAGGGTGCTACTGGCATCTAGTAGGTAGAGGCCAGGAATGCCACCAAATACCCTAATGCATAAGAAAGCCCATAAAACAACAAGGAATTATCTGGTCCAAAATGTCAATACAGCTGAGGTTGAGAAACACTGGTGTAACTCTGACTCAGCAATTCCATTTCAAGATCCCTAAGAAAACAAATCTTTTTACAGAGCTCTAATTACACACATGGATATCAAAGCATTTTATTTATACTAGTAAAAATAGAAGACCTCAATGTCTAACAATAGTAGATTAGTTAACTAAATCATGGCACTCCACATGCAATGGTGAAAAATCACGTTATAGAAAAAACTATTCATGATGCATTATTAAAAGGAAAAAAAGTTACCAATGGTATAAACAGTATAATCTCATTTGCATAATATTACATAATAAGCATTTATTTAACCATAAATGAATGTGGATGTGATATATAATATATATACACACATATATAAATGTGACACTATATATTATGTACACATACTATGAGGATTGGAAGATGATGAACTAAAATGTACACAGTGGATATTGTTGAGTCATAGGAGGACAGTTTACTGGAGCATTATCTTCTCCTTTGTGCTCCTCTGAATTTCAAGTTTTCTTTAATAAACATTTTACTAATTTCATGGTTTAAAAACTTGTTAGGAAAAAAAAAAGAAGCTGATTAAATTTGCTTGAAGTGTGAAGAAAACCAAAGACTCAAGGGAGCATTTAGTCCAAAGGACTAACGGACCGTGTGCATTACAGCCTACGTGACCCTGAGGCCAGAAGAACTAAATAGTGCCCAGCTACTACTACCAACTGCTCTGACTGGAATCACAATATAGAGTCCTGGACAGAGCAGGAGAAAAATATAGAACAAAAAATCAAATTGATAAAAAAAAGACCAGACTCACTGGTCTGATAGAAACTAGAGGAACCCCTGAGACTATGGCCCTAAGACATTACTCTGACTTGAACTGCAGCCATTCCTGGAAACCACCTTTTGGCCAAGCAACAGACAGGCCTATAAAATAAACAATAACACCAGAAAAGAATGTTATCAGTTGTTGTTGTTAGGTGCTGTCGAGTTGGTTCTGACTCATAGTGACCCTATATAATGAATAGAACAAAACACTGCCCAGTCCTGCACCATCCTCGCAATCGTTATGCTTGAGCCCACTGTTGCAGCCACTGTGTCAATCCATCTTGTCAAGGGACTTTCTCTTTTTCGCTTACCCTCTACTTTACCAAGCATGATGTCCTTCTCCAGGAACTGATCCCTTCTGACAACATGTCCAAACTATGTAAGACGTACTCTATCCATCCTTGCTTCTAAGGAGCATTCTGGTTGTACTTCTTCCAAGACAGTTTTGTTCCTTTGGCAGTCCATGGTATATTCAATATTCTTCATCAATACCACAATTCATAGGCGTCAATTCTTCTTAGGTCTGCCTTTTTCATCGTCCAGCTTTCGCATGCACATGAGGTGATTGAAAACACCATGGCTTGGGTCAGGCACGCCTTAGTCTTCAAGGTGACATCTTTGCTTTTCAACACTTTGAAGAGGCCTTTTGCAGCAGATTTGCCCAATGCAATGTGTCTTTTGATTTTTTGACTGCTGCTTCCATGGGTATTGACTGTGGATCCAAGTAAAATGAAATCCTTGACAATTACAATCTTTTCCCCATTTATCATGATGTTGCTTATTGGTCCAGTTGTGAGCAATTTTTTCTTTAAGTTGAGGTGTAACCCATACTGAAGGGTGTGGTCTTTGATCTTCATCAGTAAGTGCTTTAAGTCTTCTTCACTTTCAGCAAGCATAGTTGTGTCATCTGAATAAAGCAGGTTGTTAATGAGTCTTCCTCCAATCCTGATGCCCTGTTCTTCTTCATATAGTCCAGCTTCTCGGATTATTTGCTGAGCATACAGGCTGAATAAGTATGGTGAAAGGTCACAACCCTAACGCACACCTTTCTTGACTTTAAACCATGTAGTATTTCCCTGTTCTATTCAAACGACTGCCTCCTGATCTATGTAAGGTTCCTCGTGAGCACAATTAAGTTTTCTGGAATTCTCATACTTCACAATGTTATCCATAATTTGTTATGATCCACACAGTCAAATGCCTCTGCATGGTCAATAAAATACAAGTAAGCATCTTTTTGGTATTCAACAAACAATTATACGAGAAGACCAAAAGGGCAACATTTGCCTACAAGTAAAGATGAGAAGGCAGGAAGGGATAGGAAAACCAAATGAAAGGAAATGGGGAACCCAGGGCGGAAATGGAAAGAGTGTTGCAGTGTGATCATGGAACACTTCGTGTACAATTTGTTGAATGAGAAACTAATCTGTTCTATAAACATTCACCCAAACGTAATAAAATATTAAACAAACAAACAAAAAATTGCTTGCAAGGCATGGAACCAAAATAATGGGGAGAAAAAAAACTGGTCAAAGGGATGCGTCTTCTGGAAAGTCTTACACGACTTCACTCCCCAACTGGAGTTGTCTTTTCTGTCCTTTGGTTCACAATCTGTACCTGGCATTCTAGGGCACCCGTTAGACTATACAGCATCTTCTATTTTGATGTCTTGTGTCCTCTACTAGACTGTGAGCTCCTTGAAGACACAAACCATGGTCTGAAAACTATCAACTATCCCTATTCTTCCACCATTCACTCCTGCTGGAGGACCCTTCCACTATGGCTGGGAATTTGTCACCCTGTTCATTACCTAGCTTTACGGATAACAGCTGACCCACACCCAACTATAAGCCAAGGTAAGTCAAGAAGTGAGGCTAGAGCTGGGGTAGATTCTTAGAAGTGGTGAGGATGTCTTTCTGGCTGGGAGCTCAGAAAACTGTCAAAGCCTCTGAGGAGGGAAGATTCCTGTTGGAGGTGCCTTTTTCGCCTGGTAAAACAAAAGCAACAGTAATACCGTCCTGGTGTTTATATGGCCAATATTCAGGCAGCTCTGGAAACAAATAGCCAGAGGGGATTTTTGGTCTGGTTAGCATCTTTCTCTAGCCACACAGTTGTTATATGGTTGAGAAATGCAAATTAATTCAAATATTAGCCCAATACAAACAAAACCAAATAGGCAGAGTGGTGTAGTAGAAATAACAATGAATTTGGAGTCAGAATAACAGGGGTCAAGTCTTAGCCATGCATTTATTGGCCATATTAAACGGCCCCTAAGCTTCAGACTCCTCATCTATAAAACCGTATCTCGTCTGCTGCAATACAGAGATTAAGAGTGAGGGGGCTCTAGAGTCAGAAGGCCTGCGCTTGAATCCCATCTTCAGCATTTACTAAATCTGTGACTTGGGGCAATTGAGTCAACCTCTCTAGGCCTTAGGTTCCTCACCTGTAAAACAGAATTTACTTTCCTAATAGATTCTGTGAAAACTAAATGAAATAACACACTAGGGAGCTCAAAGCTCAATGCACAGCAGAGAATAGCATTCAAATAAATTATTACTACCTCACAGAGTCAATAATGAAGATCAAACAAAGAAAAAAAATGATTGTGAAGGTGCTTTACAAACTAAGTTGACATTGTTATTCTTGTTGTCACTGAGTCAATTCCTATTCATGGAGACTCCATGTGTGCACACTAGAACTGCTCCATAGGGTTTTCAAGGCTATGACCTTTCAGAAGCAGACTGCCAGCTTGTCTTCCGAGATGCCTCAGGGTAGGTTCAAACTGCCAATCTTTCAGCTAGTAGTGAAGCACTTAACCTTTTGCGCCACCCAGAGAGTCCTAAGTTGACACACAAATATGAAAAATTCTTAAAAATGTTATCTAGTACATTCCTACATTAAAAAAAGAATGACTCTTGGAAAACTACAATATGCCTCTCCATGGGGGCGATGAGGCTGAAGCCATGGTGGTATTTCATTTTGTTAGGTTATATGGGGTGGTATGGCGTAATGGGAAGAGCATGGGTTTTGGGGTCAGACTCTACCTGGCTTTCTCTCTTTCACCTTGACTCATTTGTAAAACGTGGATGAAATAGCTATACTTCAGAAGGTTGTAACAAGGGCTATTATTAAAGACAATGCTAATAACTCAAAACCAAACCAAACCTGTTGTTGAGTCAATTCCGACTCACAGTGACCCTACAGGACAGAGCAGAGCTTCCCCATAGGGTTTCTAAGGAGTGGCTGGTGGATTCAAACTAACAACCTTTTGGTTAGCAGCCGAGTTCTTAACCACTGCACCACCAGGACTCCAACAATAATAATTGCTCCCATTTATTGAGAATTTACTATTTACTCACTATGGTGCGAGTGCAACATGTTATCTCATTCAGTTTTCAAAACAACCATAAAAGGTAAAAATTCACCCACCAAGTTTTATAAGAGAAATGTTACCTCTGAAGGATTAGGACTCATGAGTGCTCCCTACTTTAGCAGGAAAATCAGGCTAGTGAAAGCGTGAAGGAAAAGGACAAGGGGAGGAGTAGCTCAGAAAGCTGATACCTGTCAAAGAGGCTTATAATATATTCAGGCTGAGTATGCAGAAATGATCATCTTACCTTTGCCCAGAGACTATGGCAGCATTTGCCTCGAGTTCTGTAAAAATACAAAGGACAAAAATGAGATGTGGAAGCTGCTGGTATACATGTCCGTACAGAGAAGCTAGGTGTCTATAAGAATTCTGAATGCCCTACTTAAGCTGAAGTGTCTCAGTGCCCAGGATTCCTGCCCCACATGGTAGAGACAGAGTTGGCACAGGCACAGCTTGGTTTGTCTGGGGCACAAGACACTTGGTTTATTTTTATTTCTACTCCACACTATGAGATAATCTTGTCTGGATCAATAGACTTAAACTCACACTGCCTGGGTCATATTTCACTCAGCTACAACTAAGTTAGTAAAATAAGCCTCTTCCTCTCAAGGAGAAAGGCTGTTTTCATTCTTAAAATACCTCCACCCTTTTGACACTTTTTTTTAAAGATAGCAATCTTCAAATATGTCTTGAACATCTATTAAGGATGCACTCTCTTCCAACCTGAGTTCTAGAGAGAAGACTGCTTTGCTCTGAGGTATTCTCTATAGACCCCATTATGCTCCTCTTCTTCTTCTCAATCATCTTCTTCCTCCATTATATGCTTTAGAGAGTTCTATCTTTTTACAAAAGGCCCTCCTTGATGTACCAGATAGCTCTTGAACTCTCCTGGTTCCAGCCTTCCACTGCCTATACCTTTTCCCCATCTCAGGGCATGCAGATCCTCACACTCAGTGTTAAGATTGTGTACATGCTAAACCCACCTACGAACTACATGGTAACCTCTCATGTAGGAAGTGCTTAAGTCAGAGTGCCTGGGTTCAAATTCTGACCCCACTGCTTATTATTATTATTGCCATTGACCTTCGGCTAGTTATCTGATCCATCTGTGCTCAATCCCTCAGCTGAAAAATGCGGATTACCTCTTTACCCACTTCAAAATAAAGATTTAATAAAATAATCACATAAAAATTTTAGTACAGTACCTGACTTTTGTTAATCATTCAATAAACCAAACCAAACCAAACCTGTTGCCAGTGAGTTGATTCCAACTCAGAGAGACCCTATAGTGACCCTATATGGAAACCCTCCCTGGTTGTATAGTGGCTGCTTACCAAACGGATGGTAGTTCAAATCCACTAGGCACTCCTTAGAAACCCTATGGGGCAGCTCTACTCTGTCCCATAGGGTCGCTATGAGTCAGAAATCATTCAATACTAGCTATTATTATTGCTATGATAATCATGTTGATACAGTCTTTCATATGAGGATACTGGACTACTCTGCCTTCAATGCAAGATGCTGGCAAAAGGGAATCCTAGCTTCTCATTTGTTGTTTAGTGTCCTGTATCTAACCCACATAGCCTGGGAGCCCCTGTACAAGAAACAGATGCCAACTCACTGAGTGTCTGCTACCCTGCTGGATAGGCTGGAACACACAAACTCAGGGAATGTGTGCTCAAACATGAATATGGCTCAGGTCAGAAGAGGTGATAACCTTGATCAGCTTGCTCTTTGGAAACAAGACAAAATTCATGCTCTTGAGAATTTTAATACAATCACCACTCATTCACATCCATGGAGATCAAAGGGGTTTGGTAAAAGTAACCAGTGGCTTTGCAGGTATTTCAGATTTATTTAAGCCAAACTTTTAAAAGGAAAAAGATTCTTTGGTCAATTACCCTGAAAAGAGGACATATGATATGGTGAAGCTCACTTTCCGGAATAAAGAGCTGATGCAAGAAATGGAATTCTCTTCCCCTTTTTAGTAGCTCATTTTCTCACTAAAAATGACTTTCACACCTATCCCCCTTCTCAGAATAGTTTGATCTATCCCATCCCTTCCAAATGTCCAGCACAAATGCCAGGCATCAAATGAGCAACTGGTTAGCAAAGAAACTATGTGGCCAAAGTGTTTTTTGCTGATACATTCTTTTCAGAACCTGGTTTTACCCAAAGAGTGTAGAGTATAAAGTCTTCTCCATTGCATAGGACATAGCATGCTGAAACAGGCTGTAAAATAATCACAAGTTATATTTTGCTTTTACTGATTTAGATTCACAAAATTAAACATTGCTGCACTGTTGTTTTTTCCTACTCATTTTGTTACGCGTGTGAATTGTGCTTCCAGTGAGATTCTAACCTACTTGTGGGAAGCAATCATACCCCTCAATGACCTACAGCAACAAAAAGCCAAGCAAGACCGAGCTGCATCGTATCTATGATATTTATTTGTATCGGCAGTCTGATCAACAAGGGCAGAAACAGTGCTAATGCCATCAAGAACCTCATGCACCCTAGACAGAGCTGGAGAAAAACACAGAACGAAATTCTAACTCACAAAAAAAGACCAGACTTACTGTTCTGACAGAGACTGGAAAAACCCTGAGCGTATAGCCCCTGGGTACCCTTTCAGCTCAGTAATGATGTCACTCTTGAGGTTCACCCTTCAGCCAAACATTAGACAGGCCCATAAAAGGAAATGAGACTGAAGGGGCACACCAGCTCAGGGGCAAGGACTAGAAGGCAGGAGGGGACAGGAAAGCTGGTAATGGGGAATCCAAGGTCAAGAAGGGAGAGTGTTGACATGTCGTGGGGTTGTTAACCAATGTCATAAAACAATATGTGTACTAACTGTTTAATGAGAAGCTAGTTTGTTCTGTAAACCTTCATCTAAAGTACAAAAAAATAAAATAGATCCTCATGCATTCAGAGCTGACCTAACATCCCATAGCAGTATTTGTCAGATTACCACGACTCCTTCCAGAAACACCATCCCTAGGGCTATATACAATATCTTGGTCATGGGGAGAAACTTAATGCCGTCCAGAGATGACTGAAACAAGTTTAACTCCCTGGAGAAATGGCTATCTCACTGCAGCAGAGATTCTCTGAACAAGCCTCCACTCCTGTCATGGTAATGCAGTTACTATCTCAGTACATTAATGCCTGCCACTCCATATGCCAGCCAGTTAGCTGCCAGCCATGGGTGCCAGGGCCATGGAACAGAGAAAACCACAATGGAAGCTGTTCTTGCTGGGTGGCAGACAGACAATGGGTACTGAGATGCCCTTCTTGAGTTCCCTGGCTGACACTAGGAATGTGTAAGAGAGTAAGCTGCTCGGGGGAAAAACAACCTCAAATAGTATTGCAAAAGCTCTGCCACTCAACTAAAGTTGGCTCTGAAGCAAATAGATAAGACAGTTCCAGCCACTTGCCAGCATGAGAACATGTGACATAAGGAGAGCAGCAGTTCCTTCCCACACAACCCATTCTGCTCTGAGAAGTTTTTCCAAAATGTGTCTTACCTGATCTAGCAACAGACCCCTGTAGTGCCGTGGCTGGGGTTTCCTTTGGGATTAAACTCTGTGAAGAGGCTAAGGCAACAAAAAAATACAGGCCTTTTACTTTCTTTTCTAAACAAAACAGAAAACATCAACTAAATCAAGGGCTAAGTAACTGCTGAAACACACATTCTCTTATATGAAGGGCAATACTTGAAGTTGGGCTTGAAATTATATTTCAAAACCTACTTAAAAAATTAATATAATGCTCAGTAACTAGTACTTAGGGGTATCTGTTTTTCCTTTATATGTGTACAAATATCAGAGAAGGAGGTGGCCATGAGGACAACAGCGCCCACATGTTTTGCTTTTTGGTGTCAAGTTCTGCCCAATGCTCTAAAAAAACACAGAAACACCTTAGTAGGCAGCCCAAACCACTTTCAAAGGAATGATTACACCATTCACCTTAGCACTTAATTTTTATTTTGTCTTACCTCTCTAAGACTACACTTTTTTGAGGGCAGGAATGAATTTATTCTATAGTGCCTAGCAAGAGTGATCGACATGCGGGTATTTAATTCACACTTAACAAATCAATTTGATAGGTTGTTATTTCCTTATCTAACAAATAGTTACAAAGAACTTACTAGGTGCAAGGGGCTGTGCCAGGTACCCTTGTCCTCCTTGCCTCTCAGGAACTCGGTCTAGCATTAAAGATAAGATACATGCCAGTGGTACACTGGAGTGCACTGTGAAGTCATATGAAGGAGAAACAAAGTATAAAATCCTACAGGAGTTCCAAGGAAGGGAGATCAATTCTAGGCTGAGAAATGTGAAGGTACATTAATGGGAGAAATATCAGAATTAGGCTTTGAAGGACAGAGAAAATTTAGGCCCTTGAAGAGGAATGGAGTTGAATATACAACGTATTCCAGAACTCAACCTTCCTGGATTATATGGTAAAGATTAAGAAAATGGCACAGATATACCAGTCACTCAAGAGTATGTCCTCCCATCTTGACATTTCAGTCTAGCTTAATCTTATCTCTAATAAACTCTGCAACAATAAGTTGTAGAAATTGAATTTTATAGCTTTCTGTTCCTGCTTAGTAACGCTGTTAATAATGCATTTGTGTTAAGAATTTATTTTGGATGATTATAGCTTAAAATTATACCTTAACTTCCACTTTTAACTTCAGTAATGGTTTCTCACATTTTCAGGGTGAAAGCACAGAAGCCTCTTGAAGAAGTAAGTCCCCAGGTTACTAAGTCCCCAGTTACACCATGAATGTCAGACTTACAGACAACTCCTACTTGCCCTTTATGTTATGTAAATTTGCCCTCATTTGAAAGCCTGAACCAACCCCAACTCGCAACAAATTCATCATAATCACCTTCACTTGCTGCACCTGCAGCTTTTCAATCATTGAAAAGAGCCTTTTCTTGCACTAAAATAAGGCTAAAAAAGAACTGTAAGCACCTGTTCCGACTAATCCACAAATTCAATTTAAAGGCACACTTAAGAACAGATCTTGTTTGTAACCCGGGGACTGCCTGTATAAGCAAAATGGGCAGTTTTAACTAAAACTGAGAATTTTCCAACTGCTAGTTTCATCTCCTCAAGACTCACATATTTCCCTAGTACTATATATGATCCAGATTATAGTATTTTCTAATCACTGTCATTATTCTCTTGTTACCTGAGGGAAAAGTTCCCTGAAAAGAAGCAGAAATGGAAACATTTAATAGTGGAGAATATATTTAAGTCACACCAGGTTTCTTTTTAATTCTTAGGGTTCACCTACATCAAAATGACTAGAATCAGAGACAGTACCTTGTAACTGCCTATCAGTTATCTGCCTCCTGCAAGGTCAGTAAACTCCTTGAGGGTCTTTTATCCCTCCCTGTATCTCTCCCACTGAGGTGAGGAGGCAGAGAGAAGGCGAATTAACCTTTCCACAGCTCTGTGTGCTAGCTACTTTACCTAGTTCTTTAGTTCTATCTTCATACAAATTCTGGGAGGTACGAATTGCAATCTCCACTTTACAGGTGAAATAAGGTTAAGGAATTTATCCAACTGCAATTGGTGACCAGTGTGGCCAGAATTTGAAGTCTGACCTTACCTGAAGCTTGTGTTCTCTCTACCTGTTCTGGATGCTGAGCACTGAGTGGTAGGCACTGGAAGCATTTCAGCTGCATAAACAAGCCAGATACTATACTAGTGGCCTAGGATATAGCGAAGGGCCTTCCCAGCTCTAGCAGTGTGTGACTAATTCTGCTCTCGGGGAAAGAGCGCCTCTGCACCACTTAGGTTTCATAGGAGGACACTGTGTGTGAGTGGGAGAGAGGGAGAGAGGGAAAGAGGGAGGGAGGGAGGGGAGGTATAAGGACAACCTATGCTTCCATTACGAGCCCGCCTTAATCGTAAACAGGAAATAACCTAAACTAGATACACATGAATGGAAAGCTTCAATTTACAAAGAGATTGCATCAAAAAGTAACTAGTAATATTTTTTACGATTTATTGAACAATTACTATGTTCTAGGCCCTGCGCTAAGCATGTTATATGCACTACTTCATTGAATTCTTACAACTACTATTGTCCCCATATTACAGAGGAGGAACTGAAATTTGGAGTGGTCAAGCAACTTGCCCAAGTCCATACAGTGGTAAATGTTGGTGTGGTGATACCAACCCAAGCCTATGTGATTCTTAACCACTCTGCTCCTCCTGTGTCTATTACAAAACCTGGTTTTCTGGGAACCTCTCAGCTGAGGTAGCCCAGACAGACACAAAGAGAATGGTCCCTAGAATAGTGTACAAGGAAGATGGGTCTATGAGAACCCTGGACTAAAAGAATTGAGAATAAATCTTCATTATGGTACGGAGAACTTGCAAGAGGTTGCTATTCATATTTAAGGGAGTGTGTCATACTGGAGGTTTACAGTATACACTTTGAAAAATTTACGAACTCCTCTGAACTACAATTTTCTCATCCATAGGATGGGGTTAAGACTACTTGCCGTGGTTGGTATGAAAATGTGAGATAATGTATGTAAAAATCACTCCTCGTAAACTGAAAAGCTTTTATAATAGAAATGAAAGGTATATCATCATCTCAGGAGCTGAGAGAGAACCATGTTAACGAATGTAAACTTAACCTGGGATCTGAAAGTATATCTTCCAATGCATTACCAATAAATAAAATTACCACTACTACCATTTAGCCCATTTTTCCTCAAAGTAGAAAAGGAGTCATGCTTTCTCTTGTATAGGTCATCAACAAACTGACATGAGGAGAAGATTCCAGGTCCCGAGTACATACCTATGCTGGGCAGAGGCTCTGGATGGGATCCCACCTTCTCCTCCACTAGGCCACCCGCAAGTGGCTCAGATGTTATGCCACCATGATTGTTTTTTGTGGTCGGCGCCGTGGAGATGAGCTCAGAGGGTACCAGAGTGGTTACTATTGAACGTACACTGGTGGGGAGAGCACCGCCCGGTAAGCTGGGTCCTGCTGAGGTGGAGCCCGGGCCTACAGGACTAGAGGTCATTTTTAGCAGAGTGGGTGCTGGGGGTGTTGGGGTTTTACTGTCCAGCTCTGTGGATAACTGCTCTGTTCCCATGAGCCCTGGAGCTGTGGTCTCTGGCCCTTGGACTTCAGTCTCTCCATCTGCACCATATTGTTCTTCCCCTTTCTCAAGAGAGCCTGTGACTTTCTTACATGCCTTGGTCAGTAAAATCTGGCCAATTTTGTCCACTTTTCCTTTGCCCTTACTAGATGAGACTGGGCTTCGCCGGTTGCCAGAGGAGCCTGGACTATTGGTCAAAAGGGGAGAAACCACTGTGGTTGACTGTGAAGAAGGCAGAGTCCCCTGATCTGCTGAGGTGCTCACCTGAGGACTAGCCTCATCTGGATTCAATTCTTTGACTTGCTGGACAGGAAGATGAGGAGGGACAACAGGAGAAGTTGTACAAGGGGGAGAAGGAAGCTGAACAGGGGTGGCTCGTGAGTTAAGGACCAAGGGTCGACCTGTCTGTATGTTAGGAGCAGGGCTACTGGAGGGGGCATTAGGCGGTACAGGAGCAGAAGAAAACTTTATGTTCTGAGGTATATGTAAAGGGCCAACAACTGCAACGGAGGGAGGCATCAAGCCAGGGTTGGTTGTCAGTGGGGCTGCAGGAATTGTGCTTGGCTGTGATCCTTTCATAACCTGAATTATTGAGGATGAATTGATAAAGACAGGTGTAATGAACTGAGGCCGGGCATTAGACTGAGCAGCTGACTGTCCCTCAGAAACCATAACCTTGCTACCCACGTTGGGCATTGTGACAACTGTTGACATTAATGCAGACTGCAGGTGAGTTGGCAGAGCTGCTGACGTGTTAGCTGAAGTTGTGATCGGATTGGAAGTTACAAAAACAGTTATCTGGTTCGGGGGCAAGGGAGTGGAAATGGAAGAAGAGCTGACAGGTCTTGACATTACTGGAGGGAGGCTTGGTGCAACATTAGAACTGACCTCACTCAGTTCTGGATGCACTTGGGTTGAACACAGCTCATTACTATGAGGTAAATTTAGGGAACCAGAGGGTTCTTTAGAAGAAGACGGATCCTGCAGTGTGGGAATGACAGATACTTTTTTGAGGTCCTCCCCAGAAACTACTGGAGGTGTTACTTCTAGTTCTGTAAGCCCAGGGGGTTTAATGGTTACATTAGGAGCTCCAGAGTTGTCAAGAAGTTGACTTAATGATGTTGGTGCTTCCCTCATGGCAGGAGACACCAAATTTTTGTTCTCTTCGACACTGGGAAGTTTGTTAGGATCCAAGGGTTGCCCATCCTTTTTGGATTGATCTTCAGGGACAACCATCTTAACTTCTTGGGCAGGGACTGCTTTTAGCTCAGTATTTACCTGTTCCTTCCTACCCTGGGAATTCTGGCATTCGCTGTCCTGAGGCACATTCAAGCTCTCCTTGTTTTCCTCAAGAACACCCCCAACTGCAGCCACGGGCATGGCGGGATTCTGAGGATTCAGCCCGCTGTTGTTAGGAAAGCTCCCAGGTACAGGGGGATTGGCCAAGGGAGTGGGACTGACCAATACATTCCTCGGCAACTCCACGTTCTGCAACACGGCTGCACTTGTTTGAGTGGTCAGAGTAAGTTTAGGGGCTTTTGAATTTTGCCTCCCAGGACTTGGGGTGGTTTTCCTACTGGACCCAGGACTAGACCTGCGACTGCTGCTTGGACTTGCCCGTTTAGTTCCTCCAGAGTTAG
Organism: Loxodonta africana; assembly: GCF_030014295.1. NCBI lineage: Eukaryota > Metazoa > Chordata > Mammalia > Proboscidea > Elephantidae > Loxodonta > Loxodonta africana. The sequence continues at coordinate 34,029,067 of NC_087365.1, forward strand.
ACTGCTTTCCAGAATTCACCACCACAGAATCTAACTTGTGAGTTTGTGGGGCAGCAAAATTGGAAGGATTATTCATATTCATTGTAAGATTTGAAGGTGCTTGCCCAATAGCCTTCAAAGTTGTTGGATTCAGGCCCTGTTGATCAAAGCCCCTGTTTAAATTTGGCCTAGGAGGTAAAGGAATATTAATCTGTGGGGGGAAGAGTCCTGCTATGGAGGCATTGAGTCTTTCTGGTGACAAATTGATTTCTGAAGGTTCTGTGCTGGGAGGGCGGTTGTTAGGAGTCTGAGGATAATAGGGTCTGGGGCTGGCTCTGTTTGGTGTTTTAGGCCTAGATGTCTGGGTTGGAGCAGCCACATTTGGAAAGTGGTGGCCATGAGAGCTGGGCAGGGAATTTACAGGAGGTTGCTGGGGAGCTGCACCTTGAGCTGCTGAAAGGGGTGATGGTCCAGGTTTTGGCCCTGCCATCATTATCTGATTCTGGGAAACTACTAAATGTGAAGGCATGTTACTTGGGCCCCCCGAGACAGATGGTACTTCACTGCCACTCGCTTCAGGAAGCGAGGACACCTCTCCCAGTGGTGAGCTGGAAGGATTCTGTGGGTTCTCCTGGTACACCATTTTCCTTGAATTGCTTCCCAAAGGAGTATTCACAGGCATTGGCATTCTTTGTTTATCGGGCGATGGTGGCACGGAAGCAGGTCCTTGCAAACTGACCATGACAGGCATGCTGGCAGTCTGTTGCATGGGCATTCTCTGAGAGTCTGGGTTTAGGGGGCCTCTTGGGGGGTGGACATTCTGGGAAACTGGAAGCCTAATTGATTTGGGATCCTGCTGCATCATGAGCATCATCATCATTTGCTGCTGCTGCTGCTGCTGTTGCTGCTGCTGCTGCTGCTGCTGCTGCTGCTGCTGCTGCTGCTGCTGCTGCTGAGACTGGGGCTGACTGGGAGGTGGTGGCTGCTGCTGCTGCTGCTGCTGCTGCTGAGGCAGTTGTGGCTGTGGCTGCTGCTGTGGTGGCTGTGGTGGGGGCGCCACATGCTGCATGAGCTGAGGAGGCATCTGTTGAAGTGGCCTCTGTTCAACTGGTTGAGAAGGATAACCTAAAACGAGCCCCCAAAATCAGGGAAGTTAGATTTTCAGCATGTAAAGCTTTGCAGCCTTTAGAGTATAGCCAAGCAATACTCATCTAGGCTGCACAGACCATGCACAAACAGCTCAGGCATGCTCCTTCCGGAGGTGGGGAGGGGGAGCAGCCCCTTTTTATTCGACATAAGCAAAACAGCACACTGCTCAAGGAAGCCAGAAAGCAAAGCATCAAGAGCCTGGAGCTCCTCAGTCTTCAGGACCTATGAATGAGGCAATCCTGAAGCAAGACTGATAGATGCTCTGTGCTATGCGTTGAAAGCAGCCAAGTCTATACCAGCCAAACATTCAGATGAAACAAGAAAAACGCCATCAACAGCAAGTAGCTGAACACCCAACATTGTGGTCTCATGTAGACATATTTCACTGTACTTGTGAATGAAGTAAAGCATTCAGGATTCACTTTTTCTGTTAGCGAAGGGTTAACTTTTTTAAGGGTTGGTTTTGTTGAAAATGCTAGCATTGAAGGTAGCCTTTTTATTCTTTCAACAGAAGTAAAATATAAAACTCTAGGATTCATTTCCTGAAGAAAGGGATTTAAAATTACTCCGATCCATGGATCCACACACTAGGCTGCATCCTTCAGGCTCGATCCTTTGGGAGAACCCAACTGAATTAAACTATCCCTCCGGTGTAAATCAGTTTAATAAACAGTAGGTGCTACTAGAAGTTGATATACAAATGGAGGAAAAAAAAAAGAGGGCCCTGAAGTCTTTATGAGTATCCACGATATCAATTATATCAAAAGTATCTATTTCCATTTACTTTCTGACATGCGAAATTCTGTTTACAGAGATATTTCTATGAATCCACAACTGGAGAGTAAGGACGCCAGAAGCATAGCCCTCAGAAATAATAAACAATTTCTGGGGAAAGAACTCTGAGGGACAATGCCCTACAGACTTGCAGAAGGCAAGATCTCCAATGAGTCTCCCGTGTGAAGGTTTTACCTGGCAATTTAGAACCAAAACCTTATACAATCAGCAGAACGGACAGAAAGATCATCAAATTAAACCAAGAATAAAGGTGGTTAAGCAAGAAAAAGTGGGCATGTGGCTGCGATACAATTTTACAAACTAAATTTACTCTACTGTTGCATGAAAAATACACTGGGAAGGTTTTAAGGGGACGCAGGAATGAGAACAGTTGGTTCTGGCGGTCTGAAGAAATGCTGGTTCAACATTTTCACAGAGCAGCTACCCAGTGCTGCTGTGACCCACAGAATCATTGGTTTAATAGCTAATGAATGTCTTCTGGCCAAAGATTTCCATGGCACCAGTGAGTAAAATATGCAGAATCCAGTTTTGAAGGTTTTTTTCATTTTTATTTTTTTAATTTTATATTTAAATTCCTTTCTGTTTTAGGCCCAAGTAATTTCTACAGGTTTAACTGTCCTTTTATCAGCATAGCCACAGCAGGCTTTTATTTTCCACATCTAGTTTGAGGCTCCCATTTTAAGAAAACTGTGATTTCTGCAAAAGCCCCTTGATGTCAGGGCTACGACAGAGAGATCCTCATGTCTTTAAAATTAGTCCACCAGATAGCACAGTAAACACCAAAGAGGACAGCACAGACAATACAGCAGCCTCTTGAACATAACAGTTAAGGGCATGGCTGCTGTCAAGTATCCAGAAGCTGGAGGCAGCAGTCCAAAGGGTACTAATGATAAGGCAGACTGGGGCTGATGAGACAGAACGGTGGTGAGGGAAAGCCAGGACACACATAGTGCCCATAACACAATCAAAACCAAATTTATTAATGAAGGGATGCAAATGCATATGCCTTCACAGGCCAGGCAGGTAGTAAAGAAGGGAGTGGGCTGGTATAACACAGTTGGAATCCTGATGACAGTGCCAAACTGGCAAAGCAGATGCTTCGTCTAAAGGCATTTACGTTCAGACTTTTGTTTAAGACACCATGACAATTCAAACACGTCATAGGCTGAATTCAGCCTGCTGGTCCCCAGTTCGCAATCTGCAGAAAGGAGGCATAAATAAATGCCTTTTAATGTTTGTGAGGATCCTTGGAATTTAAACAAGAAGAGTTCAGATGTGTCTGAGGTAAGAAGGTACCTTCCTGCTCATAATACCTTTTGGACATACCCGCCAAAGACTGGTGACCTCCCAGCCTCAACTGTGCTGCTACAACTCACTGATGCAAAGTGTGGTTGCACCTAAGCAATTCATAGGCAATAACACAAAGTACTGACATCATGATGATTCACTTTTAAAATACATAAAGGTGGATTAAAGTTTATCCTTAAAATAATGTCATTCTTACATGCCAAAAACGAAGTAGAATAACTAGTGAGAAAGAAGCAAAATGTAATCTTTTGTATGCCAGGAAAAGTGACCTAAGTAAGAAGGACTTGTGTGTCTTTTCACTGTGTCACAGCGGAATAAGGTTACAAATCATTGCTCAGGCCAAGAGTAACCAGGTATAGAGGTTCTGAGGTATAGATACTGTGGCAGCTGGTCTTGGTTCTATAACATCTAGACTGGAATGAATTAATTTTAGGCACTTTTTACTTTCTAACCCTAATTTTTAAGCATTCAGAGGATAATATTATTTTATAATCAGAGAGGGGTACAACACAGGAGGCTTCAAAAATATTAAACCTATTGCTGTTCAGTTGATTCTGACTCACAGCAACCCTATAGGACAGAGTAGAACTGCCCAGTAGGGTTTCCAAGGCTGTAATCTTTACGGAAGCGGATTGCCACATCTTTCTCCCATGGAGGGGCTGGTGGATTTGAACCACTAACCTTTCGGTTAGCAGCTGAGTGCTTAACCACTGCACCACCAGGGCTCCTTTCAACAATATTGGTATTATTTATTTATCATTAGGCTGGTTGTAGGTACATGGATGTCTATTGTGTCATTCTTTATGTATTTTTTGTGTTTTAAAGATTCATAATAAAATTTCAATAAACAAAGATAATCTTGTTTTAAACCCTGTAATTCCCTGCTCGGTGAAAACTCCAGTAGGAAAGGATGCAGGAAAGGCAGGCAAGCAGGATTAGAGTGAAAATCATCTCTCCATTTAATCTTATTCCATTTTGTTGCCAACTAGAACCATAGTATTGACAAGAATAAAGAGGCACTTCACATTTCAGTCTGATTGTATGAGTTAAAATAACTGGGAACAATTTGAGCAGAATACACGCGCGCACACACACACAAACATAAATACCTCCAGAAGTTGTATTCAAAAAATTTACTTGATATCAAACCAAAGCTTCCAAAAGTATTACACACATTAAATTGCTAAAGTAGCCTAGTTAGCAAACAAAATAAAATACGATTGTTTCCTTGAAGAGAAGGAAGCCTTGTAATGCCATGTAAATGATAAGAAGTATATAATCTTTAGCTAACGTCTTATCACCTGGTGGCCGGTTTGAAAATTCTGGCAGTTTAGGGCCTGAGTTGTCCAAGTTAATTCCTTGTTCTCCAGGCAATGATTGTTGATCAGCCTCCTCCAGACCAGCTGGGCGAGTATCCGGGGTGCTGAAAAAACACATTTTAGAGTAAACTGTCTAGTATGCACACAAAACTAGTTTAACCCCTTCCTCATTGCTGAAGAACTAAAATCTAAAATCTGTTTGTGTTATCTTTCCCGTTATTCACATCTCTCTAGTCTGAATATTCAATATTTGGCATAAAAATAATCTAGGAATTTTATTAAATGTTAAAATCCACTCAATCTAATACATGGTTATTTACTCAAATTCCTGATATAACGATTTTCAGTAACCATCCACGCCTTAGACGTTTTAAGACCTGATCTTAAATTTGGGGCTATCAACATAATAAAATACTGCTCCTGTGAAACCACACTATCTCTAAGTGTAGCTATGGGATTCAAACAGGGAGTCCAGATTGTTTCTTGTGGATATTATAATGGTAGCTCCAATAAATTCATAAAACGTTGCAAGAGGTTGTAGGTTGGCTGATGGAAACGTTATTGAGAGAACAAGGAAGGATGGTGAACACCACGAGGATAATTAATTTGGTTGCACAACGAATATTTGCACATATTCCCATTGGCTTTGGGATGCCTTCACTTTGACCTGGGTGTAGCTTATAATCTTTAGTGCGTAAGGGGACATGGAGGGAAGAATTCATGCTCAATGAAGGAAACGTATGTATTAATATCCACATTCTCGAAGAATGAGAGAGCCTCACATCCCATGTTTTGTATGTAATCTCACTCCTAGCTGCACACGTTTTTCCTACTTTAGTTTCCCTTTGCCCCCGATCTTGGTCGCCTACTTTTAGATACTTTATTTCACTGTAATTTGTGTAGTTTTACAAGCCACCCGAAATCCATTTTAGAAGCCCCAGGGCTCCAGCACATGAAAGTTTAGAACCTGAAGCAGGTCCTTAGCACATCCAGGTTCCTATACCAATTTGCTCCTTTTCCGACTTACCTCTCCCATCAAGTTACAGGCAAGCGCTCTATGGCATATTTTACTTTTAAAGAACTGAACCGCTGAAAAGTCTCAGCTATCTGGTCCAGCGCTCTCATGTAATGGATAAGAAAACAAAGGCCCAGAGAGGTATAAGAGACGGGCCCAAGGTCCCACAGTGAGCTAGTGGTAGAGCTAGGAACAGATACTCTTCCTATTAAACTTAATGTCTCCCTTTTTTTAGGAGCCCAGACGCTATATACGGCCTGTTTCACGAATGTGTAGACCCAACAAGTAAGCAATCTTCCTCAGGGCTGGGGAAGTCAGCAAAAATGAGTACTAATGGCAACCGAGTAACTTTGCAATTTTATTCCCAGACTACTGGAAAGAATAAAATATTTATTCCAACAAAAATGTTATTCCCACAGGTTGATAGAATTAAAGGATTTAACTGAGAAATAGTTATCAGAAAAAATTAAATAATTAATGGGCTTATTAAGTCTGAATTCAGGAAAACTTCAGTTGTTTACAACTGTTGGTTTTTAATGGATAAAATTCAAGTAGCAGCAAGTGAGTATACTGGAGAGCAGCCAAAGAAATATTGGAAGGCTGGGAGAAAAGTAGTTGCTTTTACTTTGAACATTTAAGCTAGTTTAAATAAAACCCCCCTATCTTCTATAGCTGTGGCAATTTATTTCAATTAACCTGTTCTACATCATTAGTCACTATTCCCCGTTAATAAGTGTCTATGAACTTCAGTTTTATGATTAAAGGCAGAAAATCCAGCCCAATCAATGTTTCTTCTGGAAACATTTTATCAAAGACAAAGACATGACTTAGCTTCAGGAAATAAAATATATAATTTGTTAATTGCCCTTCTTTGCTGTGATCTTGCAAAAAAACTCTCCTGGAGAGTCTTTACCGAAAGAGTAATTGATTTAAAAGGTCCAATTATCTTAGCTGGGGTTTTAAGTGTCTAGGGATGATAAAACCCAAACCCACTGCCGTCCCATCAATTCATAGTGACCCTACCGGACAGAGAAGAACTGCCCCATAGGTTTCCAAGGCTGTAAATCTTTATGGAAGCAGACTGCCACATCTTTCTCCCACAGGGATGATAAAAAGCCTTTAAAACAAAGACGCCTGGGCAAAAAAAAAAAAAAACACACTGGGCCTCTCTGGTTCCCCAACAGCCACTAATTACAAGCCTAAAGCCAAGTGCCTAGTGGAGCTGCAGGACAGTCACACGGGCTATCTTCAGCAATGAGTGCCATAACCTCTCTGAAACTACAGACTTAAGAGGCACATTAGTCAACTGCAATGCATGAACCCTATCTGAATCTGTATTTGAGCAAACTGTGAAAAAAAATAACTTAAGACAAGGAAATTGGAACATTGTCCAGATATTTGAGAATAGTGAGGAAGTCCAGTAAAACCTGCAAAAGCTAGAACGTGTATAAGGCAGAAACCTGCCTTATATTTTCCACTAACAGCGACACAAAAGTGGTGAGACTGCACCCTGTCAAAGGCGGAAACCTTGCAAGACCCAGAAAAACAAGGCAGTCCCATCGAGTTCGGGCTCTCATGGGTTTCACCGTATTCATTTTTCTAGGTATGCTGATTGCACTCCTATTTACAAAGTGAATTTGCTTTAAAATAATCAAAGGGGGAGAGTATAAATGAAGGCAAGATAGGCTATGAACTGATAATTCTTGAAGCAGGGGAATTTCGTTAAACTACTATAATTTTTTATATGTTTAAAATTTACCATCAAAAAAGTTGTTCATGCAGAAACAAATAAGTTGTTCACACAGAAACAAATAAACATCACCACCTACTTTAGATCTTGCTGACTATTTTTCTTCTTCCGAGGGGGTTTCTTCTTCTTCGGTTTATTTGCATTGGTATTATTCTGTTTATTATTTACCCCAAAATGGCCTGCAGAAATGTCACTTTGCAATAAGTTGACCAACAATGGGCTTGTTAGCGTGACATCCTTATTGACAGGGAAGCCTGGATTCTGACCACAGGACATCTGATTTCCATTGGGTGTTCCAGTGAAAGGTGCACTGAAAGGCATCCCATGGCCTGAGAAGTGGTTTCCCGAGGCACTGTTTCCCTGCATGGCCTGCACGTGCGGGGGAACCATGTTGGTTTGTTGCATGCTAACATCAGGCATCATCTGAGACAAGCTGACGTCATTATTTGCCGTAGTAGCAGGATCACCATGCTGCTGGGCCATGTGTGGGCTGGGCCCTGGTGGCCGCAGGACCTGCCCCTGAATCCCCATAACCTGAGACGGGCTGCTGTTCACGGGCCCTTGCTGGGGCAGCATCTGTCCTGACATCTGTCCCGTAAACTGCACCATGTTTCCTTGCATGTTGGGAGTTGGTCCCCTCATTATCTGTGCTGGTCCCGGCATGACAGTGGATTGGTTCTGAGTGTTAAATTGCTGCTTATTCCCCTGCATCTGATTGGTCATGATCTGCTCTATCATTGGGTTCTGTTGGAGCAAAACTTGCCCCTGAGGCCCCATCATCTGGTTATGTGGTGCCATCATTTGTGGGCCCTGCTGGGGAAGCATCTGTTTGGGTGGGGTCATCCTTTGGGGCGAGGGCCCAAGATTTTGGCTCTGAGGATTCACCATCATCTGGCCCTGTGGCATAAGCTGGGCCCTCGAGAGGATCATGGAGTTCTGAGGGTTTAAAGTTCCTTGTTGCTGGACCATCTGGCCCTGGGAGGGCACAACCTGTTGGTGCATGCCCATCAGCTGAGATGGTGGGCCCTGCTGGGGCTGGCCTTGGATGTTGCCCAGGTTCACCTGAGGAACCCCAGAACTACCAGCCTGCTGGTTGTTCATGTTGCCATGAATTCCCATGAGGCTGGGCTGCATCATACTTGGTGGCCCGTGGGACACCTGCATCTGGTTTTGAGGTGGGCCGGATCCTTGACCACCTTAAAAAAAAAAAAAAGGGCAGTTTCAGATATTAAAAAAAAAAATTAGAAAGATACCCAACACTCATATCTCCACCGACCAATACAAACAAATAAATGTGCTGTGCTTAACATACTTTCTGTGGATTCCTCAACTGTGGAGATTTGACTATTGCCAAATTGTTCACCTTCTCAATGACCATCCAATAGAGAAGGGAAAACAGTTTCTTTACTCCTATTTGGTAAATTAAAGGTAACATTTTCACAAACCAATTAAGTTTACTGTCAGTTAAATAAAAAGAGAAAGGCAGCATCTTGTTTTAAAATGACTTGTGGCTACCTCAGGATAAAGAAGATTAATTAAAAGTACTACAGGCTGGTGAAAAGAAGTCCTGGTGGCACGGTGGTTAAAGCATTTGGCTACTAACCACAAGGTCGCCAGTTTGAACCCACCAGCTGCTCTGTGGGAGAAAGACGCGGCAGTCAGCTTCCATAAAGATTTAGAGTCTTGGAAACCCTGTGGGGCAGTTCTACTCTGTCCTATACAGTTGCTATGAGTTGGAATCGACTTGACGGCAGTGGGTTTGGGTTTTTTTTTTGGATAGGCTAGTGAACTAAGCTCTGCTTTAGGTAAGCCAAGGAAACAATGTCATGTGTCCTCTCAGAAAAATTTCAACAATGTTGAGAAGACCTTTAAAAATGCTTCTTGGGAAAATTAATGACTCTCAAAGGCTATGTGCAAGATATATATTTGGATGCTGCACTTGAAAGAAAGGAACACCTAATACTTCCTACGGACAGATCTCCTCTGCCACAGATGTGGTAAAAATTATTCAATCTTGATTTGGAAGCTGAGCCTCTGGTGGGACTCAACTGACAGACAACCCATCTGGAAGCTTACAGGCACAGGATGGTTAACAAGGGATATTAAAACTTTAGTGACCGTCTTCTGTGGCAGTCCCTGGTGGCCCATATGGGACATGTTCTATTTTCAGTTATTTCTAATTTAAACAAAAATTGCCTGCTGCCTTGCTGCAGTGTTTGCTTATTGTTGGGTCCTTGGGATTTTCCTACGGCTACTTGCATTATCTCCCCCTTTTTACTGAATACCTTCTAGCTTATTTTATCTTTTTCACTTTTAAGTGGGGACTAGAAAAGTGGCAGTCACAATGTAGTTCTGAGGCCAGCCAGGTAGGCAAGGGACAAACTGTCCCTTGTTCACACTGTACAAACTTTTCACGAATCCCAAGGAGGATTTTCTAAACCAGTCTTATAAACTGTTAAACTTGAACCCCATGACTACTATTTAACAGTACTCATCTCAGTGTACACTCGTTCAATTTATTACTTATTTGTTTACTGGGAACCTAATATATACGAGGTACTTTTGGTGCTGAGATAATAGTGATAAACAAGATAAACCAAATCCCCTGCTCCCTTAGAGCTTATAGTCTATTTGGCAAAAGAAACAATAAACAAGTATTTTTTTCAGGAAGTGGTAAAAGTTAAGATGAGAAAAAAAGTAGGGTAAGAGGACAGAAAATGATAAAGAAGAGTAAAGCTACTTTAGATAGGATAAATGGGGGAAATCAAAACAATACATGCATGTGAAAGGTACCATATAAAAATACAAGACAGCTGTGCCAGGGTGGAGGAATTATGAATGATTTTATCACTATTCTAAAATGTCCTATAAAAAACATGAATTTATATAACTCAGGAAGTTAGTTTTCACATTTGCAGATAGGGAACGTCAAGTAGCTTACCCTACCCTTCTCTTGAACTATACCCTTCAAGAGATAAATTGAAAATTCTTTAAAATTAAGTCAAGGCTTGTCTCACTCCTTAGTGATGTACAATTAAAGTTGGAACCACATAACGAAATTAACTCGAAGTAAGGATGGGTGTTCAGAAAATGTTTGTGCTAATTCAGTCCAAGTCGCCTGAATGAGAAAGAGTAAGAGGATTAGTCATGTGGCACCTAAGAAACCAGAAACATAAAGTCTGGGCTTATAGGTTACTGCTTTACTAACACTTTTAAGTCTTTTTTTTTTTTTTTTAATTAATGTTTTAGCTCCATCCTATCCCCCCTCCAAAATTTCTTCTTATATACAATACACTGTTGGCATGACACTCAATATGAACAAAGCTAACACATACTATATAGAGAGTTTGAGGCTGCATTTGTCCAAATGTGCCATGTGCCTCCATGCCTTTGTACCTGTGGTTCAAAGTGTTTCTGCCCACTGCCTGAGTAAGCTCTACCTCGGGGTTAGCAAACAATGGCCTGTGGGTTAAATTTAGCCCCACTGCCTTTTCACAAATAAACAGTGTTTGGGACACTGCCATACTCATTCATTTATGAACTGTCTATGGCTGCTTTTGCACTATAACAGCAGAATTGAGTAGCTGCAAGAGACTTCATAATCTGTAAAGACTAAAATATTTACTATCTGGTCCCTTACAGAAAAATTTGCTGTCCCTTGTTTTAACTCAAGTTTCAACTCCTTCTCTTAGTTGTTTCAGGTTCCTGAGACATTTTACCTACTTTTAATATATCAGTTATTGCCCTGAAAGAAAAATTATTTTGGGGTTTGAAATTAGGGGGGTGGCCCGGACTTAACTGGTACATACCCCTGCCTGCTAGCAGGGTATCTACCACACTGTGCTTAATAAGTGCTGGCTGAATAATGGCAGAAGACAAACCTGCATGCTGGACATTTTGATTTGCTTGCAGCTGAGGGGCTCCTGAATTCCCAGGGGTGGTTGCTGTGGTCGAAGGCACCTGACCTTGCATAAAGTTCGGATTGGCCTGTCCTGCTGAGAAGCCAGGTGGGAGGCGTTTAGGCATTCCTTAATAGAAAACAATGAGTAAGGCAGTTACCTAGCAAATTCATACTCTTGCTTAGATGTGGAATGAATAAGGAAGATGAGCTGCATGAAGTCTCCACTGGCTTAGCTCTCTGTCACACTGGTAGGATCTTTAATAATAAGGTTGGGAAAGATGGTTAAAAAAATCAACACAATCTCTTACATGAGCATTGTCAAAATGAAAAAGAAATACTAAAAAATTTACACTTAGAACATGCCAAGGAAAAGATGGCAATCTGCTCCCTAAGTGTGATCTGAGGCCACGCCACAGCAAGGTTTGAGGGCTCACTTTTCTCTGTAGTACAATGGACCCCAAAACTTCACATACTTTAACACAGGCACCAAAAGAATACACTAAATTCTCTCATATTCAAACATATAAACAAAGAGCTGGGTCCTGTTATTAAGGATGGATAGGTGATTTGTTTTCCTTGAGGGAAATGGATGACAATCTCCTTTACAGAAACTCCCCCCACACCCCCAATATTGTGCTTGTCTCTTTGGAATAGACAGGAGATTAGAAACAGTTCACAGGAGCTTCAAAGTGAAGCTATATTAAATTTATCATTATGCCTTACCCTCATAAGGTTTTCTGCAATTCTGACAGCTATGGTACCAAAAACCATGCTCTAATGAAATCTTACTAAAGTATTATTTCCTTTTATAGGAAGGCCTAATTTCAGAGAACAAATTTGTAATAAGGAGAATCTCAGACCCACTCACTGTTTATCACGCAGGCCTTGATGTGGCCAGATCACCTAGGTGAGCACATCATCTGCTCCATGAAAGCATCAAGACCTAAGGCTCACTTAAAACTTCCTTGAATTAGTCCATTTATTATTTTTTAGGGCTAAATTTTCAATGCCCTGAAAAACACTTTTTATAGACAAATATGCATTTGTCTTTCTTTAGCAGTGACAAGTCCCCATTTGCATGCTTCCACTGTAATTAAGTCAGTACCCAGCTTCTACTGATCCAGGGCGAGATGCCCAGAACAGTGAAGTTTGGAGCTGAAACTTACTTGCTTTTTCTAAAAACTTCTTAGAATTCAAATATTAGCACCTGCATGTCAGCAAAATTAATTACAAGAGATTGAAAGGCTGATGAGCAACTTAATTTCACCAGAAACCATGGGAACATGCCTTTGCTATGTTGCACTGAAGATGCAAGGGTTTTTTCTGGGTAGGCAATGGGTGTCTTTCGGTGGGGTTATGTTTATCAGATGACACAGTTACTCGACACTCTATATTCTCTACTAAAAAGCTCCAAGCACATTCATGTGCACTAGATCAATGATTAATAAGAATAAACAATAAACATGGAGATGGATAAGTTTTACTGGAATCGTTTTACCTCTCACACATTAAGCTCCATTGCTTTCTCTTCATACAAGAGGCACCTTACAAAATAAATAAATAAATCTCCTTTAGGTATAACTGGTGGAATTCCCTCTCTAAGGAGCAGGCATTGGCATTATAAAACTATAAAAGTCAATGATTTCTGAACTTACTCAACCCTTTAATACTGTAACCAAATTTAACAATTACCATGCTTACTATTTTACTAACTAGGATAATCAAAATTGATAATTACAAGGGTCTTTTTCCCATTAAGACCCCGTACTTATCTCTTCATTTTTGCTCTATTGCATAATCTTAAATTTTTCAACAGCTGAGCAGTTTAAGTTGTTAATAAAATGCATGTTTCTTATAAACCCAGAAACCCCAGTGCCGACTCATAGTGACCCTATAAGACAGAGTAGAACCGCCTCGTAGAGTTTCCAAGGAGCCAGGGTTTCCATGTTTCTTATACACATTTAAATTTACTAGAACAAGATAAGCAAAAATAATTTGGAAAACAAAAAAGACATCTCTACATTAAATTTTATCTGTCTTTTTATCCAGAGGGCTAGCTTAAATTTTACCAGTAAGATGCTACATAATACATCAAGTTAATTAAGTTATATCAAGTGTCACCAGCATATCCACAAAATCAAATGATTATATCCTTATTTCACTCCCCTCCATTAACTCTAAAGCTGGAAGTTCTACTAAGATCTATCTCCAGCAAATTAACCAACACAAACAGCTTCAGTGTTCCTCACCTCCTAGGCCTGGATGTAAACTCTGTGGCCCCTGGTTTGGTGGTTGCTGCTGCATCACCATGAAGTTAGGTGGCACATTTCCCTGTTGAACCATAGGATTCCGACCTGGAGAGCTGACAGGCTGCTGAAATCCCTGGGGAAGTGTGCTATTTTGAGGTGGCCTTGGTCCCATCTGCTGCTGAGTTTGGTTAACCGTTGGGGAGGATGCAGGAGACCCCTGCTGGAAGGAGGAGGGTGAGGAGGCAGGAGACTTGTTGGTGAGGTGGGGCTGCTGCAGGGGGGTCGGGACCCTGGAAGGCCCTCCCTGTAAGCTCTTCAGCTGAGGAGCTGTGAACTGGCCTGGATTGCTCATCTGAGGAAAGTTTGTATGGGCTTGTGAGGCTTGCTGGCTGCCAAAGGGATATGGAGGGGGAGGGTGGGAAGGTGTCTGTACCGTGGCTAAGGATGGTCTTGCCTGGAGCTGCTGTGGCATTGGGCCAGGCAGAGGAGCCTTCTTCCATCCTTGGTTTGCAGTCATTGTGCCCAGAGAACCCTGGGCTGGAGGAGGCTGAAGGGCTCCAGAAGGCAGCTGGTTCCAGCCCGGAGGAACAGGCACCTGAGTTGGGGCAGTAAATTGGGGTCGAATTCCCTGTGGCTGCTGCTGATGTTGCTGTGGAGGTCTTGCTTGCAACTGTTGCTGCTGCTGCTGCTGTTGTTGCTGCTGCTGCAGCTGAGGAAAATTAGCAGGGGTCATTTGTCTGTTCACAGGAACAGACTGCATTGGATGGTGTGGAGGAGCTAAAGATCCTGAGGGATGACTTTGCTGCTGTACATGGAGCCCAGAGAGGAGTGGATCCATTGCGTCTGTATTATAAAGACAGTCAACAAAGCAATAATTAACCTATTGCAACCTAGATCCTAGTGCAAAGTGCAATGGTTTGGCAATTCTGCAAATACATAGTAAAACCTACTGGTGGTTGTTGTTATTGTCACTGAGTGCTGTTGAGTCGATTCCGACTCAGAGCAACCCAATGTGGCAGAGTAGAGCTGTTCCCATAGGGTTTTCTAGGCTGTGATCTTTATGGGAACAGATTGGCAGGTCTTTCTCCCATTCAGCTGCTGGGTGGGTATGAACCGCAAACCTATCGGTTAGCAGCCGAGCACCTAACCATTGCTCCACCCAAATAAACAACAACAAAAAAAAACCCAGTGCCATCGACTCCACTCTGACTCATAGCAACCCTGGGCTCCCAAAGCCTGCTGGTCCTCAACAAAATATGAGCACCTCCTATGCGCAGAGCAACGTGCCAAGATGATAGAAAAATGAATCCTGGCTAATAAGAGCTTATGGTTCAACAGTAGATGTAAGGGCCAAACACAAAATGTAGAGAACAGTGTTTTCCAGGGCATATTCTGGGGAACTATTTTAATTAGTGTTTTAAGAAAAACAAAACAAAAAACACAGTCAATTATATTTGGGAAATACTGGACTTAACAACCTTAAACAGGTTTCTTCACTGCAGGACTCTCAGTACTTCCAATACGTTAATCTTGAATCTCCAGGAGGGAGAGTCAAGTATGCTGCACTTCCTAAACTTACTTGACTACAGAATTCTCTGTCATGGAGTATTGTGCAGGACAAATATGGCAGGGTACACTCTTTTGGGAATGTTGGGAGTAGAATTAATAAAGAGCACAATGAGAAAGTCTGAGAAGGAAAATGATGAAGAAATCAGAGCAATTTTATAAAGAAAGTGGCATCTGAGTAGGGCAATTAGGAATTTGGCATCACAGACAGCTGAATTTTGTAATGATACCTGTAGGGAGTTCCGGCCCCTTCAATCCTCAAAGATTGGAGATGATTACCTGATTGAGAAGCAGGGCGAGGAGTCCTGGGCTGCAGCTCTGGATTGGGGCCTGGTGCCATCATGGAAGATGACACGTTTCCACCCTGGGGTATCATAACAGTGGCAGGGCTGGTCATCCTTATTAATCCTAGAAAAAAAAAATCCCTAAAATAGAATACTGGATTTGGCACAATTTTTGCTTTTAATGAAATATTTCAAAATATAAAAAGATACGGAAAATTTCTGTACCCATCACCCAGCTTGTTTAAACATTTTGCTCTTATCTCTTTCAGAGCAGAAGCCCCCTACTCCTTCCCAATCCCATTCCATTCCTTCCCTCTTACCTTGGAATTGGGTTAACATTGCCTATTCTACATATGCAGGTAAACTGCATAGTTTTTTGTACACTTTTAATCTCTGTATAAGTGGCACCATATTATATGTATTCTTCTTCAATTTTTTTCTTTGCTTAATGTTTCTGAGACTCATCCATGTAAATACATGTAGCTCTAGTTCATTCACCTTGACTGCTATAATAGTATGTCATCATATGGAACATCTATTCTCCTGCTAATGAATAATAAGGTTTTTTCCCTAACTTTTCACTACTACAATTTTGCAATGTCATGTATTCTTGTGGACATATGCGAGAGTATACTTAGACTATATACTTAGAATTGCTAGGTTTTAGTTAACTGCTGTCAAGTCAACTCCGACTCATGGTGACCGCATGTGTGTCAGGATAGAACTATTCTTCCTAAGTTTTTAATGTTTTGGAAGCAGATTTCCAGGCCTTTCTTCCAAGGTGCCTCTACATGGACCGGAACTTATAACTTTTTGGTTAACAGCCAAGCGTGTTCACTGCTTGCACCATCTAGGGACTCCTTTTAAAGCATAAAAAAAAAAAAGCATCTTCAAATTTACTAAAAAAAAATATTGGCAAATTGCTAGTTGTTGCTGTTCTGTGCTGTCAAGTCCCTATCAGCAGAACTGCCCCATATGGTTTTCTAGGCTATAATCTTTATGGAAGCAGATCGCCAGGCCTGTCCTCCAAGGTTTGAACGACCAATCTTTCAGCTAATAGTCAAGCACTTAACCATTTGTGCCACACAGGAACTCTGAAAGCCACTAGGATAGTGAAGAGAGCACTGAATTGGGAGTTAGGAGGTCTATGATGTTAGCTCACTACTACTTGACCCTGGGAAAATCACTTCCCTCCTGTGGGTTCCACAGCTTTCTCAGCTTTAAATGAGAGAGCCAATTTAATTCTAATGTTCTGTGATTCTAGAGAAAGTTCAACGTCTGAAGAAGAAACTTTAGGATTATTAGAAAAGGATTCGTTAGTTTTGGTGATGGGTAAGGCAATATCAGATTCAGGTGAAGTCAGCACAACATGACCAGGGTAAAAGATGACATTAAGAAGCACACAAGAATAAGAGATGATTTTGCGAAAAGTCACAACATATATACTTTTTTAACAAAAGTAATTACAACCAAAACATATGTATGTGGCTACCCAGGTAGATATGTACGCTTATACATGTAAAGGGAAGCACGTATGAATACACCAGTGTGCACGTACAGGCCCTTCTGTAGGCAAGTGTATACACGTGTGCCTGTTTGCTATGTATATGTTTATATATAAAATAAAGCACGTGGGGGGAAGTTACAGACACTTCCTAGATATAACCAAGCACCTCGCAGGATTGGGTTACCAAGTTTGAAGTTGGGGGTAACTTGGTCAGTTAGTACAACATAGCTCATAAAGATAATGTTCTACATCCTAGTGTGATGAGTAGCTTCTGGGGTCCTAAAAGCTCGCAAGCTGCCATCTAAGGTACAATTATTGGTCTCTACGCATCTGGAGTAAAAGAGAAAGAAGGAAACCAAAGAGTCAAAGAAACTAGTCTACAGGACTAATAGTGTACACAAACCACGGCCTCATCTACCTTGAGACCGGAAGAACTAGTTGGTCCCCGGCTACCACTACCGACCATTCTCACCAGGGACATAATAGATGGTCCCAGATAGAATGGGGGAAAATGTAGAACAAAACTCAAATTCCTAAAAAAAAAGCCAGACTTACTGGACTGGTAGAGACTAGAGGAACCTCCGAGACTATCACCCTAGGATACCCTTTAAACTTAGGACTCAAACCACTCCTAGAGGTCACCTGTCAGTCAAAAGACAGAGTAGCTCATAAAATAAATAATAACACCTGTGAGTACTGTGCTTTTCTAAACAACCATCTAAACGAGACCTAATGGACAACATTTACCCTAGACCAAAGATGAGAATGTAAAGGAGGACAAGGAAGCTAGCCTAATGGAAACAGAACAACCAGAATGGAAATAATGACAACGCTGACACATTGTGAACAGTATAATCAATGTCACTGAAGGATATATTTACAAATGGATGAATGAGAACCTAATATGCTATGCGAATTTCCTCCAAAATCACAATAACATATTTTTTTAAAAAAGAAAGAACGCTTTAAACGTAACACTCAAATTTTAAATACATAATTAGACAGGTTCTCCCACATACTTCTGCAGATTTCACATAAGCACATAAGAACTCTGAGGTCACAGGTAATCAGCCTCAGAAAATGTGACAGGGAGTTGGAAAGCTACATTCTCCACTACATTGTAAACATCCTAAGGGTAGAAAATTTTTTATTCATTTTTATTTCCAACACTTAGCACAGGCCCTGACATACAACAGGAACCCAATAAATGTTTGCTGCATGGCTCAGTGCTCATCTACCTTTAAGCATGAGCCCAAAAGACTGCAAAGGCTATATGGTCCATGCACTGTGGCCCTAGCCTCCTGAGGATGATCCATGTCTTGCTTTTCTGATCCATCAAATAAAAATACTGGTGTGTCACCTGAGCCTCACCTATCTTGCTGGACCCAAATGATTACACATCTGCAAATAAAGCAAAAAAAAAAAAAAAATGAAACTAGTAAGACGTCATGCAGCTGAATGGGAGATCTCACCTGGCCCACCTGCCATGGGAAATCCTGCCTCCATCCTAACTGAATTTCCAGCTCCCACAGGTCCGTTCATTCTTACATCTTGGTTTCGGTTCTGAGCCAAAGCCAGGTTGATAGCACCTTCCCCTGAAAATGACAGTCAGGTTATAAAAAGGAAATCATCACAATAAGGAAAACCAAGGTAAATTTTGTTCAAAGACAGGTACACAAGAGCCCTAATTTTCTGTGTTTAAAGAATTATGGTAAGTTTATCACCACAAAAAGCCTAAGTTCAACACTGTACGGCTCCTCGTCAACCCCATCTGAGCGGGTTCACCTACACGGGGCACAAGGAAAACATTACAACCAATTCTCACCTACAATGCGACAAACAGGGATCATCAATGGTGCTTAGCGTTCATAGAGAGCTCGGAGCTCTGGACACCGATTTTCAACCAGCCCATCAATTTTTTTGTGGGGGGATGTGGGGGAGAATAAACACTCTCAGAAATCCCAAAATTCTAGATTTCCTTTTGGGAATTTATGATCAGAGGTATAAGGAGGCTTGACGGGGAAAGAACGGATGATGTAGGGACAACTGTAATACTTGTGGGCAAAATACCAATTCCTTTTCATTAATTGCAGCGGATTTCCAGCAGAAAAATTCATGCAATGAAGTAGATAGACTGTTACTATTTACTTCTGAGACACCTAATGATAAGACCAATATTTGTACAGGATTTTTAACGTTACAAAATTTTATCTATTTGAGCCTCACAGTAGTCTGGTAGGTAATACGTCACTAGAAATGCTCCAATTAAGTAGGTCCTAAACTTTGAGGCAACTTAAATCCTACTTGGTCTAATGGCAAAAAAGATTTCTGAAACAAGCTTTAGAGTGATTCCTGCACTTAATCGAAAATTTTGACTACTGTTGTATGGAGGAAACCCCGGTGGTGTAGTGGTTAAGTGCTATGGCTGCTGACCAAGAGGTCGGCAGTTCAAATCCATCAGGCCCTCCTTGGAAACTCTGGGACAGTTCTACCCTGTTCTATAGGGTCACTATGAGTCAAAATCAACTCGACAGCCTTGGGTTTGGTTTCTTTGGTTTGGTTGTATGGAAGACAGCACCACCTTGTGGACAAATAGAAGTACAGCTAGCCCGTGGCTAAAGAAAGGCTGCATTCACCTGAGTCCTTTCTTAATGTGGGGTACTGGTTGGCAGAGCGAGCTGATAAAGCAAGAAGCTAATGAGGGCACAACAGTTTCTTCTGTCTGGTCCCTGATCCAGATTATTACATATTTTATCCAGGGAGGTGGGAGGGCCGTAGGCAGCAAATATCCTATCAGTAAGGGACCAATCACCGCGGGCTACAAGATACTCTAAACTTGCCTATGGGAATTGGGAGCAAAAGAGAAAGAAAACACAGGGCTTCAGGGTTTTGTTTTTTTTTTCACCAAAGGGAAGGAACCGTTAATATACCAAACTTACTAAGACATTGTAAGAAAGAGTATTATTCTAGAAATAGTTACCAGATCATATTACTCCTTTGGTTTAAAACTGCTCAACTGTTCAATTGAACAACTGCTCAATTATTTTAGAAATAAAAGCCAAACTCCTTGTGAAGACATCTAAGACCTCAAATTATCTACCTATCCCAGTGATATTCAACAGAAATGTAACATATAATTTAAAATTTTCTAGAAGCCACATTACAAAGGTAAAAAGAAACTGGTGAAATTAATTCCAACATATTTCATATTTAATTCAAGACATCCAATGTATTGTTTCAACATGTAATATAAAAATTATTGATGAGATTATTTTACATTCTTTTTTGGGCGGGGTACTAAGTTCTCAAAATCCAGTGTGTATTTTACATTCGAAGTTCATGTCATTTTAGATGAATCATACTTCCAGTACTCAGTAGCCACATGCGGCTTACAACTACCTTACTGAACCCAGATCTAGCCCGTGCCTACCTCTCCAACTTCATCTCATGCTATTTTCACCTTCAGTAATAAGGATTCAGCCTCAGTGACTCTTTTTAGTTTCTTATGCCACAAAGCTGCCTCTCATCTCAAGGTCTCTGCGCATGCTATTCCCTCCGTCTAGAACAGTTCTCCTGCACACTTCACATAGGCAACTTCTCAATTTCCATGTAAGCTTAAGTGTCACATGTCCAAAACGGCCTCACCCAGCCATCTTACCCAAGGTTAAAAAAAAAAAATTGTCTGGAGTTGATTCCGACTCATGGCAACCCCGTGTGTGTCAGAGTATATTGTGCTCCATACAGTTGTCAATGACTGATTTTTCAGAATTAGATCACCAGGCCATTCTTCCGAGGTGCCTCTCAGTGGACTCCAACCACCAACCATTTGGTTAACAGCCTAGTGCTAGCCAAGGTTAGGTCATCCTTTACCAAAACATCTTATTTTCTTCACAGCACATGCTACTTTATAATTACTTATTCCTTCACTTGTTTTCTTGTCTGCCTCCCTATTACTACACTAGGATAACCGTAAGTCTGACCAGTTTACATCTGTTGTCCCAGCATAATTACTAACAGCACCCCCTTTCACCATCAGAAGTATTCTAATTTAGATGATCGATTACACAGCCTCCCTAACCATATCCTTTATACAAAAAACAGTGCCTGGTACAAGGTAGGTGCTCATTAGGTATTTACTGAATATATGATGAACAGTCATCATAACCTTACAAAGAATCACAGGCATTTTTCTATGTATGTTCTTGAAAAATCTCACATTCCATAAAATCTCACACTGAAAATAATAGGTTTTATGGGAAAAACAAGATTGGGGAAGACTCAAAGCCTATGCTACTTTGTCACCAGAGCACTAATAAAAACAAAAATATTGGTGGAGGCAACATATCCAGATACGAGAGAGTGGAAATCCTTTAGCCAGGTATTGAGACAATGCAGAGGCAGTGGTGTGTAGAGCAGCGGGGCTCCCATTAAGGTAGGGACAGGAGGATATGAAATTTGTCCTACGTTGAGAGCCCGGCAAAGCTGGGGGTGTACTTTTAAGGAAGGCACCTGAGTGCAAACTTTGTTAAGTTTATTAAAATAGAGCTGAAAATACTCCTACCTATGCAGCAGCTGAGCTAAAGGCTTTTTTTCCTTATCAATAATTAGAATTCTATTCCTACTATTCCAGCTCCCCCTGCCTAGGAAAATACCACATATGAATAAACATAGTTTCCACATTAAACTTATCATTCCCCTATTTACTAAATGCATATAAGCTAATTTGTATCGAAGAAACACACGCTGTGGAGAACAATGTACTGGCTGTATTATATTGGCTCCCAAACTTACAAACTATGGCCCATGGGCCAAATCCAGCCCATTGCCTATTTATTTAAATAAAGGTTTATTGGAACACAGGCACATTCATTCATTTACGTATGGTCTGTGGCTGCTTTTGCAAAACTACAATGGTAGAGTTTAGTAGTTGTGCTACAGACCACAGGGTTCACAAAGCCAAAAACATTTACTATATGGCTTTTTGCAGGCCCCTGATTCAGATCACCATGAATTTACACAGGGGTCACAAAATATCCTCAAAAAAGATGCATTCTCCAACTCCTTGGTCAAAGTTCAACGGAGAATAATCTGTTCGAGAACAACCTGCCTCCCAGGCCCTTTAACAGATATCATAACAGTGGCCACACCTCCTCTTACAACTTACAAATGCACTAGCCATCACCAGTTTCATGAAAGCAACAGCTGCTGCCACCATTTTCACTCCTGTCTGAACTCCCAGGGAGTGTGATAAGAGAGAAAGGGAGATACCTGGGATGCATGTGCATATATGTCCTAAAAGTTAAAGAACATTTTCTGCATTGGGATAATCACTATGCACGTTTCATAATTTCTTAAAATGTTATTTATTTTGCTTCCTTCCTGGTACTTACGTTTTAATTTATGGCTATAATAATAAAGGGGAGTCAGCATTTTACCCTTTAAGAACTTGCAGGAAGTAAGCTTGATTAAGAGAAGAAATTAGTGTTTTCTTCCTCTAATAGAAAACGATACCAATTAAGGTCTCACAGTCTTCTAATTTAGATAAATAAGTAACAGCTAAATAAGAAATAGGTAAATAGGAAACTGCTTACGTGTTCCATAAAGTAGGAACAGCCTATATGCTGTTACTTATCCAATAGTTTCCAGCTTCCACTCTTCCCAGTAGTTCACCCTTGATCGCTGTAAATTCATTTTACTTTTCTGGATCAACCTTTTAGATAATCCAACATTTTTCATAATAAACTAGTTAGTTAAGCCACTATTCCTTCCTTTGTGAAATAATCACACTTACCCCATTTCTCAATCTACACATAATTCTCTGTAAATAATTTTTGTTTGCTGGTATCGCCCCTTTTGGGGCACAGCAACCTACAATCTTAGACTGCACAAAATCAGTCTCATTCCTATATGCAAAATTGTACCACCGCTGCAGTTCTGTGGAGCATTTAGGCTCTAGGTAAGCACAGGGTCAGGAGGACTTGGGGCACCAGTGGAAAGGAAGGCTGGAATCACTGGTCGCCACCTTTTTTGCCTCAATACAGGAAGGGATGTGAGGGTTCCAATTCTATCTTTGGGCACCCAAAGATTGAACCCCTTTTGTCCTCCCCCACATTCACAGTTAAATCTCTCACAGGTCTGTCCCTCTCAGCTCTTCTGAATTCATAAAGACAAGGACCATATTTTATGTAATCTTTGCTTTCTGAGTGCTGGAGCAGAGTGGTGCCATTGTATGTGTGCTTACCTTCCTGTCATTCAAAAGATGTTTACTAAGACCTAACATGCACCGGGCGAGCCAAGGAAACAACAGTGAGCACAACCGGACATGGTCCCTGCCCTACTGGAGTTTACAGTCTAATGGAAAATAAAACAATAATCAAATAATTGCTCTAATGAAAGTGTGAGATAATCTGAGGGAAATAAACTGACTTTTGTGAGAGCACATAACAAAGAACTCTGACTTAATTTGGGGGTTCAGAAAATGCATCTTCAAGAAGATCTGAGCTGATACTGAAGGCTGAGTAGAGCTTAACTAGGAAAAAGGGTAATAGTAAGGGACAGCATTCCATTTAGAGAAGAGATCAGTGCAAGGGACCCATGGTAGGAGGAAGAACTGCATGTTTAAGGAATCAAAAGAAAGCTAGAGAGGCTAGAACACAGAGAGCAAGGGAGTAGAGATGTACAGGATAAGGCTGGGTAAAGAACGTGGAGGTCAGATCATGCAAGGCCTAAAGGCATTTTAAGAAGTTTGGTCTTTAGTCTATGAATAATGGCAAGCCATGGCAGGGTTTTAAAGTGAATGTGCATATGCATGTGTGTGTTGAGCATATTTTCATTTTGAAAAGACCATTCTGGCTAAAATATTTTAAAAATAAATACTGTCACATAAGGTCTGCTCAGGGCCTCCTAATCTCTGTTAGATGAATAAAGAAAAAGAAAAATACTAAGGCTTAGTTGGTGGAAGGAAAGGACTGTTGGTGGCACAGGGGTTAAGTGCTCGGCTGCTAAATGAAAACTCGGTGGTTCAAACCCACCAGCCTCTCCAGGAGAAAGATGTGGCAGTCTGCTTCCACAAAAATTAAAGATAACAAACCAAACCCATTGCTGTTGACTCTGACTCATAGCAACCCTATAGGACAGAGCGGAGCTACCCCATAGGGATTCCAAAGCTGTAATCTTTGCAGAAGTAGACTGCCACATCTTTCTCCAGCAGAGCACCTGGTGGGTTCGAACCACTGACTTTTAGGCTAGCAGCCAAGCGCTTAACCACTGCATCACCAGGGGCCCTTTCTGTAAAGATCACAGGCTTCAAAACCCTATGGGGACAATTCTATTCTGTCCTATAGGGTCGTTATGAGTCAGAATTGGCTTAATAGCAATGGGGTTTGAGTTTTGGTTTGGTGGAAGGAAGTGATAGTCTTTAAAAGGCAAATCAGTTTCTGGTCAGGGTGCCAGTAAAACCAAAGTTTGAGAGGCTGACGGTCAAAATCAGCCAAAAAAGGAATAGTGCTGACGCTATGGATGCTTAAGAGTATCAGGACCAGCAACAGCTCAATCTCTCTTTATCCTGAGGTGCTATAATGTGAAGCCAGGTTACATCAGTCACCTGGCATTCTGGAACGTAAGAACAGAGGAACAGACAAAGTAGCCTACAAAATCTTGCTATGTTCTACTGTTATGATTTTAGTCCAAATGAGCACATAGCAAGATAACAGACCTTCAATCTGAACGGAGAGAATCCCCAGATCCCGAAGCTGCTGGTTGTTGCTCTGAGCCAGGATCCTTAGCCGCTCTGCTGCTTCCCGGGGGATGTTAAATGTCACACGCACACTGTTCCAGGGCTCCACCTTCTGCACCTTTAGCTTGCTGGATTCTTGATTGTGAAAGAAAGAGAATAATATCCGTAATCTTTTAGTCACCACAAGATATGGCACAAAAACAAAACAAAAAGTAAAAGAATAAGAAGGAGTACCAGCTTGCATTAGTTGCAAGAGCTTGGGTTTTGGCATTAGACAGACTTTAAATCTAATCCTAGCTTTACCACTTAGCACCTGGGTGACCATAAACAAATTATATAGCCTTTTTTACTGAAACTTACCTTTCTCTTCTTTAAAACTATGGCAAAACTACTTCATGAGATCGTGAGTACTAAATGAGATAATACACGGAAAAAACCTAGCACACTGTATGACACATAGTAGGCACTGAATAAATGGAAAGCATTAAGATGGAATAAGGAATATAAGAGAGAAGAAGAGAGAGGTAAGTTTAAATTAATAATGTTTACTTCTGGGTTCAGTTCAATGCATGTGAACTGAGAAGCTGAGGACATAAAAGTCTCAAATGTCAAGTGAAGCCCTATAAAAACACTGGATACAGAATATTAGGGGATCTTCAGCTTAATCCACTAAACTCAGGTTTCAAACGAGTTCGTTCTGGTTGGAACCACTGATGCGAATTTGCATTTCTACAAATTCCCAGGCAATGCTATGCTGCTAGTTAGGTATCAATTCTGAGGACCACTGGTAAAGCAGTGGTTCCAAAATTTATTATACATAAGCAGTACCTAGGGATCTTGTTAAAATGTTGATCCTAATTCACTGTATTGGGGGTGGCAATGGACATTCTCAGTAGGGGTCTGAAGTCCTGCACTGAACTCAAAGAAAAGAGCACTGAAAACAAAGTTTTATTTATCAAGTGTGAAGCAATTTTACCTCTTCAAATTAAATATCTGAAATATGAAAAAACTCAAATATTTAAATATTCACTGGGTATCTCTTTGAAAGATACTCATAAAGTCACAGAGCAAACAATTCTTCCAATGTCCTATAAATGATTCAATTAAGGAGCAGACTTAAGTCTATGTCTGATTTTTAAAAAAATTTTTCTCCTATGTTAAACAAGCTTAGAATTTCCACTGAAGCTACATCAAACAGATGGAAAAAAAATAACAGAAATTGGACAAATAAACTTTAGCCAGGATGTGAAAACATACATTTCAGCAAGTTTGAAAAGTTAACGGAAATGTCAGGACACATTTTTAAAAGAAAATACAAAAAGTAACTAATTGAGCAGGTAATGTTGTTTGTAATTACATTTAACAGGTTGGAAAGTAAATCCCAGGCCCAGTTACCTGATTTAAAAAAAAAGTTATTCAATAACTTGCCTTCAAATCCCAAAGAAAAAACCTTCCAAACCTGAAAAAGCTAATGAGCACTTGATCAAATTAGGATTTGTGATAAAAGGATGAAATCTGGGCTTTGTACTGTGTCTGTAGGGATTAGATAATGATGCTAACTAGAATACAGGAGGACATCTAAACCAAGGGTCAAACACAAATGCCCCCAAAGCCAGACAGGTAATCTAAATGTGTGAAGAGGCCAGATGGGAACTGTGGTGAACTGAGGGCCAGCCCTCACTAGCAGCTGCTATGCTCATTGCCATTGGGGATGTTAAATTATCAGACATTCCCATTTTTAGAGAGAAATCCAAAATCTAGCCTTTTGTGTAAAACATGCCAATTATTAAAACATTGGCAACTAATGAATTAAAAAAAACCCCCAAAAACCCAAACACTATAAAATGGGCCAAGTACCGCATGGCTGCAGGTATTACTGCTGTCAGTGACCTCTGATCTAAAATTT
This sequence comes from Loxodonta africana, assembly GCF_030014295.1. Taxonomy (NCBI): domain Eukaryota; kingdom Metazoa; phylum Chordata; class Mammalia; order Proboscidea; family Elephantidae; genus Loxodonta; species Loxodonta africana. The sequence continues at coordinate 34,055,530 of NC_087365.1, forward strand.
AAGAGAACAATTTCAAGTCCATTGTAAGTAGAGTCACAGAATAATAGATTTTTCTAAGCTTTAAGGAATTGTAAAGATCCAGTCCAACCCCTTCATTTTACAGGTAAGGAAATTGAATACCAGGTTAAAAATAATACTGTAAACTAATTTGGATCTTGAGAATTACTCTTATCTTCTAGTGCAGATTATTTAATGATTTCTGTGTGAAGCAATACTTTGCTATATTCAGCTCCTCCACATACTTAAAGGAAATACAACAGCATTGCTATAGTAATAATTAAAAAATCCTGTAATTCAAACTTCACACGTAAAATCAGCCTTTCATCCCAGTTCAGTAGTCTGACTGTACAGTAAGTTCCCAGGTTACAAACCTCCAACTTACGGACAACTCATACTTGCCCTTTAATGTTATATAAATTTGCCCCCACTTTGAAACGACTCAACCAACCCCTACTCACAACAAATTCATCACAATCACCTTCACTTGTTGCAGGTGCAGCTTTTAAATCACTGAAAAGGCTTTGAGCCTTATCTCGCACTGAACTAAGGCTAAACAAGAACCACATGCACCTGTTTGGGCTTACCTAAAATCTGACTTAAAGACACACTTAGGAACAGATCTCGTCCGTACCCCAGGGACTGCCTGTATAAAACACAAGATAACCGCGAAGACAAACACTTCAAAAAAGAGTAACAATAAGGAAAAAATAATTATGGTAATTACCCATGTGTAACAAATTGGGCACATTCTCCAATATTGTGTCCAATTTCCATTTGAAGTCTTTATCATCTATATTTCCTTTGAAGGCCACGAAGATAGTGGACTCTTCCAAAATGCTATCACTTTTTGTATCATCATCTTCTAGACCAGAGTCAAAATCCATCTCTGAGTCCTCCACTGCTGATGAGCACAAGGAAGCGTAGATGTGTTCTAAGTTTGGAAGGTCATCCAAAACCATGGTGGGTATTATTCCAGAAGCATAATGCCAAGCGGGCAACGAGAAAGCCTTTGAAAAGGAGAGGAAATGCAAAAAGAGCATTACCACCCACAATTACACATACAGCAAAGTACAATCCACAGCTCGGTGGAAACTGTCATTTATTTGTCAAGTAATAAGGAAGTACTATAAAAATTAAGATATTAGAGAGAGGAAAAACTGTTTTAATTAAGATATTCTGTAACAATTAGTTCTTAAAGATACTGGAAACAAAAACACAACAGCCTTAAATAAAGTTCATTATATTATGTTACATGCTACCTTTTTGTAAACCTACAGTATCAGGAGGGATAGTAAGGGATCATGAGAAAAGAACAAGTACTTTTAAAATTTTATTTTATTTTTTTATTGTGATAAAATATATACAACATAAAATTTACCATTTTAATTATTTAAAAGTTCTGTAGCATTACTTATATTCACAATGTCGTTCAACAATCACCACTATTGTTTTCCAAACCTTTTTCATCACCACAAACACAAACTCTGTACCCTTTAAAGCATTAACTCCCCATTCTCCCTCCCCCTAGCCCTTAGAAACCACTAATCTACTTTCTGTCTCTATGCATTTGCCTATTCTAGATATTTCCATAAGTGTGGGGATTATACAAAATTTGTCCTTTTGTGTCTGGCTCCTTTCACTTTGCATAATGTTTTCAAGGTTCATCCAAGTTGTAGCACGTTTTAGAATTTAATTCCTTTTAATGGTTATACAACATTCCATTGTATACCACAGTTCCTCCGTGCACTGGTCATCCTGGCAGAAGTGAGTGGTTTCTATCCCTGGACTGAAGCTCTTAAATCTCAAAATTAAAAAATAAATTTTTTTCTAAATATGAAAACTACTTTCAATAACTTACAAATGTCAGTGTCTTAAAGGAAAGCAGCAATAAATGCTTAAATTCTGTTTAATGTAGACAAGTGAGTGTTTACTAGGTAAGTCACTTCAGTAAACTGAGATAAAAATCTAAGAATATTAGGGGACCAGGCACAAATCTTATCCTGATGCTCCAAGCCTGTCACAATAGTATTAAAAACAGAAACAAACAAAAAAAACCCAGCTGCCATGAGTCGGTTTCAACTCATGGTGACCAAATTCTCAAATTAAAAAAAGGGGGGAGGAGCGAGAACTATGCAGTAAGTGCTCTGATACTGACATTTTCTCACGTGGGCTCATGAGGCATTTCTGAAGAGCTCCCTGCATCAGCTTAGACCACTGTGACAGAGACCCCAGGTGTGGACTGCCAGGATCTGTTAACAGAGCACCACACAGAGGCTATGTGGAAGGGAAATTCAGATTTCAGGGTAAAAACCATGAATTTCTGCTGGGCTTTGGCTAATCCCAAATCCAAACACAGCATCAAATTTTAAGTTGTGTTGAGGTTGCAACTTTCAACATATATTTATTTGAATTTTTGATCAATTAAAGGTATTTACTTGAAGTGCAATCTCCTATTATAATTTTAATCAACAAATTCTAATAATACCGTTTGCTGGTCTTTCACTGTTACACACAGTAAAACCTGAGATCAACCTTTATAAAAAAAAGGTAAAAACTACATAAAGAAGTTTGTAGTAGAAGCCCCATTTAAAAACAGAAGAGTGGCATTTGTATTTTATCTAGTTTCTAAGAATAAATGCATTCTAGACAGCATCTCCAGAAAGAAAGACAATACTAGAAAAACCATTAAGTTGGGCTTTACCTACTCTCTCACACTGGGTTTCACTCACCAAAAAGTCTTTCTTAAATTTTTATCATTTATCTAGGTCATCTTCTAAGTCCAAATAAGCAGGCATTTTTAGGGCCTATATTTCAGGGTAGCAGCCAAATCAAAACTCTAAAAAGAGAAAAAACAGAGGAAAAATAAAGTCACAGTATTATATAGCTATTACAGAGGTGACCTACCTTTGCAATGGAAGCCAATGCAAACATTACAAGTTATCGATTCAACTTAAACATCTTTACCTAGTTATCGTAGAGTTAATCCCAACTGATGGCAACCCCATTTCTCTCAGAGTAGAGCTGTGCTCCATAGGGTTTTCTATGGTTGATTTTTTTTTTTTGGAAGTAGATTGCCAGGCCTTTCTTCCAAGGCACATCTGGGTCGATGCGAACCTCCAATCTCACCACCCCGGGACCCCCCAAGCATCTTTAGATGTTAGAAACAGGATTACTATTAAGTCTACAAAGAGTAACTTTTCCTAAGATCTTATACCACTCATCCGCAAGCATTAAAAAGAGTGTGGAACCAAACCTCAGTGAATGACTCCAGCTTCACTTAAGAATCATGAAAATGGGAGCCCGAGCCTTAGAGACCTCCCTTTACCTTCATTTCTAAATCTGTCAAATTACAATGAATTAATATCATGTCACCACGTTGAGAGCCAAAAACACACATAAGTTTAAGACCCACTTCTCTAACAGAATTTCAAAATTAGTTTTTAAACTTTCTGAAGTATAGACTTAAGTTTTTCCAACTGTATCTATAATATCTATATATTATATTTTTCCATGACATTTTCAGTTTAAGTTTTAAAGTATTCTTTATTGTAAACATAGAATTTATCCACGGAAAGTGCATACTTTTGGCATGCGTTCAGAAAAAGTCGCCCTGAGACACTGTTTAAACCTAGAACCAAGCCTTTCCCCTGAGATCACCTTTTATGTAACAGCAGGGTGGCACTGAAAATTAAGGCTATTACCTATAAGATCAGTGCTCAATTTTAAATCATCGTTATGAGACCCAAAGGTGAACAATTACCCAAAGGCAAAGATGAGGAGATAAGGGAGTAGGGAAACTAGAGTACTAGAAATGAAACAAGTAGAACACAAAGAGAATGTTGACACAGTGTGATAAATGTAACGAATGTCACTGAAGAATTTATGTGGAAATTGTCAAATGGGAACCTAACATGCCGGGTAAACTTTCACCAAAAACTCAATGAAATATTATTTTTAAAAAACCATATATTAGGCCACAAAGAAAATTTCAATAAATCCAAAAAGCAGAAAAAGGGCAGTCAACATACTCTGATGACAATGTACTAAAATTACAAATTTAAAATAAAATCAAGAAACAAAGACCTTTCTACCTTAAAACAACAACAAACCCTTGAACTTTTGGGTTAAAAAAATACACGTCAAAACTTCAAAATTTCTAGAAAACAATAATAAGAAAAGTTCTACACATGAGAATACAACTAAACCAGCAAAGCAGACAATTCACAGCCATAAATACGCACGTTAGGAAAAAAAAAATGAGTTAAAGAACTCAAAAAGTTAAGGGGGGAAAAAAAACAATAAAGTGAACTGAAAGAAAGCAAAATGAAAGAATTAACACAAATAAAAGCAGGAAAAAAAAACCACAATAGAATAAATAAACCCAAAAGTTGATACATTGGGGAAATCAATAATACAGTTAAACCACTGAAAAAAAAAACCATTGCTGTGAAATCTATTCTGACTCAACGCGAATCCACGTGTCAGAGTAGAACATCCTCTACATGGTTTTCAATGGATGATTTTTCAGAAGTAAACCACCAGGCCTTTACTTCTGGGTGGACTTGAATCTCCAAACTTTCAAGCTTAAACTGTACCACCCAGGAACTCCTGTTAAACCACTTTTGTCGTTATTAGGTGCCATCGAGTCAGTTCCTACTCATTAGTGACCCTACGTGAAACAGAATGAAATACTGCCCAACCCTGCACCACCCTCAGAGTCGTTACTGTGTTTGAGCTCACTGTTGGAGCCACTATATCAATTCACCTCCTTGAGGGTCTTCCTCTTTTTCCACTGACCCTCTACTTAACCAAGCATGATATCCTATTCCAGGGACTGGTCGCTCCTGATAACATGTCCAAAGTAAGTGAGATGAAGTATCTCCATACTCGCTTCTAACGAGCATTCTGGCTGTACTTCTAAGAGATTTGTTCATTCTTCTGGCAGTCTACGGTATATCCAATATTCTTCGCCAACACCGTAATTCAAAGGCATCAATTCTTGTTCAGTCTTCTTTGCTCACTGTTTAGCTTTTGTGTCCATGTGAGGCAACTGAAAATACCGTGGCTTGGGTCAAGTTTACCTTAGTTCTTAAGGGTTAAAACAACTAGTTAATCTAATTAAGTAAAAAAGGGAGAAATTCCACATACATAAAATAAAAAGACATGAAGGAAATTAAAAAGATCACAAGAAACTATTCAGCTCAAGTCTATGTAAATACGCTCATGCACCCAAAAGCACCAAGCACAGATTTAAAATGAAATACTACTAACCTTTTAAAGAGCCGATAAGTCTAATGTCCTTGAAACTGTTCTGGAGCATACAAAAAGAAAGAAAACTTCCTAATTCTTTCTATGAAGCTAGTAAAACATGAATACCAAAAGCTGACACAAAGTGCAGGCAGAAAGTTATCTGCGAATCTCTCTTAAATTGATCAATCTCTCTTACATTGATGTGATTTTAAGTCAAATTTTAAAAAGAATCCAACAGTATATTAAGAAAATAATAATGCAGCATGCCCAAGTAGAGTTAGTCCTAGGAATGCAAGAGGTTCAGTATTCAGGACATAAGGGAAAAAGTCATATGATCATCTCCACAGATATTAAAAAGTCCTTTGATAAAATTCAACAACTCTTCTTGATTACAACAACAAAATCTCAGGTAAATGGGAATATACGAACTCCTCCTTAACATGACAAAGTATGTCTTCTCAGATCAAAAGTCAGCAGCTTGCTTAATGGGAAAATCAGGAACAAGATAAATATATCACACTGTATTAGAGGTATAGTCAGAGAAATTAAACGAGAAATAAAGGTATAAAAATAGGAAAGAAAGGTGTATACCTATCACCACATGTAGATGATATAACTGTATTCTTGAAAATCTTAGAAAATGAATCAGGAAACAACAGAAATTTTTTAAAAATTCAGCAAAGTAACGTGGTACAAAATTAATATATAGAAAATAATAGTTTTCATTACATATGCAATCAATCACCAGTAGGTGGAAAAAGATCTCATTATAATAGCAACACGAAAGATAAAATAATTAGGAATGAACTCAAAAGAATTGTAAATCTACAAGAAAATTAAAAAATACTAATGAAGAGCACAAATGCAAAAAAGACCTGAACAAAAGGAATAACATACCAAATTCTTGGATAAAAAGACTCATGAGTTGTCGATCTCTCTAATTCACAATTTAACAATTTCAATAAAAATACCAACTTCTTTTTTTAAATAGACAAGCTGGATCTAAACCTTATACAGAAAAATAAGTAATGATAGTCAGGAAAATTGTAAAAAATAAGAGCAATGAACTAGCAATGCACAAACACCAGAAGAGAAACTAGATAACTGGGAGCTCCTAAAAATCGAACACTTACGCTTGTCCAAAAACTTCACCAAAAGAGGAAAAAGATTACCTACGGACTGGGAAAAAGTTTTTAGTTATGACATTTCTGATCAGTGTCTGATCTCTAAAATCTATATGATACTGCATAAACTCAACAACAAAAAGACAAATAACCCAATTAAAAAATGGGCAAAGGATATGAACAGGCACTTCACTAAAGATGACATTGGGGTTGCTAACAGATACATGAGGAAATGCCCACAATCATTAGCCTTTAGAGAAATGCCAATCAAAACTACAATGAGATTCCATCTCATGCCAACAAGGCTGGCATTAATCCAAAAAACACAATAAGTCTTGGGGAGGCTGTGGAGAGACTGGAACACTTATACACTGTTGGTGGGAATGTAAAATGGCATAACCACTTTGGAAATCGATTTGGCGCTTCCTTAAAAAGCTAGAAATAGAACTACTATACGATCCAGCAATTCCACTCCCTGGAATATACCCTACAGAAATAAGGGCCTTTACGTGAACAGGTATATGCACACCCATGTTCACTGCAGCACTGTTTATGATAGCAAAAAGATGGAAGCAACCAAGGTGCCCATCAGTGGGTGAATGGATAAATTATGGTATATTCACACAATGGAATACTACGCATCGATAAAGAACAATGATGAATCTGTGAAACATTTCATAACATGGAGGAATCTGGAAGGCATTACACTAAGTGAAATTAGTCAGTTGCAAAAGGACAAATATTGTATGAGACCACTATTGTAAGAAATCGAGAAATAGTTTGAACAGAGAGAAAATATTCTTTGATGGTTACGAGAGTGGTGAGGAAGGGAGGGCGGGAGAGGGGTATTCATTAATTAGATAGTAGACAAGAACTATTTTAGGTGAAGGGAAAGACAACACACGATACAGAAGAGGTCAGCACAACTGGACTAAACCAAAAGCAAAGAAGTTTCCTGAATAAATTGAACGCTTCCAAGTCCAGCGCAGCAGGGGCGGGGGTTTGGCGACCATGGTTTCACAGGACATCTAGGTCAACTGGCATAATAAAATCTATTAAGGAAACATTCTGCATCCCACTTTGGAGAGCAGCATCTGGGGTCTTAATGCTACCGAGCAGCCATCTAAGAGGCATCAATCGGTCTCAACCCACTTGGAGCAAAGGAGAAAGAAGAACATCAAAGACGCAAGGTAATTATGAGCCCAAGAGACAGAAAGGGCCACACAACCCAGAGACTACATCAGCCGGAGACCAGAAAACTAGATGGTGTCGGCTACAACAGATGACTGCCCTGACAGGGAACACAACTGAGAACCCCTGAGGAAGCAGGAGAGCAGCAGGATGTAGACATCAAATTCTCGTAAAAAGACCAGACTTAACGGTCTGACTGAGACCAGAAGAACCCCAGAGGTCATGGTCCCTAGACCTTCTGTTAGCCCAAGACATGAACCATTCCCAAAGCCAACTCTTCAGACAGGGATTGGACTGGACTATATGAGAGAAAATGATACTGGTCAGGAGTGAGCTTCTTGGATCAAGTAGACACATGAGACTATGTGGGCAGCTCCTGTCTGGAGGGGAGATGAGAGAGGGACAGAAGCTGGCTGAATGGACACGAAAATAGAGGGTGGAGAGAAGGAGCGTGCTGTCTCATTATGGGGAGAGCAACTAGGAGTACATAGCAATGTGTATATAAATTTTTGTATAAGAGGCTGACTTGATTGGTAAACTTCCACTTAAAGCACAATAAAAAATTTAAAAAAAGAGCAATGAAAGGGAAAATATTAAAACATAGTATAAAGCCTAAATAATTAAAACTGTGTAGTAACAGCACATGAATATATGGACGACCAAAGGAAAAGACTAGAAATTCCACAAATTGACCAAAATGCATATGGAATTTTAACACATAAAAGTAGAGAAAAAAATAGTGTTGGGACAACTAGGTAGTCACCTGGGGAGGGTGGGGGGGGGGCTGGATCTATAATATTAAACATCAAGGTAACTCCAAATATTTTCTAACCTCAGAAGGAAAAGGTTTTTCTAACTTTGACTCAAAATCTAAAGCCATAAAGAAAAGACCTACAGATTCAACTACATAAAAATCAAAGACAAGGCAAAATACACCACAAGCAAAGTTTAAGAAAAAAAAAAAAAAAAGGCAAAGTAAGAAAAAATATTTGCAATCAAATTACTGATAAACAGCAAATGTCTCTATAAATATATTAAAGGAAATAAATATGTAAGTATATTGTTGTTGTTGGGTGCCACTGAGTCGGTTCTGAGTCATAGTGACCCTATGTATATATAACAAAAAAGACAATTTGGACAAATTGGACAAAAATGCACACAGGATACACAGAAAAGGAAATACAATGACCCTTAAACATATGAAAAGATGTTCAACTCTACTCATAAGAAGGAAAAAACAGAACACAATTTTCACTTATGAGATTGGCAAAAATCCAAAAATTTGATAACGCACTATTTCAGCATCGGTGTGGGAAAACAAACATTCTCATTCATTGCTGGTGCTAGTACAAACTGATACGCCACCAATAATTAGGTAGTATCTACAAAAATTACAACTGCACATATCATTAACCTAGCAATTCCACTTCTAGATAGTTACAAGATGGCACACGTACAGGATTACTGACTACAGCGCTATTTGTAACAGCAAAAGAAATTACCCAGATGTCCATCAATAAAGACTGATTAAATACATTATAGTACATCCTGAAATGAAATGCAGTTATAAAAAAAGAATGAGGATGCTCTCTGTGTACTGATATGAAAAGACCTCCAAGATACTTTTTTGAGAAGAAAGAAAACAAGGTATGTAACATTGAGTACAGTAAGTTTTTTGTGGAAGATGGAAAGGAAACATTTTTATATGTGCTGGTATTTGCATAAAGTACTTTAGGAGGAAATACAGAAAACTAATAGAAATGGTTATCTTCAAGGTGAATTAAAAAAGTCGTGGTATACCAGAAGACAAGGAAACAGACTAATGAACAAGAGGTCACAAGGGCACAAGAGCCAGTTCTAAGGAGACAATTTGAGTATCAGAAAGAATAATGAATAAAACTGATTATAATATCATGAATGAATAAGGCTCCATGATTCGTAGTAATTACTCAAAAAGAGAGAGTGAAAAAAACCCTATCATATGAAACCACCGGAGGTTACTACTACACCGTCTCCTTACTCTGAAAATTGATAACTAAAGAGAAGAATTAAGCAATTTATCTTTTTAGAAGGGTTTACCCTTAGTAGAGAGGGAAAGCTCACCTTTTAGAATAATGCTGGTTGATAAATATAGAAGAAAAGATAGATTTTTTCTAAAGTCACCATTGTGTAACCACCAATGAAATAAATGATTCGGGCAATGGTGATCGAAGGATGTAAAATTCACCGGGTGAAAATTGTTGGAGAACAAAAGATTCCCACAGTGCTAAAGAATCATTTCACAGATTACTTCCTAACTGCAAAGAGAAAAACAAGTACCTTTACAATGGAGAGATCTGACAGTTACCAGGTTAACCTAGTGATCGAACTCAGCAACAGTTAGTATGAGACTCTTCATTTATACCTCCTTTTTTTTTAATGTGATGTAACCTGAAGTACAAAGCATCACCTATGATAGATTGTTGCCAAAAATTTCTCATCTGGGTCTAAGTAAGTCTTTAAACTTAATTTCTACTTTACAGGAAATTCAGTGGCTAAAGCAACAAAAAAAATTACATAGAAAAATAATGTGACAGAGCTAGGCTGTTGGACTCCTACAACAAAACCGGTCTGATCTCTTTAAAAAGCTAGAATCTTGGGGAAGGAAGGGGGGATACAGCTCTAGATTAAAAGAAACTGAAGAGACATAAGAACCAAATGCAATGCATGAACCTTACTTAGGCCCTGTTCGAAGAAAACAGCCATTAAATAATGTTTTAGACAGTTGGGAAAAACTGAACATGAACTGAGTATTAGAGGTTATTAGGGAATTGTTTTTATTTTCTTGGGCACAGTAATGTTATTTGCGATCATGTAGACAATGTCCCTGTTCTCAGGAGATGCATGCTGAAGCAGTTAGGGATAAAGCATCAGAATGTCTGCAATTTACTTTAAAAATGATTCAGCAAATACAGTAGATAAAGAGATAATGCAAATGTTAATAACTGTTTAAACTAGATAGGTGTTCACTGTATTATTTTTCAACTTTTTGGTATTTTTGAAACTTTTCCTACTAAAAATTGGGAGAAAAAGTGGTTACCTTTCAGAGACTATGAATGAGAGTTAAGGGGGGATCAAGACTTCACTGTATATGTTTTTTATATTTTGATTTTTGAACCATGTAGATGTATTATCTATTAAAAACAAAAGCTAGGTATCTACCACCCTCTAGACCCTTAGCAATTATAATATTTCTACTCTTACCCTACCTCATATATGTAACAACAAAAATATCCTCTGCTTTCCACTGCCTTATTTTGGGGGGCTCCCCTAACTACATGTACCTTGTGAGTCACTTAACAGTAAGATCAGAACCTCACCAACATCATTACCAGGTGCTGAGCTACTGCCACCACCTCCTATTCAATATTCCCTTAGGCCAGTCTCCCACACTTGTCCCCTCCCTCCACCCCTTCCATGTCAGGCGTGCACAACAGTTGGCTCTTATCAGGGTCTCAGCCTCTGACATGCACCTATTCTTCAGGCACACGCAGTCGACCAGCTACCTCTCGCCCTCCCCTACTGGTTCACAAATTTGAAGTTTTAGGGCTGAAACAGAATTTACAGAATAATTAGTCCAACTCCCCCAATTTTTCACAGACAGGGAAAAGTAAAACCTAGACACTGGTTTCAAGACTTGGCCGAAGTTACAGACTAGTATTACAGCAAGATCAAGACTAGATCCTGGTCTTCCATCCCCAAATTCAGTGCTTCTTCTACCATATACCAAATTCTCCTCACCAGGGTAACTCTACCTCACTCACACACAGTGCACCATTAGCAGAAATATCAGAGCCAAGCTGATTCAGTCTATTTCAGGCCAACGCTCACTAATAAGAACTACCCCAAACAAAAACCAAACAAACCCATTACTGTCAAGTTGATTCCGACTCATAGCGACCATACAGGACAGAGCAGAACTGCCCCACAGAGTTTCCAAGAAGTGCCGCCTGGTGGATTCAAACTACTGACCTTTTGGTTAGCAGCCATAGCTCTTAACCACCACACCAACAGGGTTTCCAGAACCACATAAAAACTACTATTAAATGACTAAAGTCAGAATACCTGAGATCAAACGAATATGTACTTTGAAAGAACTTTCATGGTTCTCAACCTTGACTACACATTAAAATTACCTGGGAAACTTTAAAAAATAATACTGCCTGGGTCCCACCAGGTCTGCACTGAGGCCTGAGCTTTGGGTATTTAAATGCCCAAAGGTTTAGGTATAGCAGTCTAAATGCTCTAAGGTTCAGGAGCATACTTTTTGTTATTTAATTTGCCTTTAGATGAGGTAACTCTGAGGCAGGTGGGGAATGTAGCTAAAGAATCTGCCCCAAAAAATTAATGAAGAAGGAGGAACAGAAGCTTTTTCTTCTGCTGTTTTTTTAAATTTTTTGTTTTTAATGTATGTAATCTAATACCATATTACTTATAAGAAAATCAAACAAAATGTTGTTGTTAGTTGCCATTGAGTCAGCTCTGACTCATGGCAACCCCACGTACAGTGCAACAAAATGTTGCCCAGTCCTGCACCATCTTCACAATCATTGGTATGGCTCAAGTTCATTGTTGTGGCCACTACATATTTTGAGTGCCTTCCAACCTAGGCGGCTCATTTTCCAGTACTACATCAACCAATATTCTGTTGGGATTCTCAGGGTTCTCACTGGCTAATTTTTGGCAGTATATAGCCAGGCCTTTCTTCCTAGTCTGTCCCAGTCTGGAAGCTCTGCTAAAATCTGTCCACCATGGGTGACCCTATTGGCATTTGAAATGACGGCAGCACAGCTTCCACTATCACAGCAACACACAAGCCATAATAATAAGACAAACTAACAGATGAGTGACAGAAACAAAACCTAACTACAGGTAGTCCCCAACTTACGATAGAGTTCCGTTCTGACAACTCCATCTTAAGTTGGTTTTGACAGAAGTAGAATACCTCTTTTTTTTTTTTGGTTTTCATTATTCCCTTTTATTATCAGTATCTTTACAAATCTGATCTTTGTCTTTGGCAGTTGGCATGAGAATGATATCAGCAAATTACACACTGCAATACTGTAGGTTTACATATTACAAACAATAATATGTACATAAAAAAGGACGATCATAACTGTGGCCCGTCATTAACTCAAATATGTCATAAGTCAGGGACTACCCGTATACAGAATAAAAAGTGAACTATACCACCCTGGGTTCCATCTTGTTTTTATTATTTCTGTGACCTCGGAGTCTCTTAAAACTTTCTTGGCCTCTGTGCTGTCATTTAAAAGAAAATGAGGGAGGCTAACATTTTTTCCATGTTCCTGGGTGGCGCAAATGGTTTATACTCAACTACTGAGCTAAAGGTTGGTGGTTTGAACCTGCCTTGCAATCTGCTCCCATAAAGATTTCAGCGAAGAAAACTCTACGGAGCAGTTCTACTCTGTAATACATGGGGTTGCCATGAGCCTAAATTGATTCAACTGCAACAGACAACCGCAACAAAACTTAAAAAGCGCTATCATAAGCTAGGCACTGTTCTAGGCAATTTGTTATTAACCCAATTAAGTCCCTCAACAACCCCATAAAATAGGTTCTATTACTCACATTTTACCAACGAGGAAACCGAGGCACAAAGAAGTCAAGTAATTTGCTCAAGATCGTACAGCTTCCAAGCCAAAGCCATGACTCAAGCTCAGGCAATTAGATTCTAGAGTCTGGGCTTTTCACTACCACACCACTCTCAAACTACTTGAATACAGTGAACCCTGTGAGAGCCACAACTCAACACGACTGCCTTGTTTTTCTGGGTCTCGTAAGTTTTCTGCCTTTGACAGTGTGCAGTTTTACCACGTTTTCATCACTCGTTTTAATGGAAAATATCTGAGTTTTCCTTCTCTGACAGGTTTCCGCCTTACACAGGTTCTGGCTTTTGCTGATTTTACTGTATTAGGTAAAAGCATACTCTCAGCTCGCTAGAGGCTGATAGGTTCATTCACTCATTCAACAAGTATTTAAGGATGCAATACACGCCAGTATTGTTCTAAACGCTACAGGTACAATGGTGAAGAAAATACAGACTTGGTATCTGATTTTATACGAGCTTACATTCTAGTAAAAATGTACACAGGTTTAAAGTGCAGGATTTTTAAATAAAACATTTATCCCCTTATAAATTTAGGAGTCCCTGAGTGACGCAAATGTTTAAGTGATCAACTACTAATCAAAAGGTTGGCAGTTCTAACCTACCCAGAGACACCCTGGAAGAAAGGCCTGGAGATGTGCTTCTGAGAAGTCACAGCCTTGAAAACCCTATGGGGAACAGCTCTACTCAGCAATACATGGTGTCACCATGCGTCAAACAAACTCTATGGCAACTGTTTTTTTGTTGGGGGCGGGGAGATTGGTTTTATTTATATGTTTATTCAAAATAGCTACCAAAAAAAAAAAGAAAGTTGCACAGTATCCAGTTCTGCTTTAACTAGCTAGAGCAGTAGTTCCCAAATTTGTCTGCACATCAGAATCACCTAAACTGCACCTCAAAACCAAACCCACTGCCGTCAAGTCGACTCCGACTCATAGGAACCCACAGAGTTTCCAAGGCTGTAAATTTTTCCAGAAGCAGGCTGCCACATCTTTGGCCCATGAAGCAGCTGGTGGGTTCAAACCGCTGACCTTCTGGTTAGCAGCCAAGTGCTTTAACCACTGCACCACCAGGGCTCCTAGAATCACCTAGGGATCTTTTAAAAATTGCAAAGTCCAGGCAAAGGCATCAATAGTTTTCAAAGCTCCACAGGTGATTCCAATGGGACGACACGTTTGAGAAACACTGAGCTAGAGTTTTCATCAGTCTGAATAATGATAAAGTTCATTCATGATGACATAAATAAATAAAAAAACAAAAGGTAGTTAAATGGCAAAAAAAGAAAAAGAAATAATAACAATACATACACAGACATGTACACATATACACATTTGCCCTTCTCTGAATCAAAACTACTTTTCTGTTAAGCAGATCTTATTTAAGTTTGTCTAGCCCACATGCCAAATGCAGCTTCCCAATGTAAAATACCCTAAAGACATTGAGATCAAAATGCCTTCTTTTTTAAAAAGTAAAATAAGTCTACATCAACCCTCTGTTAAGTTGGAACCAAATCTCTTATACACCAAATTTGCATTTGTATTCCATAGGATCAAGAGACCTGTTTAAGAACTCTCTGACCACTTTCAGAAAAGATTATGAGGGGGTTCATTAGGACCCCTCTCCATTCCTCCCAGGACCCAGACAAAGGAAAAGGGCAAAGAGGAAGAAGAGAAACATCAGGAAAAAAAGACTAAATATAAACCTATTCAAAGTAAAATTTAAGTGGCTGTCCATATTCCTTTTTTCGACCACTACTTCTGCTAATTTTACTCTAGAAAAAGTTGTAAAAACATGAGATGATCTATTCTTATTCTAGTTCACTGTTTCTTAACAACGAAGGCACAGCATAAACCACCAAGGAAGCTTTTTCAAAATCTCTCACTAGTGGTTACATGAGTGTGTTCATTTTATAATAAGACTTACGCACTTTTATGTGTGTTATACTTCAATTAACAAAAGAATAGATAGATGTTAAGTGTCTTGGACAGAACCCCATGGAAGATTCTAATTAAGCAGGTAGCAAAACAGAGTTCCATGGAGGTTACATGATTTGCCCTAGGTTACATATGTTGTTAGCTACAGACTTAGTCCTTCTTGTCACTTTCCTACTCTTTCTGACATAAAACTGTAAATATGCCAATAATATTGTATTACACTTTTTTTAATTAAAAATTCACTCTCCTAGTTATACTCTGAGAAAAAATTTATTACAAAATAATACCTGTAAACACAAACAAGCAAACAAATAAATGGAAAACACAGATGTCCTGGGTTCACAACTGTGCACCATCCACCTTAGGGAATTCAATAAAGTCTAATGCTGATGCAATAATTTCCTAATCTTGGTATCCATATTTTATAATGCCCTCAGTATAGACACATGTCAACTGATTAGTAGTAATATCAACTGGGTTCATCTTCAGCATTGTTTATGATAACAAAACACAGAATGAAAGAATGGAAAAAGGGCTAGGCGGAGCATGGCAGGGTATGTGTGCCCTGAGTTCTAGTGTTGACCATTCTATGAAACTGTTGTATAATTCTGGGCAAGATACAATCTCTCTGGGCCTCAGATTCCTAAATTATAAGAAGAGAGGATGAATCATTAGAGCTAAACAGAATCTCGGGTTCCTTCTAGTTTAAGAAAACTCAAGGACTATTTATCAACAAATTTAATTATTCTTCTATATACTTTCATTTAAACAAATAAATATTCCTATTTGAATGTTTAAGTCACTTTATAAAATAGGAACCATAGAATTTCTCTGGTACTTGCCTCATAAACACGAGCATATTCTTCACATTGTGCTAAATGCAAACCTCCCAGATTCATTGTCTAGGTATAAAACCTCTCCCTCTCAAAGATGACTAGTAGTATATCTTTACTACTTTGCTATCACCACCATGAAACACTTTCACATAAGTTTTCTTAACTTTACATTTTTAAATACTTTCAGGCTTATGGAAGCATGAGTTATTTTTCAGATAATGGAAAATATGTGTACAGAAATCCCTCACAATTTCATTATCTACTGTAACTTGAATACTTCCAACGGATGCATTTGTCCAACTACGCTTTATTCTCGTAGTGTGGTATATAACAAGAGGGGAAAAACTTGTTGAGCCCCTGACTTGTTCCATTAGATTATAATATGCTTGATTGAATTATGAACTGTATTTGTATTAGGATGAGTTGCTTTAGAAATCTCAATTTATCACAATTGACACTCTACATGCCAGGCGCTCTGCTAGGTACTTTCCTGCTCCTAAAGTCACTAAATAAGCATCAAAAAATTGTAGGATAGATAACTAAAACATTTTTCTTGAATGGCTAAATCTGGATATTATACTGCTAATACTTAAAAAATTAAGTTGGCCTTTTAACCACATAGCCCTAAATGTTTCAGGATAATCTCTAAGGCATTTAAAAACTGTCTGAATATAGTTAAATGTGAACTGTTCAAAGATGATTTGCCATGGCACAAACTAGTGTTGAGATTCAATCTCATCCTCACTTCATTTCATGAGATCCTTATAAAACTGCTATAGGCTTCCTGTTCCCAAGTCCAGGTCTTCCAAGTGAAAATATGCAAACCTGCAGACAAATCGGAGAAACTTAGAGTGCCCTGAAAGGATCAACAAAAAATGCCTGCCAACGAGATTGGCATTTCAATAGTGTGACAACCCTTTTTTTATCTTGTTAGGGATAAGAGTTAATTTAAGAGATTAAAAAATACTAACATTAACTTTTAAACTTTAATTCTGACATCTTGGCTTAAGAAACAAAAGATAAATTAGCCAGTTACGATAAATTGAAATTTCTAAAGCAACTCATCCTAATACAGATACAGTTCATAATTCAATCAAGCATATTATAATCTAATGGAACAAGTCAGGGGCTCAAAGAGTTTCTCCCCTCTTGTTACATACCACAGTAGGAGAATAAAGTAAAATTTAGAGGAAAACTTTTATACGACATGTCCTAATTATGAACATCATTCTGCTCTTTCAATGACACTAACGCTGCAGTCAAAAAACAGCATGGGTTTGAAGCACCAGTCTTTTAATCCAGGCTCTAAATATACAAATGACATTGAGAAAAAAAATTCCTCGTAATTTCTAATTTACTGTAATTCGAATACTTTCAGCAGATGAATTTGTTCATCCACCCTCTACCAAGTGCATTCTATGTGCCAGGTACTGTTCGGTACTTTCCTGCTCCTAAAGATTTTTGACCAAATTCAACAATCCAGTACTAATAAAAAATTCTGTAAAGTCAACTTGAAGTAGTCCAAGATTCTCATGGAACAGTTGGGAAAATTAAAGCCCAAGTCAACAATCTGCCCAAGGCGTCTTCGTGGTAAAGGAAGTCTTCAATTTCATATGTGACATTTCCTTACTAATGAAAGACTTCATTTTAAAAGCACTAGAAATGCAGAACAAAATTTCAAATTCTCACAGACTCCAGACTTTTACGGAGCCATGGAGGTTGGATGAACCCCTGAAACTACTGGCCTGAGATAATTTTTAAACCTTAAACCATTTACCCTGAAGTCTTCTTAAAACCAAACAATAGTTTAGCTTAACTAATAAAAAATGTCTGCCTTGAGCATTATGCTCTTTTAAGATCTATATTGGATCAAATTGACAACAGGAACTCAAAAGATTAAATAGGAACCTTAGGGTAGTGAGTTTATGTTAATGGGGGAGGAACAACTCAGAAAGGGAGGGTGTTGCACAATTTGGAGAATAACAGTCAAAGTCACTGAATTGCACATGTAGAAACCGTTGAACTGGTATATGTTTTGCTGTGTATATTTTCAACAACAAAATAAATAAAATTAAATAAATAAGTAAAAGCACTAGAAAAGTATGTTACATGATGATAACGAAGGTTGTCTCACCATAAGACAGTGATGAAAGACAACTTTAGAGAACAATGGCTCAAATCCTCTGTTATGTTTCTCTCTAACATGAGTTAAATCATGGGATCTGGGCTCTCAGTCAGAAAAGTTTTCAGGCTACCATTCTAAGAATCTGCCAGTGTTTCTCCATTGTCTTAATATTTTCATAATGACAGTGTTGTCAGGGTTTATTTATTTATTTGGCTTTATGCTCTTGTAATTGTCACTTTTAAAATCGCACACTAAAGATCAGCTTTCAGGTCTTTTGCTCATTTCATCTATTAAATATCATTATTGATGACCCAGATGAATATGACTGCTTAGCAAACCTGCAGACAGACCATATTAGATGAATATACTAATATCCTCAAACACAGGAACAGCATTCCCAAATGACTTGTAAAAGTTCAAAAGAGGTCATTTGAAAACTAGAAAATTTAATACTGTGCTTACTCCCAAACAATGAAGAGGAGATAACTTTCCAGTCAGTAGACTAAATTCAATGACAAGAAAGACAGGTTCATTTACGTTAAAAAAACAAATAAATCTCTGCCCAAATTGGAGAGAGAAAAACAAAATTATTAAATAATAATAAATAAAAGCTTAAAGAATTATTAACTTCATTGGGGTAAGGAGGAGTAAAACATGAATCCAGAAGCCATAAAGAAAAAGAACTGACAGATGTGGTCAGATAAGAATTAGTTTATGTGTACTGGAATACAGGGTGGAGAGAAGGAGTGTGCTGTCTCAATAGGAGGAGAGCAGCTAGGAGTACATAGCAAGGTGTGTATAAGATTTTGTATGAGAGACTGATTTGATTTGTAAAGTTTCACTTAAAGCACAATTAAACAAAAAAAAAAAGAATTAGTCTACATGTCAAGATAAACCACAAAGTCAAATGTCAGACTGGGAATAATATATTTGTACCCTGTGACAAAACGGGGGGGCGGGGTGGTTAATACCCCAAATATACAAAATCTCCCGCAAACTGATTAAAAGGCAAAATGGTAACATCACAAGAGAAAATTAAGTCAAGGATCGGAAGAGGTGATTTGCAGAATAGAGAATAACAAACGGCCAATGACTGTGCTCAATTTATCAATGGTCAGAGACACGAAAATTAAAACAAGAAAACACTTTTCACTCAGCCAACTGGCAAAAATTAAAAAGCTGTATGTTATCCAGTGTCAGCAGGTCCAATAACTATAACAACCTTTGTGGAAAATAATCTCGCAGTTCACAATAAAATTGAAATAAACTTACCACTTAACCTTCTGTAGGAATATATCCTACAGAAGTGAAAACTTCATTTCTGAAAGATTATGCACAAGGATATCCACTGCAATACTATTTGTGATGGGGAGAAAAATCACAACCTGAATGACCACTGAGAAGCCTACATAAATGGAACATTACACAGCCAGTAAAGAATTGTTGTTGTTGTTGTTAGGTGCCGTCGAGTCAGTTCTGGCTCACAGCGACCCTACGCACAACAGAACGAAACACTGCCTGGTCCTGCACCATCCTCACAATTGTTGTGCTTGAGCTCATTGTTGTAGCCACTATGTCAATCTACTTCATTGAGGTTTTTCCTCTTTTCCACTGAAATGAATTAAAATTAGATATTTGTTTAACAAAATGAATTAGGTATTTGTTTAATGATTTAGAAAAACATGTATGATATACTATAAAGCAGAAAAACAGAAGTTGTAGAATAATGGGTATGGCATCTTAATAATCTTATAAGAGAGAAAATGAATCAGTATGTATATTTGTGTTTCCAAGAACACAGAAAGATGTGGAAGAATACACTAGGCTATTACACTTGGTTAGCTTAGAGGATAGAAACTAGAGAGGAGGAAATGGTTGGCTTTTTCTTCATACAGCCCAGGTTTTGCTCAGCTTCTGCAATAAGCATATACTGCTTTTGTGGTTTCAAAGGAAAATCTTACCATGTATAATTTATAGCAGAAGAAATGGAATAAGGAAAAAACCTATAATAGATATGACAGGAAAAAATACTAATTTAAAGGTGATATAGAATTGCAGCATAAAAGAAAACCAAATGAAACACTAAGAGACAACAAAAACAAATTCTGGGTGCTTTTTGGGTAGGTCTATAAAGCAGTTTTTATGAATTTAAGAGTTACCTCCACTTTAAAAAAAAGAAAGGAATAGTAGTTTTTTATTTAGGAGCTTTATCTTTTTAGGCTTCTCTGCTTAGAATGGTTTTTTAAAAGAACAAACTCAGACTTATTACAAAAGCCTGTCAAATGCCACCAATGATTATTACTGCCATCTGTATTTTCTTGATGTTGTTAAATTGTATTTGACTTTAGTGATATTCTCAAACTTGAAATCTACCTTTTATGACAATGCATCATTATTTACAACACTGGGTAATAATTTTAAGTGCACAGTAAATACCAAATCTACACTGAATGGTCAAATGATATGAAAAATTGGTTCAAACAAGAGGAGCTGCATTTCTTATTACTTGAAAAAGTACTCATCATTGATAAAAATAAAAAACATTTGCTAGTCACAAAAGAAAAAAAAGTGTAACTTTACAATGAAGCAATCTGATACCACCTGAACCCTGTAGTCAAGTTTATCAAAAATACTGAGTGACAACAAAAAAAAGCCCTGGCCCAGACGGCTTCACTGCAGAGTTCTACCAAACTTTCAGAGAAGAGTTAACACCACTACCACTAAAGGTATTTCAAAGCATAGAAAATGATGGAATACTACCTAACTCATTCTATGAAGCCACCATTTCCCTGATACCAAAACCAGGTAAAGACACCACAGAAAAAGAAAATGACAGACCTATATCCCTCATGAACATAGATGCAAAAATCCTCAACAAAATTCTAGCCAATAGAATTCAACAACATATCAAAAAAATAATTCACCACGACCAAGTGGGATTTATACCAGGTATGCAAGGCTGGTTTAATATTAGAAAAACCATTAATGTAATCCACCATATAAATAAAACAAAAGACAAAAACCACATGATCTTATCAATTGATGCAGAAAAGGTATTTGACAAAGTCCAACACCCATTTATGATAAAAACTCTCACCAAAATAAGAATGGAAGGAAAATTCCTCGACATAATAAAGGGCATCTATGCAAAGCCAACAGCCAATATCACTCTAAATGGAGAGAACCTGAAACCATTTCCCTTGAGAACAGGAACCAGACAAGGATGACCTTTATCACCGCTCTTATTCAACATTGTGCTAGAAGTCCTAGCCAGAGCAATTAGGCTAGACAAAGAAATAAAGGGCATCCGGATTCGCAAAGAGGAAGTAAAATTATCTCTATTTGCAGATGACATGATCTTATACACAGAAAACCCCAACGAATCCACCAGAAAACGACTGAAACTAATAGAAGAGTTTGGCAGAGTCTCCGGTTATAAGATAAACATACAAAAACCACTTGGATTCCTCTACATCAACAAAAAGAACATCGAAGAGGAAATCACCAAATCAATACCATTCACAGTAGCCCCCAAGAAGATAAAATACTTAGGAATAAATCTTACCAAGGATGTAAAAGACCTATTCAAAGAAAACTACAAAGCTCTACTACAAGAAATTCAAAAGGACATACTTAAGTGGAAAAACATACCTTGCTAATGGATAGGCAGACTCAACATTGTAAAAATGTCTATTCTACCAAAAGCCATCTGTACGTACAATGCACTTCCGATCCAAATTCCAATGTCATTTTTTAAGGTGATAGAGAAACAAATCACCAACTTTATATGGAAGGGAAAGAAGCCTCGGATAAGCAAAGCATTACTGAAAAAGAAGAAGAAAGTGGGAGGCCTCACTCTACCTGATTTCAGAACCTATTACACAGCCACAGTAGTCAAAACAGCCTGGTATTGGTACAACAACAGGCACATAGACCAGTGGAACAGAATTGAGAACCCAGATATAAATCCATCTACATATGAGCAGCTGATATTTGACAAAGGCTCAGAGTCAGTTAATTGGGGAAAAGATAGTCTTTTTAACAAATGGTGCTGGCATAACTGGATATCCATTTGCAAAAAAATGAAACAGGACCCATACCTCACACCAAGCACAAAAACTAACTCCAGGTGGATCAAAGACCTAAACATAAAGACTAAAATGATAAAGATCATGGAAGAAAAAATAGGGACAACCTTAGGAGCCCTAATACAAGGCATAAACAGAATACAAAACATTACCAAAAATGACGAAGAGAAACCAGATAACTGGGAGCTCCTAAAAATCAAACACCTATGCTCATCTAAAGACTTCACCAAGAGAGTAAAAAGACCACCTACAGACTGGGAAAGAATTTTCAGCTATGACATCTCCGACCAGCGCCTGATCTCTAAAATCTATATGATTCTGTCAAAACTCAACCACAAAAAGACAAACAACCCAATCAAAAAGTGGGCAAAGGATATGAACACGCACTTCACTAAAGAAGATATTCAGGCAACTAACAGATACATGAGAAAATGCTCTCGATCATTAGCCATTAGAGAAATGCAAATTAAAAATATGATGAGATTCCATCTCACTTCAACAAAGCTGGCATTAATCCAAAAAACACAAAATAGTCAATGTTGGAGGGGCCGCAGAGAGACTGGAACTCTTATACACTGCTGGAAATCTATCTGGTGTTTTCTTAAAAAGTTAGAAATAGAACTACCATACAACCCAGAAATCCCACTCCTGGGAATATACACTAGAGAAATAAGAGCCTTCACACGAACAGATATATGCACACCCATGTTTATTGCAGTACTGTTTACAATAGCAAAAAGCTGGAAGCAACCAAGGTGTCCATCAATGGATGAATGGTTAAATAAATTATGGTATATTCACACAATGGAATACTACGCATCGATAAAGAACAGTGACGAATCTGTGAAACATTTCATAACATGGAGGAACCTGGAAGGTATTATGCTGAGTGAAATCAGTCAGAGGCAAAAGGACAAATACTGTATAAGACAGCTATTATAAGTTCTTGAGAAATAGTATAAACTGAGAAGAACACATTCTTTTGTGGTTACGAGAGGGGGGAGGGCGGGAGGGTGGGAGAGGGTTATTTACTGATTAGTTAGTAGATAAGAACGACTTTGGGTGAAGGGAAAGACAATACTCAATACACGGAAGGTCAGCTCAACTGGACTGGACCAAAAGCAAAGAAGTTTCCTGGATAATCTGAATGCTTCGAAGGTCAGTGGAGCAAGGGCGGGGGTTTGGGGACTATGGCTTAAGGGGACTTCTAAGTCAATTGGCATAATAAACTCTATTATGAAAACATTCTGCATCCCACTTTGAACTGTGGCTTCTGGGGTCTTAAATGCTAGGAAGCGGCCATCTAAGATGCATCAATTGGTCTCAACCCACCTGGATCAAAGGAGAATGAAGAACACCAAGGTCACACGTTAACTATGAGCCCAAGAGACAGAAAGGGCCCCATGAACTAGAGACTTACATCGTCCTGAGACCAGAAGAATTAAATGGTGCCCAGCCACAACCAGTGACTACCCTGGCAGGGAGCACAACAGAGAACTCCTGAGGAAGCAGGAGAACAGTGGGATGCAGACCCCAAATTCTCATAAAAAGACCAGACTTAATGGTCTGACTGAGACTAGAAGAATCCCAGCGGTCATGGTCCCCAAACCTTCTGTTGGCCCAGGACAGGAACCATTCCCGAAGACTACTCATCAGACATGGAAGGGATTGGACAATGGGTTGGAGAGAGATGCTGATGAAGAGTGAGCTACTTGTATCAGGTGGACACTTGAGACTGTATTGGCATCTCCTGTCTGGAGGGGAGATGGGAGGGTAGAGAGGGTTAGAAACTGGCAAAATGGTCACGAAAGGAGAGACTGGAGGAAGGCAGCGGGCTGACTCATTGGGGGAGAGTAAATGTGAATATGTAGTAAGGTGTATATAAGCTTATATGTGACAGGCTGACTTGATTTGTAAACTTTCACTTAAAGCACAATAAAAATTATTAAAAAAAAAATAGTGGGTGAATTAGACATTTACACATCCTATGATATGGTGCAATATGAAGTTTTATTCTTGTAAAAAAATTTTAACTACAGTTTAATCAAGCCTTTAGTTCTACCTTCCATTTTAAGGAAACACAGGGAATAAAGGAATAAGTTAAATACCACAACAAAAGCAATCAGATAAATCCAGAATGTGGGACATTCAATAAGACAACCGTTCCAGTTTCAATAAGTCAATGCCATGAAAAAAAGAGGTTGGAGAGGGGGGCAGAAAGGGAAATAGGAACTATTCAAGGTTAAAAAAAAAAAAAAAGAAAGAACAGTAGCATGTAAATACAATGCATGGTCCTTAACTTGATTTTACTTTTAACAAGTCAGCTATAAAAGACATTTTGGAAGCAACTGGAAAAATTTCAATATGAACTGAATATTAAATAATATTAAGGAATTACTGTTAGTTTCCACCTCTCCTCTGTCACTTTGTCGTATTATGGTAGCTTGCATGTTACTGTGATGCTAGAAGCTATGTCACCAGAATTTCAAATACCAGCAGGTTTCAGCGGAGCTTCCAGAGTAAGACAGACTAGGAAGAAGGACCTGGTGAACTACTTCTAAAAAAATCAGCCAGTGAAAACCTTATGAATAGCAGCAGAACTCTGTCTGATGTAGTGCCGGAATATGGGCCCCTCAGGTTGGAAGGCACTCAAAATGCGACTGGGGGAAGAGACGCATTCCCAAAGTAGAGTCAACCTTAATGATGTGGATGGGTAAAGCTTTTGGGACCTTCATTTGCTGAGGTGGCACAACTCAAATGAGAAGAGACACCTGCAAACATCTATTAATGTATAAATATATGTACAAAGTATGAATCTAGGAAAACTGGAAGTTGTCAAAAATGAAATGGAACGCTTGAATATCCATATCCTAGACATTAGTGACCTGAAATGGACTAGTATTAGCCATCCTGAATTGGACAATTATATGGTCTACTACGCTGGGAATGCCAAATTGAAGAGGAACAGCGTTACATACATTGTCAAAAACAACATTTCAAGATCTGTCCTGAAGTACAATGTGGTAAAAGATAATATCCATATACCTACAACAAGGAAGACCAGTTAATATGACTTTTATTCAAATCTATGCACCAACCACTAATGCCAAAGATAAAGAATTGAAGACTTTTACCAATTTCTGCAATCTAAAATAGATCAAACATGCAGTCAAGATAATTACTAGTGATTGGAATGTGAAAGCTGGAAACAAAGAAGGATCAGTAGTTGAAAAATACAGCCTTGGTGACAAACAATGCTGGAGATTGCATGATAGAATTTTGCAAGACCAACGAGTTCTTCACTGCAAATACCTTTTTTAAACACCATAAATGGCGACTATACATGTGGTCTCGCCAGATGAGATACACAGGAATCACCATCAAATCTACTACAGCTGTGGAAAGAGACAATGGTGAAGCTCAATATTATCAGTCAGAACAAGGCCAGGGACCCAATGAGGAACAGATCATCAATTGCATTCATAACCAAGTTCAAGTTGAATCTGAAGAAAATTAAAACAAGTCCACGGGAGCCAAAGTTCAACCTTGAGTATGTTCCACCTGAATTCAGAGACTATCTCAAGAACAGATTTGACACACTGAACACTAATGACGGAAGATCAGAAGAGCTGTGGAATGATATCAAGCACATCATACATGACGAAAGCAAAAGGACATCAAAAAGACAGGAAAGAAAAAAAAGATCAAAATGGATGTCAGAAGAGACACTGAAACTTGCTCCTGAACATGAAGTACCTAAAGCGAATGGAAGAAATGATGAAGTAAAAGAGTTGAACAGAAGATTTCAAAGGATGGCTCAAGAAGACAAAGTATTACAACGAAAAACCAAAATGGAAGAACACACTTGGCATTTCTCAAGCTGAAAGAACTGAAGAAAAAATTCATGTCTTGCATTGCAGTATTGAAGGACTCTATGGCAAAATATTGAACGATACAGGAAGCAACAAAAGAAGATGAAAGGAATACACAGAGTCACTGTACCAAAAAGAATTGGTCATTGAATTCAGGAGGCAGCGTATGATCAAAAACTAATGGTACTGAAAGAAGTCCAAGCTGCACTGAAGGCACTCGTGAAAAATAAGTCTCCAGGAATTGACAGTATGCCAATTGAGATGTTTCAACAAAGGGATGCAGAGCTGAAGGTGCTCACTCATCTATGCCAAGAAATTTGGAAGACAGCTACCTGGCCAATTGACTGGAAGAGATCCATATTTGTGCCCAATCCAAAGAAAGGTGACACAACAAAACGTAGAAATTATCAAACAATATCATTAATGTCACATGCAAGTAAAATTTTGCTGAAGATAATCCAAAAACGGTTGCAGCAGTACATCAACAGGAAACTGCCAGAAATTTAAGCCGGATTCAGAAGAGGATACGGAACAAGGGATATCACTGCTGATGCCAGGTGGATTTTGACTGAAAGCAGAGAACACCAGGAAGATGTTTACCTGTGTTTACTGACTATGCAAAAGCATTTGATTGTGTGGAGCATAATGAATTATAGATAACATTGAGAAGAGTGGGAATTACAGAACAGTTAATTGTGCTCAAGAGGAACCTATACATAGATCAAGAGGTAGTCGTTCCAACAGAACGAGGGGATACTATGTGGCGTAAAATCAGGTAATGTGTGTGTCAGGGTTGTATCTTTTCACCATACTTATTCAATCTGTGTGCTGAGCAAATAACGCGAGAAGCTGGACTACATGTAGAAGAATGCGGCATCAGGATTGAAGGAAGACTCATTAACAACCTGTAATATGCAGATGACACAACCTTGCTCGCTGAAAGCAAAGAGGACTTGAAGTACTTACTGATGACCATCAAAGGCTACACCTTCAGTAAGGATTACACCTTAACATAAAGAGAACAAAAATCCTCACAACTGGACCAAAAAGCAACATCATGATAAACGGAGAAAATACTGAAGTAGTCAAGGATTTCATTTTACTTGTATCCACAATCAACGTCAATGGAAGCAGCAGTCAAGAAATCGAATGACATATTGCGTTGGGCAAATCTGCTACAAAAGACCTCTTTAAATTGTTAAAAAGCAAAGATTTCACTTTAAGGACTAAGTTGCGCCTTACCCAAGCCATTGTATTTTCAACCACCTACATGCATGCGAAAGCTGGACAATGAATAAGGAAGACTGAAGAAGAATTTTGTTAGGTGTGATAATGGTATTGTGATCACTACGTAGGAGAATGCCTTTATTTCAAAGAGATGCATGCTAAAGTATTTAAAGGTAGAGTCTCGTGGTGTCTTTATTTTTAAAAGGTTCAACATAATAAATGTATTATTAAGCCAATATGGCAATTTGTTTAATATAGGTGGTGGGTAAAAAGGTATTCACTGTACTATTTTTCTTTTTTTGGTATGTTTGAAATTTTTCATGATAAAAAGTTTAGAAGAAAAAAAAAAAAACACAAAAACTGTGAAGTACCACTACTATACCAGAAGAAACAAAAATTATTGGCAGGCTACTGGTAATATAAATCAATAGCCATTCTAAAGAATAATCTGACAATACGGCTAAAAAGTGATACCCTCAGATCTAAACTTCTAAAGGCTGTATGCATACGGTAATGAGCAGGAAGTTCTGCCTTTATTTTTCTGTAATATTTAAAATACACAATTTAAAAAATTTTAAGGGGATACATGCTCTTAGAGAAAATATGAACAATGCAAATATAGAATCAGGAAGAACTGCCTACACAAAGAAGGAAAAGCACCTGAAGGCTACTGCTGACCACAATTTGAATGAGTATTCACAATGTGAATACAGACTTATCGTGGACATAACTATGACAAAAAGGACAGAAAACGATTGGTTTGGGCATTACACAGTCTTTCTCAATTCTTCCCATTAGTTAGGTGTTTTAAAAAAAAGGGTTCAGAAAAAATCAAGAGGTAAAGAATAGAATGGAAAAGAGGTGGTTTGAAAGAAAGGTTTGAAAGAAATGAAGGGCAACTTCATTTATTTATTAATACTTAAATCCATGCAGAGGATTTCTTTTTTTTTAATTTTTATTGTGCTTTAAGTGAAAGTTTACAAATCAAGTCAGTCTCTCATACAAAAATTTATATACACCTTGTTATATACTCCTAATTGCTCTCCCCCTAATGAGACAGCACACTCCTTCCCTCCACTCTATTTTTGTGTCCATTTAGCCAGCTTCTGACTCCTTCTGCTCTCTCATCTCCCCTCCAGACAGAAGATGCCAACACAGTCTCATGTGTCTACTTGATCCAAGAAGCTCATTCTTCACCAGTATCATTTTCTATCCCATAAAAAAAAAAAAAAAAATTTTTTTTTTTTTTTTTTCCAGACTAAACCCTGTCTGAAGAGTTGGCTTTGGGAACGGTTCCTGTCTTGGGCTAACAGAAGGTGTGGGGACCATGATCACCAGGGTCCTTCTAGTCTCAGTCAGACCATTAAGTCTGGTCTCTTCATGAAAATTTGGGGTCTGCATCCCACTGCTCTCCTGCTCCCTCAGGGGCTCTCCCTGTCAGGGCAGTCATTAGTTGTAGCCAGGCACCATCTAGCTCTTCTGGTCTCAGGCTGATGCAGTCTCTGGTTCATGTGGTCCTTTCTGTCTCTTAGGCTGATAATTACCTTGTGTCTTTGGTGTTCTTTATTCTCCTTTGCTCTAGGTGGGCTGAGACCCATTAATGCATCTTAAACGGCCGCTTGCTAGCGTTTAAGACCCCAGAAGCCACTCTACAAAGTGGGATGCAGAATGTCTTCTCAATAGATTTTCTTACGCCAATTGACTTAGATGTCCCCTGAAACCATGGTCCTCAGACCTCTGCCCCTGCTACGCTGGCCTTCAAAGTGTTCAGTTTATTCAGGAAACTTCATTGCTTTTAGTTTAGTCCAGTTGTGCTGTCCTCACCTGTATTATGTGTTGTCTTTCCCTTCACCTACAATAATTCTTACCTATTATCTAATTAATGAAAACCCCTCTTCCTCCCTCCCCCTTCTTGTTACCATCAAAGAATATTTTCTTCTCTGTTTAAACTATTTCTCCAGTTATTATAATAGTGGTCTTATACAATATTTGTCATTTTGCAACTGACTAATTTCACTCAGCATAATGCCTTCCAGATTCCTCCATGTTATGAAATGTTTCACGGATTTGTCATTGTTCTTTACCAATATGTAGTATCCCAACGTGTGAATATACCATAATTTATTTATCCATTCATCTGCTGATGGGCACCTTGGTTGCTTCTATCTTTTTGCTATTGTAAACAATGCTGCAATGAACATGGGTGTGCATACATCTGTTCGTGTAAAGGCTCTTATTTCTGTAGAATATATTCCAAGGAGTGGGATTACTGGATCGTATGGTAGTTCTATTTCTAGCTTTCTAAGGAAGTGCTAAATTGATTTCCAAAGTGGTTGTACCATTTTACATTCCCACCAACAGTGTATAAGTGTTCCAGTCTCTCCACAACCTCTCATGGAGATCTAGTACAGAGGTCTAATAAACTCTTAAAGTTTTGTTTGTTTTTGTTTTTAAAATATAACGGATTTCTTGGCCATCTTGGTGAAAAGCTACTGGCATGGGGAAATGAGCACTGCATGGCCATCTGTTCTCTTCAGGGTGTCTACTTGTCCATGATCACCTGATCATTGAATTTCCTAAAGCCTAAATCATTTATCCAAAGCTTGAATCAACTACTGCTGTTTCAAAAATCTGGAGCGCCATCCTGCTCCCACACACTGCTCACTCACAGCAACCTGCAAATGTCCTAGTCCTGGCATTCCAGGTCCCAACAAACCACTCTGGCTTCATCTCCCCACAACTCCTCAATACACCAGCAAGCCAGACTTCTCACTATTCCATTTCCTGAATATTACTGATGCTTTCCTATGTCCATCACTCCTTTGGTTCTTCTCTCCTTAACTCTACTTGTTGCAAACTTACCCATTCATTTGTTCAGTAATTTTTTATTCAAAGCCTCTATGTCATCTCAAATGCCACCTTTTCCATGAAGCCTTCCCTGATCCTCCCAGTGGAAATGATCTTTCTTTCCTCTGAATTCCCATAGTACTTACTGTCTCAATTAAAACACAATATTCCCCTTGTTATCTGTGTTCACATCACCTCCACAGATGAATTAGTTTTCTAGAAAATAGAAACAGGAGCCCTGGTGGTGCAGTGGTTAAGAGCTTGCCTGCTAACCAAAAGGTCAGCAGTTCAAGATGCTCCTTGGAAACCCTATGAGGCAGTTCTATCCTGTTCTACAGGGTCGCTATGAGTTGGAATCGACCAGACAGCAATGGGTTTGGACTGGTTTGGTATATACTTCTCCACAGGTGGTAGGTAATCAACATACGCTGACTACCATTATCAAATTTTTCTCCATATTTTATTCTCATCTCAATGCTTCGTATGAGTCATCTCCCTGTACAGTGAAGTGTTAAAGACAATCCAAAACAATTCAGATAAAGGTCCATTTTCTTAATGAAGCTTCCCCAGATCCAAATTTACTAATTTTATTACATGCATATGTATCACATCAATACATCATTATGTGCACGCATGTATATATACATACTGCCGTTAGCTAATAATCTACAATGGGAAAGACCATTTATTTAATGAATCCATTAATTAGGTAGGACCTACTAACCTTCTCTTAGTAAGTCTAGTCAGATGCTGGTTTACCTAAGTTCTTCCCACCTTTCCTGGTATTTTTGGAGGTTAACCACAGTGTCTTCGGATTTCTACAAGTGTTTGAATTTTTAAAGTGTATATTTTATAAAAGGTACACAGCCTTACCTCTCTATAAGTTTCCCTCAGTAAAATCCAAAACAGGAATCTGATTCACAAATTTACAACTCTTTCTTCTAGTGAGAGGACTGCCACTATCTGGTCTTCAGGAAAAGTGCATAAATATGTATGCTGGGATTAAATTTAGCAGATTCAATATCAGTTAAGGAATTTGATTAATGGGATCTTTTGTTGTCTTTTGGTGGTAGTGTGTGTGTGGAGTTTGCAGCTGGTTAATGCTAAATATAAACCTAAATACCTATTTAAAGGATGAACATCCCTTGAATTTGGTGATTAATATTAATAACTGACAGTTGGTATTATTAACTGATCACTAATACTCTAACTGAAATAGAATTCATAATTCTTTATAAGTTAAAGATGTCTTTTGCTTTATAGGGTTTGTATATAAAATATAGCTTATCACCAAACTCTAGGGCTGCATTATTCCCTTCAACAAAGGGAGTCTAGTCATTTATTAATTCACTCAGCAAATCCTTATTGAGCTCCTGGGCAACCGCCTTATCTCCTTTTAAGAATAAAGTGAAATAGAAAAAAATTAAAAATAAATAAATGTGCCAGACACAATCATAAGTTGATACTGGAGCTCAAGGAGGGGAGAAAAAGGAGAAAGAATGAGAAAGAAAAGAGATGAAGGAAGGGATAGGAGGAGGGAGGGAGCAGCAGAGACAGACAGTTCCCTCAATGCACACCCAATCTAGTGAGGAGGGAGACAGTAAACTAATTCTATATCTCTCTCTTCTCCCCATGCTGATCCTACGCTATGTGGCCAAGCTTATTTTCCTAATGCACAGCATTCATTAAGTCACTGTATAGATGAAAAACTCCTACTGCCAAGTCAATCAAGTTCAAACTTCCCAGCCTGGCACTGAAGAGTGTTTAAAATCATCCATGACTAAATTGTATAGTGTATGGAGATTAAAATCATAGGCTTTGGCCATATGATCCAGCAATCCCACTATTAGGAATATATCCTAGAAAAATAAGAGCCATCACACGAAAAGACATATGCATACCCATGTTCACTGCAGCACTGTTCACAATAGTAAGAAGATGGAAACAACCCAGATGCCCAACAACAGATGAATGGATAAACTATGGCACATACACACAATGGAATACGACACAATAAAGGATAATGATGAATCTGCGAAGCATCTCATAACATGGATAAATGGGCATTACACTAAGTGAAATAAGTCAATTTCAAAGGGACGAATATCGTATGAGACCACTACTATAAAAACTCATGAAAAGGCTTACACACAAAAAGAAACAATCTTTGATGGTTACGAGAAAGGGGAGGGGTGGGGATGGAAAAGCACTAGAAAGACAATAGATAAGTGCTAACTCTGGCAATGGGGAAGACAGTACACAATAATGGGGAAACCAGCACAACTTGTACAAGGCAAAACCAAAAACCAAACCAAACCCGCTGCCGTCGAGTCGATTCCAACTCATAGCAACCCTACAGGACAGAGTAGAACTGCCCCATAGAGTTTCCAAGGAGCACCTGGAGGATTTGAACTGCTGACCTTTTGTTTAGCAGCCGTAGCACTTAACCACTATGCCACCAAGGTTTCCTGTACAAGTCAAGGTCATGGAAACTCTACAGACACATCCAAATTCCCTGAGGAACCAAATTACTTGGCTGAGGGCTGTGAGGACCATTGTCTCGGGGAACATCTAGCTCAATTGGCATAACACAGTTTATAAAGAAAATGTTCACATTCTACTTTGGTGAGTAGCGTCTGGGGTTTTCAAAGCTTGTGAACAGCCATCTAAGATACTTCACTGGTTTCACCCCGTTGGCAGCAAAGGAGAATGCAGAAATCCAAAGATACAACAGAAAGATTAGTCCAAAGGACCAATGGACCACAACTACCACAGCCTCCACCAGACTGAGTCCAGCGAAACTAGATGGTACCCGGCTACCACCACTGACTGCTCTGACAGGGATCACAACAGAGAGCCCTGGACAAAGCTGGAGAAAAATGTAAAACAAAATTCTAACTTGCAAAAAAAGACCAGACTTACTGGTCGGACAAAGACTGTAAAAACCCTAAGAGTATGGTCCCCAGACACCTCTTAGCTCTGAAGATTAAACAGGCCCATAAAACAAAACGAGACTAAAAAAAAAAAAAAAAAAAAAAACGAGACTAAAGGGGCACACCAGCCCAGGGGCAAGGACTAGAAGGCAGGAGGCAACAGGAAGTCTGGTAATAGGGCACCCAAGGTCAAGAAGGGAGAATGTTGACATGTTATGGGGTTGGTAACCAACGTCACAAAACAATATGTGTAGTAAATGTTTAATGAGAAGCTAGTTTGTTCTGTAAACCTTCATCTAAAGTACAATAATAAAAAAACAAAAACAAGAAAACACAGACTTTGGGATTAGATGGCTGGACTCAAAATCTTTATCAATTGTTAGCTCTACTTCTCAATTTCTTTATCTATAAAAAGGGATTAAGAAAAAAATAGCACCTATTTCACAGGGTTGTTATGAGAATTAAATGAAATACTACATGTAAAATGCTCAGCACACTAACTGGCACGTATAAGCACGCAAAAAACGTGAGCTACTACTGTTATTATTGTTGCTGTTGTTCAATCTTCACTTCCAGCCTTATCGCAACAGTGCTCCTGTAATAATCTCCAGCCAAAATGGACTCTACCATTCCCTGAACACCCACCGCTACACTCACGCTTTCACTCAGCTTGAAAACACTGTCTCATCCCCAAGTATTAAGATCCTAACCAACCTTGGCAGTTGCTCTCACAGGCCACCTCTTTCGGGTATCATTCTGTGACATCCAAGCACCTTAGCATGTTACAGATGCCCCTCATCACACTTAAACCTTGGCTAGATCCATCTTTGTATCCTGCAGAGTTCTAGCCCAATGTACACTGTAGGGCTCAATAAATGTTTGACAAATGAATGAATTCCTGTATCTCCTCTCTCCCATTCAACCACTCTCTTGGACAACAGCTCTAGTATTTCAGCTAGTTTTTTTTTTTTTAACACCAACAATTTCTAATATAGTACCCAGCACATAGCAGAAGCCTAAATAGTCACTGAACTGAACTAAATTTCATCTCATCTTTTAATTTCAATCATTTTATTCATTATGATCAAATATGACTCACCCTTAGAAATAGATTTTAGTTTTTAC
Organism: Loxodonta africana; assembly: GCF_030014295.1. NCBI lineage: Eukaryota > Metazoa > Chordata > Mammalia > Proboscidea > Elephantidae > Loxodonta > Loxodonta africana. Next base: position 34,089,750 of record NC_087365.1, read on the forward strand.
CTGCCCACAAATTCATCTGTCAATTTCTGGCTATCCTGCAACTATCCTAATATGTCATTTATTGGTTTAGGGGACAGAATATTCAAAACCTCAGTAAATCAGGAATCAGAAAATCAAATGCCTATTATGGGGCCATAAAATGATCAAAGCAAGAGAGTAGTACAGAGTTCAGAAAACTAGGAAACACACATCCCACTAAATGCTTCAGCTAGTCACTGATACGAGAACTTACTTGTGTTCAGCATTACCAGACTTTCTAATTTTTTAAGATAAGTCAGAAACTCAGAAATCTGTGCAAATTTTTAAGACATTTAAAATATTGCGTGAGCCAAATCCAACCACAGGCTGCCAGTTTGCATCCTCTGCTACAGAAGTTCTCTGCAAAAGACGTGAAGCGGGTAGGAGAAGTGCCACCCCAGCTGACAGTCTAAGTCAAGGGCTAAAACTAAGCAGCTCCTTGGAAGCATCTTCTGCAACACTTAGCCTAGCTCTGAACTGCTCTTCTTTGACTTGAAAAGCCAAATTAATTTGATAGCTGTGTTGAGCATACTGAATACCTATTCTGTACCAGGTACTGGGGAATCAGAAATGAGCAATAGTGCTAACATTTATGTAGTGTCTTCTAGGTGCCAGGCACTGTTCTAGTCATGTTACAAGTGTTAAATCATTTAATTCTCACAACAACCCTATGAAATAAATACTATTATCCTTATTTTAAAGATGAGAAACTGAGGCACAAAGAGGTTTTGTCACTTGTCCAAGGTCACACAGCTAGCAATCAACAAAACTGGAATTACGACCTCAGAACTCAGAAAAAGTCCACCAAAAAGAGCTCACAATTTGAAAACAAGCCCCATTCAATAAATGGTGCTGGAACAATTGGTTACACATAGCAAAAAAATGAAATTAGGTCCTACCTCACACCATATGCAAGAATCAATTCCAGATGAATTAAAGATCTAAACATTAAAGGCAAAACAGTGATTCTAGAAGATAATACAAAGAATAACTTTAAAATCTTGGAGGAGACAAAGACTGATAAATTTGACTACATAAAAATTCAAAACCGCTTTTAACAAGACACCTTAAAAAGAATAAGTAAATAAGCAACAAACTGGGTAATAACATCTCTAACACATATAACCATAAAGAATTAGCAATCAGAATATATAAAGAAATCTTTTGAAAAAGACAAATAATCCAATAAAAAAACAGCAAAACAAGACCCAGCATAGTATAAGGTGGTACTACCACAGCTGCTACAAAGCTCACCCTATAACTGCAGACCTTGGCATCCCGACCAATATAAAATAATCAGGGGTCTATGTCATGTTGCAGGTTACAGAAAGCATGGGGCATCCAGCCAGAAGGGTAGCACCTAGACCGTTATTATCCATAGTATAGGAACTAGAGGGCAAAATAAAGGTTGAACATCCAACATTCAGACACAGAGATCAGTAGTAAATATTTTCAGCTTTGCAAGCTATACATTCATTTTCACAACTACTCAACTTTGCCAGTAGTGTAAAAGCAGCCACAGATGACATGTAAATGAATGAGTGGGTGTGTTCCAACAAAACTTTATTTACAAAAATAGGTAGTAGGCCAGGTTTGACCTGTGAACCATAGTTTGTTGACCCATGACGTAGGTAACGGTGAATTTTCCTACAATTTAGGAATATTTCCTTCGTCTTTCTCTGCCTTTTACGTCTGCCAACACCTCTGACTTACTTAAGCAAAAATTACATCACACCAGCCTGAGCCCAGAAGAACCAAATGGTGCCCAGCTACCACCGCTGACCGCTTTGACAAGGATCACAATAAAGGGTCCCTGACAGAGCGGAAGAAAAATGTAGCAGAAAAATCAAATTCACAAAAAAGACCTACTGGTCTGACAGAGACTGGAGGAACCCTCAAGACTATGGCCCCTGGACACCCTTCTAACTCACAACTGAATCCACTCCCGAAGTTCACCTTTCAGCCAAAGATCAGACAGGCCTATAAAACAAACAATAACACAAGTAAAGAACGTGCTTCTTAGTTCAATCACATATACAAGATCAAATGGGAAACACCTGCCCAAAAGCAAAGGGGAGAAGGCAGGAAGGGACAGGAAAACTAGATGAACAGAAATGGGGAAACTGGGGTGGAAAGGGGAAGAGTGCTGACGTATTGCAGGGATTGCAACCAATGTCACAAAACAATTTGTGAATAAATTGTTGAATGAGAAACTAATATGCCCTGTAAAATTTCACCTAAAACACAATTTAAAAAGAAAAACAAAAACTACATCTCACTGGCAGCTTTGCAATGATTTCCAAAAGCCTATTACTCTTTTTTATCACTCTACCAAAAACACTCTTCTTTGACAATTCTCACCTCATTTTCCATCTACCTTTTTTCTAAACCTCTTTGACAGCCACCATCTCAAACTAAAAAAAAACACAACAAAAACCAAACCTGTTACCCTTGAGTTGACTCTGACTCACAGCAACCCTATAGGACAGAGTAGAACTGCCCCAGAGGGTTTCCAAGGGTGTAATCTTTACAGAAGCAGACTGCCACATCTTTCTCCCTCAGAGTAGCTAGTGGGTTCAAACTGCCGACCTTCTGGTTAGCAGCCAAGCACTTAACCACTGCGCCACCAGGGCTCCTTATCCCAAACTAAAAATTTAAAAAATTCCTTCTCTCTCACCACTAATGATATTAACTATCAACACCTAAAAATTCCAACTCTGTGTAATGCCCACAGCCTCTGCCTTAGTTCAGCTCATCATTACTTCTCTGCTCTCCAGTCCACCCTCCTTCCAAAGAGAATCCATTTATCTTCTAAAAATTAAATCTCACCATACTACAGCTGATTGTGTATGGCAAAGTAGAGGATCAACGAATGCAAGAGAAACCCTCAATAAGATGGACGGGCACAAAAGCTGCAACAAGGGACTCAAACATACCACTTATCATGAAGATGGCGCAGGACTGAGAAATATTTTGTTTTGTTATGCATAAGGTGGCCATGAGTCAGAGCTGACTCTATGGCAACCAACTACCTCAGCAGAGGATTCAGTCCAAACTCCCTAACAAGGTCCTTTACAACCAAGTTCCAGTCAACCCTCCAGTCTCACCTCCAACCACTCTTTCACACATACACACACACCCTATGCTCTTGCCACATTCAATTACATTCCCTGAAAATGCATGCGTTTACCTGAAAAGCTCTTCCCTCCAACTCTCCATCTTCCAAACTCCTCTATCTTTCAAGACATATCTTCACAAAAATCTTCCCTGATTTGTGGTGCAGACACTCCCACCACTGTGTCCTTACAAACTTTGATAACTCTCCTTTGGCATTTGTCATCCTAAACTATCATTGTTTACATGTCTACTTCTCACTGGACCAAACACCCAAAGACCCTGCCCTGATGACGCAGTGGCTCTGTGGGAGAGAGATGTGGCAACCTGCTTCCCTAAAGATTACGGTCTTGGAAACCCTATGGGGCAGTTCTACTCAGTCCTACAGGGTCACTATGAGTTGGACTTGACTGGACGGCAACAGATTTGGAGTTTTTGGTAAAGACCTCTGAATCCTCAGAGTCTAGCACACTGAGCACTGTGCTTGACACACCAGATGTCTTGGCACACAATAAATAACTGTTGAATGGAAGATATGCCTGGTAGTGGGAATCATAGTAGGCTTCTTAACGTGAGGTTTAGAGACAAGAGCTCATAGAGAGAATTCAGGGAGTCCGTGAACTTGCGTTATTTTCACTGAACTCCAACTGAAGTTACCATTTTCTTCAAACATAAGTGTAGACAAAAAATCATTGTACTATTAGCAGCACCTATGACTCTGTCAATACAAACATCACAGATACCTTTATATATTTCAGTAGTTATAGATATCTAAAAATATTATTTATACTCATTTCTTTGAAATTAAAATAATCAGACCCTTCACTAGATCTTTTTGTGTGTTTAATTTTTTTTTGTAATTTTTATTGTGCTTTAAGTGAAAGTTTACAAACCAAGTCAGTCTCTCACATAAAAACTTATGTACACCTTGCTACATACTCCCAATTACGCTCCCCCTAATGAGACAACCCGCTCTCTCCCTCCACTCTCTCTTTCGTGTCTATTTCACCAGCTTCTATCCCCCTCTACCCTCTCATCTCCCCTCCAAGCAGGAGGTGCCAACAGAGTCTCAAGTGTCCTGATCCAAGAAGCTCACTCCTCACCAGCATCCCTCTCCAACCCGTTGTCCAGTCCAATCCATGTCTGAAGAGTTGGCTTCGGGAATGGTTCCTGTCCTGGGCCAACAGAAGGTCTGGGGGCCATGACCACCGGGGTCCTTCTAGTCTCAGTCAGACCACTAAGTCTGGTCTTTTTATGAGAATTCGGGGTCCGCATCCCACTGCTCTCCCGTTCCCTCAGGGGTTCTCTGTTGTGTTCCCTGTCAGGGCAGTCATGAGTTAAACAGCCGGACATCATTTAGTTCTTTGACTAGATCTTTTTAATGTGCTGCTAAAGTATATACATTACTATATCACAGTTTGTAATATTTTAATAACTATTTCAATATAATTGGTTTCCTCTGTAATCCTATATTATTTTATTTTATACAATTAAAAATATTATTCTGAGAGGAGTCCATAGGCTTCATCAGATGCTAAGGGGCCCATGACACCCCTGTATTAAAAAGACCCAGAATAAATGAACTGCGTTGCTGTATATACATACAATAATGAAAATTTTACTGTTATAAATGCTCTCTTAATCTTTTTAATTTTATGGGGGCTCTGGGCCTACCACATCATGACCAATTTGCATAGTTTCCCTGAGAACTCTACCACAGCCCATCTGAACTTTGAACTCCTTTCTATTATGATCAAACTTCGACTAACATTTGATCATGACAAAGATTCTGGGTCTCTACCATTGTTTACTGTTATCTTTTTAGGCTTTTTGTGTCCATTTACTGTATAAAACCAAACCCACTGCTGTCGAGTCAGCTCCAACCACTAAAAGAGAAGGATCATCTCTAAAAATTATAAGAAGTTAGAGGTCAAAAGGGTCTTGAAGATAACTTTTTTGCATAAATGGAAGTGAGCTAATAACAAATAGCTGGTTACCTATACTTTTTGGTATTCCCCCCCCCACCCTCTGCACTGACAACGCATTACAAAACCAATTCATTAATAGTTTTCTGATACATACTGCCATTCTTTACTTAACATTTTTCTCCCAGCTACCACATGCTTTTAAGGCAGCGTAATGAATGAGAAGGCAGCAAACCTGAGTTCCGGAATCCCCTCTGCCACTGCTTCTAAGATCTTGGGAAATCAACTTTACCTTTCTATGTCTCACCTAAAATCACTACATAATCTGAAACCATTACAGGATTCACTCCTTTTTACCAAGCTTACCGGCTTCGATAAATGCGTTTCCGACGACCTCCCTAGGTGACCCTGCTTTTAAGCAGTGGGCTGTCCCTTTCCTGGGAAGACACCTTGGGTCACCGCCCCCAAACAGCCTGGTTCCTCCTTTTAAAGACACAGACAAACTCCCTAAATTGATGGAGGCTTGCTCTCTCCTTGCCAACAGCTCCACTAGGCACCCCTTTTGCTGGCCAGCTCCTTCACTCAAACCTCAGCCCCTTCTTCTCTCTTCCTCATCAAACCCTTCCCTTTTTCTGGTGCTCTCGCCAATGAAGGGTGAAGAACCCTGGGGTACATAAGTCTTCAGTCCCTTGGGGGTTATAAAAACTTGCAATTCAGCGCCAGGACTCCGAGGGCTGCCCAATCCAATACCTCCGTCTGAACCCGAAGGTCCCCCGTTTCTAATCAAACCCACCTGGAGAACTGTCCTAGCCTTGACAGCTTGAGCTAGGCCCCCACGCCCCCCGGGTCGAACCTGTACTGGGGTCCTGAACACCGCCCATGGCCCAACTCGGCTTCAGGTCCTGCCCCCACCCAACTCAGTAGACTCCGGCCACAGTTCCATTCGGACCCAGTGTCCCTTCTTCGCGACCCCGGCCACGACCCCACGTCCGGCTCCCGCCAGTTCCCTGGGCCCCGAGCGCCACGCCGTGCAGACCCCGGCCCGGCCCTGCACTCCCTCGGGGCTCCAGACCCGGCGACCCACAACCCCCCCACCCCCGGCCAAGCCCCCGCTCCCGTCGGCGCCCCCGCCCGCAGGCCTGGGGCCCGCTCCCCAACATGGCGACGGGGACACCAGCCCGGCGGGCGGGGCGGCTCCGGGCCCGGCCCGTACTCGGGCCGCGCTCCACGGTCGGCCGGCGCCATTTTCCCGCGCCGGGCCCGAGCGGCACTTCCTTCCCGCGGAGCCAGCCGGGCCGAGATCGCGGACGCCCGGCGGGCCCACCCCTTACGGGCCCGCGTCGCCGTCGCCTCACCTGAGCGCCGCTCCGGCCCTCCCGGGCGGGCCTCGGAGAGCCGGCCCGGGCCGTGCGTGCCCGCAGCCCTCCGTGCGTCCGTCCGTCCGTCCTCGCGTGCGCCCGTCTGTCCGGCCGTCTGCTCCCGGCCGCCCGCAGCCCGACCCGCCAGGGCCTCAGGGAGCCGGCGGGGAGGGGGATGGGCCGGACCGGGCCGGTGAGGGAGGGGGAGGGAGGGAGGGAGCGCGGGAGGGGGCGGGGCGGACCAGAGGGGCGGGGCCCTGTCCACGTGACCAAACGTCCCCGGGAGCGCGAGGGGCGCGCGCCCGCTCACGTGGGTGCAGAGCATTTAGTGCTGGGATGGCATGGATTTGTGTCAGTTTCTCTGCTCCGTGATCTCACCAGTGGCTCCTGCCCCGACTTCTAACCACTGCACAACACAGCGGGAGCGCTCTGGCTGGGTGTCCTTGGGTAACTCACCTCTCCATGCCTCAGTTTCCTCATCTGAAGTACGGGGATAGTAGTTGCGATTGACAAGAGGAAATGGGAAAAGCATGGAAAGCACTTGGCACAGGGCCTGACGCGTAACGAAGATAACAGCCTTTATCATTATTTGTCTGTAAGCTCCTCTCTACTTTTTCTCATGACCACCACACTAGCAAGCTCTGTAGGTGCTCAATAAATATATCCCTTTAGTGAACAAGTGCGTGTGGCCCCCTCCCCTCTCAAATGTGGGGAGGACTCCCCAGCACTGGACTTGATGTCATACAGCTCTGAATTCAGATCTGCCTTTCCCTCTTGATGGCTGTGTGATTTTTTTTGCCTCTCTGAACCTCAGTTTCTTCATCTGTAAAATGGAAGTAAAGAGTCTCTTATGAGCATCACAGAAGATAGAAGATGAGCAGATGGATTGTAAACTGCTTATAGGTGTCCTGGTCTCATCTTAGAAAAGAAGTCGGGAGCCCTTTCATTCACAGGTATTTATTGAGCACACACTATGTGCTCGGACTAGTGCAGTACCCACTTACAGCCTTTTCACATCCTCCCTGCACCCTCTCCGATCTATTCTCCACTCTGCTGTCAGAGTAACATTTCTAAGTCAGAAATCTGATTATGTTAGTCCCCTATTTGAAACTATTTGACAGCTTCATGTTGCTCTTAAGATAAAGACCAAATCAATGTCTTACTGTTGTCTTCCCCACCTCTCCAGGTGCATCTCAGGCCCTCTTCCATCTCTGGGCTGCAACCACAATGGTCTTCTTCCCAATTCTTTACACATTGTAATCCCTCCCTCCTCAGCACCCTTGCACATGCTCATTCTCTGCCTGAAATGCTCTGCCCCCCTTAGCCTTCAGATCCAAACTCAAATGTCACTACCCCAAGAACACCTTCCCTGGCCATCCCCCCCAGACAGGCCCCCTTAGCAGCATGCACTTATCCTTGATAGAACAGACTAGGTGGTTTATTGCCACTAGAATGTGGACTCCCTTGTTCACCGCTGTTCCCTCAGCATGTAACACAGTGCCTGGCACAGAGTAGGCGCTCAATCAATATTTGCTGTATGTATGGATCCTGTGCACTATACTAGGTGCTGAGTCCAAAAGGACAGAGAAAAGCAAAGAGAACAACAGTGCAGCTATAAAATTAACACCAAAGGACTTTGCAAGAGGCTGGACATTATTTTTTTGAAACTTTTGAAAAATTGAGGTATAATTTATATGCAGCAAAATGCAAAAATCTTAACTTTATACCTAATAAATTTTTAGCTATGTTCCTGTGTTAACACCTCTCAGATCAAGTTATAGAACATCTCTAACAGCCCAAAGGGTTCCCTTCTGTCACTTCCAGAACGTCCCCTCCCAGTCAATACCTGATTCCCCAAAGGTAACCACTACTCTGACTTCTAGCACCGTAAATTAACTTTGACAGTTCTTGAACTTCACATAAACAGAACTGTATAGTACGTACTGTTTTGTGTTAGCCTGGAAATCTGACAGAGCTAAAGAGTGACTATTTGGATAATGATACAATTAATGTGTTGCTTGACTGATTAGTTAATCTGAAAGACTGAACGAGAAACTCTGGTCACTTGATCCTATTTAGACAGGGGTCCTGCCAGCAGCCAGCCCAGAGGCTGAAATGACATCATCCACAGACCTCTGAGCCCCACAAAAGCTTTTGAAGGTAAGAAAGCTCTGAAAAATTCCACAACCTGAGCCACGGTCCTTACTTTTCACTTTCTTATCCATTTCCTTAAGCCAAGGGTCATTGGTTTTCCCGGGATCAGCAAGGAAACAAGGAGTTGAGGACAGAGGTGCCAACTTGGTTGCCTACACATCCTGGAAGTGAAAATAGCAGCATAAACAGGGTCCACAGCCCCACAGGAAGGCAACAAAGGAACAAGAACAGACCATGAACTGGCAGACAGTGTGCGTAATGATTACAAGCTTGGACTCTGAAGCCAGAATGCCCAAGTTCAGGTTCTAGCTCTGCCATTTATTAGCTATATGATATTGAGCAAATCCAATCTCCTTGTTTTACAGATGAGAAAATGAGAGCACAAGGAGATAAATGACTTGCCTAACAGGGTCAGTTCTACTCTGCCCTTTAGGGTCACTATGAGTTGGAATCGACTCAACGGCAACAGGTTTGGTTTTTTTTTTGTTTGACAGGGTCCAAAGCATTTTCTTTGTTTCATTTATTTTGTTTTGTGTCCCAAATAGACTGTAAGTTCCCCCAAGGAAGCTCTTTTTGAATAACCATCACTTGTAATATCACTTACCTTTTTTGTGCCTTAGTTGTGTTATCTGTAAGATGCAGATAATAAGGGCTCCTATCTCATAAGGTCCTCAGGAGAACTAAATGAATTGTTACATAAGAATGTCTAGAAGGGTGTCTAGCACAGATGATGGCCTCAACATGCAGCAGATGAACACAAACCTCTGAATACATTTTTAGGCTGTTTCACAGAGTGTTTTGAGCAAAAAGTAGTCCTAAGATGCCCAGCTTCTTGTTCCGGAATCAGACTTGGGTAAATAAAAAGCAAATCCATTGTTCTTTGATATGAGCAATTTAATCAAATGAGCATTTATTGAACTTCTATTTTCATATGTACATTAAGCTTTGAAGTGATAAAATTGATAGTGACTATGTGAATGATGTTTTTCAGAAGAACAAGTAACAACGAACATGGGGAAAAAAAAAGGACAAACCAACCCAGAACGCACCAACATTCTACTCTCTGCAGGGCTCATCACAACAAAACCAAACAGGGTTACCATATGCAATTCGGGAAATTGTGCCCTGCAAGAGGAAACCACATCTAAGTGGGCGCTATTCCCATTATAGACATTGTAGGTTTGTAAATCTGTTGTGTTAATTTACCAGCAGATGGCAGTAAGTGCCTTGTTATTACAAAATACGCTCATAATTTTCAAAGGGAAATAATGTACACTCTTTGTACTTTGCATAAAGGCTTAGTTCGTATGAGCATGTGTAAAGCTGATGAATTTTCACAAATTGAACAAACCTGTGCAACCAGCATCTAAATCAAGAAACAGAACATTACCAAAAGCCAAACCAAACGCATTGCTATCAATTCCAACTCATAGCAACCGTACAGGACAGATTAGAACTATCCCACAGGGTTTCCAAGGAGTGGCTGGTGAACTGGAACTGCAGACCCTTTCATTAGCAGCTGAACTCTTAACCACTGAGCCATTACCAGGCCCCCAGAAATCCCATAGTTTCCCTTCCCCTCATTACCACCCTGAGAGCAGCATCCTGAATCCATAGATTAGGTTTGCCAAGTTTTAAACTTTATATATGTGTGTGTGTATATATATATACACACACACACATATATATAAATGGATTCATACAGAATGCACTCTTTTTGGCTCCTTTGCTCAATTTTATGTTTTCGAGATTCATCTATATTTTTGCATGTAGTTGTAGTGTGTTATTTTCATTGCTGCATAGCATTTCACTGTTTGAATATCCTATAATTTATCCGTTCTACCACTGGTGGGCATTTAGGTTTTTCCTTTAGGGCTATTTTTAATAGTACTATTATGAACATTCTTTTTCTTTTTTTTTTTGAACATTCTTGTACATATCTTTGGGTAAACATATGTACAATGTTCTATTGGTTATATACCTAGGACTGGGGTCATAGAATTGGCTTGTATTCAGCTGTAGCTGCCATACCCATTGCCATTAAGTGGATTCCAACTCATAGTGATCCTATAGGACAGGGTAGACCTGCCCCATAGGTTTTCCTAGACTGTAATCATTACAAAAGCAGACCGCCACAACTTTCTCCCATGAAACAACTGGTGGGTTCAAACAGCCGACCTTTTGGTTAGCGGCCAAGCATTTTAACCACTACCCCACCAGGGTTTTAGCTGATAATGCCAAATTCTGTGTATTTTTTAAAGCAGCTTTATTGATATATATAATACACATTTAAAGTATACAATTCACCCATTTAAAGTACGCAATTCAAATAGTTTTAGTATATTCACAGATATAAGCAACCACCACCACAGTCAATTTCAGAGCATATTTTCATCACCTCAAAAAGAAACCTCATACCCTTAACCATCAGACCTCTCTTCTTCCACTACCCCAGCCCTAGCAACCACTAATCTACTTTCTGTCTGTATAGATTTGCCTATTCTGGATATTTCATATAAATAGAATCATACAATATGTGGTCTTTTGGATCATGATAATTGGATAATTTAGCATGTTTTCAAGGTTCATCCATGTTGTAGCATTTCTTTATATATATGGTCAAATAATGTTTCATGGTACAAGTATACCACATTTTGCATTTTCATTTCAGTTGGTGGACATTTTGGGTTTTTCCACCTTTTGGCCATTTTGTATAATCCTGTTATGAACAGTTGTGCACAAGTTTAATTTCTCTTGAGTAGACCTAGAAGTGTTATTGGGTCACATGGTAACTGTTGAATCACTTGAGGAATTGCCAGATTATTTTCCAAAGTGGCTGAACCATTCTGCATTCCCTCCAGCATTGTATGAGGGTTTCTAGTTCTCCACATCCTTGCTAACACTTATTATTATCTTTTTGATTGTAGCCATCCTACTGGATATAAAATGGTATCACCTTATGGTTTCGATTTGCATTTCCCTGATTACTAATGATGTTGAACATCTTTTCTTGTGCTATTGGCCATTTGTATATCTTCTTTAGAAAAATGTCTATTTAGATCCTTTACCTATTTTTTTAGATAAAATCACATAACCTAAAATTCACCATTTTAACAATTTTGAAGTGTTTAATTTAGTGGGTTTTAGTACATTCACAATGTTGTACAACCAGCATCACCATCTGTCTTAAGCTGGGTTCTCTAGAGAAGCAAAACCAGTAAGCATATAAATATATAGAGAGAGAGAGAAGTCATGTAGAGGCTGGAATGTCCGAAGGCTGTGGATCAGGATAGAGACTTCTCCTGATTCACATAGCCACAGGGGCTGGCGAACCCAAGGTTGGCAGGTCAGAGAGCAGGACCCTTGTTCACAGGCTGTGAAGATCACCAAATCCCAAGATTGGCACTAAGCTGCTAGCTCAAGTCCCAAGAACCGAAGGTCAGATGAGCAAGAGGCATCTGCAGGATCCAGAACAAGCCAAAAGCCTTGGCAAGGAGAGTGTGAAGGAAGTAGGTGGCAGAGGGTGGAAAGATGAAGGCTGAGGGGGCGGTGAACTGCCACAGGCCCCGCCCCCACCATTATCACTCAGCAGATTCCATCATAAGGGTGATCACATATCAAATTTCAACAGGGAAGTGACCACAACGGTATACAACTGCCAAAACACTAAAAATCATGGCCCAGCCAAGTTGACACACAATCTTAGCCATCACACCATCTAATTCCAGAACATTCCAACCACCACATTAAAAAAAACCCATACCTGTAAGGAATCTCAGTTCCCCATTCCCTCCATTCTTCTGGCAATCTTTAATCTACTTTGTCTTATAGATTTGCCTATTCTGGGCATTTCATATAAATGGAATCATATAGTATGTGGCTTTTTGTGTCTTCTTTCATATAGCATAAATGTGTTCAAGGTTCATCCATGTTGTAGCATGTATCAGTACTTCATTCATTTTTATGTCTGAATGATGTTCCATTGTATAGATATACCACACTTTGTTTATCCATTCATCCATTTATAGACGTTTGGGATGTTTCTACTTTTTGGCTACTGTAAACAGTGCTGCTATAAACATTCGTGTACAAGTTTTTGATTGAACACCTGTTTTCAGTTCTTTTTGGTACATAGGAATGAAATTGTTAGATCATAGTAGTTCTGTATTTAACTTACTGAGGAAACACCAAATTCTTTTCCACAGCAGCGGCACCATTATGTCTTACCACCAGCAAGGTATGAGGGTTCCAATTTCTTTACTTCTTCACCAATACTTGCTATTTTCTGATTTTTGTTTTATTTTTTTTATAGCCAACCTACTGGGTGTGAAGTGGTATCTTATTGTGGCTTTGATTTGTTATTTCCCTAATGACTAATGATGTTCAGTGTCTTATAGACTAGTTGGCCATTTGTATGTCTTTTCTGGAGAAATGTCTGTTTTCATTTCCTAGGGCTGCCATAACAAAATACCACAAATGGATGGCTTTAGAGAACAGGAGGAATTGATTGACTCACATTTCTGGAGGCTAGAAGTCCAAATCAGGATATTGGAAGAGTCAGTTCCTTCTGATGAATCAGAGAACTGCTCCATGTGTCTCTTCTGGCTTCTTCTAGTGGCTGCTGGCAAACTTTGGTGTTCCTTCGGTGCTCATAGATGTATCTTTACATGGTACCTTCCCCCTGCATGTGTCATTGTCTGTCCACCTCTTTTATAAGACAAGTTATACAGGATTAGGACCCACCTTACTCTGATATGACCTCATTAACTTAACTGGTAGCAAAAAAAAAAAAAAAAACCACTATCTCCAAACAGGGTCACATTCACAAGTTCCCCCATATATCTTTTTGGAGGACACAATTCAATCAATAACACTGTTCAAGTCCTTTGCCCATTTTTTAAATTGGGTTAATCTTTTTGCTGTTGTGTTTTAAGAGTTCTTTATATATTCTGGTTGTTAGACCCTTATCAGATTTACAAATATGATTTACAAATACTTTCTTCCAATTCGTGTGTTGTCTTTCCATTCTGCTGGTAGTGTCAACTGAAGGACAAAAGTTTTAAATTTTGATGAAGTCTCATTTATCTATTTTTTTCTCTTGTTGTTCATACCTTTTGTGTCATATCTAAGAAATTATTGCCAAACCCAAGGTCACAAAGATTTACCCCTATGTTTCTTTCTAAGAGTTTTATAATTTTAGATCTTATATTTAGGTCTTTGATTCATGTCGGGTTACTTTTTGAATATGGTGTGAGGTAAAGGTCCAACTTCATTCTTTTGTTGTATGTGAATCAGCTGTCCAGCACCATTCATTGAAGAGACTATTCTTTCCCCATTGAATGATGTTGGCAATCTTACCAAAAATCAATTGAACATAGATACATGGGTTTATCTCTAGACGCCCACCCAGTTCTATTCCATTGCTCTATATGTCTATCCTTATGACAATACCACACTGTTTTAATTTAGTAGTAAGTTTTGAAATCAGGATTGTGAGCCCTCTAACTTTGTTCCTTTCCAAGATGGTTTTGGATATATAGGGTCCTTTGCAATTCCATACGAATTTTAGAACCAACTTTTCCATTTTAGCAAAAAAGGCCATTGGGATTTTGATAGGGATTGCATTGAATCTGAAGGTCACTTTGGGAAGTATTGCCATTTTAACAATATTAAGTCTTCCAATCCATGAACATGTGATATCTTTACATTTATTTAGGTCTTCTTTCTTTCAGCAAGCAATATTTTGTAGTTTTCACTGTACAATTCTTGCACCTCCTTGGTTAAATTTATTCCTAAGTATTCCATTCTTTTTATGGTATTGTAAATGGAATTGTTTCCCTAATTTCCTTTTCTGATTGTTCATTTCTAGAGTATGGAAATAACACTTTTTTGGCTGTTGTTGGATCTTGCAACTTAGCTGATTCCTGATGGATAGATCCTCTTGTCATTATAAAGTGTCCCTCTTTATCTCTAGCAATATTGTTCGTTTTAAAACCTATGTTGTCTGATATTAGTGTAGCCATTCCAGTTTTCTTGTGATTGCTGTCTGCATGATTTATCTTTTTTGATCAATTTGTATCTTTGAATCTAAACTCTGTCTCCTGTAAATAGCATATAGTTGGATCTTGTTTTTTGTCCAGTCTGACAGTCTCTACCTTTTGATTGGATTTGATATGTATTGTCACAAAAAAATGCCCATGTTATATTGTTAAGTAAAAAACAGGAAATTGTAGATAGTCTGAATAATGTGATCCCATTTTTATTTTTTAAGCAAAATAATAATGTTATTATATGTACAGAAAATAGAAGTTGAAGGGATACATGCTAAATTATTGATAGTGGGGTTTTTTGAAATTTGGGATTTTGAGGGTGTTATTCATTTACATTATTTATGAAATGTTTGATATTTGAATAGCTGTTACATTTGTAATAAGATAAAATAATAAAGTTTTTTTTTTTTTTTTTTAAGGAGAAACATGCTCTTTGAGCCATACAACCTGATTTTGATTCATGGATCTGTCACCTACCAGCTGGGTGACCTTGGGCAAATTTTTTATTTCTGAACCATAATTTCCTTATCTATAAAATGGGGGAATTAATGCCAGCCTCATAAGGATGTTGTGCCTGCCTCACCATCATCTCTTCAGGATGCTCTACTGAGGGTATAGAGTCAGCCTCAGGCCCTTAGCCAAATTCGGTGCCACCTGTTTTTGTAAAATAAAGGTTTATTGGAATACAGTCATGACTGCTTTCATGCTACAACAGAAGAGTTGAGTAATTGCTGCAAGGACCACACCAAAAAAACCAAACTCTTCGCCATCAAGTCGACTCCGACTCCTAGCAACCCTATAGGACAGAGTAGAACTGCCCCATGAAGTTTCCTAGGAGCACATGGTGGATTCGAACTGCCAACCTTTTGGTTAGCAGACGTAGCTCTTGACCGCTACGCCACCAGGGTTTCCACAAGGACCACATGGCCTACAAAATCTGAAATATTTACTATCTGGCACTTTGCAGAAAAAGTTTGATTTCTGTTCTGTGTCACCAGCATTCTTTCACCTACTGAAACATGACATATTCCTTCTCTCTGTAGGACTTTTGTACATGTTGTTCCCTTTGCCTAGAATGCCATTCCCACATCTACATCTAATCCTCTCCTGTCAACCCTACTCATTCTTATCACATCAAGGAGGCCTTTGCTTATCCCACCCCACCCGTAGACTAGGTTAACTTTCCTGTCATACGTTTATTGTCATAGCATCCCTCATATCATCATGGCCATTATGCTAATTATGTGTCCTTATTTATTTAATGTTTGGCTCCCTCAGTACACTACAAACCCATAAAAAGTCTGCCTTGTTCAATACTGAATCTCCATTGCCTAGTAAAGTGCCTGGATATAACGAATGGATTGATGAATGTGTGAATGACATGTTATATATTTATTGTCTGGTATATACGACCATATTTTACGCAAATAACACAGGCCTTCTATGTTTGTTTGCCATCCTCACTCTCCCCCTGCAGAGTATTTTCGTAAGTGTGGTATAATCTTTTTTATAGCAACATGTTATTTGTGTAAAAATACAGTATATAAATTGCGCTTTATAACAAATAATTCATCTAATAGATGTGGAAGTGGTTAGGGGCACAGATTCTAGAGTTAGAGACCCTGAGATTGAATCCCAAGTCTTCCATTTACTAGATGAGCAATCTTAGACAGGTTCCTTAACCTCTTTTTGCCTCAGTTTCCCATCTGTAAAATACAAATAATAGTACCTATCTCATGACATTGAAGATTAAAATAGACTATACACATAAAGTGTTTAGCATAGAGCCTGGCACACATGTTAAGTGCTCAATGAATTTGTCTGTCTATCTATCTATCCTCTATCTGTCTATCTATCATTATTATTAGTATACATAGTCCTGGATAGATGGCCATTATTACGACCCCCACAAAGTTGACTTTAGCTTGCCCTGGAGTCAGGGCTGAGGCAATAGGGTGGGCTGAGGTCTGTTCTCCTACTCCCACTAACGAAACAATCAAACATAAATCAAGACAGACCCATGATTAAGCAATATTCTTTCTTTAATTCCCTTTTGCAAATGGAAGCCCCTGAGCTGGTCCCCACCCCCACCCCTTCTCCACACCCTGGGGACCCTCTGATGCAAGGTCCTTGGCCTCAACCTGGTAGGAGGAGGAGAGGAGCACCCCCTCCACAGAATGGTCCGTTAAAAAAATCCTAGTCATTTAAGAAATGAGGCTGGGGACAGGGGAAGGGAGCTGGAAGACAAGGCCTAGATTAGGCCAGACTGGCGATTTTGGGGTTGTTTGTGAGAACCTTCCAGAAAGGTTTGCAAGCACGTCCCTAAGCTCAGGGCCAGCATGGCTGAGGGAGTAGAGGAGACAGACAGTCCGACTCCTCAAGATCCTGATTGCCTGGTTGTGGAGACTGACACCCACCACCATCACCACAGGCCTTGGGAGATTTTTCCAGTTATTCTGGGATAGGGTTTGCTAAGCATCCCCTTTGGCCCCTGACCTGGGGCATCCCTGGGGTCCCCCTGAGACCAAACCTGGGAGGAGGGGGAACTCTGGGAACATGCAAAGGGGGAGGAGCAAAGACCCCACCCCACCCCACTGCTCTACACCATGGTGGCTCCAGCTGCATCTGGGCTTCGAGGGTCCTTCACACCGATGATGAAGTTGTTGGTTCTCCGGCTGCCATGGACCCAGGACAAGACTTCTACCTTCTCCACGTGGTGGCCCCTGGCTTCCAGGAACTCAATCTCTTCCTCTGTGAACTCACCTGAAAACCAGCCCCCAACAAACATACATTCAGAGCGTTCAGAGTACTAGCTCAGGAATCCTATGGTCAGACTTGAGTCCTGATTCTGGCCCCTCCACTGAGGAGCTATATGACCTTGGGCAAATCACTTCACCTCTCTGAGCCTCAGTCTCCTTATGTATAAAATAGAGATTATAAGAGAATCTACTACATGAAATCATTATGCAGATTAAAGGAAATAATGCCCCAAAAGCACTGAGCTCAGAGTCTGGCACATTCTGAATATTGGAAAATGGGCTTTAGGGTCATCATCTCTACCTGCCTAGGCCAAGCTGCCATCATTTCTTGTTAGGACTACTGTAACAGCCCACTAACTGGTCTCCCTGCTTCCAGTCCTGCCTCACACATCAGCCAAAGGGATCTTTTTAAAACATAAGTCAGACCATATCACTTTCCCCACTTCAAACCCTCCAATAGCTTTGATGCCTCTTAGAATAGAACCTACTCACCAAGGCGTCTAAGGCCCAACATTATCTTGGCCCTTGCTACCCCTCCTCATTTCCTTCCACTCTCTCCCTTGCTTAACCCTCAAGTAAGCCAAATATGCTCCTAACTCAGGGCCTTTGCACATGCTGTTGTCTCTGCCTGGAATGCTCTCCTAGATAGTTTCAAAAATGGCTCCCTTGGACAATGGGTTGGAGAGGGATGCTGGTGAGGAATGAGCTTCCTGGATCAGGTGGACACTTGAGACTATGTTGGCATTTCCTCCCTGGAGGGGAGATAAGAGGGTAGAGGGGGTTAGAAGCTGGCGAAATGGACATGAAAAGAGAGTGGAAGGAGGGAGAGGGCTGTCTCATTAGGGGGAGAGCAATTGGGAGTATGCAGCAAGGTGTATGTAAGTTTTTGTATGAGAGATTGACTTGATTTGTAAACTTTAACTTAAAGCACAATAAAAATTAAAAAAAAAAAAAAAAGATTAAAAAAATGGCTTCCTTACGTCATTAGGGTCTTTGCTCAAAAGGTACTCTTCAAGGATAATTTCTCTGACCATTACCTAAAATAGCACCCCTGTTATCTTTACCTGGAAACCCTGGTGGCATAGTGGTTAAGAGCTACAGCTGCTAACCAAAAGGTCAGCAGTTCAAATCCACCAGGTGCTCCTTGGAAACCCTATGGGACACTTCTACTCTGTCCTATAGGACTGAAATCAACTTGACGGCAATAGGTTTGGTTTTTGTTTTTTTCATTATCATTACCCTGCTTTATTTTCTTTCAAAGCACTTACTTCTACCTATATTTGTTTATTTATTTACCCTGTGTCCCCACACTAGAATATAAGCTTTTTGAAGGTGGAGATGTTGTCTTATTCACTACTGATCCTTAGTGCCTAGAACAGGATCAGTACATAGTAAATGTTAAGCAAATATTTACTGGATAAATGAACAAATCCCCAGCCCCCTGCATAAATATAGGTCCTCATCATCTCTTGGCTGAGCCATTATTCTAGATGCTTCCTTCATTTCCCCAACTTAAGTTTTCCTACCTTCAATCCACCCATCCTACAGAAAACAAATCAGATCATGTCCCTCCCCTACTCATTTGGATGAAGTCCATGCTTCTTAACATGGACCTCCATGATAGGCCCTGTAACTTTCCCAGTCTTACCTCCCACTGCTCCACAACAAAGGTTTGATCGTATTTCCCCAAACAGGATGATTTTAGGTAGTTTTTGAGATAAAGACACAAAATTAAACAGCATTAAATCACTAACTGGAAATGTATTCCCTTTGTGGTTCACATTCAGTTTTTCCAGTTACAGCAAGGACAAAGTCTCAGTCTTATCTCTAATATTTCCTAATCTTCTTTAACAGAAAGAACAGGCTTCAGAGCCTTCCACGGGCAACAATATCTAACTAAAACCTAACAATACTTGATTCTTATAGCTATTTACCATCTGTTCATGAATACCATTTTTTGTGATTACGATATAAGCTTAATTTAGGTTAAAAAGGAAGCCCATTTAAAGAGACACATTACATAGATAATGGTTTAGATAACATGTAAACCAAAAAATCAGTTCCTGTCAAGTTAATTCCAACTCATGGCAACCCCATGTGTTTCAGAATACAACTGTTCATGGGTTTTCAATGGCTGTGACCTTTCTTCTAAGGCACCTCTAAGTGGATTCGAACTGCCAACCTTTTGGTTAGTAGCCAAGCATTTACCTATTTGGGCCACCCAGGGACTCCTTCAGATGATGTGTAGATGTGGCAAAAGTCATGAAGGTGCTGGGTAAATACTGAAGTTTGAGAAACAATGTCTCTAGTCCAGCTAGCCTCCTGGCTGTTCTCTGAAACATGCTTTCCGGCCTTTGTCCAGGTACCTTCCCCTGTCCAGAATGCCCTTTACTTCCACATGCCAAGTTCCTGATCACACTTCAAGGCCCAGCCAGTCATCACCTCCTCCATAACACCTCCCAGTTGCCTCAGGTGGATGAGTTTTCCCTTTACCAAGCCTCCACTCCTCATATCCTATCTTAGACTATGAGCCCCTCAAGGGAGGGCTAGGATGATTTACCCCAGCCCCCAAATAACAGCACAGAGCCTCCCATTCAGAAGAGACCAACAGATATTTGTTGAACAAAATTCTGTTTCAAGGCCTTAGCCTCATCATCCATTGGATGGGATGTAAAGAGTCACTCAGCCAACTACCAGGTCTGACTGCTGAGGATCTAGGTCTGTGGCTTCCTAAGAAGCTTCAGTTCAGGAAATATCAGTTGCCATGAGGTGAACAACTGTGTCTTTGGTGTCAGCCAGGTGTGGGTTCTAATCTCAGTCCTGCCACTTATTGGTCGATCTTTGACTAGTTTATATCCTCTGTGAGCCTCAGTTTATTTTTCTGTAAAATTGGGATAATACCAAATGGGCAAGGACTGTGTCTCATTCAATTCCCTATCCCCTTTGGACTAACACAGTACACTGCCTGTTGCAATAAAAACAAAAGGTGCACGCACTTTCTTGTTTACAGAACTAAGCTGTGTTCAATTCATTGTGGCACCTATCCTCAGAGGAAAGTCCATCTCCTCACCATGACGTTAAGGTTCAGGATCTGGCTCCTGCCTGCTTCTCTGATCTCATCTCACCCTCACTCACTCCTTTCTGTTTCTGAAACAAAACACACCAAGCTCATTCCTGCCCTGAGGTCTTTTTACTTGTTCCCTCAGCCTACAAAGCTCTGCCCCCGTTCTTTGCATGATGGACTCTTTCTCACTCTTCAGATCTCAGCTTAAATGTCACCAAAAAGAAGCCTTCTCTGGACATCCAATCAGTTCTATTACATCATCCTGCTTTAATGCTCTGCACAGCACTTATTCTGCCGTCTAACATTTCTTTGGTTATTTATTCTTGTCTGCCTGTGAATGCAGTCTCTCCAGCACCTAGGATGATGCCTGGCACATAGTACGTGTTCAATACAAACTGTTGAATGAATGAAGGTTTGCAGACTGAACAAATGTATCTTACTTTACAGAGGAGAAAATCAAGGCTCAGAGTGGAGACATGGATTTCCCAAGGCCACAGAGCCCGGAAATGGCAGAACTGCTCCTATTCTCAGCTCTTTCATTCTTCCAGTAGGAGTTTGTTGAAAGAAACCAAACTTTCACTGGCAGGGAGTTGGTGCTGGCTGAGGCAGGGATACCCGTGGGAGAAGCCCCTTTCTCCACGCACCCCTGTACCCACCCCCCCGGGGCCTCCACTCTGCACTCACTGTCCACCTGCAGGAGGTTGGACTGCAGGTCCGGGTGCAGGCGGCCACGGGCTAGGCTGTCATTCAGGTTCCGGTTCAAGGTCAGAACATTCAGCAGAACCTGTGGGCAGCCAAAGGACAGAAGAGTCAGGGGTATCCCAGGGCTGGGAGCCAAGGCTTCCCAGCTCTCACCTCTGGCCCAGAGTCTTTAAAACCTTTACACCAGGGGTATCATCTGAGCCTCTCAATAGCCCCAGAGACAGGCAGCCCTGTGATGACTATCTCCATTTCACAGAGGGTGAAAGTGAAGGCAGACACAAAAGCAGCTCACTCCAGGGTTTAGAAGGAGCCAAGGGAGAGGCATGACTAGCACCTGGTCTCCTTCAATCCTGCCCAGGGCTCCCCTCCCTTCTCCCTGGCCAGGGTAGGGTTAATAGTGGGGGTGGACTGGGGTACGATGTGGGTACTTTTAGCTTACTGGTTAGGCTCTGGAACCAAGCTGCCTGCTTGATCTTACTAGTTGAAAGAACTTGACCTAACTTCTTAACCTCTCTGCGCTTCAGTTTCCTCACCTATAAAATTGGAATAAGGATTCTTCCCAGAGCTGGGGAGATTAAAGGGTTAACACACATGAGGAGTTTAGCACAGTGCCTGGCACTTAGTAAGAACTCCATAAATATTAACTATTGTTATTATCTCCATCTTACACATGAGGATATTGAGGTTCAGTGAACTCCCCAACATCACAAAGCTGGAAATTGGTAGTGCTCAGGCTAGAATCCGGGAGTTTCTGATTCCAAAGCTCAGGCTAGTGAAAGCACCACCTGTCAATATATATGCCTGGCACATATATCAGGTGCAGAAGACATTTGTGGAACTGGTGTGAGGTGTGAAGAGAGTAAATTTTTCCTTCCAAAATCCTCCAACATCAGACTCTAAAGAGGACTGGTTGTCTATTCTGATGCTGGGCAGAGGGATGATGGGACTTGAGGTTGACAGAACCCAGACAGTTCAGATGCTATATTACCTTTCAGTTCTACTGACCCTGTGATTTCCCCTGTAACCTAGAAAGATGGGGAACTTTAGGGCTACATTTTTACTAAGAAACTCAAAGAAGCCTATGTCCCCAGAACCCAGGATGGGCCTGGCACAAAACAGCCTCACCCATGTTTGCTGCATGAGTACAGAGGTGAGAATGAACCAGAGGCTTGAGGGGTATCTGCAGTCCAGGCCTCATCCTGGCTTCTGGCTACAAAAGGCCCACCATGGACAAAACCTCACCTGGGTCAGGCCGCTGAGGCCCCGGGCAGCCCCATTGGCCCCCAGGGCGAGGTAAGTCCCACAGAGCCCCTCTGCTGGTCGGACCACAGTGGGTAGCAGGAAAGACAATGGCCGCTTCCCTGGCTGCACCGAATTCTCCTGTTGTCAAAGGACAAAGACCACAAAGGGGATGTGGGGAGGGGCAAGGCAGGGAAAGGGCCACATCATCGCCCTTCCAACCTCCCACCCTTTCCTGCATCTTTCCCAGGCTCAGTTTCCATGGGAGACTGGTCCCTTCCCAGGCCACAGTTTCTGAATGTGAAATGGGTAGAGTCCTTGGATGACCGGGCTGGATAAGAGGAAGTGATACATAAACCTATTGAGCTATGGGGCTGCTATGGGGCTGCCATGGGGCTGCCAGGAGCAGGGGAAGAGTTAACCAGCCCAAGAAAGATAGTAATGAGTGGGTGGTTTTAAGAGAAGAACAGAATTATCCCCACCCTGACAATTTCTGTCTTTATCCCTCCCCCCCGCCAACAGCGTCCTAGTTTGCAGGGTGCAAGGGTGCTGGTTTCCAATTAGACAATAATTCCTTATCTTTCTCCTCCTTGGGTCCCCACTTGGTGCCTAGCAATAGGGCTTTGTCCCATCAGCTCAGCATCACACAGTAGAGACCAAAAAGTAAAAAGTGCCCAAAGCATTACATGGGAGCCAATACCTTCCCTGGGTCACACAATGAGACAGTGACAGACTGGGTGGAGTTCTTTAAACCCCTCAGGCTCCTAGCCCCAGATTTAGTGGTGCTGAGAAAGGAGTGGATACTTTGTTTGGGCTC
This sequence comes from Loxodonta africana, assembly GCF_030014295.1. Taxonomy (NCBI): domain Eukaryota; kingdom Metazoa; phylum Chordata; class Mammalia; order Proboscidea; family Elephantidae; genus Loxodonta; species Loxodonta africana. Next base: position 34,112,950 of record NC_087365.1, read on the forward strand.
CTTTTCTTTAAAATAGCCTTTCCTAGAGGAATTAGGGAGGAAGGGGCTGCCACCTTGGCCACACGTCCTGCCTGGCCTCACGGTCCAGGAGAAGAGGGAAGCAGACCCTACCAGGCTGGGTGCAGAGTGGTTAGCAGTCCTGTTGGGCCAAGAGAAGTCCAGCATCTGGCTGTTGAGCAGAATCCCCGAGGGAGTGATGAGGCCGCTGCCAAAGGGCCGGTTCAGGGAGCTGGGGACCAAAGTGAGGCCAGGTGAGCCCTGAGCCTGCCCTCACCCCCAGCCCAGCCCCCACTTCCCTCCTGTCCAGATGACACCTTGTATCAGGTTCTGAGTCTGAGTCAGCATACCTGACCATGGCCACGATGAAGTCGTCAGGGCCCATGATCAGCACCTGGGCAGCCGAGGTAGCCCCATCCAGCTCGTAGACAGGCAGGAGTGAGGCAGGAGCTGCCTGGGAATCATTGATGTGGCCCCGGAGGTAGGCTGCCTCCACCTTGCTGAAAATACAAGGGGTAGAGAGATGAACACACAACAGGCTATATACCCACCGGCCACACCTGTGATGTCTGTGGTTTATGTGATTAACATGTCTCCCCCACTGGACTATCAGGTCTGTAAGGGCAGCAATCTATGTACAACTAACACATGAGAAACACCCAGGGAAGCTGCTGAACTGAATAAATTTATCTATGTATACTTAAGACTCTCTTCTAGAGTCAACTTTTTATTTATTTGACTTTACTCACTTAACCTTTCTATGAAAGTGCATGGTGCACAGTGGATGCTCAGAAACAAATTGTTTTGAACAAAATTAAATTAATTTAATCTCATGTTTGTGGTCTAGAGCTAAAATGTTACTAAGAATTTAGTCGGGGGAGGATTTTTTATTTAAGGATCTTTACTATTAGAATTCTCTTTTGAAGGCACAGGAGGACTTGATACATAGTAAAAAAAAAAAAAAATTTTTTTTTTTTTTATTGGATGAGTAAGTTGATTGAATTTAATACAGGTATGTGTGTTTTCTAGGGAGCCCTGATGGCACAGTGGTTAAAGCACTCAGCTGTTAAGCGAAAGGTTGGCAGTTAGAATCCACCAGCTGGAGAAGAGATATGGCAGTCTGCTTCCGTAAAGATTTACAGCCTTGGAAGCCCTACTGGGCAGTTCTGCTCTGTCCTATAGGGTCGCTATGAGTCAGAATTGACTTGATGGCAGTGGGTTTGGTTTTGGTTTTGGTAGTGTGTGTTTTAGAGCTAAATTTGTATTGGTCTTGGTTTTTAACTCATGGGCATTTAGTCACTATTACACAGACTTTAATTTCAAGCACAGAGCCCAGCTCATACTAAGCACTCAAAAAATATTTGTTGATGGATAAATGGCAGAGTGCCATCATAGACTCTTTCCTTGTTCCTCCCTCAGCTCCCAGGGTCTGGGAGAGTGATAGGAGAGTTGAAGAAAAAAGTACCATTGCAACATTTGTATGGGCATCCTCCCACCCTCTTGGCCCTGACTGTGGTCCTTCATGGAATCCAGAATTCAGTCTGGAAATACTTCTAATACAGATCAGTGATTTACTAATTACATTCCATGACTCAATGGTGGAAAACGACATGCAACTCTCCAGACTTTTTTTTTCTTTGTTCAACTGAAGGCTTCTTACCTAGTACTGCTAACTAGTTACTTGAGTTGATTAGAGAATGGCAGGTTACCAAGGATTACTTAAGACATTCATTCAGTTTTCAATCAAGAAGGCTGGTGGCCACACAGGGCAGGTGCAGAGGACTTTGTTTTATGTGGGCTGGGAGGGAGGCGCTTGGTTGTTAGGCTTCAACTTTGCGGCCTTGAGCTGGTTATCAGTTTTGGTTGCTGTTCTTTTTTTGTTTTTTTTTAATTATAAGTTGTTCATTTAGTCTCATCATTTCCAGTTTAATTCATGAAAGGTTGAGTAATGATACATATTTACATTAACTATTATATTTTTGGCTTCAGATTTTCCCTTAGCTAGTGTTGAGTCAGAATTGACTCAATGGCACTGGGTTTTAGTGTTTCAGTCAGGTGCAGTAGCAGTTAAATACTGACCCTCCTTATCCCTGCTGCCAGTTAATAATAACTGACATTTGCTGAACACTTATTATGTGCCAAACAATGTGCTAAGTGCTTTACACGTGTGATTTCATTTAGTCCTCACAACAACCTCATGAGGTTGGTACCGTCATTATCAGGATCCTTTGTAGAAACTGAGAAAATTTAAATGACTTGCTCCAGATGGCACAGCTAGTGAGTAGTGAAGCTAGGATTTGAATTGTGGTATATGGACTGGAACCCATGGTCTTAACTATTGTGCTATGCTGCTAAAGTGGACACTTTAAAATCAAAGTCCCACCACCTCCAGTATTTGCTTGGAGATTATTTTTTCTTGCTATTTGGCTTTCTTTTTCCACTAAAAAACGGGTACACATGAGCCTATACAGGCGCCCTGTTATAGTCAAAGGAATTTGAGAACCATATGAAATAGGCTAATTCCTTGCACAGATAGGAAACTGAGGTACAATGTGAGGCACACTGTGAGTGGGGTTAAGTTGAAATTGACCAGGACTTCAGACCTTATTGCTACACCAGCTGCTTTTGATCTGATCCTTTCCCAACACCTACCACCACCTCTGCTGCCCCAACGTCCTGCCTAGGGACCCACCTGAGCATGTCATCCATGCTCTCAGTGATGGTAGAATCGTAGGCGGGGTCTCCCAGTCTGCTGGCCAGGGCTAATGCAATCTTCAGGGTCTGAAAACAGATCAGGGGTGTGGAAGAGGCTGCCAGGCCCCTTGCAGCACCCACACCTGGTGGTTCCCTGTGTGTGAGAAAACTTAGAGGTGATCTAGTCCTGCCCCGTGGCAGTACTCCATCCCCCCTATTTCTAGTGTCCCCAGACACAGGGTAGGGTGGAAAGGTTGGCCTTACCTCTGCCACCCAGTGAAGAGCCTGTTCCCGGGATACCAGGCTGGTGAGGTTGAAGCCCTCCAGAATATTGAGAGCACTGATGAGGGCAGGGCCTGTGTGTGGGGGTGGAGGACTGAGAACCAAGTGGCCTGAGAGGATAGGAAATAAGAGGATGGCAGAGGAGGAGTCAAGGCATAGGCACAGAACCATGCCCACATCCCACCATCACATAGACTGAATACATTGCTCTGAATTCCCTCATCAGATGGGGAAACTGAACCCTTGAGAGGCAAAGGGATCCATTCAAGTTCACATGGGGAGTCAAGAGCACGGTCAGGACTCAAACCCAGAATATTGGTCTTCATTTTCCTCTGCCATAGAAGGCAGCTAAGGCTCAAGAGGGACTGTGACTTGCCCAAGGTCACACTGCAGGTCATTGGCAGAGCAGGAACAGGTGTCCAGATGTCCAAATTGCAGGTCCCCCATGTGCCTCCGAACAGCTCCTCCCACAGGCTAGGATATAATCCAGGGTTCCCAATGGCCCCACCCACTTAATCATCACAATGGGTACTATTATCATCCCCATTTCAAAGGTGAGAAAACCGAGGTTCAGAGAGGTAACTGGTTTAAGATTACACAAGTGGCAGGAGACTAGGGGAACCCAGAGCATCTAAGGTACTGGAATTGCTAAGAGAGCCCAGGCCAGGAAAGGGAAATGGAAAAATCAAACACACATTCAGTGCCAACTCTGGTCAGGGTAACCTTTTACATCATCTCATCAAATCTTCATGGACATCCTGAAAGGTAGGCACTATTATTATCTCCGTTTTACAGAAGGAACCAAGTGATTGGAGTGGTAAGTGACCTATTCAAAATGAGTGGCACAGCCAGGTCTCAAATCCAGGCTGGCCTGATTCCAAAGCTGTGTTCCTTCCTCTGCTCCATACACTGCCTCTGGAAGAGGAGTCAGGCTGGAGATTGCAGGCTGGAAACCTGAACTCAGAGGCAGCCTCTCCTGGGGCCTGAGATGACATGGGCTCTCCAGAGGGAAAAGGAGCTGGGCCTGCTCTGAGAATACAGGTCCCATGAGAGAAAGGACCCCAGCCTGCTTGCCTCTGAATGACCCTCGAACCCACCATCTTGGGTTCAGCAAACATGGATTTCATCCATGTCATAAGCTTGGCTCTTCTGGTTTCCTCTATTTCCTTTCAGTACAATGATGCCACTAATCTATGACTGTCTTGAAGAGTTCATTCTACCCCAAACGTAGATGAACTGTTTCTTACAAATTCTTCTTAGAGGGACATGGCAGTGAGTAGGGATGGGGCAATACAGAGCCCAAATCAAGAAAACCTATGGCCAGAACCTCAACCTCCAGGCCTGAGCTTGTGACCTGAACCTCCGTATCCTAAATACTTGGGATAACTGATGCCATGACTACTTCAGAAGGTGGGCTAGCTTTGGCTTGCTAACAGTTGGCTGCCCCAGGCAGCTCACTGCCTCGGCTTCTCTCCTGTGAAGTAGGGAAGAGTCTCTGGGTCAAAAGGATATGACCATGAACTGGGGCATTTCTCCTGAATGCGAGACCTGGGAGCTGGGGGAGAGGTCACCTTTGTACATGCCACACACGGGCTTCTCCACAAGGGCGCTGTAGTTGCTGAAGTCCTCCTCAGTTATGACACCCCCTGCATGCTGAGCCTGGAGGGGAGAGAATGATCCCCCACGTGTGAGTAAGCATGTGGGCTTGGCCTGTGATATATATTGGAATCACAGACAGGTGAGCTGGTCACAACTTTTATGCTTTCTCTAACCCCTATCATGCCTTTAGGAAATACCAAAACTGAATTATATATTTCACTAAAACTAGCTAAAGCTATTACAAAACTCTAAATTTTGAATGACCCTGGTAGACCAGACCCTTTCTGGATATAACTGAGTATTCTTTAACAACCAGTGAACAGATCTTGTACAAACCAATGGACTTATTCCATCCTACCCAGACTGCTAATTTACAATCCTAAATTAGCATAACCATTATGACTCCTCTCCTTTTTAGCACTTTTTAAATGTACTACATTTAAAATGATGAATTTCTTGGCTGGTGTGTGTTCCTTTGCCTGGCAAGTTAATCAACTCAACTTTGGATCTTTTTTTTTTTTTTAAAGCTGTGGTGGTTTTATTCTTTGGCACTTAGAATCTCCTTCTCCCCCATCCCACCTCTAGGAAAGAACACATGACCCAGCTCTGGCCAATCAGAGCATTCTTCTTCCATGGCTACAATGTTTGGTTTTGGAATGGTCTGTCTTGAGACCTATGACAAGACAATGAGACACAACCGTGAGGCCTTTGCTGGAACTTTTGGGAATGAGAAATTATTTTTCACTGGATGGTATGCTGGAAGGATGGCTTAAGACCGGTTGGCAGGGGCCACTCTGTGGAAAGGATCTAACAGAGAGTGAAATCAAACAGAGGAAGGTTGAGTTATGAGAGACAGACAGACCAAGTCCTCACAATGTGGATTGAGCCCCTGGATGCAACAGAATTTAAAGCTAGTATTTTCCTGGACTTTACAACTAAGTCCATCTGAGTTGGGCTTTTATTGCCGCATCCAAACCTCCAGTGCCCAGCACAGGGCTGATACAGAGCAGGCGCTCTGTGAATGCTGAATGAGTGATGGACTTCTTTCATTCCCACAGCTATAAGGCAGAGGTAGATAACATCCCCACTGCACAGATAAGAGAACCACTGAGTTGGGTCTGTGCGTACTTATCTTGAGCATAATTTCCTATTAGGAGTTTTGAACTACTGACCACAGTTCTCAAAACTCATTACTGCCTAGACTGAGACTCCTTTGGGTTGACTGGTAACCCCTTGCGTTAATCACTTTAGTCCTGCCAACCACCAGTGAGGAAGGCATTTCCCTCAGCCTGGAGAAAACCCAAGGGCAGAGTGAGGAGCTGAGGCTGATGCTGGGTCTCCACCAAACCTGTGCAGGACACACCCCTTCACAGGTTGGCACCAGCCCTGTAGAGGTCAAAAATACCTCTCTCAGTTTTTTCAGGCCAGAAATAACATTCTGGAAAACTGAAGGGAGTCATTGTATCAAGATTTGAAACCATAAGGACATTAATTGAACCGCAGTCTCACCACTCACAAGCAGTGTGTCCTGAGCTAATTACTGTATCTTACTGGGTATACTCAGTTTTTTAACCTCTAAAACAGGGGTAACACATAACTGAGAAAGCAATACAGGTAAAACAGAATGAGAAAGCTCTTTGCATACTGATTTAAAATGGTTTCCAGGATATATTGTTAAATGAACAAGTTGGGTTCAGAACTATATATTTATCATTTATGTAAAAAAAAAAAAAGGAAGGGGTTACATAATATATCCATCTGTCAGTTTGTTGTACTGTGGTAGCTTACATGTTGCTATGATGCTGGAAGCTATGCCACTGGTATTTCAAGTACCAGCAGGGTCACCCATGATTGACAGATTTCAGCAGAGCTTCTAGACTAAGACAGAGTGGGAAGAAAGGCCTGGCAATCTACTTCAGAAAATTAGCCAATGAGAACCCTAAGGATCACAACAGATTATTGTCTAACATAGTGCTGGAAGATGAGCTCTCTAGGTCAGAAGGCACTCAAAATACACAGTGGTTACAACGATGGGCTCAAGCATACCAATAATTGTGAAGGTAGTACTGGACTGAGCAATGTTTTGTTCCATTATACATAGGGTTGTCATGAGTCAGAGCCAACTCGACGGCAACTAACAACAACAACAAATAACATATATCTATGTTTGTTTGTGTAAGCAGTATTTCTGGAAGGATATCAAGAGACTAGTATCAATGACTGACTGCAGGGAAGGGCACTGGTGGCTGAGCACAGGGGTGAGGAGGAGAACTTTTGCTGAATGCCCTTATGTACCTCTTGAATTTTAACCATTTTTTTTTAAGTGAATTAACAATTCAAAAATAAATAAAAATTTTAAAGTAAAATAAAACTTAAAATATATATATATACACATACACACATACATATATAATCTCTTGCCCTAGAGTCGATTCAGACTCATAGCGACCCAGAGCAGAACTGCCCTGTAGGGTCCCAAGGACTGGTTGATGCATTCAAATTACCGACCTTTTGGTTAGCAGCCTGAGCTCTTAACCACTTCTCCACCAGGGCTACACACACACACACACAATCTGGAGCCCTTATGGTGCAGTGGTTAGGAGTTCGGCTACTAACCAAAAGGTCAGCAGTTAGAATCCATCAGCTGCTCCTTGGAAACCCTACGGGGCAATTCTACTCTGTCCTATAGGTCGCTATGAGTCGGAATCCACTTGATGGCAAGGGGTATATAAATAATCTGTTGCCATGGAGTTGATTCTGACTCATAGCTACTCAATATGACAGAGAAGAACTGCCCCACAGGGTTTTCTAAGCTGAAATCTCTATAGAAGCAGACCATCAAGTCTTTTCTCCCATAAAGCGGCTGGTGGGTTTGAACTGCCCTTCGGTTAGCAGCAGAGCGCTTACCATTGCACCACCAAGGCTCCATACACATGTAGAGAGAGAGGAGACAGACAAGACAGTAATGGAAGGAAGTAGGCTAGAGGCCGTCCCTGCGATAGGGTCCTCTGGGGCCTGTGGTTCCTCCGCGCGCCCGTGCCCTCCGGCGGCGCCCCTCATGCGCTCACCTCTGCCACCATCTCCAGCGTGAGGTTGTTGCCGGCGTAGAAGTAGGCGGGGCCGGCGGTGCCGAGCGCACTCAGCAGAGCCGCCAGGTCGGGCCGACGCAGCAGAGAGCCAGGTAGCGGCGGGCGGCCCAACGGCAGGAACGTCTCGCGGAAACGCTCGGACGCGTTGGGAGGTGGCTGCTCCGCCAGGGCGCGGGCTGGGGGCAGGGACGGGAGGCTGGGCGGGGGGCGCGGGTACTGGACCGGATGACTGAGATGCGTAATAAGTGGGATGGGTGAGGGCTGAGTGGACGGCGCTGAGCGCTCCGGCCCCTCAGGAGCCTGTTATGGAGTGTATCTGGGCCCCTCCCATACCCCTCACTGGAGGCTGCCTCCAGGTGGCAGTGGGATGGGATGGAAGAGCAAACTGGAATAGAAGTCCTCTCTAGCTTGAGCCCAAATCTCAGTTTTGCCCTCCCTCTGCCAGCAACCGCGTGCCTCTCCGCCCACCCCCAAGCCCCACTGACCTAGATCATGGGTCACGTTGAAGCCATCTTGGGCCACAGCTGCAGCGAAAGCCAGGACTTGGGACCATGGCAGCCTGGATGGGGGGAGGCGGAGAGCAGGGGGTGGAGGGAGTCCTGAGGCAGGAGGAGGGGTCTTGGGAGGAGGGGGGTTCCTGGGAAGGAGAGTCCTGGCAAGGGAAGGGGATATTAGGAGAGGGGGGAGGTTGGGAAGGGAAGAATCCAGGAAGGTGAGAGAAGACCACCCAAGGAGGGGTGCAGGCAGGACCCCTGGTCACCGGGAGGAAGAGTCTTTACCTGCCATAGAGCTGGTGAGCTTCGTAAAGCCCCTTCACCATTCCGGGGACCCCCACCAAGAGCCCAGGCTGGGCGAGGCGGGCAGGCGAGGGAGAGAGGAGACCAGGTCACTGGAAGGGGGGGGCTGGGCTGAACTCCGCAGAGCCCCAAGCCAGGGATGGGGGCTGGCACAGGGAGAGACACAGGCCAAGTATCCCAGGGGAGGGACAAGCTCTCCCCAGCAGTCACCCCAAGGGTGGAGGTAGGTCATAGTCCTCCCCCTCCCCCATGGTATTCCACCCATCCCATCTCCCTGACTTCCGATCAACAAATACAGAAAGGCCTTTATCTAGCATAGCTGAGAGATTTATAAATTAAGGAAAGACACAGCCAATTTAGATGGAAACCTGTCTACACTGGATTATACCTACCCCTGCTTTTTTAAATGATGGACAAGGAACCTTCATTTAACCGTTTATCATTCCATCATTACTCTGAGCTGTGATAAAACTCAGACCTGTGTTTGGCTTTTGGCACTGCACTAAATATCCCCCTTTTAAGTTCTCGTATCTATTTTTCTGAGTTTTCTTTCCCCTTTTGCTCTCAGCTGATAGTGGATTTCTTTCTAGCAATTGCTCTCTAATCTTCCAATATGTTATCAACTAGGAAAGTTAGAGTGAACAAACCTAGAGTGAGGTGTGTGTACGTTAATGCGGCAACTCTGTGACATCTCCTTGGGCAGCCCAGTGGCCTTTGTCCTTCCCTTCTATGTGTCAGATAGGCAAGGCTGCCAGGGATTTAAGGCGTTGCGGTATTGCCTGTTACCAACCACCCAGATTTCTTGTTCGTTATTTTGGGGTTGCCTATCTCCTTTATGGAGCCCTGGTGGCACAGTGGTTAAGAACTCAGCTGCTAACCAAAAAGGCTGGCAGTTCGAATCCACCAGCCGCTCTCTGGCAACCCCATGGGGCAGTTCTACTCTGTCCTACAGGTCACTGTGAGTCGGAACCAACTCAACAGCAACAGGTTTGGTTTTGGTCTCCTTCATAGCCTAAGAGTGTCCTGCTCAACTCTTTTTCCCGCCCCTATGGTGCCACAGTGGTTAAGCACTCAGCTGCTAACCAAAAGTTTGGCAGTTCAAACCCACTAGCCACTCCATGGAAGAAAAATGTGGCAGTCTGCTTCCCTAAAGACTACAGCCTTGGAAACCCTATGGGGCAGTTCTACCCTGTCCTATAAGGTCACTATAAGTCAGAATTGACTCCAGGGCACACAACAACAAGACAGTAAATACTCAGCAAATTAATGCCTGGGTTAGCAGAAGGGCTGTTGAAGGGAGACCTCTTGGTGCCCTCTTCCCACCAGGGTCCCCACCTTGGTCTCCCAGAATCTCTGCAGGGCCTCCTCCCTGAGAGCCCCTGGTGCGGACTCCCGGAAATCAATCAGTCGGCTCTTATTTCGCCGGATGTCATGTACCAGCATCACACCCCCTCTAGGAGAGACACAGAAAGGGGAGGGTGATAAAATGCCAACTCTCTGAGCAATTAACCTGCCAACCCCCAACCCCCAATGGCAAGGGTTGTAGGCTCAGTCTGTCATCTGGGGTCAGGTTCTGTGCCCCTACCCAGCAGGGATTCAGAGACTCAGCCACGCTGCTAGGGTGGGAAGTGAAGTTGAGGAGGTTGAGGACCCAGGGTACATGTACCTCTTCCAGTCTGTCATTGGAGACTTTAATCCCTGATTAGAAAAAACCCAGAGACTGGGAGAGCAGGATGTTCTGCCCCCCACCCCCACCCAAAGCTGGGCCCCTGCCAGCTTCCTGCACCTGCCTCCTGGGTGTGTCACCTCCCCCAGGACTGGATTATGTAAGTACAGATTGGGCAAAACCAAAAGGGGAGTTTCTTGGTAGGGTCTGGAGAGCTGGTTTTGTAGGAGCTGAGATGTGAACTTTGTCAGCTTGTCCCTTTTCTCTGACTTGTTTTCATCTAAGATAGGGGCTGCACAGTCAAATGCCTACAGTGAAGTGATGAGGAAAATGAATGTAGGACAGACATACAATCAGGAGTGCTAGATCATGGCAGAGTGGACAGCACTTGCCCATTGGGGAAGCAATTTCTACTCAGCTCCAGCTAATTGAAGCCACATGGGAATATGGGTCCAGTGTTACCAGATCTCCTAAATGTCTAAGAGATGTTGGAAATTTGGATTTTTTGTATGAAAATTCTCTTTTTAACAATAGCAATGAATTAAAAAAAAAATTTTTTTTAAGCGTGCAAACTGAAACAGTCTGTGTGCTCGGTGTGGCCCGTGGGTGACCAATCTGTAACTTTAGTTTTAAAGAGTTCTTAGCTTGGGGTGTGGTACTGTATACAGAAAGCTGCACCTGTATTTTTGGAGAACAGAGGGTCCATAGCTTTCATCAGATACACAGGTATTTGTGACCCTAAAATTTTAAGGCTCACTGTCTTGAGAACGGCATACCCTCACCTGTGTACCTCACGTCACAGTTTCCAAATTTCCTTTCCTAGTAAAGCAGCTTCTAAGAACACCTCCAGATATACCATCCGGTAGCTTTGCTACTCTGACTCCATCCAAGGAAAAGGGAGTGAGATTGGGAGCAGAAAGAAAATGCGCAAGGAATCGGGCCTTAGCTGCCCCTCTGCCCATACTGGAAAATCCCGGTGAGGCTTACAGACCAGGAGGGAAAAAGTAGGTCTGCGTGACCCCAACCTCTACAGCTGGATGGTCCTTACCCGCCCAGGCCTGAGCTGTGTGGGGCAACGATCCCTAAACACATGGCAGCTGCCACGGCCGCATCCACCGAAGATCCCTGCTTACTGAGCACCTCGATGCCCAGCGATGTGCAGCGGGCAGCATCGGTCACCACTGCACCCTGTTGGAAGATCTGGGGGAAGAGGAGACTAGGTGGGGGCAGTAGGAACCCCCTGCCTCCCTAAGACCCCTCCACCAACTCCAGAACCTCCACAGAGGGTGGGGGTGGGAGCCCTGCCCTCTCATCCTTTTGATTCTCCCCTAAGACCCCTCCCTCATTACCACATATCCCTCCTACCTGATTGGGTCTCTTCCTTGCTCTGACCCCTCATGCCCCAGAATCGCTTCCTTTGGGATCTCTTCTCCCTTTCCTTTTCCTAGCCCCCTTCCCCCAGTCTTCTCAAGTGCTCCCTCATGCCCCTTCCTTCCCAGTTCCCTCCCTCTGCCCCATGGTCCCCCTCACCTGGGGGTCCCCGAAGTAGATCTGCATGATGAGCGCCACAGTGACACCCGTGGCGAAGGTGAGGCAGGCAGTGACGATGACAGTAAGCCCGTCCTGGCGGCAGGAGCACTCAGCCGCTGCAGCCGAGAACGGGTCCTTGCGAGTCTCCCGAAGTGGAGACCCATCGGGGCTACCCATCTCTGATGATGACGACGGCAGTCGCTGCAGCCTTGCCGATTTCAGGAAGGAGTCTGGGTCTGCAGGCCGCCGGGAAGGGGGGAGGGCAGGACGGGGGTCGGTCTGGGCGTCCCCTACCCGCCCCTGTTTGCTCTTCAGGCGGGTCTATTCCGCGTGCCCTTCCTCCACAGCCAAACCCCACTACAAGCCCTGCTCACCTTTCAGCGTCTCCTCACGCACCCCAGAGTGGGCGGAGGCAGCGGTCCCCAGCTGAGAAAAGACAGGGACCACCAACTGGGCTGGAGTCCAGCCCTGACCGATACCTAGGTCAACTTTCCCTGGACCCAGGACTGAGAACACTTCCTGGAGTGGCATGGGGGCGGTTCGGCCCTCCCAGGAAACCAGATCCTGCCTGAGCTGGGGCCCAGCCTCCTGTGTAAGAAGAAGGCAGCTACTTAAACTGAGTGGGCAGACTCTGGTTTCCATTATTCATTCATTCATTCAACTAATATGCACAGCCTGTTATATGTCTGGCCCTATGCTAGGTACTAGAAGAAGCTACAGATAATTTCTGCTCTCGCGTTGTTCACAGACAATAAACAAGCAAACAAAAACAAAGCTTTTGAGTGGATCCTGACTCATAGTGACCCTATGGGACACAGTAGAACTGCCCCAGAGTTTCCAAGGAGCACCTGGTAGATTTGAAGTGCCCACCTTTTGGTTAACAGCCATAGCACTTAACTACTATACCATCAGGGTTTCCCAAGTAAACAAAGGAGTACATAATTACAAGTTGTGGCAGGTGCTATGAAGACAAAGAAGGATGGGAGATGATAGAGAATAATGGTGGAGGGCTACCTAGCTGGGGAAATCAGGGAAGGCCTCTCTGTGGAGGTGACTTTGAGGCTGAGAACAGGGATGAGACCGACCCAGCCACATGTAGAACAAGTGGTGTGTGTGTGCGTGTGTAAAGTGTTCCAGAAAGTGGGAACAGTAGGTACAAAGGCCCTAATGTGGGAATGAGCTTGAGGTATTAGAAGAAAATAATCAAGGTCTGGGTCACTTGGGTATAGGGGCAGGGGTGGAGTCTAGGCCAGAGCCATTGGACTATGTGGGCCTAGTGAAGAGCCTGAATTTTACCCTAAGAGTGGTAAGGGGCCACTGGAAAGTTTTACGAATGTAAAGCCATCTGTTTTGTGTTTTAAAAAGATTCTTCTGGCTGCTCTCTGGAGAATGGATGGGAGGACAATAATAGTGGGAGCTGGGGAAACCTGAAAGCCACTCACTTCCTGGGTGACTGACTATAAGCAAATCTATGAGCCTCACCTTCTCTTATCCTAATAATGGGGCTAACCCCTACCTGGCAGGATGGGTGCAAGGATTCCAAGAGATGATGTATACCAGGTACCCTGTAAGTGGTCACTCAAAAGTTATTTCCATTCCTTTCCCACCTTGGCCAGGGCTGGGACCTGAGTCCATCCCAGAGTTCCCTCTTCTGGGTGCTGTTAGCTTTGAATCCAGGTCCCTAAATGGAGGAAAGGTCCTGGGTGTTTGTGAACAGTAAAGAAATAGTCTGGTACTTTGACCTTAATACCTTGCTGCACTCACCATTTTTTAAAAAGTTAATTTATTCAGTAAATATTTTTTAAGCACCTACTACTCTGCACTAGAAGTATAACCTCTTTAAAAGTCTGTGTGATAATACTAAAAATTGACTATGTTGTACTTTTCTGTTTAAATACTATCGTGGCTTATCAATGCCTACATGATAAAATCTAAGCTTCTTGGCCTGGTGTTCAAGGCCCTCCATGATCCATACCATACCCCCCCCACTTTAGTATAAATAAGAAACCACATATATAGATAAAAATGCTGATACATGCAAAACATTTTAAGAAATCATTTATGGTGTTTACTTTTGGGAAAAGATTCTGAAGGTGTAAATGAGATGGGGTGGGAGAATTTTTATTTGAAATCTTTTACCACATATATATTTATTTGATTAAAAAAAAATAAATGCATTTTTAAATAAAAAGGAAAAAAGTTCCCTCCTTGAATGGGAGGAGACAGGGATGGAGAAAGGGATTTTTACTTTTCTTTACTGTTAACTTTTTTTTTTAACTATGAACATGTAATTTGCTTTTAAATTTTTATCTTTAAAAAAGAAACTTTTCTGCGAGCTTCCCTCAGTTTACCATATTTGCTCCTAACCCTAAGCAGCAGAGTGTATAAATAAAACTGGAATTCATTCAATAAACAGATGTTAAATACCTGCTGTGGCACAGAACTCTCCTCGGCCCCTAAAACCCTAGGTTTCAAAAGAAATGCAGGGAAGGGCCTTGAACTTATATGTATTGATGCTGACTATACACCAGGCACTTTACATACATTTCCTCACTGAAATGGTCCCATGACTTTATGAGATAAGCCCTACTCTCCCCACTTTACAGATGAAGAAACTGAGTCTGAAAAAGGTGATAATGTCTGCTCAAGGTCATAAAGTAACTAAGCGTCAGAACCAAGATTCTGTGTAACTCAATAGACTCCTTTTCATTGCTCCACATAGCATCAGGAGCTGTTTCCATCCTCAAAAACCAACCTTATAAGCTAATTCTAATTGACATTTCCCAGTACTTGTCCTTAAATCTGTTTTCTCCACTTAGAGCTGAAGAGTCAGAAGGTAAAATGCCTCCATCAGAGCTGGATCTATTCAAGGGCTCCCTATTCCAACCATTTAGTCAATCATTAAATTATTCATTTATTCAATAAACATATTTACAGACTACCTACTACATTTGCTGATGTGGCACGACTCAAAATGAGAAGAAACAGCTGCAAACATCCATTAATAATCAGAACCTGGAATGTATGAAGTATGAATCTAGGAAAATTGGAAATTGTCAAAAATGAAATGGAACACTTAAACATCGATATCCTTGCCATTAGTGAGCTGAAATGGACTGGTATTGGCCATTTTGAACCGGACAATCATATAGTCTACTGTGCTGGGAATGACAATTCGAAGAGGAATGGTGTTGCATTCATCATCAAAGAGAACGTTTGAAGATCTATCCTGAAGTACAACGCTGTCAGTGATAGGGTAATATCCATACGCCTACAAGGAAGACCAGTTAATACGACTATTATTCAAATTTACGCACCAACCACTAAGGCCAAAGATGAAGAAATAGAAGATTTTTCTCAGTTGCTACAGTCTGAAATTGATCAAACATGCCATCAAGATGCATAGATTATTACTGGTGATTGGAATGCGAAAGTTGGAAACAAAGAAGGATCAGTAGTTGGAAAATATGGCCTTGGTGATAGAAACAATGCCGGAGATCAAATGATAGAATTTTGCAAGACCAACAACTTCTTCATTGCAAATACCTTCTTTCACCAACATAAATGGCGACTATACACATGGACCTCGCCAGATGGAACACACAGAAACCAAACTGACTACATCTGTGGAAAGAGACGATGGAAATGCTCAATATCATCAGTCAGAACGAGGCCAGGGGCCGACTGTGGAACAGACCATCAATTGCTCATATGTAAGTTCAGGCTAAAACTGAAGAAAATCAGAGCAAGTCCACGAGAGCTAAAATATGACCTTGAGTATATCCCACCTGAATTCAGAGACCATCTCAAGAATAGATTTGACGCATTGAACACTAGTGACTGCAGACCAGACGAGTTGTGGAATGACATCAAGGACATCATCCATGAAGAAAGCAAGAGGTCACTGAAAAGACAGGAAGGAAAGAAAAGACCAAGATGGATGTCAGAGGAGACTCTGAAACTTGCTCTTGAGTGTCAAGCAACTGAAGCAAAAGGAAGAATTGATGAAGTAAAAGAACTGAACAGAAGATTTCAAAGGGCCTCTAGAGAAGACAAAGTCAAGTATTATAATGACATGTGCAAAGAGCTGGAGACGGAAAACCAAAAGGAAAGAACACACTTGGTGCTTCTCAAGCTGAAAGAACTGAAGAAAAAATTCAAGCTTCGAGTTGCAATAGTGAAGGATTCCATGGGGAAAATATTAAACAAAGCAGGAAGCATCAAAAGAAGATGGAAGGAATACACAGAGTCATCATACCAAAAAGAATTAGTCAATATCCAACCATTTCAAGAGGTGGCATATGATCAGGAACTGATGGTACTGAAGGAAGACGTCCAAGCTGCTCTGAAGGCATTGGTGAAAAACAAGGCTCCAGAAATTGATGGAATATCAATTGAGATGTTTCAACAAACAGATGCAACACTGGAGGTGCTCACTCGTCTATTCCAAGAAATATGGAAGACAGCTTCCTGGCCAACTGACTGGAAGAGATCCATATTTATGTCTATTCCCAAGAAAGGCGATCCAACCACATGTGGAAATTATAGAACAATATCATTAATATCACATGCAAGCAAAATTTTGCTGAAGATCATTCAAAAATGGCTGCAGCAGTATATCGACAGGGAACTGCCTGAAATTCAGGCTGGTTTCCGAAGAGGACACGGAACCAGGGATATCATTGCTGATGTCAGATGGATCCTGGCTGAAAGCAGTGAATACCACAAAGGTGTTTACCTGTGTTTTATTGACTATGCAAAGGCATTTGACTCTGTGGATCATAACAAACTATGGGTAACACTGCAAAGAATGGGAATTCCAGAATATTTAATTGTGCTCATGAGGAACTTTTACATAGATCAAGAGGCAGTTGTTCGGACAGAACAAGGGGATACTGACTGGTTTAAAGTCAGGAAAGATGTGCGTCAGGGTTGTATTCTTTCACCATACCTATTTAATCTGTATGCTGAACAAATAATCCGAGAAGCTGGACTATATGAAGAAGAACGGAGCATCAGGATTGGAGGAAGACTCATTAACAACCTGCGTTATGCAGATGACACAACCTTGCTTGCTGAAAATGAAGAGGACTTGAAGCACTTACTAATGAAGATCAAAGACCACAGCCTTCAGTATGGATTACACCTCAACATAAAGAAAACAAAAATCCAAGATTGAAGTTGTCAAGCAGTTCATTTTACTTGGATCCACAATCAACAGCCATGGAAGCAGCAGTCAAGAAATCAAAAGACGCATTGCATTGGGTAAATCTGCTGCAAAGGACCTCTTCAAAGTGTTGAAGAGCAAAGATGTCACCCTGAAGACTAAGATGCGCCTGACCCAAGCCATGGTATGTTCAATCCCATCATATGCATGTGAAAGGTGGACAATGAATAAGGAAGACCGAAGAAGAACTGACACCTTTGAATTGTGGTGTTGGCGAAGAATATTGAATATACCATGGACTGCCAAAAGAACAAACAAATCTGCCTTGGTAGAAGTGCGGCCAGAATGCTCCTTAGAGGTAAGGATGGCGAGACTGCATCTTACATACTTTGGACATGTTGTCAGGAGGGATCAGTCCCTGGAGAAGGACATCATGCTTGGCAGAGTACACGGTCAGCGGAAAAGAGGAAGATCCTCAACAAGGTGGACTAACACAGTGGCTGCAACAATGAGCTCAAGCATAACAATGATTGTAAGGATGGCGCAGGACCGGGCAGTGTTTTCGTTCTGTTTTGCATAGGGTCGCTATCAGTTGGAACCGACTCGACGGCACCTAACAACAACAACAACAACGTACTATGTGCACTGTGCAAAAGCTGGAGCAATAATACCAATGTATAAAAGCAACAGCAGGACAATGGGAAAAGGTTCGTTTGGGATCAGGGGAAACAAGTCTTTTTGAAGAAAGATCATGAATTTAATTTTGGCTATTTTGAATTTGTGGGAAACCAGGAGGAGCTGTCTAGAGGTGGCTGGCCTAGTATACATCTTATTTTTATCTGCTTAGACGACATTCCCCATTCTTATTGTATGAGTACCCCAATTTTCTTTTAGGGGTCACCCTCTCCCCTCTCTGAGCTAACTGCTTCATTCCTAAGCAGAGTAGGTATATGACCCAGGTCTGGTCAATCAGAACAGGCACCCCTTATACAGTGATTGGTTCAGAAACAGGCATGTGATCAAAACCAGGTCAATGAGACTCAAACCTTGTGCTTCTGCTGGAACTATTAAGCAAGAGAAAGGCTCTCTTTCCGTCTATGTTGCTAAGTTGGTAGGATGTAATCCTGTAGCTGTTGGAGGCATCTTGCCATCGCAACATGATAGGCTTTCTGAAGATGAAGCCAACAAAAAGAAAGGCAGAGAAAAAGATGACTGAAGCCAATTCTTTTTCAGGCACCTGAATCCAGCTAAGGAGTCCCTGAGTGGTGCGAGTGGTTAAGCGCTTAGCTATTAACCGAAAGGTTGGTGGTTTGATCCATCCAGAGGCTCCTCAAAAGAAAGGCCTGGCGATCTATTTCTAAAAGATCAAAGCCATTGAAAACCCCATGGAGCACAATTCTACTCTGAACACATGGGTCTCCATGAGTTGGAATCAACTTGACAGTAACTTTTTTTTTTCTGGGATCCAGCTATGCCTGAAGCCTGGCATCCTTGGACTTTCCAGTTATGCTACCCAATAAACCACGGCACTGGGTTTTGTTTTTTTACCCAATAAAGTTCTCTTTTTAAATTTAGCTCAGCTTTAGCTGAGTTTATAACAAAATGCAAACAAACAAACAAAAAAACCCCAACACAAAACAAAAAACCCTGGGCAGAGTTGACTATGTAGGTCCAGAGCTCAGGAGAGAGATCTCGGATGGAGGTTGAGTTTATCCCTGGCTTGCTCGCTCTCTTAAGAGGAGAATACTAAAGATTTTTGAACCAGGAATGACATGATCAGAAGGGCAGAGTGGTGGATGGATTGGGGTAAATGGGAAGAGGCAGGAGGCAGGAATAGTAGCTAGGAGCCTATGAGGTAATACAAGTAAGAGAAGGACGGTGGCTTAGTCTACAGTGGTAGTGACAGGAGTGGTTAGGGAGAGACGGATGTGAAAAACATTTAGAGGGGGTCAGAGAACACCTGATCACCATTTGGAAGTGAGAGCATTCGGGGAAGTCAAGGATGGCTCCTGGGTTTCTACCATGGATGAATGGCAGTGTCATTAACTGATAATGACATTAGGAGAAGAGCAGGACTGTGGGTAAGAGATGATGACTTCAACAAAGGACATACTGAAGGTGAGGCACTGCAGTGCGACAGATCGCTTTTGTGTGGCCATGGTCTTGTAACTCCCACCCAATTGACTGGGTGTGACTGTGCATAGGGTAATTGTGGCCCACCAAGGGGATTGGTTAGTTTTGCCATCCTGCTGGGCATCCCAATGGCAGGAAAGAGAGGATCAGGATCCCACAACCACCAAGGAAGGAGAGCCAAGAGTGGGGGGTGTCCTTTGGACCCGGGATCCCTGCACTAAGAAGCTCCTGGAACCAGGAGCCGGAGACAGAGAGAGCTGTAACACTGAAGACAGCAAGAAGCGATGGCAGAGAAACAGCAGCAAGAGAGACTGGAAGAAGGCGCAGTGGGCTTCCCAGCCCACAGAGTGAAAGAAATGAGTGCCTTTGGGCCAAGGTTTGCAGGCAGAGTTGGGTGCCTCTGGGCACTTATTGGCAGAGCTAAAAGAGCTTTGATAACACTTGCCTGAGCAGGACAGATGCCCACAGCCAGGGAGAGGCCTGCCTGTGAGCATGGCTGGGAAGAGGCTGTCCTGATGGAAGAACTGTATTCTGAGTGTTCCTCAACCTGAATTGTAACAGTTACTTCTCTAATAAACCCTATAATCATGAGTATTGTCTGTGAGTTCTGTGTGGCCACTGCAATGAATTTTGAACCCAGCAAAGAAGTAGAGAATGCCATGGGAGGGACAGCTGGTGTCAGATTTGGTAAAGATGGTGGAGAGGGGAGGCATGTCTGACCTCCGCCTCATAGGAATCAGCCTTGGGCTGTTGATCTTGATTCTCCTTTCCCCCTGTGAAGTTAAGAAGAGGTCAGGCTCTGCCCCCATGCTATTTTTACAGGCATTTACAGGACATTTAGAGGCAGATGCCTGGGAGAAAGAGTAATTCATGGGACTGGAGCTCGGGAGAGATGAAAGAAAGTGTTTCCCCAATCTCAGAGCAGTACCCATACAACTCTATTTTCCACAGGGCCTGATAGGTGCCTGGCACTTAGTTCTGCGCAGCAACAGGCTAGAGGCTAGCAGGGCACAACCAAGGTCCTGGCTAAGAGGATAGGGCAGTGCCACTAGGTGGCACCATCAGGATGGGAACACAGGAATGGCCATATTAGCTAGCAGGCTGGTCCAGCTAGGCCAAAGAGCCTTGGAAGTAGGGCTGGGGGACATGACATTAAAATGATTACACAGATAGGACAGCAAGGTCCTTAAAACCTATAAGGCAGGTCCCTTGGAGCCTTGGTGAGCAACCTTGGCAAAAGGGTGCAGGTTCCCTGAAGTTCGGATGACCAGGGTACCTGCTGGATTTCTGTACAAATGAAGGCAGAGCCTGTATTGAACTCCTCAAGGTACTCCCTGAGGCTTGGGAAATCCCTCCCCTGCCTTTCGTTCATCCTGCAATCTTCTCCCTTGCTCAGTTATTCATTCAACAACTATTTCTTGAGTGTCCACCACATGGTAGGCACTGTGCTAGATGCTAAAGAAAGGGTGATAAATAGTCATGATCCCTGCCTTCATGAGGCTTACAGACAGAGTCATCACACAATCACACAAATAATCACAGGCTGTGATAAATGCTAAGACATTTATAACAGGGCCAAAAGAAAACACAGATTAGGAGAGAGAGGTATTCCCTGATAAACTGGAAGAGGAAACTAAGGCCTAGGACAGGGTAGTTGTGCCCATTGTCACACAGTCAGGCAGTGTTGGGACCAGAAGAGCAATCCTGATCTCTGACCTCCTAAAAGACCTAATTTCATGCTGGTATTTTTTTTTTTTTTATCTATCAGGGCACATTTTCCCACCCCTCTCCCTGCTAACTCCTGACTCCAGGGCTACTCTCTCCGAAAAAGAAGTTTTGATCTGCAATCTTGACATTTGATGCCTGTAAGCCCCACACTCCACCCTCATCCCCATCCATCCCAGGTAGGGTGTAGTCAAGTTAGTAGGGGCTGCTATTCCCCCTGTGGAGGGGGAGAGAATGTGGGGCTGTCAGGCTAGGAGCAGCTATGGAAGGGCCAAGCCATGGAGGGCTGGGCAGAGAAGCGGGATCTGCTAGACTGGTAAGGGATAGGGCTCAAGTGCAGGCACTGGGAGGAAGAGCAAGTAAGGCAGAAGGGTGCTCTAATGCCAGGAAGTGACGTTGAAGGGAAGAGGGATGGAGGATGAAGGATGAAGAATGGAGCTGGACCACATGGACAGGAAGGAGAGCACTAAGGAAGGGTTGCTCAAGGAGCTCTAGACTCCCAGGTCTCCCCCAAACCATGTCTCCTTCCTCCCTAGCCCTCCCCACACTTGCAGTCCTTGAACAGGACTGAGGAGAACATAGTAAAATCCGGGAGCTTGCTTCTTGGGGGGCAGGGTACCTTATCAACATCCCAGCCCGGTCCATGGCTCCAGGGAGGGTGAGGTAATCCACAAGACAGGGATGGCACCCTGCTCTCTAGTCCCCAAGGACTTTGAGAGGTCATGCAGTCCATCCCCCTGTCTCCCAATACCCAGCACGTCCAGACAGTGGGAAACTATTCTTTTTATCCATTCCCTGGACATGAAGACATTTTCAGCTTCTCCCCTCCCCACAATCCCTGGCTGTGAAGCTCTTCTCAAGACCTACCCTCTATCCCTCCTTCTGCAATCTCTGACTTGGTTTCTCCTACCCCCTTCTCCATGGGTAGAGAAAGGCCTCTTCTCTGTGGTAACAGCTGCTCCTTAGGATCTCCCCTCCAACATTTCTTCCATTTTAGTTGGTTCTTCCCAAGAGGTAACCCCAGTCCCTCCTACTGCAGTCCCTGGCATTGTTTTCCCTTGTCGCATCCTAAACCTCTAAGACAGGGATGCACCTCCGCCCCATCAGATATTTAACAGAGTCAAGGGAGAGGTCCAGGAGAAGGGGGGTGAACTAAAGGGATGGAGGCTGGAGGAGGATGCTCCATGCAGATGACGGAGGGCCGGGGACTTCCCGAGGCGGGGCAGGGACGGGGCCAGCGGGCCTCACCAGTCTCAGGGTCTCCCAAGAAGGCGTCCTCGTCCTTGCGGCCCCGCAGCGGGACAGCGGGCGCTGGCTCGTCTTCCGGCAGCCGCGGAAAGCTGGTGATGCTCATGTAGTCCACGGGTGAGTAGGCGCCCAGGGCGCTCTCCTGGCTGGCCTCGTTCTCCGCCGCCATCCTCGCCCGCGCCCCCCAGCAGCGCAGCGCCTGCCGGAAGTGGCTGCGGCGGGGAGGTGGGAGGGGCAGGGGGCGGGGCCTGAGTTCCTGGACCGCCGCGAGGGGGCGTCTCACTCCAGCCCTCGGCAGTGCTCGGGTCAGACTCGTGCCCGTCTGCTTAGCGCGGTCGGCCTCCGAAGGGCACCCGGGTTGGGGTGAGGGTGGATGGAAAGCCTGGAGAGCTGAAACCGGCGGCGCGGGGAGGGGGGCGGACGTGCTGCAAGCGGAGCCACAGTGGCTCCGGGCACCTTATGCTGTCCAGGGGCCACATCTCTTCCTCCTTTTCGTCCGAGCTAGCATGTTTCTTAGACCCCAAACACCGTTTTCGGATCCCAGACTTTTCCTCTGACCCCGAACTCGTCTTTGGATTCCAGACCTCCCTCCTCGAACTGCAGACCCTTCCAATGAGCACAACCACCCCCTCGACCTCGGATTCTTTCTGTGACTCCAAACACCTTGGACCCTAGACTCACTTCTGGAACCCCCGTCCCCTCCTTGGACTCCAAGATCCTTCTCCTGTGACATCAGACATCTCCGCCGACCCCTTACCCTTCTTTCGACTTCAGACTCCGCCTTTAACCCTAGACCCTTTAACCTATGTATATTTTATGTGGTAAAATATATATAATAATTTTTTTGCCATTTTAACCATTTTTAATTGTACAATTCAGTGACTTTAATTACTTTCACCATGTTGTGCAACCATCACCACTATGCGTTTCCAAAAGTTTTTCATCACCCCAAACAAAGGACCCCTTAAGCAATAATTCCCCATTCCCCCCTCCCTCCAGCACCTGGTAACCACTAATAAACTTTTGGTTTCTATGCATTGTCTACTCTAGGTATTTCATATAAGTGGAATAATACGATATTTGTCATTTTGTGTCTGACTTCTTTCTCTTAGCATAATGTTTTCAAGGTTCATCCAGGCATGTATCAGAACTTCATTTCTCTTCATGGCTGAATAATATTCCACTGTATGTACCTATATAGAACGTTTTGTTTATCCTTTCATCTGTTGGTGGACTTTGGGATTGTTTCCACCTTCTAGCTGTTGTGAATACTGCTGCAGTGAACACGGGTGACAAGTATCTGCTTGAGTCGCTGCTTTCAATTTTTTTGAGTATCTACCTAGGAGTGGACTTGCTGGGCCATATGATAATGCTATGTTTAACTTTTTAAGGAACCACCGAACTATGCTCTAAAGTGGCTGCACCATTTTACATTCTCACCAGCAATGCATGAATGTTCTAATTTCTTCACATCCTCACCACACTCATTATTTTCTGTTTTTCTGATAATAGCCATCATAGTGGATATGAAGTGGTATCTTATTGTGGTTTTGATTTGCATTTCCTTGATGACTAATGACGTGGAACGTATTTTCATGTGCTTATTGGCCATTTGGAAACTCTGGTGGAGTAGTGGTTAAGACTACTGGCTGCTAACCAAAAGGCCGACAGTTCAAATTCACCAGGCGCTCCCTGGAAACTCTGTGGGGCAGTTCTAACTCCATCCTATAGGGTCGCTATTTGTTGGAATCGACTCCATGGCAGTGGGTTTTACTGGCCATTGTATACCTTCTTGAGGGAAATGTCTATTCAAATCCTTTGCTCATTTTTTAATTGGTTTGTTTGTCTTATGTTGAGTTGTAGAAGTTCTGTATATATTCTGGCTATTAAACCCTTATCAGATATATGGTAACCAAATATTTTCTCCTCTTCCGTAGATTGTCTCTTCATTTTGTTGATTTAAAAAAAAAAAAAACTTAAAAAACCTTCAATGCACAAAAGTTTTAAATTTTGAAGAAGTCCAATTTATCTGTTTTTTCTTTTGTTGCTTGTGCTTTTGGTTTCATATATGAAAATCCATTTTTAAAAACAGGATCTTGAAATTTCACCTCTGTGTTTTCTTCTGAGAGTTTTATGGTTTTAGTTCTTACAGTTAGATCCTTGATCCATTTTGAGTAAGTTTTCGTATATGACGTGAGGTACGAATTGAACTTCATTCTTGTGCATGCGGAGATCCAGTGTCCCAGCACCATTTGTTGAATGAACTTGACACCCTTGTTGAAAATCACTTGGCCATAGACGTATGGGTTTATTTCTGGACTTTCAATTTTATTCCATTGTTCCATATATTTATCCTTATACCAGTACCATATTGTTTTGATTACTGTAGCTTTATAGCATATCTGAAATTGGGAACGTGAGTCTTCCTACTCTGTTTTCCCCGCCCCCCCTCCCCCGCCCCAAGATTGTTTTGCAGTTTCATATGGATTTGAGGATTGGCTTTTCCATTTCTGAAAAAAATGTCGTTGAAATTTTTACGGGGATTGCATTGACTCTGTAGATTGCTTTCTGTAGTATTGACATCTTAATAACGTTAAGGCTTCTAATCCATTACACAGGATGTCTTTCCATTTATTTAGGTATTCTTTAATTTCTTTCAGTCGTGTTTTATACTTTTCTGTGTACAAGTCTTTCACCTCCCTGGTTAAATTTATTCTTAGTTAATTTATTCTTTTAGATGTTATTGTAAACAGAATTGTTTTCTTAATTTTCTTCTCAGATTGTTTATTGCTGGTATATAGAAACACAAGAGATTTTTTTTCCACAACTGATTTTTGTGTGTTAATCTTGTACCCTGCAATGTTGCTGAATTCATTTGTTATCTCTTGCAGTTTTGTTATCTCTTGTAGCTCTCTTGTGAATTTTGCCTAGACCCTCTCCTTTAACTCCAGTCTTTCCTTTATCCCTAGGCCACTTCTTCACCTCCAGACCCCTCCTCTGACCTTAGAACCCTCCCCAGACCCCCAACACTTCTCAGACTTCTCCTTCAACTGCAATACCTTTGGAAACCCCTGCCCAATCAGCATAGGACAGTGATTCTCAAACTTGGGTGTGTGTTAGGATTGTTTAGAAAACCACTTAAAAAAGCAGATTCCCCAGATTCCACTCCAGAGATCATGATTCAGTAGGCTGGTTTGAGGTCCCTGAACCTGAATATTTAACATCATTTTAAGGGTTTTTAATGTGGTTCTTGAGAAAGAAGTAGCGGTCATGGTTGTAGGGGCAAAGGTCTCTGTTGCCTAGGTATCTGAATTGTATTTCACGAGCTACCACTTAAAAACTGTGATTTTGGACAAGACACTAAATCTGAGTATCAGTTTCTTCATCTGTAAAGTGGAGAGAATAATAGTATCCATCCAGAGGGTTATTGTGAGGATTGCATTGGAAAGAGTATAGTATAGGGTTTGGCACCTAACTGATAAATGTAATTATAATAATTAATATAATTATTATTCCTACCTTAATCTCATGAAGTCTCATCCCATCCATTCTCAAGAATTCCAACACTATAGCTTGTACTACTTCTCTATCTTCAAGGAGAAGTGTTCCTTCCTTTATGAAGCCCCTGGTCCAAACTTCACTGAGCAGTCCAGAGGCAGAGGGAGGAGGCTGGTCAAGCCCCTGGGCAAAGTCCTTTCCTCCCTCCCCAGTCCAGACTACTGGCTGGAAGACAGCTGCTTCAAAATCTATGGTTACAACCCCCGCAGTGCCATCTGTAGACAGGAGAGGGTAGCAGATGGTCAGGAGAAAGGCTGGGAAGAGGGACTAGGGAAAGAGCAGCTCAGAGCTCCGTGTAGGGGTGTGTGTGTGTGTTGGGGATGATGATCATCTGTAGGTAGAAATATGCCGTATTGCATGTGCCTTCCTCCCTACAGTGAGGTTCTTACCTCCTCAGTGAGGTCCATGAGGACTATTACCCTTCAGTGAGATCCAATTCTCCCAGTGGGGCCTGT
Source organism: Loxodonta africana (assembly GCF_030014295.1). Classification (NCBI taxonomy): domain Eukaryota; kingdom Metazoa; phylum Chordata; class Mammalia; order Proboscidea; family Elephantidae; genus Loxodonta; species Loxodonta africana. The sequence continues at coordinate 34,138,890 of NC_087365.1, forward strand.
ACCCCTAAATGAAGTATGTGTCCCCTCTGTGGACTCCGTTTTATCAGTGTAGTCAGAGGTCTCTCAGTGGGGTTTGGGTTCCCTCAGTGGGATCCATGTCTCCTTAGTGAAGCCTGTGTGCATTCTCTATATCTTCTAGGGAAATTTCATGTCCCTTCAGTGGGGTCAGGGCCCTTTAATGCCATTCATGCCCTATTATCAGGGTACACAGCCCTTCATTGGGATCTGAGACCCCCTCAGCAAGATCTGTGCTCCCTTAGTGGGGTTCATGTACCCTTGGTGAAGTCTGTGCCCCTTCAGTGAGATTGCTGTTTCCTTGATTAGGTCTCTGTCCCCACAGTGGGGTCCATGTCCACTCTGTGAGATCTGTATCCCTTCAGTGGGCCCTGAAACCGCTCTCAGGTTTGAGTAGGCTTTGACCGTGGGAGTTTTTTTTTTTTTTTTTTTTTTTGTCCAACTTAGAATGTACTATGCTTATGGTCAGCTGAGTGAAAGACAGGGCACAAGTGGGTAAGGAGGCTGGGCTAGAGGGGAGGGGGTCACAAGGCCTTAGCAGGCTTCAGGAAGTAGAGGCTGCCCACTTCTGGCCTCAGAATCGCTTTTAGAGTTAGATACTCAAGGATCCCTCCTGCCTTGACAACCAGCCTGTGGATAGAACGGGGGCTTCTTGATAGTGAGTGCAGGTGGAAGATGGAGGATCCTGCCTGCTGTTACCTTCTTGCTGGGGTGGAGGCGATACAGAGAAGCCAGAGCCCAGGTTGTGGTGGGTCTGTGTGTGTGTTGGGGGGGAGGGGGGTTGGTGAAGTAAAGGGCTTGAGAAGAAGGGAATGTGAAAGATTCCTCCTATTTGCACAGACTTTGGTATTTCATAAGCTTTAGCTTCAACCTGATGGAGCGGTAAAAACAGATCTGGAGTTGGAGTACCTAAGTCTGGCCCTAACTTGGTCACTTACTTGCTCTAGGATCTTGCACAATTTCCTTCCCTTTTTCCTGGGTTTACCATTTGTGGGTTTATTAGCAAACACTTAGAGGGACCTTCTAGTCTTGACTTAATGAGCCTTGTACTTTAGAGCTGGATGGAGATTTGCGGAGGCAAGGGTAGTAAAGACATATCCTCAGGGGCAGGAGAAAATCTGAGCTGGCCCCAGGCAGAGGCTATCTAAGGAAAATAGCGCCTATGGCAAGCTCTGATATTGTGCCCCTCCAGGCATATATCAAGGGTAAGGAGTCCCAGAGGCAATCTCTAAATTGCGCCCCCCTACCCAATTTCAAGACGAATAGACTTTGATAGCGGCAATGTGTCAGCAGAAACACCTTCCCCTGGTTTCCGGCTGCCTCAGTCGGGCGCCTTTCGTATTTGTGGCACCCCAGAAGGTCATTCGAAGCCTTATCTGGTCCCCCTTTGGACTTGCATTCCGGGGGGCAAGTACCCCCTCTGCCGCCCCCCAGCCTCTGAGTCTACCGTGCTTAAGGAGGGACGTTGGGGCATACTCGGTTAATAGAAACTGCTCAGTGGCGCCCCCTCCCCCCTTAAAGTGGCGCCCCGGACAGCGCCACGCCTCCCATGCCTTAGATATGCCTTCGCTGAGCAGGAACAGGTTCTGTCCCTGCCCCTGCCCCCGCAACTCCCGCATCAGTGGAGGGCCGTGCCCTCAAAGTAGTGGGAGGAGTTTTTCCTGAGGACCTTGGGGGAGAGAGGATTGTGTTCACAGTCGGCGAATAGTTCCCAGGAGGAAGGGTGTTGCCGTTAAGGGACCTTCCTCCACCTGGCTTTCCAGCTCGGTGGGGTGACTGGTTTGTGTAATTAGAGCACAGGCCTTAGCGAACAAGCCCAGCCGCTTCCCGCTGGCGCACCGCCCGACCCTAGCCAAACCGTTCATCTGTCACTCCAAGACCCCACCCCACCCTGATCACTCCACGGTCCCGCCTCCTCTCCTGTCCCGCCACTCCCTGTCACTCCATGGGCCCACCTCCTCTCCTGTCACGCCGAGCTCCGCCCCTCCTGTCTCTCTACGATTCTACTGTCCCTCCTGTCACGCCCAGCCCCGCCCATTCTGCTTTCACTTTACGGCCCCACACCTTCCGGCCTGTACCCTCTGCTCCTACTACCCCCAGGCAATTCTTGGTTATTCCCTATCCCTGTCTTTGCTAACCCTGCTCTCGCCCGGACCAAGCAGGCTCCGCCCCTAACCCCGCCCACCCACCCCACCGTCGGCCACAAGCCCCGCCTTCACACACAGGCCCCTCCCCTCCTATTAAGCCCTGCCACTAGGCCGGCCTGTCTTCCCTTCGTCCGCGCTGGCGGCGACGGCAAAGGCGGCCACGGTGCTCTGAACTTGACGCGATGGGGCTTCCTGAGGAGCGGGGCCGGAGCTGCAGCGGGAGCGGAGGCCGAGAGGAGGCTGGAGCCGGGAACCGGGCACGGAGTTGGTCTCCACCGCCCGAGGTCAGCCGCTCGGCGCATGTGCCCTCGCTGCAGCGCTACCGCGAGCTGCACCGGCGCTCTGTGGAGGAGCCGCGGGGTGAGGCCGGGCCCGGGAGGGCCTGGGGGACGTCGGTGAGGAGGGGAGTGAAGGTTCCCTGGGGACTGAGAAACTGGGGGCGTTCCGTGGGAAATAGGGGTTCCATGAGGAAATTGGGTTCCGCGAGATAGGGTTCCGTGAGGATATGGGGTTCCGTAAGGAAATGGGGGTTCTCTGGGGGAGTTCTTTAGGGAGTTGAGAGGTCTGTGAGAAGAAAGGGGGGGTTCTACGAGGAGAGGAAGGTGCCCTGGGAGTTGGGGAGTTCCCTGGTGAGTTGGGGGATTCATGAGGTGTGGGTTTCCGTGAGGAAGCAGGGGTTCTGTGCAGACGAGTGCAAACTATTTGCAGCCACCCAGGGGCCTTAGGCAGGTTTAAAAATCTGTCAGATTCCTTTTCTTCATCTATAAGATAGGAATAGTATAATACATACTCATAGCTTTGTACGAGAACTAAAGTAGGTAACACTTGTGCATTATAAAGTGCCTGACGCACAGGAGGCGTTCAATAAATGGTGGTTAGTTCGAAAGTAAGAATAACACGGATGTAGCAGTTATGGACTATAGTGGTGGATTGCTGTAGGCAGTGTCCAAGCTTGAGTTCTCAGACCCCTTTTCACTTCCTTTCTCTCTATATTTTCTCCCATCATGAGCTCACCTGTTTACCAGGCATGAGCTGTTTCTGCCACAATAATAATTCCCTGTTTTAGTTGTATACCTGGTACCTCACTTATGCTCTGACTCCAAATTTCATAGGTCTGAAGACCATTTCTGTTCACATACTTTGATGTTATGTCATATTCAACATGACTATAACTGGGGCTTACCACCTTTCCCTCCCAAACTTGCTTTCCTCCTTAATTTCCCAGTTCCTGTCAAAGGCACTATCCCAAATTGTAAGTCTCCGTCATCATCCTCTCCTGTAATAAGATCTTATTATTTATAGATTACTTACTTTTTTTTTTAGAGGAGTAAATTTTTATTTGTCACTGAGTGTGCATATGGGAACTTTGTCGTTGTTAGGTGCCATCAAGTTGGTTCCAACTCATAGCGACCCTATGTACAATGGAACTAAACCCTGCCTGGTCATGTGCAGTCCTCACAATCGTTGCTATGTTTGAGCTCATTGTTGTAGCCACTGTGTCAATCCATCTCGTTTAGGGACTTCCTCTCTTTTGCTGACCCTCTACTTTACCAAGCACGATATTCTTCTCCAGGGACTGGTCCCTCCTGATAACATGTCCAAAGTAAGTGAGATGAAGTCTCACCATCCTCGCTTCTAAGAAGCATTCTGGCTGTACTTGTTCCAAGACGGATGTTTGTTCTTCTGGCAGTCCATGGTATATTCAGTATTTGCCAATACCATAATTCAAAGGCGTCAATTCTTCTTTGGTCTTCCTTATTCATTGTCCAGCTTTCGCATGAATGTGAGGCTATGAAAAATATCATAGCTTGGGTCAGGTGCACCTTAGTCCTCACGGTGACGTCTTTGCTTTTTAGCACTTTAAAGAAGTCTTTTATAGCAGATTTGCCCAATACAATATGTCGTTTGATTTCTTGACTGTTGCTTCCATGGGAATTGATTATGGATCCAAGTAAAATGAAATCTTACTTGGAGTGTAGCCAAGTGTAAAAAGAATCTGTTCATCAGATTGCCACCTCAGTCAATTTGTTCCAGTTGGCAGCACCACATGCAACTGAATTTTAACTTAAAGTAGGATTCTAGGGTGTTGCTTTAAATGATTTAAAAAAGGTACACTTTGATGCAGCACTGAATGAAAAGTTATTGTGCACTAAAAAGAGCAAAGAAATAGATCTTTGGAATGTAACAAGCAAACACTTGGTGGAAAAAGGACTAATTTTTGTTAATTTTTTGCTAGACTGCTTACTTCTTGCTAAGGACAAATCCTGTATGATTTGATATAGGGTCTGTTATCCCCAATTTATAGAAAAGGAAACTGAAGCTTAGCAAGGTTAAATAAGTTTTGCAAGGTCACAAAACTAGTTAGTGGTGGAGCTAGGATTTGAACTAAGACAATTGTGACATATATTCCTAATGCCTAGACAATTCCTCTTCCCTGGTCCACTTTCCATGACACTCTATCAAATACTCCTTCAAAATGCCCCTGAGATTTACCTTTTCTTCTATTCCCTCAGGCCTTTTTAAATCAAGGAAGCAGCCTCATAATTTGTTTTCTCTTCCCTGGCCTCACTCACCTTCCATCTATTAAATAAATCTAGATAAATTTAGATTTATCTAAACACCATTAGGAAGCTCTGGTGATGCAGTGGCTAAGAGCTGTGGAGAGCTACGGCTGCAAACCAAAAGGTCAGCAGTTTGAATCCATCAGTTGCTACTTGGAAACCTCATGGGGCTGTTCTGCTCAGTCCTGTAAGGTCACTGTGAGTTGGAATCAACTGGACGGCAACAGGTTTGGTTTTGTTTTTAAACACCATTGAACTGATACTCTGGAAACACTGCTTTCATAAATCACTTCAAAATAGTTGGCTATTGCCAATAGTTAAAAATCCTGCCTTTCTTTCAAGGCCTCTGGATAATCTAGCGCTACAGTACCTCACCGTTCTTATCTACCTAGTACTCCCTACCACACTCCTCATTCTAGGCAGGTCACTCTCATTGATATACTGGATATACACTGTATGTACACCGATATATACTTCCTTGCCTTTTCCTACTCCTTCCTACTCCTACTCCTCTGTGGTTTGTTGTTATTGTTAGGTGCTATCGAGTCGATTCCAACTCATAGCGACCCCATGTACAACATAACAAAACACTGCCCGGTCCTGTGCCATCCTCACAATGGTTGCAATGTTTTGAGCCCATTGTTGCAGCCACTGTGTCAGTCCATCTCACTGAGGGTCTTCCGCTTTTTCGCCGACCCTCTACCAAGCATGATATCCTTCTCCAGGGACCAGTCTGTCCTGATAACGTGTCCAAAGTACGTGAGACGAAGTCTTGTCATCCTCATTTCTAAGGAACATTCTGGTTGCTCCGTTACCTAGTCAAATCTCACCAGTTCCACAGAGCGTTCCTTGATCATCCCAGTCCATGCTTTCTCTCCTCTTCTGAATTTCTTTAGAATTTCGAATCTGTGCCAACAACTCATCTAGATTTCAACACCTTCACACATAAAAATAATCTAAGTGAACATAAATGTGGTTCACATAGTTTTACATAGCATATACCTACTATTACCACTTAAAACTAAGTATACACATGTGTTCATTGTAGTCATAACAGCGTGAACTTCTAGAGTCAGATCTGACTTTATATTCTGGTTATTAGCTATGTGGTCCTTAGGAGAGTTTTATGGGCTTCCTAAGCTTTAGTTTTCTCATCTATAAAATTAGAATAATTAATATATACTTCATAGAGCCATAATGTCATAAAGGTTAAATGAGATTATCCCAGTCTCTGCTACATGAATAGCATTTACTAAAGCCAGTTCCCATTTGCTTTCTCTTTAATGGTTGTATAGTATTGTATTACTAGTTTTCCTCGGGTTTTTTTTTTTTATGGTTGGGTTTTGGGTTGCTTTGAGTTTCACTATTATAAATAGTACTGCTATAAACATCTGTATATATTAATCATTTTTTTTCTTTGGTATTGTTTACTTGGAGTGTATTCCCCAAAATTGAGTTAGCAGATACAACAGTATAAAAAATTTTATAGCTCTTATCAGGCATTGCCCTGCTGTCCAGTAAGATTGTACCTGTTTCTTACAATGACATTATTGTATAAGAATATCTGTTTCCCCAGGGACACGCAGGCATTTTGTTTAATCATTTTCTTATCTTTACTAGTTTTATAGATTTATAAAGGCACCTTGGGGTTGATTTAATTTGGTTTTGTTTAATTGATTTCAAGATTGTATACTATGTGATTTAACTTTCAATTATATTCTGTCAAATTACATTAAAAATATTTCATGTTTTAATTTTATCTCTCCAACTGGATTGTATAAACTCTAAATTACCGTGTAAGGTTTCTGCCTCACACAGGTTCCGGTTTTCACAGATTTTTCTGTATGTACTAGGCATTGTGCTAGGCACTAGATGTCTGAGACTTGAATAGATGGTCAAAAGATGATGTCTTAGTTATTTAGTGCTGCTATAACAGAAATACCGTAAGTGGGTGGCTTAAAAAACGGAAGTGTGTTTTCTCAAGGTTTAGGAGGCTGTGTGACCTTGAACAGGTCACTTGCTTCTCTGAATTTGGTTTCTTATCTGTAAAATGAGGGGTGATAATCTCTAAGAGTCCTTCCATTGTTAAGGTTCTAAATGTCTCTCACCATTCTAGCTTGTGATTCAGTACTGAGAATATCTTAAATTCTCTGCAATTGTTTGTTTCATTCATTCAGTACATTTTCTCCTGAGTAACCAGGCAGATCTTTTAAAAATGTAAATCTGATCATGTCATTCTCTTACTTAAAATCATTCAATGGCTTCTCATTGCTCTTAGGATAAATACCAAATTCCTTATCATGCCCAGAAGGACTGCATAATCTGCCCAGTTTATGCATGAATTTCTGCCATTCTTTCCCTTATTTTCAGTGCTTCAGCCTCAAAGGAATTCCTCTTAACATATACCCTCAATTCCCTTCCATCCTATAGCACTGTCTTTTCTGATGAGGGAGTGGAAAAAAACTCCTCATCTTTCAGATTTTGCCAAATGTCTTTTCCTCAGGGAAGTTCAAATCTTGACTTAGTAATTATGGAACCTTGGACAAGTTATTTAACCTCTCTGAGCCTTTTTTCCCACATCAATGCAGTAAGGATGAAAATAATGCCTACTTCCTAAGGATTTTGTGAGGACTAAGTGGGATAATACATGTAAAGAGTTTCATGGAACATCTGGTGCATAGCAAGTAACACTTGGACAAGTAGTAGAGTAGAAGGACATGTTCAATAAGTAATTGTTGAAAATGAATGAACAAATTAAGAGAAGAAAGAGATGGTCATGAAAGGCTCTGTGGGTAAAGGATTTATTCCTTTCGCTAATTAATAACTGATTGCTTACTACAGTGAATCCTCTGAGAGCTGGAACTCGACAGGACCGCCTTTTTTTTCTGGGTCTCGTAAGTTTTCTGTATTTGATAGAGTGCAGTCTTACCACTTTTCTATCGTTCTCTATTTGTGGAAAATATTTGAGTTTTCCATCTCTGACAGTTTTCTGCCTTATACAGGTTTCGGCTTTTACACATTTTATTGTACATACTAGGCATTGTGCTAGGTACTAGGTGTCTAGGGTTTGAATAGATGGTGTCTTAGTTATCCAGTGCTGCTATAACAGAAATACCATAAATGGGTGGCTTTAACAAATAGAAATTTATTTTCTTACAGTTTAGGAGGGTAGAAGACCGAATGCAGGGTGCCAGCTCTAGAGGAAGGCTTTTTCTCTCTGTTGGCTCTGGAGGAAGGTCCTTGTCTCTTTGAGCTTCTGCTCCTGGGTGATCTTTGTGCAGCATGGCATCTATCTTCCCCCATCTCTGTTTCTCTCCATTGCTTATTTAATACTTTTATATTTCAAAAGAGATTGATTTAAGACACACCCCACACGAATCCTGTCTCATTGACATAACAAAGACAATCCATTCCCAAATGAGATTATAACCACAGACATAGAGGTTACGATTTACAATACATATTTTTGGGGAACAGAATTCAATCCATAATAGATGGAGAGGCAATTTTGAGGAGGAATGTAAGAAATTTGAACCAAGATTCAGCTCATGAGAATAGAAGATGGGTCAGCCGAACAGTGGGTGAAAAGATTAGACAGGTAGAGGGACCCAGGTGGTGGGTCCTAGAGTACAGGGCAGAGAATTTGTGACTTGGTCCTGTTCATAGACTAGAGAACCATCTGAGGATAATTATGCCTGAGAAACTTAGTGATGTCTGGGCTTCCCTTTCCTTTGCAGAGTTTTGGGGAGACATTGCCAAGGAATTTTACTGGAAGACTCCATGCCCTGGTCCATTCCTTCAGTACAACTTCGATGTGACTAAAGGGAAAATCTTCATTGAGTGGATGAAAGGAGCAACTACCAACATCTGCTACAACGTGCTGGACCGAAATGTCCATGAGAAAAAACTTGGAGATAAAATTGCTTTTTACTGGTAAAAATATCCATCTTGTGGTCTGTAACAGATAAAACCAAATACCCTTCATATTTCTACAGTGCATCGTAGTTCACAAAATACTTTAAAATCTATTAACTCATGTTTACAGTAACCTAGTAGAGTAAGCAAAGTATCATTGTCTCAGATGAGGAAGAACATTTCAAGAAAGTTAAGTGACTTCCCCAAAGTCACATAACTAGTATGTGATGGGGCTGACATTCCGAGCCAAGTGTCTTGATTTCTAGTCTAGTGTTCTTGGCTTGTGGTTGGAGAAAAAGGAATGGAGAGGGTAAATGGAAGAGAACAGGACTGAATAACTTTGTTTCTCATTCTTTCTTTGGCAGGAAAGATGGGTTTTGAGTTTCTCACCACCACCGCTATCACCATCACCATCATTACCTTTTATTAAGCTATGTGCCAGACACTATGCTAAGTGCTTAACACAGATTATCTCACTTGATACTCACAACAACCAAGAAAACACTGTTTCTTTTCCTCATTTTACATATGTGAAAACTGAAATTTGGGAAGATAAGTGACTCAGCCGATGTTCTAGAGATAGCAAGAAGTAGGGATGAGTTTCAAACCCAAGAGCTTATATTCTTAACCACAACGCTATACTACCTCTTTAATTCTTTACCTTAGCCTCCCAACAGCCTTGAAAAATAGGTATACTTAGCTCCATTTTACAGATGAAGAAATGAAGCACAGGAGTATATAATGAGTAAGGTCATAGAGTGGGTAAGTGATAGAGCCAGGATTCAAACCCAAGTTTGTCTGACTCCTAAGCCCTTGGTTGTACCTTCTCTAAACAGATCAAACCCTAGTCAAATCCCACTGGTTCCACAACACTTTTTTTTTTTTTTTTAATAATTTTTATTGTGCTTTAGGTGAACGTTTACAAATCAAGTCAGTCTCTCACGCAGAAACCCATATACACCTTGCTATACACTCCCAATTATTCTCCCCCTGAGACAGCCCACTCTCTCCCTCCACTCTCTCTTGTGTCCATTTCGCCAGCTTCTAACCCCCTCCACCCTCTCATCTCCCCTCCAGGCAGGAGATGCCAGCATAGTCTCAAGTGCCCACCTGATCTAAGAAGCTCACTCCTCACCAGCATCCCTCTCCAACCCATTGTCCAGTCCAATCCATGTCTGAAAAGTTGGCTTCGGGAATGGCTCCTGTCCTAGGCCAACAGAAGACATGGGGGCCATGACCACCGGGGTCCTTCTAGTCTCAGTCAGACCATTAAGTCTGGTCTTATGAGAATTTGGGGTCTGCATCCCACTGCTCTCCTGGTCCCTCAGGGGTTCTCTGTTGTGTTCCCTGTCAGGGCAGTGATCGGTTGTAGCCGGGCACCATCTAGTTCTTCTGGTCTCAGGATGATATAGTCACTGATTCCTGTGGCCCTTTCTGTCTCTTGGGCTGGTAATCGCCTTGTGTCCTTGGTGTTCTTCATTCTCCTTTGATCCAGGTGGGTCGAGACCAATTGATGCATCTTAGGTGGCTGCTTGCTAGTGTTTAAGACCCCAGATGCCACTCTTCAAAGTGGGATGCAGAATGTTTTCTTAATAGGTTTTATTATGCCAATTGACTTAGATGTCCCCTGAAACCATGGTCCTCAGACCCCTGCCCCTGCTACGCTGGCCTTCGAAGCATTTGGTTTGGTTTAGTCCAATTGTGCTGACCTCCCCTGTATTGTGTGCTGTCTTTCCCTTCACCTAAAGTAGTTCTTATCTACTATCTAGTTAGTGAATACCCCTCTCCCACCCTCCCTCCCTCCACGAAGCTTTTCCTGATTATCCCAGTCCGTGCTTATCTACTACCTCTTCAATAGGAACTTTCTAAGACTCACTAGCTACATCGGAGGACCCTACAGGAGCTATTACTATACTGAACCCAAATAAGACTTTTAAATGCCAATAATTGGGAAGTTGCTCTGCCACCACCCATGAGTACTCTGGGACTTCATCTATTGTTTAGCATATCCAGTAGAACCAGTCTGGATACTTCATGAAACAGTTAAGTTGGTACTCAGTCAAAATTTGCTCAGTTTGTATAATGTATTGAGGAGAGTCCTAACTTGAGAAATGGGACATTTAAGTTCTTATTCCAACTCAGCCATTAACTTGCCTGTCATTAAAAAAAGTTGTTTAACTTTTTGAGAGCCAGTTTCCTCTTCCATGAAATGGGAAAAATAAATAGCTCTACCCTTGTCTTTCTCACTAGGTTGTTAAGAGAATCAAATGAAGTGATGTTGTAAAAGCATTTTGTTTACTGGAAAGCACTGTACAAATGTGAGTGGTTCATTATCACATTGCCTTTGTTCAGTTGGGGGTCAAACCCTGGTGGCATAGTGGTTAAGTGCTACAGCTGCTAACTAAGAGGTTGGCAGCTTGAATTCGCCAGGCTCTCCTTGGAAACTCTATTGGGGCAGTTCCACTCTGTCCTATAGGGTTGCTATGAGTCGTAATCGACTCGACGGCAGTGGGTTTGGTTTGGTTTTGGCTTTTTGACACTGAAACTCAGTATCCGTTATGTTTGTTGAGACTCTCTTTAACTCCTGCTCTGGGGCTTTATGGTTGAGTTCCAGCCTAGACTTGGGTCCACCTCCCAGGTTTCTTCAAAACCAAAAAACCAAACCTGTTGCCATCGAGTCAATTCCAACTCATAGGGATGCTATAGGACAGAGTAGAACTGCCCCATAGGATTTCCAAGGCTGTAAATCTTTAAAGAAGTACACTGCCACATCTTTCTCCTGTGGAGAGGCTTGTGGGTTCGAACTGCTGACCTTCCAGTTAGCAGCTGAGTGTTTAACCACTGTGACACCAGGGCTTCTCCTAGGCTCCTTAGGTGTCAGAAAACCTTTAAAGATCTGTAAAGAAGATGCTTGTGTCTGAATTTGTTCCCTGGGCTGAAAGAACTCAGGTACCCTAATGAAAGACTGAGATAACAGCAGTCAGCGTTGTATGATCAATGGAGATTGCTCCAGAATCCTAAGTCCTTCTTTCTTAAGGCACTAGTTCTCCGACTACCGACACCTGGGCGAATGATCTAGAAGGCCTCTCTTTCCCCATCTATAAAATGAAGGGGCCAAACTAAAACAGTGTTTCCCCAAGAATGATCCAGGAAGCACTGATTATTGGAGATATTAACAGGAGTTTCTTAATTCACGGAACAAATGAGTCTGAGAAACACTGCATAGTAACTTTGTGGGATTCCTAATGTATGTTAACATAGTAAAGGCTCCAAGAAGTCCAGTAAAGACACTTGATTAATTTTTTTAGCATGGAATTTCCCAAATTTGTTTGAGCTCCAAACACTTTTTGCAGCATGCTGTTAACATCACAAGAAGTAGTATTCCATGGAACACCAAATTGGGAAGCACTGGCTTAAATAATCTCTAAATTTACTTCCTGTGCAAAATTCTGTAACTCCACAGCAAGACATCCTCACTCTACATTGGTCACTTAACAAGAATTTTTGAAGATGTTGGGTGTTTAACCCTTTGTCAGATGTCATGGATACAGGGGTGGATGGGGTGGGAGACAAGCACCATATGCCCATTACTATTCAATTCTTTTATGTTTATAAAGCAAAAAGCAATCTACAAATAAATCATAGTTCTTATAGGAAAGTAAAATGCAAATGTGCGAGATAATGCAGTTATTTCCCTTGTTACCTCCATATTTTTAAATACTATGCTTCTAGTGTTATTTCTTCACCTTTATTTAGAAAGTATTATCTTCCTATTATGATAGATGAGAATTTATTTCTCATATACCCTCCAATTTCCTTCTCCCATCTTCCCAATATAATTATAACTCTGCTTTTTAGTTACTTCGAAATCAGTGTTAACATGAGAAGAGTAGTGTGCTATGATTGTATTTTCTTTTTTTTCCGTTGTGCATTAGGTGAAAGTTGACAGAGCAAATTAGCTTCCTATTCAATAGATTATACATGAATGACATTGGTTTCATTCCCCACAATGTGTTATCCCTCTCCCCATTTTCACCCTAGGTTCCCCATTTCCTTTCGTCCTGTTTTTCTACTTCTTTCTGCCTTCTCATCTTCGCTTTTGGGCAAATGTTGCCCTTTTGATCTTATATGATTGATTGTTCTAAGGAGCAAGATCCTCTTGGGTGTTACTGTTTATTTTATGAGAGTGTTTATGGTTTGGCTGAAAGGTGGTCTCTGGGAATGGCTTCTGTTCCAGTTCAGAAGGGTTGTATTTTCTTTTATGTACAGATTTTTGTTTTTTCTGGAGTTAATAATTAACCTGCTATTTTCTTATATTATTTGCCTTTATCATATACTCAATATTTTCCAAACTCTCTATTGTATAATTTATTCTATTAAGTCCTCCTTTTTTTCCCCAAATCCGTCTTGGAACCCACCTTTTTCCTGCTCTAATTTTTACTGCTTTTTAAAAAATGACATCTTTTTAGTGATTTCCTCCAGTTGATATACTTATAGAGCCACATTGTGACCTTTTTCTCCATTTAAATCATGTCATTTAGATAGCTGTAGTGGCATTAGCAAATCACATTTGTAGCTCATGGCCTTATTCTGGGACATGCCTTATGCATGTGCTGAAATAATGCTCAGAGGAAATAGTGCTCTTAGGAAAGTACTTTGAGCAGCCAAAATAGGACCATATTAAGGAAGAATTTGGCCTTTTACTTTTGGCTTGACACATTGTAAAGGTTCACGGAATAATGGTATTTTTAGAACTCAAAGTGACTGTTAGAGTCCATCTAGGCCAATTCTCTTTACAGATTCATAAATTAAGGGCCAGAGTGGCTAAGTGATTTGCCTCAGGGTCATATACCTTTTTGGAGACAGAGACTCTAGATATCTTCACTGCCAGTCAACTATTCTTTTTACTATATGATAAAAAAAAAAAAAAATGACGCTATCTCGTTATTCTAGGAGTTTAACACTTGGCTGTGATAGAGGAAAAGAGAAATTAACCATATTAGTTGAATTAATAATATACTTAAAAATTGCAGATAAAATGTGTTACCAGGTTTAAATGGCCCAGGCCCTGGTCTCGAAGAATTTGTGTTCTATTTGGGAATATCAAATAAGCTTATATAAAACAGTCTGAAAGCAATTATGGACCAAATTGTAAAGAGCCACTTACACAAATAGTTCAGAGAAGGGAGAAAGCGTTGTAGAGAGGTAGTATAACATAAAGGTCATGAGAATGGGCTTTCGTGTTAAACTAACCTAGTTGGAGTCTTATTTTTGCCACTAACTGGCTCTATCATCTTGGATAAGTTACTTAACCTCTTTGAGTCTCAGCTTTCTTAACTGTAAAATGGGGATAAAAATAGTGTTTTTTTTCTCATGGCATTGTTGGCTGAATAGGATTGAATCGAATAACAAACCCACATGTCTAATTAGAAAATTGGAAGCACTCAATAAATACTAGCGATTATCATCATTATTATATTGAGACAGCGAGAAGACCAAGTCTAGAGTAAAGAGTATATAGGGAACAATTTTTTTTTTTTGTATTGAAATACTCTGCATTTTCTACTTAGGTATATTTTATGTTGTTAGTTATCTTTGTACAGAATATTAATAATTAATGTTTTTGTAATCCCCTGAAGTTTCCAAAGTCCTCTCAGATTTTATCTTCTCAACTACCTGATAAATTCCTTGAGACCTAGAGCCATGTTTTCTATTTCTCTGACTTTTTGCAGGGATTTCAATATATTCAAACCAGTCATGCTTTGAGCCTTTAAGTATCTGTAGAATATTGAAATATAAGATTACACACAGGGACACAGACATATTACATATGACTGTCAGTTTGGACTACAGACTGTAAGAAAGAGGTGAAGGCCTTGACCACAGATTCAGTTTAGTTTGTAAAAAGCAATACCATTTCCAGATAAAGTAAAGAAAGATATTCCTAAAACGTGTGTAGGGAACAGTTTATTCATTCCATAAATACTTATTGAAGGCTTACCGAGTGTCAGGCACTATTCTGAACAAAACAAAGTTGAATAAAATGAACAAAGTCTCTGCCCTCATGGAGGGCATTCCAGCTTGAGGAGACAAACAGTAAATAAACCTGTATACATAAGACAGGTAGTGATAAATGCTATGGAAAAATGCAGAGCAGAATAAGGGGAAAGGGAATGACAATGCAGAGTGGGTATTGATCAGGGAAGGACCCTCTAATATAGGTGACATTTGAAGAGAGATCTGAAGGAAATGATAGAGTGTGCCATGCAGATAGTTGGGAGGGTAGGGGGAGGTAGGTGTTCTAGGAATAAGGAAAAGCAAGTACAAAGGCCCTGAGGTGTGAGCGTGCTGCTACCTAATGTGTTTGTAGAATAGCTAGGAAGTTAGTGTAGCTGAGGTAGTGTGAGCTAGAAATTGAGAATAGTAGTAGGAAATGAGGTCAGCAGGACATTAGATCCTGTAGAACAGTTGAAAGCCAATGTAGACTTTGGCTTTTATTCACAGTGAAATGAGGAACTGTTGGACAATTTTGAGCATAGGAGTGACCTGATTCAATTTATATGTAAAATTAATCTGTCTTTTGCAATGAAAATAGATTATAGAAAGGCAAGAATAAAAAGTAGGGAGAACAATTAGGAGGCTATTATAAAAATCCAGGTGAGAGATAATGGTGATTGGAAGTAGCTGTAGAGGTGGTTAGACATGGTTGAAATTTGGATCTATTTTGAATGAAAACCAAAAAAATCAAACCAGTTGCTGTCAAGTTGATTCTGATGCATGGCAACCCCATGTGTGCAGAGTAGAACTGCACTCTATAGGGTTTTCGTGGATGTGACCTTTGGGAGGCAGATGGCCAGGGCTTTCTTTCGAGGTACCTCTGGGTGGGTTCAAACTGCCAACCTTTCAGTTAGTAGTCCAGCATTTAGCCATTTGCACCACTCAGGGAAGAGCCTGTGGAATTTGCTGATTTAGGTTGGATGTGGGGAGTGAGAGAAAGAAGATTCAAGGCTGTCTTCAGCAGTGGATGTCAACAGTGGATGGGAGCTCTTGACTATTTTTGGAGACCTATGAAAGGATTTTATGCAGGGGAATGAAGTGATAACATCTGGGCTTTATGAAGATTAGTTTGGATATTGTACGACCTCACTTAGATAAAAAGACAAGAAAAGGCAAACGTATAGAGAACAAAATTTATTAGTGGTTACCAGGGGTGAGAAGGAGGAGGGAAATGAAAGTTTATGGTGATGGAAGTATTGTGTTGATGAAGGGTAGGGTTGCACAGATGATTAATGAAATTCCTGTCAATAAGTTATATATCTGTAAAAAGTTGAATTGGCAAAAGTTGTGTGATATATTTACAACAATGACAAAAAAAAAAAAAAAGACTAGTTGCTGAGGTTGCTATGTACAACCAAAAACATCCTGGAGTTTAGTTTCTTGGTTTGGAGGTTTAGGGTCATGGTTTCATGGGACATCCCAGTTAACTGGCCTAATAACATGTATAGTGCCTCTGTTCTACCTCCTAGTTTGTTGCTTAGTGCCTGGGGTCTTAAAAGCTTGCAACTGGCCAACCAAGACATAACAATTAGTTGCTATTCATCTTGAACAGCAGAGGAAGAAGGAGAGTCAGGAAGAGGTGGAAGATATGGAATGTGTAGCTGTCTTAGTTATCTAGTACTGCTGTAACAGAAATACCACAAGTGGATGGCTTTAACAAAGAGAAATTTATTCTCTCACTGGTTAGTAGTTTACAAGTCCAAATTCAGGGTGTCACCTCCAGGGGAAGGCTTTCTTTGTCAGCTCTGGAGGAAGGTCCTTGTCCTCAATCTTCCCCTGGTCAAGGAGCTTCTCAGGTGCAGGGACCCTGGGCCCAAAGGACTTGCTCTGTTCTTGGTGCTGCTTTCTTGGTGGTGTGAGGTCCCAAACTCTCTGCTTGCTTCCCTTTCCATTTATCTCTTAAGAGAGAAAAAGTGGTGTAGGCCACACCTTAGGGAAACTCCCTTTTACACTGGATCAGGGAGGTGACCTGATCCTCTTAACATAAAATTACAATCACAAATAGAGCATAACCACACAATACAGGGAATTTATGTTAATGGGTAAGGGACAATTCAGAAAAGGGGGATGAGAATGGTTACACAATTCAAAGAATATAATCAATGTCTCTAAATGGTTGATGTAGAAACTGTTGAATTGGTATATGTTTTGCTGTGCGTATTCTCAACAACAACCAAATAAATAAAAAAAGAAGATTAATCTGGATACATATGGAAGATATACTGGACAAAATTGGAGTGGGATGACAAAATGAAGCCAAAGAGCTGGGAGGTTGTTATTCAGGGTAAAGGTGCCTGAACTGGGACTCTAAAAAAAAAAAAAAAAAATTGGACTCTACTGTTTGCAAAATGCAGGTGAGAATGAAATGGAAAGATAAAATTTTAGAGTAATTTAGAGGGAAGAAACCAACATAGGTAATTGGGTGTGTAGATGATGGTGATACTGAAGGAGACAGTGAAAGGAAGAGTCAAGGGTCCCTTAGTCTTTTTAAAAATCATTTATTTTATTTTTGTTGTTGCTGTGGAGAATATACACAGCAGAACATATAGCAATTTAACACTTTCTACATGTAAAATTCAGTGACATTGATTACATTCTTCAAGTTGTACACACTCTCCTTTTTTGAGTTGTTTCTCCCTCATTAACATAAAATCACTGCCTCCTAAGGTTCCTAGCCTATCTTTCCCGTTGCTGTTGTCAATTTGATCCCATATAGATAGTTCTTCAAAAAGCACAATGCTCAAGGCAGACATTTTTTACTAGTTAAGCTGAACTATTATTTGGTTTTAATAGGACTTCAGGGGATATGTTTGGTTTAAAGTTTAAAGATTATCTCAGAGAAATAGTTTCAGGGGTTCATCCAAACTTCATGGCTCCAGGAAGTTTGGAGTCCATTACAACTTGACATTCTGTTCTACATTTTCCCCCTTTTGATTAGGATTCTTCTATGGAATCTTTGATCAAAATGTTCAGTAATGGTATCCAGGCACCATCCAGTTCTTCCAGTTTCATGGCAAAGAAGGCTGTTGTTCATGGAGTCAATCAGCCACTGTCATGGATTGAATTATGTCCCCCCAAAAATGTGTATATCAACTTGGTTAGGCCATGATTCCCAGTATTGTGTGGTTGTGCTCCATTTGTGACTGTAATTTTATGTTAAGAGGATCAGGTCACCTCCCTGATCCAGTGTAAAAGGGAGTTTCCCTAAGGTGTGCCCTGTACCACCTTTTGTCTCTTAAGAGATAAAAGGAAAGGGAAGCAAGCAGAGAAGCTTTAAAGATTATCTCGGGCAATAGTTTCAGGGCCCTTAGTCTTTATGACACTGCCTCTTTCAAAGGCACATGTTCATCTGGCCCAAGAGCTAAATTTGCCCTCCAAAACAAGACTTTGGTTCCAGCCTCTTTTCCACTGTCTTTTACCTTTTTTTTTTTTTTTTTACCTACCGGGGCAGGTTGAGATGTTAATGGGGATTTATGTGTAGGTCTGTGAGAAGATGATCAGTGGCAGAAGTATCTGGATAGTCATTCAGGGAGAGAGATTCAGTGATGAATATTATGGGCAGCTTCAGGAGTGGTATCTAACCAGTTAAAGGGACACTGGGGGATAGTAGGGGATTTGGGGGATTAATTTAAGGGCTTATAGGGAGAAGGAAACCCTGGTGGTGTAGTGGTTAAGTGCTATGGCTGCTAACCAAAGGGTCGGCAGTTCGAATCCGCCAGGCTCTCCTCGGAAACTCTGTGGGGCAGTTCTACTCTGTCCTATAGTGTCGCAATGAGTCGGAATTGACTCGATGGCACTGGGTTTGGTTTTTTTTTTTTTTTTAATAGGGAGAAGATGGAAAGAGGGGCTGATGGCTGATATTATGGTGGTTTATTCTGGCTGCTCAGTCTCTAGACTACTCCAGGAGAGGCCCCCAGTCTGTAAGGCCCAAGAAGTTTGATATAGTCCATTCCTCCCATCATTTGCTTTGGGTTGCCTATGACTGTCATTGTCTCTGTGCCACCTCACCCCTCACCCTCAGCTGAAATACTGCTCTTTCTCCACAGGCTCTCACTATATGTCAGTCCTTCCTTAGAAATTGGAGCTGCTGAGAAGCAGGTGACTTTAGGGGTGGCCTTAGGACAAAATTTCTGCCCTCAAGGTCTCTGTATGCTCCCAGCTATAAATTCCAGAGTATGATATTTAGAACTTCCCAGATTCCTGTAGGGTGTGTGTCAGTGTGTGTATTCGAGAGGATGGTTGGCAGGGTGAGACAAACACATGTTCTGACAAGGAGAAGATTGTCAAGATGACGTGGAAAACCAGAGCCCTAGACTCTGTTTTCTTAGCATTCATGCTCTGGGACTCTGTTAATTATCTATGTCCATGTGCTGGAGTTCATATCGGTGCTGGGAGGGGGAGGCTTTTCTTGTCCTCAACCTTCACTGGTTTCATAACAGTGTGTCTACTGATTAAAATATACTTACCAGGGAAAAACATACTTTTGGGAAAGAAGATGGCCTCATACCATTCCCTTCCCTTCTCTGGGCCTTCTCTTTGTGGGAGTGGTGGGATATGAACTACAGATATTCTGCAAGTGCCTATTGACTCTGATCTTCTAGAATTCTATGATTGTTTCTGAAGAGGAAGTAGTTTTTAGAAGTTCTGTTACAGCCTGTAGTGACTGTATGGTGACTCAGTAGGAGGGCTAAGCTACTGAGATGGTAAGAGAAAGGAGGATTTTAGAAGGTCTGTGGTGAAGGGACTGAAGAAGGAGTCTGTTTCCCTTGGCTGGGCATAATACTGTTGCTGGTAGCATAAACACTCGAGGCTGATGGGAGACATGTGGAGAAATACCTGTTCTTGGGAATCATCTTTCCCCACTTGAGTCAGGTGGGCAGATTGTAGAAAAGGACTGGAGGATTTCATGTTTAGGGTAGACTCTAATCCGCTTCTCTCACTCTTCCCTGAGTTTCGTGACCCTTGACACCTTCAAAGACCCCTCTTTAAAGCGGTGAAAGTGAGACAAGTAAGCTGTGCTGTCCAAGTCACTAGTCACTTTTTTGGACGTAGATGATATATGTGTTGTTCTGGTGACTCTGTCTTGAGACCTTTTTCAGTGTCCTAAGCTCCATATCAGTTACCTGAGTTTGTTTCTGGGCTGACTTCTTACATAGGTGTGTTCAGTAAACATTTAATGAGGAGAATGGCTTTAGGTAAATCCACTGCACTTTTCTGAGCCTTCTTTTCCTACCTTTAAACTGTGGGAAAGGACCACTGGTAGTGTAACGGTTAAGCGCTCGGCTGCTACCACTTGGTGGTTTGAACTGACCCAACCCAATGGCTTTACAGGAGAAAGGCCTGGCAATCTATTCTCATAAAGATTACAGCCTAGAAAATCCTGTAGGTTTTCTACTCTGTCACGAGTTCGCCGTAACTCAGAATTGACAGCACCTAACAAGAACGAACTGTGGGAAGTGGACAGGATACTTGCTAAAGGTAATTTCTGGCACTGATCTTCAGAATTTCTGTCAAAAATATCGTGTGACAAGGCAACTGGGAGAAGTTGGAGGAAGGGGAGGAACTCAGTGTTGGCCTCGTGTCTTTACTGAAGATAGCAAGTAGTTAGGTTGAGGCAAAAGTTCTTGCTTTAGGAGAGCCTTACATGTACAACAATAAATACAGAAGGTATGGAGCTGAGGATGGGCCTTCTCCCTTTTCCTGGATTTGTTGAGAGATATTGGGCAGTGGTAATAATTCCCACTGTCTGACACCTTAAGCCTTTATCTGAGAATTTGAAACTCTCAGTTCCAGTGTTTAGAAGTCATTTGATTCATTTCCCATACCCCCATACCCCCAACATTCTACTGCCATACCCCCACCCCCAGCAATCTCCATAAGTGATGATTTGGATTCTGGAACACCACTCAGGCCAGAGTCCACTCACTATCTGTCCCATTTTTAGACAGCTCTGTTACAAAATTCGTACATATATTCCCTCCCTATGACTTTCTCCCCACTCCATTCTTGGCCCTTGGTCTTTGTTCTGTGTTTTGGAATGACATAGAATAATCCTATTCTTTCTTCCACAAGACAGCCTTTCAGATATTTGAAGGCTTATTGTAACTATTTTATACGCTGAACACAGAATTATAGAAATTTAAATCTAGAAGTGGCCTTTAAGTCATCTAGTTCAGAAAATTTCAAAAATTTTAAAGTGTTAGGGGAATCTTTCAAATAAAATCATATCTATCTATATATATGTATATATTTGTTGTGTGCCATCGAGTTGGTTCTGACTCATAACAGCCCTATGACAGAGTAGAACTGCCGCATAGGGTTTCCTAAGCTGTAATCTTTACGGGAACAGATCTCCAGGTCTTTTCTTCCCCAGAGTAGCTGGTGGATTCGAACCTCTGACCTTTCAGTTAGTAGTTGAGTGCTTAACCATTGTGCCACCAGGGATTGATATATTGATTAAGATGAGTAGGCTCTGGATTCTGCCTGGGCTCCAGTCCCCACTCTAACATTCACCAGTTGGGCCAGTTATTTCACCTCTTTAGACTTCAGTTTTCCCATCTGTAAAATGGAGATAATAACAGTTTCTACTTATAGATTGTTGTGAGGTATAATTGGAATAACATATAAAGGGCTTAGTGCTTGGTAAACTGTGTCCTATTTTTTATTATACCTAAAGCAAGTAAGAAAGCCCTGGTGGCGTAGTGGTTAAGTGCTATGGCTGCTAACCAAATGGTTGGCAGTTCGAATCCACCAGGTGCTCCTTGGACACTCTATGGGGCAGTTCTACTCTGTCCTATAGGGTCGCTATGAGTCAGAATCGACTCGACGGCAATGGGTTTAAAGCAGGTAAGAGCAGAGATCTGTAGCTGTGGTCCGTCCTGGGATCTGTAAAGCTCACTTTGAAAACCCCTGATCTAGTCCTTTGTGTTTTATGGATGAAGTAATACAGAGTCCACACCTCCAAGTTACTCATGATGTGGTTTCCTGAACAGCCCTTTCATCATCCACGTCCGTCTTCTCTAGATATACTCTAGTTGGTTAATATCTCTCATTAGGTATTACAGGTATGGTTGCCTCACAGAAGATGCTTATTACCATTTTTGTTCTGACTTTACATGTCTAAGATTAAATTAGCCCCATTGACAGCCACACACCACCACTCAGTTTACCATCTCCCATAATACCTAATATTTTTTCTATTTACTTTAAAAATAAACTGTGTTTCTCCTGTGCTGTACTTATATATTTGTTCTTTGATTTTCTTCAATGTGGGAACCCCACATACGAGGAACGTGAGGATCATAGAGTGGAAGTGACTTGGTCAGGGTCACATAGCGGTTATAACTTGTTCTAGACAGGAGGACACCTAAATTCCTTGTTCTAGACACTGTGCTTCTACTCACACAACCTTAGCTTCTTTGACAATTTGTCACCAGTCTAGCCAGTAATTTACTTACAGGATTTAGGGCCAGCTATGGAAATGTTGGCTATAACTTATAAGGCTAAAGACATTAAAGGCAAAACTCAGAGAAGTAACATTCCTTTCCTTAGTTCAGATGTTCACATTCATTCATACAACATTTTTTTTACTGAACATCTACTATGTATAGTCTACTACGTACCTTGAGGCTTCGGAGGGCAAGGGGACCAGTGAGGAGGCATTTACAATAGGTTAGGCAAGATATGATAATGGAGATAATTGCAGAGGTAGTGAAAAGTGGTCAGATTTTGGATGTACTTTGAAAGCAGAGTCGACAGGATTTGCTTAAGGACTGGATGTGCAATATAAAAGAATAGAGTCAAGAGTATCTCTAAGGTTTTTGGTGTGAGTAAATGGAATTCCCATTAGTTGAGATCAAAAGGAAACTGGAAGCAGCAGCTTTGGGGAAAGATCAGGAAATTGTGTTTCACCCACAGAGATGTAAAATTGCAGCTGTGACAAGTGCTAAGAAGGAGATGTACATGAAGTATGGGAGACTATTACAGGGGCACTTATCCCAGTCAGGAAGATCAGGGAGGCCTCCGTAAGGAATTTATAGGTTAGCTGAGATCTGAAGGTTGAGAAGGAGCTATCTCTGTAAAGCTCCAGGGAGGAGCATTCTAGGCAAAGGGACTTCCAAGTGCCAAGGCCCTGTGTCAGGCCAGAGCACAGGGAGTACAAGAAATTAAAAGGAGGCCAGTATGACTGGAGAGCAGGGGGTAAGGAGAGGGAAGAGTTTGCATGAAACAGGAGTGGAGAGATAGGCAGGGCTTAGACCACAAAGTAGCCCATAGATCATGGTGAGAAGTTTTGTTTTTAGCCTAAGAGTAGGTAATGGGGAGCCATTGAATAGTTACAAGTAGGGGTGTGACATATCAGATTTACATTTTGAAAAGACCACTCCCTTGATAATGTGTTTATTAAAAAGGGGGAAAAAAAGGCCTAGGCTGCGGATCTGCAGACAGGTTCTAACTATTGCTTTGTGACCTTCAGCAAGAGATAACACCCTTTTGAGACTCAGTTTCCTGACAACAGCTCTTATCCTACCAGTCTCAAAAGATTGCTACAAAGATAAGCTGAGATGACAGATGAGAAAATATGCTGAAAAGACTTACTTAATACTATGAAGCGGTGCCAATACTCACACACATTGCACATGTAGGAGGGCATTGTTAGCTGAGGGATTCAGGACTGGCAGCCACATATGACTTTTCTATCTCATCCAAAATGCCCTTTCCTCTGATGAATGTTTTGCCTCTTTTCTCAGACATGGCTCAAAAGCCACCATTTCTAAGAAGTGTTCTATGACTTAGCACATCTGACTTGTTATTTTTCTTTGCATTTCTTTGGTAATTTCCTACTTTTGCATTTGTCGTTGCTGTTGTTCTCTCTGATCAGTGTTTCCTAAGATTGGCCTTAGGTGGTAGATGGTTTAGATCTCTCTGATTAAAGATTTTAGCTTATGAAAGAAGGCAAACAGTTGGTTGGCACTAATTGCCAGGTGGCCACTCTGACAAAGGTTGCTCGGTCTGTTCCTCCATGGCTTGGGATTTTACAGGTAAAATGTTTTGAGGTGGGGAGAGGGGCTTTTAGCTTAAGAGCCTTACAGCAAAAGGATCCAGTTCAGAATCACACATGACATGTAGTTGTCAAGTCTCTTTAGTCTCTTTTAATCTAGAATACTGCCTTGGTCTTTACTTGCTCTTCATGGCCTTAATATTCTATCTTTATCAATCTAACAGTCAACAAAATACAGCCTAAGGTCTAAATTAAATTGGTTGCTCTTTCATGTACATCAGGGACCACCATAGGGCTGACAAATTTTGGGAAGTAAGGGTATTTTCTAAACTACCAATATCAGCTTATATACTGTCACTCAGTTAAAAATAAAGGTATTTAACTGCGTAAGAATAGGACATACATCATCCTTTATATTGAAAAAATTTAGCTTTATGAACAATACCACTGAGAGATGAAAATGTTGCCTAGGATTGTCATTGGCCTGTAGGCTGGCCTGTGCGTTTCTGCCTCTGTGTTTAAGCTACATTGTTCTGCTTCCCTGAATTGGTCTGTTCGTGATCTAGGCTGGTTGAAATCTGGCTTATTCTTTAAGAACCATCTGAAATGCCACCTTCTTTTTTTTTTAATTTTTATTGTGCTTTAAGTGAAAGTTGACGAATCAAGTCAGTCTCTCATACAAAAATTTATATACACCTTGCCGTATACTCCTAGGTTGCTCTCTCCCTAATGAGACAGCATGCCCCTTCCTTCCACTCTCTATTTTTGTGTCCATTCAGCCAGCTTCTGACCCGCTCTGCCCTCTCATCTTCCCTCCAGACAGGAGATGCCCACATAGTCTCATGTGTCTACTTGATCTAAGAAGCTCACTCTTCACCAGTATAATTTTCTATCCCATAGTCCAGTCCAATCCCTGTCTGAAGAGTTGGCTTTGGGAATGGTTCCTGTCTTGGGCTAACAAAGGGTCTGGGGACCATGACCTTCAGGGCCCTTCTAGTCTCAGTCAGACCATTAAGTCTGGTCTTACGAGAATTAGGGGTCTGCATCCCACTGCTCTCCTGCTCCCTTAGGGGTTCACTGTTGTGTTCCCTGTCAGGGCAGTCATCGGTTGTATCCGGGTACCATCTAGTCCTTCTGGTCTCAGGCTAATGTAGTCTCTGGTTTATGTGGCCCTTTCTGTCTCTTGAGCTCATAATTACCTTGTGTCTTTGGTGTTCTTCATTCTCCTTTGCTCCAGGTGGGTTGAGACCAATTGATGCATCTTAGATAGCCGTTTGCTAGTGTTTAAGACCCCAGAAGCCACTCTCCAAAGTGGGATACAGAATGCTTTCTTAATAGATTTTATTATGCCAATTGACTTAGATGAAGTCTAAGGGACCCTTGAAACCGTGGTCCCTAAACCCCCGCCCCTGCTACCCTTGCCTTCGAATCATTCAGTTTATTCAAGAAACGTCTTTGCTTTTAGTTTAGTCCAGTTGTGCTGACCTCTTCTGTATTGTGTCTTGTCTTTCACTTCACCTAAAATAGTTTTTATCTACTATCTAATTAGTGAAAACTCTTCTCCTTCTCTCCCTCCCTCTCATAACCATCAAAGAATATTTTCTTTATTTAAACTATTTCTCAAATTCTTAAAATAGTGGTCTCATACAATATTTGTCATTTTGCAACTGACTAATTTCACTCAGCATAATGCCTTCCAGGTTCCTCCATGTTATGAAATGTTTCCTGGATTCATCATTGTTCTTTATGAATGCGTAGTATTCCATTGTGTGAATATACCATAATTTATCCATTCATCTGTTGATGGGCACCTTGGTTGCTTCCATCTTTTTGCTATTGTAAACAGTGCTGCAGTGAACATGGGTGTGCATATATCTGTTCGTGAAATGCCACCTTCTTTGTGAAGCTTTTCCTGATTCTCATTTTCCAACTTTTTTCTTGCCCTTAGCCAGGAGAAATAATAAAATCTAGATTTAGAAAGGACATTTGATTAAATATCCTCTCATTTACAGTTTACTAGCTGGGAGAATCATTGTTTTATTTAAATATAATAAATAAGACCCTCTACAGCATATCAACACCTGCATTTCTGACAAGTGATTAGAGGCTCATTTTTGAAACCAGGTTTTCTTTTTGACCACGATATTTTAACATACAAAAATCTATCCAAATGAGCAGCCTCACAGGCCTCTTGTTAAACTTTAGTTTCAATTCCTCTTGAGGATAACTATCTATTTGAGATGTTCTCCCAATAGCCACATTTTTTTTTTTTTTTTTAAAACAAGGGATTTTATTCTCCAGGAATTCACTAATCGTGATATCGGTGTACAACAGCAGACATTTTTTTTAATAATTTATTTCATTTTTGTTATTGTTGAGAATATGCACAGCAGAACATACACCAATTCAAAAATTTCTACATGTACAATTCAACGATATTGATTACATTCTCTGAGTATAGAACCATTCTCACTCTTTTTCCAGTTGTTTCTCCTCCATTAAACATAAACTCACTGTCCCCTAAGATTCCTATGTAATCTTTCAAGTTGCTCTTGTCAATTTGATCCCATATAGATAGATCTTAAAGGAGCACAGCACTCAAGGCAGACATTCTTTATTAGTTAAGCTAAATTATTGCTTGGTTTTAAGAAGTTAAGTCAGAAAATCTTAAATGTAACATCCAAATTTGGTAAAAATCTATCCAGCTGTTTTCACATGATACGGAACAAACTGATAGAAACCTAATTATAATTGTATAGATAGCCATGCTCCACAGATAATCCACTAGCTTCTGGTAGCAGGTTTTTCAAACTTTATTTTTTTGGTATTCATAGATATGTGTCAGGCACTGTACTACTAGGTGCTTAAGATATAGCAATAAGCCAGAGAAATCTAGTTTTTGTCCTTATGGAGCTCACAGTCTGGTGGGGCAAGAATTTTGTCAACTCTGAGCTGGCATTTTATTTGGGAAGGAAATGTCGAAGACAATGTGTTTTTCCGTATTTGCGAGGGCAGTGAGGGGCTCGTCTCAAGCAAATGGAGGTGCAAGTGTTCCTGTGACGCTTGAGCACTACCAAGGACTGGGAAGGTAGATACGTGAGGGCATCCTTGCCCAAGGTTTTGAGTCTTTAGGAAGTTATCAGAATATTGAAGAGATGGTGGTGGGTATGGTCTTGGTCACTGGCTAAGGCTCAAAGTGGATGGGAGTCTCCTCTGCTTTCCTGAGTGCTCCTGGAGATTCTTAGAGAGGCCTTCTGCATGTTAATTTGGGTACACTCAAATCGGTATAGTGGAACAAACACTAGCCTAGAGGTTAGAAACCTGGGACCTAGTTATAGAATTGCCTTAAACCTCATGTGTAACCTTGGCAAGCTATTTCCTCTGGATTTCTTTCTTCTTTAATGATATTTTATTGTGTTTTTAGTGAAAGATTACGCAGCAAAACAGGTTCCCATTCAAAAATTTCTACACAAATTTTTCAATGACATTGGTTTCACTCTTCACAATGTGTCAACATTTTTATTATTTCCGTTTTGTTTCCTGTAATCTAGTTTCCCTTTCCCGTTACCTTTGCTTTAAAGTAACTGTTGACCATCAGGTCTCATGTACATGATTTTTTAAAGGAGCACAGAACTTACTGGTGATATTTATTTTATGAACCAATCTGTTATTTAGCTAAAAGGTGACCTTAAGGAATAGTTTCAGTTCAAGATTTAGAGAGTATTTCACGGCAATAGTCTCAGGGAGTCCTCTAGTCTCAACTGCTCCAGTGAGCCTGGGCTTTTTAAGAATCTGAGTTCTATTCCTTATTGTTCTCCCATTCTGTCAGAATCCATCTATTGTGGTCCTGATCCCAGTGATTGGTAGTGGTAGCCAGGCACCATCTATTTCTTCTGGCCTCAGGGTAGATGAAGCCTTGGTTTGTGTAGGCAGTACTGTAGACTAGTTTCTTCTGAGTCCTGGATTTCCTTCTTTCCCTTTTGCTCCAGATGACTAGAGACCAGTAGTTGTATCTTAGATCCTCTAGATTTCTTGTATCTTTAAAATGAGGACAATAATACCTGGTCTATCTACTACTAAGGTAGCTGTGAGAATCAGGTGAGGGGATGTCCTCTAAAACACTTATATACTGTGTACGTGTAAGGAATTAGTTGGATTCTTTTTTTTTTCAATTGTACTTTAGGTGATGGTTTTCAGGACAAACTAGCTTCTCATTAAACAGTTAAGACACATACTATTTTATTACATTGGTTAACAACTCACGACAAGTCAACACTCTCCTTTCTCATCCTTGGGTTCCCTATTACCAGCTTTCCTGTCCCCTCCTGCCTTCTAGTCCTTTGCCCCTGGGCTGGTGTGCCCCTTTAGTCTGATTTTGTTTTATGGGCCTGTCTAATCTTTGGATGAAGGGTGAACCTGAGGAGTGACTTCATTACTGAGCTGAAGGGGTGTCCGGGGGCCATACTCTTGGGGTTTCTCCAGTCTCTGTCAGACTAATAAGTCTGGTCTTTTTTTGTGAGTTAGAACCTTGTTCCACATTTATCTCCAGCTCTGTCCGAGACCCTTATTGTGATCCCTGTCAGAGCAGTTAGTGGTAGTAGCCAGGCAACATCTAGTTGTACTGGACTCAGTCTGATGGAGGCTGTGGTAGTTGTGGTCCATTAGTCCTTTGGACTAATCTTTCCCTTACATCTATCTTTAGTTTTCTTCATTTTCCCTTGCTCCCAAAGGGGTGAGACCAGTGGAGTATCTTAGGTGGCTGTTCACAGGCTTTTAAGACCCCAGATACTACTCACCAAAGTAGAATGTAGAACATTTTCTTTATGGACTATGTTATGCCAGTTGAGCTAGATGTTCCCCTAGACCATGGTCCCCCACAGCCCTCAGCCCAGCAATTTGGTCCCTCAGGGAGTTTGGATGTGTCTGTGAAGCTTCCATGACCTTGCCTTTGCCTTGTACAACTTGTGCCGCCTTCCCCACTGTTGTGTACTGTCTTAACCTTCACCAAAATTACCATTTATCTATTGCCTAGTGTTTTTCCATCCCGACCCCTCGCCTCCCTCATAACCAGCAAAGATTTTTTTCTTCTTGTGTGTGAACCTTTTCATGAGTTTTTATAGTAGTATTCTCATACCATATTTGTCGTTTTCTGATTAGCTTATTTCACTCAGCATGATGCTCTCCAGATTCATCCATGTTGTGAGATGCTTCGCAGATTCATCATTGTTCTTTATCATTGCATAGTACTCCATTGTGTGTATGTACCATAGTTTGTTTATCCATTCATCTGTTGATGGGCATCTAGGTTGTTTCCATCTTTTTGCAATTGTGAACAATGCTGCAGTGAACATTGGTGTGCATATGTCTATTCATGTAACGACTCTTATTTCTCTAGGATATATTCCTAGGAGTGGGATTGCTGTATCATATGGTATTTCTATTTCTAGCTTTCTATGGAAGCACCATATTGATTTCCAAAATGGTTCTATCATTTAGCATTCCTGCCAGCAGTGCATAAGAGTTCCAATCTCCCCACAGCCTCTCCAACATTTGTTATTTTCTGTTTTTTTTTTTTATTCGTGCCAGTAATGCCAGGGTGAGATGGTATCTCATTGTGATTTTCTTTTCTTTTTTTTCTTAATTTTTATTGTGCTTTAAGTGAAAGTTTACAAATCAAGCCAGTCTCTCACACAAAAGCCCACATACACCCTGGTAAAAAAAAAAAAAAAAAAAAAAAGTACATACTCCCAATTACTCTCCACCTAATGAGACAGCCCTGCTCT
This sequence comes from Loxodonta africana, assembly GCF_030014295.1. Taxonomy (NCBI): domain Eukaryota; kingdom Metazoa; phylum Chordata; class Mammalia; order Proboscidea; family Elephantidae; genus Loxodonta; species Loxodonta africana. The sequence goes on from NC_087365.1 coordinate 34,168,366, forward strand.
CTCCCTCCACTCTCTCCTTTTGTGTCCATTTCGCCGTCTTCTAACCCCTTCTACCCTCTCATCTACCCTCCAGGCAGGAGATGCCAACACAGTCTCAAGTGTCCACCCAATCCAAGAAGCTCACTCCTCACCAGCATCCCCCTTCAACCCATTGTCCAGTCCAATCCATGTCTGAAGAATTGAGTTCGGGAATGGTTCCTATCCTGGGCCAACAGAAGATCTGGGGGCCATGACCACCGGGGTCCCTCCAGTCTCAGTCAGACCATTAAGTCTGAGAATTTGGGGTCTGCATCCCACTGCTCTCCTGCTCCCTCAGGGGTTCTCTGTTGTGTTCCCTGTCAGGGCAGTCATTGGTTGTAGCTGGGCATCATCTAGTTCTTCTGGTTTCAGGATGATGTAGTCTCTGGCTCATGTGGCCCTTTCTGTCTCTTGGGCTTGTAATTACCTCTGTCCTTGGTGTTCTTCATTCTCCTTTGATCCAGGTGGGTTGAGACCAATTGATGCATCTTAAATGGCTGTTTGCTAGCGTTTAAGACCCCAGACGCCATTCTTCAAAGTGGGACGCAGAATGCTTTCTTAATAGATTTTATTATGCCAGTTGACTTAGATGTCCCCTGAGATCATAGTCCCCAAAATCCTGCCCCTGCTACACTGGCCTTCGAAGCATTCAGCTTATTCAGGAAACTTCTTTGCTTTTGGTTTAGTCCAGTTATACTGACCTCCCCTGTATTGTGTGTTGTCTTTCCCTTCACCTAAAGTAGTTCTTATCTACTATCTAGTCAGTAAATAACCCTCTCCCACCCTCCCTCCCTCAGCCCTCTCATAACCACAAAAGAATGTGTTCTTCTCAGTTTAAACTATTTCTCAAGATCTTATAATTGTTGTACAATATTTGTCCTTTTGCATCTGACTAATTTCACTCAGCATAATGCCTTCCAGGTTCCTCCATGTTATGAAATGTTTCACAGATTCATCACTGTTCTTTATCGATGTATAGTATTCTATCGTGTGAATATACCATAATTTACTTATTCATCTATCCGTTGATGAACACCTTGGTTGGTTCCATCTTTTTGCTATTGTAAACAGTGCTTCAGTAAACATGGGTGTGCATATATCTGTTCGTGTAAAGGCTCTTATTTCTCTAGGATATAATCCGAGGAGTGGGATTGCTGGATCGTATGGTAGTTCTATTTCTAGCTTTTTAAGGACACTCCAAATCGATTTCCAAAGTGATTGTACCATTTGACATTCCCACCAGCAGTGTATAAGAGTTCCAATCTCTCCACAACCTCTCCAACATTTATTATTTTGTGTTTTTTGAATTAATGCCTGCCTTGTTGGAGTGAGACGAAATCTCATTATAGTTTTGATCTGCATTTCTCTAATGGCTAATGACTGTGAACATTTGCTCATGTATCTGTTAGCTACCTGAATGTCTTCTTTAGTGAAGTGTCTATTCATATCTTTTGCCCATTTTTTAATAGTGTTATCTGTGTTTTTGTAGTTGAGTTTTTGCAGTATCTTCTAGATTTTAGAGATCAGAAGCTGATCGGAAATGTCACAGCTAAAAACTTTTTCCCACTCTGTAGGTAGTCTTTTAACTCTTTTGGTGAAGTCTTTGGATGAGCATAGGTGTTTGATTTTTAGGAGCTCCCAGTTATCTAGTTTTTCTGCATTCTTCATAATGTTTTGTATACTGTTTGTGCCATGTATTAGGGCTCCTAACGTTGTCCCTATTTTTTCTTCCATGATCTGTATTGTTTTAGATTTTATATTTAGATCTTTGATCCATTTTGAGCTCGTGTTTGTGCATGGAGTGAGGTATGGGTCTTGTTTCATTTTTTTGCAGATGGTTATCCAGTTATGCCTGCACCATTTGTTCAAAAGACTGTCTTATCCCCATTTAACTGTTTTGCGGCCTTTGTCAAATATCAACTGCTCATATGTGGATGAATTTATGTCTGGATTCTCAATTCTGTTCCAGTGGTCTATGTATCTGTTGTTGTATCAGTACCAGGCTGTTTTGACTACTGTGGCAGTATAATAGGTTCTAAAATCATGTAAAGTAAGGCCTCCCGCTTTGTTCTTCTTTGTCAGTAATGCCTTTTTTATCCAGGGCCTCTTTCCCTTCCATATGAAGTTGGTGATTTGTTTCTGCATCTCATTAAAGAATATCGTTGGGATTTGGACCGAAATTGTATTAAATGTATAGATCGCTTTTAGTAGAATAGACATTTTTATAATGTTAATAAGTCTTCCTATCCATGAGCAAGGTATGTTCTTCCACTTATATAAGTCTCTTTTGGTTTCTTGCAGAAGTGTACTGTAGTTTTCTTTGTATAAGTCTTTTACATCTCTGATTAGATTTATTCCTAAGTATGTTATCTTCTTGGGGGCTACTGTAAATGGCATTGATTTGCTGATTTCCCCTTCGATGTTCTTTTTCTTGGTGTAGAGGAATCCGACTGATTTTTGTATGTTTATCTTGTATCCCGATACTCTGGTGAATTCTTCTATTAGTTTCAGTAGTTTTCTGGAGGATTCTTTAAGGTTTTCTGTGTATAAGGTCATGTCATCTGCAAATAGAGATACTTTTACTGTTTCTTGCCAATCTGGATGCCCTTTATTTCTTTATCTAGCCTAACTGCTCTGGCTAGGACCTCCAACACAATGTTGAATAAGAGCTGTGATAAAGGGCATCCTTGTCTGGTTCCTGATCTGAGTGGGAATGCTTTCAGGCTCTCTCCATTAAGGGTGATGTTGGCTGTTGGGTTTGTATAAATGCCCTTTATTATGTTGAGGAATTTTCCTTCTATTCTTATTTTGCTGAGAGTTTTTATCATGAATGGGTGTTGAACTTTGTCAAATGCCTTTTCTGCATCAATTGATAAAATCATGTGATTCTTTTGTTTTATTTATGTGGTAGATTACATTAATTGTTTTTCTACTGTTGAACCATCCCTGCATACCTGGTATGAATCCCACTTGGTCATTGTGAATTATTTTTTTGATATGTTGTTGAATTCTATTGGCTAGAATTTTGTTGAGGATTTTTGCATCTACATTCATGAGGGATATAGGTCTATAATTTTCTTTTCTTGTGGTGTCTACCTGGTTTTGGTATCAGGGATATGGTAGCTTCATAGAATGAGTTTGGTAGTATTCCGTCCTTTTCTTTGCTCTGAAATACCTTAGTAGTAGTGGTGTTAACTCTTCTCTGAAAGTTTGGCAGAACTCTGCAGCGAAGCAGTCCAGACCAGGGCTTTTTTTTGGTGGGAGTTTTTTGATTACCTTTTCAATCTCTTCTTTTGTTATGGGTCTATTTAATTGTTCTAGCTCTGTTTGTGTTAGTTTAGGTAGGTAGTGTGTTTCTAGGAATTCATCCATTTCTTCTAGGTTTTCAAATTTGTTAGAGTGCAGCTTTTCGTAGTAATCTGATATGATTTTTTAAATTTCAGTTGGGTCTGTTGTAATATCATCCATCTCATTTCTTATTTGGGTTATTTGCTTTCTCTCTTGTTTCTCTTTTGTCAGTTTGGCCAGTGGTTTATCAATTTTGTTGATTTAAAAAAAACAGCTTTTGGTCTTGTTAATTCTTTCAATTGTTTTTCTCTTTTCTATTTCATTTAGTTCAGCTCTAATTGTTATTATTTGTTTTCTTCTGGTGCCTGTGTGTTTCTTTTGTTGATCTCTATTTGTTGAAGTTGTAGGGATAATTCTTTGATTTTGCCCTTTCTTCCTTTTGGATGTGTGCATTTGTTGATATAAATTGCCCTCTGAGCACCGCTTTTGCTGTGTCCCAAAGGTTCTGATAGGAAGTGTTTTCATTCTCATTGGATTCTATGAATTTCTTTATTCCATCCTTAATGTCTTCTATAATCCAGCCTTTTTTGAGCAGGGTACTGTTCAGTTTCCAAGTGTTTAATTTTTTTTTTTCATACTTTTCCTGTTATTGATTTCTACTTTTATGGTTAGAGAAGATGCTTTATAATATTTCAATGTTTTGGATTCTGCCAAGGCTTGCCTTATGACCTAATAAGTGGTCTATTCTAGAGAATATTCCATGTGCACTAGAAAAGGAAGTATACTTGGTTGCTGTTGGGTGGAGTGTTCTGTATATATCTATGAGGTCAAGTTGTTTGATTATGGCCTTTAGATCTTCCGTGTTCTTATTGATGTCCTATCCTCCACTGAAAATGGTGTGTTGAAGTCTCCTACCATTATTGTGAAGCTGTCTTTCTCACTTTCAATGCTGAAAGAGTTTGTTTTATGTACGTTGCAGCCCTGTCATTGGGTGCATAAATATTTACTATCGTTATATCTTCTTGGTGTATTGTCCCTTTAATCATTATATAGTGTCCTTCCTTATCCTTTCTGATGGATTTAACTTGAAAGTCTATTTTGTCAGAAATCTATATTGCCACTTCTGCTCTTTCTTGATTGTTGTTTGCTTGATATATATTTTTTCATCCTTTGCGTTTTAGTTTGTTTTTTTTCTCTAGGTCTAAGGCGTGTCTCTTGTAGGCAGCATATAGATGGATCTTGTTTTTTAATCCATTCTGCCACACTCTGTCTCTTAACTGGTGCATTTACTCCATTTACATTCAGGGTAATTATGGATAGGTATGAATTTGTGCTATCATTTTAATGTCTTTTTTTGTGTGTTGTTGACAGTTTCTTTTTCCCTCTTAATTTTATGTGCTGAGTAGATTATCTTTATATATTGCCCTTTCCTCATATTTGTTGTTGTTGATTTTGTTTCTGCTGAGTCTCTATTTTTTTCTTGTATTTTATTTTGATGAGTAGCATAGTTTGTCTCCTTTATGGTTACCTTATTATTTACCGCTATTTTTCTAAATTTAAACCTAACCTTTTTTTTCTTTGTGTTACCGTATCTTCCTCTCCATATGGAAGGTGTATGATTATATTTCTTAGTCCCTCTTTATTATTCTAATGTTGTCTTCTTTTATATAATAACATCGCTGTTACCCTATCTTGAGCTTTTTTTTTATAATCTTGCTTTGGATTTGCCTGTCTGGGTTGACTTCTGGTTGCTCTGCCCAGTGTTCTAGCCTTGGGTCGATACCTGATATTATTGATTTTCTAACCAGAGAACTCCCTGTAGTATTTCTTGTAGTTTTGGTTTGGTTTTTATGAATTCCCTAAACTTGTGTTTGTCTGGAAATGCCTTAATTTCACCTTCGTATTTAAGAGACAGTTTTGCTGGATATAAGATTCTTGGCAGGCAATTTTTTTCCTTTAATTTTTTAAATATGTCATCCCATTGCCTTCTTGCCTGCATGGTTTCTGCCGAGTAGTCTGAGTTTATTCTTATTGGCTCTCCTTTGTAGGTGACTTTTCATTTATCCCTCACTGCTGTTTTAATTCTCTCTTTATCTTTGGTTTTGGCAAGTTTGATTATAATATGTCTTGGTGACTTTCTTTTAACATAGCTTATGTGGAGTTCGATGAGCATCTTGGATAGATATCTTCTCATCTTTCACAATATCAGGGAAGTTTTCTGCCAACAAATCCTCAACAATTTTCTCTGTATTTTCTGTTATCCCTCCCTGTTCTGCTATTCCAATCACTCGTAGGTTATTTCTCTTGATAGAGTCCCACATGATTCTTAAGGTTTCTTCATTTTTTTAAATTATTTTATCTGATTTTTCTTCAAATATATTAGTGCCAAGTGATTTATCTTCGAGTTCAGAGATTCTAGCTTCTACTTGCTCAATTCTGCTCCTCTGACTTTCTATCGAGTTGTCTACTTCTGTAATTTTATTGTTAATCTTCTGAATTTCTGATTGCTGTCTGTCTACAGATTTTTCTAGCTTATTAGACTTTTCATTATGTTCCTGAATAATCTTTCTAATTTCTTCAGTTACTTTCTCTGTGTGTTCCTTGGCTTGTTCTGAGTATTTGCTCATTTCCTTCCTGATGTCTTGAAGGGTTCTGTATGTTAAACTTTTGTATTCTGCATCTGGTAATTCCAGGAATTCACTTTCACCTAGAAGATTCCTGGATTCTTTGTTTTGAGAGCCTGTTGAGGTGATCATGGTCTGTTTCTTTATGTGACTTGATATTGACTTGTCTCCGAGCCATCAATAAGTTATTGTATTAGTTTATGCTTGCTTACTGTGTCGTAGCTTCTTGCTTTGTTTTGTTTTGTATACCCCTATGGGTTGCTTGAGTGAGCTATCTTGATTATTTTCACCTTTGGATCTGAGGTCCTGTCCCCACATGGCTAGAGCTGTTATCAGGTGTATCAGTCTAGGAGTCCATTCAGTTTTCTTGTATGAATTCAGCTCAGGTTTCCAGGTAGCTGATCATCAAGTGTGTGGTACAGGCTCTATCCTACAGTCTTAGAGGGGGAGAGTAATTGGCATATATACCGGTATCTGATTGCACCAGGGGGCCACGCTCTGAACAAGACAGGGGGCTGAGAACCAACCCCCAAGTGTCTCTGAGGAAAACGTGTCTCTGTTCCCTAGAGGGTGTTCTTGGGTGAGTTCTGCAGAGGGACCACGGGCACCCAAAGTTTTTGGTTGTGAGGACTGGGAGGTACCAGGTATTTTGGAGCCCTCTTGCAGGTGGCTGGGCGACCTGAGTGGAGCTACCAGTCCTTAGGTCCCTGATGTGGGTAGGTGAGGACCTTGTTTAATAGGCAAAGTAATGTGAAACATCAAACACCCACCTCTCCACTACAGAGCTGAAATGGTTGGAGTCTGCCAACAAGGGCCTATTCTCCCGAAATAGGCCCACACAGGTCCATGCAGAAGGGAAAGGTGCTCAAAGTCCACAGAAGGTTTATGCCTGGACAGGAGCCGCTTCTGTCCTGAGCTCCCCAGGATAATGGAGCTGGCAAATTATCTTTCCCCCCAAATGCAAATTTTTTCCTCCCCCAAGACCAGGAAGATGGCTCTAGGTGCTCAACAGTGCCTTTCGCAGGCCCAGGGAATTCAGCTGCTGAAGCCGGTTTGCGGGTGGGGGTGCTTTAAAATATATGCAAGTACTTACATTTTGCCAGGAGCGCCGTTCTCCTCAGGTTCCGGAGGTGTCAGTAGGCTGTGTGGCTGGCTGCTTCTCCCCGAGGAAACTGCAGCCTAACGCTAGTACCAGCCCCCCGCTGCTGCTCCAGGAATGGTGCCTGAGGGCTCCCCGCGATTCAGGTCCGGTAACTCCTCTCCACCTCTGAAGGATCTCTCCCTTCCCCTTCCCCTCAGTTTATTTTCTAAGCTTGCCTTTGAAGCTCAGGGCTCCCAGCCTGTCACAAATATACTCGTTTGACTTGTTTTTTCGGATCTTTGTTGTAAAGAGGGCTTGCCGGAAACGGCTGTCTATTCCGCCATCTTGGCTCTGCCTTTTCTCATTGTGATTTTGATTTGCATTCCTCTAATGCCTAGTGATCAGGGGCATTTCTTCATGAGTCTATTAGCTGCTTGAATGTCTTCTTTGGTGGTGTCTGTTCATTTCCTTTGCCCATTTTTTAATTGGATTATTTGTCTTTTTATTGTGGAGGTGTTGGATTTTCCTGTAGATTTTAGAGATTAGACTTTTGTCAGATTTGTAACAGCCAAATTTTTTTCTCGGTCAGTAGGTTCTCTTCTTACTCGTTTGGTAAAGTCTTCTGATGAGCATAAGTGTTTAATTTTTAAAAGATCTCAGTTATCTAGCTTATCTTCTGGAGTGTGTGTTGTTAGTTATGGTTTGTACCCTGTTAATGCTCTGTATTAGGGCCTCAAGCATCGGTCCTATTTTTTTCTTCTATGATCTTTATAGTTTTTGGCTTTATATTTAGGTCTTTGATCCATTTTGAATTAGTTTTCATGTATGGTGTGAGGTATGGGTCTTGTTTCATTTTTTTGCAGATGAACATCTGGTTTTGCTAGCACCATTTTTTAAAGAGACTGTCTTTTCCCCATTCAGTGGACTTTGGACCCTTGTCAAAGTTCAGGTGACCATACCGTAGGTGGATGGATTTACATTTCATTTCTCAATTCTGTTCCATTGGTCTATGTATCTATTGTTGTACCAGTACAAGACTGTTTTGACTACTGTAGCTGTATAGTAGGTTTTGAGGTCAGGTAGTGCAAGTCCTACTACTTTATTCTTTTTCAATAGTGCTTTACTTATCCGGGGCATCTTCCCTTTCCATATAAAGTTAATGATTCGTTTTTCTATCTCTTTAAAGAATGTTGATGGTGTTTGGATCGGAATTGAATTGTATTTGTAAATTGCTATGGGTGGAATTGTCATTTTCAAAATGTTGAGCCTACCTGTCCATGAGCATGGTATGTTTTTCCATTTATATAAATCTCTGTTGGTTTCTTGCAGTAGTGTTTTGTAGTTTTCTTTGTATAGGTCTTTTATATCCTTGGTTAGATTTATTCCTAAGTATTTTATTTTTTTAGGGGCTACTATAAATAGTATTGTTTTCCTGATTCCCTTTTCATCGTTCTCTTTATTGATGTCTAGGAATCCAACAGATTTTTTGTTTATCTTGTATCCTCCTACTCTGATGAATCTTTCTATTAGTTCCAGTAATTTTCTCATGGAGTCTTTTGGGCTTTCTGTGTATAGTATCATATCATCCACAAAGAGGGACAGTTTTACTTCTTCATTACCAATGTGGATGTCCTTTATTTCCATTTCTTGCCTTATTGCTCTAGCTAGGACTTACAGCACAATGTTAAATAGGAGTTGTGATAAGGACATCCTTGTCTTGTTCCTATTCTCAAGCGGAATGTTTTCATCCTCTCTCCAATAAGAATTATGTTGGCTGCTGTTTTTTTTTTTTTTTAATAATTTTTATTGTGCTTTAAGTGAAAGTTTACAAATCAAGTCAGTCTCTCACATATAAACTTATATACACCTTACTACATACTCCCATTTACTCTCCCCCTAAAGAGTCACCCCGCTCCCTCCTTCCAGTCTCTCCTTTCATGACCATTTTGCCAGTTGCCCGCTGGTTTTTTATTGATGTGCTTTATTATGTTGAGGAATTTCCCTTCTATACCTATTTTATTGGAAGTTTTTATCAGGAATGGGTGTTGGATTTGTCAAATGCTTTTTCTGCATTGATTGAGGTGATCATGTGTTTCTTTTCTTTTAGTTATGTGGTGGATTATGTTGATTGAATTTCTAAAGTCCAAACGTCCTTGCGTACCTGCTATGAATCCCACTTGGTCATGTTGTATAATTTTTTTGATATGACACTGAATTCTATTGGTTAGAATTTTGTTGAGAATTTTTGCATCTATATTCATTAGAGATATTGGTCTGTAATTTTCTTTTTTCGTGGTGTCTTTGCGTGGTTTTGGTATCAGGGTTATGCTGGCTTCCTAGAACGAATTTTGAAAGTATCACTTCTTTTTTCTGTGTTCTGAAATAGTTTGAGTAGTACTGGTGTAAGCTCTTCTCTGAATGTTTGGTAGAATTCTCCAGTAAAGTCATCAGGGCCGGGGCTTTTTTTTGGTTGGGAGTTATTTTTATTACCTTTTCAAGCTCTTCTCTCATTATGGGTCTGTTCAGATTTTCAACATCATTTTGTGTTAGTTTGGGTAGGTAGAGTGTTCTAGAAATTTGTCCATTTTCTCTAGGTTTTCAAATTTGTCAGAGTATAGTTTTTCACAATACTGTTATGATTCTTCTTATTTCAGTTGGGCCTATTGTAATGTCCCCCATTTCATTTATTTGGGTTATTTGTGTCCTCTCCTGTTCTTCTTTTGTCAGTTTGGCCAGTGGTTTGTTGATTTTTGTTGATTCTTTCAAAGAACCAACTTTTGGTTTTGTTGATTCTTTCTATTGCTGTTCTATTCTCCATTTCATTTATTTCTGCTCTGATCTTTATTATTTTCTTTCTTTTGGTGGCTGTGGCTTGTTTTGCTGTTCTCTTTCTGTTTGTTCAAGTTGTGTAGCTAATGTTTTGATTTTGTCTCTTCTTTTTTGATGTGTGTGTTTATTGCTATACATTGACCTCTGAGCATTGCCTCTGCTGTGTCCCAAAAGTTTTGGTATGATGTGTTTTCATTCTCATTTGATTCTAGGAATTTTTTATTCCATCTCTGATGTCTTCCATGACCCAGTGATTTTTTAAGCAGGGTATTATTTAGTTTTCATTTAATTTTTTTTCCCCTTGCTTTTCTTGTTGTTAGTTTCTACTTTGATTGTTGTGTGGTCAGATGAGATACTTTGTATTATCTCAGTGCTTTGGCTTTTGTTGAGGGTTGCTCTGTGGCCTAAGGTGTGGTCTATTCTAGAGAAGGGTCCATATGTGTTGGAAAAGAATGTGTACTTTGCAGGTTTTGGGTGGAGTGTTCTATATATGTCTATGAGGTCAAGTTGGCTGAGTCCTTTAGATCTTCTATATCTTTGTTGAGTTTCTTTCTGGATTCTTACTTGATCTGCACAACAGTTATGTGAGCCAGGCATGGCAGCTTCATGACTTTTCTTTGGTCTCTGCCTCAGCTAAGTTTGTTCTCCTTCCCCCCGAACCATGTAAGGAAACCTCTTTTAAACCGACTTTGAGGACACATTCCCCTGCCTCTGGAAAGAGAGAAACTGAGAATCAAAGAATCTTGGGTACATTAGAGATTATCTAGTCTAAAACCAACTTTGCCATTCCTTTCTTCTTTCTCCCTCCTCTCATCCTATACTTTACAGAGAAGGAAACTGAGGCTCAGAGAGAAGAGAAAATTTGTACAAATTCATATTTTGAATTAGGGTTAAGCAATAAATCTAGATCTGATGACTCCATAGCCAGAGTGAGAGCCAGAGCCAGAACCAGAGGTTTTTTAGCATGCATAATCACCTGAGGGTCTTGTTAAAAATAGATTCCTGGAGCCTACCTCAGCCTACTGAATCAAAATCTCTAGGAGAGGAGGCCTACAACTTATATTTTTGTAACCTTCTCAAGTGATTCCGATGTGGAGGGGAAGGGCAAAGTAACTTTTAAAAACAATTATTTATTTATTTTTCATTCTTCAAGGGTAGTAAGAGCTGTCCTATGAGAATTTGTTTATTTTTAACTTTTTAAATTGTGCTTTAGATAAAGGTTTACAGAGCAAATTAGTTTCTCAGTAACCAATTAATACACACATTGTTTTGTGACATTGGTTGCCAACCCCAGGACATGTCAATACTCTCCGTTTCTCGACCTTGGGTTTCCCATTACCAGCTTTCCTGGCCCGTCCTGTCTTCTCATCCTTGCCCCTGGGCCATGTGCCCATTTAGTCTCGTTTTGTTTCATGGGCCTGTCTAATCTTTGGCTGAAGGGCAGTCCTCTGGAATGACATCATTACTGGGCTATAAGGGTGTCCAGGGGCCATACTCTCAGGGTTTCTCAGGTCTCTGTCAGACCAGTAAATCTGGTCTTTTGTGTGTGTGTGTGTGTGTGTGAGTTAGACTTTTATTCTACATTTATCCCCAGCTCTGTCTGGGACCCTGTATTATGATCCCTGTCAGAGCAGTTGGTGATGGTAGCCAGGCACCATCTACCTGTGCTGAACTCAGTCTGGTGGAGGCTGTAGTAGTTGTGGTCAATTAGTCCTTTGGACTAATCTTTCCCTTGTGTCTTTGGTTTTCTTTCTTTCCTTTTTTTATTATACTTTAGATGAACGTGCTCCTTAAGTTCAATCAAATATGCGAGACCAAATGGGCAACTCCTGCCCAAAAGCAAGACGAAAAGGCAGGAAGGGACAGGAAAACTGGATGAATGGACACAGGGAACCTGGGGTGGAAAGGAGGAGAGTGCTGTCATATTGTGGGAATTGCAACTAATGTCACAAAACAATTTGTGTATAATTTTTTGAATGAGGAACTAATTTGTACTGTAAACTTTCACCTAAAGCACAATAAAATTATAAAGAAAAAAAAACTTTTCCTGCTCAGGTACCCACAGGAATAGAGTACCCTAGCTTGAGCACGAATTATCTAAACAATGCTATCTACTTAGATAGCAGAGAACCATTGTAATGAATATTTTTGCATGTAGCCATTATGCATTAAGACCAGATGTCCCATGTAAAATGGTACCCCTGGTTGTTTCACCTTTTCCTTCTCCAGCCATACTCCTGCTTTAGACAGCATTCTGAATGCTGTGAGAATAAAGGATCTCATTTATTTGCTTTGGGTGTTCTTAGGCTTTGATAAGACTAGCATAGTACACAGAATGGTAGGAACAAGTATGTATGATTTCCCTCCACTTAGTAGTTATATAGGCAGTGGGAAAGGGGTTACCTTCTATATCAACCCAGAGTCTGCCTTCTCAACAGAGAAGAGGTATAGAGTCCAATTGGCATCAGAGCCATCTTGGCCAAGGGAAACAGGCACAAGGTCCCTGGATCAAAGCCTAAAAATAGCTGGTGGGAGGACAAGGTACAATAATAGCTCAGACTGTAGGGCAGGAGTCCTATTCCTTGAGCTTCAGCTCTAGGAGCTTTTCCAATCTTTCTGGCACAGAGTCTAGGACTAAGCCCACTATAGGGGATCAAGAAACCCTTCTGTTTATATATATATATATATATGTATAATTTTTATTGTGCTTTAAGTGAAAGTTTACAAGTCAAGTCAGTCTCTCACATAAAAACTTACATACACCTTGCTACACACTCCCAATTACTCTCCCCCTAATGAGACAGCCCCGCTCTCTCCCTCCACTCTCTCTTCTCATGTCCATTTCCCCAGCTTCTAACCCCCTCTGCCCTCTCATCTACCCTCCAGGCAGGAGATGCCAACATAGTTTCAAGTGTCCACCTGATCTAAGAAGCTCACTCCTCACCAGCATCCCTCTCCAACCCATTGTCCAGTCCAATCCATGTCTGAAAAGTTGGCTTCAGGAATGGTTCCTGTCCTGGGCCAACAGAAGGTCTGGGGGCCATGACCACTGGTGTCCTTCCAGTCTCAGTCAGACCATTAAGTCTGGTCTTTTTATGAGAATTTGGGGGTCTGCATCCCACTGTTCTCCTGGTCCCTCAGGGGTTCTCTATTATGTTCCCTGTCAGGGCAGTCATCAGTTGTAGCTGGGCACCATCTAGTTCTTCTGGTCTCAGGATGATGTAGTCTCTTGTTCATGGGGCCCTTTCTGTCTCTTGGGCTGGTAATCGCCTTGTGTCCTTGGTGTTCTTCATTCTCCTTTGACCCAGGTGGGTCGAGACCAATCGATGCGTCATAGATGGCTGCTTGCTAGCGTTTAAGACCCCAAACGCCACTCTTCAAAGTGGGATGCAGAATGTTTTCTTAATAGATTTTAATTATACCAATTGACTTAGATGTCCCTGAAACCATGGTCCTCAGACCCCTGCCCCTGCTATGCTGGCCTTTGAAGCATTCAGTTTATTCAGGAAAATTCTTTGCTTTTGGTTTAGTCCAACTGTGCTGACCTCCCCTGTATTGTGTGCTGCCTTTCCCTTCACCTAATGTAGTTCTTATCTACTATCTACTTAGTGAATACCCCTCCCCCACCTTCCCTCCCTCCCCCCTCCAACCACAAAAGAATGTTTTCTTCTCAGTTTAAACTATTTCTCAAGATCTTATAATAGTGGTCTTATACAACATTTGTCCTTTTGCAACTGACTAATTTCACTCAGCATAATGCCTTCCAGGTTCTTCCATGTTATGAAATGTTTCACAGATTCCTCACTGTTCTTTATCAATGCGTAGTATTCCATTTTGTGAATATACCATAATTTATTTATCCATTCATCCGTTGATGGGCACCTTGGTTGCTTCCATCTTTTTGCTATTGTAAACAGTGCTGCAATAAACATGGGTGTGCATATATCTGTTCGTGTAAAGGCTCTTATTTCTCTAGGATATATTCCAAGGAGTGGGATTGCTGGATCGAATGGTAGTTCTATTTCTAGCCTTTTTTTTTTTAATTGTGTGTATTTTTTTTAATAGTTTTTATTGTGCTTTAAGTGAAAGTTTACAAATCAAGTCAGTCTCTCACATATAAACTTACATACACCTTACTACATACTCCCATTTGTTCTCCACCTAATGAGTCACCCCACTCCCTCCTTCCAGTCTCTCCTTTCTTGACCGTTTTGCCAGTTTCTAACCCTCTCTACCCTCCCATCTCCCCTCCAGACAGGAGATGCAAACACAGTCTCAAGTGTCCACCTCATACAAGTACCTCACTCCTCATCAGCATCTCTCTCTAACCCATTGTCCAGTCCCTTCCATGTCTGATGACTTGTCTTCAGAAATGGTTCCTATCCTGGGCCAACAGAGGGTTTGGGGACCATGACCGCTGGGATTCTTCTAGTCTCTGTCAGACCGTTAAGTCTGGTCTTTTTATGAGAATTTGGGGTCTACATCCCACTGTTCTCCTGCTCCCTCAGGGGTTCTCTGTTGTGTTCCCTGTCAGGGCAGTCATCGGTTGTGGCCGGACACCATCCAGTTCTTCTGGTCTCAGGGTGATGTAAGTCTCTAGTTCATGTGGCCCTTTCTCTCTCTTGGGCTCATAATTATCTTGTGACCTTGGTGTTCTTCATTCTCCTTTGATCCAGGTGGGTTGAGAGCAATTGATGCATCTTAGATGGCTGCTTTGTTAGCATTTAAGACCCCAGATGCCACTCTTCAAAGTGGGATGCAGAATGTTTTCTTAATAGAATTAATTTTGCCAATTGACTTAGATGTCCTCTGAAGCCATAGTCCCCAAACCCCCGCCCGTGCTCCACTGACCTTCAAAGCATTCAGTTTATTCAGGAAACTTCTTTGCTTTTGGTCCAGTCCAGTTGAGCTGACCTTCCCTGTATTGAGTGTTGTCCTTCCCTTCACCTAAAGTAGTTCTTATCTACTATCCCATCAGTAAATAACCCTCTCCCACCGTCCCTCCCTCCTTCCTCTTGTAACCACAAAAGAACGTGTTTCTCAAGATCTTATAATAGTGGTCTTATACAATGTTTGTCCTTTTGCATCTGGCTAATTTCGCTCAGTATAATGCCTTCCAGGTTCCTCCATGTTATGAAATGTTTCACAGGTTCATCACTGTTTTTATCGATGCGTAGTATTCCATTGTGTGAATGTACCATAATTTACTTATGCATCTATCCCTTGATGAACACCTTGGTTGCTTCCAGCTTTTTGCTATTGTAAACAGTGCTGCAATAAACATGGGTGTGCATATATCTGTTCGTGTAAAGGCTCTTATTTCTCTAGGATATATTCCGAGGAGTGGGATTTCTGAGTTGTATGGTAGTTCTATTTCTAACTTTTTAAGGAAACGCCAGATAGATTTCCAAAGTAGTTGTACTATTTTATATTCCCACCAGCAGTGTATAAGAGTTCCAATCTCTCCGCAGGCTCTCCAACATTTATTATTTTGTGTTTTTTGGATTAATGCCTGCCTTGTTGGAGTGAGATGAAATCTCATTGTAGTTTTGATCTGCATTTCTCTAATGGCTAATGACTGTGAACATTTGCTCATGTATCTGTTAGCTACCTGAATGTCTTCTTTAGTGAAGTGTCTATTCATATCTTTTGCCCATTTTTTAATTGGGTTGTCTTTTTGCAGTTGAGTTTTTGCAGTATCATGTAGGTTTTAGAGATCAGGCGCTGATCAGAAATGTCACAGCTAAAAACTTTTTCACAGTTTGCAGATAGTGCTTTTACTCTTTTGGTGAAGTCTTTGGATGAGCATAGGTGTTTGATTTTTAGGAGCTCCCAGTTATCTAGTTTTTCTGCATTCTTAATAATGTTTTGTATACTGTTTATGCCATGTATTAGGGCTCCTAACGTTGTCCCTATTTTTTCTAACATGATCTTTATCGTTTTAGATTTTATATTTAGGTCTTTGATCCATTTTGAGCTCGGTTTTGTGGATGGGGTGAGGCGTGGGTCTTGTTTCATTTTTTTGCAGATGGATATCTAGTTATGCCAGTACCACTTGTTAAAAAGACTGTCTTTTCCCACATTTGACTGTTTTGGGGCCTTTGTCAAATATCAACTGCTCATATGTGGATGGATTTATGTCTGGATTCTCAATTCTGTTCCATTGGTTCATGTATCTGTTGTTGTACCAGTACCAGGCTGTTTTGACTACTGTGGTGGTATAATAGGTTCTAAAATCAGGTAAAGTAAGGCCTCCTGCTTTGTTCTTCTTTGTCAGTAATGCCTTATTCATCCGGGGCCTTTTTCCCTTCCATATGAAGTTGGTGATTTGTTTCTCCATCTCATTAAAGAATGTCATTGGGATTTGGATCGGAATTGCATTAAATGTATAGATTGCTTTTGGTAGAATAGACATTTTTATAACGTTAAGTCTTCCTATCCATGAGCAGGGTATGTTCTTCCACTTATGTAAGTCTCTTTTGGTTTCTTGCAGAAGTGTACTGTAGTTTTCTTTGTATAAGTCTTTTACATCTCTGATTAGATTTATTCCTAAGTATTTTATCTTCTTGGGGGCTACTGTAAATGGCATTGATGTGGTGATTTCCCCTTCGATGTTCTTTTTATTGGTGTAGAGGAATCCAACTGATTTTTGTATGTTTATCTTGTATCTCGATACTCTGGTGAACTCTTCTATTTGTTTCAGTAGTTTTCTGGAGGATTCCTTAGGGTTTTCTGTGTATAAGGTCATGTCATCTGCAAATAGAGATACTTTTACTGTTTCTTGCCAATCTGGATGAGCTTTATTTCTTTATGTAGCCTAACTGCTCTGGCTAGGACTTCCAGCACAATATTGAATAAGAGTGGTGATAAAGGGCACCCTTGTCTGGTTCCCGATCTCAATGGGAATGTTTTCAGGCTCTCTCCATTAAGGGTGATGCTGGCTGTTGGCTTTGTATAAATGCCCTTTATTATGGTGAGGAATTTTCCTTCTATTCCTATTTTCCTGAGAGTTTTTATCATGAATGAGTGTTGAACTTTGTCAAATGCCTTTTCTGCATCAATTGATAAAATCATGTGATTCTTGTCATTTGTTTTATTTATGTGGTGGATTACATTAATTGTTTTTCTACTCTTGAACCATCCCTGCATACCTGATATGAATCCCACTTGGTCATTGTGAATTATTTTTTTGATATGTTGTTGAATTCTATTGGCTAGAATTTTGTTGAGGATTTTTGCATCTACATTCATGAGGGATATAGGTCTGTAATTTTCTTTTCTTGTGGTGTCTACCTGGTTTTAGTATCAGGGATATGGTGGCTTCATAGAATGAGTTTGGTAGGATTGTGTCCTTTTCTATGTTCTGAAATACCTTTAGTAGTAGTGGTGTTAACTCTTCTCTGACAGTTTGGTAGAACTCTGCATTGAAGCCATGAGGACCAGGGCTTTTTTTTGTTGGGAATTTTTTCATTACTTTTTCAATCTCTTCTTTTGTTATGGGTCTATTTAGTTGTTCTACCTCCGTTTGTGTTAGTTTAGGTAGGTAGTGTGTTTCTAGGAATTCATCCATTTCTTCTTGGTTTTCAAATTTGTTAGAGTGCAGCTTTTTGTAGTAATCTGATGTGATTCTTTAAATTTCAGTTCGGTCTGTTGTAATATACCCCCTCTCATTTCTTTTTTGGGTTATTTGCTTCCTCTCATGTCTTTTGTCATTTTGGCCAGTGGTTTATCAATTTTGCTGACTGTTTTCAAAAAACCAGCTTTTGGTCTTGTTAATTCTTTCAATTGTTTTTCTGTTTACTATTTCATTTAGTTCAGCTCTAATTTTTATTATTTGTTTTCTTCTGGTGCCTGTGTGTTTCTTTTGTTGCTCTCTTTCTATTTGTTGAAGTTGTAGGGATAATTCTTTGATTTTTGGCTTGCTCTTCTTTTTGGATGTGTGCATTTATTGATACAAATTGGCCTCTGAGAACCGCTTTTGCTGTGTCCCAAAGGTTCTGATAGGAAGTGTTTTCATTCTCATTGGATTCTCTGAATTTCTTTATTCCATCCTTAATGTCTTCTATAATCCAGTCTTTTTTGAGCAGGGTACTGTTCAGTTTCCAAGTGTTTGATTTCTTTTCCCTGCTTTTCCTGTTGTTGATTTCCACTTTTAAGGCCTTATGGTCAGAGAATGCACTTTGTAATATTTCAGTGTTTTGGATTCTCCTAAGGCTTGCTTTATGACCTAATATGTGGTGTATTCTAGAGAATGTTCCATGCACTAGAAAAGGAAGTATACTTGGTTGCTCTTGGGTGGAATGTTCTGTATATGTGTATAATGTCAAGTTGGTTGATTGTGGCATTTAGATCTTCCGTGTCTTTATTGAGCGTCTTTCTGGATGTCCTGTCCTTCACCGAAAGTGGTGTGTTGAAGTCTCCTACTGTTACTGTGGAGCTATCTAGCTCACTTTTCAATGCTGATGGAGTTTGTTTTATGTATATTGCAGCCCTGTCATTGGGTGCATAAATATTTACTATGGTTATATCTTCTTGGTGTATTGTCCCTTTAATCATTATATAGTGTCCTTCCTTATCCTTTCTGATGGATTTAACTTGAAAGTCTATTTTGTCAGAAATCTATATTGCCACTTCTGCTCTTTCTTGATTGTTGTTTGCTTGATATATATTTTTTCATCCTTTGCATTTTAGTTTGTTTTTTTTCTCTAGGTCTAAGGCGTGTCTCTTGTAGGCAGCATATAGATGGATCTTGTTTTTTAATCCATTCTGCCACACTCTGTCTCTTAATTGGTGCATTTACTCCATTTACATTCAGGGTAATTATGGATAGGTATGAATTTGTGCTATCATTTTAATGTCTTTTTTTGTGTGTTGTTGACAGTTTCTTTTTCCCTCTTAATTTTATGTGCTGAGTAGATTATCTTTATATATTGCCCTTTCCTCATATTTGTTGTTGTTGATTTTTGTTTCTGCTGAGTCTCTATTTTTTTCTTGTATTTTATTTTGATGAGTAGCATAGTTTGTCTCCTTTATGGTTACCTTATTATTTACCGCTATTTTTCTAAATTTAAACCTAACCTTTTTTTCCTTTGTGTCACCGTATCTTCCTCTCCATATGGAAGGTGTATGATTATATTTCTTAGTCCCTCTTTATTATTCTAATGTTGTCTTCTTTTATATAATAATATTGCTGTTACCCTGTTTTGGGCTTTTTTATATATATATATATATAATCTTGCTTTGTTTTTTTGGGTTTGCCTGTCTGGGTTGACTTCTGGTTGCTCTGCCCAGTGTTCTAGTCTTGGGTTGATACCTGATACTATTGATTTTCTAACCAGAGAACTCCCTGTAGTATTTCTTGTAGTTTTGGTTTGGTTTTTATGAATTCCCTAAACTTGTGTTTATCTGGAAGTGTCTTAATTTCACCTTCATATTTAAAAGACAGCTTTGCTGGATATAAGATTCTTGGCAGGCAATTTTTTTCCTTCAATTTTTTAAATATGTCATCCCATTGCCTTCTTGCCTGCATGGTTTCTGCCGAGCCGAGTAGTCCGAGCTTATTCTTATTGGCTCTCCTTTGTAGGTGACTTTTCATTTATCCCTCACTGCTGTTTTAATTCTCTCTTTATCTTTGGTTTTGGCAAGTTTCATTATAATGTGTGTTGGTGACTTTCTTTTAACATAGCTTACGTGGAGTTCGATGAGCATCTTGGATAGATATCTTCTCATCTTTCACAATATCCGGGAAGTTTTCTGCCAACAAATCTTCAACACTTCTCTCTGTATTTTCTGTTATCCCTCCCTGAAGAAACTCTTCTTGATGTGACTCCATATCCCTTTCTTCAACTTCCGTGCTCTTTTCCTCTCTGTGTCTACCACTTTCCCCTGCATATCCAGTATCTATCTTCTATGTCTGTATCCTCTATTACCCCCTCTCTCCTTCCATGTTTCCTCTCTCTGATCAGCCTGGATCTAGCTGATCTTATGAGCAGAGATAAAGTTTCCTCATTCATTCTTTTAACTATTCATTTCATAATTATGCATTAATTACCCCCATGTGCCAAAATTTGTGCTAGGAACTCAGGAGAAAACAAATAAAAAGATATTCTGTCTACTTTAAGGACAGACATATACATATTATAAAGCTAGGGGGGAAAAAGTGCCAAGCGTTGTCTTTAGGCAAAATGGAAGACGCAAGAATAAATCAATCGGTCAATCAATTGTGCTAAGAGACAATCTTTCAGAAATGATTTGTAAAGTTGTCTCTTTCCAGATTAACGTGTGTGTTTATTTTAATTCCTATCAAAATCCCAATGAAAAATTTTTTAAAGATATAATTCACATACCATAAAATTCATCCATTTGAAGTGTACAGTTCAATAGTTTTTCATATTTCACAGAGTTGTACAACTATCACCACAATCAATTTTAGAGCATTTTTGTCTCTGTTCTCCCCGCCAACTCTCTCCTCCCCCAGCCCTAGGGAACCACTAATTTACTTCCTGTCTCTTTGGATTTGTCTTTTCTGGACCTTTCATATAAATGGAATCAAACAATACGTGGCCTTTTGTGTCCGATTTCTTTTGCTTAGCATGGTGTTTTCAAGGCTTGTCTATGTTTTGGCATATATTGGTACTTCCTTCTTTTTTATGCACTTACAATGTGTAGGGTTCTGTTCAAGGCACTGGGGATTCAGCAGCAAATAAGACCAACTTGGTCCCTACCTTTGTAAAGCTTATAGTCTAGTAAGGGAGGCAGATAGTTAGGAAAAACAGGGTAAACAAATAAAACAATTACACCTTGAGAAAAATGCTATGAAGAAAATAGAGTATTGTGATAAAGAATAAAAGGAAGGGGTGATGCTACTTAGGGTTGTCAGAGAAAGCCTCACTAGGGAGGTGGCAAGATCTGAAACATGAAATATGGTAAACTATCCAAAGAGTTAGAGAGATATAGTAAAAGATCTTAGCATGCTCTATTAGTCAGAAGGTCAGTGTGTTTGGAGCCTAGTGAGCAGAATGGGAGATTGGCACAGATGAAGTTGGAGAGGATGCAAGGCATAGTAGAAGTTTGGATTTTCTTTTGAGTACAATGGGAGTCATTAAGGGGTTTTAAGCAGGAGGTGATGTGATCTGTTTATGTTTTTAATAGATCATCTGGATGATTCATGAATTGGAAGGAGGCAAAAGAGTAATGGGAGACTGGTTAGGGGGCCATTTTTGTCATCCAGGCAGGAGATGAAGGTGGCTTGAACTAGGATGGAGGCAATAGATTTACAGGTATTTAAGACTTGCTGTCGTGTCCCTCAACATGTTCTCTTTTCTAGGCTAAACATCTCAGTTATTCCATTCTTCCTCTCATAACAGGTTTGAGTCTTCTCACTGGGTGTTTTTCCTCTGGAAGGCCTAATTCACCAGATTCAATCCTGCCCTTTGATATTTTCTATGAAGAACCCAGTTTTCACCAGCAATATTCCCCTCATGTCTTTACTCCTATCCTCTGTCTTACTTTTCTGCTAGTCTAGAGAGCCGAAATCCTCAATCCAATGACTGTCTGTCTCTTATAAAGAAGGGATCCCTAGTTAGTCTTTCAATAATTTGACCATGAACCTTGAGTACCTATTGTGCCAACTGTACTTGGAGAAGAGCATGAGGGAGAAGACATAATTTCTGCCCTCTAAGAGCCTGGAATGTAATGGGAAAGGTAGCACTCAAATAACTATAATCCAAGGTAGAACAGATGGATCACAAGGAAAGTGAGATAAAGGGCCTTGGGAGGAAGGGAGAACTTTCAGCTTTTGGGGTGGGGGGAGAAACTAGGTAGAGAAAGAGGGAAAGGAGGGAAGACTTCATGGAAGATGTTAATTTCAAGCACCTGGGCATGAGGTGCAGGGGCAGGGAGTGCTCTTTTATTTGGGTGGTCAAGGATGACCTCACTGAGAAGCTGACATTTGAGCAATGACCCAAAGATAGGGAATACAGCCATGTGGATATATGGGGGAATAATGCTCCAAGTAGAGGGCATTATGTGCCCCCTGAGGTTAAGTGTGTTTGATGTTTTCCCCAAACACTAAGGAGGCCATGTTCCTGAGGCAGAGTGAATGAGATGAAGAGAGAATAGTAGGAGATGAGGCCTGTGAGTTAGTGAGGGACCAAATCATGTAGGAACTAGTAGGCCATTTGACTCAAAATTATATGGGAAGCCATACAAGCATTTTGAGCAGAGGATGACATATGATCTGACTTACCTGATGGTTGTTTTGAATGAGGGTAGTAGAGGTAGACACGAAGAGAAGTAGTCCAATTCTAAATATAATCTGTATCAATAATGGATTACAGTAAATTTGGAGAGTGTAAGTGATGAGATAATTGGAAAAGTCCCCCTGGAGATGTTTCCCTGGAGGAGGAAGATCAAAAGGACCCAGTGACTGTATACTTTGGGTTGTCTCAATAACCATATGGCTTCCAGGTAGGGGGAAGTAGCTTAGTCTGTGGCATGGGTTCCCAATTGGTAGCCCATTAGCAAATCTCTCCTTAATAATTTTGTTTGTCCCACAGTATTTAAAAAAAATTTAAATTAGTTGTTGACACTTAAAAATTCAGAAGTTTAACAAAAATGGATTCCAGGCCTCTCTTGAAAAACTGAAAAAATTGGCAACACTGATCCCTTATTCCTAGAGGGCAAAAATTGACAAGATCCAAGTTTAAGTACTGGGTTCTGCCTTTTGCCAGAGTGTATATTCACCAGTTTTCCAGACCCTGCCCCTCCCTGTTGTTTCCCCAAAACTGAAGCTGTCATTGCACTTGTGCTGCTGTTCTTTCCTAGAAAAGTTAAGAAGATGAATTATTTTTTGTCTTCATCAAAAGAAAAATTTCTTTTTTTATTTAAACAATTTTTAATATTTCATTTAATCCAGTATATCAAAAATATTATCATTTCAACATGTAATCAACATGAAAAATTAGTGAGATAGTTTACAATCTTTTTTTCATACTAAGTCTTCTAATCCGGTGTGTATTTTACACTCACAGTGTGTATTTTACACTCACAGTATGTATTTTACATATCTCAATTCAGACTATCCACAGTTCTGGTGTTCGATAGCCACATGTGGCCAGTGGCCACCACACTGGAATTAAAAATAATTTTTTTTAATTGTGCGTTAGATGAAAGTTTATAGAGCAAATTACTTGCCCATTCAATAATTTGTACATAAAACACTCCATGACATTGGTTTCGTTCCCCACAATGTGTCAGCACTCTCCCTATTTCTCATTCTAGTTTCCCCGTTTCCTTTCATCCTGATTTTCTACCCATTCTTACCTTCTTACCTTTGCTTTTGGGCAAATGTTGCCTTTTTGACCTTGTATAATTGATTGTTCTAAGGAGCACATTCTTCTCAGGTGTTATGGTTTATTTTGTGGCCCTGTCAATGATTTGGCTGAAATTGGTCTCTGGCAATGGCTTCAGTTCCAGTTCAGAAGGGTGTCTTAGGGCCACAGTCTTGGGTATTCCTCCAGTCTCTGTCAGACCAGTAAGTCTGTTTTTTTTTTCGTGAATTTGACTTTTTGTTGTACAATTTTTCTCCCCCTCTTGTCTGGGACCTTCTGTTGTGATTCCCAGTCAGAGTGATTGGCACCATCTAGTTCTTCTGGTCTCGGGGTCTTGTAGGCTGTGGTACATGTGATCAGTTCGTCTTTTGGACCAATCACTCCCTTGAGTCTTTGGTTTTCTTCACTTCTCTTTGCTCTGGATGGTAAGAGACCAATAGTTATACCTTAGATGGCCATTCACAAGCTTTTAAGACTCTAGACGCCACTCACCATAGTAGGATGCAGAACTTTGTCTTTATGAACTATGTTGTGCCAATTGATGAAGATGTGCCCTGAGTCTGTGTTCCTTTGCCTTTGAGCTAGGAATTTCATCCCACAAGGTGTTTGCTTATGTCTAAGAAGTTGTTCTGACTATGGCCATTGTGTGCTTTATTGTCTATATTAATACATAAGCAGCACCTACAGTTATAGTTATGGTATGTGGAAATATATGTACCACCCAACCTATATCTTCAGGTAGATGTATTCCCTTACACTCTCTCACACCTCTTGGCATACCTATCTACCTATTGAAAAATTTCTTTCGATGTGGTCCACATCACTTACTTGCATCATCTGCCTAGGCCCTGTAGATTTTATTGCTTACAACTAACTCCCAGTATAGAAGAAAAAGGCTTGGACCCTGAGTCCTGGTCTCTGCTCTGTCAGCAACCCACCATGTAATTCTGTCTTAGTCATCTAGTGCTGCTGTAACAGAAATACCACAAGTGGATGGCTTTAACAAAGAGAAATTTATTTTCTCACAGTCCAGAAGGCTAGAAGTCTGAATTCAGGACTTCAGCTCCAGGGAAGGCTTTCTCTCTCTGACGGCTCTGGAGGAAGGTCCTTGTGATGCGTCAGTCTTCCATTAGTCTGGGAGCATCTCAGCTTAGGAACCTCAGGTCCAAAGGATGCACTCTGCTCCTTGCACTGCTTTCTTGGTGGTGTGAGGTCCCCAACTCTCTGCTTACTTCCCTTTCCTTTTTATCTCTTGAGAGAGAAAAGGTGGTGCAGGCCGTACCCCAGGAAAACTCCCTTTACGTTGGATCAGGGATGTGACCTGGGTAAGGGTGGTGTTACAATCCCACTCTAATCCTTTTTAACATAAAATTACAATCACAAAATGGAGGACAACAACACAGTGCTGGAAATCATGGCCCAGCCAAATTGATACACATGTTTTTGGGGGGACATAATGACAAACCCCAAGCACAGAAAATAGCCTCTGTGGATATCAGAGTTAGGAGACTAAATTGGATGGATATTCTTTTAAGAGCTCTAACATCCTGAAAGACTTGGGATATTGCAGTTGGCCAGTACCTCCCCACCCCTGCAACTAGTCAGTGGTTCCAGCCCGGTGTGTATGTCAAAGAAAGAAGACACTGACTGGAAGGAGTAAGGTGCTTCTATCAATAATGTATAACTCGAGCCCACAGCCAGGGAGAAGAATGTGCACTGTGGTGTGTGTGTGTGTGTAGCTGGAAATGGGCTTAAGTAGCTATACTTCTATGGGTTGAGCTTATCTGTTCCTGTGTACCTTCTATGGATGGACTTTATTCTAGGTGCTAGGGATGTAGCAGTGAACAAGACAGACAAGATCTCTGTTCTCATGGAGCTTATATACTACAGATAAAATACAAAGAGTGGGAAATTCTAGCAAGAAAACAAACCAAAATGATTCAATAGAGTTTGTGGAAGGACAAGCTGTACATGTAAATGGGTATGTAAATGGTGCATGTACTTGCAGATGGGCCCATGTCTGAGTCCTGGGTACACATTTTTATACTTATTTGTGCAAATGGGCTGGTTTTTGCCTAAAGTGTTTGTATATTAATGTATGTGATTTTATGTTTGCTAGTGAACACATGTGAGCTGTGTGTGATACCCATGTGGAGACATGTACATGAGTATGTGGTATATGTGGGCATTCAGCCCTAACTGGATACATTCTGAAGGTCCTGTGGCACTTGTCAGTGGGACAGTTAAGGAAATGGCATTTCTGTCCCTGGCATTCAGGTCCATTTGCCAGCCTCCTCACTCCCTGTTCCTTCCCAGTTTATTTAGCTCCCTGCTTGCTCTGCTCAGTCCTAGGAGGCCAAGCCAAGGAGAGGACAATAACTGACTTATTGAGCCAGGACCTGGAAACAGTCTGAGAATCTTTTGTGTAATGTCTGTAAGTAAGAAAGACCTGTCTTCCCTGCAGTCCCTGTCCTTCACACTATGAGGGAAAAGATTCCTGACTTGAAGTCAGAAGACCTGAGGATTTATGCTTGGCTCTACCGCTTATTATAGTGTGACCTTGGCCAAGCTACTACATCTCTTTGGGTTTCATAATTACTCTGGGTAGTAAGAAGAGCCTGGAGTGCTTAGGGACAGCTGTGTAGCGCTGGTGTCTAACGGGGAGAGAAAGGGCATTCTGAGAAAGGAAATGACGTGGTCAAAAGTGTGGAGGTGGGCCTGAACTTTGTGTGTAAGGGAAGCCAGGAGGAAACCACTTAGAATAAAATTCGAATTTCTTACAATTGCCTACAAGGCCCTGTGTGATCTGGCTGCTGCCTGCCTCTCATTCTTACTCTCCTTCTTGCTAACTGTGCCCCAGCTAGGCTGGCTTCTTTCAGTTCTTTGAATAGACTAAGCTCATTGTTGACTCAGTGCCTTTCCATCTGATATTCTCTCTGCCCAGAATATTCTTCTCAAGTATTCATATGGTTGCCTACTTCTCATTACTCAGGTCTTAGCTCAAATATCACCTCTCCAAGGAGAGGCCTTCCTTGATAATTCTATCTAAAGTAGTTGACCCCTAGTATTTATCAATATTTAAAATGCACATACTCTTTCACCTGACAATTCTGCTTCTAGTGGTTTATCCTACAGATACACTTGCAAGTGAGTAAAATGACATGTGAATAAAGACATTCACTGAGGCATTTATTTGTTAAATGAATTATGGTACATCCAAACAGTGGAATATTATATAGCTGACAAAGAGAATGAAACAGCTGTATATGTCTTCATGGGGAATGATATCAAAGTGTATTGTTAAAGTCTTTAAAAAGCAAAATGATTGAGCTCTACACTTAAAGATTTGTGCAAATTTTTTTTAATAATTTTTTTATAATAATTTTCATTGAGCTTTAAGTGAACGTTTACAAATCAAGTCAGTCTGTCACATACAAGTTTATATACACCTTACTCCATACTCCCACTTACTCTCCCCCAATGAGTCAGCCCTTCCAGCCTCTCCTTTTGAGACAATTTTGCCAGTTTCTAACCCTCTCTACCCTCCCATCTCCCCTCCAGACACGAGATGCCAACACAGTCTCAAGTGTCCACCTGATACAAGTAGCTCGCTCTTCATCACCATCTCTCTCCAACCCATTGTCCAGTCCCTTCCATGTCTGATGACTTGTCTTCGCGTATGGTTCCTGTCCTGGGCCAACAGAAGGTTTGGGGACCATGACCGCCGGGATTCCTCTAGTCTCAGTCAGACCATTAAGACTGGTCTTTTTATGAGAATTTGGGGTCTGCATCCCACTGTTCTCCTGCTCCCTCAGGGGTTCTCTGTTGTGCTCCCTGTCAGGGCAGTCATCGGTTGTGGCCGGACACCATCTAGTTCTTCTGGTCTCAGGATGATGTAAGTCTCTAGTTCATGTGGCCCTTTCTCTCTCTTGGGCTCGTAGTTATCGTGTGACCTTGGTGTTCTTCATTCTCCTTTGATCCAAGTGGGTTGAGACAAATTGATGCATCTTAGATGGCCGCTTGTTAGCATTTAAGACCCCAGACGCCACATTTCAAAGTGGGATGCAGAATGTTTTCATAACAGTATTATTTTGCCAATTGACTTAGAAGTCCCCTTAAGCCATAGTCCCCAAACCCCCACCCTTGCTCTGCTGACCTTTGAAGCATTCAGTTTATCCCGGAAACTTCTTTGCTTTTGGTCCAATCCAGTTGAGCTGACCTTCCGTGTATTGAGTATTGTCCTTCCCTTCACCTAAAGTAGTTCTTATCTACTAACTAATCAGTAAATAACCCTCTCCCACCCTCCCTCCCTCCCCCCCTCATAACCACAAAAGTATGTATTCTTCTCAGTTTATACTATTTCTCAAGATCTTATAATAGTGGTCTTATACAATATCTGTTCTTTTGCCTCTGACTAATTTCACTCAGCGTAATGCCTTCCAGGTTCCTCCATGTTATAAAATGTTTCACAGTTTCGTCACTGTTCTTTATCGATGCATAGTATTCCGTTGTGTGAATATACCACAATTTATTTAACCATTCATCCGTTGATGGACACCTTGGTTGCTTCCAGCTTTTTGCTATTGTAAACAGAGCTGCAATAAACATGGGTGTGCATATATCTGTTCGTGTGAAGGCTCTTATTTCTCTAGGGTATATTCCGAGGAGTGGGATTTCTGGGTTGTATGGTAGTTCTATTTCTAACTGTTTAAGATAACGCCAGATAGATTTCCAAAGTGGTTGTACCATTTTACATTCCCACCAGCAGTGTATGAGAGTTCCAATCTCTCCGCAGCCTCTCCAACATTTATTATTTTGTGTTTTTTGGATTAATGCCAGCCTTGTTGGAGTGAGATGGAATCTCATCGTAGTTTTAATTTGCATTTCTCTAATGGCTAATGATCGAGAGCATTTTCTCATGTATCTGTTAGCTGCCTGAATATCTTTAGTGAAGTGTGTGTTCATATCCTTTGCCCACTTCTTGATTGGGTTGTTTGTCTTTTTGTGGTTGAGCTTTAACAGAAAGATATAGATTTTAGAGATCAGGCGCTGGTCGGAGATGTCATAGCTGAAAATTCTTTCCCAATCTGTAGGTGATCTTTTTACTCTTTTGGAGAAGTCTTTAGATGAGCATAGGTGTTTGATTTTTCGGAGCTCCCAGTTATCTGGTTTCTCTTAGTCATTTTTGGTAAGATTTGTGCAATTTTTTGCGTACAGATTATACTCAATAAAATTTTTTTATGAGGATACAGAATAATGTATATAGTATGCTACCATTTGTGTAAGAAAAAGGAGAACATATAAATATAAACGCATGTATGTAGTCCCTGGGAGGTGCAAATGGTTAATGCCCTCAGCTGCTAACCAAAAAGTTTGGAAGTGTGAGTCCACTTAGAGGCACTTTAGAAGAAAGACCTGGTGATCTACTTCCAAAAGAATCAACCAGTGAAAACCCTGTGGTGCACAATTCTACTGTGACACACATGGGGTCACCATGAATCAGAGTTGACTTGTTGGAACTGGTTAATGCTTGTCTAACAGGCCTGTCCCTTGGGTAGAGCAACTTTCCCCACCCTACCACTCCATGCTTGGCTGGGGACTATGTGATGCTTACCTGTTTTCTGAACAGCATTAAAATTCAATTTTAAAATTTCTGTTTTCAACGGTATCCCAAGGATCTTATAAAAGATGCTAACAATGTAGCCTTCTTCCAAAGTGATTATCTTGGTTACTCCACGCTGATTGAGTTGCCTTTGGCCCTCCATCCCACTAGGGATGGCCCTGTCTGTATGTTGACTAACTCTGGTATGTGACTCAAAATACTAATGACAGTGGTTGCGTCTAGGTAGGGTGACTGGGAGACAGGGATGGGAGGGACACTTGTCATTACATATCTTTTTATACAGTACTGTTTGTATGCATTACCTATTCAGAAAATCATGAAATTAAAAAAAAAAAATCAAGGGGCACATTCTTGTAGGTACATCTGTGCATACAATCACAAAAATTCTTTTTTTTTTTAATTAATTTTTATTAAGCTTCAAGTGAACATTTACCATTCCAATCAGTCTGTCACATGTAGGTTTACATACATCATACTCCCTTCTCCCACTTGCTCTCCCCCTATTGAGTCAGCCCTTTCAGTCTCTCATTTCGTGCCAATTTTGCCATCTTCCCTCTCTATCTTCCCATCCCCCCTCTAGTCCAGAGTTGCCACCACACTCTCTAGTGTCCACCTAATTTAATTGGCTCACTCTTCATCAGCATCTCTCTCCCCCCCGCTGACCAGTCCTTTTCATGCCTGATGAGTTGTCTTTGGGGATGGTTCCTGTCCTGTGCCATCAGAAGTTCTGGGGAGCATTGTCTCTGGGATTCCTCTAGTCGCATTCATATCATTAGGCATGGTCTTTTTATGAGAATTTGGGGTCTGTATCCCATTGGCCTCCTGCTCCCTCAGGAGTTGTCTGTTGTGCTCCCTAGCAGGGCAGACATCAATTGTGGCCGGGCACCAACTGGTTCTTCTGGTCTCAGGATAATGTAGGTCTCTGGTTCATGTGGCCCTTTCTGTCTCTTGAGTTCTTAGTTGTCGTGTGGCCTTGGTGTTCTTTCTTCGCCTTTGCTCCAGGTGGGTTGAGACCAATTGATGTATCTTAGATGGCCGCTTGTTGGCATTTAGGACCCCAGGCGCCACAATTCAAAGTGGGATGCAGAATGTTTTCATAATAGAATTATTTTGCCCGTTGACTTAGAAGTCTCCTCAAACCATGTTGCCCAGACCCCAGCCCCTGCTCCACTGACCTTTGAAGCTTTCATTTTATCCCGGAAACCTCTTTGCTTTTAGTCCAGTCCAATTAGGCTGACCTTCCTTGTATTGTGTGTTGTCTTTCCCTTCACCCAAAGCAGTTCTTATCTACTGATTGATCAATAAAAAACCCTCTCCCTCCCTCCCTCCCTCCCCCCTTTGTAACCACAAAAGTATGTGTTCTTCTCCGTTTTTTCTATTTCTCAAGATCTTATAATAGTGGTCTTATACAATGTTTGTCCTTTTGCCTCTGACTCATTTCGCTCAGCATAATGTCTTCCAGATTCCTCCATGTTATGAAATGTTTCAGAGATTCGTCACTGTTCTTTATCGATGCGTAGTATTCCATTGTGTGAATATACCACAATTTATTTACCCATTCATCCGTTGACGGACATCTTGGTTGCTTCCAGCTTTTTGCTATTGTAAACAGAGCTGCAATAAACATGGGTGTGCATATGTCTGTTTGTGTGAAGGCTCTTGTATCTCTAGGGTATATTCCGAGGAGTGGGATTTCTGGGTTGTATGGTAGTTCTATTTCTAACTGTTTAAGATAACGCCAGATGGATTTCCAAAGTGGTTGTACCATTTTACAATCCCACCAGCAGTGTATGAGAGTTCCAGTCTCTCCGCAGCCTCTCCAACATTTATTATTTTGTGTTTTTTGGATTAATGCCAGCCTTGTTGGAGTGAGATGGAATCTCATCGTAGTTTTAATTTGCATTTCTTTAATGGCTAATGATCGAGAGCATTTTCTCATGTATCTGTTAGCTGCCTGAATATCTTTAGTGAAGTGTGTGTTCATATCCTTTGCCCACTTCTTGATTGGGTTGTTTGTCTTTTTGTGGTTGAGTTTTAACAGAATCATATAGATTTTAGAGATCAGGCGCTGGTCGGAGATGTCATAGCTGAAAATTCTTTCCCAATCTGTAGGTGATCTTTTTACTCTTTTGGTGAAGTCTTTAGATGAGCATAGGTGTTTGATTTTTCAGAGCTCCCAGTTATCTGGTTTCTCTTAGTCATTTTTGGTAAGATTTGTGCAATTTTTTGAATACATATTATACTCAATAAAATTTTTTTATGAGGATACAGAATAATGTATATAGTATGCTACCATTTGTGTAAGAAAAAGGAGAACATATAAATATAAACGCATGTATGTAGTCCCTGGGAGGTACAAATGGTTAATGCCCTCAGCTGCTAACCAAAAAGTTTGGAAGTGTGAGTCCACTTAGAGGCACTTTAGAAGAAAGGCCTGGTGATCTACTTCCAAAAGAATCAACCAGTGAAAACCCTGTGGCGCACAATTCTACTGTGACACACATGGGGTCACCATGAATCAGAGTTGACTTGTTGGAACTGGTTAATGCTTGTCTAACAGGCCTGTCCCTTGGGTAGAGCAACTTTCCCCACCCTACCACTCCGTGCTTGGCTGGGGACTATGTGATGCTTACCTGTTTTCTGAACAGCATTAAAATTCAATTTTAAAATTTCTGTTTTCAACGGTATCCCAAGGATCTTATAAAAGATGCTAACAATGTAGCCTTCTTCCAAAGTGATTATCTTGGTTACTCCACGCTGATTGAGTTGCCTTTGGCCCTCCATCCCACTAGGGATGGCCCTGTCTGTATGTTGACTAACTCTGGTATGTGACTCAAAATACTAATGACAGTGGTTGTGTCTAGGTAGGGTGACTGGGAGACAGGGATGGGAGGGACACTTGTCATTACATATCTTTTTATACAGTACTGTTTGTATGCATTACCTATTCAGAAAATCATGAAATTAAAAAAAAAAAATCAAGGGGCACATTCTTGTAGGTACATCTGTGCATACAATCACAAAAATTCTTTAAGATAAAAAGTATTTCTCCGCAGTCACTCATTATTATCATTCTGCTTTATTTCCTTCTTAATGCTTATAATAATCTCAAATTATCATGGTTATATTTGTTATTTGTTTATTACCTGTACTATTACTGGAATAAGCTTCATGATGCCAGAGACCTTGCTTGTATTGTTCATCAGTGCCTTGTCTCTATACGTGTATTAAAGCACACAGTAAACAAACAAACAAAAAAACCCAAACCCGTTGCTGTTGAGTCAATTCCAACTCATAGCAACCCTATCAGACAGAGTAGAACTGCCCCACAGGGTTTCCAAGGAGTACCTGGTGGATTCGAACTGCCGACCTTTTGGTTAGCAGCTGTAGCTCTTAACCACTATGCTGCCAGGGTTTCCGTAGCACATAGTAGGTGCTGAATAAACGAATGAACAAATGAAAGAAGACCGAAGGAAAGCAGACTGAAGCCTAGGGAGGAATGGGAGTTAAGGCTGAGTCGTAACCCGTTGCCATCAAGCTGATTGTGACTCGTAGCGACCCTATAGGACAGAGTAGAACTGCCCCACAGGGTTTCCAAGGCTGTAATCTTTACTGGAGCATACTCTCACATCTTTCTCCCATGGAGCAGGTGATGGGTTTGAACCGCCAACCATTTGGTTAGCAGCCAAATGCTTAACCACCATGCCACCAGAGCTCCTCTGAGGCTGAGTAGGTAGGTAGAAATCAGCTGATAGAGGAGGTAATTCTCAAACTTTAAATTTTGTCAGAATTACATACTGATTCCTTACACGAGCCTGTATAAAGAGGGCTTAATAAAGAAGCAGATTCTTGGGCCCTGTGATTCTGATTCAGTAGGTCTGAGCTGGGGCCCTGGAATCTACATTTTAACTATTTCCCTAGGCAATTTCGGTGCAAGTGATTTGAAGACCCCACTTTAAATAACACAAATGCAGTCTTAATACCTCACTCAGGAAGAATCATACCTGTGATATCATTTTCCGTTAGATGTAAGAGAAGGGACCATCCCCCCATTTTATCATTAAAACTGAGGCTCAGAGATGGACAGTGCATTTTCCAATGAGACACAGCATGTGTGTAAAGTATCTTGAAAGGCCAAAGCATCTGACCAGTCAACTCAGGTTGTGGTGGCAGGCGACTTACCCACATAGGACATTCCTAGGCCTTGGTGTTACTGGATGGATTTTATGACTATCCATGTTTTTTTGTTTTGGAAAGAGGTTATACTCCCTAATGACTGGTTCTTTCTGGTGTATCTCAGGGAAGGCAATGAGCCAGAGGAGACTACTCAGATCACCTACCATGAGCTTCTTACCCAAGTGTGTCGGTTCAGCAATGTTCTACGAAAACAGGGTGAGTGTGGAGGTATGGGAAGGGGACTGAAGGGTTTAGCCTTGGGATATCTGAGGACTTACGGTAAGTGGACAAGGAATAGAAGGAATCTGGTAACAGGAACAGAGAAGGCCCACTGGTAGGGGCCAGCTGTATGGGAAGGAGTGAATAGGAGCAGGAAGGATCCATGGTTGATGGTCTGTGTCCTTTACCTGCAGGGATTCGAAAGGGTGACAGAGTGGCCATCTACATGCCCATGATCCCGGAGCTGGTGGTGGCCATGCTGGCATGTGCCCGCCTTGGGGCTCTGCACTCCATTGTGGTAGGAGTTTGGGCTGGTAAAAGTGGGCAGGGGTGGAAGATAAGGCTCTGGAGAAGTAGGTTGGGCCTGGATGATGGAGTGTCTTAAATATCAAACTAAGGAGTTTAGAATGTATGTACCATAGGTCCATATCAGTTATCCAGTTTCTACTAGGACCCTAGCTTAGAGAACCTAAAGATTTCATGCGTGACTCTGTTCTTTGTTCACTCAATCCTTGGAGCCTTCCTTTCTTCTCGGCCTTTGTTCTCTTCCCTAGTTTGCAGGCTTCTCTGCAGAGTCTCTATGTGAACGGATCCTGGATTCCAGCTGCAGTCTTCTCATCACTACAGGTGACTAATTCTCTTACCCCTTCTCTAAACTACCCCCCCAGCCCCGCACTCAGAGTTTTGGTCTTCGATCAGCTTGTTAGTATTTGGGATTGCTCAGCATAGAGAATATAGACTGTTTGCCTTTCTTTTCCTTGTCCTACCTCAGATGACCCTCTGTCAGCTTAAGTCAGGTGGAAAAGCCAGAATCAAGAGGCCCACTCAGAAAGGGTTCTGTGGACATTGTGCTCACTAGGGTTAAGGGGCTAAATGTGTGTTGCCATTCTAAGGCATGGAATATCTGTTGTTCCCCAAAGATGCTTTCTATAGGGGGGAAAAGCTTGTGAACCTGAAGGAGCTGGCTGACGAGGCCCTGGAGAAGTGTCGGGAGAAGTAAGTGTGTTTGGCCAGATGGCTACTGCCTTGGGTCCACTGGGCCTTTTCCCAGTGCCAGGTTCTGGGGCTCAAAGTCTCTTTATCCCCCCTACCCTAGATGGACCTGAGCAGGTCCTGCCAAATTATCTTTTGAGCCAGCCAGCCCACCACTTCAGGCTTTTCTTTTCTCCAGGAGTTTCCCAGTGAGATGCTGCATTGTGGTCAAGCACCTAGGGCGGGAAGAGCTGGGCATGGGCAACTCCTCCAGCCAGCCCCCCCCAATTAAGAGGCCATGCCCGGATATGCAGGTGAGTCTGGTATTTCTCTGCCCTCCTCTAGGCTCAAATTGGCTCCCTCTTCCTGCCCAGGAAGTTCTTGGTATCCTCCTTTGCTTCCTCATCATAATGCTGAGGATCTGGGAACAATCCTAGGAATGCCTCCTGTGGAAGAGCTAGGAGCTGGGGACTTTGTCTTTGAATGTGGGTAGAAAGCCCCTTGTATCTCAGGGGAACTTAGCATGAGAGATTGTGAGGAAGACCCTTGTGCTAGCTGGGATATTCACGAGGGATCTTCAGGACTTGGGCTTGAGTTAGAAGTGTGATGACTTGGATGACTGTATGTAGTCACCTTGATTACACTGGGCTGTGGCTTGTACCTACCTTTGGGAACTAGGAAATACTCATACTCCCCATGGAAGAACCTGGATTTGGGCCTCAATATATGGCCCTTGTTAGGTTTGTGTACAGTGCCTCTGATGGGAACATTAGAAAAGCCCTGTGGTGGCCTCCAGATCTGAGGGGCATGAGGGATGAAAGTTCTGGGGTCCAGAAGGACAAAAATTTCCTGAGATTCTGTGACTTGAGGGGCCCTGAGTTGTCTTGGGGATAGAGAGGCTACATTGTATTCTTGGGTGGTTGGAGAGCCCCATCAGCATAAGGGTTGGGATCAGGATCAGAAAAATGGAGGCTGGGAGGACCAGTGAGATAGAGCCTGAGAGCAGGCAACCAGGGATTTGGGGCAAACTGATCTTTCCCTCCCACTCCCCTATTCTCAAGCCCTGCTCACCAGCTTTTCCATGGGCTCTTGACAGGGAAAGCTGAAAGAGAAATCCAAGTGCATCTGGCCCCAGGTATCCACCTCTGCACTGCCTTGGGCACTACTTACCTGTGTGCTTGTCTGTGTGTCCAGCTGCTCTTTGCCTGTTTGCCCCATTGAGGTGGCTGCCAGACCCAACCCCCTTCCTCCTGCCCTTGGCCCCTTGCCATCTAAGCCACTCTGAAGGATTGTGAAACCAAATATCTCTTGTTGCCTCTCTAAACTGGCATAGAGCATGGATCTTAGAGAAGTAGCAACAGATACCCAATTTCACTCCTGCTGCTCAGGACCTTTGTGGGAGAGGGGACCGAGTAAGTTGTCAGAAAGCATTTACTGTGCATTTAGCTGGGGCAGGGCCAGGAGACAGGAGGAGGACCATATGGAGGAGGTACAGACTCTGACCTGGGGAATTCACTATCTAGTTTATATACTACTTTGAGATTTATAAACTGCACATAAATTATGAAATATAATTAAGTGCCAAATGTAACAAAAATCTCCTTGTAGATAGTTCTAATAAGAAAGATACTTTTAAGCGAGGGATCAAAGCAGATTAGTATAGAGGAGAGATTGGGCCTGGAATCCAGAAACCTGGACGTGAGTTTTTAGCTGTATGACCTTGAGTAAGTCACCTCTCCTCTCCAGGCTTCAGTTTCCTTATCAGTAATGGAGAGATGATAATATATGCTTAAAAAAACAAAACATAAAGTCTACTGTCCCTCTGAGTTTTACAGTCCTCATAGGGTGTCTTACTCTAAACGTGCTATGATCTACTGCTTAGGTTAGTGGTAGATAAAAGCCCCTTTTTTCTATTCTTACTAGCATGGTGGAGACAGATCTGATTCTTGACAGACACTGCTTGCCCTTTAAAACTCAGACAGGGACCTAAGGTTCTTCTCTTAAAAGAGGTATCAAACTTAGTGATTTAGAGTATAGGTTCTGGAGCCAGACTACCTGGATTCAAATCCTGACTGTCACCCGCTACTGTATGAGCTTGGGCAAGTTACTTAGCCTCTCTTGCCTCTGTTTCCTCATCTGGAAAGTAAGTATAATAATTGTACCTTCCTTATAGGACTTTATCAATATATGTAAAGTGCTTGGCATTTAGTAACTCGAAAATATACTTGATAAATGTTAGCTTTTATTGTTTCCCCTTAACATAGCAGACAGGCTGGCATTTCTAAAAAGCACAACAGAAAACAAAACGAGGCTAAAGGGGCACACCAACCCAGGGGCAAGGACTAGAAGGCAGGAGGAGACAGCTGGTAATAGGAAACCCATGGTGGAGAAGGGAGAGTGTTGACATGTCATGGGGTTTGTTAACCAATGTCATAAAATAATATGCATACTAACTGTTTAATGAGACACTAGTTTGTTCTGTAAACCTTCATCTAAAGTACAATTAAAAATTGATAAATAAATAAAGAGACCAGAAAAGAAGGAACAAATTCTTAGATTCTTAATACAAGAGACCTTTAGGCCATAAGCTCCTGGGTTTTTTTTTTTTTTTTTAGGTGAAAAATATCAGTTACCAAGAACCAGAGTATAAAAATAGGCCTACAAAGTCCAGGTTGGTTGGTCTGAGAATGTGGTCAAAGCTGCATAAATCTTAACAGAGTTCCAAACACTCTGATCCTTAAGGAACCTTCAGACAGGGGTGGATTATCCAGTAGTCAAGGTAAGACAGTGCTTACCTTACTTACTAGATCATCTGTAGTGAACAATTGCACATTTTTTCACCACATCAAAGATTCTGCCTCTAGGTATGGCTGGCATCTGTCTCTCTCCCAGTTCCCCACAGCACCTTCCTGCAGAATCAAAGCCTCTTTTAAAATATACAGTCCCTGACAGGGATGGATTACTCAGTAAGCAAGGTAAGCACAAGCTTATTTGTGTTTATTTACTAATCTGTAGTGAACACTTTCACAAAACCATGTGAAATTGTTCACTAGAGATTAGTAAATAAGCAAGGTAAGCACTGTGTTTACCTTGCCTATTGGATAATCCACCCCTGTCTTCAAGGGACGGTCTGGCAGAGTTTGAAGGTACCCTCCTCAACAGTATTACCTATGACCGCTCTCACGTTGCTCTACCACACCTGGTAGCTAAGACTCCATCCAGGCCCAAGGACAAAGGCCAACTTCAATTCTTGTTTTAGAAAATTTAAACCTTTTCCTGGTTCAAAGCTCTAGGCCCTGATAGGCACACACCTAATTCACAGCCAATGTTTGCTCCACTAATTAAACTCATCTGGATTCCTGGTGCTGATTATTGGCTCCACACCTGGAACACCTGCCCTCCTTTGTACACACACACACCCACAAGGGAAACAGTTTTATAAAAGTACCCCCCTTCCATGGCTGCAGTATAACTATGCCTCGCCCTTACATGTACCTAGTGCGTTTTCTGTGATAGGTCACACCAGTCCTGTAGACTAGCACCATTTGTCCACAGCAGTATCGACCCATTTCTGCTAAAATAAATTAATACCCTCATCTCATGCAGATGGTTTTGTGGGAAAAAAGTGTCCATGAGACAACATATGTATAGATTCACATGACTCTTCCACTGAAAAATAAAGTGTGTTCTTGTGCTTTCTAGCTTGTGGGCAGCTTTTCTCTCTTTTTTCTTTTTCTTGTTATTTTTAATGGCAGCCTCGCTTGACTTGGGCTTGTCATTCTTAGAATGCTCATATGGCAGAAACTTTAAGTTCTCTACAGTGAGGGGCAGGTAGTACAGAAAGAGGGGTGTAGTTGTAAGACCATTAGGGCAAGAATGATTATTCCCATTTTAAAAAGGATTGACTAAAAAAATAATAATAATAAGGAGTGACTTGAGAAAAAATGACTTGCCCAAGGTCATATATACTAGGAAGTGGCAGAACTGTGTTTGAAATCCAGTGCAGTTTTTGGACAGCAGAGAACAGACTCAGAAAACTGGCTGTTCAAAGAGGTGATGTATTCAAGGAAGGAAAAGAGTTTCAAGGAGGGTTTAGAGAAATTCCAGGCACTTGGGTATAGAGGTCATCCCTCTCCTGGGAGAAGTAGTCCACCTTGGCCCTTTTCCACTACCTTGAAGCAAGGCTTCCTGCTAAATGGAACTTGCCCCCTTAAGCAAAAGTCTCTATAGGAAACCCCATTGATGCCAGTGCTATAAGAGCAGGGGCAGAGCAAAGGGAAGCACCTGTAGATGTGGGGGAGGTCTGGACATGCAGGAAAAGGTGCTTGGACCAAGATGTGTTGACTTCTTTTGCTACCAACTAACAGGGTCAGGTGCCTGCCTCACCTGCGGGCTATGACTAATCTTGCATTTCTGAATTGTGTGGTGTCCGCATCCCTGCTGATGAGCCAGTGGCCCCTTAAGTTCATATGCGTGTATGCAGGCCTGTGTGTGCATATAGTCAGTTATCAAACAAAAATTAGTGACTTTTGATACCAGGTACTTTGCTAGGTATTAGGGAACTAGAATTAAAAAAAAAAGAAAGAAAGATAGCAGACAGACATGTCACTACCCTCATAGATATCACTATTTAGTTGGGGAAACAGTCATCAAGTAAACAACTAAAATAGTTGGAAATATATGCTGCGTGGGAAAGGAATACGGTGCTGTGATCAAGAATAACAGCAGAGGTGGGAGTGGGGTGTGGGACTCTATAAGTTACTGTTCTGTGAAAGTCTCTCCAAGAAAGTGACATTTAAGACGAGAATTAAAAGAATGAGAAGGGATCAACCAAGTAGCCTTCTGCAGCCTGAGGCCAGGTGAGTTCTGAGGTAGGAGTTCAGGAAGGGATGCCAGGGTGCTGGGAGTAACCAGGAAGCCTGCTGTCTGCTCCTGTTTTCTCTGCCCCATTCCACCCTCAAAAGCTCTTCCTCCTTTGAGGCACTCCCCATCTGCTAGTCCCACCTCAGCTCCTTCAGATGCCAGGTAAGGGTGTCTCTTGCTCCTACCTTGACCTGTTCACAGTTCTTCCTTGCCTATTCTGTCTTCCTCCTGCTATAGATCTCCTGGAACCAGGGAGTTGACTTGTGGTGGCATGAGCTCATGCAGGAAGCAGGGGACGAGTGTGAGCCTGAGTGGTGTGATGCTGAGGACCCACTCTTCATCCTATACACCAGTGGCTCCACAGGCAAACCCAAGGCAAGTGTGTATGTGTGTGTACTGTGCGTATAGGGGTGAGAAGTGAATTTCTGAGGCGCATGTAATGACAAGAATTTTACTTTACAACCCTGAGTTTCAGAAATGTCATATTACTTTTTCTAAACCAAATTAAGACATAAAATCCTCAATTTTTAGATAGTGAGAAATTCAATTTTAGGCATATCTTAATGTACCACTCTCACCAGGGTGAGACAGTTTGGGTGGGGGCTTTCATGGTGCCCAGAAAAGGGGAAAAGAGTCAGTCCATGTGGCTGACATGGATGTTTCCACCCATGCCTACATGGTTTGGTTGAAGGAGAGTTTCCCTGTCAACTCAAGGCCAGAGGTGGGCACATGAATCCCTCTTGTACTCCTAGGACCGTGGTACTTAAGAGTTCAGTTCTTACCACATGCCACATTATTAACATCTAGTCACTTCCCAAGGCACAGTGTGGGAGCTGGGCATTGGCCTCCACCATTCCTGGAAACACTTCAGAGAACTCTGACTCTTAGATTTACTTGAAAGCTGTCATTCTACCATCCACCCACCCATTCCTAAATTCTTCTCTCCATATGCTTTGAACTATCCCTCAATGGGCCTTTAGAAATATGATTTTGGCTCCTCCTTCCTAGGGTTGGCATAAGGATGGAGTAAGCAAAGAGGATCGTGTTTTTTTCCCCTACAAACTTACTCTATTGGAAACCCTGGTGGCACTGTGGCTAAGAGCTGTGGCTGTTAATCAAAAGGTCGGCAGTTCGAATCCACCAGATGCTTCTTGGAAACTCTATGGGGCAATTCTCTGTCCTGTAGGGTCGCTATGAGTCAGAATCGACTCGACGGCAATGGGTTTGGTTTTGGTTTTTGTAACTTACTCTCTGTGAACGTATAACTGAGTGTATGTGTACACATACACAACAGAGAGGCTATCAGATGTGTGCTAGAAGTGTGCATATATGAGAGTGATGTGGGTGGCTCAGAAATACCATCTGAGGGTGTAGGTGTGATAATGGATTAACTATGCATGTGTGTGGGGTACAAGGGAGATGAGATGGGAGCATGGAGAAAAGGAGATTGAAGAGAGATGAATGCTGTGAAAGAGGTGCTGGCAGGGCCAGAATCTCTGAGAATCTTCCTCCAGTTCTTCCCCCAGCCTTCATTTGGTGGTCAGTGGGGATGGGAACAAAATCCCAACCTGAGGCCCTATTCTTCCCACAGGGTGTGGTACACACAGTTGGGGGCTACATGCTGTATGTGGCCACTACCTTCAAGTACGTGTTTGACTTTCACCCGGAGGATGTGTTCTGGTGCACAGCAGACATTGGCTGGATCACAGGCCATTCCTATATCACTTATGGGCCACTGGCTAACGCTGCCACCAGCATTTTGGTGAGAAGGGAGCTGGGACCTATAGCTACTTGGCCTAGAGTTGGGGATGGAAAAAACGATCCTGGGTGACTATCTCCCAAGGCCACATGGTCTAGAGACAGGAGGACTTACACAATGACCTGTATCCTGGACTTTGGAGAAAGAGGAGTCCTAAGGGAATTGTGTACATTGACTAGAAAGGCCTCTTGGCTTGTCTGGTCAGGGAGTGAAGATCCTGGGGTTGGTCAGAAAGGGCAAAATACCGAGCCTGAGGGTATGGTAGGGGGATGGTAAAACTATCGGAAAAGACCAGGGATGACCAGTCTTCACTGGGGTCAGTTTGAGGGGATCCCCACATACCCAGAAGTGGACCGCATGTGGAACATCGTGGACAAATACAAAGTGACCAAGTTCTACACAGCACCCACAGCCATCCGCCTGCTCATGAAGTTTGGAGATGAACCCGTCACCAAGTGAGATGCCCCTCCTCCCTAGCTACTGTCCCATGGGTGTCCCTTAGAGCTGGGTGCTGGCCTTTGTGTATAGTCTATTCCATTCTGTTGTCCCAACTCCCTGGCTTAGAATAGGGGAGGGGACAGAAGAGCCTGGGCATGTCTTCCTGGATCCCAGTGGTACTCAGAGCCTTCTTCTCTCCCCATTCCCCTGCCCCAGGCATAGCCGGGCATCCCTACAGGTGCTAGGCACAGTGGGTGAACCCATCAACCCTGAGGCCTGGCTGTGGTACCACCAGGTGGTAGGTGCCCAGCGCTGCCCCATTGTGGACACCTTCTGGCAGACAGAGACAGTGAGTGAGGGGTTCAGAGGGCTGGGGCTCAGGGACAGTGTGTGAGGACTGACTCAAAC
Source organism: Loxodonta africana (assembly GCF_030014295.1). NCBI lineage: Eukaryota > Metazoa > Chordata > Mammalia > Proboscidea > Elephantidae > Loxodonta > Loxodonta africana. Next base: position 34,209,995 of record NC_087365.1, read on the forward strand.
CCCTAATCTCTGGCTTCTACAGGGTGGCCACATGCTGACCCCCCTCCCTGGTGCCACACCCATGAAGCCTGGTTCTGCTGTGAGTGAGGCTACCCTGGCTGGTTCTGGGCTAGGCAGGGGTAGGGTCTTAGAGCGTTTGATCTTCCTAGAGGGTGGGAACTGGATTGATATGTGTGAGGAAGTTGGGATGCCAGGGCTTCTTGGGAAAGCTGGGAGTTAAGTCAGGGTTGCTTCATTCATCTCTTTGGGCCCTGTCTCCCGTTTACTTCTAGACCTTCCCGTTCTTTGGCGTAGCTCCTGCCATCCTGAATGAGTCTGGGGAAGAGCTGGAGGGTGAAGCTGAAGGTTATCTGGTGAGGCCTTGGTCCTAGGGGGTTTTTGAGGTGTGTTTGTGTGTGTGGAGCGGGGAAAGGTCCACTATGGGGTACTGTACTTTACTTCAAAGCTTAGAATCTAATTTCTCCTGGTAGTTGCTTGGGACTGAAGCTGCATAGTTAGGGGTTTGTCCTCTGCTGAAAGACCCTGTGGGGAATCCTTCTGGGTACTTTGCCTGCATCTCTGTCCTTTGGCTCATGAGACTCCTAAGGGCCCTTTTAGAGTCTGCTTAAAGACTCCTAAGACAACTTTTTGGGTCTGGAAGATTTAGTCCCAGCTCTTCCTTTGACAAACATTCTAGAGTGAAAAGAGGCTTCAAACATAGTGGAAAATCACATAGGCTATGGAGTCTGCCTGCCTGGGTTCAAATCCTGGCTCCGCTGCTTTTGTGACCTCAGATAAGTTATCTAACCTCTCTGAACCTAAATTTACTTATTTGTAAAATAGGGTTATAGTAGTACCCTTGTCTCCTACTGGATTGATTAAATAATTTTTATGAAGGGTTTAGCATAGAACCTCAGTTGGTACTTGATAAATGTTAGCTATTGTTGTATTAGTACTTGTAGAGACCTCAGAGACCACCAGCTGCCATTCTCCACCCCCCATTTGACTTTCCCAAGAGCAAGTTAATAACAGGGGCGGAGCTTGAATCCAGGCCTTTTGATTCTGAGCCTAGAGTTCTGTCCATCCCATCAATCTGTGGCTACAGAATGCTATTGACTGGGGCAATAATTATTTGCTCATGTGTGGGTAATAACGACTCTTTTCATTTTATTCATGCATTAAACCGAGCCTGCTTTCCTGAGGGATTACCCAAAGGAGACTCAAACTTACTACATGCTTATCACTGACAACACTGCTAGGCAATTTCCATATACTATTTAATTTGATCCTCAGGATAACTTTGGAAGGTAGACTATTCTCTCTGATTTACAGATGAGGATCCTGAAGGTCAGAGAGGTGAAGTCACTTACCCAAGGTCCCACAGCTGCTAAATGGCAGAGTTGGGATTCCAAACCAGGATTGTCTATCTCCAAAGCTTGTACCTTCTCCTGCTTCTCAGGAAGGGCATTCAGGACATTTCCACTCAGGTTTGGCACAGCTATTATTATCTTCCAGTGAGACAGTAGATGTGACCACTGCGTCTTCTTCATTCCTCAGGTTTTCAAGCAGCCCTGGCCAGGTATCGTTCGCACAGTCTATGGGAATCACGCACGCTTTGAGACCACCTATTTTAAGAAGTTCCCTGGGTACTATGTGACAGGAGATGGTAAGCCTTGGCAACACCCCTTCACTACCTCCCACCAAGACATGTCCCTTCCCCTTCCATTTTCAGGAAGAGTTGATTAAGGGTGAAGAATGAGAGAGAGAGGAACGTGTCATTAGTGTCAGTGTCTGGTGTCTAGACAGAGCTATGAGAAATAGAATAAAGTCTGTATGGGTAGAATATAGTGAGCAAATGGAAGAATGTTATACGAAGTTGGAGAGGTAGATTATATAGAGCCTTGTGGGCCATGGTAAGGACTGGATTTTATTCATAGTACAGTGCGAGATCTTTAGGGATTTTAAGCAGGGGAGTGCTAAGAGCTGATTTACTGTTTGAAAAGTAACTTTGCCTGATTTATGGAGAATAGACTTTAGGTGGGCATATTAGTTATCTATTTCCATGGAACAAACTACCCCAAAATTTGGCAGGTTAAAATAAACATTATCTTAGTTTCTGAGGACCAGGAATCTGTGAATGGCTTGGCTGGGTGATTCTCGCTCAGGGTCTCTAATGGAGCAGTCAAGCTGTTGGTCTGGGCCGCAGTCATCTGAAGGTTTGACTGAAGCTGTAGGACCCACTTCCGAGTTAACTCACATGGCTGTTGGCAGGAACCCTCAGTTCCTCACGGCATGGACCTCTTCATAGGGCTACTCACAGCACAACAGCTGGGTTCCCCCAAAGGGAATGACCTGAGAGTGCACAACCAAGACAGAAGCCACAGTGTCTTATATAACCTAATCTCAGAGGTGACATTCCCATCACTTCTGCCATATTCCATTGGTCACAGAGACCAAGTAAAATGAGAATGGGGACTAGACAGAGGTATGAATACGGGAGGCCGATATCATTGGAGCCATCTTGGATACTACCACTGTGGCAAAAGTAGAAGCAGTAAGACTTGTTAGGAGGCTATTGCAGTGGGTGTGGCAGTTTGGTAATGTGGATTACTTATTCCTTCTGTGGGGTATTTATTATGTTGTACATTTCTTGGTGTGTGATCTTACCTCTGCTTCCCAGGCTGCCGGAGGGACCAGGATGGCTATTACTGGATCACTGGCAGGATTGATGACATGCTGAATGTATCTGGTGAGGGCTAGGGACCACTTTTCCATCTCATTAGCAACTCCCGGGGAGCATCCTAGCCAAAGCCTTCTGTGAGACCCGGTACTGTCCTTTGGGCAGACCATGCCTGGGGTACAGCATTAATTTATGGCCCAAGTTTCAGAGGAAGAGTAATGAACAATGGAATGTGTCTAGAGGAAGGGAACCAGGTTGGTAGAGTAACTGGAAAACATGTCATGCGAAAAATGAATGAAGGGCCCCCCCTATCCGACCAGACTAGGCCTGCCCTGTGGGTACAGGTGGAGCACAAGCTGGGGTCTCTCTCATGGTACTTCCCTTCCCTTGATAAGGACACCTGCTGAGCACAGCAGAGGTGGAGTCAGCACTCGTGGAACATGAAGCTGTCATAGAGGCTGCTGTGGTCGGATACCCTCATCCTGTGAAGGGCGAATGCCTGTATTGTTTTGTCACCCTTCGTGATGGTCACACCTTCAGCCCTACCCTTACCGAGGAGCTCAAGAAGCAGAGTGAGGAACTGCCCTGGGTAGGGACTGCGGGGTCTGTCCTGGTAGCCTAGTTACCACAGCAAGTCGTTGCGGAGGGGAACGAGCTGCTCCCCAAACCATGAACTGATCCCAGGGGGGCTCCAGGGGCCAGTTGCCTTCCTCCCACTCAGTCTCCCACCAATCTCTCCGCCACCACTGGGCTAAGTGCTTTAAAAGCAATATTCCATTTAATCCCTATAGTCATTCTCATGAAATAGATCTTGTTACCCTCACTCTAAAGATGAAGAAACTGAGGCTCAGAGAAGTGAAATCACTTGCTAATCACTGCTAGCAATTACTGCTACCAACCCTAGCAAGCTGATTCTAGAACCTGAGTTCCATAAAGGTGGATTAAGATAAAATGACAGTAAAGAGATAACATATTAAAAAGAGAGAGAGAGGCAGTGGGCCTGAGAGTGATTCTGTGAGCAGGGCCTTGAAGGGAAATAGGTGGAAAACAAAGCCATCTCTACCCTGGTTTCTGGGGCCTGGCTAAGGATGCTGAAGAAATGCTTCATTTGTTGGTTACAGTTAGAGAAAAGATCGGTCCCATTGCAACACCGGATTACATCCAGAATGCACCAGGCTTGCCTAAAACTCGCTCAGGTATGCTCAGAGCCCCCCAGGGATTGGCTGAGGCCTGGAGGGTGGTGGAGTGTGTGCGCATGGAAGCCTTTGGCAGGGCTAGGGAGGGCTGGTGCTGTCACCAGGTAACCAGAGGCCTGTGGTTCCCCCAGGGAAAATCATGAGACGGGTGCTTCGGAAGATTGCCCAGAATGACCACGAGCTGGGAGATACCTCTACTATGGTTGACCCATCTGTTATCAGCCACCTCTTCAGCCACCGCTGCCTGGCCACCCAGTGAACAAGACCCTGACCTTTACCCAGGATTCCCACTGCTTGGCTCTCAAAAGTTGTGCCCATCCTCCCTGCCCCCCATCTAGGAGCGCTGAGGGCTAGTGATCACCCACAACATCTCCCTCAACCTGCTGTCTGGGACCGAGGACCAGCTTTGGCCCTGGGTGGAGACAACTCCCTGTGACTGCCAGGCAGCTGGGACAGGACTCAGGTCAACCTCACACTGCTGTACCTCCAGACTGCAGATCCTTTAGCGCCCAGAACAGGGACCTGAAGCTCACGTTACATGTTCAGAGGGCAAGCGAGAGCCTAGATTGAAGCAGGGAGGCAGCTCTGTAATCCTATGTCAGCTCTCTCAGGAAGCACCAGTACTTACCTTGGGCATGCTTTTGCACTTAGAAATGCCTATCTGTGAGTCCTGGAACAATTACTATTTTTTTTAAAAGACTTTGCTGGTTCTGTTCTGGGTTTAAATTCTCTTTTGTGCCAGATGACAGTGCTGTCTGGTCGTTTGCTCCAGGGCTGTGAGGGTAGGCTCTGTCTCCAGATGGTTTTCGGATAATCTGCTTCACTGAGAGTAGACATGTTCCTAGGACCAGAGGAGCTTGTCTTCCTTGTCTTCTGTTCCTGTCCTCCCCTGAACAGAGCCCAGCCCATGAGGGTACACTCTCAGATGAGACTCTCTTCTTGCCTCAGTTGTGCTCAAGGCCTTTGGTTGAATGAAGGAATAAAGTCTGTGACCTCAGGAAGATGGCAACTTGTTTTCATGGGTATCTTACATGCTGTATACTCATTAGCGGCTCTGGTTTGCAGGGGAAGGTAGGGGGATAGAAAGGGAGTGGTTTTTCCCAGGCCTACCCCGATATCCTCTTTTTAGAACTTTTGTTTTGGGGAGAGGTAGGCAGGGCTTCACTCACAGGTCCCTTGACAAGTCCTCAAGTTGAGCAGAAGACTCAAATGCAGTTGAAGCCAGTTAGTTCACAACTGTGATGTCCCATCACAGTTACCCTCACTTCTGCATTCCTGCCAGGGACCCTCTTTCCTCCCTATGATCTGACGGGACCATTAGTGAGTGATTAAGGATCAGCACTTTAGGGTCATAGCGTTTGAGTCTAAGGAGATCCTGATTACAGCCCAGTCACCTCCAAGCTACTTTAAGTGGGATTACCCAGATTATGGCTCCTCCCTCCCCTATATGCACAAACCAAGGAATCACGGAACCAGCAATGTTTTTTATTTAAGGCAGAGTTGGGGAAAGGCTATGCCCCTCCACCCCTCTTAACCTTCAGTCCTATCCCAAGTCAGGCACTGGGACCTGCTGAAAAGGCTAATGAGGGCCTGAAATGAGGGTGGCAGGGTTTATGGACCTTTACCTCAGAGAAACTTCCTTTCAGCTATACTCTCACTCCAAGGATTTAGGGACCTCTAGATGTCATCTAAAGGAAACACTGCTGGGGAGGTGGGGGAATGTACCCAGGATTTACCCTTCCGTGAAGACTCTAGAGGTCTCTGGAAGAGACTAGCCCTCCCAAGGTAGGGGAGGGCAGCCCCTCAGATGGGGTAGGAGAGATGACAAGGACAGAGGCTAGAAGATCTCTTGAGAGAAGTCTTGGCCAGCATAGCTGTGCCCTCATACAGGATATGGGTTGTCCAGGACTGCCACTCCTGCTGCCACACCACCATCAGCATGCTCGATGGCTTTGGTTCGAAGCAGATGGCCCACGTGCTTGTTTATCACAAGTGTCTTTCCTTGCCTACAGAGATGGAGGCAGGAGACACACAACTCTGTTACCACCTGGACTCAGCCCCCAAACTCAGAACTCTTCACTGGTCCCAGCTAAGTAGAACATGGGTGACTACCTTCAAGAAAGTGCTAGGATTCTAGAGTCAGATTTGGGTTTGAATCCTAGCTTGGAAGTTAATAGCTCTGTGTCTCTGAGCAAATTACTTCACCTTTCTAAATATCAATTTTCTCAATTTAAAATAGGGATAATAGCTCTTACTTTGCAAGATGGTCATGGGGATTAAGTACTGCAGGAAAAACACTTGGCATGGTGCCAGGGTCACATTTCATTTGCCTTCTCTACCTCTCTCAAGATGGCTAAGGTGGTGTTGGGGATTGGTAGGAAGGGGCTGGTGGACATGATGCAAATGGTAGAGGGGGAGGTTATAGAGAGGATAAACTGTGCTACCCCTGTCTTGCCCTGACCTTGGAGTGAGTATTTTGCAGGAAGTAGTATAAGGGACCAGGAGCTGTTCCATACAAATTCCTGAGTCCTCCTCTCCTGATTCTTTAGTGCTTAAATCCAAATGCAGGGGGCTAGGAGCTTTGGTGGTGCAATGGTTAAGTGCTTGGCTGCTAAATGAAAAGTCAGCAGTTTGAACCCACCAGCAGCTCTGTGAGAGAAAAGGAGAAAACACCTGGCGATCTGCTCTCATAAAGATTTCAGCCTAGGAAACCCTATGGGGCAGTTCTACTCTGTCATATAGGGTCACTGCAAGTTGGAATCAACTTGATGGCACTTAACAACAATGACATGAAAAACATTATGTAAGCAAATCCAGGGGGTCATTCAGCTTTTCAAAGACACCAAGAAGCATCTAGCTGGCCCATCCTACCTTTCCCCAGAATCCCCAGTAGCCTGAGAGCTGGACCTAAACTCTCTTCTAGTTGTAGGTTAGCAATCCATATTCCCAGATCCCTCTTAATACTACTTGAAATTTCCTTTATAGTTGCAAAACACATCTCATCTGCACTTCATATGATAACCCTCTGAGGTGTGTAGGTCTTGGGTCGCTGGTCTCATTTCATAGATAAAGGAAACAGGTGCCACAGCCAAGGACTGGCAGAGCTAGGACCAAAGCCCAGGATTCCTGACTCCCTGTCCAGTGCTCCCTCCAGACTTGTCTGGCTGGCATTTTGGCATGAAGTAATAGGAAGAGTCCCTCCTGATTGCTCACCTGACATAGACCCCAAAGATGCCCAGTTCTGAGATGCACTGGACCACCCGGGGAGGCCTGCCAGGCCGTAGCAGGCAATTCCCAAAAGGCTCTGGTTCAATCTTTTCCATGAGGATGTAGGAGGCCCTTTCTTCACTGTCCTTCAGCCGCTCCAGGGCCTGCACCATCTCTTCTCCATACAGGTTGTTACCTGCAATTCCATTGGCTAGTCACCCTGGACCTTCTGCCCATCCCTGCCCCCCATGCCCTCACTTCTGGGGCCATGTAGGCAAGTCTGAGTGGGCTACTTGTCAGCAGCCTCGGTTCCTGACATCAGCTCAGTGAGGCCAGTGCAGGTCTGGTTACCAAGGACAGAATGTCAGCCTTGGCAGGAAAGTCCTTACTCATACACGTGAACATACATTCCACCACACCGTCCTGCCCTGGTTCTCCTCCTACCTATCTACACGTTTCTTCTCAGCCTCCATCACTGGCTCCTCTCCTCATAAATGTTGGGGTTCCATAGGAATCTGTCCTCTACCCTTGTTCTCCACACACACACCTTTTTCCAGGGAGACCTCTTCCATTCCCAGGGCTCCAGCTATATCCGGTGAGTTGTTAACTCCCAAATCTTCAACTCAAGCTCCCTGCTCTAGACCTTGTATGGCTCTTTCACAGGCTCATTACTTCTGTTTAAACCTTCCCCTCCTGAATCTTCCTGCTGCCAATCAGGTGAAAGGCATCTCTGAGCCGTATTTAACTCCTCCCTCTCCATTACCTCTCAGATCCACTAAACTCTGACAGGTCTCTCCAAATAGTGCTCCACACTGTTGTGGCCCTAGCTCAGGTCTCTTCATCGCTTTTCTGGACAACCAGCCTTCCATGGTCTCTGTCACCAATGTCTCCCCTCGTTCCAGCCCATCCTTGACTGTGACTGAAACATGGATCCTGGAGGTAGCCCTTCCCTCCTTGAAACTCTCTCACAGCTTCCCACTATCCTCAAGATAAAATCCAATTTCCTAACATATATTCAGTGCCTTTTATTACCAGGTCACAAACCATCTTTCCTAGCCCTAACCCCTGCCTCCTCCTGTCTCCCACACTGCACACCAACTTCACCAAAAAAAAAAAGAAAACCCATTGCTGGCCAGTCAATTCTGACTCAGCAACCCTATGGGACAGAGTAGAACTGTCCCACTGGGTTTCCAAGGAGTGCCTGGTGGATTTGAACTGCTGACCTTTTGGTTAGCAGCCATAGCACTTAACCACTATACCACCAGAGCTTCCCCAGCCTCACTAGTCACTCAGTCTCCAAACACAATGCTTTCACAGCCCTGTGCCTTTGCTTGTGGTTGTTCCTTCTGTACAGAATGCTCTCCCCACTTTTGCACCTGGGAAACTCCTGCCCATCCCTGAAGATCAAGATCAAAAATCATCTTCTCTGGGTCCATGACTCCTGCCCTCAAAGAGTTTTATACTAGGCAGGAAGACAGATATATATCCATCCAACCTCTTAATAAATATTCCTCTACCTGCTTCTCCACAGTCCACCCACAGGTACCTCAGACAAAACTGGTCCACATACTCCAGTGCTGGTTAATCAGATTCCCCTGTGCTCCACAGCATGCAGTCACAGGGTTGCCTGGGACACTGACCACGGTGTGGGTCTGTGTCAGTTTGTATCCCTCCAGAGCCTGCAACTGTGCCATAGCAAGTACCAATCAGTGCTGGTGAGAGCCTGCTAGCCCCCCTTCACTGAACAGCCCTGCAAAGGGGTAACTACCTACCTCCTCCCTCCCTCTGGGGCTTTAGCACAAACTGGTTAGGGGCAGCAAGGGCCTCAGTGATGGCCTGGTCCCCTTCTTCACCCTGGCAGGAGGCAAGAAAGCAGTCACCAGCGGTCTTAAAGCCAATGAGGCAAGAGCAGGAGGCGGTACAACCATAGCCCCTTCAGGCTGGATGATACTATCTTGGATGTGACCCCTATCTAGTCCCCTGCAGCAACAAGTGCAAAGAGAACAGGCCTTTCTCTGTAAACAACTCAGGGCTCTGCAGCAGCAGGCCTGGAAAGGGTGCAGAAATTTCCCAGATCTTACAGTCTGCCTCAGTCCCTTCCCCTGGTTACCATTCTTATCTCTACTTTTGCTGAGGGCGCTTACAATGGATTCCAGCTCCCATCCTCCCATCATGAGGCTGCCCCAGCCCCACCTACCCCAGGCCTCTAGTGGTCCAGCCCCAATGCCAGCTCCAGCCTCCCCAGCACATTGGGCTCCAGGTCCTTGCCACCTAGAAGGCCTGAGGTAGGAGAAACGGGCTGCCCACGTACCATGTCTAGTGAGTAGAGGCCGGCAAAGGTGGCACGGAGGCGGGCCACGGCCTCAGGCTGGCCAGGCAGCAACATCTCCAGCACGCCCATCCTGCTCAGCTCCTGCTGCACCTTCTTAGTCCCAGCCAGCTGGGTGGCAATGTCCGGGCACTTGACAGCACACGACCTCTCCAGCAGCAGGCGTGCTTCCCAATTCTGCACAGGGAAGAAGATAAAAGCAACTCTACTTTATTTCACTTTAGCTGACCTTGAGTGAGCAGCCATCAGGTGCCAGGAATCATGCTTTATATTTTCACATTCATTATCTCCAAGCATCACTGCCATCCCTGTGAGGCAGGTGTAATCCCTCCCGATCTGCAGGATTCTTACCCTCAGCAAACTCAGTTTAGCACAATGACTATAACCAAAAGCAGAAAATGACAAAAGGTTTATGAGTGTATGCTTATGAACTCAGCTTCCCAGTGTTCTCCAAGTAAAATCCAAACTCCTTCCCATGGCTTAAAAGACCTTGCAGGATCAGCCCGTCTCTTGTCAAACTCATTTCATGCCATCTCTCCGATCCCCACTCCCATGTTCCAGCCACACGGTCTGTCATTCCTCAAACACACAAACCTCATTCCCTCCTCAGGGCCTTTGCATCTGCTGCTTTTCCCTCTGCCTGGAAGTCTCTTTGTCTTAGTTTTTCCCATGGATGGTTGGATCCTTCTTATCCTTAAGTCTCGGCTCAAAGTCATCTTCTCAAAGAAGCCTTCCCTGAACCTTATTTAATGTAGGTTTCCCCACAGTTCTCATTTCACCCTGTTTCATTCCCCAACTAGGAAAAACAAAACAAAAAAACATTTTTCTCTTTTTGCTTACTCTCTGGTATCCATCTCCCTGACCAGACTATGAGCTCCGTAAGGACTAGACCCTTGTTGTCTGTCTTGTTTTCTGTGGTACCCCAGTGCCTAACACAGTGCCTGGGTCTTTGTAGGCACTCAATATACACATATATATATATAGTTATTGAACAAGGTGAAATCTGAGTGGGTCCTGAGGACAAGTGAGACTCATAGGGAAAGTACTGAGGGTAGCAGAACAATATACACACAGGCCTGAAGGTGTGTAATCACAGAATGACTGGTATGGTGTGCTAAGAATTTAGGGTGTGAGAGGCAAGGGAATAGCAGAGGATCAGTCCTCGCAGCTCTGGTCCTCATTCTCAGGCACCAACGGAATGGTCTGTCCTTGGCTCCTGCCCACAGCGGTATCAAGGCTGTGGCCTAAGAAGCAAACCCCCATCCCCATGCTGTCCTTTCTATGATATAGCTAGTCCACCTGCAGCACCTCTGCCTGGTTTTTACCAATAACCCCAGGTACCTAACTACTAGGCTGGTGATCCAGGCAGAGTCACTATGGCCAGAATATCAGCAATAAACCCAGAGAAGTACCCCATTGTGATAAAAGCAGGTAAAACAAAACCCAGATATAGCAGTGACTTGCCTGTTATCACCTAGCAAGTCACTGAGTTTTGTGGATTTGACTGCCACGTTACAAACCTGGTCTGAAATTTCCAGTTCCCTAAAAATGTCTACCTCTTTATGCACTAACTTCTTTTCTTGTTATCATACCTCTGCTCTCTTTTTAAGTCTTCTTTGGCCCCTTTCTTCAGTCCCCCTGCCCTGGAACTTAGATTCATTTTTCTCAATGGACAGTTTTCTTCTGTAGTCAGCAAGTTCACACCACTGCTAACAACTTCTCCAGAGGAAAGGGCCTTCTACTGAGCTGCCCTGTATAGAACTGGGCCTCAGGGAGAATTCTACGTTCAAAGAATTATAGATCTGGAAGGAGCTTCCTTGATTTTCTTCTTTTTTTTAGTGTAGTTCTCTCAGTTCCCAGAGAGTGAAGCTGAATCCCATATAGGGCTATGGTCACAGAGGCAGAGCAAAAGGCTCATGACCCCCAGGCCCACTGCTCATGGTATTTCCCAAATTATTTCTTCCTTTACCTTCTCCCAACTGAAGGCAGGCCTTTTTAGCTCTGAACGCTGTGGACATTAGGGGCCGGGGGGAGAAGAATGATATGCCAGGAAGGCCACTGGACTAAGAGTCAGAATGCCTGGGAACTCTCTCTGGGACCTTAGACAAGCCCTTGTATATCTGCAAACCTTGGTTTCTCCATCTGTGTAATAGAGATAATTATACACCACGTGGAGTAGTTATAAGGAGTAAATGAAATAATGGATGTGGAAAGTAATTTTGAAACTACATGGTAGGATAGCAAGATAACATGGTATTATCAGTACTATCATTAACATGAATGGGACAGATGATAAAAACTTTCTGACTCAGAAAATTTAAAGGAGGCAAGAACTGGCAGGAAGGAAATGGTCAGTGGTGTGCTGGAACTGGCCTGACTGTATACATCTCTTCCCAGCTCTGTCCACAGATGTTAATTTGGGTAGCTTGAAATTTGCTGGGAGTATTTACATCATAAAAACCACCAAATGCTACCAACTGGGGCTTTTCCCCTCAGAGGGACAGTTGTTAAGCATTTACCAGCATACCACTGGAAACAGTGTGAGTGGCTGAAGTACTATGGATTCCTGAGGATTCAGATTCTGGAGGACAGTGTGTTTGTAGAGAGTGAGAGATAGACTAAGCTTGCAGGAGGATACGTGGTTCAAGCAACAAGTTCCCTGAGGAAGAACTGAAGCCAGGGCCCAAGGAGAAGCCCAGGTTGTTGTGACACCTGAGTGGGGTCTCTGTGGAGCTCTAGTGGGTCCCAGGAGGCAGAGAATGGTCCAAGAGAAAATACCAACCTGTAGACTATACTGACTCGGTGTGTAGCCATCACGGAAGTAAACCACAGCAACTTCCTGGCCATCCCTAGAACACAGAATGGAGAAAGCTGCTGTGTGAAAAATTGTAGCTGATGTTTCCAGTGGTTCAATCTATTTCTGGGTACATCAAAATAAGTTTGGCTCCTCTGAAAGTCAGTCCACAGGGGTAGCCTGGATAGGCATTCACGGGAACCAGTAGAAGTAGATACTTGTCTGAACAGTGCTTCCACTAAAAAAACACACAGGACTGCAGTAAGGAATGTCTAGACTGTTGAAGAAAGGGGTGCTTTAGAATTCTGCAAATCTACAGGCATTCTAGGAAGGTCAGAAGGGAAACAAGCAGGTAATCAGAATTGAATGAGGTGAATTCAAAAAATGTGGGCTCATCATTACTGAACAGCAGAACAAATATTTCCATGTTTAGCAAAAAAACCACTTGTATTTTCACTGCTTGAAAGAGCTGAAACCACGCTGAGAATTAGAAAATGGTAGGGGTAGGAGTGAGGGAGGTGCAAAATTAAGAGTCTAATTAAGACATAGACTGTCTTTTTGCACTTCTTCCCCTTTTCTTTGACCTATTTGATGTCTGGCTTATCTATTTAAACTGGAAAGGAAATTAACTACTTTGTTTTGATCTGACAAAAGCACGGTTTAAAAATAATAAGTGATATTGTGAGATTACATGGAGGTTGTACATGGAGCAATGCTACCAAAATATGTGGCACCAAAGCCACCTTGTGGCAGTCCCTGGACGGAAGGGTACGGCCTGGGCTGGGGCATAAATCAAGGCCCCTTGAAGTCTTGCCTGAACTCAGAGAGTGGCACCTAAATCAATCACAGAGTGAGGTGACTGCTCCTCTTCCTCCCTGACTGCCCAGCCTAACAGCCCAGGCCTGATGTGACCAAGAAAGGGAATAAAACTTTGGGTAGCCTGGACACATATGAAAAGCAAGTTTATCTTTAAGAATGCCCTTATCCAGATGTCACCAGCTCTGATACAACCCTTCAGAAGCAGAGCTTGGCTAGCCTTCTCCAAAATTTCCAAGGAGGATGGAATATTTCAGAATTCACACCTAAAATTCACAGAGAAGGAAACAGCCATCACATCTCTCAGGAGAAAGGATAGTTTCTGGCAAGAAGGTGGCACAATGAGGTTCATAAGTCAGCACTCTATTGGGTCCTTCAGGAATGCTCCCTGACTACTTACACAAACAGCCTTCGATCTTGGTCTAGAGACCCCTTTTCAGAGACATCTTCAAATCTTCGCCGGATTACATGGATGTTTCTGGGAAAAGTAAGAAAGTCAGTGGGAGTGGATGTTCTGTTCTGAGTGTCCCTCCCCAACCCTAGGGCCAGATCTCGAAGCCCCCCTCCCTTACTTACCTGGCCAGTAGCTCATTCTCTATGGCACGCTGATCAAACACATTCCTTTCCTTCTCTTGAGCAATCAGCAACACCAGAGCACTGGGGAAAGAGCACAGGTGGCCTGAGGCTGATACAGAGCTTGGCTGTCTTCTGTCCCATACCCCTTAAGAATGAAAATGAGAACACTTCCCTGAAAGAGCAGACATTTCAGAATGCAGGATTGCCTCAGGCATACACACCTGAGGCTACAACACATTATTTCCTGAAAACAGGAAACTTGACAAAATGGAGCCATCCTTGCTCATTCTCCAGTGGGTAAATATTGTTATCATGTCAATTTTCTATGAAAATTAAATTTTAGATTTAAAACCATCTCAAAAACCCAAGAGGACATTTTCTTAGAATTTAACATAATGATTCTAAAATCTGTCTAGAAGAACAACAGGTAGGAGTATTGAAGAATATTTTGTAAAAGAGCAATGCTGGGGATCAGGGACCAATGACCCTATTACTAGATGGCAAAACATGTAATAAAAAAGTGTGATTCTTGCATAAAACATTAGAATAACTCGATGGAACCCTACAGAAAGCCTATATAGCCAAATATAAATAAGACATTATCTCCTGAGACCTCCCAACACTTCTGGGATGTACACAGGGCCAGATCTGGTCCCACAGTGTGGATGGGATCACTAGGGCTTACCTGGCCTCTTCTCCTCTGCTTAGCCACATGTTTCTTAAAGATGCAGGTGCTCAAGAACCCAGAGAAAAGCTTATGCCAAAGAACTATCTGTTGGTTACCAGCCAAGCTATTTTCAGTTATCAAAGATAGGTCCAGCCCCCACCAGACTCACTTAGGGCCACTACTCAGCAGTACCAAATTCCATTTTCCCTGTAGCAGTAACTGCTCTGTGCCTGTGGCTTCTTGCTGAGATTCTTGGATGCCCAGATTTTGGCTTAGGATTCTCATCGTGGATTCCTCACCTCCTGTACCTGGCCTCTTATCCATTTGCCTCTGCTTCTCCCTACCTCAGTTGGACCCCTCAGACTAAACTCTGTCTGCCTGACTCCTTTCCACTTAGCCAAAATACAGGTCCTAGTATACCCCCTGTCTCAGCCTGCCTGTTATCTCATGAGGTCAGAAGTGACGTTAAGCCAAGTCTTTGCTCAATGAGTAAAGGAGCTGGGTATCTGAAAGACAAGCTAGAAACAATGTTCTCACAAGCCACCTTGCCCTGAGAGTCCTGAGAGCCAATGGCCTTGCTCTTCACTTTGTCGCCTGATCTGCCAGCCTCTTGGTTGGAGATGTGTGTGTGTGCGGGAGGGTGGCACTTGGCCCAGGCTGGCCCATCTCCAAGAAGGGGTGGAGGAGGAAGGAAGGCTGGAGGCTGTAGGTTAACGTGGAACCTCGTGCTCCAGCTAATTAAGTCAGCCTGCTACCTGCCAAAATGCTCTTGGCCAGACCCAAAAAACATACCCTACCATCTCTTGCCTTCACTTCTGAGCAATTTATTGGGGTAGGGCTAGGAAAGTTGTCAGCTAAGGAAGATGAAGTGGTAGTAGTACGCTGGACTGAGTGAGGGCTCGAGTCTTATTCCTGGCTCTGCCAGTGATTTGTCCCTGTGTCCTTGGGGAAGTCAGTTTCCTTCTTTGGGCCCTGATTTCTCCATACAAAATAAGGAGGTTAAACAGATTAGTAATTCCCAACATTTTACCAATCAAAGCCTCTTTTTTCATTCTTGCTCATCCCAACGACAAACCTTGTTTTAAAAGAGTTTGTCTAAATTGAAATCATAACTTATTTTCTAATCTTCCTTTAAAAAATTTCTTAAAAAGCATGAGATAATTGATGAAAATGCATTTGTTCTACAAATGCTTACACCTTAGTTTTTCTGTCTATACTACGGGACCATAGCTCTTAGAGGCAGAACAATGGTAGAGAACACAAACTTTAGAAGCAGACAGACATGAATTCTATACTTATTAGCTGTGGGACTCTGGGCAAGTTACTCAACCTCTCTGAGCCTCAGTTTGCTCTTTTGTAAAATAAAACTGATACGTATTAAATGATCACTAGTATTAATGTTATTATTAAACTGGAAAGTGACACACAATCATCCTAATGAAGTTTTTTGTTTTTCAAATCATTTTTCATGTCTGTGATCTCATTTAATTCTCACTACCACTGTTTTATAGGTCCCTACGTGGCACAAATAGTTTGGGCTTGACTACTAACCTATAGGTTGGTGGGTTGAATCTACCCAATGGTGCTGCAGAAGAAAGGCCTCGCTATCTGCTGCCATAAAGATTACAGCCAAGATAACTCTATGGAGCAGTTCTACTCTGGAACACATGGGGTCACCATGAGTTGGAACTGACTAGGCTGCGACAGGTTATCAATCTTTTAGGGATTATTAATTCACCCATGTTACAAATGAGGAAACCGAAGCTCAGAGAAAAGGACCAACCAAGGTCATGTGCTGGGTCAACAGAAGAGCCTCTCTGACTTTCTAAATTGGTGGAAGGCAGTCTCAGCTCAGGAGCTCCACAGTTCCGAACCACCAGTGCCTAACACCGGGCACACAAGTCTTTTACTTTTGTTCACTGCCTGGCTGGAGAAATCATCTGCAGCATTTGTCCGTCAGCAGTTCTCCAGCTGACCCATCCCCTGGTTTCACTCTCTTAAAATACAACCAGACCAAAAGTTCTACTAGATAAGCTATTTGTCTGATGATTTCTGAATGGTCAGAGTCTGAGGTTTCTTAGATCTTAATGAGGCTTAAGTGAGCCCAGGGAGGTTCTCTTAGAGACAACAGAGTGATTAAGAATGCAGAGTACTGTGTTGGCAACTCCTGTCTGGAAGGGAAATGGGAGGGTAGAGAGGGTTAGAAACTGGCAAAAAAAGTCATGAAAGGAGAGACTGGAAGGAGGGAGTGGGCTGACTCATTAGGGGGAGAGTAAATGGGAGTATGTAGTAAGGTGTATATAAGTTTATTTGTGAGAGACTGACTTGATTTGTAAACTTTCACTTAAAGCACAATGAAAATTATTTTAAAAAAAAAAAAGAATGCAGAGTACTCTCCACCAAACTGTACACCTGAAAATGGTTAAAATGGCAAATTTTATGTTGTGCATATTTTACCATAATTAAAAAAAAAAAAGGCAGGTTCTGGAAAGAAGTGGACTCCTGGCTCTGCCACCATCTTACCACTTGACCTTAAACAGGTCACTTCACTTCTCTGAACTTAAGTTTCTGGGAGAGATGAATAGTACCTACCTCAGGAGGTTTGCTGTAAGGATACAATAAGATCCTGTATGTAAAGTGCTTAGGGTAAGGCACTAATGAGAGCTAGCAAGTGCTCATTAAGTGTTAACTATTAATGTTTTATTAACAGTGCAATAACTGTTAGTAGAGTGGCCCTTCATTTATCTGGAAGTCACTTAGCAACTTCACACGTCTGGAACATAGTTGAAAAATAGGAAGGAAGCAAAAAATGCCTCTAAGCACTTAAAACAGGCACCACAAAACCCCTAACCTAATTTAAAATTTTTATATTTATTCATCAAAGAGGCCCTCACACTCTTTAGACACAATCTTAACAATCCTGATAATTTCCTTTCTTATAAATCAGAAAGGAGGCATAGAGGTGGGAGTGGAGAATTCCAAACTGTAGCATACTGACAGCAGTAAGAAGTGAGAGCTGATAGTAGGGAAACAGAAAAACTGTGAAGAAAATGAATGAGAATTTAAAGCCTAGCCATCTGGGGCCACTGGTGTAGGCAAAAAGCTTCCCATGCCCCTCTGATCACAGGTAGCACCTTCTGCATTACAGCAACATGCAACCACTGACAATCATAATGATGGCCTCCAGCCAGCAAGAAAAGGTTAAATTATAGTCTGCATCTCCTATTTAAGAAGGAAGCTCAAAACTCCAATAGAATAACTTGGACACTTAAAGGTATAAGCTTCCATTCTTAGAACAATTCCCTCATTCCTTAATGATACCAGCAAATAAGAAGTTGCAGCACCCACTAGCGCTGAGCCCAAAGCAGGATACGGCTGACACTTTCTTGCCTCCTTACTTGGCTGAGCCGTAGAGCTCCCAGGCTTTGGCAATCCCCAGGGCGAGTCCCTTGCTAGGATTATTGGAGAGGATCTTGGCAGCTTCTGTGGTCTTACTCAGGACATTGAGGACATGTCTGTTAGAAAAGACAGGTCTGGTCAGTAGCTGGCAGGCCTGGAAGACTCCTCTGCCTGTGACTTCACAGACACTTACAGGAACACCACTATGAGAATCAGCTGAGCACAAAAAGCACCTTACCATCATGCTCCTGTAGGATCCACTTCAGGCTGGAACATGTTGGGCTGCCCTAACTCTGGCGCCTGGTGTATGTGCCCAGGGACACCCTGAGATCCTGTGACTCTACTGCACTCCTGCCTCCCGATGAGCTGGAGCCCCCTCACCCTGGGCCCCTGGGTGCTCTCTGGAATCTTTCTGCAGACCATCTGGAATCATAGCGACCTAGAGCACCACTGCTGGCCAGAAATGGATACTACAGGGTTCAGCCCTCGGGTGGGGAGGCCCTGCATCCCTCCCTGCCTTGGATTCTGACGTCCTTTCAGGTCCTTAAACATGTCGAGCTCTTTCTTACCTCAGGGCCCTCACAGATACTGTTCCCTCTGACTGGAACTCTAACTTGTGTAATGAGGGGGCAGGACTAGATGAAACCTGAGGTCCCTTCTTTCCTGGACATGCCAAAGGCCTAATTACAAGTGGAAACCATGCTGCAGAGGCAAACAGGTGACCGGGGGCCCAGGAAGGCATAGTCAGAGCTGGAAATCAGAGGCCCAGGCCAGGCTGTTACCCCACAGGTATGCCCAGAGCTGCCCAAGGGACTCACCGGTGCACAGCTGGGGTCCGGGAGGCCAGGCCCCCAAAGCTGGCAGAGATGGTGTTGATTTCAATCTGTCTCAGGGATGGGGAGCCATGTGCACTGCACTGGAACATGTAGTCTGAGCGGTTCAGGCCCAGGAACACAGTCTGTAGGGGAAAACTGAAGGCTGAGGACATCGACCCAGGGGCTGACTCTGAGCACCTGGCCACAGAGCAGACAAGTACTGAGAACTCTATGCAGAGCTTCGTGGCACTGGCAAATGCTCCCAGACCCAGGGGAAATCATTCTTCTGGTCATCCCAGGATTGGTCTCTGATGTTTTACAAACCTGGTGGAATCCAGTGAGTAGCAGACTCCCATTAGCTCAGGGCCTGGGCCAAGTTCTGGTAAAAAAACAGACATGGGAGGGGCAGATCCTAAACTGGGGTGGGGTAGGAAATGGTTACCTGGGCAATGCCCTCTTTCAAGATTTGCTTGTAGATATCAAAGAGACGAGCAGTAAAGTCATCCCTTTTGATGGTGCTGGAGAAGGAAACATACCGTTTTCCAAGCTACATGGGACTTTAAAGGTCAAGGGTCCCACCCTGTTCACTGACTCCTGAATTATCTCTGGGTCTCCCAGCCAAAATGTGGGACCTCCCCTCCATGCCCTGCCCAGGGATAGTAGAGAATAGTGATTAAGAACCCACATCTGGAGCTAGATGACCTGAGGTCAAATCCCAGCTCTTCCACTCACTACTAGGCAACCTCAGAGTCACTTCACCTCTCTGGGTCTCAGTTTTTATATGTAAAGTGAAGAGGAAAATAATCGGATTTATATCACAGAATTGTGGTGAAGATTAAATGAGATATTACATGTAAAGAATTAAATACAGCGTTTAGTCCCAAGAAGAACTAAAAAATGTCATGTGACAGATTCTATATTATTCTATATTTCAATAGCTCTGATGGTTGGCAAGCTTTCTGGATGACCTAACATTTAACTCCCCATAGCTTCCCCTAAACCCTGGGCCCTCCCAAGACAAGGCTTTAACTTATGCCCCATTAGGATTTTTCTGACCCAACTAAACATCCTGTTTTTTTGTTTTTTTAAACCATTCTTCATGATGTGCTCTCCTTAGGGAACCCTTCCCTGCCTGGGCCATGTCCCCCGGTTATGTGCTTCACACCTTTGTGGACCTTCAATAGCCCTGATCACAGTTACAATTCCCCATTTTATTTGTGTGATGATGAGTGTTGTCTCTCCAATTTGACTACAAATGGCATGAGGGCAGGACCCTGTCTGTGCTGGCTCATTATCATAGATAGCCCAGTGTGTTGCTATGACATGGGACATGTGGTAGGGGCCCATCCAGTATGGTTTTGGCGGGGCCTCAGGAAGAGGCACAGTGAGAAGGAGCCCAGAGGGAACTAACACCACACTTGCTGCCTCTCAGGATTCCGGGCAGACTCTGCATGGTTGCTTAAGCCTGGTTTGCCCGCTCGCCTTTTACAGGGACTCAGCCTACTGCAGCCTAGCGAGGGGGCCATGTAGCTCAGGCTTGTCCTGAAGTTCCTCTGCTCTCTAGCCAGCTCTTTCAGGGGGTCCTTCCCAGCCCTTGGAGAGGAGGACAGTAGTCCACAGCTGGGCTTCAGCCTCTAGGATGTTGAGACCCAGTCCCTTTTCCAAGGAGGTTCCTCTTCAACCCTGGACTGTAGGCTGCTCTTCTAACGTGTGCTCCTGGGGCTCTTCTCCCTTGGGAGCTTTGTGTGTATGTGAGTGGAAGGAGGAGCAAGGAAGGCAGGGGTTACAGAGATGGGCTGCAGGGAGGGTCATGCCACATAACCAGGTTGTTAGGAAAAAGGTCATAATCCAGAACTGCTGGCACGAAAGCCAGGCCCAGTTTGAGAAAGATCTGGGGTGAAGGTGGTGGTGTGGTTCACACATTCATGACCAATGGAATTTTCAGCTCCGAATCAATGGTTTTCAAGCTTCTTACCATTAATGATTCCTTTTCATATCCACTTTCACACTAAGAGGCTCATTTTTAAAAGATTTTGTTTCTAACAAAATGATTTGTTTTGAAAAATTAATCAAAGACATGCAACCACCAGAGTCTCAACATAGAATTCTAGAATAAGGCAAAAAAACTTCTCTCGCCCCAGGGTCTGAAGGAGAAAAATAAAAAAAAGATTAAGGGAGATCGGACAGAGAGAATAAATGGATAGGGTGAGTTATTTCAGGGGCTGTTTCCTCATGCCCTGCGTGTGGCCCAGTCTGCACCCAAAGATGAGAAGGCCTGTGGTGGCAAGAAGGGGTCACCACTCAGGAAGAGGTGAAGGGAATCTGATTTAAACCCAGTAACTTTTCTTGCCTTTTTTGCCCCTCTGGAATTAGGGAAAATCTCAGGCTGACCTTCCCTAATTCCAAATGGAAATTCCAGTCTTCAAAGCAGAGGATCGAGGATCATGAATCACAGAATCACAAAACATCAGCGCCGGAAGGGACCCCAGATTTAGGCTAACCTCCCCATTTTACAGGTGAAGAAATTGAGGCCCAGAGAAGGAAAGAAGCCAGGACTAGAAGACCACTCTTCTGACTCCTAGTCCACTGCTTTTTGTTCCTCCTCCAATCCACCAAATTAGCTGCCATAGCAACAGCCAGTCCCTTGGTTTTAGCAGCTCCCAACCCCCTGAGCCCCACTGCCCAGTACCTGGAGAGAGTTTGCTCCAGAAAGGCAGCATTCTGGCTGACAGCATCCACCAGCAGGTTGAAGTCCATCTGCACAGCATAGGCCTGCTCCAGCAAGGCAGCGGGGACCGGTGAGGGGAACAGTGTGAATGGGGCATAGCTCACCACCTGACCAAGACAGAGTTGGGGCAGGGGTAGAACACCTGTGAATGGGCTGTCTTCCCGCACACGTAACCCTGTGAAAAGTTTAGCCTACATTTATTGAGGACACATCAACTGCAGGATAGTGGTTGCCTCTGGGAAGCAAGAGAGGCGAACAGGATGAGGAAAGGTTACAAAAAGCTTCTGGACTCTGTGGTGTTTTATCTCTTTACACATTAAAAATAAAAATTCAGAAAAACACTAAAGCCATATTATCAGAGACAGGGACGGCAGAGAAACTGATTAAAGCGTGCGCATTTGTTCCAAGAATTAAAAAAAAAAAAAGAAACAATCTTTGATGATTACCAGGGAGGGAATGGGTGGGGATGGAAAAACACTAAATAGACAATAGATAAGTAGTAACTCTGGTGAAGGGAAAGACAGTATACGATATTGGGGAAGCCTGCACAACTTGTACAAAGCAAGGTCATGGAAGCTCCATAGATACATCTAAACTCCCTGAGGGACTGAATTGGTGGGCTGAGGGCTGTAGGGACCATGGTCTCGGGGAACATCTAGCTCAACTGGCACAATATAGCTTATAAAGAAAATATTCTACATTCTATTTTAGTGAGTGGCATCTGGGGTCTTAAAAGCCTGTGAACAGCCATCTAAGATACTCCACTGGTCTCACCACTTCGAGGGCAAGGGAGAATGAAGAAAACCAAAGATACAAGGGAAAGATTAGTCCAAAAGACTAATGGCCCACAACTACCACAGCCTCCACCAGACTGAGTTCAGTACAACCAGATGGTGCCTGACTACCACCACTGACTGTTCTGACAGGGATCACGATAGAGGGTCCTGGACAGAGCTGGAGAAAAACATAGAACAAATTCTAACTCACAAAAAAAGACCAGACTTACTGGCCTGACAGAGACTGAAGAAATCCTGAGAGTATGGCCTCCAGGCACCCTTTTAGCTCCGTAATGAAGTCACTGTTGAGGTTCACCCTTCATCCAAAGATTAGACAGGCCCATAAAACAAAATGAGACTAAAGGGGCACACCAGCCCAGGGGCAAGGACGAGAAGGCAGGAGGGACAGGAAAGCTGGTAATAGGGAACTCAGGGTCTAGAAGGGGACTCAGGGTCATGTCGTGGAGTTGTTATCCAACGTCATAAAACAATATATGTACTGTTTAATGAGAAGCTGGTTTGTTCTGTAAACCTTCATCTAAAGTGCAATAAAAAAAATCAGAAGCAGAAAAACCACAAAAAGTTATTGATCACTTATTGTATGTAAAGCACTGTTTTAAATACTTTACATAGATTTATCATCTCACTCTATGAGGAAGATACTATTATTACCTTCACGTAACAGATAAGGGCATAGAGATTCAGAAAGGTTAAGTAACATGTCCAAAGATATATACAGCTCGTAAGTGGACCTGGATTTGAACCAGCATGGTAACTAAATAACACACACACACAACACACACATATGACTACGCATACATGCAGCTCCTAGTCGGCAAATATCCAAGCTCAGGCACCCTCCCCATGTTAGGAACTCACACCCCTGTCCTTTTGCCCTCTGGTTGGGGAGAGGGAAGAGCCCTGCTGGTAGGGCTGCAGGAAAAGTGAACTCTGGCCTGCTGAGGAGAAGCCAGGTGTGGTTCCCCCCAACGTTGGACATGGTGACTCAGGTTGACAGGCCTGAAATTTAGCTGTATTCTGGGTTCTTTGGACTTTGGCATAGCTGAGAAACCTAAATACCATTGATTCTCAACAATAACTGAATTAGAACTTGGTTAAAAGATAAGATGACCTTGTGACTTGTATTACGAAGCATTCCTGAGTCTCATCTTGGAGTTAATATTAGTTTGTCATTATGGTAGTCCAAGCTTGTGGTATAAAAACTCAGCATTTATGTTTACTTTAAAAATATTATCACTTTGAATGGATAATATAAACACGATGCAAAATTCAAACGGAATAGAAGGATACACAGTGAGAGGTGTCTCACTTTCACCCTGTCACCAGTTCTCTTCCCCACAGGCAAATGATATATGTGTCTCATATATCTTTCTAGATACCTTTATACTGACACTTATGTATACATATATTTTTTCTCTTTTTCTGTACACATAAAAGCATACTATGCATATATTGCCCTATCCTTTGGTTTTTAAATATTTCAGACATATTCTCAAATAAGTTCAAATAGACCACTCTCATTTTTTCAAATGGCTGTGTACTATTCCAGTCTTTGGACATACTACAATTTATTTAATCTAGCTTTCTGTTGATGACCATTTAGGTGGTTTCCTTTTTTTGTCATTACAATCAATGCTTGAGTGAATATCACAGTATATGCAGAATTTTGTCTGTGAGAAGATCGGATGGATAAATTTCTAGAAGTAGAAATGTTAGTAAACTAGGGTAAATCCATTTAAAATTTTGGTAGATAATTCCCAAATTGCCCTCCTCAGCATTGATCTTAAGACAAAGCTGAGGAAGGGGGCTGGGAAGAGTACGGTTTATTCAGCCTGAAGCCTTTATAAGTTAGACTGGGAGTTACTGCAGATTATGCAAGAAGTGACCTAATACCCTGGGTAGATGTGGGATGATTATGGGGCGTTTCCTTGGCTTTTACACTCAGAGATCTGCCTCTTCCAACAAGACCCATCTGGCCTGAAAACCTCCTAGTGTTTTCTGCTAAGACTTCCCTCTGCCTCTGCCCTCCAGGACTCACTCTCCCCACCTGAATTGGGGATCAAGAGCGTATAGCTCATACAACCGCTCTCCACTGTCCACGAGGTAAAGGCTGAAACACAGTCTTCTCACTTTTGATACAGACATGGACAAAGGGTAATATTCCTCTACTATAAGAAAAACTATAGCACGTGCATGACAATAGACATTCTGCTTCAAAGTCAGAGAAGCAATAGGGAGTGATGGGAATTGTGGTAAACAGACCTCACATCTCTTCTACAGGGGACTGCGGTAACTCTACTCCAGCCAATTGTTGCCATGCAGAAAAGTGGGCCAAGGTTGCCAGACAATCTGATTTTTCAAAAGAAGCTGAATATCTACCTATATATATTTAATGTTGGCTCTTACTTTTAAAAACACTAGTGAAAAAACTGTTGACAACGCTTGACTCTGGGGACAGAAACAGAGTGGCTGGAAGAAGGAGACTTCATATTGAATACCCTTTTGAATTTTGTACCATCCATGTATTACCTATTTAAAAAGAAAAAAGAAATTAACACCCTAAACACTGCATGAGGCAAAGAGGATAAGGTTTATACTCCTCCTCCCCCGAATCCACTGCCTCTTGGCTGTCTGACCTTGACCTGCCTTCTTTCCCACTATACCCACTTATGTATCACGTTTCAGCTGCCTTTTCTTGAACATTTTTTGCCTTTTTCTACTTTTGGACCTGCTATGCTATTCCTTTCCCCCATTTGTCTTTTAAGGACTAGTTCAAATATCATGCCTCTTCTCAATCTTCTAATCCTAATAAACTGTTCCTTCATCCAGGTATCCTATACAGCATCCTGGGAGAGGCAGCAAAGCACAGCGGTTCAAAGCATGGTCTCAAGAGCCAGGCTCCTTGAATTTAAATTCTGGCTCCGTAGATTACTCCACCATTTAAGTAACCTTGGGAAGTTACTTAGCCTCTCTGGGCCTCATTTCCATTGTGGTTCAGGATTAAGTCATTTAATGTATCCAAAGGGTTCAGAATAGTGCCTTGTACATATTACTCAATAAATGATAGTTAATTCTGTGTAGCAGGCTGCCTATGTTTCCTCATAGAATTGACATTATTTAATTTTGTCTTATGGTACATTCCCCAATTAGATCATGAGTTTAAGGCCACAGTCCCTGGCAAGGTACAGGAGAGCTTGTCTAGTATATGCCGCTGATTCTTTTTTCTTTCACTTTTATTTATTTTGTTGTAGTTGAGAATATACACAGCCAAACATACATCAGTTTCTACAGGTACAATTCAGTGACAATGATTACATCTTTTGAGTTGTGCAACCATTCTCACCCTCCTTTTCTGAGTTGTTCCTCCCCATAAACATAAACTCACTGTCTCCAAGTTCCTATCTAATCTTTCGAGTTGCTATTGTCAATATGATCCAATATAAATAGTTCTTAAAAGAGCATGATGCTTAAGGCAGACATTTTTAATTAGTTAAGCCAAACTATTGCTTGGTTTTAAGAAGACTTCAGGTGATATTTTTGATTTAAGGTTTAAAGATTATTTCAGGGCAATAGTTTCAGGGTTCATCTAGCCTTCATGGCTCTGAAAGTCTGGAGTCCCTGAGAATCTGAAATTCTGTTTTACATTTTCCCCCTTTTGATCAGGATTCTTCTTTGGAATCTTTGATCAAAATGCTCAGTGATGGTAGCCAGGCATTATCCAGTTCTTGTCTCATGGCAAAGGAAGGAGTTGTTCATGCAAGCAATTAGCCACACATTCCATTTCCTCCTCTTATTCCTGACTCTCCTTCCTCTGTTGCTCCAGGCAAACACAGACCAATTGTTGTCCCTTGGATGACTGCTTGCAAGCTTTTAAGACCCCAGGCACTATGCAATGAACTAGGAGGTAGAACGAAAGCACTAAACACATTATTAGGCCAATTAACTGGGATATCCCACGAAACCAGGACCTAAACTTGCAAACTAAGGAATCAAATGAGTATTTGGTTGTACATAAGCAGCCTCTGCAGATACTCTTTTTCTTTTGTAGTTGTTGTAAATATGACTATCACACAACTTTTGTCATTTCAACTTTTTTCCCCTTTATTCTTTTTTTTACTAAATAATTTTTATTGTGCTTTAAGTGAAAGTTTACAAATCAAGTCAGTCTCTCACATCATTTCAACTTTTTACAGGTGTACAACTTATTGACAGCACACACAATATTCAGCTGTGAGCCCTACTCTTAATTAATGTGATTTTTTTATCACCATAAACCAGGACTCAGTACTCCATAAGTAATAACTCCTCCTTTCCTCCTCCCTCGTCCCCGGTTAACCACTAATAATGTTTGGTCTCTATACATTTGCCTTTTCTTGTCTTTTTATACAAATGAGGTCATACGATATTTGTCCTTTTGTGATTGACTTATTTCACTTGGCATAATGTCTTCAATCTAATATGCTTCTCTGTGTAAAAAGTGGGGAAAGAGAATATATATTTGTTTGTGATAAATAAACCATCTGGAGGGACACCCAAGAAGCTAAAACACAGGCTACCTTCAAGGCAGGAAAACTAGGTGGCTAGGCAATGTGGGAGGGAGGGCTGCTTTACTCTGTAAACTCCTGTACCCTGTGAATTTTGAACCATGAAAATGTCTTCCCTAGTCACTAAATAAAGTTTTTTTTTTTTAATTTTTTTTTTAAGGATAAGATTTTTAAAAGATGTGGTTTGGATTCAGCAGTACGTACTATATTTATGTATCAACCCTAGAGAAACACTCACAGGTGCCCAAACAGATATGTACACAGATGTTTCTTGTAGAACTATTTGTAATCATAAAAACATTAGAAATCACTCAAGTAGCCATCAGTGGAGAAAACTTAAAACTGTGGTGCAACCACACCCAGAATACCTTGCATCAGAACTAGGCTGACCCCAGAGGAAGGAGTTGGGGAGAGTTCTAAGGCAGCATGTTAAATGAAAAACAAAGAGTCACAGAATAACATGAATGATGCAATGTATGTTTTTTTAAAAACTGTATGTTCCTGTGTATACATATATGTGCACATAAACTCACAGAGAAAGACCTGGAATGATATACAACAAATCAATTACAGAGAAAGTAGTGTGATTAGGGCAGTGGGTTTGGGGTCTTAATAAATAATAGCTCACTGGGCAAAGTCCTTTCTAAAAATTAGCTCTTCTAATTCTCTTACCAACCCAATAACGTAGGTAAGAAGAAACTGCAGCTGAGAGAGGTTAAGGAAATTGCCTACGTCACACTTCAAATCCCAGATTTTAATTTCACTACTCTAGCACATTGCTTTTTACTTTACATACTTCTAAAGATCACTTTGGAGCCCTGGTGGTGGTGAAGAGCTCGGCTGCTTACCAAGAAGTTCGGTAGTTTGAACCCACTAGCCGCTCCTTGGAAACCCTATGGGGCAGTTCTACTCTGTCCTATAGGGTTGCTATGAGTCAGAATCGACTCGATGGCAATTGGTTTGGTTTTTGGTTTTTTTTTTTTGAGATCACTTTTATTTACAGAAAAAATAAAACAAAAGAGATGGGCTCCTGCCCTAAAGGAGCTGCTCCCAGCCTGGCAGGGGCCAAATAGGTGGCTGTGAGATCCAGAGCAGTGTGACTGGTGTTGTGGGGAGGGGACAGTGGGCTTACGTCCGAAGAGCTCGGCTTCTGTGATGTTCTCATCAGCACTCCCTCAGCCAGGGCCCGGTCCACGGCCTGCCGCACCAGCTCCTCCAGCTGCTGCTCATCCTGCAAGAGGCTCCCCCAGCCGGTGGCCATCCCAGCCTGCAAAAGACAGAGCGAGAAGGGCATGGTGACAGATGGCCTGAGGCCCGGCAACCACTGAAGCTGGCTAGGGGATGGAACCCACTAGCCACGCCATGGGAGAAAGATGTGGCAAATTGCTTCTGTAAAGATTACAGTCTTGGAAGCCCTATGGAGAAGTTCCGCTCCGTCCTATAGGGTTGCCGTCAGAATTAACTAGAAAGCAACGGTTTGGTTTTATGGTTTAGCATCCACCCCCAACATGGTGGGACCCTGGCCTCTGTTACAGGGGACAGGGTAATACAGAGAAGTGAACACTGGCTGGTTCCAGCTCTTAAGAACTTCCATATGTACACAACAAAACGCTTGACAAAGCATTCCCATTGCCACTCTTATTTGATTCCTAATACAATGAAGGCATTATTCTTACTTTAAAAGTAAGGAAGTAGAGGCTCAGAGAGGTGAAATGACATGCGCAGGGTAATGATTGGTAAAGCCTGGGCTTAAACCCGGGTCTCTGGACTCCCAGCCCAATGCCCTTCATTAGATAACACGGCACTAATGTCACATGTGATTGGGGCAAGTTCCTTGCCCTCCTAGAGCTGCAGATACTCTACCTGTGCAACAAGGGGAATCGGTGGTTTCCAAACCTGTCTGAGCATTCTGGGGAGCCTGGGAAAGAATACAGTTTCCTGGGCTGCACTCCAGAGATTCAGATTCAAGAGGCCTGGGGCAGGGCGGGGGGAGGTTAAGCTCTGTATTTTTAGCAAGCTCTTTGGGGATGGGAACCACTGCAGTAGATTATTAATTTCCCTTCTAGCTCCAACGATCCATGCCAGCAAATCTCAAATTCCATAGGTGAAACCCAGGGAAAACTAGGTGCTCTTTGTGGAATACCATGGAGGTGAATCCCTCCTTCAGATTAACCAGAAATAAACTTAATAGCAGAAAATGACTACATTTTATGTAGGAACATCCATCTTCACGGCACCAAAAGACAGAAAGTATTTTTGAGAAATCACATTAGAAAGAAAGAAAATCTGAAATTCAAATGTCAAATGTAATAGGAGAGTCTGACTGGCTTCCCAGACCCATACAGGTGTACCAACCCACACCTTGAGGATACTCAATTTGCAGCAGGCCCCAGAAGCTTGAGAAGACGTGGATAAAAAACTGGAAATGCCGGCCATTAATTTTGTTCTGCCCTAATGTTATTTTATTTTAGGAATAGAACTTGGCAGCTTAGCTTAGGCAATGTCAGTGGTCCCCAAGAAGAGAGTTAGAGAAGGATGGGTGACCTCTGTTACATTCAGTTCTGTGCTCTGAAAGAGGGCAGAACAGGGCATATACTGGTTGTGAAGTGCACAGGCCTCAGCACAACGTTTGGAAAGAATAAACACGTGATCTCAAGAGGCTCCTGACAACATTCCTGTCAGGTGAGAGGTGGATAATGGCAGAATCAATTTACAAGGAGGCTCTGGAGTCAGACAAACCTGGGTTTGAGCCCCTAATAATGTTATTTCCCTTATAACTAAGCTTACTGTGTGGATTAAGTGAAAAAAAATTTTTGTGTGAACTTGCTGAGCACAGTGTCTGGAGCTCTATACATGGGAGCTTTCCTATTTTTGGCTGTACCCACTTTACAGGTGGGAGGGGACTTGTCAGAGGTCACATAGCCTGACGACAAAGCCAGGACTAGAACTTGTGACTCAGACATTAGAGCAATGGCACCCTCCATTAGCTTTCATCTCTCCACAACTCTGGGATTCCAACATCTCTGCCTGCTGTTGGGCTTTTGTTCATTTTGTAAACATTGACTGGCACCTAATGCCAGGCCCCTGACTAAGTAATGGAAACACAGAAAACGATAAGACATAAAAATAATCACTATGAAAAGTGCTAACTGCTACAACAGAGAGGAGCTGAGAGAGCACTGAAGGGGGATGGTGCCCAGGAGGGGCGCAGGCTTAGTAGAGGAAGGCTTCACAGAAGCAGTCGCGTGTGTCAAACACTGGAAGATGAGTTCAAACTCCACATGTGGAGAGGAGCAGAAAGGCATTTGAGGTAGCACAATTATGTGTGTGCAAAGGCATGGTCATCTGAAATAGCAAGAGGTTTGCTACGGCGGGTTTGTAGGACTCGGGGAGGCTAGATGGTGAGCAGTCTTCTGGTTTTCTACCTCTTTGACTACTCTTTCTTATTCTTATTCCTTAAAGCAACTCTTCCTCTGATCATCTCTTAAATATTGGTTCCTACGTGGAGCCCTGAAAACCCTGCTGGCATAGTGGTTAAGTGCTCCAAAAAGTCAGCAGTTTGAATCCACCAGCTGCTCCTTGGAAACCCTAGGGGGCAGTTCTACTCTGTCCTAGAGAGTCGCTGGTTCAGAATCGACTTGGTGGCATTGGGTTTTCTGTGTTCTGTCGTGGGCCCTCCGTTTTTCTCAGTCTACGTATTCTTTATGGACAAGCTTAGCCTTTCTTGTGGCTTTATTTCTGTTTTGCTGATGACATCTGAATCTATACCTTCACACCAGTCCTTTCTGGATGAATATCTCACTGCTTACAGGGAGTATTCACAAAACCAGAAGAGATTTGTTGTTGTCTCTTCCTTAAATTTGCTCCTCCTCTGATGAATCCCACCCAGGCACTCAAGCCTTGCACTTCTCCCCTACATCCCATCCACCTCCCAAATCCTGCGCATTCTGTTGCCTAAATATACAGTACCTTGAATTCCTCGGCTTCTCTCCATCTCCACTTACTACTCTAGCCCCGGCCACGAGATTCAGTCAGGTATCTTCAGTGACCAGGACACATTAGCCTCTCTCTCCCTTCCAGGCCTTGGCACATCTTTTGTCTCTCTTTAGAACAGTGTACGCCTCACCACTCTTGACTGGCGTTCGTGATTTAGTTCCAGAAGCCATCCCTGTTCTTCTCTGCCCAGCGCTTCTCCTGTCCATTACTTTTCCCTGTACCGTGGGGGTCGTGCTTGTCTTGATCACTTCTCCACCTCTAGCGCCTAGATTGTACTCAATGAACGTTAAATGAATGAATGATGAATAAATTGGAGGCTGGCGCCAGGTTACCAAAAGCTTTAAAACGCCCACAAGGAAACTCGGTCGGACTTCATCCAGAGGGCGAGGCCAGTGCCTGAATGAGGCCCGGAGCAACGACACGATCACATGCCCAAACCTGCCCCACTTGGCCCGCACGCTCACTCCCACCCAGGATAAAGTTTGGTCCTAATCGCTCCCAGTTATTTTTTCTAAAACTCCGGCTCTGGTTTCACCGCACAGTGCCACTGGCCCGACCGGGAGTCAGATCGGGGAGATCTGGGATCACCAAGCGCCAACCCAACCCCCTAGCCGGTCATCGCTTTCCCGACCGTGCGATGGGATGGGTTTGAGCTACGCGGTTTCCCAGCCTCCGGGTTTCTATCTCCAGCCAGATTCCTCCCTCACGTTCTTCCTCCCGAGGAAACATGACCCTGGCCGGCCACCGTTGCAGCGCCCCCACCTACTCGTTCGTCGTCCCGCCGTGCGCCGTACTCGGGCCCCTCGCGCCGTTACCCGAGGATCAGCGGGTGGGGCCTCGGTGCGATCTAGTGCGCGTGCGCGGACCGCCCCAGCTGGGCAAAAAGAGTAGGGCGGGGAAGAGACCTATGGGAGCTGGTAGAGCTGGACAGCGGCCGGGAAGGGACAATCCATGTGAGGGCGGACTTCGCTTTAGGCGGCTCGTCGGCTCGACCCAGGCCGACAGGACTTTGGGAAAGAAGGGAGGGGTTAAGGCAGGGCCTGGAGCTGGTGTGGGGAGCTCCGGGTAGACGTAGTTCGTAGAGCGTCAGAGCTGGTGGGTCCAATGTGACATGGGGAAACTGATACCCAGAATGGGACAGTCACTACCTCAGGGACACACAGTTGGTGGAGGGGCGTGTAACAGAGGGACAGAGGACAGCTCAGAGTCACATAGCATGTTAGAGACTGAGCCACTATTGGAACCCAGTCTTCTGTTTTCCAGCCCAGCCAGAAAAACACACTTGATTTCTGTTCCCTGGCACAGCGGCAGGAAAAGCCTTGGAAGCAAAAGGAAAGCATTTTCATTTTTCCAGCAATTTTTGAAGTAATGTTTAGGGGTGATCTAGTGTTTCTCAAAATGTCCAATACCACTTGCATCAGGATTTGGGACAGTTTTTAAAAAATGAAGATCCTTATTCCCCACCTCTACGGTGCCCCCAATGTCTTAACTGTTTCTTCTTTTTGGGTTGTGACACAATAATTCTCAATCCAAAGCACCTGATAGGAATTTTAGTTAAATTGAACGGTGTTATCAACCCAGGCTCTTGGGAATTAACCACTAATGAGACACAGCCTCTGTCTTTCACAGCTGATTAAGAAGGCAGTCAGGTAAACAAGTGTTTGTTTTGTGTGTGTGTGTGGAGAAATCAGGAAAGGCTTCTTTGGATCTTGAAGAATGAGTAGGACTGTAGGCAGTGAAGAAGGTGGAGGCGAGAGGCTGGGGTGGGGCAGCGTTCCAAGTCGCAGGAACAGAACCTGCAAAGGTGTGTAATTCTGAGTGTGACTGGGCTTGTTTTAGGGACAGTGAGGAGTTTGGTGTGGGTAATGAGGAAGGCCTAGAGGTTGGCTGGAGCAAGATGTTAGGCACTCAGTCTGGGAGAGGTAGCCTTGGATGCTGGGTTAAGGAGTTTGCACAAAGAACCCTGGGTCACCCAAGAAGGAAGAACTGCAACTGATTATAAATCAGTGTCGCCCAACCCAGGGGCCAGGATCCTGGCCTCATGCAGGATCCGTCAACTCCTCAAATATAGTAGGCGCATTTTCTGACTACAGGACAGGCCGAGCCCTCTAATCTTGTCTAAGGGGGCTGGAGGTGCTTGGTTTTTATCCATAATGTCCTTGTCTGCTTTTGTACCTGAGGGAAAGTCTGAAGCAACAGTTACTGTCACAGGCCACAGATTGCAGAAAAATTCCACTGTACCAACCAGGAACAAAGAGCTATTTCTAGTGCAACACAAAATGAAAAATCAAAATACGTGACCCAGGGTTCTTTGTGCAGGATCCCTTTTTCCAAGGTGGGTGCCAAATGGTGTCTATTGGTGAGATTTGGGGAGGATCCCCTCACATTGTGGCAGGTAAGGTATCTCTATCTCCATTTTGTAAATGTGGCAGCTCAGACTTAGAAGTTATGTGACTTGTTCAAGATGACTCAGCTTGTGGTGGAACTGGGAGTAAGGGGCTGTTGGCCAAGGGTCTTCCCAGTGAGGCTTTGCCCTTCCTGCTCCCTCTGCCTGAGTGCTTGTCCTGAAATCTTGGTATTACTGGATCCTTATTGTAATTCAGATGTTTCATCCTCAGATGCCATCCCGTCAGTCAGTTTCACATTATCCTATTTTCTTCATAGCTGTTATTAGTGTCAGAGGTTATTAATTTTATTTGCCATTGTTTCCTGCCACTGGGACGTAAGCTCCTTAAGAACAGGGACAATATCTGTCCTGTTCACCACTTTACCTCTAGTACCTGGAAGGGTGCCTGCTCCACGGTAGAAGCTCAATAATATTTGCTGACTAACAGAAATAGGCTGGGGAGGGAGGCAAGGAAGGAGGTCGATGTTTAGTGAAAGCTTAGTATGTTTCAGGTACTTCTTATATATTAATTCATTTAATCCCCTGATAGCCTTTCAAGGTATGTACTGTATTCCTATTGGGTGGGTAACTAAACATGCTAAGTGAGGTCAAGTAAGTGGTTTGTTATTTCTGAGGCCAAGCCTCCTTTGAAAATCTCCATTAGACACAAACTTTTTGCATTCCGTGGAAGTATTCACAGACCTTCTCCGGCCCACTCAGGGAGTCTAGATCAAGAAACTCAGGATTAGGGAATTTGCTCAGGATCTCTCTGGCTCCAAGCCTTAACTGGTTCCTCACTCTGTGGCAAGGATAGATTCTGTTTAGTGGACTATGGAAACCTGCTGAAGATTCTGGAGCAGAGAGACATGATAAAGACATTGAGCCTTTGTTGTCTCAGACCTGGGTTCAAATCCTTACTAGCAGTGTGACTATGGGTAAGTCATCTCACTTCTCTGAGCCCCACTTTCCTCACATTCAAAATGGAGTCTATTTTTTCCTAATAATAACTACTATTACTTATTGATCCGCTTACCAGGTGCCAGACATTTGGCTGATCGCATTACGGTCATTATCTCACTTTTCACAGCAGCCCTGTTATTGTCCCCGTTTTATAAAGGGAGAAGTGGAGGCTTGAAAAGGTGCAAAAGACCACATAGCTTCACGCTGTTAGTCCCTACACTCCCACAGATGCTCCTGGGGACGTGCCATGGGCTCTGGCTTCCCAAAGCTAACTTTTCAGTCCATTGCTAGGTCTGTTCTTGGGGTTTGGGGAGACGTTTGAGTCTGAATTATTTGAAAAAAGACCAACAGGTCACACCAGTGTAAATGGAGACTAGTTCCATAACTTTTGCCTTGCCTTACCCCCTGTGAGGACCTCTCTCCAGGTCTGGACTCTGCCTCTTGATTGGAACGTCACTGTCAATCCCAGGGTCTGCATCGCACTCTCTGTGCATTTGGCTGCTCTCTCTTTTGTGTAATGACATCACCCTGCCTGGTATTGTTGCTTATAAAGCTGTCGCCCCCACCTGGCTGGGGGCTGCTGCTTGGCATTGAATTATTCTGTCTTCCAGCCCCTAGCACAGGCCCAGCACAGCCGTGCACTCAGGAAATGCCTGTGGAATTAAGCGAGGACGCTCCCATGTGTTGAGGATTTACTGTGTGCCAGGCCTGTCCTGGACACTTTATATGTGTTATCTCATTTATACCCCCCCAGTAATCCTGGGAGGGAGAAGTTACCAAAAAAACAAACAAACCCTATTGCTGTCAAGTCAATTCCAACTCATAAACCAAACCAAACCCCATTGCCATCGAGCTGATTCTGACTCATAGCGACCCTACAGGACAGAGTAGAACTGCCCCATGAGGTTTCCAAGGAGCAGCTGGCGGATCTGAACTGCCAAACTCTTGGTTAGCAGCCATAGATATTAACCACCAGGGTTCCATTCCAACTTATAGTGACCCTATAAGATAGAGTAGAACTGCCCCACAGGGTTTCCAAGGCTGTAAATCTTTATGGAAGCAGACTGCCACATGGTTCTCCTGTAGAGCAGCTAGTGGGTTCGAACTCCTGACCTTTTCTTTAGCAGTCAAGTACTTAACCACTGCACTATTGGGGACCCTAGTATCTTATTTACACCTCCACGGTAATCCTGGGAGGGAGAAGTTACTGTCCTTGTTTTACTGAGAAGAAAGAGAGACTCAGGTATTGAGCTTTGCCTTGAGGCCCACTGGCAATGACTGATGGCACCAGGACTGACTCCAGAGCCTGTGCCCTTGTGCCTGCAAGATGAACTCTGAGATGCTGTGGAGGAAGACACATTCCTAGCCGCCTAGGATCCTCAGAGACCTCCTACTAATAAGGTTCTAGTCAACTCTTATTTTATCCATGAGGAAGCAGGAGCCCAGAGAGGAGGGGTGACTTACTTACAACTTACGATCCCTCTTTTCTACTCATTTCTTATTCTTACCAACTTCCTTATTCTGCCCTTCATCAGGCTAGGCTGGGATCTGTTTTTACTCTCCATTACACAGGTGTCGACACTCAGTAAATACTTTTAAAATATATTTATGATGAAAACATTCAACAATATAAAGATTAATACGACTCCCCTGAGTTTGGTGTTTATTATTCATATGCATTTTTTATTGAGATATAATTCACATGCTATAGAATTTACCCTTTTAAAGTGTACAATTCAGTGGCTTTTGTATATTCACAAAGTTGTGCAACAACCACCAATATCTAATTCCGGAATATTTTTCTCACCTCAGAAAGAAACCCCGTACCCATTAGCACTCACTCCTTATTCTCCCCTCCCTCAGCCCCTGGTAACCACTAATCTACTTTCTGTCTCTATGAATTTGCCTACTCTGGACCTTTCATATTAATGGAATAATGAAATGTGTGACCTTTTGTGACTGGCATTCGCTTAGCATAATGTTTTCAAGGTTCATCCATGTTGTAGTATGGATTAGTACTTCATTCCTTATGGCTGAATAATATCCCATTGTACAGATACACCACAGTTTATCCATTCATCAGTTTATGGACATTTGGGTTGTTTCAGTTTTTTGCTATTATGAATAATGCTGCCATGAGCACATGTGTACAGGTTTTTCTGGGAACATATGTTTTCAATTCTTGGATATATAGGAGTGAAATTGTTGGGTCATATGGTAAATCTATGTTTAACTTTTTGAGGAACTGCTAGACTGTTTTCCACAGTGGGTGCACCATTTTTCATTCCTTCCAGCAGTAAATAAGAGTTCCAATTTTTCCGTTCTTACCAACCCTTATTATGATTTGTTATTACCTGTCTGTCTGATTATGGCCATCCCACTGGTATGGAATGGTATCTCATTGTGATTTTTTTTTTTAATTTTATTGTGCTTTAAGTGAAAGTTTACAAATCAAGTCAGTCTCTCACACAAAAACCCATATATACCTTGCTACACACTCCCAATTACTCCCACCTATTTTAATGAGACAGCCGGCTCTCTCCCCCCACTCTTATCTTTTTGTGTCCTTTTTGCCAGCTTCTAACCCCCTCCACCCTCTCATCTCCCCTCCAGGGAGGAGATGCCAATACAGTCTCAAGTGTCCACCTGATCCAAGAAGCTCACTCTTCACCAGCATCCCTCTCCAACCCATTGTCCAGTCCAATCCATGTCTGAAGAGTTGGCTTCGGGAATGGCTCCTGTCCTGGGGCATCAGAAGGTCTGGGGGCCATGACCACTGGGGTCCTTCCAGTCTCAGTCAGATCATTAAGTCTAGTCTTATGAGAATTTGGGGTCTGCATCCCACTACTCCCCTGCTCCCTCAGGGGTTCTCTGTTGTGTTCCCTATCAGGGCAGTCATCTGTTGTAGCCGGGCACCATCTAGTTCTTCTGGTCTCAGGATGATGTAGTTGCTGGTTCATGTGGCCCTTTCTGTCTCTTGGGCTGGTAATCGCCTTGTGTCCTTGGTGTTCTTCATTCTCCTTTGATCCAGGTGGGTTGAGACCAATTGATGCATCTTAGATGGCTGCTTGCTTAGCATTTAAGACCCCAGACGCCACTCTTCAAAGTGGGATGCAGAATGTTTTCTTAATAGATTTTATTATGCCAATTGACTTAGATGTCCCTAAAACCATGGTCCCTAGGCCCCGCCCCTGCTACGCTGGCCTTTGAAACATTCAGTTTATTCAGGAAAATTCTTTGCTTTTGGTTTAGTCCAATTGTGCTGACCTCCCCTGTACTGTGTGGTGTCTTTCCTTCACCTAAAGTAGTTCTTATCTACTATCTAATTAGTGAATACCCCTCTCCCACCCTCCCTCCCTTCCCCCTCTCGTAACCACAAAAGAATGTTTTCTTCAGTTTAAACTATTTCTCAAGTTCTTATAATGGTGGTCTTATACAATATTTGTCCTTTTGCAGCTGACTAATTTCATTCAGCGTAATGCCTTCCAGGTTCCTCCATGTTATGAAATGTTTCACAGATTCATCACTGTTCTTTATCAATGCTTTAGTATTCCATTGTGTGCATATACCATAATTTCTTTATCCATTCATCTGCTGATGGGCACCTTGGTTGCTTCCATGTTTTTGCTATTGTAAACAGTGCTGCAATAAACATGGGTGTGCATATATCTGTTCGTGTAAAGGCTCTTATTTCTCTAGGATATATTCCAAGGAGTGCGATTGCTGGATCATATGGTAGTTCTATTTCTAGTTTTTTAAGGAAGCGCCAAATCGATTTCCAAAGTGGTTGTACCATTTGACAGTCCCAGCGGTGTCAAAGTGTTCCAGTCTTTCCACAGCCTCTCCAACGTTTATTATTTTGTGTTTTTTGAATTAATGCCAGCCTTGTTGGAGTGAGATGAAATCTCATTGTAGTTTTCATCTGCATTTCTCTAATGGCTAATGATCGTGAACATTTCCTCATATATCTGTTAGCTACCTGAAAGTCTTCTTTAGTGGACTGTCTACTCATATCTTTTGCCCATTTTTTAATTGAGTTATTTGTCTTTT
This sequence comes from Loxodonta africana, assembly GCF_030014295.1. Classification (NCBI taxonomy): domain Eukaryota; kingdom Metazoa; phylum Chordata; class Mammalia; order Proboscidea; family Elephantidae; genus Loxodonta; species Loxodonta africana. Next base: position 34,247,914 of record NC_087365.1, read on the forward strand.
TGCAGTTGAGTGTTTGCAGTATTATGTAGATTTTAGAGATCAGGTGCTGATCAGAAATGTCATAGCTAAAAACTTTTTCCCAGTCTGTAGGTAGTCTTTTTACCTTTTGGTGAAGTCTTTGGATGAGCATAAGTGTTTGATTTTTAGGAGCTCCCAGTTACCTAGTTTTTCTTCTACGTTCTTTATAATGATTTCTATACTGTTCATGCCATGTATTAGGGCTCCTAACATTGTCCCTATTTTTTCTTCCATGATCTTTATTGTTTTAGATTTTATATTTAGGTCTTCGATTCGTTTTGAGTTAGTTTTTGTGTGTGGAGTGAGGTATGGATCTTGTTTCATTTTTTTGCAGATGGATATCCAGTTATGCCAGCACTATTTGTTAAAAAGACTGTCTTTTCCCCATTTAACTGTTTTGGGGCCTTTGTCAAATATCAGCTGCTCATATGTGGATGGATTTATGTCTGGATTCTCAATTCTGTTCCATTGGTTCATGTATCTGTTGTTGTACCAGTACCAGGCTGTTTGACCACTGTGGCGGTGTAATAGGTTCTAAAATCAGATAAAGTAAGGCCTCCTACTTTGTTCTTTTTCAGTAATGCCTTATTTATCCGGGGCCTCTTTCCCTTCCGTATGAAGTTGGTGATTTGTTTCTCCATCTCATTAAAGAATGTCATTGGGATTTAGATCGGAATTGCATTAAATGTATAGACTGCTTTTGGTAGAATAGACATTTTTATAATGTTAAGTCTTCCTATCCACGAGCAAGTCATGTTCTTCCACTTATGTAAGTCTCTTTTGGTTTCTTGCAGAAGTGTACGAGGGATATAGGTCTATAATTTTCTTGTGGTGTGTTTACCTGGTTTTGGTATCGGGGATATGGTGGCCTCATAGAATGAGTTTGGTAGCATTCTGTCCTTTTCTATGCTCTGAAATACCTTTAGTAGTAGTGGTGTTAACTCTTCTCTGAAAGTTTGGTAGAACTCTGCAGTGAAGCCGTCCGGACAAGGGCTTTTTTTTTGTTGGGAGTTTTTTGCTTACCTTTTCAATCTCTTGTTTTGTTATGGGTCTATTTAGTTGTTCTACCTCCGTTTGTGTTAGTTTAGGTAGGTAGTGTGTTTCTAGGAATTCTTCCACTTCTTCTAGGTTTTCAAATTTGTTTGAGTATAGTTTTTCATAGTAATCTGATATGATCCTTTTAATATCAGTTGGGTCTGTTGTAATATTGCCCCTCTCATTTCTTATTCAGGTTATTTGCTTTCTCTCCTGTCTTTCTTTTGTCAGTTTGGCCAGTGGTTTATCAATTTTGTTGATTTTTTTCAAAAAACAAGCTTTTGGTCTTGTTAATTCTTTCAGTTGTTCCTGTTCTCTATTTCATTTAGTTCAGCTCTAATTTTTATTATTTGGTTTCTTCTGGTGCCTGTGGGTTTCTTTTGTTGCTCTCTTTCTATTTGTTGAAGTTGTAGGGATAATTCTTTGATTTTTGGCTTGCTCTTCTCTTTGGATGTGTGCATTTATTGATATAAACTGGGCTCTGAGCACCGCTTTTGCTGTGTCCCAAAGGTTCTGATAGGAAGTGTTTTCATTCTCATTGGATTCTCTGAATTTCTTTATTCCATCCTTAATGTCTTTTATAACGCAGTCTTTTTTGAGCAGGGTATTGTTCAGTTTCCAAGTGTTTGATTTCTTTTCCCTGCTTTTCCTGTTACTGATTTCCACTTTTATGGCCTTATGGTCAGAGAAGATGCTTTGTAATATTTCAATATTTTGGATTCTGCTAAGGCTTGCTTTATGACCTAATATTTGGTCTATTCGAGAGAATATTTCATGTGCACTAGAAAAGGAAGTATACTTGGTTGCTGTTGGGTGGAGTGTTCTGTATATGTGTATAATGTCAAGTTGGTTGATTGTGGCATTTAGATCTTCCGTGTCTTTTTGAGCTTCTTTTTGGATGTCCTGTCCTTCACTGAAAGTGGTGTGTTGAAGTCTTCTAATATTATTGTGGAGCCATCTATCTCGCTTTTCAATGCTGATAGAGTTTATGTATTTTGCAGCCCTGTCATTGGGTGCATATTTACTATGGTTATGCCTTCTTAGTGTATTGTCCCTTTAATCATTATATTGTGTCCTTCCTTATCCTTTCTGATGGATTTAACTTGAATGTCTATTTTGTCAGAAATTAATATTGCCACTCTTACTCTTTTTTGATTGTTGTTTGCTTGATGTAATTTTTTCCATCCTTTGAGTTTTAGTTTGTTTGTGTCTGTAAGTCTAAGGTGTGTCTCTTGTAGGCAGCATGTATATGGATATTGTTTTTTAATCCATTCTGCCACGCTGTGTCTCTTTATTGGTACATTTAGCCCAGTTACATTCAGGATAATTATGGATATGTATGAATTTAGTGCTATCATTTTGATGTCTTTTTTTGTGTGTTGACAGTTTCTTTTTCCCACTTGATTTTATGTGCTGAGTAGATTATCTTTATATATTGTCTTTTCCTCATATTTGTTGTTGTTGTATTTTGTTTCTGCTGAGTCTGTATTTTTCCCTTGTATTTTATTTTGATGAGTAGGGTAGTTTTTCTCCTTTGTGGTTACCTTATTATTTACCCTTATTTTTCTAAATTTAAAACTAACTTTTATTGGTCTGTATTGCCATATCTTCCTCTCCATATGGAAGGTGTATGATTACATTTCTTAGTCCCTCTTTATTATTTTAATGTTGTCTTCTTTTATGTAATAACAATGCCGTTACTCTGTGTTGAGCTTTTTTTTTAATCTTGCTTTTTTTTTTTTCCTTTGGATTTCCCTGTCTGGGTTGACTTCTGGTTGCTCTGCCCAGTATTCTAGTCTTGGGTCGATACCTGATATTATTGATTTTCTAACAAAGAATTCCCTTTAGTATTTCTTGTAGTTTTGGTTGGTTTTTATGAATTCCCTCAACTTGGAAATGTCCTAATTTCACCTTTATATTTAAGAGACAGTTTTGATGGATATATGATTCTGGGCAGGCAGTTTTTTTTCCTTCCATATTTTAAATATGTCATCCCATTGCCTCCTTGCCTGTGTGGTTTCTGCCGAGTAGTCCAAGCTTATTCTTATTCCGAGCTTATTCTTATTGGCTCTCCTTTGTAGGTGACTTTTCGTTTACCCCTCGCTGCTCTTATAATTCTCTCTTTATCTTTGGTTTTGGGAAGTTTGATTACACTATGTCTTGGTGACTTTCTTTTAACATCTACCTTATGTGGAGTTCGATGAGCATCTTGGATAGATATCTTCTCATCTTTCACAATATCAGGGAAGTTTTCTGCCAACAAATCCTCAACAATTTTCTCTGTATTTTCTGTTATCTCTCCCTGTTCTGCTATTCCAATCACTCGTAGGTTATTTCTCTTGATAGAGTCCCACATGATTCTTAAGGTTTCTTCATTTTTTTAAATTCTTTTATCTGATTTTTCTTCAAATATATTAGTGCCAAGTGATTTATCTTCGAGTTCAGAGATTCTAGCTTCTACTTGCTCAATTCTGCTCCTCTGACTTTCTACTGAGTTGTCTACTTCTGTAATTTTATTGTTGATCTTCTGAATTTCTGATTGCTGTCTGTCTACAGATTTTTCTAGCTTATTAAACTTTTCATTATGTTCCTGAATAATCTAATTTCTTCAGTTGCTTTCTCTGTGTGTTCCTTGGCTTGTTCTGCATATTGCCTCATTTCTTTCCTGATGTCTTGAAGGGTTCTGTATGTTAAACTTTTGTATTCTGCATCTGGTAATTCCAGGAATGCACTTTCATCTAGAAGATCCGTGGACTCTTTGTTTTGAGAGCCCGTTGAGGTGATCATGGTCTGTTTCTTTATATGACTTGACTGTTGTCTCTGAGCCATCTATGAGTTATTCTATTAGTTTATGCTTGCTTACTGTGTCATAGCTTCTTGCTTTGTTTTCTTTTGGTATACCCCTATGGGTTGCTTGAGTGAGCTAGCTTGATTATTTTCACCTTTGGAGCGCCGGTGTCCTGTCCCCAGCTGGCTAGAGCTGTTATCATGTATATCAGTCTAGGAGTCCATTCAGTGTTCTTGTATGAATTCAGCTCAGGTTTCCAGGTAGCTGATTATCAGTGTGTGGTACAGGCTCTGTCCTACAGTCTTAGATGGGGATGGGTGATTGGCGTATATACTGGTATCTGATTGCAGCAGGGGGTCATGCTCTGAACGAGGCAGGGGGCTGAGAACTGACCCCCGAGTGTCTCTGAGGAAAACCCGTCTCTGTTCCCTAGAACGTGCTGGTGGGTGGGTTCTGCAGAGGGACCATGGGCACCCGAAGTTTTTGATTGTAAGGACTGGGAGGTACCAGTTATCTTTGGACCCCGTCGTGGGTGGCTGGGTGACCTAAGTGGAGTTACCAGTCCTTAGGTCCCTGATTTGGGTAGGTGAGGACCTTTTTTAATAGGCAAAGCAATGTCAAATGTCAAACACCCACCTCTCCACTGCACAGCTGAAATGGTTAGAGTTTGCCAACAAGGGCCTATTCTCCCAAAATAGGCCCACACAGGTCCATGTGGAAGGGAAATGTACTCAATGTCCACAGACGGTTTATGCCTGTATAGGAGCCGCTTCTGTCCTGAGCTCCCCTGGTTAATGGAACTAGTAAATTATCTTTTCCCCCCCAATTGCAATTTTTTTCCTTCCCCCAGGCCGGGAGGATGGCTCTAGGTGCTCACCAGGGTCTATCTCAGGCCCAGGGATTCAGCCGCTGAGGCCGGCTTGGGGGTGTGTTGGGGTGGGGAACATGGTAAAATATACGCAAGTACTTAGCTTTTGCCGAGAGTGCCGTTCTCCTCAGGTTCCAGAGGTGTGAGTAGGCTGTGTGGCTGGCTGCTTCTAAGGGAGCCCTCTTTTTGAGGAGGTGCCATTTGAGCTGAGACTTGAAGGACAAGAAGGAGGCAGCTATGCCCTACTTTGGTAAAAGAGTATTCTAGGTGGAAGGAATGGCAGATACCAAGCCTCTGAGACAGAAAGGAGCATGGCATATTTTATAAGGCCCTTAGAAGTCCAGTGTATCTGGAGTGAGTGAGTGAGAGGGTGGAGCTGCCTGAGATGAGGCTTTGGGGGGTTGGCAGGTCTAGGCCGTGCAGGGTCTCTGGGCCAAGGTCAACAGATAGGTTTAAAATTTAATAAAGGCCCAAGGATTCCATGAAGACTGTCTTCTTACTTGTCCCTAAGGATTGGGGGTTGGAATACTTGAGAGTGACTGAATCCTAATATCTGTTCCGAGAAAGAAGATGGGATGAATGGGGAAAATTCTTGGCATTTGTCCCTAGGAAGCTGGAGCAAGAATTTGGGGCTTCATCCCACTATTCCCACATGAACTGGAGGGTATGGATAGCCACATATCCATCAGCAGATGAATGATAAAACAAACTGTGGTACATCTATACCGTGGAATACTATTCAACAATAAAAAGGAACAAACTGTTAATAGATGCAGTAACTTGGACGAATCACTAGGAAGTTATGCTGATCAAAAAAAAAAGCCAATCTCAAAAGGTTACGTATTGTATGGTTTCATTTAAATAACATATATGAAATGACAAAATTTTAGAAATGGAGGACAGATCCAGTGGTTGGCAGGGATTGAGGAAGGGAGGGAAGTGAGTGTAGTTCTAAGAGGGCAACATGAGGGATCCTTCTGGTGTTGGAACTATTTAGTATCACAACTGTGGTGGTGGATCCATGAAACTACACAGGTGATAAAATTGTGTAGAACTTAATACACAGACACATATACACTCACACACCCATATACACGTACATACATTCATATACTCAAACACACATAAACACTCACACACATACATATGTAAAAAACACAAGACTTTTTTTGTGTGTGTGTATGTGTTTTACATATGTACATGAGTTCGAATAAAATTGGGGAAATCCAAATAAGGTCGGTGGATTGTATCAGCGTCAGTATAGGGAGTCTTTATTTCTTACAACTGCATGGGAATCTACAGTTATCTCAAAAGTTTCAATTAAAAAAAAAAATTTTAAGTCTGAAGCATTAGGTAGGACAATAGAGATGCTTTGTAATAATAAAATGTTCAACCTGTAAAAAATAACTGAGGGCTGTGCCCAAGGAGGCCTCCTGCCCTTGAGTTAATGAAGTCCAGCTTCTCAGAGCGGCGGGTAGAGTGCCCTAAGATGGAGGTAAAAGATACTTGGAGTATAGCTGTGGCATTGCTAGACCCATTGGATTGATTTCTGAGCTTACCCTTTGGAGCCTCTCTCTGCCTATCACTTCCCAAGCTGGATGACCACGATAACCAAGCAGTAGCAAGGGCAGAGCCACAAACCACTCTACTCTCCCACCTCATCCCTAATTGACATTCTGGGTACCCATTCTTTACTCTGCCAGGTTGGTCTAACCGCCCTTCCCCTGGGCTGCCCCTGTATCAATCGCCGTTTCTCTCCTTGCCTCCATGCCTGTCTCCCCCAGCAGACTGACATCTCTGAACCTTCGGAGTATGCCCAGCACCATTCCCAATCTGGAGGGTGTCAGAGAGTGCTTATTGAACTGAACCAAATGGAAAGATGACCCAAGCTGGGTCAAGTCCATCCTGACTCCAGGAAGGACCTAGGTTTTGGCACAGGATTTGGGGAAGGGTGTGGCTGTGGTCTTACAAAATCCTGGAACCCACACATACTAGGCTCGTTAAGACCTTTCCTCCAGAGTGCTGCCTTGGGCACTACCTCAAATTCTATCCCCAGGGTGGCAGATCCAAGGGTTCCCCACCATACTGCCCCAACATACACATAGCCACAGAGCTCACACATTCACATTGTTGAGGTCTTACTATGGACTAAATAATTTTGTTTCATTTATTTCTCTGAGCAACATTATAAGGGAGGTACTCCAGCAATAGGTTTGGTTTATGGTTTTTACTCTTTGTATATCCATTTTGCAGGGAAGGAACCTGAGGTTCAGACAAGTTGAATAACTGGGACAGGGTCACTTAGCTTGTAAAAGTCAGAGTGAGGATTTGAAGAGGCAGTCCTACCAGGTACCAGGCCCCACCCAGTCCCTGCAAGTGGAAAACTGAATAAGAAACACTCCCTGCTCTTAATGAGCTAATAATAATATCACCACACATTTATATGGTGTGTATTATGTATATGCCAGGCACAGGCTAAGCTCTGTATATATTGCATTGAATCTGCACAGTAACCCAATGGAATAAGGTCCATTTTATAACTGGAAATTGAAGCTGGGAGGAAGAGAGACCTGCCCAAGGTCACATAGTGAGTAAGGGACAGAATTGGACAGTCCGACTCCACAGCCAGTGCTTTCAGGCCCTCTTCTGCCATCTCTGTCCCAGACCTTCTATTTTCGGCAGCCTCCTTCCTCCGTACAGTGGCCTCCCAGACCCCTTCCTTGCTAATGTTTCTGCCCTCCTCTCACTCCAGTTCTCCTGGCCAACCCATGTCCCTAGCCCCTACCCCTGTCGTTCATTTTCTGAGCATAGTTTGGACCCTGGGGTTGTGCCAGACTATCTGATGACTCCTGGGGGAACAATTGGTAGGATTCACCCTATCCTCTGGTATCCTTCAGCCCTTTCTACCCAACCCAGCTGACTGGCAAGGGGAATCTTTCTGGGGCCTACAACCCAGGTCCCATACATACCTGTGGTGCCCAGAGTATGTACGGCCCATGCAGTGCAGAGAATATAGCCAGTGAGGCCCATGCCTGGCAAGGAGGCTAACATGCAGGGGAGTGGGGGCGGGAGCTGAACCTCTCAGGACTGGGTGGTTCTGGAAGCTGATATGAGCAACAGCAACTGCTGGTGTTATCTGGGCTCTAAGAATAGCTTGGACTGAAGAGCTGGGGGCTGGGGCCAGGAAAGAGGGCAGGAACCTGTTTCCACCCCCTCCCTTTTACCTCTGATAATATGGCTTGGAGCTGGGCAGCCTGCCTTCTGGCTTACCATTTGCTCTAAGATGGTTTCACGTGGGCACATCTTATCTGCCATTGGGCTGGAGGAAAGAGGGTACCTCTGGGATTCAGACCCAGACTTCCCGACCTAGGACAGAGAGTAGGAGGCCCATGCCTTGAGGACTGTCCCACACCCCTGCTTCTCCCACTATTACAGAAGAGGGGCTTGTTTTTTCAAAGATAACAACAGTAATAATAATAATAATAGTGATTTATTGAGCACCCAGTATGTGTCAGGCACTATTCTAAGCATTTTAGATGTCTTAACTCATGCTCAACGAAGTAAGAACCTTTTACACATCTCCATCGTTAAGAGGTTAAGTAATTTTCTAAGATTTCATAGCTGGTAAGTGGCAGAACCAGATTCACACCCAGGCAGCCTGGTTTTAGATCAGGGTTTCTTCATCACTAGTCTATACTGCCTCTCACCCTCCTTTTTTTTTTTTAGTATTGTGATTTAGGTGAAAGCTTACATAGCAAATTAGTTTGCCAAACAGTTTATACACAACTTGTTTCATGACATTGGTTGCAAACCCCTAAATGTTTCGGTACTCTCCCCTTTCCTCCCTGGGTTCCCTGTGTCCATTCATCCAGCTTTCCTGCCTCTGCCTTCCTTCTGAACTTTGCTTTTCACCAAATGCTGCCCTTTAGGTCTCGTATAGTTGATAGTTCTGAGGTATACATTCCTCACTGGTGGTAGTGTTCATTTTATAGGCTTTCGTATTATATGGTTGGAGGCCTGGCACAGTGGCTAAGTGTTTGGCTACTAACGGAAAGGTCAGCAGTTCAAATCCTCCAGCCACTCCTTGGAAACCCCATCAGGCAGTTGTACTCTGTCCTGTAGCGTCACTATGAGTCAGAATCAACTCGATGGCAACGGATTTGTTTTTTTTGTTTGTTTGTTGTCTGGCTATAATGTGATCTCCCGAGATACCTAGGCATCCAGATAGATGAGTAAGCTGAACAGAAGTGGAAGGGCATATATGTGTGTACCCGGTAAACCCAGTGCTGTCGAGCCGATTCGGACTCATAGCGACCCTATAGAACAGAGTAGCACTGCCCCATATATACCCGTGTATGCAATAGTGCACATAGGGGACGCAGTCATGAAAACTTAGCCGTAACCATACACTTCCTGGGACTGAGATACTGGGCTTTACGGCTAGGGACCATTATCTTGGGGGACGCCTAGGTCAATTGGCATATCATAATCCATATAGGCAGTATTCTACATCCTGCCTTGGTCAGTAGCAACTGGGGTCATAAAAACTTGCAAACAGCCATCTAAGATAAAACTATTGGTCTCTTCCCATCCAGAGCAAAGAAGAGTGAAGAAAACCAAAGACTCAATGAAATAATTAGTCCAAAGGACTAATGGACCACATAAATCACAGTGTCCACTAGCCTGAGACCAGAAGAACTAGGTGGTACCTAGCTACCACTATCAACCGCTCGGATCGGGATCACAATAGAAGGTCCTGGACAGAGTGGTAGAAAAATGTAGAACAAAATTGAAATTAATAAAAAAGACCAGATTTACTGGTCTAACAGACTGGTGGAGCCCCCAAGACTGTGGCCCTTAGACAGCCTTCAAACTTGCAACTCAACCTGTTCATAACGACCACCTTTCAGCCAAACAATAAAATAAATATAAAACAATAGACAGGCCTATTAAGTGAACAGTAACACCCACGAAGAACGTGTTCCTTAGAACAATCAACCACACAAGACAAAAAGGGTGGCATTGGTTGAAAAACAGAGTTCAGAAGGCGAGATGGGGCAGTCGATGGGCAAGTGGAAACAGGGAACCCAGGGAGGAAGTGGGTAGAGTGCTGTCACGTTGTTGTTAGGTAATGTCAAGTTGGTTCCGACTCAAAGCGGCCCTATGTACAACAGAATGAAACACCACCCAGTCCTGCCGCATCCTCACAATCGTTATGGTTGAGCCCATTGCTGCAGCCACTGTGTCAATACATCTCATTGAGGTTCTTCTCTTTTTTCCTGACCCTCTACCAAGCATGATGTTCTTCTCCAGGGACTGGTCCCTCCTGATAACATGTCCAAAGTATGTGTAACGTAGTCTTGCTATCCTTGCTTCTAAGGAACATTCTGGCTGTACTTCTTCCAAGACAGATTTGTTCCTTCTTTTGGCAATCCATGGTATAGTCAATATTCTTTGACAACACCGCAATTCAAAGGCATCAATTCTTTGATTTTCCTTGTTCATTTTCCAGCTTTCACATGCACTTGAGGTGATTGGAAACACCTTGGCTTGGGTCAGGGTCACCTTAGTCTTCAAGGTGACATCTTTGCTTTTTAACGCTTGAAAGAGGTCTTTTGCAGCAGATTTGCCCAATGCAATGCGTCCTTTGAGTTCTTAACTGCTGCTCCCACGTGTGCTGATTGTGGATCCAAGTAAAATGAAATCCTTGACAACTTCAGTGTTTTCTCTGCTTATCATGACATTGCTTATTGGTCCAGTCGTGAGCATCTTTGTTTTCTTAACGTTGAGGTGTAATTCATACTGAAGGCTATAGTCGTTGATCTTCATCAGTAAATGCTTCAAGTTCTCTTCACTTTGAGCAAGCAAGGTTGTGTCATCTGCATATCACAGTTTCTTAATGAGTCTTCCTCTAATCCTGATGACAGGTTCTTCATATTGTCCAGCTTCTTGAGTTTTTGCTCAGCATACAGATTGAATAAGTGTGGTGAAAGGATACAACCCTGACGCACACCTTTCCTGATTTTAAACCATTCGGTATCCCCTTGTTCTCTTTGAATGACTGCGTCTTGTTCTATGTACAGGTTCCTCAAGAGCACAATTAAGTGTTCCAGAATTCCCATTGTTCTCAATGTTACTCATAGTTTGTTATGATCCACACAGTTGAATGCTTTTGCATATTCTATAAAACACATTGAGGGGATTGCAGCTAATGTCACGGAACAAAATGCGTATGAATTGTTGAATGGGAAACTAATTTGTTATGTAAACTTTCACCCAAATCACAATAAAATGTTCAAAAAATAAATACCAAAAAGAAATGTTATGTTGAACACTTAACATGTACCAGGCTGAAGCTGGGGATATAGGAGAGAATGAGAAAGACCAGTTCTCTGCCCTCATGGAACTGGCATTGTAATGCCCATGATAGTCAGCCAAGGGCAGGAGGAGGGAAACCCACATGTCTCACACCCACACGCCCATGTACAGGTCTGCTGTTCACACATACCCTATTGCCTTAGCCATTGATCCTGTACTCACACAGCCTCTGAACTGGAAGGCCTTAGAGCCCAGAGTCATGGATAGGAACACAGAGGCCCAGACAGAGGCAGACACTTGTGAGAGATCACAATGTGGCCCTCGTGAGCCTCATCCACTGCCCCCTGGGATCCATTTCAGCGGGGCTGGTGGGGGTGTCACTAATCCAGGCCCCAGCCATTGTTTGAAGTTGGGAACAAATGAAGGGCAAGGGAGCTATAGATAGATCCACAGCTGCTGTCACCTGTCCCGCCCTGGGCACTGGGCCTGAGCATTGTCTACAGGGGGCCATCTCACCAGTGAGGGCCCACTGAGGGTGGAAGGTTAGCCCAGCTTGGCTCTAGAGAGACTGAATCAGAGGCCAGGACAGAGAAATACAGAGTCTCAGAGGGCAGAGAGAGACAGTGTGACGTAGAAAAAGAAAGACCCTTGAGGGATGCAAGAGACTCCCACCAAATGCCAAAAACACTGAGACTGGTTGGGAGTGGAGGGCAGAGCCAGTGAGCTATCATGTCGGTGAGCCTAACTCAAGGATGCAGCAAATCAGAGACCCAGGCAGAGCCAGTGCTGGGGCCCGACCACCTCTGTCTACAGTCTAGCCCAGGTCTTCCTATTCATCCATCTAGCTCTAGAAGGGCTGCTCTTGCACATTTCTCTCTAGGGCAACCTGCCGTACCCCGGTGAGTATGCCGGGAGGTCCCTGGGGTCTTCAGAAAGGAGAGGTGGTGATGCTGAGTCATAGCTTTAATTCACTGAGACCTTGGGCAAAGACCTGACTCTGCACCTCAGTTACCCTGACTGTTCAATGAGAGAGTTGATTTGTGTGATCACTAAAGGGCCATTTCATCCTCTGGTAACTCTCAGGACATTTTCCCTCATATGTCTACCCTCCCTTCTTGCTGCAGCTGAGGCCCTAGTCCTCTCCTTTCTTTCTTTGTCCTTTGTGAGGATGGGGGACAGCTGGTTTCCCACCACCTCCCCCCAGTAACCTTTCAGCCATAAATCCATGCTGAGGCGTCTCTCCTCCGGATAAACAGCCCTGATGCCTTTTGGCTGCCCTCATCCTATTTTCTGCCTGAAGCATCAGAGCTGGGGCCCACTTGGGCCCTCTGCAGCTGCCCAGGGCCCCAGAAGGGGGATGAGACTCAGACAAGCAGGGGGCCCAACCACCCACAGGGTGCCAGGGTAGAGGGCCCTCTTTGGGCCTCACCACCCCACATTTGGACTATTATGGCAGCCTCCTCCTAAGTAAGTCTTCCTGCCACCAGTCTCATCCCTCCAGTCCTTCCTCCACACCAGCTGCCACAGGGATCTTATGAACACATAAATCTGACCACACTGTCAAGTTCCCTTGCTCAGAGCTCTTTGATGAAATTAAATAAATAAATAATGCCTTTGATGGTGCCCCAACTCCTGCAGGATAAAGCTCCAAATCCGAGTCTGGCTTTTGAACCCCTTCACAGTCCAGTCCCAACTGCCCCGTCCACCCTTGCCTACCTTTATGCCCACTGTGGTCCAACCTCAACCAGTGTGGCTGCTCTGGCCTGGTTCACGCTGCCCTGCCCCTCCTCCACCTCCAGCACCTCTACCTGGTCCAGGCCCACCCTCTCTCACTTGGATGACTCTCTCCCCACTGTTCTCCCTGCTGTGCCTCCTGCCCCTTCCAGCCCATTCTTCATATGGCAGCCAGTGATCATTATTAAAATTCACATCACTTACTCTCCTGTCCTTTAGCGGCTTCCCACTGCACTTGCAACAAAGTTGAGACTCCTTTCCAAGTTCTACAAGATTCTAAGAGATCTAGCCCCTGCCTACCTCTCCAGCCTCACCTTGTAAAACTCTCCCCTGTTTACCACATCCCAGCTACCCTAGCATTGTGACAGTGCCTCAGTCACCCCAAGCTCTTTTCTGTCTCCTAGCTTTTTGTATCTGCTGTTCCTTCTGCTTGGAATGTTCTTCCCCCAGCTCTTAGCCTGGCCGGCTCATTTGCATCTTTTAGGTCTCACCTTAAATGTCACCTCCTCAGAAAGGCCCTCCCTGCGTAGAGTATACCCCATTTCCCTCCATATCATTACTCTGTTTATTTCCTTTATAACATTCACCACAATCTTTAATTACCTTAAAGAACATATTTGCTTGTTTATTTTTTGCCTCCCCATGGAAATGTTAGCTCTATGAGGGCAAGGACCTTGCTGTCTTGCTCATCTTCTTGCCTCTCTTGATGTCAGACTTGCTTTTATCCATCAAAAATCCTCCTCTCTGAAGTCTTCCTTGAGTGTCTTTCTTTGGACAATGAGCATCTCTTTTTCCAATACTGGACACAAAATAGAAGCTGTAGATGCGTGTTGAACGGAATGCATGTGTTCCTCTTAGCTGCAGTAGCATTTTAACAGAGCCCTTCAATGCCTTTATCCAAAGGACTTTGATCCTAAGAAGGAATTCCAGGCACTAGGATATGTTGGTGGCAGATATTTTAGGCTGGGAACAGTGCCCAAATCACATCTTCCTAGTCTATCTGTCTGCCCCTTGCTTACTCCAATACTCACTCCCCCACTGACATCTTGGGCTAGCAGAAGAAAGGCCAGAGGGACTATATCCTTTTTGGGACTTGCCTCATCAACTCATTGCTCATGGAAGTCTCCCCAAAATAGCCCCAGCTCAACCACTGTCTCCAGGTCTGGCTGCTACAAAGCTGTGGGCACCAGGACTCTTGACAACTGTTGATATGAGGCCTTTGGTGAAGAGTTGGGGATACCTAGACCCTAGTCTCCATCTCGGCTCCATCCCCATCCCCACTAGATCCTATAATTTCCCATCTCCATCTTATGCCGCTTTGCCCTCTTCCCTGGATCTTGCTCCTTCTCTTTAACTTCCTGGCCAAGCCCAAAGTTCCCTAGCTTTGCTGTGGGGGTGGGGATAGGCTGGGAGTGTGGAGGTGGGGTGGGGAGAGAGCAATTCAAAGTCTTTGAGGGCAGAAACAGGCAGGCCTAGGATCATTGGGGAATCTCCTGGGTCTTGAGGGTCTGAGAGAGCTGAGGCAGGGAAGCTTCCTGAGGCGCAGCCCTCCCAGACTGCCCCTCCCTGAGCTGGCAGTCTCTTAAGTCCCTTGTGGATTGTAGTTCTTTGGGTGATTTCTGGAGAGAGTCCCCTTCAGCCCAGGAGGATGGACACACTGCCAGTCAGGCTTCAGGTGACCAGCTGCCCCTCATGCCAGTCCTGACTGAAGCTCCTTTCTCCCTTCCTGCTTTTATGATGTGGTGTAGAGAGCTCATCCTGGGAGTGGGGACTCCTGGAGCTGGCCTGGGCCTGTCTCTACCCCCATCAAGGCCTCAGTTTCCTCAGCTAAACTGAGAGCCTAGGCCAGATGATATCCCTTCCAGCCCTGATGCTCCCAGTTCCTAAAGTGCTAGGATTCTCTAAAACGAAAAAGAGAAAAGAAAAAAAATGAGGGGAGAAATTTAAAAGACACAGGAAAATACAGAGGATAATGAACAAACCATTGTACAAATTTTGTCATATTTGCTTCAGGTCTTTTGCACCAGGTTTCTAGCACTTTAGGATTCCAGTGCCCCAGAATTCTAACACTCTAGGGTTCTAAATCGAGATGCACTTATGTCCTGGCTCTGTACTCTTAATACTGGGAGAAGGCAGGAAGAAAAACTTTGTGCTATCTGCACTGGCCTCTTGGTGGGTGGGTTGGTTGGGGGTGAGAAGGTGGTTATCAAGAAACAAAGCTTTTAGAGGTTCTAAAATCCTAGAATCCTGAACTCTTAAAGTTGGAACAGACTTCAGAGGTCATCCAGTCCAAAGCCTCAAGCACTTTGAAATCTCAACTTGACTCTCCCTCTGACGTTGGCAGGCTCACTTCCTTCCAAGGTAGCCTCTTCCATTGCTGGCTGGCTCCAAGTGCTCAGAAGCCCTTTTTTGTGTGCATCTAAACTCTGCTTCTGTGTCCCTGCCCCATTTGTCTACTCTGGAGACCACGCAAATCACATAGGCTCCCCCTGCTCCAGGATGGTCCTTCAGGTATTTAAAGTTAGCCGTAAGTCCATCTTGCAAGTTGTATTTAGATGATTTCTGCCATTTGTTGTGTCTGCCAACTTATCTTTCTGGACATTGGGTTTCCTCATTGCTTTGTCATTTTTGTCTCAGAGCTCATCTCAGCAGGAAGGTCTTCTGCAGGTGTGTTCTGGCTAGTGGAAGTGAACCCACTGGGTACTTTAAGACCAGTTCTTTTGATTGGCTTCTCAGCCCCAGGTTTTTACACTGAGCAGGTAATTCTGGAATTCAGCCACACATTATATATGGTATAGGCTAGGCTTGTAAGAAGTTCTAATTCTTGAGGCTAACTCTGTTCCCTGGGTGCTTTCTGAGCATCTTTGAACCCGTGGGCAGAGTCTTTCCCAGCCCCTGGGCTTGATATATGCTGTTCAAGCCCAGCTCCTTAGCCTTTTAACTCCATAAAGAGAGTAAACTCCATAATCTAAACTAAATTTTTTGTTCATTTGTTCATCAGCAGATAATCTGTTGTGCTCTGTGCAGGTACTCCATAAAGTATTCGGGTTATGGCAGGTAAACAAGCCAGGCCAAGTTCCTGCCTTCATAAGGTTCCTTTCTAGTGGGAGGAGGCAGGCAAGAAACAAGCTGAGTTCCTGGAAGAGAATTAAGTCAGAATGATGTTCTCACGTATATGTTGAGAGAAAGAAGAATGGAATACATACATGTAAATTTCAAAATCTGTGACATGAGAAGGCAGGATAGTATTAATCTGGGGGAGGGGTGGTGATGGGAAGAAGGTGTACGGGGGGTACTGGTAATTTCTGTTTCTTGATCAGGGTGTGTTTACTTTGTGAAAATTTATCAGACTGTACAAGAATATTCATTGCAGCCCTGATTGTAATAGCAAAAGATGGAAAACAATCTAAATGTTTAACCAAAGGGGACCTGTGTAATTTGATAACATAGGAATGTATTTCTAGAATTAATTTCTGAGAGTCTGAGCTTTTATAATTTTGATAGCTATTGCCAGATTTGGCAACGTATTTTTTTTTTTTGTAGCAGCTTTATTGAGGTATAATTCACATTCCATACAATTAGGTACAATTCGGTAGTTTTTAGTATATTCACAAAGTTGTGCGGTCACCACTACAATCAATTTTGGAACATTTCATTTCCCCAAAAAGAAACCTTGTCCCCTTTAGCCATCACCCTCCAACCTCCTCATCCCCTTGAGCCCTACCCAACCTGTAATCTATTCTCTGTCTCTATGGATTTGCCCATTCTGGACATTTCAACATACCATGTAAATGAAATCATTCAATATGTGGCCTTTTGTGACTGGCTTCTTTCACTTAGCATATGTTTTCAAGGTTCACCCAGTTGTAGCATGTATCAGTACCTCGTTCTTTTTTATGGATGAGTGACATTCCATTGTATAGATACACCACATTTTGTTTATCCATTCATCAGTTGAGAGATGGGTTGTTTCCACTTCTTACTATTATTTATAATGCTGCTATGAACATTTGTGTACAAGTTTTTTGTGGACATGTTTTTTTTTTTTTGATTGTGCTTTAAATGAAAGTTTATGAATCAAGTTAGTCTCTCACACAAAAACTTGTACACACCCTCTTACATACTCCCAGTTGCTCTCCCCTTAAGGAGACAGCCAGCTCCCTCCCTCCACTCTCTCTTTTTGTGTCCATTTCGCCAGCTTCTAACCCCCTCTACCCTCTCATCCCCCCTCCAGGCAGGAGATGCCAACATAGTCTCAAGTGCCCACCTGATCCAAGAAGCTCAGCCCTCACCAGCAACCCTCTACATCCCATTGTCCAGTCCAATCCCTGTCTGAAGAGTTGGCTTTGGGAATGGTTCCTGTCCTGGGCCAACAGAAGGTCTGGGGGCCATGACCACCAGGGTCCTTCTAGTCTCAGACTATCAAGTCTTATCTTTTTATGAGAATTTGAGGTCTGCATCCCACTGGTCCCCTGCTCCCTCAGGGGTTCTGTGTTGTGTTCCCTGTCAGGGCAGTCATTGGTTGTAGCCGGGTACCATCTAGTTCTTCTGGTCTCAGGATGATGTAGTCTCTGGTTCATGTGGCCCTTTCTGTTTCTTGGGCTTGTAATCACCTTGTGTCCTTGGTGTTCCTCATTCTCCTTTGATCCAGGTGGGTTGAGACCAATTGATGCATCTTAGATGGCTGCTTGCTAGCGTTTAAGACCCCAGATGCCATTCTCCAAAGTGGGATGCAGAATGTTTTCTTAATAGATTTTATTATGCCAATTGATTTAGATGAGTAGACACATGTTTTCATTTCTCTTGGGCATATACCTAGGAGTACAATGGCTGGGCTATATAGGACACAATGCTTGGTAAAGTAGAGGGTCAGCAAAAAAGAGGAAGACCCTCAACGAGATGGATTGACATAGTGGCTGCAACAATCTTGCTCTAGCATGGCAAAGATTGTGAGGTTGGTGCGGGACTGGGTAGTGTTACACATAGGGCTGCTGTGAGTCGGAACCGACTCAGCAGCACCTAACAACAACAACATGGTTGTTTCACTTAGCAGTTGTTAGGGTAACTCTTTGTTTAACCTTTTGAGGAACTGCTAGACTGTTTTCCAAAGCAGGTACACCATTAAACATTCCATGTAGCAGTTTATAGGGTTCTGATTTTTCCCAACACTTGTTATTATTGGACTTTTTTTTAACATAGCCATCAATTTTTTTATCCTAGTAGGTGTGAAATGGTATTTCATTTGGTTTTGATTTGCATTTCCCTGATAACTAATGATATTGAGCATTTTTTTCTTTTTTCATGTGCTTACTGGTCATTTGTATATCTTCTTTGAAGACATGCCTATTCACATTACTTGCTCATCTTTCAATTGGGTTTTTTTTTATTGTTGAGTTGTAAAAGTTCTATATATATTCTGGGGTGGAGCCGTTGTGGCATAGTGGTTAAGTGCTTGGCTGCTAACTGTAAGGTCTGCAGTTTGAACCCACCAGCCGCTCTGTGGGAGAAAGATGTGGCAGTGTGCTTCTGTAAAGATTACAGCCTTGGAAACCCCGTGGGGGAGTTCTACTCTGTCCCATACAGTCTCTATGAGTCACAACTGATTCGATGGCAATGGGTTCGTTTGTTTTTTAATATATTCTGGATACTAGATGTTTATCAGATATATAGTTTGCAAATGTTTTCTCCCATTCAGTGGGTTGTCTTCACTTTCTTGATGGTGTCCTTGAAAGTACAAGATTTTAAGAAATTTGATGAAGTCTAATTTACCTATGTTTTTCTTTGGTTGCTTGTGTGCTGGTGTCATATTTAAGAAGCTATTGCCTAGTCCAAAGTCACAAAGATTTACCTGTGTCTTTCTTCTCAGAGTTTTACAAATTTAGCTCTTACATTTAGATCTTTGATCCATTTTGAGATAATTTTGCATATGGTGTGAGATAGGGGTTCAACCTCATTCTTGCTATCCAATTGTCCTAGCACCATTTGTTGGAAAGACTGTTCTTTCCCCATTGAATTATCTTGACAGGCAATGTATGTTTTTTAAAAAATTGTAACATATGTATAGCAATATGCATAAATTTTAAATGTACTTGTTGATGAATTTTTACAAAATGAACACACCTTTGTAACCAACACTCGGATTGACAGAATATTTCCTGCACTTCAAAGGCCTCTCTTGTGACTCCCAGTCATTAATCTCCTGGAAAGGACCACTCTTCCATGCCTGTCACCATAGATAGTTTTGGCTGTTTTGAGCTTTGTATGGGTGAATATGTAGTTTTGAAATTATTTCTATGTATTTTATCTGATATGCTCACATATTTGGAATTGGTAGCCCATTGGTGACTATGATAGGGGTGGAGAGAGGAGGGTTTCTCTGTGTGAGCTCAGCCTGACATCTTGGTTGGAATTCTGGTTCTGGAACTCTGTTGTTTTATTTGTTTAGTTTCTAAGGTTCCAGGATCCTTTGAATCTCTGATTCTAAAATTCTGTAGAATCACATGGGCCTGAATGTGGTGATGGACAGGAGAGCCTGGAAACACTCTGGCACATTCTGAAGCCTGTATCAGGCAGACTGCGTGCCACACCCCCAGCCCCTGTGGAGAGTGGGGTGTGGGAGGGGACAGTGCTACCCACCTGTGCTCACAGTGGGAAATTGGCTTTCTGTGAATCTTAAATGTCAAGAGAAAATTGGTATAAATTTCCTCCATTTTCTTCCTCTTCACCCAAATCATTTATTTATTCCTATGGTTTAAGGTCTGGTTTTCTTCATTTGTGACTCTCCCAGAGGACCCCAGGGGTTGCTCTGGCCCTCAGAGAGATGCGGATAGGTATTGGGGAGAATGAGGCAGTATTTACGTGGTGAAGGTGGATGCGTCTCTCTCCTGATTCTCTTTTTGACCTGGTCTTTGCCACTGCTTATCTGTGAGACTTAGCCAGTGTTTTGTCTTCTCTGGGCTGTGTAAGGAGGTTTGGACCAAATGGTCCCAGAAGGCATTCTGTGGTTGTCCCTCTCCGAGTCTCTTTGCTCTCTGTTTCTGGAGGTGTGGGCCTTTTTCTGGGTATATTAGAATCTCTGTGACTCAGTTTCTGCCTCTGAGGTCTTCAAACTTCCAAAATCTGTCATTGCCTAGTCCCTGCCTGTTCGTCTCTGAATCCCAGTGTCCCTGTCTCTCAGTAGAGTGTGTCTCTCTGTCTTTGTGATCCCCTGACAATGGGAGGTAAAAATAGCCCAGGGGCTGTGCTGGTAGAGATAAAAGGGAATTTGCCTTTTGTGTCCTGTTGCCAGGCTGGGGGGGCTGTGACACGTGGAGATTGCTGACATAGCTCTCCTCCGCTGACCTTGACAGCGGCAATAAAAAGGGTAGCACAGCTCCCAGCCCTCACCGTGGTGCTGAGGTGAGTGAGTGATCAGGGCTGAGAGGGCAGGCAGGCGGGTGGGCACAGGTCTTTCTATACCTCTGGAGAGGGTGCTCTGGTGTTTGAGGGTGTGTGCTGGGAGTTTACCCAGGGAGCCTGAGATGGGTAGCTCCAAGGAATCACCTACCATTAGGCCTTGTAGGTTGGGGGATATGCCCAGTTTGGGGCCCATAGTCCCAAAGTTCCCCGTCACTCTCCCATCTTCCAGTGCCTACTGCCTTGGACCACCTTGAACCTCCAGTATTTGTAGCCCCTCGTACTCCAGCTCTCAGTGCCACTGCCATGATGGACATGAGTGAACTTGGGGAGGCAGCCCGCTACCTCCGCCACAACTACCAGGAGATGATGAAGGTGCACACTGTTGCAGGGGATGGTAAGTGAAGGCTGAGGTGGGGGGAGCAAGCCAGAGAAGCCTATATGGACTTAGACCAAGAGGGGTGGCACTGAGCTCAGGGTTGAAGGGACACTCTGGCGTGACATCTTTGACCCTGGATCTTGTCCCCACAGTCTGGGGCCCTGAGGCTGAAATCCCAGGGGCTCTTTGTACATCACTGTGTGTCTGTGAGCAAGCCTCGATTTGCTCCTCTGAAAAATAGGGATAATACCACCTGCTCCCTGGGGCTTCAGTGGGTGAGAACTGACTCAGGCTGGAGCCTGAGCCCTCTAAGAGCAGGGTGATTGGTATGTGTGCTGGCTGTCTCCATGTGTTCACAAAACCTGTGCTGGGGTTATTTTTAGCACTTTCCACAGTCAAAGACTATACTATTTATGAACAGGTTTGCTCATAGGACAATAATAACAATAGGTAATGTGTATCCAGTGCTTATTGTGTGCCAGGCCCGAAGCAGATGACTTTCCAGGCATCATCTCACTTAACCCTGGCAACAACCTGGGGCGGTGGGGGCCGTGGCCAGGTCTGGCTTCGTGGTGCTGCGGCCTCTGCAATTGCACCAGACTTCACGCTCCGAAGGCCTTGAGCTCGACTGAATGCTCTGCTGTTGTCATCTTGAAAATTTCCATAATTTTTTAAACAAGGGAACCAGCATTTTCAATTTGCACTGGCTAAGGTCTGCAAATGATGTAGCTGGTCCTGACCAAGGCACTTAGCTAATAAGTGGCAGAGCAAGGAATAGAACCTGGTGATCTATAGCCCGAGTCCATGCTTTTAACCACCATGAAATATGAGTTCCTGAAAGCTATGGGGCCAGCTGGTCAGGTGAAAAGGAGCACAGGACACAGAGGGAGGAGGCCTGGGTTTGAGTCTTCAGTGAAAGGTGGGAAGCAGAAGCCCCCTTAGAATCATGTGCATGACATTTGGGGGTCACTCTATATGGTAATTCATGAGGTCCTTGTAATGTTTGCATTTGAGGAGACAAGCCCAGAGAGAATGAGAGATTTTCTGAGGTCACACAGCAAGTATGGCTGAAGCAGGGATCAATGTGGTCCTGTTACCCTAACCGTGAAATGAGGGACTAGTTTGAGGACCTTTCTCAGGACCCCAGCTTTCCCAGAGCCTGGATCTGGAGGTTTATTCAGTGGGACTTCTGAGTACTGGCAGTGGGTCTCTGGTAGGGGTACTAACCTACAGACACAGCTTGGGAACCTGAGCTGGGCCCCCAACACATGGAAGTGCCTCAGCCCCTCTCAAAACTCCAATACCACCCATCTCCCCCGACCCAGGAAAGAAGCGGGTCTGGGTGCCAGATGAACAGGATGCCTATGTGGAGGCCGAGGTCAAGTCTGAGATTACTGGGGGCAAAGTGACCGTGGAGACCAAAGACCTGAAGGTTCGGTTCCCCCTTTACCCGGAATTAGCCCCTCTGCCCCGGGGCGGGGGTGCACCTCCTGGTCAGCAGGGTCCAGCTCTGAGTGAAGGGTGTCTGGGAGTATGTGGGGTGGGAGGCTGATGTCACTCGGACCCACCCCAACCACCAGTATGACATGGCCTCCCTGCCAGGTGCTGATGGTGCGTGAAGCCGAGATTCAGCCCATGAACCCACCCCGCTTCGACCTGCTCGAAGACCTGGCCATGATGACGCACCTCAATGAGGCATCAGTGCTGCACAACCTGCGCCAGCGCTACGCACGCTGGATGATCTACGTGAGCCGCAACCCAGGAAGGGCCTCCAGTGGGGCGGGGCTCTGAGAGGGAATGGGGCTAGAAGTGGGGCTGGAGGTATGGCAGTAGGGTGTAGGGACCCAAATGTAGTGGCAGAGGCAGGGCTAGAGGCTCAGCTACAGCACTGAGGAGGTGGGGCCAATGGCTGGGGCGGAGCTGGGGCCTGGTGTAAGGGCTGGGGCGGGACCAGGACCAGGACAGCCACAGAGGGAGTGGTGTTGCATGTTAAATGGCTCCTTGGGGAATATCCCAGGGGTCACCGAATTCTGAGGGTTGGGAACTTGGGATAGGAAATTGACCCCCTGATAGCCTGACTATTCACTGTCTCCTCAGACGTATTCGGGTCTTTTCTGTGTCACCATCAACCCCTACAAATGGCTCCCGGTCTACACGGCCCCAGTGGTTGCTGCTTACAAGGGCAAGCGCCGCTCGGAGGCCCCCCCCCACATATATGCTGTGGCAGATAACGCCTACAA
The DNA here is from genome assembly GCF_030014295.1 of Loxodonta africana. NCBI lineage: Eukaryota > Metazoa > Chordata > Mammalia > Proboscidea > Elephantidae > Loxodonta > Loxodonta africana. The sequence goes on from NC_087365.1 coordinate 34,270,689, forward strand.
CGACATGCTGCGCAGTAAGGACTGCCTCGACCCCTGTCCCATAACTAAGACCCTTACCCCTCCTCCAGAGAGACCTCTAAAGGACCCCCTTCCTTTCACTTGCACTGCCAAGGGTATGGTGGGTGGGGAGGACTTGGCCCTCCTTTTCATGCTCCTGGACACTCTAGAATAGCCCTTCTGTCTCTCTGGGTGGGAACTGGCCTCCTGTCCAGTCCCACCTGGTCCTTCTCATTTTTGAACCTAGAGGGTGGAAGGGCGGCCTCAGTGCCATGGTTACCCATGGTGTTCCACCTGTGGCTAGTCCCTCACTTTGGCTTACTTCTCTCTCTCCTCTCTTTTCCTCTAGACCGAGAGAACCAGTCCATGCTGATCACGTGAGTGTGGGGCCCTGGGGATGGGGTGGGAAATGCTGGCCATCTAGCAGGAAGGGGGTGGAACCAGTGTATCGGCTGAAGCTAAATTAGGCCTGAGCATTTTTCTGGGCAGATACCTTTTAGGTGGTGGGTAAGGAAAGTTGGTCCAAACACCAAAGTGATCTCCAGCCCCCATACCCCTTCTCCCCACGCCCAGAGTCTCCTCTCACCTCAATCCCTTGAGAGTTCTAACTTTGACTCATCTTTCTCACCATCTCCTTATTTCTGAATCAGGGTAACGATCATCTCTTTGCCCCCATGGGAAGGCAGTAGAATTTTTACATGTTAGGTTTATGTCCAACCAAGCCAATACGGACATTGTGTATGAGTGTGTGTGTATACACATGTCCAACACAGCCTGGTGGTTAAGAGCAAGGGCTTTGAAGCCAATCAGACCTGGGTTCAAGTTGTCATACTTCGACTTCCTGCTGTGTGCCCATGGGCCCCCGAGCCTCATCAGTAAAAATGGAACCATCCTACCTGTCTATCTACCATGCAGAGTTACAAGGAGTCATGGAGTTAATATATGTGCCTGGCACTCAGTAGGGACAGTCATATAACTTCTCTAAGTCCCATTTCCATGTTCATTAAATGGGGATGATAGCGGAGCCTGCGTTACAGGGCTTTTTCCAGGGTTAAATGAACTGATACAGCACTTGGCTCAGGGCCTGGCACCTAGTCAGTGCTCAGTTACAGGGTCTCCCCCTCACAGGGGTGGTCACAAACAACCAAGCACCCCTGAGGGCTGATCCATCTTGTGGGGTTTTTGAGTTGGGTTCCTTGAGTTGGGAGCTGTGGGGGTGGGAGGGGGAAAGGACAAGGAGCTCTTGTTTGAGGGGTGGGGCATTGGAGATGGGGAATTAGAGTGGCCAGATGAGCACTGGTGACTCATGTTTGTGTCATCCAAGCGGAGAGTCGGGGGCCGGTAAGACGGTTAACACCAAGCGGGTCATTCAGTACTTTGCCATCGTCGCTGCCCTGGGAGATGGGCCGGGCAAGAAGGCCGTAAGACTCGCCCATGCGGGCACTGCTCCCTGCTCCTTCTCACTGTTTTTCTTTTCTTTCTTCCCATCCTTTTTTTATTTTTTTCCTCTTTTTAAAAATTTGACTTCCTAGAGTCCCCAGCCCTGCCTGAGCCTCCCACCCTTGTGGGAGACTCTGGCCTGAGCAAGGCTTGACCAGAGAGGCTGTGACCACCCATGACACGTGGCATGACCCTGCTCTGGGCCTGCTGCAGCGTTCTCACTTGTACACAGAAGGGTGGGACCACCTCACTCTTCCTAAACTGTGTAATTTTCCTCTTCATATGAAAAAGTTCACCGAATAGGCCGCTTTTACTAAGAAGTGTTTTTTTTTCTTGCTTTTCATGTACCAAAGACACGGTTACATGCTGCCAATCAGAGCAAGCAGGTTTACACAGTTTAACCAGAGCCACGGGAAATCAGCATTCTCAACAGCCAGGGATGGGGGGCGGGGCATGCTTCTTGTCCCGTGATTTCTTTGTGGTTTTAGATGTTTCAGAAACAACGGGGGGACCAGGTTTTTTCGTTTTTGTCTTCAAGGCCTGACATTGTATTTCTAGCCCGAGGGTTGGCTGTTTAGAGCTCCCTGGATGCCCCTCTTCTGTCCCCCTCCCCCGCATTGAGCCCCAAATGGGCTGCCTTTTCTTCCCAGATGCCTTAGGACAATTCCTTCACAGCCCCTACTCCTGGGTCTGTTGAGCCTTGCTTTATTTTGGGGCATTTTTTCTTTTTTCTTTTCTTTTCTCTCTCTCTCCTTTTTTTTTCCCCATTTGATTCTCTCGGTTTTTGATTTTCATTTCAGTTTTGATTTTTTGTCATTGTGGTTGCTGTTTTTGTCTTTTTTGTTTTTGTTTTTGCTGTTGACTTTTTGATACTCTTTCCTTCTTCCCCTTCCCACTCCATTTTCCAAAACCCCCAAATGTCTCCAGTGACATTGCAGAAAGTTGGGGCTTGGTCCAGTGACAGGAATAGATGGCAGGGAGAGCCCAGAGCTGGAAGGGACACAGCTAGAAAGGGCTGGTGGCAGGGGTCACCAGGGCAGAAGGGAGGAGCCCTGGATTGTGGAGTTCCAGGGGAGAGGGTCAGGCAAGGGAAATGGAGGAACAGGCTAGCCCACAGGTGCCATGGATGCTGGATCTTAAAAGCTTTATCAACACCCCCATCCTACCCTAAATCTGGCCAAATGGGCCAGAAAGAGCCCTGTTCAAAAGCACTGTGTGTGGGGGGGGGGTGGGCTTTGGAGGAGCGGGCTCCTGCCATTTTCCTCCTGCCACCCTCCCCCAGCAATATCCCTGGGTGGATTTATAAGTCCTGGGCTCCTTGGAGTTGGGTGAATGACCACAAGTTCCCCTGGTGGCATGTCTGGAATCCATTTCTTCCTTTCTCTCTCATTCCCCCTAGGCTACTGGGATCCAGGGTAGAAAAGAGAAGGAAAATGAAATGGAGGGAGGATAAAGGATGAGGTTAAGGGGTGAGAGAGGGTAGATCCCCCTCAGTTCAATAAGTTGCTCTCCATGAGATATATGAAGAGCCATATGTATCCCAGAAGGCAGGAAGCCTGGGCTCAGCGCCCCCGCTGCCACTGACTTACTGTGTAACTTTAAGCAAATCACTTCCCTGCTCTGACTCTTAGTTCCCTCACTTTCAAGTCAGGGTCAGTAATATGCACCTGGCGGGGCCATTTTGAATAATAGTAGGTGTACAATGGTACAATAAATATGCATATAATCACAATAGAAAGGAGAAGTGTGTTATGGTAGAGGGAGATTAGGGGTAGGAAGATTCAGAGTGGAAAGAGGGCTCTTCTAGCCTCAGAACATCAGGGAAGCCTTCTTAGGGGAGGGGGCATTTGAGCTGAATTCTGTAGATTTTTGTCAGGAAGCTCTTAGGGCTTGGGGCAGGGGCCACTTCATGGAGTATGGAAAATGAAGGGATGCTAAAGAGGTCAGAGACAGAATTGCGGAAGGGTAAGTGCTGTGAGTAGGAGACCTCAGCACTTAGCCCCTGCCTCATGCCCCTGACCAGGGCCATGCTTGCTCCCACTTTCTAGCATTTCTCCTCCTAACAGCCCAAGAGGGTAAGGCTGTGGGGGGAGGGGGAAGGGCTACACGTTGGGGTGACTAACCTTCACTGTCCTGCTAACCGCAGTCATCCCACCCCCACCTCCACCCTAGGAGGCCTCAAACCCTCTAACTTTGTCTTCCTTCTTCCCCCAGCAATTTCTGGCAACAAAGACTGGGGTAAGTATGGGGCCATTGTGAGTACAGCCAGCAAAATTATGAGGCCCTGGGACCCCCTCTCACCTTCACAAGCAGAGGTTGTCTCAGATGGAGTGATACCAGGGCTCATGGGGTGCTCTCATGGTCAGTGAGCACCAGGGCTGGCTGACCCCTCACTGCCCCCCCAGGGCACCCTAGAGGATCAAATCATCGAGGCTAACCCCGCCATGGAGGCTTTTGGTAATGCCAAGACCCTTCGGAATGACAACTCCTCCCGCTTTGTGAGTTGTCACAGTGGCCGTGGGAGAGGTGGGGGTGATGGAACGGGCAGGGTGCAAGGTGGTGGGAGCCTTCAGCTGGGCCCCACGGCTGAGGGCTGTCCCTCTGCACACAGGGCAAGTTCATCCGCATTCACTTTGGTCCCTCTGGGAAGTTGGCATCTGCTGATATTGACAGCTGTGAGTCTGGGAGAAGGTGGAAGAGGGTGGGGAAGGGGGCACAGAGGGCTAGGTCTGAGTCCATTCGTTATTGAGTCCTTTTGGCCACCTTTTCTGGGGGCTTCTCTCCATCCTCTGACCACCGCCTGGCTTAGGCCACCTCACCTCTCACCTGGAACATTGTCCTAGCCTTCTCGTGGACTCCCAGCCTCCACTTCTCTGCTTGACCTTCCTCCAAGCCAGAGTGATCTTTTTCTAGATACTAGTCTGACCACCTCCCATTCCTGCTTGAAACGCTCTAGATCCCATCTCCCTTAAGGTGGAGACCCAGCAAGGCCCTCATGGTTGGGCCCTTACCCCAACTCCAGTTGTTTCTCTGGCCCCAGGTAGAGCAGGCCTGGCCTCTGGCCCTACTTTACACATAGTTTCCCCATCCTTCCAGGCCCCCTACTCCAGGAAGCCTTCCCTAAACACTTTTCTGGTATTGTTGCCCACCCTGCCTGACCAGCCCAGCTGCACAATTTCCAGATGCCAAGGCTACACCAAAGTGGACGGCACCCACAGAGAGATACCCTCACTGGCCACTCCCCACCTTGGGATGCACGGCCAGATAGATCTTGCCAGATGAGCCCTGCCATATGGTGACAGGGTAGTGAAACGTCATCATTCACACCTGACCTACATACACAGAGGCTCCAGCCCACGCGCATGCCCTGACTGACCCGTACCAGCAGTGCTCTCAAGGAAGGGGCACATTTTGTGGATGAAGGAATGAAAACATAGATGGATGAATGAACAAGCAAAACCTACACACGTAGACACCCACACACAGACACACAGTGATGCATCTGGCCAGAGATATACATTCACCAGTACACACACACACACACTAATACGTATATCCACACACTGACACACACTGTAACACACAGACACATTCCCACACAAGGACACACCAATGGCATAACGCTCTTCCCAACACATACTGGTATGTGTACTGACACAGCACCGCTACATACCGCTGCCCCTCACCTCTACTGGGGCGATCCACTCTGGAAGGGAATTGTAGACCAGCAACTGTCCTTCTCCCAGATCTCCTGGAGAAGTCACGGGTGATCTTCCAGCTGCCTGGTGAGCGTGGCTACCATGTCTACTACCAGATCCTCTCGGGGAAGAAGCCAGAGCTGCAGGGTAAGAGACTGCGGATGGATGGGGTGGGGAGATGAGAAACTCAGGCTCCAGCAGAAGTCCTGGGAGGGCCTCAGACTCCCCTGCTGGGCCGGGCCTCCCAGGAACCATCATCTTGGCATCAGGGGAGAAGAAAAACTGGCTGAACACAGCCTGACTGTCCCTTCTCCACCCTGTGTCCCCAGACATGCTGCTTCTGTCTATGAACCCCTACGACTACCACTTCTGCAGCCAGGGCGTCATCACGGTGGATAACATGGATGATGGGCAGGAGCTTATTGCCACTGATGTACGGGCTGTGCTGGGAGGGGGCAGAGCGAGGCCACCTCAGTGTGGGGACAAGTGAAGCTGGCTGGGGTGGGCTGGAGGTGGCCTGACTTCTTGGAACCCCTTGCCACAGCATGCCATGGACATCCTGGGCTTCAGCACGGATGAGAAGTGTGCCTGCTATAAGATTGTGGGTGCCCTCCTGCACTTCGGCAACATGAAGTTCAAGCAGAAGCAACGGGAGGAGCAGGCTGAGGCTGACGGCACTGAGAGTGAGGGACCCTGGCCTGCCTTGGCTGTCACCTTGACTTTTATCCCAGTGTCCTGTCCATGACCATGAGCCCTAACCCTTATCCACAGTCTTTGACCTCAGTTTTACCTCGCCCTGATTGTAACCCCTGATTCTTCAACTCCAGACCCTCAGCCTCCTGATGCTTATAATTTGCTGGCCTTGAACTTGACCCCTCTCAAGCTCTACCTTCTAACCCCAGGCTGAGGCCAGTAGAGCCCCCAGGCACCAGGCACCCATGTTCTTGGTCTCCTCCTTCTCTACCCTACCTGTGTGCCCTGCCAGGTGCTGATAAGGCTGCCTACCTGATGGGCGTCAGCAGTGGGGACCTCCTCAAAGGCCTTCTGCATCCCCGGGTTCGAGTGGGGAATGAATATGTCACCAAGGGCCAGAGTGTGGAGCAGGTGAGCTGCTTGCAGGCCAGGCCCAACACAGGGACAACAGGAAAGGGTTCCCTCCTTGCTGGAGGTACAGCCCAGCCTCCCTGTGCCTCCAGGTGGTGTTTGCTGTGGGGGCCCTGGCCAAGGCCACCTATGACCGGCTGTTCCGGTGGCTGGTGTCAAGGATCAACCAGACGCTGGACACAAAGCTGCCCCGGCAGTTCTTCATCGGGGTCCTGGACATTGCTGGTTTCGAGATCTTTGAGGTGAAAGAAGCCCACAAGCCCAGGTCTTGTTCTTTCCAAGGTGGAGGACCCAGGGTGGCTGGGGGCCCTGGTGGACTCACACATGTATTCCTTGTCGGGCCTCCCTTTCCCCATCTGCAAGGCTGCTGAGCCCACACCTCCTTATTGCAGTTTAACAGCTTTGAACAGCTGTGTATCAACTTCACCAACGAGAAGCTGCAGCAGTTCTTCAACCAGCACATGTTCGTGCTGGAGCAGGAGGAGTACAAGCGGGAGGGCATCGACTGGGTCTTCATCGACTTCGGCCTCGACCTGCAGCCCTGCATCGACCTCATCGAGAAGGTGGGGCTTGGGGCAAGGTCACTGCCAGGAGGGGGAATGTATAGGCATATACACGGAGGTGTGGGTAGTAAGTGAAGGGGAATGAGTGTGTGCTGTATGTGAGCAAGCATGTGTGAAGGTGCATGTTGAGTGTGCCATTGTGTAGTGAACAAAATTTGTGTGTGTGAGTGGATGTGACAATGTGTCCATGAGGGGTACCTGTGCATGTGCGTGAAGAGGTGTGTTGGAGACTGAGTGTTGGTGAGTGTGTGAGCATTGCAAGTGTGTGGGTTTGTGCCCCAGGACTGCTATAGCACCCCTCCTGGGTGAGCACAGTTTTGCAGGTCACAGACACTTTTGCAGCCACGATTTCATTGTGTCCACAGAATGCCTGAGGAGCAGGGCAGGATACATTTGGTTATTTGATTATGAAAAACGTTAAATATATTTTCTTCTTATACAAACAATGGAAGAAAGAAAATTTGGAAAATCTGAAGTAAAGGGAAAAAAAAAAAAGTTTATGCCAATTCTACCACAGTTCGTATCTCAGCATTTTGGTTAACCCATTGCCCTCAGGCCGATTCCAATGCATAGTGACCCTATAGGAAAGAGTGGAACTGCCCCATGGGGTTTCCAAGGCTGTAATCTTTACGCAAGTAGACTGCCACATCTTTCTCCCATTGAGCGGCTGGTGAGTTCCAACCACCAACCTTTCAGTTAGCAGTCGAGCACTTAACCACTGTGCTACCAGGGCTCCTCGGCATTTTCGTTAATTTTCTCCAAGTCCTTGATCCTGGGCATTCGTTTTCCTTTTGTAGACACAGATGCATCTCATATCCTACTTTTTCTTTGAAAACATGTTCCGGATATTGTTGAGGAAGGCAGGGTAGCTCAGGCAGCAGATGGTTTGCATGCGATGCGTTCCTGTAACTTCCTAGGGTTGACCATTTAGGTGGTTGACAATTTTTTGCTGTTATAAGACTTCGGCATTGAAGGTATTCATTTTCCCATTTTGGCGGTTTAGGAAATTGAGGCTTAGAGAGATCTAAAGGCCCCACTGCTAATAAGGGAGATGCCAAGATTTGGCCTCAGTTCCTTTTCTTTTTTTCTGCCTGCACCACGTATTTCTGTGTGGGACCATGAGTGTAGGGGTGAGAATGAGCCCTGAGATGCCCCGTTTCTTATGAGCCAAGAGGGCAACTCAGTGCTGTGAATTGTGCAGAAAGGAATAGGGAGCCAAGCCGCAAACCTTCCTTCTCTCCTAGAAGACGGGGTTCCCGGGTCTTCGTTCTTCTGGGGTGATGGCTGAGGTGGGGGGTCTGGAAAGGCTCCCAGAGGGCAGGGGTTTGAGGAATGGAGGTCAAACTCCACTGGGATGGGCTGGCTTGATGGAGGCCTCGTGACTTCCGCACGCCCTTCAAGCTTGTCCCCGTCCCCAGCCACTGGGCATCCTTTCCATCCTGGAGGAGGAATGCATGTTCCCCAAGGCCTCAGACGCAAGCTTCCGGGCCAAGCTGTATGACAACCATGCCGGGAAGTCACCCAATTTCCAGCAGCCACGGCCTGACAAGAAGCGCAAGTACCAGGCTCACTTCGAGGTGGTCCATTACGCGGGTGTGGTAGGTGCCTATTGGAACCTAGCTATTGACCACTCTGCTCCCTTCCCCTAGTTCTCACCTTGGCTCAGCACCTATCTTGTCCCTGCCAGGTGCCATATAGCATCGTGGGCTGGCTGGAGAAAAACAAGGATCCATTGAATGAGACAGTCGTCCCCATCTTTCAAAAGTCACAGAACAGGCTCTTGGCTACACTCTATGAGAACTATGCAGGCTCCTACTCCAGTGAGTACTGAGGGCCAAGATTGGCATTCTGGTATGGGGCTCACAGAGTCATGTCCCTGGAGTGACTGGTCCCCCTGTCTCTACTAGCCGAGCCCCCTAAGTCTGGGGTGAAAGAGAAGCGTAAGAAGGCAGCATCATTCCAGACGGTGTCCCAGCTGCACAAGGTGAGGCCCAGCCTGGGCCCCTGTGCGGGCCCTCGCCCTTGTCACCTCCAGCCCATCCTTCACTCCCTGCTCTGTCCCCTGCACCCTGGGCGGGCAGCCGTTAAGACTTGCAGTGATGTTTAACTCCTCTCCACGTGAACATCACAGCAAGTCTGTGCTGCTTCCCGTCCCCACGCTGCCTGGGCAGGGCTTGGGGGGAAGGGATGGATCCATCCAGGAGGGATGGATATGGTGAGGGAGTGAAGACTTTGGTGATGGTGATAAGAACCCAGTCAAGCAGAAGAGGGCAAAGAGTCATGAGGAGCAAGAGTAAAAGGAAGAAAACTGCAGAAGCTCAGTTAGGCACCTCGCACACCAGTCCTCAGTGGTTCTGACCCACTGCGCTGTCCAATTCTGCTTCTCTGCCCCTTTTGTGCCTTCTCTCCACTCTTTCCCACTCCCAGGAGAACCTAAACAAGCTGATGACCAACTTGCGGGCCACACAACCCCACTTCGTCCGTTGCATAGTCCCCAATGAGAACAAGACCCCAGGTAGTCACCCAGGGCTGGATTGGTGGGGGGCGGGGAAATGTTGGAGGGACGTTAACAGGGCAGAGACTAGGAAGCTGTGTCTTCCCCGCCCTCAGGGCCTGCAGAGCCTCACAGTAAACCCTGTGTCTGCACTGTTTTTTTCCTACGATGTGCAGGTGTGTCCTTTGACCTCTAACCTTCTCCTTTAACCCCCACCATGTCCAGGGGTCATGGATGCCTTCTTGGTGCTACACCAGCTACGCTGCAATGGGGTCCTGGAGGGGATCCGCATATGCCGTCAAGGATTCCCAAACCGGCTGCTCTACACGGACTTCAGGCAGCGGTCAGTGCTTCCCTGCCCCAGCCCTGGCTCCTTCGCCAACTTGGCCTAGGACAGGCCCCTCCACTCTTGCTCTCCCCTCCAGGTGGAGGCAACAGCTTGAGGTGATAGGAAGGGCACACCCTCTGGAGCCAAACAGACAGATGTAGATTCCAGTCAGTGAGGGGGAAGTGGTGAGGAGGCTGGGCAGGCATCCCAGTGAGAGATGGTGGTGGCTTAGACTGGGAGGTGAGGGGTGGGGAGATGTGAACAGATTTGTGGTAAAGATTGGAAGTGCAGCCAACAGGCCTCACTGGTGAGCTAGATATGGAGTGAGAGGAAAGACAAAGGTGACTCCCAGGTTTTTGGCCTGAGCAACTGGGGAGTTAGTGCTAGATATACTGAGATATGAAGACTGTGGGAGGACTGCAGGGTTTATTTGAGGAGGGTGTATTGGTGGCACAGTCGTTAAAGTGCTTGGCTGCAAACAAAATGTCAGAAGTTGGAACCCACCAGCTGCTCTGTGAGGCCGGAGAAAGATGTGGCAGTCCGCTTCCATAAAGATTACAGCCTTGGAAATATGGGGCAAACAAATTACCACAGACTGGGCAGCGTATAACAATAGGAATTTATGCTCTCAATTCTGAAGGCTAGAAGTCTGAGATCAGACTATCAGCAGGGCCACGCTCTCTCCGAAGGCTCTAGAAGATCCTTATCTCTTCCAGCTTCTGGTTGCCCTGGGTGTTCATTGGCTTGCAGCAGCATAACTGCAATCTCTGGCTCCCTCTTCACACGGCCATTTTCCCTTTGTCTGTTGGGCTCTGTCTTTTCTCCGCTTCTTGTAAGGATACCACTCGTATTGGATTAGAGCCCACCCTACTCTGGTGTGGCTTCGTGCCAACTTAACTGATTACAGCTACAAAGACCTTGTTTCCAAATAAGGTCACATTCACAGGTCCCAGGGGTTAGGACTTCAGCATACCTTTTTCAGGGGTACGGTTCACCCCCTAACATGTGGATGGTGAATTGAGCTCTGCTTTGAACATGCCAAGTTTGAAGTGTCTCCAGCAGACATTTTGGAAGAGAAGCCGAGGGGGAGATTGGATTTATTAGTCTGGAGCTCAAGGGAGCAGTTAGAACTGAATGTCAATTTGGGAGTTAAATGAGAATTCGTGTGGACTAAACTTTATCTGGAGCCCTGGTGGTACAGTGGTTAAGAGCTATGGCTGCTAACCAAACGGTCAGCAGTTTGAATCCACCAGCTGTTCCTTGGAAACCCTATGGGGCAGTTCTACTGGTGGTGCGGTGGTTAAGCACTTGGCTGCTAATTGAAAGATTGCCAGTTTGAATCTACTAGCCGCAGTATGCTTCTGTAAAGATTTACAGCCTTGGAAACCTTACAGGGCAGTTCTACTCTGTCCTATAGGGTCACCCTGAGTTGGAATCGACTCAGTGGCAGTGGGCTTTTGTTTTTAAACTTCATATAATGCCTGGTACACAGTGAGTGCCCAGTCACTGCTGTTAGCTCCTTCCCCCTTCCCGTTATAGGTTTCTGTCAGGCTGCATGCATCCATAGTTCTTTTCTCTACTCCAGAGGTAACTATGGTCTTCCACACAGGCCTTTATAGATGTATGTCTGTACAAATACATGTAAACATGGGCTAATAGACACACACACATATATGGCTCTGCGGCTTTGTCTTTTCACATAGCAATCTGTCTTAGAGATTGTTCCTTATGAACATGATAAATCTGCATCTTCATCAGTTTTTTTGACTATAAAATATCTCATAGTCTATTGCACCCTGCTTTATTTAATCAGTCCTCTGGGGGGAGGGGCTTTTGTGTTTCTAGGGATTTACCTTCACAGTGTGGCCACAGCCAGCCTTTTCCACACACGTGTGTGCGTGAGTCCATGTTAGAGGTGGAAGAGCTGGGAGTCCTTGCTCTTTTGTGTTAGAATTCTCTCACAAATATTTTTGCAGTTTGTGGCCTGGTATAGCGTACTACCTTTTTTATAATAAAAGTACTACACGCCTTTTGTAAAAACTGCAACCTCTTAAAGAACTTGACTACTGAATGCATTTAAACACAATTCAAAGTCTGTGAGCAACATATGCTGAATACCCCAGTGCTGTGAGGCCCCTGACCTGTGCAGGTGAGGTCCTCTGGAGCCTCTGAGAGCCCAGCAATGATCTCACCTCCATACTGCCGCCTCAGTCCTGGGCTTCCCATTCTCAGTAAGCCTGTCACCCCCCACCCCAGCCCGCTCCTCATCAGCCCCCCCAACCCCCTGCAGGTACCGCATCCTGAACCCCAGCGCCATCCCCGATGACACCTTCATGGACAGCAGGAAGGCCACAGAGAAGCTGCTGGGCTCGTTGGACATTGACCACAGCCAGTACCAGTTTGGCCACACCAAGGTCAGGGCACACTGCAGTTAGGTCTGAGGGGCCACACTGGACAGGGTTGTGCTGGCGGTGGGGGGGTCCCACATGGGTCATCCCAGGGTCTGAGGTCACACCTGACCAACTTCCCACTGCCCGCCCCCAGGTGTTCTTCAAGGCTGGGCTGCTAGGGATCCTGGAGGAGCTTCGCGACCAGCGCCTGGCTAAAGTCCTCACGCTGCTGCAGGCGCGGGGCCGGGGCTTGCTCATGCGCCTGGAGTACCAGCGCCTGCTTGGAGGCAGGTGTGTGTGTGGGCTGGGGCCACTATCCCTGGCTCCGGAGCCACCAGGCTCACCAAACCCTTTTACACTGCCCGTGAGACTGATTATCCCCCATGGCTGGTTGGGGTGTCTGAGGGGCGAGGTTCTGTTCTATGTTCTCCCAGCCCCCAGGCTCCATTTTCTTGCCTCAAAGATTGGGGTGAGAGCACTTGCCCCTCCACTCCAGGCCATCCCTGAGCGTGGCCCAGAGTAGTAACAGCAGCATCCAGTGCTTTCCCAGTACTCGTTAGGAGCCAGCCTCTGGGCAGGGTACTTTATTTGCATTGTCTTAGTTTATGTACGACAGTCCCAAGAGGTAGGTGCTGTGATTATCTCCATTCTGTAGATGGTGGGCCTGAGTCAGAGAGATTCATAGCAGCTGCAAGGGCCAGGCCTGGGGTGTGAGCCCAGGCAGTCTGACCCCAGAGCCTGGGGGTCTAATCACTGCCTGTGTCTTCAGTACACTTGAGGAGGCCACCAGGACACTCAGGGCACCCGCTCTGGAGGCAGACCCTCACCATCTCCGAGTTGTGTGACCTCGGGCCACTCCCTAACCTCACTTAGGACATGGGGCATGAGTCCTACTTCAGGGTTCAGTGAGATACTACACCGAGAGTGCCTAGTGCGGTGCCCAGCCTGGGCAGTGCTCGGGACACTAGGCTGTTCTATGAAGGTGGCAGCCCTGAGCCTGCTTAGCAACCCATGATCGTCCCTCCCCAGGGATGCCCTGTTCACCATCCAGTGGAACATCCGCGCCTTCAATGCTGTCAAGAACTGGTCGTGGATGAAGCTCTTTTTCAAGATGAAGCCACTGCTGCGCTCGGCGCAGGTAGAGGAGGAGCTGGCAGCCCTCAGGGCAGAGCTGCGAGGACTGCGAGGGGCGCTGGCTGCTGCTGAGGCCAAGCGCCAGGAGCTGGAGGAGACACATGTCAGTGTCACCCAGGAAAAGAATGACCTGGCCCTGCAGCTACAGGCAGTGAGTGGGGGAAAGGGGCGGGGAGGGGCAGGAGGGTGTCCCTTGGTGCCCTGGTGCCTCAGGTTGCCCCAGGCTGTGCAGAGGAAATGCCACGAGCAGACCCACAGCCAGGGTGGGCTTAGTGTGCTCTGGAGCATTCTTCCTATTCCAGATGCCATGGGGGGCTTCTTGCCATTGGAGATGAGGCCTGTGGGTTCCTATCCCTGCGCAGCCTCCATGCTTCCGTGTTCCCCACTCATGGCTTTCCTCATGCTCTCATCCCCTACACAACCTTGGCTTCCTGCTAAAGCTGCAGAGGGCAGTCCCATCTCCCCAGTCTCCTGTCCTTGCCATCCCTAAAACACACCCATGCTTCTTTCTCTGATTGAGGGTCATGGGAACAGTAATAACCAGAGTTCAGAACCTCCCCAAGTCCACGGAGCCATTTCTTCTTTCAGCTCATGCTTTTGAGTATCACCTGTGTGCCAAGCCCCATGCTAGCTCTGGATGCATTGGTGGGAAGACAGAGATGGCCCTGTGGTCACAAAACTCACCAACTCTCACAGGAGACAACTATGCAGCCAGGTGGTGATGAAACAGTGGGAGAGAGTACCCAAGCCCCTCCAGAGAAGGCTGTCGGGAGCCCTTCCATGGCCGTGAGGGGCTCAGCACGCCTGCTGCTCCTCAGCCCCACGCCCCAGCAGGCCTAGCTCAGCTCAGGCAGAACTGGTAGTTGGCTTCTCTCCTAGAGCCCTTTCTTGGGCTTCAGTCTGGGTTGCCCCCAGCCTGTCTAACATTCCCTTCCGATGATGCCACTTCTGCCCTGTCTGTGCCTCTGCCAGAGCCCTCACCCCACTGAGTTACTGCCTGTCCGTCCACACTTGAGCTCCTTCAAGGCCAAGAGCAGGTCATTGCATTTCTTGGTCCCCAGATCCCAGCCGAGTATGGACAAACAAATGAACTTCCCTCTCAGGGCCTGGCCTGGGCCCTCCTGCAGGGTCACTTGACCCTGCCTTGACTCTGCCCATCCTCTGTGTCCCCCTCCAGGAGCAAGACAACCTGGCAGATGCCGAGGAGCGTTGCCACTTGCTGATCAAGTCCAAGGTGCAGCTGGAGGCAAAGGTGAAAGAAATGAACGAGCGGCTGGAGGACGAGGAGGAGGTGAATGCCGACCTGGCCGCCCGCCGGCGCAAGCTGGAGGATGAGTGCACAGAGCTCAAGAAGGACATTGATGACCTGGAGCTGACTCTGGCCAAGGCCGAGAAGGAGAAGCAGGCCACTGAGAACAAGGTATAAGCTGGGCCAGCTGTGGGAAAGGCCTGAGCCAGGGCCAGTCTTGAGGTCAGGCAGCTGCAGGTCCCCCTACAGGCTCTGCCAGGCCCCAGCTGTGTGGCCTGGAGCAGGTCACCTCATGTGGGCCGCAATTTTCTCATCTGTCAAATGGGGTTAAATAGAAGCACTCACCTCGTTGGGGGTGGGGGTGAGGATTCAGTGATGTAACTAGCCTCAGCTAGAAGTTGAAGGTCCCACAGGTGTAAGGGGCTGACTTGAGGCTGGTGGCTGCTCAGACCAGAGTGTGGGAAGGGACATCCCCATGATGGCCCTGGCCCTGGCGCAGGTGAAGAACCTGACAGAGGAGATGGCCACGCTGGATGAGTCGGTAGCCCGGCTGACCAAAGAGAAGAAGGCCTTGCAGGAGGCTCACCAGCAGGCCCTGGGCGACCTGCAGGCCGAGGAGGACCGTGTGAGCGCGCTGGCGAAGGCCAAGCTCAGGCTGGAGCAGCAAGTGGAAGACGTGAGTCGGGGCTGCACAGAGGGCTGTGGGGTGGGGCCGCCCTACCGGCCGTTGGCTGGCCTGGCCCTGCTGAGCCCCCCACCCTGCCCCACAGCTGGAGTGCTCCCTGGAGCAGGAGAAGAAGCTGCGCATGGACGCTGAGCGGGCCAAGCGCAAGCTTGAGGGTGACCTGAAGCTGACACAGGAGGCGGTGACAGACACGGCCCAGGACAAGCAGCAGCTGGAGGAGAAGCTCAAGAAGTAGGTGTGGGAGTGGGCGGTAGACATAACTCCTCACCAGGCAGGGGGCTCCTGAGCCTGCACCCTGGCTTTCACTCTTTGGGACTCTAATCAAGTTTCACATTGCGGCAGAGGCTAAGTGTGGGGGGTGGGCAATGTGGGATTGGTCACTAGCGTGCAGGGGTGGTGTCCTGCCCTCCCTGGACCAAGGGGACCAGAGTGCCTCAGGGTGGGTGTGTGCTTGGGCTGTGGGGGGGGGGCGCTTACCTTGGGGGCCCCAGGCAGGTTGGTGGAAGTTAGGACCTGGTAGGCCACGAGCTCATGCTCACCCTCCCACCCCAAGGAAGGACTCTGAATTGAGTCAGCTGAACCTGCGGGTGGAGGACGAGCAGCTCCTTGGGGCCCAGCTGCAGAAGAAGATCAAGGAGCTGCAGGTGTGTGTGGGGCCCAGGGTGGGACAGAGACCAGGGGCAGAGGCCCACAGACAGGACAGTTGCCTGCTCATTCGCCCGTCACAGGCTCGGGCAGAGGAGCTGGAAGAGGAGTTGGAGGCGGAGCGGGCTGCCCGGGCCCGTGTGGAGAAGCAGCGAGCAGAAGCAGCCCGGGAGCTGGAAGAGCTGAGTGAGCGGCTGGAGGAGGCTGGCGGCGCATCTGCAGGGCAGCGTGAGGGCTGCCGCAAGCGCGAGGCAGAGCTGGGGCGGCTGCGGAGGGAACTGGAGGAGGCCGCGCTGCGGCACGAGGCCACTGTGGCCGCCCTGCGGCGCAAGCAGGCAGAGAGTGCCGCGGAGCTGGGTGAGCAGGTGGACAGTCTGCAGCGTGTGCGGCAGAAGCTGGAAAAGGAAAAGAGTGAGCTCCGCATGGAGGTGGATGATCTGGGTGCCAACGTGGAGACTCTGGCCCGTGGCAAGGTGTCTGCCTCCTTGACCCTGACCTCTGACCCTATATCAGCCCTGACTGATCCAATCCTGATCCCTAGCTTTGACCCATGCCCATCCTGACTCTAAACCAGTTCTGACCCTAGCAGCTGACCCCAGCCTCTGACTCCTGACTAGCTCGTGCTGATCCTGATCCCACACAGCCCTGACCCTGTACCTGATCCTGACCTGCTACACTGGTACCCAGCCCCAACACCAGTCCCGATCTCAAACCCTGACTCCTAAACCCCATTCCCTGACTCCAGATCATTTCTGACCCAGCATTCAATCCAGTCTTGGACTCTTGACCCAGCTCTTGACCCATTCTGACCCCTGATCTGACCCCATTCCTTTGTTGACCCAAACATGATCCTTACCCAATTCTGTTCCTGTCCTGACCTCTAGTATCCAACCTTGACCTCTGTACCACCTACTCCTGACAGCTGACCTCTGACCACTCTTCTCAGTCCTGGACTGACTTCAGACTCTAGTATCCTTAGTATCCTAACCCCTGAATCAGTGGCCTTGGATATTCCAGGCCTCTCACTCTTGATGCCCACCTGTTAAGCTATAAGCCCAGCAGTAGAATCCTTGACCCTGAACTTGGAGTTCCAATCTCCCTTTGATTCCTGGGCCCAAGTCTAGCATTCTAGCTCTTGACCCCAGGTCCTAGTCTCTGCCTGACAGCCCCACATCCTGCTTTCTGATTCACAAACATCTCTTGATGCCTGACCCTGGGTCCCAGGCCAGTGCAGAGAAGCTGTGCCGGACTTACGAGGATCAGCTAAGTGAGGCCAAGATCAAGGTGGAAGAGCTGCAGCGGCAGCTGGTGGACGCGAGCACCCAGCGCGGGCGGCTGCAGACAGAGAATGGTGAGGGCCCGGGGACTCAGTCAGGCCATGCCTCGGCCTTGCTGTTGCCCCTGGCTTGGCTGACCTGCCCCTTTGCCCCTTGGCCTGCAGGGGAGCTGAGCCGCCTGCTCGAGGAGAAGGAATCTCTGATTAGCCAGCTGAGCCGTGGGAAGACCTCTGCCACCCAGAGCCTAGAGGAGCTACGGAGGCAGCTGGAGGAGGAGAGCAAGGTGGGCTCGCCAGGGTTACCATCGAGTGGGTGGGTGGCAGGGCCACTGGCTCGATGTTTAGGTTGCTGGTGTCCCTGCAGGCCAAGAGTGCCCTGGCCCACGCCGTGCAGGCTCTGCGGCATGACTGTGAGCTGCTGAGGGAGCAGCATGAGGAGGAGGCCGAGGCCCAGGCCGAGCTGCAGCGGCTGCTGTCCAAGGCCAATGCCGAGGTGGCCCAGTGGAGGAGCAAGTATGAGGCTGACGCCATCCAGAGGACCGAGGAGCTGGAGGAGGCCAAGTGAGTGTCTGCCCAGCCATCTCCACGCCAGGTGACGCCTGCACCTCTGAGCCCCATCCCCCTTCCTGGAGGCCTTTCTGTCGGAAACCAAACTCTCCTTCCTCTTGAATCTGCACCCTCCCACCTATGCCCTGTTTTCTGCCAGTGAGAAGCTTTTATGCTTTCTCATGTACAACGTGGATAATGTAAAATGGTCCTGAGATGGTCCTAATTGTCCGAGGGGCTAGGAAACTCCTTACGTTTCAGTGCTTGGAGTCTCCCCAAGTCAGAAGCACAAACAACGCAGTCACAGTTCACTGTGATCCCCCTGGCATTGCTCTTTCCCAGTCAGATGGCTCTGCCCCTCAGTCCTTCCTCAGTCTGTGCAGTTCCTTCCCACCCACCCCTGGCCCACTTCCTACAGTCCTTGTACGAGAGGAATCTATTGGAAAGTGCAGGGGTCGGCACACTTTGGTCTGCCACCAAATCTAGCCTGCCACCACTTTTTTTTTGGTAAATAGGTTTTACTGGAATACAGCCACCCTCATTCATTTATGTGTTGTGGCTGATTTGGCACTGTCCTGGCAGAGCCGGGTAGATATGACAGATACCATATGGTGTACAAAGCCTAGAATATTTAGGGTCTGGCCCTTGACAGGAAAAGTTTGCGAAGCCCTGTGGTCATGTTGATACAAATTGGATTTCCCCTGAGCCCTGATGGGGTCTCTACCCTGTCTGATCCTGTGACTAGAAAGAAGCTGGCCCTGCGGCTGCAGGAAGCAGAGGAGGGCGTAGAGGCTGCGCACGCCAAATGCTCGTCGCTGGAGAAGGCCAAGCTGCGGCTGCAGACGGAGTCGGAGGATGTGACCCTGGAGCTAGAGCGGGCGACCTCAGCAGCAGCTGCACTGGACAAGAAGCAGCGGCACTTGGAGCGGGCCCTTGAGGAGCGGCGGCGGCAGGAGGAGGAGACACAGCGGGAGCTGGAGGCAGCCCAGAGGGAGGCCCGCAGCTTGGGCACGGAGCTCTTCCGGCTGCGGCACAGCCACGAGGAGGCTCTCGAGGCCCTGGAGACGCTCAAGCGGGAGAACAAGAACCTGCAGGGTATGGCCTGCCCCAGCGCCAAGGAGCTGCTGTGGGTCAGGGGTCCCCTGGTGTCTGGAGCCACCTTAGAGTCACACAGGGGCTTGAAGACCTTGCCTGAAGTTGGTGGGGTCACCCTGGAATTAGGTGTGAATGAGGTGACCTGGGTTTGTGCCCGAGCCATGGTGCAGGCCCCTCAGTGCCCTGTCCACTCTGCAGAGGAGATCAGTGATCTCACAGACCAGGTCAGCCTCAGTGGGAAGAGCATTCAGGAGCTGGAGAAAACCAAGAAGGCACTGGAAGGGGAGAAGGGCGAGCTCCAGGCTGCACTGGAGGAGGCTGAGGTCAGGGGCTGGCCGCAGGGGTGGGAGACACTGGTCCCCTAATCCCCTGTCCTACCCCTTCCCTTGACACATGCTCACAGCCTCCACTCCCATATTGCCAATTCTGGGTCCCCAGGGGGCCCTGGAGCTGGAGGAGACCAAGACTCTCCGGATCCAACTGGAGCTATCCCAGGTCAAGGCTGAAGTGGACCGGAAGTTGGCAGAGAAAGATGAGGAGTGCACTAACCTCAGGTACGGGGGACCAGGGCAAAGCCAAGGGTTCACCCCTTCTCCCGGGATAACAGCTCCTCCCACTCCAACCACCTACAAGGAAAAAAAAGCAGCCAGTGCTCGCTGAGCCCCTACATCTGGTTTGTCCTCCCTGAGTACTTTTTCAGCTAGGGATTACTGGCCACATCTTAGAGTGTGGCCTTGGAGAGGCTAAAGGACATGCCCAGCAAGGGGGAGTACAGCCAGTCCATGTGTGTCTGCTCTTGAGCTTCATTCTTGTTGCCCATGAACTTGATCTGACTGGGCAACACCAGGGGCTTTAAACCAGGAGGCACAGGTCACTTATTCTAAGATGAATTCATGGCTCCGACATTCTCTGGATATTTGTAATAGAAGGCATCCTTGTGCCCACCCCCTTCCTGAAGGCCAAGTCCTCCCTTTCCTCCAACAGGCGCAACCACCAGCGGGCGGTGGAGTCCCTGCAGGCCTCCCTGGATGCAGAGACGCGGGCCCGCAATGAAGCCCTGCGGCTCAAAAAGAAGATGGAGGGTGATCTCAATGATCTGGAGCTGCAGCTGGGCCATGCCACCCGGCAGGCCATGGAGGCACAGGCAGCCACGCGGCTGCTGCAGGCCCAGCTCAAGGAGGAGCAGGCAGGGAGGGACGAGGAGCAACGGCTGGTGGCCGAGCTCCGGGAGCAGGCACAGGCCCTGGAGCGCCGGGCTGCGCTGCTGGTGGCAGAGCTGGAGGAGCTGCGGGCTGCCCTGGAGCAGGGGGAGCGCAGCCGGCGGCTGGCAGAACAGGAGCTGTTGGAGGCCACTGAGCGCCTCAACCTTCTGCATTCGCAGGTAGGAACACAGGATACACAGGGGTGCGTCGGGTGGAGGCCTGCTGGCCAGCTCTGAGGCTCTGCTTTCCCCCAGAACACAGGCCTCCTGAACCAGAAAAAGAAGCTAGAAGTGGATTTGGCCCAGCTGAGTGGGGAGGTGGAGGAGGCTGCCCAGGAGAGGCGGGAGGCCGAGGAGAAGGCCAAAAAGGCCATCACCGATGTGAGGCTGGACCGGGGCTGTGGGGCACCTGGGGCAGAGCCCAAAAGGACTTCCACGGGGACTGGTCCCCTCCCGACTGTACCACCTCCTCCCCCCCTACAGGCAGCCATGATGGCCGAGGAGCTGAAGAAGGAGCAGGACACGAGTGCACACCTGGAGCGCATGAAGAAGACCCTGGAGCAGACAGCTCGGGAGCTGCAGGCTCGGCTTGAGGAAGCAGAACAAGCTGCCCTCCGTGGTGGGAAGAAACAGGTGCAGAAGCTGGAGGCCAAGGTGTGTGTGGCCCTGCCAGCCCCTCCCCTGGGCAGGACGGGCCAGCGTGAGGGCAGGCTTGGGGCATCAGGCCCATCCCCTGCTCCCGGCAGGTGCGGGAGCTGGAGGCCGAGCTGGACGCAGAGCAGAAGAAGCACGCAGAGGCCCTCAAGGGGGTGCGGAAACATGAGCGCCGGGTGAAGGAGCTCGCATACCAGGTAGGTGAAGGGGTCCACCTTGAGGGGCGGCCCTGGGCTGGCCAGTCAAGGCCAGACCTGAGTCCCCTTTGCCTGCTCAGGGTGAAGAGGACAGGAAAAACCTGGCTCGCATGCAGGACCTGGTGGACAAGCTGCAGAGCAAGGTCAAGAGCTACAAGCGACAGTTTGAGGAGGCGGTAAGCAGTGGGGTCTGCGTATCTGGGACCAAGTCCTGGTCAACACTCCAGTGGTAACCCAACTTCAGCTGTAGGCTCCAGCAACCCAGGGCATGTGGCCAGCAGTCGGTCCCCTCCCATCTCTGGGCTGTGGTTTCCCCAGCATTGATTTTTTGTGTAGGCAGGGAATCCCTAAAAGGAAGCAGCTCTGTGGTCCCAACTCAGTGATCCCACTGCCCCAGTGGAAAGAGAGGCATGTTTCTAACCAAGAGACTAAACCTGGCTCTGTGTATCTGAATGGACCTCATGGGCCTGCCTTTTGCTGCGATAGGACATGTCCTCTACTGGGCCAGGTCTGGCACCTGCTCATCTCTGGAATGAGTGTCTCAACCTCCTTCCAGCTGTGTGCTGGAGGGGAATGGCCACAGGCAGCGGTGTTAGAAGCAGAGTTGAAGAGCCAGAAGTCAGCCCCCTTCTGGGCATGGGTAGGGACAAGAATGACCATCTTAGTTACCAAAGGGTAAACTGAGGCGCTGCTGTGCCCACAGGAACAGCAGGCCAACACTAACCTGGCCAAGTATCGCAAGGCCCAGCACGAGTTGGATGATGCAGAGGAGCGGGCAGACATGGCAGAAACCCAGGCCAACAAGCTGCGGGCACGGACCCGGGATGCCCTGGGCCCCAAGGTGAGTGGTAGGTGTGGAGCAGCACCCTGCCCCAGCACAGAGGGTGGGGTGGGCATGTTATGCAGCTCACTTAGCTATTCCTCTCCCCTTAGCACAAGGAGTGATGGCCGAGCCCCAGCTCCTGCGTGCTGAAGAGGGACATCTGCTGTTGTGTCGTCTTCATCCCCCTCTGCTGACCCTCAGCCCCCTCAAGTCCTGGCATACCCAGAATAAAGGCCACTCCTGCAGCTCCAGTTGGCTTCCTTCTTATTCTTTTGGGTTCAGGAGAAAGGCACACTGGTCCCATGGACAAAAAGTCAGGTCCACATCAATCATTTAAAATAAAGTTCTTTAATAGTCTCCATTTAATCAGTTTATTTGCTGTTAATAAATTGGCAACACAAGGAGGGGCCAAGGGTGTGCTCCAGCCAGGCTCCTGTGTGTTTGGGCTCAGGCAGGAGACGCTGCCCTGGGGCAGGGCATAGCCACCCTGTGCCCCAAGGGCTGGAGAGAAGGGCCCCCCACATCTGGGGGGGAAACCCCTGGGGGTGAACACAGCGGCCAATGAGCAAACAGAACCAGAGGAGCTAAAGGAAACGAAGGTGGTGGGAAGGCGGGACAGATGGGCAGGCTTGGGGAAAGTGGCATTCTCTTTCTCCCCCACCCCCTGCCCAGGGCTCAGAAGCTCGCCTGTGTCCAAAGGCCAGGGCCAGGGGAAGCTTGGCTCACAGATCGGGGGAGGGTGCCCATCTCCCTCCTCACCCTGGGACTGACAGCTGAGGGGCAGGAGCTCAGACAGAGCTGTTTTTAAAGCCCCCTCATCTCTGGGATGGGCCAGGGCCCTGGGGTTCTGAAGGAAGGGTGGGCAAAGGGCCCTTGTCCTCATCGCAGGGGTCTTGAGGGAACTGAGGTTCCCCAATGACCTGGGGCCCTCAGGCCTCTAGGACACTCCCTCCCACCAAGCCTGTACCTGAAGACCTGGGGCAGGCAGAGAGCAGCAGGGAGGCAGGGGAGGGACGGGAGCAGAGCAGGGCGTGTGGCACGTGTACCCACGCTCACCCGCACTGGCCCTGGCCCAGCAGTTTCCGAGGCCTGGCCAAGGTCACTCCTCAGTGAAATCTCTGTCTATGTCCATGTAGGGCTCCTCGATGTAGCTGACAAGGGCAGAGGGTGACTGGCGGTCTGGGTTCAACAGGATGGACACTGTCTCCTTCCAGTATGAGAAGCTGATGCAGGAGCTCTGGGCAAAGAGAGAGGGGCTGGGGGGCGCGTGGAGGACCCAGGTCGAGCCCTGCACCCCACAGGGAGGGCTTTGGCAAGGGGACAGCGAGTCACCTGTGCCATATGGCCCATGCAGAGATCATGTGCCCCTGAGGGACCCTGGGCCTGCATGTCTGATGCCCGCCCAAGGGGGTAGGGCGCTCACGTTCTCTAGGCAGGTGCTGTCCTTATCCTTGTGCAGGTAATGCTGCTGCCAAAAGCGCAGCAGGTGGTGGAAGTTGTTGAGCAGAAAGCCCGGGTACTTCTTGCTGTGTTCCATCCGCTGCAGCAGCCGCAGGTACAGGGGCAACCGCTCTTTCCGTCGGGCCAGCATCAGGATCACCAGGCTGGTGTTGAGGCAGCTGACGTTCTCCTGCAAGGCCCCAGGCCAGCCGGGTGAGGCGGAGGCCAGTAGCCTCAGCCCCTGGTGAACCTGGGGAGCCACTGGGCAGGGGGCAGGGTCATCCCAGGCAGGCCCTGGCAGTGTCTACGGGCTGAGCACTGAGCCGCCCCACATGAGCCTGAGGCAGGGCTGGGGGAGGAGTGATGTCAGCACAGCCAGCTGCACCCTCCTATCCAAGCACCTTCCTGTTCCCTACTCGCACCCAGACCCCATCCTTACCCCGCTGAGAACCACCTTTGTCTAGTTAGCATCTACTCCCCCAGATCTCAGCTCAAGTGTCACTTTTTCCTGGAAGCCTGGATCCCCTAGGCAGGACTGGGTGCACACATTAGATGCACGTATCTCAGTTTGTAATGTTCATTCGGCACTAGATCATGACGTCAGGAGGGCAGAGCCTCGGCCTCCTGTTCACCCAGCATCCCTGGCACAGGGCTTAGCCCACGGCCTCACCTCAATACATGTTTATTAGATGAAGGCATCATACAAGGAGTGGTACTTGTACTACCCCCACTTACAAGTGTGGAGAAGGGGAGGCTGTACTTAGTGAGGGGGCTGGGAGGCAATCTCTGGTTCTGGAGCCCCGCACAGCAGGAGCGGCAGGAAAGAGCACTGGCCCGGAAGTCAGAAGAACTCAGTGCCAATCTCAACTCTGCCCAGCTCAGTCTGTGACCCCAGGAGACTTGCTACTCTTCCTTGGTCCCCTCAATGAAACATGGCACTGATTCCTTGTCTACACGTCAAACCCTTACTGGGCAAAGTCCTTAGACTAGCTGGGAAGGTCTGGTAGTAGCCAGAGACGGTCTCAGGAGACCCACTTCTAGGGTCAGGTGGGAGACATAAACCCTGCTGGGTGCCAGACGAGGAGCCTGTTTCCCTCTGCCTTTCCTACTGTGTGTCGGTGAAGGCCCTCACCTGGGTCAGCGTCTGCACGTGGATGATGTTGATGAGGCGGAAGAGGAAGGACATCTGTGTGGGCACCTGGGATATGTAGGCAAGCAGGCGGCACTCAGACAGGACCTCGGCCACTGGGGACAGAGAGGCAGAGTTGTGAGCAGCAGGCTCGGAAGCCCAGTGGCCTGGCCACCAGGGTACCAGTCAAGCCCTCGTTGGGTCCTGACTCTTGAGAGCCCCTCACTGTCAAAACAACTATAAATAAAGTTGGCTGCAGGAGGAACAAACAATCTCCAGCTGTACTACCACCCAGGCGAAGCCGAGTTCTCTCTAGAGCCCTTCACCTGGAAGGTACCACCACCTTTTCCTTCAAATCACGCTCAGGGACCACCTCTCCCTCACCACCCCCCACTCACCCGGCAGCTCCAGACCCTTGTTTGTATTATGTACAGTAGAGTTTCCATTAACAGGAAAACAGGACAACATTAAATTAAAAAACAACAATGAAAGAAAGTTTACAGTTTCCCAGAGTCCCTCACACAGATGGTTCCGCACATGAGCCTCATGTGTGTCTGTGCCCAAGGCTGGTACCAGTGTGTGGACACCCTGACCCCCAACCACTTGGGTGTTGAGTGCAGCTCCGTCCAGTCTCTTTTGGCTCCTCGCTAGAGGGCTGTTTGTTGGGCACCAGTGCTGACATTCACCCTGGCACCCTGGCTTCTTCTCACCTTTCATGTCAACCTGGTTTTCAAATCGGTCCAGCGACAGAGTGACACAGCGCACCAACATGTTGGAGTCGACCAGCGAGCTGTTAATTTGCTTCAGGAATACCTGGAACTGGAGCAGAGACTGAGCTGAAATGGGAGGCCATGGTCTCCTGGCTGGAGACGGGCATGCCCCCAGCGGGCAGGCCACTGCAAGGGGCATTAGAGATCCTCTCCCCTCTCCTGCTGTTTCCCAGATAGGAAGACTGCGGCTCAGAAAGGTCAGTGACCTGCCTTCACCACCCAGCTACTAAGGAGCACAACCAGGAGCTCAACCTAGATCTTCGAAACCTCACCCGTTGTTCCTGTACTGAAGGGTGCTGGACTCCTCTAATTTCTACTTTGACTAGTCTGAGCTGGGTTTCTGTCACATTCATCCACGAGCCTGACTACCACACCGTGCCCAGTCCCTCCCTCCTGGGGCTCCCATCATGGCCCCCACCACACTGCCTCAACCGTTCTCACATTCTATCCTTCCCACCTTTGCCCCTCTCCACAAGCAGCTGTCTTCCCAGGGATGTTTACCGAACACTTACTGGCACAGTGCCCAGCACAGAGTAGTCTAATGAATGTTTGCTGAAGACATTTACTGGCCACTGACTCCCCAGTATTCTCCAACTGATAGCCAGCACCAGAAGACTAGCCAGGACCAGGGCTCCAAGGTGACTTTTAAACGACTCAGTAAACCCCACAGAGCTCTGAGTCAGTCTTACCTTTGCATCAGTGTTGATGTATTTATTGAATCTCTTGAATGCATCAACATTGAACTTCATCAGCTCCCCCAGGAGGTCAAAGTAACTCTGGAGCACATCCCTTGACTTGCACTCACTGTCCACGATGCAGTACAGGATGTGCTGGGGTGAGGAGAGGACAGGGTGACGCCGTCAATGCTGCTGGGCCCTGGGGCCAACAGCAGAGGTGGCTGCTGCCCCCAGGCCAGGCATGTACTCAGACCACACCATATCTGCTTCCAGCAAGCATCCGGGTCAATGGGACCTGATCCCTCCTCTAGCTTCTGGTCTGAGGATGCTTTTGGCTCCAAGAGCAGGCCAGGCCTGAATCACTTCAGGCCTGAAGGTGTGGGACAGGTTGGGGTATGTAGTTATGGCCTCTGTAGCTTGCCCAGCACTCATGGCCAAAGCCTGTGACCTGCTCTGCGGTCACAAGATGGCCAAGGCTCTCCAGCTCCCAGGTGAGGGGTGACTGACTCTTCCAGATGTAAACATCTGCTGCTGCCTGAGCACTGAGGCCATTCAGGTAAATGAAGAACAAATTTTATGGGTATAGGACACATTTTGACCCTATGGTTTGTCTTTGTGTTTAAGAAGGAAATTGTTTAAATGAAGTCTATACCAAAATCAATGTTATTAAATTACCAAGAACATTAAGCCAATTTAACTCCTCGATAAAGTTTTCTACAACAGTTAAAAAGTTTCCAACATTTTCCATTTTCACTGTCCCAATTCCATTGATTGGGAGCAATTTTTTTCTTTATGAATTTTATGAAAGATTTGTTTCCTGGGTCTGTTTCTTAACTGTTCCTTTTTTTTTTTTTTTAATTATATAGCTTTGGCCAGTTTGCTTGCCCATCTTTGGTAAATTTTACTTTTCCTGGAGATCATTATTTCAATAATGGGCAATCAACTTTTAGTATCAAAACATCCTCAGGGTCAAAAGCCCTTGCTGGCTAACTTTAGACTCTAACCTTCCTCCACGGCCACCCTCCCAGGTCCCCCAATCACCCCTTAGGCCTCCTGAGGAACCCACAGTTGGAAACCCAAGGTCAATATTAGGGCAATCTGCAATGGCATTTTAAAATCAAGAGACTGGTCTGTTCCCAACAAACTGTTTAGGTCTCAGGGCAGGAAAGCTACGTGGGGACAGGGGGAGAATGGGACACCCGGTACCCTGGCTCTTCAGGCCATTACCTCCAAAAGGCCTCGCTTCAGCAGGAACATCTGGTCTGCATAGGAGGTGGTCCCTCGGAGGAAACTCTCCACAGCCCGAGCTTGCCAAAACCTGCGACCCAAATGTTGATCCCTGGCCCAGGCAGCTAAGGCTGCCTCCTTCTGGCCCAGGCTCATTCCCCAACGGACTGGAAGGTGTTTGCTGTCTTTATTTACTCAACAGGCATTCACTGAACATCTAGGCATTAACTGAACGTTAGGCATCAGGCTAGCCAGTGGGTACACGGCAGTGAGCAAGACAGTCCCCATCCTCAAAGAGCTGACAGCCCAGCATCTTCTACTTGGCTCTGTCTGGAAGAAGTTGTGTCAGGGAGAAGTGGTATTTAGGATCAAAGGGCTGGCCCTGGAGACTCACATGAGAAAACACACTCTAGGCTTTGCCCTTTCAGAAGAACAGAGAGTGCATGTGAGAGAGGGGAAGGAATGTGTGAGGGACCCCGACCTCACTGCTGATGGGCTGTCCTAGAGAAGAGGTGGCTTGTATTACTGAGTGGCCCCAGAGAGCAGAGCCGGAATCCATGAGGGTGAGTTTTGGCAAGGCAGGCTGAGATGACGGGTACATCTGGGCCTAGAGCGTAGCTGACGGTGCACACCCGATCCCTGGTGAAATTCCTCCTACCCACTAACTCCTGTTCATACCCCTTAAGACTCATCTTTAGTGAGTCCAAGGATCCCTGAGCAGCTCCCCCTGTCCACACCTAGGCCCCAGCTGCGGGGGAGGGGCTTTCCGTTGCTCCCACAGCTCCTGGGGCAGATCCTGGCCCTATTCCTTTCCACACTGCACTGAAACAGTTGTTCTGTTTTTTCATCCCCGTTTCCCACAACCCAGGAAACTCCGTGTGGGATGGGACTGCTTCCTGTTCCTCTCCACCTGTCCAGCACAGAATAAGTGCTTGGTAACTGCTTGGTCAACTCCTGAAAGACACTGGTGCTCTGCAGCAGAAGCTAATACATGTCTGCTGAGCCAACACAAGGCCAAGAGGGCAGTCAAAGTCCCTTCTCCCCAACAGTGTCCAGACTTCAGAGGTGGAAGCTGGTGACTAAAGGAAACACTTCTAACTACTTGAGAAACCCTAGGCTCCTGGACCCCCTCAGGGTGCCAGGTACCTATCCTAAACCCACCTAAAAGATGACTCGGCTGGCTCCTTCTTCATGACCTGCAGCAGGCGAGTTAATAAGCCCCTCTTCCCATCGCACACCAAACTCCTGAAATAAAAGACAGGGAAACCGGTGGCAGACCTGAGGGGCTGATAGGGATGAAGTTCCACTTGGCCAAAGGACTGCTGTCTTGGGCGCCTGGGGCTGGGTCACTGTGCAGGTTTAGGTGGGTGAAAGAAGAAGCCTGCACCATACTCCCCGCTCAACCTGGGTCCAGAGTAGCCCAAGGACGCCTGCCGTCAGAACCAAATAGCCGGGCACATTCACACCACATCTCAGGCCACCTTGCCCTTCCCTGGCCCATGGCAAGTGATCAGAGGCCAAAACCACAATCAGAGTTAGGGCTCAGGGCTGGTGGAGGGTGGGCTGTTTACACCAGAAGTAGGTTTGAAACAGGCCATGACAAAGCCTGCTAGATGGGGCAAAATCAGTGCCAACGTGATGAGGCAGAGAGCGGCCTGGGCCCCAGGTTCAGCTCCAGCTGGGCCCTAGACAAGCACCCATGCCTGCGGGCCTCAGCTCTGTGGCCCACAAAGCAAAGGCAGTAGATGAGGAAGTGACTCAGGTTCCAGCATGGGGGTTCTGGGCCCTGAAACTCCTTCTTCCAATAGAGCAGCTCCACTTTATCCACTACAGACACGAGGGTGGAACTGTGTCCAATTTCATTTGAACGCAAGAGTTCTGCTGCAAGGTTGGGAAATCCTGGCACCTGTCGCTGGATGGAGTCCCTCCAACTCTGCTCCAGAAGATGAAGCAAACATGGCCCAGGTGTGCGCTGGGTGCAGAGCCCAGCGTCCAAAAAATGGGACTTAACTCTTGGCAGAGGGTGGGGGGCCTGGTTGTTTGTCCTGCTCAGGAAGCACGTCAGCAAAGGGCCCTTGTGCATGTAAGTGACAAGGGGAGCAAGAGAGCACAGTTGACCTTTGGCAGGTGGCCTCTCTGAGCCTCCGTTCCCTCATGGTAAAGCCTCCTCAGGATGCTGGGAGGCTCCAGGGAGATGATGCAGGCGGTGGGGCCAGCCCTCCAGGACACAGTGACTACGTATGAGTGAGAAAGCACAAGTACACCTGCCTTGTTTGCCTATCTGTGAGCCCTGTGCCACCCCGCCCACACTGACCTGTCAGTGTTGAGGACAGCTTCCACCTCGGGGATGTTGGCCTTGAGAGAGATGGCACTGAGTTCATTCAGCTCCTGGTTGTTGAGTAGCAGGTACTTGTTCCTGAAACAAATGGGATGGAGGCGTAAAGGGCTGGAAGTGGGGTTGCCGTGTAAGCATGGCTAGTGCAGGGAGCCCCCTGCTCATTTCTGTGGAGAGGAATAATCTGCGGATCTACTGGTACCCTTCCCTAATACCTCGTACCCCTGAGCTGGCATTCTGCACCGTGGGCTCTCAGGCTATCTGATTCTCTCTCTGGCCCCAACACCCAGCCCTGCCACATTCATGAACAAGGTTCCTTCCACCATCTCCAGGCCTTTCTTCTTCTTACTGAACATTGCTATTTGATTTCTCAAAGGCACCTCCAACTTAACAAGTCAAATTCACTGTTTTACTCCTCAAGCCTGGTGCCAGTCCAGCGTTCCTGCCAGAATGCACTCAGTTACATGGGCTGGAGGCCTCTGTGACATCCCTTGCTCACATCCAGGCCTGTCACCCGAGTCATGTGGCTCCAGCATTAGTACCCTACGAACAACCTGAAAGAGACCATAAAGATGGTCTCCCCACAAGAAATCAACTCCCTACACAGCACCCGAAATGATCTTTGAAAAATGGGCATCTGATCACATCACAGCTGTTTAAAACATTTCCACAGCTTCACACTGTTTTTAGAATAAATAAAACTCAAGCCTCTGAACATGAGCCACAAGGCCCCATGTGGCTGGACCAGCAGCTACCTTTCCAGCCTCATGCTGAGCCAAGCCTGACACTCACAGCATCTGGCCACACTGGTCTGCTTCAACACCCCGTGCTCCCTCCTGCATGCACGTCTGTGCACGCTGTGGCTCCGGCTAGAACATTCTCCCTTCCCACTCTTCCTTTCCACCCAATTAACCACTACTGGCCCTTTATGTCTCAGCTGACTTGTTACTTCTATAGGGAAGAGTTCCCTGACTACCCTCCAGCCAGGTCAAGACCCTTGCCAAGTGCTCCTTTCCTCTCAAACACTATATGGTTGTCAAGTACATTCAATGGCGTGATTCTCTGATTAATGTCTGTCTCCCTTCCCAGACTACAACCTTCACAGAGCAGGGCTATGGCTGTTTTCACTCATCAGCACTGTATCTCCAGATCCTAGTACAGTGCCTGGCACACAGAAGTACTCAGATTTAAGAGTCTAATGAAAGCAAAAGACACATTTCCTCAGGAAAAAAAGGTACACATTCATAACATATTGGTACCATTTTTCAGGGATTCACGTACTTCCTGGTGCCCCTCTATGTCCTTCAGACAGAGAATCTCTCTTAAAGAGGATGGTAACACATGATAAAGATGGGAGTTGCAAAATAGAGGGCCCTGGGCCACATCTGTCCTCAGGCGTGATCCGTTAGCTCATATAATGTTTTAATAGAATTGGAGATAATATTTAAAATCACAACTTTTCATATATAAATCTTAATTTTTGGTTTACCTTCGGGGGATGAAAGTGGAAGCTATGCAACAGTGGGCCCCGTTTCTGGCACACTAACAGCTGGCTGGGGCTAACGGGCAGCTGCCTGTGTTCCAGCTCACCAAAGTTCCCATCACATTCACTGTCTCCCAACATCAACGTCAAGGGTTGGCTGCCATTCACCCCTCCCCTGAACTGTTTTCCTTAAAGCGGAATTGTTTTCCTACACATTTTCTATTGAAGGTTGAAAAACAAAAAATTAGAGGGCAAAGTGTGTTTCAAAAAAAATGGGAGAGAGCACATTTCCTTGTGGAGGTGAAGAATAGCCCATCTGTTCAATAAGCAAACACTCAGCCCACTCTGCCCATCTGAGGTTCCTGCGCGGCCCATGACCATCCAATCTGTCCACTTCTGGCTCAGAGGGACGGGGGGTTGAGAGATGTACTGACTCCAAGGGTAAGAAAGGGGCTGACAACTTCCGTACTGCTTCCTGGGGTGGCTGTGCGGGTGAAGGGAAAGCTCGGCACAGTGTCTGGCATGAAGGAAGAGCTGCATCAATGAACGTACTGGCCCACTTGGTGACAATGAGGTGACAGTGGGCTTTCTTTCACCAGCTCCCAGGTCCTCCTCCTGAGCTGAGGTCAGTGACGGGACAAGGAGAGAAGAGGCCTTTGGGAGGTGACCCAACAATGCTCCTTTCCAGGGATACACTTGTACTTACTCATGATGGTCGCTGAAACTCTGGAGAAGCCTCAAGAACTGTATCTTCAGGGTGATGTCCTAGAAGACATGTACATTCTCAGTGTTAAAGAAACAGTCCCAGTGCTCCAAAAACAACAAGGAGGATGCTCCAGTGAGAGTTTGGGCATGTCATGCGGCATCTCAGAGCTGCTCTCCTCATGCACGATGAGAACTTTTCTCTAAAACCACCTGTCAACTTCCACATCTGACCAACAGCAGATTAAGCTAATGTGGAGCCCTTCTTGCTAAAAACACCCTGACATATTGGATAAAAAATAACAAAATTCTATTAAATGTCAGGCTGAACTCCTTAGAAAGAAATGGAAACCCACAGGGATCAGACGTGAAGAAAGGATCGAGTTCAGAGCAGGACGCACGGGAACTCATGGGGCAGCTCTGGGAGACAGGGAGTGGTGGAAATGAGACCTGCTCACACCAAGGCTTGGGTTTGGATGCCCTGCAGGGACCAGACAGAGCCCTGGGCCTGCATAATACCTGGGGAGCTTATAAACTTGGGGAAAGAATGATTAAAAAACTCCATCTACCAGCCCAGGGAGCTGACAAAGACGCCTGTCCCTGCTGGTGGTTGGGGGAGAGACTTCCACAAGAAGCGGAGACTCAGGGCTGGCACCACCAGAGAGGGAGGGCCAAGACACTATACATACAAACTGGCCCTGGGCCAGTTAAACTCTCTAACGCACCTGGCAGAAATGAAAGCAAAAGTGCTCTGTACAATTACACCCAGGAGCCAGGCTACCCAGGTAGCCACTGGTGAAATAACCACCCCTGAAGGTAACTGCTCCAAAAATACTACAAAACATGAAGCAACACTCTACCTTAAGCCTGAAGACTCAACTAAAAGCATTAGTACCCTAGGAGCAACCTGAAGGAGACCATAAAAAAGCATGTTACAAATGATTAAAGAGATAAAAATGCAACAGAATCATAAGGAAAGACTAAGACTGTAACAATGAACAAAGACCAAGCAGCTTCTGAAAAAAAAGTTAGACAGGATACTAAACACGCTCACTTGAAAATTAAAAACTCAAATGGATGGGCTGAATGGCAAATATGACAAGACCTAGGAGAAAAATGCTTAGGGGCACACAGGGCACTGAGGACACTCCCCCGAATGCAGTGCAGGGATCACTGTGCCCTGATACCTGTGCAGCACTTTCAGGTCCCAGGGCTCCTTCCCACTTATGGTGGCGAGCCGCACCCTGGCCTGCAAGGCCAGCAGGGCAAGGGAGTATTAACTTCTTCTGGCAAGAAAACAGGCTCAGAGATTCAGCGGCTTGTTTACGAGCTCACAAGCTGAGCAGCACAACAGGCCTAACCCCCAGTTCAGTGCTCTCTCCAGGGTACTTGAGAGAGAAGGCAGAGGTGAGTCCTTGACCCCTAATGAAGCATCCTAAAGCCCTTTTTTGATGCAAGCCATTGGTGGTGTGTTTCTAGAAGGAAAAACTATTCATGGTAACATGGGGTAGAGCACAGAACAAGGAAAAACTTGCTATTAGGCAGTGAAGGGAAGTGAGCTCCCTATGCTGGAGGTACAAGGGGGACTCTAGCTGGAGGGTCTGAGGCAGGAACATCTCAAAAGGGGTTTCTGCATAGGGTGAGGGGTGGGGCCAGATCCTCCCCTAAGGTAGCCTCCAGTTATGGGATTTCAGTCTCTGCTCTGCTCCCAAGAAACAAGAGTTGAAAGGGCCAACAGCAGGATTTGAAACAACTACTCCTGGCAAGTAAAGTCGTATCTGTCCCAGGGCCCCTTGCTCACCGGGCTACAGTCACAGTTCTGGTTGTGACCATGGAGGACAAGGGCAGATGCTGAATGTTTCCTCCAAATCAGCTTGTCAAACAAATTATTGAGCCCTGGTATCAGCTTGAATTCTGCAATCATTCTGTGAACCTGGATGGGCAGAAAGGGAAAAGCATTAAGACAGACGCACTAAGATCTATCTAAGCCTCGTGCTCAGCATGTACAGTCACTATCTCCAGGAGGAAGAAAGCCAACAGTTAGTATGGAGTGTTGAGGCTTAAATAAACACCCACACATACCCTACCCCTCACCACCCCACCCTCCACTACACACAAATAGACTTTTTAACTCTGCTCATTAATCCTCACAATAACCCTATGAGTCTTACTGTTTGGTAGGTCCTATCTCAACAGCATGAGTTTGGGATTCAGCCAGCCCTGGGTGTAAATCTTAGCTTCTCATGTACAAACTCTGTAACCTTAAGCAAACTCTATAAACATTCTAGGCTGTTTCATCATTGTTAAAATGAAATGCTCCTCATGTTTCATGCTAGGATAAATTCCAACTGAGAGCAAGATACAAATGCTAAAAAATGAAACTTTAAGATCCTAGAAAAATCTATGGGAAGAAAAAACTTTTAACTGATCTACGAGTGGTAAAGTCTTTCTAAAGCACTATACTAAATGTACAACCCCAAAAAGAAAAAAAAAAAAAATTTTTTTTTTTTTAGAAGATTAGTAAATTCAATTACGTGAACTTTTTAAAATTTTGCATGGAAAACCTCACAATAAGCAAGGCCACAAGTCCAATATGACAAACTAGAGAATATATCAGCAACTCACATTAGGGCAAAGAGCTACTTTCCTTTATAAGGATTCCTATAAACTCTTCCAAAAAAAAACCAACCGACCCTACAGAAAAAATAGGCAAAGGATATAAACAAACAGGACAAAGAAAATACAAAAGGTTCTTAAATACACAAAAAGTGCTCAGTTTCACTTCTAGTAGTAAGAGACATTCAAATCACAAGGCATTTTTCACTTTTTCAAATTGGCAAAGAAAAAAAAGCTTTATAAAACTGTTGGTGAGGGTATGGGAGTTAGGCACATTTAGACAGTACTGGTGGAAGGGTACACTGTTACGACCTAGACAGGGAGGACAGACTGGTGTCAACTCCAAAAACTACAAAGCCATATTCCTTTGACCACTTATAGGAGCTTATTCTCAGACAGATCCATGCAAATACTAAAGGGCATATGTACAAAGTTACTCACGGCAGCATTACATAACCTATACTGCCACGAGTGGGGACCAATAAACACATTACGGTGCATCCATTCAATGGGATAAAGGCACCAGTAAAAGAGTCAAGGTCTTTTACACATAGTGAACTGGACACTTGCCAAGGTATAACGTTAAGAAAGCCAAGTGTACATATACTATGTTACTGATTGTGTGAAAACAAAAGCAATGACACAGAAATATATTTGCTTTAAAAAACACAAAATGTCTCTGGAAGGATACACTAATAACTGGAAAAACTAGCTACTTCATGGGAGAACCCGTTTAAAAATAGAACTATGTGAAAGTTTTACTAGTAAAAAATAGTTACATAACCCCCCCTCCCCCCAAAAAACCAAACTATTATCACCCCTTCTCAGGGCTGTTGGATGGACAGCAGAAAATACACGTAAGTGAAGTCCTACGCACAGAACAAGTGCTCAGTTACTCCCACGTACAAGGGGGAGAGGGAAGTTCTGCAGGACGATGCGTGTAACGTCAGTGGCGGAAACGTCACCCTAACCTGAGGGCTGGCTCTGTGCCTGAAACCTGCCCCTTTCAGGCCAAGTCCCTTGATGGAAAATGGGGGAGAACGGAGCTGTTGAAAAGACCCAGTGAGGTCACTGGGGGAAGCTCTGGGCCTGGCTCACAGAAGTGATTGCTCTGTTGGTTATTTTCATGAGCACCACAGGGATGGAGTTTCCAGTCTTGTGATTTTGATTTAGCCAAGATGGGTCAGACAACTTGGTCCACCAGTACATAAAAAAGAAGGCCACTTCAAAGCGGAAGACTTCTGTGAGGCCTGGACAAAGAAACCCTTCCCCTAGCTACCTGACACTATCAGCTCCTTGAAGGCAGGGTCTGTGAATCCATGTCCCTACGGTGCCTGCACACAGTAGAAACTCAGTAAGTGCTGACCGTGCAAATGAAAATGTGCCAGTAAAACACGAGTTCTCTGTCGGGTGGGAATTTCAGGCTAGCTGACAGTCTCTTCCCAAGAAAGCAGAGCTACAATCATAGAGTTAAGACCACAAAGATTCAGAGAAACTTGGTAACAGGAAGGCTCAGGGTGCAGGGAACTGCTGTGGTGAGGCACAGAAAAAAAGTCAGGGCAGCAGAGTTTAAATCCTGGCTCTAACAATGCTGGCCACCAAGAGCACAGCCCTCTTCGTTCTTGGTTTTCTCAAGCATCAAGTGTAAGGAGAGGGTCCCACCACCTGTTGTGTAACTTACCAAATATTTGAAAATTCAAATGCGAGTAAGTGTGAAAGTGCCTTGGAAAAGTTAAAAGCATGGAACACACATAAGATAACAGTATTATTATTTTTAAGAATACATTCCATACTGAAGGAGATAGCACCGGTACTGTGGGTGAGGAGCACAATGAGCTCATCCAGGTCCTGGCTTCAAATACCAACCACATGCCGGTGACTACCAAAGCCCTGAACATTGTCCCTAACTCCAGGCCTAGGTAACCCAAGCACCGATTCTAATAGATACTTAATCCTAACTTGTCCAAGACTAAACATACCTTCCTCCCTAAGCCTGCACTCCTCTCCCTGATCTTAACCATTTCAATAAATGGCAAAGCCATCCTCCCATGTGCTTAAGCCAAAAATTGTGCAAGTCATCCTTAACTCTTCCTCTCTTTCTCACACCCCACATTCAAACCATCAGCAAATCCTATCTCCCTTCAAAATATATCCAGAATGCAGCCACTTCTCACAACCAACATGCTGGTCCCAGCTTCTATCATCTCTTGGCTCAATTACAGAAAGAGCGTCTAATGGGTCTCCCCACTTCCACTCTTACTGTCTCCAGTCATTCACAGAGCAGCCAGAAAAATGGCTTCCCATTTCAGTCAGGGTAAAAACTAAAGTCCTTTAACTGACCTACAGAAGCCTGATGGGGTCTGGCTGAGATTCCCGTGAGACCTTTTCTTCTCGTCTTCTTCCCATCCACGCACCGGGCTTCCTTACAATTCTACCAACACACCAGGCATGGCCCCACAACCCCAAGGTCTTTTGCTTCCTTTACCTGGTAGGCTGCCTCAACTACTGGCACAGCTATACCTCATTTTCCTCAGGACACCAGCATGCCAAATGCCATCTTCTCAATGAGCTTCTTCCCTGGCCACCCATCTAAAATCACTCCCCAACCCCAACCCCTTTCCGAAGGTTCTCCCCCTGTCCCCCGTAGCACTTAACGTCATCTAACTTCTACTTTGAAACACGCTGGGTTGCCATTAGTTAGAACTGACTTAATCGTGGCTTTTTCTTTTAAACATACCATATATTTTACTCCCCCCCGCCCACCAAATGTAAATCCTACAAAATCAGAGAATTTTGTCTGTTTTGTTCATTGCTGCATCTTTAAACAATCTTGTACCAACAACTGGAGAAACCTAATGTCCTTTCCAGCTCTCAAAATCCATACATTTATCACCTCTCCATCAGCAGGACTGGAACGAACATTTTCCTTGCAAATAATGCAGTGATTACAGCCCATTACCTTTTCTACTGTTTCATCTGGAAGATGTTCATACTTGGGCTTGAATCTGCACTCCACTATTTACTAGCTTCATGACTAGGAACAACTATTTTCTCTCTCTGAACATGTTTGCCATCTTGTAATATGGGCATTACTGCACCTACCTCAGAGTTGTTCTGAGGAACATGGCTAGTTCAATGTCAGGTTCAAAATGGTGCATAAGGAATGCTGAACTCCCAGCCTCCCCTCCCGCTAAGCTGCTCCTCTAGCCCCTTCCAGCTAGCTTCATCCCCAGGAGAAATAATCCCATGGATATGGCTAGCTGCAGAGGGCTACTTCTCAATTCTGAGGAGTGCCACATACTTCTGGCATCCCCTTCCTCCCGCTAGAGGTTGGAGGCTCTTGCTCCTCCCTCCAAGGCATATCTCGACTCACCTTGTCAGTTTTCATAACTTGATGGCTTTGGGCTCTGCCCACCACCCAAAGCCCCTGGGAGCACCATCACATTGGCAACTCCTCCACTGCTTCTACAGGGCTGTCATCTTGCCCGACACTGACCCTTTATTCGTGTTAACAAGGTCAGGTAATGCCACTAAGCTGCCCACAGCAAGGTACAATGGAGAGACTATGAGCTCTGGAATCAGACCTGTGTCCTTATGTGTAAAATTAGCATAAGGAAAGCCAACCCTAGGCTTTGCGGGGCTGATGAGAGCCATTCTGGGAGAAGGCCTAATGGAGGACTTGACACACCATAGGCACTCAAGAAGTGGGTGCTGTTGGCTCCCTCTACTCTGAGACTCTGGGGAGGGGCCCACCTGGTTTCGCTGTCGTCCCATCAGCAGCACGCAGAGGACATAGAGCACTTCCAGCTTGTACATGATCTCATGCATAATCTTCATTGACTGGGGCAGCTGGGTCCTAGTTGAAGTGTGAGGCAGTCCATTCTCCTCAGAAGCCGCTGGAGGAGGGAACACAATGGAGGCTGAGACAGCCACCAGGAGAGAGGGTTGAGTCATGGCTTGTGAGCAAACATGTTTCCGTCCCTCGAACTTGCTCCAAACAGACTTGAGGTAACAGAGCCATCAGAATGGGCCCTGAGCCCACAACAGACTTCAAAAGCTGCAAAACCCCCTCCAAGACCCCAGGAGCCAGACAAGCTTAGAAACTTAGGAAAATCAACTCCACAGTTCTATTTTGTCTCATCAACTTTAACATAAAATTGTGTCAACACAGTGAATACAATAACATAATCTAACCCTTCCCCTTTCTCCTGGCACCATCAGGACTCCCGCTCCTCCCCCATCGACAGATATGTGGCAGCAAAGTGTGTCGAATTCTCAAGTCACAAATGACTCTGCGCACACAGGGCTTCTGCCTAGATTACATGGGGGATACTGCTGAGAGGCTAGGGATTCTTTTGGAAGATCCCCCTCCCCTGTATTTAAAAGAACCACCATCTAAAGTTTTCTGACCCCTGAAACCATGGTCCCCGGCTGCTCTGCTAACCCAGAACTGAAACATTCACGAAGCCCACTTTTCAGACAAAAATTAGACAGGCTTATAAAACAAAAAATTACTACACGTGGGAAATAGTTCTTCTTAGTTCAAGCAAATATACAAGACCAACTGGGCAGCTCCTGCCCAAAAGCAGGACAAGAAGGCAGGAAGGGACAGGAACTGGATGAATGGACACAGGAGTGGAAATGGGGAGTGTGCTGTCATTGTGGAGGTTGCAAACAACATCACAAAACAAATGTATAAAATTTTGAATGAGAAATTAACTTGAGCTGTAAACTTCCACCTAAAGCAGAATAAAAAAAAAAAAAGTTTTCTCAGGTTCAACTTTCTAAGCAAATGGTCATTTACTGCAGGATATCGTAACATCAAAAATCTAACTCACTCTGCCCTACACACTTGGAACTATCTTTCCAGTCATGTTATATCACTAATACAGAATCCCACCCTTGGAAGAAGACAAGCTGCTGAACAAAGCATAACCGAGCACAGCAGAGCACCATCGTTAAGAGTACAGACACTGGCACCGGACTCCTGGACTGGAAACCCAGCTCTGCCACTTGCTAGCTGGGTGGCTTTGGGTAAATTACTTGACCTCTTTGTATTTCAGTATCCATCCTCATCTGTAGAATAGGGATAACAACCATACCCACCTCTTGCCAATGATGTGAAGATTAAAGGACTTAGTATGTTCAAGGTGCTTATAACAATGCCTGGCACATGTAAGCAACATGTGAGTATCTGGTATATAAAAGTAAAAAACCAATTCTGAGTTTTCTGCTAATATCTGCTTGCGACTTACTTTCTCCTTTTTAATCTGCAAACTATTGATGGCAACTAAAGTGGCAGTGGGCAAAGACTTAAGAAAAATTTACTGGACAAAATCTAATTGAGAAAATCCTATCTGTTCACATATATTTTCCTGTACATTGGGGGGAAAAAACCCATAATTAATTTCCATGTGGGAATCCTTAGCCCAGCTTCCACAGTTTAAGTGTCAACTGATTGGTGGAGGGAGCCTCAAGGACTATCACGTTGAATGCTGGCTCTGCTGGACACTCAGAGTGCGGCCTCCCGACCTCAGCGTCCTCGTCACTAGCTCATGGGGTGTGGGGAGGACTGCAGGAGAGGTTGGCTATAGCAGAAGCAGGTACAGCGAATAGCACACTGAGCTCCTCAGGAATAAACGTTTGTGGAGAAAGAGAGACACAGGCAGCTCGGACTCTTCCTGAGTCACTGCTGCTGTTTGGTGTGTGGTGTATACAGGCCTGACAAGAAACTCTGTGGGTAAGTATTTCAAGAGGCCTGAACTTCCCTACAAATCTCTTCAGCTCTACAACAGTGATTAAAGTGGTCACCACTCTTGTTATGTCTGCGCTGAACTCTATTTTCTAGGGAATACTTTTTTTTTTTTAATAGCTTTGAGATATAAATCATATAATTCACCTAGTTTTTTTTTAAAGTATATTCACACAGCTGTAAAGTCATCACAAT
The DNA here is from genome assembly GCF_030014295.1 of Loxodonta africana. NCBI lineage: Eukaryota > Metazoa > Chordata > Mammalia > Proboscidea > Elephantidae > Loxodonta > Loxodonta africana. Next base: position 34,310,534 of record NC_087365.1, read on the forward strand.
TGATTTTAGAAAATTTTCATCACCCCAAAAAAGAAGTCCCATACCCATTAGCAGCCACTCCCCATTTTTCCCAAGCCCCCTAGTACTAGTGGAATCATACATACGTGGTCTTTTGTGACTGACTTCTTTCACTTAGTCTTAAGTTTTCAAGGATTATCCATGCTGTAGCATGTTTAAGTATTTGTCTTAGATTCCAAGGGCTGTCGTACAAAATACCACAAAGCATGTGGCTTAAAGAAGAGAAATGTATTGTTTTACAGTTCTACAGGCTAAGAGTCCAAAATCTGGGTATAAGCAAGGCTATGCTCTCTCTGTCCACTTTAGGGGGAAGACCCTTGCTCACCTCTTGCAGCTTCTGGCAGCCCCAGCCATCTCTTGGCATTCCCTGGCTTGTAGATGTATCTTTACATAGTGTCTTCCCCTGTGTGTCTCTGTCTCCATGTCTGTTTTCCCCTTTAAAAGATGCCACTCAGAAGGGATTAGGACACTCCCTACTCTCTGGTGGTGCAGTGGTTAAGCACTCGGCTGCTCACCAAAAGGTTGGTGGTTTGAATCCACCAGCTGTTCTGTGGGAGAAAAGATGTGGCAGTCTGCTTCCCTGAAGATTTACAGCCTTGGAAACTGTCTCTGTTCTATAGAATCACTATAAGTTGTAATTGGCTCAAAGGCAACAAATGTGGTTTTGGTTGGGTTTACTCCAGTATGACCTCTGTCTGAGGCTGGGTTCTCTAGAGAAGTAAAACCAGTGAAGCATCTATATGTACATATATATGTATATATATAGAGAGAGATTTATTATCAAGGAACTGGCTCACGCTGGCTGGAAAGTCACAAGTCCATGGTTCAGGCTGGAGGCTTCTCCTGACTCACACAGCTGCAAGGGCTGGCAAACCTAAGATTGGCAGGTCAGACAACAGGCCTCTGGCTCATAGGCTGCGAAGGCCCACAAATCCCAAGATTGGCAGGTAAGCTGCTAGCTCAAGTCCAAACTGGAAGTCAGATGAACAGGTGCCAGCTGCAGGATCCAGAGCAAGCAAAAGCCTGTGAGCCTTGCCAGAAAGTCCACGTATATTGGATGCGGGCCACACCCTCAAGGATACACCCTTTCAGCTGATTGGCTACTGACAGAAGATCCCATCATGGAGGTGATCACAATATATCAGATTTCATCATGGAGGTGACTACATCGTTATATAACTTCCAAACTACATCATAACTGCCAAACTACTGAGAATCACAGCCCAGCCAAGTTGACACATAGCCTTAATGATCACAACCTCCTTAACGTAACTGACAACATCTTCAAAGAAAAACCTATTTCCGAATAAGGTCACATTCACAGGTATAGGGGTCAGGACTTCACCGTAACTTTTTGGAGGACATGATTCAACCCACAACAGTATTAAATTTTTTTTAAATTGTCAAATAATACCCTATTGTATAGATACACCACATTTTGTGTGCCCATGCATCACTCGGGCATTTGAGTTGTTTCCACATTTTGGCTATTATGAATAATGCTGCTGTGAACATTCACGCAGTTTTTGTGAGGATATATGTTTATATTTTCTTGGGTATACCTAGGTGTGGAAATGAGGATAACATGATAGCTCTATATTTAACCTTTTGAGGAAATGCCAGGCTGTTTTTCAAAGCAGCTGCACTATTCTGTATTCCCACTAGCACTATACGATAGTCCCATCTCTCCATATCCTCACCAACGCTTGTGACTGTCTGTTCCATTATAGCCATCCTAGTGACATGAAGCAGTATCTTTTTATGGTTTTGATTTGCAACTCTCTGATGGCTAACGATGCTGAACATCTTTTCATGTGCTTATTGGCCATTTGAATCTTCTTTGGAGAAATGCCTATTCAGATCTTTTGCTCATTTTAAATCTGGGCAGTCTTTTTATTTGAGTTGTGGTTCTTTATATATTCTGAACACAAGTGCCTTATTAGACACAGCGAAACCTGTGACAGCCGGAACTCGATGGGACTGCCTTGTTTTTCCAGGTGTCTCAAATCTTGCACCTGACAGTGCAGTCTTACCACTTTTTTATTGCATATTTTAGTGGAAAATATTTGAGTTTTCCTTCTGTGACAGGTTTTACTACATACAAAAAAAAAATTTTTTTTCTGTGACAGGTTTTACTACATATGGCTTGCAGATATTTTCTCCCATTCTGTGGGTCTTTTCACCTCCCCCCCTCCCATTGGGAATCCACTGTTTATCATTTATAACGTGTTCCAAAAGCACTACAGAATATTTTTTAAATATCTATAGCTCATTTTATATTACTACTAGCATGTGATTATTAAATTCTCTCGAACTGTTGATGGACTGAGCTCATATGGACTGAGCTCATAACGAAACAATGCCAACTGGAATTCTCGCCAATGAAGTGAACAACGGAAGCCCTCTACTCTTTTCAGAGGTTCAGGATTATTCCCTTAGAAGCTCTGTTTGTCAATCATGGTTGTGGGTTTCAGTAACCTGTTAGTCACCCAGAACAAATACACATTGATAAGGGGTGGATTAAAGAAATCCAGTTCCTGAAGCAGCCACTTCTTAGCAGCTGCTGCTCTGAAAACTGCCGACAGTTGCACAGGAAGCTCATCAGCTCAAACGCACATCAAGCGCTGTAGCAGCTCAGAGAACAGACGACCTCAAAGCGAGAATTAGGTATCAGGACTGTTCTTCCTCTGCATTTCTTCTCTCTGGCCTCAACTGCACTTCTGCTCCAACTTCTGGAAAACCTACCCTGTTTTTCCTTCTTTAATTAAGCAGGGATGTTTGAAATGCTACAGGGAAAGAAGTCTCCTTCCCCATAAGCAACCACTTCCCCAAAGTAAGGATGTTCTGCCAAACTGATTCCGCATTTCTGCTGCCCCCTATTGGATCAGAGGTCTCATGCTTTTTTAGTGGAAATGGAGTTCCCCGGGTGGTGCAAACAGTTAATACGCTCAGCTCCTATCCAAAAGGTTGGTTTGAGTCTACTCAGAGGTACCCTGGAAGAAAGGCTTGACAAGCTACTTCCAAAAAAATAAGCCACTGAAAATCCCATGGAGCACTGTTCTACTCTGACATATATGGAGTTGCTGTAAGTTGGAGTCAACTCGATGGCAACTGGTTTGGATGCTAGAAATAAACTATTATTCATTTTCTTCTGCTGCCTCTTTTCCTGCTATTGTGTCAGTAGGTTCTTTCTTCTTCTTCTTTTCCTCTTTCTTATAGCTGCTCTTTTTATAACTGTGGAGGTTTACGTTATAAGAAAGAGAAGGGTAGGTTTGGTAATTCAAGGTCTTGGGCCAGCACAAAACAACCATGTTTAGGGCACAACACAAAAAACAGAGAGAAAAGAGATATAGTTCTTTACTAACTGGATGTATCATGAGCCCAGTTTTACCCTGTGACCTGTAAGTGAGCTAGCTAGACTTGCACTATGGGTTGGTTCTGGTTAATTTCTGACACTGGCTAATAATGACATTCTGTAAGCAATTTTGAAAAATAAAAATCAATATGCCCAACAAAGGGTGAAATGAACAGACATGCTCTGATGATGTCACAGCCAGACAGCTGGCAGTGGTCATATGCGTGCCAGAAGGGGAACCTAGTGTTCATGTTTACGATTACTTTACCACTTTATAGAATTTAAACACTGTGGAAGAGTTACATAAATACAATTTTTCTGAATGATGTATGAAGCTCAAATAAAAATTAGAGCTTCTGAGAATTCTAAAAAAGGATTTTCTAGTTTCCTTCTATTCCTAGTTTGTTGAGTGGTTTTACATGAAGCGGTGCTCGATTTTGTGAAATACTTTTTCTGCGTCTATTAAGATGATAATTTGCAAGATAAAAGCAATCCCCAAACTAACAGACCCCCCCAACTGCAGATGCGCCAATTAGTTGGGCATTATGTAACAGGCAGATCAAAGCCAAAATTAACCCACCAATGGTGCTAATGTCAAGAACATGAAAGCTGATTAAATTGTGGTCAGTTTAATGAGAACTTGGCGAATGCCTACGATATTTGTTGAAGAAACTACTACTAGTTGTTGTCTAGTCGCCCCCATGTGTATCAAAATAGAATTGCGCTCCGTAGAGCCGGATTTTTTTTCCCCATAATTTATTTCTGTTGTTAACACACACCATTCCAACAATTTCTACATATACAATTCAGTGACATTACATTCTTGGAGTTGTGCAACCATTTTCACCTTCCTTTTCTGAGTTGTTCCTCCTCCATTAACATAAACTCACTGGTCTTTTGAAATACAAAAAAGTTCTAATTTTGATGAAGTCCAATTATTTTCTTTTGTTGCATCTGCTTTTGGTGTAGATCTAAGAAACCACTGTCCAACCTAAGGTCACAAAGACTTACACCTATGTTTTTGTCAAAGAGTTCTATAAGCTTAGTGCTTACATTTAGGTGTTTGATCTTTTTGAGTTAATTTCTGCATATGGTATTCCTTTACATGTGGATATCTAATAATGGTCCAGCACCATTTGTGGAAAAGACCATTGTTTCCCCACTGAACTGTCTTGGCATCCTTGAGAAAATCAACTGGCTGTAAATGCAAGGGTTTATTTCTGCACTCTCAATTCTGGAATTCTATTTCATTGATCTATATGTCTGTCCTTATGCTAATAACACAATGTCCTGATTACTGTAGCTTGGTAATAAGTTTCTAAATCGAGAAGTGTGAGTACTCCAACTGTGTTCTTCTTTTTCCAGATTGTTTAGGTTATTCTGGGTCTTTTGCATTTCCATACGCATTTGAGGATAGGCTTGCCAATTTCTGCAAACTGCAACGAAATTACAATGCTATTATAAATGAAACTGTTTTGTATTTAGTCTGTTCATTGCAACTTTATAAAAATTAATTTTTGTACACTGATCTGGTGTCCCTGTAATCTTGTTGAAATTGTTTAATAGTTTTTTAGTGGATTCCTTAGGTTTTTCTATATACACGCTTGTGCCATCTATAAATACAATTTTACTCCTTCCTTTCTCTTCCAGATGCCTTTTATTCCATTTCCTCGCCTAATGCCCTGGCTAGAACCTGCAGTACAATGCTGAACAGAGGCAGCAGGAGAGAACATCCTTGTCTTGGACCTGATCTCAGGGGGAATGCTTTCAGTCTAAGTACGATGGTAGTTATGGGTTTTCTGTAGATGCTTTGAGGAAATTTCGTTTGAGCGGTTCTATTACAAAGGGATGTCGGATTTTGTGAAATGTTTTTTCTGCATTTATTGAGATGATCATGTATTCTATTGACACAGTGTATTACATTAATTGACTTTTTTATGTTGCACCAATTTTGCACTCCTGGGATAAATCTCACTTGGTCACACTGTATAATCCTTTTTATATATTGCTAGATTTGGTATGCTGGTATTAACATTGAGGATTTTTGTACCTATATTCATATTCTATATGCATCAGAAATACTGGTCTGCAGTTTTCCACTTGGGGGACCCAGGAAACCCACCCCAAGTACCTTGATTGTGCTCGGATTCCTCATTGGCCACTCGCATCAGGGCATCCAGCACCAAAGCATTGTCTAGCCATGTGTACCACTCTTCCAACTCCTGAAGGAAGCTGGCTGTGCCTGTTGACTCTGATACCTTTCGAGTTGCCAGTTTGCAAAGCCGTTCAACAAAGCCAGGGATGCTGAGAAGGGCCGCTGCCGGGGAGAGAACGAGAGAGGGAATTTTCAAATTAAAGGCCAGCTAAACCTAATCTAAAGTCTTCAATGAGCAACTTGCTTCCCATATACATGACAGGACTGGTTCTTACTCTGACAGCAGCTAGTTGGAGCTGCCCTTTTAAAATGAAATGCCAACCCAAGACAAAATGAAAATGAAATTACAGAAATAAGTTAACTTTTTAGGAGGTGCAGGGAAAACTGGCTCTCTCATATCTACTGTGGGAATATAAATAAGAATAATCTTTGTGCCCTAAGTTTCTGTGTTTTTGAGCCAGCAGGCCCATTTCTGAAAATTCATCACAATAACCAGTCATGTATACAAAGATACCTGTAAAATGGTGCTCTTTGATGTGATTTCTGTAACAACAAAATGGTATGATAACTAAGTGCTCATCAATAGCAGACTGATTAAATACAATGAGATATAATATAGCCACTAATAACCCACACATCTTTATACAGTGACTCCAAAAAAGATGTTTAAATTCAGTTGCTAGAGGAAAAAAAGTAAATTCTCAAACGGTATTGGTTTGTGTCCATTTTCTTCAAAAATTTAAATATCTGCTTCTTTAAAATATACACATAATACACACATGAATGAAGAATGGAAAAATATTCGCCAGGTTATTTACTGTGGCTGTTTCTAAAAAGGAGAGGAAATAAATGCTCCTTTTAAAATGACTTATAATTTTAATTTTTCTGTAATATGTACTAACAGATAAAAAATAAGCATTTTTTTTTTTAAGTAAAGAAAGAAACTGACAAATTACCTAACTCCTATTTCTGACAATCCCATTTTACTTATACCAATCACCAAGATGGCAATTCTCATCAACATAAAAGAACATAATAAATTTTAGAGGCAAGGAGACCTAGATTCAAATTCTGCATCTGTCATTTAACCTTTTTTAAGATGAAGCAAGCATCTGTATCTATCTGCTTATATATGTACTAAATCTCTCTGGCAGGATGTAAAAAAAAAATTGACAGCAGTTGCCACAGACAAAGAGAACTAGGCCATCGGGAACAAGAGTGGGGGGGAAATTTTCAGTGAACACTTTTTGAAAATTCAGATTTTTTAAGCCATGTGAATGTATCACCTAATAAAAAATTAATAACTGAATAGTTCATACTATCAAAAAATTCTTTCTTTTTCACGTGACAATGTTATCAGAGGTTTTTTGTTTTTTTTTGTCTTTTTTAGGTCATTATTTTATAGAAACATTGAAATATATGCAAGTGAAATATATAATTTCTGGGATCTGCTTCAAAATAATTCCAGGTGAGGCAGGGAGGAGTAGGTAGGGATAAAGATAAAACAAGATAGGTCATGAGTTGATCACTGTTGAAACTAGGTGATAAATACATGGGAGATCATTATATTCTTCTTTCTACTTTTATTAAGTGTGAAATTTCCCATAATGAAATATTTGAGAGAGAAATAAAAGTAAAATTCAAAAGCATGTGACATCAAACAGAATTCTTTTAAAGATAAATTAGAACAAGTAGTAATAAAATGAGAATACTGCCTCATTTTAGTTATGAGGATTATATGAAGTCATATGAACTCAATGTCCATCACAGAGCTTGGCAAATAATCTTGATCCCCTTTTCATTCTCCATAACATTAATGAGTGGTTACAGAATATTTCACTTCACTCAAAAAAAAAAAAAAAAAAAAAAACTAATCAAAACTACATTGAAATACCGTTATTTTTTGAAATACCATTTTTTACTTATCTGCTTGGCAAATATCAAGAAGTCTGATAACGCCCTATCTGGGGAAGGGTGCACAAAAAATAGGCACTTTCATGTACTGTTGATGGGAAGGTGAACTGATGATTTCCTTGGAGAGTTAATTTGATACCTATCTATACTTAAAATGTATATCACCCTCCATACACAGGTTGCTCTCTATAGAAACAAAGACATGAAAAAAACCAGATTTCCATTAACAGGGGACTAGATAAATAAATTATAGTATGCCCATATAACGGAATACTACGTACCTGTAAAAAGCAATCAGATTATTCTGTATGTACTGGAACGGAAGACTGTATAGGATAAAGTATAAAAAGCCAGGGGCAGAGTTGTGTCTGTCTTACATTACCTGTACCAACAGGAAGGAGCCATGCAAACACACACACTCACACATTCATGTGATGTGACTGTACAGACTATCTCTGCAGACACACGAGGAGCCGGGAATAGGGGACGAACTTTCTCTGTACACCTGCTACTCCTTCTGTATTGTTTGAATTTTTTAAAAAACTTTAGGTGTGTATTCCTTTTTCTAAAAATAAATAGAAGGCTGGATTCTGCGTGAAAATCTTCACATATCTGACCACAGCTGGTTTTTTATTCTTATCTCAAACCCAAGAGTAAATAGCCCCAGTTTCTTTAACTGTTCCTCACAGGACCTAGTCTCCCTATTTCTGTATACTAACACAGTATATAGATGGGATCTACCCAACACTCAGAGCTGGGGGTGGGGGGCTCTGACTTCCCACCCCAGAGATCCCCAAGCTTTTTGAGTCACTCATCTCTTGAAAAGCTGATGAAAACTATAGATCCTCTCCCCAGAAAAATCACTGGCCCAATTATACTCAGCAATTTACATATAATCTCAGGGAACTGACACTCCAGCACAGTCCTTATAATTCTCAGAGCTTTATTAATAGTTATCATACAACTTGTGAGAACTTGTGGGATAGTTCTCAGAATCCCCACGAGGACTCCATCATTGTTATTAACTGAGTTCCAGAAAGACAGCATAAATCATTATTTGGCTAGGCAAGAAAACTAGCTTACTGTTGAAACTTACTAAAAATAAACTTTTTGGCAATATCCTACAGTATTCAGCTTTCCTATAGTATTCAGCTTTCCATACCTCCATTTAAAAGGATTTAGTACTGAAGTTCAATTAAAGAACGACAACCCTGAGGACTAAGATGTTTCTCATCCACTCGTGATTTAACTATGCTCACTGGGGCGCCTGACTACAGAAAAACGTGTGCGCGCAAGGGGGCAGGGAAACAGGAAGAAGTATGGCCAGAGAGGTGGGGAAGGGCCAGCCCCTGCACAGACTGATGTGCTAAACTACAACGTTTAAGCTTTATGCCAAAAGCTACAAACACACAATCGCATGGGTTTGTCATACAGATATAAAAGTGAGCCTAGATATTTTAGACTTTAACAAAATCTCCCCAATCCAAGAAAACTAGGCTTCGGGTTAACTTAATTAAAAAATCCAATAGACTTCTCATTCCCCAAGGATGCTGGGTAATGCTGGTTTTACTCGTCAGCCCTTACAAATATGTGTGTGAAGGTAATGGATACTAACGGGGTAAAAATGATTGGCCAGGTTCCATAAGGGAGAAACCGTAAGATGAAGGTCACTCAGCGCCTCAGCACACACAGGTAGCCGATACTGGACCTACCTTGCCCTCACTCTCCTTATTAGTGCAGAGGAAGAACTCACTTCCATTCCACAGGGCTGTCCGGGGGAGCCAACAAAGTAACTTCCATGTAAAACAGATTGCTCAGTGTCTGCAACACTTTTTCCCAAGTTGTTGTGCGAACCCTAGTTCAGAGTGACCCACGTGTGCCAGAGCGGAACTGGGCTCCCAAGTTGTTGTGTCAACCCCAGTTCAGAGTGACCCACGTGTGCCAGAGCGGAACTGGGCTCCCAAGTTGTTGTGTCAACCCCAGTTCAGAGTGACCCACGTGTGCCAGAGCGGAACTGGGCTCCCAAGTTGTTGTGTCAACCCTAGTTCAGAGTGACCCACGTGTGCCAGAGTGGAACTGGGCTCCCAAGTTGTTGTGTCAACTCTAGTTCAGAGTGACCCACGTGTGCCAGAGTGGAACTGGGCTCCCAAGTTGTTGTGTCAACCCTAGTTCAGAGTGACTCACGTGTGCCAGAGCGGAACTGGGCTCCCAAGTTGTTGTGTCAACCCCAGTTCAGAGTAACCCACGTGTGCCAGAGTGGAACTGGGCTCCCAAGTTGTTGTGTCAACCCTAGTTCAGAGTGACCCACGTGTGCCAGAGCGGAACTGGGCTCCAAAGGGTTTTCAATGGCTGGTTTTTTGGAAGGAGATCACCAGGCCTTTCTTCTGAGGCACCTCTGGGTGGGCTCGAACCTCTGCCTCTTCCGTTAGCAGCCTAGCACGTTAACCATATGTGCCACCCAGGAATTCTGTCTGCCACACAGCAGGTGTTTAACAAATGTTAGCTTCTGTCAGTGAGTGTATATGTGTATTTGAATCAGCTTTAAAGTATAATTTAGTTGTAAGATTCACATGATTTCAAGAATGTGTATTTTATAATTTATGAAATGAGAACTTCCCAAAATTCATAAAAAAAGAGGGAGAGAGGAAAAAACCCTACACAGACCAAGAAAGGCCTTGATATATGGGCACAGAAGAAAAACAAGCCTGGATGGAGAACCACTGATCTGGGTCCATAGAGTCCACATACTTATGTTCTTACGTATGAGTAGCATGTAAAATTACATTCCCTAATAACCTAGAAGGAAACCCTGGTGGCACAGTGGTTAAGTGTTACGGCTGCTAACCAAATCAGTAGTTCAAATCCACCAGGCACTCCTTGGAAACTCTACGGGGCAGTTCTACTCTGTCCTATAGGGTCGCTATGAGTCGGAATTCACTCGACGGCTACAGGTTTGGCTTTTTTTTTTTTTTTTTGGAATAACCTAGAAAGCACGGTTATGAACATCTGGTGTTCTTAACTAAAACTAGGACGTTAACAAAGTTAATGGAGGACTCATATTCAGTATGAAGAAGGGAGACTGCTGTGAAGCACTCAGCCATTCTGCGGAGCTGGTCCTGGGAATGCACACATCCAGCCAATGGAACGTCAGAAAGAAAGTATTGTTTCCAGAGCACCATGAGGACGGTCCTGGATGGGCATGGTTTTCTACTGCTGCTTTTTAATGATAAATTCTTATTATTTCATCTTGGCTAATCCTAAGTATCCAATGATATGTTTCTGCATCAACAGCATGTCTAGCCTGTTAATTTTCAAGAACTAACTTGCAAGATACACAAATATTTTAGTGCCAATACATGTACTATATTCATATGGCCAAAACAGATACATGCCTCATTTCCCCAGTCGGCTTAGGCAAGGAGACTTTATCAGTAGGACAGAGTTCGTTTGTTACTGAAAAGCAACAGGTAGGGCTAGATGACACCGAACAGTTTTTTTTTTTTTTAATTAATGTATTTAATTTTAAAACAATATATAAAAACATACACAAAGAAGTCGTACTTCTACTGCAATGCCATCTACCCAGTTACCAGTCAGCTCCTAACAGGTAACCACTTTAGGTTTCCTGTACACCCTTCAGTTTCTTTATGTATAGTGTATGTATATGAGAAACCAAATACATGGTCTTATCCCTCTCTATCCCGACTGTCAATACAAAAAGTGTATTACACACACTGTTCCGTATTTTCCTTGTCATTAATATATCTTGGAAGTCTTTCCATATCAGTACATAGAAATCTTCCTTTTTTAAAGCTATACAATTTTCCATTATATAAATACTCTGTAATTTAAGCAGTCTATTGTTGATAGACACTTGGGCTGTTTCCAGTCTTTTGTTATTATAAATAATGTTGTAAGGAGCAGCCTTACACATACATCATATCTATAAGATAAAGTCCCAGAAGGGGTTTCATGGACCAAAAGGTATACATACGCATCTGTGATTCTGACAGACCAACAGGGGCTCCCAACTTTTTTGAGGTCTGGGCTCCTTCAAGAATCTGATGAACGTTATGGACTTGGCCCCCGCCAACTAATGAACAGATGCGGACACACACAAGTTACAAACTCTAAGTGGACCTTAGGAGCCCTCCATGGATTAGTCTCTAGAGATATGGGAAAAGATACTTCAGGAAGGGGTCTCAGAGCTACAATCTCAAAATTCTAAGAACTTGGAGACTTTACCTTGGTTGATTTCGGCTGCAGAAGGCCCCAAGCTCAAGCTCTTCTTCTGCTGCGCATTTTTGGCAAGAAGTGTGTGCTTGTCATCGTTCCCTGTATCCATCTCCGAAATGGTGACAGCCAGAATCCGGCAGAAATTAGCAAGCTGCTGCTGATCGAAATTGGATACTAAGGAACTCAGATTGGGGACTTCATCTAGTCGGATCATCTCCTACAGAAGACATAAACAATACCTATGCTTAGTTCATTCCAGAGATTGGTAAAGTGTGCCCCTCTTCTGCACTCCCTAAGAATGAGGCTTAGTAGCTAGGCCACTTAGGTTCAAATCCCAGCTCAGCAATTTGCAGCTGTGCGTTGTTAGGTAATTTATGGAGCCTCTCTCAGCTTTGTTTACTCACCTGTAAAACAGAACTAACAGTAGTACCTACCTCATAGGACTGGTCTAGGGACTAAACACTAGGCATCACTGTTTCTCATACTTCACTACCTTTGCTCGTGTAGCTCATTTTGCCTATTAAAAAAAAATGCCTACCACTCAAGTTTTATCAAATCATAAACTGTCATTCTTATTACAGACTTTTTCTTTTTAAAATATAAAATATTTCAAATATAGCTGAAGGCCCCTGTGTATCCTCGCCTAATCACATTCCTACCCTTGGAGGTGACCGTTATCTTGAGCTCTGGTTTATTACTCCCACATGCTTTTATACTCATATTTCCATTAAAAATATGGCATTGTTTTACATGCTCAAGGTTCACATGAACAGTATCACAGAGCCCTGGTGGCACAGTGGTTAAGAGCTCAGCTGCTAACCAAAAGGTCGGCAGTTCAAATCCACCAGCTGCTCCTTGGAAACCATATGGGGCAGTTCTATTTTATCCTACAGGGGTGCTGTGAGTCAGAATTGATTCAACAGCAACAGGTTTCATACTAATCATTGGGTATCTTACTTTTGATTCAACACTGAGATTTGTCTAACACTGATACAAGTAGCTCTAGTTCGTTCATATATTTTATTCTACAATTTAATCATTCTCCTTTTCACGCATATTTAGGTGAATTACAATTTATCACTACTAAACAATGTTGCAATGAACATTCTTACAGGTGTCTGCTTGTGTCCATGTGCATGTGACCAGTTACCTAGAGTGGGAGCGGACATTCTCATCTTTTTCCTGGCTTGAATAAAAATATTTCCAAAGATTCAATGTTAAGTTTAATGTGTGCTTTAAGTTTTAACAGATAACCTATATCAAGTTAAAGAATTTTATGGAATGCTTTTTGTCATTTGGTTATGTTACCATTTTTTTCCCCACAATTAATGTCTGCAAGCGTCATATGCTCCACGAGCTTTTCTGATTTTGAATCATTCTTGTGTACCTCGGATAATCCCTGCTATCCTTCACTCCACTAATTTATTTAACTTTCACTGGGTTGGGTACTTCTCTATGACTACACAAATCATACGGTCTTCTGTGTGTCTATTCCTGCATCTCTCTCCCAAATAATCTGCCACTGCCTGGAGAGAAGTTACGTCGTATCTTCTCTCTAGAGCCTAAAGGGATGGCGCATGGCAGAGTGGGTGCCAGGAAATGTGCACTGAACAAGCGAATGATTCCTAGATGCCCCCAGGAATCCTACTCCCCTGGTAATGGAGGAGGACAAGAGCTTGCTGTGGAGGGGGCTTCTGGGAGCAGCTTCTTCCACCTCTGCCTCTCCCTTTCCCAGTACACAAATGTCAGCTTGCTGTTATTACTGGAAACTGACTTTCAGCCCATTGGGTCCTCTGGCCCTGTCTAAATCAGCTTAGGGATCCCAAACCAGGACCCAACACTCCCAAAACCCGTTTCTTCTCCCCGCCCCCCCCGTCCATGATTATGGGGTATATTAGGGAAGTAACAGGTTACAAATCAGGATCAGGTTTAACTTGGAAGTAACAGAAACTACCCAGGAGGCAGGATACAGATCGTCAATCAGGAAGCCTATTTCTTTCATTATGTTTTAATTTTTGTTTAATATTTGATGCATGTTACAAAGCATAACAGAACAGCTGTGTTTGCTTTCCCTATGGCATCCCCCGCCTTTCTGCTTATGGCCTGCCATTAAAAAACAGTTTTATCTCATATATCATTTTGTTTTACTCATTTTTGAGCTTTATAAAAATGATATACACAGTCTTCTGCAACTAGCTTCTATCACTATTCTCTGATGCAGCCATGCTGTTGCCTACACCAACTGTTCATTCCTTTCACTAATTCATAGCATTCCATTGTGTGAGTACATTTATCCATCTCCTGTTGATGTATGGTAGACTTGGCTTCAGTTTTCTGCTGTGAAACAATGATGCTATAAACGTTCCTAGGTGTTGGATGACCTGTATGCAAGTTTTTCTTGGGCAGTGGCTTCCAAGCTGTTCAGACAATGACCAGGAGTAAGAAACATATTTTTCGTCACAATTCAATACACATAAATGTGTGAATATATAAATACATAAATACATGAAACGAAACTTCAAAACAATACTTACCCTTACACAACATACTTTGAGCTCTTCTATTTAGCTAATGGACCCACTGATACTTCTTGGTATCAATGTAGTGTTTTCATTTCTAAGAATCACTGTTCTAGGACTGAGCTTTCCAACCAGTGTGCCTGGACAGAGGTAAAAGGTGACCTGTGCCAGAATACTTCATGCCTCAGCCCTTAGGACAGTGCTTTCTTAGGTGCTGGGTCAGACAGTATGTGAATGTTCAACTACAACAGACAGCATCAGCAGTATGCAAGCGTTCTCGCCAGTCTACATTCTCACCAACATTGGCGCGCGCTCTCTCTCTCTGTGTTCTTGATGCACATTTCCCTGATTATCAACAAAGTTAAGTATCTTCTGTTTGTGCACCATTTGTTTCTCTTCTGTGAAATGCTTGTTCATATCACTGCCCATTTTTCTACTGGGTCTTTTTCATACTGATTTGTAAGAATTTATACATTACAGATACCAATCTTTTGTAACCATGGGTTCTTTGTAGTGTCTATCCCCCTTTCAAACTGCACCAAGGTACTCATAATGTCAAGCAGACCCATTACTATTTCCGGCAACAGAGAAAGGAGAGAGAAGCCCCGAGAGGGCAAGTGGGCAAAGTTGTGAAGGAGCAATCCTAGACTCCTCTGCTGAGATTGCCAGGGAGTCTGGAGTTCCCGCCCTGAAGGCCCCCTCCACATACTGGCAAGAGCACCCAATTAGAGAAAAATAACAAAGCCTTTTCATCAAGGGCACAAAGGGTCTGTCTGGGGCCTGCACACATCTCAAGTGTGTTCCTACAGACAATAGGTCATTTGTACTTCATCTGCCTGGGTGATAGCAAGCAGGGCCTAAGGAGAGTGCAGCAGGAAGATGGAAATAAAAGCTGGGGTCACCACAATGCATGTGGATATCCTTCTCCTTAAAACAAAACCCCCAGGAGGCTGCTTCTGCCTCCTCAGTGATAAGAGAAAGGAATCTGTCAACCTGCAACCAAAATGAAGGGCTGGGAAGCAAGCTCCAAATTCTACTAGGCACACTACAGAAAAAAATCTAACAGTGATTCTCTATAACAGGGTCTATGGATGTATTTTTTTTTTTTTTTTTTGCAGGGTCGGGGGGTGTCTCTGAGTTCTTAATGAAAATTTTTAATTTAATGCTTTCATTTCAATCACAGTTTTTTTTTTTTTAAAAGCATATTCTAGCTCATTTGAATGTGCACCTTATGACCAAGTGGAAGGATTTCAGTGCTCACATTTGTGTATTCTACCGTGTTGGAGACAATTAACCAACTTTAATTGTTGACAACTAATGAGAAAAATACAGGTGGACTTAATAAGTTAAGGTCAAACATCACCACATATACTAACGAATGAAGGTTTCTCAGCAGTTCAAATATAGAGAACTGGCAGGAGTCAGGAGTTGCCACACAGCACACAGCAATAAAGAAATGCTAACAAGAATTTCCACCATAGCAACTAGTGGGGAGTAATTAGATTTCAGCAAAAAATTAGCCATCACATTAAATTAATGAAATCAACCTGAATTTTTGAGTTTTAGAATTAGTTTGATTTCAATTTATATGTTTGCTTAGGTTTTATAGCCACATAAGACCCATTAGTATAACAAGTAGAACCTAGTTTTATACTTGAATATATTTAAGTAGCACTATAAAAATGATTTAACACTAGGAGTATGGAAAATTTTTTCTTTTAAATGGGCTCTGTACGTAATCTCAGTTTGAGAATCCAATCTTCTGAGACACTCTCCCCTCCTACCAAGACATACACCTGCCTGAGAACACAGCTTACCTTTTTAACACCCAAAATATCTTCAATGAGGGTTGCTGTTTGTAAGAATGTCTTCTTACTTGTCATAAGTGTAAACAGGAAGATCACAAAGTCATTCTTTTCTGCCAGGCGTTTTGTAACGCCTTCCGTCTGTCAAAAGGGAGAAGGGGAGAAAAGGCAGAATAGGTTGTGACCACAGGATAAAATATAAAGCCAGAGGCACATCCCTTTCAGAACCCCACCTCTGAAAAGCCAACGAAGCTGGGATGTCATGAGTTAATCGTAGGAAATAACTGTAGACTCTCCACTCATGGTACAAAAAGCCTCCTGGTATCCAAGCGATACAACTGGGAGACCATTCTGGAGCTGGAGATGAGAGAAAAACAGGAGGCACCTGCCTCAGTTGGCCTATGAAGTCTAAACTTCAATTGCCTCCATTTGGAAAAAAGACTAAAGTCATTTTGAACAGAAATCAGTGACTAACATGAGTAATTCCATTTAGAGCTCAATCATGGTCAGAACTTAACACAATGAGATGGTGTTTCCTAGAAGGGCTTATATGAGGCTATTCCCAAACTTGAAATCAAATAATGTTTGAAGCCTGGACTTCAACGGTCAGACCCAAGTTCTAATTCCAGCTGTGTGATTTTGAGCGAATCACTTCTTTTTGCACCTCGATTTCCTCATCTGTAAAAATAGTCACCTTGTAAAACTTCGAGAGGATTTAACTAGATGGCGCACATAAAAGGCCCAACAATGTCCAGTAAGTCTCTCCTCTAGCCTATGGTCAAACGGATCTTCTTGGAATCCTCAAAAGCCTTCCAGTTTCCTTTGCTATTCAGTTAAGTCCCATTCTTCTGCCTGACATTCAAAGGTCCTTCAAAAAGGCCACAAGGTACCTGTTCAAGACAGTCTCCTCGAGACGTAGCTTATGCTGGCGCCAGGCTGAACAGCCTGCTGATACACCCATGCACACAGGTCTGTTTCCTACTTCTACTACTTTGTCCCTCCTTTTAGGAATACCCTCATCAACTCCATATCTATTTGTTAAGTCCTATATGCACATTCAATCCAGCAATCACGCACCTAAGTATTTACCTAAGTGAGATGAAGATATATGTTCACATAAAAACCTCCACACAAATGTCTACAGCTGCTTTATACATAATTGCCCCAAACTGTAGCAATCAAGATGCCCTTCAACAGGTGAATGGGTAAACAAACTGTGGTACATCCATACAATAGTGTATTATTCAGTATTAAAAAGAAATGAGCTATGATGCCACAAAAAGACATGGAGGAACCTTAAATGCATACTGCTAAATGAAAGAAGCCAGTCTGAAAAAGCTACATACGGTATGATTCCAACTATATGACATTCTGGAAAAGGCAAAACTACAGAGACAGTGAAAAGATCAGTGGTTGCCAGCGGTTCAGGGGAAGGCAAAGGTGAACAGGTGGAACACAGAGCATTTTTAGGGCAGTGAAACTATTCTGTATGAATCTGTATTGGCAAACACACGACATTACGCAATACAAAGAGTGAACCCTAATGTGAACTATGGACTTTAATTAATATTGGTTCATCAATTTTAACAAATGTACCACAGGAATGCAAGGTGTTAACAGGAGAAACAATGAGCAGAGGGGTAGGGGTAAATGGTAACTTTCTGTACACCTAAAATTACTCTAAAAAATAAAATCTATTTTTAAAAAATCCTATACACCAATGTTTAACCCAGTACCATTTACAATACAGAAATATTTGAGGCAATATAAATGTATATCAATATGGAACAAATACATCAAGTATGCAATGTCCATCCTATGGAATACTATGTCACCATTAGAAAAGATGATATAGCTGAATCTTCATGATTTTTGTAGACTAAAAAATATTGACCACAAGCAGTAGTTACATACATACTTACACATAGCACAAAGTTTCAAAGTATTTGTAGCAAATTGCTGATAGTAGTTTAATCTGGTTAATGGGATCATAAATGATTTAGACTCTGTATTTGGGTCTTATCTGTATTTGCTAATTTTTTTTCAATCAAGAATAAGTTTAGTCGTCAAAATTAAAAACATGTGCCTCAAAGGACTTTATCAACAAAGTGAAAAGACAACCCACAGAGAATGAGAGAAAATATTTAGGAACCATATATATGAAAAGGGTCTAATATCTAAAATATATATAAAACTCCTAGAATTCAACAACAAAAAGACAAACAACTCAATTAAAAACTAGGGGAAAAAAAAAGGGCAAAGGACTTAAACGGACATTTCACCAAAGAAGATACATGAATGCCAATAAGCACATGCAAAGTGCTCAACATTATTAGGTATCAGAGAAATGCAAATCAAAACCACAATGAGACACCACTTCACCCCCACTAGGATGGCTATTATCAGAAAAATGGGGGAAAAAAAGTGTGGCAAGGATGTGGAGAAAGCAGAATCCTCATTCATCGCTATGGAAAGGTAAAATGGTGCAACCACTCTAGAAGATGGTTTAGAAGTTCCTCAAGTTAAACTTATTGCAACCAACATCACAAAGTAACACGTGCATAAATTTTTTAATGAGAAATTAACTTGAGCTCTAAACTTTCACCTAAAGCACAATGAAAGAAAAAAAGCTAAACACAGAATTACAATACGACCCAGCAATTACACTCTAGGTATATCACCAAAACACCTGACAGCAGGGACTCAAACAGATACTGGTATGCCAATGTTCAGTGAACATACAGCAGTATTCACAACAGTCAAAAGATGGCAACAACCCAAGTGTCCACAGATAGATGAACAGAAAAACAAAATGTGGCACATACATACAATGGAATATTACTCAGCCGTAAGGAGAAACAAAGTTCTGATACTTGCTAAGACATGGAGGAACAGTGAAAACATTATACTAAGTGAAATAAGTCAGACAAAAAAGAACAAATATTGTATGATTCCATTTACATGAAATAGCCAGGCTAGGCAAATGCATAGAAACAAAAGTTTATTAGTGTTTACCAAGGGCTAGGGGGTGGGGGTAATGAGGAATTACTGCATAAAGGGTACTGAGTTTCTGTCTGGGATAATAAAAACCTTCTGGAAACGGGTAGTGGTGACAACCACACAACATGGTGAATGCAATTAATGTCACTGAATTGTACACTGAAAAATGGTTAAAATGGCCAATTTTTTGTTAGATATATTTTACCACAATATAATTAAAAATATTTGTTTTGTTATTCATGAAATAAACAAATATCAAACACGGGAATGGGCAAGCCTATCAACTCTTCAAGACGTTACCATGTTCAAAAGGTCTTCTTTGACCTACCTCACATATGGCACTCTTTTTCCTCTGAAGTTTCAGGGACCTGATCTGTATAGTCCAGACCCTTCACAACACTCTCCCTCTCCTCTTCATTCCCCACCCCAATCTCAGTTAACTGTGAGCTATTTGAGGGCAGGACTATATCTTATTCATCTCTGTATCCTTGGTGTCTCCCAGCAGGCCTGGAACATGGCAGGTATTTATCAAATGTTAGCAAGAAGACTAAGACAATAAACGAGGAGTATGAGGGAAGTCAAGGGAACTAGGTAGTGAGAGACCTCAAAAGTTAGGTCCAAGAAGGGATTTAAAATTGCAGTACTGCTAGCCTAAACACACACACAAAACACACCACACACACACACGTGTGTGTGCAAAATACATCCTTGCTACCTTTGGCAACCAGTGGGCTTAGTGGCTTTAATGTTTCTTCATTCTTGTTCAGCCTCTAAACTGAAAAAGTTTCTCAAGGCATACTGCAACAAACATGACTTCTCTTTAAAGCATTTCAACTGTCAGACAAACACATTTTGGTAAATAGGAAACCTGAGGTAAGAAGCATTTTATATTCATAGGGCTAATGTATCAAAGCAAATTTAATTTTTACAGTGAGGGCATCAGTCAAAATGTGCTGAGTGTATAAATTTTGAAGAGTCACAACATTAAACAGGACACTCACAAAAGAAAGTAATCTCAGTCTGGTTCTGTATTAATGTTCTATTTCTGTTCTGAATTCAGTGTTCACTGGCACATTAAAAAACTGTTTTCCTAACCACATCCAGTACTAACACTGGCTATGAGATGTGAAACAGGAATGATTCCAGCTTTATTCAGACAACCAGAAATTCTGGAATACCCAAAGAAACAAAACAAAAAGAGAAATAAATTTACCATTTTCACGAAGCTTAAAAACGTATCTCCAAACAACAAAAAGACAAATAATCCAATTAAAAAATGCACAAGGGACATGAACAGACACTTCACCAAAGAAGACATCTGGATAGCTAACAGACACGAGAGGAAATGCTCGAGATCACTAGCCATTAGAGAAATGCAAATGAAAACTACACTGAGATACCATCTTGCCCCCGACAATACTGGCACTAATCCAAAAAACCGAAAATAACAAATGTTGGAGAGGTTGTGGGGAGACTGGAACTCCTATGCACTGCTGGTGGGAATGCTAAAATGGCACAACCACTTTAGAAAACAATATAGCACTTCCTTAAAAAACTAGATGTAGAAATAGCATACGATCCAGTAGTCCCACTCCTAGGAATATATACCCTAGAAAAATAAGAGCTGTCATGTAAACAGACATATGCACGCCCATGTTCACTACAGCACTATCCACAATAGCAAAAAGATGGAAACAACCTAAATGCTCATCAACAGAAAAATGGATAAACAAATTATGGTACATACACACAATGGAATACTATGCAACGATAAAGAACAAGGATGAATCTGTGAAACATTTCACAACTTGGATGAATCTGGAGGACATTATGCTGAGCAAAATGTTACAACAGGACAAGTATTGTATGAGACCACTATTGTAAGAACTCAAGAAAAGGTTTATACACAGAAAAAAGCATTTGTTGATGATTACAAGTGTGAGGAGGGAAGGGTAGGGAAAATCACTAACTAGATAGTAGACAGTGAAGGGAAGGAAAACACACAATATAGGGGAAGTCAGCACAACTGGGCCAAAGAAAAAGCACAAAAGTTTCCTAGACACACCAAACACTTTTGGGGGCTGAGTAGCTGGGAGCAGGGGACCACAATCTCAGGGGACATCTAGGTCAACTGGCAAAATATGGTTCATAAAGAAAATGTTCTACATCCTCTTTGGTGAGTAGTGTCTGGGGTCTTCTAAGCTTGGGAGCTCCCCCCTAAGAGACATCTACTGGTCCCACCCCACCCAGAGCAAAGGAGAATGAAGAAAACCAAAGACACAAGGAAAACATTAGCCCAAAGGACTAAAAGATCACATGAGCCAGAGATACCACCTGCCTGAGCCCAGAAGAATTAGATTGTGCCTGGGTACCACCAATGACCCCTCTGACAGGGATCACAACACAGAGTCCAAGGCAGAGCAGGAGAAAAATGTAGAAGAGAATTCAAATTCATGAAAAAAAAAAAAAAGACCAGATTTACTGGTCTGACAAAGACTGGAGAAACCCCCAAAACTATGGCCCCTGGACACTGTGCTAACCCAGAACTGAAACCATTCCTGCAGCCCACTTTTCAGACTAAGATTAGATGGGCCTATAAAACAAAAATAACACAGGTGAGGAACGTACTTTTTAATTCAATCAAATATATGAGACCAAATGGGCAACTCATGTCCAAAAGTAAGAAGGCAGGAAGGGACAGCAACTGGACAAATGGACACAGGGAACCCGGGTTGGAAAAGGGGGGCATGCTGTCAAATAATGGTGATTACAACCAATGTCAAGAACAATGTGCATGGATTTTTGAATGAGAAATTAACCCGAACTGTAAACTTTCACCTAACACACACACACGCACGCACACAGAAAAGACTGAAAAAACGTATATATCTCTCTCCAGGCTGTCATATATGCAACCCTACTGCCCTGACTACTCAGCCTCCTCCCCTCTATGTATCAAAGTACTACTCCTCTTTTAGGAACTGGCTAAAACACCTCCTGCTCTGGAAAGCCTTCCCCAATCTTCCTAAGTAAAGATTAACCATCTACACACAGTCCCTCCTTTCCTCTACGTCAGGAGTTCCTAATTGGGGCCTTAAATCCCTAAAGCTATCTACAAAGCTTTGAGTACAAATGTATTTTTCAGGGGAGGGGAGTTTTCCTGATATTTACCATAGGTTCTTGACCTAGTATCTGCCTAGTATCCAAATCAGGGCCTACAAACTAGAATCTAGCAGGCCAAGTTTTATTTGGCCAGTACTACTTTTTAAAATTTAAATGTCTTCAGGCAGGACATGGAACCCTGGTGGTGTAGTGGTTAAGAGCTTGGCTGCTAACCAAAAAGTCAGCAGTTTTAATCTACCAGCCGCTCCTCGGAAGCCCTATGGTGCAGTTCGACTCTGTCCTATAGGGTCACTATGAGTCAGAATCAACTCGATGGCAATGGGTTTTTTTTTTTTTTCTTCTTTTTAGGTAGAACATGATTGCTCCAGGGGCGTCACAATTTTCAAAAGTCCCCACTTTAACACTAGGCAATTTAAAACATTTCCTGTTTACTCCTGATCCCTGGAGGCAATGGTGTTTCCAACTACAAAGGTCCTAGGTTCTCCAAACTAGAATCTGCATAGTTGGACCACATTGTCCCATGCCCTTATTTTTATTCATGTATTTTTATTTTTTTATCTGAACTGTACTTTACTGGAATATCATTGGTTAACATTAGGCGCCACGATTAACAAACAGCCTCATAAAACTAATGGCTATACAGAAGCTGCCAATGATGGAATCATTATATCCTACACTGTCTTTCTCATAAATATAATTTCTTACTGGTTTTAGTTACAGGAATAATTGTGCTTTTTTGAACAACTGGTTTATTTTTATCTTATAAATCTGTCTGTACCACTAGCTGCATATGGCTGCTGAACACTTGAGATGTGGCCTGTCCAAACTGAGACGTGCTTTGAAAGTAAAATATACGCTAGATTTAGAAAACTTAGTATTAAAAAAGAATATAAATGTCCCAATAATTATTTGTATTGATTACATGTTGAACGACAATATTCCATATATTGAGTCAAGTAAAATATATTATCAAAATTAATTTCACCTATTTATTCTTACTTTTTAAAATTTTTAAAAATATGGCTACAAGGAAATTTAAAATAACCTAAGTGGCTTCCATTTTATTTCTATCGGGCTATGCTGTTACAGATGCTAAACCATTTGAGTGTTCAATCTTCCCTTATTTGTACTGTCTGCTAGGAAGCTCAGACCCAATTTTGTGATTCATGCATAGTACGGATGGTTTATATTTTCAAAACAGTCCAATTCCTAGATATATTTTATATCTCCATTCTTGTTTTATCCTTCTCTTTCTTACGTATTCTAAATTTACGATCTTGGTAGATTTTACATACTCCATAACCAAAAATCAAACCCAATGCCGTCAAGTCGATTCCAACTCAGTGATCCCAAAGGACAGAGTAGAAAACCGTCCCCACAGGATTTCCAACAAGTGGCTGATGGATTCAAACTGCCAACCTTTTTGGTCAGCAGCCGAGCTCTTAACCACTGAGCCACCAGGACTCCATATACTCCATAAGAGATCTGAAATCCTTTTTGAATAAGAAATAAAATGGAGTTAAACATTTTTTTTCCTAAATTTTATTTCGTTGTTGTTGTTGAGAATATACACAGCAAAATACACACCAGTTCAACAGTTTCCACATGTACATTTTAGTGACACTGAGTACAACCTTCAAGTCGTGCAACCATTCTCACCCTCATTTTCTGAGTTGTTCCTCCCTCCTTAACATAAACTCACTGTTCCCTAAGGTTCCTATCTTTCGAGTTGCTGTTGTCACTTTGATCCCATAACCCAAAAACCTACTGCCAGCGAGTCGAGTCCAACTTGTAGCAACCCTAGAGTCCATACAGTTTTTAAAAGAGCATAATGCTCAAGGAAGACATTTTTTTACTAGTTAAGCTGAACTATCGTTTGGTTTTAAGAAAATGTCAGGGGCCATTTTTGGTTTAAGGTATAAAGGTTATCTCAGGGAAATAGTTTTAGAAGTTTAACCACCCTCCATGGCTCCAGAAAGTTTGGAGTCCATGAGAATTTGAGATTCTTTTCTGCATTTCCCTTCTTTTGATCAGGACTCCGCTACTGAAACTCTGAAAAAAATGTTCAGTAATGGTAGCTGGGCACCACCATTTCTTCTGGTCTCATGGCAAAGGAGGCAGTCGTTAATGGAGGCAATTAGCCACACATTCATATCCTCCTATTTGTCTTTCCGTCCTCTAGGCACTACAGAAAAAGTAGGAGACAGAACAAAAGCACTAAACACATTACTAGGCCAATTAACTGGGATGTCTCATGAAACCCTGACCCTAAACCTCCAAACCAAGGAACCGAATTCCATGAGGTATTTGGCTGTACATAAGCAGCTATTTTTTTTTGTCACTATTGTAAATATGTCTATTATACACCTTTCGCCAATTCAGCTTTTTACAGGTGTACAATTTATTGACAATTACAATAATCAGGTGTGCAACCCTACCCTAATCAATACGATTTTTCCATCACTGTTAACCCACTTTTTTCCCCTCGCTCCCACCCCTGGTAACCACTAAAAAACTTTGGTCTCTAAACATATTTGCCTTTTCTTGTCTTTTATATAAGTGAGGTCATATAATATTTGCCCTTTTTGTGACTGACTCAGCATAATGTCTTCAAGCTCCATCCACGTTGTAGCATGTATTAAGACTTCATTTCTCCTACTGGCTGAGTAGTAGCAAAACCACAATGAGATACCAAATGTACCACATTTGTACCTGTTCATCGGCATTAGATGGTTTTCCACCTTTTGGCTATTGTGAATCCTGCTGCAGTGAACACAGGTGTATAAGTCTCTTTTTGGGTTTCTGCTTTCAAGTCTTTTGGGTATATGCCTAGGACTGGAATTGCTGGGTCATGTTGCTGTTAGGTGCCATCGAGTTGGTTCCGACTCATAGCAACGCTATGCACAACAGAACGAAACACTGCCTGGTCCTCCGCCATCCTTACAATTGTTGTTATGCTTAAGCTCCCTGTTGCAGCCACTGTGTCAATCCACTTTAAGGGTCTTCCTCTCTTCTACTGACCCTGTACTCTGCCAAGCATGATGTCCTTCTCCAGGGACTGATCCCTCCTGACAACATGTCTAAAGTACGTTAAAACGCAGACTTGCCATCCTTGCCTCTAAGGAGCATTCTGGCCACACTTCTTCCAAGACAGATCTGTTCGTTCTTTTGGCAGTCCACGGTATATTCAATATTTTTCGCCAACACCACAACTCAAAGGCGTCAACTCTTCTTCGGTCTTCCTTATTCATTGCCCAACTTTCACATGCATATGATGCAATTGAAAATACCATGGCTTGGGTCAGGCGCACCTTAGTCTTCAGGGTGACATCTTTGCTTTTCAACACTTTGAGGAGGTCCTTTGCAGCAGATTTGCCCAATGCAACGCGTCTTTTGATTTCTTGACTGCTGCTTCCATGGCTGTTGATTGTGGATTCAAGTAAAATGAAATCCTTGACAACTTCAAACTTTTCTCTGTTTATTTCATGTTGCTCACTGGTCCAGTTGTGAGGATTTTTGTTTTCTTTATGTTGAGGTGTAATCCATACTGAAGGCCGTGGTCTTTGATCTTCATTAGTAAGTGCTTCAAGTCCTCTTCATTTTCAGCAAGCAAGGTTGTGTCATCTGCATAACACAGGTTGTTAATGAGTTTTCCTCCAATCCTGATGCCCCATTCTTCTTCATATAGTCCAGCTTCTCAGATTATTTGTTCAGCATACAGATTAAATAGGTATGGTGAAAGAATACAACCCCGACACACACCTTTCCTGACTGCCTCTTGATCTATGGAAAGGTTCCTCTGAGCACAATTAAGTGTTCTGGAATCCCCATTCTTCACAGTGTTATCCATAGTTTGTTATGATCCACACAGTCGAATGCCTTTGCATAATCAATAAAACACAGGTAAACATCCTTCTGGTATTCTCTGCTTTCAGCCGGGATCTGTCTGACATCAGCAATGACATCCCTGGTTCCACGTCCTCTTCTGAAGTCGGCCTGAATTTCTGGCAGTTCCCTGTCGATATACTGCTCCAACCATTTTTGAATGATCTTCAGCAAAATTTTGCTTGTGTGTGATATTAATGATATTGTTCTATAATTTCCACATTTGGTTGGATCACCTTTCTTGGGAATAGGCATAAATATGGATCTCTTCCAGTCACTTGGCCAGGAAGCTGTCTCCCATATTTCTTGGCATAGACGAGTGAGCACCTCCAGCGCTGCAGCTGTTTGTTGAAACATCTCAACTGATATTCCATCAATTTCTGGAGCCTTGTTTTTCGCCAATGCCTTCAGAGCAGCTTGGACTTCTTCCTTCAGTACCATTGGTTCCTGATCATATGCCACCTCTTGAAATGGCTGAATATTGACTAATTCTTTTTGGTATAATGACTCTGTGTATTCCTTCCATCTTCTTTTGATGCTTCCTGTGCCGTTTAATATTTTCCCCATGGAATCCTTCACTATTGCAACTCGAGGCTTGAATTTTTTCTTCAGTTCTTTCAGCTTGAGAAACGTCGAGCGTGTTCTTCCCTTTTGGTTTTCCATCTCCAGCTCTTTGCACATGTCATTATAATACTTTGTCTTCTCGAGAGGCTCTTTGAAATCTTCTGTTCAGTTCTTTTACTTCATCAATTCTTCCTTTTGCTTTAGCTGCTCGACGCTCGAGAGCAAGTTTCAGAGTCTCCTCTGACATCCATCTTGGTCTTTTCTTTCTTTCCTGTCTTTTCAGTGACCTCTTGCTTTCTTCATGGATGATGTCCTTGATGTCATTGCACAACTCGTCTGGTCTGCAGTCACTAGTGTTCAATGCGTCAAATCTGTTCTTCAGATGGTCTCTAAATTCAGGTGGGATATACTCAAGATCATATTTTGGCTCTCGTGGACTTGCTCTGGTTTTCTTCAGTTTCAGCCTGAACTTGCATATGAGCAGTTGATGGCCTGTTCCACAGTCTGCCCCTGGCCTTGTTCTGACTGATGATATTGAACATTTCCATCGTCTCTTTCCACAGATGTAGTCGGTTTGGTTTCTGTGTGTTCCATTTGGCGAGGTCCATGTGTATAGTCCCCGTTGATACTGGTGAAAGAAGGTGTTTGCAGTGAAGAAGTCGTTGGTCTTGCAAAATTCTATCATCCGATCTCCGGCATTGTTTCTATCACCAAGGCCATATTTTCCAACTACTGATCCCTCTTCTTCGTTTCCAACTTTTGCATTCCAATCACCAGTAATTATCAATGCATCTTGACTGCATGTTTGATCAATTTCAGACTGCAGCAGCTGATAAAAATCTTCTATTTCTTCATCTTTAGCCCTAGTAGTTGGTGCGTAAATTTGAATAATAGTCGTATTAACTGGTCTTCCTTGTAGGCGTATGGACAGTATCCTATCACTGACAGCACTGTACTTCAGGATAGATCTTGAAACGTTCTTTTTGACGATGAATGCAACACCATTCCTCTTCGAGTTGTCATTCCCAGCATAGTAGACTATATGATTGTCCGATTCAGAATGCCCAATACCAGTCCATTTCAGCTCACTAATGCCTAGGATATTGATGTTTATGCGTTCCATTTCATTTTTGACGATTTCCAATTGTCCTAGATTCATACTTTGTACGTTCCAGGTTCCGATTATTAATGGACGTTTGCAGCTGTTTCTTCTCATTTTGAGTCGTGCCACATCAGCAAACGAAGGTCCTGAAAGCTTTACTTCAGCCACGTCATTAAGGCCGACTCTACTTTGAGGAGGCAGCTCTTCCCGAGTCATCTTTTGAGTGCCTTCCAACCTGGGGGGCTCATCTTTCAGCACTATATAAGACAATGTTCCACTGCTATTCATAAGGTTTCATAAGGTTTTCAACATATCTGTTAGTTTGTTGTACTGTGGGGGCTTGTGTGTTGCTGTGATGCTGGAAGCTATGCCACCAGCATCCAGATACCAGCAGGGTCACCCATGGAGGACAGGTTTCAGCTGAGCTTCCAGGCTAAGACAGACTATGAAGAAGGACCCGGCAGTCTACTTCTGAAAAGCATTAGCCATTGAAAACCTTATGAATAGCAGGGGAACACTGTCTGCTGGGTCATATGGTAGTTCTATTTTTAGTTTTTTTGAGGAATTGCCACACTGTTTTCCACAACGGCTGTACCATTTTGCATTCCCACCAGCAATGGATAAGAGTTCTAATTTCCCCAGATCCTCACCAACATTTGTTGTTTTCTGTTTTTTTTTATGTAATCTTAGCCATCCTAGTGGGAGTGAACTGGTAGCTCATTGTGCTTGTTTTGTATCTCTCTGATGCCTAATGACATTGAGCAACTTTTCTGTGTTTGGTGGCCATCTGAATGTCCTCTTTAGTGAAATGTCTAGTCAAGTCCTTTGCCCATTTTATGACTGGGTTATTTGCCTTTTTGTTGTTAAGCTGTCTAAGTTTTATATATATATTTTGGTTATTAGATTCTTATCGGAAATATGGTTTCTGAAGACATTCTCCCAGTTGGGAGCTTGTCTCTTCAACTTTTTTGGTGAAGTCTTTTGACGAACAAAATTGTTTAAATTTTTATGAGGTCACATTTATTTTGTCTTTTGCTGTTTGTGCTTTTCTTATTAGATAATCCGTTGTTAAAAGCTAGGCCCAACAGCATTGCCCTACATTTTCTTCTAATAATTTTATGGTTTGAGTTTGCACATTTAGGTTAACCCATTTTAAATTTGTTTTTGTGTATGGTATGAGACATGACTCCTGTTTCATTTTTCTGCATGTGTAAATCCAATTTTCCCAACACCACATGCTGAAGAGACTCTTCTTTCCCCGTTGTACAGACTTAGCACCCTCATCAAAAATCAGTTGACCATAGATGTGTGGGTTTATTTATGGACTCTCAATTCTATTCCAGCTGTCTATGTGTCTACTGTTATACCAGTACTAGGCTGCTTTGGTTACTGTAGCTGTATATATAAAAAAAAAAAAAAGCCGCATAGTACGTTTTAAAATCAGGAAGTGTGCGTCCTACTCTTTCTCTTTCAACATTGCTAAAGCTCTTCAGAACCTCTTGCCATTCCATACAAAGTTGAGGACTGGTTTTTTTTATTTCTGTAAAGAAGGCTGTTGAAATTTTGATCGGAATTGTGTTGAATCTACAGATTGCTTTGGGTAGTAATGACATCTTAACAATATCAAGTCTTCCAATCCATGAACATGGAACATTTTTCCATTTATTTAAGTCTTCTTTAATCCCTTTCAGCAGTATCTTACACTTTCCGTTGTAGAAGTCCTTCACGTCCCTGGTTAGATTTATTCCTAGGTATCTTATTCTCTTGGGTACTACTGTAAATGGAACTGTTTCTCTAATTTCCCTTTCAGATTTCTCATACAGAAACTCAACTGATTTTTGCTTGTTAACCTTGTACCCTGCAACTTTGCTAAATTCTTGTATTAGCTCTAGAAGTCTTCTTGTGGACTCTTTTGGATACTTTTATATATAGAATCATACCATCTGCAAATAGAGATAATTTTACTTCTTTTCCAGTCTGGGTACCTTTTATTTTTCTTGTTGTATTGCTCTGGCTAGGGTTAAACATAATTTTTGTATTTCCACAATATATGGATTTTACTTCTGCAGTACCACTTGTTTCATCCTGCTTTGTTTTATGGCTCACTATTTACATGGTTTACTACATCATGCGCTCCTAAAAGACAGGTACTGTGTCATTACGGAAACCCTGGTGGTGCAGTGGTTAAGAGCTACGGCTGCTAACTAAAAGGTCGGCAGTTCTAATCCACCAGGGGCTCCTTGGAAACCATATGGGGCAGTTCTACTCTGTCCAATAGGGTCGCTATGAGTAGGAATCTACTCGACGGCAAACAACAACATGCCACTATATCTAACATTGATGCACTCCTTTCAAAGTGCCTTCTCATCTATTATCTAATTTAGTTCTCACAATAACCTTATGATGTTAGTATGACCGCTAACTGCATTTCTGATAATAAAGTTAGGCTCAAGGGGGTGAACTAATAGCCACTAAGCCAAGAGCCAGAACACAAAATCAAGTTCTAACACTAAGTACTGGGCTCTTTTCCTTCTACCAAATTGCTTCCTTTACACACCACTCATTCAGTGATCAACACCGTAGACTGTCCTGCTCTTATTTTGTTAACAAGGAAAATGAAGGAACAGGCAGGATCTTAGACTGTGGAGTTGAAAGGAATCTTAAAGGTCATAGGCACCCTTCCAATACCTGCACCCCTTTCACAAGGAACTGTTCACTCTCTGCTTGGATGCCTCCAGAGCTAAAGGAGTTCAGTACCTGCTAAGGCAGCCCAGGCTCTTAACGGTTATGAACTTCTGCCTCCTCATAATTTCTACCTGTTGGTTTTGGTTCCCAGGCACACAAAAAATAAGTCCAATTCCCTCAGTGTCTGAAGATAGCTCTCATGTCTGCCACCCCCACTTGAATCTTCCCTTCTCAAACACTGCAGATGTGATGGAGACATAAGTGGGGCCCCAACAGCAGGGTACTTACACAGACACAGGTATTATACAGGATGCTCAAGCAGTCCTTGGACATTTCATCACTTACTGAAAGTGAAAGGGAATAATTGATTATTTTTCTTATTAAAAAGAGAGTGTAATGTTAAATTTTTTGAACATAAAAACTGTTACTCACAATCCCCTCCAAGATGATTACTTCCTTTTGGCATACCTCCTTCCAGACCTTGTCTACCAAAGATTTTCACAGTGCCCATCAGAACCTACGAACCAATTTGTATACTGCTTTTTGGTTTGACATAGTAGCCATTTTCCTATTACATTCCAGCATCTTCATAATTTTAAACCGTTGTGGTTCCATCATTCAACAAAGCTATTTTCCCTTTTTGTGGCTTGCTTTTGTTAGGTGTTTTGTTTTGTTTGCTGTTTAAGAAGACTACAAATAAAATGATATAGTACATCTGTGTAGCCTTATTACGCTTCTGTTGAGCTGGTTCAACACAAATTTCCAAAAGTAGAACTACTAGAACCTAAAGTATAAGCTTAATTACTCGTTATAAATTTCCATTGAAAGTTCTACCAGCAACAAGCAAGGATACCATTTTTATCAAAGACTTACCCATTATGAGCGCTTTTTGCTTTGTTTTTTTTTTTGTTGTTGTTACTTGTTTTAGGTAGCTGGCTTTTAATGTCTGACTTACTAATTCCAATAAGAAACTAGCTACCTCTTGAGTAGGAACAGGAGAGACACACAAAAAGGAAATTCAGTATTTATGACCCCAAAACCGAGGATGATAAAAGTGAGTATGAATCATGGAGCAAATGTTTTGGTTTGTATTGCTTTTATTTTTTAAAAACTGTGCTCATCCACTCTTACGCTGTTACCATAAACTCTAAAATACTAGGTTTCCCCCTGAGATCTCAATCGGCAAGCTAGCTTAAGAATTGCAGATGCCCTTTATCTGTCGTCATTACCATGCGCTCTACTGCGCTTTTGGCTTGTTTATTTATTTAATGATGTCAGAGCAGGGTGGAACACCAGAACAGTGTATCTCAGTATTTCCAGATCTTCTATTTTCAAAGGGAATTAGAATTCTTTCATTAATCAAATATTTATTCAGTACCTACTCTAGATCAGATGCAGAGTATAGAATGAAGGGGCGAAAAAAAAGACAGTCTTGGCTCTCATGGAGCCTATAAGTCTAATGAGAGGAAAAGAGAATAAATAAGTATACCAACAAGCATTCACACGATGCTACTTGCTACAAGGAAAATAAAGAACATGAAGAACCGATTTAGATACAGTAGAAAAGCTGAGACATGAAAGATGAATATGAGTCCTCTTAAGCACTACCACACATACAAATGAGGTCTTATACAGTACGTCCTATTGGTGTTAGAAAAAATGTACATACACGATGTTTGTAGAAAGGTATTCATCTATTCATCAAACGTTAATTGAAATGATTTCTGGCTTTTAATGCCAGAGTAAATGCATTTACTCTTTCTTTAATTCAACACTGAATACCTAAAAAGAGTATCTGTAACATACGTTGTTATAAAAATAATAGAATAATACCTATATACCTATCGCCAAGATTAAGAAATAATGCACTACCAGAAGACTTTTACTTTTTACTACGCGTACGCTGATAATGACTGGACTTTTTACAAAAAGCACACATTATCTATCTCTTTAACAAAAAACTATTATTAGAGGCCATTGAGTCAATTCCAACTCATGGTGGCTGCATATATGCAGAGCAGAACTGTGCCACAGAATTTTCAAGGCTGTGACCTTTTGGAAGCAGATCGCCAGGCCTGTCTTCTGAGGTACCTCTGGGTGGGTGTGAACCACCATCCTTTTGGCCAGGAGATGAGTGCTTAACTGTTTGTGCCGCCCAGAGACTCCAAGTAAAAAAACAGATGCAGTTTTTTAAAAAAATAAAGTCATTTTACCAGGCTATTCCTTACTTTCTCAGTTAACTATATAAATGAAAAAAGACTTCAAAAAAGACATAAAAGCTTGACGCAAGGACTGTGGAAAGTACAAAGATGCAATTCTTTTAGTAGTTTCCACATTTTTAAAGCACTTGATCTGTATTTCTACCCAGCATAGAATGAATAGTTAGGGGGTGAGGAAGGCATCCCACAGCTGAATGGGAGGCACTCACTCAATGTAAGACATTAAAAAGGGAAAGAAGAGCAACTCATGGGAACTACTGCCACACCAGCAGTTTGGGAAATGAAGACAAGTAGCTGACAGCTATACTTACTTTTCAGTTTCTGTCCCCGGATAGAGATTGTAGGCCTCATAAGAATTTCTACAAGGAGCTATAAAAAAAAGAAAAAGAGAATAAAATCTTTAAAATGAATCTAAAACGCAACTTATAAAACAGTCTTAGCCATGACAACTCATAGGCCAAATATCTGTCACAGTATTATAATGTCGTCTTCTTCAGGGACAGATAGGAGGCGGTAAAATTCACTAGAAGGAGCATTGTACCAAGAGTCAGGAAGCTGGGTTCTAGTCCCAGCTCAGTCATCTATTCCCCATGTGAACTTGGGCAAATCCCTGCCTGTCCCTGGGCCTCACGGTTCTCATTTTTAAAAATAAATGTGTTAGACTAGGTAATCTCTGGGATTCAAAGTGGCTTTAATTTTTTAAAAGCTGTGCAACATTATCACTACTGTGATTCCTCTTTTGCTTCAAGAACATCTGTGCATGTAAACTTATAAAAAGGATCTTAAAAGATACACTGATTTCTACAGAAGCTGGGGGTGAGACATTCATTTTTCAATTTATATACTTTTAATACAACAAATAATTTTGCTTAAACTGTTTAAAATAAGCATGTATTAAAAAAAACATTCTGTTGAGACAAATTAGGGCATTATGATGATAAAGAATCAATCCATCAGAAACATACAACAATTATAAACATATATGGACCTAACAACAAGAGCCCCAAAATACATAAGCAAAAGCGGACAGAATTAAAGGGAGAAATAGACAAGTTAATATTAATAGCTGGATACTTCAATATCCTATTTTTAATAATGGAAAGATAACTAGCCGAAGATCAACAAGAAAACAGAAGGACTGAACAAAATTATAAACCATCTTAGCTTAAAAGATACCTATGGTACACTCCACCCAACAGCAGATTATACATTCACTCCAGTGACACGGATCATTCTCCAGTGTAGATCATGCATCGGGCCATAAAATAATCCTCAAGAAATTTAAAAGAAGTGAAATCATACTAAGTATGTTCTCTTGACCATAACGAATTAGTGGTGATCAACGTACAACTTTGTGAGTATACTAGAAACCACTGTATTATGGTTAAAAGGGTTAATTTCATGGTATGTGAATTGTATCGCAATAAAGCAGTTATTAAAAAAAATCCTGCTAAATAAATTCTAGGTTAATATAAACCAAAAATAAAGGTTAGAGAGGAATACTCCGAAAGTCTTTGAGAGTACACACTTCAACTGGAAGATCAAAGAACGCCTCTGTTCATCTCAAACCAGCAGCAAATCTTTAGAAAAGAAATCCACATTCTTGAGATTGCTCCTGACATGAACGAGACACAACAATTCGACACCCTGAACGGAGAGAGGCTGTGGAATATGCGTTGTTTTAGCCTGGGGCAGCGGCTTACAAAATAAAAAACCTCGACCAGCGCTGGCTGCACTGAGGAGAGCAGTATCTGGGAGAGCGGGGGCCGGGGGCAGCGGAGAGAAGTCTCGTGACTTGTGGCAAGAGTGAAGGCTGTCCTGAACACAGGCCAATTCTGCTTTATGGGACAGAGTTACAATGCTGTTCTCTAGAAAAGCTGATTTATGATCATAGAGGATATACAACTTTGTAGCCTGATCTTTTCATTAAGAATTTTCCTGTTATTATAAACTTTAACATTGTTAATGGCTGCATACACTTGAACCAAGTGGTTGAAATAACCATTATCTTCCTCCTGGTGAATACTTTTGGCCATTATACACAATGCTCCACCAAACATCTATGTATTCAAAGCTTATCAAAGAAGCTAGAGTTCCCAGGTTCCCTAAGAACAACTGTCAATGGGACTAAGAAGAACCTTTCCTCCCCATAAAGCCAGACATGCACTCTCTGGTTCGCTAATCCCTATAGTCATTTAATTTATGCAGATAAGCTTATTCTAGACCTGTTCCGTTGGATTAAATTACTTACTTGGCCCCCAAAGGAATCTGACGCTTTTCACTTTTCATGTTAGAGGCTGGGTCAAGTTGATGAGAAGTGATCTAACCTCCCTCATACTTCTTCCCACTCAACACCCCCTCCAAAGGTCACTACCAGTCTAACTTCTATTTCCACAGATTAATTTTACCTGTCTTTAAACTGTCCAGTTACATAAATGGAATCATACACTGCATTCTTTTGTGCCTGGATTCATCTGTTCAGCATTATGTCTGTGAGATTCACCCAGGCTGTATGGAGTAGCAGCTCATGCTTTTTCATTGCTCTGTAGTACTCCTTACATGAATTTATCACAATTTATCCATTCTCCTGTTGATAAGACATTTGACTTGTTTCCAGTTTGAGGCTATTCACTGTACTATTAACAGTCTCCTTTTTTTTTTTATATGGTTATATGTCTTTTACATGTGTGTTCTGGAAACCCTGGTGGCATAGTGGTTAAGTGCTACGGCTGCTAACCAAAGGGTCGGCAGTTTGGATCTGCCAGGCGCTCCTTGGAAAGTCTATGGGACAGTTCTACTCTGACCTATAAGGACACTATGAGTCGGAATCAACTTGACGGCACTAGGTTTGGTTTGGTTTCGGTTTTATATGTCTTTTGAAGGACATATGTAAATACTTCTTTTAGGTATATAAGAAAGGGGAGAACCGTTGAATCATACGGTATGGGTATGTTCAGTTTCAGCAGATAAAGCCAAACGGTTTTCCAAAGGGGGTGTGTAAATCTACACTCCCAACGGTAGTGTATCAGAGTTTCTACTGTTCCATACTCTTGCCAATCCTTGGGGTTGGCAGACTTTTTAACATTAGCTATTTTTATTCTAGCGGGTGGGTAGTGGTATCTCATTAAGGTTTTATTTCTATTTCCCTGATGATTAATGAAGATGAACACATCTGCATATGTTTAATTGTTGGTGGGGCTGTCTTTTATGAACTGCCTATTCAAATCTCTGGGCCATTTTCTTCTGGGTTTTCTTTATTGATTTTTAAGGAGTTCCTTTTCTTTTCTTGTTATGAGGCCACTGTGGGTAAGTCCTGTTACAAGTAGCTTCTTTCTCTCTCTGGGTTGTCTTTCAACCTCTTAACCAAAAAAAAAAAAAAAAACCCAAACTCATTGCCGTTGAGTCGATTCCGACTCATAGTGACCCTATAGGACAGGGTAGAACTGCCCCATAGAGTTTCCAAGGAGCGTGGTGGATTCGAACTGCCAACCTTTTGGCTAGCAGCCGTAGCCCTTAAACACTACGCCGCCAGGGTTTCCTTCAGCCTCTTAGTGGTATTTTATTTCATTGTATTTTATATATATATAAGAAAACATTTGCCATTACAACCATTTTTACGTGTACAATCCGGTGACATTAATTACATTCACCATGTTGTATAATTATCACCACCATTTCCAATTTTTTTTTCATCACCCTAACAGAAACTCAGGACCCCTTATGCAGTAATTCCCCATTTCCCCTCTCGCCAACCTCTGGCAACCACTAACAAACTTTAATCTCAATACATCTGCCTAATCTAGATATTTCACATAAGCAAAATCATATAGTATTTGTCCTCTTGTGTCTGACTTTTCTCACTTAGCGTATTTTCAAGGTTCATCCACGTCATAATATGAAGCAGAACTTCATTTCTCTTTATGGCTGAATAATATTCCAGTGTATGTATACACCACATTTTGTCTATCCACCGATCTGCTGATGGACACGGGTTATTTCCACCTTCTGGCTGTTGCAAATAAGGCTGCAATGAACACTGATGTAAAAGTATCCGCTTTCAATTCTTTCGGCTATAGAATCTAGGAGAACTGCTGGGTTTTATGGTGATTCTATGTTTAACTTTTTGAGGAACCGCCAAATGTTTTCCACAGCATCAGCCCCTTTATGGCATTTTTTTAAATAAACATAAGGCTTTTATTGTAGAAAATATTTATCAATGTTTCTGTTTACAATTAGCATTTTTTGTGTCTTATTTAAGAGCTCTGTCTGTCCCTATTCCAAGCTAATGAAAATATTCTCCTATTTTGGCTTCTTGAAACTTTTTGGTTTCACCTTTCATATTTAAGTCTATATTCCATCTGGAATTGATTTCTGTGTATGGCATGCAGTAGGGATCAAGGTTAATTTTTTTCTACATGGATATCGAGTTGATCTAGTAGCACTTATTATGAAACCATTTTTTTCCCATTGGACTGCACTGACACCTTTGTCATGGGCTAGGTGACTACACAGGAGGCTCACAGTACTACTAAGCCCAATTCTAACTGCCAGGTTAGGGAAATGAATAGGAGAAGGAAAAAAGAAAAATGGGAAGAAAGAGGAACCCTGTTGGTATCAAGGAACCAGATCCACCTTGGATGCTGAACACGGGGGACACTTAAATAAACACTCCATTACCCTCACAAGATACACAAGCTACCAAAATTCAGAATACTCCAGAACACCAAAATCAGATAAATTCTTTGATATTTCAAGGGCTCTTATTTCAAAGAACTGTCCTATGTTTGGAAAATACACATTTCAATTGCTTTCTGATCTACATGTAATTTAAACATACATCTCTACGAATGGGGTAAAACATTAAGCAACGCAGCCAATGGGAAGAAGGATGGATGACTATGTGGATGAAGGCAAGTCAATTCATCTCTGTGTGTCTATTTTCTCAAAACAACATGAGAGACCCTTAAATTCCTTCCAGGTTCTCTATGCCCCTAGAAAAATTTGAGACTGGTAAAAAGTGGTTAGATTCTGGATCTATACTATAGGGAGAGATAACAAGATTTGCTAGAAATGAGATGCGGGGTATAAGAGGAGAAGAGGAATAAAGGATAACTCCAAGGTTTTTGCTCTGAGCAACCGAAAAGATGGTGATGCCATTTACTGAGATGAGGAAGACTGTAGGTGGGGTAAGTTGTAGTTAGGGGAGATGAGAAATTCCATTTGGAACATGTTACATTTGAGATGTCTATTAGGATAACAAATGGAGATGTCAAGTAGGCTACTGGATGTAAGTCCAGAATTCGAGCAAGAGGTCTGCTCTGGAGTTATAAACATGGGAGTTGGCAGTATAAAGATGGTATTAAAAAGGCGTAAGTAAAAATGGTATCATCAAAGAAGCAATTATGAACAGGCAAGGGAATTCAAGGACTAAGCCTTCAAGACTCAAATGTTATAATGGTCAGGGAGAAGAGGAAGAACCAGCAAAAAATTGAGGAGTGGTCAGTGAGGTATGAGGAAAATTAGGGGAGTGTGGTGTCCTGGAAGCCAAAGAAAACAGTGTTCTAAAAAGAAGGAGGCCATCAACTGCGTCAAATGCTGCTGCTAAGTCAAGTAACACGACAACTAAAAAGCCACCATTGGATTTAGCAAAATTGAGCTCACTGGTGACCTTGCCAAGAGTGGTCTGGTACAGCAGTGGGGTGAAAGCTAGACTAGAGGGCATTTAAGAGAGAATGGGAGAAGAATTAGAGACCTTAAGTAAATACAACTCTTCCAAGGAATTCTGTTGCAAAATAGAATTTTGCTGAGATGAGAAATAGAATCAAAAGAGTTTGTTTTTCTTAAATACAGGAGAACTAACAGCATGTTTTTAATGCTAATTAAGAACAATCTGGTAGGGCAGATAGTGCAGAAAAGAGAGACTTGCTGAAATGATGTTTTACCTCATAAGGCTATTATGAAAATTATTAAATGAGATAAATTGTGATGATGAGATTATTAGTGATTACTAAATTATTAAAAGGGGGCAACGATATCTATCACTTATCAAGTACTAAGTATATTATTACTCTTAAACATTTATTAAGCAGGCATCATGCTAACCCATTGCAGTAGAGTTGATTTCAAGTCATAGCAACCCTACAGGAAAGAGCAGAACGGCGTCATAGGGTTTCCAAGGAACGGCTGGTGGATTCGAACCATCACCTTTCAGTTAGCAGCCAAGTATGCTAGGGGCTAGGAATATGATCAATCATGATCACTACTCTCAGCTTACGAACTACTGGTATAGACAGAGAAATACAAAATTACAATTCAGTTTGGTCAGTGCTATAATGGGAATCAACCTGAGTTTTACGGGAATACAAAGGTGGAAAACCCACACAGACCTAGGAGGTGGGAAGGGTGACTGGAAGACTTCTGGGCAGAAGTCAGATCTTAGCTGAGAAATGAATACTAAGTGTGTGCACCAGGGAAGGGACTGGAAAGAGAGTGTTCAAAGCAGGGAGAACATCACACACAAAGGCTCTAAGGTGAAAGTCCTTCCAGCTGACTGGAGCACAGGGCTGTAGGAGGGTCATGAGAGAAGCTGGAGAGATCTGCAGGGCCCCTGTAAACCATTTTGAGAAGTCTGGAATTTATCCTGAAAGCAGTCTGGAACCTACCGTCAAAGGTTTAGGAAAAACAGGAGGTGGCTTGAAATAGCTAATGTGGAGAAAAGGAAAAAATGTGACTGGGGAAAACAGGATTCTGCCGGATAACTGAAGGTATAATTCAAGCTGGAAACAATGAATTTACAGTGGCACTGATCAACACTACAACATGATTTTCACCAACAGAGCCAAGCATCACTTGGGCAAAGAAAGACGCATTGGACAGACCCATGGCTGCAGTTTCTCTAAACAGGTAAAATGGAACGCAATGGGACAAGGGAGTATAGGATTTTGGCAAGGGTGGAAAAACAGACTGTGGAGACTAAATCAGATAGGGAAAGACTGAAGAAGGCTGATGGGGGGTAGAGGAGAGTCACAACTCCAGATTCGGAAAAATTAATTCCACGATTCCTAAAAACTAGTAAATGCCATCTTAAGGTCTATGCTTGCAATTTCTGAGAAGTCATAGAGAGCAGGGAAGATACCAGAAGACCGTATCTTTAATGGGGGGGGGGGGGGGGGCGGGGAAACTGCTGCAAAAGAAGAAAAAAAAGTTTATTAAGCTGGAAGTGGATTCTGGCCAATTCCATAGATTGGTAACCAGGGGACTAAGCAATTAGAAAAATCTGTGATCACTAGAAAATAGCAAGGGTTCACCAAAACAAAACATGTCAAAACTTTAATTTCCTTCCTTTCTTGCTTGGGTTCGTAGACTGGAAGATTAGATGGGGGAAAGCTAAAGACACAGTAAACATAGTTTGTGGAAAGGCAGTTGACCCATACCTTTATGAAAAAGTATAGAGGTATTAGATGAAAACATAGGTGCCCAGTGTTGATTAATCAACAGTCAACTCCTAAACATTTTGTTTTAGAAAAGGCGGCTCGAATAAATAAGAAGGCATATCATGTTCTTGAACAGAAATACTCAATATCATAAAAATGTCAATTTACTCTAAATCAATCCAGTCATTTAAGGTAGTAATGCCAACAAAAAATTTTAAAATTATACAAGCTGATCCTGAAATTCATGGGCGGGTACGGAACAGCCATGAAGATTAGGTGTTGCAGGTGGAAGGAAAATACATGTTAGGAAGGACTAACCCTATCATATGTTAAAATGTTATAAAGTTACAATCTTTAAAACCAACTGGTACTGTGGCATGAAAACACTGAATGGTAGCTCAGAAAAAGAGCACAAAATAAACCAAGTATGTGTAGGAAAATCAGTATACGATAAAAATGACATTTCACATCAGTGATGGGGGTAACGGCAGGTATCTGGGGAGAAAAAAAAGTAGGATCTCAACACCTTACTCATTACACCTAAATACATAATGAAGGGTGCAAAACTTTAAACATATACAATGAAAACATTAAAATATCAGAAGGGAATAATCCAACAGGTGGAAAAGCATGAAACAAAACTCTGAAGGCATAAAAGCAAAGACTGATCAATCTGACAGCCTAAAGAGTAAACATTTCTACATTTAAAAATACCATAAAGTCAAAATACAACTGACAAACAAGGAAAAAATTATAACACCTATGACAAAGGAACTCAAAAAATTAAGAGTCCTTACAAATCAATGGAGCCCTGATAGCACAGCTAGTTAAGAGCTCAGCCACTAAGCAAAAGGTCAGGAGTTCGAGCCTACCAGCTGCTCCTTGGAAACCCTATGGTCGCTTTGAGTCGGAATTGACTCAACAGCAATGGGTTACAAATCAATAAGAAAACGGCCTAATAACCAAATAGAAAAAGATGCAAAAGACATTAATAGGCAACTGGCAGAAAAGGTAATACTTATAAACACATAAAAAGGTATTCAATCTCAGAAGGAAGTATATTTTTTAAACTATGAAAAAATACTATCTCATCTCTGCTTAGTAAATATTAAAAATACT
Source organism: Loxodonta africana (assembly GCF_030014295.1). Classification (NCBI taxonomy): domain Eukaryota; kingdom Metazoa; phylum Chordata; class Mammalia; order Proboscidea; family Elephantidae; genus Loxodonta; species Loxodonta africana. The sequence continues at coordinate 34,351,666 of NC_087365.1, forward strand.
CAAAACATACTGTTTGGTGAAAGGGGCTTCTGGGTGCTAGTAATGTTTTATTTTTTATCTGAGTGGTAATGACAAAGGCGAATTTATTTTGGAGTAATTACTGGTGTACTTTTTGGTATGCGAGTTATACTTCAATAACAAAGTCCGTAACAATACACACTGTGTTGGTGATGGCCCGGGTAAACAGATGTGATAGCGCAGTTAAACAGATACTCTTATACTTTGTTGTTGCAGGTGTAAGTTAATAAAACCTCTTAGGTGTAAACTGGCAAGCTTACAACAACAGAAGACATATGCTTTGATAGCAAAGGTATATACTCACATGTACATGAAAGTGCTTAATGAAGATCTTTACTGCAACATTGTTCATAATACCAAAGGTATAAGAAAAAATGCTCATCGATTGGGGCCTGGGCGAATAAATTATAGTGTAATCATATCATGGAATACTAGATACCTATTTAAAATAATGAGGCAGAGTTATATTTACTGAAATGAAACTATCTCCAAGCTAGAGATACAAAGCTACATGGAAAAAAGAAGGCACAGAACAGTGTATCCACTAGTTAGTATGCAGCTCTTACGTGGGAGAAAATCACCCTAAGGTGGTGGGGCTGGGGGCTGCACACGCACATACAGAGAGGGCACGTTTGGAAGGACGTACAAGAAACTAGCAATCACTGCTGCCTCTGAGGAGTGGACACTAGGAAAATGGGGGAGATACACTTTTCACTGGTATCTTTTTTTAAAAGGTGGATATACTATCAACTCAAATAAATAAAATTTTTCTAAAATATGCTGCTTCAACACAGGTGAGCACCACTGAGCTTGTAAAAGTTAAATTTTTGAAATGTGTGCTATAAATTCTGAGATGTTTTCCTGACTCTCATTTCAAGAGTTAAGTTCTGAAACCATTTAGTAGTAGTAATAGCAGCAGTGATAATAAACAGCTACTTACATCAACACCTCCAAACAAGTCAAAAATATAAGTATTTGGATAAGTAGTTTCTTGGGTAAGTTTCCTCTCTTCAGTAACAAATGCCATAGCCTCCATGGAGAGAAGAGGAGAAATTTCCTAGTTAAAAAAAAAAACAAAAAGTATACAGACATTCAGCTCTGGTATCTAAAAGACCAGAAACCAAAACATCAGAACCATTCGATCAACCCAAAGAACTGTGAGAAATAAAAGGTGGTAATTTCAAGTTACTAAGTTTTAGGGTGGCTGGTTCTGCAGCAACAGATAACCAAAACACCTCCAGTAGGAAGTCCTCCCAGAGTCCCCTCTGCCAGAAGCAATCTGCTGCCCTTTTGAGCCCCCAAAGCCATCTGTAATTCATTTGTGGGATTTAGCACTTTTACTTCCCAACTGTTTACAAATTTACATTACTTCTTCCCTAGACAATCTGCTCCTTGAAGACAAGACTAGAAAGGAGTTCTCTTTATAGGCCTCATAGGTCCCAAGATGCAGCATGCGTTAAATAAAGGTGGTTTATAGGGTTGTGGTGGTGATATTTTTAGATGCCACCATAGTGGCTCTCAAATTTGAGCCACAGAATCCTTTGTTTATACAGAATAAAGCTAATAGAAAAAAAAAAAAAAAGTCTTATTGAAATGTTGGTATAATAATAAAGGTAGTAGTAATAGTTAATTTTTATGTACGAGGCTTGGTTCTAAGCATTTCAGGTATTATCTCATTTAATCTTCACAATACTGTAAGTTACTACTATCCCCCCACACTTTACAGATAAGGAAATTGAGGCACAAAGAGGTTGCGAATGTCATACAGCTTGTATGCAGTGGAGCCAGGATTTAAACCCAGATAGTCTGACTCTAGAATTAGCGCTTATAGAAGAAAGCAGAGCTATTTTGGGTAAAGCAGGGAGGTGGAAGAAGTCTAGGACCCTACTATGTTTCTCCTTAGAAGCCTCTGAGGAAAACAGCAGCAGTGGGCTCGTGCAGTGGTTCTCAAACTTTAATGCACGTCAAAAACACTTGACAGGCTTGTTAAAATCCAGATTGCTGGGCCCCATCCCCAGAGTTCCTGATTCACTACGTCTGGGGTAGGGCCTGAGAACGTACATTTCTAACAAGCTCCCAAGTGACGCCAATGCTGACCACACTTTGAGAACCACATGTGGATAAAAAGTAGAACTGCCTCTTAAAGAGAGAGCCTGCCACGTGCCAGGCACTGGGCTTTTATACTTTAACACATTTAATCCTTAAAATAACTCAATAAAGTAGGTATAGTTTTACCCAAGTTACAGGTAAAAAACAAAACAAAAAAGTTAAAAAAGACTTGCCCAAGGTCACAGACTCTGCAAAAGACCACTTGTAAAAGACTAAACCACTGTCTCTGGGTCTCATTTTTCTCATCTGTAAAATCAGAATGTAATTTCTGCTGGCAACATAATACAGTACAAGCTTGGTCTTTGGAGTAAGACAAATCTGGGCTCACACATAGCAGCCACAAGGCTTTGGGTGGGTATTGCTCAGTTTTCTCTTCCTCAAATGAAAAACGGAATGTAGAAGATACCTGGATTTTGCCAGTCCAACATCTCTGAGCCACTCTTCTTCAAGTAACGACCACCCCATTTCTCTGGGGATGTACCCTTCCCCTGTTTCCACAAGGTTCTGCTGGGGCTGCCTAAGAGCACCTCAGGCCCAGCCTCAGGGGCAGGCGATCAGGCCTAGACAACAGTCTCTCATCCCTCTTGCCTCAGCGGCTGGCACAAGCTGCAGTAATGTCACCTTACAGCTGTGATCATACGGAGAAACATGAAGCCACACACCAATGTCAAGGCAGGAGATGGGAGGCCTGACTCTGCTCGGCCCCTGAATTCACACCTGTACTTTCCAGTTAAGTGAGATGATAAAGAACCTTTTTCTGCTTAAGCTAGTCTGAGTTTCTGTTACCTGTGATCAAAACACTCTTGATTATTACAGGGAAATATACCACCTACCTCATAGAGTTACCATAAGAATTAAATATGCCTGGCACTCAGTAAGTACTAGCTGGGTGAATAAGAAATGATCACACAGCAAGCAGTCACAAATGTTAGTTTCCCTCCTCCTTCTGCCTCCACCCCATATCTCAGAGGTTTTGCAGGAATCAAATGAAATAATGTATAATTCTTTACAGAGTATTTTTAACCAAGTGAAAGAGGTTATCATTATTTCTATCCTAATCAAACCATGAGAAGATCAAGAATAAAAAAGTCTTTTCTTTAAAGTAAAGACTCAACTTATTTAGTGCTTATTATGTTTTGGAATGGCTAATTCTTTGATATAATAATCAGAATTTCACCTCTGAAAAACATTATATCATTCAGTTTCATTTTGGTCAAATACAACTAGCAGAGGTTTTAACTACAGCCAGAGCTGGTTCTCTAAATTCAAATTTGGGGCCACCCCAAAGTAAAGTTTGAATATGGTAATGCTAAACTTACAGAATCAGAAACTCTGGGGTGGGGCCCCGCACTCTGTTTTAATAAGCCCTCCAGGTGATTCTGCTGTACACTCAAGTCTGAGAACAACTGCTGTCGAATAATGTCTCTGCACAATTTCCACTCATCTGTCAACCATCAAGCCAGGCCCCTTCAATCTTCTTAGTCACAATTTTCAACAACCACAAGGCCCCTTCCTTGCCCCTTCAGCAATATGGGATCCTTTAAACCCTGTTCAAAAAGCATGTCATCCAAATAAATTCTAGGGCATAGTGCTGATCTCCCAAATTAAGCAAGCACTGCCACAAAACATGAGTGAATAAAGACCAGAAGGATATACAGTGGAAATTCAATGATGATTATCTCTCAAGCGTAGGATTAAGATGATTTTTATTTTCTTCTTTGTACTTTTTCTGAACTTCTCAAAGTTTCTATAGCTACTACAATAGAGGCTTTTAAAAAAAAGCAGATAGCTTGTGTCACTCGGAGGCCCAGAATGCAGTCCCTCCAAGAACCCTAAGAGTTACCTTGAGGATGTTTTGGCACTCAACGAAGTCACTGTGGAGGTGGCTGGTTGCATACAGTCTAAGGAGGAGCTGAGGAATTCCACTCCATTTGGATTGTTTGTCCCTCTCCGTCAAAAATGTTTCAGTGAACTGTGGGTCAAAAGAGAGAGAAACATTTCACTAGTGAGGAAAGAGCTACCAGCAAATATGGGAAAGGGAGCAGCTGCCTCCCAAACTCACCCAGGACAAGTATCTCAAATGCCTCTTGCTATAAACAGATTCTCAAAGGCCTATAATCTAAAAGTCCAGCTCCTTGCCCTGTGATACAATCCCCTTCATAATCTGTCACCTATTTGCCAACATCACCTCTCTCAAATGCACATTCAGTCCTAACGTCTATGTTCTCCCTTTGTACATGTTCCTCCTCCTGCCTAAAACATCCTCTTCTGTTTTTCCTACCTGGAAAGCTCCTTCTCCAACTTCAAAAAATAAGATAAACAGCCAGAAATTTTCCCTGACTGGCCTTGCTCTCTCCTCTAAGTGACTAGGTGCCCCTCCTAATCTAACAATTCAATAATAAATAAGACAATTAAAAAATGGGCAAAGATTCTGAATAGTCATTTCTCCAAGGAAGATACACAAAATGGCCAATAAACACATAAAAAGATGCCAGGCATCCTTAAGTCATCAGGGAAATGCAAATCAAAACCATCATGAGATGCTACTTCACCCCCACTAGGACAGCTAGAATCAAAAAGCCACAGACAGTAAAAGCACAGGCAAGACTGTGGAGAAATCAGACCTCTCATATACTGTGGAGGGAAGAAAAATGGTGCTGCCACTTTTTTGGGTGCAGCCAGTTTGGAAAACTGGCCTTTCATAAAACAACAGTGTTATCACATGACTGATCAATTCCACTCCTAGATATATACCCAAGAGAAATGAAAACATTTCCACACAAAAACTTGTACACAAACGTTTATAGTGGTATCCATGATAGCCAAAAGGAGGAAACATCAAGGGATGACTGGGATAAATGAGATGTGGTGTATCTATACAATGGAGTATTATTCGGCCATAAAAAAGAATGAAGTGCTGATACACGCTACCGTGTGGATAAACCCTGAAAGCATTATGCTAAGTAAAAGAAGTCAGTCACAAAAGGCCACATATTTCATGATTCCATTAACATGAAATGTCCAGTACAGGTAAATTCATAAGAAAAAAAGTAGATTAGTGGTTGTTGGCAGCTGAGCAGAAGGGGAAACTGGGGAGTGACTCCTAATGGGTACGGTGTTTCTTTTGGAGGTAACGTTCTAAAATCGATTGTGGTGATGGGTACATAGCTGTGTACGTAGTAAAAACCAATGACTTACACACTCTAAATGGGTGAATTGTGTAATGTCCGTAAATCACATCTCAACAAAGCTGTTCTAAAAAATAAATTATGGGTGTAATCTAAAACTTGATTCTAGTAATGGTTGCCTAACTCTATAAACTTACCGAAAATCATTTACATACATTTAAATGAGTGAATCTTATGGTATTATAAATTACACCTCAATAAACTCGCTGCTGCCGAGTTGACTCTGACTCATAGCAACCCTGCAGGACTGAGCAGAACTGCTCCCACAGGGTCTCCAAGGAGTGGCTGGTGGATTTGGACTGACGACCTTTTGGTTAGCAGCCATACCTCTTAACCACTGCGCCACCATGGCTCCAATACCTCAATAGCTGAGTGAAATAAGTAAATCACAAAAGGACAAATACCGTGTGACTTCACTTACATAAAAAGACAAATAGAGATCAATGTTTATTAGTGGGCAGGAGGAAGGGAGAAAAGGGACATGGTTATTGCTTATGGTGCACACTGAGTTTGTTTATGGTGATGGAAAAACTGGGTTGCACAGCCAATTAATGTTAATCGATGTCAATAAATTGTACACCTGTAAAAAGTTGAACTGGCAAAAGTTGTGTGATAGACACATTCAGAACAATGACAAAAAAGAGAGTAGCTGTTGAGTCTGCTTATGTACAACCAAACACCTTATGGGATTTGGTTCCTTGGTTTAGAGGTTTAGGGTCATGGTTTCGTGGGGTATGCCACTTAATTGGCCTAATAACATGTTTAGTGCATCTGTTCTACCTCCTAGTTCACTGGGTAGTGCCTCGGGTCTTAAGAGCTTGCAAGCAGCTACCCAAGTTTTATCAATTGGTTTTTATTAGCCTGGAGCAAGAGAGGAAGAAGGAAAAACAGGAACAGGAGGAGGATACGCAATGTGTGGCTAATTGCCTCCAAGAATAACTGCTTCCTCTGCCATGAGACCGTAAGAACTGGGTGATACTCAGCTACCACTGCTGAACATTTTAGTCAAAGATTCTACAGAAGAATCCTGATCAAAAGGGGGAAAACGCAGAATGGAATTTCAAATTCCCATGGACTCCAGACTTTCTGAAGCCACTGAGGCTAGATGAACCCTGAAACAATAATTTTAAACAAAACAATAATTTAGCTTAACTAGTAAAGAATGTTTGCCTTGCGCATCGTGCTCTTTTAAGAAGTACCTATGTGGAATCAAAATGACAACAGCCAACTCAAAGGATTAGATAGGAAACTTAGGGGGTAAATGAGCTTAGGTTAATGGGCAGGAGGCACAGTTCAGAAAAGGAGTGTGAGAATGGTTCAAAACTTGAAAAATGTAATCACCGTCACTGAATTGTAAATGTAGAAATTACTGGATTGGTGTATGTTCTGCTGTGTATATTCTCAACAAGAAAAAATAAATTAAAAAAAATTATACCTCAATTTTTTTTTTAAGTTGGTTTATACCTCAATAAAGCTGTTAAAACAGAAAAGAAACATTAAAAATAAAGCAGAGAAAAAGAACATAAAACATGTGCGACATTTAAAAAGCAAATATTAAGCAGGTACATTTAACCCCAAAATATTAAATGTTCCAATCAAAAGACAAAGCTTGTTACACCACTTACTAGAGACACAGTTTACAGAATGGCTGAATGTAAAGGAATGGGAAACACACACTGAAAGAAAGGCGGTGTCATGGATTGAATTATGTCCTCCAAAAAAACGTGTGTATCGATTTAGCTGGGCCATGATTCCCAGTATTGTGTGGCTGCCCTCCGTTTTGTGATTCTAATTTTATGTTGTAGAGGATTAGGGTGGGACTGTAACACTCTTACTCAGGTCCCCCCCCCGCCCCCGCCCCAAAATTTGTGTATTAACTGGGTTAGGCCATGATTCCCAGTATTGTGTGGCTGTCCTCCATTTTGTGATTGTAATTTTATGTTGAAGAGGATTAGGGTGGGACTGTAACACCCTTACTCAGGTCCCCCCGCCCCGAAATTTGTGTATTAACTGGGTTAGGCCATGATTCCCAGTATTGTGTGGTGATCTTCCATTTGGGGATTGTAATTTTGTTAAAGAGGGTTAGCATGGGATTGTAACACCACCCTTATCCAGGTCACTTCCCTGATCCAAGGTAAAGGGAGTCTCCCTGGGGTGTGGCCTGCACCACCTCTTCTCTCTCAAGAGATAAAAGGAAAGGGAGGCAAGCAAAGAGTTGGGGACCTCATACCACCAAGAAACCAGCACCAGGAGCCAAGTGCATCCTTTGGACCCAGGGTCCCTGAACCTGAGAAGCTCCTCAACCAGGGGAAGACTGAGGACAAAGACCTTCCTCCAGAGCTGACAGAAAGAAAAAGCGTTCCCCTGGAGGTGACACCTTGAATTTGGGCTTTTAGCCTACTTCACTGAGCGGAAATAAATTTCTCTTCATTAAAGCCATCCACTTGTGGTATTTCTGTTATAGCAGTACTAGACAACTAAAATACCAGTCACATCCCTGATCTGATGTAAATAGAGTTTCCCTGGGATGTGGCCTGCACCACCTCTTATCTTACAAGAGATAAAAGGAAAGGGAAGCTAGCAGGAAGTGGGGACCTCATACCACCAAGAAAGCAGTACTGGGAGAAGAGTGCATCCTTTGGACCCAGGGTCCCTGTGTGGAGAAGCTCCTAGACCAGGGAGACTGATGAGAAGGCCAACAGAGACAGAAAGCCTTCTCCTGGAGCTGATGCCCTGAATTTGTACTTTTAGTCTACTTTACTGTGAGGAAATAAACTTCTCTTTGTTAAAGTCATCACTTGTGGTATTTCTGTTATGGCAGCACTAGATGACTATGATAGGTGGTATAACTATGCTAAAACCAGCAAAACAGACTTAAGGCAAAGGCCATTACCAGCGGTATTTTCAAAAACAAAACCAAAACCACTGCCGTCGAGTTGATTCTGACTCATAGCCACCCTATAGGACAGAGTAGAACTGTCCCATAGAGTTCCCAAGGAGCACCTGGTGAATCTGAACTGTCATCCTTCTGGTTAGCAGCCGCAGCACTTAACCACTAAGCCACCAGGGTTTCCAGCGGTATTTTACAAGAATAAAAATGTCAACCAGCACAATGTAACAATTCTAAATTTGAATATATCTTATATATATATGTAATTTATATATACATAAATGTATCAACATATATAAGCAAAAATTGACAGGGCTATGAAATAGGCAAAACTGCATTTATAGCAGGATATTTTTATATATCTCTCAGGCACAAAATTAGCAAGAATATAGAAGATTTTAACACAAACAACAAAATCAACATATGTAAGTACAACATCTAATATCTGCTCTCTACACATCCTTTACAAGTACACACAAAACATTTACAAAAATGACCCCTGCTGGGCAACAGGGCAAATGCCAACACATCTAAAAGAATTAAAATTGTAAAGGTAGTTTCTTGACCACATTGCAATTAACTTAAAATATGTAATAGAAAGATAACTGTAAAATTCCCAGCTTTGGGAATTAAGAAACATACTTTTAAAAAATGCACGAGTCAAAGATGAAATCAAATTGGAAATCTGAAAATATTCTGAAATGAACAATAACGAAAATACTATCAAAACTCATGGGGTGCAACTAAATTGTGCTCGGTGTCTAGCATAAACCTGATACTAAGGCCTGTCAAAGGGAAAATACAGGCCAGGCTCACTCATGAACACGGAGGGAAAAAAATCTTAATATAAGCATTAGTGAATAAAATTTAGCAATCTATAGAAGAATATCATTTGTATCAGAAATTCAAACTTGGTCTAATATTTGAAAAATAATTTAATGTAATTCTCCACATTAATAACAAAGGACAACAATTATTTGAATATCACAATTTATGCAGAGGAAGAATTCTGATAGAATTCAACATCCACTCATGATAAATTCAAACTCAGAAAAGACGGGAACTTTTAATAACGGGTATGCGCAGAACACCTACAGCAAACATAAGACATAGTGGTAAAATGTTAAGGGTTTCCCTCTTAGATCCAGAACATGCCACTCCTCCTAGGATGGTAAGATGCAGTCTCACCACCCTTGCTTCTAAGGAGCATTCTGGTTGTACTTCTTCCGAGATAGATCTGTTCGTTCTTTTGACAGGAGGTCCCAGTCAGCACAGTAAGGCAAGAAAAAGAAATAAAATATACAACATCTGAAAGGATAAATACAGGCATCATTTGCAGATGACATATTGACAGATGATTATATACGTATACAATCCAAAAGAACCTAAAGATAAATTATTAAGAGCAATATAAACATAAATCTTGTTTTTATATTCCACCTATAGTTAGAAAATACGATTTTCATCAAAAAAATGTCAAATGCCAAAGAATAAATCTAACAAGTTACATAAGATTGCTACATAGAAAACTATACAACATTATCAAAAGAAAATAAGGACGACCAAACAAAAGAGAAAGAGGAGGGAGAAGGAGACCGAGAGGGTGAAGAGGGAAGGAAGAAAAGGAGAGAGTAAGGAAGAAAAGGAGAGAGTAAGGAAGAAAAAGTGAGGGGGGGGCAGGAGGTAAATAGGGGGTAGAGAAGAGTGGGAGGGAAAGAAAGAAGATAGTACTAGGTCTGGGGACTGGAAGGCTTAATAATCTAAAATGTCATTTTCAGTATGATTTTTATACAATGTACAAACTAAAAAAAAAGGATGTTTTTGGTAAATGCTAGGGTACATACAACAGTGCAACAACTAAAAAACAGGAATGTGGATACATGTGTATGTATGTATGCACGTAAGTGTATAGGAATATATACGTGTGTTTATCTGTTGTTCTTTGTAGGTGCCATTGAGTCGGTTCCAACTCACAGCAACCCTATGCACCACAGAATGAAAAATCGCCCAATCCTGCACCATCTTTACAATTGTTGTTATGCTTGAGCCCACTGTTGCAGCCACTGTGTCAATCCAACTCATTGAGGGTCTTCCTCTTTTCCGTTGACCCCGTACTTTACCAAGAATGGTGTCCTTCTCCAAGGACTGATTCCTCCTGATGAAGTGTCCGAAGTATGTAAGACGCAGTCTCGCCATCCTTGCTTCTAAGGAGAACTCTGGCTGTACTTCTTCCAAGATAGATCTGTTTGTTCTTTTGACAGTCCATGGAATATTCAATATTCTTCGCCAATACCACAATTCAAAGGCGTCAATTCTTCTTCGGTCTTCCTTATTCATTGCCCAGCTTTCACACGCATACGATGGGAATAAAAATACCATGGCTTGGGTCAGGCGAACCTTATCTTCAGGGTGACACCTTTTCAACACTTTGAAGAGGTCCTTTGCAGCAGATCTGCCCAATGATATGCATCTTTTGATTTCGTGACTGCTGCTTCCATGGGTGTTGACTGTGGATCCAAGTAAAATGAAATCCTCGACAAATTCAATCTTTTCTCCAATGATCATGATATGGCTTATTAGTCCAGTTATGAGGATTCTTGTTTATGTTGAGGTATAAGCCATACTGAAGGCTATGGTCTTTGATTTTCATCAGTAAGTACTTCCTCAGTAAGTGTGTGTTTACAGGTGGCATATATAGATATCCCCCACATGTCTGTCAGTTTGTCGTACTGTGGGGGCTTGTGTGTTGCTGTGATGCTGGAAGCTATGCCAGCGGTATTCAGATACCAGCAGGATCACCCATGGAGGACAGGTTTCAGCTGAGCTCCCAGGCTAAGACACACTAGGAAGAAGGACCCGGCAGTCTACTTTTGAAAAGCATTAGCCAGTGAAAACCTTATGAATAGCAGCCGAACACTGTCTGATATAGTGCTGAAAGATGAGCCCCCCAGGTTGGAAGGCACTCAAAAGATGACTGGGGAAGAGCTGCCTCCTCAAAGCAGGGTCGACCTTAATGACGTGGATGGAGTAAAGCTTTCAGGACCTTCAGCTGCTGATGTGGCATGACTCAAAATGAGAAGAAACAGCTGCAAACGTCCATTAATAATCGGAACCTGGAACGTACAAAGTATGAATCTAGGACAATTGGAAATCGTCAAAAATGAAATGGAACGCATAAACATCAATATCCTAGGCATTAGTGAGCTGAAATGGACTGGTATTGGGCATTCTGAATAGGACAATCATATAGTCTACTATGCTGGGAATGACAACTCGAAGAGGAATGGTGTTGCATTCATCGTCAAAAAGAACGTTTCAAGATCTATCCTGAAGTACAGTGCTGTCAGTGATAGGATACTGTCCATACGCCTACAAGGAAGACCAGTTAATACGACTATTATTCAAATTTACGCACCAACTACTAGGGCTAAAGATGAAGAAATAGAAGATTTTTATCAGCTGCTGCAGTCTGAAATTGATCAAACATGCAGTCAAGATGCATTGATAATTACTGGTGATTGGAATGCAAAAGTTGGAAACGAAGAAGAGGGATCAGTAGTTGGAAAATATGGCCTTGGTGATAGAAACAATGCCGGAGATCGGATGATAGAATTTTGCAAGACCAACGACTTCTTCACTGCAAACACCTTCTTTCACCAGTATCAACGGGGACTATACACATGGACCTCGCCAAATGGAACACACAGAAACCAAACCGACTACATCTGTGGAAAGAGACGATGGAAATGTTCAATATCATCAGTCAGAACAAGGCCAGGGGCAGACTGTGGAACAGGCCATCAACTGCTCATATGCAAGTTCAGGCTGAAACTGAAGAAAACCAGAGCAAGTCCACGAGAGCCAAAATATGATCTTGAGTATATCCCACCTGAATTTAGAGACCATCTGAAGAACAGATTTGACGCATTGAACACTAGTGACTGCAGACCAGACGAGTTGTGCAATGACATCAAGGACATCATCCATGAAGAAAGCAAGAGGTCACTGAAAAGACAGGAAAGAAAGAAAAGACCAAGATGGATGTCAGAGGAGACTCTGAAACTTGCTCTCGAGCGTCGAGCAGCTAAAGCAAAAGGAAGAATTGATGAAGTAAAAGAACTGAACAGAAGATTTCAAAGAGCCTCTCGAGAAGACAAAGTATTATAATGACATGTGCAAAGAGCTGGAGATGGAAAACCAAAAGGGAAGAACACGCTCGACGTTTCTCAAGCTGAAAGAACTGAAGAAAAAATTCAAGCCTCGAGTTGCAATAGTGAAGGATTCCATGGGGAAAATATTAAACGACACAGGAAGCATCAAAAGAAGATGGAAGGAATACACAGAGTCATTATACCAAAAAGAATGTCAATATTCAGCCATTTCAAGAGGTGGCATATGATCAGGAACCAATGGTACTGAAGGAAGAAGTCCAAGCTGCTCTGAAGGCATTGGCGAAAAACAAGGCTCCAGAAATTGATGGAATATCAGTTGAGATGTTTCAACAAACAGCTGCAGCGCTGGAGGTGCTCACTCGTCTATGCCAAGAAATATGGGAGACAGCTTCCTGGCCAAGTGACTGGAAGAGATCCATATTTATGCCTATTCCCAAGAAAGGTGATCCAACCAAATGTGGAAATTATAGAACAATATCATTAATATCACACACAAGCAAAATTTTGCTGAAGATCATTCAAAAATGGTTGGAGCAGTATATCGACAGGGAACTGCCAGAAATTCAGGCCGACTTCAGAAGAGGACGTGGAACCAGGGATATCATTGCTGATGTCAGACGGATCCCGGCTGAAAGCAGAGAATACCAGAAGGATGTTTACCTGTGTTTTATTGATTATGCAAAGGCATTCGACTGTGTGGATCATAACAAACTATGGATAACACTGCGAAGAATGGGGATTCCAGAACACTTAATTGTGCTCAAGAGGAGCCTTTCCATAGATCAAGAGGCAGTTGTTCGGACAGAACAAGGGGATACCGATTGGTTTAAAGTCAGGAAAGGTATGTGTCGGGGTTGTATTCTTTCACCATACCTATTTAATCTGTATGCTGAACAAATAATCTGAGAAGCTGGACTATATGAAGAAGAATGGGGCATCAGGATTGGAGGAAAACTCATTAACAACCTGTGTTATGCAGATGACACAACCTTGCTTGCTGAAAATGAAGAGGACTTGAAGCACTTACTAATGAAGATCAAAGACCACGGCCTTCAGTATGGATTACACCTCAACATAAAGAAAACAAAAATCCTCACAACTGGACCAGTGAGCAACATGAAATAAACAGAGAAAAGTTTGAAGTTGTCAAGGATTTCATTTTACTTGAATCCACAATCAACAGCCATGGAAGCAGCAGTCAAGAAATCAAAAGACGCGTTGCATTGGGCAAATCTGCTGCAAAGGACCTCTTCAAAGTGTTGAAGAGCAAAGATGTCACCCTGAAGACTAAGGTGCGCCTGACCCAAGCCATGGTATTTTCAATTGCATCATATGCATGTGAAAGCTGGACAATGAATAAGGAAGACTGAAGAAGAGTTGACGCTTTTGAATTGTGGTGTTGTCGAAGAATATTGAATATACCATGGACCGCCAAAAGAACAAACAAATCTGTCTTGGAAGAAGTGTGGCCAGAATGCTCCTTAGAGGCAAAGATGGCGAAACTGCGTCTCACATACTTTGGACATGTTGTCAGGAGGGATCAGTTCCTGGAGAAGGACATCATGCTTGGCAGAGTACAGAGTCAGTGGAAAACAGGAAGACCCTCAAGGTGGATTGACACAGTGGCTGCTAACAATAAGCTCAAGCACAACAACGATTGTAAGGATGGCGGAGGACTGGGCAGTGTTTTGTTCTGTTGTGCATAGGGTCGCTATGAGTCGGAACCGACTCGACGGTACCTAACAACAACAACAACATATAGATATATCTATATATAAGTGCATCCATATATAGTCATACATGCAATAAAGCACATAGAGGGCACAGATATTTAATAAATAGCTCAGAGAATTGGTTTACGGGGTCTGAAGACTTAGGACCACAGTCTCGTGGGACAACTTGGTCAATTAGCATAATATAGTACATAAAGTTTATGCCCTACATTCTATCTAAGTGAGTAGCATCTGGGGTCTTAAAAGCTTGTAAGAGGCCATCTAAGATACAACCATTAATCTCCACACATCTGGAGTAAAAGAGAATGAAGGAAACCAAAGGCTCAGAGAAGAAACCAGTCCACAGGACTAACAGCTTACAGGAACCATGACCTCATTTACCGAGACTAAAAGAACTATATGCTGCCCAGCTACCACTACTGATCATTCTGTTCAGGAATACAATAGATGGATCCTGATAGAATGGGAGCAAAATGTGGAACAGAATTCAAATTCTTAAAAAATCCAGACCTACAGGACCAGTTGAGACTGGAGGACAACCTGAGGCTATCGCTCTAAGATACTCTTTAAACCCTGAATCAAAATTATTCCATGAGATTATCTTTTAGTTAAATAACAGATTGGCTCATAAAATAAAAAAATCATCTGTGAGCACTGCGCTCCTTTAAAAAAAGCCATCTATATGGGACAAAAAGGTCAACACTTACCCTAAAGCAAAGATGAGAAGGCAAGGGCGCAGGGAAACTAGATTACTGGGAACAGAACAACCAGAACAGAAATAATGAGAAAGTTGACATAGTGTGTAAAATGTAACCGATGTCACTGAACAAATTGTGTAGAAACTGTTAAATGGGAACCTGATTGCTCTGTAAACTTTCACAAAGACATAATGAAATATTTTTTAAAAATTGTACAAACTCATTTTAAAATGTGTATGGAAATGGCAAAGGACCAAGAAAAGCCAAGGCAATCTTGAAGAGAGCTAAGCAGGAGAACGCACTCCTACTCTATACAGTCCAGCCAAAATCAATGTGTATAGTTACAGAAAACAAGACAGTGTGGTCTAAGCACACAAGTGGCTAAGAACTTGGCTGCTCACCAAAAGGTCAGCAGTTTGAACCCACCAGGCACTCCCTGGAAACCCTATTGGGCAGTTCTACACTGTCCTATAGGGTCACCATGAGTTGGAATCAACTTGACAGCAATGGGTTCGGTTTTTTTGGGGGGTGGTATCAGCACAAGGATAAGTAGGCAGACCAGTAGAACAAAACAGACAAGATGATGCATATATGAACTGTGGATACACAAATACTTGACTTATGACAAAGCTGACACTACAGAGCAGTGGCACGGAGTCGGGGAGGGACTTTTCAAACAATAATGTTGGGTCTACTAGATATCTATATGGAAAAACCTCACACCACACCCCAAAATTAATTCCAAATGGAGTGTATATCTAAATGTCAAAGGCAAAACGTTAAAGCTTCTGGAAGATAAAGAGAGTTTCTCCATGATCTTAGGGTAGGCAAAGGTTTCCTAAACAGGATACAAACAGCACTAACCATAAAGAAAATTGTGATAACAATGAACTGTATTAAAACTAGCCATTTGTGTTCATCAAAAGATCCTCTTAGAGACTGAAAAGGCAAGCTACAGAGTGGGAAAAAATATTTACGAAACATCACTACAAAGGGCTCATATCCAGGAAATGTAAAGCACTTCAAATCAATAAAAAAAGACCCAAAAGAAAAATGTGCAAAAGATTTAACAGGCAGTTCACAAAAGAGAATGTCCGAATGGCCAATAAAACGTCTCAACCTCATTAGTCATCACAGAAATACGTGTTAAAGCCATAACGAGATACCACTACACGCCCACTGTTGTTGTTGTTAGGTGCCGTCAAGTGGACTGGCACTCATAGCCACCCCCTGTGACAGTGTAGAACTGCCCCATTGGATTTTCTTAGCTGTAATCTTTACAGGGAAACCTTGGTGTTATAGTGGTTAAGTACTATGGCTGCTAATCAAAAGGCTGGCAGTTTGAATCCACCAGGCGCTCCTTGGAAACTCGATGGGGCAGTTCCACCCTGTCCTATAGGGTTGCTATGAGTCCGAATCAACTCGATGGCAACAGGTTTGGTTTTTTTGGTTAATCTTTACAGAAGCAGATTGCCAGGTCTTTCTCCCGCAAAGCCTCTAAGTGGGTTTGAACTGCCAACCTTTTGGTTAGCTGCTGAGTGCTTAACCTTTGTGCCACTAGCGCTCCTTACACACCCACTAGAATGGCTAAAATTTAAGAGACTGACAACATCATGGGTTATGAAAGTGGAACAACACAAACTCACATATACCGCTGATGGGAGTAGCAAATTAGTACAACCACTTAGGAAACTGTTCAGTAATAGCTACTGAGGGTGAACCTATGTCTGTACTGACATGAAAGATCTCTAAGAAACATTTTGAAGTGAAAAAAGCTAGATGCACAATAGTGTGTATAGTATACCACTTGTGTATCAATAATAACAAAGGTATATGTATACACACATTTGCTTTTCTAAGTTTAGAATGGCTTCAGAGGGATACACAAGAAACTGATAACCGTAGTTAACAGATAACCACTCCTCTGTGAGTGGAACTGGCAGGTCCTAGTAGAGGCAGTAGGGCTATTTGCAAGGGATACTTACTTTTCTTGGTAAACTTTTGGTACATACACATATGTTATCTACTGAAAAAACACATTACCTCTGGTGGGGAGGAATGGGCACAAAAGGAGCTATTGGTAACGCTTCATTTCTTAAGCTTGGCAGTGGGTACACGGGTGTTTGCGGTATTGCTCATTATAAGTTTTCTGTAGGTCAAGTATTTAACAATCAAATTAAAAAAAAATAGTCTGTCACACTGTAGATGCTCATTTAATAATGTTAATTACCTTTCTTACCCTATACCCTATTCCCAACCTAACTGAACTTACCTCCCATCTTTCTCCCGTACAGACATTTCTCTTTCACTTCCCCATCTTCTAATAGCCAGTTTTGAGGACTGTCTCAGTGGTGTACTTTAGAGCCAGAAATACCTCTGCTACTCTGTTCAAATCCCACCCATTTTTCAGAATCAAACTCATCTCAAGTATTTCACGAAGCTCTCCAAAGCAATCATTATCGAAACTTACAGAAGTGAAAAATGTCTTTTAAAATTGGAAAAAGCCAGACTCAAAGGACAGTATGATTCCGTGTATATGACAGTCAGGAAAAGGGCAAAAGAATGACAGAAAACAGATGAGTGGTTGCAAGGGCTAGCGCTGGGGGAGGGGCTGACTACTACAAAGGAATTTTCTACATTCTGATTGTGGTGCTGGTTACATGACTACATGCTTTTGTCAAAACTCAGAACTGTACACGAAAAAGAGTAAATTTTACTGTGTGCACATTACACCTCAGTAAAAAATTAGGGGAAAGAACTGCTTTTAACTCCAACAACAACAAAAAATTACACCAAACAAATACAATTGTTGTATACTATATGGCTCTGCTATAAACAATAATTACATAATAATAATGCAAATATTAACACACTCAGCCAAAACTGTGATGTAACTACACTGGGAGAATGATAAAGATAAAACATGTGATACAGGGTGAAGTGAAGTAAATCTCAATCTTCCACAGGAGAAAGAAAATAGATAATGTCTAAAATTAAAAAGGTAAGGAACAGCCTTTTAAGCATGTTGTTTAGAAATACTGGCTCTCCTAGCTCCTAGACACTTTCCCTCCAAAAGAAACAGCTACAGTGTGGACAGTGAGTAGTTGCCTCAGGAGCGTGAAAACTGGGGGTGAAGTGTAGGTTAGACAGTGCTGTTTTTGTTACAAGCCTTATGATACTCAGATTCTCCCAGTCACACTCCAAATATTCAACTTCAAAAGGAATTTCTTTTACTAATTCTACATTGTCCTACAAAGCATTTACTCATTTAAAAATAAGGATTTGGCTGAAGGAACCCCCGAGACTATAGTCCCTGGACACTGCCAACTCAGTACTAAAACCAATCCTAATGCCCACTTTTCAGACAAAGATTAGATCTATAAAACAAACAATAACACACATGAGGAACATGCTACTTAGTTCAATCAATTATATGAGACCAAACGGGCAACTCCTGCCCAAAACCAAGATGAGAAGCCAGGAAGGGACAGGAACTGGATGAATGGACACAGGGAACCCAGGATGGAGCGGGAGCATACTGTAATATTATGGGGATTGTAACCAATGTCAAAAAGCAGTATGTGTATAAATTTCTGAATGTGAAATTAACTTGAGCTGTAAACTTTCAGCTTAAGCACAATAAAATTAAAAAAAAATAATAATAATCATTTGGATCTTGTTCTATTTTTTTTTTTATAAGCAGCTGAGCACCATGATGAAAGCGCCACCATCCAGGCATCTTCACAGTTGAATTAGTGGGAGGTGTAGTATGGGGTTTCTCTTGGAGTACTTGTAGTTTGACAGCTTAAAGCAGTGGTAATTTCTTCCATCATGCTCCCTAAACTGTCAACCTGTTTAGTAAATGTGACATTTCCAGATAGTTACAATTTCATTGACTTATTTTGTCTTCATTGCTTTTCCTTTTAAATAATTAAAGGTTGAGCTCTATAAACATATACCTTATTTATCTGTATAATTCTAAGTATAAGATATGCCTCAAAATATCACAGTAAGTATACATAAACAGGCATCTTAAAGGACAATGAATAAAGATTAAATACCTTGATAAATTATTCTGATAGCAAATGTTTACCACTGAATACCCGTAGACATTTTAACGAGATTCATTTGTTTCAATGTAATTAAAAGTGAATTGGAGGCTTGTGAATAAAAAAAAAAATCCTGTTTAAGTTAATGGTATTTACATTTTAATTTACGAGAATTTATCCTATTCAGAGGTTTTTTGGTATCAAATTACCCTTGACATGCAAGGGAAAACAGCTTTGACTTAAACCCCTAGGTTTCACAAATACCAATGCTTTGAATGAGAACTATAGAAATTAAAAAAAAAAAATTAAAGGGGGGGTCAATCTAAAGAAAAAGTATTAAGCAAATATAAGTTAGGTAAAATTTACATATGCCAGTAATCATGAAATGAGCAATGACTGGCACTTGAGACTGACAACAGAGACCCCATAACCCAGTCTGTCACCAGACTGCCATGCTAAAGGGGTGTCTCTAGGAGTCATGACTTGAAACATGAGTGACACTGCACCAGAGTCTAGGTTTCACCTAGTCTATCCCTTTCTCTCAAAGTCTACTGATCAAGCAGGGCCATAACAAGGAATCTGAGTTTGATTCTAACTGCAATGTGATGCCACTGGAGGGTTTTAAGCAAGGGATTTATAAGATCTGATTTGCTTTAAGGCTCAAATGTGCTGATGAATTTGAAAGGGCTCTGTAAATGGTAAAGGATTATGCCAGCATGTTTTATTACCACTACAGAGGGTAGAATGAAAGGGAAGGAAGAAAATAAGGCAAACTGAAATCCAATTAGGGCAGGCCCATTATAAATCATGTTGCCAGCGGTCTTCTTCCAAGCTTCTCTTAAGTCTCATTTAGGGAGACGAGGAAGACTTGGGGAATATCAGGTTTGGTGAGAGGAATCAGGAGTCTGATTTTCAACACATTAAACCTGAGTGCCCACTAGACATCTAAATAGAAATATTGAGAAGGAAGCTAGATAAACCGACCTGGGGCTAAAGGGAGAAATCAGGATGGAAATACAATTTAAGATCCATCAGAATACTAAAAAAAAAAAAATCACCAATCCATCAGAATATTTTTAAAAAAACATCACCGTCAATGCTGACTCACAGCAACCCTACAGGATAGAGGAGAACTGCCCCATAGGGTTTCCAAGGAGCAGCTGGTGGATCTGAACCGCCAACTTTTTGTTTAGCAGTCAAACGCTTCATCCACCACGCCTTTGGTGCTCCAATATAGAATATTTAGTAATAATTATATTAGATAACCTTTATAGCATCTTTATTATGTTTGAGACGTCACTTTAAGTGCTTTATATGTATTAACTCACTGATCCTCATGACAAGCTTAAGAGGTCAACCAGCCAGTTGCCGTCTGATCAATTCTGACCCTCATGGCACCCTACAGTTTCAGAGTAGAACGGTGCTTCACAGGGCTTTCAATGGTTGTGACCTTACCAAAGTAGATCACTAGGCCTCTCTTCCGACGCACCTCAGGATGGATTCCAAAGGCCAATCTGTCAGTTAGTAGCCCAGCGCTTAACCCTTTGTGCCACCCAGGCAGCCTCTGAGGAAGTTAGGTCCTATTTATTATCCCTATTTTACAAATGAAGAAACGGAGGCATAAAGACATTAAGTAACTTGCCTAAAGACACATGGCAAGTATGTGCCAGATTCGAACTTAGGCTATCTGACTCTGGAACTCTTTAATGCCATGGGACTGTCCGAGGAGTGAATATGGACAGAGAAAGAGGAGGACTGAGCCCTCAGATACAGCACTGCAATTCAAAATATTTATTATGTATCAAGTGGAGCCCTGGTAGCGCAGTGGTTAAGAACTCAGGCTGCTAACCAAAAAGTCAGCAGTTCGAATCCACCAGCTGCTCCTTGGAAACTCTATGTGGCAGATCTACTCTGTCCTATAGGGTCGCCATGAATCAGAATCGACTTGACAGCAACAGGTTTGGTTTGATATCAAGTACCTGGCACTGTTTCAGACTCTGCAGATACAAAGAAAAATAAGATAGTCCCTCAAGATGCCCAGTCTAATAACTCATAGCCAAGAGCCACTAAACCAAACCAGAAACCCGGTGCTGTCGAGTTGATTCCTACTCATAGCGACCCTAAAGAATAGAGCAGAACTGTCCCCACAGTTTCCAAGGCCGTAAATCTTTACAGAAGCAAACTGCCACATCTTTTTCCCACAGAGCAGATGGTGGGTTCAAACTACTATGTGCCACGTACTGGTCTAAGCCTTTTAGACATTATTTCACTTAATCCTTCTAAGAGCCCTATGAGATAGATGTTATTATCACCATTTTAGAAATGAGGAAACTGAAGCTCAGAGAGGTAATTTAATCTAGGTTACTAAACTAGTAAATGACAGAAGAAGGATTCAACTGAGGTCCACCTTACCTCAAAATCTGGCCTTTCCCTAGTATACCACAAAGCTGAGCTATGGAAACATGCGTGAGGAAATAATACATTCTATGGGGCAGGAGAGAGGGCATGGCAAGGAAGAGATCAAGGAAAGTTACCAGGAAAACAGACATTTGAAAGAACAGATGGTGTCTAAGTTCTGGGCAGGTGTCTCCATCTGAACCTCTGAAACAGCTCCCATACCCGCACACAACAATCGATTACCATGATAACCAGCTAACTAGGCTCAAGGATACTCCAGTAGTTTTCTATCTGGTGGGCTTTTCCAGTCTCCTCCTACTCTATCATTGGAAACAAATTAAGTTTCCTAAAATGCCTCATTCACCATGTTAAAGAACTTCTGTGGCTCCCTACTGCCTCAGGGCACAGAGGATTACCAACATGGGCATTTACGAGCAAATTACCTAACCTCTCCCGAGCTTCAGTTTCCTCGTGTGTGTCGAGATAAAAATCCTAACCTCTAACTCAAAAGACTAAGAATTAAATGAAGACGCTGTATACCTTGCACAATGCTTGATTCAAGTATGTGCGTAGTAAAGGTTGTTTCCCTTTCTGCCTGTCCCTACACACCCAGCTCAGTAAGGTATTTGGCTTCAAGGACAGAGTAAGTATTTCCAGGATCTTCTCAAGGCAAACGGAGAGGAATCCAAAAGGAAAAAAAGCTGTTCATTTGTGGTTGTTTGATGTCCAGGAAATCACTGCTCACCCAGAACTGTTCCTTCATCTGTAACCTACACACCCACAAACCATCTACTCTTTATTTTATTCTGTCTTTTAGTCATTTGAGTAAGGATATTCAAATAGTTCAATTTTTTTTTAAATATATAAAATCATACTGTGAAATGTCTCATTCCCGTTCTGTCCCCCATCTACCCAATTCCCACTCTACTCCCACCAACCACTTCTATGAGTTTCTTGTGTATCCTTCAAGAGTTTGTCTTAAAATTAGGCTAATGTTTTACAGGTGTGTTTACAACGGAAGTTTTGGCAGCGTGGTGGGAGGGAAGTGAGACCAGAACTCTATCCATCCTACTTTATATTAAAGCTATCTTTCACTCATTCAAAAAAAAAAAGTACTTATCATATACTGGGTACCTATTATAAACCAGATACCAAGTATAACATAACTGAGTACCCTTCAGCCCCAGAAACGCACTTAATGCTTTACACAATTGTCTCCTTTGACCCTCACAACAATCTTAAGAGGTAGGTTACTAATTACCGCCTCCATTTTACAAATGAGGAAACCGAGGCACAGAAAGGTAACTTGCCCAAGCAAGAGAGCGAGGAGTGCTTTGAACCCAGGCCTGTCTGACTCCAGAGTCCTCGCTCTTAACCATGACGCTCTACCTCGGCAAAACAGAGTCAGTCCCTGCACTGTTGGAGCGCAACTTGATGTGGGAAACGCGCGAGAGAAGGGCAGACAACAAAGAAATACGTAATTACAGACTAAGAAAGTAATGTGAACGAAACGAATTTGGTGCTGTGACGGAATAACAATGGGGGCCTACTTTGGAAGGTGGGGGGTGGGGTGTCAAGAAAAGGCCTCTCTGAGAAAATGACATTTATGATCCGCTTGGGAACCGCTTAGAGACTGCAATGATGACTCCCCCACCCAATTCACGAAGGAGAAACTCCAGGCTCATAGACACTAAGCAAACTCGCCCAGGGTCCCCCAGACGTGTAGACGTGGCGCAGGGCAGGGAGGATCCAAGCTCTGGGCCCAAGGCTCGTACACGCCATCAATGCCCATGGCAGCCCAGCTCCGCTCGGCCCCAGACCGAGACCTCTAGCCGTCCGCTGTCCCCAGCCCGGCCGCGGCTGACAGCAACTGAGCTGTCCGCAAGGAGACCCCGTGGCTGGCCAAGGGGGTCCTGCCGGTCCTTCGGTGGCCAGAAAAGGCCTCTTCTCCAGCCCCCGCCAGCTCCCGCCTGGTCCGCCCCGCCCCGCCCCTCCGGGCCGGCCTCATACCTGCACGGCCCGGACCAGGCCCCGGCCGGTTAGCTGGCCCTGCCGCAGTTGCAGCAGAATGTTTTCGGGCCGCGGCCGACCGCCCCATCCGCCCCAGGCCGCCGCCGTTGCTGCCGCCCGTCGTCCTCGGCCGGCCCCAGACCCAGCCGCAGCCGGCGCCGCCGCCATGTCTCCTCGTCCGACAAACAGGAAGCAAGCGGCCCCGGGGCCGCGGAGAATTCTACGGGGCGGCGGAGGGGTCGACCATAGCGCCCCCAGCGGGAGGACGGCGGAGGAACAAGCCGCGTGGCAGAAGACGTGCGCGCCGCGGGGGATGCTGGGGAATGTAGTCTCGTCTGGGGCGGTGCAGGTGGGAAAGACACGTGGCGTTATCTGCACCCAGCTGCGCTCGTTTTTTCCTGCCCTTCGGTTCTCACATCTTGGCGAAGTCCCCCGAGATCGAAGACAAGTGCCTGCGTGCGCACTTCCCCATTTCTTGCCCGTTTGGGGAGGTTTCAGGCACCTAACCAGGAAAAGACCCTGGGCTCCAGACCGGGAGTCAGGATGCTGGATCTGATTCCTGCCTCGCTACGAACCAGACCAAGGCACCACGCTCTTCCTCAGAGCCTTATCTCCTCGCCAGTTCATTCAATCGATAATTCCTGGGAGTCTGTTCAGTTAATAGTTTCTAGGGGCCTGCTGTGCGCCTTCACCAAACTGGTCACTGGAGATATAGTGGTAAGTAGAACAGCATAGGTCCCTGTTATGATCGCATGCAGGCTACAAGGGAAGACAGCAACAAACAGGATAAGCCACGAAGAAAAAGGAGCACAATGCTATGAAAGTACTGGGGATGACAACAGGTTGTTGTGAAGTTAAGTGAAATAAGGGAAAAAAACCAAAAACCAAACTCACTACCTTAGAGTCAATTCCGACTCGTAGTGACCCTATAGGACAGAGTAGAACTGCCCCATAGAGTTTCCAAGGAGTGCCTGACAGATTCGAACGGCCGACCTCTTGGTTAGCAGCTGTAGTACTTAATCACCACTATACCACCAGGGTTTCCAGGTAAAGGAAAGGGATTGGTAAATTGTGACATCATATTCTCTGTCAGAGGAACCATGTCCTAATTACTCCCTACCAGATAGTTTGTTCTCTACTTTGAGTCCATGCCTTTTATGGTTGTTTATTATTTTGGCAAACGTTTGCAGCAGGATGGAGTTATCTCCTCCCTTAACTTCTTCGTGGGAGGGGTTTTTTAAAGATAAATGAAAGGTGAATGCTGGGTGTGGTGCAATAGGGAATGGTGGAGACTGTGACTCATAACTAAGGTTACTACAATTTATCACAAAAGCCAGAACACTTTTAAAAAATGAAAATGATATTAATAATTACACCGGAACAGCAGGCCTATATGGGGACTGTCTCAGCAAACTGGGAATATGGTCACCATCCTTCTGTCCCATCTAAAAGAAGCAGCCTCTACTAACCTCCAGTGGATTGTTGCTGGATCATCTGACTTTTCCAGAAAAGCCAAAAACCTGAATTTTCATGTGAAATTCCTCAATTCTGAACATTACAAAGGCCAAATTAACCCTGCCTGTTTGTGACTCCTGGAATAGGGAAATTAGGAATAAATCCATGTATAAACGGGAGTTTAGTATATGGCATAGGAGATGTTTCCAATCAATGTGAAAAGGAGAAAAAGTTTAGGTCTTTAGCCTCACACCAAAAAGCTAAAATGAATCTCAGACATATTAAAAGCTAAATATAACAAAATCAAAGAGTTCAAAGACTGGATTGTGGTGATACTTGTACAACTCTGTAAATTTACTAAAAATCATTAGATTGTACACTCAAATTGGCACAGGACTGGACAATGTTTAGTTTTGTTGTACGTGGGGTTGCCTTGAATGGGGATCGACTCAATAGCAACTAACAACACTCAAAATGAGTGAACTTTATATTTAAACTATACTTCAATAAAACTATTAAAAATCAAAGTATAAAAATATTAAAAATGAATCTATGAGAATACTTTTATGACTTTGAGGTAGAAAAGGCCTTCTTAAGCCTAAAACCTAGAAGCCATAAATAGGAAAAGATTGATAGATTTGACCTCATCAACATTATAACATTCTGTACAAGGCACAATAAACAACCATAAAAGGCAATTGATACCCTAGGAAAGAGTTAATACCACAATTTATGAAGAACTTCCTGTCCCCTTTCCCTGAAATTCTCACTACCATCACCACTACCCGCCCCCCACCCACCCCAGCTCTCTGTATGGCTTCTTCCATCTAGTTCTCCAGGTTTCTGTTCAAGGAAAGGCCTTCCCGGACCACACGTATAAAATAGCATCCTTTACACACTCCATCTTCCCCCACGTGTTTGTCAGTTTGTAGTACTATGGGGGCTTGCCTTTTGCTGTGATGCTGGAAGCTATGCCACCGGTATTCAGATACCGGCAGGGTCACCCATGGAGAACAGGTTTCAGCTGAACTTCCAGACTAAGACAGACTAGGAAGAAGGACCCGGCAGTCTACTTCTGAAAAGCATTAGCCAGTGAAAACCTTATGAATAGCAGCGGAACATTGTCTGATATAGGGCTGGAAGATGAGCCCCCCAGGTTGGGAGGCGCTCAAAAGATGACTGGGGAAGAGCTGCCTTCCCAAAGTAGAGTCGACCTTAATGACGTGGACCTAACAATAACAATAACCACACACTCCATCTTAGCCCCTGCTTTGTTTTTTGTGTTTTTTCATAGCACTTCTTTCCATCTGACCTATGGTTGTCTATTCTCTGCACCTCTACCCCCACCCTCAACTGGAGTATAATTTTGGTCTGTTTTGTTCTCTGCTGCATCCATGCCCAGCACTTAGACCAGTACCTGGCACATAGAAGGTGATGGAATATTTGCTGATTGGATCAATGAATTAGTGAACATATGCATGAACTCTTTACAAAATTATAAAGAAAAGCAAAACAATCCAATAAAAAAAAAAAAAAACTGGTAGATAACCAAAAAAACCCAGTGCCATCGAGTCGATTCCGACTCATAGTGAGCCTATAGAACAGAGTAGAACTGCCCCATAGAGTTTCCAAGGAGCGCCTGGCAGATGGGTAGATAGGAACAGGCAATTCACAAAAGAAAAGCAAAAGGCCAATAAATATGTACATACATGCCCACCCTCAGCTCTACTAGTTGTAGAAAACCAATGCTGAGAATATAAATTGATATACATTTTTGGAAAGCAATTTTTTAGCAGTGTGAATTAAGCCATAAGGAAGCCTATGCCTTTTGATCAAAATTACTCCTTTAGGAATCTTTCCTGATGATATTATTTGATATGGATGATGCTTTACATATAAAAGTGCTTATTGTTGCATTATTTGTGGTAAAAAAAAAAAGTTGGAAACAATGTAACTACAAAATAGGAAAATGGTTAAATAAATTATGGTATTTCAATATAATGGAATATTTGAGCCATTGAATATCATTTTTTACAAAATAAAATACTAAGATTTCAAATAAAAATCAAATATGCATAACACCATGTAGATCTAGGAATTTGTATCTCAGCAATAACTAAATATAACAAGATCTATTACTAAAATAGCACTGTATTTATATGTAAAAATATTGTAAGTAATCCAAATATCTATCAATAGGTGACTGGCTAAATATGGCCCATCCATGTAATGGAATACTATACAGCTACTAAAAGGAATAGGGACACACACACCACTGGCAGGGACAGAATCTGTTTCCATTGAGTCGATTCAAATTCATAGTGACCCTGTAGGACAGAGTAGAATTGCCCAGTAGGGTTTCCAAGGAGTGGCTGGCTGGTGGATTTGAACTGCCGACCTTTTGGTTAGCAGCCAAGCTGTTAACCACTGAGCCACCAGAGCTCCATCTGCAACATAGGTAAGTGAAAAAAAAAATTCATGTAAGACCAATACATACCATGTGACCCCATTTGTGTAAAAAAATTATATACTTATGTACATTTATATATATATTACATAACCTGGAAGATTACGCACCAAGTAGTACTAATTATCACTAGGGAATGAAATAGGAGGTGGGGGAAGAATGTTGATTTTCTTAACGTTTATACTTTCATATATTTGCATTTTTATTATAAGCATACACTAATAATTAAAAAACAATTTATATATTTTTTAATTTAAAAGTCATAGATTATAACTAGATGGAAAGATTCTCACCACACATTGTTGAGAGAAAAATAAAGCAAGTTACAGGGGAATAGGTATTTTATGGTCCCATTAATATAGCATTAGACATTCCTACTCTATGTGTTTATATGCATAGAATTATCTGAAAGAAACATCACCAAAAATGTCATCTATGGTTATCATAATGCAGACATTTCAGGTGACTTCTGCTTTTATTAACATTTTTCATAATTTTTTTTTTTTTGCACAGGCCATGTATCATTTTTACAATCAGAAAAAAGGGGGATCTTTTAACGTTAGAAATTAAGAAAAATAGAAAAGTCATTTCCGGGGATGCCAAACTGGGCATTGGTAAGTTGGACTCCTACCCGATGCCTGTCTGGAGAGCAGCCAGCCTTCCCTGGGCAATCGACAGCCCGGGGGTTCCGTCCAGAGCTCTTCAAGAGGCAGATGGCTGAGTACACTCTCATTCTTGTCACAATGAGGAGACAGGACCCTGACAAATTATACAATCCAAATGGCCCTCCAGGCATCCCTTGGCACTCCATTATGCTGGTGACAAGGCTTCCCATCTCAGCTTTGACCCATCTGCCAATGTCACTTTCCATTCCTAAATTTGTAGTTTCCTCAGTCCAGCCTGGCCCAGGGATCCCCTAAAGTTAGCTGTTTACTGAGTCAAAAATAATCACATCAAACTCAGTCCTTAAGGACACGATATGACTAAGAAGTAAGGAGACAGGTTTCCAGAAACCTCTAGGCAGTCTTTCAATGTCATTTATGTTCTGCTCCCAGTTTCCATTGAAACAATCTGTGAGTCTCCCACCACCAGAGGGCGTAGTACACCTCCCTCTCCTTCACCACCACCCCCCCTTTAAAAAAAAAGGAGAGGCCAATCCTGTCAATTTGGGTCAGCATTAGAAAAACTGGGGCTCCCAAAATGGCTATTTTTTTTTTTTTAAACAATCCCAAATGGTTTAACCAAACATGGTGATGTTACTCAGAGAATATTACCTCTTGTAATGAACTGTCAAGTTTTTCTCAGTTGGGCAGACAGATTTTCTGGAGCAGTTTCTTTTTTAATCGTTTTTTTTTTTTTTTTTTTTAATACAGAAGTTCATTTTAATCAAAGAAACTGGCACAGTTTTATTCAGGCCGTGAAAACAGCTGTCCCATGCAACCACGCGTTGTTCTGTGGTGGTATTTTTTACAATGAGCTTTTTTACATTCCATATCTTATGTGCAACTTCTCAATGCTTTGTTTAAAAACCTATACTAACTACTGATTTACGTGCCAGGCACTATTCTAAGTGCTGACAATAAAGAAAAAAAAGTTCTGACCCTCATGGAGTCATACTCTGGTGTAAGAGCTACATTTTATTGAGCATTTACCATTGGCCAAACACTTTATTTGAATTCCTATTTTCCCTAAGGAAAACCTGGTGGCGTAGTGGTTAAGTGCTACAGCTGCTAACCAAGAGGTCAGCAGTTCAAATCTGCCAGGTGCTCCTTGGAAAATCTATGGGGCAGTTCTACTCTGTCCCGTAGGGTCCCTGTGAGTCGGAATTCACTGGACAGCAGTGGGTGGGTTATTTTCCCTTCACATGAAGAAGAAGGCAATATCAGGATTGGAGGAAGACTCATTAATAACCTGCGATATGCAGATGACACAACCTTGCTTGCTGAAAGCGAATAGGACTTGAAACACGAAAATCAAAGACTACATACAGCTTCAGCATGGATTATACCTCAACATAAAGAAAACAAAAATCCTCACAACTGGACCAATAAGCAACGTCATGATAAACAGAGAAAAGATTGAAGTTGTCAAGGATTTCATTTCACTTGGATCCAAATTCAACGCCCACGGAAGCAGCAGTTAAGAAATCAAACGACATATTGCATAGGGCAAATCTGCTGCAAAAGACTCCTTTCAAGTGTTGAAAAGCAAAGATGTCACTTTGAGGACTAAGGTGTGCCTGACCCAAGTCGTGGTATTTTCAGTCACGTCATGCGCATGCAAAAGCTGGACAATGAATAAGGAAGACCAAAGAACTGCCGCTTTTGAATTATGGTGTTGGAGAAGAATATACCATGGAGTGCTGGAAGAACAAGACTGCCTTGGAAAAAGTACAACCAGAGTGCTACTTGGAAGCGAGAATGGCAAGACTTCATCTCCTGTTCTTTGAACATGTTATCAGGAGGGACCAGTCCCTGGAGAAAAACATCATGCTTGGTAGAGGGTCAGCAAAAAAGAGGAAGACCGAGATGGATCGACACAGTGGCTACGACAGTGGGTTCAAACATAGCAACGACTGTGAGGATGGGGCAGGACCAGGCAGTGTTTAGTTCTGTTGCACATAGGGTCGCTATGTGTCAGAGCCAACGCAACAGCATCTAACATTTTCCCCATACGTTTTTGAGGGAAAAATTTCAAATCTACGGAAAAGTTTAAAGAGTAGTACTATGAACACTTATATATCCTTAAAAAGGACTCATCAATTGTTAACATTGTATTTTATCTTTATCTATCTAGTCTATCAAATCTGTCCATCTTTCTATTTTGTCCATCTATCTTGTCTATCTAGCTTGTCTGTCTATCTATCTCATGCCCCTTCCCAGTCAACTCCTGCCCCTCAGGCAACCACTGTTGTGATTTTTATCATCATAGATTAGTTTTGACTATTCTAGAATTTCATATAAATGGAGCCATATAGTACGTGGTCTTTTGTGTCTGGCTTCTTTCATTCAGCATAATGTTTTTGAGATTCATCCATGTTGTCCTGTAAAACAGTGTTCACTGCTTTGTATTGCTGGGAAATATGTGTATTGAAATATATGTCAAAGTCTTCTTTGTCATAACAGTAACATCATTTGGAATGCTTGAATAGGCTTGAGGTATTAGAACAGTGTCCCCAAGAAATCTCTAATCTAATTCTAAGAATGTAAAAAAAATACATATCCGTTATGGCCAAGATTCTTACCCAAATGTTACCTAAAAATAGCCAATATAAATTAGTTCAGAAAATTGTTAAAGCCATCCACTTGTGGTATTTCTGTTATAGCAGCACTAGATGACTAAGACATATATGTCGGGAAAAAAACAGTCAGACACAAAAGACTACGAAATTCTAGAACAGTCATAAGTAATCTATGATGACAAAAATCAGAACAGTGGTTGTCTGAGGGGCAGGAGTTGACCAGGAAGGGGCATGAGATAGATAGACAAGATAGACTAGATAAAGACAGATTAGACAGATAAAGATAAAATACAATGTTAACAATTGATGCTAAGTCTAAAGGATATATGAGTGTTCATGGTACTACTCTTTAAACTTTTCTGTAGATTCGAAATTTTTCCCCAAAAAACGTATAGGGAAAATGTTGTTGTTAGATGCCTTTGAGTCAGTTCCAATACATAGTGACCCTATGTGCAACAAAATGAAACACTGCCTGGTCCTGCCCCATCCTCACAATTGTTGCTATGTTTGAGGCCGTTGTTACAGCCACTGTGTCAAGCCATCTCATCAAGGGTCTTCCTCTTTTTTTTTGCTGACCCTCTACTTTACCAAGCATGATGTTTTTCTCCAGGGACTGGTCCCTCTGATAACATGTCCAAAGAACGGGAGACAAAGTCTCGCCATCCTCGCTTCTAAGTAGCACTGTTGTTCTACTTCTTCCAAGACAGACTTGTTTGTTCTTCTGGCAGTCTATGGTGTATTCTTCAGCAACACCATAACTCAAAGGCATCAGTTCTTTGGTATTCCTTATACATTGTCCAGCTTTTGCATACATATGAAATGATTGAAAGCAATGAAAAAAAACTTTGAAAATATTTTCCAAATGAGATTGCTTTTCATTTGGAAAAATGAATTTCATTCTTGTATTCTTACTATGGAAACCCTGGTGGTGTAGTGTTTAAGAGCTACGGCTGCTAACCAAAGGTCAGCAGTTGAAATCTGCCAGGCGCTCCTTGGAAACTCTATGGGGCAGTTCTACTCTGTCCTGTAAGGTCGCTGTGAGTCGGAATCAACTCAACAGCACTGGGTTTGGTTTGGTTTTTTATTTTTACTATGGAAACCCTGGTGGCATAGTGGTTAAGTGCTACGGCTGCTAACCAAAGGGTCAGCAGTTTGAATCCACCAGGCACTCCTTGGAAACTCCATGGGGCAGTTCTACTCTGTCCTGTAGGGTCGCTGTGAGTCGGAATCGACTTGACAGCACTGGGTTTGGTTTTTGGTTTGGATTCTTACTATCTTTTTTTTTTTTTTTTTTGCTAAAGATCATTCAAAAGCAGTTGTAGCAGTACATCGACAGGGAACCGCCAGAAATTGAAGCCAGATTCAGGAGAGAATGTGGAATAAGGGATATTATGTCAGATATCAGAAGGATCATGGCTGAAAGCAGAGAATACCAGAAATTTACCTGTGTTTTATTGACTATGCAAAGGCAACTGTGTGGGTCGTAACAAATTATGAATAACATTTTGAAGAACAGGAATCCCAGAACACTTAATTGTGCTCTTGAGGAACCTGTACTTAGACCAAGAGGCAGTTGTTCGAACAGAACAAAGGGGTACTGGGTAGTTTAAAGTCAAAAAAGGTGTGTTTCAGGGTTGTATTCTTTCACCATACTTACTCAATCTGTATGCTGAGCAAATAACCCAAGAGGCTGGACTATATGAAGAACGCAGCATCAGAATTGGAGGAAGGTTCAACTTACTCTTTCTTTACCCACAACAACATTCTTATTGTCTGCTTCATACTTTACTTCAAGACAACCAGCCAACTTTGATATGATAAAGTAAGTAGTATGGTCAGCTCTAAGACACACTTGTGGCACAATGGTTAAGAGCTCAGTTGCTAACCGAATGGTTGGTGGTTCAAACCTTCTGTGATTGTTAAGATTGTGTGTAACCTTGGCTGGGCCATAATTCTCAGTTTTTACATGTGATCACTCCCATGATGGGATCTGCTGTGAGTAGCCAATCAGTTGAAAGGGAGTTTCCTTAGGGGCGTGGCCTGCATCCAAATATAAGCAGACGTTCTGGCTTTTTGCTCTATCTGGATCCTGTGGCCGCCTCCTGTTCATCTGACCTCCAGTTCTTGGGACTTGAGCTATCAGCTTGCCTGCCAATCTTGGAATTCATCAATCTTCACAGTCCGTGAGCAAGAGCCCTGTTCTCTGACCTTCCGATCTTGGGTTCATCAGTCCCTGCAGCTACATGAATCAGGAGAAGCCTATATTCTGATCCACAGACTTGGGACTTTCCAGCCTCTAGAATAGTATGAGCCGTTTCCTTGATATAAATCTCTTTCTATACCTATTTATACACATTACTGGTTTTGCTTCTGTACAGAACCCAGCCTAAGACATCTACCCAGTGGGTCTGTGGGAGTAAGACCTGGGGATCTGCTCCTGTAAAGATTACAGCCGAGAAAACCCTATGGGGAAGTTCTACATAGTCACATAGGGGTGACTATGAGTTGAAATTGACTTGAGGGCACCTAACAACAATATGGTTGGCTCTAATCTATAAAGCAATTTTTTTTCAAGGAATTGTCTACTTTGTCAGCTTCCTTTAGTAAAATATACAGCTTTCGCTGTTTTTTTCCCAACATATTCATAAATTTAAGCAGGACCTCTTTGCTTTCCAAAGCATTATATACAAGAATATTCCAAACAATAGTTTTAGATGCTTCTAATAATTTTTAAAATATCTTTGTTATATTTTCAGTCATATTTACTACTTTATCTCACATAATTCCTTTACGATATTCTGAACTAATTTATATTGCCTAAATTGCACTTGTCAATTATGTAAATAATTTCAGTTTTGTGTGAGGAGGTTAACTAAACAAGTAACAAAGACTGTCCTTAAAATGGTTTTACCACTCATATTAGGCATAAACTAAGTGTTGTGCAACTTTCAGCTTTTCTTAGGTTGGGTCACAAAATCTATACTGTATTATAATAGCATGATATCATGGATTGAATTATGTCCCCCCCAAAATGTGTGTATTAACTTGGTTAGGCCATGATTCTCAGTATTGTGTGGCTGTCCTCCATTTGGTGGTTGTAATTTTATGTAGAGAGGATTAGGGTGGGACTGTAACACCACCCTTACTTGGGTCACCTCCCTGATCCAAGGTAAAGGGAGTTTCCCGAGGGGGTGGCCTGTACCACCTTTTATCTCTCAAGAGCTCGTCCTTTGGACATGGAGTCCCTGTGCCTGAGAAGCTCATCGACCAGGGGAAGGTTGAGGACAAGGACCTTCCTCCACGGCTGACAGAGAAAGCCTTCCCCTGGAGCCAAAACCCTGAATTTGGACTTGTAACCTACTAGACTGTGAGAGAATAAATTTCTCTTTGTTAAAGCCATCCGCTTGTGGTATTTCTGTTATGGCAACCCTAGATGACTAAGACAGAATTTGGTACTGAGAGATTGGGGTGCTGCTCTAACAGATACCTAAAATGTGGAAGCGGTTTTCAAACTGTGAATGGATAGAGTTGTCAGCGGCAGAGGAACAGCGCAGCAGAGAACCTGCAGTGGCAGAGAAGCGGCGGCAGCAGCAGAACCAGGAGACCAGAGTGAGGCGGCACTGGAGCCAACCCACAGAGCGAGAGAGCTGAGTGCCTGTGTGCAGGAGTCTTCCTGGTGGAGTGGGGTGCCTCCAGGCACTTATCAGTGGACCTACTGAGCTTTGGAACACTTGCCCCCGCAGGGCAGGTGCGGGCATGAGGCCCAAGGAGCCAAGAGGCCAAGAAACCAGGAAACAGAAGCTGAAGAGACTAGGAACACAAGAAGCTGAGCTGCCTCAGTCTCAAAAGTATAGCCATGACCTCAGGGGTTTCAAAGGGTGGAGCCATGGCCTCTGGTGTTTCTTAGGGTGGGGTTACCACTCAGATAGAAGAGGAAAATGGTGTGTCTAAAGCTGTGGGAGCAGAGTTGCTATTCCAGTGGGTCTGGAAGGCAGAGCCGAAGCCCAGGGCCAGTGACCTCCACTCAGAATCTGAGAGTGTGGCCAATACCTAGAGTCTGGAGGGCAGAGTCATTGTGTAAATTGTCTCAGAGAACAGAGAATTGTTTTCAAAGTTTGAGGGCTAATGTAATGTGTTCTGCTGACTTGCTTGGTGCCTGTTAACCCTTCTTTCCCTCCAGTTTCTCCCATTTGGAATGGAAATGTCTAGTTTGTGCCTGTTCTGCCCTTCTACCCTTGGAAGCAGATAACCTGTATTCTAGATTTCATAGATGAAGAGAAATTTTTGGATTTTGGACTTGGAGTTAAGACTTTCACTATGATATGATGGGATGAATATGTTTTACATGTTGCAAGGATGTGATTTTTGGGGGGTCAAAGGGTGGAATGTCATTTTTACCAATTGCCAATCTGACACAAAGTGTCCTTGTCTTTTCCCGAGTAAGAATACACATGAGAGACAAACTTTATCTTCAGCAAGCTTTATCTTGCTTGAGTCAAGCAAAAGGAGTCAGCGAGGATCTAAGCCTCTCCAAAAGACTGACTTGAAAAGGGAAGCAAGGGTAGGGTTTATATGGGTTCGGTGGAGACAACAGAATAATGAATATTTAGTGGGCTTCTTTCAAGGGGTGGGTACTTCTCAGAATGGCGGCGCATGTTAATTAGATTACACGTGCATCTGGAATCCAAGATGGAACCCGCTGATATTCAAGATGGAGTCCTCTAGGCAGCCCTTGGCATCATTTATTATGGGATATAGCACAAGCAAACTTAATCTTTGGCACTACATCGCCATCTTCGGAGGGCTGAGGAAAGTTAAACAGGGGTCACACTTTGTCCTTCTGTGCGTGTGGAGCCTGTAAAGGAGGAGGGGACTAGAAAAACACTAAGAAGGATTGTTTCAATCTTATGTTGACAGGGTGGTTTCCTGTTTACCCACCTTCTAGATGGTAATCTTTTAAAAGCTCTTTTGTTCCACCCATTAACCCTATCTGTCCCACAACAGGGTGTGGTTCCTGTTTATCCAACTTTTAGATGATAATCTTTTAACAGCTCTTTTGTTCAGCCAACAGCACAGTTAACCCTATCTGTCTCATCATGAGTTGAATTATGTCCCCCCAAAAATGTGTATATCAAATTGGTTAGGCCATGATTCCCAGTATTGTGTGGTTGTCCTCCATTTTGTGATTGTAGTTTTATGTTGAGAAGATTAGGGTGGGATTATAACACCACCCTTACTCAGGTCACCTCCCTGATCCAAGGTAAAGGGAGTTTCCCTGGGGTGTGGCCTGCACCACCTTTTATGTCTCTCAAAAGATGAAAGGTAAGCAAGCAGAGAGTTGGGGACCTCATACCACCAAGAAAGCAGCAACAGGAGCAGAGCTCATCCTTTGGACGTGGGGTCCCTGTGCCTGAGAAGCTCCTCAACCAGGGGAAGATTGAGGACAAGGACCTTCCTCCAGAGCTGACAGAAAAAACCTTCCCCTGGAGCTGACACCCTGAATTTGGACTTCTAGCCTACTACACTGTGAGAAAATAAATTTCTCTTTGTTAAAGCCATCCACCTATGGTATTTCTGTTATGGCAGCACTAGATGACTAAGACACATAATAATTGTTGCTTCTTAAATTCTGTAACAGTACAGCTTTGATGAGAAATTACCGCTAAAACATTTTTGTCAGCTGATTTACCATCAAAACTGTACACACCAAAATCCATGCCAGTAGAATTATTTTTTTAGGACCCATGTGAACAATTTTATCTTTTGGTACATGATATGCAAACAAATACAATGATAATAAGGCTTTCTCATTGGTAGTCACATAATGACTAAGAAATTTTGCCTGTCACGTTATTTTTTCTTTCCCTGAAAATATTCAGAGGACTGATTAACTCAGCATGACGTGTTCCCAAGTATCTTTTCAATTTTGAAGGTTTTATGCTTTCATTTGCAAGAATATCATTACAAATAATTCATCGGCATAAGTGATTTTTGTTGATTTTGCACATGTGCTAAAACCATATTTGAAAAATCTATCTTACACTTACTCTTTCTGTTTAATGAGGCACAAATGAAGTCAAAATTTGTTCATTAGAATATCACTATTCACTCTTCCCGTATTTTTCAGTTATCATTCTTGTTTTCTCTAACATTAAAACAATCAGTTCATAGGAATTCTGAACTAGTTCAATTAAAATGCTATAAATCATCATAAATTCAAAATTTTCCTATCTGATTATGCCCTTTCTGAAAAACTGAACTGGCCAAACCCCCAAAGCCATGGCCACCAGATGCTCTGTTAACCCAGAACTAAAACCATTCCCAAAGCCCGCTCTTCAGGCAAAGATTAGACTGGACTATGAAACATAAAATAATACTCATGAAGAGTGTGCTTTTTAGTTCAAGCAGATACATGAGACCAAATGGATGGCTACTGTCTGGAGGCAGAATGAGAAGGCAGAAAGGGACAGAAACTGGTTGAATGGACACAAGAAACCCAGGGTGGAAAGGGGGAGTGGAATTGCAACAAATGTCACATAGCAATACACATATACATTTTTGTATGAGAAATTAACTTGAGCTGTAAACTTTCACCAAAAGCACAATTAAAAAAAAAAAAAAAGATTTAAAAAGCAAGGATGTCACCTTGAGGACTAAGCTGCACCTGATCCAAGCCATGCTATTTTCAATAGCTCATATGCATGTGAATGCTGGACAACGAATAAGGAAGACCAAAGAAAAATTGATATGTTATTATTATGGTGTTGGCAAGGAATATTGAATATACCATAGACTGCCAAAAGAACAAACAAATCTGTCTTAGGAAAAGTACAGCCAGAATGCTCCTTGGAAGCAAGGATGGGGAGACTTCATCCAATGTTCTTTGAACATGTTATCAGCAGGGACCAGTCCCTGGAGAAAGACATCATGCTTGGTAAAGTAGAGGGTCAGCAAAAAAAGAGGAAGATTCTCAATGAGATGGATTGACACAGTGGCTACAATAATGGGCTCAAACATAGCAACGATTATGAGGATGGAGCAAGACTGGGCAGTGTTTCGTTTTGTTGTACCTGGGGTCGCTGTGAGTCAGAACCAACTTGACGGTATCTAACAATAACGAACAATAGGTCAGACATCCTTGTTTTATTCCTGATCTTTAGGTGAAAGCTTTCAGTCTTTCACAATTGAGTATGATGCTATCTGTGGGTTTTTCATAGATGCCCTTTGTCAGGTTGAGGGTCACCTCCTTTTATATAACTTGTTATGTGATGAGGTCTAGCCATAGCGTGTAGCTCTACTTCACATCTCCAATGATGGATGGGAAGGGAATTGAGCCCCAACTCTGTCTGAAAAAGCACCTGCGTGTGTGCTTTGTGTCATACAACACAGACGAGGGAGATGAAGTGAATCATTCACACATCTGTAGCAAACAATCATCGTGGGCACTTCGTAAACTATCCAGAATTAAAGGGATGAATCATTAATTTTTTCCCTTCAAAATAAATGTCAAAATTTAATTAAAAAAAAACTTCCTAACTAAAACTCAACTGAAAGTCATGACAATGTTGCCAGAAATGAATACAAGTCTCCCACGGTTTTATTCATGACTAACTACAAATTATGTTGATATAAAATTAAATAATAATTGGTTCTCCCATTACAAGGTAATGATCATATTGACAGTTATATACCAGAAAATCAAATAAGATGCCAGTGAGCAAAGTAAAACTATCTGCTGTAACCAACGTGTATATTTTTCACGTCCCCTCCTCTCTTTCTTTCTCTCACTCTGTGATGTAATTAGTCTTAGTATCATGTCAAAGTCAATGGCTCTTGCCAAGGATCCACATGATGTACTCTAATATTTTCTAATCCATTCTATTAGAAGAAAGTTAGTTGTGACATGCTAAATTTATATCTTGACCCACTAATGGGTCACGAGCTATAGTTCAAAAATACTGCTCTAATGTACTAAACTGTTACTATATCAAGAAAGTATGTAAAAAAAAATATAAACAGAATAGCTTACCTCTCTCTGCTTGCAAAGTTCTTCCTTTGACAAATTTCCCATCCAAGTATGGATTTTAGACCACACTGTGCCTGTAAAGTACTACTTCTTCTTGAGGGGTTATTATATTCCTTTTCTTTTTAAAGTGTACAATTTAGTGGTTTTTAGTATATTCTCAGTGCTGTACGACAGTCACCCATATCTAATTTCAGAACATTTTTATTACTCCAAAAAGAAACCTCATAATCATTAGCAGTCACTCTCCATTCCCTTCTTTCTCCAGTCCCTGGCAACCACTAATCTATTTTGTTTGATGGATTTGTCTATTCTGGACATTTCATATATATGTATAATCAAGCAATGTGTGGTCTTTTGTGTCTGACTTCTTTAACTTAAAGTGTATTTTCAAGGTTTATCCATCTTGTAATGTATCAGTACCTCATTCCTTTTTATGGCTGATTAATATTGCATTATATGGATATACTACATTTTGTGTATTCACTCATCAGTTGATGGACACTTGGGTTGTTTCAACCTATTAGTTATGAAAAATGGTGCTATGAACATTCATGTACAGATTTTTGTGTGGACATATGTTTTCGATTCCTTGGGTACATACTTAAGAGTGACTTTCTCTGTCATATGGTAATTCTATGTTTAACTTCTTGAAGCACCTTATAGGAAACAGATGGCTCATTCAAAATTAGGAAGATTAGAGGAGGGTTTAATAAAGACACTATTTACGAAGGTGTGGGCAGAGTGTAGGGGAACCACGAGGAATAAGATGGTAACCTGGGGCTAGTAATAGCACAGCCATTGCCACGCCTAGCTTGAAGGGAATCCAAGGATGGAGAGATTGCCATTGTTAGGAAAGAAAGAATCGTGTAGAGAAGGCCATTTTGAGAGCAACAGTAACCTTCAATTAAGGGACACAGCCCGCCTGAAGCAACCTCGCACGAAGGGAGCTAGGGGAACAAATAGCCTGACCTCATTCTACTCCCTTTCTCTAGTCTCCTGCCTGTACTCCCCATTTGCTTGACCCAACTGGAAATCAGAAAATGAGCAAGCCCATTGATGCAGTTCACACAGGACTATAGGAGCAAAGAACAATTCATTCTCTTGGGGTGGAGGGCAGGATGGAAAGAGGTGGAGAGTGGATTCAGAGGGGCAAACAGAAGAGATCCCACACACTAAGTTATGCTGTAGCAACAAGCAATCCCAGCAGGATTACTCAGAGACGGTAGAAGGAAGGAAATGAGATAAAATACATAATTAACAGTAAACAGAAAACAAATATACAATTGACAGCAACAATTTTGTCAAAAGTTTATTCTTGTGAAAAGAATAATAGAAAACCTCTGGCATTTGGCAAGAAAAAGCAAAAGGCATAGAAAAGTAATATTAGAAAAAAGAGAACTACACATAGGTTAAACAGAAAATAATATAACAACTTTATGCCAATAAACTCTGAGACGAATTCAACTTCCTAAGGAAGAGAATGGGTCTAGGAAAGGGCTTTCCTTCCTCTCTGTGTCCTGGACTCTGGGGTACTACCTGATGATCAAGGGTGTCCTTCAGCGTGGGAGTAAGCTGGCCTCAGCCACAAAGAAACCCTGAATAATGGGGTGGACTGTGGCAGTAAAAACAGCCATAGTTAATGGTAGTTGTTATAAACTTCTTGGGAAAACTGTTCCAATATATCAAGCCTATCCAAGCATTCCATATGATGTTACTGTTATGGCAAGCAAGATTTCAACATATATTTCAAGATATGTCATGTCTCAGCTTTCAGTCTTCTTATTAAAAGTTATAGCAGTTCTCAGTTGAGCCATGGGGAATTAAGAGTAGGTCTGAAAATGAACCAGAGGTTTCACCTACGTGAGACCTGAAGAACTAGATGGTGCCCAGCTACTAACAATGATCGCCCTGACAGTGAACACAGCAGAGTTCTGAACAGAGCAGGAGAAAAATGTAAAACAGAATTCAAATTCACATAAAAAGACCTGACAATGGTTTTGCAGAAACTGAAGGAATCCCCAAAACTATGGCCCCCAAACACTCTGTTAACCCAGAACCGAAACCATTCCCAAAGCCCGCTCTTCAGACAAAGATTAGACAGGACTGTAAGACAAAAAATATATAATACACATAAGGCACGTGCTTCTTAATTCAGATATATGAGACCAAATGGGCAACTCCTGACCAAAAGCAGGATGAGAAGGCAGGAAGGGACTGGAATGGGATGAATGGACACAGGGAATCCAAGGTGGAAAGGGGGAGTATGCCGTCACATTGTGGGGACTGCAACCAATGTCGCAAAAAAATATGTGTATGAATTTTTGAATGAGCAATTAACTTGAGCTGTAAACTTTCACCTAAAGCAAAAAAAAAAAAAAAAGACTATAGGTCAGAATACCTCCTTGAGGCAAAGTAATAAAAGGAGGACAGTAGCTATCCCTGCCAATCAGAGTGGCTATAGATGCTTGCCCTGGAACTACAAAAAATGACCAGCAGTTGAATTAACCAAGGCTCATAGGCAAAGATGTGGTTGGCAGATAAATCCAGACAAGCTCCTGCTTAACCTTCTCAGCTACTTAGAGAAATGGCCAGTTCAGGGTTGGGGAAGGAAATGTACAAGATGAGCCTGGAATATCTTATACCAGAGATCAGGGAAACTATCAAAGAAAACTGGGGTTGTTAACAGAGCTCTGAAACTAACCAGGAGAGAGGCTTTCATTGTTCAGAAATGGGATAATTTGAGCTTCAATAAGAATAATACTCTCAATGGACTGAAAACCATCAAACTAGTTTAAATCCAAGAGTTCATAGTATGTAAAAAAACTACTAGCCAACAGAACCCAGCATATTAAAAGAGTCAAACACCATGACCAAGTGGGATTTATTCCAGGAATGCAAGGATGGTTCAACATTAGAAAATCAATCAAAGTAATACACCACATCAAGAGAACAAAGGAAAAGAACCACGTGATCATCTCTATGGATTCAGAAAAAGCATTTGATAACCCCAGCACTCTTTCTTGATGAAAACCCTAAAGAAGATTGGAATTAAAAGAAAATTCCTCAATATGATTCACGGCATGTATGAAAAGCTAACAGCCAACATTATACCTAATGGAGAAAGACTGAGAGCTTTCCCCTTGAAATCAGGAACAAGACAAGGGTGCCCGCTCTCACCACTTCTACTGAGTATTGTATTAGAAGTTCTAACCAGAATAATAAGACAAGAAAAAAGAAACAAAAGGTATCCAGGTTGGAAAAGGGGAAGTGAAATTATCTCTATTCATGGATGATATGATCCTATATATAGAAAATCTCAAAGAGTCCACAGGAAAACTTCTAGAGCTAATAGAGGAATTTAGCAAAACTGTAGGGTACAAGGTCAACAAACAAAAATCAGCTGGGTTTCTATACACCAACAATGAGAAATCTGAACGGGAAATTAGGGAAATAATTCCATTTATAATAGCACCCAAGAGAATAAAATACCTAGGAATAAATCTAACTAGGGACATAAAGGACTTATACAATGAAAACTACAAAAAACTGCTGAAAGGGATTAAAGAAGACTTAAATGGAAAGATGTTTCTTATTCATTGATTGGAAGACTTAATATTGTTAAGATGTCAATACTACCCAAAGCAACCTCTAGATTTCAACACAATCTCAAGCAAAATTCCAAAAGCCTACTTTACAGAAATAGAAAAACCAATCCTCAACTTTATAGCTAAAGCAAAATTGAAAGAGAAGAACAAAGAAGGAGGACTTACACTTCCTGATTTTCAAACATATTATACAGCTACAGTGGGGCCCTTGTGGTGCGGTGGTTAAGCATTTGGCTGCTAACCAAAAGGCTGGCAGTTCAAATCCACCAGCCACTCCTTAGAAACCCTATGAGGCAGTTCTGTTCCGTCCTATAAGGTCACTTTGAGTCGGAATCAACTTGATGGCAACAGGTTATACAGCTACGGTAATCAAAACAGCCTGGTACTTGTTTAACAACAGCACGTAGACCAATGGAATAGAATTGAGAGTCTAGAAATAAACCCACACCTCTGGTCAACTGATTTTTGACAAGGGTACTAAGTTTATACAATGGGAAAAGAAGAGTCTCTTCAATAAATGGTGCCATAAAAAACAGGATCCATGCCTCACACCAAACACAAAACCAAATTCAAGATGGACTAAGGACCGAAATGTACAAACTAAGACTATAAAATTCTTAGAAGAAAAAGCAGGGGCAATGCTGTTAAGCCTAGCTTTTTAACAATATGTTATCTAATATAGTAATAAACACACAAACAACAAAAGACAAAATAAATAAATGGGACCTCATAAATATTAAAAACTTTGGTCATCAAAAGACTTTACCAAAAAAAAGTCAAAAGACAAGCTACTGACTGGGGGAATATCTTTGGAAACCATATATCTGACAAAAACCTAATAAGCAAAATATATATAAAACTTTGACAACCAAAAAAAAAAAAAAAGACAAAAAACCCTGTCATAAAATGGACAAAAGACTTGAACAGCCATTTCACCAAAGAGGACATTCAAATGGCCACCAAACACATGAAAAGATGCTCAACGTCATTAGCCATCAGAAAAATATAGATCAAAACCACAATGAGATCCCATTTCTCTCCACTAGGAAAGTTAAAGTAGCCCTCGGTGGTGCAGTGGTTAAAGGGCTCAGCTGCAAACTGAAAGGTCAGCAGTTTGAACCCACCAGCTGCTCCACAGGAGAAAGATGTGGCAGTCAGCGTCCGTAAAGATTTATAGCCCAGCATCCGTAAAGATTTATAGCCTTGGAAACCCTGTGGGTCAGTTCTATTCTGTGCTATTGAGTCACTATGAGTTGGAATGGACTTGACAGCAATGGGGATTTTGTTTGTTGTAGTTTAGGATGACTAAGATTAAAAGAACAGAAAACAACAAATATTGGTG
Source organism: Loxodonta africana (assembly GCF_030014295.1). Classification (NCBI taxonomy): domain Eukaryota; kingdom Metazoa; phylum Chordata; class Mammalia; order Proboscidea; family Elephantidae; genus Loxodonta; species Loxodonta africana. The sequence goes on from NC_087365.1 coordinate 34,395,066, forward strand.
AGGATGTGGGAAAACTGGAACCCTTATCCATTGCTGGTAGGAATACAAAATGGTACAGCCGTTGTGAAAAACAGTGTGGCAGTTCCTCAAAAAACTAAAAATAGAACTACCATATGACCCAGCAATTCCACTCCTAGGTATATACCAAAAAGACCTGAAAGCAGAGACTTAAACAGAGACTTGTACACCAATGTTCACTGCAGCACTATTCACAATAGCCAAAAGGTGGAAAAAACCTAAATGCCCATCAACAGATGAATAGATTTAAAAAAAATGTGGTACAAACCCACAATGGAATACTACTCAGCCAGTAGGAGAAGTGAAGTCTTGATACATGCTACAATACGGATGGAGCTCAAAGACATTATGCTGAGTGAAATAGGTCAATCACAAAAGGACAAATAATATGACCTCACTTACATAAAAAGATAAGAATAGACGAATGTATAGAGACCAGAGTTTATTAGTGGTTACCAGGGAGGGCGTTAACAGTGATAGAAATATCACATAATCAAAGGGTAAGGGTTGCATAGCCAATTATTATAATTGCTTTCCATAAGCTGTATACCTGTAAAAAGTTGAATTGGCAAAAGTTGTGTGATACATTTACAATGACAAAAAGGAAAAGAGTAGCTGCTGAGGCTAATTATGTACAACCAAATACCTCATGAGATTTGGTTTCTTGGTTTGGAGGTTTAGCGTCATGGTTTCATGGGACATCCTAGTTAATTGGTTTAATAACACGTTTAGTGCCTCTGTTCTACCTTCTAGTTTGACGTGTAGTGCCTGGGGTCTTAAAGCTTGCAAGTGGCCATTGAAGGCACAATAACTGGTCTCTATTTGCCTGGAACAACAGAGGAAGAAAGAGAGTCAGGAATGAGAGGGGGATACGGAATGTGTGGCCAATTGACTCTGTGAATAACTACCTCCTTTTTTTTTTTCCTATGAGACCAGAACTGCATGGTGGCTGGCTACCATTACTGAACATTTTGATCAAAGATTCCATAGAGGAATCCTGTTCAAAAGGGAGAAAATGCAGAACAGATTTTCAAATTCTCATGGACTCCAGACTTCCTGGAGCAATAAAAGTTTGATGAACCCCTGAGATAATCTTTAAACCTTAAACCAAAAATACCCCCTGAAGTCTCGTTTAAAGTAAACAATAATTTAGCTTAACTAGTAAAAAATGTCTGCTTTGAGTATGACGCTCTTTTAAGAACTATCTATATGGGATCAAATTAACAACAGCAACTTGAAAGATTAGATAGGAACCTTAAGGGGGCAGTGAATTTATGTCAATGGGTAAGGAACAACTCAGACAAGGAAGGTCAGAACAGTTAGCTACACAACTCGAAGAACGTAATCAATGTTGGTAAATGGTATATGAAGAAACTGTTGAATTGGTGTATGTTTGGCTATGTATATTCTTAACAACAACAAATTTTATATATATATATATATACGCCTCATTTTTACGTTTGGAGGATGCTAGGGAACCTATTCATTATTTTGTAAACTGGTAAATAATGGAAAAGAATTAAGTATTTATCCTGGTTTTCCTGTATGAACTATACCATCAACCAAATATTTGATACGGGGATGTCTTTCTTTAGAGAGGTATTCTAGCCAAATTAGAATATCACTATTTTATAATCCCTATTCAAATAATGAGCCCTGGTGGTGCAGCTAGATGCAAGGTCAGCAGTTCAAACCTACCAGCCACTCCAAAGGAGAAAGATATGGCAATCTGCTTCCTTAAAGATTACAGCCTTGGAAATCTTATGGGGCAGTTCTACTCTGTCCTGTAGGGCAGGAATCGACTGGATGGCACACAGCAACATTTATGAAGGCAGAATGCCAGGTCTTTTCTCCTGGAGAGTGCCTAACCACTACGCTATCAGGGCTCCTTTAAACACCACAACGGGGATGCAATTAGCAAAATACATAATATGGGAAACTCTATAGGACAAACAGCCTAGTTTCTTCAACAAACTGCAATGAAAATGAGAGAGACAGAGACAGACTAAAGAGATGCATCATCTAATTGCAAGTATATGAACTGTTTGGATCCTGATTCAAACAAACTAAAATACAAATTTATAAAACAATAGGAGCCCTGGTGGCCCAGTGGTTAAAGGCTTGGCTGCTAACCAAAAGGCTGGTGGTTAGATGTGGCAGTCTGCTTCCATAGAGATTTACAGCCTTGGGAACCTTATGGGGCAGTTCTACTCTGTCCTATAGGGTCACTGAACCAGAAGAATCGACTTGACAGCAATGGATATAAAACAATAGTTTGAACATTATTTGGATATTTGAAGATATTAAGGAATAGTTGTTGAGTTTCATAGGCATGTTTTGGTGATGTATTCTGAAATACTTAGATGATATGACGTGACGTTTGGGATTTTCTTTAGAATAATCCAGTGCAGATATAAGTGAAATAAGGTGAACCATGAGTCAACCGTCTTTGAAGCTGGATTTGCTGAAATTGGGTGATGAATACATGGAGAATTATTACCCTGTTGTAATTTGAATTTTCTACAATTAAAAGTTTTAAAACCCACTTCTTCAGAGAGACCTTCTCTGACCACCCTAAGGTAGATTACCTTTTCTAGCATAGGAGCCTATTTTCTTCATGGCACTTATCACAATATTATTTTATATATTTACTGGTCTATTTATCTCTGCTAGAATTTAACATCCACAAGAATAAAAACTGCGCCTTTTTCACTGTAGGTCAGGGTTGTGGCTGGCAAACAAAGGAACTTAATAAATCTTTATGGTATTGAAGGACAGAGGGACAGACAGACTAAAGAGCAGAAGCACAGGCTAGGGCAGGAACAAACAAAGAAATACATTTATGACAACATACTCCCCTTCCCCCAAAGATGACAGATAATGGGATCTTGAAAGGAAAGGAGATTCAACTATCAATCCATGGAGGTCTTTGGGGCCAGGTGACTTTGGGTTTAGCTGTTTCTCCAAGTGCATGAGAAAAATAAACTAGGATTCATAATCAGTTTAGTCACGGACCCTTTCTTTGAATGAAATCTCATGAGATAGCTCAATATGTAAAACAGAAAGACACAATAGACAAAAGCAGATTTGTTTATTGTTATAGTTTAGTTAAAAAAAAAAAAAAATCATCCAGTAGTTATGTAGAGTCTAGGAAAACCTGTCCCAGTAATGCCAACTTAGAGGTAAAGGGCTGACTAGGGCAGCTGAGAAGTGGGATTTTCTGCTTTACAGACTTCTTCTCCCTTGCTCTCTCCTGGTTTTCAGGAGAGGAGAATGTTCCTGGCCCTGCTGAGGGTTCCCATGGCCCCGAACTCACAGTCTTTTTCTGAAATCCCGATCTGTTCCGTTTGAGAGAGTAGAATTCCCTCATCAAGTCTTCTACCTCCCACTGCTCTTCCTTCAGCCTCCGGCAACAGTGCAGGGCAGCAGGGTCAATGGGGTGTGCTTCTGTGTTGAAGATGTACCCCCCAGCCCCCAGGATGCACTCCCCATAGGGGGTGATCACAGCATCGAAGCTGGAGCCGTTGTTGTGGATGAAGTTAGTTGGGTCAAAGAGAAGGTAGAGGTATTTCACAGTCTCGGCCAGAAAGAAAGACTCCATGCGGTTGTCAAGCTTGTGGTCTCGCAAATCTTTGATCTGCCACATGGGAGAGGGAAGCAAGTCAGAATGGCATCACAATGCAGTGGAAAGGGTCACACGACCCATTATGAGTGCTAGATTGCCCCATGTGCTCTGGTCCCTGACCTCACCTCTTCCCACCCTCTTCTTTGTGCAGCTCCAGCCACACTGGCCTCTAGTTCTTTGAGATCGGCATACTCTCACCTCAGGCTTTTTGCACTTGTTCTTTCAGCTCCAGTGTTGCCCTGCCCTTCCTGTGTAACACTGCCAACCTCCTATCCCCCTCATCCTACTCTTCTGGGACTAGAAACATAGATCTACTCATCCTTTTTAATGACAATATAATATTCTGTGGACTACTTAGCTAATTTCCCTTGATGGGTATTAAGGTTGTTACCACATTTTTGCTATTATAAACAGGTAAGCAGTCTTATAAAGAAAAGTTCATACTGAGTTTACAGGCATAGATGAGTAAGATGACTTGCTACAAACATATTCTTTAGCTTCTCAGAATTAGCAGTACATTTCCTTAAAACAAAACCAATTCTCAGTGGACGTTTATTTTGTCCCAAAAAATGTGACTCATATATGGACTTGATGTACCAAGAATTAGTATTCTCTTCCACTATTCACCTTGGAAGACCTCCAAAGGGCTTGATTTTCATGGAAAAAAATCTAGCATTCCTAAGAGTCCCCAGTGGGCTTACATGCTTGGCTTTTCAAAGAATCCAACATATTAGAAACCAAAACATAGTACTGCTTTATCTTCCTCCTATACATATATGTCCTTACTTTTAGAATGTGCACTCATACTTTACTTATAGAATATAATCACATTACAAAATCTTGGGAAAAAAAATGTTTTTCACTCTCATATCCTAACACAACCTCTGTAGGCTTTTTGGTGAATTTTCTTTTAGACTATTTTCTTATACTTCCGATTTTTTACACATCTGGAGTGATTATTTATATCTGCCGGCTTGGGCCCTACAAGGATGTGAGATGGCTCCCACCCTTGACCCTTTCAATCCATTCTCCACAGAGCATCTGGAGTACTCTTCCTAAAATATAAATCAGATCATGTCACTCCTCAGCTTCAAGCCCTACCAAGGCTTCTGATTTCAAGTAAAACAAAATCCAAACTCTTTATTCAAAGCCCTACATGATCTGACCTCTGTCCACCTCTTGGACCTAATCTCCTCCTACTTTGCTCCTTGTTCACTCCACTCCAGCCACAATGGTCTTTTTTCTGTCTCCCACATATATGCTCATTGTCTGTTTTTTCTACTAAAATGGAAGCTTCGTGAGAGCAAGGACTTGGTCTTTTGTCACTGCTATAACCCTCAGGCCTACCACAGTGCCTGGCACAGAAAAGACATTTAATAAATATCTGTTAAATTAGTTGGACTGTTCTATTAGGAGTTCCCGGGTTTAAATATAGTGCTATGGGACTCTGGGTTTCCCCTCTTAGAGCCCATTTTGTAGGCCCTTATACAAAACTCACCTTTGCCAAGTAGCCTATTCAGATAGGTGAAGGATTTCTGAAAGAAGAGGAATGCCAAGGGCATGAAGTGGAGATCTCTGGGAACTAATCCCAACTCTACCTCTTCTAGATATGTGATCTTTAGCAAGGCCCTTACCTTCTTGGTTCTGCAGTTTCCTCATCTATAAAATAAGGGTGTTATGACTTCTCTAAGGTCCCTTCCAGGGCTGGTTGGTATTCCAGGACTCCCAATGGTACTACCCTTAAAGAGGCCTCTTTAGCAGCAGGCAGAGACACTGCCCAGTTCTTGGGCCCCTGGAAACACTTACTGTTGCGAATCCACACTCCACCTTGCTGATTTTTTCAATGGATTCCACAGCATCTCTTCCAAGTTCTAAGAGGGTGGGATCCCCCGTGGCACGGTAGAGGTACATGGCACTCTCAATGAGTTCTGCAAAGTCCAAAGCAGATCCTCATCCAGTGGCTGAGCAAGGATGGCTCAGGGCCCACTCTAGGGCAGCGAACAACTCCTCCCCCCAATAACTTGTCCACAGGTCCCCAACTAGGAGGGACATGGGACAACTCATGTAATGCTGAGTTTTCAGAGTCAATAAAACCAAAGCTGAAACTTAATGGAGACCAGTGGTAAGGTTGACCATAGACTCGCATCCTGAGGAAGAGGAGGGCAGTGAGATTCTGGGACAGAGGAGGTGAGAGACAAACCATGAGTGGCCAACCTGGACCCTTGAGGACCCAAAAGCCAAAGATGTCCTCGCAAACAAGACTGAAGATCCCTGACACCATGAAGAGCCATATAAGCCCAACACATGAGAGAAAAATTAATTTTTATCTTAATTAAGTGACTATTATATATTTTTTCCATTACTCACAGCCTAACTTAATTCTAAAACTTATAAGGGTCATGAGACTGGGTAAAGGTAAAGTCCTTTCTGAGATGGGATGGGCAAAAAGATGAAGGTTAAAATATTCGAGAGCCAACCCTTAATTTAACAGATGCAGTCATCAATTCACAGTGCCCAGAACAAAGTGAGCCTTGCCCTATTCTCACAACTGAAATATGATGTCTGGATATGGGCCCCATCTTAAGATGAATATTAGCCAAAAAAAGTTGGTCCAGATGAGAATATTTACTCTGGAGAAAAGAAAACTCGGGAAAATGTGTTTGCTGCCTTCAAATATCTGAAGAGCTGTTACGGAAAAGAAAGAGTGGACTTCTAGGGTGGCCCTAGTGGGTGGGAGTTACCGTTCAATACAGTTTCCTACCTCTTTACCTATCCTTTTTCAGAGAGGAAAGAAGCCCTCAGCCCTCCCTATATCAACGTCTCCTCCGGATCTTCTCTTTTCCTGCTTCGTCCTGGGCCTTGGTCAGCACTTTTCTCCCTTCTGATTTATTACTGCAAACTCGATTTATTACTTTGAGGGAAAAGGTCTCTGCCTGATTCCTCAATTCTCTCCTACTTCCCCTCCCCCTAGCCCCATGAGCCCCTAGATTATTGCTAATCTAATTGCTAATATTCTAAGATACAGATTAGTATCTGTTTACTCGTAAGTGGGGACACTGTGTGTTCAAAGGCGGAAAAGAAAGGGCTCTCATGGGAAGCCTCCCCTTCTGCGTCTAGCAGCTGGTTCAGTCAGTGCACTCAGGGCCAACCATCTTGTTTTCTCTTCCTCACAGTGGGCCTAAATATGCTTCAATTTCCTGTACATCTGGCCAACTCTCTAAAAGATGATGACAGCCCAAGGCTTAGATTTGGCCTTAGGAGGAGGTAAAGGCCCTCAGAAACCTTCAGGCTCCTTGTGCTCCAACCCTGCTGATCACAGACATGCACTGGAGTAAGGCACTGGACAATCTAATCATAGAGTAGTACCTTATTTCCCATGCACTATTGTTTTCGGGTAGGAAAGGTGACTGAACAAAGGCATTCCTGGATTCCTGGCGGTGGTGCCTTACTTTCCATTGATGCTTTCCTGTCAGCCTGTCCTGCAAATGGAACAGGTTGCCTCTGTAAGTAGTAAGTTCCTTGTCAGTGGTGGTAAGTGAGCAAACACTGGATAAACACTTCACAGAGACAAGATAGGGGGATTTCAATTAGAAGACATCTCAGGTTCTCTCTAATCCCGAGATTGCACAAGTCTAAGTCTTACATTTAGTTCCAATGTAATCACATAACACTGGATGTGATGTTCTCTGAGTTTTCTCTTTAAAAAATACACTATGAGAACCAGTGCACGAGGAACTCCAAAAGCCACAGCCTCTAAGGAGTAAAAAGTCTTACTCCCTCTTCTCTTCCCCCTCCAGGACTCCTACACTCATCACTTGGGTTAAAAGAGGAAAGGAATGGGGTCAGAGGAAGCCACTAGGAAGGCCTATTTCACAGCTAAAAGGCATTTCAGGGGGGAAGGTGTTAAGAGTCTAAGACAATGGTAACACAACCTATTTTGGTGTGGGGGGTGACTGTGCTGATTAAGCTTCCTTCCTCTGCCCCTCATCCCCTTTCTCTCCTTACAATTTTTAACCTTCCTAAGGTGAATCAGAGGGCATCAGAGCTGGAAAGGAATTTAAGACGGTATTTAGTGTGTAGTCTCCTTCCTCTCTGAGTCTTGATTTCTGAGCTGCATAATGGAGAGGTACATAAGACCAGATGATTCCTCAGGACTGTTCCAAAGTTTGAACATTCCATACTATAGACGCACAATTATTCTGACCCTCTGAAGGCTCTGCTTATGAAGCTTGCTTACACTTCTGAAATCTCAACGGCAAGAGTGCAAAAAAATGTCAACTTGGCTCTTCTTCCCACTCACTTCTCCGAGTTTGAAAGCACACATGGTTTAGTTAGAAAACCTGGGTTCCAATCCTAGTTACTACACTTAACAGTCTCTGGCAAGCCCTTTCAACCCACTATGCCTCAGTTTCCTTATCTGAATACATAAGAATAAATATTCCTTAGCAAGAAAACCACTAGAGCCAACGGAAACTTCAGATGGGAAAAAAAAAAAAAATGGGCTTGCAAGCACTTGTGAAGCATGGAGCCCTGTAGAGATGTGAGAGTTCGGGCTTTGGAGAACCAGAGTCTGCAGGTGAGTGACAAAACATTGAGATGTTGCTCACCTGGCCGAAGAGGGTAGCCCTCTCGCTTCTCCACTGTGTATCCCTGAGGAATGTTGTAGAATTCTGGGAGCCCCCCAAACTGCTTCCATACAGTATAGTAGTTGAGGAAGGTCCTCATGGCATTGTCTATGTCCCCAATGAGGCTCTGTAGGGAGAAGTGGTTGTCTGGCAGGGACCCACCAGGCATAAAAACCCACATATAAAACCCACATACAATCTCAGGAAAAAGAGAAAGCAAAGGCTTTGGAGCCAAAAAGGCCTGTAATCAAACACTGAGTGGGCTGTTTACTCACTGTGCGCCCTGAAAGAGACCCTTAACTACTCTGAGTCTCAGTTTCCTCACCTGTAAGATGTAAAGTATAATACCTATTTCCAACAATGTTGTAAGGAACAGACTGCATACAAAGTGCCTGGCCAATAGTAGGTATTCAGTCAATGTGAGCTACTAACAGTTTTTGATTAGGTAATTCAATCATCTGGTTCATAATTCTAAAAATAGGATACAGGTGGGCTGTGCTTAGTTTGATTCCTACCTCATACTCCTAATACATAACCGTTTTTATTAGTTTAACATTCCAGAGTTTCTTTATGCAAACATAAGCAAATATGAGTATATATTATTTTCCCCACACTAAAAATAGCCTATTAAACGCTCTTTCTATTTATATAGTTTCCTAGTACTCCGCTGCTTGGACTATAATTTAATAGCTATTTGGCTTGGTTCCAATCTTCTGCTATCTGCTATTACAATCAATGTTGCAATAAATAACCCTGTACATATGTCATTTCAAACATATGCAAAGTATATTTCTAAGAGAAATCTCCAGAATTTGGATTGCTGGTCAGAGGATATATGCATTAGTAATCTTACTAGCTACTGCCAAGTAGCTATTAATATTAACATTAAGCTCTCAGTGAAACAGCTGACCTTCTTGACATCTCCACTGGTATCTCTTGGAGAGAGAAAACTTGACGTTTCCAAAGCAAAAGTCTTGGTTCCCTCACTTTCCCACAAAGCTGACTCTCTACTCTTGCCTTTCTCCCTTCTTAGTGAATGGTACTAACACTGAGCCAGAAACCTGGTGGTCATCCTTGACTTCTCCCTTCTCTCCAACTCCCACATCCATTCTACCAGTAATGCCTGACAATTCCATCTCTGAAACATCAAGATTTTACTCTCTTTATCTCCAGGGCCACCACTGGTCACCAGTATCTCACACCAGGATGACCTCAAAAGCCTTCTTGCTGGTCCCGCCACTTTCCCGCTTGTCCTTCTCCAATCTAATCTCCCCGAGGCAGCCAGATAAGTAACCATCTTATTACATACACCAGGCCCTTCAATGGCTTCCCATGGGCTCAGAAAAAAAAATCAAGAAACCTTGCCATGGACCTCAAGGCCCTGGAAAATCTGGTCAAGTTTGGCCTTCCATCAACTGATCTTTCTCTTTCCTGAACTGTGGCCATGCTGCTTTTCTTTGTTCCTGATATACACCCACTCTTTCCTGCCTTGGCGTCATCACACATGACGTTTCCTCTGCCTGGAACATCGTCCTCCCATGCCCAGTTATTCACCTTTCAAGTATCAGTGTAAATATCACCTCTTCTGAGAGGCCTTCCTTGAACACTCTGTCTAATATAAGTCCCGATATGCTCTATCTCAACTTCTTGTTTCCTTTGTTGCAACTTATTATTTCATATGTTTAATTTTTTTTCTTTGGGTCTCCTTTTCTGGACTATAAACTTCATGAGGGTAGGGCCTGGAATGCAATAGGTGTTCAAATATTTGTTGAGTAAATGAACAAATTTAACATCTTTAAAGCTTCCTTTACGAGAAGCTTTGCTGGTGCAGTGGTTAAGCACTCAGCTGCTAACTGAAAGGTTAGCGGTTCGAATCCACCAGTCCACATGAGAAAGATGTGGCAGTCAGCTTCCATAAATATTTACAGTCTTGGAAACCCTATGGGGCAGCTCTACTCTGTCCTATAGAATCACTATGAGTCAGAACCAACTCGACAGCAATGGGCTTGGTCGGGTTTGGAAGCCGCCTTTCCTCATCTATGAAAAAACATTTACCTCATGGTATGTTGTTGTAACGATTGTAAAGTGCTTGACATGTACTTTATTCTTTAGATTTAACTTATCACCAGACAGACTGCCAGGGACTAAATGTTAGCTTTCGGTGTTGTTATAATTCGACAGAGGAATATCCTTCTCAAACCAAGTAGAGCACACAAATCCTACACAAACTGAGATGGAACTCTTTCATTATCAAGCTCTCCCTTTTTTTTTTATTTTAGGAAATTTGGAGAATAGGGCATAAAAAAGTCATCTTTAACTGCACTACCCAGATTTAAGAGTTTGATATCTAATGTTCCAATATTTGTCCCATTTAGTTATATGAACACTGTCTAAAATATACAAGAATAAAAGGATAGATATCTTCTTAAGTTATAGTATCAGCCACGTACATCTTTGTCTTCTTATATTCTTTAACATACAAGGACAATTTTTTACCGAGTTGTAATCAGTGTGTACATACTGTAATGCTTTAATGGGTGTTTTTTTTATTATCGCTAAATCTACATAATCCAAATTTAAAAAATTTTAATTATCATTCCTAATTCTTCACTGTAGTCCAACAGTAATTTTCATTCCTTCATTTTTTCTTGATCCTTGGTTCACCACTTCATGTAGCAAAAGAGTATACATATTTGTTAATTTTTTTTCTTAAAAGTATATAATAATCCATTACAGTTAAAATGCAATCATTTATTCATTCTTCCATTATGGGGCATTTGGATCATTTCCAGTTTTTCTCTGTCAACAGCTTTGCTGCTGTGATTATCTCATACAGGGTGTTCTAACATTCTAATAAAACTGCTTTTAGATTTTCTAATTATCAAAATCTTTCCCTCTTGAACTATATTCTTGGGAAAACATGCATAGAAATGGAATGGAAACACGCAAGGTTGAAGGGTGTGATTAGTTCTATGGCTGGGTTGTACAAGAAAGTTTTCCAAGAGGAATGTAGTCACAAAAAGTTTTAAGGAAATGCATTTCCAGACCCTCAACTTTCCGAAAACAGATCTGCCAAAAAACATGCTTATAACCCAAACGCAGGCTCTACATCCTCTCTATCCCTTTCTCAACTGCCTTTCTGCTGTTTTACAAAAACAAGGTATACCTGCCTCTGACCTTACTATGGAACACCGTCCTGGGGTATAAAAACTTCCTGAGCACTAAACTAGGCTAAATTGAAAATATTATTAGTATAAATGCTGAGAAAAACGAATGGCTCTAACCACTAGGTCACAAATCCTTTAGCAAATCAGATGGTTTCCAATTCTCTGCTTTAAAAACATTGAAGGTGGAACTGGTCATGTCAGCAAAGAGATCATTAAAAATAATTTTTGATGACAGACCATTTTGTGATTTTCTTTTTTTACCAGATAAAGGTTGCACCATTTGATATACTCATTTTTGTGGGTCAAAAATAGGTGAATACTGACAATTTTATAGGGCTCATTCTACTAACTCTGAATGGTTTCAAAGGACTGAAATGATATAGTAACAATCAAACTCCTTCTATTTCCATCTCTTTATGTGAATAAGGCTCCTCAGTGCTTATATCTATAAAAATGGAAAGCAGGAAAAAAATTGATGCTTAATCATGTCTCATATTAACAATAAATAATGGCCACAAACAAATACATAAACTTATTGAAAAGAAAAAGTCCCAAAGTCTCACTAAGAAAAGCATTTCTAATAAAACTGCTTATAGATTTTGTAATGATTTATCAAAACTGGAAGATATTTATGTCATCTCAATCATTTACATACTAATACATGTAATCATAACTAAACACAGAAGAAATTACACTTAATTCTCAGAGTCTTATGGTTACAGAAAATTTTTAAACATTTTAAATTTATATTTGCATACAAATTTTGCTATAGAGGCATCAAAAAAGTACTTTCAAGCACAAAACATATTAATAGGAATAAAATTTCTCTTGGGGGAGTAGAATGGAAATAGACTTCAAGGAGAAAAAGGGGCGGTATGAAAATATTCAAACTTATACGATCGTAAATGTGCAAGGTGCGCCACATAAAACTTAAAGATTTTGGAAGAATTGGACCAATATTTAATGCTATCAACAAATTCTCTTTAAGCCTGTTTCCCATCTGTAAAATAAGAGAGTTAACTAAAAGTAACAGAGCCCTGGTGGCACAATGATTAAGCCCTCGGCTGCTAACCACTGTGGGAGAAAAGACCTAGCGATCTGCTCCCATAAAGATTTTGGTGTAGGAAACCCTATGGGGCAGTTATACTGTGTCCTATTGGGTTGCCATGAATCGGAATTGACTCGATGGCACACAACAAGTTATAAGTACATTAATGGGAGATTAGAAATATAATTTAAAAAACAAAACCAAACCCATTGCAGTTGAGTTGATTCTGACTGATAGCAACCCTACAGAACAGAATAGAACCACTCCGTAGGGTTTCAAGACTGTAAATCTTTATGGAAGCAGACTGCCACATCCTTCTCACACGAAGCAGCTGGTGAGTTTGAACCGCCAGCCTTTCAGTTAGCAGCCAAGCGCTTTAACCACTGCACCACCAGGGCTCCTTAAAACAAATTACATTATATCTATTCAATGGGATATATGTTGTTGTTGTTGTTGCTGTTAGGTGCTGTCAGGTCAGTTCCAACTCATAGCAGCCCTATGCACAACAGAACAGGACACTGCCTGGTCCTGTGCCATCCTTACAATCGTTGCTATGTCTGAGCCCATTGTTGCAGCCACTATGTCAATATATCTTACTGAGGGTCTTCCTGTTTTTCCCTGACCCTCTACTTTACCAAGCATGATGTCCTTCTCCAGGGACTGGTCCCTACGGAGCCATTAAAAAAAGTAAAACTGATCTACATGTACTGATAAAGAATGATCTCCAAGATACAGTGAAAACAGAAGCTGAGAAAGATTAAGTTTGTTATGTTCCTATGTATGTAAACAAAAAGGGGGCTGTAAACACATAATATAGATCTGTGGAAGGACATATGGGGCACTGATAACAGAGGCTGCCACTGAAGAGGGGTCTCAGGGTGGAGGCTCAAGACTTACTTTTTACTGTATTCCCTTTTGAGCACTTTAAATTTACCATCACATACATGTTATTACCTTTTCTTAAAAAAAAAAAAAAAGCCTAGTTTATAAAAATACATTGGTATATAAAATATCTTGGTACACCTAGGGTGTGGATATAGGAGCCCTGGTAGTATAGTGGTTAAGCACTCAGCTGCTAACCAAAAGGTCAGTGGTTGAAACCCACCAGCTGCTCCATGGGAGAAAGATGTGGCAGTCTGCTTCGGTAAAGACTGACAGCCTTGGAAAATCTGTAGAGCAGATTTACTCTGTCCTATCAGGTTGCTGGAAATCCTGGTGGCATAGTGGTTAAGTGCTACGGCTGCTAACCAAGAGGTTGGCAGTTTGAATCCGCCAGGCACTCCCTGGAAACTCTATGGGGCAGTTCTACTCTGTTCTATAGGGTTGCTATGAGTCGGAATCGACTCGACGGCAGTGGGTAGTGGGTAGTATAAGGTTGCTATGAGTCGAACTTAACTCCATAGTAACCGGTTAGGGAGTGATCAGGCAGCTTCTAAGGTCCCTTCCAGCAGCACCTCTATTTGGCTGTAGAACGGAAAAAAATAAGATGGCACGCAGAGTAGCACGAGCTTCGCTCCTGCGCCTTCTCAGGCCCACTGTCAAGAACAAGGAGATTTGACAGGAATGCCTAGTGGAGAGATAGCTGTTGTCACGACTGTTACTGCCCAGCCTGAAAAGATACCGTCTACTTCATTTTAAGTGGCATAATATTTTATAGTGAACTGGAAACTCAGTTCCTGTCACCCTAAAGCTTCCCTCAGAAAACAGTCTGGCCGAATCTTAAATCTAATTCACTCCAAGTCTCTCTTCTGTCTGTAACCCACCCCTCCAAAATAGAGTATTCTAACAACTAAAGTACCTTATTTGGCTTATACATCAGAAAGACTTGCTTTGTCAATTCCATGGAAAAATGACCACCCTTTCTGAGGGTTCCTACCTGAAGACCAGGCCAGTAGGCCTCCAAGGACTGGAAGACTGGCATGGATACAGTCCCCTTGTACATCTGCACCCACAGGTACCAGTCATCGAAGCGGGTGTAATTCCGAATGGCTTTGTTATACTCTGCAGTGGAGGAGATGGGATAGTGGACACGCCAGTGATTAGGGAGACAAAAGGCAGGCCTTGTCAACAGAAGCATTGGCTTATACTTTTGTAAGACCGTATTATGGTCTGACTCAAAGCAGAACAGGATGCAGTGAGGCAGAGGAAAGGGCATGGACTCTGGAATCAAACTTCTAGGCTCAAATTCCAGGTCTAGCTTTACTATTGGCTAGCTGTGACCTTGTACAAGTTTTCCCTCTGAAGCCTCAGTCTTATTATCTGTAAAATGGGGGAAAGTAAGGTCACCTGTCTCGCGAGGTTGTTCACTCATTCATTGATTTCACTTGCTCAACAAACATCCACTGCGCACCTAGGCAGTGGTAAACAAAACAAAGTCCAGCTCTCATGGAACTTACAGTCTAGGGGGAACCTGAACTTGCACCTCCTCTCTAGGTTATAAATCACTGAAGGCTGGGACTTTGTTCATTGCTGGATCCCCAGCACTAGGACAGTACCTAGCACATGGTATATGCTCAGTAAATATCATCTTTTTTTTATTATCATGATTTAGGTGACAGTTACTTATCAAATTGTTTCTCATTAAATAGTTAATACACAAATTGTTTTGTGACATTGGTTGCCAACCACGGTGAGTCAAAACTCATTCTCCACCCCAGGTTCCCTGTTTCCATTTGTACAGTTTTCCTGTCCCTTCCTTCCTTCTCGATAAATATTATCTGAATGAACCAAGTACCAAATATGCACATACATAAATAAACAAGATAATTTCAAGTAGTGTTATAAGAATTAAAGGAAATAATCCATGTTCAGCATTTGGCACAGTGCTTGGCACACAAAGGTATGCAATAAACATTTGCTGAATAAATGAATGTTAGCTACAATAGTAATTATCATTATGTGCCCAGTAATTTCTCAATATATTATTACTATCAGTGTCTAAGGGTCTGGAGGATAAAATATACTTATTTGGCAAACATTAATCTACTGTTTTTATCTCATACGAAGCATTGTGGGAACTGTAAAGATGAAAAAGAACTGGATTCTGTACTCAAATGGTAGAGCTGTGATTGTTGAAAACAGCTGGCTGTAAGGCAGATGCTGAAGGCCCTAAACTGAGGAAGGATCAAGCTACTTCCCAGACAAGGTAACATTCAAGCTGGGCGTTGAAGGGTGACTAGAATTTGGACACCCGGAGACAGGGAAAAAGGTATTCTAAGCAAGGAAACACCATGTGCAATGGCTAGGGGATAAGAAATCCAGGGCCATGTTCACAGAATAGAGCATAGTTCAGCTGGGTATTGCAGGAAGGCAAGAAGAGGAGTAGTGGGCATCAAGTGGGCAGTGTAAGACCACTGAATGCAAACTTGGGTATTCAGAACGTACTCCGTAGGCACTTGAGAGCAATTGAAAGCTTATAAACAAACAAATCACACATATCAGCAGGAAAAATCATGGAAAAGCCCTTGCCCTGTCCTTCTTACCTAGGAACATTGCCATGAGATTCTTATCCTGAAGTAGGATGGCTCCTTTCACCAGGTACTCAAAGTAGGAATCCACACCAGCTCCAATGCCCGCATCCTGGGCCACCCACTTGCCAGTGAGCACATCAATGTGGTTGCCAACCTGGGAGAGAAAAGGTGGTCCCATTGGAGGGCCCAAAGCCAAAGAAGGCCCTCCCCATTCCCCCAGCTGCTTAGTGAGATGCCAGCTGGCACCCCAGTGTTTCTTGCAACGACTTGCAGGATAAAGGAGGACAAGGCTGGAGGTAAGCTGCCTAGGATTTATGCCGATTTAATTGTATACATTGGGCAAAAACTGAAAAAGAATTCGGAGTGTTTACACACTGCCTGGAGTGAGTGCATGAGATAAGAGATAAGAATGTGCTGTTCCCAAAATCTGTCTTAGACTTCTAAAACTTCTCACCACTCTACATGTGATTCCAGTGTCTAAAGATAAACACATTTTATATATATCCATAAATTAACTCAGGAAGGACACCCAACAAACTGAGAGAGTGGTTGTTTCCAAGAGAAACTGGGTATCAGCTCATGAAAGCGGATAACTTCATCTGGTGCTCAACCAAAGAAATAGCTATCTGTTCTGTGTTAGTTTGGGTTCCCCCAGGAAAGACCCTCAGCAAGAAAAGTCCCCTTTCCCAGAAGGAGCCAAAACCAACCTTTGAGATCATTTGGTCCAAAGTGTGTTAAATTTCCATAGATTAATAGATACTATGAGGAGAAAGGGAAGCTCTACGGTCATATAAGTTTGGGAAATGCTGAGTTAAACCACGTTAAATAAATTTCTTTACCACAGGATTTCATCATCTTTAATCTGCTCATGTTCATTGTGACTCTCCATAAAAAGGACACTGTATCTAGCATTTCCCAAACTTAATTGGCCAGGAACCGTTTTTTTCAGCTGGTATTGCCATTCAACTTCTCTCAGACTCTCTAAGAAAACAGTTTTGCAAACACAAATAGACACTAAAAAATGAGGGCTAGACAGGATGACTATTGAAGGTCTCCGAGTAAGTCAGGGGCATAAAGCATACAACCCATTCCCTAGAAATCAGAAAAGCTTAGAGTCAAAGCTTAACATAGGCCTCTTCTCCCTGCTAGAGGATATAGTCTCATGCTCCCTTCCCCTCTGTGCCAAAACTTTCATTGAGGGCTGCTTGGTCTTTCCAGTGGCCTGAGACACTCCTGAGGTCACCCTAAGTTTCTCTTGGCTGGATAGCAACTTGTTGCTCAGAGCCCTGGGCCTCGTAAGCAAGGGGCAATGTGGCTGACTTGACTCAAACAGGAAGGGTGGCTGCTGACTTACCAGCCCAATATCTGACCGGCTCTCCCAGAGGCGCATCAAGGCCACTCTGGCTACGTCTTCAAACACAGGGTCGCCAGTGAGGCTGCTCAGGGTGGCAAATTCTACAATGAAGGTCCCGATCCCTGCTGTACAGGTGACTGGGGTCTCTCCCGGGTTCACGCCGTGAAGCAGGTTCACCGTCCCATACGGCATGCCAGTAGGGGTCTGAAAGGCTGAACAGTTGCAAACTTAGGAACCAGCTGGCAGGGGTAGTTTCGATACAAGCCCAAAGGCTGAGGCCTCAGGCAGCACTTCCTTCTTCATTTCCTGGGTGACCTTCTAGACAGTGAGACCACAATGGGGAAAGAAGGTCTAGTCTGAGCCAGAGTAGTATAAATATCACAACTGGAGGGCCTTTAAAAAAAAAAAAAAACCCAAACCTGTTGCCCTTGAGTTGATTCTGATTCATGGTGACCCCATGTATTACAGAGTAGAACTGCTCCATAAGGTTTTCAATGGCTGTAATCATTATGGAAGCAGAATGCCAGGCCTTTCTTCCAGAGAACCACTGGATTGGTGTGAACCACCAATCTTTAGGTTACTAGTCAAGTGCAAACTGTTTTCACCACCCAGGGACCTTGGAGGGCTTTT
Organism: Loxodonta africana; assembly: GCF_030014295.1. Taxonomy (NCBI): domain Eukaryota; kingdom Metazoa; phylum Chordata; class Mammalia; order Proboscidea; family Elephantidae; genus Loxodonta; species Loxodonta africana. The sequence goes on from NC_087365.1 coordinate 34,413,003, forward strand.
AGCACCCATCTAACTCAGCTGCCGTCATGGGTTGAATTGTGTCACCCAAAAATATGTGTTGTGAATCCTAACCTCTATACCTGTGGTTATAATCCCCTTTGGGAATGAGTTGTCTTTGTTATATTAATAAGACAAGATTAGCATAGGGTGTGTCTTAAATTAATCTCCTATGACATGTAAGAGATTAAACGAGCAAGTTAGAAAGTAGAGAATGGGAGAGATGTCAAGCCACATGAAGACTACCCAGGAGCAGAAGCTCAGGAGAGATAAGGACTTTCCTCCAGAGCTGAGAGAGACAAAAAGCCTTCCCTTGAGCTGGCACCCTGAATTTGGACTGCTAGCCTCCTAAATCATGAGAAAATAATTTTCTGTTTAAGTCACCCACTTGTGGTATTTCTGGACCTGGATAGGTAAGACAGAATTTGGTACCAGGAGTGGGGTTGCCATTAAGGTGTGCCAGTGGGGATGGGGCTACTGCCTGAAGCTGAGGGGGCAGGGCTGTCATGTCCAAGGTACAGAAGAACAGGGCCTGCCAGGGCTGAGGGGGTAAGATTGCCACTCAGATGGATTAGGAGAATGGGGCTGCTGAAAGCCCAGGGAGCAGAGTTGCCATCCCAGAGGACCTGCAAGGCAGAGCTGAAGCCCAGGCCTGAGGGGTCCCCACCTAGAACCCAGAGGTGTGGCCAACACCCAGAGTCTGGAGGGTGGGGCCATTGCCCAGATGGTCTCAGAGAGCAGAGGATTATTTTCAAGCCCTGAGAGTTAATGTAATTTGTTCTGCTGGGTTTTGGAGTTGCTTGGTGCCCGTTATCCCTTCTTTCCCTCGAATTTCTCCCATTTATACTGAAAATGTCTGCCTTGGGCCTATTCTACCATCCTACTTGGGAAACAGATAACTTATATTCTAGATTTCACAGGTTCATAGATGGAAAGGAATTTTGCCCCAGGATGGAATTCACCTAAAGTTTCACCCATATATTTATTCACAAAATAAGATTTTGGCCTTGGAGTTGATTTAAGACTTTTGGGATGATATGATGGGGTGAATATGTTTTGCATGTGGCAACAACATGATTTTTGGGGGGCCAAAGGGTGGAACGTTATGGATTGAATTATGTCCCCCCAAAATATGTGTTGTAAATCCTAACCTCTATGCCTATGGTTATAATCCCATTTGGTAATGGGTTGTCTTCGTTATGTTAATGAGACAGGATTAGTATAGGGTGCATCTTAAGTCAGTATCTTTTGAGATATAGAAGAGGAGAGATAGGATAAGATAGATGCCAAGACACATGGTGATCTCCAAGGAACCAGAAGCTGAAGAGACAAGGACCTTCCTCCAGAGCTAACAGAGAGAGAAAGCCTTCTCGAGCCAGAGCTCTGAATTCAGACTTCTAGCCTCCTAAACTGTGAGAAAATAAATTTGTTTGTTAAAGCCATCCACTTGTAGGATTTCTGTTATACCGGCACTAGATAGCTAAGATAGATGCTGTCAGACGTTGTTTTGCATGACCCCTGGGTTCTTGCTTATGACAAGGGGGCATGGAGCAGGCCGTGCTCTAGGTCATCACACTCCATGTATCCCTACTTACCTAAAGCAGCACTTTTATTTATTTTATACTATGCCTTCAGTGGCCAGGCAGGTAATTTGGTGTGAAGCAGGGAAAGTGTAAGCCACAGGGAGGGGTGGGGCTGGGGCACACTGATGAGAGCACACCCATTAGAAATCATTAATATATATTTTTTAAAGGCTATTTTGACCAAATAAAACATATCTGCAAGCCCTAGACAGCCCCATAGGAGCCAGTTTGAGATTCCTGCTTTAAATAAATAGTTCAGAGGCTTAAAAAAAAAAAAAAAAGATATAAGCCGTTGATGTAGTCCAACCCTCAGTTTACAGGTAGGGGAAGTCATGGCTGTACAGAGTGATTCAGAGACAGCCAGACCCAGCTGGGATAGAAACGTCTGCCTCCCCCAGCCCAATGTTCTGCCCACCCCACCCCAGTATCTTCCACTTCAAGGCAAGGAACTCAACAACCAGCCAGAAGCAGAGATTTCCTCTCCCACCCAAAAGGTCAAATTATCCCAGAGCAGCCTGTGCGTCACCAAACAAGGCTGTCAAAATGTCCAAGAACTGCGAGGTCCAGCAACTCTGGCTGCTGCAGAAGAGAAATTTGCTGTCTTGTTGGGGCGAGGAGCAAGCAAGGGGAATGTGAGTCACACCCAAGAAGGGCTCAAAGGAACGTCTTGGAAAAGTCAGGCAGTGTTAAAATGAGGGGAGTGACAAACATTTCTTCACCCAAATGATAGAAACACTGGAGATTGCTTTATAATTATATACCACACACTTTTCAGTATGTATATTTCTCAGTGAAGAAGCCCTGGTGGTGCAGTGGTTGAAGCACTTGGCTGCTAACCAAAAGGCCAGTGGTTTGAACCCATCAGCCACTACGTGAAAGAAAGATGTGACAGTCTGCTTCTGTAAAGATTTACAGCCTTCTATTTCTCAATACAATTTTTTTTTAGTGACAACAACAACCAGAAAAGAAGGGAGCAACCATGCCTCTAGAAATGAATCACACAGGACATGATGTTTGCAAGGAGACACACAGGCCATGGGCCATAAGTAAGACCTGGACCCAGCTTGCTCACTCTCACTCTCCTCGGTTCTTCCCCAAAGACGAGAGGCAAGAGCAGGATGGAAAGGGACAAGTGAGATGGCCGAGATACTGATGCAAAGTATATCGTGACGTGTTTGGGTGTGAACAGCCCTCAGAGCCTCTACCACACCCTGAAGGGAACACACTGTCCAGTTTACACTGCTGAGCCCAGTGTACTAGCCCACTAGACAAACACGCTGAGGCTTGGCCTGTAGCCCTGGACACAGCTTAGCCGCAAAACAAACCCTCTCATTTCAATAGTGCTTGCGGTTTTCCAAGCATCTTCTCTGATCTCATTTTAGCCTGCCAGCAACCAGACGAGGCAGAGAGGCAGGAAGGGTGAGTCCCATCTGATGGATAAGAAAACTCAACAGTGGCGAGAAAGAGTGACTTGGTCTAAATGTTGGTTGGCAGAGCTGAGTCTAGAACCAGGACTCCCAGTGCTCAGTTCAAGGCTTTCCCTGGGGTGTGTGGCACTAGAGGGCTGGAAGGGGGCAAAAGGGCTCACTTGAAATAGGGTAAGGGCCTTCTATCCACCAGGCTGGCCTTCAGGTATGGCCCCCCCAACCCCGCCTTGCAAAAAGTGCTAAGGTCAGCTCTTCCATCCTGGGCCAGGGCCCCAGCAAGCCCTCAAAATGCCCAGGACTTTCTTGATTTCCATGGTGGGCCTAGGAGTAGAAATACCAAATATTTGGGTGAGAAACACCAGGAAATAATTCAACACTGCCACTCTCATCTCTACCAAGAAAAGAGGGACCTATTGGACTTCATCTCTCCCCCATTTCTTTGTAGCTCTTACCTGGGAGGAGTTTTCGGGCTGCCTCCTCGGCCATCCTCAGGAGGGGTCCAGAGCAGGGCCATCCAGCCTCCACTTCCACCCCAGCCTTCTTTGACAGCAGGTGAGCAGATAGGAGGCCGCCTACCACTAAAGACAATACCAAAAGCAAGTGTCACCATACCAAGGATGAATCCTTTCATTGTGCAAACTGAACCTGAACGCTCTGTTGGGGATGGCTCACTGGGAACATACAGTCAGAATGCTCATTATAAGCAATGATGGCGAGACTCTGTCTCACATACTATGGACATGTTATCAGGAGGGACAAGTTCCTGGAGAAGGACGTCATGCTTGATAGAGTAGAGGGTCAGCAAAAAAGAGGAAGACTCTCAACGAGATGCATTGACACACTGGCTGCAACAATGGGTTCAAGCATAAAAATGACTATAAGGATGGCGCAGGACCAGGCAGTATTTTGTTCTGTTGCACATAGTGTCACTATGAGTCGGAAACCAGCTTGATGGCACCTAACAACAACTTCACTGGGATGAGGCTAGAACCACCTAGGGAAAGAGGAGACCCTTAACCCCACACATTTATACAGTGCTAAGTTAGTTTTTTTTAAGTTTAGAAAGTGTTTTGTTGATGGGGCATTAGAACAATGGCCATCATTTTTCTTTAGTCTCTACTGTGTACCAGGCATTAAGCTGGTACACAATACCAATAACCCCATGTGTTATTTCATTTAATCTTAAAATCCTTATGAGGTAGGTATCACTGCCCCCCTCTTTAGATGAAGAGATTTGGGTTCAGAAAGGTAAAGTGACTTGCCCACAATCACCCATCCAGTAGGGGCTAGGACCAGGTCTATTTGACTCCAAATCTCACGCTCATTTGACTTTGTCTCTCAGGACTTAGGTGGGTGGGGAAACAGTAGTTATTACCTTCGTTTTATTATCTATTTTATTATACAGTATTTTTAAAAAACAGTTGCCATTTGGTGGATCCTGAGACCTCCCCACCGTACCCCATCACACCCCACCTCCCATGAGGGAAGAAGAGCTCTGTCAGCCACTGGCTTTGGCCAAGTACCCTGGTAGGGCTAGCCCTTAAGACCCTAGTTACCACCTCCCAGTTTACACAGAGGAAACTTCATATCCTCTTTTCTTCCAAAGGCCCTAGAAGACAGCCCTCACCTCGGATGTTAGTTTCAAACACGGAAGCATTCACATCAATATCGAAGTCCACATTGTCCTGGAGCACTTCAACCACTCTTTGGAATTCTGAGACATTCCCCAAAATCTGGAAGGAAAGAGAGACCTGACAATGAGGTTCTCTCAGGCTTGGGGGCCCAGAGTTTGGCATCCTATGCTGATGTGTCCCTCACATTCAATTAAGATCTCCATTTCTTGTCCTAGGGCTGGTAACAAGGAATGGAAACACTGAAAGGCAGAAATCACCCAGAGACCCAACATCAAGAGACTGGTTATATAATTTCTTGGGTACCAATTCAAAAGCCATTATGTACCCATTTAAATGGATACAATATAAAGACATTAGTCCATATAATCATATGCTGGTTTGGCCTTTGCAGTGGACATCTGTTATTTTTAACCTTCTGTTATCACATTGATTCTTGTGGGAAACATTACAGATTGGTTGGCCCAACACTAATTTCCAACCTTCTTTACTCTTGCAGCCACCCACCATACCGGCTAGAAATCCAGGTGCTTGCTTTCTCAGGTTTCTCTGAAGCTAGAGGTGATTGTGTTACCCCATTTTGACCCTTGAGAAGTCTACTGGGGACACTTCTGGGAAAACTTGTTTTTCTAATAAAAAGGAACAAACATAGCTGGCATGGCCTTTACCCTTCCTCCTTCTTTCTGCCTCGAAAACAGACTCAATTTCTAGAGCTGTCGCAGCCATCTTGTGAGCGTGAGGTACCAAGCATGAGAATGAAAGCCAAGACACTCAGGATGGTAGAATGGAAAGATGGAAAGAGCTTGGGGCTCTGATGATATGGTTGAGCAGCTGACTCAATGCCATCAATTATCTCCATTCTGTTACTTCGAACCCTGGTGGCACGATGGTTAAGAACTTGGTTGCTAAATAAAAGGTCAGCAGTTCAAATTCACCAGTCACTCCTTGGAAACCTTCTGGGGCAGTTCTACTCTGTCCCACAGGGTCGCTATGAGTCAGAAATGACTTGATGGCAACAGGTTTGGTTTGGTTTTGGTTTTGTTTAAGTCATACGTTAGTCAGGCATGTTGTTACTTGCAGCCAAATGCAACCGTAGCACCTTTCCTCTCGTAACAGTATCCCAATTTTCCTTTGGGATATCAACCCTCTTCCACAGTCACTCTTGTGGTTTGGGTGAGGCTGGACCGATCCCTCCAGTTGTTATGAGTGGGCACTTGATCTGGACCAGCCTAAGTACTAAATCCCTTGGCTGAATGATTGGTTCATGGATCAGTACATGACCCAAGCTAGATCAATGAGTCTTAATCCTGGAACTCTGCCTGGAATTAATGGAAAAAAAGGTATTTCTTTACACGCAGTTACTAAATGAGTGGGATTTAAGTCTGGAGCTACTGTTGGCTACTCTGCCAATTTAAGGAGAGCTTGAGAACATGGCCAGCAAACAAGGCAGACGTAAGAGATGGAGAGATTCCTGATGACATCATTTGTATGTCTGAATCCAGCTGGGTCTGAGGCTAAGCTTCTATGTGGACCATTGAGTTATGTGACACAATAAATTTCCTTCTTGTCTAAATCAATTTGATTGAGTCTCTGTCACTTGTAATCAGAAAAATCCTGACTATCCAGCATTCAAGGCCTTCTATGATTTGGACGCAACCTACCTTTCCAGCCATATCTCCCACTGTTTTATCTTCATCTACCCTATCTTCATCTACTTTAGTAAAACTGTCCCCACTACTCCTCAATTTTCTGTCTTCAGATATGCTGTTCCCTCTGCCAGAAATCCCTCTCTCCTGTGTCTTTCCATTTCCAGTTCCAAACTATCTTCAATTGTCTAAACGTCATCTTCTCTAGAAAGCCTTCGGTTCTTCAACTGAAATTAACCATCCCTTTCTTTGAAAGATCCTGACAACTTAATCTATACAACTCTAGGGAATCTATTTCTTTCTATATTAAGGGAATTTTTGCAGGGACAGGACCCTTGCTTATCTCTCCAGAGTGCCAAGCACAGCCCATGAAGTAATCACTCAACAGATGTTTATAAATGATTACACAAGTCTTTCTCTACATTACAGCCTTTCAAAACAGAAATCTCATCATTCTCTGCCTTCTACTTAAGAAATTTTAGAGGTTTTCTACTGTTCTCAAGTTAAAGATCAAAATCCTTAATGAGGTGAACAAGGGCTTGTATCATCTCATCCCCATCTACCCCTCTAGCTTCTCTTTACCTCCTTCTCCACATCAGTCACACTGACCTTCCTTCAGTTCATTGAACTTGCCATGTTCTCTCCTGCCACAAGGCCTTTGCACAGGCTGTTCCCTCTGTCTGTCTGGAACATTTGTTCCTCCCTTCTCCCCTAGATAATATTTCTTGAGCTGAGATCCCAACTCAAGTAACATTTCACCACCTCAAGGAAGCCCTCCCTGACCTCTTCAGTCTAGGTCAGATTCCTTTGTTACAACCACTCACAGAACCATGGTCCCTTCCTACAGAACACTCAACTTAATTTGTAATTGCACATTATTTAGATTTATTCTTTGATTGTTTCCCTCACTAAAAATCATAAACTCCAGGAGGGCAGGGACCATGTTTGTTTAACCTCACCATTATAAATGAGGAGCTCAGCAGTGTGCCTAGTACACAGTTGGCCCTTGATAAATATTTGAGAATGGACAAGTAAAAAAATTAACATTAAGCCAAAAAAAAAAAAAAAGCCAAATTATATCTATATAGTGATTACAATCATATAAATATATTAATACATAAAAATTACAAAAGGAGACAGAGAACCAGAAGTAGGTAAATAAGGGAAACATGCTAATCTCCTCTTCTGGCCTTTTTAAGATGATGGTTAAGGCTTGAAGTCATACAGAATTGAGTTCAGTTCTAGCTCTGCAACCTATTAGCTGCATGACCCTGGCAAGTCATTTCACCTTTCTAAGCATCATATTTCTCACTGTAAAGAGGAGTTCAGGTAGTTGGCAGGATTAAACAAGACAATACATGTAAAGTGCTTAGAACAAGCCTTATCCATAACATGTTAAGCAGTTACTATTTTATCATTACTGAACATGTCTACTAGAATGTAAGATCCTTGAAAACAAGGGAAGTATCAAAGTCTGTACTCTCCCACAGACTTATACAGGGCTATCACAGTTCCACGAACACAACAGTTGGTTTGAACCCACCTAGAGTCACCTCAGAAGACAGGCCTGGTGATCTACTTCTGAAAGGTCACAGCCTTGAAAACCCTATGGAGGAGTTCTATGCTGTACATTATGGGGTCATCATGAGTCAGGATCAACTTGATGACAACTAACAACATCAGTCCTATGTATATAACAGGGCCTCTACAAATGTTTGCTGAATGAATGACCCTGAAGAAGTTGGAATTCATCATTTTCCCCTAGCTAGCTGGGTAGCCAGAGCCTGATGGTTCAGAATCATGAGATGAAAATAAAAAGCCTGAGAAAAGAATTTATTTTTCCCCACAGTCAAGCTGCCAAAAGAGAGAAAGATGTTGGATATATACTGGTTGAGAGGAAACAGAATAAACAAGACACTTACCAGCAAGGTATCCAGAGCATCAATCAGCGTCAGAGAAAAGCTGTAAAAGGACAGAAATCTCAGCTGCTTATTAAGAAAATCAAACAGCAAATATTAGGCTGCCCCAGAACAGATCTCTCAGAAACTAGTAAGGAAGGCACAGTGACACCCATCCCACTTACAGTCACAACAGGGAAGTCACAACGAAAACTGCCAAGAACCTCTGACCCACTTAATGCACCTGTAGAGTGGGTTGATGTATCGCAAGGGTAATTAAATGCCTACAGTCGCTGGCATTCCTCTCTGCCATGAGGAGGCAGTGTAAGATTATAGCTAAGAGCACAGGCTTTTCAGGAATTCCACATCTAGGAATTTATCCCACAGTGCACAGAGCTGTATGTTTGAAGATACTCCTAACAATATCGTCTAGAACAGCAAAAGGCTAGAAATAACCCAAATGTCCACCAGTTGAACTGTGATTAACTAAACTGTGGTACATTCAAACGGTGCAAAACTATGACGTTGTCAAAAAGATTGCTATCAAGGGTTCTATGCGCTGATGGAAACATATTCAAATTACACTGTTAAATGGGGGAAAAAAAAAAGCCACCAAGGCACGGAATAGATAGTAGAATATGTTTCCATCTGCATTTTCAGAAAGAGACAAATAGAAAGCAGATTAGCAGTTGTGAGGGCCAGTGGTAGGGAAGGGATTAACTACAAAGGGACATAAGAAAACTTCTTACGGTGATAGAAATATTCTTTATCTTGACTGTGATGGTGGTTACCATGCACCTAAAATGAGTGTATTTTAATTATATGTAAATTATACCTTTAAAAAGTTAATTTTAAAAAGATACATATATACACTCCAATAGGACGGTATAAGCAGAGAATACTTCTGGAAGGATAAACCAGAAAGTTAACAGTGGTTGCAGTTCTAGAGTATGGGAGACATTTATTTTATTGTACATAATTTTGTACTGTTTGCATCTGTCATTTGTCTTCTTTTGAACTAGAAAACAAAAATAAGCACAAATTTTCTAGAGTTTAATTCTCTAGTCCTCAGTATACTAATTTGAAAAACAGGGACAATGACATTTAACTCCTACGGGTGTTAAGAGAATAAAGTATGATAACAAAAGTAAGATGCTTAGTGCAGTGTTCAGTCAATGTCTGCTTCATCTAATGGAACGATTCTTCGCTCACTCAGCAAGGAACAAGAGTGAGAATTCCAGCTCTCATAGATCTTTATTCTAGTGGAAGTGAGAAAGACAAACCAGTAGAGTTAAGTGAGAAGGATAATATCAGAGTTAGAAGTGTTGGAAAGAAAATAAAACAGGTGACTTGTGAGAGTAACCTGCAGGGGGTAAGTTGTTGGGGAGGTGATGCTTAGGAGAGGACGTTTTAAGCTAGGATCCAAATGATAAGAGGCAGTCAGTGATATGAGGGGGAAGTGTGTTTCAGTTACAGGAAACACCAACTACAAAGGCCCTTAGGTTTTGGGGTTTGGGAGAGTTACATTCTGTCTTGGGCCTCAGTCTGCCCACCTATGCAATGAAGACTTGCATTCTCTTACATCTTGTAGCCCTTCCATCGTATTCTATGACTTCAGAGATGTGCCCAAGTGCCCACAGCTGGTACCTGTTACTGCTGGGGCTGGAGCTCAGGGGTATAGCCGGCCAAGTTAACACCAGGCTTTTTTCATTGTGGGAAACTTTCCAGAAGGATGGGTGGATCCTGGTGGTACTGGCCTGAACTGGGGGGAGCACGGCCTTGCCCTGACTGGGAGATTTCAGGAACCAGTGAGGAGATCATAAAGCCACCAGCTCTAGTCGACCCCGCCTGCCTAGGACTGGACTGTCAGACCCCGGACGTCCCCTTGCCCCTCCACTCGCACTACCTGCCCCAGGTGTCGTGCCCGTCGCAGGTGAGAGGCCGCAATTCATCGTAGGGAAAGGCGTTCTCCAGGTAGCTGTCGTAGGCGTGGTAGAACATGGACTTGACTCGTTCCCTGGTGCGAGGGAGGAGAAATAAGACAGGAGACCAGAACAAGAAACCAGGTGGGGGAAAGGAACAAAAAATAAAGCAAAATTGCCGATTACCACCTGATTTCTGCCAGGAGCGCAGGGGCAGGGCCCGAGCAAGTCGGAAAACCGGTCCTGGGATGCAAGGAAAAGGAAGGGACCAGGTCTGCGCTTCCCACTCCCTCCACCAATTATAGAGGGGCGGGGTGCTAATTCCTTTCACCTGTAGTGGGCAGGGTCCGGCGCGGTGCCATCAGGGCCCGGCGCACCATGGTGCAGGGGCAGCAGCGCGCATAGGAGACCGACCGGGATGAGCAGACGGAAAGGCATAGAGCTCGTGTCCTATCAGCGCCGCCGCCGGAGCAGCAGCACCCACCGCCACCCGCTCATTCTGGGAGTCAGTGTAGGTTCTTCCGGAGACCCTCACCACTGCGTCTGCGCACTAAGCAACTAGTCACTCACTTCCGCACTACAAGCCCCAAAATGCACTGGATTGCAGAACGCAGGCAAAGAGGATCCTGGGAAATATAGTCTCCGAAGGGGAGATCAACGTGTCTTAAAGACAGTGGCTGTTATTGTTACTGTTATTAATTAACGTTTTAATAATAATGGAAACCCTGGTGGCATACTGTTTAAGAGCTAGGGTTGCTAACCAAAAGGTTGGTTGTTCGACTCCACGAGGTGCTCCTTGGAAACCCTGTGCGGCAGTTCTACTCTGTTTTATAGGGTCGCCATGAGTCGGAATGGACTAAATGGCAATTTTTTTTTTTTTTAAATAATAACAGTTATCATTTATTGAATTCTTATTTTGTGCTAAAACTTATGGAGCCCTTTAAGTATATTATCTCGTTTTTTTCAACCACCTGTAGTAGAGCTCAAAATCACTTCTGACACTAAATATATCAAAGAGCTAAAAATTACAAAATTTGTTTCAAATTAAAAGCAAGAGAGTTTTTATTTAGGATAAGTGCAGCTATGGCCATAGAGCAGCCATAGCTGGGGGGAAACACTAAGCAAGGTGTTAAATGCTCTCACAAAATTTTGCTGAAGAAAGTGGCAATCTAAGATGTATTAATTGGTCTCAACCCACATGGAGCAAAGGAAAATGAAGAACACCAAGGAAACAAGGTACTTACGAGCCCAAGAGACAGAAAGGGGCACATAAACCAGAGACTGCATCAGCCTGAGACCAGAAGAACTAGATGGTGCCCGGCCACAACCAATGACTGTCCTGACAGGGAACACAACAGAGAAGCCCTGAGGGAGCAGGAGAGCAGTGGGATGCAGACCCCAAATTCTCATTAAAAGACCAGACTTAATGGTCTGACTGAGACTAGAAGGGCACTGGAGGTCATGGTCCCCAGACCTTCTGTTAGCCCAAGACAGGAACCATTCCCAAAGCCAACTCTTCAGACAGGGATTGGACTGGACTATGGAAGAGAAAATGATACTGGTGAAGAGCAAGCTTCTTGGATCAAGTAGACACGTGAGACTATGTGGGCATCTCTTGTCTGGAGGGGAGATGAGAGGGCAGAGGGAGTCAGAAGCTGGTCGAATGGACACGAAAAGAGAGTGTGGAGGGTCAGAGTGTACTGTCTCTTTAGGGGGAGAGCAACTAGGAGTACATAGCAAGGTGTATATAAATTTTTGTATGAGAGACTGATTTGTAAACTTTCACTTAGAGCATAAAAATTTTTTTTTGCTGAAGATCATTCAAAAGCAGCTGCAGCAGTACGTTAGCAACAAACTGCCGGAAGTTCAAGCTGAATTCAGAAGAGGACATGGAACCAGGGATATCATTGCTGATGTCAGATGGATCTTGGCTGAAAGCAAAAAGATGTCTACCTGTGTTTTATTGACTACACAAAGGCAACTGTGTGGATGATAAGAAATTATGGATAACATTGCAAAGAATGGGAATTCCAGAACACTTAACTGTGCTCGTGAGAAACCAGTACATAGACCAAGAGGCAGTTCTTTGAATAGAACAAGGTCGCACTGCAAGGTTTAAAGTCAGGAAAGGTATATGTCAGGGTTGTATCCCTTCACCATACTTATTCAATCTGTATGCTCAGCAAATAATCTGAGAAGCTGGATTATGTGAAGAAGAGCACGGCATCAGGATTGGAGGAAGACTCATTAACAACCTGCGATATGCAGATGACACCATCTTATTGGTGAAAGTGAAGAGGTCTTGAAGTACTTTCTGCTGAAGATCAAAGACTAACATCCATGGAAGCAGCAGTCAGGAAATCAAAGGACGTATCGTCTTGGGCAAATCTGCTGCAAAAAAAAAAAAAAAAACCCTTTAAAGTGTTAAAAAGTAAAGATGTCACTTTGAGGACTAAGGTCCTGACCCAAGCCACAATATTTCCAGTCACCTCACATGCATGTGAAAGCTGGATAATGAATAAGGAAGACTGAAGAAGAATTGATGTCTTTGAATTTTGGTGTTGGCAAGGAATACTGAATATACTATGGACTGCCAGTAGAACGAACAAGTCTGTCTTGGAAGTAGAGCCATAGTACTCCTTAGAAGCAAGGATGACCAGATTTCATCTCACAGACCTGTTATCAGGATGCTCCAGTCCCTGGAGAATAACATCATACTTGGTAAAGTAGAGGGTCAGTGAAGAAGAGGAATACCCTCAAGGAGCTGGACTGACACAGTAGCTGTAACAACGGGCTCAAGCATAAAAACAATTGTAAGGATGGCGCAGGACCAGGCAGTGTTTTCTTTTGTTATACACAGGGTCGCTGTAAGTGGAAACCAAATCAACAGCACCTAACAACAATAAGTGCTCTCAAGGAGCAGGATTTTTACACTGCCTTTTATACAGGATTGGTTGACATTTTGAAAGTAATTACAGGATATGACTAATGTTGTAAAATAGTTAGAAAATGATGACAAACCCTGGTCATAACACTTTTGCATATGATTACTCACAGGAACACATTCCGTATATGAGAACATCTTCCCAGGAATGGTCTTAGCACAATTTTAAGTAAAACATGGTCTTACATATGTACTTTGAGAATAAAACTATTTTAAGCAAAGCGTGGTTTTATTGTGTACTTTCTGAGAACAAAAACAATCTTAAGCAAAACATATATCTCCTGGAACATTTTTTCCTGGCTTAGGCATAATCATATTTTGCTAAACTCCTTTCTGTTATTTGTGAAGCTAGTACAAAGATTAATTAATTTTAAACAAATAAATAAAAAGAGGAGCAGAAATAAAGTGGAGTTTTGGCCTACTCTTTTGTCAGCTTCTTCAGTAATGCTAAGCATCTTAAAATTTTGAGTGCTCTTTGTAAGTCCCTCCATCTGATCATGAATCTCTAGAGATTCCTTGACCACCATTTTAAGAGTGTTTTCTTCTGGCTGGGCTCTTTGATGTGTTCATTTTAGATGGCTGCTTGCTGTTTGGGAGGAGCCCTGATGGCACAGTGGTTAAGCGCTGGGCTGCTACCCGAAAGGTCAGCGATTCAAACCCACAAGCTGCTCCATGGGTGAAAGATGTGGCAGTCTGCTTCCATAAAGATTACAGCCTTAGAAACACTATTGGACAGTACTACCCTGTCCTATACGGTCTCTGTGAGTCAGAATCAACTCAAAGACAATGAATCGTTCTATGCGCTTGCCATGTGAAAACTTTTAGGATCCCAGGCACTACTTACTAAAAAGTGGTAGCCAGGCACTATTTAGTTATCTAAATCCTTGCATTGTCAGGGAAACAATAGTTTGATCACAAAATGTTAGGAAAACAATTCATATGAAATTTGATTAGTCTAAACATCGTTACAATACTTCTTTTGTGACAAGTAAGGATGTTTAAATCATTTGACAAATGAGTTTTCTCTTTAAGCATCAGAAGAAATGGTTGAACAGAAGAAAAAGGGCTAAAATGGGTTTGCATATTAAACAGAATTATTAACAAGGTTACAGGTATAAAATAAGGTTACTAGCATAAGAATTGCTACAATCACCAAGCAAAGTCTACAAATTTCAGTAACTTGCATGAAGTCTTGTTTTGCTATCCTGGGATGTGCTGTTTATCTCTACAGTTGTCTGCTTCTGTTATAAGGGTGTTTGAATTTTAGCTGAAGTTCTTCAGTAAGCCGAACAGTCCAGGAAGATGCTTTTGATCTTTTTAAGTTGGGATAGATGGATTCAGGGTACGACTTCTTTTGATTTTGCTGCACACGGGTTGGTGAGAAGGACTAAATAGAGTCCCTTCCAACGAGCTTCTACTGAGTCTTTTAACTGATGTCTTTTCTAATACATATATTCACTGGGGCAATAAGGTCGAGGGTGTTATGCACCTGTCCATCAAAAGCTTTTTTTAACCTGTGAAAGATATTTCTGTCTAGAAAGGACTTTAAGATGTTTTCTTTCGTTATAATGGGGACAAACAGGGTAATGGGAAGCAACATCACAGCAGCCTTGAAAAAAAAATTTCCTCTACTAACATTTTAATCATTTTATCTTGTCCTGTGTGGGAACCTCCATGTAAGGCTCAGATTATAGGAACATGCAAAAAGTTAGGTAAAATGGTTTTCTTGTTTCTGCTGTCTGACTAAGGTGCTAAGGTATAAAAAATTTATATAAAGAGGCAGCTAATAGAATCATTTGACATCTAGAGTCTACAACGCATGAACGTGTTTCTCTATAAATATTCAAGTATCAACAAGAAAGCTTAAAATATGCCTATATCTTGATACAGTAGAATGGGATAGTGCATTAAAAATATTTTAAATATATTCTCATTTCTATGACTTGTTTTATCTCTAGTAATCACATTGCTCATGGTTATTTTGAATTGAATATTACAAGCATCTGAAGTTGCTGTGGTACAGTAAACTTTATTAATCTTTGATTTTATATCTTAGACATTCCTTTCATTTTCTGAGGCAGAATCTGAATTGATTTTCATACACTATTAAACCTTGTAATTTTAAATTAGATTTGTAGTCTGCTCTACTGCTTTCTATGATCTTATTATATTCATGGCTTTTTCTTCAATTCTTTAACTTTTTTCTTTTACTCTTATTTTAGCTACATTTCATCTTTTCTTCACTTACACAGATCTTCAACTATTTACACAGATTTTCACCTACTTACACAGACCAATAAACACAACATTTATTATTGTCTTTTTCTCATTTATTCCCTTCTTAATCTTTCTCCTTCTTTCCGAATTGTTTTTCATGGAGTCTCTCTTCCTCAAGTTTCTCTCTCAAGCCGTTTACAACTAACTATACACCTTTAGGAGCCTTGGTGGTGCAGTGTTCAAGATATTGGCTGCTAATTAAAAGGTTGGCAGTTCAAATCTACCAGCCACTCCTTGGAAACCTAGGGGCAGTTCTACTCTGTCCCATAGGGCTGCTATGAGTCAGAATTGACTCGGTGGCAATGGGTTATATATAATTTTTAGTTTTTATTATTTTTCATATTCTGGCATACTAGACATTCTATTTTGAGACAAAACTATTTTCAGTTTCTCTCTAAAAAAAACTTACCACTTTGTTTTGTAATTTTTATTGTGCTTTAAGTGAAACTTTACAAATCAAGTCAGTCTCTCACACAAAAACTTATGTACACCTCGCTACATACTCCCAATTACTCTCCCCCTAATAAGACAGCCCGCTCCCTCCCTCCATTCTTTCTTTTCTTGTCCATTTCGCCAGCTTCTAACCACTTCTATCCTCTCATCTACCCTTCAGGCAGGAGATCCCAACATAGTCTCAAGTGTCCACCTAATCCAAGAAGCTCACTCCTCACCAGCATCCCTCTCCAACCCATTGTCCAGTCCAATCCATGTCTGAAGAGTTGGCTTTGGGAACGGTTCCTGTCCTCGGCCAACAAAAGGTCTGGGAGCCATGACCACCGGGGTCCTTCTAGTCTCAGTCAGACCGTTAAGTCTGGTCTTTTTATGAGAATTTGGGGTCTGCATCCTACAGCTCTTCTGCTCCCTCAGGGCTTCTCTGTTGTGTTCCCTGTCAGGGCAGTCATCAGTTATAGCCAGGCACCATCTAGTTCTTCTGGTCTCACGATGATATAGTCTCTGGTTCAGGTGGCCCCTTCTGTCTCTTGGGCTCATAATTACCTTGTGTCTTCGTTCTCCTTTGATCCAGATGGGTTGAGACTCATTGATGCATCTTAGATGGCTGCTTGCTGGCATTTAAGACCCCAGACGCCACTCTTCAAAGTGGGATGCAGAATGTTTTCTTAATACATTTTATTATGCCAATTGACTTAGGTGTCCCCTGAAATAATGAAATAATGGTCCCCAAACCCTGCCCCTGCTACACTGGCCCTCAGGAAACTTCTTTGCTTTTGGTTTAGTCCAGTTATGCTGACCTCCTCTGTATTGAGTGTTGTCCTTCCCTTCATCTGTCGTAGTTCTTATCTACTACATAATCAGTAAATAACTCTTTCCTACCCTCCCTCCCTCTCCCCTCTCCTAACCACAAAAGAATGTGTTCTTCTCAGTTTAAACTATTTCTCAAGACCTTATAACTGTGATCTTGTACAATATTCGTCCTTTTACAATTGACTAATTTCACTCAGCATAACGCCTTTCAGCTTCTTCCATGTTGCTAATGATCGAGAGCATTTCCTCATGTATCTGTTAGCCACCTGAATGTCTTCTTTAGTAAAGTGCCTGTTCATATCCTTTGCCCAATTTTCAATTGGGCTGTTTGTCTTTTTGTGGTTGAGTTTTAGCAGAATCATATAGATTTTAGAGATCAGGCGCTGGTCGGAGATGTTGTAGCTGAAAATTTTTTCCCAGTCTGTAGATGGTCTTTTTACTCTTTTGGTGAAGTCTTTAGATGAGCATAAGTGTTTGATTTTTAGGAGCTCCCAGTTACCTGGTTTCTCTTTGTCATTTTTAGTAATGTTTTGTATTGTATTTATGCCTTGTATTAGGGCTTCCAGTGTTGTCCCTATTTTTTCTTCCATGATCTTTACCGTTTTAGACTTTATGTTTAGGTCTTTGATCCATTTGGAGCTCGTTTTTGTGCATGGAGTGAAGTATGGTTCTTGTTTCATTTTTTTGCAGGTGGATATCCACTTATGCCAGCACCATTTGTTAAAAAGACTGTCTTTTCCCCATTTAACTGTTTTGGGGCCTTTGTCAAATATCAACTGCTCATATGTGGATGGATTTATGTCTGGATTCTCAATTCTGTTCCAGTGGTCTACGTATCTGTTGTTGTACCAGGACCAGGCTGTTTTGACTACTGTGGCAGTATAATAAGTTCTAAAATCAGGTAAAGTAAGGCCTTCCACTTTGTTCTTCTTTTTCAGTAATGCCTTATTTATCCAGGGCCTCTTTTCCTTCCATATGAAGTTGGTGATTTGTTTCTCCATCTCATTAAAGAAGTCATTGGAATTTGGATTGAAATTGCATTAAATGTATAGATCGCTTTTGGGAGAATAGACACTTTTACAATGTTAAAGTCTTCCTATCCATGAGCAAGGTATGTTTTTCCACTTATGTAGATCTCTTTTGGTTTCTTGCAGAAGTGTACTACAGTTTTCTTTGTATAAGTCTTTTACATCTCTGGTAAGATTTATTCCTAAGTATTTTATCTTCTTGGGGGCTACTGTAAATGGCATTGATTTGGTAATTTCCTCTTTGATGTTCTTTTTGTTGGTGTCTGATTTTTTGTATGTTTATCTTGTATCCCTATACTGTGCTGAACTCTTCAATTAGTTTCAGTCGTTTTCTTAAGGATTCCTTAGGGTTTTCTGTGTATAAGATCATGTCATCTGCAAATAGAGATACTTTAGTTCTTCCTTGCCAATCTGGATGCCCTCTATTTCTTTATCTAGCCAAATTGCTCTGGCTAGGACCTCCAACACAATGTTGAATAAGAGCTGTGATAAAGGGCATCCTTGTCTGGTTCCTGATCTCAGTGGGAATGTGTTCAAGCTCTCTCCATTTAGGATGATGTTGGCTGTTAGCTTTGTATAAATGCCCTTTATTATGTTGAGGAATTTTCATTCTATTCCTATTTTGCTGAGAGCTTTTTATCATGAATATGTGTTGAACTTTGTCAAATGCCTTTTCTGCATCAATTGATAAAATCTTGTGATTCTTGTCGTTTGTTTTATTTATGTGGTGGATTACATTAACTGTTTTTCTAATGTTGAACCATCCCTGCATACCTGGTATGAATCCCACTTGGTCATGGTGGATTATTTTTTTGATCTGTTGTTGAATTCTATTGGCTAGAATTTTGTTGAGGATTTTTGCATCTACGTTCATGAGGGGTATAGGTCTATAATTTTCTTTTCTTGTGCTGTCCTTACCTGGTTTAAGTATCAGGGTGGCTTCATAGAATGAGTTTGGTAGTATTCCATCCTTTTCTTTGCTCTGAAATACCTTTACTAGTAGTGGTGTTAACTCTTCTCTGAAAGTTTGGTAAAGCCGTCTAGGCCAGGGCTTTTTTTTGTTGGTAGTTTTTTGATTAACTTTTCAATCTCTTCTTTTGTTATGAGTCTATTTAGTTGTTCTACCTCTGTTTGTGTTAGTTTAGGTAGTTAGTGTGTTTCTAGGAATTCATCCATTTCTTCTAGGTTTTCAAATTTGTTGGAGTATAATTTTTCATAATAATCTGATATCATTCTTTTAATTTCAGTTGGGTCTATTGTAATATCGCCCATCTCATTTCTTATTCGGGTTATTTGCTTCCTCTCCTGTTTTTCTTTTGTCAGTTTGGCCAGTGGTTTATCAATTTTGTTGATTTTTTTAAAAAAAACAGCTTTTGGTCTTGTTAATTCTTTCAATTGTTTTTCTGTTTTCTATTTCATTTAGTTCCGCTCTAATTTTTATTATTTATTTTCTTCTGGTGCCTGTGGGTTTCTTTTGTTGCTCTCTTTCTATTTGTTCAAGTTGTAAGGATAATTCTTTGATTTTGGCCCTTCTTTTTGTATATGTGTGTTTATTGATATAAATTGGCCTCTGAGCACCACTTTTGCTGTGTCCCAAAGGTTCTGATAGGAAGTGTTTTCATTCTTATTGGATTCTCTGAATTTCTTTATCCCATCTTTAATGTCTTCTATAATCCAGTCTTTTTGGAGCAGGGTATTGTTCAGTTTCCAAGTGTTTGATTTCTTTTCCCTGCTTTTCCTGTTATTGATTTCCACTTTTATGGCCTTATGGTCAGTGAAGATGCTTTGTAATATCTCAGTGTTTTGGATTCTGCTAAGGCTTGCTTTATGACCTAATATGTGATCTATTCTAGAGAATGTTCCATGTGCACTAGAAAAGATAGTATGCTCGGTTGCTGTTGGGTGGAGTGTTCTGTATACATCTATGAGGTCAAGTTGGTTGATTGTGGCATTTAGATCTTCCGTGTCTTTATTGAACTTCTTTCTGGATGTCCTGTCCTTCACCAAAAGTGGTGTGTTGAAGTCTCCTACTATTATTGTGGAGCTGTCTATCTCACTTTTCAATGCTGATAGAGTTCGTTTTATGTATCTTGCAGCCCTATCATTGGGTGTGTAAATATTTAATAGGGTTATATCTTCTTGGTGTATTGTCCCTTTAATCATTATGTAGTGTCTTTCCTCATCCTTTCTGATGGATTTAACTTTAAAGTCTATTTTGTCAGAAATTAATATTGCCACTCCTGCTCTTTTTTGATTGTTGTTTGCTTGATATATATGTGTCCATCCTTTGAGTTTTAGTTTGTGTCTCTAGGTCTAAGACGTGTCTCTTGTAGGCAGCATATAGACGGATCTTGTTTTTTAATCCATTTTGCCACTCCCTGTCTCTTTGTTGCTGCATTTAGTCCATTTACATTCAGGGTAGTTATGGATAAGTGTGAATTTAGTGCTCTCATTTTAATGTCTTTTTTTTGTGTTGTTGACAGTTTTTTTCCCCACTTAATTTTATGTGCTGAGTAGATTATATATTGTCCTTTCCTCATATTTGTTGTTGTTGATTTTGTTTCTGCTGAGTCTCTGTTTTTTTCTTGTATTTTATTTTGATGAGTAGGATAGTTTTTCTCCTTTGTGGTTACCTTATTATTTACCCCTATTTTTCTAAATTCAAACCTAACTTTTATTTCTTTGTATCGCGTATCTTCCTCTCCATATGGAAGATGTATGATTATATTTCTTAGTCCCTGTTTATTATTTTAATGTTTTCTTCTTTTGTATAATAACATTGCTGTTACCCTGTTTTGAGCTTTTTTTTTTTTATAATCTTGCTTTGTTTTTTTGGATTTCCCTGTCTGGGTTGACTTCTGATTGCTCTGCCCAGTGTTCTAGTCTTGGGTTGATACCTGATATTGTTGATTTTTTAACCAAAGAACTCCCTTTAGTATTTCTTGTAGTTTTGGTTTGGTTTTTATGAATTCCCTCAACTTGTGTTTATCTGGAAATGTCCTAATTTCACCTTCATATTTAAGAGACAGTTTTGCTGGATATATGATTCTTGGCAGGCAATTCTTTTCCTTCAGTTTTTTAAATATGTCATCCCATTGCCTTCTTGCCTGCACGGTTTCTGCTGAGTAGTCTGAGCTTATTCTTACTGGCTCTCCTTTGTAGGTGACTTTTCATTTATCCCTCACTGCTCTTCTAATTCTCTCTTTATCTTTGGTTTTGGGAAGTTTGATTACACTATGTCTCGGTGACTTTCTTTTAACATCTACCTTATGTTCGATGAGCATCTTGGATAGATATCTTCTCATCTTTCACAATAACAGGCAAGTTTTCTGGCAACAAATCTTCAACAATTCTCTCTGTATTTTCTGTTACCCCTTCCTGTTCTATTATCAGTCATTTTTCTTTTCTTTTTTTCTCCTGGCTTTCAGGTTATGCTGAAACTTTTAACTTAGCTCTTGAAGTGGTAAAGTGTTTTTAGTTAATCAGCAAAGTGGAACTTATCTGCAAAGAACAACTTAAGAATGTCCACGGTTAACTTGTAATAATATTTCTTAAAAGTTAAAGATGTGATGGGAATTATAAGAGTAATGCAAAGCCAAATAAAGTCAATTAAAAAGAAACTTTAGGAAAAAAACCTGTAAACATAATGATTAACTTTATTTTTCAAATATTATTGACATATAAAATTTAATTTAAAGAAAATCTGGTACTTCTCATGATTCGACATGCTCCATGTAATTTATTATGTATTAAATAAACCTCTTTAACATTTTTTCTTTATAAAACAGAAACAATTTTTTTTGTGGCTTTCTTACAAAGTTTTATCACAGGAACAATACTTGAGTTATTTTATCAAAGACTTTAAAGGTAAAAACTTAAGCTTTTTCCAAAGTAAAGCAGCCTGGTTTCTTAGTCAGGGACACAAAAGTTTATATAGACTTAGAGACACAGAACTTTTGCAGATAATATACAATAAACAGTAAACTAAGGAAATAAGATTATCAAGATTGAATAAATGTTAAGATTTTAATATATTTCATAGCTTTTTAGATTCCAAGATTTATTTTATTGAACTCTTGCTTTTGAAGCAGATTTCACAAATAATAAACTTAATTCTTTAAACTACTAATCAAAGAAAATTTTGTTATCTTAACAGCAAGAAACTCAATTCTTTGATACTAAACCTCTTAAAATTTTTATAAATCAGCCTATTGAACTTTTAGTTACAGCAAATAAGAAATTTGGCTATGTTAAATAAATTTTCTTTTTAAATTCCTTGTCTTTGTTATATTTTAATTTCTTCTGTATGAGCTAATTATTAATTTTTTTAAAGTTTTTCTAACAGTAATCAGTACATTCTAGAGACAGCCTCTAATTTCTTCAAAACCCTTCAGTATAAGCCTGCTTTGAAGGCCTTTTTATTTATTTATTTTCCTGCTGTTTTAATTTTTGTTTTGTGCTGGATGTTAGAGGGTGTTCTCAGTGCTGGGGCTTTAGAAAGTTGTTAATGGGAGTCTAAATTTTCCCAGTCTCATGAGCCTTTTACTTTTTGGTCATTCTGGAATTAATAAAAAAAAATTTTTTTTTTCTTAAATAAATGACATTTCTTATAATATTTAGCTTAAGTTACTTATAATGGTTTTGCTTTTAAGGTTGACATAAACATAAAACCCTTTGTGAGAACAAATTCATTTTAATTAATTCTTGGAAATATTAGGATGGTTTAATTTTACAAATACTTATTATCAAACCAGAGTAGATTTTTGAAGAAAATATTGAAATCTTAATTTAATAATACTAACTGTAGGGAGGAATTATTATATTTTTAAAACTTTATCTTTCACAGGCTCTTAGGATCCTTTGGAGAAACAATTTAGAATAATCTGTCCCCTTTTTTTTTAAAGTTTTTGTAAGCAATTAGAATAAACAACTTATCATTTTCAGGGCACTTTTCAAATAGACTGATTTATATTAAAGTTTCTCAGAGTAGATACTTGAAGTCTAGGTACAAGAAGGAGTTTTTCTTGTAAGAGAAAACAACTGAGATTTAAACATACTAATAAAGTACTTTAAAATGGACACTGATGGTCTGGGGAACATCTAGCTGAATTGATAAAACATAGTTATAAGGAAAATGTTCTACATCTTACTTTGGTGAGTAGCATCTGGGGTCTTAAAAGCTTGTGAGCAGCCACCTAAGATACTCCACAGATCTCACCCCATCTGGAGAAAGGCAGAATGAAAAACCAAAGACAGAAGGGAAAGAATAGTCCAAAGGACTGATGGACCACAACTACCACAGCCTTTACCAGACTGAGACTAGTACAACTAGATGGTGCCCAGCTACCACCACCAGCTGCTCTGACAGAGATCTCGATAGACCGTCCCCAACAGAGCTGGAGAAAAATGTAGAACAAAATTCTAACTCAGAGAAAAAAAAGACCAGACTTACCGGTCTGACAGACACCAAAGAAACCCCTAGAGTATGGCCTCCAGACACCATTTTAGCTCAGAAATGAAGTCACTACCGAGGTTCACCCCTCAGCCAAAGATCACAGAAGCCATAAAACAAATGAGACTAAATTGGCACACCAGCCCAGGGGCAAGAAAGAGAAGGCAGGAGGGGGGCAGGAAAGCTGGTAATGGGAAACCCAAGCTCGAGAAGGGAGGAGAGTGTTGACATGTCGTGGGGTTGGCAACCAATGTCACAAAACAATATGTGTATTAACTATTTAATGAGAAACTGGTTTGCTCTGTAAACCTTCATTTAAATACAATTTTTAAAAAAAGTGGCCACTGATTCTTTTAGACTCTCTTAAGTAAACGCATGCTAACAGTTTAACCTTAGAGTTGGCACTCTCCATTTTATTAAAACAAGGCACATGTAGTCAAAACCTTAACTTAGGTTAAACAGGCCTTAACCCAAACTTTTAAGGAAAAAAAGTAAAAATAGAATTTGCAGAAAAAAACGTGCAGGCAGAAAAAGGTGAAAGTAGAAATAGATCCTCAATAAAAACTCTGAAGGTTCTAATGCAACAAGGCAGAGCTATAGTTGAGGGGTGCTCACCCAAGGTAGCTCCCGAAAGGTCCGTGAAAAAGGAGTGCCTAAGCAACTCAGCCAGTTCCCGAGGGCCACTGAGGAAACCTGTCCTTCAGATCCCACTTCTGACCCATTTATGTAGTGGAGCTCAAAATCATGACTTCTGACACTAACTATGTCAAAGAGCTAAAAATTACAAAGTTTGTTTAAAATTAAATGCAAGCAAATTTTTTTACCGAGGATAAAGAGTAGCCATGGCCATACAGCAGCCATAGCTGGAGAAAACACTAAGCAAGGTGCTAAATGTTCCCTGCTAAGCGTTCTCAAGGATTAGAATTTTTACAGTGCATTTTATACAAGATTGGTTGGCATTCTGAAATCATTATAGGATATGATTAATGTCGTAAAATAATTATAAAATGATGAAAAATCCTGGCCATAAGACTTTCACATATCATTACTCACAGGAACACATTCCATATATGAACACATCTTCCTGGAGGTGGTCTTAGCACAACCTTAAAAGGACATTTAAAAAAAATAAAGATAAAAAAGGACCTTTGTCACACCTTATTAAGCATAAGGACAGCACCCAGAAGGGGATCAATTGGCTTTGTTGAGTGAATGAATGTAAAGGTGGAACGTATTAGGACTCTTCTTTCCCAATCTTTACCTCTCATTCTGTGTTTATGATACTGGATGCTAAAAGATTGCAGACCATTAGTGAAATGTCAAACTTTAACATTAATTGTGGAAATACTCAGGATGAAATGCCTAATCTCTCTGAGCTTCAATTTCCTGATTTGAAATGTGGAAATTAACAATGATTTATAGGACTGTTGTGAGAATTAAGTAGAATAATGGAGTTGAAAATTCTTGGCATGGTGACTGGCACATACTAAGTGTTTAATAAATACTAATTTTCTTTCTTGCCCCCTACTTTTCCTTTGAATGACCCCGAGAACTTTATGAAATTCAACACACATCAACTGCGGAAATTTCCCCCCAGAAAACAACCATGATGCAGAATAAAAATGTAGGACAATACTCAAACTGGAACTTGACTATTTGCCAACTGAATAATAATAATGCTAATACTAAATTAACAACATGCATTAATAATAGCAACAATTTATATAGCATTTATTATGTCCCAGGCCCTCTTCTTAGCACTTTACATGTATCAACACCACTAATCCTCACCACAACTCTCTGAGGCAGTGTCACTTTATCATCACTTTACAGATTAAAAAATTGAAAAAAAAAAGTTATGGATTAAATTTTGTCCCCCAAAAGTTTATGTTGAAATCCTAACCCCTGTACCTGCAAATGGAGCCCTGGGTGATGCAGTGGTTAAGAGTTTGGCTGCTAACCAAAAAGGGCAGCAGTTCAAATCCACCAGTCACTCCTTGGAAACTCTGTGGGATAGTTCTACTCTGTCCTATAGGGTCCCTATGAGTCAGAATTGACACGATGGCAACAGGTTTGGTTTTTTGGTTTATACCTGTAAATTGGAACCTGTTTGGAAAGAAGGGTTGTCTTTTGTTATGTTAATGAGGTCATACCGGAGTAGGGTGAGTCCTAAACCTAATCACTTTTGAGTTATAAAAAGAGCAGAATAGACACAGAGAGACACACAGGGGGAAGACAGATGCCAAGAAACACCAGTGAATGCCAACGATTGCTGGCAGACACCAGAAACTAGGAGATGCTCACAGAAGAAACTGACACAGCCAAGACCCTGATTTGGACTTTTAGCCTCAGAACTGTGAGAAAATAAGTTTCTGTTCTTTAAAGACACTCACTTGTGGTGTTATAGCAGCACTGGGTAGCTAAGACAAGAGGCTAATCAATATCTCACACCTAATAAGGGGTGGAGCGAAAATTTGGACCCAGGCAGTCTGTATCTACTCCATTAATGAAATTAGATACAGGATAAATATATAAAGAAACTGTAAAACAAAACCCACTGCCGTCGAGTCAATTCTAACTCATAGTGACCCTACAGAACAGAGTAGAACTGCCCCACAGGGTTTCCAAGGAGCACCTGGTGGATTCAAATTCCCGACCTTTTGTTTAGCAGCCAAGCACTTAACCACTGCGCCACCAGGGCTCCAAAAATAGAAACGGTAAGGGAATAAAGAAAAGGGATCTGATCGTGCTGACTTCTGAAAGGTCCTCTATATTTAACTTCATGTGATTCTGGGGTCAACATTCCTATATTGGTACAGTCACACAGAGTAAAAAGTTCAACTCCCTGAAGCTGAAAGCCAAGGCACTTTAGGTTCCCTTTGGCCAGTATTGCATTTAGCAAGGAAGTATCTGGGAATTCCTCCTGCATCTAGAAGTCATGTAGTTCAAGTAAATTCTGCCAACTCCCATAGCAGAGCTGACATACTACATATTTTTAGATTGCCAAGAAATAACTAGTTTAATCCTGGGAAATTTCCCATCTCTTGCTTTGTAGAAATATTGAATCTCCTCTGTCCCCAGCATGTCCAAAAATTTCGATCAATGACTCCCTGGTCAGAGTCTCAAACCACATTTTATAATGCTCATGTTTCAAGTGAACTCAGACCTATGGCTACATCTGCCTAGAAAAACCATAGCCATCCTGGTTGTGTTTAGGCAAAAATACAGAACTGGGAAGTGATCACAAATGGTCTCATAGCTTGGTCAGCCCCATGTCCTGAGCCATTCTTTGAGATCTCAAGCCCTGTCATGGATTGAATTGTGTCCCCAAAAAATACGTGTATCAATTTGGCTATGTCATGATTCCCAGGATTGTATGATTGTCTACCATTTTGTCATCTGATGTGACTTCCCTATGTGTTGTAAATCCTATCACTATGATGTTGATGAGATGGATTAGCAGCAGATTACAAGATTAGATAATGTTTTAAACTAATCTCTTTTGAGATACAAAAGACACAGGTGAGCAGAGAGACATGGGGACCTCATACCACCAAGAAAGCAGCACTGATCCTTTCTGTGCAGAGAAGCTCCTAGTCCAGGGGAAGATTCATGACAAGGACCTTCCTCCAAAGGCAACAGAGAGACTTCCCCTGGAGCTGATGCCCTGAATTTGGACTTGTAGCAAACTAGACTGTGAGAGATTAAATTTCTCTTTGTTAAAACCATCCACTTGTGCTAATTCTGTTATAACAGCACTAGATAACTAAGACAAGCCCTGAAAATGGTTTCCAACCCCATGTGCAATTCAAAATAAAAATAATCCTATATTATAAAATAGAGGTGGCCAACAAAATTCTGTCTTTTCCCATGATGTTTTCTTCACAGTTTTTTTTAGAAATATCCAATTCTTTCCAAGAAAATATCTTCTTATTGGACAAGGGGAGGAGGGTGCCTGCTTTGCTAATGCCCAAAGGAGTTACTTTCTCTTCTTTTTTGATGACACAGAACCTAACCCTACCCAACCCCAGAATGAGGAGGAAAGACGGCAGGATTTCTTTCCTCAGCCCTATCTTTCCCATAGCCCCAAACTCTACTTCTGGCAAATTGTATTGGGTCAGGAGGAAAGAAACTGTAGGGAGGGAAAGAGTCTACTGAAATGAAAATCCCTTCAGCAAACATGTATTGACAGCCTATAATAATAACAGTATCTATTGAAACTGTTTTCTAGTGTCAAGAAAAACTATTCAAAACTTGTCTAAGGTAAAAAGATGTTATACCCAAAAAAAAGGCATCAAAATAACAGCACTAAACTCATACTTATCTATAATTATGCTGAATGTAAATGGACCAAATGCACCAATAAAGAGACAGAGAGTCTCAGACTGGATAAAATACATGATCCATCTATATGCTGCCTACAAGAGACACACCTTAGACTTAGAGACACAAAATAAACTAAAACTCAAAGGATGGAAAAAAATATATCAAGCAAACAGCAATCAAAAAAGAGCAGGGGTGGCAATATTAATTTCTGACAAAATAGACTTTAAAGTTAAATCCACCACAAATGATAAAGAAGGACACTACATAATGATTAAAGGGACAATTCACCAGGAAGATATAACCATATTAAATATTTATGCACCCAATGACAGCGCTGCAAGATACATAAAACAAACTTTAACAGAATGGAAAAGTGAGATAGACACCTCCACAATTATAGTAGGAGACTTCAACACACCACTTTCGGTGAAGGATAGGACTTCCAGTAAGAAGCTCAATAAAGACACAGAAGATCTAATTGCTACAGTCAACCAGCTTGACCTCATAGACTTATACAGAACACTCCATCCAACAGCTGCAAAGTATAATTTTTTTTCCTAGTGCACATGGAACATTCTCTAGACTAGATCACCTATTAGGTCATAAAACATACCTTTGCAGAATCTAAAACATTGAAATACTACAAAACATCTTCTCAGACCATAAGGCCATAAAAGTAGAAATCAATAACAGAAAAATCAGGGAAAAGAAATCAAATACTTGGAAACGGAAAAATAACCTGCTCAAAAAAGACTGGGTTATAGAAGACATTAAGGAGGAATAAAGAAATTCATAGAATGCAACGAGACTGAAAACACTTCCTATCAAAACCTCTGGGACACAATGAAAGCAGTCCTCAGAGGTCAATTTTTTATCTATAAATGCACACATACATAAAGAAGAAAAGGGCCAAAATCAGACAACTGTCCCTACAACTTGAACAAATAGAAAGCAAACAACAAAAGAATCTGTCAGGCACCAGAAGAAAACGAATAATAAAAATTAGAGCTGAAGTAAATGAATTAGAGAACAGCAAATAATCGAAAGAATTAACAAAGCCAAAAGCTGGTTCTTTGAAAAATCAACAAAATTGATAAACCATTGGCCAGGCTGACTAAAGAAATACAGGAAAGGAAACAAATAACCCAAATAAGAAATGAGACAGGCCATATCACAACAGACCCAACTGAAATTAAAAGAATCATATTGGATTAATATGAAAAATTGTACAATAACAAATTTGAAAAACTAGAAGAAATGGATGAATTCCTAGAAACACACTACCTACCTAAACTAACACAATTAGAAGTAGAACCCATAACAAAAAAAGAGACTGAAAAGGTAATCAAAAAACTCTCAACAAAAAAAAAAGCCCTGGCCCAGACAGCTTCACTGCAGAGTTCTACCAAACTTTCAGAGAAGAGTTAACTCCACTACTACTAAAGGTATTTCAAAACATAGAAAAGGATGGAATACTACCTAACCCATTCTGTGAAGCCACCATATCCCTGATACCAAAACCAGGTAAAGACACTACAAAAAAAGAAAATTACAGACCTATATCCCTCATGAACATAGATACAAAAATCCTCAACAAAATTCTAGCCAATAGAATTCAACAACATTTCAAAAAAATAATCCACCATGACCAAGTGGGATTTATACCAGGTATGCAAGGTTGATTCAATATTAGAAAAACAATTAACGTAATCCACCACATAAATAAAGCAAAAGACAAAGACCACGAGATCTTATCAATTGATGCAGAAAAGGCAATTGACAAAGTCCAACACCCATTCATGATAAAAACTCTCAGCAAAATAGGAATAGAAGGAAAATTCCTCAACATAATAAAGAGCATTTATACAAAGCCAACAGCCAACATCATCCTAAATGGAGAGAGCCTAAAAGCATTTTCCTTGAGAATGGGAACCAGACAAGGATGCCCTTTATCACTGCTCTTATTCAACGTTGTGCTGGAAGTCCTAGCCAGAGCAATTAGGCTAGACAAAGAAATGAAGGGTATCCGCATTGGCAAGGTAGAAGTAAAATTATCTCTATTTGCAGATGACTTGAGCTTATACACAGAAAACCCTAAGGAATCCTCAAGAAAACGACTGAAACTAATAGAAGAGTTCAGCAGAGTTTCAGGTTACAAGATAAACATACAAAAATCAGTTGGATTCCTCTACGTCAACAAAAAGAACATCGAAGAGGAAATCACCAAATTAATGCCGTTCACAGTAGCCCCCAAGAAGATAAAATACTTAGGAATAAATCTTACCAAAGATGTAAAAGACCTATACAAAGAAAGCTACAAGGTACTACTGCAACAAACTAAAAGTGACGTACATAAGTGGAAAAACAGACCTTGCTCATGGATAAGAAGACCTAACATTGTAAAAATGTCCATTCTACCAAAAGCCATCTATATACACAATGCACTTCCGATCCAAATTCCAACGACATTTTTTAATGTGATGGAGAAACAAATCATCAACTTCATATGGAAGGGAAAGAAGCCCCGAATAAGTAAAGCAGTACTTAGAAAGAAGAACAAAGT
Organism: Loxodonta africana; assembly: GCF_030014295.1. NCBI lineage: Eukaryota > Metazoa > Chordata > Mammalia > Proboscidea > Elephantidae > Loxodonta > Loxodonta africana. The sequence continues at coordinate 34,442,960 of NC_087365.1, forward strand.
GGGAGGCCTCACTCTACCTGATTTTAGAACATATTATACAGCCACAGTAGTCAAAACAGCCTGGTACTGGTACAACAGACATACAGACCAATGGAACAGAATTGAGAACCCAGATATAAATCCATCCACATATGAGCAGCTGATATTTGACAAAGGCCCAGTGTCAGTTACTTGGGGAAAAGATAATCTTTTTAACAAATGGTGCTGGCATAACTGGATATCCATCTGCAAAAAAATTAAACAAGAACCATACCTCACGCCGTGCCTGAAAACTAACTCCAAATGAATCAAAGACCTAAACATAAAGTCTAAAACAATAAAGATCATGGAAGAAAAAATAGGGACAACGTTAGGAGCTCTAATACAAGGCATAAACAGAACACAAAACATTACTAAAAATGACGAAGAGAAACCAGGTAACTGGGAGCTCCTAAATATCAAACACCTATGCTCATCTAAAGACTTCACCAAGAGTAAAAAGACCATCTACGGACTGGGAAAAAATTTTCAGCTACAACATCTCCGACCAGCGCCTGATCTCTAAAATCTACATGATTCTGCTAAAACTCAACCACAAAAAGACAAACAGCCCAATTGAAAATTGGGCAAAGGATATGAACAGGCACTTTACTAAAGAAGACATTCAGGTGGCTAACAGATACATGAGGAAATGCTCTCGATCATTAGCCATTAGAGAAATGCAAATTAAAACTACAATGAGATTCCATCTCACTCCAACAAGGCTGGCATTAATCCAAAAAACAGAAAATAATACATGTTGGAGAGGATGTGGAGAGATTGGAACACTTATATACTGCTGGTGGGAATGTAAAATGGTACAACCACTTTGAAAATCAATTTGGCGCTTCCCTAAAAAGCTAGAAATAGAACTACCATACAACCCAGCAATCCCACTCCTATCCTAGAGAAATAAGAGCCTTTACACGAACAGATATATGCACACCCATGTTTATTGCAGCTCTGTTTACAATAGCAAAAAGCGGAAGCAACCAAGGTGTCCATCAATGAATGAATGGATAAATAAATTATGGTATATTCACACAATGGAATACTATGCATTGATAAAGAACAGCGAGGAATCTGTGAAACATTTCATAACATGGAGGAACCTAGAAGGCATTATGCTGAGTGAAATTAGTCAGTTTCAAAAGAACAAATATTATATAAGACCACTATTATAAGATCTTGAGAAATAGTTTAAAGTGAGAAGAACACATTCTTTTGTGGTTACGAGAGGTGGGAGGGAGGGAGGGAGGGCTGAAGAGGGTTATTTACTGATTAAATAGTAGATAAGAACTACTTTAGGTGAAGGGAAGGACAACACTCAATACAGAGGAGGTCAGCATAAGGGGTCTAAACCAAAAGCAAACAAGTTTCCTGAATAAACCAAATGCTTCGAAGGTCACCAAAGCAAGGGCAGGGGTTTGGGGACTATGGCTTCAGGGGACATCTAAGTCAATTGGCAAAATAAAATCTATTAAGAAAACATTCTGCATCCCACTTTGAAGTGTGACGTCTGGGGTCTTAAATGCTAGCAAGCGGCCATCTAAGATGCATCAATGAGTCTCAACCCACCTGGATCAAAGGACAATGAAGAACACCAAGCTCACAAGGTAATTATGAGCCCAAGAGACAGAAAGGGCTACATGAACTAGAGACTACATCATCCTGAGACCAGAAGAACTAGATGGTGCCCAGCTACAACCGATGACTGCCCTGACAGGGAACACAACAGAGAACCCCTGAGGGAGCAGGAGATCAGTGGGATGCAGACCCCAAATTCTCATAAAAAGACCAGACTTAATGGTCTGACTGAGACTAGAAGGATCCCGGCAGTCATGGTCCCCAAACCTGTTGGCCCAGGACAGCAACCATTCCCGAAGCGAACTCTTCAGACATGGACTGGACAGGACAATGGGTTGGAGAGAGATACTGGTGAGGAGTGGGCTACCATTCTCAAGTGGACACTTGAGAATATGTTGGCATCTCCTGTCTAGAGGGGAGATGGCAGGGTAGAGAGGGTTAGAAACTGGCAAAACCGTCACGAAAGGAGAGACTGGAAGGAGGGAGCGGGCTGACTCATTAAGGGGAGAGTAAATGGGAGTATGTAGTAAGGTGTATATAAGCTTATATGTGAGAGACTGACTTGATTTGTAAAGTTGCACTTAAAGCACAATAAAATGATTTTTTTTAAAAAGATGTATGATCTTTTTTTTTAATACTTTTTATTGTGCTTTAAGTGAAAGTTTACAAATCAAGTCAGTCTGTCACATACAAACTTATATACACCTTACTCCATACTCCCACTTACTCTCCCCCTGAGTCAGCCTGCTCTCTTTTTCCAGTCTCTCCTTTCGTGATGGTTTTGCCAGTTTCTAACCCTCTCTACCCTCCTATCTCCCCCCCAGACAGGAGATGCCAACACAGTCTCAAGTGTCCACCTGATACAAGTAGCTCACTCTTCATCACCATCTCTCTCCAACCCATTGTCCAGTCCATTCCGTGTCTGATGAGTTGTCTTCGTGAATGTTTCCTGTCCTGGGCCAACAGAAGGTTTGGGGACCATGACTGCCAGGATTCTTCTAGTCTCAGTCAGACCATTAAGTCTGGTCTTTTTATGAGAATTTGGGGTCTGCATCCCACTGTTCTCCTGCTCCCTCAGGGGTTCTCTGTTGTGCTCCCTGTCAGGGCAGTCATCGGTTGTGGCTGGGCACCATCTAGTTCTTCTGGTCTCAGGATGATGTAAGTCTCTGGTTCATGTGGCCCTTTCTGTCTCTTGGGCTCATAGTTATCATGTGACCTTGGTATTCTTCATTCTCCTTTGATCCAGGTGGGTTGAGACCAATTGATGCATCTTAGATGGCCGCTTGTTAGCGTTTAAGACCCCAGACGCCACACTTCAAAGTGGGATGCAGAATGTTTTCATAATAGAATTATTTTGCCAATTGACTTAGAAGTCCCCTTAAGCCATAGTCCCCAAACCCCCGCCCTTGCTCCACTGACCTTCGAGGCATTCAGTTTATCCCGGAAACTTCTTTGCTTTTGGTCTAGTCCAGTTGAGCTGACCTTCCGTGTATTGAGTGTTGTCCTTCCCTTCACCTAAAGTAGTTCTTATCTACTAACTAATCAGTAAATAACCCTCTCCCATCCTCCCTCCCTCCCCCCCTCGTAACCACAAAAGTATGTGTTCTTCTCAGTTTATACTATTTCTCAAGATCTTATAATAGTGGTCTTATACAATATTTGTCCTTTTGCCTCTGACTAATTTCACTCAGCATAATGCCTTCCGGATTCCTCCATGTTACGAAATGTTTCACATATTCGTCACTGTTCTTTATCGATGCGTAGTATTCCATTGTGTGAATATATCATAACTTATTTAACCATTCATCCGTTGATGGACACCTTGGTTGCTTCTGCCTTTTGCTATTGTAAACAGAGCTGCAATAAACATGGGTGTGCATGTATCTGTTCGTGTAAAGGCTCTTATTTCTCTAGGTTATATTCCGAGGAGTGGGATTTCTGAGTTGTATGCTAGTTCTATTTCTAACTTTTTAAGAAAATGCCAGATAGATTTCCACGTTGTATGATCTTTCGATGTACTGATAAATATTGACTAACAAGTCTGCTTAAGAGTTATCTGTCTCTGAAGGGAAATATAACTTTATTTACATAATTCATTATGGCCCAGACATTCTACAATTCTATAAAAGGATAAGGTGACAATTTCCTTTTCTGCTCCAGAAGATAACCCCAAACGTTATGGTCTTATTACCCTGAAGGACATTAACCCATTTGGTATATAATTTAACGACATGTATAAATATATCTTACTTCAATATTCCTTTTTCTTTTCCGTGGACTATAAAAAAAAATCCTAGTTTTTATATTCTGTTTTGAACTGGTTTTGTCATTTTGCTAGTCCCCTCATTAATGAGATATATAAAACTCTGACCCATGCTCACTATCTGTTATATGAGGCTTGAGTTTTTAATATGCTGAGAACTATCCTTGGCGTTAGGTGTCAAACCCCAAGTTAAGCAATTTACAGACCCATGGTACCCCTCTGAGATAGATGCTATTCTATCCCCATTTTCCATAGAGAAAGCTAAGTCACAAAAGGATTAAATAATCTTCTCAGGATCTATTATGTGCCAGGCAGTTTGCTAATCACAATTCTCTCTTCTTCCCTGGAAGTCCTACTTACTATTCATTCATCCAATAAACATCTTTTGAGCACTTACTGCATACCAGGCACTCTGAAAGGCTGGTAATACAGAAATGGGAAAACACAATCCCTGTCCTCTTGCAGCTTTTGGTGGTGGAGACTAATGCATAAATAGGCAATTACCATGTAAAAAAGTAAGGGCTGTGATCGGGGGAGGACAGAAGAGGAGACTATAGTAGAACAGAGGGGAAATAGAGAGATCTCCCTTATCTGACTGTCTGTTTCCTGAAGAGGGATTTTGTCTGTTTCAGGGCCTGGCACGTAATAAGTGACAATAAATACCCCCTGACTAAAGAATGAAGCAGCATATGAATGAACAGCCGTAGAGAAAATAAAGAAAGGGGAGAAGACGGCTTCCAGACTTGTGGGCATGAAGTCAGGGAAAGCTTCCTGGAACAGGTGATACTTGAGTGTTCTGATAGGGCTTAGCTGAGCCAAGGAAGCGGATGGAATAACTTCAAGATAAAGTCTGAATTCCTTATTGTAGCGTGGGAGGCTGTTCATCTGGCCCTTACTTATCTCTTCATATCACTTCTCCCTCTCCACCACCCACTTTGTTTTGGCCATACTTAACAACTACCAATTTTTCAAACATGTTATATTCTTTCTCCTCTTAAGTCATATCCTTTTTTACCTTCTTCTCTACCTAAAATAACTTTTTCCCCTACTTTCTACTCCCTCTCCTTGTCCTTCTGGACTCAGCTTAGGCCTCATCTTTTCTGAGAAGCCTTCTGGGACTCTCAGTTAGGGGCTGAGTTAGAGAACTCTTCTCTCCCTTCCCCAGCTCCCCTGCATGCTCCCCAGCCCCAGCCCTCTACCTCCTAGGCTCTCTATCTTAACACTTATCATACTGGATTATCTTTGTTTCTTGTCTTCCTCCCCTATTTGATGGTCTGCTTCCTGAGGGGGCATCTTGTCTGCTTCACCGCCTGACAAAATAAATCCCCATTCGTCTGGGGTCTTAAATGCTAACAAGCGGCCATCTAAGATGCATCAATCGGTCTCAACCCACCTGGATCAAAGGAGAATGAAGAACTCCAAGGTCACACGATAACTATGAGCCCAAGAGACAGAAAGGGCCACATGAACCAGAGATTTACATCATCCTGAGACCAGAAGAACTAGATGGTGCCTGACTACAACTGATGACTACAGAGAAGCCCTGAGGGGGCAGAAGAACAGTGGGATGCAGAACCCAAATTCGCACAAAAAAGACCAGACTTAATGGTCTGACAGAGACTAGAAGAATCCCGGCAGTCATGGTCCCCAAACCTGTTGGCCCAGGACAGCAATCATTCCTGAAGACAACTCATCAGACATGGAATGGACTGGACAATGGGTTGGAGAGAGATGCTGATGAAGACTGAGCTACTTGTATCAGGTGGACACTTGAGACTGTGTTGGCAACTCCTGTCTGGAGGGGAGATGAGAGGGTAGAGAGGGTTAGAAACTGGCAAAACCGTCACAAAAGGAGAGACTGGAAGGAGGGAGCAGGCTGACTCATTAAGGGGAGAGTAAATGGGATTATGTAGTAAGGTATATATAAGTTTATATGTGAGAGACTGACTTGATTTGTAAACTTTCACTTAAAGCACAATAAAAATTATTTTAAAAAAACCTATAGCAAACATCATATTTAACATATTAATGTTCCAAGATTTCCTTTTTGAACCAGGAAAAAGACAAGAACACTCTAATATCCTCTACCACCATTTCTATTCAACATTGAAATAGTGGTCTTAGCCACAGCAATAAATTACAAAAAAGAATTAAACAGTATAAAGATTAGAAAGGCAGAAATAAAACCATAATTATATACTAATGATACAATTATATATATAGAAAATCCAAAAGAATCTACAAATAATTGACAGATTAAATAAAAGAGTTTATCAAGGTTGCTAGATACAATATCAATGCAACACTATGTATATTTCTATATACCAGTAATAAGCAGTTAGAGCATGAAATTAAAAACATTCTTTTCAGTAAGATATAAAAATATGAAGGGCCTAGGGAAAAAAAAATCTTACAGAAGGTGAGCAAGACCTGAGAGCCACAAAAGAAAACTTCAATAAATGATTTATCATGGATTGAATGATTCAATGTTGTGAAAATGTTAATTCCCCCAAAGTGATTTACACATCAAATGCAATACCACCCAAAATATCAACAATCTGATAAAATGACTCTAAAATTTACATATGGAAGTTTAAAAAACAAAAATAACTAAGACACTCTTGAAGAAGAACAAAGTGGGAGAACTTGACCTAGAAGATGTGAAAACTTATTACAAAACTGTACTAATTGCGATAATGTGGCATGATGTATAAAGACAAACAGGCCATTAAAACAGAATGGATACACTGACTATAAGTCAGAGATGTCACAGCAGATCAGTTAAGGAAGGGGAGACCTTCAATAAGTGGTGCTAGGACAACTGGATATACATATGGGAAAAAAACTAATTTTGATTTTTACCTTACAGCATGCACTTAAAGGTGAAAGACAAAATTATAAAGCTTTAGACAGATAAATCAGAAAATATCTTCATAATCTTAGGGCAGGGAAGGGTTTTCTTAAGCAAGGCACAAAAAACACTAAGTGCAAATGAAAAGACTGATAAATTTGACTACCTTTAAAATTAGGAACTACTGTATATCTAAGGAGCCTCAGTGGTGTGGTTAAGAGTTCAGCTGCTAACCAAAAAGTCAGCAGTTTTAATCCACCAGCTCCTCCTTGGAAACCCTATGGGACAGTTCTACTCTGTTGTATAGAGTCGCTATGAGTCGGAATCCACGTGAAGGCAAGGGGTTTGGTTTTTTTTCTGGGTATATCTAAAGATAACATTTAGGTACTCTGTGTTCAGGAAACCAGGAGGAGCAGGTTTGGCTGAGAATGGAAAACATGGAAAGATAAGGCTGGAGAGATAGGCAAGTGCCAAGTCCAGAATACCAGGCTCCCACTACTTGCTGGGCAGGAAAGAATTCAAAATATTCTGCCTTTAGGGGACTTCTTCCCACGTTCCCATGCGGCACATCTACAAGGAAAAATCCTAAGACTCATCTCTATTCTTGTGCTCCCCTTCAGGAAATCAGACAATGTCTATTCTCCATCTCTCCTGCTGCAGAGTCAATTCTGTTTGCTGCTCCCAAAGCCAATCTCCTTTCTTGTAACTCCCACCTACTGAATATGTACAATGTGCTGGTCTCTTTGTATGAATTATTTATCCTTAGAAAGGTCTACTAGTTAAGAAAGCATGTTTTGGCGTCCAGCTCACTTGAGTTTGAGTTCCCGCTCTGCTTTTCACTAGTTGAGTATCTTTGAACAGATCAGTTCAGTGCTCTGTGCCTCTGTGTCCTAATAAGTAAAATGGGAATGATCACTGTTTCTTCATACTTTTCATAGGGCAATAGTGAGAATGAAATGTATGTACTCTGCCTACCTAGCTCACTGTAAGCTCTCAATATGTGTTATTGCTGTTATTCCACTTCCTAAGGGGGGAGGGGTCTCTGAAGCAACCACACTCCTTTGTTATTGGAGTTGGGCTGGGTTGATTAAACTGCCCATCTTTGGTAGCTAACAGGGGAGGAAGCTGGTTGGCCTTTTGAAGTTCAGCTGGGCCAATGCCAATCCCTGGCTCAGCCCAGCTCCTGAGGCCCCTGGCAGGGCTTCTCCTCATTCACCGAGGCTCTGCACCAGCACAGGCCTCTACTCAGTTTCCTGTTGCCCTTATCTTCCCCCTGCATGTGCTCTCTAGGGTGGGAAGTGCTACAGCTTGCTTCCTTCACTTCACTTCCCTTTGCTCAATGAGGGGCTCGTTCTCTAGGTCTCAGCCAAATCCCAGATGCTGGCTGTCCCTCAGCCACCAAGGCTCCAACCACAGCATTTCCCTCCTCTTCCCCACCCCAAACCCTGGGTTTAGAAGTGCGGGAAGGGTCATTCATCAAGCTGCCCTCACTCATCAGCTTCCTACCCCCAATACTCCACTCACCCTGTACCTAGCCCCATACCCTCATCCTCTCTCAGTTCAAATTCCCACTCTGCAATTCTAAGCTGTGTGACCTTGGGCAAGTTACTTAACTCTTCCAGGCTTTAATTTGCTCATCTGTAACATGGAGACAATTTGTAACCTGGTGTTGTCTGCTCTAGAGAAAGTGATAAAGTCCTAGCACATAGCATGAATTTTTGGCCTGTTTTATAATATGTCTAATATAGTAAACATTCAAGCATTTTGGGAGTATGCATTAAAAAATGTATTGATGGAGAGTGAGCAATATTTTTTTCTGAGATACTGTGCAGCAGTTAAAGTTACAACTTTGTTATTTTTGTGTGTATGCTTTAGATGGAAGTTTACAGCTCGTTAGTTTCTCATACAAAAATTTATACATACATTGTTATGTGACCCTAGTTGCTAACCCTATAATGTGACAGCACACTCCCCCTTTCCACCCCAATTTCCCACGTCCATTCAACCGCTCCTGTCCCTTTCTGCCTTCTCATCTCGCCTCCGGACAGGAGCTGCCCATCTTGTCTCATGTATCTACTGGAACTAAGAAGCACACTCTTCATAAGTATCATTTTATATCTTATAGTCCAGTCTAATCTTTGTCTGAAGAGTTGGCTTTGGGAATAGTTTTAGTTCTGGATTAACACAGAATCTGGGGGCCATGTCTTCTGGGGTTCCTCCAGTCTCAGTCAGACCATTAAGTCTGGTCTTTTCACTGGAATTTGAGTTCTGCACCCCACTTTTCCCCTGCTCTGTCAGGGACTCTCTGTTATGTTCCCCATCTAGGTAAATCCACAAGTTTTGGCATTAGAGGGATGAGGGTTCAAATTATAATTTTTGCTGTCTGACCTTAGGTAAGTCACTACCCTCTCTGAGCCTCAGTTTATTACTAAAATGATGACCATAATGAAACCCATCTCAAAGGGCTGGTGTAAAGATAAAGTAAGATAATTTATGCAAAGAGTTTAACACTGTAAACACATGAAAAGTGTTACCTATAATTATTGTTGTTGTCATAGTTGTTGTCTCTGCTATTTGATTTTCAGGGCTCTGGCGTGTGAGGAGGGTGCTTGGGAAATAGCTGTTCTGTCTCCTCTGTACATGTCTTAGCTTGGTAGGAATAGCCTCTCTGGATTTCAGCTCTGTGGAGGTAGTTCCACTTTAATCCAAGTGGCCCAGGCCCTATCTGCTTAGATTGAAGATTCACATCACTCAGTTCCAAACTGGTTCAATCATATGGTTTATCGTGCTCCATTCCAAAGCATCCTTCAAGCCCTCAAGGGAGAAAAGAGACAAAGCAAAAAGATGCATAACCTCACTAGGAATCAGACAAATGCAAAGTAAAACCGACATGAGGGGCCATTTTACATTCAGCCATCTGACAATACCAAGGGTTGGCAAGGAAGTGGAGCAAGGGAACTCTCACACTCTGATGGGAATGTAAATTGGCACAACCTCTTCATAAAACAGTTTGGCAATATCTAACAAAATTGAAGATGCTCATGCCCTAAGATTCAGCAATTCCATTCCCAAGTTTGGATCTACAGAAATTCTCTCGCATATGCACAAGGAAATGTGTTGTTAGCTGCCATTGAGTTGACCCCTGACTCATGCTGACCCCACACACAACAAAACGAAATGAAACACTGCCCGGTCCTGTGCCATCCCCATGATCAGGTACAGATCAGACTGTTGTGTTTCATAGGGTTGTCATTAACTGATTTTTAGCAGTAGATCACCAGGCCTTTCTCCTGCGTACGAGTAATCCAAATTCCCAGCCACGTGACATGAAAAGATGTCTGAGCTTATGTCTGAGCCAAACTCCATTTTAACCATTTTAAGTTAAACTTTGTGCTTTAAGAATGCATCTTCTGATCCCCATAACTTTTCACTGTACCCTGCTAAACACCTTTAAAAAGAAATGTGTGGTTATGCTCACTCAAGGATGAGGCAATTGTTCTTGTGACACTGCATGACATGTTCCAGGAAGAAGGTCCTAGGAAGTGCTAGTATAGATGTGTATCATAAAAGCACACGATGAGCTTAAGAAATGTCAGGTTCAGAAATAATTTAGCTGATGTTAAGCAAGATATGGGTGTGGTCACAGACTTTTTTCATTATATAAAAACCCCTTGTACTGTCTGAGCTTCAGAGCACTTTGTAGTTTTTACTCTGTGCTGCCCAGTTCACTAATCGTATCTCCCTCAATAAAACTCTTTGCTTTTACTTTTAACAGACTCAGAGATTTTTCTCTATGACATTTGTTGGTGTCATAAGTGGGATTCAAAGGCGCATTAGCTCCAGCAACCCCTGGGATGCCGACAACTTGGGCTATGGTACCAGTCGAGCCATTTGGCTCTCCATTTCCACAGACTTCTCGGGAATAGCCTCAGATAAATAACCTCTCAGATTTAATGTCCGTTTCCCTGCATAGAAGCTGAGCTTTTTTTTTTTAATTGTGCTTTAAGTGAAAGTTTACAGTTCAAGTTAGTTTCTCATACAAAGATTTATACGCACATTGTTATGTGACCCTAGTTGCTCTCCCTATAATGTGACAGCACACTCCTCCTTTCCACCCTGGATGTCCTGCGTCCATTCAACCAGCTACTGTTCCTTTTTCCCTTCTTATCTTGCCTCTAGACAGGCGCTGCCCATTTAGTCTCATGTATCTTCTTGAGCTAAGAAGCACACTCTTCAAGAGTATCATTTTTACGTCTTATAGTCCAGTTTGGAAACCCTGGTGGTGTAGTGGTTAAGAGCTACAGCTGCTAACCAAAAGGTTGGCAGTTCAAATCCACCAGGCGCTCCTTGGAAACTCTATGGGGCAGTTCTACTCTGTCCTATAGGGTCGCTATGAGTCGGTAATCGACTTGACGGCAGTGAGTTTTTGAGTTATAGTCCAGTTTAATCCTTGTCTGAAGAGTTGGCTTTGGGAATGGTTTCAGTTCTGGGCTAACAGAGAGTCCAAGGGCCATGTCTTCCAGGGTCCCAGTTTCAGTCAGATCATTTAGTCTGGTCTTTTCACTAGAATTTGACTTCTGCACCCCACTTTTCTCCTGCTCTGTCAGGGACTCTCCATTGTGTTCCTTGTCAGGGCAGAAGTTCTCTCAGTTTTAATTTGAGGGGTTGCCTTTTTACTACTATTATTGACCTAGGTTTGGTACAGTAATTGGCTTGGTGGAAATCATTACAAGGAATCTCAGAGTCTTCCTCCCCCTTTAGGAATTTGTCTTAACCCTGAGAAACTGAAAGTAATGATCCATTTTTGAATTCTAAATTCTTTCCATGCACATTTGCTTCTTCTTGCTAGAAAATGGGTAATGTCAAATTGAAGAATGGAGAGTTCCCTTCTGGGACTCCCACTCATTATATGAACAAGCACTTTGGTCCCATAACATGTTCACTCTTAAGTAATTGGCTTAACCCCAGTAGGGACAGATTAGAACATCAGTAGCCACTTTGGGGGTCTTTTACCTTTTGGTTTTTCTGTGCAGTAAGTTAGAGAACTTTGTTTGTATTTAGATTTTTGTTTGAGCTCCCTAATGACAGTTTGTTAAGTCAGTAGCTACTTTAGGGTACTTTCCAATTTGAGAGACTAATATATCTAAGGTCTAAGATAAGAGGCTGGGTCTCTAGCTGGCAGAGTGAATTAGGTTTAAAAAAAACAGGTTTCATATGGTTATTACAAAGGAATCTCAGAGCTTTTAAGCCGGGCATGGGTTCGAGCATCTTAAAATGCTCTAGGGCATTTGCCACTGACAGAAAGACATCCGTGAAAGAATAAGTTGGGACATGAGATGGGCGAGAGCATTAGGCTGCCCATCAAACCCAAACCCACTGCCATCAAGTTGATTCTGACTCATACCAGCCTTATAGGACACAGCAGAACTACCCCATAGGATTTCCGAGGCTGTAAATGTTTACAGAAGCGGACTGCCACATCTTTCTCCTGTGAACAAATATGTATACACATGGGAACCTAATTTGCTGTGTAAACTTGCACCAAAAATACAATAAAAAAAGAAACAAGTTGTGTGTGTGCATTACACATAAACAGTTCTAAACAGTACACAATGTTCTGCAACTTACTCGTGAAGATCTATGCACGTATCGATCTCATTTAGTTCTCTATTTAGCAGATATTTATTAAGTGATGCACACTATTCTAGGCCCAAAAGAAATGAGGTAGACAGCCTTGATCTTCACGGAATGTCCTCTGGTGGGACACTCAGACAATAAACACATAAACAAGTAATATAATTTCAGGTAGTGCTAAGCAATATGATGAAAATAAAGTAGGAGATTGGCTGGAGGAAGGCATTATTTTTACGATTGCATAGTAGTCCACAGTAAGAATTTACCACAGTTTGAGAAGTGACTTTCAAACTTTTCTACTTGCTTCCTGGATAAGAAATACAGGTGTCCCCTGCAGATAACAAAATCTGAGGATGCTCAGGCTCCTTACCTAAGATGGCTTACTATTTTCATATAACCTATGTACATCCTCCCGTATACTTGAAATCATCTCTAGATTACTTATAATACCTAATGCAAGGTCACTGCTATGTAAATAGTTGTTATACCATATTGTTTAGGGAAAAATAACAAGGAAAAAAGTATGCACACGTTCAGCACCGTTGCAACAATCATGGGCCTAACTACAAAGTCCATGTTAACAACAAGGTAACTTTTTTTTCCCAAATATTTTCAATTCGCAGTTGGTTGAATCTGCAGATATGGCATCCATGAATACAGAGGGTCAACCGTACATTTTACACTGTGATCCTGAACTCATACATATAAATGTACTGAAACACAAAACCTAAACAGATATATACAACTTTTCATGAGCAGAAAATTTCACAAAATAATACTTACCCTTACTAAGGATAATACACTAAAATTTTCTATTCTGTACTATTACATTTAAAAAAAAAAGGAAGGGGGATTATGACCTGCTTAATTGATTTCATTGTCCACTCATAGAGTGTGACTTCAGTTTGAAAAACTTTGCTTTATGTAATCCATCCTCTATTGAGATTTATATAGATGGTTCATAATTCTCCCCTATTACAAATAATGCTGCCCTGAGCTGCTTTATACTCATTTCGTGACTATTTCTGAGAGCACAGTCCCTGGTTGTGTAACTGCCATTCACTTAAAATTCTGATGAACTGCAGCCAGCATGCTGGAAAACAGAAGTCTAATCCTGGATCTGTCACCATCATGATGTGTAAACTTTGGGCAAGTCCCTGCACCTCTGTGGGCCTCAGTTTCCCCATCACTAACCTACCAATCTCTACACCCTGACGTCTGTTCTAAATTGAAAGCAGATGCCCCACCCCCTGACTCAGCTCCGGCAGGAATTCTCAGAGAGTACTTCTCCCCCTTTTCCGCTCCCTGACCCTCAGGGGCAGTCCAGGGAGGAGGAAAAGGGCAGGCCTGGGCAGGAGGCGCGGTGCAGGGCGGTGCAGGGGGAGGGCAGAGGCAGGCCGGCCTCCTAGTAGGAAATGAGACAGAGTAGGAATAACACTTTATAAGCCTGACGCCCTCTTCCTCCTCTCTCCTGGCCTCCTTCCATCCTCCTTCGTTCCCAGACAGCCTTCACTCTTCTTTCCCCTAGGCTGCAGCCAGCCGGAGCCCTCAGTCAACCAGAGCCTGGAGACCAAGCTGGGTCAGGAATCTCAGCCTCAGGATGTTGACAACACTGCTGCCACTGCTGTTCCTGTCCGGCTGGGCCGTTTGTAGTCAGGGAGCCTCAGATGGTGAGTGGGGGCACATCTCCTGCCTCGGGATGGTTCTGGGAAATCTCAGCCTATCTGGGTCCATGAGTAGGACCCGAGAAGAGTTTATCCCAGAGTCTGTGTCTACAGCTGGCTGGGTATCTCTGTAAAGCGGTCAGGCTCCTGGAGGCTGGTTCGTGTCCCAAAGCCAAGGTGAGGAGTTACAGTTCAGCCCCTGGGAAATGAGAGATGGATGAAGCTGGGGAAAAACGATGAGGGGAAAAATGGGAAAGGGATGGGTAGACACCGTGAGGAATCAGTCTGGAGGAGAGGGGAGAGAAGGGATGAAGTCTGGAGAAGGGGAGATGAGGGTGATAGTGGATAGGGGTGAGTTTAGGAAGATGGGGAGATTCAGAGATGAGAAGAGAGATAGAGGGAATGGGGAGACAGTGGGAGAACTGATGGAAGACTTGAGGGAAAGACAGGCTGATATAGGTGAGGCAGAAGGGGAGACTAGGAGAGATGAAGAAAGACTGGGTATAGCTGGGGAAGTGAAACTTGGGGGGAGAAAGGGGTAGAGGCTATGGAAGAACTCATGGGGGATCAGGCTGCCTGAAGTGATCTCATTTGAGTGGAGAAGGAGAGTTACCGGCCCACATTGTAATTGCACAGGGGCCTCCTTTTCCCTCTTCCACAATCCCTATAGCTTCGGTCTCCCCCACAGAGAGGGAGCAAATAATATCCAATATTCATGGCATGCTCATTATGGTTAATACATGTATTGACTCATTTAATCCCCACAAAGCCCCCACAAGGTAGGTAATATTATCTGGAGGTTGGTTTGTGTCCCAAAGCCAAGGTGAGGAGATACAGTTTAGCCCCTGGGAAAGGGGAGATGGATGAAGCTGGGGGGAAATACATGTGGAAAAATGGGAAAATGATGGGTAGACAAGGTGAGGAATCAGTCTGGAGAAGAGGCGAGAGACGGGATGAAGTCTGGAGAGGGAGAGATGGAGGTGACGGTGATAGGGGTGAGTTTAGGTAATATTATCATCTGCATTTTACAGAGGAAGAAACTGAGTCATAGAGCAGTTAAGAACCTTGTCTAGAGTTACCCACAGAGATACACTTCTTTATACCTGCAGGCTCAGAGCACAACTTCTCAAATGCAAACATGGACAAGATACGCTCATTCACACAGACTGGCAACCCTGGAGAAGCCCAGTGTAGCCTGTGTGTATACGGGGTGGATGGAGGAGATAGTCACTTAGAATCCAGGGAGACAAAATGGTCGGGCATCGCTGAAATAGACCCACTGTGTCTAGCAGGGCAAAAAGGAGGGGCATCAGGAAAGCTTCTCCAAGGAGAAGAAAACTGAGCTGGGTTTTAAAGTATAACTAGATGTCTCATGGGCAGAAAAAGGCAGGCAGAGCAAGCCTGACATGCTATTCACATGTCAGCCAAAAGGCAGCATGAGAAACCTGAAGTAGTTTGGTATGTCTAAGCATGAGGAAAAGACTGGAAAGGGCAGCTGGAGTCAAGTTACTGGCAGCTTTGAATGCCAGGCTGAAGACTTTGGATTTGATCCTGTGGACAGACACTCCATAGTGTAGCAGTGAAGCAGAGTGGCTAAGAGCACTAGATCCAGACTGCCTACACTAAACTTTGTCTCTGCTATTTACCATCTTGGAAACCCTGGTGGTGTAATCCTTAAGGGGTATGGCTGCTAACTAAAAGGTGGGCAGTTCAAATCCACCAGGCACTCCTTGGAAACTCTGTGGAGCAGTTCTACTCTGTCCTATAGGGTCGCTATGAGTCGGAATCAACTGGATGGCAGAAGGTTTATTTACTATCTTGGCCTCAGTTTCCCATATAGGCTGGAGTTAATAATAGTAGCCACTGCATTCAACTATTGGGAGGAAGGCACAAATAATAACGTGTGTAGAGGGTTGAACACGGTGTCTGGGTCATAATAACCACTTAATAGATATTAGCTATTATTATTATTGGCGGAGGAGGGAACACTGGAGGACTTTAAGCAGTAGGACAAGAGTCACATGGAGGTCAGATTCCACTAGAAGGGCTGAATCTGAGTGTGATGAGGGAAAAAGATGATATCCCAGTTCAGCGAGAACAGACGAGACCTGCACTAGGGCAGTCGCAAGGAAAACAGAAAAAAAAGAGATGGAATTGTGATTTTATTTTAGGTCACGATTTGTTGACAAACCAGAAATGAGAGAGGGCAGGGCAACAATAGGCTCCTTCACACACCGGCCATATTATCTTGGGACAAGTGGCTTCTGCCTTTCGGGCTTCAGTTTCCTCACCTGTAAACTGAGCATAAAAATCCCTGTCCTGCCATCTTGGCAGGGTTACTGCAAGCGTTGAATGAGAGCAAGGGTGAGAGGGCACTTTGTAGTTTGTGAAGGGCCGAGATGGTGGGCAGCCCGCCTCTGGGCAAGGCGTTATTACCTCTGGCTGCCCGCCGCCCACTGCCACGCCGCCGGCCAGGGCCCCAATGCGCTGACTCCTACCCTCAGGCCGGCGGAGCCTCCACATCGTGCAGTTCGCCTACTTTCGCGACCCCTTCCACGTGTGGTACCGCGGCAACGCGTCACTGCTTGGGCATCCGACGCACGTGTTGGAAGGCACTGACACCAACTTCACGATCCTCCAGCTGCAGCCCCTGCAGGAGCCAGAGAGCTGGGAGCGTACCGAGCGAGGCCTGAAGGACTACCTGCGAGATTTCCACGGCACCGTGCGGCTGGTGCACAAAGAGCGGAGCTTGGCCTGTGAGTGCCGGCGCGCTGGGGTGGGGCCTCGGGAGGGGCCTGGTAGACGGAGCGGAGCCTTCTGGAAGGGACCGACCGTCCGGGCCGGGGTCTTGTGGATGGTCAGGTCGCTGTGAGAGTGACCTGTGGGGCAGGGCTGCTCTGAGAAGCCCAGTGATGCCTGGGCTTTGGGGCGCGGACGCTTGCTGGCTGCTGGATGAGAGCGCTGGGCTGGAGTGGACCAGATCTGCTAGCGCGGTGTCTACCTGACGAGGTCCTCCCTCAGGCCCTCTTCCTACTGGCATAACCTCTTGGGGTAGCCAGTTGGAGGGAGGCCCCCAACAGACCAACCTGCATCTCTCCCAGCCTGATTTCCAAAAGCTCACTGAAGACTCCACACCTCTCACCTCACAGTTCTCCAACTCCATTCCCTTGTAGACCCCTCCTTCCCTTCACACACACCCCCTCCAGCACTTTACCCTCAATCCTCCAACCATTTCTCCCAGAAGCTGAGTATTTCGCTGGTGTTCCCCTGCCTTCTTTCACAACCCCTAACCCTTTTTCCTTGAAGACCCCAATCTCTTCACTCAATTCCTTCTCCCTCCCTTCATAGCCCTGCAATTCCTTTACCTCATAGTTCCCCTTTTCTTCATAGTTCCTGATCCCTCCTTACGACCTCCCTCTCGAGTCTCCTTAGAGCTCCCAAACGCTTCTCCTCACAACTCCCTGATCCAGAATCTCCTCTCCTCACAGCCACCAATTCTCACCCCACAACCCCCTGCCACATTTTCTTAGAGAATTCTGGTCATGCCCTATACCTGGCACCTTCTGCATACGGCCCCTGACCCTGAACCCCCCATCCACAGTTCCTCTGACAATTCGCTGCTTCCTGGGCTGTGAGCTGCCTCCCGAGGACTCCAAAGCCCACATCTTCTTTGAGGTGACTATGAATGGGAGCTCCTTTGCGAGTTTCCAGCCAGAGACAGCCTCATGGGTGGCTCCGTCCCAGACACATTCCAAAGTGGCCAACTACACCCTGAAATTGCTCAACACCTACAATCGTACTCGGTATGAACTACTGGAATTCCTCCAGGACACCTGTGTGGAGTATGTGCAGGAACACACCGTGGACAACTTAAAAGGTATGATGGCACAGGCGTGGGGCTGTGTTTTGGGGAGGTGGCAGATTTTAGGCAAAGGGATGGATACCTTGAGCAACAGAAGGCCCAGGGCTGAGAGTTTGAGACAGAGCACAGCTTAAGACACTTAGTGAAATGGGCAGAGATCCCTTGGGGTTTGACTCCAACCACGGACTCCATGGGGGCATGTTCTTCAGGCTAATTCTCTGCATATTCTGCAGGGAGACAAACAGGCCACTCCTACACTTCGCTGGTCCTGGGCATCTTGGTGGGCAGCTTCATCATCACCGGTGTGGCTGTGGGCATCTTCCTGTGCGCAGGTGGACGGCGCTGTTAATTACTCTCCAGTCCCCTCTGAGAAAGGGCTGGACTGATGGGGGCTGGCAAGGGACTGTCTCAGCTCACTACAAAGCCAGACTCCCCAGTTGGGACACAATATTCCAGAAGATTTGGAGTAGAAGTTCCTTTCTTCTCCCAGCTGACTCACCATGGGATTTGATGTGGGGGAGAGGCTAGGTGGGCAGAGTGTTTAGTTTGCTAAGAACCTAAGAACTTGCATACTTTGCTGAATTCGTCTGAGAAGTGAATACTTACCTATCTTTGTGGAAAACAGATGATGGAGATGGGGCAGGAGGGTCTATGGCCCATCCTCCAAAAACGGACAGAATCACCTGAGACATTGAAAATACAACCAAATAAAACAAACCATTCATAATCAAAATGAACATATAACGCTTGCAGATGCGTCAGACTTGGGAAGGGGCGCTGATGTAGTAGGGGTAAGCAGAGGAATGGTGGCAACGTAAAATCCAAGTAATATGGGAGCAAGAAGTTATTAATTGATCAATTAATTTATAATAATATTAATAAATTTCTTACTTATGTATGAGGCATTGCTATTTTCACTAATTTGCAAAACTTCGAGAAAAGTAACCTATACCCTTTGCTTTTACTACCTCATCTGCCACAAACTCTTCAAACCACTGCAATCTGACGAGAATCGCTATAAACTGCTTCAAGATCACTTCTAATTGTCAAACCCTCGCCTGCTGTGATATCTCCAATGTTTAATTTTATGGACTAGAACCTTCTTTTTACCTTAACTTTTGAAATACAATTCTTGTCATTTTTTTTTGTTTTTAACTGTTCTGGCCATTCTTTTTCAGTCCTTTTGACTTTGTATTTTACTTAATCCACCCTGGAAATGTTGACTTTCTTAGAATTCTTTTTTTTTTTTTTTTACTACTTTTTTCCTCCATTAAACTATACCCTTTCTGGGTGACCTATTCACTTCCATCTTAAATGAATTCTACACTGTCCTCTGTATCTTTATATCATTTGTTTAATATTCAAAGCCCTGGATGGGAACATTCAAATGACCAAGCCTAGACCATGTTGGCTTTGCCTTAGCCAAAGGGTGGAAAAGAGGGGAAGCTTTGGGTACCTTTGACACCTGTCTTCCATTAAAACTCACACAGAGGAAGAAGTTTCAGTTGCTGGGGAACCAAAACGAACAAACAAACGAACACATACTACATCTCTATCCATTAATTTACCCATTCAGTAAATGTTTATCAGTAACCTCCATGCACTTCAAGGCTTCATGCTATGTACTTTGGAAGACATAGTCCTTCTCAAGGAATTCATTGTTTACTTGGGAAAATAAAACATGTACAAATAATGAACAATACAAGGCAAGATGTCCTAAAAACCAGAAGTTAAATATGCTATGGTATGATTTACTGTTGTAGCTATCATTTAGATACCGCTTTATATTTTTTGGAATTGTTTAACTTACATAATACCATTTTATACTTGCTGAGGCCTTGTAAGATAGGTATTCTCACTTTATAGGCAGAAACACGCTTAGAGAGAATAAGTGAAAAAAGTAAGTGGCAGAGCCGGGATTCAAACCCATGCCTTCCTGTTCTAGGGTTTATGCTGTTTTCCTCTACTAAAGCTGAGGGAATCAGAGCAATCTGCAAGAAGAAGGTGGGATTTGGGGATGGGTAAGGTATAACCAACACAGACAGGAACGATACCAAAAAAAAAACCAAGTCCGTTGCCATCGAGTTGATTCTGACTCATAGCAACCCCATAGGACAGAGTAGAGCTGCCCTATAGGGTTTCCAAGGAGCACCTGGTGGATTTGAACTGCCAACCTTTTGGTTAGCAGCCATGGCTTTTAACCACCATGCCACCACGGTTTCCGATAGGAACGACAGAACAGCTTAAATAAAGATATAGAGTCAGGAAAAAGTAGAGTAAATCTTAGGAAGGGTAACTGGTTCATTGTGATTGGAGAATAGGGGAATGGTAGAAAATGAGACTGGAAACATGGGAATGGTGGACAGTGAGATTAGAAGGGCTTCACTGTATTGGACCCTTAAGGCCTGGTGAAGGAGTTTGTTCTCTAGCTGATAATGAAGTTGGTAGGCAGAAAGCTGCTGCAGGCTTTTTTTCCTTTCAGGTGCGTTGTTAAAAGGGGGCTTCAGGTAGATGGAGGCCCACTGACCTCATGCTTAAGGGTCTAGCTTGGACATCACCTAGATCAAGGCCAGACTAGGCTTTGTTCCCAGCTAGGGAGCAAAAGGGGAAGAATAAGGTGGGAAGAAGCCAGTCTGGAGAAGTGTGGAATCTCGGAGTATGAGTCAGATGTACTCAGGCTCTGAGATGTTACATTACTTCCTTTCATCAACTTCCTTTACCAACTCTAACCAGGGCTACTAGAATCATATCCTGACTTACGCTTTTCTAGCCCCTTCACAAATTTGCCATTTATAAAACATGCCAGTCTTATGCCCAGAATTCTTTAGTTCATCCCTGTTCGTAGGATAAAATCTAAACTCCTTAGTATGGCGTTCAAGGCACTCCACAATCCAGCACCAACCTGTCTTTTCCCTACCTTCGTCTTCAACCCCTGCCACTTTCTGAAGCTCTTTCTGGCTCCTCCAAACCACCGTTACTTTCTCAAAGAGACCATGTCCTTTCTGGTCACATACCCTTCACATCGTGTTCTTTCCTATCCCTGGCACTTGTATTCATCTTTTGAAACCGAGCTCAAGTGTCATCTCCTCTGTGAAGCTCTCCATAATTCTCCCATACATTATTATCATTATTATTTTTCCCTTTTTTTTTTTTCTGTGCTCCCAAAGCATGTATTAATATTCTGATTATACCATCATCACCATCTAATAATTTGTGTCTTCTCTCCTGGAATGTGAGGTCTCCAAAATGCAGATATGATATCACCTAGTCCAGGACTGATACGAAGTAGCTGCTCAATAGGAATGGAATGAGTGAGCATTGCCAGAAAACTCTCTCTCCCTATGCTAAATTCAGTAGTAGGTATTCAATGAATTTGTTTGGCAGAATGAATATATGAGTGAATGAAAATGACCTGAGTTGTAGTTCTGATTCTGCCAACATCTAGTTGTGTGACCTTGTGCAAGTCACTTCACCTCACTAATTCTGCTTTCTCATCTATAAAATGGAAATAGAAATGTATCCCCTGCTTTCTTCATATTACTGCTATAAGGATAACATAATGGATAAGAGAACAATTTATAAACTGCAAAACATTGTACTTATGTAAGGAATGATTGTGGTTATTAAAAAGCAATGGCTCAAACAAAAAAAAAGGCAGAACGGTCATCTAAGATATAACTAGTGGTCTCTTCCTGCCGGAAGTAAGGGAGAGTGAAGAAAATCAAAGACACAAAAGAGCAATTAGTCCAAAGGACTAACAGGCCACATGTACCACAGCCTACGTGACCCAGAAGAACCAGAAGAACTAAATGGCACCCAGCTACCACTACCGACCACTCTGACTGGGATTACAATAGAAGATTCTGGACAGAGCAGGAGAAAAATATAGAACAAAAAAAAATCAAATTCATAAAAAAAGACCAGACTTACTGGCTCGATAGAGATTGGAGGAACTCCCAAGAGTATGGCCCTAAGACACCCCTCTGACTAGGAACTGCAGCCATTTCCAGAAACCAAGCCAAGCAATAGACAGGCATGTAAAATAAACAGTAACATCCAAAAAAGAAAAAAACTGCTCTGTAGAACTAACAATTATACAAGACTAAAAGGGCAACATTTGCCCAAAAGTAAAGATAAGAAGGCAGGAAGGGGTAGGAAAACCAGACAAAGGAAACGGGGAACCCAGGGCGGAAATGAGGAGAGTGTTGACACAGTGTGGGGATTGCAGCCAACGTCATGGAACACTTTGTGTAAAATTTATCGATTGAGAAACTGATTTGCTCTAAACTTACACCTAAAACACAATAAAATATTTTAAAAATAGGAAAAAAAGCCGTAGCTCTGGATTCTAATAGTTAAGGTGTATATTGTAAGCCTCAGCACAACCACTAAGAAAATGAATAAATAATACAGTTAGAAATAATTCAAGAAATTAAAATGGTCACTAGAATGCATCCACTTATTACAAAACAAGGCAGTAAAGGAGGAACAAAGAAACAAAAAAATATGAGACATATAGAAACCCAAAAGCAAAAGCAGATGTAAATCCAACCATTTGATTAATAACATTAAATGGCAGTGGATTAAACAATCAGATCAGAAGGCAGAGATTGTCAGACTAGATTAAAGAAACAAGATACAACTTCATGCCATCTGTAGGAGACATACTTTAGATTCAAAGATACAAATAGGTTGAAAGTAAAAGGGTAGAAAAAGATATACTGTGCAAAAAGCAACCATAAGACAGATGCAGGGCCTATACAAATATCATACAAAATAGATTTTAAGACAAAAATGAAGGACTTTTGTAATGATAAAAGGGTCAATCAATCAGGAAGATAAAACAATAATTAAAAACTTACATGCACCCAACAATGAAACCCAAGAAATACATGAAACAAAAACTGCCAGAATTGATGTGAGGAATATACAATTTAACAGTAATAGTTGGGGACTTAATTCCCGCTTTCAATAAAAGCAGAATATCAGTAACAACATAGAAGACTCAAACAACACTATAAACCAACTAGACCTAACACACATGTATGGAACACATCACCCAACAACAGCCAGAATGCATATTCTTCTCAAGCATATATGGGCCATTTTCAAGGATAGACTATGAAACAAGTCTCAATAATTTCAAAGGATTGAAGCCCTGAGAAGTATGTTCTCTGATCATAATGGAATTAAAGTAGAAATAAACAACAGAAGGGACATTGACAAAATCACAAATACGTAAAGAACACACACCTATTCATACATATAATAAAGCACATGGGGGCACAGTCATGGATATCTCCTAGACGTAATCAAACACCTCTCTTTTAGTTATCTGGTGCTGCTGTAACAGAAATACCACAAGTGGATGGCTTTAACAAAGAGAAATTTACTCTCTCACAGTATGGGAGGCTAGAAGTCCAAATTCAGAGCGTCAGCTTTAAGGGAAGGCTTTCTTTCTCTGTCGCTTCTGGAGGAAGGTCCTTGTCATCAGTCTTCCCCTGGACTAGGAGCTTCTCAGCACAGTGATCCCAGGTCCAAAGGATGTGCTCTGCTCCTAGCACTGCCTTCTTGGTGGTGTGAGGTCCCCATGTCTCTCTGCTCGCTTTTCTCTTTTATATCTAAAAAGATATTGGCTTAAAACACAGTCTAATCCTGTAGATTGAGTCCTGCCTCATTAACATAACTGCTGCTAATCCCATCTCATCAACATCATAGAGATAGGATTTACAACATGTAGAAAAATCATATCAGGTGACAAAATGGTGGACAGTCCTCAAAATACTGGGAATCATATTCTAGCCAAGTTGACAGGTATTTTGGGGGGACACAATTCAATCCATGACAACTTTGCAGAATTGGTTTACTGAATTTAAAGGCTTAGGACCATAGTCTTGTGGGACATCTTGGTCAGTTGGTACAACATAGTCTATAAAGTTTATGTTCTACATCTTAGTTTGGTAAGTAGGATCTGGGGTTTTAAAAGCTTACGAGCTAGATACATCCAAACTCTCGTGAGGGACGGAGTTACTACTGGCCTAGGGCTGGTAATCGTGGTCTCAGGAGACATCTAGCTCAATTGGTATAATGTAGTTTATAAAGAAAATATTCTACATCCTACTTTGGTGAGTAGCATCTGGGGTCTTAAAAGCTTGTGAGCAGCTGTCTAAGATTCTCCACTAGTCCCACCCGGTCTGGAGCAAGGGAAAATCAAGAAAACCAAAGACACAACGGAAAAATTAGTCCAAAGGACTAATGGACCATAGCTACCACAGTCTCCACCAGACTGAGTCCAGCACAACTAGATGGTGCCCAACTACCACCACTGACTGTTCTGACAGTGTTCACAATAAAGGGTCCCAGACAGAGCTGGAGAAAAAATGTAGAACAAAATTCTAGCTCACAAAAAAAGACCAGACTTACTGGTCTGACAGAGACTGGAGAAACCCTGAGACTATGGCCCCCAGACACCCTTTTAACTTAGTACTGCAGTCACTCCAGAGGACCACCCTTCAGCCAAAGATTAGACAGGCCAATAAAGCAAACTATAACACACACTGTTCAACCATGTATATGAGACTAAATAGGCATACCAGCCCAGGAGCAAGGATGAGAAGTCAGGAGGGGACAGGAAAGCTGGACGAATGGAAAGGCAGACCCCAAGGTCGAGAAGGGAAGAGTGTTGACACATCTTGGGGTTGGCAACCAATGTTACAAAACAATATGTGTATTAAATGTTCAATAAGAAACTAATTTGTTCTGTAAACTTTCACCTAAAGCACAATAATTTTTTTTTTTTTTTAACGTTTGGTTGTAATAGTTTTCTTATCCTTGCTTCCTGGTATGATGTCTAGCATTTCCATTAAAAAAAAAGAAAAAGCTTTCAAGCAGCCATGATCTCGTCCTGTCTGGAGTAAAAGAGAGTGGAGAAAACCAAAGACTCAAGGGAGCAGTTAGTCCAAAGGACTAACAGGACCACATGCGCCACAGCCTACATGACCTGGAGACCAGAACAACTAGATGGCACCGGCTACCACTACTGACCTCTGAATGGGATCACAGTAGAGAGTCCCAGACAGAGCAGGATAAAAATGTAGAACAAAAAATCAAATTCATACTGGCCTGGTAGAGACTGGAGGAACCCCCAAGAGTAGGGCCCTAAGATACCGTCTAACTTGGAACTGCAGCCTTCCCAGAAACCACCTTCCAGCCAAGCAATAAACAGGCCTATAAAATAAACAATAACACTTGAAAGGCACATGCTTCATAGAACAAACAATTATACAAGACCACAAGGGCAACATTTGCCCAAAATAAACATAAGGCAGGAAGAGATAGGAAAACCAGACAAAAGGAAACAGGGAACCCAGGGTGGAAATGGAGAGACAGCTGACACAGTGTGGGAATTGCAACCAGTGTCATAGAACACTTTGTGTATAATTTGTTGAATGTGAAATTAATTTGCTCCGTAAACCTTCACCTAAAACACAATGAAATATTTTTTTAAAAAAGAGCATAATGCTCAAGGTAGACATTTTTTATTAGTTCAGCTAAACTTGTTTGGTTTTAATAAGGCTTTGGGGAATATTTTTGGTTTAAGGTTTAAAGATTATCTCAGGGCAATAGTTGCAGGGGTTCAGTCAACCTTCGTGGCTCTAGGAAGTTTTGAGTCCATGAGAATTTGAAGTTCTGTTTTGCATTTTCCCTCTTTTGATCAGGGCTCTTCTATAGAATATTTAATCAAAGTGTTCAGTAATGGGAATGTAATTAGTGTCACTAAATTGTACATGTAGAAACTGCTGAATTGGTGGATGTTATGCTGTGTATAGTCTCAACAACAACAACAAAATAAATGAAATTTAGGAAAAAAAGATGTTCAGTGATGGTAGCTGGGCACCATCCAGTTCTTCTGGTCTCATGGCAAAGAAGACAGCTATTCATGCAGACAATTACCCACACATTCCATATTCTCCTCCTACTCCCAGCTTTCCTTCCTCCTCTGTTGCTGCAGTTGAAACCAATTGTTGTGCCTTGGATGGCTGCTTGCAGGCTTTTAAGACCCCAAGCACTCTGAAGTAAACTAGGAGGTAGAACAGAAGCACTAAACATGTTATTAGGCCAGTTAACTGGGATGTTCCGTGAAACCATGATCCTAAAGCTCCAAACCAAGAAACCAAATCCCATGAGATTTAAGCTGCCTCAGCAGCTACTTTTTTTTTTTTTTTTGTAAATACATCTATCACACAACTTTTGCTAATTCCACTTTTTACAGATGTACAACTAACAGCAATTATAATAATCAGCTGTGCAACCCGACTCTTAATCAGTGTGCTATTTCCATTGCTGTTAACCCCCCTTTCCCCACCTTCTGCCCCTCCCAACACTAACAAACTTTGTTCTCTATAAAAAGTCTTACAAAAGCTTGCGAGTGGCCACTTAAGATACAACTATTGGTTTCTACTCACCTGAACCAAAAGAAAAAGATGGAAATCAAAAACTCAAAGGAGAAACCAGTCTACAGGACCAATTGCCTACACAAACCACAGCCTCAACTATCCAGAGACTTGAAGAGCTAGATGGTGCCTGGCTACCATTACCTATCGTTCTGACCAGGGCCACAATAGATGGTTCCAGATAGAATGGGAAAAAACTGTAGAACAAAATTCAAAATCTTAGAAAAAAGTCCAGACTTACTGGCCCAGCAGAGACCTGGGTAAACCCTGAGACTATCACCCTGAGATACCCTTTAAACTTTGAACTGAAACTACTCCCAGAGGTCACCTTTGAACTAAATAACAGATTGGCTCATAAAATAATATCATCTGTAAGTATTATGTTCCTTTTACATATATATACAAAAAAATCATCTATCTGAGACCAAAAGGTCAACATTTACCCTAAAACAAAAAAGAGAAGGACAGGAGGCACAAGAAAGCAAAACTAATGAAGACCAAACAACCAGAATGGAAATAATGAGAGTGTTGACACAATATGGAAAATGTAATCAATGTCATTGAACAATATACGTAGAAATTGTTAAATGAAAACCTAATTTGCTGTGTAAACTTTCACCAGAAACTCAATAAAATATTTTTTAAAAAAGAAAAGAACATACTCCTAAATAACCAATGGGTCCAAGAAGAAATTACAAGGGAAATTAGAAAATGTTTTGGGGTGAGTGAAAACAAAAACACAGCATACCAAGTTATAAGATGTAGCTAAAGTAGTACTTACGGGGAAACATATAGCTGTAAAGGCCTGTATTAAAAAAGAAGAGACATTGCAAACCAACAACTTAACCTTCCATCTTGAGAAACTAGAAAAAGGAGCAATCTAAACCCAAGTCAAGCAGATGGAAGGAAATAATAAGGATTAGCACAGAAATAAATGAAATAGAAACTAGGTAAACAATAAGGAAAAATTACTGAATGCCAAAGTTTGTTCTTGGAAAAGATCGACAGAATTGACAAAACTTTAGCTACACTTGCCAAGAAAAAAAGAGAGAAGACTCAGATTACTAAAATCAGGAATTAAAGGGGGGATATCACTACTGATACTATATAAATAAAAATAATTATAAAGGAATATTGGTCAAAATTGTTTGCCAACAAATTAGATAACTTAGATAAAATAGACAAATTCCTAGAAAGATGCAAATTATCGACATGGACTCAAAGAAATAGAAAATCTAAACAGACTTACAAGTAAAGACGTTAAATTAGTAATTTTAAAACTTCTCGCAGAGAAAATCTCAGACCCAAATGACTTCACTGATGAATTCTACCAAACATTTAAAGAAGAATTAATACCAGCCGTTGAAAAACTCTTCCAAAAACTAGAAGACAAACAGTTTCCAGCTCACCCTATGAGGCCAGTATAACACTGATAACAAAACCAGACAAAGATATCACAATGTTTCTTATGAGTATGAAATATGAATATAGATGCAAAAATCCTCAACAAATACTAATGAAATGAATCCAACAACTTATAAAGAGGATGATACACCATGATCAAGTGGGATTTATCCCAGGAACGCAAAGTTGGTTCAACATATGAATGTCATTAACACACCATAATAACAGAATAAAGGAGAAAACCCACATGATCATCTCAATAGATGCAAAAAAAAATTTGAAAAAATCCAACATCCATTATGATAAGAACCCTTAACAAACTAGGAATAGACGATAACTTCTTCAACCTAATAAAGGACATTTATGAAAAACTGAAAGCTAACATCATACTTAATGATGAAAAACTGAAAGCTTTCCCTCTAAATCAGAAACAACCTGTGATATGCAGATAACACAGCCTTGCTTGCTGAAAGCAAAGAGGACTTGAAGCATTTCCTTCAGTATGAATTACACCTCATCATAAAGAAAACAAAAGTTATCACAACTGGACCAATGACCAACATCATGCTAAACGGAGAAAAGATTGAAGTTGTCAAGGATTTCATTTCACTTGGATCCACAATCAGCGGCCATGGAAGCAGCAGTCAAGAAATCAAACACCATATTGTATTGGGTAAATCTTCTGCAAAAGATCTCTTTCGAGTGTTAAAAAGCAAAGATGTCACTCTGAGGACTAAGGTACCCAATCTATGGTATTTTCAATCACCTCATATGCATACAAAAGCTGGACAGTGAATAAAGAAGACCAAAGAAGAATTGATGCCTTTGAATTATGGTGTTGGCAAAGAATATTGAATATGCATGGACTGCCAGAAGAACAAATCTGTCTTGGAAAAAGTAGAGCCAAAATCCCTCTTAGAAGTAAGGATGGTGAGACTTTGTCTTATGTATTTTGGACATGTTATCAGGAGGAACCAGTCCCTGAAGAAGGACATCATGCTTGGTAAAGTAGAGGGTAAGGGAAAAAGAGGAAGATCCTCAGTGAGATAGATTGACAAAGTGGCTGCAACAATGGGCTCAAGCATAACAAGGATTGTGAGGATGGCACAAGAACGGGCAGTGTTTCATTCTGTGGTACATAGGGTCGTTATGAGTCGAAACCCACTCGATGACACCTAACAACAACATGTCCATATAGCCATCATTTGGACAACCTTAAGGGCCTTAGTGGCATAGTAGTTAAGAGATTGGCTGCTAACCAGAAGGTCAGCTGTTCAGACCCACCAGCCGCTCCTTGGAAACCCTATAGAGCAGCTCTGCTCTGTTGTATAGGGTCTCTAGGAGTTGGAATCCACTCGACAACAATGGGTTTTTTTTTAAGGGCTTTGGAAGTCCCATTCCTCTTCTGGGAAATGACGTGAGAATATTTGGCTTAGGTTTATGCCCCCAGTGGCCACAGTTATGGCAGGCCCAGTTGGAATTTACGTGAGTAATGAACAAATCTGGAATACATTTAAACAAGCAATACCCCAGAATATTCTAAAAGCCTCCTTCTGGGTGGCCTGGCTTACTGTCTTCCTCCACCTTTTAATTCGGTTCAACATGTATGTCTTATTTTATGTCTCCTGCCAGTTGCTCTGCGTGAGAAAGATGTGGCATTCTGCTTCCATTAAAAAACCCTATGGGGCAGTTCCACAGGGTCATGATGAGCCGGAATTGACTCAACGGCAGTGGGCTTGTTGTTTTAGGGGGCCAGATGTTCTGAATTTTCTGATTAGTGCAACTTCACTCCATGTGTACTCCATTCTTCTTTCAATACAGCCACTTTTGCTGAAGCCTATTTTATTCAAAGCATTGTGCTTATGGCTTCTGGGCATACAGAATGGGTAAAACATGATCCCTACCCAGGAGCTCACAGTGTAGCATGAGAAGCATACATTTAATAACTCATTTTTTACACAGATAGAATGAGAAAAAAAAAACATAATAATTGTAAGCTATGTAGGGAGAAAAGGGATTCAGCAGATTACATCTGGGCCTTGAAGAACCACGAGCATTTCAGTAGGTGAAGAGGAGAAAGATGTTTTTCCCCTCATAGGCAAAGATCCTTGAGGGAAGAGATTATATCTTATTCATCTCTGTGTTCTTCATACCCGGCATAGTGCCAACATGAGGAAAATGCCCAGTACATATTTGTTGTTAAAAGGTACTCAATAAATGGCTGGATGAATGAATAAATTGAGCTTTTTGAGAAAGGAAATTATTTCATCCAGTTTTCAGCTTACTTGAATAATAAAAATCACTTACATATAATTTTATAGCCACATAAACATTTTTATGTCTATTACGTCATTTAAAACTTGGTTGATCTGCCCAAAAGTTTATGAGGAAAGAAGGGCAGATGTTATCATTCTCATTTCCTGGCAGATGTTATTATTCTCATTTCCAGTGGAAAGAAATCAAAACTCTACTTCCTTTAATATCCCTTCATATATCTGAAGGATTGTTGTAAGTATACCTGAGTGTAAAAGGCCTCTCATGAGTGGCCTCAGTCTTGCTCCATACTCTCCATACTCAGAATTTCTCTACACCCCCAAAATAGATTAAACTTGACAGTGCAAACATATTTTACAGATTACTTCCTGGGAAGCCTGAGGAGGCTCAACACGCCCCACACAGCAGAAACTTAATCAAATTTCCTTTTAGACATTTATGTTCTTCTACCCAACCTTCCTCTCCCTAGATATCAACTCATCTCTCTTCCTTCTCTTTCCTCTCACAATGTCTCAACCTCTTCTCACCAAAACAAATAAAACCCTTTATTTTTTAAGCCTGTCATTTTTCAGTATGAGAATTTCTCTTTGCAAACCAAAAACCCTGTAGTTTTTTGTTTTTTGATTTCCTTAAGCATACCCCTTTGTGTCTCATTTCATCCAGTTAAAGAAGGGATTAATAATCAGAGAAGCTGGACTATATGAAGAAGAACGAGGTGTCAGGATTAGAGGAAGACTCATGAACAACCTGTGTTATGCAGATGACACAGCCTTACTCACTGAAAGTGAAGAGAACTTGAAGCACTTACTGATGAAGAATGAAGACCGCAGCCTTCAATATGGATTATATGTCAACATAAAGAAAACAAAAATCCTCACAACTGGACCAATAAGCGACATCATGATAAATGGAGAAAAGATTGAGGTTGTCAAGGATTTCATTTTACTTGGATCCACAATCAACACTCATGGAAGCAGCAGTCAAGAAATCAAAAGACGCATTGCATTGGGCAAATCTGTTGCAAAAGACCTCTTTAAAGTGTTGAAAAGCAAAGACATCACCTTGAGGACTAAGGTGCACCTGGCCCAAACTATGGTATTTTCAATTGCCTCATATGCGTGTGAAAGTTGGACAATGAATAAGGAAGACAGAAAAATTGATGTTCTTGAATTGTGGTGTTGGTGAAGAATATTTAACATACCATGGACTGCCAAAGGAACAAACAAATCTGTCCTGGAAGAAGTACAACCAGAATGCTCCTTAGAAGCAAGGATGGCGAGACTATGTCTCACATACTTTGGACATGTTATCAGGAGGGATCAGTCCCTGGAGAAGGACATCATGCTTGGTAAATTAGAGGGTCAGCGAAGAAGAGGAAGACCCTCAATGAGATGGATTGACACAGTGGTTGCAACAATGGGTCAAAGCACAGCAACAATTGTGAGGATGGCACAGGACCAGGCAGTGTTTTGTTCTGTTGTGCATAGGGTTGCTTTGAGTTGGAGCCAACTTGCTGGCACCTAACAACAACAATAACAAGAAGTAGACTGTAAAAAGTTGGATATGTATATTATAATTCCTAGAGCAAAAATTGAAAATATAGTACCACTCTTTATAGCCAAAAATCAAATAGATATATTAAAACGAGTACTAAAAATATTCAACTAATCCAAAATAAGGAAGGAAAGCAGGAACAGAGGAACAAAAAACAGGAGACAAACAGAAAAATAAGAAAATGTTAAACTGAGAACAACCATATCAATAATTACCTGAAATGCAAAGGGTCTGAACATATCAATTAAAAGGTAGAGATTGTCAGATTGGGAAAAAAAGAAACAAGACTCAACTCTATGTTATCTGGAAGGAACTTAATTTAAATATGAAGATTAGAGAGGTAGTACAGGCATTGTATAATAATAAAAGGGTCAATTTGTCAAGAAGATGGAACACTCTTAAATATAGTATGCAGTTAATAACAGATATCTAAAACACATGTAGCAAAAACTGATGGAACTAAAAGGAGATATAGAGAAATCCACAGTTATACTTGGAGACTTCAGTACTTCTTTCTAAATAATTGATAAACAAGTAGATGGAAAATCATCAAGGATATATAAGACCTAAATAACACTATAAACCGACTTAAGTAACATTTTTTAGAACATTCTACCCAAGAACAGAATATGTATTCTTTTCAAGTGCCCACAGAACATACACTAAGATACATCATATTCTGGGCCATAAAGCAAATTTTAAGAATTTTTAATAAATTAAACCCACACAAAGTATGTTCTCAGACTGTAACAGAATCAAATTAGAAATCAATAACAGAAAATTCCGAAATATTTGTAAGTTATCAACGTACTTGTAAATAACCCATGGGCCAAAGAGGAAATTTTAAGG
The DNA here is from genome assembly GCF_030014295.1 of Loxodonta africana. Lineage (NCBI taxonomy): Eukaryota > Metazoa > Chordata > Mammalia > Proboscidea > Elephantidae > Loxodonta > Loxodonta africana. Next base: position 34,475,373 of record NC_087365.1, read on the forward strand.
GAAATGAGAAAATATTTTGGATTGAATATTTGAAAATGATAACGTAACATATCAAAATTTATGGGTTGCACCTAAAGCAGTGAGTACAGGGAAATTTATAGCTTTAACTGTTTACCATATTTTTACACAAATAACACACGCCTTTTATGTTCGTTTGCCAGCTGTGCCGCCTGCCTGCAAGGTATTTTCATAAGCAACACTATGCCAATTTTTTTTTACATGTTGCTGTAAAAAAAATTAGCATAGCACACTTACAAAAATATCTTGCAAGGGGAGGGTGCAGCTGGCAAACAAATGTAGAAGGTTCTTATTATTTGCATAAAAATATGGTATATTCAAAAAGAAGAAAGGTCTCAAATAATAACCTAAGCTTCCACCTTAAGAAACTGGAAAAACAAGACCAAATTAAACCTAAAGCAAGCAGGAGGGAAAAAATAATGTGATGGTTAAGGTTGTGTGTCAGCTTGGTTGGGCCATGATTCTCAGTAGTTTGGCAGTTATGTAATGATGTAATTAGGCAGTTACATAATGATGTAGTTATCCTCCATTTTGTGATATAATGTAATCACTTCCACGATGTGATCAGCCAATGAGTTATAAGGGGAATTTCCTTGGGGGCGTGGCCTGTATCCAATATATATGGACATTATGGCAAAGCTTGCTGGTTTTTGCTCACTCTGGATCCTGCATCCAGCTCATTATCATCTGACTTCCAGTTTGGGACATCAGCTGGTAGCCTGCCATATTACCTGCTGATCTTGGGATTCATTGGCCTCCACAGCCTGTGAGCCGGCAGCCTACTGTTTTACCTGCTGATCTTGGATTCATCAGCCTCTGCAGCCCATGAGCCAGCAGCCTGCTGTTTAACCTGCTGATCTTAGGTTTGTCAGCCCCTGCAGCTACATGAGTCAGGAGAAGCCTCCAGCCTGACACCTGACCCATGATTGGGAGACTTGCCAAACTCTACAGCTGTATAGGCCATTTCCTTGAGGTAAATCTCTCTCTCTGTGTATGTGTGTGTGTGTGTGTGTGTGTGTGTGTGTATATGTGCTTATTTATATATACGTATATATACTTCGCTGGTTTTGCTTCTCTAGAGAACCCAGCCTAAGACAAATAATAAGAGCAGAATGTAATGAAATTGAAAACAGAAAAACAATAGAGGAAAATCAATGAAATTAAAAGCTGATTCTTTGAAAAGATCAATAAAATTGATAAACTTCTAGCCAGAATGAGCAAGAAAAAAAGAGAGAAGATACAAATTACTAATAAAACCAAAAATCCCATTGCCATTAAGTCAATTCCGAATCATAGAAACCTTATAGGACAGAGTAGAACTGCCCCATAGGGTTTCCAAGGAGTGGCTGGTGGATCTGAACTGCCAACCTTTTGGTCAGTAGCCAAGCTCTTAACCACTATACCACCAGGGCTCCAAATTACTAATATCAAGAATGAAAGAAGGGATATCACTATAGCCACTTCAAACCAGGGCTTCTAATTCTTGGCTCATTCCGGTTCCCTTCCTGGGAACTTGTTACAAATGCAAATTGTCAGTAGGGAACTTGTTACAAATGCAAATTCTCAGCTGGCGGTAGTGGTTTGAACTGGAACAAACCGGTTCAAAGCCCTGCTTCAAACATTATAAGGATAATAAGAAAATACTACAAATAACTCTATGCCTATAAATCTGACAACTTAGATGAAACAGACCAATTTCTTGAAAGACACAAACTACCAAAACTCACTCAGGAAGAAGCAGAAAACATGAATAGTCCTATGTCAATTAAATAAATTTAATTCATAGATTAAAACCTTCCAGTGAAGAACACGCCAGTCCCAGATGTTTTACTGGCAAATTCTACCAAACATTTTAAGGAAAAAATAATGCCAATTCTATACAAACCCTGGAAATTAAAAAAGGATGTACACTCCCCAACTCATTTTATGAGGCCAATATTATCCTGATACCATAATGAGAAAGAGATTACAAGAAAAGAAAACTACAGACCAATATCCCACATAAACATAGACACAAGAATCTTCAAAATATTAGCAAATGGAATCCAGAAACATATTTTTAAAAGTAATACAAGTAGAATTTAGTCCAGGAAAGCAAATTTGGTGCAACTCAAAAATCAATGATGTAATTCACCATATTAGCAGACTGAGGAAAAAAACCACATGATCATCTCAATTGATGCAGAAAACACATTTAACAAAACTTGACATCCATTCATGATAAAATCTCTCAGGAACTAGAAAGGAAACTTTCTTTAATAAAGACCTTCTACAAATAACCTACAGCTAACATTACACTTAAAGGTGAAAGGCTGAGTGCGTTCTCCCTAAGATTGGGAACAAGACAAGGGTGTTCATTCTTACACTCCTATTCAACAGCATCCAGAAAGTTCTAACCAGTGCAATAAGGCAAGGTTAAAAAAAAAAAAAGACATATGAGTTGGAAAGGAAGAAATAAAACCTCATCTATTCATAGAAAATATGGCTGTCTATGTAAAAAATTCTACAAAAAAAGCTCCTATAACTAATTAATAAGTTTAGCAACCCAAAACACAGGATACAAGCTCACAATACAAAAATCAGTTGTATTTCTATATACTGGCAATGCACACTTAGAAAACAAAGTTAAATAAACAATATATTATTTATAATAGCACCAAAATAATGACATACTTAGGGATGAGTCTATAAAAATTTAAGTCAAGGTGGATCATAGTTCTAAATGTAAGACGTAAATCCATAAAACCTTTAGGAGAAAAATCTTTGTCAATTTGGGTTAGGCAGAGTTTTCAACTGCAATGTTAAGTCATGATTTACAAAAGGAAAATTGATATATTGGGATTTATTGAAATTAAGATTTTTTTCTTTGAAAGACATTTTTAAGGAAATGAAAAGACAAGCAACAACCTGAGAGAAAATATTTGCAAATCATATTTTTGACAAAGGACTTGAATCCAGAATTTATAAAGAACTCTCAGAGCTCAATAATAAGAAAATAAACAGTAAAATAAAAGAAAAAACATAGACAAAAGATTTGAACACTTTACCCAGGACCATATATGAATGGCAAATAAGCATATGAAAAGATGCTCAACATCATTAGTAATTGTTGTTGTTGTTAGGTGCCATTGAGTCGGTTCCAACTCATAGCAACCCTATGTATAATAAAATGAAACACTGCCCGGTCCTGCACCATCCTCACAGTCACCATAATGCTCATGCCCATTGTTGCAGCCACTGTGTCTGTCCATCTCGTTGAAGGTCTTCCTCTCCTTCACTGACTCTCTACTTTAACAGGTATGATGTCCTTCTCCAAGGACTGATGCCTCCTAATAACATGTCCAAATTATGTGAGACATAGTCTCACCATCCTTGCTTCTAAGGAGCATCCTGGCTGTACTTCTTCCAAGACAGATTTGTTCCTTCTTTTGGTATATTCAGTATTCTTTGCCAACACCATAATCCAAAGGCGTCAATTCTTCTCTGGTCTTCCTTATTCTTTGTCCGGCTTTTGCTTGCATGTGAGCCGATTGAAAACACCATGGCTTGGGTCAGGCACACCTTAGTCTTCAAGGTGACATCTTTGCTTTTTAACATTTAAAGGGAGGTCTTTTGCAGCCGATGCCAAATGCAATGCGCTGTTTGATTTCTTGGCTGCTGCTTCCGTGAGTGTTGACTGTGGATCCAAGTAAAATGAAATCCTTGACAACTTCAGTCCTTTCTGTTTATCATGATGTTTCTTATTGGTTCAGTTGTGAGGGTTTTTGTTTTCTTGTTGAGGTGTAATCCATACTGAAGGTTGTGGTCTGCAATCTTCATCAGTAAGTACTTCAAGTCCTCTTCACTTTCAGCAAGCAAGGTTGTGTCGTCTGCATAACGCAGGTTGTTAAAGAGTCTTCCTCCAATCTGGTGCCCCATTCTTCTTCATATAGTTCAGTCTCTCAGATTATTTGCTCAGTATACAGATTGAATAGGTGTAGTGAAAGGATACAACCCTGACACACATCTCTCCTGACTTTAAACCACACAGTATCCCTTTGTTCTGTTCAAAAGACTGCCTCTTGATCTGTGTACAGGTTCCTCATAAGCACAATTAAATGTTCTAGAATTCTCATTCTTCTCAATGTTATCCAAAATTTGTTATGATCTACACAGGTCGAATGCCTTTGCATAATCCATAAAACACCGGTACACATCTTTCTGGTATTCTCTGCTTTCAGCCAGATCCATCTGACATCAACAGTGATATCCCTTGTTCCCCATCCTCGTCTGAATCTGACTTACATTTCCGGCAGTTCCCTGTCAATGTACTGCTGCAGGTGCTTTTGAAGGATCTTCAGCAAAATTTTACGTGTGTGTGTGATGTTAATGATATTGTTTGATAATTTGTGCATTCAGTTGAATCACCTTTTTTGGGGGTATGTATAAATATGGATCTCTTCTAGTTGGTTGGCCAGGTAGCTGTCTTCCAAATTAATCATTAGGGAAATGAAAATTAAAACCACATGAGATACCACTGTTGTTGTGTGCTGAGTCAATTTAGACTCATAAGAGCCCTATATGACAGAGTATAACTGCCCCATAGGGTTTCTTCCTAGGCTGTAGTCTTTAAGGGAGTGGATCACCAGGTCTTTTCTCTTACAGAGCTGATGGTGGGTTTGAACTGCCAACATTTCAGTAGCAGCCTAGCACTTAACCATTGTGCCACCAGGGCTCCTTGAGATACCACTATACACCTATTAAAGTTACAAATATATATACACATACACGGAAACTTTGGTGGCGTAGTGGTTAAATGCTATGGCTGCTAACCAAAAAGTCAGCAGTTCAAATCAGCCAGGCACTCCTTGAAAGCTCTATGGGGCAGCTCTACTCTTCCCTGTAGGGTCACTATGAGTTGGAATCGAGTCGACGGCAGTGGATTTTATATATATACATATACCAAAAACCTGACAATACCACTTCCTGGCAAGGATATAATGCAACTAGAGGAGCTTCATTCACAATTATCAAAACTGGAAACAACCCAAATATTCCTCAATTAGAAAATGGATTTACAAACTGTGGTATAACCATACAGTGGAACGCTACTCAGCAATAAAAAGGAATGAACTATCGATACACGCAGCAACATGGATGAATCTTAAATGCCTTATGCCAAGTGAAAGAAGCCAGATTCAAATATCCAAATGTCTACTACATACTGTATGATTCCACCTATATGGCATTCCAGTAAAAGTATAGGATGGAGAACACATCACCTTTGCCAGTGCTTAAGGGTTGGGAGAGGTTTTGACTACAAAGAGGTAACACAAGGGAATTGGGGGGAAATGATAAACTGTTCTGTATTTTGCTTGTGGTGGTAGTTATATGACTCAGCATTTGTCAAAACTCACAATACTGGACATGAAAAAGAGTGAACTTTACCGAATGAAAATTACAACTAAATTATACATATGTGTGTGTGTATATGTACATAAATAAGTTCTTTTTTCATTTTCCTCCCTCACGTTACCATCAATTTATATCTCACAGATTCTGTATTTGTACAGTTGTTTTTCTTGAACCTAAGAGCAAGTCTGCCTGGATTCCTGTTAGCATTTCTTCTTATTCCACAGAATCTAAAGCTTCATCATTTGGAATTCATTCTTTTTGAGTAGGTTATTTCTTCTGTTGCAAGAAGGTCCAACTCCTATTATTGGGAGTGGTAAAATAACCACACTATCTGCCGTTAGCACTTTAGCAGGGTTCCACTTACCGGGTTAATTAGCTGTCATTGTGGATGTCAGTTAGCAGGGCTCTGAAGGGCCAGGGCACAGGACAGATGTGCTTTGATGGGAGGAAAAGGAAAGAACGGCCTGCAGCACAGCACAGCGATAGGGCACTAGAGGCTAGAGGTAGAGGTGGGAGGGCAGTGATCAGAGAGCAGAGATGAGAGCATGCCAAGAACACACCGTGCTGACTTCATAGCTTTGCCTTGGGCTGGCTCTGCACTTGGCCCAGTCTGTTCCCTGAGCTTTCATTTCCTCTCTTCTGAATCTGTCAAATCTCTGCTCATATCTGTTCCATAGCCGTGTCACCAAAATCCTCTTCCTCTGTCTCCATTTATTCAACAAATATTTATCATAGCTGACTTCGTAACACTCTCTCCTGTTCGTACAGCCCTTTTACATCTGCCTATCTCTTTTAATCCCAGGGAAGAAGAATGAGCCCTGATTTCCAGAAAAGGAAATAGAATATCAGAAAGGTTAAGAGGTTTGCCCAAAGTTACCCTTTTAATAAGTACTGGGCTCTTTCAGGAAACCCTGGTGATGTAGTGGTTAAGAGCTATGTCTGCCAACCAAAAGGTCAGCAGTTCATATCTACCAGGTGCTCCTTGAAACTCTATGGGGCAGCTCTTCTCTGTCCTGTAGCGTTGCTATGGGTTGGAATCAACACGACAGCAATGGGTTTGGTTTTTTTGGTTTTAGGCTCTTTCAGTTACATAAACTCTGCTGCCCTCTACTGTGGGCATAACATTAAACAAATAAACAAAACCCCTTGCCTTTGATGCTGACTCATAGAGACCCTATAGGATAGAGTAGAACTGCCCCATAGGGTTTCCAAGGAGCGGTTGGTGGATTCAAACTGCCGATCTCTTGATTAGCAACCAAATGCTTAACCACTGTGCCACCAGGGCTCCATTATGTTCTAAATTATAGAGACACATGAAATGTAGTTACTGCAATCTAAGGGTGTTTATATTTGTTCATTTAATAAATATTTACTGGCCTACTCTGTGTAAGAAACAAGACAGGCATGATCCCTGTGCTTGTGGAGCTTATAATATTCAGGGGGTGAAATAACAAATATTTAATTACAATTGTTAAGTACTGTGAAGTACAAGGCACTATATGAGGGTATAGAAAAGGGGTATGTAACCTAGTCTGGAGACTTAGGGAAATCTTACATGAGGTGAAATCCATAGGAATGTATTATTGATTGGCGATGGGGAAGGTTCAGGTACCCTGATAACGGAATGGCTAAGTGCTCGCCTCCTAACAGAAAGGTTGCAGTTTGAACTCATTAGCTGCTCCACAGGAGAAAAGACCTGGCGATTTGCTCCCATAAAGATTTCAGTCTAGAAAACCCTATGGGGCAGTTATGCTCTGTCCTATAGGGTCACTATGAGCCAGAATCTACCTAATTATCAAACAACAACAACATGGGGGAGGTAAAGGAGGTACCCATGATGCCTCCCAGGTGTCTGGTGTAAACAACTGAGCAGAAAGAGTACTATTATTAAGTGAGAAAACTAAGAGGAGAATGAGATTCTGAAGGGATGAACAAGAGCTGAGCCTTGGCATTTCTCAGTTTGGAAATCATGTGAAAAATTCAGGTATAGAGATGTGGAGCAAGCAATTGGATCTACAGGTTCAGGAGCAAGGTCTGAGCTAGAAATAGAAATTTGGGATTTGTTGAGATACAGATGGTAACTGTGGAAGTGAATGAAATTGCCTAGTGAGAAGAAAACAGAAAGAGAAGAGGGCTTATAATTGCCTTGAGAAACTTCAGAATTTAAAAGGTCAGTTAGAAGAGGTGGAACCAGCAAAGGAAACTTAGAGTGAGAGACTAAAGAGGCAGGGAGGAATCAGGAAATGTGATATTGCCAAAGCCAAGGGAAGAGTATGTTTCAAGGAGACTGGTCAATTGTGGTGAAAGATAATGGAGAAATCAAGTAAAATGATTACCTTGCTGTTCTGGTGAAATTGAGGTCCAGTTCAAGAGGCCTAGAGGTTGAGAGGGGGCCCAGATCCAGGCCAGGACCTCCCAGAAGATCCTCCAAAGACCATTGGTCTTCATACTCTTTTGCTCACATATACCCAAAATCTTTTTGAAAAATGATGAAATGGTGCTGCCCATAATTAAAGGATGCTTATTTGAGAGCAGTATTTCTAATTGTCCTTTTGGCACTGTCATGGATTGAATTGTGTCCCCCAAAAATCTGTGTCAATTTAGCTGGGCCATGATTTCCAGTATTGTGTGATTGTCTACCATTTTGTCATCTGTTGTGATTTTTTCTATGTGTTGTAATCCTACCTGTGATATTACCCAGTGCCGTCGAGTCGATTCCGACTCATAGCGGCCCTATAGGACAGAGTAGAACTGCCCCATAGAGTTTCCAAGGAGGGCCTGGCGGATTCGAACTGCCCACCCTTTGATATTAGTGAGGCAGGATTAGAGGCAGTTATGTTAATGAGGCAACATTATTATGTTAACGAGGCAACAAAGAAGAAGGATTGGTAGTTGGAAAATGTGGCCTTGGAGATAGCATGATAGAATTTTGCAAAACCAACGACTTCATCATTGCAAATACCTTTATTCACCAGCATAAACGTCGACTATACACATTGGACCTCACCAAACAGAATACACAGGAATCAAATTGACTACACCTGTGGAAAGAGACAATAGAAAAGCTCAATATCATCAGTCAGAACAAGGCCAGGGCCTAACTGTGGAAAAAAAAAAACAAAACAAAACTGTGGAACAGACCATCAATTGCTCATATGAAGTTCAAGTTGAAAGTGAATAAAATTACAACAAGTCCACAAGAGCCAAAGTATGACCTCGAGTATATCCCACCTGAATTGAGAGACCATCTCAAGAATAGATTTGACTCGTTGAACACTAATGACCAAAGCCCAGATGAATTGTGGAAGGACATCATACATGAAGAAAGAAAAAGGTCATTAAAAAGACAAGAAAGAAAGAAAAGACTAAAAGGATGTTGGAAGAGACTCTGAAACTTGCCCTTGAACATTGAGTAGCTAAAGCAAAGGGAAGACATGATGAAATACAAGAGCTGAACAGAAGATTTCAAAGGGTGGCTCGAGAAGACAGAGTAAAGTATTATAATGACATGTGCAAAGACCTGGAAATAGAAAACCAAAAGGGAAGAACACACTTGGCATTTCTCAAGCCGAAAGAACTGAAGAAAAAATTCAAGCCTCGAGTTGCAATATTAAAGGATTCTACAAGGAAAATATTAAATGACACAGGAAGCATCAAAAGAAGATGGAAGGAATACACAGAGTCACTACACCAAAAAGAATTGGTCGACATTCAACCATTTCAGGAAGTAGGATATGATCAGGAACCAATGGTACTGCAGGAAGAAGTCCAAGCTGCACTGAAGGCATTGGTGAAAAACAAGGCTCCAGGAATTGATGGTATACCAACTGAGATGTTTCAACAAGCAGATGCAGCATTGAAGTGCTCACTCGTCTATGCCAAGAAATTTGAAAGACAGCTACCTGGCCAACTGACTGGAAGAGATCAATATTTTTGCCAATTCCCAAGAAGGTGATCCAAACAAATGCAAAAATTATCGAACAATGTCATTAATGTCACATGCAAGTAAAATTTTGCGGAAGATCATTCAAAAGCAGCTGCAGCAGTATATCAACAAGGAACTGCCAGAAATTCAAGGATTCAGAAGAGGACGTGGAACCAGGGATATCATTGCTGATATCAGAAGGATCCTGGCTGAAAGCAGAGAATACCAGAAAGATGTTTATCTGTGTTTCATTGACTATTAAAAGGCATTCAACAGTGTGGATCATAACAAATTATGGATAAAATGATGAAGCATGGGAATTCCAGAACACTTAATTGTGCTCATGAGGAACCTGTACATAGATGAAGAGGCAGTTGTTTGAAGAGAACAAGGGAATACTGCCTGGTTTACAGTCGGGAAAGGTGTGTGTCAGGGTTGTATTCTTTCACCATACCTATTCAATCTATACACTCAGCAAATAATCACAGAAGCTGAACCTGTGTGAAGAAGAACAAGGCAACAGGATTGGAGGAAGACTCATTAACAATCTGCGTTATGCAGATGACACAACCTCGCTTGCTAAAAGTGAAGAGGATTCAAAGCACTTACTGATGAAGATTAAAGACCACAGCCTTCAGTATGGATTACACCTCAACATAAAAAAAACACAAACTCTCACATCTGGACCAATAAGCAACATCATGATAAATGGAGAAAAGATTGAAGTTGTCAAAGATGTCATTTCACTTGGATCCACAATCAACACCCATGGAGGCAGCAGTCAAGAAATCAAAAGACACATGGCATTGGACAAATCTACTGCAAAAGACCTCTTTAAAGTGTTGAAAAGCAAAGATGTCACCTTGAAGACTAAGGTGCACCTGACCCAAGCCATGGTGTTTTCAGTCGCCTCATATGCGTGTGAAAGCTAGACAGTGAATAAGGGAGACCAAAGAAGAAATGATGCCTTTGAATTGTGGTGTTGGAGAAGAATATTGAATATACCATGGACTGCCAAAAGAACGAACAAATCTGTCTTGGAAGAAGTACAACCAGAATGCTCCTTAGAAGCAAGGATGGCAAGACTTCGTCTCACATACTTTGGACATGTTATCAGGAGGGATCATTCCCTTGAGAAGGTCATCATGCTTGGTAAAGTAGGTCAGCGAAGAAGAGGAAGACCCTCAGTGAGGTAGATTGACACAGTAGCTGCAACAATGAGCTCAAGTATAACAATGATTGTGAGAAAGGCACAGGACCGGGCAGTGTTTTGTTCTGTTGTACATGAGGTTGCTATGAGTGGGGACTGACTTGACAGCATCTAACAACAACAACTTTAATGAGGCAGGATTCAATCTATAAGATTAAGTTGTGTCTTAAGTCAATCTCTTTTGAGATATAAAAGAGAGAAAAGAGCAGAGAGACGGGGGACCTCATACTACCAAGAAAAAAAAAAAACAAGAACCAGGAAAATAGCCCATCCTTTGGACTTGGGGTCCCTGTCCTAAGAAGCTCCTTGAGAGGGGGAGATTGATGACAAAGACCTTTCTCCAGAGCTGACAGAGAGACAAAGCCTTCCCCTGGAGCTGGCACCCTGAATTTGGACTTCTAGTCTCCTAGACTGTAAGAGAATAAATTTTTCTTTGTTAAAGCCATCCACTTGTGGTATTTCTGTTATAGCAGCACTAGATAACCAAGACAGGCACCTTTTATTGCCCCAGGCAAAGTACCATAGTAAGATTCAGAGTGGGCTAGGGATATGCCTTTCTTATGAAGACTAGGAGAATTGAAATTATGAAGGAAAATCCAGCTTGAGCCTCAACCTCAGGAACTGTCTCAGCTGGAGTACATATGGAAGTTGAAGATCTGGAAATTAACTCCCCTGAAAATATCAGTACCGGAGTACCCCTTAGAAAGCCTTTAAGTACCTAGGAGTATTGCATATCCCCATTTGATGCCAGTGTTGCTGAGCACTGGGAGCAAGCTGAAAGTACTGCCAGGTTTCTGGAACCTGAAACTGACTGATGGGAGCTGGAGCTGGCCCTGATGAAATCAGAGCTCCACTTTAAATGCCTGGAGGGTATAGGGAGATGCAGAGACAGGTGTGGGTGCCTTGGAGGACCCTCCAAAGGCTTTTAGGTCCAGGCATCTCCTAGCCCTCCAGGGGATCATTTGAAAGCTATACTATGGCTCCTAGAGTCAAAAGTCAGCCATCAGGGCCTGCTGGCTTCAATGCAATTAGAGTCCAATGAGATTTAGCAACATGAAGGTGAGATATAACTGTGAAGGAATAAGATTGATTATTTAGCATAGCCATCCAAAATGTATCCACTCCAACTCACTCATTGTCTCAGCTACCACGTGCTGGGCAATGTGCTAGGTGCTAGAGTTACCCAAAAAACCATAAGCCTTAGACCAAGCCCTGGAGAAGCTTAGTGAGGGAGACTTTTTAAACAAATAATCATAATACGTGTGATAAAGATTTAATAGCATTTGCAAGGAGCTCTGGTGGTGCAGGTTAAGTATTTGACTGCTGATCAAAAGGTCAGCAGTTCGAATCTACCAACTGCTCCTTGGAAACCCCGTGGAGCAGTCCTACTCTGTCCTATAGGGTCGCTATGAGTCAGAATCGACTCTAGAGCAACGTGGTTTTTTTTATTTGCAAGGGCTGGGGGAGCACTGAAGAGAGAATGACTTGGGTGAGAGGGCCCAAAGGAAAACTTCCTAAAGGAGGTCACATTTGAGTTATATTTTGTCAGGCATGTCATAGAGAAAAAGGAGGTGGTGGTAGAAGGATATTCCAGGCAGAGGAAATAGCATGCTGCTCTCGAAGCCAGCATCAAAGTTGCATTCGAGGGCACAGGGCCAGCTTCATAGGAATGTGACCTCTGCAGTCACACAGGGCCCTACATTCAGAAGGGCCCTCTACTTGTTTTGTGCTCTACTTGTCATCATCTTGAAATTCTTAATATTTTTTTAACAAGGGGCCCTTCATTTTCCTTTTGCACTGGGGCGTGCAAATTACGTAGCAGGTCCTGCAAAAGGGCAAGATAAGACAGGGAGACCTGTTGGGAAGCTATTGCTGTAGTCCAAGCAAGAGATACTCTTTGCTGTTTTGTCTATTTCTACTCACTGTGAACCTATAGGACAGAGTAGAACTGCCCCATAGGGTTTCCAAGGCGGTAATCTCTACAGAAGCAGACTGCTACACCTTTCTCCTGTAGAGCAGCTGGTTTGAACTGCCAGACTTTCAGTTAGCAACCAAGTACTTAACCACAGCACTACCAGGGCTCCTTAAGTAAGAGATAATGAGGGTTAAATTAAAATCTTGTCATAATAGTTATACCGATCCGCAGCATTCTTTTCATCATCTACCTAGTGTTCCTCTGTTTAGATGAAGCAATTTCCCCAACTGGAAAATATTTCAGTTGATTTGGGTCTTTTGCAATGACAAAGAGTACTGCAATGAGCAATCATGTATATTTGTCTTGGCACATATGCAAGGACATTTCTATCTAGAATAAATTTTCAAAATTAGAATTGATAGGTCAAAAGTATGCCCATTTTTTAAGATTGATATTGCTAATTTGTGTTCCAAAGAGAATATAACTGTTTATATCCTTTCCAACACTACAGAGGAGTATCTGTTTCATCATGCCGTCTTTAACACTCTGTAATATACAACTTTTTGGTATTTGCAGTCTGGTAGATTAGAAGGTAGTAGCTTGTTTTTTGTTTTTTACCTTTCTTTGTTTACTAATAAGGATGATCATTTTTTTAAATGTCCATTCCCGTTTCTATTTATGTGAAGCCCGCTTTGTCCTTTACCCATTTTTATAAGTCTTTTGCTGATTGGCTTATAACAGCTGTTTTATTTTGAGAAAATTAGTAATAAATACTTCACCTAGCTTATTGTTTTTTACTTTATTTCTGGTAGTTTTTGCTGTGCAGATTAAGGCCTGACTTTTGAAACAGCCCCCTAGGTGAGCTGCCATTGCTTACAATATATTATAAAATATACTCTCTTCTCAGGAAGTAGGTTTGAAAAACTATTACACCGACTTTTTAAAAAAGGTTAACTTGCAATTATTTATTTTATGAATAGATACTATAGCCACATGGTTAAAAATTCAAAGGATACAGAAAGTTATACAGTAAAAAATTTCCCTCTCACACTGTCCTTAAGCCACATTGTTCCCCTTCTTTGAAGGCAATCATTGTTATCATTTTCTTGGGTATCCTTCCAGAGATTTTTATGCATAAACAAGTAAGTGTGTTTGTATGTATGTGTGTGTGCTCTTTTTCCCTATTACACAAATGGTAGTATACTATACCCAGTATTCTTATCTTGCTTTTTTTTTTACTTAGCATTACATTTTGGAAATAATTTCTTAACAGCTCACAAAGAACTTCCTCATTCTTTTTAATGTCTGCCCAATGTTTAAACTGTATGCACATTACTTTGAATATGCTCTTAAGCACAGAGAGAAATATCCCCAAATCATTTGGGACTGGATCTTAAGATTAAGGTGGGTGGTTGAACTTCTCTAGATCCTGAGCCATCAGACCCTTTTCCTGCCTCTGCCTTTACCCTCCATTTTCTGCCAATTGAAATGTTATACAGTCTTCCATTGCTTATAATTTTTAAATATATGTGTGGTAGTGTTCACTGTCTATCACATATAAAACAGTTAATTTAAAAAATATTATATAGGCTCACCGAGACCATAAGAAGTAGATGGTGCCCCGCCACCACGAATGACTGACCTGACAAGGAACACAACAGAGAGTTCCTGATGAAGCAGGAGAAAAGTGTGGTACAGAACTAAAATTCACATAAAAAGATGAGACTTAATGGTTTGACTGAGACTGGAGGAACCCTCGAAGCCATGGCCCACGGACACTCTGTTAACCCAAAACTAAAACCATTCCCAAAGCCCACTCTTCAGACAAAGATCAGACTGGGCTATAAAACAGAATAATAGTCATGAAGAGTGTGCTTGTTAGTTCAAACAGATACATGAGACCAGATGGGTGGCTCCTGTCTGGAGGCAGGATGAGAAGGCAGAAAAGGACAGGAGCTGGTTGGATGGACATGGGAAACCTGAGGTGGAAAGAGGGAGTGTGCTGTCACATTGTAGGGATTGCAACTAGTGTCACATAACAATGCGTGTATAAATTTTTATACGAGAAATTAACTTGAGCTGTAAACTTGCACTTAAAGCACAATAAAAATAAAAAGACTAAAAAAAATTATATAGACTCATATCAAGTGTTGCTTCCTTTTTGAAACCTTCCTTGATCTCCTGATTTCCTCAACTGCTCTACCAAAACTGCTCTCTTCAAGATCAACAATAACCTCCACGTTGGTAAATCCAATGACTATTTCTTAATCTACTCACCCCAACGAATGGCATTCTGACATCTGCCATCATAAGCCAATGTGATCTAGGAGAAAAAAAAAAAAGTTCCATGGGACCATAAATAGCACAGTGTCTTGGAACTTCCGGAGCTTTAGTTTAGTTCTTTCCTTATTCTAACAGTCTCATAAGCTGCCTCCCTCTTATATCAAGCACTGTTGTGAGGAAAGCATCTAGTGCAGTGGCAGACAAAAAGTAAGAAGCCAATAAATGCAAGTTCCCCCCAATCGCTTCCCCACACTGATACCAGATTTATGCTCCTGAAAGTCCTCATCTGTCCTGTTACTGTGGATGAATTTTCGCAGCTCATAGCCAACCTCTCCACTTGTGTACTTTCTTACTTAAGGACATTGTTTCAGAAATTCTCCCCTTGCTCTCCGCATCCTCAATTTTTCACTCTCTACTGGATCATTCTCAATCACCATACAAACACTATTTCTGCCCTCTTGAAAACAAACAAAAACAAATAACCCTTTTTTCACTCCACTTTCCTCCCCGGCTGTCCCATTTTTCTCCTCCCCTTTGTAACAAAACTCCTTGAAAAAGGTGTATATACTCATCATTCTCAATTTCTTTCCTATTCTCTCTTGAACCTACTCCAATCAGATTTTTGTCCCCACTACTCCACTAAAACTGTACTTCTCAAGATCACCAATAAGCTCTACACTGGTAAATCCAATGACCATTTCTAATCTTCACATTATTTCATCTATAAGGAGCATTTGACACAATTAGTTACTCATTCCTCCTTAAAACACACTTTTCACTTGGCTTCCAGGATTTCTCATTCTCCTGGTTTTCTTCTTTCTGGCTGTTTCTTCTCAGTCTCTTTTGCTGGTCCCTCCTCACTTTCCCAATCTCTAAATATCAGAGTTGCCCCAGGATCCAGTCATTGGAGCACTTCTCTTTTTTACCTATACTCATTACCTAAGAAATTTCTTCTGGTCCCTTGGCTTTTTTAAATATTACCTTTATTCTAATAACCTTCAAATTCATATTCCAGTTTAGACCTCTCTCCTAAACTCAGGTCCATATATCAAACAGCCTACTTGGCACATCCATTTGAGTATTTAATGGCTATTTCCCACTTAACATGTCTAAAACTGAGCTCTTGATATTTCCCCTCAAACCAGTGTCTCCTGCATGGCAACTCCATTCTTCTAGTTGCTCAGGCCAAAAAGTTTGGTATAATTTGACTCTGCTCTTTCTCTTGTAGCCCATATCCAATTTATTACCAAATTCTGTCATTCCACTTTCAAAACCTATCCAGAATCCAACTACATCTCACTATCCCTGCTTGGACCCTGGTCCAAGCTACCATCATCTTGCGCCTGGATTATTGGGATAGGCTCCCAACTGGCCTTTTTGCTTTGTGCTATTTCAACCTGTTCTTAGCACAGCACACGAAGTGGTTCTGTTGAAAAGTCAAAAGATGTTCCTTCTCTTCTCAAAACTTTCCAATGGCTTTTTATCTCATACAGAGTACCCCTCCATAGCCTCTCTGACTTCATCTATTACCCCCTCCTTCCACTCCAGCCACACTGGTCTCCACCTTGTTCCTCAAACTTGCTGGGCATGTTCTTGCCTCAGAATTTTGTACTTGGTGTTCCCTCTGCCCGAATTTGTTTCTCCCAGATATCCACATGGCTCACTCCCTCACTCCTTCAGGTCTTTACTAAAAAGTTACCTTCTTATTGAGGCTTTTCCTGGCCACCGTATTCAAAATTGCACATACATTTACATACACACCCTTGAGAATTCATATCCTAGTTCCCTGCTTTTCTCCACACTTATCTAATATACTATATACTATATATTTTTAGTTATTTTATTTACTGTCTGTTGTCTTCAGTGTAAGTTCCAGGAAAGCAGAGATTTTTGATTTGTTTACTGCTCTATCCCAGTACCTAGAATAGTGCCTGACACATGCTAGGTGTCTAACAAATATTTGTTGAACAAATTTGTTGAAGGAAATAAAATATGATCATGTCACTCCTTTATTTAAAATCCTTCAATAATGCCCTACTGCCTAGAACAGGGATTTCAAACTTTTTGGTCTCAGGACCCTTGTATACCCTTAATAACTATTGAGGACTCCAAAGAACTTTTGTTTATGTGGATTATATCTACTGGTAATTGCCACACTAGAAATCAAAACTGAGAAATTAA
Source organism: Loxodonta africana (assembly GCF_030014295.1). Lineage (NCBI taxonomy): Eukaryota > Metazoa > Chordata > Mammalia > Proboscidea > Elephantidae > Loxodonta > Loxodonta africana. Next base: position 34,492,299 of record NC_087365.1, read on the forward strand.
AAAAGATTACTTATGAGTTCATTTAAAATAATTATAATAAACCTGTTAACATAACATTTTTATGAAAAATAACTCTATTTTCCAAAATGAAAATATTAGTGAGAAGAGTGATATTGTTTTACATTTTTGAAAAGCTGTTTAATGTCTGGCTTAATAGAACATCACTGTGTGCTTATATCTGCTTCTGCTCTCAATCTCTTGTGATATCACATGTCAGAAAAGCTCTGGAAAACTATACAGTACACTCATGAAAGAATGAGAGTGAAAAAGGAAAATAATGTCGTAGTATTCTGTTTTGGCCTTTCAGACTCACTTCAAGGGCTTGGACCACACTTTGAGAACCATTGACCTAGAAAATGAAGTCCAGACTCCTTAGCATGACATTCATATATATCTCTGCCTTTGCACATAGAGTTCTCTCCCTACTCTGCACAGCAAATTCCTGCCCATCTCACCTCCTGCCATCCTAGATAATTAGTTCCCTCCTCTCTACTCCTTTATTTTTCTTTTCTCTATTATAGCACATATTATCTTCTTATTATCCATATGTGTCTATATCACTGACTGACTGTCTTCCTAAAGGCAGCAAGGCGTTAACTGTAACTTAATCTTCTTTATATCCCCAACACCTCTCATAGTATTTAGCACCCAAAAGATATTTAATAAAAGGAAGGTAAAAGGAAGAGGTGACTCCAGTTTCCCAACAATGAGCTCTGGCACTGATATAGTGTTTCTTGATAAGATTATCAGCATTAAAGTTTTTCCTAACATCTGGTCAGTTTACACTGTAGTTTACAAAATGAATCCCAACTATTCATGTGGCCCTCTCTACAAAGTGGAAAGGGCAGGGGTCATTAATTACATTTTACAAATGAGGAAACCAAGACTCAAAGAGATGAAGTGACTTGCCCAAAGGCACACTATAAGTATGTGACAGAACCAGTATTTGAACCCAGTTATCTGACTTTAAGTCCAATACTTTTTCCATTGTATCCCATGCTCATTATGGTGGCTGGAAGCTGAGAAGTCAAAGCCCAGGTGATTCCATCCTAGAGTGTTACTCTGAAGCCTTCTAAACCTCCTCTTGCAAGGGCTGGCTTCACAATGGTCTCTGGACCTCCCCTTTACTAGGGACTTATCTTAGGGATCTCTTTTATCCCCTTCCTTTGTTTATACCAACTTCTTCCTTCTTTATCACTAACTACCTACTGCCATCCTTATCCACCATCCTTGGTAGCTAGTTCATGGAGGACCACATTAATCCTACATTATCATTAGGAGTTCAGTGAGCATTTGGCATTAGAGGCAAGAATATGAATAAGAGAGATATCATCCTTTTTTTTTTATCCTTTAGAAAAGCGGTCTAGTCTGTTCTCTTTTACTCCTTGAACAGTACTATTTCCCCCCTTTCTGGAATATCTGTCTTCCGAAACATTTAAACTCTGGGCAGTTTGCGTTTTTTTCTTCAGTGTTTCCACAACACTTTGTTTCCATCACTATCACACTAGTCACTTACCATCATTATTTATGTTTCTATCTCCCATAGACTGTGAGATGTTCAGTTCAATGATGTCTATCCAGCCTTCAATCTTTCTGATCTCCTTGACACTTCCAACCCTCTCTTTCTCCTTGATACTCTCCTCCCCTTTCCCGTAATAGTCCACACCCTGATTCATCATCTTTTTGATCGCTCTTTAGACTCATTTGCTGTCTTTAATACCTTCTCTCAGGCCCTGAATATGTATGTCTCAAAATGGAGCCCTCAGTCTTTTGCTCTTTTCTGCTCTACTCTTTCATCTTCAACTACCATATTTACCCAGCGATTTCCAAAATATCCATTCTCCAGTCACCACCCTCTTCTAAACTCATTCCTATACTCATCTCACAGGTCTTGCAGTCACCTCAATCTCAGCAAGCCTAAAACCAATCTTTTTGTTATCTCCCTCAAACCAGTTCTTCCTTGTGATAACCCCACAACAACCCTGAACTCCTTTCCCTCTTCTTTGCCCAGTGTCTTTTAAATGTTTTTTGTTTTCCATTTCCACTGTCCCCATCCTAGAAGAAGAATGGATTTGGAGGTCAGATTGCTTCAGCTTTGCCACTTACGAATGGTGGGTTTGTAATCTATTTAATAGGGTTGCTATGATTTTTTTTTATGAGGATTAGATATAATGAGGTAAGTGCTTAGTCCAATGCTGGTACATAGTGGGCATTCAGTAAATGTTAATTATTACTGTTATCGTCATTTCCTTATACCTAGACTATTTCAGTAGCCTCCCAACTAATCTTTCTGCTCCTCTGGTCATTATTCTACACACTAGGAGAGGAACTAACATGGAACATCTATTAAGTGGCAAGCACTTCATCCTTACAGCAATCTTAAGAAGCAATATTAGCAACATCTCATAAAAAAGGAAGAGTCAAGATGTGAACATAAGTCTGACTCTAAAGCCTATGCCCTTTCTACACCTCTGAATTAACAGGTAGAAATCCTGGTGGCATAGTACTTAAGAGCTATGGCTGCTAACCAAAAGGTTGGCAATTTGAATCCGCCAGGAGTTCCCTGGAAACCCTAAGGGGTAGTTTTACTCTGTCCTTTAGGGTTGCTATGAATCGGAATTGACCTGACAGCAACAGATTTGGTTTTTGAATTACCAGGTAACCGTAAAACACCATTTTGCACACCCATCCCACTCAAAAAAAACCTTAAGTCTCCTCCCACCCCTAATTTGCCTTCAGAATATAACCCAAATTCATCATCCTTGGATTCACAATCCTGTACTATTTTCCTCACTTCCCAGCACTTTCCCATAGGAACCCTGTGCTCCAGAGAAGCTGATCTACTGCACCAGCCTCATCCTGTGCACCCTCAACTCCCTACCTGAAATGCCCTCTCTACTTCCCTTAGCTTGTGGCCTTTCCTTCAAGGCTTAGCTAGAGTCCTACCTTCTCCATAACACCTTTCCTGATTATCCCAGTCCTGAACTCCTGGAGCACCTTTATCCTTTTGACATTTGGTGTTTGTTGCCCTGTATTTCTTTGCACTCAAGTTTCCTCACCAAGCTGTAAACCTCTACACTTCAGAGAATCTGTCTCTCCTTTTTTTTGTACCCTAAGTAGTCGACAGCTTTGCCTATAGAAAGCATTCAATAAATACAGGTTGTTTTGGATGACAGATGATCTCACCTGGGTGATCTCTTTCCCTTTGGAGGCTGAAGGAATGAGTGTCACCTTAACTTCCCCTAAAGTCACCCAGGGTTGCCTCCACTCTTAAACATCCCTCAGGTGTATTCCTTTAGCTTCTCTATCCCTCTCCCCAGGACAGCCCCTTAGACCCTCTTCTCGGTGCCACCCCCTTGGACTTTCTCCTTTATGGCTATTTCTTTAGCTCGTTCTCCTCCAGCCCCCATCATTACCCCAGGGTCGCTGCTCAGTCCCTCTCCCAGGTCTGTCTCTTACACCCCCTCTTCCAGTGCTACCTCCTCCGACCCTCTTCTCCGGGGATATTCCTTTGGCTTCGGATCCCAACCCCGGATATTCTCCCCAGAGCCATCTCATCTTTCCATCACCAGAATTATTTATTTAGCCTCTTTCCGCTCCCCAGGGCTGCCCTTCAGACCCCCTCCTCCAGTTCCACCCCTTAGACCCGGCTTCAGAGCTGTTGTTTTAGCCTCTCAGATCCCCCACCTCAGCGCCGCTCCTCGGCCCGGCCCCAAGGCTGGCCCGGAACCTCCGCCCCCACCGGTCGGGCCGGGGCGCTGCCCCCGTGCCCCCGGCCGCCCCCCGCCGGGGCGGGGCGCGCGGAGGCGGGGGCGCGCTGGCGGCAGAGGCGGCGGCGGCGGCGAAGGCAGGCGGGCCGGGCGCGTGTCCGCGGCGCCGTGACTCGGCGGCTCCGCAGCGGCTGCAGCGGGAAGACCCGGCCGGAGCCGCCGCCGCCGCCGCCGCCGCCATCGCAGCCGGGCGGCCGGGCCCCGCCGCCGGGATGCCGAGGAGCCGGGGCCGCCGCGCCGCGCCGGGGCCGCAGCCGCCGTGCCGGGCCCCGCGCTGGAGCCGCTGGCGGGCCCCCAGGCGGCTGCTGCTGCTGCTGCCCGCGCTCTGCTGCCTCCCGGGCGCCGCGCGGGCGGCGGCGACGGCGGCGGGGAGCGGGGGCCGGACGGCAGGGGAGGCGGCGAGGGCGGCCGAGATGGAGGCGCCCTTCGCCGGGCAGGTGGGGCTGGCGCGCCGGACCGGGGCGCGGGCTCGGGGCCTCCGGGCAGGGCGAGGGGCGGTGCCGGGGCAGGGCCTGGGCCAGGCCGGGCCGCGCCTGCCGCCGGGGGTCCGCGCTCCGGGACGGGGCCGGAATTCAGGGCGGGGGCTGGGAAGGGCCGCGGGGAGGGGCGCCGGGCCGGGAGCCGCTTCAGCACCGCGGACAGGGGCAGCGAGCGGGGGCGGAGCAAGAGGGTCCGGGTTGTGGTGATGGCGGTGGGGTGTGTGGCCTGCATGACGATGTGTGAGGGAAACCGTACAACGCCTGCGAGTAAATAGTAAGCGCAGCCAGTCTGTTGTGGGTTGAGAGAAGAAACCCAGGATGTTCAAGCTGGAGAAGAGAGGACGAGGAGGGGGACGCGCGATCACTGTCTTCATATCTGAAGAGCTGTCACGTGGAGGAAGGATAGACTTGCTCTGTGTGGCCCCACAGAGGAGAACTAAGACCAACAGGGGCGGGGGTGGGGGTTGCAAGGAGGCAGATTTCGGCTCAGAATAGGAAGAAGTTTGTAACAATCGGAGCTGCCCAACCAGTGTAGGAGATGAGCTGCTCAGGGCTGGCATGTGCAGACCGGAGCTCCAGGAAGGGATTGTAATGGATACACACACAATAATAACAATAATGCTAGGTTGCATTTACTGAGCACTCACTATGTTTCAGCCCTGATGCTATGTTTTATATGAATTATTTAATCCTCACAACTGTCTCGTGAGATAATTGCAGTTATTATCCCCATTTTACAGAGGAAGATACAGTCTTACCCAAGGTCACACAGCTCGTGAGTGATGGAGTTGGGATTCTAACCTAGACAGATTGAGCCCAGACTCCACATTTTTAACCATGACATCATTCTGTGTCACATGAGGGGAGGCCAGTTGGAGTAGGTAATTTCCTTGGTCTCTTCCAACCTAAAGGTCTGCAATTCTAATAAATAATTCTTATATTTAGGGTTGGGACAGTGGTGTTTTGCTGGGGGAAATCTGAGTGATTGCCTAAGTGATCCTAAGATATGGAGTGTGTTTGCTGAAGTGGCCAGTCTGTTTGTTCAGAACAATCTGCTGGAACAGATACTTAGTTGAGAATGGAACTCAGAGGGTCACAAATTCTCTTAAATTTTGCTCAAAACTGTATTTGTTTATATGTGCAAATGTGTGTTTTTCTAAGGGAAGTTTCCTAGATTTCTTCAGACTTTCAGAGGGATACATGACCCCAAAAAATTTTGGGTGTAAAAAAATCTCTTTAGTTCCAATTGGTAGCTGTCCTCCTTTGATGTTACAATTGTTGGTTGACTTTTAGTGAAAACTTTCTCCAGCCTCTTTGTGTTTTAGCTTCATCCTATCTCAAAGGAATGTGTTTCTTGAGCTTATACCCTATGCAAAGCAGGATTCCTTTGATCTCCCTAACTGTACAAGGTGAGGTGGAAAGACCTCACCTGGAGTTTAGGAAGCCTGGGTTCTCCTCCCACCTGGGCCCTGATGGTTTCTGTGACCTTGGGTCATTTCCTTGATCTCTCTAGGCTTGAATTTAACCATCTCGAACATAAAGAGAAAGGAGTCTGGGTAGTGCAGGTGGCTTATGATCGCTGCTGACCGGAAGATCGGTGGTTCAACTATACCCAGCAGATCCATGGAGAAAAAAGCCTGACAATCTGCTTCAGTAAAGATTACAGCCCGGAAACCCTATGGAGCAGTTCTACTCTGTGACACATGAGTTCACCATGAGTCAGGGCCAACTCGATGGCAGCTAACAACAACAACAGCATAAAGAGATAGGACTAGAAGATCTCAACTCTGAAACTATTGTATACCTATGATATTTCAAGCATTAAAAGGAGCCCTGGTGGCATAGTGCTCAAGAGCTTGACTCCTAATCAAAAGGTTGGCAGTTTGAAACCACCAGCCACTCCTTGGAAACTCTATTGGGCAGTTCTACTCTGTCCTGTAGGCTTTCTATGAGTCAGAATTGACTCGACGGCAGTGGGTTTTTTATTCCTTTAAGTATGTGAGAATTGGGAGAGAAAATTACACTTACCCACTCTTTTATTCTTATCAGTTTTATACGCTTTGATTATTTCTTCTCTCTTAGCCTTTGTCTTTTCAAACTTAAGCTGCCCCCTTATGACAGGACACCCCTAAAGTGGCCACATGAATCTCTGGGTCATTTTACTTGTCCATTTCTGCATCTCTTGGGCCCTAATTTTCAGTAGTTGTAAACCTGAGCATTGTTCCCAGATAGGGAGCCCTATGGTTTTGCATACAGGAAGGATAGTTTCTTCTTTCGTTTCCAGACCCCTTCCTGATTCTGCCCATTACTTTGTCAGCCTTTCTGGCCCCAACACATTGGGCCAGTCTTTAGGAAACAATCTGCAATAGCTCCTGGATCCCTTTCTTGAGTCAAAAGTGATAGCTTGGAACACCACATCCTATAAGTGGATTATTTTTATCAGAGTGCATTACCTTACATTTCCCCCACATCGATGCTTCTCTGCCATTTTGCATCCCACTCAGTGCTTTCCTTCAGCTCAGCATTTTCCTACCTGAAAGGGCTTAATATCATCTGCAGTCCCGAAATTTTTGCTTTGCTCTACTTCTTCTGGATCACTTATAAAAAAATTTAAATCAGACAAGTCCCAGTATGGTCTCTTGGGGCCCCCTACACTGTTAATACCTTTTCATTCAGAGAAGTGACCATTTATTTCCATCAATTGTTTCCTATCTCTAAGTGAGTTCTCATGCCCTGGTAAAAACACAACCCCTAATTTTGTGATGACTTCGTTTTAAATGTCTAATATGTTGTCCCAGACTTTCCAAAAGATAGATGAACTATATCCACTGCTTCTCTCAACAATTTATGCCTTATTATCCCTTCGTCGAACTCCAGTAGATCAGACGATTGAAACTTTATAGAAACGTTATTACTTTTTGGCCTTCCGATAATGTTGCTTACTCTTCTTTCTGTCTTTTAATGCCCCTTAAGTCTGATTCCACCCTACCTTCCCACTAGCTGATCTTCTTTCCCACTGCTCATCAGTATACATCCTTACTCCAGCTGAGCTTGAATCTCCTTTATCCTAAGACAAGTTACCCAGGTTTCTCTGGACATCTACACATGCTGTTTCCTTCTGTACCCTACCCATCCATCTGAAACCTTTTCTTAAAGCTTCAGCTTGAGCCCTGCTTTTCTAGGAAATGTTTTCTGACTTCTCTAGTCATCATTAATTTCTCCCTTCTCAGGGGGGACACTTTGAGTCATCCCCAGTCAATTTGTCATTTAATTTTTTTTTTTAAATACTTACTGGCGGGGGGAAGAAATTGCATTTCCTAGGCAGGGCCTTCCCCAATCAAAACATTGCTTTATATTTTTAGGTCTAACACAAGCCCCAACTCTCAATGCTCACCATTCTAACTGCTCATTTAATAAGCATTCAGTGATTCTACCCTTTATTCTTCATGCCAAAAAGTTACATGGATCTGAAATAGACATTCATGGGCAAACAGGTCTCAAAGTCCCTTCTAAAATCCTTCTTAGGAATCAGACTCATTGCCCACCTGTTCTTTCTTCAATGTTAATAAAGGTTATTCTTTTTGGGCAGTAATTCCACAGTCTCACCCTTGAGTTCTTTCATAACTCTTTAGGTAGGTTGTCATCTGGTAGTAGTGACATACAATACAGAGGAATTGAGAGGTGGGCATGATCTTAGAAATCGCCAAGTAAGCACATGAGGTCACTGGTACTGGTGAGCACATTGTAGCACTTAACAGATACTTCTTGAATTTGCCTGAAATGAGCTGCCCAAGGTCACAAAACTTGACAGTCGGTGATTCAGAACTAGAACTTTTTTCTGGTTTCCAGACTAATTAGCTGAAAGCATTTTTCATCATGTTTGGCTTTTGATTTCACATCTCTGATCTTTCATTACCGAGAGACCAAGCCAAAAAAAAGAAATTCATTCAGTCTATTTTCTCTGTTGCTTTCTTGAGTCTTTCTTTTGTATTTTGCTCATCAGGTGGTCCCACTGATTCTCTAATTAATTGGCTTCCTGCCTCTGGTTTATTTAAAGACTCTCTTTCTCTTATTATTAGCTGAGTAGGATGCCCCTCAGTTTGTTTTGGCCTTCCTACTTTCCAGTTTGATTCTGAGGAAGGTCAGTATAAAAAAATAGGCAGAGAGAAACAAGACAATCTACACTGGCCACACAAGTTTCCTAGATCCAAGACATAGTGGATTCCTTCCCCCAGTACAGTTGCTTTTTTCGTGTGTGTGTGTGTGTGTGTGTGTGTGTGTGTTTTAAGGAGCCCTGGTGGCACACTGGTTAAGTGCTTGGCTTCTCACCAAAAGGTCAGTAATTCGAACTCAACAGCCACTCCACGGGAGAAAGATACGGCAGTCTGCTTCTGTAAAGATTACAGCCTTGGAAACCTTATCGGGCAGTTCTACTCTGTCCTATAGGGTCACTATGAATTGGAATCAACCTGATGGCAGTGGGTTGGTTTGTTTGTTTGTTTTGGAGGGGAAGGGGTGGTGGTTAGTCGAGTTTTAAGTGATCTGCTCTGGGCTGATGGAGGACGTTCTTTGGTTTGCACCTGTAGCCAAGGAAAGTTAGAGCCCTGAGTCTGGGGGTTGAGTAGGCCTATTAAGAAGTACTAACTGATTCCCAAGGCAAGAATTTCTCTCCATGTGATTATCTTCACTCTTGTCTGAAAAAAATTCTTACTGTTAGGAAGTTCTTTCTATCTAATCTAAATCCTAGTCTGCTGTATTTTTAATTTCTTTTATTCTTCTATGGTTTTTTCCTATTGTTTAATAGCCCCCTGTATCCATAAGGAGCTTTGTACTTTCCTGATTCTTTCACATGCCCGGCCTCATTTGATCCTTGCAACAGTGCTGTGAGGTAGATAGGGAAGATATTGTCCTCGTTTCTGGAGACTCAGAGAGATGATGTGACTTGTCCAGGGACCCACATATAGCTCATAAATGGTAAAGCAAGGACAAGAAGCTGGATTTCCCATCCTCAGTGCTTTGCCATCTAGACTCAGCCGTCCTGTTGTAGATTATGTAAATAGCCTTTTAGCCAGTCTCTTCTGCTTTCAGCTATGACCCACTCCAGCCCATGTTCTTGAAAGAGGCAGTTTTTTTTTTTAATTTTTAATGTCCTTTAAGTGAAAGTTTACAAATCAAGTCAGTCTCTCATACAAAAATTTATATATACCTTTTTATATACTCCTAGTTGCTCTCCCCCTAATGAGACAGCACACTTCTTCCCTCCACTCTCTCTTTTTGTGTCCATTAGGCCAGCTTCTGACCCCCTCTGCCCTCTCATCTCCTCTCCAGACAGGAGCTGCCCATGTGTCTACTTGATCAAAAAAGCTCACTCTCGACCAGTATCATTTTCTATCCCATAGTCCAGTCCAATTCCTGTCTGAAGAGTTGGCTTTGGGAATGGTTCCTGTTTTGGGTTAACAGAAGGTCTGGGGACCATGACCTCTGGGGTTCTTCTAATCTCAGTCAGACCATTAAATCTGGTCTTTTTATGAGAATTTGAGGTCTGCATCCCACTGCTCTCCTACTGCCTCAGGGGTTCTTTGTTGTGTTCCCTGTCAAGGCAGTCATTGGTTGTAGCCAGGCACCATCTAGTTCTTCTGGTCTCAGGCTTATGTAGTCTCTGGTTTATGTGGCCCTTTCTGTCTTTTGGGCTCATAATTACCTTGTGTCTTTGGTGTTCTTCATTCTCCTTTGCTCCAGGTGGGTTGAGACCAGTTGATGGATCTTAGGTGGCTGCTTGCATCCCAAAGTGGGATGCAAAATATTTTCTTAATAGGTTTTATTACACCAATTGACTTAGATGTCCCCTGAAACCATGGTCCCCAACTCCTGCCCTTGCTACGCTGCCCTTTGAAGCGTTCAGTTTATTCAGGAAACTTCTTTGCTTTTGGTTTAGTCCAGTTGTGCTGACCTCTTCTGTATTGTGTATTGTCTTTCCCTTCACCTAAAATAGTTCTTATCCCCTATCTAATTAGTGAAAACCCCTCTCCCTCCCTCCCTCTCCACTCTTGTGACCATCAAGGAATATTTTCTTCTCTGTTTAAACTGTTTTTTGAGTTCTTATAATAGTGGTCTGAAAGAGGCAGTTTTATAGAAAATAAAAGTAAATTATAATTATACCATGAAGATTAAGGATAGCAAATTCTTATCATTATAGTATAGTATAGTTTGAACTCAAAATAGGAGTTTCCAAACCTGTTCTTAATAGACTGCAGCCAGTGTCTCCTCAGTGCCTAGCACAGTGCCTGGCACATTCTGGACACTTGATAAATATTTTTTAAATGTATCGTCTATGTTCCCCACTAACTTCTTTGAATAATGCTTGGCACACAAAAGTCAGTACCTTTTATGGAGAATAAATAAATGAATGCTGGCAGTATAAACAAGGTCTGGGGAAGCACTGAAGGGGAAGGACATGTTAACTGAGGTTGGGGAAATGAGAGACCATTTCAGCAAGAAGGTGGTATTAGAAATGAAACTTTGAGGGATGAAAAGGATGGAGAACGGTGAGTGGGGCAGTCAAGACAGAAGGAAAAACATGAACTAAGGCTACACAAAAGTGCATTGCATGTTAGGAAACAGCAGATAATTTGATGTGCCTTCAGCGTCGAGTTACTTGCTGTTTCCAGTAAGAGTGCATAAGGAGAAGAGGCTGGAAGGGAAGGCTGAGAGCAGATCGTGAAACTGGTTTTTTTCCAAAGGCTGAGGGGAGTCATTAAAAGTTTCTGAGCAGAAAAGTGACCTGCTCAGTGCTGTGTTGAGGAGGTGGAGGGACTGGGGCCTCTTCCGCAGCTCCTGCCCTGGGTGCATTTAACCTTCTTAGCACAACTCAGGCCTGAGTACCTATTTTAGGCAATAGTATGTAGATAAAAGGTGTGAATTCCAGCCCTCTTGAGCTGAGAGATTTTGGAACAAATCATTTGGTCTCTCTGGACGTTAGGATTGAGTTCATTCAAGTCCTTTACTAGGTTTTCTTCAACATTATTCTATGAATTCATTTTAAAAGGCAACTTTAAACTAGGCTTTAATGATATATAGAATAACAGCCAAGTTTTATATATATATATATATATATATATATATATATAGCAACAACAACAAAAAACCATTGCTCTCCAGTTGATTCCAACTCATAGTGACCCCATAGGACACAGTAGAACTGCCCCACAGGTTTTCCAAGGAAGGGCTGGTAGATTTGAACTGTGTGTGTATGTGTGTGTATATCCAAAATATATATATATAATAACATATAATTTGAACTGCATATAATATAATATCATTTTCCCAAAGATTGTATATGTTGTTGTTACAAAGTAAATAGAGAAAAGCCAGGCATTGCTTTTAACAAATTTTGTTAGCAATAATAATTTAAAAACTCAATCCTATGCCACAAACACTCATGTGCACATTTCCCTCTGTGCCTCAAAAACACTGGGCCAAAAAGGTAGAAGTCATCTCTCACCCCTCCTTCTCCCTCTTCTTATCTGCCTGTGTAATCAGTTCTACCTCTTGAATAGATCTTCACTGTGTCTACTTCTCTCCGCTCCCACTGCCTCCATCTTAGCCTAAGCTTCTGTCATATCTTATCTGGACTTCAGAACTTCCTAACTGATCAGCTTCTGTTACTCACTTGTAATCCTTCTTCCCATGGCAGCCAGAGGGATCTTTTATAAGTAAATCTACACAAGCTAGATAACAGATTAGCTCACAAAATAATGGATATCATCCATAAATACTGTGTGCCTTTAAAAAAATCACCTGGAACAGAAGCCATTCCTGCGGACCACCTTTCAGCCAAACCATAGACAGGCCCATAAAATAAACAGTAGGACCCGAGAGCAATGTGTTCCTTAGAACAATCAATTATACAAGATCAAAAGGGTAGAAAATCAGGACAAAAGGAAACAGGGAACCCAGCGCAGAAATGGGGAGAGTGCTGACACATTGTGGGGAATGAACCCAATGTCATGAACACTTTATATACAAATTATCAAATGGGAAACTAATTTGCTCTATAAACTTTCACCTACTGCACGACAAAAAAAAAAAAAAAAAAATTGTTTTTTAAATCACCTGTATGAGACCAAATAGTCAACAATTACTTTAAAACAAAGATGAGAATGTAAAGGGGCAGGGAAACTAAATTAATGGAAATGGAACAACCAGAATGGAAATAATGAGAATGTTCATGCTTTGTGAAGAATATAACCAATGTCATTGAACAACCTGTGCAGAAATTGTTGAATTGGAGCTTAAACTGCTATGCAAGACTTTGCTGAAAACACAATAAAATATTACTTAAAAGTAAGTAAATAAATCTACACAAGGCTCAGTTATATCTGAAGCAAATATGGCAAAAGTTAGGATTTCACAAAACCGTTGGTAATTATTCAGTTTTTTATTTTTTTATGCTTTTCTGAGTGCTTGAAATTAATAAGAAGAATACTTAAAAGCAAACAAACCAAAAAATTGGTCTTGATAATCCCACCCTTACCTTGCTTTAGGATAAAGGCCCAACTACTATAAGAAGCCAAGGTGGCACAATGGTTAAGCACTCAGCTGTTAACCGAAAGGTTGGCAGTTCAAACCTACCTAGAAGCTCTGTGGGAAAATGATCTGGAGATCTGCTCCCATAAAGATTACAGCTTAGAAAACTCTATGGGGTAGTTCTACTCTGTCACATGGGGTGACAATGAGTTGAAATCAACTCAAAGGCACCCAACAGCAGTGACTATAAGGGGCCCTGGTGGAATAACCACTCAGCTGCTAACCAAAAGGTTGGTGGTTTGAACCTACCCAGGAGCTTCACAGGAGAAAGACCTGACAATCTGTTCCCATAAAGATTACAGCCTAGAAAACCCTATGAGGTAGTTCTACTCCGTCACGTGGGGTCGTTATGAGTCAAAATCAACTCATCGGCTCATAACAACAATAACTATTACTATACACTATCACTTCTTCCTTTTAATTTTTATTTCGGAAAATTTTCAAACACAGATGAAAGTAGAAAGAATAATATTATGAACCAAAAGGTTAGCTCCACATTCAAACCACTTAAGCTAACTTAATAGAACTTAATATAATTATTTAGAAGTTATCTAGTCCAGCTATCTCTCAAGGTTGAGAAACTGGGGCCTGCCTACTGGTCTTTGTCTTGTCTACTCTCTTTTCTTAATCCACCAATAAGTCAAGCTCTGGGGGCAGAGAAGCTGTGGTAGATTTGCAAGAGGGCATTGGAAGGGTAAGGGCAAATGAGGCTCCTCCTTCAGAGAGAGTGAATGAGAGCATGGCCACACTTCTGGCCTTGGGCGGAGGCCTTCCCAAAACTGGAAAACTTGGACATCCCAGTGCTGACCCAAAACCCCAAATGTGCCACCTCCCCAGGCATGGTGATTGTCTAGCTTGTGGTAGCCTCCTGGGAGCAGGCCAAGGACATTGTATAGAATGCCAGGGAATTCCTGCTAGTGCACTTACCACCCACTCAAGAGCTGATGGCAGCCAAGAGGCAATGCCGCACCATTAAGGTGTTTGTCAAGAAGCTAAGCTGGGCATTGTGGGCAATTCTGAGGGCCTTTTTTTAGATTGGCTGTAAGTGAAGGAAAGAAAAAAGACACAGCATTTGGAGGCAAACCAGAGCTAGTGTGGAGGCTGAGCATGGCAGAAAGAACCTTCACTGGGAGGCAGGGACTCTACCTTCCATTTTCTGGCTCTTCTACAACTTGCTGTCTGATTTTGGATAAGTCATTTCTCCTGCCTGAGTTTTATTTTTCTCTTTTGTAAAACAAGTGTGTTAAATTAGATGATCTCTGAGTATTGTTGACCAGTGCATTTTCTAGATACCTGAATGGTTAATACCTTTAGTCTGAAATTTTTAAAAATTAGTCGTAACTCAGGTGGTCTCAGCAGCAAGGCTGGAGCCTCCGCTGTATGGGTAGAACAGAAAGCATTGTTTTGGTAGGACAGGGGCTGGAGGCAACTGGCACAGTGATAGGACTTATCCCCGAGGAGTCACCAAAGACACGATGATTTGGTCTGGCAGCAATGACCAAAGTTGGTCAGACTACTGCTGGGGAGTGTGGGAGCAGGAATACAGATAATAACATTGTGAACACACTTACTATGTGCCAGAATCTGCTAAATGCCTTACATGCCTGTATTAGTTTTCGATTGCTGCTGTAACAAATTACGACAGATTTAGTGGGTTAAACAACCCAGATGTATTATCTTCCAGTTCTGGAGGTCAGAACTCTAAAAATGGGTCTTATGTAGCTAAAATCAAAGAGTCAGCAGGACTGCATTTCTTCTGGAGGCTCTAGGGGAGACTCTGTTCCTTGCCTTTTCTAGCTTCTAGAGGCGATCTACACAGTTCTTAGTTTGTGGCCTCCTAGCAATAGCATCACTCTGACCATTGCTTCTGTTGTCACATCTTCTCTGCCTCTGGCCCGCCTGCCTACCTTTTATCAGGACCCTTGTGATTATATTGGCCCCACCTGGATAACCTAGGCTACTCCTCCCATCTCAAGATCCTTAATTTAATCACACTTGTAAAGTCTCTTTTGCCAGTAAAGTAACATATTCACAGGTTTCGGGGATTAGGATGTGGACATCTTTGAAGGGCCATTATTTTACCTACCACAGTGGAATTCCACCCTTATGTTACTGAAAGTGTTTCACTGAGTCTTCCTAACAACCCTCCTTTTTAAAAAAAAAAAAAGTTATTTATTGTGCTCTAGGAACCTCTGGTGGCATAGCGGCTAAGTGCTATGGCTGCTAACCAGAGGGTCGGCAGTTTGAATCCGCCAGATGCTCTTTGGAAACTCTATGTGGCAGTTCTACTCTGTCCTGTAGGGTCGCTATGAGTCGGAATCAACTCGACGGCAAGAGGTTAGAGGTATTGTGCTTTAAGTGAAAGCTTACAATTCAAGTCAGCTTCTCATACAAAAATTTTTATACACATTGTTATATGACCCTAGTTGCTCTCCCTATAATGTGACAGCACACTGCTCCTTTCCACCCTGGATTTCCCGTGTCCATTCAACCAGCTCCTGTCCCTGTCTACATTTTCATCTCGCCTCCAGAGAGGAGCTGCCTATTTAGTCTCCTTTATCTACTTGAACTAAGAAGCACACTCTTCACCAGTATCATTTTATGTCTTATAGTCCAGTCTAATCTTTGTCTGAAGAGTTGGCTTCGGGAATGGTTTTAGTTTTGTGCTAACAGAGAGTCCAGGGGCCATGTCTTCTGGGGTCCTTCCAACCTTTCAGACCATTAAGTCTGGTCTTTTTACTAGAATTTGAGTTCTCCACCCCACTTTTCTCCAGCCGTCAGGGGCTCTCTGTCATGTTCCCTGTCAGGGCAGTCATTGGTGGTAGCCAGGCACCGTCTAGTTCTCCTGGTCTCAGGCTGATGGAATCTCTGGTTTATGTAGCCCTTTTGTCTCTTGGGTTCATATTTTCTTTGTGTCTTTGGTGTTCTTCATTCTCCTTTGCTCCAGGTGGGTTGGGACCAATTGATGCATCTTAGATGGCCACTTGCTAGCTTTTAAGACCCCAGATGCCACTCACCAAAGTGAATCGCAGAACATTTTCTTAAAAAACTTTGTTATGCCATTTGACCTAGATGTCCCCTGAAGCCATGGTCCCCAGACCTCCACCCCTGCTACTCTGTCCCTCAAAGTGTTTGGTTGTATTCAGGAAACTTCTTAGCTTTTGAACAATCCTCCTTTTATCTTCCATTTAACAGAAGAGGAAAACAACGTTTAGAGAGATTAGGTCATTTGCCCAAGGGCGCACAGCTGGAGAGAACACTTAGGCAATATTTGGCATGGGGTAGCATGTTGGCCCCAAGTGGCCAGCCTTTTCAGATAGGACCCCATTCAGATCCCAGATCTATAGGGAATAGGATCTACATAACCCTATGGAGGAGGCTGTCTAGAATGGCAGTGAATCTGGGACCCTTAGAATCAGATTAGGGTCATATCAATCTCCACTTAAGACCTGAGTGCCAGATAAGGAAACTGAGGCAAAAGCCCAGTTGTAAGATAATATAACAGTGGATGGGGAAGACTAACTTTAGGCCACCCCTGATGCCAGTGCACAGCGACACAATAGAATCCCAGCGTTGGGGCTGAAACCACTGATGGACTGCTTGCTAAAGTCAGGATTGGGCAAGAAGATGGTTGTGAAGGATCCAGGGATGACAGCTGAGCTGAGGCACAGAGGGCAGGGGCTGCTATTGAGCCAATTTTAAAAGACAAGGCTTTTCTAAATGGGTAACATACTTGCTGCCTTTGTAAACAATAGACGATACTGAACATAACATATCCTTTCCATCATGCAAGTCATCACTCTGACTGGTCCTTCCTGTAGTGGCTCTCATACTTTAAAGGGCAGTGGAATCACCTTAGGTGCTCATTTTTTTAAATGCATATTCCCAGTTTCCAACCTCAGAGAATATGATTTGGTAGGTCTAGGTTCAGGTCTGGGAACATGCACTTTTAACAAGCTCCCCAGATGCTGCTGATGCTGCTAATCCATGAGCCACAAGGACTACACGCTGAGAAACGCAACCTTCAAGTTGGGAACTACAGAACAGTAATACTTCAGGACCCAGTGAGGTATCTAGGGTTATTTGTCTCCTATCAGGAGAATAGCAGCAATCATTATTGCTATCTTTTATTGACTGATTACTACCACACATTGTTATTTAATCTTCACAACCACTCCATGAAGCACATGTTAATTACATGATGCAAATGAAGAAAATCAGAATAGAAAGGTTGAATACTTTGCCTAAGATCATATAGCAAGTAAATGAAGGAGTCAGAATTCAAACCCAGCAGGTTGTCTCCACAGCATACACTTTTAACCATAACTCTAAACTTCCCCTCAAGCTGCTTCACTCCTCACCCCCTCACCACACCCCACACCAAGCTCACTCGCCTCCACCTGTAGACTGCAGCCTGCTCAGATGAGGAAACCAGTTCTCACCCAAGCCTCATCCTGGGAGGCTGTTGACTAAATACCTAGTGCTCAACATAAAACAAAGATTTTAAGGTTGAAAGGACCCTTAAAAAACCAATTGCTGTCGAGTGGATTCCAACTCATAGTGACCCTATAGGACAGAGTAGAACTGCCCTATAGGGTTTCCAAGAAGCGGCTGGTGGATTCGAACTGCCAACCCTTTAGTTAGCAGCCAGTCTCTTAATCACTGCACCACCAGGACCCTTAGAGGATATTTAGGGCAGCACTATACGGGAATCGGAAACCCTGGTGGTGTAGTGCTAAGTGCTACGGCTGCTAACCAAAGGGTCAGCAGTTTGAATCTGCCAGGCACTCCTTGGAAACTCTATGGGGCAGTTCTACTGTGTCCTATAGGGTCACTATGAGTCAGAATCGACTTGACGGCACTGGGTTTGGTTTGGTTTATATGCGAATCTCTTCATAACAGTTGTTCTCATCTGGGGGTGATTTTGCCCACTCCCAGGGAACATTTGGCTATGCCTGGAGACATTTTTGATTGTCATATCTGGGGGAGGGAGGTGCAGCAATTGGCATATAGTGGATAGAGACCTGGGTTGCTGCAAAATAACCTACAATGCACTGGACAACCCCACACTCAAAGAATTATTTGGCCCAAAATATCAACAGTGCCCCAGTTGAGAAACCTCATTTTACAGCAAATTCTAACCAATGATCATGTGCCCTCTCCCTGAATGCTTCAACTCATTTTTATTCAATAAATATGTAACAAGCATATCCTCTATGTCAGGCTCTGTGCTAGGTTTGGGGATGCAATAGTGTAGAAGACAGACTATGGTCCCTGCCTTCATGCATTTTATAGTCAAGAGGAGGAGACAGATAATTCAACATGTGATTATAATACAGAATTGTGTTAAGGAGGACAGGCTGTTGACAAAGAATGTAGGAGGAACTACAATGTGGATTTAGGGGACCAAGGAAAGCTTCACCAGAGAAAGGGAGATGGGAGAGTGATCTAGATAGAAGGAACAATATACGTAGGGCCTGTAGGAACTACAGTATACTTGAACACAGCCAAGGTGGGGAATGGCAAAAAAGGCTGCTGAGGTAGTCAGGCCAAATCATGAAGGCTCTTGGCTAAAGTGGTAGAAAGCCCTGGAATCCACCTCAGGATATTTGCATTTACTGTTCTATCTTCCTGAAACATTCTTCCTAGTATCCACATGGCCCACTCCCTCACCTCCTTTAGATCTCTTGCTCAAATGTCATCTCCTCAGAGACCTTCCCTTTTCACCTTAACAGCTGGCCCAAAATAACTTCCCCATCACTCTTTATCTCCTTATCCTGCTTTATTCTTCATAGCACTTATCACATGGTCCCTCCACTAGACTGTAATTATAAAGTAACTAGAATATTTTTGTTTGCTGTGATATCCCAGAGCTTAGCACACAGTGCCTGGTACATAGTAGGTCCTCAACAAATATTTGTTGAATGAATGAATGAAAAAAACAGATTTGATGTTGAGGAGGTAGAACCAATAGTTCTTTGGTAACATACTGAATGTGGACAGTGAAGATAAGAGGGGTGTTATGGGTCACATAAAAAAGGCTTCTCTTTTGGATAACTGGGTGAGTGATCGTGCCATACCCTAACGTAGGAATCACAGCAGAAAAGTATCAAGCTCGTTATGACCTTGAGATAAGACACTGGACTTTAGGACTGTGAGGTGCAGGAAGTCCTGGGACCCCAAAGGGCTGTCAGTCCAGTAGTCTGACACTATGGAATGCCTAGTTCATTTTAGATATATCTATGTTTGAATCCTGCCACTTATTAAAAAAAAAAAAAAAATTTTTTTTTTTTTTTAGCTTTGTGTAATACCCTCTTCTGACCTCAGTTTCCTCTTCTGCAAATTGGCGGTCATAATTCCTACCTCCTGGGGTTGTGACATTAGATGATGCATTCTAGGGTGCCTAGCACAATGCCAGGGATATAGTGGGCATTCTAATAATATGATCTATGACCATTGTTTTTATAATTAGAACATCTCTGACTGTTAGAACTTGTTTTTTATAATGAGTCAAGATATGGGTTCTGTAATTTCTCACATTGGTCTTACTTTAGCCCTCTGAGCCAGCCAGAATAAATCTCCTTCATCCGTAGCCACTTAGCTTTTTGAATATGGTCGTGTTCCACTGCAGTCCTCATTCTCTGGCGTAAACATCCCTCATGTCTCCTCACAAGACGTGGTTCTTGTTCCCTCCCTCTCCTGGCCTCTCTCCTTTAGTCATGCTCCAGTTTGTCACCATCCCACTACATGTATAACTTCTAGAACTGGACTTGAAACTCCCATGCATATTGAAGCCAATGCCTTATTCCTGTTATCCCATCATTGCCCTGGATTAAGACCTCAGCTGCCCAAACCCTTTGACCAGGGTTTTTCATTCTTTCCATGTTTCCAAACTTGACACCTTACTGTCTTGTTCTTCTTTGTAGACTTTACCTCTGGCCTTTCTGATAACACTTTCTGGTCTATTTCATTTCTGATTCTGAGCCTCCTTCTCCCCACTCCTTCTCCAGGCCTGTCCTGTCAGATTTGGGCTCACTCCCTGGTGTGATGCTCCCAGGTGCCCCCCACCTGCCCCACTCCCCCAGTGACCACACTGCTCTAACTGATCTGTCTTTCCTCTCCTCCCCCATGGCCATCTCTGTTTTCCAAGAGCACTCGTCAGCATCATAAGTGGATCTACTTCTTGACGCCTCCATTGCCACTTCTCACCACCGCCTCTGCTGTCTGCCGCTCTGTCCACATATTTTTCTTCTTGTTATTATTCTCTGCTCTCTCCTTTTCCTGCCACTACTCCTGAATGTCTCAGCTTTGGCTTCTGGGCAAACAAAATCCCGCCTTCTGGCCAGCAGACCAATCACAGTGTCCTGTCTATGATCCTTGCATCTGTGGTTCAGGCCAGCTATTTTGGTCCCTGCTTGCACTCTGAGAATTTTCTCACTTTTCTCTGGGTTTACACCTCTGTCAGCATTTAAAGGGTGACAGACATCTCAGAGTTGGCTAACTGAGCTGTAAAGGTTAGAACTTCTGACGTGGCTGGTGATTGATTAATGGATCCAGGTGTGAAAAGATGAAAGGTAGGCCATTTTGTTTAAAACTGAATGGATTTTTTCCTTTAGCGGATTTTACCTCTTTTCATACGGGACAATGGAGCAAGCCAGGAAGTCAAACCTCAATAGACTGAATTTCAGCCAACATTTTTTTCACCCTCTAAGAAATACCAGAAGCTGTGCCTGGTGCTTTCATGCATATTACTCCTTAAGCCTTCCCAAGAAGAAATTTCTTCCTTGGTACCCAGATATTGCCTCCTAGACCTACTATTCACTCATTCATTCATGAACACATGAATTCTGTGGTTATTTATTGTGCCAGACCCTGGGCTAAGTACTGTGGCAGATTTGAATAGAAATATGACACAGTCTCTGTTCCCCAGGGACTCAATCTTATTGGGAAAACAGACATATCAGCTAATGAGTATGATACACTCTGGTAGTTGCCGTTAGACTGATGTGTACAAAGTATTGTGGGAATGAGGAGGGGGTAGCCACTAACTCCCAGGGGGAGTTAAGGAAGGTTTCACAAATTTTTTTTTTTTCACAAAGGAGGGACATTTGAGTTAGGCCTTGAAGGATGAGTAGGAGTTTGCTCACCTGCATAAAGAGAATTGGCTTCCTGTCAGCAGGAATATCCTGGAAGTGTGAAAGGACAGACTATGTTTTGGCATTGGTGTGACTGGAGTAAAGATTTGCTCCAACCTCTGGAACTTAGCCCAAAGAAGCTAGAGGATTGCCCAGGTCACAGAGCAACTGAGTGGCAGAGGCAGTGTTAAGCAGCCAAAGCTGAGTTCATCAGGCCTCTGATCCACATTCACATCTCCTACCCATATATGAAATGCCAGGTCCAAACTCAATGCCCTGTTTCTGTGACCTAGATGCTAACTGACATTTGACAAGCCCTTCCCCTTCCTATTTCCCCTCTTGGGGGTCTGCCTTGGAGTTTTGAGGATTGTCCCTAGCGACAGAGAAGGCACTGATACTCTCCCCTCCCCCACCGTGTGTCCAGTCCATTCCAGTGTTTGATCCTGACCCAGACATTTGCCTAGCACCTGAGTCCTTAGAGCTTAACTTCTGCTGCTGCTGAGACAAGCCCTGTGACCTTCATAATGGATCCTGATCAGCTCTGAGATTCTCCTGCTGAGTATACCAGAAAAAGAGCTGGATAAACTAGGTTGCCAGCCCTTTACTGAGGAGGAGCTACTTTTAATCCCCCAAAGTCTTACAAGGCTGGAAGCGTTTATACCAAAGGTTCCCTGTTTTCTATCTCCTACCATAAGCAGTAATGAGGGAAGAAGGGGAGAGGATTCTTAAATTCCTTGCTAGTTTAGAGGTGGGTACTCAAAAAATACTCAGTGGGCTGATTGATTTGTCAATGGTATCCACCCAAAGATCTCCAGCTGTTCCCCAAATGCTGTAATTCATCTTAGTTGGATTTTTAGAGAACTAATAGAGCTCACTGACAGATAGGGAGGAACTAGATTTATTTTAGATTTGTACCACACCTCTTTTTGGAATGGTTTGTGGCAGATTACAGATTAAAACATAGTATTTTAAAGTAAGACTTCAAGGATGAAACATAAATTGGCAATCAGAATGATGAAAAAGTAACAGTTACCTCCAAACATCACCATGCTCAACACTTATGCTATAAATTTGGCTGAGAGATTCCTGGCAAAAAGACCAAAAGGGAAAACCACTAGGTTACCCAGTGTACATTTTCTGATACCAGAGAGCATATGGAATCTCCTATAGGGAAAACATTTCTCTTCAAGCTAAAGCCAAATCAAAAGTGATTGTGTTGGTCCTTGTCTGAGGGAATCGTAGTTCAGTTCAGTTGTAGGTGCTCACCATCCACTACGTACTAGACCCCACGCGATGCTCCCAGTCTTGTGTGAGAGATAGTCTTGTCCCTAAGTCATCCTAAAAGAAAGTAGACTTGACAGTAAACCATGGTACCATCTATAGGATCCACAAGGACTGCCCCTTGGTTCATGGGAGAATGTGGGAGGGTGGGGAGCCTTAAAGGATGACTAGATTTCAAAAGGCAGAATAGAAGCAAAAGACCAGGCTTTCCACCTTGATTTTACAAAAGATAACAGAAACACCATCCAAAGGGATAGCACAAACTTTTTGAGTGATTACTGTATGTGTCAGGCCCATTTAACAACAACCCTATGGAGAAGGAATTATTATTCCTGAATAAAACTGGAGCTGAATTTGCCCAAGGTCACACAGTAGTCATATGTCAGGATTCGATATCAGGACCATGTGTCTTTCTCATTATACCACCTCGTTTATTCAACCAGGCGGTTCTTTTTAAAAAAAAAAAAAAAATTCATTGTGTTTTTGGTGAAGGTTTACACAGCAGCTTAGGTTCCCATTCAACAATTTCTACACAAGTTGTTCAGCGACACTGGTTCCATTCTTCACAATGTGTGAAGATTCTTATTATTTCCATTTCAGTAGTTCCATTTCCATTAATCTAGTTTCCCTGCCCCCTTACCTTCTCGTCTTTGTTTTAATGGAATTGTTGAGCATTTGGTCTCATATAGGTGATTTTTTAAAGGAGCACAGTATTTGCAGGTGATATATATATATTTTTAACCAATTTAGCTACAAGGTGACCTCAGGGGTTAGTTTCAGTTCAAGATTTGAAGAGTATCTCAGGGCAGTAGTCTCAAGGAGTCCTCCAGTCTCAACCAGTCCAGTAGGTCTCAGCCAGACAGTTCTTAGTTGCAGTTTCCATAAAGCAAGAGAACATAAAGTGACATTCTGGGTGTGAGGAGCTGAAAGAATGTGGTCCATTGATGCTTTGATGGCATAACTTACCCCAGGAATAGAAGATGAATAGAAGGACATTGCTATCACTCACTCAATCATTTACATTTACTCTCTCATTCTCCACTTCCAGATATTTTACTTGAGCTTTTTGGCTGATCTTAGGCCACCGTCAAGTCACAAGTATTTTCTGTAGTTTGTTCATTTTGTACATCTCATTTCTCTCCACTCCCAACTCTTTTTATCACCTCCTCCTCCAATGTTCTAGCCATTTTGAAATAATGCTCAGAAAGTGCCGTGCCTGGTGTACCAGGCATACTGTATCCTTTAAGACTTGGCTCAAATCACATCTCGACCTGGAAGCCTTCCCTGAGTTCCCCCTTCTTTTTGGCCCTCCATGTGGATAAGATAGCCCTCTATTCCTTTCCCACAGAATCTTGTAAACACCTCCCTTTAGCACTATATTTTCATTGTGGATTTACTTATTGGTTTGTAAGTTCCTTATTCATCTTTGTGTCCCCAGAGCCTTGCGCGTTGCCTAGTATATAGTAAATGCTCAATAAATGTTTGTTTAAAGGACAACTACTGTATGTTGTGTACTGTTCTGGGTACTAGGGATCACTAAGACATGGATCCTTCCCTTGAGGAGCTGAGTCTGAAGGAGGAGGCCAATATGTAATGATTAGAGCCCAGTATTTTAAGATCTAAGGGGGCTTGGTGGCACAGTAGTTAAAGCACTTGGCTGTTAACCAAAAGGTCTGTGGTTCGAACCCACCAGCTGCTGCCTGGGAGAAAGATGTGGCAGTCTGCTTCCATAAAGATTTACAGCCTTGGAAGCCCTATGGGGCAGTTCTACTCTGTCCTATAGGGTCACTATGAGTTGGAATCGACTCGATGGCAGTGGGTGGTGGGTCATCATAAGATCTATAATAGGGGGTTTGGACAGCACAGAGGAAGGGGAAAATAACTTAGCCTGGAGAGTCCTTGAAGTCTTCCAGAGGTAGTAATTATGGGCTGAGCAGTGAACTATGAAATATTTTTCCCGAACTAAGAAGTACACCAGGCAGAAGGAAAATCATGTACAAGGACAGGAAAGAGAACCAATGGGGAACTGCAAGAAGTACTGATATTCTGTACCATAATTTGGAATGAAAGTCATGTTTTAGAAACCAAATGTGAGCGAGATAAGGTTGTCATGCTGTTGTGGAGTTTTTAAGACTTTATTATTCTGACAATATTGTTTTTAATCAGTCAGATTAATTTTATCACAAGGCAGTAAAGATGTTATAGTCACCTTTGGTGAAATAAATAGTAACTTACTTATAGTTTCTGGTCTGCCTCCTGTCAAAAATTGTTTGAGTTGATATAATAAAAGATACATCCACGATAAGACTATTAATTTAGAAATAGGAAATAAAAACTGTAGATGAGAGGGAATAATACAATTTCCCAAGGCTCTTTTTCCTTTATTAGCTCACTTGGTCTTTGGCTAGTCCTCTGGGGGTGGACAGCAGGGTTCTATGTAGCTTAGAGCTGGCATGTCAAAGTGCTCCTGTAAATGCTTTTGGGTTCAATACAAACATGAATGTTTCCCACATTTTCCATTGATGCCACAGATATTCGTGGTGCTCTGATTTTTCTCAGAGTTTCTTCTCAGCTTTTTGGTGGAAATAATCATCTTTATTTTGCTATTCTTCAGATTCTTTGCTTGTCTGAGCTTATTTGTCCAAGTTTCTTTAAGATTCTCTTGCCCATTTAAAGTTTTTCCCACATTTTAAAATAAGTCTATGCATAAAATTTGGAAAAATACAAAAGTACACACAGACAAAAAAAGTCTCCCAAGATACTATAACTAAAGGATATTCATGGTTAATTTTCTTTTTATTCTAAAAATTTTGACATCATTTCAGACTTTCAGAAAGTTTTCCAGAATAGAACAAAGAATTCCTGAATACCCTTTGCCAGCTTCCCCAACTGCCCAACTGTTAACATTTTACTATTTTGCTTTCTCTCTCAACCTCTCTCCCTCCCCCTTTTCCTCTCCCCCTCTATCTATCCATTTTTTTCCTGACCCCATTTAAGAATGAGTTGCAGACATCGTGTACCTTTATGTAACTGCAAATGCTTCAGTGTGTATTTCCTAAAATTAAGGACTTATCTTGCATCATCACACTATTAATTTTTTATGTATGTCCTTCTAGATTTTTTCTTTGCACACATTACTTATTTATATTTAAATTAAATAATACATTATTTTGTTTTTATGTATTCATATTTATTTATAGAAAGGAGCCCTGGTTGCACAGTGGTTAGGTGTTGGCTGCTAATTGAAAGGTCAGCAGTTCGAACCCACCACCTGCTCCATGGGAGAAAGATGAAGCAGTCTGCTTCCATAAAGATTATAGCCTTGGAAACCCTACGGGACAGTTCTACACTGTCCTATAAGGTCACTGTGAGTCAGAATTGACTCGCTGGCAACAGGTTTTGTTTTTGGTTTTATATTTATTTATAATGACTTGCTTTTTTTCTTACCAATAAAGAAAGTAGATAATGTCATGACTTTCCATCAGTCCCTGATCTTAGACACAGTGGGTTTCTAGGTGGCACAACATTTTCAACAGACCACTCTACTTCAGAAAATTAATTGTTCTTATGCTCTTCTTGCATGTCTGTCTATTCAGATGTCAGTAGAAACTGCCAAGTAAATGGGCAAGGAGGCAGGTAGGGAAAAGCCTTGAATGCAAATTTAATCTTTATTCGGTAGCCAGCAGAGACTCAGTGAAAGGTTTATAGCAAGGGAGTAAGCTGACAAGAGCTGTGATTTCTGGAGGTTCATTTGACAGTGTGTGCCGAATGAAGTGAAGAAATCAGAGCATGAGGCCATGAGTCACTTGGGTAAAATGGTCCCTAGTACCAAGGGCAAATCTCTGCCCAGGTAGAGCAGAGCTTTCTTCAGCATAATGCATCCTTTTCTCTCACATGTCTTTCAGAGCTGGTTAAAGTCATATGGCTATCTACTTCCCTATGATTCACGGGCATCTGCGTTGCACTCAGGCAAGGCCTTACAGTCAGCAGTCTCCACTATGCAGCAGTTTTACGGCATCCCAGTCACCGGTGTGTTGGATCAGACAACAATCGAGTAAGATTTGCGTAGGACATTGTCTTTTAATTTTCTGGAGTTACATTTGGATTCACATTTTTCATGGCCTTGTGTACACACCATGTTCAACCTACTCTCCTATTTTTACTCCTGCAGTGTTATCCTGGGAGGGAATACCCAAGGTACCTTTTTATGGGAGCTGGAGATATGTTGAGGCGGAAGTCCCAGCTCTGCCATAAACTTGCTGTGTGACCTTGGACAAACCTCTTAACCCTCTGGGTCTCCATTTCCTTATCGTTAAAATGAAGAATTGGACTATAGATGGCCTCTTAAGTTTCCTCTGGCTCTAACAACTTATGGTTCTATGGGTCACCATGTTGGAGTTCCCTGAGATGTACATGTCTCATCTGATACAAAGAACTCTTGAATGAGTTGGCAACTCTTGTTCCACTTTTTCCATTTATCAAACATTTACTGAGTGCCTGCGTGTACCAGGTACTGCGCTTGGTCCTATGATCCCTGCCCTCCAGAGGCTCATTGTTTAATGAACAAGTCATCTGGCTGCACAATCCTGGAACTTGAATGGAAATGCTGAGTTTCGAGGATATATTTGGGGGTTAATGACAAGGAAGTGAAACCACTAGAATGACTGAGATCACTCAGGAAGAGTGCTTGGGAAAGAACCCCATAAAGAAAGCTGAGAAGGAGCAGCCAGAGAGGTAGAAGAAGCCTGGGACTGATGTCATGGCAGTGAAGGGGAAATGGTCAACAGGGTGAGCTGATGCAGAGTGGCCAAGAAGGTCATAAAAGGTGTTTGCTGAGTTTAGTGATGAGGAGGTTGTTGTTAACCTCAGTGGAATGGTGGAGACAAAGTCAGACTGGGGTGGGAAGAAGGGGTGGTAAGAAGTAGAGATGGCAAGTGTCGAGAAATCTTTCAAGAAGCTTGACAGTGAAGGGAAGAAAAAAAAGATGATAGCTGGCGGGGGGGGATTTTTTCTTTAAAATGGGAGAATATTAAACATATTTAAATTTATTTATGAAATAGCCATTAAAAAAGAAAGAAAAAAAGAACAGCATGGAAAATAGCTGGAATGAGTTCCCTAAGGTGGTGATAATGGGGATGGGTAAGGATTCAGGGAATCTTATAGGTGGAGGAACAAGAAATGAGATTGTGGCATTCCATCTGATCGTGGATCAAGGAGCTATCTACCCCTTGGGTAAGTCACTCCTTGAGAAAGTCATCTCTCTGGGCCCTGATTTATCTGTATAAAGGAGTGGTGGGTTATAGCTCTTAAATTCTACGATTCCATTATTCTAAGCTCCTAGGATTTAAAAATTTGGTGAGTCAGGGGTTTCAGGATCTGAAAATTCTGTCCAAACATTTTAATTCCTAAGATTCCCTAATTTTGAGATTGCAAAGTTCTGAGATAATGTATCTGACTGATCGTATGATATGGGTACAGTGGATACCTCGGTCCTGTGGACTCACAAATGAGCTGGTTAAAGACAGCCCAGCCACTTTTCAAAGTGGACGTTATTTTGAGGGCTTTGTGTAGACTACAGGGCAGTGCATCCTGGGGCAGGGGCCCTGGTGTCTCTGCTGAGGCACCAGCTGGCCTTGGGTTTTACTCCATTCCAGAAAGCCCCAGGCCTGTTGGACAGGGTTCAGAAAGTGGCAGGTGGATGGTGACAGGAGGAGGGACAGGGAACAATCCGAGGGAAGAGGACGGCACTTCCCTCTTGCAGTTCTACCCCTACCTCTTCATAGGAAGGCGGGAGAGCAATATTCTGGAGGCATGGATAGGAAGAAGGTGCTCATACTTAATCCACAACCTGAGTGGGTGGTGTGTTTGGTGTGGAATTTAGAGACCTTAGTTTTGGCTCAAGCTCTATTTCTTCTTCTAGGGGCCCTTCCAGTCGTGGTGTAGCTGAGATGGCTCTTGGTTCTCTTCCCAGAGACTGTTAGTAAAAGGAAGCCGTAGTAGCAATTTAAAGTACTATTTTAAGTCTGTTTGACTCTAGTGATTCACTCATTCATTCTTGACTAGCCTTGTGCTAAGCAGTGAAAGAAAAAGCAAAGTGCAGCCTTTGTTTGTTACATTGCATGAACTAATAGTTCATTTATTCATTCAACTAAGTTCTAGTCCTGCCTTCCTATTTTCTGTATTTTGCAAGTTACTTGCTTCATCTGTATATCTTTTCTCTCTTCTGTAAAATGAGGATAATAATTTTGGTTACCTCACAAGGTTGTTTCCAGAATGAAAAATTTTTTAAAAGAGCAAACAATTTGAAAATTCTAAGTGTTCATATAAATGCATGGTGTTGTTCTTATTATGTCTTTAATATTGCTTACTGGATATAGGTTACTATATTAGTAATTAATTATTGATTACTAGTTATAGGACACCAGTCTGGGTAATGTGGAACATACTAAGACGAGTAAGAGCTGGTCAGTTCCCTCAAAGGGTTTTTGATATTGGTTAAAACTGTCTTTTCTCTATATTGCCAATGGCAAATGCTTTTAACAAAACTGCAAATGGGGTCAGATTGTTTTCCCTTCCAGCAATCCCAAAATATAGTCCCATGAGTTAGTCATTAAGCCATCACAGAGAAAATGCAGGGATGGCTTGGGCCCCAATCAGCCATGATTTTTCAAACCTATCCTGGCTCCTTTTTTTTTATCCCCCATCATGTCCCAGACCTATTGTTCCCTAATGTAACTTTACCTGACAACAAATAGTTATCAGGATTTACTTCACTGTAGGCACTGGACTGGCTTCTGGGGCATAAAGATGAATATGACATAGTCCCTGTCCTCAAAGAACTTACCATTTATTAGGGACAACAGACTAATAGATTTAAAATCACAATACAATGTAATAAGTGCCGTGGAGAATTACATTCCAAGTACTATAGTTGTTTACAGTATACCAATGGTACACTTCTTGAACACCTATAGTGAAAGAAAATTTGCTGTCTCCTAAGTGATCCCATTTTACTGTTGCATAGTTTTGATTCATTCATTCAACAAATAATTATTGAGCATCTTCTGTATCAGACACTGTGCTGGCACTGCGGATACAGCAAGGGTCATATCCTCATGGATCTTATGATCTAATAGAAAGGACAAAGACTGAGACTCTGACAGAGACTGGAGGAACCTCTGAGACTGTGGCCCTAAGACACCCTTCTGACCTGGAACTGAAGCCATTCCCGGAGACCACCTTTCAGCCAAACCATAGACAGGCCCACAAAGTACACAATAATACCCAGGAAGAATGTGCTCCTTAGAACAATTATACAAGATCAAAAGGGCAACATTTGCCCAAAAGCAAAGATGAGAAGGCAGAAAGGGGTAGAAAATCAGGACAAAAGGAAACAGGGAAGCTAGGGTGGAAACAAGGAGAGTGCTAACACATTGTGGGGAATATCGTGGAACACTTTATAGAACCTATCAAATGGGAAACGAATTTGCTCTGTAAACTTTCACTTAATGCACAAAAAAAAAGTTTTAAAAATAAGACAAGATGAAGAATAAACAAGGAGGGAAATATATAATTTCAGGTAGTGATAAATGCTATGAAGAAAAATAAGGGGAGTAAGAAGATCGTAGTAGGATGGGGCGGCTATTTTAGATAGAGTGGACAGGGAAGTCCTCTCTGAAGGGATGACATCTGAGCAGAGACTTTAAGGAAGTAAGGGAACACACCATGTGAAGAGGAAGAGGGTTGCAAGCAGTGGGCACAGCAAATTCAAAGCCCCTGAAGTGGGAGTAAATTTAGCATGTTCAGGGGACAGCGAGAAGGTCACTGCGGCTGGAGCACAGTATATGAAGAAAAGAAGGGTGAAGATGTTGTTAGATAGGTGGACAGGGGCTCGATGATGTGAGGCTTATGGTCTAGGGTAAGGAGTTTGGATTTTATTCTAGGTGTTTTGAGAAGCCACTGGAGGGTTTTACCAGGGAGTGATGTGACCTAATTATATTTACAGAACGTGTTCATATATATTCTCTCATTTGCAACTCACTATAACCTTAGAAGGTAAGCACGGCAAGAACTATAATTCCCATGTTGCAATGAGGAAACTGAGGTTAATGTTGGTTCAGTCACTTGCCAGGGGTCCCATGATTAGTGGTGGATCTGGAACTATTGAGCTGAGGCCTTCTGATTCCCAGTCTCTTATACAGCAATGTTTCTTCATATTTGGTTGTGAGTGAATGAATGAATGAGTCAATCAATCATGTTCCTCTCAGGGAGCCACCCAAGGTCTAGGGTGAGGATGCATGCTGCCATTCAGCCTGGGACTGGGGACTATGCAATGCCTTGCTATAATGGCCAGTGACACAATACAAATGTGTGTTTGTGTCTTCTCTCTGCCCAGGTGGATGAAGAAACCTCGATGTGGTGTCCCTGATCACCCCCACTTGAGCCGCAGGCGAAGAAACAAGCGCTACGCCCTGACTGGACAGAAGTGGAGGCAAAAGCACATCACCTACAGGTGCTTTGACTCGTCTCTTTCTCCCTGGCTTTGGCTCCACCCCTCACTCTCTTTTCCTGGCCTGTGTCTCAGAGGCTCACACTATAGGTAGGTCTAGGGATCAGGACCAGGTACTGACAGCCTGAGATTTTGTCCTCCTTGTGGCTTCCAGAGCATGCTGTGACTCCAACTCCAGTTTGGTCCCATGGGGGCTTATTAGCTGTGTTCTGTTTAGAGGCCTATCGTTTTTACTTACAGAAAGTGGGGTATGGATTGCTTAGTAACTTTCAGCTGAGATAAAGAACTGTGGTCATGCTCATCCTTTCCCTGTCACTGCTTGCCAAACCACACTTCATCTGGACTGGATCCCCTACTCCCCAGCTAAAATCAGCCTGATGGACTTCACCTGAGATTCTCAATGCAGTCTTGTTTCTCAAGGAGTATAGAGAACAGGAACTGGATCACAACAATGGCACTACCTGACTGACAGAGCAAGATCAGTCTCCAAGAAAGACCGGAGAACAAGAGCAGAGCCAATGAAGCCCGTCACAGCAGACTCAGACATCAGAATTTGGGGTGGGTTGGGGCAAGGGCCAGGAATAGGGCAGGCTCAGGTGGGCTATGGCTGGCAACTCTCAAGGCTCTGATTCCATCTCAGATGGAACCCTTGGGTTCAGAGGCAGGATCTAAGACTAGGGGGTCAAACCAGAATGAACCAGTTTGAAGCCCTGTCTAAGACAGAGATCTTGGAGTTTCTGCTGACAAGCTGCAGAAACCAGAACAGGGCTTTTGAAGAAATCTGACGAGAAGGAAACTTAAGAAGAAATCTGGGTAGGAAGCGGACTCTTAAGGTCTCCTGAAGAGGTAGAGTGAATCAAGAGAAAAAAGAACTGGTTTCTAACCCAACTCTGACTTGAACTTCTATCACCCAGTCTCCCTGGGCCTCAGTTTCCTTACCTATTGAACAGGTCATGAGGCAGAGCACCCAGCAGTAGTGGTGCTCCTTTGTGCAGAGCCATGAAATATGGATAGATAACCCCCCAAAAATCAAACCTGTTGCCATCGAGTTGATTCCGACTCAGAGAGAGCCTATAGGATAGAGTAGAACTGCCCCATAGAGCTTCCAAGGAGTGCCTGGTGGATTTGAACTGCCAGCCCTTTGGTGAGCAGCCGTAACACTTAACCACTACACCACCAGGGTTTCCAATGGATATATTGTAGCATTAAATAACTAAATCTATGACCAATTGAATCAGATACCACCCTATACCACCTCCTAGATTGTTGTTGTTAGGTGCCGTCAAGTCGGTTCCGACTCATAGCGACCCTGTGCACAACAGAACGAAACACCGCCCGGTCCTGAGCCATCCTCACAATCGTTGTTATGCTTGAGCTCATTGTTGCAGCCACTGTGTCAATGCACCTCGTTGAGGGTCTTCCTCTTTTCCGCTGACCCTGTACTCTGCCAAGCATGATGTCCTTCCCCAGGGACTGATCCCTCCTCCTGAGCAAATAATAACTTGTAGATTAAAAAAAAAAAAAAAAAAGGGCAATAATAGGTGCCAAAGAGACTTTTAAAGGGACTTTTCACTTAAGCTCTTCTTCCTGTTGGATATTTTTGTAACTTTTATAATGTATGTATTTTATATGTATTAGGGAAAAAAGTTAAAATTTAGAAAATGCTATCCACCAACTTACTTTTTTCTGTGAATGGAGTAGAACCTGTTATTCAACACAAACTTTGTCAGAGATCAAATATAAAACACTGATTAAAGCAAAGTTACTCTGTTGAGGCAGGGATCTACTCAGCCTCTTCTTCAACCCCTGGGGTACCTCAGCAGAATTCTAGACTTCAAAATTTGAAGATCACTGGGCCTTATGTTCTCTGATGTCCCTTTTAGCTCTACTAATCTATGATTCTCTGCTCCTCTCTAATGACCCTCCCTTCTCTCGCCAGCATTCACAACTACACCCCAAAAGTGGGTGAGCTGGACACACGGAAAGCTATTCGCCAGGCTTTTGATGTGTGGCAGAAGGTCACCCCGCTGACCTTTGAAGAGGTGCCGTACCATGAGATCAAAAGTGATCGGAAGGAGGCAGACATCATGATCTTTTTTGCTTCTGGTTTCCATGGCGACAGCTCCCCATTTGATGGGGAAGGGGGATTCCTGGCCCATGCCTACTTCCCTGGGCCAGGGATTGGAGGAGACACTCACTTTGACTCAGACGAGCCATGGACACTAGGAAATGCCAACCATGATGGTAAGGCCATGAGAGGACATGGGGTCGTCCTGGGTTGCTCTGAGAAAGCCCTTGGAGGATACCATAGATGAGGTTCCTGCTTCCCAGAGCTTCTGGTCCAAGGACTAAAACCTAAGGGTGGGAACTGTGATCATTAGTGATACTCAACACTGGGCCCACCAGGGCCAGAGCCACAGAGATGGGTTAGATCACTTAGTTGATGATCCAGTTAGCCTGAGTCAGGAGGGAGTGGCTAGGCCATGATTAAGAGGATAAATTAATGGATCGGAGGTTGGAGAAAAAGGTAAAAAGGCATTAAGCTTAGGGTCTGAAAGTGGTAGGCTCCAGCCTGACTGATGAGCGCTACAAAGTCCATCTTATGGAAGGACATGATGGATTCTCCCTCAAGTCAACCTCACAGGTGAACAACCTGCCCTGCACCACTATGATTCAATTAATATCTATGAAGCAAGAGTTGATAAGGTGCAGTAATAATAATAATACCCTTCAGGTTGCAAAAGAGTTTCCTCATCAATATTTACTCACAGACACTTGCCTAGTAAGTAAGTAGGCAAATACACATTATTATGTCCATTTTTAAGATGTGGAGTTTGGGGTTCCAAGTGGTGACAGGACTTATCTCAAATGGCACAACTAAGTGATAGCAGAGCTGGGGTCTGGTCCAGCTGGAACCTGGTCCAGCTACCTAGCTATGTGACTAAACAGCAACAAAAAAAAAAACCCAAACCCGTTGCCATCAAGTCAATTCTGACTCATAGTGACCCTACAGAACAGAGCAGAACTGCCTCATGGGGTTTCCAAGGAGCAGCTGGTGGATTCAAACTGCCAACCTTTGGTTAGCAGGCTGTGTGACTAAAAAAGGGTCAATAATTCACCCTCTGTCTCATCTGTAAAATGAGGGACTGGATTAGATGATATCCAAGGTCCCTTCCAACTCTAATGAAACATGCTGCAAAGCCCAGGAGGATCTGAACAACAACAAAAGACATCCTGTCTGCTCTCTGGAAGTCCAGAGTCAAGTTGGGGAGAAAGACGTGTACATAGGTAACCCTGTCACAAAGCAGAACGTACTGAAGGCTGTAGCAATGTTACCAAGAAAATGCAGTTGGAGTCTGGAGGAGAAAGGGCAGAGAATTCTGGCTTTTAGATTATAACAGATAGTGAGTAGTGCTTTAATATTCTAAGACCTATGCCAAGTGCTTTCTACATATTATGTTGTAGATAAATATAATTATTATCCCCCATTTTACAGATGGATAAACTGACGCATAGAGAAACATTAGGCAAGGCTATTTTAAGGTCCCATAGTTGGTAAATGGTGAGGTACGGTTTTGAACCTAGGAATTATGACCCCAGAGCCCATACTTTTAGCCACTTCAGTGATTCTCAAACCGCAGAGAACATGAGAACCACCTGGAAAATTTTTTAAGACTGCAGATTCCAGGCTCCAGGCCCTTACCTTCTTACTATTCTGAGAGAGCCAGGGAATCTGCATTTCATCTAATAAACTCCCCAGTACTTCTGAGGCAGGTATTCTACTCCATCACCTTGCAAAACTGTTTTACGCTCCAGTTTCCTAACTTGCCTGATCATAAGAAGCAGCTGGGTTCTTCTTATAAATATGGATTCTGAGGTCCTTCCCCTGGATATTTTGATTGTTATATTTAGGCACGTTTGGGAAACACTGGGTATTCTTTTTCCCTAATCTTGGCATTGCTTCAGGCTCAGAGCAGACTCTTGAAGGCCCATTTCCTCACAGAGGCCCTGTTTGGTGTCTAGAGACAGGGACTACCTCCTTGAGAACGCTTCATATCATTGTTCAGATGATGGTTTGGCAAAGTTATGCCAAAGTTAGCCTAGACAAAATTACAAAACTGTTAAATTTCTCTTTTTCTTTTTGTTCCCTTTCCTATCACCCCCCATTTTTTCTGTACTGGTATCTCTCCCCCTATGTCCTAGATGTGTTTCCTGGCTTTCTGAGTACCTAATTTTTTTTTTTTAATCTTTATCTAGGTCTTATTCTTGGATCACTGTCAGGCATGGCTGTCTGTGCTAACTGATAAGGTGTGAAGGGAAGAGAACTAACATTTTTGAGCCCCTATTATGCGCCAGGCACTGTTAGCTGATAAGATTTTAGTTATACCCCTGATAGACATAAGTGAATTTTAAAATGGTTGTTGTCCAGAGGAGGCACTGGGAAGACACTCCTACTCCCCTGCCCTCCCCTTCTTCCCTACTCTGGGAGTTTGCACCTCCCACAACCACTCCTGGCCTTTGGGGAACTTGTTGGGCCCAGCCTCACCCTCCCACGAACTGCTGGAGGTGTGTGGGGGAAGGAGCCGGGACCTGTGGATGGGCACCATCCCAACACTCCTCCCATCTGTCCCACCCCATCTTTGATGAAAGACTGCCAGCTCTGATAGGAATTCCAAGGTGTGTAATGTCTTCATTGGACAAGAGTCAGGACTTTTCTCTGCTTTGGAAAACCTGAGCATGGACTGTCCAGATGTAACTCATGACCACAGCAATAGGTCAACTATAGAGAATGGAAACTCAGTAGATTACCCCCAGGACAGGCTCTGGAATGGGAGGGAAAAAAAAACAAGATTTATTGAGCACCTGTACATTATCTCATTTGATTTCCACATAAATTCTACAAGGGAGTGAGCAGAGTCTCCTGGGAAATTTTGTTTATTGGCTTTCTTTTTAGTTTCATTAGGGAAAATGTCAAACTCACAGAAGTAGGGGGAATAATAATATGAACCCCTGGGTACCTGTCACCCTGCTTCAGCAATTATCAACACTATGTCATTCCTATTTCATCTACCTCCCCCACTTTTATATTTTGGCTGATATATTTTAAAGAAAATCCTAGGTACATTATCATTTCACCTGTAAATACTTTGCCTCTAATAGATAGTTTTAATATAACCAAAAAATCATTATCAACCCAACAAAATGAATCATTTCTTAACAAATTCTAATATACAGTTTGTGTTCATTTTCCTAAATTCTCTCAAAAATGTCATTTACAGTTGTTTGCTTGAGTCAGGAACCAGACCAGATCCACACATTGCATGTAGTTGGTATGTCTCTTAAAAAAAAAAAAAATGTCTCTTAAAGCCCTCTTAATTGAAAGCAACTCCCTCCCCATTTTCTCTTTTCCCCCATGACATTTATTTGTTGAAGAAACTGGGTCATTTGTCCTGAATATACTCATTTGGCTTGACTAGACTCAGGTTCACTTTTATCAGGTCTCTCTTCCCTATATTTCCTGAATCTTAGTAATTAGATCTAGGCTTGACCAGAATCAGGTTCACTTTTTTTGAGAAGAATACTCCCTAGGTGGTACCAGTGCTTCTATTGCATCACTTCAGGAGGCACATTTAACTCACGTCGTCCCACTGTCTTAGTTATCTAGTGCTGCTATAACAGAAATACCACAGGTGGATGGCTTTAACAAAGAGAAATTTATTCTCTCACAGTCTAGTAGGTTACAAGTATAAATTTAGGGTGTCAGCTCCAGGGGATGGCTTTCTCTGTCGGCTCCAAAGGAAGATTCCTTGTCATCAATCTTCCCCTGGTCAAGGAGCTTCTCAGGTGCAGGGACCCCAGGTCCAAAGCACACACTCTGCTCCCAGTGCTGTATTCTTGGTGGTATGAGATCCCCAACTCTCTGCTTGCTTCCCTTTCCTTTTATGTCTGGAGAGATAAAAGGTGGTGCAGGCCACACCAGGGAAACTCCCTTTACCTTGGATCAGGGAAGTGATCTGAGTAAGGGTGGTGTTACAATCCCACCCTAATCCTCTCCACATAAAATTACAATCACAAGATGGAGGACAGCCACAGAATACTGGGAATCATGGCCTAACCAAGTTAATATACACATTCTGAGGGGCACGTAATTTAATCCATGACGCCCACTTGTAGTGATGTTAAGGTTGATCGCTTGGTCCAGGTTGGGTCACCCTGACCCAACCATTTTAAAATTCACCTGGAGAACTTAAAAAACAAAACTAAAAAGATTGCCTAAGCCCTAGGCAAGCCTCCTGAATCATAAAAATCTCCTCCATCTGTGTAGTTAAGAAGCTCCCCTGGAGATGCACCGGATTATAAAAGGTGATTCCGACCCCTTACCTAGTTGGAATCCGTGTGAGAGGCAGTCTAGCCCCCCACACCTTGAAGTTGGTTTCAGGGCCACTTCTGGGCACCACAACCCAATCATTCACCGTCCTGGTCCCTTTCAAATGAGTCAACCAGTAAAGTCAACAGATATTTACTGAGCTCTGATGGGGAGGGAGCTGAGCCCTGGGATGCTCCTGTGTAGGGAAAGGTAAAAATACAGGAAAAGTCATCATGACCAGCATTCACAGTGTCAAGATCCCTTCCACACACACTCCTTCAGTGTCTCTTCCTTCATCCTGGGAGATGGAGCAGGCAAGGGTAATAGTCTCCATTTAACAGATGAGGAAAGTAAAATTCCAAACAGTTAAGAAAGTCACACAGTTGGTAAGTGGCAGAGCCAAATTTGAACCCAGGACTCTGCATTTTTAACAATCACCTCAGGCAGTTCAGCTGCAGGTGGTCCAAGGACCACATCTGGGAAAATACTGAATTCTGGGCACGGTTCTATCTTGAGTGCTATCACCTAGTGGTTCTATCTTGAGTGCTGTCACCTAGTCGTGTTAAGCACAAAGCTTGCTCTCAAGGAGCTCACAGTTCTGGGGCAGATGAGAGTGTGCATTAGTGCAGGGTAGAAAGTGGTCAGTGCCACAAAGATTGTTCAGGTGAACTGCTGGGAGAGTGCAGAGGAGGAAGCACTCTCTGACAGCTGTGGAAATCAAGGAAGTCTTCCTGGAAGATGTGGCATTAAGCTGAACTTTGAAGGAGGAGGATATGCCAGGTAGAGGGAGCAGCATTAGAAAAAAAAATAGA
Source organism: Loxodonta africana (assembly GCF_030014295.1). Lineage (NCBI taxonomy): Eukaryota > Metazoa > Chordata > Mammalia > Proboscidea > Elephantidae > Loxodonta > Loxodonta africana. Next base: position 34,530,238 of record NC_087365.1, read on the forward strand.
GGCAAAGGAAAATGCTGTAACCTTTTTGGGGGGTTGGGGGAATCAATGAGATGGGAATCACCAAATCTGGAGGCCTTAAGAGAAGGAAATGAAGCAGAGACACGGGCACTTGAGTAGCCAGCCAAGTAGACTGTCAAGATACTTGCTAGGAGTCCCAAGGACTTGAGCTCCCAGGCCCACAGGTATACTTCTACTGGGGATGCTGGTCCTCCACACAGCTCAGTGTGACCCTGCTAATTGATAATAGTTCTGTGCCAGGCATCAGTATGAGCGCTTTACCGCCTTGCCTCATTAATCTTCACCTGCATGCTTATGATGAAGGTACCTTATTACCTTCATTTTACAGAGGAAAGATTTAAAATGTCACACCACTAGGACATGGCAGAGCTATGGATTCAAAACCAGGCGGTCTGGCTCCAAAAGACTGTACTTCTGACCACTCTGCTTCCCTGCCTCACCGTCTTGGGGAGGGAAGACCTTAACAGCCTCCTGTCAGTAAAGCACGGATCATCTCTATACCAGGCCTCTCCTCCTCGTGCCTCTGTTTTTCCCCTCTCCAACTCCAGGAAGTCCTTCTGCCCCTTGGCCTTCTCCTTCCAAGTCCTCCCCTTAGCACTGCCCCCACCCGCACTGCCACCCAGTAACTGGTCTTTTGGGTTTCTGTGCAGTAGAGCGCCAGGTCCCTGTCTCTTCCTTTTTGTCCTTGGAACAAACCTGCAGGCCCATTTCCTCCAAAGGCTTACTCTTGGCCTCTGCAGAGACCCAGGCGCAAAGGTCAACAGAGAACAGACACAGGCCAAGGACAAAGGTTCAGAATCTCTCCAGGGGCTCAGAACCCAGCTGAGATCCCTGTGGATGCCCCTGAGGAAGGACCTGGTCAGGAGACAGAGGCCCAGAACAGGTTGTCCCAGGCTAAAGAACAGACCAGGAGCCAAGCCAGGACTGGACCCCAGGAAACAGAGCTGCCTTCTGCTGGCTCCATCAGCCACCTTTGTTTGGATGGAGCTCAGAGATGAGCTCACCCTTCCCCACTGCCAGAGGGACCTGGGCCCAAGGAAGGACCTGGGGGCAGCCTGCATTACCATGCCAGCTTGCCCTTCCCCGGCAGAAGGCCAGCCCCAGGCTTTTGGCCAACTTTGCACTGATTTTACCCATCCCCCTGCCTTTCCATTGCTCAAAGGCAGCTTTGCTGAAGACACTGGTGGTGTCAGTAGAGTGGCAGGCACACACTTCCCATCGGTTCTGGGTCTGCCACATGGGGTTCTCCTTCTTCCCAAGACCTTAGCCAGGAAGGCCAGAGACAATCCCCACGCACATCTGACCCTCACGGCTAGGCTGGGGTGGGGCAACTTTACTAGTGATCCTGGGGCCCGGGGAACAGAAGGATTTCTGATCACCTCAAAGGCTCCTGGCGGCCTTTCCTGGACTTAGAGGTGGCAGGATTAGGGGTGAAACATGCCTTAGGGCTGGGAGATAAGAGGCAGGGGTCTGTAACTGGACAGACAGGAGTCAGGACTGTTGATACAATGGCCTGCCCAACTCCCTGCCCCTTATATTTCTTTCCCAAAGCCGGGGTTACTTGATACTCTAAATGCAAGGCTTGCCCCATCCCAGGATGAGAAGCTTATTCTGTAATCTCAGGACATTCGGCTCTTGGAACTCCACTGGCCCTGGGCTTCCTTTCTAGTAAATGGGCTTGTTCCAATAACCAAGTTTCTTTCTTACGTATCATAACAACAATGGCTACTATTCAGTGCCATGCACTTTACATATGTTACCTTATTCAACCCTGTGAGGTGGGAAATGAGGAAATTGAGGTTCGGAGCGTAGATCTACTGGCCAAGTTCAAGGTAGGGGGCAGAGATGGAAATGAACGAGATCAGTCCCACATAGGGGCCCTTGTTTGTAACCACCATGCCATGCTGCTGCCTCAGTTTCATATGGAGATCCTGCATCCCACTGTCAGCACCAGGATCTTGTTTTTCCCACATGTGAATCCTTGCTTTGATCTTGGCCAATAGTTCAGTTCCTCCAGGACTGAGGTCTCCCCAGATTGAAAGCTGTCCCCAACGCCTGGGGCCCTGCTTGCCCCTGTGCATCCTGAAGACCAGCCTGCCCCCCTCAGGGCTACCCCTACTTATACTTCCACCTTGACTCAGACCCTTTTCATCTCTCACCTGGACCTTTGTACCAGCTTCCAAACTGATCCCCCTACCTCTGGTCTCATTCCCCTCTAATCCTTCCTCCAACAGCAGCCAGAGTGACTTCATCTGCCACCACCCCCACTCAACTTAAACCCCCCACTGGCCAAGAAGCAAATCCAAATTCTTGCGTATGGCATTACAGAGCCCTGCTTGCCAGCCTGAGTGACCTCATCGCTCTCTGGCCCTCCCCACATGCTTTGTTCCAGAGCCAAGTGAAATAAAACCACTTGTCCCTGGACTTCGTTTATAGCATTCCCTCTGCCAGGAATGCTACCCCCACTCCTCTTCCTCTCGTACCCTCTGAACCCATTCTTCTGTTTATCTTTCAAGACTTAACCTTCATGTTTAATGAAGCTTTCCCTGAACACCTTCCTCCAAATTTAAATGACTCCTCCCTCCTCGAGTCCCCACTGCGCCCTTACAGTCATCCATTAAAGCATCTGGGACACTGTTGCACATATTTTGTCTCTCTGTTCATACTGTCCACTATATTTGAGAGTTCTGGAAGGCAGGGGTTATGTTTGATTTCTCTTTATGTCCCCAGTGTCCAGCACAGGCCTTGACACCAAGCATATGCTCAGCATTTACTGAATTAATGGATTGACTGGGTGCCCTGTGCACCTCCACATCCCTCTCTTCACAGGCAATGACCTCTTCCTGGTGGCTGTGCATGAGTTGGGCCACGCACTGGGCCTGGAGCACTCCAATGATCCCAGCGCTATCATGGCACCCTTCTACCAGTACATGGAGACACACAACTTCAAGCTGCCCCAGGATGATCTCCAGGGCATCCAGAAGATCTATGGTGCGTGGCAAGGGACAGCAGGCTGTCACTCCTTCTCTGCGGCTGGGCTGTGACTGCCTGCATGTCAGGGGCAGGGGTAGGATGGGGAGCTTTGCTATCCATGGGCACAGTTGGTGTGTTTCTTATTTTCACATTGCTTTCTTAGTTCTCTGAACTTGGGCTTTGCTTTCTGTGTGTACTTTGATTTCATATTCTTGGGCCAGGAGTCAGGAGGCCTGGATTCAGGTCTCAGACCCATCTCTGACTGGTCTCAGATCTTTAGAGACTTCTAATGTCTTTTCTTGGCCAGAAAGGACAAAGTTTTCCCTGGCACATTTGGGAAACCTAGGGGAGGGTCTAATCTGTGACTGGGAAGAACAAAGTGAAAGAAACCCACCCACTGCCTCTTCTCTACCCACTTGCCCTTCCACACACTTGCCTCTTACCTCTTATGGTTCATTCACTGGATGGTGACTGAGTACCCTCAAGGAGTCCCGCCTCTAGCTGAGAGATCCACACATCTGCCCAAGTAATGATGATACCATGTGAGGATTATAACCCAAGCTTTTTTCTTGAAAAAGAAAAAAATGAGAAACAAGGCTGATATTCTGATATTTCTGAAAGGCCTCATATGCCATGTCTCTTTCCTTGTTCTCTGTTCACACAGGTATGTGAAGTTCTTGTCAAATGAATCCGTTGCAATGGGAAGACCAGTTTACTTGAGCAAATAAATGTCCATCAACATTGCACAGGAAAAGAAACATGCCCTTTTAAGGCGCCTGCTCCCATAGCCCACAGGCTATGGGGCACAGGAGGAGGGCTCCCTCTGGAAGCCCTGAGGGCTTCTTGAGGGAGGTGGCCCCAGCCAAGGCCCTGGAAGATGGGCAGGATCTCCATAGGTGAAGCAGCAGAGGACCAGGTGGGGCCGTGGGGGCTGGAAGGTATTTCAAAGGTAGAATGGACAGGATTTGCCGATACACATGGAGGTGAGGAGGTGTGGAAGAGGGTCAAGGATGACTTCTGGCTTTTGTAATTGTGGGGTAATAGGATTTACCAGTTTGCAGCTCAGAGATACGGACTGGGATATTGAGTTGGGATAGTTAGTGTTCAACACAGGAGGCTTTAGCCACGTAAGGCTATTGACATTTAAATGTATATTAAATAAAATTAAATTCTCAGTTCCTTGGTCACACTAAGAACTGGTCACATATTCCAAGTGCTCAACAGCCACCTGTGGTTAGAGCTTCTCCAACGGACAGCACAGATACAGAACATTTCCATCATCGGTTCTCCTGAAGAATTCTGATACAGGTCCATAAAGCTGTGAACCTGGATGAGATCACCTAGGGGAGTAATTTCCATTGGATCTTGCCTTGAGATTCCAACAAAAAATATTGATGCTCAGACCTCACCCCAGGGACTTGGTTTTAACTGGTCTGGGGTGCCTCCTGATCATCAGAGGTTTTAACGGCTCCCCTGATGACCCTAAGCCAGGGGCGTTCGGACCTTTAGAGTTGGGCAGATGAGGAAAGGAAGCTGAGAAGGAACAAACTGTGGAGTAGGAGGAAAACCAGGAGAGTCCAGATTCTGGAAACTGAGAGTCTTTAAAGGAGAGAGTTTCTATGACTGCTACTCAAAACGTGGGCCTCCGACCAACGTCGGCATCACCTGAGAGCTTGAAGGATCACAGAATCGCAGGCCCCACCTCAGGCCCTATCTGTGAGTCATAATCTCCAGCTTCAACAAGATCCTCAGATGATTCATGTGCACGTCAAAGTCTGAGAAGCACTGTCCTACAATACTGAGTCAAGTACCCCTGAATTTTGCAACACGGAGGTCACTGGTGATCTTGACAAGAGCAATTTCAGGGGGTGATGGGGCAGAAGCTGCAGTGGAGTGAGATAAAAAATGAAAGGGAGGGGGCAAGAAAGTGGGGCCAGCTATGTGAAGGGGGGCAGAGAAATAAAAGATAAATGGTATTATCTGGAGGAGGATGCAGGGTTGAGAAGTTTCTTTTTGTCCTAGATGGGAGCAACTTTGTATGCTAATAGGGATGATCTAGGGGAAAAGGAGAGGGTGATTATGCCAAGAGAGGGGAAGAACTGAGAAGCGGGAGAAGGGGTGAGGGTGTGGAACATTGAGGCTAGGGAGGGACATGTTCTGTCTTGTAACAGAAGAGAAAAAAGAGAAGATACCAGATTTGGGGAGGAAAGATGAGAGTTCCCATCTAATGACTTCTATCTTCTCAAAGATGGGGGAACAGGTGGAGTGTGACAGACTTCTCTTGGAGCTGCCTAGTCAGGATGAGGATAAGGCATGGCGGTGGGAGGCAGGAAATGGCTGCCCCTTCTCTAAGATGCATACCCTTTCTCCAGGACCCCCAGCTGAGCCTCTGGAGCCCACCAGGCCCCTCCCCACGCTCCCTGTCCGCAGGATCCACTCACCGTCTGAGAGGAAGCATGAACGCCAGCCCAGGCCCCCTCGGCCACCCCTCGGGGACCGGCCATCCACACCGGGAGCCAAACCCAACATCTGTGATGGCAACTTCAATACAGTGGCCCTCTTTCGGGGCGAGATGTTTGTGTTTAAGGTAGGGCCAGTCAACTGGCGCCACACAAGTGGTCCCTCTCACTTCTTTCCCCATCGCCTGAGACTGAGAACACTGCTGCTCTGGAATTAGGCCTGCTCTGGGGCCTGGAGGGGAGCTTGCCTGGTGGCCAGGACATGGGATCTTTTCCTGAGTGAATCAACTGTCCATTTCTGAGGGGGAGAGAGGAAGATTGGTGATTCTGGACCTTCCCAAGGGTTAACACTGAGGAAAAGGGCTGGAGGCCAGCTTCTGGCCTGTGAACTGGAGCAAGCCACCTCCCTTCTCTGGACTTCAGCTTTTCTACCTAAAAGCTGGGGGGAGTCATTCCTCTATTTACAAAGGGCTATGGGAACTTTTTTTTTTTTTTTTAGAACATTAAGTGAGCTGTAAAGATGCTTTTTTAAAGATGCTAGGCTTGGGGTAGGGACTTGATCAGTGGTGGCTGATCTAGTCCAGATCCTGCCAGGGCCTGAGAGGCTGGTACTGAGGTGTGCCTGGAAGAAAGCTGGCCAGACTATGTCTTATCACCTGTCCTGTTTCTGTCACCTTAGCATGGGCTGACTGGGTGGCAGCCTGCTTGGTGTGTTGCAGGTTGGGTTCTCTGGGAAGCAGACTTGGAGACGGTGTTTGGAATGCAGGATTCTTATTAAGGAGTACCTTTGGCATCAACAGCTGTGTAAGGGGTGAGGAGGAAGCAGGACTGGGTAGAGGGGGCAGTCAAGCAGCAACAAAGGCCCATTGCAGACTTGGTCACCCCTACAGGGAGCTCTGTAGCTAGAATGGCCCAAGATGGATGGAACTCTATACCCCTGCCTCATTCAGTCACTGGTTGAGGAAGGGCACCACCTTAAGGGAGGCTGTCTGAAGCTGAGGCCATCCCTGAAGGGGCTGACAGTTGAAAAAGCATCCTTTGACCACACACCCAGCCACTGAAGGGGGGTCTTGGCAGCACACCTCGTCTCCTTCACACTGGGTGGTGTGAGGAAGGCAGGCCCACTCCGTCCATGAGTTTTCTCCAGCAAGCCTTGAGTGCTAAGCAAGAACTAGAGGACGCGGAACAGCCCCAGTCCTGCTCTCACTAAATGGCTCTAGGCAAGTCACTTGGCCTTTCTTAAGACTCTACTTAACAGAGGTGTGAAGGTCAAAACAAGGATAAAAAACCAAATATGAAAGTGCTTTGTAAAACACCCTTAAAAAATCTTTTCTAGCTTTTGTACCATCTTTTACAGATCACATTCATTCTTCTGCACCTATTTCTCTTTGATCCTCCCAACTGACCTGTTTATAGGCAAGTCTGGGTTTTATCATCTCTGTTTACACATAAGAAAACAAAGAGGCTGGGAGGTTCTGGGACTTGCCCAGACAGCTTACCAGGAAAGGGCAGCAGTGGGCACAGCCATCAGGTTTGAAGAGAAGGGGTTATCAGACTCTTTGCCTATCTAACTCATTGCCAACAAGTGGGTTCCAACTCATTGCAACCTTATAGGACAGAGTAGAACTGCCCTATTCAGTTTCCAAGGAGCGGCTGGTGGATGAGAACTGCTGACCTTTGGTTAGCAGCCAAGATCTTAACCTATCTAGGTGCCATTTATTCAGCACTGACTACATGCCCAGTACTGTTCTAGGCACTTTGCCTACATTCTTATTTGATCCTGTTATTACTCCCATTTGCAGATTAGAGTCAGGAGGTTAAGTACTTTCCCCCAGGCCATGCAGCTGTAGGTGGAGGAACCTGAAGTCACACTGGGTCTTGGGAGAATTCCCATAGCTTGCTTCCTGCCATCCTTGCCTTACTGGATGGAGTCAGCCCCTTGGAGGGCGCTCTGCCCAGGTTCAGTGACACCCAGTGCTTCCCACCAGCCCAAGAATTGGTCTGGCTGATGTCAGTGACTCTCTGCTGCCCCCATGCGGCCACTCTAGGCCCTGACATAATCCTTCCAGCTGCTCCACGCCTCCCCACCCTTGCTGGGTCTGTCTGCAATCCGTCTCATTGTCCCTGGATTTCTGCTGTTGTGGGTTTCTGTTGCTGCTCTATGACAATCCTTAATGCCCTGCCCCAGGGAAGGGGAAGGGAGGGACAGTCCTACCTAGCGGGAAAGTTCTGCCTCTGCTCCTGACTTACCACCCAACCTTGGGGGAGTCATTTATCCTCTCTGGGCCTCAGGTTATTCACCCATTCAGTGGAAATTACAATCTCCTGCCCATTCATTCCTTCATTTCACAAAAATTTCTCGATAACTGACCCGGGCTAGGTCCTGGAGGTTCAAAAACGACCTAAACTCCAATCTCCCCCTGAGCAACTCCAAGCCCAGTGTGTTTTAGTTTATATGGACAATAGGATTCATCCATTCACTCCAGGGGACACATCATTGCAAGAAGTGTGATGTACTGAGGCCCTCAGGTGAAGACTGACTCCCTGCAGGCTCAGGAAGGGCTTCCTCAAGGCGATGCTGTATCAGCTGGGGCTTAAGCAGTTCAAGGCAGCTCCCCAAAAAGAACTTGAGGAGGAAATTCTAGGTACCAGGAACTACCTGTACAAAGGCAGGGAGGCAGAAAATGGCCTGGTTTGGGGGAACGTAAGGAATCCCAGTGAGGCCAGAGCATCAGACAAGGGGAGGCGATGAGAACAAGAAGTGCGGCTGGGGCTAGATTGTTATTGCAAAGGGCCTCACATGCCTGGCCAGGGCATTAGGGATGGCCCTGCAGGTAGCAAGATCCACCGGGAGGTTTAAATGAGAGTCACGTGAACACTTCTCTTTCTTATAGGGCTTTGAAAGGAAGGAGCAGTGGATGGACAGACTCCATGGAGGGTTGCAAGGCTGGGCCCAGGGGAAGGTGTGGGGTTGTGGGGCTGGAGTCACTGGGTTCAGAGGCAGACACTGCCATGTCTTTCTCCCCCCAGGATCGCTGGTTCTGGCGCCTGCGCAACAACCGGGTGCAGGAAGGCTACCCCATGCAGATCGAGCAGTTTTGGAAGGGCCTGCCTGCCCGCATAGATGCAGCCTACGAAAGGGCTGATGGCAGATTTGTCTTCTTCAAAGGTAATGCAGCCTGTGCTGTGGGAACGGGGACAGGTCCCTGCCCCTCTCGGGACCTCTTTTTTCCTATCTATAAACTGAAAGAGGTGGAAGGGAGGTCAGATGCACTGCCAGGGCCCTTCTAGCCCTACAGAGACACTGACATCTGGCAGGACAGATCCCTCAGGCAGGCAATCCACAATCGGGGGAAATCAAGTCAGGAAGGACTTGTTGAGTAGGGTCTGTAAGTGCCAAGGTTGGTGGATAACAGGTCTTCCCACATGACTTAGAAGGTGGTACAGGCATCAGAGACCATCCAGTGCTCCATGGAAGACTATCCCTGTCAGCTCTGTAGGAGCTCAGGGAGGAGGCCACACATAGGCTGGAGAAGCCAGAGGAGTGGGAACTAGGGAGCTGACATGATAGCACACCCATGCTGTATGTAGCAGTGTTCTAGGTTGTCTCACATCGATTATCTTGACTTGACAATGGGTAAGATACAGACGGTGAGAAGCTAGGGGGAAAAAAGCATTCCAGGGGAAGGAACACTGTGGGCACAGGAGTGGTGATGGGAACATACATTCAAAGGGCTTAGAAGACCCCCTGACAGCCACGGAGGCCCCAAATTGGAAAACTGTGCCAAGTGGCCTGGAAAGTAGTTTATGGGCGAATCTTTAAGAATGTGGTCTTGATCCATTGGGCCAACCTTGGAGGTTCAGTGTGTTCAGAGAAAGCTGAAGGGCAGGTAGCAGTGCAGCAGGGCAGAGGCAGGGAGGCCATTTCTAAGATGGCTGCTGGCACTGAGGGAAATGGTGCCTATAAGGCCCAACCCAGGGCAGGAGCAGTGGGGGTAGAGAGGAGGGGACAGTGCAAGGAGATTAAAAAGGACTTCTACGAGGCAGACTGCTGAGAGGAGAAAGAAAGAGAGGGTCAGAGATGATGGCAGGATTTCCTGTTGGGGACACTGGGAGGCAGAGAGGTGATGAAGGAAAAATGCCCTCTGTGGTGAACATGACTTGGAGATATCCACAAGCCAATGGGAAGTCGCGGCATCTGGTCTAGTGGGAGAGTGACTTTGGCTGTCATTGGTGGCAATGGGGAGAGTAGTAGTGTGTGTAGAGCCACAGGCGTGGTGGAGATCACTCGGAAAAGAAAGAAGTCACATGAGAAGAAAAGAGGGTGGAGCACAGAGCCTGGGCAGCATGCAGCATGTGGCCCAGCATCCATGACTGGCTTCTGACTTCCTGCCCCCTAAGCTCTGCCTAGAAGCCCTGATGGTGTAGTGGTTAAGAGTTTGACTGCTAACCAAAAATGTGGGCAGTTCAAATTCACCAGGTGCTCCTTTGAAATCCTATGGGGCGGTTCTACTTTGTCCTATAAGGTTGCTGTGAGGTGGAATCAACTTGACGGTAATGGTTTACAGGTTTTAAGCTCTGCCTGGGCCCGGGGCCTCAGTCTGCTACCAAGGAGATCAAACAGGCCTAGGGCTCCAGACACTGTGCATCTATCAATGCCAGTCCCAGTAGAAGATGGGCAAGTGGCACTAGCCTCAACCTCTGGCATTGAGAGACTGGGAAAGGCTGATTCTGGGTTCCTCTTGACCACAGGTGACAAGTACTGGGTGTTTAAGGAAGTGACGGTGGAACCTGGGTATCCTCACAGCCTAGGGGAGCTGGGCAGCTGTCTGCCCCGGGAAGGCATTGACACAGCTTTGCGCTGGGAACCCGTGGGCAAGACGTACTTCTTCAAAGGCGAGCGGTACTGGCGCTACAGCGAGGAGCGGCGGGCCACAGACCCTGGCTACCCCAAGCCCATCACCGTGTGGAAGGGCATCCCACAGGCGCCCCAAGGGGCTTTCATCAGCAAAGAAGGATGTACGTGAGGGCCCAGCTGGATGGCGGTAGGGGTGGCCCGGGGACTCTCTTGGCATACTCTGATTGCTCGGTAAAGATCAGCACAAACCTAATCCTCTCAAATGTGGAGACTGATCCAGTCCTCACAGCCCGCTTCTCCGTATTTGTCACCCTCATGGCACTCTCTCTCTGACTCCAGTCACCCAGAGCTAGGTCAGATCTCACAAGGTAAAAGGGCACTGTCCTTCAGACCGTCAAATAGGTAGATGCCAGCTGCAAGTTTAGGGAGTCCACAAGACACCCCAACCTTCTGCAGTGCTAGCCACAAATTTGGGGATGGTTTCCCACTAACCCTTCAGGATGCCAGCCACAAGCTCGGGAGTCCACACAACACTCTTAATTTCTGACCTGAGGGCTCCTACTGCCCGTTTGGGTTCACTAATTTACTGGAATGACTCACAGAATTCCTGGAGAGTAAAAGGGCCCTGGGTGGCACAAACAGTTTATACTTGACTACTAGCCTAAATATTAGTGGTTCAAACCTTCCCAGTGGTGCCATGGAAGAAAGGCCTAGAGATCTGCATCTATAGAGATTTCAGCCAAGAAAATCCTATGGAGCAGGTTCTACTCTGTAACACACGAGGTTGCCATGAGTTGGAACCCTCTTGATGGCAACAAGTTTATACCATATTTACGGTCACAGATTAATTATTAGAGCCAAAAAGGATAAAAATAAAGATGTACAGGGCGAGGTCTGCGAGGGGTTCTCAATGCAGATCTTCCGCATCCCAAGGGATGCACTACCCTCCTGAGGCAGATGTTCTTGCCAACCAGGACGTTCTATGAGCCTCTGTGCTCAGGGCTTTTATCAGCCAGTCCTGCAAAATAGGCTAAATCATCCCTCCTGGGGCTAGGTGAGGAGCCCTGCTGGTACAGTGGTTAAGACCTCAGCTGCTAACCAAACAGTTGGCAGTTCGAATCCACCAGATGCTTCTCGGAAACCCTATGGGGCAGTTCTGCTCTGTCCTCTAGGGTTGCTATGAATCAGAATCGACTGGATGGCAAGGGGTTTTTTGGGAGGCTACTTGATATCAGCTTCCCAAGGTGAGTCTTTTCTGGTCTGGCCAACCTCTGCATGTCAGTACAAATTCTCAGGTGTGACCTGGAAGTCCCAGACCAAAACACCCCAGTTACACCAAGGGTCATCTCTCCAGAGACAAGGACAAAAGCCACCTTACTTGGTATAAAACCAGGTCCTTTACCCCACACTGATTTTATGTGGCTCTCATAAGGATGCCTCAAACTAGGGCCTACAGATGTACTCTCAAGAGTATATACATTTGTGAAACACCTCCCTGGTGGCAAAGACAACTGCCTTGTATCTACCCGTTTTCACATGGTGAACTAATTCGTACCAGCTACAAAGTCACAATTTCCTATTTGCAGGGATAGTTCACAATTGAGAGATGTTTTTCATAGATGACTTCATTCCTTCAGGTGATGTTTCTCAAATCATGGTCCTCAGATCTACTCTTGGGGTTCAAGTTATCAAGTCTGAAAAGCAATGATGGATATGGGTGGCTCATGGATGCTTTTTCACAGAGTTTGAGGGCAAGAAAGTGGAGAGAGAAGCATTTTTTATTTATGAGACTTTTGCTAAGCTCCTCTGGCAGGCTGTCAAATGCCCAGATGCCATCAAGCTGCTTACAACCTATTCTCCTACCAAACTAGGAGTTTCTCAAGAGGAGGGACTGGGTCTCGCCACGGTCAGAGTGGGTTTCCATCAGAAGCACAGACTCTCTCTGGGTTCACATCCCACCTCCACCATGTACTATGGCTTTAAGCAAATTACTTATGTTTTCTTGGTTTCCTCATCTACAAAACAGGGATGATAATGGTATCTACCTCACAGAGCTTTTGTGAAGATTAAATAAGGCAAATTATGTAGAGCACGTAGAACAATGCCTAGCACACAGTCCATGCATGTAAGTTTAGTTGCTATCATCATCATCCCCATTGGTGTGTTTTAGTTTATGTGAATAGGATTCATTCATTCATTCCACAAATAATTATTGAGAGCCATGTTGTGTGGTCAGGGCTGGGGATGTAGCAGTGAACAAGATTTGCATTGCAGTCCCTAGCTCCCAGTCTAGTGGCAGAAAACAAGTTAGGTGGCAACAAATGCTGTAAGACAAACAAATACCATCCGAGAGAGAATTCAGCGTAGAGAGCCTCCTTAGAGAGGGTAGTCAGGAAGGGCTTTCAGAGTAGAAAAGCCAATGGCTCTCCTGTGTACCTGAAGCTTTCTTAGCATATGTGGCCTCGTTTGTGGGGGAGCCTCAGAGACAGGTGACATCAAGGACCTTGACCAATGAACGTCTCACCCAGGGTGGAGAGCTGGCCAATGAGGAGAGTCTGGGTGAGCTGCTAAGACTGTTGCTGGGAGCCTTGGTGTTGTTGCCCAGGGAATGATAGGCACAGCTGCCCAGCCCCACCCCCAGCAGGGTCCCAAAGACCCTGCAACTGTGCTGTGATGCATGCAAAGGCAAAAAATCCATGATAATTTGTGTCTGCTGTCAACAAAAGGATAAATTTTGCTCCCTGACTCCCTTGGCTCAGACTGGATAGCTGGCCTGAGGCCCCAGAGCTATGGAGGTAGTGCTATCCAAGTCACAAACTGCGGGGTTTGATCTGACACAGGGGGGAGGCCTGTCCTTGGTGAAGGTCTTTTTCTGGTACAAGTTGAACTACATCCCAATTCTACTCAAGGGCCCTGTGGCTTCCCAGAACTGTTGAGATGACAGGGTGAATACCCAGGTCCTGCAGCTTCATTATTTTGCTGCCTGTGCAGGTCATGGAAACCCTGGTGGCATACTGGTTAAGTGCTACGGCTGCTGACCAAAAGGTTGGCAGTTCAAATCCACCAGGCACTCCTTGGAAACTCTATGGGGCAGTTCTCTGTCCTGTAGGATCGCTATGAGTTGGAATCGGCTCGATGGCAACAGGTTTGGTTGTTTTTTTTTTTTTTTGGTGCAGGTCATACTCCGTGCTCCGGCCACACTATTTGCAGGGCCTGCCAAGTGCCACTCCCCTTCCACTTCCAAGTGCTCCACCTCACCATTCCTTCCACCTAGGATGGCCACCTCTCCTTCAGAGCTCCTCTTGGCTCCTCTAGGGTGGGAGGGGGACCCTCCTCCACGCTGCCACAGCACCCTATGCCCTCTCTCACCAGCCATGTCATGGGGACTCTGGGCCTGGCCCAGAGCAGGTGCAGGAAGTGTTTGGGAGTAGTGACACTGGGCCATGTCTCTGCAGATTACACCTACTTCTACAAGGGCCGGGACTACTGGAAGTTTGACAACCAAAAACTGAGCGTGGAGCCAGGTTACCCACGCAACATCCTGCGTGACTGGATGGGCTGCAACCAGAAGGAGGTAGAGCGGCGCAAGGAGCGGCGGCTGCCCCAGGATGATGCGGACATCATGGTGACGATCAATGATGTGCCAGGCTCTGTGAATGCCGTGGCCGTGGTCATCCCCTGCATCCTGTCCCTCTGCATCCTGGTGCTGATCTACACCATCTTCCAGTTCAAGAACAAGGCAGGCCCTCAGCCTGTCACCTACTATAAGCGACCAGTCCAGGAGTGGGTGTGAGCAGCCCAGAGCCCTCTCTGTTCACTCGGTCTGGCCAGCCAGGCCCCTCTTCACCAGGGCCTGGGGCAGCTCCAGCCACTGCCCACCGGGGCCAGCAGGGCCCTAGGCCAGGGTCGTGCAGCTGAAGTGGTGGGTGCGTTGGCCTAGGCTGAGTGTCAGGCAGGCAGTGATGGGGGCTGTGCCCGGGGTGGGTGTCTGGCACCCAGCTGCCAGCCTTCTATCCTGGGTAAACTACTCCCTACTCAAAGGAATAGCCCAGGCCCCATCAGAAGGCAGAGACCCTCTCAGGGGGAGCCCCCGTGGTCACCGCATCCTTGGGCCTGCCCATGAGGCCCCACGGCTCCATTCCTGGCTTGGCCTCAGCACCTTCTGTGGGATGCCAGCACTAGCTCTCTCACCCCCATCTGGGAGATACCACCAGTACTGGCCCCCTGTTGCCAACACCTGCTGGTCAGATGTCCCCCACACATTCCTGTCCTCCAAGGTTACAGGACACCAGCTGCTGACACAGTCAGCAGCAAGCCTAGGTTTCCCCTGCTGGAATAGAGCAGATCCCTCAGGAAACCTGTTCCATATGTCAGGGTCTCCTCAGAGACCCAGGATTTAGGGTCACATGCTGCAGGCAGGGCTGTGGCCCAGCTGGGTCTGACAAGGACCCAGCTGTCACATCGTGAATATTTATATGTCCTGTCACTACTGTTTAAGTCCCATTCTGCAAAGGCTGCTTGAGGATTTAAGTGAATGAGAGGTGACTGTCTTGGTGATGAGACCAGTGTGGCCAGCCCTCCCCCAGGTGGTAAGGACCAAGGTGCTGCCAAGGCCACTCTGGAGACCAGACACCCCAGGAGCTGGGCCCTGCTCTGAGGCTAAAGAACTGGGGCAGTAGCTGGCCCCATTTCTGGAGGCCAATCTAAGCTTGTAACGCCCTCCACTCCCTACCAAGATCCCCCTCCTTCTCCTCACTTCCCCCACCCCATCCCCAGTCTTGCTCCAGCCTGTCACTTTGGCCTGGGGGCTCAGCCGGACCAGGATGGCTGCAGGAACACCATTCTTATGGTCTTGGAGTAAGGGGCCCAAAGTGGCCTTCTGAAGTGCTCAGAGCCCACTTCCCCAGCTACCCCAAGGACACCTCAATCTCAGCCTGGAAGCAGTGTTTATACCACGAGCTTGGCCCTTCCTGACCCAGCTCACTGCAACCGTCCTCCTGCATTGCTCTTAGGTAAAGGGCACGCCCAACTGGTAGTGGCCCCAAGCCTATGGACCTCCTTTTTTGACCCTTTTTGGGCCTAAACTTCACTGTCTGGCAGAAATTCCCAGGACTCAGCTTGCCTCACTCTAACCCAGCAGAAGCAGCCCTGCCTGTCATGGAGGCGCCCTGGGCAAGACCAATGGCCTCAGTGATGCCTGCTGGCTCTCCGCCAAAGTCAAAAAGTGTGTCAGGCAGCCCTCAGGTGCTGGCAGGGCCTCAGATGCTGCCTTTGCCCTCTGAGCTTGCATGGGCCTTGCCCCCAACCTGTGGCCTCTAGGCTTTCGGATGGCTTAGCCTAGAGCACAGGCAGGGACCTCTGCTGCCCTGGGAGTTTTCTCAAGCAAAATCTATCTTGTTCCAGAGGAGCCATATGGGTCCACTGCATCCCCTGTCATCATCCTTCTGTTTGTTCTCATTTTGGCCAAGGGCAGGCTCCCTAGGGCAGGGGGAACGACTGCGGAGATATTAGTGATTCATAGGTTTGTACAGTGTTTTATACTTTGCAAAGCACTTTATTAGCTCACATCTGTTCATTCACATGAAACTCGTGTAGGTCCTAGGAGGCTAAGGGTGACCCTCACCACGCCCTTCCCTTAGATGAAGCACAGAGAGATTCTGTTCCTTGCCCGGGCCATCCAGTGGGCTGCCTGGGCCTGTGACCCCACCTGTGGACCCCTCTAGGGTCCAAGATGAGATCGGAAGTGTCTTCTCTATCCACCTCCTCCTGGTCTCCCTTCTCTCTCCACTGGTCTCTCTTCACCCCTCAGGTTGGTGCTCTCACTTCTTGAAAGCTCTAGGCCCCTAAGACTCCTGGTTGGCTCCTGGAACTACCTAGGCAAGCTGAGAAAGAGCAAGAGATGGAGGCAGGCAGCCCAGGCTACAGATGTGAGGGATGTGGGGCCAAGCCCAGAGAGGGCTGGCTTCCAATCTCGAGCTCTCCTGCTTTGTGACCATCTGTTTGTCCATCACCCCAGCAAAGGGCAGACAAAGAAGTACTGGGGGCCCAGGGCCCAGCTTCCCTTCAGCCTGGGAGACATCACAGCATTTCAGTGTCGGTCACATTTTAAACTGATCAGCCTTTGTATAATGTTTTTTAAATCATTTCTAAATAAAACAAAAATACAGAATGTGTCATTTCTCTGGGGTGTGGGGACAAGGATCCAGCTCTGAGGGTGGTGGCTGTGAGAGCCTTCTGGGAGCACTGTGGAACAGGGTGCTTCAGGCATCTGGGAGCTGCCCCGCACATCTCATCTACTAGACTAGCAATCAGAGACGTCTTCTCTAGAGGTGCAATGTTACAGAGGTCCCAGGAATATAGCTTCATGGAGGTCCAGGATGGGAAGCATCAACACCTCCTTAGGAGGAGTTTCAGAAGGGTCATTGTGGCAAGGTCTTCCCTGAGGTCAAAGCACACGGTGCCATGACCTGAGACAGACAAAAGCCCAGTTCTCACCAATAAGATGGACGAGGTTAGCAGGTCTGCAGCCTTGGGATCTTACCAAGAGCCCTGGTGGTTCTGGAAGCCAGCAGCAGGTAGTAGGGGAGTCGGTCCTCAGTCATGGCGATCAGGGACTGTGACCTGAAAACTAGCCAGCCCCAGGACCCAGAATGTGGAGGTGGCCATAGGCGAAACAGTGTCCCAGGGGAGATGGGGAGGCGGCCCTGCCAGGACTTCCTTCCAGTCCCCGCGGCCTCTACGAATTCTCGGCCCATCTCTCAAAGGCGCCAGGGAGAGAGGTGGTTGGGATGAGAGGCACCAAGGACGTGAGGAGACAAGGGCTGGGCCAGGCCGAGGCGGACAAGAATGACTGGCGGCGGCGGCGACCCAGCGGCCGGTTATGCCGGCGGGCGATCACGTCAGTACCAGGGGGTGCAGGCGATGAGGAAGCGCACGTCGTCCAGCGGCCCCCACGGGTTCTCCAGCGGCCCCCACGGCCTGGGCTCGGGCCGGGGCCGCTCAGGGTTCTCCGGCGCCGCTGCCTGAGGCTGCGCCGGCTCCGGGGTGCTCTGGCCGCCGCTCAGCTGGGCGCCCATGGTCTGCAGGAGAAGGCGCCCTGCAGGGTCTCAGGTCGGCAGCACCCTCGCCCCAGCCCCGCCCCGCCCCTCACCTCACGCGGCCGGAGCTGTTGCTCTCAAAGACCCGACCAGATGATGTACGAACCCACCGGCCGTGCAGCGACACCGGGGAAGGTCGGCGTCACGGCGTCCTCTTGCCCCGCCCCTCCGAGCGGAAACGGGGACCTCGCACTCGGGGGCGGGGCTCCACGGATCGCGCCCCACCCCTGGATCCGCGCGTCACGGCCCCACCCGCCAACAACCTGCCAATCCCGCTCCGACTTCCCGAGGGCCCGCCCCCAGGCGACCCAAGGACGGTGGAACCGCCTCCGTCCACTAAGCCCCCTCCCCACCCCCCCGCCGCCGGGCTTAAAGGGCGCTGGGAACCCATGGAAGCCCCGGTGGCTGCTAACCAAAAGGTCAGCGGTTTATGTCTACCAGCCACTCCTTGGAAACCCTATGGGGCTGTTCCACTCTGTCCTACAGGGTCACTGTGAGTCTGAACGACTCCACGGTATCAGTTTTTTTTGGGGGGGGGCGGGGAATCCACTGCCAGGCTCTGTGCCCACCCAAGTTCCGAGGGAAAGGGGCCTGTCGAGGTTGGTCTGCGGTGTCCAGGGCACCTCCATCCACCTTAGGTCAAAGAGAAGACTGCCCTGTAGCCAGGTGCCCCCCGGTACTTTAAGGGTCCCACCCAGGGGAGATTTGGGGCAGATTCTCATCCTATGACGCACAGAAAAGGCTGAGGCTCGGTGGAAAATGTCCCTGGAAAAGGACATCACGTTTGGTAGAGGGTCAGCAAAAGAGGAAAATCATCAACGAGATGGATTGATACAGTGGCTGCAACAACGGGCTCAAGCGTAACAAGGACTGTGAGGATGGAGGATGGCGCAGGACCATGCAGCGTTTCATTCTGTTGTATAGGATTCCTAACCGACTCCACACAACAGTGAAGAGGGCTTCTTCCTCTTGTCCTGGGGGGATGTTTCCCATCCAATGATGAGCTGGGTAGCAGGGGAGGGAGTAGTGGAACTGGTGTGCACGTATATAGAATCCTACCCCACCTTCCCAAGACCCTGAAACAATGAGATGTAGGGGTATTCCTAGGTGCTCAGGCTGAGATCAGCAAACAACACATTCAGAATGGGCAGAGGCAAGCTACCCTTTAATAGGGTGACACAGACAGCAGAACCCTCAGTCAGGAGCCACAAGGCCTGACAGCCAGCCAGGTTTTTATAGTAACTGTATGTTCAGGAAATGGGCAGAGGTGAAGAAGGCCTCGACATGCAGCCACTGAGTTCCAGTGACCTCTCGTGACACCTCCCACCTCCCAGGCAGCATCCGTACAGACTGGGTGGGGCATGGAGAGGGAGTCAAAGTCCAGAGCCAGGAGTCAACAGAACAGCGCAGGTGACTTAGGTAAGGCTGAAAAGAGGAAGGAGCATTGTCAGTGGCGGCTTCCCAGAGCACACCCCACCCTCAGTTGTCAAGGTGCTTGCCTCCACCCTCACCCCTGGATCTTTGTTCCAGCTCAGCCCTTAAAAGCCACTCAGAGCCCCATTCGGCCCCACCCAAGCTCCAGGTTTGAATGGATCCCATGAGTCACTCTTCTAGTCTATTAACTCTCAGTGCTTAAAGACTCAAACTCTTCACTCAAGTAGGTCAGCTTACTCCTCAATTTATGCACACAGTTATTGGTCATAAGCCAGAGGCTCAGAGGCTAAGTCCAGCAGACATCAGAGAAGGAAACAGGGGGCTCAGAGACAGGGAGGCATGTGCCTGGACCACAAGCCCTCCAGTGGCAAGTGAGGCCATAACTTTTCCAAGACAAGGACTCTCCCTTATTAGTGCCAACTAACCAGAAAAAGCCCCAAGTACCAGGCTGGAAAAGACCAGCTCAGTAAGGATTAGTAGATGCATTCTTACTTGAGGTGATAAACATGTGTATAATTATAATATTGAGGTACATATTTTTAATCACCTACCTGACATCTCTATTTTAAGGTCTCATTAACACCTCAAACTCAACATGTCCAAGACCAAAGAAGTTTAATGAATTTCGTCTCTTCCTTTCCAATACCCATTTCTTTGTCTTGTTTAACTGCACAGGCTAGGACCACCAGAACACTGCAGGTCACTGACAGTGATGGTAGGCAATTCTGCCCCATCTCAATGGTGCTGTTGCTTATGTTTCACCACTAAATGTAACACTGGTTGTAGTTTTCTAGTAGGTACTCATTAATCAGGTTCCAGAAATTTCTTTCTCAGGTTGCCAAGAGATTTTTTGTTTTGTTTTTTAATTAAATGACTATTAGTGTAAGTACTGTCTTCCCTACCAGAGTCAACATTTCAAAAGGGCATGGAGAGTATCTTATTCTACTTATCACCATACCACTGCTGTCTGGCACATAGTAGGTGCTCAGTATAGTGCTGAACAAATGACAAAACTACTTGTACCACCTTTCTGTTCCGAACTTTTCAATGGCTCTCCTGTGCTCACAGCAGAGTTTGTTAGTGTGGTACCCAAACTGCTCCCCTTCATCAGAATCACTCAGGAAAGCATATTAAAAAAAGCCACACATGGCTGGGCCCCACCTCAGACCTCAGAAATCAGAATCTCAGGGGTGATGTCAGGAATCTATTTTAGCAAGCATCCCAAGCGATTCTAACATACGCTGAAGCTCAAAACCACAGGCCAATGATCAAGCTTCTTGAAAAAGGTGACGTCCTCAACACTCTGGGAATACCACCTTTCTCCTTCATATACTCCACACTTTCCCATCTTTGTGTCTATTTGAGGTGCTTCCCCCTCCACCTCTGCATACTCAAACACCTACTCATTCTTTAAAGCCCAGGTAAAATGATCTGTCCTGCACAAAACCTTCCTGGATCCCAGCAAGTCTCTCACCAGAGCTTCTGATGCCATCTGAGGACACTTAAGACACTTTTTATTCCCCCTTAAAGGTAGCTAAGAGTTATGTGTGGCCACTGTCTTTCACCCCTGCTATGCTCTGAGCCCCTCAGAGGCAGGATTAGGACTAAGTTGCCTGGGTAGTGCTCCCATGGGGCCATGTTCATAAGGCTCAGTAACATCAGGCAAATGAATAAATGAAGGAAAAAGAATAAAAGGAAATGTTGCTCATGGTGAGTGGGGGTCTGTTACTTGGCACTTGCTCTACTTTGGGGTTTCTATCCTTATAAAAGACTCTGGTGCCTAGTTGAGTGTGGCTTGCCTTGAGACAGGATCTTCAATGAGGGATGAAAGAAGGGGCAGCTGAACTATCCGGCACCTGCTGCTCTTCCAAAGAAGAGGCTCTAGAACCTCACACCCCACACCCCAGAGTCTCCAGGGTTGGGACCCAGAATGTTCCATTTTTTTATATCCACAAAAACCCAGATGATTGTGATAATGATGCAATACCCACCTCCCAACCAGCCTAAGAGCTCTCTTAGGCATCTGGCGTCTCCTCAGCGCCTAAGAGTAGCCTCCCCACCTTCCCTCAACAAACAGCTCTTTTCTGTCTCAGGTCCTGGGGTGCTTGCTAGGGACACCAACACACGGGCAAATACAAACTACAAAACAATGTGGTCCATGATAAAATAAGATGGATCACAGGGTAGGGGGCGCTCAGGTTTGCTTAGAGAAAGGACACTGGGCTGATACTTCGAGGATGAGCACTCCAGATGCTCTGCAGCACCTGCTGCCTGTATCCTGTTACCGCACAGCAGTGTGGGATAAAATACTCACACTCAAGGAGAACCTACCAGTACGAATAGAGAGTGGCTCCCATTCTAGGTTCCACCCTCTTCCCCTACCCTCAAGAGGCAATGTGAGACCCCTCACCCTGGACAGAAAAGAGGAGAGGCCCCAGGTACCTGTCAACGAGGGAATCCCGCATGCTGGTGGCAATGGCGCTAGGCTGAGCTTCATTCAGCTTGAAGACACTCTCCACCACTGATAGTTCCGTGCTGGTTGTATCCAGGCCGCAGAAGGCACACCAGTCATTTACCACCATCCCAGCAGCAATCACCTCGCTGCCTCGATTCACAGTGCCCGCCTGCCAAGGGATGGGTTCAGCGTGGGTCATGGCCACATGACTAAAGTCTCTCCCCTCCCTGATAAGGGCTCCCCAAACCCTGCTCCCTAACATGCAGCCCCAACCCTAAACTGTGGCAGGTAATAGCCAGATACCCAAACAGTGGACAAACAGGTCTGCCTCAGCAGAAGACAGGGGTTACAGCTGGAATGCTTACCACAAGGGGCACCTGAAGGAGAGAGGACAGCTCGTCCTGGTCTTCAATTGAAGTCTTGGGATGCACTAGCCCTCCCTGATTGCTGAAGATAGAGTAGCTTCCTACTAGCACCTGGTCAGCCACTGTCTGTCTGAAGACTTCCACCTTGAGCACATCAGCAAGGATTTCTTCTGTGTCCTGTCAGAAAACAGGAGGTACTATGCACTTACAGGCCAAAAAAACAGGGAGTTTCCATGTCCAGAGCCACCCAGGGCTTGGCTCCCTGATCCTGTCATTCCTCTGCTACATAGCCGCATATGGAAGCCTCACCCAGTGAAAGGAGAGGATACATCTTGAAGCAGAGTCTAGGTCAGCTCTGAAGCCCCTAATAGCTATGTGTTCCCTGAACAGGCACGCATGCCCTGAATAGCCAGGGGGGCTGGTCTCCAGTCACTCTCTTCCCTGTACCGCACACCCAAGAGTTCAACAGTCAATCATCTATCCTGGCCTCCTGGAGTCAATCCTTTAGGTCCCCCATTCTGAAGGATCAATCCCCTCACAGCTTCTTTCTGACACTGACCACACCAGGGAAGGTTATCTGTACTGTTCTCACTGTTATACAATGAGTGCCTGAAATGCGAGACCCCAGGTATAAGGAGAAACCACAACAGACGCCCGTAACACCTGCCTGATAGGCAAGAACAGTGGCTGACTACTGACTAGGATGGTCCTCTGATTCATGGGCAAGGTTAAGAATGCCTCACCCTGTCCAGGTCTGGGTGGACCAAGGCCACATAGTCATTGCAGGTGGTGACATTGCCTAGGGCCGAGAACCGTTCCTCTACCCGACGGATCTGCACCGAGTCTGGGAGGGAGTTGCGAATGTGTTGTAGCTCCTGGTCGGTGGTGTTGTTGGGCACCAAGAGACCATGCCTGTTCCCTGGAGGGCAAGGAGACACCATGAATACACAAGATACCTCGTGAGCCCAATCAGCTTCTCTAGGAAAACTTTAGGCCCAGACTCCAGCCCTCCAACCCACTGATCCATACAACACCCAGGGGGACCAGGAGTCTTACCAGCCAGGCCAGTAATGGCCTATGAGCCTGTCCCAACCCACCTTGCCCACTTCACCATCATTACTCAGAGGACAGCAGAACTAGCAAGAAAGGTTCTTGGCATTAATCGCTCATTCTGCTACTTAAAAGTTGACCCTAACACTACACACACCTATCAGAATGGCTAAAATTAAATTCTCATTTTAATACTGAGTATTGACAACTGAAACTCTCACACACTCTGATGGAAGTATTAACTGGTTGAACACTTCAGATAATTATCTGGCATCATCTATTATGGCTGAATATTTACATACCCTGTGACCTACCCTTTCTACTCCTAGGTATATTTCAAACAGAAACGCATACATACGTTTACTAAAAAACACGGCAGCACATTCCCACCCCCCACCCCACAAGTCTCCACAAAGAAAATCTTGCAAAAACCTCCAAACCAACAGCTGGTGGCAGCAGATCACGAAAGGTCAAGGTTGCGCAACAGAACCAACCATACTCAGGTGCTGCTACTGGAGAACCCAGCACAAGATATGTTTTCATCAGTAACCTTCCTGAGAGATGTTCAGCTGACAGCCCCAGAGAGGGCCTGAGGGTCAAGCAAGGCCAACGTGCCCCCAGCCCACAAGCTGGACCTGACCTTAAGAGCAGAAAGAACTGTAGTAGGGTCCAGTAGAAAAGACCGCTACCTGTGGTGTGTGTCAGGACCCATGAGAAAGGGCAGTTGTTGAATAGAGAACAGTGTCCCTGCTGGAACTTTAGTCAGGAAGCACTTCATCAATGGAAAGAAATAGATCCTTATAAATTTAGATATAGTGTACTCTGTAGATCTCTCTTGCATAAGTACTGGAAAGGTTTGGAAGGACTCAACACCTATTCATCACTAATATTCCTCTCAGGAAGTTCTGTATAAAACCTTTTGGGAAAATGTTACCACTAAATGGCAACTACCATATAACAACTTGTTTGTATGTGGATTTTACACTAAAAATGCAAAACACATTTTATACTTTCAGTTAACAATTTCCAGGAAAATGTAAACTTTTGCTTTATATTTCCCATGTATAGCATTAGGCACAAAACAGTTTTAGATCAAGATTATCTTTCAGCTCAGTAAAATGAAGGAAACACACACAGCAGCACTATTTATAATAGCCCAAACTGAAAATTATTCAAATGCCCATAGTCAACAAACTGGGTAAATACATTGTAGTATATTTACACAAAATGTACTATATGACAACAAGGATGAGCAAAATGCAATTACACTGTGACAACAAAGATGGGCTCTCTGCCCATCCCTAGAAGGCCACAACTCTGAACTTCTGAACCCTGACCTACTCCCATCATAAAAAACACTAACAGCCTGGCTAAATTCTCCCTAGTACTGAGGCACACTGCATCAGAACTTAAGTCCTAAGGGTATGATTAAGGATCAGAGTTCAGAGTTTTTCACCTGAATAAGCAAAAAAAAAAAGGACCAGACTTCTATGTGACCCTAGTGGGCAGAATTAGGAACAAGAGGTAACAGTAAAGGGAGACAGATTCAGCCCAAAGAACGAACCAATGGCCAGAGTCAATAGTGCTGAGGGGTAGGAGGGTAGGGTTGAAGGCTACTAAGAGATGTCGTAAGGAGAATTTAAGATCTATATATGAATAACCGGGCAGGATGACCCAAAATCTTAGCCTGTCTTTTTACAATGGCAGAAGTGGACACTCAGAAAGAACAAGCAATTTGCCTAGAGTCAGTGGCAGAGGTGAGAAATTCAAATCCTTTTCCACAGTAGAGGAGTCTCAGCTTCCTCATCAGTCATATTTAAAAAAAAAAAAAGTCATATTAGGCCAATAATTTTTCCTACCTCCCAGGGTCTTTGTGAAGAAAGACGACGATTGAGAGTGTAAGCACTTAATATTATTTGTTATTATTGTTATCCAGAAGCCTTTGCCAAAGATTGTCCCTGGATTCTGCTGATACCCAGCCTGGGTCCTTCCCAACTCTGAAAATCTAGAGATTCTATCGTTCCTGGAGATAATGGAAGCCTGGAAATCCCCAGGTCACTCCCCGTCCCCTAACCAAACCAAACCTACTACCGTGGAGTCAATTCCAACTCATAGCGACCCCACAGGCTTTCCAAGGCTGTAAATCTCTACGGAAGCTGAATGCCACATCTTTCACCCGTGGAGCCGCTGTTGGTGTCAAACCGCCGGCCTTTTTCCGGATCCCCTACAGAGGTATAGTTAAAGGTACCGGGAGGCTCACTCCTTCCTTCGGCGTCCTCCACCTGCCTTACCCACACACATGCGCCCGATGATCCGGCAGCCGGCGATGGACGCGTGTATCACGGGAATGGTATCAGCGAGCTCACCCTCGAACACACTGTGGGGACATGGACTCGGCGGTCACGGAGCTGTGGGAACCGTACCCACCCCCCGCTGGAGGCCCCGACTCCCAGCGCGCTCCTCGCTACCCACCCACACACAGCCCGCGGACGCTGGGGCTCCCGCCGCACCTGTAGAAGTTCTCTGATCCCCCGATGGCCACCAGGCAGTAGGTGTTGGTGAGCTTAGCAAAGCAGCCGATCTCACAGTTGTTCTCGAAAGACGCTCGGACCGCCATGATACCTGGGGGCTGAGGGGGCGGAAGTTCATGGACAGCCGATGCTCTCCCGACCCCGAGTCCCCGGCCTTGGCCCCTCAGGCCTTGGCGCGACTCCTCCCCTCTCGGCCCCAGGTCTCCCAACATCGGCCCCTCAGACTTGGGTACCACCCACTGGGACCCTCCACACTATCCGGCCCTGAATCCTCCGGCCCCCACCCCTTAAGACCCTGGCGTCCGGAGATGCCTCTTCTGGCCTCCCTTCACGTTAGCTCACCAAGTCACCGCAACTCCCACACGCGGTAGCGAAGCCTTCCTCTCCCTAAGTAAACTCCCGTTTCCGCCCTCGCGCTGGAAAACTTCCGGAAGAACGCAGGGCACCCCGCCACGCATGCAGCCACTCTAGCTCCAGCCTCCGCGAGGACTCTATGGTTAGAAGTAGTTTGGTCCGGACTCCGCCTGGACCTGTACCTAACCAAAAAAACCAAAACCAAACCCAGGGCTATCGAGTCTATTCCGACTCATAGCGACCCTAGCATGCTTGAATTCATGCGTTCATTCATCCAGAAACTATTTTAGGAGGTACAGTTGACCCATTGCGTTTGGTCGAATGTGAGACGTGAGGGAGAGGACTCGGAGATGCTTTGCAGAAGATGGGTTGATGGTGGAGTTTTATAGAGATAAGACCGTAGGAGGAAGAGCAGGTTTGGGTAAAGGGGATAAATCCAGCTCTGCCATGCCGGGTGTGAAGCGTGGGTAAAGACAGATTACCAATAAACGAGGTAAGCATGGTGCTTAGGGCATCAACAAAACAGGAGCACCAGTTGTCCAAAGCAAAGATTCATAGATGCCGGGCAGACAGGACACAAGGAAAAGCGAGCAGTGGAAGGGAATTGGCAGGTCACTAAATGAAACCGATACCAGTTTCACTGCGTGAGACTGTGCCGGCTGGAAATAAAGTTCACACAGGGTCACAAGGACACCCATGCGCAAGGTTGTTTAAGCTATGAGGACCCTACCACTTCAAAGCCATCGTTAACATCTGTCGCCTATGGTCCTCTACCATGTAATTGAAACTCCTTATCTTGGTGGGTCTCTTGGGAGTATACTCTTTCTTTCTAACAAACAGGGGGCTGTCCAGTCTAACTCTTGCTACATTCACCCAATATGCAACTGGATCCAACGTGAGCCGTTACTGGGCAAAGATGGATTATATTAATAGATAACAGGTCTCTGATCCATTTGGAGAGAACCGTCTTGAACATCCACGTTTGCTAATCCAGCCGTGATACAAACACAAAGGTATGCTCTTGCACATGACCTGGTAAACAACCAAAGGGAACCAGATGACATCCAGAAGTGAGGGATCCCAAATAACTGGACTGTTGCAATGAACTCTATCAAGTGACTTTTTAACTGTGTAATATTTACATACAGAGTTATGTTCTAAGTTTTGTAAACAATAATATTTATAACTTCAATGTTAAAATATGTTTGGCATATATGTGGACACAATCTAGCATACATTTAATATAATACTAACATGGGTAATAGCTTAATACTAACAGCAAATATTCAAAAATACTGGAAATATTAATATTTATCTAACACAAAATGTTTTAATTTATGTATCAGGTGAGTTTCATTTTTTATTGTCTTTTGTGTGGGACAGTGCTTGATATTACTCTGTATATGCTAATAAATGAGGTATTAGCCATGAGTGTGTTTCTAAATTCTTCTTCCAAAAAAGCAAAAAAAAAGGCCTTTATCAGAATATTACATTTATATATTATCAGAATATTTACAAATCTCCATGTAAGGAAACAAGTTAAACGAATATGTAGATAATAAAAATTATATAAATATATTTGTTTTCCATTTTCCTTCAGACTGACTTTAAGAAATTGATTTTGTTATGACTCACAAAACACACTTGCTTGTTGAGAAGAGGTGGTATTTTTAGATAAATTATGTGCATATCTCTGAATACGGGAGTTGAGCAATTCCAAAAAGAAATAAAATGTACGTTTTATAAATTTTGGACTGATGGGGTATAACCTCAGTTCTCTCTCCTCCACCACATAAGAATGCACCAGCAGCACTATAATCACGTAACTTCTGACATATCTGGTCCTGTCCTGCAGCAAAGCGAACCAAAACGGGTCTTCAGATTGAGCACCCTTGTCTTCGATTGCACTTGCCCCCATCAGTTATCAGCAGTAGTCCAATGAACTGTGAAGACACAGCATCCAAGGATGGAAAGTGAGTGCACAAGTTTTTAAGTATTATTTCAAGATGAAAAACACTCATGGAGATCTGTAAAGAGCCTGCCAACAAACATCGTACGGTGAAGAACAAAATAATTTCTAACTGCCAGGTAAGTACTATTTCAGACTAGAAGAACAAAATTACATGTTCCAAATCTATTTTTTTTTACTTACTAATTTTCAAATATACATTTTTGTGTTAATGTCCAAATTCTCATGTAAATTTTATTTTATAAATTTTATTTATTTTCAGTTATTCAAATGTATTTGCTAGGTAGAACCAAACTTAAAAAAAGGCAATTTTATATACAGGTAAAAAGAAATGGCAACAACAAATGGCAATGAAGTGGAGCACAAGAACGGGAGCTTGAAGAAGATAAAAAGAAAAGGATTCGTGAATCCCTAAAAATTCCAGAATTAAC
Source organism: Loxodonta africana (assembly GCF_030014295.1). Classification (NCBI taxonomy): domain Eukaryota; kingdom Metazoa; phylum Chordata; class Mammalia; order Proboscidea; family Elephantidae; genus Loxodonta; species Loxodonta africana. Next base: position 34,558,232 of record NC_087365.1, read on the forward strand.
TTCCTTTTTAAAATGTAATGAATCAGAAGAGACTTCTTCTGTTGAACACTCAAGCTTAATGGGTGCAAATCATTGTACTAGTACCACAAGTGCTGAAATTACTAATAACAATATGAATATGATAGAATCGTTCCACATTCTGAATATATCCTTGCGGTAGTAAAAAAATTAATAATGATGTAGAAAGTGAAACTATTTTAGAATCTGAAGTTGTCACATCTGTAGTTGAGAGTAACAGAAATACAGTTCCTGCTTTGTGGAATAATTTTTCTTCTAATGATATAAATTATTGGATCAAAAGAGGGCCAAGTGATTGTTAACATCACAGAGGACCATTTGAAAATTTGTGTCAAAAATTTCTGGATAGTAAGTAAAGTTCTGTAGCCAGGATATATTTCTTGGGTGCAAAGCTAATGGTGAAAATTATAAGAGGGAGTGGCTACTGTATTCTCCATCAGTTGCCTCTGTATATTTGTTTACAAACTATCTAGTCCTAAATCATTTAATCCTCAATTTGCTACAGATGAATTTAGTGATTAGTGCAACTCAAATATGATTGATAAATATGAAAACAGTTCAACCCACAGAGATTGTACGTTGTCACATTTAAACCGAAGACACGATTTTGGCTTAACTCATGAACTGGAAACACAAATTAATGAATGTTAGTTTTGGAAAGCCGTTTTGCAATGTGTTGCTGCTGTCATTATAACAGTTGCTGAATATGGACTATCTTTTCAAGGAAGAAATGAAGTATTTGGGTCCCCTCAAAATGGAAATTTTGGGGGTTTATTGAACTTGTTGCTCAGTTTGATCCATTTTTAGCAGATCCAGAACCAATTCAAACCCACTGCTGTCAAGTCAATTCCAACTCATAGCAACCCTATAGGACAGAGTAGAACTGCCACATAGGGTTTCCAAGGCTGTACTTGGCCAATACCAATTTCTGAGAACTTATTTTATGCCACCACACGTCTGCTAGTTTGTTGTACTGCAGTGGCTTGTGTGTTACTGTGATGCTGGAAGCTATGCCACCAGTGTTTCAAACAGCAGCAGGGTTGCCTATGGTGGGCAGGTTTCAGCAGAGCTTCCAGACTAAGGTAGACTAGGAAGAAGGACCTGCTTGTCTACTTCTGAAAAAACTGGCCAGTGAAAACCTTACGAATAGCAGCGGAACATTGTCTGATACGGTGAGGTAAGATGAGCCCCTCAGGTTGGAAGGCACTCCGAATTCTACTGGGGAAGAGCTGTCTCCTCAAAGTGGAGTCGACCATAATGACATAGATGGAGTCGAGCTTTCAGGACCTTCATTTGCTGATGCAGCACAACTGAAAATGAGAAGAAACAGCTGCAAACATCCATTAATTATCAGAACACAGGAATGTACCAACTATGAATCTAGGAAAATTGGAAGTTGTCAAAAATGAAACAGAACGCATAAAGATAGATATCATAGGCATTAGTGAGCTGAAATGGACTGGTATTAGCTATTTTGAATCAGACAATCATATGGTCTACTATACCGGGAACCAAAAAAAAACAAACCCAACCCAGTGCTGTCGACGGGAAAGACAAGTTGAAAAGGAATGATGCCACATTCATCGTCAAAAACAACATTCCAAGATGTATGTTGAAGTACAATGCTGTCAGTGATAGGATAATATCCATAAGCCCACTAACCCAGTGCCATCGAGTCGATTCCAACTCATAGCGACCCTATAAGCCTACTAGGAAAACCAGTTGATATGACCATTACTTAAATTTATGCACCAACCACTAATGCCAAAGATGAGGAAATTGAAGATTTTTTATCAACTTCTGCAGTCTGAAATTGATCAAACATACAATCAAGATGCACTGATAATTACTGGTGATTGGAATGGGAAAGCTGGAAACAAAGAAGAAGGATTGGTAATTGGAAAATATGGCCTTGGTGATAGAAATGATGCCGGAGATCACATGATAGAATTTTGGAAGAACAACAGCTTATTCATTGCAAATACATTTTTTCAACAACGTAAACAGCAATACACATGAGGACCTCACTGGATGGAAAACATAGGGATCAAATCGACTACATCTGTGGAAACAGATGATGGAAAAGCTCAAAATCATCAGTCAGAACAAGACCAGGGGCTGATTGCAGAGCAGACCTCAGTTGCTCATATGCAAGTTCAAGTTGAAGCTCAAGAAAATTAAAACAACTCCACGAGAGCCAAAGCACAACCTTGAGTGCATCTCACCTGAACTTGAGAGACCATCTCAAGAATAGGCTTGACACATTAAACACTAATGACTAAAGATCAGACAAGTTGTGAGGTGACATCAAGGACATCATATATGAAGAAAACAAAAGGTCATTAAAAAGACAGGAAAGAAAGACCAAAATGGATGTCAGAAGAGACGGAAACTTGCTCTTGAATGTAGAATGGCTAAAGCAATGGAAGAAATGATGAAGTAAAAGAACTAAACAGAATATTTCAAAGGGCAGCTTGAGAAGATAAAGTATTAAAATGAAATATGCAAAGACTTGGAGTTAGAAAACCAAAAGGGAAGAACACGGTTACATTTCTCAAGCTGAAAGAACTGAAGAAAAAATTCAAACTCGAGTTGCAGTTTTGAAGGATTCTACCAGCAAGATATCGAACAAAGCAGTAAGCATCAAGGAATCACTGTACAAAAAAAAAAAAAAAAAAAAAAATTAGTCAAAGTTCAACCATTTTAGGAGGTAGCATATAATTAAGAACCGATAGTATTGAAGGAAGATGTCCAAGCTGTACTGAGGACATTGGCAAAAAACAAGGCTCCAGGAATTGACTGAATAGCAATTGAGATGTTTCAACAGACTGATGCAGTACTGGAGGTACTCACTTGTTGATGCCAAGAAATTTGGAAGACAGCTACCGACTGGAAGAGATCCATAGTTATGTCTATTCCAAAGAAAGGTGATCCAACAGGATGCGGAAATTATTGAACAATATCACCGATATCACCAAAAAAAACAAACCCACTGCTGTCGAATCGATTCCGACTCATAGAGACCCTATAGGACAGAGTAGAACTCCTCCACAGAGTTTCCAAGGAGCGCCTGGTGGATTTGAACTGCCAACCTCTTGGTTGGCAGCCATAACACTTAACCACTACGCCACCAGGGTTTCCATTAATATCACATGCAAGGAAAATTTTGTTGAGGATACTTCAAAAACGGTTATCCATCACAACAAATTATGGATAACATTGAGAAGAATGGGAATTCCAGAGCACTTAATTGTGCTCTTTCAGAACCTGTTCATAAACCAGGAGGCAGTTGTTCAGACAGAACAAGGTGATACTGCATGTTTTAAAGTCAGGAAAGGTGTGTATCAGGGTTGTATCCTTTCACCATACTTATTCAATCTGTATGCTGAGCAAATAATCCAAGAAACTGGACTATAGGAAGAAGAAGGTGGCATCAGTATTGCAGATGACACAACCTTACTTGCTGAAAGTGAAGAGGACTTGAAGCACTTAGAAGATCAAAGGCCACAGCCTTCAGTATGGATTACACCTCGAACTAAAGAAAACAAAAATGCTCACAACTGGACCAGTAAGCAACATCATGGTAAATGGAGAAAAGATTGAAGTTGTCAAGGATTTCATTTTACTTGATCCACAATCAACACCCATGGAAGAAATCAAACGATGTATTGTATTGGGCAAATCTGCTGCAAGAGAGCTCTTTAAAGTGTTGAAAAGCAAAGACGTCACTTTGGGACTAAGAGGGGCCTGACCCAAGGCATGATATTTTCAGTTGCCTCATATGCATGCGAAAGCTGGACAATGGTTAAGGGAGACCAAAGAAGACTTGATGCCTTTGAATTATGGTGTTGGCGAAGAATACTGAATGTACCATAGACTGCTAGAAGAACGAACAAGTCTGTCTTGAAAGAAGTACAGCCAAAGTGCTCCTTAGAAGCCAGGATGGCAAGACTTCTTCTCCTGTACTTTGGACATGTTATCAGGAGGAACCAGTCCCTGAAGAAGGACATCATGCTTGATAAAGTAGAGAGAGGGTCAGCGAAAAATAAGACCCTTGATGAGATAGATTTTGACATAGTGCCTGCAACAATGGGCTCAAACCTAGCAATGATTATGCAGATGGTGCAGGACTGGGCAGTGTTTCATTCTGTCATACATAGGATCTCTGTGAGTCAGAACTGACTTGATAGCACCCAACAACAGCAACAACCGTCTTTATAGAAATAGACTGCCACATCTTCCTCGCATGAAGCAGCTGGTGGGTTCGAACCTCCCACCTTTTGCTTAGTAGCCAAGTGCTTTAACCACTGCACCACCAGGGCTCCTTTTAGCAGGTCTCATCTCACAATATGGTAACACAGGAGAGGGCAGCCCATGAAATATGTCTAAAAGAACATGTGAAGTATTAATAAACTTAATAAGTGAAATGGTGGAACATCGACCAATTCTTTTTGGTATAGTGACTGTATATTCCTTCCATTTTCTTTTGATGCTTCCTGCGTCATTTAGTATTTTCCTGTAGAATCCTTCAGTAGTGCAACACGAGGCTTGAGTTTTTTCTTCAGTTCTTTAAGCTTGAGAAATGCTGAGCGTTTTCTTTCCTTTTGGTTTTCTACCTCCATATCTTTGCGCATGTCATCATAATACTTCATCTTCTCAAGCTGTCCTTTGAAATCTGTTCAGCTCTTTTACTTCATCATTTTTTCCTTTTGCTTTAGCTACTCAACATTCAAGAGCAAGTTTTAGAGTCTCTTCTGACATCCAGTTAGGTCTTTTCTTTCTCTCCTGTCTTTTTTATGACTTGTTGCTTTCTCCATGTATGATGTCCTTGATGTCATTCCACAACTCATCTGGTCTTCTGTCATTAGTATTCAACACGTCAAACCTGTTCTTGAGATGATCTCTAAATTCTGGTGGGATATATACTCAAGGTCATACTTTGGCTCTTGTTGACTTGTTCTAATTTTTTTCAGTTTCAACTTGAACTTGCACTATATGCATTATGATATGCCAGTTGACCTAGATGTCCCCCAAGACTATGGTCCCTAGGTCTCAAGCCCAGTATCTCAGCCCCAGGAGGTATACGGTTATGGATAAATTTTCATGACTGTCCCCTGTGTGCACTATTGCTTACATGTGTATATTTGCAGCATGTACACACACACACACACACACACGTTATCTACCTATGTCTCCACTCCAACATTATTGTTTGTTATTACTGTTGTTGCAGGATTGTATATGTTTTAGTATTTACCATTGTTGTCTTTTACTCTTGCATACCTTTCTTTGTCTTCTTTACCTTGATTATGTTGTGCTGACGTCCCTCACGTTGTGTTAATATGGGCTACTATCTAATTGGTGGTAACCATCAAGGAATGTTTCTGTCTGTGTGAAAACCTTTTCTTGATTTTTTATAATACTGACCTCATACAATATTTGCCCTTTGTGATTGACTTATTTCACTCAGCATAATGTCCTCCAGATTCATCTATGCTGTGAGATGTTGGCGGATTCATCGTTGCATAGTGTTCCATTGTATGTGTGTATCAGAATTTGTTTATCCATTCATCCTTTGATGGGCCCTTAGGGTGTTTCCATCTTTTTGCTATTGTAAATAATGCTGCAATGAACATGGGTATGCATATATCTATTCATGTCGTGGCTCTTATTTCTCTAGGATATATATACCTAGGAGTGGGATTGCTGGATCATATGGTATTTCTATTTCTAGTTTTTTGAGGAAGTGCCATATAGCTTTCCATAGTGGTTGTACCATTTTATATTCCCACCATCTGCATATGAGAATTTCAGTCTCCCCATAGCCTCTCCCACATTTGTTGTTTTCTGTTTTTTGATCGGTTCCATCATTACCTCTGTGAGATGGTATCTCATTGTAGTTTTGATTTGCATCTCTCTAAGGGGTAATGATCACGAGCATCTCTTCGTGTATTTGCTGGCTGCCTGAATGTCTTCTTTGATGAAGTGTCTGGTCATGTCCCTTGCCCATTTTTTAATTGGGTCGTCTTTTTGGTGTTGAGTTGTTGGAGTTTCCTATAAATTTTAGAGATTAGACCCTTATCAGATATATCACAGCCAGAATTTTTTCCTGGTCTGTGGATTTTCTTTTTACTTTGTTGGAAGATTCTTTTGATGAGCTTAAGTATTTGATTTTCAGGAGGTCCCAATCATCTAGCTTATCTTCTGCTGTTTTTGCTTTTTTAGTTATGTTTGATAATCTATTTATGCCATAAATTAGGGATCCTAGGTTTGCCCCTATTTTTTCGTCTATGATCTTTATGGTTTTAGGTTTTACATTTAGGTCTCTGATCTGTCTTCAGTTAGTTTTTGTATATGGTATGAGGTAGGTATCCTGCTTCATTTTTCTGCAAATGGATATCCAGTTTTCCCAGTGCCATTTGTTAAAGAGACTATCTCTTCCCCATTTAATGATTTTGATCCTTTGTCAAAGATTAACTGTCCATAGGTGGATGGTTTTATTTCTGAGTTCTCAGTTCTGTTCTATTGGTCTATGTGTCTATTGTTGTACCAGTATTAGGCTGTTTTGATTACCATGGCTGTATAGTAGGTTCTGAGATCAGGAGTATGAGGCTTCCTTCTTTGTTCTTCTTTAGTGATGCTTCACTTATCTGGGGCCTTTTTCCTGTCCATATAAAGTTGGTGATTAGTTTTTTCATCTTGTTAAAGAATGTTGTTGGAATTTGCATTGGGATTGCATTATATCTGTAGATCACTTTGGGTAGTATTGTTATTTTCATAATGTTAAGTCTTCCTATTCAGGAGCATGGTATGTTTTTCCATTTATGCAGGTCCTGGTTCTCGCAGTAGTGTTTTGTAGTTTTCTTTGTATAACTCTTTTATGTCCCCAGTTAGGTTTATTCCCAAGTATTTTATCTTGTGGGGAGGAGGGCTATTTTAAATGGTATTGTGTTCCTGATTTCCTTTTCAGAGTTCTTTTGGTTAGTATAGAGGAATCTGACTGATTTTTTGTATGTTAATTTTGTACCCTTACTCTTTGCTAGGAAACCCTAGTGGTATAGTGGTTAAGTGCTATGGCTGCTAACCAAAGGGTCAGCAGTTCGAATTTTGTCAGGCGCTCTTCAGAAACTTTATGGGGCAGTTAGTTCTACTCTGTCCTATAAGGTCACTATGAGTCGGAATCAACTCAACGGCACTGGGTTTTGTTTTTTGTTTTTTGTTTTGCTCTTTGCTAAATCCATCTATTAGTTATAGTAGCTTTCCTGTAGAGTCTCTGTGATTTTCTATGTATAAGATCATGTCAACCCGAAATAGAGATAATTTTACTTCTTCCTTACCAATTTGGATTTCTTTTATTTCCTTATCTTGCCTTATTGCTCTAGCTAGGACTTCCAGTACAATATTGAATAAAAGTGGTGATAAAGGTCATCGTTGTCTACTCCTCTTCTCAAGGGAAATGCTTTCAGTCTCTCTCCATTGAGGATAATGTTGGCTGTTGCTTTTGTATATATGCCTTAATTATGTTTAGGAATTCCCCTTCTACTCCTATTTTGATAGTTATTTTTTTAAATCAAGAATGGGTGTTGGACTTTATCAAATGCTTTTTCTACATCGATCAAGATGATCATGTGATTCTTTCCTTTGTTATATGTGGTGAATTACATTGATTGATTTTTCTAATGTTAAACCATCCTTTGGTAACTGGTGTGAATCCCACTTGGTCGTGGTGTATTATTATTTTTTTTAATTAATTTTTATTAAGCTTCAAGTGAACATTTACCATTCCAATCAGTCTGTCACATGTAGGTTTACATACATCTTACTCCCTTCTCCCACTTGCTCTCCCCCTATTGAGTCAGCCCTTTCAGTCTCTCGTTTTGTGCCAATTTTGCCATCTTCCCTCTCTCTCTATCTTCCCATCCCCCCTCCAGTCAAGAGTTGCCAACACACTCTCCAGTGTCCACCTAATTTAATTGGCTCACTCTTCATCAGCATCTCTCTCCCCCCCGCTGACCAGTCCTTTTCATGCCTGATGAGTTGTCTTCGGGGATGGTTCCTGTCCTGTGCCATCAGAAGTTCTGGGGAGCATTGTCTCTGGGATTCCTCTAGTCGCATTCATATCATTAGGTATGGTCTTTTTATGAGAATTTGGGGTCTGTATCCCATTGGCCTCCTGCTCCCTCAGGAGTTGTCTGTTGTGCTCCCTAGCAGGGCAGACATCGATTGTGGCCGGGCACCAACTAGTTCTTCTGGTCTCAGGATAATGTAGGTCTCTGATTCATGTGGCCCTTTCTGTCTCTTGGATTCTTAGTTGTCGTGTGGCCTTGGTGTTCTTCCTTCGCCTTTGCTCCAGGTGGGTTGAGACCAATTGATGTATCTTAAATGGCCGCTTGTTGGCATTTAGGACCCCAGGTGCCACAATTCAAAGTGGGATGCAGAATGTTTTCATAATAGAATTATTTTGCCCGTTGACTTAGAAGTCTCTTCAAACCATGTTCCCCAGACCCCAGCCCCTGCTCCGCTGACCTTTGAAGCTTTCATTTTATCCCGGAAACCTCTTTGCTTTTAGTCCAGTCCAGTTAGGCTGACCTTCCTTGTATTGTGTGTTGTCTTTCCCTTCACCCAAAGCAGTTCTTATCTACTGATTGATCAATAAAAAACCCTCTCCCTCGCTCCCTCCCCCCCGCCTTTGTAACCACAAAAGTATGTGTTCTTCTCCGTTTTTTCTGTTTCTCAAGATCTTATAATAGTGGTCTTATACAATATTTGTCCTTTTGCTCTGACTCATTTCGCTCAGCATAATGTCTTCCAGATTCCTCCATGTTATGAAATGTTTCAGAGATTCGCCACTGTTCTTTATCGATGCGTAGTATTCCATTGTGTGAATATACCACAATTTATTTACCCATTCATCCGTTGACGGACATCTTGGTTGCTTCCAGCTTTTTGCTATTGTAAACAGAGCTGCAATAAACATGGGTGTGCATATGTCTGTTTGTGTGAAGGCTCTTGTATCTCTAGGGTATATTCCGAGGAGTGGGATTTCTGGGTTGTATGGTAGTTCTATTTCTAGCTGTTTAAGATAACGCCAGATGGATTTCCAAAGTGGTTGTACCATTTTACAATCCCACCAGCAGTGTATGAGAGTTCCAATCTCTCCACAGCCTCTCCAACATTTATTATTTTGTGTTTTTTGGATTAATGCCAGTCTAGTTGGTGTGATTTTTACTAGTTTTTTTAGTTGGTGTGAGATGGAATCTCATCGTAGTTTTAATTTGCATTTCTCTAATGGCTAATGATCGGGAGCATTTTCTCATGTATTTGTTGGCTGCCTGAATATCTTCTTTAGTGAAATGTGTGTTCATATCCTTTGCCCACTTCTTGATTGGGTTGCTTGTCTTTTTGTGGTTGAGTTTTGACAGAATCATGTAGATTTTAGAGATCAGGCGCTGGTCTGAGATGTCATAGCTGAATATTCTTTCCCAGTCTGTAGGTGGTCTTTTTACTCTTTTGGTGAAGTCTTTAGATGAGCATAGGTGTTTGATTTTTAGGAGCTCCCAGTTATCGGGTTTCTCTTCATCATTTTTGGTAATGTTTTGTATTCTGTTTATGCCCTGTATTAGGGCTCCTAGGGTTGTCCCTATTTTTTCTTCCATGATCTTTATCATTTTAGTCTTTATGTTTAGGTCTTTGATCCACTTGGAGTTAGTTTTTGTGCATGGTGTGAGGTATGGGTCCTGTTTCATTCTTTTGCAAATGGATATCCAGTTATGCCAGCACCATTTGTTAAAAAGACTATCATTTCCCCAATTGACTGACACTGGTCCTTTGTCAAATATCAGCTGCTCATACATGGATGGATTTATATCTGTGTTCTCAATTCTGTTCCATTGGTCTATGTGCCTGTTGTTGTACCAGTACCAGGCTGTTTTGACTACTGTAGCTGTATAATAGGTTCTGAAATCAGGTAAAGTGAGGCCTCCCACTTTGTTCTTCTTTTTCAGTAATGCTTTGCTTATCCGGGGGTTCTTTCCCTTCCATATGAAATTAGTGATTTGTTTCTCTATCCCCTTAAGATATGACATTGGTATTTGGATTGGAAGTGCATTATATGTATAGATGGCTTTTGGTAGAATAGACATTTTTACTATGTTAAGTCTTCCTATCCATGAGCAGGGTATGTTCTTCCACTTAAGTATGTCCTTTTGAATTTCTTGTAGCAGAGTTTTATAGTTTTCTTTGTATAGGTCTTTTACATCCTTGGTAAGATTTATTCCTAAGTATTTTATCTTCTTGGGGGCTACTGTGAATGGTATTGATTTGGTTATTTCCTCTTCGGTGTTCTTTTTGTTGATGTAGAGGAATCCAAGTGATTTTTGTATGTTTATTTTATAACCTGAGACTCTGCCAAACTCTTCTATTAGTTTCAGTAGTTTTCTGGAGGATTCCTTAGGGTTTTCCATGTATACGATCATGTCATCTGCAAATAGTGATAGCTTTACTTCCTCCTTGCCAATCTGGATACCCTTTATTTCTTTGTCTAGCCTAATTGCCCTGGCTAGGACTTCAAGTACGATGTTGAATAAGAGCGGTGATAAAGGGCATCCTTGTCTGGTTCCCGTTCTCAGGGGAAATGCTTTCAGGTTCTCTCCATTTAGAGTGATATTGGCTGTTGGCTTTGCATAGATGCCCTTTATTATGTTGAGGAATTTTCCTTCAATTCCTATTTTGGTAAGAGTTTTTATCATAAATGGGTGTTGAACTTTGTCAAATGCCTTTTCTGCATCTATTGATAAGATCATGTGGTTTTTATCTTTTGTTTTATTTATGTGATGGATTACATTAATGGTTTTTCTGATATTAAACCAGCTTTGCATACCTGGTATAAATCCCACTTGATCAGGGTGAATTTTTTTTTGATGTGTTGTTGGATTCTATTGGCTAGAATTTTGTTGAGGATTTTTGCATCTATGTTCAGGAGGGATATAGGTCTATAATTTTCTTTTTTTGTAATGTCTTTACCTGGTTTTGGTATCAGGGAGATGGTAGCTTCATAGAATGAGTTGGGTAGTATTCCGTCTTGTTCTATGCTTTGAAATATCGTGGTGTATTATTTTTTTGATATGCTGTTGAATTCTGTTGGCTAAGGTTTTGTTGGGAATTTTTGCATCTATGTTCATGAGGGATATTGGTCTATAATTTTCTTTTTTAGTGGTGTCTTTGCTTGACTTTGGTATCAGAGTTACACTGGCTTCATAGACTAAAAAAATAGATTCAAGAATATTCTTTCCTTTTCTATGTTCTGGAATAGTTTGAGTGGAATTGGTGTCAACTCTTCTCTGAATTTTTGGTAGAATTCTCCAGTGAAGCCATCTGGGCCAGGGGTTTTTGTTGTTGTTTTGGGAAGTTTTTTTTTGTTTTTTTTTTAATGACTTCTTCAGTTTCTTCTTTTGTTATGGATCTGTTTAAATTTTGTGTTTGTGCCAGTTTAAGTAGGTAGTGTTTCTAGAAATTTGTCCATTTATCTAGGTTTTCAAGTTTGTTGGAGTACAATTTTTCATGGTATTCTGATATGATCCTTTTTTTTATCTCAATTGGTTCTGTTGTAATGTCACCCATCTCATTTGTTATTTTGGTTATTTCCATCTTCTCATTTTTTTCCTTTGTCAGTTTGACCAGTGGTTTGTCTATTTTATTAATCTTCTCAAAAAACCAACTTCTAGTCTTGTTGATTCTATTGTTTTTCTGTTTTCTATTTCATTTATTTCTGCCTTAATCTTTGTTATTTCCTTTTTCTGGTGACTGTGGGCTTCTTTTGCTGCTCTTTTTCTATTTGTTTGAGTGGTAGGGTTTAGCTATTGATTTTGGCTTTTCTTTTTTAATGTGTGTGTTTATTGCTATGACTTCTCCTCTAAGCGCTGCTTTTGCTGTGTCCCACAGGTGTTGGTGTGTCGTCTTTTCACTCTCATTTGATTCTAGGAAATTTTTTAATGTCATTTTTGATTTATTCTATTATTCATTGGTTTTTCAGTAAAGTGTTATTCGGTTTCCATGTACTTGATTTTTTCCCCTTGTTCTTCCTATTACTGATTTCTAGTTTTATAGAGTTGTGATCAGAGAAGATGCCTTGTATTATTCTGATTTTTTTAAATTTATTGAGGCTTGCTTTGTGTCTATTCTGGAAAATGATTCATGTATGTTGGAGAAGAATGTATACTGTGCTGCTATTGGGTGAAAAGATCAGTATATATCTGTGAGGTCAAGTTGGTTAATTGTGTTGTTTAGGTCTTCTGTATCTTTGTTTGGAAACTCTGGTGACATAGTGGTTAAGAGCTACAGCTGCTAACAAAAAGGTTGGCAGTTTGAATCCACCAGGCACTCCTTGGAAACTCTATGGGGCAGTTCTACTCTGTCCTATAGGGTTGCTATGAGTTGGAATCAACTTGACAGTAACGGTTTTGGTTTTGATATCTTTGTTTAGTTTCTTTCTATTTGTTCTGTCCTTCATTGAAAGTGGTGTGTTAAAGTCTCCTACTCTTATTGTGGAACCTTTACTTCCTCTTTTCAATGCTGTTAGAGCTCTGTCATTGGATGTGTAGATATTTACTATGGTTATATCTTCTTGGTGGATTGCCCTTTTAATCGTGATGCATTTCCTTGTCTCTTATGATGGATTTTGATTTAAAGTTTATTTTATCAGAGATTAATATTGACATTCCTGCTCTTTTTTGGTTACTGTTTGAATGATATATATATTTTTTTCCATCCTTGGATTTTTAACCTATTTATGTCTTTGTATCTAAGGTGTGTCTCTTATAGGCAATATATTGATGGGTCATGTTTTTTTTTATCCATTCTGCCACTCTCTGTCTCTTGACTGGTGCATTCAAACCATTTACATTCAGTGTGATTATTGATAGGTATGAATTTACTGTTGTCACTTTACTATGCTTTTTGTTAGGGTGTTGCTGTTTTTCTTTGTTCTACTTAATTTTCTCTGCTGAGTTCTTTTTGTTCATGTATTTTCTTTTCATTTCCTTCATTGTTGATTTTGTGTTTACTGAGTGTTTATGGTTTTCTTCTTCTTTATTTTGGTAAGTAGGTTTATTAACTTTTCTTTGTGGTACTCTGACATTTACCTTTATCTTCCTAAGTTTAAAACAGTCTGTTATTTATTGATATTGCCATGACTTTCTCTTCATATGGAAGTTATATGTCTACACCATTTAGTCCCCTTATTTGTTTTGAAGTTGTTGTTGCTTAAACATTGACATCTGACTCCCTGTTTTTGGTTCTGTAGCTTTATTTTACTTTTGAGATTTCTCTGTCTGGGTTAGCATCTTGGTGATGTCATTGTGTGGCTTACTCTCAGGCTATTGTCTGATGTCATTGGTTCTCTATTCGAAGGACTCCCTTTAATATTTCTTCTAAGGATGGTCTGGTCTTTACAAATTCCCTTAATTTCTGTTTATCTGAGAATGTCCTAATTTTGCCATCATATTTGAGAGACAGTTTTGCTGGGTATATGATTCTTATTTGGCAAGTCTTTTCTTTCAAGGTTTTATATATGTCATCCCATTGCCTCTTGCTTGCATGGTTTCTGCCAAGAAATCAGAGCTTAGTCTTATTGGAGTCCCTTTGTAGGTGATATATATATATTTTTTTTTCCTGAGCTGCTCTCAGAATTCTGTCTTTATCTTTGGACTTGGAAAGATTGATTATGATATATCTTGATGACTTTGGGGTCCTCCTGTACGGGGTTCATTGAGCTTTCTGGATAGAAGTCTTCCCATCTTTCATGATATTGGGGAAATTTTCTTCAGCAGATCTTCAAAAATTCTCTCTGTGCTTTTTTTATTTTTGTCTGTTCCTGTTCGGAGATTCCAATCATGCCTAAATTATTCCTCTTTGTAGTGTCCCACATAACTCAGGCTTTCTTCATTTTTTTAATTCTTTTTTCTAATTTTTCCTCAAACAAATTGGTATCAAGTGATACGTCTTCTACTTCGCTAATTCTTTCTTCCATGGTTTCAATTCTACTCCTGTGTCCTTCGATTGAGTTATCTATTTCTGATATTTTATTGTTAATTGTCTGGATTTCTAGTTGCTGTCTTTGTATTATTTCTAATTGTCTATTTAATTTGTTTTGTTCTTGTGTTTTTTTCCTGAATTTTTCTAGGGTCTTCTCTGTGTTTTGCTTGGTCTCTTTGAGGACCCTATATATAAGCCTTTTGAATTCCTTATCAGGCAATTACATTACTGTCTCTTCCTCAGGAAGGTTTTTCGCCCCTTTATTTTGGTCACTTGGTTGAGCCATCTTGTCTTTTTTTTAATATGATTGTTATTGTCTGCTGTCTCCAAGGCATTAAGGTGTTATTTATTTATTTTTTTTAGTTTTGTTTTATTTTGATATATCTGATCAGACACTCTCTTTGTTGGGGGGCTAGCTGGGCAGCTGAAGTTGTGCAGGCACTCTCTCTGGCAGGGGAGGGGTGGGGCAAACAGCTGGGTATCACACAGGTGCTCTCTCCAGTGGGGGAGGTGTGAGCAGACTGCTGGGGGTGGTACGCAGGTGCTGTCTCCAGCATGGGAAGGGTGGGGTGGGTAGGTGCTCTCTCTGGCTGGGGGGAGGTGGGCAGACTGCCAGAGGGCACGCAGGAATTCTCTTCAGTGGGAGGGGGGGCAGGTAGCTGGGGTGTGTGTGCAGGTGCTTTCTCTAGCCAGGGAGGTGGAAAAAGAAAAAAGAAAAAAGGAGGGGCTTGTCTATTGCTCTGTGTTTGCCACCCACCCTACTGGTTGGGTACCGCCACGGAGTGTCACCCTGTCTCTGGGTCCTGTCTCTGAAGCTCTCATCCTCTTTCCTTTGCTTTTCCTCCTTAGCTTCACCTCATGTCCTGCTCAACTTGCTTCACTCTAGGTTTGTTTTTGTAGTTTCTCTGTCTCCTGTTGGGAGTTCTGTGACATTGTCTTCCTATATTCCTCACCCAGAGATGCTGCTGGCCCCACTGTGCCAGACCAGCTGGAGGGTCACCTCTGCTCCATATCTTTCTCTGTTCGCTGCTGTCATTTGGTTTCTTTTTCTAGTCAGTGTTTGATCTAATTCTATGTCCTTTCATTTGATGCTTAGTGTTCCAGGATTGTCCTCTGTATCTGTTATACTGTGTTTCTCGGGTCTTTGCTGTAGAGGCACAGAGTGGTGCGTCTGACTAGGCTGCTGTCTTGAATCCTTTTCCCAAGTTCGTCACTAAGTTTGCAAAATTGATTTTTCTAAGTGCAGAGGCCACTCCTATGACAATGTTGCCAATATGTCAGGGCATTATAAAGGCATGGAACAGGAAATTTTAGAATGTAATGAATATGACATTTTCATACCATGTGCTGCATATTCACTTAATCTTGTAGGACGTAGCACAGTAGATTGTTGTCCTGAAGCAGTTGATTTTTTTTTTCTACCATTCAGTTGCTTTATACATTTTTGCTGCCTCTACCCACTGATGGGCAGCTCTTAAAACATACTTAGGCAATGATGGAGTATTAAAATGTCTTTCTAATACACGTTGGGAAGCACATATTGTACCAATGAGTACAGTCCCGGAAACGAACACTTGGACTCTAGGTGCCTTAGAAAATATTGCTGAAGAGCAGACACAAAAAGGAGATACTAAAGAGAAGCTGAAAACATCAACAAAACGCAAACACTAGAGTATGTATTTATGTTGCTTATGTGGAATAATATGTTGCCGCATTTTCATCAGACAAGTCAAGTTCTCCAAGATTCAGAAATAAATTTGAAGACATGCGTGGATTTCTACCAGTCATTAACAGGGTATTTACATAATTGAAGAGAAGATTTTGAAAATTCTGAAAACACAACAAAACAAACACTACCAAGTACTGATTATCAAGCAGTTCGTCATGGCAGAAGAATTAGAAAGAAACAAGTAAATGTTGGAAGTGCTTCAGAAGTATTGAGTACCAGAGATCAATTTGGCCTAACCACGTGCTACATTATCATTGACATACTTGAATCCTGCATGAAAAGAAGGGCAAAAGTGTATGAAGTTCTATCAAATAGATTTTCCTTCTTAAAAAATGTGGATATACCTGATAAAGAATGCATGAAGGCATCCCAGAAATTAGTGCAGGTTTATCCTGATAACTTAAATACAAACCTTTACAGAGAAGTGTGACAGTTTCATTCTTAAACGAGAACTAAATTTATATTCAGGAAAGACAATTTTTTTCTCATGTAGGCATGTGTGATTCCATAATAGAAGATAAAATACAATGCGTATTTCTCAATGTTGCCATTGCTTTACACATATTCCTAACTTTAATGATCACAAACTGCACAACAGAATGCTCATTTTCGTTCCTAACGAAACTCGGAAACCCTCAGTGTACAACGGTGAGTCAAGAAAGACTAAACTCACCGTCCTTATTCTGTATGGAAGTAGATTTTTTTAGCAGCTTAATTGTGAGAAAATCATTGAAGAATTTGTAAGAGCAAAGAATAGAAAGAAATGTTTTTAATCATAACATGTTAGAGATGAAAGATCTATCTCAAAATAAAACATATTGTTATAATATTTGTTTTCTGATTATTAAATTTCCTTTTATGACATCTTTTCATTTGTTCATTTATAATTATAGCATTTATTATGAAACAAGCATCAAAACTGATGGATGAGCCATTTAAAGCAAAATTAGTGAAAGTCAATTTTTTGTTGTGGGAGATCCACAGAATTTTACATTGATGAAACAACTAAATTCACTGACTCACTTTTCTTTGTTGTAGAATATATGGAATATTCTTTTTGTAAAAAATGTGGTATATAGTAAAAATCTTAGTATCCCACATCCACTAAAAATTTTATGATCTAGTTCATCTCATTCCGCTAAAAGGCATATGTCACTTTTGCGTTCAATCACTAATATTAAAAAAAAAAAAAAAATTATAGTCCCATTTAAAAAGAACTTACTTCATGGATAGCTAAGACATACACACACAGATACAAAAACCTAAAAACTAAACCTGTTGCCATCAGTTGATTCAGACTCATAGTGACCCTACAGGACAGAGTAGGACTGCCCGATAGAGCTTCCAAGGAGCACCTGGTGGATTTGAACTGCTGGCCTTTTGGTTAGCAGCCATAGCACTTAACCGCTACACCACCAGGGTTTCCCTTATGCATGTACATATAACTCACATATCCTGTTCAAATGTATGAGTAAGCAGAGGAGAGTGTACCACAGATTATCAGTGTTTAGGGCCTTCACATGCCTTAATTTGGCCCTGAGTGCGGGACAGACATCCACGAAGTAGGAAGATGGCCTTCTCTGGAGCAAAGGGAGAGTTAAGAGCTGAGGAATGAGATTTAGGTTTGAAGCCTGGGATGGATGAGGTCACCCAGGGAAAGGGTGTTCTTTAGGGAGATGTAGACAACCAGGACAGAGGCTGGAAAAGGAGATGCAGCCAAATAAAAGGGAACCAGACCAAAGCAGATATTGGAGAGGGGGGAGAAGGTGGATAAAGCAGGGTTTTAGGGAAAGTTGGTAGGGAGGGGCCCAGGGTGGACCAGGGTGTGGCGGCTGATCGGTTTCCACATGTGCCTCTCCTACGTACTTGGTCAGTCATTTAGCAGCCATCTTCAGTCCCCTGTGGGTTTCAGTCCCCTGGATAAATGGTGCTGACCAAGGTCCACCTTGAGAGGCTCAAGGACAGGGGCCTGGCTCTGCTCTCTTGGAGAGGAGTACCTGACCCATGTTTTGTAGAATCTACAAAAGCCTACCGTCTCTCAGAATGTCACGGTGAGGGCAGAGGGGGCTTGGAGCCCCTTGTCTCCACCCAGCCCTCCTGTGCATTTAATCCTTGTCTCCCAGGGACTGAGTCTGACTCATTCCTCAGCTCTATGGCATGCTCAGCCCAGGGCTGGGTACACAGCTCAGGCTCAAGAAGATATTGGTTGGCATGTGTGTACATGTGCCTGTGTGCATAATTACGGTCTGTGGACCCTGAGGGGGTCTACAGCACGCACTGAATGCATGTATTTTGTGTAGCTATTCATTTTGTCAAGTGACATTTATTGAGTGCCTACGACTAGAATTCTAAGTGTTTTGGTTTATCTCATGGATCTGTGTGTGCTTACTGGTTGTGTGTGTCTGTGGGTGTGCAGTGTGTGAGTGCACACCCTGTTGGCATGCCTGTGTGTATTGTGCAAGCATTTAGAGCATTTCTGTGATATGTATATTTTCTGTGCACGGGACACGTGAAGTATGGTTATTGTGAGTCCTGTCTGCAAAAAACATCATCTTTAGAGTCAGGCAGAGACATTTACTTGGATCTGACTCCAAACAAGTCATCCAAACTCTCTGGGCCTCAGCTTCCACATTTATAAAATAGGGATGATAATACTTATACAGAGGGTGTTGAAAGGATGAAGATGAGAAGAGGTAACTGGTGTGAATACCCAACACAGTGTCTGACAAGTGGGTTCCATTTCCGTGTGTGTGTGTGTGTGTGTGTGTGTGTGTATGTGTGTATAAGTAAGCCCAGGTAGTATCTGACCTGAGCTCCTAGACACTTCCCTCCCCATGCAGCCCCTGCTCAGAGTCTAGGACCTGAGCAAGTCCAGAGTCTCCATGGGTGGAGGAGAGACCTGACCGTGAAGGGAGTGCGGCTAGGACTCAAAGCGGCTTCGGAGCACCTTGAACTTGGGCTTGTTGTATTTGGTGATGAGGTCCAGTTTGCTGTGGCCCAGGGTCAGCCGCTTCTCATCTCCATACAGGTCATTGCTACCACCATTGCGATGGCCACCTGTGGAACCTACGGGCAGGCCAGGCTCAGGCCCCTGCCTGGTGCCCTGCAATTGGTGATATTTGGTGATGAGGTCCAGCTTGCTGTGGCCCAGGGTCAGCCGCTTCTCGTCCCCAGAGCCCACTCCAGGCTGGCGAATAGGGCTCAGATCAGGGAGACCATTGGGCCCGGGTCCCTCTCCCCAGAATGGGCCAAACTTTGTGATGAGGTCCAGCTGACTGTGACCTAGAGTCTGCCGCCGCTCATCTGGGCCCTGCTTGCTGGGCCTGACTGGGGAGCTGGCTTCAGGGGGCACTTTGGAGCCCCAGGCCTTGGAGAACTGCGCCAAGATGTCCAACTGGGTCTGGCTGTGGCCCGGGGACAGCCTTCTGTCTTCTGAGACCCGATCACCAGTTCTTGGGGAGCCTGACTCAGGGGTCCTTCCAGCACCCTGGGCCTGGGGCAGGAGGTCCAGTTGGTTGTAGCTCTGGCTTGGGGCCAACCTCCTGTCCTCTGGGGCTTGCTCACCAGGCCGAAGTGAGTCTGAGCTGAGGGTAACCCCAGAGTCAGGGCCTCCTGCTTCTCGGGCTCTGGGGAAGGGGACCAGGAGGTCCAGCTGACCATGGCTTTGACTCAGATATGCCTTCGTCTCATCCACTGTCTCCAGGGCTGGGCCAGGTACTCGGCGACCTCGTGGAGGGCTAGGCCCCTGGCTTCCTGGGACCCCCGTTCTCTTGGAGCCGGGACAGGCCTAGGCCACCCCGGGGGAAGGGGAAGAAGAGGCGTGGGTGGGGAAGCAGAGGTGAGCCCACAGCCAGGGCCAGGGGGCTGGCGCTATGGTGGTTGAGGGCAGGGAAGGCCTGGGACCATGCAGATGCTCCCAGCTTGCCCAGGTTGCCTAGGTAGAGTCCAGGAGAGGAACCGTGATTAGGGTCTGACAGCTGGCATTGCAAGGGGGTCTGGCCATTGGCCTCACGGCAGGCAGGACCTGGGGATGAGGACTCCATACCCTCATCACTGCAGCCTCCTGGTAGAGCGAGGTAGGAGGAGCGGCCCGTCAGAGGAGAGTGCTTGACGCTGCTGAGGCTAGCACTGGAGGGTGAGGAGGAGGTGGGGCTTGGGATGCCAGGCCCAAAGCCCAGGGCCACCGGAGGAGGGCGTGGTGCCCGTGGCGACGGCTTCTCACCACTGCAGAAGCCCTCCACAGGCCGAGACTCAGCATAGAGACAGCGGAACTCCCTGTCGAAGTCTTCCACGATGCGGCCCCTCAGCTGCAGCACCATGCTCGTGTGAGCCTGGCTGCACAGCCAGGTGAAGCTAGGGCAGAGGGACAGGGTCAGGAGGCCAAGCACTACCTGGGGGCTAGGCAGGGTCACAGCCCGGGGAGCAAAGCAGGAAACTGGACCAAAACTCTACCACAGTGAGGGGTACAGAGCTCTGACCCCAGGGTCTGCACTAGTCCTAGCTCTGCTGAATGGAGGACTTGGGCAAGTCCAATTCAGGCCCAATTCAGAGCCTCAATTTCCCCATCTGTAAAATGGACTAGGGGCAAGGTTCCCTAAAGTCCTTCCAATTCCAATGTACGATAATTATTCTCTATGCCAAAGACATTAAGGTAATCCTTCCACTACAGTGAGCTCCCCATACTATCCCCGAGCCTTGCACAGTGCCTGGCAGGTTGCAGGCGCTCCATGCATGTTTGAAAAGATGGGTAAAGGAGGGAAAGTTCAAAGCTGCCAGATCCCAGATGCCCTCAGCACCCAGGGACACAGCCCCAGGCCCTCTCCCCTCCAGTCCTCATGCTCACCTGTAGCTGCCCACAACTACCTGCTCACAGTCGATGATGACAAACTTCTCCAGTGCCTGCCCGGTGAAGCGGCGGCCTGCCTTGCTGCAGTATGTATCCCCACATGTGCTCCGCACACGCACGTTCTGGACCAAGGAAGGGGAGGGCGGTTGGAGGGGTGACCTTGACAGACTGTGGGCTCAAATCTGGATGTCCTGTGGAGTCTTTGACCCAAAATACTAAGGGAAACCAGTCCCCTGCTCCCACTGGCCCCCAGTGCCCGCTGACCACCCAATTGACTCTCCTGGCCTCCCCTCCCTGCCCCTCACTGACCGGCAGGTGTCCACCATTGAGGTCCATTTTGTAGCACATCTCCAGAAAGTGCCTCAGGTATTCCTGTGCCAGGAGCAGGTAGACAGGAACACCACGCCGGCTCGAAGCCTCCATGAGATCACACAGAAGCTCCATGTCAGTGAATATGTCCATCACCACAGCTATCGCCTGGGGGAAGAGGGGAAAGCTCAGTCCTGCTAGGCCCGGAAAGAGTACCAGACTGAAAACCAGGAGGCCAGAGCCTGTGAGAACATCTGAACTGGAAGAATCATTAGCAGTGACCTAGCCCAGGGCTTTTTAACTCAGGCACAGGAAGTTTTGACTGTCTTGAACCCAAGGAAGTTGTTTGAAAGTTTTAGGGTACATTTTTCTGTGGACAGAGTGTTTATCTGTCATTGGATTCTCAAAGATGTCTGTGGACCCACTGTGCTGGTCTAAAGCCCCATCCTACATATGGGATCACTGAGGCCCAGGAGGAGGAAGGAGTCAGAGGTAGAACCCAGACCCAGATTCCGAGTCCAGCTCTTGGCACTTCCCACTAGCACTTGCCCTAGTTCTGGATGGTCTGAGGCTCCCCTCTCAAGGGTCAGAGCTGTAAAATAGACTGGGGTCTCCAAAGCCCTTCACCAGTGCTGCTTCAGTTTTCCTGTAAAGCTGCAGAGGTCTGGCGTGACACTCGTGGACTCCCTCACTTCTACCCACGACAAGTTTCCTGTTTAGTCCAGGGACAGGGGCTTGTGTCTTCTACTCCACATACAGGCCTGCCTCAGATAGTCCCTGACACCCCTGGGGCCTCCAAGCCCCTACTGCTACTTCTTCCCATCCCACGTATCTGCCTTGAGAGCATCCTCTCCCAAACAAGGCTGACGTGGCAGGGGCAGAGCAGAGCCCTCCAGTTCTGCGATCAGACTGACTGGGTTCAAATTTGGACTCTGTGCTTTCTGGTACTATGGCGTTGAGTGAGCCACTTCACCTCTGGGAGCCTCAACTTCCTCATCTGTTAAACAGAGATAATGACAGCCAGGTCTCAGAGTTATGGGGAATTAAATGTGAAAAGGCTCCACACACAACAGAAGTTCAGGAAATGTTCCTTTCCTGCTGCTTTCTTAACAAACGAGGGCATTGGGCTGCATGGAGGGGAAGCACTTCCCAAGGTCACTCTGAGCCGGCGACAGGGCCCAGAGCAGGAGCCTGGCTCCTAGCCCCAAGTTGGAGGATTCCAGATGGGGGATAAGGAGCAAGGCACTGGGGGATCACAGCACAGGCCTGGCCAGTGCTGGAGGGATAGGGACAGGCAGGAAAGATCAAAAGGGTAAGGGTGACAACAGCAGCAATAGCAACAACCTCCCTAATGACCTCATTCCAGATGCCAAGATGCCAATCAAGCCTGGCCCTCCCCTACCTGGGGCACAGGCAGGCTTGCTGCGGAGGCTCTGGCAAAGGTACTGGGGGACTCTGGTATCCCACCTCCTAAGTTCTACAGCACACTGCTTCCTCAGGCAAGGGTCATCTTATCCATGCCTCTGCCTCCTGAGTCACAGAAGTCAAGGCCCAGTAGTGAAGCTCTGCTAGTCTGTGGCTGGAGCTCCCTAGCACTGACCACCCTTTCCTGGAGGCACCAGGTTTTTCTGATCTTCCCGTTCTTTTCTGAAAACCCCGCTCCCCAGCCCTGAGCCCAGGAGCCCCCATTCCCCTTTCCTGCCAGTGCAGAGCTGAAAGCCCAGCCCTCAAGGCCATGCCAAAGCCCATGCACGGTGCCCCTGCCCTGCCCAAACCCCAGCTGCAGATGCCATGCAGGAGGGGCTGAGGTGCAGCTGAGGCACAGGCCAGGATGCAGGACTGAGCCAGGGGCTCCAGGGCCTTTGCCAGGGGCCCCGCTGGGCCAGAGCCCTGTGTTCCCTGAGCATATCACAGCCCCTCTCTGTCCTCAGTTTCCTCCTCTGTAAGTCAAGGGGATGGCTCCAGTGTTCTCCAAGGTTGTGGTTCTTAGCTTTGGGGACATAAAACTTTTTGGGCATCTGATGAAGGTCACGGACCCTCTCTCAAAAAAGATACAGGAAAGAACCTCCCTGCAATATGCACAGCTCTGCATGCATTTTCAGGTGTTTGTGGAGTCCCTGGGATGGCTCCTGTTCTGTTATCCATGGTTTTCTTTCTAAATTTTACTTATTTTGTTGTTGAGAATATACATACCAAAATATATACCAACGTAATAGTTTCTACATGTATAATTTAGTGACATTGATTACATCCTTCAAGTTGTGTAACCATTCTCACCCTCCTTTTCTGAGCTGTTCTTCCGTCATTAATATAAACTCACTGCCCCCTAAAAGTTCCTATCTAATCTTTCAAGTTGCTGTGGTCAATTTGATCCAGTATAGATAGTTCTTAACAGAGCGTAAAGGTCAAGGCAGAACTTTTTTACTAGTTGAGCTAAACTATTGCTCAGTTTTAAGATGACTTCAGGGGATCCATAGTTTTGAGTGCCAAAGGGCTACCAAGGTACTTAAGATATACGCCCACCATCTAGGAGCTTGTCATCTAGTTAAGGCCAGAGGTTCTAGTCTCAATTCTACCCTTAATTGCTGTGTGGCCTCAGGCTGGTCCCTTTCCCCCTCTGGACCTCAGTTTCCATATCTGTGAAATGAATGTCTGAAGAGGTGAGGTCCTTACCGTGCGGGCCTGGCTGAAGAGGAAGCGTAGCAGGTCCTTGATGTTCTTGGCCTTGTCCCGCTGGAAGTGGACGACAGCCTGGGTAGGGGCGAAGCCTGTGGCCTGTGGAACTTCGGGCCAGCCCAGGTCCAGGTCCGGGGGGTCTACATCAGAGGCCATGGGGAAGTACGTGCCCGAGGTGACTTCGGAGAGCAGGCTGAGGTGGTCAGGCCCTGCGGCCTCCGGCCCCTGGGTCTCGCTGAGCTCAGGGCCCCCACGCACATGGCTGGTCATGTAGTGCACATCCAGGGCACTCAGGAAGGGCAGCTCCCGCTCCTCAGAGACGACCCGCAGGTAGGCAGCCTCACCCCGCTCCAGGAGGGCATCGGCTGCCAGCCGGGCGGCTTCGCTGTGCCGTAGCACAAGTGGTGAGGCCTCTCGCCACCAAGGCAGCTTGAGCTCCTCCACCCGGCCCCGCAGGGGTCCCGCCATGCCCTGGGCTCCCAAGCCCCCAGGCCTTAGGCTTCTAAACATGCCTGCCCACCTGGCTGCTCACCTGCCAGCAGGCGCCATGGCCTGCACCCCAGGCTGGCTGTAGCAGGAAGAAGATACCAGCAAAACAGCCTTCTGCCCGCCCGCCCAGTATGTGGGGCAGGATCCCCAACCTGCTGCTACCCTAAGTCAGACCCAGGCTCCACCCCATTGCCCCTGGCCTCTGGAACCTGTTGGGTCGGCCCCACCTATCTGCCCACTGCTGGGACTCGCCCGCCCAGGGAAGTGGCAGTGCCAGGCCCTTGGCATATGCTCCTGTCCCCCTCCACCCCCACCCTGCCCGCCCTGCCCCACAACTCCTGCTCCATCCCGACCAGGTTCCTAGCAAGTTTCCCCCAAACCTTGACCTTCCAGGGCTCTTATGGAGGTGGGATTACGGTCCCAAGGGGCTCAGGCCTGCAGAGGGATGCACACATGCACACACATCCTGGCGTGTATGGATGACTCAAGATGACGTAAATACGCAAACACACAGACATGCTGACATACATACTGACACACAGACAGTTGATAGACACACAGAGGTAGAATACACGCTGACACATGCAGACCATACATTTTGATCAAACCCACTCACATAAGCTGACCTGAACCGTACTCCAGCACACCACAATACACACCACAAGGCTCAGCACAGCCAGTGCAGAGGCATGGAATAAGAGCCAAGAACTGCCAAGGACAAAGACACCCTGGCCTCCCTCCTTTGCTCCCATGATCATCACCCTGCCACTCGCCACCTCCATAACTGTGGCTCTCACGGCTCCCTGCCCAGCCCCACCCCTGGCTGAGCCCACTCTCCAAAGGCCCAGAGTAGTGGCTCAAAGAAGCCCAGGAAGTGTTAAAATGTAGGTCCTCAGGCTCCACTCACCCGGAGATTCTGATCTGGAAGGTCTGGGGCAGGCTTCTAGAACCCACCTTTAAAACGAGTGCCCAGTGCACTTGGGGCAGTGGGCCAGGCCCACCCCTTGAGAAATGCTGCTCTGGATGGCTAGGTTTCCCACACTCTCAACTGCAGGGGTGTTCTTGGCCCGGTGGGGGCTGGGCCTCAGTCTTCCTACCCTCCTCAGGGCTGAGTATTAAACGGTTGGGAATGACGGAGGCTGTTTCAGAGCATGGGAGGATACACTACAAGATCAGGAGGCAAAGAAGTGGTCACAATGGTGCCCTGTGCCAGCTCAAAGCACCACGTTTATACGGAGGGACGAGGTACAATAAGGATGGCCATGGGGCAAGGGCGGGGTGTAAGGGTGGGGCAGAAGACCTAAAGCATGTCTCAAGGCCTCAGCAACCCCATTTTAGTTCTGGCTGCACCTAGCTTTACTTGGTCTTGGTCCATCTGTCCATTCCTAAAGGCAAGAACTGTCTGCTTCCTCTGCGTCCGCAGAGTCTGGCAAGGGGTCCAACACATGGTGGTAGGGGTGGGGGATACCATATGCTCTTAGAGTAGGCTCAGGGGCTCCCCGTGTCGAGCTGGACACTGGGGACCAAAGATGTATCTAGCTGGGGCTGTATCTTTCAGGGGTGAGGGCTCATAGGATGAGAACAGAAAGGCTGGGCCATGCCATCCCATGCCAGGGGCAGAAATGGAACACCAGGCTCTCTGAGGAGGCCCCCCTGGGGGAGGGGAGGAGTGAGAGGCAAGGGGTGAGTAAGCAGAGCCAGACCGTGGGAGAGTAATGAGCTGTGGGGCAGTCAAGGTGTGGTGGTGGGGCCCTCATTAAGGCATTATTTCCAGGTGTGTTTAAAGGGGGAAAACCAGGGTCTTATCTGGGTTGTAGGACTGCCCCTGGGGCAGAGAGGCAGGCCTTGGTTCTGTGTTGTGGAGTTCCTGTTTATCCCTCAGTGTGTACATGTCTGATGGTACATATTTTTGGCTTTGTATCTTTCTCTCCATGCCCATGTTTGTATTCGATTCCATTTTTATAAGTAAAAATCTATTGAACACTGGCAGTTTCATAGGGTTCAACCAGATACACGTACACACGTGGCTATGCATAACTACCCGTGCACGTCGGCGCAGATCTGTGCTGGAGAGCTGTGGCATTCCTGAGGCTGCCTGACAGTCTTTAATTAAGCACCTAGCCGCATGTCTGTATTTGCACCGTGTGCATGTCTGTGTGTACGTGTGTCTGGGGGTGGTACTGGATATGTATGGTTGTGGGGAGCTCAACTGAGAGGGCAGGGGTGGAGGTGGCAGAGTTGAAGGGAAAAGGGTTCCAGGGAATCCCAGCCATCCTATAACAACATATAAATCAGATCGAATCCCCCAGGCTGCACGAATGGCTGCCCTTCCTTCAGGCTGAGTGGGTAAGAAGCCAAAGGGAAGGGAGGCAGCCTTGTGGTTGGGCCTGGGGTGGTGACCCAGGGTGACAGGAACCATACAGATAGACCGAAGCCCAGGCCCTGGATGCAGTGTTCCAGGCTCAGGCCCCTTAATGACTGTTATTAAGAGGAAGGAAAATATTTTTCTGCCCAGGAGGCGTGTCGGGCGCCTGCCTGGCATCATTCTACCAACCTGGGGGCCATTTGTCTGTTGTCTCTCAGAGGTCAAGCGGCGCCTGGGCAGGTGACTGTCGTGTGGAGGTGGTGGGAGCAGAGGCCAGACCGCAGCTCTCCAGTGGCAGCTGCTTTGATTCCAACGCAGTCACACACATTTAATTTGTCCCCTCAGGGGGCCAGGGGAGGAGCAGCCCTGCTGAGGAGCAGCCAGGACCAGTAGGGGAGCCAGAGTGTGCCCACCCCTTGAATCAAGGCAGAGTCCTGGGAGCTAGAGAGACAAGGGGACAAGTGGTGAGGACGCCTTGAGGTGGGCTGGAGCTGGGTATTAAAGGATGAGAAGGATTTCCAAAAGTGCAGAATGGCAAGTAAGGCGTTCCAGGCTGGAGGAATATCGAGGTGCAAGGACATGCCCACTGAAGGAAGGTGGGGCCAGGGTGCAGGAAAACGGGCTGCAGAAAGGCAGCCTGGAGCTACGCTAGGAAGGCCTTGAATGCCTGGAGAAGATGCTAGGCTTTTACTATAAAGATGATGGCGGAAATGCCCAGACATGGTTTTTAGGATAACTTAGTCCATGGCAGCCTCTTCGTTTTAGGAAATCTTAGGAAGCAGTTCCCCAGGGGGACAGTGGCCCAAAGCACCTGACTCCCACAAACAATGCCAAACTGGTGAGGTTCACTGTTGCTTGAGCAGGGGGTCACCATTCTGGGCTCTTCCCTCATACTGACATTCCAAAGGCTGGGCCCACGCAGGGACTTGGGTTGTGCCACTGGACTCAGAGTCAGATCATGTGAGTTTGAACATGGACTTGGCACTTAACGATGAGCTGAACAATCACAACTTCTCTGAGTCGCAGTGGCTTAATCTGTAAAACAGGTCTAATACCACCTCCTCACTGGGTTGTTGTGAGAAAAAAATGAGCTACTTTACGAGGTAGTAGCTCAGTACATGCTGAATCCAGAGCTTTTCTGGCTGCGAAAGGGCCGAGGTACGGTAGTAAAGGCCCGAAGGTAAGCTCAGCAGCAATGCCAGAGGAGCCTCCTAGCCAGACTCCAGGCTTCTTCTCAAAGGCTGGCCCTGCAGGCAAGCAAGGCCCCCAGGCCTTTTTCATGGAGCATGGCCGCTTCTGCGCTCTGCCCTCCTGCACAACCCCAGCAGAAAACCTGTGGCGGATAATTAACAGTGGACAGGCGTGAGCAGGTAGAGGACTCATGGTTAGGGGTCTGAAGTCTGGCTCACCCCTCCCCTAAGGCCAAATCCCCCCAGGATGGGGTGGCAAGACAAGGTGGGACATAGTGGGGTAAGGATCGAAGTGGATGGAACGAGGGCAACAAGTACAGAAGGGCTGCTCCCAAGGGAAGAGTCCAAGCACAGTGGGGCTGTCCTGTGGGCACTTCCTCTGGCCACAAACGTGCCAGCTCTCTTCCCCTCCCACTTCGCCTCAAAGGTTGATAAACTCTAGATTTCCTGGCCATCAAGACCCACGGACATCAGCTCTTCCTTCCCTCAGCCCTCACCTCAGGAATCCCTTGTTGCCCAACCCCTAGTCTCAGGAGAGGGTTCCCTCCTCCCCTCCAGAGCCAGGTCCTTGTTCTCAAGACCAGGCTCCCACTTCCAGAGGGATCTAATAATAATATCTAACACTTACGGAAAGTTTCCAGCTGAAATAAGTGCTTCAGCATTTAACCAATCTGACTCCTCCACACCCACCTTCAGCTTTTCCCTGGGCAGAACATACTTTATTTTTCATCCTGCTCTCCTAATTCCTGTCCCATTTTTCTCCATTTCTTCTCAGCTAGACGCTTCCCAAGATACTAACAATCGCTGCCTTCTTAACCCTTTGCAATCTGCTTTCTCTCCAAAAAAAAAAAAAAAAAAATCGTTCCTGGCGTGGTCCAAAGTCCTTGCACCTCACACACTCGCTCCTTTGCCTTCTCTCTGTAGCACGTGGCATTGAGAGCTTCCTCCTCCTGGAATCTCTCCTCTCCTCTGGCTTCTACTCCAGATTCTACCTCTGCCTACTAACCCAGTGCCGTCGAGTCGATTCCGACTCATAGCGACCATAGAGGACAGAGTAGAACTGCCCCACGGAGTTTCTAAGGAGCGCTTGGCGGATTCAAACTGCCGACCCTTTGGTTAGCTGTGAAATCCAGGCGACCTCACTCACGGCCCCGCCTCATCTCTGCAGCCTTTTCTTCCTTTAGCAACCAACTCAGCTGGTTCACTTGGGTCTGAAGAGCTTCTTCTCCTGTGCCTCCTCCACCTGGGCAGCTCCTCGCTTCTTCCCCCCTACCTAAAACTTCCCACCTACCTAAAACTTGCCATCCTTCATGTCCAGACTCCGTCCAAGGCTTTTCTGATTAACCCCCTTGTTCTGATTTTTCCAGTTAGTCTACGTTTCTGCCCATATAAGCCCACATGGCTGGAATACTGCTTTAGTTTTTTTACTTTTTAACATAGCACAAGTGCCCCTTCCCCATCTGGCATTGCTTTTTAGTATGAGAAGCAGTGCAGACAACCCCAGACTGCACGCAGGGTACGTAAGGGCCCCCCAAGCTTCAGTTTCCCTCAGCTGGAACATGAGCGAATAATCCTTACCTCACTAGATTCTCATCGAGTTAAATGAGATAACTAGTAAAAATACCAAGCTGTGTCTGTCACAGAGAAGATATTCAAAAAACACTGGCTGAATGTGACCTCGGCTTTAATCTTAGCTTGATGTAAGAAATAGCAATTATTTATTATTTTAAGATTTTTTTAGGTAAAACTGAAATCTTAGGGGTACTGTTTACTACATTAGTGTTTCTCACTTAATATCCCTTATAGTACATTCTGCTCTGAAGAGTAAGGAAAAAGTTTGTTCCTTCTGATGAACTGGTATATTCCCTTTTATGTGCTGAGAACTACATAAGCTTAAGGCTTTCTTTTTTCTACCTTTGGGTGCCAGGAAGCTCAGAGCAAGATCTCACACTCAATTGCAGGAGGTTTCCTCGAAGACCCGAGGAAGGCAGGGTGGAAGTGTGGAATGGGGAGCCAGCAGGGGCCCTGGAGCCAGACGACTGGCTGGAGCACACTCTTAGCTCTCTATACCCTGGCTAACTCTCTAGGCCTCACGTATGTAAAGAAGACAACGTACACAACGATGAGGATATTAGCCATGTTACCGCACCATTGTGAGAGTGTGCATTTACAATATTTCATAAATTACAAATTTCATATAAAAGTTGGTTATTAGCTGCCTAGGTTTTTGATATAATTATTTTCCCTCCCAGTACTTGCATTTTATCTTTTAAACTTTGTTTTAATAGTTTTACCATAACTGTGTCTCTTACTGTAGTTTGCTTTGATCCTTTCTGGAAGGACACAGAGTACAAATAAATGACAAAATTATTGCTAGAGAGCAATCTCCCTGAGGGCAAGAAATCATGCCCTTCATTTGTTTTGTACAATAGTAACGATTTACCTTAGAAAATCATTTAGCTATGCAAAGAACTCTTAGTTTGATTCCTGTGCTGAAGACAAAGGAAGTACTTTATACTTAGTTGCTAAAATAAAGTGAACTGTAGGTCACACAAAGAGAATGGTCCAGAAAGGCACCTTTTTGTTGGACTTGAATTGATAATTGATGATTTAGTCATTCATTCCTTCTTTCATTTTATACCGATTTCATTTATACTGATGTCTACTATGAGTCAGGCAATCTGTTGAGTGCTGGAAAAACAAAGGTGACCAATACCAACCCAGTCTCCACTCTGAAGGAACTCAAAGTGCAGTATGGAAGGTGGGTATGTAAAAAAGTAACTTCAACGCAGAAGGGCTGAGCACTGACAGAGCAAAGCATACTATACCGCAGGAGCACGGCAAACAGTGTGCCTATGCCTGGGATGCACAGGAGGCGACATGGGAGGAAGGATGGGATTTCTCTAGTCAGAAGAGAGAAGGAAGAAGGTTCCCTGTAGAGGAAACACGGTGTGGCCTCTCCAGGTAACAACTGGTTCCATTTGCTTAGAGAAGAAACGGGTTAAGGACTCATAAAAAAAAACTAACCAAACCAAACCAAACCCGTTGCCGTCGAGTCGATTCCGACTCACAGCGACCCTATAGGACAGAGTAGAACTGCCTCATACGGTTTCCAAGGAGTGCCTGGTGGATTCAAACTGCAGACCTCTTGGTTAGCAGCTGTAGCTCTTAACCACTATGCTACCAGGATTTCCAGGACTCATAATAGGCTGGAAATGGAGGCAGGGGGCAGAGTAAGAAGAGCCTTGTCTGGATTTTATCTTGAAGTCAAGGAGGATTAGGACAGTCAGTGAAAATGCAGACGGCCAGGAAGTAAGGGCTTTAGGACATCAGACATGATAGATACAATTTGGCTCTGCTAAACGTGACTCCTTATTAGGAGTTCCAGCATTTAATGATGACTGCCATCCTACAGAGCGAGGACGTGGCTCTGGAGGCAGGAGCTAGCCGATGCTAGAGGGGTTCATTACAACCTATACGAATATAGGCCAGCTGGGATGTTGAACGTAGTGGCCAGAGACTGGACTAAATGACCTTAAAGTTCCTTCCACATCTGAGATTCCAACATTCTAAAGCAAGCCCAGTAGCTGAACTGGTACTGTGGGCTGGGATCTGTGGCTGGGGAGCTGCCCTGGGCAGCAAATGGGTTAAGGCTCAAATAACTTTTATATATGAATTAATGTGTAGAGTTGGGAGCCAAAATCTGTTCCATTAATTTTTCCATCCATTCCAGGAGCAGTTAGGTACACACAGTAAAGTTTATTTTGGTGCATGGTATACTTCACTCCATTAAAAATAAATTAATCAGCAAATTCCTGCCTGGCTCAGCTCTGGTTTATGTAAATAGTGCCCAGCTGTAATGAGTTACAAGGTGTTATTATCTCACACACAGTGAAGGCTTCACCATAGAGCTCCGCTCGCAACAAAAGCATCTTAAATAAACCAAGAGAAGGCGGTTTGATTTGTAATGTTTTCACAGAAGTGGGATACACCTCAGCCATATAGAGTTTCTTTATATGACTCATTTTATAGCAAGTTAAATGAAGAAAGTCTGATTGGGGGAGGGGTGAACAATATGACTCCCCACCTCCTTCTTCAGCTTAAAGAAAATCCCCCAAGAGATGGCCTGCGCTCAGAGGAAGGAGGGGACTGGTCGTCCAGCACTCAGACTGTGGTAGTTCTGCAGTACAAGCCCTGAAGCTGAGAAGGGGACAGAAAGCAGGGCACACAGGCTGGGGCCCAGGACAGTAGAAGTAAGCCAGAATGAAGGTTCTCCTCTTCTCCCCAACATCTCATATAAAGAAGGCCGAGAAAGGAAAGACAGCATGTTCCTCACCCAGTTCACTGGGGGTGACATAGGGAAGTTTATTTCTGATGCCTCTTTCCAAATGACTCAGAATGGCCCCTTGGCCACCAGAGGCCTCCTTGGTCCCAGAGGCTGGGGTCTGGTAGGCTAGAGCAGCAATACACCTCCATAAACTGGAGATATAAGTGGCAGCAGAGACCCTTCCCTTCTCCCTGTCTGTATCTGAGCCAGGCAGTACCCCTCAGTTCATGGCATCACCATCTCAGCTATGTTTCTAAAAGCCACTACAATAAAGGAGAGCCATGGCAGAGATAAGTCTCTATTTCTTTTAATGGCCAACTCACCCATGGCTCAAAGTCAGGTCACAGAAACATGGTTACCCGTCTTGACTCAGCAGCATTACAAACTGCTCGTAGGCTACAGTGGGCCCTTGGTGGGGGTGTCCCCTTTCTAACCTACCCCCATCCTTTCCCATGCCTTTGGGAAAAGCTGTCAGTCACACATAGTTGCTCGTGGGGGGGCGGAACGTGGGGAGAGTGTGCTGGAGAGCTCTTGCTTAGTGTTTCTCCAAGGAAGAGGACACCCCAGAAGAGCTAGGGGTTCTCTCAGCACTATACCCCACCAGATCAGACTCCTGGGCACACTAAGAGGAAAATGAATACAAATGGGGCCAGGTAGTTGAAGATGCTGTTCAAAGGTCAGTTCAGGCTTCTTTCTGCTGAGTCCTGGGCAAAACAGCCATCTCTCTCCTGGAGGTTCCTCAAGCTAGTCGGCCAGCTGTTTGGAGGGAAAAGCCATCAAAGACCCTCGTCGTTGTAAGTTGGGTAATGGGGCTTCAGGATGCTCTGAGGATTCTTCTCCACTAGAGGGCGCCAGCTCACCTCCCCTGTCAGAAGCAGATCCTCTCCATTCATAGAGTCCAGGTATTGCATCTGCAAACAGGAGAGCAGGGATCAGAGCAAAGCGACAAGGGCGGGGCAGACATGAGGTGCCATAAAGAACTAGTCTCTCAAAGCTGAGGAAGGGGCGGGGGCTGCTGACCAGCCCAGCACCCAAGCCAGGGAGTCTCTGGTTCCCCAGATTCATTTCATTTAGGAGCTTCTGAGAAACAAAAATCACTGGGGCAGCTCACTGGGAAGGCTTCAGGGAATTCCCCATCAAGATGGATGGGATGAAAAGGCAAACAGACACATACATTCCAAAGACTACTCTTCTGATACACCCTCCCTAGAAAGTTCTTGTAGTCCAGAAGCTGGGTCTTGCAACTTACAGATATCATCCTGTCCATCCTCAACCAAAACTGCTGGGTAAGAGAGAGTACCGATCCAAGGTGAGCCATTTCCCCTGAGACCATGGGCCCTCATCTGAGAGAGGGGACAGTCATGTGTACCTCACAGGACTCGTGAAAAGATTAAATGACATATGTACAGTGCTAGTCATTCACTTTTTTTTAATACGTAGCACTCTACTGTCCTCTAGTGGGCCCTGACACATGGTCAGCAAGCCCAGCTCCACCTTCTAGATGGCTGGGGGTGTTTGTCCCCCTGCACAGCTCTGCTGTTAAAATCACATCCCAGAGAACCCACTGCTGCTCTCCTATACTTTCACACTGATCCTCCTTCCCTCTGGAACTGGAGAGACCAAGCACAGTATCCTCCTGCTTCCCACACTGACAGTTATCTGGAGACAGCAATCCTGGCCTCTCCGGGCTTTCTCCTAGCTGTGCCTCCAGCCTGTCTGGCATAGAGATGGTGAGCTCCAATCCCAGTGCTCAGAGCTCTACTTCCCGGCAAGGCCAGACTGAAGACCATGCCGAGGATCAGGCTGGATGCCACTGCCCTGGGCAAAGCCAGGCCCCTGGGTGCTCTCAGCCCTTTTCAAGGAATCTAAGTGGAGGTTCCATCCTTGAGGAAGGGGACAACTGTGATGGGAGAGAACCGGCACAGGTACAGGGGAGACGTGATCAGGCAGTTCTTCTAGAGGCAGTTGATCTAGTGACTGGCTGAGTCTCAGGAGAAAATGGCAGTCGCTGGGAGGATTCCCTAGGTTGCCTACCAGTAAGCAGAGCAGCAGAATAAGAAATGCTTTTAAATAGAGAGGCAAAATCTGCAGTGAGAACTGAATCAGAGCAGGAGTCAGCACTGGATTCAGAAAGATGGGGCTCCATTTTGGGGTTTTTTTGGCATTTGGAGAGAGAGGGGAGGGGCAGGAGGCTTCATCTTAGGCCTTGAATTGTCTCCCTCTTCCAAGAGCGCATTCACTCCTGTTGCTTCATCTTCAGGCTGCTGACTCTCAAACCTCAACCCCCAGCTCTCACATATACCCGGGTCTGGCCTGCCACATGTCCTGCTATTTCCTTCAGTGCACAGAGCTCCAACTGAACCGTTACCTTCCCGAAAACCCACTCCTCTTCTCAACTACTCCATTTCTGTCTCTAAAGCCACCACTTTGTCCACCTCCTTGGTTAGAAACTTTGATACAACCTCTGATGGTCTCGGGCCATGTACCATACCAAATATCATCATAGCAGAGGACTAGTCTAGGCCCAGCTTCCCAATCTTTCCTGCCCTACTTGGTCAGAATTACTCTTTCTTTCTCTGGCCTTTTACAGTCCTTGTTCCTGCCTGTATCACATCACAGACTGACTTATTCTAGTATTAGCTTTGTGCCTGACTGGTCTCCTTGCCAAACCATGAGCTGGTTCCTGAGCACAGGGACTAGGTCTTAATAATATCTGCTTTCCCAACAGAGTACCTGGCACAGCAGATGCTCACAAGGTTTGCTGACAGAACTGGGTCCCCATCAAAACTCTCTGCTTTCTCAGGAGCCCCATAACTGTCTCTCACTAGGCCATACAGGGCTTCTTATATGGGCATTCATTTAGGACCCTCAGAGGTCCCAACTGTGCCCTAGTCATGGCCCCTGCACAAAGCCCACGATAGGAGAAAGCCCACCAAGACCAAAGTTGGGCTGGTCTCTCAGAAAACATAGCATTTGCTTTGCTAAATGCTTCCTTTGTCTGAGAGCGAGCCTCGTCAGCAGCGTGAGTCTCAGATCTTCTGTGGAGTGGGACCCTCTGGCCACAGTGCCTTCTCCCTGCCTCTGGCAGATTTGAAAAATGGTCCACAAAAAGTCCTGGCTTCTGGGTTCTCTGCTCTCTGGGTCTGAAAAGGCCCAATATGTGGCTGTTCCAGCAACCAACATGCTAGTCCTGCTGGCTCCATCTTTCTTCTCCTCAAGAGCTGGGGTCTGGCCTTCTTTCTCCTGGCTTTAGGGGGCTTGAAGGCCAGGGACACAAATGAATAGGATAATAACTGTGGGGTGAGGTCCTTTCAGCTCCAGAGGCCAGGCCCATGAAGCACAGCTATGACTCATGGGATAGCCTGAGCTGATGAGTGTTTGGAGCAGCTGGGGGCTCTAGTGGCTACATGAATCACCCAGCTTCGGCTCTAGGCCAGCTGTGTAGGCTGACTCACTGGGAGACCCTAGAAAAGCTTCTAAGTACCCTCTCCCTGCTGCTCTGCTCACTCATCTATTTAGTATGGGTTTCCCATCAATACAGGAACTGGGGGCAGAGAGATCAAGGAGTTAATTCTCCATTGGCTTGAGGAAAAACTATGCATTTAAACAGTCCTCACTCTGGAGCTTTCTCCTAAAGGCTCTGGTATCAGGGAACCCTGGGGAACAAGAAAGCTGAGGTACTAAAGCAGGGGACCCTGCTTGACTACCAATAGCAACCAGTGGGAAGAGGCTTGAGGGATGCCTGTGGAATGCTGCCCGGAGCCTAGTCCTGCTAGAAATCAGGAAGTATGAACTCCGGGGTTCAAAGTGGGTACAGAAAGGGACTACAGTGACTGGCTGCCACCACACCCTATGCTGGTGTCTTACAGGGCTTGTGTGCAGTGACTGTACCTGGCCCACAGGAGGCAATCAGATGTCTAGTGAAGGTAGGAGACTACTCAGTGCCTTTTCTTCTTCTTCCAGTCCCATTCCCCAACTCCTCTGGCCAAACTCATGGTTGGACACACAGAAGGTGCTCATCAGTGTCTCCTGCTGACGTGATTTGATTACAATTCCCTCAGAATGGCCTCTGGTAACTCAGCCTCCCATGATCCTCTGAAAGCCCAGCACCCTTAGACTGAGGGGTGACCCACTTTCCATGAGACTCCGGACAAGAGAGAAGGGCTGCTCACCTGTTTCCTCACGTATTCCACCAGCAGTTCAAGGTGTCGAGGGTCTTCACATTTCCGGCTGAACAAGCTTCTCCAAAGGGCAGCAGCCAACGCATGATCATCTGAAAGGATTCCCTGAAATACGGAGTACAATCTGTCTTCTCAGGAGTCTCACAGAGCCATGATACAAAAGCTGGGGATACTGTAAATAGGCTAGCACACCACAGAATCAGCTGAGGACCTTACAAATACTGTGAGGCAGTAATGGGGCAGCTAAGTAGCAGAACTGGAAGGGATCTGATGGCAGCATCTGGTTCAAGTCCTTCATTTTATACAGAGGAAGACCAGGGGACCCAGACAGTGACTTGGCAAGGTTGATGCATAGCTGGGGCTCATGTCTGGTCAACCCTCCCAGCCCCACGGCTCCTTCTACTCTACCACACAATGCACCTAGTCCAGGCAATGCTTAAGTGGCCAAGAAGAGAAATGGTAGCAACAGTGTTTCCACTGCTGTCAACAAAGCACGGGCTAGGGAGTAATTTGGTTTTTTTCCTAGTAATTGAGATGGGCATGGACTGAGCCTTCTCTCCTGGCCCAAGGGCACACATCTGCAAGGCAGCTGGCTCCTTGGGGAAGGGAGCCAGGTACCTTGGCCTCACCATTACCCAGCTCTGGGTTAGCCATGGCCAGCCCAGCCTTTCTCCCTTATTTTCCTCCCTTTAAGCAGAGGAACAGGCTGTTCAGCAGGACCGCCATGAGCCACAGAGGGCAATGCCCAGAGTCCGTGTGTATGTGTGCGCTTAGAACTGTCTCTCCCAGTACAGAGGAAACCTTTGTTGGGAAGCCTAACCATCAAGCAGAAGCTAAATGAAGGCTGGGGCCATGTGCTAGGGCCATTTTCTACTCAGATCTCTAGTAAAGTGGGGGGCGGGCGGGGCGGGGGGAAGGGTCTTGTTTCCTGAGGTGGGGGCGAAGGAAGGAAAAGGTCCTGAGAAGTTGTTTTGTCCAGGTGGCCAAGGTAGTGTGTAGAACCAGAAAAAGGGCTGACTTGGAGTAAGAAGGCCAGGTCAGCAATGATAGGCAATTCACTAAACCCGAGTTTCAACCTTCTCACTTATTAAAAGAGATGAAACTGTTTGTCCTGTTTATAACATTCTTGAATTATAAAAAGAAGATAACGTAAGGGCATTTTGTTAGCCATTGATATGGTGGATACAAAGATTAGGATCATGCTTTGGCAGGCAGTTGTGGATGTAGTTGAAAGAACAGTGGGATCTGGCAGTCAGACCACCTGAGTTCAAATACCAGCTCTGTCATTTAATGGCTGCGTGAACTCTGGAAAGCCATTTACCCTCCTTTAACCTCAGTTTATATTCCACAGAGTTGTGAGAATTCAGAGATAATGGCCACAAAAAGGCTCTGTAAACAGTATATCATTACACAAGGACCAGGGAGCACTTACGCGATGTAACATTGTGGGTTGGCCTCTGGGGCATCATGGTGCATGAGGTCTGTGGCTCCAGGCCTACTGCCAGGAAGGGCCCTGTTCAGTATGGGGTGCTGACAGTTTGGTGGAAAAGCATTCCACCTGTTCCAAATGCCAGTGATAAACATCCCTACAGTTCCACAGTTTAAGAGGCTATGCTGGCGCAATGGCTAAGTCAGGAAAACCAGCTTCTTCCAGCAGATGGGGACAGGGGCCAAGGACAAGCTCAGGCACATCACCACTCTCCAAGCTGTTGGCTAACACAACAGCCTGCCTGTGTCTGAAATGCCCTGGGCACATGCCGGAGTGCTGCTGGCAGTGACCCACATGTGCTACATGGGGAGGGGTGGGAGGGGAAGCGGGTGGCACAGCAACTTGAGAGAATGAGGGCAGGGCCCAGGAAAGCAAAAGCCTGGGAGCCACGGCCTGCTGTCATGTGTGAGATCCTGGGAAGGGGCAAATCCATAATCAGGAATTCCTGAGCACTCAGAAGGAGAAGGATGACTCAGGACTCAGGTTATAACAGTGATAACAAACTTATTGCTCCAGACTGTCAGAGTTCCTTCACATACCTCAAAATGACTATGTACGTCAAGTAAAGCAGATATTATTATCCCCATTTGAAAGATAAATAAACTGAGGCTTAGAGGTTATCTAGCTAATTGGTGATAGAGCTAGGACCAGAATGCACTAGGGAGGTCAGGAAATGGTATCTGACTATCGACTCAGAACGCAGTACCTGACACAGAGTGGGAGCGCAATAAAAATGGCTGAGTAAGTAAATGAACTCAACTCCAGTCTTCTTTCCACCACACTGCTTGTAAGTCAGTGAAAACAACTGGGACTCTGATCTAAGAGTATCAATTTTGACTAAGGAAACAGGAAAAGAAAAACCTACGCACTGAGGCTGCACAGCAATTTGTCTGCAATCTAATAGAATGCCTACTTGTTTTCCTTCATGATACAAAGAAAGGATCCTTCGGGGAATTAAGATGTCTAGGTCTAGAATAGCTGAGAGGACGCTGCAGGGATTGTCCTGGCCCTAGAGGGATCTGGTTATAGTTCAGGGTTAAGAGTGGCAGGGCCTCACATAGTAAAGATTTGATTCGACACCACTATGTACGTTCAATAAACACCTGCTTAAATGGGTGGGTAGACGGATGTTGAAATTCAGAGTAAAAAACACAAAAGATATAGCGAGGTCAGGGAAAGCTTTGTGGAGAAGTCTTTAAGGATAGGAAGGACTTAAAGAACCACAGCATATTCTAGACAAGAATATTTGTAGAGGGGGTGTCTACAAAGTACCAGGCCCAGAACTAGGCCCTAAGGTACAAAGGGGACAAAGACTCAGCTACTACCATCAACACCACAATGTCCAGCAGAGCCTCAAATGGCACAACATTTCTGTGGGGCAGTGAGACAAATGGCTGGCCTCATTTGGGGAGAAAGCTACACATTAGAGGGCAATGGGAGATAACAGTAGATGGGCATGACACAGTGGGAGTGAGAAAGTCCACAGAAAGCCTGGAAGTTCCAGGGAGGAATTTGGACCTGATGTAATAGAACACAGGAAGGTTCCAGGAGTGTCCAGGAGGGAGGCACAAACCAAGCAAGACTCTAGGAAAAGGCTGCTACAGAACAGCGCTATCCAAAAGAACTTTCTGTGATGATGAAAATGTTCTGTATCTGCACTGTCCAATAAAGTAGCCACTAGGCACACATGATTTTTGTGTACTTGAAATGTGGCTAGTGTGACCGAGGAACTGATTTTTAATTTTATGCAATTAATTTAAATCAAAATAGCCACACATGGCTAGTATTGGATAGCACAGTTCTAGAATCTTGTCACCGAAAGTGTGGTCTGCAGAAAGGTGGCACCTGCATCACCTGCAGCTTTTTAGCAGGAGAATCTCAGGCCTCACCCCAGACTTGACAAATCAGAATCTGCATTTTCACTAGATCTCTAGGTTGTTTGCATACATACACACCTTAAAATTTAGTGTTCAAGAATTGCATGTTAAAATTACCTAAGGAACATTTACAAATACAGATGCCCACCTACGCGAATTAAATCAGAATCTTTGAGGGATAGGGCCCAGACAGGATATTTAAAAAATATGCCTCAAGAAATTAGCGTATTTCCCAAACATTCTGCTCTTAAGAGTCACCTGGGGTACTTGCTGAAATACTAGGCTCTGCTCCTAACTGAACTGGATTCAGAGAGGTGTTCAAGATTTAAAAAGCATCCCAGGTATGTTTGGGTGAGACGCTCGGGCATACAGATGGGGGAGAGACAACTGACAAAATTCTGAACATCTTTATTAACACTGTTGAAAAGATTCAACCGAGCCACCTTCCGCAAAGACCTCCAAACAAATGCTAATAGAAAAGAATACTTCAGTTCTAACCCTCATTCTTTTGTATATGGTAATGTTTCTGAAGACAGACTCATCCAATTTAATAATTGATGTGTACATTTAAGCAGTGTTTTTCAAGCCCCACCCTACCCCTCAAAAGCTCCTGTTAAATTTACGGTGTGTGTGGTGTGCAAACTAAACTGGTCTCTTACAATTGGGGATTGGGGATATCTGGTAGATCGGGAATCAAGAGGTCTCAATTTCAACTAGTCCTGCGACCCTGGGAAAGTCATTTACTTTTTTTGGCGGGGGCAGGTAAGCTTATTTCTAGACTTTAATTATTATTTTCAGGCTGATAACATTTCCTCCAGCCTGAATTCTAGTTTCTTGCTTTCATTCCTTCATGCAATTCCGCTCTTCCTCATTCTTCACCTGCCACGAGCCAAGCACCACGCTAGGCAATAGAAATACAAACACAACAGACACTGTCACCACTGAGAAGAAATCCCCAGCCCAGCCGGGGCAACTTCCAGGACAGTTTCCCAAGAGAGAGAACACTTGCATTAAACCTGGAGGTAACCACAAAATGAGTCTAACAGGACATGGTTGGTAAAAAGATGAGGTATAGTGAATCTTGGTGGGTATACAGGAGTTCATTACACCATTCTTTTAACTCTTCCATGTGTTTGAAATTTTCATAATAAAAGATGAGCTAGATCTAAATGGTCTGATGTGGAAGGATGTCCAAGATATATTGTTAGATGAAAAAGGCAAGCTGCAAAATATTGTGTATAAAGTAACTCATTTGCATAAATAAAACATTCATCTGTATGTATAGGTGTTTGTCTATGCACAGATAATGTCTAGAAGGACACACAATAAACTATTAATGGAGTCTTCCTCTTGGGCAGGGAATTGGACAAAAGGGGGCAAAAGCCTTCTAGTTTCTACTTCAACCATTTATGTACATTTTATAAATTAAAAAAAAATGAGTATGTATTGCTTTTATAATTTAAACGAAACAAAAAAAAAAGTGTGTAGTTTGGCATCTGGGGCTGGCACAAGGACTGACTTGCCTTTGAGCCCCCATCCAGCACCTGCTGGCTAGCGATCTGACTATATTATGTAGTGTTTTCTTTCCCAAGCGTTAGGCAAACTGCTGCACATTCATTCTAGTTGCCCTGTCAGTGAGGATAATGAGGAAATAAATACAGAGCCCTAATGGCAGGAGGTGAGGGTGTTCCCTGAGGCTTCCCTCAGAGGCTCTCATCCCTTCTGCCTGAGGCTTGGCAAGTGATCTTACCTCATCATAGCCCAAGACTGCAGCATAGAAACTATCTGTCATGAAGATCATGTTCTTCTTCAGGATATAGGGATTAACCTAGAGAAACAAAATGGCAAAAACAAAAGTATGAAAGAAAGGACAAAACCAAAAAGCTGATTTTTGGCTTGGTTGTCACAGACTCTTAACAGGATGAAGAGCTCAGAGAAGGTCCCCAACAAGTCAAGCTGCCCATCTATTCCCAATTCTGTTATCTGTCAGGATTCACCTCAGTTTGCCAGTGTCTTTTATCTTTTAGATTTGATCCCAAATTACACACAGCAGTCACTCAGTTTAATAAACTGAGTCCCAACTACGTGTGCCCCAATACCCAGTAGGGGCTCCAACAGGCATGTTGATGACTGAATCCTGACAAGGGCTGGAGTACCACACACCGCATCTTCAATCAGATTACACAGGGTGTTTTAGGTTTTTTGCTGCTGATCACCTTCCATGTTTCTGAAATTTCAGACACATATTGCCAAACTTCTACTGCACTGTCTTCCTGAATGGGCTGGGGATGAGAGGCAAAGTCAAAGAATAGGCCAGAGCTAGAGTTAATTCCTTTGTAATGTGAGGATGGGACTATAACCCAGACCTCCTGATAGTCATGAGTGTCTCTCCCTACCCCCATACTAGTTGCTCTTCTCATTATCTAAGAAGAACCAGAGCCATAAAAGGACAATGCCAGAGGTGTCAAACACTAAGGCAAGAGCACCTCTCAGAGGCAAACTTTCACTGGGCCTGCTCAGCAGAGCTAGTTTTTGTGTTGCATCAAGCCATTAAGCATTAGAGCTGGAAGGGTCCTCAGAGACCCCTCAATTCCCTTGAGGAAATGATAAACTGAGACTCGGAAAGAGAAAGGGATTTGTCCAAGGTCACACAAGTTAGTGTCAGATCCAGGATTACAGGATTAGAATGAGGTCTCTGGGTTGGGCTTTTTCTACTTTACCATCTACAGGGGACTTCTGGAGATCACCAACATATTAACCTGCAAACCTCAGTTCTTGCTTTCCAGGAAGGTCTGTGGACATACATTCTCTTGGATAGCCCTGCATTCTGACTAGCTATTGCCCAGAAAGAACACAGAGCAGGAATGGAGTTCCTTATTAGCAAGGTTCCTCTGTCTCCTGGAACTGCATTCTAATTCCAGTGACCCGTAAGCTGCCTCCTCGTCACCTTTAGCTGAGGGATGACAAGCTGCCACAGCTAGGGATGATTTTAAGATATCATCACCCAGGCCGGATTAGATCATGAAATGGGCCCTTCCTGGAAAAGGGTGGAAGCTCCACCAGTGCAGACACATGATCTGCAGGCAACAGGTGAAGAGCAGCTTCCTGAACTACTGGACTCAGCCTATTGGGCCTTCTGGCCAGCCCAGCAGTCAAGGGGAGGAGAATATTCCCTCTAGTGAACCCTTGTTGGGATTTTATTCCCTTGCTTAAGCTTTTGTTGGTTGGTGGA
Organism: Loxodonta africana; assembly: GCF_030014295.1. NCBI lineage: Eukaryota > Metazoa > Chordata > Mammalia > Proboscidea > Elephantidae > Loxodonta > Loxodonta africana. The sequence goes on from NC_087365.1 coordinate 34,600,991, forward strand.
CAGGGGGTGGACAGGGAACCTTTTGCCAGATCACTCTATATGGAGCAATCCACCCGTGAGCCATCCACCAGATGAGAAATTCCTCCTAGACTGTGTTGGGCTGTTCTCTTACTAAACTTTTCTCCTTTCCATAATGCTTTGCTTTTTATAAAAACCCATACATACAGCACCACCACCAGGAAAAGGTTCCTTTTATATCAGTTACTCATATTTTCCCATTTATTTAAACTATTAAAATTCATGCAGATATTTTATAAGCCATCAGGATTTGGTGACTGGTATTACTGAATGTTTAATAATAAACTAAACAGAAGAAATCAGAGGGTTAAATGATGACTGCAATTCCTGTAATGACTTAATTAAATTTTTATTGAGTACATAAACTATGACATCATTTCTAACCAACCATGGGTCTGCTTTCCCGGCTTGTCACAGGGTGGGAGCACTCAATAGGAGGCTAGGCTAAATGAGCAGCAGGTCTCAGCTGAAACGGGAGGGGAGCAAGGCTCATGTAACACACTCAATAAATTATCTGTTCATTTTTAAACAAAGTCCATGAGTTATAATATATTTGCCATGCACTTTTTATGACATAATAAAAATGTTACCTTAAGGATTACTTAACACATACTACAAATGTTATAGCAGAGGCAGGCACAAGGGGCAAAGAAAACAAACATGAGCAGGCCAGGGACAGGTCCTGGAGTTTACGTCCCAAGGGGAATAGCATAATATATTAAAAACCAAACCAAACTCATTGCCGCAGAGTCAATTCCAACTCATGGTGACCCTATAGGACAGAGTAGAACTGCACCATAGGTTTTCCAAGGCTGTAAATCTATATGGAAGCAGACTGCCACATCTTTCCCCCACGGAGTGACTGAGTGGGTTCGAACCGACAACCTTTCAGTTAGCAGCCAAGTGCTTTAACCACTGTGCCATCAGGGCTCCTTAATATATTAAAAAGGAAATGAAAAAAAAAAAAAAAAGGGGGGGATACAAGACTTCAGGGTTACGAATCAGCAGATTAACGAATGAGACAATCAACAGGGAACACAAGTAAAGCAATAATGAATCTTGCAAGGCACATTCTTAATGTAGTATTTTCAAGGAGAGATGATAGTTCATCTGAGGCCAGTTCGCGGCCCTCTTTCCCTTTTTTGTTCTTGCTGCTCCTAAAAGACATTTACGTGACTGCTTAACAGAGGAACCAGATGATGTGGATATAGAACTGATGAAGGATTAAGTTTAAACTGTGAGCTCTACAAGGTTCTTTGCGATCAGTTCTTGGTCATCTTTCCTCCCTTCTCACCTCCTCCCACCTCCACACTTTTGTCTCACCCTCCAGTCAGAGTAAACCATGTTCAATTTCCACAGATATGTCATGCTCTCTTATATCTCTTAGCCATACTGCTGCAGGGAATCCTTCTCCCTTCTCTATCTACTAGGAGGCTAACTCCTATTCTTCAAGACTTAGCTCATTAATTATATCCTCTATGAGGCCTCCCCTCTCCCTAGTCTATATGTGCCACAAAAGTGATTCAAGTCAAGAAACTGTTCCCACAACTCAGTGTTTACCATGTGCCAAGAACTGTGCTAAGAGTAAGAGCTTTACATATATTGACTTATTTAATCCTTCCCAAAAACTCTATGAGATAGGTACTGTTCCTATCCCCACTTTAGAGAAGAGGGAACCAATGTTTGGGGACGTTAAGGTTAGACAGGTAGGAAATAGTGAGGTCAAGACTGGAATACATAGTGCAACTCCAATATTTCAACTCCTACGTTGAAGTAAACACCCTAAATAATGTGGCTGTCCTTTCTTATACCCTACGACTCAGGCTATCTGTAGAGGCAGGGCTAAGAAGTGCTGATGAGGCCTTAGGTAAATACAACTGAGATTTCTAATTCCAATGGTAGCTAGAGATGGGACACCAGATGGGTCATCAGCGGCCAGTAACTAAAACATCAGACAGCCCTAGTACAGCTAACCCCTCTCCTGTGAAAACGGGGTGGGGGGGCGGGGAATGGCTCCCTGGTATAATTATGGTGGGGGAGGGAAAAAAAGAAGAATGTCAGTATGGACAAAGTAAGAACTGATCAGCATGACAGTCAAGAATAAATTTTAGGCCCCCAGACACTCTTTTAGCTCAGTACTGAAGCCACTCCTGAGGTTCACCCTTCAGCCAAAGATTACACAGGCCTATAAAACAAAACAAGACTAAATGGGCACACCAGTAGAGAGGCAAGGATGAGAAGGCAGGAGGGGACAGGAAAGCTAGCAATAGGGAACCCAAGGTCGAGAAAGGGAGAGTGTTGACATGTCGTGGGGTTGGCAACCAACGTCACAAACAACATGTGTACTAATTGTTTAATGAGAAGGTAGTTTGTTCTATAAACCTTCATCTAAAGTCCAATTTAAAAAAAAAAAAAAACTACTGATGAAGTTTAAAAAAAAAAGGCTAAGTTTTAGGGATACTCACTTGAGGCAAGTTTGGTAACAGTAGCAGGCTGGTAACAGTTTGCTGGAACCCATGAATGACAATGGGTGGCTAGACTTGCTGACTAAAGAATAAGGTATATATCAAATGCATCATAAGGCAACCATGCAGTACAAAGGACTGCACTGCAGGCAATGCTAGAGCCTCAACACCATGCATTACAGTCATTGTGTGGCAACAGGCTAATAATGTACACAGAACATCAGCCAGTCTATTAAATTTTTTTGAGGGGGGGGAGAAGGCATTTTATTTATTTTTATTGTGCTTTAGGTAAAGGTTTACAGAGCAAATTAGTTTCTCATTAAACAATTAATACACTTATTGTTTTGTGACATTGGTTGTCAACCCCGTGACATGTCAACACTCTCCCCTTCTCAACCTTGGGTTCCCCACTTCCATTTGTCCAGCTTTCCTGTTCCCTCCTGCCTCCACACCTAGGCTGGGATGCTCACTCAGTCTCCTATACATGGTAGAGCTACATGTAGTATTGTTTGTTTTATGGACCTGTCTAATGTTTGGCTGAAGAGTGAACCTTAGGAGTGACTTCAGTACTGAGTTAAAAGGGTGTCCAGGGAAGACTACCTAAATTTAATGTTAGAAATGAGCCCACTGTGGAATACTTATATGAGACACAAAGAAACAGAGTGAGGGGAGATAGAAAGACACAGAGAAGGGGACATGGAGAGAGTAAATGCCCACGTGTGCATATAACTCACTTATTACATTATGGCTAAAAGATCTCCTGAGGCTCTTTTAGCAATGACCACAAAATACAAATAAAACTCTAACTATGTGAGTATGTATTAGGCAAGTCCAGAGAAAATTGTGTTAATGGCAAGAAAGAAAAGGAAAAATAATAAAACAGGAAAAGATGGACAATTTCAGTTTTTTCTTCCCTTTTTAAAAAATGAAGTGGCTATTTGAGGAAAGCATGTTCCAGTTGTGATGAAAGACCAACTTAAACGAGGCATGACATAATCCTTAAATTTCATTTTACTAAAGTACTTCAAACTTTTAATGCACCAGAGAAGCTTGCTATATGATTAAATCCTTTAAAAAAAAAAAAAAAATCCCTTATTATTTATTTTGGAAATCCCAGTTTTGTTGCTTGGCATGTGCATATTTAAAATCCGCGTAGCCTGATAATGTCCTGGAAAACAAGGTACATGGATGGCAGGCAGAGCATTCAAACATATCAATAAACCCATAATCTCCTTGAAAAGCAGCTGATGGGGCACATTAAGGTCCTTTGAAGATCAAACTGTCACGCCACTTTAATTTTCTTCTATGTCAGGACACACAGATTAGAGGAATGTAACAGCTATAATCTACTTTGATTTCTGGAAGCTTTTCACTGTATTCCACATGACAAGCCAAGGTAGTATAGTCTTGTGCAAACCCCAGTTATAGGGATCAATACCTGGCTTGAACGAATCACTGTTCTCCTAACAGCACTGATGGTGTACAGAGTCCTGTAGGAATCAATCTTGGGTGCTTCCACTTAAAATCTATACTAATAATCATTATGATAGCAGTGGTAGTAACAATCATTATATACTGTATTTTGTTTGAAAATGTTTTCACATATATGACCTTATTTGTGCTTTACAATCATAACCTTGTCCTCCAGGAGCTCACAGTATAATCGGTACAGTTGTCCCAATTCTATAAGTAAGGAAGCAAAAATTCAAAAATGTTAAGTGACTTGCCTCCCCAAAAATCATACTCTGATTATAAGTGGCAGTGCTGAGAGTTTTAACTCAGGTGACCAGTCCCTAAATCTAGTATCCTTTCTGTACCATCATAGCTTCTGCTTCTGATAAGTCATAACAGAGATGGAGAATCACATTTGCACAAAGCTAACAAAAGTAAAATGGAAATGATTCTGAATTGTTGGAAAAATCATCGTAAAAACAAGATGAGATTCAACAAGCTCAAATGCACAGTAGCATGCACGGACTGACGGACAGACTGAATGAATACATGAATGAATAACAGGATGGAGGACAGGTTTGACTAGGTAGTCATAATAAAGTCCCAGGCAAATCTTGGCTCGTGAACAGATCTTACCTTTCTTGTGGGAGGTCTGGGTTTAATGCACAACCAACACATCTCATGTGCAGCCACCATCCACCTGTCAGTGGAGGTCTGCATGTGCTATGACACTGAACAGATTTCAGCAGAGCTTCCAGACTGAGATGGACTAAGAAGAAAGGCCTGGCAATCTACTTCCAATGTGAAATGTGAAAGTAGTAGTAATTGGACATATTAGAAGAAATGTAATATACAAAGGTCAAGAAGTATTCCTTCCTCTATTATTGTAAAAGTCAAGAGTCTTTGTTTTAGCTACCACACCTAAGGGTGAACATTGAGAAATGAGAAAGTTCAGTGAATGTCAGACTCTAACATAATGTCAGATTCAACTAACCGATCACAACAGATTGGCGCTGGGTCACAGGCCAGAACATTTCAGATTATATGATCAAGAGAAATGCCCACAGGCTGTTCCATGGGTTGACCTAGTTGTTTCCATCATCGGCTTCAAAAGGTAAGTGCTCTGATATTGTCTGAGGTGGACATCACTCTCTCGCTTGTTCTTTCTCTCCGCACCCTTCCTTAGGGAATCTGCTCCTCCCCAACTAGACATGAATTGGCAGGCTGCTGCTCCTGGAACCCTATCCCCTCATCATGAGATAGGCAAACAGCCCAGGCTCAGCTCATCAGTCTCTCGCTTTGGAAAGTAGAGATATCTGAAGATAAAAGGCAGCTAAAGTTGAATCTCTCTAAAGAGACTGTACATATGTTCCTGTTACTAAGATCCCTGCCTTCTCTGTATCTTTCCTTCCTGCAGCCTATTGTTAAATACTCTCTTCTATTCTGCAAGCCTTAGGAATCCTCCAGTAAATCCCTTTGTTTGCTTAAACTAGCTAGAGTCAGTCTCTGTTGCTTGCCACCAGCAGATACACCATCAATTCATTAAAACTTCTCTATAATAAAAGCAGTAATAACAATAACAACAGAAACAGCAGCAAACATTTGTTGAATGCTTACCATGTTCCAGAAACTGTATTAAAAGCTTAGTAAGTGTTATCTCTTCAATCATCACAACAATCCTAAAAGGGGAATGTTATTGTTCTCGTTTTATAGAAAAGGCATCACCACGTTTTCCGCCAAGCCTTTCAAGTCTTGTGCTTTCTCTTTTACATGGCTTTTAATACTTCATCAGGAACACTTAATGTTCTACCTTAAGGATCTGTTTATGGGGACAGTGGTGGTTCGGTGGTAGAATTCTCACCTTTCTTGTGGGAGATCTGGGTTTAATTCCCAAACAACACATCCCATGTGCAGCCACCATCGGCCTGTCAGTGGAGGTCCGCACGTGCTATGACACTGAACAGGTTTCAGCAGAGCTTCCAGACTGAGAGGGACTAAGAAAAAAGGCTTGGCAATCTACTTCCAAAAATCAGCCAGTGAAAGCCCTGTGGATCACAACGGTCTGATCTGCAAACAATCATGGGGATGGCACAAGACTGGTCAGTGTTTTCTTTTCTTGCGCATGGGGTTGCCATGAGTTGGGGGCTGACTTGATGACAGCTAACAATGACAACAATGATCTGTTCACAGGCTTCCCCATACTGCATTAGACTGTGAGCTCCTTGAGGGCAATGATATCACACCACTCAGCACAGGCATTGTAGAATGAGTGAGTACAATATTTTCTGTCATAATTACCTAATGTAATATTGATGTCCATACATTCTACAGATTTCAAGGGAGTTCTGAATACAGGGATTTGAAGAGGGGCTGAATAAGTCTGTGGACATACTGCTCCACTCTAACCTGAGAAGGCTCAACTCTCATCCTTTTAGTCTGTCCTCACATGGCCTCTGAAACCCCACAATCCCTCTCAAATCAAGCCCTTTCACCAAAATAATTTTAAGACCACCTCTAATTCCATTACTACCATTTGCTAGAGTTTTGGCTTTGGAGCTACGATACTTACATACAAGTTTGAAGTAAAAAGGAGAGCTTCTGAATGAGCACGGAAAGAACTTCATGACTGCCAGGGCAAGGGAAAAAGTGGGCAACTGAGTTTCTTTCTCTCACTGGTCACTCTAGCAAGGTAATAGCCAACTAACTCTCTGAAGTACACAAGTTAAACATTAACAGACCTTAAATCTCTGCCTGCTCTATAAGAAATAACAAGTACTATGGAAGGATAATTAGGAAATTTTCTAAGAAGTGCCTTTCTGCTTATACTTCAAAGTTTAAGAAAGGGCTTAAACCCTGCTAACAAGTATTAGTGCACAAAAGTTTGGTTCAGGCTTTGATTTTCTGTGGTGAAATGTAAAATCTGGAAACTGAAGGCACAGTTTAATTTACTATTAGTTGCTAACTGCCAATAATCAAGACGGAACCAATTAACAAGACAATTATCTAAAGTATAAGCAAAAGATAATTCTAATTATAAACAGTTTGTCTCAGGTGGGTATTTCAATCTCAGACAGATGTATACTAAATTTTCTCTCATGATTCTTATCCCATCCCACTCAGTACTATCACAAAGTGATTTCTGTTCCTTGCTAGACCACAAGCTCTCTGGGTGCAGAACTCTAGATTGCCTTGAACAAGCTTGATAAGCATGTATGGAGTCCTACTATATTCTGACATTTGGTACGTACTGGAGGTAAAAAAGATGAATAAAATGTCCTCAAGAAGTTTAATCTCATAGAGAAGACACAGCACACAAAAACTATTATAACACTTAGCACACTGTAAGGAAAAAAAGGCAATGGTGAGTTTGGGAGCTGGAAGGTTTCAGAGAAGAGGCAACATTTATTGCAATGGGTATGGTCTGAAGGGTGAACAAAGATGGGTACTTTTCATACAGAAGGAATGGCAAGTGCAAAGCTACAAAGATGTAAATAAGCACAGGATTTTCAGAGGGAAGTCTGGAACACGGGGTTCATGGTGGGGAGAGGCAGAAGGTAGAGTTGCAAGGGCAGCTGGTGTTTTAGATTGTAAACGGCCTTGAATGCCAGGTGAAGGAAAGACAAAGAATGATTCTAAGCAGGGAAGTTACACGGACATGTTTATTTTTGAAAAGTAACCCTAGAAGAAGTACAGATGATAAAGTTGGGGAAAGGACCAGAGGAGGCTGTTGCAACAGCCTAGAAGAGAGTTGGTAAGGAATGGAATTAATAAAAGTGGCAACAGGAATAAAAAGGAAGGGATGTTTTTAAGAGAAATTTCTACAGTAGGATCAATAAGATTTGATTATCAAGTGGATGTGTAGAAAAGGTGAGACCATGACTTGGACATAATCAGCCCCCACCAAATGCGAGCTGAAGCAAGAATGCAACAGTTATATTCAATTATACACTGATGACTTTCTGACCCTGGCAGCACTCAGTGTAGACAACCAATCTTACATGGTTTTAGAAATCACTGTGCCCTCAATGTCTCCTATGTTGTGGTAATGGAAAATCTGACTTCAGTAAGATGTAATATGAGCAAGATGTGTATTTAGCTTTAGCCCGGCAGGCGTCCCCAGTGGAACAGGGGTATGGCACTTCAGGGCCTAGGAGCCTGAGCCCCGTTCCCAGTAATCTATTCGCTACATGCCCACAGACACCATTCCTCTGGGTTCTTTGCATTCTACCTGCAGCCATGAGGTCTGATTACTGTCAGCAAGAAGAAACTGATACACTTCACGTTTCCAGAGACACTTGCAGACTCCTAATTGCACCCTGGACCTCATGATTGCATTTATGAGTGTGGAAAAGCTTCAGGCACAACTTTACTTTATTAATGATTTTCTATTAAATTTAGACAGGCTGGGTACAGTGGAAAACTACAGGATGCTTGTTCCCCATCAATACCGGCCATCTCAAATGCACAGACATACAAGCCAAACAGCTCAAAATGGATAATCAACAAGTTATGGAGTGCTTGATTAATGGAGCTGTTCAAGGACAGCCTAGGCACTGTCACTTGTCATGGGTGCTGAAGACCTAAACACTGACCTCATGAACCCAGAATCTATTTCCACACATCGATTCTAAGATAGACATCATGTTACCCTGATAAAAGAGGATCCAAAATCTAGGCCCCTACCGATTTTGAGGCCCCGGGCCCTTTCAGCAAGCAGCTCTGCCTTCTCTTTCTCTGCAGTAATGGGAAGTAACACAGTAATTCGGAATGAAAGGAGCAGGACCACCCTAATGCACTGAATCACACATGTTAACAAGTAACTCCAACTGGGCAGAGTAGGTCAGTAGGTCTACAGCCCAAAACAGTAAAACAGACACTTTCGTTGTTCTCCATGGGTCACAGAATGCTCGTCTTTCACTGCTATGTCCTTACAGCTTACTGTTCAAAAAAAAACCAAACCCAGTGCCATCGAGTCGATTCCGATTCTGACTCTGTCCCTACAGGACAGAGTAGAGCTGCCCCGTTGTTTCCAAGGAGCACCTGGCTGATTCGAACTGCCGACCCTTTGGTTAGCAGCTGTAGCACAGAACTATATAATTTCCAAAATACTGACTCTCTGGTAATCTGAGAAAATGGCTGTTCCCTGCTGTTGAGGTGATGACTCAGAAAGGTCAAGTGACCTGACTAACATCATTCAGCTAGTAAGCGGGTGAATTGTTCATAGAAACAAGGTCTTCTGACTCGTAGTCTAACATTCTTTTGTTTGAAGATTCAAGCAGAATTGTTACTCAGCTTAGAGCTTATAGAATCCTGTAGAAGTATCCTGGGAATGGCTGAGCCTGGATCCTGGGCAGAAGTGATACGCTCATGGTCATGTCACGCCCACTCAAGTGGTGAGAAGGCCAAACGCAAGGCAAGGAGTGAAGTTCAGATACCCCTGAAAATGGAACTGACACTTGGCCTTGGAAGCTCTGAGAGGGGCACCCTATCTATAAGGTAATTATCTTCTTCTGTCCACTTTTCAGTAAAATGTTCTTAAAAGGGGTTAAGTATTCAAAGGAAAGAGGAAACCTTAGTTAAAAGCTATTATCTGTTAAGAGATGCTCTCTCTGGTGATCTGTATTCAAGTCCCACTCGGGCCTAAGAAATGTTCCGAAATCTAAGTGAATTATGGGCCCAGGAGGTCCACTTCCCCACCCTGTGGCTCTGGAAGACAAATCTGAGTTTCAGGTTTTTTTCCCCAAAACTATGCCTTTCTTTTTTACACTATCATGTGAGAAAAATGCTTAATATTAAACATCTATCTATACAAAGTGTCAGGCACTGTTAGAAGAGCCTCATGTGTGATAACTCATTTAACCCTCACAATGCTGTAAGGTGTGAGGTAGGTACTAAAGGTATTCCTATTTTACAGAGAAGAAAGTGAGGTACCAAGATTCAATAACTTGTCGCACAGCTGGAGCTGGGATCTGAGCCCAAACAGTTTGGCTTTAGTGTTTGAGTTCTCCTAATTGCTGCCTCAGAAAGCAGGTTACAAATCCAACCCACTCCCCCACTTGGAGATGAGGGCCTGGCAGTCTTCTTTCCCTTGGCACCTGCCAGCTTGCCTAATCTCCTGCTGCATCCTTCCCATCACCCTCAGCCCTGCTCTGGACCAGCTTCTCTAGGGAGCCTGCAGGCAAAAAAAAAAAAAAGGGAAATTTTATCTTACTTGTTCCCAATTTAGTTTGGAAATTAATGCAGAAAAGATTCAACTTCATTTCTCTTCTTGGCATAAACCAGACCATAAGCTCTGTAAGATCACTCCGCCCTGGTGTACTGCCTACCAATAGCATTTAGGAACTAACACGTGGTAAGGGACAAAAATGTTCCTTGAGTAAGTAAATGAATGAAACAATCCTTAATAGAGCCATACAAATTAATACTCCTGCTGGACCTGGAAGGAAAAAAATTTCAATAAGGCCTGCGACATTTACCGAGTGGATACTCAGTGCTAACCATGTACCAGGCACTGGTCTAGGAGCTGAGGTGAGAGCAGTAAACACAAGAGACAATTCCTGAACTCGTGGAGCTCACATTCCAGAAAGGGGGGCAGGAGAATACAATGAACAAAATAAACAAAACATGTACCTTGAAACTTGTGAGAGGTGGAACTTGATGGGACTGCCTTATTTTTCTGGGTCTCTCAAGTCTTCCACCTTTGATAGGGCAGAAAACTCCCTATCATTTGTTTCAGTGGAAAATATTTGAGCTTTCTGTCTCTGACAGGTTTCCGCCTTACCTAGGTTCTGGCTTTCAAAGGTTTTACCTTAGAATGCTAAATGGTAAATTTACTGCTAGCTCCCAAGTCCTGTCACTCAAGGTCCCTAACTGCCCAGCGCTGTGTATGGTCTACAGGTGTGGGGACAGGCTGAGAGCTTGCTGCTGCTACAAGCTGGCAAGCACTGACGTGCAGGCAGGAGAAACTGCTCAGGGACAGAATCAGGGAAGTCTGCTGGAGGCTTTACTATGAGTTCCTGGAGACAAAGGCCCTGAATGGTCATGTGTTCCCAGTATAGTGCCCGGCACATAGTAAGCGCTGAGTGAATACTCCGTGACAGTGAGAAGGAAGCATGGGCGGTCTCAGCCTCTATGTGCACCACTCTGCTCTGTACCACCATGCCAGATGAGAAAGGGCCAAGGGAATCACTGAAGAAAATTAACCACGAAATTATTACTCAGAATATGCTTTACCCATGCACCTGGCACAGACGTCTCAATACGTGTATTAACTTTAGAAGGATTATCTTTACTTCATTCTGGTGTTACCTTGGACCTTGTTATAACGCAACAAAACCATTCGTGAAACCAAGAAGCATTTCCTGTGTGCTTATGATGTGCCTTGCTGTGTTCTGGGCCCTCAGGAGATGATTTAAGGCTGCCCCACGATCCTTGCACTTAAGGACTTTACAATAATATTGGTAGAATAAGACACAAATGTAAATCTGGAGTGGTTAGGGGAGGTTTCAGCAGGGAGTCAACATGAGCAGACAGAGACTGGAAGAAAAGTTCTGTAGGGAGAAAAGGTAACATGATGACAGTAAATTACAGAGAGCCTTGTAGAAAGGTTAAGGGGTATGGCTTCCATTGAGCAGGTACTGGGGGGGCCGTTGTGGGTTTTTGTGCGGTCAGTAATTTGATTTCAGTAGTGTTTAGGAAGATTAGCCAGGTTGCTTAAATGATTTGCAGAACAGATCTGAGATAAGACAGTCAAGAGGCAGGAAAGGCCAGCTAAGCATCTGATAGTGAGTTTAGATGAGAGGTCAGGACTGGATCTAAGAGTCAGTAAAACAGCTGAAGTCCTGTAGTGGCTGTTCTAAAGAAGGGCTCCTTTTAGCACCTTCTGCTCCTTTAAGGACTAGGCATGTCACATTTACTGCAAATATCACTGCCACTCAGAAAAGACCAGTTAAACAGGCAACAATTGATGTAGAGAAAGAAGTCCCTCCTTTCCAGCTAGACCTCTTCAGCTCTTACCAACCCCCCAGGATAATATGCCCAGCATTTTAAGGAAACGGGGGAGAGGTAGGTTACAGCTGGCTTACCAATGGATCCAGAAATACTCACAGCCCATCCAAGGCAGCTGCAATAAACGTCTGGCTCTCTTGTGTCCTGAGGCTGACCTCCCGAGCTTCCAGAACTTTTTTATTTGCCAGTCAGACGCTGGCTGAGCCACTGCCCTCTGGTAGTGCCCCAGTGCAAGGCTAAATCCACAAGAGAAGAGAGCAGACAGCTGCCTACTTTATGGTAGGGAACATGGAGTCAGGATCATCGTCAATCTTGCCTCACCCCAAGAGCTCCTCACAGTGCCTGTGTGTGTTCCTACTGAATCATTCCTTTTTCTGAAGGCACCATTTACAGCAAGCCCCAGTAAAATGCAAATGCTATCTGGGACCCTTAAAACATTATCCTATTAGCATCCATTTACAATTTACCATGAATTTGTTTAGTAGCAGTAGAGAACCGTTCTAAGAAAGTAGAGTTAGGAACAGACTCAGTCATCCACCATTCAGCATCTGATGATTGCCTCCTATGTGCTAAGCATTGTGACAGACACTAAAACACCGACTCAAGGGAATAGGATCAAAAGAGGTCTGCAAAATAGGAAGCTTTTCCCAGGAAGACAAAATGGAGGGGGTGTGTGCTAGCTCTGGGGAACGGCAAAGGTGAGAGCGTGATTTAGTGAAAAGAGCAATAAGAATGAATCAGGGAAAGTGAGTTTTCATCTTTGCTCTGCCACTGATACGTGACACTATTGTTGTTCAGTGTCATTGAGTCGGTTCCGACTCATAGCAACCCTGTATACCACAGAACGAAATGCTGCCCAGTCCTGTGCCATGCACACAATTGTTGTTATGCTTGAACCCATTGTTGCAGCCATTGTGTCAATCCATCTCATTGAGGGTCTTCCTCAATACGATGTCCTCCTCCGGGGACTGATCTTTCCTGACAACAAGTCCAAAGTATATAAGATGTAGTCTTACCATCCTTGTTTCTAAGGAGCATTGCAGTTGTACTTCTTCCGGGACAGATTTGTTCGTTCTTTTGGCAGTCCATGGTATATGCAATATTCTTCGACAACACCACAATTCAAAGGTGTCAATTCTTCTTTGGTCTTCTTTCTTCATCGTCCAGCTTTCACATGCATGTGATGCGACTGAAAATACCATGGCTTGGGTCAGGCACACCTTAGTCTTCAAAGTGACATCTTTGCTTTTCAACACTTTAGAGAGGTCCTTTGCAGCAGGTTTGCCCAATGTAACGCGTATTTTGATTTCTTGACTGCTGCTTCCATGGCTGTTGATTGTGGATCCAAGTAAAATGAAATCCTTGACAACTTCAATCTTTTCCGTATTTATCATGATATTGCTTATTGGCCCAGTTGTAAGGATTTTTGTTTTCTTTATGTTGCAGTGTAATCCATACCAAGGACTATGGTCTTTGATCTTCATCAGTAAGTGCTTCAAGTCCTCTTCACTTTCAGCAAGCAAGGTTGTGTCATCTGCATAACGCAGGCTGTTAACGAGTCTTCCTCTGAACCTGATGCCCTGTTCTTCTTCATATAGTCCTGCTTCTCAGATTATTTGCTCAGCACACAGACTGAATAGGTATGGTGAAAGGATACAACCCTGACACACACCTTTTCTGACTTCAAACCATATGTGACGCTGGATGAGCCATTTTCCTTGCCAGGACTAAGTGTCCTCACTTGAAAAGGGTTGAATTAAGATCATGTCTGTAACCATCAGGAAACCCTGGTGGCGTAGTCGTTAAGTGTTATGGCTGCTAACCAAGAGATCGGCAGTTCAAATCTGCCAGGAGTTCCTTGGAAACTCCAGGGGCAGTTCTACTGTGTCCTATAGGGTCACTGTGAGTTGGAACCAACTTGACAGGAGGGCGTTTTGGGTTTTAACCATCAAGCTTGTAGGAGATCATCAGCCACTAAAGCAATTATAAGAGAAATGACCCAAAATATAAACACCGACTGCTCTGCAATTTTGACCAGCTAGGGCTCTGCCTGGGGCTTCCTGCCATCATCCAGAGCAGCCTGGACTTCCTTTACACAGTCCTGGGGGTTGTCACCAAGTGGGATTCCTCTGACATTCATACCTAGCCACTGCTTCAGACCAGAAAACCCTAGCATGTTCTGAACCCCACATTTTCCCTGAAACATTCTAGTCTCTCCTGGGTCCTCTGGGCTAAAGATACTAGGGATGAGCCAGTTATTCCAGGGCTACAGGGCAAGTGAGGCTTGGGAAACAGGAAGTTAATCTGGCAAAACGCTCTTCACTCTTACAAATTCTACTCTAGGTTAGAAAATTCTCATCTCATAGACTTTTTCCAAGCTGAAAGGCCCCTTTGAGATAACTCAGTCTAGGTTCTTCACCTGAGTCTGCCGGTAAGTGGTAGAACTAAGTCTAATTCCTTAATCTTCTGGCTCTAAGACTAGTAAGTGGTTTTTCATCTCTCCCATCCTCTCCTTCTTCTGGAGGAAGGCTCTTCTTTGGCAGGCAACTCACCTTGGGACCTAAAGCACAGCAGACTATAAACACCTCTGTCTTTGAAAGAGAAGAGGTATGTATAGTCATAAATATTTATATTTAAAATGCCAAAGACAACAGAGTTCATTTGAAATCCAAAGAGCATCAGCAAAAGGTCAAGACAGGGATGAAGAGGAGTAGTGTAGAGAGATACTTAGAAGGCCACAGAGTGCTTAATGGGAATCATCTCCTACTTCCCCCATAACCATTCACATACCACAAGCCTGCTGATCCCTAACCCTGCACTGAACTGCCCAAGGCCCAGAAAAGGGGCAACATACACAGTTTACACCTTTTATTATTCTGATAGAAATTTCTCTCCTGGGAGCAGAAAGGGGTCAAAAGTCCAAAACCGAAAATATATATTTTTATAAGTCATGAGCAGAGAAGCATTAAAGTAGACAGTTATTAAAAAAAAAAAAAAAAAAAAGCCACAGTGAATAGAGTAGAGTAGGAGGTGTTAGAAAACTCACTCCAAGTAATTTATTCGCTGGGAACCACAAAGGGCTTTCCCAAGAACAGCAAAAACACCATTAATTTCCCCAGTACCCTCCTTTCAAAGGGCTCCAAACACTTCACACATATCACTTTAAATTGTCCTCAAAGTTTCCAAAATAAGAAGGTGTAATTATTTCCTCAGATACAGATGGAGAAAAGGAAAGCATTTGTGCCTACCTTCCTCTGCCCGAGTTATCCTAACAGATTCAGCCAACACTCACTGACTGCCTGCTATGGGCATGACCTGTGCCAGGCAAACCAGATGGTATCAAGATTAAAGCTATGACCTGTCCTCCAGAGTCAGAACCCAGTGGGGTGAGACAGATGCATAAATAAATCCTTACAAGAAAAGGCAGCCTAGTTAGGTGCTATAAAAAAAAAGGTCCAAATACAGTGCCCCAATAGCTCCCATTTATCAACTAGTTCATATGAGCCAAGCACTGTACTAAGTCTTTACTAGCAGCATACTGTTTAAGTCACATGCGTGACTTATTTTATAGAGGAAAGAATGGAGACGCTAGGAGGTAAAGAGACTTGCCCAGGTTCTCAAGGCAGGACAGGGACTGGAACTCAGGTCTCTCTAGCTCCAAAGCCCATGTGATGGAAGGCAACTGCTTCAGAAACTGGTCTTTGGACCTTTTTTTTTTTTACACATCAAGTGCCCACACCTCTTGGAGGTGGACACCAGACACAAAGGGGGCCCTCACCAGATTTGTGGGAAATGGCCTACTTCCTTGGTTAGAATTGCATATGCCTGTACTAACCTGGACTCACCATCACAGTGACTGCTCCTATGGGTCAAGAAGCCAAATGCAGGCATTTCTTCCAAAACGGAACAGAGTCTCCGGGCAAACAAGGGCTGAAAGGTCCTGAGCACTTCTTGTTCCGGAGGGTACAGGATCTCTTGGCTGGCTTTAACAGAAGGTACACAGCCTGTAGGAGCAGGGTGCGGTGGTCACTGTACACATGCCAGAAGAGCATCCTTTTCTCAAGGCCAGAGTGAAACTCCTGCAGGGGAAGGAGCCCTCTGTGGTAGATCCCTGGAAAAGGGCATGGCTTAATGACAGCTTCGCAGAGCTTACCTGGTGGTGACAGACTCCGCCTCTTTGGCCAAGGTTCCATTTTGGAGGCCAAAGAGGCAAGTGCTAGACTTGGAGGAAGGAGAGGTTATGGGGCAGCAAGCCACAGCCCCCAGATCAAACAAGTTATAGAGAACATGGTGAGCCCTGGGGAATCCCTGAGTGTAAGCAAGGGCCAGGCTACTAAACAGCTTTATTTTATGCCCACAGGACATGAAGTAGATGGGGGAAAGAGAAGGTTCTCCAAACCCTAGGAGCAAAGTTGAGCCTGAAACTAATAAGGAAGCCTGGTCCCCAGTCTAGCATTCTTCCCACTGAACTCATGGCATCCTTCTGCAATTGCTTTCAAATATTAATTTCAACCTAACAAAACAATAACAACAACAAAAAAGCCTTTTATGGGGCCAGGTACTTTCAGGTATTATTATCTCATTTAACATAAGTGACTTCTGCTCCTATCAGAAGATATGTTAGTTCATTAGTTCACTTACTTACTACTGCTTATATTTTACCAACTTCCAAAAGAAGGTTCAAGTTGGTTTACAAGAAAAGGCATGTGTTATTTGGCCAAAAGAGCAAAGGGTTTGAAATCCATCACATCTGGGCTTGTGACTTAATTATGTGAGTGCAGCCAAGTCCTTTCACTTTCCTGCCCCTCAGTTGTCCTCAGCTGCAGAATGGGAGCACGCTCATCTCTACTAAGGATAGTTTGTAAGGGTTAAATGTGATGCCTTGGATGGAGTGTGACCCATAATAGGCATCTCGACAAAAACAAAAGCCCAAAAGTAAAAGGATTAAGTAAAAAACAAAAGTAAAAGGATTAAGTAATAAATTGTGAGAGAAAGTGGATAATGAATAATTGCATCAAAACGTCTTAATAAGGGAAGCTCTGTGCTTTCTTCGGTAGTCATGGCAAAAGGCAAGTTGGGTTGATTATACCACTCTCACATAAAGGGAAGCATGTAAGTTCATCAGGAGAAAGAAACTTCTTAATTTTAAATTCAGAGAGGCACATATATACATGAGTAAACATGTATGTGTGCACACACACATACATACGCGTGTATGCGCACTTCTGCCATTTCTCTCTCCAACAGGAATGGGAGAAAATGGCTCTCTAGAGCCCTGCTACCCCTCTGACACCACACTACTGCTGCATACGGTGAAGTACTTCAACAGTTAAAACATTTCTGTGCCAATATTTTAAGAGTGCAGAAGGTTCCAAATTACATGTAAAATAAACAATGCCAGACTGTGAAAACTCTTGGCTGCAACGTTCTCTGATGTTAACAAGAGTTTCTTTATTACTGTAACCTTTCAGAAGTGAATAAAAGTTATTTCTCTGCCCTAGTTTTGCCCTCCAGTAAAAGGGAAGAGAACAGTGACCATGGAAAGAGCTGTACAATGGCCTCTCCTGAAGGCTGGGGGACTGAGAAGGGGGCAGTTTAAAACACATAGTCTACCATATATGTTTCTTGTCAAACGTTAGAAATTTAGTTTGTGTTGTGCTGATCATACTGTAAAATTTTACATTTCTAATATTTTTATGTAACTAAAAATTCTTAGGGGGATAAGAGGGCACTTGCGAGAGCCTGAACTGAGCTGGAGCTATGGCAATCTTGCCCAAGCCTCCTCAACCATTCGGTGAACTCCTTTACTCAGAAATTCAGTCTGAAGTGCCCTTAGGAAAAAGGGAAGAAGATCTAAGGGTGGCCAGGACTTAGATAAAATACATTACTTTGAAGACCCT
This sequence comes from Loxodonta africana, assembly GCF_030014295.1. NCBI lineage: Eukaryota > Metazoa > Chordata > Mammalia > Proboscidea > Elephantidae > Loxodonta > Loxodonta africana. Next base: position 34,618,833 of record NC_087365.1, read on the forward strand.
TGAGTCAATGAGTCTGTGAATATCAGACACACAGAAGGGTCTCAAAATCGAGCTAGTCTAGAGAGAGTCTCATTTCACCACTAAAAGAAAAGATGGAAAAAAGTCACCGCAATGAAGCCAAACATGCTCTGCCCTCTCACAACACTCTGTGCCTTTACCCGAACTGTTCCTCTGCCTGGGATGCTCTTCTTGTCTACCAGACACCTACTTACTTGGAAAGATCCAACCCAATTGTCATCTTCCTCAAGCTTTTCTCCTCTAGGCCTTCTCAGCAATTTTTAAACATCATTATTTCTTAACATTGTAATTACCTGTTTTTGTGTTTGCCTTCCCTTACTAGACTGGACACTCAGGGACAATGTCTCTTAGTCATCTTTGTACCTCCAGTGACTAGTATAGTACCTGGAAGCTGGCAGGCCACAATAAAATGGATGGATAGATGGATAAAACCTTATGTGTGTCTGGGAACAGAAATCAGTCAGAGAATGATGAACTGCTAAAAAAACAGAACACAAGTTCTGGGATTTAACACAAGGCTAGCTTTTCAGACTTTCACAGAGTTGCAGAATGTTAAGTCTGGAAGAGAATTTAGAAATCATCTAACTCTCCTCCCCAGAGAGGTGAGGTGATTTGACTCACTCAAGCTCACCCAGACAGTGGCCAGACTAGCCAGAACTCCATTATACCACATTGTCCTTTTCTTATTATTGTCTAAAATTGTGGGTGTAAATGTACATTTGGCAGTGGAATAAGAAATGCAATTAAGACTAATACTGTGAGAATGTCATTTCATTATAAACAAATGAACGATGGATATCAACTACACCCAAACCAAACCCATTGCCGTCAAGTCAATTCCGACTCATAGTGACCCTATAAGATAGAGTAGAACTGCCCCCATAGAGTTTCCAAGAAGCGCCTGGTGGATTCGAACCACTGACCTTTTGGTTAGCAGCCATATCTCTTAACCACTATGCCACCAGGGTTTCCATCAACTACACACTAAATTATATTCAAATAACTTGATATAAAACATAATCTGAGTTCCTCACAAACTTAAAACATAGTAACTGTGTGACCCAGCAATTCCACCCCAGTATATCCCCAAGAGAAATGAAAACGTATGTCCACACAACAATTTGTACACAAATGTTCGCAGCAGCATTATTCCGGAAAGCCAAAAAGTATAAACAACCCCAAAGCCCATCAACTGATAAACAGATACACAAAATGCAGTACATTCATACAATGGACTATCCATAAAAAGGAATGAAGTACTGATTTATGCTACAACACAGATGAACCTTGAAACATTACACTAGCTGAGAAAAGTTGGATTTAAAAGATTACATTTACATGAAATGGTCGGAATAGGCAAATCCTAGAAAGACAAGGTAGATTAGCAGTTGCCAGGGGCTAGGGAGAGAAGAGAATGGGGAATGACTGCTGATGTGTATGGGGTTTTTTCTGAGGTGATGAAAATGTTCTGGAATTAGATAGTGGTAATGGCTGCATTTAATGCATTTAATGGCTGCATAGCATTGTGAACAGACTAAAAAGCACTGAATTGTATATTTTAAAATGGTGAATTTTATGGTATGTGAATTACAACTCAACTAAAAAAAAAATATATCTGCCCCGTAAGAGCTAACAATCTAACAGATACCTAAGGACTAACGGGTTCAGCATTACATGACAAGTGAGTATTATGGGAGTTAGAGGAAGAAGGGAACAACATTTTGGTTAAAAATCTTAATGCTAATGCTAGAGCCACAGTTTTTAGTAATGATCTTTCTAGGCATTAAGAGCATGGGCTCTAGAGTCTGGCAGGCATGGGTTCCAATTCAGGCTCCCATATTCCCAGTGTAAAGCTGGTTAAAGTAGCTAACTGTGATAGGCTGAATAATGGTCCTCTAAAAGATATCTACATTCTAATCCTTGGAACCTGTGAATGTTACCTTATATGGCAAAAAAGGACTTTGCAAATGTGATTAAATTAAGGATTTTGAGATGAGGAGATTATCTTGGCTTATCCAGGTGGACTCTAAACACAATTGTAAGTGTCCTTATAAGAGGGAGGTAGAGGAAGATTAGACCTAGACAGAAGAGAAGACAATGTGACCACAGAGACAGAGATTGGAGTAACGCAGTCACAAACCAAGCAATGCTGGTAGCAACCAGAAGCTGCAAGAGGCAAAAGATGGATTCTCCCTAGAGCTTCTGGAGAGAGCGTGGCCCTGCCAACACCTTGATTTTGGCTCAGTGAAACTGACTGCAGACTTCCAGCTTCCAGAACTGTGAGAGAATAAATTTCTGTTGTTCTAAGTTACCAAGTTTGTGGTAATTTGTTACAGCAGCTATAGGAAACTAATATACTAGTCTTTCTGAGCTTTAGTTTTTGCACCTGTAAAACGAGGATTAAAATACTACCTATCTCCCCAGACTGGACTATAAAACAAAATAATGCTCGTGAAGAGTGTTCTTAGTTCAAGCAGATACACAAGGCCAAATGGGTGCCTCCTGTCCGGAGGCAGAATGAGAAGGCAGAAAGGGACAGGAACTGGTTGAATGGACACAAGAAACTTAGGGTAGAAAGGGGGAATGTGCTGTTACGTTATAGGAAATGCAACTAATGTCATATAACAATATGTGTATAAATTTTTGTATGAGAATTAACTTGAGCTATAAACTTTCACCTAAAGCATAATATAAAGAAATAAAATACTACCCATCTTATAGGGTTGTAAGATTCCAATGGTGCTTGTAAAGTGTCTGGCAAAGAGTAAGTACTCAGTAAATGCTGTTGTTATACACTGTTGAGTTGATTCCAACTCATAGCAAACCTATAGGACAGAGTAGAAGTGCTCTATAGGGTTTCCTAGGCTGTAATCTTAAAGGAAGCATACTGCCACATCTTCTACCATAAAGCGGCTGATGTGTTCGAACTGTTGGCCTTTTGTTTAGCAGCCAAGCGCTTAACCACTGTGTCACCAGGGCTCCTCAATAAATGTTAGCTATTACTAATGGGGAACTGCTTCTGTATTACGCTAAAATTCTCAACTTTCATATGTCATTAGCCCATACACAGACCCTACTCCTCTTAGCGGGGAGAGTGTAAGGGTTGGCAATCAGGGGACCTGAGTTCCACTCTTCAGTCAGTTTCCAACTTAACTTATTCAGCTCTCTCGGAATCACTTCCTTCATCAATTAAGTGACAGGATCTGACTAAAGCAGTGGTTCTCAAACTGAGAGGTCTGTTAAAACACAGCTTGCTGGGCCCCACACCCAGAGTTTCTGACTCAGCAAGTCTGTGGTAGGTCCCTAGAAGCTGGATTTTTAACAAGTTCCTGGGTGATGATGAGATTGCTAGTCTGGGGACCACATTTGGAGAACCTCTGAACCAGATTATTTCCAAGTTCTTCTCAGTTTTAACAGCCTAAGATTGCCCAGAAACATCCAGGAGATGTAGCACTCAAGTAACAAGCACTGCTGTACCAGGCTGAAATAGCCTTAAAACTAAGTTCTTTTCCTAAGTAAGCGAGCGGGTAATGGGAGGGTGACTATGAGGTACATGGTAAAAACTAGTTTTACTGAAGTCACTCCCAAAGTCCACCTTTCAGCCAAAGATCAAACAGACCTATAAAACAAGCAATAACACATAGTGAAAAACGTGCTTTTTAGTTCAATCAAGTATACAAGACCAAATGGGCAACATCTGCCCAACAGCAAAGACAAGAAGGCAGGAAGGAATAGGAAAACTGGACGAATGGACACGGGAAACCCAGGGTGCAAAGGGAAATGGGCCAAGTGTTGACACATTGCGGGGATTGCAACCAATGTCACAAAACAATTTGTGTGCATATTTTTGAATGAGAAACTAATTTGTGCTGTAAACTTTCACCTAACTCAGCCAAAAACCCATTGATGTCAAGTAGATTCTGACTTACAGTGACCCTATAGGACACAGTAGAACTGTCTCATAGGGTTACCAAGGAGTGGCTGGTGGATTCGAACTGCTGACCAGGGCTCCAAACTTTCACCTAAAGCACAATAAAATAAAAGATTTGACCCCTCCACAAAATTAAAAAAAGACTTAACTTTTGACCTAAGCAGAATGAAAAATCTTAAGCAATGGCAGGATCAGGAAGAGGCTGTTCTTATCCAAAGTACTGGCCCCATTTTAATTTATCCTAATTCCACCTTTCTAACTTTTCAGCAGACCCTTCCCCCTTCTGCCTTCCTCTGGAAACACATCTAGGTGTCTCCTGAATTCATTTATTGGCTTTGCCGTGCACAGTATAATACTGCCTTTGTTAGTCCCCAGGCCCAGCCCCTCAGAGGATGGTGTTCAGTCTCGGTGTTTCTCTACTCTTAAAAAAAACATAACCAAGTAGTCTCTGAAAAATAATTGTAGAATCAACTAAGGCAAATTCAGACAATGTGGAGCCATTCAGACTAAATGCTGGAAAGAGAAACAAATTCAGCATATTGTTAGCATTCTTATCTGTCTTGTTTCCTCTTAATCTCTATTAGTCCTGTTGAGTAGGAAACCTCTGCCATATTGGGTTAGAAATTCTGAAGAAAAGGGACCTCAGGCTTGGGATTGCAGTGGAGAAATGGAATGCCTTTAGATTCAAGAAAAGCTGTCCTGTTGGTCTTTGTAAGTCCTCTGGAAGGCAGGAGTGAAGAAACATGCCACGAGGTGGATTTCTGGAAGTATTACGGTATAGTAGACAGGACACCAGACCAGGAATCAGCATGCTCTAGCTTCTGTCCTCACACTGCTGTTTACTAGCAGCTGCATGACCTTGGGCAAACCAATTAACTTGTCCAGGTTCCATTTCCTCACCACAGAAATAGGAGGATGGGGCCACATCTATGGTCCTTAATCAAAGACATGTTTTGGAAACTTCTGAGGAGATTTTTCAAAATACCTGAGCCCCTTCACAGATTGAGAACCAATGAATTAGAGAATCTCTTAGGTATGAAATCTAACATCTTAAGGTTCATCTATACTATAAAGTTGTTATGCTTGAGCCCATTGTTGCAGCCACTGTGTCAATCCATCTTGTTGAGGGTTCTCCTCTTTTCCGTTGACCCTGTACTTTACCAAGCATGATGTCCTCTTCCAGGGAGTGATCCCTCCTGACAACATGCCCAAAGTATGTAAGACGAAGTCTCACCATCCTTGCTTCTAAGGAGCATTCTGGTTGTACTTCCAAGACAGATTTGTTCGTTCTTTTGGCAGTCCATAGTACATTCGGTATTCTCCGCCAACACCCCAATTCAAAGGTGTCAATTCTTCAGTCTTCCTTATTCATTGTCCACCTTTCACATGCATATGATGCGATTGAAAATACATGGCTTAGATCAGGCACACCTTAGTCTTCAAGGTGACATCTTTGCTTTTCAACACTTTAAAGAGGTTCTTTGCAGCAGATTTGCCCAACACAATGTGTCTTTTGATTTCTTGATTGCTACTTCTATGGGTGTTGATTGTAGATCCAAGTAAAATGAAATCCTTGACAACTTCAATCTTTTCTCCGTTTACATGATGTGGCTTATCAGTCCAGTTGTGAGGCTTTTTGTTTTCTTTATGTTGAGGTGTAATCCATACTGAAGGCTGTGGTCTTTGATCTTCATTAGTAAGTGCTTCAAGTCCTCTTCACTTTCAGCAAGCAAGGTTATGTCATCTGCGTAACACAGGTTGTTAATAAGTAGATTAAAAGTATAACTGACAAAAGGGCCCAGGAGTTCATCAGGCAGGGCAGGGAGAGAAAAAGAAAAAAAAAGAACTTTTTCTTTCTTTCTTTTTTGAGGGGAATAGAGATCGGTGAAATTGAATCCAGGTGTGATCAGAGACGATCTTACATCATGTCAATATTTGGGGAGATACTGATGGCCAGAAGCTAATAATAGAAGTACCTTTGTTCAGCCAACAAGTATTTGAGTGGTGACTAGGCACTCTGTGGAAGACACCAGGGATCCTAGAATCCTTATCCCATCGAATGGGAGTGACCCACATAAACCAATAATTACAGTAAAAGCATGGTAAATCTTATGTCAGAAGTTTGTGCAAAGGAATACAGAGGAGGGCATGGCCAACTATACTAATATTATTGTAGGGTGGTGGGAAAAGCTTCTTGGAGGAGGTACTATCCAGCTGTGTCTTGGAGTATCATGCACAGAGAAGTGATAAGCCCACTTTAGAGGGAACAGCATAAACAAAAGCCCAGAGGAATAAGATAATACAGCATATTATGATACCAGTGAAAGTCTGGCATGAGTGAACATGTGTTTGAGTGTGTGTGTGCAAGCCCATGAACATTTGTGTGGGATTGGGAGGAGCAGCTTGTTGGAGATTAGACTAGAAAGGTGGGTTAGGGCCAAAGTGTGCAGATTTCTTTTCCCCCAAATTTTTTACTTTGAAAAGTTTCAAACTTATAAAAAGTTATAAGCATAATATTACAAAAACTTGTATAATCTTTAGATTCACAATTGTTAATATTTTACAACATTTATTTTGTATCTATACACACACATAAGCTTTTTTCTTTTGCTTAACCGTTTGAAGTTGTAAATAATAAAACATTTCACCCCTAAACACTTCAACATGAAATCATCAGGTTTCTAAGCAGAGGAAGGACAGGATCAGATGAGGGATTTAGGAAAAAAACCTCTGGCAGTTATATGGAGGGAGGGTTCACTGGAGTAAAGGCTAGGACCTACTTAAGAGGCTATTTGCAATAAAAGGAGAGATGATGATGTTTGACATGAAGCAATGAAATGGAGAGGAGAGGATAAAATCAGAGATACTCTAGGTAGAAAACTGACAGGCCAGCTACAGGTAGAGGGTGAGGCAGGAGTTGAGGATGACTCTCAGAATTCTAGCTTGGGAGACTGGGCTGATGGTGATGACATCAGAAGTGAGATAGGAAACACAGGAAGAACAGAACAGATTCAAGGAGCTATTTATCTCCTGTATCCCGAGTGAGATTTCTTTAGAAGCGTTAGTGACCGCTGAAGGGAGGTCTGGAAAATGGCTTCAGCTGTACTCAATATGTACAGCTCTGAGACACTTTTAACTATGGCACAAAAGATACCAAATGGAACTGGGCACCCAAGGAGATTGGGAGACAAAAGAAACATGAGGAATTGGCGAGGTAAACACTTCTGAAAGGAAATGTGCTGAATGGAGTACTTAACATGAGGAGTGCTTAAGGAGGGGCAGTATAGAAAGTGTCAGCAGACTGAAGCTGCCAGATCTTTGAAAAATGGAAATCAGCCATGGTCTTTCTCCTACAGAAATTCCTTGAAGTAAACTGAATATAGCAAAATGTGATCAAATTCACTAATTTACTCAGTCAGGAACTCTACTGAATGACGATTTTGTACAAAGTCCCATTTTTGGCGCTGTAGGAATACAAAGATCAATAAGAACTGGACCTTAGGAACTCTGGCAATCTATAAAATATAGTTGAAGGTAAAAAGGACCATGACAGAGACAGATGATCGTGTGCTGAATTAGGAGTTTCAAGCTTCATTTCATTTCAAACACAGAAATATTTTTAATTTCTCTTTCAGGGACACCCTCTGAAAAGGAGAGGCCAGTGTGCCACCAAGAAGGACAGGTGACCTGGGCCATCAGAGTGGCATTCTGGTTGCATGCACACAGGCACTGATCAGGTGGATAACTTGCCTAAAGCACCTACTCAGTGCACTCTTGCTACTTCGTAAGGCCGGGGGTATGAAACTTATCCAGAGAAAAGGAAAGTATCTACAAGAAGCACATCTTCAGTTGGACCCTGCCTAAGTTCATGAGCCAATTCTAACATGAAATGACTTAGCCTTCTAAGAGTGTAGCTTTCTCTCCCCTAATAACTGGGTATCAACTCCAACAGCTCTGACATTTAAAAAACTTTCAAAAGAACAGCTGATAACTGAGAACAAATACTCTTATTTTAAAGGGCTCAAGCGCAAGGGATTGCTCTGTATTTTCAGTCAAACACCATTCACATTAATGGCCATGGAAACTATCTTAAAGTGGTCCTTGGCTTTAAAAACAATACCTTTGGCAGTGAATTTTAACTCTGATTAGAGATGCAAAGTTTTTAACTCATGGCAAAACAGAGGAGTTTGTTTGTGTGAAGACTTTTGTGTCTGGGGAGGAGATGGGAGTGAAATTATGGAAGCCTGAAAACTTTCTGAAAAACTCTTGCTGTTGTCATTAGCTGCTGTTGAGTCAGCCCCGACTCACGGTGACCCATGTAAAACAGGACAGAATGCTGTCTGGTCCTATGCCACCTTCATGCTCAAATCCACTGCTGTGGCCACTGTGTATTCTGAGTGCCTGCCCATCTAGGGAGCTCATCTTCCAGCACTATACTGGACAATATCCTGTTGTGACCCATAAGGTTTTTTACTGGCTAATTTTTGGAAGTATATCACCAGGCCTTTCTTCCTAGTCTATCTTAGTCTGGAAGCTCCACTAAAACCTGTCCATCATAGATGACCTACTGGTATTTGAAATGCCAGTGGAATAGCTTCCAGCATCAGTGACACAAATGTCACCACAGTATGACAAACTGACAGATGGGTGGTGGTCAGAAAAACTGAAGTGTGTGTAATTCCTATTTTTAGATGCTTTATAGATCTAATGTCTTTGTTAGTTTTGAAATATATGTATAAATTGGTTTTTTTTTTTTTAATCAAATAATTCCATTAGAAGATGGGGGAAAAAAAACAGAAAAATGAAGGATAGAGAAAATGATTTTTCATTTTTTTTTTCTTCCAATATTTAAGACTAACACATCAAACAAATATCCTTGGGATAACAAAGAAGTTTCTTCTCCCCACCCCCTTCCTCCAATACTTGTCTGGGCTTTCAGAAGTCTTCTTTCATTCTTTTAATATCTGCCCTTGCCATGAGTTGATTTCAACTCACAGCGACCCCACGTACGCAGAGTAGAAATGCTGCATAGGGTATTCGAGGCTGCGACCTTTCAGAAGGGGATTGCCAGGGTAGGTTCGAACTACCAATTTTTGGCTAGTAGTCAAGTGCTTAGCCATTTGCGCCAGCCAGGGTCTCCTTCAGGTATTTATTGGACACCTGTTCAGCCAACAAATAATAATAGGCACTGTAAAAATGGGGTGGTGGAGGTGTCTAACCTCCTCTAACTTCACAAGGGGAAAGGAGAATCAAGAGCAACAGCTTGACGTTGATTCCTATGAGGCCTCTTAGAGGTCAGAGATGCCTCCTCTCTGCCATCTTTACCAATTCCAACACCAACTGTTCCTCCCACAGCACTTTCTACTCCTCTGCTGAGTTTGATAATTTGTTGCAATGGCCACACAGAACTCACAGACCATACGCACAGTTACAGGGTTTATATGGGAAATAACAGGTTACAATTCAGGTACAGGAATACTCAGGATACAGTTCTTCCATCAGGACAGCCTCTTCTCAGCCATGTCCACAGGCACACCTCTCTCTGGCCCTTGGCCTCTGCCCGGCACGCCAAGTGTTACAAAGCTCTTTTAGCTCTGTTGATAAGTGTCCGGAGGTACCCAACTCCCCCATAAGCCTCAGCCAGAAGGTGTTCAGCTGTAGCTCCATAAATTGGCATACCTAGCTCCACCAAGTGCCTGGAGGCACTGTACTCTGCCAGCAAGTCTCCTGCCCAAAAGGGCTCAGCTTTCTTGCTCCATGGGCTCCCAGCCCACCACACCATCTCCTGCCTTGCTGCAATTTCTCTGCTGCAGCTTCTTGCTGTCTTCAGTGTTACAGCTCTCTCTCTCTCTCTCTCTCTCTTCTGGGTCTTGGAGGGTCTCAGCACAGGGATCCCAGGTCCAAAGGATGTACTCTGCTCCTGGCTCTTCTTCCTTGGTGATACAGAGCTCCTCTCCTCCTGCGTCTGGGATGGCTCTTTTCAAGCCTAGTGGGATGGCAAAACTGACCAATCCCTTCGTTAGCGTTCCATAGACTTTATTTGCATGGTCCCACCCTCACACAGGTCCCATGAACTTTATTTGCATTATTAGCAAGCTATCCGTTTCCCTTGGTGGACCACGATTATCTTATTTGTATACTCCCATCCAATCATTTGGGTGGGGTTGTCACAAGACCATGGCGAGAAAGGCCGTATAAATGCAACTGATCACACCAAAGGCACTTTGGAGAATTCAAAGATTGCATGTGACCCTGCCCCCAGGAATTCACCTGAAAGATAGTCCATATAAATGAATGACAATGATACAAAATAGAAACAGTAAGTGCCAGACAAAGGTTACCCACCCAGTGCCGTCGAGTAACAAAGGTTACATATAAATTATTATGGTACTTCCAGCTAGGGGGTATTGGGGTTGGCTTGCAGTTTAGGGTGGTAATGGAATCAGCTCTTGAACGATGTGAAGGAATTGGGACTCAGATGTTAGGGCAATCTAGGTATACATACAGCATGAGGAAAGGCACAAGGTAGGAAAAGCAAGGTATTTGTTTGGGTCGAGTGAAGGGTATGTGAAGCAAGGATGGAATGTGATCCTACTGAGTGCTTACTACGTGCCAAGGACATGGGATAGAAGATTTCACATATTTAAGGTTTGAGAAGAGCTAGGGGAAATGAGTTTGGAAAGGTAGTCTGGAGTGTGATCACAGAGGACCTTGCAAAACAAATGCTGGCTCTGAAAAGCAAAGCAGAATTTCACAACAGAGTCCAGGTGAGCCCACGGCTCCTCCACCTCTTCTAAGGCCTCTGTACTATCCCATCAAGCAGCTCTGCTACAGCAGAGAGCAGGAGACCATTAGCGATGGATTCTTATTCTGAAATACTGCTAGCAAGAAATCATCTTAAGTCTTATTGAGGCAACTGGCATGTCAGGGACCACTGATAAGGAGTAAACTGTCCCAATTTCTTAACTACACCCCACCCCCACCCCTTCCCACGTAGTCTCCATGGCTTGGAAAGCTTAAACCTGCTCACTGTAAGCCACAAGGTGGAGATGTCTGGCAGGGCAGAACTGAGAGGAAGTCGTTGAGCCAACCTAAGGTTACCATTAACACTTTGAGCCACTGCCTTGAGCTAATTTTTATGTTTGTTTTTTAAGTTTGGTTGAAATGTCACAAATGGAAAAATTAAGTAAAGAGCCCCAGTTAGCCACAAGACTGGACACACCTGGCTGCAAACCCAGCAAAAGAAACTTACTTCATTAGTAGGAGAGGCAAAGAGTGAAATTTACATCTGAAATTTGCCTGCACCAGGAGAAAGTGCTGAGGCCAAAGGCGCTGTCTGTTTTTACAGCTGTGTCAAGTCTTAGTTCTCTACCCTTACCAACACTCATGAGTGCGGCAAGGGCCCAAGGAAAAATGGTCTCCAACCTCTTTAGCTGAGACTCAGCTCACAAAGGTTTTTAAGAACTAGTTAATGAAATAAAACAAGACCAGATGAGGTGATATAATGAACTTTATTTCCACTGGTAATTTATGTGTTTAAATCCTAAATAATGTGTTGGTTTTTTTTTTAAGTCAGAACACTCTGAAATTATTGATGTGATTTTTTGTAACCTTAAATTTAACACTTGCTTGCTTTTTGTGCCAGCTTCACCAGTGATATATGAGTCTGCCCAATTTTTCACAATAGTTGAGTTCCGAAAAGACTGGTAAAAAGCAATCTTTTTTAAAATGAGAATTTCCCCACCAAACAAGACTGGAGTTCTAATTTCAAAGGAGTTCTTGATGCAAATTTGATTCATCATCAATTCACAAGGGGCTCTCTCAGTTCTCAATCTTCCCCACACCCATCCACTCAAGAAAAGTAATGGCCTCTAAGAATTCTTTGGCACAAGAAAAATCACCACAACATCGATCAGCTCTGTAAGCTCTACTCTTTATATGAGTCTTCTTAAAGAGGTACACCTGGGATGCCAAATAATACAGAGATTTGCAAATTATCACCTTCAAATCATAGGTTCTCAAAGCCAAAAAGAAACTTAGAAATCATGTAGTTATCCCCCTTCTTAAAAGGGAGAAACTGATGCACAGGGGAAGAAAGACTTGCCAGCCAGGGTGAGAGCCAGGCTGGACTGGCTCCACACTGCCTGCTACTCCTCTCTAGCCACACGTTCCTAACTTTCCCATTTCTTTTGGTTGTACACACGCAGAAGACTGAGATCCCCTTTATGCACAACTTAGAAGTGACTAATATACAATTTTCTTGCCTTGTATAAAAGCTATCTATTTATACCATGGGACTGGAAAGGGGAAAGCGAATCAATTACAGTAGAAAAGCAATAATAGTAATTCTCAACTCATTCATATCTCTGTTGTTTTTAGATCATCATCTTTTATTTATAGTCTTTGTAACTAAACGTGAGCTTAGTATTTCTCTTCATGAAGACAAATTTAAGAGTCTGTCTTGGGGAGCGTATGGATCACCTAAAACCCTGTTATTCAAAGTGTGGTTTCCTCCTCCCAGCATCCCACAAATGGCATCGGCAACACCTGGAAGCTTCTAAGAAAGGGTGACTATCTGACCTCATCCCCAGATGAACTATAGGCACATTAAAGTTTGAGAAGCACTGATCTAAAACACTTACAGGGCAGCACCATTATCTAGCACAATCCAGATAGAACAACTGGCTACATAAAATGGGGGAGAGAAAAAAAAAAAAAGAAAGACTAACTCCTACAGGACTGCCTGCACTGATAAACACCTGGACCAGAGAATGATAAATCAGATACAGTTTATCTGATAAATAAGATAGCCTTAAAACAGAATTCCAGAGGCTGAAGTTCAATTCATCCATTCATTCAAGTGTTTATTCATTCAATGTTTACTGTATAAGCAAAGAAACGTGAATAAGACAGGGTTCCTGCCTTTATAAAGCTTACAGTTAAGTAGAAGAGAAGATTACATTATGAAGTAACATAGACGAAAGCTCAAAGTGATGACTGTTAGGATGGACTGTGGTCCCAAAGAAATTCATCTGGAGCGAGGAGGGAGGAGGGCAACTGAAAGGTTCCTGTGGTCCAGAAACAGCTGTGGCTCACATGGCTCTCTCTAGTGGCCCAACTTCCAACAGAGTTTAGTCAAAGTGATAAGAAAAACAGACTTGCTAATAGAAGAGCTACTGCATAGCTGCCTGGCAGTCAGCCAAGGCTTTGGCTGGCCAAGGGGTATCACTGGTCATCATTAAATGGGATGATTTGAGACAGCCAATACCACCCTATGTCCACTGCACGCTGCTACAGAGTTGAGACTTGAGGGCAAGAAGGAAAGTCAGCTGGATGAAGAGCTTAAAGTGCAATAGCAAGACTGCTAATCCCACTCTGGGCAGCTAGGACAACAGGAAGGCATGACAGTAAGAAAAATGAAAAAGGAACCAAAGAGGATAATTACAAAGATAATTGAATATTAACTGCAAAACAGAAAATAACAATAACAGCTCAAATTTCATACATGCTATTTGTCTTCTTAGAATGAATAGAAATGCCAACAGTCCACTGTCCCAGGGAAAGGCATGTAACCGTTAGCCAAGATACTCTAAGATGAACACATGTCCATGTTGCTTCCGACGTATGTAGTCCCTCCAAAGATTTGAAGCTTTAAAAATACCCTCTACCCAGGTTCCCAGTAGGCAACCAGTATCTCTATGATAATAGTCTCTCAAAGATTATAATTTTACACATAAAGTACACAATACCAACAGACAATAACACAGGACTTTGTGAAAGTAACTAAAACATGGCTGAAGATCTCCCATTTAACTCCCATGCAGTACTGGAAGATCTCCAAGACATATCATTGTGTGAAAAAAAAAAAGCTGCGTATCAGTACACAGAAATGGTATCATATATATATTGAAACAGAAAAATGATTCTCTATTTCTATAGATAACACAGGAAAAAATCTTAAAAGATACACATAAAACTGGGAATAGTGGTTACTTCTTGGAAAGAAGTACTAGCCAGAGATTGATAACTAAAGGGACTTCAGCCTTAGTTAAAACGTTTTGAATTTTTTAAAAAATCGTAAAGTAAAATAAAACCTAATACATATTAAGTGAAAAAAGCCAAGATGTAGAACATTGTATATAGTATGATTTCATCTGTGTTATGTTAAAAGAACATACGTTTATAAACTTGTATTTGTACAGAAAACAACCAGAAGGATACACATCAATTCTTAACAATGGTTAATTTTGGGGAATTGGATTGGGGAAAAGGCACTTGTTTTTTTTAACGTTATATGTTTCTTAACATTTAGTTTTTATTCCATCAGGGTGTATGACTTTTATAATACATATACAGCTTTTCAACTGACAGGGAGAACTTTCCTCTGTAATGAAAGAAACTAAATGAATTCATCTTATTACTCAATCTGATGGTTCTGGTTTGTATGCTCCCAAACTGGGAGGCAATGAAATGGGAAATAACAAGGAACTAGAATCTACTAAACATGGTCTAGACACACAAATACACAAAAGAATAGATTATTATTTATATAACCAACTGCATTCTAATGTTTTGGTTTCATTTTTCTATTGTCATTTTCCACGTGACATATATAAAAAACCAAACCAAAACTATGGATGCACTAGCAAATGAGCTTGCTTTTTAGTTCCGAGGATAGTGCAGGCCCTATACCAGGGTCTTTCCATTTAGAGGAGGACTGGTTCAAATGCTGAATCAGTGTCAGAGACAGTGTACTTAAGCTAGATAATTATTTGATTCCCTCCAATCACCAAATCCATCTCTCCAGTCACCATGACTTGGGCTTTATAATCCCACCTCTAGATACAGCATGCCCTCACACTGACAAACCACAATAACGGGTGCAAATACAGAAATAAAGGATCAGTAGCATGTCAGTCTCCACAGAGGCAGAACAAGTGACTCTAGCTGAGAACGGCCACTTAACATTAGGCAGCTTTTCACAGAAATCTAAAAGCAAGTACATTCTAGAATGGAAAAAACCCCAATTCGAGTCAGGTAATTCCTCATCAGTTTTCCAGGAGCAAAATTTGACAGTAGCACTTACTTACCCCCATGACTTTGCTACGCTGCTCAACATCCTGCCACATAAAATGAACTATGATATGACACATGTATTTTCCGCTCCGGCCTTCCTGCTTCATTCGAACTAGACACATCCTGGGTGGGAAGAAGATATAAAGAGTCACTGGCTATCTGCGGTTTTCACATTACATATTTCCATTGAAGGTCTGTTCAACCTCATCTAAGAGTGATTCAGCATAGGCCACAGAATCCAGAAACTGGAAGATGCCTAATTAAAAAAAAAAAATCCACTGAAGTATAACATCCATACTGTAAAGTACATGAATCTAAGTGTACAGCTTGATGAATTTTTGTATACGTTCATGTAACGATCACCCAAATCATGATATAGACTAGAGCACCTCAGAAGGCTCCCTCATACTTGGAAGAGATCACATTTAGTTGTTAGAAGATAAGTAAGTTTAAACCCTTCATTTTACTGATGAAAATAGGACTCCTAAAGACCAATACCACAGAGTAGTTTGTAAAGCTGAGTATGGAATGGTATTGTCCAATATGGCAGCCACTAGCCACATGTGGCTACTGAGTACCTTAAATGTGGCTAGTTCAAATTAAGATGTGGTGTAAGTGTAAAATACAGATTTTAAAGATTTAGTTCAAGAAAAAGAACACAAAATTTCTTACTAATTTTTTTTACACTGCTTACATATTGAAATGATATTTTGGATATATTGGGTTAAATAAAATTAATCTCACCTTGTTTTTTTATTTTTACCTTTTTTAATGTAACTACCAGACATTTTAAAATTATATATGTGACTTCTATTGTATTTCTGATGGACAGCAAAGGCCCATAATATGCATCAAAGAAAATATGATGATTATATTATCTGTAATTAGCGAATTGTTAGCCCCACTAGAATGTAAGCTTCATTGAAGGCAAAAGTCAAGCCTATTTTTTTTAAACTATTGTTATCTCTAGGGTTTAAGCACAGTAGGCACTATATCTATATACAGATAGACAGAGAGAGATAGACAGATATAGATATCTGCTGAATAAACACCCCAGGTTTTTAGGCTCTTTCCCCTATACCACATTCCCTCTAATGAGTCCAGAGAGCTCTCTGCTTAAGACCTTAAAAAAAAAAAAAAAAGATAAAAATATAAACAGGGTCACCAACTTTTCAAGTTAATTCCTAGTTTCATTCTTGTAATCACACTTATTTCTATTATCTTTCATTAAATAGTTATTAAGCAGCTACAATATGACTATTCATCTAAAACACAGTTACTGCTATAATTATGGAATGTTCAGTCTAAAGTGTCAATTCAATCTTTGCGGTCCAAGGGATCACTTTTGTGTGGCCTTTCTTGCCATGGTCTTGTAACTCCCACCCAAGCGATTGAGTGGGACTATGCAAATAAGGTAAATATGGCCCACTGAGGGAACTAGTCAGTTCTGCCATCCCACTAGGCTTAAAAGAGAGCCAATTCCAGAGCAGAAGGGTCTCTCACCACCATCAAGGAGGAAAGGCCAGGAGCTAAGCGCATCCTTTGGCCCTGAGATCCCTACGCTGAGAGACAGCACGAGTGACCTAGAGCAAGAGAGTGAAAGCGAGACAGCTGCAACACTGAAGACAGAGAGAAGCGGTGGCAGAGAAATGGCAGCAGGAGAGAGAGACTGGCAGGAGATGGCAAAGTGGGCTTCCCAGCCCACGGAGCGAGAAAGCTGAATGCATTTGGGCAGGAGGCTTCCTGGCAGAGTAGGGTGCCTATAGGCACTTGGTGAGCGAGATTTGCCGATTCACAGAGCTAGAGCTGAGTACCTTTGAACCGAGGCTTACTGGTTGAGTGGGGTGCCTCTGGGCACTAATCAGCAGAGCTAAAAGAGCTTTATAACACTTGCCCCCAACAGGGCAGACGCCAAGGGGCCAGAGAGCGGCCTGCCTGTAGGCATGGCTGAGAAGAGGCTGTCCTGACAGAAGAACTGTTTCCTGAGTGTTCCTGAACTGGAATTGTAACCTGTTCACTTCCCTATGACTATAGTCTGTGAGTTCTGTCTAGCCATTGCAATGAATTATTGAACTCAGCAAAGAAGTAGAGAATGCCGTGGGAGGGACAGTTGGTGTCAGAATTGGTAAAGATAGCAGAGATAGGAAGCACGTCTGACCTCCGCCTCATAGGAATCAGCCTTGGGCGGTTGACCTCCTTCCCCTTCATAAAGTTAGAAGAGCTCAGACACCAGTACCATGCCATTTTTACAATCTCCATATACAATTAATCCCATCCATTAAAATCTATTAGCAATAATAGCATGATACAATGGAAGGATTCCAGCCTAGACTGCCTTAACATCTGTTAATGGCTTAGAGGAGAAAACAAAACATTACTTATCAAGCTTGCAGATGACAAGAAGTTGGACAGGAAAACAAATATGCTAGATGACCCACAACCTGACCCAAAAATACTTCAGCAGGCTGTTTCAATGGGCTGAATCTAACAAAATGAATTTGAACAGGGGTAAATTTAAGAGTCCTGCACTTGGGCCTAAAGAACAACTATGGAGGTACGGGATAGATGAGTCATGCCTACCTATGTGTGAAAAAGACTTTCAGGCTTAAGTGGGCAGTATATATTCTACAAGTCAAGACAAGGATGAGGTTACCCTAAAAAGTTAGTGTGATTTTAGATACAGTAACAGAAATATATCTTCAATGTGCAAAGTGAGAATTTTGTTCTACTCAGCACAGATTAGACTCTACTTGGAATACCATCCTTAATTCTGAACATTATATTTTGAGAGATAAGAGGGAAAGATTAAAGACTAGAAGATAACCTGAAGAAAAAGAAGAGTACCTTAAATATTGTAAAAAAATGACTAGACTATGTGTCCAAGAGTTAGAATTAGACCCAATAGGTAGGCCTTAGAGGAAGATTACTCAATATTGAACAACAAAAGCAGAAACTTTCTAACAGGTAGGTGTCTGAAGAGTCAAATGATAGAATGGATGACCTCAAAAAGTAGAAGTTCCTATTACTGAAAGGTGAATAAATGCTTGATGGGAACTCAACTGTGTGACAGAACGTTGACTACATAATCACTAACAACCTTCCAACCTTGGGATTTGTTGATGCTGTCATTCTCAGTTTGTAACCTCTGAACCCAGTTAGTGCATAAGAAATAACACTTTGGACAATAATGAAACATGTCATGGAAAAAGATCGGGCTACTTTATATGATACAGGGCATATTCCAAGGCAGAAACAAACTGGGGAAAGTTTAACAGTCCTTTTTCTTCTAAGGGGTAATCAAATCACTCGTGTCAGCCTCTCACCTGAAAAGACGCTGTGTGTTTTGATGCATAAGTGTCGTCAGAGGCCAATTCATCAACAGCAATAGTGAGGTAATGGAATTCTTCATTTATTTGAAAATTCTGTAGTTTGTTAATACACCTGCCCACTGAGGTTTGAAAGTCACAGATTTTCTCAGATCATAAACTTTCTAACTATATCAACATGGGGTGAAATGTTTTTTTGTTTCATAGCACAGTTTATTCTACAGCCCTTAGAGATAAGCAGTCTGCTCAAATGGTTATCTTCGTTGAAAAGTTGCAGCAAAATGAAGACAGTTTCAAGATGTTGACTGACAATTCACTTGATGAACACAAATTAGGCTCCTACTACATGAAGCTATATGGTTGGATATTGTAGGGATTACAGTGATAGCTAAAACTACAGCCCAGCTTTCAAGGAGCAGTTAAGTCTTCTGTGAGAGATAAAATCTGCCATACAAACACACGTAAAAGAGAATGCAGCAAGTGTCCCAAGAGAAGCACAAAGTGCAACAAAGTTTGAGAGGATTAATTTTGGCTAAGTGGGATCAAACCTTCATGGAAAAGGAAACAATGTGACTGGGAGTTAGAAGGATAAGTTGAAGTTGGACAGGTAGAGACAAAGGATAAAGGGAATTTTCAGTAGATGGAATACTACACACAAAGTGAGGGCCGTGGAAGAGTTCAGCACATGGTAAGGGAACAATGGATGCTCAGATTCTGTGGGACGGCAAGGTGTATGAAGCAGAAAAATGAAGCCAGAAAGGTCATGAAGGGCTTTGAAATGTCATTCTAAAAAATCTGAACTTCATTCAGTAGACAATGAATAGTCACTGACTGTTTTTCAGGAAGAAAGAGTGTAATATAATTAGCACCTTGGCATTGAGAACAGAGTCTCTAGGAAGCTTCCCTTCTCTTCCCACCTTCGATCCTGCAATTAAATATCAATGCCAACAGGGCTGAAAAACGACAAATCTGGCAAATATTTACTTTAGTAGAATACTATGGTGCCCAGAATAATGTGATCCAGCAATATAATCTAAAGATTTCAACTGTCTTTTGATAAATATGCAACCAGTAAAGTTCATTATAACCTGTACCTAATGTTGCCGATAGTTTAGAAAACGTGGGTTGGCGCCTGTTAAAAGAAAGGATGGCAAATTCTAATCACTCCTAAAACACTGTGCCTAATTAGTTCAAAAGACACTTGATGTAAAACACTTTCAAATGTAAAGCTCTATAGCAAGTTTCATCATGCGTAGCTATAGTTCTAAAACTAAACCAAAGACTCAGTCGTCCTATTAACAGGAAGTATACTGAAGAGTCCCACGAGCACTACTGGGAAAGCAAGATTCTGAGCCATAGGGCTGTCTAGTCACAGTACTACATTCAGCTAAAAAGCTTAACTAATTTTTGCCCTGAGTTTGTGAATCAAACTCTTTAGGAAGTTAAGGGAAGAAAAGTAGTCCTGTTGTGAGGAACTTCGGTGTTTGTCTTCTTCAAAGGAAAAACAGAGTTGAAGGCTGGAGCCCACAGCTTAGACCAGCAGCTGCCTGGAATGTCCAGACTGGGCAGCTGAAGGTCAATACTTAGGCTACTTGACCTTGAAGCCTATCACATTCAGTCTACTCCTTTCTTTGTTTAATAACTGTTTTGAATAGGTAGCACACATACACAGTAGTAAAAAATAAGTCCCCTCCTATCCTCCCTCCCTAGTCACTCCCCAGTCACCCAGTTCCCTCCCTAAGGCAACCATAGAGTAGTTTCTTAGGAATCCTTCCATATATTTTATTACAGACATACATATGTGTGTGTATGTATGTATGTGTGTGTGTGTATATGCATATATAAGCTTGTATGTATGTATATACACAAGCTTATATGTCATGTATTCTTTTTACATAAATGTTAGCTCTTTATTTTTTCCTCTTTTTAACATTCTACATACATTATTCTTACCTCAAGAAAACACCTCCTGCTACAAAAAGGACAGAGGTGAAGAAACCTCAATTCCAGCTCTGTGTCTCATCCACCGATACCACATTCACCCTAGTGAAACCTTTTTTGGAGGCCAGAGATGAAAGATTCCTACTAATTTATTTAGCAATTATTAGGGTAACATTTGATCTAGGCTGAATTCAGCTTATCTGGCAATTTTTCCTACTCTAGAAATGACTCATAGAAAGAAGCAAAAAAAGATCTTAAAATAGCAAAAATGGACAAAGTGTCATAATTAACAGCTAACACAACTATGTGCCAGGCACTGTGCTACGTGATTTAAATACATTATTTCATTTAATTCTCACAACTCTATGAGGCTGACATTGTTACTGTGTCTCTTCTACAGTTGAGGAAACTAAATCTTAGAGAAGTTAAGTAATTTGCCCAAAGTTACAGACCTAGTAAGTGGCAAAACTGAGATCTGTACTCAGTCCGATCCCAGAGTCATAGTTTTTCTGCCTCCTTTAATGACAAGACCTGGTGGCAGAGTAGGCAACGCCAAAAGATCAGCAGTTTGAAATCACCAGCAGCTCTGCAGGAGAAAGATGTGGCAGTCTGCTTTCATATTTACAGCCTTAGAAGCCCTATGGGGTCCTATGAGTCAGAATCGACCCCATAGCAGTGAGTTGGGTTTTTTTTTTTTTTAATGACAAGGACAAACCCTCCAGGATCCATCTATGCTTATTTTTCATTTAATCCTCACAAGAGCAATAATTTAAGTTTCAAAATTGGTATCACGTTAGAATTAGCATATCAAAAGGAAAAAGACTGGCTAACATGAGGCAAGCATACCTACAACAACAAATGTAACTGCTGGCAGTCTAACAGGAAAGGAAGAAACTAAAAATTTATTTTAAAAGGCAATTTAAAAAAAATTATTTAATGATCTTATTAATAAGTTATGGTATATTCACACAATAGAATACTACACATTGATAAAGAACAATGATGAATCCGTGAAACATTTCATAACATGGAGGAATCTGGAAGGCGTGATGCTGAGTGAAATTAGTCAGTTGTAACAGGACAAATATCGGATGAGACCACTACTGTAAGAACTTGAGAAATAGTTTAAACACAGAAGGAAATATTCTTTGATGGTTACGAGAGTGCGGAGAGAGGGAGGGAAAGGGGTATTCACTAATTAGATAGTAGACAAGAACTATTTTAGGTGAAGGGAAAGACAACACACAATACAGGAGAGGTCAGCACAACTAGACTAAAGCAAAAGCAAAGCAGTTTCCTGAGTAAATCGAATGCTTTGAAGGCCAGCGTAGCAGGGATGGGGGTTCGGGACCATGGTTTCAGGAGACATCTAGGTCAACTGGCGTAATAAAATCTATTAAGAAAGCGTTCTGCATCCCACTTTGGTGAGTGGCATCTGGGGTCTTAAACGCTACCAAGCAGCTATCTAAGATGCATCAATTGGTCTCAAACCACCTGGAGCAGAGAAGAATGAAGAACACCAAAGACAGAAGGTAATTATGAGCCCAAGAGACAGAAAGGAACACATAAACCAGAGACTACATCAGCCTGAGACCAGAAGAACTAGACAGTGCCCAGCTACAACGGATGACTGCCCTGACAGGGAACACAACACAGAATCCTTGATGGAGCAGGAGAGCAGTGGGATGCAGACCTCAAATTCTCATGAAAAGACCAGATTTGGTCTGACTGAGACTAGAAGGACCCTGGAGGTCATGGTCCCCAGAACTTCTCTTAGCCCAAGACTGGAAACATTCCCAAAGCCAGCTCTTCAAACAGGGATTAGACTGGACTGTAAGACAGAAAATGATACTGGTGAGGAGTGAGCTTCTTGGCTCAAATAGACATAAGACTATGTGGGCAGCTCCTGTCTGGAGGGGAGATGAGAAGGCAGAGAGGGACAGAAGCTGGCTGAACAGACACGGGAATACAGGGTGGAGAGAAGGAGTGTGCTGTTTCATTAGGGGGAGAGCAACTAGGAATATATAGCAAGGTGTATATAAATTTTTGTATGAGAGACTGACTTGATTTGTAAACTTTCACTTAAAGCACAATACAAATAAAATTAAAAGAAAAAATTTAATAGTTTTATTAGAACAAAAAATAAAATAGCACAGCAACTGAGGTTCAACAAGGTAAGGTAAACCCATCCAGTGCAACTCAAAGCAGACAATATGGCAAAATATAGTTATGAGTTATTATGATAAACCTGAATCATCCAGAAAAAGTTAAACTATGTTTGAAGGTGAAAGGAAAACGAGTAAAACTTTGAAGTCAAAATGGCTAACAAAAAACAAAAAAGATTTGATAATCCTGGTACCCAGTGAAATCAAAGCCAATGCTTGTCACAGGCTCTGACCATACAGTAATAATGTTTGAGTCATTTAGTAAGCTGTTCTACAACAATTAATACTAGGTTTAAGCCAAAGAAGAGAACAGCTCTACTTCGATTCACATCATAGATACACTCCTCATAATGAATGCTTAAATGTTGAGAGGTCAAATTACATGCTGCCACTGATTTAACTTTATCATTTCAGAGGTCATTCCCAAGGGATGCAAGGGACTTCCATATTAAAAAATAATAAAAATCACCCTTAAGAATTAAAAAAAAAAAAAAAACTGTTAAGAGACAATCTAGTAATAAAAAAGATTCATATATTTAATAATTACCTCATTCATTTAACAAGTATTTACTAAGCCTCTGCTCTGGGTATAGACTAAATCTGTGCATAGCTACTCTGTTTAGGAACAATTTTAGTTACTCCTCCCAACTTTGATGATGTTCTTAAACCCACAATTTATTATTGAGGTTTTACACTTCACAGTACTATCCTTGTCTCTCAGTGACTCCAGTGGCTCATAAATAATACTGATCTCTTTTACATATAAGGAAAGCAAATAACCCAGCTAGCAAAGTAAAGAAAAAAAAGTGTTCAAGTCCTAGTATGACAGCTCCTTAATAGCTCTAAAAGGCAAGTATAGAGGCAGGGGACAACGGAAGAAAAACTTACTGACCAGTAGGAGTCTTAAAAATAAACAGCTAAACTGGAATTCTGCTGTATGGTAAATAATGATAAAGATTACAAACATTTATTATGTTCTCTAATACCTGTCACTTAAGATCCATTTACATTCATTACCTCTTTCAATCTACATATCATCTGTCTAGTATAACCATCCCCCTTTCACAGAAAAGAAAACTGATGCTGAGAAAGTTAAGTAACTTAAGGATGCACAACAGGCAAAGAGAGAAGCTGGAATAAAACTTGTCAGGCCGCAGAGCTCCCTGCGTTTTCACCTCAAACCACAAGGGCTCCCACGCCAGCCTGCATTGGTTGTTTCTCCCATTCTCTGACAGCACAGCCCCAAGAGCCTCTTCCTGCTAAATAAGACAAGAAGAAAGATGCAATGCTGTCTGCAGAGTTAAAAGGAACCAGAGAGTGTCCTAGCCATGATTTCCTCTTCTCTGCCTAAATCTGGGAGGGAAGAATTCTTGTTATTCCTGATGCTGACCTCCTGCCACGTACTGGCAGTTCTGAGCATCCTGTCTCGCTTGCTGTTCGGGCCCTCTGACAATGCCAGTTGTGTTTTGGCCGTGTTTCTCCCACATGGTAGTTTATAAGCTGCTTACAACGGACCTGATTTTGAATTCAATGGAAGACTAGTGAGCACTTGGGCAGGTTTGTCACTCTGGCTGCTATGAAGGAATCCCAGAAGGGGCTTTCATGCAGCTTGTTTCCCTAACTCTGCCATCAGCTGAGGCCAAGAAAGCAAAGCCTACATGGCCACACTCAAGCCCCAGCAGTGTGCTAATGAATGAGTTTATTTATTTGTGAGCTGGCACACTCTTCCTTTCCTGGGGCTGTGTACATGGCCATCTCCACCTGGTTTCCTAAACTCCTTCCCCATGAAGCCAAACCCTTATGTGGGGATGGTGGAGGCACAGGGCAGTCTGTGGGCAAGAAGACAAGTGGGGTGAGGCACTTCCTGAAGCCATCTCACCTGACAGTGAGCCTCCTCCAAGATCTACACCTGGCCTGGGGCCTGTCTGTCAGATCCACTATGAAGAACAAGCTCCTGGATAGCAGGTACCAGTGCTCTTAGGTTATGTAATGTTGGTAAAATGCTGCTGCATAGGCCTCTGGTTTTGGCAAAAAAAGCTACAAGGGTGGGTGTTTAGACAGAGCACCTCTGGCTGGGGCAGGGAGAAAGAGGAAGTGCACATGGCCAGGGCTCACCATATATAGCAGGTCTGGAGCTGCTGGAATCCTGCAGGAGCCTGAACACCCTACAGCTACATCAAAACTGCTGTGGTGGTTCTAAAGAGCCCTCTTGCAAAGGCTGGGAGTATCTGCCAGGGCAGTTCTCTGGCTGGACTAAGACTACAGCCAGTCAGGTTTTCAGCCCCTTCCCACCCCCACACTTCTCTCTCTCTCCTTTCCCAGAGGCTTCTTCCTCTCAGCTTATAAACAAGTCCCACTGTTTCTCTCATCTTAAAACAACTCCCTCTAGTGATCATCCTCTTTTCTGCCTTTCTCACTCAAAACTTGTTAAAAAGTAGTTTATGATTTCTCCTTCCACTCCTAATAACTCCTCAACCCCACGTCCTCTGGTCCTATCCCCAGAAGGCCAAGGAAACTGGTTTCCTTGACCATCCCCAGGCAGCTCCCCTACCCCTATACTCCCGAAGATTTGTACGTCTGCTTAACACAGCACATGTCACCCTGTACTATTTTCAGGTTCACGTGTTGTCTCTCCCATGACATAGACCGTGGCTCCAAGAAACACAGTGCCCACCATATAACTCTGGTCAGTAAATGTTTACTATGCTGTTCACATTCAGGGGAAAAGATTGCCCTCATCATCCCCACCATCAAGAGAGAACACTGAGGCAGTTCAGCCAGCTTTGGATTTGCCTCTCAGATGCTCCATTACTAAGTGGCCTGTGAGAAATCCCTGAAAATTGCTACAACCCCCTCCTCATTTGTAAAACAAGGGAATTGGACTAGATTTGTGGTTTCACCATGCTCTGAGTTCCTATGGAGCTACTTAAGGGTCCTTTTCAGTGGTCATAAATGTGAAGACATTAAGTGAGTAGTAGGTCATTCCCACCTCCTTCAACCCAAGTAGCAATCCTTTTATCTGATTTATATATTGTGGCTGAGCATAAGATTTCATTTTCAAACAGGGTTCTGCTGTTAAAGTTTGAAAACCACAAGCTCGCCCAGCCTGGAACACTTATTCAACCATTCTTTGACTTGCTAACTTCAACTCATCCTTCAGGTGTGAGTTTAAGCCTCACCACTTGAGCGAAGCCCTCTCTATCCTACTCTCCTCCCAACTAAATTAAAACACTTTGCCATCAACTCCGACTCATAGGGACACTACAGAGCAGAGTAGAGCTGCCCCATAGGGTTTCCAAGGCTATGATCTTAACGGAAGCAGACTGCCACATCTTTCTCCTGAAGAGGGGCTGGTGGGTTCAAACTTCTGACCTTTCAGTTAGCAGCCAGTGCTTAACCACTGTACAACCAGGGCTCCTCCAACAATTAAATTAGATACCCTCTTTTCCCCCAGAGCCCGGTCATTTCCTCTCACAGCATTTATCACAGTTGTACTTTATTAATGGTCTGTTTAATGTCTTTCTCCCCCCATCTAAGCCCTATCAAATCTGTCTGGTGCACGCAGTAGGTACATTTACAGAATGATGGTTATAGTTTTATGGACCTACGTTTCAATAAGCAGGTACTTAGTTAAGTAATAAATATGGATTGATATTAATAAATCTTAATAGTAATTATTTTAAATCACTTTGATAGTTTTAATTATTAACAAGGAAAACAACTTAGTACTTTGAGTTAGCCAGATCTGCACTTGAATTTCCTCTCCGCCACTTACTAGCTAGTTCTTTGGGCGAGCTCTCTGACTTCTCTAAGCCTCTGATCCCTCATATATAAAATGGGGGTAAAGTAGTTGTGAGAATTTGTGAGATAATATACCCAAATAAAAATATTTGTAATTATATCTATGATAAATCTGGCTTTAAAACAATTTTAAAAAAACACAAACTGCATTTTACTGTTTTCCATCTCACCTCTATCACAGGCATGTTCTAATTTTATTTATTCCATTCCCAAAATTACTTTCTGCATCTAGAAGGTCTTAGTGCTCAACGACGAAGCTTAAAAGAGAAGTCTCCACAAACCCATTAACACTTAAAACGACAAAATAAATTCCAACTACAGAAATCTCTCCCCTCAGGAGAGCTGAAGTAGGAGCAGGGCTCTGCCCCTCTTTCCTGACTATCTGGGGCCAAGGCAAGAACCCTTCTCCTTGACATTGCCATGGCAGCCAAGTCAGATCTGAGGCCATCAATTATTTAATAAATATTTATTGATACAAATTAAAAGTAAGACATGGGACTGAGTGGAAGACATGAGATACAAATAAAATGAAATAATTCTTGCTCTCAATAAATTCATCCTCAAGAAAGACCCCCCAAAAATAAAATAAAATATAAACATATTATGTGATGGGTGCTATAATCCAAACCAAACCCACCACCGTCAAGTTGATTCCAACTAACAGCGACCCTGCAGGACAGAGTAGAACTGTCCCACAGAGTTCCCAAGGCTGTAAATCTTTATGGAAGCAGACTGCCACATCTTTCTCCTGTGGAACAGCTGGTGGGTTTGAATCGCCGACCTTTTAGTTAGCAGCCGAGTGCTTTAACCACTGCACCACCAGGGCTCCTGGTGCACAGGAGAGGAACTAACTCTGCTTTCAGAGGGTAGAGAAGGCTTCAAAGAGGATAATATCTGAGTTGGATATTGAAGGGAAAATAAGTTTGTCAAATGGAGAGGAAGGCGAAGGGCCTCCTAGGCAGAAGAAACTGCAGAACAAAGACTTGATATTTCTACTATACAGATTTCTCCCCCCTTGCAGAGGAGGGGATGGTGGTGGTATTGGTGGACGGAACAGCAACAGATGATACTAGTAAAGGCAGCATGGGGGTCACACTTGGCGGGATGCAAATGCTATACTAAGAAGCTTATATTTTATCCTGAGAATAATGGAGAATATTAAGAAGAGTGTGTGTTTAAAATGAATTTGAATGGAACAGAATATGCCAGAAATTATCTGACATTATAAGGATAAATTTTACAAAACATTTATGTCAGATATTTGTGTGTATACTAGGTCGCAAAGTAAAATGCATTTGTTCCTGATCAAAAAAATCTGAGATACGATGAGGCAGGTGACAGGTGACTGACCAGATACAGGGGGTGAGGGAAAAGTCAAGGATGACTCCTAGGATTCTGCTGTAGGCACCTGAGTAGATCACAATGCCACTGACCAAGACAGGAAAGAGAGGAGGAGGTCTACTTTTATCAAGTCCATGCAGGCATGCTGGACAGCCCAGACAGCAGCCTCTCAGCATTTTTCAGCAGCCACAGTCAATACTAATCTCATTCAGCAAAGACAAAGGACACACAGTCATTGCAGCTGCAAGCTCACATGAGTACACAACTGATAAGGCACACTAGGAATTGGACGAATCCCAGATAATATGATTTAAACAGTTCTAAATCTCAAGTAAAGACCCCCGGTGGCACAGTGGTTAAGCGCTCGGCTGCTAACTGAAAGGTCAGCAGTTCAAACCCAGCAACTGCTCCGCAGGAAAAAGATGTGGCAGTTTGCTTCCATAGAAGATTTACAGCCTTGGAAACCCTATGGGGTCCTATAGGGTCACTAGGAGTTGGAATCAACTCGACGGCAATGAGTTTTGGGTTTTTTTTCTTTTAATTTCAATCAACAGAAAAACTCCAGAACCAGAGAAGGCAGACAGGGTAATGGAAACATCAACACTTCCTCCAGGGAACTAACAGGATGTGAGAATCCCTGCCCCTATTCTGAGAGGCAACAGGGAGACATCGCCTTTGGTAACCCACGTAAACTCTCAGAAAGCCCGCCACCAGGGTTTTTGTTTTTTTTTTTCAGGGGGAAGAAAGGTTGTTTCTACTGTTTTTAAGCCTCCTCATTCTCCCTCATACCACTACCTAGAGGAGGTATTTCAATCACTATCTAACAAGTCTACTGAGTCCTATAATACAGGATTTAGCTAACTCTTCATCACTCTCCTAGAGCTTCAGGCTAAGAGATCAGAGCTAGAAGAACAAGGCTTCTTCACAGACTTGGAAGTGGATTCATTATACCTCCTATGTCTTCTGTCCCTCAAAGGAGAGAGTTCTCTAATTCTTCTTAGGGGATCATAGCAAAATTGGGCCCACACTATTTTCCTGGTGATCCTTCCTACTATATTCCTCCAAAAACCTGCCCCAGACACTTCAGACAACTGGCTCTCCTCAAATCCTCCATGTGTTTGTACATGTTCTGTCTTTTGCTCCTGCTCTTCCCTCAGTCTAACGTGCCCTCCGTTTCTGACAGAAATTCTACACACCGTTCACAGTGCATCTCAAATGCCACCTCTACCACAGGAATACCCTTTATCCAACACTACCCTGCCCCAAATTTAGATGTAGTCACACCTCCTGTGCTACCACAGCATCTGCTTGTACCTGGGGCACAGCACTTCTTTCATTCTGTCATCCATTACAGACAACAGTACTTATATCTGCTTTCCCTCTAAGCTATGTTTCTTGAAGGTGAAGACCGTGTCAGTCTTCTCTCCAAAGCCCCACAGTCCAGTCCTTAACACACAGTAGGTCCTCAATACAAGTTTGCTGACTCAAACTCAAAAACTATTGATTCATTCCATCAAAGCCTATAGATCATCAGAACTTGAAGGGAGGAGAAAAGGGTAGAGGGGGGATCAAGCATAGATGTAAGCATACAGCCTTTGCCTTCCTACTAAACTGGTGGCGGTACTCCCCACTCTGAGAAATTAAACCAATCTCAGCAAGAAGGACTCAGGAGGCACGGTTTGGAAATGGTGGCTAATTTAAAGAACTATAAGTAGTTTCAAGGTTCTCCCAGCTGCTATTAGTCAGGTATTGACCTTGGGATGTGGTCACAGGGGTTATATGTTTTATTTTGCTATCCACTCCCTCTAACACTCTAATACCTGTAGCTATATGGGCAATAAAGAGTCTTTCATACGGGCACTGAATATTATCTTTGAGCTCCTCTGGGAACAGCCTAATCCTCCTTTCAACCCTCCCACCCTTTCAGCGAATAATTTCACAGTGCCACCTCAGCAGTCCTCCTCTCTTGAAAAAGTAGTTTTCCCTTCAACATATTCAGCTTCCCCCCCTGGCCCTCCTCCCTAGCCTTCTCCATCAGGACGAATGGACAGTAGTTTGCATTCTTGGCTGCCTGACTAAAAGACATGGCACATTTCAAAGAACTAGTAGGTAGAACTAGTAAGAGTTTTGATAGTTGTAGCTTCCTCCATGATCCCATAAGCACTATTTAATTCACATTTACTATAGAACTCAGTCATTCTGGTTTGTAATTGACTATTTTACATGTCTTATCTCCTTCACTAGACTGTGAGCTTCTTCAGAACTATCTCTAGTTCCCAGCAAAGTGCCCAGGACATAGTGTGCACTCAATAAACTACCCACTTAGAAAAAAACAGCATAAAATAAATTACCACATTAGGCCCTTTAGCCAATCTCCCTGACTATGTGAGTTCAGAAGAAGAAACATTTCAGAAGTGATCAAAACCAAAAAGTCTTTATATAGCAGTCAGTCTCATGATGCAAAGGCTCAGCTCAAGGCAGTCTCAAACAAGGGTCCTTTTGACAAGGCAGCCATTCCTCAGATACTCACTATGGTCAAAGTAGTAAACTTAGTTCTCCAGAATTTACTTCCCCAAGATCTGGCAATTCAATAAATACATTCCCCAGCCCCCACTTCAACATCTCTCCTATATCCTTCTGACCTTTAATAGTGTGTAACATTAGATGAAAAATTGATTTTTTTTGGCTACTTATTTTGCAGCTGTAGGAAAAATATACTGTTTAAGGTGCTAAATATTTTTACATGCAACAAACCTAGCATGAATCTAACCTGTATGCACATTTTAGAGGTACAGGCGTAAATGTCACTGCTATAATTTGTTATAGGTTTCTGATGACCAGCAATGAAAATGACCACGGATTCTCACAATTCAAACCACTTTTACGTAAATGTGAACTTTCCTAAAACACCCAAAGGAGAGAACTTTCCATCCAAGCTCACAGAGTCCCTTGGAGATACTGATAGCATTGTTCACTGAATTAGGTGTTCTTTGAGAAAATCTTACATATATTAGTTTCTTTCTGGGCCTATGCTTTGACCTTTATAAACCTGTGCTTTGAGACACCAGTTATTAAAATGAAAGAAATGGTTTTTAATGCCTGAACAACTGCCATTTCATATAATCAGCCCTACTGAAGGCACACCTTACAAGTCAGCAGTATTTTTTGTAAAAAATGCACTTAGTGACTTCACTTAAATTGCTCACTTACCAGACATGAAGTAGGGTTATAAGAAACCATGAATTGAATGTATCAGGAATCTGACACCCTAGAAAATAACAATAAAGTATAAACATGTGAGGGCTTAGAGAAAGCATACTGATTATATATTAAACATTGGTAGGAATTTGTTCAACTAAAACATACAGCAGTTACAGTGCTCTCTGACTATGTTATCACAGACAGGGCAGTAGAAACACAGGGCAAGACCGTGGATTGAAAGAGCAGTGACTGTAGTCAGACAACCAGCCATCTAGTTCCAGTCCTGTTATCACCTTGTTCTATGGCTTTCCACAAATCACTTCTCTTCCCTGAACCTCAGTTTTCTCATTTAACACGGCCTAGGTCACTACTGGAAGCCCTGGTGGCATAGTGGTTAAGTGCTATGGCTGCTAACCAACAGGCCAACAGTTCGAATCCACCAGGCACTCCTTGGAAAACCTATGGGACATTTCAACTCTATCCTATAGGGTCACTATGAGTCGCAATTGACTCGACAGCAATGGGTTTTTTTGTTTAAGTCGCTACGAGTCAGAATCAACAGCAATGGGTTTGGTTTTTTGTTTTTTAAGATCATCTCTATGGTTCCTTACAATGTCTTCCCTTCCTGGTCTTAAATTCTCACATTTAACATACTCAGCTTCCCTCCCTGGCCCTCCTCCCTAGCCTTCTCCATCAGGACGAATGGACAGTAATTTGCATTCTTGGCTGCCTGACTAAAAGACATGGCACATTTCAAAGAACTAATAGGTAGAACTAGTAAGGCGCCATCTCATCTTTTTTCACTTGAGCCCACCTGAGAAGTTTAAGTCCTTCTAGTGGTTAAGAGCTACGGCTGCTAACCAAAAGGTCAGCAGTTCAAATCCACCAGGTGCTCCTTGGAAACCCCATGGGGCAGTTCTACTCTGTCCTATATAGGGTCTATATGAGTAGGAATCGACTCAACAGCAAAGCGTTTTGGTTTTAATGTGCTATGGAGATCTCAGTGGGTTAAATGATTTACCCAAAGGAAATGACCAGGAGAAAGAAGCGAGACTTTAGGGAGCTGGGCCTGAATAAGAAAGGAGACCATATCTAATTAAAGAATGCCTTTCATCACTCCAGGAATGACAAAACTGGGCAGGGCTTCTCTGTTTTAGATCCCACAAATCAGGTCAGTGCTCAGACATCCAGCCTCTCAATTCTCAGATCTCTGAGAAAGGACTTTGGCTAGGTAAGTGGCCTCTTACTGAATGTGCCCTCTTTGTTACATGACAGGAGAAAAACTGGAGCAAAAGAATGAAGAAAAAAAAGAATTAGTGAGAAATTTAAGCCCTTAATGTAGAATCTCCTTTTTGGGGCAATGACTTAGGAAAGAAGTGATATCTTCTGCCTTTCAGCAATAGGTAAAGTGCACAATGTTGTTGTTGTGAGGTGCCATCGAGTCGGTTCTGACTCCTAGTGACCCATGTACAACAGAACGAACCACTGCCCAGTCCTGTGCCATCTTCACAATCGTTGTTATGCTTAAGCCCACTGTTGCAGCCACTGTGTTAATCCAACTCATTGAAGGTCTTCCTCTTTGTCGATGACCCTCTACTTTACCAAGCATGATGTCCTTCTTCAGGGATTGATCCCTCCTGACAACATGTCCAAAGTATATGAGACATAGTCTCGCCACCCTTGCTTCTAAGGAGCATTCTGGTTGTACCTCTTCCAAGACAGATTTGTTCGTTCTTTTGGCAGTCCATGGTATATATTCAATATTCTTCTCCAACACCACAATTTAAAGGTATCAATTCTTCTTTGGCCTTCTTTATTCATCATCCAGCTTGCATATGCGTATGAGGAGACTGAAAACACCAAGGCTTGGATCAGGCGCACCTTAGTCTTCAAGGTGACATCTTCACTTTCCGACACTTTAAAAAGATCTTCTGCAGCAGATAAAGAACACAATACAGTATACTAAATGATAACAAATAGGGGCCACCAGTGGTTAAGTGCTACGGCTGCTAACCAAAGGGTCGGCAGTTCAAGTCCTCCAGGTGCTCCTTGGAAACTCTATGGGGCAGTTCTACTCTGTCCTATAGGGTCACTATGACTCGGAACTGACTCGATGACACTGGGTCTGGGTTTTAGGAGATAAAGCACAGGACAGGACCTCTGTAAGGAACGCTAAATTAAAAAAAAAAAAGAGTTGCCATTGAGTCAATTCTAACTCATGACAACTCCATGTGTGTCAGAACTGCTCCCCCTAGGATTTTCATGGCTGTGATCTTCAGAAACAGATTGCCAGGCCTTTCTTCTGAGGCACCTCTGGGTGGGTTTAAACTGCCAACCTTTTGTTTAACCATTGGTACCACCCAGGGACTCCTAAGGTACATGAACAGCACCAATAATAATAACAAGTGTAATTCATTGTGGGCTTACTATGTGCCAGGTATTATACAATTGGTGCTTTACATGCATCAGCTCAATGAATCCCACCAATAACCTTATAAAAAAAAAAAAAACCTTATAAGGTGGGTATAAATACACCCCACTTTATAAAGAAGAAAACTGACTTTTAGAGAGAACAAGATAATTGTTCAAGGTCACACAGCTATAAAAGGAAACAACTGGGATCAAATTCAGATGTGCTTGATTCCAGACACTATGTTCGTCATTACTACTATAACTGCCTCTATAATATTAATATCAGAAACTAGCATTTGCTAAGGGCCCATACTGGATGCCAGGTCTGCTGCTAGTCACCTTAATATGTTATCTCACTTAATCCTCACTTTATCCCTGGAGGCAGGTGCTATAATTCCCATTTCAGAGATGAGGAAAAAGGCTCAAAAAGGCTAACTTGCCTACAGCCACAATATTAACAAGCTAGTAGCAGAGGTGGGGTTGAATCCAGGTCTGTCACAAAGTGACACCAAAATACTTTGGTGAGCTTACTGGGTGGTGCCCAGCAGCTGTCAAGTGGACTTCCTCTCAGAGCCCAGCAGGAGGGAGGTGAAGGCTGGCCTGGCCAGCCCTACAGCTATTAAGATACATGCCATCTGAGAGTGGGCCAACCACCCTCCACCTAGAACAAGAATAGCCATGAGAAACTCTCAAGCCCGGATACTGAAGTTGGGTCTTTTTTGGATGCTAGAACAAAACATTAAAAAGAAAAGTTTTCTTGGAAGTCTGTCTTTCAATTTGGAAAATGAAATTTGGCCGCTTCTAAAGGACAATCTGTTCAATTGCTACCTCTACATCAAAGCTTCTCAGCAGCCTCCAGGAGCCTTTCCAATTTTCTCAGAGAGGGAATCAGTTCTTGGGCTGGAAAGCACAGACAGAAAGGCCAGAAGCTGGACTTGGGTCACAATTTCCCCTTCTGGGGGTCGGCTCAGGGCTGAGGATGGGAAAAGAGCTAGCATATGATTATGTCCTTGTACCCATTAGGGTCAGAACAGAAACTCACAGGGTTGTTGTGGGTCCTATCAAGTTGATTCCAACTCATAGTGACCCTACAGAACAGAGCAGAGTTGCCCAATAGGGTTTCCAAGGCTGTAATCTTCACAGAAGCAGACTGCCACATCTTCATTCCATGGAGCAGCTGGTGGGTTCAAACCATCGACCTTTCAATTAGCAGCCAAGAGCTTAACCACTGAACCACTGAGACTCCTTGTCCACAGCATAAAGCAACACAAAAACACAGGAGACTATTCAGATCAACGAAATGTGTTTAAACACTTCAAAGTTAAAACCTGCTATAGTCTTTTGCCACGATCACGTTCTTGCTCCAATGCACACTCACCCGGTACATTATTTTCTGAGGCGAGCTACTTTCTTTCACGACATCAAGTTGAAAAAAATAATTCATTCCTGTTATTTGGAAGGCAGTATTAACACAGTTTCATAATGAAGGCTTTGGGGTCAGATTGCCTGATTCAAAACCTTGACTCTACCTCTTACCCACTATGTGACTCTGGGTAAAGTTACTTAGCCTCTCAGTGCTTCAGTTTCCCTCTCTGTAAAAATGAAGGTAACAAAAAGAAACAACTTTATAGGGTTTCTGTGACGATTAAATCAGATAAGGCCTGTACTAAACATTTTAGTACAATAGTTACTATTTAATAGGTACTTGATAAATATTTAATAAATATTGGAGTCCTAGGTGGTATAAACAGTTAAAATGTTTGGCTGCTAATCAAACGGTCTGAGGTTCAGGTCCACCCAGAGGAGCCTCAGAAGAAAGCCCTGACAATCTACTTCTGAAAAATCAGCCATTGAAAACCCTATGGAGCACAGTTCTACACTGACACACACACGGTTACCATGAGTTGCAATCAACTTGATGACAACTGGTTGTTTGTTTTCCAATAAATATTAGGTGTTGGCTTTCAATAAATCATTTAAATGTGATGGTTTAAAATATCCTTTTAAAAACTCACTACTTAAGATTGTGTCAACAAAGTAATTTCCCCTCCAACCACTGACCCAGAGCTTATTTACTCCTCTCCACGTAATCAGTCTCTTACGGGCTAAAGACAAAGTAGTCTGCAGACAACAATGTGGAATTAAACACAAGCTTTATTGATTTGCCACTTTTGCTCTCAACTGTTCTTCCTAGTAGAACTGATCTCCAAAAGACCAGTCAGCAAAGCACTATGCTCACAGAGGGCACACTCCTTTATGCTGCAAATGACATCATCGGAACATCCTGGAAACAACGGTGGGTTGTAGGCTATCTCTCCAGTCAAAATCCCCATGTCTAGCTTTCTGGGTCCTAGGCTCTTGAACGCTTTGGCTCTAAGATGAAGACAGTCCATAGCTTTGCTGCCTTATGGAAGCCTACCTAAGATGTTGACAGGCTTAATGTTTGCCAAAGCTTCTCTGTAAGTAAACAATTCATACAATCTTCATGAAGGGAGATGAGAGGATGACAATGGTTAGCTACCTGAGCCTCTCTATCCTTTTAAAAAATTACTGAACTTTCAGGACTATAAAAGTTAAGGTCTAATATACCAAAAATCCAAGTGAGAAACAGGCCACTTTAAAAGTGTAATTTTGATTGGCATAATAAAATCTACTAAGAAAACATTCTGCTTCCCACTTTGGAGAGTGGCGTTTGGGGTCTTAAACGCTAGCAAGCAGCCATCTAAGATGCATCAATTGGTCTCAACCCACCTGGATCAAAAGAGAATGAAGAACACCAAGGACCACTATCACAAGCCCAAGAGACAGAAAGGGCCACATGAACCAGAGACCACATCATCCTGAGACCAGAAGAACTAGATGGTACCCAGCTACAATCGATGACTGCTCTGGCAGGGAACACAACAGAGAATCCCTGAGGGAGCAAGAGAGCAGTGGGATGCAGACCCCAAATTCTCATAAGACCGACTTAATGGTCTGACTGAGACTAGAAGGACCCTGGTGGTCATGGCCCCCAGACCTTCTGTTGGCCCAGGACAGGAACCATTCCCAAAGCCAACTCTTCAGACGTGGATTGGACTGGACAATGGGTTGGAGAGGGATGCTGCTGAGGAGTGAGCTTCTTGGATCAGGTGGACACCTGAGACTATGTTGGCATCTCCTGCCTGGAGGGGAGATGAGAGGGTGGAGGGGGTTAGAAGCTGGCGAAATGGACACGAAAAGAGAGAGTGGAAGGAGGCAGCGGGCTGTCTCATTAGGGGGAGAGTAATTGGGAGTGGGTAGCAAGGTGTATATGGGTTTTTGTGTGGGAGACTGAGTTGATTTGTAAACTTTCACTTAAAGCACAACAAAAATTATTTTTAAAAAAAGTGTAATTTTGAGAAAATATATATGTATGTTCTCTTCTCTTACCCCAAACCTGTCTGGTCTCTTCTTTAGAATTCAAGCCGCAGAAAAGTCAGTCTCATTAGTTTATAGTCCTTATCTTCTGCCTCCA
Source organism: Loxodonta africana (assembly GCF_030014295.1). Taxonomy (NCBI): domain Eukaryota; kingdom Metazoa; phylum Chordata; class Mammalia; order Proboscidea; family Elephantidae; genus Loxodonta; species Loxodonta africana. The sequence goes on from NC_087365.1 coordinate 34,655,541, forward strand.
AATGGTACTTTCCAGACTGGTTCCTTTTTATTCACTAGCCACAATTTGGAATTACTTTGGTTTGAATTTAAAATTTAATCCACCCACAAATGACAAAGACAGGCCCCAATGGAGCATAATGCAAATGAATGTGCTATTGGTCTTAGGCGGCAAGTCTCAAATTGAGTCCTAGAAAATCTGAGTAAGAGTGTTGCCACTAAATGCAGAACAGAATTTCAAATTCTCATGGACTCTAGACTTTCTGGAGCCATGGAGGGTAGATGAGTCCTTGAAACTACTGCCCTGAGATTATCTTTAAACATTAAGCCAAAAACATTCCCTGAAGTCTCCTTAAAACTAAAAAATAGTTAACTAGTATAAAAGGTCTGCTTGAGCATTAATGCTCTTTTAAGAACTATATGGGATCAAACTGACAACAGCAACTCAAAAGATTAGACAGCAACCTTAGGGAACTGTGAGTTTATGTTAATGAGGGAGGGACAACTCAGAAAAGGAGGGAGAGAATGGTTGTATGACTTGAAGAATATAAACATTACTAAATTGTGTAGAAACTGTTGAATTGGTATATGTTTTCCTGTGTATACTCCCAACAACAACAAAATAAAATTTAGAAGGAAAAAAAGAGTGTTGTCACTGAAAAATTTACTGCCTCCTTAGGTAATTACTTTGAAGGGCAACGCTATGACAACGTTCACTGAGATGCACACTATCAGTTTACAACTCTGACACAACATCTCACAGAGGTAATTCTCATTCAAAATTTAATAAAATGTAAAAATATTAAGATGGATTATAATTTCTAATTTGCAGTTATTGAATGCGCTTTCACATTCATTCACAGGCAATAGGTTATACTGGAAAAATCCCTGGATTTAAAGCCAGATAACACAGGTTCAAGGCTTGGCTATGCAACTTCGGACAAGTCACTTAGTCTCTTTAAGGCCCAAATGTTTCTGAAAACAAAACAAAAATGAAAATAATAATACCAGCCCTTGCTATCCCACAAGGTTTTGTAACTCGTAAATGAGATAAACATAAAAGCACACTATGAAAATATGAGTTTATTAGTATATAATTGTAATAATTTTTATAAACTTTTCTTAGGTTTTATAGAAGATTACCAGTTGAGACATGATATATTAACTTAAATACTTAAAAATAGCCTCATTATTCAATATTATAATTAACTCAAGAATTTTCAATAATGGGGAATTGGCTAAGACAAAGATAGCTAGTAAACACCCTTTCAAAACAATAATTACAAATTTCCGAGCTATTTATTGAATCAAGTGTTAAATAGTTGTTTGATTATGAGGTTTTTAAAAAGGATCTGATGAAAAATGCTTAACCACCTGGACTCAAAAAGTCACTTCAGAAAAATCCAGCTTCTAACATTTAGTTTCTTCATCAGGTAGAGAAAGAACATTTTCTGTTTCAGATTAATTTCTCCTAGGCCAAGAAATTGTTAGAGTCTAACAAAGAAGAAAAGTTATCTTTCCTGGTTATGAATAAATAAGAAATGGAAGGTGAATATTAAATTAGGATTACAACTCAGGTGGTATTTTAAGTTTTTAATATCGATCCGTTGAAGTAGTAAACTAAGCAAAAGAAATTGCATTTGTTTTAAAAAAAAAAGGTATCAAGTAGTCACAACTGCATTTAGCTTTGTTCACTGTTGTTAGCATAATTATACATAAATATTCGTTATTGGGGGAAAATATTCATAGTATATAGTTAGGTGTTTGTTGCTTTGAGGATAATGGCTATTATCATGGAGCTGCACAGCACACATTTCCTCCCAAAATCCATGGCTGGAAATGGCTTAAACTCTCCCAATGACTTTACAAGTATCTGCTTTAATTAACTTTGGTAATAACTGAAATAGCTTACAATATCAAAATGAATACTGTAGTGCTACAATCACTCATGGTGGCTTTAAGCCGGTAAAACCCTTTTGGAAAACAAATTATCAATAGGGTATAAACAATAAAATTACATGTGCCCTCTCATCCAATAGGGTCGTTACGAGTCTGAATCAACTCAACAGCAATGGGTTTTTGACCCAGTAGTCCTCCAACAGAAAGAAGAAAAAGCATGAGGTATTAACTAAAACAACTACAAACTAGAAACAGAAGAGGAATGACTGGCAAAAAATTCATGTCAAAGTGCTAAGTAAAATATCAGAATGAAAAACAGATGATATGTTTACTACGAGTATTCTTATGTAAAAGGACACATGCAAATGGAAAAGAGGGGTGACAATGTTAAGTTTGAGAGAAATTGTTAGTTTTCTCAAGCTTGTTAAAATATTTCATTTATTGTATTACATTTATTATAGAACTATTGATTTAATATATTTTATTATAGAGTTTTATTTTGTTATTTACTCTTTTCTCTTTGTTTAGTCTATTAAAAGAAAAACAGCTTGTGTTATATACTTTACGCAGGAAAAATTATTTCGCTAGAAACTTGAAAAAGTCTATCCTCTTAATATACAATAATAAAAATGAAAGATTCATTTTCCTTTTCATAACTATCAGACAATAACTTACTTCGAAAGAATTCCTCGAAGTCAGTTTTCTCCACACAGCTAGTATACATGCGCAGGGCCGCAATCTTAATCTTCTAGATAAAGAAAATAAAACCAAACTCAAGACATGACCAAGTGGGTGTTCTAGTGCCATTAGATCTAGGTCACAGAATCTTATATTTTTTCAGTCAAAAGGAAGGGTCCAAACCTGTGTCTAAGCAAATTAATAACTAAATCAACACAGATATTCATTTTTTCTTAAAGCTAGCCATTCATACAATTTTCACTAAAATGTCAAAGAGAATTTTCCAATATTTAAATGAAATCTCTCCTTTAATTCAAACCCATTTCACTGCATTAGTGCCTCTAAACCACTGTATAGCATCATTCATATAAAAACTCTTTATATTCTGAAACCTTTTATATTAAAAAATTACCCATTCTTCTTAACAAAAACAAACAAAAAAACCCTCAATCCCTTAATCTTTCCTCAGAGGCACTACTATCTATTCTGTAAATCTTTGTCTTTACTTCCTCTAGATTTATAGTGTGGGGATTAGCAGAAGACTGTATATATAAGTAAGGGTTACTAATGAAGGTAAAATATAGTAGAAAAATTATCCTATTACTATACCTCAAAATCCTAAGAATTGTCTTAGAATCTTAATGTGAGTGGTGGCTTTAATTTTTTCATTTAGCTGTATGCTTAAGATTTTAAAAAATATTTTACCGTATGTAAATTACACCTTGATAAAAATAAATTTAAAAATAAAAAAAATGAATTCTTTTAAGAGTTGAATTGTAGATCTGAAGACCAACTCAAGGCTAAGGGAACATAAATGTATTTCTAAAGATTTCCAAAACATTTCATAAATGATACAACTAAATAAATTAGTATATCAATTAAGAATTTTTCCTTAAAATGATGGGGAAAAAAAAGAAAAAAAAAATGACACGGAAAATTAAAAACTCAGCTATGCAAAAGGACAAATATTGTATAAGACCACTATTATAAGAACTTGAGAAACAGTTTAAACTGAGAAGAAAACATTCTTTTGTGGTTACGAGAGGCGGGAGGGAGGGAGAGTGGGAGAGGGGCATTCACTAATTAGACAGTAGATAAGAACTACTTTAGGTGAAGGGAAAGACAGCACACAATACAGGGGAGGCCAGCACAATTGGACTAAACCAAAAGCAAAGAAGTTTCCTGAATAAACTGAATGCTTCGGAGGCCAGCATAGCGGGGCAGGGTTCTGGGGACCATGGTTTCAGGGGACATCTAAGTCAACTGGCATAATAAAATCTATTAAGAATACATTCTGCATCCCACTTTGGAGAGTGGCATCTGGGGTCTTAAACACTAGCAAGAAGCCATCTAAGATGTATCAATTGGTCTCAACCCACCTGGAGCAAAGGAGAAGGAAGAACACCAAGGAAACAAGGGAATTACGAGCCCAAGAAACAGAAAGGGCCACATGAACCAGAGACTACATCATCCTGAGACCAAAAGAACTAGGAGGTGCCTGGCTACAACCGATGACTGCCCTGACAGGAAACACAACACAGAACCCCTGAGGGAGCAGGAGAGCAGTGGGATGCAGACCCCAAATTCTCATAAAAAGACCAGACTTAATGGTCTGACTAAGACTAGAAGGACCCTGGTGGTCATGGCCCCCAGACCTTCTGTTGGCCCAGGACAGGAACCATTCCCAAAGTCAACTCTTCAGACGTGGATTGGACTGGACAATGGGTTGGAGAGGGATGCTGCTGAGGAGTGAGCTTCTTGGATCAGGTGGACACCTGAGACTATGTTGGCATCTCCTGCCTGGAGGGGAGATGAGAGGGTGGAGGGGGTTAGAAGCTGGCGAAATGGACACGAAAAGAGAGAGTGGAAGGAGGCAGCGGGCTGTCTCATTAGGGGGAGAGTAATTGGGAGTGTGTAGCAAGGTGTATATGGGTTTTTGTGTGGGAGACTGAGTTGATTTGTAAACTTTCACTTAAAGCACAATAAAAATTTTTTAAAGTTATTTTGAATATTAAATCACAAACCTTCACTAATATCCTTAAAAAAAAATCAAATATGCACAGACTAAAAAAAAAAAAAAAATACAGCCAGAATGACATAGCAACTAAACAAAAACCAATCTAAAATGTTAGTAGAGCTATGTTACTGAGGTTTAAAGGCACCCATGATATACTATACCCAATACCATGTGATTTTCATATTTTTCTATACTTTCCTGGGTCAAAACAATAATTTTTCTTATGGGCAGAAATACTTGTAATCGACTAAGGAAGGATTATGCCTCTACATGTAATGTTTAGGATTTTTAAATTTGCTAACTAAAGCTCAAATGGGGAAAAAGAGAACAAACACATAACAAGTAGAAATAGATATGCTCAATGGAGGAGAGAGTCAGCATTAGAAGCCCAGGTTAAATAATCCCATGGATAAGACACAGAAAAGAAGCTCAAATTAAATCCAAAACAAGCAGAAAGAAGCATACGATAAACATAAGAGCAGAAATCAATAAAATTTAAAACAGAAAAACAATACAAAAAATTAATGAATCCAAAGCTGGTTCTTTGGAAATACCAATTAAATTGATGAACCCATAGCCAGACTTGATGAAGGAAGGGGGAAAAAAAAAAAAAAAAAAAAAAAGGCCACAAACAGAGAAGATACAAGTTACCAATATCAGGATCAGAAAGGGGACATCACTAAAGACATTAATAGGATCCTAAAGATCTTAAATATAAATAATTCTAAAGACATTAATAGAATAATAAATACTATGAACAACTTTAGGCCAACACATTTTATTACTTAGATGAAATGGGCAAATTCCTTGAAAGACACAAACTATCAGAGCTCACTAGAATAAACAAATAACATGAATAGTCCTGTATCAAAGAAATTGGATTTGTTGTTAAAAACTTTCCCACAAAGAAAATTCCAGGTTCAGATGACTTCACTAGAGAATTCTACCAAACATCTGAGCAAAAAATGATACCAAATCCACATTAACTCCTCAAGGAAAGAATATTTCCCAGCTCACTCCACTACCCTGATATCCAAACCAAAGTCATTACAAGAAAACTACGGACCAATATCCTTCATGAACATAGATACAAAAATTCTTAACAAAATATTTAGCAAATCAAATGCATCAATATTTAAAAAGGATAACAGATTATCATGATCAAGTGGGATTATCCCAGGAATGCAAGACTGATTAAACATTCACAAATCCATCAGTATAAATCGCCCTGATGTAGTCCACATCAGCAGACTAAAAAAGAAAAAGCGTATCGTCTCAACAGATGCAGAAAAAACATTTGACAAACTTCAACACTCTTTTGTGATAAATATTCAGGAAACTAGGACTAGAAGGGGAACGTCCTCACTATGATAAAGGGCATCTAGAAAAACTTACAGCTGATGACATTCTCAATAGTAGTAAAGAATCCCATGGTGACATCAGAGAAATTCAGCAGCCCAGAGGATGGTAGCTGTTTGTCTAATTTCAGCATTTCCAAAAAAGTGTTCTAAGAAACATTAGTCCTGCAAGTGGCTTCAGAAAAAGCAAGGGTCAAGTAAGTTTTAGAAATGTCCCTTATAAATATCCCCTGCTGGGACTTCTAGAAGTTACTGCTCTAGAAGTTATTGAAGTCCTGCAGCCAATAAGCCTGTTCAACTTGGTTTACACCTGCAGTTCCTGAAAGCATTTAACTAAAGAATACATTTTGGGAAACAATGATCTATACCATCATCAAACTAATGGTAGCCTAATGATATCATTATCCTAACACTTTGGCCTTAACAGGTCTATTCTTATCTTTGAGACAGGGAATTTAGGACATCTGGTAGCTCCTCGCTTCACTTGACAAATAAAATATTGAGTATCTACTCTGTATCTCAAAACCCTGGTGGCGTACTGGTTAAGTGCTACAGCTGCTAATCAAAAGGCTGGCAGTTTGAATCCACCAGGAGCTCCTTGGAAACCATATGGGGCAGTTCTACTCTGTCCTATAGGGTCACTATAGGTCAGAATCGACTTGACAGCAATGGGTTTTTACTCTGTATCTGGCACTGATCTAGATGCTGAGGATAAAGCAGTGAACAAAACAAACAAAAAACCTCCTGCCTTCATGGACCTTATGTCCTAGTTCAATGACAGACAAACTTATATAATTTTAACTAAAATTACCAGTTGCCTGTTTGATTTTTTTTTTTTAACCCTACAGTTTCCTTCATATTCCTATACATACAAGTCCTCTGGGTTCTGCCTAGAGGAAAGGCAGACTTGCCTCCAAGCCCCAGGTCTTTCCCTTTGGCCCTTGAGAAGGAGGCTTTCCCTCATACCATGTTCCTAAAGGAAGCATTCATTACAAATCATGAAGACCTCACCAGATTGGCCAGTGTATTAATACAGAGCTCATACTGTGGCAATCAGGAGCATTTTAGAGTTCCTCACTTTTCCTTCAGCAGAGCCAAGCCTTTGCACTGGGGTGAGCCACTTTCCTGGACAAGTCTCTAAAGCAAGTCCCTTAAGACCATCACACAGGGCATGGAAATAACAACGTGAAGAAAGAATCTCTTGAAGAATCATGAGTTAACATAAGTTAAGGAGGAAGGTGGACTAAATTTCCACACAGTCAATACAAGCTGTTCTGATCCTCATTCTAACTTTGGAAGACTTCATCACTCTACTTGACTAAGACAGAAGCACCCTGGACAGCTTTAGGAAATGAAAATCAGCTCTCCCACTCACTGATGCATCTTATACCATCCTACAAAATGAAAACAAAGTAAAAGCCTTGCTCTAATAGCTGTGTGAGAGTTAGAAGGAGCTTTGAAGTCATTTGAATGTTCTATTCTGCACTGGAATTCCTTCTGCAACATTCTTGATTCACAATCATCTAGACTCCTGTTCAAGCAAGTGCAATGACCTTGTGAAGCTATCTGTCCCACTGGAGAATAATTCTTTTTATTAGATTCACTGAACTTAAGTCTTATTTAGCTTAAATCTGCTTCGTTTAACATTACCCTTATTCTGCTCACTGGAGTACCTCAGATTAAGTCTCTTCATTTTTTTTTTTTTACGTTTGTCCCTCAAATAACTGAGAAGAACCGTTCTAACTTCTGTTTTCTAGGCAAAGCATCCCCATTTACTTCAACTATTCTTCATTGAACATGGTTTCTGAAGCTTTTACAAGGCTCACTGCCCACTCCTGAATGCGTTCCAGATTATAAGTGTGCTTCAGAATAGGAATAATTTTTTGGCTTAATGTGAATATGGAAACTGCCCATTCTATGACATGTGGCAGAATCTGGTAAATGTTGTCCTTATCTCACCTGATACTGCTACATAAGGATAATGAGAAAGAACGGTTATTTCAGAATAAATAGGTTTAAAAAGGCTATGTTTAAAATCCTAAATAACATTCTAGAAGAAAAATGGAAGCTACACATAGAAATGTTACAGAAAAAGGTGGAGGAAAGATAGTTGATACTGCTTATGTGGACAGACAAGCAGGCACTTTATTCCCTAATCAAATACATGTGAAAAGGTCAAAGAATTTTGCCATTCCAATCCAATACAGGTGTTTAGCCATACATTTCTGAGTCAACATTATTGAAAAGGGCTCTGGGCCTGTTTCAAAAAGAAAAGTTTTACCTAACTTTTCCCACCTAGATCATACTAGAATGTCATACTTTGTCGTCACAAATTAAAATATGAGGGTAGATACTGCCATATCACAAAAGATTTTAAAAATGCAAATATTAAAGACTTAATTGAGGTCACAAAGGAACTAAGAAAAATTGGAGGCTAACTTAAGCTAAACAGTGAAGAAATTTTCCTGATGATTTAGTAATCCCCCAAATGGTAGCCAACTTTCTCCCTGGAACCATGAAAAAGCAGACTAGACAAAGCATATGGTAACAACCAAATGGAACCCAACTACCAAGAAATGAATAAAATAGTAAATTTTTCTCATTTGTGCTTAGATCTCTCCTCTAACCTTTCTTTCTGCTTTCATTTCCCTTTTCCTTTAATTAATTTCTAATTTTCAAGCCAAAAACATATTTTAAGCTTTTAAATCCAAATGCCATAATTACAACCTTTTTTTTTTTTTTAAAATAAGAGGGAATAATTCTGGTCAATAGAATTATCATATATACCAACAATTATCAACTGTCAAAGAACTAAGATTTAAAAAGATAACTTTAATGAACATAATATTTCTTTGACAATTAAGAATGCATTTTTTGAAAAAAAAAAAAGCATTTTATAACCTTAGGATCTCAAGGACATCATTATTACTTAGTATTTGCATTATCTTCTACATTTTTCAAAGCCTCTTACAAATAAAATGCTTTTGTTTACTTTTCAGAATTCATGCAAAAGGGAGATTATAAAGAGAAGCCAGTATTTGCTGCAGGGAAAATTGTTAGGAAGAGAAACCAACACTATAATAAAAAAGAGCCCCTAGGTGCTACAAAACAGTTAACTCATATGGCTATTAGAGCAGTTGGAGAGTCAAGTTCACCCAGAGGCACCTCAGAAGAAAGGCCTGGCAATCTACTGCTGAAAAATCAGCCATTAAAAACCCTGTGGAGCTCAGTTGCCTTGAGTTGGAATTGACTCAACAGCGATTGGTACTGGTACATAACAGGTAATGTGCTAGGCCCAGAGCTGATTAGGAGTGATATTAAAAAAAAAATTTTTTTTTTTTTATATAGTTAGCAAATATCCCTGCATAATAAAAACCACAATAAATCACAGGGTTATTTAATTAGTTAATAAAAAGATGCCTACTAGTAAAATTTTAAAGAAAACTACTACAATCACCTATGAATATGGATTCATCGAGAATATGTTTTTAAGAATGCTGTCCAAAGATGCTCAGCACCATTAGCCATCAGAGAGATGCAAATCAAAACCACAATGAATACTACTGCACTCCTACTAGGATGGCTAAAGTTAAAATAAATAAATAACAAATGTTGGCAAGGATGCGGGGAAGTTGGAACCCTCATCCATTGTGGGTGAGAATGTAAAATGGTACAGCCATTGTGGAGAAGTGTGACGGTTCCTCAAAAAACTAAAAACAGAACTACTGTATGACCCAGCAATTCCACTCCTCAGAATATACCCAAAAGACTTGAAAGAAGGGACTCAAAAACAGACTTGTACACCAATGTTCACTGTAGCAATATTCACAATAGCCAAAAGGTAGAACCACCTTAAATGCTCAATAGACGAATAGATAAACAAAATGTGGTACATACATACAATGGAATACTACTCAGTGAACGGCAGAAATGCAGTCTTGATATATGCTACAGTACAGACGGAGCTTGAAGACATTATGCTGAGTGAAATAAGCCAATCACAAAAGGGCAAATACTTTATGACCTTGTTTATACAAAAAGACAAGAAAAAGCAAATGTATAGAGACCAAAGTTTATTAGTGGTTACCAGGGGTGGAAGGCAAGGAGAAAATGGGGGTTAATGGTTATGGAAAAAGCACACTGATTAAGGGTAGGGTTGCACAGCCAATTATTGCATTTGTCATCAATCAGTTGTACACCTGTAAAAAGTTGCAAGTGGCAAAAGTTGTGTGATAGATATATTCACAATGACAAAAAAAAAAGTAGCTGCTGAGGCTGCTTATGTACAATCAAATATCTCACAGGATTTAGCTCCCTGGTTTGGAGGTTTAGGGTATGGGTTTCATGGGACATCCCAGTTAACTGGCCTAATAATATGTCTAGTGCTTCTGTTCCACCTCCTAGTTCACTGCGTGGCACCTGGGGTCTTAAAAGCTTGCATGCGGCCATCTAAGGCAAAACAACTGGTCTCTATTCACCTGGCGCAACAAAGAAAGAAGGAAAATCAGGACTAGGAGGAGGATATGGAATGTGTGGCTAACTGCCTCCATGAACAACTACCTCCTTTGCCATGAGACCAGAAGAACTGAATGGTACATTTTGATCAAAGACGTCATAGAAAAATCCTGATCAAAAGAGGGAAAATGCAGAACAGAACTTCAAATTCTCATGGACTCTATAAACTTTCTGGAGCCATGGAGGGAGGGATTATGAACTCCTGAAACTCCTGCCCTGAGATAATCTTTAAAACTTAAACCAAAAATATCCCCTGAAGTCATCTTAAAACCAAACAATAGTTTAGCTTAACCAATAAAAAAAGTCTGCCTTGAGCATTATACTCTTTTAAGAACTATCTATATGGTGCTCCTTGGAAACTCTATGGGGCAGTTCTACTCTATTCTATAGGGTCGCTATGAGTAGGAATTGACTCCATGGCACTGGGTTTGGTTTTTTTGATATGGCATCAAATTGACAACAGCAACTCAAAAGATTAGATGGCAACCTTAGAGAGCAGTGAGCTTATGTTAATGAGGGAGAACTACTCAGAAAAGGAGGGAGAGAATGATTACACAACTGGAAGAATATAATCAGTGTCACTAAATTGTACATGCAGAAAATGTTGAATTGGTGTATGTTTTGCTGTGTATATTGTCACCAACAAAAACAAAATAAATAAAATTTAGGAAAAAGAAAAAAAGAATGCTGCCCATCTTACACCTTAGAACTCATCTGTATGGCATGCCATGTGGCAGAGGCCAAGAGAGCCCAGTCTTACTGCCATGCCTGCTACTGAGATACTTCCAAAGAGTCAGGTTGAAGGAGCAGAGGGAAGTATTTCAGCCCCACATGTTGTAAAGATCTGCCTTGGAGGTGGGGGAGGGGGCAGGACACACATTTTGAGGCTCTCAAAATGACATATGAATCTCACAAAAGCAAAGCAAAAGTTTTAAAAAATCGTCTATGAAGAGCAGAGAGCACAAAGCCCAAAAGGAAAAATGCAAAGAACTTAAAGAACTTTACCCATTTACTGTATTTCAAAGGTCCAGTGAATCCCATGGCTTCGATGATCTTCGTGAGGGCACCAACCTTTTCCTCGACAGGCTGTGGGGAGCCCTTGGTAGTAAGAAGCTATTTAACCAAAGAGAAGGGACCAGAATTAGTTGCAGAAAAAAACCTTTCCAAAGAATGCTTTTGTTCCTCATTAGGTCTCAGGGCATTTTATTGCTTAGATTCTTTTTTTCCATTTAGAATTTTTAATTTTCATTTTTTAAAAGCATCTTATCAGTGCAAACACACCTGGAATTTTATCTAACAGATGTTTCCTCCAAATTTCAGAGCAAGATATACCCACCTCACTGACCATATACCTATGAACTCGTGCCCAGGAAATGATAAACATCTTGGGTATCAGAATAAAAATTCTATAAATGACAATGGTGGGATAATTTGGAAAAAGATAGGAAGAATGGTTGCACAACTTGAAGAATGTAATGTAATGTAACACGGACATCGCTGAACTGTACATGTAGAAACTGATGAAATATTTGTATGTTTTGTTGTATGTATATCACTATTAGAAAATTCTATGGAAAAAACTACTCTTAAAAGAAAATCTTGACCGCATATCCCAAAGAACAATTCTAAGAGAAATGGTCTATGTTTATTGACATAACAATAAAGGGAGAGAAAAATACTGTGTGAAAGCACTCAAAAGTCATTCAGAAGTCTGGATTCCACAAGAATCTGAAATTCTGTTCTGTATTTTGCCCCTTTTGTTCAGGATTCTTCTACAGAATCTTTGATCAAAATGTTCAGTAATGGTAGCCAGGCACCAGCGAGTTCTTCTGGTCTCATGGCAAAAGCAACAGTTGTTCATGCAGGCAATTAGCCACACATTCCATTTCCTTCTCCTATTCCTGGCTCTCCTTCCTCTGTTGCTCCAGGAAAATAGAGACCTACTGTACCTTGGATGTCCACTTGCAAGCTTTTAGGACCCCAAGCACTAAGCAACAAACTAGGAGGTAGAAGAGAAACACTAAACATGATATTAGGCCAATTAACTGGGATATTCCACCTAATCGTGACCTACAATCTCCAAATCAAGGAACCAAATCCCAAGAGGTATTTGGCTGTACATAAGCAGCTTCGGCAGCTACGAAACCCTGAAATTATTGCCCTGGCATAAAATAGTTTATATAGAAAATGTTCTACAGTCTACTTTGGCGAGTGGCGTCTGAGGTCTTAGATGGCTGTAAACAGCCACCTAAGATACTCCATTGGTCTCATCCCCTCAGGAGCAAGGAAGAATGAAGAAAACTAAACACACAAGGGAAAGATTAGTCCAAAGGACTAATGGACCACAACTACCATGGCCTCCACCACAACTAGATGGGTCCAGCACAACTAGATGGTGCATGGCTACCACCACTGACTGCTCTGACAGGGATCACGATACACGGTCCTGGATACTGCTGGAGAAAAATGTAGAACAAAATTCTAACTCACAAAAAAGACCAGACTTACTGGAGAAACCCTGAGAATATGGCACCTGGACACCCTTTTTGCTCATTAATGAAGTCATTCCTGACGTTCACCCTTTAGCCAACAATTAGACAGGCCCCTAAGACAAAACGAGACTAAAGGGGCACACCAGCCCAGAGGCAAGGATTAGAAGGCAGGAGGGGACAGGAAAGCTGGTAATAGGCAACCCAAGGTTGAGAAGGGAGAGTATTGACATGTCATGGGATTGTTAACCAGTGTCATAAAACAATACGTGTACTAACTGTTTAATGAGAAGCTAGTTTGTTCTGTAAACCTTCATCTAAAATACAATTAAAAAAAAAAAGAAATTATTGCCCTGAGATATGCTTTAAACCTTAAACCAAAAATATCCCCTGAAGTCTTCTTAAAACCAAACAATATTTTAGCTTAAACAGTAAAGAATTTCCATCTTGAGCACTGTGCTCTTTTAAGATCTATCTATACGGGATCAAACCGACAACACCAACTCAGAAGATTAGGTAGGAACCTTAGAGGGTAGTGAGTTTATGTTAATGGGGGAGGAATGCAATCAGTGTCACTGAATGGTACATGCAAAAATTGTTGAACTGGTGTATGTTTTGCTGTGTATATTCTCAACTACAACAAAAATAAATTATTTTTAAAAAGTCATCAAAAACCATAATCAACCAAAAACACTCATGCATATTTATCACTATAAAAATGTATATGTATATCACTATATAGTATATGGAAACCCTGGTGGCGTAGTGGTTAAGTGCTACGGCTGCTAACCAAAGGGTCGGCAGTTTGATTCCGCCAGGTGCTCCTTGGAAACTCTATGGGGCAGTTCTACTCTGTCCTATAGGGTCGCTATGAGTAGGAATCGACTCAACGGCACTGGGTTTGGTTTTGGTACGTAGTATATACAGCATGTAAAACCCAAAACCAATTCTGACTCACAGTGACCCTATAGGACTGAGCAGAACTGCCCCACAGGGTTTCCAAGGGGTGGCTGGTAGATTTGAACTGCCAGCCTTTGCTTACAGCAGCTGAGCTCTTAACCACTAAGCCACCAGGGCTCCATGTAGTAGATATATCACTACAAAAAAAATTATATGAAAAGAAGTATTTTTAAAAGAAAATCTTGACCCCCTCCATCCCAAAGAACAATTCTAAGAAGAGGAATGGTCTATGTTTATTGACGTAACAAGAAAGGGAAAGTGTTTTTAAACTCTTGTATTCTTTGTTTTAAGCTCTTGTATTCTTTAATGTTCTTCAACTCTTGTATTCTTCAACATAAAAAGTTTTATTAATGACTATAGAAGCTAGGAATTTTGCAGTTTGCAAATAAACTCCAAGGAAAACCTGTTCTAATACTAAGCCAGGCTAACTGATAGAAAATTCTCCAGAAGTTAAATATAATTTTATTTTTAACATATGATTTGTAAAGACTTTTTCCTCTAAAGAGTTTTCCAGGCAGGACAGTACAATGGAAGAAACACAGGACAAGGAATCAGAAGTCTTAGGTTCAAATATTCAGTTGGTCTGTCACTTACCATCCTGTGACCTTGGCAAGTCACTTCACCTCCCTGTGCCTCATCCCTGTATTCTCAAAACAGGTGTAATAATTCCTTGCCTCATCCAGGTGACAATTTTGCTGAGATTCAAATAAGTACATCTGTGTGAAAGCACTCATAAACATAAAAAGCACTAATAATTCTCACCTTGTTTGTGGTGTGATATTTTCTACTCAGCCTTATGTCTATTCCAGGAATCTGTTCCCATCCACCACATGCTAGGGACTGGCTCATCTGGGGCCACTGGGAGGTAAAAGAACAGATGTTAGCAACACTGAGCATTCATTTACAGGGTTAATCCAAGCAAAGCTGCTTCAAATTAAAGACTACAGGATCTTTCCAACCTTGTTTATCAGCCCAGTTCCTGGTGATCTGATTGTGAAGTAGCCAATATCAGTATCTAGAATGGTGTCTGGTACAGAGTAGGTGCTTGATAAATACCTGTTGAATACCTGAATAAATAAAAGGATTCAGCCCTAGAAACCTGGAGCTAAATCTGAGTCAAGTCTAGGAACTAGAATTTCAATACTCATTTAAATATTGGCATATATGGGAAACTCGAAATTGAGTTTAAAACCTGCTTCTACCACTTAGAAGCTAGGGGTGACCATGGGGCAAATTACTGAATATCAGTTGTAGTGAGGATTAAATGAGGTAACATACGTTACCTCGATAAAGTAGATACTCGATAAACAGCAAAAGCTTCCATCACCATTATCATAAACAACATCATTGTTGCTTAGATCAGAATTGCCTTCCCTTTATGTTCACATTGCATCTGAAGGCAATCTGGCAATACAACAGCCATTGTTTATAATAATTAGGTCCCAGCTACTGAGCTAAGTGCCTTATAATATTTCCTTATTTAATTCTCACCAAAAACCTATTAAATTGGTATTATTACAACCAAGAACAATAAATGTAGTTTTGGAAATAAATTCCTAAGGAAAAAATCTATATGCAAGAGACCCTCATTGTGGCACTATTCACAAAACTGAAAACTAGGGAAAAAAAAAAAAAAGCCCAGTAAAGAAATGATTAACTAAATTAAGGTAGCCACTCAACAGAAAGTCCGGTAGCCACTGGGATTATTTTGAGCAACATGAAAAAAGGCTTTACAGTATATATATAATTGTAAGTAAAAACATGACTGCATATGGACAAGTCTAGAAAGGAACAGAGAAATGAAAAGAGTAGTTAAATAAGTGGGATTCTGGATGACTTTAAGAACCTAGTTTCCAAACTCTCAGTAATGTTATATTACCTTTATAATAAAAAAGGGTGGGAATGGGACAAGGAGGGTTATCCCTTGAATTCTGGCTTATTTTGAGAAGAGATAGGACTCATGGAATGAAAATGATTATTTTCTTTAATCCCAGTGAAGGAAAAATAGAACTTCTAATTGCAGAGAGTTACTATTACTTGTCTTTCCAAACGAGGATATTAAAAGATTAGTCAGGATTCTTCTGGTCACTCCCAAGGATGCCTATGCTTTAATTCATAAGTATCAAGCAGGCTTTGTAAAACACAGACTAAACACAGAACACCTCCCATTACATGACATACATCGATGTCACGGTCCATCTAGAACACAAAACACTTAAGCTGGTTCAAAGAACACAACCAACAGTAGTTTCAACTAGCTGTGGTTTGGAGTTCTCTTCTACTAGTTACGTGATTTGTCTTCCCCCATAGCTCCAAGAGAATCAACTCAACGGCAATGGGTTTTCTGTTTTTTTTTTTTTTAAAGCTCCAAGAATAACCAATAGGCTCTTTCTGTGGCTCTCTCACCACCTGCTGCATTTCTGTCCTACCAATCAATATTCATGAGTTGACTATACTGAACTACTGATGTATCATCACCTGGTACCAAAGGCAACATCCAGTTTCCCCACACCTATACACATCTATAAACACACATTTACTTTTTTGTACTACACATGGTTGCCCATGCCCCCCGCCCAAAAGATTCCCTCTGCCCGTAAACACATAAATTTTTCCTTTATTTAGAATGAGAAGATACCAATAAATAACATTAAAAAAAAAAAATGCTCCAGAATATTCAAATACCACTTTTTCAAGGAGGCCTTCTCTGACCACCTTATCTAAAGTAGGTTCTTGCTATCCTATTATTCTCTATCGTAGCTGAAGCCTACTTGTTTCCTTCAGAATACTTAATCACAATGCATAATTTTATATTTATTTATGTTCTTGCTTATTTTCTATCACCACTACTAAAAAGATCCATGAGGGCAGGAACTAGGTATATAAGCATAATCAAGTACAGCACATTGCACATAGGAAACACTCAAGTATTTGTTGAATGAACAAATTCTACTACCTGTACAATTTTTATTTTTTTTCCTTCTACCCTTGTCCACACATGTGCCATCCACGCATCCTTCATTGATTCAACTTCTATTAAACAACCACTATATGGTAGTCCTTGTGCCAGGTTTCAGAATGCAAACAGAACTCGTTCTTGTGAACAAGAGAAAGAAGACTCACTACACAAGAAACAGAACCACATAACACATTTTAAAATCTTTAAAGGTTACCACCAAAAAAGAAACAACCCTACCAAGTGCTAGCAAAGATATGGAGCAACGAGTACTCTTACACACAGCTGTTGGGAGTGTAAAATGGTAAAATCACTTTGAACAACTACTTTGCGTATACTGAAGCTGAACAAATACACATACTATGACTCAGCAATCCCATTTCTAAGTATACACCCCAACAGAAATGTCTACACGTGTTCACCAAAAAACATGTACGAGAATGTTCATAGCAGCCTTATTCATAAAAACCCCAAAATGGAAACAATCCAAATATACATCAATAGAGGAATGGAAAAATGAATTGTGGTATATTCACATAATGAAATACTGTACAACAGTGGGAATGAATAAACTATTGCTATACGCTATGAATTGGAACTGACTCGATGGCACCTAACAACAACAACACATGGAGCAACATGGATGAATCTCAAAAACAAAGATGAATGAAAACAAACGCAAGAGAGTGCATACTGCAGATTTGAAAGGCAATACCAATCTACAGTGTTTAAAGCGAAGAAGACCAAGGTGAACCTTCGTTGCGTGTACTGACTAAAAGGGGATCGAAGAGGCTTCTGGGGTTCTGGTGAATTCCATTTCTTGATCTGGAGGCTGGTTATATTCACTAGTAATTCACTGTGCTGTATACCTATGATTTGTGCCTTTTTCTGTATTTTTATTTCAATAAAATATACGAAAGTGTTTAAAGTTATAAGATAGGTAGTATATACAACAGGAATTTGGAGGTGGAACTGAATGACCTAGAGTCATCAAGAAAGACTTCACTGAAAACCCTTAAGAAGTGGGCAGGATAGAGAAGGTAGAGTGAGAAAAAAGCAGAGGTGAGGAAGCATGGTGTAGTAAAAGAGAAAAACACTGAGTCAGAAGACCTGCACTGAAGCTCTAGCTCCACCTATCTCATAAATTTGTTTTGAGAATCAAGTAAAATAATGTATGTAAAAGAGATGTGTAAACCACAACACATAATATAAATGTAAAGAACTGTTCTTAACAACTCCACTTACAAACTCTTCTGGAGGTACTCCCTTATTAAAAGGAATATGGTGAGTTTTTTAAGTTACTATTAATCTAGCAGCAGTACCAGATTTGGCTAAGATTTCACCCTTATATTTTGCTTCCAAAAAGGTTCTGAAAGTGAAGACACACGTGATCTAGAAGGAAAGAAAAAAGGGAGAGAGGAGGAAGAGAAGGAGAGAGGGAGGAGGAAGGAACTCAAGCAATTCTTGAGTACCACGAATGTATGTGTCTGGTAGGAAACCCTGATGGCACAGTGGTTAAGAGCTATAGCTGCTAACCAAAAAAGGCCGGCAGTTCAAATCCACCAGGTACTTCTTGGAAACTGTACGGGGCAGTTTTATTTTCTCCTATAGGGTCACTATGAGTTGGAATCGACTCGACGGCTACTAGGATGTATCTGGTAAGGAGCCCTGGTGGTGCAGTGGTTAAGCATCCGGCTGCTAATTGAAAGGCTGGCGGTTCAAACCTACCAGCTGTTTCATGGAAGAAAAATGTGGCTGTCTGCTTCTGTAAAGATTACAGCCTTGGAAACCCCGTGGGGCGGTTCTACTCTGTCCTATAGGGTCACTATGAGTCAGAATCAACTCGATGGCAATGGGTTTGGTTTTTTGTTTTGTTTTGTTTTTTGATGTATCTCATTCTTTTAGCAAAACTATAAGCTCCACCAGGGCACAACTCATACTTCTTTTATTTTCTGTCTCCGTGCCCTACACCACTCTGGGCATGGAGTTGGCACTCAATAAAACCTAGGTGGATTTTTTTTTTTTTTAAGAGAAGGATAACCTGGAGAAAGTCCAGAAAAGAACTGCAGAATGATCAAAGGGATGAATAAAAGGTCCTAGTGGAAAGGTTAAAACGAATTGAGGCTGTTTAGCTTGGAGGAAAGGCAACTGAAGAACTAAGGAGTAACTTATAATAACAACACTTGAGCTAGAAGAAATCTCAGAGATCTTCTAATCCGACCTTTGCGTTTCACAGATGAGGAAACTAAGACCCAGGGAGAGGCTGGAACTTGCTTAAGGTAGTTTTAGGACAAATTAAAAAAAAAAAAAAGTTCCACTTTATACAACGAAGAGAGAAATTTACTGGTACTTCCAAGTAGCACGAATATAAACAGCAACAAAAAGAGCAGTTACAAAGTTTGGAGAAATGGTTGAATCTAGGGCTGTGGCAAAGAAAATACACGAGCCTCAAACATCTTGTGGTGCCAGGAAATAAGGGAGAGCTCAAAAAACGATGGAGGCTCCTGACAAAAACTCTCAGCAAAATAGGAAAAGAGAAATTCCTCAACATAATTAAGGGTATATATGCAAAACCAATAGTCAACATTATTCTCAATGAAGAAAGATTGAGCACATTCCCCTTGAGAGCAGGAATGAGGCATAAAACAAAATCAAACCCAGTGCTGTCGAGTTGATTCCAACTCATAGCAACCCTACAGGAATGAGACACAGATACCCTTTATCACCAGTCTTATTCAATATTGTACTGGCAGTCCTAACTAGAGCAGTAAGGCAAGAGAGGGAAATAAAAAGTAGCCAAATTGGAAAACAAGAAGTAAAACTGTCCTTATTTGCAGATGACATGACCCTAAAACACAAAACCAAACCAAACCCTGTGCCATCGAGTCGATTCCGACTCAGAGCGACACTACAGAACAGAGTAGAACTGCCCCATAGAGTTTCCAAGGAGTGCCTGGCGGATTTGAACGGCCGACCTCTGGTTAATAGCCATAGCACTTAACCACTACATGACCCTACACATAGAAAATCCTAGAGACTCCACAAGAAAAGTTACTGGAACTAATAGAAGGATTCAGCAAAGTGGCAGGTACGAGATCAATATACAAAAATCAGTTGGGTTCCTCTCACTAACAAGAACTCTGAAAAGGAAATCAAGAAAACAATACCATTTACAATAGACCCAAAAGGATAAAATACCTAGGAATAAACCTAACCAGGAATGTAAAACACTTATGCAAGGAAAACTATAAAACACTACTGCAAGAAACTAAAAGACATCTATATAAGTGGAAAAACATGCTCACGATTGGAAGACTTAACATTGTCAAAATGTCGATATTACCAACAGCGATGTGTAGATGTAACACAATCCCGATCCAAATCTAACAACATTCTTCAGTGAAATAGAAAAACTAATATCTAACTTTATATAGAAAGGAAGGAGGCCCTGAATAAAGCAATATTGAAGAACAAAGTAGTGGGCCTCACACTTCCTGATCTCAAAACTTACTATACAGCCATGGTAATCAAAACAGCTTGGCACTGGTTCAAGGACACACAAAGACCAATGGAATAGAATTGAGAACCCAGAAGTAAACCCATCCATCTATAGGCAGCTGATCTTTGACAAAGGGTCAAAGTCCATTCAATGAGGAAGAAACAGCCTCTTTAACAAACAGTGCTGCCAAAACCGGGTATCTATATAAAGAAAAATGAAACAAGATCCGTACCTCACACCATGTACAAAAACTAACTCAAAACAAATGAAAGACCTAAATTTTATAGCAACTATAAGTTCCTGGAAGATAACATAGGGTCAAAACTAGGAGACCTAATATTCAGCACAAATAGCCTATCAAACAAAACTAAAAATATGCAAATGACAGAATATAAATTAGGTAACTGGAACCTTCTAAAAATTAAATACTTATGCTCATCCAAAGACTTTACCAAGAGTAAAAACAGAACCTCTACAGACTGGGAGAAAATATTTGGCAATGGCATATCTGATAAGGCTCTAATCTCTAAAATATATGGAAAGCTTTAACAACTCAACAACAAAAATACAAACAATCCAATCAAAAAACAGCCAAAGGACATGAACAGACACTTCACCAAAAAGGACATTCAGGGGGCCAACAGATATATGATTATTAGCAATCATTAGCCATTCCAAAAACCAAACCCAGTGCCGTCGAGTTGATTCCGACTCACAGTGACCCTACAGGACAGAGCAGAACTGCCCCATAGTTTCCAAGGAGCGCCTGGTGGATCCGAACTGCCGACCCTTTGGTTAGCAGCTGTAGCACTTAACCACTACACCACCAGGGTTTCCCATTAGCCATTAGACAGATGCAAATCAAAACTACAATGAGATACTGTTTCACCCCTGCAAAACTGGCAATGATCAAAAAAACAAAAAACAACAAACGCTGGCATTTGTTATACATTGATGGAATTACAGACTGGTACAACCACTATGGAAAACTGTATGGCACTCCCTCAAAAAGCTAGAAATAGAAGTACCTTATGATCCAACAACCCCACTCCTAGATATATATCCTAGAGATATAAGAGCACTGGCACAAATAGACATATATGTACACCTATGGTCACTGCAGCATCATTCACAATAGGAAAACGATGGAAACAACCTAAGTGCCCACCAACAGATGAATGGGTGAATTCTGGTACATACATACAATGGAATATTATGCAACTATAAAGAATAATGAGAAGTCCGTGAAACATCTTATAACATCGATGAATCTGAAGGACATTATGCAGAGTGATATAAGTCATTTAGAAAAAGACAAATATTGTAGGGTCCCACTATTGTAAACAGTCAAGAATAGATATACACACATAAAGCAAAGTTCTTTGATGGTTACAGAGAGGGAATCACTTTCTAGATAGCAGACACTTGTTACTTTTGGTGATGGGAAAGGCAATCCCAAGTATGGGAGAAGTCAGCATAATCTGACAAAGGTAAATAAAGACACTAAGAAGCACACGAGAATAGGGACAATTTCGGTAAATGCAATTTTGCAACAACAGTAAAAACAACCAAAAATCCTGTGTGTGGTTATGTAGGTAGATATGGATACATATACATAGGAAGTCATATGGGAGTAAATGCACATGTATGTATAGATGTATCTGCAGGCATATGTATATACACGTTTGTGCTGCATATATATCCACATATATAACAAACCACACAAAGGCACATTTATGAAGGCTCCCTAGACATATCCAAATAACTCGTGAGATTGGTTTACTGGATCCAAAGGCTTGGGACCATAGTCTTGGGGGACAACTTAGTCAACTGCCATCACAAAATTCCAAAGATAACGTTCTACATCCTAGTTTGGAGTGTAGTGTCTAGGATCTTAAACGCATTTGAGCAGCCATCTAAGATACAACTATTGGTCTCTACTTGTATGTAGCAAAAAAAGAATGAAGGAAATCAAAGGGTCAAAGAAGAAACTAGTCCCTGGGACTAATATCCCACACAAACCACAGCCTCCTCAGCCGGGCTACCATTACCGACCTTTCTGAGAAGGTCCCGGATAGAATGGGAGAAAAATGTTGACCAAAACTAAAATACCTTAAAATGGACAGACCTACTGGAGCCATAGAGACTGGAGGAACCCCCAAGACTATCGCCCAATTGAATCTATTTCTGTAGGTCAACTTTCAGCCAAATAACAGATTAGCTTATAAAATAAACAATATCACCCATGAGTAATGTACTCCCTTAAACAATAACTATATGAGAACAAATGTTCAACATTTATCCAAAAGCAATGATGAGAAGGCAAAGAGAGGAAGGGAAGCTAGATCAAAGGAAACAGAACAAACAGGGTGGAAATAATGAGGATGCTGACACACTGTAAAAACGTAACCAAAGGCACAAAATAATCTATATAAAAATTCTTAACCAAAAACCAAACCCACTGCCTTCCAGTTGATTCCGACTCATAGTAACCCTAGAGGAGAGAGCAGAACTGCCTCAGTGTTTCCAAGGAGCAGCTGGTGGATTTGAACTGCCGATCTTTTGTTTAACAGCCAAGCTCTTAAGGACTGTGCCACCAGGGCTCCAAAATTGTTAAAGGGGAATTGTCATGGATTTAATTATATCCCCCAAAAAATGTGTGTATCAACTTGGTTAGGCCAGGATTCCCAGTATTCTGTGGTTGTCCTCCATTTTGTGATTGTAACTTTATGTTGAGAGGATTAGGGTGGGATTGTAACACCACCCTTACTCAGGTCACCTCCCTGATCCAAGGTAAAAGGTGTTTCCCTGGGGTGTGGCCTGCACCCCCTTTTATCTCTCAAGAGATGAAAGGGAAGCAAGAAGAGAGTTGGGGACCTCATACCACCAAGAATGCAGCACAAGGAGCTGAGAGTGTCCTTTGGACCTGGGGTCCCTGCGCCTGAGAAGCTCCTCAACCAGGGGAAGATTGAAGACAAGGAATCTTCCTCCAGAGCCGACAGAGAGAGAAAGCCATCCCCTGGAAATGACATCCTGAATTTGGACTTGTAACCTACCAAACTGTGAGAGGATAAATTTTTCTTTGTTAAAGCCATCCACTTGTGGTATTTCTGTTACAGCAGTACTAGATGACTAAGAACCCAATTTGCTGTGTAAACTTTCACCTAAGACACAATAAAATATTGTTTAAAAAAATCAATAAATGATGGAGGTATGTCAAAAAGACATAGGAGCAAACCTGAAGGCATTCACAACAGCCAAAGCTGGGACAATTAGATCAACAAATAATGAGAATAATGAATTATAACCAATAGGAGAAAATAAATATGAGTTCACATTGATGTAAATAGTTGATTAAATAAATAAATGGGGAGAAATGACAGCTCTCCCTTATGGTAGAATTCTAATCAACAAATGTATTAGGAATGATGAAAACAAAAAATTACCATTAGGTGAACACCACAGTGATGACAGCTGCAGACAAGAATGATCAATGGATGCTAAAATTAGTGAGCAAAAATATGAGAAACAAGACGGTTGCATAGTCTCAAAGTATCCCCTCACAAAATACCTATTAATTGCAAAGGAAAAAACAGTAACTTTATAGTGGAGAAACCTGACCAGACACCACCTTAACCAAGTGATTAAAGTTAACACCGCCAGTAATGAAACATATTAATATCATGTAGCCCCTGACATGATGCACTAAGAAGGGAACATCACTTCTGCCAAAACTGCATGACTCCAATCTAATTATGAGAAAAGAGCAAACAAACTAAATGAAGGGACAACTTACAAATAACTGGCAGTACTTTACAAAAGTATCAAAGTCTTAAAAAGATGAAGAAAGCTTAAGAAATTGTCACAGATTAGAGAAAACTAAGGAGATAGGACAACAAAATGTAATATGTGATCCTAAACCCCAAAAAAGGACATTAGTGAAGACAACTAGTAAAACTGGAATAATGTAAGTAGGTTAGTTAAGAGTATCATAACGACATTTATTTTGTGGATTCGATAATTGCATAATTGATCACTGTTATATAAGATGTTAACATTAAGAAAAGCTAGATGAAAGGTATACGGGAACTCTACTATTTTTGCAACTTTTCTGTTAAGACTAAAATTATTTCAAATAAAATTTTAAAAAGTAGACTCATCAAAAAATGACAACTTCAAGAGGTTATTTAGAAAAAAGACGAGAGTAGAATGTTTCCAGCTTTTTAAAAATAACACGATTATAGCACTGGACATTACCTTAGAGATCATCCAATGAAGGACTCCTTTATGTTATGCCCTTGACATAGAATCATCCAGCCTTTGCCTGAATATTTCCAGTAAGAGTCAATTCAGGATGTCAAAATGTAGCACACATATTCCATTACACCACAGTTCTAATTAACACAAAGCTCTTCCTCATTCTGAGCCAAATCTGCTTCCTTGTCAGCATGTACCTGAGGATGCCATTCTAAGGCAATAGCTTCCAACAAGAGGGCCTCAATAGTGACAAGACGTACTAGCGAAGTCTATTAAATGTCAAAATGCCCCATTTACTTACATTAGCTAAAATTATCAGTGTAAGATAAACCACTCTGGGTTATCTACATGGATGATTTACTGTAATGCTGTTCCAGAGCCTAAGAAAACATCTGGTAGACACTAGGTGCTCAAGAAATGTTTATTGATTGAAAAAAATGGGGCACGAGTCAGGGATTCTTATCCAGTATTAAAATTTTCTCATCTACAAAAGGTAATATAACATAATCCAACCCCGAAAAAAAACATCTGCGTGACTATCCAAAGCAGTCTGGACAAGCAGATTCATTTGTCCCCCACACACTTAGTGCCCTCTCTGTGCTAGGCTTAATGAAAAGCCCAGGAAATACAGGGACAAACACATAGCCTCAGAAGAATGGAAGGAGAAATTACTCCATATTAAAATACATACTTTTAATGTAATTATATACAGCAAAAATAAGTTCTTAAAAACTGCGTAAGCTATGAAAAAAAGTTAATGGTTACAGAAGAAACATATAAATTGATAAGTAACAAATTCCCAGTAGATAAATGGAGAAATGATAGAAGCATACCATTTTCACAAACAGGAATATTAACTGGTAAACGTGAAAAAAAAAGTTTAACCCTGATACCTAAAAAAATAAACAAAGAAACAAATACAAAGCAAAACCAGGTAACATTTTCTACCCAATTAGTTTTTTAAAAATATCCCATTTGGAGGAGATTATGATAAAAAACTGGTTATACATACATTGCTGAGGGCAGTATAAATTACAACACTTTGAAGAGGCAAACTGTTCACACTCTATGATTCCTTGGAATTAATTTTTGGTAAATAATTTTTTAAAAGTTTAAATATGCCAAGAAAATGTTAACTGCATGAAAACCTACAATGGTGGGGAAAAAATTAGAAACGATTTTAATATCAAACAAAGGCTAATGGAATATCATGTAGCCATGAAAAAATGTAATCACAAGTCTAACCAACAAATGAATAAATGCCTACTCTAATAAGTAAAAAGGCAGAATATAAAATTCTATGGATATCTGTTACGGCCCGTAAGGAAAAAATTAGTCACACACACATAAACATAAGGACTAAAAAGGAACCAGTAAAATGAAAATACTGATGATTTCAGGTTTGAGGTCACAGGTGATTTTTATTTCCTTTGTTACTAAATTATTTGTACAATTAAGAGAAAGTGGGGAAAAAAAACCTCAAGGAGGGCCCAAGGTGAATCACAATATAGTGAATCATGTGGTTAAGGGTAAACTAAGGCCTCAAATGATTGTTCCTTGGATCTTATATTCATAAAAAGGGGTGGGGGGACCATATTTTTCAGCCCGTAGTAAGACTGGCACAAAGCAGCTATGAAAAGAAAACTGAAGAAAAGTTAACTCTGAGACGAATTATCTGGGAAGACTCCCAACAGTAAAAATCATCAGACTGTAGCACGGTATCCCAGGCTAAGTTCCACTGCAGGGTATATTTAGAAGCAACGTCCTAGACACTACACTGTAGGAATCAGTCCCGAGCTGGCACCACAGAGACCCAGAAGTGGTCTCATAGTTTTTTCCGTCACACAACTTGGTTGGCTAATCTATAAATACGTAACATTTGCACATAAACACTAAGGTTTTCATACCAAGAAAAGAACAACAAACCTTACCTGGGAAGTGCCAGGCAGCGTCCTGCCCCACTGTTCTTGGGTAGGAGAAACAGTTATCAATCGGCTGCATACTGGAACCCACTGGGTGATGCTAGTTTGGTTCCTCTAGAGAGAGAGAAAAAAAAAACTAGCTGTTAGGAATCTACACCAGACTCCATATACAGAAGGCAAAGAGGGTACTGCCAGAACAATGCACAAGACAGGAGAAATTCCAGAACGAGACCAGGACCAAGTCTCCCCATGCTCATCTCTCCAAGGATACGATGTACCCCTAACTATTCCTGGCCCCACAGACTAAAAGAATTCTGGCAATAGGAGGGTATGGGCTCCCTCTAGGGAAATGAAATAAGCAGACCTTTAGGAAACCCTGGTGACGTAGTGGTTAAGAGCTATGGCAGCTAACCAAAAGGTCAGCAGTTCAAATCCACCAGGCAGTCCTTGGAAATCTTATGGGGCACTTCTACTCTGTCCTATAGGGTCACTATGAGTTGGAATTGACAGCAATGGGTTTGGTTTTTTGGTTTCTTATATTTTACAATTAGATCAGTATTCAAATTATAGTTTGCAAAGCCTTTTTATGAACACTAATTTATCTGATCTTCACAGAATTCCTTTACTGTAAACAGTGCCTAGGGTCATCATCATCCCCCAGCGGATAAACAAACTAGGCCAGAAATTTATAGGGTGGGAAAATGCATGTAGACAGCTTGACTTCCAAGATAAAAGAATGACTGAATGGCTGTTTGAGTTATGGCTGAGATTTAATTTTCCGTCTGGCATTAGCTGACTTCAGAAGGGTCTCTTGGCTAAAGCGAGATGCTAGGCTAGAGAAAGGGGGAACTGTCTTGATAAAGGATAAGTTTGCTTTTTTTCATGAACCTGAGATATATTTCGTTGTATAAGTGGCCTCCACGTACACAGCACTGGAAATCTCTATTATAGGAACCAATCCTGGTGTATCCAAGGGTTTCTGTCATTTGACTTGTAGATTTAACAGGGCCATAATGAGGACTGGCTCCTTGCTCTTCTTGCTTGTTGATAATAAGGTCTTTTTCCTCTCTGCTTGGTTCTCTTTTATATCTCAAAAGAGATTGACTCAACATACAACCTAATCCTGTAGATTGAGTCCTACCTTATGTTAACAGTTATTAACATAACTTCTTCTAATCCTGCCTCATTAACATCACAGTGGTAGGATTTACAACACCTAGGAACACCACATCAGATCACAAAATGGTGGACAACCGCACAATACTGGGAATCATGGCCTAGCCAACCTGATACACATTTGTGGGGGGGGGGGGCACAATTTAATTCGTAACAATACCTATACAAAAATCTACCAGGGATGGAGCAGCTTTGAGTCCTGGTACACACACAAACTGAGAGCGATGTGTTGTAGTAATGCACTAAATACTGCAAGTAGTATGGTAAAACCTGCGAAAGCTGGAACCTGTGTAATGCAGAAACCTGTCAGAGAAGGAAAACACAAATACTTTCCACTAATAAACATTAAGTTGAATCTGAATCTCTGTCTCCTCACAAGCAGGCAGGAAGCAGGGTGGGGTGGAGAAAAGTTCAGAATTTTAAACCTAGAGATGCTTTCTAAATTATCTCACAGTTCTAAAATTATATAGCTGTTTCTAATAGGAAATTTACAGCACCTTACATTTCAAATGAAAAGTAAAGCTAAAAATACTTTATTTCAGCTGAGGTTTGATTTGTTGCAACAGTTGTCAAATGAGAGACAGTTACTGACTTTTTGTTTTACTCATTGCCGACAGATTTACCAGAATCAGTCAGTGTCAGATGTTATTCTCCTAAAAACATAAATATGGGATAAGATGAAACTCCTAAAAATTCAGGCCCAAAAGGGGGAGGGGGAAGGCAAGAGGAAATTACAAGTAAGAACAACACAAACTTACGGAAAAAGAACTTCATCACATTTTTTTCAGTGTCAACAAAGTTTTTCTCTGTAATTTTGGCTCTACCTGGTCCTATGCCAATACTTTAAATTGGCTCTTATTAGAAGAAAAGAACAATCTGCTCTGTTCTTTCCTTCTCCAATCCTACAGCAACAATTCTTGTCTAAATCCCTAATTGAAACTGCTGAGGTGCAGCAGAAAGGGGGTTTGAATCCTGAGCCTACCATTAAAAAGCTGTGTGACCCTGAACAAGTTATTCAATTCTTTGGGCCTCTGTTCTCCCTTATGTAAAATGGGAAAATAAAAACTAAATTAATGATATCTTTGTGTTACAAGGAATATTTGTAGAAGTACTTTGATAGCAACAAAATACACACGGAGGCATCATTATTGTTAGTAACAACTGTTACTGAACATCGTAAGCAAACTCATCTTTCTCCAGCAAACTCAGAGCAGCAAGAACCATATTCCTAAAACAATTGTTTTGAATTTGACATTTCCTTTCTCAAAAGCTCGTAGTGCCTCTTCAGTCAAGCACCTGATCTTTACAGGTCTTTACCAACTGGGCCCTTCTTGACTCATCTTCGGACTCACATACCCTGCCTTGTAGTCTCCACTCAGAGGTTCCAAAAGCTAAGGCTCTGTTTTGGGAACCACTGCTCCACTCCACGGAAGCTAATCCCCTTGTAGTCATGTACTCCTGGATTCTCTTCTTCACTTCTACCCAAACCGTAAACTCACTTGCTTTATGAAATCCCTCTAGACTCCTAGTTTTCCTGACTTAACTAAGTCCTTTTTCCTTCCCACCTCTTCTAATACTTCACTTACAAATATAACCTGTGGAAGTATTTATTCTCTTACAGGTAGTAATATACTAGGCCTATAACAATTAGCAAACCTCAACTTCTCCTAAGTGCAGAAAAATATTTATAGCCATCCCCAGCAGTTAAAAATATTGCTTTAACTTAGGATAAATAAATCTTTACTAAATGGAAACTAGTTGGTGTTTTTGCCTTACCAATGCTTCAAAACCCGATTTTGAAAGCCATCTTCCATGGTTTTGTTTCCTGCCCTTACTGTTAGCTGCAGGTGATTTTACATTTGTGTTTCAAAATATTCTGACATATCAGCTCTTTTTTTGATTACACTTTAATTGGTCCAGAGATAGGCCTGTTTCTGCATGCATTTTTAAAGATACATAGTGTTTTCCTTGGCATGAGCTGGAAAACATTCTAAAGGTCGTCACAAAATCTACTCTGTAATTCCCCAGCAGGGCCTGTATTCTGAACACCAGAGGCACTAATTCAATTCCATAGTCCACGGAGAGATACTATTGTAGCAAATGTTCCTGCAAGTTACAATGTGGCATGCTACAACAGGATACTTCCACAGACAGGAGGAGCAGAGAAACATTCAATCATTCCTTCAGTAATTACTGAATATGCTTTGTCCTCCCACTTTGTCCAGGATGGTGTTGAGGGGTCTAATCTGAGCTTTCTAAAAGACTGATGACATACAGGGAGGATTTCAGCAAATCAATAAATACATTAAGGATGAGCGGTTGGGTTTCCATCAGAGAAAACATGGAAAGGCAGAAGTCTAGAACAAACCCCGTGGTACTGAATTGGACTGAGAATAACTGGCATGAGCTTTTAATACATAAATAAAGAAATGGAAATATGTGTGTTTATATACATATGTATATTTCCTACTCCAGTCCTGAAACGGCCTGGAAGCTAAAAGCAATGAGCACATGTAGGACCCAGATCATGGTTTCTAAATAGGAATATCCACTAAAAGAAACTTTGTTGTTCTTCTTTGGATGCTGCTCTTCTTCCAGAACAGTGATAAAGAAAATACAAGAAGAGCTTGGGACATCTTATACCAGAAAGTAAGAAAGTGCGTGCTCAGAGAATGATGGAACATGTCAAAAGAATACAGAAGCCGTCAGCTTGAAGGGCCCCACTGGTCAAGTCTGAGACAATCTCAGCATCAAAGAAATGACAGTTAAAGATTGTAACTCTTTGAATAAAACAGGAATCCATGAGTGCATGCTGATATAAATAAATAAATAAATGGAGGAGAAGGGAAAGCTTAACCTTATAGCAGAAGTACCAAAGTATCTCCCCACAAAATGTTTATTAACTTCACACTGGAGAAACCTGCCAGACACCAACATAACCTAGTGATACGTTAATAGCACCAATAATGGGACAAAATGAAATTATATGCCTTCTGGTATGACACAGGAGTCCCTGAGTGGCGCAAACAGTTAAGCACTCAGCTACTAACCAAAACGCTGGTGGTTCAAATCCACCCAGAGGTGCCTTGGAAGAAAGGCCTAATGATCTACTTCTGAAAGACCATAACCGCTGAAAGCCCTCTGCAGCGCAGCTCTACCGTGAAACACATGGGATCACCATGAGTTGGAATCAACTGGACAGCCACTGGTTTGGGTTTTATTTTGTTTGTTTGCTTTTTAAATATGTTACAATGAGAAGAACAGTACATCCTATCTTAGGTTTTCCCACCAACAAATGCATAATTTATGAGGAAACATCAGACAAGTCCAAACTGAGGGATACTCTACCAATTAACTAGCATGTACTCTTCAAAAATATCAAGATCACAAAAGACAAGAGAAGATGGAGGAACTGTTCCAGGCTTAAAGAGACTAAAGAGGCATAAAAACCAAACGCAACATGTAATCCTGAATAAGATCCTTTTGCTATAAAAGACTTCAAATTTCGGCAAATTTGAGTAGGGCCTGCAAAAAGTATTACTGAATCAATGTTAATTTCCTGATTTTGATACTTATACAGCCCTTGTTTGTAGAAAATATATATTAAAACATTAAAAAATAATAGGCATCATATCTGCAATTTATATTGCAGAGGAAGAGGCAGTGGGTGGTGACATTCCTCAATAAGATGGTCCCTGAGTAGTTAAACTTTAAGCCAAGGAAATGGTCCCTATAAGAGGTCCCTAACTTGATAAAGTCCCTAACTTGACAAGGTGCCTAACTTTGTAATTAAACCTTAGCCAAGGAAATAGCCTCTATAGAGGTTCCTGTCTTGGCTGTTAAACATTAACAGGGAGAGATAAGAGACAAGAAAGGTATAAAACCCTAAGAAAATGACTATCGGGGCACTCAGATTCTTTTCTCTGAGTAGACCGCTTGACGCTTCCTAGTCAAGTGTACTTTTACTACTAAGCCTCTGCTTGCTATAAACCTCTGCTCGTTTGGCACTATTTGTCTCAGTGTTTGAATTCTTTCCTACTTTCCTACATGGAAGACAAGAACTGAGGCCGTTGTCCGGTAACACTTTTAGTGAAAATATTTGCATTTTCCTTCTCTGACAGGATTCCACCTTACATACATTCTGGCTTTCACAGGTTTTACTATACTAAAGGTTTCTGTTTTGGTTTGGTTTTTTCCACAATTTTTCAGCAAATTAGAAAATATCTCGGACACTCCATTCTAGGACCCCTGGGCCTAGCTTAAACGTTACCTTTGCAAGATACACCATGGAAAAGAGTGGAGTAAGGGTCTCCAAAATTCTCTCCTCCATAAATGCAATGAGAACACTGGCAAAATCAACTTTTTCAGAACTCTGGAAATTAACCAAAGGGTTGCAGTAATCCTGGGAGTGTTTATTCAAGAAAAATGGCTGAAACTCAGTTAGAATGCAAGCTTTGTGGTGTATTAACTTGGTCTTTTCCTATCTCCACTTCTGCAGCTCTGTGATAACCTGGAAAACCAACAGCCCATAATCACAATGAAAACATGTAGCCTAGCAGCTGCAAGAGGGGACAGAATTGAAATGATGCTCCTTGAATGTCTCATTCACAAAGCATTGGCATTACTTGCTCTGTTTGGTAGTTCCCAGAAGAGCCCACTTGCAAGTCTGTTTTTATTTGACCTGACTTGCAGCTGCCAGTGTGACAAGCCTTCTCCCCAGGAGCCTTTGTAAAAAACAATAGAGGCAATTGTTTAACTTGATGGCTGCCTGAGAAGATGAATAACAGTTAAAGCAAACAATAGGTTAATCAAAAAACTTAAAAGGGCCATCTAAGATACAACTATTGGTCTCTACTCCTCCAGAACAAAAGATAAAGACAGAAACCAAACACTCCGAGAAGAAAGTATTCTATAGGACTAACAGTGTCCAATTCTATAGGACTAACACTGTCCACGAACGACAGCCCTTATCTATGCTGAGACCCAGAAGAACTAGATGGTGCTCGGCTACCACTACCATTCTCTCTGATTAGAGCCACAGCAGACAAGTGCCAATGGAGTAGAAGAAAAATGTGGAACAGAACTGAAATTCTTAAAAAGTCCAGGCTTACTGGACTGGTTGAGACTAGAAGACTCCCCAAGATTATCACCCTGAGATACTCTTTAAACCTGAAACCAAAATCATCCCTTGAGAATACCTTTTAGCTAAATAACAGACTGGCCCATAAAATAAAAAATATCCATGAGTAATGAGCTCCTTTAAAAAATCATTTATATGAGACCAAAAGTCAAAAATTACCCTATAACAAAGATGAGAAGGAAAGGGGGCAGCGAAACTAGAGTACTGCAAATGGTACAACTAAAACAGAATGGATGAGAATGACGACACACTGTGGAAAATTTAACCAATATCACTGAATAATCTGTATAGAAACTGTTAAATGGGCACCTAATTTGCTATGTAAACTTTTACCTTAAACACAATAAAATACCTTTAAAAAAAAAAAAAAGCTTAAAAGGGAAAACTAGGGAATAAAATGTCTATACCAAAACCAAATGCACTGGTTGCTTGTGGAGTCAATGCCCACTCAAGATGACCCCATGTGTGGCAGAGTAGAACTGCTCCATGGAGTTTTCTTGCCTGTAACCTTTACGGAAGCAAATCGCTAGGCCTTTCTTCCATGGTGCTGCTGGGTGAGTTCAAACTGCCAACATTTGGGTCAGCAGACAAGCACAAACCATCTGTGCTACCCAGGATTCTCATGATATCCATAGAGGCTTTGGAAAGCTCTGACATATTCCTGGGCATCTAGAAGGCGGCGCGCATGCACAGGACTATATGCATGCTCAAGGTTGTGAGCAAGCTCAGGAAAGACCTGAGAATGTCCTAAGCTCTCACCTGTGGCTGAGGATGAGCCTCTGCACAAGCAAAAAGTAAAGAGTAAGGCAAAGTCATCAACTGCCTGTCAGGAGTATTAAAAGCGTACCTCAAAATGCACACAGAGCCCTTGAGCAAAACTTAATGATGCCAGGTATTTAAGAAAATCTCTGTCCAACCATTAACTGATCACTAAGCAAGCCAAAATTAGTCCTGGTGGCCTACTGTTAAGTGCTCAGCTGCTAATGGAAAGGTTAGAGTTTCAAACCCACCAGCTGCTCTGTGGGAGAAAGACGTGGCAATCTGCTTCCACAAACATTACTGCCTTGGAAACCCTATGGGGTAGTTCTCTTCTGTCCTACAGGGCTGTAAAGAGTCAGAATCAATTTGATGACAACAGGTTTGGTTTTTTTCGTCTTAAGCACATCAAACAGAGACTCTGGTGGCAACACACAACAAAGAATATACAGACTTTACAGAATTAATTCATAAACATTACAAAAATAAACAAAAACCCTGGGGGTGAGGGAAAAATGTGATTTCTAGAGTTGCCACATTATCACTGTTGTTGTTAGGTGCCATCGAGTTGGTTCTGACTCATAGCGACCCTGCGTACCACAGAACGAAACACTGCCTGGTCCTGCACCATCCTTACCGCCGTTGCTATGCTTCAGCCCACTGTTGCAACCACTATGTCAATCCATCTCATTAAGGGTCTTCCTCTTTTCAGCTGACTCTGTACTTTACCAAGCATGATGTCCTTCTCCAGGGACTGATCCCTTCTGACAACATGTCCAAAGTATGTAAGACGCAGTCTCGCCATCCTTGCTTCTAAGGAGCATTCTGGTTGTACTTCTTCTAAGACAGATTTGTTTGTTCTTTTGGCAGTCTATGGTATATTCAGTATTCTTCGTCAGCATCACAATTCAAAGGCATCAATTCCTCTTTGGTCTTCCTTATTCATTGTCAAGCTTTCGCATGCATATGATGTGACTGAAAATACCATGGCTTGGGTCAGGCGCACCTTAGTCTTCAAGGTGACATCTTTGCTTTCCAACACTTTAAAGAGGTCCTTTGCAGCAGATTTGCCCAATGCAATGTGTCTTTTGATTTCTTGGCTGCTGCTTCCATGGGTGTTATTGTGGATCCAAGTAAAATGAAATCCTTGACAACTTCAATCTTTTCTCCATTTATCATGATGTGGCTTACTGGTCCAGTTGTGAGTTTTATTTTCTTTACATTGAGGTGTAATCCATACTGAAGGCTGTGGTCCTTGATCTTCATCAGTAAGTGCTTCAAGTCCTCGTCACTTTCAGTAAGCAAGGTTGAGTCACCTGCATAACGCAGGTTGTTAATGAGTCTTCCTCCAATCCTGATGCCCTGTTCTTCTCCACAGAGTCCGGCTTCTCAGATTATTTGCTCAGCATACAGATTGAATAGGTATGGTGAAAGGATACAACCCTGACGCACACCTTCCCTGACTTTAAACCACTCAGTATTCTCTTGCTCTCTCCAAACAACTGCCTCTTGATCTATGTACAGGTTCCTCACAAGCACATTTAAGTGTTCTGGAATTC
Source organism: Loxodonta africana (assembly GCF_030014295.1). Taxonomy (NCBI): domain Eukaryota; kingdom Metazoa; phylum Chordata; class Mammalia; order Proboscidea; family Elephantidae; genus Loxodonta; species Loxodonta africana. The sequence continues at coordinate 34,690,700 of NC_087365.1, forward strand.
CCATTCTTCTCAAAGTTATCCATAATTTCTTATGATCCACACAGTCGAATGCCTTTGCATAGCCAGTAAAACACAGGTAAACATCCTTCTGGTATTCTCTGCTTTCAGCCAGGATCCATCTGACATCAGCAATGATATCCCCGGTTCTACGTCCTCTTCTGAATCCGGCCTGAATTTCTGGCAGAGCCCTGTCTGCAGCCGCTTTGGAATGATCTTCAGCAAAATTTTGCTTATGTGTGGTATTAATGATATTGTTCGATAATTTCCGCATTTGGTTAGGTCACCTTTCTTGGGAATAGGCATAAATATGGATCTCTCCTAGTCGTTGGCCAGGTAGCTGTCTTCCAAATTTCTTGGCATTGACGAGTGAGCACTTCCAGTGCTGCATCCTTTTGTTGAAACATCTCAATTGATATTCCATCAATTCCTGCTGCCACATTATATTACTTAAAATACCCGGTTTTCAACATAAATTATGAGACATGCAAAGAAACAAGAAAGTATGGCCCACACACGGGGAAAAAAGGAGTCAATGAAAATTGTCCCTGAGAAGCAGGGAAGTTTGATTTACAGACAGGGGCTTTAAATCAGCTATATAAATATGTTCAAAGATCTAAAGGAAACTATGTCTAAAGACTATAAGAAAGTATGAGAATATCAATAAGACTTTCTAGATAAACAAAAACTGAGCGAACTCATCAACAGCAGACCTGCCTTATAAGAGATACTAAAGGGTGAACTACAGGCTAAAATGAAAGGACACTAGACAATAACTCAAATCTAGATGAAGAAATAAAGAGCACTGGTAAAAGTAACTACTTATGTAAATATAAAACACAGTATAAATGTATTTTTTTGTTTGTAACTTTTTCTTCTTGATTTAAAAGACAGCTGTATAAAGCAACAGTTACAAATCTATGTTGACGGACAGACATTGTATAAAGATGTAACCTGAATGACAATAAGAGCACAAAGGAAGGGGAGAGAACAGAGCTATGCAGAGAAGTTTTTACATACATTTGAAATTAAGTTTGTATTAAACCAAACAAGATTGTTATAAATTAATATGTTAATTACAATCCTCAGGGCAACCACTAAGAAAATTAAAAATGCAGTAAAAGAAATGACAAAGGAATTAAAATAGAAAACATATATTTAACACAAAAGAAGATAACAACAAAGGAATAGAGAAATGAAAAAGACATGACATAGAGAAAACAAATAGCAGAATGGCAGGCATAAATTCTACTTTAGTAAATGTAAATTAATTAACACTCCAATTAAAAGACAGAGATTGACAGGATTAAAAACAAGATCCAACTATATGTTGTCTACAAAAGGCACACTTTAGATTCAAAGAAACAACAGATTTGGGAAAAGACAGATCATGGAAACAGTGACCAAAAGAAAGCTGCAGTGACTATATTAATATCAAACAAAATAGGCTTTAAGATAAAAACTGTTACTGGAGACAAAGAAGGACATCTGATAATGATAAAGGGTCAATCCATCCAAAAATATAACAATTATAAATATATATGCACATAACAATACAGCCCCAAAATACATGAACAAAAACTGACAGAATGGGAGATACAGACAATATGCCAATAACAGGTGGAGACTTCAACACCTCACTTTCAAATGGACAGAGCTGAACAGGATTTCAACAAGGAAACAGACTTGCACAACAGTAAAAACCAACTAGACGTAACAGGCAACTACAGAACTCAGCAAACAGAATATACATTCTTTTCAAATACACATGGAACATTCTCCTGGATAGACTATACATTAGATCATTAATCAAATCTCAATAAATTTAAGAAGACTTAAATCATACAAACTATGTTCTACAACTACAATGAAATGAAATTAGAAATCAAGAACAGAAGGAAATCTGAAAAATTCACAACCAGTGGACCAAAAAAGGAAAATTAGAAAATACTTTGAGATGAATGAAAATGAAAACACAACATACCAAACCTTATGGGATACAGTGAAGGCAATGCTTAGAAGGAAATTTATGGCCATAAATGACTGTATTAAAAGAAAATAAAGATCTCAAATTAATAACTTAAACTTCCACCTTAAGAAAATAAAAAAGAGTGAACTAAACTCAAACTAAGGAAAACCCAAAAACCCAGTGCCGTTGAGTCAATCAAACTAAGGAGAAGGAAGAAAATAACAGGAATTAGAGAAAAATTAAATACAAAATAAAAAACAATAGAGAAAAATCAACAAAACTTTGAAACGATCAACAAAATTAACAAACCTTAGGCAGACTTGCCAAGAAAAAGATTCAAATTCCTAAAATCAGGAATGAAAGAGGAGACATTATTACTGGTCTTACAAGAAGGATTATAAGGGAACACTATGAACAGCTGTTCACCAAAATTAGGTAACCTAGGTGAAATGGACAAATCCTTATAAAGACAAAAACTACTGAAACTGAATCAAGAAGAGCAAAATCTGATCAGACTTACAACACGTAAAGAGACTGAACTAATAATAAAAAATCTTCCACAAGGAAAAACCCAGGACCAGATGGCTACGCTGGCAAATTCTACCAAACGTTTAAAGAACTAGTACTAATCCTTCACAAACTCTTCCCAAAAATACCAGAGGACACTTCGTAACTCCTTCTATGAGGGAAGTATCACCATTCTTTGGTATCAAAATCAGACAAAGACAATACAAGAAAACTACAGGCCAATATCTGTTATGACTACAGATGCAAAAATACTCAACAAAATACTAGGAAATTGAGTCCAGCAATACACAAACAGGATTATGAACCATGACCAAGTGGGATTTATCCCAGGAATGCAAAGTTGGTTCAACAAACAAAAGTCAATCTAATACACCATGTTAATAGAATAAAAGATAAAACTCAAATGATCATCTCAATAGACACAGAAAAAGTATTCAACAAAATCCAACATCCTGTCATGACAAAAACATTCAACAAACCAGAAATAGAGGGGGACCTCTTCAATTTGATATAGGGAATTTACGAAAAACCCACAGCTAATACCATGCTTAATGGTATTTCCATCTAAGATCGGAAAAAAGGATGTTCACTTTCACTACAACTATTCAACATTGCACTGAAAGTTCTAGCCACAGCAATCAAGCAAGGCAAAAAAAAGAAAGAAAGAAAGGCATCACAATTGGAAAGGAAGAATTAAAACTACCTGTATTTCAAATGACATGACCTTATATATAGAAAATCCTAGAGTCGACCAAAAAAAAAAGAAGCTATTAGAGCTAATACATGTATTCAGCAAAGTTACAAATACAAGATCAATATACAAAATTCAGTTGAATTTCTACACACTAGCAACAAAACTGAAGCTCTGGTGAGGCAGTGGTTAAGTGTTTGGCTGCAAACCAAGAGGTCGGCAGTTCGAATCTACCAGCCACTTCTTGGAAACACTATGGGGCAGTTCTACTCTGTCCTACAGGTTTGCTATGAGTCAGAAGTGACTTGACGACAACAGGTTTTTGCAATAAACAATTCAAAAAGAAAATTAAGAAAACAACTCCATTTACAATAGCATCAAGATAATATTTAAGAATAAATTTAACCAATGAGGTGAAAGACTTACACACTGAACACTACAAAACGTTGCTGAGAGAAAATGAAAGAAGGCTTAAATAACTAGAACAACTAAATGGTGCCTGGCTACCATCACCAACTGCTCTGACAGGGATCACAATAGACAGTCCCGGACAGAGTGGGAGAAAAATGTAGAACAAAATTCAAACTCACCAAAAAAACAAGACCAGACTTGCTGGTCTGACAGAGACTGGAGAAATTCCAAGAGCACTGCCCCCAGACCCTTTTAACTCAGTACTGAAGTCACTCCCAAGGTTCACCCTTCAGCCAAAGATTAGATAGGTCTATAGGGCAAACAATAACACACATGAGCAACCATAGTTCAGTAGCGTATATGAGACTAAATGGGCACACCAGCCCAAAGTAACGACAACAAGGCAGGAAAGGACAGGAAACTGGACAAATGGAAATGGAAACCAGGGTGGAGAAGAGGAGAGTGTTGATACATCATGGGGTTGCCAACCAATGTCACAAAACAATGTGTATTAATTGTTTAATGAGAAATTAATTTTCTCTGTAAACTTACACCTAAAACACAATACAAATAAAGAAATAAACATAAAAAAAAAAGACCTAAATAAATAGACATCTACGTTCATAGATTGGAAGATTTAATATTTAAGATGGCAATGCTCCCCACAGTGATCCACAGGTTCAATGTGATTCCTATCCAAATCCCAATGGTCTTTCCTGTATAAATAGAAAAGCCAACCCTAAAATTCATAAGGAAGCACAAAACCCAAACCAAACCCATTGCCATAGAGTCAATTCCGAGTCATGACAACCCTATAAGACAGAGTAGAACTGCCCCATAGGGTTTCCAACTGGTGAATTCGAACTGCCGACCTTTTGGTTAGCAGCCATAGGTCTTAACCATTACACCACCAGGGTTTCCAGGGAAGCACAAGGGACCCCAAATAGCCAAGACAATCTTGAAAAAGAAAAAAAAACAAAGTTGGAAGGCTCACACTTGTCAATTTCAAAACTTAATACAAAGCTACAGTAATCAAAACAGTGTGGTTCTGGCATAAAGGCAGACATACAGATCAATGACATAGAATTAAGAGTGCAGAAATAAACCCATATATCTATGGCAATTGATTTCAACAAGGGTGCCAAGACTATTTTATGGAAAAAGGATAGTCTCTTCAACAAATGTTCACAGAATAAGAACAAAAACTGCCCAAAAGGCAAAGTATTGAGGTGAAAAATGGGCAATTATCACCTGTCTGTTTCTATAATTTGGGAGTAATATGCACACACACGAAACCTGATACACTAATGCTTTTCTTTCTGAACATTTATGGTAGCCCAAAATGCCACCATCTAATTGAACCTGGCAGGGTTACCTCCTTTCCTTCAAATCCTACCAGAAGCCAGTAGAATAACAAATATACAATGCGCTGAAAACTTCGTTTTTCTCATCTATTGCCCAGAATTCTGGTCCCAAGGCTGGGTCCATGACACCCATTATCTCCTCAATAGTGTATGTTCCAGATTGTCAGAGAACCTCAAAGAATGAAGGGTCCTTGGGATCCCTTCATTTTAAACATGAAAAAAATGTAGGCCTAGGAGTTAAATAATTTGCCCAAGGTGAGGCAGCTCACACAGACCCAAGTTCTTCATAGCCAGTTTAGCATTTGTTATGTCAGTTTAGATGGGTAAATGATAGATCTGAGAAAGGAACAGGTCAAGCTCACTACAACTTTCACTGACCCTTTATTTCGTTCTTAAAAACTTTGAAATTCTATACGGCAAATGGTGCTAGTCTTTTTTTTTTTTTTTTTACACTCAACTAGATCTCTATCATGCCATCTCTTCAAACTAACATATTCAAATATAAGTGATATAAATAGTCCCACCTTAAAAGTACAAGGTGGTTTTCTGCAATTTCTACCACTCTGAAAGCAAAAATGACCACTAATGCCCAGAACAGCTCTTAAAGCCATAAGCATGTACAGTTCCACCGCTCGAGCGTCCAGTTCTTCTGCTGGAGCTACTCAGCAACTGCAGTGTTTTAGTTTCCTCCTCCCCAAACCCATCACTGCAGAAGGAAAAAAAAATGTAGATAGGCTGATCAGACAGCAAAAGGAAGAAGGGAAGGGAGACTAACAAGACCATTTCAGGGCTAAAGGGGTGCACCAGCCCTGGGGCACGGACAGGAGGGAACAGGAAAGCTGGTAATAGAGAACCCAAGGTTGAGAAGGAAGAGTGTTGACATGTCGTAGGGATGTTAACTAATATCACAGAACAATGTGTGTGCTAACTGATGAGAAACTAGTTGGTTCTGTAAACCTCCATCTGAAAAAAAAAGAGTGCTTCAGGGACACAACCTCTCTGTGGTTTAATTTTCTTATCTGTAAAATGGGGGAAATAAAAAAATTTTTTTAAAAGTTGTTTTTTTTTTTTACCCTTTCTTACCCTTTCAAAGGATGTTGTGAAGATTAAGTGAGCTTTTTTTTTTTTTAATTTTTATTGTGCTTTAAGTGAAAGTTTACAAATCAATTCAGTCTCTCACAAAAAAACTTATATACACCTTGCTACATACTCCCAATTACTCTCCCCCCGCTCCCTCCCTCCACTCTCTCTTTTCGTGTCCATTTCGTCAGCTTCTAACCCCCTCTACCCTCTCATCTCCCCTCCAGGGAGGAGATGCCAATACAGTCTCAAGTGTCCACCTGATCCAAGAAGCTCACTCCTCACCAGCATCCCTCTCCAACCCACTGTCCAGTCCAATCCCTGTCTGAACAATTGGCTTTGGGAATGGTTCCTGTCCTGGGCCAACAGAAGGTCTGGGGGCCATGACCACCAGGGTCCTTCTAGTCTGTCAGACCAGTAAGTCTGGTCTTTTTTTTTTTTGAGAATTTCGGGTCTGCATTCTAGTGCTCTCCTGCTCCCTCAGGGGCTCTCTGTTGTGTTCCCTTTCGGGGCAGTCACTGGTTATAGCTGGGCACCATCTACTTCTTCTGGTCTCAGGCTGATGCAGTCTCTGGTTTATGTGGTCCTTTCTGTCTCTTGAGCTCGTCATTATCTTGTGTCCTTGGTGTTCTTCATTCTCCTTTGATCCAGGTGGGTTGAGACTCATCGATGCATCTTAGATGGCCCCTTGCTAGTGTTTAAGATCCCAGACACCACTCTCCAAAGTGGGATGTGGAATGTTTTCTTAAGAGATTTTGTTATGCCAATTGACCTAGATGTCCCCTGAAACCATGGTCCCCAAACCCCTGCCCCTGCTATGCTGGCCTTTGAAGCATTCAGTCTATTCAGGAAACTTCTTTGCTTTTGGTTTACTCCAGCTGTGCTGACCCTGCTTGTATTGTGTTGTCTTTTCCGTCACCTGAAGTAGTTCTTATATACTATCTAATTAGGGAATACCCCCTCCCACCCTCCCTCCCTCCCCTTTCTCATAGCCATCAGAGAATATTTTCTTCTCTGTTTAAACTAATTCTCGAGTTCTTATAATAATGGTCTTATACAATATTTGTCCTTTTGCAACTGATTTCACTCAGCATAATGCCTTCCAGATTCCTCCATGTTATGAAATATTTTACAGATTCATCACTGTTCTTTATCGATGTGTAGCATTCCATCTGTTGATGGGCACCTTGGTTGCTTCCATCTTTTTGCTATTGTAAACAGTGCTGCAATGAACATTGGTGTGCATATATCTGTTTGCATAAAGGCTCTTATTTCTTTAGGATATATTCCAAGGAGTGGGATTGCTGGATTGTAAGGTAGTTCTATTTCTAGCTTTTTAAGGCAGCGCCAAATGGATTTCCAAAGTGGTTGTACCATTTTACATTCCCACCAGCAGTGTATAAGTGTTCCAATCTCTCCACAGCCTCTCCAACATTTACTGTTTTGTGTTTTCTGGATTAATGCCAGCCTTGTTGGAGTGAGATGAAATCTCATTGTAGTTTTGATTTGCATTTCTCTAATGAAGTGAGCTCATATTTTAAAGTGTTTAGGCAGGCTTGGCACATACTAAATGATGTATGAGTCAATTATCGATGTTATTACTTAGGCAATCTCAGCAACATCTGGCTTCAACTACAACCTGTATCTCCAGCTGCTTTAAAAAAAAAAAAGCTCCACCTGGATATTCTTGATGAAAGACACTGCTATCAACTCAGTCATCCAAGACAGACTTGAGACTCATTGTTAGACCCTTCGCTTTCCCTCACCTTCTACGTGTAACCTCTCACTCAGTACTGTAGACTATTTCCTCAACCTCTTGAAACCACTCCTTCCTCTTTAACCACACCACCCTCCTGTAAAACAGGCCCACCTCACTTCTTCCAGGATTACTGTGGTAGCTTCTGACTGGCTTTAGGGACTCTAATCTCAGCCCCCTCCTACTGATCTACTCAACTGCTACCAGTTGCTGAAAATTCAATTATGACTCATGGCAACCCCATATGTGTCAGAGTAGAACTGAGCTCCATAGGATTTTCAATGGCTAATTTTTTTGAAATAAACTGCCAGGCCTTTCATCCGAGGTGGCTCTGGGTGAACTTGAATCTCTAACCTTTTGTTTACCAGCTGACTGTATTAACCATTTGCACAACCCAGCGACACCTACAGGGATCTATTAAAATAAAACTAGTAGTGGATACACAGGTGTTATCATGTTGACTTCTTAAAACTTTTTTTTAATACTTTCAAAATAATTTTTTTATTTCATTAAAAAAATGAGTGGTCAGGGAAGAGGAGAGCAATGGGAAAAAATGATTGCAAAGAGACACGAAGAAATTTTTGAGGGTAAAGGATATTTTCATTATGACAATGTGTTGATGGCTTCTCAAATTTTACTTACCAAATTGTGCACTTTAAATAAGTGCAATTTATTGTATTTCAATTATTCAATTTAAAAAATTAAATTAGGAAAAAACAGAGTAAATGGATAAAAAGACTTTTTAGAATAAATCCTTCCTTGCTTAAAATACTTCAAGGGCTCACCTCCAGAATAAACCTCAAACTCCTAACCATGATACACAAGGCCCTGCCTTCTCTCCTGCCATTTCCCCATAACTACCCCTGACTTCAGCCAAACGGATTTATTTACAATTCCTTGATTATCTAGCTTTATTAGCATAAATTAATACTTCTGTATGTCCTTTCTTCCCGCCATTCTCTATCTAATGCTGTCTCACTTAGTTCAAGCATCTCTTCCTGATGGATGCTTGTCCTCCAGCTGAGTAGGTTCCTCTACTCTGCTCCCATAGCACGAGGTATATACCTCTATCACACCGTTTCAAGTATTGTAGCTGTGTTTTTCTTTCCTGTTTCTCCCATTAGATTATAAACTTGAGAGTAAGGTCTGTGTTTTTCATTCTCAGTGTCTTACACAGTAGAATGTAGTAAGTACTCAATATAGTTGCTGAGCAAAAAGGAAGGGAAGAAAAACACATAAAATTGACTTGTATCAACTGATGCTCTGATCAACCCTATCAACCTTACCAATTAAGAAAATCTGAGGCTGGGGAGATTAGAACTCTTATGCACTGCTGGTGGGAATGTAAAATGGCACAACCACTTTGGAAAACAAAATGGTACTTCTTAAAAAGCTAGAAATAGCATACAATCCAGCAATCCCACTCCTAGGAATATAACCTAGAGAAATAAGAGCTGTCACATGTGCATTACATCCACATCAATGTTCACTGCAGCACTATTCACAATAGCAAAAAGATGGAAACAACCTAAATGTCCATCAAAAGCTGAATGAATAAACAAATTACAGTACATACAAGGGAACACCACGCAACGATAAACAACAATGATGAATCCGCAAAACATCTCACAACATGGATGAATCTGGAGGGCATTATGCTGAGTGAAGTAAGTCAGTCACAAAAGGACAAATATTGTATGAGACCACTATCATAAGAACTCAAGAAAAGGTTTATACACAGAAAAAAGCATTCCTTGATAGTTACAAGGGTGGGGAGAAAGGGAGAGGGAAATCACTAACTAGATAATAGACAAGTGTCACCTTTGGTGAAGGGAAGGACAATGCACAATATCGGGGAAGTCAGCACAACTAGACCAAAGAAAAAACATAAGAGTTTCCTAGACACATCCAAACACTTTGAGGGACCGAGTAGCTGGGGCTGGGGCCTGGGGACTGCAGTCTCGGGGGACATCTAGGTCAAGTGGTATAACATAGTTTATAAAGAAAATGTTCTATATCCCACTTTGGTGAGTAGCGTCTGGGGTCTTGAAAGTCTGCGAGTGGCCATCTAAGATACATCTATGGGTCCCATTCCACCCGGAGCAAAGGAGAATGAAGAAAACCAAAGATACAAGGAAAATATTGGCCCAAAGGACTAAAGGACCACATGAACCAGAGACTTCATCAGCCTGATACCAGAAGAACTAGATGGAGCCCGACTACCACCAACAACCGCGCTGACAGGGATCACAACAGAGAGTCCCAGACACAGCAGGAGAAAAATGTAGAACAGAATTCAAATTCACATAAAAAGACCAGACTTACTGGTGTGACAGAAATTGGAGGAACTCCCAAAACTATGGCCCCCAAATGCTCTGCTAACCCAAAACTGAAACCATTCCCGAAGCTCACTTTTCAGACAAAGATTAGACAGGCCTATAAAACAAAAAATAATACACGTCAGGAATGTGCTTCTTAGTTCAATCAAATATATGAGTCCAAGTGAGCAGCTCCTGTCCAACAGCAGGATGAGAAGCCAGGAAGGGACAGGAACTGGACGAATGGACACAGGGAACCTGAGGTGAAACGGCGGAGCATGCTGTCACGTTGTGGGGATTGCAACCAATGTCCCAAAACAATACGTGTATAAATTTCTAAATGAGAAATTAACTTGAGCTGTAAACTTTCTCCTAAAGCACAATAAAAAAAAAAGAAAGAAAGAAAGAAAACCTGAGGCTCAGAGAAGTTAGGTGACTTGCTCAAGGTCACACCAATAGGACGTAGGATCCAAGCTTTCAATCGAGGTCCTTCAGATTCCCAGAAAAGTGCACTTTTCTGTATTTGTGAATTCTTCAAAGTGCCTAGCCCAAAGGTCTCTTCATAGCAGGTAATCAATAAATGTCTACTACTTTCATGTTTACTGTCACTTTCAAAACTAAGGGAGTTTCTGTTGCTTTGTCACACGCTACAGGAAATCACAGTATAAAGTGAAAGTGACTTACATTCTCTGAACATGCTTTTAACTCACAAGATTAATAGAAAAGAATAAATTTAAAAAAGAAAGAAGATCCAACCAATATAGAGCAGATGGAGAGGTAGTTTCTATAGCTGCTACCACCTAAGAAGAAATGAACCTGCAACACCAGCCCACATGCTCAGGGGCAAGGATATATAAATTAGGTCAGCCAGCTACTACTAGCTTCTAAGACAAATCAAGGTGTTCATTTCAAGTCTCAAGCATTATAAACTTTTCACCTTTTTCCTCAAACATCTATCTTAAAAATTAAATAATTTGGGACATCCTAGTTGCCATTTTCCCAGCAGTGATTAGATCTGAATCAATTTCTGCCATGGCATCAACAATTACTTCACCAAGTAAATCCTTCTGTAGGTTGCAGCAGTTATTCTTTGAACAAACATTTACTAAGACCAATCAAGGGTACTGCACTTTGCTAGGCTGCTACGGAACACAAGAATAAAAAGTGCAGTCAAGTCAGCCATGCACAAAAAGATTAAAAAACACAAGTGTAGAATAACAACTCAAAACATTGCCAGAGGCTGGAACAGTGTCTGCTACGACGTCCTTGACCCAGTTTTTTAAAGACTTGCTAAAATTATAAACTTTCCCATCCCTCCATAATTAGGAATTAAAGTCTGTAACTTTCTAGCCTTTCTTCTGCTGCCGGTTTCTTTCTCCTTAATTCCTAGAGGTTAGAATATGCTAAAAGGATTTGGACAGACACTCGAGAAGGGCAGTAACTTTCCACATGGGTGCTAAGGAATCTAGCAGTCCTAACTTTCTTTATTTCATTCTTTCAGCAAGTATTTATTGAACACCTATGACATTGTGCTAGGCAAAGTAAAAACGACAGACAGGCCCCGGTTCTAGTGCTACTTTCAGTCTAATAATCTCTAATAGTGCTCCACTCAACACTATGGTTTCGAATTGACTTACTGATCTCTGAAACAAACCCAGAGAACCTCAGAATCTGAAGGGACCGCAGAAGATTAAAGGTCCCGTTTTTCACATGGGGAAACTGAGGCCCAAAAGTGACTTACCAAAGACACACTGTGTACCAACCAGTCACAGAACAGGAACTAGAACCCAGGACTCCCGAAACTCCAATCAGCGTCCCACGTGCTGCCTCTCCCTGGGAGGAAGCCGTTTGCAAGTGGTGAAGGAGGAAAAGCAAGGCCATCAAAGGTCCGCTTGTCACCATCCTTCTAGAAACCAAAACCAAACCCAAACGGGAGGGGGGAGGCTGCCTCAGTTTCCCCGCAGAAAAGCAGCCGTGCAGCCTAGTTAGCGCACTCCTGCATTTCTCTTCAGTTCCTCCCGCCCCGCCTTCTCCAATTCCAACCCCAGGACCCAACGTGAGACCGTTGAAATGTACTCCTTCACTCACAAGGACTCGCACCAGTAACGCCATGTTCCTCGACAACCATTTCCGGGTGAAGGGTGGGTTTCCGGAGTCCCGGCTGCTGCCACCCCCTCACTACGTTCTCCTTTTGCAGGCGGGACCCGGGCAACCGCAGCGCAGGCGCATAGAGTCCGGTGCGCGCACACGCGCACGCGCGCTTTCCCAGCTGTGCGCGAGGCCGCGCTCCTCCAGCCATCTCGCTCTCACCGGAACGCGTCACAGTGGCGCAGCGCCCTTTCCAACGCCAGACCCCTCTGATCTCTGACATGGGGATTTTTCTTATTCGGCTCCTTACCCTCATTCCCTCCAATCTCACTCTTCAGCACTCCTTTGTCAGGGCTTCTCAGAAACGCTCCTTCCCTGACTCTCCATGAAGATCCCCGTTTTTCCCAGGGGAGTGAAAAAGACAGGACCTTGAAGAATTCCGACATTTAAGAGGCGCCTCAGAAGAAAGGTCTGGTGATCTGCTTCGAAAAAAATCAGCCATTGAAAACCCTATGAAGCACAATTCTATTCTGACATACATGCGGTTGCCATGAGGCAGAGTTGACTTGAAGGCAATTTTTTTTTTTTTTTAAAGGAGCCTGAGAAAGAGTAGTCTGAGAGAGAAATGCAAGAAACAGCAGAGGGCTGAAAGTCAAGGGAAGAGGGTAGTCAAACACTGACCCCAGGCCTGGTAAAGATAGAGGTGGAAGGAGGGTTTGGGGATCTTGTTTCTTTGTTTAATGGGAACATCTTTGAATATTGATAGGAAAGGATTAGTAAAGATACAGAGAAAGAATCAAAGATACAGGGAATTTCCTGAGGAGGTGTGAAAGAATGGCTGTGGCTCCAGGACTCCTCTTCCATTGCATCCCAAGAGAAGCAGAAGAGAAGGTGTGGATGTTCCTGGGTCGCCCGGAAGGAGACAGGCAGGATGTTGAAGGATTTCCTTCCTTTTCATTCAGTCAACAAAGACCAATTGAGCATCTACTGTGTTCATGGAGTGCATAGGATGGTGGGGGAGGCACACAAAAGTCTACTAAAGCACTGAAAAAGTAATTGTGGTGAGTGCTATGAAAGAAACAACAAATACCTAAGCTAGAGGATAACATGGGGAACTAGTTTAGACAGTGTGGCTGGGTAGGGCCTCTCAGAGAAGGTGACATGTAAAGTGCAACCTAAAGGATGAGAAGGGGGCTAACATAGGCAGTGACTTCACACAGGCTATTCTATCCACAAATATTTAGGGGTGGGAGTGAGAAAAGATTCCAGGACAAGAGCCTTGGATGGGAAAGAAAAAGGGTATATTTCAAGAACTCAATGAAGACCAATGTGGTCTTTAATATCAGTTTAAAGAGATAGGCATGGGCTAAGTTATACAAGAGCTTCTAAGTCAAGTCTGGATTATTCTAAGTATAATGGGAAGCCACTGGAGGATATTAAGCAGGGAAGGATTGTATGATTCATGGTGCAGTGGGATGGATTGCTTTTGTGTCGCCTTTCTCACCATGGTCTTGTAACTCCCATGGGTACAACTGTGCAAAAAAGGTAATTGTGGCCCACCAAGGGGACTAGTCAGTAGAGCTATCCTACTAGGCTTAAAAGAGAGTCATTTCAAGAGCAGGAAGAGGCTCTTAGCACCAACAAGGAAGAAGAGCCAGGAGCAGAGCGCATCCTTTAGACTGCGATCCCTGCACTGAGAAGCGACTGGAACCTGGAGACAGAGAGAGAGAACACTATAATGCTCAAGACAAGAAGTGGCGACACAGAAATGGCAGAAGAACCAGGAGACCAGCAGGAGATGGCATGGTGGGCTTTCCAGCCCACAGAGAAAGCTGAATGTCTCTGGGCAGCAGGGTTGTTGGTGGAGTAGGGTGTCCCTGGGGACTTGGTGGAGCTAGGTTTGTGAACCCACAGAGCTACAGCTAATCGGCTTGGGGCAAGAGGCTTACTGGCAGAGTGGGGTGCCTCTGGGCCCTTATCGGCAGAGTTAAAAAAACTTTTGTAACACTTGCCAGAGCAGGGCAGAGGCTGAGGGGCCAGAGAGATGCATGCCTGCAGGCACAGCTGAAAAGAGGCCGCCCTGATGGAAGAACTGTATCCTCAGCATTCCTATATTGTTACCTGTTACTTCCCTAGTAAACCCCATAATCATGAGTATTGTCTGTGAGTTCTGTGTGGCCATTGCAATGAATTATCAAACCCAGCAGAGAAGTAAAGAGTGCCACATGAGGGATGGTTAGTGTCAGAATTGGTAAAGATAGCCGAGAGAGGAGGCATGTCTGACCTCTGCCTCATAATAATCAGCCCTCAGCTGTTGATCTTGATTCTCCTTCCCCCTTATGAAGTTCGAGGTCAGACACTGCCCCCACATCATTTTTACACGTTTAAGAAATTGACTTTGGCTGCTATATGTAGAAGGGATCAGAAAGTTAAATATGGAAATGGAAGACAAATCAATAGGCTAATGGTCTACTAACACTAACGATTTTAGTATATAAATTAGATTTTGTTTTCATACAGAATATAAAGATTTCCCTCATTAATCTTCCATGCAAAGGATTTTACAAGCCTGAATGAAGACACTTTCTGCACACAAGTGTGTATCTTACATGTGTGGATTGGAATGCAATGGTGTAGTGCTCCTACATATAAATTAAAACAAGTGGCATCCATATTAAAAAGGGTATGTCTTCGTTTCCTAGGGCTACCATAACAAAGTACTCAAACTGGGTGTATTAAAACAGCAGAATTTTCCAAATGGTCAACAATTACTCTAAAGCAAAGATGAAAGGGTAAGGGGACAGGGAAACCAGTTTACTGGAAGCAAAACATCCAGAAGGAAATTGATAAAAATATTAAAACATTATGAAAAATGAAATCAGTGTCCCTGAACAATATGTGTAAAAAAAAATTGTAGTAATTGTTAAATGGGAACCTAACTTGCTGTCTTAATTATCTAGTGCTGCTACAACAGAAATACCACAAGTGGAGGTGGATAGCTTTAACAAACAGAACTTATTTATTTTCTTACATTTTAGGAGGTCGGTAGTTCAAATCCACCAGACGCTCCTTGGAAACTCTATTGGGCAGTTCTACTCTGTCCTATAGGGTCGCTATGAGTCAGAATCGATTCGACGGCAATGGTTGGTTTGGGTTTAGGAGGCTAGAAGTCTGAATTCAGGACCAGCTCAAGGGGAAACCTTTTTCTATCAGCTCTGAGGGAAGGTCCTTGTCTCCCCAGCTTCTGTTTCCAGGTTTCTTGGAGATCTCCATGTGGCTTGGCATCAATCTTCCCCATCTCTGCTCTACTCGCTTATTCAATCTCTTTTATATCTCAAAAGAGATTGACTCAAGATACACTCTACACTAATCCTGCCTCATTAACATAACAAAGACAACCTATTCCCAAGTGATATTGAGACAGGCAGCCACCAGATGGTGGGTGGACAGAGCTAAGTCGCTTTTTTCCCTCCTTCAGGGTCCCAGTGCAACTGCATTGACCCGATGATGTCAGATCATTATAGGAACTGTCCACCACCAATCCTGACAGACCATGCCCCTGAACATGCCTTGAACATGCCCTGCAGAAGAGCCCACCCCTACTCTGTTTCTTCCCCAGATATAAACCCCTGTGCCTGCCGATCAAGGAGGCATCTTGGTGATACTGGTCCTGGTGTGCTCCTTTGCTTGGCTAACCAAAGTTTGATGCTCAGCCACCCGGAGATGCAGTTGATGACATCTTCCCCCTTGGACACCCCCGCTGGGATCACAATCACAGAAAGAGTATGGTATGGTCACCCCTTATCGGGACTGTCTCTTAAAAAAAAAAAAAAACTTAAAAATGGAATACCTAAACTCTTAAATTGGAATAAGGTATATGAGATTAAACGGCATAAAGATGAGGATCCTTCAGCTTTCCTCAAAAGGATTTATGGAGTCTTTAGACAATACACTGATCAGGATCCAGAGGACCCAGCAAACGCTCAGATGGTCAATAGTATTTTTATAGGACAATGTGCCCCAGATGTTGGGAAAAAACTTTGCCAGATGGGACAGTAGCTGTAAGTACTGGATACCTAGTTAAGATGGCATTCAAGGCCTATAACAACAGGGAAGACAAAGACAGAAAGCACCAGTTTGCCCTATTAGCAGCAGCAGTACAGGCTAGGTCCCCCAAAAGGAGAAGACCCTCAGGCCCTGATAGGGCCCGACCCTGGCCCCCACTGGGAAGGAACCAGGGTGCATATTGTAAGGAAGAGGGCCACTGGAAAAAAGAGTGTCCCAAGAACAACAGTGGGCAGTGAATAACTCAAATGCCAGCCCTCGCTCTGGATGAAGACTCTGACTAGGGCAGACCGAGGGCAGGACCTCCTCCTGAACCTCTGGTTATAATGCATGTGGAAGGAAAACCGACTCAATTTTTAGTTGATACTGGAACTACACACTCGGTCCTCACCAAACCAGTTGGATCTCTGTCCAGACATAAGATCCCAGTAGTTGGGGTAGCAGGTAAGGAGAACACCCACCCATTTCCTCAGCCCCTTACCCACTCCCTCCCTGGCAAAGTGAACACTCTGACTCACTCTTTCCTGCATATGCCTGATTGCTCTGTCCCATTGTTGGGCCAAGATTTATTAAATAAATTGCAGGCTGAAATACACTTTGGCCAGGGACAGATGCATGTTCAAGTTCTAGTAGAACAGGGGTGAAAGCACACTTGCGGTCGTGTTCCACTCCGCAAAATCAGGGACAAGAAACAATCCGTTTTCTTTGCCAAGCCATGGTGGCAAAGATTAACCCAGTAGTGTGGGCCACTCAAAGACCAGGCAGGGCACACAATGTACACCCAGTAAAGGTGGAGCTACTGCCAGGAATAACCCTGCCTAGGATAAAACAATACCCAATAGGACAAGAGGCTCAGTTGGCAGTACAGCCTTTAATACAGAGATACTTAGAATCTGGACTGCTAAGGCCTTGCATATCTGCCTTCAACACTCCCATCTTGCCTGTGAAGAAGAAAGATGGCTCCTATCAATCATCGAAGATCTGCACGCTATCAACCAGGTAACAGTAACAGTACACCCCACTGTGGCTAATATTTATACCTTGCTCTTGACACTATTACCTGCTTGGAAATTTTTCTCAATTTTTGATTTAAAGGATGCCTTCTTCTGTGTGCCCTTGGATTTCCAGTAGCCAAGAGATTTTTGCCTTTGAATGGGAAAATCCACATACCAGACAAAAACAACAATATTGCCAGCAGGTTCTGCCTCAGGGCTTTAAAAACAGTCCCACTCCAGAATCACCGTAGCCTGAGAGTTCCAAAGGCTGCCACTGACTGATGGCACCCTGTTGCAGTATGTGGACAACTTACTGCCAGCTTTGACGAGCTCAGCTGTGCAGAGAACACTGTGACTGTGTTAAACTTTTTGGCAGAGGCCAGGTACAGGGTGTTGGAAGAAAAGGCCTGAATGGTCCACCAGAAGATCACTTATTTGGGGTTTATCACTAGTAGTGGAAAGCTGGAGCTGCATCCAGACAGGAAAGAAGCTATATGTATACTAGTGCCCCCAGAGAACCAGAAACATCTCTGAGGGTTCCTGGGGATGGCAGGCTTCTGCAGGATTTAGATCCCTAATTTCGGGCTACTTTTTACCAAGCCCCTCTATGTCCTCCTAGAAGGAAAAGATACAGCAGTGGTCCAGGGCAACTGAAGGGCTGAATTAGAGGCCAATGACCCCAGTGGTAGTTGCTGCCCTCTTTCCACACCTTAGCTTGCCACGAGCCAAGGAAGACCCTGGTTACAATGAAAAAGACCCTTATGTGGCCAATCAGTGGCAGCTCCAGAAAAAGGATAAGTGGTTCTGCACAAGGGATGGGAGGCTATTCATCCCATAACACAGGATTCCTGGCATCCAAAAGCACCTACACTAGGCCACCCACTACTGGTGGGAAGAGATGTATGATTGGGTAAAGAGACAGTTTTTCAGTCAGAATTTGCAAGCTATTATCAGAGACATTACTAGACAATGTGTCATCCATCAGACCTTCTCGGCACTGCCAGAGGGGACGCGGTACCAAGGATATGTTCCAGGAGAAGACTGGCAGAAAGACTTCACTGAGATGCCCTGGGCTCCAAGTAATTACAGGTATTTGCTAGTGTTTATAGACACCTTTTCTTCTTAGGTCAAAGCATTCCCCTGCAGGACTGAAAAGACCACAGAAGTTGCCAAAAGACTGCTGGAAGACATCATTCCCAGTTATGGCCTTCCCCAAACCACTGGGAGTGACAACAGAACACACTTTACTGCTCAGGTCACACAACTGGGGATTAAGTGGCAACTTCACAGTAAAAAAAAATTTTTTTTTTTTCGCAATGCATGGAGACCCCAATCCAGTGGAAATGTAGAAAGAATGAACCAGACTATTAAAACCCATCTGGCCAAATTTTGCCAGGATACCAAATTTACTTGGGTTAAGGTCATTCCCTTGGCTCTGTTCAGGATTAGAGTTGTTCCTTGAGCCAAACTTAGGTAAGCCCCTTTAAGCTTCTGTACAAACATCCCCTCCTCTGTAACTTTTGGGAGGGCTTAAATACTTTGGATCCTGAAAACACTCTGAAGGCTGAGAACATGCATAAGCAAGGCCAGTTTGCTGTTAAACAATATTTGTATTCTGCGGCAGAGGCACTTGACTCTTTACAGGTACATGACGTGGCAGATTCTTCCACAACCCAAAGTCTCTCTCCACATTTCAAAGCCTGGTAGCTGGATATATGTCAAGACATGGAACACTGCAGACCTGGCAGAAAAATGGAAGGGACTTTTTGAGGTGTCGATGTCAATCCCCACTGCAGTCAAGATCCCTGGAAAGGGGGTGTGGATCCACTACTCTCGCTTCAAACCAGCTCCCACTGCTGATAGCCACCAACAAACCCTGCAAAACAATAAGAACTGGCAAGACGGTGATAATTGGGAGACTCAGCCTTTAGAGGGTTTAAAGTGGTTATTTAAGAGGAAACAGGCAACATAGACAATTGTGTCAGTTGATTGTCATCTCCTCGTGGCTGTGGGGGTTGTTTTAGCCTTATTGGTGGTTATTTTCTGGCTTTCTATGACCTGGTGGTTGTTTCCTGCTGGGCTCAATGACTGTCAGCTAGCTCTGTTCATAACTCTGTTCACACTTCGGGCTGTGCGCACTGCTGCTCACACGCAACCTTATATCCTTTTTGTTTATCTCCTATGTCTATCTGGGGGAGAGGCAAGGCCCCCAGAATGGCAAAATAACTATCTCATAAGTACCTCGAATGTTCTCCACTTAGATTGCTGGATCTGCTTCACACCTCTCCCCACCGCCCCCAACAGAACTAAAGACAATGTAGAAGCAGTCCAGGTCACCAATTACACCCAAATGCCCTACCTACTAATAACACCAACGGATTCCCCATGCGATGGGTCTCTCTCTGGGCCCATTTTTCATTCACTCCCATATACAGGGTTAACATTTCCTGGGTTGAGAACCGAACCTACTCTGTTCACAACCCATTGACCAAGAGTTTAATTCCTCTAATTACAATAAGGATTTTGTCCAACAGACTATCTGGAGTCTCACTGACTCCAATGCTAAAACCCCAGACAATTAGAATGAGACAACTTATATCCAAACTAATCTGACCAACCAAATCTGCTGCACAGGGGCACCTACCGAGTGAAGGTATCCAGGAATTTCTCAAGAACTTTTTATTTGCTCTCTAACTACTGTTTGCCCTACCACATGGGGCCTACACCCCCAAGCACACTCCATCACCTGCAAAGCGTATTTACTATGCCACAGAGAGAATATCAAAGCTCTGCATGCCAGGTATACCAACCTGAACTTTATGGTCCCCTAGCTGTGAACTTGCAGAGCAACGCTTGGCTCAAGCAAGCTAAAACCACCCTCAATAACTGCACCATCACTGAATCTTTATGTGCCCCAGGAGGTATGTCTGGATATGGCTCATACTCAAATAGCCACAGCCCAGCTTATCACTATCCAAGCTATGGATGGGCAACTCCTTCCATCAACCCTGTCACTACCAATGGTCAATCCTCCCTAGGATTTTTGTCCCCCTCAGGCACCAGTGTCCAAATATAGCAGGCCTCCAACTGAACCTCAAGTTATAGACAAAAGAGAGTACTAAGTTTAATTCCGACTGGGTCAGGTACAGTAATAGGGCTCCTGGCCCTTGGAGAGGATTTGCCTATCATGAAGCCACCCTCTGTAGTCTGATTTTGTCCATAGAAAATATTGCACAGTTCACTGCTCGAGCCATCGAAGATCAACAAAAGAGCCTTGACTACCGTCTGGGGTCTTAAACGCTAGCAAGCGGCCATCTAAGATGCATCAATTGATCTCAACCCACCCGGAGCAAAGGAGAATGAAGAACACCAAAGACACAAGGTTATTATGAGCCCAAGAGACAGAAAGGTCCACATAAATCAGAGACTACATCAACCTGAGACCAGAAGAACTAGATAGTGCCCATCTATAACCGATGACTGCCGTGACAAGCAACACAACAGAGAATTCCTGATGGAGCAGGAGTGCAGTGGGATGCAGACCTCAAATTCTCATAAAAAGACCAGACTTAATGGTCTGACTGAGACTAGAAGGAACCCGGAGGTCATGGCCCCCAGAACTTCTGTCAGCCCAAGACAGGAACCATTCCCAAAGCCAGCTCTTCAGACAGGGATTGGACTGGACTATAAGATAGAAAATGATACTGGTGAGGAGTGAGCTTCTTAGCTCAAGTAGCCACATGAGACTATGTGGGCAGCTCCTGTCTGGAGGGGAGATGAGAAGGCAGAGGGGGACAGAAGCTGGCTGAATGGACATGGGGACTACAGGGTGGAGACAAGAAGTGTGCTGTCCCATTAGGGGAGAACAACTAGGAGTACATAGCAAGGTGTATATAAATTTTTGTATGAGAGACTGACTGGGTTTGTAAACTTTCACTTAAAGCACGTGCATGCACACACACACAAAAAGCGCCTTGACTCCCCAGTGAGGGTGGTCTTAGACCATCGTTTCGTTCTGGACTACCTGTTAGCTGAACAAGAACTCATCTATGCAGTAGCCAACACCTCTTGTTGCACTTATGTCAACACCTCAGAAGAGGTGGAAATACATGTGAGAAAGATTTATGAAAAAGCTAAATGGCTACACAAGTTCTACCAAGGCCCAACTTCACAGGATATCTGGGATGCCGTAAAGGCTGCAATCCTGATCTTAACATGGTTTCTTCCCCTTCTAGGACCCTTGATCACAGTAGTCCTGCTGCTTGTACTCAAGCCTTGTTTGTTTAAGCTTTTAGTAAAGTTTATATCTTCCAGGTTCCAGAAGTTCCACCTGCAGATGATGTTACAACAGGGATATCGCCCCATCTCCCCTGAACCGGTTACAGCCAGAGTCCAGTTCTACACCAGCACCCCTAGCCAGCATGAAGTAGTTACAGAAGAATGGCCTCTGGCCCACGTCCCCATCTCACCCAGGATTTGGACCTTATATGGGATCCAAATCCTGAAGAGAAAAGGGAAGGATGAGGCAGGCAGCCTGGATGGCGGCTAGGTGGAGCTAAGCCGCCATTTTCCCCTGTGACAGCTCCAGTATGACTACGCTGACCTGATGACATCGGCATCATTACAGGAGCTGTCCACCAATCCTGATGGACCACACCCCTGAACATGCCCTGAAGAAGAGCCCACCCTTACTCTGTTTCCTCCCTATATATAAACCCCCATGCCTGCCAATTGAGAAGCCATCCTGGCAGTGCAGCTTCTGGTGTGCTCCTTTGCTTGGCCAACCAAATGAAGTTTTTCTTCGTTCATTTTCGCCCGACTCGTGCCTCAGTGTCACAGTGAACAAGACCTGGAGGTCCAGTAACAGTATTATACCCACAGGCATAGAGGTTAGGATTTACAACACATATTTTGGGGGGACATAATTCAATCCATAGGAGCCCCGGTGGTGAAGTAGTTAAGAGCTCAGGCTGCTAACCAAAAGGTCAGCAATTCAAATCCACCAGCCTCTCTTTGGAAACCCTATGGGGCAGTTCTACTCTGTCCTATAGGGTTGCTGTGAGTTGGAATCAATCCAAAGGCACACAAAACAATTCAATCCACAACACTTGCTGTGTAAACTTTCACTTAAAACACAATAAAGTATTATTTAAAAAAAAGCACAGCAGAAATTTATTCTCTCACAGTTCTGAATGTGTTCTTGTTAGGGGCCATCGAATCAGTTCTGACTCATAGCTACCCCATGCACAATAGAACGAAACACCGCCTGGTCCATACCATCCTCACAATTGTTGCTATGCTTGCGCACATCATTGCAGTCACTGTGTCAATCCATACGGTTGAGGTTCTTCCTGTTTTTCATTGATCCTCTACTTTACCAAGCATGATGTCCTTCTCTGGGAACTGATCCCTCCTGATAACATGTCCAACATGTGAGATGTAGTCTTGCCATCCTTACTTCTAAGGAGCATTCTGGCTATACTTCTTCCAAGAAACATTTGTTCATTCTTTTGGCAGTCCATGGTATATTCAATGTTCTTCGCCAACACCACAATTCAAAGGCATCAATTCTTCTTCGGTCTTCCTTATTCATTGTTCAGCTTTCACATTCATGCATATGAATGCTAGGAGTCTAAAATCTAGGTGTCAACAGAACCATGCCCTCTGAAGGCTGTAGGGAAGAATCCTTTTTTGCCTCTTTTAGCTTCTGGAGGCCCCAGACCTTCCTTGGAGTGTGGACATTTTTACTCTGATCTTCACATGACCATCATCCCTGTGTGTCTATGTCCAAATCTCCCTCTCTTTTCCCTTATAAAGACACCAGTCATTGTATTTAGGGCCTATCCTACATCCAAGATGATTTCATCTCGAGATCCTTAAGTAATCACATCTGCAAAGACACAAGGCAATAAGCAAATAAATATAATCTAATGTCAGGTAATGGAAAATGCTAAGCAGGATAAGAGAATAGAAAGTGATAGGGCAGGTGCTATTATAGATTATAGATTATAGATTATAGATAGGATGGTCAGACAAGGCCTCGCTGAATTTTATCAGAAATGTGAATGAAGTGAGAGAGCAATCCCTGTAAATATCTTGCAGAAGAGCATACCAAGCAGAGAGAACACCAAGTGTGAGAAGGCCCAAGATGGGAGAATGCTTGGTGTTTTCAAGAGCAAGGAGGTCGTTATGGCCAGAGTTGAACAAGGAAGAGTATGGCAGAAGATGAGGCTGACAAGGTGGCCAGGGGCCAGACCATGGGAGACCTTGTCAGCCATGGTAAGGTATTTGGATTCTATACTGAGTGTGTTCCAGTACAGTTGATCTTCATATTTGCAAATTCCATATTCGTATTGTAGATTCCATATTTGCAAATTCACCTACTCACTAAACTTTATTTGTAACCCCGAAATCAATACTCCTGGCACTTTCGCTGTCATTTGCAGACATGTACAGAGTGGCAAAAAATTTGAGTCATCCAACCCACGTGTTCCCAGCTGAGGTCAAACAGGGTAACACTCAGCCTTCTTGTTTCAGCTTTCATACTGTAAATGTGCCTTTTTCGCGGTCTATTTAGTTCCACGTTTTTTGCATTTTTGTGCTTTTTCATGGTGATTCCACTGTTTAAAATGGCCACCAAGCATGGCGTTGCAGTGCTGTCTAGTGTTCCTAAACTAAAGAAGACTGTGATGTGCTTTACAAAGAAAATATGTCTTAGATAAGCTTTGGTCAGGCATGAGTTATACTGCTGTTGGTTGTGAGTACAATATTAATGCATCAAATATACATATATAACCCAATTAAAAATTGGGCAAAGGATATGAACACGCACTTCACTAAAGAAGACACTCAGGCGGCTAACAGATACATGAGAAAATGCTCTCGGTCATTAGCCATTAGAGAAATGCAAATTAAAACTACAGTGAGATTCCATCTCACACCAACAAGGCTGGCATTAATCCAAAAAACACAAAATAGTAAATGAGGCTGTGGAAAGAATGGAACACTTATACACTGCTGGTGGGAATGTAAAATGGTATAGCCATTTTGGAAATTGATTTGGCATTTCCTTAAAAAGCTAGAAATAGAACTACCATACGACCCAGCAATCCCACTCTTTGGAATACATCCTAGAGAAATAAGAGCCTTTACACGAACAGATGTATGCACACCCATGTTTATTGCAGCTCTGTTTACAATAGCAAAAAGATGGAAGCAACAAAGGTGTCCATCAACGGATGAATGGATAAATTATGGTATATTCACACAATGGAATACTATGCATCAATAAAGAACAGTGATGAATCTGTGAAACATTTCATAACATGGAGGAACCTGGAAGGCATTATGCTGAATGAAATTAGTCAGGTGCAAAAGGACAAATATTGTATAAGACCACTATTATAAGATCTTGAGAAATAGTTTAAACTGAGAAGAAAACATTCTTTTGTGGTTAGGAGTGAGGGAGGGAGGGAGGGTGGGAGAGAGTTATTTACTGATTAGATAGTATATAAAAACTACTTCAGGTGAGGGGAAGGACAACACAATACAGGGGAGGTCAACACAACTGGACTAAACCAAAAGCAAAGAATCTTTCCTGAATAAACTGAATGCTTCGAAGGTCAGCAAAGCAAGGGCAGGGGTTTGGGGACTATGGCTTCAGGGGACATCTAAGTCAATTGGCAAAATAAAATCTATTAAGAAAACATTCTGCATCCCACTTTGAAGTGTGGCGTCTGGAGTCTTAAACACTAGCAAGCGGCCATCTAAGATGCATCAATGAGTCTCAACCCACCTGGATCAAAGAAGGTAATTATGAGCCCTAGAGACAGAAAGGGCTACACGAACTAGAGACTACATCATCCTGAAGAACTAGATGGTGCCCGGCTACAACCAATGACTGCCCCGACAGGTAACACAACAGAGAACTCCTAGGGAGCAGGAGAGCACTGGGATGCAGACCCCAAATTCTCATAAAAAGACCAGACTTAATGGTCTAACTGAGACTAGAAGGATCCCAGTGGTCATGGTCCCCAAACCTTCTGTTGGCCCAGGACAGGAACCATTCCCAAAGACAACTCATCAGCCATGGATTGGACTGGACAATGTGTTGGAGAGAGATACTGACGAGGAGTGAGCTACTTGCATCAGGTGGACACTTGAGACTATGTTGGCATCTCCTGTCTGGAGGGCAGATGGGAAGGTAGAACAGGTTAGAAACCGGCAAAATGGTCACGAAAGGACAGACTGGAAGGAGGGAGCGGGCTGACTCATTAGGGGGAGAGTAAATGGGAGTTATGTAGTAAGGTATATATAAGTTTGTATGTGAGAGACTGACTTGATTTGTAAACTTTCACTTAAAGCACAATAAAAATTATTTAAAAAAAAAAAAAAAGACTTCACCAAAAGAGTAAAAAGAGAACCTACAGACTGGGAAAAATTAAAAATATATATATATATATACATATATATTACAGCAGTGGGTTTTTTTTGTTTTGTTTTTATAGAGAGAGAGAGAGAGCCCTGGTGGCGAAGCGGTTAAGAGCTACAGCTGCTAACTAAAAGGTTGGCAGTTTGAATCCATGCTCCATGAAAAACCGACGCTCCATGGAAACCCTATAGGGCAGTTCTACTCTGTCCCATAGGGTTGCTATGAGTCGGAATCGGCTTGACAGCAATGGGCTGGGTTTTTATATATAATTTTTAGATGTCTTTCAGCAGCTACCAAAATGTCAGCAGTTTGAATCCAGCCACTCCCTGGAAACCCTATGGGGCAGTTCTACTCTGTCCTATAGGGTCACTATGAGTTGAAATCAACTCAATGGCAACAGGTTTGTTTTGTTTGTTTGTTTAAATGGAAACACACATAAAATAAGGTTATGTATTATATGTATTGACCAGCTGACTTGCAGGAACTTAACCATGTAATTCCCTTAGGAGCAATGGTTCAGTATTCACTAGTTCATTGTTTGTGGCTAATAACAAAAATCAACTGTAGATGTCTAGAAAATCACTGGAAGGATACACGAGAAAACTGGTAATGGCAATTATGGTTGTTGATTCTTAGGAAGTGGGCTGGGGGACTAGGTGATGAGGTATGGAAGGTAGGTATACTTTTCACTACATATCCTTTAGTCCTGTTTGAATTTGTATCATATATATAGTTACCTTTCAAATTTTAAATAACATATTTCATACAGTTCACCTTCAACATCTTATTCTGAAAAAAAAAATACTCATTGGTTCTATGGAAAATACAAAAAAGTAGGACGTGTCCTCAAGGATATTACAATTTGGAGGAGGGAAGTATAATGCATGTTTATAATTTTTTTTAAAGGCGATGCAAAAGAAGGAAGTTGGACCCCTGCTTCACGCCACATACAAACGACTCAAAAAGAGATCACAGACCTAAATGTAAGAGCTAAAACTATGAAACTTTCAGAAGAAAATGGAGTAACTCTTTGTGCCCTTGTGTTAGGCAAAGCCTTCTTAGATATGACACCAAAAGCACACAAGCAACAACAACAAAAAAAAATAGATAAACTGGACTTCATCATAATTAAAAACGTCATTTTGCAAATCATACCATCATGAAAGTAAAAAGACACAACGGGAGAAAATATTTCCATATCATGTATGTATGTGAAACAAAGGCTTGCTGTCCTTGCTTCTAAGGAGATTCTGGCTGTACTTTTTCCAAGTCAGACATTTTCATTCTTCTGGCAGTCCATGGTATAACCAATATTCTTCGCCAACACCATAATTCAAAGGCATCAATTCTTCTTCAGTCTTCCTTACTCATTGTCCAGCTTTCACATGCATATGAGGTGACTGGAAATATCACGGCTTGGGTCAAGCACACCTTCGTCCCCAAAAATGTTATCTTTGCTTTTTAACACTTTAAAGAGGTCTTTTGCAGCAGATTTGCCCAATGCAACATGTGATTTGATTTCTTAACTGCTGCTTCCACGAGTGTTTATCCAAGCAAAACGAAATCCTTAACAACTTCAATATTTTCTCTGTATATCACGATGTTGCTTACTGGTCCAGTTGTGAGGATTTTTGTTCTTTATGTTCAGGTGTAATCCATACTGAAGGCTGTAGTCTTTGATCTTCATCAGTAAGTGCTTCAAGTCCTCTTCGCTTTCAGCAAGCAAGGTTATGTTATCTGCATAACGCAGGTTGTTAATGAGTCTTCCGCCAATCCTGATGCCATGTTCTTCTTCATATTGTCCAGCTTCTCAGATTATGTGCTCAGCATACAGATCAAATAAGCACGGTAAAAGGACACAGCCTTCACGTGCACCTTTCCTGATTTTAAACCATGTAGTATCCCCTTGTTCTTTTGAGTGACTGCCTCTTGTATGTACAGATTCATGGCTTGGGTCAGGCCACACCTTAGTCCTCAAAGTGATATCCTTTGCTTCTTAAAACTGTAAAGAGAATAATTAAGGGTTCTGGAATTCCCATTCTTCACAATGTTATCCATAATTTGTTATGACCCACACAGTCAAATGCCTTTGCATAGTCAATAAAACACAGGTAAACATCTTTCTGGCATTCTCTGCTTTCAGCCAAGATCCACCTGGCATCAGTAATGATATCCCTTGTTCCACGTCCTCCTCTGAATCCAGCTTGAATTTTTGGCAGTCCCTGTCAATGTACTACTGCTGCAACCATTTGTGAATTATCTTCAGCAGAAGTTTATCTGTATGTGATATTAATGATATTGTTCAATAATTTCCACATTCTGTTGTATCACTTTTCTTTGGAATGGGTACAAATATGGATCTCTTCCAGTTGGTCGGCCAGGTAGCTGTCTTCCAAATTTGTTGGCATAGAAGAGTGAGCATCTCCAGTGCTACATCTGTTTGTTGAAACATCTCACTTGGTATTCTGTCAATTCCTGGAGCCTTGTTTTTTCACCATTCCCGTCAGTGCAGCTTCAACTTCTTCCTTCAATACCATCATTTCTTGATCATATGCTATCTCCTGAAATAGCTGAACATTGACCAGTCCTTTCAGGTAGAGTGACTCTGTATATTCCTTCTACCTTCCTTTGATGCTTCCTGGATTGCTCAATATTTTGCCCATAAAAACCAAACAAATCAAACCCCTTGCCATCAAGTTGATTCCAACTCATAGCAACCCTATAGGACAGAGTAGAACTGCCCTGTAGGGTTTCCAAGGAACATCTGGTGGATTCAAACTGCCGATCTTTTGGTTAGCACTGAGTTCTTAACCGCTGCGCCACCACTGCTACATTTTGACCATAGAATCCTTCAAAAATTGCAACTCAAGGGTTGAATTTTTTCTTCAATTCTTTCAGCTTGAAGAATGCTGAGCGTGTTCCTCCCTTTTGGTTTTCTAACTCTAGGTCTTTGCACATTTTGCACACTTTATTATAATACTTTATCTTTCAAGCCACCCTTTGGAATGTTCTCTTCAGCCCTTTTACTTCCTCATTTCTTCCATTCACTTTAGCTACTCTACATTCAAGAGCAAGTTTCAGAATCTCTTCTGACACCCATTTTGGTCTTTTCTTTCTTTCCTGTCTTTTTAATGACCTTTTGCTTTCTTCATGTATGATGTCCTTGATGTCATCTCACAACTTGTCTGGTCTTCAGTCTTTAGTATTCAATGTGTCAAATCTATGCTTGAGATGGTCTCCAAATTCAAGGTCATACTTTGGCTCTCGTGGACTTGTTTTAATTTTCTTCAGCTTCAATTTAAACCTGCATATGAGCAATTGGTTGTTCCACAGTCGGTCCCTGGCCTTGTTCTACTGATGATATTGAGCTTTTCCATTGTCTCTTTCCACAGATGTAGTCAATTTGATTCCTGTGTTCTCTATCTGGTGAGGTCCACATGTATAATCATCGTTTATGTTGTTGAAAAAAGGTATTGCAATGAATAAGTTGTTGGTCTTGCAAAATTCTATCATTTGATCTCTGGAATCATTTCTATCACCAAGGCCATATTTTCAAACTACTAATCCTTCTTCTTGGTTTCCAACTTTTGCATTCCAAACACCAGTAGTTATCAATGCATCTTGATTGCATGTTTGATCAATTTCAGACGCAGAAGTTAGTAAAAATCTTCAATTTCCTCATCTTTGGCATTAGTGGTTGCTGCGTAAATTTGCATAATAATTGTATTAACCGGTCTTCCTTGTAGGCATATGAATATTATCCTATCACTGACAGCTTTGTGCATCAGGATAGATCTTAAAATGTTCTTTTGGTAATGAATGTGACACCATTGCTCTTCAATTTGTCATTCCCAACATAGTAGACCACATGACTGTCTGATTCAAAATGTCCAATACCAGTCCATTTCAGCTCACTTAGGCCTAGGATATTGATCTTTATGCATTCCATTTCATTTTTGATGACTTCCAATTTTCCTAGATTCATAATCTGTACATTCCATGTTCCAATTACTAATGGATGTTTGCAGCTGTTTCTTCTCATTTTGAGTCATGCCACATCAGCAAATGAAGTTCTCAAAAGCTTGACTCCATCCACGTCATTAAGGTCAACTCTACTTTGAGTAGGGAGCTCCTCCCCAATTGTATTTTGAGTGCCATATGACCTCAGGGACTCATCTTACCACACTACATCAGACAATGTTCCGCTGCTATTTGTAAGGTTTTCATTTTTTTCTGAAGTAGACTGCAAGATCCTTCCTCCTAGTCTGTCTTAGTCTGGAAGCTCTGCTGAAACCTGTCCACCATGGGTGACCCTGCTGGTATGTGAAATACCATTGGCATAGCTTCCAGCATCACAGCAACACACAAGCCACCACAGTACGACAAACTGACAGAATCACCATATGACCCAGCAATTCCATTCACAGGAAATGAAAACATGTCTACACAAAAACTTGTGCATGATCACTCAGAGTAGCGTTGCAAATATATACATACTTACATACGAAATGTACTATGTATATCCATACAATGGAATATTATTGATCAAAAAAAGGAATGAAGTACTAATACATGTTACAACATGGATGAACTCTGAAAACACTATCGTTATGAATGAATTGCGTCCCCCAAAAATACATGTTGTAATTCCTAATGTCTATGCCTGTGGTTACAATCCCATTTGGGAATGGGTTGGCTTTGCTATGTTAATGAGGCAGGATTCATATAGGGTGTGTCTTGAGTCAATTTCTTTAGAGACATAAAGGAGATTAAACAAGCAAGTGAGCTAGAGATGGGGGAAAAGAGATGCCAAGTCACTTGACGATTGCCCAGGAGCAGAAGCTCAGAAGAGAAAAGAATCTTTCTTCAGAGCAGATAGAGAAAGAGAAAGGCTTCTCCTAAACTTGCCATCCTGAATTAGAACTTCTAGCCTCCAAAACTGTGAGAAAATAAATTTGTTTGTTAAACCCATCTACTTGTGGTATTTCTGTTACAGCAGCACTAGATAACTAAGACAATCATGTTAATTGAAAGAAGCCAGTCACAAAAGTCACATATTGAATGGTTCCATTTGTATGAAACGTCCAACATAAGCAAATCTATAAAGACAGAAGGAGCCCTGGTGGTGTAGTGGTTAAGAGCTTGGCTGCTAACCAAAAGGTCAGCAGTTCAAATCTACCAGCCATTCCTTGGAAACCCTATGGGGCAGTTCTGTTCTGTCCTATAGGGTTGCTATGAGTCGGAACCAACTTGACGTGACCTAACAACAAAGACAACATAAAGAAAGAAAGTTGATTAATAGTGGCCAGGGTCTGGGAATTGACTGCAAATGGGCGTGGTGTTTCTTCTGTGGGGACGAAAATGTTCTGGATTAGATTGTAGTGATTGTTGCCCAGCCCTATGATTATACTAAAAGCATTAAATTGTGTACTTTAAATAGGTGAATTGCATGCCCATTTTTTAATTGGGTGTTTGTTTCTTATTATCAAGTTGTAAGAATTCTTTATATATTCTGGATACAAGTCCCTTATCAAATATTTCACTTGAAAATACTTTTTCTCATTCTGTGTCTTTTCACTTTCTTGATGGTATCATTTGCAGCACAAAAATTGAACTCTCAATAGAGCTGTTTCAAAAACAAAAGGAAAACAAGGTATATTGTGCTGGAAGAGAGATACAGGGAGAGTGACCCACTCCTTCTGTCTTCTCCAGACACTTTAATACACTCCCTTACACTCTCATTTTCCTGACCAAATCTTTCCTATGTGTGCTAACCTTCCTGGTACCTAGCTCTTCTTGGAGAAACTATATCCTCTGTAGCCCTCTTGTGTGGAGCTTGCTCAGTCATCTTCCTTCTCTACTCAGGTTCTCCAGCAGAGATGCAGTCCTCCACTCACGTCAGGTGTTCTTTCGGACCGCAACTCCTCAGCCTCTTGCTAAGAAGTAAAAATAAAAACTTTCTCCTTTGAAGCTAGTACTTTGTTATACCAGTGTCCTTCTTCATTGTCATTACCAAATTGCCTCTCACACTCCCTTATTCTCTGAGGACTAGGTGCTTGCCTCTCAGTTCTCCACTCTGCCCAAGGACCTGCCATGATTCTAGACTTCTCCACACACAAGAATGAGTCTGGGCTCTCATTTCCTTTACCCCACCTCAGCTGCCCACTCTCATGGCCACCTACTGGACCTCATCACCAGAACTGTCTTAATTCTGAATTTTTAAACTTATGCCATTCTCTGTCCTCACTCTCCCATCCTTTCCGTCTTCATTCATCACTCCTAGTACACTTATAATTCTACCCCATTGAGACCTCCAGGCTTTTTCTCTCGTCTCTCTACAGTCTGTCAACCCTCCCCGCTCTTTACTTCTTTGCCTATCTAGCTCAGACTATATGGACTATCACTTTAATTACTCTCTTGCCAATATTAAATCCCTTGCTCAGATGTTCTATCCTGCCCACAAAGAATGACCCCAATCCTGCAGTTGTCCATTTATTCCATGACTGCATCTGTATTATTGTGTACTGTTGACGAAAAGTATAAAAGGAGTATATCAGTGCCATCAAAAATTCACAGTTCCCAACCTCTATTATGATCTCAAATCTGCCCCCCATTCTCCAAAACTACTACATGGGAGCCTTTCCACATTCCTCAACTTTGAATCTGACTTCCTTCTGCTATCTCTGAACGGATGGCATCACATCTACTTCACAGAGAGGTTAACTTGCCCAAGGTCACTCATTCAACTGAGGAAGTGGGAGAATGAGGACTAGAACCCAGGTCTGCCTGACTTCCAAGTAAAAAAGAAAAAAAAGACTTCCAAGTACGTGTGATTAAACCTTCTCTATTACACTTCCTCACATCTATTTTCAGACTGGAAGCACTAGTTGTAGAGTCAGAGGGAAGTCTGAGAGGCTTCCCAAGTTTGCATGTTCCAAACATAGGAAAGCTGATCCTTCTGCTAGGAACCCTGGGACATGGGTATGTGAAAGGACCCAAGATGGGGAGCAGAGCACTGAGAGGCTCTTCTCTTTCATCCCCTATGGGCCTCTCCTTTTCCCAACCTAAACTCTGCATCTATTTCTCGTAGGAGTTCAGGGAGATACTTGTAAGACCAGGGAGCCAAGACCTAGGGAGGTAGTTTAACTGCTGACCACGAATGGGGTCAGTGGTGCTGGGGGTCCAGAAAAGCAGCAAGAATGGTACGAAGAACCATGAGACTGGCAGAGACCTGAAGACAAGCTGTTACCACTCTGCCACCTCCCCTCTCTGGGTTTCAGCTTCCTTGTCCATAAAAACAGGGCATGGTACTCCTTGCCCTGCCTGCTTTACAGGACTGTTTAAGGCACAATATGATAACAGGTAACATTAACGAGTGCCATCTCTGTAGCAGGTACTGTGTTGAGTGCTTTCCATAATCCTCACAGCCCTATGAAATAGGTGTGTTGTTTCTCCCCCTCTACTTTTTATAAATGAGGAAACCAAGGTTTGGAGAACTAAGTTCCTTGCCCAAGGCCTCCAGCTCTAAGTGACATCTGAAATTTGGGCAGCTGCGAAACCACAGGAGGGAGAGTGTTGGTGAACTCTAAAGTATGACCTAACCCTCGTACCCTTTGGGGCATGAATGTACCATACAGTATGCAGCTGGCTATGATTGGGACTGAAGGTGAGTGCCTGGTGGAAAGCATTTTCCAAGGAGACAGTTCAACAGATCTGATGGATAGAGTGGAAGGGCTGTTGCCACCACACTAATTTGATTCGATCTCCATGGACTGGGTGGGAAAGAAGGAGGGGGTACAGTCTGAATGGCTCTTTTGTGGAAGATCATTCTAGAGCAGGTTGAGGTGGGAGAGGAAGTTCCTGGGGTATCAAGGCAGAGCCACAGCAGTCAAAGCCCAGGCCTCCAGCAGGAAGAGAACCATAGTGAGTTGACAGGAGCCTCTCAGATGGGGTGAAGGCAGAGAGCAGCTCTGGTTCTGTCAGAACTTTCCAAGAAACTGGGGACACACAACCCAGGAAATGAGCAAGTTTAAGAGCCAGCCCCACCTGTGACCCATTTGTCCCCTGCCTCTTTGCCCTGGGGTTTCCAGCCACTCAGCTTCAACACTACTCGCCCTGTATCCACAGCCCGCTCTTTTGGCTTCCCCATACCCCCCTTCCAGGCTCATTCTCCTTTCGCACACACCAGAACTCTGTCTGCCATGGCAGCTCCTTTGTTTACTTCCAGAGCTCCCAGCCCCACCACCAGCCAAACACAACGAAGCCTGGCCAGGAGGGCTAGGCTCCAGGCTCAGTCTGGCCTCTCAGGGACAGGTAACAGCCTCCAAGCCAAGGAGGCAGCTCTAAGGTAGGCTGCCCCCTGTACTGGCTCTTGCTTCAGCTCCTGACAGCCCAGATTTCAGGCCTAGAGGGAAGGGACACAAGATCCGCCCATAGCTGGGCAGGAATCCCTAACGTTGAAACAGCTTTGGCTAGGAACCCCAGGAATTAAAGACCCAGCTGGAGAGAGGTGGGGAAAAATCTGAGGCCCCCTGGGTGGCACCCAGAGGCCTAGACTCCCTTCTCCTGGTCCTCCCTGTATCTTTCCTCAGCCAAGTAGAACCTGGTCCTGAGTCCTCGGCCCAAGGACCCAGACCCTCAAGTTTCCCCACCAGAAGGACTTGTGTTCCTCTCCCAAGGGTTCATGTCCCATGCCTCCCAAATGATTCTAATAAAGGAAAGACAGTGAGCATTGACCCTGAGCCAAGTCCCAAGCAGGAAACATTGTCAAGATATGTCTGGTATTGGTCTGTCAGGAGTACTGGGGACGGTACTTATCTAATGTGTAGGCTCCAACATGGTTTCCAGAGATGGGGGTGAGGAGGTGGGAGGTGACATGAGAGCAGCGAGGAGTAGTGAGGATGCCAGCCTGGAGGGCCACAGACAAGGTCATGTGAGGTACAGTGGTCAACAGCAAAAAGAAGTTGCCCCAGTAGGGGGAGATCACCGGCAGCCCTAATTCCCCAGTGGAAAGGCAGATGATGGCCCTTTAAATGGTGGTCGGTTCGGTTAATTCTGTTAGTATGTCGGGGTAGGGCAAGAGGCCAGGGCAGACACTAATGAAGTGGGGATGATTTTAGAGGAAATGAAATCCCTTATTTCCTTACCATTTAGGAGACAACAAACTTGACTGAGGAATGTCAGAAAGAAAACTGAACTTTGTTGCCAGGCTGCAACAGAGCAGATGGAGCTCCAGACCAGCAGACCCTTGGAAGGAACAGGAATGGGGTTAGAGGTGAGCACTGGCCCTGCTCAGCCTGTACTCTCTGTCCCATTCTGCTTCAGTTTCTAGGGGAGGGAATGGGGAGTGGGCCCTGGAAACGAAGTTTACGTGCAAAGCAACTCTCCTCCGCACCCGGATCAATTATTCTTTGAGTTTTTAGGGGCCACTGGGTCCCCAGAGTACACAAGAAATTTGCCACAGTTTTAGGCACAGTTTTGCTTTTTATCTCATCAATGAACATTTTAATCTAATAGTCTAACAGCCTCACATACCTCACCCCTGCCCAAGCCCTCGCCCCCTCTCTCCCACCCCTGCCCAATCAGCATCTCATCTGCTTCGGACACAAAGGCATCTCGAGGAGGGGGTGGAACCTGTGGCTCTCCCAAGAGGAGCTCAGGATAGCACCAGATCTCCCTGAAGAGTCCAGAGGCCAAGAAGGCCCAGCTAAAGGAGAGATCGTGGGCTGAGCCTCATTGGAAAATATCCTCCTCTTCCTGGGTCTCAGTCCCACTCAAAGTCTGTCTTCCTGGGCTGAAGCCTATCCCTGCCAGTCAGGGTGGCAGAGGGGCAGAAATCCTCTGACAGGGGGACTTGTAGATGAAAAGGGACCTTTACCCCAAGTCATACAGTGAGCAAGGCTTTTGGAATCCCTTTCATTCAGGCTGTGTAGAAGCTCCTAGCTGCAGCTTCCTGATTCCAGGAGTACAAGGAGGGGCTCTTATGACCAGTACCCTAGGGATGTGCCACCCAGGAAGTCAGAGGGCCAGTGCTGCTACCTGCAGCCACAAGACTCCACAACCATGTCCTCATACTGCTTATAGACCACGTTGTTCGCAGAGTCGATGAAGAGGATGCTGATGGGACTCAGCCTCGTGGGCACACAGCAGGTGGGTGGTGTGGACTCAGGGTCCATG
This sequence comes from Loxodonta africana, assembly GCF_030014295.1. Lineage (NCBI taxonomy): Eukaryota > Metazoa > Chordata > Mammalia > Proboscidea > Elephantidae > Loxodonta > Loxodonta africana. The sequence goes on from NC_087365.1 coordinate 34,726,569, forward strand.
GAGTTCATCAGGGTCTGGATGACCGCATGGTTCGTGGGCTCCAGGTGAGAGCGCAAGGGGAACTCACATAGCCCCTCACAGTGGAAGGCTTCATACTCAAGGGGTGCAATGATCCAGTCATCCCAGCCCATGTCCTTGAAGTTGACGTGCAGTGCCTTCCGACTGCAGCGGGCTTTGGGGTTCTTGCTGGGCCGCTTGCCCTGGCGAGTGGCCAGTGGGGCCCGGCGTTTTCGCCGCTGGCTGAACAGGTACTCATACACAGTCTTGTCATCCTGGCCAGAGCGGGCCTTAATCTCATTAAAGAATAGGTCCCGTTTCTTGGTGCGGCCAAACACCAGGAACAGGGCCTTCTCATGGACCTGTCGTGCAGCCCGGTCAAAGCCCAGGCCACGGAGGTCCACGGCCCGGCCCCGTTCCCAGGCTTCCAGCTCCAGGCACAGCTGGGCTGAGTTCTTAAAGTTTCGAAAAAGCTTCCAGATGTCAAACACCTCCCAGCCAGACCCATCCAGGCCTGGCACGGAGCGCACATCCAGCAATGCTGCCGGCTGCCGGCCGCTGGGGCAGCTGGACAGCTTCAGCTGGGCAGTCCGCCCACTGCCGGGGGCCGCTGGCTTGGCCGTGTCTGAGGGCTTCTTCCGCAGGATCCGCAGCTCAGCCCCCAGCAGCCCGTCCTTCTCCAGGGCACTAATGTCAAACACGTACCTCTGCTTCCTGACAACAGGGCCTCGGTCATCTAGAAAGAACACCCAGAAGTCATCCACTGTACCCTCAGCAAGGGAGTCAGTCACCTCCAGGTCTCAGGGGAGGGCCACAGAACTAGCTTTCCATAACCTGTTCCCTACTCTGACAAGGGCCAAGATATAAACGGCTGAGAGCGTTTTTCGAAATGAAGGATCTTCCTACCCAGCAGACCAAGTAGGGGTGTTTATCTGTAGACGTGGCTATCGACGATCTGAGTGGTTCTTTGTGATTCTGGGTGCTTTTGTCAATGATCTATGTTTATCAGAGATTCATTAACTTTATAACTAAAAAAAAAAAATTTTTTTATAACTACCTTCTATATATCCCTCTCTCAGCCATTATCTAATTAGACACCTCATTTGTAAGGTAGGTGGGGTGGGTATTATCATTTCCCCAGTTTTCACAGAGTAAGAACCTGAGGCTCAGAGAAGTTAGGTTACTTGCTCAAGGTCACCCAGCTAGAAAAATACCAGAGTTGGAACTGTAGCCTAGAACTTTTTATATCTAATCCTGAGCTGCTTCTACTATACTTAAAAGAGACCTGGTGCTCTCGCTTTATAGATGAGACACAGAGAGGGCAAGTGGCTTGCTTAAAGGTCACACAGTGAATTAATGACAAAACTGGTCTACAGTCCAGTTTCCCCAAACCTCCCAGTCTAATGATTTTGTTGTATATGTGTTTTACCCTATTCAGTGTGTGAGGGTGTATATGTGACGGTGTGTGTGTGTGTGTGTGTGTGTGTGTGTGTGTGTATGATTGGGCTCATATGCGAATATGAAGGGTAATGCATGTGGTGTTTATGTGTATGTATAATTGGGCTTGTATGAACATTTCAAGGGTGTGTATGATCCCTGTATGTAAGAAGTATCTCTGTGTGTGTGTATGTGTATGATTCTGTATTTGTGAAAAACTGTAAGACTGAGTGTGTACAAGGCTCCATAGTATGTACAAATCAGCATGCCTCCTTCCAAAATTCCAATTTACTATCGGGGAGCTTTCATATATTCTCTAGAAGCTAACTAATTAGGCCTTTAAACTCCCCCATCCCCCCTCCCCAAACTCCCTTAGTGTTGGGGGGCACAGGACTTATTTTATGAGCCCCCAAGGGGTCACAGCTTTCCCTGGCTGGGCAGACAGCCAGGCCACCTCCCCCACCTCAGCCAGACCTGCTGCCTCGGTGCCTCCCCTACCCAACCCCCTATCAGTCCCCTACAGGCCAGCTCTAATAAGGAGCCTCTCCCACTCTCTGACCCCTCCCCCACCCCACCAGCCAAAGTCCTAAGACTTCCAGAAGCAGGGCATGTCAGCTGAGAGCAACCTTACCAGTCTGCTGGTCTAACCCCCTCTTCACACTTATGGAGAAACTGAGCCCCTGGTAGGAGAAAGGACTTGCTGAAATCACACAGCAAGTTTAGAAAAGCAGCCAAGACACTAACACCCAGTGGGCAGGGGAGAAATGAGAGAAACAGGTATCCTGGATTAATGATGAAAATTATCTGTGTTCCACTGTCAGGACAGGACATAAAGTTTTCATATTTGAAGGGTTCTCGGAAATCTTCCATCCCAACCTCTACATAGCTGTAGAGATGGGCAAACTGAGACCTCAGGGGAAAAGGGCTTTCCCGAGGTCACATCGCGAGTTAGACCCTAGGTCTCCTGCCTCCCAATACATCTAAACATAGTTCCACAACTCCAAGATGCCCCATTTACTGTCTTCACCTACCCTGCCTCCTCTGCCCCCTAACCTGAGGGCAAAGTTGAGAAACCACTTAGAAATTCATTTCTCTCTCTGCCATCTGAGAAAACCTACAAACCCCTGGAGCCTGGAAAGTTTAGCCAACGCACATAGGTACAGAGCATGGCTTGGCAATCAAGGATCTTGGAGTCTGGTCTTCAAGTCTGCCAACGGCTGGCTGTGTGACCCTGAGCAGGTCTCGTCTCTTTCTGGGCTTCAGTGACCCCCTCTGCATCTTGCAGGAATTGGTCTTGGCGATCCCTACGTGCCCTCCGGCTCTGACGTATCATCAGCCCAGGATCTGGTACGTATGAGGCAAGTCCCAGACACCCACCCCAGGCCAGATGCACATACCGTCTCCCAACAGTGCAGTGTCAGGGCTCTGAAAGCCCCTCCATGCGGCCAATGCCCCTCCCTCAAGAGCCATGCCCCTTCGACCCCGCCCCCTCACCTTGCCCTTTGTCAATAAAGCTGGTGATGGTGTTGGCCAGGCCAGCCTCCAACTTCACGCTGCTGTTGCCTCCCTTTCTGTCAGCATCGGACAGTGTCCTGTACAGAGAGAGCATGTACTCGTGGGGCGTGATGGGGGGCGGGCGGAACGGCTCCTTGGGCTCTCGAGAGGGCCCGGGCTCTCTGGCTTTCTTCAGCAGAAAGGGGCTGGGGGCAGATCCTGCCTTTGGGGGTGCCTTACCCCCAGGAAGCTGTCCTTTTGGGGTCACAGTCCGTGCTGCAGCCTGCCTTGTCTGGGGAGGGTGTCCTGGCTTGGGTCCAGGCCCACCCGATCTGGGGGGCAGCTTTTTGGGTTCACCCTTCTTGGGCTGTGTCAGGCCCCCTGTCTGCCCACTGCCCCCCTTTGCCCTGGCATTGGTGGCCCCCCCACCATAGCTGTGACCTCCTGGCCTGAAGATGTTCCGGGCCAGGGGGGGCCTCTCCTTGGCCTCTGCTTTGGCCAATCCTGGCCTGGCCCCCTGGGGTCTCTGGGCCAAGTCTGGGGCACCCAACACAGTGCAGATGAATTCCAGTTCCAGCCAAGCCAGGTGCCAAAGCAAGAAAGTGAGGAGTTTGGGGAGTCTCATCCTCTGGCCAGCCGCTGAATGGCACCAAAGAGAACGGCAGCAGCAGCGAAGGTGCCTCTGGTTTGGCAGGAAAAACCATGAAAGGAGTGGACCCTCAAAAGCAGCGGCAGCAGCAGTAGCAGCAGAAGGAAAGGCTTTCTCCTCAGTCTGAGACTCTTTAAGTCTGCCGGGTGTGTGTTTGTATCCAGTCCCATAGTGGAAATGCTCTCGTATCCAGACGTGCACCGGTCTCCAGTCAGCAGCTGAAAATAACTCGTTCTTGAAAGGAGAAAGCCGACCGCCCCCTTTCTCCTGCACAACTGACTGAGGGCTTGAAGGAGGCTTGTATAAGGCTGAGGGATTTTTCCAAGAAGGAAGAATGGCGTAATGCTGCCTGTGTGCTCCAGTTTTTTTTTTTTTTTCCCAAGTTTTGAATCCTTTCCAGTGAAAATACTTCACACACACAAACACACAGGCCTGCAGGTGCTCAGAAAAATCTTTTACAAACCTGAACTCAGGAATTGGAAACGGAATTCCAACCCAAACCAATTTAATTACTCTCTGATGTCATGCTGTCTAAACTCATTTAAGTGCGATATATTTATGTGAAAAAAATCACTGCTGCCCTTTCGAGGCCATGGCTCACGGGGGCTCTTGGCACAGAGCCCCGCAGTGGGACTTGAGACTTAGGGGCCTCCCAGTCCATGGAGCAGACTTAGGGGTCTTCACCTCTACCTCACGGAACAGCCCACCCCACCTTCCTAAGGAGAGATGCTGAGGAATGAACTCAAGGATCTTAAGCCCCAGAAGCACGGGGAGTTTGGGTTTTCAGTTAAGTCCTTGGAGTGTTTTCAAAGCAGTTATAGCCCCTGCGTCTAGTCTGGGGCCTGATTTGATTGGGTGGGGGGGGATAGCACAGATGGCAGCATTTACCCACAGTTTCTTTTATTTTAATAAACTTGTGGTGACCCAGAGACAGGGAACTATCAATGCCCACTACACCCCTCCCCCACAAATGCCATTGACTGAGCTCAGATTATTTATTCAGGCTCAGGGGCACTACCACCCCTGAGCCCACTCCTCAGAGCAAGCAGGTCTAGGGTGTACCCTACCATCACCCCAGCAAAGACGTCCTCAGAGTTTTCTTGGAAAGGACTGGCTGAGTCCAGAGGCAGCAGCCATAAGCTGGGGCAGCAGCCACAAGCTGGGGCAGCAGCGGCCCCTTCAGGAGCCTGGAAAAAAGATTTCCCACATACTGCTTTTCTCGTAGCTCTGGAAGAAGAAGTCTGAATTCCAGCCGACTCAAGGGTTTCTTCAAGTGCCTCATTGAAATGCTGAAGCCCCTTCCTTTGGGGAGACTGCCCCACAGACCCTTTGGGCAACTCACCACAAGTCACTTGAGGAAACGGTTCCCTTCACCTGGAATATCATTCTCTCACTCTCACAACTGGAGGAAGTCCTTCTCATTCTGAGAAGTTCAGCTGAATTTCTCCTCCTTTGGGAAGCCTTCCCTGACCCCCAGACAGCGCCAATCACTCTCACTTGTACATCTCTCTACAGCACTTGTCACATTGTCAGAGTCACAGCAGCAGTAGAAAGCAGTAGTCAGGTAGGCTTCCTTCTCAATCTGAGATTCTCTGAGCTTGTCTAACAGGTCTATTTGCACTCCAAGGTCACCAGATTGGTTTCCCCACCTAGCCCAGCCTAGACCAGAAGCTTAGTATTTGATGAATGAAATAAGATGCAACCGGTGCCTAGGGTGTCCAAGTGGCTGCCTGACCAGTCTTTTCACAGTGACGTCCCCAGGTCCTCAGAGGCTATCCGAGCACAGAAGCACCACTCGGCCATTTTCCAAGCTTCCTCTGGTAGTCTTAGATCAGGAAACTTCACTGCCCTATCTGTGAAAGCCAGTGCACCACCAGGCACTCTTCGGGGGAGCTTTAAGGATGGGCTACAACAATAGACTCATACCAATGATCATGAAGATGGTACAGTACTGGGCAACATTTTATCCTATTATACACGGGGTCTCCAGGAATCAGAGCCAATTTGATGGCAACTAACAACTAAAAGAAAGGCTGAATTAACTATTGTCACTCCAGTCACCCAGGTTCACAACTCTTGGCTTCTCTTTTGATGTTTTGATATTGTTTCTCCATCCATTATCTCACTGGCACCTCACTGATGACCCACATAACCAGTCATATCCAGTATCTTTGGCATTTCTCCCTCCTCTCCAACCACTGCCTCCCCCACTGTCTCAGTCCTCCTCCCCCCTTGTCCTACTATAACTGGCTTCTAAGCCTCCAGGATCTCTCCCCAAGCCAGCTCTCAATGGCTCCCCCAGCAGAGATCCTTGGGAACTGCACCTTGTCAGAGTGGCTAGGCCTGTTTCCACAGGTCCTTCCTGCTGCAACCCTCCCTCTACCTAAAACGTACCCACTGCAAAAGAGCCAACTCATGAGCCACCTCCTCCGTGAAGCCCTCTCCCTCCCCCAGCCAATGCACATTCCTTCTGAATTGTCGCCACATATGTCCCGTGCCCCTTTTCATTTTGGCAGCTCAATGATTATCCAGTCTGCTGCTGGCTCCTGTCTCTAACACACTTCGTTTCTCCCTCTGTCTGCACTTTTTTCCTATTTTTTTAAAATCACAACTTAATTCCTTTTAACTGTAATAATTTATTTATATATCTCTCCCATTAGATTGTGACTAGACTGTACCTTATTTCTCTTTCAATATTTTCATTGAAATCATTATTCCCAGTGTTTGGCACAAGGCCCGGCACGTAGCAGATTCTCAGTATGTGCTGTATGAATGAATGAAACTCTAACTGGCCCTTATATATAAAAGACACCATCTTCTACTTTAAAGTATAGTTACTTGCAGACATATCATGCCTTCTCGTTTGACTCTGAGTTCTTTTAAAGGGATTCTGCCTAGCTTATTTATTAGGCACTTTGTAAGCCTGAGTGAAGAATGAAGGAAGGAGTTAAGCAAATAAGATGTCCCTGCACATAGTCTGAAAAAGAGCAAGGGCTCTAGAGACCACCAAACCTGATCTTGAAGCCTGGTTCTGCTACTTACCCATTGTTCAATCTTTGGAAGTCTCTAAACCTCTCTGGAACTCTAACAGGGATCATGACAGTACTTACAGGGTTTTTGTGACAATTTAATGAATCATAAAAAGTGATTAGCCTACTGCAGATCACCGTTCAGCCAAATAACAGATTGGCTTATAAAATAAACAATATCACCTGTGAGTAATATGCTCCCTTAAACAGTTCACTATACGAGACCAAACGGTCAACAGTTACCCAAAAGCAAAGATTGAGAAAGCAAGCAGGGAAAGGGAAGCTAGACCAATGGAAACAGAACAAACAGAATGGAAATAATGACAATGCTGACACACTGTAAAAATTGTAACCAATGGTATTGAACAATTTGTATAAAAATTGTTAAAAGGGAACCTAATTAGCTGTGTGCACGTAAAATACAATTTTCTTAGCCTAGCACCTGGCAAATGATAATGATAGCTATTACTTACCGAACACTTATTCTAGTAAACTAGACTCTGGCCTATTTTCTCATTGCATTTTTACCTTTATCTTCATAACAACCCTATGGTGAAAAAATGGTGAAGGCACCCTTAATACCCCCATTTTAAAAGATGAAGAAATTGAAGTTCAGAGAGGTTAAATTATTTTTAGCCTAACTCCCACTTCAGCATATTCCATACCTAAGAATCTTAACCTGGCTTCTAGAAACACAAGAAGAACTGAAAGGGGGGCGAGGGGGAGGCAGCTACAATATTCTTGATTTTCAATGAAGGACTCATTCAGTGGGCTGGGACTTTGGGGACATAGAACAGTCTCAGCTAGAGACTGTTGCCTGAGGACCAGGGCATCCCTAGAAATGGGTAGGAGCAGGGTAAGAGGACTCTTAGCTTAGTTAGAAGGGCTTCTCAAGGGAGGAGCCCAGGGGACCTGCCTGGCTCTCACTATAAAGGTGACTAATCACTTCGGTCCCCTCTGGTAATTGCAACCAGATGCTGCCTTTGGCAGTGGTTCAGTCCCGACATGTTTAATTACTGGGACGCAGAGTCCCTGGGTCCCTCGAGTCTCCCTCACCTCCCCCTCGGCTGTCAGCAATATTAATGTCAAACTTGAAGCAGAGGATGGGAGCCTAGAGAAGCCACTGGCATAGAAATAATCTTTAGAGTTCCTTCCATGATATAGAGCCTTTAACTTTTATGAATGTTTCCCCAACCATTATCTCACTGGAACCCCACAAAACATCCTTAAAAAGTCAGTAAGGCAGGGTATTATTATCCCCATTCCATAGATGAGCAAACAGTAAACAGAATAATGATAATCCCTTGCTGTTTTCAAGCACTTAACAGTTTTCAAGGTGATTTCACATTCATTATTCTGTCTGAACCTCCCAGGATCTCTTTGGGCTAGTCCAGCCTGGTACAATGGCTAAGTGTAGAGACTTTAGGGCCAGACAGCTGGCTTTGTGTCCTGGCTCTGCCACTTGCCAGTTGGATGATCTTAAGTTTTCGTTCATGTATTAATTATTCAGAAAATATTTATTGGGTGTGGTGGCATAGTGGTTAAGAGCTATAGCTGCTAACTAAAAGGTCAGCAGTTCAAATCTACCAGCCACTCCTTGGAAACCTTATAGGACTGTTCTACTCTGTTCCATAGCGTTGCTATGAGTCAGAATTGGCTTGATGGCAACGGATTTATAGGTACCATGTGGTAGGCCCCGGGCTGGAGCACTGGATATACAGCAAGGGACAAGATAACCAAGTCTATACTTACATGCTGGTGGAAGAGACAAACCCATGCATATGTTCAGAGAACGGTACATGCTATAAAGAATAATTAAGCAGGGTCAAAGAGGTGTCCATTTTAGATAGGCTGGACAGGTAATGTCTCTTTGAGGGGGTTGACATTTGAGTAGAGATATGAATGTAGTGAGGGAACGAGTCATATAAAAGCTCTGGGAGATGAGCATTTCAGGTGGTAGCGGTTGTTAGTTGCTGCTGAGTTGACTGTGACTCATGGCGACTCCATGTGTGCAGAGTAGAACTGCTCCATAGTCTTCAAGACTGTGACCTTTCAGAAGCAGATCGCCAGGCCTGTCTTCCGGGGCGCCTGTGGGTAGATTCAAATCACCAACCCTTCAGCTAGTAGTCAAGCACTTAACAATTTACACCACCCAAGGATTCCATTTCAGGTGGAGGGAACAACAAATGCAAAGACCTTGAGGCAGGAATGAGCTTGACATCTCTGAGGAATGATGAGAAGGTGGTGTGGCTGAACCAGAGTCAGTGAAGGGGGGAGTGGCAGGAGATGGGATCAGATCATGCCAGGGCCATGTTGTGTATGGCCCTGGAAGCCAGGAAAAGGAAGCTGGATTTTATTTTTAGTGCAGTGGAAAGCCCAGTGGAGGATTTTATGCAGGACAGTTGTCTGATTTGTAACATAATGATTAAGAGCTGGGCTACCTGTCTTCAAGAAATCTCAAGCAACTTCATCTCTTTGTGCCTCAGCTTCTTTACCTACCAAATCGGAATAATAATAATATACCTACCTCATACGGTTGTTGTGAGCTAAGTTGTTAAGCTGTTGTGAATAAAGTTCTTAGAACAGTGTTTTGTGCCATGGTAACCACTAGATAAATGTTAGCCATCATTTACATTTTTAAAAGATGCATAATCACTTATCTGAACCTGTTTCTTTACCTGTAAAATTAGGATAACAATACCTGCTTCACAGAGTGGTTTCAAGGACTAAATGTACTTACATATATAAAGAACTCTTCTCTACATCACCAGCAGATAAGAGGTGTTCCATAAATCATAATTAAAAAAAAATAATTCAGTTGTTAATATTGTCCCTGTTTCTCAAATCAGAAAACTGAGTCTCAGAGAAGTTAAGTGACTGGCACAAGGTCATACAGCTAGAAATGACAGAGCCGAGATGCAACTCAGACACCTGACTCTGAAACCAGTGCCCTTCACAGCAAGGGAAGACTGGCCTTCTTTCTCTGTATCGCCCTGCAGGGTAGGTCTTGGCCGGAGGCAAGGGACTACAATCCCTGCCTCTCCATCTGTTCTCCTCCAAACCTCCAGCCAGGGGATCCCAGAGAGCCCCTGCAAGAGCAGAGCCACCCTCTTCCACTACCCTCTCACCCACCCCGCTTTCCATTCCTCTCCTTCCCGCCCCAGCCATTCTGCTTTGTGTTTTTGCAATAAACTTGATTTAATTTTTAAAAAAAATTTTAAGCTTATATATACTTAGCCTATCTAGGTGGGGCGCAGGGAGTGTGAGGCGCTGTGGGCTGGGGTGGACCTGGAGGGCACTGAGAAGATGGGGGGTCACTGTGGCTGAAAGAACTGTCAGGTGTACTGGCCGCGTGCAGGACCATGGCTGGAAAGAGTGGAGCTGCCAAAGAGGGGGACCCCTTGGTCCACTCACAGTGAGCCGAGTGGTGATCTCCACCATGGGGATGAGGGAGTAGGGGAGACATGTCAGAAAGGAAAGGAAGTGGCTGCAGCTCTGAGGATGGCTGGACCCAGCATGGCCTCAGTAGGGGGCCTGGGAGGGAGGAGGCTGTGGGCCCCAAGTGAGAAGAAACCCTCTCACAGCCCAGTCCCAAGCGCATCCAGCACATGTGCTGAGTTCCAGCTAGAGCCCAGGAGCCCTTGCTCCTTGTGCTCTGAGTACGTGGTCACCTGTTGCTTGTCCTGGCCAGCTGTGGACACAGCTGGGGTCACGCATTGCACATGTCCTGTGTGCCTGATCACACTTGCTGGACACCCCTTATGACTGTGCACGTGCCTGTTGAACATGGCTGGGACAACTGAGCTTGTCACGCATGTACCTGTGTGTGTTTTTCACATGGCTCCAGAGGCTGAGTTGCAGTTGTCCTGACATGCCACATGTCATACGCCACATGCTTGCCAGCAGGGTGAGTTTTTTTAGGAGGCTAGTTGCTGGAACCTGCCACTGTACTGTAAATTCTCCAGGAATGAGCTCTCAATGGCTCCCCCAGCTAACCACCTTGGGAACTGCACCTTATCAGAGAGGCTGGGCCTTCTGACAGATTAATCCATCCCACCGCAAACACTGCAGTGAACGATCCAAAGCTGGAAATTTTGTGTGTAGGTGTATGTGTGTTTGCATCATGTATTTTTCATTTTTATTCTTTATTTAAAATATCTTTTATTTTAAAAATAATGTTAAACTCTTTTAAAAACTAATATACATTAAAAAGAAAAGAAATACAAATTCATGATGAAAAAAATTCTAACAGTACAAAAACGTACACAGTAAGAAAAAGTACTCCCTCCCACCTCAGGTCTTCAAGTTCTCCTCCCCAGAATTAATCACTCTTACCAGTCTCCTGGATGACTTTCCAAAGATATGCTACACAAATATAAGCTTATCATTTTTTTATTGAAGTATGATATTCACACCAAATATATCTTAATTAAAAAATTAAATCACACTTATTGTAAAAATAAAAAATACCAAAGTTAATAAAAACGAAAAGAGAAAGCCCCTCCCTCATGTCCTCCCCTTCTTTCCCCACACTCTGCCTGAATCTCTCTTCCCAGAGGTAACCACTGTTAACACTTGCAAAACCAAAAACCAAACCCAGTGCCGAGTCGATTCCAACTCATAGCGACCCTACAGGACAGAGCAGAACTGCCCCATAGAGAGCAGAACTGCCCCATAGAGTTTCCAAGGAGAGCCTGGTGGATTCGAATTGCTGGCCCTTTGGTTAGCAGCCGTAGCACTTAACCACTATGCCACCAGGGTTTCCTGTTAACACTTAAAAAAACAAAAAAACACTTAGGAACCTGGAAATCTTACTGTCATTCTTGAGCTCAGAAACCTCAGATTCTTGCTGGACTCCATCTACTCCTCCCTTCCTACGTCTAATTCCATCTCACTCTTCCCACACTACAACCCTAGTAGGTGAATATTAGGACCATTCCACAGCTAAGGAGTTTGAGGCTCAGAGAAGGGAAGTGGGTTGCTCTAGGATACAAGGCTTAGCCAGGAGTTCAATCACACTCAGTGAATGTGTCTGACTCCAAGTCCAATGTTCTTTCCACCATGTTCCTTCCTTTGCCTTGTTCCAGCAAATAAGCTCTAAAGCTTAGTTGCTGTGCCACCCGAGGCAGCAGATAAATTTTTAGATTGCAATATAATTAAGGGCTCATTTTTTGAGGAAGGAGAGGACCTTGTTCTGTGGGAGTTGTGACCAAGTGTCCTTAGTGCCCAAGCCCTGAATGGTGGTGAAAAGATGGTACCAGTTTCAAGAAGTGTCAAACTCAGGTGCAGCTGGTTACTTAGAGCACAAGTTGGCTAGGTCTATAACCAGACCTGCCCACTGGGGCAGGGTCAGAATCGAGGGAAAACATCCAGCAAATGGAAGGCACCAAGAAGAGTTTTACAGTCCAATCAAACGGCAGTATCAACAAGAGCTGGTTGTCCAGAGGAAATTCCTGCCGTTCCCCAAATATCCTATGGTCTTGCACATCCCAGCGCCTTTACTCTGCTTGGACCATCCTTCCCACCTTTGTCTGCTCATCATCACATTTATCCTTCACAATCATGTTATAATGTCACTACCTCTGTGAGGTGTTTATTAGGCATTGCTGAGTTGCTTCTGACTCACACTGACCCTATGTACTAAACACTGTCCCTCCTCACAATCATTGCTTTGTTTAAGCCCACTGTTGTAGCCACTATGTCAATTCAGCTTGTTGAGGGTCTTCCTCTTCTTCCCTAACACTCTACTTTACCAAATATCATGGCCTGCAAGGCAGAGCTGAAGGCCAGTGCCGAGGGGCCTCTACCCAGAATCTGGAAAGTGTGGCTAACAACCAGAGTTTGGAGGGCCAGGGCCATTGCCTAAATGGTATTAGAAAACCGAGGATTATTTTCAAGCCTTGAGAGCTAATGCAATATGTTCTGCTGACTTGCTTCATGTCTATTATTCCTTCTTTCCCTCCAAGTTCTTCCATTTGTAATGGAAATGTCTACCTGTGCCTGTTCTACCAATTGTACTTTGGAAGCAGATAACTTGTATTCTAGATTCCACAGATGAAGAAGAATTTTGCAGAAAATGAGATTTTGGACTTGAAGTTGATTTAAGACTTTTGGAATGATATGATGGGGTGAATATGTTTTACATGTGGCAAGGACATGAATTTTGGGGGGCCAAAGGACGGAATGTTATGTATTGAACTGTGTCCACCAAAAACGTGTCAACTTGGCTAGCCCATGATTCCAGCCAGTATTGTGATTACCCACCATTTTGTCATCTGATGTGATTTTCCTATGTGTTGTAAATCCTACCTCTATGGTGTTAATGAGGCAGGATTAGAGGCAGTTATATTAATGAGGTAGGACTTAATCTACAAGATTAGCTTGAGTCAATCTCTTTTAAGATATAAAAGAAAGAAGCCAGCAGAAAGAGAGGGACCTCAAACCACCAAGAAGAGCCAGGAGATCAGCAAGTCCTTTGGAACCAGGGTCTCAGCATTGAGAAACTCCTAGACCAGGGGAAGACTGATGACAAAGACTTTCCCCCAGAGCTGACAGAGAGAGAAAGCCTTCCCCTGGACCCGGCACCCTGAATTTGGACTTCTAGCCTCCTAACTGAGAGAGAATAAATTTCTCTTTGTTAAAGCCATCCACTTGTGGTATTTGTTTTATACCAGTACTAGGTAAGGAAGACACCAAGCATGATGTCCTTCTTCAGGTTCTGTTCCCTCCTGATAACATGTCCAAAGTACGTGAGATAAAGTCTTGCCATCCTCATGTCTAAGGAACATTCTGGCTGTACTTCTTCCAAGACAGATTTGTTCATTCTTCTGGTAGTCCATGGTATATTCAACATTCTTCACCAACACCATAACTCAAAGGCATCAATTCTTCTTCAGTCTTCCTAATTACTGTCCAGCTTTCGCATACATACAAGATAATTAAAAATACCATGACTTGGTCCAGGTGTACCTTAGTCCTCAAAGTGACATCTTTGCTTTTTAAGACTTTGAAGAGGTCTTTTGCAGCAGATTCGCCCAATGCAATACGGCATTTGATTTCTTGACTGCTGCTTTCATGGACATTGATTATGAATCCAAGTAAAATGAAATCCTTGACAACTTCAATACTTCCCCATTTATCATGATGTCGCTTATTGGTCCAGTTGCGAGGATTTTTGTCTTATGTTGAGATGCAATCCATACTGTAATCTATAATTCGTACTATGGTGGCTTGGATGTTGCTGTGATGCTGGAAGCTACACCACTGGTATTCAAATACCAGCAATCACCCTTGGTAGACAGGTTTTAGTGGAGCTTCCAGACTAAGACAGACTAGGAAGAAGGCTCTGGCAATCTGCTTCTAAAAACCTGGCCAGTGAAAACCTTACAAATAGCAGAGGAACACTGTGAAGTGAGCCACCCCATACTGGTAGCACTTAACACACTGTATATGTTTGTGAATTATTTGTTTACATGCCCGCTCTGGGCAGGGTCTCTGTGTTACTGTTCTTTGGGTCTCTCTCCCAGTGTCCAGCTCGGGATCTGTAAGTGCTCAATTGATATTTGTTTAATGATGAATGAATGGACTCAAATGGATAGCAGCAAGTTGTTTAAATTCTATTACTAGAGACTGTGTTCTTTTGGGGCCCCAGCTCTGACCTGCTTCAGATCATTAGCTTGCAGTGACAAAGATGGGGATGTTTGGGTTTCTTCTCTATTTTTCTCCTTTTCCATCCCCAGCTAGCTCACTCCAGTCACTCACGGTGTTAACATGAAGAGCAACATGGGGACAGGGATGGGAAGTTTTTTTGAACTGGTATTGTAGTAAGCTGGCTATGTGCTTTCTGGGTCTGGGAGAAAGCTGTCTTTGTTCACAAAGGGGTGCTTCAGGGATTCCCTTCTGGGACCCTCTCCTGCAGTTCCCTTAACAGGGCACCTCTATTACCATGGTCATTTGTCTAGCTTCTTACTTCTGGGGTCCCTTTATCTCTCTAAGAGGCCCTACTGAACAGGACCCTATGCTGGCTCTCTTTCTCACACTTGGCCCACTTGTGACTCAAAAAAAAAACACTCCCTGACAAATTCTGGGAGAAGAGGCCAATCACAACATATCAGCACCCTCCTGGGTCTGCCACAAACCAGCTGGCAGGCTTGTCTTGTTTGCTAGATTTCCTAGGCAGGAGGCAGACCCCAATCACTGTGCTCCCCAACCACAACGGTGATGGATTCGGCCCCTCAAGCTCTTGTGGAATCCACCCCCCACCCATCACTTGGCTTGAGCAGTGGAAGGTAGAACCCCATCAATCTTCCCCCAAGGAGGGGTGGGGACTCACAGCCAGGCCAAAGCTCGTGTTAAAAAAATAACTCCACACAAATCCTCTCCACTCTCTTGACTCTTATAGTCTTGAAATGGACAAGGAATTTAAGAACTTTAAAACAGACTTTAGGTTATTTCCTTAGGGGGAAAAATATATGGTGATTTAGCACCTCACTTTGAACTTTCTCA
The DNA here is from genome assembly GCF_030014295.1 of Loxodonta africana. NCBI lineage: Eukaryota > Metazoa > Chordata > Mammalia > Proboscidea > Elephantidae > Loxodonta > Loxodonta africana. Next base: position 34,741,680 of record NC_087365.1, read on the forward strand.
TACACAATTTTAAAAAGAAAATCAGTCCAAGCAGCCTCTTGGCATGAAGCAGGGAGAATATCTATAAACAATGGGCAGGGCTGGGGGTGCAGGATCCATGTTACAGACCTGGGAGATGGATAGAATATCAGGCATGTTCCCAGAGATGGTATCTGGGACCTACGGAGAGAAGCCCAGTTCATCTGGACAGGACCAGGTTGGTTTTCTTCTGACTAATTCATTGTCTTTCAGTCCAAACCAGCCTCCTTTGAATCCTTCTCCCCACCCTGATGCATCAGGCAGGTCTGAACACAGCCAGACTCTAATTGTGTCTGGTTTAAGTCTTTTCCCATAGGGCTCTTGGGCCCCAAGCAATTCAAGTAATGCATGGGCACCTGCTTCTAGGTCTCAAATGTTCCTGGCACTTTACAGTATGTTTGTGGGCTGATGCGCTCTCAGCAGCTAGAGAACCTCTAGGGAGCAATGTTACCCACTTTCACACACCAGCTGACTCCACTTCCTGCTCAGGCCCAGAAAAAAGGCTCTGTTGTACTACTTTATAGTTTTAATACAATTTTCAACTTGCTGTTAATACATTGTATTATTATCCAATACTACTACATAATAAACGTTCAGTAAATATTTGCTGGGTAAGTGAATAAACACGGGAATGAATGAATGAATTTCCCTTCATAAAGATTATTATTTTGTTTAAATCCCCTTCCACTTCAGTCACTCTATTAGTATGTCTTAGAAGCCTGAAACCTTTGCTAACCCCTCACTGTCTCAAAATATACTGTGTAGTTTGCGATGGATTTTACATCATTAACTTTGCCTTTTGATAACAATAAGGCTGACTTGATTCATTCGTTCGACAAATACTTATTTAGCACCTACCATGGGTTCTCCAGAAGACCGGCTTAAGCAGAATATTAGACAAATCGCAGTTCTTTGGACGGATGTAGGACATGCAGGCAAAAGGAACAGCCTGTACAAGGACATGGAGGCGAAACATAACTGCTGCGTGTTCGAACGACTCTAAGTAACTATGCTGTGTCATCTGGCCTGAGGTTGCCTGGAGCGCCGGAGTGTGAAAAGGAGAAAAGCCTAAACCCGGTCGCCCTGCAGGTTTTACCGCAACCGGGAGCTAGCCGCCTTCTGCTGCACGCAGTTGTAATTGCCGTACTTGGGTTGGTGGGTGGAGCAGTGCGCGGGAGCGCCTAGAACCAGAGACGCATGCGCAGTGTGTAACTACGAAGTCAAAAGGGGGACAAAGGAGGGCAAGTTTTTTCTGCTCCCAAACCCAGCTGCTCGAACCCAGCGACTCTGACGGTCCCCAGCTCTGGCGATGGATCTCATGCCTCTTAATATAACCTTGCCCTTTTCCTTGTGGACCTCGCTAGTAAATCGGCTGCCAGGACGCAACATGGCGGCAGGACCCGGACGCCTGCGCAGTCCTCCTGCGGGCGCGCTATGCGGGGGGACCCAGCCGGAGGGCGGGAGTTTGGGGGCGGGGCCTGGGGCTCAGCGGGGTGGTGGGCCCCCGCCCCCGCCGGGCCTTTGCGGCAGGTCCAGCTGCTCCCGTACTGAGGAACTCGCTGGGAGTCCCCGGGAGCCGATCGTGGTGAGGTGGTACCTCGAGGGCAGGCGGGAGGTGCCTGGGTTAACGGTCCGAGGTTTAGAGGCCGGTCCGCCTAGGGCGCCCGAGGGAATCCCGTTCGGGCAGCAGCCCCCCGTTACCCAGGAGGAAACCGAGGCCCAGAGAGGGACTGGGACCTGTCCTAGGGCTCCCGGCTGGCTTGCTTTAGCTTCCCACTGCCACCACCACTCGGGATTCCAGTCCACGCAGAAAGGGAGCTTCCCAAACCTCATATCCAAAAGCCAAAAACCCCCGGATTGTCAGGATAAGGCACGGCACCCTCCGGCGCATCTCGCTCCCTGTGCCCTTGAGGTTTTGCAGTAATCTGTCTGAAAACCCAATCCCGCTACCACCCCCGCTGTGGAACTGTGGTTCTTCGTGACCCAACTCAAGTATCACTTTCTCGAAACCTTTCCCACCCTCTTTCCCCTGACTCAGTTAACCTTGCTTCTCCATTCCTGCACGCTTTGCACCGATTTGCTTTTCCTGCTCATTTTATGCACCATGAGCTGTTTGGGGGCATTAGGCCTTGCCTTTTTCCTCTCTATATCTCAGGGTGTAGCACGTGATGATGATGGTGATAATAGCTAATAATAACTGAATAGTCACAAAGTGTCAGCTGCTACGAAATGCATTACATGTCAAGGCCCACGTAGTCCTCACAGCAATTCTATGAGTTGGTGTGTTGTCTTCACATTTTCACACGAAGAAACTGAGGCACTCAGAGGTTAAGCAATTTGCCTGGAGTCTCGCAAGTTAACAAGTGAGTGAAGCTGGGAAATGAATTCTAGACTGTCCCCAGGGCATGTGAAAATTTCAGTAGATTGCCTTTGGGTTTGGTCAGTGTTTGTGGCTATTCACATCAACCCCATGAGTTATGGAGACCACCGTTCTGATCCTCATTTTACTGAGAAAGTTCAGAGAAGAGAATTGATGTTCCCAAATTTACAGAGTGATTTCATGACAGAACTAAGACGAGAACCTAATTTGTTGTCCTGCTGGTTCTCCCTCTGTTCCTTCAGCCACACTCTTTCTTTGCACCTTTTCTATCAGAGAGCTGCATATGTAGACCTTACCATCTCACACCTTACATGTAATGCCCCTCACCAGAGCTATAATTTCATATTTTGTGTTTTAGGAGGCAGGCGAATGTCATGGAGAGAGCATAGAGTTTGGAATCATATTGCTCTGCCACTGACCAGTTATATTTTCATTTTGAGCCTCAGTTTCCTCGTCTGTAAAATGAGGAAAATAATTTTATATTAAAGGGTTTTAATGAAGATTACAGGTAATTGTGAGAGAGTCAAGTGCTGTACAAACTGTAGATTAGATCCATAGTCCCTGGTTATAGACCCCAGGTTAAAGGCCTCTTTTTTGCCTTTTAAAGGGTTATAGACCTATCAGCATTTTGCAAGGCCATGGATGACACTATGGATCATGTTACCCAATGTCCTTATATTCAGTCATTCATGCAGTCAGGTATTTAATGGGCACCTGCTATGTGCCAGCCGCTGTTTTAGAAACTGGGAATACAACAGCCAATAAAGTATTCATTTTGTGCTTGTGAAATTCACATTCTGGTGGGAAAGAGACACATAATAAACAAGCACGTAGGGACAAATAAAGCACGGAAGAGAAAAAGAAATGCCAGTGTGTCTGGAGAGGTGGTGCTGGTTTATACTGAGTGGTCAGAAAACAACTTAATGAGAGGGTGGCATTTGAACAGAGATCTGAAGGTGGTGAGGGAACGATTCAAGAAGATGACAGGGAAGAGGCCCTGAGGTGGGTGTGAGGTGGGTGTGTGCTTGGTGCGTTCCAGGCGTGCACAGCAAGGAGGGCAGTGTGGCTGGAGGGGTGTGAGTAAAGAGGAGGGGAATAGGAAATGGAATTAAAACAATTGAGGACTGGGTCTAATAATTAGGACCATGTAGGCCATTATGATTTTGTTAGGTGCCATCAAGTCGATTCCGACTCATAGTCAGCCCATGTGACAGAGTAGAAGTGCCCCGTAGGGTTTTGTAGTGCGTAGTCTTTACGAGAACAGGTTTCAGTGGAGCTTCCAGAGTAAGACATACTAGAAAGAAAGGCCTGGATTCCTACTTCTGAAAATTAGCCAGTGAAGACCTTATTGATCACATCAGAGCACTGTCTAACTTGATTCCTTTGGACACAGCATCAGGAGGGATCAATTGCTAGGGGAAAATACTGTGTTTCGTGAAATAGGGGACCAATAAGGGTGAGGGAGACCCTTGGTGAGATGGATTGGCACAGTAAGCAACAACAGACTAGAACATGGTGGCGATTGTGAGGATGATGCAGAACTGGGCAATGTTTAGCTCTGTTGTACATACAGTTGCCTTGACTTATGACGAGGAGTCAACTGGATGGCAGCTATCTGTTTATCTGTCTAGGCCATTATAAGGATTTTGGCTTTTACCCTTGAGTAGCCATTCAGAGGGTTCTAAGCAGCACAATGTTTTATGTTCTAAAAGGATCAATCTGGCTGTTCTGCTGAGGAAAAAAAAAATTAGGAAGCAAAGATAGAAGCATAGAGACCAGTTAGAAAGCTCTCGAAGTGATTCAGGTGTATTATCTATTGCTGCTCAAGAAATTACTTCAAAATTGAGTAACTTAAAACAACAAACATTATCTCATACAGTGTCTGGGTCAGGATTCCAGGAACAGTTTAGCTGGGTGATTCTGGCTTAGGATTTCTCATAAAGTTAGAGTCAGGTTGTCACTTGGGGCTGTGGTGGTCTGAAGGCTTCAGCCGGGGCTGGAGGATCTGCTTCCAAGTTGGCTCATCCGTAGGGCTGTTGGCAGGAGGCCTCAGTTCCTTGCCACAGGGCCTCTTCACAGGGATGCTTGAGTGTCCTGAAGACATGGCAGCTGGCTTTCCCCAGAGCGGATGATCAGAGAGAAGGAGAGAGAGAGCTAGCAGGGAGCAGGAGTCCTTTTATCAGCTTGTCTTGGAAGTCATTTCCACTTTATTCTTCTTTATTCCACTTTATTTTAAAAACCTAATCAGTTGCTGGAAACCCTGGTTAAGTGCTACGGCTGCTAATCAAAGGGTCGGCAGTTCGAATCCACCAGGTGCTCCTTGGAAACTCTACAGGGCAGTTCTACTCTGTCCTATAGGGTCGCTATGAGTCGGAATCGACTCAACGGCGCTGGGTCTGGTTTTTTTGGTTTAATCAGTTGCTGTCAAGTCGGTTCAGACCTCATGGTGACCCTGTGTATGTCACAGTAGAACTGTACTCCACAGGGTTTTCGATGACTAATTTTTTGGATGTAGATCACTAGACCCTTCTTCCGAGGTACCTCTGGTTGGACTGAAACCACCAACCTTTCAGTTAGCAGCGTGTGTTAACCATTTGTACCACCCAGGGTTAAGGTTAAGGAGAGAAGATTAGGATCCACCTCTTGAAGGAAGGAATATCAAAGAATTTGTGGATATACCTTAAAGCCTCCATACCAGGCAAGAGAGAGTGGCTTGGCTTAGAATGGTGGTGATGTGGGGTTGAAAAGTGATAGGATCTGGGAATGTTTGAAGGTAGAGCCAGCAAGAGATTTGCTGATAGGTTGGTTATAGGGTGTGGGAAAATAGAATAAGTATGACTATAAAGCTTTTGGCTTGAGCAGCCAGAAAGTTGGAATTGCCATTTATTCAGATGGGAAAGGTTGCAGGAGTTCACTTTTGGATAAATTAATGGAGAAATGACATTTAGACACGTAAGTGGAGAAGTTAAATAGATATTTGGATTTAGTATAGGAATGTGAAGGAACACTGGTAGTGCAGTGGTGAAGCACTCAGCTGCTAACCAAAAGGTCGGCAGTTCGAACTCACCTCAGCAGCTCCCTGGGAGAAAGACCTGGTGCTCTCTTTCTGTGAAGGTGACAGCCAAGAAAACCCTATGGGGGCAGTTCTGTTCTGTCACATGGGGTTGCTGTGAGTTAAAATAGACACGACAATACCCAACAACAACAACAACGGAATATGGAGTTCAGAGGGAGGTCTGGAATGGAGACGTAACCTTGGGAGGTGTAAGTGTACAGATGCTATCTTAAGTCATGAAATTAGGTTCCTAGGATTTCCTAGGAAATGAAGGTAGATGGAAAGGAGAAGTATGAGACCTGAGCCCTGGGGCCTCCAACATTTAGAGTTGGGGAGATGATGAGGAGCCAGCAAAGGAACTCGAATGGAGCCTCTTTTATTAACACTTTGTCAGACCCACCAGGGAGTAAATTAGCAGAGCTCCAAAGGAAAGCTGGGAGATTGGTATAAGGAGCTGCATGCTAATTTTTTTTTTTTTTTTAATGGAATAAGATTCAAACAAATTATTTCTGCAGACAAGTATATGCAGTTCCTTTGCTCGGAGAGTAAATTGTCTGTGCCTTTGAGTTTTGGGTTTTTTTTCCCCCCTTTTTGCTTTATGTGACAGATTATATTTAGCAATACCTGTCCCTGCCTTGGGCCTGGTAACCTTTACGCCTCTACTCCAAGTTTAAGTGATGTCGCTTCTATTTTTAACTTTGGATACTTTTTATTTAGATAGTACTCCTTTTGGAGTATTTTGGATGGGGGGGGGTTAGCTGTGTAATTTATATCACTCTTCTGTCATTTCCTATGCTTTGTGGCTATTGGTCTTTAGCAAGGGTCTGGACCTTCTCAGACTGATTCCAGCAAAATTAGGATGTAGGTTTTGTTCATTTCAGTACCACAATGGCGGAGTCTGGGTATGGCGGAGTGCCTGATACTGGGTTGGACTTCGTGAGTGTTTATGGGATAAATTCATGTTTAAAAGAAGTGAATCTTTTCCTTTTCCTGCAGTAATGATAACATCTGTTCAGTGCAGTTTACAAAGTACACTGACACCCATTATCTCATTTGAATGCAACCCAGTCTCTTAACCATTTGCCAGCTGCTAGCCTTTTTCTTTTCTGAGAGACATGGAAACCTACCTTTCCTTTGGAGCTCTGCTAGTTTATTCCTTGGTGATCTGACCCATAAAAAGAAAGAATTTTGTTGTTATCTGGTAGGTTCTGAATCACAGTGATCCTATAGGACAGAGTAGAATTGCCCCCTTGGGTTTCCAGGCAGTGGCTGGCAGAGTCTAACTGCCGACCTTTATGGTTACGCAGAACTGCATCTTGCGGAAGCTCAGAGCTAAAGCTCCATTTCAGAAAGATTCTTGATGTAATTTTTCTCTGTCCTCTCCCTCTTTTTTATTCTTGTCTTAGCAAATTTTCAGTTTCATAGTTTATGGGAATTTTTAGAGGCTTTCATTATAAAACAAGGAGCTCTGGTGGCACAAGGGTTGAATGCTTGGCTGCCAACCTAAAGGTTGGTGGTTGGAACCCACCCAGCAGTTCTGCGGTAGAAAAACCTGGTGATTTGCTTCCATATAGATTACGGCCTAGAAAATCCTATGGGGCAGTTCTACTCTGTCACATGGAGTTGCTATGAGTCGAAATCGACTCTACAACACCTAACAACAACAATCATAGAACACTTCAAATCATTTTTTACAATAAACTTATTTTTTAGAATAGTTTTAGATTTACATCTTATAGTTTCCATATACCCTGCACTCAGCTTTCCCTTTTATTAACATCTTACATTAGTATGGTACATTTGCTACAATTTCAAGTCACTTTTTGAGATAAGTGGTACATATATATAAAATATGAACAAAATGACATTAGTTCATCTACGTAGGTTTCTGTTTCCTTAAAATGAGAGGATTGGAATAAATGTCTAATAGTTCTCAAAATTTTTAATTATCTGCTGAAGTAGAATAACCATATAATTCCGTTTTTCTGCTGAAGCATTACTAACATAATATCACCTTCCCAAATAATATTTGCGTGTTCATAGCAGCCTTATTCTAAAAGAGGATTTGAAATGAGAGTTCTGGGAACTTCAACAGGGCTGCTTATGGAGATATTAGATTGAACTTCATGAAATTGCCATTTCTGTAGTTGAAAGTATGGGTGAATGTTGGCAGTTTCATGTGGTTCAACCTAATATTTGGAAGTAAGGATTCAGTGGAGAGTGAGAGGACCTTTGTTGTTGTTAGGTGCCATCGAGTCGATTCCAACTCCTAGTAACCTCATGTAATCTTTATAGGAGCAGATTGCCAGGTCTTTTTCCTGTGGAGCCTCTGGGTGGTTTTGAACCACCAACCTTTTGATTAGCAGTCAAGCACTTAACTGTTGCACCATCAGGGCTCCTTGAGGGGACTTTTGGATCCCTGAAACTCCCACTGTGTGTGCAAAAGCCTGGCCCAACCCACACAGTATTAGGAGAGAAAAGGCTTCCTACCTCCCTTGGAACAACCAAGATGTACCCTTATTGTTGGTAGAGTGTTGCTGAAATCCTGGGATAGAGAGCAGTTTCCTGGGAGGTTTGTACCTAGGTGGCAGAGAGGGATTGAGTGCCATTTAATTCAGCAGAGCCAGCATTTCACAGAGCCATAGTGAGTTGGCTGACTAGCCTTGGTGGAAGGGAAGGAAAGAAAAGGAGTATGTTTGGGGTATGTGGGAAGGCTGTATTACCTTGGATTATAGACTAGGAAGAGGCAGTTTGGGTGTTAGTACCCTCAAGCCATATTGGTGTCACCCTCCTCTTCCTGCTTTATGTACTTTCCCTACTGCTTAATACAGGCTCTGCAAACTCAGCTATGTTCATTTGCCCAGCAGATAATATAATGAGTAAAGTGAGGTTTCCTCTGTAACTCTTATAAGACAACAACGCACAAGTGCGATGATAAATGATAGTGGGAATCTGGTATCAACGTGAGGGAGAGAATAGGCAGTGGGGGCCTCTGGAGCCAGAGATTTGGATTTTTATATGCATTCTCCCAATAGTAAATGTTGGCACTTAATTTAAATTTTTAAAAGCCATCGTGTGGATCACACAATAGTTGAAAAGAGCCCGCAGGCCACTGATTTGTAACCTCTGGCCAAGGGTTTATATCTGCTAGGAGTGAGACCCACACACATCTCTTCATTCTGTATTGTTGACGAGGTACTAAAGACTAAAATGAGTAAGACAGCTCCCACCTTTGAGGCACTCACAGGTTAGTAGAGAAATTAGACAAATAATAATGATAAAACGTAATATAGGACATATATTAAAATCAGCCTTAAAAGTGATTGAGTCGTCCTGGGATACATCTGGGAGAGCATCCCTGGAAGTGGCATTTGAGTCAGAATGTATGAGATGAACAGTTTTGTGCATTAAAGGGATTTGGGGCCCCTGAAAATCCCTCTGTGTGTGCAAACGTTAGATTTGTATTTCCTGTATATAGCAGTCTCTTGGTAAAACCAAAAAACCCAAAACCCAGTATTGTTGAGTCGATTCCGACTCATAGTGACCCTACAGGACAGAGTAGAACTGCCCCATAGAGTTTCCAAGGAGAATCTGGTGGATTCTAACTGCTGACCCTTTGGTTAGCAACCGTAGCACTTAACCACTATCCCACCAGGGTTTCCAGTCTCTTGGTAGGTGGTTGGAATTATAGACATTATTTAACCCTGCTGGTGGGAGTCTCAGGGCTAATAAAATGAGAGCTCTAACCTGTCCTGTTTGTCGTCTCCCCCCTCTCCCATTGTTATTATAGGATTATCATGGGATTTAGAGACTTGAGAGACTCAGAGGTCATGTAGCTGGATGCCCTCATTTTTGGATGTGGAGTAAAAGGGAAGCGACATACCTGAGGTCACAGAGCATTGGAGGCAGGGCTTGGACAAGCACCCAAAATTCTTCCTTAGAGCTGTTCCTCTGCTTCTCCCAGGTTCGGCTGGCCTCCCCTGCCTGCCTGTGGCCTGCTGTCCTGTGTGGCTCAGCTCTTGGCAGGTGAGAAAGGTTTGTCATCCTGCTGCAGTGGGTTCTTTCTTCCCTCTCATTTGAGTTCCCTGCCTGGAATACCTGCCACCTGTTTTCTTTGTCAGAGAGTGAGACTACCTGTGTTCAAACCCCCAGTCTACTAAATACCAGCGTGTGACCTGGAACAAGTTGCTTAGCCCTTCTAAGCCTTTTTCCTCATCTACATATCAGGAGTTATAACATCCTAAAGTGTGATGGAAAGGCATTGGAAGGTTTCAAGGTATTTATGCTAAATGCACTAGGGTTTTTTTTTTTTTTTTATGCTAAATGACGTAATGCGTGTAAGCACTTAACAAAGTGACTGACCTGTAGAAGCACTCAGCAAGTATTAGCTATGATGATGATGATTCGCACAGCTCACAGCCCCCCAGACTGTGCTAAGTGCCCTTCCTTCCCCGTTGCTGTCGAGTTCATTCCAACTCATAGCGAACCTATAGAACGGAGTACAACTGCCCCATAGGGTTTCCAAGGCTGTAATCTTTATGGGAGCAGACCACCACATCTTTCTCCCAAAGAGCGGCTGGTGGGTTCAAACCACCAACCTTCTGATTAGCAGCTGAACGCATTAACCGCTGCACCACCAGGGTTTCTTTGCACTTCCTTAGCGTTCCCATATCATCCCGCGATCTCTCTATTATTTTTGTACATACCACATTTTACCATGACTATATCTGTCTCCGCTGCAAGACTAAGAGCACCTTCAATGCTTCATTTCACAAATGTTAATTTGGCACTGTGTTGGGTGCTAGGGATACAATGGTGATCCAGGAGCTGTTGGCCTGGTGCAGAGCTTGTCTCGTGGTCAAATAAATTTGGGAAATGCTGCTCATCGTTGCCCCCCTTAGAGATTACTGGTAAACCGGTTGTTGGCTGATTTTTCAGAAGTAGATCGCCAGGCTTTTCTTCTGAAGTGCCTCTGGGTGGACTCGAATCTCCAGCCTTTCAGTTAGCAGCTGAGCATGTCAACCGTTTGCATCACCCTGGACTCCCTTAAAGATTAGGGTCCATATTAAAGAGTATGAGTATTTTAAAGCTTCTGAGGAGTCCTGTAGTAACAGAGCCTGTTTACTTTCTCTAACCCAGCTTTGCCAGGCTTCATGAGTGCTTGTTGAATAAATCTGAGTCATTTAGATAGTTCTTTCAACTCCATCGTGTGCTTTGGCCCCCAGCTCAAAAGGAGGTCGAGGTGGCCCAGCAATGGTTAGAGACCCTGCTGGGGGTGAACAGCCTGTGGCTGCCTAGGAGCCTGTGGCCTGTCTGGCCCCCATGGAGACAGGAGGCCCTGAGCTGAACAACATGAAGCCCCAGTCACTGCAGCTGGTGCTGGAGGGGCAAGTGCTGGCACTACAGCAGCAGATGGCAGAGAACCAGGCAGCCTCCTGGCGAAAGCTGAAGAGCTCCCAGGAGGCCCAGCAGAGGCAAGCAAGCCTTGTGAGGAAGCTGCAGGCCAAGGTGAGGCACCCGCCTTTTCTGGGAGGGGAAACGAGAAGAGCGCCCCCTGGAGCTGGGTGCCAAGTTGGGATAAGTGTTGCAGGAGGCAGAACCATGTGGTGGGAATGGCCCAGACCTAGCTTGGCGAGGTAGGGAATCCAGACCTTCCAGCTTTATACACAGCCTCTCCTTTGATGCTCACACCTGCCACATGAGCTGTGTATTAGATCCCTTTTAAAGATTAGTCTTCAAAGGTTAAGTTAGTTGTTCACATGTGCTCTCCTAGTCTGGAGCTAAGGCCTGACCCTGGGTATTCTGGTTCCAAAGCCGACACAAGAGGCATTTAAAGGTATTATTTAAATGCCCAAGTAGAAGCTATAAGATGCTATAGCCTTTCCTCACTCTTGTCACCCAGTTCCCCTATACACAACAGATTCACCTAAGATCCTGGGGAAAGGCTGATGTCAGTGGGTTTCTTTGGTTTGGACTGTTTGTGCCAGCTGTGCCCATTACCCAGGGCCGGCTCTATTTGCCACAGGTGTTGCAATACCGGAACTGGTGCCAAGACCTGGAGAAGCGGCTGGAAGCCACTGGGGTAAGTGAGGTTGAGTTCTGTGCTCCCCATGAGACCTAAGTGAATATACTTGTTAGGCTTCATTTGCTGACTGAGGGAGCCTGGGGTTGGATAAGGGGATGTTTGGTAGAAGTCACTCTTTTTTCAGTCCTGGAGAGCTTTATCACCCAGATATCTCCAGTGGACCTGGCTATTCTCAGCCCATCAGATTCTGACCCTTTGCTCTCTAAGGATGAAATTCAGCTTCAGGAAACGTAATCAAATTGGAAAAAAACAGTTGCCATCAAGGTGATTCCATCTCATGGTGACCCTATGTGTGTCAGGATAGAACTGTGTTCCATAGGGTTTTCAATGCATGACTTTCCAGAAGTAGGTCACCAGGCCTTTCTTCCAAGGCTCCTCTGAGTAGACTTAAATCACTAATCTTTTGGTTAGCGGCCACCCCCAGGGACTTAGAGGGGAGAAATGCATTTCTCCTCCAGCAGGTGTCAGTGTTTATCTGTCTTAGAGAAATGTGTTTCTTTGAGGGCCTGAAAAACATGTTTGTGGCCCAGGGATTTATTTCTGCTGCTGACTGGGTAGAACTGGCTTTGAAAAACCCAATTTTGTCTTTGTTCCAGCTCCCTCTCTGCACCTTCTGCTATATTCCTCAGAAAAGTTCTCTCTGAGGAAGGAAAAAAACAAAACTTACTGAGCATCTTCTATGTGTAGGCCAGGCACTATTAGGCATTGTTACGGACGTATGTCACCTAATGTACAAAGCGACTTTCTGAGGGACGTGCTGTCACCTTTATTTTGTAGCTGAAGGTATGGTGACCCAGAGAAGATAAGTAATTTTCCAAGGTCCAAAATTTAGTGTAATGGAAGTCAAGGACGTTAGTGAAAGAGGTATCTTATGATTCTTAGTTTGAAGGTTTTTCTCACTATCAAATGTCATCTTTCAAAAGGGGTCACTGGTTTATTTTGGGAAAGAGAAATGCAGTAGATTTGCTTTCAGGATTCAGTGATTGAGAAAAGAATATTGCTAACAAAGGGGAGAGATAATAAAAAGAAAGTAGGCTGGTGTCAAAGGGGCATTAAGGAGTCGGTCTGAGTGATGTTCTCTGTGGAAGTAAATAAAGCTTGTCTCTGTCTGGCCAGGGGCCGATCCCTCAGAGGTGGGAAAGCATGGAGGAGCCAAACCTGGAACAGCTGCTAATCCGATTGGAGGATGAGCAACAGAGGTGATGGACCCCAAATTCCCTGGCCTGGGTGATTGGCTGATGGGTGGACAAGGTTGATGGGAAACCTCTGTCCTGAGGGCTAACATGGATTAACACCATGGACTTCAGCCTGAGCCTGTAATTCCTGCCAGTGGAAAATTCCAATGGTTGTCATCTTACTCCATGAGATCCAAGGGTTGAGCCAGACTTTTATTTTGCCCTTGCTCCCACCCCTCCCCAGTGCAGGTGTGAGAGTCTAGCAGAGGTGAACACCCAGCTTCGGCTGCACATGGAAAAAGCTGATGTGGTGAATAAAGCCCTTCGGGAAGATGTGGAAAAATTGACAGTGGACTGGAGCCGTGCCCGGGATGAGCTAATGAGGAAGGAGAGCCAGTGGAGAATGGAGCAGGAGGTAGGCGGAATAGGAGCTAGAATGTGAGAAGAGGGCTGTACACTCCGGGCATTGCCGTGGTAGTGCTGGAAGGGATTAACTTCAGGGCTTGGGTGGAAACTGCCACAACCCATGCAGGCAGCTCTGGTCTCCTGGGCCCTTAGCTGGATTCTGGCCTTAACCTGCCTAGTCTAGGTTTTGCTGGCAGATGCATGACACTCAAAGCAACTCTGTTCCTGCAAAAGTGACTAGCTTAGGTTTGATGGACCTGAAAGCTTACTGAGCCCTAGTCTGGAGGTCTGCAGGGGGAAGAAAGACCAGATATGGGTCTTGGGACATTTTTAGATCCCATTTAAAGGAAACTAATGTTTCCTAAGCCTTTGCTTCGTGCCAGGTATCATGCTGGGTGATTTACACAGGTTATGTCACTTAATTCTCATTATAACCCTATGATAATAAAGGTAATAGCACCCAATTCTTGAGCAGCTAGTGAGGGTAAGGCACTGTGCTTAGCGCCTAACATTTGTTATATATATTATTTTATCTTCACACGATCTAATGAGATGTAGAAGTTATTGTTCTTATTTTACAGTTGAGTAAACAGACTGAGAAGGTAGTGCCTTAAGTCACTCAACTAAGAAGTGGCAGAGCCTGGAGTCCAACAGAGATGTGTCTGGCTCTCTCTACAATGCCACATTACCTCTGAGATCCCAGCCTCCTGAGGAAGCAAATAAGCTTCCTGAAAGGAAATAGATTAAAGCATGTGCAACTATTTCCTTTTTACCCCCATGTGTGTGTCAGTTTGTCATATTGTGGGGGCTTATATGTCGCTGTGATGCTGGAAGCTGTGCCACCGGTATAAATAATACCAGCAGGGTCACCCATGGTGGACAGGTTTCAGCTGAGCATCCAGACTAAGACAGACTAGGATGAAGGACCCAGTGATCTGCTCCTGAAAAGAATTAGCCAGGAAAAACATTATGAATAGCAGTGCAACATTGTCATTTCCTTTGCCTTCCCCCAATTATAAAAGTAATATGTGTTATTATAAGGAATTTGAAAGATACAGGAAAAAATGAAGAATAAAATAAAAATCATCCATAATCTCACCATCTGAAGGTAACTAATGACAACATTTTGGTATTTAGTTTTCTAGTCTTTTTTGCTATTGCACGTGCACATGTGTTTGTGTGTGTGTATATATACACGTGTACACGCACACATACACATTATATATTCTTACTACTGTTATGTGCCATCGAGTTGATTCCCACTCATAAAAACCCTATAGGACAGAGTAGAACTGCCCCATAGGGTTTCCAAGGCTGTAATCATTACAGGAGCAGACTGCCACATTGTCTCCCATGGCCAATGGGTTCAAACTACTGGCCTTTTGGTTTGAGGCTGAGCGCTTTAACCACTGTGCCACCAGGACTGTATAGATATACATATGTCTGTTTTCTTTACTGACGTTTTACTTAGAAAGTAGTTCACAGTGTGTGGCTTCCAGTGTTTATAGCCCAGGTGATGTCACAGCACATCAAAAGATGTGGTTTCGTGGTAGCGATTGTTCTTAGAAGCCACAATCGCAACATACTAATGGCACCTGCCTAAAATTCCTCTTGTGTTCAGGACAAGTGTGCCTGTGGGTAATGGTATTTCCTGACGTCTTTAGGGAGAAATTTTCTTTTCTGATCTAGGTGAGAAGTAGGCCATATTCCCATACCAGATCTTTTGATCCACTGCCAGCTTTATTAAACCCTTCAACACAACATGAATATAAACTGCCGTGTGTAATTATCTCCTGTAAGTTCCTGCCCCCTGCCCCAATAGTCAAGAGAAATCTAAGACTCCTATGTTGGCAAAAGATAGTCCTCTGCCCTTTGGTATGACCTGGGTTTCTGAACACATAGTTCTTCAAGGACTATCTGAAGGGGGAGCATGGTCGCCTTCTCAGCCTATGGAGGGAGGTGGTGACCTTTCGACGCCACTTCCTGGAAATGAAGTCAGCCACTGACAGGTCAGTGTGGGGATAAGAAGGGAGAAGGTTTGCACTTACCAATTGTGGACTTATGATGGTGGGCTGCTGTAGAAGGGAGCATCAGAGTGGTATGGAGGGGAGAGGGAAAATTTGGTGGGAAGACATAAGGAGGACATTAGGGAGATTGGCTTTATCTGGGGTACTTGAGTAACTGGGAGTCCCTGGGTAGTGTAAATGGTTAACACACCCAGCTGCTAACCAAAATGTTGGAGGTTTGAGTCTACCCAGAGGTGCCTTGGAAGAAAGTCCTGGCAATCTACTTCCAAAAAATCAGCCATTGAAGACCCTGTGAAGCCCAGTTCCGTTCTGACACACACCGGGTTGTCATGTGTCAGGAGCGACTTGATGGCAACCAGTGGTTTTTGGATTCAGATGACTTTTCCCAGACATACTCCTCAGGTCTCATTGGGTCTGACCTCCATGTTCCCTTCCCTGGTCTGTCTTGGAGTCTGCTCTCTTCCTTATTTGTACTCAGAGATCTGACGGAACTAAAGGCTGAGCACATGAGGCTTTCAGGGTCACTGTTGACCTGTTGTCTGCGCTTGACTATGGGAACACAGTCTCGGGAATCTGATGGATCTGGGAGACTAGACGGGAGTGAGCCAGCCCAGCTGCTGCTGCTGTTAGCCAAGACCCAGGAGCTGGAGAAGGAAGCCCAGGAGAAGAGCCAGGAGTTAATACACCTGAAGAGTCAAGGGGATCTGGAGAAGGCCGAGCTTCGGGACCGGTGAGAGGGGGTTCGAGGAAGAGCTCGCAGAGGGCAAGCTGACTCCCGTGGGGATTCAGGTACAGGCAGGGGAGATGCCAAGGGCATTCCTACCATGAGAGGGAAAGGAGATAGGCCAGAGGAAGGCTAGTTTGAAACCCGATGCCACAGTTGGGGCATGTCACCGGCCTCTGCCCTCAGACTGTCCTGTGCTCGTTTCCTCTCCTGTTGATTTCCAGGGCCAGCTGTGCCTCTGTGTTCTTTCAACACGAAACTACTCACTATCCCATCTTCTGTGTTTCCCTGCCTTTCTACCTGCTGACCTTAACCTGGAGTGCCCCCCTCCCTTCTCTGCCTTATCCTTTAAGGCATAGTTCAAATGCCACCTCATCTACGAAGCCTCTGACCTCAATAGGCAGAAGTAATCTATTAAATTACTATGCCCCTGTGGTCTTTCAACCAGTTCGTTACAGCATCAGTCTCATTGTATCTTACTGAATATTTAGTCCCTGTGCCCTCTTTTTTTGGTTTGGCTGTTTTAATTTTTGGATTGCGATGAAACGTTGTTGTTGTGTGCCATCAAGTTATAGTGACCCTATAGGAGAGTAAAACTGCCCCATAGGGTTTCCTAGGCTGTAATATTTACGGAGATCTTTTCTCCCATGAAGCTGCTGGTGGTTTTGAATTGCTGACCTTTCAGTGAGCAGGCAAGTGCTTAACCATTGTACCACCAGAGCTCCTTATAATAAAATAAATTTTTAAAAAATGATTATAAGATGGGTAGCAACCTAAGCAGGGAACCTCACTCATTTGAGTCTCAGGCCAAAGTTCAGTTTATGCTCAGTGACTAGGGCTGTGTCACCACCTGCTGGCAGTGTACATAAATTGCAGGGGTTTTGTTTTGTTTTTTGGTCTCGGAGTCACTGAGAAGCACATGGGCAAAGGCCTTGTCTTAGCAAGTTTTGTGTTTCTAGTGCTTTGCACTTTACCTGCTATACGACAGACAATAAATGTCTGTTAACTGATACAATAATTGAACCACCATTTGGTGAGTTAGGGCTCTTAGAGCTGGTATAGGGTAAAAATATTAAAACTTTCAAAAAAAAATGACTGTCGTTCAATAAATATTTATTTAGCCACCCATGTAATACCAGGTATTGAGCTCCAATATACAGCGTTAAGTGATAAAGATAAAGTCTTTGAACTTTGAGGTTAATATCAGGGAGGTGGACTGTAATCTCTCCCAAATTGTCCCTCTGTTTCCCCTATCAGAGTCAGAATCTTGGGCTGGAGGGACCTTGGTACTATCCCATGTGGCAATTCTGATGTTCTTATTGGCTTCAGGGTGCTTGACTTCAAGATCAAGCGAGGCCTGGAAGGGCCTGGGCCAGGGCTTCCCTTCAGCTCTCGGGCCCCCAAACACATGTTCCAGCCTTAAGATGTGGTAAATCCCCGCATGTCTTCTGAGTGGCGCTTTTGGCTTCCCCCAGTTCAAGGCTATAGCACCATGTGGTGTGCAGGGGGTGCAAAGGGGCTGGGGGTACCCAGGGACTCTGGGGAGGCTGCAGGGGGAGCATCTGTGTTGGGGTTGGGGTGTGCTGCGTAGTAGCTGTGTCCACAGCAGTGGGTGGCCTAGGTAACAGTACTGTGCTCTTCTCTTTAGGGTAACTGAGCTCTCTGCCCTCCTGACCCAGGCTCAGAAGCAAAATGAAGACTATGAAAAGATGGTAAAGGCTCTGAGAGAGACCATGCACATCCTGGTAGGTGATTCTTTGTTCTGGAAAGGAATTGGGGGTGCTTGTCTCATCTAAAGGGGACATCCACTGTACAGCTAGTATAAATTGCTGCCATGTAGGAATGTGGGCTGGGTATAGACCACTTGTTAAGATTTTGGGAGAAGCTGGGTCCTAGGGGTCAAGCGGGGAGGAGAAAGTCAGATTTTTAATGCAAATTATCTCAGTTTTTAAATGGTGCTTCAGATTTTGTATGTTGTTGTTGTTGGGTGCCATTGACTTGATTCTGACTCATAGCGACCCCATTTGACAGAGCAGAACTGCCGCATAGGGTTTTCTTGGCTGTAATCTTTACGAAAGCAGATCACCATGTCTTTCTCCTGAAGAGGTCTTTTTTCTCTCGGTTAGTGGCCCAGTGCTTACCTGTTGTGCCAGCAGGGTTCCTTAGATTTTGTATAGACTAAATAAGACATACCTGTAGCCCTGAGTGGGCCTTTTGTGCTACCCTATGTCCTCAGGCCTTCGCCAACACAAATATAGGTAGGAAGAGAGGAAATCTTGAGTCTTCTAGCTTTGGGCCCTGAGGTTTCTCTGGTTTCTTCTTACGTCTCAAACATCAGTTTGCTGTGCAGAGGTAGCAGCCACCTCCCCATCCAATAATAACTCATTTGTTGAACATTTGCTTTGTGCCAGGCACTTCGTTGAGTAATTTCAATGCATTTTTTCATTCAAACCTCAAAACAAATCTATGAAATTGTTGCTGTTAATTATTATTTCTGTTTTAAAGAGAAGGAAATGAAAGCTCAAAGAAGCAGTTGCCTAGAGCCTCAAGCTAGTAAACGAGAGAGTTGGAATCTGAGCAGTCTAATATGGAGATTGTAATCACTTAATCTGAACTCTTAATCACTGCATTGCGTTGTCTTCAGACTCTTGAGGGACGCCATTAGGGCTCATGTGTGGCCAGGGAAAAAGTAGGTTGACAGAATGGACAGAATGAGACTTGGGTTGGTGTGGGACCAGGAATTATAAAGTCTCTTCTGAGAGTTTGGCTCATAGGCTCTGCTTTGTTCCCTGTACAGGAGACAAATCATGCAGAATTAATGGAACATGAGGCATCTCTTAGTAGGAATGCCCAAGAAGAGAAGCTGTCTTTACAGCAGGTGATCAAGGATATAACCCAGGTACCGGTGAGCCTCTTGTTCTTGGTGACCAGATTGTGCCTCACTACTCTCCTTTCAGTCATGCCTAGATTTCCACTCTCTGCAGGTGTTTGAGCTTAGGGCCTGATAGGGGTGAGTTCCTGAATGTATTTGAAGACTGGAACCCTAAGGGAGGGTAGCTAAGGATTCATGTCTAGACAGGCCTTCTTTCTTCTTGCCAGCTGCAACTCTCAGAGGCTGAATTCTAGCCTCCATTACCTCATTAGCCTCCTCTTCCTTCCTTACTTCATTTGTCATTACATCAGGGAGTGCTCTAGCCCTGTTGCTAGTCCTAGGTTTAGGGGATCAAAGGTGGAGAGTTGAAGGAAGCAGCCATTTTTAGCCGTTAGATATCCCTCTTCTACCCCCTGGGGAGAGGAGTTGAGATGGAAAACATCAGGTATGTCCAGGTTGTAGACTAAGTCCTCTGTATGGACTCGAGGTCTTGGTCAGTAGGGTGGTGACGCCCTGTGTTGGGTTTCAGGCCATGGTGGAAGAAGGGGACAATATGACCCAAGGCTGTGGTCCTGAAAGCTCCTTGGAGTTGGACTCTAGTGGCTTCTGTTCCCAGCTTGACCCCCAGGACCCAGGCAAGGCTCTTACTCTAGTGTGTTCAGTGCTGACCCAGAGACGCCAGGCGGTGCAGGTGAGAATCCCCAGCATTCCTCCTCAGCCACAAGAGTGGATATCTAAACTGATTTGTACCCCAGGTAACCCCCAGCCTGGACTGCCCCTTTCACTTGGTTGACCCATCATGAGGTGCTTGGGTAACACCCCAGAGTGCTCATTAGAATCTTTCTGTGTCCGCCCCATTGTACTTGTGGATAACAGACACATTCTCCATGTCAGTGGCACACTCCACATGGCACTATGCAAACATTGGCAACCGGAGAACTGGGAGACTACTTTCCCCCATACCACTGTACCCTTGTGCTTTCCCAGGGCTCTCAAGCCACAAAGCATTTGCAGATCTAAGATGCTAGAGCCACAGAAGCCCAATGACCTCTCCTCTTCTGTTTCCTCAGCTGGTCACATCTCTTCTCAGCTTACCCATGCTGCACCAGCCCCTGCCCAGCCCAGCCCTGCATTGGGGCTTGTGACATCCCTCCTTTGCCCTTGCCCTCCAGCCCCTTGTACCCTTTCTCTGGCTCTCCCTGCACAGGACCTGAGGCAGCAGCTTTTGGGCTGTCAGGAGGCTGTGAGCTTCTTGCAGCAGCAGCACGACCAGTGGGAGGAAGAGGGCGAGGCCTTGCGACAGCAGCTGCAGACACTCAGTGGGGAGCGGGACACCCTGGCAGGGCAGACGGTGGACCTCCAGGGAGAGGTGGACTCTCTCAGCAAGTGAGCAGCAACGGTTCCTCCACCCTTGCGTTCCTGCTCTCAGTCCTCATGTAGCCATTTATCCACTCCCATCATGCTTTTGGTTGGCTGACCCTGCTCTCCCTGAGACCCAGGGCTGCTCGGGGCTGCCTAGCTTTGGATGGTGCTTGTTCCTTCCCACTTGGTGCTGGGTCTTGGTGATTCTAAAAAAGGTTTCCCATTCAAAAGAGAAGATGAGACGCTTAATAGAAACTGTGCCTCTTCCCTTCGATGCTGTGATGTCTACTTCTAGGAAGAATTTTGGGTCCCAGGATCTCTGTCCATCTCCAGCACTTTCTTCTTCCAGGGAGCGAGAGCTCCTAGAGAAGGCCAGGGAAGGGCTGCAGCAGCAACTGGAAGTGCTGGAGCAGGAGGCCTGGCGACTACGAAGGGCAAACGTGGAGCTTCAGCTGCAGGGGGACTCTGCCCAAGGGGAGAAGGAGGAGCAGCAGGAGGAGCTGCACCTGGCCGTCCGTGAAAGGGAGCGCCTGTAAGTGTGCCCAGTCTCCCCCTCACTGGGGCCTGGCCTTCCCTTCAATTGCATGCCCTCCCTCACCCCCACCCACTCCCCTCTCTTGGAAAGTGGAGTAAATTGAAGCCTGGCCTGCAGTGGGTTCAGATTAGCGTACTGCTCCTTCCTTTGCAGAAAGATGAATACGGAAAGTTCACCCAGGCTTTGCTGAGCATCCACAATGGGTGAGGCACCATGCGGGATAGAGAAATGAGCATGACAAGGGTCCTGCTCTCAGGGAGCTTAGTCTAGTAGGGAAGACAGACAAGTTAACAGCTAACTGACATGAGGCCAGATGAAATACAGGTTACTCAAGCTAGGTCCTTCGGTGGGTCAGAGTAACAGTTAATTATTGAGGACCAGGGAAAGCTTCATGGACCAGGGGTAGCCTTTGAGCTGGGCTTAACATATTTTAATTGGTAGGGAATCAAAGAAGGACTAAAGGAAAGGAAGCAGGAAAGTTTGTAGTTTGGGTCGGCTAAAGGGTAGGAAGGAAAGGGATTATTTCCCCAGCTAATCTGTGAATTCCCTCTGTGATGTCATGGAAAGAGCAAAGGCTTTAGAGCCAGGCAAACTCTTGGTTTAAATTATGACTCTGCCACTTGGGCAAATTTGTAAAATTGGAATGATGATTCTTACCTGGAAGGGCTGTGGTGAAGATTAGAGTGGTGTTCGCAAAATGCCAGCATAAGCCTGACATATGTTGGGTCTTCAGTACCTGGTGGCAAGGACTCTATCTTCTCCATCTTTGGTATGCCCCCTCCACCTGGCCCTAGTTCTTTGCATCCACTAGGCGTGAATAATTGAATCTTGCAGGACTGCCATAAGGGTCATGACTTGTACTCAGAGTGATCTCCTAGGTACCAATGGGAAAGACCAACAATCTACAGAGATAATTATATATTTTAAAGTTTTTATTTTTTAAGTCATTTATGCATTTGTATGGTTCAAAAGTCAAAACTATACAAAAAGATATACCCAGAGAAGTCTCACTCCCACCCCAGCCCCCATCATCCCACAGCTCCTCCTTGGATAACCATTTTAACTAATTTCTTGTTCATCTTCCCAGTGCTGCTTTATACAAATACAAGCCTCTATTCTTATTTTCTCCAATTTCTCACATGAAAGGTAGCATACTATATATACTGTTCTTTACCTTGCTTTTTTCACTTAACTATGCCTTAGAGATGTTTCCTTTTCAGTTTTTAGAGACCTTCCTCATTTTTTTTTCTTTTTTGTCTAGCAGAGGTAATTATATTCCTTTTCCCTTTAGGGGTGGCCACTCCCTAAGACTTCTCTAACCCCTTTCCTTCCCATCTTAGTCAGGAGACACTGGTGGGCCTGGAAGCCAAACAGTCGGAATCCCTCAGTGAATTGATCACACTTCGGGAAGCCCTGGAGTCGAGTCGCTTGGAAGGGGAGTTACTGAGGCAGGAGCAAGCAGAGGTGACCGCAGCGCTGGCTAGGGTGCGTAGGGCTTCTCTGTCAGTTGCTGGGTGGGCAGCCTCCAAAGATGTGTTTATAGGTAAAGGGTATGCAGTCTGCCTCATTCCTCACCCCTCAAGCCATGATCCCTCATATTTCTTGCCTCAGTTACTGTCTTTGCTTCTGGATTCGCTCCCTCCCAGCATATCCTCTATACTGGAATTTGCATGAGTTTTTTAATGTATAAACCTGATTATGGCAGTCTCTTTGTTAAAACCATTCAATGACTTCCAGGCTTCTTGGTGCCACATTCGAAGCCTATTGCCATCTGGCCCAAACTGTATTTCTAGCATCCTCTTCCACTCCAAATTCCCTATGCTAACTTCTCATTTATATATCTTTGTTCCTGCCGTTGTCATTACTAGCTGCCACGCAGTTGGCCCCTGACTCATGGTGACCCCATGCGCAATGGTATGAAACACTGCCTGGTCCTGCACCGTCCACATGATTGCTTACAGATTGGACCATTGCGATCCATGGGGCTTTCGCTGGCTGATTTCCAAAAGTAGATCTCCAGGCCTTTCTTCCTTGCTCCTGCTCGCAGCACTAATTGCATTCTCAGTTTTACCATGTTTTTTCTTGACACTAATACTTTGCGTATACTCTTCCCTTTGCCTGGACTGCCTGTGTCCTCTGTATTCAACCAGCACGCTCTTCCTCATCTCTCCATACCCAAGTTAATTGTCAACTCCCCTGCCAAGCATGTTTGAGTCTCCCAGACTGAATTAATACCTTCTTTGAGCTCCAGACCACTTCACCCTTACATTTTCAATAGAATCATTACAGTTGTAATTGTTTATGTATCCTGTGTCTGTGCCTTACACTGTGAGTTGCGGTCTTACTCATCAATGACTGAAGGGAAAACTTGCTTAGGATGTAACGGAGGGAATGGAGTGTTTAATGATCTTTGTACAAAGAAAGCAGCAGATGCTGAGGATGTGAGCTGTTTAAGTTTGCAGGAAAACTGGAAGTAGGGAACTCTTTCACCCTCTTTGTTTTTAGGCAGAACAGTCAATTGCAGAGCTGTCGAGTTCTGAGAACAGCCTGAAGGTAGAAGTAGCTGATCTTCGGGCTGCAGCTGTCAAGCTCAGTGCCTTAAATGAGGCTTTGGCCTTAGATAAAATTGGATTGAACCAGCAGCTTCTCCAGGTGAGCAATGATTTCTCTGATCTCTGGGGTAGGACTGGCCCTGATCGAGGGCAAGTTAGCGACAGCTACAGCTGGTGCCCATGACAAAGAAGAGTCCCCAAATGGAACAGTCCCAGACAGATTGCTCCCAAATGTAGTTGTGAAATGAGCAAAAGGAACATTTACAATGTGGAGCAGAGCAAAGAGTATAAGGATTGACCTTAGCCATTAAAAATATTCCCTTCCACACCCAAAAGAAAACCATCTTTGGACTTTAAGGTAAATCACCAGGGCTAGGAAGGAGCCCCATGTCCTGTAGAAGGGGGCTCCTTCCTAGCCCTGGTGATTTACCTTAAAGTCCAGAGATGGTTTTTTTTTTTATCATGCTTTAGGTGAACGTTTAGTTTTTTAATCCATGAGATAATAGCCGTCACCAGACAAAGATCTGGCAAAGAGCCCAAGTCTTAAAGAATCTTCTTTATAGGTTACAAATTTAACGTATCTCCTCCCTACCCCTGTTTTCTTGAGCCCCAGAAATGTTTTGTGTTCCATTTTACTAAAGTCTTTGAGAGCAAGGTTTTGTCCTTTTGATCTCTATCCTCATCAGCCAGCCCATCTAGTACCTGGAATGTAGGCACTGGTTCAAATGAATGGGTTCTCCCCTCTCTTATAAGCACTCCTGTGTTCATCTTTGGAGAATAGATTCAAATCTCACTTGGATTTCAGCTTCAGCACCTGATCCCTAAACTGTAACCATGTGTTGTCAATGTCCTTTTACCCCTTTCCCTTTTTGACCAGTAGTTAGAACAGGAGAACCAGTCTGTGTGCAGCAGAATGGAGGCAGCAGAGCAGGCAAGAAATGCTTTGCAGATGGACCTGGCAGAGACAGAGAGGAGCAGGGAAGCCCTGTGGGAACAGAAAACGCACCTGGAGGCACAGCTGCAGAAAGCAGAGGAGACTGGGGCTGAGCTGCAGGCAGATCTCAGGGGCATCCAAGAAGAGAAGGAAGAAATTCAGGGGAAGCTGAGTGAGGTGAGAAGACAAAACAAACTAAACGCCGTCACCTTAGAGTATGATACATGTTCATTATACAAAGTTATAACACTACAGAGATTCCAGAAGTGAAAGTCTTAACT
The DNA here is from genome assembly GCF_030014295.1 of Loxodonta africana. Classification (NCBI taxonomy): domain Eukaryota; kingdom Metazoa; phylum Chordata; class Mammalia; order Proboscidea; family Elephantidae; genus Loxodonta; species Loxodonta africana. Next base: position 34,766,085 of record NC_087365.1, read on the forward strand.
TCCTAGAAGTGACCAGTGCTACTAATTTGGGATATAATCTTCCAGTTTTTTCTAAGAAGAAATGTATAGAAATGGGATGTATGTTTATATATACTGTCTTAGTTATCTAGTGCTGCTACAGCAGAAATACCACAAGTGGGTGGCTTTAACAAACAGACATTTATTTTCTCACAGTTTAGGAGACTAGAAGAGTTCTGTCTCTGTAAGCACTGAAGGTCCTTGTCTCTTAGAGCTTCTGTTCCTGGGCGGTCATCACGTGGCTTGGTATCTTTCTTCCCCCATTTCTGCTTCTCTAGCTTGCTTGTTTAATCTCTTTTATATTTCAAGCGATTGGCTCAAAACACACCCTACACTAACCCTGCCTCATTAACATAACAAAGACAACCCATCCCCAAATGGGATTATAATCACAGGCATAGACACTAGGATTTACAACATGTATTTTTGGGGGACACATTTCAATCCGTAACACATACACATATATATCTATATAAATTATGATTATTTACAGAAATGGCTTTCCAGAATTTTTTTTTTAATTTCTTTTACTACTTCCTTCTAAAAATTTCCAGGATCCCTCTTTTTTACATCAACCCTCTGAAAGCAGCAGTGGCAGTACCTACACAAGAGATTGTTCACAGTTTGGAGTTCTGTGGCCCCTTTCTGTACCAGTTCTGCTACCTTAGCATCCCTTGACTCTCCTCTCCCCTTCGCTGTCTGTAGGAATCTCTGCTTCCCACTCCCCTTAGGCCCTACTTCACACAACCCAGTTTGATTAGATGCCTCTCAGGCACTCTGACGGCACATCAGACTTCTTTCAACCATCACACCCTTCAGACTATATTGACTTGTCTCCCCCATTAGACCAAAAGCTCCTTGAAGGCAGGGCTATGTCTTGCTTGTTTTTATTCCTCCAGCTTTTAGCACAGTGCCCAACATTTAGCAGGGATTCTATTTTTAAAAAAAAATTTTTTTTTAACTAATGACCAGGTTCAAAAGTCACCTGTCCACTTAGTGCCCCAATAATTATTCATTATTTCTCTCCTCGGAGTCTCTTTCTCAGGGCACTGATCACTTTCTTTCTGGTACTATGTGTTTCACTTCTTAAGACTAAAAACTCCTCAGGGGCAGGTCTCCTGCAGTCCCTAGCACAGGGTCTTGCTCACATAAAAGTATGCTTCCTAGGCTGGGTACTCTATGGGATGATCAGGGAAGCAGATAAATTGAGTGGAGGCGGGCAGGGCTCAGGGCTCACAGCTGGGCTCAGCATCTCTGAAGAGCTGATGGCCCTATCCTGGCAGTTGGCCCCAGGAAACATCCTGCCCCTACTGCGCCTCACCACGTTCTTCCCCTCAGGCGTGCCACCAGCAGGAGGCAGCCACAACTCAGCTGGAGCAGCTACAGCAGGAGGCAAAGCGACAAGAAGAAGTGCTGGCCAGGGCGGTCCAGGAGAAGGAGACCCTAGTACGAGAGAAGGCAGCTTTAGAGGTGCGGCTGCAAGCTGTGGAACGGGACCGGCAGGGCCTCTCTGAGCAACTGCTGGGGCTCAGGTAGGGCCCAGACCCAGTTCAGCCAAAGGCAGAGCAGAGTTTTGCAAGGCAAGGGGTAGCCAAGCTAAGCTCCCTGCCCTACGTGGTTGGGTTCTAAAAGAGTTATGAATTTATGGTTGCCCCCCTAACCTTCTCCAGGTAGTTACTACTTAGAACACTACTATTCTTAATGAAGGCAAGGAGCCCTGTGGTGCAATGGTTAAATGCTCGGCTGCTAACCAAGAGGTTAGAAGCTTGAACCTACCCAGCTGCTCCACGGGAGAAAGACCTGGTAATCTTCTCCCATAAAGATTATAGCTTAGAAAACTCTATAGGTAGTTCTACTCTGACACATGGGGTTGCTATGAGTCAAAAATCAACAGCACCTAAACAACAACAACAACGAAGGGCTTGAAGGGTAAGACTTCTTCCTGATTCTTGAATCTCACAGCTCAGTCAAGGAGCTACTGGAAAGCAGTCTCTTTGAGGCCCAACAACAAAATTCTCTGATAGAGGTCACCAAGGGGCAGCTGGAGATCCAGATTCAAACTGTCACGCAAGCCAAGGACGTGATCCAAGGTGAGAATCCAACTGGAATGGGGCCTACTCCTTCCCCAGCCAGGCCCAGAGCCTCTGAGATAGGAGGTGCTCATGAAGTGGAGGAGGGGGCAATGTTAATAGGAGGCAGGAGTGGGGCAGAGGCTCAGAGACCTGATCCTGTTTGCTGGTATCTTAGGGGAGGTGAGGTGCCTAAAGCTGGAACTGGACACTGAACGGAGCCGGGCAGAGCAGGAGCGGGATGCAGCAGCCAGACAGCTGGCCCAGGCTGAGCAAGAGGGGCAGACTGCCCTGCAGCGGCAGAAGGCAGCCCATGAAGAGGAGGTGGAGCGGCTCCAGGAGAAATGGGTAGGTGGTAAATGTGGCTGGGGGTGGGAGAGGCAAACGTGGCCTCCCTCAAGTGAGTGCTCCACTGCTGACCAGATATTGCTGCTTGTAAGAGGAAAAGCTGAACCCCTCTTTCCCATCTTTTTAGTGGCTTTTTGAACTAGAGTGCAAGATTTGATTCATAATGGGTATATAACTGTGACATTATAGATCGCTGCTCTTAGGCATCTTAACAGTCCGGTAGCTTATTCACTGGAGCCCTGGTGGTGCAACGGTTAAGCTATTGGCCACTAACCAAATGGTTGGTGGTTCAAACCTACCCAGAGGCTCCATGGGAGAAAAACCTGGCGATCTGCTTCCATAAAGATTACAGCCAAGAAAACCCTATGGGGCAGTTCTGCTCTGTCACATGGGGTCATTATGAGTAGGAATTAACCTGACAGCACCTAACAACAACAGCTTACTGGGTCATTCAGGCAGTGTTGATGGAGTACTAACCATGTGCCAGCACGATGTTGGGGGCTGAGGATACAGTGAGAGTGACCCAGACATAGTTCTCCAATGGAGCTTGAGTGTTGGGAAAAGACAGGTATTAAATGAGTTAACACATAAATGAGTAAATGACTATAAATTATAAAAGGTCTACGAAGAAAAAGAACTGGGTGTCATAAGAAAAAATAACAAGGGGGATTTATTTAAGTTGCGTGGTTGGGGAAGTCCTCTCCAAAAAAGTGTCAGTTAAGCTGAGATGTAAGGAACGATGGGATGGGGCCAAGGAAGAGTGTTCCAGGTGGTATGAAAGAGCTTACTGTGCTCAAGGAACTGAAAGGAGGCCAGTGTAGCCAGAGTGTCAAAAGTGGGGGGAAAGCTGCACAAGATGACATGGTGGAAAGGGGTGAAACACTAGAGTCACTCCATTAAATAAATGTTGTTGTTGTTAGGCGCCGTCAAGTCGGTTCCAACTCATAGCAACCCCATGTATAACAGAATGAAACACTGCCTGGTCCTGCACCATCCTCACAATCGTTGCCATGTTTGAGACCATTGTTACAGCCACTGTGTCAATCCGCCTTGTTGAGGGTCTTCTTCTTTACCAAGCATGATGTCCTTCTCCAGGGACTGGTCTCTCCTGATAACATGTCCAAAGTAGATGAGACAAAGCCCTGCCACCCTCACTTCTAAGGAGCATTCTGGCTATACTCCTTCCAAGACAGATTGTTCATTCTTCTGGCAGCCCATGGTACATTCAGTATTCTTTGCCAGCACTGTAATTCAAAGGCGTCAATTCTTCTGTCTTCCTTATTCATTGTCCAGCTTTTGCATGCATATGAGGTGATCAAAAAGACCATGGCACTAAGCCAAAAGCAAACAAGTTTCCTGAATAAACTGAATGCTTTGAAGGCCAGCGTAGCAGGGGCAGAGGTTTGGGGACCATGGTTTCAGGGGACATCTAAGTCAATTGGCATAATAAAATCTATTAAGAAAACATTCTGCATCCCACTTTGGAGAGTGGCATCTGGGCTCTTAAACACTAGCAAGAAGCCATCTAAGATGCATCAATTGGTCTCAACCCACCTGGATCAAAGGAGAATGAAGAACACCAAGGACACAAGGTAATTACAAGCCCAAGAGACAGAAAGGACCACATGAACCGGAGACTATATCATCCTGAGACCAGAAGAACTAGATGGTGCCCAGCTACAACCGATGACTGCCCTGACAGGGAGCACAGCAGAGAACCCCTGAGGGAGCAGGAGAGCAGTGGGATGCAGACCCCAAATTCTCATGAAAAGACCAGACTTAATGGTCTGACTGAGACTAGAAGGACCCCGGTGGTCATGGACCCCAGACCTTCTGTTGCCCCAGGGCAGGAACCATTCCCAAAGCCAACTCTTCAGACATGGATTGGACTGGACAGTGGGTTGGAGAGGGATGCTGGTGAGGAGTGAGCTTCTTGGATCAGGTGGACGCTTGAGACTATGTTGGCATCTCCTGCCTGGAGGGTAGATGAGAGGGTGCAGGGGGTTAGAAGCTGGCGAAATGGACACAAAAAGAGAGAGTGGAGGGAGGGAGCGGGCTGTCTCATTAGGGGGAGAGTAATTGGGAGTATGTAGCAAGGTGTATGTAAGTTTTTGTGTGAGAGACTGACTTGATTTGTAAACTTTCACTTAAAGCACAGTAAAAATTATAAAAAAAAAAAAAGACCATGGCTTGGTTCAGGCGCACCTTAGTCCTCAGTGTGAAATCGTTGCTTTTTAACACTTGAAAGAGGTCTTTTGCAGATTTGCCCAATGAAATAAATACATCACTACAAATTTATATGTATTTTAAAGGAAAGGTGCAGGGAAACACTAATGTGATGACGATAGCTATTATACACTGAATGCTTCCTCTGCTGAGCACTGTTTAAAGCACTTTCATGAATTATCTCAGTCCTTAGTACAACCCTTGGAGGGCACTATTGCTATCCCCATTTTCACAGATGAGAAAACAGGCATAGAGATGTTTAGAAATTGAGGTCACCTAAGTAGCCTGACTCCAGAGCCCAAGTTCTTAACCACCGTCCTGAGAGCTGCTAATAGAAGAACCTGGACTGGTCTGGGACACTGGTGGACCTCTGGGAAAACCAGGGCTCCCCTATCCTACGCCCTCGTGTAATATAGGGAGACACCCTAGCTAGGCCCTAGTTGCCGTCAACTCATGGCGATGCCGTGTGCATCAGAGTAAAAGTGTGCTCCATAGGGTTTTCAATGGTTGATTTGAGGGGGGAGAGGGGTAGATTACCAGGCCTTTCTTCTGAGGCACCCCTGGATGGACTTGAACCTTCAGTCTTTTGATTAGCAACCAAGCATGTTAACTGTTTGCACCACCCAAGGACTCCCTAGCTAGGCTAGGTCTGGTTTTTTGGGGAGGCCAACTTTGCAGCCCTGAGTAGAGGGACATGGGCAGCAGAGAGCCAGGGTCTGCTGCCTCAGTTCATCGTTACAGCTGTTGATCATGTTGTGGTTGCTTTAAAATAACAAATATTCGTAGCTTAAGTTAGGGATAATTGCACTTTAGAAAGCACTTTCGCATGTATTATATCATTTGATTTTATAAATATCATTTGAAAAATGATATTTATAAAATATCATCTTAAAAAATCTGGTGAGATAGATAAGACAGGGATTATTAGCCTCACTCTGCAGATGAGGAAACAGTCTCAGAGATATAGCAAGGTCACACAGCTATTCCAATACAGTTCTCCTGCCTCTTCTTACCTTTCTGGTTCTAACAAGTGTTTCCTTCATGTGACCAGGAACAAGAGCGCTCCTGGCACCAGCAGGAGCTGGATAAGGCTGTGGAGGGTCTAAAGAGGGAGAAAATGGAGCTGGAAATGAGGCTGAAGGAGCAGCAGACAGAAACCGAGGCCATCCAGGTGCAGAAAGAGGAAGAACGGGCCCAGGCTGAGAGTGCCCTGCGCCAGGTGAGGAGATCTGAGGGCTGGAGCTGCACGTTCAGTCTGTGATCCCCTGACCTGTGGACACTCCCTTTTCCTCTTCCAAGAGTGCTGTGGCAGAGGGGCTGCCAGAGGAGGGAAGAGCTGCCCACTGTACTACCGGTGTGCAGGGTGATGAGCACCGTTAGCTAGAGGACCTACAGCATGTCCTGCTTCCTGAGGGAGGGCTCACATTTACCACTTCCTGTCAGCTTGCAAACCACTGGCAGTCTTTGCACTTCCTGGTTCTGCATCAGTGGGTGTAGAACCTTCCTTCACCCTCAGCCCTCACCCCATTTGCTAGAACAGCCCTAGAACAGCTGCCGTGTACTCACAGGTGAACATGATAACCCCCACCCAGCAAGCCCTTGCCCCTCCTACCACTCCACAGATGCAGCTCGAGATGGAGAAGGAGAGAGTGTCCCTCCTGGAGACACTGCTGCAGACCCAGAAGGAGCTGGCAGATGCCAGCCAACAACTGGAACAGTTGAGGCAGGACATGAAGGTTCAGAAGCTAAAGGAACAGGTATGAAGGATGGCCCTGGGCAGGGAAGAAAAAGGGGCCTTCATTTGCTATTCCAACAATAAGTAGTTATTTGGCACTTATGCTCCAGGCCCTGTGTAAGGTGCTGACACATAATAAGTACATAAAGGTCTGGCATAACAGAACATGACAGACACCGTCCCTGCCCTCAGGGAACTTGCATTCTAGTGGCAGAGACAAAGAAAAACAAGCAGATGCAAAATAAATAATTACAGGCTGTAATAAGTGCTGTGAAAGAAACAAATAGGATGATTTCATTGAGAGTGATTCAAAAGAGGCCACTTTGGAAAAGATGGTCAGAGAAGGCCACACTGAGAAAGTGACATTTGAGCCTTGACTTGACGGTTAAAAAACAAGCCAACCACATGCTAACAACATGGATGAGCCTTGAAAATATTGTGCTAGGTGAAAAAAAACAGCCACAGAAGACCACATATTACATGATTCCATTTATATGAAATGTCCAAAATAGGCAAATCTATAGAGACATCAAAGATTTTGACACCTCCTTAGACGGGAGGATGACGTGGCTTTGTCTTACATACTTCAGACATTATCAGGAGGGATCAGTCTCTGGAGAAGGACATCATGCTTGGTAAAGTAGAAGGTCAGCAAAAAAGAGGAAGGCCCTCAATGAGGTGGATTGGCACAGTGGCTGCAACAATGGGCTGAAATATAGCAACGATTGTGAGGATGGTGCAGGACCAGGCAGTATTTCGTTCTGTTGTACACAGGGTCGCTATGAGTCAGAACCGACTCAATGGCACCTAACAACAACAATAATGTAGAGAAAGAAATTAGATTCATGGTTGACTAGGGCTGGGGGTGTGGTGAGGGAGAAAATGGGGAGTGACTGCTAAAGGGTATGTGGTTTCTTTTTGGGGTGATGAAAGTGTTCTAAAATCAATGGTGGTGATGGTTGTATGACTTTGTGAATATACTTAAACCATTGAATTGTACATTTTAAATAGGTGAATTATATGATATGTGAATTATATCTCAATAAAGCTATTTTTTAAAAAAAGGCAGTAGAAGCTAGCCACTCGAAGGATACTTTAGGCGGAAGAAATAGCAACCATAAGGGCCCAGGGACAGACAGGAAAGGGCTTGAGAAGTTCGAGGACAAAAAAGGAGGCCAGGGTGGCTTGGGCATGATAAACTAAGGAGAGAGGTAGGCAGGAGTCCTTTGGCAGTCAGGTTGGTGCTTAGGTTTTGTTCTAAGGGCTGTGGGAAACTGAGGATGGTATTATTTAAAAGCAGAGCTGTCAACTCTTCAGACATGTATTGGACTGGACAGTGGGTTGGAGAGGGATGCTGGTGAGGAGTGAGCTTCTTGGATCAGGTGGACACTTGAGACTATGTTGGCATCTCCTGCCTGGAGGAGAGATGAGAGGGTGGAGGGGGTTAGAAGCTGGCAAAAAGGACACGAAAAGAGAGAGTGGAGGGAGAGAACAGGTTGTCTCATTAGGGGGAGAGTAATTGGGAGTGTGTAGCAAGGTGTATGTAAGTTTTTGTGTGAGAGACTGACTTGATTTGTAAACTTTCCCTTAAAGCACAATAAAAATTATTAAAAAAAAAAAAAAAAAGCAGGGCTGGGGCGTGTTCCAATAATAGATTTTAAACAACATAGTTTCTGTGTGTATGTGTGTATACATAGGGGACAATGGGGGTGGCATCAAATGGAAGTAAGGGTATGGTCAGTTAGACTACTAGCAACTCAAGGACCCTGGCCGAGAAAGCCTGGGGGAGCCAGTGCTCTTAGAGAGAGAGGAAAGGGACTATGAGGCAAGGAGTTTAGGGAGCTTGAGGTGGTAGGGCATCATAGAAACAACATGGGTTGCTATATGCCCCTCAACTTTTGCCAACCCAGCTAAAAAGCTAGTATTTATATACCTTCCTCTACTCCTTGATGTCTCTGCCCCTGCAGGAGACCAGTGGGATGCTGCAGACCCAGCTCCAGGAGGCCCAGCAGGAACTGGAGGAGGCAGCCCAGCAACACAGAGATGACCTTGTTGCCGTCAGAGCAGAGGGCAACACCTTGCTGCAGGATAACATGGACCTGCAGAAGCAGGTCTCCGCCTCTCCAGCCCCACAGCCCTTCCCCAGCGTGGCCAGCTCTCCACTCTCTCCTGCAGACTAGGAGGAGCCGTGGCCCTGCTGCCTGACCTTGAGGGGGGAAGGGTAGCCACAGTACTGAGTAGAATGTTGAAGGGTGCTCAAAACAAAATCAAAAACCTGTTGCCATCGAGTCGATCCCCACTCATAGTGACCCTATAGGACAGAGTAGAACTGTCCCATGGGGTTTCCAAGGAGTGGCTGATGGATTCAAACTGCTGACCTTTTGGTTAGCAGCCAAGTGCTTAACCACTGTATCACCAGGGCTCCCTAAAGGTATTCAGACCCTTGCAACAGTAATCTCTTCCTCTGTTGTGACCACAGAGCTTAGGTTTTCTCAGGCAGTCCCAGCTTCAATTGTTCTTCCCATCCTCCCCATAAATCTAATATTTTTATATACCAGATTGTTTTTCCTGCTCAGTTGCTTCTCCTTCTCAGAATCCTATATTAATAATATTCTGATTTTTACTTTAAAAAACACGATCACCAAACACTCTCCCATCACTTTGCCTTTGGGCACAGTTCCGTTCAGCCAATATTTTTATTCAGGCCTGCCTTTATACAGCATATGTGGGGCTGGGGAGACAGATGACTAAGCTGGGTAATGTTGGGGAGGGGCATGGCTAAGGACAGCCAGAGGGATTGATGGAGACTCCAGAGCATTGGAAATGGGCCGGTGACTGTGGTAAGTCTTGAAGGGCCCCAAAGCCTTAGGTAAGAAGCACTTTCCCACTGGCCCTCTACCCTGTTATCTTGGTCTTCATGCCCTTAACTTTCTAGGTGGAGAACTTGAAGTCTCAGCTGGTTGCCAAGGATGACTCCTGGAGGCTCATGGAACACGAGGTTCAGGAGAAGCTAAGAGAGGCCCAAGAGTATACCCAGATTCAGAAGGAGCTGGAAAGAGAGAAAGCCAGGTAGGCTAGACAGGCCATGGAGTTGGCTTTTGCCCATCTACCTACAGTGGTCACCATGTGGTTGACACTTCTTTACTCAGGTCACCTCACATGAATTTCTTGAGCCTTTCAAGTCTCCAGGTCTGGTCTGTATATGTACTGTGTGGAGAGGACACTCCCTGTCTTCACAGCTCACACTCCATTCATTTAATAACTATTTAGAGAACACCCGTTACGCACCAGGCACTGTGCCAGGAGCTGGGGACACAGTGCGGTCTCTGCCTCAATAGAGTTTATAGGTTTGTGGGGAAGATGTTAATTAAATAATCCCCCAAATAAATGATAATAGGTTACGATACATAGTATGGAGGAGAGAAACAGGGTGCTGCAATAGAAATAAGAGAGAGGAGACCGACTTCAGATACGTAGCTAGGAAAGGGCTTTCTCAGCAGACAGCATTTAAACTGAACACCGAGGATGAAATGGAGCAGCCCATTCCCAAAAGCCCTGAGGAAGATGAAAGCTTGGGTGTTTGGTCCAACTGAAAGGGTATGGCATGGTTGGAGCACCGTGCATGAGAGAGTGGCAGGAGCCAGACAAGTGCCATATCATTGAGGATTTTATAGGCCAAGCAAGTGGTTTGCAGTTTTAAGTTTGGTGGGAAAGTGCTGGAGAATTTTCAGCGGGAAAGTTGACATGAGCCAATTTATGATATGTCGGAGGGATAGTAATGACATGAAACATAAGGACCAACGTGAGACCATTCAGAATGAGGAGCAGCACGTATTCCCAGTGCTGTGGGAGTTTGAGAAGGGACAAACCCCTTTGGTGATGAAACTGGAGTCAGGAAGACAAGTTTAGGAGGTTGGTACAATTGTCTGGATGAGAGAGGCCAAGGCTGAACCGGGGTGGGAGTAGTGGGGAAGGAGAGGAGAAGATGGGCTTCAGGGACATTAAGGGAGTTAGAATCAGTTACGTTTAGTCATAGATCAGAAGTGGATGAAATGAAGGAAGAACTTTGATATGGCCAAGGTTTCTAGCTTGGGGCACTAGGTGGATACAGTTGCTTTTTACTGAGCTAGAGAACGTAGTAAAAGGCGATAGCTGTGGGCGAGGGGAAGCGCAGAGGGGATGGGAAGTTTTGGACAGGTTGAGTTTGAGGTACTTGTCTGGAATACCTGGAATTTGCCAGAGAAGAGTAAGTCGTGTCATTAAAATGAAGTGCTCCATGCATGCAGGATCTAGGGCAGTACTTGGCATTCAGTAGGTGCTCAGTAAAAGTAGCTGTTATTTACACTATAATCATTATCATTACCCTTTCTACCTGCATTACTAATGCTGTATTTAGGAAACAGATGAGAAGGTAGTTCTTTGTTTCCCTGAGAGAATGCCCCAGCCCTCTGACCCCTCTCATTTTAGCCTGACTCAATCCCTGGTGGAAAAGGAACAGAAACTTCTTGTTTTGCAAGAAGCTGACTCTGCTCGACAACAAGAGCTGAACTCCTTGCGCCAGGACATGCAGGAGGCCCAGGGAGGGCAGAAAGAGCTCAGTGCCCAGGTACTTCCCACCCTGATTATGAGCCCTGCTTCCTTGGTGGAAGCCTGTCCAGGAGTGGCAGGATGATTGTTCAGAGTTCCCTCACTGAGAGGCCATTGTCTTGTTCCATACTACAGAATAGGCTGTGACCTCAGTAGCCCTGGCAGGAGAGGGCAGCCAGGGCTGGGCAGGGTGGGGGCTTGGAAACCTGACCCAGAGATGACAATGGCCCTTGACATTGGGAATGTGACAACCTAGAACATAGTGCCCAAAGTGGTAGAGCACACGTGAGCCTGCTTCACATACAGCCACATCTAAGACACAGCTTGGGGAATTGAGCGACAAGTACTGTGCCAGTTAGGTAGGCAGCAATAAGTGGACTTTCCAGGGACTCAGTCTACTCACAGCAGGACCCCAGACCTTGGGTGCAGAAGAAAGATGGAGTTGGGAGGGGAAGGGGAGGAGAGTTAAGAGCTAGACAGTAGGTTGCAGCAGTTAAGGTGCAGGTCTGTTGTTAGATAATCCCGGGTTTGACTCCCAGCTGTACTGCTTCCCAGTTGTGTGAGCATCAGTTTCTTCATCCATAAAATACGATGACAATCCTAACCGTTATAGGAATATGAGGAAACAATGGGATTGTGGACCTAAAGTGTCAAGAACACAGTAAGCATCCAGTAAATGGCAGGCATTATTATTGTGACTGCTCAATGTCAAGTGTCAGGGCAGAGTTCTAATCCTAGCAGAAAGCTGCCATATCTGCCAGGGGAACCGGAGCAAAAGCCCATTTCTGTAGCCCGGGCCCATGTGTCCAGCATCAGGGGAAGGCCAATCGGTAGATAGGCATCTACCTACTAGGTGTCAGATCTAGGCTAACACTCATTTCAGAGCCCTGCCTACTTATTGAAGAGCTGACCCCACTGAAATCCCTCCAGCCCTGATCAAGGTTTGCACAGGGATTGAGTGAGATCTGGCCCAGGAGGAAAAAGCACCCCCTCCCTGCTCCAAGTGACTGCACATCTTCCCTGGCAGGTGGAATTACTGAGGCAGGAGGTGAAGGAAAAGGAGGCTGACTTTCTGGCCCAGGAAGCACAGCTGCTGGAGGAGCTGGAGGCATCCCGGGTCACGGAGCAGCAGCTGCGAGCTTCTTTGTGGGCCCAGGAAGCCAAGGGAGCACAACTCCAGCTGCGACTGAGAAGCATGGAGAGCCAGCTGGAAGCGCTGGCGGCAGAGCAGCGGCCCGGGCACCAGGCCCAGGCCCACCTGGCCAGTCTCTATTCTGTCCTGCAGCAGTGCCTGGGGCCTGTTAGTGAGAGCAGGCCTGACCTCAGTGGTGGGGGAGACTCTGCACCCTCCCTCAGGGGCCCTGAGCCAGGTGAGGCAGCTACCCAGGAACTCAACCCTTTGGGTCAGGCCCAGATCCCAGGGGAAAGGGAAGAGCAATGTAGTTGCTTAGGCAAGGCTGCACCAAGGTTCAGGTCACAGCTTCTGGAATTCATTCTGAGTGAACCCCAGCTCTGCTGTTTGATAGCTGTGTGTCCTTGGGCAAGTCACCTATCCTCTCTGAGCTTAATTTTCTTCAACTATAAAATGAGAATACTAAAATTCCCAGAAGTCCCTGCATGGTGCAAACAGTTAAACACTTGACTACTAGCTGAAAGGTTGGTAATTCGAACCTACCCATTAAGTGCCTCACAAGACAGACCTGGCAGTCTGCTTCCTAAAGGTCACAGCCTTGAAAACTCTATGGAGCAGTTCTACTCTGCATGCGTGAGGTTGCCATGAGCCAGAATTGACTTGATGCCAACTAACAACAACATGAATACCTAATCTCCGAACTTTTCAGAGGAGCTAATGAGATTACAGATGTAAATTAGCTCACAGAGTTCCTGGCACTTACTAAAGGCCTAACACAGTAGCCAGCATTGCCTAGTGCCCTATGTAGAAAATAATGTGAATGAACTGCTAAGAAGGGGTTCTTTGAGGAGAGGAGGGGTCAGTGGTAAGGCCAAAGCATGTCTGGGTGCTATGGCTGTTTCTTTTCATAGAGGCAGCCAGGTCAAGAGGTTGCTCCTCATTTTTTCAGACCAGAATGAAGTTGGGAGCCTCTTTAAAGGAAGGCCCCTTCTGACTGCTCTCTCAGCTGAGGCAGTGGCATCGGCCCTCCACAAGCTTCACCAAGACCTGTGGAAGACTCGACAGGCCCGGGTAGGTCTCTCTGCTCTCTTTCCACCTCCACCTACGGCTTGAGAAAAAGGCTCTGAAGCAGTTTGACCCGTTTTGCTCCTGAGATCATGTTGGGGTGCATTCTACCTCCAGCACTTACCACCTGGCAGCAACGAAAAAGCATTTGGATTTTCTGGGCCTTGGTTTCATTTGTAAAGTAAGGCAAATAATACCTGCCTTACAGGGTAGCTGTGAGGGCTAAATGAGTAAGAGGTTTGAACGAGCCCTGTAAGCTATGAAACTCTTACAGATACATGCTATTGTGTTGCAACATATTTTCCTCTCAGCCATGGATTATTTCCATACCAAGACCTCCAGGAAAAACCTGACAAGCTGGGGGCACGTGATATTTGATGTTGCCATTTACAGGAACATTCTAGGGCTACACCTGACCTAAATGTCCCACAAATTCCCCCTTACAGTGAACTTATCAGTTAACAAAACTTGAGGGCCACCAATGTGCCAACCACTCTGGGATACAAAAGGAGAAAGACCTGATCTCTGCCTTTAAGAATGGCCTGTGACATGGCTGAGAAACGAACCTGCATTCCAATATAAGGCAGAATTAATAGAGTCAATAATAGATGCAACTGTTGTACTGTTGAAACTAGGAGGAAGGGGCAATTCATTCTGACTTGGGAGGGAATTCAGGAAGGATGAGGCGACCTATGAGCTAACTCTTGAAGTCATAGTTCAGGGAGGAAAGAGAAGACACTTGGGCTAGGACTTCAATCAGGAGTTCAGTTTCAAAATACATAGGCTTGACAGAAGGAGATTCTAGCCTCCAGCCATTTGGAGCAGAGCCTGTTATCACTTCAGGAAGTCAGAGAGTTCAGTTACAACCCAGCAGCCTGCGAGTAGGTCCACGATGGCTGGCCACCACAGAGGGTGAGGATGAGGAGAGAGCTTGAGTCTGGGACTGGGACAGCTTTGTGAACGAGGAGGAACTTGAGTTTAGCTGGCCCTTTATTTCCCAGGATGATCTGAAGGATCAGGCCCAGAAGCTGGAACAGCGTCTAACTGTTATTGAGGCTGAGAAGAACCAGGTTCACACAGAGTTGCAGGAGCTACAGAGCCAGCTTTCCCAGTACCAGGAAGGTGAGAAGCTCAAAGCAGGAAGGGGGACTTGGAGGGAAGAGAAAGAAAAGTGGGAAGCCCAGGAGTGGCAGGAGCCGGCCTAGCAGCCACTTTTTCTACTGCTTACCCACAGCTGTGAGAAGGTACCTAGAGGCATTTCAAAATGGGTGATGACCCCCCTTGAGCTGTTTTTCTGCTTTGCTTGACCTTTGAGGGCTATCCTGGAAGAAGGGTTTGGGGGAGACAGATTTGGGGCACTGAGAGGAGGAGCTGGCCGGACTTCCATTTTCTGTCTCTGGAGGAGGTAGAGAATTGAAAACCCAGGACCAGGGCTATGGGAAAATGATAAAATTCTGTGTTGTTTGTGCTTTGTCCAGGTTACTTATTTTTATCATCTCCAACTGTGTCCTCAAAATGATTAGCCTTTGATGGCAGAAGGATTGTCGGCTGGTCAGGGAGATAGCAAGGAGGGGGAATCTGGGAGAACATATTCGTGCCACAACCCAGGGCTGGAAAGAGTGGTGACTGATTGGAGAGGAGAGGAGAGGGTCTTAAAGCTTAAAGCTTGACTCCGGAAGAGAAGAGGACAACTTGGGGAGTGGGCCTAGGCTTTGAGAATGTCCCAGAGAGCTCCCTGAGAGACATACAAATAGAGCCGGCTATTCATTCATTCATCAGAGACTAATCATTTTGAGGACATGGTTGAGAACATAATGCACGTTCCAGAAATGGAAAGCAGCTAACAGAGCAGCCCGTGGTTCTAGGAACCTCAGCAAAATCACAGAATTGGGGCTGGAAGAGACCTCCGATGTCATCTTGCTCAGCCCTGTCTGGTGCCCAGGGTTGAGGATTTATGTGTGTCCGGATGAGGAAGTGTTAGGATGATTATCAGGCAGTGCTGGGTCTGGAAGCAGCAGGGAGCCTAGACAAATAGGAGCAGCTGACAGATGGGAAATGTCTCTATGAAACTGGATGTAATTCTCCCCTTTTCGGCTGTCTTCCTCCTTGAGTCTGTTTCCCCATCCTGCATCTGCCTCCACATGCCTCTTTTCCCCACTCCCCCAGTCATGATCATGGGCCTTGCTTCACTGCCTCTCCTTTTCCCAAAGAGAAATCCAAATGGGAAGGAAAACAGGACGCCCTAGAATCTGAGCTGACGGAACTGCATGAAAGTGTGGCATCCTTACAGAGTCGCCTACGGCAAGCGGAGCTACAGGGAATAGAAGCCCAGGTAAGATGGTGCTGGTTTGGCGGAGGGGATTGCTTTAGGCCCAGGGTTCCAGCTCCTGGGCCCACCTTGGCTTGTGGTCATGCCCCATTTATATGCAGTACCCGGTTTCCTCTAAGTGTCTCAGTCCTTCTGACTGTCCCCATGTCCCGAGGCCCATTATTAAGGCCCCAGTGAAAAAAAAAAACCAGTGAAGCCTCCTTTAATTACTTTTTCTAAGTTGAGGTGGAGATTTTTATCCCTTGCCCTGAAGGACCAGAATAGGGGATGGCTCATTTGCACCAGGTTTTCTCCCGGGCATAGCAGAGCCCTGGGATGTGGTAGGAATGTTCATTTTCAGTGTCAGCTTAAGTGAAATGCACCAGATCTTTTTGCCCAAGCTTTTGTCACTGCTGGTACCACAGGGTAACAGTGGGAAGGGCCTGCATTGGAACAACAATATCAGGGAAGTGTAGTCTAAGGTGGTTTTACATCTTGTTTTCCAGAATGAGCGAGAGCTACTTCAGGCAGCAAAGGAGAACCTGACAGCCCAGGTGGAACATCTGCAAGCATCTATCACAGAAGCGAGGGCCCAAGCAAATGCTGCTGGGGTCCTGGAAGAATACCTGAGAACTGCCCGCTCAGCCCTGAAACTGAAAAATGAGCAGGTGGAAAGTGAGCGTGAGAAAGCCCAGGCTCTGCAAGAACAGGGCGAACTGAAGGTGGCCCAAGGGAAGGCTTTGCAGGAGAATCTGGCCCTCCTGGCCCAGGCCCTATCTAAAAGAGAAGAGGAGGTGGAGACTTTACGGGGGAAAATCCAGGAACTTGAGACGCAACGGGAAATGCAGAAGGCTGCTCTGGAAGTGCTATCTCTGGACCTAAAGAAGAGGAACCAAGAGGTGGATCTGCAACAAGAACAGATTCAGGAGCTGGAGAAGTGTAGGTCTGTTTTAGAGCATCTGCCCGTGGCCGTCCAGGAGCGAGAGCAGAAGCTGTCTGTGCAGAAGGAGCAGATCGAAGAGCTTGAGAAGGACCGGGCGACCCAGCGGAACATCTTGGAACGTCAGCTTCTAGAACTTGAGAAGAAGGCCCAAGTGATTGAGTCCCAGAGAGGCCAGATTCAGGATCTGAAAAAGCAGTTGGTTACCCTGGAATGCCTGGCCCTGGAGCTAGAGGAAAATCATCACAAAATGGAGTGCCAGCAAAAGGCAATCGAGGAGCTGGAAGGCCAAAGGGAAATGCAGAGGGTGACTCTGACCCACATGACACTGGACCTGGAGGAAAGGGGCCAGGAGCTGCAGGCCCAAAGCAACCAGATCCAGGAGCTGGAGAGCCACAGCACCCTCCTGGCAGGGGAGCTCCGGGAGAGGGGCCAGGAGGTGAAGTGCCAGCGAGAACAGATCGAGGAGCTGCAGAGGCAGAAGGAGCGTCTGACCCAGGATCTTGAGAGGAGGGACCAGGAGATGAGGCTCCAGAAGGAGAGGATTCAGGTCCTAGAAGATCAGAGGACACTACAGACCAAGATTCTAGAGGAGGATCTAGAACAGATCAAGTTGTCCTTGAGGGAGCGAGGCCGGGAGCTGGCCATTCAGAGACCACACACGCAGGAGCGGGCAGAGGAAGGGAAAGGCCAGAGTAAGGCACAGCGCGGGAGCCTTGAGCACATGAAGCTGATCCTGCGTGACAAGGAGAAGGAGGTGGAATGCCAGCAGGAGAGGATCCAGGAACTTGAGGAGCACAAGGACCAGCTGGAACAGCAGCTCCAGGGCCTACACAGGAAGGTGGGCGAGGCCAGCCTGCTCCTGACACAGCGAGAGCAGGAGGTGGTGGTCCTGCAGCGGCACCTGCAGGAAGCCAGGGAACAAGGGCAGCTGAAAGAACAGTCACTTCAGGATCAGTTGGAAGATGCCCAGAGGACGCTGGTCCAGAGGAACCAGGAGCTGGAGACCCTGCAGCAGGAACAGCGGCAGGCCCAGGGGCAGGAGGAGAATGTGAGGGAACAGGCACGCTCACTCCAGGGAGCTCTGGAGCAGGCCCATGTGACACTGAAGGAGCACCAGGAGGAGCTTGAGGAACACAAGGAGCAGGTGCGAAGACTCCAGGAAGAGCTGGCAGTGGAGGGACAGCAGGTACAGGCCCTGGAGGAGGTGTTGGGTGACCTGAGGGCTGAGTCTCGGGAGCAGGAGGAAGCCCTGCTGGCCCTCCAGCAGCAGTGTGCTGAGCGGGCACAGGAGCATGAGGCAGAGGTCAGGGCCCTGCAGGACAGCTGGCTGCAGGCAGAGGCAGTGCTCAAGGAACAGGACCAGGAGCTGGAGGCCCTGCGGGCAGATAGCCAGTCCTGCCAGCATCGGGAGGAAGCTGCCCGGGACCAGGTGGAGGCCCTCCAGGAGGCCCTTAGCAAAGCACAGGCTGCCCTGCAGGAGAAAGAACAGCATCTCCTTGGACAGGCAGAGTTGAACCACAGCCTGGAGGCCAGCACTGCCACCCTGCAGGCTACGCTGGACTCCTGCCAGGCACAAACCCGGCAGCTGGAGGAGGCCCTGAGGATGCGGGAAAGTGAGATCCAGAACCAGGATCTTCGACACCAGGAGGCCATGCAGCAGCTCCAGCAGGCACTTGCCCAGAGAGATGAAGAGCTGAAACACCAGAAGGAACAGGGGCAGCTGCTGGAGAAGTTTCTGGCCCAGAGGGACCGAGAGGATGTGGTCCAAGGGGGGCAGAGGAAAGAAGAGGAAGAGATGAGGGAGCTTCATGAGAATCTAAGGGAGCTCCAACTGACTCTAGCCCAAAAGGAAGAGGAGATCTTGGAACTGAGAGAAGCCCAGCAAAGGAGGAACCCAGAGGACTCACCCCAAAGCCACAAAGCCTCCCCAGTGGAGAAGTCCTCTCCAACATTTGATTCTTTAGTACCCAGGATGCAACAGGAGCTGGAGCGACTACAGGGAGCCCTGAAGCAGACAGAGGCCAGGGAGATCGAGTGGAGGGAAAAGGCCCAGGACTTGGCACTATCCCTGGCCCAGAGCAAGGCCAGTATCAGCAGTCTGCAGGAGGTGGCCATGTTCCTACAAGCCTCTGTCCTGGAGCGGGACTCGGAGCAGCAGAAGCTGCAGGTGAGTCACTGCAGGAGTGTAAGGGCCTGGGGCAGAGCCCATCTGGCTGAGCTCAGGGCGTGCTGCCATTGTGGGCCTTGTGGCACCTTAGAGGGATGAGAAAGCTGAGATCAGGAGCACTGCTGTTTAATGGAACTGGGATACTATGCTAGCCCTGCCCTCACAGAGCTTACTGTCTGGTGGATAAGCAGATATAATGCAGTGTGATGGGAAGGGAAGTGCAGTGTGCTCTGAGAACACTGGAAGGGCATCTAACCACTCCTGGGGGTGAGTGCTGGGAAGAGTGGCAGTTAAGACTAGATCTGAAGGGGCCAGTAAGGAATTAGCCAAGCGCCTATAGGGAATGAGCTTTCTGAGCAAGAGGGAAAAGGAGGAAGAAGAGCAGGAAACATCTGTGTAGGTGCTTTAGGCTGCCTGGGACATAGATGAGGGAGTTGGCTAGAGAACAAAGGACAGCAGATGCCTCATCATTCAGGGCTTGTAAGCCACGCTGAGGAACCTGGGTGACCATGGGAAGCAGGCGAAGGGTTTGGGACAGGGGGGCAACATGATCAGATACACAATTCAGAAGAAAGATCGTTCTTGCTGCTGTGTGGGGCAATAGTAGATCTGGGGAGACCAGCTAAGAGGCTGTAATACAAGTCCAGGGATGCGGTGGTAACCTAAGATAGTAAGAGTGTGGATGGAGACTCATGGGTGGATTTAGGAGTTTCATTGGACTTCTGGCATTGATTGGCCTTGAGGTTGGGGGAGTAAAGAAAGGGCAGAAAGATGTCAAGGACAACACCCAGGTTTCTGGCTGAAGCAACTGGCTTGATGATAGTACAGTTCACTGAGATGAGGAAAAGTAGGTTTGAGGAAGAGGACTGGGATGATGAGTTCAGTTTGGAAATGGAGTGAGACATCTGTGGGACATGCAAGGGGAGACACCCAGTAGGCAGATTTGTAAAGTGGTCTGGAATTCAAAAATGAATTTGGGTATAGAGACAGAGACTTTGGAGTCATCAACAGTTAGGAAGAAGTGTGTTCCTCTGGGTAGAATGGTGAGTGAGAAAGGAAATGGGCTTAGGATAGAACGTTGGGGTATAACATTTAACCTCAGGGTCAGGGACCATGTCTTAGTCACCTCTGTGCCCCAGCACTAAGCACAAGGCCTGTACAGAGTAGGCAATTGGGAAAGATTGGTTGACTGATAGACATAGATAGGCATTGCCCCTTTTATCAAGAGGAACCCAGCCCATTTTTCCAGGGGAATTGACTCACATCCTGGTCCTCTGAACTTGGCTAAACCCCAGAAGGCCCCTCCCTCATCTCAGACACACAACCCTCAAGTACTCTCTTTGAGGGAGCTCACAAAGCACTACTCTTGATAATGGGCAATGTCTAAAGAGGGAATTAAGTTTATGAACTTTGGAGTCAAGTTCTTTGGTTGAAATTACAGTTCTGCAATTTATTAGCAGCGTGACCCTGGGTAACTGCCTTCATTTCTCTGATCCTTGGTTTTCTCATCTATACAATAGGACTATGATAGCACCAACTCCATTGGGTCATTCTGAGTACAAAGTATAACACATACAGAGTACCTAGCTTAGACATGAAGGAAGCCATCAACATGTGGAACTCTTTTCCTATTTCCAGAACTACTCTTACAGGGCACTTCCCATCCCTTTTGGGTTACTGAGCAGTGAAAGTTCACTCAATAATGTCACTACACCCAAACACTCAAGGGCATCTTTCAGATGCAGCCCCTCAACATAGTAAGACATTTTTATTAAGTTTTTTTTTTTTATTTTACATGTCAGCCACTGTGTATTCCTACTTTCTTCCACAACAACCCTGAAAAGTAGGAACCGGTATTATCCTCATTTTAGCGTTGAGGAATGGAGACTCAGAGAAGTAACGTGCCCAAGGCCACACAGCTGGTAAATGGTAGAGCTACATTAGACTTCAGCAGTCTGACTCCAGAACCCAGCCTATTTTACCACCAAGTTCTTTTTCTCTCCCAGACAGCATCATTTTCTTTTGTCTGTCTCTCTTCTTGTCCATTACCATCTATGAAACATAGGGTGCCTAGAAAATATATAGCATTAGCTTTCTCCGTTTATCCAAAGAATTTAATCCCCTAAGATTTGACCTATGCTTCCCAGAGCATGTAGTCCTTTTACAAACGAGGAAGTCGGGGTTTGGAGAGAGCTCATATCTTCACTGAGGTCACATAGCAAATACTGAAAACCAAACCTGTTGCCATCGAGTTGATTCTGACTCAGCGGCCCTATAGGACAGAGTAGAACTGCCCTATAGGGTTTCCAAGGAGCCCCTGGTGGATTCGAACTGCTGACCTTTGGGTTAGCAGCTGTAGCTCTTAACCGCTATGCCACATAGCCAGTAAGTGGTGACATAACACCCAGATTCCATGCCTCTCCACAGGACCTCAGAGCACTTAATCACTTCGCTTTGTGGGACATCTAGAAAGGCTGGACTTCCAGTCCTAGTTCGCTTACTAGCTTACCATATACCCTTGGATAGATGTGTCTCTGATCCTTTGTTTTATCCATCTGTAAAAGGAAGGTTCTGGACTAGAATAGCTCAGAGGCCCTGGGAAAAATAAGATTGTAACCTGATAAGAAGAGCAAGCTGGCTTTTATGAGGATGGAGGGCAGGGTAGGCCTAGATATGAGGTTGGCATGGTATGATTTTGTTCCACACCTTGATACCCAGGATGAGTTGGACCTTACCAGACAGGCTCTGGAGAAGGAGCGGCTGCACAGCCCAGGCCCGACCAGAAGAGCTGAGCCAGGGGCTAGAGGAGAGCAAACTGTACAGCCGGGAGTGGTGAGCTAGAGCCCTGTGGGAACAGATGGCCCAGGAGGGAGCTCCTATCCAGGAGCTTGTCCCCTTCCCTTGGGAGCTGTATCCCTGAAGCCCAGGCCTGCCAGATTTTCCCTGCGTCCTCTCTCTGCTCCCCACCTATCTGAGAGGCTGCCCAGGTGAGATTCACAGGTTCCCCACAGGTCTCGGGAGTGGAGGCTGAGCCTAGTCCTGGGATGGAGGAGAAGCAGAGACAAAGGCTTGAGCAGCTACAGCAAGCAGTGGCGCGGCTAGAGATTGACCGGAGCAGGCTGCAGCGCCACAATGTCCAGCTGCGGACCGCCTTGGAACAGGTGAGCAGCTTCCTCTGTCCCCAGCTCCCTCCTTGGGGGTAGGCATGCAACCTTTGTATTCAGCAAACTACAGCCCACGGGCCAAATCCAGCCCACTGCTTATTTTTGAAAACAAAGTTTTATTGGAATCCAGCCATGCCGCATTCATTTATGTGTTGTCTAGGGCTGTTTTCCTGCTGCAACAGCAGAGTTGAGTAGTTGCACAGAGACCATGTGACCCACAAAGCCTAAGATATTTACTGCAGAATAAGTGTGCTGACCCTTGCACACTTGACCTTGAGAGCATGACCCTCCCCTTGAGGACCTCTGCCCCAGGAGCACCTCTTTGCACTCAGGGCTGCCCTAGCATGTACTTTCCTCAGCCCAGGAGTTTTGGTTCCCATGGCTGCTGTCCTCTCACACCCACTCACCCATGCACTGGCCCCCTCTCTTGAGAGACAACTCTGCTCCAGACCGAGAGGCAAAAACCAAGTCTTGATTTCTTGCTGGCATCTGGGCAGGTGGAGCGGGAGCGGAGGAAGCTGAAGAGGGACTCCATACGTGCTTCCCGGGCAGGGGTCCTAGAGATCGGTGAAGCCACAGCACCACCACCCACACAACAGGTTTGCCACCTCACAGTGCCTAACCTGCAAACCCCAAAACCCACTGCTGTCGAGTTGATTCCAACTCATAGCGACCCTACGGGACAGAGTAGAACTGCCCCATAGGGTTTCCAAAAAGCAGCTGGTGGATTTGAACTGCTGACCTCTTGGTTAGCATTTCCAGCCACCCAGAAACTCAGCCCTAGGCCATCCATGGAGGGAAGACATCCGCTTCAGCCAATCCCGAGAGCCGTTCCTGACTGGCCCCAGGGAGGAGGCCTAGCTTCAGTGGGTGGGGGGTGGAGTTAAGGCCAGCAGGCCTGTCTTCTGAGGAACTCTGAAAGCCTTCACTAAGATCTAATCTGCCTCGCCACCGCCCCCGACCAGAGCCTTGGGCTGCCTGAGAGCAAGCCTCACTGGGCTTCTGGTCAGAATCCCTGATATGTAGGTGCTGTGTGGTACCTGCCAGCCCCTGATGTACCCAGGAGCTTGATGGCAGCTTTGCGGGTCTCTTAGACCTCCTTGCCTCTTCCGGTATTGAGTTTATAAAACTATGGTCTGTGGTATTTCCCAGGGCCAGAGTCCCCTTTGTGGGTAAGGGGTTCAGGAAAAAAAACCCAAACCAGTACTCTTTGCTAATGTATGCCTATCGGTATCCATAGCCCTGCAGCCTGCCAGGGAGGGATTGTGTCTGGTGGCTGAGCACCTCCCAGCTCTCCACCCCCTTTTCTTTAAGTGAGAGCTTCCCAAGGGCAAGCACCTTGTCTGACTTCCCCTCTGCATCTTTGGCTCACAGCACAGAGCTAGCACAGAATAGATGCATGGTATACATCTATTAAATGAAGAAGTGCCTCAAAGAAGCAAATGCCACCCAAGCCTCTTTGATGTTCAGCATCAGGTCTCCATGGGCATTACCCATTAGGCTGGCATAGGCCCTCCTGGGCCTCTCCTTAACCCAGGGCCATGTGTCCCAAAGAGGTCCAGTCTGATTGCAGGCACTTCTGGCCCATAGCCCTTGCCCAGGCCCCCCAAATTGTGATAAGATAGCTGGAGGATGCCTGCAGAAACTCCAGAGAGGAAAAGCCTATTCCAGTAGGAATGGTATTTGTCTTCCACAGGATGGGATAGGAGGACAGAAGGGTTTCTCCGATGTCAAGCATGTGGCTGAACTGCAGAAAGAGGTACATTCTGGAAAAATCCATTGTCCAAGTCCTTTTACCCTCCTTTTTGCATGCAGGCAACAAGGCTTTAGTGTCTGCATGTGCTTGGCCCTTTGTGCACCTCCTCAGGAGAGAGGAAATAGTGCTTGCCTTCAGAGAACTTCAATCTATGTGGGGAGGCAAAAGGAGCCCTAGTCCCAATTCAGAGGGCGGGAGTGGGGAAAAAAAGCATGATCTAGGCCCCAGGCCTGCAGATTCATACTTAGGAAGGGGAAGGAAAAGGAAGAGGGTTCAGGAGCAGACAGAAGATTCTAGGAGGACAGACTAAAACAAACAGAATTATCCTGGCCTCCTCTGCCTCCAAGTGCACCCTTGCTGGCAAGGCTGTTGCCAGCACACCAGCAGAGTAGCCTGGCACCAGGACCACGATCCATACCTCATAGCCCAGGTCAGGTGGCCACACTCAGGGAAACTGTATAATGTACCTTCTTGCCTCTTAGGTCTCACCTCAACACTGGGGAAACTAGGACTGTAGAATCTTGATTTCTGAGCCTAGTTCAGAAATCAGTAGCCACTCCTGGCAGGGCTTGGCTATCTAGCTAGACATAAATTATTACTTAGAACTCTGTTAAACTCATGAAAAGCAATCCCTGAGACAGGGCCAAGACTCAGGTGAAGCAAGAGAGGCACTTGGGTGCAAAATTTAAGGAGCGCTCTCTCCTGACCTGGCATGTTTCCTTAAATTTTGCTTCCTAGGTGCCTCTTGTCTCACCCTGGTCCCAGACCTGCTCTAAGGTCCCAATAACTTCACTCTCTGGTAGTCTCAGTATACTCATGTGAAAAATAGAAGGGCTAATCAGTGATTAGCGACACCATCTGGGAATCACCTGAGACGCTTTGAAAAAAATACTGTTGCCCAGGGCCTCATCCCAATATAATTAAGCCAGAACAGTTTTTAAAAGCTCCCAAAAGGGCCATGATGGAACTTTCTGCAGTGTTTAAAATGTTCTCTATCTTGATTGGGATGGTGGTTACATGGGTATATACTTTGTCAAAGTCATCAAAATATATATGGGCAGTCCCCGACTTAGGACCGGGTTCTATTCCGATGACTCTGTGAGTCAAATACCTCATTTTTTTTTTTTTCCAGTTTTCATTATTATTGCCTTCTATTATCAGTGTCTTTATAAATCTGATTTTTACTTGTCTTTGGGGCTTGGAAACATTACATAAATACATACCACTGCAACATTGTATGTAATATAGGTAGTCCCCGACTTATGACAGGGTTCCATTCCAACATAAGTGCAATTCGTCATAACTTGAATATGTCGTAAGTCAGGAACCACCTGTATTAAAATCTGGGTATTTTATTACATGTAAATTATCCCTCAATAAGAGAAGCCCTGGTGGCACAGTGGTTAAAAGTTGATAAAAATAGTTGTGCTATTTTTTTTAAAGCTTAGGTTGAGAATCACTAGGTTCTCTGTGGCTCCTAGGCATCCTTCCTCCAAACACCCTAAAGCCTGACTCTGAAATTTGTGTATGTGGTAGAGTTTATTCAAATACTGACCCAACAAGAGCCACAGGAGCACAGAGCAGGCCAAGTTGGGGCAGCTTCGAAGCACTCAGCTCCTCCCTTCTTTGTTCTTCTGTCACCAGGTGGCCCTGCTACGAGCCCAGCTGGCCTTGGAGCGGAAGCAGAAGCAGGACTACATCGCTCGCTCCGTGCAGACCAGCCGCGAGCTAGCAGGCCTGCACCACAACCTCTCCCACTCACTCCTTGCCGTGGCCCAGGCCCCAGAGCCCACTGTCCTAGAGGCCGAGACCCGCAAGCTGGATGAGTCCCTGACCCAAAGCCTGGCATCTCCAGGCCCAATCTTGCTATACCCGAGCCCCAGCCCCAGCCCTAGTGCTGCCCAAGCCACCTCCAGGTAGCAGCCACAGCCAGGGCAGGATATAAGCCAACCTGGAAGCACTCAGATAGGCAGATGATGATTGTCCAGTAAGTCGTGGCCCAATGACACAGCTACAGCTTGCCAAAGGAAGGTTCTGGTTCTCTTGCCCAACCCAGGAGCCCCAGGCCAGCTGACGTTGTCAGGAAGAGGCAAGTAGGAGTCTGGAGGAGAGCCCCAACTCACATGGGAATGAGGTGAATCACATTGACTTACAGGGCCACCCAGAGGGTGCCTTGCTTGCCCTGCTCTTGCCTAGAATTTATTATCCCAGCACTCCACCCTCTCCTTCCCCTTCAACAATAAACCCTCATCTTTGCATTTGTTTGCTGCGCCTCTCGACTCATACAGCTGGGCAGCAACAGCACATCAAGGCTGCTTATTGAGGAAGAATTTGCCAAATATTCACATCTGGTGGCATGAATATTTGGCTGTCCTGTGCCCTGCTAGAGAAGAGTTACAGAAGAAACACAAGACAAAGCCCCTGTCCACAGAGAGCTTGTAGTCTGATTGATAATAACAGACTAATGCTCATTAATGAGTCAGAGACAATTCTGTGTGTCAACTACAGGTGCTATAAAAATCCCAAGGGAATGGGGAAGGGAGGCATGAAGTGTCCCTTGAGGGATGGAGAAGAGTTGGGAAAGGTGGCTAAGCATATTGGAGAATACTGGTCTGTTTGTGGCAGAGTTTCTGTTGGGCTGAGGCTGGATGCATGGCAAGATTATAGAGGGCCTGGAATCTAGACTTGAACTCATGCGTTATGAAGAAACATCAAAAGTTCTTGCCTTAAAACAAGTTCTGCGGCCTCAAAAGCACCAAGGTGACATTTGGCTAAAGTCAGAGTCTAGCGTTCAAAGCCTCCTTCTGGCCTCATTCCTCTTCTACTCTGGGTGAATGCCCTTGAAGTGTTCCTTCCTGGGCATATCAGCTGGAACTGACTCTGGTCCCCTTGTAGTTCAGCCACGTGTCAAGCCAGTCAAGAGGATGGACTGTGGCAGAACTTGTCACTTACGCACTGGCAGTGGTGGAGGCAGTCTGGACTGAACCCAGCCCACAGGCTTAAGACCCATAGTTGGCAACTTCCTCAAAGTGTAAGAGAGCAGAACAATTTTTAAAGAAGCAGGACGTAGCCTATCATTTCATTGAGGTCTCCAAGGTCAAGGTGAGATTATAAACACATGTGTTTACTATGCCCCCTTAAGTCCCAAATCCTGGTTAATTTTGCAACTAGAAAAACATATTCCAAAGAAATAACAGAAGAGATATTGGACTCCTGGGCTTTTTTGATGCGGTGATATATTTGCCATTGAGAGTCTGGAGTAGAATGTAGACCTTTAAAGCCACCAGGACTCCAGTGAGAAAAAACAAGCTAGGGTTTTATTTAGCAGAGTGATCTCCATCCAGGGTTCACCTGAAGCCCAGTCCCTCCTTGATACTCCAAGTCCCCGTTGAGTCCTTGTCAGCCTGCTGTGGCCTCCAGTGGGCTGAAACAGGTTGGGGACAATCTCATTTGTAGATAACAACCTTTCCCTCACACCATAGCCGAAGGATGATATTGTACTCTGCCTTGGGATTGTGCATGTTGTTCATGAACCAATATTTATCATCCCAGTAATGAGACCACCTTTGGAGATTGTCTGTTCCAAAACCAAACAAGGAGACCTGGGAGATGGGTAAGATAGGAGATGGTCATGGGGTGGCAGGCTGGATCCTGCCCTGCCCCCATGACCGCCAACCATCCATTCAGCAAACATCCACTCAACATCTAGTGTGGCAAGCCACCTCCTTGAGCTGAGAGGGAGAATGCAGTTCACCTTCTCCACAGAAGACAAATACTGGACGCGGTGAGGTGAATACATTCACAGAGTGACCCCAGAGCCCAGAAAAGAGTATCAACTAGCTGCTGCTGATCATATTGAAAGAAGAGAGATTCTCCAGGGAGACAAGGGAAGGGCATTCCAGGTAGAGGGAACAGCATGTGAGAAGGCATGAGGCAACTCTTATGTTTGGGGAACCCCAAGAAGACCAGTGTGTGAACCTGGAAGAACAGATGAGGGGAGCAACCAGATCACGTAGTGTCTGAAAGCCAAGCAGAAAACTTTAGACTTTAACCTGAAGTCCCTGAGAAGACAGAAATTTTTAGTGGCAGAATGATGAAGGCCTGTGAATTGGAGAAGGTCTCTTACCTGGTCACAGGTGTGCAAGGCATAGAACAGAGCCACAAGCCCCAAGGATGGATACTGACCCTGTTTTTTCAGCCAATTTTCCTGGATGTACTTGAGGAAGGTGAGGCTGATCACCAAGACCTGGGGAAGAAAAGGGAGAGGGTTGACGTAAGGCTTGTCCCATGGCTTGCCCACGGCCACATCCTGTTCCTTCACTTTTCCCCTCCTGGGTGTCTCACCTTGTCTTTGCTCTTTTTGTTTCCACCAGGGAACTGGGCTATCTGAAATCTAAAAAAGGATTGAGGGTGGGGGCATTTCAGAGTCATCTGATACAGCAACCCCCTAAAACTGAGGCAATCCAATCCAGCAAGTGTCTCCCTGGAGTCTCCTCTTGTCATCCCCTACAATACCCCCCTTTACTACCATACCCTGGATTTTTTGGCTTCCAAATGAGACTGTCTTCAAACAGTGTATTCATGAACCGCTGCAGACCAGATGAATTCATTGGAAGCACCAGAAGTTGGGTGCCAGGATCTTGAATCCTGACAGCCTCAGGATACATAATGCGCATGGTGGTTGTGTTCCCCACATCTGTCTCAAAACCCTGGACAGGGGCCTGGTTCATCCTTGGAAAGAAGGGCAGGATGGTCGTTTAAGGGAGGAGGAAGATTTGGCTTGACCTTCCTGGTCTCCACCTACTACCCTGAACCCACCTGAGGACCACGTCATGTTGGTTAATCCTGAAGCCTAAGCCAGAGTCTCGTAGGAACCATGAGTTCCCCACCACTGCACAGGTCCGGCAAGGAGACACTTCAGTCTGCTGCTGCTGCTTCCTATTCGTAAACTGCATCTCTGACTTACTCTGAACTCCCTAGGAGCATAAAAAAAAAAAGAAGGGAGGAATTCGACAGCTTAGTTCAGGCTCCAGCTACTTGTGGAAGAAGTTTAGAGCCTGGAGCCATGAACAGGGAGATGGGTAGTGCCTAGGGATGGGGACAGGGACTGAACAGAGGCCCAAATTATACACTGAGCATCCGTAATATAAGAGCATCAGAGGACATAGGTACCTCTGAGCTATGCAGGGGCTCAATGGCTCTTTCAAAGCGTTTGTCAAACCAGTCAGACTCGCCAGGTGTATGGAGGCAGGTGGAGCACTTGAGGGTCCCAGGTGGGCAGCCACACTTTCTGGAAGAGACCCTGGGGCAGTGGCAGTTCTTTGGGAGTGTTCTGGCCATCTCACGGAGATTCTTCTGGCTGAACTCCTGGTCCAGGAAGGAGGCCATCATCCACAACGAAAGCATACAGGTAGCCACCACCAGACCCAGCTTCGCATATCGAACCTTCATCTCTGGCCCCAAAATGTTGGTGTCCCTGGCAGGCAGTAGATTGGCTCTGACAGCTGGTACTGGGGAGGACGAGGGGTTGGGGACACAGACATCCCCAGTATCCCCTGTCCTGATTGCTTCCATCCCTTCCCAACCCACCCCCAACATCTCACCTCTTGCCTCTCTGTCCACCTGCTAACCACTAAAGGGAACTCTGCCAAGGAGATGGAATTCAGCTGGAGGCTGAAAGAAGGGGAGATGTTACAGTTGGTGTGTCCTATGCCCTCCAGGAGGAAGTTGATGCCCAAGGGGCACTTTCATACAGGCCCAGTTATATCAGGGACCTCATCACAGAGGCCACATTGTGACCTTCTCCATGTAAGCTTATGGGCAAGGCCCCCTCCTTCACTTTGGCTTTCAGCCCAGAGCCCAGCTAACAAGGGAGGCTTGGAAGTCAAGTGTTGAAGGGGACAGAAGGGTGAGAAAGTAGAGGATATGGTGCCAAGGCTGATGTGGATGAGCAGAAGGCAGAGAAGGGAGAGGAAGTGTCACTTGCAACCTCCTGGGTCAGACAGAATTTATGATATTGATGAAAGTGAATATTTGTTACTTTCAACCCTTAAAACCTCTCAGGGGTTGACTTCCTTTCCTTTTTGAGAATTGTCACCAAGGTTAATAATCCCTCAGGCAGGAGACTCCCTCTGAGAAAACTCACCCAAGAGAAAAACCTAAAGATGCTGACATTTGGGTATTTCCCCGATAAGAAGACTGGCAGTTCTGTTTCCTTCCTCTTGGAATGCTCCTTGGATCCCATTTGCCATGTTCTGAGAACACCTAAGCAGCCACATGAAGAGGCCCACATGGTGGAGAATCCAGGTCCCCAGCTAATAATCACTACTAAACACCGGCCCGTGCCCCCTGCTGACAGCCAGAATCAACTTGCCATCTATGTGAGTGAGCCATCTTGAAAGTGGTCATCCAATGTGGAACAGGGTGTTGTCCCCACTGAGCTCTGCCCCAATCGTAAAATCATGAACAAAGGATTGTTTCTGTTTCAAGCCACTAAGTTTGGGGGTAGTTTATTAAACAGCAGTAGATAATTGAAACAGTGGCTCATTCTTAAAGCAAAAGATTGTAAGACATTTGAGAAAAGCAAACTAGAGACCAGAGTATACAGAGGAAAGGAACTCAGAGGAAATAAATACAACACAGAGAATAGAACATCTCAAAATCCTGTTATCAGGAGCTGAGAGAAGATTGGGGTCCATGGAGTGTGAACAGGAGCCCATTTAAAGAAGTAACATTCAGATAACTTGCGCTGATGAATGGAAGGGTTATCTTCAGTTTTTTGTTACTGGAAACAGTTCTGCTAAGAACGGTATTATGCACGTATCTTATACACGTAGAAGTTTCTCCGTGTCTACCTAGGAATGTAATTTCTGGGTCAGACAGAGAGTTTGTGAATGTTCGCCTTTTTTTTTTTCACATTTTTTGCCATTGGTGTTTACACCAATGTTTAAGAGATCCGTGGCTCCACGTCCTCTCCATTACTTGACGTAGTTAGACTTTTAACGATTTGCCTATTGAAAATTAGACAGAAAATGGTATCTCATTTGTGGTCTTGATATGAATTTCCCTGATTACCAGTAATGTTGATCAAATGTTTGTAGGCCATGTGCATTTCTTGCCTCTGTAAATGTTTGTCTTTTGCCCATTTTTTCTAATGGGTTGTTTTCACTCTTCTTATTTCAGAATTCTTTATAGTATTGATGCTAACTTTTATCAGTCTTGTGTATAGCAATTATCTTCTCTGAATTTAAAAATTTTTTTAACGTTCTTAAAGGTGTCTTTGGATGAACAAAGTTCTTACATTTAATATAGTCAAATTTTATTTTATAATCAACGCTTTTTGTGTCCTATTTAAGCAATCTTTTCCTACCCCAAGGTCTAAAAAGATATTTATGTGTATTTTCTACTAAAGTTTCTAGTTTTGTTTTTGACATTTAAATTCTTAATCTACCTGGGGTTGATTTTTTCATATATGTGGTAGGAATCCACTGTTATCTTTTTCATACAGACAATCATTTTGTCCAGTTTCATGTATTGAACAGTCCTCACCTACTTCACAAAAGTCATAGATAGCACATAGCATGTACCCAAAAAACAGTTTCTAAAATTCGTATTGACATATAGCACAAATCTAAGATGTACAGACAGAGATTTTACAAAGGTATATACCTGCGTAATCACCACCCAATCAAGATACAAACATTACCAGCACTCCAGAAGCCTCTTTGATAACCCCTCCTGGTTAATGCCACTTCAAGGTATCTGATGTCGCCTTAGTTTAGTTTTGCCTCGGTTTGAACTTCCTATTAATGGAATTTTCCAGTATATCATCTTTTGTGACTGACTAAAGAGAATGAGGACAGAGGGCTCCAGGACTGATGTCCCAAAATATTAATGAAACTGATAAATTTGATGTGTCTGATCATATTCAGAGGGGATTTGCAGATCTGTCCACATTTGAGAAAGAATTAGTGATAGGTACATTGAAGCTAAGCCATTTTTAAAGTCAGTTGTGAAGTTAACCAAAATGGTGATGCAGCTATTTTTGGAGGCTAGGAAGGGGAGAATTGGGAGGAAGAATAGTGTAAATCTTGCATAGTAGGAACCAATAGATAATACCTAAAACCAAAAAAAAAGTTTTTAAAGCAATATACCCAAGTTATTCCCCAGCCTCCTCAGTGCTTAATGATCATATGATCAAAGTGGCTAGCATGGTGTCTACATTGAACTTAACACGGACTTCCCCTCACCCAGACTGACCTGCGTACTGTCATTCTGAACCCCTCCCCCCCATTTGCCAGCAGTCTCCCTTCTCCCCTCCCCCAAGTTCCTGATATGGTACCATTCTCAGAGGGAACAGTGGTTAAGAGCTCAGCTGCTAACCAAAAGGTCAGCAGTTCAAATCCACCAGCTGCTCCTTGGAAATCCTATGGGGCATTTCTACTCTGTCCTATAGGGTCCCTATGAGTCAGAAATGACTTGACAGCAACAGGTTTCTGCCTGCCCATCATGCTTTGGGCAGCACTGTGATCTGTGGTCAGAGATGCCTGATCCTCTGACATGGTATGGCGCTCAGTGGGAGAAATAAGGCTGCTGCCCATGGAATTCACTGGCCTTATCACGTACTGGCCTCACCCAGAAGCAGCCAACTCATGGCACTGAAGGATAACTATGAAGATTTCGCTTTTATTCCTGTTCTAGCAAAGGGACAAATTAAAAGATAACCTGAACCTTGAAAACATTATGCTGAGTGAAATAAGTCAGTCACAAAAAGACAAACATTTTATGAACTCACTTATACAAAATATCTAGAATTTAGCAAATGTATAGAGATCAAAGTTTATTGGTAGTTTCTGGGGCAGGAGGGAAGGGGAAAGCAGGAGTCATTGCCTAGGGAGCACTGAATTAAGGGTGACAGAAAAATCTGGAAACGGACAGTGGTGATGGTTGCACAACATGATGAACATAATGTCACTGAATTATACATGTAAAAAATGTTGAAATGGCAAATGTTTTGTTATATGTATTTTTACCACACACACACAAAAGATAACCTGAAAACCTTCCCGCTACAAATACCCAGAACTAGTGGACCAATATACGTAAAAATTTTGAACTGTGTTTGTTTTCAAATGGATCATATGGGTCAGTACATAATCCAAAAGGTACAAAAAGTAAATGAAAAGAAAGTATCCATCCTCTCCTTGTTCCCCAACTACCCAATCTCCTCCCCACAAGCAACTACCATTCCTAATGTCTTGAGGTAATTGGAAAATTGTAAGCATATATATAGAGTTTTAATAAAAATGATTTTAAATGCAGATCAGAAGAAAAACAGGAAGTCTCCAGTTGCCAGAAATAAAGAGAGCCCTAAAAAAACAGGCTGGAGAGTGTTTGAGCAGCCAACGTGGCGGTGGCCCAGGAATTCAGGGATTTTAATGCCCATGGAAGGAGCCCTGGTGGTTCAATGATTAAGCAGTCAGCTCCTAACCAAAAAGGTCCATGGTTCAAATCCACCAGTATCTCTACAGGAGAAAGATGTGGCAGTCTGCTCCTGTAAAATTACAGCCTTGGAAACTATATGGGGCCGTTCTACTCTGTCCTTTAGGGTCGCTATGAGTCAGACTCCACGGCAACGGGTTTGGGTTGTTTTGGTTTGGTTTGGTTTTATGCCCATGTGGGCACAGGGCCTTGAGCCCAAGGGAAGCAGAGAATTGGAACTGAGGGCCCTACGAAAAACTTGGAACCTCAAAGAGCTGAACTTTCAGAGCAAGGCTGAACTAGAAAAAAAATCCACCCTCCAGTACAGGGTGCAATGAAGAGCTTTGTCTCTTTGAGTGGTAAAAAAAAAAAAAAAGCCTCCCCCAGGAATTTGAGGTCTTAGCTTGCATTTTGCATGGAACTGGGTCTAAATTTACTCCCTCTGCATGATCCAAGGGATCAAGTAGAGAAATTAATGTAAATACTGCCCTTGAGATTTGGAAATCAAGTCTGGCCCTTGCTCACCTGCTGCTAGTGCTTTCTAATAGGAGAATCAAGCCAGAAGTTTATTCAGTACCAGACTGATCTCCATACAATTTCCTCTTGCCCTTCACCCCTAAAAGCCCTCATGGTACTGCTGCTGCTGCTACTGCCATTCCGAGACCCCCTTGCATTCAGGCCCAGAGGACTAGGGGTTGTAGTGGATGTGTGGACAGTGAGCTTGCCCTCACACTTTAGCTGATGAACAGCCTCCATTCCCGCTTCTACGCTGTGCATGGACAGTATTGCCCTGGAGCCATTGGTTTGATGCTCATCATTCCAGTAATGGGATCGCTTTCCTTGCTCTTCCGACCCAAACCCAAAGAGGGTAACCTGGTGGAAGAGACAGGAGTGTGTGGGTCACCAGGCTGAATCTGTCTTTGTTCCCATTTCCCCTCACTCACCATCTAGTGTGCCAGGCTGCCTTTTGGAGTCGGGAGGGAGAATGTTCCTCACCTTCTCCAGGGAAGACAGACACTGAACACAGTGAGATAAACACACTCACAGAGTGACCCCGGTGCCCAGAAAAGAGAGAGTCAACTTTCTGTTTAGGTTGATCAAAAACTTGGAAACAGTAGTCACGGTTGTACAACATTGTGAATGTAATTAATATCACTGAATTATATATACACTTAAAAATGGTGAAAATGGCAAATATTTTGTCATACTGTATATGTTTTACCACAATAAAAGAAGGGAAAGAGTATCAATTAACTAGCTGTTCCTATTCATATTGGAGGAAGAGAAGGGATCCCCCTGGGAGACAAAGGAAGGGCATGCCAGCCAAAGGAAACCACGTGTGAGATGGTGTGAGGCAGCTGTTGTGTTTGGGGAACCCCAAGAAGCCTAGCTTGTGAGCCCGGGAAAGAGCAGGTGAAGGGAGAAGCCAGATCATGCAGGGTTTTGAAAGCCAGGTAGAAACTTTTAGACTATGATAAAGGCATTGGGGGATAGAAGTTTTAAGTGAGGAAGGGACATGAATCTTTCTTACCTAGTCACAGGTGTCCAAGGCATACAACAGAGCCGTGAGCCCCTAGGATGGATACTGACCCTGGTTGTGCAGCCAATTGCCCTGGGTGTACTTGAGGAAGGTGACACTGATCACCAGGACTTGGGGAAGATGGAGAGAGGACTGACCTGGGGCTACCTCCTACTTCTTCCCCTTTCCCCTCACCTTGCCTTTGTGATCTTCCACTCCACTAGGGAACTGGAGTCTTCTGAAATCTAGGAAAAAAATGGGAGGTGGGGGAGTTTCAGCAGCCCCCAAGGCCTAGGAAAGTCCTGGAGGTGCCCCCAATAAGCCAGCAGAGGGTCTCCCTGGAGCTCTTGCTCTCTTCTCTGGGATGAACTCCCCTTACCCCCATACTGAGAATTTCTGAGTTCCCAGACCACCACTTCCTCACTCTGGATGTCTAAAGTCCATGCCAGGTTGGACAGCTTCAGCAGCAGCAGCACCAGCCAGCTCCGGTCACCCTGGTCACCAGCATTCTTGGGATAGATGAAGCACCCTGTGGTTCGGTTGCTCACATCCGTCTCAAAGTCCTGGACAGGAGCCTGGTTCATCCTGGGAAGGAGAGCAGAAGCTGACAGAACTGGGGGTAGGGAGGGATGCCTGGCCTTCCTACTTTGTGCCCTCTGCTCAGCACCCACCTGAAGACCTTGGTGTATTGATTGATGCTGTGGCCGGTGCCCCACAAGATCTGCGAGCTCCCCATAACCACACAAGTTTTGCAGTAGAGATCAAAATGGCTCCCCGAGGGTCTGGGAATCACTGTCAGCAGCAGCTTCCACACTTTTCTAAGCTTGCTCTCTGAGTTCAGGCCCTAGAAACAGCAGGAGGGAGGAGATTGGGGCCTGGGGCCCAGCTATCAGCTCTCAGTGGAAGGAAAACAAACCTGGGTTGATGAGAGTAGCTCAGAGACAGGGGTGGAGGTCAGGGGTTGGGACTGGAGGATGGGTGATGGGCTCGGCCTGGGAAAGATAAGAGTTGGGAACGGGCCCAGTGCTGGTCACTGACCAACCACCAGAGCACCGCATCAGGGACCACAGACTCTTTTGTCCCCCTCAGGGTCTCCACAGTCCTGTCATAGTATGCATTAAACTAGTTTAACCCTCCGGCTGTGTGGTAGCAAGAGGAGCAGTTGAGGGTCCCAGAAGAGCAGACGTATTTCCTGAATTTGAACCAAGGACAAGAGCAATGCCGTATTACCAGGTACATCAGGTCTTCCTGGGGTGCTGGTTCAGGTGTCAGATCCAGGCGGGGAGCCACCAACCACAGGATGAGCATCCAGAAGACCCAGAACACAAAAATCTGCCACCAGCACCTCATGTCTGGCCTAGGCCACAGATTGTGGCTAGCAGCAAGCTGGCTTCTTTACCTGGAAATGTTAAGGATGAGTGGCTGAGACCACAGACACCTTCGGAATCTTTTTCCCCTGTTGACCCATATGGCTTCCCAACCATTCACACCGTACCTCCTCCCAGGCCCTCACCTCCTGCCTCCCTATCCATTTGCTCACCTCAAAGGGCCTGGGATGGAAGCTGCAAGAGAAGAGAGGTAACATATGGTGTGTCCTGTATCCTCCCTGCAGGATGAAGGATTATCAGTCAGTGGGGTCCTTTGTGCCAGTCCAGTTATATCAGAGACCTCATCACAAAGTACACATTGTGACCTCCCACCTTTAGCCTGTCTAGACAAAGCCACCTCCCTATCCTTTCTCTAATACACACGCTGCCTCCACTGAATGTAAGTTCTACAAAGATAGGACTGACCTCATCCCTCCACATCCCTAAAACTTAGAATCATCTTATAAATATTTATGGAATAAATGAGCAGGGGTTTTGAGGGCGTTTTCTTTTTTAGTATGATTTTTTTTTTATTTTTATTTTTGTTGTGCTTTAAGTGAAAGTTCACAAATCAAATCAGCCTCTCATACAAGAATTTATATACTCACACCTTGCTATATACTCCTAATTGCTCTCTTGAGGGAGTTTTAAATACTATTTATGTGCTGATGTTGTTGTTGTTATTATTAGGTGCCACCTAGTCAGTTCCAACTCACAGCGACCCCATATACAACAGAACAAAACACTGCTCAGTCCTGCGCCATTCTCACAATCATTGTGCTTGAGCCCATTGTTGCAGCCACTGTGTTAATCCATCTCCGTGAAGCTCTTCCTCTTTTTCGATGACCCTCTACTTTACCAAGCATGATGTCCTTCTTCAGGTACTGGTCCCTCCTGATAACATGTCCAAAGTATGTGAGATGTAGTCTCGGCATCCTTGCTTCTAAGGAGCATTCTGGTTGTACTTCTTCCAAGACAGATTTGTTCATTCTTTTGGCAGTCCATGGTATATTCAATACTCTTTACCAACACTACAATTCAAAGTAATCAGTTCTTCTTTGGTCTTCTTTAGTCATCATTCAGCTTTCACATGCATATGAGGTGACTGAAAACACCATGGCTTGGGTCAGGCGCACCTTAGTCTTCAATGTAACATCTTTGCTTTTCAATGCTTTAGCGAGGTCCTTTGCAGCAGAGTTGCCCAACACAACACGTGGTTTGATTTCTTGACTGCTGCTTCCATGGGTGTTGATTGTGGATCCAAATAAAATGAAATCCTGTGCTAACGCCCCTCTCCAAATGTCTAACTTCAGTTCAGACCTCTACTCTGCTCTCTGATTCCGTATCCTACAGCCTATCTGACTTCTACGTAGATATAGACATTTCACACTGAATAAGCCTGAGACTGAACCCATGATTTTCCCTATAAACCAGTCCCTTCCCAAGACTTCCCTGTCTCAATAAATTCATCTCACTATTCATGCAGTTGCTGAAGCCAGAAACCCACACATTTTCTTTGATTCCTCTCTCTCCTATTACATCCAAAAACATTTTTCAATCCTTTTAATCCTATCTCTAAACCAAGTGTTCCTCTTTATCTTCACTGCTGCCTCCTTAATTCAATCCTAGCCTTGTGGGATATATTAGAAAACAAAATGAAAAACTTTGAGTTGTTTTTAAAGTTCAGGAAAAAAAAGTTCAGATATCATTTAATTTTTTTTTAATTAAAAATTTTATTCAATGGAATGGGGACACTAAAAAGGTTCATATTAACTAGTGGAAGTCTGCACTCAATACTTTATATCTTTTAAAGTAATTCATCAAAAAAATCTAAGTAAGGTCTGTACTTTAGTTAATTGCATTGTGCCAATGTCAATTTCCTGGTGTTGATAACGTACTACAGTTATGTAAGATGTTACCGTTAAAGGAAACTAGATGGTGGGTACATGGGACCGCTCTTGAAATATTATTAACCTTGCTTTTTTAAGCAGTTTTATTGAGGTACAAGTTACATACCATAAATTTCACACATTTTAAGTGTAAGATTCAATGATTTTTAGCAAACATCGCCCCAATCCAATTTTAGAACATTTCCATCGGAGATCCCTCATTCACGTTTGCAGTCTATCCCACTCCAGGTAATCACTAATCTACTTTCTGTCTGTATAGATTTGCCTTGTCTGAATATGTTATGGGAAACCCTGATGGCATACTGGTTAAAAGCTACGGCTGCTAACCAAAAAATGTCAGCAGTTCAAATCCACCAGGCGGTCCTTGGAAGCCCTGTGGGGCAGTTCTGCTCTGTCCCAGAGGGTCACTATGAGTCAGAATCGACTTGACGGCAATGGTTTTTTTTTTTTTAAAACAGGAACATGTTATGTAAATGTGTTACATAAATATACACAGTATGTGATCTTTTGTGTCTGGCTTCTTTCTCTTAGCATAATGTTTTTGTTTTGTTCAGTTTTTAATTTTTTTTTTTGGTGAAAATATGTACAACAAAACATACACCCGTTCCACAGTTTTTACATGTGAGTTCAGTGACAAAGATTACATACTCACATTGTGTCACCATTCTCACTGTCTTTACCCATATTGTTTCACCACTGCTAACTTAGAGTCTCTGCCCCTTAAAGTTCTCACCGTGCTTTAGGGTTACTGTTGTCAGTTTGATCTCATATAGATAATTCTTTAAAAGAGCAAAATGCTCAAGGTAAACATTCTTTATTAATTCAGCTAAACTATTGTTTAGCTTAAAATGACTTCATGGGATGTGGCGTCTGGAGTCTTAAACGCTAACAAGCGGCCATCTAAGATGCATCAATTGGTCTCAACCCACCTGGAGCAAAGGAGAATGAAGAACACCAAGGTCACACGATAACTATGAGCCCAAGAGACAGAAAGGGCCACATGAACCAGAGACTTACATCATCCTGAGACCAGAAGAACTAGATGGTGCCCAGCCACAACCGATGACTGCCCTGACAGGGAGCACAACAGAGAAGCCCTGAGGGGGCAGAAGAACAGTGGGATGCAGCCCCCAAATTCTCATAAAAAGACCAGGCTTAATGGTCTGACTGAGACTAGAGGAATCCCGGTGGTCATGGTCCCTAAACCTTCTGTTGGCCCAGGACAGGAACCATTCCCGAAGACAACTCATCGGACATGGAAGGGACTGCACAATGGGTTGGAGAGAGTTGCTGACGAAGAGTGAGCTACTTGTATTGGGTGGACACTTGAGACTGTATTGGCATCTCCTGTCTGGAGGGGAGATGGAAGGGTAGAGAGGGTTAGAAACTGGCAAAATCATCACGAAAGGAGAGACTGGAAGGAGGGAGCGGGCTGACTCATTGAGGGGAGAGTAAGTGGGAGTATGGAGTAAGGTGTATATAAGCTTATATGTGACAGACTGACTTGATTTGTAAACGTTCACTTAAAGCACAATAAAAATTATTAAAAAAAAAAATTACTTCATGGGATAGGTTCAGTTCAAGGTTTAAAAATTGTTTCCAGGCAGGAGATTCAGGGGTTCACGCAGTCTCAATGAATCCAGTAAGTCTGATTTCCATGAGAATTTAAAGTTCTATTCCATATTTTTTCTTCTTTTGATCAGGATCCATCTATTGGGTCCTTGATCAAAACGTTCGGTAACGATAGCTGGGCACAATCCATTTCTACTAGTCTCATGGCAAAGGAGTAAGTAATTCATGGATGCAATTAGACCCTCAGTCCATTTCTTTCTCCATTTTCTGGGTCTTCTTCCTCTGTTAGTACAATGTTTTTGAGGTTCATGTTGTAGAATGTATCAGTAGTTAGTTCCTTTTCATCAGTGAGAAGTATCCCATTGTATGGGAATGCCGTATTTTATTTATCCATTCACCAGTTGATGGACATTTGGAGTGTTTCCAATTTGGGGCTTTTATAATGTTGTTATGAACTTTTGCTTCTGGGTCTTGGGGAGGACATACATTTTCATTACCTTGGATAGATACCTAGGAACTGCTAGTTCATGTGGTAAATTTATGCTTAACTTTTTAAAAAACTTCCAAACGATTTTCCAAAGTGGATGTACCCTTTTACATTTCCACCAGAAATGTATGAGGGTTTCAATTTCTCCATATCCTTACCAACACTTGTTATTGTCTATCTTTTTAAGTATAGCTATTTTTTTTTTTATCCTAGTAGGTATGAAGTAGTATCTTGTTATGGTTTTGATTTGCATTTCTCTAAAGACTAATGGTGTTGAGCATTCTTTCATGTGCTTATTAGCCAGACATTCGTATATCTTCCTTAGTGAAATGTCTGTTCTAATCTTTTGCCCATTTTTAATTGGGCTGTCTTCTTATTATTGAATTTTAAGAGTTCTTTATATATTGTGGATACAAGTCCCATATCAGATACATGGTTTGCAAATGTTTTCTCCATGTCTGTAGCTTGTGTTTTCATTTTCTTGATGTCTTTTGAAGCATGAAAAAATTTAATTTTGATGAAGTCCAATTTATTTTATGGATTGTGGTTTTGGAATCATATCTAAAAATTATTGGCCTAACCCAAGTTCATAAAAATTTATATTTACATAAATTGAGCATTCTAGTTTTGTTAGGTCTTTGATCCATTTTGAGTTAATTTTTGTGTATGGTGCGTGATAAGCGTAATATTCATCTTTTTGAATTGATCAAGCACCATTTGCTGAAGTCATGGTAGAATGCCTTGTAATCCTCCTGGAACATAAGGTGTGGGAGGCTTGGGAGGAGCTGCCTCAGGTCCATCTCCCACTCACTTCTCTATCACCCCTGGAAGGCACAATTTACTGTTTTTTACAACTCCTTCGCCTTTAGCCCTTAGGAATTTCTCTTACTTTTTCATGAGTCAGCTATATATTCATATAAAGGGATATTTATTATTCAGCATATCAAGGTAGTTTACAATGAGAAGATGTCTATGTTTAAGTTTCATATTGCTACAACTGGAACTTTTATTATTAATTTTATTCGTGACTTATGTAATCATCAAAATAATGCTTTGCAAATAAATATTGAAGAAGGGTTCCTCCTTGGGAGGAGTGCACTATAGTGCAAAAAGAAAAATGTATTTGTCTTGAGATTTTTCCTTAGCCCAGTGCTTCTCACATTTCAGAATCACCTGGAGGGCTTCATTGCTGGGCCCCCATCCCCAAAGTTTGTGATTTGGTTTCGCATTTCTAGCAAGTTCCCAGGTGTTGCCAGTGATACTAGTTGAGGGACCACATTCTGAGACCCACTATCTCAGCCTGGGAAACCCTGGTGGTGTAGTGGTTAAAAGCTACATCAGCTAACCAAAAGGTCGGTAGTTCAAATCCACGGGGTGCTCCTTGGAAACCCTATGGAGCAGTTCTACTCTGTCATTTACGGTTGTTGTAAGTCAGAATTGACTCGGCAGCAACGGGTTCAGGCTTTTTTAATCTCAGCTTGGAACCCTGGTTGCATAGTGGTTCAGAGCTATGGTAGTTTGAATCCACCAACCGCTCCTTGGAAACCCTATGGGGCAAAGACACTCTGTCCTATAGGGTTACTATAGAGTCAGAATCGACTTGGGGTTGGTTTTGGATTTAGCTTAGCTTAACAAATCCAGCCACCAAAATATTTTACAGAGAAAAATTAATTTCTTAAAATGGAAGCTCATATTCTAATTATGCTTTTGATTTCTAAAGAGGAGTTTATAATGTTTTCCCCTCACAGCCTGTAATAGCTTCCTAACTGGTATCTTTACTTCTGCTCTAACCAACCTCAACTATTCTTCACCCAAATCTGGCGTGATCTTAAATGAATTTCCTGCTTGAGATGGTATCCTATCGCCCTCAGTATAAAATCTAAAATCTTCGCTCATTTCATAATTCTTCAACCACTCTGGCTTCTTCCTGTTCCTAGAACTTTCCAAGCTCTTTCCTGCCTCAGGTTCTCTGCACTTGCAGTTCCTGGAACACATTATGCTCTCCTACCTCTACCCCCAGCACTTTACCTCTCTGGTTCCTTTCTTCAGGTCTCACTTTAAATCTTACTTATTTTGAGGTTCCTTCCCTAACCCCTGTAAGTCCCTAAAAAAGCTCACCTAATTAGGCCCTGGCACTCCTGTGTTATGATTCTTCCATCTCAGGGAAAGCAGTGGGATCTCTACACTGTGACTATTGTTTTCAATCCAGATACTTTGAAGTCTGTGTTTCTCCCAAGAGAAAAACTGACCATCTGGACTGGGGAAGGAGAACAGCTAACATTTGCAAATATATTTATTTCATACAGATTTCATAAAGATTTAGGAAAAGCTCATTTATCAGTGTCCCAAATAAGGTGAAAGAAGGCTGACGCTGGGCAGAATGAAACAATGAAAGGGGCCGAAAACCTTCCCCTTCTCCAGCCTGACTTGCAGGCCTCAGCTACAAGTGCCCAGTGACCTCGTCTGCTGGCTGCTCCATGTGTGAAATGAGCCACTCCTGTGTAGACACCAACTGCTCCAAAGACCAAAGGATCCCACCTTGAGGGAGAAGGCTGAAGCACAAGGGCAAAACTTGACGTTGTGGAGTAAAGCCTCTAACTAGTCAGTGTCTTGATTTCCTATAAATTCTGTGTTATGCCCATCTAAAAGAATCCCAAAAAGGGGGGAAAAAAAAAAAGAAGAACCCTCTAATTTTGGAGTCCCTAAACAGTAAGTCCCCTACCCGTGTTGTCTCTGTTACAGCTCCCTATTTTTTTTTTTTATAACTTTTATTAAGCTTCAAGTGAACGTTTACAAATCCAATCAGTCTGTCACATATAAGTTTACATACATCTCACTCTCTACTCCCACTTGCTCTCCCCCTCTTGAGTCAGCCCTTTCAGTCTCTCCTTTCTTGACAATTTTGCCGGCTTCCCTCTCTCTCTATCCTCCCATCCCCCCTCCGGACAAGAGTTGCCAACACAATCTCAAGTGTCCACCTGATATAATTAGCTCACTCTTCATCAGCGTCTCTCTCCCACCCGCTGACCAGTCCCTTTCATGTCTGATGAGTTGTCTCCGGGGATGGTTCCTGTCCTGTGCCAACAGAAGGTCTGGGGAGCATGGCCGCCGGGATTCCTCTAGTCTCAGTCAGACCATTAAGTTTGGTCTTTTTATGAGAATTTGGGGTCTGTATCCCACTGATCTCCTGCTCCCTCAGGGGTCCTCTGCTGTGCTCCCTGTCAGGGCAGTCATCGATTGTGGCCGGGCACCAACTAGTTCTTCTGGTCTCAGGATGATGTAGGTCTCTGGTTCCTGTGGCCCTTTCTGTCTCTTGGGCTCTTAGTTGTCGTGTGGCCTTGGTGTTCTTCATTTTCCTTTGCTCCAGGTGGGTTGAGACC
This sequence comes from Loxodonta africana, assembly GCF_030014295.1. NCBI lineage: Eukaryota > Metazoa > Chordata > Mammalia > Proboscidea > Elephantidae > Loxodonta > Loxodonta africana. Next base: position 34,809,318 of record NC_087365.1, read on the forward strand.
AATTGATGCATCTTAGATGGCCGCTTGTTAGCATTTAAGACCCCAGACGCCACATTTCAAAGTGGGATGCAGAATGATTTCATAATAGAATTATTTTGCCAATTGACTTAGAAGTCCCCGCAAACCATGTTCCCCAGACCCTCGCGCTTGCTTCGCTGACCTTTGAAGCATTCATTTTATCCCGGAAACTTCTTTGCTTTTGGTCCAGTCCAATTGAGCTGACCTTCCATGTATTGAGTGTTGTCTTTCCCTTCACCTAAAGCAGTTCTTATCTACTGATTAATCAATAAAAAACCCTCTCCCACCCTCCCTCCCTCCCCTCCTCGTAACCACAAAATATGTGTTCTTCTCAGGTTTACTATTTCTCAAGATTTTATAATAGTGGTCTTATACAATATTTGTCCTTTTGCCTCTGACTAATTTCGCTCAGCATAATGCCTTCCAGGTTCCTCCATATTATGAAATGTTTCAGAGATTCGTCACTGTTCTTTATTGATGCGTAGTATTCCATTGTGTGAATATACCACAATTTATTTAACCATTCATCCATTGATGGACACCTTGGTTGCTTCCAACTTTTTGCTATTGTAAACAGAGCTGCAATAAACATGGGTGTGCATATATCTGTTTGTATGAAGGCTCTTCTATCTCTAGGGTATATTCCCAGGAGTGGGATTTCTGGGTTGTATGGTAGTTCTATTTCTAACTGTTTAAGATAACGCCAGATAGATTTCCAAAGTGGTTGTACCATTTTACATTCCCACCAGCAGTGTATAAAAGTTCCAATCTCTCCGCAGCCTCTCCAACATTTATTATTTTGTGTTTTTTGGATTAATGCCAGCCTTGCTGGTGTGAGATGAAATCTCATCGTAGTTTTAATTTGCATTTCTCTAATGGCTAATGATCGAGAGCATTTTCTCATGTATCTGTTGGCTGTCTGAATATCTTCTTTAGTGAAATGTGTGTTCATATCCTTTGCCCACTTCTTGATTGGGTTGTTTGTCTTTTTGTGGTTGAGTTTTGACAGAATCATGTAGATTTTAGAGATCAGGCGCTGGTCGGAGATGTCATAGCTGAAAATTCTTTCCCAATCTGTAGGTGGTCTTTTTACTCTTTTGGAGAAGTCTTTAGATGAGCATAGGTGTTTGATTTTTAGGAGCTCCCAGTTATCTGGTTTCTCTTCATCATTTTTGGTAATGTTTTGTATTCTGTTTATACCTTGTATTAGGGCTCCTAGGGTTGTCCCAATATTTTCTTCCATGATCTTTATCGTTTTAGTCTTTATGTTCAGGTCTTTGATCCACTTGGAGTTAGTTTTTGTGCATGGTGTGAGGTATGGGTCCTGTTTCATTTTTTTGCAAATGGATATCCAGTTATGCCAGCACCATTTGTTAAAAAGGCTATCTTTTCCCCAATTAATTGACACTGGTCCTTTGTCAAATATCAGCTGCTCATACGTGGATGGATCTATGTCTGGGTTCTCAATTCTGTTCCATTGGTCTATGTGCCATTGGTCTATGTGCCTGTTGTTGTACCAGTACCAGGCTGTTTTGACTACTGTGGCTGTATAATAGGTTCTGAAGTCAGGTAAAGTGAGGCCTCCCACTTTCTTCTTCTTTTTCAGTAGTGCTTTGCTTATCCGGGGCTTTACAGCTCCCTATTTATTTCCTCCACAGTACAAAGCACATTCTGCTTTTTTTAGTTTTTTTGTTTATTATTAACTATTATAATTATTTATCTTAATAAATTTATAAATAATTACATAGGATCATAAAATAGTATAATTATAAACAATATGATTCTATATCATAATGATACATTATGTAATATTATTAATTATTGTACTTATTTTTATGTATATATTTTTTGTTTATCTCCCCTACCCCAGGCTTTGAGGACTAAGGAACATCTCATATGCACGTGAAAGTTGGACAATGGATAAAGAAGACTGAAGAAGAATTGATGCCTTCAAATGATGGTGTTGGTGAAGAATATTGAATACCATGGACTGCCAGAAGAATGAACAAACCTGTCTTGGAAGCAGTATAGCCAGAATGCTCCTTAGAAGCAAGGATGGCAAGACTTTGTCTCACATATTTTGGGCATGTTATCAGGAAGGATCAGTCCCTGGAGAAGGACATCATGCTTGGTAAAGTAGAGGGTCAGGAAAAAAGAGGAAGACCCTCAACAAGATGAATTGAGACAGTGGCTACAACAATGGGCTCAAACATAGCAGCAATTGTGAGGATGACGCAGGGTTTTATTCCATTGTATGGGTCACTGTGAGTGAGAACCAACTAGACGGCACCTAACAACAACAAATAGCACCCCAGGCTGAAAATTCTTTGAGGGTAGGCATTCCTCTCTTATTTACCATGGCATTCTCATAATCCGGGGAGGCAGGAGGAGTGAGTGAGCAAATGCATCTTTCAGCTTCTCATTTAGCCTGGAGCCCCACTCAGAAGAGAGGGCTTGGAAGTCAAATATGGATAGCCACAGGCCAGAGAGGAGAGGAGAATTTCTGCTAACGTCCCTGCGCATTCACTTGAGAGTAGGTGCCTTGTGCACTTGGTGGTGGCACCTAATGAATGGAAGAGACCCAGGCTAGGAGCCAGAGAAACCTGGCCTTGAAAGTCAGTTCCAACCCTTTACCTACCCCCTGTCTTAGGCTAGGTTCTCTGAAGAAACAAAACCAGTGAAGTGTATATGTACATAGTTGTAGAGGCTGAAAAGTCCCAAGTTTGTGGGTTAGGCTGGAGGCTCCGCCTGACTCACGTAGCTGCAGGGGCTGGTGAATCCCAAGATCAGCAGGTAAGGCAGTAGGTTGCTGCCTCACAGGCTGTAGAGGTTGATGAATCCCAAGATCAGCAGTTAAGCTGCTCCAAGAACTGGAGGTCAGATGAACAGGTGCCAGCTGCAGAATCCAGGGCAAGCAAAAGCCAGCAAGCTTTGCCAGAAAGTCCATATATATTGGATGCAGGCCACATCCCCAAGGAAACTCCCTTTCAACTGATTGGCTGCTCATAGCAGATCTCATCATGGAGGTGATTACGTTATATCAGAGATCATTATGAAGGCAATAACATCATTACATAGCTGCCAAACTACATCATAACTGCCAAACCATTGAGAATCATGGCCCAGCCAAGCTGACACACAACCGTAACTATAACAGAGATCTATGGCCTTTTATGAGAGTGGCTGTTCATTGATGGGTCTAACCTGATAAGTCCACTCTAACATGAAAATTTCCCTAAGCCTTTGGATACCTTCTTCTACAGTATACCAAGGCAGGTCTGGTACTTCAACCTGATTTAGTGTAGGCCACTGCATAATCCATGCTTCAATGACCCAACCAAATAAACTGTTATATCCTTTCCTAGCCTCTCAAGCTGAAACACTGAATGAAGAATCTGTGCTTAGTGGGCCCATATCAATAAACTCAGGCTGATCCAACTTTACGTTCCTTGAGCAATTATCCCACATCCTTAATAGCCATTCCCACACATATTCCCCAGGTCTCTGTACATATTAGAAAACTCAAGCAGTTCTTTTGGAGTGTAGTGTACCTCCTCCTGGGTCATGCTTTGTACTTAACCTTTGGGGTTTACTGGGACTTATATCTAGAAGCAAAAATGGGTGGTGGGATGTGTTCTGAAAACATTCACCAATGTCTTGTAAGACATCTGCCTCAGGCAATGCCCCAGGCAATGACTCAGACACCTCCCCAGGGAATGACTCAGATAAAGACTTTTCAGACACATCTGGGCTTATCTCATCAGATGGGGGTGTAGGGGCTAATAGTTTTATTGGGGATGGTGCATTAGCAGATGAAAATGGAGTAATCTCTTCAGATGGGAGTAGGAGGGCTGGTTCTGTTAACAGGAGTGATCCAGAAGAATTTAGGGGGTCAGTATCCCCAGCTTCCTGATTATCTACCCATATGTCCGCATCCCAAGTTTTAGGATCCCATTTCTTCCTAATCAATTCCCTCACTTTAACTTCAGACACCATTCGAGGTTGGGAATTGAATTACTGTTGTAATTCAGCTGCTCTTACAATATGAGTCTGGGTTTGGTTTTCTGCAATATCAGCTCTGTTACTACAAGAAATAAGGCTTTCTGTCAAGGCACAAGTGGAAACTTTGAGGTCATTTACCTGGCTCTTAAGCTGTAACTCTGAAGCCTTGAGCTCAACTCTTTCCTTCACCACTTTGTCTAGTGAAAGTAAGACCAACCAACCAACTTCCCTATACTTCTCATTCTGACAAAATTGTAGAAAGAAATCAAACATGCAATCACCAGAGCCTTGCCTCTCACCAATACCTTATTTATTGCTGGTGATATTTTGCATATTTGTATTGCCACCTCAAGCCATGGATTAACAGTGCCCGCTTTACTACTGGGAGCAGAGTCATCAACATCTTTAAGACTAACCAGACTTGAGACCAACTTAGAAAACATCCTTACCATTTTGTTTTTCTAGAACCACTCTCAGTACCAAATGTCTTAGGCTGGGTTCTCTAGAGAAGCAAAGCCAATGAAGAGTATATATATATATGTATATATATATATATATACACACACACAAACATATATACATATATATATACACATATATATACAGAGACAGATATCAAGGCAATGGCTCATGCGGTTGTAGAGGCTGGAAATTCCCAAGTCTGTATCAGGTCGGAGGCTTCTCCTGATTCATATAGCTGCAGGGGCTGGCAAATTCCAAGATCAGCGGGTAAGCTGCTGGCTCAGGTCCCAATATCTGGAGGTCAAATGAATAGGATCCAGCCGCGGGATACAGAGTGAGCAAAAGGCAGTGAGCTTTGCCAGAAAGTCCACATATATTGGATACAGGCCACACCCCCAAGGAAACGTCCTTTCAACTGATTGGCTGCTCATAGCAGATCTCATCATGGAGGTGATTACGTTATATAAGATCTTATTATGGAGGTGATTACCTCATAACTGCTGAGCTAGTGAGAATCACGGCCCAGACAAATTGACACACAACTTTAACCATCACACCCTTGTTGTTGTTGTTAGGTGCCATCAAGTCAGTTCCAACTCATAGTGACCCTAGAGTAGTACTGCCCCATAGGATTTCTAAGGGACAGCTGGTGGATTCCAGCTGCTGACCTCTTGGTAAGCAGCTGAGCTCTTAACCACTATGCCACCAGGGTTCCCATCACACCCTGCAAACTTCAAACAAACCTCTTGCCATCATCAAATCCAAATCATAGCGGCCCTATAGGACAGAATAGAACTGCTCCATAGGGTTTCCAAGGCTGTAATCTTTATGGAAGCAAACTGCCACATCTTTCTCCAGCAGAGAGGCTGGTAAATTCGAACCACTGACCTCTTTAGGTTAGCAGCTGAGCTCTTAACTATTGTGCCTTGACCTCCTTATCTATTTGATGGAATTTGAAATAGTGCCCAGGGTTGTTTAGAGGATAGAATGGAATACGGTACAGTAGTCATAGTCCTATAGCATATATCAGTTCAGTTAATATGAGTTTCTCCTTTGCTTCTCCTCTTCCTTAGCAAACTGTACCCGAGGGCAAAAGGGAGACATCGCTTCTCCTAAGTCAGATGGCCACCAGGCACCCAGCTCCAGTGTCCCGCCTCTTCTTCCTGGAAGCCTTCTTGATCCAGCGAGTCAGTCACTTTCTCCTGTATACTCCCATAGTCTCTTGTGCCACCTCTTATCAAAGTCTGAATGTTATGTCATCAACATCATTTGAGCCATGGACCTTGAAATGAAATAGATCAGAATTTACGGCTTAGCATATTACTCATGTGACCACTCAAAGCTAAAATTTCTTCATTTTTAAATTGAGGATAGTAGTACTTCACCGTCTACAGTGGTAGCTGACATGAAACAAATGCAGGTGAAGAGTCTAGTACAGTGCCTGTGACATAGCTGTTGTTGATTTCAACTCATAGCAACCCCACGTGACAGAGTAGAACTGCTCCAAAGAGTTTCATAGGTTGTTATCTTACAGAAGCAGATCACCAGGTCTTTCTTCCACGGATCATCTGTGTGAGTTTGAACCACCCTTTTGGTTAGCAGCTGAGTGCTTAACTGTTCCTCTACCAAGGCTCCTCAAATACACAGTAGGAGCTCAATAAATGTTACTCCTATTTTTATTTTTCTTGCTTGCTGATATCCCTTGCTAGGACTGTGATTTTCTTGAAGGCAAGAATTCAACTCTCTCTTTGTAGGACCCAGCACCAGGCAGAGAACACATAGTGTGGGATGTTTAAGTGTTGCTTGCATGAATGAATTATTAAGTTTTTGAATGTGAATTCAATGCAATCTTTGAGTCACTTAGGTTTTTTTTTTTCTGTACTATTGCTCATGGCCCTGTGTGGGCAGTTCTGTGTTAGAGCAAGGAGCCTTTTAGGGAAGTACTTTTCAAATTTTACTGTATGTATTAATCACTTGGGGAATCTTGTTAGAATGAAGATTCTGATTCTGCAAGTTTGAAGCAGACCCTGAAATTCTGCATTTCTAACAATCTCCCATGTAAAGACAATGCTCTGGTTCAAGGACCATACTTAGGGTATCAAGGCTTTAGACATAATTACATCAGTAGATTCCTTACTACCTATTTCTGGTAGAATCATTGCCTCTCCCAGGACTCTGGAACCCAGATAACAGAAGGGAACATCAGGTTTCCTCTGCTGCCTGTTTGTTCAAGGTGACCAAGAAATTTTGCTTCATGCCACCCAAGGTGTAGCATGAATCCCTCCAAATCTTTTTCCATGATCACACAAACACATATTCCCCTGGATAGGATTATTTTTAATTTAAAAATGGAATCATGCAATACACTTTACCTTGCAACTTAATTTTCCCCTCAACAATACATTTTTAATATCCCTACAGGAGTAAATCTACCTTGTTTTTTTTTTTTTAATAATTTTTATTGTGCTTTAAGTGAAAGTTTACAAATCAAGTCAGTCTCTTACACAAAAACCCACATACACCTTGCTACACACTCCCAATTACTCTCCCCCAAATGAGACAGTCTGCTCTCTCCCTCCACTCTCTCTTTTCGTGTCCTTTTCGCCAGCTTCTAACCCCCTCCACCCTCTCGTCTCCCCTCCAGGCAGGAGATGCCAACATAGTCTCAAGTGTCCACCTGATCCAAGAAGCTCACTCCTCACCAGCATCCCTCTCCAGCCCATTGTCCAGTCCAAACCATGTCTGACAAGTTGGCTTTGGGAATGGTTCCTGTCCTGGGCCAACAGAAGGTCTCAGGTCCTTCCAGTCTCAGTCAGACCATTAAGTCTAGTCTTATGAGAATTTGGGGTCTGCATCCCACTGCTCTCCTGCTCCCTCAGGGGTTCTCTGTTGTGTTCCCTGTCAGGGCCAGCATCAGTTGTAGCCAGACACCATCTAGTTCTGGTCTCAGGATGATGTAGTCACTGGTTCATGTGGCCCTTTCTGTCTCTTGGGCTTGTAATCACCTTGTCTCCTTGGTGTTCTTCATTCTCCTTTGATCCACTACCTTGTTCTTTTGAAAAGCTCCATAATATTCCATAGAATCGATATGCTGTGATTTATTCAACCATTCCCTATCAGTGGACATTCCAGTTGATTCCATCTTCTGTCAGTGAACAATCTCACATGTATACGATGAGATTTATGATTTTTTTTTTTAAATATATCTTTAAATGGAAGGGACAGAGCTAACATTGTAGGGTGTAACCACCACCCAGCAACTTTATTTCCTAAAGTGCAGTTCCTGAATCAAAGCCTATGAGCGTTTTATATTTTGATCTTCATAGCTGGATTACTGTGGGAGCTGTCCTTCCAGACAGGAGCTGTTCTGGGCTGAACGGGAAGTGTCAAGGGAGAGCTATTTAAGCTTCACATTACTTGAGCGATCGGAGTTCAAGCCTAGAGGCTGGATCATGTCCTGGAGAAGCCCAGGCCTGGGAAGGGACCTAGGTTAACCAGAACACGCTCAGGAGAGTCACTGGGAGGCTGTTTGAATAAAATTAACCCAAAAGGCTCTGGTTCCCAGTGCATTTTGAGATTCAGAACTGGGTTCAAATCAGACCCTATCACTAATTGGCTGCAGTCTTGGGAAAGTTACTTAGCTTCTCCAGGCAGCAGTTTCCTTTTCAGAAAACGGAGCTAAACGTCACATCTACTTTTTTAGGGCCGTGAGTCTCAAACTTTAGCTGCATCAGAATCACCTGGGTGTCACTCCTAGCGTTTTTGATTCAGTAGGTGTATGGTAGGCCTGATAATTTCCATTTCTAACTAGTTCTCAGGTGAAAATGAAGCCGCTGATCCACGGGCAACAGTTTGAAAACCACTGTTCTAGAATGTTCCAAAAGTCTGATGTGAAACACATACCGCAGATCCTGGCACAAGGTCATATAATACTGCTATGACGGTTTCTACCGCACAGAGGGCACTCTAATCTACACACGATCCCCTGACTACGGAGCCCACCGCTCAGCTACGCCTAGACTCAGCGGCTTGAGCGCGAGGGGGCGTGGCAAGAAGCATCGGTGGGCGTGGAAGCATCGGTGGGCTAGAAGCTGTCGGAGCGAAAACGAGGCTTAGGGGTGGAGCCAAACGTGCGCACTACTGCGCCTGCTTGCGGAAAGGGAGGGGCCGTGGCTCAGGCCCCGCGCCGGAAGCGGCGGGCTGCAGGGCGGGCCGGCTGGTATCCCGTTTCCGGATGCTCTCTATGGAGGCTCTGGGGAAACTGAAGCAGTTCGATGCCTACCCCAAGACTCTGGAAGACTTCCGGATCAAGACCTGCGGGGGCGCCACGGGTAGGCCGCCGCGGGGCCGGGGTCGCGGGGAGGGAGGTGTCCTACAGTTTGGCTCAAGCGCCTGGACTGTGACCGGCCTGCCAGGGGCTGAGGGAGCAAAGCAGAGGCTATTCTGACCCTCGCTTCCCGCCCTGCAGTGACCATTGTTAGCGGCCTTCTCATGCTGCTACTGTTCCTGTCCGAGCTACAGTATTACCTCACCACTGAGGTAAGGGGCGGGGCCTAGAACATGGGCGGGGCTTGGCATTCTAGGGGTAGGACCTGTGGAGGTGGGAACGGTGACGGAGAGGCGTGGGGCCACATCTTACTGAGGTAGTGCTGTCCCAGGTGCACCCGGAGCTCTACGTGGACAAGTCGCGGGGAGATAAATTGAAGATCAACATCGATGTACTTTTTCCGCACATGCCTTGTGCCTGTGAGTACCTCACCATGGTTGGAGGTTGAAAGTCCCCAGGGTCCTCAGATGGGCTTCCAGATTCACACCTCCAGCCTTAGGTTCTGGACTGGACCCCAGGACAGCCTCCTTTCCCTGATGCATTTCTGCCTCAAGACGGACCCACATCCCCTTTCCCTCCAAAACCTAAATCTCCTCACCCCTAGGATCCCAGTACCTTAGCCTGACTTCCTGCTTCCAGATCTGAGCATCGATGCCATGGATGTGGCTGGGGAACAGCAGCTGGATGTGGAACACAACCTGTTCAAGCAACGGCTAGACAAGGATGGCATCCCCGTGAGCTCAGAGGCAGAGCGGCATGGTAATCAGGGAAGGGGACCAGGTCTCAGAGTTGGACATGCCAAGCCCTACCTTCTGGCAAGTGAGCTGTGGTAGTCTAAGGGGCAAATGAAGCAACTAAGACCCAGAGAAGTCAAGTGGCTTGCCTAGATTCCCCCAGGCAGAGGAAGCTGAAATTCAGACCTCTGGCCTCAGAGTACTCTACCTGGTTATCATTCTGAGAGGCTCCCGATCCCAACCTGTCATCATTTGGGTAACAGAAGTTTGATGGGTCTTATGTGCTGCTGTCTTGGTGGAGCTCCTCTAGATGGACTCAAGCTCTTTGATTGTTTGCTTCCCCAGCCCTTTGGCTAAAATAATTGAGTCCTTAATGCTTTTCTCCTTTGGGATGCAGAGTGACTCAAGGTTAAGAGTTTAGAGTCTAGAATCAGACTTGCTGGGTTCAGATCGAGCTTTGTTTCGTGCAATCTGTGAGCCTCAGCTATACGACAATGATAAACAGTAGTACCCACCATATGGAAATGTAGGATCAAATGAGGTAATATATGTACAGTGCCTAGTACAGAGTGAGTGCCCACTTTTAGCTTTCTTCCCTTTTCTCTATCCTGTCTCCTAGCAGCTCCATTAACTCAGTTTTCCACCACTCTGCAAAAGTAGGATTTTTCAAACCTGAGGGATTGCTCTGGTGGGAAGCTTTATCATTTATTCATTCAATAGATATATATGTTGAATACCAGTAGAACCAATAGGATTTTTTTAATAACGTTGTGTTTTTGTTGAAAATTTACACAGCAAATTAGGTTCCCATTCAGCAATTTCTACACAAATTTTTCATTGACATTGGTTGCGTTCTTCACAGCGTATGAACATTCTCATTTCCATTCTGGTTGTTCTATTTCTGTTAATCTAGTTTCCCTGTCCCCTTACCTTCACATGTTGTTTCTTTAAAGTAATTGCTGACAATTTGGTCTCACATAGATGACTTTTTAGAGAAGCACAGTACTCACAAGTGATGTTCTTTATTTTGTGAGCTAATCTGTGATTTAGCTAAAAGGTGACCTCTGGATAGTTTCGGTTTAAGGTTTAAAGAGTATTTCAGGGCCATAGTTTCAGAGAGTCATCTAGTCTTAATGAGTCCAAAGTGTGAACTTTTTAAGAATTTGATGTCTGGCCCAAATTTTTCTCTGATTCTGTCAGGATCCATGTATTGTGGCCCTCATCAGAACAGTCAGTAGTGGTAACCAAGCACCATCTAGTTTTTCTGGTCTTGGGATAGAAGAAGCCTTGGTTCATTTAGACAGCCCTGTAGACTAGTTTCTTCTCAGAGATTGGGTTACCTTTTTTCTCTTTTGCACCAGATGAGTAGAGACCAATAGTTGTATCTTAGATGGCCGCTTGCAAGCTTTTAAGACTCTAGAGGCTACTTACCAACCTGGGATGTAGAACATGAACTTTATTATGCCAGTTGTCCGAGTTGTCCCATGAGACTATGATCCTAAGCTTTCAAACCCAGAAAACCAATCCAGCAAGGTGTTTAATTATATCTAAGTAGTACCCATAACTGCCTTTTACGGGCTTAATTATATATATGCATGTATGTGCATGTACACTGATAATGTATATATATTTATACGTACATACCCCCATGTATACACATATTTACATACCTATACAGGTGCATGCGTACATACATACACATATATCCACACATACATTTTTTGGTTGTTGTTGCTGTTGTTGTAGGCTTACGTATGTCATAGCATTTACCAAAACATCCATTTTTCTTGTGTACATCTTAGTGAGATCATTAACCTTGATCAGGCTATGCTCACTTTACCCATATTCAGTGTTAACTTTCCCAGCACTAAAAATGACAAGTGTCTACTATCTAGAGGATGATTTCCCCTCTCTCCCCCCACCACCCATCCCTGGTAACCACCAATAAGTGTTGGTATCTATATTTGTTATCCAAACTGGGTTATTCTTATCTTTTTATAAAGTGAGATCATACAGTATTTGTCTTTTTGTGATTGACTGATTTCACTCAGCACAATTGTACTCCAGATTCATCCATGCTAAAAGAAGATTTGCATACTCTTCAGTATTCTTTTTGGCTGTGTAGTATTCCATTGTATGTATGAAACATTTTGTTTATCCATCCATTGATAGGCGCGTAGGTTGTTTCCATTTTTTTGCTATTGTGAATAGTACTGCACGAACGTAGGTGTGCATTTGTCTGTTCCTGTCAATACTATTAGATCTCTAGGGTATATACCTACATATACCTACAAGTGGAATCGCTGGATCATAAGGCAGGTCTGTGTCTAGTTTTTTGAGGAAGTGCCATACTGTTTTCTATAATGGTTGTGCCATTTTACAGTCCCACTAGCAATGGATAAGGATTCCAGTCTTTCTATATTCTCGCCAGCATATGTTGTTAGAACCAATAGAATTTGCTGCAGAGTTGGATGTGGGGTGTAAGAGATCAGAGTCAAAGTTGATTTCAAGACTTTTGACCTGAGCAAATGAATGACTTGAGATGGGAATGACCAGAGGAAGTGAAGGGTTTTTGTTTTTGTTTTAGGGGAATAGGCAGGGTGATATTAGATAGCCATGGCTGTGTAACAAATTACTTCAAAAGTTGATGGCTTAAAACAACAAATTTTTTTTTTTTTCACAGTTGTCTGTGGATCAGGAATTCAAGAGTGGTTTGGTTAGGTGGGTCTGGCTTAGGGTCTCTCATAATGTTGCAGTTAAGCTCTTCGCTGGGGCTGTAGTCATCTGAAGGCTTGACTAGGGCTGAAGGATCTACTTCTAAGAGGGTTTACTCATATGGCTGTTGGCAGAACACCTCAGTGCCTTGCCACATGGGCCTCTCCATGTGGCTGCTCAAGTGTCCTCATGATATGGCAGCTGGCTTCCCCCTGTGCAAGTGATCTAAGAGAGAGCAAGGTGAAAACCACAACTTATGACCAAACCTCAGAAGCTGCACACCGTTTCTGCGATATATGAGTAGTTACACAGGTCAGCTCTCTTCATAGTGGGAAGAGAATACACAAGGGTGTGAATACCAAAGGTGGAGATTACTGGAGAGCTCTTGGAGCTTGGCTCCCACAGGAAAAGATCAGGACTTTGAAGATAACACGTTTAAAAAAAACACGTTAGGGCATGTTAAATTTGAGATACCTGTTTTATACCCAAGTGATATTAAGGAGGCAATTGGATATACAAGTCTGGAATTTAGAGGAGTAGGCCTAGGGAAACAAGTTCAGGCATCATCAGCATGTAGATGGTATTTAAAGCCATTGGACTAAATGCACAAACCCAGGGAGTAACTGTAGGTAGAGGAGAGAGCCTAAGGTCTGTACCCTGGGCCCTCCAACATTTAGAAGTCAGGAAATGAGGATCCAGGAAGGAAGATTGAGAGGGATTAGCCACTGAGGTAGAAGAGAACCAAAAGATGCCCCAGAAGCTAAGTGAAGAAAGAGTTTCAAGAAGAAGAGTGAGCCATTGTGTTACAAGCTACTGATAGGCCCAGTAAGATGAGGGGTAAGACATGACCATTGTGACTGGCAACATGGAGGACACTGGAGACCTTGTTTCAGTACTGTCAGAGATGAAAACCTGATCAAAGAGCAGAAAAGGAAGTGGAGACATCAAGTATAGATGACCCTTTAAGAGTTTTGCAGTAAGGGAGAGCTCTGTGGGGTTGGGACTGGAGGATAATGTGGGCTAGGATGTGCATTTGGTGGTGAGATCAAGTGAAGGTCACTTGCATCTCTTAATGGAAATTGAAAGCAAAGTCATTAGCTAAGGGGTTTAGTTTTGGAGGCTTAAGGAGGTAGGAGACAGTACAAATTAGTCATCTTGGAGAATGGGAGAGTATACTGATTAGGATAAAGGGCAGCTATAGGAAAGAAGTAGGCACGGAGAGTTGAATTTAACTAGAGTTTTGGTTTTACTAGGCTAGTACAATGAAGGGAGAGAGGAACGAGTGTGTGTAAGAAAATAATGTAACAATGGACTATGGAATTTAGGGCAAGTAAGGAGTAAAAAAAAAAAAAATTTTTTTTTTTTTTTTTTTAAGGAGGAAAGTGAGAACACAAAGGGCTGATAGTGTCAGTAGAGTAAAAGAATTACTGCATTCTGGTACCAGAGACAGTGAACTGCAAAAATAGGGATAAGTAGTTGAAGAGTGGGATACTTGAAATTGAATTTTGGAGGATTTGTACTTATTAATAATGACAAGGTCTAGATAAGAGCATGGAAAGGGGTGGCTGAGGTGGGATGACAGAGTAAAAAGATTATTAGAGGACAGGAGGTCAAGGTATTGAATATTGAAATCACCAAGAATTAGGGTGGGGTGATGTTATAGAAAGAAGCCACGGTGGCACAACACTTAAGTGCTCAGCTACCAATCAAAAAGGTTGGCTGAACCCACCCAAGTGGCAAACTGCTCACCTAAAGATTATAACCTAGGAAACCGTATGGGGCAGTTCTCCTCTGTCACATGGAGTCACTATGAGTCAAAATCGACTCAACAACATTTAAGAACGGCATTAGAGGCAGGTGCCAAGTGCAAAGGGAGAGGTGTGAAGAGAGGCACCAGAATGAAGTGGTGAAAGGCATGCACTTCAGAGTCAGAACTGGAACCTGCCACTTTCTGTGTCGCCCTGGGCAAAGTCACTTCTTCTCTCTGAGCCTTTGTGTCTTCCCAAGTAAAATGGGATAACACCCACCTTCCTCAGTCATAGTGGAGATGAAATGAGAAAATGTACATAAAGTGCAGTGACCTGTAGCCAGTTGATCTTTGAGTATTTACCGTTATTTTGTTACTATTCTTTTTATTAAAAGAAATAATACACATCTAAAAATGTTTAGTGTCTGACACATGGTGTAAACTATAAATATTAGCTATTGTTGCCACTTTTATTATCCCCAAGCCCAAGGGGGCCCATTCAGGGCAGTGTTGCAGATGTACTGTGTCTGCCCCAATCTGATGCCTCTGCTTTCTCCTTAGAGCTCGGGAAAGTCGAGGTGAAGGTGTTCGACCCCGACTCACTGGACCCTGATCGCTGTGAGAGCTGCTATGGTGCTGAGACAGAAGACATCAAGTAAGCCCGCCCCCAGTGTGGCAGAGGGAGCAGGGTCCCCATCAGGCGCTGTCTGTCAGCCAGTCTCAGTCTCAGTCAGATTCCTTGGATTCCATGGCAGATGGTGGCCAAGAATTTAGAGGGGGTGGGTCGCGTGCCTCAGTCACTGATCCGTGTACAAGTGATCGAGGCTCTGTGCCCAGGCCTGCCTGGGGGCTGGAGACCTAGGGACCAGGCTGAAGTATGCTTCCTGCTTTGCAGCCTAGAGAGATGGTTCAGAGGTGTCCGACCTGGAGTCCAGGCACCTGGGCTTCACCCACATGTCCTTGGGCCAGGCCACATAACCTCTTTATGTGAAGGCAGATAATATGGTCTCTTCCTTATAAGAGTCTTGTAAGGGTTATGTGTATAATGTACATGAACCACTGAGACAGAAAGCCGAGCAAAATTAAGCCCTCAGTATATGGCAACTGCTATTATGTAAAAGCAGTTTCCCAGGCCCTGTTCCCTGAGAGCCTGATTCAATTCAGCAGGTCTGGAGTGAGGCCTAGAACTATGCATTTTAAACAGTCCTGCTGCCACTGAGGAAACACTGAAAAAATTTGGTGGTCGGGGATGAGGTTGGCGGAGACTTCATCAGCAGACAGAACTTCTCAGGCTTTGTCTACTGCGTCAGCAGTTTTCCTGCTCATCTGACACACTCACTCCTCACCCCCTCTCTGACAGGTGCTGTAACACCTGTGAGGATGTGCGGGAGGCGTATCGCCGCCGAGGCTGGGCCTTCAAGAACCCAGACACTATCGAGCAGTGCCGGCGAGAGGGCTTTAGCCAGAAGATGCAGGAGCAGAAGAACGAAGGCTGCCAGGTGTACGGCTTCTTGGAAGTCAACAAGGTACAGGAGAGACCGAGGCAGGGTAGGGCCAGCTGGACAGAGCTGGGCTGGGGGAGGACCACTGTGAATTGAGGGCCCACTCAAGCCCTCAGGAGGGAGGCAAGGAGCGCGCATGGCTAGAGAATGAGACAGAAATCCCCTACAGGTGGCCGGAAACTTCCACTTTGCCCCTGGGAAGAGCTTCCAGCAGTCTCACGTGCATGGTGAGTGATCCCACGTCAGTGAGGCAGAGATAGACCCTCAGGAAGTTTGAGTGCTCCTTTACCTGCCTATTGGTTTGTCTGTGGCCCAGAGCAGCCCATCCTGTCAGGGCAGCGTTCAGGCACAGTGGGTAAGAGCACAGGCTGAGAAGTGGACTACCTGGACTCAAATACTGGTTTCATTCATTACTGGCTGTGTGACTTTGAGAAAGTTTCTTAATCTCTTTCTTTGAGCTTCAGTTTCTTACTTTATAAAATGATGATGATAGTACTCATCTCCTAGGGTGGTTGTGCAGATTAAATGAGGTGATACATTGGATGCTTTTCACACTAAGTCTGGCTTGTAGTAGGCACCTGGTAACTGGAAGCCTCCAATATCAGAGGACCTGTGTGTGAGGCTTTGAGGGAAGTGGAGCTGGGCTGGAACATAGGTTCTGCCACTCCAAAGCTGTGTCCTGTTTGGGAAGTATCGAACCCTACTCAGTTTCTTCTGTAAAATGGGGACGATGATACTGGCACCTACTTCACACGGCTATTGGGATGAATAAATGAGGTATATTCTCATTCCTTCACAAGATATTTGGTAATCACTTACTCTGTGCCAAGTGCTAGTCTCGGTCCTAAGGATACAACAGTGAACAGAACGAAGTCCCTGCCCTTAGAATATTCTAGTAAAGAAACAAACAGCAAGCATGTAAAATATGCAGTATATCAGATGCCAATAAGGAATAAGGACAGGAAAAACCACAGGGTAAAGATGATGGTGGCTAGGGGCTGAGATGGGAAGGTGTGTGTGTGTGCCATTTTATAGAGAGTAGTTAGGGAAAGGCTCGCTGATGGAGTAATATTTGGGCAAAGACCAGAATAAAGCAAGGGAGCCAGCCACATAAATGTCTGGAGGAAAGTATTCCAGGCAGAGGAAAAAGTAAGTGCAAATCCCTATGGCGAGAATGTACGTGGCAAGTTCAAGGAACAGCCAGAAAGTCAGGGTGGCTGGAGCGGAGGAGAGTGTCTAGAAATGAGGTGAGAAAGGCAACGGACCGTGTCACATAGGGCCTGGAAAGTCACTGTCGGAACTTGGGCTTTTACTCTGTGTGAAATAGGAGCCATTATAGGACTTTGGCTTAACTTTTGAGAGGTAAGCAGCACTCTGACTGCTCTGTGGAGAAGACTGGGGCTGGCGGGGAGGAGGCAAGGCAGAATCAGAATCAGAGAGGCCAGTTGCAGTCATCAACCCAGGCAAAAGAGGATGGGGTCTTGGACCAGAGTGCTGGTAGAGGTGGTAAGAAGTAATTGGGTTCTGGATTCATTTTGAAGGTGGAGCTGGGAGGAGTTGCCAGTGGATGTGAGGGGTAAGGGCATGAGGAGTCAGATTGAAAATACATGGGGAGGGTGTAGTTATTGCTAATGGCAAGGTTTAGGCCAAGGAGGAGGACAGGTGTGGGAGAGAAGATAGTCGCTCTTTGAAGAGGCTGCAAGGGAAGTAGTGTCCTCAAGGGAGAGCCAGGTTGTGGTTGGAGCAAAAAGGTGAAGGGAGTGTTTAGAGGTTGAAGATACAGGGGGTTTACTGATAACTGAGTCAGAGAGGGGCAGGAGTTGGGATCATCGTAGAGGATGTACAGAGCCACGTGGTGATAAACACAGTCCAGGGACTGAGAGGGCCTGACCATCCTGGGCTGTTCAGTGACTAAGGTCAGCAGGAGTAAGGGGTCTGCTAGAGATAGCCCTGCTGATCATTAAGGCAGTTTGTGGGGGTGAGGCTGAGTTTTGGAGAGGGGGAGATAGGTGGGTCTGGAGAAACTTGCTAAGCTGTGAGGGCCCCTCTGTACTCCAGAGGGGGCCAGTGGAAGGGTGGTCTCCCTGGGGTTGGCGGATGATCCAGCATCAAGCTGTTTGCACAGCACCTTGTAGGCACTCAGTAGGTGGTAGTGCTGGGGACAGCAGCAGCATCCTGCTCTTGGGGCTGTTGGCAGAGTCCTAGATTCCAGGCAACGGGTGTTCTGTACCCCAGAGGATGTTCAAAATGCCACACTGCAATAGCCCAAGACCAAAGATCTGGCTGAACTGAGGGCCTGGGAATTAGTGTGTGACCTTGTTGATGTTTTGTTTTGGGAGGCTGGGGAAAATAGATGATCTCTTAAATTACAAAGTTTACCAAGTACTTTCCCATCTTAGATCCTACCTGGTCCTCAGAATTACTTTTTGCAGAGAACACTGAGGTCCAGAGAGGGCAAGTGACTTGCCCAAGGTCACACAACTAGGAAAGGGGCTCTATGAGCTCTGTGTCTTTTTTTCTTCCTAGGCCACCATACTTCTGCCCCCAGGCCTTCTTGCACTGTTCTCTGGCCAAGGAAGGGCACCCTTGAAGAAGGGACGAGAAAGAGGGCTATTAGCTGGGGCCAGACCCTGTTGTCGAGGCAGGAGTGTTCCAGCCCCACAGAGCATCGGGCTCTTGGCTGGAAGGCCCGAGGATAGGCAGGGGATTGAGATGGTGAGTCTGCTTCAGAGCCAGACCTAGGGTAGATCTGACTTTGCTCTAAGCTCTCCCCGCTCTGCCCTGCAGCTCAGCCCTCCCTCCTACCGCATATCTTGCTCTGTTTTGTTCTCACTATGAAGTTCTGAATCGTTTTTCTCTTCCTCCCTTGTCTCTCCTTGCCTCCCCCATGCTGCAGTACATGCTGTGGAGAGTAAGTGGCCTTGTCCCCCAGAGGCCAAGCCCCCACTTCTGGGCCAGCCTGCCTCCTAGGATGGGGGAAAGTTTGGATGGGTCAGGGATGGGGGGCCCTCTCTGGCCTGGCTGCTAGGTGACTGTAAAAAGCACTGGGACATATCCTTGAGGTAGGATTTCTTGCAGCAAGAGGGATTGGGATTAGAGGCCAGGAAGAACTTGCTCTGGAGCAGGTGGTACAGAGAGCCCATGGGATTTCCCCTGGGGGCTCTGAGGGTGGGGGCAGAAGAGTCAGGGAAAGATCTTGGACAGCAGGCTCAGTCCCACCTCACTCTGGGGCTCAGCAATTTGCTATCAGCTCTAATTAATGAGAGGCCAAAGTCAAAGGGTTTTGTTTCCTGAGATGCAGATGGGCTTGGAGAGCATGAGGGCTAGAGGTATGCCACAAAGGGTTCCCTGTGGATCCCTGAAGAAGGTGTAGACTCTGACACAGGCCCAAGGTAGACCCTTTCTGGCTGCCCTCAGGCAGGGCCAGGAGGTACATGGCTGGAGGGTGAATGAGGCATGGAAGAAAAGCCCGGCACGTCACACCCCAGAGGGAGGAGGGCAGGAGGCTGAGCAAGGGCCCTGAGGGAACCAGGAGCTGCCCCACTAATGACATCTCCTCTTCTCTCCTAGTCCATGACCTCCAGAGCTTTGGCCTTGACAACGTACGTACCAGTGGAAACCGGGGAGGGCGGGCAGGGCTGGGAGGCTTGGCTGCTGTCTTCATTTCTTGGTAGGGATGTCCTGGGATTGGGGGAGCAGATAAAAACACACTGTGTTCTGACAGGGGACCCAGTCTCAAGGGTGAACAAGTAGAAGTGACTTTTGAACTAAGATCTAAACAGGATTTAACTAGCCTAGGGGTAGGGGATGGGGTTGAAAAGAGCATCCCTGCAAAAGGGAACCTCAGGGCAAGGTCAGGAGGGAGTGTGGCACTTCTAAGGACCTGAAAGATCAGGTGTGGCTGAAGCCAGGAGACCAGGAGGTGGGGGCGAGAGCACAAGATGAGCTTGGCAGGGACCAGACCACACAGGACTCAGAGGCCAAACTAAGGAGTTTGGTCTTTTTACTAAGAGCGGGAAGATGTTGACGTATTTTAAGTAGGGTTGTGGTATATTTAGATTTGCATTTTTTAAAGGTCTATCCAGTGTCTGAGTTGGTATCAAATGGAGCAGGACAAGAATGGGAGCTGGGAGATCTGGGACCCCTCCAGCCCTTGGCCTCTAGGCAGAGCTAGGACCTGCCATGCAGTGTTGGTGCCCATCTGTGTTGGCTAATGTGTGAATGAAGCCAGTACTTTAGTATACTGTGGAGCCCCAGGAGCCTGCAGACTCTGTGAAGAGGTTCCTAGGTGGTAGTGGAAGATACCTGTCTTGGGGCTCTCCCCTCAGGGCTTACAGCTTCTCCTAGACAAAGCCCCTCCTCTCCTCCCTCCCTGTATCTCCACACATCCTCTTCCCAGACCCAGGCCCCCATCTGCTACTCTAATACAGGCCTTTGGATGGTTTGGGGACTGTTAGGGTCCTGAGTGCTCTGAGGCCTAGGCATTGATGTTCCCTGCAGATCAACATGACCCACTACATCCGGCACCTGTCATTCGGAGAAGACTACCCGGGCATTGTTAACCCCCTGGATCGCACCAATGTCACCGCACCCCAAGGTACCAGCCTGGGAGGGTGGTCACATGGGTTCAGGGCCCCCAGCTACAAAGCCCTATCTGGCACCCATGCCTGGTGCTCTTTTCTCCCTACAGCCTCCATGATGTTCCAGTACTTTGTGAAGGTGGTACCCACAGTGTACATGAAGGTAGATGGGGAGGTGAGTCTAACGGAGCTTAGATGTCAGTCTTCTGCTTGGTCCCAGGCACTTGAGTTCCTTCATTTAGTTCCTTTGAACCACCTGGGAAGAGAGGTGCTGCTCTTATTCCCGTAGGGTGCATGAACAACCTAGGCTCAGAGAGGGTTGGTGGTTTACTCAAGGTCTCACTGCCACAGTTCAGACCTGCTTCTGTCAGACTTCAAAGCATACATTCTTTCCACTTGCCAGAACTGCCTCCATACCTCCAGTGCCCACTGTCTGTCTGCCTCACCGTCCCTCTGTGTTCTGGCCTGTGCGAGGGTGGTTAGCCAGGCACGACCCTTCCTGGACCCCTACTTTCCTTTCTGTGCTGGCCTGTGGGGCAGCATCTCACCAGAATGGTGGAGTGCATGGACCTGAGGGGCAGAGGAAGTCAGCCTCAGCTTTGCCGGGAGCTCTTGGTGCAGTCTCAGAGGCTTGTTTGTCACTCTTGGACCCAGAATCTTATCTGGGGCATGGTGCAATTGAGTGGATCCACTCATGTGACTGGGGCTGGTAAACTGGAAAGAGCTGGTGACTGGAGGGGAAGTTGGGTAGCAAGTCTGTGAAGGGGGGGTAAGGGGTGGTCCCCAGGCCTGCATTGCAGCGTTAGTTACAATATGGTGCCTCACTTCCTCCCTCCACACAGTCAGAGCACGACAAGACAAGGGGCAGCAGCAGGATTAGGGCTAAAGGGATTGTGAGCCATGTAGACCCTGGCCCGGGCTCCTCTCTCATCCCAGGTGCTGAGGACAAATCAGTTTTCTGTGACCAGACATGAGAAGGTTGCCAACGGGCTGATGGGCGACCAGGGACTCCCTGGTGTCTTCGTGCTGTATGAGCTCTCGCCAATGATGGTGAAGCTCACAGAGAAGCACAGGTGAGGGTGGGGAAGGGGCATGGGTGCAGGGCTGGGCTTGGGCCTGCAGGGGATAGGGGTACCCACCAATCCTACCTCTCCCTCTGCCAGGTCCTTCACACATTTCCTGACGGGTGTGTGTGCTATCATTGGGGGCATGTTTACAGGTAAGAAGCTCAGGAGCATCTGGGAGTAGGGGGGATGCAGTGGGAAGTATAAAGCCTGGGTCCCCAGGTATGGATTGGGGAGGGAGCCATGGCACTTTCAAGAGCCAAGGGGAGATGCTGGCCTGGCCAGTAGAGTAACAGGGTCCTCAAGGTCAAGCCAAGGCCCCAGCTGGGCCAGTGCCAGCCTTGTCTCTCTCTCCAGTGGCTGGACTCATCGATTCACTAATCTACCACTCTGCACGAGCCATCCAGAAGAAAATTGATCTAGGGAAGACAACATAGTTGCCCCTTCCCCCTCTGTTGTTCCTTCTCTCTCTTTTCTTTTTGGCTTTGTGGTCATCTTCCCCAGCCTCTTCCGCCCCACCCACCCTACTCAGAGTCGTCTCAGCCCCAGGTTGATTAAATCTATTGATTGTGATAGTAGTCGCTGGTCTCTGTGTGATCTTTGGGGTTCCAGCAGCCAAGGGTCTGGCTGAGGCCTGGGAACAACCCCTCATCATAGCCGCTGTTGAAAGCAATTATGACTGACAGCATCAGGGCCCAGGTGTCCTCTGGGAGCCCTTCCTGGGCATCCCCTGGCTAACAGGCTTGAATTAACCATCCTTAGTCCCTCCTCTGCTGTGGCCTTTGGGACCCAGTCAAGCCTTTCCAGGGTGAGCTCCTGGGAACCACAATAGCCTCCAAGCTCATGAGTGTCCCACTCTAATGGTAGTAAGACCCTGGGTTCAGACTGGGGCTTGCCACCTCTTTGATGAAGGCTAAAGGTGGGACCCCTCCCTGCCAACCTGGGCTTCGTCTCATGCCCCCTGACCTGCTCTGTGCCAAGCGTCATGCAAGCTCTCAGTATAGAGTACAGCCAGATCCTCTGCATGCAGTCCCCTAGGTGGAGGCAGAACTGAAAAACTGGGAAGGAAGGTCACAGTGGCCGTTCCAGAGCAGGGCTAGCGCCAGACTTTCCCGCAATAGCCCTTTCTACATGTGGAGAACTAAGGCCCAGCCCGAGGAGCCAGCGATAGCAACAGATGGTTCAGTTAATCAGATCGTCTCTCAGGGAGTTTCAGTGTAAGAGTAGCAGAGGGAGAAGCAGAGAAGACAGAAAGCAGGATACGGCTTACCACTTGCCATCAAGTTGATTCTGACTGCTGGCGACCCTGTGTTAATGATAGCAAAACCTTTGGAGACAGACCTCAGATCCAGCTCCAATTTGATATCTTACAAGCTGTGGCCTTGGACATGTTACTTAATCTCCCCATTGGCATCGGTCTCATTGGTAAATTGGGGAAGACAGCGTCAGCTGTGTTTGGTCACCCAGGAGCCATTCTGCCTTGTTAACAGTATCCTGAATTTCCTCAGGGACCCCCCCCATCCACTCAGCTTATGTAATTTGTGGGGAGGGTTGATCTCCCACCCTCAACTCCAGGGGGGTGCCCAAGCAGCATCTCCCACCCCCCTGGCCACAGTGACCCAGCGTGAGCCAGGCTGTGTCAGGAGTAGGAAAGCTTGCTTCTGGATGTGAATGTGGGAAGATGTAAGGTCTGGAGTTGCTCATCCTGCAGCCCCAAAGGAGGGCCTCTCTGTAAGTGAGGCAGCCCCCAGAGGACAACAGAGCTGAACCGAGAGGCACAGATAACCAGGTCTTGATGACATCGCTTGAAGCCTATGACAAGTTGCACCTGAAGCCTTCTAGCCAAACCCTGGGAATTAGTTACACAAGCCGACAAATTCCCTCTTCGCTTAAGCCAGTTTGGGTTGGGTTTTCTACTGCTTGCAACGAAAATCAGTTTCTATTTTTTTGTTTTGTTTTTTTTAACAGTACCCAATATTCTTATTTTGTCCTAAGAAGGCCTGGCAGTCTTAGCCTAGGACTACAGTTTCTATTTTGATATGCCTACTCTAAGGGTTGGTGAGGAATAAGCAAGCTGATGAAGTATATAAAGTGCTTGGCTGTCATGGGATGACAGAAGTCATAAGTAAATTAGGTGAGAGGGACCCAGACATGGGCAAGGGCTGGAGAAGCAGAAGGGTAAATATGACAGGGAGCAATAGGTAGGCTGCCCATCGGGCACAGTCACTGCCAGGACTCCTCCACTTTGAACCTACAGGTCCTGTTCTTCCCTGAGGCAGGGCATGTGGGCAGCCTTTCATCCCGATGTATTGGTCCAGTAAATCTGCAGCACCTGAGGTCACCCAAAACATCTCTGTTCTCTGCCAGCTGTAAGAGCCGGTCTTGTGAAGCACATAACAGGTGCCGGAGTGGATATGTGAGAAGGTTTATTCAGAGGAAGCAGTGACTGGCTTAGCTCATACTGGAGCTTCTGCACAGTGGGAAGAACTTCCAGAAACGGGAGTTGAAGGGCTGGTGCTGGGGGTGAGTGTCCAGGGCCAGTTGGTGGCCCGGGTGGTGGGATGGGCTCAGTGGAGGGGGCGGAAGATGACCTGGCTGATCTGGCCCGGGATGGTGTAGAAGATGAGGAGGAGGAAGATGGTGATCAACACCAGCAAGAGCAGCACCACCAGGATGTGCCAGTACCGGCGCCAGATGAAGAAGACAAAGGTCTTCAGCGGGTTCACAAACCAGTTGAAGGAGGTTTTGGGGCGGCTGTGGGGGGTGGATGTCAGGATGATGAGAGGCCCCTGCTGGCTGCCCCTTCCCCATTCCCCAGCTGCCAGGACCCCTGACTCACTTGGGCTTCTCCAAGGGCTCTGGCTCCTTCCGCCCCTTCCCCACTGGACGTTTCTCAGCCTCCTCCACAGTCAGCAGCTCAAACTCTGCCTCCACCTTCCCCTAGAAAATGACAGTCTTGCCTCACTGGGAAGAGAGGCCAAGCTCTGAGGCAGGCTTAGGCCTGGCCCTTGGCCCAGCCTGGTTCCCTGTGCTGGTGCACCCACCGTGAGGATGTACACATTGCCTCCGGCATCTGTGAACTGTAAGTCTTCTGGCCGACCCTTCCTCCTCCTCCGCTTCCGGCTCTTTTTGCCAGCCTGAGCCTCCCGCTCATCCCGCTCCAAGTCCTCCAGCTCCTGCTGCTTCACTACTGGCCACCAGCCTCGCAAGCGGCGGCAGCGAAACAGGTTGCACCTTGGCCCAGCCCCATCACGGGCCATCCTCACCGAGCAGAGCTCGGGGCCCCGGGACCCCCGCACCATGTCAGGCAGCTGCAGCTCCAGGGATCCTGCAAGACCAGAGGTCACTGGGTCAGGCATGAGATCAAGGTCTAACTAGGCCAAGGTGAGGGGTCAGCACACCAGAGTTCTAAGCTTGAATGTGGTGGTCAGGCCACAGCTATGGACTAACCAAGCCACAGGCAAAATGTCAAGGGACTGTCAGAGCCAATGAGACAAGGCCAAGGATTGGGATCAAATCACCAAAGCAAGGTGGTGACGAGTTAGGATGGAGGTTATTGTGGTCAGGGCTTAATAGTGAATTCAGTAATTAGACAAGAATGCATGAGTTAGTGACCTAGAGTCTGAAACCCTGGCATTCAGGTTGGATTAGAGGGTAGGAAACCAGGGACAAGGAAGACAGGTCAGGAGGGCACAGGCAGGGAGCAGAAATCTGGGGTAGGGTTTGGGGTTAGAGGAAGACTAAGCAGTACCAAGGAAATCGTTGGCGGAGATGCGGTCATAGTCCCAGACCTGCAGGACCAGCACGGCTGGCTGCCGGAACTCAGCCTCCTCCAGGGCAAAGGGTCCAGGCCGGCGCCGGACAGTCACCTCCCGTTCCGTGGGCAGGTAGTCAAAGCGGAACACAAAGCGCCAGTTGAAGTTGCCCTCCCCAGTCAGCGAGTTAAAGTGAACGTCTGTCTCTTGCTTGTCGTGCTCCAGCCCCTTCACCCAGCTGGGGCCAGGGGAGAGGGAAGGGCAAGACGAGTAGGAGGAAGAGCCCAGAAGCTGGCTCCTCACCCAGCTTGCCCTCAGCTCAACCACTAGGCTAGTCCCTTCACCCAGCTCTAGGCACCACAGGGGGCCTAGGGGACAGGGCTGTAACTCAGCCCGAGGGCCAAGCAGCTATTAGCCATCCCCCTTAGTGCACAGCCATTTGTGCGGCCCAGCCACACACAGCCCTACCTTTTCACATAGATGTCACTTGACATCTCTCCAGTGAGCGGGTTCACATCATCCAGAACCACATCCTCCGTGTTCCAGATGATGACTCTGAGCTCATAGCTGGGGGATGAATTAGGGAATGCTTTTCAGAATCAAGAGGGGTCCTTCGAGGGGCTGCAGGAAGGCCCTGACATTCCCTGTGCACCTGATGTGTGCCCAGCTGTGTGATCAGGATGCCTGTGGTCCCATAAAGGGGTGGCCCCAGGTATCACTGACACCCCAGCCACAACAATGGCACCAGGAGTGGTCTGCTGGAACATCAAGGTTCTCCCTTCTAGAAGTTAGAATCAGGACCCTGAAAGATCGAGTTCTCTGGCATCGGATGTGGAGGTGGAGCCACTGTAAGCCAAAGTGGCATGCAAGTGAAGTTTGGGGGCGCAGAGAAGTAAACAGAGAAAGCCAGTCTGCAGAGAGAAGTAGTTATAGCAAGTCTCAGAGTGGACTCTCATTGGACCAGCCTGGGGCAAATCCTTATCCCTGAACCAATCATTGTGGTTAAGGGGTTGAAATACACTGATTGGCCAGCCTTAGGTGATGTGCCCACCTCCTGTGGGACAGAAGAGGGGGGTGCAACATTTGGCTTCTACCCCCAAATAGTCCTGTCCTTGATTGCCACAAGGTTGCCTGGAGAGCTGTTGTTTTCTCTAGTCCAGCATCCATTTTGGTGATAGCACCCTGAGTTTTTGTTGGTGACCCCTCCACCACCACTGTCAATCTGTGTGATTCTGGTGGAGTAGACCCTAACTTGCTCCAGAGGTGGGCACATCACCTAAGGCTGGCCAATCAGTGTATTCCAACCCCTTAACCACAATGATTTGTTCAGGGATAAGGATTTGCCCCAGGCTGGTCCAATGAGAGTCCACTCTGAGACCTGCTATAACTAGGAAAGAGGTGCTTTCTGCTTTTCTGCTGAAGTGGTCTAGTTTGTAAGATGTAAGCCTGGTGCTGTTGGAAACCACCATGTCCCCAGACTGCAAAAGCCTCTTTAATAGTGACACCAAGGAAAGCAGAGTCCAGAGGTAGGGGGTGACAGATTCCTGACAACATCCAAGCATGTGAATCCAGTCCTGTCTACAGTGGTCACACCCTGTACAGAACTCTACTCAGACATGTTCAGGTCAGAGGGGGGTTTACTGGAAGTTATTTGGACTCTTTCAATTGCAACTGACACACACCCAACTCACAATGGCTTGTGAGAAAAAGGGAATGTAATTACTACAAAAAGCCTGGAGTAAGGAGCCTCTGCTTCTTCACCTGGGCTCAGATTTTCAGAAGGTCCTTGTACAAGTAAATTAAGATGTCTACCCCTTGGGGGAGGGACCAGAACTCTTTCTCACCTGATTGGTTGCCGAGGCTTGATGTCAACAGGGGCTGGGGCAGGCACATCATGGGGGAAGATGTCAATCCACATGTGAAGGGATCCCTGGGGGCACGAGACCAGGCTGGAGGGTCTTGTTAGTGTCCCTACCTCCCCTGACAGGGATGAGGTCCCAAGTCAAAAGTTGTAATCAAAAGAAGAGATCTGGCGTGGCCAAGGTCCAGATCTTAAGGATCTAGGGTGGAGATCACATTGGGAGTCCCAGAGTCTGAGCCTTGGTGGCCTTGGGGTAGGGGTCCTACAGGACCAGAGTCAGGGGCAGGGGTATGAGGTCCAGGATGGAGGTCCAAGGGGGAGCTCTTAAGGAAAGTATATTCTGGGGGCCCGGGTCCAGGATCAGGTGGGAGTCCTGGGATTCTGGAAGTCTTGGGATTCTCGGGTTGAGTGCTAGGCCCGCCCTCACCTGCAGCAGCCCCGGGCTGCGGGGATGGTAGAGGGGCCGTGTTTCTACGTGCTCAGGTACCAACTGGATCCCCAGCTCCGGCATTTCCTGCCAGCACCGTAGCACAAGCAATGCCTGCTCCTCCTCGGGAGCCCCACTTGCCACCTTGGAGCCTCCCCTACCTGACACAAGAAGTATATGAGCTTGGGTTCCACACAGTCCGCAACTCTCCTCCCTTGCCTTCCCACATCTGCTTCCCACCAGTCCACACTCTAACCTGAGGCAGCCACTGTGTTGGATGAAGCCGATGGGCTGAGAGGGCAAGTCCACAAGGCACAAAAGGTAGGGGACATGCTGTTTAACAACTTTTCCCAGGGAGAATCTAGCAGTCAGGGGGGCAGTGGGATTGGAAGGGCTGAGGCCTTGCTCAGACCCTGTTTAGAGAACAGGTCACTAGCCATTTATAAGGCACGAGCTCAATTCTGCAGCCACATTCTGTTGTATGGGACTCCTTTTGCGGTCACACTGTGTTCTGTGAACTCCATTAACTACAGCTCTGAGGCGGCCTACTTTTGTTCTTTGAGGGGTTCATGTGCACCAACAAAGAAGACCATTTCCTCCCCCACCATCCAGGAGCCTTTTCAAACTTACTTCCTCTGCTTGCGGAAGGAAGCAGGCCCTTTTTGGGGGCACATTAGACTGGGCACCAGGGGGCCCCTGTACCCTATTCTATCACCATCTTGCTCCCTCTGGCCTCCAGGAAAGAAGGGCTGGTACCTGGGAGCAGGGTCTCAGGCGGTGTCAGGAAGACTTTGCTGCCCACCTTGACAGCCCCAGCTCGGTATTCAGGGGTGGGGAGGCCACGGCGTTGGCACAGCCCCGTCAGGATCTGTGAAGGCCGGAATGCATCACGCCAGGCATTGTACCCGTCTCTGGGGGCAGAAGAGGAAGGAGCCTCAGGTAGGCCCAGTATATAGACACATTTGGGCACAGGAGCTGGGATGGGAACTCTTGAAGACATGGGATCCGGGTTCATAACTCCAGTGGGAAGAAGGTTAGCCCTCATGTATAGTAATAATGAAAATCAAAGATATATGCCAGGTGCTCCTATGAAGGAGATACTAACATTATTATTTCCATTTTGCAGATGAGGAAACAGGCTCAGAGAAGTCAAGTGACTTGTTAATTACAGAATCCCAATTCCCAAGCCTGCATTTTGACCACTAAGCTATGTCTTGGTTGTGAGGGGATCCCCTTCTATGAAATCATAGAGTCTGGAGACACATATGAGAGTATGGAACTTGAATGTGTTTGGCCAGAGACTCAGAATGGGCTCCTGAGGGGCCTGTTGGACTCACACATCATACTGGGAGGCCAGCCCACAGTTTGCCCTGTGGTGGCTATAGAATCGGTTTTCCAGATCGATGTGGGTTTCCCCAATGAGGTCATCAGAGCCCACGAGGTCATGATCGAACACGGCCACAGTCAGTTCAGGCTCAGCCGGGAGAGAGATGCTGAGCTCCAGGACCCTGGCCAGGAGGGAGAGTGGCTGAGGACACCTCCATGCCCTAGGAGGTAGACTAAAGGTGATCAGGGGTCTCAGTGGCCTCTGTCCACCCCTCAGCCCCCGGCCAACTACCTGATTGAGTGCCCTTGGGCCACAGGGCTGGATATTAAGTTGCTCCCCCATTTCCCTCCTCCCTCTCAGGACCCAGACTTACTCTCCAAAGATGGGGTTGAGCTGCTTAGGTATGTAGCGCTCCTTGGTGTCCCGACGCTCCCGACCAGTGCTCACTACCACATATGGGTCTGCTTTGCCGTTGGGATCTGCAGGTGCCAGGTTGGTAGCCTAGGGGGACAGTATGGAGTGGAATTGGGAGAAGTGTCCTCGTCACAGCCCAAGGTTAACCTTTGTTGGACCTAATTTCGGATTAAGTGTAAACAGGAAGTTACTTAGGAGAGATCTCCCACTGAGAGGAGTTAGAGAGTATGGGTAAAATGGCTTTTCTTTTCTAAATTAATTATGAAATACCTAAATTAATTATGAAATTAATTATGAAATACCTAAAGACATACCAAAAGGTTTACTAAAATATAGTGAAACAGGATATATAAGAAGCTATTCAATTTACAAATTCCATATTGCCTGGCTTCTATTTTTTACGATGAGCATATTTTACTTTTATAATTAAGAATATTTTAACTAAATAAGAGAATAATACAATGAGTAGGTGTATGCCCAGCTTATAAATAAAACATAAACAAATCGAAGCCCCCTAAATACCTGATCTCATGCTCTTCCCAACCTCAGCGTAACCAGAACCTGGTACTTGGGGTTATTATTCACACACATTCTTTTACTATATGTACATGTATTCCTAAGCAATATATAGCATTATTTTACAAGTTTTTACACTGTATATGTTTAATTTGCTTTTTTTCTATTTTTGATAACTGTGCAATCTAGAAGGAGCCCTGGTAGCACAGTAGTTAAGCTCTTGGCTGCTAACTGAAAGGTCTGCAGTTTGAACCCACTAGTTGCTCTGTGGGAGAAAGATGTGGCATTCTGCTTCCGTAAAGACTACAACCTTGGAAACCCTATGGGGCAGTTTTACTATGTCTCAGATTCGCTGTGAGTCAGAAACAACTCAAGGGCAACGGGTTTGGTTTTGGCTTGGATGCAATTTAGTAAACATATAACTTGTGCATAAATTATTGGAGTTTAATTTACGTATAGTAAAATTCACCCTTTTTAGTGATTTTTACACTCCTATTTTTTATCAGCAATGTATGGAAGTTCCAGTTGCTCCACATCTTTACCAACACTTCGTATTGTCACTCTTTTATTTTAGCCATTCTAGCCATATGTAAAATGGTAGCTCGTTGTGGTTTAATTTGCATTTCCCTGATGACTAGTCATGTTCAACATCTTTTCATGTGCTTAGTGGCCATATGTATTTCTTCTTTCGTAAAGTGACTGTTCAAATCTTTTGTGCCACCATTGAGTTTTTAATCTGAATATATTTTTTATTTCTAAAAATTCTACTTGCTCCTTCAAATTTGCTGTTTTTAATATTCTCTTGTTGATCATTTTAAATTCATTTTTTTATTTCTTTAAATATTTCATAGATATTTATCTTCTATTCTCTATCAAGTCATTTCAATATCCAGTAGGAATTCAGACTCCCGAAGGTCTGAATTTATTGGTGTTTCTGTTAATTCTTATTTATGGCAGCTTGTTTCCTTGTATTTTGTACTTTTTAATCATGACTCCCATTTGGTTGAACTTATCAGTAAGAATCCTGAGGGTCTAAACTGTGGATGTCCTCTCCCAGAGAGGGTTTACTTTTGCTTCTACCGGTTTCCTGGGTGAACTACCAGCCTGAAACCACTTTAAATTACATTTTCCAGTTGAGGTTTTGGGGAATCGCACAGATTGTGGGAGTTCAGGCCCAACACTGCATTAAAGCCAGCTTGAGGTCATGAATTCTTCTCCCTTCACCCCCCCAAAATCTGGAGCAGTGGTGGTTCAGTGGTATAATTTGTGTATGTGCGTGTATGTGTGTGTGTTTTAAGTGAAAGTTTACAGAGCAAGTTAGTTTCTCATACAAGAATTTATACACACATTTTTATGTGACCCTAGTTGCTATCCCTATGATATGACAGTACACTCTTCCTTTCCACTCCGAATTTCTCATGTGCATTCAACCAGCTCCTGTCCCTTTCTGCCTTCTCATCTCACCTCCGGACAGGAGCTGCCCACTGAGTCTCAGGTATCTACTTGAACTAAGAAGCACACTCTTCACAAGTATCATTTTATGTATTATAGTCCAGTCTAATCTTTCTCTGATGAATTGGCTTCAGAAATGGTTTTAGTTCTGCATTAACAGGGAGTCTGGGGGCCATGTCTTCTGGGGTTCCTCCAGTCTGCCAGACCATTAAGTCTGGTACTTTTAGTAGAATTTGAGTTCTGCACCCCACTTTTCACCTGCTCTGTCAGGGACTCTCTGTTGTGTTACCTGTCAGGGTGGTCATTGGTGGTAGCTGGGCACCATCTAGTTCTTCTGGTCTCAGGTTGATGGAGTTTCTAGTTTATGTGGCCTTTTTTTGTCTCTTGGGCTAATGTTTTCCTTGTGTCTTTGGTGTTCTTCATTCTCCTTTGCTCCATGTGGGTTGGGACCAATTGATGCATCCTAGATGGCCACTCACTAGCTTTTAAGTCCCCAGATGCCACTCACCAAAGTGGGATGCAGGACATTTTCTTAATAAATTTTTTTATGCCAGTTGATGTTGATGTCCCCTGAAACCATGGTCCCCAGACCCCTGCCCCTGCTATTCTCTCCTTTGAAGTGTTTGGTTATACTCAGGAAGCTTCTTAGCTTTTGGTTTAGTCTGGCTATGCTGACTTCCCGACTTCCCCTGTATTGTGTGTTGTTCTTCCCTTCACCTAAGATAATTCTTTTTATCTAGTTAGTGAATACCCCTCTCCCTCCCTCCCCACCATCGTAACCATCAAAGAATGTTTACTTCTGTGTTTAAATCAGTGGTAGAATTTTCTGGAGTTGGAGACATGCCAGAGTTACAGATCCTCACCTTCACAACATATACTCTGACCAAGAGCTTGATGGGCCGATTCTGTGGGATCCCCCGGGAGATATGGGGCTCAGAGAGTGACACTGCCTCTGATTCAGGGTAAATGAGGAAGGAGCCCTAGGGATGGGGGTGGGAAGACAGAAAAAATCTTGGTAAGAGAGGGCTAGAGTCTTCCTCCTAAATCCACCTGTGCTCCCAGGGTCCCAATTTCCTTACCCAAACATACCTTGAACTTGCCAACAAGATGTCCAGTTCCTTCTTCCTCTCCATCTCCATCTTGGCCCCCTTGCCCTCTGTACAGGGGAAACACATTCAGCCAGTCTTCAAAGTGGTTAAACTCTTCCTCCAGGGAGCTGTTGTAGATCTGAAAGGTGAAGGCCTCAGTGATGATAACCCAATGTCCAGAATCTAAAGAGACTCCCCTCTTCCTGACACCCAGTTACCTTCAGGGTGGCAATTGCTTTTTTCCGGGACATGGAGCCCTCAACTTCAGCCTCACCCTGGTCTTGGGCCGCCCCATCCACAGAAATGAGGTTGACCCCATCTAGGAAGAGCAGAAATGTCCCAGTTAGAAGTGTCTAGGGGGAGACACAGCAAGAGCAAGAAAGTGGAATCTCTTACCTGAATCCCCAGGATCATCCATTTCATCCTCATCAAAGTTTCGCTGAAATCAAAGGACAGATCAGAAATTCCTCCCCATCCTTTTCACCTCTTTAATCTATCCCTTTTCCAGGATAAGGAGTAGAGAAACCTTAGTTCTAGCTGTGTAAGCCACTTGCACAGCTTTCAAAGCTTTAGTTTATCATTTAGTTCTGTACTGTTCAATATGGTAGCCACCAGCTCACATGCCTATTAAGCACTTGAAATGTGGCTAGTCTGAACTGAGATGTGCTGTAAGACTTAGTATGAAAAAGAGAATGTAAAATACCTCAATAAGTTTTTTATATTTATTACTTGTTGAAATGATAGTATTTTAGACATATGAAAGAAAACATTATTAAAATTAATTTTACTTGTTTCCTTTTATTTTTTTTTAAATGAGTACTACAAAATTTAAAATTACACAGGTGGCTCACATTATGTTTCTATTGGGCAACACAGCTCTAGAATTGTGGTAAGGGTGAGAAATATGTCCGTAATGAAGAACTAGGAAAACTACAGAGCTCCATGTTTGATGAGCTCATTCTTCTTGCCACTTATCCCACCCTGGGACCCTCCTTTGCCTCACCTGCCCCTGGAGTTCCTGCAGCGATGCATAGTACTTAGACCACCAGTCAAGCTCTTCGGGATCCGGGATGTCCTCCTCCAGCTCAGGGCCTTGATTCAGGAGGCCTCCCAGGGGGAGCTTCTTCAGGGGAGCCTGAGGGATAAAGGACTAAGGCCCCCTAATCCAGCACCACCCAAGCTCCTCCAGCCCCTTCTCCAGCCATCTGCCACACCCCATCACCTTGAGGAGCCGTTTAGGTAACCCTCCCTCAGCCAAGAAGGAATCCAGGGACTTCTGTCCTGGTTGGGAGGAAATGACACCATGAGGAGGTCAGACGGGTAGAAGCCAGACTCCAGTGTCCCTTGTAGGCTCCCCTAGAGCCATCTCTGCCAGGAGCCAGGGGGACTTCTGTCTGGTGGCCTCTAGGGGGAAGGCCCCTTACCTTGAGGTCCCTTGGGCACCAGGTCCCGTGTCTCCTCCTCTTCCTCCTCCTCCTTGAGGGGATCCTCATGACTCCGGAGTGTGAATCGCTGCATGTTGGGGACAACATGGGAACCCACAAGGACTGTGCGACCAAAGGCCCGGCGCTCAATCACCAGGATGCTGAGTGGTGGCTGCAGGTAAGGCTGCTCCGGCAAGTCCTGGGGGTGGGAATAGAGAAGACTGTGGAGGATGGACAGGCAGCAGCAGAGGCAGGTGGGAAAATGAAATCTAAGTCTGCATTCTCGCCCACCTCTGCCATGGCTTCACTGTGCATCTCTGGCAAGTTATCGCATTTTCTGAGCCTGTTCCCTAGCTGAAAAGGGAACACAATCCCAGATTCAAAGGATTATTGTGAGTATCGAATGCCATACATGATACAAAAGGACTTTGGAACCTACAAAGTGCTATCAAACACGTGGGGTGGTTGTTCTTATTATTATGTAAAGGACCAACGCTCGATTTGCTAGTGTAAATTTAGAACCATGGAAATATTTATGGCCTTTAGCCCAAGAATTCTACATCTACCTATGGCTCCTAAGGAGTAAAAAGCAATAATTATAATGCTGTATTGCTAGGTTTATTTTATAAACATACAGTAAAACCTGGAAAAGTTGGAACCTGTGTACGGCAGAAACCTGTCAGAGAAGGAAATCTCAAATATTTCCCGCTAAAACAAGTGATAGAAAAGTGGTAAGACTGCATCCTGTCAAAGGTGGAAAACTTGTGAAACTCAGAAAAATAAGACAGTCCCATCAAGTTCCAGATCTCACAGGTTTCACTGTATATATAACAATGATATCACAAAAGAGAGGGGAAGACGTTTCTACGTTTTACTGGCATTAAATTACCATTAATCTGAAGTAGATTGTGATAAATTAATATGCATATTGTAATCCCTAGAGTAACTACTAAGTAAAAATCAATGAAGAATTAAAATAGTACACTAATATCTATTTAATACAAAAGAAGGCAGTCAAGGAGGAACAGAGAAACAAAAACTATGAGACATATAGAAAACAAATAGCAAAATGGCAGACATAAATCCAACCATATCAATAACAATGTTAAGTGTGACTAGAGCAAACACTGCAATCAAAAGGCAGAGATTGTCAGACTGGATTAAAAAAACAAGATGCAACAACATGCTGTCTACAAGAGACACTTTAGATTCAAAGACCTCTTTTTCCTAATATTTTGGCATATGACTGCAATATTTCTTTTGTAGGAGAAATATGTTTAAAAAGCTTTTGAAGAACTAATGCTTATAAAATTATCTTTGGGGGAAGTTTACCCCAAAATAGGACAGCTCACCTCTTGCTGAGTTGGATAGAAACAAAGACTGAAGTGAAAGGAGTATGGGTTCCCCCATTTGCAGTATGAAGTAAGAAATGAGAGAGAACACCCCTTGGAGTTCAACGAGCAACCTGCTTTCAGTTTCATCATCTTATAGCACAGTGAAGATTTCAAACTGAAAACTCCTGCATGTGAAGCAGTCATAAAATAGTGTTGTTGTTGTTGTTTGTTGGTTGGTTTGACCACCTAGTAGTCGGGAACCACTGTGCTTTGTCTCAGCGACCCTGCCACACAGGCACAGTGTTTTCATTTTACAAAGCCCTTTCACCAAGATCATGTCTCTCAACGGCTCCTCACACCGCTCCTACAAGGAGACACCTGGTGTACTCCCTTCCAACCTTTTTCTTTTGTACCTGTTAGCCATATTTTACAGATAGAAAGGCTGAAGCTCTTATAAATAAGACAAGTGATTTGACAAGCTCATAAGTGGCACTGCCAGAATTTGACACCAAAGTCTACCCTACCACAGACCCACCCATTGCCGTTGAGTGGATTCCAACTCATCTGGACCCTATAGGACAGGGTAGAACTGTTCCACAGGGTTTCCAAGGAGCAGCTGGTGCATTTGAACTGCTAACCTTTTGGTTAGCAACCACAGCATGCTGTAGCTCTTAACCACTACACTACCAGGGCCCTAAGTCCATCCTACAGTAATTACAAATTACACAAAGAATGTATTTTTCTTCTCAGCCCCTGGTGTCTCAGAGACTAGATTCCTTCACTAAGTACAGGACTCATCCTTCATGACGCTTGGCTAATCCACTCATTTAATAGAGCCAAGAAAGCATCACTGGCCCATGGACCAATTCAGGGGTCAGCAAACTCTGGCCCACGGAACATATCCAGCCCACTGCCTGTCTTTGTGAATAAAGTTTTATTGGAACACAGTCATATTCATTCATTTACATATTGCCTATGACTGCTTATGTGTTACAGTGGCAGAGCTGAGTGAGTAGTTGTGACACAGACCATAGTGCCCACAAAACCTGAAATATTTACTATCTGGCCCTTTACAGAAAAAATTTGCCAACAACCAGATAAAGGTAGCCAGCTGGGAATTTGCCCCTTTCACTTCTCAGCCCAGCACTCCTTGCCCCACAGCCTGCGCCCTCACCACTGTCAGATGCCTGATGAGCTCGGTGAAATTGGGGTTCTCACGGTAGCTGGCCAGGACCTCGGACTCCACACGTCGCCCAGCCACCTCCAGCACAACCTGGGGCTGTTCCACCTCAAACAGATGCACACGGCCGAGGCCCCTCAGACCCCAGAATAGCACCTGAGGTAGGGAAGTGGGAGATTCAGGGACCTGTGCCCAATAGAGGGACATCCAAGTGTGGGAGATGGGGTCTGTGAGTGCCTGGTGCTACCTCAACACGGAACTCCCTGAGCACCGGGCGCACATTGGGTGGCAGGCACATGCGTCTAGAGAGGGGCTGGACCAAGGCTGTCAGGTCCTGGGGTTCCACATCACTGGGCACTGAGGGCTGCAAAGGGCAAGAGGTCAGAGGTCAAGGAGAAATCAGGCCAAAGGAGGGAAGGCTTGGGGGCTTGGAGGATGGATGTGGAGGGCTACTTGAGTATAAATCCAGAGAAACTGGGCAAGGCTCGGTTGGTGGGAGGCAGGTGTCTCAGAAATCAGCCACACACAGGAAGGGAGGGTGAGTGAGGCATGAGAGATGGAGGGACACCGGGAAGAACCCACAGCTGGGTTCTCTGGGATTGGAGGCCTGGCACGGTGAACCTAGGGTCTATCCTCTTCTAGTGTTCCCTGGGGCCAGGGTGTCCACTGAGGTAATCCTCAGAACTGCTTTCTCTGGGGGTAAGGGACGTGGTAAGGTAACTCTGGGACATGCTCATGCCTAATGGAATAACAGGATGGGCCTGCAGCCTGTGCCAGCGAGGCCAGGGTACTCTGACCTCAAGCTGTCCACTGTAGTCCAGTTCAATGAGTTCAAAGGTGGCAATGAGCTCTCCAGCTGCCCGGGGCCCCTTCCTCAGGGGGAAGAACTGCAGGTCAGGGCATTGGTATGGCTCCTCCATCAGCTTTACTCTCGGGGCAGCCAGGGCCCTGCCCAGGAACACGGGGGCACCCTGCAGGGAGCCGGGCAATGAAGACAAGAAAGGAAGAGGCTCACGGGCCATGGGTGGGGGACTCAGGGTCAGAACCTAGGTGGGACCCATGCCACACTCACAAACTTATTGTGGTTGAAGACATTGATGACCACCAAGGGAGGCTCCTCCTGCAGGTGCTCCCTCCTCCCATCCACGATCAGCTGATCAAATACCAAGAGTTCATCCCACAGAGGGCTCAGCGTCTGCTCCAGGACCTTGGAGGCCAGGCAGGGAAGGAGGTAACAGCTGGTGTCAGAAGAAGTCTTACAACACACATTCCAGGTCAGTACCCCTAACTCTAACGTAATACTTGATATAGGGTGAGAATGTGATGAAAATGAAAGCAACCTCCAGGCTGGTGTTGGAGCCTACCTGTCTTCCCACTAGTCACTCCCTATTAAATGGGAGCCTAGTCCGAAAGTCAACCCCAGAACCCAACCCCTTACAGCTAAGGCCCTCTGGTTCCGCACCATCCTCTAAGTCAAGTCTGTTCTAATATCCTGTCCTGAAAATCCAGGGCAGGAAGAGAGTCTTAGATGGGGCTTTGGGGGAGAAGCTCAGACCCCACCTCACCTATTCTCCCAGAACCCTCCCTCTAAACACCCACATCCCATCCTAGCCCTCACCTGGGTGGTCTGACACTGGGTAGAGATGAGGACTCTAGCAAAGGGGTCCGAGAAACCACTGTCATCTGCTGCCAATACACCTCGGGCCTGGTACAAGTGAGCTCGGAGCTGGAAATAGCTGAAGTCTTGGTGTGGGAAAAGGGAGGAGCCACGTTTGCTCAGGGGACCACTGGAGTCCCTGACCCCAGACCACTCCTAACCCACAGCTGAGCACCTAGCCCCACACCTTGGGCAAATAGCAGTCTGGGCCCCTGGCCCCGTGCTCACCGTCCCGGTACAGGCTCTGGGGCAGCCCAGCCGAGGGCTCAGGCAGCAGGTCCGAGGGTAGCTCTGAGCTGCAGGCCTTGGCTTGCTTGCCCAAGCCCAGCCACAAGAAGAGCTCCAACTTGGCACAGACCTCACCAGGGGCAGCCCCAGGTGCCTGTCATGGGGAAGAGGTATGTTAAGGCCCTAGATACCACATCTAAGAACAACAAGCTGCTCCCCCAAGGCACACCCCTACTCTCTACATTGCTAAACTATTTCCCAGCTCTCTAATCTAAGGAACCTCCACCCAAGATACCCTCCATCCTACACTCTAATATCTATTATGCTCCCATTCCTTATACTTTCTGCCCTAACACTGTCACTTCCTACACCCCACAACCCCATACCCCAAATAATGCTGAGTCTGCACTCCCATACACCACACTCATCCTCTTCACTCCCTCTATCCCCAACACCTTTACATTCACTGTCTCCTACCCCAAGGCTCACAGCTTCTCATCACTAGGGACCCCTTTGTGTGTCTTTTCCAGCTCTACTTGTAAAAAAAAAAAAAAAAAATTTTTTTTTTTTTTAAGGAACTTATTAATCATTCTCCATTTTTATTACCCTGCCCATCTGTCAGAGCCTAGTCAGCAAAAGGGCTGGTGCAGGCCCAGAGCTAACAAATTTTTTTGTGTGTGTAGCTCACTTCAAAGCTGATATGGATAATGGCACAATCTCCTTTCCAGCTTTTTGGGCAATTGAAAACAGTTTGGGGAAACCTGGTTGGGAACCACTGAACCTCCACCCTCAGTGCCCCACCCTTGCCCTATGAGCATTTCCCCCCCGTAGTCCCATTCCCCTGGCTCACTGTAAGCAGCAGACTCTGGATCTTCCCACAGTCCCGGCCCCGCTCCTCCTCCACCACAGAGAACAGCACATCCTGGGCGGGGATCCGGGCCCAGGCCACACGGCGCCGCCCACTGAACATCCAGACAAGCACATCAGGGAGGGGTGGCTGGGGCTGTGGGGGCAGAAAACTGGGTCACAGGGGTGGATTGGGAGCTGAGACCATCTGCTCCCCTAGCTTCAACTGCATGAATGGACTAAATATCCATCTCCAGCTCTGACCTCCTCCTGATCCATGTGGCCACCTGCCTCTGGTGCCCCTCAGATGATCTCAGACTCAATGTACAGCTGATTTCTTTACCTTTCCTTCCTTCCCAACCTGATCCTTCTCCAGCGTTCCCCACAATATGCCCTTTCACATCAGCCAAATATCTGACCTGGTGTCACCCTTCCTCTCTAACATCCAATCTGGCCAGCTACCCGCTTCTCTCCATTCCTCATTGCTCTAGTCCATGCCACCATAACTCTTCTCCAGACAATTGTGACAGCCTCATACCCAGTCTTCCTGCCTTCAGTCTCTCCTCCCAACCCATTCTCTACCATGAATGATTGGCTTCTTCCCATCCTCTGGGTCTCAGTTTAAATGGCATCTCCTTAGAGAAGTTATCCTTGACTAAGTTACCCTCCCGCCCCCTTAGCCTCTATAACGTCTTTCTTAGTGATTCTTACAGACTTGAATTACTTTTCTTATTCATTTACAGAGTTATATCTCCCTTACTAGAACTTAAGCTCCAAAACAGCAAAGAACGTGACAGGCTGGATCTCCAGAGCCTAATACAGAGCCTGGCACATAGTAGGCCTTCAAATGTCACTGAGTAAGCAAACAAAGCACAAATCTAGCCCTTGTTCAAAGTCATCATCCAGACTTCAGATATTTCCAGCAATATCATAAGCTAAGGGACAAATACTGACCTCCCAATAAAGACAACTAAAATGTCTGAGTAAAATATTTTCCTAAAGGCAATGGTGAGATAATAAGAGTAAAAAAATTACCAGACCAAGTGCAGATGGGAACCAAAGAGGTTAGCAGAGCACTTAAGCTTTAACACTATTGGCACAAGAGCATTTGCCAAACCTGAGTTTTTCATGACCTAACAACAAATTAAAAACAAATTAAAAAGCTCAGATCCCACTCAGGGAAAGGAGTTAATAGGAGATCTCCCCACCCCCACCACCAGAAAGCTAGAGTCCCAAAGAACTATGCCTTCAGAATAAAGGTAAACCATAAATAAACCTGCCCTACTCTCACACCCAGGAATCTACAAGGAAGGTTTCCTGGCCGAGAGGAATAGTAGGGGTTAGAAATTATTCCCGAGGACATGTAACTACAGCTGATCTTTTCACAGTGCCTGAGTGGTGCTAAACATTAAAATTTTGTTTAAGGTGATCTACGGCAAAAGCAAAGTCAAATGCTTTCTGGAAGAATGTACCTTTATTCTAGGACTGAACGAATTCCCACAAATTATTATTATTTTTTTATTGTGCTTTAGATGAAAGTTTACAGAATAAATTAGTTTCTCATTAAACAGTTAATACACATATTGTTTTGTGACATTGTTTGCCAACCCCACAACGTGTCCACACTCTCCTCTTCTGGACTTTACATTCCCAATTTCCATTCGTCCAGCTTTCCTGTCCCTTCCTGCCTTCTCATCCTTGCCCCTGGGCTACTGTGCCTACTTAGTCTCGTATACATGGTTGAACTATGTGTGTTATTGTTTGTTTTATAGCCCTATATAATTTGTGGCTGAGGGGTGAACTTCAGTACTGAGTTAAAAGGGTGTCCAGGGGCTATACTCTTTGGAGTTTCTCCAGTCTCTGTCAGACCAGTAAGTCTGGTCTTTTTTTGTGAGTTTAAATTTTGCTTTACTTTTTCTCCAGCTCTGTCCGGGACCCTCTATTGTGATTCCTGTCAGACCAGTCAGTGGTGGTAGCTGAGCATCACTTAGTTGTGCTGGACTCAGTCTGGTGGAGGCTGTGGTAGTTGTGGTCCATTAGTCCTCCCACAAATTATTTTTTAAGGAAAACGAGAAGTTTATAGTCAAAAGCACAGAAGGAAACAAAATACCATGAAGGAGTACCGGCAGAAACAGACAGCAAAACCAAGTGAACAACAAAAAAAAATGTAATACTGGATTCAT
Source organism: Loxodonta africana (assembly GCF_030014295.1). Taxonomy (NCBI): domain Eukaryota; kingdom Metazoa; phylum Chordata; class Mammalia; order Proboscidea; family Elephantidae; genus Loxodonta; species Loxodonta africana. The sequence continues at coordinate 34,850,161 of NC_087365.1, forward strand.
CTGACATTATAAAAACAACACCGCTTACTATGTTTTAACAAAAGACAAACTTGACAAGTATTTATTGGGAATAAGAAAATATAGAAAATAACAGTGGATTTGAAAATAATTGAACTTGCAGAAATGAAATTAAAATTCAATAGAAGCACTTACACAGTCTTCTGATTTTCAAAAAAAAAAAGCAATCTAATGGGGAATGGAAATCTTTTCAACAAGTAGTGCTAGAATATCTGGACATCCATGTGGGGAAAAAAAAATGAATCTTTATCCACATGTCATACCACACGCAAAAATTAACTTGAGAACAATCAAAGATCTAAATGTAAAATACAAAACCATAAAGCTTGTCCAAGAAAACAAAGAATATCTTTGTGATTTGGAGAAGGGCAAAGTTTTCTTAAATAGGTAACAGAAAGCTGTAAACATAAAGAAAAATTAGATAAATTTGGAAATTAGACTAATATCAAAATTTAAGACTTCTTTTAAAATTTTCCTCAAAAAATACCATTAGGCCACAAGCCTGAGCCCAGAAGAACTAGACGGTGCCCATCTACCACCATTGACTGTTCTGACAGGGATCACAGTAGAGGGTCCCAGACAAAGTAGAAGAAAAATGTAGAACAAAAGTCAAATTCACACACACACGCACACAAAAAGACCAGACTTGTTGGTCTGATAGAAACTGGAGGAACCCCTGAGACAATAGTCCCCAAATACCCTGCTAATTCAGAACTGAAGCCACTCCCAAAGTGCACCTTTCAGCCAAAGAGTAAAAAACCAAACCAAACCTGTTACCATCGAGTCATTCCAACTCATAGCAACCCTATAGGACAGAGTAAAACTGTCCTGTAGAGTTTCCAAGGAGCGCCTGAAGTATTTGCACTGCCGACCCTTTGGTTAGTAGGGGTAGCATTTAGCCACTAGGCCACCAGGGTTTCTGGCCAAAGATTAGACAGGCCTATAGAAACGTGCTTCTTAGTTCAATCAAGTATACAAGACCAAATGGAAAACACCTGGACAAAAGCAAAGATGAGAAAGCAGGAAGGAACAGGAAAACTGGAGGAATGAACGCAGGGAGCACAGTTGGAAAGGAAAAGGGGGAAAGTGCTGACACAACACGGGGATTGCAACCAATGTCACAAAAACAATTTGTGTATAAATGTTTGAAATGAGAAGCTGATTTGTGCTGTAAGCTTTCACCTAAAGCACAATAAAAATAAAAATAAAAAAATTAAGAAAATGAATAGGGAATCCACAGACTGGGAGAAAATATACATAAAAAGTAGTGGTACTCAAGATATATATATATATATATATATATTTTAAACCACCTGCAATTCAATCTTTTAAAAAACCCACAATTTTGTAAATGGGCAAGATGTAGAGAAATCAGAGCCCTTATATACTGCTGATGAGTATGTAAAATGATCCAGCTACCTCAGAAAACACTCTTACATATATCCACACAAAAACTTGTACATAAATGTTCACAGCCGCATTATTTTTAACAGCCAAAAGGTGGAAACAACTCAAATGTCCACCAACAGGCAGATGCATAAACAATGGTGTATCCATACAATGGAATATTTTTCACATGGAAAAAGGAATGAAGTACTAATACATGCTGCAACATGGATAAACATTGAAAACATTATGCTAAGTGAAAAAAATCAGTCACAAACTTCACATATGATTTCATTCATATGAAGGTCTAGAATAGAGAAATCTATAGAAACGGAAAGTAGATTAGTGGTTGCCTAGAGGCTGAGGGGGATGGGGGATAGAAGAGTGATAGCTAAACTGCATAGAGTTTCTTTTTGAGACGATAAAAATGTTCTAAAATTGACTGTGGTGATGGTTGTATCGGTGAATATACTAAAAACTACTGAATTGTACACTTTAAATGAATGAACTGTGTGGTGTGTTAATTACATCTCAAAGCCGATTAAAAAAAAAAAAGGAATCTGTCATAATTGGAGATGAGGAGAAACCACACTACTTTTAAGACTCTTTTTTAATGGCTATGTATGAGGTACCATGCCAAATTAGAATCTCAAGAACTCCAGCCACAAAGTAAGTTTATATCTACCTACCAACTCTTTCCTATGGTTTTTACCAAGAGCCAAAGCTGGGAGCAGGGAAAGAGAGCTGAGAGATCCTCCCTGAAGCACATGGGTCTTCTCACAAGTGCAAAGTAACTACGCTTTGAAGTAGGTGGTAGAGAAGCAGAGCTAAGAGAAATCTACCAGTAGCCCTCTGGAATTTTAGCTACTGAAAACTAAGGGTGAGTCAGGAGAGCCAAAAGAAACCTCTCCCAGGCACTCAGTACCAAATGTTGAAGGCTTAGCTGAAAAGCCAAGTGAAATCTCTCTGAGGCATCCTGGACTCTCAGAGTGTGGAGTGGGTACTCTTCAAAGGCCAGGAGAGGGGAAGTAGGACTGAAAGGTATCTTCTAAGGTGCAGGGATCGGGAGGCAGGACTGGAGAGCAAAAAACACTCCCCAGCTACTGAAGAACCTAGTGGGTGGTTTGGGAAACAGAGAGAGATCCCCCACAGACTGAAAGCATAAGTGGGTTTCTGGAATCTTGCCCATGGTCACCAATCCTAGGACTGAATGAAAGAAAAGTCCTGATCCCACCATCAAAACAGCTGAAGCCAGAGGTGGACTGAATCAAATTAAATCCACAACAAAGTCCAGTTCAGCTACAGAGCATAATGACTCAGAATGACTCTAGAGTCTTGCATAAGAAGGGGAATGTCTCTTTCCAGAGATACATAATATTTGCCTTAGTCTCCTTACTATGTGACCCTGAGGACAAACTGACCCAAGCAGTCAAAACATCCTGTGCCTTTGAGAAGGACTGAGTTTCAGAATCAAGCAGAGCTGCCTTTGAATTCCAGCTTTGCCACTTACCAAATGTAACATGGTAGACCAATCACTTTCCCTCTCTAAGCTTCCATTTCTGCATCTGTCAAATGGGGTAACCTCCTCCCAGGGTTGTTGAGAGGATCATGCAAGATAACATTTGCAGAAGTCTACAGAGGAAGTCCTCTAAAAACGTGAACTCCCTTCACCCTGCACATATCATGTTCAGTGCTCCTAAGGGAACCTGTTGTTGTTGTGAGGTGCCATCGAGTCGGTTCCGACTCAGCGACCCTATGCACAACAGAACAAAACATTGCCCGGTCCTGTGCCATCCTTAAAAGTGTTGTTATGCTTGAGCTAAGGGAACATAGCTACCCTCAAATCTTCATCCAAAGAGATCCCCTGCCAGGCCCTGGGACTCCCATCCACACCCTTAGCTGCTCCAAATGGACCTTGGTCCTGTGCCCAGAGCAGTGGGCCTTATGGTCCTGACATCATACCATAGGAAAAATGTTGAGCCACCCCTGCCCAGAGATCTCGAGAACAGCTCAAAAGCTTAGCAGCAAGAATATTTAGGGGTGGGGAATGGGATGAACAAGGTATTACCTCCAGGGCCAGGAAACGCAGATTTGCCAGGAGCTTCTTGGCCAGTGCTACCTTCTCTTGCACATTGCCTGGTCTCAGGTCCTGCAGGAGCCGTAGTCCTTGCTTTGCCAACAGGTTCTGGAAGGGTAGGAACACAGCATGAGTAGAGGGCCACAGGCAGTTCCTCTTAATCCCGCTTCCCCAGGCCTAGCCCTTACCAGGCTATGTACCAGCAGCTTCCCTCGGCAGCGATCCAGAGCATTGGGCCGGGTCATTGTCCTGCGTTCAGCCCCACGGCAAAACTGTCTGTGGTGACCAGAGGAGTGCACAACACGTGGGGTCAAAGAATATTGACCTTTAGGGGCATGCCTCCTACACCCAGACTCCCTCAGAACCCCTCTCAGTCTTGTCCTCGGAAGAAGCACCCTTTGTCACTCAAAAATGGCTTTCTACTTTGGACCACGTGGGAAAAAGATGTGGCAGTCTGCTTCCATAGAGATTTATAGCCTTGGAATCCCATGGGGTCACTATGAGTTGGAATTGACTTGATGTCAGTGGGTTTGGTTTAGTTTTTTTTTGGTACTTGGACCACGTGCAAATTCATCGAGGTTAGACTGGCCTTTTAGCCCCTGAATTCATGAGTATTAAAGTATTCACCACCCTGGCTACTCAAGTGTGGTCCATGGGCCAACCGCATTGATATCATCTGGGCCCCCGTTAGAACTGCAAACTCTCAGGCCCCATTCCAGATCCACTGCATCAGAATCTATACATTCTTACCCCAAGAGATTCCTATGCACAGTGTAGTCTGAGATGGGCTGTATTTGACATCACTACCAGGTTGACTACAAGATAGTGCAAACATTACAGCCCCAAACCCATTACAGTGTTAACATTCCAATCCCAGAAAAAACACCCTGCTTAATCTCAAAACTTCAGAGTCATCTTTCACTCCTCTTTCTTTTTCTCACATCCACATCAATCCACCAGCATATCATATAGGTCCTACCTTCAAAAAATATCCACACTCTGACCACTTTTCTCCTCTTCTCCTTCTCCAGAATGACCCTGGTCCAATCCACCATCATCTCTCACCTAGGATTATTGCAACAGGCTCCTAGCTGTACCCTCTGTTTCTACTCTTGCCCCCTCCCCTACATAATATTCTCAGTACAGCATCCAGATATGGTCTTTCAATGATTTTCCAAGCCATTTCACTCCTCTCCTGTAGCTTCTCATCCCAGAGTGAGAAACAAAATCCTTAAAATCGCCTCTAGGCCCTACATGATCTGGCTCCCTCTATCTCCCATCCTCATCAGATATTACTCTCCCCCTCATGCACATACCTGTAGCAACTCTGACCTTTTTGTTCTTCCATAAATACATCAAGCCTGTTCCTATCTCAGGGCCTTTCTATTAGCTGCTCCCTCTGCTAGCATGTTCTGAGATCTTTGCGTGGTTCACTCCTTTTTTTTCATTCTGGTCTCTGCTCAGATGTCACCTTCTCATAGGACCTTCCCTGACCACCCTATCTAAATAGTCCCTGCCACTGTCTTCATCCTTATATGCTGTTGTGTTCTTTTATTTGTCTCCCTAAAAAGAAAGTAAGCGAGAGTAGTGACTTCATTTTGATTACCACTGTATCCTCGGGGCCTGACACCTAATAGATGCTCAAAAAATATTTGTTGGGCAAAGTAAAATGATTTTTGAGACAGGATATTTTGGGCCAATTTTGAGCCTCAATGATTTTTTTAACTTTGCATTATGGAAAGTTTCAAAATTACATAAAGTGAATGATTCCAAGGATTTTTAACCTAATACTGCTCCTACAGCTTACACTTTTGCCTTACTAATGCTCTTTGCTCTAAGACTTCTATTGATAGAAATAATCAACATAAAATAAAACTAATAAGGGCCAAAACTATTAATGTTTGTTATTGATTAAAAATTGATAGATGAATCAAATCTTCTTCGCAAGATTTAGATCCACAAAATTGGATTCATGGAAATTAGATCTGGTAGAAATAACAGCTGCAAAAGAAAACTACACTTGCTAAACTATAAACAGTGAAATATGATATGGACATAAAACTGATTAATCAAGTCTTTCATTGAAATTTTTCTGCCAAAGGGTTGGGCCAAATAAAATAATTTCAGTAAAGTGAAAGTGGAAACAGTTTAACTGTACTGTATAGAACATCAAGCAAGGAATTAAATTGGGTTAAAAGTGGTTGGCCTTTTGGAAACTTAGAGAATGTAGACAGAGAAGAGAGCCCCAGGACTAAGCTCTGAGACACACAAACATTTGGAGGTCAAGAAGTAGGGCAGTCAGCAAAAGAGACTGAGAAGGAATGGCCACGAAGGTAGAAGGAAAATCAGGGGAATACAGGGTGATGGGAGTCAACTTCAGAGTATTTCAAGGAGGAGGGTAGAACGAACTGTGTCAACTGCCACTGAGAGGTTTCGATGGTTAATTTTATGTGTCAGCTTGGCTAGGCGATGGTTCCCAGTTGTTTGGCCAAACACTAATCTATTTGCTGTCAGGGAGTAGTTACACGTGATAAAATCAGTTAGTCTTGGGTATAGCAGGTTATCTCTCATAATGTAATTACCTTCCACAATGCAACCTAATGTAGCATCACGTATAATGTAATTAATCAGTCAAGGTCATCCTAAATCTAATCACTTCTGAGTCAGAAAAAGAGCAGAATGAACACAGAAACACACACATGCCAAGGAAGATAGACACCAAGTGAGGATCATCTATAAGCCAAGGAACTGAGGAAAGCCTGGGGCTGCCTACAAGGAAGGAATCAACACAGCCAAGACCCTCATTTGGACTTTTACCCTCCAGAGCTGTGAGAAAATAAATTTCTGTTCTTTAAAGCCATCCACTTGTGGTATTTGTGTTACAGCAGCACTAAGTAACTAAGACAGAGGTTGAGGTAGACAAGGTCAGAAAAGTTACACCTACAGCCTACTACCTTACTGTCCCTCCTGATCGAGGTCCTTTTTTTTTTTTTTTTTATTGCGCTTTAAGTGAAAGTTTACAAACCAAGTCAGTCTCTCATACAAAAACTTATATACACCTTGCTATAAACTCCTAGTTGCTCTCCCTTTAATGAGACAGCACGCTCCTTCCCTCAACTCTCTCTTTTCGTGTCCATTTGGCCAGCTTCTGACCCCCTCTGCCCTCTCATCTCTTCTCCAGACAGGAACTGCCCACATAATCTCATGTGTCTACTTGATCCAAGAAGTTCACTCTTCACCAGTATCATTTTCTATCCCATAGTCCAGTCCAATCCCTGTCTGAAGAGTTGGCTTTGGGAATGGTTTCTGTCTTGGGCTAACAGAAAGTCTGGGGGCCATGACCTCTGGGGTGCTTCTAGTGTCAGTCGGACCATTAAGTCTGGACTTTTTATGAGAATTTGAGGTCTGCATCCCACTGTTCTCCTGCTCCCTCAGGGGTTCTCTGTTGTGTTCCTTGTCAGGGCAGTCTTTGGTTGTAGCTGGGCACCATCTAGTTCTTCTGGTCTCAGGCTGATGTAGTCTCTGGTTCATGTGGCCCTTTCTGTCTCCTGGGCTCATAATTACCTTGTGTCTTTGGTGTTCTTCATTCTCCTTTGCTCCAGGGGTGTTGAGACCAATTGATGCATCTTAGATGGCTGCTTGCTAGCTGACTGAGGTCTTTTGCCAACTCCTTCTCTTCCACTCTAAATGCTGGAGCTTTCCAGTTCTCAGCCTTCTCTTCCTCTGCTCCCTAGATGATCTTATCCAGCCCCATTTACATATTGACAACTCTCAAAGTTACATTTCCAGACTAGAACTTCTCTTATAACTGAACTCATATGGCTAGCTGCCAATCTGACAAGTCCACTTGCAAATCTAATAGGCATCTCAAAGTTAACCTGTCCAAAAATGAGCTCCTAGTATTCCCCTCTGCTCCCATCAGACCTTCTTCTCTTGCTTTTCATATCTCAGGAAATAGCATAATCTATGCAGTCATGTAAACCAAAATCTTGGAAGTCATTTGTGATTTTTTTTTTGCCTACATCCTCCACACTTATTCATCAGCAAGTCCTGAGGCGTCACCTCCAAATTCCAAAATTGCTCTTGGATCCATCCACTGCTCTCCAACTCCACTGCAAGTACTCTAGATTCAAGTCATCACCGCCATCATCTCTCACATGGAGTATTACAATGGCTTCCTTAGTAATCTCCCTGCTACCTCTTATGCCACCATCAATCATTTCAAAAAATTTTAAATTGTGATTATATATATATATCATAAGATTTGCCAGTTTAACCTTTTTTTAAGTGGCATTAAGTATATTCATAATGTTGTGCAACCATCACCATTATGGATTTCTCAAAGTTTTTCATTGCCCCAAAAAGAAACTCTGTCACCATTAAACAGGTAATCCCCATCCTCTCTTGTCCCCAGCCCCTGGTAACTTCTAATCTACTTTCTGCCTCTATGAATTTGCTTATTCTAGATATTTCATATAAGTGGAATCTTACAATATTTGTTCTTTTGTGGCTGGCTATTTTGCTTAGCATAATGTTTTCAAGGTTTAATGATGTATCAGAACTTCATGCCTTTTTATGGCTGAGTAATATTCTATTGTATGTATATACCACATTTTGTTTATCCATTCATCTGTTGATAGACAATTGGGTTGTTTCCACATTTTGGCTATTGTTAATAATGTTGCAATGAGCACTGGCATACAAGTATCTATTTGAGTCCCTGTTTTCAATTCTTTTGGGTCCCACTGATACTTTCTAGGGGTAAGTTACAGCATGTCTCTTCTCTTTTCAAAACCTTCAGTGGCTCTCCATCTTACTTAGATAAGTCAGGGTCATTGCAATGGCCTACAAGGCTCCCACTTGAACTGCCTCTCCCCCGACTCTTCAACTTCATCTACTCTCACTTAGGTCCAGTCACACTGGTTTTCTTGCTCTTCCTCAAACACACTAGGCATACTTTCACCTCAAGGTCTTTGCACTCACTGTCCCCTCTGCCTAGGATGCCCTTACAGACATGGTTTGCTCCTTCATCTTCTTCATATTACTTTCACAGTGGCCTTCCCTTGCCATCCTTTCTAAAACTGCAATACTTCTCTGTAACACTTCCTTGCTTCATTTCCTCCCTTAACACTTGTCTTTATCATGCTTACATTTCTTCTACTTGTTTGCATGCTTATTATCTATGCTGCATACACACAACATCTGCATCTGCATCTATATGCTCTCCTTTCTTCCTGTTATATCAAAGGAAGTATCCCTGTTCTCCCCACTCCCAACATACCAGAATGTAAGTTTCAGAAAGTTTTGTAGACAGGAATGGTTTCTCATTGCTATTTCCTGTACCTAGAACAGTGTCTGGCATGGTAAGTGCCATAAATATGTATTGAATAAATAGACAAATAACTATTTTGAGAAATGAATCAGAAAAACACTAAAGTACCTGGAGGAGGTTGTGAAATTCAGGGCAGTGAAGGTGAAAGATGGAAGCAACTAGAACATGTTTATGTGCTTAAGGTAATGATGTGGTAACTAGAGGCCAGTTGATGATGCAGAAGAGAAAGTGGACAATTGTAGAGCTAATTCAACCACTGGGTGAGAGGAGATAAAATCAAGGTCACGGCTGTGGCTATAGGAGAAATACTTCCTTTGATGAAGCAGGAAGAAAAGAAGGCATATAGATGCAGATGCAGGCAAGAAGGTAGTTTGGATGTGGGAAAGGCAAGGCCCCTATTTTCTCTGTGAGGTAGGACAGAAGGTCATCGCCTGGAAGTGTGGAGGAGTGGATGAGGGGAGGTTTGAGGAGAGAGAATAAGGCTTAAACCTCTAGGAATGTGGGAAAGGAAGCATCCTGGAAATGCAAGGCAACAGAGGGTCAAAGGATCTGGGGTGGCCTAACAGCCAGTAATCTCCATCAGCATCCCTCCATCAAGCTCCCTTGATATGGACAATCAATCCTTTCTCATTCTTCTGTAAAATGCTGAACAAACGCAGTTTCAAGGCACCCTTAGGTCCAGACGGCCACCAGGACTATCCCTCACCCTAGAGTTGGCACATAGGACAGGCAACAATGAAGAGGCGCCTCTCAGCTCACCTGCCCCCAGCCACCAGCTCTTCCAGAGCCTGCTTGAGTCGTGTGCAGGCGCCGGGTCCGATCCTGCGCTGCAATGTCTCAGTTTCCTGCAGCCCCTGGTCCTGCACAACCGGGAGAGACCATCAGAGTTGAGGGTCTTGACAGTCTGAATCGGACCTCCTTTATAACACACCCCATCCAGGGCCATGCCCACTCATGATCCACCCTCTTGGCCCCGCCCCTTTTGCCCCCCCCCCGCCCCGTTCAAGTTTCCACTTTTCTTGCCTCTTACTGGCTCCACTCCTGTGGGACCTGGCCCCCCATAGCCCATCTCCTCCACCCAGCTCCTTCCTGGACCCAGAAATTCTGAATCTCTATTCTCCCACTACTTCTGGCCTCAGGTAACCAGAATTTGTGCTCTTTGGCCTCCACCCTTTGGCCTTTAACCAACAAGGTCCTAGCTGCCTGGTGCTCCGGCCATTAACCCTGCCCTAGTTTTTTAGTAGTTGTTTAAAAAAAAAAAAAATTTTTTTTTTTTTTTTTTTAGTAGTTGTTGCTGTTAGGTGCCCTGGAGTAGGCTCACAGGGACCCTATGTATAACAGAAGGAAATGTTGGTCAGTGGCGCCATCCTCACAAGAGTAGGTATGTTTGAGCCCATTGCTGCAGCCACTGTGTCAATCCGTCTCGTTGAGGGTCTTCCTCTTTTCCCTGATCTTCTCCTTTACCAGGCATGATGTCCTTCTCCAGGGATTGATCCCTCCTGATAACATGTCCAAAGTATGTGAGCTGAAGTCACACCATCCTCTCTTCTAAGGACCATTCTGACTGTACTTCCTCCGAGACAGGCCTGTTCGTTCTTCTGGCCCACCCAGTGCCATCGACAGTCCACGGTATATTCAATGTTCTTCACCAACACCATTACTCAAACACTCCCTTCAAGGGCTGCAGTCTTCCTGAAGCCCCTAAGCCCCGCCCCCTAACTTCCTGCCCCCTAACTTCCCGCCTCTCTCCTGGTGGGCTCTGTTCCCGCCCTCACCAGCCTCTCTGCTACTTTGCGCACGCAGTTGCTGCTCTGCAGGCGCCATGTGTGATCCTCCCAGGAGCTCCAGATGCTGACGCACGGCTTGCGGTGGCGCAGGGGTAAGCAGAAGTACGGCCTGAGCCGGGCAGAGAGGAGCGGAAGCTGCGGAGGACAGTCCTGGGCCGTGACCCTAAGACTTCCCAGGGCTCTCATCCCAGCTACCAGAAGCACTTACCCGCTCCCATCCATGGGCTCAGGCCGCTGAGCTGGGATCCCCACCTCCTCCTCCACCTCAGCCCCTGCATCGGACTCCAGCAGAGGCTGTGCCTCCACCGCTGCGCCCTCCGCTCTCTCCCTGGCCCTGGACCCTCGGCCCATTTGCTCCTCCTGGCGGCCTGCGCGACCTGCTCGGAGCAGCAAGAGTCATTAAGCACCATGCTGAGGGTCCCAGCCCTCTCTCAACTTTTCTGCCTCAATAGAAGTCAGAATCCACCCCGTACTGAGGGTCAACAGCCCCCTCCAGGGGTCTAAGATCCGAAGCAGAGTGGCCACCCTCAGACCCATGACTTCGGGGGTTAGGCTAGGTCACACACCGATGGAGATCTCAAAGCTGATGGGCTGGGAGACCAAGGCAGGGTCAATCATCGCGGCCTCGAAGAGCACACCGAAGAGCAGAAAATCTTCGCAGGGCGCCAGGGCGTTCTGGGGAAGGTGGGTTAGGCTGGCGTCACCGCCATCCTTCCAGGGAGCAGCCTCAGCCACAGAAAGACATTGCGACAAAAGGCCTAGAATAGTCATTGTGAGTATCCTACCTTCCTCTCAGCCCCTTTTAGCACCAGTCACCTGGACCTGGGGCCTAGTCCTGTCTGGCCCGCCTCTGGGTGGTCAGACACCCCCACACAGGTGTACACACACGAGCACATGAATACACACTGCAGTCTGCACCCAGGCCCGCAAATGGAGACCTTATGGAGTTTAATGTCTGGGATCCGGTTTACACCTCCCAGAGGAAGTTGTTCCTCGTGGTTGGTGGGCAAGCTAAAAGTGGCCCCCCAGCCTTCACCTCTGGCAGCGGCAGCAGCTCCTCCACCTCCACCTCCATCGCACTAGGAATCTCAGGCACCTCCGCACTGGAGCTGGCATCCAGGTGCTGCGGAACCCCCATCGGAGCCTGGCCTCGCTTGGCTTTCTTCTTCTTCCCTGTGAGCCGGGATAGCCTGGACCTCTGTGAGGCCTGAGGAGGCTTGGGTTCAGCTCTGCCTTCCAACACCTCCATGGACACAGCCACAAGCAGGCGGCCGCGAAACCAGATGCCTTGGCCAAGGCCTTCATTGAGATTTTGAAGACTATCTCGGAGCCCCCCGCTGGGGGGTGAGCCATAGAGAGGCACCCAGGCCGGGCCGAAGGTGGGGTTAAACCCCGCTGTGGGAGCAAGAACTGTTTTGGAGGGAGCATAGGGCAGGTGGGTACTAGGTCAGTGTATGTGCCACGCCCTCATCTCCTCTAATTTCTAAGTGTGGGGGGAGCCTGGGCCTCGGTAGCTCTGGGAGGGAAGGGGGAGTCTACGGACAGCTGTAGACGGACAGCTGTGGACCACAGCCTGCAAGCACTTCTAAACGGCGGGGGCAGCGGCCAGGCCTGGGGGCGGAGCCAGAGCCCTGGGGCGGAGCCATAGCCCAGGGGCGGAGCCATCGCCCTGGGGGCGGAGCCAGAACTGAGAGGAAGCCTGGGCTGGAGTGATTATTGGATGTGCCGCTAGGCTCAGGGTTTTGTCAACCGAGCCAACCCACGGCGCGGTTTGTAATCTGCGGGCGACATGCGAGGCTCTGAAAGACCGGGCAGGGTTGGAGAACTGTTTGTTTAGTGGACGGGACTCAGAACAAAGTGAGGACGGAGCCTGCCGTCGGGTGGAACCTAAGGCGGGCTGGGGCTCCCAGGGGCCGAGGCTCACCCGCGCGCCCCGGGTGCGAGATCTGCCTCAGATCCAGCACGTGCGTGGCAAGGGCCACATCGACCAGCGGCGCGTCGTCCCGCAGCTGCAGCCGGAGGCCGCGCGTCAGGGGCGGGAAGAGCTCTACGAAGCTCAGCTGCTCGTTCCACTTGGGCGCCACCGCCTCGCTGCGCACGGATGTCTCACCCTGCGGACGGCGAAGGCCGGGGGAGCTGTCAGCGTGGGATCGGGGCCGGAGCTGCTGCGGACTGGGGCGGGCGGGGCTTGCTCACCTGCTGCCCCAGGAAAGACACCCGAACATAGGGGTCCAGGAGAACGCGCTGGTCGTGCAGAGCGCGGGCCAGGCTGCCCAGCAGCCCCGGACGCAGTGCAGGCAGCCCCTCTGCTCGGTACACGCGCACGCGGAGACGTGCCCACGGTCTCTCAGCCGGCACCCAGCGGGGCAGGAGCAGGTTCCTGAGGGGAGGGGGGCGCCGAGGCGGAGAAGCCGGAGTCTGCGCCCCTCCCACTGGTCGCGCCTCCGAAGCCTTGCCTCCCCCAGGCTAATCGAATCCCGCTATCACGTGTCCCTGGCCACACCCCGTTCAATTCTCCACTCCCCTGCTCACTTTTCAATGTCCGAACTGTGCCCCGGTCCCGGGGGTGGCAGCGAAGGGGGCAGGTCCCCGCGCGCCCTCACTGACAAGGTGACTTTGACGAAACCCTTGGTCCCAGCGCGAGTGTCTTGGGGGTCATGCAGCGGAGCCCATTTCTGGTAGAAGTGGCCGTCTGAGGGCGGAAGGGCGGGTCACGGATCAGAAGAGACCGTGGGATGTGCAAGGGTGTGTTCAGAGGGATGGCCAATGATCGCGGAGGATCGCGAGTGCAAGATCAGCCTTGGGGAAAGATTACTACCTCAGAAGTTAGTGTTTAGGGGTCCATGAGGGGTCAGTGCCCAGAGGGTTCGGTACCTGGCTGATCGAAGGCTATACCCAGATCCATCCTGAAAGTGCCTATCCTGGTGGCCATAAAGGGAAGGGTCTGCGAATGGAAAGCCTGGGAGGAAGAGGTGTTAGTCCTGAAACTTTAGCACACGCCCCCCACTTCCTCTGTCGGAAACCTCTCACCCCCAACTCTCTCACCGTGATCTCCAACACCAAGTCTTGGAGGCGAACCCGGGTCTCATGAAATTCGAACAGGAAGTACTGGGTTGAAGAGGGGAGACAAGGGAGGTGAGAGAAGGTTATGTGTTAAGGGTTCACGCCAGCCTACCCCTGCCCTTTGCAAACAGAACCCCCACCTCTTACACCAGACCACTCTTTAATTCCTTTTCCCTGCCTATCCATAGGCTTCTCCTCTTAGCCTCAGGCCCGCCCCTTGGCACGAGTCCACTTAGGCCACGTCCCTCTGGGCCTGATCCCTACCTGTGTCCCGCCCATTCCCTCAGGCTCGCACCCTTCCTTGATGGCGCCCACCTCGTTGTAGAAGGGGCAATTGGTCCCGCGCTGCGTGGCAGTTACTCGGCGCTGCTCCCCAACACGCACAGCCACATAGGGGTTAATGTTGACTCCTACCAGCTTCTGGGCCTCGAGCACCGTGACCCCCACCTACAGAGTGGAAGCCAAGCGTGCCCACGGCCAAGTAGGGGCGAGGAATGTGTGTGGAGGGCGGATGGTCGTCCGCGAGGGCTAGGGCTTAGAGGAAAATTAGTACCTGGAAGTCCTGGGCTCTGGACACCTGGAAGGGATCCCCGCGGGCCAGGCCCCGAGCTCGGCTGCGGGAAGAGTTAATGTCAGCTCCACTCGGCCCGCCCTCTCAGTTCGCTGACACCTCCCCACCCCCTGCTCAGTGCTGAGGATGAAGTCTCCTCTCCCTGCAAACTTTTGAATTCTGAGTCGCTCAGGTCCTGTTTTGCCTCCTTGCTCACCATACACCCAGAATGTGACTCATACCTACAGCCCTGAAACCATTTATTCACTCAACAAATATGCCTTGAGCACCTACTATGTACCAGGACTATTCTAGGCACTGTGGACACTGCAGTGAACAAAACAGACAAAATTCATCACCTTCATGAAGATTTCATCACCTACATGGGCTCCAGAAGTTGTGTGTGAACCAGTGTAACTGTGTATATGACTGTGGCAGTATCTGTGCCTTTGAGTAAGTGACCCTTGACCCCAGGATGTCCACCCTTCACTCGTACCTTGACATATGCCTGTGAGTGTGGAAGGGTGTGAGTCTGCATGTTTGAGCGAGTGACACTGACTCAATGGTGAGATGCGGAAGCAGCTGTGCCGTGGGTACAACTTACCTCTTGAGGGGGCTGAACACCACGCCGGAAAGTTCCACTTCAGGTTCATCCTCCAGCTCCAGCTCCAGCTCCAGCTCATTCTCTTCATCATCCTGCTGGCCTAGGCCTCGAGCTAGCTTGTGACCCAAAGCCACTGCCCGCCGCTCCATTCGGGCCTCGCCAGGCCTGATAGGAAGGTTGCTCAAGGGACATGTCTGGACCCTATCACCCATCTCTGGGTACTCCCTGACTCCAGGACTGACCCCTAATCCTGGGACTGACCCTATTGATCCTAGGATTGACCCCTGACCCTGGCACTGACCCCTGTAATTCACAATTGATCCCTGATCCCAGGATTGACCTCTGACCTCAGTACTGTCCCTTTGGCCCTGGAACCAACCCTTTGATTCCAGAGCTGGCTCCTGACCCTTAGACTAAACTTGGCTCTTCACCCCAAGACTGACCCCAGTGATCCACGTCATCCCCATACACTTACTCCAGCTCCTGGAAGCCCACATTGGGAATGATCAGCTCAGAGCTGGAAGGAAGAGAAAGTAGAGGAAAGGGCTATAGAGCTATGTCTATAGAGCTGCAAACTGGTCAGCAAGACCATTCACACTATCAGGCAGATCCAAAGTGTAACTGGGTACTATTCCTTCCTCCCCAGGGCCTGCCTGGGCTGGGATCACCAGGCCTTACTGAGGTTGGTGAAGGGGTTACCTGTCCCGGATAGGTGCCCCAAAGTCCTCCTCTGCCCAGGCCCCAGTGGCCCCCTCTGGGGGCTGGTACCTCAGGTCGAGCTCCACCTGGATCTGAAACCAAATACAGTTTTCTCCTAGGGCTCCTCAAATTGCCCTTGGGCTAAGATAGGCCCAAGGTCAATGTCTTTTACACCATCCGTAAACAGAGACCCTCCTGGCTTGCATCTCTAGTGGCATGTAGTTCCTTTCCGATAATTATAATATTGACTACCCATAATCTATTAAGAACATACTACATGCAAATTACCTCTTAGGGGAGCTGAAAGCAATGCCAAAGTTCCCTCATTGCTCTTGGAAACCCCTTACTCTGACCTCCAGCACTCCTGGCATAGTCTGGCCCCTGCCCACCTTTCCAACCCGATCTTATATTGGTTTCTGCTCCGCTCTGCACTGCAACTAAGCTCCTTCAGGGCATTGGGCTTTTGCATATGCCAGTCCCTCTGCTTGGAACGTTCTCTCTGCCCAACCTAATTAACTCCTATCATCCTTCAGTTTCTAACTCAAGCACCGCTTCTTCAGGGAACCTTTTCTGATCTCCAGATAAGTTGTATCCCCTTGTTCTACACTCTCCCAGACTCCATTAACTCTTTTATAGCACTTCTCAGTTGCAATTTTACATTTATTTGTGTGAATATTTTTTTAATGTTTATCTCCCTCTTTAGGTAGGGAAATCCACAAAGGCAAATCCTTGTCTGGTTTTGCTCACCCCTGAATCCTCATTGCACAGCACAGCACTTGGTGCATGGTAAGGGCTCAATAAATAATGACAGGCTGAGTAAGTGAAAGGGTGACTCCCTGTTGTGTAAAGGAGGAAACAGCTTAAAGAAGTTAGACAACATGTCCAAGGTCTCACAGCTGGAAGGTGGCAGATCCATTTCCATTATGCTATACTCACCTCCATGGGAAAAAAAAACAAAAAATAAACAGGAAAATCTAGCCAGATTCACCTTTGTCTCCCACAAAAATTGAGTCTGGTACAGGGCCAGGGGACAGCTCAAAACCTCTTATCTCCCTTTATCGCCACACCTCTGGCCTTCAGAACTCAATCTGGTTCTTGTCCCATGTGAGACTTAGGCAGGGGTTGGAATGAAAAACCCCTGGCTGAATAAAAGGAACCTTGTTACCACTCTTGTCCAGGACTCGGGTTTTCTCCTGTGAGAAATGGAACCCTCTATCTACAGAAATTCTCTCAGGCTTGGGGTTGGCCTACTGAAGACTGGTAGGGCTCACCTGGGACACTCGCAGGTTCTCATCTACTAAGGCCTCACGCAGTACCAAACGCCCGACGCTCTCTAGCTGCTGTAGGGAGATCACCAGGGTCCCCAGAGGCCTGGGGGGGGGTGGCATGGAGCAGTAGAATGACCCAGAGAAGTGGCACCAAGTCACCCCCAGGCCAATCTGCATCCCAGCCCTCAGCTTCCCCAGGCCAGCTCACCTGGGGCTGAACACACGGCTGCAGTTAATCACCTGCACGGACAGACACTCCCCAGCCAATGGAGCCCCATAGTGTGGCCAACGGAACAGCTGGGAATAGGGGGAAACTTGAAACACCCAATTCTGAGCTGACCCTGACCCCCAATCCAGAGCCTATTCCCAAAACAGGGGCTTAACTTGGAGCTGACTCTAGGACTGACCACTCAAACCTGGAACCAATTTCCCTAACGTGGTTGACTGAACTATGGCTGATCTAGGGCTAACTACCAACCAAGAACTAATCCCCTCAATCTTGGGACTGATTGTCCCAAACTGGGTCTGACCTCTCAAGCCTGAGACTGACCTCACTTCCTGAGACTAAACCACCCAAAACCCAGGAATGAGCCTCCCAAACCCCAGGATGGATTTGGACTGGGTTCAAATCCAGCTTTTCCCCATCCAGGAACCAACCCTACTGACCTCACCAATATCTGCTTCTTGACCACAATGAATTTTCCTTGTTTTCTGGGTAAAACCTGTTCAGAACTGAAACTAGTCATTAATCAGCCCTTTTCCACAAAAACAGATCATTCTCCTCCACCACCCTTGGCCCAGGGCTCATTCTCCCTGGACTCACTTTCAAAGAAAGGTCAGGATAGAAGCTGGGTAGGGAAGGAGGCAGGAGGGTAGAGATGTTGGGCTGGCAGTGAAAGGGGACAGGCTGTAGAGATGGCCAGGAACCAGAATGGAGAACTAGAGCCCCCCAGTTCCAAACTGCAGGCCTCACCCCGAAAGCTGAGCCTCACTTGTCGGTCATGGATGCCAGGTAGCCCTGTCAGTCGCCGCACACACACAGTCAGAGCCATGGTCCCAGTGCACTGGCTCTCCTTCTGCCTGCTTGCCTTCCTGACCACCTGCCCACCCACCTGAATCGCCTCTGACTCACTGGACTCACCCAGCAGGCTCAGCAATCCCTGCCCTTTAGTCAAACACACAGTCGGCAGGCCTGGGGGGTCATGGGTGAGCAGGGAGTGGAAGGACTAAGAGAATGGGGGTGAGGTCCCTATGTTCAGCTTAGTCTTCCCTACCTGCACCAGCTGCAAACTGGCAGGACTGTTTCAGCCTCCATGCTGCATCCTTGTGGGGTGGGAGCTAGAATGGAGTGAGAGGATGGAGGGAAGAGGAAAGGACAGGACCCTGGTCTGGTCCCTGATAGCCTATGAGGTCTCTAGGGCATAGATCTCAAGTTGTTCCTCGTTCATCTCTCTGTCCCTAATGCGCAGCTCAAGGCCTGGCACATGTTAGGTCTTCAGCACACTGGGTAGATTAACAAATGAATTCCCTAGCCCCCAACATTAGTGCAGTAGGCATTCAACGCATTTATTGAGTGAATGAATTAATGAGTAATTGAATGTGTGTCTCTAGCTTGCACACAGTGGGTATTCAAACACTTCTTGAGGCCAGCGAGCCTTAACTTTGGGCCCTGGGACCTTAGTGGGACCATAGATGGGCTCCAGAGAGTCTATGAACTCTTAAAATTATCTGCAAATCCCACTTTGAAGAGTGGCATCTGGGTCCTTAAACGCTAGCAAGCAGCCATCTAAGATACATCAATTGGTCTCAATCCACCTGGATCAAAGGAGAATGAAGAACACCAAGGACACAAGGTAATTACGAGCCCAAGAGACAGGAAGGGCCACGTGAACCAGTGACTACATCATCCTGAGACCAGAAGAACTAGATGGTGCCCGGCTACAACCGAAGACGGCCCTGACAGGGAACACAACACAGAACCCATGAGGGAGCTGGAGAGCAGTGGGATGCAGACCCCAAATTCTCATAAGACCAGACTTAATGGTCTGACTGAGACCTGAAGGACCCTGGTGGTCATGGCCCCAAGACCTTCTGTTGGCCCAGGACAGGAACCATTCCCGAAGCCAACTTGTCAGACATGGATTGGACTGGACAATGGGTTGGAGAGGGATGCTGGTGAGGAGTGAGCTTCTTGGATCAGGTGGGCACTTGAGACTATGTTGGCATCTCCTGCCTGGAGGGGAGATGAGAGGGTGGAGGGGGTTAGAAGCTGGCAAAATGGACACGAAAAGAAAGTGGAGGGAGAGAGCGGGCTGTCTCATTAGGGGGAGAGTAATTGGGAGTGTGTAGCAAGGTGTACATGGGTTTTTGTGCGAGAGGCTGACCTGATTTGTAAACTTTCACTTAAAGCACAATAAAAATTTATTTAAAAAAAGAAGATACACAAAATTGTCTGAAAAATATTGAGCATATGTGCATTGTTCAGGACATAGGGTTCCTAGCTTAGGTGAATAACCCTTAAACTTTAAACAGATGTGCAATACTTTTGGTGAATGAAAGAATGAATATATCCCCTTGTCTGAACCCTTAATAAGTGGCGGTAACTATGTGTTGAGTACATTTCATGGCCATCCATAATCTTTCTATTTAATGATACCTCCTGTATGCAGGACTTGTCCTATGCCACCCTGGGGGTAGGGAGAGCAGCCACAGAGATGAATCAGATATGTTCTCTGTCTTCCATAAACTCCAATACCAAACAAAGCCTAGAAAAATTGCAAGCACCATCACAGTGGGAAAGGATAAGGGCTGGGGATCTCAGTGGGAGGAGATCAGAGGGGGTGTTTACAGTAGTCTCTGAAGTGTAGCAAACACTAAGAGTGAATACTGCTGAAGAAACTGACTAGTACCATTTGCCATCTAGTCAACCCCAACTCACAGGGACTCCATCTGTGTCATAGAAAAAATGTGTTCAGTGGGCTTTTTAAAGGCTGATTTTTTTGAAGTACATCAGCAGGCCTTTCTTCCCAGGCACCTCTGGGTGGACTCAAACCTCCAACCTTTCTGTTAGCAGCCTAACACATTAACCAATTGCACTACCCGGGGACTCCTCAGAGAGAGTGTTTAAAATGGGCTTTGAGGATAGTTGAGAGCAGAGATAGACATTCCAGGCAGCGGGGAGGAATGCAGGGTGTGTTCTGAGACATCTGATTTGTTCATTTTTGCCTGAGTACAAGGCGTGTATCAGGTAGCAGAAGCAGGTAAGATTAGACAGTCCGAGGAGTCTTGCTGTATAGCCTTGACCCAGAGACAAGGTCCCTTCTTATGCTTCTCCATTTCAGCTCTGGAGTTGGAAATCCCTGTTCTATTTCCTAGTTGTTGGGGGCTCAAATGAGTTTTGGGGGGTATAAAACATCAGACAAGATGGAAGAGTTCTGTTTTTGTAAGCAAGGTCCAGGTTAGATCCTAAGGCCCTCAGATACTGGGAGAAGGTTTCACCATCCCATTTGACAGATGGAGGAACTGAGACCCGAAAGAGTTCACAGTCAGGAAACGGCAGGGGCAGAGGGGAGGACCAGAATTCTTAGTTTGCAGTGTTTTGGCCTTCCTCTCCCACTGAGGAGAAAAATAAAGCAGGGAAGGGAGGCAGAAATTGTTCTATGCTGGGAGCAATGTTGGATGGGTTTTCAGGGAAGTGCTGTGATGTCATTGCTTGCTTTATAATGTCAGAAGAGATAAGACGGACTACCATGACTCCCCGTCACGCCAGGGCCATCTCTGTGACGCCCAGTTAGGACGTTACGCGGTGATTGTGGTCTCCTCTATGACGTCAGCAGCCAAGCCCAGAAACCGGGGGGAGAGGGCTGGGTCCAGCCGCGGGGCCCGCCGGCTGCACGCGGGGTCTGAGGGGTCCGGGCGGCGCGCACCGCCTGAGGGCCTTGGCTGCTGCGGCGGCGACTTTGGCGTCAGTGAGGGCAAGGCCCCAGTCAGGATGAGGCGGAGCCCCCGTCCGAGCTCCGCCGCTGCCCCGCACAAGCACACACCCAACTTCTACAGCGACAACGACAACAATTCAGTGAGCGCCACCTCGGGAGACAGCAGCGGGCACCGGTCAACTGGGCCGGGGCCCGGGGAGCCCGAGGGCAGAAGAGCCCGGGGCTCGAGCTGTGGTGAGCCCGCCTTGAGCGCAGGAGTGCCCGGAGGAACCACATGGGCTGGAAGCTCTCGGCAGAAGCCGGCGCCCCGGAGCCACAAGGGGCAGACGGCCTGTGGCGCGGCAACCGTGAGGGGCGGGGCCTCGGGTGCGGGCGGGGTCGAACCCGGGTAAGCGTGGGCGGGGGAGGGGGCCTAAGTGGGCGGGGCCTGGCCTGGAACCGGGATAAAATTTTGTCGGGGCACCTTCCGAGGGGAGGGGCCTGTAGGATCTGTGGCTGCAGGCACTAGATAAGGCCCCTTAGGGGCCGCGGCCTTGTGTGAAGGACGGTCCTGGGAAGGGGCGGGGAAAGTCCTGTGATTGGGCATCACTGAGGAGGCGCGGCCTCGATGTCAGCTCGAGGAGCCACCGCGGAAACGGGGCCGCACCGAGGCCTCGGGCTGGGGGCGGGGCCCCGGGCTGGGGGCGGGTCCAGCGTCTTGACTGCGCTCCCTGAGGGGCGGGGCCTCAGGGTGCTGAAAAAGACCTGGGATGCGGGTTCGGCGGGACCAAGGCCTGCGAGGCTGCCCTGCTTCTGGGCTGGGGAAGCTGAGGTGGGGTCTCGGGGAAAGAGTGGGCCTGCGATGCGCATGGCCCCAATGGAGCCCTTGGGCTCCCGCAGAACTGGCTGGGACTTCCGTAGTCTCTGAGGAGCAGCTCGACCTTCTCCCGACCCTGGATCTGAGGCAGGAGATGCCACCCCCGCGGGTGTCCAAGAGCTTCCTGAGTACGAGCAGACCAGCCCTACTCCCCTCTGGGCCTCCGGCTTCTCTCCCTGAGCGCCAGTGCTCATCTCTGAGACCCCGTTCTTGGTTCCGAGCCCCCATCCCATCTCAGAGCCCCCAGCCCTATTCGGAGACCTCTGCTCCCTCCCAGAGCCGGGTCCTGTTCTCTGCGTATCGAGCCGTTCTCCTAGGCCGTACCTAATTCTTGTAGCCCACGCCCTCTTCCTGAGCCCCAGGCCCTTCTGAGCCCCCCTTCCTTAACCCCTTCAGAGCCTAACCACCAACCCTCCTCCCCTCCCGCTGGGAGCCACAGCCCCTTCCCTGAGCGCCCTCTCCTCTCCTCAGATCAGCTCTTCCAGGTCCTGAGCGTGTTGTTATCCCTGCTAGGAGACGTGCTGGTCAGTGCGTCCAGGTCAGAGGGAGAGAAGGGGGAGCCCCAGGCCAGGGACTGTTCTTTGGCGGGGGGTGAGCTGCGGGGCCGCAGCGGCTGAGGCTTGTGCCCATCCAGACCTCGTGTTCGCAGGAGCTGGGTCCAGGACCGCGGGGTGGGGGCTAGGGGAGGTGACACGGGTCTGGGACCTCAGCCTCCCTCCGGTCCCTCAGGGAGGTCTGTTCCATCCGCTTCCTGCTCACGGCTGTGTCGCTGCTAAGCCTCTTCCTGGCCGGTAAGAGGGTGCTGATTTCCCTGGGCCCTGAGGGAGGCGACTCAGCCACAGCCCTGGGTTCTCGGGAGCCAAAATGCAGCCCGTTTTCTCCTGTGTCCCTCAGCGCCTTGCAGGCCCCCCAAGGCCCTCTAGTCCCTGCTCGGACCCCCACAGCCTGCCCCTGGCTAGACCCCTCAAGCCTCTTCCCTCCTCCCCGTCCCTTTATGCCGGAGAAACCATTTTCTTCCCTTCCCCTGAGACCTCCTCTTTCTCCAGCGCTCTGGTGGGGGCTCTTGTACCTGGTCCCTCCTTTGGAGAATGTGAGTGGGGACACTGTCCTGGGGGGCGGGTTGGCAAATCCTGAGCCGGGAGGCTTCTGGGAGGAGGGCAGTGCCGAGGCTGGAATCCTAAGGAAGGGCTGGATATGAGCCGGGGGTTCCTGAGGGATTGTGCCCAGAGGTGCTTGGGGGCCTCTGAGGCTGTGGTCCTGGGAGGTCAGGGAAGAGTGGGGGCGCACAGTCCTCAAAAACGGGGCACCGAATCTGGCTGCTCCGAGGCCAAAGTGGGGAGTCTGGGGAACAGAGAACTGAGCGGCGCTGTATTTGTCCCTTCCTCCCCACTAGGAACCTAAGGAGATGCTGACTATGAGGTGAAAGAGGGCGCCTGGGGTGGGAAATTGGGAGGCTTCAAGGTATTTATGTGCGGGACCCTACGGGGTGATGCGGAGCCAACCCCTCGGCACCAACCCCTCCTCCAGCGAGTACCACGAGCGCGTGCGCTCCCAGGGGCAGCAGCTGCAGCAGCTCCAGGCCGAGCTGGATAAACTTCACAAGGAGATGTCCAGCGTCCGCGCCGCCAACAGCGAGGTGAGCCGTGTACCCCATCCTGCCCTCCCGTGGGTGTCCAGGAGCCCGGCTCCGATGGCTTCAGCCCCCCGTGGGAAACCCCATGCGGATCCCGCTCCCCGGGTCCTGGAGCCCTGACCCTGAGCCTCACCCCAGAGCCTCGACCTCGTAGTTTCTTCCTGGGCCACAAAGTTCATTCCAGAGAGCCTAGTTCCCAGAGACCCCTGCCCACCCCCCAAACGCCTCCCTCGCTCTTTCAGAGAGTGGCCAAGCTCGTGTTCCAGAGGCTGAATGAGGACTTCGTGCGGAAACCGGACTATGCGTTGAGCTCCGTGGGTAAGGCCCAAAGACATCGGGCGACAGATTCACAGTCAGTGACACAGACTGACCTGCGGGAGGGGACAGAGCTGCAGACAGACCGTCCCCCAGCTGTCCGTCTGGCCCGGGAGCCTCATCTCCTTCTCTGCCCCGCTCCAGGAGCCTCCATCGACCTAGAGAAGACATCCCGTGACTACGAAGACGCAGACACTGCTTACTTCTGGAATCGCTTCAGTTTCTGGAACTACGCGCGGCCGCCCACGGTTATCCTGGAGGTGGGCTTCCAATCGCGTTCCCGGGATGGGACTGTGGGCGGGACGCTAGGGAGAGAGCCAGAGCCCGGGCTGCAGGCGGGGCCCGACCTTGCCGAGGTGAGACACTGAGCTAGGCCGAAGACGGCGTTAAGCTGAAGAAGAGACCTAAATTCTGGGAATTGGGGCTCTGGGAAGGAACCTCGGGACCAACGGAGGGCGGGGGCTGCCCGAGCCGGGCAACAGCCAAGCTGGGGAGGGCCGCAATCGCTCAGACCGAGGGTTCTGATGGTCTATCCGCCCGCCTACAGCCAGACGTGTTCCCCGGGAATTGCTGGGCTTTTGAGGGCGACCAGGGTCAGGTGGTGATCCGGCTGCCCGGTCGTGTACAGTTGAGCGACATCACCCTGCAGCATCCGCCACCCAGCGTAGCGCACACCAGGGGAGCCAACAGCGCGCCCCGCGACTTCGCAGTCTATGTGAGTGGGGCTGAGGCCAAGAAGATGAGGAATTGGGGCTAGATTTTACCTAGAAAGCAGCAGGTGGTCGTGGACACTATCGCCAATATCTGAGCCTATGCTTGCTCATCTATAAAATGGAGATGTCACCACTTGCCCCTCAGGGCTGCTGCAGGTTATAAATAATCACAACCACACCCAAGTGTTCGTTATGGCTTATCGAGGCTTAGTGTGTGCCCAGCCCTTCACATGGATTATGTCATTACATCCACACAACAACCTACGAGGTATTATCATCTCCCCTGTTACACTTTATTCAATTTTTGCCTGTAAATAGTGTGTTAAAACCATGAAAAAGTGCTAAATACATTTTGGACCAGAAAAAAAAAAACCACTTGTGACTGTGATTTACACAGGTTTTCAACTTCTGACAGTAGATGGTGTGTTAAGTCTACGAAAAAGAGGAAATTAGTGTTCAGAGCCGGGAAGTTACTTGTCCAAGGTCACACAGCTAATAACTGGACAGACTAAAATTCAAACCTTGTCTCTACATTGTACTGTCCCTAACACCAAAAAATACCTGAGAGCAGGTGTACAGCTGCTGAGTAGATAGTAGGTCCTCAGTAAAGCCATTTTCTCCCTCCTTCTACCCGTGCCTCACTGCTCTCCACTCACTCTTCACCCTCTAGGGCCTCCAGGTTGATGATGAGACTGAAGTTTTCTTGGGAAAATTTACCTTCGATGTGGAGAAATCTGAGATTCAGACTTTCCACCTGCAGGTGTGTTTGTCTCAGGGGATGGGTGTGCGGAGGGAGTGGGGCATCAAGGGAAGATGAGGGAGGGGGACAGCCCATAGGAGGATTCGGGCCCTGGCATGTTCCATTTGTCTCCCCAGAATGACCCCCCAGCTGCCTTTCCCAAAGTGAAGATCCAGATTCTAAGCAACTG
This sequence comes from Loxodonta africana, assembly GCF_030014295.1. Lineage (NCBI taxonomy): Eukaryota > Metazoa > Chordata > Mammalia > Proboscidea > Elephantidae > Loxodonta > Loxodonta africana. The sequence continues at coordinate 34,875,326 of NC_087365.1, forward strand.
GGGCCACCCCCGCTTCACATGCTTGTATCGAGTCCGTGCCCATGGCGAGCGAACCTCAGAAGGGGCAGGGGACAGTACCACAGGGGTCACTGGGGGGCTCCATTAAACACACTGATGATTGGAGTAGAGTGGAGGTCTGTGCTGAAGGAATCTGGATCAGTGCTGGGGGGTGCTCTGTTGGAGGCCTTGGTTGCCTTTAGCATATAAGTATGGTGGGGATCTGCCTCCCAATACACCCTCCTTTCTTGGAGAAGTTCATGTCAATGTAATAGCAGCAGCTCACATTTATGGAGTGCTTACCATGTGCTAGAGAAAGTGCTCTGGACATTATACACATCACCTAACTTAATCCTCACAATCAAAGAGGGGGAAACCACTCAGGAAACTTACTGAAGGTCACACAGTGAAGAGCAGAGCCAGAGCAGGACCAGGACTGCCTTCCTCCAGAGGCCATCCTCTTTAACTGTAGAGCTGCCAGTCTGCCTGGAGCCAAATTTATGCTCTGCAATCCCTACGCTCGACCTCTTGAAAAGTCCCCCAATCCCTGCTAGGTGCATAATGAGGTGAGGGGGAACTACCCTCTTTTCAGACAAACACAAAAACTGAAGAGACTTGAGAACCTGTCGGAAGCTTGTGAGTCAGAGCTGATGCAGCCCTGGTAGCCCTTTCTCATATTGTCTTTATTGAGACCTGAGTGCCTGTCCCTCTGCCAGGCACGGTGTAGGTGGTCTGGTGTTCAAGAGTCACTGCCCTCAGGAAGCCTGATCAGAAAAAGAAGATGCTCCAGGAAACAGGACAGTTCATTTAGAGATCTAAGAAATCTTCACTCTGAGGGTTGAAAGTAGAATTGGAGGACTAGGGGATGAAAGAAACAGGCATCAAAGAATTGAGTTCTACCTGTGCCGAGTGCAGGAAAGAGGGACCACCATGAGGAAAAGAATGCTCAGCAACTTGGCTAACAATGTTAGGATGCTTCCCAGTGTGTTCATGTTTTAGAAGAATGCACAGACTATTAACAGTAGTTACACATCTAGGAAGTAAAATTGAGATGTCTAAATATGTGGGGGTAGAACATTTATCCATGTTTGAATTGTTGGGGTATTTTTGTAATCTGAAGACAGAGAAGAAAGTATTCTATCCGGGGCTGTCAAAGCCTAAGGTCAGACATGTGAACCAGTAAGGCCTCCCAGAGGCAGTTTCGCAGTAGAAACCAAAAGCCTTGAAGCTTTTTATATTCTTTGATCACAGCAATGCCATTTCCAAGAATGTGTCCAAAGGATACGTAGATGTATTCAAAAGATAATACTTATCAAGGATATTCATCACACTGTTGTTTATAGAGAAAAGATAGGGAACTTAGCATCCAAGTAGATAAATTACACTACAAAATGAGAGTCAATAGAAATGGTAATATAAGGCAATGTTTAATGTCATGGAATGTAATTAATGATATACGGTTAATTTTTTTAAAAAGCAAGCTATTTGGCATACATAAAAAATTTAAAACTTCCTATTAAGAGTTCTATATACCAAAGGACACTGTAAATGAAAAGACAACAACCTGGAAGGAAATACTTTAAACATATATAAGGCTAAGAGTTAACCAGAATAAAGGCTGGAACAAAAAAAAAAAAAAAAGAGAGAAAGAAAAAGCTATGAATAGGCCACTACTCAAAAGAAATATAATTCACAAATATATGAAATGATACCTTGCCTTCATAATTAAATTCAAACAAAAGATCTTTTTTTTTTGGCCTGTCAGGTTAACAAAAGAGGTAAGCTGACCATAACTTTTGTTATGGAGGGCAATTTGATAATATTAAAATTATAAATAACATTTCCACTTCTAGGAACAAATTCTTTAGAAATATTCCTGTACGTATATAAAGATAAATGTGCAAGGATGCTCATAACACCATTACTTATAGAACAAGAGTGGAAGTGACTCATTTCTCCATCAATAAGGGATTGGCTAAATAGGCTATGGTATATTCACAGCATAGAAATAATATGTAGGCATTAAAAGATAATATGTACGCAATAAGTTCGGATGGATAAAGATACTCAAAACATATTAAGTAAAAACAAGGTGTAAGCAGTATGTCTAATATCCAATTTTGGAAAAAAAAATTTTTTTGGAAACCTATACTAAATTGTTAATTATCTGTCAGACATATCTGATGGGGGCCCTCACCTGCTCCATCACCTATTTCTGTAATACTCAAAATTTGTGCTAACTAGCATGTATTACTTTTAAAATTAGAAAAAAAATTAAAGTATGCTGCAAAAGCAGTGTGTGCAATACCCTATTTTTGTACAATGAAAACATGCAGACTATCGATATGCTTAGAGAAAGCCTGAAAGATTACACCAAATGTTTTATGGGAATATGGGAGTTTTGGTGATAACTTATTTTCTATGCATACAATGAATATAAATTAACTAGCTATTAAAAAATTTCAGGCTTGTAGCCTATCTTTACACTGCTCCCTCCTACAGGAAGTCTAACATAGCCCTTGCTTCGTCTAAAACTCACCCTTCCCTCAACCATTGCCTCTTCCTATGAGGCTTAGCACTCCCCACTATGTCTATGTTCTGTGTTTGGCTTACATTCAATCTTTGTATTTCCAAAAATAGCATCAATGTCTCTGTTTGGCTAGTAATGCCCAGTGTAATGATACTATTCTTTGACTGGGGCTACTGTGCTAGAAGGAGCCCTGGTGGTGCAGTAGTTAACTGCTTGGTTGTCAATGCAAAGGTCCGTGGTTTGAACCCACCAGCCACTCCATGGGAGGAATATGTGGCAGTCTGCTTCAGTAAAGATTACAGTCTCGGAAACCCTATCGAGCAGTTCTATTCTGTCCTATAGGGTTGCTATGAGGCAGTTCTATTCTGTCCTATAGGGTTGCTATGAGTCGGAATCTACTTGACGGCAAAGGGGTATCATGCTAGCAACATCCTTCATTCAACAACCCCTGACATAAACATGGCTAACAGCAGCCTCTCACCCAAAAACACACAGAGCAATAGCAAAGCAGTGGTCTTTCTTGTTTCTTGGTCTTTATTGAATGAGAGGCACCAAGGACAGGAAATTGGGATCAAGAGCAGCAATAGCAGGAGCAAGTATAAAATATAAAATGCTAGCACTGGGGTGTGTGTACAGGGTTGGACCATGGCCCAAAGGACTTTTGGGGATACAGGATTGAGGACTGTCCACAGCCCATCCTTCAAGGGAACCTAGGCCTGGGGGACTTGTGCAGGGCCCTTAGCTGGGGGTGGAAGTGGCTTGGATGGGGCCCAACCTTGGGCCTTGAAGTAGGAGACTAGTTGTGTAGGCACTTCTGCGAGCACAGTCTGCGCCAACGCCTCCCGAGGGGCCTGCCAGGAGAAGAGGGGCGAGGTCAGTTAGGGTCCATAACAGCCTCCCAAGGTCTACATTTTATGGGGTCAAAGGGCAAATACATCTCGGGCCTCCACCTTACATCAAGGAGGGGCCCTACTCACATTCTGGAAGCGGCGATAGGGCACAAACTGCACTATGTCACGGGCAGCTGCCTCTCCAGAGCGTGTATGCAGGGGCCCACCATCAGCATCCAGCTGCTCCATGGCCTCGAAGTCTGCACCGCCCACACCCACGATAATCACTGACATGGGCAGGTTGGAGGCACGTACCACAGCCTCACGTGTGGCCTCCACATCTGTCACAGCACCGTCGGTCAGCAGCAGCAGCACGAAGTATTGCTGGGGGTAAACCCATTCATATACCAAGGCTGATCCTCCCAGCCCTTGTAGACAGCTCACAATGCCCCTCTCCAAAAGAACACCCATCCAAAATATTAAAAAAAAAAAAAAACAGCCACACATTCCCACACTGACAGGAAGTCCCTTGACCAGGACCATCCCCACCACCCATGTCCCATCCCCACCACCCATGCCCCATACCGAGGCAGTCCTTTCATGTGCAGCCTGAGCTGCAAACCTGGCCACGTGGTTGATGATGGGTGCAAAGTTGGTAGGGCCATAGAGGCGAACTTGAGGCAGGGCTTGACGGTAGGCATCCACAATGCCCTGGATGCCTGCAGAGAAAGAGGGCAAAAAATACTGTAAATCCCTGGGGACAGTGTGTGAGTCACAAGTCCTGAGATCTTGGGTACACTCCTGTAACTCAGAGTACCTAACCCTAGCTTACAAAGGTTCAGAGAGACTTGCCCTACTCGCAGCCTGAATTAAAAACCAGGTTAGAGGGGTCCTATATCAGATTATAACCTACTTAATAAAATAAAATCCATTTAATAACATTAATAGTGGAGAAGGAAAAGCTACTGAGAAATGTAAAAGGAGGAACTACAAAATAATGACAGTCACAGAAATTACTGATTTAGGCAAGGACCATCAATGGATGCTAAAACTAGATGCTGAAAGTTGAGTAACCAGACATTTACATAGCCTCAAAGACACTAATTAATTACAAAGGGAAAAACAGTGCTTGTATAATAGAGAAAGCTGTTAGACAGTACCTCAACCACTCAACCAAGTGGTCAAAGTTAGCATGACTGGTAACGGGACAAACCAACACCGTATGCCTTCTGATATGACGCACTGAGAAGGACACACAGCATCCATTCTGTGGTATTCCCGTCAAAAATGCAAAGTCTGAATCTAATCATGAGGAAATACCAGGTAAACCCAAATTTAGGGATATTCTATGAATTATCTGGTCTATACACTGTCACGTAAGACATGAAGAACTTTTCCACATTAAAAGATAGGACAACTGAATGCAACGCGTGATCCAGGATTTTCTTTTGCTGTAAAGACATTATTAGAACAACTGGCAAAGTGTGAATAAATTCTATAGATAAAAGTATTGTATTGATGACAATTTCCTGTTTTTGAAAATTATACTATGGCTATGTAAGATAATGTCCTTGATTTTAGGAAATACACACAAGTACTTAGGATGATGAAAGGTGCAAAGTTGGTGAGGCTACAGAGGTAAACTTTGGATCAGGGCTTATTCTCTGCAACTTATTCTCGAACATTTCAGGGGAAGGGGGAAAAAAAATACATATATAAAAACCAAAACCAAACCTGTTGCTGTCGAGTCGATTCTGACTCGTAGCGACCCTAAAGGACAGAGTAAAACTGCCCCATAGGGTTTCCAAGGAGCGCCTGGTGGATTTGAACTGTGAAGCTTTTGGTTAGCAGCCGAGCTCTTAACCACTGTGCCACCAGGGCTCCATATATATATATATAAAATGCAAAGCAAATACGGTAAAATGTTAACCTTTGGGGAATCTGGGTGAAAATAAACAATAGCCCCTGTGACCCAGACCCTGATCCCTGAGCTCCATGACCTCAACCCCATGACTATTCTTGCAACTTTTCTCTAAGTCTAAATTTATGTCAAAATAAGATAACATTAAAAAATCCAGATCTGATCAAGTCAGGTCAAGTTTTCCACTTCAGCTTGTTGCCTACCTGGAGGCGCTGGGGAACCACAAGGTCAGAAAGCACCAGTCAGAGGCAGGGTTTGGCCACCCCCTAGACAAAAGGGCTTGGGGGGACTCAGGCAAAAAGTACCGATACCCTGAGTCCTCCAGGACTCATCTGGGGCCAACAGCACAGACTAATAATAATATAACAGCTGCCATTTTCTAGAGGGCATTTAATATGTGCTAGGCTCACTGTGTCAAACTTACTGCTTTACATGTATCCTTTCCTTGAATGTTCAATATCTTTACGATTTTGCCTTATTGTGAAACCAAAGTACACAGAGGCTAAGCAACCTGCCCCAAGTCAAATGTTTACCAAGTGGCAAGACAAAGATCTGAACCCAAACAGTCTGACTCCAGAGGCCTAGTTCTAAAACCACTCCTCTGGACAATGGGGTCAGGTATCTGCCCTCCAACTCTTCCTTGCCTACCCAAGTTTGGCTCTCTAGATGTGGATAGTTCTGCTTCTGTGACTTACCTGCACAATAGGGGTTACTGGGGTTGAAGTTCAAAGCAAATTCGTGGGAAACCTGAGGGTGAGAAAGAAAATGAGGTTCTTCCCCCCATGACTTCCTTTATGCCAAGGAAAAGGGCACTATGGCATGTACTGAGCATCTTACAAGAGATACTTAGTACTTGCTGCATACATGCCTACAGGGATGTACCCCTGTATCTCCACATAATTCTGGTTGCCAGGCAGCAAGTAAGTTAGATGCATCCCCCAAAATCAGAAACTTGAAACTAAAAACAGGAGTAGGGAAGAAGAAGGGAAAGCTCACCTGCCAGTCAGGGGGCACCTGGGCCCCAAATCCAAATGCTGGGAACAGCTTGTCCCTGTGGGAGGACAGTGAGTTGGGAAAGAGGCAGTGAGGGGAGTGTGAGACCAGAGGCTAAAGTATCTGCTGGCAGTGTGGATGGGCAAGAAAACTAGTTACTCACGAGTCATAGTCCTGAACCACACTGCCCACACTCCACAGTGCTGTAAGGTACTCATTGACACCTGTTGGGCTCAGGTAGTGCAGGGAGTCGGGTGAGGAGGGGTCTCCATTTGAGCCAGTGAAGTCCACACCTACCTGGGAGATGAGAAGGGGCTCTGAAGGTAACCTTAAGCCCCAGACCTGCCCTCTTGCCCCTGGTACGGCAACTTACAGTGAAGTTGATTTGACAGCCTCCCATCACATAGTCCAAGAAGGAATACTCTGTTTCTACCTGCAGATAAAGCCAGGGTCATGGCTGGGGTGATAGGGGTTAAGGACATGGAGCTCAAGGGTCAGAGGTTGAGTCACACGGGTTGTTTCACCTGGCAAGTCTTGATACAGATAGTTCCAGAGTTCTTGTAGCTTTTCTTTTTCTGTTGCTTCTCAGGGTGAATGCATTCAAAGATGGCCTGGTGAGGAAAGAAAAATTAGGGTAGGAAGCTCCCAGAGCATCAACCGAGGACTTAAGTTGCCTGCCCCACCCCCCCCCCGCCCCATTCTCCCTGGGACTGCAGTCCTCTAGGCCCACCTTGACATCCCTAAGCATGGCCGGCACTCACTGGGACTGATTGGAGCTGGGCCAGGCTAGTGTGGAAAGTGCCAATGAGGTCATGTGAGCCATCACTGTCATAGTCTAAGCATCGCACCTGGGGGAAGTCATGTGTGTATTTAACTACTAGGAGACAGGTGAGTAAGCCCCTCCCCAGGCGTCTTGCATCTGTTCAGTCCACTCAGGAGGCAAGCTCCTCACCTGGATGGGTGCGCTGGGTTCTCCCCCACAGAAGTGCTGAAGGGGAACTGAGAAGCGCTTCCATGTAGGGTTCAGGTTGTTCTTGATTACCTGAAGGTGGAGGGCAAGGCCTCCAGTGAGCTCTGTCCTGTCCCATGGGGAGTTGCCACCATTCCCTACCCACCTGCAGTTCCTTTCTCCATGTGTTTCAAACCTTGGTCCCAGGCCCAAGGAGACTCTCTCCTATCCCACCCTACCCAATCCCAGGGGTCTCACACCTCAGATCTGTATGTCAGGTGCCATTTCCCGTCACCCTGGCGGAAGAACTCCAGGAATGGGTCCGATTTTCCTAGGAAGTCCTGCCAACGCCACAGAGACCCCAGTTATAAGGTTCAAGGAGAGATGACCACTATGCCAGCCCTCTATCCCACTTCTCCCCCACATACATCATCCCTGTGCCCTTATTCCTGGAACCCTAGGGCATCTCTTCCAGACACACCTTCTTATCTAGATTTCTGGCCTCCACCTCCATGGTTACTACACGATTGTCCTTCAACTCTTGAGCTGAGACCTAGGTTGCGGAGGCAGGAGACTATATCACTCACGAATCCCTCAATGATATAATCCTTCACCCCCACCCTTACTGAGTTCTTCCTTACCGTGACGGTCCCCCGCCCAGCAGGTTTTCCAGCCTTCAGCATCAAAGGTAGAGTCAGTATCTGGCTGGACACAATCTAGGGCAGGGCAGGGGTAGGGGGTCAAGATCTGGGGCATGGTTAGGTTAGGTCCTGCTTGCTATTCCCAAGTTCCAAGCAGGCTGAGTTGTCTGACAGCATTCTTACAGAACCCAGGTCTCAAGGTTCGCAATCCCTGGCCCTGCATACCTGACCCAGGGAACACTCAGCTCCCCCTAGGAAGTCATCATCCCTCAGTTCAGGTGTCTTGTTGTCTATGTCATAGATGCCAAAGCGGAGCTTTTGAACTGTTTCAAAGTGGTACTCAAGTTGCAGGGTCTTGGAGAACTCGGGGCTTGAGCAGTTCCGTACTCGCTCGGTCCGGCCAAGCTGTAGGCATAACCCAATAAGCATTATAGTTACCAACCCTATCAACACACTGCTAGCCTCCCTCCACAACCTCAACCCCCCCAGTTCTCACCTCAGTCCAGTTGCCCCCTCCCACATCCTGTAAAAGAACGCAGAGTGGGTCCGACTTGGAGCCGATGTCTTTGTCAATGAGGTGGTCACAGGAAATGGACAGCTGAACCAATGTCACGCAGTGGGCCATCTGGGAAAAAGGAATCAGGTCAAGCACCAAGGGCCCTTCTCCACCTTTCCCTGACTGTGGGGCTCACCTTACGAGGGCCAAGAGCCTTTGCCCAGGCAGGGTTGAGCCCATATCCACCCCTAGCACACCCAAAGAACAGAAATCTCTACAACCTCCATGTCTCCAACCCTCTGATTGCGCTTCATGGGACAGGAGATGGACAAACCGTGGTCCAAGAACATGATGGGAAAATATAAAAAAAGTATATTGGCCTCCATCTACAACTTAGACCCCCAAGCTAGTCTTCACTTTAAAATTAATCCTTACTCCAATGTTGTTACGTGCCACTGAGCCAGTTCTGACTCATAGAGACCCTATGTACAAGACCCTACGTCTAAGAGAAATTGCCCAGTTTTGCACCATTCTTATAATTGTTGCTATGTTTGAGCCCATTGTTGCAGCCACTGTGTTAATCCATCTCATCGAAGGTCTTTATTTTTTGCTGACCCTCTACTTTACCAAGCATGATGTCCTTCTCCATGGACTGGTTGGTTCTGATAACATGCCCAAAGTACGTGAGATGAAGTCTCACCATCTTTGTTTCTAAGGAGCATTCTGGCTGTACTTCTTCCAAGACAGATTTTGTTCATTCTTCTGGCAGGCCATGGTATATTCAATATTCTTCACCAACACCATAATTCAAAGGAATCAATTCTTCTTCAGTCTTCTTTATTCACTGTCCAGCTTTCGCATGCATATGAGGTAACTGGAAATACCAGGCACACCTTAGTCCTCAAAGTGGTATCTTTGCTTTTTAACACTTTAAAGAGGTCTTTTGCAGCAGATTTGCCCAATGCAATATGGCGTTTGATTTCTTGACTGCTGCTTCCATGTGTGTTGATTATGGAGCTAAGTAAAATGAAATCCTTGACAACTTCAACGTTTTCTCTGTTCATCATCTTATCTCTTACTGGTCCAGTTGTGAGGATCTTTGTTTTCTTCATGCTGAAGTCCAACCCATACTGAAGGCTGTAGTCCTTAGTAAGTGCTTCCAGTACTTTTCAAGGTTGTGTCATCTGCATATCGGAGGTTGTTAATGAGTCTTCCTCCGATTCCAATGCCTCATTCTTCTTCATATAGTCTGGTTTCCTGTTTTATTTGCTCAGCATACAGACTGAATAAGTATGAAGGAACACAACCCTGATGTACACCTTTACTGATTTCAAACCGCACAGTATCTCCTTGTTCTGTCTGAATGACTGCCTCTTTGGTTTATGTACAGGTTCTGTATAAGCACAATTAAGTGTTCTGGAATTCCCATTCTTTGCAACATTATCCACCATTTGTTATGATGCACATAGTTGAATGCCTTTGCATAGTCAGTAGAACACAGGTAAACATCTTTCTGGTATTCTCTGCTTTCAGCCAAGATCCATCTGATATCAGTAATGGTATCCCTCATTCCACATCCTCTTCTGAATCTGGCCTGAATTTCTGGCAGTTCCCTGTCAATGTACTGCTGCAACCATTTTTGAGTGATCTTCAGCAAAATTTTACTTATGTGTGATACTAATATTATTCGATAATTTCCACATTCTGCTGGATCACCTTTCTTTGGAATAGGTATAACTACAGATCTCTTCCAGTTGGTTGACCAGGTAGCTGTCTTCCAAATTTCTCAGCATAGACAAGTGAGCATTTTCAGCGTACTGTCTGTTGGAACATCTCAATTGGTATTCTGTCAATTCCTGGAGCCTTGTTTTTCACTAACGCCAATAATGGTCCCTAAATCCGGACTCCAACCTTGATTTCCACAGAGACCAATACCTCTCACTCTGGCCCCCTTACTGGCCCCAGCTCAGACCCTAATTCAAGTTCCAATTCCAACATTGTCCCAAGTGCCCCAGATACTGCTCCCCAAAAAGATACTTCCTCCAATGATTTCCCACTAACCCTGCATCTTGAGGTAGAGTTATGATCTCTTCCCACTGGTTCTCCTAGTCACTAATAAGCTACTCATATCCCATTCCTCACTATTCCCACTGCCACTAACCTGTCCAAGTCATCGTCTCCCACCTGGTTTATAGCATTAGCTTGGTCTCGCTATTCCACACCATTCCCATCCCACAAGCTATTCTCAATACAGCAACCAGGGCTATCCTTTTAAAACATAATATGGGTCATGTCATAATGGCCCAAACTCTCTAAAGATTTGCCATTGCTCTTAGAAGAAATCCAAACTTTACCATGGCCTACAAGGTCCTGAAAGATCTAGATTTCTCTAACCTGATCTCCTAACACTTTTGTTTACTCCATTCTGGCCACACTATTCTCCTTGCTTGCCATTCCTAAGAAGAGTAAGCTTTTTTCTACCCCCAACTCTCTGCAGTATCTGGAATGTTCCTCACCCAGATAACCCATATGGCTTGCTACTCCCTCAGTTCCTCCACATCTTTATTCAAAATCATCTTTTCCATTACGCCTTCCAACTGATCTAAAATTGCAATCGTACGGCCACTGACATGTCACATAGCCCTTTTCTAATTATTTTTTCTCTTTAACATTTATTACTATTTAACATATTACATGTATTTTGTTATTCATGTCCCCCACTAGAATGTAAACTCCATGAGGGAAGGGATATTTACATGTTTTGTTTATTGTTCTATCCCAAGCACCTAGACAATATGCCGAATGAAAACTAAAAGGCCATTTCCAGCCCCAGCTCCGAGCCCATCCAGTTCCAAACTGACTGGCTTCAATCAATCAATCAGCACTGAGTGTCTCCAATTCACTGATTTCATCTGTTGGAAACACTCCCCTCTTGCAAGGGTCACTATGGTAACTCCCCTGTTAGTCCTTCCTCTTACAGCCACCGTAACAATCATCCTCAAACCCTTCACTATCTCTGTGACCCCTCGGACTTATACACCTGCATGGTATCTACACCAGGGACACAAACAAGGTTAGATTGCTCACTGAGCATGACTCAACATTCAAGGTTTCCCAGCAGTATACCTCAGAATGCCTCCAGCCTCAGCCTCCCCTACAGTGACCCTTACTTTCTCCCTCCCCCACCCAGCCCAGTCACTGTCAGTCCAATCTCGGTAACTCATGGTCCCCCATTTGGAATGCTGCTATCAACCAAAACTGGAATGATTCTTATAATTCACCTTGCTTCATATATTGCTCGTTCATAGGAGCTCTGCTTGAATGCATCCAATGATGGAAAACCCACCACTCTTGCAATTCACTAATCAGAAAGTCCAGGTCCATAAAGTCCTACCTCAAACTGACTCAAATCTGTTGAATTCTCACTTCTACCCATTAGTCTTGTTTCTTCCCCAGTCTACAGTTACATAGGAGAGCCTATTCCATCTCCCTACAAGGACCCATCTGATACTTGGAAGCAGTAAACAATCCCAGTTAAAATCATCCGGTTCTTTTAGCTGGTGCTTTTAGAATGTGGCCTATAGGCTTCTGACCATCCTGATCATCCTCTTGGAAGATGAACACCTACTCCCAAGAGAGTCAGCCTACAACTTCATCCAAATCACAACCTGATCTCCATGCTTCTCATCTCATGTTCTCTAAGACAATATTTACACAGTAGAGACAAATGAAAAAGAATGCTCATTTCACTGTTGTTGAGAATAGTGAAATACTAGACACAGTTTAAAAGTTCATCAATTATGTGGTGACTAAAGGTCCTGGGTGGCACAAAATGGTTTGCACTTGGCTACTAGCTGAAAGGTTGGTGGTTTGAACCCACCCAGTGGTTCCACGGAAGAAAGGCCTGGTGATCTGCTTCCATAAAGATTATATCCAAGAAAATCCTATACAGGTCTCCTCATGGAGTCACCATGAATCAGAATCAACTTGATGGCAACAGGTCTGGTTTATTTGCAAATAAATTATGGTACATCTAAACAATGGAATGCTGAGAAGCAGCTAAAAAACAAGGCAAAGGTATATTGATATTATATGAGAAAATAATGTAAAAAAATAGTAAGAAGGATAAGATTCCATTTTAAACTTCAACTGTATGCATATGTAGATAAACTGGATTTGAATACGTATATAAAAAAATACACACAGAGATAAGTCGAAGAAGACACTCCAAATAAATGCAATCTTAGGTATCTCTGGGGAGTGTAATGAAGGTGAGACTTTTATATAGTGTACACACTTATTATTTCAACATTTTATACTGTTATTTTGTATTTTTAAAGGACCTCATCTGCTTTTTCCTCCATTCAGGCTCTGGGTCCTCTTGACTATTCATTCTAAAAACTTCTAAGTGTCTACCTAACTTCAAGCCTCATTGTCTCTTGCCTCCTCCCTAGCACTGCCATCCTTGATGCCAGCTTCCAGAGTCTCATCTCTAATTAGAAGCCCTATACAGCTGCCCATGATCCTGAGGTTCAGAGCCAAACTCTCTAGCAGAGCCACCTTGTTACACAATTCCAGAGGGCACATTCGCATAGAATTTAGTAGTTGTACATGATGGTCCTGCATCCCTAGTTCAACCTTCAAAGCCCTTCCCAGACTGCCACCTGTCCTACCTCCTGCCATTTCCCCACCCACCCTACCATCCCAAACTATTTCTGGTTACACACACACACACAAAAACACATAGGTACCTCTTTCCTGCCTATCAAATATCTTCTCATCTAAGATTCTGCTAAGACATTATTCCTTGATGAAACACTGACCATCTTCCCCAAGTAGAATTTTATTACCTCTCCTCTAGATGACTGCAAAGATTTCCTCACCAGTCTCTCTGCAACCACACATACCTGTGTGTTTATTTGCCAACCAGCAACCAGGGTAAATTAGACCACTTCATTGCTCTGCTTAAAACTCTTGTAATGGCTTCCCAAAACACTCAAAATCCAAAGTTCTTAACACAGTCTACAAGGCCAGGCAAGACCTGGCCCTGGCCTATTTAATCATCTAGCCACCCTTCTTCTTGCCCACTTTGCTCTAGGTTGGCCTTTCTGAACGACGACAACAATCTCATTCTCCCATCTCAGGGCACCTCTGCACTGACTCCCAGAAAATAAGCTGTGCAGGAGCAGAATCATGTCTGGTTTGTCCAGCTCTGTATCTCCAGCGCTGACCCTATAGTAAGTACTTGGTAAATACCCCATGACTGACTTAAGTGTTTAAACCACTAAAGCATTATTTTGATTTCTGTTTACCCCCATAAACTATGGGCTCCTTGGGACTAGGGCTAGGTATTATCTCTATTTTCCCAATACTAGCGCTTACAGGGTCGCTATGAGTCAGAATCGACTCGACAGCAGTGGGTTTGGTTTTTTTTTAGTGCTTAGCACATAGTTGGTACCCATAACCATTTGCTGAACAAACGGCTTTTCCTAAACTCAAAAGTTCAGGTCTTTTTCATTTGAATACTCAGCAGTAAATCTTCTGTATCCTCACTCTGAAAAATTAAGCTTTAAAATTTAAATGCAGGACTCCTACAACTCAACACTAAATGACAGTCCAATTAAGATATGGGCAAAAGATTCATCAGACACCTCATAAAGTAAAAGTGATGAATCAGCAATAAGCATAAGAAAAAGTGACCAGCAGCATCAGTCATCAGGGAAATGCAAATTAAAGTCAAAATGAAATACTATTACATGCCCACCACAATCGCTAAAATTTAACATGGAATGTTGGTGAAGACATGGAACTCTCACACACTGTTAGTGAAAGGAGTAAATACACTACTTCAGAAAAGGCCTGGCAGCATATTAGAATAGTAAACATACATGTCACCCAAGAGCAATTCCACTCCTAGGTTTTTATCCAAAAGAATTGAAAATGTTATGTCTATAAAAAGATTTATACAAGAATGTTCATAGTAACTTTATTCATAATAGCAAAAAAAAAAAAAAAAAACTTGAAACAGCCCAGGTGCCTATCAAGATGATAACAGATAAATAAACCATGATGTATTTATATAATAGAAAACTACTCAGCAATAAAAAGAAGCAAACTACTAATATCTGCAATATGGATGAATCTGAGGGATAAAATACATAGATTTCATTTATGAAGTTCTAGATTAGACAAAACTAATCTACAGTAGAAAAAAGTCAGAACAGCGGTTACCCCAGAACCCGGGGCTGTGGGAGGAAAGAAAAGTTCTATGTCTTGATAGGAATGTGAGTCACAGCAATGTCTGCATTTATCATTTTTATCTAACGGTACAATGAAGGGGTATATAGTTTATTGCATATAAATACTACGTCCCCCCAAAAATACCCATAAGCAAATATTGAACTCGAACTAAAGCATGTAAATATTTAGGGGTGAAGTATACTAATGCCTGCAACTTCTCTGAAATGCATTCAAAAATGAAATTATTGAATCAGCACATATAGGGTAAAATATAGAAAAAATATATAGAATCTAAATAGTAACTATATATGTAGTTTCTGCACAACTTTTTCAACTTCTCAGTATGTTGAAAGTTTTCATAATAAAATGCCGGGAGAAAAATACAGGAATGTTGATCCCTGCTAAGATTCTGTTGTGAACTACAGAAGTATTAGCAGTGATTACCTGTGGTAGTGAGATTACAGGCAACAACTGGGGCTGCTGCCTTTTCCTCACTCCATGACTTCTCAGAGATCCCCAGAGAGGCTCTGGTCTGAGCCAAACGCATGCAGTGAGCCAGGAGCTACTTCCTATGCCAGGCTTCAATTTGTGGGGGAGGACTGGGGCATTCTTCCCTAGTCTACTACCAAAGCTGGTCCAGTTCCATCCTTTTTCAGTCTCTTCTTTGAACTTGGAATTTCTTGGGCACATGTGTACTTCAGTATCACATCTGGGGCTGGCCTCTCACTGATGCCATTACATTGCGCTGGGGTCTACTCTGAGGACAGCAACCATGCTGCAACCATGCTGGTTTGTTTTGCACAGATCTGTCTCCTTTTCTTTCTCATTGGAATTACCAACTCTTTAGAAGGATATCTTTATAATTTGCAGTTTTCTATCATATGAAACATATTCCCTTTTAAATTATCTAATCCACGGGACTATTAACCTCTTCCAAATCTGGTTTATCTCCTTTAAAATCTAGTTCTAAGCCTACCTCTTATTGGAGATCATCTGTGATTAAAACTCCTGCTTTATGTCATTCTATCATCCTATATCCTTCGAACTCTAAATCAGTCTCATTTGCTTTTCTTCTCCATCCAGCTGCTGTGGAGTCGATTCTGACTCATGGCAATCTCATGTGTGTCAGAGTATAACTGTGCTCATAGGGTTTCTAGTGACTGATATTTTTAGAAGTAGATCACCAGACCCTCCCTCTGAGGTGCCTCTGGGTGGACCCAAACCTCCAACCTTTCAGTTAGCAGCTGTGCATGTTAACAGTTAACACCACTCAGGGATTCACTTTTCATCTGATGCCATCATGATTAACACTTCTGGACTTAAATTTTACAAAACCTTATTAAATATCACATCCAAATAAGTCAAGAGAAATCTTAGAAATTGTTATCATTTAAGTTTCTTATTTTTGTAAGAGATCTTGCCAGGTCTTTGTGCATCCTCTTCTGTCATCAGTATATCTTACCTAAAACCAGTTGCCACTGAGTCAATTTCAACTCATAGTGACCCTGTAGGACAGGATAGAGCTGGCCCATAGGGTTCCCTAGGATCAGTTGGTGGATTTGAACTACTGACCTTTTTGGATAGCAGCCATAGCTCTTAACCACTGCACTAACAGGGCTCCATATCTTGCCTAGATGTCTGTAATAGCCTTCTAACTAGTCTCCTTGTTTCCACTCTAAATTCCTTCCAATCTGTTCTCTGTAGTAAAGTCAGAGACCTTTCCTGACTCTAATCCAACACTCTAAGACAAAACCCAGTTTCTCATATATAGGTAGTCTCAGACTTATGACAGGGCTCCATTCCGACGACTCTGTCTTAAGTCAGTTCTGACATTAAGTTGAATATTTAATTTTTTTTATTATCAGTATCTTTACAAATCTGATCTTTGTCTTTGGGGGCTGGAAACATTACATATGAACTTACACAGATGATGACATCTGCAAATTACACACTGCAACATCCTCTGTAGGACATATTACTAACACAGTAAGACGCACACACAAAAAAAAAACAATCGTTTTAAGTGTAGTTCACAGTAACTCGGCTACATCATAAGCTGGGGGCTACCTGTATTCTCTCCTGGAAAAGCCTCCTTTCTTATATATTCTTCCACAGCAATCTGATGTAATGGACAAGAGCATGGGTTCTGGAAGGTGACTAGGCTCCAAATACCAGCTTACTCCTTTCTAGCCAATATACTCCACCACAATGATGTCCTACCTATGTAACTTGGGCAAAATACTCTCATTAAGCCTCAGGTTCCTCAGGTGTCAAGTGGGGATATTATCTATTTTCTGAAAATTAACTTAAATAATGCATGTAAGGTGCTTGGCACAAGGTCTGGAACTATTACCATCCTTCAAACATTACTCTCATATATATGCCCCCCTTTTCGCGATCTCTCCAGCACTCAAAAACTTCCTGTTTCTGGACTATTATACTCAGTCTATACCACACAATTATATTGTCAGTTTCCAGTTCCTCGCCTGTCAAAGATATGACAAACTTTTTGGAACAAATGCTGCTTCAGCATCTCCTATATCACATGAAGACCTGAGCACGTAATGGGAATTCAAAACACGTGAGGGAAGTTTGCAGCAGTGTACTGGAACAGGCTTGTAGAGCTTGCAAAAGTAAATTGTGAAATATTAAGGAACTGTTTAAGCAGATGGCAACAGTAAAGGTTTGAAATCACAGAATTAGACAAATGCTAAAAATTAGGGTGACCCTTCCCCTCCCCCACAAGCCAGTTTATCTACACACAACAGTTGACAGAGAAGAGGGAATAACTGGGCTTCAAACCGGTTCCTTTGGGTTCTAACCCCTGCTGAGAATTTGTACTTCTAACAAGTTCCCTGCTAAGAATTTGCATTTCAAGTTCCCAGGAAGGTATACATTAGAATCACGTGGGGATCTTGTTAAAATATAGATTTTGATTCAGTACATCTGGGGTGAAACCCTGGCGGCATAGCTGTTAAGAGCTGCTAACCATAAAGATCGGCAGTTCAAATCCACCAGGCACTCCTTGGAAACCGTATGGGGCAGTTCTACTCAGTCCTATAAGGTCGCTGAGTTGGAATTGACGTCACAGCAATGGGTTTGGGTTATATCTGGAGTGAAATGCAAATTATTAGCAGGGAACTTGTTAGAAATGCAAATTTTCAGCAGGGGTTAAAAAAAAAACCCAGAACTGGTTCAAAGTGCTGCTGTGCTCTTCATAGATTTAAAGATCTTTTTTCCTGAGTCCAGTTAGATCCAATTCTATACCAGGTGAGCTGGGATCATTCATCAGTCCTTCAAGCCCAGGAGTTACACTAACCTCTTCCACTCTGAACAGCCTAACCAGGCACCAGCATTCAATTTCCATTAGTCCCTTGCCCGCCCCAGGTAATGACACAGAAGTTGCAGAGATCCTTCAGTCAAAGAGCACGCTGCAAGGAGGAGGAATACAGTATCAAAGTTTCTGGGTGGCGGGATCACTCCTTCAATAAACCAAAGCCATGATCGTGCTCCTGTTGCCTACCTTGGCATGCTGGGGCAGCCCAAGATGCTGGATCAAGACTTGAAAGCAAATCACGTAATCCTTCATGTTTTCAATGGAGAAATCACTATCTGATAAATCCACTGATTGAAAAGACAAACTATTCCCCCACCCCACCATTCTCTTCTTTCTCTGCCTCCCAGAGAGCCATGAAGACAATTTTTCTTATTCCTGCTTCTCTCTCAAACCCAGGGATTTTCCAAATTTATACTGGCATCCCCAAGGACACTTCTCACAGGTCAAACCAAGCCAAAAATGCAAATCCTTACTAAAAAACAACACATCACCTTTATTCATACATACGACTAACCAAAAAACCCACTGCCATGGAGACGATTCCAACTCATAGCGACCCTATAAGGCTATTAAGATTGTGTTCATGAATTAAACTTCAAACAATAATTTGGTTTAGATCCATGTACTACTAAAAGTCTGGCTACCAAGCAGTATTTGGCAAAACACTGCAAAGTTTAAAATGTGCCTGTGCACACTAAAAGTGAAAAATGGGAAAAGGCAAAGATAGGAGCCACAGGTTTCCAATTCTGCTGTAACGTGTGAAGGTCAAGTTTGGAAGCCACTGATCCAACCCCAACACCCCCAAAGACTTATCCAAACACAACAGAGAATTCCTGAAGGAGCAGGAGAAAAGCGGGATGCAGAACTCAAATTCTAGTAAAAAGACCAGACTTAATAGTCTGAGACTGGAAGGACCCCAGAGGACATGGCCCCCAGACTCTCTGTTAGCCCAAAACTAAAACCATTCCCGAAGCCAACTCTGCAGAAAAGATTAGACTGGACTAAACCCCCAAAAAACAAACCCACTGCCATCGAGTCGATTCCGACTCATGGACTATGAGACCTAAATTAATACTGGTGAGCAGTGTTTCTTAGCTCAAGGAGACATATGAGACTATCTGGGCAGCTGTCTGCAGGCGAGATGAGAAGGCAGAAGGGGACAGGAGCTGGTGGGATGCACATGGGAAATCCAGGGTGGAGAGGAGTGTGCTGTCACATCAGAGAGAGAGCAATTAGGGTCATATAACAACGTGTGTGTAAGTTTTTGTATGAGAGATGGATTTAATTGTAAACTTTTGCTTAAAGCACAATTAAAAAAAAGGAAAAAAAAATTTAAAGATATTTTCATTGCCCCCCCCCCAAAAAAAAACTTAGCAAAGTTGAATATATCTAACCCGTGCCCAAATCTTCAAAGAGAACCTAGCTTGAAGAGCACTGGATATACGGAAACAAACTAAGGATACATGATCTTCAAGCAGGACAGGACTGTATCGAAGTGGGAGGAAAGGGAAGTCTTTCTCTGCTGAAACGCTGAACATACTTACTCAACTCCTCCACATACTTATCTCAAAAGTCCAGGTCTCACTATGCAACAATAAGGTTGGCTGTAGATGCCAAGAAGCGTTATCAACCAACAGGTCATGCTGTCTGTCTGCCCCTCTACACTGTACTTGGGAGTTGGTGAACTGGAGAGACATTGGAGTCAGGCTGGAGCCCTTCTCCAGTAGGCTCAGGACCCTGACAGAAAAACACTGCCAGTGGCCTCCTGCATCTTCCCAAAAAGTCAGAGAGGAGCTCTGCCTCTGGAGTCATGCAGGTAGTCTATGACTGAATAATCTCCATCTACCCCTCAGTCAGAAACCCTGGTGGTGTAGTGGTTAAGAGCTATGTCTGCTAACCAAAAGGTTGGCGGTTCGAATCCACCAGGCGCTCCTTGGAAACTCTATGGGGCAGTTCTACTCTGTCCTATAGGGTCACTATGAGTCGGAATTGACTCGATGGCAACGAGTTTTTGGGTACCCTCAGTAGCAACGAGACCTTGACAAGTTGTTTTGCTTCTCTTTCCCTGGGTTTCTCCATCTGTAAAGTGGAGATAATACCAATTTTACAGGATTATTGTAGGGATTAAATGAGACCAACTATGGAAAGTGGCCCCTACCTGGTACTAGTGCCAGTGTGTTAGATGTTCCTCTTTTTGGGGTTCACAAATAGGTGAGTGCACCCTTGGATCCATTTGCAGTTATCATTAACTGCTTGTTGGTTCGTGGGATCCCAAGAAGGAGGCCTCTGGTCTCCCTGCTCCACAGGACCTAACTGGCAGGTCAGAACAGCCCCCAAAGGGGGAAATGAAATCTTCCCTTTTTTTTCTCTCTTGGTGAAGTTTAAAGCTGCAGTGTGGGTAACTATAACACTCAGAAAAAGCAGCAGGGTAGTGGCCTGTGTTTAACATTCAAATTCACTGCAGATTTCCAGAAAAAAAGAATGGCTGGATTCGCAGACTCACAGAAGTTTAAAAGTGGTTAAGAGATTACCTAGTTTAATCCTTTTTTGCAGAAGAAAACACTGAGGTCAGAGAAGGGAAATGACTTGTTCTGGGTCACATAGTAACTAAGTGATAGAACCATGACCTCATTCCCTGAGAATGTGAATTCTATATCCACCCATCTTAGCAGCAGCTCACATCTTGCAATCCAGTCCACCCTGAAGTCCACTTGGTCACTAAAACAGATGTGAGGAGGTTCATGTGGCCTCCCTCCATACCCTATCTTACTAGCCTTACACACAGACAGAAATTAATTCTGCATCCACCACACTTTCTCCCTATTTGTCTGACTGCTGGGGCATGAATGGAGGAATTGCTGAACTCCACATCTTAGGAATTCATCAAAGGGACACATTTTACATAATAAGTATGAACAGTGCAAATAAGGTAGGGTTTGCCTTAAGAAAATGTGATTTATATCAAAATCTTCAAAGAACATGTACTGGCTAGTCAGTTCTACCCACATTCTGCTCCAATGGAATCTACACTCTTTTAATAGACCCCTGTCTCTCTACTGTCTGAGACAACAGTACTGGATCACCCTCCTAAATATCTCCAGGTCAGAGGCATTGCCAAGAACTTCTGCATCTCCAGAGTGTAATACAATATATGCCTGAAGAACTGAGTGACTAACAAAAGCGGCACGCCAGACTCCTTGGAAAAGAAATCTAACAATTTTTCATAATGTGAGGCCCCCCACCAGGATTCACTTGTACTTAGGAGATCAGATGGGTTGCTCTTCAGAATTTGCATGTTAGGGGCAACCAAGACGAAATTAAAAAGGAAGGATTTCAACGATACCAAAAACAGCAAACCTGTTGCTGTCAACTCCATTCCAACTAATAGCGACCCTATAGGACAGAGTTGAACTGCCCTATTCGGTTTCCAAGGAGCAGCTTGTGGATTCAAACTGCCCATCTTTTGGTTAGCAGCCAAATTCTAAACCACTGTGCCACCACAGCTCCATTTCAACAATAGGGGAACTATATTATAGCCACAGACTGGTTTACCTATTTGCCATTGTGTTCGGATTCGGGGATTCTAGTTCTGCTGCTTTTGGTGCAGGACTGATTTTACAAGGTGAAACTGTCACCTAGCTAATCTCCAGTGTGGGCTATGAAAAAGGTGACTAAGGCAGTTCTCTTGAAAAAAACTGCAAACACAATAGAAGTGGAAAAGTCAGGAGAAATGCTCAGAACAAAATTTAATCAGGACTGAAAAAATGCAGGTAGAAAAGGCAGCAAAGCTAGAGGAGATAGGAACAGGGAAGAATTTTTTTTTTTAATATTCTAAATTTGTGTTGCTCAAAAAATGGTAGCTCCTGGCCATATGTGACTATTGAGCACCTGAAATATATTTAGTTCAAATCAAGATGTGCTGTATAATTTTATACAGATTATGTTGAAATAGTAGTATTTCAGACATACTGGGCTAAACGAAACATTAATTTCATCTGTTTACTTTTTAAATGTGGCTACCAGAAAATTTTAAAATATATATGTGGCTCATATTTCTATTAGATGGTGCTACTTAGATGTGACAGAAAAAGGGAGCTTTCTGTTATTCTAGGAGTCTAAGAACTGCACTGTCCATATGGTAGACACATGGCTATTAATTACCACATGAGTACAAATTAGAACACGTTCATTGGAGAAAGTTCTTCTGGACAGAGCTGGTCTAGAGGATTAAACTAGGGCCAAGGGGTAGACATTTCATATAGAAAAAAGATAAAACTGTAACAAATCTAAGGAGCCCTGGTGGTGCAGTGGTCAAAGTGCTCAGCTGCTAACCCAAAAGTTTGCAGTTTGAAGCCACCAGCCGCTCCGCAGGAGAAAGATATGGCTGCTTCTGTAAGAGTAAAGATTTGAAAAACCTATGGGGCAGTTTTACTCTGTCCTACAAGGTCGCTATGAGCAGGAATCAACTTGACAGCAGCAGGTTAATGGGTAACAAATCTATCCTAAACTAGAAAACATTATCAGGCAGTCAACTGTGCATGTAAGTGGTTATACTGGGGAAAGCTCACTAAATTCTGGAGTGTTACTGAATGTCTTATTATAGCACTTGTTTATAAGTGGTATTTAGCAATTAGTCAAAAGATTACTAAAGAGACAAAAGGTTCTATCCCTATGCTGGGCCAGGACACCCGCAGAACCCTCACTGCCTGCCCTGACAATTCAGCTCAGTCATGCCACTCAGACTGCAGGCGGCCATCAGAGAGAGGCTCAACATGAGCTTCCAGAGCAGGCCCATTTTAGACAGTGCCACCGTGTTTTCTCACACTATTAATCGCTTTATTACTAAATTGCTGTTTTCTCTCCAAGAATCTTGGTTAGCTTACACATTTGTTTGTTTCAACCATCATTAAGCAACTAGCCAAGGCCTTGGTGGTGTAGTGGATAAGTGCTATGCCTCCTAACCAAAAGGTGAGAAGTTTGAAACCACCAGGCGCTCCTTGGAAAATCTATAGGGCACTTCTACTCTGTCCTATCGGGTCGATATGAGTTGGAATCGACTCGATGGCAAAGGGTCTTTGGAAGCAACTAGCCAGGAAAGCTTCTACCCAGTTCATATGGCATATGGGGAGCCCTGGTGGCACACTGATTAAGAGCTTGGCTGCTAACCAAAAGGCCAGCAGTTCGAATCCACCAGCCACTCCTTGGAAACCCTATGGGAGCAGTTCTACCCTGTCCTATAGGATCATTGAGTTGGAATCACCTCCACGGCAACAGAATGATGATGGGGTACATGAGAATGGTGACTACACACGACTGAGAACTTATGTAATTTAGGATTTTAAATTCTTGAAGGACAGACAGTAAGTGCCAGGATGCACAACTCTGCTCAAAATTTTTATTGTGAGTATGGGACATAACTATGGCTAAAGCTGTAGATCCATGAAAACTTGTGTTAAAAACTCAAAGCCAATAGATGTTTCCAATCCCATTAAGTAGAAGGCTTTGAAACCCATCTGTTAATCCAACGGTCAAAGCAAAGGTAACTGGCAGTATCTGTTTCATTAAGCCCTGGTGGCGCAGTGGCTAAGTGCTCAGCTAACCTGAAAGGTCAGTGTTTGAACCCACCAGCTACTCTGAGAAAGATGTGGCAGCCACTTCTATAAAGATTACAGCCTTGGAAACCCTACAGGGGAAGTTCTATTCTGCCCTACAGGATCATTGTTCCAGCAAGTAGGAGTAGCATTAATCTTTCCACTTTAGCCAGATTTTTAACAGAGGGACTCTACTGGTTCCACGGGCCACACCACAGAAGAGAGTTAAAAATAAGGAAGTGACCACCCCTGAATGGCAAACCCATGTTCGGGAGAGTGAAGGGTGTCATTAACTCACTCCTCCCAAGCGGAACAAAACAAAACAAGGACATCAGCAGAATTTACGGCAGTAGTATACTTTTAGACCCCTTAAGTCACTGATTTTCTTTACCCTTCTCAGGCCTTTCCCTCTATGTGGGGAGTAACAGGTGACTCATGGTGGCACAGTGTGGTTTTTACTCACATTTGATATGTAGCACAAATATTCACTCATCAAGAGCTATGAGTGAACTATCCCCTCCCCCCTTGAATAGGAGGCTGGGACTACGTGGATGGCAGTGAGTGGGCTTCAGTTGAATAACTCATAGTCCTGGTTACTAGCAGATCTACTATACAAGCAAGGGTACAAGAGAACAGACTTAAATGAAGATGGACTTAAACTCCAAGAGCAGGATATTTGAATACAGTATAGCTCACTCTTGGGATGAGTTAAACTCATTCAAAGTCTTCGGTTTTGTTCATACTGAATTATGTTCTCTTGCTGGTCATTGCTCCATTTTCCCCAGATAGTCACCCCTGCCTTCTCTCAACGTGGAATGACAAGCCATCAGCTGATTAGGAAAAATGACTTTAAACTATTAAGTTACTAAGGTCAGAACGGTCAGAGCCTAGATGTCTGGAAAGAGCTGAGGTGCCAACTCATGCTCTACTGTGCCGGTTACTTTTCTATAGCTGCTGTGTGCAGAGTCTCTATGCTATAACATTCAATAATTTCACTGGGTGGAGGTCCCTGGGACTTGACAGAATTCAAGAAATAGTGCTGAATGGGATTTTCCTCAGTGCTATTTCCTGTCCCCAGACTTTTTTTTATTCTTCCCTCCCTGGGGCTGGAATGCCTACATCAGGTGGCCTTTTGGCCCTTCTGGACTCTGTAATAGTAGAGCAATACATAGAAAAACAATGCTACCTCGGTTGCTCGTTGCTAGTTACGTTGATCCAGAAAAGGATGCTTGTGAGATTCTCTGGCACACAGTAGCTTCAAGTGCTGAGAATAAACCCAGGAACAGCACAGTAAAGAATTAACATTTACCTGAGCAGGCACCAACTGCTGATCAACTTGCTTATGTTGCTGACCAGAAGAAAGAGGCTTCTCAGAACAGTCACAACAACATCACAGAATTGTGCCACCACCAGAGTACTCTTTCCAAAACATTTTACAGTAAATCAATGTGATCAATCAGATTTTACTCTAAAAAGACTAAACTGAAACCAAGCAATTTTTGAATAAAAAAAGATAGCCCTGAGTTTGGATTCAATAACATCCCATTAAAAGCAAGCTCTACTTCTGGGGGTGGGCAAGAGAATGGTAGTGATGCACATAATTGATAAGCTGTTTTTTGATATAAACCACTAGAAAGCAGACAACAATGAATTATAAAAGTGAGTGAGCTTCCTGAGCGAGCATGAAAACAAAAGACGTATTACCACAGTTCATTCATTTCAGATGGTAAGGCTATTCTGGATCTCTGTAGGTAGTAATTTTTCAAATGCTTAGTCAAACCTTGATAATTTTAAGACAGCTCAGATATTACCTGGAATAATTATGGCTGATAGAAACCCCTTAAATTAAGCTGAGTATTCAAACTCAAATACAGGCTACACTTTTATGATAAAGATAAAAACTATAAACATTTTCCAAGAGCTTTGGTTATAAGCAACCATCCACTAGTTTCTTTGCAACTCCAGTATAGATTTAAAAAAAAAAAAAGGTGGACGTGGGGGACACTAGAATTTACGGAAACTTTTCATTTGTTAACTTTCTCTGTAGAAGTACAAACGTGAAAACGATAAAATCAGGGCAACAATGTCAGAAAGCAGCAATGTTTTTGATTTCTCTCCCTTCTTTCCCACCTCAAATACCTCACATACCAATGCAAAAACAAACAAAAAGAGAAAAACAAAGCTTTAAGGGTGTGTGCAATTGACAACCTAAGGACTTCTTGCCCTGCTTCCTACTGCAATCAGTGTATATTCACAGCCCCCTTTAAAACTCCTTCTGTGAAAAGGAGCAGCTGGTTTCCAGTTCTTTCTGAATCCACATAACGAAGTAGCTTGCTAACAAAACACACATAATAAAATTAAATTCTGAAAAGGTGGACACCATGGGGTTTGACCCAGGATCAAGTTTCCTCCCTGCTTTTCCAGGTGTCCTCTTCTTTCCATACTTCAGCATTAGCAGACAAGGATAAGCAACAATTGTTACTACCAAGACCACCAAATCAATCTTTCCAAAGGCACAAGGTATTTTCCAGAGTTAAAAAACAAAAAACACCCAATAATGTTTTAAGATGGTGACTTCACATCCCCATAGGAAGCGCAGCTTAGAGCTCAGTACTCTTGTGCATTTAAAGCATTAAAAGCATCAGCCTGTTTATTTTGTGATAAGTTTATTGAACAGTGTTAAAGCCTCCATCTTTATAAATGAAATCCTCTGCTGAAGGGTGCCAAGGCAGCATTTGCCGGCAATGTTCAGGCTATATTGGCAATGAGCCATTTTACTGTTTGGATTCTAAAGTTTGGACTACTATAGAACTGCCAATAAAACAATAAGTGTAGCAATTTTGCAAAGATGGGAAATAATTTTTAAAAGTGATTACTGCCAGAAATTCTTTCCAAGATTTGACTAGCAGCAATTTTACATTTTCTTTACTCATTTTTCAAATATTCTTAAAATTAATTAGTGGATTTCTTAAAATTTTTTACACACTTGACCCACACCTATACAGTCACAGAACCCAGTAATCGGAGCCTGTAAGGCCTTCATGCAACCTTAATGTTACCCAAGGTGGCTATCTCCACCCAACGTGTATGTGTTTGCTCACTTCCATACGCAGCCCTAGGTTTTCATCCAGTGGGTTAAGACTGACCTTAACTACACTGAATATTACTCTGTGAAATTCTGAATAAAGTTTTCTAATGGAATTTTCATTGTTGATGCCAGGACAACTTAAGAATACAAAGCTAATAACTTTCACTCAACTCTGTGTTACATTAAAAAAAAAAACCCACTAGTGATTGTACGAACTATAGTATACACAGAACACACCTTTAAATTCTGCTGCGAACTAAATGTTTCACTAAAATTCAGAAAATTTACAAATTATTTATAAAATACATTTTGTAGATTTTTCTTATTCCTTTAAACCAAAAGAAAAATAACACCAATAAAAACTCAGCATAGGGGAGAGAAAAATAAGCCTAAAAGATTCTCTTCCATTAATGTAAGAGTCACCAAAAGCAGACAATAAAATTTACACAGAAAATTAAAAATATCATGATAGTGTTTACAGATGCACACAACTTTAAGCAAAACTTTACAAATCCTTCATACCATACAAATCGAATGAGAAAATAACGTAAATTCATTTCCATCCCAAACCTACTTCTTGTGAGAAAATTTGAAGAGGGATATAAGAAGTTTCACAGAACATATTTTCAATAATTTTTTTAAAAAATGAAACTCCCAATACTCAGAACAAGATAAACAATGTGCTTAGCAGTTAGCACTGTTAATAAGTCTCAGATACACAAAAATCAAGTTCCAGAGGGCATAGCATTTAATTACATTTCACAACAAAAAAAGTACTGTTGTGATTCAACCAAATATGAAACATAGTTCTCTCTGATTTCTACACAAACCACTATTTTATTTACTTTGATGAACAATTAAGTCAGGTATTCCTTTTCAGCATTTATCTAAGATGTAGAAATAACAAAGTAGTTGCAATAAAGTATATGAAATATTTAATAAGATGCACGAACATAGAACCAAAATAAATTGTGAAAAAAGACTTTCATCTTTAAACAACTCATTTTTCTAAAATGAAAATTGTCAGTTTTCCAATGAGAAAAAAAATCTATAATTGAAATAAAAGACTCCCAAGAAGCGCTGACGTTTTTTGCACTCTTTGGAATGAGAAATGATTACTTAACAGAAAACTTAAACAGCATATACAAACATCATAATGCTTTTTAAATTGAAGAGACAATGTATCTAGGGATCTGTCAAAGCAAATTTGTATTAGTGAATTATCCAAAGACCCACAACGCAGACACCTCTTCTGTGAAAAGTCCGAACAATCCTTTTCCCTAAACAAAAATCCTGTACTGTCACACCTCTAAGAATGTAGTATTGAAAAGGCTTTCCAAATCTTATCACACAAATTAAGCTGCTGTCACTCGTAAGCTCTAAATTACACGACGCTTTATTTCAGTATTCCCCTGACTTGCAACATCAAGAAGGCACTATAATTTTTTTAATAGGAAGTACTTGTTTAAGAAGGCTGCCCCTTTATGAGTACATTGATTTGCAGAAATGTTGGGGATGTTTCAAACCAAAACAACTGGGCCATGCAAAAGACAAAATTTGTTTTTCATGATATCTTACCAATCTCCCACTCTGTAGGTTTGTTAAGAACATGACACATCTTAAGGACATTTTAACTAAGAAGGAAAGTAAACCTAAGTAGTGCCTTCTGTGCAGTGAGCAGGATGTTTTAAGGCTAATGTTTTCATGACAAGGACACTTATCAACCAGAACCTATGCGGTCCTCCTCCCTTAGTGTCCCAAATGTCAAATAAAAGAGTATGAAAGGGCAAGGGCCTCAATTCTCTCCCCTCTAGCAGCTGCACTTGTAGTCTGTATGAAGAATTTTTGTAAGCAGGCTCCTAATCGAACAACTATGCCAAGAAACCTCCAAGAAACAGGATTAAATGCGTATCAACCTATGGACTAGCTTGTACATCTTTTGTTCTGTAATACCACTGCTAACAAAGCTAAGAACTTCAACTTCAGTTTTAAAAACTAGAAAATATAATGCTTTCTTATGAATGGACCTTAGTTAACATATAGCCCAAAATTTCACATAAATTGGGACAGAAGGAAATTGCCAGAACAAGTAGTTCATCATGGACAGGATTTCAAATCAAGCATCTTAAACACTGATTATTAAAAGTGGTTTCTGGTTTTCAAAGCCACCCAAACAACATGAACAATTTTTAAACTACCTAAACTAAAACTTGGTGGTCAAACCAAAAAAAGTTCTGGTAGGTAGAGGATTCCATATTTTATTTTTGTGGCAAGTCTTATTTCACACAGTTGTGTGACATTAGAAATCAAAGTTCAAGGTCACAGCATAAACCAAGTATGGAGTTTTATATTAAAAAAACAAGCAAACAAAACACAATTCTGCTCATTTACAAATGAGTCAATTAGGCAAACAAAGCAGCAACATCAGAAGCAGGACTGTCTAATATAGCAAGAACCTCAAGAAGCAATAAAGGTACATACAATGAATCTGTATACAGAGATTTTATTCAATTTTAAAGAAAATGAGGACTTTAGACAAAGATTTGACCCTATAACAAAGCAAATCTGTCCAGCTTTAAACCAAATTCCAAGAGTAGCCAATTTCAATTTTTCAGTGGCTGGCAAGAGCACCCTCAATGAGCTCTACTGACGTTTCTATTTTCGTCATCCCATATGGTATAAAACAAAACCAATCTAGACTCCTTGATAAGCTTTATGCAGTCATTTGAGTTTTACAAACAGTTTCTCTAATGGTATGCCAAAATCATTTTTGTGTTCTCTCCAGATAGCTCTACTGTAATACACAGCAATGTTTATCCTGGTAATGAGTCTTCTGTAAACAGGCAACCAATGCTATTATGTTATGGAAAAACCAATCTATTTGCAATTGAAACAATCCACAGCTCCTAACCTGGAAATACTAGGAAAACAATCTTGATGCATTAATCACAGCACTATGAAGAGCTACCCTACAAAGAACTGATGTGAACAGCTATCCTAATATAAGTTTTACTTTCCTTGACCCTATAGGCCTGTCATTTAAATCAATGACAGCAGCTGTGGCTTCATCCCGAGACTCAAAGGCCACCATGGCTTCACCTGTGGGCATACCTTTTTCATTGTATTTTAAACACACCGAGCCTGGGATTACTTGATAGCCATAAAAGAAATCTAAAATCTCATCTATAGACACAGTGAAGGGCATGTTCTGCACTTTAATGACTGTTGGTCCTGGTTTTCCAGAACTAGATCCAAAGCCAGGGGGACCCCCAATGTGGATTGGGCCAGGCCCAGGCCCAGGCCCAGGCCCAAAGGCTGGCGGCCCACTCATGTGCCCAGGGGCATTTCCAAGACCAGGAGGGCCACCTCCAAAGTTTGGGGGGCCACCTAAACTACCAGGGCCATTTCCAAAATTCTGAGGGCCCCCTCCAAATCCTGATGGCCCACTTAAATTATTTGGTCCACTTCCAAAACCTGGAACATCCAGTCCTAAACCAGGCAAACCACTGTTTCCGACTGAAGGCATACCAGGCCTAGCATCACCAAAGGCCCCTCCTAATCCTGGAGGAGGGAGTGGTGGCCCAAAAGCATTAGACCCACTGAAATTACCAGGAAAATTAAATGGAGGCCCATTGTTGGCCTCCTTTGAGCCTACAGTCAGGAAAGCATGCTCTTCACCTCCTGCACCAGGCATTCCTACACCAGGCATTCCTGTACCGGGGATTCCAGCACCAGGAATTCCGGCACCAGGCATTCCAGCGCCAGGCATTCCGGCACCCGGCATTCCGGCGCCGGGCATTCCGGCACCAGGCATTCCGGCACCGGGCATTCCGGCACCGGGCACTCCCGCGCCAGGCACTCCAGGGCCGGGCACTCCAGCACCCGGCACTCCCGCGCCAGGCACTCCCACACTGGGCACTCCTGCACCTGGCATTCCGGTGCCAGGCATTCCTGCACCAGACATTCCTGGAACTGGAGGATTACCTGGCATAGGCATCTTTAATCCTTTTTTTCCTTGGGCAGGGGGATTTTTTTCAATCTCTCTCATGTCTTCTAGGGTAACTACATGGACAAAAGCTTCTCTCCCATTAAGTTTTTTACGGTGTAAGCGTTCAGACTTACGTGCATCATCTTCATTCTTAAACTGAACCAATGCCTGTCCTAGACCTTGCCCATTGTTATCAACAAGAACGTGTACAGCATTTTCATCCACTGGGATTCCCTCCAGGAACTGAAGAACATCCATCTTGGTAATGCTGAATGGAATATTTGTTATGTGTGCACAGACTTTGGCAGAGCTGACATCCCCCTCCGGGTTTAACATCATTTCCCTCTGGTCATAGCTGAAGTTCTGCAGTCTTTTTCTAATCATATCTATCTTTTCAAGCATACCTTTCTTAGTAATTGGGTGAACTTGAATAAAGCGATTGCCCATGTACTGTTTATGGCGACAAAGGGCAGCCTTATAGTCAGCCTCATTCCTGAACTCTACGAAGCCTTCACCAGTTGCTTTCCCATTGGGTCCATAAGCTATATAAATACTATCTTCCACAATATCTAACTTTTTAAAAAAATCAATGACATGTTTGTTTTCTGCTTCAAATGGTAGCCCTTTCAAGTAAACACAAAAGCCAGCCTCCTGTGGTGATCTTGACCTTGATCTTTTCTGCCCACTGGGTGATTTTGATCTGGGAAGTGTCTGAGGAGGGGGATGGGCTTGTCCAGAAGGTCCCAAACTTTGCTTAAAAGTGATATGGCCTCCAGCAGCTACCCACTGTCTCTCTGTGGCAGGGCTAACTTCCACATAGCGTTGAATCATCAGCATTCGGTTTCTTTTCAAAGCTTCAAATGTATCTTGAGGGGAAAGAAACTTAACCAATCCATTCCCATTATTTCGACCTACATGATCTTTCAACAAATGTACTGCATCAACACGGAGCCCATGGAAAAAATCTCTCACATCATTTTCCATTGCAGAAAAGGGCATTCCATGCACACTGACATACAGATCATCAGGGTTGATGGAAAGTGGCTTCACACTGTTTTGAGAGTTCATCTGGATAGGATTAACAGGATTCAAAGGACCCAGAAACATAGGGTTCAGGTTACTGTTCAGATTCACAGGTGCTCCAGAGCCATTCATTCCAGCAGGTAGAGGTGCCACAGGCGGTGGGTTCAAGGGCGGCATGCCTGACATGGGTGGCAGTGTGGTCATGGGTGGCACAGAAGGGACTGGGGGGATTGGGGGCACAGGAGGCACGGGAGGCAATGTGGGTACTGGAGGAGGAACCGGTATTGGGGGAATGGATGGCATCGGTGGCAAAGATGGTATCGTTGGGATTGGAGGAATTGGTGGCGGTGGGACTGTGTTCATTGGCGAAGCTGTGCTCGGAATGGTCGAGCTAAATGTTGGGCTCCCAAAAGAACTCCCCATATTTGGAGGGGCTGTTCCTATGCTGGCTGTGGAAAATGTCTGTATGTTTTTGTTGCTTTCATGAACAGAAGTGGTGGCAGTAACTATAGAGGGTGAAGGATTATTAAAGTTGGGTACTGTTGTAGGCAAGTTTACCCTGCCACTCATTCCTGAGCTAGGTGGCGGTCCTGATCTACTAGCATTTGCTGGTGGCATATCTAAGTTGGCAGTTTCAAAACGTCTACGGCTCAGTTCAATCATATTTTGCATTTCCGTTTTACTACTCAACAATAGTGTTACTTTTGACCCTTTAATTGTACCACCTGTGCGCATCATACCAAGCCTTGCATCTTCATCAGTGGCAAAAACGATGAAAGCCTCACCCAGTTCACCCCCTACAATATGCACGCCCCCATCAGGGATGGTCAATCCAGAGAAGAAGTGGCGAATGTCCATGGTCCCCGCCACAATCGGGAGACCTTGCAAACGGATGACCACAGCCATGCTGCGCTGAAACCACACACACCTGCAGATGAGAAAAGGCAACGGCCAGGTCAGACTCCTGTTTATCACACCAAGTTTTTAGCTACAAGAAAGGCCAACTACCATATCAGGCCCTCAAATATTCCCTTTGAGCTAACACAGGCAATGTCTTTAATTTGGATATTCTAAAAACTGAACATTACATGCCATTTACAATGTAAAACCCAGACAATTTCAACTTCCAAAGGCATTAATTCAGGAAACAATTAGAAGTTCAGTCCCAAGACTCAAGTTTCAGGAAAAAAGAACCATAGAACAGTAAAATCACCAATCATATCACTCAAACCACTGATTAGTCAGTAAGATTTAAAAGAAATGTGTACAATGAATCAAGAAACAAAGTTTAACAACCTATAAGGGAAAAACATGCAAAGGATGCATGAAAATTACTATTTAAAATTGGCTTAGCAAGTGAAACAACTAGAACAGAAATAACGAGACTGCTGACACAATGTGCAGACTTTTACCAATGTCCTTGATCATTATGTGTAGAAAACTGTGGAATGGGAGTGGGTTTAGTTATATAAATATTTTCACCAAAAATAAAATTTTAAAAAGCCAAACAACAAAACGAACAAAAAAAAATAGCTTAGTGTCTTCCCTATAAACTTGACAACTTCATGGCATTACCACCAGTGTCATTTTACATGGCTCAGTCTCAAAATCCAACAAAAACAGAAAACTAGAATACTATAAAGTAGTTTCAAGTCTCAAATGAGAATTGATTCCAGATTTCATCCTAAAACTCTTCAATCAGCCTTACAGCTCTACTTATTAAATAAAACTACATATGGAATTATTACTAACAAGATTAATACATATTAAGACTCCAGAAGGAATACTGAATAGCCAAAATCTGAGTTAGATATATATATTATCACCTCAAAAAGGAGAACCTAGTTACAGTCAGTTCGCCGTAGCTGTTTTAATAAAAACTCAGGTCCAAGGACTCATTCCTAAGCCCTCCATTAAAAGAAAGGAAGGAAAGAAAAAAAACTGGGGCGGGGGGGGGGGGTCTTGGTTTTTCCTATAGGTAAGTAAAATGAGGATTTTCTCGTGTTTTTATATTAGAGAAGGTAAAATGTGAACTTTACTCAACTACTGTTATAGTCCCTGACCCAACATAAAACTCCTGTAGGATCTCTGGTTGCGCACTGATCTCCTTAGATCTTGTCCATTTTGATCTAATCAAAAAGAAAAGCTTCCCCCCAATTTAAGTCAAATTTCAATTCTGATGGCTTCCAAGTCCAAATTGAAGGGCAGCCCTTCATAAAGTCAAATTAATTTGAAATTAATGTGGTCAACAACATATGTTATTTTCCAAGCCATCTTAAAAATCAACTTTTAAAAATATGCCTATTAACTGGCTCTGTGACCTCAGGGAAGTTACAGATTATTTGAACTTTGGTTTTATGATTTCTCAAACAAGAGCACCAGAAGGGGCAACGTTTCCTTCAAGCTCTAAGATTTCTATAACTCCATGAAAGCACAGTTCTTCAATGTCAAGTATTATCTATATGAATACTACCTGAATGCAACAAAGTCTATAAATATATCTCAATATTATGATTGCTGTACACACAATATATGGTTTGTCTCTAACCATTTTCCCATACACACATACACAAAAATAAAAGCCATCTTAGATTAATCCAGAAAATGTGACTGGCAAACAAAGAATGCTCTTTTTGAAGCTATTATAAACCAGTTGCCATCGAGTCAATTCTGACTCATGTACGTCAGAGTAGAACAGTGCTCAGGTATGCCTTATTTTTCGGAAAGACTGCCAGGCCTTTCTTCTGAGGTGACCCCAGGTGGCCATGAACCTGGAATCTTTCAGTTAGCAGTTATAAAACACTAGAAACCTGGGGATTAAGGGGGGAAGCTTTTTCACTTTTGGTCTGCAAGAGTCAATAAGAAAAACACTTAAAACAAAACACGAAACACAGCAACGCGGATTCTTTTCCCCTTTATTTATTATTTAGCAGCCTATAAGGAAGTTCATCAAGAAGGTTCCAGGTCATAAACAAAATCCTCATTCCTTACTGACTCTAGAATACATGGCTATATGCAAAATTGAGACAGCATTCCCATTCAACTTCAAAAAATACTAAATCAATTTATATTGGGGAAACATCATGGATAATCTAGGTATCACAAACATCTTGAGAAAGATCTGCTAGTCTGCACTGGGACAATAAAATGAGAACCTGATATGGTCCCAAGAACACATAAATTATACACAGGGCTAAAGTGACATACACAGTAAGTCTTTAAACCATCTGCTGATGAAAGAAGGAATTTAGTGAAAGTCTATACAAGGTACACATAAAAACATGATACCGAAAATCTGCCTCAGTTACCAGTTAGAAGAGGGCTGAAGATTAAATCAAAATAAAGCGAAACCCTTTATTCATAAAGCTACCTGCAGAGGAAAACACTTAGTTTTTAGGTTTTGAAAAATATGAAATAACATCTGCTGTTCTGCTAAGTACCTGTCTAACCTTGGATAAGTCATTTTAACTCTTCTTGAGCCTAACTTAGTTAACTAAACAAGAGGATTAGATTCCAATCACTGAGCTTCCTTCTAAAGTCTAAAATTTGTAGTCTAAAACATATAGCCCAGTATCTATAACTATACCTCTAGTGGATATGAATAACCATACCAATAACAAGCACGTGTATTTATAATTAAGTCTAGAATGCTACTGAGGAAAAACCAGCTACTTACTGCCTAACAATCAGGAATGCAGCAGGAGAAATGCATCCATATAAACTGACCCCTGAAGAGGCAACAACTGTTTAAGGCACACAGTCCACCCAACCCCCAACTCCATCCCTCAGATAAGCTTGAAAAAAAGGGACAATTTTAGTTACTACCCATATTTTCGTGTTATTTAAGCCATCTCATTTTATTTTGTATAAAAACAAGCCCTCTATTCAAAATCTCTTACCTGATAAAACAAGAGATGTATTTTCTTAACAAGAAGTAGAGGCCAAGTCAATCCTGTGGGCAACCAATTAAAACCAACTTTTAGACTGCAATAGAGAATAAACGGAGGCAAAAATCAATGCAGGAAACACAAAACAACACGCACAGGCCACACTGAACTGTACATTAAGAAGGCGAGTCTGAAACCACCAGAGTACTTCATTAGAATGCGTACGAAGGAGGGGGGAAAGGGGAACAATATGGACCAAAATCCCACACAATTATTACTTGGAATTGATTTCAAATTTGAGTATCTCTCAAAACATCATATATTTACATATATGAAGAATGTGTCAAAATTAGTCCAGAATGAATTGAAAGCAGTCATAAAGCTCAGCTTCACAGCTGGTAATTGCTTTTATCACTTGATGATGAAACCAGTTGGGTCTAATAAAAAGAGTATCATGAAGAAGTCCAGAAAACTGTTAACACAAGTCCAACTGCTGCATATTTCCCCAGGTTCCCAACAAATTTTTGATGAAAAAGTACATGTTCACATAATAACAGTTCCTGAACAAATTAAGTCATCAATTTAAGGGTACATGGAAATTACTGCAATTCCTTCCAACATACTTTCTTTCACACCAAAATAACATCAGACACCACAAAACATACATGAAGTGAAATTTCTGGGTATAAGGGCTAATTCCTAGTTAAACCACTGGGGTTCAAAATATTAAGGAAAAGCACCTTTTCCTCTAACACCAAAAGAGTTCCGAGAAACTGGGGTTAAAAAAAAAAACCTAAAAATGTCTGGCATATTAAGAGTATTTCGCAAAGTAAATACAGGCCGCTTATTTTTTACTGCAATTTCTTCCAAACTAATGATGTTATGAACAAAACACAAGCAATATATGACCAAACTATAAGACGACTCTATTCAAAAGGTCATTTTTTTAATTCAGAGAAACAGTCAGAAAAAATGGCCACTATTAATAGAACTATCAATAGACTACTTATCAGAACAATGCTCATTTTTAATTGACATCTTTCAAAATCAAAAGACCACCAGCAAACTTAATTCAGCACCAAAAAGTAACATTTCTTCTAAAAGACAAGCTAAAAACCTAGTCAACTACTCGAATTACTAAACAGTGAGACTGTTTTGCGACAAAAAACTAACCAAACATCATGAACAATGCTTTTAAATGCTCAGGGCACTGTATCAATCTTTTATATGTTGTACAACTCTATCCTTACTAATTAAGACTGAAGAGTTTAAAAACTCTTCATTTAAAAGCCACAACTAGTAGTTTATCCAATGGACCACAAAACTAAATCTGAAACAGAAAAAAAGCTTACAAGGCTCTGCCCAACGTGGAAGAGCATGAATTATGGCAACATTCACTTCTAAATTTATGTTTGGCCCTACGAACTATAGAATCAGGGTAATTTTTGACTGAAGCACATGTGATAAACGTTTAATCCCCCAGTTAAGATTCCAATTCAAAAGGTCTGGCTTGGGGCCAGGACGTGCGCCCTGGGAGTTAAGGGAAACTTTCCTTAGCCTCTTCCCTACCAGAACCAAGAAACCACATCTGTCTATCTGGAGAAGAACAAGTTCTGGATCAGTCAGTTAAGCCCAGAGTGAAACCCATTTTCAAAAATCTCTAAAGGGTTGCCAGAAATTACTTTAACATAGAGGAGACTTTTCACTGACAATGAAAGGTTACAATCCTCAGTTGTATCTGGCAAATGATTATTTTGTGTTATGCGTTCAACCAGAAAAACAACATCAATCTATATATCAACTTGTGATTCTCTTCTATTTCAGCAAAGAGAAAGCCCCATCCCACCCTGTATCAACGAAAATTATACAGAAAGTCAAAGCTAGAACACAGAACTTCACAACCCTTGGTGTCGTACTACTTCCTTCAAATGGAAACTGAAGTACTTTTATGATTTTTTATTTTTATTCTGTGGTTTTTCAACACTTCATTTTGTAAAAAGCACAATAATTTAACAGAGGAACCGAATCAATCCTGTGTTCTAAATGCCAGCTAGCAAATGAACACAAGATCACAAAATGAAAAATTCATTCCACTAACCTTAAGCTTTGATGAATTTTTAAAGGATTAACACTGAATTCTAGGCAACAAAACATATAAATACATGTTTTACCTATACATACAGCATAAGGGTAGGGAAGGAGAAAATATGCCTGGTTTGTCATTAAATTCACTTCAAAAGCTTCAAAAGATCTCAAATAAGAAGTTTGCTTTAGTATATTTTCCACTTAGAAATTAGTCCTAACATAGTGGCTTTGCTTCGGCTTTACAAATACCAGATACACAAACTATTTAAAAGTATCTGCTACAAAATTAAGTAATTTAGCATATTATTATGACAAGACAGATTTTCTTATTTACCAGCCATTCCAATCCCTTGGAATTTCAGAATAAAATGTCCGACAACAATCCTCTATCAAGAAGTTAAGGCACAAACTAGAACCTGACCATTTCCATTCTTCATCTGGTAACAAATATCCAAAAGTGAATTTTAACTTTGTTCAGTGATCAGTCTTTAAGCAACAAGAACCAGGGTACAGCAAAGCTAGGTTCTTCAGATCTAAAAGAAACAAAAAACCAACAACCACTCAAATGTTCACCTTAGAGATGAGCAACAGAGAATCAGGATGCGGACAATACTACAAGCAGCATAATCACGTTATGGCAGGCATTACAAAACAACCACAACTTGAGTCACTTGATTTTGTCCCCCTTCCCCCAAATGGATCACATTTCATATTCTGGGATCATCCTAATAAAACATTTCTGACCCTAATGAGATGTATAGTTTTTATAATACATTACTCAATTTTCCCGTTAACATCCACTCAGTACTCAAAAGGCAGCAAATCAAAAGACATTTATTCTACCTGACTTTAATATTGTTTTTCAGTCCCCCCAAGTGTCAACAAAAATTTTCTTTATCTTACTTCATTTAATCTTCAAAGCAACAATTACTTATAACCTAGTCAACTACAGGCACCTTCACTATTGATTTTAAGACTTATGCTTTAAACTTAATTAAACTCCATGCAAACCAAAAGGTATACGGGTGATCGCAGTAAAATCTGGTCAAACCATAAAGGGTGAACTTACTTCTCTGCTTAGTTAGCCTAAAACATTTAACAATATTCATTTAATCCACAAACATTTATAAGCACTTGTGAGTCAGGCAGGAGATATAAAAATGATCAACTGTCTCTGCATTTTAGGGAGCGATATCTAAAAGCATCTTCTGGCAGTCAATTACTGACACTTAAAAGTTATTCCTTACAAAACATTCATCTAAACCGGGTGATGGAGCAGCTCTCTACAAAATGTAATACAAACAGTGTCAACATTGTCACTAGGTTCCAGCACCTTGAACACACTGGCCCACAAAATTGAGCTTCACTCCTAAAAACGGTACCAACAACTCCCAAATTCTCAATATGCAGTCACCGAAACATCTGGCATGTCAAAGAAAGTGAAAGAAACCTAAAGGATATGCTGCATATTATCATGTAACAAAATGTTTCAGGTAACTACCAGAATGGTTTCTAAAGCTTCAGATCTTTTACCTAACAAATGTGAACATAAGAGAAACCAAAATTATACATTACAATCCATAAACAAAGTAATCAAAATTTAATGGAGCATATAAGTGATTACAAAATGCATTGTTTCATTAAAAAAAAAAAAAATACTGCCCAGTAACATACTAAGCACATCCTCATTAACTCTTTCATATTATCACCACCAATTGTTTCATTTTCTTCAAAAATTAAATTACCATCAAATTATTTGAACCATCTGTAACAGTTCTTCCCAACTATGTTTAATATTCTTGGAAAATGCCTGGACACACTACTTTCCATTAATCCAAAAACATTCTGTTCTATCAAAACGACCAAATTTCAAAATCAAGTACAACCGGTCTTGTATTATATTTTTATAATAAAAAAAAAAAAGAAAGAAAAAACAAGATTTCCCTACATGTCCAAACCCGTGAGATTTTTTTCAACTGCAAACGCTTTGAAATGAATAAACAATATAAAACAGATAACAACGTCTCAGGCAATTCTGTTGCTAATACTTCATTTTGCAAAAATTACCATTTTAAACCACTGGACCAACACGCTGTAACAAAAATAGCTCCAATCACAAGCCTCTCTCTTCAACAAACGTTCAGGTGCACTCAACGTTTTCCGGGTGGTTATATTGACAAGCATCAACCTAATCTCGAAAACTACAAAACGGTTCCTGCCAACTGCCCAAATTTACATTAGGTCATTTCTGGGAATTCAAGAGCCAAGGCGTTTTAGCTCTCCTACAGAGCCTGCACCTCTCAGAACACACCTCCCAGCTGACGTTTAGCGTTGAACAATCCTTGATAACCCTTACCGAGGATTCTCAGATTGTTTTATTGTAAAGCACACGGTGCAAGCACACAAACAGCCCAAGCAGTTTCAACTAGCAGCTAAGCCTACCACACTAGCGTCCATCCCCGTCACTAATCTGTAGATTCTCAAGACCCTCCCACCCTTTCACGTGGCTGCAAACTAGCACCCTCCGCCCCCCTCCCAGCCTTCGCCCTCCATCAAAAGCACCCACTCTCCTTATCCCATTGGGTCTTCTCCTTCCCGAGTGCCGGAGGCTCCCTCCCATTGAAGGTGGTAAAGGTGCAGCTCACAGCAGCTCCTTCCTGGGCTACTTGGGACCAAAGGGGCTGGGCATATAACAGCCTTGGGGGATGTATTCACCCCCACTTCCCTGCTACAGAGGCCGGCTTCCTAAATTGCCTAGACCCTCGAGGGTAAGCCCCTGACCAGCGAGGGGTCTTGGAAGCACTTCACTGCAACTCCCTTCCACCTTCGAGCCAGAGGCGGCCAGTTCCGAGGCTTCCTTCCGGGACTCACAGGGGTGTGCCGACTACAGCTTCCT
Organism: Loxodonta africana; assembly: GCF_030014295.1. Lineage (NCBI taxonomy): Eukaryota > Metazoa > Chordata > Mammalia > Proboscidea > Elephantidae > Loxodonta > Loxodonta africana. The sequence goes on from NC_087365.1 coordinate 34,915,818, forward strand.
CCCCACAGGTGTCCCGATTGTAGGTCCCTTTTTGTGGTAGGCCCCAGGGGCCTCCTTCCCACTTTGAGAATACGGAGTGTTCTCACTACGATTATCAGCTCGCTTCAGGACAAAGAGGTGTACTTATAGCCTCTTCCACATTAGGGGTATTGAAGAGCGTCTCCATTTCGGGATATAGGTGTTTTCAATACAGTCCCCGTGAGTTCGCAGGCTGCTGGGCCTCCCAGCTCTGGCCGCCTCCCCCTCAGACCACGGGGTGTCCTCGCTATGGCTTCGTTCCCACTTCGGTACGCAGGTTCATCCTGACTCTTGCGTTCTCCTTGCATCCTTCAGGCCTCACAGGTTTAAGTGGCGCCCCAGGCCCCCCGCAGCCCTGCCCCGACCCTTTGTGTGGGGCGCTCGCTGCGACGGGCTAGAAGGCCTCCGAATGCCCCGCCCCGGGCCACCAAGGGGCGGCTCGAGCCCCGCACAGCCCCGTCCGTTCCGGGGCTGCGGGAGTCTTACCGGGGAGAGCTGCGCGGTACCCGAACCCAGACCCGAGTTACCCCCCACGCGAGTGCCTCCGCCCCGCGGCCGACAGCCCCAGCCCGAACGGCTTCCCGGAGCCCAACGCAGTCACCACCTCCTTTGCCGCTCCACAAAATGGCCGCCGGCCCGCTCAGCCGCTTCGCGTTCCAGAAAGGGGAGGGACGCCGTAGTGACGTCACGGGGCGGGGCGGCGCAAGCTTGCTGAGGCTCCCGGGCAAGCTCCGGAAATGGCCGGTGTGCGTAGCGATGGGGGCTCTGAATCCAAGCCTGCAACATTTCCGCACTAGCCCCGCCTCGCGAGTGTGACGCTGCGTGGTCGGATAGGTAGATGTTTCTGGCTCGGCCCCTCACAGCCTGAACTTGCACAAATTGCTTGATTCTTCCAACCACCGTAAAGGGAGGGAAATGGTGCCTATCTCGCACAGTCCTTGTTACTGTTGTTAGGTGCCATCACGTTGGTTCCGACTCATAACAACCCTATGTACAACAGAAGGAAACGCCTCCAGGTCCTGCACCATCCTTATGATCAGTTGTTATGCTTGAGCCCACTGTCGCAGGCCTGTGTCAACCCACCTTGTTGAGGGTCTTCCTCTTTTTACTGACCCCTACTTTACCAAGCATGATGTCCTTCAGAGACTGGTCCCACCTGATGACATGTGCAAAGTGCGTAAGACAACGTCTTGCGGTCCTCGCTTCTAAGAAGCATTCTGACTACTTCTTCCAAGACAGAGTCACTCCTTCTTTCTGCAGTCATGGTATATTCAATATTCTTCACCGGCACCGTAATTCGAAAGTGTCGATTCTTCTTCGGTCTTCCTTCTTCATGGTCCAGCTTTCCCATGCATATGAAAAGATTGAAAACGTCATGGCTTGGGTCAGGCGCAGCTTAGTCCTTAAAGTGACATCTTTGCTTCTTAACACTTTAAAGAGGTCTTTTACAACAGATTTCTTGACTGCTGCTCCATGGGTGTTGATTGTGGCTGCAAGTAAAACAAAGTCTTGGACAACTTCAATCTTCTCCATTTATCATGATGCTGCAGATTCATTATGAGGATTAAATGGACAGTGTAGGTGTCCCTACTTCTACCGATTATACCCTGACATAAGAACCAAAACTTCATTTTTTTTTCCATTAAAAAATTAAAATTCAGGGAGCCTTTCCCATCAGTCCGCACTAACCCCTCAAAGATACACTTTAGTATTACTTTATTACAGAAAGAAACTATTCTCAAGCTGCTTTGGCCCTAATTCCTATCTTTACTCCCCCTGCCTATAGCCTATATTTTGAAGAATATCACCGTAATTGAACTAGTATTACAAGACAGAAAGAGGAGTCAACTAACAAAACTGGGGGCCTAAATTACCACAACTCTAACAAGCTTTTAGCATAGTGGTTAAGAGCTCCGCTGCTAACCAAAAGGTTAGCAGTTTGAATCCACCAGCTTCTCCTTGGAAACCCTGCAAGGCAGTTCTAGTCTTATAGGGTTGCTATGAGTTGGAATCAACTCCACAACAATAATAATATTTTGGGAAGATGTGTAGCAGACTTCATTGGTGCCAACCCAGTGTTCCAAAAACAACAAATTGAAAAAACAGTCCACACTTTTAAGCCAAACCTATACTACTTTATATAGGAGCCCTGGTGGGCACAGTGGTTAAGCACTTGGCTGCTTACCGAAAGACGGGAGGTTCGGACCCGTTGGCTGCTCCTTGGGAGAAAGATGTAGCAGTCTGTTTCCATAAAGATTTACAGCCTTGGGACACTATGAAACAGTTCTACTGTCCTATAGGGTCGCTATGAGTCAGAATTGAGTCGACAGCAATGGATCTGGTTTGGTTTATACTTTATATATACTCTTTGTAGGAATGCACAGTTCATTGAAAACAAAACTTCCTAATGCAATGTGGTATCCAGGATTGGATCCTAGAACCAGAAATGCACGTTAGTGGGAAAACTGGTGAAATCTGAATAAAGTCTGCAGTTTAGTAAATAGTAACATACCAATATTGATCTCTTAGTTTTGACAAAGGTACCACAGTTTTATGTAAAATCTTAAAATTAGAAGAAACTAGATGGATATATGAACTGTACTGTATTTGTAACTTTTCTGTAAATCTAATATTATTCCAAAATAAAAAGTTGATTAATAATAAAAAATCTAATTTCATCTTCTCCTTCCCTTGACCATCTTCATTCACCATACTTTTGCCCAGTTACTTTCAAATTTTGACCCTTACCCACAATCATACATTTGGACCTGGTATATGTAACCAAATACATAATCAAAATGAAAAATTTTAATATGTGTATGAGGTATTTTAACATTTTCTTTTCTCTCATTTTTTAGTGCTGGTAACTATTCACCTAAGAGTTTAGACCCACAAATGAGAAAATTGCTCCAGTAGTATTGGCCTTCTCTTGATTTCTCAAAGACACCATGCTTTTCCACACCTCAGATCCTTTGCTGTTGCTGTTCCTTCTGCCTGAAACGCTCATCCCTAGAACACCCAGGGTAGGAGACTCTCCCTAACACTCTGTTTATTTCTTCCATAGCACGTATGACAATCTATAAGAGTCTTATTTGTTTACTTCTTATTTTCTGTCTCTCCACTAGAATGCAATTTCATTGAAAACAGGGTTCTTTTTGGTCCTGTTAACCGGTACAACTCCAATACCCAGAATAATGCTGGGCTCCTGGCAGGCACTACAGTAACTGCAGAATGAACAGGGATGCAAACAGATCCAGTCATCTACGGAAATCAAGTGGAGTGATGGTCTGCTCACAGTTTCCAAGGGCACCTTCCACTTTGCCCTGAGACTTTCACAAAAGTCACAGAGCAAATAGAAGGTGAATTTACTTCTCCAATCTATAAATTAACAACTTTTAAGGAGAGAAACATAACTTATTTTAATAGTGGATAGAGTCATATACTTGTTTTCTAGCTCTGTTAGGTAAAAAGAAAGGAAAGAGGATGAAAACAGGAAATAAGCCTTCTAAGTAACATGCTGTTCAGTCTACAATCAGTATGAAGAGGTGACCTTTGGAAACACACAAAAAAATTAAATCTCAGTTGATTATGCTTATTCCTGAGGGAGCCAATCCAGTTGAGCAGCAGGAAGTAACAACTCAAAAGTCCATGTAGAGCATTGGCGTCCTAAAGAGCCTTCTTCCTTTTCCTCTGGCTCTTTCCAAGTACACAGGCATGACCAGCAGCAGTACCAAATGACCCTACTGCTTCATGATTCGAATGCCCACCCACTGTAACACCAAAGGAAGACTTCTGGAGAGAAATGCGGGAATATTTCCCACCAAAGGAACCGGAGGCTGGGGAAAGATAGTTTTCTTGTGTTTCTGTCTTGGAGGTGGGCTGATGCTAAAGTCATCTGGGCTATAGCAATTCTGGTTTGAACATGGAACACCCTCTGGTGTAACAAGGTGCCTGAGGTGCATGGATCAGCGAGGCAGGAGAGGCCGGGACCACACAAGTGACTACTCTTCTAGTGTTGAGTCCACTTGATGCTCTTGAGGTCAATGCCATCCTGTACCATCTCCCAGAGAGGGCTGCCAAAAGAAGAGACATTGGATGAGTGAGCGCACAGATAGGAAACAGTCAACATTGGCTTCGAGGCCCTCAGCAATGACTTGCCTACTCCTGTCCTTATCTCTGCTCTGTCTCCTTGCCCTGGCAGACCCCAATACAGGTAGCTAGCAAGTCTTCTCCAGCTATCTGAAAGTCCTTGTCAGTTCCAGCCTCTTCCCAACTTCCAACAAATAAGTATAACTAGCTACTTCAGGCTCACCTCCACTAGGGCCCTGAGCCAATGGGCATTATGCATGGTCACAGTCTTGAAGCTCCTATCCCTCTTGTGAGAGGCTATGGACATAGTCTCCCCAGGTGGGAATCAAGACCATTAAGCCCTATATAAGCATCAAGTTTCAGGCTTTCTAATAACCCCTGTCATGAATGGCCCACTTTTCAGTACTAGTTTCTAGGTTTTACTCTACTTCCCAGGTAGGGCTGGAGCCTACCCCTAAGTCATCAGGGTATACAGCACCCTCATCCAATTCCTACCATCTCCCCTGGGTTAGACTCTGGCTCCAACATCCCTGGATCCAATACAAAAGGACCTCTTGGAACTTGGACCTGGGCATCCCATCATACAAAGGAACTGCTGCTAAGAAATCTTTGCTAAGCTCTGATCCCCTTTAGCTTGGATGTCTTTAATAATGATACCAGACCAGATATTACTTCAATGTGCTTTGACTATGGGATTCTATGCTTTGGATTACCCCAGTTATTTTTTTTTTCTTTCCGTTATCATTCTGTGATTGGCTTACTCCTCTCCTTTACACTACGAATTCCCAGCATGCCTTGCCATTTATGACATTCTCCATGGCCATTTATAAGTCAGCCAACTCCTTTCTGTGCCTTCTCTTCAGGAGAAATCATTTGTCGTAAGACCACAAAATCAGGCTCTGGCTGAGGGCTAAAGGGATCAGGCTGAATTCAGTTTGTAAAGGGTCATAAGGAATAGGGTATAGATAATGAAACCACAGATAGGAAAAATAAAGGTTTGCTGGCAGCATGGTTAGTAAAAATGTCCCTTGAGTATGCCAAAGAGTACCAGAAAACCAGGCCAAAAAAAGAATCCTGAGCCTAAGAAAGTTGTTGAAAGCCATAAATGCTTAAGCTATTCAGTTTTGCCCTGGAAAGGAAAATCCAGAGGCCAGAAAGGCCTAGAAGAGCTCACAAACGGAAGCAGAGTATATACATGAGCTTTCTCATTCCCAGCAATTAGACCAAGGGAATCTTCAAAGTCAAACTGAACCAGGACTGAGCCATGCTATGAAAAAATGCAGAGGCTTCAATGTTCCCAGGAGGAAGCTGAACTGTATGGCTACTAGGAGCAACCCTGGTGGCAGCTGACCAGTCAAGGACCACTTGGCTTTTACATACACCTTTACAAAGAGAGCTCTGAACAGTGGTTAACATTTTGAGAATCTGATAAAAACTGTAAACGTCCCTCCCCAAAAAATGCACAACTTCACAACATTTAGCATGTAATTTCAGGGCAATCCTTTATCTCCTGAAGTTGAACTGTAGAACCCAAATTAAGAATCCCCATCTCAAGGGGTCTTAGACACTAGCAAGCAGCCATCTAAGATGCATCAGTTGCTCACATGGAGCAAAGGAGAATGAAGAACACCAAAGACACAAGGTAAGTATGAGCCCAGGCATCAGAATGGGCCACATAAATCACAGAATACATCAGCTCAGCCTGAGGCCAGAAGAACTAGATGGCGCCCAGCTACAACTGATGACTGCCATGACAGGAAGCACAAGAGAGAATCCCTGAAGGAGTAGGAGAGCAGTGGGACGCAGACCTCAAATTCTCATGAAAAGTCCAGACTTGATGGTCTGATTGAGACTAGAAGGACCCCAGAGGTCATGGTTCCCAGACCTTCTGTTAGCCGAAGACAGGAACCATTCCCAAAGCCAACTCTTCAGACAGGGATTGGACTGGACTATTAGAAAATGATACTGGTGAGGAGTGAGCTTCTTGAATCAAGTAGATACATGAGACCATGTGTGCAGCTCCTGTCTGGAGGGGAGATGTGAAGGCCGAGGGGGACAGAAGATGGCTGAATGGACACGGCAATACAGGGTGGAGAGAAGGAGTGTGCTGGCTCATTGGGGGAGAGCAACTAGGGGTATATAGCAAGGTGTATATAAGGTTTTGTATGAGAGACTGACTTGATTTGTAAACTTTCACTTAAAGCACAATAAAAATTAAAAAAAAAAAATCCCATCTCGACGGGAGTTTTCTGATAACTAGTCTAAAAATTTTTTACTCAATGATAACTAGTATCAGTAATGAAAATACTACCTGCATTTACATAGTTCTTTAGTCTTTAAGAACACTTTCTCATATTCTGAAAACATGAAGCTGAGGAGAGTTGCTTTCTAAATTCTAAAATCCAAGTACAGTCGTTCCACAGTATCCTTGGAGGATTGATTCCAGGACGCTCCACAGATATCAAAATCTGAGGATGCTCAAGTCCCTTATATAGAATGGTAGTATCTGCATATAACCTACGCACATCCTCCTGTATACTATAAGTTATCTCTAGATTACTTATAATACCTAACACAATGTAAATGGCTATGTAAAGTTTTTTTTCTTCACAGTTGAAGCCCTGCCTTTCTCTTCTATGAGTTTCTTGAGCTCTTCCGGGAATGCGGATACTGCCCAGGCATCAGCCCATGCCGATTCTCCCATGATCTTTAAGTTCTTGAGGCTGTAGTGCTTTACATAGCTAGCTAGCCATCTCTTACTAATCTTAAACTCCTTCCTCTCGCTCTCCTCAACCCCTCATACTTAGCCTTTGAGGGACTGCTTTGACCACTTAATTGCTTTTAGGAGCCATTTTTCACAGAAACAAAGGGTACCCACAACACAAATAGTGAACAAATAAGATGGGAAGCGCTCATTCTTGAGGACAGAATATACCATCTGTACTAGTTTGAGGGCAAATAAACCCTTGGTGGCCTTTGGAGTGAACAATGCTCAAACAAGTGCTGGAGAGAGACTGAGGATGTGTGAAATGGCGGGAGGCTACACTAGCACATGCCTACACATCACTTCATTCACGTGGATTCAACATAGTACGTGGAATGCAGCAAATTCAACTTTTGCTTTTGGGAACTAACCCCCCCCCAACCCCTTGAATATATTTGATGCATGGTTAGTTGACTCCTTGAATGCAGAACCCACAGATACAGAGAGCTGACTATACTCTCCAGCTTTGCTTTCTGGCAGTGTGAACACACAGCTGAAGGACAAGAGAGGAGCCAGCACTACAGTTTCTTCCAAAGGGTGTCCAGTACAATACTGAATACCTCATTTCTCGAAGGCGCTTCACATGCTGGATGCATTTCTCCACTGTGTAGTCCACTTCTTCCTCTGTAGTGAAGCGGCCAATGCCAAACCTGAAAAAGGCACAGGAGAAGGCTCTGCATCAGAGCTCTGGCACCAAAGTACATTCATTCAACAAATATTTGGTGAGGATCTCCTACACATAAGATACACAGAGAGAAGAACGTGGTCCTTCCCACCTAGGCATTTCTAAGTCAGCATTTCTCAGAATGTGGTGTGTGGACCAGCCACATTTGAATCACCCGAGAAGATTCCTGCACCTCCTCCAGACCTAGTAAATCAGAATCTCTGGGTGCGGAACTCAGTAATCTTCATATTTTACAAACCTCCCAGGTGATAGTCAATGAAGTCTTAGAACCACTGCACTACAAACTTTCAAGAAGATTCAGGGACGAATAAGGAAAACTAGACTGAGAAAGACTATAAAAGGAAATGAAAGATACAAAAGAAGATGGTGTTGCAGCACAACCCACTGACCTGATGGAAGAATGAGCTAAATCCTCGTCAGTGCCAATCGCTCTAAGGACATAAGAGGGCTCCAGGGAGGCAGAGGTACAAGCGCTAAGGAGAGAGACACAAGAGCCTTGCTCAGCTGATCATCAACAATTGCTTTTAACCACAAACTCCAGGCCCCTGGAGTCATATCATACAAATAAAAGAGGCCCAATCTGGCAGAACTAAAGAGCCAGATGCTGCCCTACCTATCATGGGATGTGAATCTACCTCCTCCAGCCTCTATGGTGGACAACCAGTTAGAACAAGCATACTGCCAAAGCATGAGAGAGCATGATGCCACATGTGTTTGACAAAAAAGGCAGCAGGGGATGCTGCGCTCATTCCTGAGGATAGAATATACCATCTGTACTGGTTTGAGGGCAACTAAACCCTTGGTGGCCTTTGGAGCAGCCTTCAATTCCAGAGGCCTGCAGGAGAACTGCTAATATAACCCTAGAACAGATACATACATCCCCCGGAACCACAGAAGGCACAAAATTCTACCACAGGAAGCCCTCTCTGGGTGGCAAAGTTCAGTCTGTGCCAAGCCAGCTAAAAAAACTGTCATTTATAAAATGACCTTCACTCTTAACCAAGAGCTCTTTTACCTGACACCTGTCAGTGTTCTCACTTGCACACTGGGAAGCTTAATACACTGTTATGGCACTTAGAAACCAGACTAACCAGCCCTGCCACAGTCCCTGTCTATCTGGTGGAACTCACCTCCCTGAGGATAAGGCAACATCCTTGAGCGCCATCAGTAGACTCTCCCCTTCCACATATGCAAAGGAGAGGTTGATACAGCCTGGAAAAAAGAACCATTATGAGGGGATTCTCAGAGTCTCAGGATCTTCCAGAACGGGAACAGAAAGGGCTATACCTGGATAATGATGCTCAGGGTCCCCATTCATCACCACATCTGGAAGGCTCTTCATTATCTTCTGTGTCAGTCGCTCTGCTAATTTGGAGATCCGCTTGTGGTCATACTGAGAAGCAGGCAAGGGAGGACTAAGCACAGTGACCATCAATCAACTCAGAAACACATGGGTTGAGGAGCTCTTCTATGCCCTGAAGTGACTATGCAAGAGAGCCACCTATCATCCTATGTTACTCATGGAGACCACTGCTTCCCCAACACTAAGTCACAGTGCCTGGTGTGCAAAAGGTGCTTAGTAAACAGGACATTGGTCCCAACAACCCAGAAACAAATGATCTAATAAACTACTAAAAGGGCATAAGTTAGGGAGCCTATAACATGTCCTTTAGAACAAGACACCAGTAGCACCAGGACAAGAACAGGTTTTCTTAAACCTCCTCTTTCTACAAAAATCTGACCCAGTCGTTCTGAGACGCCTCTAGATAGGAGACCCAGCACAGGGGGAGAAATTGTGGGAGGAAACTGCTCTCCCCATACCTCCATCTCTTGCTGTGCCACTTCACACGCAGCCCCCAGCCCCACCACCAAGGGTGTGGGCACTGTCCCAGACCGCATACCCCGTTCCTGCCCCCCTCCACTCTGCAGGGCCTCCACACGCACACGGGGCCGGCGGCGAATGTAGATGGCACCAACCCCTAGCAAACAAAGTGCGGTTAAAAAGAGAGAGAGAGAAAGAGAAATGCAAATGAGACAAAATATTACTTTCCAAAGGGATCAAAAAAACTTTCAACTTTTCTATAAGTTTGAATTTTTCTAAATAAAAAAAGTTGGGGTAAAAGAAGAAATGGCAGTAAAAGCATAGTATTTAGCAAAATTATGTATCGTCAGACAGGTGACTAGCAGAAGGAATAATGAACAAAATGGTTTAAAAGTAGCTGCCTATGCATATATGAAATATACCATTCATTGCAGCATTATTTGTAATAGCAAAGATTGGAAACAACTTGGAGGCCAACCATCTGGGGAATGGTCAGATAAATGAGGGTATGTCCATACAATGAAATAGCAAGCAGGTATATAAAAGAATGAGGAAGCTCTTTCTGTATGGATACTGTAAAATTTCCAAGACACACTGTTGGAAAACCAGTGAAATCCAAATAAAGTGTGTATTTTAGTTTAAAAAAAAAAAAAAGATGCATTATTAGGTGAAAAAAGTAAGATCCTGAACAATGAATACCATATGTGACTGTTTAGGTAACAAAGCAAAGCATGGGAAAGGTTGTGTGCTTGCAAATGTATAGAATAATTCTAGAAAAATACCCAAGAAACTGCCTCCCCAGAGGGGAACTCCATGGCTACAAGAAAGAGGCGGGAGATAGACTTTCCACTGTATACTTTTTTTGCAGCTTTTGAATTTTGCACCATATATTACCTTTTCTAAAAATAAATAAATAAAAACGTTGAGGAATAAAAGGGAAGGGTCAGAATGGGAGTAAAATTTGGCACAATTCACAATTTCCCAGTGTATATCAAAACTGAAAAAAGTGTATAACCTGTGAGTCAGCAAACACTCTTACAGGAATTTCATACCAAAAAATGAAAATGAGTGTGCAAAGTTAGTCACTAAATAGTCCAGGGTTTTTGAATAGAGTAGGCACTTGATAAAGTTCATTTACTGACTCTTCTCCCATACAGGACAACTGTTCAGGCAGAGGCTGTAGATATCATAAAAACTAAGACAGTGGTTCCCAAATTTACTATGAAGGACACAAATTTTAAAATAATTGATGTACCAAACTGTATTTTATTAAGAAGTATCTCATTTCACCATTTAAAAAACCAAATTCAATTATCCTCCACTATGTTAATCTACGCAATTCCCAAGTTCAAAGAGCAAGTGCTCAGATATCGTAACGTGGTAAAGGACACAACATTATCTACATCTATTTAGACCCTGAGTTCAGAAATCAGGAGTTTGGGTACTAAGGGATATCCGTATAAATGTAAGTGCTGATCAGAGGTTCCTGTCAATGTGATAATTGCTTTCATCAAAATAGATACATCTATAATAAAAGTGAATCCCTGGTGGCTCAGTGGTTAAAAGGTCAGCTGCTATTTTGCAGAGTGGTGTCTAGGGTCTTCAACACTAGCAAGTGGCCATCTAAGATGCATCAATTGATCTCAACCCACATGAAGCAAAGGAGAATGAAGACCACCAAAGACACAAGGTAATTATGAGCCCATGAGACAGAAAGGGCCACATCAATCAGAGACTACATCAGCCTGAGACCAGAAAAACTAGATGGTGCCTGGCTATAACTGATGACTGCCATGACAGGGAACACAACAGGGAATCCCTGAAGGAGCAGGAGAACACTGGGATGCAAACCTCAAATTCTCATAAAAAGACCAGGCTTAATGCTCTAGACTAGAAGGACCCTGGAGGTCATGGTCCGCAGGCCTTCTCTTAGCCCAAGACAGGAACCATTCCAAAAGCCAACTCTTCAGACAGGGATTGGACTGGACTATAAGACAGAGAATGACACTTGTGAGGAGTGAGCCTTATGGATCAAGTAGACACATGAGACTATGTGGGCAGCTGCTGTCTGGAGGGGAGATATGAAGGCCAAAGGGGACAGAAGCTGGCTAAATGGACACAGAAATACAGGGTGGAGAGAAGGAGTATGTTGTCTCGTTAGGCAGAGAGCAACTAGGAGTATATAGGAAGGTATACGTAAGTTTTTGTATGACAGGCCGACTTGATTTGCAAACTTTCACTTAAAGCACAATAAAAATTAAAAAAAAAAAAAAGGTTGGCTGCTAACCAAAACGTCAGCAGTTCAAATTCACCAGGCATTCCTCGGAAACCTTATGGGCTAGTTCTACTCTATCTTATAGGGTCCCTGTGAGTCGGGATTAACTCGATGGCAACATGTACAGTAAAAGGCAATATTTTAGCTAGATTAAGAAAGAATGTCTATTGCACTTTGAGAAATAGTACGTCTCAAAACCACTTTTATGTGGGGAGCCATAGAAGCAGTCACCTTACATGCTTCTAGGAGCTCACTGTACTTTGTTCCACAAGGTATACACCAGATGACACGCTCTGTAAACACACAAAGTGTAGTGACACAAGTATCACCAACCACCACAGGTCCTCACCCCACAGACAGAGTTGTTTGCTATGGCTGTCTCCATAATACAGAGAACAATAGTCTCTTCTCAAGTCTCTTCTTGGGGGAAGAGGCAGGACTCAAGCTTAAAAACACCCCTAAAGCTAACAGGACCATAGTAACAGAAAGGTATCCTTGAGAGACTAACAGGAGCACAGACTACTAAGTCTTTTAGGAACAAAAACTAGAAGAAATATAAAAACTCATATAATCTCGTCTAAGCTAAAAATTACCCAAAACGAGAAGAAACAGATGCAAACATCCATTAATAATCAAAAGTAGAATATGCACAATATGAATCCAGGAAAATTGGAAGTCGTCAAAAATTAAATAGAATGCATAAACATCGATATCCTAGGTGTTAACCCATTGCCATTGAGTCGATTCCGACTTATAGCAACCCTGTAGGACAGAGTAGAACTGTTCCAAAGGGTTTCCAAGGAGCAGTTGGTAGATTCAAATTGCCGACTTTTTGGTTAGCAGCCGAACTCTTAACCACTGAGCCACCAGTGTTCCTCCTAGGCATTAGTGAGTGAAATGGACTGGTATTGGCCATTCTGAGTAAATCATATGGTCTCCTATGCCAGGAATGACGAATTGAAGAGGAATGGCGTCATGTTCATCATCAAAAGAGCATTTCAAGATCTATCCTGAAGAACAACACTGTCAGTGATAGGTTAATATCCATGTACCTACAAGAAAGGCCAGTTAATAAGACTATTATTCAAATTTATGCACCAACCAGTAATGCCAAAGATGACAAAACTGAAGACTTTATCAAATTCTGCAGTCTGAAATTGATCAAACATGCAATCAAGATGCATTGATAATTACTGGTGGTTGGAATGCAAATGCTGGAAATGAAGAAGAAGGACTGGTAGTTGGAAAATATGGTCTTGGTGACGGAAATGACACCAATGCCGGAGAACGCATAATAAAATTTTGCAAAACCAACAACTTCTTTGTTGTACATACCTTTTTGCAACAACATAAATGGTGACTATACCCATGGATCTCATCAGGTGGAAACCACAGGAATCAAATCAACTACACGTGTGGGAAGAGACAATGGAAAAGCTCAGTATCACGAGTCAGAACAAGGCCAGGGGCCAATTGCGGAACAGACCATCAATTGCTCAAAGACAAGTTCAAATCAAAGCTGAACAAAAATTCAGAGAAGTCCATGACAGCCAAAATACGTCCTTAAGTATATCCCACCTGAATTTGGAGACCATCTCAAGAACAGACTTGACGCATTGAACACTAATGACCAAAGAACAGACGAGTTGTGGGAAGACACCAAGGACATCATACATGAAGAAAACAAAAGTTCACTAAAAAGACAGGAAAGAAAGAAAAGACCAAAATGGATTTCAGAAAAGGCTTTGAAACTTGCTCTTGAACACAGAGTAGCTAACGTGAATGGAAGAAATGACAATGTAAAGTGAAATGTGCGAAGACCTGGAGTTAGAAAACCAAAAGGGAAGAACACTCGGCATTTCTCAAGCTGAAAGAACTGAAGAAAAAATTCAAGCCTTGAGTTACAATTTTGAAGGATTCTAGGTGCAAAAAATTGAATGACACAGGAAGTATCAAAAGAAGATGGAAGGAATACACAGAGTCACTGTACCAAAAAGAATTGGTCGATGTTCAACCATTTCAGGAGGTAGCATGTGATCATGAACCGATGGTATTGAACAAAGAAGTCCAAGCTGCACTGAAGGCATTGGTGAAAAATAAGGCTCCAAGAATTGAGGGACTATCAATTGAGGTATTTCAACAAAGGGATGCAGTGCTGGAGGTGCTCACTTATCTATGCCAAGAAATTTGGATGATAGCTACCTGGCCAACTGACTGTAAGAGATCCCTATTTGTGCCCATTTCAAAGAAAAGTGATCCAATAGAATGCAGAAATTATTGAATAATATCATTAATATCACAAGTAAAATCTTGTTGAAGGTTATCCAAAAGCGGTTGCAGCAGTACCTCGACAGGGAACTGCCAAAAATTCAAGCTGTATTCAGAAGAGGACGTGGAACCAGGGATATCATTGCTGATGTCAGATGGATCTTGGCTGAAAGCAAAGAATACCAGAAAGATGTTTACCTGTGTTTTACTGACTGTGCAAAAGCATTTGTCTGTGTGGATCATAACAAATTATGGATAACACTGCGAAGAATGGGAATTCCATAACCCTTCATTGTGCTCACGTGGAACCTGTACATAGACCAAGATATAGACATTTGAACAGTGCAATGGGGTACTGCATGGTTTAAAATCAAGAAAGGTGTGAATCAGGGTTGTATCCTTTTTCCATACTTATTCAATCTGTATACTGAGCAAATAATCTGAGAAGCTGAACTATATGAAGAAGGATGTGCCATCAGGATTGGTAGAAGACTCATTAACAACCTGTGATACACAGATGACAAAACCTTGCGTGCTGAAAGAGAAGAGGACTTGAAGCACTTATTGATGAAAATCAAAAACCACAGCCTTCAGTATGGATTACTCCTCAACACAAAAAGAACAAAAATTCTCACAACTGGACCAATAAGCAACATCATGATAAATGAAGATAAGATTGACGTTGTCAAGGATTTCATTTTACTTGGATCCGCCATCAAGGCCCATGGAAGCAGCAGTCAGGAAATCGAACAACATACTGCATTGGGTAAATCTACTGCAAGAGTATTAAAAAGCAAAGATGTCACTTTGAGGACTAAGATGCGCCTGACATAAGCCATGATATTCTAAATTACCTCATATGCATGCAAAAGGTGTACAATGAATAAGGAAGACCAAAAAAGAGTTGATGCCTTTGAGTTATGGTGGTGGTGAAGAATATACCATGGACTGCCAGAAGGACAACTCTATCTTGGAAGAAATACAGCCTGAGTGCTCCTTGGAAGCAAGGATGGTGAGACTTTGTCTCATGTACTTTGGACGTGTTATCAGGAGGGACCAGTCCCTGGAAAAAGACATCATACTTGATAAAGTAGAGGGTCAGCAAAGAAGAAGACCCTCGATGAGATGGACTGACACAGTGGCTGCAACAACAGGCTCAAACATTGTGATGATTGTGAGGATGGTACATAGGGTCGCTGTAAGTCAGAACCAACTTGATGGCACCTAACAATGACAACAAGCTAAATAAAGCAAGACACTGATAATGAAGGATGCAAAGAATGAATACCTCTAAAGACTTCACCAAAAGAGTAAAAAGACCACCTACAGATTGGGAAAGAATTTTCAGCTATGACATCTCCGACAAGCCCCTGATCTCTAAAATCTATATGATTCTGTCAAAACTCAACCACAAAAAGACAAACAACCCAATCAAGAAGTGGGCAAAGGATATGAACACACACTTCACTAAAGAAGATATTCAGGCAGCTGACAGATACATGAGAAAATGCTCTCGATCATTAGCCATTAGAGAAATGCAAATTAAAACTACGATGTGATTCCATCTCACTCCCACAAGGCTGGCATTAATCCAAAAAACACAAAATAATAAATGTTGGAGAGGCTGCGGAGAGATTGGAACTCTTATACACTGCTGGTGGGAATGTAAAATGGTACAACCACTTTGGAAATCTATCTGGCGTTATCTTAAACAGTTAGAAATAGAACTACCATAAAAAAAAATCCCACTCCTCGGAATATACCCTAGAGAAATAAGAGCCTTCACACGAACAGATATATGCACACCCATGTTTATTGCAGCTCCGTTTACAATAGCAAAAAGCTGGAAGCAACCAAGGCGTCCATCAACGGATGAATGGTTAAATAAATTGTGGTATAGTCACACAATGGAATACTACGCATCAATAAGGAACAGTGACAAATCTGTGAAACATTTCATAACATGGAGGAACTTGGAAGGCATTATGCTGAGCGAAATCAGTCAGAGGCAAAAGGACAAATATTGTATAAGACCACTATTATAAGATCTTGAGAAATAGTATAAACTGAGAAGAACACATACTTTTGTGGTTACGAGGAGGGGAGGGAGGGAGGGTGGGAGAGGGTTTTTTACTGATTAATTAGTAGATAAGAACTGCTTTAGGTGAAGGGAAGGACAATAGTCAATACCTGGAAGGTCAGCTCAACTGGACTGGACCAAAAGCAAAGAAGTTTCCTGGATAAACTGAATGCTTCAAAGGTCAGCGGAGCAATGGCGGGGTTTGGGGACCATGGTTTAAGGGGACTTCTAAGTCAATTGGCAAAATAATTCTATTATGAAAACATTCTGCATCCCACTTTGAAATGTGGCGTCTGGGGTCTTAAATGCTAACAAGCGGCCATCTCAGATGCATCAGTTGGTCTCAATCCACCTGGATCAAAGGAGAATGAAGAACACCAAGGTCACACGATAACTAAGAGCCCAAGAGACAGAAAGGGCCACATGAACCAGAGACCTACATCATCCTGAGACCAGAAGAGCAGTGGGTGCCCGGCCACAATCGATGACTGCCCTGACAGGGAGCACAACAGAGAACCCCTGAGGGAGCAGGAGATCACGGGGATGCAGACCCCAAATTCTCATAAAAAGACCAGACTTAATGGTCTGACTGAGACTAGAGGAATCCCAGTGGTCATGGTCCCCAAACCTTCTGATGGCCCAGGACAGGAACCATTCCCGAAGACAACTCATCAGACATGAAAGGGACTGGACAGTGCGTAGGAGAGAGATGCTGATGAAGAGGGAGCTAATTATATCAGGTGGACACTTGAGACTGTGGTGGCATCTCCTGTCTGGAGGGGGGATGGGAGGATAGAGAGAGTTGGAAGCTGGCAAAATTGTCACGAAAGGAGAGACTGGAAGGGCTGACTCATTAGGGGGAGAGTAAGTGGGAGTACGGACTAAGGTGTATATAAACTTATATGTGACAGACTGACTTGATTTGTAAACGTTCACTTGAAGCTCAATAAAAGTTAATTAAAAAAAAAAAAAGAATGAATACCATAGTGGGGCAGACAAGATAGCTGAGTCTATCTAGCTAAATTTGTTATGAAAAAATTCTTGTTCCTGAACCAAATTAGCCTCCATATGCCTTCTAAGGATTTTCTAAAGGACTAGGAAGAATGGCCTATAGTATAGTAACTTCTAGGGACTACAAATAGGCAAGTATTCCTGGCTATTGCTAAATGACAATTGCATTCTGCAAGGCATTCTATTTCCTCTGAGAGCAAAGGCAGCTTCAAAAGACTCCAAGATACAACTGGTTAAGGGTTTCCTGGGAGGTATAGAAACGCAGAATTCTAAAGGATGCTAGTACCTTTTGGACCATAGATCTTGTGACCACTGATGCTCATGAGATCAATTTTCATGTCATTGACATCAAGTGGGATTTTCCCAACGGCCTGGGCTGCATCGGTGTGGAAATATACCTTTCTGGAACTGCAAATCCGCCCTACGGAAACAATAGAGGGGAAGATCCACAACACAATGTTGGGAAGTTACCTATGAGAGGTTCCATAATGCAAAACTGTAATCACATCATTAGTCTCTAGCCATATAGTAAATCACTGCTCTCTCTTTGGGTTCCAGCTTTCTTGACTGGAATAAATAAGAAATGAGGGCAAAGCACCAAGCCAAAACACCCCTGATGTTCTGATATGTAACACTCTTCCCATCTCATTAACATTGGCCTCTCAACATATCAGATGAACATTTAGTTTGTTTGTTTGTTTTTTAATTTAAAAGGAGAAAGATTAACAGATGTATTTGCTAATCTGCGTAAGAGATTACGAGGTGAGTCTCTAACTCTAAATGGGGTTAATAGATACTCTAAAGGGGAAAGAGAACTACAAAAAAGGGTGAGTTTTGTTTTATTTTTCCCACAAACTACAGTAAAACATAAGGAACATAAAAGGTACTAAACCTGGATTCAAATACTAGCTATGCCACTTTATAATATTTCCTTGAACAAAGTACTTTAGCTCTTGCCCTTGATTTCCTTACTGCACTCTATAGAGTGTTACGGTTCCCAGTCCAATCCTGCTCCCCATACAGATTCTGGCAGTGGGCAAGAATTAGGGTACATCTACGATACTGACCTATTTCCGCAATGGGTTGCTTCACTCCAATCTCATTGTTCACAGTCATGACTGAAACCAGGCTGGTATCTGGCTGGATGGCAGCCTCTAGTTCCTAAGAAAATGCAAGAGTGAAGAGACTCTATATTGCCAACAAGTCCTCCCTAACTCAGAATGTATGCAAGCTTAGTCTTGACAAAAGGCTTTTCACTGAACACCTATTGGAATAGTTAAAATAAAAAGAGTGACAACACCAGATGCTGGTAATGCAGAGAAATTGGATCACTTATATTCTGCTGGTAGTAATTAATGTAAAATGGTACAGCCGCTCTAGAAAACAGTTTGGCAGTTTCTAATAAAACTAAACATGAAATTACCACGATCCAGCAATTGCACTCTTGGGCATTTATCCCAGAGAAATGGAAATTTAAGATCACGCAAAAACCTATATATGAATGTTCACAGTAGCTTTATTCATAATAGCAAAAAACTAGAAACAACCCTGATGTCCTTCGATGGGTGAATGGTTAAACAAACTGTGGTACACCTATACCATGGAATATCACTCAGGAATAAAAAGAAACAAATTATTGATACATGCAATAGCTTGAATGAATCTTCAAAGGTTTATGCTGAGTATAAACAGCAAATCCCAAAAGGTTACAAAATGTAAGACTCCATTTATATACTACTATTATTGAAATAACAAAATTACAGAAATGCAGACTACATTAGTGGTAATAAAAGAACAACACCAAGGATCCTTGTGGAGAAAGAACTGTTCCATTGCCTTGACTGTGGTGCTGGTGGTTACACAAACCTACACAGGTGATAAAACTACATAGAACTAAACACACTCGTATGAGTACAACTGGGGAAATCAGAAAAACATTAGTGGATTGTATCAATATCCTAGCTGTGATATTGACATTGTACTATACTTTTGCAAGATACTATCACTGAGGGAAACTGGATAAAGGGTACATGAGATTTCTGTACTGTTTCTTTCAACTCCATGTAAATCTAAAATTATTTAAAAATAAAAAGGTTAAAAGAAAAGGGAGGGACAGCCTTTGCTACTGAAGGTTGTCAGAGCAAGCTGTGAAGAACAGAGTAAATAGCAAAGAACAGGGTTACTATTAACAATGTAAAGGCCAGGATGACATCTGTCTGAAACATTACACACCTCAGAGAAATTATTAATCAGTTCACCAATATCTATTATACCTTCCCTGACACTCAGTCTAATGTAGGTTCTCAATGTCATGTTCTCTCTCAGCTCCATGTTTGCTTCCGTCATTGCACTTATCCCAATTTATAATTATTTCATTTACAGGTAGTCCCCAACTTACGACATATTCCAGTTATGACGAACTGCACTTAGGACCAACTAGTTCTTTTTTTTTTTCACATATTATCATTAGTAATATATACTACATACGACGTTGTTGCACATAACTTGCTGATATTATCATTCTCAGATGTTCACTTGCAGATGTTCAATGTTATGATTTACTGTTCAAAACACTGCCGTATGGTAGGCTATGAAAACTAAAAAAAAAACAAAACAAGAGGTATTCGACTTGCATCAGAACAGAATTACAAAAGAGTCGTCACAAGGGAACTCTGTCATTAAATCAGGGACTACCTGTATGTTTGTTTACTTGTTAGCTGTCCTCTTCACTAGAATGTAAGCTTCCTGGAGGCAGGGAATAGGCCTGTTTTGTTCATCCTTCTATCCTCCCCAGTACCTGGCATTGTGGCACAATAAATAACACTAAGTGAAAAAAAAAGCAATATGCTAAGCATTATGAGAAATAAAAATACAGAACAACAACAACAAGCCTTCAAGAAACATAGCCTAGTTGGAGAGACAGACATATACACACAACAGAGAAGAAACGTAAAAAGCCACTAAGTGTTGAGGGAATCCAGAGAAGAGAGAGATCAGAACAGGCTGGAGTAGCTAAGGAGATTTCATGAGGAAGGTGGGACTTGAGCTAAGTTCTTAAAAGATGGGGAAGATTAACTAAGTGCAAAGAAGACAGTAAGAGATCAAAGGTGTGGGGATATGTAAGGAAAGGTGCAAGACAGAACTGACCAGTGTACATTAGGGAGACGTATAGGTCTGTATGGCTGAAATGAAAGGGTTTTTGAAGGGGCACAGTGGTTGGCAAGACTGAAACAGTAGGTTCCAACCAGCATGTACAGGCTAGTATTATCCTGATACCAAAATCTGACAAAGATATCACAAGAAAATAAAGCTAGAGATCAATATCCTTTATGAATATAGATGCAAAATTCCTCAACAAATACTGGCAAACTGAATCCAACAACATATAAAACTGACTAAACACCAATGACCAAGTGGCATTTATTCCAGGAATGCAAGACTAGTTAAACATACAAAATCAATCAATGTAATATACCATATTAATAAAGAACAAAAACCACATGATCACCTCGATAGATCTAAAAAAAGTATTTGACAAAATCCAACAACTTTTTATGATAAAAACTGTTAACAAACTAGGAATAGAAGGGAATTCCCTCAACCTAATAAACAGCATCTATGAAAATCCATAGCTAATATCATACTTAATGGTGAAAGACCAGAAGCTCTCACTACTTTTATTCAACATTGGAAGTTCTTATCAAGATAGTTAGGCAAGAAAAAGAAACAAAAGCATCCAGAATGAAAAAGAAGTAAAATTCTCTCTATTCACAGGTGACATGATTGCGTATGTGGAAAACCCTAAAGAATCCATATGAAAAGAAAACCAAAAACCAAACCCGCTACCATCGAGTCAATTCCAAATCAGAGTGACCCTACAGGACAGAGTAGAACTGCCCCACAGAGATCCCAAGGGGTGCCTGGTGGATTTGAACTGCCGACCTTTCGGTTAGCAGCCGTAGCACTTAACCACTACGCCACCAGAGTTTTCATATGAAAAAATTAGAGTTAATAAATAAGTTAGCAAAGTCACAATATATAAGATCAATATACAAACATCAGTTGTATTTCTGTATACTAGCAATGAACAATCCAAAAATGAAGTTAAGAAAACAATTCCATTTACAATAGTATCAAAAGAATAAAACAGAAAAGAATTAAATTTATCCTAATAAAAATATTTAACCAGGGAAGTGAGACTAGTACATGGAAAACTACAAAACGTTGTTGGGAGAAGTTAAAGAAAATGTAAATAAATGGAAAGATATCCCAAGTTCACAGATTAGAAGATTTAATATTGTTAAGATGGTTAATATGCCCCAAATTTATCTACAGATTCAATGCAATCCCTATCAAAATTCCGAGTGCCTTTTTTTGCAGAAACTAACAAATTGATCCTAAAATTCACATGCATTTGCAAGGGATCTCAAATAGTCAAAACAATCTTGAAAAAGAATATCAAAGTTGGAGGACTCACACTTCCCAATTTCAAAATTACTACAAAGCAATAATAATCAAGACAGTGTGGTACTGGCAGAAGGACAGACATAAAGATCAATGAAACAGAATTGAAAGCCATACGTCTATGGTCAATTATGGTGCCACGACCATCCAATGGGGAAAGAGTAGTTTTTTCAACAAATGGTGCAGGATCTCCATATGCAAAAGAATTAAGTTGGGCCATTACCTCACACCATATACACAATTTAATTCAAAATGGACCAAAGGCATAAATGTAAGAACTACAACTATAAAATGTAGAAACAAAGAAAACACAGAAGTAAACACAACACAGATTTGACAATGAATTCTTAGATATGGCACTAAAAACACAACCAAAAAAAGAAAAAATAAATTGGATTTCATCAAAACAAGAAATATCTGTGCCCCAAAGGACACTATCAAGAAAGTGAACAACCAATGTCACAAAACAGTATGTGTATTAATTGTTTAATGAGAAACTAATGTGCTCTGTAAACTTTTGGCTAAAGCATAATATAAATAAATAAAGTGAACAGACAACTCATACAATGGGAGAAAATATTTGTAAATCGTGTATCTGATAAGGATTTAGTATCCAGAATGTATAAAGAACTCCTACAACTCAATAACAAAGAGACAATGTTAAAAAATGGGCAAAGGCTTGAGCAACATGCTCTTTTAAGAACTATTTATATAGGATCAAACTCACAACAGTAAGTCAAAAGATTAGACAGGAACCTTAGGGGGCAGTGAGTTTACATTAATGAGGGAGAACAACTCAGAAAAAGAGGTGAGAATGGTTGCGCCACTTGAATATAATCAGTGTCACTGAATTGTACATGTAGAAACTGTTGAACTGGCATATGTTTTGCTGTGTACATTCTCAACAACAACAAAAAATAAAATTTTTAAAAAATAGGCAAAGGATTGAATAGACATTTCTCTGAAGAAGATATACAAATGGCAAATAAGCACATGAAAAAATGCTTAATATAATCAATCATTAGGGAAAAGCAAATCAAAACCACAATGAGCTACGACTACATACCCACAGAGATGGCTATAATAAAAAAAGATAGACAATAAGAAGTACCAGCAAGCATCTTAGTTATCTCGTGCTGCTATAACAGAAATACCGTGAGTGAGTGGTTTCAACAAACAAAAATTTATTTTTCACAGTTTAGGAGGCTAGGAGTCTGAATTCAAAGCACCAGCCCTAGGGGAAGGCTTTCTCTCTTTATTGGTACTAGGGGAAGGTCCTTATTCCTTGGCTCCTTGGTGATCTTCAGGTGGCATGGTGTCTATCTTCTCCCATCTCTGCTTCTCTCTGCTTACTTGTTTAATCTCTTTTATATCTCAAAAGAGAATTACTCAAGACACACCCTATACTAATCCTTCCTCATTAACACAACAAAGACAATCCATTGCCAAACGGGATTATAACCACAGGCAAAGGGATTAGGATTGACAACACATATTTTGTGGGGGACACAATTCAATCCATAAAAGCAAGAATATGCAGAAACTGAAACTCTCACACACTGCTGTTAGAAATGTAAAATGGTACATCCACTTTGGAAGATAATTTGGAAGTTCTTTTAAAAAGTTAAATATAAATTTGCCCTACAAACCAGCAATTCCTAGGTATCTATCCAACAAAATGAAAACGTATGTCCCCAGAAAGACCAGTAAGCAAAGGTTCACAGCAGCATTATTCATAGTAGCCAGAAAGTGGAAATAACTCAAATATACACCAACTGATGAATGGGTAAATAAAATGTGGTATAGCCATACAAGGTGCCCTGTGGAACACTGGTTAAGTGATTCGGCTGCTTACCAAAAGTCAGCGGTTTGAATACACCAGCCATTCCCTGGAAACTCTCTGGGGCAGTTTTACTCTGTCCTATAGGGTCATTATGAGTTGGAATCAACTCGACAACAATGGGTTATACCCATACAATGGGATACTTCTCATCGAAACAAAGGAACTAACTACTGATACTTGCTACAACACGAACCTCAAAAACATGCTCAAAGACACCACACACAAAACTAAAACACGTACACAAATATTCAGAGCAGCATTGTTCATAATAACCATAATGGGCCAAAATGTGGTAACAACCCAAGTGCCCATCAACTGATAAATGGATTTAAAAAAATGTGGCTTATCTATACAATAACATATTATTCAACCAAAAAAAGGAATGAAGTACTGATACATGCTACATCATAGATGAACCTTGAAAACATCATACTAAAGGAGTCAGACACAAAAGGCCACGTATTTTATGAAATGTACAGAATAGGTAGAATGCCCATAGAGACAGAAAGTAGATTTGTAGTTGAAAGCAGGAGGAAATTGGCGTGCCTGCAGATGGGTATGAGCTTTTTCTTGGGGAGAGGCCATAAAAATATTCTGGAATGACCCAAAGCCAACTCTTCAGACAGAAATTGGACTGGACTATAAATTAGAAAATGATACTGGTGAGAAGTTAGCTTCTTGGCTCAAATAGACACATGAGACTATGTGGGCTGCTCCTGTCTGGAGGTGAGATAAAAAGGCAGAGGGGTACAGAAGCTGGCTGAATGAACACGAGTAATACAGGGTGGAGAGGAGTGTCCTGTCTCATTAGGGGGAGAGCAGCTAGGAGTACATAACAAGGTGTGTATAAGTTTTTGTAGGACAGACTGATTTGATTTGTAAATTTTCACTTAATGCATGATAAATTAAAAATAATTTTAAAAATATTCTGGAATGAGATAGTGGTGAGAGTTGCAAAACTCTGCAAATGTATTAAAAACCACTGAATTGTATGCTTTAAAGGGGTAAATGTTATGGCATGTGAATTACGTCGCAATGTTTAAAAACATGACAACATGCTGAAGGAAATGGAAATTGCTCAAGGTTTTTGGGCAAAGTGAAAAAACATCAAAAGAATACTTTAGAAATAAAGTCTGGTAACAGTCTGCAGGACATACTGGGGGGTGGTGGCTAAAGGACTAGTTCAGGCAACAGAGCTTTAGTCCAGAGGTTGCTAAGATCCAGGATGCAGCCCGAACAAGGGAATGAAAGAAAAAGCTACAGACATGCTGACTGATTGAATGTAAGCAAGAAGAAAGAGGGAAAAAACAAAGAATGGTAAGAAACAGTTTACAGTTTGGAGTAAAGGCTCTGTCTACAAAGTGTATCTTAGGATTTGTCTAAGGATCCTGGTTTCCAAAATCTGATGGTAATGTCAGATTCATCTTTCAAAAGTGACATATAAAGAAATGGGCCAAAAATGCAAATATTCTTTAAGAAAACCACACCCCCTCTTTAAGGGGTTGAGAAACATCAGTGCAGGGGAAGAAGGGGCCAGAGCTTTGCAATGGTTACAATAAGTCCCTGGCATCCTGCACATGTGCCCAGTGGCTCTCATGTAAACCAGGAAGCACTGACAAAGCTGAAAAACAAGTTCTCCAGAGAAAAGATGGATGATACATACTCAGGGGAAAAACACCCTCAGTTCCCCTGACATGCCTATTTGTCTAAATCCTACCCTAACAATTAGATCTATTTCTTAAAGCTCAAACTGAGGCTGAAGAGATTGATTAACTGGCTGAAGCCAAGCTCCTCCTATTTTGTCCCCTCCTACCAAGAGTCACTCCTACCTTTAGGTTGATGATTCCGCTCTTCTGCACTGGAAGATAGGTGACCTGAAAGCCCTCAGCTTCCAGTGAACGGCAGGAGTCCAAGACACATTTGTGTTCAGTCTGGGTGGTGATCAAGTGCTTTTTCCGTGACTTATAGAACCTAGCCACACCCTAGAAATTGGTGGTGGTAGAATGAAGAAGAAAACACTCAGAGTGACAGCAATGACTTTGATCCCATGTCTAAAGAGAAAGTGGACAAAAGCAAAAAATGGGGACAATGCCTATCCCTGGATTCCAGGAAAGAGTCCCTCTCTGTCATATCTACTTCAATAACAAAATATAACAAATATGGCGATACCCATAAAACCCAGTGCCGTTGATACCAGTATCCAAATCTGGCAGTGTAGAAATGAAACTCAACCACTTAATCCTTGCTGAAGGCAATACTTACATTATAATCTCTTCAGAGAATTATTTAAAAAGATATCTTAAAAGCTGTATTCATACTCTTTGATTTTAATTTCTCTTAAGGAAATATTTTTTAAAAAAAGATGAAGCTTTAGAGATGAAATATGCTGTAGTTGTATTTATAATCCTTTAAAAGAGTTGGGTCACCATTATTCACTTTCTGAAGTAGCTGCCATTCAAAAAACCAAGTGGTTGATGGTCAGAGAGCCATCACCGATCCTATTCAACTACCTCACTCAATCAGTTCAAGAGGAGCAAAGACTTAAGACAGATTGCAAAGGGTTGAAAAGTCAACAATCAGAAAGAGTGTGTGTTTATCTTCTCTTCACAGTGGGGTGGGGGTTCGGTGAGTGGGAATACATACATAAGATCCAAGTGATGGAGAAATACCATCTCCCAAGTCAGGCGAGCCCAGATGTCCTCTGGTTCCCTTCTCTTACCTTAATTGCTATGTTGTTGGATTCAGTAGCACCACTGGTGAAAATTATCTCACGAGGGTCAGCCCCAATCAGAGATGCTACTTGCTGCAAGTCAAGCAATAAAAGAAATCTAACATTAGTTATCCAGGCAGGAACGGGGGTGCTAGCACAGCTGGGACAGAGCTCTGGATCAAGGACAGCTCCACTGCCCCAGGAAGAAGCCCTACACCAACATTACCATCCCCATTTCAAATCTGAGAAATTGAGGCTTAGAGCAATTAGGTAACTTGCCCAAGATCAGTCAGCTAGGAAATGCTAGAACTAATCAAATGCCCGAGGTCAAACTCTAGGGCCTGCTTTCCGAATCTCTTTCTGAAAGAGCTCCAAACCACCTCCATCTTTACCCCCACCCACCAAAAATGAAATGTCTTTCCCACATGCCACTGAATATCTGACCTCAGAACCTCCCAGACTCCTCTGTACTAACCTGGCGAGCATGTTCCATGGCTGCCTCACTCTCCCAGCCATAAGCATGTGTCCGGGAGTGTGGGTTCCCGTAGTAGTTGACTAGGTAAGGGAGCATGGCATCAAGCACGCGGGGGTCCTGAGCACAAAAGAATAAATCAGTCTTCCCAAGCCCATAGTCAACCTGGGCCCTACTCCTTCCCTCAGACCTGCGCAACCTGCCTCAAGACGCTTCCAATCCTTTAGGCACTCCCAGATTTGGCCTCAAGCAATTTTCCATCCCTTCAGATACTAACCAAATACCAGCCTGATATACTGCTACCCCAAATTGCTCTCAAATCAGATTGTTCTACCATCCCAACAGGTAGTCTACAAATATTGCCTTGTTCTGACAGCTATTTCAGCAAGTGTTTTCATTCCTGCCATGCAAAGTGATCTATGAAGGGCTGGGACATGACAGTTGTTGTTAGATGCCGTTGAGTTTGTACCAACTCGTAGTGACCTTATGTACAACAGAATGAAACACTGCCCAGTCCTGTGCCATCCTCACAATCCTTGATACGTTTGCACCCATTGTTGTAGCCACCATGTCAATCCATCTCATTGAGGGTCTTCCTCTTTTTCACTGACCCTCTACTTTACAAAGCATGATATCCTTCTCCAGTGATGGGTTCCTCCTGATAACATGCCCAAAGTACGTGAGACAAGGTCACAACATCTTCCCTTCTAAGGAGCATTCTGGCTATACTTCTTCCAAGACAGATTTGTTTGTTCTTCTGGCAGTCCATGGTATATTCAACGTTCTTCGCCAACACCATAATTCAAAGGCATCAGTTCTTCTTCAGTCTTCCTTATTCATTGTCCAGCTTTCACATGCGTAAGAGGCAACTGAAAACACCATGGCTTGTGTCAGGCGCACCTTAGTCCTCAATGTAACATCTTTGCTTTTTAACACTTTAAAGAGGTCTTTTGCAGCAGATTTGCCCAATCCAATACAGCATTTGATTTCCTGACTGCTCTTCCATGTGGGTTGATTGTGAATCCAAGCAAAATGAAATCCTTGATAACATCAATATTTTCTCCATTTATTGTGGTGTTGCTTATTGGTCCGGTTGTGAGGATTTTTGTTTTCTTTATGTTGAGGTGTAATCCATGTGGAAGGCTGTAGTCTCTGATCTTCATCAGTAAGTGCTTCAAGTCCTCTTCACTTTCAGCAAGCAAGGTAGTGTCATCTGATTATCACAGGTTGTTAATGAGTCTTTCTTCAATCCTGACCCCCATTCTTCTCAGATTATTTACCCATCATACAGATTGAATAAGTATGGTGAAACGATACAACCCTGACACACACCTTTTCTGACTTTAAACCACTCAGGGGATACTGGGACATAACAAGGCTCTAACTTGTACAGGAATCCAGATATTTCTGTTCACTGCCATTTAATTCCCCAACCCTGGGGAAAACTGCCCCTCCGTCCTTACCAGAGGAGTTGTAGCTTGCACATCCATATAGAGAGGTCGCAGCACTGGCTCTGCCTCTGGAGCAGGGACCGTATCTGAGGGAATAGCTGACTGCGGAGCATGATCTACAACTGACAAAAAAAAAAAAAAAAGGAACAGTGTGGCCAAATGAGAGGGAATGTAACCGCGGATACAGGGCATCCAAGACAGCAGAAGGTAAAAGCTGGACAGAAGTGAGAAGGTAAGTTTATGTGATGCTGGGGTCAAATCTCAAACAAAAAGGAGACAGAACACTGAGAACCTGTGCAAGCCGGAAGAGAAGGGAAAGGGAAAGAGACACAGTTCTATGGGTGGGATGTTGGGAATAGGGAGGGCTCTTTAGTGCAAGCCATTCAGAATGAATGTGGAGACAGAGCAGGTGACAATTCACTGAAAGGTTACTAGTGGGACGGTAGCCTCGACTCTAAAAGTCCAGTAGAGACTTGAAGGCCGAGCCTCAAAGTCTCTGACGGTCTCCGCGGCTGAATCTGATGGGCGACGCTGCGGGGTGAAACATGCGGAGGGCTGGCCTGAAAAAGCTCGAGGGATGCAGCAGAGGATGGTCAGAGGGTGTGGGGCACGAGACGCTCCGGAATTTGCAGGTGCGTAGCAGAGCCCGTGTGGGGACAGGTTCTCGTTTCCCCGGGGGGTAGCAGGGAGCAGGATCCGAAGCATACCGCGCAAGCGCAGCCCCCGAATGGGCGCCCCAGACTTCGATCGAGGAGCAGCAGTCAAGGCTGCGGTCACCCTCCTCCAGACGACTCGTAGCAACATGGTCTAGATGGCAGAGTCCCCCGCCCGAAGTGGCGGCGGTCCTCAGCCCTGAAATCCCGGAAGTGTTGCCTCGTGCCCCGGAAGAGGTTCCTGGGGTCGCGAGCGCCGGACGCTTCGCGTACGGAGTGAGACGTAGAGCTGAGCGACCGCAGCCGCGAGCGGAGGTGAGGTGGGGGCACCGCGGCTTGCGACCCGGAATGCGAAGCGGGCGGTGGAGCCTGGCTACGAACTATCTTTCCTTCCCAGATTTCCCCGAACCCTTGAGTCCGCTCCCTACCCCCCCACCCCCGCTTCCTCCCGACTCCCAGGCTGGCGCTCGGGCCCTCACTTCCCTATCCCCCACACCCCGCAGATGCCGGTGGCCGTGGGTCCCTACGGGCAGTCCCAGCCAAGCTGCTTCGACCGCGTGAAGATGGGCTTCGTGATGGGTTGCGCAGTGGGCATGGCGGCCGGGGCGCTCTTTGGCACCTTTTCCTGTCTCAGGTGAGGGGGGCAGGCGTAAACTCTGGGCAGACTACCCGACCTCCCGCCCCAACCGGTCCTGGCTGGAGCCTAATTGGAGCGTATGTTGTTCAGTTTTCTAAGTAGCCTCTAGCGAGACTGATTTCCTGGCCACATTCGGTCTGGAGGGACAGGTTGAAAGTCTCAGTGTTTAAGAATTCATTCAAGTTGGTTGAGGCTAGCTTTCCTCAAGTGTAGAATGAGGGCAGTAACAGCTATCTCAGAGTTGGAAGCAGATGGACTCTACTCTCAAGGTCATTTTCAGTTTTAGGGACTGTTATTCTCATTTTTCCAGATTATAAATTACCATTAAGCACTTAACCATGTGTCAAGTGTTGTGCTAAATGCTGTACATGTGTCGTCTAATTTATTACAACAAACCTGTGAACCATGTTGTTTATGATCTCTGTTTTACACTTGGAAACCCTGGTGGTGTAGTGGTTAAATGCTACGGTTGCGAACCAAGAGGTCGGCAGTTCGAATCCACCAGGTGCTCCTTGGAAACTCTACGGGGCAGTTCTACTCTGTCGCTATGAGTCGGAATCGACTTGAGGGCAGTGGGTTCTTTTTATTTTACACTTGACACAGCCTGTAAATTGCAGGCTGGATTTTGAATCCGGGTCTGACTCCAGCATCCGTTAACACCATAAAACTATCTAAAACGATAAACATCTTTATTGGATCATGTATACTCTGGAGCACCCGTGTACTTCACACCACATATGCTCTCCCACAACCTGAAGACAGTTGATAATGACATTCATCAGAGATCTTATAATGGATCCTTTTTTTTTTTTTATCATTACTCACCTCAGGTGGGAAAAGATAATGCCCAGCAAGTGGTAAATAAGGTATGGGAACTGGCAAACTTAGGAGTGCTTGGTTCATTATTATTAGCACAGATTGGCAATACTACTTGCGTTTTTGTTTCCAATTGGCCCTATCTTGGTTTCCTCCTCACAGGATCGGAATGCGGGGTCGGGAGCTGATGGGCGGCATTGGGAAAACCATGATGCAGAGTGGTGGCACTTTTGGCACATTCATGGCCATCGGGATGGGCATCCGATGCTAACTAGTGCAGTGGTTGCCCACCACGTCTACCCCCTCCCATCCATCCCAGCCCATGTAGTATAATAAAACGGTGTTTGAGTAATCAGTGTGTGTTAGAAGCATCATTTTCTTTTCATTCTCAGCCTGTTACCTAGCTTGGCCAGACTAAAAAGAGGTGGGCTAAATGAGTCGGGAGAATATTGTCCCATGATGTGCTAGGAGATGAATCCCTAGGTTGGAAGGCAGTCAAAATACAGTGGCCACAACAGCAGATTCGAGCATACCGATTGTGAAAATGGCATGGGACCAGGCAATGTTTTGTTCTGTTTACATGAAGTCACCTTGAGTCCAGAGAACAACAC
Source organism: Loxodonta africana (assembly GCF_030014295.1). Classification (NCBI taxonomy): domain Eukaryota; kingdom Metazoa; phylum Chordata; class Mammalia; order Proboscidea; family Elephantidae; genus Loxodonta; species Loxodonta africana. Next base: position 34,946,487 of record NC_087365.1, read on the forward strand.
AAACAAATGGGTATGGTCAGTGTCTGTTTCACAAACCTGGCTGTTAAACCAAAATTGGTAAGTTTTTGTGTGTCTGGTACTTTGTAGATTGTTAGTTGATGTCAAATCTATTGATTCATGGTGCCTCCAGGTATGTTACAGTGTAGAACTGCTGCATAGCTGTAATTGTAATGCCAGGCCTTCTGCAGTAAGTGCTGAGGGGGCTCCAAGTTCCAGTCTTTAGATGAGTAGTCAAGGGCAAACTATTAGTGCCACCTAGGGACCTTCTATAGATTCTAGTCAATTAAACCTTTTAAGGTTGGTGCTAAGGAGCTCAGGTGGTGCCAACAGCGTTCAGCTGCTGGCCAAGTTAACCTAAAGGTCTGTGGTTCTAATCTACCCGGTGCATAGACAGGAGAAAAGACATAGCCATCTGCTCCCATAAAGATTACAGCCTAGGAAATCCTATGGGCTAGTTCTACTGTCATACAGGGTCAATAGGACTTGGCATACAAAACAAGGTTGGTGCTATTCAGGCCATTTTAAAGGTGAAAAACAGTTTCTGAGTAAGTCAACATTTCCTCAAGGTCACACACTACAAAATATGTAACCCCCATTTTTTCTCCAGTGCTGTTTATCGTTTTGAGATTAAGAATTATCCAAAATGCCAACAAATTCATATCACTTTCACAGTTGCTCAACTGGATAAATTCTAGATAATTTTCTAACAAGCAAAAAGCATGAACCGTTAACCATATAACCTGAAACCACCCCCCACCCACCACCCCCCCGTTCTATTAATTGACTTGATACACAATAGGCTGTGGCAAAGAGGCAAGTACCTGTCACCTGCTCAGGCTAAACAAGGGCCCATGGGTGCTTTTGCTCTGACCTGCATTGCCTCTTAAGCATGATCTCAGGAGCTGGCGTAAGGACTTCACTCAGGATGGCAACTGAGCGTTACACTATTCAAGTCACTAAATTCTAACATTTCCTTTGAACATAAACCTTTCTTTCTGTGTGGTGGGGAAATTTTGGCTACCCTTAACAGATTAAGCAGTTTGTGTTTGTGTAATACCTACCTACTGAAGTCCATGTTTACTGGCCCAGTTCCATGGGAAGAAATTAAGACAACCTGATAGGATTTGGTTCAATAAAAAAAAATTTCTTAAATGTGAGGCTACCAGGAGGTACTTTAGGGAAAAAATGAAACATTTACAGAATACAAGTCTCTGCCAAGACTGCTGCCCAGAGTTGAAAAATAAAGTTAATTTGAACCTTGAAGATTTTCTTCAAATTAAAGAATTGAGGCAATTAAGGGAGGAATTATTCACTGATAAGAGTTTGCAGAAGTTTTGTCCCCAAAGTTGATTAAAAGTCACAAATGACACCTAAATAAACCTCTTTGGTATCAAAATCAGTAGTTTAAACAGAATTAGCAGATGAGGAACAGTAGTTAAAACAGAAATAAGCAGGTGAGGAAATCAGTACTAGAACCATTATTCCATTAGAAGTGGCTACTGAAAGGTTTAACCGAGACACTAAAAGTGAAGCAGAGTTCACCAGAGTATAAAAGGTGAAGGCTGGCTGTCCAAACGTTGAAGCTTAAAATCTCCTGTAGTAGATTATAGTTTTTTTTTTTTAATATGCAGCTAAATCAATCTGGGAAATAGTTTGAACTTTTGTTCAGTTTTTTTTTTTAACGAAGATGCCCATAGCACACAGGAGACAATGCCCAGGTTTAAGGCCTAAATAAATGTGTGGTTTTTTTTGTTAAACTCTTCAGTTTTCCTACATTACCCTAAATAAGTAACGTGTTAGGCTATAGCGATACCCAAATTCCAGTTCTAAAAGGAAAGTTGAAAGACTGTAGCCTAAATCTCACTGAATTACATGAAAATCTGAACGAGTTTCTGAAAAATTGCAAAGTTGAGTGCATAGGGACAGCTTGAGGTTAAGAGTCTTCCAGACTAGCCTCTCTGTACACTATTGTTTTCCTGAAGAGGCAAGTACCAAATGATTACTGAAAGTCAGAGAAACTAATATTCTATTCTCAAGTTTCTTTGACTTTGAAAACATTTGAAAAATGAGATTTCTTATGCCTTTTGAAGAGAATTTTATTTGAGTGGTTCTTACAAAGATTGTTGCAATATGAAAGTCATTGTTTTGATAGAAATATCAAGCTGTCTTGTCAAACACACTGAAGTAACCCAAAAATATATTTCAGAGCTCACAGAGCTTAAAAAGAGCAAAGATTATATGCAACCAGACAAAACCTATTTCTGCATTTCCTGTTTCCTGCTCGGACTGCTTTGCTCACCAGACTGTCACTGAACATTTGAGGAAATGCAGGGATCATTTTGTTTGGAGTCTTAGACACACCAGAACACACAGTATTTACAAAAAAAAAAAAAAAAACTTTTACAGATACATTAATTGAAAAGTTACCATCAAGAAATATTTTGAAAATCTCCCTTTCTTGCCAATTGATCAGAACGCAAGATGAGATGTTAAACAGCCCTTTAGCTGTCTTCAATTTTCATACACTAGATAGGTATTCCAGAAAACTTATCTTGCTAATCCATTAGCCAAATACCAACATTAGTGAAATGTAACTGCTGTGTAAAAAGTTAGGTTTCTGAAACATTAAAAACATTACATCCCTGTCTGCCTTTTTACAGAAAGCAAATTTGTTCTCCTAAAGCTATTAATTCCTACAGACCCATAATGTAATTCTTGTAAATGTACATTTAAAAGGCAGAACAAGAAAACAGCTTTGTATACAGTGGGATTTACTAGTTAGGGAGAATGAGCACACTGCATTCCTGTTAACATTTTTATTTTTTCAAAGTAACAGGAATTGTATACAAATGACAGTAGACCCTTGCCTCTTTATTTTTATCTAAATAAAAGATAACTCAAGGTGAATTCTCAAGAAAGAAAAAAAGCTATGTACATAAGGGACTATATTTTCCTTCATCGTCTACTTGGAACCAGTAGTTGTGTTGCTGTCATAGAATCAGGAAAGAGGTTGTGGTAAGTTGGAAGAGGTACATATGCTGCTGTTATCATTTTACCTGTTGAAAGAAACACATGTAGTGGATTAGTGTCTTCACTTAATTTTAGACTCTTATTAACAATTACTCAGATAAAAAGACCAAACTCACCAGCAAACCACCTGCCATGCAACGCATTGACAGCAGCAATAGCTGCAGCAATTGACGGGCACTTCACATATACATTGCCCTAAAATTCAAAACAGAAAAAAAAAAGAGGTTAAGGACATTGCTATGTAGCTACAAGATGGATTAGGATATAAGTTTACTCATCAAGAGTTCTCTAGAAAAACACAGTGCTGTATAGCCACAAAATAATTAACATACGTGTTTTACAGGCTGATAAATACACCTAATTTTTTACTGAAAAGATGATTTATATTCCAAAAGTCTTTTCCAGAATAGCTGTTCTCTTTACTTTGGAAGCATCCAAACAGTAAATTAAGACACCAGGATTTTATGGCAAGCTTTGAACGTTACCAGCAATGGCTACAGGATAATCTGGTAAAAACTTAAATCATTCTGAAACTATCTTTATTTAGGGGGATTTATTTAACAACTATGTTAAATGTTCTTTCAGGAAAAAACTCTTGACGAAAGACAGTGGTCATAACGTACTATAAATACATGTTAAGATTATTAAGACATAAAAAAGCATAACATCATCCTATCTTTGTTCATTAAAAAAGAGAAAATACCTGAGCTGAATTTTTGTCAACATAAATATGAATAACTCCTCCATGTTTATTACATTCTTCAATCACATCATCCTTAATTTCTGTATCCCATCCAACTTCTTCTTCTCTGTAAGAAAGTATTGAACCCTATTAAACATTCAAATGTATTAACAGACAAAACCATCCCACCAAACATCTACTTCACTCAAACTTATCCACTCAGAATGATGAATCCCAAGGCTCCATCTATGGTAAACCATAAACTAATATAAAACCAATGAGAAGATTTTGGATTACTAAATGGTATTCTAATCATTGGCTGGGCACTGGGAAAAAATTATTCCTAATTCACACCATGCGCTCATCAATAAAGAAAAATTTAAAATACTTTTCCGCTATTACACTGACAAGAGTTCAATATTGCAAAGACAAGAACTGGTGAGACGATAAACTGATGATGGAAGTATCATGAAAAACTACTTAGGAATAAAGAGAACACAAAATCTGAATAGCTTTTAATTCAACTCCAACCCTACAAATGTAACCAAAAATAATTAGCAATGTACATAAAGTTTACACTAAAAGGATTGAAACTGCTGCACTGTCTTAATTATGATATATTGGGAATTATCTAGTTAACTTAGAAAAGATGACTATTTCAGCTTTCATGATATACCTTTTTGAGTTTTACCAAAGACTGTTACTTACGTTTGAGGGTTAAACATGTTTGAGAGTTGGAAACACTGTGTTGCAAGTGGCTGAACAGAGGCAGCTGCAGCTAAAGCTGAAGCTAAAAAAAACAAACAAAAAAAAGAAATTACTTTCATAGAAAATACAACAGAGTATCCCTGATAAATAAAACAAAACAAAGCACTAAACCTACCGCAAGTGTGAAACTAGGGTTGTTTCACCAATTTTTCTCATTTAATAATGCTTGTCAAAGTACATTATAGTACCCCACTTTAGTTGCCAGAAAACTGAGGCAACCTAAAATTTGGCAACGATTATCACTGAGGGTTGTACCACAGGAATAATGCAACTGATATCACTAAATTGCACACGTGAAAAAAGATGAATTGGTGAATTTGTTATGTATGATTTTGCAACAATTAAAATTATCCCCCTGCCCTTGAAGGGGGGTAAAAAAAAAAACCAGAGGCAAGCTATTATTGTAAAAGGTCAATGGTTAAGAAATTTGGGAGTTCTTTATTTAGAAGGGAAACCCTGGTGGCGCAGTAGATGAGTGCTACAGCTGCTAACCAAAGTCCAACAATTCAAATCCACCAAGCACTCTTTGGAAACCCTGTGGGCAGTTCTACTCTGCCCTGTTACAAGTTGGAACTGACTCGACAGCAATGGGTTTGACTTTATTTTGGATTTTATTTAGAAAGGAAATTAAATTTGACAGATGGTGATCTGAATCCATTTGATTAGATAAAGTATGAAAACAAATCAATCCAGAATGGCAAAGAATAAAATGGTAGACTGATTCTGTAGTACTGCTGGAGTTTACACCTTAGTAACAGTGGGGATGGGAGATACACAATCCTTTAAAAATGTCACTTAAGTCTATATACTTTTGCACTTATGTTTCTGCCCAGGAATATACCGGAGCCTATTTTAAAATCTTTTATAATTACTTATATTTAAAATGATTAAGTTATTAAAGTAAGATGCATAAAAACCATTCAAGCATATAAGAGTCAATATCCTAGAAAAATATGAAATCAAAATTTTAAGAAGGATTAGGTCCATTTTAGTGCAATATAAGAAACACTGAAAGTAGTAGTATATTATCAATAAAATCACTGTGAAAATTCAAAAGAACTACTGGACATATTAATATTTAGGAGCAACAAAATACAGAAAACAGTAGTTTAAGTTTTAAGGTATAACATTTTCCAAGATAGTTGCTCCATTGCTTTTATATGAATTATAAAAACATTACCAGTAGCTGATACAAAACTCACCGTAATCATATTATATGACCAAATTTCATTCCAATACACAACATGGCTAAGGATAAAACAGTGCATTAGATATTATGGTAATTAAAATGAATGATCATATGAGGAAGTATCCGTAAGTGGAAGTCTTCCACTGAATAAGAATTAGACTTGTGCATGAAATACAGCGTAACAGAATGCTTGTTTCTGATAGAATTACAAGTTCCTTTAGTGTCTTTGTATTTTCCTTCAATTAGCCTTTTTTTCTTTCATGCAGCTTAATTTTAAATTAACACAAAAATGCTGAAATGGATGATATCATGGGGAAAGTTAAAGATGCAACAGTGCATGCATTACGATTACAAAACAAGGAATACTATTCTGTGACTTATCAAATAGAAGTATGCTGTAAAAAACACTAGAAGATCATAACAAAACAACTGGGAAGGACTTAAATTTTTCAGTTTTTCAAATGTACAACGATTATGAATTACTAATGCTGAAAATTTAAAGAAAATGTACAACAAAAATATTTGGGCTCAACCTAAATCATGGTAATACACAATGAGTTCATCATCTAACAGGAAAAATCTTTTTCTACTTTATTTCTTATCGAAAACAGCAGTGAGTACAGTAATCTCATTTGCTAGAAAAATACAAATATGTGTAGGTACTTCCTATCAACTACCACAATAGACTTTATATATATATACAATTGTATCTCTAAAATATGGACACCAAATTTGCTCAAGAGGAAGAACCTCTTGTCAAGTGGCAGACATTTACCTGGTATTAAAAGCAAAAAATTATAGCCTACTTTATAAATTATTTCAATGTTTAAAATATGCATGCACTTTAGGACTGGACAATCCCCCTCACTGCTTAGTTCTACTTATACAAATCACTGGAGCCAGAGGACCACTTCATAACAAAAAAAGTCAGTTATAGACCACGATTCCTCATCTCGCAGTAAGTTCAATACTCACTGACATCTACTAAAATATTTCATCTTCTGATTTTTATATAAAACATAGTAATATGAACATACAGATAAATATGAAACAAGTACAAGATTGAAAATAATTCTAAGCAAACTAAAGCAAAAAAAAAAAAAGCATGGAAATTTCCATTTGTTTTGCCTACGTAATTTTCATTTGACTTGTATTAGTCCTTTCGAAATAGAATTTACAAAAAATCTTACTATGTATATACACTGTATAATGTAAGCCAATATGCCCAAATTTGGTCCAAAATAAAAACTATAATAAAAATAAACAACTATATCTTGCTACTTTAAGTCTACTTCAAAGGCAAATAAAAAAGGATAAACAGTTCAACTCACCTTCAGTCTGCTGGGAAAGTCTTGTTTGCAAATCTATAACAAAAGAGAATTCTACAGCTCAGTGCAGGAACAATGAAGAGCCTCAACTAACAGGGTAAATGTCAGGAAAGCATTAATAAAAGAGGACTACAGTAGCAGGGTTTATCAAAAGGAACTTAGTAAAACCTGGCAGCAAAACCACCTTCCCCATTCCTCATTGAGAAGGCTTTGGGGCCTTTTTTTAATCCTCTTACCCTAGGAAACTTTCTTATGCCTGTCCTTCCTATAGCTCCTGGTCCTCCACATCTCAAGGGTTATCCTACTACACTACTTTTCAGTTGGGCATAATGGGAAATGGGGAAAGGGGATCACACCGGTCAGAAAAAGCACAAAAAACCCTGACCTTGAGAATTCAATTCCAAGTACTTGGGAAATGCAACTATTTATTTTTCCATCAATGGCAATAAACATAAAAATGCTTTTTAAGTTTATATTCAAATTGTTAAGTACTGTAACAGTATACATCAAACAGCTGTGAACACTGTCATGTCTACCAAGTAGTAAGTCTTCCAAATATGAGAAACACCAACCGTGTGTGTATGTGTGCGCGCACGCACATTTGTGTATATATATGTATTTTTTAAGTGCCTTAAAATTTTAATTTGTCATATCTAACCCAGAAGATGGTAACATTATGATTCCCTAGCCTAGTCTGGAAATTTAGAGGCAAATAAAGTCCATGGGGGGTGTTCTCTGTATATAATATATAAAGTCCAAGAAAAATATAAGCATCTAGTATTAAAATAGAACAAGAATTTTTATCAATATATTTTCTCATACTATCATTAAAATTTCTACATTATAAGGCATCATTAACAGTGCTGTTAAGAAGAAGCAACAGCCAACTCTGAATAGTCAAGAAAATAACCATGTATTTATGTCAAAATGCTCTAAGTAGATGTCTAAAAGTTTCAAAAATGCACAACTAACAAATTAGGTTCAATAGCTAATATTCTTTAAAATGCGATTCAACTGCCAACACTTTATTACCATTTGGGTTTCTTCCTGAGGTAACAAAATGATCACAAAAATGGGCAAAAAATCTTAAAGGATCTGCAGCCCAAGTTATATTGTGATATAAGAATACCTGGGTCCTACGTGCTCAAAATTGGCATCTCAGGGAGCTGAAGAAATGTAACTGATGTATACTGAAGGAACTTGAAGATAGGACCATAGGACCACTGTCAAGAAACGTTAAATTATAACACAATTTGTCTTTTTTTTTTCTCCTAAAACGGGAAAAAATGTATAGGTATCAGAAAACCATGGCATTTTAAAGATCCATCAATCCCTATCCATATTCAAAAATGACTGATTTAGGATGTTTGTCACAAACAAGGAAATAAAGCATGAGTTTCATAAAGATAAGGACTCCAACCATAGTTTCTCTCAGAACGGGCTAACAGGATAAAAAATGTGGATGCATTCAATAAAACGAGAGCTTTAATGTATTTAGGGGACAGGGCCTCGCACACATAACTCAGCAATTTATTTCAAAAAGGAACATGTGTACGGTTTTAATGTTAACCATCTGGAGAAAATGGGAATGAACATTCATTTGTATAAATTTTCAGCTAAAAAGCTAAGTGTTTACCACTAACACAGTAGCAATTTATGAGAAGTCTAAGAAGCAGAATTTTGAAAATCATTGTAATAAACATTCTAAACAAGCTTTGTAACAAGTACATAAACACTAAAGAGTCATGGCTACATTCAGCAGTCAATATGGATCTTGAGATTTCAGTTAATCAGAACCAGTCAAACTCAACGTAATTAAACTACACAATGCCCAGGGAGGTGAGGAGTCATACATCATAGAAGAAATGGCACCAGCACTTAAGACTCAAAAATCTTCAATTAATGGGAAATAATGTTGATGAAGAACAAATCAACATATTTGCTACAGCATCCAGAGTAGGACACACTGTTTAGAAATGATGCTTATACATCACTGTGTCAATTGCCTGAAGCCAGGGACCAAATCATTCCAACAGCCCCTAGAGCGATACCTGGAATATGACTACTAATCAAGCATTTTCTCAATTATTCAAAGAATGACCTAAACAATGGGAAGCAATACAGGGAGATAGTTTTCAGGTGAAAGAATAACTTTCAAACCATAAAAATAAAGTATATTTCTGGAAGTGATGAATTTCCTTTAAGGTCTTCAATTATAGCAAGTAGCATTCTTAAGACTATCTGATCACTTTAAAGAAATTAAATATCTAATATCTAGTTTCAGAAGGCAAAATAAATAAGCTATTAAAGGGATAATTTAGAGACACTTGGGAGCTTCAAAAAGAAAAAAATTTAAAGCAGAGTGTTTTGTTAAATATGTGGAGCTCTGGTGGCACAATGATTTGGCTAGCTGCTGCTAACCAAAAGGTCCGCAGTTCACATCTCCCAGGCGGCTCCTCAGAAACCCTACGGGGCAGTTCTACTCTGTCCTACGGTGTCTCTACAAGTTGGAATTGACTTGACGGCTATAGGTCTGTTTTTTTTTTTTTTTTTTTTCAAATACAGAAATGCCTTTATGGTTATTTTTCTTTTCATAAGGATATATCAGGATAGCTTTGCCAAAAATTCTAGAAAATATCTAGATATAAGACTTCAAGATAAATGATATAATTTGATGGTATGCGTAACAAACCAAAGGCAGGTTTTCTACAGGTACTTATACACTTTGGGATACTCACTGAGCACTGAATGCCCCATCCCTCTTAATAATAATGTATAATTTAAAATTAGAAATGATCTTCTCCTTTAGTAGGTAACTTAACTTTCTTAAGACAATGAGTTTATTTAAAAGGAAATCATGAAATAAGCACGTGGACCTTTTTGTATGTTCAGACACTGTACAGCAATCACCATGGGCTTAAGTATTTTATAATTTCTGTTATAGAATCTCAAAAAAAAAAGGACCAAATTGTATTAGAAATTGCCATACTTTCTTACAATAAATGTTTCCTGCAACCCAAGTTCCAAAAGACAGACACATGGTTCCTCTAAGGTTTTCTAAAACCAAAATTAAAATCCTTTCCTATCTCCTAAATTTGGGTTAATGTCAAGGTTTCTAAAATTAAAATGCATGTAATTTATTTAAGCCATAAGAGATGGGGAGATAATCTGTTTTATAAACTGAGCCCCCTGTCACATAATTTTAATAAACTATTTCAATTCTCCTCTTCCTGCTCTCCAGGGAGTTCATTCCTTTAATTAAAAACTCCTGTGCTATTTAGCAAAGCAGTTTTCTCTGCACTTGTGCAGAGAATAAACCTTACAAAGAAACATTTTTACTTTGGAACCATATTCGCCTTTAAGTATTATCTAGTCCTGGTCCTCAAAAGTGGTATATTTAAAGAGCTCTAGATATATGTCAACTTCAATTAAAAAACAGGTACGCACTGGCCAAAAATACCCTGACAGTTTATTACAATTAGTGGTTAACCCTTTTTTATATCTCCCCTACCTTACCCAAACTCTAGAAATTTACAGGCTAAAAGTACTTGATGAATTGAATTCTCAGTAAGTCCTTTCAAAAGCAAAAATTTGGCAAATTTTCGAATTAGATGAAAAACAATGATTTCGAATTAGAAAAGATTCAATTCCTACCTGCCACAGCACCAAAGGCCAAAGAACCACTCATTTGCAGAGCCTGTTGTGCTGCTGGCGGAATCTGCAAACCTGTACCTGTAAAAGATAAAATGTCTAAGTTCTTAACTATGTTATAAGAGCAGAAAAATTAAGTTTTCTGGGTGCTTAATACCTAGGTCATCTTACTACAAATAAAACTACAGGGAGACGGGGGGGCAGCGGGTAAAAAGTAGAAGTAAGTTTATTCTTAAAAACAGGGACCTAAACATTATAGAAAGCAAAAAGAAGTGTCGGTTAATCTGTGGTACTTAAAACACATCACCGGAAAACAGATATTACAACTTTAAGCAAAGCAACGTTGTCTATGAAAATAATACATGCTGCCCAAGATAAGGAAAAACCTTTTTTCATTCCCTAGTTTGCACAGTTGCATTCTTCCTCATCACCAACCAAATCCGTAATAAATCATTCACAACACCTGGCAAAACTTACCCTCTGCAAGTCTTGCCATCAATTGGAGACGACCAGTTGTTCCCAAGTCAATTCCAGTCCTTTCCAGTTCATCACTGTCCAAAAATGAACTAGCACTGGAAGCATCAGTGCGTTCAGTAACATGACCAACTTTCATTGGCCTTCCAGCTAGTTCAAATCCATTAAGCTGTTCCAATGCCTTTTTGGCACATTCTGAATCAGAAAACTATTTAAGTCAGACAGGAGGAAGGAAAGTAAGGTGTATTAGTTTACATATCTATGTAAGGTAAGAAAAACATTTATTTGTTAAGTCTGCTATATTTAATAATTACTACTGGGTGGACAGCAAAGCAAAAATTTTGTTCCCAATACATGTCAAATTTCAAACTATAAGTAACATAACCTACACGATCATATCACAAAATATAGATTTGTTGATGAGGGGAATTAAATCGTAGAAGATAACCAAATAATAACTTATCTTCATTTTTTGGAATGTATACCAACAAAATGCAAAAACTACTACTTCAAGTATCAATATATTTTTTAATGTGCTGGGACAAACTGAAATGGGGCTTTTCTCACCAATGTAAAAATTCAGAAAAGTAAAAAGTTTATTCAGATGTGATTTCTAACACAAAACTACTGAGTCGTGTTTTATTTAGTGTCAATAAAATCGCTAAAATTCTTTTAATTCCAGGATGCCCATAGAAAAAAATAAATCTGTAATTCACACAACTCTGGCTTTAAAGGAAAAAAGAAACAGTATCCCACCCATTCCACAGCTTAATCTGTCATCAGAATGTGTAATGGTTTAATTATTTTTCAGTTGAGATGGGAACTGCAGACAGTTATTACAAAACAGAATATATAAAAACACATACACAAATGCACCACGTAAATTTATACAGCCTAGCTTTGTGTATGTTGTTGTTATGTGCTGTCAAGTTGATTCCAACTCATAGTAACCCTCTTATGACAGAGTAGAACTGCTCCACAAGGTTTTCTGGGTTGTAACCTTTATAGGAGCAGATTGCCAGGTCTTTCTCCTGCAGAACTACCTGCTGGGTGGGTTCAAGCCCCCAACCTATCAGTTAGCAACCAAGCACTTAAGTGTTACACCACCAGCGCTCCTGTTTAGCTATATTTACAAGTCCAGAAAAGCTCTGTATATAGATCACAACATATAGTCACAGTAGATTATACTAACAGTTGATTTTAACATATTATAACAAAATGCTCTGTGAAATACACCCTCATCCTTTTGGCAACATTTACAGTCTCAATGAAAATATGTCCACTGACCACACATGCAAGCACTCACCCTCCTCATACAACATAAAATACTAAATACTTTTGGTAAGTAAGTAAAATAGTCAAAGTAATATAAATCACATATGAATGTTCAGTTTTAATTTTAAACATCCTCCCTGATTGCAATCATTTTTTTTAAAATAAAGAACCACCACACTATAAAGTTACCACAGAAAGAAAAGTGCTGTTGACATTGTTTTATAAATAATTGTTTTCTTTCACCAATACACTGAGGTAAAAAAAAAAAAAAAAAAATGTAGGTAACGGTTAATAACTAGTAATTTAAAACAGGTTCTCTATCACTACAGAAACAGGCTTATGTTTTACTGAAATTTGGATACAAAACAATTCTAATTTCCTGGTTCAAACAGAGACCTGTATTTTTAACAAAGAATATTTTCTATTTCCAGATGTAAGATCGTATTATTTGCAAAGTTGCTGTCATATTATATTTGCATTGCTTTTAAAAAGAGCATATCTCACAATTACTCCAGCTGAAACCTCATTCCCTAACCTGGACTGGGCTACCATGGTTAGCCACAAACACATTTAATAAGGCAGTTCTCATCTTGGTTGTGAGGTACATACATATAAAAATGATTTTAAATAAATTTCTTCATTAAGAAAAACAAGACCTTCATTCAACTGATAAACGTATCACAATGGAGTTAAAAGACTGGTGTAAAACTTAATCATATGAAGAGCTGGCCAACCAAATTAACCATATATAAAAACATGGATAACAGTAAAATAAACTTTCAGGTTTGGTGGGCACTTAATACAGCTACTAGGTAGTAAAGAATTAACATTATCCAGAGAGGTCGGCCTTTGTCCCAGGTGTCTAAGACATCAGTGTCATGATGGACCCCCACAACTGATGTTTATCTTAACAGGGTGACTTACAGTGGGCCCCTAGATAGTTTTTAGTAACTACATGAGTCAAGAAGGGGGCCTGCCAGGCTAACCATGTGATTTAGAAATTTGAAGTTAGCCTGACCTCATGCAAGGGGAAGGGGGCAGGAATTCAATCACACAGCTAATGATTCAATCAATCATCGGTGAGTTTTCCTGATAGATGACATACCTGGACGTGATGAGAGGATGACCCCTCCCTGTAGACTCAGATTTTCAAATCTGGGACCCTCCCAGACTTCACCCTACGAGTCTCTTTTTAGCTGGTCTGATTTGCAGTTCTTTTGCTATAAGAAAACTGTAATTGTAACTATAGTGCTTTCAATGAGTTCTATGAGTCATTCTAGCAAATTGTTGATCCTTAGGGCATAGTGGGAACCCTGAATCTACAGCCAGTTGGTCAGAAGTAAGTGGCTCTGGGAACCTCTCAAAGCTGTATGTTCAGTAAAGGTAGTCTTGTGGAAATCTGCCCTTAACCTGTGAAGTTAGACCTAACTCTGGGTAGTTGGTATCAGGTGTCATTTGCAGCTACTAACTACAAACTAATTTCAATGACTTGAAAATATTAACCACAATCAGTAATCAAGGCAATTTGACTATACTGCTTAAAAGGTTTTTAAATCACAATGTTAATCCTTTAATTGTTTACCGTAATAAATCCGTATCCCTTGGATCGACCTGTTTCACTATCCATCATGAGCTGGATACTTTCAATCTAAAATAGAAAAACATTATTTAAGCCAGAAGGAGAAGATATATGATTTGAAAAATCAAGAAAAACCTCGTAACAATAAAGATGCTTCCCTTAACAGCAAAAAATTTAAAACTTACCCCAATCCCTCCTCCCAAAATAATCTTGTAAAGTCCTGAAACTTCCCCAGCAAGAAGTTATACATGGGGGAGCAGGAAAAATTTTGAACAATTTTAGTCTTTTGCCTCAATAACAATCTCTGGGTATCAAAAGTCCTTTATAAAGAAATACAATCAGGAGTCAGAAAAAGAATCAACATCCTTGTTCCTTTCCATTATCCTAAAAACACCAAACATAAATTTTCAACTATACTGTTGTTAAGATGCCGTTGAGTTGATCCCAACTCATAACGACCCTACAGAACAGATCAGAACTACCCCATAGGGTTTCCTGGGCTGTAAACTTTAACTTCATTTTTTAAAATTATGTTTTAGATTAACATTTACAGAGTAAATTAGTTTCTCGTTTTCTCACTAAATAATTAATATACATATTGTTTGTGACACTGGTTGCCAACCCAGCAACAGGTCAACATTCTTCCCCTCTCAATCCATTTCCATTTGTTCACCTTTCCTGTCCCCTCCCTTCCTTCTTATCCTTGCCCCTGGGCTGGTGTGCCCATTTAGTCTCATATACATGGTTGAGCTATGTATATTACTGTTTGTTTTATTGGCTTGTCTAATCTTTGGCTAAAGGATGAACCTCAGCAGTGACTTCAGTACTGAGTTAAAATGGTATGTAGGGCCATACTCTTAGGGTTTCTCTGGTCTCTGTCAGACCTGTAAGTCTGGTCTTTTAGGCTGTCATCTTTATGGGAACAGATTGCCAGGTCTTTCTCCTGCAGAGGTACTAGGTTAGGTTTTAACTGCCAACCTTTTGGCTAGCAACCAAGCAATACCACTGTATCACCAGGGCTCCTGCTCAATTATACCAGGCTAGAAATTAGAAAAATGTTAGGATTAGAGTAACCAAAATTGACATTGGATGTGGCGATGGCTGCACCACTCTGAATACACTAAAAACCACTCAACTGTACTTTAACTGAGTGAACTGTATGATTTGTAAGAAATCTCAATAAAGCTATTAAAAAAAAACTTGAAGAAAACATGAAAAACTAAAGTAGAGCACCCATATATTGTATTTCTTTACCTTTTGATGGTTACAAAGTACATTTATATTGTGGTTAACAGACCAACCTCTACAATTGTGGTTTGTGCACCCTTTGTATGTAGACCATGTTTCTAATTAATAAATAAGCACCTGAACCTTATAACTAATACCCTAACTCAAACCATGACTGACACTTGATGGGGTAAGAAAGGTACTGAGTGGAGTAGTGAAAGAAAATTGTAAAAGTATGTGCAATGGATTGGCAGTAAATAAAGTACATCAAAAACCAAGTTTTTTATTTGCTGCCACACAATCAATCCTTTAGAGTACAACCTACTACTTATATCTATTCTAAAATGTCTAAAGACCAACTAGACAGAAATAGAGACACTTTAATTCCTTAATTTAATCATTATAAGAAAAGTTGCTCTACATACTCTGAAAACTTCAATTAAGTCTCCCAAGAAACCCCA
This sequence comes from Loxodonta africana, assembly GCF_030014295.1. Lineage (NCBI taxonomy): Eukaryota > Metazoa > Chordata > Mammalia > Proboscidea > Elephantidae > Loxodonta > Loxodonta africana. The sequence goes on from NC_087365.1 coordinate 34,962,151, forward strand.
GAAGTTCTTACTCCAAACATACTGAACTTTTTTGCTAATATATATTTAAAAAAAATTCTATTGTAGTAAAACATGTACCTAAAAATTTGACCTTTTTTAACCATTTTTAAGTGCACAGTTTAGTAAATTACATAGTGATAGATTCTAACCATTATGTATTTCACTGCAGCATTACACTAACACTTTAACCAATCTACAAATGATATCTTCTAAATTCAGGAGACCTATCTTAATCTAGGCTGTCAGAAAAATCCTACCAAGCCACCCTCTCCTCTCGTAGTAATTAATCTCACAGAAACATGACAAAACAGATACAGAGAACTATCAGAATCAAAACCTATTACAGACCCACTGAAGAACTTGAACTCACTCTTCCAAAAGGTTCAAAGATCCCCCGAAGCATATCCTCAGTTATGTTAAAGTGTAACGAGCCCACATAAAGCCTCATAGGTCCAGCGCTTCCCTTTTGAAGATTATTTGCCATTGCTGCAGCTCTGTTTTTTTCTGCCTACAATTAAAACAGAACAAATTACACACCACACAGTGCTAATTCAAATAGTGTAAACAGACTAAATCCCACTCATTGTTTAAGTCTGCTTAACGACAACTAATGTCAAAGCCGAAGGTTAGGAAAAACATATGGCAAAGTCATACATAAAGCAACCACATACAGTATTTCATACTTAAGATGAGATCAATCTCAAAACTACATTATGCCATCAATCTCAAAATGCATGCTGATAGCAAAGATATTAAATGTAAGAAAGAAGTGTTTCTTGGAACTATCGCATATATTCAATATTCATTAAAATTATTGTACTCTAAAGATCAGTGCTACTCAAAGTATGGTATGCCGTCATTCACAAACTGTTACCAGCTTGAGAAAATAAGGCGCTCATGCCAGTATATAAATCAAACTGTGTACCTAAGCATTCAGTTCAGCTGTCATTTTTACCACAATAAGACCATCTCAACAAAAAAAAATAAGTGTTCAATTTACATTCTAACACAAGCTCCCTTTCTTGTTACAAACTGGGACACAATGAGTAATACTCCTGTACATAAGGTTAAAGTTAAATAAACTGAAAAACCTTATTTAATTTGCTGCTTCTCACCCCTTCCTCATTCTAATCTACACACTATTAGGTTTGTCCCCCTTCATCATAGGTAATAAACTGAGCAATGAGCGGTTCCCTATCTAGTTTATATACAATCACAAGATAAATACCCAATATCAACCAGTACAAGTTGCCATAAGTGACTCTGACTCAAGGTGACCCCATGCATATCAGCACAGAACTGTGCTCCATACGATTTTCAGGGGACTCAAACTTCAAACCTTCCCTTTAACAGCCAAATGTTATTAACTATTAGCACCATCCAGGGACATTACAAAAATGTGTTAAATCTGACCTATCATTATCTTCATTTTATGATGATAAAAATAGGCTTAACCAGTTATTTGGCCATGTTTGCATACAGCTTGTTAACAATGAAACTGGAATTTTCAGTCAGATTTGGTTTCAAAGCTTATACACAACTTTATAAAATAAATACATTTGATGAAGTAATAAGATTACTTAGGAATTGTTAAGTATTTCTGTGGTTTGAAAAGCAACCAACATGACTATTTTATAATTCTCAAGCTACTCTTTATAAAATCTGTATTCTCCATTTGAATTAAAAGTTACTTGTTAGTGATAAAAACTCGTGACTTTTAATACAAATTGATACTGAATGAGATCCTTAAGAATATTTTCACAGTATAATATCCTATAAAATGATACATCCCAACTTTTCCTCATTCAAATGATCTAAAGTGCTAATTTCTTTTCCCTAAAGCAGTACTAAATTACTGTGAGGTACCAGAAAAGTAAATAAATCATGACTTACATCAACTCGAACAAAAGATATTATCAAAATTAGATCTTATTTCAAGAAACGCTAAGACTGGTGGTTGTTCAGTGAAACTACTCAACATTATGTAAAATCATATGAAAGTGTTTATTGCAGAATAGTGAAAATACTAGCGAAATTATGAAAAATATCAAAATCATTCAATGTGAAAGATGGGAAGGAGAAAGCACATTAAACGCTTCTATCCTTTGCTAAATAAATCATCACAAACAATACAATTGCAGACCAAATCCTCAAGTTTTTTCATTAAAGACATTTACAGGTTATATTAAAATGGCACAGAGTAGTACTGAAAATCCAGTATAGCAAAGCTATCAAGGAAAAGTAAAAAAAAAAAAAAGTTGCCCTGAGAACATCTGACTCAAGGGGAGGGTAATATAAATATACGCAAGGCCTAAAACACTACACCAAACAAGTTACCAACATTTTTAATGATCAAATCCTTAATTAAAAGAAAATTTACCTGTGATGCTTGTACTATGATTGGCACTCCTAAGACGCGCTGGCCAGTTAATCCTATAGCTAGAGGCACTGAGCTAACATCGACAAACTCCACATAAGCAATTCCTTTGGAACGTCTTGAATTTCTATCAGAAATCATCCTCACATCGCGAACCTGGAAAGACATTTAAGACAAAGCTCTCAGTTCCTGCAACCACCCACTGTAAGCCATCTTAGATATAATTTCAAAAAGCGATTAAGAGGCATCTTAATGATGCAGCAAAAAGTCACTACAAACCTTTTTAAAATTGTCTAGGCCTACCTGATTTCCTAACTACATCTTTTGACGAATGTGTGGTACCATTTGTCAACTCTGACATGATTAACTTCCACATGATGCAAAACAGAAGTTATCAAAATCAAATTCCCTATCTAAATTCTAGCTAGTGTTAAATCAAAATAAAAGATTTGGGTGTTTAGATGTTTTCTCATTTTTATCTGCTTTACTGACAGTTATTAAGATCTTGCATACAACATCCATTTTTCTGTCCTTCCTAAATAGACTACAATTACCTTTCCTACTGTAGAGAAAAACTCTTCCAAATCCCTTGGCCGAATCCTTGCTGCCAGCTGCATGCAGAAAACAGTCCTTGCATCTCTTTCCTCAGGAGTTAAATTATCAATAGGCTCCCTAAAAGAAATGAATAATACAAAATTTTATTCTTTTTTAAATACATTTTCAGTAAACAGAATAAACTATCAAAACTATTCTAAAACCCAACTTCACAAAGATTTATATAAATGTCTATGAAATAATTCAATGTGACTAAATTCCTATTATTAGCAAATGATAGTTTACTATATGTTTATGATCCTATCTTCCACACTCTCAGTACAAAAAGCCACTGGTCCCGAAATCTTCAAAATGTTAATTTCTTCAGAACAGTAAATGGCAAGAGTCTGAAAGTACAATAATGTTCCTAACAAAATAACCCCTAACTAGCCACATATGCCAAACTGTAGAACTAAGAATCAGCAGAATATGTGGTCACTGAAAACTGGGATGCCTCCCCACAACAAAATTATAAAACCATAAGATAAAATTAAGATGTATGCCTAGACATGCTCTTGTAGTGAATAAAGCCTATCATGTTCTGGACGTTTATTTGAAAGCAAATAAATACCATACTCCACCTACAAAATAATGATATACCCCCTTGAGAAATCCAAAGCTAGTATTAAAAGGATTACTGCAAAACAAGGAAAAAAAAAAAAAAAAAAAAAACCTGGACTATATCCAGGAAATGAGATCTAAAAGGATTTTTCTTACGAGAGAAAACTAGAGTTAAAAGCCTCAATATTTGTTAACAAAGAGAGCTTTTAAAATCATAAATCTTTCCACCAAATCCTAGAATCCTACAGTATAATTAGAACATACCAAATACTCAAAGATAAAAAGATGCCCTTCAAGGGAAGCCAGAAATGTTGGTAAAGAATAATGCCAATACATGACAGAAATATTCCCTGAGCCAAAATGGCAGCCTGGAAAAATAAATTTTACGTTCTATTTAAGAGCAAGAGAATTCAACATTCAAGAACTTAAGAGCAATGCTTTAAAAAAAAAAAAACAATTTAAGCAAAATTTTAGAAATTAAATACTTTTTCTCAGGAAAGTAGACCAAATGCTAGAACTCATGTCTGTTAAAATGTTTTTCCTACATGTGGCTAATTCAAGTAATAATTCATTAATTCCAAAGTTAAGTCTATTTTACGTTTTTTATGCTGCTGTTGTGTGTTATGATTTCGACTCACAGTAACTCTACAGGACAGAGTAGAGCTGCCCCATAGAGTTTCCTAGGCTGTAATCTTTACTGGAGCAGATGGCCGGGTCTTTTCTCCTACAGAGCAGCTGGTAGTTTTGAACTGCCAATCTTTTGGCTAAGCATGTAACCACTGTACCACCAAAACCACCAAACCCACTGCCACTGAGTCATCTCCAACTCAAACCCACCCTATAGGACAGAGCAGAACTGCCCCACAAGGTTTCCAAGCCTATAATCTTTACGGAAGCAGACTGCCACATCTTTCTCCCGTGGGGCAGCTGGTGGGTTTGAACTTCTCATCTCTCAGATAATAGCTAAGCGCTTAACCACTGCGCAACCCCCAAAATCCAAACTTGCTGCCATTGAGTCAATTCTGACTCATAGCAACCCTATAGGACAAAGTAGAACTGCCCCATGGAGTTTCCAAGGAGCAAGTAGTGGATTTGAACTGCCAACCTACCTTTTGGTTTAGCAGCCAAGCTCTTAATCACTGAGCCATCAAGGCTCCTTACAGTTTTTAGCATCTATTACAAAAAACTTAAACATAAAAGGGAAATAAGACCACATACAGTATCTACACATTAAAATTAAATTTTTTCATTTTTAGTTAAAGATATTTTTCTTTTTGAACTACTGAAAATGTAGTGGAAATCCACACTGATTTAACAGTAGTACTAAAGAAAGCCAAATTTTTAAATAAACAGAAAAAAAAGACTTTGTACAGTCCAAATAACCATAATTAACTTTAGCAACACCATAAATTACAGAAGTTTTATAAAAGCTGAAAGGTGTAAAGAAAAGAAACAAGGACAACAACTACCTCACAGGGCTCTTGTCTTTTCTGAATGGACTTTTGCTTCGGGAACGTCGTCTGCTGCAAAGTTAAAAAAGTTTCAGAAGTTACCCAAACAAGTACATCACATTAATTCCTTGAAAAACAATTTAAACAATTCAGAAGTATGTTTAAAAACCTTAATTTGATGCTATGAGGCAACCCAATCTTTCCTCGGATGGCACTGTTAAATTTTGGTCCGGAGCTAAAAAGGAAACACAAAATTACACTAGTTACAGGTTTAGGGTCTTGCTATGATCGCGTTCATGCGCTCTCCTGCAGGTTTAACATTTTTCAGGCTGCTTATCTTTTCCATATCAATTTAAAAGGAAACGAGACTTTTTTGTTAACTCTATCCCAAGCAAGCTGCCATTATATTTATCCATCCTGGACCACTGAGAGGTGCCAAGACCAAAGGTTACAGCCTCAAAAATTTTAAGATTCTGAAAATGCTCACACCCAATTTCAGTCTATAGTCTTTTCTTTAAGTTACACGTTTATGAATATATTCTTGAAGTTTAAAAAATTTAAACATTAAAGTAAAAATCCACTCTCACACCAGTAGTAACTAGGATTAACAACTTGGTGTGTATCCAGGCAGGTCCTTTCTCAGGAATATACACGTGTGTGTATGTACACACACAAACAATATTCATGATTTTTTGTTTTAGGGGCTTCTTTTTTAAATTCTGGGAAGGTAATTCTTTACATAGTCATGAAATTTGGATTCTTCCACTTAGGAAGTCTTAGAGACTACATGACAGCAAATTTAGCACTATACTTCAGTTTATTGTGGCAAAGTATTTCACACTAACGATGTGAAAATAGTTTGCAAATTCTTCAGAAAAACTTCTTTAGGATTTAAAATGAATAACTAAAAGGGTATTTTCAAAAGAAATCACAAAGGTAGCTTTGTAACACACCAATAGTTTTTGCGCCTTTTTATTTTTAAAGCCCAGACTAAGTTTAAAGGGACAAGTCAGATGTCCCTTAGTGCTCATCCTGCTATCCATTCCATAAGGGTAGCAAAATGAAAATAAATGTTTAGCTGTCTGTGATCCACATCTGTATTAGTTTTCATAAACTTTACACCTACCTACAACCCCAAGCAGCTTCAAATAAAATTATTTTATATTAAACAGGTCTTTTGCCTTTTAGACTAAAAATAATTAAGAATATACATTTATGGGCTAAATTAGAAGTTCAAACAAGTATCTGTAAGCTATTTTCTTTCCCCCTAAATTAACAACATCAAGATGGTCTCAGTTACAGGCACCATAGTAAAAATCACAAGAAATCAAATATAGTAACTAAACCATCTTAAAATAAAACCAGACCCGGATCACAGGCAGACAGACCTCAGGTATCTTTCACTCAACATACCTAATACTATTGAGTTTACCATTTAATCCCCCTTCCCCATTTAGTTCATTCTGGTAAAAAGATTTAATACAATTCCATTTTAAGAATGCAGTAAATCTTTGTATTTTTGTTAAAAAGCAAAGAATTTTCTAATACAACATGTGAACTGAAATAACATTGGGTTCTTTTTCACCTCTAAAAGTTTATGAAATAAACCACTAAGAGGAACCTAGAAAAGTTTGAGTTTAACCCTTTTTATGTTAAAAATTAAAGAGCTGGGCTCAAAACTCAAAGTGTTATCAATACCAGTAAACATTTCATCAATACCAGTACTTTATTTATATTCTCTTCTCATTAGCAGCTTATCTGCCAAATGTTTCCCTCTTAAAAGATGAGGTAAACAAAAGCTTAGAAGTTTAAGTAACTTGCCCAAGTGACTGATTCAAGTCTGTTTTGTTTTTGAATTCCATGTTCTTAAACCATTCAAATTTACATCAGAAGTGTTCATTTTAATATATCCCAAATAGTTACAACAGTACATGCTAAGGGAAAAGAACACCACAAAGCACTAAGGACTGCAGTATTCAATCCCTGTTAAGTCTGTAGGCAGGCTCTTTCCAAGGGACTCAGTTGTTTGTGACTATTATGAACTTGTGGTTTTGTACTATCTGGTTTCCAAGTAACTTAAATTTAAAATTTCCACACTGAATTTTCTAAGCACTTTTTGGTTTATCTTAAGATTGAAGAATCTTAACGTCTGATGAGCCCAGAAAAGTACCGTATCAAGGTACAATAATGCATTAAAAACAAAAACCAAATCCACTGTTGTCAATTCTGACTCACAGGGACCCTATGAAGAGTGTGACATTTCGGTTGAAATAGCCAGACACACACCTTCAAAATTTACTGTTGACCATTTATTTTTAACAGAGTATCCACCTGAGCTTTAAAACTTATTAAATATACGTTCAGTAAAAAATACCATAATAGCTCACACACCTTTAGCATTCTCAAGTATTCGGCACTACAATGTACCAAGTTTTTTTTTGTTTTAAATCTAGTTTGGACTGGTATTCAATATTTTTAGGTGGAGTAACAAATTAAGTTTCAGAGAAATAAAAGTTCTATGTATTTTCATCTTACTATGTCTTTTCAATGCTGATATCCTTACTCAATTACTTTTTAACCAAATATACTCAATATACAATTTCGCAATTCAAATCTCTTGTGAGTTGCTATTTGGATAACCAGAGAATGACCCTCAAAACAAAGTCATCATTATTTTAGCTACATACTAAGGACTTCTGTAGCGGCCTCTGAATCTGCGATCTCGGCTTCTTGAGCGGCTCCGTCTCCTTTCTTTGCTTCTACTTCGCTTTCTTTCACGGCTTTTGCTCTTTTTCCTTTCTCTATCTCTACTTCGTTTCCGTTCCTTACTTTTGCTTCTCTTTCGTTCATGACTCCGGCTTCTGCTTTTGCTTTTTTTCCTCCTGAGAAGAAGAAAATACCATTATTCTGCTACTTTAAGAACCCATCAAGATGTGCTTCCTTTTGTGGTCAGAAATTTTTTTATCCTTTTGTAAATTCTGCTATTTTTACTATCATACAATGGTACATAATCATACCTAAGAAAAAAATTCCTACGTATAGTAATCAACACCCAGCTTTTGCCTTTACTACTGGAAAACAGTCAGTTGGCAAGGAATTATTTGAGAGATCCCCTAAGAGCAGAGACTGTAATAATCTCCTGGGAGTCCACTGCGGCTTTAACAAGGAGCATGACTTGTTGGTAGCTAAAGATCAAAACCTAAACTTTTATATAAAAAGTTCAACCAGTCATACAACAGGCCAAGAAATATTATATAATCTACAAGGTAATAAAATCAGTTACAATATGCTCATATTTTACATACTAGTTCGTGTACAAAAGTTTTTATTAAATACAGTAATTTCTCCTAAGTAAGCCAATTTTGACCCAATTTAAATGCAAGAATGTTTTATACTTTCAAAGGGCCATCTAATCATCAACATTTTGGTTTCACAGACAAAATTACAAGTAATGACAAAGAACCCTAAAAACGAATGCAGTAAAATGCATTTTGAGAGTTCCTAAACTTTAACATGACTATTTCAAATAGTTTAAATTTATGATTACACCAGAAAATGGAGTATGCCATTTTTAAACTACTTTTTTACAAGTCTGTGGGGTGCAATCAAAAACAAGGATCCACACCTTTACAGATCTTTAGAAAATCTCAAACTCCGAAACGCAAAAAAGCCAATCATATCTTTCTATTCATTTCTGTATTTTCCTGTATACCATCCATTTATTTCATAATTAAATATTATACTCTGTACCTCTGCTTTATCACCCAAATTTTAGAGGTGCCTTCAGATATTTCAATATAAATTAAGACATTTCAAAAGATTTATTCCACTAAAATGTTAATGACCATTAAACCATTTTGACGCTGTATCATTATTTGGAAGTTTAATTAACTGTTTAGTCCTTATCAAAGTTAGCACAAGAGCAAGTGAGGTCTGCCTCAGAGAACCTGTAAGCAGGTCATCTTAGAGTGCATTGAAAATAGAAAATGAAGACACCCACCTTCTGGAATCTTGAAACCCACACTCCAATCACAAGGAGATGTAGAGCTTTCCAAGGAGGCAGAAACTTTGTCTAAAATTTCAAGATAATCCACCTGACTGTCAGAAATTTATATGCTAGGTAGCACATGACAGAATATTAGGCTACACTCATCATTCATATAGAAATCATCAAAGCAATGCCCAGAAGGGCAACAGGTAACATTCTAACTTTGCTGCCTGAAAAACCTGACACAATCTCTTAGGCTAAAGAATTCTGAGCAACTAAACTCAAGTCCTAAATTTAATCAATTCAATCAGGGGGAAAATGTAAAAAGTGACTCCATCCTTCACAAATAAAGATGAACAAGTGAAGTTTTTGCTCTGCTCATAAATGGCCCATAGCAGAGAGGCAGCCAACCTATTTATCATGTTACAGACCCCAAAACTTACTCTGCCAAAAGGACGGACTTGAAAATTGGATAGCTAATTTTAATGTAAGATCTTCCTACAACTTTTTATAAATGAATCCCCACCCACATCTGAAGGCAACCCCAGACAGGTAAAAAGACAGCTTGAACACTACAACAGCATACTAAAACATTCAAAAATTAATGCTCTGCATAAAAGACCAGTAAAAAAACTTAAAGGTGCAAGAAATCAGTATACTTCTCTATAACAAATTCCACCTTCAAAGAACACATAGTTTAACTAGAGAGGAGTTATCGAAATCCACACTAATAGTCAAATCCTGTTACAACTTAAAAGGGACTTTCCAAAGTCTTTAGTGGCAGTGGAATTTTGTACTGAACATCATTGAAGTAAATGGTCCACTGGGCTGGGCCTTTGGACTTTTTGGTTATATGGCCTCTGCTGTAAAGGTGTTTTGCTATAACTGGATTTGACCTCTTCCATGTAAGAAGATCTAAATTTTAAATGCAAAGCATTCTGGAAAATAAGAAAAAAACAGAAAAGTCATTTATTCCAAAATTTATAGAAAATCCACACCACAGTAGCCAATATATTTTAATTGATGTCATTTTATTGCTGTCCTTGAGTAATTCCCTCAAGAGCTTAACTGAAGGGATGCTGGTTTAGCATCTGTAAAACTGGTTATACTAACAAATAATATTCCCATGAAGGCAAGCCCATATATTTCAAGTTTTGGGGTCTTGCCAAACTCAGGGTTGTACCTTTTCAAAAGGAGGCTAACTGGCAACCAATTCGTGTCATATTAAACTGAGTTCCTTTTACTATTACTGGGATACAATCAAGTATATGTGTTTAGAATCACAATTACTATTTTTAAATATAAAACATTTCCTCCAGGTACAGTCAACTCTCAATTTCTCAGAATGTGCATTTTCTTACTACCTTAAAAACTATATCCCAAAACTTTTAAGACAATGGCTCTTAAGACAATGAAGTTTAAAACCAAAAATTCAACAGGGCACCTTTGGTTAAGGCTTACTATATTCTGAAAACTAAAGCACAGGCAGAACATTTCAGTTGTTTTATATCTTATCTATCCTTAAATATAACCTTTTTTCTAGAGAATTTGAAAGATAAATTCCCTTCAGAAAAATGAGTGAAAAGTTCCCGACTGAACAAGATATTTAATCAACTATAATTAAGAAGTCTGACAAAAATATGTTCTATGTTTTAAAAGACTACTAGATTGTAGTTGGGAGTATTTTTAAAGGCTCTTCCCCTTAAAGAGAGTCCTAAGGCCAACTGCCAATTCTCTGCAGTCCCTTAAGGCTATTTATATTAGATAAAGGCCACTGAACATCACTCATCTAGACCTTATTACTCAATTTTCTTGTATGATTGAGAAAGTTTAGTCGTCTTGAGCTTAGACGCAGAATGAAAACAGTATAAGCTGAAGCATAAACTGAAAGTGATGTGAGAGGCAATGAGTGACATCTAAAAATGGTACGACAAAGAAGCAAAGCCTAAGCCCAAAAGTATATACGTCCTCATCATTTTGGAACTTAGGGTGAAATCTTTATTCACCCATTACGGCCTGACACCTAAATTGGGTAACTTTCAATCTATATGGATGCCTCTTCCTACATTTCCTTTTGACTACAGAATTGCAAAATAGAAAACATGAAACTCTTACTTTGTAAAAAGGTAAAACCAGGTGACATAAATCCTGCAATTGGTTGATACCCTCACACCACAACTCAAGAAGAAACCTAAGCTGATTCCCACGTCCACTTATGACTGGTGAGAAACTGTTCAGACTCCTACCAAAGCTTGTGCTAAAAAAACAGGCATTTTCTACAAATCTTATCATCTTTAACCTACTGCTACCATGTTATTAGTTTTAAGGGAATTTTAAAAGTAATATTGGCTTAGCAAGCCCTGAGTAATCTGATTCAACGATTTTCTCATCTATTTTATGAAATTATATCAATCTACGTAACACAGTTGTGAAAACGCATGAGGTAGCGTATTATGAAGCACTCTGAGCTCTTAGTAGGAACAGAGCCAAAAGGAACCAAGTAGCTACTTTATCATCATTTTTCATTATGGTATCATGGGGTCACGAACATGACAAAATGTTTTAGTATGTAATCACAAACACAGGCTAATAACACAATTTAATACCTGTAAAATGACCACATGAAATGAGAATCATTATCTTAGAGCTGAAAATAAACTTCAAAAATTGACAGGATCCAAACTTTTAAAGTGGACCTGGTTTAAACTGTTACATATTTTTTATATGTTGTGTTCTGTATCAGCCTATAGCAGAGATTTCATATCCTGGGTTACCACCCTAACCCAAATAAATTGCACAAGCATTCTTAATTTTTTAAAACTCCGTTCTCACAGTATTAGGCTTATTCAAGTTTAGAAAGCATTAAGACAATGAAAGTTATATGACAGAAACATAACATAAATTTGAGTCTTAAGCTTTACCACAAAATGGGCCTTTAAGCAGCAAGGAGCAGAAATGACTCATAGGTCTGGCTCCTTCAGTGATTTAGGGCAAATTGCTTTCACTGGCCTGGTTATTACCTTTTCTAATTTAACTTTTCTTACTCCTTTTAAATCCAATGGATATGATAGTTTTATTAATAACATCTTCAAATATTAAGCCAAGTTACCAAGAGAAGCTCCAGTATAGGAACTTAACTAGATTGTCATGGATGGACTGGGGCGAAGGTGTCCAGAAGGCCCCTAAAACCATGTCCAAATATCTAGGAAAGAGCCCATAGTTTTACATCCTCAAAGAGCTTCCTGTCCCAAAAGGTAAAGAACCACTTTTCCAAAAGAGGCCAAAAAAAAAAAAGAGCTTCAGAAGAAAACCTTAGTTTGATGCTTTAGACACAGAATAGAACATAAAATCCCAATCACAGAAAGTTCACCCCCCGCCATGTCCCATTTTTATAACTCACTTTTTGCTACGTTCTTCATGGCCGTTAGCACTGCTCAACTTGTTCTCATCCTAAGCAGGGTTGATAGAAGAACATCATGAGGACGAAGTGGAAACATTTCAAGTTGTCAAAGGGTAAAGGGAACAGGAATAAGAAAATACAAAACAATTTTAAAACTAATTACTTAGTTATAGTTTGACATGGAAGGCTATAAAAAAATTTAGATGGATATGTGTTTAACCACTTTGTTGCTTACAGTTAAATCATCAAAATACAAAAATAAAAAGCTCTGCATATTAACAGGTTAAATTTTAGTTATTTTCTTATATATCTTAGATATTAAGTTATCCACATTTACATTGTTGAAGTGGTTAAATAAAATTTCTATAAAACATGAATGAAGTCCTCTTTTGAGTTTTATTCCATGTGCTATGGTCCCTTTGGTCAGTACCATGGCTCTATTTCTGCCTAAGCCCCAAGTGGCCATGCTAGCAGCCAGCCACTATCGATTTCCTGTGACCGATGCCATTCCTGAGATCTTCGCCCATTTCCGTTGGAGGGTTGGGACTGTAAGAGCTTGATGCCACCTCTGTCACACATCTCGCCCTGAAGCAAACAGGGATTCACACTGCTTTAGTAATGTTGACTCCCAAGAACCCAAGAAAGTCAATTAATAATCCACCAGTCCAGCCTAAACATTTCCTATTTCCATACCTGTTTACATGGAATTACATCCATGTTAAACTAAGACACAAGAATCTTAACATTAAAATAGAGTAGCTCTTCAAGAGTCTAAGCATTATAAAATTACATAAAAACTACCAAGAATTCATCCAAATTGGTACCACATGGTCGTGCTACACACTCCAAAACAAATGTATTATTTTTAAAAGGTTTAGTGCAATGTTTATTTTAAAGTTTAATTACATCAGTTACAGGAGCATAACTGCTAACTTACAAAGTTTACAGTTTCTGACACCAGTGATAATGCATGCATACTGCTATTTTCACCACCAACTGGTGAAAGAATGAAAAGACAGTTTACTTTTACTGCTATACTGAAATGGGTCAAAGACTAAATATTAGCCAAAATAATTCCTTTGTAGTTTTTAGTGTGAAATATTATGGCAGGGCCTAATTTAAAAAATAAAACAATATAGAGAACAGTAAAACAGTCAATAAGTGACTCTAAACTGTGATACTGCCTCTTTTCGCTTAAAAAAAAAAATTCTATTCAGGGATCCAAGAATTTTAGTAATTTTTAACTCAGCAGATAGTTACCTGCCTGTTTTAAGATTTACTATCACCAGTCTTACATTAAAAAAAAAAAATTCAAATCTCACCCATTTCTTCTGTTAAGAGTTATTTAAAGTTTACTTGCCACAGACTGGTTATGCTTTGTGATTCTTGGACCCCTGCTATTTTCCCAAACCACTACATTCACCTTTTTGCTATACCAAACTGGAGCTGGTAATTCTTAGTTGAGTCATTTTACCTAGGGGACCACGGTACAGCGATAAGTCACTCAATTACTACCTTATGATTGACAGTTCACACTGGAATCAAAGGTGAATTCATGGGAGTAGAGGTGAGATATCGTTAGGCAAGTCTACAAAGAGAGATAGATGGGCATTTATTCATCACGCTGAAGTGAAACTACTGCACAATATTATTACATCAATATCATATATTTACTTTTGTAAGTTATACGTAATGCATCTCTGATAAGGTAAATCAAGAGGGCTCCGGGGAGGTTAGTTTACATTTCAGCAGTAGTTTCGTGAATATGCTAAATAAGAAATATATAAACCTCATCGACATGTTTTTTCTCACCTTCTTGTAAGGAGCCTCAAGCATTGCTTCAATATCAATATCGTCTGCCATTTTCTCCAAACGCCTATAAAAAAAAAAAAGACAATTTATAAGTAATGTTTTTCAATTTTGCTTACCCGACATCCTCCAAAACTCCAGAAAAGCCTTCAAAAGCCATAGACTATAGTGGCAAGACGCACTTAATCGATTTGGCTTATGTAAGTAAACCTGAAACGCCTCTTACACCAAATGCAGGAAAATAAAAGACTTCAATGTCCGGCAAAAAAGCTTACAATAAACTCCAAAAAGCAGTACCCTGAAGTCTCGCGCAAAGGAGCTTGGCACAGCACCTCTCCGCGCAAAACCCGCGCTGCCATATTAGGGGCAAAAGGAAACTCCCTCGGTTGGGAGGGGTTGAGTGCCAAGGAGGCGCTCGGCTGGCGCCATGTTGGGAGGTCGCGGCAAGCCCAAGCCTCGAAAGGGCAGGTCGCCATCTGCCCGGAGACCTCTCTGGGGTCCCTGCTCCCACAAGAATCTTGCCTCGACACAATCGAAAACCAAGGGCGCGGTCGCTGAAACGCGGCCCATTTCTCGAGAGCACCCCTCCCGTCACTAAAGGCCGCCTAAGGGGTGCCCCTTTAGCACAGAAAAGAATCAAACGCTAGGAAAGCTCTCGCAAAAAGCAGGTCCCCAGCGCCCCCTTACCTGTGAGGACTTTCGAGCGCCTGTGGGGCTCGTATTCGGGAAAGATTGTCTTCTGCAGCTGCTACTGCTGCCGCCGCCGCTGCTACCGCTGCTGTTGCTAATGTTAAGCCGCTAGGCCCAGGCCGCGATACCGCCCAGCCCGAATTTCGGGCTCCGAGGGCGGCGAGGCCCGAGCGGATCTAAAAAAAAAAGTGGGGTTATATGAGCCCGCGCGGAAGAGCAGGACAGCGGCTGTGGCAGCTCAGGATCCACCCCTGCGACAGCGTCGACAAGCTCCCTGAAATGGCGGCCGCTGCTTCCCCGTACTCACATTCACCAATACACATACACACAAACACACGGGGACGCCGGAGCCTTCAGCACGGGCTCTCGCGAGAAGTTCTGTAAGTATCAGGCCAGAGCATCCGAAATATCGCGAGATCTAACTGTGCCACCGCGGGCTCCCCCACCCCAGCGACGATGGCCCAATCTAGCGCAATGATTGCGCCACAGAAGTTCCCATCCCCCACACAGTAATGCCGCCTTTGACTCCCCCGCCCTATAGACGTCCAATCTCGCGAGACGGCGCAAGTCGCTAAGGCAAAGGCAGTTGGTGCGTTTCCTGTCAATCTCTTAGAAAAATCCACGCTGAATGGACCTCGGCGGTCACCGCCTCTTCGTGGTACCTCCTCTGAGGTTTCCCTATCAGAGCTGATTTCCCTCCTCTCCTCCGAGCTTCCCACCCAGGTGGTTGTCAAGGTCGCAATAAGGGAACCTAACCATATGGCGATGGGATAAAACGATCATATTCAGATGATGCAGGTGAAGACGAAGGGAAAAGCATAGAAGAGAGAAGGCATAGAAGAAGAGACTGGACAGGGGTACGGGCCAATGGTGTAGACTAAAAATTAGATGTCCCTACCTTTTGGAGCCAGTAGACTAGGCACATAGCGAGATTCGAAAAACTCCTGGCAGGAGTGGAGAAAGGCGAAGAGCAGGTGAAAAACACAAGTTTGGTACCCCTTAGCAATGAGTTAGCTTTGTGTCTACACTCCCCCAAACTATAATCAGGCCTCGATTTATGTCAGGATTACTATTGTTTCTAAAAAAATGTTCTCTTTTCCATCGGACTTGGCTCCTCGACCCTAAATGCCTGGCAGAGAGTAGAAACTCGCCACTTGTTCTGTGAAAGAGAAGGAAAGGACAAGTCATTGGCTATAGAGTTTTTTCCTTTTTCCCCCTAAATAAAAAAAGTAAAAAAAAAAACCTCGATGTCTTCAAAAATGCAAGAGAAGTTTGTTAACACTTAAAAGCTTAATGATCAAGGGCAAAGATTTGAAATAAGATCGTGGTTTTCTGTGTTACAACACTGTGACTTTGGACACGTAAGTTAACCTCTCAGAGCAGATTTTTCATCTCTTACGAAACGGGGTAATATTAGCTAATATTAAGCTAAGGTCTTTAACGAGCCTTGGTGGTCTAGTGGTTAAGAGCTCTGATGCTAACAAGCCGCTCCTTGAAAACCCTTAAGGGTATAATTCTACTCTGTCTTACTGGGTCGATATGAGTTGGAGTCAATGGCAAGGGATTTGGATTTTTGGGTAAACTCCTTAAAGCCTACTAAGGCCTTTAACACCACTACTAAATTCCCAGGGCTTAGTCCCTTGCCCAAACCAGTGTACTCTCCATAAACGTTGAATGAAGACCCAGTAGGAGGATACCAATTGCCAGTCCAGTCATTCCAACCCATGACTGCCCCATGTGTAGAAAAGAACAGAGTAGAACTTGCTCCGTAGGATTTTAAACGGCTAATTTTTTTGAAAGTAGGTCTCCAGGTCTTTCTTCCCAGGTACCTCTGGATAGACTTGAACCTCCAAACTTTCAGTTAGCCTCTGGGCACATTAACTATTTGTACCACCCAGGAACTCCTGTGAGTCAGAATCCAAGGGATGGCAACTGGTTGTGGTGGTGATAATTCCAGTATTGTGACGGGTTTATTCTGCAAATATCAAAACATAAAGGTGGCCTTTCTTAATTTTTTTAGTTTGTTTGGAAACATGACAAACCGAAATACCTTAGCCTCTAGACTTTTTATTTGGGAAGATGAATAATTTAAGCTCCAAGTCAGCCATTCAATTGAATCCCTTAAATTGTTTTTTGTTCAAGGGCCATCAGAGTCAACTTGTAGATTTAGCATACAAGAAATGCCAGCCAGAAAATTAAGTATCCAAAATAAAAGTTTTTTTTTTTTTTTTTTTTTTTTAATATTTAAAAACATTGTAGGCTTTTCATTCACTTTGCAAAATCACCCTCACTCTGTCGGGTCATGGACTTTCTAAATAAATTAATTCCTCTTTCGTCATTTTGTTCTCAAGTCATTTGCAGCAAAAAATAGTTCAGTAAAATCATCAGCACCATCAGGAATATTATTTTGTTTTATATCTCAGAAGGCCACAGCAAAACCACAGGGCCTAGGGTGCAGGAGGTATCGCATATTATATTTACAGAATTTAGCTAAAGATTAAATGTGAATTTTTTTGTTCTTTTTTTTAGTTTTTACTGAACTTTAAGTGAAAGTTTACAAATCAAGTCAGTCTCTCATACCAAAATTTATATGCACCTTGCTATACGCTACTAGTTACTCTCCCCCTAATGAGACAGCACACCCCTTCTCTCCATTCTATTTTCGTGTCCATTCAACCAGCTAAATGTGAATTTTTGGATGTCCATGTATAACTTTAAAAGGAGACCTGGTGACACAGCAGTTAAGCGCTCAGGCTGCTAACCAAAAGGTCAGCAGTTCGAATGACGAGCTGCTCTTTGGAAACCTTCTGGAGCAGTTCTACTCTGTCCTTGAGGGTCGCTGTGAGTTGTCTCAATGGCAGTGGATTTGGTTTTTGGTATAGGACAGAGTAGAACAGCCCCATAGGATTTCCAAGGAGCAGCTTGTCATTCAAACTGCTGACCTTTTGGTTAGCAGCCAAGCTCTTTAACCACTGTGCCACTGGGACTCAACTCCACCCTATAGGGTCGCTATAAGTGGAAATTGACTCAATGGCAGTGGGTTTCGTTTGGTATGAGTTTTATGGACAGCAAACTATTTCTGGTTGCTTGGATTTTAAAAATTAATGTTGAAATTACATGAGTAAGTGTATTTTTAATCCAGTTTTCCTTAAGACTTACGATTCTTACAAATGTTTTTGTTCTATTTATGAATCTAGCTAGAATTTTAAAATCACTTTTACTTTTTCCATTAATACTGAGTTAAATTCAACTTGAATAGAATAAACCTTCAAAAAAATCAGTCCCTTTTGGCAGGGATTTGGGGGCCACAGTTTCAGGGGACATCTGAGTCAATTGGCATAATAAAATCTATTAAGAAAACATTCTGCATCCCACTTGGGAGAGCAGCGTCTGGGGTCTTAAAGGCTAGCAAGTGGCCATCTAAGACGGAGCGAAGGATGCATCCACCTGGATCAAAGGAGAATGAAGAACACCAAGGACACAAGGTAATTACGAGCCCAAGAGACAGAAAGGCCCACATAAACTAGAGACTAGATCAGCCTGAGACCAGAAGAACTAGATGGGGCCCGGCTATAACCGCTGACTGCCCTGACAGGGAACACAACAGAGAACCCCTGAGGGAGCAGGAGAGTAGTGGGATGCAGATCCCAAATTCTCATAAAAAGACCAGACTTAATGGTTTGGTTGAGACTAGAAGGACCCCAGTGTTCATGGCCCCCAGACCTTCTGTTAGCCCAGGACAGGAACCATTCCCAAAGCCAACTATTCAGAGAGGGATTGGATTGGACTGGACAATGGGATAGAAAAAGATGCTGGTGAAGAGTGAGCTTCTTGGATCAAATAGACGCTTGAGTCTATGTTGGCATCTCCTATCTGGAGGGGAGATAAGAGGGCAAAGGGGGTTAGAAGAGTGGAGGGAAGGAACGGGCTGTCTCATTAGGGGGAGAGCAATTAGGAGTATATAGCAAGGTGTATATAAATTTTTGTATGAGAGACTGACTCAGTTTGTAAACTTTCACTTAAAGCACAATAAAATTTTTTTAAAAAATCAGTCCCTTTTAAGGTAGACAAATTTTCTCAATCTTAGTATGCATTTACCAATTTAATGTATTTTAATAATTTTTGAGTACTTTAAAACCTTTCCACATATGGAAACAAGTCTTCTAAATCTAAGAAATTAAAGTCAGAAATATAATGAGCCTTAAATTTTCATAAAATATTCTAATATTGTTTATTACCTTACAATGGGTCTTATACTTTTCCATTTGAAATCACAAGTATCAAGTCAATTACTTAACTGTACATTTTTTTATCGTGCTTTAGATGGTTTACAGAACAAATTATGTTCTCATTAAACAATACACATATTGTTTTGTGACATTGGTTGCCAATCCCACAACATGTCAACACTCTCCCCTTCTCAACCTTGGGTTCCCCATTGCCAGCTTACCTGTCCTCTCCTACCTTCTCGTCCTTGCCCCTGGGCTGGTGTGCCCATTTAGTCTCATTTTGTTTTATGAGCCTGTCTAATCTTTGGCTGAAGGGTAAACCTCAGAAGTGATTTCAGTACTGAGTTAAAAGACTTCAATACTGAGTTAAAAACTCTCGAGTTTTCTCCAGTCTCTGTCAGACCAGAGAGCCTGGTCTTTTTTTGTGAGTTAGAATTTTGTTCTACGTTTTTCTCCAGCTCTGTCTAGGACCCTGTATTGGGATCCCTGTCAGAGCAGTCGGTGGTGGTAGATGGGTGCCATCTACTTGTGCTGGACTCAGTCTTGTGGAGCCTGTGGTAGTTGTGATCCGTTAGTCCTTTGGACTAATCTTTCCCTTGTGTCTTAGTTTTCTTCATTCTCCCTTGCTGCAGTGAGGGTCAATTGCACATTTTAATCGTTGTTAGTTGCTGTTGCCACCCCATGCGTGCAGAGTAGAACTGCTCCATAGGGTATTCGAGGCTGTGACCTTTCAGGAGCAGATCACCAGGCCTGTGGTCTGAAGCACCTCTGGGTGGGTTTGAACTGCCAACTTTTCAGCTAGTAGTGGAGTGCTTACCCATTTGTGCCACCCAGGGACTCCACATTTTAAATAGAATATCTAATACAATAAGTTTTCTTAAATATTACAATTTAAATACAGATATTACAAATTATTCCTCAGTTTAATATGCAAGCAGTAAGACTTCATTTCTGTATTTAGATTTAGGCAATCCCTAAATAAAAACACTTATTAAGAAAAGGGTCTTATTATGTCAAAAAATTTGAAATTAATATCCCAGGAGAATTCAGACACTATCTCAGAGGACCAGGTTGCTTCTTGGCCAGAGTTTTTAACCTGGATCAAAGACCTGTAGTCTAGCTGGTAGACTATAGCAATTCTTTTTGAGCCACTGATGGAATCAGTCAGTCTTTTTTTTTCTTTAATCACTAAGCTTTTATCTATTCAATTTGAATTTAACTGAATATTAATGGAAAAAGTGAAGATGATTTTAAAATTCTAGTTAGAACCATAAATATATAAAACAAAAACATTTATAAGAATTATAAAGTCTTAAGGAAAACTGGATTAGAAATACACTTGTCTAATCTTAGTATCAATTTTTTAAATGCAAGTAACCAAAAATTGTTCATAAAACTCATACATGGACAACAAGCCCATTTTATACAGATGGAATTATTTTTACCATCCGCATACTCTGATTTCAAATTAAGCCCTTATCTAATTCTTTTATGATCTTTTTGAACTTTGCTTGATTTGGGTAGATGAAATTTTGTCATTCCCCATCCTTGTTCTGTAAGTACCTGATTCAGTCATCAATCTGCTGAATCTGACTCATTGAATTTGACATTGGTTTCAAATATTTGTCCATCTATCGGCTACAATCTCAAGGGCATTCTAGTAACATGTCCCAAAGGAATTTGCATCATTTTATGAATGGTCAGTCCTTGAGAAGATGCTTCAGAGGTCCACCTCTAGCCGTTTATTTGAGGTTGATACCATGGGCTGCAACTCTCCGAATAACTTTGCCTGGGATCACTGTCAAAGAATCCCGGCCTCAAACTCAGGGTATAATTTCTTAAGATCCTGTGTGAGCTAGAGGGGGAAGCAAAAATTGATGTTCTTCCATAGTTCAAATTTAGTTGAAAAATAATGTTTTGAACTCCTCATAGTTAAAACAAACAAGAAACTAAGAGCACTCAAAAATAAGGTGACAATGCAGCTCATTTATATACTCCATGGGCAAAAGGATTGCCTAAAACATCATTTTAGATTGAAAATACAGGCAGTCCAGGTTATGAATTGACTGGACAGCAATGGATTTGGTCTTTTTTTTCTCACTTGCTCTTTAACGCTATGTAAATCTGCCCTCCCTCTGAAAGAATTGAGCCGGCCCCTACTCCTGAGAAGTTCTTCGTCGTAATCACCTTCACTTGCAGCACATGCAGCTTTTAAATCATTGCAAAGGCTTCAAGCCTTTTCTTGCACTAAATAAAGTACACCTAAGGCTAAACACGAACCGTATGCACCTATTCTAACTTACCTACGAATTCGCCTTAAAGACACAGGAACAGATCTTGCCTGTAACCTGGGTCTGCCTGTAAAAATGAAAAAATTCTATACACTATAGCTTAAAATATAATTTAAAAGTCTTTTTCAAGTTTACCGTTCAATAAGTGCTTATTTAGTAGCTTCAGAATATGTGAGACAATTCATGAGTACAAAAGAAAACACCTGAAAAAACACAAAACTGTATTTAAGATACTGTCTTGTATAGTGCTAATAAGATTTTGCATGAGCACAGTACCTTGAACATCATAGTATAAACAGTAACATATTTATATACCACCTCACAGTTCATAAACTAGTTTGTATACATTATCCCATTTATTCCTCTAAATCTGTTATATAAATGCACTGAAGAAAATTGAAGTGATCAGACGGTGATAGAAGTGATCACAGAATCTGCTTCTGGAAGGAGCTGATTGACATAAGTTGTCAGAGCAACTAAGGAGTATTTTTTTTCAACATTTTATTATGAAAATTTTTAAATAGAAAAGTTTGAAAATATATACATACACCTATTTCACAATTAACTTTTTATAAATGTTTGCTTTTTTTTTTATCCCTTTACCACAAACCTGTCTATCCCTCTGTCCATCCATCAATTTCAACTTTTGTACGCTTTTCCAAGTAAGTTGTAAACATCAGTACGCTTCACCCAAAACACTTCAACACAGCACATTCTTGACTAGAGTTTAATAATTATTCACAATTCTTTTTTAGAGAGGCAAATTTTACATATGATAAAATGTACAAATTGTAAATGTATCTATAGATGAGTTTTGACAAATGCATACAAGTTAGGTAATTTTTTTTTTAATAATTTTTGTTGAGCTTTAAGTGAACATTTACAAATCAAGTGAGTTTGTCACATATAAGCTTATATATACCTTACTCCATACTCCCACTTACTCTCCCCCTAATGATTCAGCCCTTCCAGTCTCTCCTTTCGTGACAGTTTTGCCAGTTTCTAACCCTCTCTACCCTCCCGTCTCCCCTCCAGACAGGTGATGCCAACACAGTCTCAAGTGTCCACCTGATACAAGTAGCTCACTCTTCATCAGCATCTCTCTCCAATCCATTGTCCAGTCTCTTCCATGTCTGATGAGTTGTCTTCGGGAATGGTTCCTGTCCTGGGCCAACAGAAGGTTTGGGGACCATGACCACCGGGATTACTCTAGTCTCAGTCAGACCATTAAGTCTGGTCTTTTTATGAGAATTTGGGGTCTGCATCCCCCTGATCTCCTGCTCCCTCAGGGGTTCTCTGTTGTGCTCCCTGTCAGGGCAGTCATCAGTTGTGGCTGGGCACCATCTAGTTCTTCTGGTCTCAGGATGATGTA
The DNA here is from genome assembly GCF_030014295.1 of Loxodonta africana. Taxonomy (NCBI): domain Eukaryota; kingdom Metazoa; phylum Chordata; class Mammalia; order Proboscidea; family Elephantidae; genus Loxodonta; species Loxodonta africana. The sequence goes on from NC_087365.1 coordinate 34,984,913, forward strand.
AGTCTCTAGTTCATGTGGCCCTTTCTGTCTCTTGGGCTCATAGTTGTCGTGTGACCTTGGTGTTCTTCATTCTCCTTTGATCCAGGTGGGTTGAGACCAATTGATGCATCTTAGATGGCCGCTTGTTAGCATTTAAGACCCCAGGTGCCCCATTTCAAAGTGGGATGCAGAATGTTTTCATAATAGTATTATTTTGCCAATTGACTTAGAAGTTCCCTGAAGCCATAGTCCCCAAACCCCCGCCCTTGCTCCGCTGACCTTTGAAGCATTCAGTTTATCCCGGAAACTTCTTTGCTTTTGGTCCAGTCCATTTGAGCTGAACTTCCGTGTATTGAGTATCAAAGTTAGGTAATATTTTAAATAAAGTGAAGGAATGGTAGAAGCAGGCACAGAGGACCAGAGAAAGCAATATACTTTATCCCAAAATATTCTGACTTGACATCTAGAGGAATGGATAAAAGCATGGCAGATAGGAGGCAGAACATTGTTTTAAAAAAAAAAAAAAAAAGTCTGCTAACCAAAGCAAAAAGAAATGCAAATAAGCATAACATTGCGGAAGAACTGAGATTTAAGCAAATCTAGCAACAGGGAGGAAGATTCTGCTGACAAGGCATCACAAGACGAAGATATACCTTGAAAATGATGGCTGGCAAGCTAAAGTAGCATCCACCCACAGTGGTTCTGAATGAAAAGCATGTAATTCCATGATATGAGCGAATGACTCTGTATAATGAATAATCCAGAATGACATAGCATCTCCGAAAAGATTTACCTAATAGACACGTTCTTTTTTGGAACTGGAAAAAAGATCCATAGCAATCATTTTCTGGAGGAGGCCCAGAGAGATGGCATGACTTGTTCCAACATCTCTAGATAACCAGATCCTACCTCTTTTTTATTTTATTTTTTTTACCTCAACATATGAAGAGCTCTGGTGGTCCAATGGTTAAGTGCTCAGCTGCTAACTGAAAGTTTGGTGGTTTTAACCAGGACAAAGATGTGGCAGTCTGCGTCCATAAACCCGATGGAAACCCTATGGGCAGTTCTACTCTGTCCTATAGGGTTGCTGTGAGTTGGAATTGACTCGACGGCAGTGGGTTTGGTTTGGGTTTTTACCTCAATATGTAAATTAAACATCATACTTGGAATATGTGTAGCATGACATGACTAGTATGCCAAACCCGTTGCCGTCAAGTCGATTCCAACTCATACCAACCCTATAGGACAGAGTAGAATCGCCCCAAAGGGTTCCAAGGAGCTACTGGTAAGTTTGAATTTCCAATCTTGTGGTTAGCAGCTGAGCTCTTAATGACTATGCCACCAGGTCTCCTGACTAGTATGCAGTGGTTGTAAAAGAAATAAGGGATGTTCCAAGGACCTCTGGAATCTGGTGCCAGATGCCCTAGGGAGATCAGAAATGAAAACCCCCCAAATCCCTTGCTTTCCAGTACATACCTCGGCTCATGTCATGGCTTCATCCCCCATTTTCAGGATACTGAAATCATTCCTTAAACAAATATATATTGAATGTCTACTATGTGCCAGTCACCAAACTAGACGTTGGGAAAACAATAAAGAGCAAAAATAGTCATGACCCCTGCCCTCCTGGAGTTTACAATCTAGCTGCAGGAGGCAGAAATGCATCAAAAGATCATACAAATAAATTTTAAAAAGTGCAGCTGTATCAAATGCTGCAGGAGAAGTTGGTGGTGTTATGAGAATATGTAAGGAATGGAGGTAAAAACTGCAGGACCTAACATTTATTTATGCTGTGAGGAAAAGTAGTCAACTACGTGAAGAACATTCTAGGCAGAGAACAGAATATGCAAAGGCCTTGTGCAGAAGGAACCATGTTGTCTTTAAGGGCCTGAAAGAAGGCCATGTGTCTATATGCAGCAAGAAAGATTATGAAGAGTCAGACCATGAAAGGCTTTCTAAACCAGGTAAGGTGAGTCACTAATAACTTACCTACATTTTGTCTCAATTCCAAATCTACCCTTTTGCTTTGTGATTTTGGGACTGGGACTTTGTGGTTTGCCAGATGGCTGTTAGGCTGCCCCAAAAGAGAGCACTTAAGGGGTTCTGAAAGACTGGAGGAGGAAGGAGGGAAGCTTCCTTCCTGTTTGATCCCTGTTCCTATTAGCGGATTCCCAGCTATACTTCTTCAGTCTGGCAGTGGCAATGCCTTCCCATTACAGCAGCTGAATCCAGTTTGCAGTTTTGGGGACACTTGCAGAATCAGTCTCAATGAAATAGAGATACCAGCACCAGCTGGCCGGTGCTCCTGGCTCACAGGTCTGGGTCCCAGTCCCACAGAGTTCTTCCTCTGAATTCAGAGACACAAACACCAGCAGAATTATGCCTCATCATCAGAGGTCTGAGTTTCAGCTCTGTTTGGCCTCTCTTCTAATAACCTGTTTTAATAATTTCAACTCTTCCCATTGTTCCTTATTCCTGCAAGAGGTAGCTGTTCCTATAGCTATTACCTCCATTTTACCTTAGATTTCTCTTTTTAGTTTTTCAGTTACCTAATTAATTAACACTCCATTATATTAAATTCTGTTTGTTCAAATAACTGGTATGGTTTCTATATCCTTACGAGACCTTGATTAATATATAAGGATCTAATATTTATCCTTCAAGGTCTAGTCCAAATGCTACCTTCTTTCCTCATTATCCTCAGTTGAAATAGTTCTCCAGTTAATTCTTTTTTTTTTTTAATTGTGTTAAAAACTATATATAACAAAACATTTGCCAATTCAACAATTTTTACATGTACAATTTAAAGGCATTGATTATGTTATCATGTTACACAATCATTACTGTTATCTTTTTCCATATTATTCCACCAGCATTCCAGTTCTTAATGTTATTCTTAAGGCCTATGGGTTTTTGTTTTCATAACCATATGCCCAATCACACTCGTATGCCTAATCACACCCCTTTGTTGCCTTATAATTACATTAAAACTCCTTCATTCAAATTAACTCTCCGTGGTGGATCTAAGAGAAGAATAGGTTCAGAGCAAGCAGGAACAGACATGAGTTCTAAACAGTTCTCCTACATATTGTAATTCTTTGCAATTTACTTAAACCCTCAGTTAAATATCATCTTCCTCAGCCTCACAGATGGTTCTAAGGATTAAGTAAAATAATGCAGAGAGAATTAAATATGTGAAGCGTTTAACACAGTGCTTAACACAGTGCCTGACACATAGTAAACATTCAATAAATATGAACTATTATTATTGACAATAATGTATAATTCATCTAGCTATGTAGGCCACGACCTAATTTTAAGTATACTCATCACATTCTCCCTTGCAGACTTCCTTTTACACTATCTACTCCGGTCAACTTGCCTCCTTGGTGTTCCTTTAATAAAAAATATTTATGCCTCCTAGAGCCATGGCACTTGAAGCTTCACCTAGAACCCTCTTCTCCAAGATATCTGTAGGTCTTGTGCCTTCCAATTTCTTTAAGGTCATTGATCAAATCTTACCTTCTTGTGAGGCCTTCCCTGACCATCTATTTAAAATGGTAACTCTCCCTAACTTCTTATTCCACTTTTCTACTTTATTTTTCCTTCAGAGCGTTGTTGTCATCTGACATACTATATATTTTACTCATTTATTTGTTCACTGTCCATCTCCTACCGTTAGAATATAAGCTCCATGAAGGCAGAATTTTTGTTTATTTTGTTCATTGTTGTATCCCCAGGGCCTGGAACAGTATCTGAAACTTGGTAGGGGCTCAATAAATAGCTGCTGAATGACGAATGACTAACTGGTTATTAGCTATGACTCACTACTTTTTTTTTTCACTACCTGTGGTGTGCTAGTAAGCCTGCTCTCCACACACACACACACACACACACAAAAAGCCTAATTTGTAGTGTTTGTTCATATCCATAGCATAAATATTCCTACTATGGCCCATTTGGAGCCCTGGTGGCACAGTGGTTAAGAGCTCTGCTGCTAACCAAAAGGTCAGCAGTTCAAATCCACCAGCTGCTCCTTGGAAACCCTGTGGGGCAATTTTGCTCTGTCCTATTGGGTCGCTATGAGTCAGAATCTACTTGATTGCAACCGGTTTGTTTTCTTGGTTTATGGCCTATTTAGGAGCCCTGGTGATGCAAATGTTAAAGCCCTCAGCCATTCAAACCCACGAGCTGCTCCATAGGAGAAAAGACCTAGTGCCTTTTCAAACCAACAAGCTGCTTTGTAAGAGAAAAGAGCTGGCCATTTCTCCCAAAAAAATCACAGCCTGGGAAGCCCTATGGGGCAGTTCTACTCTGTCATATAGAGTTGCTATGAGTTGGAATCTACTTGATAGCACACAATAACATGGCCTATTTAAACCTACCGACAATTTAACAACTTGCATGAAAATTCCCTAAATATTTAACAACTGGCCCTTGCAAGCCAGTACAAGCTGGACCCAGCACTTCAGTGTATGACTGTGACATTCAGCAAATTTAATCTTTTATAAATCTCCTTTTTCCAATCTCTGAAATAGGGATAATAATGGAATCTGGTTCATAAAATTGTGATGTAAGTTAAATGAGTTAACATAAGTCCGTAAATCAGTGGCTGACACAGGAGTTAATTTTATCTATTTATTTTATTGTATTTACTTACATATTTGTTATGTGACTTTTCTCCACATGCCACCAACATTGCTCTGTCATTTCCAATGACGTTGGCTACATTTTCTAATGTTTGTACTGATAGAAGCAGGTCTATGTTGTCCTTTCTTTGATCAACAGAAGGCCTAGTTTGTTGGCCATGATTTGATGATAACCAACAGGTATAAAATTTTGGCAAACATTTCTCAAAGTGTTGACTTATTTTTATATTTCCCCCTGGATTTGTGATCTGTTTCTAGATTTTGACCACTTGCCTATTGGAGATTGTGCTCTACTGGAGTGCCAATAAGGTTTCTCACTGTGAGTTTTGGGCATACGGAGGACACAACAGTATCTCCATTTCAGGCATCCAAGAAGCCTTACCATCTGTCTCACCCCACTTTGTTATTCTATTCAGTAAGTCTCCAACTGCCTCTACCCCTGCTTAGAAAAAGCCTATCCTTAAAGCTCTAGGAAGTTTGCCTTGACCCTGCCCATCCTTGTTAGTTTCAATCACCTTGTCTCAGCTACTATTACTGCTTGTATTAGACTGTAATGCAATTTAGTTTCTTATGTATTTGCCTTTACCATTGGATCGTGAACTACTCTGAGAACATGGACTACTTCTCATTTCTCTCTATCACCCTAGCTCCTAGCATCTTGCCTGGAATGTGGTTGTTGTTTAACAACTATTTGTTGAATTGACTGGGGTTGCTTTGGAGCTGCATCTGTACAGAGCCAGACAGAGGAAGGATGAAAGAACTTCCCAGAAATAAGGTATATTGCCCAGAGACAATGAAGTGTAGACAATCAGGGCATGTTCTCACACAGATAGTAATTTTGTATGATTTGAATGTGGGCTCCATGGGTGGGTTGGAGTGTAGCAGATTCCACTGGAAGGGTAGATAAGGGCTAACTTGAGATTGATCTTCAATGCTCTGCTAATGACAGCAGCACTGGTGTGCTGGAGCTGGCTCCTCCTGACTCATAAGCCAATTATTAAATGTCTAAGAATTTTGAGAGCTAGTTGACATCATGTCGGAAGTTTGAAATAGGCCACAGTGTGAATATTTACACCATGTTGTTGTTGTTAGGTGCCATCAAGTCGGTTCCGACTCATAGCGACTCTACATACAACAAAACGAAACACTGCACTGTCCTGTGACATCCTCACAATCGTTGTTATGCTTAAGCCCACTGTTGCAGCCACTGTCTCATCTCATTGAGGGTCTTCCTCTTTTTCACTGACCCCCTACTTTGCCAAGTGTCATAGATTGAATTATGTCCCCCCAAATGTGTGTATCAACTTGGTTAGGCCATGATTCTCAGTATTCTGTGGTTGTCCTCCATTTTGTGATTGTAATTGTTTGCTAAAGAGGATTAGGGTGGGATTGTAACACCACCATTACTCAGGTCACCTCCCTGAACTAATGTAAAGGGAGTTACCCTGGGGTGGGGCCTGCACCACCTTTTATCTCTCAAGAGATAAAAGGAAAGAAAAGCAAGCAGAGAGTTGGGGACATTATACCATCAAGAAAGCAGCATCAGAAGCAGAGTGGGTCCTTTGCACACAAGGTCCCCGCTCCTGAGAAGCTCCTCAACCAGGGGAAGATTGAGGACAAGGAATCTTCCTCCAGAGCTGACAGAGAGAGAAAGCTTTCCCCTGGAGGTGACATCCTGAATTTGGACTTGTAACCTACTAGACTGTGAGAAAATAAATTTCTCTTTGTTAAAGCCATCCACTTGTGGTATTTCTGTTATGGCACCACTAGATGACTAAGACTCCAAGCACGATGTCCTTCTCCAGGGACTGATTCCTTCTGAAAACATATCCAAATTATGTGAGACATAGTCTCACCATCCTTGCTTCTAAGGAGCATTCTGGTTGTACTTCTTCCAAGACAATGTTCCGCTGCTATTCATGAGATTTTCACTGACTAAATCTTTTCAGAAGTAGACTGCCAGGTCCTTCCTAGTCTGCCTTAGTCTGGAAGCTCAGCTGAAATCTATCTGCCATGGATGACCTTGTTGGTATTTGAATACTGGTGGATAGCTTCCAGCATCACAGCAACAGGCAAGCCCCCACAGTACGGCAAACTGACAGACACATCAGGGATTTACACTATGGATATCTATAAATGCTTGAAACCAAGCCTTTTATTTTTTCTTGGAGAGCAAGTTGATTTTAGGACACTGAAAAGTTTTAGACAGGGGACATCATATTAAAGGGACTGTTAACTCTCGTAAGGTTGTTATAAAGATTAAATGAGAAAATACATATATAAAGTACTTAGGGTGCCTGGCATAAAGGAAACAAACAAACCAGTTGCCATCGAATTGATTCTGACTCATAGCCACCCTACAAAGGAAACACTCCAAAAATATTGTTTGGTATTATTATCATTCATGCAAAAATATTTATTAAGCACCCACTAGCCAGACATCATCCCAGGCACTGGCAACATAGTAGTAAAACAAAATCCCACCCTTAAGAAATTTATATTCTACGAGTACAAAACAGGTTATTAACAGAAAAAGAAATATATGATGCAGCAGATATTGATAAGTGCCCTGAAGAGAAATAAATGAGGGTAAGGTGAATAGAGAAGGGATAGACACTATTTTATTTAGGGTGGCAAGGAAAACCTCTACAATGATGCTAAATAAACGACACTAATAAAAAAGAGACCAGAAGGAAGTGAGGGGGTCGATCCTGTGGGTATCTGGGGGTAGATCTTTCCAGGCAGAGGGAATAGCAAGTACAAAAGCCCTAGGTAGAAGTATGCTTGCAGTGTTTAAGGAAAACAAGGAAGCCAGCGTAGCTGGAGCAGAGTGAGCAAAGCAAAGCAAAGAGAAGAGAGCTAAGGAACAGCAGATTAAAAAGGGCTTGTCAGCCATAGCAAAGCCTTTGGAGTTTTCTTTCGCTTACAGAGGAAATACCATTAGAGGGTTTTGTACAGAGGAGTGAATGTTCTGACTTGTTTTAAAAGGATCAGTGCTTATTATTAATGTTATGTTAGAATCGTAACTTGAATAGTTTGGAGAACAGGCTGGATTGGACAGAGATTAGGGGCAGGAGAACTACGGGAGGCTCTACTGAAAATTTGGTTAAAAAAAAAAAACCCAAACTCATTGCCATCAAGTTGATTCTGACTCACAGCAACTGTGCAGAAAAGAGTAGACTTGCCCCACAGGGTTTCCAAGGCTGTAAGTCTTTAAAGGAGCAGGCTGCCACAATCTTCCTCCCCCAGGAGTTTTAAAATGCTGACCCTTCAGTTAGCAGCTAAGTAATTTAACCACTGCACCACCAGGGCTCCTTCAAGAATTCGGTTAGTTTATGATTAATGAGCATTTGATCTGCAGGTAAACTGAGCTCAAATTGTTCTTAGCAATGTGACTTTAGACAAACCACTTAACTTCTCTGGGCCTCCATTTCATCAACTTCAACTGCGGAATGGTGATAATAAATAAGACCTCTCTTCAAGGGTGACTATGAAGTGAAATGATGCATGAAAAGTGCTTAGCACAGTGCCTGGCACATAATAAACATTTAATAAATATTATCAGTGTTATTTTTTTATCCGAGAGATAAAGATTTGGAATAGTACAGCGAATTTAGGTGTGTGGGTAGAGATAAGAGGAAAATTTGGGAAATCTTTAGGGAACGTAAAGTAATTTTAATTTTCCCATCTTTTTGCTGTTTTTTTGCAGTCAACCAGAGGTCTTACTCCAAGGCATATGATGGGAGGACAGGAGCCTTCTGGGGCAAGGAGAGTTCAAAGTGGGCAGAACCCAGCTCTCCTGTCTATTTGTAAGGTTTAATTATTTGGGTTTTTCTACTTTAGTGGAAGTTTCTTCTAGTTTACTTCCTATAATACCTCCTGAAAATAAAAGGAGGTGGTTGAGAGGTAGGGAGGTGATGATTTAGTTCTTGTGATAGATAAACCTTTTTTGAAAAAGCACAAAGACCTGGAAGGTATTTAGGAAGTAGCCCCTGGGGACTAAGTGATACAGGCAGGTGTCTTAGTTACCTAGTGCCACTATAACAGAAATACCACAAGTAGGTGATTTTAACAAACAAAAATTTACTTTCTCACAGTTTAGGGGGCTAGAAGTCCAAATTCAGGGCACCAGCTCTAGGGGAAGGCTTTCTGTGTAGGCTCTAGAGAAAGGTCCATGTCTCTTTGAGCTTCTGTTCCTGGGCAACCTTCATATGGCTTGGCATCTCTCTTTCCCTATCTCTGCTCTGCTAGTTTGTTTAATCTCTTTTATATCTCAAAGGAGATTGATGTATGATATACCATACACTAACTCTACCTCATTAACATAACAAAGACAATCATTCCCAAATGGGATTATAACCTCAGGCCTAAAACAAACACCAAACCCACCCCCTTCCAGTGGATTCCCACTCATAGTGACCTTGTAGGACAGAGAACTGCCCCACAGGGTTTCCAAGGCTGTAAATATTTATGGAAGCAGACTGCCACATCTTTCTTCCATGGAGCCACTGGTGGGTTTGACCTTTCGGTTAGTGGCCGAGCTCTTTAACCACCGGGCTACCAGGGCTCCTCCACAAACACAGAGATTAGGATTTAAAACACATTTGGGGGGACCAATTCAACCCATAACAGCAGGGAAGGCAGGGAGAGTGTTATAAAGTGTGAGAATACCTGTGGACCTACCTGCTTCTCTATTATTGTTCTTCAATAACTTTCATTGGTGGTCTTATTTAGAGCCTAAAATTTGGAATTCATATTGGACTTCAGCTATTTTTTAGGTTCAAGGGAACTGTGGGCTGCACTGAAGGTGAAGTTGAGGAGGTGAGATTTTAAGTCCATAAGTGTAGGGCAACAGAGAAGTGGGAGAGAGTTTTTGGGTCTTACTGAGTGAATAAGCAGGCACAAAAGAACCCAGAGGTCTGAGATGCAGAGCACGAAGTATTAATGTCATCCCCCTTTTTTGTTTTTGGACTTCAAGAGCCTATAATTATGCTGATAATCTCAATCATATTTTTGTTCCTTGGCACACAATTGTCATTAACCTTGATACAGTCCCCTTTATTCATTCTCCCTCCCTCCCTGCCTCCTTCCTTCCTTTCCTTCCTTCCTTTTTTTTAATGTAAAAGGATATTTATTAAAGCATTGTTTAAAAGAATTAGAAACAGAGTGGCTAACTATCAGTAGGGGAATTACTTATTGAGACATTGTTTATAAACTTTGGAAACACACGAAGTGAAGGGCTTCCATGTTTTTAGTTACTCTTCTTTAGTCTCCCTTTCCTGTCTCATTTCCGTGTATGGATGTGTGTATATCCATGAATCACACAGAGTTTTTTTTAATGTTTTTTTATTGTGGTAAATATATACGTAAAAATATTTTCCATTCAACTTTCTTCACATATATGATTCAGTGACATGAATTATGTTTATCATGTTGTTCGTTACCCATGTCCACATTTTTCCATCACCCTTAACAGAAGCTAAGCGTCCACTTTTTTCCCTCCTTCCCTCCATCCCTGGTAACCACTAATAAATTTTGGTTTCTCCATACTTTCTTATTCTACATATTTCACGTAAGTAGGCTCGTACAATATTTGTCCTTTTGTGACTGATTTACTTTACTGTGCATAAGGTTTTCAAGGTTAATCCATGTTGTAAAATGTATAAGGAATTTGTTCTCTTTATGGCTGAGTAATATTCCATTGTATACATGTTATCCATTTGTTTGTTGATGAATATTTAGGTTGTTTCCACCTTTTGGCTATATATTGGTGCATTTGTAATATTTTCCTTAATAATTTACCCTTTTTATGTCTTAAGGATATTTTCCCCTACATTAAGTTCTTCAAGATAATTTCCAGTACATCTCTTTTAAAGATACACATGCTGATGACATTGATATATATGATATATCATAGTCATGGCAGTTAAGATAGGTAATAGGTTAGGCACATTGCAAGCTGGATAACTAGAACATCACTCATTTCTTTCCCACTCAGAAATGAGAGTGAGTGAGAATAACGTTACAGGAATAACCTTGAAACCACTTCTATTTCTTAAACTATAAGTAACTTCCAGAGTTTTAATTATTACGAGTAGCCGATTATGTGTAATGCATTTTATAACTGTGGAGCTATATCTTTGGGGAATCTTACGCAGGGCAATTTGCAATCTCTATGGAAGAAAGTCCTGGCAATCTACTTCCAAAAATTAGCCAATGAAAAGTCCTAGCCAATGGTCTGATCCATTGAGCATGGAGTTGCCATGAGTCCAGGGGATGGGGGGGAAGAACAACTTGACAACAGCTAAGAACAACAATCAAAACTATAAATGCATATACCCTTTGGCCCAGATATTTCATCTCAGGGAATTTATACCTTTGTCTCCATAAATGTGGAGTCTGTTTGTAAGTAGAGCATTGTTTGTAGAGTACAAAAGATTGGAAACAACCAACATGTCCGTCCATAGGAACTGATGAAACAAACTATAGTACATTCATAAAAGGAATACCGGGCAGCAGTATAAATAAATGCATAAATTACTTTCATGCCATTGTATAAAATGTGTTGAATGACACCCAAAATAGGTGTAGTGAAAAAAGTAAGGTGGAGAATTGTTCAAGTGCTTCCTTTTGTATGTTGTTGTTGTATGCTATTGAGTCTATTCCAACTCATAGCAACTCTACAAGACAGAATAGAATTGGCCCATAGGGCTTCCATGGCTGTAATCTTTATGGGAGCAGATTGCCAGGTCTTTTGTCCCATGGAGCAGCTGGTGGGTTCGAACTGCTGACCTTTTGGTTAGCAGCCAAGTGTTTAAGCATTGTACAATCAGGGTTCCTTTCTTTTTGTATGAAGGAGTTGAAATAAGAATCTATATTCAGATTTGCTTATATAGGCATAAACAAAGCCTGAAAGGATTCATAAGAAAGTGAGAGTAGTGATTACTGATGGAACCTGGACCGATGAAGGACAAGAATTTGAAAGAGAGTTTGTATTATATATCTTTTATATAATTTCTAGTGTTTGAACCATGTGACAGCACTATTTAAAAATAAAATTACAAAAAGTTAGGTGAGTGAAGTGGAGTTCCTGGATTGAGAGACTTTTTATTTACTTGAGCTCTTTATCCTTTATAGGGTCACTATGAGTCAAAATCAACTAGATGGCAATGGTTTTACTACTTATAACCTCCATTCCCTTAATCTCTGGGGCTAAATTCCTCCCCTTTCTCTTTTTCTCTGCGCTGGACTGAGTTTCAAAAGAAGCCCTGGCTGCTAACCCAAAAGTCAAAGGTTCAAACCCACCAGCTGCTCTGCAGTTGTAAGATCTGCTGTAAAGATTACAGCCTTGGAAGCCCTATGGGGCAGTTCTATGAGTCGGAGTTGACTTGACAGCAACGGGTGGAGTGAATTTCAACCCACAAGAGGCATTTATTAGATATGTTTAAATTATAGGGAACAGGGTTAGGTACTGGGTTCCCAAGGGAAAGGAACAGGACATATAATCCCCTGTTCTTGAAGTGGTCCAGGTGGATTTTAACACTCTTCTCAGTGGCTAGGACAGGAGTAAAAATGTTCCCCTTTCTTTCCCACTTCTCCTCTCTCATAATCTTGCAAAATGCTGGAAATGTATTGGAATTCCTTAATTCCAGTTCTCCCCCCGTCCCCCCACCTCACTTGGAGAGCAGCTAAGGCCTGGGGAGCTCAGGAACATTCTATCAGGCCCAGACTGGAGAGACCTCAGGCCAGGGCCAAGACTCAACCCGCTTCCCTCAGGCCCCTGGCACCTTGTCTGGGTTCTTGGACCTCATCTGCTACTGTGACTGTGGTTTCCTGCTTCCTGAGTTCTCACACTCAGCTTGGTGCTGCAGAGATCACACCACAGTTCCTGCTTTGGGGACTGGCATGCTCAATCTTGGTGATACTCTGAGTTCACCAGTTGAGAATCACAGCTAAGGGGGTTGCTTTTCTGTTCTAGTTTTCCCCTTGAAAGGCTCATTATAAATGCCTTAGGTTTGCTTAAGGAAGGAGTATAAAGGTTTGTTAAATAGAAATTGAGAAATTCAATTTCCTTATTGAATATTCTATCTCATGTTAGGTTTTTAGTTCTGCTTCTCATTAGCCACGGACATTTTGATTTCTCTAGACAATGAATCTAGTAAGAAAGCAATCAGAATATCAGTTGTATAGAGCTTTTCAGTTTCCAGTATATCTTCCCATTCATTAGTTAATTTAAATTTGGGGATTCTGTGAGTGAGGGTAGATATAATCCCATTTCAAACCAAACCTAGTGCCATTGAGTCGATTCTGACTCATGGCCAACCTGTAAGACAGAGTAGAACCACTCCGTAGAGTTTCCAAGGAGCACCTGGTGGATTTGAACTGCTGACCCTATGGTTAGCAGCCGTAGCACTTAACCACTACACCACCAGGGTTTCCTAATCCCATTTTACAGTCAGAGAAAACTAATGTTTAGTGAGGGCAGGGACTCTTCCATGAAGGTATTGAATGCCTCTTGTGCTACTGTACAGATTGTGTGAATACAGGATTTCATTTTGAACCTGTTATCTCATGGACTGAGCCTATAGTTTTGAGACAGATAATTAACAGGACAGATTCTACTCTCTGGAGTTGAATCTGCTATTCACTTATTCATTCATTCACAACTATCAGTTGAATGCCTATTATGTGCAAAGAAAGGCTCTGCCCAGGAAAAAATTGGAAGATTGAGATCAATTATTCATGAGATGCTGGGGAGACTCTTCAAGTTGAAAATGGATGCTGCTAAAGAGACAGTGGTAAGATCTGGGTTTCAGATGAGAACTTAAGCAAACTGGAACTCTGGTTAGCAGCCCATGAGAGTCTGGGTCAGAAGAAGCTGGCAAATAAGGGTTTTGCTGCTTTTTTAATCAAAAAGAGCTTAGCTCCTAAGGTACTTTATTCCTATCTGCATCAGGTTATTTTTGCCTGGCCATTGTCAATCTCCCCCCGCCCCAATCATGGGGAGGATAACCTTAGGGGCAAATTTTTTTTTTCTCCTGGCAGCCAGGACTCATTCATGTGACCTGAGATTGGCCAATCAACAGCAGCTCCTGGCCAGGACTTTGCCTCTTGAGTAAGTGACTCAAAGACAAAGGGATGTTAGGATTGAATTCCAGTAGTGGTGTGTGGTGCTGCAGGCAGCAGAGGCAGCTGCTTCTTGCTTCTTGGCCCTCTGAAACTGCCCTCCTGTCCATTCGTTTGCCAAGCCTGCCTCCTGTCAATGCTTCAGGCCTGTGTCATGGATTTAATTGTGTTCCCCAATTCCACTTGGCTAGGCCATGACTCCCAGCATTGTGTGATTACCCACAATTTTGTCATCTCATGTGATCTTCCTATGTGTTGTAAATCCTGTCTTTTTGATGCTGATGAGATGGGATTATCAACAAGTATGGCAATCAGTGACAGGTATGGGAGTGAGGCAGGACTCCACCGCATGATTAGATTTTATCTTGGTTCAGTCTTTTTTTGAGATATAAAAGAGATAATTGAGCAGGGAGACATGGGGACCTCATAACACCAAGAAAGCCACACTGGGAGCAGAGCTCATCCTTTGGACTGGGGGTTCCAGTGCTGAGAAGCTCCTCAACCAGGGAAGATTGATGACAAGGACCTTCCTCCAGAGCTGACAAAGAGAAAGCCTTCCCCTGGAGCTGATGCCCTGAATTGGGACTTGTATCCTACTAGACTGTTAGAGAATAAACTTCTCTTTGTTAAAGCCATCCGCTTGTGGTATTTCTGTTACGGCAGCACTAGATGACTAAGATGGCCCCCAATTTTGTAATATGTTTCTCTCTTTATGATATAGTGTCGATGCCTGTATTTGAAACAGACAAAAAGAATACTAACTTACAAATAGTGATGATTTCTTTACCAGACTGTGAACTCCTCCAGAAAAAAAAAAAAGCACGGCCTAAATCTCATTCTGCTCTGTGTCTTTGGTGCCCGTCTCATCCCTGGCTCTCAATACTTGCAGATGAATCAGTAAGGTGGGCTACAGAGTCTGGGATTCTTGGTATTACTGTAGTTGTGGGGCAAAAATCCTCTCTATGCAACAAGAGTCAGTAGCATTTGAGCAATTTCACGTAATGAGCGTAAGCCCAGAGGATGCTGGGAAGGTCCTTTCTTCCTGTATTTGAGCACTTGGCTCAGTTCATAAAGGTGATTCTTGTCCTCACATTGCTAGAGCTTTTGTCCCTGGTTCCCAGTACCTCAGCCTGAGGGCTGCTGCCTGCCCTGCCTGCTTCAGCTGAGAGTACCCTCTTCAGTTTCCAGCCCTGATTTGGAAAGCACTTCACCTATGAACTCAGATCATAGAAAATAATCTATTAACTTTTTTCAGTAACCTTTTCTTTCATTCCTTCCACAGATGCTCATTGAACAACTACTATTTGCTAGGTTCTGACAACTCAGTAGTGAATGGGAAGGATACAAATACAATCAAGAGAACAACAATGACAAAAAAAAAAATTATGAATTGTGTCGAGTGCCTTAGGGGAGGCATGAGATCGAATAGAACACTTCTAGACAATGTGGCCAAAGAGGATCTCACCGAGGCGACACTCAAACTGAAATCGGCACGCTGGAGTCAGTTTTGTAAAAAGCAACAGCCTAGGCAATGGCCCAGAGGCTGGAAAGAGCTTGGAAAGAGTCACGGAAACTGAAAGTGTGGCCACAGGATGAGCAAGGTGGGAGGGATACAGATAGAGATTGATAGGTCATTTTCAGCAGGGCAGTGACATGATTACATTTTAAGAAGTGCAAATTGGCTGCCCTGTCTTTTTAATGTAAAATAAACTCGCTCTTCCTCTCACAAATAACAAATGTTTAGCCTTTTTCCCTGGAACTTCCCAAATCCCACTGGGAAAACTTAGGCCATTTTTGTGTGGCTGCAACTCAGACTTTGGCCCCAGGAGCAAAATGCAACTCCTCTCCTCACCAGCAATCGGAATTCTTTCCTAGGAGTTAAAGAGGCAAAACAGAGGGTGGGAGGAAGCTTGACTTTTTTGCAGACTTGAAAGGCCCAGAGAGTGTGGGGAGCTGGATGAGTGAGAACTGCAAGAAAGGCAGGTTAGGTCTAGGCTTGGAAAAGCCTGGTAGGTAGATAGGCTGGAGTGAATATTTAGATCTTAATCCAAGAGCAGCTTTGAGTTTTGAGAAACTCCCAGTCTGTATGTGAAGAATGGATTGGAAGAGGAAAAACTAATGGGGTGGAGGAGACCACCGTCTTCTGGGAGATAGTCATGGTGGCCTAGACCGGAGTAGTGGCACTGAGATGGAAGAAATTGAGAGGCTTCGAGATGCACTTAGGAGGCAAAATTAACAGGCAATGGACAGTGTTCAGTCCCCGGCCTCGTGTTTGCTCAGTGGTTACGCATGAGCGGGGACTTCGTGTTCTGTAGCCTGGCGCGGGCCGGGTTCCCGCGCGTCAGGGCAGTGGGCGTGGCCCGCGCGAGCCGTCGCTACGGTGATCGAGTGGGGCGGGGCCGAGGGCGGGGCAGCTGGGCGCTGCGTCACTCGGTGGTGGCGATGGTGCGTGTGTGTGGGGGGCGGAGGATACGCTGGGCGCGTCCCGGGGGTCACGTGGTGCGCAGCACGCAGAGTCCTTCTGTCGGTTGGTCCTGGAGCGGCGCAGCCGGAGCGGGGCCGTGAGGTGAGCTCGCGGCGAGGCGCGGCGAGGCGCAGCCGGCTGGAGGGGCCGGGTCGGGCCCGCGCCGTGCGCGCGCCGTGCGGGCGGGGACGGTGACGGTGACGGACGCCACCACTGCTCAGGTCTCTTGCCCAGCCCCACTGCCCGCCTGGCCCCGCTCGCCCAGCCCAGAGGGAGGCCGGAGACCACTGCTGAGAGCGTGGCGGGCGTGCGAGCGGTGCCCAATCCCCGGGGCCGCCCGCGGGAGTGACGGCTCCTGCGGCCAATCAGCGTCGCCCGAGGGGGCTGGGCCGCGGGGTGCGGGCCCGAGGCGCGGAGCGGGCTGTGTGTGGGGGGGTGGGTGGTAAGGGCTAGGGTTCTAACCCGAGTCGTGTGGCCCCCGAGTCTCACCGCCAGCCGCGGTTCTTGCCTTGTGCTTTGGGAACGCGTTTTCTTTTATTGACCCTATCCTATTTTGGGAAGCACACCCCTTTCTCAAATCCCCAATATGGGAGTGCCCCTTTTATCTATAGTTTTAAAAATATGGGCAGGGTACCCTCTTTCTTATTCTCCATCCCTGGGGTTTTATTTCAGTTTCCAAATCTTCCCCAAGCTGAGGGTGTACCTCCTCCTAGCCCCCTAAACTGGAAGCACACTTCCATTCTTGAGCCTCTCAATCTGGGTATGCATTGCCTTTGAAATTTGGGGGTTCACCTGGTTGACGAATCCCTCAAATCTGGATCCAGTATCCGAAGTTTTGGGGTTCTTCTTGTAGTCATACAAATTCAAGGAAGAATTTTCTTCTCTGTGCTTTCCAGAGTTTTTAAATTTTGGGATCGCTTCCTTTCCTTAGCCTTTCAAATCTGAGGCTGCACCCCGTTTCCACAGTCTCCTGAAAATGAAATCCAAATCTTGAAGTTTAGGAGCACTTACTTCCAGTTCCACAAAATTTAGGAATTCACTGCCTTTTCCAGTTACTCCATTCTAGGGTTTGAACCTTTCTCAAGAGTTCCCCAAGCCAAGCTACCTTGTTTCCTGGGAAGATTATTTTCATCTGAGAGTGTATTTCTTGCCTGTGCTCCCAAAGTGTATGAAATGCACCTTTTTTTCCTTATTGATGCTTTTTTCACATCTAGGGGCACACCTTTTTCATGAGTCCCTTCATTTCTGGGCGCTGATCCATGGTTCTTGAGCTTGTCTCCGTTCCACAGTTGCTTACCCTTTTTAGCTTTTCTGCTCTCCAAGGAAGACATTTTTATTCCTCAGTTTTCTTCCCTCTTTGAAACGAGATTTCCTTCTAGGTGCTCTCACCCTCTGGTTGAGTGCACCCCATTTCCTCTTCCTTCCCCGGGTAAGTGTGTATTTTTCTTCAACACACCAATTTGTGCTTCTGTGGACCTTTTTTTGAGCATACTTCCAATAGTCATACCTCCTGAATTCTCCCCCTCAAGTGAGGTCCCTGAAGATTGAATCTTTTATCTTTCTGCTTTCTGTGCACTTACTTGACTTGTCCTATCCCTGGTTTCTAACCACTTTGAGCATTGCTCTACTTACTGAGTGGCTGAAGAGATTTTCCCTTCTTTCCCCTTGCCGCTTGTGGTGGCCTCAGGTCAGGACTGCCTGGCCCCCAGTGCTAAATTCAAAATGAAAAGGAATCCCCTTGCATTTCTTTGGTTATCCACAGGGCTCTTAATCCTCCTGGTGGCTTGCTTTCTGTAAGATTCTGGCTAGGTAGATAGCTTTCTCCTTTGCTTTATCTTCCTGCTGGAAAAAAACCTCAAGAGAATTTTCAAGTTCTGCTTTCAACCCATAAGCTTCTTCCCTACGTAACTTCTTCCTTTTATCAAGAAAAGAGGCCATTGAAGGACTCTTTTGGTCATTCTTTTTGTCCTTGTTCCAGGGGTGGGGTGGGGTGAGGGAGGGATACTTTCTTTCCCTGATCATCCTCTCTCATAAACTGCCAAGCTTCCCCCGACCCCCCTCCCCCACTTTAAAATCTACAATACCTTGCCTCTTGTCTCTTAAGAGCCTCTCAGTAGGTTCTTTCTTTTGTATTTCCCTCTGCCTTTCCAGATCTTGGAGCCCTGGTGGTGCAATGGTTAAGAACTTGGCTGTTAATCAAGAGGTTGGCAGCTCAAATCCACCAGCTGCTCCTTGGAAACCCCATGGGGCAGTTCTCCTCTGTCCTATAGGGTCACTATGAGTCAACTTGATGGCAACGTGTTTGGTTTAATTTCTTTTTTTCCCCAGACCTTACTCAGGACTTCTCAACCTGAACCCCCAAGCAGATTTTTTTCTCCACAGCTGGAATTCCAAGTGCTTAAGGGATAGTGACACCTCTGACCTTTCTCCCTCTTGGGAAGTACTTGAGTGTGCAGCTGTATGAGTCCTCACTGGGAGAGAGAGTTGGGGCCTGAGAAGCTGCACTGTCAGGACAAGGCAGGAAAATACTGCATTTTTAGGACCAAGTCCTTCTGAATCTCATTTGGAGACTGGATGTTTGCCAAGCACCTGCTTCTTAGGGATGCTGGGGGATTTAATGATACTCCCAGGAACCTGTAGGAATTAATGGGGCTTGTGGAGAAGTGCTCTGAACTGAGTGTTAGAACGTGAATAAAATTAACCATTATTGTATTTTCAGAGCAACTAAGTTGTTTTACATTTTACATACATGAAAGCAACAGAACTAAGTTGTGTCATTTCAGGAAGTGAAATAGACCTTAAGTTTAGATCATGTGGTCGTTACTAAACAGCAAATTCACAAAAAAATATCGGTGGTCTCGCTGAGCAGTATCTAATAAAATATAGTCTACAGAAAGTTAACAGGTACTTTGTCTCTTTATTTGCCTGTTTAGTACTTTTCCCCTGTGTTTCTTTCTGTGTTGCTGAACACCAGTGCTTCTCAGACTGGACTGTGCCTACAGATCACCTTGGGGCTGTTGTTAAAATGCTGACTCTGACTTGACAGGTTTAAGGTAGGGTCCTGGTGGCATCCCAGGTGATGCTAATGTTGCTGAACAATGGTTTGAGTAGTGAGGTTCTAGGTACGTAGGGAAAGATTTGTCTGTGAAAATAGGAAGGTGGTGGTAGGCCTTACACTGGGATATTGTTTTCCATTTGCTCTTATCCAGACACACATCCATTAAAGTTTGTACAAGGCCATGGTTGCCTTTTGAGGACTATTAATACTCAATTACAGTTAATCTTGCATTAGTGTTGTAAACCATGGCCCAGATTTTCCAGGAGCTTCGTTTCTTACGTATATTGACAAATTTAAGCACTTAAATATGTTTTTATTGTGAACATAATTCTTGACATAGAATTATCCTACTAAGTACTGTATAGCTGATAGAGTAATCCGCCAGCCTGTCTCTGGTTCCTCACCTGTCAGCCTGCCATGGGTAGGGAGTCCGGGATACCCCAAATCAGCAGGGCCATAGGTGTTGGTATTTCCAGGAAGTCCTTCTTGGTTTTCTGAGTTCTGTAAATTGGCCTGGGCAAGGCCCAGGTAAAGGTAGGTGCCTGAACCTTGAATGGAAGCTGCTGCCTTGTCTCTGTATGGGTCCTCCAGAAAGGCAAAAGCTGGTGGAAAGATGACATTTCTTGATGGTTTTGTATCCACATGTCTAATCTAGTCTTATGTCTTACTGGATTTTTCCTTTCTGAACGTCTTAAATCATCTGTACCTGTTTCCCTGGCTGTCACCTGTCATGGCCCTTTTCCATCATGATCCTATTCCAGGCCCTAATCAGGACAAACCTGATGACTAGACTGTTTTGTTCCCCCTCTGCTCCCATCCTTCACATAAATGTCAGATCCTCTTCAGTAACTGATTTGATCTGTGTTTGGCTGTACTCCCAGCTCTTCCACTCACTGGCTGCGAGACCTCAGGCAAGTCACTTAATGCTACTGGGTCTAGTTCTTCCCATTTGCAAAATGAAGGGCTGATTATCTCCAAGGTCTGGCCTGCTCTGAGTTTTTGTCAGTACCTTGGTTTGAAACCCAGTGTCTGGGAGCTTGTTGTAGCTGGTCTGATTTCCTTCACGTGCTCCTTTGGGCAGTCTGCCAGTCATTGCCTTGTCCACGTCACTTCTGCCACTGTCTTTTTTCTAGCCAAAGCAGCCAGCTTGTCCTCACACCCAACTTCAGCATTCTTTTGCCACCATGTTCTCTGCCAGTGCCATGCTGTGTTTAATTGAAAACAGCCTAAAATTCTCAAGAAAGTCTTCACTGAGTTCATCATTCAATATTAGCTATTTCCCCCATCACTGAGAGGGAGGCTACAGCATGCATATAACCGTGTTTATTTGTAAGTTTTCTTATCACGTATATATTTTAAAAATGTTTTCTCCTCCCATCCACCCCAGCATTGTATTTTGCTTTGAATTACCAAGGCAGATGCATGCAGTTTAAAGGTGAAGCATGTAGTTTGCCTTTGGCTAGAGTTTGAGGAAAGAGATTAATACTTTCAGCCCTCTTCTCCCAAGGTCTCCCTTATCTGTGGGGAATTAGCTAACTGGAACTTCTTCCTGGATTTAAAAAACAAACAAACAAACAAAAACAACTGATTGCTGTGGTGTAGATTCCGACTCCTGGCGACCCCCTGTGTATCGGAGTAGAACTGTGCTCCACAGGGTTTTCAGTGACTGAATTTTTTGGAAGCGAATCACTGGGCCTTTCCTCTGAGGTGCTTTTGGGTGCCTTCTAGTTAGCCGCCAAGTGCATTAACTGTTGACACCACCCAGGGACTCCCCCGAATTTTAAAGGTACTTAAATTTCCAATCTGGAATTTGTATCCCAAGGACAAACACCGTTTAACAATTACTTCCAAGTGTTCTCCCTCTTAGGAACATATGCACAGCCACAAAACCCTAGACAAGAAATTGCTGAGGGCAATAATAAGAAATTTAGATTTCAAATAAGTTCAACAATGAACAGTAATAGTTCTTTGAGAACACCTGGTTATTCTCAAAGGCAGTTGCTGGCGCTGCCTAGAAATCAGGGTGCAAAGGGTATATATAATCTTATATTTATCCCTTCCAAATCTTTCTGGGAAGTCATATGGGGAAAGTTTACATTTTTTTTTTTGATAAGCATTTTTTGAGCCAAAATGTGTGCTTCATCTGTTTCCCTGGTTAGATCGTAAACTTGGAGAAAGGGGAAGTGTTGTCCATGTCATGGTCATCTCTCAATGACTGCCCCTTACGGGTTGTTGACTGACTAACCATGGGGTGATCTAATTGAAATTCAAACCCCGATTTTTAATACTGCTTTGACTGGAATTTGGATTGGTTAGATCTTGGGTTAGATCTCTAGTCATACTTTTCTTTGGCCAAATAATGGAAGTAATGAGCTGCAGAAATCTCGTAAAATTTTAGGAGCCTGGTATGGTATGAGTCGCCAAGTGTAAATATAGGGAGGTTGTAAGAAAGGGAGGTGGAGCCTGCATGAGTGGACTTTGGGGATGGAGGGAGGGAGGGGAGAGACCAGGAAGGATTTAAAATGATGGTTTTATTCAGTGACAGCTTATCTGTGTCAGAAGCAGAATCCTGGGATTTTAAATACTGACTCTCAGGCATCTTTTTTTTTTTTTTCCGTTTGTGTTTTTATGTATGTGAGGTCATACAATATTTGTCCTTTTGTGATTGTCTTATTTCACTCAGCGTAATGTCTTCAAAGTCCATCCATACTGTAGTTTGTATCAAGATTTCATTCCTTGTACTGGCTGAGTGGTATTCCACTGTAGGTATGTACCACATTTTGTTTATCCATCCATCTGTTGATGGGTATTTAGATTGTTTCTACTTTTTGGCTATTGTGAATAGTGCTGCAGTGAACATTGGTGTACAGATCTCTTTTTGAGTCTCTGCTTTCAAGACTTTTGGGTATATACCTAGGAGTGGAATTGCTGGGTCACATGGTAGTTCTATTTTCAGTTTTATGAGGAGCTGTCAGACTGTTTTTCCACAACAGCTGTACTATTTTTCTTTCCCACCAGCAATGGATAAGGGTTCCAGCTTCCCCACATCCTCACCAACGTTTGTTATTTTCTGTTTTTTTTTTTTTTTTAGTCTTAGCCATCCTCCCAGAAAAACCCAGTGCCATTGAGGAGATTGCAACTCATAGTAACCCTACAGGACAGAGTAGAACTGCCCCATAGAGTTTCCAAGGAGTGCCTGGCTGATTCGAACTGCCGACCCTTTGGTTAGCAGCCATAGCACTTAACCACTATGCCATAGGGCCATCCTAGTGGGAGTGAAATGGGAGCTCATCGTAGTTTTGATTTGCATCTTTCTGATGGCTAATGATATCGAGCATCTTTTCATGTGTTTGATGGCCATTTGAGTGTCCTCTTGGGTGACTGTGTGTTCAAGTCCTTTGTCCCTGTTACGATTCGCATTTGTCTTTTTGTTGTTAAGCTGTCGAAGTTTTACATATATATGCTTCGCCAAGATGTTCTCCCAGCCAGTAGCTTGTCTTTTCACTTTTTTGGTAAAGTCTTGATGAACGAAAGTTTTTTGATTTTTATGAGGTCCCATTTATTTTGTCTTTTGCTGTTTGTACTTTTGTTATTGTATTAGCTAATCCATTGTTCAAAGCTAGGCCTGACAGCTTTGTCCCTGCTTATTCTTCTAAGAATTTTATGGTTTTAGTTTGCACAGTTAAGTCCTTAATCTATTTTTAATTTGTTTTTGTGTTTGGTGTGAGGCCTGGATCCTGTTTCATTTTTCTGCATGTGGAAATCCAGTTTTCCCAGCACCATTTATTGAAGAAACTCTTCTTTCTCCATTGAATGAATTTAGCACCTTTGTAAAAAATCTGCTGACCATAGATGTGTGGGTTTGTTTCTGGGCCCTCAATTCTATTCCATTGGTCAGTGTGTGACTCTCAGGCATCTTAAATGATAATTTGGACTCTGTGCTAGTAGAGACCTAATTTTCAAGAGGAGTTAATACCTCTTTTCTACATGGAAAAGGTCCGTGGGGTAGGTGAATTGACATGCCTTCCTTGCTTCTACAAATGCACGGGATTTCGGATTTCTAGGTTGTGGAAACCTGGCCTGGAAATGCAGGCATTTTACAGTAATAATATTAGCTAGCATTTTTTGGAGTTTTCTATAGAATCTCATTGCGTCCTCACAACTGGTCTATTATTACCATTTACCAGATGAACAAACTGAATCCAAGATCATTTAGCTAATAAGCAGTCTTTTTTTCCTTCAATCCCAGTGCTCTTACATATGCTAAAAACATACTCTACTGCCACCTTATTTTTACCCCAGAGGTTTAAATAAGTCACTTTAATCACAGTATCGAAAGTGTGGCAACCTGGAACTCGGGTCTGGAGCATGGTGGAGAGAAGGGCCTTGCTACCCACACCCCAGATTCTATTCCTGACCACGCAAACATCCCTTAATTGTAGAAGCACAGCCCTCCTGGTGCAGGCCACTTTTCTTGGGTTTCCTGGGCGCAGCTGGTTTGTACTGCTTGGCTGTCCCTTGGCCCCATGGAGTGGTGAATACTGCCCTTTGTGCTTTGTTGAGTAGGAAATTGGTCAAGAGAATTGAATGAAATTGGTTATATGAGAATCAGTTTCTGTCAAGTTGATTCCAACTCATGATGACTCCATGTGTTGCAGAGTAGAACTGTGCATCATAGGGTTTTCATAGCTGTGACCTTTTAGAAGCACATCGCCAGGCTTTTCTTCTGAGGCACTTCTGGGTGGGTTTGAACTGGAAACCTTTTGGTTAGTAGCCAAGGGCTTTACCATTTGCATTATCCAGGGACTTATATGAGAATGAGACATCTGTAATTCAGGAAGGCAAGATAGTTAAAGAGGCCACTTTTCATTTCCATTGTATGTGGTGGCAGGGACCCAGGATTGAGAGGCAGAATCTTGCCCAAGTTTGAGTTCTAGCATCTGATGCTCTCGTGGGGCCACACGTAACTTCCGTATTTGACTTAAACCTTTCGGCCCTCTCGCTATGGCATGGACGTTGGAAGTAGATTTTTCCAGCATGGCAAATTACTTAACTTGTGTTTCCTCACTCGAGTGTCATCATAATCACCTTCCATGGATCGTTGGCGGTGTTAGTAAATGTTACCTTTCCCTTCATTTCCTGATCTGTAAAATGGGAATAAGAAAACCTAATTTATAGGGTTATCAAAGCACAATGAACTGTGAAGAGTTGAGTATATGTTACCATTATTACTTTTGTTTTATTCCTCTCAGAAAATGTTTGTGAGGTTTTCCCCTCCCATGGGCCTTGTTTGTTAATTTTTATTTTATCAAAAACTACATCAGTAGTGTCTATAAAAGATAAGGACTATTAAATTTTTTTTTCATTTTCACACATAAAAATTTAATGATAATCCCTTGATATCATTAATGTTCAAATATCCCAAAGGTCTTGTTTCTAAAAGCAGTGTAAGTGTAGTCAGTTTTGAAGAGGGGCCTGGTTCTCAAATCCCAGCTCTTCCACTTAGTAGCTGGGTGACTGTGGGCAAGTCGTTTACTTAATCTAAGTCTCCTTTCCTGGGCTATAAAATAGACAAAGTACTGTCAACTTCTCCGCACTGTTGGAAATGAGATATTTGACAAAGACTTAGCCCACAATAAATACTCAGTAAATGTTAGCCCTTTTCTAATATTAATAATAAGCCAGGAATAAAAGTTAATATTTAAAGAATATGGTAATTAAATTAACTATTATGTGTCTTTAAAACTTTATAGGCAGTGAAATGGTTGGGTTTTGTTTTACATTGTAATTCAGGAAAAAGTCTTTAAAGACCCCCTTGGCAGAGTAATGATTCCATCTCCAAATTGTTTACCTTTGTAATAAAGTAATACCTCAACTAAGGAATCCTGTAAGAGCAGCTTAGTCAGGTGTGTTGAAAAAAAGACTCCCCCCCCCCCGCCAAAACAAACCCACACAGAACTACTCCAGGGCTATCAACATTTGCACACTGGAGCCTCCAGTGACAGAAAAAACAGATACAGCTTTTCTTAGGCCCCAGGGGTGAAATTGTAGTTTGTCTTCAGGTGCCTCGTTCCTACTTTCTTCCCCCTGCCCCTGAGGACTAATAACAGTTCCTGCATTTACCCATGGATAGCACTTTTCAAAGAGCCTCCACAGGTTTGTCTCAAATCTTTGCAACCCTTGAAGTGGGTGATATTGGTCTCTGTTTTTATTCCAATTTTGCCAGTGAGGAAGCCGAGGTTATCTCATTTAACAAGCATCTGACCAGCCACATGTGGGCACTGTGCTTGCTAGATGCTGGGGTTGCGAACTCCTCATGGGAAAAATCAGTTCAGAAACAGACAGTTTCAACGTAGAGGAGTGAATGCTGTGGCCCAGAGAGCAGGCCAGGCTGCAATGAGAGGATTTCTAGTTGTGGAAACCTGGGGTGGAAATGTGGAAGGAAGCCTCTTCAGGCCAGGCCCAGCAAACCCTTCTGGGAGATACTGACAGTTGACCCCAGTCCTGAAGGTCCAGGCAGAGGAAACAGTTTGTTTGTACAGAAGTCCTGAAGTGGGAACTGCAAGGAGTTTGGGTGTGGCTGGAGTGTGGGGTGCAAAAGCAGTAATATCCTTGAGAGCTTATTGAGTGCCAGGCTATGTGTAAGTAATTTTTATCTTCATAACGTCTGTATGAAATAGGTACTGTTACTATCCCTGTTTTTTAGATGAGCCTGAAATGACTTGTGTAAGGTTACCTGGTAAACAGTGGAGCTGGCTCATAGTTGTTATATATAACAGATTATATAACAACATATAACAACCGTGGGCCGCTGCCGCTCTGGTAAGCCTGCCTGTTTCCCTCCTTTTAAGCTCCCATCTTTAGAGATTCCTGATTTGGTTTGGTCTAGTAACCGCTAACTCACGGACGGCCTTATGCAGCACTGAGTAGCTTGCTTGAACTCTGTTCTGTAGGGAGTCCACTGAACTGTTTTAAACAAATGTTAAGATTTGCATTTTAGAAATACCACTGTCGTAGCAGTGTGGAAGAGTAGTAACAGTGTAGTACTTGATTCAGTCAGACTACCTGGGTTCAGTTCCTTGTCCTGCTGCTTGCTACCTTTGAACCTCAGTTTTTTCATCCTCATTGCAAACCTATAATAAGGTAGATGCTAAACGAGATGTTGTATGTAAAGCACTTAGAATAGTATCTGTCGTAAAATAGACACTCAAAAGTTGTCAGTTCATAAGACAATATTGATTTGTATCTGGGGAGGATGTGGCTGGAGGTTTGGAGCTCTGATGAGAACTGTCACAGTAATCAGGATTAGAGTCGATGGGGGCCCAAACCAGGCAATGACTTGGCAGTGGCAGAGACCTATAAGTAGGTGCTACAAAATGGTGACTGAGGGTGGAAGGCAGGTGAGGGAGAGGAAAGAGATGAGGGTGATGCCTGTGTCTCTGTAGAGCTTGGCACATTGGCCAGTCTTGGGGCCTTAAGTTGTGATGAAGAGAAAAGGAGAAGGAACTTTTGAGGGTAAGATGATTAGCTCAGTGAAGTTGAGTAATGTGCAAAGGTCATACAGCAAATATATTTTAGAGTCAAGTCTGGCACTAGGCCCTTTTCACTGCTTCTGGGAAGATCCACTGATAGAACCCACACGTTCTCAGTCATTTGGAATGAGTAAGCTCAAGCCATGTTTGCTGTCTGTCTGAATTTTAATTGTGGAAAGAAAAGCTTGGCTCTCTAGAGAAGGCATTTCGAGTATCTGGGAAGAGGGTAAGGGAGTTTTTTGGGTGTATTTTCTTTCCTTTTTTCCTCCTCCCCTCTTTCTCTTCTCTCCTTTCTTCCTTCAAGTAAAAGAGACTAATTTAGGTCCTTCAGGGTGACCTGGGAGAGTACCTTTTGCTCTAGACCCAGCCTTCCTTCTGTGTCCTTGAGGATGGTGGTGCAAGAGTCCTTGTCCCTACCGAAACCAACTTGTTATTTCCCTAGCACTAAAGCTGTACCCTTTAGTATGTTCTTTAGCACATTGGATTCTATTTGTGAATATTTCATAGTATCATTAACTGTAATACTTTGAATATTGACTGTAATCTTTGGCCTGTGTCCTTTTTGCTAGTACTAGTGTAGCATCATGACCATCACCAATCCTGAATATGTATTTGGTGTTTACTGTGCTAAGTGTTTGATATCCATTAGCTCCTGTATTCATCACAACTCTAAGAGATAGGAGTTATTAATCCCATTGTATAGATGGGCATACTGAGCCTCAGTGATTTTTCTCATTGGTCAACAATGAGCGGAGCCAGAATTGGTACCCTGTTGTCTGACTCTAAAGCTCGTCTGTGCTTTCTTCCATCCTTAAGCTTTCCCAGCCTTCTTCTAAGGCAGAACTTTTGGCAAAGAGTCCCCTTAGAAGCTTTCTTCTGGGAGATCTAGGTATCACTGAGCATGCTGATATTATTTATGCTCTTTTGGGTCAGCTGCACGGGCTTCAGGGAGAGTCTCCATCACCTGGGCTCAAGGCTGTCTCGAAACCTCATTCCTGCCTGATGCTCTTTTGCTGTGTTCCTTCTGCCTGGAATTCTCTTCCCCGAGATCTTCACATGTTGTCTTCTTGGCATTTAGGTCTCTCCTTTGACACCAGCTCCTCACAGAGACCTTTTGACATGACAGCCTTATGTAAGGTGTTCTTCCAGTGTCGCTGGTTCTCATGATTTTGTTGTTTTTTTTTCCCACGGTATTTATCGCTGTCAGAAATTATCTTCTTTATATGTGTGTTTATCTTGTTTATTGCCTGCCTTCCCTCCTAGACAATAGGGTGAAGGGATGTCTCGTCCTCCCTGTATCTTTCCCCAGCACCTGGTGCACAGCAAACACTCAATAAATATTTATTAAATGAAGGAGGCATAAAGATTTAAGCTGGTCTTTCACTTGGAGCGTCCATCAATTGAAAAGAGGTTGCCTTGAGTTTAAAAGGCACCATCACCCTTTAATGGAGGTTGAACGCAAGCCTGGTGGTAAGCACCATTAGATTATCCCAAAGCCTATTCTGTAGTTTCTGGTGATTGACATTATTTCTGGAGTGTCCCAGAGTTTATTTTACTGTAACCCTGTCCCAGAGCTAACTCATTGAAAGGTCTTTTCCCGTATCCATCACTTCTAACTCTTCATTACTTTGAGCCCTCACTCCCTTCTCCCAGACCACAATGGGATTGCTGAGGGCAGGACCGCCAGTTGCCATGGCGACACTACTCTTTCACCTCTCCCAAAATAAAACCCAGAGTCCTTGTGAATACATTATTAACTGTAAATGTTTTATGAATTCAGACAATTCTGCTGTTTATTGAGTACCTACTTTATGCCAGGCATTTTAGTAGGGGATTTGCAAACCTTATCTAATCCTCATAGCACCCAAGTTAGGGACCATCATCCCTATTTAATGAATGAAGAAAGAGAACTCAAAGATGTAGCTTATTATAAACAAGAGTGGGGTAGTGGTTAAGAATGTGGACACAGGAGCCATAGGGCCTAGATTCAAATCTTGGCACAGCCCATTACTATACGGGGGTCCTTGGGTGTCGTTAACTTTTATTCCTCTCTTTCCTCATCTTTACAATGAGGATAAATAATAGTTCTTACCTCTTGGGTTGCAAGAATTAAATTAGTTTATGTAGAGTTAGCTATTATTGTAAATTATTTTTTATGTTGGCCTTGTCAGTGTGCATAGGAGTATTTTGTCTACTCCTTTTTGTAAGGTTAGCTCATACTGTCATTTTAGTAAAAAAAAAAAAAAAAACAATTTCATTTATGAGGTATCTGTCAAGCTCCAATAATTTCTTTCCCTAATCAGAGCTTATAGTATAGTCTTACTATACTGACTTTTGCTTAAATATTCTCTTGTTCTTGAACATGTGAACTATATCCAGTTTTTACAGAATCATGCAATGAACTATAGTTTTTTTGTTTTCACAGAGTGTTTATGTTTAACATTTTATGTGCTGTAGTTGAAAGTTTACATACCAAATGAGTTTTCCATTCAACAATTCATATACAAATTGTTCTGTGACATTGGTTTCTGTCCCCACAATGTGTCTGTACTCTCCCCATTTCCACCCTGGCTTCCTTGTTTTCCATCCTCGCGGTTTCCCTGGCCCTCTTTACCTTCTCTTTGCTTTTTGCCAGATGTTGTCAGTTTGGTCTCGTATAGGTGATTGTTCTAAGAAGCATATTCCTCACGGTGTTACTGTTTATTTTATAGGCCAATCAATTACTTGGCTGAAAGGTGACCTCTGGGAGTGGCTTCAGTTCCAAGTTAAAAGGGTGTCTTAGGGCGATAGTCCCCGGGGGTTCCTCTAGGCTCTGTCATTCCAGTAAGTCTGGTCTTTTTTTTTAAGAATTTGAATTTTGTTCTACATTTTTCTCCCATTCTAAATGGAACCTTCTATTGTGCCCTGGTCAGAGTGGTCAGTAGTGGTAGCTAGGCACCATCTAGTTCTTCTGGTCTCATGTGGGCCATTAGTCTTTTGAACTAATTGTTTCCTTCATTCTTCTTTGCTCCAGATGGGAGGAGACCAATAGTTGTATCTTAGGTGGCCGCTTGCAAGCTTTTAAGACCTCAGATGCTACTTGCCATACTAGGATGTAGAACGTTATCTTTATGAACTATGTTATGCCAGTTGACCTAGATGTCCCCTGAGACTGTGGTCCTTAGCCTTCAAGCCCAGTAACTCAGTCCCATGAGGTGTTTGAATATGTCTAAGAAGTTTCCAGAGCTGTGCCCCCGTGTGCTCTATTATATATATGAATATACATGCAGCACATATGAGTACCCATATGAGTATGTATATATAGATACCCAGAACTATACCCATATAAGGAAACCCTGGTGGCGTAGTGGTTAAGTGCTATGGCTGTTAACCAAAACGTCGGCAGTTCGAATCGGCCAGGCACTCCTTGGAAGCTCTATGGGGCAGTTCTACTCTATCGTATAGGGTCGCTATGAGTTGGAATCGACTCGACGGCAGTGTTTTTTTTTTTTTTTTATACCCGTATATGTACTTGCATGCCCTCTCATATGCCCTCCCCCGTCTATAGAGCGTACATATCTACCTAGGTAACCACTCACAAATTTTTGGTTGTTATTACTGTTGTTGCAGAATTGTATATGGTATAGTAGTTACTGTAGTTGTCCTTTATTCTTGTGTACCTCTCAGTGTCTTTATGTGTATTGGTCATGTTGTATTGACTTCCCTCATTTTGTGTATTTCCTTTCCCTTCCCCAGATATAACACATGTCTGCTGTCTAGTAAGTACAGTTTTTTTTCCTTTTCTTGTTTTCACAAATGATTTATTTTTATCTTGGATTGTATTCTTCAGATTGAAATTACTTGAGTCCAAGTGTATAAGCAGTTTTATGGCTTGTTCTTTTCTTTCAGTTTGAGGTACAAAAAGATGGCCATGGTCAGAGCCCCAGGCAGTGTTGAAGTGTCCAGTTTCCCAAGAGCTGGGCCAGTGTTGGATTTTGTCCTTTCTGAAAAATTAAATATTTCTGCTTGTTATATAATGGTGTGATCATTCTTACACAACATTTTGAACACTGTCCAATTACTTTACTTTCCTGTATTCAGATTATGTTTATATCTGAAAGCATGAATGTAAGCATAGCAGGACTTTTGTAGGGGAAAGAGCGGGAAAGAACATAAGCCTTCAAGAAGTGGTTTGTCAGCCTGTGGGAGAAATCCTCTTCCCTTTCATAAGAGGAACGTGTCCTGTCTTGGAGGATCTTGAAAGCCACTAGCCCTCTGCACTGCAGTTTTTTTTCTGTACCATGGGAACATTACAGTTCTTATGTCATCTGGCAGTTGTGATGATCCAGTGAGATAGTATAAAGATGAAAGGGCTTTTGTATTTTTAAATAACAATTTTTTAAAATATGAGGAAAGGTAAAGAAGTAATCCAAAATTAAAATTGTACTACATAGATAATCCCTGTTGATAATTAAAAAAAAAGTACATTCATAAAACTTTAGCAATACAGAAAGATAAAAAATGAAAAGTTCTATTCTCATGCCCTGTTACTGTTATTAAAAGAACTACTTAGTTTCTCAGTTCCTTCTAAGAAATAATTTTATGCTTATGCTGTAATGTATCTATGCCTATATTTATGTTTATGCTTGTTTGTTTACACTAAAGGAATACTACCATATGCATGCCTCTGTACCGTGGTTTTTACTTAACGTATCTTGCAGAGGGTGCCATATCAGCATGTACCAATTGCCATTATTCCTTATAATAGCTGTACAACATTCTTTTGTATAGATGAACCATAATTCATTTAACTAGGCCTCTCTTGATGGACACTTTGGTTGGTTCTCAGCTTTGCTGTAGAAATTGCAAAGCTGCATAGATCATTCTGAAAGATAATTTGGCAAACTTTGGGGGTGTACCTATAGGATAAGTTCCTGGCGGTGGGACTGCTGGGTCAGAGGATATATGCATTTCTGTAATAGTGTGCAGTTGCCTCTAGAAAGGGTTTTCCAATGTATGCTTCTGCCAACAGTGTATGCGCACGGCTCTTTCTCCTCTCTGGGTGTCCTCTTAACTTTTTTGCCCGTCCGAAAAGTGAAAAAAAAAGTTATTTGTATTTCTTTGAATTTAGGGTGAGGTTATATGGATTTGTTGTCACATGTTTATTAGACCTTTGTATCCCCCCCCGCCCCCATAATCTGCCAGTTCTTATACTTTGCCCATTTTTAAGTAAGTCATTTGCCTTTTTTGTTCTTGGTTTGTATGAACCCTTTGTTAATAAAGGAAGCTAGCTTTTTGTTATATGCGTTGCAGTTGATTTCCCCCCGTTTGTCTTTTGTAAAAGTACCTTTTAAACTGTACTACACAGTGTACATTTAAAGCTTTCATTATCTTGAATCAGGCCATTAACCGGGAATAGCTTTTTTTTAACAAAATAAACTAGTCTCTGTCTCCTGTGTAGCAGTGAGCTCCCATTGTAGGTAAATTTGAATGTAAAGGAATAATTTTGATGTCCTGCCAAAGGTCTTTATCCTACATAAATTCAGATTACATTAGATTTTTTTCTTTTAGTCAGTTTTTCCTTGTGTCCTTATTGAACGTACTTACGTTCTTCTTATTCTGGAAGCCGGAAATTTTTGGAAGGAAAAGCTAAGGTCCTCGAGGATAAACCCAACAACCAAACCCACTGCCACTGAGTCCATTCTGACTCATAGTGACCCTAAAGGACAGAGTAGAACTGCCCCATAGAGTTTCCAGGGAGCGACTGGCGGATTTGAATTGCCGACCCCTTGGTTAGCATCCGTAGTACTTAACCATTGCGCCACTAGGGTTTCCTCCTCAAGGGTAGATAGGTTAAAAGCTACAGAATCTTAGCACTCTTGCATCTTTAGAAAAATGATTTGCCTTTAAAAGTCAACATGAGAAGCATAAATGTACTCCTGATGTAATCTGATTTTGGAAAGTCCTGCTTCTGTCTTGAAATCTTTCTTTCTTTTAATTCTTTAGTACATGTCTTCAAATTAAATTGAGATTTTTGGATGATTTCTCTGGTGCCCTTACCTTTTGCCCTTTATTGTTCATCTTTCTCAGTATTTGTGTCTGAGTGGACTGGAGCAGAGACTGAGTTGAATTTCTTATCCCTATTTTCCAGGGCAGTGCCTTACTGATGGCAAGTACTCACTAATGGTTTGTTGAAATAATTGGTGTGAAATTTAAAAACAAACCCTGTCACCCCAGGAGGGTAGAGGGAGCTTTGGTGATGGGACATGAAAGCCCCATCAGCCTTTCTCTTGTTCTGTGTAATACTGGAGATGAAACTTCAAACGGGTGGGTTAGAATTACACTGAAATTGCTTTTATTTCATGATTAAGAAGCACTTTTTGACAGTTCAGCCTAAAGAAGAATTGGTTTTCTTGAGCCACTGGGAGTAATTTGCTCATCTTCATTCATTTACTGCCTTGCTCCCTCATTCCTATATTTTGACTCTAAGGCTTCCTAGGGTGCAGGGTAGGGGCGAGGACAGAGGGAAGATGTGTGGTGGAAAGAATTGATTCCAAAACCCATCAGATCTGGGCTTTTTTTCTTGGGCCCATCACTTAGTAGCTGAACCTGAACCAGAATAATTTAAGCCTAATTTCCTAATTTATGATAATACAGTTACTAATAGTTACTAATTCTGTAGCTGTGGTGGTATAGTGATTAAAACGTTCCATTGCTAACCCAAAGTTTGGCAGTTCCAAACCACTAGCCGCTCTGTGGGAGAAATATGTGGTAGGCTACTTCTGTAGATTTACAGTCTTGGAAATCCTGTGGGGTTGCTATTAGTTGGAATCGACTTGATGGCAGTGGGTTTGATGTTAGGTTTTAGTGCTGTATAGCCTTGTGCTAAATTCTACATGGATTATTTCATTTAATCCTCACACCCACTCCTTAAAGATAGGTACTATTATCATCACCATTCGCATTTTACGAGAGGACACAGATTGAGAGGGGTTAAGTAATTTGTCCAAGTACATCGAGCTAATTAGGGTGGAGCTGGGGATTCAAGCCCAAGCTTTTAACCCCTTTACATTATATTGCGTTTGTAAAAGTGGGCTGTCCTCCTGCATGGAGCCTGACAAATAATAGCAGCTCAGTGAATGTTCAGTTTTGTTCTGCCTTTTTGTTGGGTATCACTTTTTCGTATAATCTGGGAGGCCAAACTATTACTCAGAATGTTACTTAGTGTACGTGAAGTCAGAGATGAAAAGGTAGATAATTTGATGTGGTATGTCAGGCAAATCGAAAAGACTTTTCTACTGATTCGATTATACTTACCTGTCATATTTGATGTTTCGTTTTCCTGGAGTATGATAAGTAAACCCAGTCAAATCCCTTTCATACTTCCTTTTCTAGCATCCATGTGTATTAAACACTCCTGCTAATAGAGCTTTTCAGTTTAGTTTTCAGCTTCCTTAATTGTAACTGTCTACCATTTCTGCCTCAGTTTTAATTTGCTTTGTATGCTCCGCAGTATCAACTTCTCAGAGTGGGAGATTTAATGGATAACTCATCCATTACATTACATATTTTTTTTTCTTGTGGAAATGTCCATTGTGAAAGACTTTATGTATTTAACAGTTATCTAACAAAAACCTCCCCCAAATGTCTGTCAGTTTGTCTGACTGTCCAGGCTTGGGTGTTGCTGTGATGCATGCAATCAAGATGCATTGATAATTACTGGCAATTGGAATGCGAAAGTTGGAAGCAAAGAAGGAGGATCAGTAGTTGGGAAATATGGCCTTGGTGATAGAAACAATGCCGGAGATCGAATGATAGAATTTTGCAAGACCAACGACTTCTTCATTGCAAATACCTTCTTTCACCAACATAAACGGCGACTATACACATGGACCTTGCCAGATGGAACACACGGAAATCAAATTGACTACACATCTGTGGAAAGAGACGATGGAAAAGCGCAATATTATCAGTCAGAACAAGGCCAGGGGCAGACTGTGGAACAGACCATCAATTGTTCCTATACAAGTTCAAGCTGAAACTGAAGAAAATCAGAGCAAGTCCACTAGAGCCAAAATATGACCATGAGTATATCCCACCTGAATTTAGAGACCATCTGAAGAATAGATTTGACTTTTTGAACACTAGCGGCCGAAGACCAGACGAGTTGTGGAATGACATCAAGGACATCATACATAAAGAAAGTAAGAGGTCATTGAAAAAAAAGAAAAGACCAAGACGGATGTCAGAGGAGACTCTGAAACTTGCTCTAGAATGTCAAGCAGCTAAAGCAAAAAGAAGAATTGATGAAGTAAAAGAACTGAACAGAAGATTTCAAAGGGCGTCTCGAGAAGACGAAGTAAGGTTTTATAATGACGTGCAAAGAGCTGGAGATGGAAAACCAAAAGGGAAGAACACACTCGGCGTTTCTCAAGCTGAAAAAACTGAAGAAAAAATTCAAGCTTCGAGTTGCGATAGTGAAGGATTCTGTGGGGAAAATATTAAACAACACAGGAAGCATCAAAAGAAGATGGAAGGAGTACACAGAGCAATTATACCAAAAAGAGGTGGTGTGTGATCAGGAACCGATGGTACTGAAGGAAGAAGTCCAAGCTGCTCTGAAGGCATTGGCGAAAAACAAGGCTGCAGGAATTGATGGAATATGAATTGAGATGTTTCAACAAACAGATGCAGCGCTGGAGGTGCTCACTCACCTATGCCAAGAAATATGGAAGACAGCTTCCTGGCCAACTGACTGGAAGAGATCCATATTTATGCCTATTCCCAAGAAAGGTGACCCAACCAAATGGAAATTATAGAACAATATCATTAATATCACACGCAAGCAAAATTTTGCTGAAGATCATTCAAAAAGGGCTGCAGCAGTGTATTGACAGGGAACTGCCAGAAATTCAGGCCGGTTCCAGAAGAGGACGTGGAACCAGGGATATCATTGCTGATGTCAGAAGGATGTTTACCTGTGTTTTATTGACTATGCAGAGGCATTCGACTGTGTGGATCATAACAAACTATGGATAACATTGTGAAGAATGGGAATTCCAGAACACTTAATTGTGCTCATGAGGAACCTTTACATAGATCAAGAGGCAGTTGTTTGGACAGAACAAGGGGATACTGATTGGTTTAAAGTCAGGAAAGGTGTGCGTCAGGGTTGTATTCTTTCACCATACCTATTCAATCTGTATGCTGAGGCAATAATCTGAGAAGCTGGACCAGATGAAGAAGAACGGGGCATCAGGATTGGAGGAAGACTCATTAACAACCTGCGTTATGCAGATGACACAACCTTGCTTGCTGAAAACGAAGAGGACTTGAAGCACTTACTAATGAAGATCAAAGACCACAGCCTTCAGTATGGATTACATCTAACAGAAAATAACAAAAATCCTCACAACTGGACCAATGAGCAACATCATGATAAACGGAGAAGATATTGAAGTTGTGAAGGATTTCATTTTACTTGAATCCACAATCAACAGCCATGGAAGCAGCAGTCAAGAAATCAAAGGACGCATTGCATTGGGTAAATCTGCAGCCCACCCACCCACCACAGTCAAGTCAATTCCGATTCATAGCGACCCTACTGCTGCAAAGGACCTCTTTAAAGTGTTGAAGAGCAAAGATGTCACCTTGGAGACTAAGGTGCATCTGACCCAAGCCATGGTATTTTCAATCGCATCATATGCATGTGAAAGCTGGACAATTAATAAGGAAGACCGAAAAAGAATTGATGCCTTTGAATTGTGGTGTTGGCGAAGGATATTGAATATACCATGGACTGCCAAAAGAAGGAACAAATCTGTCTTGGAAGAAGTGCAGCCAGAATGCTCCTTAGAAGCAAGGATGGCGAGGCTGCGTCTTACATACATGTTGTCAGGAGGGATCCGTCCCTGGAGAAGGACATCATGCTTGGCAGAGTACAGGGTCAATGGAAAAGAGGAAGACCCTCAACGAGGTGAATTGACACAGTGGCTGCAACAATGAGCTCAAGCATAACGATTGTAAGGATGGCTCAGGACCCGGCACTGTTTTGTTCTGTTGTGCATAGGGTCGCCATGAGTCGGAACCGACTCGACAGCACCTAACAACAACACCAACAAAAACCTCATTGCTATCAAGTCAATTGTGACTCACAGTGACCCTATAGGATAAGGTAGAACTGTTCCATAGGGCTTCAAGGCTGTAATCTTTGTGGAAGTGGACTGCCACATCTTTCTCCCTCAGAGTGGCTGGTGGATTCTAACCACCGACCATTCAGTTAGCAGACCGTTGCTTAACCGCTGCACCACCAGGGCTCTTTAAAGATTGTCTACAACCTGTGTTTTGTCTTTTTTTAATTTTACTTTAGGAAAAGGTTTGCAGAGCAAATCAGTTTCTCTTTAAGGAATTAATACACATATTGTTTTCTGACATTGGTTGCCAACTCCAAGGCATGTCAACACTCTTCCCTTTTCGACCTTGGGTTCCCCATTATCAGCTCTCCTGTCCTCTCCTGCCTTCTTGTCCTTGCCCCTGAGCCGGTGTGCCCATTTAGTCTCATTTTGTTTTATGGGCCTATCTTATCTGTGGCTGAAGGGTGGACCTCAGGAGTGCTTCAGTACTGAGTTAAAAGGATGTCTGCGGGCCATACTCTTGGAGTTTCTCCAGTTTCTGTCAGACCAGAGAATCTGGACTTTTTTTGTGAGTTAGAATTTTGTCCTATCTACATTGTTCTCTAGCTCTGTCTGGGACCCTTTATTGTCATCCCTGTCAGAGCAGTCAGTGGTGATAGCTGCGCACCATCTAGTTGTGCTGGACTCAGTCAGGTGGAGGCTATGATACTTGCGGTCCATTAGTCCTTTAGACTAATCTTTACTTGTATCTTTGGTTTTCTTCATTCTGCCTTGGTCCAGACAGGGTAGGACCAGTGGAATGTCTTAGATGGCCTCTCACAAGCTTTTAAGATTGCTACTTACCAGAGTAGAATGTAGAACATTTTCTTTATAAAGTATATTATGCCAGTTGAGCTAGATGTCCCTTGAGACCATGGACCCCAGTGCTCATTTCTGTAATTCGGTCCCCCAGGGAGTTTGGATGTGCCTGTGAAGCTTCCATGACCTTGCCTTGGTTAAATTATGCTGACTCTCCCAGTATTGTGTACTGTTTTTTTTCTCACCCTTCACCAAAGTTACCACTTACCTATTGTCTTTTTTTTTTTTTTAAATGCATGTGAATTTTAATGTTTGCTGAAAGCAGTGTAATTTTGCATCATTCCTTTTTCGCATAATATATTGCAGGCAAATTCTTTATAAGATGTGATGCCGTTACACATCAGATAGAAGGACCCATGTTTGTGATTTTCCACCTTCATTCATTGTAAAGATTGTGCTTCTAGTATGTGTCAGGTGTTGCCCTGACTGTGCTCTGGCATTGTTTGGGCAGTCCACACTGTAGAAATCCAGGGTTTAGTGGGAGAGACGAAGTTAGTCTGGAGTAGCCTGCTACATGAGGTGCCCTGCTTGAGTGCTTCAGGAAGTCAGAGGGGCTAGATCTCCATGAGAATCACCACTAGGCCCTTTGATTGCATTTGGCCCTTCGCAGATTACCTCAGTGATCCCAGGAACTGGTCTTTTGTGTGGGCCACTTTTCAGATAAATGGCCTCATTTGATACATTTTTTTTCTAAAAGCAAAATAGCTTTACTTTTTAATCCTGATTACATAGGTAGGTTTTACTCATTTAGAAAATCACTACCAATTCTAGTACTGAAGGACTTGATTAAAAAAAAAAGTGAGCACAAATACACAAAATAGGATTGAGAATGGGAAGATGACTTAAGATTCAAAAGCAATGAAAAAAATTGTATAAAGAGAAAAAAAAGAAAAAACCCAAAAGCAGTAAAAGGAATTAGAATATTTTGTATTATTCTATGCTGGTAAAATAAAAAATCTGTATAAAATGGGTAATTACTTTGGAAAATATAAATTGTCAGAATTAACTCAAGAAGTAGAAAATATAAATGGATCAAAGAAAGTATAAACAGATCTTGTCCAGTCTTCCTGAAGTAGAGCCAGATATCAGTGATTCTCCAAGCTTTTGTTTGCTTCCTTCAAGTAGCAGTTAAACTTGCAGTTATTACAGTTATGTGTTTACTGGCTAAATTTTTGTCTTCCCCCAGTAGACTGAAGGCTTCATGAGGGCAAGAACTGTGTGTCTTTTGGTCTTGACTGTTTCCCTAATGCCAGACTTTAAGTAGGTTCTCAGTAAATATTTGTTGAAAGCAGTCGTAAATGATTTAATTTGACCTTGAGCGTAATTGTTTTTGAAGTTCTTAGAGAGGTCTCTTACAGGTGAGTCCTTAGTAAGCAGTGCTTGAAGCAGGGTCTCCTCACAAATCCAGAGACTGCAGGATGCTGAATAATAGACAGGGAGGAACCAGTGGAAGGCACGCCTGTGTTAGAATGAGAGAGTGAAAGAAGGCGGTGACAAGGTTTTCTGGAGCTTTGTGTTTTGAATAATGCCTGTTTGTCTCTTATGTGTAGTGAGTGATGCTCTACTCTGGGCAGACTTTGCCTAAGTTTCATAAATATTTAATTGGCTTTTTCAGGAGAATAAAGGCAGCCCCGTTGATGACTGAAAATGACAAAGCATCCACCTAACAGACGAGGAATCAGCTTTGAAGTGGGAGCCCAGTTGGAAGCCCGGGACCGATTAAAAAACTGGTACTTTTACAATTTTCTGTTAATTAAAGCCCCTCTGTAAAGGATCTTTGTCAGCACTGATAAAGAGTGGTAGCCTAGGCTTTTTTTTGTGTTGTTTTCCTGCTCACTGACTCTTGGAAGATGGACGGAGACTTAAGGCTAGAGCCGTGGAATGTCCTTTTTCTTTGGTGCTTGGATCTCTGTGTTCATACTTGTTTCCCTTTTTTTCTTGTTCAGCCAGAGGAAAAAGAAACATGAGTTGATACAGGGAATGGAAGAGTTAATAGGGGCAGTGTTCTTGTTCTTGGCTGCCTGTCAGGAAGAAGAGAGGAGAAAAAGATCAGAGGTGGAAGAATGAAGGAAAGGGCTTAGATGGAAATAGCTCCTGTGTTGTGAACAGCCCCTCCTGTTTTCTTGGGTGTGTTGTAGTGTGGTTGAAATATAGTCATCACGCAAGGGCACTTCAGGGTGATTGGATTCCAGAGCTGAGAGGTTGTATGTACTCCAGACTTTGACATTGACCTGTGACCTCTGGCTAGTAATTAGCCACTTTGGGCATCAGGTTCATCTGTAAATGTGGGTACTAATAATATTGACCTCACAGGGTTGTTTTGAAAATCAAATAATAAAACTGTGTGGGGAAAAGCCTTATAAACTGTACAATTGTGGTTGTTGTTGAGAACATCCTAGAATTTAGTCATTTGTTAGTGCTCAAGGTGAGGGTGGGGTTTCAGAATTCAAACCCTTTTGAGTTTTCCTGTGGAAGAGATAAGCCCCCTCTCCTGGGGATTATCTTTAAATAGACAGGTTGACCAGTTCCTGGGTTGTAGGAAGAAAAAACTGGAAGGGGGCAGAGAAGTGGCTGGAGCAGAAAACTGTCTCCGTTGCTTTTTGGAGCTGAAAGATTTGATCTTAGGATTAGAGACACTTTGAACACCGAGTTGTTTTTAGGCTGTTTGTGTTGTCTATAATTATTTCCTTTTTTGGTTTCTTTTAGTATTTTGTAAGGCAGCTGTTTGGTGCCAGGGAATCAAGAGAAAGGATTTTTTGTTTGTTTTAATTTGGGAAAAAATTAAAATACAGAAAAATATAATAATAAAATCTGTGTACTTGTTACTCAGAACTAATAAATATTAACATTTTTGTTTCATTCGATTTATATTTTAAGATGAAAGAAACAAAAGACATTTCTGATGTAATGAAAGTACCCTTTATGCTCTTCCCAA
This sequence comes from Loxodonta africana, assembly GCF_030014295.1. NCBI lineage: Eukaryota > Metazoa > Chordata > Mammalia > Proboscidea > Elephantidae > Loxodonta > Loxodonta africana. Next base: position 35,025,626 of record NC_087365.1, read on the forward strand.
TTCAATTCCCTTCCCTCATTCTGTAGAGGAATTCCGTAGATACAGTAGAAGTTGGTTGTATCCTTTCTGTCCATGTTTTTACCATTATACTACATATATGTATCCATAAATTATAATTAGAATCATTTTGTGTTTTTAAAAAACTTATAGAAATGACGTCATACTGTTAGTTTCATTTCTGCATGTTGCTTTTTATACTCAACATGTTTTTATGATTTGTCCATATTGATATATGGACTATTCATTCTAACTTCTGTGTGGAGTTATGAATATACCACATTTTATTTATCCGGTCCCCTACTGATGGGCATTTAGATTCTCAGTTTTTCACTTTGTTCAAAGTGCTTCCATGACTATCCTTGTAAATGTCTTTGTGCACATGTGCAAGAATATTTCTTGGGTGGTGGCTTTTAAACTTTTTGACCACAACCTACAGGAAGAAACATTTTAAATCCAGTGCAGTACCCACTCATACATGCATATAAATTTATCTGAAGCAAAAATTTTGTGAAACAATACTTACCCTTAATACATACATGGTACTCTGATAATTTTTTTTCTATTTCCTTAAAACACGAAAAAATGCTAGTCAAGAAGTATTCGTTTGATTTTACAACCTACTGATGGTTCTTGAGCTGTGGTTTGATACCTTTAGTTTTACTGGACATAGCCAAGTTGCTCTCCAAAATGCTTATATTAATTTATAAGCCCACCAATAGTACGGGAAACTTCTGTTTCTTCATATCTTTACCAACCCTCGCCTTTGACAGACTTTTTAGTTTTGTCATTCTGTTAGTTACGAAATTTTATTGTTGTTTTATTTTGTGTTGCCTTTATTGCATCTCTTTAGACATCTGTTGATTTGTCCTTTTCTGTTTTTCTATTGAATTATTTGTCTTTTCTTACCGATTTATAGATGTTTTTAATAATACGTTACTGATTGCAATTCTTTGTTAATTTGTGTTGCAAAAATATTCTGCTCGCCCGTGGCATTTCTTTTCATTTGTTTATGGTATCTTTCATTGTACATTAAGTCCTAAGTTTTAGAATTAAAAATGTGTATTATCAAACTTTATGGATTTTCCTTTTTGTGATTCGATTATGCCATTCTTCCCTACCAGGTAGTTAAAAATTATTCTTTTATATTCTTCTAAAAGGTTTAAAATTTTGCTCTTCACGTTTGATCCTCCTGGGACTGATTGTGTATATGGGATGATCTTGGTCATTAATATTATCATTTTCACAATGTGAATAGCCAGTTGCCCTAAAGTTATGTGTACAATAGCCTATCCTTCCCCAACTGTTCTTCAGTACCACTTCTATACGTCAAGTCCTGTATTTACATAGGTCTGTTCTGTGCTCTTTTTTTTTTTTTTTTTTAGTTCTGAGCTCTTTAGTCTATTTCACCGGCTTATGTTTACTCCTGTGCTAATAACAACACATTATTTAATTGATATTGCTTTAAAGTAAGTTTTGATATCTAGTAAGACAGATTTTGTCTCTTTGGGTTTTGCTTTATTTTGTGTGACTATTTTTAGACCTTTACTCTTCAATGTGAATTTTTGTATTGTTGAGTTTCTCAAAAACACTGCTGCAGCTTTTAAATAAATTGTATTGAATTTATAAATTAATTTGGGGGAATTGACATCTTTATGATAGAGTTTCTATCCTTGAAGATATTATACCTTTGTTTTTATTCACATTTTCCTTTATGAACTTTAGTAATGTTTTATAGCCTCCAAAAAAGAGGTTACATATCATCTATTAGATTTACTCCTGGATGGAAATAAAATCAGTGCAATTCAACTGTTCCACTTTGGTTCTGACACCAGCTGCACATGCAGCTCTTCTTTCTCTGACTCTTAACTACCAAGAGCTAGGTCAGACCTCACAAGACAAAGGGCACAGTCCTTCAGACTGCTAGATCTCCCCAGGACTTCAGCGGCCAGCTGCATGACACCTGTGAGATCCTCACTTCTGATCTAAAGCAAACAAACAAAAAAATTAAACCAGCTGTTGGCATGTAAATTCCAACTCAAGATAACCCCATGTGTTACTGAATGGAACTGCTCCAAAGGATTTTCCTGGCTGTAATCTTTACGAAAGCAGATTGGCAGGCCTTTCTTCCGTGGTGCCACTGGGTATATCCAAACCACCAACCTCTAGGTTAGTAGTAGTGTGCAAACCGTCTGCACCACCCGGGGACCTTTGCTTCTCATCTGCTGGCTACAAATATGGCCTTTACCTCTACCCCTTCAGGATACCAACCTTAAGCTCAGGGGTTCCCAGGGCCCCCTCCTTTCTGCCATGCTGGCTCCCACTACTTCCCCAGGTTCTAGAACTCACTTACAGAACTCAATGGGAAGCGCTATACTTATTGAAAAAAGAAAAAAAAAAAACTTATTACTACAGTTTTATTACAGCAAAAGGGATACAAACGAAGATGTATAGGGTGAGGTCTGGGAGGGTTCCCAAAAAGGGACAGGCTATCCTCCCACATGCATGGATGTCCTTACCAACCAGGAAGCCCATTGAGCCTTTATTGGGCCTCATTATGTAGGCATGATTGACTGAATCATTCTCCACCCTCCTCCCCCCCATGGAAAGTCAGGAAGTGGTCTTTCTGGGCTGGCCAGCCCGCACCTGAGTCACCTCATTAGCATAAACCCTGAGGTGTAGCCTGGAGACTTTATCAAAGACACTAATCACTGGAGTAATTCCAAGGTTTTAGAGGTTATCTCTCAGGAATCAAGGACAAAGACCAAATTCCATAGGTGAAGTTAAATTCTTTAGCTCACAACTCCTAAGTACCTTCTAGTTTTTGTTGCTACAATGAATGGGTCTGTTTATATTACATTTTTATTTGCTTATTGCTGGTATGTAGAAGTGCTGTTGATTTTGTGTGCTGGTCTTGTATCCAGGAACCTTGATGTATTTGTTCTAATGGTTCTTTTGGATTTTCTACGTAGAACATCATATATCTGCAAACAATAGTTTGCTTCTTCCTTCCCATTCCTTGTGGCTTTTATTTCATCTGTCTCCTGCGCTCTCACTCTGGTTGTCTTGACCAGGACCATGCCAGTGTAAAGGTGAATGGTAGTGGTGATAGTGGCCTTCCTTGTCTTGCTTTTTGATTTTAATGGGAACACATTTGAAATTTTGCCATTTAGATAATGCTTCCTTTAGGGTCATGGTAGATGCTTTTAATCAGATTAAGGAAGTCCTGTCTATTCCTTATTTGCTGGAAGTTTTTCTTTAGTCTGAGTGAATATTGATTTTTTTTCTTTTTTTTATTGTGATAAATATGTATGTAACAAAACCTTTGACATTTTAACAATCTTTACATGTACAGTTAAATGACTTCAATTATGTTCGTCATGTTCTTCAACCAGTACCCTTACCTGTTTACAAATTCTGCCATCACCCTTAACAAGCTCAGTGTTTAGCATTGAGTCCTGCTTTTCCACTCCCTCTCCCCCATCCCTGGGAACCATTAATAAACTTTGATCTCTGTACACTTGCCTAGTCTAGATATTTCGTGTAAGTGAGGTCATACAATACTTGTCCTTTTCTGATGAACCTATTTCACTCAGCATGATGCTTCCAGAGTTCATCCATATTGTAGCTTGTGTTAAGACTTATTTCTCTTTATGGCTGAGTAATATTCCAGTGTATGAATTGTCAAAAAACCTAATGCTCAGAAAAACACCAAAAATTAGTGTAACAGAATGTATTTATTGTGAGTAGATACTATTGGTATCTGGCATCAACCCGGAGGGAAGACATATCAGCCTGGAAGACATACTGGAAAGGGGACAGTGAAAGTGGGTTATATAGGCCATTGTTATGTTAATTCCTCAGGAGATAACATCAAAACACATGCAGGTTCAACACCCTTGGAGAAACAGAGTCATTAAGGACTTGCCACACATTTTCCAGTCAGACCCTGGGGTTCTTACTCCTTGAAACTCGGTGCACATAGGTAATTTTCCAAAAGAGCCCAGTGCCTAAGGCAAACGTATCTTCCCTAAGGTGCTTACTAGGCTATTCTGTGACTTGAAGGTGGCTTTAGAAAAACAGTTCCTTAAAGGCGCAAGGTTCAAAAGAACACCAAAGGGCAAATGGCCTGGATGGCTCACCCCAATTTCATGAATCCAGAAATCTGGATTCCAGGAGAATCAAAACGATTTTGTCAGTATGTACCACATTTTGTTTATCCATTCTTCTGTCCGTGGGCATTTAGGCTGGTTTTGGCTATCGTGAATAGTGCTGTCGTGAACATTGATGTACAAGTATCTGTTTGCACTCCTGCTTTGTTTCTTTTGGGCGTGTAGCTAGGAGTGGAATTGCTGGCTCATATGGTAATTCTATGCTTAGCTTTTTGAGGAACCTCCAAACTGTTTTCCAAAGTGGCTGTACCATTTTATATTACCATTAGCAATGGATGAGGGTTCCGGTTTCTCCACATCCTTGCCAACACCTGTTGTTTTTTTCAAATCATAGCTACCCTAGTGGATGTGAAGTGATACCTCATTGTGGTTTGATTCAATGGTTAAGTGCTTGGTTGCTAACTGAAAGGTCAGTGATTTGAGCCCACCAGCTGCTTCACCAGTGAAAGGTGTGGCGGTGTGCTTCTGCAAAGATACAGCTTTGGAAACCTTATGGGACAGTTCTGCTCTGTCCTATAGATTCTGTATGAGTCAGAATAGACTCGAGATGGCACACAACAACGACTAATGTGGTCCAACGATTTGCGATGGACAGCTAACCTAAAGGTTGGTGGTGCTGCAGAAGAAAGACCTGGCAGTCTGCTTTTGTAAAGATTATAGCTAAGAAAATGCTATGTAGCAGTTCTACTCTGTAACACATGGAATTGCCATGAGTTGAAATTAACTCAACAGCAACAGGGTTAATGACTAAAAACACTGAGCATCTTTTCCTGTGCTTATTGGCCATTTGTATATCCTCTTTGGTGAAGTGTCTTTTCAAGTTCTTTGGACATTTTTTGATTGGATTGTTTGTCTTTTTGTTTGTCTGTTGCTTTTCTGGATATTAAACCATTATCTGATGTATATATTGTTTTTAAAAATTATCATCCAATCTGTAGGTTGTCTCTTTACTTTCTCGATAAAGTCCTTTGATGCGCAAAAGTGTTTTTTTTTTGTGTGTGTGTGATTTAGGTCAAAGTTTACAAAGTAAGTTATTTTCTCATTAAACAGTTAATACACAAATTGTTTTTGTGACATTGGTTGCCTACACAGCGATGTGTCAACACTCTCCAGTTCTCCACCCCAGTTTCCCTGTTTTCATTCGTCCAGTTTTCCTGTCCCTTCCTGCCTTCTCATCTTTACTTTTGGGCTGGTGTGCTTGTTAGCCTCGTATATGTGATTAAACTGTGAAGCACATCCCTCGTGTATGTTATTGTCGGCCCTGTAACCAAACCAAAACCAAACCCATTGCCATCAAGTTGGTTCCGACTCATTGTGACTCTATGGTCCTATAGACCTGTCTAATCTTTGGCTGAAGAGTGAACCCCAGGAGTGACTTCAGTACTGAGTTAAAAGGGTGTCAGGGGCCATACTCTTGGGGTTTCTCCAGTCTCTGTCAGACCAGCAAGCTGTTTTTTTTTTTTGTTGTTGTTGTTGTTCTACATTTTTCTCCCTTTCTGTCTGGGAGCACAAAAGTTTCTAATTTTGATGAGGTCCCATTTATCTGTTTTGTCTTTTGCTACTTGTGCTTTTGGTGTCATACCTAAAAATCACTTATTAAAAACTAGGTCCTGAAGCATTACTTCTGTGCTTTCTTCTAAGAGTTTCATGGTTTTAGTTTTTATATTTAGGCTTTTGATCCATTTTGAGTTAGTTTTTACATATGGTGTGAGGTAAGGGTCCAGGTTCATTCTTTTGCTTGTGAAGATTCAATTGTTCCAGCACTGTTTATTAAAGAGACTTATTCTTTCCTCATTGGATGGATTTGACACACTTGTTGAAAATCAATTGACCATGGATGTATGAGTTTGAGTGTTGAATTTAATACTTTATGGGCATATGATGAATTGATCATATGTATTTTTTTCCTTTAATCTATTAATATGCTATGTGGGATTAATAGGTTTTCTAATGTTGAACAGTCTTGTCTTTAATTCCTGGCTTAACTGCATTAGGCCATTGAGTAAGTGAATAAATTACCAGATTGAGTTAGTTAATGTTTTTTGTGGGGATTTTTGTATTCATGCTCATTAGGACTTTTGGTTTTTAACCTCTTCTTGTGCTGTCCTTGTCCAGTTTCAGTGCAGATTTACACTAGTCTTAGAAAATGAGGAGGGTGTTTTTTTCCTTTATTCTCTGCAGCAATTTTTTGAAGCTTTGTTAAATCTTACCTATAATCCTTTTTGTTAGAATAGATTTTAGATCCATGAGTCAATTATTTTGATTTTGTTTATACTTACATCATATTTTTTTCTAATGTGCTATAACATTATTTTGTAAAATAGGAAAGTTACTTGTAATTCCAACAACCTAACAAATTAGTCTTTTCTGTAATTGTTTATGTAAACAATCATGATCAGGGTATATATAGGATTTTTATATACTCTTTTTTTTCTTTTAGTTAATATATTAGCATAATCTTAGCATTACCTGTTTATTCTCTTGAGTGGATACATTATATTTCAGTTCAGCATTCTGCCATTGTAGAGCTTTTTTGCTTCCAGTTTTTTGTATTTATTTACTCATTCATTTATTTGTTAATTTTGCAAGCTTTATGTCAAGCACTGAATAGAATGCTGTCCCTGCCTGCATTTGGTCTTATAGTGGGGACAGACGGATCAGCTGGTGGCCGGAGTGGTCTGGTTTTAGACCACTGGGCTAAGGCAGCAGTCCAGGGAAGGAAGGAAGAGCCCTACTGCTCCAGTGGGGAGGTGGGAAAGGCTTCTCGGGGAAGGTGAGGCTGGAGCCGTGAGTAAGCTGCAGTAAACATTTGGGAACACGCACGGTTTTGGGGGAGAGGGCTGCCAGTGCTGTAGGATCAGTTCTAAAAGTCACATGGCTGAATTTCTTTGGATGCTGGTGACTACAGAGAAGTCCAGTGTCTTTGTGCCGTGCTCAGATAAATTTGCTGCCTGAATCCTCTTCCAAGTGGAAGGAGCAAATCAACAGTTCAGCCTGTGATCTGTAGATTGTAGCATTTCCACAGAAGTTTTAAAGCTAAAACCTAGTGTAGTGACAAATGCTTGTAATTTATTTTAGAGTAAGGAGTTCTGGATTAGAGTCTCAGTTACTCCACTTCTAGCCAAGTTTTCTTGGTCAAGTTACTTTACCTCTTCAAACCTCAGTTTCCTTGTAGGCAAAACAGAAAATTACAACTGGATTGTTGTGTGGATTAGGTAGGATCATTCTTGTGCAAGCATTTTGTATTTCACATTGCCAGGAAAATGCAGCCATTCATTTTGTTTTTAATTGTGTTTTCCCTGTAAAAGCGAAAACGTGGCCAATTTGTAAGAATTTTTAGGAGCAGTCTGAAGTTAACCTTTAAAAGAATCCTTGGGCCAGGTTTATGGGTATAATGCACTTCATTGCTTGGTCTGAATTTTCCACTGGGCAGCCCTGTGAGGAATGGGTGTCATTATGAGCCTCACTTCACCAGTAAGAAAAAGAGGCTCAGAGAGATGAAGTCATCTGCCCAAAGTCAGCGTGTGTGGGGGAGGGTGGTGGTGGTGGTTTGAACCCAGGCAGACTTGAGTTCATAGCTTCTTTGAAATAACCAGAACTTTCGGAGTGTCTTTAATCTGCTTGACTTCTATTTTTTTAAAAAAGCACTTAAAAACACATTCTGGTAATGTTTCCCCCAAATTCCTAATGTAGAGGACTAGACATTTAAAAGGGCATTATTAATTGTTTGGTTTGAATGTCTTTGACTTTGAATGTTGTTGTTGTGTGCTGTCCAGTTGATTCCCACTGGTATCGACCCCACAGGACAGAACAGAACTGCTCCATAGCATTTCCTAAGCTGTAAATCTTTATGAGCAGATTGTCAGGTCTTTTCTTCCGCAGAGCTGCTGGTGAGTTTGAACCAGTGGCCTTTCGGTTAGCAGGTGAGCGCTTAACCAGTTTATTGAGATGAAACATGGTGTGAGGGTTAGGGTCCAGCTCCTCACAGCTTATTTCCTTTTGACTTTTACCTCTGAATCCTTGCATTATTTGTTCCTATTTTTGGATTTCTGAAGTAAATGAGTTCCGGCTTTCTATTGTGAAAATTTTCAAACATAATGAAAAGTTGAGAGAATAGTGCAGTGATTGTTAACATGTTTACCCCATTTGTGTTATATACTCACTGCAGTGCAGTTAAGGGTAATTAACAATAATTCCATATTTCCAGACCATATTCAGATTTTCCTGTTGTCCCAAGAGTGTCTTTGACACCTTTTTTTTTTAAAACCATGATCCAGCCAAGGTTCACATATTACATTTTTGTCTTAACGTCTTTTTAGTTGCTTTTATTCCATGGCAGTCCTCCTCCCTCCCCTCTTTTTCATCCTTCGTGGGGTTTATTATTTATTTATTTTTAAGCGTTCCGAGCAGTTGTCTTGTGGCACGTTCCACATTCTGAGGTGGTCACGTAGTTTTCTCTTGGTGAGTTTAACTTGTTTCTTGTATTCCCTTATAAAAAAAAAAAAAAATTTTTTTTTTTTTTATTCCCTTATATTTCCAGTAAACTGGAAGTTGGATCTAGACTTCAGATTAAACATTATTCTGCAGAGTGCTTCAGTGGTGGTGCTGTGTGTTTCATACTGCATAGCAGCGTAAAAAAAAAAAAATTTTTTTTTCTCAGCAGGGGTGCTTAAAGTTAGGTTGTCCCACTGTTTAGCATACCACTTGATTAAGGTAATGACTCTGTCTCACCATTGCAAAGGTTTTTTTTTTCCTTGTGCCTGTAGTAATTAGTCTGTAGGGATCCTTTGGGATCTGTCAATATCCTGTTACCCTGTCATTTATGTAATGATTTTAGCATCTACTTAGAATCCTTGCCTGAATCACTGGAGATGGATGGTTGGTGATTTTCTACTGAAATCATTCTGTCTGTATTTTATTAGCCGGTGTTCTTCTCTAAGAAGAACTGTTTTCTTTTTTTTTTTTTTTAACGAAGGACCCAGATTATTCAGTGGTGTTACAGTCAGTTACCTTCATTTTCTTTGGTGCTAAAATTATTCCAAATTTGGCCAGTGGGAGGCCCTTTAAACTAGTTTCTTTGTTCTTTTTGACACATTTGTTAGTCCTTGAGCATTTTCTTGCTTTCTCGCACTACTAGAAGCCCCAGAACTTATCTTGCAAGTTTCTTGCCCCACACCCTGGAATTAGCCATTTCTCTAAGGAGGTCTTCCTTTTAATAGGAAGTGGTATTTAGAAATTAAGCTCTGGGCACTGGGTGTGTTTATTGCTGCTAGAATGTCATTGCTTCTAGGCCTTTTCAGTAGATGGAGCTTAGAAATATATATGTGTGTGTGTGTGTGTGTATATATATACATATATGGTTCTCCAAGAAGCAACGCAAATAGAAAACCATATGACCCAGCGATTCCACTCTTACGTATATACCCAGAAGACCTGAAAGTAGCTACGCGAACAGACACACGTACACCAGTGTTCATTGAAGCACTATTCATGATAGCCATAAGGTGGAAACAATTGAAATGCCCATCAACTGATGTATGAATATTGAAGTCCTGATGCATGCTACAACATGGATGAACTTAGAAAAAATTATGCTGAGCGAAATAAATCACAGTCACAAAAGGACAAATACTCTGCGATCTCACTTATGTGAAATAAGCAAATATATATATAAGCCAAAAATATTAGTGGTTATCAGGAGTGGGAGGGGGGGAAGAGGGTGATTTGCTTACAACGTGTTGAATGTAAATTAACGGTGGTGGGATAATTTGGAAAAAGTAAGAATGATTACTCAGCTGGAAGAATAATCAATATCACTGAGTTGTACATGTAGAAATTGTTAAATTGCTGTTTATTTTGTTGTGTATATTTTTACTGCAGTTAAAAAAAAAGGACCACAGGGTATGTAATAGATTGAAAATAAACATACATATTAAAAAAAAAAGAAATAAGCAGTGCAAGAGATTTATTGGGGAATTGCCAGTAAGGGGAAATGGGAAGGAGGCTGGAAGAGGCTGAGAGACCTGTAAGACTGCCAGAGGCGAAAGATTGGGTAGTAGAGGTCTTAGACTGCAGTGCAGGTCTAGGAAAGTTTCAGCAGAAACCGTCAGAAGAGTCTTGTCTTCCAGGAAGGGTCTGTATTCCAGGAAGTAGTAACCCTGTGTGCTCAATCATTGGCTGGGAGAATCTGGAAAGCTGGCCTTGGCAACAGAGGTAGTGTTGGATTTAGAGCATTGCAGCTGGGGTCAATTACTTGCCCTGCAGTTAAGGATGTGATAGGCACCTTTTCATGGCCATCACAGCTGGATTATATGTTTTGTTCACTGATATATATCCCCAGTGCCTTGAAGTGCACCTGGAACATAATAGGTATTCAATGCATTGTTTGTGGTATGAGTTCCAAATGACTATAGGAAAACATTTTCCTAGGTTGTTTTAATTGCTTATGTCTTAAACCTGAGGGAAAATGTTTTTAATATTGCAGAAGTAGATAGCAGTTATATAAAAGACCTACCATTTGTTGAGGGCCGACTCTGTGCCAGGCTCTTCACATGCAATGTATCTATTAAGTCTTCTCAAAAAGCTACAAGATTGTTTATTGTTTCAGCTTTATAAATGAGGAAATAAAACTAAACTGAGGCTCACAGAGGTGAAAGTCTTTTGTCCCAAATTACAGAGCTGGTGAGTGGTAGAGCTGGGTTTTGAACCCCTGTTGATCTGACTCCAAAGGCCTGCCATGCCTCCCAGGTGGTTCCTTTCCTCGGTGATATTATCTGTAATTTCCGAATTTGCTGCTTGTTGTAAAACAAACAAACAAAAATGTATGAAAGAGGTTGATGTATTTTTCAAAACCCATGTGGCAGTAGAAGTGCATGCAGACACAGATTTCACCAAAGTGAGTGCTGGCTCTTTCTGGATTAATGCTTCATATTTATGGATTACACCTCAACATAAAGAAAACAGAAATCCTCACAACTGGATCAATAAGCAACTTCATGATAAACGGAGAAAAGATTGAGGTTGTCAAGGATTTCATTTTACTTAGATCCACAATTATCACCCATGGAAGCAGCAGTCAGGAAATCAAAAAATGCATTGCATTTGGGCAAATCGGCTGCAGGAGATCCCTTTAAAGTGTTAAAAAGCAAAGATGTCACCTTGAGGACTAAGGTGCACCTGACCCAAGCCATTGTGTTTTCAGTTGCCTCATTTGCATGCGAAAGTTGGACAATGACTGAAAAAGAATTGACGACTTTGAATTGTGGTGCTGGCGAGAAGAATATTGAATATACCATGGACTGCCAAAATAACGAACAATTTGTCTTGGAAGAAGTATAATCAGAATGCCCCTTAGAAGCAACGATGTTTCACATACTTTGGACATGTTATCAGGAGGGATTAGTCCCTGGAGAAGGACATCATGCTTGGTAAAGTAGAGGGTCACTGAAAAAGAGGAAGACCCTCAATGAGATGGATTGACACAGTGGTTGCAACAATGGGCTCAAGCATAGTTAACAATTGGGAGGATGGCGCAGGACCGGGCTGTGTTTTCTTCTGTTGTGTGTAGGGTCTCTATGAGTTGGAACTGACTTGTTGGCACCTAACAACAACAACATACCTTTAATTAATTTCATCTTTATTGCTTTACGGAAACCCTGGTGACATAGTGCTAAGAGTTAAGAGCTACGGCTGCTAACCAAAAGGTCGGCAGTTCAGATCTACCAGGCGCTCCTTGGAAACCCTATAGGGCAGTTCTACTCTGTCCTATAGGGTCACTACGAGTCAGAATTGACCCAACTGCAGTGGGTTTGGTTTAGTTTTTGGTTTTATTGCTTTTACAGAAGCTTGGTTTCTGTCTTACCCTTGTACACCGCACTTACTGTGTTCCTGTTAAACTAAAAACAACAATAAAAAAACCCAAAAAACCAGTAGCACTTAACCACTACGCCACCAGGGTTTCCGCATAGCAATGACAGCAGACATTTATAAGGGATTTACTGTGTGTCAGATGTGCTAATTGCTTTACACAGATTATCTCATTTAATCTTCACAACAATGCCCATTTGGAACTGAGGCTCAGAGGTAAAAAACTTGCCCAAAGTCACAATCTAGTTGTGAATCTGACTCATGTAGGTCTGTTTTTTTAATTTATTTTATTTTACTTATTTTTTATTGTGGTAAATATGTATGGACCATAACATTTGCCATTTCAACATTCTTTGCATGTAAATTCAGTGACATTGTGTTCATCATGTTGTGCAACACCTAGGTCTGTTTGAAGATGGCGTTCTGTGCACCTTACCAGAATTTATTTGTAAATTTCCAAGGTAGCTTTTCTCAAATTATAGGCTCCCACAGAAATCACGGAAGTAGGATTTTTATATTTTTAGAGAGAGGAGTTTGTAAAATACAGATTTAGATTTTCTTTGGAGATCGTTACTTCTGGGAGTTTTTTTCATGTCTTCTTATCAAAATAAATCTATCACTTTGAGGAATGTTTCACATATCCAGTCCCTATAAGTCAGAATCGACTCCACGGCAATGGGTTTGGCTTTTTTTTTTTTTGGTAGTCCGTAGAAGGGCTGTCCCTGCCAGCCCTATTTACCTCCAGGGTTGTGTAGATGGACTGGCTTTCTAATGTGTGAGAGGCTGGAGTTTCCCCTTAAGGATGGCTTGATGGAAGCCGCTTGTTTCGCCTTCTTCCACCTTCTTTGTGTCATCTGTCAGGAGTGCACCATCTGCCCACAGCAGTGGGCCTGGCCTTCTCTGTTTTTCCTCTGAACACAGTGAGAAAAGCTTCTTCCATCTGTTGCTCTCCTTACTCTTTGGCTTGTTTCTGCCACTGTGTTTCCACCTAAATTGATCATGGTCTCCTTCCATTTCTTATATAGAGGGTTTTAAAATCTGAGCTTTATAATTTCCTTGGACCCCTTTTTTTCCTATTAGAATTATTTACACTGATCAAGTCTGAGTCCCTGGTTCAGACAGCTTCTCTTCTTGCATCATCTTTTTTTTTAACCTTTGTTTTCTGAGCATTCCAGACATGTATTGAATGTCTGCTCTGAGTCACGTGTTATGCTAGGTGCTATGGAATGAAGAAAACTTACACAGGTCCCTTAATAAGTTTAGAAGCCAGTGGGATATTTGGCTTTGGCCTGTAACGTTGACTGCCAAGGATTGTGAATCCTATAGTCTCATGCTTATGTCTTTGCTTATTAGCTATCATTTATTGAGTGATTACTCTCTACCAGGCGCAAGTCTAAAGGTTTCACATGTTTTATCTCATTTAATCCTCGCAATATTATGAGGTGGTGTCTTAGTTGTCTAGTGCTGCTGTAACAGACAACACAAATGGGTGGCTTTAACAGAAATTTATTTTTTCATAGTTTAGGAGACTAGAAGTCCAAATTGGGAACTCTATGGGGGGCAGTTCTACCCTGTCCTATAGGGTCGCTATGAGTTGGAATCAACTCGACGACACTGGGTTTTACTCTAGGAGAAGGCTTTCTCTCTATATTGGTTCTGGGGGAAGGTCCTTGTCTCTTTTCATCTTCTGTTCCCTGGTTCCTTGGAGATCTCATGTATTGTGGCATCTGTCTTCCCAATTATCTGCTTGCTTGCTTGCTCAGTCTGTTCTTTTTATAACTCTAAAGAGATTGATTTAAGACATACCCTATACTAATATTACTTCATTATCATAACAAAGAAAACCCATTTCCAAATGGGGTTATAACCACAGGTATACCAAAACAACAAAACCAAACCCACGGCCCTGGAGTCAATTCCAACTCGTAGCCACCCTATAGAACAGTAAATCTTCATGGAAGCAGACTGCCACATCTTTCTCCTGAGGAGCGTCTAGTTTGTTTAAACCACCTATCCTTTGGTTAGTAGCCAAGCACTTCAACCACTGTGCCACCAGCGCTCCTGAACCACAGGTATAGGGGTTAGGATTTGTAATACATATTTTGGGGGGGACACAATTCAATCCATAACAGCTGGCTACTCTTGTCTTCCGCCCCCCCTTTTTTTTTTAACATTAGAGAACAGAGGCAGAGAGCAGTTAAGTAAGTTGCCCAAAGTTATCCAGCTAGTAAGTGGTGGAATTGGGATTTGAATCCAGGTAGTCTGGTTTCTGAGCATGCTTGGGTATGGTTTCAGTCTTCATGCTGTGCCCTGTACCTAGGGTAGAAAGTGAAGTGCCTGAAATTAATTATACCTCTAAGAGATATTTACTCTGAACAAAAGCTCATGTACAAACCCCTGTGGGAGAGCAGTTAATTTTGCGTGTGGGAATTTCAGAAGGCTTCACAAAGGTGACTTCTGGTCCCAAGTCATTCATTAACTGCTAGATGCTGAAGATACAGTGGTGACCTAGGAGCTGATAATCTAGTGGTGATAAACAAACAGACCAACACATATAGAAGATATTACCAGTTGCCATCCAGTTGGTTCTGACTCATGGCAACCCATGTGTGTCAGAGCAGAACTGTGCTCCATAGGATTTTCAGTAGCTGATTTCCAGAAGTAGATTGCCAAGTTTATTTCCTTTTCAAACCTATAACCTTTTGGTTAGTAGCCAAGAGCATTAACTGTTTGTACCATCCAGAGACTCCATAAAAAATGTTAGGTGGTAATAAATGCTAGGAAGAGGAGTAAGTATTGGTAAGTGGATAGTGAGTGATACTGTGTGGAGGGGGGTAATCAGGAAAGTTTCTCTGACAGGGAGGCATTTGAGTAGAGCTCTGAGGGAAGTGAGCCAAGTGGATATCCAGGAGATGATGGTTTCAGGCAGCAGTAACTAAGGCACAAGCCCTGAGGTAGGAGCAAGCTAGGCATGTTCAAGCAACAGAAGGAAGAAACATGTGGTTGGAGGGTCAAGTGGGGATTAGAGGTAGGAGATGAGTCCAGAAAGGTCAGCAGGAGCCAAACTGGCCATAACAGGGCTTTGGATTTTATTCTAAATGTAATAGGAAAAAAAAAAAAAAAGGAAGTCACTGAAAAGTTTTAAACAAGGAAGTGGCGTTATCTGATTTCAGTTATAAAATGTGGCTGTGGTTATTGTGTGTAGAATATGCTATAGGCAGGCTTCAGGAGTCTTTTGTAGTCTGGATTAAAGGTGATAGTTGTTTGAACCAAAGAGCAGTGGTAGAGGTGACAAGAAGAGATCAAAGTCTGGGTATATTTTGAAGGTACAGTTTGGCAAGTTTGCTGATGATGTTGTAAGAGACAGAGGGAGTTAAGGATGACTTCCACGGCTGTTGGTCTGAGGACTTGTTAGTTGCTGTTGAGTTGAGGACTTGTTAGTGGTCAAGTTGATTCATCCATGTTTTTGAATGAATCGGCAGTTCTTACCTTTTATTACTGAGTAGCATTCCATCATCTGCATGTACTGTGGTTTATCCATTTCCTGTTGAAAGACTTGTGTTGTTTCTAGTACAGGTTTTTATGAAAACATAAGGAACATGTGGCCGGTTGTCATTTCTCTTGGGTAAATACCTAGGAATTGGACTGTTGGGTCATATGATAAATATATGTTTAATTTACTTTAACTGCCAAGTTGTTTTCCAGAAGGAGTGTACCATATTATATTTCCACTATCAATATGTGAACATTCTGGTTGTTCCATAATCTTGCCAGCACTTGGTAGGATTTGTCCGTCTTCCCTTTTTTCATTATTATTAATTTTTAAGTTGAGGTATAATTCACATACCATAAAATTCACCTTTTCATGGTATATATTCGGTGGTTTTTAGTATGGTCACAAAGTTATATAGCCAACTATCATTACTATCTAATTCTAGTACTTTTTCATCACCCCCAAAAAGAAACCCTGTACCCATTATCAGTTACCCCTAATTCTCCCTTTCTCCTAATCCCTGGCAACCACTTTCTCTCTCTGTGGATTTGCCTGTTCTGGACATTTCCTGTAAGTGGAATCGTACAATATGTATCCTTTTGTGGCTTCTTTCGCTTTCACTTAGCATAATGTTTTCAGGGTTCACCCATGTTGTAGCATATATCAGTACTTCATTTCTTTTTTTTTGGTACTTCAGTTCTTTTTTTGGCTGAATAACACTCCATTCTGTGACTGTACCACATTTTGTTTATCCATTCATAAGTTGATGGGTTGTTTCCACTTCATGGCTATTGTGAATAATGCTGCAGTGAACATTGTGTACAAGTTTGTGTGTGGACATATGTTTTCAGTTCTCTTAGATAGGACCTAGGAGTGGAATTGCTGAGTCATATGGTAACTTTCTGAGATACTGTCAAACTTTTCCACAGTGGCTATGCAGTTGCCATTTTACATACTCACTAGCAATGGGGATTCTTTTAATCCTCAGCTGAGAGTGAGGATCAGGAGGGTGAGGATTTGGGTTCAAGCAAAAAGGAAAAAGTATGAAATAGTCATTTAGGAGAGTAGAAGAGAGATTAGACGTGAAAAATCTTGATAGGATTGCTGGTTCCACAAAGTGCCACTAAGGGCCCACTGGAGGTTGGTGGTCATGGATTAAAAAAAAAAACAAACAAAAACTTTTTAACTAGATAAAAAGGTGGAAGGAAAGACAACACACAATATAGGGAAAGTCAGCACAGCTTTACTAAGGCAAAGCCATAGAAGCTTTCTAGACACAACCAGATACTTTGAAGGACTAAGTTAATGGGGCTGAGGGCTGGGGACCATGGTCTCGGGGGACATCTAGGTCAGTTGGCATATCATAGTTCATAAAGAAAATGTGCTACACCCTACATTGGTGAGTCGTATGTGGGGTCTTAAAAGCTTGTGAGTGGCCATCTAAAAAAATAAATATTTTGGTCCCATCGTGTTCGGAGCAAAAGAGACTGAGGAAAACCAAAGACACAAAGGAAGTATTAGTCCAAAGGACTAATGGACCACGTGAACCACAGCCTCCACCACCCTGAGCCCAGAACAACAAAATGATGCCGGGCTACCACCACCAACTGCTCTGACAGAGATCACGATAGAGGGTTCAGGACGGAGCGGCAGAAAAATGTACAACAAAATTAAAGTTTACAAAAAAAGACCAGACTTATTGGTCTGACAGAGACTGGAAGAACTCCCGAGACTATGGCCCCTGTACACCCTGCTAACTCAGAACTGAAGTGACTCCTGAAGTCCACCTTTCAGCCAAAGATTAGACAAAGATTATAAAACAGAAAATAACACACGTGAGGAATGTACTTCTTAGTTCAATCAAGTTTATGAGACCAAATGGGCAACACCTACCCAAAAGCAAAGATGAGATGGCAGGAAGGGGCAGGAAACTTGGACAGATGGATATGGGGAACCTGGGGTGTAAAACGAAAGGGAGAGAGTGCAGATATATTGCAGGGATTACAACCAGTGTCACAAAACAATTTGAGTATAAATTTTTGAGTGAGAAACTAATTTGTGCTGTAAACTTTCATCTAAAACACGATAAAATTATAAGAAAAAAGGAACTTTATTTTAGAAGACATTTAGATTTATTAAAAAATTGCTAAGGTAGTACAGAAAGTTCCCATATACTCCACACCTAGTTTCCCCTACTGTTACCATCTTGTACTTGTTGTTGTTAGGTCCTGTCGAATTGATTCCAACTCACAGGGACCCTACAGAACAGAGTGGAACTGCCCCATAGAGTTTCCAAGGAGTGCCTGGTGGATTCAAACTGCAGACCTTTTGGTTAGCAGCCGTAGCACTTAACCACTACGCCACCAGCGTTTCCTCTGACTCATAGTGACCCTAATTAATAAACCAATGTTAATATATTATTATTAACTAAAGTTCATACTTTAGTCAGATTTACTTAGTTTTCATCTAATGTCCCTATTCTGTTCCAGGATCCCATCCAGAATACCACATTGTATTTAGTTGTCATGTCTCTTTGGGTTCCTGGGTACAGGCGTGGAGAATGTGGAGTCTAACTAGGGTTGGGATTTACCCAGGCAGTTATGGAGAGAAAGAGGGGCCAGAGAGTTGAGAGTATATACTTAAGTAAGTGAGCTTAAAGGATGGGAAGATTTCCAGGATCAGAGTGAGGGTGGGGAGTAGGCAGAAGGAACAGAGTGAGCAAAGACGTTCTGGGCTGAAAGAACATAGTGTTTCTGAGGATATAGCGAGGGAACAGATCAGAGGTGGCGGGAGATTCAGCTAAAAAAGGAGATTTTAAGCAGAGGAGAGGCATGGTCAGATTCCTCTTAGGAATTGAAAAGTGGTGGTGTTTTTTTCATTCACCAAATATTTACTGAGTGTCTCTGTATTGGGTCCTCTGCCAAGCACTGGTAGAGGGATGTGGGAGTTGTAGGGATGAACTGGATGTTCAATTATCACTGGCGAGAAATGACCCGGATAGAGGAGATATGAATTCAAGACATTTCCTGATTAGAAGTGTCAGAAATTGATTAATGGAAGTCATGAGGGGGTGGGGAAAGGGTTAAGGCATCCAGAACAGCAGTTTTCTGCAGCTTCGTAGTCAGCCCATTGTTTTTCACAAAATACATCTTCCATCCCCATCCCATCTCCAGTAAAGGCCAGGGATGGCTTAGAATGTTACTTTGTGCATAGAAAGAAGTCTTTTGGCTCTGGTGTGTGCCCTGAACCAAAAATAGAGACATGCTCTGATTGTTGAAATAAAATGAGTGCTGTGCATTGTAGAAGGACTGTTTATGTAGGTAATAATCTGGAAGCCACCTGAATGTCTAACTCCTGAGGGGAAGTTTAGGCAAATTCAGGGTTAGCCGCTAGGTGGACTAGTAGGTGGCTAAGACAAAACGCACCTCTGTGGGTGTGTTGTCACTACAAAGACATGTACATGTGAAGTCAAATTAACAGCAGAAGGCTCTGACTGGGTCAGAAGATTAGACACTAAACTTGGTTTTACATCGTCTTCGCCACTTTTTTTTTTTTTTAGTTGTCCTTTAGGTGAAAGTTTGTAGTTGAAGTCAGTTTCTCATACAAAAATTTATACACATATTGTTATGTGACCCTAGTTGCTCTCCCTATAATGTGACAGCGCACTCCTCCTTTCCACCCTGGATTTCCCGTGTCCATTCAACCAGCTCCTGTCTGTTTCTGCCTTCTCATCTTGCCTCGTGTATCTACTTGAGCTAAGAAGCACACTCCTCGCGAGTATGATTTTATATCTTATAGTCCAGTCTAATCTTTGTCTGAAGAGTTAGCTTTGGGAATGGTTTTAGTTCTAGGTTAACAGAGAGTCTGGGGCCCATGGCTTCTGGATTCCCTCCAGTCTCAGTCAGACCATTAAGTCTGGTCTTTTCGTTAGAATTTGAGTTCTGCACCCTACTTTTCTCCTGCTCCATCAGGGACTCTCTGTTGAGTTCCCTGTCTGGGCAGTCATTGGTGGTAGCTGAGCACCATCTAGTTCTTCTGGTCTCAGGCTGATGGAGTCTCTGGTTTATATGGCCCTTTCTGTCTTAGCCACTCTTTTTGAGTAGGGTGTGGTAAAGATCGGGTACTCACCTTGTATATAAACAGTTTATAAACCCTAGAGTAAGATACACTTGCTATTTATTAATAGCCCTGTGGTTGAACGCCGACTGGTGAAGTGAAATTCATAGGGAGATTGTTATCTTTTCTGCTTCCTCTTTTTTTTTCCTGTGAAATTTCATCAGCTCACGAAATTGGTATGTGTGTGGGACTAAACAGATTTCTGCAAGAGTCGTCTGGCTGCTCTAATTTAAGCATGTGCAGAATATGTGATGTTGGTCCACTTAATTTTAATCAAAAGCAGCCAAGAAGCGGAGCAGCAGGCTTTCCTGGGACTTGAAGTCATATACTACGGACAAGTCAACATTGTGTCCCTTCCTTCATAAGACCTGGACTCTCCTCTGTCTTTCTGGACATGCATGTGGAGTCATTCCCCGCTCATTTGGTGTGAGCTCCAGTCTCCCACAGCTTTACCCTTCTTGGTGGAGCCCTATGGTAGATTGGTTTATCTGGTACCTTAGAGCAGTGTTTCTCAAACTTAAGAACATGAGGACAGGTGCCTTCAGCTCCAAATGCCCACACTTGGCTAGAGATTCCACTTTGAGAAACCACAGCGTTCAAGCAAAATGCTACTGTTAATTATCTATTGCTGTGTAACAGAGTTCCTAAAACCTAGTGGCCTGAAACAACAATGAATGTTTACTGTCCTTTCAGTGTCTGTGGGTCAGGAATTCAGGAGCAGCCTAACTGGGGAGTTCTGGCTCCGAGTCTCTCATGAGATTGCCGTCCAAGCTGGCTCACTCACGTAGCTGGCGAGTTGGTGCTGATTGCTGGCAGTAAGCGTCAGTTACTTGCCATGGGGACCTTTCTACCGGGCATCTTGAGTGTCCTCGTAACATAGCACCTGGCTTCCCCCAGAAGAGGGAACCCAAGAGAGTACAAGGCGTAGGCAGCAGTGCTTTTTATGACCCAGCTTTGGAAGTCCTATACTCACTTCCGCCGTGGTCTGTGTATTAGAAATGTCATTAAGTCTGGCTACTTTCAAGGCGAGGAGAATTAGGTTCCACGTTTTGAAGGAGGAAGTTTTAAATTTCCAGACATATTATAAAACCACTGCAGCTACTGTCTGGAGGCGATCATATTAAAACACATGCCACAATCCTTTGGTAATACTTGATTATACACATGGTGGTCATCTTGATTAGTGCATCTCAAGCTTTTTCATGTTATTGCTCATTTGTAACCCATTTGCAGCACTTCAGCTTAGAAGATTTGATATGATATAAATGGTTCAGGTTATGGAAAAGCACAAATGAAACATTTCTCATAGAGACTTTTTGGACCACTAGCTCTGTGTCCATCAACACACAGTGGTCCATGGACTCCTCTTGAGAAACACTCATGTAGGGCCCAGCTGCCCATCCGTAAGGTTTCTGCTTAGCTCTACACAGAGCTGCTGTCCTTTCTCCACCTTCTTTTCCTTGCCCTCATTTGTGCTTTCATCCCCCTGGACCTATACTGATTTACTCATATTGCACCCTCTCCTAGAAACACTCTCCAGCCCCACGTCTTCTTGATAACCTGAAAACACTTACTCATCCTTCAGAGTGATCAGATATTCCCTCTTCACTAGTGTTGTCTTGGCCTCTCCTCCCTTCCTCTCTCTCTGCCCTAGACCGGCCTTTTGTGCCTCTGTACTCTATCTTAAGTAATTTTCTGTTGTTGTACCTGTGATACTTAACTTCAGTTATTTGTGCATATAGGCACGTGTTCATTTCCCTGTGGTAGGCCCTGGGGATACTGTAGTGAATAAGAGGGACACAGCTCCTGCGTCTGGGAATACCTATAGTCTCCTGGAGAGCAGGCCGTAAACATAAATAAGTAAACAGAAGACTGAAATTATTACAGATTGGGGTAAATGCTATGAAGGAAGCAAGCAGAAAACTGACACAGAATGGAAGGAGAGGAGGCTCCTTGAGAAGGTGTAGTCAGGACTTCTGAGGCTATAGGAGGATGAAGATGTTGCTTGAAAGAGTGGGCAGTAGGGAGTGTTTCAGGTAAAGGGAGCAGATGAGTATGGGAAGGTATGCGATGTGTCTGAAGAATTAAAAGGACAGTGTGTCTTGTAGCATAGGGTCTGTGTCCCTCTGCCAGCTTCTGTGATCAGACATCTTAACAGATTTGGCTGTATTTCCAAAACACAGCACACTTCCTAGCCCAGAGTAGGCACTGAGAAAATGTCTGTAGGATCAGTGAATTTCTCTTCCTCAAGTTTTTATTCATTTTTCTTGTTCCTTTCTGTTTGATACTGGCCACACTGGCCTTCTGTAGCTTGTTGGTTGGCTTAGTGACCAGTCACAAAACTTGCTTAAAATAAAGTCATTGTAGTAACCTAGTTTACTATGAAGCTTTGGTTATCTCTCTTTTTTAATTTGAATTTTGGATAAATGTAAGTTTTTGACACTTTTTGGTCTTCGGAAAAAAGCTGTTTTGTGACTAATTGGGTCATGGTGATTTCAGCACTTGTTCATGTTTTCTCTGACAGGTCTCACACTGAGGTTGGTTTGTCTTCTTGACATCAAAAATGTGGATATCATTGGTTTATTTTGATGATTCACCTTGATTCGTGTGTGTATTCCTTTTGCTGTTTTGTAGCTCAAGATATTCATAATCAAGTCTTTTAAAAAAGTGTATTCAGTGAACATTTATTGACTGTCTAGTATATGTAGTGGAAACCTTGGTGGTGTAGTAGTTAAGAGCTATGGCTGCTAACCAAAAGGTCGGCAGTTCAGATCCACCAGGCGCTCCTTGGAACTCTATGGGGCAGTTCTACTCACTCTGTCCTATAGAGTCGCTATGAGTTGGAATGAGCTCGATGGCGACGGGTTTGATTTTTTTGGTTTAGTATATGTAGTACACTCTGGGAAAAATTTAAACAGGTGGCAAACACTTCTCATCTCTCAAGGTTCAGTCCAAATGCTAAGTTTCCTCTAAAACTGATTTCTCAACCTTCCAGTACCTGTTAATAAAATTGGGACTCTGATAAAGAAAAGTTGAAGGTAGGCTCCTGCTCAGTTGCTGTCTCTGAAGAAGTTGAGAAGAGGAAGATGGTTTGGCTAACTTAAGAGGTTGGGAGGTGAGTGGTAGGAAATATATTTTAGAAAGAGAAGGGGCTGTTAGGTGCTTTAGAAGCAGATAGGAGAGAACTTGGAGAAACCTAGATTCTCCAGCTTAGGCAGGCCGTGGAGAAATAGTGCCTCTTTTCTGTCTGGTCGAAGTTGTGGGGTGTAGGTGAACTCTGGGTAATTCTAGAGCTATGTTCCTTTACTCTTTTCCCTACAGAGACCAAGAACAGTCTTGGTCGTGTGTTCCAAGAGTATTCTTGGTCTCTTTGCTTGTAAACAAGAGTGGAGAATACCAAGGAACCCATCAGAATCATCGAAACTTTTCTTTGGGCCCTTCCCACCCTAGGGACCCTGATATTTGGTAATTTTGGTATTTCCAGGACCTAGCAGTATATTATGATACAAACTCAGGAGTGTTTGTTGAATAATGTAACAATAGCATATAGTTCCTGCCCCATAGAGTACTTAGTGTTTATATTAGTCATTTAAAGATCCTGTGACTTGAGTTTGAGACCTTTTTATTGAATATTGAGCTTTTTCTTCAAAGAAAAACTGTTGATTTTGAACACTTAAATTGTATCTGATGACTATTTCAAACTTTATTATTAGTTTAGGCAAAATTAACTCGAAGTCAAGAGGCAGTAGTTGCACAAAATTGTGAATATACTAAATGTCATGGAATTGTTCACTTTAAAATGGTTAATTTTATGTTATATACATTTTACTCAATTAAAAAAAACCTTAGAAAGATGATATCATTTAGTAACTAAGAAATAAACATCACCATTTAAATAATTAAAAAAAAAAAGTGCACAACTTGACCCAGACTAGTAACCGTAGAAGTGATGGAAGAGACAAATAAAGAATTACCTTCAGAAAAGGCTCCAGAATAGGTGATTTTATATAAAATGAAATGAAGCTTTAGGCTAGCATAGCCTGATACTGAAACTGGGCAGGAAGGGCATAATGCAATGAAACTGTGGACAAATCTCACTTATGAAAGAAATATAAATTTTGTCAATAAAATATTAGAAAAGTAGACACTTATTAAATGAATGATACTCTGTGACTTAATATGACTTATTCTAAGCGGGTAATGGTAAGTTTAGGAAATCTTTTAATTCATTCTTTTTTTTTTATTAACTTTTATTGAGCTTCAAGTGAACGTTTACAAATCAAGTCAGACTGTCACATATAAGTTTATATACACCTTACTCCGTACTCCCACTTGCTCTCCCCCTAATGAGTCAGCCCTTCCATAATTCATTCTTTTATAGAATAAAAGAAAAAAGCTATATAATCATATTGACAGAGGCTGAGAATGTATTTGATAAAATTCTCAAAATTTTTTTTTTAAATAATTTGTTGTTGAGAATATACCCAGTAGAACATACTCTAGTTTGACAATTTCTATGTGTACAGTTTAGCGACATTGATTACATTCTTCACGTTGTGCAACAATTCACTCCTTTTCTGAATTGTTTCTCCCCCATTAATGTAAACTCACTGCCCCCTGAGTTTCCTATCTAATCGTTGAAGTTGTTATTGTCAATTTGATCCCACATAGATCTTAAATGATGACAGTGCTCAAGGCCGACATTCTCTACTAGTTAAGCTAAACTATTGTTTTTATTTTAAGAAGACTTCAGGGAATATTTTTGGTTTAAGGTTTAAAAATTATCTCAGGACAGTATTTTGGGGGTTTGTCCAGCCTCAATAGCTCCAGAAAGCCTGGATTCAATGGCAATTTGAAATTTTGATCAAAATCCTTTTGATCAAAATTCTTCTGTAGAATCTTTGGCCAAAATCAGAATTATTTCTTGATGAACCCTTGGTAAATTGGGTATGGAAGGAAACTTCATGAACTTGGTTAAAGGTATTAATTAGAAACCTTTAGCAAGCTTCATACCTAATGAAGAAACAACGGAGACATTTTCACTACAGACAAGGATACTATCCCTGCTAATTTTCAGCATCATCTTAGATGCTGTGACAGCACAAGGAAAAATAAATGACATGTATCTGTATTGAAAATGAAGTAAAATAATAATAATTTGAATACAATATGATAGTCTACCTGGGAAATGCAAGGGAATTAATTGAATAGAACAGGTTTCTAATAGAGTTTGAATAGGTTCAGAAAACAAAACAAGGTAACAAAGTGTACAATCTTTCCTGTCCCCTTCTATCACCTATAGATAACCAATCCTCCCCCCTCAGCCGCCCCAGGTGTCATTGATTATTTTATGGGCTTGTCTGTTGTTTGGCTGGAAGGTGGTGTCTAGGAATGGCTTCTGTTCCAGGTCAGAAGGTTGTCTTAGGGCCATAGTCTCGGGATTCATCCAGTCTCTGTCAGACCAGTAAGTCTGGTCTTCTTTGTGAATTTGTTTCACGTTTTTCTCCGTCTCTGTCCGGGACCCTCTGTTGTGATTCCAGTCAGAGTGAAGATAACCAGTTTTATTAGTTTCTGTGTACTCTTCTAGTGTTTTTATTTAAATACAAACAAAAAGAAATATATATTCTTGTTTTCTTCTTGTCTAACACAAAAAGTAGCATACAATATGCACAGTTCTGTAGCTTGCTTTTGTTTCTTTTAAACTTAACAGTATGCCTTTGAATCTTTGTATCATTTCATAGTATGTGTCTTTATTCTTTTTTACAACTGTGTAATATTCCATTTTGTGGATGTGTTACAGCATAATGTAAACACAATAATCATGCAGCTGTTGGTTGATGCCTACCTACTGAATACTTTTTTAAACTTTTAATTAAAAAATTTAATTTAGTTTTACTTATACAATTAATATGTGACTGAATCTTTGTAAAAATCCAATCAAGCAAATCGCTTGCTCATTCCCAATGCCTCATTCCCTCTCTAGAGCTAATTTTTGTAATCAGTTTGGTGTTTTATATCTGCTCCTTGCTGGCTGATATTCCCATTGGCTACAGACGTGACTCTCGGTTGCAATGTTAGTTTGAAAACCAGAGTTACAGCCATTGCTGTTGAAGCTGTAAATTCTCTCTTCTGCCTATGCAAATTCTGTTCGTGTCTCCTCTTTTTTTGTTTAATCTTGCCTCACCTTCTCCAGCTCCGCTTATGGTTGTCCACATATTTAGGTTGAAGGAATAAAATAAAAATTTTTGTAGGTAAAAAGCAATTGATTATCAGCAGTCTTTTTTTGCTTCAGCCTAATAGTTTTAAAGCTTAATTTGTTCGTGTGCCTAGTTCTCCTCAAGGGCAGTAACCGGAGCACAAATGTCTTTATAATCCCTTCTAAGACCTGGAATTGACTGACTAGTTCAAAGGTACTTAATAAAGTCCTGTTGACTGATAAAGCTGAGCTGCCTCCAAGACAGCCAGCAATTGTGATCTACCAAGTCTTACGAGTTGATTTCTAAGATGGTCTTTGCTTCCTCTTTCTTCTCTGCAGTGCAATTAAGTCTCTTCTTACCTATGAGAGGAGTCCCTGGGTTAAGTGCTTGACTTCTAACTGAATGATTCGAACCCGCCAGAGTAGCCTTGGACCTGGTGGTCTGCTTCCAAAAGGTCACAGCCTTAAAAATCCTAGAGAGCACAGTTCTACTCTGCAACATACAGGGTCATCATGAGTTGGAATCGATTCAGCAGCATCTGGTGGTACTGGTTTTCCCCATGAGCGTTTTGCATCCTCGTCACACTTTTAAGGAAGACAGAATTACCTCCTTGTTAGGAAACCTTGCTGACCGCTTGGTGTCTGTTGAGCATCCTGAAGAGGTTTATTTAGGTTTGCAGACAGTGGGATTCCTGTGGCCAGTTTTTTGAGCAAGAGAGAAGCTTTAGACTAATGAGGGTGCAGAGGTCCTGTAGACTCTGAGTGTGTTTAGTGGAATGGTTGGCTGAGGAATCAGAGTTGATTGTGTGGATCCAGGCTTCTCAGACTTTTAGAGAGCACTAACCAGTACAAATTCAAAAGAACTTGGGGTTTGTCCTGAGGTTGCCAGTGTTTTATTTTGCCAAATGAGGATATTTAAAATAAGTGTCTAATTATATACTTTTTATAGTTAATCCATGCTCATGGTACAACATCAAAACATACAAAGGATATACATTGAATTAAATAAGTCTCATACTTCCTCTCCAGTTCCCTAACTATCCAGTTCCCCTCCCAAGAGGCAAACCGGGTTGCTTGATCATCCTTCCAGAGATAGCCCACGAATTTACGAACAGGTACGAATGTATTGGTTTTCTCCCCACCCCACATAAGTGGTAGTACATTCAAATATCATTCTGTATCTTGGGATCCATTCCCCATCTTACCATAACCATCTCTTTATATTAGCATATAGAGAACTGCATCATCCTTTTTAATGGCCGCATAACGTTAGTAAGGGTATTAAAAACAATTACCACTGACTTAATTTTTTTAGAAGTATATTTAAACACCAAGAAGAAAAAAAATGTGATTTTATTGTAAAGAACAGTTCTGTAAATTAATCTAGCAATATGAAAAATTAATTCCCTGCATTGGTCCAAAGAGCTGTTTGAAATCTGTTGCTAGAGATAGCAAATTATTAAAGAAAGGACAGATCGTGATATTTTAAGGAGAGTCAGTAGTCTGTGATGGGCTGAATGAATGAGAGGGCAAGAGGTATATAATTGGGATATCTGTACCCTCCCCATTTTACAGAATGAATGGATTTAGGGAATTCTTTCTGGTCTCCTACAGTTATACCACTCAGTTCGTCAGATCAAATAATTAGTCATTCTGCTGTCAAGATATTTTGTATTTATAGCAGCTGTATGTTGGTTGGATTGTAGTAGAGAGACTGCTTTCAGGGTTGTTTATTCCTTCTGTTAATACTTTTTGAACAATTATTGTATGCATAGCACTATGAGAAATTTTGAAAAGCATACCCTGTCAGCCTTGTGTGAGGAATGCCCACCTGAAGTGATGGGGCCTCGACTTGACGGTGGCTGAAATTGGAAAGGGTAGTTGGAGTCTGAGAGCCTTGGAATTGAAGAATTGATAGGACATGTGACCTTTGGGAAGAATAGGGAGGATGGAATTCATTTGCTGAACATTTATTGAGTAGCCGGTGTGTGCAAGGTACTGTGATAGGTCAATGACAAGCTAACTGCCTTAGAGGATAATAGCGTAGGATTGTGGAGGACACAGTACACAGAACAAGAAAGCTGTCCTGTCATTTAGGTAGCACATATTTATTAGGGCAGCACTGTACTAGGTGTTGGATGCAAGAAAGGATGGAAATGGTGCAAATCCAAGTTGAAGGGAGAAAATATGGGTAGAATCCAAATTTTCTCAAGTCAGTGTAGCAGCCTGATTAATAAAGTTGTATTTAAGAGAACAATTGCATACAATTTTATTTTAAACTTTTTATTTATTTTTGGAATGAATAATGTATTTACATGGTTGAAAAATAAAGTCTTAAAAGGTATATTGCAAAGTTGCCCTCCTACTTTCACTCCCCCGATACCCAGTTCCCCTCTCGTATCAGCTTTCATTGCTGAAAACAAACCAGTCTGGGTATTTTAACCACAAATAGATTTAACACAGAGAATTGGGTACTTACAAAGTTGTTTGAAGTGTTGAAGGAGTGGGATTCAGGGGGCTGCCCTTAGACTATCAATTTGAAGGATCTACCACTAGAGCTGTGACCTGGAGGTCAGGAAATCATTGTTGCCGCTACTACCCCACCACTGCTGCTTGACACCCGTGAAGCTGATGACTAGACATTACCAAACCCAGACCCACTGCCATTGAGTCTATTCTGACTTGTAGCAACCCTATAGGACAGAATAGAACTGCCCCAGAGAGTTTTGAAGGTTGTAAATCTTTATGGAAACAGACTGTCTGTGGAGCAGCTGATGGGTTCGAACTGCCAACCTTTTTGGTTACCAGCCAAGCACTTTAACCACTAGACCACCAGGGCTCCTTGACTAGACATTAGACCCTTGCTGTTTTAGACAAGGGCATCAGCATCACCTGGGACCTTGTTAAAAACTGTTAGGCCCTAGCCTGACCTACTTAATCAGTCTGCATTTTATCAAGATCCCCTGGTAATTTGCATGTGCATGAAGGTTTGAGAGATTCTGCATTGGTGCACAGGGTCTGGTCATCGCAACCATTAGTCTTCTTGACCTTGGTTGCCAATTGAAAGGGAGTAGGGGAAATTTAATTTTTGGTTTTTCTAACTCTCATTCTAGAAGGAGGGTAGAATGGAGGTTGAAAGAGCCCATCTACTGAACTGACCACACTTTTCCACAAGTAACCACTATAGTTTCTTGTGTATCCTTCCAGATATTTTATGCGTATATAAACATAGGTGAAAATAAATTTTTTTCGCCTTTTTTTTTTTTTTTTTTAAATGAACAATAGCTTACTGTATAGTATTCTGAACCTTGCTGTTTTCATTTAACATTGTATCTTGGGAGAGCTTTCCATATCATGACATGAAGAACCATTTTGCTCTTTTAACAACTCTATAGATTACAAATTTCAAGTTGAGATTTAAAATCGAGACTTTAATAGAATCTGAAAGGAGCCCTGCTGGCCCAATGGTTATGCATTCGACTGCTAACTGAAAAGACCTGGCGATCTGCTCCCGTGAAGATCACAGCCTAGGAAACCCTATGAGGCAGTTCTACTCAGTCCTGTAGGGTCGCTATGAGTCAGAATCGACTCATTGGCATGCAACAACAACAACACAATCTGAGTTACATGGTCATTGTAATTTATTGACACGTGTAAAAGATAATCTAATTGTTAAATGTTTGCTTCCTGCCTCTTATGTGCTTGGGTCTTTTGCACATGTTATCTTGTTTAACTATCACTGCGACCCAAAGTACTGAATATTCTTCCTCCACATTACGGGAACTCAGGCTCTGGAAGATTAATTTGAT
Source organism: Loxodonta africana (assembly GCF_030014295.1). NCBI lineage: Eukaryota > Metazoa > Chordata > Mammalia > Proboscidea > Elephantidae > Loxodonta > Loxodonta africana. The sequence continues at coordinate 35,055,275 of NC_087365.1, forward strand.
GGTTCATAGACTAAGGAATAGCCGGGTTGGGATTTGAATCCCAACCCTGTTAACCTCCATAATCTGTGATTTGACACTATTATATGGAGCCCTTAAATGGCAGGCCTTTATTTAGTACTTGGCAACCTGCTCCTTTGGAAAGAGGTTTGGAAATGTACCATTTTGGATATTTTGGGTGGTATTAAAGGCATCTCAATTTTTTTTTCTGAATCAGGTATCCAGCTCACATAGAAGACATTGACTACGAAGAAGGAAAAGTACTCATCCATTTCAAGCGCTGGAACCATCGTTATGATGAATGGTTCTGCTGGGACAGTCCTTATTTACGCCCTTTAGAGAAAATACAGCTGAGGAAAGAGGGCTTACACGAAGAAGAAGGATCTTCTGTGAGTAAGAACTCTGGGAAATTTTAGAATGAGCTGGGTCAGCTATTGGGCAGTTTGTGTTTCAGCCCTTGGTCTTCAGTGTGAAATTCAGTAGTACCTGGGGATCAATCCTCATTTAGGCCTGTAGTTGCACCTTGGTCTCTTGGGGAAATCTGAGTTTTAATTTATTCAAATGATGTGATAGTGCATAAATTATCTTGGTTGAGACTACCAAGTTGATGGTGGATAGGGACCTTGTCTCTCTTTTATACCATTGTATCCCTAGCCTCTAGAACAGTGCCTTGCATGTAGTAGGTCTTCAGTAAATATTTGTTGAATAAATCAACGAATGGTCAAATTCTAGAGCCACAGGATCACAATATTGCCAGCACTGCTGTCTGATCTTTTATTAAGCAACCATTCCACTTAGGGGACTGTGCTAGCCTCATATTCAAGATCTTTTATAAGCCCCAAAGAACTTGGAATTGAGTGAACTGTATTCCCATTTTATAAATTTTATCACTATGCCTGGAGCTTTTACTGACTTTTGAATGAAGCAATGAAGTATTAGTTTTAAGTTTTTTAAAGAGGAATTGAGATATCTGTACTAGCTCTACAGCCTTCAGATCTGTCTTAGCTCTGAATTGTTTTCCATTTTAACCCTGACCCCTGCTAGACTTCCCCAACACCACCTCCAATTTAGGATAAGGTTTAAAATGTTCCCCTTGATTATTCAACATTCATTCTACAAAATTTATCAATGCCAGCTGTGTGCTGGGTATTCTAAAGGGTGCTGGAAAAACAGTATGAAATATTAAAAGTGAATAGGTGCTCCTCTTGGCTAAAGGCCTTTTAGAAGTGAGTGGTATTAAGTGGCATTAATGCTGCTTCCCTCAAGATGAGGTAGTCTCATTCCTTTTAACTTGTATATTGGGTGTGTTTTCTGGTCGTCCTGGGCTCTTAGGCTCCCTTTCAGTGCATATCCTTGACAAGGCAGGATTGTCATCAGTGCTGCCACTCCAGACCTCCCTGGCTGGGTGAAGTCTTGGGTCCCAGCTCTCCCAGTGCTGGACAGCAGAAATATCTCTCTCCATCCCAGTAGCCACCTCCTCTTCCCACTCTTATGTCAGTTCAGTCTTCTTTTATGAGTTCTGATCAGTGTGTATCCTATAAAAAGTGAATTGGTAACAGGATCTTTTTTTTTAATGTTTTTTAGGAATTTCAGATAAATGAGCAAGTCCTTGCTTGCTGGTCTGATTGTCGTTTTTACCCAGCCAAAGTCACTGCTGTTAACAAGGATGGTAAGTCATTTGAGTTGCAGTTGTTTTTACTCATGTCTTACTGGGGAGATGATAATATTAGAGTTTGATAGTATATTTTCAGTATTTATTTATTGCCTAGGAATTTTCTCTAATCAAGTTAATCAGTATGTCAGGGGTTAGAGGAGATTATAAATGGAGAGAAAGCTGGTTAAAAAGAGGGCTTTAGCCGTTTGCCCCCTAACCTTCAGTTGTTGTCTAAAACAGTCACAAAACAGTTTATCTGTCACTCATGCTGAGAATTGTGCAGGCTCTTGCAGTTTAGAAGTTCCTAATGTAACTGATGAAATAAGTCCTTAATACTCCTTTTACTAATTTGTGAATAGCCTAGAAAAGAAATGAACACCAACAAACATTTCTCACAAATACGCTTTGTGGATGCAAGGTGATTGAGGATGGTTTGTAACGTCACAGTTGGTAGTGGAAGTTGGGGCACTGCAGTTTATGGCACTGAGTGGGGATGCGTTTGCCAGGTTTTAGAACACTCGAGGACACAGGACAGGGAACTTGACCCAAAGAGGACCATTTTGCTAGTACTAAGACTGGCGGAGAGTTGTAAGATTATATGGTCAGAATCCTGGCACTCAGAGAATAGATTCTTGGGCCTTAAGTGATACGTTTTTTAAACATTTTCTACCAGGATGTTTGCAATATGTCCCTGACCCCTGACGTGAATGTTTAGAGCCTTTAGGATAAATCCCTCTCTAGGTGAGGGAATAGCAAAGGAGAGGCAGGTTGTTGAAGAAGAGTTTTGGGAGCCCTGGGAGCTGACTCATAGAGGGGTAGGTAGGGGTGTCTTGTGGAGGCAGTAAAAGTTTAGGTGCCACTGTTAGAGGCGACCGTGAAGCCAGATTGACTTTTTATTCAATAAAGTCATTTAGGTATTTATTCAGTATTATGCCCAGTGGTGGACCTTTTGCTGTCCAAGAAGTTTTGGCCTTGAGGTGGAAATTAAGTCTGAGAATGGGTTGGGTTGAAGGGGCAAAACCAAACATACATTTGCATGTAGCAGAAATTTCCGTTTCTCTATTGTTGTATCTATCCCACCTCCTCACCCTGCCAGCTCTTAGACCAGTTAGATGTACCAGATGTCAGTTAACCTTCAGAGAGTTCTTTTGCTTCAGCCTCCAAAGCAAGGTCGTGTTTTCTAAATTGTCCAAGAAGTTAATGATCCTCCAGCTTATGGTTGATTAAGTCTTTTTGGATAGCTCCTTTTTTGCCTAAATTGCTTTTATAAGCTTGTGTTCGAAACAAAATCCTATGTTATTACTTTCCATATGTATCACATTAATGTAAAAAACTTATTTGAAGGGAAGGCAGTTAGTGAACTGACTCATATCCTTTAGTAAAATACACAGTTTACATTTTCAGATTGTAATTTTCAAGATTAATCATTCTATCCTTATTGGCTTTTAAAACCTTGTGATAGGGAGTATGTGTTTTTCACATAGATATATGTGTACCTGAAAGGTCCAGTAGGTTGATTTATGCTGATGGAATCATACTCCCTTAATAATACACATTTGAGGTATGCTCCTTTGGAGGAAACGGCCTTTACATTAGGCAGAAGTTCAGGGTAGTCACAGGGGTGACTCTATGGTTAAAGGAGGTAGCAAAAAGGAGAGAACATTTCTCTTGTTCCAGTGATGCCCCAGAGCCCCATGGGGGACAGAAATGGGAGGAAGGAGATTAGGTGAGGAGATAGCAAAGGGAGAGGCAGATTGAAGGAGAAGAATAGTTTTCAGAGCCCTGGGAGCTGACTCATAGAGCCTTGTGGAGGCAGTGAAAGTTTAGGAACTGCTGTTTGCATATAGTATCTTCAGAGCCCAAGCTTGTCATCATGGATTAAAAAAAAGACCTAGTTCAGGGCAGAACGAAGCAGGTGCTGAAATAGAGCTGCTACATCAGCTACCAGGCGGAGGCAGAGCAGGATAGTGCAGATAGATCTAAAGGGTCAGAGGAACTCCTGTCTGCATTGCGGGGGTTTGTGTGGGGGTGGGGTGTGAAGCTTTTTGAAGTCATCATTTAAGGACTATAAGTAATTGGCCACGTTATTGGCCATAGCTAATTAGTGAGGATGGTGAAACTTCATCTGATGTACTTTGGACATGTTACCAGGAAGGACCAGTCCCTGGAGAAGGACATCATGCTTGGTAGAGAGTCAGGAAAAAAGAGGAAGACCCTCAATAAAATGGATTGACACAGTGGTTGCAACAGTGGTCTCAAACATAGCAAGGATTGTGAGGATGGTATAGGACCAGGCCGTGTTTGTTTCTGTTGTACATAGGGTTGCTTTGAGTCAGAACTGACTCAGTGGGACCTAACAAAAATTAGGGTTTTTAAATGTCTTTTTAAACCAGGGGTTTCATCTGGTTTGAACTGGTTCAGTCATGGCTGACAAAGTGAAACCAGAGCAGACTCAGATTTTTACAACTTGGGTGATCCAGAATGATAACCGGAAAAGAAATAATTATGGATCGAAGCCCTGGAATGGGAGACTAGGAAGAGGTATAGCGAGCCCTTTCAGGAGCCTGAAGCATGAGATTGGACTATTGGCAGAACTGTGGAAAGCCATCTTTAAGGAGGGCACCGCTATTTCTGACTCTTCAAAATCTGAGGGGCAAGAGATTGGTTGCTATGTGGTGTGTATGTACACTGCCCTTGTTTTCTAAGAAGGAGATTTTTTTTTCTTTTTTTAAATATTGTATTGTTGTTTGAGATCAGGCTTCTGGCAGAGCTTTGACTCATAATTTTTCCTGTTCTGGTTCACCCAAATTTTAAAAAATTCGGGTCTGTTCTAATTTTGCTTCCTTGGCCATGACTGAACTGGGAAGAACTGGTTTGAAGCCCTGTTTTAAAATGGGGCAACCAAAGTTTTGCTTGCAAGATATTTAAAAACATCTTTTCAGTTATATGTTCCCCATGAGCTAAAATTATAGGAGGAAGAACCTTGTAATGGCTGTTCCTAAAATGATCATTTGCTTCCCTAATACGCTGGTTCTGTGAGCTGAGAATTATGTCCAGTGAAACAGAATTTTAGTTAATTGAAGGACATTGAAAATGAGTGGGGATTTCTGCCAAAACCTGTTTTCCTGAAGTCCTTGGATCTGAAGTCCTGTGTGATGTTGCTCCTTTTACTTGTTCTTGAGACTGATTGGAAGAGGAAGGAGAAATCCTGAAATGGAAAAATCAGTGGAATAGGTTGGGTGGTATTATTACTACACTGTTGATTGTGCAGAAAAGCTCAGTGAGAGCTTGGATCTGTGCGTGATTTTAAGATGAAAATACTCTTAGGTAATGTCTGTAGGGTTATATTTTATCCATGGGAGCCAGCGGGCAGTTTCTACTTCATCATGATTCATTGTAGTACTTGGAGGATTGGGAGCTACAATGCTTGACTCTCTTTTCACCTTTTCCCTGGTATTTTCTGCCCTGACTCTGTTTCATCTGTAATGGTGGCTACCACAGTTTAATGGTGTGGTGAGGAGAAGCTTTGGTGGCAAGGTGTCCCCTTTATTTCCTATAAAAGTAAATTTTGTCTTGTTGGTCCTGCTAGAAGGAGGCCAGGAATGTAGAGTAATATAGTAAATTACACACCCGGTAATTTATCTTTGGAAGGCTCGGCCTGATTTTTTGGCCACTCTTAAATCTCATTAGTGGTTTCACTAAGGCTGAGGATTCACTGATCAGGCTGGTTGAGTGGAGGCTCTAAGAGTGGTGGAACAGTGGGAAGTCTGGCATGGTTGATCCATAACCAAACAGCAACTTGATGGTCTCTTAAGGGAGTTAGTGCTTACTTGGAAAATAGGGAGAGCAATGTCAGGTTATTTAGGCCTTTTCACCTGGAATGGCTCTTTGGCAATGGAAATTTAAAGCATCGTTTAGTGTGAAGGCAGCCACATCTGGTAGCCTTGTTATATCCTCAGTCAGTGTGGAGTAGAAGAGGTTCGGCTTTCAGGGAATCTTTGTTTAGAAGCTGTCTCTGGTGAGTTCACCTCAGCCCTTTGCTGGGGCTGCCTAGCTCCCCTTTTTAACACGGGGGTGGCAGAGTCATTTGTCTGTCAGGGTCACTTGTTTGTCTGGGCTTTGTGTGCCCACTCTGCTTGCAAAGCATTTTCTGTGGGGAAAGTAAAAGTAGTTCAGTATTTACAACAGCGTGGGAGACTGTTCTTTCCTGTTGATGTGTGGCTTTTAATCTTGAGAGTGCAGGTGAGCCAGGTGGGCCAGGTCCCTCCTCCTTAAAAATATGCACATTCTTTGGTCAGACATTTTGGGCAGGTGCCTGAGGTCTGCATTGGTAACGGGATTCTGTGGAAGTAGTTTTATTTCTGTAGTCTCTGGGTGAAGCAGTTCCTGTTTTGTGTTTTCTTCATGCTGTAACTGATCCTACATTTGAAGTGTGGGGAGGTAGGCACTATGTGAACAGCTTTGAACAGTTCTGCACAGGAATAAAAGAAAGATTTAGGCCCACACATGCAGGTGCTAGCTTGATTCTTATCGTGTATGTCTGAAGTGGGGGAGGGGTTGGTGCTTCCCTTTTAAAGTGACTTGCTGAATAATAATAATTAGAATCACTTGTTGATTTCTTGCTCTGTGACAGGCCCTGTGTGAGGCAGTTTCCATATTTTATTTCACTGAGTCTTCACACAAACATGCAAAGGTTATTGCTAACAACTCCATCCTCATTTTACAGATGAGGAACTAAGCTCACAGGGGAAACTAACGTGCTTGAGGTTACAGGGCTCTGAACGGTAGAGTTGGGATCTGAACGGTAGAGTTGGGATCTGAACGGAGGTCTGTGGGGCTCAAAGCTCCTGAATTGCCGTCCCCATAGTACCAGGCTGTCTCTGGAGAGAGGGGGAGGGCAGGCAGGGTTTTCCTTAGATGGCAGGAGTTGTGAATTAGGGCCAGATGTCACAAGGGGGCATAGGGAAAGTACCTGATGTAATACTATGGCAGGTGTAGGTGGTCTGCACTCTCTGGAGCCTGTCGGTTGTAGGGTTGCTATGAGTTGGAAACCCCAGTGGCTTAGTGGTTAAGAGCTACAGCTGCTAACCATAAAGGTCATCAGTTCAAATCCACCAGGTGCTCCTTGGAAACCCTGTGGGGCAGTTCTCACTAGTAGTTGAAATCGACTTGACGGAAACGGATTTGGTTTGGTTTTTGGTTATGAATTGGAATCGACTCTACCGCAGTGAGTTTGGTTTGGAGCCCTGGTGGTGCAGTTGTTAAGAGCTCAGGCTGCTAACCAAAAGGTGGGCAGTTGGAATCCACCAGCAGCTCCTTGGAAGGCCTATGGGGCAGTTCTACTCTGTCCTGTGGGATTGCTGTAAGTCAGAATTAACTCGATGGCGACAGGTTTGGTGGTGTCATGCGAGCCCCTAGTTGGGAGACACATTCTGATTCCAGTGCCGGCTGGATGATTGCAGGCAGTTAATTCACTGCGCTTGCTCTGGACTCATTTGAGCAGTTAGAAATCGAAGAAGGAATTGGAATAGATGAGTGTTTTGGAAATTGTTGGCCACAGAACCTGAGCCCACTGTGTAAGATTGCTAAGAAGGACAAACTTAGAGGAGGGGGAGGTGTGCTTGCAAACATGTGGGATAAAGGGCCCTGGGGTCACAGTTGTGGTAGATTCTAAGAGCAAGAGAAATCTGTCCTATTCAGAGTCATCTGTGTGTCCCTGTTTCCTTGGTCCTAGGGAAGATGAGCCGGCTAGGCGTTTCTTTTTTTGTTCTTGCTGCTTCCATTTTGTTATTGCTGTCTGCTCACAAAGCAGGTATTCTGATATGCAGAGTTCCTCACCCTCAGGCAAGGCCAGGGAGCTTTGTCTCATCTCTGGGCATGGGGGTGGGGCGCAAAAGGTAGAGGGGAAGGGGCTCCTTTAGGGAGTCTGAGGTAGGTAACCCCTGTGTCAAAGTTAGAGTAGATAAAACAGACTGCACTTTGTGTTCTGTCATTCACATATTGTTAGATGTGTTAGATCAGTGAGAGGGAAACTGATAATAAAGGAGAGCTCTGTTATCAGCCACCCACAGGAGGATTCTGTGGGAAGAGCTTCTTTTTGAGTTATACATGAAACCATTAAAGTAGATTTGGGGTCTCTCCAGAAGTGGGCCTAGGCCATTGTTGTGGGGCATATCTTTGTCCTTTCTAATTTATTGAAGCCCAAGTTAGGCTGCATTTAGCATCATCCAGGGAGAAGGTTTCAAGATGATCCTTTGTAGTCCTTTGGAAGCAAAAGGGTCAGGACTAGGATATTGCTGTCCAAGAACATGGTCTCTGAGCACCTTTGGCCATATAGTTTATGTCATTTCAGAGTGGCCAGTAGTGCTCGGTCTGTGATTTGAACTTAGACCGAGGGGTTTAGGAAATGGGCAGTGTGGGGTGGTGGGAGAAGAATTGGTCAGAGTCAGCAGGCAGGCTTGGGTTCTAATTAACTGGGGCACAGCCCTGTGTCTACAGGCCTTCTTCTTGAGCCTGCATAAGGAGTAAGCTTCAAAATTTACCTCAAGTAGTTGAGCATTATTTAATGTTCTTTTGGATGTCTGTAAAAATGACAACTTTCATTTTGATGTAATTGATGCTGAACTTTTTGGTTGGTAAAATAGTTGAAAGTATAGGCTTAGGTAGTAATGGGCAATTAATATTTCAATTCCATGAGAACTGGATTCCTTTTTTTTGTTGTTGTTTAATTGTGCTTTAGTTGAAAGTTTACAGTTCAAGTTAATTTCTCATACAAAAATTTATACAGATATTGTTATGTGACAGTAGTTGCAATTTCTATAATGTAATAGTGCGTTTCCCCTTTCTACTTGGGTGTCTAGTGCCCAGCCAACCAGCTCCCATCTCTTCCTGCCTTCTCATCCTGCCTCCTGACAGGAGCGGCCCATTTGGTCTTGTGTATCTGCTTGAACTAAGAAGTACACTCTTCACAAGTACTGTATGCTTTATAGTCCAGTCTAATCTCTGTCTGAAGAGCGAGCTTCGGGAATGGTTTTAATTCTGGGTTAACAGAGTGTCCAGGGGCCATGGCTTCAAGGGTTCCTCCAGTCTCGGTCAGACCATTAAGACTGGTCTTTTATGTGAATTTGAGTTCTGCTCCATTCTTCTCCCAGTCGTCAGGGACTGTCTGTTGTGTTCTCTGTCAGGGTGGTCGTTGGTGGTAGCTGGGTACCATCTAGTTCTTCCGGTCTGATGGAGTCTCTGGTTTATGTGGCCTTTTTGGAGAACTGGATTCTTAAAGTTTCTATCCCCTACCCCCACCCCCAGGCTGGCCATAGCGGCACGATGGTTACTTGAAAAGGGTCTGTTTAGAATTCCATAGCATTGCTTGTCATTACTCCTTTGCTTGCTAACACCCTCACATTATAGGTAGGGAGAGACAGGAACTCAGACCTTTGTTGTAACTACTAGTAAGTCATTGCTGAGATGTCTTATGCAGAATTGTTTGTTTTCTTCTCTAGACTTCCTTTATTATAGCTTTTCATTTAATTGCTGATGTTTTAACCAACCAAGCGTAACTATATATCCTTATATTTTGTTTCCTAGCCAGTTTTTTTTTTTCTGTTTTGGTGATGCCTGTGACAATCACCTTCATTTTATAATTACCAGTAAAGGTTAGTAGGTAATTCTGTGGCAGTGGTTCTCATACTTCAGTGCACATCTAAATCACCTGGTTGTTGTTAGCTGCCATTGGGTTGCCTCAGATTCACAGCAGCCTTGTGTATAACAGAAGGAAACATTGCTGGGTCCTGCATCGTCTTCATGGCTGTTGGGATCACTGTTGTGGCCACTGTGTATTTTGAGTGTCTCCCAACCTAGGGAGCCCATCTTCCTGCACTGGATCAGGTGATATTTTGTTGTGATCCATAGAGTTTTCATTGGCAGATTTTGGAAGTAGATCACCAGGCCTTTCTTCCTAGCCTGTCTCTGTCTGGAAGCTGCACTGAAACCTGTCTACTATGGGTGACCCTGCTGGTATTTGAAATACCATTGGCATAGCTTCCAGCATCATAGTAACACGTAAGCCACCAGTGTGACAAACTGACAGATGGGTAGTGGGAACACCTGGCGGGCTTTTTAAGACACACATTTCTGTGTTCTATTCCCAGAGTTTCTGATCAGTATATGTGAGGTGGGGATGGTAACTCGCATTTCTAACAAATTCTCGGGAATTGCTGTTGCTGCTCTTTTGGGAACCACACTTTAAGGAGCCCTGGTCTACAGTGAACTAGGCGTTGTGTGAGAGAGAAACTGGTGTAAGATGTGGTCTCTGGTCTTGAGGAGCCTACCTTTGAGTTGGGATCTGTACTTATATTAAGGTAGCCCAGTGTGTGAGGGCCTGTGGGCCAGGTACCAAATGAATCTATGAGAAATTTAGAGCAGGGAGAAAGTCTCCAGTAGCTGGGAAGTCAAGAAGCTTTTATAGAACTTTTGTAGTCATTTAAGCCGGGTGCTTAACGGATCAGTAAGATTTGGGTAAGCCAAGCAGATGAGGGCCACATTCTGCTTTTATTAAAGCAGGAAAACACTTTTAATAAAAATACGGAGGTGTAAATGTCACAGGGCAACTTCAGCGGATGGCAAGAAGCTAGTCACTTCGAGTTGGTGGATATTGTATGTTGGCAATTAGAAATAAGGTTTGGAAAATGATTGCATTCTTCTACTCCCGGCCCTCCAGATATTTCTTTTCTTCTATGTTGGGTGGGAAATTGGTCCTGAAAACTGAACATTTGTTCACTGGTAATCTTGACAAGATTAGAGCATTGATACTTTTTCTTTTTTAATCTCCAGGATGGGTTCCAATATGCAAAAGTGAAAAGTATAGCTTTGTGTGCAACTAATGAAACCTTTTGTAGGTAGATGACTTATTTGGGAAGATAAGATTATTTGGGTTACTTGTTAGCAGGGAACAATCCTTGTTGAACATTTCTTTTTTTTAATTGTAGTAAATCTGTGTGTAACAAAACATTGGCCATTTCACTTGTTGAACATTTTTTTTCTAACGGGATAAAACTGCATAGAAGGTACCTTTGCTAGTATTTTGGCAGAATCTTTTATTTTTAAATATTGTAATGTGAACATAATTCATATGGATTTTGGGATTAATGTAGATCTCCTCTAAAAACATAATGCCTTTAGCAGAATGGTTATGTTTCTTTTAAAATTTGAAAAACATTATCCCCAAGCCCAGAACATAAACATTAAATTATAAAAATAATTCACCAAGGAATAAATAAATCTGCATTTTCTTCACATTCTTTAATTTTTTTTTTACTGTTCTTGGTCTAAATTCAGTGCAAGTTTTTTTTTTTTTTATTTCAATGAGGCATTATAAAAATGAATTATTTTTGATCTAGATAGACAAAAATAAAACTTACTATGTAGTATTCAGGAAACCCTGGCAGTGTAGTGGTTAAGTGCTACGGCTGCTCACCAAGAGGTTGGCAGTTCAGATCCGCCAGGTGCTCCTTGGAAGCTCTATGGAGCAGTTCTACTCTGTCCTATAGGGTTGCTATGAGTCGGAATCGACTCGACGGCAGTGGGTTTATGTAGTATTGACTAAGAAATGAAGACAGGCATACTGTTATGTCTTGGGCATAAATAAGTAAGGCTGAATGTGATTCTAACACAGTTTTTTACCACCTATAAGTTTGTTATGTGATTGGAGCTCCCTTGTGTTTATACTTTGAAAAGTTGCGTTTTCATGAAACTGCAAGTTAAAATCATGATATCTTCTTGAATTTTAGGTACTTACACTGTGAAATTTTATGATGGAGTAGTTCAGACTGTCAAACATATTCATGTCAAAGCTTTTTCCAAAGATCAGGTGAGAAACGTGGTTTTGTTTTGTGGTATGAATAATGCTAATATTGTAGTTTTGTTTCTCAAATAAAGACATTACATTTGTTTATGATGGCAAAAGTCTTATTTTTTCCATCTAATACAATTTCACCAGAAGATAACAAGTTTTCAGAAATTGTAAATATTTGTCTTTCTTTGTCTTTCCTTTTAACACAGATTCTCTTTTTCCAAAAGCACCAAATACTTGGATACTATTGCCCATTATTTGTTTTCCTCAAGAGTGGCTGGTGGTTATTATTTTTTCTCTCTGTGCCCTGCCCTTAGAACTCTCACCGATTGCAGGGAACTTTGTATGAATGTTTGAGGAGACCTAGAACATGTTTTTCTCCTCATCTGGCTTTGTCCTTCATCTTGGGACCACAACCAGTTGGTTTACAGAGTTGTTGTTTGGCATGGATTTGACAGCCACTTGCCTTAGATGTATCTGGGTTGAAAACATTGTATCCTGTTGTCCTAGTCACCATGTGTGTACTTGCCCAAACACATGGCCTGAGTTCTGATACTGGACATATGGTCCGCACAGATACAGAGTATCTGGAAGTGTTGTCTGCTTCCTTCATGTCCCCCTCTTCCTCCTGCTTTAGTCTTTTTCATGTTTATATTTAAATGGAGTAGTTAGTTGAGGGGAAAGTAGAGATCAAAAATTGGATACTGGTGTTTTTAAAAATTTTGATTGTTACTGGTTTTAGCTGTGGAGATAACTAATGCAAATTAATAAAAATTTTATCACTGAGACATTGTAACTGATTACTCACCTTTTTGGATGGTGTTGATATGACAGTATTTGATGATGTTGTAACTGGTTGTGTCTTCTGATGATCAAATGCTTTCTACTTGTCAGAGATTTCATTTCAGTAAATTCTTCTGTATACGCATTTAGCAATTTCAAAGGATCGTGATACATGATACCTTGAGAAGTAGCCTCAAGAATGTTTTTGCCTTTTGTTTTCCTCTTCAGAAAATTGACAGAATTATGAAACTTTTACCCTGAAGATGTTTACCTTTTGATTATTTGCCCCTTAGCCACCTAAAGAACTATACAGTACACTAAAGTGTTATTTGGCCTTAAATCTGGCAATTTTTGTTTTAGAGCTGTGGAATGAGTTCATATTGATAGAGGCTTATATTAGGAACTTGTCCAGAATTGTCAGTTGTATCCATAATCTCCCCAGATGGAAGTCCAGGACTCTAATAACAAACATTCAACTGTTTACTCAGTAAATTAATTGATGGCATTCATGGTTCTTTGGCTTGGAGGTGGGTGCCTTACTCAGTGAGAATTTGTGGGTGCCTCAGTTCTCAATTCCCAGCTGCCTCTGAGTGTGTCTCACCTCATCTCAGACCTGGCAGATTGGCAAACATAGGCTTATGACTTCTTTTTTTCCAAGAGGGTGTGGTACTTTGGGTAAATGATTTCTTATATCTCTCCAACCCTAAGAATCTAGGGTTCTCTTGTGGCCACTTACAAAGAAAAACTTAATAAAATATGTCATGGACAAATTTTAAGCTATTTTTATGTTAGAATAGATTGAGATTTTTTTCTGTAGAACTGTACTACCCTAAACATTTTGATAATCTATATTTTAGTAACATTCAGCTTTTTTTTTGGCATTGCAAAAACAATGCATGTTTATTATAGAAAATTTAGAAAGTACAGAATAGCACAAAGAAAGTAAAAACTCTTAATTCCATCATCCAGATAAAATTGCTCTCAACACATTGGAATATATCCTTCTGTGTTTTTTGTTAAACATATACATGTGTGCATATATATATATATATATTCAAAACTGGAGTCATGTGGTATATATACTTGTATATACTACTGTTCTATAACTTGCTCATTTCTTTTAATGAAATAACATTTTCTGAAGTTCCTTAATATTCTATGAGAATATGGCTTTTAATGGCTACATGCATAACCTGGCTGTATGCATAACCATACTTTGTGTAACCTATTCCCTAATGGTCTGTCATTAAGGATATTTGTGCATCTGGGTGTACAAATCTGATTATTCTGTTAGCAGATTCCATTTCTAGGAATTTATTGTAGTTCAAAAGTTTAAACTTTTAAGTCTTTTGACCCAAATCCCAAGGCACTCCTCTACCCAAAAAGGTGGTTGCAGCTTATATTTCTACTAGCAGTGTCTGAGAATGCCTGTTCTCAAACCTGGCTGCTTTCAAAATAATTTTTGGGACTTAAAAATATATCCTTTTAGGCTCTAACCCCAGAAAGTCTCCTTGTTCATTTTTCTTTATGGACAAATTAATCTCGAACTTGCTGTGTATTTAGGCATTCCTTCCTGCTTCTGGCAAATACCTATGTACCTGCTGTGTACTAGGTGCTAGTGATCCCATATGAACGTGATATGGTGGTCCCTGTTCTTCTCTTGAGGCCTCGAAGAGAAATGTGTACACAAATAGACGTAGTTTTGGAAACTCCAGAGCTTTCAGTGCTGGCTTGGTTATGAGTCAATCACAATAGGATGCAAGATTTTAAGGATGAATTTTAAAGAAAATAATTTAGGAGGAAAGTAACCAAGAAACAGTATTTTCTTTTAATGGGAGAAAACTTAGATTAGCTCAGGAACATAACAGGTGGCTTGTTGAACCAAGCACAACCATTACCCAGTAGAGGAAGCAGACTGTGGTCATGGGTTGGATAATCTTTACGCTTTTCTTACTCATTCTCCAGTTACCAGTTTTTCTCTTCTTCTCAAGGTACCAGAATATGTTGGCCAGCTGGGCCAGGCTTTTGAAAGGCTGTGAGCCTATGCAATTATGGAGGGGGGATGAGAAGGACAGGACATGTATTTTCTTAGAACACCCCTGTCTGAAAGATGGCTTTCTAGAAAAGGTCCCTAGTGTAGTTATTTGTCTTTCTCCTAATTATTTTCTAGAGACTTATTAATAAGGGAGATTGTTCTGTCTCTGAAGGAATTGAACATGGCGGTTGTTTTCTTTAAGCATAGGCTTGCTTCTCAAACCTCAGAGTGGTTATTTTCTGTGGTGCTTTGCATTATATGACCTGGCATGTGTCCCCTTTTAATTTCTTTGTTTGTCTTCATAACTTTGCAAAAAACCTCCTGATTTTATATTTGCAAGTAATCACAAAGTGTGTTTCATCGCTATTTTGCTCATTTTAGAATATTGTGGGTAATGCTAGGCCTAAAGAAACAGATCACAAAAGTCTTTCGTCATCTCCTGATAAACGAGAGAAGTTTAAAGAACAGAGAAAAGCCACGGTCAATGTGAAGAAAGACAAAGAGGACAAAGCCTTAAAAACAGAAAAGCGACCCAAGCAGCCTGATAAAGAAGGAAAGCTGATCGGCTCTGAAAAGGGAAAGGTATCAGAGAAAAACCTTCCCAAGAACGAGAAGGAAGATAAGGAGAACATTTCAGAAAACGACCGGGAATATTCTGGAGATGCCCAAGTGGATAAGAAACCTGAAAATGACATTGCGAAGAGTCCACAAGAAAACTTGAAGGAACCTAAAAGAAAACGAGGCAGACCCCCTTCCATAGCTCCTACTGGTGAGTTTTCCAAGTGGGCTCTGCAATGGGCAATGCCAGAGTGTTCTTCTATGGCCCTTTGTGGTTCTTTATAACTTCTGTACTTGAATCCTTCGGTTTTGTGACTGACTTTGAATCATCTTGTGATCTGAAAACAAGTCGTGTCTATGGAGCTGAATTTTAAGTGAGGCATGTCACCAGATGAACATAAATCGGGATGCATGTCCATGACTGAGCCTCTGGGGTGGTAGATAACTGTTCACTAGATACTTTAGCTTATATGATAAAATATAACCTCTTGAATCTTGGGTTTATTAATCAGCTAAGGCCTTTTGCTTATGCCCATTCAAATGATCTCATTTTAAGTAAGTGTAATAGAACCAGGAATCAGGAAATAACAGTGTTTTTTTTTAAAAATAGTTTTATTTATTTTATTGTAGGAAATAATAGTTTTAATGAGGCAGATGTGAAGGAAACAAGAAGGAGAAGTAAATTAGCTGTGGGCTTTCACTCTGAAGGAGGCGGGGCCAAAGGAATACTAGAACTAGGGAGGCATGGGTGCATTTGAAATGGAGCTCTCTGAAGAGTAGTTATTGATTGCAGATTTCCACAGTCTAAATAAAAAGTTGAGATGGCTAGTTGGTAAGAGTCAAGGTTATAGGGCATGGATTTAGGGAAGAAACCAAGTTGAAATTTGGAATTCTTCTAGAATGCCCAAGAGTGAAACACATCCTGAATTTCTTCCTAAGCCACACACTTGTTCTTCAGGTCTGTTCAGGGAAATAAGGGGTTTCTGAACTGAACTCTGCCCGGGATTATGTGGTCTTCAAGCATGCTTACTTGCATATTCCTTACATGAATACTGAAAAGCTGTGAACTCCCTAGCACGTTTTAAAGTGATATCTATTTTTTTTCCTCACAAGTTTAAATAGCTGCAAGGGATATGTTCAAAATATAAAATATGACATAGAATGTATTTTCGTCAAAGCTGTGGAACTACAGATTGAGCTCATTAATGTATCCTTGTGATGTAAAATGCAAAGCCAGTCCTCTCTATCAGTCAACCACATGAGACTTAATTTCTATGGAAAAATGTCTACCTTAATTTACTTCAGATAAATTGTATTCACTCCCAGTGATGACCTTCTCACATCTGAATTCTAATTATAAGATAGGAAATTAGATACTAGTTTGATTTGCCCCCTGTGTAAAATAAGGCCCCTTTTCCTTCATTGGAAACCTTGGTGGCATACTGGTTAAAAGCTACAGCTGCTAACCAAAAGGTCGGCAGTTCGAATCCACCTGGTTCTCCATGGAAGCCCTGTGGGGCAGTTCTACTTTGTCCTGTAGGATTGCTATGAGTAAATTGACTTGACAGGAAAGAGTTTGGTTTGGTTGGTTTTTGTCTCGTTTATTGGTTGTAACAAGGTTTTATCCTCAATAGCTGTGCATGCTGGAGTTGTTTCTTTACATAGGGCCAAGACCTGCACTGTCCAGCATGGTCGCCACATGTGGCTATTGAGCACTTGAAATATGGCTACTCCACATTGAGATGTGCTATTAGTATAAAATACACACTGGATTTCAAATACTTAGTAAAAAAAAAAAAATCTAAAATAACCCATTAATTTTTCTATTGATTACATGTTGAAATGATGTTTTTGGATGTATTGGGTTAAATAAAATATATTCTTAAAATTTCACTTTTACTAAAAACTTCTTAACATGACTACTATAGTTTTTTAAATTAAACGTGTGCCTTGCATTTGTGTCTCTCTTTATATTTCTATTGGACAGCACTGGCCTAAATTCACTGCCTCTCTCAGTGAGGTTCTAGAAGGAAATTAGGCCCTAATGCCCAAGGCATCTATAATCTGTAATTAATTGATTTCTCTTTTGTGCACCAAAAATGGCACTAGTGATATATTCCCCCTAGAACTGAGAAAATAGCCTCTGTGTTCTATAGTCAGATGAGGAACCCCAGTTTAGAAGGGCTGGAGGTTTTAAACCCCTGCATGGCACACCGTGTTAAGATGTAAGATGAGTGATAAAACACATTGCCGTTGAGTCGATTCCGACTCATAGAGACCCTATAGGACAGAGCAGAACTGCTCCATAGGGTTTCCAAGGACCATCTGGAGGATTCAAACTGCTGACCTTTTGGTTAGCAGCCAAACTTTTTTTTTTTTAGTTGTGCTTTAAGTGAAAGTTTACAATTCAAGTCTGTTTCTCATACAAAAACCTATACTCAACATTGTTATGTGACCCTAGTTGCTCTCCCTACCTTGTGACAGCACACTTCTTTTCTCCACCCTGTATTTCCCATGTCCTTTCAACCAGCTTCTGTCCCCCTCTGCCTTCTCATCTCGCCTCCAGACAGTTGCTGCCCACATTGTCTCATGTGTCTACTTGGGCCAAGAAGCTCACTTCTCACCAGTATCATTTTCTGTCTTATACTCCAGCCCAATCCCTGTCTGAAGAGTTGGCTTCAGGAATGGTTCCAGACCTGGGCTAACAGAGGGTCTGGGGACCATAACCTGTGGGCACCCTCCAGTCTCAGTCAGAGCATTAAATTTGGTCTTTTCACAAGAATTTGTGGTCTACATCCCACTGTTCTCCTACTCCATCAGGGTTTCCCTGTTTTGTTCCCTGTCAGTGCAGTCATTGGTGGTAGTGGGGCACCATCTAGTTCTTCCGGTCTCAGGCTGATGAAGTCTCTGGTTAATGCGGTCCTTTCTGTCTCTTTGGCTCATATTTACCTTGTGTCTTTGGTGTTCTTCATTCTCTTTTAGCAGCCAAACTCTGAACCATTATGCCATCAGCGTTTCCCAAAATGAGTGATAGGTGGGTCTTTTTATGTAAAGTGAAGAGAAGGGCAATTAAAAAGGAGAGGCAAAAAGTGTGAACTGGCAAATTCTGACGTGTCCTCAGCTCAGCGTACCAGTTACTGTCAAGTCGACCTGACTCATGGCAACCCCACATGTGTTAGAGTAATACCTCTGCTCCACAGGGCTTTCAATGGCCGATTTTCCAGAAGCAGATCACCAGGCCTGTCTTTCGAGGCCCCTCTGGTTAGACTCAAATCTCCAACCTTCTGCTTAGCAGCCAAGTGCATAGATCATTTGCACCACATAAGGCTTCCTCCAGCTCAGTTTAGGAAAGAGTATATATGGGAATATATATCGCTGTTTGTAGTTTGTAACCCAGTTTGCAGACTGTCCCCATGAGGGGCCGTATGACTTAACTCAGTTTTAAAAATAAAAGGAGGGGTATTTAGTTTATTCCTTTTGTCTTATATAAGTGTAGGATTTCATACTAGATAGGATAAGTCTAACAGAGAAAGGGTGTTTCCCAAGCTTACCGTTAATACTAGCCTGCCTCAGTTCTTCCATATCTGAATCTCTGTGGTGGGGCCTGGGAATGGGAATTGTGAACAAGGTTTGCAGATGATTGTTGCTGTAAGAAGAGTTTTAGATAGACAGACCTCGTTTGTATGTGATATCAAAGGGATGAAGGCTTGCCAAATATCCCACATATTTTTTAAATTCCCCTAAAAAGTTGTTTGGAATAAGGTCATTGACTTGGTGGAGCCCTGAGCTCCCTAGACTGTGCAGAACCGATTGGAGCAAAATCTGAGCTATTTAGAGAAGGTTGTTTGTGTTTAATTTGGAATGTGTGTAATCTCCAAGTTCCTACCACTTGGAACAGAATAATGTTGGCCCACTGGCAAGATTGGACACAGGAAGAGCCAAGAAAGAGTTCAGCACTCTAATCAGGTTTGCCTTCTCAGAACTTAGCCTTGTCTCTGGTTCTGTTGTTTGACATGCAGATCTGAAGCTACTGGTCTTAGATGAGTCTTGTCTCCCCTCCCTCTTTTCCGTTTCTTCTCCCTTTGTTTCACTTTTTCTCTCTTCCTCTTTCTCCCTTTCCTTCAACTTCTTACCTCTACCTTCTCTACAGGCTGTTTTCTTTACCTTTGTTCTCTCTTTTGCCTGCTTTTCAGATTCTTATCTTTCTGGATTGAGGAGAGCTTCTTAAGTGTTAGGTGTTAAAATAAAAGGACTGGGTACCCACCCAAGGGTTTAGTGTCCACATTGCTGCATTATGTCAGAGCTGAGTTTGTTAGGGATCAGTAGCCATGCTGGAACGCCGACTGTCAAATAGCATAGTCTCATGAGGTTTTTCTGAATTATTTGTAAGAGGAGCTAAATGTCGACATCATTTTTGGTCCCTCAAAACTAGAACCAATGCCAAAATATCTAATTTTGCAAGTAGAGATTGGGAACAGTAATCATCAGGGCACACATTTTAGGAATTCACCTGCATGGTGGATTTCTGGAGTACTGGCTAGGTCACATTTGGATGAGAAGATTTGAAGGTGATAAAAATGATTTCAGAGTTTTTTGTTTTCATTCTTGTTATTGCCCTTGTACTTTATATTTTAAAGCAGTCATATTGGGTACAGTGTTTTAAAAAGAGGGTTTTGGGAGAGAGGTGTATGACTGAAGCTGGGTCATAGGAGAGACTGAAGAAAAGACATTCAGGAGTTAAAGTCCAGGGTGTCAGCATCTCCCCTAAGGAAGTAATTTTTATCCATTTCACTTTTTTTCTTCTGTCTTAAGTAAAAAAGCCCTTATGAGGATCTGTTTATCATGCAAGGATGTCTGCATGTGTGTGCTTACATGTAAAAAATGAGAGATTAGCCACTAAGAAATTACATACCTTTTTTTGTATGATTTTATATACATTGTAGCTGTGGATTCAAACTCTCAAACTTTGCAACCAATAACATTGGAATTGAGAAGACGGAAAATATCAAAAGGAAGTGAAGTCCCATTAAAACGTCCTCGGCTTGACAGAAGTTCACGTGAGTCTCTAGTTTGTATATGTGGCTAGAACTTAACATTGACTGGATTGGGACCATTACTACCTAGCTGATTCCGACTCGGTGTGGCGATCCCATGCATTACATAGTAGAACTGCTCCACACAGTTTTCTTGGCTGTGATCTTTACAAAAGTGTGTCTCCAGATCTTTTCTTCTGCAGTGCCATTGGATAGATTCGAACCTCCAACTTTTAGGTTAGTAATCAGACACAAACCAATTGTGCCAGCCAGGCTCCGTTATATCCATGCTGTCTCTTACTGCCTTTAGGCACTAATGCTTGTCCCTGATTACAAGAGCCAATATGAGTGGGATGTGGCTGGATGAGAAAGAGTTTTTGCTATAAGAAAAAAGAAACCCCAAAGCACAAATTATATTCATTTTGGGTTCAGTGGTGCCATTTCCATACCCATAAACTACATTTAAGTTGGTTTCCACTGGAAATTTAATGGCTTAGGAGGAGGTGGATTTTATATGCTTAGTGAAGCTTTAAAAATACTACTTACTGATTTTTTATTTTAATACCCTTTTGGCTCCAAAAAAGGATTTACGATGGCTCTAAGTAAGGCTCTTATAAACCTTATTGACTTTGGAAGTTAGTACATAGATTTTATGTTGGGAAGCTCCAAAATAGAACTTAGTTGCCAAGATTGGGACATAACCTTGGCACATATTTCCAAACTGTGAATTCTTAAAGAAATAAAATTCTGTCCTGGAAGAGTGACTGTGCTCTTACTTAAAACTAAAAAGTAGGAAAAGATATTTACTTTCATAGTGGCCTAACATTCTAGAAGTTTTTCTGTAAAGCCCTTAGATCACCAGCCCAGAAATCTGTAGTAGTGGAATTATTTTTTCTTGTTGGTTTCTTGACTGCTACTCTCTCAATGGTTTATAGCCCAAGAAAAGTCAAAAAACTACTCGGAAAGCGCTGACAAAGACTTATCAAGGAGGCGGTCCTCCAGGCTGTCCACTAATGGAACCCACGAGATCCTAGATCCTGACGTGGTTGTATCAAATTTGGTTAATACAGTTGATACGGATCCTTTGCAAGACACATCATCTTGTGCCAAGGAATCTGAAGAAGGTGAGTCAGAGTCTGTTCTGGAATTGTCTTACTAACCTGGTACCTATCTAGGGAGAACCAGTCTAAATCATTGTATACTGCCTTCCACAAGTATGAGGTAATCTTGAAATCAAGTTATTGAATGGCTGCAGTGTTTTAGTAATACATTGTTCTTCACTGATTCAATAGGCAAACTTTCTGTATACATTTGTGGTTGGTTTTGTTTATACATCTCTGAATATTGGGTTGGAGGCACAGTGTTTGAAGAATCCTGCCTGTCTTTGTCTTTCTGGTGCTATCTCATTCCATGCCTCTGCCTTTTTGCCAATACTTAGAGCAAATTCCTGCCTTCATTTAGCCTCTTACTAGCTTTTTCCATTGCTCACAACCCTGGTTTTATGTGCCAAAACCTGTTAATTAATGTGTAACGTGAAATGAATGACTTCCTTTAAAAGGCTCCCGGCTTTCTTAGTCTGTTGTGCAACTCTTGATTCCCAGATTATATACATGTATCGAAAACAAACCCATTGCCATTGATTTGATTCTGATTCGTAGCAACCCTGTAGGGTTTCCAAGGCTGTGAATCTTTATGGAAGCAGACTGCCACATCTTTCTCCCATGGAGCTGCTGGTGATTTCGAACCACCAACTTTTCGGTTAGCAGTCTTGAACACTTTACCCACTGCATCACCAGGGCTCCATGTACATTTATTTGTTCCCAAACTTTGTTTTTTCTTGTAGGTCAGTTGAAATCTCCTTTGGAAGCTGGACAGGTGTCATCTGCACTAACTTGCCACTCCTTTGGCGATGGACTAGGGGCTACAGGTTTGGAGTTGAACTCCAAATCAATGGGAGAAAACGCTATGAAAACGGAACCGGCTTCCTCCCTTGCGGAGCTTCAGGATATTTCGACTATTACAGGTTTGTATTTAGAGTTAACAATCCTTTTCTCGTATATATTTTTGCTTCTGGTTTGATTATAAATAAACAAAAAAATTGACCTTTCCAAAAAATTTTTTTTTTTAACCATTAATTTCTTTTATTAAGATCAGCACAAAGGTGGTTCCCACGAGGAGGTCAGACATGCCTCCTTTCTCCACCGTCCTTACCAATTCTTTTTATTTTTTTATTGTGCTTTAAATGCAAGTTTACAGTTAAGTTAGTTTCTCATGCAAAAATTTATACACACATTGTTATGTGACCCTAATTGCCCTCCCTGTAATATGACAACACACTCCTCCTTTCTACCCTGAATTTCTGGTGTGCGTTCAACTAGCTCCTGTCCCTTTTTGCCTTCTTATCTCACCTCCGAACAGAAGCTGCCCATTTAGTCTTATGTATCTACTTGTGCTAAGAAGCAGTCTCTTCACAAGTATCATTTTATGTCTCATAGTCCCATCTAATCTTTGTCTGACAAATTGGTTTCTGGAATGGTTTCAGTTCTGGGCTAACAGAGTCTGAGGGCCATGTCTTCTGGGATCCCTCCAGTCTCAGTCAGACATTAAGTCTGGTCTTTTTACTAGAATTTGAGTTCTGCACCTCACATTTTACCTGCTCCGTCAGGAACCTCTGTTGTGTTCCCTGTAAGGGTGGTCATTGGTGGTAGCTGGGCACCATCTAGTTTTTCTGGTCTCAGGCTGATGGAGTCTCTGGCTTGTGTGGCCCTTTCTGCCTAATAATGTTTTTCACTTTTTATTAATAATAGTCTCTTATTAATTTGATATAGATAAGTGCTAAACCCCCCTTTTTTCCTTGAAAGAACATAGTATGTATTTAACTTGCATTCATAGAGACCCAGCATATTTACATATATTATTTATGATCAAACTGATTTGAAAGTTTCTTTCACGTCAGTTTTCACTCCACGGATTATGCAGAGTTAGGTAAATACTATTCTAGCAGTTTATTTTTTAATTTAATTTAATTTTTTTGAGTATTCAAGTTTTTGTCGTCCCACTCCCCCTGCCAAACGGATTGATATTGAAACATTGAGGAAAATTCAGATAACATTTCTGTCATAAATGTTTCAATTTGAGCTGAAGGAGAATGGGTACATATTCACATAATTTTTAATGAGCTGAAACAGCTATACTATAAGGAAGTTGATCTTAGTTCCTTAAAATTTATCACCTGGATGCTATCTTCAGATTTAATTGTCTAAATCAAAACACACTAAATTTTCAAAAAATAAATGGCTGTTTGGCTAAGAGAAAATGTGATAAACAAAGGAATCCTGATTCTCTATTATGTTTGGAGAACTCTAGCTATAAATGATCTACATTAACTCCAAGAGTAAAGATGGGTGATTCATCTACTTTTCACCCCAGCCCCCCACACAGTAAGTTACTCCAGGTATTTAATGGGATCTTTGTCTTCTATGTCTTCACTCCTGAGGAACCTATAAAAAGTGTGCAAGGATGCAGAGGCATGCCCACAATAGAAGGAAAATTATTATTACCTAAATCTGTTCCTTTTTTATTGTGCTTTAAGGCAGCTTCTCATACAAAAACTTAACACACATTGTTAGGTGACATCTAGTTGCTCTCCCTACCACGTGATAGCATACTCCTCTCCACCCCGTATTTCTTGTGTCTATCCAGCCAGCTCCTGTCCCCCTCTGCCTTCTCATCTTGTCTCCAGACAGGAGCTGCTCACATAGTCTCATGTGTCTACTTGAGCTAAGAAGCACACTCCTCACGAGTATCATTTTATGTCTTATAGTCCAGTCTGATCTTTGTCTGAAGAGTTGGCTTCGGGAATGGTTTTAGTTTTGGACTAACAGAGAGTCTGGGAGCCATGACCTCTGGGGCCACTCCAGTCTCAGTCAGACCATTACTACTCAAGTCTGTCTTATTACTAGAACTTGAGGTCTGCATCCCACTTTTCAAAACCCTTTTGTTTCTGGTATTGATAATTTGTGTTTCCTCTCTTCTTCAGTATGGCTAAGGATTAATCAGTTTTGCTGATTGTTTCAAAGAACCAACTTTTTACTGTGTTAATTTTCTCTATTTAAAATTTTATTTCTTTCTATTCTTACCCTAATTATTTTCTTCCTTCAGCTTCCTTTTTCTGGCTTCTTAAGGTGGAAACTTAGGTTATTGATTTTAGATCTTATTTTCTAATATGAGCATTTAAAGTAATACATTTCCCTCTAAAAACTGCTTTAGTTGTATCCTACAAATTTTGATATGTTGTACTTTTCATTTTCATTCAATTCAAAGTACCTTGTGATTTCTTTGTTGACCATGGGTTACTTAGAAATACGTTGTTTCATTTCTAAATATTTGGGGTGTGTATAGATTCATTTCTAATGTAATTCCATTGCGGTCAGAAAACATACTCTGTAGGATTTCAGTCTTTTTATATTTGTTGAGACTTATGGCCTAGCATATGATCTGTCTTGCTGAATGTTCCATATGCACTTGCAAAGAATACATTTTCTGCCATTGTTGGTGTAACATTCCATATCTGTCAATTAAATCAAAGTAGTTGATAGTGTTTTTCTGATTTATATCTCTATTGATTTTGTTTTTTGTCTAGTTCTATCAATTACCAAGATCATGGTAACCATGTTTGTGAATTTGTCTGTTTCTTCCTTTAATTTTGTCACTTTTTCTTCATGTTTTTTGAAATTTTGTTATTAGATGCATATACATTATAATTGTCTTCTTGATGAATTGCCTCTTTTATATCAGTGTGTCTTTGGTAATCCTCTTTGACTTGATGCCTACTTTATCTCATATTAGTATAGGTAGTTCAGTTTCCTTTTGCTTACTGTTTGCATGATAAATCTTTTTTCTCTTTCAACCTAATTGTCTTTTATAGATAGTTGGACCTTGCTTTTAGTTGTGATGTTTATTCTAGTTACATTAACTGTAATTGTTGATGTGGTTGGTTTAAGGTCTGCTATTTCCTAGTTGCTTTCTGTTTATCTTATCTGTGTTTTGTTTCTCTTTTCCACCTTTCACATTTTTTTAGAATTCCATTTTGTCTATTAGATTTTAGCTATAACATGAAACCCACTGCCGTCGGGTCGACTCTGACTCATAGCGACCCTACAGGACAGAGTAGAACTGCCCCATAGAGTTTCCAAGGAGCGCTTGGCGGATTCGAACTGCAAACCTCTTGGTTAACAGTGTAGCACTTAACCACTACGCAACCAGGGTTTCCGATTTTAGCTATACTTCTTAACATTTTTTTAGAGGTTTCTCTAGTGATTATGATAAAACCGAAAAAACCCAAGACCTGGTGCTATAGAGTTGATTCTGGCTCATAACGACCCTAAAAGACAGAGTAGAGCTGCCCCATAGGGTTTCCAAGGAGTGCCTGGTGGATTTGAACTGCTGACCTTCTGGTTAGCAGCTGTAGCTCTTAACCACTATGCCACCAGGGTTTCCGATTATGATACATATCCTTAATTTTTCACAGTTTACTTAGAGCTAATATTGAACCACTCTGTGTAAAGTGTTGTGTAGTTTCATTTGTTCCCCATCCTTTATGCTGTAGTTGTCACGTGGATAATAGCTATACATGGTGTAAATCCCACAATGTAGTATTATAATTTTTGCTCTAAACAATTATTTTAAAGAATATAAGACAAGGAAAAGAGATAGTCTTATTTATACACGTATTTACCATTTCTAGTGTTCTTCATTCTTTCTCGAAGATTCCCTTTAGCTCCAAGTTTTTTTTTTTTTTTTTAAGCTTTTCTTGTAGTGCAGCTCTCCTGGTGACAGATTCTATTAGTGTTTATCTGAATGTTCCTTTATTTAACTTTCATTCTTGAAGGGTGTTTTTACTAGATGTGGTATTTTTCTTTAAGTACTTTTAAGATAATTGTTTATGTTCTTCTGGCTTCTTGTTTCTGATGAGAAATCAGTGGTCATTTATATCATAGTTCCCCTGTTTGTAATGTGTTGTTTTCTTTTTGCTGCTTTCAAGAGTTTTATCTTTGGTTTTCATTATTTTGACTATGTTTAGATTTGTTTTAGTATGTCAACTGCTTGGGGTTCATAGAGCTTACATATGAAAAATGATGCCTCTCATCAAATTTCAGCCGTTGTTTCCTTAAATATTTTTTCTACTCCATTCTCTGTGTCTTCTGCTTTTAGCATTCAAATTATACTTACGTTAGATCTTTTAATTTCATCCAACAGGTAACTGAGACTGTGTTTTCTTTGTTTTTTTTAAATGCTTTCCCTGTTTTTTCATATTGAATAATTTCTTTTGGTCTCTCTTCAAGTTTTCTGATTTTTCTCTCAAATCCAATCTGCTATTAAACCCATCTAGTGAAATTTTTACTTTTAGTGATTTTTTTAGTTCTAGAGTTTCCATTTGGTCCTTTCTTCTTAGATTCTACTTCTCTGGTAAGATTTCCTATCTGTTTGTTATGATCATAGTTTTAATAGCTGCTTTAAAATCTTTATCTACCAAGTCAAATATCTAGATTATCTTGAAGTTAGTCTCCATTGGTTGACCTTTTTTTTTTTTTTAAATTTTATTGTGGTAAAATATGTATAACAAAACATTTGCCACTTCAACCATTTGTATGTGTGCAATACAGTGACAGTAATATCCACCGTGCTGTGCAGCCATCATCTCTATCCATTTCCAAAATTTTTTGTTACCGTTAACAGAAACTCAAGGAGCCCTGGTGGTGCAACAGTTAAGTACTCAGCTGCTAACCAAAAGGTTGGCTATTTGAACCCACCCAGTGGTGCTGTAGGAGAAGGACCTGGCGATCTGCTTCTGTAAAGATTACAGCCTAGAAAATCCTATGAGACAGTTTTGCTTTGTCACATGGGGTCTCTATGTGTTGAAATTGATTTGATGGCACTTAACAACAGCAACAGAAACTCAATACCCCTTAAGCAATAACTCCTTCCCCATTTCCTCCTGCCACTCATCCCTGGTAACCACTAAAGAACTTTGGCCTATTCTAGATAATTCATGTAAGTGGGATTATGTAATATTTGTCCTTTTGTGTCTGATTGTTTCACTTAGCATAATGTTTTCAAGATTCATTCATGTCATATCATGTATCAGAACTTCTTTTTCTTTATGACTCTAAATAGTACTCCGTTGTGTGGATACACCACATTTTGTTTATTCATTTTCTGCTGATGGACATTTGGTTTGTTTCTCCCTTTTGGCTGTTGTAAATAGTACTGCAACGAACGTGGCGAACAAGTGTCTGTTTGTGTCCCTGCTTTCAAGTCTTTTGTGTACATACGTAGGAGTGGAATTGCTGGGTCATATGAAAATCATCTGTTTAACTTTTTGAGGAAGCACTGACCTGTTTTTCACAGTGGCCTCATCATTTTACATTCCTACCAACAGTGGACAAGGGTTCTAGCTTCTCTGCATCCTCACCAACACCAGTTTCCATTTTTCTGATAATAGCCATCTTAGTGGGTGTGAAGTAGTATCTTGTTATGGTTTTGATTTGCATTTCCCTAATGATGTTGAGCATCTTTTCATGTGTTTATCGGTCACTTGTATTTCTTCTTTGGTGTAATGTCTCTTCAAGTGTTTTGCCCATTTTTTAATTGTGTTGTTTGTCTTTTTGTTGTTGAGTTGTCCAAACCAAACCTCTTGTCAAGTTGATTCCAACTCATAGCAATCCTATAGGACGGAGTAGAACTGCTCCATAGGGTTTCCAAGGCCATAATTTTTATGCAAGTAGATTGGCACATCTTTCTCTCGCAGAGTGGCTGATGGGTTTGAACTGCCAACCTTTGGGTTAACATGCAAGTGCTTAACCACTGTGCTACCAGGGCTCCTCTCTTTGAGTTGCGGGGGTTCTTTATATATTCTGGGTATTAGACCCTTATCAGGTATAACCCAAAATTATGGTTCCCAAATATTTTCTTCTGTTCTGTAGATTGTCTCTTCATTTTATTAATGATTAAGTTCTTTGATGTACAAAAGTTTTTAATTTTGATGAAGTTCAGTTAATCTATTTTGTCTTTTATTGCTTGTACTTTTGGTGTCGTATCTAAGAATCCCTTGTTGAAAACTAGATCCTGAAGCATTAGCCCTATCTTTCCATTGATTGACTTTTCTCTTGACTATGGGTCACATTTTTCCCTTTCTTCATACATGTAATGTTTTGAATCGTGTGCTGAAAATTGTGAATGATATGTTGTAGAGTCTGGATTATGTTATTTTCCTCTAAAGAATACTGATTTCTAGAAAGAAATATTTTTGATGATTACCAGGGATGGTTAAAATGGGGAAAAAAGTGTAGAACAAAATTCAAATTCATAAAAAAAGACCCCGTTTACTGGTCCAAGAGAGACTAGAGGAACCCCCGAGACTGTGGCCCTTAGACACCCTTCTAACTTGGAACTGAAGCCATTCCTGGAGATCACCTTTCAGCCAAATAATAGACAAATCTATAAAACAATAACACCTGTGCAGAAAGTGTTCCTTAGAACAGTCATCTGTGTGAGACCAAAAGGGTAACATTTGCCCAAAAGCAAAGATGAGAAGGCAGGAAGCGGCAGGAAAACCAGACAAATGGAAATGGGGAACTCAGGGTGGTAACAGGGAGACACATTGCAGGGATTGTATCCATGTCATGGAACAATTTTTGTATAAACCATTACATGAGAAGCTAATTTGCTCTGTAAACCTTTACCTAAAGCGCATGCGCGCGCACACACACACACAAATCATTGCAACTGGGGAAAAAAAACAAAAACAACTGATTTCTTTGTTTTAAAGGCAGTTAATTTGGCTTAACTCAAAGTCCAAATTCTATTCCACTGCAATGGGCAGCAGCTGAAATCTTTGTTCAGTTCTTCTAGCCTTAGTTGGACTATTCAGAATGCTGTACATTTTCAGAGATCAACCAGAGATTTTGGCCAAGTTTATGTGCAGAAATTGGTGCTACCCCTCTGTGGCTCTCTTCTTTCTGGGATTCCCCCTGCCCCTCACTTTCCAGCTGTTGCATTGTACCTTGTCCTCTGTGTACTCAACCAGTGAGATTATAGGTTTTAATCTGAGCTTTAGCCACCTGGTTTTAGGTGAACAGCCTTAAAATAATGGGAAACTCACCTGGTGCCCTTCCATTATTTCAAATGTCTGACTCGTCTTCAGTTTCCACTTGTTGTATGTTGTTCACCAGTGCCTTCAGATGCTTCCCCTCCCCCCAGAGTTCATGATGGCTACATGCAGGAGGGATGTTCCAGTATGAGCTGTTCATTACTGGAAGAAAACCCTTCACCTCTGTACTAATGGACAGCATTAAGAAGCTGTACACATTCATGATCACACGGGGGGTTTTTCCTTTCAAGTAATGATTGCTTGTTGCATCGGTAATTATTTGGATATAATTGATAATACCAACTTTTGGTTTTGATAATGTAATGTTTGTGGTAAATGGTCAGAGTCCAGGATGTCCTGACTTTGAATAAATCTTTTTTTTTTTAATTAATTAATTTATTTTTATTGTGCATTAAGTGAAAGTTTACAAATCAGGTCTGTCTCTCATACAAAAATTTACATACACCTTGTTATACACTCCTAATTGCTCTCCCTCTAATGAGACAGCATAGTTCTTCCCTCCACTTTCTGTCCTCATGTCCATTTGGGTAGCTTCTGGCCCCCTCTGCCCTCTCATCTCCCCCCACAAACAGGAGATGCCAACATAGTCTCATGTGTCTACTTGATCCAAGAAGCTCATTCTTCACCAGTATCCTTTTCCATCCCATATTCTAGTCTAATCCCTGTCTGAAGAGTTGGCTTTGGGAATGGTTCCTGTCTTGGGCTAACAGAGGGTCTGGGGACCATGGCCTCCGGGGTCCTTTTAGTCCCAGTCTGACCATTCAGCCTCGTCTTTTTACGAGAATTTGGGGTCTGTATCCCACTGCTTTCTTGCTCCCTCAGGGTTTCTCTGTTGTGTTCCCTATCAGGGCAGTCATCGGTTGTGATATGAATAAATCTTGATCTCTCTCTTTTAAAGGGAAGAACATCTAAGCCACCTTCGTATGTGTATCTGTTTATTATTTTCCTTTTTAAAAAAAGCATACAAGTAATACACAGTGGTCATAAAAAACCCCAACAATATAGAGGTATTAGAAGTAAAAGGGAAAGGCTTCTTTCATTTCTTCCCTTCCCCCTTGGGTAACTTCTGTTATTAGTTTGTCATTTTTCTAAATCCTTTTGTATGCATTTTTGTAGGTAGGGAAGCAATTAAGACTTTATTTTTAAATGTAATTAAGATAACTCTAGGCTTATTGTCGTCTGATTTATTTTCATAGTATTTCTTAGAGCTCTTTCCATGTCAATACATTTGCCTCATTCTTCCTAATGGCCAAATACTAGTTGCTAATAATGTTAATCATATATTTAACCATTTCCCTTTTAATGTTCATTTAGATTGTTTCTGGATAGCCAGTGTTTCAAACAATGTTGCAGTGGTCTTTCTTGAACATTTTTGAACACTTGGGGAATATTTGTTTTTTTAATTAATTTTTATTAAGCTTCAAGTGAACATTTACCATTCCAATCAGTCTGTCACATGTAAGTTTACATACATCTTACTCCCTTCTCCCACTTGCTCTCCCCCTATTGAGTCAGCCCTTTCAGTCTCTCGTTTCGTGCCAATTTTGCCATCTTCCCTCTCTCTCTCTCTTCCCATCCCCCCTCCAGTCAAGAGTTGCCAGCACACTCTCCAGTGTCCACCTGATTTAATTAGCTCACTCTTTATCAGCATCTCCCCCCCCCCCCCCCCCCCCCCCCGCTGACCAGTCCTTTTCATGCCTGATGAGTTGTCTTTGGGGATGGTTCCTGTCCTGTGCCATCAGAAGTTCTGGGGAGCATTGTCTCTGGGATTCCTCTAGTCGCAGTCATACCATTAAGTATGGTCTTTTTATGAGAAATTGGAGTCTGTATCCCATTGGTCTCCTGCTCCCTCAGAAGTTGTCTGTTGTGCTCCCTGACAGGGCAGACATTGATTGTGGCCGGGCACCAACTAGTTCTTCTGGTCTCAGGATAATGTAGGTCTCTGGTTCATGTGGCCCTTTCTGTCTCTTGGGTTCTTAGTTGTCGTGTGACCTTGATGTTCCTCCTTTGCCTTTGCTCCAGGTGGGTTGAGACCAAATGATGTATCTTAGATGGCCGCTTGTTGGCATTTAGGACCCCAGACGCCACAATTCAAAGTGGGATGCAGAATGTTTTCATAATAGAATTATTTTGCCCATTGACTTAGAAGTCCCCTCAAACCATGTTCCCCAGACCCCAGCCCCTGCTCCTCTGACCTTTGAAGCTTTCATTTTATCCCGGAAACCTCTTTGCTTTTAGTCCAGTCCAATTAGGCTGACCTTCCTTGTATTGAGTGTTGTCTTTCCCTTCGCCCAGAGCAGTTCTTATCTACTGATTGATCAATAAAAAACCCTCTCCCTCCCTTCCTCCCTCCCCCCTTTGTAACCACAAAAGTATGTGTTCTTCTCTGTTTTTTCTGTTTCTCAAGATCTTATAATAGTGGTCTTATACAATATTTGTCCTTTTGCCTCTGACTCATTTCACTCAGCATAATGCCTTCCAGATTCCTCCATGTTATGAAATGTTTCAGAGATTCGTCACGGTTCTTTATCGATGCGTAGTATTCCATTGTGTGAATATACCACAATTTATTTACCCATTCATCCGTTGACGGACATCTTGGTTGCTTCTAGCTTTTTGCTATTGTAAACAGAGCTGCAATAAACATGGGTGTGCATATATCTGTTTGTGTGAAGGCTCTTGTATCTCTAGGGTATATTCCAAGGAGTAGGATTTCTGGGTTGTATGGTAGTTTGGGGAATATTTTTATAGGACAAGTTTCTATGAGTGTAATTGTTAGATTCAAGGGAACACATATTGCCAAATCACCCTCCAAAAAGGCCATTTGACTTTATATTTACACCAAGAAGAGCATGAGACGTACCTTTTCCCTTACATTCTTGCCATCTGTGGATGTTACCCATTTTTTAATTTTTTCTTAATTTAACATTGAAAACAAGACTTCATTTTTTGTTTATCTGTTGTTTTTAATGAGGTTGAACAGTTTTTATGTGTTTATTGGATTTGTTTATCTAATTTTCATGTTCTTTGCCCATTTCATATTGGGTTGGTCATTTTTATTATTGATCTGCAAGTGTTCTTTTTATATTTTTGTCACTAATTATTTGTCTTTTATATACATTGGGCTTTATTTTCTCTTGGTCTGTTACTTGTCTTTTACTTTTATTTAGTGTATTTTATAGTACTGGGATTAAAAACTTTTAAATCTACTTTCTTTTTTCCTTACTTATGATAATAGTATATATAAAGTAACATAATTACATATACCTTTTTCTGTATTACAACATTCATATTAAAAATAAATTGTAATATAAACCACCTTTTAAAAAATTTGAAGAAATAAAAATATGTCTCTTACCCATACCTCATGTGCTGAGGTTCTTGATCACCATTCATCTTTAAAAAATTATTTATTTTGTGAAGCTTGACTTGTTAGACATCAAAATGGGAAGAGTAGTGGAGAAGGGAATTGTGTAGGTAAATTCTGGCATTTCCTAAATATCTGTGAAGCCCAAAGGCTTTGTAGAGTAGCCCTCTTCTGGACTCAGACGGATTCTGGACTATGGCAGGTTTAATGGGAGAACTGATCGTATTGGAGACCTGAGCCAGAAGTAATCTGAGAAATAACCTTTGAAATGGCTCTGGACTTGGGAAGCATTCTTTGGTGAACTCGTTCCCAGGCTGTGAATGGAGAGCATGGTCTCTGAAGTTCCCAGAGCAGAGCTTCTTGGCTGCATATGAACTTGTGGGTAAATAAAGAAGCTTGCAGTATTTTCCGTGGATTACCCATTGTTCTGAGGGGAAAAATGTGATGACCCATTCTTTTAGAGATGGACTCAGGAAGATAGTAAAGATGGAATCAAACTGTTTTCCAGCAGGTAGGGGATGAAAGATGAGAAGAAATGCTGCAAACATGAACATGGAGGCTCTCGTTGTACATCTTTTTTGCCTAGTTCATTAGAGTGTATTGTAAACCCATTAAGTACCGCGCATTGATACAGAGATCAGTCAGACTCATTGCTGCTTGAAGACCATCTTAACTTAGGGGGAGTTGACATTTAATCTGAGTCTTGTTGGATGAATAGTGCTTTACAGTAATAAAGTCACTCCTCAGGTACACCCTTCAGCCAAAGATTAGACAGGCCCATAAAACAAAATGAGACTAAAGGGGCACTCTAGCCCAGGGGCAAGGACTAGACGGCAGGAGGAGATAGGAAAGCTGGTAATAGGGAACCCAAGTTCGAGACAGTTAGAGTATTGACATATTGTGGGGTTGGTAACCAATGTCACAAAACAATATGTAGCAGATGGGGCAGGGTATTCCAGCAGAGAGAATAATATGAGCAAAGTGTAGCATATCTCCTATTAAGCTATTTCAAATGGAGATAAGGCAGTCAGTCACATATTTATTGTTGCCATATTTTGACACTCATATAGTTGTGACTTTGTTGATATTATTGATATTACCTCTCATGAAATCTACATTTATATGCTCATTGTTTTATACAAAGTAGAAGTCTTATTTATATATTTAACAATGAATATAGGATTTGGAATTCTTTGCCTTCTGGAAAGGCAAATTTCAAATATTAAAAGTAATTTAAATTGTAAATAGAAATTTTTGCATTGCCAGTGGTTTAATGACATTGAAAAAGTTTTGTTTTTAATATGACCATTTATAAAGCTTTTATACCATAATGGCTGTGTTGTTGTTGTTAGTTGCTATCAAGTTGGCTCTGACTCATGGCAACCCTGTGTGTACAACAGAATGAAATACTGCCTGGTCCCGCACCATTCCAATGATCGCCAGAATGTTTGAGTCCATTGTTGCCTTCCAAACTAGGGATCTAATCTTTCAGCACCATATTGGATGGTATTCTGTTGTGATCCATAGGGTTTTCACTGACTACCTTTGAGAAGTAGATTGCCAGGTTTTTCTTCCTAGTCTGTCTTAGTCTGAAAACTCTGCTGAAACCTGTCTACTGTGGGTGACCTTGTTGGTATTTGAAATATGGGTTGTATAGCTTCCAGCATCATAGCAACACACAAGCCATGGTAGTACAACAAACCAACAAATAGGTGGTGGATAATGGCCACAGAATTGTGTACTATTTATTAGATGATCTCAGTTTTTTTAGGGGAGGCAGAATTTCAGGGTTTTTTTGGTCTTGACCAGATGCTATGTAATTAACATAAATGGCGTAGCAGGGGAGCCGTTTGAAAATAGTGGGCTAAAAGTACTCAGGTTCTCCTGGCTTGTCTATGGAACTATTAGTTTGGTCCTTTGCCCAGCTGAGTCCAGAACATTATGCCTCAGCCTTGTGGGTACAGGGATGTCCCTTTTCTTGCTGAGCCTCTTCTCTGTGGCAGGCTGCTTTCCTTCTAGCCTGCTTTTCTAACATGGGGAAATTATTAAAGTTGATGTACAAATGAAGTGGAATTTTAATTTCAGAGCCCAGTTGTCTGTTTTGGCAGGGAGAGCCCTAGATGATAGCCATGTCCCTCCTGGGTCAGCAGCCTGAGCTCTTAATTATGTTGTCTTAAGGGTGGTGTTATGTTAGCTGTCACTTGAAATTGGCAATTAACTGTTCCTACACCAATAGAAAATATGCCACACATGTGACAGAAGTGAGGCGACTAGGTTAGAGAATAAATTCAGCGCCTGTTTTAAAGTTTACGTATTTTGTGGGGCCTTGGGCTACCTCTCACCATAATGTACAGGTGTGTGTGTACACACAAACACACACATACACTTTCTGCCTGTGTTGGATAATTTAGATGTGTCTCTGTAAAAAAGACAAATAAGGTAAAGTGAGGGTGGGGTAGGGGAGTGTTAGAAAAAAATGATACAAGATTTCATGTCTTCCTTTGTATCTTTAGGTCACACAGTGGCCTTTGTGCCAAGCTCCAGGGAATACTTTTTTATTGTACTTTAGATGAAGGTTTACAGAACAAACTAGCTTCTCATTAAACAATTAGTACACATATTGTTTTGTGACATTGGTTACCAACCCCACAATATGTCAATACTCTAACTGTCTCGAACTTGGGTTCCCTATTACCAGCTTTCCTATCTCCTCCTGCCGTCTAGTCCTTGCCCCTGGGCTAGAGTGCCCCTTTAGTCTCATTTTGTTTTATGGGCCTGTCTAATCTTTGGCTGAAGGGTGTACCTGAGGAGTGACTTTATTACTGAGCTAAAAGGGTGTAGTGGTTAAGTGCTACGGCTGCTAACCAAAGGGTCGGTGGTTTGAATCTGCCAGGTGCTCCTTGGAAACTCTATGGGGCAGTTCTGCTCTGTCCTATAGGGTTGCTGTGAGTTGGAATTGACTTGATGGCACTGCATTTTTTTTAAAAGGGTGTCTGGGGGCCATGCTTTTGGGGTTTCTCCAGTCTCTGTCAGGCTGGTAACTCTTGTCTTTTTTTGTGAGTTAGAATATTTGTTCTACATTTTTCACTGCTTTGTCGGGGACCCTTTATTGTGATCCCTCTCAGAGCAGGTGGTGGTGGTAGCTGGGCATCATAAAGTTGTGCTGGCCTCAGTCTGGTGGAGGCTGTGGCATTTGTGGTCCATTAGTCCAAAAGACTCTAGGGAATACTTTTGAAACCACTGCAACTAACTCATGCAGTTGCCCATTTTCTAAGAGAGCTTGTAGAAGTAGTAGAAGTCATGTTACTTTGAACTTGAGCTAGGATGAATAAATGCAGCATGGAACACATACTGGGTTCTTTTGAAATAGACTCTAAGCATTTTGCTTTGATGCCCTAAAAGCCAGAAGAGAATGTATTTGAAATTGTTGTACGTGGACAGGCATTTGCTTATCTGTAAAGCAGAACTTAGAGTAGATGCTTTTCGAAGTTCACGCGGCTCAGATTATTGTCTAAACCTGGGCCCAACCTTTTTGGCCATTCACAGATAACCCGGGCTGTTTGAAAATGGGCTGCTGTCCATTCATTCATTTTAGTCAACAAACATTTAGTGAGTGCCTAATAAGTGCGTATCTTAGTTACCTGGTACTGCTGTAACAGAAATGCCGTAAGTGGGTGGCTTAAAGAACACATTTATTTTCTCACAGTTCCGGAGGCTAAAAGTCCAGATCAGGGACTTGGCTGTGTTAATTTCTTCTGTGAGCCTCTCTTGTAGTTTCTGGTATCTGCTGGCAGTCCTTGGCTTTTCTTGGTGTTCCTCCACATCTGCCTTCTGCTGGTGTGTGTCTCTGTCTATTCTGGCCTTTTTATAACTCAGAAGTGATAAAGTTTAGGATCCATCCTACATTGATATGACATTGTTAATATAACAAAACCCTATTGCCAAGCAGGATCACATCCACAGGTATACCCATTGCTGTCCAGTCGATTCCAACTCATAATAACCCTATAGGACAGAGTAGAACTGCTACATAGAGTTTCCAAGTAGCACCTGGTAGATTTGAACTGCTGACCTTTTGGTTAGCAGCTGTAGCACTTAACCACTATACCACCAGGGTTTCCATCCACAGGTATAAGGGCCATGAATTCAACACATATTTTGAGGGAGAGGGGGACACGGTTCAATCCATAACAATGCCAGACCCTATTTTAGGCCGTCTCATTTGTAAATATTCTACTTGAAATGCGTAGAATGAAAAAGGGTGAAGACCGAATAGAAGTATAGGCTCATTTGCCTAATCTTTTTTTTTTTTTTTAACTAAGCACCTGTTGGAAATGAGACACTTTGCCACATGGTCTAGATAAGTGATTCTAAACTATGGAATCTTGACATGTTGTCAGTTATAAAATGCATAGGAAGTAATTTATCACTGAAGTATCAAATGTTTAGAAATGATTTAAATTAACCAGGTCAGATTCAGATTCTTGCCCTTGTGTTCTGTGTATTTCTTGAGTTGCCATAGAGTTACAGCCATTATAGGGTGCTAAGTTTTGGATGTCTGTCACCTGCAATATCATCAGTCATGTATCGTGGTGGAAAATTAGTTAAGAATTCTTTGTGTTAGGGATTATGGACATAAATGACACATCTGATCTGGGCCCTTCCAGGTCCTTCTGTCTAGAGAATGGATAAGACTACAGGTACCTGTAATACAAGAGAGAAAGTAAGGTAGTGTATGAGAAGTACTTAAAATATAAAACAATGGGAGTAGAGAGAAGACAGACAGGGGCAATATGTACCTGCCACATAGAAGTTGAACTCAGGACTCACTTCAGATGGTTAATGTGCAACTAAAAGGTTGGAGATTTGAGTCTACCCAGAGGCTCCTTGGAAGAAAGGCCTGCAATATACTGCCCAAAAAATAAACCTTTGAAAACTCTATGAATCCCAGTTCTACTCTGACAGACATGGGGTCACCATAAGTCGAAACTGACTTGATGGCTGTTGAGTGTACAAAGGTTAATGGGGCAGTCTTGGTCTTAGTGTTCATCAAAGTGCTCTTTGGACCTGAGTCATCCTGGGGGAGAGAATGTTTAAGTTGGTGGTTTGGGGGCAGGGGATTGAAGAAGAGGATAGTTGATAGGGCCTTGGGTAGGAGTTAGGCATAACCACAGGGCCATTTCTGAGACTGTGAGGTGTCCTTTCTGACTTAATTGCAGACTCCTTGAAGTAGGTAAAGATTCAATGGGTAAGTTGCAGCCAAAGTGAGGTCAGTTGATTTGGATTTATGGAGCTACTGGAGATGCATCATTCCCAGGACAGTTTTAGTACCTTTCACTTCATTTATGGCAGTAATCATGTCTTCGTTCAGTATCAGGTGAAGTATTTGGTATTAAAAAAAACTTCGTTTTTTAAAAACAGTAATGATAATTACTGAGTATTTAGTATTTATGCTTAGTGGTTTATGTTCATTTTTTTATTTAAAAATATAACACATTTGCCAATTGACATTTTTCACGTGTACAAATTAGTGACATCAATTACATTAATCATGTTGTGCAATCATCACCAATATCTATTGTCAAATTTCCAGCACCGAAAACAGAAACTCAGTGCTTCCTAAACAATGACTCTGCCTTTCCTCCTCCCTCCTACCCCTAGTAACTACCAATAAACTTTGGTCTCCATGCATTTGCCTGTTCTACCTGTTTCATATGAATGAGATCATACAATAGTTTGCTTTTCATTTTTAACTTGCCCTTTTATATTCATATATTGAAAGGAAGTGCAGGAAAGTATAAGAATAATGAAGCTAACATACGTGTCTCCTACTGACCAGAACTGATAATATTTGGTCTTAAGTACCTCAGGTCTTTATACTTGCCAGCAGGGCCTTGCTCCTTTTGGCCACCTGTTACCTCCCTGACCTCATCTTTCCTGACTGTCTTCCCTCCCCCGACTCTGCTTTAGCCACAGGGCCACCTTTGCTGTGGCAAGTGCGGCAGGTACTCTCCCACCTCAGGGCCTTCATTCAGCATACTTTTATTGAATACTTTTTATTCCAGCTGGAGCAAATAGACACATTGGAAAACGTATCAGTAAAGCTTTGGGTAATATTTATTCATTGGGTCATTCAGTCAACAATTGAGAATTTACTTTGGTTGGAGAGGAGGCACCTGGGGGTACACACAAAGATGAGTGACTTCTGATCTCTTTGACCTCAGGGAGGTGCTTACTTTAAGAATAGATTGTCCTGGATACTTCCAGTTGCAAAATGGTAAATAGCATTGTTGGTTCATCATTGCCCTGTTTAAATATTTCTAGATCTTCCATAACATTGACATCTCTTTTCCAAACGAAGTTTCAAGCAAGTCCTATAATTTGGTCTAGTGATTTTTTTTTACCTCCAAGATTCCTATTGGATATAGTGATTTAAAAAATACCAACATATGTGATTGATATGTTTTGAAAATTGATGTGCAAATGTATCTTAATATGTTTCCAGGAGATTATTAAAAGTTAAATCACATTAGTTACTCATGAATTTTCTTCATTGAACATGGATTGAACTTAGGCCTGGTCATTTTTGAGTCACAAGGGAAAAGTAATGAAAGATCTTGTTAATGTTTATCTAAAAATGGATTTGATATTTCATCATACTCAAAACATTCATTAAGGAATAATAATTCCTTATTTTTTATAGATACTGGTTTTTTATGAGTTTTTACAACTACTTTCTTGAATTAAGGCAGCTGGAACCTCTATTTAAAAAATAGTTTATAAAGAGTTGTTTTGCTGTTTTTTCTTTAAATTTCAAATTCAATACATCCTAGGAAAAATTAAAACCAAAAAAGTCAAAGGTCCTCCATATATTTTCTCACTGTCTTGAAGGAGCCATTATGCAGTTTAGTGTGTGGCCTTCCATGCGTCCAGACATGCATATAGGAAAATACAGATACACATACAGGTTTTTAAAAACACAATAATAAGACCATACCCTTATATTATTCATTGGCCTGCTCTTTTCATGTATGGTATTTTCTTTAAGGAAAAACAAGGTGTAATGCTTTATTTCCATGAGAAGGTTTAAGTGGCGCTCAAATGTAATGAAATTCTAACATGAACAGAAAAGATTTTTCTTTCAGTGTAACACTTCTGTTCAAAGTAGGTAAGACAAAACATGACATTGAAATAGAAGAGTTGCTACCTTAGAATTAGAAAATGGTAAAGAAACATGTTTGTGAGAAAGAACTGGCAGTTACATTTAAGTTTATAAACCATAATGTCTGCACTTAGTTCAGCAGCTAAAGAGATGACGAGGTGTTTGGAAATCTCTTCAGTTTTCTGTTCTACCTAACTGGAATGTTTTCCAAGTTGATCTTACCAGATTTCCTTATTGGTCCATCTCTAAGCCAGACCTTCTGTTTCACAAATCTGTTGTTGTAGGTAGCTGCCGTTGAGTTGGCCTCTGACTCATGTTATCCTGTGCACAATGGAATGAAAACTGATGAGTCCTGGGCCATCCCTGTGATTGGTTGCTGATTGGACCAGTTGGATCCATAGGGTTTTCACTGGCTGATTTTCAGACATTGATCACCAGGCTTTTCTTCCTAGTCCGAGGAGGCTATATGATTTCAGCTTGATTACAGAAGCTATTGACAGGTTTAAGATTTTTTACTTCTGGTAAATTCAGCACCGTTCAAATTCTTTAAAAAATTTTTTCTGTATTGTACTTTAGAGGAAGGTTTACAGAGTAAATTAGTTTCTCATTAAACAATACACATACTGTTTTGTGACATTGGTTGGCAACCCCATGACATGTCAGTACTCTCCCGTTTTTGACCTTGGGTTCCCTGTTATCAGCTTCTCTGTACCCTCCTGCCTTCTCATCCTTGCCTCTGAGCTGCTGTGCCCATTGAGTCTCCTTTTATTTTATAGTTCTGTCTAATCTTTGGCTGAAGGGTGAACCTTGGGAGTGACTTCAGGACTGAGTTAAAAGGGTGTCCGGCACAAAGCGATTATAAGCCCAAGAGACAGAAAGGGCCACATGAACCAGAGAGTACATCATCGTGAGACCAGAAGAACTAGATGGTGCCCAGCTACAATCGATGAATACCCTGACAGGGAACACAACAGAGAACCCTGAGGGAGCAGGAGAGCAGTGGGATGCAGACCCCAAATTCTCATAAGACCATACTTAATGGTCTGACTGAGACTAGAAGGACCCCGGTGGTCATGGCCCCCAGGCCTTCTATTGGCCCAGGACAGAAACCATTCCCGAAGCCAACTTGTCAGACATGGATTGGACTGGACAATGGTTTGGAGAGGGATGCTGGTGAGGAGTGAGCTTCTTGGATCAAGTGGATGCTTGAGACTATGTTGGCATCTCCTGCCTGGAGGGGAGATGAGAGGGTGGAGGGGGTTAGAAGCTGGCGAAATGGACACGAAAAGAGAGAGTGGAGGGAGAGAGCAGGCTGTCTCATTAGGGGGAGAGTAATTGGGAGTATGTAGCAAGGTGTATATGGGTTTTTGTGTGAGAGACTGACTTGATTTGTAAACTTTCACTTAGAGCACAATAAAAATTATATATATATAAAAAAGGGTGTCTGGGGGCGATACTCTTGGGGTTTCTTCAGTCTGGCAGGCCAGTAAGTCTGGTCTTTTTTTGTGAGTTAGCATTTTGTTCTACATTTATCTCTTGCTCTGTCTGGGACCCTCTATTGTGATCCCTCTCAAAGCAGTCCGTGGTGGTAGCCGGGCATCATATGTGATATTTTCTGTGTCAGTTCATATCTCACTTCACAATAAAATTTATTTCATTGTATGGGTATACAGAAATTTAACTCTCCTTCTACTGAAAGACATTTATTTCTAAATTTGCACCATTCTTCCCATTTTGTAGGTGAAAAGCCTAATACCTGGGCTTTGAACTGGTTTGTTCTGGTTGAGAATGTGCATTTCCACCCCAGACATACTGAATCGGAATCTGTGGTTTAACAAGATCTCCAGGTGGTTCTTATGAATAATAAATTTTGAGAACGGTGGTTTACTAGCTGTTCTCAGAATTGGTCCCTAACCAGCAGCATTAACGTTGCCTGGGAACTTGTTAGAAATGCAAATTATCAGCAGGGGTTCGAACCAGAAGGAGCCCATCTGAAGCCCTGCCTGATACTCGCAAGATGAGTGACTTAGCCAGAGTTACGCACTTCCTGATTGCTGGGAATGCAGAATCTGTAAATTAACTGAGTTCCTAATTTCATCTGATGAGATTCTGAACCCAAAAAACCAAACCTGTTGCCATGGAGTTTGTATAAATCAAACAAGTGAATGTGGCTGTTGCCTTAGGCAAGTTGCACAGTGTGCCGTACAGAACCACCACAGTTCTCAAGGGCACTCGTTAAGGCAGTGTGTACACTCAGTCACAGGCTTAGTAGGTTGGGTAGGTCTGAAGGACAGTGTGTGTGTATGTGATGTCAGTGCCCCAGGACACGGTGATGCCTTTGGGCTTCTTTGATTTGAAGGGGAGATGTGCTGATCTGGAAACTGAGTGGTGTTCCTTTTGGAACAAGGGCTTAGTGGTGAGTACAGAATGATCCAGAAAGATTGCTGAGGGGGAGGAGGGGTTGTTGAGAACTCATTCACCAGGAATATATTTATGTAAGTAGCAAGAAGGAGGGGTAACATGGCCATCAGAAACATCCAGCAAGGCTCCTGGAGGCCAGGATGCCGCATTAGTAACTATTCAGTGATTGCTGGCCCTCATTGGTGCCACAGTCTTTGGAGTGTCTGGTCTGAAATGGAGTCAGTACCCGAGAAATCCGTGTGAAGGAGGCTTGTGGGCAGCAAGAGTAGGAGCTGGGGAAGGCAACACAGCTAGTCCAGAGTGGTAGAGAGGAGTAGCTGCTGTAAACCCAGCCCTGGCATTTGGGGCAGCTCTGCCATCCTGTGGAATAAATCCTCAGTGATTTTTGTGGGGGCATTGTGGAGACTTGGTTCTAGCTGGTAGCAATGAAAGGTTCACTGGGATCTGTATGTTGACAGGGTTACTTTTCCTCCACGTAGGTTTTTGTTTTAGCTGGCCTGTGGCCTCAATGTATTTTTCCTGCATGTATTTTTAAGAAGCTTTTGTTTTGAGATAATGTCAGACTTAAAAAAAAGCTTTAAAATAGTACAAAGAATTC
This sequence comes from Loxodonta africana, assembly GCF_030014295.1. NCBI lineage: Eukaryota > Metazoa > Chordata > Mammalia > Proboscidea > Elephantidae > Loxodonta > Loxodonta africana. The sequence continues at coordinate 35,097,902 of NC_087365.1, forward strand.
TCATGTACCTTCATCCAGGTTCCCCAATTGTTAACAGTTTACCATTTTTGCTTTTTATCCTGTTTTTCTCTCTCTCCCTCTCTCTGTGCGTGTGTGTATGAAATTATTTTTTTCTGAATCGTGTGAAAAGAAGTTGCAGACCTTTACCCCTAAATACTTCAGGGTTTATTTCTTAAAAACGGACATTCTTGTACATTGTTGTCGTTTGCCAGCGAGTTGATTCCAACATTCAGCGACCGCATGTGACAGAGTAGAACTGCCCCGTAAGGTTTCCTAGCCTGTAGTCTTTACGGGGAGGAGCCCTGGTGGTGCAGTGGTTAGGAAGTGGCTACTAACCAAAAGGTCAGTGGTTTGAACCCACCACCACACGTGAGAAAGATGTGGCAGTCTGTTTCCATAAAGATCTCAGCCTTGGAAACCCTATAGGGCAGTTCTGTTCTGCCTGTAGGATGGCTAGGGGTTAGAATCAACTTGATGGCAACAGGTTATCTTTACAGAGGCAGATTGCCAGGTCTTTCCTTTTCTTGAGCTGCTGGTGGGTTCGAACTGCCAACCTTTTAAATAGCTGTCAAGCACTTAACCGTTGTACTGCCAGGGCTTCTTTCTCTTAAATTAACCAAAAAAAAAAAAAAAAAACCCAAACCTATTGCTGTCGAGTTGATTCCGACTCAGCAACCTTACAGGACAGAGTAGAACTACCCCTTTGGGTTTCCAAGGAGTGGCTGGTGGATTCGAACTGCCGACCTTTTGGTTAGCAGCCAAACGCTTAACCACTGGGTCATCAGGGCCCCTTCTCTTACATTAGCACAGTACAATTTTAAAAATCAGGGCTTTATTCAAAGTTTGCCAGTTGTTCTAATACTGTTCTTTATAGCAAAAGCAAGAAAAAAAAATTTTTTTTTTTGTAGTCAGGATCCAGTCCAGGATCACATGTTGCATTTAATTGTCATGTGTCTTCAGTCTCCTTCAATCTGAGACAGTTCCTCAGTCTCTCATGACTTTGGTACTTCTGAAGAATACAGTGTCCTTCAGTTTGGGCTTTTCTGATGTATTCTCATGACTAGATTCAGGTAATTCATTTTAGCAGAAATACCACATAACCGATGTTATAGCCTTTTCAGGTGCATTCCATCAAGAGGCACATGATACCTGTTTGTCCCGTTTACTGGTGATGTTAACTTTGATCACTTGGCTAAGGTAGAATCTACCAGGTTTCTCTACAGTAAAGCTATTATTTTTTCCATTTATAATTAATGAGTGTCTTGTGAAGGGATACTTTGAGACAATGTAAGTATCTTGTTTTTTTCCATCAAACTTTCACCCACTATTTTAGCATCCATTGATAATTCTTGCTTGAAACAGTTTTTACTCATGCCTACCAAATGGTGGTTTTTAACTCTCAACATTTCTTCTATACTTATTAACTTGTATTTTCTTGTAAGGAAGAGCTTTCCTTTTTCTTTCTTTATATGCACATGGACCTGTGGATTGTTACTGTGTTCTGTTTGTATAATCAGTCTCTGTCATTATTTTAAAACTTATACTACCACAGATTTGGCCAGTGGGAAGTCCTTCACATTGGCGCCTGTGTCCTTGTCATGTCCTCATCATCCTTTGAGCACTTCTTTACATCTGGCGTAACAAGATTTTCCAAGCTCATCTTGTACTTATTCAATGCTGGATTCAACCATTTTTTCAAGAAGCCCTGACTTTTTTTATTTTTAAGAGGAGAACTGTATTTAGAAGCCAAGACCTAGGTGCTAGGTGTGCTCAGTGTTCCTGGTGTATACAGAGAGAACGTAGACATCCCTCATTACTACCTGCCTTTCTATCCTGTGCTCCTCCCTAGAGGTAACCACTGTCCACAGTTTGATTTTTTTCCCCTTACCATAAATGGGGTCGTAGAATATGTACTGGGCAACTTCTCGTTTTCACTTAGTAATTTATCTTGAGATTAGCCATATCAGTAAATACAGAGCTACTTCATAGGGGAATTACATAATGCAGTTTGCCATAATTTATTTAACTGCTCCCTTATTTATGGTCACTTTAATTTATTTTTCTCTTTTAAGTATTTGACTGCAGTTGCTGGGAATACTTAAATCTGTTCCTGTTCCCCTTTGATTGCTTTTTGTTGCTTCAAAGCTGAGAAGGTTATTCCTTCACAGACCTGAAAAAATATTGTATTCATTATAGTATTCGAAGAACGTGTCAAAAGGCACACTAAACTACTGGAGTCACCTGTGTTATTGCTGACAAGAATACTGTGTTGGAGCTTGGTGCTGAGTATACACAAGACAATGAGAAATGGCCCTTAATCCTCTGGATGGAGTAATGACACCAAGATCCAGGAGCAGATGCTAAGTGCTAAAGATGGGGTGCAGCAGACAGTCATTTGTGCTAGGAGTTGATGACATCTGGTCCCTGAGAGCCAGGGCCATCTAATACATTCCTGAATGTGGAGTGAGCTGGGTCTGGATGGAAGCGAAGAGTTGGCTGAACCAGGAAGGAAGGGCAGGCAGAGGGTACAGCATGAGCAGAGGTGTGAGTTGTGAGAGAATAAAGCAGTTGCTGGGGCCAGTTGTTGGCTGGGGAAGGAGCTGAAGCCTCATTGTGGATTAATAGGAGATGAGTTTAGGAAGCAACTGGTGCTTAGATTGACATGGTCTTGGATGCCAGACTGAGTATCACCATCAGAGTCATCTAATCGTGAGATTTTGAGATACTGGCAATAGGTATACAGAAAAGGGTTAAACAGGACGTTTATTTCTAAGCCCAGATTCAGAAAACATAGTTAAAAAAAAATTTTTTTTTTTAGGTGTAAGTAACATACGCACTTTGTAGAAGGGGATAAAGAAAGCATTATCCAAGTGTATAGAAAATGAGAGAGCACTGATCCCAGTTGTCTATTGCTGCATAACAATATCACCATAAAGGTAGCGGCTTAAAACAGCTCATTTATTTTCTGACAGTTTCTTTGGGTCAGGAGTCTGGGACAGCTTCATTGAGTTCTCTGCAAAGCTGCAATCAAGAGGCTGGCCAGGGCTGGGTTCTCATCTGAACACTCTATCGGTCAAGGATCCACTTCGAGGCTTACATGGCTGTTGGCAGCATTCAGTTCCTTGCAGGCTATCATACTGAGGGTCTCTTTTTTCTTTTGCTGGCTGTCGCCGGAGGCCACTCTCAGTTCTTTGCCACATGGGCCCTTCATAGGTTAGTTTACAACATAGCCGCTTGCTTCTTCAAGCCAGCAAGGGAGCGTCTACTAGTAAGACAGACATTACAATCTTATGAAACCTAATCACAAAAATGACATTTTCTGTTGGTTAGAGGCACGTTACGGGTCCTGTCTGTTCTCCAGGAGAGGGGGTTACACAAGGGTGTAGATACTAGGAGGCAGGGATGATTGGGAAACGTCTTAGAATCTGCCTGCCACGTGCACACATCCAAAAAAGGAAAAGGAAACATTCCTCAGAGTTACCACTAAGTACCAAATTCTGCGGACCGTTTTTCTCTGCACTTACCAGTGTACAGCAGTCATTTAGGAGAGGCAGGAGCAAAGCATGACTCTTGGGGTTTTGAGCCTGGGAGCCCAGGAGAGAGTTCTCCGCTTTGCCCTGATTGCCTTAAACAAAAGTCTGTTACACATGAGGAAGAGCGCAGCGCATTTAAAATGGTAACACCAGTAAGTACTTGCAAACGAATATTTTCACAAAGCTTTTTAAAAGAAGAATAAATTGTTTCAATAGTTTACCCTCTACCCAAAGATAACTCGATTATCCCAAGCTTTTGAACTAGGCTTCCTTGAGGATTCGGAAACCCTAGCGGTATAGTGGTTAAGTGCTGTGGCTGCTAACCAATAAGTCAGCAGTTTGAATCCACCAGGCACTCCTTAGAAACTCCATGGGGTAGTTCTACTCTGTCCTGTAGGGTCTCTACGAGTCGGAATCGACTCGACGGCAGCGTATTTGGTTTTGGTTTCCTTGAGGATTTAATTTACACATTATCTGCCCTTCTGTCTCCTAGCAACTGCTCCCATGTTGACAAGGACAATAGTATCCCAAGAGTGGATGACGTCACTTAGCTGGTGCTATCAAGACATATGTTCCATTTGAACAGTCCTCCCACTGAGGAACACACACCTCTCTGTGAGACTTAGGATTTATGGTCCAGGAGGCCCTTTTGGCATCCTGTGACTTTCCTAGTTTCTTGACTATGCCTCTGTCACCATGTTTCTTTTACCGAAAATGTATGTTGTACTTTCTACTGTGAAAATAATATGGCTGTCATGCTAGAAAACATGGAAAGGTAGAAAAAATGAATTTTTTAAAAAGATGTAAAATCCCATAACCAAAATATTATTGTTGTTTACATTCTTACAGTTGTAAAAAGTAATATATTACCATAACCAAAAACCAAATCAAACCCAGTGCTGTCGAGTCGATTCTGACTCATAGCAACCCTACAGGACAGAGTAGAACTGCCCCATAGAGTTTCCAAGGAGTGCCTGGCAGATTCAAACTGCTGACCCTTTGGTTGGCAGCCGTAGCACTTAACCACCGTGCCACCAGGGTTTCCATATATTATCATATGTATTATAATTATATGTACTTTTATATTTTACTCATAATATTTGTTTTGAGTTTTCTTTAGCATAGTTATACTGTGCATATTCTATTTAATTCTTTTTAAAATATAGAACATTTTTTCTTGTGGCATCGTTTTACTGTTCCTATTGTGCTTTCATTCATTACTGTTAATACTTTAGTGTTTGAAGATAAATGTTGTTGTTCTTAGTTGCCATCAAGTTGATTCTGACTCATGGCGACCCTGTGTTGTCAGAATAGAATGGCTCCGTAGGGTTTTCGAGGCTGTGACCTTTTGGAAGTAGATCTCCAGGCCTGGCTTCTGAGGCACTTCTGGTTGGGTTTGAACCATCAGCCTTTCCACTAGTAGTTGAACATTTAACTGTTTGCACCCCCCAGGACTCCTGTATGATTAATAAAGTGGGGCTGTTAAAAAAAAAAAAAAAATTTTTTTTTTTTTTTTTATTAGATGTTAGAATTTTTGGGGTTGTGTCCCTGATGCAGGAACTCCTGGGTGGGGTTATGCATAACTTAGATTGTTTTAAGCAAGCAGCAGTGGGGTTAATGACAACAGTGATCACAACTAGTGTTTGTGTAACCTATTGCAGTTAATTGGTTTTCCCTTCTATTACCTCATAAACGTATGTGAAATAAGTATTCTTATTCCTGTTTGATGATGAGGAAACAGCCTTGGAGAGGCATCAATTCTTCTTGGGTTTTCCTTATTCATTATCCAGCTTTTGCATGCATATGCATATCCAGAGAGTAGATTAATTGATTGGTGTCAGCCTGAAGGCTGTCTGAAGGCCATCCATAGCACTGTCCTTCCTACTTGGTATCTTTGTCATCCTTTGGATAAAGAACTGGGAATATGTAGGATTACAAAATTATTAGACTAAAATAACCAGATGGGGCTTATTAGGGATAAATGTAACTTCTAACATACAGTTGCACAAAATTATTTGGGGAAAGGGAGATGTACTTTAATTCATGTTTAAAAAAGATAGAACGAAATTCAAGGTTTTGGTAGACCAGCCTGATACAGATTGTATAATGTGACCATTAAAAAAAAAAAAATCTTTGCATTGGTAAAAGTAAGGTGTTCTGAAAGATGGGCATAACGATCCTACTGAATCAAAGTGACCAGATTAGAAATCTTGTTATCAGTTTTGGATTTCACATTTTTAGAAGGGAATTAACTTGACAGTAATGGGTTTGGTTTTGGTTTAGGCAAAATCAAGTGCTTGCGGGGTAATGTGTCTCACAGCCAGGGCATATGAGGGCTGGTTGAAGAAATGTTTCACCTTGCTTGATAATTACAATAGGTGTCTCTAGCCATGTTCCAGAAACAAGATAAACCTACTTATGAAGATGTATTTTATGTGTGAAGCGATAATGGCTTCCATTTATTGATCACCTGCTTTGTGCTAAGCACATATATTATCTATAACCGATTTTCCAACTCTTTGAAATAGGTGGTATTAACTGGATAATCACAGCTGTTAAATAAGTTGAACAGTTTTTTAGGCATTTAATAAAGTGTAGACCTGGGTTTTAAACTCAGGCTGCTTCTGTCATACTGTGCTGCTCTGGCACCAGCATACCAACTGGGGCTCTTCTGCCTATGAGCAGGCTCATTCCTGAAAGGCTGTTCATAAGTCCAGAATGATACTATATAGTAATAATAACCAACATTGATTGAGCACATACTATGTACCAGTCTTCTAGGCTCTTTTCATGTAACGTATTTAATTCTCACAACTCAGTGAAGTAGTTACCGTTATTATCTCTCCATCCTGCATATGAGGAAACTGAGGCATGGGGATTCAGTAGTGGAGCGAGGGTTTGAACCAGGCTGTTCGGCTAGGGAGCCCACACTTTTAGCCACTGTGCTGTTTTTGCCTTATGCAAATGACCATGGGTGTAAAATAGATGGTAATTCTTCAGGAACTGGTTAAAATTCCTTACTATTTTCAACTCTTAATTTTTTTTTTTTAATTCAAAGATGTTTATATTTTGGCATTCTTCTCTTCATCATAAATAAGTAATAAGTTTATTACAAACTGGGGCTTCAAACACAAGCAAAGGGATGGCTGACTGAGATTACCAGTACCCAGTACCGGTTGCCATAGAGTCGATTCTGACTCATAGCGACCCTATAGGACACAGTAGAACTGCTCCATAGGGTTTCCAAGGAGCATTTGGTGGATTCAAACTGCGACCTTTTGGTTAGCAGCCAACACACCACCAGGATTTCCTGACTGAGATTACTGTGACTGAATTTGGCCGCTGCCGCCCTCTGGTGGCGACAGGCGGTGTTGATGCATTCTGATTTGGGCCTTTAGCTTTGTTCACACTTGTGGTGTAGTTGTCTGCAATGATTTTTGAAAGACTGTCTTATGTTTTTTGGGTGGGTCATATGAAAAAGGAATTATTAGGTTGAACCTTTTTAAATCTACGAAAATGTCAACTTCATGTGGTTCAACCTAATAGGGTCGTCGTTGTTGTTAGGTGCCATCCAATTGGTTCTGACTCATAGTGACCCTATGCACAACAGAATGAAACACTGCCCGGTCCTGAGCCATCCTTACAGTCATTGTTATGCTTGAGCTCATTGTTGCAGCCACTGTGTCAATCCACCTCGTCGAGGGTCTTCCTCTTTTCCACTGACCCTGTACTCTGCCAAGCGTGATGTCCTTCTCCAAGGACTGATCCCTCCTGACAACATGTCCAAAGTATGTGAGACGCAGTCTCGCCATCCTTGCCTCTGAGGAGCATTCTGGTTGCACTTCTTCCAAGACAGATTTGTTCGTTCTTTTGGCAGTCCACGGTATATTCAATATTCTTCACCAACACCACAGTTCACACGTGTCAGTTCTTCTTCGGTCTTCCTTATTCATTGTCCAGCTTTCACATGCACATGAAGCGATTGAAAATACCATGGCTTGGGTCAGGCGCACCTTAGTCTTAAGGGTGACATCTTTGCTCTTCAACACTTTGAAGAGGTCCTTTGCAGCAGATTTGCCCAATGCAATGTGTCTTTTAATTTCTTGACTCCTGCTTCCATGGCTGTCGATTCTGCATCCAAGTGAAATGAAATCCTTGACAACTTCAGTCTTTTCTGTGTTTATCATGGTGTTGCTCACTGGTCCAGTTGTGAGGATTTTTGTTTTCTTTATGTTGAGGTGCAATCCATACTGAAGGCTGTGGTCTTTGATCTTCATTAGTAAGTGCTTCAAGTCCTTTTCACTTTCAGGAAGCAAGGTTGTGTCATCTTCATACAGTCCAGCTTCTCGGATTACTTGCTCAGCATACAGATTAAATAGGTATGGTGAAAGAATACAACCCTGACGCACACCTTTCCTGACTTTAAACCAATCAGTATCCCCTCGTTCTGTCCAACAACCGCCTCTTAATCTGTGTAAAGGTTCCTCATGAGCACAATTAAGTGTTCTGGAATTCCCATTCTTCACAATGTTATCCATAGTTTGTTATGATCCACACACTCGAATGCCTTTGTATAGTCAATAAACAGGTAAACATCCTTCTGGTATTCTCTGCTTTCAGCCAGGATCCACCTGACGTCAGCGATGATAACCCTGGTTCCACGTCCTCTTCTGAAACTGGCCTGAATTTCTGGCAGTTCCCTGTCGATACGCTGCTGCAGCCCTTTTTGAATGATCGTCAGTAAAATTTTGTTTATGTGTGATATTAATGATATTGTTCTATAAATTCCACATTCGGTTGGGTCACCTTTCTTGGGAATAGGCATAAATATGGATCTCTTCCAGTCAGTTGGCCAGGAAGCTGTCTTCTATATTTCTTGGCATAGATGAGTGAGCATCTCCAGCACTGCATCTGTTTGTTGAAATGTCTCAATTGATATTTCATCAATTCCTAGAGCCTTGTTTTTCGCCAATGCCTTCAAGAGCAGCTTGGACTTCTTCCTTCAGTACCTTCGGTTCCTGATCATATGCCACCTCTTGAAATGTTTGAACATCGACTAATTCTTTTTGGTATAATGACTCTGTGTATTCCTTCCATCTTCTTTTAATGCTTCCTGCATCGTTTAATATTTTCCCCACGGAATCCTTCACTATTGCAACTTGAGGCTTGTATTTTTTCTTCAGGTCTTTCAGCTTGAGAAACGCTGAGCGTGTTCTTCCCTTTTGGTTTTCCATCTCCAGCTCTTTGCGCATGTCATTATAATACTTTACTTTGTCTTCTCGAGAGGCCCTTTGAAATCTTCTGTTCAGTTCTTTTACTTCATTAGTTCTTTCTTTTGCTTTAGCTGCTCGACGCTCAAGAGCAAGTTTCAGAGTCTCCTCGGACATCCATCTTGGTCTTTTCTTTCTTTCGTGTCTTTTCAGGGACCTCTTGCTTTCTTCATGGATGATGTCCTTGATGTCATTCCCCAGCTTGTCTGGTCTTAGGTCACTAGTGTTCAATGCATCAAATCTATTCTTCAGATGGTCTCTAAATTCAGGTGGGACATAGTCAAGGTCATATTTTGGCTCTTGTGAACTTGCTCTGATTGTCTTCAGTTTCAGCATGAACTTGCATAGGAAAAATTGATGGTCTGTTCCACAGTCAGCCCCTGGCCTTGTTCTGACTGATGATATTGGGCTTTTCCATTGTCTGTTTCCACAGATATAGTCAATTTGATTTCTGTATGTTCCATCTGGCAAGGTCCATGTGTATAGTCGCCATTTATGTTGGTGAAGGAAGGTATTTGCAATGAAGAAGTCATTGGTCCTGCAAAATTCTATCATTCTATCTCCGGTATTGATTCTGTCACCAAGGCCATATTTTCCAACTACTGCTCCTTCTTCTTTGTTTCCGACTTTCGCATTCTAATCGCCAGTAATTATCAATGCATCTTGATTGCGTGTTCGATCAATTTTAGACTGCAACAGCTGATAAATATCTTGTTTCTTCAACTTTGTCCCTAGTTGTTGGTGCATAAATTTGAATAATAGTCATATTAACTGGTCTTCCTTGTAGGCATATGGATATTATCCTATCACTGACAGCGTTGTACTTCAGGATAGTTCTTGAAACATTCTTTTTGACAATGAATTCAACACTGTTCCTCTTTGAGTTGTTATTCCCAGCATAGCAGACTATATAATTTTCCGATTCAAAATGGCCAATACCAGTCCATTTCAGCTCACTAATTTAATGCCTAGGATATCGACGTTTATGCGTTCCATTTCATTTTTGATGTCAAAATGAAATGAAATGGAATAGGCTCAAGGGGAGGAGATTTGAGAGAAATCGTTTGTGTTTTACTTTAAGAATTTGGGGATGTATTAGAGGTTTGAGCCTTTAACTTCTCCGTTGTCAAACTTTTCCCTACACAGCCATTCATCTGAGAAGTAGAAATTCCCTTTCACTTCAGGTTGCTTTTTCTCTTTCCTACATCTTACTGATTTGTGGGCCTATTTCTTATATCCACTGCCATGGAGAGAAAGTGGTTTTAAGATGTTCTGCTTTGGGATACACACACATACTGTAGTGCTGATTTTGTAAGGTATCCTAGAGTATGCTTGAGGTTTTTATTGCTTCTGATTATGGGATTGAATTAGAAAAAATCGTCATAATATTTCCCAAAAGTTTGTAATGGTACCTACTTTTAGTGGAGATTGTACTGTTGCATTTGGGGAAAATTTGACTCAAGAAAGGTCTGTTCAGGATATTCTTGGGTGAGGTGATCTGTAGAGTAGCATTGACTTGAGTTTCAGGTGATTGCTCTTGTTCAAGTGAGGGTTTTGTGAAGGAAGTCTTCAATAAACTAAGTTTCTAACATGCATGAATTCCTCATGACCGCTTTACTTTTTGTCATTGGTGCATGACAGTGATATGGGGATGGTCAAACTTTGTTTTTTTTATTAACTTTTATTGAGCTTCAAGTGACCGTTTACAAATCAAGTCAGACTGTCACGTGTAAGTTTATATACACCTTACTCCGTACTCCCACTTGGTCTCCCCCTAATGAGTCAGCCCTTCCAGTCTCTCCTTTCGTGACAATTTTGCCAGCTTCCAACTCTCTCTATCCTCCCATCCCCCCTCCAGACAGGAGATGCCACCACAGTCTCAAGTGTCCACCTGATATAATTAGCTCCCTCTTCATCAGCATCTCTCTCCCACCCATTGTCCAGTCCCTTTCATGTCTGATGAGTTGTCTTCAGGAATGGTTCCTGTCCTGGGCCATCAGAAGGTTTGAGGACCATGACCACCGGGATTCCTCTAGTCTCAGTCAGACCATTAAGTCTGGTCTTTTTGTGAGAATTTGGGATCTGCATCCCACTGATCTCCTGCTCCCTCAGGGGTTCTCTGTTGTGCTCCCTGCCAGGGCAGTCATCGATTGTGGCCGGGGACCAACTAGTTCTTCTGGTCTCAGGATGATGTAGGTCTCTGGTTCATGTGGCCCTTTCTGTCTCTTGGGCTCTTAGTTATCGTGTGACCTTGGTGTTCTTCATTCTTCTTTGCTCCAGGTGGGTTGAGACCAGTTGATGCATCTTAGATGGCCACTTGTTGGCATTTAAGACCCCAGATGCCACATTTCAAAGTGGGATGCAGAATGTTTTCATAATAGAATTATTTTGCCAATTGACTTAGAAGTCCCCTTAAACCATGGTCCCCAAACCCCGCCCTTGCTCCGCTGACCTTTGAAGCATTCGTCAAACTTTTTTTTGTTTCTGAGTTTTATCACTGAGTCCTCCACATTCTCCTCATTCCTTCCATCTCCATTCAGTTGGTTCTTTATCTTGCAGTGTCAGAGTCCTTCAAACAAAGTGCAGGATAGTGAGATCTAAAAAGCTCATTACCAAAATCTTTTGTAATAGCTACAGTCACCTGTGCAAAAACTTTTATAAAATCCCTTAGGTTTTATACTGCAAAGAGCTCCCCCTGAAATGTTCCCTAGTTATGTCCATGCAAGATGGTGGTAAATCTGAATAATCTGCCCCAACTCCTGAGCAGTAAGTGCTGGGTTGGGTTCCTAGTTTTCTTTAGGATTTTCTTCTGTTCTGTTTCCCAAGTCTTTGACCGCCTGAGAACTTACATGGATGCTTAAAAAACAAATTGATCTCTTCTTTCTAAAGACAAATCACAGTTTTATCTCTATTACTTTATCTCAAGTTGTATTCATCCTCTCAAAACAGTAATTTTGGGAGGTAATGGCAGTCCATTCGATGTCCCTGGCTGCATATGTATGCTACTCCTTCACTTTCTATTGCTGTATGTTGATGCATGTTTTCTAATAACTAGAGGTTAAGTATGAGGGATCTTTTTGTTTTTGTTTTTCAGTAACAAATACTTTTAAGAAAACAGGTGACTTTGTGACATCTAAAGCATCCACTGTTGACCTGGACCACAAGTTTAGATGCAAAGTTGTGGACTGTTTAAAATTTTTCCGCAAAGCCAAACTATTGCACTATCACATGAAGTATTTCCATGGAATGGAGAAGTCACCAGAGCCAGAGGAGAGTCCAGGAAAGAGGCATGTCCAAACAAGGGGTTCTTCAGCTTCAGACAAGGCCAGCCAGGATAGCCTGGCCAGGAAGCGGGTCTCAGCCAGTTCCCCAAGTAAGTGTTCTGGTTCTCTTTTCTGTCATGGAGGGCTCTTCTGTTCAGGTCACAGTGCTTACATTTCTGGAAAACACAGAGAACAGGCTTTAGATTGGTCTGGTCCAGTTGAATCCTGAAAGATTGAAAATGACTAGTGATTTTGCTCATATGGTGGTAGCCCTCCTGCAGAAAGCAAGAACATCTGACTTTTGTTCTTGCCTTTGCCTTTTGCTGCCCAAGTCACTTAATGTCTGAAGGCTTTGGTGTTCCTGGTATGAAGTGGGGACAGTGAGGAAGGGCAGCTCCTTCAGAACTGCCAGGAGAACTCACTCTCAGAAGAGCATGGGTACGGTAATCCCACCCCATCCACCCCAAACCTACACCTATCCCTACCAGCAAGACAAAAGAACAAAAAGGTGATGATGTATTTCTCCTGCTGGGTCCCAATTTGAGCCCTGTTTCATTTTAATTGCAATTGAAAGCATTTTCTAACAACACTGTTTATTTTGCATTGAAACTACAGTGGTGGTAATAAAAGTTACCATAAAATCTCATGTTCATATCTTATTACAGGAAATCTTTTTGGGGATTTCTTCTGAAACTGATAGAAATGGAAAAATTACATGTTTCTGGAGGGATTTCAGGAAGGATTAATGAGTTTCTAATAAATTCTCCAAGTTTCCCAGCTTTTTCCTGAAATTGTAACATCACTATATTTCTTTTGGCTTATAGCTTTTTCATTTCTCATATGTAGGTGTTAGATGGTATATGGCATTCCTGGGACACCTGACACTGTTCCAGGGGAGTCTGAAATCAGGCTTCAGGACGTCGGGGCAGGGCCATGCAGATTAAGGTGGAATTTCTGACACTCAGAGAAGTCGGCCCTCAGCCATGCTGTGAAGACATAATGGGTCAAGGTCAAGGTGGAGTTTTGCCATATGTTCTACACTGTCCATTAGAGATACTATATGAGCTACACATGTAATTTAACATTTTCTGGTAGCTACATTTAAAACTAAAGAGAAAGGTGAAATTAATTTTAATAATATTTAACCCACCATATCCAAAATACTATCATTTCAGTATATAATCAATATAAAAATTATTAGCGAGCTATTTTTACTCTTTTCCTTATACTGAGTCTTTAAAATCTGGTGTGTATTTTACACTAACTGAACATCTCAGTTCAGACTAACCACATTTCAGGTGCTCAGTAGCTACCTGTATTGGACTGTATTAAACTGTGTGGCTCTTTTACCCTCCGCTGTAGGCAGTCTTGCTGTGTACTTGGTGAGACTGAGCATTGAGCTAGAAGGAGCTGCCTGGGGAAGGCCAGCTGGCCAATAGCCACCAAGGAGGAGACTTGAGATGAAGGCTGGAGGGCAAGGCAGCCCTCACTGCCTTAGTGATTTCACCAATATCTGGAGCCTGGTTCTGGCACCCATCAGGGGATGGATGTCTTTCAGAGCAGCCTTGCAGGAACCAGACCAGGTGCCAGTTACTTCTTTAAAATGAAGCCCACAGCCGTCAAATCTCCTTCTTTCCTCTGTCCAGCTCAGATCTTCTTTGGGAATTGCCTCAGACTAAAATAGATTGATTGCTTATTCAATAATCATGATGCCTGTTACGTGCCAAGGAGCCCTGGTGGCGCAATGGTTAAATGAATGGCTGCTAACCAAAAGATCAGGGGTTTGAACCCACCTGTGGAAGCCCTGGTGGTGTAGTGGTTAAATGCTATGGCTGCTAACCAAAGGGTTGGCAGTTCAGATCTACCACACGCTCCTTGGAAACTCTATGGGGCAGTTCTGCACTGTCCTATAGGGTCGCTATGAGTCGGAATCTACTCGATGGCATTGGGTTTGGTTTGGTTTTTGATTTGTGGCTCCATGGGAGAAAAGACCTGGAGATCTGCTTCTGTAAAGATTAAAACCCATAAATCTGTTGCCAAGGAGTCAGTTTTAACTCACAGCAACCTCGTAAGACAGAGCAGAACCATCCTGTAGAGTTTCCAAGGCTATAATCTTTAAGGAAGTAGATTGCCACATCTTTCTCTCACTGAGCGGCTGGTGGGCTTGAACCTTTGACCTTTCCATTAGCAGCTGAGTACTTATCCACTGTGCCGCCATGGCTTCTCCCATAAAGATTACAGCCTAGGAAACTCTATAGAGCAGTTCTGCTCTGTCCTGTAGGGTCGTTACGAGTCGGAATCGACAGTGCACAACAACAACAAGATTATATGCCAGGCTCTGTTCTGGGAGGTTCTACCTGCAGGACTGGTTTGCGACACTCAAGTGGTTGCAGCCCACCCAAGACCACACAGCGCCTCTGGAGCCAGGTTGTTCCGAAGGCTGAGAACCTAAGTTTTGTTCTGCCTGGTGCTCATGGTTGTGGATATTCCTGGCACAAAGAAGAGGGGACTGACTCATTTCTCTGGCCAGGTTATCCTCTTGCCAGGGCTACGCTTGCTTCTTTTAGGGGCAAACACTTTGATTCCTCGTGGATTTTAATGTCTATTACTGGCCAGTCCCGCTGGCTCTGATGGCCATTCCGTGTCTCTTAGGCGAGTTTATTTATCTCTGCTGTTGATTACATGGTTAATTCTGGGAGTAGGCCTATTTCCTAGGACTCGAGGTTACTAGAAACCTCCTCCCCCCACCCTCCATTATACCTATAGTATTTACCTGGCCCAGGCCTCAATTGGAACCTAAGTTTTGGAGCTTTGCAGGTGTGGTGCAAATCCCAGTTGGTTTCCTTATCCAACTCTCTGCAGGCCTCCTGACCTCTCTGTGTCTTTCTGAGCATGAACTTGCTGAATTCTTGGGATGAGTCTGAGCTAATCTGTTGAATGAAACTGTTGCAAGGCCTGGTGTGGGAAATAGACTTCTTTCTCTCCCTTGTTCCATGATTTTATCTGTCCATTCAGCTATGCATGGCTGAAGTTGGTGCATTTGTGTGAGCTCTCTAACTGGATTGTAAGTGCTTTCTGGGAGGGACTATTTTGAGTCACTTTAGTATCTTGTGGGCTTGCTCAGAGCCATGAACACAGCTTGCGCTGAAGGAGGTCTTACTGAGGTGTTGGAAGCCAGTACAAATAGTGGGTGCTGAATATAGTAGTCCAGTATCACACCTCAGTCCTGTGGCATCTGGGTAGGACTGGGGTGTGATAATGGAGTGGGTGCAGTCTACCTGATACCACGCAGAGACCCCAGAGCCAGGTTGTTCCAAAGGCTGAGGCTTGGCAGCAGGAAGCCATAAAGGGACCCAAGACATAGCTGCTGTTCTGGCCCCTGCTCATGTCAGAGGTGGGCCTTGCTGGGTGTAATGCCCCTGAGTGTGGGGTGGTAGGGTTCTTGGCCATGCGCCAGCCCCCCGTCTGGCTTCGGGATACCTGGCTGACTGTACTCAGGAGTCTCGGTTTGTGTTTAGTAATACGTGGGGACTCTACCTGAGACTGAACCAGCCTCCCTTTCTTGCTTGCTTCATGACCTTGGACAAAGAATTTGCTAAGTTTCAGTTTCCCCATCTGTGGAAATAATAGTACTACTTGCCTCATAATTTTGTTACATTAAGTAACCTAAGGTAAAATGCTTAGCAGATGTCTGACCTAGAGTAAACTCTTAAAAATGTTGGCTCTTTATCTCAGTGAGAGCATTGGCCCAGACAGTCGGAGAGCTAGATGAGTTCTAAACTCACCTGACCACTGATGAGCTACAAAATCAATAGACAGGGTGTTGCTGTTTTGATATAAAGAAACCTGAGTGATGATTTTGTACTTCCATACACTGCCCTTGGGTCTCAGACCATTATACTGACCTGGGATTTTTTTTCTCTCACATGATATAGAAGGATCCCTTCCACTGGGATCTGGAAATGTCTCGGTGATTTTTTGCTTGCTAGTTTTTTAAATAACAAGATAGGCTCTGGGTATACTCACCAGGCTGACAGGGGTGGACAATTACAAAATACTTCAGGGGAAACAAAAGGATCTTTTAAATCCCTGTGTTTTAACTTGTCATCTCCTGCTGTTCCTTTGTAAAAGGTCAGTTTGGTGGCAGAATGTGCCACACAGACCACTCATCCACTGCCTGGGGTACACCCTTCTCATTCCTGTACCCTCTCATGTGGAGGGAGGATTTTTACAGCCAGGAAGGAAAGAAGACCGACAACCATGAAGAAGGCACGCCTGCCCTCATGTCAGGAGGATAGAGACCTCACAGACAATTTAATGGCTGTCTAAATGTATCTCTTCTACCCGATAGCAGTTACCAGGCTGAAAGGAACCAGACAGTCCATCTTTCTAGAATGGAATTGAACCCCTGGCTACTAGTGCTGTCTCTGCCACTAACCAGCGGGAGCTTCACTATCATCGTCTGTGAAATGGGGTCAGTAGACATGTTCAGCCATCATCATGCTACTACTGGCTGTCAGTGAGAGTGAGCATATCAGGGTATTCAGAAAATTCCAGTGTGGCTGCCTCATCCTGCCACCAGCCCTCCAGAAGGCATCCCCTGTTCCTGGCTTCTTCCCTCACCCAACTTAACTAAATTTCTGAAGATTTTAAAGAATAGAACTAGCTCACCTGTTCTCGCAGTATATCTGAGTTTCCACTTCAGACTTGTAAGAAAGCCTTGTCTTTAGGAGTACAATTTCAGACAGCGTGGAGAGTTCCACTGGGGAGATTATTAGGGTGAGACTCTGACAACAGGCAGCATGTTTCCTGGTTCGCAGGCAATGTGACCTCAATATTCTGCTTAAGTGAAAAGCAGAATATTATCGGGTTTATGCTATTTGGCGTTCATAGCCCTAAAAATGTACCCCCTTTATGCTGAGTACTCTGATCATGGCAGACGGGAACTTCGGTTCTTATTATTTTTGTCCCCTCAATTTCTCTGCCAGTAAGATTGAGCAGGAGAAGCAGTCCTGGTTCAGGAGTCCAGAGACTGAAATCCTAGTAGGAATCCTGCCACCACTCCCTGTGTGACCTCAGGCAAGTCTCTTCACAGATCTGATTCCCTCATTTCTAAAATAATGACGTAGGACTAGGTGTCAATAAGGCAGCACTTTCATGTGGGCAGAGAAGCACATGAAAAGGACAGAGTTTTATATGAGGAACATAGAAGTGCTGTGGGAACATATTCAGATTTTGCCTGGGATGTTGAGAGGAGAAGGTGACATTTGAGTTAGGCCTTAAAAGGCCAGGGTGAGTCAGAGTTAGGGAAAGGCCTCACTTTGCAGGGGGAAAAGCAAGCAAAGGTTCAGAGGCATGAAGGAGAACAAACTGATGACCTGCCCCTAAGGTGCCCCTTCGGACTCCAGCCTCTCTAATTCCACTTCTTCTTAGCCAAGCCTTTAGTCATGTAAGTGAATTTAGAAGGTCAGTTTAGATTTGCTTTTCCAAATGAGGCCGCTCAGGGCACCAGGATCTTCTTGGTAAATTCTCTTCCAAGTTGAGCTCAGGCTTCCTTGGTATTTGAGTTTGTTTCTGTGTAGGCAAATTCAGTCCTGAGTAGAAGTTTGATCCAGAAAGAATATTCTAGGGTCAAAGGAAGCCTCACCTGTGCTTGTTGCCTACTGGCACACTCACTTGGTTGGTACTCTCACCCTGGGTAAAACTTTGCCATGGAGCACCAGGGCAGGTATTTCTTTGTTGCCCTCTGCACCTTTTCTTGTGGTGCTAGATGGGCTTTCTCACAGGAGCATGTCCTCTCTCCCCGTAAAGGGAGGAGTGTGATATGAGCTTAATTAGGTTACAGATTACGGTGCTGATACAGAGAGAACCAAAATAGCTGCCTTAAACAAGACAGAGGTTAAGTTCTGTCTCAGGTCCTCTGCCTGGTCCAAGATAGCTCCCCATCTTGCCTGTCTTCCAGCTGCTGTGAAGGAAAGAGTATGCCTTTTTCCATTAAGGGCATAGCCCAGAAGTTTCACCCATCACTTCTGTTCATATCCTTTAGGCCAGACGATCCATACATGGCTACATCTAGCTCAGGGGAAGCTGGAAAATGTAGTCTTTCCCTATGGAGGAAGTAGAGAAACGAGTGTTAAGGGATGCATAGCAGTCTCTGCCACATAAACTAAGGCAGAAAATGCAGAACTTGAGAGAGGGGTTTGTTGGAGTGTGTTGGGGTTTGCTGGTGTCTGAGTGGAGTCCAGGGTGGTGGACTGATGATGAAAGATGAGGCTGAGAAGGTAGAGATGGTGAAATGATGGTGGTAGGCCCTGAGTGCCACTTCCTCAGTAGGCAGTGGAAATTTCCCCACGTGTATACCCACTCCCGTTCTGCCCTTAAGTTGCCATTTCCTTATACAGGTTAGAACTTGCTCAGGGCCACTGCTTGTTTCAACCGTGCTCTGGGGTGTACAAGAGTTCTCCCACAGGCGATAGTGATGTTAACTCTTCCTTTTCCCTCCTGGAAGTGACAGTCTGATGATAATTGATCTTTTGCTTTCATAAGTTGCTGATGATCTGATGGAAAAATAGAGAGCAGGCTGTAAAGAGGGAGTTAGCAGGGCGCTCTTGGTTTTTCTCCTTATGGGCACCTGCAGCCTGGGGAGAGGACAAGTGGCCATCCTGGAGGAAAGCCTAGTCCACCTCAGGCAACAAGCTGCTCTCTGATCCAGAGCCCTGGCAGGAAGCTGCTCCTTGTCCAGCCCTGTCAGGACAGCAGGAGGGAAGCACAGCAGCCAGGCACATGCTCTGTGGGTCACCGAACAGTTTGTCAAGCTGTCTGAAGAGAAAGCTGACAGCAGGCCAGCACCAGTTTCCAAGGAGAGAGTATCGCAAACAAGATTAGAATAGCTAATGTTTGAGTTCTCAGCATGTGCCAGGTACTGTTCGAGGTTCCTTACTTCGATCATTTTATTTATTCTTCAGAGCTAATCCTATAAGGTGGTTACTATTATGCCTGCTTTATAGATGACAAATTGAGATTGTTTTGTTTTTATATTGGGGTAAGACCCTGCTCTCAGGATCTGTGGAAAGTAAAAATTGTTCATAGCTTTTATGGAATTCATGAAGCAGCTGACCTGCTTTGCCAATCAGTTTTGAAACCTTGGCCAAGTCAATTTATTTCTCTGAGCCTTGGTTTCTTGATCTTAAAATGAGTGTTCTTGCAAATTGGAGTAAGGTCTTTTCTAAAATTCCTGTTGGACTATTTCCCAGTTGTGGGGTATTTTAGTAGGAAAGGAACCTAGAGACCCTTAATGTTCTAGATCAACTTCTGTCTGTAGATTTCAGCTTGCCAGCTGATAGCTGCAGCCCACTGTCCCTCTCTGATGGCTCCTGAGTGCCCATTTGGGAGGTGGGCCTTGGCAGCAGAGCCGACACGGTGCTGGAAAGCCCAGGCGAACCTGCTTTGAACTGTCTGTGTAATGTCAAGCAGGTGACTTCGCATCTTGAGCTTCAGTTTCCCCATATGTAAAACGGGAATGACATACACAGGTTGTTGTAAGAATTAAATGAAATGTTTGTGATTTCTTTGCACACAAGAGTACTTAGTTAAAATTAGTGAATCCAGTTGCCCACCCTGCCCCACACCTACTTTGTGATCCATGTTGATTCCACATCACAATCAGTTGGAGAGCATTTTAAAAAATCCTGATGCCCTCAAAAATACTATGCTGAGTAAAAGAAGTTAGACACAAAATGCCACATATTGTATGTATCATTCCATTTATATGAAATACCCACAATGGGTAAATCTTTTCTGTGGTGAAAGGGGAATGGGCAGCAATGCTTACTGGGTACTGGGTTTCCTTTTGGGGTGATGAAAAATGTGTTGGAACTGGGTAAAGGTGAAGGTCGCACAACATCGTGAATGTACTAAGTGCAACTGAATCGTTTGCTTTAAAATGGTTAATTTTATGTTATGTGGATTACACCTCAATAAAAAAAGAAACAAGCAAACAAAAAATCCTCATGTCCAGGTGACACTGTGTTTGTCATCTAGTGCTGCCATAACAGAAATACCACAAGTGGATGGCTTTCACAAAAAGAAATTAATTTTCTCATAGTTTTTAGTAGGTCACAAGTCCAAACCCAGGGTGCTGGCTCCAGGGGAAGGCTTTCACTCTCTGTTGGCTCTGGAGGAATGTCCTTGTCCTCAATCTTCCCGTGGTTGAGGAGCTTCTCAGGTGCAGAGACCCCATGTCCAAAGGATGCGCTCTGCTTTCTTGGTGTTACGAGGTCCGCAACTCTGCTTGCTTCCTTTTCCTTTTATCTCTTGAGAGAGAGAAGGTGGTGCAGGTCACACCCCCGGGAAACTCCCTTTACCTTAGATCATCAGGGAGGTGACCTGAGTAAGGGTGGTGTTACAATCCCACCCTAATCCTCTTTAGCATAAAATTACAATCACAAAATGGAAGACAACCCCACAGTCCTGGGAATTATGGCCTAACCAAGTGGATATACACATTTTTGGGAGGATATAATTCAGTCCATGACTGACACCCTAAACCAATTCAGTCAGAATCTCTGGGGGTGTGAGCAGGCATTAGCTTTTTGAAAAACTCCCCAGGTGACTCCAGTAACCAGGGTTGAGGAGCGGTGATCTAAAGTAGAGTGTCAACAAGCTTTTTCTGTGGAGGACTAGATGATAAGTATTTTTGGCTTTTAGGGCCATATGGTCTCTGTCACAGCTACTCAACTCTGCTGTTGAAGCTTGAAAGCAGCTATAGACAATCTGTAACAAATGTGTGGTTGCATTTCAGTAAAACCTATTTCCAATAATAGGGGGCGAGCTCTAGCTTGCAGACCCCTGATCCAAAGGCTAAGTGAAAGTGGAGTGGCTCTGCCTCAGGCATCCTGCTCCAGAGCCCTGAAAGCGAAGGAAAGTGACCGGCCAGGAACTTGGCTTCACTGCCTGTTTTGGTCTTCATATTGGACATGCTTAAGCACTTAAGGAAAGAATATACACCCCAGCATTGAAGATGAAAAGTTAAATGCCAATACTAAAATTTGTGCTTAATTCTAGCTGCAAAAGACAAGGAAAAGAATAAAGAGAAGAAATTCAAAGATTTTGTGAAAGTGAAGCCAAAGAAAAAAAAGAAAAAGAAAAAGAAAGCCAAGCCTGGTAATAATTTTCTCCCTGAGAAGGTGTTTCATTTGGATTTCCTTACCAAGGATGGGGAGGAGCTGCTTTCTCCCAGCCCTGGCCTCAGAGCCCGCACCCCAGCTTGTAGGCTTCTCCTAGCATAAGCCCTGGCAGGAGAGGAGCCCATATACCCTGGGTGTTTCAAGGCCTGGTTGGCATTTGTAAAACCCCTCCCTTGCGTCACCAGTGTGCCCTGTTACAGGGCAGTACACATGAAAGCATCAAAGTGGGAGAGGATATACAGATTAATGACTCTTAAACGTGCATCTCTGAACCCTTTCCAGAAAGGCTTCACTTCTTGAGGGGTGTTTGTATGTGTCTAGCCCCCTACATAAAGACTGAATTTTAAGAAAATTGGTGCCCCAGCCTTGAGAGTCAAAGAAATGCCAACGTTTTACTCTCAGCATATCTTCTGACAGAAAAAAAGTCTTTCCAGAAGAAGAGGGGAGGGGTAATGGTGAGTAGGATGCATTTGGCTTTGAAGTCCTTTAAGGTAGCTGAGAGTACAAAACCCTGAATCTGGTCTGCAAACCCTCTTGTGCTTGAATTGCCCCCAAGCCTTTGAGCTATTTGAGCAGCAAGGCTGTTGATTGGATGGGATTGTTTCTAGGATGCCCTGATGATGCCTGGGGTTCCTAATTCCTCCCTGATTCCATTCTTCCAGAATGCCCCTGCAGTGAGGAGATCAGTGATACTTCCCAGGAACCTTCTCCACCCAAGGCATTTGCTGTTACCAAGTGTGGGACCTCACACAAGCCTGGGGTCCACATGAGCCCGCAGCTCCATGGCTCAGAAAGTGGAAACCACAAAGGAAAAGTGAAAGTACCTGGTAAGGAGGTTCTCTCTTGGTCTGGCCATTTGTACCAAACTGTAGTCTGAGAAGACTGGATTTATGTTGATACTGTAATCTATTCCCCTGGCTCTCTGCAAAGTATGATCTATTATATTTTTAAAAGAAGAAGTACATCAGATAAAACAAAGGCTATTAGCTGTGCCTTCCCTGAACTTCCCTGTGGTCTTAGCAGAATGTTGCTTAGCCTCTAAGTCAGTGAATAAACAAATCTATTACCGCTCCCACCCCCCCGCCCCCCCGCCCCACCATACCTGTCTCTCTCATTCCTCCATTCCTTGTCGATGGCCTCTGCATCTAATCTGGTTGTTCAGGGAGAAATCTGAGTCAACCATGAAACTTCCCTTTCTCCAGCAACTTATAAGGTGATTGTGATGATTGTGAGTTAACAGGAGTTAGTAAATATATGGGAAGTACTTAGAACAGTGTCTGGTACAGAGTAAGTGCTCAGTAAAAGGTAACTGTGATTATCACTAATGAGGCACAATCCCAGTGATTCTGGTTTTGATTATCCCTGCCCCCTCCACCTTCCCCACTGTCTAGAGTTTTAAAGGTGCCTTTGGATACAGGCTGATGATAAGCCAGGTCCTGGCTGGGTGGGGTGAGGAACACTTTCGAGTCATCTGTGTGGGCCTTGGGGAGCTGTAGCTCCTCTGCCAATGAGCCCTGTGACCTTGAGCAGCCCCTTACCTTGGGCTTCTCTTTCAGTAAATGAGAAAAAGGAGGTGAGGTCATTGCCAGGCAACCTACATTGTTTGGGTTGTTATTAGATGACAGGCCCAAGAAACTGATTGGAGTCCCCATTTCCCAGCTCTGTGAAAATTCAGAGGAGTGGGTGTGTAAGGTCATTCTCTAGTCTTGACAGTCCAGGTGGTTTTTATTTTATAATTGGAATTTAAAACAGTGACTGTTGTTTTCCCTTTCCTCCCAGAGGAGGATAACCTGAGTGAGTCCTCTTCCGAGAGCCTTCTTTGGAGTGATGAGGACTATGTTCAAGATGTTGATGTAACCACCAACCCAGACGAGGAACTTGATGGAGATGACCGTTATGATTTTGAGGTGGTCCGCTGCATCTGCGAGGTCCAGGAGGAAAATGACTTCATGATTCAGGTAGGCAGAGCTGCCAGGAGACAGGCCTAGAGAAGCATCAACTGGTCCTTAGAGGAAATTTTGAGGGACTATCGTATTTTCATGCAAATAATACATATGCTTTCTGTGTAAAAATATAGTATAGTTTGAGGCCACCAAAAATGTCAAGTCAGTAGCCCTTGATAAGCAGTATTGTTGGCAGCAGACTGAGCTTTGCTTCCTGGTTTGGCTTCCCCTGAATTCCAGCCTGGTATGAATAGCCTTTTAATAGACTGTGAGGGGAATCGAGGGATCATTGAGTCTGAACCTCTCATATTCTACTTGAGGCAACTGGAACTCATAACTGGGCAGGGCCTTACTTGTGGTCACACAGTGAGGAGTTGAATGGCAAGGACCCAGATCTCTGGAATAGCAGTTTAATCTTCTTCCCATGGATACACACCTTTTCTTTGAGGTAAATTTTCTTACGGCCTAAAGGAAGTTGTTTTCCTGACATTGGTATCTGTCACATCCATCTCTGAACTGTGCCTGTAGGGTAGGCCCCTCCCTACCTGCCTGGGGAGACCATCCTGGCCAGCACCTGCTTTCCTGTGGCCCTTCTTTTTCTAATCGCAGTTGGAGGGAAGGTAGCAGCTGTCTGGCTGACTCTGGGGCTGTCACAGATGCCCTGGGTTCTTGGCAGCTGCCCAGCCTGGGTTAGTTGAGGAAACTTGATTTTTTAAATTAAGCTATGGTTATATTGGTTAGGAATTTTTAGGAGGTTAGTACAAATACTGTTGAGAAAATAGACTGGGTCCTGGAACCCCGGGGCCAGGGTACAGCCAGGCTCAAGAGCCTAGGATTTCGTCATGAAGGGCTTGGTCTACCTTTTTTCTTGCATCTCCCTGCAGTCCACTTGGTACTTTTTCTTTTTGCTACAAGCCTGGTTTCTTGGAAGATGCAAAATGGTTATCCATGCCCCTGCTCCCCTTAAATTTATGCCTTTGTATTGAAGAGACTAATAACAACAACAGAAAAAACTAAACCTGTTGCCATGGAGTCGATTCTGACTCATGTAACCCCACGTGTTACAGAGTAGAACTGCACTATAGGGCTTTCTTGGCTGTGATATTTACTGAAACAGCTTGCCAGTCCTTTGCTCCTCAGAGCTGCTGGGTAGGTTTGAACCACCAACTTCTAGTTTAGCCGTCGATCAGAAACTGTGACTCCCCAGGCTGAAACTGGAATCTGAGTCCTGACTCTAAGTTTCTGGCAAAGGAATTCCCAACCTGGTTGGCGTCAAATGTTAGCCTTTGGATCTGTCACCTGTGTGTAGAGGGGGATGTAAGGTTCAATATTGGTCAAATGGCCACCTTTGGTCTACTCATCCAGTCTAGTAGAGGTTGGGGGTATGGGTGGGGTCACATGGAACAAAATGGCTGCCTGGGGCCTACCTCTGTTATCATGTGGTTGGAGAGTAGGTGTTGTCCACAGAAAAGGGTGTGGGTTGCCCAGCACCCAGTAAAAGAGTCCACTTAGTCTGTTGAGATTATGAGAAAAAGGCCAAACCTCCTTGGCCTGGTTTCCGTGTTGAAACTTTTTTTGCTTGCTGTTATCATGCTGTAGGTCAGCATGGCATCAATTTTGAAATTCTGTTTTGGACCTTGACTTAATATACAGCTAGATTTATGCCTCTTACCTTTGATTTGTCGTCTTTATTGCTCAACAATCTCTTTTCCTTTGATTTTTTGAAACATCGAGGCTTTGCCATAGTTCTGGAAACTTTCCAAAGGACCAGAGAGTGAGTGGGCCCACTTGCTTTCGCCGTTTATTTTCCCATTGCTCTTTTTTTTAAAATATAAATTCTTATTTCAAAATAATTATAGATTTACAGGAGGTTGAAAGAAATGTACAGTGAGGTCTTGTGAATTCCCTCCCCTACTGCCTCTCATGCCAGCATCCCGCACAACCACAGTACAGTATCGAAACCAAGAATTGACATTGGCACAATCCATAGGGTTTATTCAGATTTTACCAGTTGTACATGTACTCATTCCTGTAGGTGTGTATGTGTGTTTGTGTATAGCTCTGTGCATTTTTATCACATGGGTGGTCTTGCATAGCAACCACCACGATCAAGATAGTCAGCTGTACCATCACCACAAGACTCCCATGTATTATTGCTTTATAACCACACTCTTCCCCTCCCTGTCAGCCCTAACCGGTGGCAACCACGTATCTGTTCTACGCCTCTGTAATTATTTCATAATTGTTATGCAAATGGAATTGTGCAGTGTATATCTTATTGAGAGTGGCTTTTTTCATTCAGCGTAATTTCCTTGGGGTTCATCCAAGTTGTTGCATGTCTAGTTCGTCCCTTTTTATTGCTGAGTAGTATTCTGTGGTATGGATGTGCCACAGTAATGCTTTTTATTAATGGTAGTGACTGTGTACAGCTGAGTAGTGATTTAAAGTTTCTGGAGTATTTTCACAAATTCCATTTCACCCTAAATAAGGCTGTCTCAAGCCATTTATTTTTCCCAATTTATAGGTGAGAAAACAAAATTATAGATATTAATGATTTGTCCATGATTGTAGAACCATTAAATAGGTTATCAAGTTGTGATTTGAACCTCAAACTCCCAGTCAGGTGTTCTTTCTCCTATGCTGCCTTAGTTCAGCAGGTCCATATTTATAATTAAGTAAAACAAAATTTGGTTTTGAAACATAATAGCATTGTCTAGGCTGGTTGACCAGCCTGACCACCACTGCCAGCATGCACACATGGCATACACACCTTAGGCCGAAGGAGTTTCTTTTCTCTTTGAATAGTGTCCATAGTAGCCTCTGGGAATTCAAGGTTACATGAGTGGTCTAAAACAGCACTCATGACCTTTAGTATACCTTAGGTCGGTGGTTTTCTAACTTTTTTTCAGCATTAGAACCCATTTTTCTAATGGAATCTTTCATAGAACCCCCAAATGTATAACAGGTAAAAGCAGTAGTTTTGAAAGTTCAAAATATACGATCCTCATTTTTAAGGTCAGAAATGTGAATGACGGGAGTGTTCCTGTGAAGTCTGACATCAAGTCAGGTTGTGAGTGACAGTTGCTGACTTTGAGCACTTCGGAGGCTTATTCGCTTTTCTCTCTTTGATTACGCAACAGTGAGACAAGCTTGATGCATGTGGTCATTGCAGGGGTGACTTTTTCCAAACCTCTGTGCTATGTAGTCATTTTGATTAATCAGAGATGAGAGGAAGAGCTTTGATCTGAGGACAGTATAGTATTGAGCCTAAGCTAGCAGTACCAGATTGTGTGTAGTGGTGGGCGCCATTGTCTTAGTATTTGGGATGACACACATTTGAATGCGTATGTTTTAAATAATCGCATTAAAAATACACACATACACACACACATGCATTTGCAGAACCTGTGAAACTGTAGAATACAACTTGAAAACTATGATATTACATAGAGGAGCCCTGGTGGTGCAGTGGCTAAGCACTTGGCTGCTAACCAGAAGAGTGACAGTTGGAACCCATCAACAGCTCTGTGGGAGAAAGGCCTGGTGATCTTCTTCCATGAAGATTATAGCCAAGAAAACCCCATGGGGCAGTTTAACTCTGTCACATGGGGCCGCTGTGTGTTGGAATCAATTTGACAGCACCCAGTGACAACAACATGTAACCTAAAGACTGTTACAATTTTTTTTAGTAGAATTTTTTTCTTAAGCATGGTTTTTAAATCAATTTTGAAGATCATTAGTGTTCACCCTGTCTCTGTGGGCATATGGTCAGTTCAGGGCCTTGGTAGCCTGATTGGATTTGGCTGTCATTTATCCATAGAAATCTTCAGTGGATGTGTAATGAAGGCCCTTCCCTGCAAGGCTGTTTTCCCTTAGTAGTGTAAGAGACTCTGTTGTGGTCCATGGTGGTACTTCCTCCACAGACTTTTCTATAAGTAGCAAGGACCATGGGGTGTTTTGGGGGGTAGAGCTTGGCTTGATGTACCATATGTGCTATGTGAAAAAACTTAAGTTTGAGGCTGTTGGGGCCACAGCAGCTGTTATGCGGCAAAGTCGGGAGCTGACTTCCAGTCTTTTGCTTCCCAGGCTGCACGTGGTCTTCCTGAAGCTCAGCTCAGTACTTGTGGCTTCCTGTCTGGCTTTGCAGTAATGAGCTCACTTTGGAGTACCTTGTTTTTTGTTCTCGAAGCCTTCTCCGCTTGTTCGTTTGGAACAAATGTGTCCAGCTGGCTCTGTGTTGTGGAAGGAGAGTTTCTGACTGCCTGAATCATGATGAGCACTGCACCTCTTCCATTCAGTAACTTTAGCAAAAGTCGAAAGTTTAGAGGGTGCTAGCTGGAACAAATGTGGTTTAAACTTTTACATTTATTCATTGTCTAGTTAAAAAAAAAACCAAATAATTTTTTCTTAAAATAAGTTTTTAACTTAAATTGATATTCTGTACAACCCAAGAATACCTCTAGGGTTTGTTTTCTAGAAGATACGTGTACTGCCTTTAGAGAAATAATTTTCTTTAATAATTTTGGTATCAACATTACTCAAGTATATTATTTATTTACTAGTGCTGATTTAAAATCACTGGGAGATTAAATCCTACTTAATAGTCATGGATATTTGAGCAATCTGGGTATCACATGAAAGATGAATATCAGGAAAATCATTAAAAACCATTAGATAATTAAATTATTTTAATTGCCCTAGGATAGGGTTTGGCTGCTCTTTATTCTTAAGGGGCCAGATGTTCTCTGTTGCAGCTTTTCAACTCTGCTGCAGTAGTGGGAATGCAGCCATAGACAATACATGAATGAATGAGCATGGCTGCGTTCACATAAGGCCCTGGTTACAAAAACAGACTTTGAGTTGGTTTGGCCTGTGGGCTCTTGATCTGCTCTCCTAGAGCTGGCGCTAGAGCAACAAACATACATTAGAAACCCAACATTCCCTCGTAAAAATTGTCTAGCAGTTTTAACAAGAAGCCCGTTTAAAATTTTTTGTTTTTAAATTTATATTGTGTGTATTTGTTGGTGTGTGTCGGAACTGACTCTATGGCACCTAACAACAACAACAGCAATGCATTTTCAGGGTTCACTATCCAAAAGGTCCACAAAGGTATACAGGAAAAAGTTTTATCTCCTCTCGTTATTACTTATTTGGCATCCTTCCAGAAACAGTCTATGGCCAAACAAGCAGTAACAAATATATTCTCCCCATCGTTATTTTATTTTATTTGAAGTTTTTTTTTTTTTTAATTTTTATTGTGCTTTAAATGGAAGTTTACAAATCAAATCAGCCTCTCATACAAAAATTTATATACACCTTGCTATATACTCCTAGTCGCTCTCCCCCTACTAAGACAGCACACTGCTTCTCTCCACCCTCTATTTTCGTGTCCATTCGGCCAGCTTCTGGCCCCCTCTGCCCTCTCCTCTCCCCTCTGGACAGGAGCTGCCCACATAGTCTCATGTGTCTACTTGGTCCAAGAACCTCACTATTCACCAGTACCATTTTCTATCC
Organism: Loxodonta africana; assembly: GCF_030014295.1. Classification (NCBI taxonomy): domain Eukaryota; kingdom Metazoa; phylum Chordata; class Mammalia; order Proboscidea; family Elephantidae; genus Loxodonta; species Loxodonta africana. Next base: position 35,126,610 of record NC_087365.1, read on the forward strand.
TGTAGTCCAGTCCAATCCCTGTCTGAAGAGTTGGCTTTGGGAATTGTTCCTGTCTTGGGCTAACAGAAGTTCTGGGGACCGTGACCTCTGGGTCCTTCTAGTCTCAGTCAGACCATTAAGTCTGGTCTTTTTACAAGAATTTGAGGTCTGCAACCCACTGCTCCCCTGTTCCCGTCAGGCTTCTTGTTTGTATTCCCTGTCAGGGCAGTCATCAATTGTAGCCAGGCACCGTCTAGTTCTTCTGGTCTCAGGCTGATGTAGTCACTGATTTATGTGGCCCTTTCTGTCTCTTGGGCTCATAATTACCTTATGTCTTTGGTGTTCTTCATTCTCATTTGCTCTAGGTGGGTTGAGACCAATTGATGCATCTTAGATGGCCGCTTGCTAGTGTTTAAGATCCCAGACGCCACTCTCCAAAGTACGATGCAGAATGTTTTCTTTTTTTTAATAATTTTTATTGAGCTTTAAGTGAACGTTTACAAATCAAGTCAGTCTCTCACATATAAGCTTATATACACCTTACTCCATACTCCTACTTACTCTCCCCCTAATGAGTCAGCCCTTCCAGTCTATCTTTTCGTGACTATTTTGCCAGTTCCTAACCCTCTTTACCCTCCTATCTCCCCTCCAGACAGGAGATGCCAACAGAGTCTCAAGTGTCCACCTGATACAAGTAGCTCACTCTTCATCAGTATCTCTCTCCAACCCATTGTCCAGTCCCTTCCATGTCTGATGAGTTGTCTTCGGGAATGGCTCCTGTTCTGGGCCAACAGAAGGTTTGGGGACCATGACCGCCGGGATTCCTCTAGTCTCAGTCAGACCATTAAGTCTGGTCTTTTTATGAGAATTTGGGGTCTGCATCCCACTGATCTCCTGCTCCCTCAGGGGTTCTCTGTTGTGCTCCCTGTCAGGGCAGTCATCGGTTGTGGCCGGGCACCGTCTAGTTCTTCTGGTCTTAGGATGATGTAAGACTCTGGTTCGTGTGGCCCTTTCTGTCTCTTGGGCTCATGGTTGTCGTATGACCTTTGTGTTCTTCATTCTCCTTTGATCCAGGTGGGTTGAGACCCATTGATGCATCTAGATGGCCGCTTGTTAGCATTTAAGACCCCAGAAGCCACATTTCAAAGTGGGATGCAGAATGTTTTCAAAATAGTATTATTTTGCCAATTGACTTAGAAGTTCCCTGAAGCCATAGTCCCCAAACCCCCGCCCTTGCTCCACTGACCTTCAAAGCATTCAGTTTATCCAGGAAACTTTTTGCTTTTGGTCCAGTCCATTTGAGCTGACCTTCCGTGTATTGAGTATTGTCCTTCCCTTCACCTAAAATAGTTATTATCTACTAACTAATCAGTAAATAACCCTCTCCCACCCTCCCTCCCGCCCCCCCTCGTAACCACAAAAGTATGTGTTCTTCTCAGTTTATACTATTTCTCAAGATCTTATAATAGTGGTGTTATACAATATTTGTCCTTTTGCCTCTGACAAATTTCACTCAGCATAGTGCCTTCCAGGTTCCTCCATGTTACGAAATGTTTCACAGATTCGTCACTGTTCTTTATCGATACGTAGTATTCCATTGTGTGAATATACCACAATTTATTTAACCATTCATCCGTTGATGGACACCTTGGTTGCTTCCAGCTTTTTTATTGTAAACAGAGCTCCAATAAACATGGGTGTGCATATATCTGTGTGAAGGCTCTTATTTCTCTAGGGTATATTCCAAGGAGTGGGATTTCTGGGTTGTACGGTAGTTCTATTTGCAGAATGTTTTCTTAATAGATTTTATTATGCCAGTTGACTTAAACGTCCCCTGAAACCATGGTCCCCAAAGCCCCACCCCTGCTATGCTGGCCCTCAAAGCATTCAGTTTGTTCCAGAAACTTCTTTGCTTTTGATCTGTTGTTATTTTCTTAAATACAATGTTAGCATTTTTTATGTTAACCTCTTCCTTTATTTAACTGTATATAAATTGAAGCCCATTCCATTTACAACCATGGAAAAGCTTCCCCATCCTTTTTTATGGCTGCAGAATAGACAAATTATTTAACTTTTCTCTTGCCCAGTGGACATTTAGATTGTTTCTAATCTTAGTGATGCAGTGAATAACTTTTCATATAAATTATTTTGTATTTGTCTAAATGTACCTGTGGAATCAAATTTTGGCAGTGGAATTCCAGGGCTAAAGGGTATGTGCATTTAAAATTTTGACAGATATTGCTGTCTCCCTCCGTAGAGGATGTCCCAAAGAACAATCAAATCAGCAATATTAAGGGCCTGTTCCCCACACCCTTTTTAATACAGAGTATTTCAAACTTTTTCATCTTTGCTGTTCAGATAAGTGAAAAAATAGTCTTATTAATATGACCATTTTGTAATTTATTTTTTAATAACCTTTAAAAGTTTTTCATCATAATTGCAGCCTTTGGAAAATGCAGGGTATCACACAGAAGAAAACAAGAATTATCCAAATTATTTTTACCCGGAAATAACCACTGTTCGTATTTTGGAATACACACAAATTAAAATTATTCACTATAAACAGTTTTTCAATTAGAATTACACTTTTAGGATAAAAGTAACATATTATAAAAACTTCAGGTAACACATGAAAGTATTAGGAAGAAATTGAAATTGAACTATAATCTCAAAAGCTGGAGATACTAATAATGTGTACATATTATTAGTCTGGTTTTCTTTCACGTTAATTTACATTAATTCAAGTTGTCGTTAAAGTGCCATCGAGATGGTTCCGACTCATAGTAACCCTACATACAACAGAACAAAACGCTGCCTGGTCCTGCGCCATCCTCACAATCGTTGCTATGTTTGAGCCCATTGTTGCAGCCACTCTGTCAGTCCATCTTGTTGAGGGTCTTCCTCTTTTTCGCTGACCCCTCTACCTTACCGGGCATGATGTTCTTCTCCAAGGACTGGTCTCTCCTGATGACGTGTCCAAAGTGCCCAAGAGGAAGTCTCACCATCCTCGCTTCTAAGGATTATTCTGGCTGGACTTCTTCCAAGACAGATTTGTTTGTTCTTCTGGCCATCCGTGGTATATTCAGTATTCTCTGCTAACACCTTAATTCAAAGGCATGAGTTCTTCTTCAGTCTTTTTTATTCATTGTCCAGCTTTCACACGCATATGCAGTGATTGAAAATACCATGGGTCAGGCGCACGTTAGTCCTCAAGGTGACACCTTTGCTTTTTAACAGTTAAAGAGGTCTTTTGTAGATTTGTCCAAGGCAGTATGTTAATTTCTTTTAATTTTTCTTTTTTAATTGTACTTCAGATGAAGTTTTACAGAGCAAGCTAGTTTCTCATTAAACAATTAATGCACGTATTGTTTTGTGACATTGGTTGTTTAATTTCTTGACTGCTGCTTCCATGGGCACTGATTGTGGATCCAGGTAAAATGAAATCCTTGACAACTTCAGTATTTTCTCTGTTTATTTTACTTGGGTAATTCAAGTTATGTTAATATGTTCTTTTTATGGTTGATTTGAACATTTTATGTTTTTATTTTTTCTTTGACCTGTCCATAACCTTTTTTGTTGTGTCTGTCTTTTTCCTACTAGTTTGCGTAGGCTTTGTATAAAGTAGGGAAATTAGCCTTTTGGCTGTGCTAAGAGTTACGAATATTTTAACGCAGTTTGCCATCTGCCTCTTGATTTGTTTATAGTAATTCTTGTCTTTTGAATTTTTTTGTTTTTGTGAGATCAAATATATCAAACTTTTCTTTAAGGGCTTCTGAGATTTGAATCACGGTCGCTTCCTCACTGAAAGTTTATCGAAGAATTCTATCATGGTTTCTTCTAGTACTTTTGAGGCTTCATTTAGTTTTTTAAACAACATAAATATTTGATCCACCTGAAATTTATCCTGGCATAAGGAGAGAGCTTATAGCTGCCCTTTCACTGATTTGAAATGCCACTATTTTTTACTTTATTTCTGCATGTATTTGCATCTCTTTCTGGATTCTCTCTTCTTTTCCATTGGTCTATCGGTCTATGTATTTGCTTGTGTAATTCTATTTTAATTATTGTACCGTGATAATATATTTTAAATGTTTAATAGGGTTAATACTCCCTTATTGCTTTTTCTTTTTTCACATATTTCCTGGATATTAATTTTAGAATGAGCTTATATAATTCCAAAGCTATTATTTATTGACATTACATTATTTTTGTAGATTAATCCAGGATATTGACATCCTTAGGGTATTGACTCTTGCTGCCTAGGAAGAGGATACACCTTACCATTAACTTAAGGTTTTTTTGTTCCTCAAGTAGTCTTTTGAAGTTTTCTTTATAAATACCTTGCATATTTGTTAGGTCAATTCTTAGCTATTTTGTTTGTTTCGTTATAATTCACATCCATTTTTAAATTTAAACTTTAAAAATGAATAATGTATTTTAGCTTCCATGAAAGAGTTAACATTTGGAATTTTGCAACTTAGTTGCATTTGATTCATTTTGGTGAATATTAGTACTCAGGAAACTTACAATCACTGGTGAGACAGGCTTTCATTCTTTTTTTTTTTTTTAAGACTTTTTTGTTTTGTGCTACCAACTTTTCCTTTCTGTGCCTCAGTTTCCTCATCTGTAACATGAAGAATCTGGATCAGATCTTATTTGAAGTCTCCTAGTTCTGCGTCTCTTGATTCTGATGTCGTTAGCTTCCTGGAGAGCTTGTACCCTTGCATGGAAGCCCTCTTTGTGCAGGACCTTTCTGACTCCAAGTGGGCGAGGACAGCGTGAGCCTTGGATTCACAGTCCCTTGTGACCAGGCTGGTGGCCCATCCTCAAGACCATGTCAGGAAGCTCACTGTCCACCTTGCATGACTAATCTGTATGGAGGGGTAAAGGTCCAGGAAGTCTGCCTTTCTTCTTCATTTCCTCCTCTGGATTCTTAACCGTCAGGCTTACTATCCTCAGGTTATCCACATGCCTCCCAGCATACTGCCCTCATTGTCAACTCCTTCCTCCCCCACACTCCTAGGCAGTGGAACCTAGGAGTTAAAAGAACTAGCTTTGGAATTAGGCTTATGTTCTGATCCACCTTTTTCTCTCATCAGCTGTGTGACTTTTGGTAAGGTTTAGAGAGAGTAAATGGAAAGTGCTAGCACATGGTTACTCTAGGAAGCATCAAATAAATTGACTTGCTTAGTAGTAGCAATAGGTGCTTAATGCATATAAGCTGCATGCTGGCTGTGTACTAGGAGCTTCCACAGGTGATCCATTGAATCCTCACAAGCAGCCCCTCGGGGTAGGGAGGAGTAGTATCTTTGTTGCAAATAAGGCAAATGAAACCTAGGGAGAAGTGACCTGTTGAAAGTGACAAAGCTAATGAATATCCAACCCAGAACTCAAAGTTAAGTTTGGCAGCTCCAAGTTAGCCTTGGTCTAAGGACTTGAACAACTTATCCTCTGTTCTAATAAAGTGATCACAGAAGTGAAATAAAGTCTCTAGAAATTATTCTGGATTAACACTGTTTAATGAAATTAAATGTTCTTTATCCTCTCTGACCACTATAGTAACCCTTAACCTCATGTGGCTGTTGAACACTTGAAATGTGACTCCTGAGGCTGAACTAACTTTTTGTTTCATTTGTTAATTTAAATACCCACGTGAGGCTAGTGACTACCGTATTGGACAGTGCAGTTCTAGATGAATGGTTGCAGCTCAGTTCCTATGTAAGCCAGTAGGGAGTGCTCCTCCCTCCCCTCTCCTGCTACACCCGCCCGCCTGCAGGTGGGACTTGCTTTTGGATGGAGGATACCCTCTGAGTTTAATTTTTGTTGCTTCTTTAATTCTAACAGTGTGAAGAGTGCCAATGCTGGCAGCATGGGGTCTGCATGGGATTACTGGAAGAAAATGTGCCTGAGAAATACACCTGTTATGTTTGCCAAGACCCTCCAGGTAGAGTTTTCTGGAGTCAGGGATATTAACAGTATGTAGCTTTTTCTTTAGCACAGCTGGCCATGAAACTTCCTAAGTGTCTGTGGTCTTGAGACTTCTTCAGCATCGATTGGACTCCTCCTCCTCGTCTTTGTTGCTAGTCTACCTGGTGGCTAGCTAACTTGAACTTAGATTAAGAGGTTCACCTAGTGGAAGGCCTGGCTTTGAGCTAGAACTTTCCCTTTTCTTGAGAGCTCATGAGGATGGGCATGTGGGCCCTGTCCTTGGCTTTTTGGGTCTGTCGGAGGATTGGAAACCTGCCTTTGCTCCCTGTGGTGGCATCTGCTACCTGAAAGGGAAATATGCTCCTGAGGGAAAGAGGAAAGATGTAGTTGCATTGAGCCTGTCACCAGAGAGGACAGAGCAGGGAATAATTCCTTAGCAGAATAGGTTAGTGTCATTGTTCAATGCCCACATGGGTGACCTGTGGCACATGGGTGCCCTTTTCCAGAAGTCTCAGAGGTAAACTATAAATCTGTGGGTTCTTGTCTCACTGTAGTGGGATGGTAACATCTTCCCCTTTTACCACTTTTTAAGGTCTTCCTGTCGGCTCCAGTCCCACAGTTGACAGCCTGACAATGTTTTAGGACCTCTGCTTCTGTTATTCTTTTTGGTCCCATGAGGTGGGCCTGGTAGGAGCTCCTACTTCCATTTCCTTTATGAAGAAGAGATTGATGCTCAGAGGATGCATATGACTTGCCTAATCTCTTAAAAGAAATTGGAATTAGAACTGATTTGTGGGGCCAGATCTCTTGATTTTGCTGGTTATATAGGGAATCACAGTTTATTTTGCGGCAGGCAGTTGCCCTCTGACCCTGATGACCTTCACTGTGACATTGTGTCTTCTCATACTGGAGAGCCATCTGCCTCTGTTTGTCCTTTATCCCAAGGAAAGAACATGGTGAGAAGATTAGTCTGTGAGTCGTAGAATGTTATTGATGGGCAGTACCTCAGAGACTACCAGACAGGCGAGCAAACACAGGCCCAGACTGGACACAACTGGCCTGAGATCACATAGCCAGTTAGCACTAGACCCTAAATAAGAATGTGGATGTCTGACCTTTGCCTTGAAAAACAGGCTGTGCTGCTCTGAATGCTGCTACTCACCCCCTGCCTGAGCAGTTGCCTGTGAGATTCTCCACGTAACCCGGAGGGCTCCTTGGGGCCGCTGTTAAATCTCTTGTCTACCTTAGTGTCTCTCCTTCTTTACCTCCACTTTCCCTCTGTAGAAATTACACACCCTGTCTTCATCAAGTCCCTGTGCATGTTCTGAATTTTACAACTTCAGTCACCAAGACTGTGAATAGACTCCTTGAACTGAGCACCGAATGTCTGTCACAGGGTCTACATTTATAAATTGTATTGGACTTTGTGGTGTTGGGCCAAAAGTTTAACCTAACAGATTTGTTCTTGAAAGGTTATTTAAGGATGTTTTTAATAGAATTGAGCTGCGCCTTACTGCATATGTTAGTAAAGCCAGAAAGAATCCAAGGACCTTGATGGGGATTACCTGGGTTATTTCAGGTTTTTTATAGATGTATAGTTATTGAAGGTTAACAACAGCCTCATTGAAAGCTATTCCCTGGGCTTCCAGAGCAGGAAACACTGTTGATTCACACGTAGTTGTGTTTTCAGTCCTGCCTAAGGAGACCTGTAATAAACAAGACCATTGAAGCCATGTAGTTTGTCATTGTAACAGATATCAAACAGAGGTTCATAGAAGGGAAGGGGCTTGACTATATTTTATTAGGTGGTATTATAGTTTAGGAGGGGGGAACTGGGGCTTTTTTCTATTCATGTAATAAATATATTCAGGGTGCCCCTTGCCAGGTACTAGGGATGCAACCATGAATAAGATAATTCCTACTTTCTGGCTCTAAGTGGGGCAGGGGTGAGAAACTGATGTGAAAATAAATGAGAACATGTTAGCTAGTGATCAATGTCATGAGGAGGGAAAAGCGATCAGATAGGGAATGACTAGGAGGTACCAAAGAGACTCTCTTCCTTTGGGAGGTTGTACGACTTCTCCAAGTAGGTGATAAGGAGCCAGTCCTACAAAGGCCTTGGGGAATAGCACCCCAGGCAGAGAGGATGCTAGAGCAAAGATGCTAAGACCAGAAAGAACTTGATGTGTTCCAGAAACTGTAAAGAGGCCACAATGAGGATGGGAGGGGGAGGACAGGAAGGAGCTGGGTCCTTCAGGCCTCATTAGTCTGGAGTTAGAGCTTTGGGTTTTCTTCTGTGAGCAGTAGGAAGCCATTGAAAGTTTTAAGTAGGGGAGAGAATGATACGACTTAAATTTAAAGAGCTATCCAGGCTCCCATCCCACCTCTGGTCAGTTCCCGGTCACCTGGAAATTTATGTGCCTTATCCCCAACACCCACAACAGAGACCAGCATGTACTAGTTTCCAAGTAAATGACTAAATGAATACCCCAATTTTTTTACCCTTCCAGTAGCTTGTGTGATAATGATAAAATGGCCTGGGTTTCCTTCAGGTCATGTTTTAACCCTCTGCTTGTCACTGCTTTAGGTCAGAGGCCTGGCTTCAAGTATTGGTATGACAAGGAGTGGTTGAGCAGGGGACGTATGCATGGCCTAGCATTTCTAGAAGAGAACTACTCCCACCAGAATGCCAAGAAGATTGTGGCCACTCACCAGCTTCTTGGCGATGTGCAGAGAGTGATCGAGGTTCTGCACGGCCTGCAGCTCAAGATGAGCATCTTGCAGTAAGTGTGGTACCTGCTGCTCTGGGGAGGAGTCTGATTTGGCATGGTCTAAGGGCAGCATAAATTTGAGAAATTGGAAAACCACAAACTCAATGAGAAAACAGGTGAGCTTGAGACCTTACTAAAAATTCTCAGGTACATGGTAAACATTCTTGGTTGGTAAACAAAGTAATATGGAAAGCTGCTGGAAGGAATATTGTTGGCAGGTTGACTCTCTAGCATAGTGGTTGCTCAATAAATATGCATCTCTTGGTGGTTTGCTCATTCAGAGAAGTTTTAGGCTTTTGAAGTTGTACTTCTGGCTTTTAGTGGTCAGAAGTTTAGGGAGTGAAATTGAGAGTGAATTCCCTTTTATGGTTGCATTCTACATGTAAGATGACCAGGTTCACGTAAGGTCTGATAAGGACATGGGGCTCTTAGTTGAGGGCTGTTGTCTTTTGTAACCTATCCCCACTTTACCAAATAGGACAACTGGGGCATTGAGTGGGGCAGCCACTCTCCATGGTTCCCCAGGAAATTGGTGGCAGAGCCAGGACTAGAACCCAAGCCCTGACTTCTGTCAAGAGCTTGCCCTGTACCTTTCTTACTGCTTCTCAGTGATGCTGCATGGCATATGGTTCCATGAGCCTTTCTGTTGGCGTTAACACAGTCTGTGGCAGGGACTGTTTCTCTTCTGCCAAATTTCTGCTTAAGTTCTTCCATGAACCTTCCCAAAGGGGACCATTTTAGTTAAGTCATAAACACTTACAAACTAATGCCATGAGTGAGTTAAGAAATGATAGGCCACTCCTTGGCTGCTTCCTGGGCCAGGGAGAGTAGAGCATTAGAGCCCTGAGGTGGCAGAGTGGAGGCCTGATGCCTCTTGCACGCTGCCGCCCTGAGGCCTGGCCTCAAGTACTGGTACCACAAGGAGTGGTGGAGCAGGGGATGTTCAGCAAGCGTTGCTGTTTGAGTAAAAGCTAAGCTGCTATAATAAAGACTTCAAAAGTAGAGGCTCAGACAAAACTGATATTTCTTGCCACATAATGAAGGGTCCAGAGGTAGACAGGGGTCCAGGCTGGATAGGTGGCTTTTCTCCAGAATTCCATCTTGAGGGCTTGGATTTCTTCTGTCTTACTGCCCTGGCATTCCCTCAGGTTTACCTTCATCTGCATGCAGCTCTGCCTCAGCCCCTAGGAAAGGGGAAAAGAAAAAACGGGAGGGCAGGCAGTTTTTATGGGCATACATAATTGCAGGGGAGACCAGCCAGGTGGCCTGCTCGAATTTAGAAGTGGGGCGGGTATAAGAGAACAAGGAGATAATGGATGCTGGGGGCAATTAGCAGTTGCTGTGAAAGTATCAGTTGAAGTGAACTGTATCAAATGATAGCACCGGATAGGATGTCAGAGTCTAACTGTTCCCCTCACAGAAACTGCTATACCCCATATAAATCAAATGAATATCTTCCTCATGAGGTGCCAGAAATGGGCTGAGGTAGGTGCAAGGTGGCTCATGTGTGGACCTGGAAACATGAACTTTGCTATATTTCTTTTCATTTGAGGACTCAGTCAGATTGTGTTTTCCTTCTTCTCACTGAAATGACAGTGCTCTTAGCCCTGGCCCATATTCTAGGCCCTTGTTCCTTCTGATGACTTTGTTTTTTACTGGAATTAAACCTGACATTTCATATTCCAGCAATTGAGAAGGGAGAGATCTTGTTGGACATTATGAATGGAGAAAAGATTTGAGTACAGGGGATGGTGACCCCAGCATGTCTGTACACATGGGTAATCTCTGCTCTCACAGGCTCTGGGTCTTCATTTTCAGAAATATTGTTTCCAAGTGACCTGGTGAGTTTATTTTCAAAGACAAACAATAAAGCTGGGAGTGACTTCAGATCATCTCTTGTCATCAAAAGGTGACAGGTATGGCTGTGGATACTTAACGATTGACAGGGCTTACATGGAGAGGCCAGGGTTATCCTAGTGAGGAGTAGTAGCTGGGGCTTCAGATCTTAACAGGGAGGGCGAAATTGTAGGAGAGAGGGAGCAAAAACTTTTGTGATTTTTATGAAAGAGGAGAGCTCCGTCGTGGCTCATGGGCTCCATGTTAACTAATTTTAGACTGTAGGCCGACCTGAAAGTTAACAGTGATTCGCATTTCCCCTGATGGAATTGTAATTTCAGAGGTGTGTCCCAGGATCTTGGGTAAGCTTCTGGTAGAGCTTGAGCTCTGACATCTTGCCTGGCGGTGGCTCAGGGACCACCCTGATGCGGATTGCCTTGATGCCAGTTGTTTCCTCTCCTTCCTCAGTGGGTAGGAGTAGCATGGGAATTGCTGGCATGGGATCTCTTGGGAGCAGATCGTAGATTCTATGAAATCACTCCATCCTTCATGTTTATGGCCTATTCCATTTCTGCGGAGAGGGTGCCCATATATGGGAGTTGCTGGTGAGTTAGGCTTGTGCTTTCTGCTGATCAGGCTTCTGTGTTTCTCAGGTGGGGGCTGAGATGGTACTGTTGGCAGTTATACTGTGGGGTGATTCTTTGTGTGGGATTGTCCTAAGCATTACAGAATGTTTAGCATCCCCAGATTCTATGAACTCAATGCTAGTAGTACCTCTCAAGTCATTGCAACAACCAGAAAAGCCCCCACACGTTTCCGTACACCTCTGTGAACTAAATGTGAACACCACCTCTCAGACACCATGTTTCTAACCACCCCACGAGGTGCTGCCGTCCCACTGAGAACTGCTGGTAGCCGGTGGACCTTACCGAAGAAGCCTGCTGCTTTTCTGCAGGCTCATTTTCTCTCTCTCTTACTTCCCCTCCCCCCGGGGTCATAATAGAAGTGGATGAAGAAGAGTTAAAAGGTAAAGTTTGTCTAAAGTAGTGGCTTTTAAACTTTTAAAAATATATATCCCACAGTAAGAAATACATTTTGTATCACTCACATGTATAAAACTGAAACTAAAGTTTCACAAAACACCTACCCTTAGATGATGCACTCTGATATTTTTTTCCCTTTTTCATAATTTATTTTTATCTACTAAATTTTATGACCTCATGGGGCAAGACTCAAGCAGTGAATGATTCTGGGAAACTCAAAAGTCATACCCAGAGTTTTTTGTGCACATACAAATATGCAGATCTTTCAACAGATTCTAAGAGGTGTCTGTGGCCCCCAAAATGATAAGAATCCTTGTTCTTCAATAACAAAATTTTCTCTTTGGAATGATGAGAACAGCAGATTTTAGAAGAATTTTGAAATGCTTTATTATTAATGGCCTACATGCAGATGACAGTTGATTCCCCGTCTCCCTGGTCATCAATGCCTTTTTATAACCAAGTGCCATTGCATGCTGGGATTATTGTGACAGTTCTATTAATTAGTTAAGGCTAATTTTAGTATGCTACAATTGAGTAGCACTTTACCTTCAACCAAGTGTGTCCGTTCAAATTAATTCACTTAATTATTATAAAACTCAGTGGTTGATGGCAGACAGATGATCAGCTTAATTTTACAGAGGGAAAAACTGGAATGAGGCAGATGGAGTGACTGGTCACAGCTGCATAGCTAAGCAGAGGCCGAGGTGGAACAGACATCAGAGTCTTCTGACTGCAAACCCAGTCCCACTCACTGAGTGTGTGCAGCGGGAGCTTGCCTGGAAGTGGTCTCCTAAGAAACCGAGAATTTACAGGCCCTCTTGCTTGGCAAATAGTGGTTTGTGGCCCAGTGGCCCAGGTGGGAGCTGTTCTTCCCCTTGGAAGAAAGTTTGGGAATTGAGAAGCCTCTTCCTCCAGTGATTCCAGTGACCCTAAAGCCCTTTCCCTGTTTGCCCTCCCAACAGAAGCAGGGAGCATCCAGATCTGCAGCTGTGGTGTCAGCCTTGGAAACAGCGGTCAGGGGAGGGACGGTCTCATTCCAAACACATCCGTGCTGCTGAAGCCAAGAGCACAGACGACGCCCCAAGCTATAGAACTTTGAACGGGGCAGTGGAGAAGGCCCTGCCCCTGCCCCGGTCTATGGAGGAGTCCTATATCACCAGCGAGCACTGCTACCAGAAGCCCCGCGCCTATTACCCTGCTGTGGAGCAGAAGCTGGTGGTGGAGACCCGGGGCTCTGCCCTTGACGATGCTGTCAACCCACTCCATGAGAATGGTGACGATTCCCTCTCCCCACGCCTGGGCTGGCCTCTAGACCAAGACAGAAGCAGGGGGGACAGTGACCCCAAACCCAGCTCCCCAAAGGTGTGTGGCTCACTTGCACGTTTTTTGCTTGTTTTGCTTGCATTTGTTCTTAATTTAGTGTTCGAGTGATTGTAGGTTCTCCTTCTGGGGCTAAATGTTCTCTGGATGACATGACAACTTTATTATAAAATTGAATTTCTCATAAAATTTATTTAAATTTTCTTATCATAGATGTTTTTTGGTCTATTAAAGTGGGTGCAAATCAGGAGAGCCACTTGAACCAGAGATCATTAATTCCAGGAAATGCCCACAAAATGGCACAGTCAGTGGTGGGGTGAGGTGGAGGGGTGGGAAGCAGCAGAGAAGAAAGTGTTGATTGGAACTTGAAAAATGAAACTGACTTAAGAAATTGAGTTTTTTCTTTAATGCAGTTTACGTTATACTTGCACACAGGCGGTAATTTTTCACATGAGCAAAGAATGACTTCAGTGTTTTGTTAGGAATAAATTTTTCAGTGAAATTGTATGATAGCTTTACTTTGACTTTTAACTTCGCAGCCCTGTCATAAGAAGGGTTCATTTTGTCACAATATTTGCTGGTTTTATCAATTTTTCTAAGAGCTACTTTGAATTTTATGTTACTCAAGTCATTCTATTCTGAAGCCCCTTGTGTCATCCTCCTTGCTGTTCACCAGTCTCGTCCTGCCCTGCCCTCGGTATCAGGCTGTGTGCAGTTCGAGAGCTTCTCCATCCCCGTCCCCCTCACAGCCTTGCTTTCACAGACTTCATCCTGTGAGTTGCTGTCACCAGCATTAAATATATTGCTGCATATTGCCCAGAGGGCACACCCTAGATTGTAAGCCCCTCAAAGGTGGGCTCATTTGTCCTTGCGCCCTTGCCAGTGTCTAAACATGTGAGGTGAGAGTGGTAAGACGCAGTCTTCTGAGACAGACCCGTTTGAGGTCTGGGCTCTGCCACTTACTGTGTGATTCTGAGAAGGTCACTTCTCATCCTCAGACATGTTTCTTCATTAGTGTATGGGCCAATGACAGTGCCTTCTCAGTTGTCGTGGAACATAATTTGTGAAAAGCTCTCGGCACATTGCTTTGCACATTGTAAGCCCTAAATAGATAATGGCTAGAATCTATTTTCATTTCAAATGAATGAATGAGTGAACGTTAGGGATCACAAAATCCAGACAAAGTTTGTGGTCCTGTGGCTTAGGCAGCCTGTGAGTTGGCCCCAGATTTCTTAGAGGCCTCTGGCACATAACCAAAAATCAGGAAAATGCTGGGCCAAAGCAAGGCAACCATGGTAAAAAATCCCTTCCATTGATAATGAGCGGACTCTAAGCCAGGCACTGTGCTTTTATATATCTTATCCTGTTTTATCCTCCTCATGAACTTTCAGAGTAGGCTCAGAGAGGTGAAGTAGCTAATCCAAGGCCATCTACTTAGCAAGAGATGGAGCTGGGACTTAAATCTAGTTGATGTGACTTGGAGATTCTAATCCTTGGCTACACTAGCCCTGCTCTAGTCAAATCTCAGGGCTCTGCAAGTTATTCTGTGGGGCTAACTTCAGGCCTAGGGCATTAGGCCTGTCAGTGAGAAGCAGCCACGGGTCCCCCTGCCAGAGGTCTACAATATGCTGTGCTGAGGTGGCTGGGACTGGTACAGCGCAAGGCCTAAGAGGGAGGGAGGAAGGAGAGATAGTTAGGGATTTGGAGTATTTAAACAACTGGCTTTTCAGATGATTGCAAATACTAACTGGTTGGTGAAGGGGCTATGAGCTGCCTTTCACTCAGTAACTTACACACCACTACATCCCCAGGTAAGGGAATATGTGTCCCAAAAGGTCCCACCAGAGGAAGCCCCTGCTCGGAAGCTGCTGGACAGAGGTGGAGAGGGGCTGCTGAGCTCCCAGCACCAGTGGCAGTTTAACCTGCTGACTCATGTGGAGTCTCTTCAGGACGAAGTCACGCATAGGATGGACTCCATTGAGAAGGAACTGGATGGTAGGTCTTCTTCCTTGGCTCCCTGCCCAATGGCATGCCCTCTGAACCTGCGCAGATGAGCTGCTTTCTGAACCCTCTGAGTCTGGCCGTGGTCCACTTTCCAGGGACAGCTCTATTTTTGCCTCCTTTTTTCAGCCTTACCCCACTTCCATTCTCCCCTCAAGATGAGCAAGCCTTACTTTTAGTATTATTGGACACTTACAAGGACTGCAAGATGTCAGTGATCTCACTTCACTTGCCCAAACCTATCTGCAAAGGAGGGTGTGTAGAAAAAGAGCAATTGGACTCTGCCTGCAGGAAGTGTATAATTTGAGCAAAATCTTTACTAACAAAATTCTGTAGAGAATTGAAATTTTGACTACATTGAGTTTTTAGGATGTCTGAGGATTACTCTGAAAAACCGTTTATTTCAGCATTTGATGAAACCTTTTCTTCCTTAGCCAGAAGGGATTTAAGGACTCGACAGAGCCTTTTGTGTGGCCCCAGGTATATCTTCCATATGTCAGTGGTCACGGCTGGGCTTGAAGGACTGAACTTGTGATGACGAATGTGATCAAGTTCAGCCTCTTTGATCCCCAGGGAGTTGCTGATTTTGGTTATTGAGGACCAAATTCCTTCTTGATTGTTTACTTCTTTCCTAATTATTTGTTTTCATCTTAAAAATGGAACCCAATCAAGAAATAAATGTTCTGTTTGAAGATTCTAGGTAGACCCAGGCTATTATTAGTATAACCAGGGACATAAAACACACATGAAATAACTCAGAGAAAAATGCTATATGGTATATAAGCAGGAGTTATAAGGTGTGGCCAGGATATGTGTTTGGCTGAGGCCATGCCAGGGGAGGAGAGAGCCGTTGCTGTGAGGGAAAGTAGTAACTGAAGGCTTCCTGGAATACCTGGGACTGAAGCTGAGCCTTGAAGAGAGTGATGACGTTTTCTGATAAAGGAGGGGATAACTCAGGGTGGATGATAAGGGGACTGGCTCTACTAGAAAAAACCTATTGGAGGAAAGTGACAGAGAGAGAGAGAGTGCAGGAGAGAGACTATACACCCTTATGTCCTGCCTCAAGCGAACCTGAGGAACTGGGAATGGGAGGCCAATCCAGGGTCCATAGGTGGGCATTTCTGAAAAAAGGAGCATTTCCATCTCTCTTTCACTCCTAAAAGGCTTTCGTAGGCCCCTTAGAATTGTAACTGATGTTACTGTCTGTGAAAACCCTGATACAGACAGTCAAGAGAGGATCAAATGCCAGGCTGAAAATTGTAGATTTCGAGAAAATGGCAGTAAGAGTGGCTCCAGGTCTCTGGAAGGAGGCTTAGCACCATGGAAGCAGGGTGAGAATGTTCCATTATTGCCAAAGAACCTACCCTTAGGGAGAAGTCAGAGCCTGTGTATATATATATCATACTCACAGCCCAGCTTGGGCCTCTCAGCCCAGGCCTCACTGAGTAGGCAGTGTGGTGAGGATGACAAGCTTGGGCTCCCTTCTGTGGCCTACCAGAGGATCTCTTATGTGTCCTCCTGGTGTGGGGCCACATACCCTGTTTGTGTGCTAAACTCTAGGTCCTGAGAGATATCAAGGAGTCATGAAAATCAATTATAAAGATTTTGTTTAGGTAAATAGAATTTTGCATTGTCTTTAAGATTCATCAGAATACCTTTTTATTTCTACCGTAGTAGGGAACCAATGCTCCACTTCATCCAAATACCATCAAGATAGACTGACCTTTCCTAAGAACTACCTTTAAGAAAAACTTATTAAAGTTACTATATTGATGTATGTACTTTTTAAAATGTCATTATCTTAATATTAATCATTAATAGTTTATATAGTTACATGAACAGTATCTTAAACTAAAAGACAAAGAATATTTGATGACTATGAAAAGTAAAATACTAAATTTTGTAGCATTAAAAATATTCTTATCATCTTTAAAAAAAAAAAAATCCTTTAAGTGAACAATGGCCTCATATAGGTGATCTTAGAATTGTAACTGATGTTATTGTCTGTGAAAATATTGATATTAGAGAGCCAAGAGAGGATCAAATGCCAGACTGGAAGTTGTAGGTTTTGAGAGAATAGCAATAAGAGTGGCTCCAGTACCCTGAAAGGAGGCTTAGCACCATGGATTTGAAATGAAATTCATTTGAAATGAAATTTTTTCTTTTAATCTTCCATCCTGCTGCCAATCCATACTAAGAAGCTGCTCAGCATCCTTAAAAGAGAAACATGGGATGGTGGTACAGCACATGGTGCAGAGAGAGGGCTGGCGTGCTAGATGCTGTGGGGTCCAAAGGAGAGGCTGCTGACCTCGGTGGATTCCCGGCAGTTCTGGGTCTGGTCTTCAGCCCTGCAGAACTAGAGGGAAAGCTGCCATCCTGGGGGCTCTAAATACTCCTGTCAGCTAAGGCCAGAGACTGCTGAGTAGCCTCGGCTCTTCTAGTCTGCACATCGGTGCTTTTTCTCCCAGTGGCCACCACATTATTGGGATGTCCTTTGGTGAGCCCAGAATCAGATCTGGGGGAGTTATAGTGATTTTAAGAGGGGCCTCTTATCAGTTTTAGGATCATCTTACCAAGTACTGACTGGCTGACTGACACTGTCACTCTCTGCTAGAATTGACCCAGCCAGCCCTGACTGCCTCTTCTCCAGACTCACCCAGATGACACGGGTCTTTTCTGAGCAGTCCTGTCGTCTTCTCATTTTTCTTTCTTTTTTTTTTTTTAAAGATTGACTGATGCTGAAAGTGGTCACTGTGGGGTTTTTCTGGCTTATGAGGCCACTAATCTCATGTGACTTTGATCCTTTACTCTTGGTTTTCAGGTTTGGCAGTCACATTTTTCTTATTTCCAAGTCCTTTTTTTACTTGCTGGGATCAGGAGGAGGGAAGGCCTCCCTAGAGCACCCAAGGACCAACAAGAAATATGATACAGGGAGGAGGGTGAGCTCTGTGGAGCCCAGAGCAGTCACTGGGGCATTTTGCTAGGACCATTCATTCATTCTCTCACTGCATTTGAGTGCCTACTATGTTCCAGGCACAAATGAGTGTTAGAGACACAATGGTGAGCAAGGCCTTCTCAGCCTCTGCCTTCATGGAGCTCGTTCTAGTTGGAGAGAGATATTAATTAAATCATCCCATTGTATATGCTTACAAACCATGGTGAGTGCTGCAAAGAAAGACCATGTGATGCCATAGTACCAGGAAGCAGATTCAGGGTGGGGAGCTGGAGAAGGTTTCCCTGAGAAGTAACTTGCAGGGAACAAAAGATTTAGAAGGATGGAAGGCCAGGTCTAAGAAGAAGAGTGTGTGAGACTGCAAGCTGCTTGTGGAACAGGTATTGGGTGGGTCTGCACCCCTGGCTCTAGAGTCCAGAAGGTGCTCAGTACAGGTTGGTGCATGGACTAGAAAGGCTATAGACAGGCTGGAGTAGGCACAGGGCCTACCTGGAGGGGCTGGCTCTTGCAAAAAATACAGGGTACCCAGATGGCCTCTCCTCAAGTGCCAGAGCTTCAGGGAGTGGTTTGGGGAAGAATAAACATCTTTCTATAGAGAAATCCCTGCTCTCACAAGCAAGACAGCTTTTTAGATACTGAACCCCAATTATAATCAGGTACGTTAGTACCTGGACATCTTACATTAAATACTAAGAGAAAATCAGAGTATTCTGTGCCACTGGTGATCATGTATTGATCAGAAATTAATATGAAGTAAATCAGAATTTTAGGTGATAAACATAGACCTTTTCAAGTGCCTTTTGATTTTCATTTTTCTTGACAGGAGGCTCAAATGCCAGGCTCTGATTTCTACCATGGGAAAGTTTATAAAGAGTGGGAAGTAACACTGAGAAAGGTTGGGCCTTCAAAGCCCCCTAGGATCTGGAGCTGTGCTAATACCGTTGCTGCTAGTTATGTGTGGCCATTTAAATTAATTAAAATGATATACAGTTTAAAATTCAGTTCCTCAGTTGCACTAACCATATTTCAAGTGCTCAATAGCTGTAGCTACCATATTGAACAGCCCTGGTATAGAACATCTCTTCACGGCAGGAAGTTTTATTGAACTGCACTGCTCTAAAGCAGTTGAGCCTTATCCCAGGAGTAATACTTTGTACAGGTGTTATTGAGTTAGTGTTGGCTGAAATGGTCTCCCGCCACTTCCCTCCTGCCCTGAGTGGTCAGATGCTGGTGTTCTTGCAAATCAAGTGTTAGGAGCTCATTGGGTCTTGTTTCTCTCTCTTCTGCCAACAGTGTTGGAGAGCTGGCTGGACTATACTGGGGAACTGGAACCCCCAGAGCCATTGGCCAGGCTACCGCAGCTCAAGCATTGCATCAAGCAGCTGTTGACGGACCTGGGCAAGGTGCAGCAGATTGCCCTCTGCTGCTCATCATGAAACTGGGCACCCAAAACTAATGGGGGCACAATCCTGTGGCGCCTGCAGGAGAAGCTTCACATATTTAAATAAATAAACCTAGCATGCTGAATGCACGTGACACCAACAGACTTCAGGGATCTGGGCAGGGGTGTGATGGACATTGGACAGAGGCCATTTTGGATGCTGGAGGACAGGGCACTCTGATCTCGAAGCCTACCAAGAAGGTAGCAAATAAGACTCTTGGGATTCCCTTTTTCTGTGCACATCCTCGAATGAAGAGCGAGTCTTTTTGCACAAACGTCACTTGAAATCGTGCCACTGATGGTAAATGGAATGAGAGCCAAAAAAAAGTTTAGTTGAAAACAGTTGTAAATTCAATTTGCAGCTTATTTAATTGACTTTCCCGTCAGGTTGGGACACATGCCAACCCTTCCAGTTTCTGCCTGGCATGGTGTTTAGTCAGCGGGCATCATTTCCAATTTCATGGAAATGTTGGGACTTCACCGTTCTGTGGCGGTTGGGCAGGAGCAGAGGCCGTGGCTGCCCTACCATCTCATTAGGACTCTTCACTTTTCTCACCACCTCTCTTGCATGACTTCATGGTACCGGGGACAAGTTTTGTATGCTTTCACCCCAGAGTTGGCTGGGTTGTTTTTTGTAGCAGAGCCCATATAGCCTGTGGAGAAACTAGAATCTCATTGTAATAAAAATCTAGGACGAATTCCAAACTGAAGCAGGCAGGGTCTGGAACCTAAAGGACATCATTTTCTACTCACTTCTTAATATTGACAGCTTCCCAGTTGTATTTAATGTCCAAAAAATGTTTCCCAAAATTTTGAACTCTTTCACTGTAAAGATTTGTTATAAAGAATGTGGTTTGGGGAATTACTTTATTTTATATTGTTGTAAACAAACTTCAAAGATTCTACTTGTGCCGCTTTTCTCCCAGGAGGGGAGAGAATGTTCAGTAGTCAGCGTTTTCAGAATTGTTTTGTTAATACACTTTAACACTTTAAATTACCTGTTTGTATTTTGTGAGATCAAGGTGATGATGCTGCTTGAGGTCCAGGTACAACATGTTTGTGCCTTTTGAGACAATATTTATGTTACTTTGCAGGTTACGGTTCCACGTGTAATTGCTGTATTTTATTTTTCTAGTAGGCAAAGTGAAAGATGTTCCATGCTTTGAGGAGTACCCGTTACACTATTTAGTTTTCTTATGACTAAAGGCAAAAATCAAAGCACAGTTGTCCATTAACATTCACAATTATGGGTTTATGAATCTGTAATGTTATACGCTGCAAATATTTACTATGTAAACGTGAAGTAGCCAGTATCTCATAGCAGTGACAGTACCTCCAGGAACCTTTGGGACGATTAGGCCGTAAGGCACCTATTGTCGTGAAACCCTCTGTATTAAGATCTGTTTCAGGGACTACTGTCTAGTGAGTTGTTCACCATTTAGTATAAAATGAATTATCGGGCAAGTATAAATTGACCTGCTGTAGCTTATCAGGGGGAATACTTGCGGCTGTAACATCTGGGATAAACCTGACAGTTTCTCTATAGGAAGCTGTTTCCCATTGCTAACGCAGGTGTTTTTGGTGTGGAAAGACGCACTCAAGAGAGCACGTGCCCTTTGTTTTTGGCTAATTAACCAGACAGCATGTTTTAAGAACTCTCATGATACTCATCTGAGAAAGGAAGAACCAGGATGATTTTCTGTAGCCACAACTGTGAGGTATGACAACTGGTTGTATTATTAGATTACTGATCTTTCTTTTGTGAAAATACATTTGAATATCACATCTGAGGAAGCTGTAACTTTTAAGGTAGTCAATTTCATATCTTTTTCAAAGATAAAAACAAACTGAATTACCCTAATTTTGCCACGTGGCCATTATGGGTTCATCGTTTAAGTTTTATAAAGGAACTAATTCCATTTCATCCAGTGTGACTTTTGTCCTTAGGGAAGCAGGGAGGACTCTCCAAGTTCTGACCTCAGTGTGCTTCCCTAATTTAAAGCCATGTTGAGGGGCCTGATCCCCAAATCCTAGGTCAGGATGAACTAACCCAAGTTGCAGCACTGGAAACTGTTATTTGCAAACATTACTGTTACCATTTAGACACACGTGCACTACCTAAGTTTTGTTTTTTTCGAGAAAAATATCCACCTACAAAAATTGCCTTGGTTAAAAACAGTTCTGCTTTGACTAACCATTTTAAGTGATGAGTGTATGCAAGGTGGACCCTTGATGAGCCAACATTGCACTGTGGATACATACCTATGTTTACGCGCTGTTAGAACAGAAGGCGCTGTATATAGAAATGTAATGTTGCTTTGAAGCAATATTTGCAAAACATGCAAACTTCTGTATTTGGAAAAAATAAAACAGGTTTTTGTTGCTGTTTATCAGTTAAATGTTATTGAATTATAAAGATTTTCACTTTTTAATGTGCATTACTTTTCTGTATCACCTTATAAAACTCTGCTTTTACATTCTAAACAGATTTATTTTTTGCAGGGAGGCAGATGCAAGCTCAAGATCCCAAGAAAGTATGCAAATACTTTAAAATGACTTTCTAATATTCAAAAGCAGAATGCCCCACAACCAGCCTCTAGCTCAGTCTGGCTCATGCTTTGTGGTACTAGCTGCAGGATTATTAGATTGTGATTGTTGAAAGCAGTGCAGGGATTGGTCTGGCCTTCATGGTATTAAGAGATGGCACCCATTGCAACTAGACCCTTTTGGGACTAGTCCAACCTGCCCATAGACCCTATTTAACTTCATCCTGGGTGGGCAGAAGCCTTAGGGAACAAATAAGAATAGTTTTTAAGATTTCAGAGCAGAGCTTCCCAATTACTCACCAAATTCCTTCTTCCCTTTCTAAATAATCACGCCTATTTTAAAAAAGGGAGCCAGTTGTAGAGACACTCATTAAAATAAGTAGCTCCGGCAATTTAAATAACCCACTGGTTCACACCAGTTTTGGTTCTTAAATCTTACCAGAGTTTAAAATTTGCAAGGAAGGAGGTGAGGGAGTCTGGAGGCACAAAGCAACTGTCCAGAGTCGGGGGGGGGGGGGGGGGGCGGGGCTGGGAAAAAACACTTCACATTTAAATAGCCCAATAGCACGGGCCTTCTGGGAAGCCTTTGTCCAAAGGGTAGAACAGAATAAGTTGGTGCCTGTATTGGCATAAAGATATGGCAGATAACCATTTAACAGCCAACTACTTTGCCCGCAGGATTCCACAGCTACCTCTGAGGCAGGACCTATCACTCTCATCTATCTTTGCAGATGGGAAAACAAAATTAGATTCTAGCTTCTAAGAGGTAGAGGTGGAAATGGAACCCAGGCACCGGGACTCCAGAGCCTGGTAACTCTGATTATGTAGCCTCCCACTAAACAAAGGAAAGGCAAAAGAGACCCTTTAGAGCACAGGAAAAAAACTTCCCAGATACGGTGGAGGGATCGACCCAGATCCAGCCCACACGTAAGAGTCCCACAAAAGCCAACAATGGCCCAGGGAATAAGAAGCAAAGGCCTTACCCTCCTAGGCTCCCGACTTGGTTTTGTCATCAGCCAGACAGGAGGTGGGAAATAGGATTGGGAACATAAACTCAGTAAAGGGTGAACGAAAGAGGCACATCAGACTACAGGAGCTGCCAAAACACGTTTTTCATTAACGCGGAGTGGGGAGACAGGCTCAGGGCCCCGGATCCGATCGTGGCCCCAGGCCACACAGAGCGGCGCAGCCGTCCTCAGCTCAGCCGCCCTCAGCTCCGCCGCTCAGCCCGTGATGCGCACATCGGTGCGGCGGCCCCGCCGCCGGGCCCGTGCTGCCTCGGGCAGGATGGCGAGCAGCTGCTCCTGCACCAGCATCTCCACGATCTGCTCCTTGGTGCGGATGTCGGGCCGCAGCCACTGGCGGGAAAGCTCCCGCAGCTGCCGGAACGCCTCCCGCGGGCCCGCCGCGTCCTGGTATCGGAACTGCCGGAAGCGCTGGCGGAACGTCTCGGGGCCGGGTCGGGAGCATCCAGGGCTCGGGGGCGAGCGCGGAGCGGCGTCGGCCAGGGGAGCAAAGCCCAGGGGCGCGGGCCCAGCGGGCAGCTCCAGGGCTGCGGAAGCTGCCTCGGGAGGCGTAGGGATCGCCTCGGGGACCGCGGCGTGGGGGCTGGAGGGTTCGGGGACAGGCGGTGAGGCCTCTGGAATCGAAAAGGAACCTGCGGAGTTACGTTCCGGGTCCGACGTCGGGCCGGCTCCATCCTGTTCCTCCGGAGGCGCTGCGGGGCTCCCAGACGGCCCGGTGGTCGCCAAGCTCTCCTCCGTTGCTGCCATGACTCCGGCTCCGCACGTCACTCTGTCCGGCAGCTATGGGCTCAGCACTGCGTCTGCGCAGGGCTGGGGCGGGGGGAGGGGAGGAACGTTCCCGACTAAAGGGCAGCGGCCGCGCGACCCTAGACAGAGGCGGACGGGGGACGGCCTGGCAGCGCAGGAAGCCTACCTGCACCAGCGAGGCGCCACGAGTGGCCGGAAGCGGAAGTCTTCAGGCTTCTCTATGATCAGGTCGGCGCTCGAGAGCTGGGAAGCCACGTCGCTGCTCGAGTGAGAGTCGCCCCCTAGCGACTTACTTCAGGAAGACGCTGAGGTCGTGGAGCCGCAAGACAATCTAAGCGTGTGGGAACCTGAGTCCGATAATGGCTCTTCGGAGCACCCGTTTCAAGAGGAGGAAGAAAAGGATGAGGAGGCGGGAAAGGAGGAAGAGAAAGTAAAGAAGGAGCACCCCGGAGGTGACGAGGTGTACTCCTCGACTGGGCTCCTTAGCTTCCTTGACCACTTCATCTTTCAGGTGACCCGCCCCTGGCCCCAAGGGCGCTCCTCCTCACTGGACCCTAGTTAGGATGATAGGGAGCCATGGGTTTGCCGGGGCTGGCACCTGGCTCGGGTAAAGCGGTGCAGCACAGCAGGCGGGGCGCTGGGGAGGGCCTGGCTCCGGGGCGACTGTGCGGTTTCGAGTCTGGACCTCCCCACTCACCGGCATGCATCCTTCACTCCTAAATCCTTCAACCATCAAACAAGGAGGGCGTGACACCTGTCTCAATGCGAGAATGACAGATACAACGTGTGTAAGATTCTCAACACACTGCGTGTCCTCTGCGGGCTCGGCTTTTAACTTAGATTAGGGGACTGTAAATGCCTTGCCCCACGGCGTGGCCAACAGCCTCATGTGTGTACTGAGCGCTTGAAATGTAGTTCGACCCAATTGAGATGTGTTGTAATGTAAAAGCCTGGATTTCAAAGATTTAGTACGAAAACATAAAATGTATGAATAACTTTATATTGATTACAGGTTGAAGTTATAGTATTTTGCATATATTAGGTCAAATAAAAAACGTTATTAAAATTAATTTCACCTGTTTCTTTTTGCTTTTGGCTACTACAAAATTTCTGTTCCCCAGCACTGAGCAGACTTCAGGCTAAGATGCCTTGGTACAGTACCCATTGCAGAGTTTATTCGCTTTGTGGCCTCAGGCAGTAATAGCACCTACCTCTCAGAGTTGTTGGATTAACTGAGTAAGCACTTGGAAAGAAAGGGCTTTTTGAGTGTTTGGTAGACTGCTATCTCTGAGCTACAGTTTTCTTATCTGTAAAATGTGGATGTAATAGAATTTACCTCATAAAGGATACGCTGAGAATTCAGTGAGATGAGGCAGGTAAAAAGCACCTAGCTCTGAAAACCCTTCAGTAAATGGTATTCTGTTTTTTTTTTTTTTAATATTTTATTTGTTATTGTGCTTTAGGTGAAAGTTTACAGCTCAAGTTAATTTTCATACAAAAATTTATACACATATTGTTATGTAACTAGTTGAAATCCCTGTAATGTGACAGCACACTCCCCCTTTCCACCCTGGGTTTCCCATGTCCATCCAACCAGCTCCTGTCCATTCGTGCCTTCTCATCCTGCCTCTGGACAGGAGCCGCCCGTTTGGTCTCCTGTATCTGCTTGGACTAAGAAGCATACTCTTCACAAGTATTATTTTCTGTTTTATAGTCCGGTCTCCTCTTTGTCTGAAGAGTGGGCTTGGGGAGTGGTTTTAGTTCTGGGTTAACAGAGCATCCGAGGGCCCTGGCTTCGAGGGTTCCTCCAGTCTCAGACCCTTAACTCTGGTCTTTTTACTAGAATTTGAGTTCTGCTCCACACTTTTCTCCTGCTCTGTCAGGGACTTTCTATTGTGTTTCCTGTCAGGGTGGTTGTTGGTGGTAACCAGGTACTACCTAGTTCTTCTGGTCTCAGGTTGATGGAGTCTCTGGTTTATGTGGCCCTTTTGTCTCTTGGGCTAATATTTTCCCTATGTCTTTGGTTTTCTTCATTCTCCTCTGCTCTAAGTGGATTGGGATCAATTGATACATCTCAGATGGCCGTTCACAAACTTTTAAGGCTCCAGACACCACTCACCGAGGTGGGATGCAGAACATTTTAATAAACTTTGTCATGCCAGTTGACCTAGATGTCCCCTGAAACTATGGTCCTCAGACCCCAACCCCTGCTACTCTGTCCCTCGAATGTTTGGTTGTGTTCAGGAAACTTCTTTGCTTTGGTCCGGTTTTGCTGATTTCCCCTGTATTGTGTGTTGTCCCTCACTTCACCTAAGGTAATTCTTGTCTACTATCTAGTTAGTGAATCCCCTTCTCCCTTCCTCCCCACCCTTGTAACCATCAAAGAATGTTTTCTTGTGTTTCAACCTTGTCTTGAGTTCTTATAATAGTGGTCTCATACAATATTTGTCCTATTGTGACTGACTACTTTTACTCAGCATAATGCCTTCTAGATTCATCCATGTGGTGATAAGTTTTGCGGATTCATCATTGTTCTTTATTGTTGTGTAGTATTCCATTGTGTGTGTACCATAATTTGTTTATCCATTCGTCTGTTGATGGGCACCTAGGTTGTTTCCATCTTTTTGCTGTTGTGAACAGTGCTGCAGTGAACATGGGTATGCATATACCTAGTCATGTGATGACTCTTATTTCTCTAGGATGTATTCCAAGGAGTGTGGTTGCTGGGTCATATGGTACTTCTATTTCTAGATTTTTTAGGAAGCGCCAAATCTATTTCCAAAGTGGTTGTACCATTTTATATTCCCACCAGCAGTGCAAAGTGTTCCAGTCTCTCCATAACCTCCCCAACATTTATTATTTTGTGTTTTTGGATTAGGGCTAGCCTTGTTAGGGTGAGATGGTATCTCATTGTAGTTTTGATTTGCATTTCTCTTGTATTCTGTTTGACAGCCAACTCACAAACAGGATTTGAATCCCCGTTTTACAGATTGAGAAACAAGCCCAGAGAAGGACAGGGGCCTATCTGAAAAGCTCTGTATAACCCTGGAAGCTCTTTGCAGTATGCGTAGACATGTTTAACAGCCAACGCACCAGTGACCCTCCCATAGGGTGTGCTCCCTCGGATAGGTAGAAGTCAGTCCTCAGTTTCCACAGCCTGAAAACCTTGAAAATCATCATACCAAAACCCAACCAAACTCATTGTCATTGATTCTGACCCCTAGCAACCCTATGGGACACAGTAGAACTGCCCCATAGGGTTTCCAAGGCTGTAAATCTTTATGGGAGCAGACTACCACATCTTTCTCCCATGGGGCGACTGGTAGGTTCAAACCACCAACCTTTCAGTTAGCAGCCAAGCACTTAACCACTGTGCCACCAGGGCTCCTGAAAGTTATCAAAATAGGCTTTTAATTATTTTAAAATCAGCTATTGACATATAAAAATTAGGTGATTTCACATACAAGTCTGGATTTCCTGCTTTCCTTGAAAAAGTGGAAGAGCTGGCCACACTGGACCTACATTCCTGCAGGTCAACAATCAGATGGAGCAGAGTAGAGTTTCCTTCCTATAGACAAGATACTGTGTTCCAGTTGGCCTCAATCCCCACCACTCCCTATTGTTCCCTGAAACAGAATGCTTACATTTATTATTGCTCTGAGGTTGTTGTTTTTCCTCACAGCTGATATTTTTGTTTTCTCAGAGGTGGTGGCTTAGTTATCTAGTGCTGCTGTAACAAAAATACCACAAATGGGTGGTTTAAAGAACAGAAATTTATTGTCTCACAGCTATGGAGGCTAGATGTCCAAAGCAGGACATCAGCATCCCCCCCATGTCAGTAGCCGTGGGTGTTCGTTGGTGTTTCTTGGCATTCCTTAGCTTGTGGACAGTTACTTACATGGTCTGTTCCCCTGTGTGTATGTGTGTGTGTGTGTGTGTGTGTGTCGATTCTGCTCTTTTTATAAGACACCACTCAAAAGGGATTAGATTTAGGATTTACCCTACTCCCCAATGATTTCATTAACATAACAAAAGAAAACCCCTATTTCCAAACAGGATCATATTTACACATACTTGGAAAGAAAGGGATTAGGATTTCAGTATATATTTTGGGGGGACACAATTCAATCCATAACAGGTGGGAAAATACAGGGCTAATTTTTTTTTTTTTATTAACTTTTTATTGAGCTTCAAGTGAACATTTACAAATCAAGTCAAACTGTCACATATAAGTTTATATACACCTTACTCCGTACTCCCACTTGCTGTCCCCCTAATGAGTCGGCCCTTCGAGTCTCTCCTTTCGTGACTGTTTTGCCAGTTTCTAACCCTCTCTACTCTCCCATCTCCCCTCCAGACAGGAGATGCCAACACAGTCTCAAGTGTCCACCTGATACAAATAGCTCACTCTTCATCAGCATCTCTCTCCTACCCACTGTCCAGTCCCTTCCATGTATGATGAGTTGTCTTTGGGAATGGTTCCTGTCCTGGGCCAACAGAAGGTTTGGGGACCATGACCGCCGGGATTCCTCTAGTCTCAGTCAGACCATTAAGTCTGGTCTTTTTGTGAGAATTTGGGGTCTGCATCCCACTGATCTCCTGCTCCCTCAGGGGTTCTCTGTTGTGCTCCCTGTCAGGGCAGTCATCGGTTGTGGCCGACTAATGTTTTTTATATCTATTGACTTTAAACCTTTACTTCCCTTGCCTGGTCCTTAGGCAGCTGGGTTTGCTGAGCAAACCAACAGTCCTATTCCCTGTGTGTTAACAGGCAGTCGGTGTTCAGTGCAAAGGGAGCCCACCAACTGCTTCTGCAAGGGTGAGGAGGCATGGGAGGCTTCACAGGGGAGGGGGCCTTTAAGCTGAGACTCAAGAAGAAAAAGGTTGGAGTTAGGGAGCATTCCAGGTAGAAGGCACTGTGCCTGACTGTACAAAGGCACAAGTGAGTGGTAGCAAAACTTTGTGGAAGCTGCAGGCTAGACAGGGTAGTGGCTGAGGTCTGAGGAGGGGTGAGAGAGATGGTTGGAAGGTTGGTGGTGGCCAAGTCATAAACAGCCTAGAATTCCATGTTGAAAAATTTAGTCCGTGTCCTCTTGTGAAAAAGAATGAACTCTTGTGGTACTTGGAATCATGGAATGTTAGATCTCTAGTCCATTTCTTCATCTCTGTTAGAATCATGAAATATTAGAGATGGAAGGAGGGACCTAGGATCTATTACATGTAATCGATCTTAGAGATCTATTAAAATCACGGAATGTTTGGCCAGAAGCAGCCTTAGAGATCAAATTAAAAAAAAATCCAATTCTGTTATTCTTAATCCTTTGTGGGGCAGTAAACCCCCAGATTCTGAAAAGTTATAATACCTCTCCCTAGAAGAGAGATGCACTTAACACATTTCTGCATATAACTTCGGGTAATTTACAGATATACTTAAACCCATCCAGAGACCCTATGTTAAGTTTAGAATATATATTGATGTATATTCCATTCTTCTGAATTTTGCAGATTAAGGAATCAAAACACCAAGAAACGGAATGGGCCAAAATCAAAAGCTTTGTAAGTAGTTCCATGAGAACAGATGTTTTTTCTTCATTTATAATTATTGCCATTTTATTCATCTGGCTAAGAGACCTAGAGGTAATTTGAAGTTTCCATTTCTTTTTTATAGTTCTTTCATCAAGAGTTCAAGTGTCCTTCGGTTACATAAGCTTCTTAGTCATAACCAAACACCTTGAGGGACTGAGTCACTTCGCTTGAGCACTTAGGACCATAGTCTCGGGGGATATCTAGGTCAATTGGTGTAACACAGTCCATAAAAGCAATGTTTTACATCCTACTTTGGTGAATAGTGACTGGGGTCTTAAAAGCTTACAAGTGGCCATCTAAGATACAACTACTGGTCTCTTCCTGTCTGGAACAAAGAAGGGCGAAGAAAATCAGAGTCTCAGGGAAACAATTAATCCAGAGGACCAATGGACCACTGAACCATAGCCTCCACTAGCTTGAGACCAGAAGAGCTAGATGGTGCCCAGCTACCACTACCTACTGCTCTGGTAGGGATCACAGTAGAAAGTCCTGGACAGAGTGGGAGAAAAATGTAGAACAAAATTCAAATTCTTAAAAAAGACCAGACTTACTGGTCTGATGGAAACTGGTGGAACCCCCAAGATTATGGCCCTTAGACACCTCCAGACCTGGAACTGAGCCCACTCCCAGAAATCACCTTTCAGGAAATCACCTTTCAGCCAAACAATAGACTGGCCTATGAAGTAAACAGTAACACCCGTGAGGAACATGCTTCTCAGAAAAATCAACCACACAAGACCAAATGGGCAGCATTTGACCAAAAACAAAGCACAGAAGGCAGGGATGGGCAGGAAAGATGGGCAAATGGGGAACCCAGGGAGGAAGTGGGTAAAGTGCTGACGCATAGAGAGGATAGCAACTAATGTGATGACACAAAATGTGTACAGATTATTGAACGGGAAACTAATTTATGCTGTAAACTTTCACCCAAGCCACAATAAAATGTTAAAAAAAAAATTTAAGTGCCCTCAATGCCCTCATAAGCTGGTTACACATTATTTTATTGAATCTTATTTTTAAAAATCTTCAATTGTTGGTGTGTGTGTGACACAAATAATGTGTTCATTAGAAAGTATGTCTAAGCAAAAAGCAATAAAACACAAACCACACAGAAATAAGCATAGTTAAGTATTTGATATAAGGAGTCCTGGTGGCAGGTGAAATGGTTAATCACTCGTCTGCTAAGAGAAAGGTTGGAAGTTTGAACCTACCCGGCAGCTCCCTGGAAGAAAAGACCTGCCAATCTGCACCTATAAAGATCACAGCCTAGAATGCCCTATGGGGCAGTTCTACTCTGCCACATGGGTTCGCAATGACTTGAAATAGACTCGATGGCACCTAACAACAAAAGCAACAACAAGTGTTTGATATATGTATGAATGCATACACACACACATGCACACAATTTGGGATTTTCTCCTACATGTTTGAGCTGATACTAAATATGCTGTTTTGTAACCTGTTGTCTTACTTCACCATATGGAATGAGCATCTTTCCACGCATATGTATAAAACTTCCCAATTGAGATATAAACCTGGAAAATGGGTCAAAATGCAAAATCCAGTGAGATGCTTGGTAACAAGGAAACCACTTAGAACAAAATGCCCCCAGATGAATAAAAGTAAAATGAGGGTCAAAGATATATCAGAAAATGCTAACACAAAGCAGGGGCCAGATTCTAATATCAGACAAAAAGAATCCAAAGCAATTTGGAATTCTTATGACTCCTAGTTCAGTGCTCAGATCATATTACCCAAAAACCCATTGCCTTTGAGTTGATTCTGACTCATGGCGACCCTATAGGACAGCGTAGAGCTGCCCCATAGAGTTTCCAAGGAGCAGCTGGTACATTCAAACTGCCGACCCCGTGGGTAGCAGCCTGAGCTCTTAACTATTGTGCCACCAGGGTTTCCAAGAGGATGTTGTTCCCTGACTGGGAGTTGAGTTCTGGCTGAGGGCATGAGAACGCCAAATCCTTACCACTAGATCACCAGGGAGCTTCGGATCATATTAGGCCTTTGTATTATCACTGAATGGGTGCTCACATGGGAAGAGATCATGAATCATCCCATCTCTTATCATAAATCACTATCACTTAGCTTCCAGCACAGGGCCTGCGGTGGATTGCGGTCCATCCCTGTGAAAGGAGAGCTCTAATACAATTCTCAGGCTCTTTCAGTCGGTGACATTGTGTCTTTTGATGGCATGCTGTTGTGGAAAAGAAGCATGAATACTCTTTTTTTTTTTTAGCTTTTTATTTTGAAATAATTATAAATTTACAGGTTGTTGTTATTGTGCTGTTGTTGTTAGGTGCCGTCGAGTCGGTTCCGACTCATAGCGACCCTATGCACAACAGAACAAAACACTGCCCGGTCCTGCGCCACCCTTACAATCATTGTTATGCTTGAGCTCATTGTTGCAGCCACTGTGTCAATCCACCTCATTGACCACTGACCCTGTACTCTGCCAAGCATGATGTCCTTCTCCAGGGACTGATCCCTCCTGACAACATGTCCAAAGTATGTAAGATGCAGTCTTGCCATCCTTGCTTCTAAGAAGCATTCTGGTTGTACTTCTTCTAAGACAGATTTGTTCTTTCTTTCGGCAGTCCATGGTATATTCAATATTCTTCGTCGCCACCACAATTCAAAGGTGTCAGTTCTTCTTCGGTCTTCCTTATTCTTTGTCCAGCTTTCACATGCATATGATGCAATTGAAAATACCATGGCTTGGGTCAGGCGCACCTTAGTCTTCAGGGTGACATCTTTGCTCTTCAACACTTTAAAGAGGTCCTTTGCAGCAGATTTACCCAATGCAATGTGTCTCTTGATTTCTTGACTGCTGCTTCCATGGCTGTTGATTGTGGATCCAAGTAAAATGAAATCCTTGACAACTTCAACCTTTTCTCTGTTTATCATGATGTTGCTCATGGGTCCAGTTGTGAGGATTTTTGTTTTCTTTATGTTGAGGTGGAATCCATACTGAAGGCAAATTTACAGGAAGTTGTAAAAATAGTACAGAGAAGTCTCATGTACCTTTCACCCAGTTTCCCCAATGTTAACATCTTTCCTTAACTACAGTACAATATCAAAACATTGGTAGAATTCACAGACCTTGTTCAGATTTCACATGTACTTGTGTGTATGTGTGTGTGTAGAGGTGTATGCAATTTTATCACATGTGTAGATACATGCAACTACCACCACAATCAAGACGTAGAACTGTTTGATCAGCACATTTTTCGTGGTGCCTTTTTATAATTACATCTGTTCCCCTCCCGTCTCCTTCCCTCCATCCTTATCTCCTGGCTACAACTAATCTGTCCTCCATCTCTGTAATTTTGTCGTTTTGAGAATGTTGTATATATGGAATCATACAGTCTTTTGGGATTGGCTTTATTCACTCAGCGTAATTCCCTGGAGATTCATGCAGGGAGTATATCAATACATAGCTGGCTCCTTTTTATTGCTGAGTAGTATTCCATGGTGTAGATGTACCGCAGTTTGTTGAGCCATCACCTGTTGAGGGATATTTGGATTGTTTCCAATTTGGGAATATTACAAATAAACCTGCTATGAATTTTTTTATAATGTGGTCTTGGGTAAGTCATATAATCTTTCTTAGTCTGAGAATAAGAACTACTACACAGGATGGCTCCGTAAAGTCAATGAGGAAATATATACATAAGAGAATTGGTTCAGGGTCTGGCACAAAGTATGCATTTAGTAATCCTTTTAAATGGTAATAATTATGAAAGGGATAATACTTATTTGAATGTGTAAGTTCTAGTATATGATATTAAAAAAGTCACAGGCATTGCTATTATCATCATCACTATTATTAGCCATTTTGAGCATCTGCATGTACAGGACACTTTATTTACAGGAGAGAAATTGAGGTCTCGAGAGATTAATTAGTTTTCTCAAGTTCAGCCAATAAATGGCACACTTGGAATTGAAACCCAGGTTTAACCTGGAAACCAAAGGAAGCTGTGGAATGATTTAAGCAGAGGAGGGATGTGATCAGGAGTTGTTTTAGGAGACTCATTCTGAATGCACTGTAAAGAATGTTTTCCTTATTGCTGAATATTTAGATTGTTTCTAATTTTCCATTATTAAAATAACAAAGTGACACATTTAGTGCTTAAAGCTTTTTTTGTATTTTGTAATACAATTGTCTGTGGTTATCACATCTATTTGGTTTCTGAATTTGAAAAGCTAGAGTTCTGATAGCAAGGGTTTGAATAGCAAGGGATACCTGTATTTCCTTAGGCTGTATTTCCAGAACAGAAATTAATGAATGAAATCTTTTTATATATATTACCACCTTGCTTTCTGTAGAAATGCATTTGATTCATAGAACCTTAGTACAACCCCTTTACTTCACAAATGTACAAACTAAAGTTCAGAGAAGGAAAGTACAAGTTCAGGGTAGAATTCAGGGCTCAGCA
The DNA here is from genome assembly GCF_030014295.1 of Loxodonta africana. Taxonomy (NCBI): domain Eukaryota; kingdom Metazoa; phylum Chordata; class Mammalia; order Proboscidea; family Elephantidae; genus Loxodonta; species Loxodonta africana. Next base: position 35,160,234 of record NC_087365.1, read on the forward strand.
ACGTATGAGAGTTTTAGTTGCTCTGTATCCTCACCGGCATTTGGTATTCTCAGATTTTTAAAAAGCCAATGGAATAAATGCTGTTCTGCTGCTATTCATAAGGCTTTCATTCTGTGGTACATAGGGTCACTATGAGTTGGAACCGACTCAATGGGCAGCACCTAACAACAACTGTTGGGATGAATGTGTAGTGGTATCTCATTTTGGTTTTAATTTAAAATTTTTTAATAACTAAAGGTGTTGAGCGTCTTTTCATATACTTTTTTGCTTCCAATATATCTTCTTTGGTAAAGTGTTAAATCTTTTGCACATTTTAAAAATTGGCCTGTTTGGCCCAAACCAGCTGGTAATAGGACATAAGTGATTCAAAGGCTGGAACAATCAAGACAGAGGAATCTAGTAGCCCATCTGCATATATTGAAAGAAAACAAAACAAGATAACACTCAGTGAACAAATATAAAATAAATCATTACAATATCTTATAGATGGCTTAGAGACAGCAGTCGATATCAAACCACATAAAGAAGCAGACCATGATTGCTTCTACAACTCCCCAAATTAAAGAATCAAAATCTTTCCCAAATGAAGATACAATCCTGGAATTGCCAGATGCAGAATATAAAAAACTGGTATACAGAATGCTTCAAGACATCAGGGATGACCTCAGAAATGAAATAAGGCAATCTACAGAAAAAGCCAAAGAACACACTGATAAAGCAGTTGAAGAAATCAAAAAGATTATTCAAGAACATAGTGGAAAAATTAATAAGCTGCCAGAATCCGTAGAGAGACAGCATTCAGAAATCCAAAAGATTAACAGTAAACTTACGGAGTTAGAAAACTCAATAGGAAGTCAGAGGAGCAGAATCGAGCAACTGGAATGCAGAGTGGGGGAGTTGGAGGATAAGGCAATTGACTCCTATATAGTTGAAGAAAAATCAGATAAAAGAATTTTAAAAAATGAAGAAACCCTAAGAATCATGTGGGACTCTATCAAGAAGAATAACTTGCATGTGATTGGAGTTCCAGAACAGGGAGGGATAACAGAAAATACAGAAAGAATAGTTGAAGATCTGTTGGCAGAAAACTTCCCTGGCATCATGAAAGATGAAAGGATATCCATCCAAGATGCTCACTGAACCCCATATAAGACTGATCCAAAAAGAAAATCACCAAGGCATATTATCATCAAACTTGCCAAAACCAAAGATAAAGAGAAAATTTTAAAAGCAGCCAGGGATAAAAGAAAAGTCTCCTGTAAAGGAGAATCAATAAGAATAAGTTCAGACTACTCAGCAGAAACCATGCAGTCAAGAAGGCAATGGGATGACATGTATAGAGCACTGAAGGAGAAAAACTGCCAGCCAAAGATCATAAAAAAAAAATATATATATATATATATATATATATATATCCAGCAAAACTCTCTCTCAAATATGAAGGTGAAATTAAAACATTTACAGATAAACACAAGCTTAGAGAATTTGCACAAACCAAACCAAACCTGCAAGAATTACTAAGGGAAATTGTTTGGTAAGAAAATCAATAATATCAGATACCAGCACAACACAAGGTCACAGAACAGAACATCCTGATATCAACTGAAATAGGGAAATCACAAAAACAAATTAAGATTAATTTTAAAAAGAAAAAAATACTCAAAACAGGGAATCATTGAAGTCATTATGTAAAAGATCACAATAATCAAAAAGAAGGACTAAATACAGGAGGCATAGATCTTCCATATGGAGAGGAAAACAAGGCGATATAGGATAAGACAAGTTAGGTTTTTACTTAGAAAAATAGGGGTAAATATTAAGGTAACCACAAAGAGGTCTAAGAATTCCATAATTCAAAATAAAAACCAGGAAAAACATAACAACTCAGCAAACAAATTCAACTACTATGAAAATGAGGGACACACAATTTACAAAGAAAAACTTCTCAGCACAAAAAAGTAAGTGGAAAAATGAAATTGTCAATAACACACACAAAAACGCATCAAGATGACAGCACTAAACTCATACTTATCTTTAATTACGCTGAATGTAAATGGACTAAATGCACCAATAAAGAGACAGAGAGTCTCAGACTGGAAAAAGAAACACGATCTGTCTATATGCTGCCTACAAGAGACACACCTTAGACTTAGAGACACAAACAAACTAAAACTCTTAAGGATGGAAAAAAATATATCAAGCAAACAGCAATCAAAAAAGAGCAGGAGTGGCAATATTAATTTCTGACAAAATAGACTTTAAAGTTAAATCCACCACAAAGGATAAAGAAGGACACTACATAATAATTAAAGGCACAATTTACCAGGAAGATAAAACCATATTAAATATTTATGCACCCAATGACAGGGCTGCAAGATACATAAAACAAACTTTAACAGAACTGAAAACTGAGATAGACACCATCACAATTATGCTAGGAGACTTCAACACACCACTTTCGGAGAAGGATAGGACTTCCAGTAAGAAGCTCAATAGAGACAGGGAAGACCTAATTGCTACAATCAACCAACTTGACCTCATAGACTTATACAGAACACTCCACCCAACAGCTGCAAAGTATACTTTTTTCCTAGTGCACATGGAACATTCTCTAGAATAGATCACATATTAGGTCATAAAACAAACCTTTGCAGAATCCAAAACATCGAAATATTACAAAGCATCTTCTCAGACCACAAGGCCATAAAAGTGGAAATCAATAACAGAAAAATCAGGGAAAAGAAATCAAATAGTTGGAAACTGAACAATACCCTGCTCAAAAAAGACTGGGTTATAGAAGACATTAAGGAGGGAATAAAGAAATTCATAGAATGCAATGAGAATGAAAACACTTCCTTTCAAAACCTCTGGGACATAGCAAAAGCAGTGCTCAGAGGTCAATTTATATCAATAAATGCACACATACATAAAGAAGAAAGAGCCAAAATCAGAGAACTGTCCTTACAACTTGAACAAATAGAACGGGAGCAACAAAAGAATCCATCAGGCATCAGAAAAAAACAAATAATAAAAATTAGAACTGAACTAAATGAATTAGAGAACAGGAAAACAATTGAAAGAATTAACAAAGCCAAAAGCTGGTTCTTTGAAAAAATTAACAAAATTGATAAACCATTGGCCAGACTGACTAAAGAAATACACGAAAGGAAACAACCCGAATAAAAAATGAGATGGGCCATATCACAACAGACCCAACTGAAATTAAAAGAATTATATCAGATAATTATGAAAAATTGTACTCAAACAAATTTGCAAACCTAGAAGAAATGGATGAATTCCTAGAAAAACACTACCTACCTAAACTAACACAATCAGAAGTAGAACAACTAAATAGACCCATAACAAAAAAAGAGATTGAAAAGGTAATCAAAAAACTCCCAACAAAAAAAAGCCCTGGCCCGGACAGCTTCACTGCAGAGTTCTACCAAACTTTCAGAGAAGAGTTAACGCCACTACTACTAAAGGTATTTCAAAGCATAGAAAATGACGTAATACTATCTAACTCATTCTGTGAAGCCAGCATATCCCTGATACCAAAACCAGGTAAAGACACCACAAAAAAAGAAAATTACAGACCTATATCCCTCATGAACATAGATGCAAAAATCCTCAATAAAATTCTAGCCAAAAGAATTCAGCAACATATCAAAAAAATAATCCACCACGACCAAGTGGGATTTATAGCAGGTATGCAAGGCTGGTTTAATATTAGAAAAACCATTAATGTAATCCACCATATAAATAAAACAAAAGACAAAAACCACATGATCTTATCAATTGATGCAGAAAAGGCATTTGACAAAGTCCAACACCCATTTATGATAAAAACTCTCAGCAAAATAGGAACTGAAGGAAGATACCTCAACATAATAAAGGGAATCTATACAAAGCCAACAGCCAACATCACCCTAAATGGTGAGAGCCTGAAAGCATTTCCCTTGAGAACGGGAACCAGACAAGAATGCCCTTTATCACCACTCTTATTCAACATTGTGCTAGAGGTCCTAGACAGAGCAATTAGGCTAGACAAAGAAATAAAGGGCATCCAGATTGGCAAGGAGGAGGTAAAATTATCTCTATTTGCAGATGACGTGATCTTATACACAGAAAACCCTCAGGAATCCTCCAGAAAACTACTGAAACTAATAGAGGAGTTTGGCAGAGTCTCAGATTTTAAACATACAAAAATCACTTGGATTCCTGTACGTCAACAAAAAGAACATCAAAGAGGAAATCACCAAATCAATACCATTCACAGTAGCCCCCAAGAAGATAAAATACTTAGGAATAAATCTTACCAAAGATGTAAAAGACCTATACAAAGAAAACTACAAAGTACTAGTGCAAGAAACTAAAAAGGACCTACTTAAGTGGAAAAACATACCTTGCTCATGGATAGGAAGACTTAACATAGTAAAAATGTCTGTTCTACCAAAAGCCGTCTATACATACACTGCACTTCCGATCCAAATTCCAGCGAAATTTTTTAATGTGATGGAGAAACAATCACCAACTTCATATGGAAGGGAAAGAAGCCCCGGATAAGTAAAGCATTACTGAAAAAGAAGAAGAAAGTGGAAGGCCTCACTCTACCTGGTTTTAGAACACATTATACAGCCACAGTAGTCAAAACAGCCTGGTACTGGTACAACAACAGGCACATAGACCAATGGAACAGAATTGAGAGCCCAGATATAAATCCATCCACATATGAGCAGCTGATATTTGACAAAGGCCCAGTGTCAGTTAATTGGAGAAAAGATAGTCTATTTAACAAATGGTGCTGGCATGACTGGATATCCATTTGCAAAAAAATGAAACAGGACCCATACCTCACACCATGCACAAAAACTAACTCCAAGTGGATCAAAGACCTAAACATAAAGACTAAAACAATAAAGGTCATGGAAGAAAAAATAGGGACAACGTTAGGAGCCCTAATACAAGGCATAAACCGAATACAAAACATTACCAAAAATGACGACGAGAAACCAGATAACTGGAAGCTCTTAAAAATCAAACATCTATGCTCATCTAAAGACTTCACCAAAAGAGTAAAAAGACCACCTACAGATTGGGAAAGAATTTTCAGCTATACCATCTCCGACCAGTGCCTGATCTCTAAAATCTATATGATTCTGTTAAAACTCAACCACAAAAAGACAAACAACCCAATCAAAAAGTGGGCAAGGGATATGAACACACACTTCACTAAAGAAGATATTCAGGCAGCTGACAGATACATGAGAAAATGCTCTCGATCATTAGCCATTAGAGAAATGCAAATTAAAACTATGATGAGATTCCATCTCACTCCAACAAGGCTGGCATTAATCCAAAAAACACAAAATAATAAATGTTGGAGAGGTTGTGGAGAGATTGGAACTCTTATACACTGCTGGTGGGAATGCAAAATGGTACAACCACTTTGGAAATCAATCTGGCGTTTCCTTAAAAAGTTAGAAATAGAACTGCCATACAACCCAGAAATCCCACTCCTTCGAATATATCCTAGAGAAATAAGAGCCTTTACACGAACAGATATATGCACACCCATGTTTATTTCAGCACTGTTTACAATAGCAAAAAGCTGGAAGCAACCAAGGTGTCCATCAACGGATGAATGGATAGATAAATTATGGTATAGTCACACAATGGAATACTACGTACGCATTGATAAAGAACGGTGAGGAATCTGTGAAACATTTCATAACATGGAGGAACCTGGAAGGCATTATGCTGAGTGAAATTAGATGCAAAAGGATAAATATTGTATAAGACCACTATTATAAGATCTTGAGAAATAGTTTAAACTGAGAAGAACACATTCTTTTGTGGTTATGAGAGGGGGGAGGGAGGGAGGGTGGGTGGGAGAGAGTTATTTACTGATTAGTTAGTAGATAAGAACTGCTTTAGGTGAAGGGAAGGACAATAGTCAATACACGGAAGGTCAGCTCAACTGGACTGGACCAAAAGCAAAGAAGTTTCCTGGATAAACTGAATGCTTTGAAGGTCAGCGGAGCAAGGGCGGGGGTTTGGGGACTATGGCTTCAGGGGACATCTAAGTCAATTGGCAAAATAAATTCTATTAAGAAAACATTCTGCATCCCACTTGGAATTGTGGCGTCTGGGGTCTTAAATGCTAACAAGCGGCCATCTAAGATGCATCAATTGGGCTCAACCCACCTGGATCAAAGGAGAATGAAGAACACCAAGGTCACAAGATAATTATGAGCCCACGAGACAGAAAGGGCCATGTGAACTAGAGACTTACATCATCCTGAGACCAGAAGAACTAGATGGTGCCCAGCCACAATCGATGACTGCCCTGACAGGGAGCACAACAGAGAACCCCTGAGGGAGCAGGAGAACAGTGGGATGCAGACCCCAAATTCTCATAAAAAGACCAGACTTAATGGTCTGACTGAGACTAGAAGAATCCCGGTGGTCATGGTCCCCAAACCTTCTGTTGGCCCAGGACAGGAACCATTCCCAAAGACAACTCATCAGAGATGGAATGGACTGGACAATGGGTTGTAGAGAGATGCTGATGAAGAGTGAGCTACTCGTATCAGATGAACACTTGAGACTGTGTTGGCATCTCCTGTCTGGAGGGGAGATGGGAGGGTAGAGAGGGTTAGAAACTGGCAAAAGGGTCACGAAAGGAGAGACTGGAAGCAGGGAGCGGGCTCACTCATTGGGGGAGAGCAGATGGGAGTGTGTAGTAAGGTGTATATAAGTTTGTATGTGAGAGACTGACTTGATTTGTAAACTTTGACTTAAAGCACAATAAAAATTATTTTTAAAAAATTGGGCTGTTTGTTCTCTTACTGTTAATTTCTAAGGGTTCTTTATATATTCTGGTTACAAGTCTTTTGTCAGATATGTGATTTGCAGAATTTTTCTCTTGGCCTGTGACTTGTCCTTTCATTCTTTTTACAGTGTCTTTCTTGGCAAAATTTTTTAGTTTTATCATTTTTTTCTTTTATGGATCATGCTTTTTGTGCCAAATCTAAGAACTCTGCTCTATACAAAGTCATAAAGATCTTTATCTTATGTTTTCTTCTAGATGTTTTATAGTTTTGGGTTTTACATTTAGGTCTGTGATCCATTTTTTTTTAGGAATTTTTATTGTTCTTTAAGTGAAAGTTTACAAAGCAAGTCAGTCTCTCACATAAAAACTTAAGTATACCTTGCTACATACTCCCAATTACTCTCCCCCTAGCCTGCTGTCTCCCTCCACTCTCTCTTTTCGTGTCCATTTTGCCAGTTTCTAACCCCCGCCACCCTCTCATCTACCCTCCTTTGTGATCCATTTTGAGTTAATTTTTGTACAAGATGTGAGGTATGGGATGTTGTAGTTGTTGTTAGGTGCTGTCAAGTTGCTTCTGAATCATAGCAACCCTATAAGACAGAGTAGAACTGCCTCAGAGGGTTTCCAAGGAGCAGCTGGTGGATTTGAACTGGTGACCTTTTGGTTAGAGCCGAGCTCTTAAACATTATGCCAACAGGGCTCCAATGGTATTAGTTAAAGTACATTTTTTTTTTATATGGATGTCCAATTATTCCAGCACCACTTGCTGAAAAGATTATCTTTTCTCCATTAAATTGTCCTTACACCTGTCAAATCAATTGACCATATTTATGTGGGTCTATTTATGGATCTGTTGTTTCACTGATGCATGAGTATATCCTTTCATGATTCCACACTGCCTTTATTACTGTAGATTTATACTAAATCTTGAAATCAGGTAGTGTGTCTTCCAACTTTGTTCTTTTTCAAAATTGTTTTGGTATTTCTAATTCCTTTCCCTTTCTATATAAAGTTTAGATTCAGTTTGTCAACATTTAAAAAATCTCCCTGTGATTTGATTGCGATTGCACTGATTCTTTAGATCAATTTGGAAGGAATTGACATCTTAACAATATTAAGTCTTCCAGTCCATGAACATGGTGTATCTCTCCATTGATTTAGGTGTTCTTTAATTTCTTACGTCAGTGTTTTGTAATTTTCAGCTTACAGAGCCTGTACATATTTTGTTAGATTTATACCTAAGTAGTTCATGTTTTTTAGTGCTGCTGTAAGTGGTATTATTTTTAGATTTTCAATTGTTTATTGCTAATTGATTTTTGTATATTGACTTGTGTCCTGCATCTTCATTAAAACAGGAAACTCACCATCATTAGGGTTATTTCAAGTTTTCACCACCCCTCTCCCTAATCTTCCTGCAATTATTTACTTTCCAGAGTTCCAAGTTAGTTGCTTTTTGTATTTTGTGTCCAGAGTTTTTAGTTAGGATGAGTGGGAGAGAAAGGCTATAGTGGTGTTACCCTATCTTGGCCAGCACTGGAGCTTATTGTTTATCCTGATGCTCAAACTACCCCCAAATTTGACCAGAGGGAGCCTCTTCATGGTGGCTTCTGTGTCCATTTGACATGACCCATCATTTTTTGAGCACTTTCTTAATTTATAGCACAAGATGTTCAAGACTCATCTTGTACCTTTCTTGTCTCAGTTCTGGAATGGTGTGTAGAAACCAAGATCCAGGCACTAGGTTTGTTAATTGCTGCAGGGGTAATCACTGCTCCCAGGTCCTCTCATGGAAGCAGCTAGGGTATACATGTGGCCAAGAGCTCAGCTGCTAATCAAAAGGGTTGGCAGTTCGAATCTACCAGCCACTCCTTGGAAACCCTATGAGGCAGTTCTACTCTGTCTTACAGGGTCGTTATGATTCAGAATCGACTTGACGGCAACAGGTTTGGGTTTTGTTTTTGTTTTTTGATACATACATTTATATTTGTATTTATTTCTATATCCATCTATATATATTGAAATCCATGAGTTCATATCAACACCTCCAACTCTAATCCAATGCCACAGGGAGTCGTAAAAGAAAAAAAATTGATGATTAAAAACTTTTGCTGGTTTATTCTGTTTTCTCCCTTTCCGTATATTTAACTCCCTTTTCCAACAGAGAGAAGCTTGGCTGTCATCATCTTCTTTGATCAATCCTTCTAAATGTAACCAGTCTCGTGTTGTTGGCTGCTCTTCCCTACTCCCCCATCCCACCCCCATCATCCTCACCCTGTGTGGGCTCAGATACCATGTCCTTGCCCACCACAGCCTCCCAACTCCACCCCCAGGCAGATGCCTACCTTGCTGTCCCCCACCCCACCGTGGCTTCTAGATTGAATTATTCAGGAAGGGAAGGTGGAAGGGGAGATATATATATATTTTTTTTAGTATGAGGTATTAAGTAGAAAATTTTGACATAAATTACCAGTGGACAAGAGATTCAAATTTTCAGCAGATTTGCTAATCCTATAATTTCATTTACATTCACACACATCACACCACATACATCGTTCAGGGGCCAGCTGTGATCCTGGTGACAGGCAAGCAGCTTCAGCTTCGGAGGTGGTTTGGATAAAAAGCCCCCAGGACGACGCAGTTCCTGTTTTTTTTAAATATCAAGTCCAAGAAGCTTGCTCTGGTCTCTCTGCTGACTTTATTAACTTCTCTTTGGTAACCGTTTTTTGTTTTTTTTTTTAATTCTGCTTTAGGTGAAGTTTACAAATCAAGTCAGTCTCTTATACAAAAAGACATTCATACCCCACCGTGCATCCCAGCTGCTCTCCCCTTAATGAGACAGCACATTCCTCCTCTCTACCCTCTATTGCCTGTGTCCATTCAACCAGCTCCTGACACTCTCTTCCTTCTCATCTCGCCACCAGACAGGAGTACCCACATGGTCTCATGTGTCTACTTGAGCCACGAAGTTCAGGCCTTACCAGCATCATTGTCTATCTTATAGTCCAGGCCAATCCCTGTCTGTAGAGTTGGCTTCAGGAATGGTTCCAATCTTGGGCCATCAAAGGGTCCGGGGACCATAACCATTAGGGTCCCTCCAGTCTCAGTAAGACCATTAAGCCTGGCCTTTTTACAAGAATTTAAGATCTGCATCCCATTGTTCTCCTGCTTCATCAGGGATTCTCTGTTGTGTTCCCTGTTGGGGCGGTGATCTGTAGTAGGCAGTCACCACCTAGTTCTTCCAGTCTCAGGCTGGTGGAGTCTCTGGTTTATGGGGCCCTTTTTTGGCTCTTAGGCTCATATTTGCCTTGTGTCTTTGGTGTTGAGACCAATTTATGCATCTTAGATGGCCCCTTGCTAGTGTTTAAGACCTTAGATACCTCTCACCAAAGTGGGATGCAGAACGTTTCCTTAATACATTTTGTTATGCCAATTGACTTAGATGTCCTCTGAAACCATGGTCCCCAGACCCCTGTCCTGCTACTCTGGACTTCGAAGCATTTGGTCGTATTCAGGAAACTGCTTTTGGTTTAGTCCAGTTGTACTGACTATCCCTGTATTTGATAACCAGTTTATCAAATGTATTTCATCTTGGGGTAAAGATCTGTTTTATCTTTTAATGATTTGATGTGCTTGAGATATCTAGACCAGGTTTTTTTTAAAATCTAACTGGACTATGTAATTAGCTCAGTTGTTATTAATTCTCGTTTCTGATAAACCAGTGCAAACTCAGAGTCCTAGATACTTCGTCAACCTTTGCCTTTCTCCCTTTTCCTTGCTTTGTATTCAATTACCAATCTTCTAGTTCCCACTCAGTTTTCAGTTAACCTACTTTTGTTATGGTGCTCTACCAGCAACTCGGCTCTCTCTTTATTTTCTTTAGAAGATCTGTTCTTATAGTTTATGGTTACATGTGTTGCTTTTTGCCCTGAATTGATTTTGTTTTGTTTCTCAACAATATATTCATTTATTTTGAATGGGTAATATAAATACCTGGAGTTCCAGGGTGTTGCATATGGTTAATGTACTCAGCTGCTAACCAAAAGGTTGGCAGTTCAAGTCCACCCAGAGGTGCCTTGGAAGAAAGGCCTGGTGATCTATTTCTGAAAACTCAGCCACTGAAAACCCTATGGAACACAGTTCTACTCTGATGCATAGGGTCTCCATGAGCTGGAGTCAACAACTGGTTTGGTTTCTTAATACATATACCTAGTACAAAAAATTAAAAACCAAGAAAGTGTAATTGGTATAGTCTTACCTGATTATTATTAGCTGTTTATATATTTAAATATGCTTATACATCTGTTTCTTGGTTTATCAGTTTTACAAGTTATCTTAAGACTTGCCGCTGTAAAAGTTGAAGAAACCCACATATTTACAATACTTCCCAATTTCTCTCTGTCTCTACTTCCATACATGTTAGTAATATTATTTTTATATTGTTGCAGTTTGTATTCTTGCATTCTGTTTCGTGACTATTACTTGACATTATAATATATATTTATATATTCTATATAGTATATACATTATACACATATTTGTTTATAAATGAGCTGATGGTCACCTCCATTAGAAGGCGACTGGGGCTCACTCCTGCTGGGTCTGTCTGAGGAATCAAAGAGAATGCACCTCAGAACTGTCCTGTCAAGGGACAGAGAAGCTTTGGTATTTATCCACCTGTCCCTCATTTGTTGAGGGTAGCCCCCGAGGGTGTTAAATCCTTGGTCCCTCCAGGCTGTTGTGTACATGGCGCCTAAGAGAGTACTCAGGCTGAGAAGCAGAAGGACAAAAGCACTTCAGGTGACGAGCTGTCACCACGCAGGGGACTGTCCACAACTGCGGATGAACTCAGAGATGGGCCAAGGGCATCAACAGTGTTGGCCACAACATTGGAAAACAAACTTCAGACCACCAAGAGACAAATGGAGAAACTGGGGCTAAAGGACAAAAAAGTCAGCATTGAATCCCTTTAATCTAAGACTACAAGAAAACAGTTGTGGGGTTATATGATTCCTTTATCATTCAACAAGTATTTATTTACTTATTGGTGCCTTATACCACCATTCCTGGCACATGGATACAGCAGTAAACCAGGCAGACAAAAATCCCTGTCCTTGTAGAGCTTATGAGAACTATATCCCTTGGCTCCTGGTATGCTCCAAAATATTTGTTTTTACACATGAACAATAGTTTGGGTATGAAATTCATGGGCCACACTTTCTTTTCTTGTGGATTTTTTAGGAACTTCTCTGCTGTCTTCTAGCATTGAATATTGCTATGGGAAAGTCTGAGCCAGTTTGAATCCACCCCACCCTCCCTTTATAGGGAACCATTTGCCTGGATGTCCAATGCATTCTTTCCATAGATTTGAAATCCAGTGACTTTACTAGGATATGGCTTGACATATGAATATACTCCAGTTTTTTCCTGACACAGTGTGCCCTTTCAGTATGTAAATCTGAGCCTTAGTTTCTGGAAAACTTTCTCAAAAATTTTTTTCCTGTTCCAATTATTTTATGTTTTTACTCAGGGATGTCGGATATCCTTCATCTAGCTGCCATAGTGATCGCGTTCTCTCTGTTCCCTTTCCTTAAATTAAAAACTATTTTTGAAACATTACGTACATATATACAGAAGAGTGCACACATCATCCTTGTATAGCTTGATGAATCTTTACAAAGTAAACACACTCATGTCTTCACCACCCAGAGGAAGATATTAGAACATTTTCGAACCCCCAAAGCTTCCTCTGTGCCCCTTCTCAGTCATTACTCCCCACAGAGGTGACCATTATTCAGACATCTAGCACCATATTAGTTTTCTCTATTTTGAGCTTTACATAAATGAAATCCTATAGAATGTGCTCTTTTTTGGCCTGGCTTTTACACACAGCGCTATGTGAAATTCACGCATGTTGCCGTGTGTAGCAGTAGATCATTTTTTCATTGCTGTTTAATATTCCATTGTATGGATATACCACAATTTATTTAACCCATTTCGCTCTTGTTGGCATTCGGGTAGTTTCCAGTTTGAGGCTATTATGCATGATGCTGCTGTGAATATTAGTTACATGTCTTTTAGTGAACACGTATACACAGTTCCACCCAGGAGCGGAATTCTGCTGGGTCACGCAGGATGCATATGTTCAGCTTTATTAGGTTTTCAGTTCTTTTTTAATTGTCCTTTTCCATCTCCTTCACTTGCTTCTTGAAATCCTATCCTCTGTTTGCAGCAAGAGGTAACTTCCTTTAAGCTGTTTCCAAAATGAGCTTCATTTCTTTTTTTCTTTTTATTGTGCTTTAGGTGAAATTTACAGCTCAAGTTAATGTCTCACAGAAAAAATTTTACACCTATTGTTTTGTGACATTAGTTGCAGTCCCCACAATGTGACAGTGCACACCCCCTTTCCACCCTGGGTTCCCTGTGTCCATTCAACCAGTTCTTGTCCCTTCCTGCCTTTTCATCCTGCCTCCGAACAGGAGCCGCCCATTTGGCCTCGTGTATCTGCTTGAACTAAGACGCACACTCCTCACGTGTATTATTTTTTTGTTTTATAGTCCTGTCTAATCTTGGTCTGAAGAGTGGGCTTTAGGAATGGTTTCAGTTCTGGGTTAATAGAGCATCTTGGGGCCATAGTTTCAGGGGTTCCTCCAGTCTGTGTCAGACCATTAAGTCTGGTCTTTTTATGTGAATTTGAGTTCTACTCCATACTTTTCTCTCACTGTCCGGGACTCTCTGTTGTGGTAGTAGCTGGGCATCGTCTAGTTCTTCTGGTTTCAGGCTGGTGGAATCTCTTGTTTATGTGGTCCTTTAGTCTCAAGCTAATATTTTCCTTTTATCTTTGGTGTTCTTCATTCTCCTTTGTTGCAAATGGGTTGGAACCAATTGATGCATCTTAGATGGCCGCTCGCAAGCTTTTAAGACCCCAGGTGCCACTTACCAAAGTGTGATGCAGAGCATTTTCTTAATAAACTTTTTTATGCCTATTGACCTAGATGTCCCCAGAAACTATGGTCCCTAGGCTCCAGCCCCAGCTACTCTGTCCCTCAAAGTGTTTGGATGTGTCCAGGAAACTTCTTAGCTTTCGCTTTGGTCCAGTTGTGCTGACTTCCCCTGTATTATGTGTTGTCCTTCCCTTCACTGAAGTTGATCCTTGTCTACTATCTAGTTAGTACATTCTCCTCCCGCTTCCTCCCCACCCTTGTAACCATCAAAGAATGTTTTTTTTCTGTGTTTCAGCCTTTTCTTGAGTTCTTATAATAGTGGTCTCATACAATATTTGTCCTTTTGTGACTAATTTCATTCAGCATAATGCCTCCCAGATTCATCCTTGTGGTGAGATGTTTTGTGGATTCATCATTGTTCTTTGTCATTGCATGATATTCCATTGTGTGTATGTACCATAACTTGTTTATCCATTCGTCCATTGATGGGCATCTAGGTTGTTTCCATCTTTTTGCTATTGTGAACAATGCTGCAATGAACATGGGTGTGCATGTGTCTATTCGTGTGACAGCTCTCATTTCTCTAGGATATATTCCAAGGTGTGGGATTGCTGGATCGTAAAGTACTTCTATTTCTAGCTTTTTAAGGAAGCGTCAAATCATTTTCCAAAGTAGCTGCACCATTTCACATTCCCACCAGCAGTGCATAAGTGTCCCAGTCTCTCCACAGCCTCTCCAACATGTATTATTTTGTGTTTTTTGGATTAGTGCCAGCCTTGTTGGGGTGAGCTGGTATCTTATTGTAGTTTTGATTGGCATTTCTCTAATGGCTAATGATTGTGAGCATTTCCTCATATGTTAGCTGCCTGTCTTCTTTGAAGTGTCTGTTCATGTCCTTTGCCCATTTTTTAATTGAATTATTTGTCTCTTTGTTGTTGAGTTATTGCAGTATCTTAGATTTTAGAGATTAGACCCTTATTGGATATGTCATAGCCAAAAATTTTTTCCCAGTCTGTAGGTTGTCTTTTTACTTTTTTTGTAAAGTCTTTTGATGAACATAAATGTTTGATTTTTAGGAGCTCTCAGTTGTCTAGTTTCTCTTCTGGTGCTTACGCATTGTTACTTATGATTTGTATTCTATTTATGCCACGTATTAGGGCTGCTAGCCTTTTCCCTGTTTTTTCTTTTGCTTTAGATTTTATATTTAGGTCTTTGATCCATTTTGAGTTAGTTTTTGTGTATGGTGTGAGATATGGGTCCTGTTTCATTTTTATTTGCAGATGGTTATCCAGTTTTGCCAACACCATTTGTTAAAGAGACTGTCTTATCCTCATTTAATGGACTTTGGGCCTTTGTCAAATATCAGCTGCTCATAGGTGGTTGAATTTACATCTGGGTTCTCAATTCTGTTCCATTGGTCGATGTATCTGATGTTGTACCAGTACCAAGCTGTTTTGACTACTGTAGCGGTATAATAGGTTCTAAAATCAGGTAGTGTGAGGCCTCCCACTTTGTTCTTTTTCTTCAGTAATGCTTTACTTATCCAGGGCCTCATGACTTTCATTTCTAAGATAGTTTTATTTTTCTTAAATATTTTTCTCCTGAACTCTTCTTTTTGTCTCATCGTTTCTGAACTATTGCATCTTTTCTTTGATCTATTGTTTTAGAAGTCATTAAGTCCTTTAAGTTCTTTATTATTTGTGATTACTATCTCATAGTATAGTAATTTTTTAGGTATTTTTGATCTGCCATTTGTTTTTCTTGTTCCCTGCCTTCCTCTTCCACTTTTTTGGTAATGTATTTATATAGGTCTGGTGCTGTTTCTTTTTTGACTATAACTTCCATTTAAATGAAGTGAATTCTTCCTGGACCAGCTCTTTGTTGGAGTTTTATGTGGAGAAGGGACCAGAGTAGATTCTCAGGCTGGCAGGAAGTCTCTTTGGTTCATCGCGAGGGTCCTGATTACAAGGGTTTTATGTCACTGTGTGAATTGGTTTAGCCTTTTCCTCTTCCTAGCAAATGGAGCTTGGCAGCTGTAGGGCTACAAAGATGGTATGCCTGGGTGTTTCCCTGGTCAGCCCACATCCTCTGCTTCTCTTTGGTGCCAGTGGGACCAGGGAAACTCCCAGAGCCACCTTTATATAACCATCCTGATGTTGTAAAAACGGTGCTGTTGGTTCCATTCTCAAGGTGCACCACTTTTTTTGAGAATTCCTAGCTCTGCCAGCTCTCCCTGAGACCTGCAGCCACAGGTCTCTATTGGGTTAACCCTCTATATCTTCTCAGCGCTTACTATTTATGCACAGGCTGACTTGATAGCTTCCTACTGTAGGTACCTTTGCCAAAGGGCTTTCTCTGGCCACTGGAGTGCTCAGCCCAGAAATGCTAGGGAGTCAAATGACTCCAACAGCAGCCTTAACCAATGCAACAGCCCTGAGGCATGCTCTATGCAGTCTTCCTACAGTTCCCGGCAGGTTGGAACCCTGGTTGCCCACGAGGGTGACAGGCTCATTAATATGCCCTCTGACAAAAAGTTTTTTTTAATTTATGAAGATGATCAGATGATATTTTTCCTTAGCTATACTAATGTAACAATTATGGATTCTCTGGTAACTATCTTTGTACTCTGGAATTATACATTATTTTTTCTATCTGCTTATCTTTTATTTAAGATTTTTAAATCAGTATTTGTAAATGAGATAAATCTGTAGCTTTCTCTTTTTGTGTAATCTTTGTCAGGTTTTAGTATCAACGTTCTACTCACTTCATAAAAAATATTTTGGTAGTTTTACTTCTTTCTCTAAACCATGGAACAGTTTTAGAAGCATTGGGATTATCTGAAGTTATCTGTGAAAACTTCAGGGCCTAGTACTTTTTTTGCTGATGAGAGAGCTCTTCAACAACTTCCTCTCTTTCTTCGACAAAAATTAGTTTATTGGAGCCAAAAAGGTAGAAACAACCCAAGGGTCCATAAAGAGATGAATGATAAACAAAACATGGTATATATATACAAAGGAATAGTATTTACCATAAAAAAAGAATGTAACATGGAAGAACTTTGAAAACATTATGACAAATGAAGTAACCCAGAAACAAAAGGACAAATATTGTGTGATCCCACTTATATGAAATATCTAGAATAGGAAAATACAGACTAAAAGTAGATTAGTGATTACCATGAGCTGTGGGCAGGAACAAAGCGAGTGTCAGGGAGCCCGGGGGCAATCTCTAAGTTGTGCCACCACCCTTCTCCCCAATTTCATAGACGTTGATAGTAGCAATTTGTCAGCAGAAATGCCTTCCTCGCCCTTGTGTGGCTGCCTCAGTCAGGAGCCTTTCATATTTGTGGCTCCTCAGGATGTCATTCTGTGCCTCGTCTGGCACCCCTTTGGACTCGCACCCGGAGGCAGGTGCTTCCCTCTGCCCCCTCACTATGCCTCTTGGCTGTGGGGGTTGGGAGAAATGGGAATTATTATTTAATGGGTACAGAGCTTCTGTTTGTGGTAATGAAAAAGTTTTGGAATAGTAGTGATGGTTGTATAACATGGTGAGTGTGATTAATGCCACTGGATTGTACACTTGAAAATGGCTAAAATGGCAATATTTTATGTTGTGTATATTTTACCACAATTAAAAAAATTAGTCTGTTTGACTTTCTGTTTCTATTGGGGTCACTTTGGTAACTTACCCTTTCCTAGAAAGTTATTCATAAAAATCCTAGTATTTAAATGCTAGCAACTAATTCAATTTTTTTTTAAAAACTCTATAGGCTGCTAAAACATGTCATCAGACTCAATAGCCTGTGGACCACCATATTTACAACCATTAATTATAGTCAAAGAACTTTGGACCTGGAAGAGGCCATATAGATTTATACGGGGGGCGGGGGTCGCAAACTCAAATGCTTACAGGTGCCTGACAAGTAACATAATTGTGTGAGGAACATAAGTGGTGAAGACTTTGGTGAGTCGAAGAGCCTGCCTCCCAACTAAAGACAGTTAATTTTTTAACAGTATTCTAACTAAAACAGTATGTGGGTCAAATAAAGCACTCCACAAGTTCCGTTCAGCCCAGGGGTAGCTAGTTTGTGGCCTCTGGTGGTCCACCTTGGTTCCTGCCATGCATCCCCTGAATATCTCACATTCCAGCCACATCTCATACTCCCTGAACACATCCTGCCCTTTCTTCATGTATTTTTCATAGCTTTATCATAGAGAGCCTTTCTGTTAGGAAAGTGGAAACATTTTTTCTTTCCCACCATATTATGAACTCCTTGTAAGCAGTGATCATTTCTTGTTCACCTTTTTATTCTTTGTACCAGGGCTTTGAACTCATTCGTTTTGGTTTGACCCCCAGCTGAGAATTTACTTTTCCATCCCAGATATACTGAATCAGAATCTACATTTTTAAAGATCTCCAGGTGATTCTGATGCGGATCTTATTCTCATAGAATTACCCATAATGCAGATTCTCAGCGGGCGGTCAAAGCAGACTGAACGGTTTGAAGCCCTGCTTTGTACATAATTGGAGCTCTGTAAACATTTGTGGCACAACTTTTATAATCAACAAACAGTAAGGATCTTCCCATTTTGAAATTACTTGTGCGATCGAATCTCATTCCATTTATACAGGAGGAAAATGACCCAAAGTGGTTGAGTGACTTACCTAAGATCTCATAGGAGTAGGATCATTTTCTATGCCAATGATCTTTCTGGCATCCTACCTTATAATATTTTCCATTATTAAGTAAGGAGTTGGAACAGAAATGGGACTTACCTAATTTCTAGGTCAGACTTTAATGTCTAACTTGAATGCCCAGCCTGCCTCGTAGCAGACAACTTAATTTAGATGTCTTCAGATAAATTGAGATCTAATCAGTGATTTTGAGGGGATGTAATTTCAGCTTACTGACTCATCTTGGGCCAGTTCAAAGCTCTCCAAACTTCCTGCCTTCCCCACCCGCCCAGTACTGATCTAATTCTAGTTGGGAGTGTCCACTTTTGGGTCTCATCAGATCTACTTTTTTGCATCCTCTGATGTCCCTGTTAGTCTGGATCCTCTCCTTGTCACTCTTGGGTCCTTAGGCAACTCAGAGAACTAATGGGAACACCTCTCCTGTCCACTGCCACCTCCCACATCTCCCTTGCATTCCCCCTGCCCAGTAGTTTCTCTAGGAAGCCCCCCTAAACCTCTGTAGGAGATCCTCTTGTAGTTCCTTCCTCAGGACTAAGTAATTTACAGGTATCTTGAAACCCATTCATAGACCCCAGGTTAAGATTAGGATATATATTGATGTATATTCCATTCTCCTGAATTTTGCAGATTGAGAAATCAAGACTCAAAAAGGCAAAGGACTGGTTCAAAATCAGAAACATCGTAAGTAGTTCCATGAGGACAGAATTATTATTTTTCTTTGTAGTAACTGCCAGTTTTATTCCTCTGGCTAAGAGATCAAGAGGTAATTTGAAATTCATATTTATTTTTCTTTTTTATAGTTTTCATCAAGACTTTATGTGCCCCCATTGCCCTTATAAATTGATTGCAAATTATTTGATTGACTCGTACTTATAAAAAAAATCTTTAATTGTTTTTGTGTGTGTGTGATGCAAGTATTATGTTCATTAAAAAATACATACAACCGAAAAGCAAAAACTAATACCACACAGAAATTAGCATGGCTAAGTTTTTGTTATATGTACGTATGTGTATACACACACACTTCTGTGGGGGATCCTCTCGTATTCCCTTCCTTAGGACTACGTGTGTGGCAAAGGGGGCAAAAACACACTGCTTCTCTCTCTCTCTAAAACTTTCTCTTTCTGTGTCTGTTCCTGAGTTCTTTGTATCTATTTTCTGGCTAAGGGGGGGAAAAAAACAGTTCTGCCTTCCCCAGGAATGGTGTCCTGTGAATTTAGTAATTCATAGTCTGGGTCTTTCCTCCCAGCTGGGCAGCTGTCCTCACTGCCATCAGTGCCCTTCTGTTTAGCCATCAGTTGTGGGAGGGCTGGTGGATAGACCTAGCTGGATAGGAATGGCATATTGGACAACACTTAAAATCATGGTTTTTCACTGAGGACCCTGGTGCAAGAACAAATTAAGATTTTGTCAATTGCCATCTCTAATCTAGCCAAAAAAAGTACTTTCAACCCTGTATTTTTCTCCAATTTGAGAAGAACCGTGGAGCATTGAGTTCTAGTCACAAGTTCTTTCCACATTGGGTACCCCATTTAGTTGATGTCTTCTGATTCTAAGTTTTCCTGATTATCCCAATTTAACAAGACTTATGGGACATGCCATGTCGCCACACACCAGGCTCTTTCTCCAAATTCTAAGCCTCCGAGTGGTCCCCACGGTGAGGTATTGTATGCCCCTGCCCCCAACCCAGAAATATCCTACTTTCTTTCATATGACCACATGACCCTGGCAGTCATTTAACTCTCTCTTCATGTATGGAGTGGATGTAAGGTCCCCCATGTGTGGTTGTGAGGATTAAATAGGATCATGCCTATGAGTATTTAATAAGTGTTAGGTTCCCAGATTCCAATTCCTGCCCATTGCCCCTCTGCTTCCAGAATCTTCATTGTGATGTAAGTAGAGTCTGAGAATCAGATTTTCTCAGAATAAGGCTTCCAGCAGCTGTTGGTAGGGTATGAAGAGTGGAGAGGAGCTCTTACCTTGCCACTGAGGGAAGCTATTTGTTTCTAGGATAACTGGATTCTTAGGGAAGGATCTGTAGTCCTCCCCTTTAAAGAGAAAGGGACTAGTTGTGCCATTTGCCAACTCAGGAATGATGAGGAGACATATGGTAGATCATACCTGGCAGCTCCTGAAGAAGGAAGTGGTGAGTAGTATCAAGGGTCCTGGCAGGGACAGATTAACCAGTAAGCACTGTGTGCACCGGCTTAATTGTGCTTAAGTACTAATTTGTACTGCACAGTTTCACCCAAAAGCAGGTGAAATTGTGTGTTACACATTAATAAGTAAGCACAATTAAGACCATATGTATCTTGCTTATTGAGTAATCCACCCCTGGGTCCTGGGAGGTGAGAGCAGAAGATTGAACAGATAGATAATTTGAGGAAGGAAGAAGAAGTAGGAGGGGGCCTTGGACAAATGATGCACTCATCCCCCATACCTTTTGGAGTCATAAAATGGCATGGCACAAAGGAAACAGCCGCAGACTAGGCTTCAGAAGGACTAAATTAGATCCCTGACCTGTTGCTTATTACTGCTGGACACTGGGCATACCATACGCCACATTCTGAGCCCCTGATTCCTATTCTGTACCCACCTTTCATGCTATCATGAGATCCAAAGAGAGCATCAGGGCAGCTGGGTAGAGTAATGTTTAAGCTAATAGGCTCTGGAGGTGGACCGCCTGAGTTCAAATCTCTATCACTTATTAGATGTGTGGCCCTAGTTAAGTTAGTTGATTTTCTATGCCTTTGTTTTCTGTTCTGCAAAAGGATGCTGATAATATTAGTACTTACTGAACAGATAGGGTCAGTGCAAGTCGGAATTGATTCAACGGCAACGGGTTTGGCTTTGGTTTGAACAGATTTATTGTTGTGGTTTAAGTGAGTTAACACATATTAATGGCTTAGAATAGTGCCCGACAATAGTAAATTGCACTCAAATTGCACTCGAAGCGTGTTGCACTCAGTAAGTATTAATTTTAAGAAAGTACTTTCTGCTATATTTTGTTTAGATATATAATGTCTTCCATCTCCGTCCATATTGTAGCATGTATCAAGACTTCATTTCTCCTACTGGCTGAGTAGTATTCCATTGTATATATGTACCACGTTTTATGCATTCATCTGTTGATGGGCACTAATTTTGAAAGAAACAAGACATTACAATTAAAGGTAAAGCTCCTTGCCATCCCACGCCCATCTCTCTCTGCTTACTGGTAACCACGTTCCTGAGGTTGGTGTATACTCTTCCTATCTATATTTTATATTTTATTACATAAGCATATCCCTAAACAACATATAGTATATGGTACTTTTTTTAACTGGCATCATATTTCACCTTTTTCCCACTCAAATTATATTTGAGCTTTATCCACATTGACACACACAGATCTAGTTCTATGTTCAACCCTATGACCATGTAGTCATGACTTGATCCCTTTTCCTACTGATGGACCTTGAATTTTTCTCAACTTTTCACTGTTAAAAACAAAGCTACCATGATCATCCACATGGCTATCTCCTTGTACATATGTGCAAGTATTTCTCTAACATGTACACATAAAATGTGTAATATTCCTTGATTGTAAGGTATACTTTTCCAGTTGCCAACCAGGGTGATGCAGTATCCCTGGGTGATTATATTAGCCCACCTGAATAATCCAGGATAGTCTCCCCATCTCCAGGTCAACTGATTAGCAACCTTAATTCCATCTGCAGTCTTAACTCTCCTTTGCCATGTAACCTAACATATTCATAGGTTCCAGGGATTAGGACATCTTTGAGGAGCTGTTATTCTACCTACCATAGGCATTCATTCCAATCCAATCAAATGTGGCTAAGGGTTGGAGTCAAACTGTTAGGAGTCCATCACCGTGAATTGGGAGGCAGTTAACAGGGTTGTTGTAAGCTGGGTGGATGCCCTAGAAGTTGTTCACTACATCTCTGACATGTGAAAGGGTACTGTGCAGACCTGTGA
Source organism: Loxodonta africana (assembly GCF_030014295.1). NCBI lineage: Eukaryota > Metazoa > Chordata > Mammalia > Proboscidea > Elephantidae > Loxodonta > Loxodonta africana. The sequence goes on from NC_087365.1 coordinate 35,182,683, forward strand.
CTAACCCTGGGGGTTCCTATGTGGAACGCAGTTTTTTCTCTTATTTGACCCAGGAAGGACCAAGGACATGAAGGGACAAGGATGGAGAATAGGGTAAGGGTCTCTGAAAAAGGCTAGGACTTCTGGATCAGATTCCCTCATTCTTTTGTCAAACACTAAGAACAATGGAATGTCCCTGATCAGTTCACACTCATTGTCCTCCGGCCCTATGTGCAGTACAGTTTTACATCATGTGTGGGGACATCTCTGTCACAGGCAGAGACTTTCCCAGAAGAGACACAGCCACTGCCTTCAAGGAAAAATTGGTTTCTTCCTTGATTTACATTTTTTACTTATTTTTTCCCTGCATAATTGCACAAAAGTTTTGAAGTGGCATATAAGAAAGACAAACTATGAAAAGTAACGTGAAATTTTAAAAATAAGAGCTACCAGGGAAAAAACACACCAGAATAGGAGTTGTAGACAAATAATAAAAAAAAAAATACAGATATAATATCCTACACAGCTGCTATACTTGAACCATAAATTTGGCTATGAGCTTTCTGGTAGCCAAAGCAAAAAGGGAAACCTGGCTGACAAAACAGTATCTTCAGCTAGTTCTTCAGTTAACATTTTTCACAATCCTGGTTGCCTCCTCTTTCGGTATCCTAGAATTGAATGCAGTACTTGTGAGGGTGATCTGATGAGAGAATATTAGCCTGAGACTATCGTGCTCCTTGTTTTGGACAGCTATTGACATACAGCTTGAGATTACATTTATTTTTTAGAGGCCACAACTCATACTGAATTCTTACCGAGTTTGCACCACCTAAGTCATCTTATTCCCTTTCATATATGCAGCTATTAAGGCAGATCGTCCCCACTGTTATAACTAGAAAACTAAATAGTGCTGGTTCGGAGCCAGACACTGTTCTAAGGTGCTTTATAAACATTATCTCACTAATATTTTTTACAACCTAAGAGAAAGAGATGAAGAAAATAAAAGCTCATAAAGACTCTAAAACTTAACTAACTTCACATAGCTAATAAGTGATTGGAAACCCTGGTGGTGTAGTGGTTAAGTTCTTCGGGGTCAGCAGTTCGAATCCACCACGCGCTCCTTGGAAGCTCTATGGGGCAGTTCTACTCTGTCCTGTAGGGTCGCTATGAGTCGGAATTGACTCAATGGCACTGAGTTTGGTTTTTTGGTTTAATAAGTGGTAGAGCTGGGATTTGAACTCGGATCCATCTGATTTCAAAATGCACGTTCTTTGCATTACCCCATACTGCCTGTGGTTACTTGTTCTCATTATTTTTCAGACTGAAGCGAAGAACTTGACATATAACTAGCAGTATGCTGGTGGATATTTAACAGCCGGCTCTTGGGCAGGGGGCTTGCCCTCGTTTGCTGTAGCTGCTGATTTCCGTGGTGTAAATGCTCCCACCATGGCCAATTTCAAGCTACCAACATGATTTCAACAGACTAGGATATTTCCTGAAAATGTAACCATCACTCCAGTGCACCACTGCATTTAACCCCGTTAAATTTCACCTTGTTCAGCACTATCCGGTCTTCTGTTGCCTGTTGAAAACAGATGGTTTCTGACGATCTTGTTTGCTTTGCCTCTGTAGGGACTGTACCAGCTCACCAAGGATATCATTATCATGAGCCGAGTGTGCAAAATGTTCCGCCAAGGCCTCAGGGGGTTCCGGGAATATCAGATCATTGAGACTGCTCACAGAAAGCACCCAATCTTCTCTTTCTGGGATGTAAGCAGCTGGATCAGGAGGATTATGAGGGTTTGAGGGGGGTCCAATAAATAGCACCCCACTTCCCAGCCCAAGCTCTGAGCCAACTGGGAGAGAAGACAAAGGGTGAACCAGATGGGGAACCCAGCTGTCATGTTTATTAGTTATAAGACTTAAATTGGAGAAGGTCACTTGTGTTGTCAGGCAAAAGGGTTACCTAATTCTGAATCCTGGAATTAGACAGCTTTACACACCAGTCACAGGAAGCACTGGACCAAGGCAGGTCTCCGCAATAAACTCACGGCAGAGGACAGAGTAGAGTATGGGCAGAGAGGAAAGAAGGGGATGATCATGCCAAATTTCTCCTTCCAAATTCATCAAGGAGTTTAAGTCCCTCCTCAGTGTGGAAGGAGAGAGGCTTGTAGTGTGCTAATATAACTCTCTTCATGTGGAAAATAAGATCAGGAGTGGAGAAGAAGCGCTTTCCATTCCATCAGGGATCAAAAGAGGCAGAAGAAATTCTGGAATCATGATATAGTCAGAAGATGGGATTGGATTTGTTCATCCCTAAGATCTTGTATATTCTTCCCCTCCTGACTGTAATTTAGACATGGACTATGGCTCATAAAGCCTTCAGTTTGGATCCCAGCTGCAACATTTACTAGGTGTGTGATGCTTGTAAGGAGCCTTGGTGGCACGGTGGTTAAGCACTCAGCTGCTAACCGAAAGGCCAGCAGTTTGAATCAACCAGCCACTACGTGGGAGAAAAATGTGGCAGTCTGTTTCCATAAAGATTCACAGCCTTGGAAACCCTATGGGCCAGTTCTACTCTGTCCTACAGGGTCACTATGAGCTGGAATCAACTCAACATTAATGGATTGGGTGATGCTTGGGTAAGTTCCTTCACCCCACTCAAGTCCAAAACAGGACTTAGAATCTGTTTTGTCCTGATGGTTAAATGGAGAAGGAAGATGCATGGTGCCTGGCTCATTATAGGTACTTAGCAAAAGTGGGAGGTCCTTAGGTGGTGTAAACAGTTAAGTGCTCATCTATTAGCTCAAAGGTTGGCAGTTCAAACCTACCCAGAGGTGCCTCAGAAGACAAGCCAGGTGATCTGCTTCTGAAAGGTCACAGCCTTGAAAACCTTATGGAGCAGTTCTACTTTGCATACGTGGGGTTGCATGAGTTGGAATCAGCTCAAAGGCAACTAACAACAACAAACATTTGGCTTCATTTGTTCCTTCCTTTTTTTTTTTTTTATATCCATTCCTTTTTGTTCTTCTTTTCCTCTATACTTTCCCATTTGTTTCTTCTTTTCCCTCTTCCTTTTTTTCTCTTCCCTTCTCTCTGGAAACCCTAGTGCCATAGTGGTTAAGAGCTGTGGCTGCTAACCAAGAAGTCGGCAGTTCGAATCCACCAGGTGCTCCTTAGAAACTCTATGGGGCAGTTCTACTCTGTCCTGTAGGGTTGCTATGAGTCAAAATCAACTCGATGGCAACAGGTTTTTTTTTTTCTTCTATTTTCTCTCTGTCCTCCTTTCCCTCTGTCTCCTCCCTCTCCCCCATGTGCCTCTGCCTTTGTAACAGTATGTTGTCAATGCTGTGGCCAAGCCTAATGCTAAGTTGGGTCTTTTGAGCAGAGGTAGACATGAGAGGGCCTGCTGGTAGGAGGTTTTGTATGGCTTCCTGCCCACCAAGGTGGTCTCGGTACTGCAGAAGGGTTTGGGATACAAAATTTTAGGGGCGGTGTGTGCTGATTCTTCTTCTCGCCCCCGTCCCCCCTTCAGAAAAAGAAGCAGGGCCGAATCACATTTGACACCATGGACTTCATTGCTGAGAAGGTATTCAAAGCCCTAACCTTGCTTTTGGAGAGTTTTCTTTCTTCACCATGGCCTGGAAGAAGCACTGGGCTGGGCATCTGGTTTCAGTCCAGCCTCTGCCACCAACCCAGTGTGTCACCCTGAGCTAGCCACTTAGTTTCTTTATCTATAAAATAGCTGATCTCAATGATCTCTTTCAGCCCTGCCATTCCAAGACTATGTATTCCCCTGAACCAGTTGTCACTTTATAGCTGAGCAGAGCCAACAGCGGAGAGCTCCTGGACTTGGACCATGGGAAAATGATGGAAGGCAAAGCAGAGGATGTGAAAGCCCTAGATAGAGGAGAAAGAACTAGGATGGTGGGGAAAGTCCTGGCCTAGAACTTAGGAGGTGACCTGCATGTGAATTCTCCCTCTGCCCTGATGTTTCAGTGAGACCCTGGGCACACCTGTCCCTGACCTGGGTGGCAGATGAGGCCAGTGGATCAGATGACCCTAAAGCATTTCTCTGCTCTGAGGAGGAATTGCCTTTATAGCTGTGTGAGGCTTTGTACTGTTTGACTAGTTTTCTGCATTGCATGAATCATTGTTATCTTCCTGGCTTCTCCTCACCAAATCCTGGATAGTAAATTAAATTGTAAAAAATAAAAATTTAAAGGAACATACTTATTGATAGGGAAGATCTGAAGTTCTTACCACTGTAGCCCTGATTTGGCCCTGGCCTGGGGGAGCCGTCTTGGTTTTTCTCTCAGGGAAACTAGGGGAGAAAAGAACATTATAACTGGTATCAGGACCAGCGTGTGGCTTCTATTGTCTGACACTGGACCTTGAAGGTTACCCAAGTTTTACCCTTCAGAGAGGAGAAACTAGGGCCCTATCTGAGAGTCCTCAAACTTTAGAGATGAAGGCAATTCTGCACATAGGGGTGGAGGAAAAGAAGAGGGCACAAAGGAACAAACCATTGTATAAGCCAGGCCTCCAGGCTCTTGAATGGGTCATGTCTGACTCTGGCTCAGGTACAGAGATGGAAGTGTAGAGACCTGATTTAACAACCTGCCCTTCCCAAATAAATAGAGACAGAAAGTAGATTAGTGGTTACCATGGTTACTGTGGGCTAGGGGGAGGGAAGAATAGGGAGTTATTGCTTAATGGATAGAGTTGTTTTCGGTGATGAAAAAGTTTTGAAAACAAATGGCAGTGATGGTTGTACAACAATGTAAATATAATTCATGTCACTGAATTGTACACTTAAAAATGGTTAAGAGGTGGTTCAGTGGTTAAAGCGCTCACCTGCCAAAAGGTCTGTGGTTTGAACTCACCACCCGTTCTGCGGAAGATGTGGCAGCCTGCTTCTGCAAAGATTTACAGTCTTGGAAACCCTATTGAGCAGTTCTACTTTATCCTATAGAGTCCCTATGAGTTGGAATCAACTTGATGGCAATGGAGTTTCTCTCTCTCCCTATATTTTTAAATAATATTTTATTATGTTTTCAGCAAAGGTTTACACAGAGGCTTAGGTTCTTATTCAACATATTTAAAAAAAAAAAAAAAAGCTAATATACGCAGAAAAAGCCAGGAAACAATTATGCCAGATGTTAATGGCTAATTCTGGGCAGTGGGATTATGGACAGTCATTTATAGTCTTTATCCTTTCCTGTATGCTGGAGGAATACAGAAGAGATGGCTGTCCAGTAGTGAGAGAAGGGAAGAGCCAGGAGAAATGGCATTTGTGAGGCAGTCTGGATAGTCTCCTGGGGCCCTGTTTGAATTGTATTCCCTTTTCCCCACCCCTAGGCATTTTTTGAGCTCTTCTGGTTGGCCAAGCTCTGCAGTCAGTCTGTGGGGAATACTAGGTTGTGTAATATCCTCACTTTGCTCCTAAGGAGTTAACTAGAAGGTAAGGTGATGAAATTTACCCAGAAAGTTAAATAACAGAGTCAGTTCTATAGGAATCCAGAGAAGAGTGTCTCTAAGGGTTGGAGTGAAGAGAGAAACTTCCTGGAGGAATTAGAGCCTCAGATGGGCCTGAAGGATCACTTTGGTCTATAGAGGCCATGGCCATCTGTGTTTTGTCATAAATAAGTCCCATGGCAGGAACCCCAATCAGTTATTGAAAGCAAGAGAGAATTGGAAAGTAGAAAGACTGGACCTAACCTAGTCTATAAAAATGACTAACACTTCCATAGCCCTTGCTCTGTGCCAGGCACTGTTGTAAGCCCTTTACAGTATCAACTCTGCTATTCTCTGGTGGCAAAACAGTTAGATGATTGGCTGCTAACCGAAAGGAGAAAGACCTGGTAATCTGCTTCCATAAAGATGACAGCCAAGAAGACCTTATGGAGAAGTTCTACTCTGTCACATGAGGTCTCTGTGAGTCAGAATTCACTCCACAGCACCCAACAACATTTATACAGATAGGTTCTGCTGTTATCAGACAGGGAAACAGACTCAGGGAGAAGTGACTGGCTGAGGACAGACAGCTAGGAAGTAGCAGGGCTGAGGTCCCGATCCACCGTCTGGCACCCCAGCCCAGATGCCTTTTTTCCCCCCTGCACTTTTGATCACTAAGCTATGTTGCCTTTCTGAGTGAATAGGTGAGACTTCTCATCTGTTTCCCTGATGTCCAGAATGCTTCATCATATCCCAGTTCCACTTTGCTTCTGTGACAACTACTGTTATGTAAGACTACCAGCACTCATTCATTCTTTCCATAAATATTCGTTTTATTGAGTGCCGCACTAGTCTACCTGGTAAAGAAGGTAGACAGGGCCAGTATCGTGTTTATAAAAAACCCCAAACCCACTGCTGTGGAGCTGATACTGACTCATCACAACCCTATAGGACATAGTAGAACTGCCCCATAGGTAGGGTTTCCAAAGCTGTAAATCTTTACAGAAGCAGGTTGCCACACCTTTCTCCCTTGGAGTGGCTGGTGGATTCAAACTGCTGACCTTTCAGTTAGCAGCCAAGCACTTTAAACACTGTACCACCAGGGCTCCTTCATCGTGTTTATATTGGGGCTCCTATCCTAGAGCACCTTTGTTCAACAGAATTTTCTACAATAATGGAAATGTCCTATAATCTGTATCATCCAATGCAGTAGCCATCAGACTCATATGGCTATTGGGCATTTGAAATGTAGTCAGTGCAACTGAGCAACTTAATTTTGTATTTAATTTAATTTACATTTAAATGGCCACATGTTGCTAGTGGCTACCATATTAAACACTACACCACCAGGGCCTCCCAATTTGTGTGTAGGGTAGGGGAATGACAGATAATATATACACATTAACAAAAAGGAATAAGATTATTTCAGAATGTATTAAATGCTCTGAAGAAATTGCCTACGGAATGTGCGGAGGGAGGGCTGCTACTTTCACTCAAGTAATCTTGGAGGGACTCACTGAGGAGGTGGCAGCATATGAGCTGAGACCAGAATGATGAAGAAGAGGCAGCTATGTGAAAATCCAGGGGAAGACTATCTCAGTCAGGGGAAACAGTCCAAGCAAACACCGTAAGACAGAGCCAGGTTGGCACATGCAAGGAATAGGAAGAAAGCGAGAGACTAGAGAACAAAGGGGACAGGTAGGAGATGAGGTGGGAGGGGTAAGTAGGGCGGTAGGGAGTCAGGCCATATGGACCCTTATGGCTGTGGTTAGGAGTTAGGATTTTATCCGAAGTACAGTGGGAACTCAGTAGGGGGCATGAGTGTTAAAAATTCACAGTGAGAGTTCTGCCAGTCAACTAGTCCACACGTCCTGGTTTATTAGGGAAGAAAAGAGTGGCTAAAAGTCTGGCAGGTTCTCTTTGTTTCTTAGTCTCATGTAACATGTCAAGGTATAGGCTGAGGCAAGGGAGAACATCTCCCCTGACTACAGTGTGCCTGTGCCAAGGGACCTGGAGGGTTGCTGGAGCCCAGGGAGCAGACCCGTATTGCCTAGGAGGTTTAATAGAGAGCAGAGGCATTGGGACCCAGTGGTTGGAGACACAGGCCTTGAGATTTGACAGATCTAGGTTATAATCCTGTCTGAGTTTCTTCATGTGTCGAATGGGAATAGTAATAGTGCTTGGATTCCAGGGCTGTGTGAGGATGCCATGAGATGGTGCATGTAAGATGCTTGTGCCGATGCCTGGCACAGCGAGCACTCGTTACATGTCAGCCACTACTGCATGGGGAATGGGAAAGCATAAAGGCAGGAGTATGGGGGTTGTCTGCTGTGTCCCATGTGCCACTGATTCTCTCTCCACAGGGTCACTTTCCTCCAAGGGCCATTGAGATCACACAGAAGAGGCCTGCTTGGAGAACGGAGGAAGAGATCCAAGACCTGTGTAACCTCTTGCAGGCTCTGGATAGCTTCAGGAACTACAACGACACCCTGCAGCTGCTCCTGGCCAAAGTTGTGCGCTTTGAACGGTCAGTAGGGGGCACACTTCTTGATCCCTGGGCTGGGGCTGGGCTAGGCAGAAATAGCCCAGCTGAGAAGCCATGCCAGGTTCTGCTGCCCCTCCATGTAGTATCAGTTGTGAAAGGTCTTCTGTCGGTTCACCTTAGCGTTCATTGTTATGATTGTGGCTCAATTTATCTCATTCCTTTATTGAGAATCTTCCTAGAAGTTTACTCACTGAATCTGGAGATGATCTCATGAGAACTTCAGAAAGGATCTGATCCAATGCCTTAATTTTCAGATGAGAAGACTGAGGCTCAGAGGGGAAAAATGACTTGTGCAGGGTCGTCTATCATGTTAGCCATGTGATAAATACAAAGTGAGGGTATATGTTCCTAAAAGCCAGAATGGGTTACAAGTGATCGTGCTACATCCAGGTAGGTGCTAGAGCAGAGGTCTGTGAACTTGAATGAGACAAAAAAAAAATTACCCAAAACCTGTTGCTGTAAATTGCATCTCTATTTTTATTAACCTCAAACTGAAATTTAGCATTTCCTTCAGTCATGAATGTAGACAATAAACCACTGTAATATTACCCATACCTGTGAACTTTTCATCTAAATAAATCACAGATATTTTCACATAAATTTCAAGTTGTTGAAGATATCTGGAAAAATAATTTATGTTCATCACAGCTTCAAAATTATGGTAGTTATTAGATCTGCTGCTAGATCTTGTTATTCAGTGCCTTAATAAAGAAGCACATATATTATTGTATCACAAATTTTATTTTTTAAGAAACATTTAATAACTATAATTCTGCTGTATTTTATTTTATGCATTTAAAGCATTCTTCTGTGAAGGCTTCAGCAGGCTATCAGAGGGTCCATGGAGAAAAAAGGGTTAACTACCCTGTAGTAGAGAAAGTCTAAGTGTTGCATATTGAAATACTGCCATTTCCAGGAAATTTCAGTGGCTTATTTTTTTTTTTTTTATGGGACAGCCTAACAGAATATTTGATCTGTCTTGAAAATACAGAATATAAGGTCACTCTAAGGATCCCTGGTAGCACAGTGGTTAAGTGCTTGGCTGCTAACTAGAAAGGTCAGTGGTTCAAACCCACCAGCCACCCTGAGAGAGAAAGACATGGTAGTCAGTTTGCATAAAGATTACAGCCTTGAAAACTCTATGGGGCGATTCTGTTCTGTCCTATAGTGTCTCTATGAGTTGGAATTGACTCCATGGCAACAAGTTTTTTGGTTTTAAGGTCACTATAGGTTGCTATGGGTTGGAACCAACTCAACGGCAACGGATTTGGTGGTTGGTGTAGGTTTGAGAAGGAGCCCTGGTGGCACAGTGGTTAAGCACTTGGCTGCTAACCAAAAGGCTGGTCATCGAGGGCAAGTGTTCCAAAGCTCTTTAGCTCTACTCGTAAGTACCTGGAGCACCCCACTCTGCCAGGAAGCTTCCTGTGCAAAGGCACTAAGCACTCACTCTGTGGATCAGCTCCAGTGCTGTCTCACGCTGGTCTCCTGGTTCTGCTGCTACCAGTTCTGTGCTGCTGCTGTTTTTCTGCTGCTGCCTATCACCATCTGTGCCGTCTCCACTGTAACAGCTCTCCTCATGTCCTTCTGAGTCCTTACCAGAATTGTCTTTGATGTCCATAATTCCACCAAGAGTCTCTTCAAAGAAATCTAGGCTTTTATCAGTAGGTACTTTAAAACTCTTCCAGCCTTTACCCATTCACAGTTTCAAAACCACCTCCACATTTTAGGTATCTATTACAGCAGCACCCCACCCCCCATACCAAATGTCTTAAGCTGGGTTCTCTAGAGGAGCAAAACCAGTAAAGTGTGTAAATATATATATAGAGAGAGATTTATATCAAGGAAATGGCTCACATGATTGTAGAGGCTTATGCAAGATCATCTAGATAATAAGTAGCAGAGTTAAGACTCAAATCCACAGATCACGATAGAGGCTTCTACCGATTCACGTAGCCGCAGGGGCTGGCAAACCCAAGATCCGCAGGTCGGGGAGCAGGGCCCTGGCTCACAGGCTGCAAGATGGACAAATACCAAGATCAGCAGGCAAGACAGCAGGTAAGCTGCTAGCTGAAGTCCCAGGAGTCAGAGGTCAGACAAACAGAACCCAGCTGCAGGATCCACAGCAAGCAAAAGCCCACAAGCCTTGCCAGAATGCCCACTTATGTTCAATACAGGCCACATGCACAAGGAAACTCCCTTTCCACTGATTGGCAACTCGAAGCAGATCCCATCATGGAGGTGATCACATTATATGCAGTCTCATCATGGAATTGATCACGACATCATACGACTGCCAGACTACATTATAACTGCCAAACCACTGAGAATCATGGTCCAGCCAAGGTGACATACAACTTTAACCATCACAGTACTTATTGGGTGAATGAAGGAAATGGATGAATATTGTAACACATGAGATTTGAACTTGCATTTGAAATTCAGAAACTTCCCTCTGAGCCTAAGAACTAAATCTCAGTTTGCTCAGACCCCAAGTACCTCTACCCTAAGGGTTCCCAGTTGAGTAGTGAGCTACTGGAGATCAAAATAAGACCATTTATCCATTGCTTTCTAGGTATGCTTATCTGCATTTTAGAAACTGAGGCTCAGAGAGGGGCCAAGTTGCCCAGTATCACACTGCAAAGGGTAGCACCAGGATTTGGACCCTGGTCTAACTCTAAAGTCAATGTTTTTAGTCATTAGCTAGTCTACTAACTCATACATTGCTTTCAGCATTTGTTCATTTGTTAATTCGACAAATGAGTACATAGAGCAGTGAACCAAAATGACAAAGGCTCTGCGCCCAGGAAGCTTACATCTATCAGCAGTGGGTGATTGGGTAGGTGTTAGTGAAGGAGTCAAGCTTGATGGGTCTGGGTGTGAGCTCTTCTGAGGTCCTTCTAATATAAGTCTGTGCGTTTGTACCCCGGAACAAAGAGCACAACCAGTCTAGATTTCTTTCTAGCATGGACCAACCTCTGTGTTACTACCAGATCAGCTGGCCTAGTACTTTTTTTGGTGGCAGGAGAGCTCTTCAATAACTTTCTTTCTTCTACAAAAATTAGTTTGAGCCAAAAGGTAGAAACAACCTAAGTGTCCATAAAGAGATGAATGGATGAAGAAAATGTGGTGTACATGTACAATGGAATAGTAGTCACTGTCAAAAGGAATGAAGCTCTAATGCATGGTCTTTCTCCAGGTTTGGTCGTAGACGTGTGATCATCAAGAGGGGCCAGAGAGGCAACAGCTTTTATTTTATCTACCTGGGCAAGGTCGCAGTGACCGAGGATGAGGATGGCAGCAGCGCCTTCCTGGACCCACATCCGACTTTGCTGCAAAAGGGCTGCTCTTTTGGGGTGAACACAGGGGGATGGGCCTGGCTTCCTGGGGTGGGGTTGGAGGTGTGACAGGACTCCTGCCAGAAGCTCCCGGCCAGGCCCTGTCCTGCCTTACACTCTGCAAACCACTGCCCCATTGTGAACCCCAGAGCCCTTATATCAAATGCCAGTGGGGTTAGACCAGGTCATGTCCAAGGCTGACATCTTCATCTGTGATGTTTAAGGATAATGTTCCCTGGATAACCCCTTAGAAGGAGCCCTGGTGGCACAGTGGTTAAACACTCAGCTGCTAACCAAAAGGTTGGTAGTTCGAACCCATCCAGTGTCTTCACAGGAGAAAGACCCGGCAATCTACTTCCATAAAGATTATAGCCTAGGAAACCCTATGGGGCAGTTCTACTCTGTCACATGGGGCCACTGTGAGTAAGAATCGACTTGACACAATAATAACGTAACCTGAGAGATGCATTGACTCCACAACGAGGCCTCTCTGGCTTCCTCTCCTCTGACTCCTTCAGGCCTGTTGCCTGAAGCAGCAGGCACAAGCAGCATATTAAGAAGGAAGGGAGTGGGCCCACAGGAGCCCGGAGGGGGCCAGGGAGCTTGCAGCTAGAGGAGGAGAGACCTCAGGGAAGATGGAAGCAGGGAAGAGGTGTACAAGGCTTTGAACAGGAAGCTGAAGGTGACCTCTCACTTGCCCTTCACCTTGTTCACCCAACAGGAAATGGCCCTTCTGAGTTCTTCAGTAAGGAGGGCCACTGTGGTCTGTATGGAAGAAACAGAGTTCTTGGTTGTCGACAAGGAGGATTTCTATGCTAATAAGCTGGATGTGGAAATTGAAAGGGATGCTCACGATCGGTTTAAATTTTTTAGGTAACTCCATCATCGATCATCTTCCCACCCCCCACCACCCCATGTGCTTATTAAGTGCTTGACTTTGTCCTAGGCCTGGTGTAAAACATGTTAGATGCTATTCTCTTTACCTGAAATACTCTTCCGTACCCACCTGCCGCCTTTTATGTAGCAAACTCCTACTATCCCTTCAGGTCTCAGCTCAAGTATCGCTTCCTTGTGGGATAAAAAGAAGAGCTAACATTTATTGAGCAATTGCTGGGCCAGGCAGCGTGCTAAGTACTTTGTACGACTTGTCTCATCTCAAGCATTCAATTCCGTGAGGTTGTTTCTCTTATTTTTCCCAGCGTATAGATGAAGGAGCCAAGGCTTAGGGTGGCGAAGCCAGGACTTGTGCCCAAAATGTCTGATTCAGAAGTCCCTGGGCCTCACCACCCACTCCAGAATAGAGAGGGTACTCCATCATATGCTTCTGTAGCACTCTGTGTTTCTTTACAGCCTCCACCCAAACTAATTTTTTTTGGTAAATATATATATATAATAAAACATTCACCATTTTAACAATCTTCACAGGTACAGTTCAGTGACATGTTCATCATGTTGTTCAATAAACTGTAATTCTTGATTCTATCTTCATTTCCTTACTGTTTCTTTGCCCCCTCAGATAGTAAGCAATATGGTGGCAGATCTGTCTTTTTCACCACTGTAATCCCCCTGTTTTCACAGTGCCAGAACCTTGTAGGTTTTCAACAGACACATAGTGAATAAATGAATAACAGAATATAAATAATGGTAGCCATTGTGGGTCAGAAAAGTAACCACCTTAAGTATGGGTATAATTATTTAATACTTTAATGAACCTAAAAGCGTAATTCATGTAGAGCAAAAATTTTTTTGTTTTTTTTGGCTTGGAGTACTTACTTACATGAAAGGCCATATAAGGGTATAGAAACTAAATCTCTTTAAAGTATTCTTTAGTCACTCACCTTAATGAAAAAGAGTAAAAATCAAATGAATTATCTGCATTGGCACTGAAAACACAGGTGTGGAGTTGTACAGACACAGACAATGAGAGAAGCATGATGGGCAGAGGCATCTGGTCCCTGTGCATTAGAGCTCAGAGAGAAAGCTTCATAAAGAAGATGGAGCCTGGAAAAGGTGGAGGGGGGAGTTAGTCCAAAGGAAGGAAAAGCTCATTTTTGATACAGTGTTAAAATAAGCATGGGCTCAGCTCTCAGGCTTATCAACGATGTGACCCGAGATCTTCTCTGAGCCTCAGTCTCCTGCTCAGTAAAATGGGGATAATGATACCTATCTTCCAAGGTCATAGTAAGATCAAATGAGATGATCAGGGAGAAGGGTGTGGCCTTTCTTCCTACAACTCTAGACCCTTCTCCTCTGGACATAGCCTTCTTCTTTGGTACCTTGAACTGGACTCAGTGCCCCTGTTGAGGCCTGAGTCACCCTGAATTTTGAGCTTACAATCTGTTGGAGCTGCTTGTGAAGGAAGCAAAGCCCTAAGTGGTGGTGTATAAGGGTCAGAGGAAAGGGCAGTCACCATGGAGTGGGCCTCCAGCTACAGGGAGCAAACAGGCAAAAGGAGGTGAGTCTGGATCTCCTGCTCCCAGGGCCTAGAGCTGAGTATTTGAAGCCAGTAGGCCAAAGGGAGGCAAGCATTGGAATAAGCTACCCAAACCAAAGGTAGGGCCAGGACCCCGAGCTGGGGGACAGAACACAGCTGTGAGCAGAAGTGAGGAACCTCCGGGCCTTTCCTTGGAAAGGGATTAGTTTAGTGAGCCACAAGGTGCAAGAAGGGATGGGATGGAGCAGAGGTGGGAAAAGCACAGAGGCTGGATCATGCAAAGTGTATTTGAGAAGCAGCAAAGAGGGGAGTGGGGCAGGAGGGGAGGAACTTAGAAAAAGAATAGATAAAAGGAGCAAAGATGCTAACCTGATAGGAAATTGGCTACAGGCTAGGCAGCGGGGGAGGGTGTGTGAAATCTTTCGGGCCAGGCGTTTTCAAGAGTAAAAGAGGCAGTAGGGTCAATTGATGTAGGGTGATGAATCTAACAGGCTTTTTCATGTCAGGAAGATGGATCTGTTTCGGTCCTGGTCCAAAGAGAAGCTCTGGCAGCTGGTCACCATGGGGAAGGTGGAGAAGTTCTCATTTGGCCAGCTGATTTCAAGAGACTTTTTAGAGTCTGCCATGGTTATGTTTGTCTGCAAGGTAAGAGGTCTGGTGGGGAGTGAGTGAAACTGGGGAGACTGAGCCTAATATGATGTCCCGTGGCAGACAGATGGGGTCAAGCCCTGTTCTGCAACTCGGGCAATTCACTTCCCTCTCTGAGCTTCCATGTCCTAGCTGTCGTCAAAGAGAAAAATTAGCAACAGTCCTCTTACTTTGATTTTAAAGTTTTCTGACCTCTGAAACCAAATGTTCCCTGTAGAGAAATTCCCAACCAAAATTAATCTTGCCTGTGGTTTTTCCTTCACCCAGAGTTGCTATTTTTTTTTTTTTTTCCTGTTAGAAGCTAAGCTTACTAAATTTGAATTTCAAAATTCATGGCTGAGGCTGGGTAGAGGGCCTGAGACCACCTTGTGACCTGATATCAGTAGATCTCAGTGAACAGGGGCAGGCAGGGTTCAATCAGTCACAATGAGATTGGCCAGTGGTTGATCTTCTATTCTTCTCCCTCCTCTTTGTAAGCCTCATTGTAACTGATTGACTTCCAGCCAATTGCTTTTTCCGGAATCGAAATGGTCTCCCTATATGCGTATAGAATAAATGCTTACAATAGTTTTTCTTTGAGTTCTGATTATTTTTAACACTATAAAGCACAAACGACACACTTTGTCCTGCCTCCTTCAGAGGGTTGCTGTGAACTTTAAGATATGTAGCTATTATATTAGAAAGAGGGCCAAGGGGTAGCTTCTCCAGGAGCTCATACACGTGTTTATTTATATACAGATGCAGATTGAAATTGTGCATTTGGCTCTTGAGTCTTATTGGTGACAGATCACTTTTTAAAAAAGTACAACCTTTTCATTGTGAAATTGATATAACCACATTATAAAATTTTCTGTATCACTATCACGTGGCCAACTCCTTAAAAATGCAGATTCTCAGGCCCACTGGGCCCTATTAAATCCAAAACTCTGGAAGTGGGGCTCAGTAACCTGGTTTAACAAGCCCTCCAGGTGACTCTGATGTGCACTAAATTGCCAGAGAACTTCTGATCAAGGGAGGAGTCAAACTGGAAAGCATAAAGAACTCCTAGGGTACTTCTTAAAAAGGCAGCTTCCAGGCTCACCCCAGAGATCCTGATTCCTTGGCTCTGAAGTCTGCATTGGTGTAAGTGTCCCTGGTGATTCTAACGCAGAAGTACTTGGACTTCATCCTGAGAAAAAAACAATGCAGACATCACAAAGTGACAGCTGGTAATGGGCCTAAGCCAGCCTGTAAATGGGTTTGGTTTGTCCCTGATTTAATAGCTAATATGAAAATTTAACACACAAATTCAGATTTTTGGCCTTTTTTGAATATTCGGAAGATCAGGCAACATCAGCATTCTGACATGGTCCCCCCAGCTGGTGCTGAGGAGCACCTGCCCCCTTGAAAGGGACTGCTCTTTTTTTCCTTGTTTTTATTTCCTGCTTGGCCAGATAGGGTCTTTGAATTGTCCTCTGGTAGCAGGGCCAGTCTGCCCTGACTTCTGTAGTTTACTCATATTACCACTAGAGGGCGAAAGTAGCAGCAGATGGGGTGTCCTCTCAAATACCAAAACCCTTTTGCAGTGGAGTTGATCCTGAGTCATAGTGACCCTGTAGGACAAGGTGTAACTGCTGCATAGGGTTTTCAAGGCTGTAATCTTTTACAGGAGTAGACTGCCACATCTTTCTGCCACGGAGCGGCTGGTGGGTTCGAACCGCCGACTTTTCAGTTAGCAGCTGAGCACTTAACCACTGCACCACCAGGGCTCCTTCAGGACCCTAAAATTTGGAAAACATGATTTCCTGCTAACATCATAAACATAAATAATTAATGTCCATAATCAGTTCATTTTGAATAGTTTACCATTTGCGGACACATGGTAAAATTGTTTTCTCCACAGATACTGATGCAATTAAAGACCCACAAGAGACTTTCCAAGAGAAAATTGTGTTTGCATGTGTTTCTCTAGCACCTACCACAGTTCCTAGCTGATAAATAAATATTTGTTGAATGAATGTTGAATACAGCTCCAAGCACATACTAACAGCTTATTAAATGTTCATTCTCTTCCCTTTTCCCTTCTTCTCCTTCCTCTTCAATAGTAATCCATCTTGAGCTCTAACCTTTTATAATGTGTCTTTAGGTCTTCCCCTTAAAAAAGGGTAAGATTTTATAAAGATATGAAATCAAAAAGGAAAACGATGTACCTTTTTTGCATATCACATTAGCAAGATTGAAAGGATTGTGAAAAGCCAGTGTTGGCAACAAAGTACTCTAACAGGCTCTGTTACACACTTGTTGCAGAGCGTACACTGACATGACATTTCTGGAGAGTAGTTGGGCAATGTTTATCAAAATTTAAAACATGCATACCTCTAGGAATTAATCCCAAAGGGATAATCAAACATGAGTGTACGTTAGGATAAACTAGGTTATGCTGCAATTGTAAACAACCCTCAAATGAAGCACTATTTGATCATAGCACGTGGGCAGGGGGCGTTGTTCCTTATGGTCACTCAGAGACCAAGGCCACTAGACACTCTATCTTGACCCATGCTTCTGTGATCAGGAGAGGAGAGGTGGGGAAGAGAAGGTAGAAAATCAAACACTGGCTTTTAAAGCTTCCATCCAGAGTGTTCCAAGTATTTCTTTGGCTAAAACAAGTTCGAAGGCCATGCCTAATTTAAAGGGTGGAAAAGTACAATCCTGTCCTGTGCCTAGGAGGGGAACTTGAATATTTGTGAACTATAAGCACTTGGATGTAAGTACAAGAACATTAGTTAGAAATGCTGTCCACTGCAGGTGACGGAAAACCAAGTACAGTGGCTTAATGAATTAAAAAAAAAAAATTGCTGTTCAGTCGATTCCAACTCATAGCAACCCTATAGCACAGAGTAGAACTGCCTCATAGTGTTTCCAAGGAGCAGCTAGTGGACTTGAACTGCTGACCTTTTGGTTAGCATCCTAATGCTTAATCACTGTGCCACCAGGGCTTCTAAGTGACTTCTTTTCTCATGCAATAAGGAGTCTAGAATTGAGCAGCCCAGGGCTAGAAAAGCTGTTCTAGGAAGTATCAAGAACCCAGGCCCCTTCTAGCTTCTTCCCTCATCATCAATAGCTTACGGCATTCATTATAATGGTTGCAATATGACTATTCTACCTCCAACCATCACGACTGAGTTTTAGGCAGAGAGAAAGGAGAAGGACAGCAATAGCTTCCCTGGGACTTTTATGCAGCAATCTTTCATTTATATCTCATTGGACAGAGCTGGGAAAGTGGCGAGCTTTTTGACTAGGAACTTTGTAGTCCTGCAAAATCAGAGTTATTATAATACTCACAAATTAGAAACAGCACTAAGGAATTCAAATCTAAACTTTACAGCTTGATGAATTTTGACATCTGTATACACCTGTATAACCATTATCCAAATTAAGATAAAAGTTTCCAGCACCGCAGAAGGCTCCCTTGTGCCCCTTCACAAACAAAATCCACCCTGCCTGCCACAAAGGTGATCACTGTTCTGACTTCTGTCACTGATTATTTTGCCTGGTCCTGAACTTCATATAAAGTGAATCATATAGTATGTGCTCTTAGTGTCTGACTTCTTCTAGTCCAAAGAATATTTATTTTTAATTCTAGATAATAAATTATGGCAGAGAACACCATGCAGTTATTAGAAACAATTAAATAGAGCTATATTATTTGATGTGAAAAGTTGTCCTTGATATATTATTGAGTTAAAAAAAAAGGTTACAAGAGCCTGTTTTACATAAATGGACTTATTTATGAAAAATTATATAGATACATTTTGTATGTTCATAGAGAAGAGTTTAATAATCATCCCATGTTGCTACTAGTTATTTTGGGGTATTAGGATTAACACAGTTTTAACTTTCTCTATTTTCTTCTATTTGGTTTGAATGCTTTTTAAGCTTTTAATTTTGGAAAATTTCAAACTTATAGAAAAGTTGCAGAAATAATACAAAGAACTCCTGTATAAATGTCACCCCAATTTACCAATAATTAACATTTCGCTACATTTGCTTTAACATATATATTTTTTCCTGCTTGAATCATTTGAGATTAGGTAGCATTCATCATACCCATTAACCCCTATATATTTAAGTAATTGGAAACCTCGGTGGCGTAGTGGTTAAGTGCTACGGCTGCTAACCAACAGGCCGGCAGTTTGAATCCACTAGGTGCTCCTTGGAAACTCTATGCCTCCCACGAAGGTAATTAACCACAGAATAATTATCAAAATCAGGGAATTTAACATCAATACAATATATAATCTATAGTCCAAAATCAGTTTTATCCATTGTCCCAATAATGTCCTCAATGGTGATTTTTTTCTAGTGACAGCATTGTATTTTGTTCTCATGTTTCTTTAGCAAGGAGCTCTGACAGTGCAGTGGTTAAGCTCTTGGCTGCTAAAGAAAAAGGTTGGTGGTTTGCCTGTAGGGTCTGACTATGAACCAAAATTGACTCAGTGGCAACGGGTTTGGTTTTTGAGTTTTGGCTTCCTTTGGCTATTTGAATTTTTTATAATGAGCAGGTAACATTTCGACAATGAAAAAAAAAGAACCTAAAACCACTTTCATTATGCAAGTAAAACGAAATGGCAGAAGATGTACTAAAGAGAGTTTACCTTCAAAGTCTGGAGCCCTGGAGCCTCTGGGATTAACCCTCTTTTTTCTGTGTCCCTTGACGTGTCAGGGCAGCTGTGAAATCCTGCGGCTGATAGACCTTGGAAACTCCCCTTCCTACTACAAGTGGATCTGGCAGCATCTGGAGATTCTACACAACAAACCTCTGAAGACCCACATCTTCGGTAAGCCACAAGCCCACACCTGGCAACTGGCAACATGGCAGGGGCATCTAGTCCTGGCTTTTTTCCAGTTCCTAGCCCAGATAATCTTAGAACTCTAGAGCTGAGGGAACTGGTGGCATATCTGATTTGATCTCTTCTTCTACTTACTAGCTGTGGAAACCTTGTCCACCAGGCCCTGTGGGGTTACGCTCCTACCTACCCCTCCAGTCTCCTCCTCTTGAGCCTTTTCCTTTTTGCTCTTCAGGTTTCCCCTATGTGGCCATTAAATCTTGTCTCGGGGCTTTCACACGTGTCTCTCTGTCTATTTTTTTCCCCCAGCTCTATTCTTCTTTCAGATCTTAGGTTAAAAGTAGAAGCCTCCCTGATTTCTCATGCTAGATCAGCATCCTCCGTCTCCTGTTACGTCTCATCCGAATACCCTGTACTTCTTTCTTGCCTGTGGTATTTTTCTAGTTGCCATTGAACCAGTTCTGACTCCTGTGTCTTAGAGTAGAATCGAGCTTCTTGGGGTTTCCAGTGGCAGATTTTTTGGAAGTAGATCACCAGGCCTTTCTTCTGAGGAAACTCTGGGTGGACTCAAGCCTCCGACCTTTTGGTTAGCAGCAAAAGCGTTAACCACGTTAACCATTTGCACTACCCAGGGAGTCCTCTGTGGTATTTAACCCCATTGAAATCATATAATTGAATCTGAAACAGTTATTGACTATCTGTCTCCCTTGTAGAATATAAGCTCTGTAAGGGCTTTGTTTTCCCAGGTTATAGTACCACGCCTGGCATCTACTGGGTACTCAAAAGCTAATCACTGAATGGATGGAGATCTATGTTTAAAATCAGTGTTATTGAGGTATGATTTCACACAATTTAATGCACACATTTTAAATAATGCAGTTTGATGAGTATGGCAAATTTATACCTCTTGCAACACCACCACAATCAAGTTAGAGAATATTTCCATCAACCTAGAAGGTTCTCTTGTACCTCTTCTCAGACATTCTTCACCTCTTAACCCTGAACCCAGTCGACACTGATCTGCTCTCTAACGTTATAGATTAGATTGATTTTTCCTAGGGTTTCATATAAATGGAAGCATGCTATATATTCTCTTTTTAAAATTGCGGTAAAATACATGTAACAAAAAGTTTGCCATTTTAACCATTTTTAAGTATAGAATTCAGTGACTAATTACATTCACCATGTTGTGCTACTGTCATCACTATCCATTTCTAAAAGTTTTACATCACCCCAACAGAAACGCAGTACCCCTTCAGCAATAACTCCCATTCTTTCCATCCCCCCAGCCCCTGGTAACAACTAATAAACTTTTGTCTCTATGCATTTACCTATTCTAGATATTTTTTTTTAGATATACGATATATACTCTTTTATTTCTGCCTTCTTTTACTCAGCATAGTGTTTTTGAGTAGTTTGTTCCTTTTTATTTCTGAGAACTATTCACTTGGAGATCTTCTTAATAACTTTCGTAGAGGGCCTATTCTGTGTCTGGCACTGTGCTAGGCATATCACATGCTCTATCTATAATTCTTACAGCAGTCCTATGAGGGCTCCAAGACATTATGTGACTTTTCCAAGGTTCTGTGGCTGGTCATCCATTTACTATCTTTTATTGCTGTTCCCCCATCCTAGTTTGAGAGCTCAGATTGAAATGTGATCTGTTAGTGGAAAGATAGGAACTTTGAATCAAAGAGACATGAGTTCAGATCCAAGCTTCAGCCCTTTCCTAGGTGACTTAAACCTTCTGCTGCTTATCTAATCTCTTAAATGAGGCTAACCATATTTGTCTGGGTGTAATAGATATAAAGGCTCTAGCACAAAAAGACGGTACGTGGAGGCCAAAATGTTTTTCTTTTCTTATTTAGTCCCTTCTGCACCTTCACCAGACGAGCCAGGCCAGGTAACTATGATATATCTCCACCACCACCACCACCATCACCACCACCACCTCCACCTCATATATGCAAAAATTCATGAATGTGTTTTCCTGTGCTTTCTCTACCAGAACCCTCTCCTGTGGAGAGATTTAAGGAATTCCAGATCAAATCATATCCTATACAGGACTTCAGCTCTTTGAAACTTCTGCATCTCCAGAAAGCCTGGGAGAAACAGGGGACCAACTTTAGTATGAGTCAAACCTCAGTGATTGATCTTCCAAAGACCTTTAGCTCAAAAATCAAGTAAGCTTACCTCTTGGCAGATAGAAGGGTCCAGATTCTGACTGGGGAGGGGGACGTGACTTGCAGGGTAGAATGTCAGGGATGCTGGGGAGGGGGCAGAGGGAGCAGACACAGGTCGGCCCCAAAGGGTAGGGTGTGGGCGTAACAAAGCCTAGAGAGGCACTAGGTTTGACATCTGGGACCCGCATTGTCTGCCATCAACTCACAGAGCCACTTTAGGTGGACAGATACTTCCTGTCTCAGGGCTTCAGTAACTCATATGAGGAAGGAGAAGCTGGATGGATCTTCCAGCTCTGAAATTCTGTCTGAATGTATGTCGCTGGCTCCTTTTTTTTTTAATTTTTATTGTGCTTTAAGTAAAACTTTACAAATCAAGTCAGTCTCTTACACAAAAGCTTATATACACCTTGCTACACACTCCCAATTACTCTCCCCCTAATAAGACAGCCTGCTCTCTCCCTCCGCTCTCTCTTTTCCTGTCCATTTCGCCAGCTTCTAACCCCCTCCACCCTCTCATCTCCCCTCCGGACAGGAGATGCCAACATAGTCTCAAGGGCCCACCTGATCCAAGAAGCTCACTCCTCACCAGCATCCCTCTCCAACCCATTGTCCAGTCCTATCCCTGTCTGAAGAGTTGGCTTTGGGAATGATTCCTGTCCTGGGCTAATAAAAGGTCTGGGGGCCATGACCACTGGAGTCCTTCTAGCCTCAGTCAGACCATTAAGTCTGGTCTTTTTATGAGAATCTGGGGTCTGCATCCCACTGCTCTCCTGCTCCCTCAGGGGTTCTCTATTGTGTTCCCTGTCAGGGCAGTCATCAGTTGTAGCCGGGCACCATCTAGCTCTTCTGGTCTCAGTCTGATGTAGTCTCTGGCTTAAGTGGCCCTTTCTGTCTCTTGGGCTCGTAATTACCTTGTATCCTTGGTGTTCTTCATTCTCCTTTGATCCAGGTGGGCTGAGACCAATTGATGCATCTTAGATGGCCGCTTGCTAGCGTTTAAGACCCCAGATGCCTCTCTCCAAGGTGGGATTTAGAATGTTTTCTTAAAAGATTTTATTATGCCAATCACTGGCCCCTTTTGACTCTGAGCTTCTTCAGAAAATTCTACTCACCTAAGGGAGGCAGTTATAGCATAGTGGATAAGAGCCTGGGCTTTAGGGTCAGTCCAACCCAGGTTCAAGTCCTGGCGTGGCTACTTATTTTAGCTCTATGTCCTTGGGCAAGGGACTTGACTTCTCTAAGCCTCAGTTTCCTTATCTTTAAATACTAGTCTCTTAAGTTTTGGGGTTGTTGCAAGCTAGCAGTTAAGTGGAATAATGATAATTACTGCTAACATTTTTGGAATACTTCCTCGTGCCTGGTACAGAATTATCTTATTTAACCCTCACAATAACCCTATGAGATAAGTACTATTATTATCATTCCCATTTTTCAAGTGAGAAAACCAAGGTACAGTGAGAGATTAATACTGGCTCAAGGTCACACAGGTAGAAAGTGATAGAGTCGGGATTCAAACCTGAGCAGCCTCTCAGTGCTCAGCTGTGTGCTATCTGGTATGATTGTCATAACTGATATGAAGCAGATGCACATGAAAGGCTGCACTTTTGCCTTTCCTGGAGAGGTTGAGGATCAGGAAGGGACACTCAGTGGGGACTAGTCTAGAGGGAGGTCAGTGTTGAGGCCAGGGCAGCATTACACCTCCTCCATTAAATTTGAAATTAAAATATCATAATGATACTAATAGTGGCATCAGAGTTCCAATCCCCATGGTGCCCGAATGTCCCTTTGCCTGTTGACACTTTCAGGCTGCTTGCCTGCATAATGAGCATCCCATGACTTCTGAGTTGTTTTTTCCCCTGATGGGATATTATTTCCAAGGAATCCAAGGCTTGAAATCCCATTCCCAGTTCTGAGCTGGAGATAGAACAGGCTTGATGCCCAGTGTCTCTGCTGTGACTCAGTAAGGGAGAAGAGACAGGTTAGACCTAGAAGTGAAAAATAAAGGCACTCTTGCACACGTCCTGGTGGGGCAGGAATTAAGGCAAACTTCATATATGTGTTGGGTGAGTCCAGCTATATTCTCAACTGGTAAATAATCCCATCCCCACCTCTAAACCAAATAGCATAGCCTGCCTCTTCCTTCTCCTTGGACAGAGACCAAAGAAAGCACAACAGGATTACCTGTGTAAAATTAACTCCATGAACAAAGTACAGGAAGAAAACCTGTGTTTTTAAAAGTGAATGAATGAATAAACGAATTCCATCTCCTCTCTGCCTTCCTGTCAAGAAGAGCCCCAACTTCTGGTGTGTCCCCAGAGACACAGAACTCACTCTTTTGCAAAATGGTCTGTTCCATTTTCAGACAGTTCTGTTAGAAATCCCTTCTTCATGTGGAGCTTAATTCTGCCAGCCTGGACTTCTCACTCATCAGGTCTGGCTCAGCTGCATGGAATCTGTCAGCCATTTCCTCTTTGTAACAGCCCTTCAGTGTTTAAAGGGGCCATATCTCCTTCCTCCTAAGTCTCCTCCATACTAAACTTCTCTAATTCCTAACACAGTCACTTCCAGGGCTTGATTTTGAGCTTCCTCACCTTCTGAGGAGGTGCAAATTCCCCAAAGAGGGGAGAATTCAGTATGCATTACCTGGAACTAATAAGCCCTTACAGCAAGGTCACAGAATACAAGAGTGGGGGCTGATTATCCAGGGCCTCGTGAGTTGACTGTGTTACAGATGTGTTCCTTTAACAAGCTGTCAAATTTCAGATCCAAGCGTGCTCATTCAATCAAATGTTCTGCAATTGATATCAAGTCTGGTCAGCTTGCCAAAGAGGCTGCAGTGGGCACCTACATGAAGAT
The DNA here is from genome assembly GCF_030014295.1 of Loxodonta africana. NCBI lineage: Eukaryota > Metazoa > Chordata > Mammalia > Proboscidea > Elephantidae > Loxodonta > Loxodonta africana. The sequence continues at coordinate 35,206,946 of NC_087365.1, forward strand.
CCACACTGTGGAGCAAGGAGAAATTGTGGTAAGTGTGCTCCAGGATAGCCTTGTTCATGATACTGTATGAAAAGGCTGGGAGTGTTAAGTAATAGAAGTAAAGGTTTAAAAACACCCCTCTTCTGTATTTGATGATATTAAAGAATATTGTTGATTTCTCCAGATACGATGATGGTATTGTGGTTATGTTTCTAAAAACAGCCCTTATATTTAGGAGCTACCTACTGACATATTTACAGGTGAAATGATGTGACATCTAGGACTTGCTTAAAAATAATCTGGGCCACCACTCCTATTCAACATTGTACTGGATGTCCTAGCTAGTGCAATAAGAATATAAAAGCTTTACAGATTGGGAAGGAAGAAATAAAACTGTCTTTGCTTGCAGATGACTTGTTGTCTATACAGAAAATCCCCCCAAAATTGACCAAAAAACTTCTGGAACTAAGAAGTGATTATAGCAAAGTCTGAGGATACAAGGTTAATTAAATCAGTTGCCTTTGTATAACTAGCAACAAATGGTAGGGTTTGAAATTAAAAACATAATACCATTTATAATAGCACAAAAAAATTGAAACACTTAAGTATAAATCTAACAAAATATGTACAGAATCTATGAAGAGATGTATAAAACTCTAAGAAATCGAAGACCTAAATAAATGGAGAGATGTTCCACGTTCTTGGATTAGAAGACTCAATTTTGTTAAGATGTCAGTTCTTCACAGTTTGGTTTATAGATTGGATGAAATCCCAATCAAAATCGTAGCAAACTATTTTGTGGATATTGACAGACTGATTCTGAAACTCATATGGAAGGATGAATGGATAAACAAAACTGTGTTACATCCATACAATGGAATATTATTGAGCAATAAAAAAGAAATGAGATATCAAGCCACCAAAAGGCATGGAGGAACCTTAAATGAATGTTGCTAAGTGAAAGAAGCCAGTATGGAAAGGCTATACATTATATGATTCCAATATATGATATTCTGGAAAAGGCAAAACTATAAAGACAGTAAAATGATCAGTGGTTGCCAGGGCTTTGGGGTTCAAAGATTGGGATGAACAGGTGAAACATGGGAGATTTTTAGGATTATAAAATTATTCTCTCCACTGTAATGGTCGATATAAGACATTATGCATTTGTCAAAACCTGTAAAACTTTGTAGCACAAAGAGCAAGTCTTAATACATGTGATTTTAAAAAACAAATAAATAAATCATTTAGCATGTTGGGGAATCCCAGGAAGGAATGAAGACTGTGACAAGAGAATCTCACTGTAATACAAATGTCTGAAACAACCTCACTGAAGGGGAAGAGGGGAAAGGATGCTGGCCTATGTAACTTTAAGAATGAGTCTGTGAGATCAAAGGCAAAGGACACGCCACATAAGCATTATACTCTTGTTTGGTACAGTTGTGCGCATAATGCATACACGTTAACCATGCTGATACTATTACACATGTGAACTCGAATGGATCAATTAAGTAAATGGGTGGCAGATGCTGAGAACCAGGTTTCTCACTGTCTGGAGTATGAATTTACAGATGAACAAGGGGAAGAGGCTAGGATGATCCACACGATAATGGATTAGAGTTGGAAACATCAGTATGAACTCATGTTTAGCTTAATACAGATACAGATAGAAACGTTTATGGATATGTATATATATATAAAAAAAATGTATATATACACAGGTTAAAATTTAACATATGTATTTTTTGCTCTGACAGCTTAGAAGTCCTAAAACACATGACATCCCAGAGCAGTGATCACACTTAGTACCCATATCTTGGTTTCTAATACCATTCTCCAATAAAAGAAACCAGGGCTCCTTGGAGAAATGGCTGATTCCAGGACTGGGCAGAAAATATACAAGATGAGCCTGCGTCATTTTGTGTGCCAGAAAGTAAGGAAGTGCTTAGAAAAACAAACAAAAACCAAAACCCTATACTGATGGGGGTATAGCGTAAGGACGAGGAGCCAACTGAAGAAGCTCCCAATGGCCAAAGCTGGAACAAATTTGAGCAACAAAATAAATAAACTAGTATTGGATTATACCCAAAGTATAAAATATCCATGAGCCCATACTGATATAAGCAAATTATTGAATAGATGAATAAATTGGGGAGAAGAGACAAATCTCCCAAGCTGAAGAACTCCAAATAATTTATATAGGTACTCTGCCCTCAAGGAGAAGCATAATTCCCTGTTCCTTGGCTGTGGGCTGCATATAGTGACTTTCTTCCAAAGAATACAGTATGGAAAGGAAGAAATAAAGAATAACTTTACAGTGGAAAAACCTGACAGACACTACCTCAGCCAGGTGTTCAAGGCCAACATCAACAGTCATAAATCGTTTTGATAGTATGTACCCTTGGTATGGTGTCATGAGAATGGCACTTTACCTCTGTGATCTTCCTACCAATGACAATAACACATACATAACCCTAGTCTTATCATGAGAAAACATCAGGCAAATTCCAGTTGAGGGGCATCCTACAAAACACCTGACCAGTACTTCTCAAAGCTGTCAAGGTCATCAAAAACAAGGAAAGTCTGAGTAACTGTCACATCGAAGAGGAGCCTAAGAATACATAAGAACTAAATGCAGTGAAAAAAAAAAAATTTTTTTTTTTTTTCTATCCTGGATGGGATCTTGGAACAGAAAAAGGACATTAGGTAAAAAGTAGCTAATAATGATGTATCACTATTGGTTCATGAATTGTAGCAACGGTATCATACTAATATAAGTTGTGAAATAATAGGGGAAACTGGGTGTGGGGTGTATGTGAACTCTCTGTACTATCTTCTCAATTTTTTTGTAAGTCTGAAACTGTTCTTAAAAAAAAGAAAAAAAAGGTCTATTTAAAGAAATAAATAAATAACCCAGTAGTGGAAGGGGAAGTACGAATGAAACAAGTTTAGCCGTGAGTTGGTAATTATTGAAGCTGGGTGATAGGTGTTAGAACTGAGTGGCAGGGTGAGCAGATGGCACTAGGTAGAGATGGAGTGGGCAGGAGAGTTTTCTATCAAGTAGTAATGGGCCTCCATGTGCCGGGGAAGGGCTGTCCTATCTGAAGCCCTTCATGTGGTCATTCTCCATCTGGGAACCTACTCTTTCACCTGTATCCTTTCCACTGTCCTTAGTTATGGTATCCCCAGGGACCTCCATACTCCCTTCTCACCCAAGTTATGGTCAGTTGTTGATGCACCTGCCCCACTGGACTGTGTGATTTCAGAGGCAGAAAGGTCATCTAGGAGCGCCAGCCACCTAGCATGGCCCTCACTCAGTGTCAATGCAATGCTTTCCAGCTCTTGGGAAGTTCTTTTGTTCAGTAAGACTCTGCCTCCTGCAACTTTTAACTAGCTGCCTTCCTCCCTCCCCGCCCCACCCCCAGAACAAAACAAGAAATCAGCTTCCTTGTCATGTGATGCCGCTTAGATGTTTGAAGAATGCTGTTTTCTCTTCATTCAGCACTTGGGGAGCCAGGCACAGTGCCAATACTCCATTAATTATTTTCTTATTCAGGCAGAACATCCTCTGCTCTCTTAGTCACTCTTCACATGATGTAATTTCCAGCCTTCCTACTGTCCACTTCATTTCAGTTTGTCAAAGTTTCTGTCAAATTAAGGTGCTCTGAACTGAACCCAGGTGTCCGAGGAGCGGCACGTGGCCCCGTCAGTGTAGCCTCCTGCAATGCAAGGTGGAGGAGCTGGGCACTCTGGGCAGAAGTGAGGCATGAAGGGTAGGGAAGAAGATGCTCAGTTTGGTAGACGGTGACAGGAGTGGGAGGCTGTGTGAGACGGAGCAGAAATGACAGCACGGTATTGTAGAGGGCCTGGAATGCCAGAATAGGGAGTTTGGACTTGATTCTCTAGGACCTGGGAAGTCCTGGTAGGCTTTGAATGATGCCTCAGAGCAAGGATGTGCCAGTCTCATTCACTACACAGGGCCCAGCACATAGAAGCCCTTGACAAGTATTTATTGCCATGACTTCTTTGAAGAATATGTCTGTGGATGTCTCCATAATGTGCCTTTGGTAGGACTCTGCTCTCCTTGCTTTAGAGACCCTGGATTCATTTGTAGGAGAATGAATGGTAACACCTATGATTGTATTTACCTATCAGAAGGTAGATCACATTTTCCTCCCCTTGGGAGCTGGGGTGTGAAGCTGGTTCAGCCCTGGAAATAGCAGAAATCAGGGCTAGAGTAGAGAGACCCAAGTTCTGAGCCAGGAGGTGGAGGGGAGCCAGACTTCAGGGAGCAGACAGGCTGAGGCCTCGGAGGTAGTCAAGACTGGGCTCGAGGCAGGCCCTAAAGGGGGACAGGTGTCCAGACCAGAGCCACAGGCAGGGCAGAAAGGAGGTGACAGATGGAGGGTCTTGTTCCCATTTTGCTTCTAATTAGCTAGCTGAGCAGCCTTGGGCAGATCACTTCATCTCTCTGAATCTGTGTCCTCATCTGAAAACGAGGAAATCCACTTGGATGAGCTGTCAACGCTAAGGTTCTCTGACTCTATTTGAGCATTGATTCAGCAGATATTTCTTGAGCATCTACCATGCTCCAAGCATGGCACAAGGTAAACTGACATCATTCCTGCCCTCATGGGCCTTACGATCTAGTCAGGAGACAGACAATAAATGGATAAACTAGCATATACATAGAATGTTACAAATTGCCACTAGAAATGGGATAGAAAGCAGGGTTGGATTTGAGCCTTCTTAAATGGAGTAGAGGAGGTGATATTTAAGCTAAGACCTGAAAGATGAAAAGAACAAGTTATGGAATTATCTGGGTGAAGAGTGTTCCAGACAGAGGAACAGCAAGTTCAAACCTTGAGGCAGGAAGGATCTTGGCATGTTTGTCCTCTAGGACAAGTGGCTGAGCCAGAGTGAACAAGGTTTAGGATGACCGAAGCTGGGCACTGGGGGCTCTGGGGCCACTACTCTCCCTTCTCTCCTTGCCTGAGTCTCAATAACAGAGAGGCTGAAGAGGGAGCACTATATTGGAAGTCCAGCAACAAGGGGTCTAGGCCTGGCTCTACTCCATCTCTGGGTGCTCCATAAAAGGGGCTTAACCTCTCTGTAAAATAAGTGGGTATGCTTTTGGATCTGTATGTCCCTCATAGTTTTAAGAGGTGTGAATCCAAGGCAAGGAGTAGGAGGACCAACATGAGCTGTAGAGGGGAGGGCCAGCGGTTTCCAAAGTCTGTGAGGGATGGAGAAAGAATTGAGGCTCAGTGAAGATACATGCTTGTGAGCAAAGAGCTGCAGAAAAGGATGGGGGCTGTGGACAGACTTGAAAAGGAAGGCGTAGAAAAGGAGTCCCTGGGTGGTACAAATTGTTAATGCACTTGGCTGCTAACCCAAAGGTTGGAGGTTTGAGTCCACCTAGATGTGCCTTGGAAGGAAGTCCTGGTGATTTGCTTCTGAAAAATGAGCCATGAAAACCCTTTGAAGCACAGTTCTTCTCTGACACACACAAGCGGTCGTCATGAGTAGGAACTGACTCTATGGTAATGGTAGAAGAGGAGGACTAGCTGTATGATTTTATTGTAGTTTCTAAGGAAGAGAAAATAGGCTTACATAGCAAAAAGAAGGGTTGAGATTGGACATTGAGGAAAACTTATTTTGGGTTTAATTGTGTCCCCACAAAATTTATGTTGAAGTCCTAACCCCCAGGACCTGTGAATGTGATCTTATTTGGGAATAGGGTCTTTGCATATGTAATCAGTCAAGAGTAGGGTGGGTCCTAACCCAACATGACTGGTGTCTTTATAAAAAAGAGAAGAGATACAGACACAGAGGGAAGACATATGACACTGGAGGCAGAGATTGGAGTTACACTGCCACAAGCCGAGAAAGCCTACCAGGAAACTACCAGAAGCTGGAAGGTACCAGGAAGGATCCTCCCCTAGAATCTTCGCAGAGAGCACGGCCCTGCCAACACCCTGAATTTGGACTTCTAGCTCCAGAACTGCGAGGCAATAAATTTCTATTGTTAAAACCACCCAGTTTGTGGTACTCCATCGCAACAGCCCTAGGAAATGGATACAAGTGTAAATGCCGCTCTCTGGAGGGTGTTTATGTAGGTAAGATTCTTGGAGTAGAGCCTGTCATGTGGAGGTAGGACAGTGAGTGAAGTGCCTTAGGGCTCTTCTGATTGGAAGAGTCAGAGAACTGCCATGTCATGTAGCAAAAGAAGCCCCAGGCTTCTCCTCATGTGGCTTCCTGCGCAGCCCCAGACGGATTCACTTCATTTTTCCCACGTAGAAAACCTGGCAATTGAACTAGATGGTTTCTGAGATCTAATTTTCTGTGACTTTCTTTCTCTAGGGCCTTCACCAGTTCTTCCTCCCCAATATCCAACATGACAAGCGGCCCCTGATCCTGGTGAGCCTGGGAACTGAGGTGATACGGGTGAGGAAAGAAAAATTTGAAAAATTGATTGACAGTGAGACAAGAAAAAAGTTGTCCAAGTTCAGTATCGAATATCCCAGGTTAGTACTGGAAGTGTGCCTAAATCCTATCAGATCAAAAGAACAAATTTTCACCTATTATTTAGTAAAATAAGAAAAAATGATAATACCTAATGCTGACAAGGGTGAACTGAAACCGGCGGTTGTTGGTACACTATAAATGGCTAAACGCTTTTTTTTTTGGTGGGAGGAGAGGGACTAAAACCTTTTGATAATAATTTTAGTATTATGTTTCAAGGGCCGTAAAACTGTCCCTACCCTTTAAGGCAGTGATCTACTTTCTGCGAGTTTATGTAGCCAAAATATGGGGGAAATCTCTCTGCATTAAGATGTTTGTAGCAGCCATATTCTTAATAGAGAGAAAAATAAACAAACAACCCACATGTGCCATACTAAGGGAATATTATAGAAAACTGTGGTACTGTCCCTTGATAGACTGTAGCTTTCCTTTAAAAATCAAAAGTTTAATTGCTCTATAGCCACAGCATAAAAAGGACAATACAATGATACATGGAAAGGGCTGGGTCTGTAATTGTATACATACTATGACTGTGACATTGTAAAACACATGAGAAAAACAGAAAAAAGGAAAAATGGTAATACTTCTGGTATTGCCAAACTTGTAATAGTCATTATCTCTGGAAGGTGGGATTAAAGAGGACTTTCTTATTATATGTTATATAGTCCTCTTATGTTTAATTGTTTTTGCAATGAGCATGCATTGCTTTTGTAATGAGAAAAAAAAAAACACTCTTTAAAAGTTGTGTCAGTAGTGACATTCTGAGTTTTTTTTTTCTTTTCTCCTCTAAATTTTTAGTAAGGATGACTTTGATCATTTTAAAAGATAAATATCTACTTTGAAGGATTCAAATGCTTTTTTCTTTTGCTTTTTCATAGTTTCCAAAATTTCCAGTGTGAATGTTACTACTTTTATAATGAAAAATAACTTTATTTTTTAATGTAAAAATTAATTTATTACACAAACCAGTAATTTCAAAACTGTTTTGATCTCACACTATTCTTAAAAGGTGTTTCAGCATGTACCCCTTTTGAGTATATGTGTATAAATGTATATATGTAGTATAAATAGTATATATGTCAATTAATTAATTTTTATTTATTATATCCATATATTGCTGTACTAATATATCATTTGGAGCCCTGGCAGCACATAAGAGCTTGACTGCTAACCAAGAGGTCGGCAGTTCGAATCCACCAGCTGCTCCTTGGAAATCCTATGGGGGCAGCTTTACTCTGTCCTATAGGGTTGCTATGAGTTGGAATCAACGTGACAGCAGCAGGTTAATATATATATTATAAAACATACAAAATAGTTTTGTTTTTTTTTTAATGAAGCAAAGATAAATATAAATGAAGCCCTCCTAGTTTCTTCCCACACCCAGTGGATATTATACAGCCCCTGGTGACATGTCTCCCACCCCCAGTTTGGGTGTTAAACTCCTGCTTACAACTTTTCAGTGGCATCTTGTGGCTTATGAATAAAGTCTAAGTTCATTGCCACATAAAAGGCCCTTCATGGTCTGGCTCCCACTGACCCCCCCTGCAATACTTCCTGCCACCTCTAACCCATGTAGATTGCTTCCTGAACCCTGCACATACCTTGCCTCTGTCAATACTGGCACTTCTGCCTGGAATGTCATTCCTCCAATCCTGCCCCCTTTTCTTCTGGTTAGCTCCTAGTCATTCTTTAAGATTCATCTCCTCCAGAAATCCCTTCCCTTTCTGATCCTGGATTGGATAAGTACCCCTTTTCTGTACAGTCATAATACTCTATACAGGTCTGTTGTTGACCATTTGTTCTTGTTAGTGGTCATCAAAGTGGCTCCGACTTATGGTGACCTTATGTATAATAGAACAAAACATTGCCCAGTCCTGCATCATCTTCATGATTGTTGGTGTGTTTGAGTCCATTGTTATGGCTGTTGTGTCAATCCATCTCAGTGAAGGTTACCCTCATTTTTGCTGACTACCAAACATGACATCCTTGTCTAGTGATTAGTCTTTCCTAATGTGAGGAAGACTCATTAATAACCTGAGAAATGCAGATGACACAACCTTGCTTATTGAAAGTGAAGAGGACTTGAAGCACTTACTAATGAAGATCAAAGACCACAGCCTTCAGTATGGATTACACCCCAACATAAAGAAAACAAAAGTCCTCACAGATGGACCAATAAGCAACATCATGATAAATGGAGAAAAGATTGAAGTTGTCAAGGGTTTCATTTTACTTGGATCCACAATGAACACCCATGCAAGCAGCAGTCAAGAAATCAAAAGATGCATTGCATTGGGCAAATCTGCTACAAAAGACCGCTTTAAAGTGTTGAAAAGCAAAGATGTCACCTTGAAGACTAAGGTGCATCTGACCTAAGCCATGGTGTTTTCAGTCACCTTATATGCATGTGAAAGCTGGATGAACAAGGAAGACTGAAGAAGAATTGATGCCTTTGAATTGTGGTGTTGGGGAAGAATATTGAATATACCATGGACTGCCAAAAGAACGAACAAATCTGTTTCAGAAGAAGTACAACCAGAATGCTCCTTAGACGCAAGGATAGCGAGACTTCCATCTCACATACTTTGGACATGTTATCAGGAGGGATCAGTCCCTGGAGAAGGACATCATGCTTCATAAAGTAGAGGGTCATCGAAAAAGAGGAAGGCCCTTAACAAGATGGATTGACACAGTGGCTGCAACAATAGGCTTAAGCATAACAACGATTGTGAGGATGGTGCAGGACCGGGCAGCGTTTCCTTCTGTTGTACAAAGGGTCACTATGAGTCGAAACCGACTCGATGGCACTTAATAACAACATGTCCAAAGTAAGTGAGCCAAAGCCTTGCCGTCCTTGCTTCTAAGGAACATTCTAGTTGTATTTCTTACCACATTGTTTTATAGGTATTTTTCTGCATCTCCTTTGCCACACTTGATTAATTGCTTCATGAAGGCGGGGATTATGCTTTATGTGCCTTCGTTCCTAGCATCTTGTGCAGTGCCTGTCACATGGTAGTTGCCCAGTAAATTTTGAATTAATGAATGAATGATGGGGCATACTCATTGTAGAAAACTGGAAAATGCTGGACAGAAAAAAGCTTACAAACAAAATCATTTGCAATCTTTTAACAATCCCAGTTAGCATTTTAAATCCTTTTTAGTGTTTTTTTCTGTTTATGGATATGTACCAGACATGCATGTATCATTCATGCATATATAGCTTTCATAATGGAGATCATACTGATTATACAGTTTTGTATCTTTCCTTCTTTTTTTACTTGTGGTGATATTGTGATCAGATATGGTTCTGCCAGCTGGTATAGGAAGCAAGTGATTCCAGTGGTAGAGAAAGATGAAATGTAATGGCAAGCAGATCTGCAGATTATTGCAGCCATGTCCAATAAGCACATAAAAGAATTCGATGTGAGATCTGTGACTTTGGACAAGTCATTTCTCTGGGCTTCAGACCCCAATATGTAAAACAAAGAAATCAGACTAAAGAAGTGTGTCTTAGGCTGGGTTCTCTAGAGAAGCCAAACCAGTAAAGTGTATAAATATATATATAGAGAGAGATTTATATCAAGGAAATGGATCACTTGGTTATAGAGGCTGCAATGTCCCAAGTCCATGGGTCAGGACAGAGGCTTCTCCTGATTCATGTAGCAGCAGAGGATTGACAAATCCTAAGATCAGCAGGCAAGACCACAGGTAAGCTGCTAGCTCAAGTTCCAAGAACAGGAGGTCAGACGAACAGGAATCAGCTGCAGGATCCAGAGTGAGCAAAAGCCCACAAGCCTTCCCAGAATGTCCACTTATATTCGACGCAGGCCATATGCCCATGGAAGCTCCCTTTCAACTGATTGGCTACTCATAGCAGATCTCATTATGGAGGTGATCACATTATATTGAATCTCATCATACTACTGCCAGACTACATCATAACTGCCAAACCACTGAGAATCATGGCCCAGCCTAGTTGACGTGCAACCTTAACCATCACACAGTGTTTCCCAAAGTATGGAATATATTCTACGGAAGGTTTACCAGATGATTTTAGGTGGTACGAAATTCACATTTTTAGTTTCAGCAGTTATATATTTATTCTAGAGTGAATTAGAAAAGCAACATGACTGACTAGCTAACTAAATCCATGGTTTGACAGATCTTGTTACTGAGGACAAAGCTGAAGTATTTATGTAAAAGAAACTGAATAAATTTAAGGAAAAATCATTAGTAGATGAAACAGCTAATGAGATGTGGATATGGCCAAAATTGGGACAGTTTTGTGGGCAAAGTTGAGAAGCACTGGGAGTTCCTTCTAGTTCAAAGATGCCACAGTTCTGATTCCTGAGCACTACCAATACAGAAAATGGTGGCGTAGTGGTTAAGAGCTACGGCTGCTAACCGAAAGGTTGACGGTTCAAACCTACCAGGCACTCCTTGGAAACCCTACAGGGCAGTTCTCCTCTGTCCTTTAGGGTCACTATGAATTGGAATCAACTGGACAGCAATAGATTTTTTATTCAAAAAAGAAATTAAGGAGCCTTACTCCTTGCATAATGTCTGGCACATGGTGGGTTTCAGTTAATGTTTGTTGAATTGGAATTCAGAAAAGGTTGACATAGATTTGAGGGTGGCAGATGTTTGGGCACTTGGCATCTCTACTGCCCAGTCAGCACTTTGCTGCAATCATATATAATGCTGACGGATGGAATTCTGTCGTATTCATTAATTGTTGGACTCATGGTTTTTCTAGACTGCTAATGCAGGCAGAAAACATATTCATCGTCTAACTCAAATCCCTCATGTTTTAGATGTGGACCCTGAGGTCCAGAAAAGGAGCGATGACATCCCAAAATCACACAGTGAGGGGCAGACACTATCATGGGCTAGATGACCTAAAAACTCAACCCCTACAAAGCACAGAGAATGCCATATAAAATATAATGAACAGCTGAGTTCACAAGAAACTAAGGGAACTCCCCAATGACCAATCATGAAGAGGACCCTAAAAACCAGAACACAAAGCGTGATCTGATGTTTGTATTGCTTGGGGCCAGGGTTGGGGGTGGGGGGTGGGGGAGATGGTGGAGTGGGCCGGGGGGCAGGGAGGCTTAATGAGCATCATGAACTCAAGTTTTAAATCCTGCAGGGACAGATGAAATTTCAGCTCAAGTAAGGAATGGTGTTGGAACTGAAATCTCTGCATGAAGCTGGGCCTCTAGAAGCACTATTAAAAAGTGAAAAAGTAGACTAGAAATCAATATGGACATCAGCATCAGGAGGTAGCCTGGCATCTTGTCCATCTTAACATGGATTCTGGGTCCAAAAAAATAAATTATCCCCTAACAATTTGAAATCACATGCTTGCTCGCTCCTAGGTTTTGATGACTCCCTTAGCCTTTTTGAACCCCAGTTTCCATGTTTGTGAAATAGGGTGGCTTTAAAGATTAAATGAGCTAACAGTGTAAAGTGCTTGGCACATGGTAAGTGCTGAGTCAGAGTTAGATATTGTTATTTATTATGTAAGAAATTCGGAGTTAATGGAACTCTTTAAGTGGAAATGATCCAGTGGCGTGCTGATAAATGTCCTCCAGGAGGTGGGAGGTAACCCCAATTTATAGCGCTTGCCTATTTCTATGGTGTAAATATTCCCACCATGGCCAGTTTCAGGCTACCAACCTGATGCTATGGAACATGGAGTTGAGAAGAGATGTATATAATCAGCTCCTGTGAGTCGGTAAGAACTGGCTTCTGCATACCACTGAGACTAGCAGACAGGGGCAGATGAACCAGTAAGCAAGGTGTACACGTGTCTCAGTTATCTAGTGCTGCTGTAACAGAAATACCACAAGTGGATGGCTTTAACAAAGAGAAATTTATTTCCTCACAGTAAAGTAGACTGAAAGTCCAAATTCAAGGCATCAACTCCGGAAGGTCCTTGTCCTCTATCTTTCCCTGGTCGAGAAGCTTCTCAGGTGCAGGGACCCCGGCTCCAAAGGACACGCTCTGCTCCACAGTGCTGCTTTTTTAGTGGTATGAGGTCCCCAACTCTCTGCTTGCTTGCCTTTTATCTCTTGAAAGATAAAATATGGTACAGGCAACACCCCAGGGAAACTCCCTTTATATTGTATTGGATCAAGGAGGTGACCTGAGTAAGGGTAGTGTTACAATCCCGCCCTAATCCTCTCAACATAAAATTACAGTCACAAAATGGAGGACAACCACAGAACACTGGGAATCATGGCCCAACCAAGTTAATACATACATTTTGGGGGGGACATAACTCAATCCATGATAGCATGTGCTTACTTGTGTTTACTTCTAATCTGTATGGAACAATTTCACATGGGATTCTACTACTGGTAGAGAAAAACAGGTGAAATTGTTCACTACAGATCAGGATGTAAGCACAAGTAAGCCCATGCTACCTTGCTTATTGGGTAATCCATCCCTGCTAACAGGACTAGCTTGTGGTCCATTCTGACCTCTGGATTTTTTCCTAAGTTGATCTCTGTGGATCAATGTTGGCTTTGTCCTGGTCAATACCCACTAACCAGAAGAATGTTCTGACTTGTTAGAGATTTATTAAACTTGCCTTTTTAGGTAAGAGAGTTTAACACCCCTTTCCCCTACTGCAGTCTCAGAAGGAAATAAGCCAATGTGTGCTGAGCCCATTCCACTCTACCTCCATCTTCCCCCATCCTCACATGCTGTTAGGGAAGAGGATGGGATACAGCCCCAGTGCCATGACAAACCCTTGCCCTGGCCATAGACTGTTGCTTACATCTGTCCTATTAGGACAGTGCCTGGCGACCTAAACTTACCCCTCTGATTCTTTCCAAGGTGGGAGAGATGGAGGCCTATACAACTGAACTATGATCCAGGAAGAGCCATTAATACTAATAATGAAATGTCAACAATAACAAAGTATGTTTTAAAAGTTGACATAGTACCAACCTTTCAGTTGTTAGCTGCCTTTGAGTCAACACCAATTCATGGCGACCCTATGTACAACAGAATGAAATGTTGTCCAGTCCTGTGTCATCCTATAATTGCCAGCGTGTTTGAGTCTATCATTGTGGCTATTGCACCAGTCCAGCTCACTAAGGGTCATCTGTGCCTTCATTCGCCCTCTTCTTCACCAGACATGATGTCCTCCTCTAGCAATTGATTCCTCCTGATGGTGTGTCCCAAGCAAATGAATCGGATAATATTCTATTATGATCCATAAGGTTTGCACTGGCTAATTTTCAGAATAGATCACCAGGTCTTTCTTCCTGGTCTGTTTTAGTCTGGAAGCTCTTTTGAAACCTGTCCACCACAGGTGACCCTGCTGGTATTTGAAATACCAGTGACATAGCTTCTATCATCATAGCAACAGAAAAGCCATCATAGTGTGACAAACTGACAGATGCGTAGTGGAAGCCCTACAGGTAAGTGTTATGATGGAAGCCTGTATACAAAGTCTGAGGTAGCCTTAAGGAGGAAATGGCCCTGTGAGATCCTAGAAAAGGATTCTCAGAAATTTAATATATAAGCTAGTTCATAAGGGACAATTGGGATTTGTCTGGTCAGGATTCCCAAACACTGTACCCAGGCTGGTGGCAGCTAATTCTGGGTGCCCTTAGGGACCATGTCTGTATTGTTCACACTGTCTTCTTGCTCAAGGTATATGGCAGGTGCCAGTAAGTCTTCACTGAATGAGAGAATGAATGAACCATTGGAATACTTAAAAAAATTAAATTGTAGGGCCTCATGCCCAGATTTTGACTCAGTAAGCCTGGGAGGAATCCTGGAATCTCTGTGTTTAGCCAGGACCCGGGTGATTTCTGATGTGTATCACCTGGGACTCTTGTTAAAGTGCAGATTCTGATTCAGTAAGTCTGGCTTGGGCCTGAGATGCCGCAATGGTAACAAGCTCCCAAGTGGTGGGTAGCAAGGCTGTAGGGTGGCTTTGTCCACTAAAAATATAATACCACATATGTGATTTTTTTAATACTGCTTTATTGAGATATAATTCACCTGTTTAAAGTATACAATTCAATGGTTTTTAGTATATTCAGAGTTGTGCAGCCATCACCACAATCAATTTTAGAATATTTTCACCACCCCAAAAAGAAACCCTGTACCCTTTAGCTGACACTTTCGTTTCCCCCCCAAGTTTCCCCTTTCAGCCCTAGGCAACCATCAATTTTCTTTCTGTCTGTATAGATTTTCCTGTTCTGGACACTGCATATAAATGGGATAATATAGTATGTGATCTTTTGTGACTGACTTCTTAGCATAATATTTTGAAGGTTCATGCATGTTGTGGCATATATCAATATTCCATTTTTTATTGCCAAATAGTATTCTGTATGTATTTATGTACCACATTTTATGTATCCATTCATCAGCTGATGTGTATTTGGCTTCTTTCCATTTTGGGACTATTATAAATAATGCTGCTATGAACATTCTTAAACAAGTTTTTGTGTGGATGTATTTTTTCAATACTTCAGGGTATGTATGTAGAGTGGAATTGGTGGGTCATATATTAACTCTATGTTTAACCTTTAAAGGAACTGCCAGACTTTTCTACAGAGGCTGTACCTTGTTACATTCCCACCAGCAATGCACAGGAGTTCCAGTTTCTCCACATCCTCAACAACATTTGTTCTTTTTAATTATAATCATAGTGGTATCTCTTTGTGGTTTTGATATGTATTCTCTAATGGCTAATGATCACGTATGTAATTTTAAACTGTCAGTATCCACATTATAAGAAGTAAAAAGGAACAGGTGAAATTAATTTTAATACTATATTTCATCTGTCCAAAATATTATCCTCTCAACATGTAATCAGTATAAACTATTAATGAGATCATTGACATTCTTTTTTTGCTCTTAAGTCTTTGAAACCTGATGTGTATTTTACCTTCACAGCACATCTCTAATTCAAACTGGCTACATTTCAGGCAGCAGTAGCCACACGTGACTTGTAGCCACCATACTGGACAGTGCAGGTCTAGGGGAAGAAAGTTGTAGAATGGTAAAAGGTAGAGAGAAGAGTCTGGAGGGGCGGGGGACCTAGAGGAACTGATGTGGGAGCCTGAGCATCTGTTTCTGCCCTTCAGTGATGAAGAGATGTGCCAGAGTTTCCTCCAGGAGAACAGCTGGAATATCTTCCGGGATGACCTGGTGCAGCTGCTGGTGGAGCCTCGCCAGCATCCACCATTCACCCCCAGACAGCCCAAGAAGAGAGAGCACTGCAGTCTTAAGGCTGTGACCCTGAATTTGTCTGCCCTCGACAAGAAGACTAAACCTAACTACCCCATTTTTATGGCACCCCAGAAATACCTCCCCCCATTGAGGATTGTCCAACGTATCACAGCACCCCGGCCCAAAATCCAGGAACTCCTGCCTCAGTATAAGAATGCAGGGGTCCTTGTTTAGAACCAATAAAGGACACTGGATTTGCACCATGTTGCCTGAATGACCACCATGGGAGTTGTCAGATTTGGAGTGGGAAGACTGGTGGGCTGAGCTGTGGGTCCAGAGAAGTTTTTGGAGATAGCAACTGGGGTCATTGCCTCTCTTGACACTTGTGGGGCTTGAGTGAAGGGATGGTCAGGAGGCTGAGTGTGGACTGGTTAATCACTGGGGATGGTCTCAGAGTAGGAGGCACACTAACGACATTGAGCACCTTTTCGTGCGTTTGTTGGCCATTTGTATATCTTCTTTGAGGCAACGTCTACTCAAGTTCTATTCAATTTCGTTGTTGAGTTGGTCTGGATACTAGACTCTAATCAGACATATGATTTGCAAATATTTTCTCCCGTTCTGTGAGTGGACTTTTCACTTTCTTGATAGTGTTTGAATAGCTTTTAATTAGTTTAAAGTAAGGCTGCGTTTCTTTGAATTCAAAAACCAAACAAAGACTGGACAGCATGAAAAAAAACCAAACAAACTCGTTACTGTCAAGTTGATTGCAACTCATAGTGACCCTATATGACAGAGTAGAACTGCCCCATAGGATTCCAAGGAGCAACTGGTGGATTCAAACTGCTGACCTTCTGGTTAGCAACCCAGCTCTTTAACCACTGTACCACCAGGGCTCCAAACAGCATGAAGCCCCAGTTATTAGCACCTTTTTGAACAAGATCAATTTGGCCATCCAGAGACTATCATCCTCTTTCATCAGAATAGGAAACTGAGGCTTTGGAAGGCTGAGCCCTCACAATCAGTGATAAAGGCCACCCTTTGAGAGATTTAGGTTGGGAGGGACCCGGCTGATACCACCGGCCAACCCTCACACTCTTCAAGTGAAATGTGGTTAAATGTAAACATTGAAGGGTGACCTTGGAGGGAGAGAGCAGAGGCAGGCCACCAAAGGATCAATGTGAACTGGGGGGTGGGGTGCTGTTTGAAAGAAGTTTGGGAGGAACAGTGTGGGGAGGGTTTGTGGTTGCTTGTAAGTGTGTGAAAGCCTCCTAGCTCAGCTTCCAGGCTGTGAGCTTCAGAATGAACAGTGCTTCTCAAGGTTAACACCCCTCCTCACCATACCCCACCTCTGCAACATGGAGCAGGCATCAGAATCAGGCTTTTTCAGAATCAGACAGAGGAGATTATTCAGAAGAAGAAAATATGACACCACATGGCACAAGCATTAACAACAAACTATGTTTTCAGTGCTACAGATGACCTTGTGCCCTCCTGGGCACAGACCCAAGGATCCAGGATGCCCCAATGTGCGAAGAATGAGGGAGAAGGGCATGGGTTTGAGTAGTGAGTGCCCAGTGTGTGCCAGGCACATTACAGAGGCTATCACTTACCTTGAAAGTATTTCCTGGCAACTAGGTGGCATCATTCCCATTTGACAGATGAGAAGCATGAGGTACAGAGAGCCAAAGGCCTCGTCTAAGCTCACTGGCACACCAGGTGGCTGTTCCGGGAAATCCATGTGTTTTCACCAGACTCTGGTGCCCTCCTAGTTAATCAGCATTGCAGAATACCACTGTAACTCATCTGTTCCAAATGAGCCACCTGTTTTCAAAAAAGAAAAATTCTGTACACACAACCCTGAGACTGTGCTGGAGAGAATATAATCGCCCTCTGGAATGATTTTCCATATGTAAATAAGCATAGTCATACTTGGAGAGAGTCACACCCAGGCCACTGGAGCCAAAAATATAGCCCCTGGCAATAACAGCTTCCACTGTTTGGAGAAAATGAAAAAAACCATTTGAAAAATAAACACAGAAGATATTGCCAGAATTTATTATAGAAAGTGTTTAAGATCCCATCTTGGGGTTGGAAGCAAAAGCATTCTTTAAATCCTCTATTCCTTTTATGTAACTATTGGAAAAAAATCTTTCCTTTCAGTTATGCAAAGTCTAAGGGGTAAAACGGTCACTTCAAAACTCTGAAGGGCTATTTTATAGGGCAGTACTTTTAGGATAGTACATCTAGAGGTCATTTTGCCATGGTGCCTTCTGCTATTTGGAGACTTACAGGAGAAGAGTGCTGAATTGCAGAATTTGTGATCACTGGTTCAGAGCAGACAGTGAGGACTAGAGTAAGAGTTTTGAGGTGGCTGGTTCCCTTAGGAAATACAAGAAGCAGCATCAAAGCTGGAACAGAGGTTTTTCAGGGCTGCTGCAAGGCTGTGGACTTCAGCCCTGGGGACACACACTGCTGAGAGTTGGAGACAGGGTGGGAAGATGGCATGACCAGGCATGTTCTGTGTAGTGTTCAGCCAGGCTCCTTCCCTTTCTGGAGCTTCACTACTGTCTGTAAAATTTGGGGGATCGAATAGGGGTTCCTCAGGCCCTGCCCCACCCCCAGGGCTGTGCAGGGTACCTGACTTCTTTACTTTCACCCCATCTATAAGGAGCCCTGATAGTGCATTGGTTAAGAGCTGGGCTGCTAACAAAAAGATCAGCAGTTTGAATCTACCAGCCACTTCTTGGAAACCCTATGGGGCAGTTCTGCTCTGTCCTATAGGGTTGCTATGAGTTGGAAACGACTCGATGGCAATGGCTCTGGTTTTTGGGGGGAGTTTATTATCCTACCTCTAAAGCTTCCCTACCCGCAGCAGAAAATCAGGATCAAGAAGAAAGCGGATTATTGAGACCCTTGGTGAAATTTGAAAATGAACTGTGGATGAGATAATGGTATTGTACTAATGTTAAACATCCTGGTATTGATAATTGTAATGTATTTATATAAAACAATCTCCTTGTTCTTAGCAAATACACAGTGAAGTACTTGGCAGTTAAGGGAAATGATGTCTTCAACTTACTTTCAAATGACTTAGAGGCATATAATATATAGATTTAGAAAGAGAATGGCAAAGCCAATACAGCAAAATGATAAAACGCAGCGGGGAGCTGCAGCACTGTGCGTAAATGATAACAATTGGTGAATCTGGATGAAGAGTATTTAGGAGCTCTCTGAACCATTCTTGCCATTTTAAGTGTGAAATTATTTCAAAACAAAAAGACTAAAAGTTTTAACAACAAAAAAGAAAATAGGAGAAACTAATATGGATATGTATAAGTATTTGTTCTGGAGCCCTGGTGGTGCAGTGGTTAAAAGCTACAGCTCCTCGGCCATCTAAGATGCAGCAATTGGTCTCAACCCACCTGGAGCAAAGGAAAATGAAGAACACCAAGGCCACACGACAACTAAGAGCACAAGAGACAGAAAGGGCCACATGAACCAGAGACCTACATCATCCTGAGACCAGAAGAACTAGTTGGTGCCCGGCCACAATCGATGACTGCCCTGACAGGGAGCACAGCAGAGGACCCCTGAGGGAACAGGAGATCAGTGGGATGTAGACCCCAAATTCTCATAAAAAGACCAAACTTAATGGTCTGACTGAGACTGGAGGAATCCCGGCGGCCATGCTCCCCAGACCTTCAGTTGACACAGGACAGGAACCATCCCCGAAGACAACTCATCAGAAATGAAAGGGACTGGTCAGCGGGTGGGAGAGAGACGCTGATGAAGAGTGAGCTAATTATATCAGGTGGACACTTGAGATTGTGTTGGCAACTCTTGTCTGGAGGGGGGATGGGAGGATAGAGAGAGAGGGAAGCAGGCAAAATTGTCAAGAAAGGAGAGACTGAAAGGGCTGACTCAAGAGGGGGAGAGCAAGTGGGAGTAGGGAGTGAGATGTATGTAAACTTATATGTGACAGACTGATTGGATTTGTAAATGTTCACTTGAAGCTTAATAAAAGTTATTAAAAAAAAAAAAAAAGCTACAGCTCCTAACCAAAAGGTTGGCAGTTTGAATCCATCAGCTGCTCCTTGGAAACTCTAAGGGGCAATTCTACTCTGTCCTATAGTGTCCCTATGAGTCAGACCGACTCGACAGCAACAGGTTTGGAGTTTTTTTGTTGTTGTTGTTAAGTATTAACTCTAATTTACTTTATCTTTAGGTGATAATTGACTTTAGAATTTGGTGATAAGCTCTCTGATATCCAGGTTGAAAAGGGAAACATGACATTTCATTAGAAATTAGACTATTAAAGCCGAGAAGGGAAAATGCTGACATGTCGTGGGGTTGTTAACCAGTGTCATAAAACAATATGTGTACTAACTATTTAATGAGAAACTAGTTTGTTCTGTAAACCTTCATCCAAAGTACAATTTAAAAAAAAGAAAGAAATTAGACTATTAAGACCAAGAAGAAAGTGGAGGAAGTCAACATGCATAAGCATTAAAGCATTAGCCGCGATTATTATAGAGCTTGCCTTTGAGATCCCTGATGGCGAAGGCAAAAAGAGAAACATGGTATTTCATTACGGAAGAGGAGGAATCTTCTCAGTTCCTTGGAAGAGGAACAAACTTCTTCTCACTTTAGGATGCTGGGTAAGTTTGTCTTCACTCCCTTCTTTTATATTCAGCTTTTACTCAATTTACTGTGCCCTTCACTTCTTTGAGGGTACTTTAAATTAAGGGTCTGCCCGTCTTACTCTCCATACCCTTCAGTATCATGTCCCTTCTGATACCACAAAGTTGGTGTCAAGAGTGATTGTTTGTCCTTGCTCCCTTGTTAAAGGCTTATCACATGGAAGAAAGTGGTTTTTAAGCCCTAGCGACACTGATCATCTATGATTTTAATGGTTAGAAACTGAGACCATGCCTTTCCCTGAGAGCAGATTTTTATCTTGAAGTAGATACTGTCAGGAAGTCCTTCTTCCTGTCATAACTTTAAAACTTCTGGTTTGTGTCAGGTGGAGATGGAGAGGAATTGCTTATCACTCTTCTGGAAGGCTCCTCCCACTGAAGCCAGCCCCTCTCCTATCCTTTTGGATGATTTTACTGACTACACAGAGCCTAAGATGGTGGTTAAGAGATGGGGTTCTAGATGTAGGCTGCCCTGCCTCAGACCAGCTGTGTGACTCTAGCAAGTGACTGCTCTTTGCCTCAGTTTCCTTGTCTGTAATATGGGAATAGGAAAAGCATCATTGTCATAAAGGCATGAAGATTAAATTAAGTAATCCATGGAAAGCACTTAATTCAGAGTTTGACTCTCAGAAAGCAGACGCCAAAGACAGGAGAAGGAGGGCATCTAGGGACAAAATGGCTCAGATACAATAAAACTGGCAAAAGCCGAAACGTGCGTAAGGCGGAAATCTGTTAGAAAAGGAAAACTCAAATATTTTTCACTAGTAGAGAGCGATAGAAAGTGGTGCTATGGATTGAATTTTGTCCCCGAAAAATATGTGTTGTAAATCCTAACCTGTATGCCTGTGATTATAATCCCATTTTGGAATGGGTTGTCTTTGTTATGTCAATGAGGCAGGGTTGGTGTAGGGTGTATTTTGAGTCAGTCTCTTTTGAGATACAAAAGAGATTAAACACAAGCTCGAAGCAGAGATGGGGCGAGATAGATGCCAAGACATAGATCTCCAAGGAACCAAGAAGCAGAAGCTGAACAGACAAGGGCCCTTCTCCAGAGCCAACAGAGAAAGCCTTCCCCTAGAGCTGGCGCTGAGAATTCGAACTTCTATCGAACTCTTTATTTCCTCCTGAACTGTGAGAAAATAAATTTGTTAAAGCTACCCATTTGTGGCATTTCTGTAAGACAAGTGGTAAGACTACACCCTGTCAAAGAAAACTTGTGAGACCCAGTAGAACAAGGCAGTCCAGTTGAGTTCTGGTTCTCACAGGTTTCACTGTAGTGAATCCGTAAGTCCTGCAGACCAACAGCGTAGGCTGCCCTGCTCACAGAGATGAAATTGAAGGGTCCTGATCATGGGCATTTCTCAGTTTAACATCACAGCAGCCGGGAGATTTACTCCTATAAAAAGCTTTTCACCACTGAATCATTATGCATTTGTGCATTGCTCCATTACTGTACACATCCTTATCAGCTTCAATGGTTGCAAGCTCCTGGGTCCTTCTCTTTGAGAGAAGAACACCAAATGTTATGGGCTTCCCACCTCCTCCTCCCTTTACACAGTGGTTGTCTTCCCTCAGCCTCCAGGTTCCTGAGCATCTCCATGAAATAGGGAGGCTGATGGGAGTTGGCAGGACTGAATCTAAAATCCAGAAGAATCCAGCCAGCACATCTCCACCTGGGAGATATGGTCTGGGGGAGAGGGAGCTGATCAGGATTTGGAGATACAGCACTGAGCCAAGTGAAGTCCCTGGCTTCAGGGAGCTTACATCCTGCATTGGTGGTAAAAACACAGACAAGAAATACATAAACAAGAAAAACCAGGGTAAGGGGGATGGAGGTGGGATGGAGTTTAGTTTGTAAAGGGTAGTCAAAGAAGTCCTCTCCAAGAATCAGACATTGGTGAATAGAGGAAGTAAGGGAATGAGCCATGCAGATATCTGGGGGAAGAATGTTCCAGGCAGAGAGAAAGTATGCTCAGCAAAAAGTCTAGTGTGGCTGGAGTGGAGTGAAAGGAGAGAGAAACTGAAAGGAGACAGATCAGAGGGGCTGGGGAGTGGTGGTGGGGGGCAGATCATGATCACGTGATGGGAACCTTTGGAAGGTGCTTAGCAGAGGAGTAACATAGTCTGGCTACAGACTTGGGGGTAAACACGAGGATGAGGCTGGGGGGCGGGGAGAGGGGACAGGAAACGGCTGCAATAATCCAAGTAGAAGACTGTGGTGGCTTGGATCAGAGTGGTCCTGGTGGAGATGTTGAGATGGGACTGATTCTGGATATATTTTGATGGTAGAACTGAGAGGGTTTGCTGATGGACTGAATGTGAGGAATGACAGAGAGGAGTCGAGGATGACTGCAAAGATTTTGATTCGAGCAAGTGAAACGATGGAGTAGCCATCTCCTGAAACTGGGAAGACTGCAGGAGAAGCACATTTGAGGGTGGGTATATCAGGAGTGTGGTTTTAGACAGTTTGAAGAAAAAAAAAATTTAAGGATGAAGTGACTTACTACATATCAGGCTCCTAGAAGAACACCTGGAACTTCATAACACTCATGCAAGCTCGATATTATCTCCATTTTTAAAATAAGAAGATTGAAGATCTGAGGGTTAAGTAACTTGTCCTCTGTCACACCGCTAGTTTAGTGCAAACGCCAGGATTGAAACCTGTGCTTGCTTCTCTATTTAAACATCTTCAGACTTCCATTATCCTTAGGGTTATGAATTGATACCATCAAGAAATTCTTCCTCATGTTTAACAGCAGCCTTTTCTACTGCAGTTGGAGCCCGTCTGTCTGTTTGGGACTCTTGGGTTATATCAGGTAAGAGAAAGATCCTGCCTTGGGTTGGTGAAGCTGGAGGTGGCAGCACAGGAGCTCTTTGCCTCCTTCTATAGGTCTTCATCACAGGGAAGGTCATTCAAAACTTCACCAACAGCATCAGGTGATTTCTAAAACATACTTTTCAAAATATAGATTGGTATGTAGGTATATAGATTAAAAAACCCATTGGTGTCAAGTTGATTCCAACTCATAGTGACCCTATGGGATGGAGTAGAACTACCCCATAGAATTTCCAAGGAGCGCCTAGTGGATTCAAACTGCCAACCTTTTGGTTAGCAGCTGTAGCACTTAACCTCTATGTCACCAGGGTTTCCGAGTATATAGATAAAAACCAAAAACCAAATCCGTTGCCGTCGAGTTGATTTCAACTCATAGTGACCCTATAGATAGACGTAAATATTTGAAAAATTCTGAAAATATTTTTACCTCCCATAATCTCAAGTTTTAAATATACATATGATGAGAATTGAAAGTTTTCTGTCACTTCACCCATCTAATCTTATCCCCCAGGGGTAACCTGATTAATAATTTGGTGTATAGCCTTTCCAAAATTCACGTCTATCTCTGTATTTAGTATTTTTATCCCCAAAATAGAATCATATTGTGCCAGCACTGTCCAATAGAATTTTCTGTAATGATGGGAATATTCTATACCTGGATGTCCAATATGTTAGCCGCTAGCTACAGATACCCAACCCAGAACCCAGTGCCGTCGAGTCGATTCCGACTCATAGTGACCCTATATAGTACTCAAAAATCCATTGCCGTCGAGTAGATTCAGACTCATAGCGACCTTGTAGGACAGAGTAGAACTGCCCCATACGGTTTCCAAGGCTGTAATCTTTATGGACACAGATTGTCACATCTTTCTCTTGCTGAGTGTCTGGTGGGTTCGAACCACCAATCTTTCAGTTAGCAGCCAAGCACTTTAACCACTGCGCCACCAGGGCTCCTTTGCCAGGATTAGTGGTGAAAGAACACAGACATGAAATACAGAAACAAGAAAAACCAGGGTAAGGGGGATGGAGGTGGGATGGACTTTACTAATTTGTAAAGAGTAGTCAGAGAAGGCCTGACTTTGATATTAGGAAATACTATTTGTCATGGCCGAATTGTGTCCCCCCAAAATATCTGTCAACTTAGCTGGGCCATGAGGCCCAGTATAGTGTGATTGTCCACCATTTTATGTGATTTCCCTACGTGTTGTAAATCCTATCACTGCGCTGAAATGAGATGGATTAGCGGCAGTTATATTGATGAGATATACAAGATAGTGTTTTAAGCCAATCTCTTTGAGATATGAGAGAGAGAAGTGAGCAGAGAGACAGGAGGACCTCATACCACCAAGAAAGCAGTGCTGGGAGCAGAGTGTATTCTTTGGACCTGAGGTTTCTGCACTGAGGTGCTCCTAGACCACGGGAAGACCGATGACAGGGAACTTTCTCCAGAGCCAACAGAGAGGTAGCCTTTCCCTGGAGCTGGCACCCTGAACTCTGACTTCTAGCTTACTGGACTGTGAGACGATAAACTTCTCTTTGTTAACGCCATCCACTTTTGGTATTTCTGTTAGAGCAGCACTAGATGACTAAGACACTATGGTAGTAGGTTCTACCACTTGTCTATCAGCTTGTTGTACTATGGTGGTTTGCGTGTTGCTATGATGCTGGAAGCTATACCACTGGTATTTTAAATGCGAGCAGGGTCACCAATGGTGGACAGGTTTTAGCAGAGCATCCAAACTAAGATAGGCTAGGAAGAAAGGTCTTATGAATTTACTTCCGAAAATTAGCCAGTGAAAACTCTATGTATCACAACGCAATAATGCCTGGTGTAATGCTGGAAGATGAGCCTCTAGGTTAGAAGGCACTCAAAATACAACTGGGGAGGAGCTGCCTCCTCAAAGTAGAGTCAGCCTTAATGATGCAGTTGGAATAAAGCCTTCGGGACCTCCATTTGCTGATGGGGCAAGACTGAAAATGAGAAGTAACAGCAGCAACCACAATAGCTGTGACAAACATACCAACAATCATGAAGATGGCACAGAACTGGGCAACATTTCATTCTGTTATACATGAGGTTACCATGAGTTGGAGCCAATTTGACAGCAACTAACAACAGAGATGGAGCATTTGAAATGTGGCTAGTGTGGCTGAGGACTGAGTTTTGTTTTGTTTTGTTTTTTCCCATCCCACCTCTCCCCTCCCTCGTAACCATTGAAGATTGTTTCTTTTGGTGCGTAAACTTTTTCATGAGTTTTTATGGTAGTGGTCTCATACAGTATATGTCCTTTTGTGACTGATTTATTTCACTCAGTATACTGCCCTCTGGATTCATCCATGTTGTAAGATGCTTCGAAGATTCATCATTGTTCTTTATCACTGCATAGTACTCCATTGTGTGTCTGTACCATAGTTTGTTTATCCATTCATCTGTTGGTGGGCATCTAGGTTGTTTCCATCTTTTTGTTATTGTGAACAATGCTGCAGTGAACATAGGTGTGCGTATGTCTATTTGTGTGACGGCTCTTATTTCTTTAGGATATATTCCTAGGGGTAGGATCACAGGATCATTCTATTTCTAGCTTTCTAAGGAAGCGCCATATCGTTTTCTAAAATGGTTGTACCATTTTGCATTCCCTCCAGCAGTGCATAAGAGTTCTATTCTCCTTGCAGCCTCTCCAACATTTGCTATTTTCTTTTTTTTTTTTGGTTCATGCTAGTAATGCTGGAGTGAGATGGTATTTCACTGTGGTTTTGATTTGCATTTCTCTAATGGCTAGTGATCACGAGCATTTCCTTGTGTGTCTGTTAGCCGCTTGAATGTTTTCTTTGGTGAAGTGTCTGTTCATTTCTTTTGCCCGTTTTTTAATTGGATTATTTGCCTTTTTGTTGTAGAGGTATTAGATTTTCCTATAGATTTTAGAGATTAGGCCTTTGTCTGATTTCTAATAGCCTAAAATTTTTTCCCAGTCTGTAGGTTCTCTTTATGTTCTTTTGGTGAAGTCTTTTGAAAAGTGTGTTTAATTTTTAGAAGATCCCAGTTATCTAGCTTATCTTCTGGAGTTTGTGTTGTTAGTTATGGTTTGTATCCTGTTAATGCTGTGTATTAGGGCCTCTAGAGTTGATCATATTTTTTCTGCTATGAACTTTATAGCTTTTGGTTTTATATTTAGGTCTTTGATCCATTTTGAATTAGTTTTTGTATATGTTGTGAAGTATGGGTGCTGTTTCATTTTTTTGCAGATGGACATCCAGTTTTGCCAGCACCATTTGTTAAAAAGATTGTCTTTTCCCCATTTGATGGACTTTGGGCCCTTGTTGAAGATCAGGTGACCATAACTGGTTGGATTTACATCTGGATTCTCAATTTTGTTCCATTGGTCAATATATCTGTTGTTGTACCAGTACCAGGCTGTTTTGACTACCGCAGCTGTATAGTAGGTTCTGAGGTCAGATAGTTTGAGTCCTCCTCCTTTATTCTTCTTCTTCAATAGTGTTTTACTTACCTGGGCCTTCTTCCCTTTCCATAAAAAATTAATCATTAGTTTTTCCATCTCTTTAAAGAATATTGTTGGTATTTGGATTGGGATTGCATTGTATTTGTAAATCGCTTTGGATAGAATTATCATTTTCATAGTGTTGAGTCTACCTATCCATGAGCATGGTATGTTTTTCCATTTATGTAGATCTCTTTTGGTTTCTTGTAGTAGTGTTTTGTAGTTTTCTTTATATAGGTCTTTTACATCCCTGGTTGGATTTAGTCCCAAGTATTTTACTTTTTTAGGGACTATTATAAATCATATTGTTTTGCTGATTTCCTTTTCATCATTCTCTTTATTGCTGTATAGGAATCCAACTGGTTTTTGTATTTATCTTGTATCCTGTGACTCTGTTGAATCTTTCTATTAGTTCCAGTGGTTTTCTCATGGAGTCTTTTGGGTTTTCTATGTATAGTATCATATCATCCACAAATAGGGACAGTTTTACTTCTTCCTTACCAATTTGGATGCCCTTTATTTCTTTTTCTTGCCTTATTGCTCTATCTAGAACTTCCAGCATAATGTTAAATACGAGTGGTGATAAAGGGCATCCTTGTCTTGTCCCTGTTCTCAGGGTGAATGTTTCAGCCTCTCTCCATTAAGAATGATGTTGGCTGTTGGTTTTGTATAGATGCCCTTTATTATGTTGAGGAATTTCCCTTCTATATCTATTTTATTGACTTTTTATCAGGAATGGGTGTCAGACTTTGTAGAATTCCTTTTCTTTTGAGATGATTTTGTGATTTTTTTCTTTTATTTATGCGGTGGATTATATCGATTGACTTTCCAATGTTCAACCATCCTTGCTTGGTTGTGGTGTATAATTTTTTTGATATGATGCTGAATTCTATTGGCTAGAATTTTGTTGAGAATTTTTGCATCTAGAGTCATTAGAGATATTGGTCTGTAATTTTCTTTTTTTGTGGTATCTTTGCCTGGTTTTGGTATCAGGATTATGCTGGCTTCATAGAATGAATTCGAAAGTATCCCTTCCTTTTCTATGCTCTGAAATAGTTTGAGTAGTACTGGTATAAGCTCTACTCTGAATGTCTGGTAGAGTTCTTCAGTAAAGCCATCTGGGCCAGGGCTTTTTTTTGTTGGAAGTTTATTTTTTTCCCCCCCAATCTCTTTTGTTATGGTTCTGTTCAGATTTTCAACATCATTTTGTGTTATTTTGGGTAGATAGTGTGTTTCTAGAAATTTGTCCATTTCCTCTAGGTTTTCAAATTTGTTAGAGTGTAATTTTTCACAGTACCCTGTTATGATCCTTTTTATTTCAGTTGATCTGTGGTAATGGCCCCCATTCATTTCGTATTTGCACTATTTGCATCCTCTCCTGTTTTTCTTTTGTCACTTTGGCCAGTGCTTTGTCGATTCTGTTGATCCTTTCAAAGAACCAACTTCTGGTTTTGTTGATTCTTTCTATTGTTTTTCTATTCTCTATTTCATTTATTTCAGCTCTGATCTTTATTATTTCCTTTCTTCTGGTTGGCTGTGAACTTCTTTTGCTGTTTTCTTTCTATTTGTTCAAGTTGTGTAGCTAATGTTTTGATTTTGTCCCTTTCTTCTTTTTCGATGTATGCATCTATTGCTATAAATTGGCCTCTAAGCACTGTCTTTGCTGTGTCCCAAAGATTTTGGTGTGATGTGTTTTCATTCTCATCGGATTCTAGGAATTTTTGTGATTCCATCTTTGATTTCTTCTATTACTCAGTGGTTTTTAAGCAGGGTGTTATTCAGTTTCCATATAATTGATTTTTTTCTCTTGCTCTTCCTGTTGTTAATTTCTACTTTGGTGGCGTTGTGTCAGAGAAGATACTTTGTATTATCTCAGTGTTTTGGGTTTTGTTGAGGGTTGCTTTGTAGCCTAAGATGTGGTCTATTCTGGAGAACGTTCCATATGCATTGGAGAAGAATGTTTCTTCGCAGCTGTTGGGTGGAGTGTTCTATATATGTCTATAAATTCAAGTTGGCTGATTGTGTCCTTTAGCTCTTCTGTATCTTTGTTGAGTTTTTAGATGTTTTGTCCTTTACTAAGAGTGGTGTGTTGAAGTCTCCTACAATTATCATGGAACTGTCAGTTTCTGTTTTCAGTGTTGTAAAGTTTGTTGTATGTATTTTGAAGCCCTGTCATTGGGTGCATAAATATTTATTACGGTTATATCTTTCTAATGGATCATCCCTTTAATCATTATATAGTGCCCTTCTTTGTCTTTTATGGTGGATTTTGTTTTAAAGTCTATTTTATGTGAGATTAACATTGGCACTCCTGCTCTTTTTTGGTAGTTGTTTTCTCAATATATTTTTTCCATGCTTTGATTTTTAATAAATTTGCCTCTTTGTTTCTAAGGTGTCTCTCTTGTAGACAGCATATTAATGGATTCTCTCTCTCTCTCTTTTAATCCATTCTGTCACTCACTGTCTCCTTATGGATGCATTTAGGCCATGTACATTCAGTGTAAATATTGATAGGTGTGAGTTTATTGCTGTCATTTTGTAGTGCTGACATTTTCTTTGTTCCTCTTACTGTCCTGTGCTGAATTTCTTTTGTTTGTGGATTTTTTTTTCATTTATTGTTGTAGATTTTGTTTTTATTGAGACTTCATGTTTTTGTTCTTTATTTTGATGAGTAGGTTTGTTAACTTTCTTTGTGATTTCCTTGAAATTACCCTTATCTTCCTAGGTTTGAGCAATCTATTAGTACTTGCTATCACCTTGCTTTCCTCTCAGAAAGTTCTGTACCTAAACTGTTTATTCCTTCTCTTATTGTTCTAAAGTTGTTGTCATTTACAGATTAACCTCTCTGGTTCCCTGTTGTAAATCTTTTGGTTTTAAATACTCCTTGAGAGTTCATTTCCCAGGTTGGTATCTGGCTGGTGCGATCTTGGGTCCTAGATTCAGGCTGTTGTCTGTTGTTTGTTCTCAAGCCAAAGGACTCCCTTTCATAATTCTTCTAAGTTTGGTTTGATTTTAAAAATTTCCTTAATTTCTATTTATCTGAAAATGTCCTAATTTCACCATCATATTTTTGCAGGATATATTGTTCTTGGTTGGCAATTTTTTTCTTTCAATGTTTTATATATGTCATCTCATTGCCTTCTTGCCTGCATGGTTTCTGCTGAGTAATCAAAGCTTAGTCTTATTGTTTGCCCTCTGTATTGTTTTCCCCTCTGTTTCTCGAGCTGTTCTCAGGATTCTTTCCTTGTCTTTGGTTTTAGTGAGTATGATTAGGCCATGCCTTAGTGATTTTCTTATGGGGCCTATCCTATATGGGGTTCGTTGAGCTTCTTGGATGGTCAGCTTTTCATCTTTCATGATATTAAGGAAGTTTTCTGTCAGTAGTTCTTCAGTGATCCTCTCTGTATTTTCCATTTTCTCCCCCTGCTCTGGAACTCTGATCACTTGCAAATTTTAGTTTTTGATTGTATTTCACATCATCCTCAGTGTTTCTTCATTTTTCTTCATTCTTTTTTTCTTACTCTTCCTCAAAGTGGTGTCCAAGTATTTGTCTTCCGTTTCACTGATCCTGCCTTCCATTGTTTCAACTGCTCCTCAGCCCTTCCGTGACACTGTCCATTTCTGAAATCTTCTTGTTTATCTTTTGGATTTCTAATTGTTGGTTTTGTATGACTTCTAGTTGTGAATTTATTTTGACATTTTGTTCCTGTATTATTTTCCTGAATTCTGCTATTGTTTTGCCTGTATTTTCCATGACTTTGTCTGCCTTTTCCATTAATTTGTCTATTTTTTCCTAATTTTTGTCTGCTTTTTTGCTTCAACTCTTGGATACCTCTGACTACGAGAGACTTGAATTCCCTATCGTGCAGTTTCAGTGCCTTTTCGTCTAAGTCAGCTGGTGTTTTATTTTGGATGCCTATTGAAACCATCCTGTCCTGTTTTTGTTTTGTGTGTGTGTGTTTCAATATTGTCTGCTGTCTTTAGGACATTCAGTAGTTATTTTCTTCATTTATTAATTGTATATTTGTTTGTTTCACCCTGCCTTTTTGTGTTTATTTGGTCGTGTCTCAGCAGGTGGTCTGTGTATTCTTTGTTGTCCCCTCGTTTGTGGGCACAGCACTTTTCACCTCCTTGTCCAATGGGCAGGGCCAGTCACTCAGCTACGGTGCAAAAGCACAGGTCCAATGGGTGCTCTGTCTTCTGCTGGGAGCTCCATGAAGCTGCTTTCCTGTACTCCCTGTGTGCTGATGTGAGACAGGAGTCTAAGAGGGTGAATCCCTTCTGCATTAGCTGATATGGGGCCTCTGCTAGTATCTCTTCTCACTCTCTGTTCTTTGTCAGTTTCTTATTCCATTCAGTGCTTGGCTGAGTTCTTTATCTCATTTGATGCTTAGGGTTCCAGGATTGATGTTTGTCTCCATTTTACTTAGTTTTTCGAGTCTTTGCTGTGGAGGGATGGTGTGGTGCTTCTGTCTATAGTGCCATGTTGGCTCTGAAGATTGAGTTTTTAGTTTTGATTAATTTAAACTTAAATAGCCACATGTGGTTAATAACCAAACCAACAAAACCAAACCCATTGCCTTCAAGTCGATTCCAACTTATAGTGACCCTTTAGGACAGAGTAGAACTGCCCCATAGGGTTTCCCCAAAGTGCCTCATGGATTCGAACTGCCAACCTTTTGATTAGCAGCCGTAACTCTGAACCACTACACCACCAGGGTTTCCTAGTGGCTACTATTATTATATTACCATAATAGAAAAAAAGCCCATTGCAGTCAAGTGGATTCCGACTCATAGCAACCCTATAGGTCAGAGTAGAATTGCCCCATAGGGTTTCCAAGGAGTGGCTGATGGATTTGAATTGCTAACCTTTTGGTTAGCAGCCATAGCTCACCATAGCCCTTAGCCACTGTGCCACCAGGGCTCCATAGACAAGGTAGTGTTATACATTTTGTTTTTTTACTTCCCTTAGAGTAAATACTTAGAGTATTGTGGACATTTTTTTTTTTTTTGTATAATATAAATTTTGATGTGATCTCACAGAGAAGTTGTAACTATAGTACAAAGAATTTTTTTTCCTGAACCATTTGAGAGTAACTCACAACCTGATGCACCACCACACCCAATAATTTAGTGCTTATTTCCTTCAAACAAGGACATTCTCTTATGTAACCACAGCACAATCATCAAAATCAGGAAATTAACATTGGCATGTCTTAGTCATCTAGTGCTGCTGTAATAGAAATACCACAAGTGGATGGCTTTAACAGAGAAATTTATTCTCTCACAGTCCAGGAGGTTACAAGTCCAAATTCAGGGTGTCAGCACCAAGGGACGGCTTTCTCTCTCTGTCGGCTCTGGAGGAAGATTCCTTGTCATCAGTCTTCCCCTGGTTGAGGAGCTTCTCAGGTGCAGGGACCCCGGGTCCAAAGCACACGCTCTGCTCCCAGTGCTGCTTTCTTGGTGGTGTGAAGTCCCCAACTCTCTGCTTGCTTACCTTTCCTTTTATCTCTTGAGAGATAAAAGGTGTGCAGCCCACACCCCAGGGGAAATCCCTTTACATTGGATCAGGGATATGGCGTGAGCAAGGGTGTTATATCCCACCCAAATCCTCTTTAACCACAGGCAGACATTATGGTTTATAATGCATAGGAAAATCACAAAATGGAGGAAAACCACACCTGGCCTAACCAAGTTGACACATATTTTTGGGAGATGCAATTCAATCCATTATAGCACATTACAACTCAGGCTTCTTTCAAATTTACCCGGTTGCTCCGATAGTGTCCTTTATAGCACAAGGATCCCATTCACAATCGTGCATTGCGTTTAGTTGTCATGCCTCATTGGTTTCCATCTGTCTGATTCAGTTCTCAGTCTTTGACTTTCATGATCCTGACACTTGTGAAGATTACAAGCCAATTATTTTGTAGAACATTGGGTTTGTCTAATGTTTTCTCATGATTAGATTTAGGTTATGCATCTTTGGCAGGAAATCACAGAAGTGATGATGTGTCCTTCTCATTGCATACTATCAGGTGGCATGAGATCTCAGTTTGTCTCATTACTGCTGATGTTAATTTTGATTACTGGATTCAAGTGGTATCTCCATTCTAAAGTTACTTTTACTACTTATTCCCTTTTAATAAGTACTTTGTGAGGAGGTACTTTGAAACTATGTAAATACCTCCTTCCTCATCAAACTTGCCATTTATTCATTCATTTTTTTTTAATATCAGCATTGGACTCATGGCTGCCTGTTTTATTCAGTGTGTTATGATGTAATTATCCTTCTATATTTTGATGCTCAAACTGTCAGACTTGGCCAGTGGAAGCCACTACAAGCTGGCTTCTATGTCCTTTTGATATGTCCCCATCATTCTTTGAATACTTCCTTGCTTTCTGCCACAAGATATTCCCAGGTCATCTTGTACCTTCCCTGCTCTAGCCCTGAAATTAGCTGTTTCTCTAAGGATCTTGGTTCATTTTAGTAGCGCATGGAATTTAGAGACCTCTGGTCTGGCATCGCCACTGATGAAACTCGTGGTTTTGAAAGACTCAACATCTGATTTGGAGAGACATACCTTATCAACCAGCCAGAACAAATGCCTCATTTTACTGATGAGAATGAGCCCCAGAAGGAATCAGTTGGCCAACGTCCCCCAGCCAGTGATAGAGTTTAGATAAGAACTGAGGTCTCTGACCCCCTGTTCAGTGCTCATTCCCTGACAATACATACAGCTAGCTATGAGGCGTGGTCTCGAAAGGGCCTGTCTCTTCTCTGAACCACACCTTCCTCTTCTGTCCACTGGGAGTTAGTCTTGAAGAACCCCATGGACCGTCTTTGCCCTGGTGGTCTAGGACTGTCTGAGAGCTGACCTTGTCTCTTAGTGCTTTATGGAGTCTGGGGGAACCTTGGCCTCTGCAGGACCTGCCTCAAAACCAAAGTCTTCTCCAAGTGAGTAACAGCTGTTTTCAGAATTAAAATGAAACAAGAGTGGCCAGAGCTGAGGCCTTTATGGGTAAGTCCACCTTAAATTGCAGGGGAGGCCCTGTAGCTTTTATCTCCAGCTCTAGCATATTTAGAGCTTGCAGATTGGACCCAGCATGGGATGAGTTGTCCAAGTGCATGGACCAGAGTGGACACTGGTTCTCCCTTCCCCCCACCCCAGGTCAGGGACTTGAGGCGTATCTGCCTCTCTGAGCCCATCTCAATCTAACACCAGTTATCATCTCTATAGGGATATCAACAGGATAGAAGATTGGGTCCAGGGCTGCCGGGTGTTCAGGCCTGATCCTGGGTTGGAAAAGCAATTGGAAGGGCCTCCTCTACCTGCCCTCACTGGCTGCTACCACCCAGGTTACACCATTGACATCCCAGGAAACACTACCTCCCCACATCCAGAGGCCAAATGCTCTTAAGTCTCTCCTCAAAGTTGGGAATGAGAACCCCTTTGGTATTCCATTAGAGAATATTTTGTCTGACTTGAGGGTGAGTGCACTGCAGCTGACCTGTACACCTGGTTTGGTTAGCCATGATAGAACTCTCCCTGAGAGGCCCTTACTTTTCAGTGTTTGTGGCAATGATGTCACACAGTTATCAGTCTGAAAAGCTGTTTTCATCTTGTATTCAACAGACATTTCCTAAACACCCCTATGTGTTGTGTTGCATCCTGTGGTTAGAGATAATTTAAATCTGTAGCTCAACCCAGTAGAATTTCAGGTAACAATTACAGTACAGATAAGTTCCTTATACAAGAGGCACAAGTAGTGATTGCAAGGGAAAGGGCATAACTTCTGACATCTACTTTTGGCACTTTAATTTTAGGGTGTCAGGCTTTTATAGGCAAGACTTTGTGTAGAAATCAGAATTTGAATGGACCCTGAAGAAAGATTTTGCTAAGTGAGAAATTGTGGGAAGGGCACCATAAGCAGAAGGAATAGCATGAGCTAAGTACAAAGCACCCAGTGAGGCAAACATAACAGGCCATGGTAAGACATTTAACTTCAAAAATACCCGAATTCAGACACAAAGGGGTGTGAACAAGCTAACTTTATTCAACAAGCAATGGGGAGGACTCCATGCAGGTTTTTAAAATAACATTTATTTTTCCTTTTCAAACTTTTAAAATATATGCACTACAGAAAACTGTAAAGAACAAGCAAAGAACACAAAAGGGACCCAAAATCATTTTGATGATCTGATTAGTTTGACATGTCCTACATGCTATGTATATATACACAACTGAGAATACATTTTTAGGTGGCTGAGGTCACACAGTATGGATGTTTTTTCACACATCATGAATATTTACCAATTCAAAGTCCCAAAGCCAAGAGTATTTTTGACAACGAAGAATCACTACACGGATTCAATCAGGAAGAAGAAATCCTGCCTTTCTTGAGCACAAAAATTTCATTAAAAAACAAAAACAAAAATGGTAACAGGCCTCTAGATAGATATTGGCACAGTTACAATACTGCATTCCTTTAATGCTCAATTTAAAATAAAATATAAAGCAAGAGTACAGTAAGTATAATGCTTCTAAGAGAATTCATTCTCAGATCTATTAAAATATTAGCAAGGTATTTCCATATAGTAGAGCCAAGAGATGCACACATGCATCAATGGTTATCATCAAAATGTAACTATGGAAACTTCTGCATACATCCCTCCCCTTGCACTTCCTTCTGCCCCTCTGCAGCCAACCCAATCAATCCTGATGTACACTGCTCAGAAGGGTTTAACAATTCCATGTTCAAGATGCTTTTCTATTAATTATAACAAAAAGATACTTACAAATTGATTAACTCACTAGCACTACTTTTTATCATACATTGTCACCTCAAGACATCTAAAAAGCTTAGATGCTGCAAAATAATAAACACTGTCTACTTTTTTTTTCACAATAAACAGGGGTACTTTATAAAAAATGCACATATACTTATGGTTATAATCTAAAACTTTTCTAGATATGGAGATACTAGACAAGAGCCCTTCCCTTTGCCCTTCCTCTTCTCCTTCCAACAACTAAATAAAAAAAGGCGTCTAGCTCCAAGAGGTGGATTAACAAAGGTCTCTCCCAAAAGACAGCCCTTCCTATAAGCTAACAAAAGGACATTTATATTGTTTTACTACTTCTGCTTGTAACATACTTTGGGCATTAGGATTTGTTTGTCCTTTAATATACAGCAATATTAACTAAAATGCATACATAAAACAATGTTTAGACAATCTGCATTTGTCTAAATCATGGGCATAGAGGCCCTCCCTCTGCACCTCCTTTCCCAGCCCCCCCCACCACTACCCAGTATACTGCCTCCAAGACATCAAGTTTTATAATTCCATTCCCACATACAACCATTCCTATGAATTAACAGAAAAAAAATACTTAGAGGGTGTTATCTAACATCCTCTCAACACGTTGTATACTTCTAGACATCCAGGAAGACTATTTCTAGATGTTTAAAATACTTAAGTTTGCTGACTAAACACAGTAGCTTTGAATCAACTGCACACTTGTAACAAAGGCTATTATCTGAAAGTGTCTTCTAAATAAACACTCTAGTCTAGAACCCCTCCCCCTTCCCACCTCTATCAACCCAGTGGATAAATATAAGCATCTGCAATGCTGAGAGGATTTAACAATTTCACTTCCACAAGTCATTTTTCACAACTGTCTTTCCTAAGAATTTTAACACAAAATGTGTTAGTTTACTAACTCTGTTTGTCATACACTGGCAACCTCTTTAACATCTAGGAAGACTAGATGTTGCAAAATTAGGACTTGGCCTTTATATACACTATATACACAGCAAAGTAAAACAAAACCCACAAAATGTATGGGTCAATGGTTAATCTTACCTCACTGTGCACATACTAGAAGAGCCCTTTGCACTTTCTTCTTCTCCCTCCTCCCATGAACCAACACAAACATAGTGAGTACTGCTCAGAGAGGCGGTTTGACCATTCCATTTCCAAAAGACAGTATTTCATACGAATTTTAACAAAAGGATTATCTACAAAATGTTATTTACTATCTCTACTTTTAACATACTTTGTGCACTTCTAAACATCTAGAAAGACTAGATGTTTCAAATAAGGACTTAAGTTTGTCCACTATATACATAGTAGTGTTGAATAAACTACACACATGTAACAATGGTTATATCTTAAAGTGTCTTCTAAATAGGAACATTCTGATCTAGAACCATTCACTTCTTCCAACTCCTCTCCACCACAACCCAGTGGATGAGTACAGGCACGTGTGTCACTTCTATGTGGTTTTACCATTTCCAAAAGTCATTTTCAGAAGACAGCCTTTCTATGAATTTTAACACAAAGTGTACAAAATGTGTTAGTTTACTAACTCTACTTTTGTCATACATTGGCAACCTCTTCAATATCTAGAGACTAGATATTATAAAATTAGGATTCATTTGTCCAATATATACATAATATATACAGTACAGCAAAGTTAAATGAAATGCACATACAGGGCAATGGATAACCTGAAATGTTCCAGTACACACTAGCAAAACACCTCTTGCAATTTTTACCCTCCCATCTCCCTTAACCCAATGAACAAGCAATAAACAAACACAAAGCTTACAGAGGTGTTTATCAATTCCATTTCCAAAGACTATTTTCCATCAATTTTAAAAAGCTATTTACAAAGTGTTATCCTACTATCTCTACTTTTTAAATATATCAAGCACTTCTAAACATCTAGAAAGACTAAGTATTTCATATAAGAACGTACTTGTCCATTATATACACAGTACTGTTAAATAAAACTGCACACACATAACAATGGTTGTAATCTGAGGTATCTTCTAAATATGACCATTTTGATCTTAAACAATTCCCTCTCCTCACTTCCTTCTCTCCACCACCAATCCAGTAGACAAGTACAGGCATGTGCAATGCTTAAGAGGTGGTTGAACAAATTCATATCCAAAAGTTATTTACAGAAGACAAACTTGCCTATGAATTCAACACAAAGTGTACAAAATGTGCTAATTTTACTAACTCTTTATATTGTCATACACTGGCAACCTTTTTAACACCTAGAAACTAGATGTTGCAAAATTAGGACTCATTTGTCCATTATATACACTATACATAGCAAAACAAAATGCATATAACACACAGAAAAATGGTTTTGTCTGAGACTGTCGAAGCATGTACACACTAACATATTACCTTTTGTAGTTCCTTCCCTCCCATCTCTTTCAAGCCATCGAACGAGTATAGACAGTAGTATACTGCTCAGAGGTGGTTTAACAATTCCATTCCCCAAAGACAGTTTTCAATGAATTTTTGCAAAAAGCTATGTACAATGTGATAGTTTACTACTTCCATTTTTAACATACGTTGGGCACTTCTAAACATCTAGACAGACTAGATGTTTCAAATAAGGACTTAGTTTGTCCACTATATACACAGCATATTATTTACAGTTTGAATAAACTGCACACATGTAACAACAGTTATAATCAGAAAGTGTCTTCTAAAATAAGAACACTCAGGCCTAGAGCCTCCTTTCTCTCCCTCCTCCATTAACCCAGTGGGCTATAATGTTCAAATTTTCAGAGGGCAATCTTAAGAAGTTTAACACAAAATGTACAAAATGTGTTAGTTTACTAATTCTACTTTTGTCATACACTGGCAACCTCTTTTAACATCTAGAAAGACTAGATGTTGTAAATTATGACTCACTTGTCCTTTATATACACTATATACGCAGAAAAGTAAAACAAAATGTACAAATATAAGGAACAATGGTTAATCTTGCTTCGTTATAATAAACACGCTGCCAGTCTCTCGCACTTCCTTCTCCGTCCTCCAGAGAACCAGTGCACAAACAGAACGTGTACTGTCCGAAGAGGTGATTTGGCCACTCAAAAAAAAAAAAAAAAAACCAAGAGAAAAATAACCCAATATGTCACGAATTTTAACAAAAATAAATTTACAAAATGTTATTTTACTACCTCTACTTTTAACACACATCAGGCACTTAAGAACAACCTGAAAAACTAGATTTTTTTTTAAAAAAGTACTTATTACTGTCAACTACATATACAACAGTGGAATAAAATGTACACACAGAGCAATGAATATAATATGCAAATATCTTCTAAATGTGACCAGTCTGGCATAGAACCTTCTTCTCTTCTTCCTCACGACCTTCTACTCCATTTCCTCTAACCCACGGAACGAACGTGGACGTGTGGCGCTCCTGATGTTGCTTCTAGACGTGTCTAACGATTCCATTTAAAGTCATTTCCAGAAGACATTTCTTTCTTTTTTTTTGTAAAACAAACGGACGTTTCCAAGACGTGTGATTTTCTAACTCTACTTTTATCATACGTCGGCAACTTCTTGACATCTAGAAGGCCTAAATGTAGCAAAAGTTTTCTTTTAAAACGCTGGGGGAGAGGGGGAGTTGAGAGCAGCTTTTTCATATTATATACACAAGCCTTCCATAAACGGCCAGTAAATCTTCTCAAAGGGTGGTGGGCACTTCTTACTGGTCGAATGTGGTACGTTGCTCCACCACGTCTCTCTTCCAACATCAAGGTCTGCTAGAATAACGACCAACCGCCCGATGGCCCGCTAACCGTTCCACCCGTCCTTGTCGGGAGCTCCGCTCGCCTGCCGCGCCCGCTAAGGCCTTCGTCAGGGACAGGGCGGCTACCCCAGGTCCCGGCTTCACGAACCTTCAGGGTCCACGGCCTGCAGAGGTGGCTGCGCTTGTGTCCACTTAGGCCGGCCTCCTGGGCCCGCGAGGCCCCTAACGGCCCGCCGCGGCGTTCGGGTGGCCGCCATTCTTCTCGGTCTGCCACGCCCGCTGCCCGAAGGCGCCGCGTCCTCGGCGACTTGCCGAGGCCTTCGCTGCGGCCCAGGAGGGTTGGGCCGGGAGACACGGCGGCCAGCGGAGTGCGGGCTCGGAGAGGCCGCCATCAGGTCACGGAGGTGTGAGGGGTCGCCCCTGCCTCAAGGGCGCGGCCGGGCCGAGGGGCAGCCCCGGCGAGGGCTCTGGGTCTCTGCAGGCCAGGGGACCGTGGCCGGGCCCCCCAGGTTACCCGCCAGCCTAAGGCTGGATGGCCTGGAGGGCCCGGAGGCCCCTGAGGGGCCCGGTGACTCACTCCGCGCCCTGCTCCTACCCGCGCTCTCTGCCGGAACTGACTTGGCAGTTCTCTCCGAGGGAGAGAAAAGCAAGAGCACCGGAAGTGCCCTCCTCCCCGAGGCCCGCGATCCAAGGTTCCGGGACCACAAGGTTCCGGCAGTGGGGTGAGGGAAGGCGGGGGCGCTTCACGTAGGGCTAGGAAGCAGTAGTTTCTTGCTCTTCGTGACCGTAAATGTTACCGGCTGCAGAAACCCTCGAGCTTGCGTATTTCTCGATTCTGACTCCCCCACTGTTAGACAAGGACGCTTTTTGCAAATTTTCATTCATTCACTCGTTCACCAACTATTTATTAAGCACCTGCTTTGAACATGTTCTCAGGAGAGACCAGTCCCAGGAGAAGGACATTATGTTTGGTAAAGTAGAGTGTCAGTGAAAAAGAGGAAGACCCTCTGAGGAGATGGACTGACACAGTGGCTGCAACAATGGGCTCAAACAGCAAGGATTGTGCGGATGGCGAAGGGCAGTGTTTCGTTCTGTTGTACATAGAGTGGGCTGTGAGAATTGACTCCAGGGCACCTAACAACAATCCTGTGTGCCATGCACTGTTCTAAGTCCCAGTGATGCAACAGTGAAAACAAAAAAAGGACAAAAATTTCTGCCCTTCTAAAATTTACATTCTTATAGGGAAAATAGACATTAAATAAGTAAAACAACATCTTTAAATGCATAAAAGGACAAAATAATGAAAGGTGCTTAGGAGAAATAAAAAGCAGGGAAGAGGACTATGAAGTGTGGTTGTGGGATTTTGTAGAGGGTGGCCTGGTGGCTTTTGAGCAGAGGCCTGAAGGAAGCAAGGGAATGAATGATCCATGCCTGAGATGTCTCCTGAAGGAGTCTTCCTGGCAGAGGGGAATACCCAGGGCATTGGCCCTAAAGCTGAAGCAATTGGCTTGACCTGGGAACAGCAAAGAGGCACGAGGAGCAGATGAAGAGGGTAGAGTCAGACTAGGTCATGCAGGGTGAAGGGCAGAAAAAGGAACTTGGTCCTTATTCTAAGTAAAATGGAAGCTATTGGAGAGCTTTGAACTGCTGTGTGGAGAAGAGCTGAAGTGGGGGCAAGGGCAGAAGCAGGGAGACCTATTAGCAGTCATCCAGGTGGGATATGATAGTGGCTTGTACCAGAGTGATGACAGCAAAGGCAACAAAAATGGGTTAAATTCAGGTTATATTAGGGCCAAGCTAACAGGATTTGCTGACACACCAGATGTGAGGTGTGAAAGAAAGAGAGAAATCAAGGATGATTTGGGGCAGAGAAAGAGAAGGAGGGATTTGCCATTCACTGAAATGGGAGAGACCAAGTTTTGGGGGGAATGTAGGGAATTCAGTTTTGAGCGTGTAAAGTTTGAGATGCCTGTTTGACATTCAAGTGGAGATGTCAAGTAAACAGTTGGATTTATGAGTCTGGCATTCAGGGGAGGGTCTAAACTGGAGAATACACTGGGGAGTTGGCAGCATTTAGACGTCTTTAAAGCCATGAGGCTGCATGAAATAACCAAGGGAGTACACACAGAGAGAAGAGGCTTGAGGCCTGAGCCCTGGGGCACTACAGTGTTCAAAGTCAAGGAGGTGAGAAAGAACCAACCAAGGAGACTGAGGAGTGACCAGAGCAGTAGGAGAACAACCAAAAGAGTGTGGTGTCCTAGAAGTAAATGAAGAAAGTGTTTCAAGGAAGAGTTATCAACAGTGTCAAACATTGCTGATAGGGCAAGTCAGATAAGGTTGAGAATTATATTTCTAACTTTTATAATTAATGCTGTGATAAACATTCTTGTCAATTGTCAAACTTTGTGGAGGCTTCTGATTTTTTTCCCTGCCCCTTTGGATACAATCATAGAAATGGAAAGAAAGCTCAAATAATTGGCCCAGGCTTAAGACTCTTGATGCAGATCCAGACAAGATTTCTGGAGGGAAATGCTACAATTAGAAAAACTTTTGCTGGAAGGTAGACAGAAAAGGAGGTGAGAAGGCTAGGGCACTGGGACACTAGTCCACACTGAGATGAGAAGGACCTGAACCTGGGCATTGGCTACAGGAGTAGAAAAGAGATGAGATAAAGGTTTCTAGCTTTTCAAAGGAATAATCTTAGTACCTGGATGGAAGAAGGAGGGGAATGGGGGCCATGAATCACACAAGAGTTTTAAACTCCAGGGCTGGGTGGATGGGTAGGTTGATGGCACATAAAGCAAGATGAGGAGGAGGGGAGGCTCAGTATGGAACTCCTGGTCCGCTTTCTGAGCTCCCCACCTCCTAAGCAGCCAAACAGCCTGGTATCCTTGGAAACTAGAGATGATGACAAACATGTACAGGTTGTCCCCAACTTACAATGTATTTTAGTTACGACGAACCACATCTTATCCTTAGTAATATGTACTACATACAATCTTGCAGCTTGTAATTTGCTTATATTATCATTCTCAGATGTTCAGTGTTGTGATTTACTGTTCAAAATACTGTCTTACAACAGGCTATGAAAACTAAAAAAAAAAAAAAGAGGTATTTGACTTACATCAGAACTGACTTACAACAGAGTCGTCAGAACAGAACCCTTTATAAGTGGGGTGCTACTGTACACATTCTGCTTTCTATACTTTGTATCTCTACTTGGATGTTCTGACAATATCTTGAACTCCTCTTGCGCAAAGCAGAACTCTTGATCTCTCTCCAAAACCTGCTCCTTCTTAAATCAGTAAATGGCAGTATCGTTCACTCAGTTTCCAAATAAAAAGCTAGATGTCCTGCTGGATTCCTCTTTCTCTTACTCTCCACATTCCAACCATCAACAAGTCTTATCTGTCTCCTAAATATATTTCAAATACAACCTCTTCCCTGTGCTGTCCAATACAGTAGCCACTTACTACATGAGGCTATTTAAATTTTAATTAATTAAAATTGCATAAAATAAAAAATTCAATTCCTCACTTGTACTAGTCACATTCCAAATACCCAGAAGTCACAGGTGACTAGTGGCTACCATATAAGCACAGATATCAGACATTTCCACCATTGCAGAAAGTCATATTGGACAGTGTTGATCTGGACCCTAGTCCAAGCAGCATCGTCTTTCATCTGGATAACTCTTAACAGTTCTTTAATTGTTGTTCTGCTTGTTTCTACTACTTCCTGCTTTTAATCCATTTTCCCTACAGAAGCCGGAGTTAACTTTTAGTCAGAAATCAGATCTTGCTACTTTCCTGTGTAAATGTTCAGTGACTTCCCGTCAGACTTAAAATAAAATTCAGACTCCTTACTATAGCCTATTGCCCTCCGTGATCTGCTGTCTGTTTCCCTCTCTAACCTCATCTTGAACCATTCTTCTTCTGTCATTACATCTAATTACACTGGTCTTGCTGTGCTTTCAACTCTCCAAGCTCTTCTGTGCCTCAGGGACTTTGCACATGCTGTTCCCTCCATCTGGAAGGCTCTTCTCCCAGCTGTTGGTGAGACTAAGTTTATTCATACCCAACAGGTCTCAGCTCCAATATTATTTCTTTAGGGGGACTTTCCTGATTTCCCTGTCTCTAGGTGGGTTTAGACCTCTTCCAGTAACCATTACATCACTCTATTTACTACTACTTGCTACTTCATTCGTTCATCATGCTATGCCATTATCTTATTTAACAATAAGGTAATAATAATGAACATTTTAAGTACTTTTTTTTTTTTAATGTGTAAGGTACTGGGTTGGCTTTATATGCTTCACCTTATTTATTAATTCACTAGTTTATTTTCTGTTCTTGTTTTCCCCCATGTCCCCAGCACCTAGCACAGTGCCTGGTACATAGTAAGCATTAATAATTGTTAAACAAATTAATTTATTGAGCACTTAGTATGGGCCAGGCACTGTGGTAAGAACTTTACTAATTATCTCATTTAATTTGCACAGCAATCCTGTGAAGTAGGTACTATAGCTATCTTCTTTTTACCGATGAGGAAACTGAGGCCCAGAGAAAGCCATGTAATTTGTCTAATTCTCAGGA
This sequence comes from Loxodonta africana, assembly GCF_030014295.1. Lineage (NCBI taxonomy): Eukaryota > Metazoa > Chordata > Mammalia > Proboscidea > Elephantidae > Loxodonta > Loxodonta africana. The sequence goes on from NC_087365.1 coordinate 35,250,857, forward strand.
GGAATCACGATTCTAACCCAGGTCGTCTGACTCTGGAGCTACCCGGGAAGGCACTACAGGGGACTCAGAGGCCTGAGTACCAACCAGCCTGCAGCCACCCACAGCTCAGACTAGAAGCAGGGAAATGAAAAAGATGCCTTTCTTGAAGGGGTCTCATTTCAGTTCAGATCAGAGATTCTGGTATGTCACTGCCCAACTGAAAGGCAGATTCAGGGTCTCTTCAGGGCTCAAGATTGGGCAGAGTGGGACAGGCTAAATGCTCCAATTCACTTCTGGGCATCTCCAGCTGGTCTAGGAGGGCATGCCCAGAGACCCCAGATAAGACTTTGAGCCAGGGGTGTAGCCAGTCTGACTGCCGAATCTACCATGTCCCTTCTGCCTGTCTCAGATCGAGGATGAGGCAGAGAAAACAAGTAAAAATAACGAGTCTCCTTAGCACTTCTCCCAGGAAACATCACATGTCAGGCCTGTGACACAGAATGGTGTTTATTAGGCCCACGGCTCGAAGCTCATTAGTGGGAATGGTGCTGAGCTGCAAGCCGCCCACACAGCTCGCTCTGGAAACGACAGGGTGCAGTATCCATCTCTTTTCAGTCCTGGGCATGCACAGTTCCACTGTCACCAACATCGGCACACATCTGCACTGAGGTAGGCCTGGTTGGCAGCAGGGTCTGGAAATGGTTTGTGTGGGGTGTGTCCCAGACAGTCTGCTTATGAGCCTCATCAGTATCATTATCCCTTGAATTTGGGACTCAGTTCTGCCCTAGTTCAGAATTTCTCAAACTCGAATGGTGCCTAAATCATCTTAACAATGTCTTCCATATCTATGTACTACCAGTAGCAGTTTTTACTTAAAACCTCTCTGAAAAATGACTCATTTAGCACAACCATAGCTACATTAGCCTTGTCCTGAGCAGTATTTGTGAAATCACCAATTTGACCTGCTAGTTATATGTTTTCCTAACGTACATCAAAGTAAAAATACAACTTTCAAAAAATGTTCATCTAGGTTCCACTTGAAATCATCTTGATGCAACTAGCAGGACCTGAGCCATATTTACAAAACAACTGCTGGCAAGTGACTGGGCTTAGAAGTCAGACAATCCTAAATCCCAGATCTGGCTCCACCACACACAAGCTTGCAACCTTGGTAAGTATTCCTTCAAGGACATTCTCCTCATCTGTACAAGGGAGATGCTAAGTTCTTCCTCAGAAGGATGCTGTCAAAACCCCTGTAGACCATGTAGCAAATGGGTAATAGATGTTCAGGCAATGTTCTCTTCCTTCGCCCTCCATTTTATGGAGCACATGCTAGTTCACAAAACATTTTTCACATACAAAAACATGTTTTAATCCCACAACATTTCGCTGGTGAAAAAGAGCTAAAGTTTTCCTTCTCATTAGACAGATGAAGAAACTGAGACTCGATGTTAATTGACTTAGCCAACATCACCCAACTAGAGGACAAGAGACAGTGGGTGTCTGAGGACAGAATTGGCAGGAACGGAGAGGCAGATGCACCGTTTCCCATGGGGTTGGTTTGCCAATCTGCCACTTGACTGTTTTTGTGATTTTCGTCACCTTTCTGGCCCCTGAAGGCATTTGTGTTTGTGACCTATGATATGTATCTAACCCCTGTTAGAAATTGCTGGAACTTGATCACAGATCTTTGGACTTCAAGCCATGCTTTGGGATTCCCCAGCAACAGCCCACCCAGTTCTTCAGGTGCCCCCTAGCCCTCACTCTTCTGGTCTCATGGGTCTCCCGTTCTCCAAACCCTGAGAGACAAACCCTTAGTTTGTCCCCTAGTTTGGCTAGGATTCCTGGTTCTGATATCTCATTCTGAATGCTCTAGTCTAGGCTGCAAAGTCCTGGAAGTAGATCTCTTATAGGACTCCCACACCATAGCGCACAGCATAGGATTAGGTGTCCTGAAGCTGACCAGCGAGGCCTACTAAAAGGGATTCACGGTCTGTCCTCAGTAAGTCATGAGGAGGAGGCAGAGGGTGTGTTGAGGGCCCATATGCCAACTTCAGGAGTTATAGGCATGCCTGGGTTCTGATCCTGCCTCCCTCATTTCCCAGCCTGATGACCCTGGACAAGGCACCAAACTCCTTTGTGCTCTGGTTTCCTCATCTGTAAAAAGAGAATCATTATAGCACTTCAAAGGAAACTTTTGAGCTCGAGGTAAGTACTGTATACGAAGATTTTAGTACAGTGCTTGGTACAAGGTGAGCGTGCCCTTTTCATTGTTAAGCCCATAGTACCCTAAACACATCATTGCATGGATCGTCTTCTTGATTTATGCCTTCTCTTACAGGGTCGCTATGAGTCGGAATCGACTCGACGGCAGTGGGTTGGTTTGGTTTTGGTTACTAGAGAAATCTGATTGCTCCTGTGGGGCGGTGTAGGGTTATGGTGAGGAGTATGAGATTCGGTTCTGGGTCTCTGTCGCACTGTCTTGCTGGGTAGCCTTCCGTGAGCCATTCCCAGTCTCCCTATCATCTCCATCTGTATAAAGGGATGGTAAAAGTGCCAGGTCGGAGAGGTGACGCCCAAAGAATCCACCGGCTGCTCCTGAGGGCCCAGATCTCCACCCCGCAGGCGCTGAGGCGCCCCAGGGCTGGGAAGGAGGACCTGGGGCCTAGTTGGCGCAGGAAGGGATCCAAGCATTGATACGCTCCGGCCGGGTGGGCGGGGTTCCCGCAGTTACCATGGCAATGCCCGGAGGCTGCCGGGATGGGAGGGGGCGGGCCCTCGGGCCCGGGCCCAGAATGAGGCCTCGCCCACAACGGGGCCCTCGTCCTAAGCGAGGCCCCTCCCGGGATAAGACCACGCCCCGGAACAGCCGCCCGCCCAGAGCTAGGCCCCGCCCCCAGCAGAGCCTGTACCTTGAAGGAGGTTCCAGGCGTTTGTCTCTGGACTGTGGCGCGCTCACTGCTTCCATTCGTGCCTGACGGGCTGCATCTGACCGACCGACTGTATCTGACTGTCCACAGACGTCATCACTACCTGATAATCCGAGTCTGCCTGGCCGTGTCTGGCTGGCCACAGATTTCATCGATGCCTGACAGACCGAGACTGACTGTCTGAATGACCACACTTGACTGACTGACGACCCACACCTGACTGATGGCATCTGGGCCTGAACGGGTGTGTCTGACAGAGTCTGCCTAACAGCATCTGACTGATCCGACTCATCTGTGCTTGACAAGCTGTATCTGACCCACCAAGAGCATCGGTGTCTGACTGACACAGCTTACCGGCTGGTTCCATCAATGCCTGACTGAGCACTGTTACCTACTTCACCACATCTCTGTTTAATGGATTAAATTCGACTGAGACTGACCAATTGATTCTGACTAGATCTGGGCCTAACTGAGTCCATTTACCTGACTGACAGAAACTTGCTGGCTACTGCACTTACTGACCGCCTTGGCTGACTGTCTTCCTCACTGTCAACATCTGTGCCTGGCAGAGGCCCCTGACTGGGTGTCTGAAAGGTCAGGCTAGCCCGCCTGATGTGTGGACTGACCACATCTGCCAGACTATGCCTGAGTCGGCTTGGCTGGCTGATTCCAGTCTGACTATCCCACAGACTGGGTTTTCTGACTGACTGAGTCCACTGACTGCCCCTCCTGGCCACCTCTGACTCCCTGACCGACGGCATCTGTGTCTGACCACACCTGTCTGACCCACTCAGCCTGACTGACTTGATGGCTGGCCACCTTTGCCTACCTGGCTGCATCTGTCCTATACACAGTAGACATTCAATAAGTGTTGGGTGAATAAGATTGCCTGTCAGAGGCGCAGCTGACCAGCTGAATCTGACAGACTTGGCTCCTGAAATTCTCTCCCTGACTAATGCCTTCTTTCACTCCAGTTGTCCAACTCTGGCTTCTAAGATGTTACTTGTCCAGAGGCCTGGGACCTGGACACCTTCAGCTACAACTCTGGGCCTTAGGAAACCAAAAGTGAGGACACCAAAGGGAAAGGAGCCCAGGACAGAGAGCTGTGGGTGAAGCAGGCAGCAAGAGCAGAACCCTAGGCCAGGTGAGGAGCCATTGTATGAGGTGCTGGGGCTGGAAAGAGGCTGCTATGGCCTCAGGGCCGCTGGTCCAATTCTGTAACAGTCAGCACCTTGAGGAGTTGGGCTGCTGTGTGGGTGCCTCGGAACAACAATACATGACAGTGAAAACCTTTCATTCCTTTGTGTTTGGGGAAATCTTTCTCAGTGCCTTGGTGCTCTGCAAAAAACGATGTCTGAAAACCTCAGATCTCTTGAATTTAAATCTTTCGAAGAGCTTGTATACGTGTATGGACTGAACCACACAAACCATATGAATGACTTCCCCAGAACAAGGGGGAAGAAAATATTGAGGGGAGGTGGGGAAGCAAGCGCATCAATTGTATAGGTGTGCTATGAATTATAACTACTTCTATTAATAATAAAATGAGAGCATTGAACTAGCTTATCTTGACTGAGCTCTAAGATGCTTTCTCTCCATGAATAACAGGGGCCTGGCTGCTTTATTGATTTCCTAACAAGCCAAGGGAGGAATGGGAGGAAATGAACAGCTCAGCTCCCAAGGGCTTGTACAGCATGAGGTTGGATCTCAGCCAGTGTGGGCAGTGGGGCTTCCCCAGGGCAAGGGCCCACAGGGGGCTGGAAAAAGAGCCAGCAACAAAACTCCTAGAGCACTTGTACCTCATTCACTCACTCAACAAGTATTTATTGAGTACTATGTGTCACGGAAACCCTGGTGGCATAGTGGTTAAGTCCTACGGCTGCTAACCAGAGGGTCCGTAGTTTGAATCCGCCAGGTGCTCCTTGGAAACTCTATGGGGCAGTTCTACTCTGTCCTATAGGGTCGCTATGAGTCGGAATCAACTCGACGGCACTGGGTTTGGTTTGGTTTTGGATATGTCAGGAAACCCTGGTGGTGTAGTGTTTAATTGCTATGGCTGCTAACCAAAAGGTTGGCAGTTCGAATCCACCAGGCGCTTCTTGGAAACTCTATGGGGCAGTTCTACTCTGTCCTATAGGGTTGCTATGAGTCAGAATCGACTCGATAGCAATGGGTTTGGTTTAACAGATGTGTGTCAGTCACTGTACTAGGCTCTCACCCTGCCCTTATGGAGCTTAGACTCATGGGCTCCAGGAGGCCTTTCCTCTGTCTCTCAACTCTGGTCCTGTCTGTTGCTGTTGCTTTCTTTCTGGGCTACCTGCACAGCTGGCCGGTTAGGGGAGGGCCGAGAGCCTTGGGACTTATCTGCAGACTGGGCAGGGTTCCTGAAGTTGCAATGGCAATGCCTGGAGGCTGCCGGCTGCCGGGGTGGGAGTGTAATGGTTCTCAAAGTGTGGTCTCTAGGCCAGCAATATCAGCACCAGTTGGGAACTCATTAGAAATGCAAATTATCAGGTTCTGTGTTAGACTGACTCCAATCAGAAACTCTTGGGGTAGAATTACCTTATGACCCAGAAATTCCACTCCTAGGTATATACTCAAAAGAACTGAAAGAAAGAATATAGACAGATACATATACACCAATGTTTATTACAGCATTATTTACATTAGGCAAAAGTTGGAAACAGCCTAAATGTCCATCAACAGAAGAATGGATAAACAAAATGTGGCATATACACACAATGGAATATTATTAAGCCATAAAGAGAAATGGAGTTCTGACACATGCTACAACAACATGGATGAACCTTGAAATCATTACAGTAAATGAAATAAGCCAGGCACAGAGGACAAATATTCTGTGATCCACTTATATATCTAGAATAGGCAAATGTGCAGAGACAGAAAGTAGATTAGTGGTTACCAGGATTTGGAAGGAAGGGAAAATAGAGAGTTATTTCCTAATGAGTATAAAAGTTTCTATTCAGGGTGATGAAAAAGTTTTGGAAATAAATAGTGGTGATGGTTGCATGGCGTTGTGAATATAATTAATGCCACTGAATTGTATATTTTAAAATGGTTAAAGTATAAAATTTTATGTTACATATATTTTATCACAATAAAAAAAAAGGAAAAAAAAACTCTAGAATTTCCAAGTTAAAAAAGCGAGATTAAGAACAGTGTGTCTAGCATGCTCCCATTTGTGTAAAGAAAAAGAATCTATAGCATCTTTATACAGGTACAGACTCATATATGCATTGATTATCTCTGGGAGGATACTGAGGGACTGCTAATAGCGGAAAAGAAATGGGTGGCTGGAGATAGAGGAAGGAGGGAAACTTATTTTTACCACACATACATCCTTTTATGACTTAAATTTTGAAGTATGTGTTTTCACTTCTGCTCACAAAAATAAAGTTTTTAAAAAAGGGGAGAGAACTTAGCATAATGGCTGGCGGCAGCAGCAGCGGTGGTGGTGGCGGTGACCATTCCACAGCTCTGGGCAGATGATTCACCACAGCAAGACAGCCCTGAGACATCTGGGGTGTGGCCACAGCCTCCAGATTGCCCTGCTAGGCTTTCATCTTCCCATTCATTCTGTACCATGCATGTAGCCTCATCAGAGAATCCTTGCATTTTAGAGACAGAGAAGGGCTTTAAGAACCTCTGGTATAATCCTTTTATTTTAAGGATGAAGAAACTGAGACCCAGAGAGAGGCTATAATCAGTCCAAGGTTATCCAGAGCATTGGGGCTCAATCTAAGGCCACTTTCACAATGTTATAAGCCTAAGCTTCCTCAAATTCTGCTTTTACCTCATCACTGGCCTTTTCAGAAGCAGTGATGACTCCTCAGCCTGGCCGTTAAGACCAGTTGCGGTTTAACTCCCCACCAAACTTTCCAGACTTATTTCCCATCCTCTCCTATATAAATTCTTTACTTCAGCCAGATAGATCTCTTTATTGACGCCCAAATGCTCCTGCTTTCCAGAGTCTACACCTTGTTCGTGCTGTCCTCTTTGCCTGGAATGTCTCCTTCCTAACCTTTTGTGGAGATACTACCTAAATAAACACTGAGGCTAAGCTTAATTACATCTCCTCCAGGAAGTGACTTTCTGATTTCCAGCTCACAGAGCTCTCTCCTTACTCTGAACTCATTTAATTTTTTTTTTTTTTAAACTACTGCTCCTTAAGGGGGAATAGGATAATTCTCTCCTCGTTGAACAAAGGGAAGTGGATGAGGATAATGCCAATTCCCCATCTCTGATTCTCCTTTTCTGCAACTATAAAATTGGTCAAATGACCTTGGCTCTCCTTATTGTCTGGGAGAGCCCTGGGTGAAGATGCTGCCTGGAGCCAGGAGCCTGTGCACAGGAACTGCTAGGCCTGTTCCTACCCTGATGTTTACTTGGCCCACAGGCCCAGCGTGATGAAACCTGGCCCTGTTGCCGAGCACCTTGGAAGGCCTCTCTCCAGGGTCCTTCTGTGCTCGGACAGTGGCCCTTTGTGGAGTGGAGGAGCAGGACTGAAAGCAGAGCTGCTGGAAACCCTCCCCTCCCCCCCACCTCCAGCCACCTCCACCAGCAGGCTTGGACCATAATGCGCCTGGGTGGCCTCTGCTTTAAGTCCACTGACAGATGAGGTGAGATGCAGCCTTAAGGCAGCCAGCTTAGGCTGGGAGGGTGAGGAGTGGGCCTGCTAGGATGACCTGCTAAAACAGAGTGTACCTTAACCAAATGGAGGCTGCTTATAACAGTGCTCCTCCAAGGGGAGGCTGGGCCTTCTGCAGGCCAGATTGACACTTTGACCACCCCTACCACCACCAAATAAGCCCCTAAGATTTAGGGTCAGACTTTCTGGGGTGGTTTGGGTCTTCTGCCTCTACTTCACTGATCCCTGTACTCATTCAGAGGTGACTGAGAATCCTTAAATATAATCCCAAGCCTAGGGGGTAGGAGTCAGGGTAAGGGGGGAGGGACCAATGAAGAGAAAAAGGAAGGCATCGTGGTACAGGTGAAAGGGGACTCATGGGTCTAGGGAGGCCAAGACGACTGGGATTCCAGTTCTTGATAAGCCACTGATTTGCTGGGTGACATTAGCTAGTTGTTCCCCCTTTCTGTGCCTTATTTTCCCTAGCTGTGCCTCAGTTTACCACCTGCAAGATTATGGAGGTGGTATAAATGAATTTCGAAGATTTTTGTAGCTCTGATTTTTCATAATTGGAAAAAGAAAGGAGCTGGGGGTGGCTTGGAGGTAGATAACTGACATGATGCTCTCTGTCGATTCACCAGCAGTCGCTAAGCAGCCTCTTCTCTGCCTTCAGGGTCCCCTTTACCTCTCCCTCTCTCCTTTCCACGCCCCTTTAAGGGCTTCTTGTGAATGAGATCTAGAAGCTATTTGATTTAGATTTGTCTTATCCCATCTTTTGCCCCAAGAGGAGGGAACTATGTTCATCTGTGAAGGTCACTGGCAGGTCTCTGAAAGACAGGGAAGGGGCCAGGAAAAAAAGAGAGAGGAAAATTAAGAGGTAAGTGGGATGAAGGGAGGAAAGTGTCAAAAGAGAGCTCAGGGAGCACTAACAGGAAAAGGGAAGGGAGAGACAGTGGAAGAATGAGAAAAAAAAGAGGGAAGTAGAAGGTAGAAAAGGTAAAAGAGAGAGGGAGAAATAAAGAGATGGAGGAAGGTACCAATGGAAGAGGAAAACAGGAAGAAGAAAACAGAGAGAGAGATCGTGGGAGAAGACCACCGTCTGATCAAACAGACACAAATGGGGACATCTCAGGGTATTCTGGAGCCCTGGTGGCACGGTGGTTAAGAGTTTGGCTGCTAACCAAAAGGTCAGCAGTTTGAATCCACGAGCCACTCCTTGGAAACTCTGTGGGGCAGTTCTACTCAGTCCTAAGGGTCACTATGAGTTGCAATTGACTCAAGAGCAGCAGGTTTGTTTTTTTTGTTTTCAGGGTATTCTAGGACAATAAACAGTTCAGTTCGGCTGGAGATATGAATGTGTGTAGGGGTAGACAAAATTAGAACTAGATTATGAAAGGTCTAAAATACCAGGATAAAAACTTTGGACTTTGTTTCTATTATTTTCTTCTGCTCAAATCCTCAGTGGTAATCTGGGTGAGGCCCAAAGGAGCATTTTCATTCATCCTTCCATTCAACAAGGCACTATACCTTATCCAACTCCATATCCCCAGAATATACCAAAATGCCAGTGTATAAGAGATAGTCAGTAAATACTTGTTAAAATTGAGCACTTGAAGAAAGCAGGGTTTGAGACAACTTCACAGGAAAACAAGAATCAAAATATCACAAGGTAGAAAGTGCTAGGCACCCTAAGAGAGGTCCAGATAAGAGCTATGTGAGATCAGAAGAAAGTGAGACAGCTGCTACATCTAGCATACAAGTCCCATAAAAGATTCTAATGGGGTTAGCTTAGGTCATACACCCACCCTTGAATTAGCCAGGAAGATGGATCCTATTGGAGGATACAGGTTCTATGTGTTAGCAAAGAGTTTTCCAAAGAAAAGGGTGGATTATTACCAAACAGGAGAAAGGTCAGGGAGCAGTGAGTAGGATAGGGGTTTGTACAAGACTGGTAGCAATTGGAAATAGGGATAGAGAAGCATCATGGAGGGCCTCAAACCAACCTAAGGAGTTAAGACTTGTTAGAGCTGTGCTTTGGGAGGATTAATCAGACAACCTAGGTATAGAAGGGACAGGAGGCCAGAAGATGAACCACTGATGGGAAATTGTTCCATCCTACCCTTTGATAAAACTATGTACAGCATCTTTTACCCATATCAGTGTGCTTTACATTGTAACTTAGTCTGTTTTTTGTTCTGCCCATTCTAGGTCAGAGAGCTCAAAACAACTCTGCTCACACCTCTGCCAAAAAGGGCTTCCCATTCTTGGCCAAGTCTCTTCATTCTCCCAGGGTGGCAGCCACTTCACACGGGAAATGGAAGCTGGAGCAATTTACAAAGGAAGGTGAGCACTTGCAAAGGGCCTTAAAGATTGGTGGGCAAAGGTTCTAGCCAAACTTCTGGAGATGGGCAGTATCAGCAGCCCCCTGTCTCTGGGACCTGACATAATGACTGGAGAAGAAGCTACAAGGGATAGCCTAGCAGCGAGCATAAGACTCTGGAGTCAGACATACCTTGCCTTGGCTCTCAGCTGTGCTACCTCCTAGCTCTGGAACTTTAAGAATAAGTTATCTGAGCCTTTATTTCCTTATATGTAAAATGGGGCTAGTAATACCAACCTCATGGAGTCATTGTCAGGGCTGAATAAGCTAATGCTAAAAAGCACTTGGCACAGTACCACACTAGCAGCAGGCACTCAGCAAATGTGAAACCCTATTCATTTTTTTATTAACAGAGTTATGAACTGTTAGAACTGGTGGGGTCTTAGAAATTACTGGCCCGATCCTCTCATTCTATAGTGGTGAGAGGACTCTCAGGAAGGTTTCTTGATAGCCAATCTAAGTCTCTCCTGTTGCATTATCTGCTGATTCTGTCCCCTCTAGAGGAGAGAACTGATCTCCTTCTTCTGCTCTTAGCTACATAAATCCTATATGAGTCCTATACCCATCCAAAAGAAGAATATTCTGACTCCTCCATTTTTCCCCCAAGGACATTTGTCCATTGTTTGCTCTTTGCTCTGCCAAAAATGTGGACAATTAGTGTATTATATTCAAAGTGATCAGGAATATGTAGGAGGATTGTATTAGCAACATGGTAGATGAATCCTAAACAAATTCAGCAATCCCAGAATAGCTGAAGGAAATTGCTGACAATTATTTTTGGATAAACTAAGAAATAAATGCAATTCAGTATTTTATCCAGCCTATAATGAATGGCACTGTAGTAGGCTGAATAATGGGCCTCCAATATATCAGGGAGTAGTCCTGGTTGCACAGTGGTTAAAGCTTTTGGCTGCTAAACAAAAGGTCAATCGCTCAAACCCAACAGCCTCTCCTGGGAGAAAGATGTGGCAGTCTGCATCTGTAAAGATTTACAGCCTTGGAAACCCTATGGGGGCAGTTCTTCTCTGTCCTATAGGGTCGTTATGAGTCGGAATCGACTAGATGGCAATGGGTTAGGTCTCATTGGGTTAAACTCTGGAATCTATAAATGTTACCTTACATGGCAGAGATTCTGCAAGTTTGATTAAGGATCTTGAGATGGGGAGATTATCCTCGATTATCAAAATGGGCCCTAAATGCAATTATGTGTATCCTTACAAAAGGGAGGGAGTGGGAGACTTGACCACCACAAATGAGGAGAAGACAATGTGACTACAGAGATTGGAATGATGCGGCCACAAATCAAGGGATGCTGGCAGCTACCAGAAGCTGAAAGAGGCAAGGAATGGATTTTCCCTTAGAGTCGCCAGAGAGAGTGCAGTCTAGTGATTCTGATTTTGGACTTCTGGGCTCCAGAACTGTGAGAGAATAAATGTATGTTGTTTTAAGCCTACAAGTTTCTGGTAATTTGTTACAGTACCCTTAGGAAACTAATACAAGAACTGGTAAAAATAATGAATATGTCCTAAAATTGCACAGGGCAAGAATTTTCAGAAGAGTCAAATGTTTTTGGACAGGATTTAGATCTGTAGAACCTGACCTGATTGTGGGGGAACCCATTGCCTTAGAGTTGATTCCAACTCATAGGGATCCTACAGGACAGAATAGAACTGCCCCATAGAGTTTCCAAAGAATGCCTGGTGAATTCCAACTGCCAACCTTTTGGTCAGCAGCCATAGCACTTAGCCACTACACCACCAGGTTTTCCGGGAAAAATTAGACAATAAAAAAGATGCCTCAAAGTTCCAGTAGCCATAATCAATAAATATTTTAAATGGACAAAAACAAAACTGATTCTTCTAGTCAAGTTTTCATGAAGAATTGATCGCAATGAAAACAATTTCACTGAAATAAAAAATAGAAAAAGCTAGAAACAGTTTAATTGTACCATAAAGATAATTGATCAAGGAATTAAACTGGCTTAACGGAGTTTCCCCCAGAAAGAAATTTTGCCTTGAAAATTCATTGATGTTGGTTCTAAATTCTAAATAAAACATTTGTATTCATAAACACAAATATCCTTGGGATCCAAATACCTGCTGCCTCTTTCCTCTTGTCTTTGAACTTGATTTATTAATTTTTTTTAAATAATTTTTATTGTGCTTTAAGTGAAAATTTACAAATCAAGTCAGTCTCTCACATAAAAACTTATACACAACTTGATACATATTAAAAATATGGAGCGCTTCATGAATTTGCATGTCATCCTTGTGCAGGGGCCATGCTAATCTTCTCTGTATTGTTCCAATTTTAGTATATGTGCTGCCGAAGGGAACACGAACTTGATTTATTTTTAGAAAATAAAAGCCAGAAAGCTTTTTCTATGTAAAACCTTGGTCCCAAGAATTTCTTTCCACTCAGTAAGGACCCATCACTATAAAATCCTAGCATGTGCTGGAGGAAAGGAGACTGTTAACTCCAAATCCTTCATTTCACGTATTAGGAAACGTAGGTCACAGAAAGAAAGGGAGTCCAAAATCACCAGTGAATAAGTTTCTCCTGAATTATTAGGCCCCTCCCTCCAATGTCAATTTCTGACAGCTTCTCAATGGCAGTTTGGCTCTTGTGTGAGGGAAAGGATTTGGGGCCCCCCAGAAAATCTGCTTCATTTAAGAGCTGCTCTGGGCTGACACCCTGTATGCATTTATTCCACTCTGAGATTTATGTTGGCCTTTACCCCAGCCCCTCCTCCTCCATGTCCTCTGCCACAGCCCTCTAAAAAAAAAAAAAAAAAAAAATTTTTTTTTTTTCTTTGTGGGGGACATATGCAGCATACTTCTCTCTCCTGGTCTCTGTCCCAACCCCTACCATTCCATCCTCCACATCAGCCACCCCAGTAGTTTTTTTTAAATTAAATAACAAATTAAAAATTAGGACAAAATAATTCAGATACAGCAAAAAGTATAGTGCGTACCACTTCACACCCACCAGGATAATAAAAGAGAGACTTTACCAATTACCCCAATCAGAAACTTTATACCCGTTAGGCAATAATAACTCTCTATTCCCCGTCCCCCTAAACCCTGGTAACTACTAATATGCTTTCTGTCTCTGTGCATTTGCCTATTCTAGATATTTCATGTAAATGGGCTCATATAATATTTGTCATTTTGTGTCTGACTTATTTCACTCAGCATAATGTTTTAAAGGTGCATCGATGTAACATGTATCAGGACTTTATTTCTCTTTCTAAGTAATATTCCAACATACCACATTTTGTTTATCAATTCATCCATTGATGGACATTTAGGTTGTTTCCATCTTTTGGCTATTGTAAATAGTGCTGCAGATGAACATTGGTGATCATGTATCTGTTTTGTGTCCTTGCTTTCAATTCTTTTGGGTATATACCTAGAATGGAATTGCTGGATTGTATGGTAATGCCATGTTTATCTTTTTGAGGAACCACCAAACCGTTTTCTACAGTGGCTATACCATTTTGCATTCCCACCAGCAATTTCATGAGGGTTCCAATTTCTCCATGTCCTGGACAACACTAGTTTTCTCTCTTTTTTTTTTTTAATTCATAATCATTCTAATGGGGGTGAAGCGGTATTTCGTTGAGGTTTTGATTTGCATCTTCCTAATCACTAATAATGGAGCCCTGGTGGCTCAATGATTAAGCCCTCCACTGCTAACCAAAAGGTCAGTGGTTTGAATCCACCAGCAGCTCCGTGGGCAAAAAGACCTGGCCATCTGTTCCTGTAAAGATCACAGCCTAGGAAACCCTATGGGGTAGTTCTACTCTGTCATATAAAAAAAAAAACTGTCATATAGGGTCACTATAAGTTGGAATTGACTCAACGGCACACAACAATAACTAATGATGTTGAACATGTTGTTATGTGCTTGTTGGCCATTTGTATATTTTCTTTGATGAAACGTCTCTTCGAGTTGTTTTCTCATTTTTTGATTGGGTTGTTTGCCTTTTTATTAAGTTGTAGGAGTTCTTCATATATTTTGGATATCAAACCCTCATCAGATATATGGCTCCTCAAAATTTTCTCCCAATCTGTAGGTTATCTGTTTACTTCGTTGCTAAAGACCTTTGATACACATTTTTAATTTTGATGAAGTCCAATTTATCTATTTTGTCGCTCATGCTTTTGGTATCATATCTAAGAATCTATTGTTAAAAACTAGAAGTTCTTTATGTATTTTGGATTCTCATCCTTTGTGAGCCAAATGCATTGTAGAGATTCTCTCCCAGTCAGTGACTTGTCTTTTTCTTTACAGAGTCTTCTGATAAATGGAAGTTCTACATTTAATGTCATTGACTATATCAGTTCTCTTCAAGATTTGTGATTCTTACTACGCAATGATAAAGAACAACGATGAATCCATGTAACATCTCATAACATGGCGGAATCTGGAAGGGATTATGCTGAATGAAATTAGTCAGTCACAAAAGGACAAATATTATATGAGACCACTATTATAAGAACTCAAGGAAAGGTTTAAACACAGAAGAAAACATTCTTTGATGGTTACAAGGGTTCGGAGGGAGGGAGAGGAGTATTCACTAAATTAGATAAAAAAAAAAAAATTAGATAGCAGACAAGAATTATTTTAGGTGAAGGGAAGGACAACACACAATACAGGGGAGCTTAGCATTTTTTTAGCATAACTGGGCTAATCCAAAAGCTAAGAAGTTTCCTGAATACAACCAAACACTTTGAGGGACAGAGTAGCAGGGATAGGGGTCTGGGGACCATGGTTTCAGGAGACATCTAGGTCAACTGGCATAACAAAGCATGTTAAGAAAACTTCCTGCATCCCACTTTGTAGAGTGGCGTCTGGGATTTTAAAAGCTAGCAAGCGGCCGTCTAAGATGGATCAATTGGTCTCAACCCACCTGGAGAAAAGGAAAATGAAGAACACCATAGACACAAGGAAAATATGAGCCCACTTGACAGAAAGGGCCACATAAGCCAGAGACTCTAGCAGCCTGAGACTAGAAGAACTAGATGGTACCTGGCTACCTCCAATAACTGCCCTGACAAGGAACACAACAGAAAATCCCTGATGGAGCAGGAGAAAAGTGGGATGCAGTCCTCAAATTCTCGTAAAAAGACCAGATTTAATGGTCTGACTGAGACTGGAGGGACCCCAGAGGTCATGGCTCCCAGACTCTCTGTTAGCCCAAAACTAAAACCATTCTCGAAGCCAACTCTTCAGACAAAGATTAGACTGGACTACAAGACATAAAATGATACTGGTGAGGAGTGTGCTTCTTAGCTCAAGTAGACACGTGAGACTATGTGGGCAGCTCCTGTGTGGAGGTGAGATGAGAAGGCAGAGGGGGACAGGAGCTGCTTCAATGGACACAGGGAATACAGGGTGGAGAGAAGGACTGTGCTGTCACATTGTAGGGAGAGCAACTAGGGTCACATAACAATGTGTGTATAAGTTTTTGTATGAGAAACTGACTTGAATTGTAAACTTTCACTTAAAGCACACACACACACACACACACACACAGTTTTGTGATTCTTGTGTTTTGTTTAAGAAATTCTTCCTTACTCTGAGGTCTTAAAGATGTTCTTTTTAGTTTCTTCTAAAGATTTTAAAGTTTTATTTTTCAACTTTGGGTCTTTAATCCGACTGAAGGTTATTTTGGTGTATGCTATGAGGTAGGAATCCAATTTTTTTTTTTCCCAAATGGATACCCAGTTGTTCAGTATCATTTTGTAAGCAGTCTATCCTTTGCTACTTTTTTGCAAATGCCATTTCTGTCATATATCAAAATTTCATAAATATGTGGGCAGAGTGCTCATTTTATAATACAACACCCTGATGAAGTGGCTATACATTTTTCATAAGATGATCTAATTTCATCCTCACAAGAGTTCTCTGCAGTAGGTACCACTGAAAACACCCACCCTGTAGTGGGGTATATCAGTCAGTGTTTGCTAAATTACGATGTGATAACAAACAACCCCCAAATCTCATTGGCTACAGCCATTAAGGTTTCTCATTCACATTGTACATCAGCAGCTGTGGGTTGGCTGCAGCTCTGCCTCGTAAGTTTTTTCTCTCCAGAATGCAGGATAAAGGCGCAGCCCCTACACAGCACATGCTATTCTGGTGACAGGGACAAAGGAGTAAGATTTCAGGCTGAAACACGCAATGGCTCTTCAAGTTTCTGCTCTTCAGCTCAGCTTCCATTGGCCAAAGTAAGTAACCTGGTCAAGCCTGACAATGGGTTGGGGAAATGTACTCTTTCCTCTGGAAGGTACTGAAGTCATATGGCAACTGACTAGGACGTATAATTGTCTTACTGGGAAGGGGGAGAGCAAATAATTTGGAATAATAATACCTCTACCACAGGGGTTAAATCACTTGCCCAAGGTCAAACAGCTGTGAAGGGGCAGAGCCAGGGTTCAAACTCAGACAGTCTTTTTCCAAAGCCACCGTGCCTTCCATGGCTCCCTATTGCCTGCTAGATAGAGTCCGAATATATTTAAGCCTTAGGGCTTCTGCATGTGCATTCCTGCAGCCTGGAGTGCCCCCTCTACTTCTTTTGTGTGCTGAACTCACTCTTCAAGACTCCACTCCAATCTCAACACCTTTGTGAGCTCCTTTCCTCGAAATTAATCACCGTGTGTCCCCACAACTCTGTGTGTGTGTGTGTATAACCTTGTACCGATTGTCTCATCCCCTCTGAAAGGTGGAGACCCATTCCGATTTGTCATTGTGTCACCTCTGCCCCCAACACCTTGCACAGTGTTCCCTAAATATTTGCTGTTTTGAGAAGAGATGAGTAGAGATGGAATTGGGCTGTACTCTTGGGAATGAGAACACTTGACCTACTTTTCCAACCCTTTAAACTCAGTTTAGCACCTTGTGCTCTGGTGCTTCTGGCAGGTTAGCACCACATGACTCACTCTGTGAGCCTTTAGCACCACAAGGCCCCGGGCTGGGGTGTGTGTGGTGGGGAGGGGAGGAGAATTAATTTTGGCCTTTCAGAAACTCTTCCCTTCGCCCCAGGAAAAGGATAAGTAAGTCTTTTCCTTAAGTCCCTACCTATCACCCTGGCAGGTGCAGGGAAAGGAGGAGAACACTGCACAGAGAAGTGGAAAGAACCCTGAGCTGCACATCCAGAGACTTCACTGACTTGTCCAGTGATTTAATTTAAGCTTCTCTAAGCTTCTGTTTCCCCAGCTGTAAATTGGGGACAACAATACAGGTCTTGCCCTCCTTGCTAAGTTGTTGCAAAAATACATAGTAAAGCAATGGAAGCCTTTAGGAAAGCAGGCTTGAAATCACAGACGTGTATTGGAATCCCCCTTACAAGCTCTGTGACTGTGGTAAGTTACATATCTCCCTGAGCCGTTGGTGTCCTTATCCATAAAGTGGGGATAATTATTATAGCTACCTCCCAGGGTGAGAAAATTAAGTAGATAGAGTGTTTAGCATATAGTAAAGGCTCAGTAATGGTGGCTATTTTTATATGGGATGCTGCCAGCTTATTAATTGAGGAAAGGAAATTATCAGACTAGGGCTCATTTGTAAACATTAAAAGGAGGAGGGCAGAGTTTAACCTTTCCTAGAACTGGTTGCTTCCTTTAGCAAAGTATGGGGTGTGGCTCAATGGAATGAGGAAGCAGTTCACTAGGTGACAGGACACAGAACACTGTCTTCACATTTCTTGGAGGAGGTGTAGAGTGGTTAGCTGACCCTCTCAAAGGGTCAGAGACCCTTGCCCCTCACCCACATTGCTACAAATACAGCCCACTTGACTCCTCCCAGAAACCCTGGTGGCACAGTGGTTAAGAGCCACGGCTGCTAACCAAAACTTTGGCAGTTTGAATCCCCCAGGTGCTCCTTGGAAACTCTATGGGGCAGTTCTGTTCTGTCCTGTAGGGTTGGATTTGACTGGACAGCAACAGGTTTGGTTTGTGGTTTTGACTTCCTCCTACCAATCCAGTCATCAAGCTCTGGCAAGGCTTTAAATAATAATAATTAATAATAATGATATTGTTACCTGGAAGCTTATAAAGGCTTTCTAATACCAAAAAAAAAAAAAAAAAAAAAAAAATACCATACATCCCACTTATCCTTCATAATCTCTCTTCCATACACAGAATCCACAGAGTTAGAAGGGACCTTGGAGATTGTTTTGTCTTTCACAGAGAAATTGAAATCCAGAGAAGGGAAGAGATTTATCAGGATGACACAAGAAGTTAATGGCAGAGGCAGGACTAGAACCTGTGGCTCCTGACTCTCAGCCTGGTATCATTGCTCCTTTCACATCATGGCTATCCTTGACTTTCCATTCCCACTGCCACCCAGTCTATTCTCTTATCTCTTGAATCAGTGCAGTGGTTCCTAACTGGTCCTCCTTGCCTCAGGTCCTTCTCCATCAATTTGTTCTATATATATAGCCAGCTAATTGTTCCCAAAGCACAGACTTGATCTTCTCTCTCTCGTCCCAACAGAACTTGTTAATTTTTCAACTTGAGGGGTCGCCTGGTACCTGGTTCAGCCTCCAGATGAAGACCTACCCTTTATTTGCATACATTTATTGACAGAGAGTTCATGACTCTCAAGGTAGCCCATTCCATTCTCGGATAGCTCTTTTAGAGAGTTCCTTATAGTGAGCTCAACTTGTTCTGAATGTCCATCCACTGGAACCCTGTTGAATTCTTTCCTATTCATTCAGCCAGCAAATCTGTGAGCCTGGGTAGCGCAAGTGATTTTTGATCAGCTGCTAACCTGTTTGGTGGTTTGAATCCACCCAGGGATGCTATGGAAGAAAGGCCTGGTGAACTGCTTCCATAAAGATTACAGTTAAGGAAACCCTATGGAGCAGTTCTATAGCACGTGGAGTCACCATGAGTCGGAATCAACTCGACAGCAATGGGTTTGTCTTTTTTTTTTTTGGTACCCAGTTTGTAGTCAGTCTTTACTGTGGACCAGGTCCTGGATGGACTAGGTGCTGAGGGGAACAGAAGATAAATTAGACATAGATCCTTCCCTGGGCTTGTGGCCTAGGGGTTAGCTTATACAGAGTTGTTTGTTTTGTTTATTAGACTTATATAATAGGAAACAAATCAAATTCCCTTCCTGCATGACAGACCTTCAGATGTTTGGGGACAACCACCGCATCCTCCTTCTGCTTTCCCTTCTCCAGGCCACTTCAATCATTCTTCATACAACATGGGGTCCAGGTCCTCAACATTCTGTCCTCCTCCTCCCGACACCCTCCCGTGTAACAGTGTGCCCCTCAGAGTGTGGGGCCCAGAGCTGAGCTCTGTTGCTGAACTGTGATCAGTCTAGGGCAGCACAGAGCTGGTCTCACCTCTGGTTTCTGTTGCTGTAATACATACATTACATTCACTTTTTCCTTCCTTTCTTCCTTCTTTCCTCCCCCCGCTTCACTCTCTCCCTTTCCCTCTGTTCATTCTTTTCCTTTTTTTTTTTTTCTACATTGCATTGTTGAGCTCGAGATCAACTCAAACCTTTAAGTCATTTTAACTGAATCTTAATCTAGATTCTTTCTGTTTTGGGTACTTGATGGTTTGGACTTGAGCTGTCCAATGTGATAGCCACTAACCACAGGTAGCTATTTAAATTTAAATTACTTAAAATTAAAATTTTAGTTTCTCAGCTAAACCAGCCACATTTCCAGAGCTCAATAGTCATGAGTAACTAATGGCTACCATGTTGGACAGTGCAGATCTAAGGCATTTCCATCATCACAGACAGTTTTATGGGACAGCTCTGGTTGGGACCACAGAGAAGGCCTCATCTTGTTAGTTCCAGCTCAGCCTCCAAGGCTGCTGAGATCTTTTGGAAACTAATTATGGTTTCTGGAGTGTTCACTGTCCCTGCTAACATCAGGGCAACAGCAGATCAACATTTCATGCCTTCCTCTGCTTCATCTAAAACCACTGATACATCTGCCCAGCAGAGCAGAGAGAGCTGTAATAGAACGCTGCACACAACACTCCTCACTCGGTCCCATGTCTCCATCATGCAGTCATTTAACAAATTAGGCCTACATACCAGGCTGTGTGCTAGCCACTGGGTATACACAGAAAGACTGAAGACACCAACCAAATAGAGTCCTAACGTGGTGGGTGATCTAGTAGTTTAAATGCCTTTGCCAGGCATTCAAGCAGCTTTGTTTGGCCTGTGGTAGTTAAGAGTACAGGATTGGGAATCAGCTTCCTCAGTTTGGATCCTGGCTCTGCCACTTTACAAACTGTGTAATATCTTTGTGTTTGTTTCCTAATATGTAGAGATAAGAATGCCCTCTATCTCAGTGCTATTATGAGGATTAAATGAGTTAATGCAAGCAAAGCTCTTAGAACAGTGCTTGACTATAGTAAGTGTTCCAAACAAATTAATTATCATAAGTTCTAAAGCAAGCTGGATTCAGAACCAGGAACCAGAGATATCGTTGCTGATGTCAGATGGGTCTTGGCTAAAAGTAGAGACTACCAGAAAGATGTTTACTTGTGTTTTATTGACTATGCAAAAGCATTTGACTGTGTGAATCATAACAAATTATGGATAACGTTGTGAAGAATGGGGATTCCAGAGCACTTAATTGTGCTCATGTGGAACCTGTATATAGACCAAGAGGCAGTTATTTGAACAGAATAAGGGGATATTGCATGGTTTAAAACCAGGAAGGGTATGCATCAGGGTTGTATCCTTTCACCATACTTATTTAATCTGTATGCTAAGAAAATAATCTGAGAAACTGGACTATATGAAGAAGAACAGGGCATCAGGATTGGAGGAAGACTCATTAACAGCCTTCGATATGCAGATGACACAACTTTGCTTGCTGAAAGTGAAGAGGACTTGAAACACTTACCGATGAAGATCAAAAACTAGATTCTTCAGTATAGATTGCACTTCAAAATAAAGAAAACAAAAATCTTCACAACTGGATTGATAAACAGCATCATGATAAACAGAAAAGACTGAAGTTGTCCAGGATTTCACTTTACGTGGATCCACAATCAATGCCCATGGAAGCAGCATTTAAGAAATCAAATGACGTATTGCATTGGGCAAATCTGCTGCAAAAGACCTCTTTAAAGTGTTGAACAGCAAAGATGTCACCTTGAAGACTAAGGCATGTCTGACTCAAGTCATGGTATTTTCAGTTGTCTCATATGCATGCAAAAGCTGAACAATGAATAAGGAAGACTGAAGAATTGACGCATTTGAATTATGGTGTTGGTGAACAATATTGAATATACCATGGACTGCCAGAAGAACGAGCAAATCTGTCTCGAAAGAAGTACAGCCAGAATGCTCCTTAGAAATAAGGATGACAAGACTTCATTTCATGTACTTTGGACATGTTATATCAGGAGGGACCAGTCCCTGGAGAAGGACATCATGCTTGGTATAGTAGAAGGTCAGCAAAAAAGAGGAAGACCCTTAATGAGATGGATTGACACAGCGGCTGCAACAATGGGCTCAAAGACAGAAGAATTGTGAGGATGGTGCAGGACCAGGCAGTGTTTTGTTCTGGTGTACATAGGGTCCTATGAGTCAGAAACAACTTGATGGCACCTAACAACCACAGTTCTAATTATTCATTATAATTTTCCCCCTGGACAAGTCATGCTCAGTTTTGCTTTTGGGTTTCAGCTTCCTCGGTCCTACCCTCTTAGTTTCTGTGAGTCCCTTAAGGCCCCAAATAGGCCTCCCCTCCTTGATTTCTTATGTTCTCAGCTGCTCCCTCAGCACTTAGTATCCTTATTACTGAGATGGGGTCCACGGTGAAGAGCCTGAATGTGCAGCTACACCTGGGCTCTGTGCTGCCTGGCAGAGAGACCTAGAGCAGGCTTCTCATCTACAAAATCACGATAATCACAGATGCCACGTAAGACTGTTGTCAGGACTAAGTGAGATAAAGTAGGTGAAAGCTTCTGCACTTAGTGTTGTTGTTATAAGTGCCATAGAGTCAATTTCGACTCATAGTCCATGTGACAGAGTAGAACTGCCCCAAAGGCCTTTCTACGCTGTAAGTATTTTTACCTGCTGGGTGGGTTCCAACTGTCTGTTAGCAGCCTAAAGCATAACCGTTGCACCACCAGGGCTCCTCCCTGCACTTAGTAGGCCTTTACATATGTCCTGACTTCCATCAAAAGCCCCAGCAAGTTTATGCACCTGGTAGGCCTTCTTCCCCACCATGTCTAGCTTTAGTGTCTAACAAAAGAGGTCAAGGCTCCTTATTCACAAACACTCCAGGAGGGTCTAGCCCTGTCCCTGGAGCCCTGGGGGCAAGAATTCTCTCGTTTCTTCCTCTATGGAATGGAGACATCTATTGTGTCCCACATTCTCCCTGGCTGCATTCTTGGACTCCCTGGACTTGGGCTAGTCCCTCCTTTCTCAGCGCCTCAGTCTGTACTCAAAACAGGACCTGAAGCAACAGCTAGCTATAACCCGGTGGTGGTTATAACCCTAATTTGGAAAAGCCCTTTAGGCGTGTCGGGGCTATGGAGGATTGACGTTGGGGTCCCAGAGCCAGTGGCTCAGCCCTTGGAGAGTCCCCAGAGAGTCCAGAGGTGTTGGCATCTGAGAGAGGACTGGAAGGCACGGCGCAAACCTCCTGGAACTCTGGCCGCGGGAACAATGGGAGGGCGGCCGGGAGCCTGGTGGGCGTCGTCTAGGTCCGGGTGGAGGTAGAAGAGGCCGGCGAGCTGGGCGCTGGGCCGCGGGGTTAGTCCAGGGCACAGGGCAGAGAGCCGAGGCGTCTTAGCCAGGGAAAACCAAGGTCGTCGCTGGCGGGGACCCGGGAGGAGGCGGGGGCGGGGCCCGAGCCCACCAGGCTGGGCCCGGGAGGGCAAGGAGGCCTGGGGTGGAGTGTCCTCCTCCTCGGTGCCTCGCCGCTCGCCCCTGGCTTGTGAGCGCCGCGGCGGCTCAGGTAGGCGCCGCGCGCGGGGCCCACGTGGGGAAGCGGCGACCGGGAGCGCCAGGCCGGCT
Source organism: Loxodonta africana (assembly GCF_030014295.1). Taxonomy (NCBI): domain Eukaryota; kingdom Metazoa; phylum Chordata; class Mammalia; order Proboscidea; family Elephantidae; genus Loxodonta; species Loxodonta africana. Next base: position 35,273,811 of record NC_087365.1, read on the forward strand.
CGCCGGGCTCAGCCCCCTCCCTTCCTTCCTCCCCGGGGGCCAGCGCGGCTCCTCCCGACGCGCAGCCCCGGCTCCGGCGGCCCCAGCGGCGGCGCTCCCCCGGCTGTTCGCTACTTGCCGCTGCTGCTCTCTGGTTGCTCCTCGGGCGGCCGGGATCGCCGCTGCCTCCTCCTCGGGGGGAGCCGACCGGGGCGGGGCGGAGGGGGAAAGGGGTGTGGGGGGCGGGCGGGGAGGGGGTTGAGCGCTGTGGGAGGGAGTGAGCGAGCGAGCGAGCTAGCGAGCTAGCGAGCAAGCCCGGCATTTCTACGCAGCTCGAGCGCGCCTTGGAGCCCGCCGGGCGGCCGCTGGACGCGCTGACCCAGGGACAGACAGCGCCCGGAAGCCGCGCCGCCGCGGACAGGTCAGCCGCCCCCGCTGTCGTCCTTGGGGTCCCGCGGGCCCCATGGCATCGGAGTTCCTGGCGAGGGAGGAATCACTGTGGGCTATGGGCTCTGACCCCCATTCCCGAGGACTGACAGGCGGGCAGCAGACTCCGGAGGGGCTGGACGCCACCAAGGCGGGGGGCGGGGGCCGGAGCCGCGAGCCCTGGGCTTTGGCTCGTGCGTTTCGGTACTGGCGAGGTTATGCGTGTCGGGGTCCACGCGTCTCCGGGTGTGCGCTGGGTGTGAGTGCGCGTGTGCCCCTGGATCTGTGTAAGTGGATGCTCGGTGTGTGTGCGCGCGTGTGTGCATCTGTGTGTGTGTGTGTGTGTGTGAGGATGTGTGTCCTGTATGTCTCTATACGTCTGGACTGGGTGGTGTGTGTGTGTATTGAGGTGAGGGTGTGTGTGTCTGCGTATGTCTATCCATGAATGTGTCTGTGAGAGGGTGTGTCCAAATGTGTAGCTGAGTGTGTACATCTGGCTGAGGGTGTGTGCCAATACCTTCGCTTATAGCTGGAGCCTGTGGCGGGGTGTGTGTGTGTGTGTGTGTGTGTGGTGGAGTGTGTGTGCGCGCCCCAGTGTAACTCCCCGTTTGTGCGCGTGTGAAGGCGTGTGTGCGCCGGCTTAGCCCCGCGTAGCCCCTGTGTGCGTGTGCGCGGCTTTGTCTCTGCACTGCCGGGAGGGAAGGGTGGGGGCGGCGGCCGAGGCGCTGCCGTCGCCGGGAACCGGGCACCTGGCAGGGGCGATGGGTGGCAGGGACGCCCCAGCCAGGCAGAGACTCCCTGCTGGCAGATGGGCGGCCACACCCCGGGGGGCCAGAGGGAGCTGAGCTGACAGCGGAGCCTGTGTTCCGGGCGGAGCTAGAGCAGAGGGCGTGCCTTGCTGAAGCTGGGGTGTGTGTGGGGAGGTGTGGGTGTGTGGCTGGGGGAGAGGGAACGGCGGCAGAGGTCCCCAGGCTAGTGACCCAACAGGATTAGGGATCCATTTCCTGTCACGGTGCTGGGATTGTCTCCCAGGCCAGATTAGGGCCTCACCAGGTCCCCGCCCACTGGCACCACCCCTGTGAGCTCCGGTGGGTAGAGCCACACCTCAGGTGCCCTGAAAGGACAAGGAGGGAAACCCACTCTCTTAAAGTGCCAGGGCCCACTCCAAGGAATCTCCTCTGGGGAAACCTGTCTACTTGGAGAGGGATGACTTTGGGTGTGTCTCTACCCCTTTCCCTTGTATTTGTGTGTGCATGTTTTTCTACATTTGTGGTCTGTGTGCATGTGTATGTCCCTGTGTGTTCTTCTGCATGGGGGTACATGGGTATGTTTTATCAGTGAATAGCTTATCTCTTTATGTATGTGTGTGTGTGTTTTTATGAGTTCTGATATATTTGTTTTTATAAACATATAGCTATTTGTATATTAGTGAGTCTGTTCATGTGGGTTTTCAAGACAAATGGCACTTTGCGGCCAACTAGAATAAAGTAGAGGGTCAGTGAAAAAAAGGTAGACAGACCCTGAACAAGATGGATTGACACGGTGGCTGCAAGCATAACAACCTCGGGAGGATGGTGAAGGGCCAGGCAGTGTTTCGTTCTGTTGTCCATAGGGTCTCTATGAGTTGGAGGAACGGGCTCCACCAGGCACCTAACAATAACAACAACAGTATAGGATAGAAACATTCTGTCCAGGGCCATTCTATTTTAGAAACATAGATTTGGGAATTTAGCTCCTGGCTTTGTGGGTTTCAGATGCAGTTACTGAATTGTAGGTAGATTGGGGTTCGACTGGCAAACCAGGATAGAAAGAAACAGAGAATTTTACAGGAGGAAGGAATTATTCTGGAAGAAGGCTATCTAAGTGCAAGAATTCTTCCGTAGTTCCAGTTCTTCTTTTCTATAACTTCGCCTCTCCTCTGCTGCTTGACTTGCCAGGATGAAGTGCACAGGATTTGGAGTGTAAAGGGAGGGAGCTGTGAGTGTAAAAGGAAGGAGGGTGGTAAGATTGGAAGCCAAAAGCAGATTTCTGCAATTCTTAAAATGTTTTCCTGCCAAAGGCAGCAGAGCCTGGGGAAGGCTGGACTTGCTGTCCCTTCCTTGAATTCCTTTCCCAGGACAGGGGAAAGGCTGGCCTGGAGCTCGATAGCCCTGGAGTCTGGTCCAGGGGTCTCCTCTTGGCTCTGGTCAAACCTTTTATGTATCTATCTGTTCCATCCAGCACATTTTTATTGAGCTTCTCTTGTGCGAAAAGGTCTAAACTCCTTAAGCTTCAGTCTGCTGGCTGAGCAGGGAGTGAGCTGGACTTTGGGATTTTGAGGCCCCTTCGTTTTTTTCCCTTCCGCAGAGTGTTAGAGTTTGTCTCATTGTTCCCCAGGTTTAAGGATGCACCCCTCTAGCTTTCAAGGATCCTGGCCATGGTCCCCATCCCCACCCCACTCTTATACCCTAGTCTAGAACAGTGGCCCTCAACGTGTGGTTGCCTCCCCAGCAGTAGCGACAGCAGGGTCACCTTGGAACTCAGAAATGCAAATTCTTGGTCCTCACTCCAGGGTACTGAACCAGTAACCCTGGGGTTGGGGCCCAGCAATCTGTATTTTAACAAACACAGATGATTTTGATGCACGCTAGAGCTCAAGAGAGGTGCAAGTATGGAGTGGGGAACCTCCGGTAGGGTGATCCCAGAAATGCCTGGAGAGTCTCCCCTGAACCCTTCACACTTACATACCTGAAGTAGCCTGGAAGTCCTAGTCTGGGAGGCAGGGGTTCTGGTTTCAAGTGCCAGGACTTCCTTGTGATCTTCATTCCTCTGCTGATTAATTCAATGACGCTTTGACAGCACCTGCTCTGGACCAGGTACTCCAGTCCTTACCTTGACCGATAGGGCCTGGCAGGATCCAGTCCCTGTGCACCTCTCTAAACCAGCCACTTGGCCTTTTAGTTCCCCCCAGCCGCATAAGCTCTTTTGCCTCCAGGATTTTGCACCCGCTGTTCTTTCTGTCAGACATACTCTTCCCTTCCTTCTTATCTTGGTTAACCCTCACTCTTTAGATTTCAGTTCAAGAGTTACCTTTGAGGGAGGCTTTACCAACTCCCCAGGCTAAATTAGTTTTTCCTTTTATATGTTCTAAGCACTCACTCTCTGTATTTCGTAGTGCTTATGAGAATTTGTAATTATACATTAACTTGTTAGTTGTTTGATTGTCTGTCTCCTCCCCCTAGACTGTAAATGCCATCTGTCCAGGAACCTGCTTCTCAGTCTTACTAGTGCTTCGAACAGTGCCTGCCTTATGATTAGTGTTCAATAAATTTGTTGAATAAATAGATTTATAAAATGGGAGATGGCACTAAATGATACTCAGAGTGTCCCCTCAAGCCCTGACCTCGTAATATCTAATCAGGCCTCAGACTTTTCTGAAGTAGATTTAGATGTCTTTTTTATAACTGCATTCCCTGGTCCTAGATTTGAGCACTCAGTATGTGTCTAGGCAGCTGCTGGGTTCTAGGGGAGGCAGGAGACACAGCCGAACTTGTGTTCTGTGTCCTCCTGGATCAGAATCCTGCAAAAATGAGAAGGGGGGTTGGCACTGAATGAGGATACCGAAGATCTGGGTCTAAGCCTTGTTACATGATTGTGGGCAAGTCACTTTCCGTCTCTTATATGTTTCCTCTTCTGTAAAATGAGAGTATTGGGATCGATGGCGTACCTAGTAGCGGTTACTAGCAGTGGCTCTAGAGTCATTTGGGCTTTGCTGGTAGACTTGGACAAGTGACTTCATCTCTGAGCTGCTCTTTCCTCACCTGTAAAACAGAATTAATAATAGTATCTGTTTCATAGGGTTATTTTGAATATTAAATGAGGCAGCAGAAATGGAATGGTTAGCACAGTGCTGAGCACACAGTAAATATTTGGCAAATGTTAGGTATTATTATTATTATTATGGCTACATTCAATTCAGTTCAACATTCATGAATGTCTTTGTGTTGGCCCTAGTGAATACAACTCAGTGTTCCCAGACTGGGGATGGGGATAGACATGTAAAGATGCAATACCACAGGACAATATACCAGGTGCCAGGGTGGGGCTATTTATGAAAAAAAAAAAAAAAAGAGGCTTCATGAGGAGAGAGATGGTGTTTGGGTTGGAATTTATGTTCCAAGTAGTTGGAGTAGCACACACAAAGGCAGCATGCCTTGTTAGGAGAACCCCAGATGGCTCCATGTGGTCAGAGGGTGGTGAGTGGTGGGGACAGGTGGGGTGAGTAGTTGGAATAAGGCCTTAAGAAAAAGGTTGGGGTCAGATCTGACATAGGCTGCAGAGTTTGACCAATCCTACAGGTGGTGGGGAGCTAACAAGAGGATTAAGGCAGCCAGGAAGGATCAGATTTGCATTTCAGCAACACAGCTCTCCAGGTGGACGTAGATAGGAGGCTAGCCTGTTGGGAGAGGGGGCAGATGGGACTGTTGACTGGGAGACCAGCTCAGATGCTCTTAAGCAAGCTGAGAGGGAGGGTTCAGTGGCATGGATAGAGACCAAGAACATGGAAGAAGCACAGTCGATAGACTTCAGGCCAGACTGGCCTGGGAGGTGAGGAAGAGGCAAGAGTGGCATCTCAGAGACCCTTGAATTCTTGTCACCCCCTTTACCTTCCAAGGTTGCCAAATGATGCCCTGAGTGAGCATCTGAAAACTAAGTTTGAGAGTCCTGAGCCTGCCACCCAAAGCACATACAGGAAGCCGGAAAAAAAGGACAGGCCTTGGGGCCCCACAAGCCCAGGTCCAGATGCATGCTCTGCAACGAAACAATCATAAACTTTAGGGTAAATCAGTTGCTTTTGCTCAGCCTTGGTTTCCTCTTCTGTGAAATGGGGACAGTGGCACCTACAATACAGGATGGTAGTGGTGGGACTAGATCAAGACAACACACGTGTACATGTTTCATGAGGTAGCATACAGGTGCTCAATAGTTATTACTTCCTCTTCAGCTCCACTTTCTCTCCACTTGGTAGCTAGGACAGGTCACTTAATTTTTTTTTTTTAATTGAACTTTAGATGAATGTTTACAGAACAAACTAGCTTCTCATTAAACAGTTAGCAGACATATTGTTTTATGACATTGGTTAACCCCAGGACATACGACATGTGAACGCTCTTCCTTCTTGACCTTGGGTTCCCTATTACCAACTTTCCTGTCCCCTCCTGCCTTCTAGTCCTTGCCCCTGGGCTGGTGTGCCCCTTTACTCTCATTTTGTTTTATGGGCCTGTCTAATCTTTGCCTGAAGGCTGAACCTCAGGAGTGACTTCATTACGGAACTAAAAGGGTGTCCGGGGATCATATTCTTGGGGGTTCTCCAGTCTCTGTCAGGCCAGTAAGTCTGTTCTTTTTTTGTGAGTTAGAATTTTGTTCTACATTTTTTCCAGCTCTGTCCCAGACTTTCTATTGTGATCCCTGTCGGAGCAGTCAGTGGTGGTAACCAGGTACCATCTAGTTGTACTGGATTCAGTCTGCTGGAGGCCATGGGAGTTGTGGTCCGTTAGTCCTTTGGACTAATCTTTCCCTTGTATCTTTAGCTTTCTTCATTCTCCCTTGCTCCCGAAGGGTGAAACAGTAAAGTTCTTAGATGGCTGCTCACAGGCTTTTAAGACCCCATACGCTACTCACCAAAGTAGAATGCAGAACATTTTCTTTTTAAACAATGTATGCCAATTGAGCTAGATGTTCCCTGAGACCAAGGTCACTTAATTTTGCTTCACTTTCCTCTTCTGCCAAATGTGAGTAATCATCATTCAACCATACCTATCTCACCAGATTGTGTATCCTGGGAGATAATGAGGAAGCTGTCTGGAAATTGCTTAAGGTTCTGTTGATGTGATTTTTAGTTATAATTGTCATCATCATAATAACCCTTGGCCATTGCCATATCCACTGCATTCTCAGCAGAGCCCAGCCTAGCCCACTCTTAAAGCAAGTCCTTTGCCCTTTTTGATTCAGACACATCCAGTGAACTGTAGCTGCTGTCTGAGTTGGGAGAACCTTAGAGATGGCCTTTGTCATTGCTCTCATCAGCCAGATGAGGGAAACCGTTGCTCAGAGAGAAGTGACACCCCGAAGGTCACATAGCTGGTCAGTGGCAACTGGAACATCTTGTTTGTGGTTCCGGTTTACAGTCTGAACAGTACTTTTCCCCTAGTTGCAACTTTAGCCTGAGAAACAGGAGCTTGGGACAGGGAGAGGACTGGAAAGGGCGGGACCTAGCGGGAAGAGTCCTGCCAAGTCAGGATCAGGATCCCAAGAAAGGGGTCCCTGGGTCCTGAGTGACTGGCAGTGCTGTAGCAGGCTGAATGGGCAGGTTGTTTTGTTATCAGCCTGGGCGCGGCCATCTCTGCCTGCTCCCATGGGAGGAGGCCACCATAGGTGGCAGCCGTGTGGGGAGTTACACTGGTTACCTGGAGGTAACCCAAGGCTTCAATGTCCCTATTGACAGCAGGCAGTACTTCTAGGTGGGCTGTGTCCCTCTAAGCCTTGGTTTGGCGAGCCTAGGGAAGGCTCTGAACAGGAGAGAGAGCTTATCCTGTCCTGACAGTTTCAGCCAAGTCATCTTTGTTTCCTCCAAGCTGGGGCAGCCAGGCCTCTCCCTGCTTTGTGGATTTTTCTTTCCTTTTTTCTGGCCTCTTCTCAGTTTTCTCTCACTCTCTTTTCCCTGTCTCCTCCTCTTCCCTCTCTCCACCTTCTCTTCCAGATTAGAGGTCGAAAGATAAAGCTTCCAAACCCACTTCACATGGTTAGTTTTGGGGTTGCTTTCTTTTTTGGGGGGGGCCACCCAAGAATTAGAAAGCCTCGAATTTTCCTTACAGGCTCACCCTGGTGACTTATAAACAACTGCTTACATTTATTGGCTTATCATGTGCCAGGCCCTGTGCTAATCACTTTACATGCCTTATGTTTGTTAATCCTTAATCCAGTTGGGCAGAGATTATCCAAGGCCTACCCCATCCTCAACCAGCAAGCAGCACAGCTGGGATTTTTTTTTTTCTTTGCAGTTTTGTCTTTTTTTTTTTTATTTTGGTGAAAGTTTACACAGTAAGTTAGATTCCCATCTGACAATTTCCACACAAATTGTTCAATGACTTTAGCTACATTTATCACAATGTGTCAACATTCTCTTTATTTGCATTCTGTTTTTTCCCTTTCTAGTAGTCTAATTTCCCTGCCCCCCTTATCTTCTCATCTTTGCTTTTGAGACATTGTTGATCTTTTGGTCTCATACTGATGGTTTTTAAGTAGGGCATTATTTTTACAGGTAATATCCTTCATTTTGTGTGCCACTCTGCTATTTTGCTAAAAGGTGATCTCAGGGGATAGGCTTGGTTCTAGGTTTAAAGAGGGTCTCAGGGCGACAGTCTCAGGGGGTCCTCTGTTCTCTACTGTTTCAGTTTGTCTGGCTTTTTTTTTTTTTAATAAGAATTTGAGTTCTACTCCATATATTTCTCCAATTCTGTCTGGGACCAACAATTATTGTGGCCCCAGTCAGAATGGTCAGTGGTGGTAGCCAGGCACCACATACTTCTACTGGTCTCAGGGTAGATGAGGTTGTGACTCTTCCAGACTTGTTTCTTCTCTGCATTTTTGGTTACCTTCTTACTGTTTTGCTCCTGGTGAGTCAAGACCCGTAGTTGTATCTTAGATGGCTACTCGCAAGCCTTAAAGACCCCAGACGCTATTCACTAGGATGCAGACCATGATTTTTGTGAACTATGTTAAGCCAGTTGACTGAGTTGTCCCATTGGACTATGGTCCTAAGCCTTCAAAACCAGTAAACCAACGTTGGAAGGTGTTTGGTTATGTCTGAGGAGGTATCCATATTTGTGTCTTCAATGTATATATGTGCCTGTGCCCATATATTCGTATTTACATGTACCTATGGATACTTCCTGGATACTTCCATCTGTTTTTATCTGTGTATGCATCTGTACCTACCTGTATGCCAGTTTGCTTATACGCATCTGTCTTAGTCATCTAGTGCTGCTATACCAGAAATACCACAAGTGGATGGCTTTAACAAAGAGAAATTTATTCTCTCACTGTCTAGTAGGCCACAGTCCAAATTCAGGGCATCAACTCCAGGAGAAGGCTTTCTCTCTTTGTCAGCTCTTCTCTTGGTCTGGGAGCATCTCAGCTCAGGTCCAAAGGACGCATTCTGCTCCTGGCTTTGCTTTTTTGGTGGTATGGGGTTCCCAACTCTCTGCTTGCTTACCTTTCCTTTTATCTCTTGGGAGATAAAAGGTGGTACAGACCACACCCCAAGGAAACTACCTTTACATTGGATAAGGGATATGACCTGGTAAGGGTGTTACAATCCCACCCTAATCCTCTTTAACATAAAATTACAATCACAAAATGGAGGACCACCACAGAATACTGGGAATCAAGGCCTAACCAAGTTGATACACACGTTTTTGGGGGGACATAATTCAATCCATGACACCATTAATGTGTGTTCAGACGCTTGTTATTATTTGGTTGTGCTGTCCTCACTACATCCACAATTGGTTCCACCTTTCCCATCACCAAAAATAACTAGTCTGTACTGTATAAAATGTATTTTCCCCACTGCACCCCTTCTTCCTGGTAACCACCAATGAACATTGGTTTCTCTATATTTAGTCTCATCTTCTTATAAAAGAGGGATCATACAGTTTTTGTCCTTATATGCTTGACTCATTTCACTTAGCAAGTCCATCTATGTGGTAATATGTTTTGCAGACTCATCATTGTTCTTTATGGTTGTATAGTATTCCATTGTATGTGTGTACCACAGTTGGCTTATCCATTCATCCATTTGTGAACACTTGGATTGTTTCCATTTATTTGCTAGTGTGAATAAAGTAGCAACGAACATGTTGTTGTTGTTCTTAGGTGCCATTAAGTTGGTTCCGACTCATAGCAACCCTGTGTACAACAGAATGAAACACTGCTCAGTCCTGTACCATCCTCAAAATCGCTACTATGCTTGAGACCATCCTTGCAACCACTGAGTCAATTTATCTCGTTGAGGGTCTTCCTCTCTTTTACTGACCCTCTACAGCAGTGAACATAGGTATGCACATGTCTGTTTGTGTCATTATATTTAGGTCTCTATTTTTTTTAGGGTATATACCTAGGAGTGGGATTGCTGGATCATAGGGTAGTTCTATTTCTAGTTTTTTTGTTTTTTTTGAGAAAGCGCCATACCATTTTCCATAGTGGTTATACCATTTTAAAGTTCCACCAGCAACAGATAAGGGTTCCAGTCTCCTCACATCCTTGCCAACATTTATTGTTATCTGTTTTTTGTTGTTGTTTTGTTTTTAATCAGTGCCATTTTATCCAGGGTAAGATGGTATCCCATTGTAGTTTTGATTTGCATTTCTCTAATGGCTAATGGGAGCCCTGCTGGTGCAGTGGTTAAGAGCTGTGGCTGTTAACCAAAAGGTCTGCAGTTTGAATCCACCAGCTGCTCCTTGGAAACCCTATGGGGCATTTCTACTCTGTCCTCTAGGGTTGCTATGCTTGGGAATCGACTTGATGGCAATGAGTTAATGGCTAATGATCATGAGCATATGTTAGTTGTCTGCTTGGATGTCCTCTTTGGTGAAGGTTTTGTTCATGTCCTTTGCCCATTTTGTGATTGAGTTGTTTTTTTGTTGTTGAATCGTTGCAGTTTTCTATCCATTTTAGAGGTTAGACCCTTATTGGATAAATTGTTTCCAAAGATTTTTTCCCAATCTGCACAGCTGGGATTTAAGTCTAGGTCTGCCCAAAGCCCATGGGTGCTCCTGCGTCTTTCCTATACTGCTCCTGGTGGGGCCCACGAGAGCATTTGGGGGTCCACAGTGGGGCATGGACTTGCTCAAATTCACAGAGCAAATCCCTGGCTTGGAGAGCAGGGTATTGAATCCAGGACTCCTGTCTCCTAGGCCTGCATTCTGCTGACTCCTCAGGAATTGGGCTTCCTATAGTTTCAGCCCTGGGGCTGGCCAACACTCTGGGCCCACCTGGTTCTAGGCAGCTGCCCACCTGTGAGAGAGAGGCTGCATCAGGTGAAGGTGACAGGGCAGGTCTGAAGGCTTTTTATCTAGTTATTGTTTTGTCACTGGCCACTTTAGTTTTTTGTGAAATATCTTGAATCTTCCAGGTAAATAAGCTTATCACCTGCAAAGAATGATAGTTTTGTCTCTTCAGAGAGGTTCTTGGGTCCCCAGAGATCGCCTGTTAGGCTTAATGATGGGTGGAGCTCTGAAAGAAGTGAGGAGGGAAACGGGGCTTCGGGAGACACAGGTTCAGGAGTACATTTCTGCTAGGAAAAGAGCCAAAGCTGACCTGAAGGCCAGAGTGAGACAGTCTGGAGAGAAGGGGAGAGCCTGTAGGCTGGGGCTGATAGAAAACCTTCACTTACTCCAAGTTCAACTCCTTCCCCATAACACAGACTTCCCCTTCCAGGCCTCACTGCTGATAACAGAGTGTCACTTCAGAATCTGGGCAGCTTCAGTCAGCTTGCTGAGCCTCTGCCTACCTCCACCATGGTCATTACCTGGTCAGCCTAGCCCAGCCAGGCACCTGCCTGCTGGAGCAAGAGGCTTAACCAGAATGGACTGCAAAGCAGTGACTTTAAAAACTTCTAGCCACAGAGCCCTCTTTTCATAGGCAAGCAAGCAGAAACTCAGTACGTGAAATAGCTAAAAGGGGAGCAGCTCAGTACTCCTCACCCTCTACCCCCATCTCCTAGGGCTCCCCAAGGCAGAGCTTCTCAAACTGTTCCTCATAAGAGTGGCACAGGGGAGCTTGCTGAAAAACACTCCCCCAGGACTTACTCTGTTGTTAGGTGCTGTCAAATCAGTTCCGACTCATAGCGACCCTATGTACCACAGAATGAAGCGCTGCCCAGCCCTGCCCAGCCCTGCGCCATCCTCACAGCCCATTGTTGCAGCCACTGTGTCAGTCCATTTTGTTGAGGGTCATCCTCTTTTTCACTGGCCCTCTACCTTACCAAGCATGATGTCCTTCTCCAGGGACTGATTCCTCCTGATAACAAGTCCAAAGCATGTGAGACGAACACTCACCATCCTTGCTTCTAAGGAGCATTCTGGTTGTACTTCTTCCAAGACAGGTTTGTTTGTTCTTTTGGCAGTCCATGGTATATTCAATATTCTTCCCCAATACCACAATTCAAAGGTATCAATTCTTCTTTGATCTTTCTTATTCATCGTCCAGCTTTTGCATGCATATGAGGTGATTGAAAACACCATGGCTTGGGTCAGGTGCACCTTAGTCTTCAAGGTGACATCTTTGCTTTTCAACACTTTAAGGAGGTCCTTTGCAGCCGATTTGCCCAATGCAATGCATCTTTTGATTTCTTGACTGCTGCTTCCATGGGGGTTGATTGTGGATTCAAGTAAAACGAAATCCTTGACAAATTCAATCTTTTTTCTGTTTATCATGATGTAGCTTATTGGTCCAGTTGTGAGGATTTTTGTTTTCTTTATGTTGCGGTTCAATCCCTACTGAAGGCTGTGGTCTTTGATCTTCATCAGTAAGTGCTTCAAGTCCTCTTCACTTTAAAGCAAGGTTGTGTCATCTGCCTATCGCAAGTTGTTAATGAGCCTTCCTTCAATCCTGATGCCCCATTCTTCATATAGTCCAGGTTCTCAGATTATTTGTTCAGCATACAGATTGAATAAGTTTGGTGAAAGGATACAACCCTGACCCATAACTTTCCTGACTTTAAACCACGCAGTATCCGCTTGTTCTGTTCCAGGGACTGCCTCTTAAGACTCAAATTCAGCTGCTTCATGGGAGGGTCTGGCCCATAGTAGGGCCTTGGGACCAGCCTGTTTTAACAGGCTGCCTGCCAGATGATTGAGATACACGTGATCCTTGAATCGTCCTTGGAGAATGCTGGTTTCAGATGTTCATGAGCTTCTGAAACAGCATACAAAATTTTGAGAGTGTACATTGCACTGGGAAAGGATCTACAGTCACCATCTGAGTCCTTGAGTCACAATCCATGAAAGTTTAAGAATCACAGCCTTCAGGGACTAATGGCAGAGCCAGGCATAGAAGGCAGATCTCTCACGTCTCAGGGCATTGCTGGCTCTGCCATAAAGGTGCTGAGGGATTGAGTACCAGTTCCTTCTTCTCTCTGGGCCTTAGTTTTCCCAGCCGTAAAAAGAGGATTGGACAGGATAATTTTCAGATCCATTGCAGCTTTGATCTGTGTTCTAAAAGTCAGGTCTCTTTTTGCCCAGCACGTTCTTTTTCCTTTTTCTTGCTGTTTTCCTGACTTCGCCCACCTGCAGTGGGGTCACCCCTTTTAGCATCTTCAGAGATTCTGGACAGAGCCTGGATTCTGGTCCCTTGGGTCCCTTCTGTCTAACCGCATACCCAGGCACTCAGGCTCTTTCTTCCTTTCCAGACCCAGTCACCATAAATGAGCCAGGTGGCTGAGTCTCGGGAAGCTCACAGTGCCCTCTCTCCAGAGCTGGGCACCTGGGACCATTGCCAAGGGGAGGGGCTTGGAAGGCATATTTCCTGAGGCTCCTGGGACATGCCCAGTGCTTACCTATGTCTTTGCCCCAGATCCCTCTGTTCCTTCTGGCCAGGAATGCCAATCCCCCCCGCTCCCCAATATCTGTTGAAATCCTGTCTGCCTTTTCAAAGTTCAGCTCAGATGCCAGCCTCTGTCCCACAAAGCCTTGTGAGCCCTCTCCCCCCTAGTCTCACCCCCACAATGAGAATTTGTCTTTCCCTCCTCTGCATTCCCTTAGCATCTTATCTCTTCCTCTCTAGGGACAATTGTGTTCAGTCTTAGCTTTATCCCAGGACTAAGTCTATCTCCCTCACTAGGTGGGAACACTCAGAGCACAGGGATGAGTCTCATGTATCATGCTTTGCTTACCAGCACCTAGCACAGTGCTTTGTACAGAGCAGGTGCTCAGGAGAGGGTTATTAAGTTTATTTGCAGAATCCGCCTCCGGCTCTGGGCTGGGCTGGTTTCTCTGGAGTCCTTGCAATTTCATCACTGGGCAGGCCGTGCCTTCTCACGTATCCCCCCTTTTATTTGTAGATTGGACAGAGGCCAAGTAGGGTAGTGGGTAAGAGCTTAAATTCCAGTCTTGACTCTGCCTTTTTTCTGGCTGTGTGACTTGAGCAAGTCACTTCACCTCTCTGAGCCTCAGTTTTCTCACCTTAAAAAAACGGGGTAGGGATGACAGGTCTATTTGGGGGATTGGGAGGAGTAACTGAAATGTGTGTAAAATGCATAGATCTGAGCCTTGAAGGAATAAATGGTCAATAAATTATTACAACTCATTATTTTTCGGTTAAAGATTATTATCATTGTTTCAGTAAACACCTACTATGTTCTGAGCATTGTGCTGGCTGGAGGAGGGGTGGGTGAGGGCTGAGATACAAAGAAAGGTCTTCATAGGAGCTCCTTGGGCTGCAGGGTCTTAAGGTCAAGTAGGGGAGGTAAGTCTCCAGTATGAGGAATCAGTGTCTGGCAGCTGTGGCTGAGTGAGGTGAGGAGTGAGAGATCAGTGTGCACTCCAGGTGACATTTCAGCCAGATGGGCATGAAATAGGAGGGGGCAATGAGAGAGGCAGGGAGCAAATATCCCCAATGGAGGAAACGGAGGCGAGCTATGGCCTGGAGATGGGAAAACAGGGTGCACATTTGGAGAGCTGCAGGAAAGAGCAGAGCAGAGACAGGAGCGCCTCCAGAATCTCCACGTAGGCCTTGGAGCCAGCACCCCAGATTCAGGGGCAGCTTTGGACTTCGTTTCGACAAAAAAAAAAAAAAAAGGTTTGTGGTCGTGGTGGCTCCCTGATGCCACCACTGAGCTGGAGAGAGGTTGGAAAGGTGGGGCAGGAAAGTTAGGGCTTTTATGGCAGAAACACTGGAGAACCAGTGAAGGCTGCTAAGCAGGAGCAGGGAGGGGCTTTGTTCCTCTCTGCCCAGGCTTGCACTGAGAATGGTTGGGGCTGGGCTGTAGCTCTGGGCTTCTGCAGGCTGGCCTGAGTCTATCCCATGGTAACAGGGCTGCTTGTTTTCTTGGCCAAGGTTGGGTTTGAAGCCAGTCTGTCTAAGTTAAAGTGCAAAACGATCCCAGAAATGTCAGAATATCAGAGCAGGCCAGCAGAAGCAGCTCTTAATTAACCTTCTCCCCCTGCCCCCCCACATTATATGGTGAGAAGCAGAGGTTCAGAGAGGAAGAGTCCTGCCAGAGAACACCGAGTGAATTGGCCACAGTGAGTTCATTGCTAGCTTGGGGTGGGCTGTGGACTTGAATTTGTGCTAGGGATTGGAGGATGAACCTGAGAAGGGGGCCATGACAACTCAAGGGGGATGTAAATGATAAGCAAATGTCAAACTAGGAGCAATCTGTTGCCAAGGTGTGTCTGCAATCCTGGTTGAGTGTGATGTGAGTGGGATGGAGCCATCATTCCAGGCTTTCCTTCCGGAAAAGGAGAAAGGGCCACATAGGTGGGAGCCAGGGGAGTATGTGGGATGTGGGGGAATGGAGGGGGTGGCCAGAGAGGAGGAGGCTGTTGCCAAGCAGCTAGAGGTACGACTGTGTTACACCAGCACAGTGAATTCTGGTGTCTGTGGCCTAGCACTTTATAGCCCCATGCTGAAGCAGGACCATCCCCATTTCAAGGAGGAAGAAACAAGGGCTCCCAAGAGCTTGGGTCACTTGCTCAAGGTCACAGCTAGGAAGGCCTGAGCCAGGAGTGGCATCCCTGGAGGGACATACCCTGGCATGCCCAGGGGTAGCTGCTGTCCCATCTCAGCCTACCTTGGTCTCAACCAGGACCTAGGGTGAAAGGGGTCGAGGAGGTGATTGGTCCAGGGCAAGCCACCTTTTGCTGCCTTTCACTTCTCCATTTGTCTACTCATCTAGCTGGCCTGTTTTATTCTAATTCATGCCTCCTCCCTTATTTGTTGATTAAAAATATTTATTGAGCACCTACTATGTGCCAGGTCCAGTTACGGCCCTCCTGAAGCTTATGCCAGCCCCCCTTAGCATCAAGGGCTGTTTCTACATTGGAAGGGAGGGACAGGAAGGAGGTGAGAGGGTTCACTAACCACCCCTTTCTCCCTTTATACAAACCCCTCCCTGCTTCTCAGTCTCTATCTCCTTCCAAGTTCCTCTACCCCTAGATGGGACATTTTGCACAAACTACCTCCTGCTGAAATGGAAACCAATCAGAGTTAATTGTTAAACCTAATTGTAGCTGGCAAGAGTTTCACCCTGCTGGGCTGCAGGAGGGGGCTGAGTGCTAGCTGTGTTCCCCAGAAGAGGGGCGGAGCCACCCAGGTTTTTCTGGCTGGGACCGGCCACCTTTTTTCTACTCTGGAATGTACCTCCAGGGCCCTCCCTCCCCTCCTCCCCAGGGGGCGGGCTGCCTCATTGGACTCTTTCCCCTGCCTCCAACTGAGTTGTCCCTGGGAGGTGAGTCCTGACTCTGGCTCTGAACCAAGTATCTCTGGGTAAGTGCTCTTGGGGGGCATGGGGGGATGGCGCCCAACCCTGAGGACCCACCTAGAGGGCATGCAGCAGGTGGGGCCCAGTGGACCCTGGTGGCTCTGCCTCCTGCCTGGGGTTGGGGATGGGTGCCACAGTGGCCTAAGCCCTGGACACAGGACTACCACCCAATGCAGCACATGCCATTCCTGTCTCCCCCCTCCTTCCCTTTTGACCTCTTCTTTGGGTTTCCTGTTCTGGGCCATTCTCTGCCACCAGACTGGAGTGGTCCCTGAAAATAATGGCAGAGGCTTATTTGTTCTTCTGGAAGGCAAAGCCCCAGGCAAGCTCCCATCAAGCTTTAGGGACAGAGCTCGGACAGACAGCCTAAGTCAAAGCTGGGTGACCTTGGCAGGTGACCCACTTAGATGAGCCACAGTGTCATCCTCTGAACAATGGCGATTCTGATCCCTTTGTCACCATCACTATGAATACAATGGGCCCAAAAAGTAGATACTAATGTAAGGCTTAGTAGTGGTTTGTTGAATGAATAGATACCATTCTATTCAGATTAAACTTTAATTTGGGAGGCCTATCTCTGGCTTAGGGCCAAAGAGGCCACCAGCCCATACCCTCAAGAATTTGACTGTCTAGAACTGTGTTGTCCCATACAGTAGCCGTTACCCACATGTGGCTAGTGCACCTGAGGAACTGAATATTTGATTTTATTAATTTTAATTGATTTAAATTTTACAAGTAATGCTCCATTCATTTATTGAAAAAACGTATGTTTCGGAACTTTGATTTGTGAATATACTATTTCAATTGTAAAGTCTATGAAAATCTGAATATGGGTCAAATATATTTGATGAAAATTTTATGTCTGAATTGAGATGTGCTATATAAAAAAATTTTTATGTAAGTTGGATTTAGAAGACTTAGTATAAAAAAAGAATGTAAAATCTTTCAATATTTTTTATAATTGATTACATGTTGAAATTATAATATTTTGGAGATACTGGGTTAGGTAAATGTATTATTAAAATTAATTTCACCTGTTTCTTTTTGCTTTTTTTAATTGGCTACTGGAAAAATTTAAGTTACATATGTAGTTTGCATTATATTTCTATTGGACAATGCTATTCTAGCAAGAGAGTTGAGGTGGATACATTTAAATAATAATTTGAGACCACATAAAGGCTGGAGTCCCTGGGTGGTGCAAAGAGTTCATTTACTTGCCTGCTAACCGAAAGGTTGGAGGTGCAAGTCTACCCAGAGGCACGTTGGAAGAAAGGTACCTACTCTTAAAAAATCAGCTATTGAAAATCTTATGGAGAATAGGTTTACCCTGACACACATGAGGTCCCCATGGCAGCTGGTTGGTATAAAGCAGGGCTTCTAACCAGTTCATTCTGTTTGGACCCCTGCTGAGAATTTGCATTTCTAACAAGTTCCCAGGTGATGCTAATGTTACTGGTTAGTGACCAATTCTGAGAAACACTAGTATAGCAGTGGTTGTCAAAATTTACACGTAAGAATTACCTGGATCTCAAAACTACAGTGAAATTTCATCTCACTCTAACAAGGCTGGCATTAATCCAAAAAACACAAAATAATGAATGTTGGAGAGGTTGTGGAGAGACTGGAACACTTCTACACTGCTGGTGGGAATGTGAAATGGTACAACCACTTTGGAAATTGGTCTGGCGTTTCCTTAAGAAGCTAGAAATAGAACTACCATACAATCCAGCAATCCCACTCCTTGGAAGAATATATCCTAGAGAAATAAGAGTGTTTACATGAACAGATATATGCATACCCATGTTCACTGCAGCACTGTTCACAATGGCAAAAAGTTGGAAGCAACCAAGGTGCCCATCGATGGATGAATGGATAAATAAATTATGGTATATTCACACGATGGAATACTACGCATCAATAAAGAACAGTGATAAATCTGTGAAACATTTCATAACATGGAGGAATCTGGAAGGCATTATGCTGAGAGAAATTAGTTGCAAAAGGACAAATATTGTATAAGATCACTATTATAAGAACTCAATAGTTTAAACAGAGAAGAAAATATTCTTTGATGGTTACGAAGGGGGGAGGGAGGGAGGGAGGAAGAGGGGTAGTCACTAATTAGATAGTAGATAAGAACTACTTTAGGTGAAGGGAAAGACAACACATAATATAGGCGAGGTCAGCACAACTGGACTAAACCAAAAGCAAAGAAGTTCCCTGAATAAACTGAATGCTTCAAAGGCCAGCATAGCAGGGGCAGCGAGGGTTTGGGGACTGTGGTTTCTGGGGACATCTAGGTCAATTGGCATAATAAAATCTATTAAAAAAACATTCTGCATCCCACCTTGGAGAACGGCATCTAGGGTCTTAAACACTAGCAAGTGGCCATCTAAGATGCATCAATTGGTCTCAACCCACCTGGATCAAAGGAGAATGAAGAACACCAAGGACACAAGGTAATTATGAGCCCAAGAGACAGGAAAGGCCACATAAACCAGAGACTACATCAGCCTGAGACCAGAAGAACTTGATGGTGTTCAGGTACAACTGATGACTGCCCTGACAGGGAACACAACAGAGAACCCCTGAAGGAGCAGGAGATCAGTGGGATATCCAGACCCCAAATTCTGGTAAAAAGATCAGACTTGATGGTCTGACTGAGACTAGAAGGACCCCGGTGGTCATAGCCCCCAGACCTTCTGTTAGCCCAGGACAGGAACCATTCCCAAAGCCAACTCTTCAGACAGGAATTGGACTGGACAATGGGATAGAAAAAGATGCTGGTGAAGAATGAGCTTCTTGGATCAAGTAGACACTTGAGACTATGTTGGCATCTTCTATCTGGAGGGGAGATGAGGGAGCAGAAGGGGTTAGAAGCTGGTGGAATGGACACAAAAAGAGAGAGTGGAGGGAGGGAGCAGACTGTTTCATTAGGGGGAGAGCAATTAGGAGTATATATAGCAAGGTGTATATAAATTTTTGTATGAGAGACTGACTTGATTTGTACACTTTCACTTAAAGCACAATAAAAAAAAAATTACCTGGATCTCGGGGGACATCTAGGTCACTTGGCATAATATAGTTCATAAAGAAAATGTTCTACATCCTACTTTGGTGAGTAGTGTCTGAGGTCTTAAAAGCTTGTGAGTGGCCATCTAAGATACATCTATTGGTCCCATCCCGTCTGGAGCAAAGGAGAATGAGGAGAACCAGAGATGGAAGGAAAATATTAGTCCAAAGGACTAATGGACTACATGAACCACAGCTTCCACTAGCGTGTCCCTAGAAGAACTAGATGGTGCCCGACTACCACCACTGACAGCTCTGAGAGGGATCACAAATAGAGGGCCCTGAGCAAATGGGAGAAAAATGTGGGACAAAATTCAAATTCGTGAAAAAGACCAGACTTACTGTTCTGACAGAGACGGGAGGAATCCATGAGACTATGGCCCTGGACACCCTTCTAACTCAGAACTGAAACCATTCCCAAAGTTCACCTTTTAGCCAAGGATTAGACAGGCCTATAAAACAAATAATAACACACATGAACAATGTGCTTCTTAGATTGATCAAGTATATGAGACCAAATACTTGGACGATACCTGACCAAAAGCAAAGATGTAAAGTCAGGGAAGGGCAGGAAAACTAGGCGAATGGAAACAGGGAACCAGGGGCAGAAAGGCAGGGGAAGTGCTGACACATTGTGGGGATGGCAACAAAGTCACGAAACAATTCGCATATAAATTTTTAAGTGAGAAACTCATTTGCTGAGTAAACTTTCACCTAAAGCGTGCACGTGCACAGACACACACACACACACCCCCATCACTTGGGAACCTAGTTAAAAAGTAGATTCTGATTGATTGGACTGGATAATGGGATAGAAAATGATGCTGGTGAAGAATGACCTTCTTGGATCAAGTAGACACATGAGACTATGTTGGCATCTCCTACCTGGTGGGGAGGTGAGAGGGCAAAGGGGGACCGGAAGCTGGCTGAATGGACACCCAAAGAGAGAGTGGGGGGAAGGACTGTGCTGTCTCATTAGGGGGAGAGCAACTAGGAGTATATAGCAAGGTGTATATAAATTTTTGTATGAGAGACTGACTTGATTTGTAAACTTTCATTTAAAGCACAATAAAAATTTAAAAAAGAAAAAAAATAGATTCTGATTTAATATATCTGGGGTAGAAATGCAAATTCTCAGCAGAGGTTTGAACCAGAAGGAAGCCCTGGTATAAAGTCTAGATATTTGGACAGGTCAGAGGCAGGGGAGTAAAGGGTAGATATATTCAGCTCCCCAACTCTACTCCCCCAACTCCATGCCCCATGGAGAAATGTTGCCCTGGATTACCCTATAGCCTCAAGGATAAGATCAGGGGTTCTGATATCAAATGAAGAGCCAGCATCCAGGCTCTCATCTTGGCCATGCCACTGGCTCGCTGTGTGACCTTGGGCAAGTCATTTCACTTTGCTGATGGTTAGTCTATCATCTGTAAATCGGGACTAATGGTTAGCTTTACCTCATTGGGTGACTGAGGGGATTACCTGAGATAAAATCCAAGTGAAGCAGCTAGCACAGTACTGGGCACGTTGTAAACAGTCAGGTATTAGCTGTGGTGGCGGTTGTTGCTATTACTGTTGCATCCATCAGCTTTTATTCAGTCGTTCCATTTGTCTGAATGGACCATGGGCCAGAGGGAAAAGAGGAGTTAAAAGAGCTTGGTGGAGGAGTTGGAATGGGGACTTGGGGGATGTTTTCTACTGTACCTCAAGGGGTTGCTTGCCTTTGACGGAGCTCCTTGAATCTTCAGATGATCAGGCAAAGACAAGTCCCATTTTACAGATGAGGAAGCTGAGTCCTGTTGAAGGAAAGTAACCTGGCCATACAGTCAGAACATGAATATAGGACTTCTTAACCCTATTGCGTTAATATGGGAGCCAGCATTAAGAACCTGCCTTTTGGGGCTATAGTAGCAGGGCCTGACCAGGAGTCTGGAGTTTATGAGGAAATGTTACTGTCTTAAATACCTGGAAGGGATCTAGACACCATTCAGTACAACTGTCTCATTCTTGAGTTGAAGAAACAGAGACCTGAGTGTGTGTGTGTGTTTGGCGGGGACAGCAAATTGGTGGCCATGCTGGAACTGTTTTTGTTTGTTTAGATTGAGCCCTCAACTCAGCCCTGGCAGGATGGATGACCCTACTTGTCAGCCCCCTTCTCTCCTGGCCAGTCCCAGGAGAAGGCTTCTGAGAAAGAGGCTTTTGTTTGACCAGCTCCTTCTGGCTTCCTCTCAAGGTAGCTTTACCCACCCATGGGCCCCCATCTGCCCATATTTGCATTTGTCCCTGTTCTAAGTTTAAAGGGCCCTGAAGTCTGAACCTCTTCCACACACATGTGCTTTCTGGATGTCCGTGGGGGCAGCCATAGGCTTTTTTTAATCAAGGAGACCTGGGTTCAAATCCCTCTTCTACCATTGACTCTCTCTGTGGCCTTGGGTAAGTCACTTGTCAATTTTTAGCCTTAATCTCCTCATCTTAAAAGCAGGAACCAAAATAGTGTGCGTACAGCCTAGTGGTTAACAACCCATGCTCTAGCAACTAGCTGCCAATATAGGGGTCTAGCTCTGCCACTTACTCACTGTAGTAGTCTTCAGTGAGTTGTACCATCTAAGTTTCTGCATCTGTAAACAGAAGTTGTCACCTCTTAGATTATTTTAACAAGGCACTTACTGAGTCCTTCACCTGCATTACCTCATTTTATTCTCTTGTTAGCCTGAGAAGCAGGCTTATTACTCTTATATTCTACATGAGGAAACTTTGAGAAGTAAAGTGACTTGCCCCAGGCCACATAGCTAGAAAGTGGTAGAGCCAGCATTCAAGCCAGTTCTCTGTGACTCCAGAGCCCAAGCTCATAAGGACTGTACTATACTGCCTTCCAGGCATGCTCACTCTCTGGCCTCCCAGGGTTAGCCTGAACACAGGGAAACAGTGGCTGGGAGGCAGGCTGTAACCAGCCAGGTGACTGAAGTTAGAGATGGGGGAGTAGTGTCCTGAGGCCCATGCCAGCACCTGGAGCTGGGGCAAAGAGAGAGGGTATTAGGATACACAGATTCTGCTCCTGCTGGTCCAACCCCAGCCTGCAGTGGCCTTCCTATTTGCCTGATTTTTGTGTTCCTTATGAAGTGGAAACACTTCATCCCACTTGGAGATTACTGTTCAGAGTGTGAGTCCAGCGGTCCTGAGGCTTCTCCCTCCATTGGCCCATTGTATACTAGGCAGGGCCTGTAGTTAGGGCTTGAAGAACATTAAAAAGTGGCTTCAATACTCTGTGAGTCAATTAGACAAGCACAGAATTAATGCTAAAAAAAAACTTTTAGTGATCACTGAGTCCAATAATATTTATTTCACAGATGGGGAGACTAAGGCAAGGCTGGGCCAGATTGAAAGAAAAATGGGTATGTTTTTTTCCTGGGCATTAGAGACCTCTGGACTGACCTGGGAGGGCCTGATGGTAGGCAGGTCCCTGTTCTTCTTCACACCAATCCCAATTCGGCCCACCACCAAGTTCTGTGGGTGTTGTTGTTGTTGTGTGCTGTCAAGTCAATTCTGACTCATAGCGACTCTATAGGACAGAATAGAATTGCCACATAGGGTTTCCAAGGCGTAGCTGGTGGATTCGAACTGCCAACCTTTGGGTTAGCAGCTGAGCTCTTAACTACTGTGCCACCAGGGCTCCAGTTCTGTGGATACTACCTCTTAAATATCTCATGATACCTTTTCTAGAGCAGGTATTTCTGTTTCTACTGCAATCACCCTAGTCAAAGTCTTTGCTGTATCTGTCCTGGACAATCATAACTACCTCCTAACTGGTATTCCTAAAGGTATTCCTACCCCTTTCCAGTTCATTCTCTACCCTGCAAATCAGTGGTTTCTCCACTGCTGTTACAATAAAGACTCTTTACCTTGGACTGCAAGGCCCTGCCTGGCCTGGCCTCTGCTGACCTCTCCAGCTTCATGTTTGTGACTTTCCCCTTTGCTCTCTATGTATAGTCACACAGGCCTTTCTGTTCAACAGGTTCAGCAACTTCCCCAAGGTTCCTCAGAGTCAAATGCCATCCTCTCAATTTCCAGCTCCATGCTGAGTCCATGAAATCACATTTTGAGGAGCTAACACTGTTTCCTGCTTCTAGGTGCGTGACTGACGTCCTCACCCCCAGGGAGCTGGTGTGGACAGAGGAGGGGTGAGTGTTACAAAGGCTCAGCCTTTTTCTTCTACTGAGGCTGGACAAAGTGGTCTTCCAGGTCCTTAGTCTCTCTCTTTGGAAGTATGTTACTGCTTGCAGGGCGTGAGGGTCTAGGCTGCAGGTTTCTGGTGGATTTGAAGATGGGGTTCATTGCCAAGGGCTCTCCCTGGTTTTGACTTTTTTTGTGGTAGGGGCTGAAATGCACATTTATTAAGTACCCCTGTATAATAGACAACATGTTTTGCCTGTATTGCTCACTCATACCACCATGACTGGTGAGCGATGGGGTTGGGCCTGGAAGCTGGATCTGCTGACCCTGCAGCCCTTGTTTTCTTTTGCTCAGCTACTCCTAGGTTGTAGACTGGATTTTGGATAGGGTGTTTCCTTCAGGCTCTGTCACTGACTACTATGTGACCTTGGGCAACTGCCTTCCTTCCCGTTGGTTGACCTTAGTTTTCCCATATATACATTATCAGATTAGGGGTTGGGGGAAGGTAGGATCAGACTAAATGAGTTGTTTTCAAGCTTTCCAGCAGGGAAATCCCTTTTTCAAATGAACCCGAAAGAATCTCAATGTACAAAACATCTTAAAGGAGTTGCAGCCGTCAGCAGTCTCCCCAGACAATGCCACAAAATCCTTCCTTGGCTTGTGCAAAGTACTTTGAAAACCACTGGGCCAGGGAATTTCAAAACCCCTTTCTGACTCTGAGGTTTTGTGACTCTGGAAGGGCAAGGGTGTAGAGAGGGAACTGAGCCAAAGAAGTTATGCTGATTGGGAAATCATAAAGTAATATGCAGATGTCACTGTGGCGTTATTAGCAAAGCACAATTGCCAGAGCTGAGATGTGTCATTCTAGAATCCCCTGGTTTTTATTTTTGGTTAAATGTTTCTCTAGTGGACCTCTCTGTTTTGTGGGGTGTGTTGTGTGTGTGGAGGGGCAGAGTTATGGGGATGGGGTGGGGCTGAGCCAGACTGGGGCAGGTAGACTGAATGGGGAACAGAGCTGGGACCCTGTTGCTCCTGGGGGTGGTGCAGGTAGAGGGAATGACTTTCACTCCAGTTAAAAGGAGCAGTTTGGCTCCTTCCTGCCAGCATATGGGCCCCACGGAGATCTCTGAGCAGGAAGCACTGGAAACAAGGAATCCTCTGTCCACAGCCACAGCATAGCCAGGACAGAGGAGGTGGATTAGGAGTTCCCAGGAGGAGGCCTGCCTGGCCTTTCCCTGACGTTTTGGCAAGCCGGCAGGGAAAAGGGAACTCAGTATATGGTTGGGGGGAGGTGTGTAAGGGGAAGTAGGGATTGGCTCATACATTTATTCCACAAGTTCCTGAAGCTTCCTGAAGCCCTCTAAGCTCAAAGGCAGGTGACACCATAGGGGCCAAAGCCTGGAAAGGTGAGACTAGGCTTTAACTGCCATCAGTTCACTGGAGAAGACAGGAAATGGGAGTGATGACGGATTTTCACAGGCGGCCTGTGCAGTGGAAGTCGTTTGTTGAGGAGCTTAGGCTTGCGAGTTCAGAGCCCCACATTAGAGCTCTTGCTCTGACACTTACTGGCTCTGTGGCTTTGGCTTCATCACTTCCCCATTCTGGGCCTTGATTTCCTTTTCTGTAGAATGGGAATACGTATCAGCCCTTAGTGCTGTTCTGAATGTTAATCAGGACAGAGTTTTTCAAACATTTTTGGGCAGCATTTCTAACACAACTTCTCTGGTTGAGTTGAGGGCCATTTACACAGAATCCTGCCCTCCTTACTGCCCTTTTTTCCTGGGGTGATCTTGGAGATACCGCTGCAGATTCCCAGGGCTCCAGGGAGCAATGTCTTAGGGACACTGGGCCAGGGTGATTCTTGAGAACATGCTTTACAAACTGTCCATTGCAGCCCATATGGAAGGGGCTGTGCCCAAATGTACAGGAGCAGTTATAAAACTGGCCTCTGCTCGGCCCTGCCCAGGTCCAGCACAAACCTTATCTGGGTTAGGGTGTGTACAATTGAGCATGGCTTTTTCAGAAACAAATGGCAAAAACTCAGCTCCAAGTGGCTTAAACCAAAAAAGGACTTTAATGAATCCGGGGGCTCTTCATGAGATTGAAGAATAAGGAATCAGGTTCTTTTAGACTATAAATGGGGTTCAACACCACTAGGACTCTCCATTTCTCTCCTATCACTACTTGTTTCTCCTCTGTGTCCTTATTAGGAGCTGGCTGTCTGCTACTTGAGCTTAGCAACCCAAGTAGAAAAAGGGAGCAGTTTTTCTTTTAGGATTTGTATATCAATCCAAGGAAAGGACTCTACTTGGTTCAATCATTATTGTTGGGAAGGGGAGTAGGGATATTCTGAGTGAACAGGCCTGGGTCCTGGGCCTACCCATGTATCTAATGGAGGGGCAGGATAGATCACCAGAAGAAGAGGGATAGGAAGGCTTCGATACAGACAGAACCACAGGAGTGCAGTAGGATGTTAGTGGAGTCCTGGGTAACAGGAGAACAGCTCACAGGCCTGCAAGGGGCCATAACTCCCTCTTTAGTTATATTAATATAAATATAAACAATGATTGTGTTAGTTATCTAGTGCTGCTATAACAGAAATACCACAAGTGGATGGCTTTAACAAAGAGAAATTTATTCTCTCACAGTTTAGGAGGCTAGAAGTCCAAATTCAAGGTGCCAGCTCCAGGAGAAAGCTTTGTCTCTCTGTTGGCTCTGGGAGAGGATCCTTGTCATCAATCTTCCCCTGGTCTAGGAGCGTCTCCGTACAGGGACCCCAGGTCCAAATGATGCGCGTGCTCCTGGCTCTCCTTGCTTGCTTGGTGATAATGAAGTCTCCCTGTCTCTCTGCTTATTTCTGTCTTTTATATTTCAAAAGAGATTGACTTAAAATACAATCTAATCTTAGAGATTGAGTCCTGCCTCATTAACATAACTACCTCTAATCCTGCCTCATTAAAGTCATAGAGGTAGGATTTACAACACATAGAAAAATCACATCAGATGACAAAATGGTAGACAGTCACACAATACTGGGCATCATGGTGTAGCCAATTGATACAGGTTTTGGGGGGGACACAGTTCTATCCGTAACAATTATTATAGCTAATGTTCATTCACTTACTATCCCTGTACCAGGCCTTGTTCTGTTCCTTTATATATATTATTTAATATTCATGATAGTCCTTTGGGTAGGTACTATTATTATCTCCATTTCTTAAAATTTTAATTAAGAAATTTAAAGTGTACAATTTAGTGGCATTAATTGTATTCGCAATGTTGTTCAGCCATCACCACTATTCATTTTCAAAACTTTTTCATTACCCCAAACGGAAAGTCTCTTCCCAGCTCCCGGTAACAACTAACCTACTTTCTGCCTTTGTGCGTTTACCTATTCTAGATATTCTATGTAAGTTAAATCATATAATACATGATCTTATGTGACTAACTTCTTTCACTTAGCATAACGTTTTCAAAGTTTATCCATGTTGTAGTATGTACCGGTACTTCATTCCTTTGTTGTGCCTGAATAATATTCCATTACATGGATATGGATATGTTTTGTTTATCCAGTCATCTGTTGATGGACATTTGGGTTGTTTCCATCTTTTGGCTATTGTGAATAATGCTGTAGTGAACATTGGTGTGCAAGTATCTGTGTGAATCCCTGCTTTTAATTCTCTTGAGAATATATCTAGGATTGGAATTGTTGGATCATATGGTAATTCTGTGTTTAATTTTTTTGAGAAGTATTATCTCCATTTTACAGATGAGGAAGCCGAGGCACAGCTAAGTTAAGGTTACACATTAAGTAAGAAGAAGAGCTGGGTTGCAAGCCCAAGGAGTCTGGCTTCAGAGCCCCTGCTATTACCACTAGGTCTGCCTGTGGTAGGTCAAGTGGCCATCTTTCATCTGCTTACATGCTGCTCCAGGGACATGGATCTCATGACCTGTAGAGGCAGCCAAGGCCCAGGTTGTATCACTCTGCCTGTTGGAAAAGGCTTCCTTATGTTGTACATAGATCTACTTCCATGTTCATCCATCCATCCCCATCCAGTGTGTGATTCTATGTTCGGTGTTTTATTTTTCATCATTCGTCATTCACAAATCTGCCCAAAAAGTCACCATAATAAATAAGCCACATTACTGAGCTCTCACTTTGTGCCAGGCTCCATGCTAAATGCTTCATGCACATTATGTCATCTAATTGCAACAGCAAATCTATAAAGTAGGTACTGTTATTGCCTCCATTTCCCAGAGGAAACTGAGAGTTGGAGAGGATAAATCCAAGGTCACACGGCTAATAAATCGCACAGCTGGTATTTGTGCTCAGGTCTGCCTAGCTCTAGCCTATTAGAAAGCTCTACAATCATCCGTGTGCAGGTGTGACTGTGACACAGTCCACAGTGCAAATTGCCATTAGATATGCATAGAAAAAGTGCTTCTGAAGTTCAGAGGAGTGAGATCAGAGAAAGAGGGGAGCAGGAGACAGAGCAACCAAAACTTGTTTTCTAGGGGAGGGGACATCTGATCTAGGTCTTGAAGGGGGCTAGGATTTGGATGTTTGATTCAAGGAGGGCTCTCCAGTAGGAGGGAGCTGCCTGAGAAAAGCCGTGGAAGGGAGAAGCAGAGGTAGTTAAGTTTGGCCAGAGCTAAAGAGCTGAGGATGGAGACAGCTAGCTGTGCTTTCAGGTCGCACAGAAAGAGCCTTCTTCTTCTCTACTGTTCAGAGATGTGGAGAGATTTCACCTTGTCTTCTCTCTTTTCCAGTTGAACACAGGCGTCCAGTTCCTCCACCTTTTCTTCTCAAATGTGAGAAGTGTAGGCCCCAACTGGATGGTGGATGTGTTAGTCAGGGTTCTCCAGAGAAACAGAACCAACAGTAGGTAGGTAGGTAGATAGATAGACAGACAGACAGATAAAACAAACAAACAAACAAACCTGGTGCTGTCAAATCCATTCCAACTTATGGTGACCCATGTGTTACAGAGAAGAACTGCTCCATAGAGTTTTCTTGGCTGTAGTCTTTATGGGAGCAGCTCACCAAGCCTTTTTTCCCCTTATGGCACCTCTGAGTAGATTCAAATCGTCAACCTTTAGGTTAGCACCTGATCACAAATCACTTTCACCATCCAGGGACCTAGCAGATGGATGGATGGATAGATAGTTAGATATATATGATGCCTCTAATCCACAGAGGGACTCTCCCTGACACAAACACACACCCACCAACCCACCCCGCCTGGTCTCGTCCACCACCTTGTCAGAGCCTGGGCTGTGTTCTGAAAGTACCTTCTGATTTATCTCCAAACAGCTCAGGAAGAAACTTGAGGGGCCCTCTTGGTTTCAAGGGATGAAAGAATGAGACTTATTCTTATTGAACTGGACTCATAGTGTATCAGGGGTTTTATCACCCCATTTTACAGATGAGCAAGCTGAGGTCCAGAGGAAGAGATGACCTAGACACAATCTCATAGGTGTAATTGTCACATGTTAAGTTTGCTGTGTCATTGTCTCCTGAAGGATGGATAAAAGTGTAGGAGACTCAGGAGAATGTGACCTCCCTCACCTGTTCTTGCCCACTAATTCCTCTTCCTGCAACAGTGGCTCTGAAATGCTGACTCTGGCTATGCTGACTGCTCCCCAGCCTTTCCCCCACATGGTAACAGATCATTCTTCCCAGCTTACTGCCTGCCTGAGACCCAGGTGGGCTGTCTCTGGGGGCCCAGGCCTCACAGATGTCACCCAGACAAGGCCCAGATGCCCAGTATTTCTTCCATGAAATGTCTCTGCTGTCTCTGGATTTCTCTGATCCTTTTTGGAGGGATTCCAGCATTTCTGTAGAGGGAAAAGAGAGACTGCAAGAGAGTTCTTTGATTGGGAGGTGCTTCCACCTCATGGCCTTCATCACCTGGCCCACACCTGGGCCAGAATCCAAGTTCTTCATTTTTTGTTTTCTACAAAAGGCCTTTCTATTCATCACCTCACCTGATTTTCCCCATAATTCTGAGAGGTAAGGCCAACCAACTAGTTGCCACTGAGTCGATTCAGATTCATAGCGACCCCATGTATGTCAGAGTAGAACTGTGCTCCACAGTATTTTCATGGCTGATTTTTTTGCAAGTAGATCACCAGTCCTTTCTTCCAAGGTATATCTAGGTGGACTTGAACCACCAACCTTTTGGTCAGCAGCCAAGAACATTAGCCGTTTGCACCACCCAGGTACTCCCAAGAAGTAAGGCAGAGAGGGTATAATTATCCTCATTTTGTGGGTGGGTTAACAGAGAAGCTAAGTGACCTCTCCAAGATCACATAGCTAATGAGTGGTAGAGCAGAGCTAGAACCTAGAAGCCAGTGTCTAGAAATCCTAATTTCCCTTTCCATTGCCCAAGCCTGGCAGCTATTGTGACAGCCTCTAGGATGGCCTCTCAGTCCCTCTCCATAGCCAGGACTTCCTCTATGGTCCAGCCCAGTATGTGGGGATCATGTCCCCAATTCAAACCTTCTCAGGCTTCTTGAGGCCTACAGAATAAAGCCTCACTTCTAGTTCTATATTTGAGGGTTCTCCAAATCCAACTCCAGCCTACTGCTTTTGCCAATCTTGGCTGACCTAGCAGGCTAGTTTTTTTTTTTTTCCCCTGACAAGATGGATAAGATTAGCTGTTTGTGGAGAGGTCCCTCTGTGGGTTACAGGTATGTTTTAGCCTGCCTCCCAGGGAGTGGATGGGGAAACTGAGGCTAGGGTCAGCACAATTGCTGCATTCAGAGTAGCTAGAAAAGTAGGCTGGGAAAAAGCCTGGGCTTGAACTGGGTTGATATGGAGAGCCCTTTTCCCAGAAAAATCCACAAGTATGTTTCAAAGTGGAACACAGAGTTCACTGAATGTTTACATTTTGATCCACTTCTACTGCAGAGAAATTCTTCTAGGGGTCATCCTCGCTTTCCCAGAAAAGTGGCATCTGGGTCAAACCAAGGAGTCCTGGGTTCCTAGGGAGCATTAAGGGCTGCAACTCAGAGATTGCTAAGAATAACTGGGATTCTTGAATTAGATAGTGGTGATAGTCGCACAGTTCTGTGAATATACTGAAAACCACTGAATTTTATATCTTAAAATGCTGAATGTTAGAGTATGGGAATCATACCTCAAATGAAAAAAATAACTGAGATCATTTGTTAAATAAATACATAAATGCTTTAGTGAGTATAACATCTTATAAAGCACATTCACACATCTGACCCTCACAGCAGTCCTGAGGAAGAGGCAGAGCAGAAGAATGATCCCATTTACCTGCTAAACAAACAGAGACCGAGAAAGATTAAGTGACTAGGCCAGGGCAGTTGAGTTAGAGTTTTATCGAGTTGGAATAGATTTTCATGGCCATCCCTTTCAATCTTTGATTCATAAGTGAACTTTTACCAAGCACCTCTTCTGTAATTGTGCTGCTACTGGGGATGCTGAGATGCTGATAACAGTATGACAAGACTGCTCCCTGTCCTCCAGGAGCCTGCAGTGTAGTAGGAGAGTTAGATAAAGAACCAAACATTCTCAATGTGGCATAGTTGGTGCAGAGGGCAGGGAGAGGCAGTGAGCCAGGGGCTGTGGGTACCCAAAGGGGTCCCTGACCATGCCTGGGGAGAGCAGGGCAGTCTGCCCAGGAGAATGACAGCTGATCAGGTCTGGAAGGTCATGGAGCATGGCTAAAAGAAAGGGCAAAGTGACCAGGGCAGATTGTCTCAGGCTTGGTCCTGGAGGCCCTTGGATTCTGTGCTAAGATTAGGTTTGGCTTTGATTCATAAGGGCATGGGGGCAGGGCGGGTGTAGTCACAGAAGAATTTTAAGCAAAGGAAGGACCTCAGTCTGAGGCAGGCCCATCTCAGCCCCCATTTTTCAATGGTCTGGGGTAATATTATTAATGTGAGCTAAGAACCATTAAAGCTGATGACCATTAATTGAGTCCCTTCTCTGTGCTAAGGAGCCCTGGTGACATAGTGGTTAAACCCTTGCTTGGCTGCTAACTGAAAGGTCGGAGGTTCAGACCTACCAGCTGCTCTGCACAAGATGTAGCAGTCTACTTCTGTAAAGATTTCAGCCTTGGAAACCCTATGGGGAAGTTCTGCTCTGTCCTATAAGGTTACTAGGAGTCAGAATCAGGATAGAGTAAAACAGGTTTGATTTTACTCTGTGCTAGGCATGGTTATAAATGATTTATGTCTATCTCATTTAATTTCATTTACTCCTCTTCCTAAGAGATAGGTAATAGTCTTATCCTCACTTGACATATGAGGAAACTGAGGCACAGAAAGATCACATAATTTGCCTGAACTTTGGTGGAACTAGGTTTCAAACCCAGAGGCTGTGCCAAGCTTTAACCACTGTGCTGCAGAGCACAAAGGAAGAAAGGAACATGGAGCCTAGCTGGGCCGCAGAGACTCCCCCATACCAATTGTTGGAGACTAAAGTATTAACAAGGAGAAAAAAAACCCAAGCCTGTTCAGGATCAGAGAAGAGAGAGGCAAGTAAGTGTGGAGGTGTCAGAGAAGGCTCCTTTGAGGAAGTGGGGTTGGAGATGTACCCTGAAGGTCGTGCTGCTTGTGATTCTGCAGGCAGGGTCAAAGGGGAGTACTGGTTCACAGCCAGAAGCTTGGTTCAGATCCGAGCTCTGCCACTCAACAGCTTGTGTGCGATCTTGAACAAGTCACTTCACCTCTCTCTGCCTGGCTTTTCTTACCTGTCAACAGGAGTAATAATAGCCAATCTCTGTCCTAGAG
Organism: Loxodonta africana; assembly: GCF_030014295.1. Classification (NCBI taxonomy): domain Eukaryota; kingdom Metazoa; phylum Chordata; class Mammalia; order Proboscidea; family Elephantidae; genus Loxodonta; species Loxodonta africana. The sequence continues at coordinate 35,305,747 of NC_087365.1, forward strand.
ACTCTCATCAGGCTTAAATGCAGGTGCCTTTGAAGCAGGGCATGGAGCAAATCCCTGGCCATGTATGGTATGGCTTGTTTAAAAAGAAGTTCAGGGGCATCCCCTAAGTGATCTTGCCCAGGAAGTCAAAACGTTGGCATCTCCTTCACCTCGAGGCCTCCCTGGAGTTGGGGGCAGCAAGAAGTGAAGGCACCAAGAGGGTCCTCCTTGGCCCTGTCTTGGCCTGTGGAAGTGGAATTGGCCTCTAGACCTTGTTGCTGATGAAGGCTGGTTTCTTCGTTTGGAAGGTGGAGAGATAAGGACCCAGACTTGGAACGTAATTGGCTTCAGTTGCCAGCTGAAACCAGCCCTGGGTACAAAGGGGAAAAAGTAGCAGTGGGGTGGAAACAGCATTATAAAACTAGAATAGTGAACACTGCCTTATTCAGATGTGTGTCTGGCCAGGCCTGGGGAAAGCACCAGGTGTAAAGAACCAGGCGTGGAGAAGGTCTCAAGAAAGTTTTGCACGAATGACATGAGCAGGTCCCTTTTGTTCTCTGGGTGTCAGTTTCCCCATCTGGATTCAATCTCTATCCATTAAGCCAGTTGCCATCAAGCCAGCTTCGATTCCTGGCGACCACGTGTGTGTCAGAGCACAGCTGTGTCCCCGCGCTCAGGGCGGAGCTGTGTCCCCGCGCTCGGGGCGGGGCGGTGTCCCACAGGATTTTCAAAGCTGACTTTTTGGAAGTCGATCACCAGGTCTTTCTTCTGAGGTGCCTCTGAGCAGCCAATCTCTATAGTCCTATGTATTGCTGGTCTCCTATGATCAGTGAGTTCAGTTACGTGGTTGCCAAGTTTTCATGGGGGCTCAATTACCTCATTTTTCAAACAGAGACAACAAAATCAGAAGGTCCTACCCACCTTGAAGGAGCCCTGGTGGTGCAGTGGTTAAAATGATCCACTGCCAACCAAAAAGTTGGTGGTTTGAAACCATCAGTGGCTCCATGGGAGAAAGATATGGCAATCTGCTTTTGCAAAGATTTACAACCTTGGAAACCCCATGGGGTCACTATGAATTGGAATGGACTCGAAGGCAGTGGGTCTGAGTACCCACCTTGAGAGTTACTACAAGGGCCAGTGAAGTGAGGTTAGAGCAACGTCAGGGTTCTGGCAAATGGGGAGTCACTTTGACAAGGTGACATGTTCATGCTCTGGCAGTGGAGTGCAGCTGAAATGAGCTTGAACCCCACACTCAGTCAGGCCTGGTGTGGACCCCTGCTCCACCACTTACCATGAGAATTTGAAAGAGAGGCTTCGTTTCTCTGTGAGAGAATACTAGTATCCCTAAAAAAACTAGTATCCCTACGAGATGATAATAGTTCTCACTGCAAAGGTTATGGAGCTCAAGTGAGAGAATGCAGGCAAGAGGCGTAGCACTGGGCCTCGTACAGAGTGCTTAAAACCTGGTCGATGTTCCTGTGTTGTTGATAACCATAATGATGATGATAATTTATATTTAGAGATTGGGATTCAGTGGGATCAGCCAGGCTAGTGATGACAATGTTGTTATTAATAATTTCCTGTATTTGTTTGGCACTTCCTAGTTAACAAAGCATGTTCATATCCATTGCTGTTTGTGGCCCTTAAGAGAGGCATAAAAGGCAGTCACCATCTCCATTTTACAAATGTGCCTGTGAGTCTTAAGAGAGAAGTGACTTGTCCACAGTTTCAGCTCAGGCCTTCACCCCTTGGGGGCTTAATTCCTGGCCAGAGGCACTGCAGAGATCAGCCACTGGGTCTGGCGCCCTGACAAGCAATTGGGGGTAGGGAGGACTGTTGGTCTGATTTTCACTCTGTAAATTTTAGAGAGTGAGTGAGTGACTGACTGAATAAATGACAGAGTGACTGTTTTGGTGGCCTTGTCAAGTTACACAAAAACATGCATAGGCCTTGGAGTCTGTACATTCAGTGTGATGGGGGGAAGCCTGTTTCTCACCTTTGGGCCCAGAATTTCTGGAGCTCTGAGCAAACAGTGTCCCTGCTTGTCCAGTACAACCTGGTTAGATTCTGAGCTCTGGACAGCCAGATTCCTTTTTTCTATCTTTTGTTCCCCGTTCCCTCATCCCCATCTCAGTGCCTGGACCTAAAAATGGACTCTGCCTCCAGTTTCTCCTCCACTGAGTCTTGATTTATTCAACAAATTTTCATTGAGTTCCTACCATATACTAGGCACTGTTCCAGGTACTGGATACAGACGTGAACACAAGAGGTGAAGACACGATCAATATTCAATGGAAGTTTTTTGTACCAGTCTCTGGCAGTTCCCAGGGGGCAGGGAGGAAGGAATCTCAGTTACTCTGTGGAATGCATGATTTTGAATTCAGAAAAATGTCTCTGCTGTGGGAGGTGGCATGTGCTGGGGCCCTGGGCTGGGGGGTTGGGCTGGCCTGCGGTCCCATCTCTGCCACTGCCTTGCTATGTGACCTTAGGCCAATCTCTGCGTCTCTCTGGGCCTCTTACTCCCTGTCTGTTCAAGGAAGGGATCAGTCGAGATATGAGAATAGCTGCTGACGTTTGTGAGGCACTTGCCTAACCCATGTGTCGTGTGCTCACACGAGCCCAGGTTGATGCCAAAGGCCCCTTCTTGTTTAGCAGTTGGTTCTTGGGTCTTGTAGCCCCTGGGGGTGGTTTCTGAGCCTGACTCTGAGCCCCAGGAACAAGTTGGGGAGGATGATCATTATCAGCTCCCCCTCACCCTGGCCTGGGGGGTTCTTGCTGGCCTGGAGGCCTGAACTGGCAGTAGTGCTGGCGGAACAGCTTCCAACAAGGCAGCCTCTGACACAGAAGCCAGCCCTGTGCAGCAGGGGCCCCTGCATGTTGGTGGGTGTAACCTCTGTGCTTTCCTTTGGGTGGGGTGGGGAGGGCTGGTGTAGAGGTGGGGTAGGAGCAGAACTTCAAGGCCCCTGTACTCTGGAGTTGACCTAGCCCCTCCACATGAAGGGTGGTGAAACTGAGGACTGAGATGGGCAGATTTTCCCAAGTTTACACTGAATATCCCAGAGCTGTGCCTGGGACACAGATCTGACCACCCCTCCCCCCTCAACTGCATCTTGTGCTCAGCTGTTTCTTGGGCCCTGGTCATTGAGGTGAGGGGCGTTAAGTGTAGAGTGTGTGTGTACCTGGGAAGGTAGAGGGTGGTGGGACTTCATCCTGGCAGCTGTGGTTGGGATGGCATGTCGTTTTGTTCCATCTTGCTGCCTCCTGTCATCCTTCTCAGAAAAATTCTCAAGTCTCTTCCCTTAGTGACAGTGACAGCTAATGTGCTGAGTGACTTGTCCAGGGGAGGAGGGGAAACAAAGGGCAGGCTCTTGTGCCACATAGGAATAGGAGACCTGTGAGTCTTGGCTGTGCCTGATTCTTGGTAATGGAGTGGTTCAGCTGTGAGCACCATCGGCAGTGGACCAGTGTCCATGTGGCCTGGGCTGGCAGGCAGAGGAGAAGCCTCTCTGAGTCCTCCCTCCTCCTACCTCTGGGTGTCTGCAGCCTCACCTATGCCCCTGTAGCTCTGGGCTCTGTCACTTGACTCTGGCACAGGGACTGGTTTGGCAGGTTCTACCACACCCATGACCGTACTAATGACAGCGGGAGGGCTGGGAGCTGGGACGGCACAGGCCTGAGGAGGCACTGCTGCGCTTCCTTGCCCTCCCCTTCAAAACCAGCCTCAACTCTGCCTGCTTCTCCATCTGTCTCATGGGAGCTGGGAGGCATAAGCCTCTCAGACCAGTAGTCCTGCTCTGCCCCTTATTCAGTATGTAAACTCAGCAAAGTTCCTTTTCTTCTTGGACCTCGGTTTCTTCATCTGTACAATGGGGGCTTTGAACTCAGTGATCTTCAGATACCCACATTCCATGATTCTAGTTTATAGCTCTGCCGTTGTCTCTGCATCCTTGAGCAAGTTATGGAACACTGAGGGTCTCAGGTTCCTAGTGGGTAAAATGAGGGCCACAGCCCTTGCTTGCTTCCTGAGGATGTTGCTAGGATCAGCTAACATCCTAATAAGTATCAGTCTTCATTGGAAGTGTTTTTCTGTAGTCTGGCCTGCCCTTATGTGCCTCAAGCAGGAGAAGAATATCCTGGAGGTGATAACGTTCTCTAGCAGTTACTTGGGTTTTCCCTAGCACTCTAGTGCTTTCTCCCCACTTACTCTGAGTTCGTAATTGCCTGAGAACCAGGCCTTCTGAGCATCTCCATGAAGGAGAGAGAGCAAGGAGAACCCAGGGGAAAGGCTGCAGCACTTGCCACCTTCTTGTCCTCCAGACTTTCAGATCAACCCAGGGTCCAGTTCAAGGGAAGGAGGGAAGGAAGGAAAGTCCAGCCCCACTGCCGCCCCACTGCGTGATGCTGGGCAAATTGTTTCATTTCGTTGGACCACAATTTCCCTATCTAACAGTAAGGTGCATATAGATCATAGGTCGTCAAGATATTCAAATTCTGGCAATGTATAGAGCAGAGGAAGGACTAGGAGTTAGATAAAACATTCTCAGCCTCGGGTCAGGGGTAGAGGGAGAAGGAAATGGAAAGTAGCATTTATTGTGCGCCTTTTTAATGTGTCAGGTGTTATGCTAGTTACTTTGCATACATTATGTACATTATCTATACTCTTAAGTCTCCTTTCCACATGGCAGCCAGTGGGATCTTTGTAACACACCAATCTGACCATGTCATTCAGTGTCATACCTCTGCCTTTTGAATAAAATCTAAACTCCTTAGCATGGCCTACAGGACCCTGAATGAACTGCCTCCCTTTCTCCAGCCATATCTTCCATCGGTCATTTCCTGTAGCCACTGGAATCTTCTCCCTGTTCATTTAACAAATTCTTTCCACCCCAGGGCCTTTGCATTTGCTGTTCCCTCTCCTTAGAATTCTCTTTCCCAGCTCTTTGCAGCCTTGGCTCCTTCTTATCCCTTCATGTGTTAGCTTAACTAGGCCCCTTCCCGTGCCCCTCCCCAACTTTGCTGCTCTCTACCTCCATCCCTTGATTTCTTCATAATGCTTATCACAGTTTGTAATTATTTGTTTTTTCTTTGTATGTCATACTCATTCTTGACTCCACAGTGCATGCCACAAAGTAGGTATTCAACAAGTATTTGTTGGATGAATGGATGAATGAACTGTAGGGAATGAGAGAGAGCTAGTTGAATGCCTGACTTAGGGCATGGCTCTTTGTAGGTGCTCAGTAAATGGAATCTTTTAGTGAGATCCAACGTGGCAGCATTGGTAAATACCCATCAGTTCACTATAGCTAGAGTATGAATGAGTGCAGGGGGAAGGGGAGGCAATGGACAATTAAGGTTAAAAAATGAGCTGGTGCCAGATTATGGCAGTCTCTGATGCTTGGCCAAAGAGTTTAGACTGCCTAAGAGACAGTGGCTGGAAGTCATTACTGGGCTGTTAATTGTCAAGCTAATGCTGTACTTCTGAGGTGCAGGCTTAGACACTCCCTTGTACATGGAGAGGCCATGCTGTGTGGTATAGGGGGCGGGGTGGGGTGAATTCAGAGAGGAACAGGGTGGGCCCTCTCTGGAGTTAACCTCTGAGGCAGACCATTTCCACAAGCCTAGAAGGAAAGGACATAGTTGAGAACATGCTGTTTCCTGATTCCACATTGCCACTGCATCATTCCTGTGGGATAGAGGGTTGGAGCAACCTAGAAGTCAGATGGTTTGGATTTGTAATCTGGCTCCACTCCTTATCAAACATGTGACTTCTGGCAAGTTTAATTCACACCTCTGATTCTGTTTCTTCATCTGTAAACAAGCTACGATTAGTACCTGCCTCATAAGGTCTTAAAAAAAAGAAAAACCAAGCTCATTACTGACGAGTAGATTCTGACACATAGCGGCCCTATAGGACAGAGTAGGACTGCCCCATAGGTTTCCAAAGCTGTAATCTTTACCGAAGCAGGCAGCCACATCTTTCTCCCACAGAGCTGCTAGTGAGTTACAATGGGTGACCTTTTGTTAGCAGCTGAGGGCTTAACCACTGCGCCACCGGATCTTAGCGAGGATAAATGTGGTAGAGCACATGAAAGGGCTCAGCAGAGTACCAGGCACATACTGAGTACTCACTCAAGGTGGACTTTTATCCTTCATTTAAAACTCAGAAGGAGTGTTCCAGACAGAGAGCACCACAATGCAAAGAAAAAAGTGTGGAGGCCTGAAACAGGAGGGGGCAGTTGTGTGCTGTGCCCTGTTGGGGACCCCAGGAAAAGGAAGTGGAGCAGCAGGTGGGTTCAAATCCACCAGCTGCTCCCTGGAAACCATACAGAGCAGTTCTACTCCATCCTATAGGGTTGGCAACAGGTTTATAGGATGTTAGGTTGAGAATGATGTGATCTGATTTCTGGCAGTGGGAAGGATGGATCAGGAGGGCAAGGCTGGAGGCCAGGAGAACAATGGAGAGGCTGTTGGTGTGACTCTGGTGAGAAGTGATGAATCTAAATTTAGGCACACGGAAGGGGAAAAGAGAGTGGGCAAAGAGGGAGGGTGGACAGAGCCTAGGGCTGAGTCAAGTATAGGGGAATGGAGTGGGAAGGAAGCGAGAGCATCTTGGATGACACAGGATTTCTCAGTTGGGTGGCTGAAGGAATTATAGAGCTGAAAGCATGGAGAATGCATGTGGGTTTTGATGTCTGTAGTTTGACTTTTCTGGGAATTGAGAAGCATCCGAGAAGCCTGGCTTTTTGTTCCAACTGTTGGAGGGAAAATCTTTCTAAAATCTGAGTGATTGGCTCCTCCCATAATGGTGAGAGAACCTGAGTGGGGACACTGTGCACACTTCTTCCCCACTGCACTAGGGACTGGATGTGATGGGGGAAGGTATGGTGGCCGGGACTGTAGGTGGTCAAAGCTGGAGATCTTATTTGGAAGCTGTTTCTCAGAATTCCTCAGTTTTTTTGTGATTTTCTTCCTTCTCCTCAAAGTGTATAAAGAGTCATTTCCAGTTAGTGGAATGTTTTGTATATTCCAAGGCATGAGACTCAGGCTAGGCAACTTTTCAAAAGTGGTGTGTAAGATTCTGCCCCGCCTCCCTCTGCCCCATTATTTATTTATTTTGGTGGATGGACTGGGAGTTGTTATACTAAAGAACCCTAGGTCTTAGATTACCTTTTCTAATTCCCCTACTTTGCAGGTAGAGAAAATGAGGCCCCAAGAGAAAGAGGATGAGATTTGCTCAAGGTCCAATTGTGCATTAATGTCAGAACTGGACCTGGGCCCAGGCCCCTGACTTTTAGCTATGAGCTCTCCTGTGGTTCTGTGGCTGGTACTCCTCTCACTGCCTTTGTAGGAGGAGTTGGGGGTGGTGAACTGATGGACACCCACAGACCCCTGGCCTCAGGCAGAGGCATGCACCTGGAAAGGACTGAACTGTTGTCCTCAGCCCCCAACTTGGAGGTCTACCCATATCTCTTCTCCCCATCAAAGATGGGCCTGGAAGCATGACTGGGAGTTGGGAGCTAAAACTGAAGCGATTGTATTGGTTCCCCTCCTTGTGATAAAAGGAAAGGAGAGCCCTGTATGGATCGGGTAGAATACAGTTGACATCCAGACTCCAGCAGATTGCTGTGCTGAAGAGATGCCTTTGTCTGCGTTGCCAGGGAAACTGAAGTTCCTGCCTCCTTCCAAGGCTCTGATTGGCTCCTGGTGGAGCTTGAGCTTTGGTGAATGGAAGGGCCTCCCTTCTGCCTACATCTTCCATGGGGTGAGAGACTAGAATGAGGCTGAGGCCCCACAGAAGCAACATGTAGGTTTCTGTGTTCTACCCTCTCAGCTCTAGTGTAGATGGGTCCTCTTGTTCATTCACTCATCTGTTTATCCCAGGCAGGATTTACTCCAGGCCCTTCATTGTTCTAGGTCCAGGAAAGCTAACCTAAGGGTAAGGGACCTGCATTCTAATCTTGGCACAGCCACAGTCTCACTCTTGGCATTGAGTAGGTCCCTTTCCTTCCCTGGGCCTCAGTTTCTCTACCTGTAAAAATGAAGAAATTTGGGCTAAACTCTGGTCTTTCCACCCCCAACTTCCTTGAACACACATCCCTTAGTCTCTCCTCCCTGAACTTTTATAGCTCTCATCTGGCCCATTGCTAAGCTCTGACCATGTTCTCTCTTGTAGGTGCCCTGTAAGATGCAGGTCAGGATGGGGAGCTACAACCAGCCTTAGAATTGTAGGAAAGTAGTATATTCTCTGAAGTTTGTTCTAGAAGCCCTAAATCCCGCAGTCTTTCCTGTTCTCATCCTGTGCACCTGGAGCCAGGCTCAGGGCAGTAAGCCAAGGAGTAATGACTTCTGCTGCAGGGTGGGGCTGGGGCAGTATGCAGGGCAGACTGTGCCGGGCTGGGTGCCACAGTCAGCAGAGCCCTGGAGCCCAGCTGTCCTGATGCGACCACATGATGGGTAGGTGACTTGGGAATGTTGCTCAGCTCCAGTTTTCACATCTATAACACAGGAATCATATCGCCATCTCACAAGTTTGTTGCAAAGGTTGAATGAAATGACATGCCAGCCATACAGGAGACATCAAGTCCCCTACTCTGTCTCCCCTTAAAAAGGAGAGGGAGATGGGGGAACGTCCTAAGTGAGGAGTGAGGAGGGGTTATAGGCTCCGGAACTTGTGGTGCCTCTGGTGGGGCTTAGATGCTGCTCATTCCTGGCAGTGCCACAAAGCAGGGAGGAAAAAGTGCTGCCTCGGGCGGGTAATGTCTGAGTGGGGGAGGCCGTGTGTCAGAGCTAATGTTTGAATAACACTTTTAAAATCCTCCAGGGACCTCAGATGGGGATTTTTCAGATGAGCTGCAAATGGAGCAAAGTAATGAGGCTGAGCTCACTGGCAGGAAAGGGGGTGGCCTAATTGGTACTGGCCTGGTTGTGGCCAAGCGTTCTCATACCACAGGCTGATCTGGAGGATGGCCTTACATTTGGGCTGTGGGCTGAAGTAAGGGATGTCAGTTGTATTAGAATGGGGGTGTAATGGGGAACATCTGGCAGTGACTCAGCCTAGCTTCTTGTTGACTCACTAGATTGAGGGTCAGAGTTGGCAGTGGTTAAGGGTTGGAGTTGGCATCTTAGGTCATTGCCCTTCAGAGCCTGGTTTAGCGTTTAGCTCTGTAACCCAGCCTGCCTCGCCTCTGGGCTTTAGAAGCAGCAGCCCGGGGTTAGCCACTGTCTGCCATGGGTGTGGTGGGGGGCAGGAGTGGAACATTGAAGTCGGTCCTGAATTGCTGAGGAACCTTCTCTACTTTGCTCAGGTTTACCTGGGGTCAGTGATGAGGTGGGTGAAGAGGGAAAGGGAGAGGAAAGGAGAAGAAGGAAAGCTGGTGGGTACATATGTGGGTGGGTGGGTGGGTGAATATACATCTGATGTGAATGGGGATGTGACTCTGGGCATACTTGTGTGTACACTTATATCAAGGAGGCATAGAATATAGGGGGCAGTCTCAAAAAGGCTAAGGGATGGGCCCAAGAAGACAGCCAGTGAATAAGTGTGTGTGTGTGCATGTGTGAATGTGTGTGTATGTATGTCTATGTGTGGCATGTCGCTCCCTGTGGAAACACAGGTGGTAGAATTTGTGATTTGTTAGAAACCAAAAGAGTCCTGAAGACATTAGAAAATTCTGACCAGACCCACTTTTTTTTACATGAGGCCTCCTCCATTTTGCTTGGGCCTGGATGGGAGTGGATGGTTATGGGTGCATTATTGCTCCTCCAAGGTGCCTGGTTTGGATTGTATGTGCTGCTCTTGGGGACACAGGTTGGGGGGCACTCCTGGCTCCTCAGTGGGGAGTGTGTGAGTCAACCACTAGATCTTTCTTAGTAGCTGTTTTGTGCTGTAAATGCAATTGGGTGCAGGTGGACAACTGTCCTGGATGCTAGCACCTCCCTGGGCCACACTGATCCTGGGACTCTTTCCTTGACCTCCATGATACCACACCTTCTTTCTGGCTTTTGCTACCTACCTCCCTACTTGCTCTTATTCACTGTCCCTCCTTCTCTCCTTGACTGCTCAGTGTGGGTTCCTCAGGGCTTCATTGTGGCTTTTTTTTTTTTTTTTTTAATTATGAAAGTAATAAAAAAGTATGGAGATTTGAGATCAGGAGGAGGAAAAAAAATTACTCCTGAGTATTGTTGGGAGTTTGGCGTGTTTCCTTCCAACTTTTTTCCATTACTCTTTTCCTACATAGCCATAATCCTTCCTAGTGCCTCTTCTGTGGTGTTCTGTGTTTTCACTTAACAATGTATCTTAAGTTGTCTTCTGTGTTGGTACAGAGGATTCCATTAAATGCATGAACAACCTGCTCATTTTTCTGTTGATGGACATTCAGGTTGTTTCCAGGTTTTGCTATTATGAATAACACGCTATGACCATTGCTTAAACCATTTTTTCTGTATTTCAGAGGATGTCTGTTAGAGTAGGGTCCCAGGAGGAGAATTCCTGGGTTAAAGGCTGTGAATGTCATTCAGGTGCTCCGTAAATCTTGCTGAACTGCTGTGCTACTTTGAACTCCTCCCCAAGTCCAGGTCTAAAGAGCCTGTTCCTTCTGTATAGGGGCTGCTCAGGACCATCCTCTGGCCAGCCCTGTCATTTGCACTAAGATGGAAAGTAGGATAGGGCTGTGGAGTTAGGCTACCTAGGTTCAACCAGGCTTGTCTATTAACCTCTGTGAGCCTGTTTCCTCAGCTGTAAAATGGGTATGGAGAATGAGCTACCTCACAGAGTTTTTATAAGGATTTATCATCTGCATAAAGGTGTAAAATGCTTAAGCACTCAGCCTGGCACTTAATACAAGCACTTGATACATGTTGAGCTATGATGACAATGAGGAGGCCCAGAGAGAGGAACCCAGTCTTCCTAGCCTCTGGGTGGTTTCTTTCCCTGATGCCAGGCTACTTCTGGGGATGGTACAGTTTATGGTGCTCCCTATGTTGGAGAGGCTGAGTCACTGGAGTTGGAGCCATGAGATGGGGCCTCACCCTTACTTCCCAGGGTCATCCTTTTTTTTCTGGGGTGCTGTCCATCCAAAGGTATCTCTCTGGGTTAGAGCTTGGGCCCTCAGCTCAAGCCCTTTCCCTAAAGGTACATTCAGGATACTCCCTGGTTCCAGGAGGTCTCCCTGGTTAGCTCTTGAGGAGGGGGCTTAGACAGGGACTTCAATCCTGGAGGGAAAGGTAGGCTCCAAGTCTTTCTTAGGTGGTTCTGTTAGTTTCCTATTGCCGCTATAACAAATTACACAAACTTAGTGCCTTCAAATGACACGAATTTATTATCTTGTATTTCTGGGGGTCAAAAATCTAAAAATGGGTGATATAGAGCTAAAATCAAGATGTTGGCAGAGCTGCATTCCTTTTGGAAGCTCTAGGGGTGAATCCATTCCCTTGGCTTTTCCAGCTTCTAGAAGCTGCCCACATTCCTTGGCTTATGGCCCTCTTCTAGCAATGGCATCACTCCAACCTCTGTTTCAGTTGTCACATCTCCCTCTCTTATTCTCATTCTTCTGGCTCCCTCTTTGACTTAAAAGGACTCCTGTGATTACATTGGACCCACCCAGATAATCCAGGATAATCTTTCCATCTCAAGCTTCTTAACCTAATTGCATGTGCAAGGTCCCTTTTGCCATGTAAAGTAATATATTCACGGGTTTTGAGGATTTGGATGTAGATAACAGGTGGGGGGAGGCCATCATTCTGCCTACTACAGTGGCCAGTGCAAAGCATCTCCCTGGGTTAGTGGGCTCCAGGTACTGCTGGAATTGTACCCCCAATATCAAAGACGGATGAAAGGCTAGGGAAACCCAGGCTTGAGATGCTGTGGTTGCAGAGGGGCATAAGGGACTGTACCACCAGATGCTCCATGATGGGGGACTGTGAGGGGAGGAAGCGTGCCCTGTTATAGTGTGATAAAGATGTTTAATGAAACAAAAATCTGAGATTGTAAACTCAGGGCTTCAGCGTTAGGACTGGTAGGTGTGGGACCCACTGTGAGGCACTGTCACCGGAAGCCAAGCAGCCCTCTCCATATGCTGCCATAACTGCTGTGTGTGTATATATGTTTGGGTTTGTATGCACTCATCTGCATCGCTGCATGAATACTCTTGGGAAGTGCCAAGGAACAGCTCTTAAAAAAGGCCCTTTCTGTTCTTGTTCTAAGCAAAATAATTACACAAGTGACTAATTTTATCCCTAATCCCATAATTATTATGTAGCTGGTGAGAGGGCCCTGAGCTCTGCCTACGGCACTACTTTGGCTGTTGGCCCAGTTGGCTTGGTCTGTTGGCATGGAGCTCCGCCCTGCTTCTGGCTTGGGCCGCCATGATGGTAAGATTGCTCCAGTTTTGCTCTAGCCAAGGTCAGCGACACTTTGGTATTTGAGCCTTTAAACACCATCCTCCTACTCAAATCCACGTAAAAACACAACTACCTGGAGAATAAAGGCTTGTGCTTGTGGAATGAGTGAGGAGGAATCAAGAGACGTGGGTTCTAATTCATCCTCTCTCATTAACTTGCTCCATGACTGTGAGCAAGTCATTTCCCTCTGGGCATCAGTTCTTTTGTCTGTAAAATGGGGCCCTCACCAGCTTTAATACTCTATGATTCCATGAGGAGAACTGAGAGAGCTAGAGCTTTGAGACTGAGGTAATTTTTGCTGCCTGCTGGCAACATGCCCCAATCACAGCATTGAAGGTAATAGTAATAACAACTTATTGAGTAGTAACAATTTATGTACTGAGTGTTTGGTATGTTTATATTTTCTTATTCGATACTCAAATGACTATGACACAGGTTTTACAGAAGAGGAAACTGAAGCAGTGACTGGTAAAGTGACTCGTCTACCAGGAAGTGGCAGAGTTAGGATATAACTCAAGCTCTTAGCCTCTGCCCTCCATTGTCTTCAAATGTGTAAATAAATGAAACGCTACTTAGTTAGAAAGGGGTGTGACTGGGATTTGAACCCAGGTCTGTCTGGTCCCAAAGTCCTCACCCTTCCCCATAAGGCCACTTCCCAGAAACAGGCTTTCAATTTAAATGTGCAAACTTAAACTTGATACAACAAAAAATAGAGATGGCAAAATAAATTGGAAATTCCAACCGACCAGAGAGTTAGGAGGGCCCGAGGTTGTGCTCCAGCTTTGCCACTGCTCACTGTGTGACTTTAATCAGGTCCCTGCTTATCTCTAGGCTTCAGTGTTAGCATCTGTACAATGAGTGGTAGGATGAGATGGTGTCTTGGTTATCTAGTGCTGCTATAACAGAAATACCACAAGTGGATAGCTTTAACAAATATAAATTTACCCTCTCACAGTCTAAGAGGCTAGAAGTCCAAATTCAGGGTGCCAGCTCCAGGGGAAGGCTTTCTCTCTCTGTTGGCTCTGGGGGAAGGTCCTTGTCATCAATCTTCCCTGGTCGAGGAGTGTCTCAGTGCAGGGATCCCAGGTCCAAAGGATGCAGTATTCTCCTGGCTCTTGTTTCTTGGTAGTGTGAGGTCCCCCCGTCCCTCTGCTCACTTCTCTCTTTTATATCTCAAAAGAGATCGATTTACGACACAATCTAATCTTGTAGATTGAGTCCTGCCTCATTAATATAACTGCCACTAATCCCACCTCATTAACATCATAGAGGTAGGATTCACAACACATAGGAAAATCACATCAGATGACAAAATGGTGGAAAATCACACAACACTGGGAATCATGGAATAGCCATGTTACCACATTTTTTTGGGGGGGACACGATTCAATCCATGACACAGGATCTCTGAAAGCCCTCTGGTGTTGATGTTATCAGATCCTAGGTCACCCACCCAGAAGGTGCTCTGGGGCAAGGGGCCAGCCCATGGTGATGGCCAGTGGGTAGGTGAGTTGGCAGCCCTGATTGTTGCTCTCATGTTCACCCTTATGAGACAGAGACTGGTTCAGACTGCGTCACACTGAGAATCTGCTCAGCAGTTTACCCAGGCCGTGAAATTGGGAACAGAGAGTGGAGGAGGTCATTTCCAGGCAGTTCCAGCAAGGCCACTGCCAAGCCTGGACTCTCTGAGCTCTCTTACGGGCACGGTTCTGGCCATTGGCTTGCTCCAAAGGCTGGACTGAACTCAGCTAGGCACAAGCAACCACCGTGGGGACCTGTAGGGATCTGTGGGGGCGCCTAGAAGCCTCAGCATAATGAATGACAAAAGCTACTTGTGTGCATGTGCATTGCTGCATGCAATACACTTTCCTCGTAATATTGCATTTAGTTCTCTTAAAACCACTCGAAGTAGGTGTTGTGATTATTCCCATTTTACAGCTGAGGAAACTGAGGCCCAGGAGATTAAGTAATTTTCTCCAGATCACACAGCTGGTGAGGAGTAGAATAGGATTTGGAGTTCTAGCTCCAGAGCCCACGATCTTGACCTTATGTACTGATATTGCATGGGCTGTAAGAATGAACTGGTTTTGAATCTCTACTCTCTGCTTACCATCTGTATTTCCTTGGACAAATTACCTATCTGAGCTTTAATTTTTCTACATAAAACTAGTGCATTAATACCTGCCTGGTGGGATTATTTTAAAGAGACGAAGGGGGCAGCTCAGTGAATTGGCATGACATAGCTCATAAAGATAATGTTCTACGTCCTAGTTTGGTGAGTAACATCTGGGATCTTTTTTTATTATTATTATTTATGTATTTATTGTGCTTTAAGTGAAAGTTTACAAATCAAGTCAGTTTCTCATCCAAAAAGTTATACAAAGCTTGCTATGTACTCCTAGCTTCTTTCCCCCTAATGAGACACCACATTCCTCCTCTCCTCCCTGTATTCCCTGTGTCCATTCAACCAGCTCCTGTCCCTCTCTTCCTTCTCATCTCACCCCCAGACAGGAGTTGCCCACATAGTCTCATGTGTTTACTTGAGCCAAGACGCTCACTCCTCACCAGTATCATTATCTATCTTACAGTCCAGTCCCTATCTGAAGAGTTGGTTTTGGGAATGGTTCCAGTCTTGGGCTAACAAAAGTTCCAGGGACCATGACCTCCAGGATCCCTCTAGTCTCAGTCAAGCCATTAAGCCTGGTCTTTTTACTAGAATTTGAGATCTACATCCCACTGTTCTCCTGCTCCATCAGGGATTCTCTGTTGTGTTCCCTGTCAGGGCAGTGATCCGTGGCAGCCGGGTACCATCTAGTTCTTCCAGTCTCAGGCTGATGTAGGCTCTGGTTTATGTGGCCCTTTCTGTCTCTTGAGTTTATCTTTACCATATGTCTTTGGTGTTCTTTATTCTCACTTGCTGCAGGTGGGTTGAGACCAATTGATGCACCTTAGATGGCTGCTTGCTAGTGTTTAAGAGCGTCTGGGGTCTTAAAAGCTTGCTAGCAGCTATCTAAAATACAACTGTTGGTCTCTATGTGTCTGGAGCAAAAGAGAAAGAAAGAAACCAAAGACTCAAAGAAGAAAATAGTCTACAGGACTAAGAGTCTACATGAACCAGAACTTCACCTACCTTGAGACCAGAAGAACTAGATGGTGTCTGGCTATCACCACCTTTCTGACCAGGGACACAATAGATGGTTCTGGATAGGATGGGAGAAAAATGTAGAACAAAACTCAAATTCCTATAAAAGGCCAGACCTACTGAACTGATAGAGGCTAGAGGAACCCTCGAGACTATCACGATGGGATACTGTTTGACCTTGGAACTCAAACCACTCCTCTTGGTCACCTATCAACCAAAATACAGAGTGGCTCATAAAATAAATAATACCACCCGTGAGTGCTGTGCTCCCCTAAACAATCATCTAAATGAGACCCAATGGTCAACATTTACCATAGACCAAAGATGAGAAGGGGACAAGGAGGCTAGATTAACAGAAACAGAACAACCAGAATGGAAATAATGAGGATGCTGACACATTGTAAAAAGTGTAACCAATGTGACTGAATATGCATAGAAATTGTTAAACAAGAACCTAAACTGCTGTGTAAATTTTCTCCAAAATCACAGAATATTAAAAAAAAAAAATCACTGAGATGATGTGGGTACAGTGGGTTCAGCATGTGGTAGGTGGTCATTAAAGGCTTTTTACCATTTGTCCTCCCTTCCTACTTCCCTCCACATACCCGAGGCTCCTGCCACACTGGAGTGCTCCCTGCCCATAGCGCAGGGCCTTTGCACATGCCACTCCTTCTGCCTGGAAGGTGCCATCTTTACCTTTCATTGTAAAGGTAGATTCTCTTCACGTCTGGGCTTTGATAATTTTTTGTTTCCTTGAAGATTCTGGGAAGGAGAAGAGAGGTGAGGCGAGGTTCTCCCATTAACCTGTTCTTCAAAGATTATTAAAACAGCCCCTCAGTGGGGGCAGGACCAAGGGTAGAGAACAGGGCCCTGAACACCCTGGAAGTACTATAAACCCCTGCTGAAAACTTCATCCATTTATGCATGGCAGATTTGGTGGCGTATGTGAAGTATGTGTGTCTTCTCTTTAGATCACTGTATCACTGTGGGTCTCACTTTTTCAGTTCTCCCTATTTCTGTGACTCTGCCTCTTAGTCTTTTACTCTTTTTTGGTTTTCTATCTAGCATTTTTTTTAAAAGCTATTATTTTTTTGTATTTTTTGTGGGCTTACCACGTGCCAAGAATGGGTTCGGCATTTGACATATCTTGCCTGATTCAGTCCTTACATTCATTCTGGATGGTAGGTAGAATTATCCCCAATTTGCAGCTGAGAAAACAAAGACTCAGAGAGGTTAAGTTACTTGCTCAAGGTCTTACGCAAGGAAGTGGTGCTGAGATTGGAGCTCTGATGGCCACCAAAGGCTGGCTTTTAACCATTATGTTGTACTGCCTCCTAGTGGCCTCTCTCTCTCCAACCATCAATCGAATTTTCTGCCCCTGTTACCTTGCTTCTTTCTCACCATGCCCACATTCTCATTCTCTCTCCTGCCTTGTGTGTGTGTGTGTTTGCTGTCTCTGGAAGCTTTGAGTAACTTGAGTAAAGGCCCTCTGACTGCTAGGAAGTTTTGTGAGTTGGAAACCTACAGCGCAAGGGCTGTAATTTGCTTTCTAATTATAGTTCTCTGGATTTACAGCTGCCTTTCTCCCAGCGGCTGACAGGATCTCATTCTGCTTCATGTGGTGACTATCCTGTGGATCCACATCGAGCCAGCCTAAGAAGGTCAGCTCCCCAACAGCAAGGACACTGTAGCCCCCAGAAGGGCCAGTGTGGGAGAGGAGAGAGCCTGGCTGGCCACACTGGATTTTTCCTGGCTTGCTGATTTCCTAGTGACAGTATAACCAAACTATTGGCATCAAGTTGATTTGGACTCATAATGACCCTATAGGACAGAGTAGAACTGCCCCATATGGTTTCCAGGAAGCAGCTGGTAGATTCAAATTGCTGACCTTTAGGTTAGCAGCTGAGCTCTTAACCACTGCGCCACCAGGGCTCTAGCAACAACATAAAATAAAAAAACCAAACTCTTTGCCATTGAATCAATTCTGACTCATAGTGACCCTATAGAGGCAGAAATTTTTACAGAAAGTGGGAGAAAAGGAAGCTACTAAGTGAATTCCAGTGGACATGTCATTTCCTGACCTTTGAAATTGTCAGAGCTAAATATCCCTAAGTCTGATTTGACTGGTTTTCTGAGTTTAAGTCAGACTTGAAATGTGCATACTCATCATCTATCTTTCTTTTTCTTTTATTTTAACTTTATTATTGAAAATTTCAAACATGCAGAAAAGTAGAGAGAATAATATAATGAACTTCCACGAACCCATTGCTTAGTTTCAACAATTATCAACATATAGTCATAGCTGATCTATCTAACATTGTGGAAGTTTAAACTTTTCATCAGTCACAGCCCCAGCTGAGTGTGCTACACATGGTAGTTGCTCAGTAAATAAGCAGATATTGGCTGGTTACAAAGCACTTTACCTCTCTTAGTCTGTTTCCCCATCTGTGTAATAAGGGAGCAGCTGGTGGATTTGAACTGCTGACCTTTTGGTTAGCAGCTGAACACTCAAGCACTGTGCCACCAGGGCTCCAATAAGGGGATAAAAACAAAACAAAACAAAACCACGTCGCCATCGAGTTGATCCAGATAATTTCTATGAGAGGCAGTATGGTGAGTGCACAGAGTGTATGCTTCGGTGTCAGACACACTTGTTCAAATCTTCGCGCTGCTGTTTATTAGCTAGGTGTCTTTAGGCAGATTACGTCTCAGTTTTCTCGTCTGTAAAATGGGGATTCTAGTGCCTACTTCTCAGAAGTAGTTGTAAGTATTGAATAAAGATAAATTAGCTGTTTCGTTTCTAGTGCTCTTATTATTTCTATTTTTAATATTAATTTTCTGGTGGGAAGAATCCATGTATTTCAAAAAGGCAAAAATAAATTGAAATGGACTAGAATTCAAACCCCAGGATTCAGCTTCTTTTTTTTTGTCCTAGTCAGCAGATAGAAGCTCAAGAAAAGGACAGTGCAGCCAAAGCCAGTGTCCCAAATTTGGAGCTGGGAGTAGGCCCAGAGTGGGGTCCATGCAGACAGATCCCTTCTTCCCTCCCCCGTCCCCCACGGTGAGTGGGTGCCCTAACCTGGGTTAGAGGAGCTGTCCAGCTAACCCCTTCTCAGTGGAAGAGCCCAGAGGTAGAGAGAGTGGCGCTGCAGGATGCCTTGTTGCTAGGAGACCTGAGGAGGCAGCAAGGAGCAGTTGCCAGAGCTAGGCGGGAGTGATGGGACTGGTGTGGAGAAGCAGGGCACGTGGCCCCAGATGGGCCTTTGTGGGATTCTGGCGGGGGATGGTACAGCAACTGTGAGCTCAGCTGGGAGAAGGAGCCTGGGAGGCGGAGGCTACATGGAACATGGCTCTTTAGAACATGCCCTCAGAATAACCTGTTTAGTCCTTCTACATGGAAGTCAGACTTGAGTTTGAGTCCTGA
This sequence comes from Loxodonta africana, assembly GCF_030014295.1. Taxonomy (NCBI): domain Eukaryota; kingdom Metazoa; phylum Chordata; class Mammalia; order Proboscidea; family Elephantidae; genus Loxodonta; species Loxodonta africana. The sequence continues at coordinate 35,324,691 of NC_087365.1, forward strand.
CTCCCTGTGTGACTGTTAGCAGGTGCTATGCTGCTACACTTGCTCAGTTTCCTCATCTGTACAATGGATACAATAACACCAGCTTCACAAGCAATTGTGAAGGGTAAGTGAGGTGTATAAAGTGCTCTGTAAAAAGGAAGGCAGAGTATAAATGTTGGGATTCACAATCACTTTTGTCTTTATGATAATAACGGTTATTTTCCTTACTGTAAAACAAGGATATTGGACTCTCCATCTAGGTTAGATTCACGGATGGGGAGGGGGCCCTGTAGGGGACTTACGCTGTGGAAGCCTTTGTCAGGGGACTATGGGAATTGGCTAATGGGCCCCCAATTAGTGAAACTCCAGGGGACAACTGAGGAGAGCAGCAAAGTTCAAAGCCAGAGAGGCAGAGAGAGTTGACAGGAGAGTGTGGTTGAAGGAGTGGGAGGCTCTAGTGGGATTCCAGGAAGGGCTTTGAATGGTTCAGGCCAGAAGCTGTGAGTGAAGTGAGGGTAATGGGTCTTGTTGTTTTACTTATATAAATAATATATCTACACACACACATGCACACACACACACCAGAAAATAAGCAACAAAACAAAACCCAAACAAGCAAAAAAAGTAATTCCATTATCATTAAACAACTTCTGATAATGTTTTTGCTATATTTCCTCCAGTTTACTTTTTTCTATGTAAATATACAAGTACATTTTATAAAATATTGGATCATATGTTATATACTTTTGTACCTTTTTTTCCTTTGTATTATGTTGTGAACATCATTACACAGCAACATATAGATCTACAACATTATTTTTAGCAGCTACGTAGGAGTTCAACATATGTATGTATGTGTGTGTCACTGTTTATATAATGTAGCCATTATTGTTAGACATATATTTGAATTCCAGTGATGACTGTTGTATACAAAGCTCAGACAAGTGTTCTTACAGCTACATCTTTTAAAAAATATTTTATTGTGTTTTAGGTAAAAGTTTACATAGCAAATTAGATTCCCATTTAACAATTTTTATACAAATAATTCTACGACATTGGTTACAATTTTCACAGTGTGTTAGCATCCTCATTATTTCCATTCTGTTTGTTCTGTTTCCATTGATCTAGCTTCCCTTCCCCTCCTTGCTTTCTCATCTTTGCTTGCAGGTAAATGTTGACCTTTGGCCTCAAATAGTTAATTGTTTAAAGGAGCACATTACTCACAGGTGATATTGTTTATTTTTTAAGCCAATCTATTATTTGGATGTGCACAGATAGCTTCAAACCCAAGTTCATAGGTTTTCTTAGGGCGATAGTCTCAGGGTATCAGGGATTGAATTATGTCCCCCCGAAAATGTGTATATTAACTTGGTTAGGCCATGATTCCCAGTAGTCTGTGGTTGTCCTCCATTTTGTGATTGTAATTTTACGGTAAAGAGGGTTAGGGTGGGATTGTAACATCCTTTACCAGGTCACATCCCTGATCCAAAGTAAAGGGAGTTTCCGTGGGGTATGGCCTGCACCACCTTTTATCTCTCAAGAGATAAAAGGAAAGGGAAGCTAGCAGAGAGTTGGGAACCTTATAAATCAGCTCTGGGAGCAGAGCAGGTCCTTTGGACCTGAGGTTCCTGCACTGAGATGCTCCCAGACCAAGGGAAGACTGATGATGAGGACCTTCCTCCAGAGCCGACAAAGAGAGAAAGCCTTCCCGTGGAGCTGGCACCTTGAGTTCAGACTTCTAGCCTACTGGACTGTGAAAGAATAAACTTCTCTTTTGTTCAAGCCATCTACTTGTGGTATTTCTGTTATAGCAGCATTAGATGACTAAGACACAGGGGTATGGATCCAGTAGGTCTGGCCTTTTTTAGGAGTTTGAGTTTCGCTCTACATTTTTCTTCCGTTCTATCTGGGACTTTCTATTGTGTCCCTGGTCAGAATGGTTGGTAGTGGTAGCTGGGTACTTACAGCTACATCTTTGTGCATACCCACTGTTTCCTCAGAATAAGTTCCTAGAAGAGGAATTGTAGGTTAAAAAGGTATACACACTTTTAAAGCTTAAGATGCCTTTTTCCAAAGTGCCCTCTCGAAAGACAAAGCCAGTTGATAGCTACACTGACAGTGGCTGAGTCTGTCAATGTTACCGGGTACTTAGTGCCTTTGACTGACATGGTCTGGGAGGTAGGAGGCTCACTTGGATGGACTGGGGATAGGAAGAGCATCAATAGCCATACTGAGGGGAATTCAGCAGAGAAAGGCTCCTGGGTCACCTAGTGGGGCAGGGTTGTGTTGTGTCAGATGAGCTAATCTGTTGTGGGCTATGCTGAGCTGGCCTCGCCTGGGCCATCTTCGTCTGGAGAGGCTGTACTGGTTTGGACAGGGCTATTGGTTTGGGTTGGCTGCCCTAGCCAGGCCAGATGGTCTTGTCTCTGGTGTGATTCTGGACTTAGCCTGGTGTGATCAATGTGGTCACAAATCCAAGACATTCATTCTGGACACCCGCGCAGCCTCTCTGGCCATGCTGACAGAATTGTACCTGGACGTAGTAGGTAGTGATTCGTCAGAGCTGGTGGTGGCAACGATAGCTCTGACAGAGTGGAATTGCTCACCTGCCCTGTCACTCTGCCTCTAAAAATAATCCTTGCCTGTTCTCAGTGACCACACTGTCAGGTGTCTGCAGGTACAGCCTCTTTGGCTGTGGCTATGCAAGGGAGGGCACATGAGTGGGTTTTTGTGTGGGTTCGGTGTGCGTGTTCTCGCATGCGTGTGTATATGCTCAGGTTGGCGTCTGGGAGCCTCTTTATTGGTTGGTCTCTGAGCCAAGGATTTGGGGCAGGAGAACAAGCAGCAGACCAGGGTCCTCCTCTTCTCCCTTCTCATGACTTGGGACAATCTGTCTACTCTTTGGGAAGTGGCAGAGACAGCTGGTGGGGCAGAGATGTCTTTCAGGACAATATGCTCATTCCCTGCTGAACAAGGGGACAGACAGTAGAAAGGGAGAGAGACTTCGGAGGCTATGACAAGGGTGTGGGGCAGGCTCTGGAAGGGAAGCTTAGTATTTAGCAAGTCAACAACTGTATCCTACAAAGGCCCATTTCAAATTTCATCTTTTTGGTGAAGTAGTTAATTTAGGGTCCCTTTGGTGGTTTGAACCCACCAGCGAGGCCACAGAAGAAAGGACTGACAATATGCTTTCATAAAAATTACAGCCAAGAAAACCTATGGAGCAGTTCTGCTCTATAATACATGGTAGAACATGTGGTCTATGAGTCAGAATCGTGGGGTTACCATGTGTCAGAATCAACTCTAACAGCAACAGGTTAAGTTAGATACAAAATACACACAAATACAGCTGATTTTTTATTATGAATGCTTACAGGGCATCTAGCTCAAGGTTTCTTAACCAGGTATCCAAGGACCCTTGGAATGATCTATATATGGGCTTCACAAGGTCTCTCAATGCCTGAAATTATAGTAAGGTTGTGTGCACGTGTGTGTGTGGGTCTACACACGTGCCCATGTGCATTGTTCTGGGGAGAAGCTCTGTAGTTTTCATTGTATTTTCAAAGGAAACCAACCCCCTCATGTTATAGGTGAAGAAATAGAAGTTCAGACAGGAAAATGACTGCCCAAGATCTCACAGCCAAGATTAGAATCCACTTTTCTTGATGCCCAGCCCAGTGCCTTCTGCCATATAGGACACCATTCTCCCTGGCTGGTTCCCTGATCCGACTCCAGCCACCTGGATCTGCAGCAGGCAGGACCCCAGGGACTGTTTTCTATGCCTTCTTGGCTGGTATGAATCTGATTTGAACAGGCTTGAGGTTTTCAATGGCAAGGAGCAGCTGATATCTCACTTCCAGACCTTCTTGTCCCAGGTGGTCTTGTAGAGGAGGAATCATGGAACATTCTGACCTCCTTCCTTGGAGGGTGTCTTAACTCAAGACGATTAAACCCACCTTTTGTGCCTTGACATTGTCCCCCTGGTGGGAATGCCCCTTGACACAGGAAGTATCCCTCTCTTATGGGAGAGGAAGTGACACTCCGGGCCTTCAGAAACAAAAAATGGGATGAATGCTATGGGGGAGTGGGCCTAGGACCCTGATCTGATGGTCAGGCAGAAGGTCATAGCTAATGGGAAGAGACAGGTGCTAGTCTTTTGCATGTAGGAGGAATTAAACTTTGTACCAAAGGAGTTTAGATGAGTGGCACATTGAGGATTGAAAATGATAATTAATATTCATCGAGCACTTCCTACATGCCAGATACTCTTTTAAGAATGTACATGTATTAACTCCTTTAATCCTTATAATAACCATATAAGGTTATTATAAGAAACCAAAGTACCAGAAGAGTAAGCGCAGCTAATCAATGGCTCACTCCACAACTCGTCTGGTCTTTGGTCACTAGTGTTCAATGCGTCAAATCTATTCCTTAGATGGTCTCTGAATTCAGGTGGGATATACTCAAGGTCATATTTTGGCGCTCGTGGACTTGCTCTGACTTTTTTCAGTTTTAGCCTGAGCTTGCATATGAGCAATTGACGGTCTGTTCCACAGTCGGCCCCTGGCCTTGTTCTGACTGACGATATTGAGCTTTTCCATCGTCTCTTTCCACAGATGTAGTCAGTTTGATTTCTTTGTGTTCCCTCTGGCGAGGTCCATGTGTATAGTTGCCGTTTATGCTGGTGAAAGGTATTTGCAATGAAGAAGTTGTTGGTCTTGCAAAATTCTATCATTTGATCTCCGGCATTGTTTCTGTCACCAAGGCCATATTTTCCAACTACTGATCCTTCTTCTTTGTTTTCACCTTTCGCGTTCCAATCGCCAGTAATTATCAATGCATCTTGATTGCATGTTCGATCAATTTCAGACTGCAGCAGCTGATAAAAATCTTCTATTTCTTCATCTTTGGCCCTGGTGGTTGGTGCGTAAATTTGAATAATAGTCCTATTAACTGGTCTTCCTTGTAGGCGTATGGGTATTATCCTATCACTGACAGCGGTGTACATCAGGATAGATCTTGAAACGTTCTTTTTGACAATGAATGTAACACCATTCCTCTTCGAGTTGTCATTCCCAGCATAGTAGTAGACTATATGATTGTCCAATTCAAAATGGCCAATACCAGTCCATTTCAGCTCACTAATGCCTTGGATATCTATGTTTATGCTTTCCATTTCATTTTTGACGATTTCCAATTTTCTTAGATTCATACTTTGTACATTCCAGGTTCCGATTATTAATGGATGTTTGCAGCTGTTTCTTCTCATTTTGAGTTGTGCCACGTCAGCAAATGAAGGTCCCGAAAGCTTTACTCCATCCACATCATTAAGGTCAACTCTACTTTGAGGAGGCAGCTCTTTCCCAGGCATCTTTTGAGCGCCTTCCACCACGGGGGGGCTCATCTTCCAGAACTCTATCAGACAATGTTCCGCTGCTATTTATAAGGTTTTCACTGGCTAATGCTTTTCAGAGGTAGACTACTGGGTCCTTCTCCCTAGTCTGTCTTAGTCTGGAAGCTCAGCTGAAACCTGTCCTCCATGGTTGACCCTGCTGGTATCTGAATACTTGTGGCATAGCTTCCAGCATCACAGCAACACGTAAGCCCCCACAGTACAACAAACTGACAGACACGAGTTGTGGAATGACATCAAGGACACCATACATGAAGAAAGCAAGAGGTCACTGAAAAGACAGGAAAGAAAGAAAAGACCAAGATGGATGTCAGAGGAGACTCTAAAACTTGCTCTTGAGCATTAGGCAGCTAAAGCAAAAGGAAGAATTGATGAAGTAAAAGAACCGAATGGAAGATTTCAAAGGGCATCTCGAGAAGACAAAGTAAGGTATTATAATGACGTGTGGGAAGAGCTGGAGATGGAAAACCAAAAGGGAAAAACACGCTCGGCATTTCTCAAGCTGAAAGAACTGAAGAAAAAATTCAAGCCTCGAGTTGCAATAGTGAAGGATTCCATGGGGAAAATATTAAATGATGCAGGAAGTATCAAAAGAAGATGGAAGGAATACACAGAGTCATTATACCAAAAAGAATTAGTTGATGTTCAACCATTTCAAGAGGTGGCATATGATCAGGAACCAATGGTACTGAAGGAAGAAGTCCAAGCTCCTCTGAAGGCATTGGCGAAAAAAAGGCTCCAGGAATTGATGGAATACCAACTGAGATGTTTCAACAAACAGATGCATCGCTGGAGGTGCTCACTCGTCTATGCCAAGAAATATGGAAGACAGCTTCCTGGCCAACTGACTGGAAGAGATCCACATTTATGCCTATTCCCAAGAAAAGTGATCCAACCGAATGTGGAAATTATAGGACAATATCATTAATATCACATGGAAGCAAAATTTTGCTGAAGATCATTCAAAAAGGGCTGCAGCAGTATATTGACAGAGAACTGCCAGAAATTCAGGCTGGTTTCAGAAGAGGGCGTGGAACCAGGGATATCATTGCTGATGTCAGATGGATCCTGGCTGAAAGCAGAGAATACCAGAAGGATGTTTACCTGTGTTTTATTGACTATGTAAAGGCATTCGACTGTGTGGATCATAACAAACTATGGATAACACTGCGAAGAATGGGAATTCCAGAACACTTAATTGTGCTCATGAGGAACCTTTACATAGATCAGGAGGCAGTTGTTTGGGTAGAACAAGGGGATACTGATTGGTTTAAAGTCAGGAAAGGTGTACATCAGGGTTGTATTCTTTCACCATACCTATTTAATCTGTATGCTGAGCAAATAATCTGAGAAGCTGAACTATATGAAGAAGAACGGGGCATCAGGATCAGAGGAAGACTCATTAACAACCTGCATTATGCAGATGACACAACCTTGCTTGCTGAAAGTGAAGAGGACTTGAAGCACTTACTAATGAAGATCAAAGACCACGGCCTTCAGTATGGATTACACCTCAACATAAAGAAAACAAAAATCCTCACAACTGGACCAGTGAGCAACATCATGATAAACGGAGAAAAGATTGAAGTTGTTAAGGATTTTATTTTTCTTGGATCCACAATCAACAGCCATGGAAGCAGGAGTCAAGAAATCAAAAGACGCATTGCATTGGGTAAATCTGCTGCAAAGGACCTCTTCAAAGTGTTGAAGAGCAAAGATGTCACCCTGAAGACTAAGGTGTGCCTGACCCAAGCCATGGTATTTTCAATTGCATCATATGCATGTGAAAGCTGGACAATGAATAAGGAAGACCGAAGAAGAATTGACGCCTTTCAGTTGTGGTGTTGGCGAAGAATATTGAATGTACCATGAACTGCCAAAAGAAAGAACAAATGTGTCTTGGAAGAAGTGCAGCCAGAATGCTGCTTAGAGGCAAGGATGGCGAGACTGCATCTTACATACTTGGGACATGTTGTCAGGAGGGATCAGTCCCTGGAGAAGGACATCATGCTTGGCAGAGTACAGGATCAGCAGAAAAGTGGAAGACCCTCAGTGAGGTGGATTGACACAGTGGCTGCAACAATGAGCTCAAGCATAACAACGATTGTAAGGATGGTACAGGACTGGGCAGTGTTTTGTTCTGTAGTACATAGGGTCGCTATGAGTCGGGATCGACTCAACGGTACCTAACAACAACAACAATCAATGGCTGGGCCAGGTAATGAATCCAGGTTGAGGGTTTATGAAAGCACAGGTTGCTGGTCCCAAATCCTGAGGAACTGCATACTAAGAAGTTCCCAGGTGATACTGGTGCAGGGGTCACACCTTGAGAACCATTGCCCCCTGTTATCCTGCCTACTGATAGGAAGAGATGACTAGATGGGAGAGAAATGGTTGTTGACTTCACCTGGAGTATTGCTTTGTTCTCTCTGGTTCTAGGCCATGCCCACCCTCTAGTCACCCCCTCTTTACTAGGAACAAATTAGATCTTTCTAGGGCCCAGCTCCAATCATGTCATGCCTCTGCTCAAAATCCTGCCTTCTTTGCCATTGTCTACCAGCCCAGTCCAGTAGCACTCTCTGCAGTAATGGAAATGTTCTGTATCTGCACTGTCCAATTTGGTAATCACTATCCACATGTGGCCATTGAGTACTTGAAATATGGCTAGTGTGACTAAGGAACTTAATCTTATACTTTATTCATTTTTAATTAATTTAAATGTTAAATAGTCACATTGTGGCTACTTACTACCACATTAGTGCAAGAAACCACTTGGTATGTCATTCAATGCTCCCTTTGGCACCATATACCTTTCCAGGCCCAGCCTCAACCCTTTAGCACGCCAAGATCCAGGCCATTTGAGTCCAGTTTCCTGATTCTGCCCTGTACTTTCCAACCATTGTGCCTTGATTTATACTATCTCCTCAGTCTAGATTGTCCTTCTTCCCTGTCCTTTAATGCTGAACTCAAATGGCACCTCTTTTTTTTTTTCAATTGTGCTTTAAGTGAACATTTACAGTTCACATCAGTTTCTCATAAGAAAACTTATACACATGGTTATGTGACCCTAGTTGCTCTCACCCTAATGTGACAGCACATTCCTCCTCTCTACCCTGTATTTCCCGTGTCCATTCAGCCAGCTTCTGTCCCCCTCTGCCTTCTCATCTCACCTTGGGATAGGAGCTGCCCATTTAGTCTCCTGTTTTTATCTACTTGAGCTAAGAAGCACACTCCTCACCAGTATCATTTTATGTCTTATAGTCCAGTCTAATTTTTGTGTGAAGATTTGGCTTCGGGAATGGTTTTAGTTTGGGGCTAACAGAGAGTCTGGGGGCCATGACTGCTGGGGTCCCTCCAGTCTCAGACCATTAAGTCTGGTCTTTTTACTACAATCAAATGGCACCTCTTCCTTGAAACTGTCTTTGACACCTGCTCTCCTCTAATCTCTTTCTCCTCTGAACTCCCAAAACACTTCATCTGTTTTTTACCAGCATAAGTACTTTCTGCCTTACATTGCAGCTGGTTGTTCTTTCACTAAACTGTAAACTATTGGAGAGTACTCCTCCAGCCACACAGGGGAGCTCAATAAATCCCACAAACTTTTGCACTGTTGTGTTGGCAATACAGAGATGTATAATATAGGTTCCCTGTCCTCAAGATGTGCACAGGCTTCCATGGAAGTCTGACTTATACTCAGAGAACCATTGAAGCTGATGGTTATTTTGGGCAGAAGGATAAAAGCCACAGAGGGTCCAGTTGGCGAGGGGAGTCCAGGAGGAGCTACGTAAGCAGAAAGGCAGCATTTACACACACAGATGGTTCTCTGCCCAGCCTGGCCTGGTGCGAGGAGATGGGAACATTCCTGGCTGCCTCATGAAGTTTGGGATTAACCAGTGATGCAGCGGCTGGTTGAGCCGTCTGGTCCCTGCAGATGGGTGGATGAGGAGAGTGCTGGCTGCAAAGACTGCAAAGCAGCGCCAGCTTCTGAAAGCATAGTGTTAGCTGGGTGGTACCTGGGCTAGGAATGTGAATACAGGAAAATGTTTGTGCTCTGAGCAATGGATTGCAGGTGAAATTCTGCTGGGCCTGGCTTAGGGGTTTGTGAGGTAATAAGACGATTCAGACCAGTCCCTGTGTGAAATGGAAAGAGGTTTGAAAAGAAATGAAAGAAAGAATGGCTTCCTAACTTCAGACTCTAATACTAAAGAGTATTTCACACTCTGAAAATCTCTAGTATATATGCATTTCTAGGACAAAAACTTTTTTAAATGAATTTCTTTATTGAATTTATAAATACAGAAAAGTACACAGATTGTAAGTTTACACATACTTGTGTAACTACCACCCAGGCAAGAAAGAGAACATGGCCAGCATCTCTAGGGAAATTTGTGTTGAACCAAATGTGTGCAGGATTGTTGTGGTTGTTACAGGTGCTTTTGAGTCAGTTCCAACTTACAGTGACCCTGTGTACAACAGAAAGAAACACTGTCTGGTACGGTGCCATCCTCACAATCATTGCTGTTTGAGCCCATTGTTGCAGACAGTGTGTCAGTCCATCTCACTGTGGGTCTTCCTCTTTTTCGCTGACCCTCTACTTTACCAAGCATGACATCCTTCTCTAGGGCTGGTCCCTCCTAACATGTCCAAAGTATGGGAGACAAAGTCTCGCCATCCTCGCTTCTAAGGAGCATTCTGTCTGTACTTCTTCCAAGACAGATTTGTTTGTTCTTCTGGCAGTCTATGGTATATTCGATATTGTCCACCAACACTGTAATTCAAAGGCATCAATTCTTCGGTCTTCCTTATTCATTGTCCAACTTTCACGTGCATATGAGGTGATTGAAAATACCATGGCTTGGGTCAGGCGTACCTTAGTCTTCAAAGTGACATCTTTGCAGGATTAATGGTGGGAAAAATATGGGCTTTGGAGTCAGGTATGCCTGGGGTTGAATCCTGCTACATTACCCATTTGCTGTGTGACCTTGGACTGGTGGCTTAACCTCTCTGAGCTTCAGTTTCCTCCCCTGTAAAATCAAGGTGAATATATAATATGTAAACCAAAAACCAAACCCAGTGCTGTTGAGTCAATTCCGACTCATAGTGACCCTATAGGACAAAGTAGAACTGCCCCATAGATTTTCCAAGGAGCGCCTGGCAGATTCGAACTGCTGACCCTTTGGTTAGCAGCTGTAGCACTTAACCACTATGCTACCAGAGTTTCCAACAGGGTAGTAAGAGTTTTAAAACTGAAAATGTAGGCAAATTGCTAGACACAGGGCCAGCAGGCAGCGCGGGTTCAAACTCTCTTTGTAAAAATGTTTATTGATGGTGAGGCTGCAGCGTCGTCTGGCACACAGGACCACAGACACATTGCCTCTCACTGCACCTTGCCCCTGTGTGATACCCTCCAAGGCCTCTTCCCACTGCAAGGAATCCATGATGCTGTGATAGTGCAAACCTCAGCTGACACTTCAGGTGCCTGATTGAAGGCTGGGTGAAGATCTGTATCCAGTGGGACCAAGTCTGAATCTTTCGGATTCAGGCCCCAGGAGTGACTCTCAGGCCTCCTGGGGGAGGGTGGATTTCCCAGGGAGTAGGCCTAGGGACCCATTAAGAAATGTAGCTGAGGTGGAGGGGTTTGGCCAGCAGAATTCAGCCTCAGGAGTGTCCTGATATCCTGGGTAAATGCCTGCCTTCCACTTGCTCCCAGGCCTCTGGCTCTGAGCGTGAAGATGGCCCAAGGCACATCCACTGTGCACATATATGAGCCAGGCGCTGAGCTGGGCCTTTGTTGGGGGAAGGATGAAAAGTGGCCCTGCCCGAAGCTCATAGTCGAATGAGAATTTAAAACCCTTTGGCAGTTCACATAACCCAGGGCTGAAAGGTGGAGTGCTGGAGGGAGAGGGAAAGCAGAAAGGTTATTTCTAGCCGAGAAGGATTGAGGCAATGAGGAGGAAATCATTCCTAGAGAGTGCCTGGAAGAATGACCATGGGAAAGGGAAAGAGGGGCTCCCAGGCAGAGGAAAGAACATGGGCAAAAGCAGAGATGCAGGGTCATAGCCTTTGTGCACTGGGGGCTGGGACATATCCTGTGGAGCTGCAGAGGATGAGGCTGAAAAGCCAGATGAGTCAGGTTGTGAAGGGTCTTGAGAGTCAGGTCAATGGGTTTGAGTTGCTTCGTCAAAGAATGGGAACCACGGAAGATTCTTCTGTTGAGGAACACCTTGAGCCAAGCGGGGCCAGCCCCCTAAGATGTGTGCAGTGGAGACTGGCATGTGAACATAAATCCAGACCTGCATCATTTTTGGCCACTGGAGTGGGGTGTGAGTATCTCTAGGATGCCCAGACTTGCTCAGGGGTCCTGACTGTGGGTACAGAGGAGGTGGAGGAGGCAAGGCCCCTGCCGTTGATGAACTGGAGTCTTTCTGGAGAGGCCAGAGTGCCTCATGATAACTGAGCCTCAAATTCAGAAGTGGAGACAAGGGATGAGTGGTCCAGCAGGCCAGAGAAGGAGACAGGTAGGGGACGCAGGGAGCAGGGGCTTCCTGGAAGGAAGGCAACCTTAAGGCTAGGTGGACTTTGGAGAGGCTGAGGGTACTCAGTGGAGCTCTGGTGGCACAGTAGTTAAGAGCTTGGATGCTAACCAAAAGGTCAGCAGTTTGAATCCACCAGCCACTCCTTGGGAACCCTATGGGGCAGTTCTACTCTGTCCTATAGGGCCACTATGAGTTGGAATTGACTCGATGGCAAAGGTTTGTTTGTTTGTTTGTTTTGAGGGTACTCAGGGACTCTTGAGGGAACAAAGGTAGGGAAGGGAGCGCTGACTGTGCCAGGCTCCATTCTAAGCCGTTGTGGCTATTCTCTCATGTTAACCTCTTAGCAGCTCTAAGAGGTGGTGATAGATATCATCCCCACCCTACAGAGTTTGGAACTGAGGCTCAGAGAGGTTAAGGCCTCGCCCAGGGTCACAAAGTTCCCGTAGTAATGAACGTTCCCCCATCCTTGGCCCTAAACTCCTCCCCAGAGGTAACCATTGTCCTCGACACCACACTAGGCATGGGACAGCTCTTTGTACCATGTAACACGCTGTGCAGTTCTGAGGCATCGTCATTCTTCCACGCTAGAATATAACCAAATGCAGGAGTATGTGGTTCCCACAGTCTGGCCTGCAAGGTTCCAGGGGAGGGTGAGGTCCCTGGGGACTCCAGTGCTTCTGGAGGAGAAGGGAGGAATGCTTGCAGAAAAAGAAGGGAGGTCCCTGCCACGTGGGGGTTGCTGCCTATCTGCCCTGCCCATTCCTTACACCCAGACACAGCCACCCTGTGGTGCCTTCCAGAGAGTGCCAGGGATCAGTGAAAACAGCCTCGTCAGGCAGAACTTCCTAGGCCTGTGAGTCATGCTGCTTTAAAAAACTTGGCTCCAGGAGCTCCCTCTGGGCTGGCCCCACTCACAGCTGCCTGGGGCTGTAGCTCAGCCCACCCAGGCCCTGCTACTCTCTGGGGGTGGAGCCAGAATTCCCCGCTGCTCTCTTGTCCTGGATGCCCCCCTCTCCTTTAACCCAGCTCAGCTTAGGTGACCTCTCCTTCAGGAAACCTTTTCTGAGCCCCACAGACCTGGTTAACCCAAACCCATTGCCATCGAGTTGATTCTAACTTTTAGTGACTCTAGGACAGAGTAGAACTGCCCTACAGTGTTTCTAAGGCTGTAAATCTTTACAGAAGCAGACTGCCACATTTTTCTCGCCCGGACTGCCTGGTGGATTTGAACTGCCAACCTTACAGTTAGCAGCTGAGCTCCTAACCGCTGTGCCATCAGAGCTCCCTGTGGACCTGGTTAGGACCTCAGATATACAAACCTGTGTTGGCCAGAAGAAATACAATGCAAGCCACAAATGTGAGCCACTTATGTTGTAATTTTAAAATTTCTAATGTTGTTGAGTGCCATCAAGTCGGTTCTGGCTCATAGCGATCCTATGTACAACAGAATGAAACACTGCCTGGCCCTTTGCCATTCTTACAGTCGTTGCTACGTTTGAGCCCATGATGCAGCCACCGTATCAGTCCATCTCGTTGAGGGCCTTCCTGTTTTTCACTTACCCTCTACTGTACCAAGAATGATGTCCTTTTCCAGGGACGGGTCCCTCCTGATAACATGTCTAAAGTCTATCAAAAATATCTACTGTCTAAAGTCCTTTTTTTTTAAAGTACTTGAGGTGAAGTCTCGCCATCCTTGCTTCTAAGGAGCATTCTGGCTGTACTTCTTCCAAGACAGGTTTGTTCGTTCTTCTGGTAGTCAGTGGTATCTTCAATATTCTTCGCCAACACCGTAATTCAAAGGCATCAATTCTTCTTCTGTCTTCCTTATTCATTGTCCAGCTTTCACATGTATATGAGGCAACTGAAAATACCGTGGCTTGGGTCAGGTGCACCTTAGTCTTCAAAATGACATCTTGGCTTTTTAACACTTTGAAGAGGCCTTTTGCAGTAGATTTCCCAATGCAATACATCATTCGATTTCTTGACTGCTGCTTCTATGGGTGTTGATTGTGGATTCAAGTAAAATGAAATCCTTGACAACTTCAGTATTTCCACTATTTGTCATGAAATTGCTGATACATAAAATATTGATGGCATCATCCTGAGACCAGAAGAACTAGATGTTACCCGGCCACAACCGATGACTGCCCTGACAGGGAGCACAACAGAGAACCCCTGAGGGAGCAGGAGAACAGTGGGATGCAGACCCCAAATTCTCATAAAAAGACCAGACTTAATGGTCTGACTGAGACTAGAAGAATCCCGGTGGTCATGGTCCCCAAACCTTCTGTTGGCCCAGGACAGGAACCATTCCCGAAGACAACTTATCAGACATGGAAGGGACTGGACAATGGGTTGGAGAGAGATGCTGATGAAGAGTGAGCTACTTGTATCAGGTGGACACTTGAGACTGTGTTGGCATCTCCTGTCTGGAGGGGAGATGGGAGAGTAGAGAGGGTTAGAAACTGGCAAAACAGTCACGAAAGGAGAGACTGGAAGGAGGGAGCGGGCTGACTCATTAGGGGGAGAGTAAGTGGGAGTATGGAGTAAGGTGTATATAAGCGTATATGTGACAGACTGACTTGACTTGTAAACTTTCACTTAAAGCACAATAAAAATTATTAAAAAAAAAAAATTGATGGCCTAGCTTCCAGCATCACAGCAACATACAAGCCACCACAGTAAGACAGTTAGATGAGTGGCAGGAAATTTCTAACAGCCGTGTTAAAAAGTACAAAGAAACAGGTAAAATTAATTCTAAGGATATGTTTTATTTAACCTAATTTTTTTAATAGATCTAAAATATTATCATTTCAATACAAAAATTATTAATGAGATATATTACACTCTTTTTCATTTTATTTTATTTTTTTGGTATAAATTTTCAAAATCCAGTATGTATTCTACACTTATAAAAACCAAACCAGTTGCCGTCAAGTCAATTCTGACTCGTAGTGACTCTATAGGACAGAGTAGAACTGCCCCATAGGATTTCCAAGGCCATAATCTTTATGAAAGCAGGCTGCCACATCTTTCTTCCAAAGAGCAGTTAGTTGGTTCGAACCTCCAGCCTTTCGGTTAGCAGGCCATCACTTAACCACTACATACCACACCCAAAAACCAAACCCATTGCCGTAGAGTCGGTCCCAACTCATAGTGACCTATAGGACAGAGTAGAACTGCCCCATAGAGTTTCTAAGGAGCATCTGATGGATCTGAACTGTTGACCTTTTGGTTAGCAGCTGTAGCACTTAACCACTATGCCACCAGCGTGTGCAGTAACCACTGCATAAAAACCAAGAAAACCAAACCCAGTGCCGTCAAGTCGACACTGACTCCTAGCAGCCATATAGGACAGAGTAGAACTCCCCCATAGAGTTTTCAAGGAGCCCCTGGCGGATGCAAACTGCCAGCCCTTTAGTCAGCAGCTGTAGCACTTAACCACCATGCCACCAGGGTTTCCAACCACTGCATAGCACATCTCAATTTGTATAGGTCCATTTCAGTGCTCAATAGCCACATGTGGCTAGTGGCTACCATATTGGAAAGCACAGCTCTAGAGTCTGGGAGAAAAGCATAAGGGTAAAAGCTCAGGATTTGGCATCAGACACACCCATCTTCACATCCTGGACCTGCCATTTACTAGCTGGATGAACTTTGGGAAGTCATTAACCCCTCTGAGCCTCAGTTACTTGAGCTTCAAAAGGGGTTAATAACTGATGCAGAAAAACTGTAAGGATTAAATAAATGAATGTATGTCTAGTGGCAGGCACAGAGTAAGTGCTCAGAAAATGGTGATGATTAATCTTTTAGTACCTTCTGATGTATTGGTTTATGTGTCGTTCTCCCGCACTGGACTGATTATGAATTCAAGGTCAAGGACTGTGTCCAGTTCCTCTCTCCTTCCCCAGTGCTCAGCGCCTTGCTCAGTGTGAGCATCAGTACTTGCTGAATGAAAAATTAAATCCCTGGGCTGGGAGTGCTTCCCACCTCAACCCAGCCCACCCAGGAGCCAGCGGACCCCTATTGGCTGGGAATCGTGCAACCCCTGACTACCTGTGGATGGACTTGGCAAGTTGCTGCTTTGCTCAAGGCCTTGGTTTCATTATTTGAAAGATACAGGAGGTGGGAGAGGATCTCTGAGGGGCTCTGCCTACTGTGTTTGGTTCCGAAGTCTCTGCCCCATCAAGCAGCCTTGGAGGGCTGGGACTGACACTCTGTGCTTTTTCTTCCCAGCCAGAGGAGCAAATCACTTCTATCCTTTTCCAGGCTTTCCTGTATCCTGGTCCTTTTGCATCGAGTTCCCGCCAGTTAAAATTTTAGAGGAAAGAATTTCTGCTACCTCGTAGGCAGACCAGGGAGCAATGAGGCTGGGCAGAGAAAGTAGGGGGGGCTTAATGGGGTACTCCTGGTTGCTTCCCTTCTGCCAGCATTGCTGTCCTCCCCTCATAACAACCCAGTGACAGTGGAACAGGGAGAGTTTCTCCTTTTTATGGGTGAGAAAACTGAGGCTCAGAGAGGTCAAATGACCTACCTAAGGTCACACAGAAAGAAGTTAGAACCAGAACTGGAAGCAGAATTGAGAGCTACAGGAACTGAAAAGACCCTTTTTGTTGGGCGGCCTCCTTTTCTTTCACCTGGGCCCCTGGCACTTCTCCACAAGGGCTTTCGTGAGACTTGGCCCTGCAGTGGATCCTGTCACTGTGCCTCAGTTTCCCTGTCTGGGGAACTGGGCTAGTGATTTCATCTGATGACTACAGGGGCCATGTGTTCTCCAGAGACTACCCCTTAATACTCTTCCACACTCCATCCCCAAATTTCTCTGGGAAGGGTGGTTGTGGGCTAGAGCAGAAAGGGTATGGTCCAAGAAGCAGTCATCAAGCATGTGTGACCTTGGACAAGCCACTCACCACTCTGGGCCTCAGCCTGTCTATTTATAAAACAGGGGATATTATATTATAAGATGTTGTAAAGATCACATATGAAAGAGTTTTACAAACTGTAAAGTGATAATAGAAATTTTAGTCAAATAAGAGAAGCCCAGTTCTCTGTGCGGTCCATTGATCTGAAGTGAGTTGGGTCCTTTGTGTATAAATCCAGAATGATGTCTGGGAATGTCCTGCCTTGGTTTTGGGAATATAGCCTAGATTCTCCTGGGAAAGTGAGAGGCTCCATCCGGCTGAGGAGGGTGGGAAAGTGGCCTTGCCCCAGGGAGTAGTGGGGAGGGCTCTTGCCTGGTGGAAGGAAGGAAGGGGAGGAAGGTTCAGGGTAAGACAGTTGAACTAGGTAGAAGGAAGAAGGTCTTGACGTGCAGCCCAAAGCCTCCTGCTCACAGGAGCCCATGGATGGGAGGGCGAGGGAGCAGAGGAGATGGAGAACCCATTTAGAATCAAAACACTTAAAGGCAGGCAAGCAGGCAAGAGTTTCTTAGCAGCTGTGCATATGAAATAGTAAGTTCATTGAGCCTAGTGGACAGCAGGGAGAGTGAAGAGACAGGAGGCTGTGTCTTGGGAGCGTCTAGTGAAGGAGTTCATTGTGTTTCTTGGAGAAGAAAAGGCTTGGTTTGGGTGAAAAGGAGAAGGAACAGTTACTCTTGGGTTCTTAGAGGTGTGCTGAGCAGAAGGCATAGCCTTGTTCTGTGGGGGCCCTAGGGTTTCCACTAGGTCCTCGGGCAGATTGTCCTCCTGATGGGGGGAGGGAAGGAGCGAATGCCTGTCCCTGGAGTATGGAAGTAGCGATGGATACCGCAGTGAGGTGGACACTGAGGGAATTGCAGCATGGGAGATGGATGGCTCCTCTCACATCTGGGCTGGTTTCCAGCTTTGGGTCTCTGTGGTTCCCAGTGTACTGGATTTTAAGGTGCCTAGAAAAGTAGCTGATGCATAGTAGGCACTCAGGAATTATTTGAAGAATGAAGGAATAGATGTATATGCTCAGGGGCTTAGGGGCTAGAGTGGATTTGTAGTCATGCTGGTTGCAGATGTGGACTTGTGGGCAGAAATTTTTGGAGATCATGTTGTGGGTTGTCTACCATCTTCTCCCCACTTTCCACACAAACTGGGTAGGGCCCCTAGAGATAGATCTGTCCAACCCTTTCTTTGATCTTTTGCAAACTGGGGCAAGAGCAAGGGAGCAACTTGCCCAAAGGTAACTGCCAGTGGCATCCAGTGGCAAAGCTGGGCTAGAACCCAGCCCTCTGCTTGCCAGTCCTCTGCTGGTTGGAGATCCTTGCCTGTGGATTGAGTGAGGTGTGGTGGTCGGAGGGGCTTTTGAGTTGTACCAGTACTGCTGGAGGGGAGCAGCAGGGCTTAGCTTGGTTTAGAACTATAGCTTCAGTGCCACAGGCCCCTTGCCTATCCCCACCCCTTCTTGGAACCCCTGTGCACACTCAGTGTGTGTATACACATAAAACAAACATCTGTACACAGGCCTAGTCCTTAACAGGTACCTATGCTCACTGCTAGTAGCACTTATGGTTATTCTCACCGATGCAGGTGTGGACACTCACACACATACACACTTAGAGACATACACACACACACAGAGGATTCCCGGGAGGCACTGCACATACCTCTCGCCTGATGGGGGTGGGACAGAGTTCCAGGGAAGCTCTCCCCTGCTCTGTGCTGCAGGATAGGTGAGGGTATACGACTGGGGTGGGATGGGAGGTCCACTGAGGCTGAGTCACCCCTTCTGAGTCAGGGATCCGCCTTCCTCCCCCCCCCGCCCCCCTCTGCCCGCTGAGCCCCCAAGAGGGGGTTGGAGAGCAACTAGGAGGGCCCCCGCCCCCCGGCCAGGGGCAGAGTGGGGGACAGCGGAGGTGCAAGAGTTGGCTTCCGATGCACAGTCCCGCAGTGGCCCAGGAACTGCCAGGGTGGCAGAGACCAGGAGGAGGTGGCCTGGGAGCCTGAGAAAAGAGAGAGAAGGAGACCGGCAGCGACAGGAGGCGGAGGCAGGGGCAGGGCCGCCGCGAGGAAGGAGGCAGGCGCGCGGCGGCAGCCCCTAGACTGGGCGAGGAGGCCGGGGCGGGGGCGGGGCGGGGGCTGGCCGCGCGTCGGGCGCCAGGCCCGGGGCTGTGGGCACGGTGCCCAGCCCCCGGCGCACGCCGAGCCGCGGCCGCCGCTGCCGCTGCTGCAGTCGGCATCCATCAGCGGGCGGGGGTGTCGCGGCACAGGCTGCTCCGCAGAGCCCGCCGCGGTCCCGCGCTCCCGCCCCGCCCCGCGGCCTGCCGGCCCGGAGGAGCCGAGGGGGCCGCCGCTCGCCCAGCCTGCCCGACGACATGGGGACTCTCAGGCCCAGGTAGGCACTTGGGGAGCGGGGCAGGCGGCACTGGAAGCTGGGGGTTCGGTACGTATAGGCCCAGCCTCAGCCCTAGGGGATGAGTGGAGTGAGGCTGGGAGGACTGACTTGCACGCTGCTGGCCCCCTGGCCAGTGTAGGGGAAGGCGGTATCCTGTCCTCTCCATCTCCCACGTTTGCAGCCTCCCCAGAGGCTTGGAGAGAGAGGCCGGGAGGCGGTGGGCTGGTGCTTTCTGTGGGGATGAACGGTCCCTGGTCGCTGGTGCTGGGCTAGGACGGCTAGCGCACTCTGTTCTCAGAGACCATTCTGCTACCTACCATGGAGGCGGAGGGCTCTTTGGATCTCTCTGTCCAGGCTTCAGATGCTGCAGGACGTTCTCTTGGCTGGATGCTGTGTTACTGGGAAGTTCTTGCCCTCATCCTCGCCCTCTGGTTACAGATCTTTCTCCATTCTGGGCTTCCTTCTCCTCCCACCTCTCTTCCAAGACCCCCAAAGCTGGGGGACTGGACCTTAGCCCTGGGATCTCCGTGGTTCTGGCTAGATATTGTCCTGGACAGCAGCTGTCCCCACTGATTAGAAGGGATGGACTTGGGTGCCCCAGTTGTGTCTGGTACCTTCACACTTGGAGAGGTCAAATGTCCCAAGAGGCTGGGGTCTTGGGGGCAGGAGTGGAGGGAGGGCAAGTGACTACATCACCAGAGTACTTGCCGGGTGCTGAGGGCACTGGCTGGGGGAGCTGTGGCTCAGCGTGGCCCATGAGGACTTTTAGGGAATGGACAAGGACTAGGTAGGCGATCTGAGGTTGCTGGTCTCACTCAGCTGCTGGCCGTGGTCTTGCTTTTCCCTTGGAATGCTGAGGATGCATTGATGGGGGAGAGAGCACCACCACGTGTTCCTGCCTTCACTTCTGGATCCGCATACCACCTCCCCTGCACCTGAGGTGGGAGTGTAAGAGGACTGGATTTAGGACCTGTCTGGGGCCATGTAGGGTTCAGCTGCTCCATCTTGCTACCACTCTTGCATTAGGAATCTTCCAGAATCAGCTGTAGTTGAGTCAGGTTGAGAGCTGGGGACTGGGATGGTGCCCTCAGAGGCTCCTGGGAGACTTAGTGCTGCCTGTCCTGGGCAAGGGTATGAGAATAGAGGGCTGTGTGCCTGCCTGCCCACCCATCCCTCCAGATGGAGCCTGCAGCAGAGGCAGCCTGTGCCAGCCTCTTCTCTGAGCCACCATTGCCCAGGGAGGCTCTGCCAGCTCTGTGCAGGGATGGAGCTGGCTTCTGCGGGCCACCCTGAGGTCATGCCTGTTTGATGACTCCATCTATGCCCAGTATTTGTGGTCCCCATGCAGAGACAAAGCATGGTCCCTGGGATCTCAGGGGCACCTCATGGTAGTCCTGGAGGGGTCAGTACCAGGAGTCTTGTTCCTATTAGACCCTTTCTGGACTGTGTGGCAGTTCCCTGGGCTCTTCTTTGTGAATTTCTCGGAGATTTGCTTGCACATAACCCCAACATGAGAACAGCACTTAGTCCTGTAGACCTCACTCAGTAAATACTGAAAGATTGAATGAGGCCTAGAGAGGAAAAGTGACTTGTCCAAGGTCACATAGCAACTGAGTGAGAGAGCCAGCACTAATGTACCCAGGTGTTCTATTACTTGGCTTGGGATCCTCCCAGCCTGAATGCCTGCTTCCCAGTTGCTCCGCTTCCATATGTAGGACTCTGCCTAGGGCTGGGCATTACAGCCTGAAGCCTGATGCTGCCCTTTAGGAGGGGCTTTACATTAGCCTCACTGCCCTTGCTCCCAAGTGGTGAGAAGGAGAGGCCAGGGCTGCCTCCTAGATAATGGGCCGGGGCTGAAAGAATGGGTAATCAGTGGTCCTGAGCCCTCTTGGGAGTATGCAGAGCCAAGAGGATGCTGGGTGCCCAGGGATGTTCTGGGACTGAGCCTCCAGAGGGCAGGGGCAGGGGAAGAGGGTCTCTTGACTAGAACAAGCTGAGGTGGGAAGTGCATCAGTGTTAGCTACAGATGGATGCTGCTGTGGGCCCCTTTCTGGGATTCTGTGTCCCTATCTCGTAAAATAATCTCTACCTGGCATAATACCAATGATTATGCAATCAGAATGACAGCATTTATTGAGCACTTACTGTACACCAGGCACTGTGTTAAATGCTTTGCATCATCTCATAGCAACCCTATCAGGTAGGTGCTATGACTAGTCACTTTTTACAGATGAGAAATGGAGGCACAGAGAGCTTAAATAATTTGCCTGAGGTCACACAGCTAGAAAATATGGGACTGCTTGAGTCCAGAGCCCTTTTCTCTCCCATGACATTATACCTGGGCAGGGTCTGGGGGTACCAGGTTGGTGTCCAGCAGAGCCGGTCAATTCATTGGTGTGCCAGGTCTGGTCCAGGTGGAGAGATCTGTGTGTTGGGTCTGGTAAGGCAGGGGTGGCTCTGTGGCCTGAAAGCTACAGTGGTTCCACAGATAGGGGCAGAGAGGTATTGGCTGGGGGCCCTCAGAGAGGGGCTGGCCTTTTGCTTCCTGATCAGGGTCCCCTAGACGTGGGGAAGCTCCAGATTTCCTGCTCCCACAGGCTGTCATGAAACATCAACTGACCCTGACACCCACCCCTGCCGTATATGGTAGGGCCATAATGGCTAGAAACCACAGGGGAGGGAATGCAGGGGCACCACCAGCTGGAACTCTGAAGAGGAAGCCCTGTAGCCTGGGCGGAAGGGTGGCGTGGGAACAGGCTGGCACAGGTGGGACTGCTTCCTTTGTGGGCTGAAGGCTTGTGGATAAGAATAGTAACAACTAACATTTATTGAGCACTTATTACATACCAAGCAACTATTGTAAGGGCTTAGATGTGTAACTCATATAATTGCCACACAACCCTATGAGATAGGTATTGTAATCCTCTCCACTTTACAGACTGAGGGAACTGAGGTTTAGGGAGGGGAAGGCAGTTGCCCAAAATCACACAGCCAGGGTATGGGAGAGCTAGGATTCAAACCCGGCAGTATGGGTCAGAGCCCAAGTTCCTCACAGCCATGCCAGGCAGCCTGCAGTTTCTTATCAGAGGTTATACTCAGCTTTGTTCAGTTTGAAAACATTCCCTGAGGACCTCCTGCATGCCAGGCCCAGTGTGGCCTCTGGAGAATAGGAAGGAAGCAATGCATCCCTCTCCTCAAGGGGAGAGACACAGACATGGCACAGGGGAAGGTAAAGAGTGCGCTATTGTATATGCAGGGACGGATTGCCCATTAAGAAAAGTGCACACGGGCTTACTTGTGCTTACTTACTAATCCGTAGTGCACAATTTCACCTATTTTTCACCATGACAAAGATTGCATACTGGTTAATCCACCCCTGTGTGTATGCTAAGCATGGATTCCTATTTTGGTGATCAGGAAGGGATTCAAGGAGATGGGGGTCTTTGAGCTGGGCCCTAATGGCCAAGCCAGTCTTTGATAGTTGTGAGAATGGAGACCCCTTCCCCCAGGTGAGAGGGAAAAGAAATAGGGATGCATTTGAAGAATGGCATTGGTTGGGAGTGCAAGGAGCAGATGGTGCAGGGGGGATGGGTGAGCTAGAAGGTGACCCAGAAAGTCAGGTTGTTGTCTGGGTCTTCGCTGAAGCTCTGGACTCCTCCAGACCTAGGTTCCAGTCCCAGCACTGCTGTATACTCACCGTGTGGCCTTGAGCAAATCGTTTGGCTGATTGAGCCTCAGTTTCCTTATCTGTAGAATGTGGGTGAACACATCTGTTTTATAGTGATTGTATTGTGGTTGTTATTACATAAAACACCAAGCTCAGTGCTGGCATTACAGGAACTCAGTAAACATTAGTTCTCTCCCTGCTTCCTTCTCTTAAATGTCAGGCTAAGATGTTTCCACTTGACTTGAGCCTGGAGGCTCTGGAAGCTTTTGCAGGTTTTTGGTCAGGTGAGGGACAGGACAGAAATGTGTTTTCCAAAGGTGCCTCTGGCGACTGTGAACCAGAAGGAGGGGACGGACTTCGGTCTTGCAGGGGAAACATTAACCAAGTGGGTTTAGAAGTGTGAAGAGGGAGGAAGGTTGAAACTGCACTAAGATGCCTCCTAGGCTGGCAGGGCTGGTTGGGGGAGGAGCAGCATTGGGTGGGGGAGGCCAAAGAGCTCATGAATTCTGTTTGAAGCCTGGCAAGTTTGAGATGAAGGGCTCATCTCCCTTCAGTCATTTGGAAGGTTAGGCAGCATCTTCTTTGAGCATCTGGTTGTTTCTTTCTTTTGAATTTTTTCCTTTGGATGAATCCCCATCAGAGCTTTCTCTATAATAGCAGCAAATTTGGCCTAAGTGTCCAACAATAGGGAGATGATTGAGTACATTTTGGAACATCCACTGGATAAAATAATACACAGCCGTTAACAGCCACGGAAATACTTACCCTGACAGCATATGGAGCTGTGCATTTGCAAAGCTTTTTTGCATCCTTTATGCATGTCATTGCTTACAACTGCCTGGTGACAGAAGTGTGGCAGGGGTTAGATCCTGTGCATAAAGGACTTGAGGCTAGACTACAGCCTCCTTAAGGGCAGGGTAGTTCAGTGATTTGCAAATGCTTGTGGAGTGAAAGAATGATTGAGTGAACAAAGCAGAGGGGGAAATGACTTACCCAACATCAGGTTGGTAATAAGACCCCGGACCTGGGCCTCCTTCACCATGCATGCCATGTTCTTTTAACCTCACCATCCAGTGTCTGTGAGTGGAGTAGGTAGAGAAGTTCTGAGTAGGAACTTGGGACTTGCACTGACCAGGGCTAGCTGTTCTTATTAACTCTGGGGCCTTGGGAAAATAATTTATCTTTTTTTTTTCTTGTACTTTAGATGAAGATTTACAGGGCAAATTGGTTTCTCATTAAACAATTAATACATATACTGTTTTGTGACGTTGGTTGCCAACCTCACGACATTTCAACACTCTCCCCTTCTCAACCTTGTGTTTCCCATTACCAGCTTTCCTGTCCCCTCCTGCCTTCTCGTCCTTGCCCCTGGGCTGGTGTGCCCATTTAGTCTCATTTTGTTTTATGGGCTTGTCTAATCTTTGCCTGAAGGGTGAACCTCAGGAGTGACTTCAGTATTGAGTTAAAAGGGCATCCGTGGGCCATACTCTCGGGTTGTCTCCAGTCTCTGTTAAACCAGCAAGTCTGATCTTTTATTGTGAGTTAGAATGTTGTTCTATATTTTTCTCTAGCTCTGTCCAGGACCCTTTATGTGATCCCTGTCAGAGCAGCTGGTGGTGGTAGCCAGGTACCATCAAGTTGTGTTGGACTCAGTCTGGTTGATAATTAATCATTTTAAGCCTCAATTTCCCCATCTGTTATGTGGATAATAAAGTACCTGCTTTTAGGGTTGTTGTCAAGGCTGAGTGGGATAAGGCATCTAAAACTCTTAGCATGGAACTAGCCCCTAATGAAGCATCCCATTAATGTTACTCAGGTGGTAATGATGATGTCATAATGTGGAAATATTTCTGATATAATTAATGTTAAAGTTTTTAAATTCCACAAAATTATGAGCACTTAGTGGTATAAAATTAGGTATCTACAAAGAGGTTGGAAGAAAACAGGCAAAAATGGAGTTATAGCATGTACTATGGGAAGCAAATAAGACTGATTAAAATACATCATTAGTATTATATTTATTTTTTCTTTGGTTTTAATTACAAAGGAAATGTGTGAAACATTCTAATAATTCAGAAGTATATTCTCTCCTTGGCTCCCTAACCAAGATTCTTCTCTCCAGAAATAACCAGTGAGAACAGGGTGGTGTGTATCCTTCCAGGATATTTTGTATGCTTACATAAACATATACAAACCAAAATGGGGCCATAAATTACAGATTATTTTATGACTTGTATTTTTCATGTAATTACATATCAACTGTGTTCCATGTCAGTACATATAAAATCTATCTTAAAAATTTTCACAAGAAATATGTAGGAATACTTCTGTAATAAAATTTTTTTATGGATAAAGCCTGGTTAATTTGGCCAGTTCTCTGTTGATGGATATTTAAAAGTTATTCCCAGTTTTACTCAATTCCAAATAATGCTGACTATGAACTATAATAATGTTTAAACAATTAATGAAAATCAAGTGAGAGAAAGCCAGACTCTATGAGACCGTGCAAGTTGCCCATTAAGATATACCACTCTTCCCTTCCCCTTTGTCCTCTCTTACCAGTGGAACCCGAGGGGGCAAGAGCACTGAGAGATAGTCTGCTTGGAGTTGGCCTGTCCTGTGCCCTCAGAGGGTGAGGATGTCTCAGGGAATCCCTTCTTTCACTCACCCAGTATGGAGCTCATCTGTGACATTTTCAAATTCTCCTTTAGACACTATGAGCTGCTGCCTGAGCTTTGCTATACACCTTGAGTGTCCTTGGAAGAGTAATTTACCTTCTCTGGACTTCAGTTTATCCATCTGTATAGTAGTGACAGCCTTACTGATCAGGCCATTGCTGTCACTTACTGAGTATCTACTCCATGTCAAACACTGTGCCGGAGTGAGCTTTGTGTGTATTACCTTGCTTAATCCTCACTACATCCTTGGATATATGCCCATTGCAGTTGAGTCCATTGCAGCTCATAGCGATCCTATAGGACAGAGTCGAACTGTCTCACAGAGTTTCCAAGGCTGTAATCTTTACAGAAGCAGACTGCCACATCTTTCTCACATGGAGAACCATCGACCTTTGAGTTAGCACCTGAGCCTTTAAGCACTGTGCCACCAGGGCTTCTTTGATGTATAGAGGGTACTATTCTCATTTTATATGCTCACACTGGCACGTAACAGTGTGGTCACATAACAGTGTGGTCATGTAACTCGGCTAAGGTCACCAAGCCAATGAAGCCAGGATTGACACTCTGGCTGCAAAGCCCATGTTTGTAACCACTGTTCCACACTTCCTGTCACCAAGGCCCCATTGGTGAGGTCCAAGTGAAATGATGATTATAAAAGGATCTTGTAAATTTTAGAGCGTCCTGGACGTGGGAGGGTTGATACTGCTGCTGTTATTTCTACATCCAGAGCAACGGTAGCTTTGGTTACATGCTTTACAGCAAGTAGGAGATCGTGGGACGTAGAAGGGTTGAGGGGGCAAAGCATGGGACTGTGAGCCAGCACACCTGGGTCCTAGTCCTGGCTCTGCTCGCACTGATTAGCCATGTGACCTTGTCAGTCAAGTTGAGCTGTGGAGTAAGCTCGCCTATCCCCTGTGGCCCTTGTGACTCTCAAATGAGATAAAGTTTGGAAGATAGCCAGCACTGTTCCCAGCTCCCACAGGGTGCCCTGCTAGAGGGGGAGGTCTCAGTCTGCCTCCTGCATAGTCATCAATGTGGTCCAAGAGGGAGGCGGTTCTCCTCCCCCCTCCTTTTTTTTTTTTTAGTTCTCCTTTTTGATGCTGTTACGCTGCAGTTCTGGGCATGTCACGTGGTCCCCAGCCCACAACTGCACATCAGTCTGTGACTCCGCTGTGGCACGTGAAGCCTTGGGGAAGAAGCCAGTGCTGACGGGTGGCAGCCTCTTCACGTTGCTTGGTTTTATTTAAGCCTCTGACAAATTGCCATCTTCCACTGCCACGTACAGCCCTGAGCACCAGTAAGAATGGCTGCAGGCTCTCGCTCCCTTTTAGACCCCTCTGCTGCCATTGGGAGGCTCCCGTGGCTGAGGAGCACAGGCCCCAGAGGAAGCTCTCTCAGCCTGCACCCCTCCTCCCCGGCATTTCATCACAGGTCGTCATTTCATTCATGTCCATCCAGTGATTGTCACTTGAGGAAGTGAATGTTCCATTCAGGGGAAGTCCCCGTGGGAAGTAACATCATCTCCAGCAACTGTGAGAGAAAGAACAAGCCTTAATAGGCTCTCTTTGTTTTTTTTTTTTTAATTCTTTTCTGACTCCAAAAGTAATACATGTTCAGAGTAGAAAAATTGGAGAATTCAAAGAACCCCCTAAAAGGTAAAAAAAAAAAAAAAAAAATCTGTAATTTCCCAAGGAAATGCTATTGTTAACATTTCAACATTTAGACTTTATAATAAAGATAAGAATATCTGTTATTTCTTGAGCACTAACTATGGGTGTTGACATGTGTTAAATGCTTTATGTGCATAATCTCATTCAGTTTTCACAGGAAACCTGTGAAGTACTTGAGATGGTCGTTGTGATTTTACAGATGAAGAAACCGAGGCACAGAGAGGTTAAGAGACTTGCTCAAGGTCTCCCTGTCTTCCGTTTTGTCATGCTTAACCACTTTGACTATACTGCATCTTCCTAGGGCTTCCTTCCTGCCCCCAATTCATATAGAAATGTAGTGTCAGAAAGTTTATTAGTGAGATTCTAGCAGAAAACAGAATTTCACTCAGTTCAACTGAGGAGAGGTTAATAAGGTATGGGTTATGCTACGGGAACCCACAAGGGGTATTTAACCCCAGAAACTAGCCAAAATGAGAAACTTAATGTTATCACCCCTCACCCTGAAAGTGTAGAGGAAGGGAATGGTGTTGCCACGGTTCAGTGATGGCTGGAACTGTGCAAGGAACTTTCACACTGGGGCTCAGTCACTGCCACAACCACAGGGAGGAAAACTGGGGAAGGTATATCCTGACCTCTCTCTCCTGCTCTCTGATTTCCTGCTAGCGCCTCCCATTGGCGAAACCCAACCATAAACCAGCAGGCAATGAAGCTCCAGGAATAGGCTATAGGCGTCGGCCTCCCACTTCATTGTACGGGGAATGGACCTGGGAGTGCAAATGGAGACTAACAGCCCAGGAGGCGTGATTCAGGGAGTTGTGCCCCTTGACTTCCCCAAAAGAAAGAAAAGTTACCTTGGTAACTGTGATTGTTGAAAACATCAAACAAAAAGGTCTCGCTTTCTGCCTAGTTTGGTGTTCTGGTGCTGTCTTAGTTATCTAGTGCTGCTATAACAGAAATACCATAAGTAGGTGGCTTTAACAAACAGAACTTTATTTTCTCACAGTTCGGGAGGCTAGAAATCCGAATTCAGGGTGCTGGCTCTAGGGGAAGGCTTTCTTTCTTCATCAGCTCTGGAGGAAGATCCTTGTCTCTTCTGAGCTTCTGTTCCTGAGCAATCTTCATGTGGCTTGGCATCTCTCTTCCCCTATGTCTGCTTGCCTAATTTGCTCTTTTTATCTCTTGCAAGAGATTGACTCAAGACACACCCTACACTAATCCTGCCTCAGTAACAGAAAACTCATTCTCCAGTGGGATTATACCCACAGGCACAGAGATTAGGACTTAAAACACATATTTTGGGGGGACACAATTCAATCCATTACAGGTGTCCGTTACACCCTACCCATCTCTCTTTCTCTTTCCTCCTTTCTACTACCACCTCTTCTCTTACCTGGCTCAGAATTCCCAAGAATACCTAGACAAAAGTTGTCGGTGTCCAAGATTTAGAAGAAACACCCTTGCTGCCTAGGGCGTGATTGTTCATGACCATGGAGCCATGTGGCTGTGTGTATCCTTTTGATGTTCTACTGTGTATATGTGTATAAAGGCTTGGTTCTCCTGTGTATGTCATAAACATATTGACATACTTTCCTTTGTATTTAGTGTGACTTCAGCTTTCAAATTTCGAAGTTCTTTTATTCTCTGTAACATCTTTTATCTACATGGCCCTGCTCTGAAGCCGAGGATATTCTGCATTGACAAATGAGGAAACAGAGACTCAGAAAGGAGAAGTGACTTGCCTGGGACCATCAGATAGAAGTGGTAGCATTGAAACAAGAAGCAATGGTCTTGATTCCGAGTTCAGGGCTCTTCCCCAGTGTAATTGTCTCTTTCAATTTTGAGAAGTCTTTCCTTGACTCGCCTCACTCCTGGGAGAAATTAGCACAGTATGAGTCCCCCAGGGGTGCTGAAATGTCATGTAGTGAGAAGGACTTTGGAGTCAGAGAGACCTGGCCCAGCTTCACGAGCTTGGGCAAATCAGTATGCCTTTTTAAGGTACAGTATCCTCACAGGTAAAATAAGGATGTTAATATCAGGATCTTGAGTGGAAAAGACAGATGCTTAAAATTGATTGGGAGAGGCTGGCTGGCTTGTAACCAGAAAGCCTCCTGAGGTGAACGCAGCCCAGGTCTCTGGTCCTCAGTTAAGTAGACTTAGAAATTGCCTTGCTGGTGTTCCATCCACCCATCATCCTTGTATTCATCCATTCATCCATCTTCCATTCATCTGATGCCAGATCCCGTGGGTTTGAATCCTGGCCCTGCCATTTACCAGCTGTACCATCTTGGGCAAGTTACTTCACTGTGCTTTAGTTTTGTCTTTTGTGAAAAGGAGACAGTAAGAGTGCCTACTTTATAGGTTATTATGTGAATCAAATGAGTTAACCAATCGATCAGTGCCTGGAAAATAGCAAACTTTATAAATGTTAGCTTTGTTGTTGTTATTTATCAAGACCTGTGCTAGGCCCTGGGGACGATGGCAAACAAGGTAGACCAAGTTCCTGTCTTTATGAAGTTTATATTCTGGAGGAGGAATAAAAACAAATAGGTAAATCAATCAATAAATATACTTTCAATTTGTGAATTGCTACGAAAAAAATCCCAGCATGATATGACCAATAAATAATAATAATAAGGAGAGGGGCCCACTTTAGACAGGGTGGGCAAGGGGTGTGTCTTAGTTTCCTGGGGCTGCCATAACAAAATACCACAAGGTGGGTGGCTTTAAAGAACAGAAATTTATTCTCGTAGTTCTGGAGGCTAGAAGTTTGAATGCAGGGCATTGGCAGGCCTGTGCCCTCTGTTGGCTCTAGAGGAAGATCCTTCCTTGTCTTTTTTAGCTCCTGGCTTGCAGACAGATCCTCACACACTGTCTTCCCCTGTGTGATCCTGTTTCCATGTCTGTTCTCCCCTTTTATAAAACACCAGTAGAAAGGATTAGGATTAGGGCCCACCTTACTTCAGTATGACTGAACTGATAATGTTTTCAAAGAAAGACCCCATTTCACCAAACAAAGTCACATTCACAGGTACAGGGGTTAGAACTTTAGCATATATTTTGGGGGACACAATTCAACCCATAACAGGGTGTATAGATTGAGATCTGGAGGAGCTCAGTGTCCTTGCAGGGGAAACAGTAAGGACAGAAGCCCCATGGTAGGAACAGACAGAAAGCCAGTGTGACAAGCCCACGGTCATGGTGGGGCTTGAGGGGAGAGGATGGGCAGTGGTGGGAGCTGATGCTGGAGAGATGAGCAGGAGTCATATCATGAAGGGACCTGTACCTTTGATAAGGAGTTTTTATTTTAGTTGGATGGGAAGCCATTGGAGGGTTTTAAAGAGGGCATCCAACTGAGGTTTTGAAAAGATCCCTGTGGCTGCCCTATGGAGAATAAACTCTAGGAGGGCCCACGCAGCAGCAGGGAGACTGGACAGAGCTGGGACAGCTACCTGGGCACAAGTTGATAGTGGCTTAGACCTGGGCAGTGGCTGTGGGGATGGAGAAGAAGGAGCAAATCTGAGCTACTGGAACTCAGAGATGCTGACTCATGCTAACTCTGGTTAGAGAGTCTGATGTATAAACCAGATGCTCAGTTGGTTAATTTTTAATAAGTGGTACAACTCTGAGGCTGAGTGGATATCGTCTCAGCCAGAGTAGGACACCTCTCTGCAGGCCACCCAGATAGAAAGCCACGGCATGTGAAAGCGGCTTAGTGTCCCTGGAAGGCGAGCCAGGGAAGCCAGACTGGTTGCATTGCGGAAGAGTATCAGATGCTGACAACCTGCTGGGGCGGTCCCCAGGCCAGATTAAATGGGCATCCGGGACCTCTCCAGCCCCTCTCCTCCAGACAGAGCTAGTGTGGGCACTGTCAGCATTTACTTCTCTGGCTGACTTTTTCCCTTTCTAATCCCTTGTCAGTCTGGCCCTGCTGGCCTCTGTCTCTTCGAACATCTCTTTCTCTATCCATTCTGGCCGGGCACTTCTGAACTCCTGGTTCTTAGGCCATTCCTCAGTGCAGCTTCCCATTACTGCCTGTAATTATAGAGCCTACTTCTCAGTGTTGTTTTATTGGGTGCATTCCATGCTGAGTGCTCTCTCTACATTATTTACTGAATCTCCATCATCACCCTGAGAGGGAGGTGAGGCAGCTGAGGCTCAGAGACGTGAAATCACTTCCCAAGGTCACAGAGGCAAGTAAGTGTCAGAGCTGGGCTTTGGGTCTAGGTCAGCCTGACTCCAAAGCTTGTGCTCTTAATCACTGAGCAGTGGGACCCCTGCTCTGCTGCCCCTCGAGGGCTCCATGAGGTGACTATGTGTGAAGCCCCAGGGCCTGGTCCGCAGTGGTGCTCAGTGATGGAGCCTTGTCCTTCTCCAGCAGAGAAACAGTTCTGACTCTGTAGGGCTGCCCGCACCACCCTCAGCTCTTCATCTCTCCCCAGCTGTCCTTCTGCCAGGCTGTTAGGAGCCCACCTAACTTTACAGCTTCTCATTCTTAGGTATCAGGATTGCAAGGTCTCCTCACTGTTCCCTGCACAGCCCCACTTATTCCCATCTTGGGTGTTTGTCCACGGGGTCACTCAGCCCAAATGCCCTCCCCGCCATCACCTGTCTAAATTTTCCCTTTTATTTAAACCTAACTCTGCCCTCACTTTCCGTTCCCTGGCCTATAAGCATATTTGGTAACTCCCTGCCACACTGACCTCCAGGTCTCCCAGCTGTTCTGAGAGGCTGAAACATGCACTGGCAAATCTAAATCACATCCTGCCTGGGTGTTAAGTGTTTCCTGGGTAAATCTCCTCCTTCCGTTTTGGCAGTGAGCACTGCACGGACTAGCACTTGCTTTCCCCCTGGGTCTCCTTAGTGGTGGGGCCACCCAGTGGGCTCCGCCAGGCTGTGTGACCTGGGGCCTGGGCAGAACCTTGCTTACATGGCAGGCTGTGCCAGGAGCCAAGACTGGGTTCTTAGCCTGCCTTCTGTAGCCTAGTGAGAGAACCATGCTGTTATCCCTGAACTTGTGAAATAAGGGATTTCATCATGGGTTTAAAAAAAATAATAATGTTATTTTTCTTTGTAGTTCATTAAAATTATTTTTAACCTCTGCTTTTTTTTTTAATCATTCAAGGAATCTCCAAGTATAGTAGCGAACTCAAGAACTACAGCTAAACAGATAAAAGAAAAAATTAATAACTTGTTCTCCTGCTACCCAGAAATAACCATGGTTAATACTTTGCTGAATTTTCTGTATCCGTGTAGTGTATTTTGTGCTATTGATCAGAATAGGATCAATCGATACAAACTGTTTTGTATTATGCTTTTTTTTCACTCAAATATTTTCCATGACATTATTTTTTACATCATTGTTTTTCTACTCTAGAGAGTGAATGAACCATCATTTATTTAAGGAGCCCCTGGTCATGGGGTTCAGTGGTGGCTCATGCCATCCCTTGGCTCTCAGCCTGGCCTGAGTGTTTTCTCCTTTGAGGGGGTTCTGTTGGGGTTGGCTTGGGGCAGCAAATGCAGTGGGAAGAATAATGGGCTTGGAGTTAGGATCTGAGGAGTCAGGAGGCAGGGCGGGGTGGCGGGTGGTGGTGGGAGGAACCAGGGAAGACCTATCTGAGGAAATGACTATCACTTAAGTCTCTTTTGCTCCCTGGGTCTCACCTGTGAAAGAAAAGGAGTAGATGCAATGATCTCAAAAGACTGTTGCAGCTGGAAGCATGAGGTATTCACTGCCAGCAGGCTCTGCTGGAGACCTGGGCAGAGGAGGAGCTGGATATTTAAGATTGCTCTCTTCGTTGCTTCCAGGGAGATTGAGGCCCAGGAAAGGTTCAGAGTGTGGGCTGAACACAGACTGAGGCCATCTGAGGGAGAGAGGAGGAGCTGATATGCCAGGCCCCTGTGCTGGGCCCTGTTCCTCCAGACTGCCTGGGCCCACGTGGATCCTGTGGATTCCGCTTCTCACAGCAGAAAACATACTGATTAGTCTGTGAATCCCTCCCCCACCACACACACACTATTTTTTTTTTTAAGCAAAATTAAGTAGGCATCTATTTTAAGAGTTGTTGCCTATAGGCTTTATATGGCATAACGGCCAATGAATCCCTAAGTGCAGGCTTAGAAAAGATCCTGAGGCAGGCAGACAAGTCTCAATTTGACTCTAACTGAGCTCACCTTGAGCAGCTCTTGTTGCTTTGTGTCTTGGCATAAAAAAAAAAAAAAAGTCGGCACTTATTGTCACAGAAACGATGGAGAGCCTTTATTTAACTATGGCTTTAAGTCATACCTGTAAAGTCCAGGGTGATAACATAAGTGGAAAACATTTCTGGATGGAGATGAGGCAATGGGGACCAAGGCCTTTCCTTCCTGATCTGACTTCTGAGCAGCATCAGTGACAACAGACCCTCTTACTGGTACTCTGAGCTTCCATTTACAAAGCACCACACTCATTATCCACTCCGTGGGGATTGAGGATGCTCTTGACTTGTCCCAGGTCCTAGAGCTCTCATGTGGCTGAGGGGGGTGCTCAGGGTGACTTTTCACCTGCTGCTGTTTCCTATGGGCTGGGCTGGTGCCCCCTGGGACCCAGGAAAACTGAAGAAAAAAAGGAAGTGTGGGGCAGGGGACCTGGAGCAAGTGGGTAGCCCAGGGTGAATCTGTCTGTCTACCCACTGAAGGGCTTCCATAGTGGATAGAAGCAGGGTAAGGGGACCTGCCTGTCTAGTCTGGTTTGTTTTCATTTAATACGATGGATTTAGAGGAGAGTCTAATCTCAGGGGTGAGGGCTCCCTACCTACTTTTCTGTTCCCCTGGTTTTAGCTCCAAATTCTTTTCTGGGGTTTGGGATCAGAGATGGGTGCTCTTGCCCCCCTCTCGCTCTCTTTTTTTTCTTTAATTGTGGGTTGAAAAAGTATTTGTTCATTAAAAAAAAAAAACAAATAATACCAAAATGTATAAAGTAAAAAATGAAGTTCCCTCTCTTATCTCCCCCGCTTCCTACAGAACTTTCTTTTTTTCCTTTATTCGCTTCTGAATTATTAACCCCTTATTTTTTTTTTAAGAGCTATGGCTGCAAACCATAAAGGTTTGCAGTTCAAATCTACTAGGCGCTCTTTGTAAACTCTGTGGGGCAGTTCTACTCTGTCCTATAGGGTCGCTATGAGTCGGAATTGACTCGATGGCAATGGGTTGGGTTTGGTTTATTAACAGTTTGATAAGTATCCTTTCAGATCTTCTACTGCATGTGTATAAACACAAAGATATGTTGTTGAGGGTATTGTTCTGTTCTTTAAATGTAAAAATGGGACCATGCTTTTCTCTCTCTCTCCCTTTCTGTCTCTGCAACTTGCTTATTCCAACAGAGTAGCTGGGCAATGGGTCCTTGTTTCTCTCTGAAATCTGCTCATCTCTTCCAAAGGGAAAATGATAAGAATAGCCTATCCCAGAGTTAATTGCTCTAAGTCCCTCATTTTTCAGATGAGTCCCAGAGCGGTGAAGTGACTGCACCATTTGTGGCAGACCCAGAGTCTAGGCCCAGTTCTAGAACCCTGACTTTTATATCTTCAGGACTGTGTATTTTAAAAAGTGCCTGCCCATCATTTTCCTTTTGGATCCAACCTTACACCATCCCTGTGAAGCCAGTGGGGCTGCAATTATTGAGGTTAGGGGCATGAAGAGGCTTCCCTGAGTTCAATGCTGAAAGTCCCGGGAGCTCAGGGATCTTTGGTTGAGTTCAGTTCACCCAGTGTTTACTGAGAGGCTGCCCTGTGCCAGGTGCTGTGGTCGTAGAGACAGCCTGGCAGAGGGACCTGCCTGGAGGTGGTCACAGGCTGCCCCTTGTGTTCCTGGGGGCTCCCTGGAGAGACTTTCATTATCCCTAGGAAGGGCCTAGATTCCAGGCCTGGGCCAAGGGATTGGGATCCCTGAGAAGCTGTGGGCACCGGGTGGGAGGGGGGCCTGTGACCTCACTGCCACCACTAACTCTCACTTCTCACGACTCTCTCCTCATCCCCACTTTCTCTGTCCCTCCCTCCCTCCTACTCTCTGTGGCCCTTTGTCCATTTGTCTCCATCTGTCTCTCTCCACGTGTGGTTCCTGCCCGTCTTGCTCTGTCACGCCATCGCTGTCCCTCTCCCCTGTCACATGCTCTTCTTCATGCCAATGCAGGCGTGCTGGTCACCATGACAACAGAGACAGGCCCCGATTCTGAGGTGAAGAAGGCTCAGGAGGAAGCCCCGCAGCAGCCTGAGGCAGCCGCTGCTGTGACCACCCCTGTGACTCCTGCAGGCCACGGCCACCCAGAGGCCAACTCCAATGAGAAGCATCTGCCCCAGCAGGAAACTCGGCCTGCTGAACAGGTGGGTGGCTGAGAGCACCATGGCTGTCCTGGTCAGAGTGTGCTCAGCATGGGGCATCCCTCTTCTGACCAGCCTGGACCAATTCTATTTCCTCAAGAGGGAAGAAAGAAGGAAACTAAGATTTATTAGTGGGCTTTCGTATGTCGAGCACTATGCTAGGGTCATTGTGTTTGTTTTTATAATTAATTCTCCCAAACATAAGAGGGTAACTATTAATTTTACCATTTTACACTTGGGGAAACTGAGGCCTGGCAGGATGAAATGAGTTACCCAAAGTCACATTGCCATAAAGTGACAAAGAGAAGTCAAATCTAGATCTGATTTTTAAAACCGGTGTTCTTTCAATTGTATGTTCCTACCCCTTAAGCCCATCCATTCTGGTTTGGCAAACCCAGTATAACCCTAGAGCAAAATTCATCACCTTAAAGTTACAAGGGATTTGAGGAATCGTCTAGTAGCTACCTCCCTTAATTCAGGACAGGCCCAGAGAGGCACAGGGACTTAGTCAAGGTCACTGAGGGAGTCAGCGGCAGAGTTAGGACTAGTGGGCAGGGTTCTGGACTCCCTCCTCTTCCATTAGATCAGTCCACAAACTGCCAACCTCATGCTAGACCCAGTGACAGACCAGAGAAGGAGGAGACAAGATGGATGCTCTGATAATTCACTCACTGTCCTGGGGAGCCAAGACAGCTCTGGCTACTGGGCCAGTTTGGTTTTATGGGATGCTTCCCAGTAGTCTGCTGGGAAGAAGTGGACCCCTTACATAAGTTGACCCCATTGCACATGGATGGTCTGGCTCTCCTACATATACCACCCATAGACCCTGATTGTCCTGTGAGTCTTGGAGGGTAGGCCAGTGCCTCTCGTTTTAGGGCCCATCTCAGCTCAGCTGCCTTCTTATTATTTCTAATATGTATGAAAGACCATAGCTGCAAGCTCACTGACCAAACTCTTCCCTTGATTGAACCTACAGAGCCTAGACATGGAAGAGAAGGACTACAGTGAGGCTGATGGCCTGTCAGAGAGGACCACACCCAGCAAGGCTCAGAAATCGCCCCAGAAGATTGCGAAGAAATACAAGAGTGCCATCTGCCGGGTCACTCTGCTCGATGCCTCTGAGTATGAGTGTGAGGTGGAGGTAGGGGAGCGCTCAGTACCTGGCTGGCTGGCCTCAGAGGGCCAGGGCAGGGTTCTATGTGCACTCAGCCTGGCCAAGCCCAGAGGGCATCCATTCTTCATGAAGTCCTGGACCGACTGCAAGATCCCTGTAGAGATGACCTGGCTGGTCCTCCTTTGTACAGATGGCAGCACTGAGGCCCAGAGAGGGCTGTTATAAATAAAATTAGACAAGGCACAGGGCTAGTGCCAGGGAAAGGTTTCTCGGGGTGGCTGTACCTTGGCAAGCATGCCACCATCTAAGCACTATTTACAGACTGGTGAGCAAGCTCAGGCTTAGGAACTGGGC
Source organism: Loxodonta africana (assembly GCF_030014295.1). Lineage (NCBI taxonomy): Eukaryota > Metazoa > Chordata > Mammalia > Proboscidea > Elephantidae > Loxodonta > Loxodonta africana. The sequence goes on from NC_087365.1 coordinate 35,361,752, forward strand.
TTTTCTATCTCACCCTGAAGAGACTAATGTTTAAACTAGAATTGTTTATTTACTGAATGGAAAGAGAGGTCCTTCCTTTCTTGTGATCCCTATAAGCCATCCAGGGTACCCCCTCTAGTCTGTAGGCCAAATGAGTCACCTGAGAGTTCCGTGAGAAATGTGTTATCCAGGTGTAGGGAGGCAGCCCAGTGGGAGGATGTTCTTACCTAGGCTGTGTAGAAACCCCGGTGGCATGGCCCTGTACCACTGTGGGTACTAGGGCAGGTGCCTCCTCTCTGGGGTGGGCCTTTTGGCCCCATATTTAGTGTCTTCCCTTACTGTATAGACTCAGACTCACACCCTAGTTTCTGAAGCATCACTTGCCCCCTCTGAGCCCTTATTCCCTTAACAATTTCACCCCAGCCTGGCCCTTCTCCGTGTGTATGGAAGAGTTCAGAGGTGGTCTCACTACTGAGATTTACAGGAGCTACCTCCCTTTCTCCCCTGTGCTCTGTTTTGAAGGGATGTGACTTACTTCTGAGCCTTGGGAAGCTGAATCCCTCTTCTCTGTTGTTTTTTTGTTCGTTTGGTTGGTTGGTTGGTTCAGTTTTGTTTTTTTTTTTTTTTGTTGTTGTTGTTTATTCGTTTCTTCTGTAGAAGTGTTCCAGAGTAAATACCTTCCCTACTATGGTCCTGGTGCAAAAGAGAGGAATTCCTTCTTACCTTTTTCTTCCCACCCACACCAGCCCCAAGATGCTATTTCAGCCTGGCCTAGAAGAGGGTAGAGGGCTTGGCTGAGGCCAGGTCCACTCTCTCTGATGGACTTCTCCAGACTCAGGAATTCCCTGACTTTCCAAAGCTGCTCTCTACAGTCAGGCTGGTCCCAGGCCCTGGTGGCCTAGACAGACCTCACAAGGACCTCGCTCTCTCTTTGGAGTTCCCTGCCTCTTTGAGTAGTGACTCCTTCATGTTCCCCTTGCCCTGTGATCCCTCTGTTGGTACTTGCCTTTATACCTGTGGGTTTGAAATATCCAGACAGTGTTTGGATTTTGTCATTCTGAATCCTTAGGACTAAATAGTGGTTCAGAGAGGTACAAAGCCTGATTAGAGGTGGGGTCTGGGGAGAAGGTGGCTCTCTACATCCAGTTAAGGCTGATTTTGGCCCCCTGAACCTCTTTAAAAACCCCACTACTGTATTTTTGTGCCAATAACGTGCACATTGCATGTTTTTGCCAACTGCACAACCCCCTCGTGCATTATTTTCCTAACTGTTCTGTGTACGTTATATGTGTAGGCACATTATTTATGTAGGTGCATTATTTGTGGGAAAAAAATATGGTACCTGCCCAAGTAGAAGGTGGCACTCCAAGTTGGGCAGCCCTTGATTTCATTCAGATGTAGTGTAAGGGAAGTGGCTGGGGAAAGGAGAGTCATACTTTGAGTCCTAGTCCTTCCCCTTCTTCACTTGCCCACTTCTCTCATATTTCAGGGAGGTCTTTTCTTCCTTTCACACCCAAAGCTTAGGACCTTGATTTTATGCTCCTTGTCCTAAATGGTCATTATGAGTTAGAATCAACTTGATGGCAATTGATTTAGTTTTTTTTTTTTTTTGGTTTTGGGTCTAAGTTAAAAAAAAAAACAACCTAACCTGTTGTCGTTGAGTCGATTCCAACTCATAGGAACCCCATAGAACAGAGTAGAACTGCTCCATAGGGTTTCCAAGGAGCGGGTGATGAATTCAAACTGCAGAGCTTTTGGTTCAAACTGCAGCCAAACTTTTAACCACTGTGCCACCAGTGCTCCAGATCTCAGTTAGCCTCCTATAATTTGTGTAATGGAAGAAGAATTAATCACTTCTCATACCACTATCCCAGTTTCCTCCCAACCAAGTCCAAGGTCTGGAAGGACCCCAGCAGATTTGGAAGAAAGTAGTTGATAAGCCGGATATTAGTGTCACCCCCAGGATCCCTTTGGACTTGAAGAGCAGAGCCAGGGGGAGGTGGGTGGCAGAAGTGCTAAGGTCCTCTCTAGACCAGAAGAACTCTTGGGGGTTTTCTTGAATTGTCCTGGTAGAGTTCTGGTTATCTTCCTGCCCCACCCTAAGGTATGTTCTGACCTCACAGCGGCTCTGTTCTCCTCTTCAGAAACATGGTCGGGGCCAGGTGCTGTTTGACCTGGTCTGTGAGCACCTCAACCTCCTGGAGAAGGACTACTTTGGCCTGACCTTCTGTGATGCCGACAGCCAAAAGGTACCTGGGCTAGCTAGGGAGCAGGCCTGGGCAGGGAAGGTCTGCTCTGGGGGTTAGACATCTTCCTGTAGACTGCATAGTCTTGGCCACATCCCGTGGCTTCCATCAGCCTTCAGATCTTCATTAGGCACCTACTATTTGCATGTGCTCAAGGTTCAACCAGGCCTATCCATCTTCCAGTTCTCTGCCCCTGTCCCCAATCTGCTCCCCATGGCATTACTTCCTTTCTTGGTGACCCATAAGTCACCCCCAGATGGGTATTTGGAGAGCCGTGGCTTGGCTACTTGAGTTTCCTGGGGGAACTGAGGAGCTTCCACCCCAAGTCCCTCTTCCCCACCTTTGGGAAGCTCTTGCCCGAGTTTCCTCCTTTCTGGCAGTTCCACATCAGCTGCATGATCTCTTCACCTTGGCTGCCTCAGGGAAATGCCAGCCCCAGGACTCTAGGTCCTGAGCCTTGCGGTGAATCCAGGTCTCATTCCCTTCACCTCTCAGTCCTAAGGAAAAGAGGCCAGAAAGCTCAGCCAGGGAAGGATGTTCCCCACTAGGAGCTGTCGATGAACCCATTTCAGGGTGTTTTTCCTAGCCCTATCTGGGCCCTCTTCTCCATCTTCCCTCTAAAGAACTCTGTCTTCTCTTTCAGAACTGGCTGGACCCCTCCAAGGAAATCAAGAAGCAGATCCGGAGTGAGTGGCTTACTGTGGTTGGAGATGTGGTGGTAGGGAGCTGTGGCTCCAGGCCTCTGAGGGCCCTAACTGTAATGCTCCCTTCTGCTTTGGAAAGTATATTCAGATCCATGAGTTCATTTGTTCTGCATGTTAAATCTTGTGGAAGGCAGGGAAGGAATTGCTACTTACCACTGTTTTATAGATGAGGAGTCTGAGGCCCAAAGAAGAGAAATGACTGACCACAGTCACACGATACGTTAGCAGAGAAATCATAAACTCATTCAGGCATTTAGGATGTCAGCCCTAGAGAGGACCTGCAGAGTTATCTAGGACAAGGGGGCAAACAGGTGACCTGAACATAGCCACTCTCCCAACCAGGGCTGGTGAAACATCAATATTGAATGACCTTTTATGGAATTTAGCCTCAGAATCTTTGTCCACATAGCACTCTAGGCCACTGCCAACTGACAGGCATTAAAATGTCAGGTGAAAGCTGTTCCCACTGCTGATCTTAGCCAACTTTTGTCTTTAGAGATGGGGTGATTAAGGCCCAGAGAGAGGCAAGTTATTAGCCCAATATCACAGGATGAAATATTGGCAGTCAAGCTGTGAGCACTGACCTCCCAGCATCACCCTGTGCTCTTTTTGAGGCCTGGGGTGAAGGCAGATAAGCAGGCCTACAACCTGTCCTTTCTGGTCCAGAGAGAAAAGACATGTTGGGAGGAATGAGGCAGTGTTCAAATGGCAGAAGGTGGAGGTAGGTGGCCTCAGAAAGGCGATGTGGAGTAGGTAGAGACCTTGAGGCAGAAATGCCTCAACTGTGGGCCTTTCCCTTGTTGTGATTGGTCTCCCCTGGACTCCCTGTTCCCCTGGCTAGAAAGCTATAGCTGAGCTTGTTGCCATGACAGCAGGCAGCTAGGCCCAGGAATGCCTGCTGACTCTGTGGGAGGGGGCTCAAGGAATTCTTTCTGTAAGTTCCTGTCAATAGGCAACAAAGAGGCAGGCACACAGACAGAGTGTGCTCCTTTGGGGTTGACAGGATCCTAGGGCTGGGCTCCAGGCTGTCTCCCAGAAGCCCCAGGCCAGCTGGGAGGCCTGCCTCTCATGCCTGAAAGAATTGGAACATATACAGGCAGCTGAGTGTGCAGTGTTTGATAAGAACCAGGGGCTTGGAAAAAGAGAAGCAGCTAGACAGAATCGTAGGGCCCCAGCATCCCTCCCCAGGACAGCAAGTCTGTCCCTCTTTCTCCACAGCCCCTGTCAGCACAACTCAGGCTTTGTGAATGCTTCTTCCTTGTGGGCCACCTCAAGTCTTTGATGAACAGCCCTGATCTTTAGCAAGTGCCTCCTTCAGTAGAGCGGCAATCTCTATCACCACTCCTTTAACTTCCACCCACCCCTCCTAGTTCTGCCTTCTGGGATCCCGATGGAGCCATTTTTTTGTCTCCTTTCTTTTCCTTGTGCTATTCCCTCAGTCTTTTGAAGGTGGCACCATGAGTCTTTGTGTCCTGGACTTCAGAGTTGGGTATACTCACTCCCAAACCTCGACACCCATCACCTAGGACACTGGAGGCAAGTCTGCCACCTCTCTTGGCCCCTGTTCCCCCTCATCAAGTAGATTAGGAATTCCTGCCTCATGAGATGAGTGTAACAGTTAAATGATGTGTATATGGACAGCCCCTGACACATGGTAGGTGCTCAGTAGATGTAGTTTTCTTCTTCTTGCTTCACCGAGGCAGCATGGTAGGGTGGTTAAAAGGACAAATAGATGCTGGGGCCCGACTGCCTGAGTTTGAATCCTGGGTCTGCCACTACTTCTTGTGTTATTTAACTGTTCTGAGCTTCAGTTTCCTCATCAGTGTATAATGGGGGTAATGATAGTTCTTTCCTTGAGGGTTGTTGTGAGGATTAGATGACTTATTATGTACAAAACATATAACATATAAAACATATAACAGTGCCTGCACACAGCAGTGCTAAGTATGTACTGGCTATTATTATTATTTCTGAGACAGGGACTGTTTTCCCTTGGTGTCAGTTGTGGTCACGAGCCTGGGCTCCGAGGTCAGATGACCACGGTTTAGATCCCTGTTCTCTACCACTGACTGGCTTAGTGACCCTGGGAGAGTGATTCACCTCTCAGAATCCTCATGTACAAAAAGGAAAGTCTGCCTCAGGATGATCATGAAGATTAAATTCCTATGTAAAGTTCTTAGCAAAGTGACTAAAAAAAAACAAAAACAAAACCTGTTGCCAGTTGAGTTGATTCTGACTCATAGCGACCCTATAGGACAGGGTAGAACTGCCGCATAAGGTTTCCAAGGAGCGACTGGTGGATTCAAACTGCTGACTTTTTGGTTAGCAGCCATAGCTCTTAACCACTGCGCCACCAGGGCAGCACTTAGTAAATAATCCAGTACATGACAGCTATGTGGTGAAGATGGTGATGACCACAGAGAAAAGGAAGGTGGTGACAACATGGCTTGCATACCCTTCATGACCACAGCCATGTCCTGGATTTGGCCTCCCTTTGTCAGGGGCCTTTTTAGGGCATGGAACCCAAAATATCCTAGGGCTCTAGGAGTGGCCTGACCACAGTGGAGTTGGGAAGGGGCTTTCCTTGCTTTGGATTGTAGATCTACATTAATTTTGCCCAAGGCTCATTCCTCTTTCCTCTCTCTCTCCCTCTTTCTGTCTCTAGTTCCCTCTCTCTCTTTTTTTCTCCCTTTCCTCCCCTCTCCTCTCCCTTTCTCTCTCCCCTTCCCTCTCCCCTCCTCTGTTTGGCCTTCCCCTCCTTCTCCTCTCCCCTTTTTCTCTCCCCTCCCCTCTTTTCCTTCTCTCCTCTCTCCTTTCTCTTAAGCAGTCTTTCACTTCTTTTGGCTCACAGAGCTTGTTTCCGGCTAAAACTTTAGCCTTTATTCTTACCTATACCTTAGTATAAGTGTACCATTGATTTTTCACCTCTAAATGCAGAGATTAACATTTATCTCTGTAAAGTGTCCTTTGTTACTTTTGACCCAGCCTTTTTGCCTTTTAGATTTTTTTAATAATCCAATTCTGCCATCTGACATAGAGTTGACATAGTACAAGACAGTGTTTGTCAAAGTGTGTTCTCAGGAACACTAGTCTGGTAGGATGCTCTGTGAAAAAGGATAGATACAGCAAGTCAAATGACTCTGGAAACTCTTGAACACCATGTCTTCTTTAAAGAAAGCCAGTGCACAGTAGCACAGTGAGGGCTCCGAAGAGTCCACAGACTTTAATGTGACACTTTACAGACTTCTTTTCCCCACATTAACATGCTATGGCTTAGACATTCATGTCGAGGAAGGAACTGGGGCTGCGGAGCCAGGTGGCCTGACCTTGAACCCCAGGATTGCCACTTCATAGCTGGGAGACCTTGGGTTGGCCACTTCACTGTTTGGGCCTTAGTGTCCTCATCTGCAGAATGGGGATAATCATAGAACTAAACTCACCAAGGTTTAGGGAAGCGATGTTTGTAAAGTAATTAACAGTGTGCCCAGCATACAGTGTCAGTTTTCTTTCTACCTCCCTTTCTACTACTAGCACACAAATCTCAACCTGGAACTCAGCTTTCTCATCTGATAGGTGGTTATAATGTTCTAGCCTGGCCTCCCTGATGGATTGTCCTGAAATTATAGATAAAAGACTTCGGGAAACTGTCCATAGGATGGTGCGTCTGGGCCACCCACTGGAGTAATGGGGCCTCTCTGATCTCTCCCTATCTTTTCCTCACAGGTAGCCCATGGAATTTTGCCTTTACAGTAAAGTTCTACCCTCCTGACCCTGCCCAGCTGACAGAAGACATCACGAGGTAAGGGCTGTGTGAGGAGGCAGGCATGCTGGCTGTATGTGACCATGGATGAGGGCACCTGGCCCTGGGAGACCTGGGGTCGTGGATGACAACAATGGCAAGCTCAGATGCTTACTGAGACCAGGCAGGCAACATCAACAAAGACAGTAGGCAATGCAAACACAGTGGTCAGTGGCAGCTGACCTTTGACCTCAGAGGAGGACATATCACAGGGAGCAGACTGCTGTTCAGCTCTGGGCAGTCACTGCCACGAGAGAATGAGGAGCCATCGTTGAAGACGCTAGAATTTGGGAGTGAAAATCACAGTTTTTAAATGTCAACAACTAATTCAAACTTTTAAAAGACATTGTGTGGGCCATCTCTGGATGGGACAAACCAAACAATCTGAAGGCTGATGTGCTGGGTGGACCACCAGTTTGCAGCCTGGGGGAGAGGAGGGAGTAGGGTGCAGGTGCCTTTGCACATGGGCACGTGGGCCTGGATGCTGCTCTGTACACACGTCAGGCATGTGGAGGGCACAAGAGGCTTGTGACCTCCCGTCAAAGCACACAGGCTGCTGAGGTGAACGTGGATTGGGTGTGCAGTCCCATTGTGCTTCAGGGCCATATGTTAGAAGGTCAGGGAGATCAGAAAGGGGTGCAGAGTGGCTGCAAGGAGGCTTCACCCTGGGGAGGGACAGAAATACACTTCAGGATGGAAGCTTCCATGGGGCTGATCCTGCCTCTGAAAACCAGAGGTCCTTCTCTTTATTTAAGTCTTTTCCAAAGAGATAGTCTCACTTCATGATATCCCTGGACTATGTCATCTGTGTGGTGGGCCTTACACGCCCTCTAACCATAAGATCTGAAGGATTGGAATTATTTCTGCAGCAAGGGAGAGGCTACTAAGCCAGCCTCCATCTCCCACCCGGGTCCCTCTTTACCGTCAGCTGCCTCTTTGCCAGGCAACAGGCCAAGGTCAAGATGCCTTGGAAGATAAGACAGATTGTCCCTGGGACAGACAGATCAGGCCCAAGGCCTTGTCCTCATTAGTCCTGCTCTAAGCCTTAAGGTTATCCGCTTGGGTCCAAGGTGGTGGCAGCAGGATCTGAATTCCATTCCCAAGAGGCCTGAGAGCTTTAGACCAGCACAGCCCCCATCCCTCAATCGCTGGGTAGCTGCACCAGTAGCTCTGGCCTTGTCCACTGGTACCTCTCTTTGTGCCAGTCCCTGGGTACCTGGCTTTCAGGGACACCAGAAGGGAAGTTAGCCCTGCCCAGCATGGATGGCCCCACGGGGGCAGGGCAGTGATAGCAGCTGATTTAGTTAAAAATAGGGCAAAAATAAATTGGTCCAGCTGACAAATCGATTGAAATGAAAGATTGGTCAGAGTGTTTGACAGTGATTACTGAATTTTTAGACTTTTAAGCAAAATGCCCATAAGCCCATATCATGCCTTTGATATTTAAGCTGCCGCTGCTGATTCTGAGCCTACACCTCATCCCTGATCACACTGAGGCCACACGCACCTATTGCTTGAGCTTCAATTCTGACTGCAAAGTAATATCATGGAACACTAAAAATGATGCTAAGTAAAGCCACTTAAAAGGAAAAGAAATAGGCAATTGAAAAAACAGTGAAACCCAGCAGAACGGACAAGGAGGCATAACTGGCTGGAAGTGAAACTTTTTTTTTTAAACACAGAATAACCGAAAAAGCAATAAAAATTGCTTTAAGTGGTTAAAAAAATTGTAAAATCATCCAAGTGTGCATAAAAGTGATAAAAAATCATGACCTGGTGGTTGAAAATGTTTCTTTCAAGCCAATTTGTTTTTAGACAATTCACTTAGAAGCTGGAGGCAAAATAAAAAAGTCTCAGGAATGCATTGGCAAACAGGTCCACCCAGGCTGTATAAATATGGTTAAAGGAATGAGGCAGAGCCACATAGGCTGGCATAGAACAGCTGTAAGGCTTGTAGTGGGTATGAAAAAGCAAGGTATAGACTCAGATGTAGCATTTAATACCATTTATGTTTTAAAAACCACCCTGAAATCAAAACTATATACATCTCTGTATGTCTGTAGAGGAAGAAATGTCTAGAACACCATACCAGTAAGAGTGGTGACCTCTGGGGAGGGGATTAGGAATAAGAATGGGCATCAAAGAGAAATTTAGAGTCATCTCTAAAGTTTGCAGTTTTTCTACAATGAAACTATACTAATTGTGTAATTTAAAATATGTGAAATTTTTAAAAAATGGTCAAACCAGCAAAGTAGTCCTGTTTAGCCAAAAATGAGTTAGATGTTCAAAATGCTCCCAAAGTAGGAAAAATCACTAAAATTTGAACAAAAATGCTTAAAGTCATGTGAAATATTACAAAACCATCTCATAGGACACACACAAATGATCAACACATGAAATGCCTGTAAACCAAACAAACCAAACCCACTGCCGTCGAGTCGATTCCGACTCATAGCGACTGCCCCATAGAGTTTCCAAGGAGCACCTGGAGGATTTGAACTGCCGACCTCTTGGTTAGCAGCTGTAGCACTTAACCACTACGCCACCAGGGTTTCCTGAAATGCCTGTAGCTAGGAACATTCCTTCTCTCTTGAGCTGTGTGTTGACCAGTTTGGTTCTGATGGGTTGATGGGCAGCCATGCTTGGGGACGGCATCTAGGGAAGGAGTGGGGCCCTATCCCATGCCCTCTCTCCCCTATCTCCAGATACTACCTGTGCCTGCAGCTGCGGGCAGACATCATCACAGGCCGGCTGCCCTGCTCCTTTGTCACACATGCCCTACTGGGCTCCTACGCTGTGCAGGCAGAGCTGGGTGACTACGACGCCGAGGAGCATGTGGGCAACTATGTCAGTGAGCTCCGCTTCGCCCCTAACCAGACCCGGGAGCTGGAGGAGAGGATCATGGAGCTACACAAGACATACAGGTGAGAGGACCTCACCCCAGGGCCTTCCCTGGCTCCTTGGCTGGTTGGTTAGAACCTTCCTTGCAGCCGTGAAGGTCTTAGGCCTCTAGATGTGCTGTAACAACCCTGCCTGACTTTGCCCTTAACTTGACATGTGTCTGAGAGCAAATCACTTCCTTTCACTGAGTCTTTGTTACATAACCAGTCTTCAGTTACGCCTTCAGTATTTCTTACTTCAAGTACCTTGGTTAGTTCAGCTGTTTGGACTAGTTTATTCTTACTCCCAGCATGCATCATCTGTTGTTCAGGCTTATATCCAACAGGACTGGAGAAAATAAAGGACAAAAAAGCACATGAAACTTCATCATCATGTTGATATTTATAACTATAAACAATGAAGTGAGGTTGTCATTCAGGTAGTTGGTCTTTAAGTTCATCTGCTGAAAGGCCCTCAAGCTCCCCATTCAGTACCACCAGGCGTTTATCTTTGTCAGTATTCACTATAATGGCAGCATTGTTGGTTTCTTTGCAAAAATGAAACTTTCTCAGCTTTTCCACTAAATCTTCAGCAACATCACAAACCACCAAACAATCACTTGTTTTCCCTTCAGCTGTCAGTTAAGTTTCTGTCAAATAGGAATGAAGTAACCTCCTGTGTGACCTTATATGACCCCTTTGGGCCTCAGTCTTTTTTGCTCCTATAGGGGTATGATAATTCCCTGTCTTTGGCCTCTAAGAATCACTTTCTTTATCTGTCAACTGTGTGTCTTTGTGTAAATGTTCTGATGTCTGCACCTTGGCATAAAGTTCAGGAATTTGGACTCTCAAGCCAAACTGCCTGGGTTCAGATTATGTCTCTATCACTTTCTAACCAAGGGATCTTGGGCAGATCATTTTACTTCCCTATGTTTTAATTTAGGAGCCCTGGTGGCACAGTAGTTAAGCACTCAGCTACTAGCCAAAATGTCGGTGGTTCAAACCCACCCAGTGGCTCCGCAGGAGGAAGATGTGGCAGTCTGCTTCCATAAAGATCACAGCCTCGGAAACCCTATGGGGCAGTTCTACTCTGTCCTGTAGGTTAGCTATGAGTCGGAATCAACTCGACAGCAACGGGAATACTTCAATTTCCTCTTCTGTACAGCATGGGTACTAATGAAACCTACCTCATAGGGTTGCCAGGAGGACGACATGGCACATATTAAAGGCACACCGTGTTAGCTATTATTGTTGCCATCTGTGAACTGAGCAGCTGAATAGTTGATTATATGGTGGAAAGAACCTTGCTGTGGAGTTAGGAGATAATTAGCTACATGTGTGATTGTGGGCTGCTTACTTAACCTATCTGAGCCAGATTTTTACCTTTATGTGTGCAGCCTTAGATTATCAGTGTTTTAAAACTATCGGTATATGGGACAGGGAAATTCTTCGTTAGGTAGGATGCTTAGCAACCCTGGGCCCCAGGCATTCGATGCTCGAAACACCCTCTCTGTCATTGTAACAGTGAAAATCTCCCTGCCCCCTACACACAAACATTTCCAAATGCCTGCTGTGAAGGTGATACCACCCCCTGAGGGGAACCCCTGGAAGTAAATGATTGTAGGGTCCTTTTAAGCTGGAAGTGCTTTGGGTGCTAAGCCCAGGGTTGTTGTGGGAATTCAATGTGCTAAATGATGTGAAAGTGCGTCCTAAACTGTTAAGTGCTGTGCATATGGGAAGGAATATGGTGATATCTCACTGTTAACGAGGATGAAGAAACTGAAGAGAGCTGTGCCCTTCAGGCTGCGTCTGGAGAGGAGGGCCTGGGCCAGGTGTTGGAGGATCATATACGTGGGATAGAAAACCTCCAGAGTATAATAGACTTGCATGCCAACTCTGATTGGTATTGGCTGCTATAGTATTGTGTTGAGTAGGATAGTGTGACTGTATAGCTGGTTAGCAATGTCCCCCTGGGCCTAGGAATAGGGAGTGGTGGCCTACCTGCCCTCTCTTTGTCATCCCTGGCCTACATAGCAAGAAGTGTTAGGGATTTGCAAGAGTCAAAATAATTCTGAAAGAAGTTCTGATCTGTATGGGCTGGAGAAGTGCTAATGGCTATCCCTTTAATTTGTGTAGCTCTTTTGACGTATAGCACGTTGGCATCTTGTGTCTAGGTGTCCCACACAGCAGCTCAATGAAGTCAACAGGGCAAAGGAAACTGAGGCCCAGAGAATATAAGAGGTAGATGTAATGAAATGCTTAAGAGCAAAAACTCTGGAGCCACATTGTCCAGATTCAAATCCTGGCTCTGTTACTTAATAGCAGTGTGCCCGTGGGCAAGTTATTCAACCTTTCTGTGTCATGGTTTGTATTTACAAAATGGGAATAATAATATTACCTACCTCATAGGGTTGTTATGAGGTTTCAATGAATTAATACATGTCAAGTGCTTAGAACACAGCATATAGTACTCAATAAATGTTTGCTATAACTATGTGTAAAATTTATTCCAAGTTTCCCAGTAGTCAAAATAAAGAAAGAACTTGATTAATTACATAAGTCAGGAGAACGTGACCCAGTCCTCAATGAGACAGTGGTTTCCAATGCTGAATTCTGAGAGGAAAGATATTATATGAGTAATATTTAGCAGCAGCTGGGTAATTATAATGAACCATGTCTTCAGCAATGGTTTCACAGTCATGGAGAAGCAGATTTCATGGCTCAAACTTAACTCAGAGGCAGAATGAGGCAAGAACCCTGTCTCCCAGCTTAGCCCTTGAATACTTCCTGGAGAAAACAAACCTGAGCGTCAGTTTTGGCAGAAGATGGGGATTGGATGGAGTGAAGGAGGGGGCTGGAGATGTACTATCCTGCACTGAGGGCAGAGGGGAAGGACTGTGGAGGCCCAGCCACACTCCTGCTCCAGAACGTTTGCCTTCCTAGAATCACAGGTTCCGATTGTGGCCACCCTCAGCCGGTGGGCCTGGGCCTTTCCCACATCCACCTGTGATCACTTTCTTTCCCTCAGAGGCATGACGCCAGGAGAAGCTGAAATTCACTTCCTAGAGAACGCCAAGAAGCTTTCCATGTATGGGGTAGACCTGCACCATGCCAAGGTACCGCTGGTAGTTGGGCTAGGAGCTGGCCCAGGTGCTTGAGGGTCCCAGGGTTTCCCTAGCATCTGGAAGGTGCCCCTAATGAACGATCAGATCTTTTCAGAAGGCTTGGTATGCCAAACTCTGTGTTATCTCCAACTTGAAGCCTTTTCTATCTTCATTTCTCATTCCTAAAAGAAAGATTCCATAACCCCTTATTTCTGCATGATCTTTATAATTTTCTCTTGTATTATATTTATTTATGAACCTGTTTATGCCACCACTAGATTGGCAGTAACAAGAGGGAAATAAACATTGGCCTTAATTTATTTCTATATCCCTAGCACCTACTACAAGGCACCCTGGTGGCACAGTGGGTAAACACTCGGCTGCTAACTGAGAGGTTGGTGGTTCAAACCCACCAGCTGCTCCATGAGACAAAGATGTGGCAATCTGCTCCTGTAAAGATTACAGCCTTGGAAACCCTGTGGGGCAGTTCTCTGTTGTATAGGGTCTCTGTGATTTGGAATTGACTTGACGGCGATGGGTCTAGCACCTAGCACATGGCCTGGCACCATACCATTAAATGTTTGTTGGATGAATGAATGAATGAGTGATTGACAGAGTAAATGATGGAACAAGTGTGTATGTGAATATATAACTGCATGAATGAATGAAAGACCAAATGAATAGGTGAGAAATCAGTTGGAGAAATTGGTCAGCGAGATTGCAAAATGGGGGCTCTAACCCCGCTCCTGAGGGCTTATTGCCAACAGAGCTCAGGGAGGGATTTTGAGGGTGGGTGGCAGGCTTACCCCCAGGTCTGGACTCCAGGCCTCTCATTTCATGGTCACTTCTCATGTAGGACTCCGAGGGCATCGACATCATGTTAGGCGTCTGTGCCAATGGCCTGCTCATCTACCGAGACCGGCTGAGAATCAACCGTTTTGCCTGGCCCAAGATTCTCAAGATCTCCTATAAGAGGAGTAACTTCTATATCAAGATTCGGCCTGGGGAGGTGAGCCTACCTTGGGGACCCCTCCTCTCTGGATTTGGCTGGAATAGAGTGGACCCTGGTAACTGGGCCTGGACTTTCTCCTGTTCAGGATATGTGGAGAGAGGGTGCTGGTGTTCTGGATAGGGAGAAATCCCTCTTCTGTTGTGACTGCATAGACTTCACACCTTAGGTATGTGCATGCAAACACCCACACAAACACACATGCACACACATACTCACAAGAACATAAAGGTAACCACATGTATGAATACAAAGGCTACACAGACACATGACCATACACACAAAGATATACACCTATACAAATGCGTTTATGTCTACACCTCTTTTTTTCAATCTCCACATCTCACTCATCAAGAAGTCCATTTGGTTCTACCTCTAGAATAAATGTTAACTCATCTGCTTCTCTCCCTCCCGACTACACCAGCCAGCAATAGGAACCATCTCTCACCTACATCTCTACAATGTCCTTCTGTCTGGTCTCCCTGCCTCCATTGTTGCTCCAGGCCATTTCTTTCATAGCTGCTGAGGAAATGTTAAGTCTCTTAAATCAGATAATGTGCTAACACCCCCATCACCACTTCTTTTTTTAAGTTGTGCTTTAAGTGAACGTTTATAAATCAAGTCAGTCTCATACAAAAATTTATATACACCTTACTACATACTCCTGGTTGCTCTCCCCCTAATGAGACAGTACGCTCCTTCTCTCTACCCTGTATTCCCTGTGTCCCTTCAGCCAGCTTTGTCCCCCTGTGCCCTCTCATCTCCCCTCCGGACAGGAGCTGCCCACATAGTCTCATGTGTCTACTCAAGCCAAGAAGCTCACTCCTTACCAGTATGATTTTCTATCTTATAGTTCAGTCCAATCCCTGTCTGAAGAGTAGGCTTTGGGAATGGTTCCTGTCTTGGGCTAACAGGAAGTCTGTGGACCGTGACTTCTGGGGTCCTTCTAGTCTCAGTCAGACCATTAAGTCTGGTCTTTTTATGAGAATTTGAGGTCTGCATCCCACTGCTCACCTCCACCAGGGGTTCTCTGTTTTATTCCCTGTCAGGACAGTCATCGGTTGTAGCCGGGAACCATCTAGTTCTTCTGGTCTCAGGCTGATGTAGTCTCTAATTTATGTGGCCCTTTCTGTCTCTTGGGCTCATAATTACCTTGTGTCTTTGGGGTTCTTCCTTCTTCTTTGCTCCAGGTGGGTTGAGACCAATTAATGCATCTTAGATGGCCGCTTGCTAGCATTTAAGACCCCAGACGCCTCTCTCCAAAGTGGGACACAGAATGTTTTCTAAACAGATTTTATTATGCCAGTTGACCTAGATGTCCCCTGAAACCATGGTCGCCAGACCCTCGCCCCTGCTACTCTGGCCTTCGAATCATTTGGCTTACTCAGGAAACTTCTTCGCTTTTGGTTTAGTCCAGTTGCCCCATCACCACTTCTTGATTAAATCTCCCAGGAACTCTCTGTAGTTCTTAGGCTAAAGTCCAAACCCCTTCTGTAGCCACCTACCTCTCTCACATATCTCTTGCCATATTCCTCACACACATTACACTCCAGCCACTCTGGCCTCTTTGAGATCATTGAATAAGCCAAGCTCTTTCCCACTTAAGCCCTTCGTACTTGCTGTTCTCTCTACCTGAAATTCTCTTCCTGTGTTCTCATGTAGCTAGTTCCTTCTCCATCCTTCAGATCTCAGCTCAAAGATCATCTGTTCAGAAGGCATTCCCTGATCACCCTTTCTGAAATAGCACCCTAGTCCTGCCCCTGCCCAGTTACTCTCTGTCACATTACCCTGTTCATTCTCTTCATAACCCTTATCAGGATCTGAAATTATCTTGTTTACATACTTTTTATCTGAGGACCTCCTTCCCCAGCCAGATGTTCTGTCTTGGTCACTACAGTGTCTCTAGTGCTTAGCACTGGGCCTTTCATAGAGTAAGGGCTCAATAAACTTTGTTCATTAGAGGAATGAATCAATGAATGAATAAGTCACATATTCCTGAGAAGACATTCAGAAAGGATGGAGATTGTGGGCCCCCGCACAATCCTTTGATCCACCCTTCTTGTTTTCCAGTATGAACAGTTTGAGAGCACAATAGGCTTTAAGCTCCCAAACCACCGGTCAGCTAAGAGACTTTGGAAGGTCTGCATTGAGCATCACACATTCTTCCGGTAAGCCTGACCTGAGGATGGGGTAATGGGGGATGAGCCAGAGGCTATGTGCTTGTGTGCATATGTGTGTGTGCATGCGTGCCCCTGCACTGTTTGTGTTTTGTAAGGGGGAAGGACAGTGGGAGGAGCTAATGGGGACTATAGGAAAAGGCCCCTAACTCTCCCCTTTCCCCAAGTTTCTTCCCTTCTGGGCCACTTTGTTTTTTAAATAATATTTTATTGTGTTCTCAGTGAAGGTTTACATAGCAGTTTAGGTTCCCATTCAATAATTTCTACACAGGTTGTTCAGTAACATTGGTTATGTTCTTCATAATTTGTGAACATTCTCATTATTTCCTTTGATTGTTCTATTTCCACTAATCTAGTTTCCCTGTCCCCTTACATTCTAATCTTTGTTCTAAAGTTATTGTTGACCATTGGTCTCATATAGGTGATTTTTTAAAATGATCACAGTACTTACAGGTGATATTCATTATTTTTTGAGCCAATTTGTTATTTAGCTATAAGGTGACCTCAGGGTTTAGTTTCAGTTCAAAGTTTAAGGAGTATTTTAGCACAGTAGTCTTGGCGGGGGATGGGGCGGGGGTCTTCTAGTCTCAACCAGCCCAGTGGGTTTGTCTTTTTATTTTATTTTTTAGGAATTGGGGGTTTTGTTCTGCATTTTTCTCCCATTTTATCAGGGTCCATCTATTGTGGTCCTGATTAGAATGGTCAGTAGTGGTAGCCAGGCACCATCTAGTTCTTCTGGTCTCATCTCGGCCACTTTGAATTTTCATAGTTGGTGGGGCAATGGGATGAAAAGCCAGCTGTAGTCTAGACTTGGGCCTAGCAGTGCAGGTCTGATCGATCTCCCCTCCTCACCTTCATCTCTCCAATACAGGCTGGTGTCCCCTGAACCCCCACCTAAGGGCTTCCTGGTGATGGGCTCCAAGTTCCGGTATAGTGGGAGGACCCAGGCACAGACCCGCCAGGCCAGCGCCCTCATTGACCGGCCTGCACCCTTCTTTGAGCGTTCCTCTAGCAAACGGTACACCATGTCTCGCAGCCTTGATGGAGGTATGCCCCAAGTTGGAGGTGGGGGCAGGTTTTGCAGAATGATGAACAGTGAAGGCAGGAAAGATAGATGCGTTACAGGTTTATTTGCACTGAACATTGTAGCCAGAGAGCACTATAGCACTACAATCTACAGCATCACTTCCACTCAGGATGTGACACTGCCATTTTCTGGTCTTCCCGGTCCCTGAGTCTTGGCCTTTTGGAGTCCTAGGTTCAGCCATGTGGTCTTCTGGGCCTCCTTCACAAGAAGCTTAGCATTTCACAGTTTATCATCATACCTGGAGAATGCTGCATTGTGACTGCAGCGTAGCTGGCAATGCCTTATCTGACTAGAGGCTGAGAGGTTTTCTTCCTGGTCCTTCTTCTGGTTCCATTGGCTCCAGGCTGACTGACATCTAACCACATGGAGCTCTCTGTGGCCCCCATTTCTGTTGGACTGATGGTGCCCTTAACATCAACAAGAACTGGTCCCACATTCCCCTGTATCAAGCAGACCAGGGCTTCTCAAAAAGTGTGGTCCACAGGCCACCTGCATCAGACTGTTACATATGAGGATTCCCAGGCCTTACCCTAGACCTACTAAACCAGCACCCCTCAGGGACCAGGACTTGCCAGGATATGTACACAAGTTTGTAGGAAATTAAAAGGCCATGTGAAGGCAGTGGAAAGGTTCAGAGTTAGGCAGATCTGAGTTCAAATCTCAGCCTTGACACTTGCCAGCTGCTCTGTGATACATGAAACAGTCAATAAATTTCTGAATGAATGAGTGGCCTTGGGCAACGTATTTAACTTCCTTGAACCTGCTTCCTTGTCTATAAAAGAAATAATACTTACATTGCTGTGTTATAGGGAGAACTAAGTGAGATAATACCTATACCCAAAATAGTTCTTGACACATCGTAGGCCCTCAATAAATTGTACCCACTATTATTGCTTTTAGTGTTACGGAGGATAGCTGAAAGGGTGGGAGGTGGGGACTCGGGTTGGGGAACAGTGGATACTCGCAGAACACATTGGGGCAGGCTTCTGGGCAAGTTAGCTCAACTGAACAAACATGTGCCAGACCCTGTGCTAGGTGCTGGTTATTTAGAGTGAGTACTTATGGCCCTTTCCTTTGATGAACTTATAGAATAGTAGATTTGTAAATATTTATTGTGGTTCATGCAATAGGAAAAGCACATATGAAATAAAGAGTAGCCCTGAGTAGGGAGGAATTAATTCTGTTTAGGAGGGGGCAGAAAGTGCTTTGCAGAGAGGGTGATGACTGGGTAGGGTTTTAAAGGATGCCTAGGAGTTTTCCAGGTGATCAGAAGAGCCTTGTCCCGGGATTCCCTGACCATGGAAGCCATGGGTATCTCAAGGATGTGCAGTTTTGCAAGGGCCCATATGGGGCTGGGGAACCCCTTAATGTCCTTGGGTGGACATAGGACTGAGAGCTAAGGTTTATCTGAGGCGAAAGGAGAGCCTGTACCATCCCTTTGTCCCTCCCCTGCCACTTCCATTACTATGCTGGGGGCTAAATGAAGCCGAGATTTTTCAGAGTAGCAGAGTTTGGCCCAGAGCTGGTGAAACTCATCAGAGGGAGGAACAGAGGCCTGAACTCTAAGCCAGGAGATCTGGGTCCCTCTTCTGACTCACTGATAACTACCTGTGGGATATTTCCCCTTTCGAGGTCTCAGTTTATCCTCTGTAAAATGGGGATAGTAATTCCCATGTTAGCCACCAACAGAGAGTAGTATTGTGTGAATCAAATAATGTGATCAATGGCCACTTCGAAAAGTAAATATATATGAACAGAAAGGATAATTATTCTGTTTTAAATCTAGGCCAACCCCAAGGATAATCTGTGCTGTGGTGATTTTAATTCAGTGTTTACTAGCCATTTTTTCTACTGAGATGCCCTCTATGAGCATTGTCCAGGTTATGCCCTGTGCTCTGGTGCCTGGTGTGTGAAGTCTATAATTCCACCCCTTTCTTTCCCATTCAGAAAAGCACTTTCAGATGCCAGTGACTGAGAAAGATATTATTGCAGGGATCCCCTTGCATTCTCTCTAATTTATAAAGAAGGTAAATCATTTGCAAACCTCAGGACTTTAGCTTTCATTAGCAAAAGCCAATCTCACAATACCTGTGTATTGCTAAATAATGGCCAGGTGATAAACTGCCACAATCACAACAACAAAAACAGCAACATTTGTGGGCCAACATTGATTGAAGCCTCACTCTGTGCGAGCTACTCCTCTGAATATTTACAGACATTGGCTTATTGGTCCTCCATCTCAGCTTTCTGAAGCAGGTACTATTTATAGATGAGGACACTAAGGCCCAGACAGATTGTGTGACTCACCCAAGGTCACATAGCCAGAAAAGATGGATCTGAGATTTGAATCCAGGCTCTAGTACTTTAGAAATCTGGAAGGGACCCTGAGCTGGGAGGCATCCTCACCACTCACTGGCTGTGTGACCTGGGAAGGCTGCTTTGCTCCTCTGGCCACAGACTCCTTATCCAGTAATGGGCTGGGGTGTTGAAGAGACTACACCATCCCAGGTATGGTTGGGGCGGGTGGGTGTGCTGGCTCCTTCCTAGTGTCCCTGGGAGAGGTCTCACATGGCCTCCTGGCCATCTCTGCCCACTTTAGCAGAATTCTCCCGCCCAGCCTCAGTCAGTGAGAACCATGATGCAGGACCTGATGGTGACAAGAGGGAGGAGGATGGCGAGTCTGGTGGGCGGCGGTCAGAGGCCGATGAAGGAGAGGTCAGAACCCCCACCAAGATCAAGGAGCTAAAGGTAAGGCCTGGCTTTCTCTTACCCTCTGACTTGGGGGTCAGTAGGCTGATCCTAGATCTAACCTCAGCCTGGGCCTTCAGGTGCCCCAGCTATGGCAGAGGTATAGGGTGCACCATGGACAGAGCCTATCCTTGGGCCATGCTCATTCCCTGGACATCCTTGGGGTAGGGGTGAGGGTGGTGGGCAGCCCTCTTCCATCTTCTTCGCCCTGCTTTCCCCAGAGGGGCACTCTGTCCCTGGAGGACTTGGGCCTCCTCTTGCTCACTCTTAACTTGCCCCTTTGACTGTAATCTAGATCTGGAATCTTCACCAGAGCATGGTCTAGTCAGATGTCACTGCAAGCCCTTGCAAGTATGCGGAACAAGTATGTTCCCGTCCTGCTGCCCCACCCCTACTCCCCATATACATACATACAAACCCCCACTCCCAATACACATGTGTGCACAAGCAGGCAGGTGTTAGCAACCTCAGGTTCACATTCGTTCACACACAGATGTATATACTCTCTCACCCTTAGGTTTGTGCATACAGATGTACAAACAACATTTACATGCATGCAAGTGTATGCACACACAGGCCAGGCATGGCTTCCTCTTGATATAGTGGTTAAGCCATTTTTTTTTCCATCATGTAGTCCTACCTTGTAAGCACAGGCTTATGAACACACACACCTGCCGACAGCAAGAAACATGAATACCTGGTCATAGTTATGTCCTATCTCTGCCCATTTTGCCTCCAGTCCCTCAGCCCCCTACTTTGTCTTCTTGGGCCCTGCCTCCTCCTTCACACCCTGCA
Source organism: Loxodonta africana (assembly GCF_030014295.1). Lineage (NCBI taxonomy): Eukaryota > Metazoa > Chordata > Mammalia > Proboscidea > Elephantidae > Loxodonta > Loxodonta africana. The sequence continues at coordinate 35,382,279 of NC_087365.1, forward strand.
CCACCTTCTGAATACTCATGCCCTGCTGGTGGCCCAGCCAGCTTCTCTGGCCTCTGCTGCTTGGGTGTGAACCCTCTGGGCTCCCTTGCTGGACCAGGCCATCCGCGGGATCTCTAATCCATTTGCTGTACTGACCCTGCTGGTTCCTTTCCCTCCTACCACATCCCGCTAGCCGGAGCAGGAAACCACGCCGAGACACAAGCAGGAGGTACTGCATGGGACCTGTGGCTACCTACCCAGCCATCCAAATCCCTTACTCGTTTGTCACCCATCCCACGCTCATCTCCCCTGCACTATCTCACGCCCTGTTGTCAGCTTCATCTCCACTTCCCGCACCATCCTGCTCCCACCCACCTTGACAAGTTCATCTTTTCTGTTCCCTGCTCAGACTCCACCATCCAACCAGCCGGCTCTCCCTCCCTCCTCACCCCTACCATCCTCTACCTGGTTTTGCACTCTGTCTATCTGGATCACCTGGTACTCTGTGCTTGCTTCTCACTTGCTAACCATCCTGCCTATGTCCACCAGCTCTTCCAGGCCATCTCCTCCCCCATAGTACTGTTTGATGATGCCCTCCATCTCATCTGTATCCCCTGTGTCCTCACCCCAAGCTTCTCTTTGTGGCAGTAGGGTTAAGGTGGGGAGGGGGGTGCCCTCTAAGCACATCTCAGACTCCAGTTCTACCTCCTCTGGGTGGGGCCTACTGCTGCTCCAGCTCCGGCTCTGTCAAGGAAGGTCTTTTCCTCTTTCCATTTGTTCCTTCCTCAACTTATTCTTCCTGTGTTAACCACGTCTCCTTGCCTTTCTCACAGCCTCTACCTCTTCATTTGCACTGAACTGCAAGAGAAATGAGTTTTCTTGGGCTACAGAGAGAAAGGGCCAGAGGCTGGGGCACGAGAGGGGTCTGGCCTGGAAGTCACATGATCTGAGTTTCAACCCCAGTTCTGTCACAGACTCATAGAGGGTTTTGGACAATTCCCCTCAGGTCCCAGTCCCCCATCTGCACAGCCAGGCATTTGGACTAGCTTTCTCCAAGGTTCATAAGGACCCCTCCACTCCTTCTAGCCTTCAGGGGCACTATGTGTTCACAGAGCCAGCACAGCAGGCTCGGGGTGGAGAGTGCAAGCTACATCTTGGGTTGAGACTCAATATCCATTGCAGCTCAACTCCAACTGCCCCCTGCCCATGCAAATTCCATCAGGATGAACTCAGACAGGCATGGTCCTGAGAGTAGCTCAGTTCAAGAAGGAGTGTTAGAGGTACAGAGAGATATTTGGAGGGAAAGTAGAAGCCTCAGTGGGATTGGTTTTCTTCCTGAGGTGTCTTAGGCCTTGGATGCCAGAGATGAGCCCAAGGAAAGATTTCTATCCTTGTCTAAAGGCAAGCTTACCTTCCAGGTGGTTCTTCTAGAACCATCTGCTCCAACTTTAATAAGTTGTAATTGTCTTATTTCTTGTCCTGAATTGAGTTGACATGATTCCTCAAACAGCCTTGCAGGTATGGGCCCCTGGGCTACCAGCCCACCTACTCTGTCCCCAGAAATAGGCAGAGAAGCAGCTTTGGCATGTCACTGCTGGCTCCTGCACAAAGGCTGGTCCTCACATGACAGATCACTCTGTCATGCACTACAGTCTTGAACTCAGACTTGTGGTTTAGCAGGCGGACACACCTATGACTCCAGCTGTACCTGGCTCAGTTCTTGATCCCAGCCTCAGGACTTACTTCTCTTCTTCCTGGCCTCTAATTCTTCTAATTTTCCTGCCCAACCCCTAGAATCCTAGATTTCCTATTTATTAGGCCACACCTCACCCTCTGTGCTACTGAAATGTCAGAAAGTATCTGGAAAATCCTTGGTGGTTGGAGCAGGCAGTGGCTCACAGCAGAGAAGGCTGAATGTAGCTCTTTCCTGGTTCTGTTCTCAGGTGTGGGCACAGGGCCCATTTTTATGGATGTCCCTGGATGAGTGGGATTAGGAATATCTGTCCCCACAAGGCCTGAGCAACTGCATGTGTGTGCTAGGAGAGGACTAGACTGGGAATTCTGCTAAGCACAGTGGTCCAAGTCGAGGCCAGAAGGTAGGGACCAGGATCCAGGAGCCCAGGGAGTGAGCCAAAGCAGCCCAGGAGCAGTGATGAGTCCTTACTCCAGCAGATGCTGCCTGCTGCTGTGCCTTGGTTGTAAGAGAGGGGAGTCAGAGGCATAGAGGTGAACTCCATGCCTGACTAAGACTGGAATTGCAGTACCAAAAGGAGTCCACCCACCCACACCTGTGGGATGTGGGTTGAGTTGGGTGTTCAGAGGTCAGGGTGCCAGGCAGGGGAGAAGAGAAGGGGGCTGCTTGACTAGAAGCCTCTTTTTAATCTTAAGTTCTGTGTGCCTTGGTATATGCACCTGCTGGGGTTAATTGGCCTTGCCCTGCCTGGCTCACATGGCTATTGCCAGCGTCCAGCAGGGTCATGGATGGGAATGACATTGCTGATGTAGGGCCAGTGATGGCAACTGTCACCACCGTCACTGCCCCCTGTATCCCCTGAGCAGAGCTGTTCCTCTAACACTGGCTGCCCTCTCCATCCATCCCCAGTTCTTAGACAAGCCAGAGGACGTCTTGCTGAAGCACCAGGCCAGCATCAATGAGCTTAAGAGGACCCTGAAGGAACCCAACAGCAAACTAATCCACCGGGATCGAGACTGGGAGCGGGAGCGCAGGCTACCCTCCTCGCCCGCCTCGCCCTCCCCCAAGGGCACGCCTGAGAAAGCCAATGAGGTAGGTCTCACCCTGAACCCCTCAGTAGGGGCTGTGGGGAAAATGGCATTGGGAAAGTTGTTACTGTGTACCGACCTACACTCATCCTGCATGCCTGTGTGTGCCCCACCCCCATTGCTACACGATGGGATGGTGGGGCTAGGGCGACAGTTTAGGCTGAAGAAGACAAATTCCCTTATCTTGGAATCCTGGGCCCTAGGGACTACCTTGAAGGATGAAAAACTGAAAAGACTTGCAGTAGCTTCATCTACAGCCACAGTATCATGGGCAAGGGGTGCTTGTTAGAAATACAGATTCCTGGGCCCCCTCATCAGATCTACTGGATCAGAATATTTATAGGTAGAGCCCTGGAATTACATATTAAACAAGTGCCCCGGGCAACCTTCCTGTACACTAAACTTTGAGAACCTCGATAGTGCTATTCAGTAACAAGACCCTTCCATGCTACTGGGGGAGGATGCCCTCCTGGAAAGGAGCCCTGGTAGCACAGTGGTTGAGTGGTTGAGTGCTTGGCTGTTAACCGAAGGTCAGTGACTCAAACCCACCAGCCGCCCCATGGGAGAAAGATGTGGCAGTCTGCTTCCATAAAGATTACAGCCTTGGAAACCCTGTGGGACAGTTCTACCCTGTCCAGTTGGGTTGCTGTGAGTCGGAATCAACTCGGTGGCAGTGGGTTTTTTACCCTCCTGGAAGGATCCTCAGAGCCCACTAGAGGAGAAAAAATCCTCCACAAATATCAGATCTGTTAATGGTGCTTCAGAAAAGGATCCCCCACGACCTGCCTTTCAGAGTGGGAAGCATGGGATTTTTTTCTCAATTGAAAAAAGAGAGATGAAAATAGGATTTTGAGAATTTATTTATTTATAATCTCAAGCTATTATTATTTTTAGTGCTTGCTAAATCTTATCAATATTTACCCCAGTTTCTTTTTAGTTGATTTTTTTTTCCCCCTCCAGAATTTCCTCTTACTGTTCTCAAATCCTAGCTGTGGTCTAGACTTGCCCTGCCTGGGTTTGAATTCCAGTTCCTCTGCCTGCTAGGTAATGACTCTGGGCTTGTTACTTAACCTCTCTGAGCTTCCATCAAGTAGAGATAATAAAAACACCTACTTGGTAGGGATGTTGTGAGGATCAAATAAAATAGCATGTAGAGGGACCAGGAGAGTTCCTGGCATGTGGTAGATGCTTAATATGAGTTACTTTTTATTTCATTTTGAGAGTCCTGGGACTCTTTCTCAAAGAAAGTTACCTTCAAATCAGAATCCTTTTTAATGTTGGAAGGAGCCCTGGAACCTGCATGGTTCAAGGTTCTCAATTTATAGATGGGGCCACTGAGTCCCAGAAAGGGGGGTGAGACTTCTACAAGAAGGGCCAGAACCTGATTTTCTTGTTTCCCAGGGCATTTAAGCTATTAAGTCACAGCTGCCTGGGAGCAAGACCAAATTACATGAAGACCAGTTGTAGAGTCAACTGTGTGTGTGTTGCCCTCTAATACCTTGGAAATTGGTGATGCATCCATGATCTAATAAGCAAAGCATTTGATTGAATCAGCACTTCCCAGCCTGACCATGCCAGACAGCAGAGGCATAAGCTCAGAGACAGCTATTCTGGTAGCTTCCTGGCCGGTGATTAACAAAATTGAGGATGCTTTATGACTGATGCCATGGAAGGAGGACAAACTTCTGTATCCACTAAGGGCTTCTGTTGTCACGTCTCACATAACCAAGATCCTGGACATGGGCCGTGGGGCTGATGTGGTGAGGTCTTAGTGACCTTGTTAACACCCCAGCTACCTCTTGCCTAGAGAGCTGCTTGGCCAGAGTGGCCTCTAACCATTCCTCAAGCCAACTGGGCCTTGGTCTGGCCATGGGTGAGGTAGGATGCAGAGGAAGTTGAACTCCAGAAGAGAAGAGAAGGGAAAGATAAGCACATATGAACTGGTCTGGAGCCTTGGAGTACCTCTCTCGTACAGAGCTGCCTGGCTTGGGGGTGTGCCCCTCCTGCTGATGATAACTGAAACTGCTAGAAGATGGGTCTTATAAAAGGATAGAGCCTGTCCTCTCCCTCTCCAGCGAGAGGGATGCAGTGTAATACAAGAGTGTAGTCCACTGGTGGAGAGAAGTATGTTCCGGGAGCTCGTATCGGAGTGATGGACCATTTAGAGCTGGTTTGTAGGATTCACTGGCATTTAGGGGCCCTTGAAGATTTGGGAGATGGGAGGAGCTGTGGACAAGGACTGGGCTAGGTCCTTGGGTGAGTGACCACCCCTCTGAGCCTCACTGCCTAGTCCATCTAAAGGGGGACGAAGACTGCTACTCTATAGAAATAACAGAAATAAAAGTACTTTATAAACTGGGAAGTGCTGGATAGTCATGGGGTCATTGCTGATGGTGACTAGAATCTCTGATCCACATATGGGCTTTGGGGGGATATCCTGAAGGGGTGTGGCAGCCAGAGTTCGTAATAACTTCCTCACATATGGTTTGGCCCCATCCGGGCCAAGGGGAACACAGTGGGAACTTAAACCAAAATAAGGACTCCAAACTATAAAGAACTGTTCCCATTTGCTAAGCCGGGTTTTAGTTTCAAAAATAACTTTTTAAAAGGGCTATGACCCAAACTGCAGAATTGAACCATAGCCTAAACCAAAGTCAGCCAGGGAAGTCTTGGAATCAGAGTCTAAATCATATGACTCTAAAAGCTCTTGAATGAGAGTGACCAGGGCGATGAAGAAAGAACCTAAAGCCGCAGTGGTGGCTGGCAGCTGACTGTGGGCCTCTTCCCTTGAATGGCTCAGAAGGGCAGTCTCTCTCCATTTTGCCCCATGGTGTAGCTCCTTCCTGACCTAATCCACAAACCCTAAGGATGTGGGACTTACCAAGCTGGGCTGTTTACAGACTCTGTGTGTATGTCTCTCTTGCTTTCTCTCTCTCCCTCTCTTCCTACCTCTGCCTCTCTCTCTCTCCTTCCCTTCCTCCCTCATTCCCTTTTCTCCGGCCCTGGGCCTCCCCTGCAGTCCCAGAGGACCCAGGACACCTCTCAGCAGGACTTGGTACCTGAGCCTGGAACAGACATAGGCTTGGAAGTGTTCACTCAGAAAAGCCTCGCAGCATCTCCTGAGGTTACTACCTGTCCTCACCTTCCCATGCTTCTTCCCTCCTGGGGCCTCCTGCCCACCCACAACCGCCCTCTAGGTCTTAAGAAAACCCTTCCTCTGGGGTGGGGGTGCAGACCAGACTCTCCTCTGCAGATGGGAGCACTGGGTAGCCCATGTTGTCCCCAGGTTGTGACAAGTGAGCATCCTCATCCTGGGGATCCATCAAGGGCTGACCCCTCCTTCATCCATTGTTTTTCAGAAGGGACAGTCCTGAAACTATTCTGGGAAGACAGAACAGCCTGAGTTAACCCTGGCTACAAAGGGGGAGGCAGAAAATTATCTCTCTGTCAGGTCCTGGTGAGGCAGGTGACATTGGCCTGGCTCTGACTTCTAAGCTCTGGAATTGGGAGTCTTCCTTAAGGTCTTATCTCTGCTCAGAAGCCTGAGTAAGGTCTAGCAGTGGCTGATTAGGGGATGGCACCCTGTGCATCCTCTGCCTTCATTCTCTCTAAACTCCTCCTGGCTAGGGGCTGTCAGGGTCTCCAGGCAGGCAAAAGTGGTGTCCTTCCCCAGTTAGCACCCTTCAGGTTGAGGAGATGATGTGCAGACAAATGTTCTAAATGAGAAGGGCTTTGCCTCTGGGCCTAGGGCAGCAGTAGGTAAGGGTTCTTGGTGCTTCCTGCATCCCCTGCATGGATGCAGGGCACAGAATCCAGGCCTAGGTATTAGGGGGCTGTGTCCTCTCTGCTGGGACCTCGTAGACTCTCAGGATTGGAAAATACTGGCTATCATCTATTGAACCTTCCTTCTCCCAGATACCTGACCCTCCTCTGTTGGCATAGTACATGTCAGGGTGTATGCCTTTTTGAATTCCCAAAGAAAAACTCTGTAGCTGTTGAAAATATACCAGAATTATAAAATAGACATGAGTCATCTACATAATTGGTAAAACATAAATCATAGTTCTATGCCATGAATTTTTCTTCAATGCGAAAGTAAAAACAAAACTACCAGTACTCTCTCTTGAAAGAAGTTGGACAGGAATAGTCAATAGCACTCCAGTGGAAAATAACGATGCTCTGGAACACAGAAATGCTCCTAGAACCAAGAATGGGTGCCCACACTGGGGTGGGAGCCCCCAACATATGCCCTTTATTAGCGTCCCTGCAAACTATCCATCCCGCCTCTTCCTCAGAGGTAGCTCTCACTGTCGTTTAAGGGCACCCATTCTGTCTTCAATCATCAGGTGACAAGTTTTCATATTGAATTAAAATCTGCTGTTCTGAGTCACCTGCCTGTGGGCCTGGTCCTGTCCTTGGCACCCATAGATCTGCTCTGCATCCTCCTCCCAGGACAGGCCTTCATAGATTTGAACACTTCTTCACCCCCACCCCCACCCCCATCCTTTCTTCTTGAAGCTGAACACTATTCCCAGTTCCTTCAACAGTTTCTCCCAGGACATGGTTTCTAAAGGGCTCCTTGTCCTGGAGCCCCTCCCAGAATATGACCCAGAGTTCCAGGTGGGGCCTAACCAGCCTGGAGCAGAACCACCTGGCTAGAGATTTACTTCTTGTCTTGGCTGTGTGGTAACAGAGCTGGCTCCACCTCTGCTCCCAGGATCTGTCTCATGGCTTTTCTCTGGCTGCGTTGCCCTCGGCTGTAGCAGGGGGCACTCTGAGCAAGGCTCAGTGGAAAGAGTGCCTGCAGGGCTGACAAAATCTGGGGCTACATAGATGTTATCTCATCTTGTGAATCAGGTCAGAATGACTTTCAGACCAACTCCCTGGGCCACATGTGACCGGTGCCTTGGTACCAGGGAAGTTTTTCTCTCTTTTATGTTCAGTCTTCTTTTCTCTTCAGGATCCTACATGTCTGCTTTCACCTATTAGAAGCACAGCCAGTCTTCTTCCCCAACTGCTCATTCGATGATCTTATGCAAGTCATCTCCCCTCTGGGAGCCTCAGCTTCCCTGTCTGAAATAAGAATAATAATACCTGCTTTATAAATTGCCATTAGGATTAAATTTAATAATTTAGACAAAGTGCTGATGTTTCCTGGCACATAGTAACTAAGTATCAGTAAATGTTTCCCTTTTTCTCCCTGCAGACTCTTCCTTTCCATTCTGTGCCAGCTCCCGCCTCACTCATTCTTGCCTATCTACCCTAGTTTCTAGTTAGACTTGGGGCAGGAGTGTTCCAAAAGGGGCCTCATTGACCAGCTTTGGCTGACGATGACCGTATAAGCTGAAATGGGAGCAGCTAAAGGAACCTTCCCAAGGAGAAGAGAAAATAGCTGGCTTCTGTAGGCTTTCTAAGCACTTCTCACTTGGATGGTTTAAGTGCTGTTGTACTGAAGGCTTAACGACCTGAAGTAAAATCTCGGAAACCCACACCAGACTTTGTCTGGACAGCCCCTCTTCCTTTGTATTTCTCTTTCCTGTTGGCAAGATTTCTCTTACTAAGGTCTGATTCCATGAGAGTCATGGAGGTTTGCTAAAACGGAATGGTGGAGGGGGGAAAGAGAGTTTACAATGTGACCTTGATCCTTCAGAATACTCCAGATCTTATGTGAGGTGAAGTTGACAGACTTGACACCAAGTCATAACCTGGGAGGGACATGCCTGAAAAGGAGTCCAAGGTCATATGAACCCTCACCCTCTTGTTGTTGGGAGCAGCTTTTGGCACATGTTACCATGGAGGTGGTCATGGTAGGGTAGAAAGAACACACTTCCAAAAACCACGAGTCAGAGACTGGGGTTCTAGGCCTGATGGCCTCTAGCTTACTCTGTGACTTTTGGAAAGGGACTTACCTTGTGTAGGCCTCAGTATCCATATCTGTATCATGAGGGGCTTGAGTTAGAGCAGTAGCTTCAAAGGAGGGAGGTACCTCTGGACACTGTGGTGGCCAGGCACCTGACTTCAACTCTATAGCTCTATATTTGTGTTACATGTTGGACTTCCATTATTTGTGTGAAGAAAGTGCTCTGTGGCTAAAAGAAGGTTATAAACTCAATGGACTTCTTGCATTTTTAATATCCTAGGGGGTCCATTCATTCTCTCCTAAGCACTGTTCAAAGGACTCTTGGGGGAGATAGAAGACAGTTTTGTAGATGGTTTGACAGTGCTGTACTCTGATACCTTTGACTTGCAGTTTGCATCTTTAGGTCTTCTCCTTCCATGATGTGTTCTGGCCAGTCCTTTTCTACTCTTTCTGTGGATTTTGTTAGACCTCTTCAAGAATGGGCTGTGGTATTGTTTCTTTTGAATGCCACGGTGTTCAAGCTGTATAAGCCATTGTGGCAACTGACACTAATCGCTAGAGCTGGCGGCTTCTACCTTCAGTACTAATCAGTTTCCTCCCCAGAGCTCTTGTAGAAAGGTCAGATTTCAGGCAGTGGCCTACGGAACTTAACTCAGTGCTTTCCCTCAGCTTGACATTAGGTCACATTGGGAACCCATATTCCATAGGTTGTGAGATAAATCTTCAAAGATTTCAGGCATCAAAAATCAGACATTCTTGTTCTGACTCTACCACCAACTAACTGGGACCTTGGGCGAGTCACTGACTTTTTCTAGGCCTCAGTTTCCCCATTTTCACAATGAGATTGAACAGAATCATGTCTTAAGAGTTTTTTCAGCTCTAACATTCAAAGATGCCAAGTGACATAAGCTACTTCCCCTTCTTACGGTGGCAGTTATGTTATTAGAAGAGCAAAAGAGCTCTGATTTCAAGGAAACGTGTGGTGGTTAGGCTGGTTCTGACCCATCTATGGATCTCTAGTTCCCCTTGGTTAACACGGGGAGGGCATAAGACCCCATCAGATTTTACCAAGTTGGGGATGGTTGAGGAGAGTCATTAAATAATTCATTGGGTGCCCTGTTGGGAAGAGTAGCCTTTATGAGGATGACTGGCATGGTTTTGCCTTCTCCACGCCCCCCTCCCTTCTCCTGGGGACATGCCATCCTAGAGACCACCTTTCAGCTATAGATCTGCCCTTCTTACAGAAGGAAAAAATGACTCATTCTTCAGGTGTCTGATAATTTTATGTTAACTCTTCTTACTCCAATTGAAACACAGGGTTCAGAACATTGGGTACTTATAGAAAGGCAGTACACTAGGCCAGAAGAACTCAGTCTCCTGAAAGTCGCCACGACACAGCAGGAAGAAAGTGGGGCAGGCCATGCAGATATCTTTGCTGATGGCAGACTCTCCAAAGTAGACGTTCTAGTGGACAAGTTTAAAGTTGAAGTGGCCACAGAAGAAACGGGGGAAACCAGAAGGACAAACACCCAGCAACGAGGGAGGGTGATTGCAAGTCCTGAAGATATTGAATCAGTGTGGGAGGAAAGACCCTGGATCAGGGAAGGCCTGGGAGGGGCTTCCCTGGCTGCAAGCTGCGCGTTGGTAGAAAAGCTCCAAGAGGGCTCCCAGCTCAGGGTGGGCACTGGGGAGGCAATCATCAGGAACCACCATGTCTCAGCTGGTCAGCAGGAAAGTCACACGGAGCTGAGCAAGGAGCTGGAGGAGTTCCAGACTTGTGGGAGACCCACTGCTCCAGGGACCACGACAGCAGAGGTGGACCTCCTGTCTCCAGCCTCTGACAAGGGAGTACTCCAGTCATTTCTGCTGGACCCAGCCCATGCAGAAGCCAGAGCCGACTCAAGTGATGAAACCGATACCTCCTTTGCTGAAAGGAGCTTCTATTTAAACTACGGAGAGAAAGACTCTGAAGACCAAGTCCTCCCTTCCCACCTGGAGGAGAGAGAAGAGCACCCAGTTGCCGCTCCTGTTGATGAGACCAGGCTGGAGCTCTTAGAGGAGCTCCCAGAGTGCTCTGTGGTAAATTCCTCAGATCAGCCAGGCTCTGCTGCAGGTCTTGGCAGAAACAAAGACGAAACCCACACAACTTCTTCAGAGAAAGGAACAGGACCCCCCAAGAAGCATGGAAGACCAGATGACCTTAAGGCCTTTGTTGAGCAGCTCAGTAAAGGCCCTTCTCCAGAGCAGACATTTGCTGAGAACTGGGAAGAAGTCCAGCAGGGGGTGGGAGGAGAGTTGACTCACCCAACAGCCAGTGCATCCAAAGAGGAAGAGACCCCTGTGAATGGAGATTTGAGGGGAAAGGTTGAGAAAAGCTCCTCAGCAGAACTGAAGAACCACTCACCTGACAGAAGAAGGGGTGTACACCCAGACCTTGAGGTCTGTGCCCTTCCTTGTACCATCCCTCCTAATGATGTAAGTAAACCAGCCAAACTGGGCAGAGAAAGGGGACTGTTTCACACCCAAACAGGAGAACCTGCGACAGAGGACAGTGAGGCCTCAGCATTTCTTCAGATGGAGGTAATCACCCCTATTCCAGTCTCTCCTGATCAGCTCGAGGCTCTGGCAGCTCCAGAGGAAGCTTCTCAAAACCCAGCCCCTCATGGGTCAGTGGAGCCTTTGGAGCTCAGGGATCCCTTTGGAGACCAGCGCCCTGTATTTCTCAAACATGTCCGTTCTCCCAACCAGAGCCTTGATCCCAAGGACCTAGTAAGGTTAGTTGTGGCCCCCGATGGAGGTGAGCGCAGGGCACCTCCCATCACCAGCAGAAAGCCCAGAATTGTCCCTGAAGAAGCTGAGGGAGCCATAGCCCTGGGATTGGTGTTCTCTTCAGGGAACCAAAAGGAGATGACCTCTTTCCAGGCTGGGGGCCAAGAAGGCTCCCTGGAAGATATTAGCAAGACCTCAGTGGCCAACAAAATTAGGATATTTGAGACCCACGGAGCTGAAACTTCCCGAGCGAGTCAGGGTGAAACAAAGGCCTTTCCAAATGAGTTGTCTCCAGAGGCCTCCACAGGCCAGGTAGAGGAACAGCGGAATAAGCTTTTAGACCTGGGTGTCATCCAGCTGCAGCCCCCAGGGGACTTTGCCAGCCCGAAAGTCACACTTCCTTCAATGATGCTTCTGGCTACCAGACACTTTGGGAATGGCATTTCTACCACATCCCACCAGGAAAGATGCATGGAACTAGAGTTCTTGTCCCCTGATTCAGGCTGTGAAACCACGCTGGAGGAAGCCACTGGGGTAACTGGCCACATGACCCCTACTCCCACCACTGCCCCTACTTGGGGGAGCTGACCGCATGCTGTGTAGTTCTTTAGAAGCATGTTTCAGTGGCCCCTCGTCATTACTGCAATCAGAGGCTGCTTGTCCATCCCTATGAGTTCTTTTTCTGAGATGGGCCTTAGTGTAGCCAGGCTGAATGACCAGTTCATCTGCTTGACCCATGTTAGCTTGGCCCTAAAGACCCTGAGCCTGTAGTGTGACCTGGTGCCCAGAGGGCCCGCAACAACTCCAATGGAGAAGCTAGCAGCACTGCCAGCCAACTACACACTTGCTTTGCCTTGCTGCTTCCACCTGCTAGATTCCTACCTGTCTTGCTTGGCTTATCCAGTGATCTTCCTTCATCCTTCCCCTTCCCTGGGTTTCCTGCCTTGGGGAAGCTGGCAGCCCAGAGGTTTCTGTCCTTCACTTCTGGTTCCCTCTTCATCCCAGTGCCAAGTTCCTTTCTGCCTCCTTAAGACTAACCATCTTCTCTAATCCAGAACAAATCCGGAGATGCGGTCAGGGAAGAGAAGCACCTCACCAGCTTAGCAGTGGACACCCCTGGGAAGGGAGGGCGCCTGAGATTCACCGGCCCCTCAGGCCCTCAGGTCTCTGCAGTTCCTGTCTGCCCTGATGACCCGATCATCTTTACCTGCAAGGATGCAGAGTTGTGTTAGATTCCCACCTGCCTCTGGCAGTGCCTCTTGTGGCTGGCTGCTCAACTCTGGCTTGTCTGGAATGTATTCCTCACACCTCTCAACCTTCTAGAAACTGGCTAAAGGGAGGCTCGAGTAGGGCATTGTGCCCCTTGCAAGTGAATCTCTAAGTGTACTGAATCTTGCAGAACCTGAAAACAAGTACTTTTAAAATATTTTGTGGGTGTTACGTTGATTTTAAAAAAGAATGCCACGAACCAGTAAAAAATGTGTGTGTGTGGTGTTTAATCCCTGACAGGCCAGTTGAGAGGTATGTATGTCGGACAAGAGTTGCTGGTTCCCCTCAGGCATTTCCTTGACCTGCTGTTGTCAATTACACTGATGGGACCAAAACCCCCAGTGTGTGGCCTGCCCGCTGGCCCACTTGTGGAGCTCTGGGTTGAATTGGTGTAGCACCTAGCTCCTAGGGAGCTTTTGCCCGAAGGGCCTTACTCCATAATGTTTCTTCCTCTAAATGATGCTGACCCTTCCCACAGAAACTCAGTGGAATTGACAAACCATACTGGCTTCCTCTTTGTCTCTCAAAGCTCTTGGCTCCAACCTCTCTGTCTTCCCCCTCCTGGGTTTCCCTGAATCCCTAGGTCTCCCTCATTTTCTGTTTCTCAACGCCACCAACTGCACGGGATGGGCCTGGGGTCCAGGCTGCCATTCCAGCCTTTCGCATAGTGCCGCTTTTGATAAGCTCCTAGATCCAAACCTTGGATGGAGCCTCCTGTCCAGGGCCAACTGGCAGGGTGTTTGCTTTGTACTTGCTTTTGCCATCAGTGCCTGGATTGGCAGGACCCTCAGAAAGGAGCATTCCCACCCTTGAGAAGTTTTCGGTTTTATAAGTTTGTTATGATTTTAAGGAACCTTTCCTGGGGGTGGTTTTCTTTTCCTGACCTACTCTTCCATTTGACATGGTCCCAAGATTTCTTCTGACGTTCACCATCTTGATTTCTCTCTCTCTCCCCCCATCCTACATCCCTGTTCCTTTGATTTTATCTGGCCATAGAGAGCAGGGCTAAGGGAGGGCTCGGAGGAGAAAGTCAAACCACCACGTCCCAGGGCCCCAGAGAGCGACACAGGAGACGAGGACCAGGATCAGGAGAGGGATGCGGTGTTCCTGAAGGACAACCACCTGGCCATTGAGCGCAAGTGCTCCAGCATCACAGTCAGCTCCACGTCCAGCCTGGAGGCTGAGGTGGACTTCACGGTTATCGGCGACTACCACGGCAGCGCCTTCGAAGACTTCTCCCGTAGCCTGCCTGAGCTCGACCGAGACAAAAGCGATTCAGAAACTGAAGGCCTAGTGTTCTCCCGGGATCTCAGCAAGGGGGCCCCCAGCCAGGATGATGAGTCTGTGGAAATCGAGGACAGCCCGGATCGAGGGGCCTGCTCCACCCCAGATATGCCCCAGTTTGAGGTACAGTGGAGCATCATCGAGACCCAGGCCTGCCCCACATGCCTCCTCCCGGCGCTGCCTGTTCAGAGGGCCCTGGGCCCTCTGTGAGAAGACTGAGCAGCCAGCCTGCAGCCCAGAGTCCTGCATCCTGAAGCCTGGTCTCACATTGCATGACTGCCCCTCCGCAGAACAGCATGGTTCTGTACTCGCATGTTTGCCATGTTGGTTTAACCATAACACGCACTCCTTGATGTTTTAACCCTGGGACCCCATTGCTTGCCTGGGGTCAAGCGATGACAGGGTGGGAAGGGCGGGAGGCAGGCTGGTCTTACTCAACTGCTTCTCCTTTCCCTGCCTGTATTGCATGGAACCTGCAGAGAGCATGTGTTTGTAGGCTATCGGGGGCTCCTGTGACTTGGTCTGAAAGTTGGATGGTTTTTCCTGTTCCAGGCCCAGACTCCTCTCCCCAGAGCTTGGGCTTCCTGGGGAAGGGGCAGTAGTTTCAATCCATATGGCCCTGGGGTCATCGGGTGGTAGTGGAAGCTTCTGGAGAAGAGGAAGTGTCTCATTGAGGGGGCACAGGATAGACTGTCTAGGTCTCTCTGTTTTATGTCCCTCCTCTACAGAACTGCAAAGGGATTTTTATAAGCTATGTTCACATCATTCCTTTGCTTATACATTTCTTCCAGCCCCAGCCTACCTGCCACCACACTCTCCTTTCTCCCATGTTCCAGTCACTGAACTAGGAGCTGTTCCACTCTGGGCTCTCACTCCATGCTGTACCTTCTGGGTATAAGGCTTTTTCTCCCTTTTTCTGCTTTGCAAATGTGTTACATTCCAGGACACAATTCAGACATCAGTTCTATAACATAAGCTTTCCTGATCACCCTAGGTAGAAGTTTTTCTCCTTCCACAGCCACCTCTCTTTAATCCTCTGCTCTAGCATTGTCCAAAGTAGTCAGGTTATCAGCTGATGCGTCTGCTCTCCCATCAGGTGAGAGCTCCTCTAAGCCAGGGGCCAAACCTTGCTTGAGGCCTGGCACATCCCAGGCACTTACAAGATGATTAATTGAGAGAATCAATATATCTTAGCATTACAACCATCTGTATGAATCCCCCCGCCACTGCCAACCCACCAGATGACTAGCTAGACTTTCATTCATTCATTCATCCAACTCAGATATGTTAACACTTACAGTGTGTATAACCATGACCAAGGCCCAATAACGGAGGCCTCAGAAGAAACTGATTATTTCACTTAAGACTTCTAGAGTAGATTGTAAGCTGGTAGCCCCAGGCCAGATCTGGGCAGCATATGTGTTTTCTTTGACCCTGATATAAAATTCAGGATATTGAATATAAAATCCAGACTTTATTTATTTTGCTATCGTTGAGAATATACACAGCAAAACATACACCAATGCAACAGTTCGTACACGTACAATTCAGTGACATTGATTACATTCTTTGAGTTGTGCAACCATCCTCACCTTTCCTTTCCTGAGTTGTTCCTCCTCCATTAACATAAACTCACTTCCCCCTAAAGTGCCTATCTGATTGTTCGAGTTGCTGTTGTCAGTTTGAGCCCATATAGATAGTTCTTAAAAGAGCATAATGCTTAAAATGCTCAAGGGGGACATAAAATCCAGATTTTTTTTTTTTTTTGTATCATTAAAAAATCAGAAGATCTGGCCACTCAGAACCTGCTTTCCTGAGTGGCAACAGTTGGCCCAATCTGAGTGGAATCAGACGTGCTCTTCGTTCACCCTGGTCCTCAACGAGTCCACCTTACTCCTTTACATCTCCTGCCTGGCTCCTGTAGGCACCGAAGTGTGTGGCTCCTGTTCTAAAGAACCGTTCAAATGAAGCAATGAGGAGATGGTGGCATAGCCATTGAAGTCATTCAGGATTCAGTGACATTAATGTGGGGCCTGGTACAGAGTATATTAATTGAATGCCAGAAATGCTCTTTTAAGGGTGGCCTCGAAAAAAAACATAGCTATCATGAGGTTGTGTGGTACGGGGTCATAGGGCAGAGCTAGCTGGGTGCTGGTGGTGATTCTGGCTTTCTTATTGGGTTGTTTGTCTGCAACACCACCCCATGCGTCTTTTGCCCTGACTCACATACCCTTCCAGAGACTTTGGCCAACTGTGCTGGTGGGAGATAAGCCGCTGACCGTACACCACAGTTGCGTGTAAGCAAGAGTCATGCTAGAGCTTGAGTTATGGAATGTTCTCCCTCATCTCCTTACAGCCAGTGAAAACAGAAACCATGACTGTCAGTAGCCTGGCCATCAGGAAGAAGATTGAGCCAGAGGCTGTACTGCAGACCAGAGTCGCCACTGTGGACACCACCCAGGTAAACCATGAGTTCCCGTGTAACTTGAGCACAAGTGTTGGGTGTTTGGGGGTGGTTCCCACTGCTGTGGCCAGGCCTCTTGGCCAACCTTTCCACCTTAGCTCCTCTGGAGCCCACATTTTTAACCCTGATACTTCTGAGCCTCAGTGTCTTCCCTGGGCTCTCAGGGAGGCCTGGGTTCTTACCCTGGGCAAACCATACCCTCTTAAAGCCTTAATTTTGCCATCTGTAAAGTAGAGGTGATCATCTGCCTCTTTCTCCTGGGAGTGTTGTGAGGTCTAGTAGATCAGGAGCCAGAGAAGTTTCTTGAGGTATCCCAGAGACTTCTTTGGGAGGGAAGAGGGAGTGATCCCCAATCCAGCTTTAGTCAGAACAACTCACCTTGGATAATTTTATATGCATGAGGGTTCCACATCAGATTGGCAAAATGAAGAAACTGAAAGCCAAATATCACTTGTCTTAGCAAGAAGAAGCATACTTACCGCCCTGGAGAAAGCAGTCATAAATAAACACAGGTGCTTTTGTGGATTTTAAACTTGAAAATTGAGATTGTGGATCTGAGAGACGCCTTCTTGGCTCTTAATGGCCAGAACAGCTCCAGTGCTGGGAGCTCTTAACCACTGCACCATCAGGGCTCCACTAGTAGCTATAACCGAAAAACCAAACCTGTTGCCATCGAGTTGATTATGTCCTATAGGACAGAGTAGAACTGTCTTAGGTTTCTAAGGAGCAGCTGGTGGATTCAAACTGTCAACCTTTTGGTTAGCAGCCTGAGCTCTTAACCACTGCACCATCAGGGCTCCACCAGTAGCTATAACTGAAAAACCAAACCCGTTGCCGTCCAGTCAATTATGTCCCTGTAGAACAGAGCAGAACTGCTCCATAGGGTTTCCAAGGAGCAGCTGGTAGATTTGAACTACCAGCCTTTTGGTTAGCAGCCAAACGCTTAACCACTGCACCACCAGGGCCCCATTAGCAGCTATATTCCTGTTTTATTCTTTTTAGGCCCGCTTAGGAGGTGAGTCTTAATTTCTTTAGTCCATCTCCCATTGGTGGACCTTGTGGTAGCTTTTGTTTTTCACAGTTAATGATCAGCGCCGCAGTGAACTTCCTTGTTCACACTTTTTGGTGGATTTTTCAAAGGTTATATCCAAAGAGTAAATTCCTAGCAATAGGAGTGCTAGGTCAAAGGATCGTTGTTAGTTGCTGTTGAGTCTATTCTGACTCGTGGCAACCCATGTGTGCAGAGTAGAGCTTCTCCATAGGGTTTTCAAGGCTGCAACCTTTATGCATTTAAATTTGGATAGAATTTGCCAGATTGTCTGGGATCGTTTTTCCTTTGTCAAATAAGAGGGCTGAAATGAACTGGTGGAGCTCTGACGCCTCTGGTGTGTGGACATGCCCCCCTCCCCACTTCAGTGCACTCACACAGTCTCTCAGTTTGTCTGTAATTGAGAATACCATGAGCCCAGGTGACAGATGCCTGCAGGATAGATCTGGCTTCCCTACCTCTAACAACTCCTCTGGCCTGCAGGTTGATGGGAGTGCTCCAGGGGGGAAGGAGTTCATAACAACTACCCCCTCCATCACCACAGAGACCATATCAACCACCATGGTAAGTAGGACCCAGGAGGCCTCCCTTTCTCTGACCAACGCCCTCTCCCTCCAAAATAGCCAGATAACAAGCTAACATGGCCCCCAGCTTCAGGGAGCCCTCACCTGCCACCCGCTGTGCCAGGCATGGGACATACAGTCAGATTCTTACTGTATGGTACATTAGTTGCCAGAGGGAACACAATCAGATCTCAGTTTTCCAAATTGAATCCTGTGGGAGGTGGAATCCCTGAGCCTCCGTTATCTGGATTATTTCAGCCGTGGAAACAGGTCAGAGGAGGGATGGTATTATTTGATTAGCGATAGCAGCGGAGACTGTGCTGGTGAATCTCACCATCTGTCTAAAGGAGAACATGAAGACCCTTCCTGAGGATCACCCCCGCCCCCCGCAGCTGTGCGTTTTTTCTCTTACGACTCAGGCCACTTCCTCACCTTGGTCAATAGATGGCGTTCGGTGAACCTAAGTTTGAAATTCAGGATTTTGGACCAACTCCCGAGGGGCCTTGTAGTTCTGCTACCTGTTTGCTGTCTGACTCATGAAGGAAGGCTCCTTTCCTATTTTGGCCTCTGGTTTCCTCATCTGTAAAATGGGAATAATCCCCCTCCTGCCTGGTCCACAGGTTTTTGTGAGACTCTAATAAGATAAGACCATTTGATGATGAAACAGAACAGAGTGTTTGGCACACATGCCATGGTACCAGGCAGTGTACTGAGAACTGTGAATGGACTGTCTAACTGAGTCCTCACTATGAGGACTGAATCCTCAACTCTGAGGTAGATGCTCTTTTTCTCCACTCTTTACAGGTGAGGAAACAGATTCAGAGAGGCGAAGTGACTTACCCAAGGTCACACAACCAATAATGGTAGAGCCAAGTCAATCCCAGGCAGTGTGACTCCAGAACCCTTACTCTCAGCCTCAACCACTTTGCCCTCTTCCCTTCTCCTGACCATGTTGAACGTCAGCCAGGTGGGGCTGGACTGAGGCTTAGGCTGGAGAAGGCCCTGAGCTGTTGGAAGTTATTTTCAAATGTTTTCTCCTGCCAAACCTCTGATATATAGCATAGGAGGAGAATGTTATCCATTTAGACTATGCAGCAAGTAGGTTCTGAATAAGCAAAGATTCTAAAATAAATAAACCCAAGCCCATCACCAGCTTGCACACTTTCTCTGGTCACTCAGTTCTACCTGTCCCTTCAACCACATGACATTGGGACACTTACAGGGCTAAATTTAAACTCGTTCTTATGGTGAACAGGCAGTTCATGTCATTCATTTGTTCATCCATCTCTCATCTATTCATTTGTTCCAAAAAACACTTACTAGTCTCTATTATCTGCCTGGTATGGGGATACATAGTTGAAGAAAATACACTGCCTGCTAGAACTCATTCATTCAAAAAATAATCACAAGCACCCTTGATGTGTTGCACCCCTGGGTTCAGGTCCTGGGCACACAGTGGTGAACAAGGCCCACCTTTCCCACTTCATGGCTTGATGACCTGGGGCAAGTTACCTGAACCTCTCCAAGCCTCAGTTTTCACTTCTGTAAAATGGGGGTGAGAGGGAATAATAGCACATACCTCAAAGGGCTGTTGTGAGGATGAACTAAGATAATCTATGCCAAGCCTTTAGCACAGTACCTGGCACATAGTAAGTGGTTGATAAGTGTGAGCTGCTGTTATTTTTTTTCCTGCTTTCATGGAACTTAACAGTGTAATCATGCCATCCTAGGGCGCACAGGGAGGATAGGGGAGAGGAGCTGGAGAAGGCTTTCCTGAGGTAGTGACATTTGAGCTGTGCTTGAAGGAGAGATGAAGGTATGAGCACAGGAGAAGGCAATCTAGGTAGTGGGAACAGCAGGTGCAGAGGCAAGGATGGGAAGCAGCGTAGCATGTTCAGGGGAAGGCAAGTGGTCGGGCAGTGAACTGAGATGTCAAGTGTATGCAGGAGGAGCAGGGGGAGAAGAGGCTGGAAAGAGAGGCTGGAGCCAGAGGTCGAAGGGCCTGAAATGTCATGTAAGAAGTTCAAACATCATCCTGGAGACAAGAGGGAATCACTGGAATATTTTAAATAGGGGCATGATGTGATGATCAAATATGTGTTTCCGTGTTTTAGAAGGATCAGTCTAGCAGCCTGTGTGGGGCGTGGACTGGAGCAAAAATTCCTTTCCTCCCTCCGTGCCTGCCTCCCTCTTTCCTTCCACAAATATTTACTGAACACCCACGATGTGTGAAGTACTGCACCAGGCACTGTGAATCTAGCACTGAGGAAGATAGAGTTCCTAAGCTCCAGGGCTCACATGCCAAAAGGAGAGACAGAAAGAGGAGGCAGAGAACTGTTTTAGAGGCTGGTGCCTGGCTGGGGCAGGGTCGGAGTGTGAGGAGGTGGCTTCAGAGAAGGGGACAGAGGTAAGAAATGCCTGCAGGGAGGGAAGTACAGGAGGCGATCATCGATAGAATATTCGGATGGGAAGATGGGCTAGTGATGCTTTCACTAGTCCGGCAGTTCTCAAAGTGGGGTCCTGGAAATCTCTTAGAAATACACATTCTCAGGCTCCATCCCAGGCCAACTGAACCAAAAACTGTGTAACGGGGCCTAGCAAACTGTGTTTTCACAAGTCCTTCAGGTACTGCCCCCTCAAGTTTGAGAACCACTGATCTAAACAAAGCACTGGAGGAGAAGAGGCAGGTTTGGTGGTAGGTATGTGTCAGGGGCAGGTGGAGGCAGAGAATTCCATTTTGGATCTGTTAAGTCTGAGGTCCCTGTGGGACATTTCCAGGGGATAATGTGTATGAGACAACTGGTTTTAAAAGTCTGGGGTTCAACAAAGATGCGGGCTACATATAAAGAGATAAGGGACATTGCCCTTGATGAGGCAGCAGAAGCCCTTGAGTAGCTAAGGTGGCCCAGAGAGAGGGTGGCAAGTGAGAAGAAGAGTCCTGGGAATGAAGGAAGAGGGGTCTGGAGTGAAGATGGTGGGTTCACCTTGGCCAGGGAGAGGAACCACTCCTTGAGGCAGGAGAGAGGGCTGGCTGAAGATACAGGAGAGGCAGGGAGGAGCAGATGGGCCTTGTTTTGAGTGACCTGTTCCCCATTAGTGGCCTCTTTTCGGTGTGAAGGTGAAGGTGAGGCTTTGTCCTGGGGAAAACAGAGCAGTGAGCACATAAGAGGCTTTAAGGGAGGATAGCCTGGAACGACAGTAGGAACCAAAGGGGCCAGAAGCTGTTTCCTAAGCCAGGAAAAAGGAAGCATTGAGCCTGGAAGCCTGCCCTTTTAAGACCTGCTACTGGTCCACATTCTGGGACTCCAGGTGAGCCTGAGAAAGTGCCTTGTGGATGAATTACCAAATAGCCAGCTCACTGACAGCATCAAGCTGGAGGCAGGTGTTGGGGAAGGGCAGGAGCAGGGCATGGGGTCTCTGTGCTCACTGGCCCCTGAGCAGGCAGAGGTCCAGATCTGGTACCATGCACGGACTAGGACCAGGATTCAGTTCACCAAGGAGCTGTGGAAGAGACACCGGGCTCTTGGACAAACAAGGCTGAGCCCTAACATGGTACAGAAATTGGGATGTAGGAGCAGATAGCCAGGCCCCTTGCCAGAGATGGGGCAGTAAGTCCATAGACAATTCTAGGAATAGCAAGCCAGATCCTAGGGGCGCTGAACCCAGCAGGTAGACTCCAAGGTAGAACCAGAAGAGCAGGTTTGAGTAAGAATTTCGAGGACAGAGTGGTGTTGCAGAAAGAGTATGTAGCACTTAGAATCTGACAAACATGGATTTAAATTCTGGCTCTGTCATGAACTTGCTGGGGGACATAGAAAAGCCACTTATATTCTCTGGCCCTCCAGTTCTCATCTGTAAAACAGGAATATTAAAAAACTGTGTCCTAGGGTTGTTGTGAGGATTAAATGAGATAACGCATGTAACATCTTTAGCATAATGCCTAGCACATAGCAAGTACTCAGAAAACAGTAGCTACTATTATATTATTAATACCCAGCATATGGTCCGCCTTTTATCCTACAGATTTTTATTTGTGAAGCCCGTTCTCCTCCATTAGCCTGGTAAGGGCTCCATGGGAGGTGGGACGGGGTCCCCTTTTTACAGATGAACCCATGAAGCCCAGAGAGAGGAAGTGGCTCTGCCCCAAGTCACATGGCTAAAATGTGGTAGAATCAGGAAGAGGACATGAATGTCTCAACTCCTGTGTTAGTGCTTCCAGAGAGCAGTACTGTGTCTTGTTCACCACAGTGTCCCTAACGCCAGGCACTCAGTAAATGTCTATTGAATGAATGAGTGTGTGTGAGCAGGTGTGTGAGTGAGCAGTTGATTGAATGAATGAGCGAGTGAGCAAGCGAGTGAATGAGTGAGAGGAGACCAAACTGAATGCCTTCAGACTCTGCTTCTTATGTTACGACTCAAT
This sequence comes from Loxodonta africana, assembly GCF_030014295.1. Lineage (NCBI taxonomy): Eukaryota > Metazoa > Chordata > Mammalia > Proboscidea > Elephantidae > Loxodonta > Loxodonta africana. Next base: position 35,404,716 of record NC_087365.1, read on the forward strand.
CATGTGGCTGTGAGAGCCACATGGCTACTTGCTCTGGCCATCCTGGGGGCCCGCCCACCTGAGACCTGGCGATCTGAGCACTATTGTTTCCCCAGGAAAACAGTGTCAAGTCCGGGAAGGGGGCAGCTGCCATGATCCCAGGCCCACAGACGGTGGCCACGGAAATCCGTTCTCTTTCTCCGGTAAGTGGGCAGTGCCAGCTCAGGCTAGGGGACTCAGCACTGAGAATGTGGGCATGGCTCCACAGGTGGCCCGCTGCCAGTGCAGCGTTGAGCCCCAAATGCTGCCCTTTTAAGTGTAGTGCCAGGAAGCTGGATTGTTTTCAGATGCCCACAGGGTTCCCTGGTGCACACCAGAGTCCCATCTCACCAGCTGTCCTCCACAACAGCCCCTCCTGCTCTGTCTTTCTCACACATACACTTAAGCCAAGCATTGATAGTGTGGGGGTAAAATGGCCTTTCACCTTGTCACCTGTGACAGCTCTTCTGCATCTGCGTTCCTTACCTCATTGTTCAGGAAGAGCACTAGACTAGGAGTCCAGAGGCTTGGATTCTGGACCTGGCTGTGTTGGTGACCACCCGTGACCCTGAGTATGTCACTATGTGGTCTCTTTCAGCTCTAGCGTTCTGCACATCTGTTGTTCTCATCATCTAGACCTGGAGAGACCTTGTTCCTGCCTCTGACAGGATGGGGGATCAGGAGGGCTCTGTTTCCACCTTGGACCCCTCTGTTTGTTCTTATAGGGTTTCCAAGGAGCGCCTGGTGGATTCAAACTGCTGACCTTTTGGTTAGCAGCCGCAGCTCTTAACTACTATACCACCAGGGTTTCCTCTAAGGTTCTAGGATCCTTAAATTCTAGGGTAATATTAGGATTCTGAGCCTACAGCCATCTCAGGTTCTAGGTATCTTGGATTCCAGGGTTTGAGAATTTTATGGGTCTAGGATTCCAAAGATTCCAGTATTTTTGAATTCTTAGACTCAGTAATTGCAAGCATCTTGGCTTCCAAACTTCACCTTCATGGGGCCCATCCTCTGCCCTTGGTTTACCCCACCCTAGCCCCACCCCTTCTGTGTCCTGTGTCCTTACCTGATACCCTGGGTGGGGGGTGGTTATATTCTGCAGATCATCGGGAAAGATGTCCTCACCAGCACCTACGGCGCCATCGCGGAAACCCTCTCAACCTCCACCACCACCCATGTTACCAAAGTGAGTAGCAGCAAGGGCACCATACACTCCCAGCCTGGCTGCAGGGGTCGGGAAGGTCACTTACCATTGCTGTGCTGTTTTCGGCTTCTTAATCAGTAAAGCAAACAAAGGATACCTACGGTGTTACCAGTTTCTCAAGTGCTGTGCTCGTCGTTCTGTGCTACATGTCGTCCTACGCATGGACCCTACCCTTACAGCGTTTCCAGCTGGGTGTCGGGGAAGGGCAACGAGAGTATCACCTTTGAAGTAATCGTGAACCATGCGTTTGTGCCTTATAGACCTTAAGTGCTGAAAAAGTTTAAAGAGGGCACGGTAAAAAGAATCCAGGAGCTTCAGAAAAGTCAGGAAGGGTCTCCTGGAAAAAGTAGATTTTGAATAGGGTCTTGGAAAGCCAGGTAGGACTTGTGAGAGAAGACAGGTATAGGCATTCTAAGCAAAGCAGAAGATTGGAGCAGAAACTGTACGTATTTGTTTGTTCATTCACTGAGCACATGGTAGTGAGTATCAGCCTCCTGCCAGACTCTGTGCTAGAAGATGCTGAAGGTGGCCATAAGCAATGCATGGTTGTGAGAAACAGGAGGAGCAGACTCTATCTGGAAGAAGAAGCATGTAGGGGGTGTAACTGTGAGCAGTTTAGGCTGGATTGGGGCCAGGGGAAGCAGACTATGCAGACAAATACCAGGACACATTTGATTATGGAGGCTCTGAGTCTGAGAGAAAATGGAAAGCTGTCAGTCAAGTTGTTTTAATGGGGGAGTGTCCCAGTGAAAACAGATTTAAGGAGATAAGATTGGATCCACCAGGATGTGCACTAGATGGGAGAAAGAAGAGGAAGAGTTATGGAGACTGATAAAAACTCAGACCTAGGGGCTGAGGGCCTAGATCAGAGTGGGAGTCAGAAGGGGGGAAGGGCAGGAAGGACTAAAGAAGGGAGGCATTTCTGGAAGCATCCACAGTGACTCAGCCATTCAGGACAAAGGGCTGAGAGCCAGGTGGCTAATGCATCCAAGACTGAGTGGCCAGGAGGAAGGCCTGAGGGATCTCAGGCCTGGGATGGAGACCTGGAGGAGAGAGGCCAGGGAGCCAGGTTGAACTGGAGGTTTTGATGAGCTATCCAGTCTGGTAGGCAGCACTGGCCCTTTGTGCACATACACTGTCCTAGTCCCTGCCTGCTCCTATACAGTCCTCTGCACCTCTTTACTTCCCCCAGAAAGATCCCATTCTCACCAAAAGCATTCGTGACCAATGTCGACTTCACTGAAGGCTTTACGGGGAGGTTTTGCATCACGCAGCACATAGCTCAGTTAACACTTTTTCCCAAAGTCCCTCTCGGTCCTGCCAACTGGGGGCCCCCTTTTCTTTTTGTCTGCTCAGGAGTGCCCCCTCAAAGTCGCCTCCTGACTCCAGCTTGGATTGCCTTCAGCCACCACTCACCTTTAATATGGTTCTATCACATCTTCTAAACTTGTACCCAAACCCAATCCTTTCAGAAGACAGCAGAGATTATAAGTATTAACAGTGAAATTTTCTCTTGTGGTACTGTTTGGAGTCATTTAAGGTAGAATTTTGTTGCCATTCACATTTCATTCATTTGTTCATTCAACAAATCTGCATTCGGTACCTGCCCTGATCAGAGTGGATAGGAGAATGGGGGCGGGGGATACCGAGACGAATAAAACACAGGCCCGGCCCTAGCGAGGTGAGCAAGCCCATGTACGTAAATAAGGTCAGTACAGGCAAAGAGGCCCAGAACTGTGAGAGACACAAACTTGGTGTTCAGGAAGTCCTGGGGCAGGAAAGCAGAATCATTGTCAACCAGGATCAGGGAGACAGCATTAGAGCTGGGCTTAGAAGACCTAGATGGGACAGTTTGGCAGTTGGAGGAGTGGTGGCAACCAGGCAAGCTCTGCTCTCTCAAGTCCCAAAACCAGAAAAGGAAAAACTGAGGAAGCCAAGAGAGAAAGTAACTGCTGGTTCTCAGACTTGCCCTGCAGGGACACTTTGGATAGATCCCCTGTCGTGGCTACTGCCCCTAGCAGGACCCAAGGGTGACCTTGCCTCCCTCTCCTCTGCAGACTGTGAAAGGAGGGTTTTCTGAGACAAGGATCGAGAAGCGAATCATCATTACTGGGGACGAAGATGTCGATCAAGACCAGGTAGGGGATGGGGAATGTTATTCCCAGTGGCACTGCCTGATCCCCAATCTCTTGCATTGAGCTGTCCACTTAGATGTATGCATCTAAGTGAAAAACAAAATCCTCAAAGACCTCCCACAAACACCAATCTCTTGCATACTGGGCTACACAGGGTTGGCTGCCCTTAGGGCAAAAAAAGTGTCCATTTCCTGCTGATCCTATCCTTGAAAAGGAGCCCCCAAGGAAGGGGCATTGAATAGGAGCCAGAAGGAGCCAGACAACCTGAGCTGTAGTCTCTCCCTTTAACTCTGTTTAACCACTGCCCCTTTCTGGGCCTTAGTTTCCCCAGCTGTGCCCTAAGGGGCTTGGGTTAGTTGGTTTCCAAGGGCTCTCCCATATCTGATATTTCATGGTTTCACACTTTGCTGTTCTTTTCCACCAGGCTCTGGCTTTAGCCATCAAGGAGGCCAAACTACAGCATCCTGACATGCTGGTAACCAAAGCTGTCGTATACAGAGAAACAGACCCATCCCCGGAGGAGAGGGACAAGAAGCCACAGGTAAGGCTTATGAGAAGCTCAGCAGCCATGAGAGGGAGGAGGGAACAGTGGCAGAAATCTTCTGAAGGTCATTTCCATCTGAGAACCCAGCAAGTAGCTTGGCCCCTATCTCAGGTTTGATACCCCTGCCTCCCCATTTCACAGCTTGTGGCTCAAAGGAGTGAGGTAGCTCCCCCAGATATGATAAGTTGGAGTGGGGAGGAGAAGGAAGACTGGTTTCTTAGCTTCTTTGGGGTCTCAGGCCCCAAACCCAGAAAGGTCAATCCAGAAATGGTTAAGAAGAGGAAGAAAGGGTTGACAATGGGTACTGAAGTGGGTTGGCTAGAGGCAAGGTTGACCTCGTTGTTCAGGCCTCCAACCTAGACGTCAGGAGAAGCCCAATGACACATAGTCCTATCCTTGAGTCTCCATCTCCATCGCAGGTCGCTGGATGTTGCTAAGGTGATATGATGACCAGAGTTCTTGGTTCCATCTGTCTTGGCAGATTGCAAACCTTTGACCTCTCAGGCCTCCTGCTGCCAGAATTTTAGGGGCCTTGATATTTTAATGTTTCTTTGTGGGCCATGAAGACCATGGTGAACAAGAGGGATAAGATGGTGTGGCAGCATATAGGGCTTTACAGTATGAATTGAGGGACCTGTAGAAATTTACTAAATTTTATCATACCTATTTAAAAAAATCTCACCTACATTGTATTAAGTGAAATAATCAAAACCAAACCCATTGCTGTTGCGTTGATTCTGACTCATAACAACCCTATAGGATGATGTAGAACTGCCCCATAGAGTTTCTAAGAAGCAGCTGGTGGATTCAAACTGCTGACCTTTGGGTTAACAGCCAAACCCTTAACCATGGTGCCACCAGGGCTCTGTTGAGTGAAAAAAAACAGACAGAAAAGAGTACACTGTATGATTCCATTCATATGAAGTTCAAATACAAGAAACTAATCAACAATAAAAGGCAGGATAGTGGTTACTTCTGGGGTGTAGTGTTGACAGGGAAGAGACCCAAGGGAACCTTCTGGGGTGCTGGACATGTTCTGCGTCTTGATCTGGATGGTGGTTATATGAATGTACACATATGCGAAAATTCACTGAGCTGCATACTTAGATGTGTGCATCTAAGTGAAAAACAAAACCCTTCTCAAAGATCTCCCACAAATAGCAAATCTCCACTCTACCCATTTCCATGAATGGGAACCAAGTTTTTCTAGGAATATACAAGAATGTTTCTTTCTCTTCCTTTGATTACCAACCTTAATGTCAGAAGAGAAAGGACTGAAACATTTTCCTGCCACTTTGAAAGGCTGTTAACCCCTGGTCTAGACCAGTACTGTCCAACAGAACTTTCTATAGTGAGGGAAATGTCCTTTCTGGGCTGTTCAGTATGGTGGCCGCTAGCTACACATGGCTATTGAGCACTTGAAGTTTGGCTGATCTGAGTTGAGATGTGCTCTAAGGGCAAAATACATGCAAGATTTAAAGATTTTACATGGAAGAAAAAAAAGAATGTAAACTATCTCACTAATAATTTTTACATTGATTACAATGTGAAATGATAGTGTTTTGGATATATTGGATTAATTAAATATATTAATAAAATTAATTTCAACTTTTTGCTTTTTAAATGTGGCCACTAGAAAATTTTAAATTCTATTTGTGGCTCACATTCTCTCTCTCTCTTTTTTAAAAATAATATTTTACTGTGTTTTTGGTGAAAGTTTACACAGCAAATTAGGCTCCCATTGCTCATGTTCTGTTTTTGGTTGAACAGTGCTGGTGAAGAAGAAATGTATGCAAGCTGGGCATTGGTGGATCCTCCCTCCCAACCTTCAGGCTTCCGTTCAAGTGATTGTTACTCTTGCCCACTCACTTGTCCAGTTGTTCTTGCTTTTTCTCTCCCACATCTCAGCATGGTAGAGTGTATGACACTTGCCAAAGTGCTGCTGGACTGGCTGCATGACCTGGGGGGAACTTATTTAAAATACCGATACTAGAGAATCATCTCCATAAAGTCGGATCTAGTAGGTCTGGGCCAGGACCTGAGACTCTGTATTCCTTGGGAATCTTTATTTATACCTTGATCCCTAGGAGAGTCTATGGACAGTTTAATGTAGGAACCACTGATGCAAAGAACTCTGTATTAGGAATCCAGAGACCTGGCTTTAATCCCAGCCATTCTACTGACCCAGGATGTGACCATGGGTCAGTCTCTTCCCTCGTGGGAACTGAATTTCTTCCTTTGCAAAATGAAGAGATGGAGTATGCCCCTTCCAGTTACAGTCCCCTGACTGTTGATTGATTGTGTGTTTCTCAAGCATCTTCTCCATTCCCTAACTCACTCCTCCTCATCTTTCCCAGGGCATTCACAGCCAGTCCCTAGCCTCCCCCTCTCCATTTTCCCTGGCCATTCAGTGCTCTCATCGCAGTCTCCGCATCCCACCCACCCCACCACCATGCAGTCTTTCACGTCTGCCCACCTCATGGCTCACTTAGCTGTCTCATTTCCTCCTTCTCGCTCTTCTTTTAGTTCTTTCTTTGGATGCCATTGCCCCACGCAACACCATGTACCCTATCTCTCTCTTTTGGGTCCTTCTATAAAGGTCACCTTGTTTGTGTTGCCCTGGAGAGACAAGTTTCTCCCTTGCCTTTTCTGCCCACACATCTTATCACTAGTTATCACCAAGTGGGAACTCCCTGACTGTTAGCACAGTCAGATCTCACTAATTCGGGGGGTGGGGGGGTGGGAGGAAGTCTTCTCTGAATTAGGAAATGCCTTCATTTAAAAATTTTTTTAGGTTTAAAAATTATTTTTTAGTTTTTTATTATAAAATACTACATACAATACAAAATCTGCCTAATTTTAGCTATTTTTAAATGTACATTTCAGTGGCATTAAAGACATTCACAACGTTGTGCATTCAGCACCACTGTCTATTTCCAAAACTTTTTCATTACCCCAAACAAGGGGGTAACAACCATTAAAGCAATAACTCTTCATTCTCCCCTCTCTCTAGCTCCTAGCAGCTACTAATCTACTTTCTGTCTCTCTAGATTTCCCTGTTCTGGGTATTTCATAAAAATGGAATCATACAGTATGTGACTGGCTTCTTTCACTCAGCATAATGCTTTGAGGCTCATCCATGTTGTAGCATGTATCAGTACTTCATTAGAAAACTTCTTTTTTTTTTTTTAATAACTTTTATTAAGCTTCAAGTGAACGTTTACAAATCCAATCAGTCTGTCACATATAAGTTTACATACATCTCACTCCCTACTCCCACTTGCTCTCCCCCTCTTGAGTCAGCCCTTTCAGTCTCTCCTTTCTTGACAATTTTGCCGGCTTCCCTCTCTCTCTATCCTCCCATCCCCCCTCCAGACAAGAGTTGCCAACACAATCTCGAGTGTCCACCTGATATCATTAGCTCACTCTTCATCAGCGTCTCTCTCCCACCCGCTGACCAGTCCCTTTCATTTCTGATGAGTTGTCTTCGGGGATGGTTCCTGTCCTGTGTCAACTGAAGGTCTGGGGAGCATGGCCGCCGGGATTCCTCCAGTCTCAGTCAGACCATTAAGTTTGGTCTTTTTATGAGAATTTGGGGTCTGTATCCCACTGATCTCCTGCTCCCTCAGGGGTCCGCTGCTGTGCTCCCTGTCAGGGCAGTCATCGATTGTGGCCGGGCAGAAAACTTCTTTTTTAAAGTACTTGAAAAACGTTCGTCTTTTTGGTAACCCAAGGAACGACTCTGTAGTTCTCCAGACCCGAATGCAAATCTCAGTCCGGCCCTTTATTAACTGTGTGACCTTGGCCTAGTTATTTAACCATTTCAGCCTATGTTTCTTCATCAGCCAGATGACAATAATAATTATAGTAATAACAATTGCTGTTATGTCCCGAAATTTGGTTATGGCGTGCTTATTCTGTTCCAGGGACCGAGCTATGCACTTGACGTAAATATTATCATCTGCCCATTGCACTATACTTCCTCACTTTACAAACGAGGAAACTAAGTCTCAGAGACATTGGGTGACTTGTCTAAAGTCATGGAGCTGGGGAAGTGATGGATTGATTAGAAATTCAAACCTTCCCTGTTAGATTCCAAACCACTGTATGGTCTTAACCTCCTTACCACACTGACTTTTCATAGGATCTACCTCATAGGGTTACTGAAGTCCTACATAGAAGGTAGTTAGCACAGTGCCTGGCACATAGTAAATGCACAATAAAAGTTAATTATGGCTGTTATTACTATTAACTAGAGGGAAGCTAACAAAATGCTGCACATGGGGGCCCTGCTGTAGTAAGCTGAGAAGAATAAATTTTAACTAGGCATTGTTTAGATGTCCCTCATGCTTCTGAAGTGTCCATGGGCTTTTGAAGACGCCCCACACACCCAGAGTCATGTTTACACTGATTTCTAGGGCAGGTATTTTACTAACCATTGAGCAAACTTAGGCTGTGACCTGCCACTTTAAGGAGAAAAAAAAAAAAGTCCCCAATTAGGAAGTAGTGGAATTGAGTAGAAAGAACGTACCCAGGCTCTGTGCTCAAGAAGAAGCTCGATGGGCCTCAGTTTCCTCATCTATGAAATGGAGCTAATTGTTCCTACCTCAGGAGCAGCTGTGATAATTAAATAGGATGGTATCTGTGACCTAATGGGGTGGTGTCTCACATACAGAGGATGCTCAGCAAGTATGAACCTGTTTGTCCTTCCAATGTTTTGCTATGTTTAAGGATTGATGAGAGTCTTGGTTGTGCTACCAACTTGCAAAGTCATTGAACCCTTCCGGATCTCAGTTTTCCTATCTGTCAAATGAGCCAAGAAGGATTCCTTTTCTATCACTCCGTTAGCACTTGACCATGTAGGCAGTAAGAGATAACAATGATATGTCCATCTATTATATGTTTTTGAGTATTGCTATGTGCCAGACACAGTGTTGGGCACTAGAGAGACAAAGATAAGTAAAAGACAGCCCTGACTCTCAAGGAGCTTGGAATAGTGATGGGTTAATAACAACAACAATAGTAATAATAAGAACAGGCAGTATTTATTCTGCATTTAATATACCCTGGACCCCATGCTTTGAACTCTCCCTATAACCCCGTGAGGCAGAATCCATTTCACAGAGGAAGAAATGGAGGCTTATAGAGGTTAAGAAACTTGCTTACAATTACAGGGAGCAGGATTTAATCTCAGGGAGTCTGCTTTCAGAGCCCACACTCTTAACCGTGAACTTCTGTTGTCACACAAACCTGAGTTAGAATCCAGGCTCCAATTTCTTTATTTAAACACTGCTCTCTGGGATTTAATCCCCAGGACATAGCAGGCTGTACTAAAAAAGCCTGTGGGAATAAAAAGGAAAGTAAAAAAAGAATATCCACAATCATGACTAAACATTTCTTAGAAGGGAGATAAGATAGGAAGAAAAAGTGAAAGGATTGTGATCTCAGCTAGTCAGTGTTACAAGCAACTGTAATAAATTTTCAGTGGCAAAAAAAGATATGCTAATTTCCTAGAAACAAACAAGCAAACAAAAACACATGAGCTTTGGAGTCAGAGAGATGTGGGAGCAGATCTCTGCTGGCACACAGCAAAGGTTGGTTAAAAAACCATTTGCTATGTATTTAATTTATGTATGTATTTAAAAATGAATGACAGCTTGTGCACCAGTGTTCATTGAAGGACTCTTCGCAATGGCTGAAAGGTGGAAACCACCCGATTGTCTGTTAGCAGATGAATGGATAAACAAAATGTGGTATATCCGTACAATGGAATATTATTCAGCCATAAAAAGGAATGAAATACTGATACATACCATCTGCATGGGTGATCCTTGAAATCATTATGTTGAGTGAAAATATGCCAGACACAAAAGGACAAATACGGTGTGATTCCACTTACATGAAATATCTAGAATAGGCAAATAGAAAGTAGATGAGTGGTTACCATGGGCTGGGGAGAGGGGCTGATGGGTACAGAGTTTCTGTTTTGGGTGATGGAAAAGTTTTGGAAACAAATGATGGTGATGGTTGTACAACATTGTGAAAATAATTAATGCTACTGAATTATACACTTAAAAATGGTTAAAATGGCAAATGCTATGTTATATATATTTTACCACAATTAAACAAAACGAATGACAAAAAGTTCCTAACTTTTCTTATCTTTCCTCCTTTCCCATCTTCCCGGGCCTTTGGCTCCCAGGAATCCTGACCTCTGTGAAGAGATGCTGGCATTTCTGGTCCAACCCAAGCCAGAGAACCGTTAAGAAGGGGCCTTCATTCTGGATTCTCCGACTCAACACCGACGTCCCAGCTGCGACGGACTGTCACTGATGAGAAACTGGGAAAGGAAAAGCATATATATATAGATATATAGAGATATAGATATATATACAGGAAACACCGCGTCCTTGCACTGCTGCTGGAGCTGGCTGAGCAGTCAGCGACAGCAACAACCAACATCTCAACACCTACGTTTTCCTTTGCAGACAAACTAAAGAATTGGTGGAATTTTTTTCAAGAAAAAAAAAAAAAATACATGACAACAATAATCCCTTGCTCCGCGGTTCCCCAGCCTAATGACAAAAGCAAGCCAGACCATTCTGATTGTAGAAGTACAACATGACTCTGGTTCTGCACGTTACATTTAGTGGACGAGCATTCCATTTGTTTTTCCACCGTCTGTTGCCCACTTGAATGCAAAGGAAAATACTTTTGCAAGCAAAGCAAGAGAAGTCGCAGCAGCAAGACACGCACAGTCAAACATTTTCCAAGAAAGAAAATTCCCCACTTAGAAAGGAGGAGGAGGAACACTGGATTATTATTTTTTGGGTCTTGACACTGGGCTGCAAAATCCACCTTCCTTTCTACAGCCTCCCCTCACCCTCGACTCTCACGCGTCTTGTCGTCATTTTCTGTCTCGGCTCCCTCCTCCCACTTCCCCACCCTCTGTGTCCTGGTCCTGCTGAGGGCCACCGCAGATGATTCTCATTTGAAACGAGAAAAAGAAAGGAAAAGAAAGCAAGAACAGAAAACCAAGCCACAGAGGGGAAGTAGACATTGTATGTTTATGGTTTCTCATTATGAAGGTGCAGCTTGTAGGAGATTTGTATGGATGTGCTTCTAAGTTATGTATATTACATATAACAGGAAACAAATATTAAAATAAACAGTGCTGGTAAGTATGAAGCTGACATTTTAAAATTCTAATTATCTGACTGTGATTGATGTATTCCAAGGTTCCTAGATCTCACTGAACTGGCCCAGCTAAGGAGACCCGGACTCTGGGTGTGGGCTGGCTCACAGTAGGGGCTGCCAGCTTCAGTGTAGTAATACAGTGTGTGGTGTTTGTAATTGGTTGATTGGTGGGGAGGGTGGGGTCACCAAATGGAGGGGAGAGGCTTGGCAAGAAAGAAGCAACACAGATATGGTCCAGAACATGCTGGTCCGTGATGCCTTCCCCCCAGGCATGGCAGCCAGGGCCTGGTCTGTGTGCAGGCATGGGGTCCAGTGTTAGGATTCGGCTGTGCAGATACCCCCAGCAGAGGTCTTCTGGCTCAGTTCCCCTACCTCTGTAGGGGTCTTGCTTTGGTTTTTAGTCCTCTCTTTTTTGCCACGTGTCTTGCTCTTCTCATTGTGGTAACTAACTCCACATCCAAAGGGAGGTGGGCCCTGGTCACGGACAGGATGGGGGCTTTAACCCGGTTGTCTAAACATTTTCAACTCATTCTCTTCCTCTACCCCTTCCGTATTCTGAATCATTTACCTTTCCTGGGCCAGAGTAGCCATGGTAAAGAGGCCGTGAACACAGGGCAGCCCTGATAGGTCTAAATTGCATTTCCGAAGGCCCCAGCTGAGGGTGAAAGGTGGTGTTACTCAAAGGCTTGATCTATCTATGTATAAGGCCCTGGCTTTGGAGACCTCCCCTTCCACTGGCATCTGAGCCCTGAGCCTGTGTCCTTGGAGTCCCAACAATTGCCTCGAGACCACAGAAGACCTTGGAGAAGATCCTATCCCAAGTTTGGCATTTCCCTCGGGCACACACAGGCTTTCCCAGACTTGCCTGCCAAAAGCTGCTTCCTTGAGCTCAGAGAGTCCCTCTCCGAGGGGAAATGTCCCACTGCACTTTAATTTCTCAGTCCCTTTTGACCTCCCCAGTCCTGCTTCTAAAGCAGCCAGTGAATTCGTTCATTACATATTTATTACCTACCTGTGCCAGGCACCATTCTAGGGCTGAAGGAGAAAGTGTGAGGGGAGGGGAGGGATGTGGAAAGCCGTCTGAGCCAGCCTTAGCATCTCCAACCATGGCTGGTCCCTCTGAGAGCATTCCCTTCATTGCCTTCAAGTTATCCTGACATTGCCCAGGATAGATGCACCCCCTTGACGTTTAGCAGGTACCCCAACATACACACTTCACTGTTAGCTGGTGCTGGCCCAGGAAAGCATTTGCCTCTGTGGGCAAATGGGAAGAACGGGCAGAGAGCCCTGCACCAGGGCCAGGCTCCGATGGCAGAGTCAGCCGCCTTCCCCCAGACCAGGCCGGTGGGCCCACTCCAGCTCCCCTGAGTGCGGGGCACACTTCCCACACACCAGGTTCTTTTTACAACCCTGGTGGAGAAACCACAGAACCTTCTTCCTACCCTTCTCAACTTGAGAACTCTCGCTCTTTTTGGCCAAGAAAGAAGCTGGTGTAGTTCCATCCTCTCTGGGCCACTCTGTCTTTGTAGGAATCAGGTGGTCTGAGCAGGATGGGCACACCTCAGAGGAAGGATCTTTGTTCTGGATTTTGCCTCTGACCCCACTCCCCACTGAGAGTGTGACTTCAGGGTAGGGACGAGGTAACCAGGGTTTGGGAAGCTTTCATCCTACGAGTTCTGTGACCTTCCTTCCACGGAGAGGCAGGTAGCGCCACCAGAGGAGAGGAGTGGCAAAGCCAAATCTAGGGCACTGTTTCCTTCCCATCCTCCTCTTCAGAGAGAACATAGACACTTGTCTGTCTTCAACCTACTTTTCCTTTTTTGTCTTTTACGGTTCTCATCCTTTCTGTACTGCCTCTCCACCCAGGAGGCTAAGTGGAAAAATCCCCCGTGGGCAGTAAGGAGTGGCCATCCTGGCTCAGCCTCTAACTCACCTTGTGACATCGGACCAACTGCTTCCTGTTTTTAGGCCTCAGTTTCCCCACTCACAAAATGAGCAAGTTGAACCAGATGCTCACCAGGGGCTTTTCCCACTCTGCCATCCTCCAGATCGTCATTTTCTCTTACTTTGCTTTCTCGGGATCTTTTCCATTGGGAGGGTATAAGAAGTGCCAGGACCTGTTTCAGTTTTTTAATCCTGCAACCACATTCCAAGACTGGCCTGAAATTGCATGAGCAACATCACTCTAAATAATTTTTTTTTTCAAAAGCACCTTACCAACCAACTGCGATGCTGTCCTGTTCCTTTACTCACACCCCTCTCTCCTCTCTCGTCCCAGCGCTCCCCCACCTCAGTGCTCTGTGCTGTATGCGTGTGCTCTCTGTTCTTGTATACTCAATAAAAGTGAAATAAATGTGTTTGATGCTGAACCACAAACTGCCTTGTCGTCTCTATCTCTGACTTTGGCTATTGGTGCAAGGTGGCATAGTGGGAAGGGCTAAAACTAAGATGGAGACATCCAAACTTAGAACACTTTGATTCAGCACATACTTAGAGCTCTCAGTGTGTTCCAGGTCTTGGGTTAGTCTCTGCAGATACGACAGCAAATAAGTCGAAGTTGCTGGCCTCCAGGAACTCACAGGCTAGTGGAGGAAATAGCAAAACACAGAAGCTGTTTCGTCAAAGGAAGTTACAGGGTGCTCAGCACTTGGAGGGCAATACACAGGGGAGGGGATAGGTCACTACAGGAAGACACTTTAGGTGGTCAGAGACGGCCTACCTGAGGAGGTGATTTTTGTCCTGAATGAAGAGAAAATCCAGTGATGTGAAGAACTTGGGTAAGAGCATTCTAGGCATTGGGAACAATAAAAGCGTAGGTTCCAAGACATGGAGGGGCTTGGTGTGTGAAGGAACAGTGTGGTCCTGCTTCTCTTCCTCAAAGAAGAGCACCTACACTGAAGTCACTTCCTGCAACGCCCCCTCCCCCCCCCACCACCACACACACACACAGGCAGCTCCTTCTAGGATGCCTGGTGAGTAACGTACACTGGAACCCTCAACGTCAGTCTTTGCCTACCACCTTCACATAGGTTATCATAGCCCTGTGTCACCTGTTCCATTATTGACTTATCTTTTTTCTTTAAATTGGCTCATTTCAAAATCAAGTTTATTTAAAAAGGAAAATATATTATTTCCACAAATGGAAAACTAGTATCACTTGCCAAAGAAAGGTACCAAACCAACTCCATTGCTGTTGAGTCGATTCCAACTCATAGCAACCCTGTATAGACAAAGCGACCCTATATAGGACAGTAGAACTGCGATATAGGGTTTCCAAGGAGCACCTGGTGGATTCAAACTGCTTACTTTTTGGTTAGCAGCCGTAGCTCTTAACCACTATGCCACCAGGGTTTCCAAAGAAAGATAGTCCTCATAAAAATACTGAAAAATCATAATCCATGTAAAACCTGAACTTGTCTCTTGGACCACACGTGTTTTTTCAGAGTTGAAGTCACATTGTGAATACCACTCTAAATGCTTCTTTTGCTTATATTCTGAGTATTTCCCCATAATGCCAAATACTAGATGCTATTTCATTTCTTTGAAAAGGTAGTTCATTAAATCACACAAAAGGCTATGCAGGATTCTCTTCTCCAGAATCACCCTCCTCCCCTCCATTGCTGGAGGCAATTGCTGCTAGGAGCTTTGTGAACCCTTCCCTGCATTTTCCCTGTAGGTTTCCTTTAGCTCTCTGTCACCCCCTGAGGTTCTGGAACAGAACTGGGTTCACAAACATTGGGTCACCACAAAATTCTTCAGGACCCCACACACTCTGTATCTGTATCTCTGTCTTCCATTAATACAGAGCCGGCCTCTGTGCTCATTGGGAATAATCTGAAGCAGGTTCATGTAGATCAGTGGTTCTCCACTGGGGGAAGGGAGGCGATTTTGCCCCCCAGGGAATATTTGAAAATGTCTGGAGGCAGTTTTGGTTGTCATGACTGAAGGGTGCTACTGGCATGTGGGGGTAGAGGCCAGGGATGCTGCTAAACATCTTAAAAGGCACAGGACAGCCTCCCACAGCAAGGAATTATGTGGCCCCAAATGTCAATAGTGCTGAGGTTGAGAAACCGTGATCTATCTAGATGGACATGCTCCCCACAGGGTGGGATTCTGAGGTCACTGTCTACAGCTTCAGTGTTGAGTACCCTGGAGTTTCTGAGAAGATGCTGAGCCCACCTGGAACAGAGAGCTTTGATACCAGATCACATAATTCAGTGTCTAAGACTGGGAGCTGTGTGTGAAGGAAGGGAGCTAAGCTTCTTCATGCGGGAAATGGAACTGACATGACAGGCTGAGATTGATACCATGACTGTGACTGATGGAGGCTGTCTCTGGTTAATCCTGCAGCAGCTCATGGTGATTAACCATGGCTGCAGGGCTCAGTCTAGTCTTCCACCCACTAAGGGATGGATTTTGACTGAGACAGATTGGTGTGGCCAGCTGTCACTAAGAAAGCGCGACAGGTAAGCGAAGGAGCAGCAGCACCGAGACAAGAACAGCTAGTCAAACCTTGGCTTGCATCGTAGCTTTGTAACCTCTCTGAACCTCATTTTTCTCTTCTGTAAATTGGGACTACTAACACTGACTTACTAGGATAAAGATTGTTGTTGTTAGATGCCATCGAGTTGATTCTGACTCATAGTGACTCCATGTGACAGAGTAGAACTGCTCCCCTAAGGTTTTCTTGGCTGTAATCTTACAGAAGCAGATCACCAGGTCTTTCTCCTGAAAAGCCGCTGGGTGAGTTTGGACTGCCAACCTTTTGGTTAGCAGCTGAGCACTTAATCATTGTGCCACCAGGGTTCCTTCCCATAAAGATTACAGCCTAGAAAACCCTATGGGGCAGTTCTGCTCTGTCACATGGAGTCCCTATGAGTTAAAATCCACTCAGTGACACCTAACAACAACAGGGTAGTGTAGGGATTAGAAATAATATCTGAGCAGTGGGATGAACTGGGCAATACTCTGCCCCACACATACACCCTGTTCCCTGTGGTATGCTAGAGTGGGTGGTTGTGGGCTTTGTTGAATGCTGTTTGGTTCAAGTTTATTTTACTCTGAGCAGATGAATTTTTGAGGAGGAAGCGGAAACCTAGAAAAAGTAGATGGGTGGGTGGGAGTGGGGAGAAAATAGTGCACAACGTAGCTAGCTGCTCTAGGGAAACTCTCAGGAAAGAGTAAATATATTGATAGGAGAATGAAGGGGACATTTTGCTGTGTGGGATTCTTCAACTTTCCCTGAAATTGCAAGTAAAACTGACATTTTTCCACGCTTTGAAGTCATATTTGGGCTTTGTGGGATGCAATAGTGTGCTAAAACTGATTTCAAGGTGGATATAGGGTGAGAACAAGTTTGGCTCAAGCCAACTCGATTGCATATGTGTTACAGTGGATAAAGTCTGAGTTACAGGGATAAGATCGACTTCCCAGGATGGTTGTAGGGATTAGATAATATATGTACACCACTGTGATGGGTTTTTTGTGATGTGTAAACTTGGCTAGGCTACAGGCCCCAGTTATTCAATCAAATACTAATCTAGGCGTTGTCGTGAAGTTATTTGGTAAATGTGATCGGAGTCCATAATCAGTTCACTTTAAGTAAGGGAGATTATCCTAGATAATCAGGCAGGCTTGAGACAATCAGTTGAAAGGCCTTAAAAACAGAGCTGAGGCTTCCCTGAAGAAGAAATCCAGCCTGTGGATGGCATCTTTGGCATGTGCCAGAGGGTTCCACCCTGCCCTTGCTGATAGCCTGCTCTTCATGATGGCCTGCCCTACAGATTTCAGATTTAGCCTAGCCAGTCCTCACAACAGGAGAAGCAAATTTCTCCCAGTAAATTTCTTAATGTATATCTCCTACTGGCTCTGTTTCTCTGGTAGATCCCTGAATGATGCAGCCACCTAGCAGAGGGCTAGGCCCACAAATGGAAGCCATTTATTAACACCAAATTACTGTTATTATTAATTAAATACATAATATATGTACCCAGCTGAGCCTTCGTGGCTCTGTGCTAAGCCTCAGGAAAACAATGGAGAACAAGACAGGCAGGTAACCTCCCTCAGGACACCTTGATAGCCTGCCTGAGATATCAGACTAGGCCTGTGCTGCCAGAGGACGCTGGGTGATTATGGCTGGAGGGACTGACTGGGTGATTTCTCCAACTGCTGAGACTGGTTTTCCTTGGGCTGGAAGCTGGGTTTCTGAGGCTCTCCTTTAGGCCTGAGTGTGGATGGTAACTGAGATTGGGTGGTAACAGGCCAGCTGTGACGCTGTGACTCGGAGAAAGACTGGCTGACCAGGACCACAGATCGGCTAACTAGGACTGTGACTGAGCACCCCTGTGACTACTGGGCAACCATGACCATGACCCCGCTTCAACGACCTTGACTTCTTGAGAACCAGGGACTATGGCTGGTGCGTTTTGGGAGGGGGATATAAAATGCACAGTTTAGTGAAAGTTCTTAATCTACAATTTAGGAAGAAAAACGAGTAGCTAAGAGTAGCAAAAAACATTTGGTGGGGCGGAACCTGCAAGCAGGCACCCTTCTTCCATCACCGAGAACTCCACCGGGCCGCTTTCTCCGTTGCTCCGGTCCGTCACCGAAGCGAGCGAACTTCCGGTGCGCTTCCGCGGTGCGTGAGCTTGGGGCGAGGCGGGAGCTGGTGAGTGCGGCTTCCTGGCTTCTTTTCCTTCCTCTGCTTTCGTTGTCTGCGGGCGCGGGGCATCCCCTCTTCCCGACCCGGGGACCGCGGAGTGCCCTGAACTAAGCCCACCTCTCCGGGGCGGCAGCCTCCCGGGCTGTGGGACGCTGGGGTCTCCGAGGTCTTTTTACCTGAGTAGCCGTCTTTAGAGACGCGGTCCGCCAGGGCTTCCTGGGGCGCACGGGTTAGCTCCGCTTTCCTCCTGGCTTTAGAGTTCGGGGGCCGGAGATCTTGACTGCGCCTGGCCTGGCTCTGCCCGGCTCTGTGTGTGACTTCGGGAAAGGTTGTTCCCCGCACCGAGCCCTGGTTTTTTGTCTGCAAAATAGAGATCATAGTTTTATTAAACTTTTATCAAGCGTCTGATGTGTGCTAGGGATACAGGGAACAAAAGGACTCGTAGGAGTGACAGCGCTCTATCAAACAACCGTGAGAAGTGAAATGGAGAGGTAGAGGTGCCCTGAGTGTCTGTCACAGGATACCTGACCTAGCCGCGGGGTCACGGAGGTCTTTACTGAGGAGGTGATTATAGAGCTGAGATCCGAAAAGAGGAGAGGGAAGAGCATTTTGCTCTCTTGTTTGAGAGCCTGAAAGAGGCCAGTGTAGCTGGAACAGAGAGCTTGAGGGGAACGTGGTATGAAAGGAAGCTGGGGAGGTTGCCAGGAGCCAGAGTGTGAAGGCTTTGTAGTTCATGCTGAGAATTTCGCTTTCCCAAGAACTGCTTGGGAAGCCACTCCGAGGGTTTTAAATGTGGGTGGTGATATGATCAGATTGGCATTTTGAAAAGGTCACTCAGGGTGTTGTATGGAAAATGGATTGAAGGGGCGAGCACTCTCAGGGTGAGAGATGATGGTGGCTTAGTGGTGATGAGGGAGCTGGTGGAGGGAAGTGAATAGAAATGATTTTCTGTGTTCCAGGGCTGAGAGGAGCTCACAGGGCTGTCAGTGAGATTGATTGGTAGGCTGTAGAGTTCTGTGCATATTCAGTGAACCTTTCCCAGCACCTCCTCTGTGCCAGGCCATGTGCTGGCTGCTGCAGATATGGAGAGTTACAGGCTGGTGGAATTAGAATGAAAGAAATTGTCATTATCAAGGAGGAACACACAGATGTCACAAGGTGAAATGGGTAATTAATTGATCAGCAGTTTTTCTAAGTGAGCTATATGTTCATTCAACAAATATTTATTAAGTGCCTTTTATAAAAGGGTAGGGGATAGAAAAATGAAGATGCAAATTATTTAGAACAGTCACTTTCAAACTTTTTTGATTGTGACCTACAGTAACATAAATTTTATGTTGCAACCAAGTGTACACACACACACACGGAACTTCAGAAAACAAGTACTTCTCACTACTTTTGATGAATGCTGATCTTTTTTTTTATTCTGTTCTTTTCATTAAAAGAAAATGTTGGTTGGGACGCTCTAAATTGTTATCATAACCCCTTAATGGGTTGTGAGCTGCAGTTTGAAAAATAGGCAGATTTAGAGAGAGTTATTTGTAGTGGGTTTTGAATTAAGAAGGTAGGATATGCCCTTGATGTTTGTGGAAAAGAGTTGGTCTTCTTTTCCCCACTGTATTTTGTTTTGTTTGTTTTAAGGGGGAAAAAGAGTAAACAGGATTAAACAGGCAGCTTGTTCTGTTTGAAATTTTAGGATCTTGGTTATACATCCAGCTAAATTTTAAGTACCTCGAGGGCAGTGACTGTCTTACTCTGTGGATGTTTCCTTTTAGTGTTCAGCAAAGATCCTGGTACAGTGCAGCGCTCAGTGAACATTTGTTGAATAGATAGGTGTCTTGGGACTAGATGGTTAGATAATTGTTTGGTTTAAATTAGCTCATGCTGGAGCTTACAGAGGTTTTATCAATATGTCCTTGTGGGTAGTTCAAAGGTAGATAATATAAGCGTTCTAAGCCCTCTTTCTTGTGAACATTGATCCTAGGCTAGCCTCACCACTTGAATCCATTCTGGACAAGTAATCCAGAGCTGCCACTGACTGGTCCTTTTGGGAAGATGTTTCACTCCCTGGACTTTAGGGTTTTTTTTTTTTAAAAATGAGTAAAAGGAGAAGGGGGAGTTTGTGATTGAAAAGTTGTCCACTCCTCAAACCTTTTGTGGATTTTAGATGCTGTGTACCCACTTTACATAGTGTCTTCATTGTTAACCTTCTATCAATTTCTGGGCCTTCCCAGAGGTTTGTGGAAAACTGGGTATGTGCTTGATTTAATCAGCCTTTCCAACTTTCCTGGGACTCTCCAGCAATAGGTTTTAGGCGGAGTTCTAGTTTGGAACAGCCCCTGTTGTGAGAGAGAGCTCTGAGAGTTGATCTTAGGAGTGAGCAGGGAGAAGAACACTGGCCTGGAGGGCAGGCCACGCAGGTTCTAATTGGGATCCTTGTGCGACCATGAGTATATCACTTCTCTTTGACCTATGTCTTTCTAGCTGTGAAGTGAGTGTTCTTGCTCATTTAACCAAAACACAAAAAGCCTCTTCTCTCTGAGCCTCCTTTTCTCATCTGTCAAATGGGACTCATGATTCTGGCCTGCGGGATTGTGGTGAGGATTACAGGAGATTATTATGTCAGGGATCTGCTTCAATGTCTGGCACAGAGACTGCTTGGCAAATGCAGCTTCCTTCCCCAAGTTGTATTTAACGCTGATTTCTTTCTTTTTCAGCTGTTCTGGAAGACAAGGAAGAAAGATTTTCCTTTTGGGCACCCACCACTGGCCTCATGGCTGCCATGCAGATGGATCCTGAGCTTGCCAAGCGCCTCTTCTTTGAAGGGGCCACTGTGATTATCCTGAACATGCCCAAGGGGACAGAGTTTGGCATTGACTACAACTCCTGGGAGGTGGGGCCCAAGTTCCGGGGCGTGAAGATGATCCCACCAGGCATCCACTTCCTCCACTACAGCTCTGTGGATAAGGCCAATCCCAAGGACGTGGGTCCTCGTATGGGCTTCTTCCTTAGCCTGCAGCAGCGGGGGCTGACAGTCCTGCGTTGGAACGCAGTCGAGGAAGAGGTGGATCTGTCTCCAGCCCCAGAGGCTGAGGTGGAGGCCATGAGGGCCAACCTCCAGGAGCTGGACCAGTTCCTGGGACCATACCCATATGCCACGCTCAAGAAGTGGATTTCCCTCACCAACTTCATCAGTGAGGCCACGGTGGAGAAGCTGCAGCCTGAGAGCCGGCAGATCTGTGCCTTCTCAGACGTGCTGCCTGTGCTCTCCATGAAGCATACCAAGGACCGGGTAGGACAGAATCTACCCCAGTATGGCACTGAGTGCAAAAGCTACCAGGAGGGCCTGGCTCGACTACCTGAGATGAAGCCCAGAGCTGGCACGGAGATCCGATTCTCAGAGCTGCCTACACAGATGTTCCCTGATGGTGCCACACCGGCAGAGATAACCAGGCACAGCATGGACCTGAGCTATGCCTTGGAGACAGTGCTCAGCAAGCAGTTCCCCAGCAGCCCCCAGGATGTGCTTGGTGAGAAGGAGCAAGGCCCTTTGGGGGTGGGCCATGAGATTTTAGGATAGGGGTTATAGAATCTTGGGCTACCCAGTCCAGTGGTTTGAAAACCTGACTCGGCAGCCTTCTCCCAGTACACTTGTTAAAGGTACAGGTGCCCAAATCTTACCCCAGGAGACTGATTCAAGAGATCTGGAGTAGGGCTCTAGCTATCAATCTGTCGATTGTTAGATATAATAAACAAGCACCCTATGTGAACCTCAGGCAATCCTGTGTTTAGGAACCACTAATGTGGCCCAGGCCATCATTTTACGGATTGAGGTTCAGAGAGGGAAAGGATTTGGCCAACTGAGTGGCCAAACTGAGACCAGAGCCCAGGGCTCCTAGTTCCCAGACCAGACCTGTTTTTCTAGTGGCTTCCTGCCTGCCTCCTCAGTTTGCTTCTGACTCTTTTCACAATGTTGTCTCTCCACTGGCTTAGACCAGGACAGTGATTTCTTTAAATTGTTATACTTTTTATTGTTGGCTTTGTTTTCCTTATTTAAAAGAAAAATATATATATATGTTCATCATAGAAGAAAAACAAAAATCACTCCAAGTACCACCACCTAGAAATAACCATTTTTACACTTTGTTGTCTTTACTTTCTATCCTTTTCTATATATGTTTGTGTATTTTTCTTTATTTCCATGCATTTCTTTGTGCCCTTTTTTTATTCAATTATATATGTTTGTGTGTATGTATGCTTTTTTACAAAAATAAGATTATGTATTTTCCTATCAGCTTTAAGAGAAACATTTTTCCATGCCACCGAATCAGTAGTTCTGTTTCAGTGGTCACTTAGCGTTCCACCGTTTATTGAACCAGTCCTCTGTTGAGGGGCCTTTAAGATGTTCCTGTTTTTCCCTATTATAAATACCACCTAAGGACCGTCTCACGTGTGCTTATGCACACGTTTAAGGTTAGAAGTATTGGAACAGAACGTGCATGTTTTATCCTCTCCAGCAGGTAGGAGCCTGTGGCCATCACCTTTGACGGCTTTGGGCATGGTGATTTAACATTGGTGGTGCAGTAATTAAGGTACATGGCTGCTAACTGAAAGGTCGGCGGTTCGAACCCACCAGCCACTCCTCGGGAGAAAGATGTGGCAGTCTGCTTCCATAAAGGTTTACAGCCTTGGAAACCCTGTGGGGCAGTTCTACTTTGTCTTATAGGGTTGCTATGAGTAGGAATTGACTTGACAGCAGTAGATTTGGGTTTTTGGTTTTCTTCCAACTGAATGGTTGAAAAATGCCATCTTGTTTGAATTTATGTTTCTTAGATTACTAGAGACAGCAAACAGTCTTCACATCTTTTATAACTATTTGTATTTTTTTCTTTTACATATTGTCCAGGTAACTTGCATATTTTCCTGCTGGAACACTGGTGAGAGATTTAAATACACCCGTTGCTGTCGAGTCGATTTTGACCCATAGCGACCCCAGAGGACAGAGTAGAACTGCCCCATAGGGTTTCCAAGGAGCAGCTGGTGGATTTGAACTGCCAACCTTTTGGTTAGCAGCTGCATTGCTTAACTGCTGTGCAGGGCCTTTTATTATCATTGACCTGGGTGATAAAAAGGGACATTTTAGCGGGTACACCTTAATGCATTCCACAGCATTTTCATTTCATAATAACACTTGAAATTCTGACTTAAAAATGAGTAGAAATCTAGTTTTCTGCCTCTTAAATATTTCAGTTCTTCAGAGTATATCTTGTGAAAAGGTTTGTTACAGGGATAACTTTGAATCTACATGACATAGCTTTGAAATTATTTCTGATCTCATCATTTAATTTTAGACTAGGCCAGAAATGCATGAATTTAAATAAATGCCCTAAATTCAGGGAGTAAGCCAATATTTAGTTTCACAAACTAACCAGGCAAAGCCAACCGAAGAAGCAAAGGTGCCTCTTTAATACAAAGAAAGTTTGACTGTATTTTGAAAATAGTGATCAAACATCCACAATGTTTAGACAAGGCAGCTTATTCATACAAATCAAGCCTAGGAACAGGGAACTAGTTTTTCTACGTCTCTGGAGGTGACAGAGATTAAATGTGATGCATTTTAAGAGGTATTTGGTGTTGAGCACATCTGTTTTTTTTTTTTTTATGGCTTACATATATGTATACCACAGAAACCGTCATTGAATTTACAGCCACCTTTGAAGCCAGGGAGAACAACTCTGACCACCAACATAGCAATGCTATGTACAACAGAACGAAACATTGCCTGGGGCAACCAGGGAACTAGTTGCTTGCCTAAAGAAAATGGCTTCTGGATCTTCAGGTCTCTGTTTGATACAGGTGTCTAGTAGAAATGTGGGAATAATAACTAATATTTATTGAGTGATCTGCTGCAAAAGACCTTTTTAAAGTCTTAAAAAGGAAAGATGTCAACTTTGAGGACTAAGATGTGCCTGACCCAAGCCATGGTATTTTTGGTTGCTTCATATGCATGTAAAAGCTGAACAGTGACTAAGGAAGACCAAAGAAGCATTGACGCCTTTGAATTATGATGCTGGTGAGGAATATTGAATATACCATGGACTGCCAGAAGAATGAACAAATCTGTCTTGGAAGAAGTACAGCCATAATGCTCCATAGAAGCGAGGATGGCAAGACTTTGTCTCATGTGCTCCAGTCCCAAGAGAAGGACATCATGTTTAGTAAAGTAGAGGGTCAGTGAAAAGGAGCAAGACCCTCAATGAGGTAGATTGACACAGTGCCTGCAACAATGGGCTCAAACACAGCAACGATTGTGGGCATGGCGCAAGACTGGGCGATGTTTCGTTCTGTTTTACGGGGGGTCGCTGAGTTGGAACTGACTCGATGGCACCTAACAACAACACTTGAGTGTTCTGTATGCCAGGCATTATTCTAGATGCTTTACGTGTGCTGCATTGATTCATTTAATCTTGACTGCGACCTTCAAATAAAGAAATCGAGGCATAAACATTAAATAACTTGCCCAAGGTCACACCGCTGCTAAATGTTGGAGCTGGAATTTGAACCCTGCATCCTGGCTCTGGAACCCATGCTGTTAGTCACCAAGCTTCTTAGAGATTAAATCATGGAGTCTTGTGATTAAACAAGGTAAAATAATCTGGCTGGCAGGTTAACTGATGGAACAAGTACTCATGAATTTTCCTGTTCTGGGAGGCTCTCGAACTGTTTTCACCCAATAGGGAATCTGTTTTATCTTTCCATTGTTCACATTGCCACAGCATTATATGCGTGACCTTGGGAAAGTCCCTTCACCTCATCTATAAAATGAGGTAAATACCATGTTTCCTGACCACTTCATGGAGCTGGGCTGAGGATTACACAATGGAATGCAGCATTTCCCTGACCCTGATGGAGACGCTCTGCTTCAGAATCCCCTGGGGAGCTTTGTAGAGCTACAGATACTGAGGCAGTATCATCCGTCCGCAGCCAGAGTCTCTGGGGATGAGGCTTGGGCAGTATTGTTTTTAGCCAGCTCTCTTAGTAATTATGATAGGCAGCCAGTTTTGGGATCCACTCACATAATATCCATGGATGCATTTTGTACACTTTTAAAATGCCAGGCAAAGACTAAGTATACCTCTTGCATTCTGATTTTACAGAAACCCAAAGCCACGGTTTGGTCTCCTATGGCTTGAATTTATTGCAGTTCAGTAAACATTTATTGAATGCCTGCTAGGTGCAAAACCCTGTGCTAGGTTCTGCAGGAGTGACAAGGATAAAAGGCCACTTGTTGCTGAGGGCCAGTGGAACTGATGGCCTTGTGAACAGCATAAGGTAGACACGTGCCGTAGTGACCTCAGTGTTGAATCAGCTGGTGCTCTTCTCCCCCAGGATCATTTCTCCTCTCTGTGCCTTTCAGGTGAACTCCAGTTTGCTTTTGTATGCTTCCTGTTGGGCAACGTGTATGAGGCATTTGAGCACTGGAAGCAGCTCCTAAACCTCCTGTGCCGGTCAGAAGCAGCCATGGTGAAGCAGCACAGCCTCTACGTCAACCTCATCTCTGTTCTGTACCACCAGCTCGGTGAGATCCCCCCCGACTTCTTTGTGGACATTGTCTCCCAGAACAACTTCCTTACCAGCACCTTGCAGGTGAGCAGCCTTCGACTGGCACCCATGAGGCTCCAAATTATGCAGGGGTGTTTGAAAGGACCCTCAAGAAAGTTACCTATTGGTTTCTGGCTGTTCTTCCAAGACCCAGAGGTTTCCTGGTTTCAGTTTCTGTTCTATCTTCTTGCGTGATTGTAGGCTCCTTGACGCCAGAGACTCTCTATACCACCTTCTCCCCACCCTGCCCCAAGAGTGCCTAGCACTGGAGTACTTGGGATTTGAATCACCTCCACCCCTTTGAGTTACTCCCTCAAAACAGGTTTTGGTTTTTTACCCTGTAGTCACAAGTAGCAGCAACCCAGTAGGGCAGAGTTTTGAAGCTTGTTATTCCCAGTGAAACATCTGCAGCTCCTTAGATCTCATTTAAGCATTAAAGTAACTTTGATTTCCTGTTCAAACAAAATGTGCCAGTTTCTGCAGAGATTCTCTGACAGAAAAAGTAAAATTTGCTTTTAACTTGGCAATTAAATTTTCATTATGAGTGGTAATTAGGGAAGAAGCTTCAAACAATTTACAATCTTCATCCTGTGCTATTTCCTCCCTTTGCAAACAGATTAGCCTCCTTTATGAACTTGGGACAGCCTCTGCCACTCACATTTTGTAACTTTGTCAAGTATAGAAGAGGCAAAGGCTGCAAGCTGTCAGTTTCCACACTTTCTCACCCTGTGTGAGATCCCCATGGGGCCTGCTCCACACAAGGTGGCTCTTCACTAACCACCCACTCCCACCCAGGCTAAGGAAGGGAACAAACGGCCACATAGTGCCTGTTGGGTATTAGGCACTACATTTATCATGTTATGTGGGTTCCCTCATTTTGTCTCTTTGGAACTGTGTAAGGCAGGGAGGATTATTCCCATTTTACAAATGAGAAAATTGAAACTCAGAAAGGTTAACTCATTTACTTATGGTCACACAGCTGTTAAGTGGCAGAGTCAGAATTTATACCCAGGCCTGAGTCTTGGTTTACTGCCTGTGCTTTTGTCCTTATGTACTAAATGCCATGTGGGTCCGCCGCGAAGAAGATTCTTGATTGACCTTAGTGGAGACACCATCAGGGGCCTGTCTTCTCGGAGGTACAGGACACACTTCTAAAACCAGCCTATTGTTGGCAGAATCCTTGTGAGTAGGCAGCTAACTTAAAACTCTGGCAGTTGGAATACTGGTACAGACCAGGGGGCTGAGTCAGTCAAGCTGATGGCTTCAGCCTGGTGTATTCCACTTCAGAAGAGTTATAAAACTGTCCTTTTATTGGCTTTTACTATAACAGAGACATTAAATCCCTTTGTCTGTCCTCTGAGGGAAAAATCTTCCCCCAGAGTTACTGGGTTGTGGGTTGTAGAGCCTTGTGGGGAGGCTGCAACCCCCGGGAATGATGCGCTGCCCTCCTGATGTAGTTCATGCTGTTGTACCAACATGGGAACCCGTGCTGTGTTGCTGGCTGTAAAAATGGGGTGGCAGGGGCATCTGACCTCCTCTAACTTCACAAGGAAGAAGGAGCTGTAGCTCCTTGGGTCAGCAAGCCTAGCTCTACCAAGTGCCCAGAGGTACGCTACTCTGCCAGCAAGCCTCCTGGCCAAAGGCACTCAGTTTTCTTGCCCCATGAGCTGGGAAGTCTGCTGCACCATCTTTTGCCAGTCTGCTGCCTCTGCTGCCACTGTTTCTCTGTCACTGCTTCTTGCCGTCTTCGATGTTGCAGCTCTTTCTCTCAGTCCACTGGTTACAGGAGCATCTCAGTGCAGGAATCCCTGGTCCAAAGGATGCAGTCCACTCCTGGCACTTCTTTCTTGGTGGTAGTGAGATCCTCCCTTTCCACCTCTGGGATGGCTTGCTTGAAGCCTAGCAGGATGGCAAAACTGACCAATCCCCTCGTTAGGGTTCCATACACCTTATTTACATGGTCCCACCCCTAGAAAGATGCCACACAGCTTATTTACTTTGTTAACAAGCTAGCCAATCAAT
Organism: Loxodonta africana; assembly: GCF_030014295.1. Lineage (NCBI taxonomy): Eukaryota > Metazoa > Chordata > Mammalia > Proboscidea > Elephantidae > Loxodonta > Loxodonta africana. Next base: position 35,432,102 of record NC_087365.1, read on the forward strand.
CCCCTTGGCGAGCCACAAGCACCTCATTTGCACAGTCTCATCCAGCTGTTTGGTGGGAGCTATTGAGCCTTATTAAGTAATTCACTGCACTGCACTGGCTGTCCCACCCATTTGTCAGCACATCTGACATGTGAACTCTAATTGCCAAGACTTTGTTGCCAGCAATGATTTATGAAGCAGAAAGATCCCAGCTGGATTCCTACCTAGATGCCCAGGTGGGGTATACAAAGCTGATGGTTGGAAAAATTCTGTCTTTGAACTTTTCACCAAGGTAATTTGATGCAGTTGTTTGGAAAAAAACAAAACAAGTGCATTGAAGAAAATACATCATCACATGGTTTTGAACCTCCTTTATATACAACATACTGCGGAAAGCGTTATTGAATACATTTATCAGTTAGCCAGGCTTCCGGCTGTCAAGGGATTTGTTCATTGATTTAGTAGGTATTTACTGAACACCCGTTGTATACAAGGCTCTGTTCTAGGACTGGGAATATAGTTGTAAACAAGACAGAGTCCCTGGCTTAGAGCTCATATTTGGGTGGGAAAGTAAACAAATGAATTAACCAAATAATGCCAGATAGTGAATAGTGTTTTAGAAGGCATTTTTACCAATTCTGATAACAGCCTTTTTACTGATTCCCTTCTGTGGTACTCTCTACCCTTAATACCACTTCCCTGGCCCAGGCCTTTTAGCCTTATCTAGACTACCTCCAAGTGTGTCAGACTTGTAACTGTCTCTCAGCCTCCATGCTTACCCCGTTGATCCCTCCACCTTCCACACTGCCACCTGCAGGGCTGCTCTAAATGCCGCTTTGACCGTCTTTCTCTGGGGATTTTCTGTGACTCCTCATTGCCTAGAAAATTAACCTTCCAAACATAGGTCACAAGGCCCATTCTGATCTGGCTCCTGTCTGGTTCTTCAGCTTCTCCTTTCTTTTCCTGTTTTCCTCCATGAACTCCAGTGACAGTGGCCTCCTTGCAAGTTTGCAGATGTGCCATGCTGTTTCATGTCTTCTTGACTGAACTTAATTTTCCCTCTGCCTGGTATGTACTCACTCATCCTACAAGATGCCCTCAAGGCACCACTGTCTGTGAAGCCATCCCTAACCTCTCTTTCCTTTCCATCCTAGTAGCGTACCTTGTACTTACCACTTTTACATTGCATGGATTGTGCTTGCTGAAATTAAAATATTGTCTGTTGACTCCCTCACTGAGCCCTGCACTCCTTTAAACAAGACCTATTTTTTGTTCAGCTGGTTATTTTCAGCACCTAGTACAAGGCCCGACATGTATTTCAGTTTGTGTTATTGTGTGCTTTTAGGTGGATGGAGCACATAATTCCTGTGGCGGAGTAAATGGATGGCCCTAATCCGATGGGTTTGAACAGTGAAGTCTGATCAAAAGGCATTAATTAGGAGCACCAAAGAGGGAGTGTTTCATTCTGACTGGGGTTGAGATTTGAGGGACTAGAGGGTCAACAGTGGCTTTATGTGAAGGGCGCACTTGACCATGAGCTTGAGAGATGACTGGGATTTTAATAGGCATAATGTGGAAAAGGATGTTACAAAACTTCTTTATTTTAATGGAGAGTCACGTTGGTCCCATCTTGGCAGTGAAAATCCGATCTCACATACGGAGGTGCTCACTCAGAGTGTTTGCGAGTGAATGAATCAGTCCGTAAAAGCCTTCCTCAGCCAGCTGCCTGCTCTCCCCCCATGTAGTCAAGTAAGTGGAATTGGCTTGCTTTCTTACTTAGGAGCTTAAATGGCTACTCACCCATGGAGAGGGACCAATGTTTGTATGTGTAAGCACTTAAAGACAGCCCCATTAATGGCCTCTGCCATTAATTTTTTTCAGCTTTCCCACGTGAACCCCTTTTGAATAGATGCCGCTGGTTTTTACAAATCCCTTGGATTTACCTTGAATAAAAATTACTTGTTTTACAAAAATAGTTTTTTTTCTCCCCTAAAGCAACCTAAGTCATCATAATTTGTTTAAAACCACTGAAAGGATAATCTGAATTTAATGGTGTGTTAGAAAATGCGTTATGTACAAAGTAAGGATTCTTATTTCTGAGTGCATGTAGCATTTAGGCGTATAGTCACAGAAATTTTTTTTTTCTTTTTTAAATCATTTTGTCACAGTAGGCCATGTATGATTTCGAGCTTCATTTCTTGCCAGTATTTTACATGCTAGTGTCTATCTTTAACTCTTTAGGGAAACCATTGACTCTGACAATGATCTGTATGGTATTTAAATATAACATCAGCTGTGATAAATTTTACCTACTTATTGCTACACCTCCCGCCATCCGTTGTCACTTTTGTGCACTTGCTGTACATTGCCTCATTTAGCCCTCACAACAATGCGAGAAGTTCTTAGGTATATAATCCTACTTTACAGGTGAGGCACAGGATCAGAGTGGTCACATAATTTTGCCCAAGATTACAGAGCTAGTGGGTGGCAAGGCTGAGCTTTGAATTATAAAGGCTGTGGTGGGCTACCGTATGATTAGAGCCCTTGGCAAAACATCCCAAATTCTTTAAACCAGCCTCAGAAGAGATAGTTCCTAGTGCTTTTCACTTTCCTGGTCATCCCTGTGAAGTGATAGTCTTGTTTCTAATACCATTTCTTCTTCTGCAAATAGAAATAAAATGTTCTACCTCTGGTTAGGTTCATTCTAAGTTGATAATCATTTGGGAATTGAAAAACGAGAAAATTTCATCTTGTTGGTCTAGTCAAAAAGAAAAAGGATAAAATAGTGACCTAGCTATCTACCTTGATATTTTGAATTTCTCAAGCTGACCTGACTAAACTCAATTTATTTAACTTGGGTTACAAAAAAAAAAAAAGCCTTCACACTTATGATTAATCTTCAGTTTAAATAATATACAGACTTAATGGTTAAAGTATTAATAATTTTTTTTGTACTTGAAAAATACTCAGTGGGTATGCTTTTTGTTTTAGACCAGTGTAGTTGTTTGCAAAATGTTAACATCTTAAAAAAAAAATTTTTTTTTTAATTTTTATTGTGCTTTAAGTGAAAGTTTACAAAGTAAGTCAATCTCTCACACAAAAGCTTACATACACCTTGCTACATACTCCTAATTGCTCTCCCCCTAATGAGACAGACCACTCCCTCCCTCCACTCTTTCTTTTCGTGTCCATTTCGCCAGCTTCTAACCCCCTCTACGCTCTCATCTCCCCTCCAGGGAGGAGATGCCAACATAGTCTCAAGTGTCCACCTGATCCAGGAAGCTCACTCCTCACCAGTATCCCTCTCCAACCCATTGTCCAGTCCAATCCCTGTCTGAAGAATATGCTTTGGGAATGGTTCCTGTCCTGGGCCAACAGAAGGTCTGGGGGCCATGCCCACCGGGGTCCTTCTAGTCTCAGTCAGACCGTTAAGTCTGGTCTTTTTACAAGAATTTGGCATCTGCATCCCACTGGTCTCCTGCTCCCTCAGGGGTTCTCTGTTGTGTTCCCTGTCAGGGCAGTCATCGGTTATAGCTGGGCACCATCTAGTTCTTCTGGTCTCAGGCTGATGTAGTCTCTGGTTTATAAAAGTATTTTTAAAATATTCAGGATTCATCTGCTGATGTTATGATAATTCATTTCTCGGTGTTAAAAAGTGTTAAATTGATTTCGCTTTAGTAAATAAAATGACCAGATCATTATTAAGTTTTCTGAAGAAGGTATAACATTAATCTGAAATCAAGAGAATCCAAGTAAATTATTGCTTGAAATCTAGGTACTATCTGAATAGCTTCTTTTCTGAATTGCGAGGAATTTTTTAAAATATTGAGTTTGTAAAACTATAGAGTGGAAACTAGATCCATAGATGCCAAGGGTAGGAATAAGGATAGGGTTTGACTGACTACAGGGCAACATAAGGGAATTTTTTTGGGTGATGAAACTATTCAGTCTCCTGATTGTGGTGATGGTTATGTAAGTCCTTAAAATTCATAGACCTGTATACCCAAAAAAAATATTATCAGATATATAGGTATATATATCTTGGATTATGGTGGTGGTTGCATGGGTATGTACATTTGTCAAAATGAACAAATTCAATTGAAACGAGGAAATTTAGTTTTATGTAAATTATACCTCAATAAAGTTGGGTTTTTTTTGTTTTTTTTTTTTTGTTTTTAAAGTCAACCCTGTGTCTCTGAGGCTTGCAGCAGGGACAGTTCCAGAAGCACCTGGCCACCAAGCCCTTTGAACCCCCACAGTAACTAGAATGTATTAAGTCTATGTCAACACAAAAAGAAGGTTCTCTTGATAGAAAAAAGGGGCATAAGATTTCTCTACTTGGACTGGATCTCACTCGGCATTTGTGGCCACCTGGTGTGGCACGCCCAGCATGTCCTCAGCTGTATGATCAGATCCATAATGCCCTGTCCTTCCACCTACCTGGTTTGTAGTAAAGATTAAATCAGTAAGTGCTCTAAAAAGTATGAAGCATTTTTCAAATGAGAAGCCTTGTTTTTTAGACAGAGGCTTCTGTCGTACCTGCCTTAGTTCATTTTACTCCCAGGCAGTGTTTGCAGGTGAGGTGGGGAGGATGGGTGATGAGTGTAAGCCCAGCTTGTTGCAGCCTCCCCCTGCTGGCCATTGCCAAATACAGGTCAGTCCTTCTGTCTCATTCATATCTACTCAGTGAGCATCGTATGGGCCCTCACTCAGTGCCAGGCCGTAGGAGATCAGCTGTGTGGGATACATCGACAATCAAGATGCTTTCCCTACTCGCCGGGTCCCTGTGCGGGAAGCATGGGATAATCAGTGCCTTAAGGGGCTCAGTCACAGTGCTAGGGGTACACAGAGGTTGGAGCAGTTCATTTCAGCTTGGGCTTTTATAAGAGGCTTGTCACAAGGATGCAGCTTGTGAGCTGGTGGCATTTCAGAGGCCTGGTAAATAAGTCCCATATTCTGTCCAACACCATCATGTAGTTATTGAGCAACTACTTTTTGCCAGGCGCTGTGCAAAAGTGAACCAAAAATGAATTTTCATAGAATCTGTGGTCTTCATTCTTTCAGTCATTAAACATCTAATAAGTGCTTTTTAACCATCAGACTCTGTGCCAGGAGAGTGAAATGCAGGTAAGAAAGAGTCACTGCTTTGGAGTTGATCCCGGTCTTTCGGGAGAGATCACTGGTAAATGGACTGTTTGTGAGATTGAGGCTATGATTGAGGTAGCCTTGGGTGCTGAGGGAGCACAGAGGAGCACCTCTTCTACCTAGTTACCTAGGTGAAGGAGGAGAAAGCAGAGGATGGAAGGGTGTTATAAGAAGAGGGCAAAGCATGTGTGCATAGAGGCACTGAAGGGGACAGTAGAGCATGTCTGGGTCACTACTCAATGTGGCTGGAGAGGAAGGACTGTGTAGAGTGTAGTATAATTTACTGTGTAAGGAGGGTAACAGGAAGACACTTGTGCTAAGTCAGCCCACTAATGCCTCTGGGGACAGACCCATGGGTGTGCAGGGCCTCCAGAGCTAATGCTGTTTGAGACCAAGGCTTCTCTGCTTCCCGTAACAGGCCCCTCCCCTGAGTTCAGCTATGCTCCAGATTCAGCACACTTGGGCAGGCTCCGTTAGCTGCCTACAAACAGGCCACCGGCTCTCCCCATTGCCTTTTTGCCACCAAGGTCACACAGCCCTTCTAATTAGTTATTGATCTGACATTTTGTTACGGCTACGCTTCTTGCTCCTGCATTTAATCAGTTTCCAAGTTAATGAAGCCAAATTCTGTACCTCCCGCTCTGCCCCAGCTACTCCTCCAACAAAATGGCTCCCAATGAAGACCACTGAGAATGAGCCTCACTCTTTCTGCTAATAGAAAGATATCGGAGAAGAAGGTGGCGGGGGTGTTGTCCATGGAATCAGCCTCAGAGTGAGCCTGTTGCCTTTGTCAGGTCAGGTCTCTTAGACTCCAGGATCATTCCACGGTGGACTGAGGGCCTGCCGTGGCATAAGGATGTTCTCCCTTCCTGCTCCTGTGTGGATCGAGTGGTTCTTGGTAACAGATGAGAAGTCTGAGAAAAACCATACTTCCTTTCTGCATCGTTTTGATCCAATCGTTTAATTCCTGTCAGTCTCAGTTCTTTAAAAAGAGATATTCTAGTGTATCTTCCCAGTGGGATACTCTAAGGAACTTCTTTGAAAACAGTAAAGTAGTATAAGGAATAGTGGGTTTGTTATTATTTTTAGAGGGTCAGAGAAAAAGAGAAAGTCCCTCCACAAAATGGAGTGACCCAGTGACTGCAGCAGTGGGCTCAAGCATAACAATGATAATGAGAATGGCGCAGGACCGGGCAGTGTTTTGTTCTGTTGTACATAGGGTCGCTATGAGTCAGAACCGACTTGACCGCACCTAACAACAACAGGATCTAGGACAAACTGGAATGGGGGTTTCAAAGGTAGAGAAAATTGCCATTCTTGCCCCCCTCCCCCCTGCCTATTTTTGTATTAGAAGAAACTGAATTCAAAAGAACAATGAAGGCAACTTTTAAGGGGAGAGAACCCGCAAACTGGCAGTCTGTGGCCTGTTTCAAAGATTAGAGCCACAATTCAGCCTCATTGGCTTGGGGCCTGGGACTTTATGGGTTCCAGAGACTTATAAGCCCTAAGGCTTTCTTAGTACCAGCTGGTGGCGGCTACTACCTCTTCCTCTGAGTTACTGCCCCTGTGCCCTGGTAGATCCCCAGAGGGCAGGACCAGAGTGGTAGCCCCAGTAGCCTTACTCTCAGTGGAGACATCTCTGCCCAGGATGGTAATTTTCCATTCTAGTCCTGCCCCAGCTTTTCAGCTGGGTTTGGACCTCTTTTCTTGGTTTGGGGGGAGCATAGCAGGTGCCCTGGGCCCATGCCAGCAGCAGCTGATCTACCCGCCCCAGTGAGATGAACACCATGAGGAAATTTCCACAGCCTTCTTGGCCCCCTCTGTGTTCTCAGGAGTGACTTGTCCTCTGTTCTCTGTAGGTTTTCTTTTCCTCAGCCTGCAGTGTTGCTGTGAATGCCACCCTGAGGCAGAAGGCTGAAAAGTTCCAAGCTCACCTGACCAAGAAGTTCCGGTGGGACTTTGATGCGGAGCCCGAGGACTGTGCCCCAGTGGTGGTGGAGCTCCCTGAGGGCATGGAGACTGGCTAACTCTGGAAACACTCTCAGCCACTTCTCACATGGCTGCAGTCCTGGCCTGTCCACTTACCCCTTCCTATCCTGGGACCTGCCAGGGCAGGGATCCTACCAGGATCTACTAAGATGGAGCCAGAGTTCCCTCCTTCACCAATAAATAAGTTCCTTCAGTGCAAAAGAGGCTGTACTCATCCCGAAGGCACATTCCCCATCAGCCTGGCATTGGTGCTAACCTGACCGAGTTTCCTTCTGAACGAGAAGAGATTGAAGCAAAAGCCGAAGAGAGCTGATTACTTATTCCATAGGATGGTTAGAAAGCAAGAAGCTCTGGACTGCCCAGGGGGTCTGAGCTGTCATTTGGTGACTTTTAAGATAAACAGAGGGTAATGGGAAGATGAGCCAGAATTTCTGCCTGCCCCTTGTTGAATGAGGGTATATCACAGAATGTGTTGGTATGTCACCCCTCAGGAGCCCTAGATTGGGGAGATAGTAACACAGAAGACAGTTGAGTATGACAAGTGGTCAGCTCTAGCTTTCTCCAACTAAATCCCATTCTCTGGGCCAGAGGCCCCAGGGGGTAATCTCCCAAGATTAGTGTGGTATCTGGATCAGGGGCCTTGCTGCTGCCACATACCTCCCTTCTATTCCATTCTGAGGCCTTGGACCGCAAAGTGAGACTTGACAAACCTCCGTATAGCCCTCTTCCTCAGCAGAGCTACCAAGACTGTTTCTCATGACCTATACGTCCAGCAGCAAAAAGAAAAGTTCTTGCTGTGCGCAGGCTTGAGACCCTGCTGAAGTTTTGCGTCCTTTCTTCAGTACTCTGGAGATGACCTGGTCAGCCTAAATCTTCTCAGCCCTGATGTGGAACTGCCAGCCATTGGAGTGATCTATGCATCTGTCTCCTGCGAGTCCGAGGGCCTGCCCATCATGCTGTATGGGTGGAGTTATGTCTCTAGACAGGCACACTAGCCCTGCCACCCTGACCTCAAACCGCTGTAGTATGGATCTGAGGCCCCGTGTTATTCTTTCTCAAGACTGGGGGTCACACCAGGTTTTCGAATGAGAATCCCTGCTGGTTGAGACTTTTGGTTCCACTTGTTTCCTTGGCAGTGTTTTTTCCTAAAGGGCATGATGTACATTAAAGTATTTGAGTTTAGACAAAATCCCCTGTGTGAGTCTCTCTTGCAGTCAATCTGCCCGCTTCCAGGAGCAGCCAGGACACTGTCCATAGACTCACATCTCCCTACTGAGTGCCCAGGAGACCCTGTTTAGCCCAGCCCAGCCCAGCGTTCCTGAGGAGGCCAGCAGCCAGCAGTGCCTCATGTTACCCACAGGCAGCTAAGACGGGGAGCACCAGAAAGGAGTGAGGCCCTGTGTCTTCATAATAACCGGCAGTTTCACACTGTGTGAGTCTGCTGTTCTTCCCCAAGGCCCACTGACCTGACCTACCTGGGGAGTTTGTGAAAGGGCAGATTCCAAAGGAATGAAGTACTGATACACACTACAACATAGATGAACCTTAAAACACTGCGCTAAGCGAAAGAAGCCAGACGCAAAAGGCCACCTAGTGTATGAGTCCACTTATATGAAATGTGCAGAATAGGCGACTCCACAGAGAGAAAGCAGATTAGTGTTGCCAGGGGAAGGGGATTGTGAAATGGGCATTGCTAATGGGTGTGGGGTTTCTTTTTGGGGTAATGAAAATGTTCTGGCATTAGATAGTGGTGATGGTTGTGCAAGCGTGTGGATGCACCGGAAACCACTGATGTGTACACTTTAAAGCGGTGAGTGTTGCGGTATGTGAATTATATCTCGACTTTTTAAAAGTGCAGATTCCCAAGTCTCGCCCTGCAGGGATGTAGAGGTGAATGGATAGGGCCTGGGTTCTGAAGCACACTGAATTTTGAGAAACATTACCTAGAAGTGACAGTATTGCAAGAAGTACCCAGGGCCCCACTGGCACAGAATTTGTCTCCCCCTGGCATTTTCAGGGCAGCACCTGGAAGTTGGATCACGTGACTTTGTTCCCCAAACTCGTCAGCCTTCTACACGGACACCCCTGTCCCCGCAGCACACACACTTAAACCAGGGGGTTAAAGAAAAGTAGGTACTATTTACTAAAAAAAAAATTTTTTTTTTTTTTTTTTTTTTTACTGTTTACTAAGTGCTGTTAATTCACTTAACCCTCACAACAATCATATGTGGTAAGTACTATTGTCCCCATTTTACTGATGACAAAATGAGCTTAGAGAGCTTAAATCATTTTGCAAAGGTCACGTAGCTGGTTAAGTATTGAGGACAAGATTCAAGCTCAAGTTTATTGGCCCACTCTCAGGCACTGCATTCCACTACCAAGATTTACTCCCGCCCTGCCCTTGCCTGTCCAGGGCAGCCTTCCCCTTGACCCTGCTCCACATCTTGTCTTGGCCCAGCTGGCAGCCTGCGGTGTGGCCTTGGGCAAGCTACTTAACGTTCTTTGGGCCTCAGTCTCCTAGCTGACTTGGATTCAGAGATTCTGACATAGATTCTCCAGGCTCTTCCAGGTACTTAAAAGTGAACCCTTGTGCTATTTTAAGTTTTTTTCAGAAGAGAAAATATGTGTTTATACAGGATAATATAGCTGGGCTGACAGGTCTCTTGTTTGGGGCTGGAGTAACAAGTCTCCAGGTCTTCTCCTTGTCCCAGCTGGCAGTCCTCTGCGTGTCTATAATGAATAAAAACTGTGAAAACAAATTAAGTATTACTTAATACTTGCAGTATTTTTGGAAGGCAAGAGCCTTCAACCTGCCGGACCAGTGGCATTGCTGATCTCTCAGCTCCCTTCCAGTTCTAACACATCTCAAAGTGAAGCTATTGACAGGACCTGGCCTGGTTTTAAAACCCCTCAAATGTAGGCCTCCTGGGGTCTGGCTGTTATTTGCAAGGCTGGCTTATCCTATTAGCAAAATCAGCAGAGGTAGCGACTTTCCAACCCCTTCTGCCGTCCCTGTGACAAACCCTCACTGCTCTGGGCCTCCCCCTGCCTAATTTCTCACCACTTGAGCAGTGGAGGAGTTCCCTGCCATTGATTGCCTCTTACCACCAGTAATTATTTTCCCAGCGTCACCCCCTTGTAAATATTATTTAATATTCCCAGGGCACTGTGACATGTTGGTCTCTCCAGCTAATCAGACTTTGGCTTGACCGAGAATCCATCCCCTGCTGAAACGGGGGCTGAAAATGCAGAATGAACACAGTGGACAAAGCCAACACTGAGTCACAGCTGCCAGACTGAAGGCAGAACAGAGTGGGGCCGCTCACCTGGACTAACTGGCAATCCTGTGAGGCTGTGTGGTCCCGTGAATCTACAGAAGCCTCTTGCCTTCACCTGCAGAGCACGGTGCTTCCTCACGTTAGAGTTCATGGTATCTGGCTCCGGCAAGCTTTGTTTCCTTCTATCTCTGGAGTGTCAAAGGTCTCCTGTGCTGCCCATTCTCCCCCTAACCCTGGACTCCTGCCGTGTCCCGGCCTCCCTGCTGCGAATTGGGATGAAAGGCAGAAATAACGTCAGCTGCTCACTGCTGCGGTGGGGAGGGCAGCCCATGATCTTAAATCTAGTGTCCGGCCCTCCCCCATCTGCCAGGCCTCACACATAACCTGTTTTGCCAGGTGCTCTGGATCTGGTGCTCACCCCTGTGAACTCACTAGATTTCTCTGGAAAACGGGGATCCTGAAGGTTGTCTTGCTGTTTGTTAAACTGCTTGGTGAGAGGAAGGTGGAAGGAGGGAGCTACCCACTGGAGTTGTCCAGGGTCAGATGGTCACTGTGAGAGAATGGAACAGGTCCCTCTTCCTTGGATCTCTGTCTTGCTTCTTCCCTCCCAAAATATCTCCATTTTTCCTCTGTCCACCCCCAAAAATGTGTTACTTGACTTCATTCTGGGCTCTACACTTCCAAGGGGATCCTGACAGGCAGGGGTATACCTTGAGGAGAGTGAGCATGGCGTGAAGAGCAGGGGGAGAGAAATGCGGGACAGTAGAGCAGCTAAGAGCTGTTTCAAAGAGAAGGTCTCCGCATGAGCTCTGAGTACCAACTTAAGACCCGTGGGAGAAGTTACAGGGAGGCCTACATCAGCTTCTTCAGCCAGCCCATACTTGTGTCAGGCACCGCCTCCTGCCCCTGTGGAGCTTCTGTCCTAGTGAGGGGAGCCAGATAATCAACATAATTAGTAGATTACAGAGTTTGTTAGCTGGATAAATGCTCTGGAAAAAAGTAGAGCAGGATAAGGGAAATCAAGAATTCTAGTAGAGTGAGGGGAAGATGGTGTTGTTAGGTGCCATCAAGTCAATTCCGACTCGTAGTGACCCCTTTTGTAACAACAAAGTATTGCTGGGTCCTGCATCATCCTCACAGCAGCAGGTATGTTTGAGCCCATTGTTGCAGCCACCGTGTCAGTCTATCTCGTTGAGGGTCTTATTCTTTTTCACTGACCCTCTACTTTACCAAGCATGATGTCCTTCTTCAGGGATTGGTCCCTTCTGATAGCATATCCCAAGTAAGGAAGACAAAGTCTAGCCATCCTCGCTTCTAAAGAGATTTGAAGGAGATGAGCAAGTGAACCATGAGTGTATCTGGGAGAAGAGTGTTCCAGACAGAGCCTTCCAAACAGAGTGAACAAAGAGTGCAGAGGCCCTCAGGCAGAACCATGTCCAATGTGTTGAAGGAACCAGGAGGTCAGTATGGCAGGAGTGGAGTGATCAAAGGAGACAACAGAAGAGGAAACCAGAGAGGTTAGAGAGGGACCAGAATGTTTAGGTTTTATGGACATTTTAAGAGCTTTTCATTTCACTTTTCATGAAATGGGAACCCACTAGAGGGTTTTAAGCAGAGAAGTGACACCATCAGACTTGTTTTAACATGATCACTCTGGTTGCTGTGTTTGATGTAGACCATAGGGGGGCAGGAGTGGAAGCAGGAGGACAAAAGAGACTAGTGCAAGAATCCAGGTGAGAAATGATGGTGACTCAGATCAGAATAGTATCAGGTGTGCATGCTGGGGCTGTCTTCATGATTCAGGTGAGGGATGGACTGGATGCCTTTCAAGGGTCCTGCTATCCTGATAATCTCCACATCTCTGAAGTATCAGAATCTGGGAAGAGTACCAACTCACTGGGTTCCCCTTCTCCCCCAGGAGTCCCTTCTTTATTGTCAGGATATCTGTCAATCCTTCCTAGTCTCAAATGTCCATGGTACACTTGGTGTCATGGATTGAATTGTGTCCCCCCAAAATATCTGTCAACTTGACTAGGTCATGATTCCCTTGTATGATGTACAATTTTCTACCATTTTATCTTCTGACATTATTTCCTTAGCTGTAAATCCTATCACTATGATATAATAAGATGGATTAGTGTGAGTTATATTGATGAGGTCTTCAAGATTAGGTAGTATCTTAAGCCAATCTCTTTTGAGAGAGGAGCGAGCAGAGAGACGTGGGGACCTCACACTACCAAGAAAGCAGCACCGGGAGCAGAGCACGTCCTTTGGACCTGATGTTCCTGTGCTGAGATGCTCCCAGACCAAGGGAAGACTGATGACAAGGACCTTCCTCCAGAGCCAGCAGAGAGAGAGAAGGCCTTCCCCTGGAGCCAGCGCCGTGAATTCAGACTTCTAGCCTACTGGACTGTGAGAGAATAAACTTCTGTTTGTTAAAGCCATCCACTTGTGGTATTTCTCATATAGCAGCACTAGATGGCTAAGACACTTGGGTAGGAGGAGCAATCAGCAGGGGTTTATGAGGGTTGTCGCAGGAATTCTGGGTAATGGATTGGTGATGGGGACTTGAGATGGGTCTATTGAGAAGCTGTTGGGTAAGTTAGTGGCCCACTGAGAGATTGCAGTCAAATTTCAACACCTGTGTGGATATGAGAGTCAAGGGCATGTGAAGCCTCTGTTGGCTACTAATTTTTCTTGGTCAGGGATCATTCATGCACCCCCTTCCACCGTGGAATTTTAGGGGAGGTTTCTGTGGTATGTTTTGAGTGAAGAAGGCTACCCCATTGCTCATTTCCCTTTTGGAAATTGTCTATATCTTTCGTCCATTTTTCTGTTGAGGTCTTCATGGGTTTGCTTGTTTTTCTAATATGCATTTATTGTGGGGGGGGTGGAAACTGTTGCCATCAAGTCAATTCTGACTCCTGGCCTCCCCATGTATGTCCAGGTAGAACTATGCTCCACAGAATTTTCAGATTTTTTCAAAAGTAGATCACCAGGCCTCTCTTCCAAGGTGCTTCTGGGGGGACTCGAACCTCCGACCTTTCAGTTAGTACCTGAGTGCATTAACTGTTTGCACCACCCACACCCAAGGACTCCTTGCATTTATCTTACCAATATCCTAATATTACAAATATTTCCCCTGTTTGCCCCTTGCCTTTTAAGATGTTTGGAATGTGTGGTTTACTCGGTTAAGGTATCCAGTATGTCTAGCTTTTTTTTTTAATTGACTTTTCCATTGCTTTAATGCTTAAAAGTCCATCCTATCTCAAGATGAAACATAGATTAACCTACTTTTTGTTCTAGGTTTCCGCAGTGTTATTAATTTTTATTTTGCCACAGTCAAAACCATGTTTCCTTATTCCCACTTAATCCCGCTCCACTCCTACCTTTTGTGCCTCACATCTGTTCCCTGTTTCTCTCAACAAATTTTAAGTGCTAACATACTGCATCACGCCTCCGTCCTTGTCCTTTCCTCAGCCACCGGTGGCTTCTCACAAGCCTTCCTAATCCCCGTTTGCCACCAGAATCCTATGCACACAGCTGGCCCTTGCTACCACTCTCTGGGGCTAGGACCATTTCCTCATGATTCTGAATCCTTCATGCTCCAAGCACGGGGCTAAGTGTGTAAATATTTTGACTTGAAGATGCCCCCTTCTTGTCTGAGAAGGCTCTGCCTCTGCACAAAAGGGCTCCTAGACTGGCCAGTGGTAGCTGTTAATTTAGACTATTCATCTGACACCTGACCTCCTTTGCTATGAGGAAGACTTTTTCTGCTTCCTGTCATCTTTGGTAGGAGTGCCAATCACATCTCCTTACCCCATCCTTCCACCCACAGGGATAGATAATGTGACTGCAGCTAGGCCAACTGGCATCTTCCAGGGGTACTTCTGATAGACCTAGTACAGAAGGATATGGCTTGCTTTTGGAGTTATGGCGGGGGAAGATTCTCAGTTGGATCTAGTAAGGCTCATCATTCCTCATCATAAAGAAGCCCTTATACCAGAGATGGGGATGAGGCTAATACAGAAGGAAGTTGAGCTGGAGATGAGAGCAAGAGAGAGCCAACAGCATCACTGGAGCCTCTGGATCCAGCCCTGTCTGTAGCCCACAATCTCTGGGCTTGCTCCTACATGAACTAATACAGTACCTTTTAATTTAAGCCCCTTGAGGCAGGTTTTCTGCCACTGCAGCCAAAAGAGTCCTAATTAATTCACTCCTGCATTGTGAGGCTTTGGCCTTTATTATCTGCAAAACTCCTAAGATGTTGGAGTTGAAAGGGCTCTTAGAGACCACCGTCCTATGCTCTCATCCTAGAGTTAGGGAAACTAAGATCCCAGGAGGGAGAATAACTCATCCAAGGTCACATGATGATTTGTTTCCTGCCCAAAGGGAAAAAGAGCCTGAATTCACTGGCCAGCAGCCTAGACAGTTCTTTGGGCCTTGCGAATGGCATAGGAGCTCTTAGTGGCTATTGATCTATTGTTTTGGATGCATTACCCAGACAGGATTGGCACCACCACGCAAGAGAGCATGTATGCAGCCAAAGGAGAGTACCAGGGCCAGAGCAGGGCAGTGAGCGCTGCTATTGCTGCTGCTCTTGACTTCTCAGTCCCAGTCATGGGCAGGATGGTGGCGTAAAGACCGTGGCCAGCATGTACTGAATACTTACTATGTGCCAGGCATTCGCTCTTTGAAGACTTGCAGCATCCCTATGAAGTAGGCACTATGGGAATCCCTATTTGACCAGTGAGGAAACAGGCCCAGAGAAGTTACGGAACTTTCCAGTGGCACAGTGTGACTTGAGCCCCAAGGTCTTCACTTACACCAGGGGAAGCACATGGGGATGCCAGCCAGGGTCAGGCAGTCACACAGTGCGTGGAGAGTCTCCGCGGACGAGGAGAGGGCAGTGCTGCTCCCAGATTGAGCCAATTCAAGGCCAAACTTGTCAGAGCTTTCAGTTTTTCAAGAGAAGCCAGAAATCTGGATTTTAAGTGAAACTTCTCTATTTTTAAATGTTGGCAACAAATTCAGATTAAAAAAAAAAAACAACACTGTGCAAGCCAACCAAAAACACATTTGCAAGCCAGTGGATTGCAAATTTTGTGCTTTACTACATTCTTTCTGAGGGTGCAGGAAGACATTCTAATCTCTGGGTACCTCTGTCCATCCCCTGGCAGGAGAATTGACCTCTTCAAGGTCGGATGCTGTAGGATACCAACACGGCCTGGCCTCCTCACCCATGCATTCGCGAGTGTGCCTCAAATGCGAGACAACTCCAAGAGCTTGGGCAGAGTGGAGGCTTACATGGGAGTGCTCAAAAAGCAGAGGAAGGCTTATTATCCCATTTTGCAGGTGAAGACATCGAGACGAAGTGAAGCAATATAAACAGCTCCAGACCCCACGGTAACTCATTGAAAGAGCTGCTGGGACTAGATCCTAAGTCTTTTCTGAGCCTATTATGGACTGAGTTGTGTACCCCAAAAAGATATGTTGAAATAGGGTCTTTGAAGATTTATCAGTTAACACGGATCCTAATCCAATCTGAGTATCTCCTTATAAAAGAGAAGAGATACAGACACAGGGAAGAAGGCCATGTGACAATATATCTACAAGCCAAGGAGCAGCCAAGAAAGGCCTGGGGCTCCCAGAAGCTGGAAGAGATCTTAGAGCCTTTGGAGAGAACATGGCCCTGCCGACACCCCCAATTCAGACTCCTAGCCTTGGGAACTGTGAGATAATAAATTTCTGTTCTTTTTTTTTTAAATTGTACTTTAGATGAAGGTTTACAGAACAAACTAGTTTCTCATTAAACAGTTGGTACACACATTGTTATATGACATTGGTTAACAACCCCACAGCACAGCAACACTCTCCCTTCTCAACCCTGGGTTCCCTATTACTAGCTTTCCTGTTCTCTCCTGCCTTTCAGTCCCTGCCCCAGGGCTGGTGCACCTCTTTAGTCTTGTTTTGTTCCATGTCTTCAATATTTGGCTGAAGGGTGAACCTCAGGAGTGACCTCATTACTGAGCTGAGAGGGTGTCTGGGGCCATACTCTCAGAGTTTCTCCAGTCTCTGTCAGGGCAGCAAGTCTGGTCTTTTCTTTTTGAGTTAGAATTTTGTTCTACATTTTTCACCAGCTCTGTCTGGGACCCTCTATTGTAATCCCTGTCAGACCAGTCAGTGGTGGTAGCCTAGCACCATCTTGTTGTTCTGGACTCAGTCTGGTGGAGGCCATGATAGATGGGGTCCATTAGTCCCTTGGACTAATCTTTCCCTTGTATCTTTAGTTTTCTTCATTCTTCCTTGCTCCCAAAGGGGTGATACCAGTGGAGTATCCTAGATGACTGCTCACAGGCTTTTAAGACCCCAGACTCTACTCACCAAAGTAGAATGTAGAACATATTCTTTATAAACTATGTTTTTTTTTAGTAATTTTTATTGTACCTTAAGTGAAAGTTTACAAGTCAAGTCAGTCTCTCACATATAAACTTATATAGACCTTACTACATACTCCCAATTACTTTCCCCCTAATGAGACAGCCCGCTCCCTCCTTCCAGTCTCTCTTTTTGTGACCGTTTTGCCAGCTTCTCACCCCCTCCACCCTCCCGTCTCCCCTCCAGACAGGAGATGCCAACATAGTCTCGTGTCCACCTGATACAATTAGCTCACTCCTCATCTGCCTCTCTCTTCAACCCATTGTCCAGTCCAATCCATGTCGGACGAGTTGTCTTCGGGAATGGTTCCTGTCCTGGGCCTACAGAAGGTTTGGGGACCATGACCGCCAGGGTCCTTCTAGTCTCAGACAGACCATTAAGTCTGGTCTTTTTATGCAAATTTGGGGTCTGCATCCCACTGTTCTCCTGCTCCCTTAGGAGTTATCTGTTGTGTTCCCTGTCAGGGCACTCATCGGTTGTGGCCAGGCACCATCTAGTTCTTCTGGTCTCAGGATGATGTAGTCTCTAGTTCATGTAGCCCTTTCTGTCTCTTGGGCTCGTAATTACCTTGTGTCCTTGGTGTGCTTCATTCTCCTTTGATCCAGGTGGGTTAAGACTCACTGATGCATCTTAGATGGCCACTTGCTAGCGTCTTTATAAACTATGTTATGGCAATTAAACTAGATATTCCCTGAGATCATGGTCCCCACAGCCCTCAGCCCAGCAATTTGGTCCCTCAGGGAGTTTGGATGTTTCCATGGAGCTACCAGGACCTTGCCTTGTACAAGTTGTGCTGGTTTCCCCAGTATTGTGTACTGTCTTACCCTTCACGAAAGTTTCCACTTATCTATTGTCTATTAAGTGTTTTTCCATCCCCACCCCTCCCCTCCCTTGTAACCATCAAAGGTGGTTTCTTTTTGTATGTAAACCTTTTCAGGAGTTTTTACAGTAGTGGTCTCATACAATATTTGTCCTTTTGTGATTGACTTATTTCACTCAGCATAATGCCCTCCAGATTCATCCATGTTATGAGATGCTTCACAGATTCATCGTTGTTCTTTATCATTGCGTAGTACTCCTTTGTGTGTATGTACCACAGTTTGTTTATCCATTCATCTGTTGTTGGGCATCTAAGTTGTTCCCATCCTTTTGCTGTTGTGAACAATGCTGCAATGAACATGGGTATGCATATGTCCCTCTGTGTGACGACTCTTATTTCTCTAGGATATATTCCTAGGAGTGGGATTGCTAGATCATATGGTATTTCTATTTCCAGCTTTCTAAGGAAGCGCCATATCATTTTCCAAAATGGTTGTATCATTTTGCATTCCCACCAGCAGTGCATAAGAGTTCCAATCTCCCCACAGCCCCTCCAACATTTGTTATTTCCTGTTTTATTGATTCGTGCCAGTAATGCAGGGGTGAGATGGTATCTCATTGTGGTTTTGATTCGCATTTCTATAATGGCTAGAGATCGTGAACATTTCTTCACGTGTCTTTTGACCACCTCAAAGTCTTCTTTGGTGAAGTGTTTTTTTCATTTCTTTTGCCCATTTTTTAATTGGATTATTTGTCTTTTTGTTGTAGAGATGTTGGATTTTCTTGTAGATTTTAGGTATTAGATCTTTGTCTGATTTACAGTAGCCAAAATTTTTTTCCCAGTCTGTAGGTTCCCTTTTTACTCTTTTGGTGATGTCTTTTGATGATCTTTAGAAGATCCCAGTTATCTAGCTTATCCTCTGGAGCTTGTGTGTTGTTGGTTTGGGTTTGTATCCTGTTAAGCCCGTGTATTAGGGCCTCTAGAGTTGATCCTATTTTTTTCTTCTGTGAACTTTATGGTTTTTGGCTTTATATTTAGGTCTTTGATCCATTTTGAGTTAGTTTTTGTATATGGTGTGAGGTACGGGTCCTGTTTCCTTTTTTTTTTTTTTGCAGGAGGGCATCCAGTTTTGCCAGCACCATTTGTTAAAAAGACTGTCTTTTCCTCATTTGATGGACTTTGACCCCTTGTTGAAGATCAGATGACCATAGGTGCATGGATTTACATCTGGGTTCTCAATTCTGTTCCACTGGTCAATGTATCTGTCTTTGTACCAGTACCAGACTGTTTTGACTACCGTAGCTGTATAGTAGGTTCTGAGGTCAGGTAGTATCCTCCTACTTTATTATTCTTCTTCAATAGTGCTTTACTTATCTGGGGCTTCTGCCCTTTCCATATAAAGTTAATGATAAGTTTTTCCATCTCTTTGAAGAATGTTGTTGGTATTTGGATTGAGATTGCTTTGTATTTATAAATTGCATTGGGTAGAATCGTTGTTTTCACAATGTTGAGTCTAGCTATCCGTGAGCATGGTATGTTTTTCCATTTATGTAGATCTCACAGTAGTGTTTTGTAGTTTTCTTTGTATAGGTTTTTTACATCCCTGGTTAGATTTATTCTCAAGTATTTTATTTTTTTAGGGGCTATTATAAATGGTATTGTTTTCCTGATTTCCTTTTCATCGTTCTCTTTATTGGTGTATAGGAATCCAACTGATTTTTGTATGTTTATCTTGTATCCTGCCACTGTGCTGAATCTTTCTATTAGTTCCAGTAGTTTTCTCATGGAGTCTTTTGGATTTTCTATCAGGGTTTTCATATAGTGTCATATCATCTGCAAATAGGGGGAGTTTAACTTCTTCATTACCAATCTGGATGCCCTTTATTTCTGTTTCTTGCCTTATTGCTCTAGGTAGGACTTCCAACACAATGTTAAATAGAAGTGGTGATAAGGGCATCCTTGTCTTGTTCCTGTTCTCAAGGGGAATGTTTTTAGCCTCTCTGAATTAATAATGATGTTGTCTGTTGATTTTGCATATTTTCCCTTTATTATATTGAGAAATTTTCTTTCTATACTATTTTATTGAAAGTTTTTATCAGGAATGGGTGTTGCACTTTGTTGAATACCTTTTCTGCATTGACTGAGATGATCATGTGATTCTTTTTATTTAGGTGGTGGATTATGTTGATTGATTTTCTATTGTTGGACCATCCTTGCATATCTGGTATGAATCTTACTTGGTTGTGGTGTATTATTTTTTTGATATGCTGCTGAATTCTATTGGCTAGAATTTTGTTGAGAATTTTTACATCTATATTCACGAGAGCTATTGGTCTGTAATTTTCTTTTTCCTTTTTTTTTTTTTTTTTTTGGTGTCTTTGCCTGGTTTTGGTATCAGGGTTATGCTGGCTTCATAGAATGAATTCAGAAGTAGCGCTTCCTTTTCTGTGTTCTGAAACAGTTTGAGTAGTGCTGGTGTAAGCTCTTCTCTGAATGTTTGGTAGAATTCTCCAGTAAAGCCATCCAGGCCAGGGCTTTTTTGTTGTTGTTGTTGGGTTTTTTTTTTCCTTTTCAATTTTTTCTTTTGTTATAGGTCTATTCAGATTTCCAACATCATTTCGTGTTAGTTTGGGTAGATAGTGCGTTACTAGAAATTTGTCCGTTTCCTCTAGGTTTTCAAATTTGGTGAAAACATAATTCTCTGGTACGATCCTTTTTATTTCAGTTAAGTCTGTTGTAATGTCCCCCATTTCATTTCTTATTTGGGTTATTTGTGTCCTCTCCTGTTTTTCTTTTGTCAGTTGGGCCAGTGGTTTGTCAATTTTGTTGATCCTTTCAAAGAAACAACTTTTAGTTTTGTTGATTCTTTTCTATTATTTTTCTATTCTCTATTTCAGTTATTTCTGCTCTGATCTTTATTATTTTCTTTCTTCTGGTGGCTTGGGCTTCTTTTTCTGTTCTCCTTCTATTTGTTCAAGTTATGTAGCTAATGTTTTGATTTTGTCCCTTTCTTCTTTTTTGATCTGTGTATCTATTGCTATAAATTGACCCTGAGGACTGCCTTTGCAGTGTCCCAAATGTTTTGGTATGATGTGTTTTCATTCTCATTTGATTCTAGGAATTTTTTGATTCCATCTCTGACTTCTTCTATTATCCAGTGATGTTTATAAAAAAAAAAACTTTAAGCAGGGTATTATTCAATTTCCAGGTAATTGATTCTTTTTTCCTTACTCTTCCTGTCATTAATTTCTACTTTGATGGCGTTGTGGTCAGAGAATATACTTTGTATTATCTCAGTGTTTTGAATTTTGTTGAGGGTTGCTCTGTGGCCTAAGATGTGGTCTATTCTGGAGAATGTTCCATGTGCATTGGAAAAGAAAGTGTACTTTGCAGCTGTTGGGTGGAGTGTTCTATACATGTCTATGAGGGTCAAGTTGGCTGACTGTGCTCTTTAGCTCTTCTGTATCTTTGCTGAATTTCTTTCTAGACATTCTGTCCTTTACCAAGAGTGGTGTGTTGAAGTCTCCTAGTATTATTGTGGAACTGTCATAAATTTCTGCTCTTGTAAGCTATCCAGCTTGTGATGTTTTGTTATGGCAGCTCTAGGAAACTAAGAGCCACGGGTAAGGTCTTATTATTACCAGAGCACCCTGTTGGTGGCCATTTGGCCAGATAGAGGAGACACTTGGCTTCTGGAGTGTCGTGGAGTGAATTGTGTCCCCCAAAAAATCTGTCAACTTATCCGGGCCATGATTCTCAGTATTGTCAGTACTGTCCACCATTTTGTGTGAGATTCCTGTATATTGTAAATCCTATCACTATGATGTAAAAATGATGGATTAGCAGCAGTTATATTGATGAGATCTACAAGATTAGATAGTGTCTTAAGTCAGTCTTTTTTGAGATATAAAAGAGAGAATCAAGCAGAGAGACATGGGGGACTTATACCACCAAGAAAGCAGTGCTAGGAGCAGAATGTGTCCTTTGGACCTGCGGTCCCTGCACAGAGAATCTCCCAGACCAAGGGAAGACTGATGCATCATCACAAGGACCTTCCTCCAGAGCTGACAGAGACAGAAAGCCTTCCCCTGGAGCCAGCATCTTGAATTCAGACTTGTAGAATACTAGACTGTGAGAGAATAAATTTCTCTTAGTTAAAGCCATCCACTTGTGGTATGTCTGTTACAGCTGCACTAGATGCCTAAGACATAGAGCCTGACAGAATCCCAGGCTTACCACTGATATGATAATGATAATACTAGGGAACTCACTGAACTTCTCTGAGACTCAGTTTCCTTATCTGTAAAATGGGGGGTAGTAGCTGCTTCTCAGAGTCCATGGTTGGTGCAAACAGTTAACATGCTCAACTGCGAACTGAAATTTTCGAATGCACCCAGAAGAAAGGCCTGGTGATCCCCTTCTGAAAAATCAGTCATTGAAAACCCTGTGGAGTACAGTTCTAACTCTGACACACGTGGGGTGCCATGAGTCGGAATTGACAGCAACTGGTGTAGCCACCTCTCAGGATATCAGTGAAGATGAAATGAAGTACAGAATGTGAAAGTGCGTGTCACACAGCAGGTGAACCCTTTCCTTCCTTTTCTTCCCCACCTGTCTGCCTGGAACACAACCTAGAACCAGCAAGGCCAGAAAAACAGTCTTCATTTATGTACCTCACTCAGAGTGGAGTCTTTTGTACCTTCATCAGAGACTCTTTAATTTTCCCCACCACTATCACAAGCCTGGTCATCTGCCAGGACAAATTGGCAGGGAAGGTGGATGGGAGCTGGTTGGGTCAGGCAGGGCTATGAGGCTGAAGAGATCAATAAGCCAGGACAGTGCAGTGGCCTCTGGGGTCACAACACAAGAGGCCCTGTGGGCTCCTCAGAAAGAGGCCCCAAGTGTTTCATGCCTTCTGTGTGGTGAGGTGGGACCTGTGAGGGGTATTTGAGGAGGCTCTTGGGACGTGACCCTCACCCTGCCGCTTCTGGTCCCTCACCAGCAGAGACGTGACTAACCATGACGCACCTTCTCAATGCAGTGCCCCAGGTAACCTCGGCTGCCCAATCACAGGAGGCTGAGAGGAAGCCTGTTTGTCTTTCCTGATCCAGTTCAAGAACCTTCATCCTAGAGGTGAGGAGACAGGCTCCGAGAGGGGAAAGTCTTTATTTATCTCTATCTAAGGCCACACAGCATGTTTGTGCCAGGGCTGGGGTCCACGATGTCCTGTATCCAGGCCAGGGCTACTGCAGCCAGCTGCCTCCAGGCTGGAGTGTGGGTCAGTGAGAATGAGACTGCTCAGTAGGGCAGGTGTCCCTGCAGCCTTATCTTACCTGCCCCAAGCTCCAGGGCAGCCTGCAGGGCCTGAAACCCTGCCATGGTCCCTCCTAGGAAGCTGCAGCTCTGCGAGGGTGTTGGGGGTCTTGACCTTGCTGTGACCTCTTGGACAAGACCTTTAGCTTCCCTGGGGCTCAGTTTTTCCTCTTTAAAATGGAGGTATTGGTTCCTGTAAAACAACAATGCCTGGCCTCTGGGAAGAGGGGACTGGGCTCCCCCCACCTCCAGAAACAGAGTGAGCTGGAGATGCCTGCGGCCCCTTCTGTGTGATACATCTGTGTGCGGGGGATGTACTGCATAATGACCACATATCCAGAGCAGGTTGGCCTCCCCAACCTGTCATTCCTTGGGGGTGGGGACGTGCAGGTGGGGGGACTGGGCCTGCTTCATCTCCAGGCCACTAGCCCTCAGCCCTGGGGCTGGCTCAGAGGAGAACAAGTATGAATGGGTGGACAGGTGAATAATATCCTCACAGCAGTTCTCATCAAGCCCCCTCCATGTGCCAAGCTCTTTGCACGCATCATCTTTCATCTCTGCAGCAGCCATGGGTAGCCCTGATCAGGGCCCGGCCAGGGCATCACCCCCAAGCTTCCCTGAGACCCTCAGGCAATTGCTGCCTCCTCCAGCATACCTGGCCTGGCAGGATTTGGGGGCTCCCATCTACCCAGCCATGAGGTTGGGCCCCCAGTAGTATGGTCCTACCTTGACCTCTCCATGCCTGTTCAGCCCAGCATGGCTTTGAGGGTTCTCAGCCTTTCACCTGGCCTCAGAAATGGCCTTTCAGCCTGAGGGTCCCTGCCAGGCTTTGTGTTGACCCTCCCACCTCAGCAGGAAAGATGGAGGTTGAGCCTCATGGCCCCAATGTGGCAGGTCTGAGGCCAGTGGGGAGAAGCCACAGAGAGGCCAATTTAAAACCTCCGTAGGAAGTAGAACTTTCTTACATTCAACACTACTCAGAATGGAATGGGCTCTTTGTAGATAGTGAGTTCTCTGTTCCCAGAGGTGTGCAAGTAAAATGTGGGCAACTCAGTGGGTGCTAGCACACACATCCATCAGGAGAATAGCTTCACTAAATGACCATGATGGCCCCTTCCAGGTCTAAGGCCACAAATCTTTTTTCCAGCACTTTCTCCCCAAGCTACCCACTTGAGAGACATGGGCATTGCCCCATTATGGCAGAGGAAAGGAGAGTTCAGAAGCCAAAGGCAAACTGTTTGAGAACACAGGGCTGGGCTCCAGACTATGGACCCTGGATCCCAGCTGCCTTTTTGCAGGAGTTTCACAGCCCATCGGAAGATCAAGGCAAAGCCTGATGGGAGAAATTAATCTGGCCCAAGAGGCTCCCAAAATGGTCCTGAGTTGAGGGCAGTAGCCACCAGGAGATATGGGAGCAAGGGACGGAGACGGGTATGGGAGCTGGGGGCTCCTGGGAGACCAAAGCCATGTTCCAGGCTCAACTTAGCAAAATGCAGGGTCCCCCAAGAGGCAGGCAGCTTTTTAGGGCCCAAGAATGTGGAACTCTGAAGGCCTGTGAACCCAACTTTGGGAGGAAGAAAGGCGAGCGCGCGCTCTGGAACTCTCCACAGCCTGCTTCCCACTCACAGTCTGTGTCTCTCACAAAGCATCCACACCTAGACCACTCACACACCCCAGACTCACACATCATGCACAAACACCCCCCCCCACACACAGACACCCCTATGTTCACAGGCACCAACTTGAGCCCCACACACTCTAGAACCCCTAGTTCAGCCACCCTGGATGGGGAAGGCAGAGCAGGGCAGGGAGGGTGGGTGTGCCAGGTCAGCCTCCCTGACTGTGTGGAAGCCATTCCCTGCCTCTCCCCACATCTGACCCTGTCCACTGGGGTTCAGCAGGGCCAGCTGGGGTCTGTGGAGTGGAGAATAAAGCAGGGAGGTGGCAAAGCAGCTCAGCAAGGCTCTGGAGTCAGCTAATCTGGGTTCAGATTTTAGCTGTACCACCTGGGACCTTGGCAAGCCGCTGGACTTCTAAGCCTCAGCATCCTCACCTGGTGAGCAGACATATACATAGTACCAGCCTCTTACAGCCATAGGAGTGGAGTGAGGATTCGGAGCAGGGACCTCTATAGCCTCAGGTCTGGCACATAAAAGGTGTTCAATAAACAGAGTTTGTTGCTTTTGTCTCAGGGCAGGGGCTCAGTTGTCAAGTGACTATTCACTCATCAAAGCCTGGCATGTGGTGAGTGGAACACACGCGTGAGCTTTCATTTTCACAGCTGTCTACTTCAGGAAGCTCCCTGGAGTCTGAACCCACATGTCTCACTTACGGGGACCCAGAACCACCTGCTTCAGGGTGCATCCCTGAGGGTCTCAGTGTCCAGGCTGGCAAAGACAGCTCCCAACCCCCCAGCAAAGGCAGGGCTCAGCCTAGGGGGCCATCCCCAGGTAGAGTACTTGATACTGAACGGTGAGTAACTGCTCTGCTAGAACCTGGACTAGAAGCTTTGCGGTTCAATACCACTGCATTCTAGAACCACGAATACAAGGACCAGAGGCTCTTGCATGCATATTTTAAACTCTCAAAGCTCTCAAAGCATGAATCTCAGCATCTGGGAGCTACAAAGAGGCCTCGGAGTCATCTGGCTCAGCTACTTTGCTCCTGAGATGGAATCCCAGAAGCATGGAACCTCAGAGTGGAAAGAGAACTTTGAGTCCATTTCAGTCCAGTTTGACAGAAAAGGACACGGAGGCCCAGAGAGGGTAAGTGACTGGTGCAAGGTTGCATAGCAGGTTAGTGCAACGGTTGGGATGAAACTGGAACCCACTCTCCAACCTCACAGGCTTAGACCTCGCCCCTCTGTGCAAGACTGGAGGAAGAAACATTGGACCAAAGCAAGGATTTTTCTGAACCATTTTTTGAAAAATCAAAGCAAAAAGCAAAATGGAGAAAAGGTGCTGGCTTCCCCTTATCTTCTGCCTCGGCTTCCTCTGGGCACTTACTCTCCACAGCTCTCAGCTGGCCTCCAGCTCTGCTAACAAGCTGCTTTCCAGCCGCCCACGGGCTTCCTAAAATGGTCTCTGCAAGCTAATTCCAGAGGGTGAATGGCAGAGAGCGGGCCTGCGGGGGGGAGGGGGCCCTGCTTCCTAGGCTGGTGCAGGCGTGCAGGGAGTCTCCATAGCGGCTGGGAGCTGGCTGCCCCCCATCCCAACCTGCTCCCCAGGTGCTCCAGCCCCGCCCCCCCAGGGATGTGTGGAGTCCAGCTCCCACCTCTCGCTGCGTCATTCTCACTGCCTGACCTATTTTTCCTTCTTAAAAATTTGATTTTTTAAATTATGTAATAATACCTATTTATTGTAAAACAATTAGAAAGGTGTAAGGAAGAAAATTAAGATCCCTGTGATCACCCCCTCTACATGAAACAACCATTAACATCTAAACATATATCCTTCCAGACACTGGACCAAGCACATATACAGAAAGGGTTGCTGACTTGGGACGTGATATTCTGAAACCGGTTTTTTTCTTTCAGTCATATATTCACAAACATCTTTCCTAGTCACTAACTGCACTTCTACAACTCAACTTCTAGTGGCTGCATCCTGAATATGGCAATGCTACACTCTGTTCAACCAATCCCTATGGATGAAAATATTAGCTTGTGTCCATTTTTCACCTATAAGAAATAATAATGCATTGTTTATCCTTATAGTTCAATTTTGGTGCTCATCCTTAGTTATTTTCTCAGAACAACTTCCTAGAATTGGAGTTATAGTCAAAGAGTTTACACTTTTTCAAAGAGATAACTGCAAAATAATGATACTATTCTTTCTGTAATGAACATGTAGTATTATATAATAAAGAAAAATTGGAAAATACAGGTAAGGAAAACAAAACTGTATGTTCCCCCAAATCTTACCACCATGATATGATGTGGTTAAGAATTTTGCTGTAAAACATTTAGGCTCTTCCATGCATGTATTTGTATGTGTGTGTGTGTATACACACATGTGCATGTGATTATAGTCTACATGCTATTTGATAAAATCTGA
The DNA here is from genome assembly GCF_030014295.1 of Loxodonta africana. Classification (NCBI taxonomy): domain Eukaryota; kingdom Metazoa; phylum Chordata; class Mammalia; order Proboscidea; family Elephantidae; genus Loxodonta; species Loxodonta africana. Next base: position 35,459,119 of record NC_087365.1, read on the forward strand.
CCAATTGTTCATGTCAATAAATTTATATTCACAATATCATTTTTATCAGTTACATTATATTTCATTATATGTATATTTCTTGGTTTAACCAATCTTCAATTGTTGGGCAATGGATTGCTGATTTTGCTCAAGTATAAATAACTGTTATGAACATGCTTTGGAGAAGCAGCTTTGCTTCTTGTCTGCATGCATTGGTGGAATTGTTGGGTCAAGGGCCTTTGGTCAATTATGCAGTGTCATTTCTGACCATAAGTCTAAACACCCTGGAGGCTTAACCAAGCTCCAACAATGTCTACAGGGAAAGGCTTGTACCTGTAGCATTAGGCAGGGAGCCGTTCTGGTTACCTACTCTCCAGGCTGATTGGTTAGAGAAGGGCCTTGACCTTGAATAGGACCTTTGCCTGGGAAGGTATGTCTGTGCTCCTGCTCCTCCCAGGAAGCCAGGCTCAAAGCTAGGCTCAAAGAAGCCATAAGCGCACAAGCCAATTGCTGCTGGCTCTCCCCAGCCCACTTCCCAATGACCCTGGACAGGTCATGCACCCTCTCTGTGCATCCGAGTCCCTGCTTGCCTGAGACCGTGGACAAATGGAGGATGAATGTAACTATATTACCAAAGGCTTCATTGTTCTTAAGAGAGGAAAGATGGAGCCAAGATCTTTGTGGGGCAACTGATGTTAGAGACTGCAGAGAAGCTGTGAGCCACTGGCCTTGCAGGGCATGGCAGACCCTGGCTGGAGGCTGGAGAAGAGCACACAGGGGCTGGAGCTTCAGAGTGACCTGGGCAAAGGTGAGAATGGGCGTAACCAGCTTGGGATGGAGGTGACATCATGTAACCAAGGTGCTTGGAGCAGGAAGGGACAGGAGCCAGCATTAGGTAATAGGAAGAACATGCACAGAGATGGGAGGGACTGCCCGCAGCTGCCCTGGGATGTCCGTTTTCTCCTCCAGCACCTCTCCTTCCCTTCACTCACTACTCTGCCCTCTTGGATCTCACTTGGTTCAGACTTGGGAGAGGAAAGATCCATCTCAAGAAAAGCAAACTTTGGGCAAGAGAGAGAGACAGAGAACGAACGCGAAAATAGTCGGCTCATCTGTCCCTCAGGCCAAGAGAGAGAGTTTTCAGGTAGCTCCAAATTATCCCTCTGGGTTACACAGCCTTTTGCAGTTTTCCAAGTGCTCTCACATCCTGATCTCCAAGCTCGGTACCCTGAGCTGGCCGAGTTCAGGGACAACCCTGACTCTAAAAAGTATGGGTAGACACTTCGGACCATAACGAAGGCAAGTGGATCTGGACGCTAGCTAGGGAGAAGCATCTTGCATTAGGGCCAGGCATTCGTTTCTTTTAACTCTTGCTCTCTGTTGAATTCCTATCTTTATCATTCCTTTCTGGGGTACAATTGAGCCAATCCATATAGTGTAATGAGTTCGAGCTGCCCAGTGAAAATACAGTGAGAGCTCATTGGATGGGCTTCGACACTGTGGACAGCTGGCTGGGGAAGGGGAGATTCTTTTGAGGAGAGTCACCCCCACTAGTCTCTTTTTGTCACTTGATTTAGGTGAGGTTCATCTTTCAGTGGCCTCCTTTTTTTTTTTTTTCCACTCTGGACTGGGTCCGTTGGGCAGGAGAAGGAATGGGTGGGCCATGGTGTGCTTTCCCTCACAAACACCCACTCTGTGCCCAAGCTTAATCATGGGAGGCAGAGTGAACAATGATCTGTGAGCCGGTGAGAACTTCCTTTTCACCTAGGGTCTGGGAAGCTGAATTTGGAGGGGATGGAGAAAGGACAGAAGGAAGCCCATGGCCACTTCGGCTCAGGGGGAGTTAAAATGCCCATTGCCACCAAGTCGATTCCAACTCAAAAAAGTGGTCCAATAATAAAAAAATATTGCATCTTTGTTGTTGTTGTTAGGTGCCGACTCATAGCAACCCTATGCACAACAGAAGGAAACACTGCCTGGTCCTGCGCCATCCTTACAATTGTTGCTACGCTTGAGCCCATTGTTGCAGCCACTGTGTCAATCCATCTTGTTGTGGGTCTTTCTCTTTTTTGCTGACCCTCTACTTTACCAAGCATGATGTTCTTCTCCAGGGACTGATCCCTCCTGACAACAGAACCCCTGTTATGTGCCTGGCACCATCCTAAATGCTTAAATGTAGTGCCTCACTTAGAGACTCAAGAGGTAGGTTCTGTTCTCATCCCCTATTATACATGGAGAAAAGGAGGTAAAAAGGAGGGACGAGGGGTTAAATAACTGGCCCGAGATCTCATAGCCAGCTCGTCACACTATGCCCAACTGTAATCAGGCCTTATGTTATCTGAGCTCCTCGGAAGCCCTTGAGTCCATCCTTGGCCTCCTGGAACCTTTCTTTCTCTGACCTGGACCCTGGAACCCAGCCCTGCCTGGGCCTGAGCGAGAAGTCTGTCAACCACAGCCTCTGTCCAAGAAGAGTATGCTACCTGAAGGCAGGGACTTTGTCTGCTCTCTGCTGTATCCCTGTGCATAGGACAGTGCTTGTAGCAGAGGAGCTGCTCAATAAATACCCGCTGAATGAACAACTTTGCCCTGTGACGAAGGCGCTGTGATGATGAAGTGGTGTCGTAGGCATGGAAGGGATAGAAGGGAGTTAACAGACCTAGAGCCAGGCTGCCTGGCCCAGGCCCAGCTGTGTGACCCTGGGCCAGTCATTTCACCCCTCTGTGCCTCACTTCCCCATCTGTAAAATAAAGATATAACAGTGTCTTCTTCTCAGCGTTACTGTGCAGATTGACTGTGGGGCACTGAATCAGTGCTCTGTGGATATTTAGCTGCTGTTATTACTGTTGTTATTACCCAATGACACTGCCAGTATTGACCCTGGATCTAGCCAAATGGGTTCTCTCCCCCACACCTCCTCTCTGGATGCTGCCAGCAACTTGGTTGTAGGGAGCCGAGCTAGACCGGCCTTCCTTGTGGTCTATGTCAGGAAGGAGACCACCTTGACACCTGTGCCCAGCCCCAGCCCTGGCTGCTATTCTCAGTCCCTCCCGTATCTCTCATCTCCAGGCATTTTCCCTCCTAAACTCGCTCTGCGTTTCCATAGGAACCAGAGGAGGGTGGAGATGGGGGGGTGTCCTCCCCCACGGAAGGGAACTTCATTTGGGGCTGTTTGGGAGCGGTTGGCAGCGCCTGGCGGAGCTTCCCCCACTGCTCCTATCCCCTCCTCCCCAGACCCCTCCTTGAACAGCATGTTCCTCCAACCGTTATTTTTAATGCATTTATCCTGCCGCTTAATTTATCCGGCATTGTGATCAGATTTAGCCAAGAGTGCTCAGCATGCCGGGTCTGCCTGCATATTCATGAGCCGGTTCATTCATGCTGCTGAGAGGATGTCAGGCAGCCGTGGGCAGCGGCCTGGGGCCACGGATCTCACCCACAGCAAGGTTAACCCAGTGTCAGAGGTCAAGGGCCCAGGTTGGAGTCAGGCAGGTGGTGCAGGGTGTAGATCCTTTGTGTGTGCGTGGGTGTGTGGGTGGGTGGTCCCTGGGCGGAGGCGCTGGACCCAAGCAGAGTTTAAATCCTTTTCTGTCATTGCCAGTGAGGTCGCTTCACCTCTCAGTTTACTCATCTGCAAGGGGACAGTAATGCCCACTGCCCCTGAACCCTCTGAGGGTTGAATGAGATAATACATATAAATGATCACACTGGTGCTAATAGATTTATCTGTTATCATCATAGTTACTGCCGTGTGGAGGTTCATCGTGGTTCTGGTTCTCGGGGGACAAATACAGCAGAAGTATGATGCGTGGGTTGCTCTGGACAGGGGAAGATGTGGGAGGTCTTTCTGGTCTGCTGATGTGAGCACCCCTTGAGTGAGCATTGGGAGGCTTATCCCTATGGAAGCAGGAGAACCCCAAAGAAGCCATCCAGTCTCTGAGGAAGGGCCACAGAAATCATCTGGGTATGTGCAGCACTTCCTGGGGCTAGGAATGGGCAAGAGGCTGAGCTCCCGGCTATGGCTTCTATTGGTCCATGGGAATTTTCTATGTAGATTCACTCTGTTTACTTATTCATTCACTCGGCCATTCATTCTGTCAGTTTTCTGATGCCAGCACCATCAAGGAGAACTGCATGTCATGAGAGAGGTAAGCCCAGGATACAGAGTGCTCAGCTCCTTCAGATAGGGCCAGATCAACAACTCTAGAAGTTTGGAAGAGGAGGAAGTCGTCACAGCTGGGGCATCAGAGAAGGCTTCCTGTAGGAGGTGGCATTTAGGCTAAACCTTGAAAAACATGGCTGTGAAAAGATCGGATGGAATAGGAAGGACATTTGGGGTCTAAGGAATAATAAAAGGCAAAGGCCTGGGGTTGGAACTCACCTTGGGAGGTGTGATGGTTAAGATTGTATGTCAACTTGGCTGGGCCATGATTCTCAGTGGTTTGGCAGTTTTGATGTATTTTGGCAATTGTGTGATAATGTGATCACCTCCACGATAAGATCTAGTATAATGTAATCACCTCCATGATGAGATCTACTATGGGCAGCCAATCAGTTGAAAGGGAGTTTCCTTGGGGGTGTGGCCTGCATCCGATATATATGGAGCTTCTGGCAAAGCTCGCTGGCTTTTTCTCTGCCATGGATCCTGCGTTTGGCTTGTCAACATCTGACCTCCAGTTCTTGGGACTTGAATCAGCAGCCTGCTGTCTTACCTGCTGATCTTGGATTTGTCACCCTTCACAGCCTGTGAGCCAGCAGCCTCCCATGTGATCTGTGGATCTTGGGCTGCAGCTATGTGAGTCAGGATAAGCCTCCAGCCTGTTGTATGATCCACAGACTTGGGACTTGCCAGCCTATATAACTGCTTGAGCCAATTCCTTGAGATAAATCTCATTCTCCGTCTCTCTCTCTACGCGCGCGTGCGCGCGCACACACACACACACACTCATACATATGCTTCACTGGTTTTGCTTATCTAGAGAATCTAGCCTAAGACATTTGGTACCGAGGTAGTTCTAGAGAAACAAAATTGTAAGAGTGAGTTTTCTAAATTGATTTTCAAGCCTGATTAGTCTTAAAGATGTTGATTCTGCTTCCAGTAAAGTGGACACTGCTGATCCATGGCATGAGGTGGCAATAGAACTACGTAAAATATGCCACCAATAGATCAAATATTGGTGAGAGGCAGGGCTCTGGGTGATCACACATTTGATACTTCTCTACAAAAAGTACAAAAAATTTGTCAGAATGAGAAGTATAAGGAAGCTGGTTGGTTGGTCCTACTTTTGCTAGACAAAGTGCTGAAAGAAAGGGATGGGCTCAGGGCTTCAGAGTCAAAACTCAAGTGCCACATAAACAATCTCAAAGTTGCCACTTGTGCCCTGAAAGGAAACCTTATTTCTCGTACTAATAGAGCTGATAGTGCCGAAAACCAAATCCAGAGTCTTATTGTAAGAGTGGCTGAATTACAATGCCAACTCAATTGCCAACCTCTAACGGTGACTGAAGCTAAAGTGAGGGCATTGATTGGGAAGAAATGGCATCCTGAAACTTGGGATGGGGACATATGGGCAGATAATCAGGAAGCTGAGGTCACTCAGCCCCTAAATTCCATTGAAAAACTCCTGCCAACAAAACCATTAGCCTCTCCACCTCCATCTGAGAGATTAACCCAGCCGTCTCTGGAGAGCCTTTATCTGAGGTATTGCTAGGTGAGGTGTCTAAGTCATTGCCTGGGGGATTGCCTGAAGCAGAGGCCTTACAAGGCATTACTGAGTGTTCTCAAAATACTTCCCCACCACCAATTTTGGCTTCTAGACCTATAACTAGATTTAAGTCTCAATGAGCCCCAAAAGGTAAAGTACAAAGTATGACCCAGGAGGAGGTATGGTACACTCCAAAGGAACAGCTTGACTTTTCTACTATGTACAAACAGAAACCTGGGGAATATGTCTGGGAATGGCTATTAAGGGTGTGGGATAATGGTGCAAGGAACATAAAGTTGGATCAGTCTAAGTTTATTGATATGGGCCCACTAAGCACAGATTTTTCATTCAGTGTTTCAGCTTGAGAGGTTAGGGAAGGATCTAATAGTTTATTTGGTTGGGTTGCTAAAGTATGGATTTTATGGTGGCCTACACTAAATCAAGTTGAATTACCACATCTGCCTTGGTATACTGTACAAGAAGGCATCCAAAGGCTTAGGGAAATTGGCATGTTAGAGTGGATTTATCAGTTTAGACCCACAGACCCATACACGGAGTGCCCAGAGGACACACCATTTACCACAACAGTGAAGAATAAATTTGTGAAGGGAGCTCCAGCATCCTTGAAGACTGCTGTGATTGCAATCTTATGTACGTTAGATTTGACAGTGGAAACTGCATAACTGAATTAAGATACCTACCTAAAATGGGGCTGATTGGACTCCTTGGTGGTAGGGGCCAAGTGGTGGTACTCGATCAACAAAGACAAGGTGCGCATGGCCACCGTAATGGACAACGGAGTCAAAGCATTAGTTAGGATAGCCTGACTTGTATGGACTTATGCGTTAGCTACTTAGTCATGTTGTCCCTAGGAGTGAAATCGGTAGGAAATCTACTAAATATTTACTTGATCTGTGCAAGCAGAAGAATTCTAAGTCAAGTGAACAGCAGTTTAACTTGAATTGCCAGACTAGAGAGTCCAGCCCCTCAATCAGTTTCCAGACTTGAGTGAGTTTACAGACCCACAATCCCTTGAATGAAGGGGAGGCCAGGTCCCCTTGAGGAAGGATCCCACCAGACTGCCAAAAATTTATACTGCTATCTTTGTCCCAGCCTTCCCCAAAGGGAAGGCTTTTTACAGGAGTGACTGTTCATTGGGGAAAAGGAAATAATCAGACTTTTTGGAGTTTACTAGATACTGGCACTGACCTGACACTAATTCTAGGAGACCTAAAACATCATTGTTGCCTACCAATCAAAGCAGGGGCATATGGAGGTCAGCTTATTAATGGAGTTCTAGCTTGTGTCTGTCTCACATTGGGTCCAGTTTGTCCCCAAACCTATCCTGTAGTGATTTCCAGAATGCATAATTGGAATATACTCAGAAACTGGCAGAACCCCCATACTGGATCCCTGACAAATGGTGTAGAGGCTATTATGGTAGGGAAAGCCAAGTGGAAGCCATTAGAACTGCCCCTACCTAGGAAAATAGTAAACCAAAAGCAATACTACATTCCTGGAGGGATTGCAGAGATTACCTTCAAGGACTTGAAGGATGCAGGTGTGGTGATTCCCACCACAGCCCCAGTCAACTCACCTATTTGGCACGTGCAAAAAACAAATGGATCTTCAAGAATGACAGTGGATTATTGAAAACTTAACCAGGTGGTGACTCTAATTGCAGCTCCTGTTTCAGATGTGGTTTCATTGCTTGAGCAAATTAATGTATCTCCTGGTACCTGGTACGCAGCTATTGATCGGGCTAATGCCTTTTTCTCCATGCCTGTTTCAAAGGACCACCAGAAGCAGTTTGCCTTCAGCTGGCAAGGCCAGCAGTATACCTTCACTGTTCCACCTCCGGAAACTTGGTGGCGTAGTGGTTAAGTGCTACATTTGCTAACCAAAAGGTCGGCAGTTTGAATCTGCCAGGTGCTCCTTGGAAACTCTACGGGGCAGTTCTACTCTGTCCTGTAGGGTCGCTATGATTTGGAATCGACTCAACGGCACTGGGTTTGGTTTTGGTTTTGGTCCTACCTCAGAGATATATCAACTCTCCAGTGCTATGTCATACTTCAGTCTACAGGAAACTTAATCGCCTTTCTCTTCTGCAAGATATCACACTGGTCCATTACATTGACGACATTCTGCTGATTGAACCTAGCAAGGAAGAAGTGTCAATGACTCTGGACTTATTGGTAAAACATATGCATGCTAGAGGGTGGGAAATTAATCCCACAAAAATTCAGGTGCCTTCCAGCTCAGTGAAATTTCTAGGGGTCCAGTGATGTGGGGCATGTCAAGATATTCCTTCGAGAGTAAAGGATAAGTTATTGCATCAGGCCCCTCCCACAACTTAGGAGGCACAACGCCTGTTTGGATTTTGGAGGCAACATATTACTCATTTGGGTATACTACTCTGGCCTATTTATCAAGTGACTTGAAAAGCTGCTAGTTTTGCATGGGGCCCAGAACAAGAGAAGGCTCAGCAACAGGTTCGGCCTGCCATGCAAGCTGCTCTGCCACTTGGGCCATGTGATCCAGCTGATCCAATGGCAGATAGAGATGCTGTTTGGAGTCTTTGTCAGGCCCCTCCTGGTGAATCACAATGCAGACCCTTAGGATTTTGGAGCAAAATCCTGCCATCCTCTGCAGATAACTCCTCTCCTTTTGAGAAACAGCTTTTGGCTCGTTACTGGACCTTAGTAGAGACTGAACACTTAACTGTGGGCCACAAACTCACCATATGGCCTAACTGCCTATCATGAAATGGATGTTGTCTGGCCCTCAGAGCCATAAAGTCAGATGTGCACAGCAGCACTCCATTATTAAATGGAAGTAGTATATATGAGATCAGACCTGAGCAGGACCTGGAGGCACAAATAAGTTACATGAGGAAATGGTCCAAATGCCCTGGTGTCCATTCCTGTTGCATTATCTTCCATCTCCCACTCTGCACCTATGGCCTTATGAGGAATTCCTTATGGTCAGTTGACTGAGGAAGAGAAAACTTATGCCTGGCTTATAGATGGTTCTTTGCGATATGCAGGCACCACTCAAAAGTGGGCAATCGCAACACTACAACCCATTTTTGGGGGCTTCCTGAAGGACAGCGGTAAAGGGAAATTCTCCTAATGGGTAGAACTTCAAGCAGTGCACCCGGGTTGTGCTCACTTTGCTTGGAAGGAGAAATGGCCAGATGTGCAATTGTTTACTGATTCATGGGTTAGGTGGGTCACTGACTTGGAAGGAACATGACTGGAAAACTGGAGACAAGATTGTATGGGGAAGAGGTATGTGGATAGACATCCCAGAGTGGGCCAAAGAAGTGAAGATATTTTTGTCTCATGTGAATCCTTACCAAAGGGTGACCTCAGCAGAGGAGGATTTTAACAATCAAGTGGATAGGATAATGCATTCTGTGGAAACCAGACATCCTCTTTCCCCAGCCACTCCCGTCATTGCCCAATGGGCTCATGAACAAAGTGGACACAGTGGCAGGAATGGAGGTTATGCATGAGCTCAGCAACATGGACTTCCACTCACCACAGTCAACTTGGCTACAGCCACTGCTGAGGGCTCAATCTATCAGCAGCAGAGACCAACACTGAGACCCCGATATGGCACCATTCCTCCAAGATGATCAGCCAGCAACATGGTGACAGATTGATTACATTGGACTGCTTCCTTCTTGGAAAGAGCAGTGGTTTGTTCTTACTGGAATAGATATTTACTCTGGATAGGGATTTGCCTTCCCTGCTTCTACCAAAACTAACATCCATGGTCTTACAGAATGCCTTATCCACCTTCATAGTATCCCACACAGCATCACCTCAGATCAAGTGACTCACTTCACAGCAAATTTATTGCAGCAGTGGGTCCATGCTCATGGAATTCACTGTTGTACCATGTCCCCCATCATCCTGAAGCAGCTGGCTTGATAGAATGATGGAATGGCCTTCTAAAGACACAATTATAGTGCCAGCTAGGTGGCAATACCTTGCCGGGTTGGGGCAATGTTCTCCAGGAGGCTGTGTATCCACTATACCAGTGTCCAATATATGGTGGGCTATTTCTCCCACAGGCAGGATTCATGGGTCCAGGAATCAAGGGGTGGAAATGAGAGTGGCACCACTCACTATTACCTCTAGTGACCCACTATGCTCTGCAGGCCTAGAGGTCTTAGTTCCAAAGGGAGGAATGCTCCTACCTAGGGGCACATCACTGATTCCATTGAACTGGAGGTTAAGAATGCTACCCAGCCATTTTGGGCTCCTTATACCTCTGGATCAACAGGCAAAGAAAGGAGTTACCATATTGGCTGGTGTGATTGATCCTGATTACCAAGGAGAAATTGGATTTATATTATGTAATGGAGGTTAAGAAGAGTATATCTGGAATGCAAGAGATCCATTAGGGCATTTCTTAGTGGTACCATGCCCCGTGATTGAAGTCAATGGAAACTACAGCAACCCAATTCCAACGTGACTGCTAATCACACCCTTCAGGAATGAAGATTTGGGTCACCCCACCAGGCAAAGAACCACGACCAGCTGAGATGCTTGCTAAGGGTATAAGAATACGGAATGGATGGTAGAAGAAGGTAGTTCTAAATACCAGTTACAACCACATGACAAGTTGTGGAAACGAGGACTGTAATTGGTTTCAATATTTCTTCCTTTTATGTGTGCTTCAAATATTTTTGTTTTCTTCACTTATAAAATATAAGATGTAAAAGGGGCTAGTGTGTTTTCAGTTCTACACATGTTAGTTGTATCATGTTACCTGGAAGTATGACTTTGTAATTGTCTGCATTTAGATATTATGTATGGTTTAAGGAGATGTGGACAGGTGCCAAGATGACGAGGAGTGACCGTGATAGTTAAGCTGTCAACTTGGCTGGGCCATGATTCTCCATGGCTTTGCAGTCATGATGTACTTTGGCAATTATGTGATGATGTAATCGCCTCCATGATAAGTTCTGATATAATGTAATCATCTCCATGATGAGATCTGCTATGAGTAACTAATCAGTTGAAAAGGAATTTCCGTGGCCTGCGTCCAATATATGTGGACTTTCTGGCAAAGCTCACTGGCTTTTGCTTTGCTCTGGATCCTGCATTCCGCTCATCAACATCTGACCTCCGATTCTTGGGACTTGAGCCAGGAGCCTGCCGTTTTACCTGCCCATCTTGGATTCATCAGCCTTCACAGCCTGTGAGCCAGCAGCCTCCCATCTGACCTGTGGATCTGGGGTTCTTCAGCCCCTGCAGCTACACAAGTCAGGAGAAGCCTCCAGCCTGACACATGATCTGTGGACTTGGAACTTGCCAGCCTCTACAACTGCTTGAGCCATTTCCTTGAGAAAAATCTCTCTCTCTGTATTTGTATATACATATATATATGTATATGTGTATGTATATGTGTATATATATATATATATGCTTCATTGGTTTTTCTTCTCTAGAGAACCCAGCCTAAGACAGGAGGTGTTGGTCAGATAGAGGCTGGGAGAACCACGAGCCATGGCAGAGGGGTTCTGACTGACTTCAGCCATCCCCTGAGACAGGGAGCTGGAGGTAGGGGGGGGCTCACTTCTGTCCCTCACACATGTGTGTACATTCAAGGTCATCCATCTTGCTGGAGCAAAGAGGAAATCTCCTGCCCTGGGTCTCCTGATGAATCTATAATTAACTCAGCACTGACTCCCCGGAGTCATGTTGTCACTAGAGAGCTGGGGAGGGCAACCACTGTCTTCTCCGTGAGCCAAGGGTCCTGCCAGGTGGCAGCAGCCCAGGCCATGCACGGTGGGCATTGGGGGTGAGAGGCAGGCTTGGGAGGCCAGAGCTTTATCCAGGATTAAGGAAACCAGCAACTCATGCTTAGCCATTTAGAGTGTTCCCATTTAGCATCTTAGTTAATCCTCATAACAATGCCATGAGGAGATACTATTATCTCCTCCCATTTTACAGATGGAGAAACTGAGGTGTGGAGAACAAAGAGTTGAACCAGCCTGGTTACGACATGGGCTTTGGAATCACACACCATCCTGCTACCTTATTTGTACCTGATGAAGAAACACCCTCAGTTTCTTCATCTGTACGTGGAGGACAAAAACACTATCACTTCAAAGTACTGTTATAAGGATTGGATGAAGCAATCCACACAAAGAACTTAGGGCAATGCTTGGCACTCAGCAAGTGCTAATCAAATGCTACTGTTCTTGTCTTTCGCACTAGGATTATGGGCTCCATGAGGGCAGGAACCACGTCTGTCTTGTTCATTGCTGTGTCCCCAGCAACACTACCTGTCACTTGGTAATGTTTGGTAAATTATTATTATCTATGACAACATCTGATAAGCTACAAGGTGCTAATTACATATCATATACTATTTTCTCTATGTTCTAAAAGGATTCAGGAGGCAAGTGTTCTTATTACTACTACTATTATTATTATCAGAGCCCTGGTAGTGCAGTGATTAAGTGTTACGGCTGCTAACCAAAAGGTCAGCAGTTCAAATCCACCAGCCGCTCCTTGGAAACCCTATGGGGCAGTTCTATTCTGTCCTATAGGGTCACTATGAGTCGAATTGACTTGAGAGCAATGGGTTTTTATTATTATTGTTATTATTACTGTTATGCTCCAATTCTGCCATTCAGAGGTGGTCCTTCTAGAAATGGGTTCAGGAAAAGTCTAGAAATAAGCAGGGAGCCTTAATTCACTGGTGGCTACTATGGGTGTGGGGGAGCAGATTGAAGGAGACCTCACTTTTGGAGGGAATCTCTGGGGACAGCTACAGAAAGCTCGGAGCTGCCCAGTGAGTCACAGCCTGGGCGGAGCGGCGGGGGGCGGGGAGCTGGAAGAACCGCTTGCTCTTGTCCTTAGGGGGGCTTTGGGCTTGCAGAGAGACCAGAGGGGCTGAAGTCGGCAGCCCACTTAAGCAGATTGGATCTAAGGGAATCTGCCTTTGATAATTCAGAAGGCAGTTTGGGTGCATCATTATCTCTGTTTTGTGGGACATTAGTTTCTAACCTCTCCATTGGGATCAGAGGTTTGTTACACAAATAGCTGTTAAAGTCCTAGGATCTGCAAATGATTTACTTTAAATCTGATCAATTCGAGTGGATTCAAAGCCATTTCCTGTAACAGGGTCACCCCAACTCTCTTGAATGCCTGAGTAGAAGATAAAGGGACAGAGTTAACTGGAGCTCATAGAAATGGGAGCCTTTCTTTTTATTTTATTTTATTTTGTTGTTGTTGTGGAGAATATACACAGCAAAACATACACCAATTCAACAGTTCCTACATGTACAATTCAGTGACGTTGATTACATTCTTCGAGTTGTGCAACCATTCTCACCCTCCTTTTCTGGGTTGTTCGTCTTCCATTAACATAAACTCACTGCCCCCTAAGGTCCTTATCTAATCATCTGAGTTGTCGTTGTCACTTTGATCCCGTATAGATAGTTCTTAAAAGAGCATAATGCTCAAAGCGGACTTTTTTTTTTTTTTAACTAGTTAAGCTAAACTATTATTTGGTTTTAAGAAGACTTCAGGGGATATTTTTGGTTTAAGGTTTAAAGATTACCTCAGGGCAATAGTTTCAGGGCTTCATCTAGCCTCCTTGGCTCCAGAAAGTCTGGAATCCATGAGAATTTAAAACAATGTTCTGCATTTCCCCCTTTTGATCAGGATTCTTCTATAAGAGTCTTTGATCAAAATGTTCAGTAATGGTAGCTGGGCACCATCCAGTTCTTCTGGTCTCATGGCAAGGGAGGCAGTTGTTCATGGAGGCAATTAGCCACACATTCCATGTCCTCCACCTATTCCTGACTCTCATTCTTCCTCTATTGCCTGGAGCCTTTCTTACATGTGCTTCAAGCCAGTGAGTAACTAATGCCTGTTAACAGTTACTCATACGCAGATACAAATTCTCATATGAATGCCACCCCGTAGCAGAGGCTAATGTGTCCTGCCCATGGTCCAGGATGGCTTTCCATGACTCTGCGCCTGTAGCATTCTCTGTTGCAGGGGCTTACTCAGCCAAAAGCACCAGGAACTAACGCTCCAGGAACTACCCTCAACCAAGGGAGCTTAGAGATTGGTAGAGAAAGGCCTCTTTGCCCCCTCAGAGGAACAGCTGCCCACAGCAGTAACTCAGGTATCAACACCTGCTGTTGGTTTCCTTCCCTTTCCTGGCTTACTCCCCTCATCCCAAATACGCTACCATAACCCAAAACCAAACTAGTTGCCATTTTGACTCATGGTGACCCCATGGGTTGTAGAGTAGAATTGCACTCCATAAGGTTTTCAAGGTTGTGACTTTTTGGAAGCAGGTCATTAGGTCTTTCTTCCGAGGCACCTTTAGGTGTGTGTTCGAACCACCTGCCTTTCAGTTAGTAGTCAAGTACTTAACCATTTGCACCACGCAGGGACTTTTAGCAAATAACACTACTTGCACCCAGATCCTTGTCTCAGGGTCTGCATTTGGGGGAAGCCAACCTAGGACACACTCTAAAATTGTGCGTACTTTACTATCCTACAATAATTTTTAAGAAGTGTCAAAGTCTGTTCATACTGTGGTAGCACATGTGAGCTGTGATGACCAAAAATGTCAAGACCTGCTGGGGTTGGGAGATAGCTGGTCAGCAGCTGGCTCTGGGAAATGGACCAGATGCCATCAAGGTGACTGAGTCATGGTGGCCTCACATGCGTTAGAATAGAACTGTATTCCGTAGGGGTTTCAATGGCTAATTTTTTGGACGTAGATCACCGGGCCTTTCTTCTGAGGTGCCTCTGAGTGGACGCAAACTTCTAACCTTTCAGTTAGTGGCCAAGAGCATTAACCATTCACACTACCCAGGAACCACATGGTAAATAGAAGCTGCAGGAAAATGGAACACCAGGTAACGGAGAAGTCTGTAGTATGGCCAGCCTCACCTCAAACCCCTCATCTGGAATCAGACACAGATCCTGAACTGAGGACCGTGTGCCGAACCAGGGGAGGCACTTGCTTTGCTTCACTGGTCACCAATTATGTGTGCTGAAGATAAAAAAAGAGAATAAGAGAGCAAGTGTCCTTGTTCCTAAGGAGGTCAGCATTTATTGGGGAAGAGAGATGTGTAAACATGTGGATAGAGGTTAGAGATGAGAGGACTTAGACAAACACATCCATTCATTTAAGACATTTATTGAGCACTTAATGGTATACAAGGCACCACATTAGGCCCTGTGGATGGAAGAGAGATGGGTTACAGTCACACTCTACTCAGAAAGGCGGAAAGGTGGCTGACATTTATTAAGCTCCTACTGTGTGCCAGGCACTGAGTAGGGCACTTTCCATAGTTCATCTCATTTCTTCGCATAACAAATCCATCAGGTGAGAGCTATCCTTATCCCCACTACACCGATGAGGCCCAGAAAGGTGATGTAACTTACAAGACTACACAGCTGGTAAGTGGCACAGCTGGGATTCAACCTAGATCTGTCTGATTCCCAACCCCCAATACTATTTTTTCCCCTCGAATCAGACCAAGGTTTGTGGTTTTGTCTTAAATTCCTACTGAGTGAACCAGTTTAAAAAAGAACAAAACCTGGAAACAAACCAGGCCATGCTCAGATGGAGCCAGAGCAAGCTTTTGCTGGGGTTGAGCTTCTGCTCAGAGGCCCTACTTTGTCAACAGGGAGCCCCAGCCTGGTTTGTGACCTTTGTCTGTAGGGAATCTAGGATGCCTTGAAACTGGCCTCATTTCACCCTGAAGAGCAAGGGAAGAGGGCCTTGACAGAGGCCCTGCTCCCCACACACCCTGTTCTCAAACATGGACTAACAGGGTTCAGTGCAGCCCAGCCTCAGACCCTCTCTCTACTACCTCTCCAGATGGTAGCTGTGGCAGGACCCTGGAGAATGTTCCAGTTACTATTGCTGCAAAACAAGCCACCCTAACACTTAGTGGCATAACCTAACCATTTTTTTATGCTCATAGACTCTGTGAGTCAAGAATCTGGACAGGGCACAGAAGGGACATGTGCCCCATGATATCTGGGGCCTTATCTGGGGAGGCCTAATAGCTGGGAGTGACTCAACAGCTGGAGGAGGGAATCATCTGGAGTACCTTTTTGTTTTGTTTTGTTTTTTTCCAATATTTTATTGTGTTTTGGGTGAAAGTTTACATAACAAATTAGGTTCCCATTTAATAATTTTATACAACTTGTTCCAAGACATTTTTCACAATGTGTCAACATTTTCATTATTTCCATTCTTTTTGTTCTGTTCCCATTGGTGTAGCTTCCCTGCCCCCTTCCCGCTTAGCTTCTCATCTTTGTTTTAGGGTAAATGTTGACCGTTTGGTCTTACATAGTTGATTATTTAAGGGAGCACAGTATTCATGGGTAATACTGTTTATTTTACATGCCAATCTATTATTTAGCTAAAAGTTGACCACTGGGCGTGGCTTCAGTTCCAAGTTCAAAAAGTATTTTAGGGTGATAGTCTCGGAAGTTCCTCTAGTCTCTGTCAGTACAGTAAGTCTGGCCTTTTTTAGGGATTTGAATTTTGTTCTGTATTTTTCTTCCTTTCTATCTGGGACCTTCTGTTGTGTCCCTGGTTAGAATAGTTGGTAGTGGTAGCTGGGTACCATCTAGTTCTTCTGGGCTCAGCTTACATGAGGCTGTGGTTCGTATGGGCTATTAGTCCTGTGGACTAGTTTCTTCTTTGAGTCTTTTGTTTCCTTCATTCTCTCTCAATCCAGATGAGTAGAGACCAATATTTGTATTTTAGATGGCCACTTGTAAGCTTTTAAGACCTCAGATGCTACTCCCCAAAGTAGGATGTAGAACATTATCTTTATGAACTATGTTATGCCAATCGACTGAGTTGTCCTACAAGACTACATCTGGAATATCTTAACTCACATGTCTGTCAGCTAACTGTCAGCTGAGACCTTAGCTAAGAGGTCACCTGGAACATCTAATGTAGCCTTTCCATGCTTTCTCTCCACCTGGACTAGCTGGGGCTTCCTCACAGCATGGGAGCTGGGTTTCAAAAGCAAGTATCCCAAGAAGACCAGGTGGAGGTTGTATTGCCTTTTATAGCCTAACCTTGGAAATCATCGCATTGCGTCACTCCTGAAATAGTCGCAAGCCCATGCAGATTCAAGGGGAGGGAACATAGACCTCCTCTCTTAATAGTACGGAATGTGGAATTGGAGATATTGTTGTAGTCATCTTCGTAAAATATAATTTGATACAGAAGGCAGTAGGTGGGAGTTTGCATTCAAAACTATTAGACCAGAGTGAAGGTGTAGCTAGCATTGGGAATGCTGGAATGGCGGGCACTTTGAGTAAGTCAGAGGACAAGCAGTTTAAATTGAGCTTGATTTCTGAGATTCATGTACCAAGACTGGAGGTAACAAGGCAGGGTCCAAGCTGGGCACAGAAAATAGACATTATTTTATTTGTTTATCTAACACTCAACCATCAGCTCAGCCAGTCTTTCACCCACCCATTTATCCCATCCATCTACTCACCTGTTCATCCATCCATCTACCCAACCATCTGTTCATGCATCTAGTTGTTCATATATCCACCCATTTATCCGTTCACCCATCCATTCATCCTTCCATACATCTCTTCATCCATCCACTTATCTACCCACCTAGCTATCCCATTCACTTTCACTGTGACTTTCCCTCATCATAGTATAAACCTCATGCAATTGTTTGAAGATTCAATGAACTAATAGATGTAAAGTATCTAGAGTAGTGCCCAGCACACAGTAAGTACTCAATAAATGTTACCTAGTGGTTAAGTGCTACAGCTGCTAACCAAGAGGTTGGCAGTTCAAATCTGCCAGGCACTCCTTGGAAACTCTATGGGGCAGTTCTACTCTGTCCTATAGGGTCGCTATGAGTCAGAATCGACTCAACGGCAGTGGGTTTGGTTTTGGGGTATTATTATTAGCATTAGTACTGTTGTTGTTATTCAGCCATGCACCCATAAATCTGCCTGCCCATTCAGTCTCCTATCCATCTGTCCTTTTATGGTTCAACATATGCAGATTCAACAGTGCATTTGAATCATACGCACATTTAACTTTAATTCAACCATATTCTTCGCGAGAGAGAGGAGAAGAAGAAGAAAAAAAAACTGGTTTAAAAAGCACAGTTTAGGGTGGGTAGGCGGGAGTAGTGGGAGATTAGTCTGGAGAAGTCATCAAGGACTGGATCCAACAGACCTCGAATGCCAGCTAAGGGAGCTTCAACTTTATTCTGCAGGTGTGGGGTGCCATGGAAGAAGGCTAAGCAGAGAAGCAGTAAGTGTCAAAGTTGTATTTTTGATCATTCTGGCTCCTATGTGGAGAATGGACAGGAAAGGAAGAGTCTAAACCACAGAGACCAGTGGGTGGGGCTGAGCCCCATCCAACTTCCAGTGAGTTCTAGAAGGCTTTGTAGTAAACAGTCATGGATAAGGTAAACTGAGTGAATTCTTCCTCCCTTTTCAGGTAGGGCCCAAATGTTAGGCACATTTCCCATTTTGGGTTTGACATTCCCAATATACCTCTTCACAAATGTTCTAAATCAAAGAGACAAATGAATCCTTTCATGGGTCATCTGGAGGGCTTAAGTTATGGATCCTCTGAAGTCCACTGAGTGCTGGAAAGGGCCCCTCATTGGACATATAGTTTTTAAGGTCTTTTCTTTGTCTTTGGGGTCTGAATTTTGACTATGGTACATCTAGACTAGATTTTTTTTCTTTTTAATTTATCCTTCTTGGGATTCATTGTGATTCCTAAATCTGAGGACTCATGTCTCCCATCAGTTCTGAAAAATTCTTTGAATACTACCTCTCCACCATTCCATCTATTATCTCTTCTTGGAGCTCTAAGTAAACATTTGTTAGAAATTCTCACTCTACCCGCCATGTCTTTAATATTTTCCTTCTGCTACATTCTAGATAATTTCTTCATATTCTAAGCCACAAAATTTCTTTTCAGCTGAGCTTAACCTGTTATTTAACGCATCCAAGAGTTTTACAATTCCAATGATTTTCTTTTTCATTTCTGCAAGTTTGGCTTGGTTCTTTTTCAAATCTTCCTGTTCTTTTGGAGTATCTCTTGCTCCTTTTTCATGTTTTCAACTTCCTCTATTATTTCTCTAAATATATTAAGTGTATTTATTTTATATTTTGAATCCTATAATACTAATATCTGAAGTCTTTGGGGGATCTAGTTATGCTGTTTCTTCTGTTTTGCTCAGGATGGTATGTTTCTTGTATGGTTTGAATTTTAACTGTCATTTGGTCCTGTGTCTGTGGGAATTCACTGAGGACTGAATTGAGGGTGTTTTCTTTCAGGGAGAATTTGATTTTCCTTCTGTTGAGCGCCTGGAAACCCTGGTGGCGTAGTGGTTAAGTGCTATGGCTGCTAACCAAAGGGTTGGCAGTTCAAATCTGCCAGGCGCTCCTTGGAAACTGTATGGGGGCAATTCTACTCTGTCCTATAGGGTCACTGTGAGTTAGAATCGACTCAATGGCACTGGGCTTGGTTTGGTTTGGTTTGAGAGCACCACAGACTTAATTTTTCTATTCTTAATATGTTTAGAAATTGAGGTATAACCTACAAAAAGTAAAGACCACAGGTACTAAGAGCACGGTTTGATAAATTTTTCAAAAATGTTTAAATTTGTTTTTTATTGAAGGAGAGTGCATTAATCTGAAGTGTACGTTTTTACATAAGTACGTACCCATGAGACTACCATATAGATCAAGATATAGAACATTTCCCGCACCTCAGAAAGTTTCTTCATGCCCCTTTCCAGTCTACCTCCACCCAGAGAGGTAATAATTATTCTGACTTCTGTCATCACTGATTAGTTGTAAAATTTTACACAAATGGAATAATGCAATATTCTTTATTTTAAAGTAACATTTGTGAGATCCATTCATGTTATTGCATAAGGCAATAATTTGTTCATCTTCATTGCTATATAGTATTCTGTTGCATGAATATACCACAATTCATTTATCCATTCTCCCATTGATGGACATTTGGGTAATTCCCAGTTTGGTGCTGTAATGAATAAAGCTACTATGAATATTCTTGTACATCATCTTTGGTGAACATAAGCACTTATTTTAATTGAATACACACTCGGGAGTGTAATTATTGGGTCATGGAGTATATGGATCTTTTGCGTTAGTTGTTGTTATTGGTGTTAGCTGTCATTGAGTTGGTCCTGACACATGGCTACCCCATGCGCTACAGGATTAGACTGTTGTGATCAATAGGATTTTCATTGGCTGGTTTCTGGAAGTAGATTGCTAGGCCTTTCTTCCTAATTTGTCTTAATCTAGAAGCTCCACTGAAACCTTAGATACTGCCAAACAGTTTTCCAATTGGGTTGTACCAATTTACTCTCTCACCAGCCATGTATGAGAGTTCCAGTTGCTCTACATCCTCACCAACAGTTGGTTGGCATTATCAGTCTTTAATTTTCACCATTCTCAAGTGGATGTAGTGGTATTCTATAGTGGTTTTAATTTGTGTTTTCGTGATGATTAATGATACGGAGTACCTTTTTATATGTTCATTGATACTCTATTTGGTGCACGTTCAAGTCTGTTGTCCCCTCCCCTTTTTTTAAATTTAGAATTCACTGGAATTCGTTAGAAAAATAAAGTGGTTCATAGTCCACACTAGGTACCACTGCCAGCAGAGTCCAGGGCAGTGGTGTGCTGATAAACCAGCTCTTGGAAATTAAAAAAAAAAAGATTTGTAGCATTTTCTTATTTCTGTGGTGTAAATATTTCAACCACGGCCAATTTTAAGCTACCAGTTTTAAACAGCTCACAAAATTCCTAACTATTTAATAAGAGGCTCTCATGAACCAGTATGGATTAGCTCCAGGACACCACTGAGTCTGGGGTAGCACCTCTAATGAAACTAACTGATATTTCTGCCACAAAATATGTAAATATTCACACTAATTGGTATAAAAACAGCCTCATATCGGTTGAGGTCAGATTTTTGCCTGCAAATGACTCAACCACCAATTAACAGTAAAAGAAGATCTTTCAGTTTATAGAGCTCTTTGGATTGTCACAGCGCATGTAAAAGATTGCGGATGTGTACCTGCTTATGACCCACCATTTGCAGATTTGCTGGTGCTGTTGTGGCTCTTCAGGAAGCCCTGCTAAACTTCCGTGCTCAGCAGTGAACAATGATTTGAGCTAAATGACCCCTAAGGCCCCTCTAGTTCTGGAAGCCTATGGCTAAAAATTCAAGAAATAGTTCACTTAGTGTCCACTTTACTTTTGTTTTAGTATTGCTGTGGGATGGAGTCTTTGAAAACATGAGTCTGGAGCTAGTAAATCCAGACATCACATGGTTCTTCCCAGAAAAGTTTCTACAGTCAAGCTGCCTGGATTCACCTCTTGGCTCCACCACTTACTTGCTCTTTGATTTATAAATCCCTCTGTGCCTTGGTTTACTCATCCGATCATGAAAACTGACATTAAAAAGAAAAAAAGGATTCCTGGTGACCGTCTCAGAGCTGCCTACAGAAAGCTTCTTCATACCTGGGCACCCCAGATGACATCAAGTGTCTCAGTAAGTCATCATGGGCGAATGTAGGGAAAGAAAGTTCCCAGTGGCCAGAAGAGAACCTAATGTTGCACAGAACTATTGCCTGGTTCTTAATAGTCTGTGCCCAAAGGAGCTGACGGGGCAGCTGCTTGGTCAGTGGCACTCAGGCCCAAGACTGATACCCTCCCTCAGGAAATCCTGTGCCCATCTGAG
The DNA here is from genome assembly GCF_030014295.1 of Loxodonta africana. NCBI lineage: Eukaryota > Metazoa > Chordata > Mammalia > Proboscidea > Elephantidae > Loxodonta > Loxodonta africana. The sequence continues at coordinate 35,480,592 of NC_087365.1, forward strand.
GAAGCATTCTATCTAATGCTTCTGCCAACTCTGAAAAAGTTTGAAATTCATAGCTGTGAGATCTCAGATCTGATTTCTTGAGTCTTTTCGTCTTCTAGGGCTTGTCTGGAGCACCATGCTTTAGATCCTTCTCTTCTCCCTGAGGAGTGGTAGAGGCTGTGACCAAGCTCACGTCTTGTGCTGCCTGGTCCAGGGGAACCCACCCTCATCCTATCCATGAGGGGAAGATGGGTTGCACCTTTGAGGTGTGAGCATGGTTAGAGGCCACCCTTGTTAGGTACTCATCTTTGAATTGTTCCGATGTGCATTTTTAAAGTTGGATTGTCTGCCTTTTTCTTATTGATTTGTAAGAACTCTTTGTATATTCTGGATATGAGCCCTTTGTTGAATTGAGAATATGCCTTCTCTCAGTCTGAGGTTTGTCTTTTAACTCTTTTAAATGAAGAATTCAATTTTAAAAAATTATTGTGGTAAAATACGTATAAATAAAGCTTGCCATTTTGACCATTTTTAAGTATATAATTCAGTGGCATTAATTACATTCACCATGCTGTGAAACCATCACCAGCCATCACCACTATCTACTTCCAAGACTTTCATTACTCCAAATAGAAACTCTGCATATGTTAAGCAATAATTCCTCACTTCTCCTCCCTTAGCCCATAATAAACTTTAATGTGCTTTCTGTCTCTATGAATTTGCCACTTCTAGATGTTTCATAGGAAACCCTGGTGGCGTAGCGGTTAAGTGCTATGGCTGCTAACCTAAGGGTCGGCAGCTCGAATCTGCCAGGCACTCCTTGGAAACCGTATGGGGCAGTCCTACTCTGTCCTATAGGGTCGCTATGAGTTGGAATCAACTCAATGGCACTGGATTTGGTTTTTTTGGTTTTTAGATGTTTCGTATGGAGACCCTGGTTAGCTCAAACAGTTAACAGGCTTGGCTGCTAACTCAAAGGTTGGCAGTTCAAGTCTACCTTGAGGTACTTTGGATGAAAGGCCTGGCAATCTACTTCCAAAAAATCAGCTATTGAGAACTTCATGGAGCGCAGTTCTACTCTAACACACCGTGGGGTCGTCATGAGTCAAAACTGACTCAATAGCAACTGGCAGTGGTAGATGTTTCCTATAAGTGGGATCGTGCAATGTTTGTCATTCCGTGTCCGACCTCTTTAACTCAGCACTGTGTTTTCAAGGTTCATCCTTATTCTTGTAGCATGTGTCAGAGCTTCATTTCTCTTTATGGCTGAATAATATTCCATTGTATGTAAGCTCCACATTTTGTTTATCCATTCATCTGTTGATGGGCACTTGGGTGAATTCCACCTTTTGGGTTTGTGAATAATGTTCCAGTGAACACTGGTGTACAAATATCTGATTGAGTCCCTGCTTTCAGTTTTTTTGGGCATAGACTTAGGAGTGAAATTGCTGGGTCGTAAGGTAGTTCTGCATTAACTTTTTGAAACACTGCCTACTGTTTTGCACAGCAGCTTCACTGTTTTCCATTCCCACCAGCAATGTATGAGGGTTCCAGTTTCTCCACACCCTGGCTAACACTTGCTGTTTTCTGTTTTTTTTTTTAATAATAGCCACCTAGTGAATGTGAAGTGGTATCTCGTGGTTTTGATTTGCATTTTCCTAATGACTAACAAAGAGTCCCTGGGTGGCAGAAACAACTAAGTGCTGACTATTAGTTGTTAAAGGTTGGCAGTTCAAACCCACCTGGAGGCACCTGGGAAGAAAGGTCACAGCCTTGAAAACCCTGTGGACTCAGATATTCCACTCCTAGGTATATACCCAAAAGACTTGAAAGCAGGGACTTAAACAGAGACTTGTACACCAATGTTCACTGCAGCACTATTCACAATAGACAAAAGGTGGAAACTACCTAAATGCCCATCAGCAGATGAATGGATAAACAAAATGTGGTACATACATAAGGAGCCCTGGTGGTGCAGTGGTTAAAGCACTTGACCGATAACCAAAAGGTTGGTGGTTAGAACACACCAGCCGCTTTGAGGGAGAAAAATGTGGCAGTCAGCTTCCACAAGATTTACAGCCTTGGAAACCCTATAAGGTAGTTCTACTCTGTGTTATAGGATCACTGTGACAGTTATAGGGTCAGAATCGACTTGATGGCAGTGGGTTGGTACATACATGCAATGGAACACTACTCAACCAGTAAAAAGAAACGAAGTCTCGGTACATGCTACAATACTGATGGAGTCTGAAGACATTATACTGAGTGATATATGTTAGTCACAGAAGGACAAGTACTGTATGACTTCATTTATATAAACAGACAAGAAAAGGCAAATGTATAGAGACCAAAGTTTACTAGTGGTTACCAGGGGCAGAATGGTTACCAGAGGGGGTTAACGATGATAAAAAAAAAAAATCACAGCTGATTGTTATAATAGCTGCCAGTAAGTTGTGAACTTGTAAAAGGTTGAACTGGCAAAAGTTGTATGGTGGATATATTTAAAACAATGACACACACACACACAGAAAAAGAATAGCTACTGAGGCAGTTTGTGTACAACCAAAAACCTAGTGGGATTTGGTTCTTTGGTTTGGAGGTTTAGGGCCATGGTTTCATGGAACATCCAAGTTAATTGGCCTGATAACCTGTTTAGTGCTTCTGTTCTACCTCCTGGTTTGCTGTGTGGTGCCTAGGGTCTTAAAAGCTTTCGAGTAGCCATCCAAGGCACGACAATTGGTCTCTATTTGCCTGGAGCAGCAGAGGAAGAAGGGGAGTCAGGAATAAGAGGAGGATGTGGAATGTGTGGCTAATTGCCTCCATGAACAACTGCCTCCTTTGCCATGAGACCGGAAGAACTGGATGAGGCCTGGCTACCATTACTGAACATTTTGATCAAAGACTCTATAGAAGGGTTCTGATCAAAGGGGGGAAATGCAGAACATAATTTCAAATTCTCATGGACTCCAGACTTTCTGGAGCCAAGGGGGCTGGATAAAGCCCTGAAACTATTACCCTGAGATAGTCTTTAAACCTTAAAGCAAAAATATCCCCTGAGGTCTTCTTAAAACCAGACAATAGTTTAGCTTAACTAGTAAAAAATGTCTGCCTTGGATATTATGCTCTTTTAAGAACTATCTGTATGGGATCAAAGTGACAACAGTAACTTGAAAGATTAGATAAGAACCTTAGGAGCCAGTGAGTTTATGTTAATGGGAGAGGAACAACTCAGAAAAGGAGGGTGAGAATGGTTGCACAACTCGAAGAATGTAATCAACGTCACTGAATTGTACATGTAGGAACTGTTGAATTGGTGTATGTTTTGCTGTGTATATTCTCAACAACAACAAAATAAAGTAAAAAACAAACAAACAAAACCCTGTGGAGTACAGTTGTACTCTGCAACATTTGGGGGTCACCATGAGTTGGAATCAACTCCATGGCAACAGGTTTGGTTTTTTAATTAATTTGATTAATGATGTTGAGCATCTTTTCATGTGCTTATTGGCCACTTGCTTATCTTCTTTGGAGAACTGTCTTTTCAAGTCATTTGCCCATTTTATTAATTGAGTTGTGTGTCTTTTTGTTGTTAAATGATAGGAGTTCTTTATGTATTCTGGATATTAAACTCTTACCAGAAATATGATTTACAAATAATTTCTCCCATTCTGTAGGTTGTCTCAATAATGTCCTTTGATGCACAAAGTTTTTAATTTTGATGGAGTCCAATTTATCTATTTTTTATTTTGTTGCTCATAAGAATTCAATTTTAATGAAGTCCAATTTATCATTATTTTCTTTTGTTATTAGTGTTTATATTCTTATGAGGGAATCTTTAAGAAATGAAGGTATTTATCCATGTTTTCTTCTAGAACCTTATTGTTTTAGTTTTTACATATAAATCTATGATTCATCCTGAATTAATTTTTGTGTATGATGTGAGGTAGGGATCAAAGTTCATTTTTTTATACAGATAACTAGCTTTGGCAGCACTGTTTATTGAAAAGACCCTCTGTCATGAATTGAATTGTTCCCCCCCCTCAAAAAATCTGTGTATTAACTTGGTTAGGCCATGATTCCCAGTATTCTGTGGTTTTCCTCCATGTTGTGATTGTAATTTTATGTTAAAGAGGATTAGGGTGGGATTGTAACACCCTTGGCAGGTCACATCCCTGATCCAATGTAAAGGGAGCTTCCTTGGGGTGTGGCCTGCACCGCCTTTTATCTCTCAAGAGGTAAAAGGAAAGGGAAACAAGCAGAGAGTGGGAAACTCATACCACCAAGAAAGTAGTGCCAGGAGCAGAGCATGTCCTTAGGACCTGAGGTTCCTATCTTGAGATATTCCCAGACCAAGGGAAGACTGATGCATCACAAGGACCTTCCTCCAGAGCCTACAGAGAAAGAAAGCCTTTCCCTGGAGCTGATGCCCTGATTTTGGACTTGTAGCCTACTCTACTATATGAGAATAAACTTCTCTTTGTTAAAGCCATCCACTTGTGGTATTTATGTTATAGCAGCACTAGATGCCTAAGACATCATCCTTTCCCCACTGAATTGTAAGGGCACCTTATTAGTGAGGTGATCATATATGTATGGGTCTGGTTTTGGACTCTATTCTGTACCACCAGTCTATTTATTCATCTTTACACTAATGCCACACTGTCTTAATTACTATAGCTTATTTTAAAATTAAATGTTTTATATTGGGATAATTGTAGCTTCACATGCAGTTGTAAGAGAAAATACAGAAAGATCCCATGTACCCTTTAACCAGTTTTGCCCAATGGTAGCATCTTGCAAAACTATGGTATAATATCACATTCAGATTATTGATATAATCTACCGATTTTCTTTAGATTTCCCCAGTTTTACTTGTACTTGTGAGTGTGTATGTTTAATCCTATACAATTTTATCACATGTGTAGGGTTGTGTATCTACCACCGCAGTAAAAGTATAGAACAGTTCCATCACCACAAGGATCCCTCACACTGCTCTTTTAACCATAAACATTACCGTAGCCCCTCCCACCCTCACTTCCCATCCCCTCCATGTCCCTAACCCCTGGAAACCACTAATCTGTTCTTCATTTCTATAACCACCAGCCTTTCAGTTAGTAGTCAAGGGCTTAACTGTTTGCATCACTCAGGGACTTCTATAAATGGAATCATACAGTATCTAATCCTTTTGGATTGGCTTATTTCATTCAGCCTCATTCCCTTGAGATTCATCCAAGTTGTTGTATATATCAACAGTTTGTTTCTTTTTATTGCTGAGTAGTGTTCCTTGGTATGGATGTTCCACAGTTTATTTAACCATTCACCCACTGAAGGATATCTGGAGTGTTTCCAGTTTTGGGCTATTACAAATAAAGCTGTTATGAACATTCATGTACAGGTTTTTATGTGAATGTAAGTTTCTAGGATAAATGCTCACAAGTGCAATTGCTGTGTTGTATGATAATTTCCTATTTAGTTTGATACTCAAAACAAAACAAAACCCACTGCCGTCGAGTCGATTGTGACTCATAGTGACCCTATAGGACAGAGTAGAACTGCCCCATAGAGTTTCCAAGGAGTGCCTGGCAGATTTGAACTGCTGACCTCTTGGTTAGCAGCTGTAGCACTTAACCACTATGCCACCAGGGTTTCCTTAGTTTAATAAGGAACTGCCAAATTGTTTTCCAGAGGTGCTGTACCATTTTCCATTCCCACCAGCAATGGGATGATCTGGTTTCTCTGTATCTTACAGCATTTGGTGTTGTCGCTATTTTTTATTTTGGCCATTCTGATAGGTGTACAGTGATATTTCACTGTGGTTTTAATTTGCATTTCCCTAATGGTTAACGTGCATGCAGAAGCTAAGTAATGAATAAGGAAGACTGAAGAAGAATTGATGCCTTTGAATTATTGTGTTGGTGAAGAATATTGATTATACCATTGACTGCCAGAAGAATAAAAAATCTGACTTGGAAGAAGTACAGCCAGAATGCTCCTTAGAAGAAAGGATGGTGAGACTTCATCTCACATACTTTGGACATGTTATCAGGACGAACCAGTCTCTGTAGAAGGACATCATGCTTGGTAAAGTAGAGGGTCAATGAAAAAGAGGAAGACCCTCAACGAGATGGATTGACACAGTGTGGCTGCAACAATGGGCTCAAGCATAGCAAAGATTGTGAGGATGGTGCAGGACCAGGCAGTGTTTTGTTCTGTTGTACATGGGGTCGCTATGAGTCGGAACAAACTCTACGGCACCTGACAACACCAACAATGGCTAATGATGTTCAACATCTTTTCAGGTACTCATCTGTCATCTGTGGAGTCCAGGGAAGCATAAACAGTTATATGCGTGGCTACTAACTGAAAGGTTGGTGATTCAAATCCACACAGCAGTGCCTTAGAAGAAAGGCCTATCTACTTGCAAAAGATCTCAGACATGGAAAACCCAAACACATGGAGTTGACATGAGCTGGAATCAACTTGACAGCAACTGGCTTGGGTTTTGTGTGAATGCGTGTGTATCTTCTTTGGTGAAATGTCTATTCATGTCTTTTTCCCGTTTTCTAATTAGGTAATTAAAAAAAAACTGTTGAGTTTTGAGTGTTCTTTATATGTTCTAGATACTAGTCCTTTATCGGATATATGCTTTGCAAATATTTTCTCCCAACAATAGCTTTTAATATACCCTGAAATCTGGTAATGTCAGCCCTATAACTTTTTTTCTTTTTTAATTTTTATTATGCTTTAAGTGAAAGTTTATAAATCAAGTCAGTCTCTCATACAAAAATTTATATACACTTTGCTATATACTCCTAGTTGCTCTCCCCCTAATGAGACAGCACACTCCTTCCCTCCACTCTCTCTTTTTGTGTCCATTTGGTCAGCTTCTGACCCCTTCTTTCCTCTCATCTCCCCTCCAGACAGGAGATGCCCACATAGTCTCATGTGTCTACTTGTTCCAAGAAGCTCATTCTTCACCAGTATCATTTTCTATCCCATAGTCCAGTCCAATCCCTGTCTGAAGAGTCGGGTTTGGGAATGGTTCCTGTCTTAGACTGACAGAAGATCTGGGGACCATGACCTCTGGGGTCCTTCTAGTCTCAGTGAGACAATTAAGCCTGGTCTTTTTACAAGAACCTGGGGTCTGCATCCCACTGTTCTCCTACTCCCTCAGGGGTTCTCTGTTGTATTCCATGTCAGGGCAGTCATTGGTTGTAGCCAGGCACCATCTATTTCTTTTGGTCTCAGGCTAATGTAGTCTCTGGTTTATGTAGCCCTTTCTGTATCCTGGGCTTATAATTACCTGTGTCTTTGGTGTTCTTCATTCTCGTTTGCTCCAGGTGGGTTGAGACCAAATGATGCATCTTAGATGGCCACTTGCTGGCATTTAAGACCCCAGACGCCACTCTCCAAAGTGGGATGCAGAATGTTTTCTTGATAGATTTTATTATGCCAATTGACTTAGGTGTCCCTTGAAACCATGGTCCCCAAACCCCTGCCCCTGCCTTCGAAGCATTCAGTTTATTCAGAAAACTCCTTTGCTTTTGGTTTAGTCCAGTTGTACTGACCTCTCCTGTACTGTGTGTTGTCTTTCCCTTCACCTAAAATAGTTCTTATCTGCTAATTAGTAAATACCCCTCTCCCTCCTTCCTTCCCTCCCCACTCTTGTAACCATCAAAGAATATTTTCTTCTCTGTTTAAACTATTTTTTCAAGTTCTTACAATAGTGGTCTCATACGATATTTGTCCTTTTGCAACTGATTAATTTCATTCAGCATAATGCCTTCCAGATTCCTCCATGTTATGAAATGTTTCATGGATTCATCATTGTTCTTTATTGATGCATAGTACTCCATTCTGTGAATATACCATAATTTATTTATCCATTCATCCGTTGATGGGCACCTTGATTGCTTCCATCTTTTTGCTATTGTAAACAGTGCTGCAATGAACATGGGTGTGTATATATCTGTTCGTGTGATGGCTTTTATTTCTCTAGGATACATTCCAAGGAGTGGGATTGCTGGATCGTATGGTAGTTCTATTTCTAGTTTTTTAAGGAAGCACCAAATCAACTTTCAAAGTGGTTGTACCATTTTACATTCCCACCAGCAGTGTGTAAGTGTTCCAGTCTCTCTACAGCCTCTAACATTTATTATTTTGTGTTTTTTGGATTAATGCCAGCCTTGCTGGAGTGAGATGGAATCTGACTGTAGTTTTGATTTGCATTTTTCTAATGGCTAATGATCCTGAGCATTTCCTTATGTATCTGTTAGCTACCTGAATGTCTTCTTTAGTGAAGTGCCTATTCATATCCTTTCCCATTTTTTAATTGGTAAATACAATTGATTTTTTAATATTGACCTTGTACCTAGAAACCTTGCTAAATTCACTTGTTAATTATAATTGTTTTCTTTGTGGATTCTTTTCGATTTTTCACATGCACAGAATGCATCTGTGAATAATGAATTTTTTACTTCTGTTCCAATTTTTTAACTTTTAATTCTTTTTCTTGCCTAATTGCACTGACTAGGATCTCATAGAATGTTAAATAGAAATGATGATAACAGATAGTTGACTTAAAGGGAAAAGCATTCAGTATTTTACCATTAAGTATGGTGTTAGCCAAGTGGCCATCTAAGATGCATCAATTGGTCTCAACCCACCTGGATCAAAGGAGAATGAAGAACACCAAGGTCACATGATGACTGTGAGCCCAAGAGACAGAAACGGCCACAGGAACCAGAGACTTACATCATCCTGAGACCAGAAGAAGTAGATGGTGCCCGACTGCAACCGATGGCTGCCCTGACAGGGAGCACAACGGAGAACCCCTGAGGGAGCAGGAGATCAGGGGGATGCAGACCCCAAATTCTCATAAAAAGACCAGACTTAATGGTCTGACTGAGACTAGAAGAATCCTGGCAGTCATGGTCCCCAAACCTTCTGTTGGCCCAGGACAGGAACCATTCCCGAAGACAAGTCATCAGACATGGAAGGGACTAGATAATAGGTAGGAGAGAGATGCTGATGAGGAGTGAGCTACTTGTATCAGGTGGACACTTGAGACTGTGTTGGCATCTCCTGTCTGGAGGGGAGATGGGAGGGTAGAGAGGGTTAGAAACTGGCAAAATTGTCACGAAAGGAGAGACTGGAAGGGCTGACTCATTAGGGAGAGAGTAAGTGGGAGTATGGAGTAAGGTGTATATAAGCTTATATGTGACAGACTGACTTGATTTGTAAACGTTCACTTAAAGCTCAATAAAAATTATTAAAAAAAAAAGTATGGAGTTAGCTATAGCATTTTGTAGATGCTGTTTATAAGATTAAGAAAGTTCCTTTCTATTCCTAGTTTGGTGATGATTTTTATTATGAATGGGTGCTGAAATTTTTCAAATACATTTTCCACATCTTTTGAGATGATCACTATTTTTTAACCCGTTAAAGTGGGGAGTTATATTGATCAATGTTTGAATGTCAAGCTATGTTACATTCATGGAATAAATTCATGGAATAAATCACATTTGGTCATGATGTATTATACTTTATATATATTTTTTGTTTAGTATTTTTACATCTATGTTCATGAGAGATATTGGCTTATAATTTTTCTTTACTGTAATGTCCTTCTCAGAATTTGGTATCAAACTTATGCTGAACTCATAAGCTGAGTCAGGAAATAATTTATGTTCTTTGGAAGAATTTGTAGGATTGATGTTTTGTCTTTCTTAAATGTTTGGAAGAATTCACCAATGAGGTCATTTTGGCATAAAGGTTTCTTTGTGGAAAGGTTTTAAATTACAGATTAAATTTCTTTAATAGATATAAACCCGTTGCCATCTAGTTGATTGCAACTCATAGCATCCCTATAGGACAGAGTAGAACTGCTCCATAGGGTTTCCAAGGAGTGGCTGGTGGATTCGAACCACCATCCTCTTGGTTAGCAGGCAAGCTCTTAACCACTGCACCACAAAGGCTCATTAATAGATACAGGACTATTCAAAAATTTTATTTCTTCTCGTGCCTCTTTTGATAAGTAATTTTTTTCAAAGAATTTGTCCATTTCAATTAAATTATCCAATTTTGGGGTTAAAGGTATTTGTAATATTCTCATTACCTTTTTAATGTCTGTAGCATCTGTAGAAAAAAAATAGAGATGCCCTTTATTCTTTCCTGATATTGTTTGTTTGGATTATTTCTTTTCTCTTTGTGTTCTTGATCTTTTTTTAAAGAACCAACTCATGGCTTAGTTAATTTCCAGGATTACTTTAAATTAAAATTGTCTGCTTGCATTTTTTTGGACCATATACTTAAAATTAAGGCCTCAAACCTATGTGAGGGCCAGTCAATGCCCACAACTTCTCGGGGAGATTTTTCATTAATTCACCCAAATCCAAGGCTGAGACAGGCTGTTTTTTTTTTTTTTTTTGCTGTCTCTGTGGGGCAGGATTAAAAAAAATTTGTCCTTCCTTCAGTGATATAGCGCCTCCTGAGTCTATGATTTGTGCAGGATGATCCTTGACTTGTTTGCCTCCACACCTCACATGGGTCCCAGATTTTGTGTTATCTGATCTATAGATGTCTGCATGGGATCTTGCCGCCTCAGTGCAGTATTATCATCTTAGTCTCATGTTCCTGCTTTGTTTCTGGCATCAGAGGTTTTCTTTACTGTCTTTAGGACTTATTTGTTTCCATATAATTTTTTTTAATCTGTCATTTTTAGATATTTTGTAGTGGGAAGATTTAAATATCTCTCACTTTAGGACCTTTGCCTTGGCATTTCTCTTCATCTGGAATGCTTTCTCCCCAGATATCTGTAGGGACTACACCTTCACTCTTTTACTCAGGTATTATCTTCTCAGCGAGAGCTTCCCGAATACCCTATTTAAAATTAATAATCTGTACCAACTTCAGCACTGCCTCTTACCCTGATACGCATTTTTTCTTTTTTTCCCAGAACTTATAGCTACCTAATTTACTGTATTATTTACTCACTTATTATGTTTTTTGTTTATTGACAATTTCCCTTTACTGAGCCTTGAATTTTCCCCTCTGAGAAAAATCATGTTGCCCTCACAGGACTGTTGGGAGGCTCAGAGAGAGCGTGGATTGACAACTTGTAAACTGTAAAACATGGAACCCACAGGAGGAGCAAAAGTATGTGTCTCGTAGACACCTCACAGGACTCAAGTCCTCATATGACCTTTGCCCAGATCTCCCATTGTAGCCTCACCAGCCATTCACACGAGAAACTGGAGCCTTATTTATTTATTTTTTTGTTTACATATATATATATATAATCGTACTTTAGATGAAGGTTTACAGAGCAAATTAGTTTCCGTTAAACAATTAATATGCGTACTGTTTTGTAACATTGGTTGCCAACCCCACAACATGTCAACACCCTCACCTTCTCGACGTTGGGTTCCCCATTACCAGCTTTCCTGTCCCCTCCTGCCTTCTCATCCTTGCCCCTGAGCCGGTGTGCCCGTTTAGTCTCATTTTGTTTATGGGTCTGTCTAATCTTTGGCTGAAGGGTGAGCCTCAGGAGTGACTTCAATACTGAGTTAAAAACATGTCCCGGGGCCATACTCTCTGGTTTTCTACAGTCTCTGTCAGGCCAGTAAGTCTGGTCTTTTTTTTGTGAGTTAGAATTTTGCTATACATTTTTCTCCAGCTCTTTCCAGGACCCTCTATTGTGATCCCTGTCAGAACTTTCGGTGGTGGTAGCCAGGCACCACCTAGTTATGCTGGACTCAGACTGGTGGAGGCTGTGGTAGTTGTGGTCCTTTAGTCCTTTGGACTACTCTTCCCTTGTGTCTTTAGTTTTCTTCATGCTCCCTTGACCCCAAACCTTATTTTTCCCTCTTTCTCTCCCCGCATTCCCACATGAGGATCCATCAGCAATAACTGTTGATTCTGACTCTTTGACATCTCTCCCAGCTGTCTCCTCCTTTCCCTTCCCATGGCTCTAGCCAGGTCCTCAGGAGAGCTGTAGTGGCTGCCTCACTGGCTTTCCTGACTCGCATCTCATCCCCTCTTGGCAGCCATCCTCCACACTGGCCACCACAGGGATCTTCTTTAAACACATGTCCGATCACATCCTCCCTGTGCTCTGTACCCCGTGGTGGCTCCCTTTTGCCTCCCAGATGAAGGCTGAGCTGTTCACTTGGCACTCATAGTCTTGCCTTATGAAAATTCCCTGGTCTAGGCCTCATCTCTGTGACTCTCCCCTGCATCTCCACTTAGGTTGTTTGCTTCTCCCTGAATGACCGTGCTTCCTTCCTTTTGTTCATGCCAGTCACCCCACCTAGAATTCCCTCTCTGCTTTCCCTCCTTGCTCTGGGGTTGCCACACCCCTCTAGTAATATACACACTGCAGAGGGTGGGCCTTTGGCCCCTCAGCATGAGAGAATGAAAGATTAGGTGTAATCTACGCACACACAGCGCATACACCTTTTGATGTGATGGTGATCCTGCTTCTGCCAGAAATCTTTGGGAACAGCCTCTCCTGTTTTAGGCTTAGCCCCCAGGTATGAGAGCTGCCTCCAAACTCAAGATTTGAACCAATGGGGCCAACCAGATGGGCTGGTTGGATGGGGTCAACCAGAGAATAAAAGGGGTTAGGGTTGACCAAGTGTCCACTGAGTGAGGCATGTCTAAGAGATGCTGTGAATGGGGATCCACTAGATGTTTAGGCAAGTTGGTTGGGCTGATGGTATCCGATACGCTACTGATATCAGTGTCAGAGTTGGCTTGAGAGCGCTAAAGCCAGAAAAGGGCTGAGACCCATCTGTCCACATCCTTTCATTTCCCCCCTTCCACCCGAGGGTCCTTCGGCTCCCAGCCACCACTCTCTCCCACATCCCCACAGCAGTGCTTCGTACAGGTCTCTGAGGCAATTCCAGCAAGTCATCTTCTGTGTATTTTAGCATAATCTGGGACTTTATCCAGGTTCTATCACTTACTCTCTGTGTATCCTTGGATAACTGAATTTACTTCTTTGAGCCTCAGTTTCCTCCTCTGAAAAATGGGACTCTTAAATCCTACCAGCTGGGGTATTGGGACCATCAGCCAAAATGGTTCCTCTGAAGCCTTTGGTATTGTGTGCAGCAAATAAATGGGCCAGTGGTCAATTTTATCTGTTCATCCACCTCTCCCACTTCCCCTATATTCAGAGCATTTCAAGGGGAAGACCTCATCTTATTCATTCCTGAGATACTCCTCCACCCCATGCCTGGCCCAGGGCCTAACATGCAGCAGGTGACCATGAATGTTTTCTGAATTGAATCAAGCAAGGGAGGGTGGAGGCTGGGGGCTAGGCAGTACCCTGGCTAGGGCATTCAGACATGGGGTAAGGGCACGACTCTTCTCTCCCAGCCCCAAACATACCTCCCCACCATGTCACACAGGCTCTAGTTTTTGAGTCTTACAGACCTGGGTTCGAATCCTGGCTCTGCTGTTACTTGTTGTGAGACCTGGGGCAAGTGAGTTCAGGTCTCCATGCCTCAGTTTCTCGTTTGAAAAGGGGAATCATCCCTGGCTCAAAGGACTGTGGCAAGGATCAGGCCTGACACACAGTAGGTACTCAGGAAATGAGATCCAACCTGTTACTGTTCTATCCCTCTTTCCTTTGCTCTTCCTTTCTTCCGTGTAAGAGATGTCTCCAAGGAAACTAGAGGAATTATTTTAAGAAAAGAGCCGAGGGCTTGGTTGGGAGCAGATGGTGGCTCAGGCATCTGGGAGGCAGAGGCAGGAAGTTCTGGCCCTTCATGGAGATAATGGCTTTGGGACTCAGGTGCCTCTGCATCCCAGAAAGCACCAGGGCAGAGCCTGGGGTAAATCCATATTGAGGATAGGAAAAAAAAAAAAAATTTCTGGCATCACAGAGTGGAGGATAGAGCATTGGCCTGGCTGTGCTTTTACCTCACTGGGTGGCCCTGGAAAAGTCCCCAGCCCACCCAGCTTGCTGGCCCTGTGGGTGAGTACGAGGCCTTCCTGCAAGAAAAAGGTAGGATTTGGGGGTGCTGGGAGTTCCAGGCTTAGAATAGTATGAGTGAAGGTACCAGGCTGCTCCTAAACCTGAAATTTACTCATTCACTTGCTCATTCATTCATTTGCTCATATCCATTGAGCCCCTACCTTCTCCCTGTCGCAATGAACACACCTCATTTCTTGACCTCCTCAGAATAGCCCCGTTGTGATATTTTTGTTCCCATTGTATGGACGAAGACATCGAGGTTCTAAGAAGCAGAACGAGTTGCCCAAGTTCACCAAGAAAGTCAACGATTTGTTTCCATGTCCTCATTTTCCATTGTTCCCCATCATGTTCAAGAGAAAGTGCCGACTCCTTGCAAGGCCCTCAAGGTTGTCATCACCTGGCCCTGCTGACCTTTCAGGCTTCACCTTTGAACTCTCCAGGCTTCAGCCACAGTGAGCTTCCTGTAGTGGCTTGTATGTACCCCAGGCTGCCCTCTAGGCCTCTGGCATGCTGTCCTCTCGTCTCTGTCCTCCTCTTGCTCCTCAGGCTAAGTCCTGCACAGCTCAGGTGTGACCACATTCACCTGGTGCCCCATCAGGGATTCTCAGCAGTGGTTGGCTTTCTTGGGTCTTCCCGCTTGGACCACAAGCTTCCTAAGGTCAGAGATACTCCTCATACAACTCTGCATCCCCAGTGCCCAGCATGGGGCTGGACCCAGTGAGTATCAATGAGTATTGAGTGAATGAGTGAGTGACAAATGAATGGGATAAAGAACATCCTGGGATTTCCACTCCTAGCTTCATTTTGTTCTCCAAACATTTCCAAGGTACCTCTTCCATCCCAGGCCTGATGCCAGCCCCAGGGATGTTGGTAACTCAGACTTGCAACTCATTTTGTAAATGTCACAACCGTCCTGCAAAGTGGGTGGATATGCTTGTGTCCCTTTTCCAGATGTGGATATGCTTGTGTCCCTTTTCCAGATGTAGAAACTGGGGCCCATTGAAGTTGAATGACTTGCCCAGTCACAGTCAGTACATGGCAGACTCAAGATTCAAACCCAGACCTGATCACTCCAGTGCCCACGCTTCTGCTCTGTGAAGACAAGGCAAAACAAGGCAAAGGAATACATGATGACTCAGAAAATTTGGAAAATTCAAGAAAAGTGAAGGAAGGGAGGAAATCCTGTATACCACACCCCAGGATAAATTTCATTGACAGTTTGAGAATTCCCTCCTTGTCTTGGCTGAGCCTATAGGTACAAGGAAGTGAGCTGGCCAAGATCATGCAGACCCGAGGCACAGTCAGGGTGTGAAGTCAGCCTGTCGGATGCCACATCTGGAGATGGATTCCACGTGGCCCTGGCCCTCAAAATGCTGCTTGCAGCCTTGTGGGAGAGATGGACGCAAACAGGTGTGTCTTAGTTTGGGTTCCCCCAAAGCAGACCCTGAGACAGGGACTTGGAGGCAGGTAGTTTATCTGAGAGGTGGTCTGAAGAAGCAGGAGGGAGGGAGCAGGAAGAGTGAGACAGGAGGGAAAGCCAATAAAATGTGCATTAGGGAGCAGGTGACTGCTGTGGGCAACCGGAGCTCAATCCTGCCAGGGACCAGCTGAGGGACCGTGGCGAACATGCCTCAGAACTGTCTCCCGGAAGGATGGAAGGCTGGGGCATTTACCCACTGACTCCCATCCCCCACGGATTGAGGGCTGCTCCTGGAGGTGTTACCTCCCTTGCATTTCCAAGCTGCCCAGTGCTTGGGCTGAGCGAGCTTCTTGTGACTCGGAAAACATCAGAGGGCAGAAAGTTGGAGAAACTGGTAGGTGCTTGGGGTGGACCAGGGCTCGGGAGCTGTCCACCATAGCTGCAGCTGAAATCCATGGCAGGCAAGGGGATGTGGCATGGGGCACACGAGCATCTGCTGCAGGGTGACTGAGACATAGTGTGTCTGTGTCATCATAAAGTATCGGGGCGGGGGACAAACTAGGAGTGGGGTGTAGAAGTCAGGAGAGACTTTCTCAGAGTAGGTGATATATGAGTTGAATTTTGAAAGATGAGTTGTTCAGTGGGGAAAAGGCACTTCATGTAGAGGGACCATATATGCAAAGGTTGGAGTGTGAAAGGGCTTGCTGTTGTCTCCAGGAGAAACTGCAGAGCCTGTCCCTGAGTCAGGGGATTTGACCAGAATTGAGTTAGGAGAGGGAGTGAAGGCCAAATGGCAAAGGACTTTGAATGCCTTCAAAGTTTATCTCCAGGTGCTAGGGAGCCAGTGCAGGTTTCTGAGCAGCGGAGGGACATGGTCATTTGTGTGTTATAGAAAGATCCCCCTGGGGCTGGTGTGGAGGATGGGTTGGAAAAGGGGAGACTGGAGCAGGAGCCCTGGGAGGAGGCTGGGACAGTGGTCCAGTCAGGGGATGGAGAAGTTGAGCCAGGGCAGGGCAGAGCGATGGGAAGGGCAGGGGTCAGACCCAAGTGCTATTTAGGAGCGAAATGGTCAGTGGGGATGAGGTCAGGAGGGGCAGGTCCATCCTGCCTCTATGCAGTGGCCCTGAGCCCAGGATGTCCTATGAGGGTCCTTTCTCTCCATTTCCCCCAGGGGTGGGCCCAGCCTGACCAGATGCTTGAATAATCTGGAGAACAGTGCTGGGCATTCCCCAGGTCCTATCTCGATCACAACCCAAGTCTCATCATTAGCTGGATACAGTCACTGCCTGGAACTGGTCATTACCAGAGCCGGTTATTACCCAGGGCTGGATGTTATCTGCTGCCAAGTGGACTTTCCCACTAGGACATTTTCTAGTTGAGTCACTCTGTCCTCTTTTAGTGTGCTTTGTGAATCCCCCAGCTCTGACTCCCACACAATCTGGCCAGTGGGCTTGATGGACATCATGGGGGAGAGAATCCCAGGCCTCTTTTCCCCACCATGTGGGCTCCATGGCCCAGACTGGGTCAGACAAACATCCTGACCCCCACAACTCCTGCAAGTCCTCCCATCACAGCTCAGGTCACTCCTTGCTATGCTTGCCTCTGACAACCCTATCGCAGATGGACCATGCTTGTGCTCAACGCCCTCTTCTCATCTCTCTTGGACTCTGTCTCTCTTTGAACTTCTGTTTCTCTGGGCATCTGTCTCTTTGTCTCTCTTATTTTAATATGCACATCAGGTGCACAGAATTAAGCAGTCCTTAGTTCATGACATGCTCTCAGCATGGCCCTATTTATAGGATATAATATCACACAATATAAAACATGGATCACATAATATGTACACCTGCGAACTACTGCCCGCCCCAAGAACTAGAGCAGAACGGATAACTTACATCCTCCTCTGTGCTCCATCCTGCCCTGTCCCCCACCTCTCTGCCCTGTGTCCTTGAAATTTTGAATTTTGAGCTTATCCTTTCCTAGTTCTTTATCTTCCATTTTAATGCATATATGAATGCCTAAATAATATGTTGTTTTTACTTGTTTATTAGTTTTGCTATAAAAGACATCATACTGTATACAGTCTTCTTCTTTTTAACTCAGTGCTATGTTTGTTAGAATTTGTCTGTGTAGTTGTGGTTCATTCATTGTAAATGCTGTGTGCCTGTACCACAATTCATCCATTCTCCCGTCAGTTAATACTTGGATTGTTTTCAGGTCTTTTGCTATCCTATTATAGTGTTGCTGTGAACATTCTTCTACATGTCTCCTAATGCTTTGCGAAGTGTGGTCCAGGGATCAGCAGGCTCAACATCACCTAAAACTTGTGAGAAATGCAGAATTTTGGGCCTACTCTGACTCACTGAATCAGAATCTGCATTTTAATAAGGTCCCTGGGCGATGCAGAGCACATGACGGTTTGAGAAGTAGTGTACACGTGCTTGGGTTTCCCTTGGTATATATATATCCAAGAGTGGAGTTGCTGGGTCACAGCGGGAGTAGCAGTGTACCCTCCCATCAAGCAGTATATGAGCTGCTATTGATTTACCGCTTCACCAATGCATGGTATTGTCAGACTCCCTCATTTTTGTCAGTCAAATGCATGTGAAGTGTCATCTCATCCTGGTCTTGATCTGCATCTCCTTGATGACGGCTTAGGACAGGCACCTCCTCATATGTTTCCTGGCCATGTGTTTTCCCTTCTGTGGAACTATCATTGATGTAGTTTGGACGTTTTCTTTTAGGCTCACTCAACTTAACCTATGCCTTCACACATGCTGTTCTTTCCACGTGGAATACTTTCCTCCTTCAATGTCCAGCATTGCTTCTTCCAGGAAGCCCTCTCTGACTGCTGCTAGGGTTGTGAACTGCCTCAGCCTCACCGGAAAGAAAACTTGGTGTCACTGTCCCTTCATTTCATCTCCTGGAATCTCCTCCTTCCTGAAGAGATTGGTTATCTCTACAGGTTGGCCCCTTCAGAGTTTTGTTTTGTTTTCAATTTAGTTGCTATAATTAAAAAACCAGGAGATTTTTGCATTTTTAAAAAATATGAATTGCTGATATGGCCCTGCTAGGCCTTCTTTCCCACTTGGCAACGATCAACTAGTGCTGGGTGGGTGCTGCCCCCACCAGATCATGCTTTATAGTCCCCATAACTCCATGCTTACACCCTGTCCAGGTTAAATGGCCTGGTTCCTGTGAGCATTTAAGTTTGTGACCCTCTCTGAGAATGCCTGCTGGTTATTCCTCTAAATCTCCCCTCTCCTCCCCATAACCTTGCCCTATCAGGCCTTGGCAGCCCAGATCCCCTGAACCATCACACCAGCCTTCCCCAACCTTCCTGCCTCTAGTCTTGCCACCTCCAGTCCACTGATCATGTCATACCCCTGTTCAAGAACCAGCAATTCTATGAACAACTGCCTCCTTTGCCATGAGACCAGAAGAACTGGATGGTGCCCAGCTACCATTACTGAACGTTTTGATCAAAGATTCTGTAGAAGAATTCTGATCTAAAGGGAGAAAACGCAGAACAGAGTTTCAAATTCCCATGGAATCTGGACTTTCTGGAGCCATGGAGGCTGGGTGAACCCCCGAAACTATTGCTCGGAGATAATCTTTAAAACTTAAACCAAAAATATCCCCTGAAGTCTTAAAATGAAACAGTGTTGTTGGTTGTTAGGTGCCATCAAGTTGGTTCTGGCTCATAATGACCCTATGTACAACAGAACAAAACACTGCCCGGTTCTGTGCTGTCCTCACAATCTTTGCTATGTTTCAGCCCATTGTTGCAGCCACTGTGTCAATCCATCTTGTTAAGGGTCTTCCTCTTTTTCGCTGACCCTCTACTTTACCAAGCATGATGTCCTTCTCCAGGGACTGATCCCTCCCGATAACATGTATAAAGTATGTGAGACGAAGTCTCACTATCCTTGCTTCTAAGGAGCATTCTTGCTGTACTTCTTTCAAGACAGATTTGTTTGTTCTTCAGGCAGTCCATTGTATAGTCAATATTCTTCGCCAGCACCATAATTCAAAGACATTAGTTCTTCTATGGTCTTCCTTATTCATTGTCCAGCTTTCACATGCATATGAGGCGATTGAAAACACCATGACTTGGATAAGGCACACTTTAGTACTTAAAGTGGTATCTTTGCTTTTTTAACACTTTAAAGAGATCTTTTGCGGCAGACTTGCCCAGTGCAATGTGTCATTTGATTTCTTGCTGCTGCTTCCATGGGCATTGATTATGGATCCAAGTAAAATGACTCAAGGTTGTACTTTGGCTCTCATGGACTTTTTCTAATTTTCTTCAACTTCAATTTGAACTTGCATATGAGCAATTGATGGTCTGTCCCATAGTTGGCCCCTGGCCTTGTTCTGACTGATGATGTTGAGCTTTTCCATCGTCTCTTTCCGCAGATGTAGTCAAACTAGTAAAGAATGTCTGCCTTGAATATTGTGCTCTTTTAATAACTATCTGTATGGGGTCAAGCAAAGGAGAATGAAGAGTACCAAAGACACAAGGAAAACATAAGCCCAAGAGACAGAAAGGGCCATATAAATCAGAGGCTCCATTAGCCTGAGACCAGAAGAATTAGATGGTGCCTGGCTACCATCAATGACCCCCCCAAAAGGGAACACAACAAAGAGTTCCTGATGGAGCAGGAGAAAAGTGGGGTGCAGAACTAAAATTCTAATAAAAAGACCAGACTTCATGGCCTGACTGAGACTAGAGGGACCCCAGAGGACATGGCTCCCAGACTCTGTTAGCCCAAAGCTAAAACCATTCCCGAAGCCAACTCTTCAGACAAAGATTAGACTGGACTATAAGACATAAAATGATACTGGTGAGGAGTGTGCTTCTTAGCTCAAGTAGACACATGAGACTAAGTGGGGAGCTCCTGTCCGGAGGCAAGATGATAAGGCAGAGGGGGACAGGAGCTGGTTGAACTGATACAGGAAATACAGGGTGAAGAGGAGGAGTGTGATGTTACATTATTGGGAGAGCAACTAGGGTCACATAACAATGTGTGTGTAAGTTTTTGTACGAGAAACTGACTTGAATTGTAAACTTTCACTTCAAGTACAATTTAAAAAAAGAAAAAATAACTATATGGGATCAAATTGACAACAACAACTTGAAAGCTGCTGTGTAGATTCTCAAAAATAACAAAAAATAATCCCCATTGCCTGCCCAGACACTGCCTGCTTTAAAAAAAAAAAAAAAAGCATTACATTATGAATATTGCATGTTCATAAAAAAAGTATAAACAACAGCATGACAAACACCCATGTACCCAAAACCCAGTTTAAGAAAGAAACAATTTCAAGTATATTTGAAGCCCCTATTACATTCCCTTCCCTCTCCCTCAGGGTCACTACTTTCTTGAATTTGCTATTTATCACTGCCTTGTGTGTTTTTAGGCTTACTTTATATATGTCCCTAAACAATACGTAGTATTGTGCTGCATATTTTCAAATGTTATGTCTCTGGCATCAAACCGTGTTATCCGTCTGCAACTTGCTTTTTTCATCTAACAATATATATGTATATTATTTTTAAAATTGTTTGAAGGGTAACATTCATACAAAGCATGCGTACATCATAAGTGTACAACTCTTTGAATTTTCACAAACAGAATCAACAATGTGTTTTGAGATTTATCCTCATGGATAAATGGCTTGTGTTCACCCATTTTGAGGGCGGTGGGAGAGCGCTCCACTATCTGAATCCATCACTGTTTACCCAGTCTCTGGATGATGACACATGTAGATTGTGTCCAGCTTTTCACTATTACAGATGCTGCCGCTTTGAACATCCTGGACAAAGTCTCCCTGGATCCGTGTGAGGTGTTCTCTAGGGCACAGCCTGCTCATCTTTGGCTTGACCACGTATTGCCAGGTCGCTGTCCAGCGCCCGGATCTCGCAGGCTCCAAGCTCAGCCAATAGGGTCTTCTCAACTACCGGAGGCAGCCCACTCCTCTCCCTGCTGACACCTCTTTGCCTGTCTCCTTCCTTCCCGCCCCCCTCCCCCGCCCCAGAGCTCCAAAGCACTTCTTCTTGAAGATCCTCCTGAAGCCCCACCCCCTCCTTGTGGGCAGCACGTCCTCTCCTCTGAGTGACATTCTCTCACCACAGTTGTCAGGACCCATGAGAGAAAGACAAACCCAGACCAGCCACGACGGTTAGGGGAGGGCATGCAGAGGAGGGTGGATAGACTGGAAGGGCTGATTGCTCTGGGTTTTGATGGATGAATAGGAGTTTGTCAGGTAGAGATGGTGGAAGGGCATTGCCAGCAGACGGAAAGGCAGAGGCACTGGAAGAGCCGTTTCTGGGATAAGGATGTGGGGGTGGGGTGGGGTGGGTAGGAAAGGAGTCTGGAAAGCTGGCTTGAGGAGCCTTGAATGCCACCCTTTAACACTGTTCTGAATCTGTTTGCATTCAACCGGCATTCTGGGGAGATGGCTCTGTGTGGGACTCAGGGAGAGTGGGCACATTCATTTGACACCTACGAAATGCCAGGCACCGGCCAGGAGCTTACAGCCATTATCTCTTTGGTTCCTCAACCCAAGTTGGGGGTAGATACTAGTGTTGTCCCCATTTTACAGGTGGAGACACTGGGTCTCAGAGAGGAGCAGTCTCTTGTCCATCATCATAGAGCCCCAGGAGAGGCAGAATTTGTACTGGGCCCAGGCTACTCCAGAGCCTGTTTTTAACCCCTGCACTGCCAAAGGCTAGAGGGCCCCTCGCAGAGAGTTCTGCAGGAAACAGGTCACCAGAAGGGGGCACCCCTCCCCAGAGGCAGGAGCCCCAAGTATGAATCCCCGAGGCCTCCTGACTCGCTGTGACACAGGCCAGTCTCGTTCTTTCTGGACCTCAGTTTCCCTCCTCCGTGGGGCGGCACAGGTTCCTGCTGGCTTGCTCCGCAGCCGCGGGTCCCAGGTTCCCGCGCTGTGTGACCTTGGGCTAATCGCCTGCCCTCTCTGGGCGGCCTGCAGCGGAGACTCCCCTCTTTCTGCGGAGGCGTGGACGGGGGTGGGGCCCTGAAGAGGAGCGCCCCCTACCCCCCCACCCCGGGCCCGGGCCCGCGGCCGGATCCGCGCCTGGTTTTGGGCGCAGCCGCGCGGCCCCCTCCCCCGCGAGCGTCTCCCCGCCCCCCGCCCCCTTCCCGCCGCTCTCGGGGAGCCGGGGCCGCGCGGCTCCTCCTCCCGCAGCCGCATCTGGGGCGCCGCGCCGGCCGGAGGAGAGGCATGGAGCGCCCGCGGGCCGGGGCCGGGGCCGGGGCCAGGGCCGGGGCCTAGGCGGGCGGACCTTCGAGCGGACGGAGTGGCGGCGGCAGCGCGGCGCAGCGGCCGAGCGGGCCGGAGACAGCCAAGACGCCGGGCGCAGGTGAGGGCGCGGGGGTGACGCGCGGTGGCCCAGACCCCCTTTCTGGGGCCGGCGCGCCCCCTCCGCAGGACCCCCAAATCCGGGTCTCCTCCCCGGCAGACCCCCACCTCACAAGCCAAGGGACGGCTCTGGCGCAGAGACGCCCCCTCCCCCTGCCAGTTCTGTCTTCTGAGCCCCCAATCCGAGAGGACGGCTCTGCGGCTGGGAAGCCCCTTCTCTGGATGGGATCCCCCATTCAAGGTCCCTCGCACCCTCAAATCGGGGGGGGGGGGGACGGCGGTGCTGGGGCCCGGAACCCCCCCTGTGCAGGGCCGAACCTCCATTCCGGCTTTTTACCGCGGACTCCCCCACGTCAAGGGGCTGCCAAAGCTGGGAAGCCCCCTTCCTCAGGCCTGACCCTCAATCCGCAGGGCGGCCAGGGTGTCCGGGAGACCCCTCCCCTGCCTGGCCCATCTTGGAGCCAGGGAGAGAGAGGGTCTGCAGGTCCGGGCATTCCTCCATTCAACACAGCTGCCGCAGATCCCCGCCTTGGTACCCCCGGGAACCTGTCCCAGCCAGCTCCCCCCTTCCCGAGCTCTCCTCCCGGACCGGGCATCCGGGGAGGAAGCGGGGCTCCCCTCCCCCGCTGTAAAGCGCCCCCTCCCTGTTTGCGTGTCCGGGAGGGGCCGGGCTGACCCGGGCACCTGGGCGGGGCGGGGGGGCGCTCACATGGCAACGGGAGGCCCCCACGTGCGGCGCCCCGCGGTGAAAGGGGTTCGTGTTCAGAGCGGGTGGCGGGTGGACCAGGTGGCCGGGGAGGGCAGCAGGGTCCAGATGTGCCTGGCCTGTTGCGAGGGATATGTGCTACCTGGACATGTGATGGTCCCTGGCCCCCCCTTGGCTGAACCTGTCTCCTCCAGCCCCCTCCATCCTTCCATCCCTCCATCCCTCTCCTCTTCTTCCTCCACACTGCCAATGTTGCCAAGAGGGCTTCCAGAGACTGTTGATATTGTGGAAAAAAATGAAATGGGGGGAGGGGTTGTGGGTTGGTGAAGGCCAGCTGTGTGGGGGGGGGGGCTGGTGATGGAAGAGGTGTCCTGAGGATGGGAAACCCCAAGCTTGGGGGGCAGTGCTGATCGGGGAGGGATTCCACAGGCATCCCCACCTGCCTGGAAGTGGAAATGACTGAGTGGGAGGGGGCTGCTATCTCTTGCCCTGCAGGAGGCTGGACTGGCCTGCTTCCACCCACATTACACCTCCCCTCGCAGCTTAGTCCCCAGTCCTGGGGGTCCTGGCTCTCTCTGCATCTGTGCCTTCACTCTGGGAGGGGGCTGTGTTCCCTGCTAGGCTGGAGGTGGGGGAGGTAAGCACAAGGTTGTACAGGACCGTCTCAGAGTGGCTGTTAGCGCTGCCCAGTTTCTGTCCCTCCTTAGGTAGCCACCTCTCCTTTCCTTTCTCTACCAGAGGGGACTCTGAACTGCCTGGTCTTAGGGAGGCATGAGGGGCCTGAGACAGATGCCTGTGGGGCAGCAGGGCTGGGTGGGGCCGCAGAGCTGGTGTCCTCGCCAAGCAGCGGCCGGAGTGTTGGGAACCACCGCCAGGCTCCTCAGCTGGCTGTTGGTGGCCAGTCAGAGGCAGACGAGTGTGTTCCCAGCAGCTCCTGGAGATGCTGGCAGTGCATGTGGGGCAGGCGTGTGTGCGTGTGCCTGCGCTGTGGCAGGGGTGCGCTAGGGCTCCTGGGTCCTCCCAGAGCTAGGAAACAGCAGCTCAACTTCTGCGAGTGTGCCTGTATGTGGCGTCCACAGCACCTCATTCATCTGTCAGAGGCCAGCTGAGGCCTGTACTGGGCACTGGGGGCGTGTGATGGCCTGATGTGGTCTCCACCCTCGAGGACCCCCAGTTTTGTCGGGGGAGACTGCCTGTGCTGGGCGTTGGGCCCAGACTGGAGAGAAAGTGTGGGGTAGAAAGGGCCTGATGACCGAGGGTATATAGGGTCCAGGTTTGAGGGCTGTGCCTTGGGTGCGAGGCCTTTTGTCACCCAAGTTGGTGTTTTTGAAGGGACACTGGGAACTGAGGATTGAATGTGTACTTTGGGGCTTTGAGAGGACTTAGTGACTTGGCTGACATACCAGGGGCACCAACTGGCATCTCGTTGGATTCTTATGCGGTTTACGGGCTGCTGGCTTCATAAATGCTAGAATTTCTACAAGAAGGAAAGGCTCTGAGAATTGGTGTCCTGGGTACTGTGTGACAGGGAGCAGGGGTTCTCTACCCTCCCATACGTCCATGATTGATTGATCGATAGATTTGTTCATTCAAAAAGCACTAATAAATGGCATTATCTGACTTCAGTATGTTTGAACACTAATTTAAACGTTCTGAAATGTGAATTAATAAAAACTTGAATATAGATTTTTAAAAAAACATACAGTAGGTTCTCAATAAATGTCCATGGCTCCCATGATGAAACCTAACCTTCTCCGTAAACTAGCTACCTCTCTAGCCACGTTTTGCATCCCACCCACTGCCCCTCTCCCTTTAGCTCTGGCCCCTCTGGCCGGCTTGTAGTTCCTACAACAGGCCCTTTCCCTTCAGCCCCAGGGTCTTTGTACCTGCTGGTTCCTCTGCCTGAACATCCCTACCCCTTTTGCCCCTCCATTAACTACGGCTTATCACCCAGGTCTCAGGTTAAGCATCACCTCCAGAGGAAAGCCTTCCCTGTCCCCTAGTCCAGGCTGGATCCCTGTCACCGCCTTCACAGCCCCAGCCACCATTCCTTATTGGACATCTCTTGGTGTGGCTGGTGCAGGGAGGGGTGGGTGTCACTTCCGTCTCTTCAGCTGTTTCCCTGGTGCTGAGGGCAGCTCTTGGCCCCTCATGGCCACTCGCCCATTTCTTTTGGATGAGCAAATGAATGAGTATGGTCTGGTCCATTCTGAGTGGAGGATTGGGCTGTGGGTTCTGGTGGGAGCCGTGGCCAGGCCGTCGGCAACACAATTGCCCCCATGGGCTCCTGGCCTCCAGCTGGGGCTGCAAACCCAGCAGCATTTGGCCGAGTTCCGTGGGGGTTATAGGCCTGTGGTCTCTAGAATACCAGTGTGTCTGTGGGACCCCAGAGGCTCTACAAGGGAACAAGGGGGGACCACACTCTGGCAGGAGTCTGCATCTTGCGGGGGAGGAGGGAGGGTAGAGGGTGTGTGCCTGCCTATCTGGTCAGGCATTTACTCCTTCATTAGTTCATTTGCTCACAATTGCCCATTTACTCATCCGTCCCTTCTTTGACTAGGTCACCAGCTTGTACACTGCTCCTATTCCTGATGCCCGCTCTGTGCCCAGCCCTGTGTCAAGCATGGGGACACGGAGGCAAACCCTCGCGATCCCTGCCTGTAACTATATATAGCCCTCCTGCCAAGCCCTTCCTAGTGATGGTAGGAGGACCGTGCTCTCAAGGGCTAGGAAGGGGCCACTCCTTTGGACCTGTGGGAAGTGCTCCCTGAAGACCTGAGCTGGGTTTTGGAGGATTAGAGGGATTTGGGTAGACGGACAATGATGGGGAGGCACTGCTGGCCGAGGGAACTGCGTGGATAAAGGCAGGGAGGCAGCCAAGTGCTAGCAGGCTTGGGGATGGGAGGTTACATGTCCTTACAGGAGGAGGTATCCCTCCTGAGTGGGCCACGGGGAGGCTGGTCTTGGGCAGTGTGACCATGCAGTGCAGTTGTGGTGGTGTCCACCCTGTTCTGGGAGCCCGTTGCAGACTTGCTGTGTGTCCTTAGCGGAGGCGTGTTCCCTCTCTGGGCTCCCTGGATAAAGGGAAGGCATGGATATGGGGATCTCAGAGTGACCTAACCCTACATGGTCTGCAGCCTGTGATCCTGACAGCCCAGGAAGGAAAGCCTTGAGGCCCCTCCTTCTTTGGGTAGCTGTGGGGCTGTCACATGATTGGGCTTGGCTTACTCTAGTGGCCCTGGAGGGCTGCAGGTATAAGTGCTTGGGGCAGGGGTCAGAAGGGGGCTGATGACACTGGCAGTTTTTTTTAACAGATGACCCTGTCTGTCAAGGGAGGCAAGGGGCAGGCTCTGTTGGTAGGGAGCGCCCTGCTGTCAGAGGTATGCAAACTCTCCATGGTTCTTTTTGGGAAGGCTATCACTGAATAGAGGCGTCCTGTGTGTTGGATCAAAGATCAGCCCACTCCTCACTCCATCAGACTATGGGTGATTTCAGAATCACATGATTAGGCTTTCTTTTGCTGTGGCCTGTGGGGGCGGGGGTCCTGCCTGTTCTGCTCCTCCATCCTCTCCATGGTGACTCCAGGTGACTGCCTCAGGCCAGGACTGAGGCCTTTAGAATGTGTGCAGCACTTTATAGGTTGCAGAACACATTTACCTCCGCATCTCCCAACCACCTGCAAGGGTAGGAATGGAACAGGATATTGACTCAGTTTGACAGACGACGAGACAGAGTCAGAGAGGTTGGGTGGCTGCCCAAGGTCACGCAGAAGGTGAGGAGTGGGCCCACAGCCCAAGAACCCCTTGCTACTGGACCCTCAAGGGGACCAGTGCCCAGGGGCCTCTTGCTCGCTGGTCGCTGGTCGAACATCACTTCCTGAGCCAAGGAGCAGGCCCTGGATCCTTCTGTGCTGGGATTTGCAACGCGGGGCCGCCTCCTCCCCT
The DNA here is from genome assembly GCF_030014295.1 of Loxodonta africana. Classification (NCBI taxonomy): domain Eukaryota; kingdom Metazoa; phylum Chordata; class Mammalia; order Proboscidea; family Elephantidae; genus Loxodonta; species Loxodonta africana. The sequence continues at coordinate 35,508,011 of NC_087365.1, forward strand.
CCGAGCTATCTGACGTGGCCTTTTCAAACCCAAAATGAATGGAAGCAAATTTTGTTTGGAGAATTTTGCTACACTCCTCACTAGGGCTGGTTGCAAAACCAGGCTTAGGGATCCCTGGTGGTGGTGATGATGATAATAATATTAACCATAAAAAACCATAGCATTAGCTAATTCTTTTCTTATCCATTCATTCAGGAAAGTGCAATTGACCATCTCCTAGGTACCAAGCGCTGTGCCAGAGCCTCTATTTGATGGGCACCGACTCTAAGCACCTTTTATCTGGCCTCTCTTTCAATCCCCATCGCACACGCTTGTTATTATTCCCATTTTGTAGATGAGAGCACTGGGGCACAGAGAGGTTTAACAAGTTGCCCAAAGCCCCACAGCTGGTGCAGTGGTGGCACCGGAATTTGAATCCAAATCACATAGGGTTTGGAGTCTGGCCTTAGCCCCGCGTTCTGGGTATTCTGAAGTTTCAATTTGTTCAGTAGCAAGTGATGAGTGAGGATGAAGTTTGGGCGTTTGCCCATGGGAATCAAATGTAAGCCAGCCCAGCTCCTGGCTTTGGGGACCCTGGACACGCACTGGAGAAGGAACCGGGCGTGTGTTGCATTTTGAGGGTGCAACCTCAGAAGTGTTCCTGGATCTCCATGGTCACCTTTTGGCATCCTCATCTCCCAGACCTCCAGAGGCCCCATCTGAGCTGCAAGATGGTTGTGACAAGTCCTCGGTGGAATGCATGCATGTTGGTAGGAAGAGAACCGTGGCCTCTCTCTGAGCTCCTTTATTCTTCACTAACAGACAGTTTTGGTAAGTTGGCCCATCTCTTAGATTTCTCGGGGGAGCACAGAGGTGACACAGGTGATGAGAAGTGACAACTGGCAGCCCACTGGTGAGGGAGAACTGGTTCCTGGAACCATTCAACGAAGGGGCAGAAACTCCCTCCCAGCAGCAGCAGGCCCCCCCGGGGCACAGTGCCCCAGAGAAGGCTGCACAGCAAACGTTGCGTTTATATTCCTCTCACCCCGCTGAAGGCCTGTGCAGGTGATCCGTCTTAGGGAATTTGCTTCAGAAATGGTTAAAGTGACATTCGTGCTGAAGGTGGTCATCTTTGGAAAACACGTGGATGTGGGCAGAGCCTGCCTTTGATGATGTAGAAATGGGGCAGGCCTCCTGCCTGGTAAATGGAACATAAGACTGCTTATTGAGCGCCTGCTGTGTACCTAGCACTGTCCTGAGCTCCACAACAGGGGAATAAGAACCACACCCTGACGAGGTGCTTATGATTGTGTGGGGGGCCTGAGAATCTGTGCACCCCAGGTGCTGGTGCCTGGGACCAAGAAGCCAGCCTCTGGGTTGAGATATTTTTCTTTCTGTGGTGATACATAAGGCTTCTCGTGGTGGGTCCAGAGGACCTTTTGTTTGGAGCTGTTAGGAGATGGGTGGGAGATGTTTGGGGGGTTGTAGTAAGAGTAGTGAGCTGGTTTGCTGCTGTGTGCCCCTGACTGAGTTCCTGAACCTCTCTGGGCCTCATGGTCTCTTATCTCTTTCTTTGCTGGGGAAGAGGGGGCTGGCCTCAGGCTTTCTCAGCTCAGCCCTCTGTGACTCTGGGAGGTGGCAGGGAACCCTTGCTGTCCTCACCCCTGACCCCTCTGCCTGGCTTCCCCACCTGCCAGAGGGAGGGAGCCTTTCCTTCCACCCACTGCAGGCTGACTTCGCGCAGTGACGCAGCAACCAAGGACTCTGGAGCGCAGCTTGGAAACGGGGATCCGGGTTTGCTAAAGACAGGAGAGAAAAAGGTTCTTCCCACCACCCCCAGCTGCCTGCCTGCCTGCCTCCCTCTCTCGGCTGTCGCCAAGCCCTGGCACCTTCTCAGCTCTGCCAGATCCGGTTGTGGGGCGGGAGGCCTGGGGCTGGAGGCTAAGCTCTGCAGGGCCCAAGTTCGAGTCTCAGCCTTGCTGGAGCCTTGCTGCGTGACCCTGGCATGGTCGCCTGCCTTTTCTGGGCAGTGTATACCATGAGGGGCTGGGCTTTGGGATTTTGCAGCTGACCAGGTGGTTTTGGAGTGACAACTATGAGAGGTCACCCGTACTTGGGGAGGAGCTCCTGGGTGGGCTCAGCCTGCTATTGTGGGACAGGGCTGCAGCCCCCAAAGACTCTGGACTGGAGGTGGCTTCAGGGCCCTCAGCCACTTGTATACTCCACATGAGCACTGGGCAGGACTCATGCTCGCTTGGCTTCAGTGCATCTCTGTGCACCCCACCCTCAGTGCCCTCTTGGCCTGGCCCTGTTGGGGGTTGCCTAGGCCTGGTGAGGGGATCGGGAGCTCCATCTAAAGGTCAGAGCTTCAGGTGGAGGAAAAGTGGGAAGGGAGCATCATGCTGTGTGCTGTGGGTGCAGCGTTTTGTTCAGCCCCACAGCCCTGTGAGGGAGTTGGGTGCTATGATCATCCCTCTTTTCCATCTGAGGAAACTGAGGCCACCCAGCTGGTGGATGGTACAGCTAGGATTTGAGCCCAGGTCTGGGTGACTTCTGGAAGAAGGCAGGTCCAAGCCCTGATCACTGGGTGACTATGAGTCCCCCGGTGTCCTCTCTGGGCCTCAGTTTCCCCATCTGTGCAGAAGGAGTGGGGGTGGGCTGTTCTGGTCCATGCCTTGCCCCCACCTGGCACTGCTGGGAATTTTCTGAGTGTCTGTCAGTTCCCATCCTTGAAGCAGAAGCCGAGGTGTGACGGCAGGCGAGAAGGTGTCAGCCTTTTGCACCTCTCCTCTGGGGGACCTCCCACCTCTTGGGTGTGAGAGATTCCTGGAGGACTGGGAGTGTGCGAGGCCTTCCAGGGACACGTGGGTGGGGGCAGAGGCTGGTTGGCTGTGGGCAGCCTAGGGGTCTTGGCTAGCCACAGGGTAAGTGTGGTATGTGTGGGGTGTGTGTGGTATGTGTGTATGGTGTGGGCATGGTTTATGTGGTGTGTGGAGGTATGGTGTATGTAGTGTCTGTGATATGTGGGCGTGGTGTGTGTGTGTGGGATGTGGGGTTATGGTGTGTGCGTATGTGATGTGTGGGGATGTGGTGTGTATGGTGTGTGTGTGGTGTGTGGTATGTGTGTGACATTGCCTCCACTCAGGCCAGGTCTTTTGTATATTGTCTGATCTACGCAACATTGGGAGGTAGATATTATCATCCCCCTTCCCTCCCTCCTTTTCTTCTTTCATGTATTTATTCAATGAATTCATGGGTTAAGCACACGCTTTGCGCCCAAGCCAGGGCTGGATGCTGGGGAGATAGTGGTGAACTGAACAGCCTGATCCCTGCCCCACGGAGCCCATGATCCTCTTGGGAGGCAGCCAGTCTTATGTAATCTCCCAGATGAATGTAAACTCACATCAGAGACAGGCAATGCTACCAGGGAGAGCTACAAGGAGACCCAGCCTAGTATGGGGGATCAGGGAGGGCTGCCGCAAGGAGATGACTCTGGATCTAAGGCCTGAGGGTGAGGAGTTAACTGATAGAACCGCTGGTGCAGAGGCGTGATGGAGGTAGCGTGGGCCAGGTAAGCCATTAGGTGGACGTCTGACATATGAAGAAACCAAGGATCTGAGAGGTGAAGCAGCTTGCTCGGGGAAGGCTGGAAACTTGGCCAGCGGTGGCTTAGAACCCTGAGGGGTCCTGGAGGGCCTGGCATGGCCGTGGTTAGTGGGGTCCTTGGGCGTCAGTGAGTCCTACTCAGGAAGGTTGAGGAACTTGCCTGAGGTCCCACAGCAAGGCATTGTGGAACTGGGCTTCCTCCTCCCAGCCTCTCATCCTCCCGCTGCATGAGTGCTTGCCTCTGAAAAAACTAGGGAGCCACAGAAGGTTTCGGAGCAGAACAGACACACAACGCTCTCTGACTGGCCACTCCCCAGGCCTTCCTGGCACTGGCACATTGTGTTGGCCTCCTGCCCATCTGGGCAGAGGCTGGAGCTGACTGACCTCTGCTGACCTGTTCCATAGTTTCCTTCTGCTGATGCCGGACAGTGCAGGGGAAAAGACGGGGACAGCTTTGGAGGGGTGGGCACAGGCAGCGGGCACCACCCCCTAACAGCCCTGAGGCTTCCAGGAACCATTTACAAAGCTGGGTTTGATAAATCACAGGGTTGTTCTTGGAGGCTAGCATGGGAGGTGGCCTTGTGCCTAGAGCCCTTATTGGGCCTGGGGGTCCGGGAACAAAGCAGAAGTTGGGCTCCTTCCCACCCCACATCCCCTTCTCAGGTGTCTTTTGACTCCAGCCTTCATGGTCTCTGGCCAGGTTAGCTGTCCCAGCCTCTTCTTGTGTCTCCTGCCCATGTGCCTCCACACACAGGCAGACTGGTTGATCCAGAAGCCACATCAGGTCACCTGGTCATGCCAGAGTGGCTTCCACCCTGTCTATAGTCCAGAGCCCCGGGTGGGGCTGTTGAGGCTCTCTGTGACGTTCTGCAGCCCCTCCCGTTGTTCCCCACCATGCTCTAAACTGCAGCTCAGTGGAATGATGGGATTTCCAGAACCTTGTCCTTTAGACTCCCAGCCTTTGCACTTGCTGTTCTCTCTGCCCAGAAGACCCTTCCCCACAGTGTTGGCTTGGTAACTCTTCTTTGTTATTTAAAGCTCAGCTCAGGCCCCTCCCCTCCAGGAAACTGCTCTGACTGTCCTCCCCACCTGCGTGGGCCAGCTCTGTCAGCACTTCAAGAGTCCTTTGGGTTGTGGAGGTCTGGTTGTGTGTCTGCCTCTCCTACCAGGCAGAGAGGCTCCTCCAGGGCAGGGACCAGTGGGTGATGCCTCTTGGTGCCCTAGCAGTGCCCAGCCTGGGGCCTGGCACACAGTAGGTGCTCAGCTCGTGCATGTTGACTGAGCGAGTTGAGCCTGGTGGCAAGGCAGGGCGCAACAGAGTGGGGAAATGGAAGGGAGGCCGCTCAGGTCAGGTGGGGTTTGCCAAGCCAGAGGTCAGCCTGTGATCCCCTCAGCTGCAGTGTGACCCACAAGGAGTCAAGTCACACAGCATGTGGCTCCCAGGTAGCGGCCCAAGCTGCCCTTCCTCCCGTCAGCTGTAGACTGCCACGCCTCTCCTCCCTGAGCCCTGGGAGTGGGCATAGTGGCTGTGTGAGCCCCTCGGGGGTGCCTTCTGTGACGGCTATTTCTGCACTCAGACCTGACACCAAGGGGGTGCTTGGGGGCTGAGCGAATGGGAAGCTGGCTGGTGGGTTGCCCTCTGTTTAGGGCAAGGACCCCCCAGGACTGTTGAAGCCAACCTGGGGAGAAGCCTGGATGTTTGAAACCTCTCTCTAGGAGCAGCTTTGAGGGAATCTGGTTTAGACCCACCTTGGGAGAGATCCGTCATCAGTTTATGCAGGAGTGATAGGCGGCTAATGTTCCCGAATATGCCTGGGCTAGCTCTCTAATATAAGGAGCCCTGGTGGTATAATGGTTAAGCACTCGGCTGCTAATCAAAAGGTTGGCGGTTCAAACCCACCCAGCAGTTCCTTGGGAGAGAGACCTGGCGATCTGTTTTCGTAAAGATTACGGCCAAGAAAACCCTGTGAAGGCAGTTCTGCTCTGTCTCATGGGGTCACTATGAGTTGGAATTGACTTGATGGCACATACATCATCTCTCTAATATTCCTAGAACCCTGGGTGGGGGACCACTGCATCCTTCACAGGTGGGGCAAACGTGTCATGGGGAGGTGGTAATACTCCAAGGTTGCCCAGCTGGCAGACAGTCGGGCAGTCCCTCTCCAGAGCTCGGGCTCTTAACCACTGTGCTGTCCAGCCTAGGGTGAGGGTGGGCAGAGGTGGGGAGGCAGGCTCCTGGCTGGGTGGGATCTTTGTACCGTGTTTAAAATGGGAGTTAATAGTGAGTATTTATGTCCAGCTGTTTTAATGAGCAGGGTTTTTTTTCTTTCTTGTTTTGCTTTTAATTGAAAGAGCAGAACTGAGTAGAGAGGTGGCGTCAGCCTCAGTCCCGAGGACCCTGGAAGGCTTTTTGGTGCCACAGGGTGGACCCCCCTGCCATGATCACCAGAGCTTGTCCACCCACAAGGGGATACCAGCTGTTCCGAGGGTTGGCCCGAGTGAATCCTGGCTTTGCTCACCAGCTCTGTGACCTTGAGCATGTCACAGAAGCCTCTCTGAGCCTCAGTTTCCCCATCTGTCCCCATGGGATGACAGTAGCACTGCCTGCCTCCGAGGTTGGTGCGAAGGTGAAGTGAGGCCCTGGGAGTGAAAGTTCCTCCGATGGGCCCGGCACATAGTAGGTGCTCAAGAAATGGCTGCCGATGTTGTCAATGCTCTCTCGGTACCCCCAAGGGGAACCATCGGGCACTCCCTCCCAGTTGCTATGAACTCACAGAAAGCTGCCTCCCTGCAGGCCCAGCCTGGACAGAGGGCTGAAGAGTGAGGGCTCCTATTTGCCAAGTGCTGGGACTCAGAGGGGAGATGTGCTGCCTGAGGGAGGGTCTTAGTGGTGGAAATGGGACTGAATCGCAGGCGCTTGACTCCCAGTCCCATGCTCTTTCTGCCAGCCCACTCTGAATGCTCTTTGGGAGAACCTTAAGATGCTGAAGATAATTCTAGAAACTCTCAGGAGGCCCAGGAGGCCTGGAAGCCCAGGTGCCTGGGTCCTCCATCCCCAGACCTCTGTGTAACCCCGTCGGAGTTGTCTCCTTCTGTGCACCTCTCTTGCAGTAAGAGGGTGGGGAGACCCTGGACTCTGGGCCACCTGACCCCTCCCCAGGCTGCCTCTGTGTCCCCCTCTCCCAGGCCCCTGCTTCTGTGCCTCCCTCCTCCTGGCCCACCTCTGTGTACCCTCCCCAGGACCCTGCCTCTGTGTTCCCCTCCCCAGGCTCTGTCTCTGTGTCCCCCTCCCCCCAGGCTCTGCCTCTGTGTCCCCCTCCCCCCAGGCTCTGCCTCTATGTCCCTGTCCCCCAGGCGCTAGCTCTGTGTCCCCTCCCTCCTCTGCTGGCCTGGTTTAGGCGTGTGGCCCACATTCTAGGCAGCAGCTCTTGGGTGGGAGGTCAGGTAGCGGGAACCCTACTTGGAAGGGCCCACTCAGGCCTAACCCTGACCCTTGGCCCAGGTAGACTTCTGCCAGGGCCAGATGGCTGAGGGTGAGTTTGCAGGTGCTCCTGGGACAATTCTCCCAGCACTGCAGGCCTGCTTCGAGCCCCCGACTCCCTCCCTGGGCAGCCTGTGTTGGGGAGCAGATATATTTAGACAAAATGCTCTGCTCTGTACAGATTTCTGCATTGACTGCTTGTCAGGGCTGGGGGAGGCAGGGCCTGAGTATCCAAACCTGGTGACCCTCCAGGGGGCTGCTGGCTGGCTGAGGGGAGACCTACCGGACAGAGTTCTCCTGTCCCACCCTCCCTGCTGCAAAGGCCACATCTCTCTGATCTGCCACTAAGACAGCATCGAGATGGGCCAGGGGATACCCAAGCTAGGTGGTGATCAGGAAAGGCTTCCTGGAGGAGGGAGTGGTCCAAGCTGAGCCCTGTAGGATAAGTGGGAACAAGCCACAGCTGGAGAAGGGGAAGGCATTCCAGGCAGGGGAAACAGCAGGTGCAAAGACCCAGAGTTGAGTGTCCATGGGGGAGTGGGAAGCAGTAAGGTGAGCAGGAACCGGATCCCACTGAGCCTCCAGTGCCAGGCCAAGGGCCTTGACCTTTCTCCCCTGGGAGAGTCTTCAGCAGGGCAGTGGCCAGGTCAGCTGTGAGCGTGGCTAGGGTGGCTGGTCAAGGGTGACACACAGCTTGCCAGGCTGGCCCTGGCTCCCACGGCAGATGCGCGCTGTGCCCAGCCGGGTGGGAATCAGAAATAGCTCACACGTGCTCAGCGCTTGGTGAAGCAGCTCCCCCGCCTCAGCGCATTTCATCGGTGCCCGAGTCAAGGACAGCTCAGTGCTTGCGAGCTGGGTGACCTTCTCCCTCCCGTTTATTAATACACTATCCGCTGGGGCTGCAGGCAGAGCTGAGAGTGTGTGTGCAGGGGGCTGGAAGGGTGGCAGCCGGGGGTCCTTCAGGCAGATGAAGTGCTGAGGGATTGCAAAACAATACGTGCTCACTAGAACCATATCCAATGAGATGAACCCCAGAGTACAAAGATGAGTGTAAAGCTCCTCCGAAACCTACCTCCCTGTGGTGACCACCACTAACACTTTAGTATTAGCCTTCTAGATGTCTCTCCAAGTCACTCTGCCCTGGCAAATGGATTTATTCATCCATTCATTCATTTACCAAATATTTGTTGAGTGTCTACTCCATTCCAGGGCCTGTGGTGGACAGAGGGAGACATGGCTCTGAGTGAAAGGGACACTTGCTGGCCCTCAAGGAACTCATAAAACAGGTAGAGCCCCCAAAAGTGATGAGGGCCTCAGGGGAGGATCATTGGAGCCATGCATGCAAGCTAGCTGTCCCAGCCCAGGCTGGGGAGCATGAAGACTTCCTGGAGGAGTTGCCACTTGAGACATAAAGGATGAGGAGTAGTTATTCAAGCAAAGAGGAACAGGGAAAAGCATTCCTGGCAGAAGGAACAGCAAATGTGCATACTCTGTGTTGTGAGGAGTGATGTTTTCAGGGAAGAGAAAGGAGGTTGATGAGACTGGAGTGTTGGGTAGGGAAGGAGGATCAGGTGAAATATGAGGGGTTGGCAGGAGCCAGACTACGTGGGGCCTTGTGGGCTCTGGTCAGGGTTCTGGAATTTACACAAGAGCATGAGCTCTGGCGCCAGAAGGCCTAGGTTCAAATCTAACTTTGCCACTTATTAGCTGGATGACCTCAGACAAATTATCCAACCTCTCTGTTGTTCAGTTTCTTTATCTGTAAAATGGAGGCCAGTAATGATCCCCACCTACCTCATAGTACTGGTGTGAGGATGAAATGATGTAATAATGGCAGCTCATGTAATTTGGAAATCATTAGTGAATGAAGTGCATAGCTCTAGACGATTTTGCATAAAAGAAGTTGTCTGCAACTCCTTTTCCCCTCAATGCTAGCCATCTTTTTGAGTCAGAGACCATAGAGTATTTATTAGATTGAAAATTTTTGTATTGAGGTACAAATACATGTCATAAATTGCATTAATTTTAAGTGTATTGCATTTTACATGTATATCACCCATGCAGCCACCAGTCAGGTCAAGTTATAGGATATTTTCAGCACCCTAAAAGGCTCCCTTGTGTGTCTTTCAGTTAAGTCCTCCTTCAGAGGTCACCAGTATTCTGAATTGTAAAACCATAGCTTAGGTTTGCCTCTCCTAGACCGTCACATGAATGGAATCACACAGTACGGCTTCTTTCCCCATCATTCTGCCTGTGAGACTCGCCCATGCTGTTGTATGTACCCGTAGTTCATCCTTTTATACCGCTGCCTAGAGTTCTGTTGGGTGAATACTTCACAGCTTCTCCCTTCTATTGTTGATGGACATTTGGATTCTCCCCAGTCTTGGACTATTGATAGTACTGCTTTCACATGTCTTTGGGCGACTTTATGAACTTATTGCTGAGGGACGTATACCTAGGAATGGAGTTTCTGGGTCTAAGAGATTAATACGTTTAGCTTTAAACTTTTTACCGGTTGCCATTGATTGAGTTGATGGCAACTCATCACAGCCCTGTGTATGTCAGTGTAGAACTGTGCTCCACAGGGTTTTCAGTGGTGATTTTTCAGAAGTAGATCTCCAGGCCCTTCTTCCAAGGTACCTTTGGGTGGACTTGAACTACCAACTTTTTTTTTTTTTTTTTAATTCTTATTGTGCTTTAAGTGCAAGTTTACAAATCAAGGCAGTCTCTCACACAAAAACTTACATACAGCTTGCTACATACTCCCAATTGCTCTCCCCCTAATGAGGCAGCCTGCTCCCTCCCTCCACTCTCTCTTTTCCTGTCCATTTCACCAGCTTCTAACCCCCTCTACCCTCTCATCTCCCCTTGAGGGAGGAGATGCCAACATAGCCTCAAGTGTCCACCAGATCCAAGAAGCTCACTCCTCACCAGCATCCCTCTCCAACCCATTGTCCAGTCCAATCCCTGTCTGAAGAGTTGGCTTTGGGAATGGTTCCTGTCCTGGGCCAAGAGAAGGTCTGGGGCCCATGCCCATCGGGGTCCTTCTAGTCTCAGTCAGTCCATTAAGTCTGGTCTTTTTACAAGAACTTGGGCTCTGCATCCCACTGCTCTCCTGCTTCCTCAGGGGTTCTCTGTTGTGTTCCCTGTCAGGGCGGTCATCGGTTGTAGCTGGGCACCATCTAGTTCTTCTGGTCTCAGGCTGATGTAGTCTCTGGTTTACGTGGCCCTTTCTGTCTCTGGGGCTTGTAATTACCTTGTGTCTTTGGTGTTCTTTATTCTCCTTTGCTCCAGGTGGTTTGAGACCAACTGATGCATCTTAGATGGCCACTTGCTAGCGTTTAAGACCCCAGACGCCACTCTCCAAAGTGGGATACAGAATGTTTTCTTAATAGATTTTATCATGCCAATTGACTTAGATGTCCCCTGAAACCATGCTCCCCAAACCCCTGCCCCTGCTACGCTGGCCTTTGAAGCATTCAGTTTATTCAGGAAACTGCTTTTGGTTTAGTCAAGTTGTATTGACCTCTCCTATACTGTGTGTTGTCTTTCCCTTCACCTAAAATAGTTCTTGTCTACTGTCTAATTAGTGAATACCCCTCTCCCTCCCTCCCTCCCCATTCTTGTAACCATCAAAGAATATTTTTTCTCTGTTTAAACTACTTTTCGAGTTCTTATAATAGTGGTCCCATACAATATTTGTCCTGTTACAAGTGACTAATTCCACTGAGCATAATGCCTTCTAGATTCCTCCATGTTATGAAATGTTTCATGGATTCATCATTGTTCTTTACTGATGCATAGTATTCCATTGTGTGAATATGACATAATTTATTTATCCATTCCTTCATTGATGGGCACCTTGGTTGCTACTATCTTTTTGCTATTGTAAACAGTGCTGCAATGAACATGCACGTACATATATCTGTTTGTGTAAAGGCTCTTATTTCTCTAGGATATATTCCAAGGAGTGGGATTGTGGGATCATATGGTAGTTCTATTTCTCGTTTTTTAAGGAAGAGCCAAATTGATTTCCAAAGTGGTCGTACCATTTTACACTCCCACCGGCAGTGTATAAGCGTTCCGGTCTCTCTAGAATGTCTCCAACATTTATTATTTTGTGTTTTTTGGATTAATGCCAGCCTCGTTGGAGTGAGATGGAATCTCACTGTAGTTTTGATTTGCATTTCTCTAATGGCTAATGATCGTGACCATTTCCTTATGTATCTGTTAGCTATCTGAATGTCTTCTTTAGTAAAGTGCCTGTTCATGTCATTTGCCCATTTTTTTATTGGGTTATTTGTCTTTTTGTAGTTGAGTTTTTGCAGTATCATGTAGATTTTAGAGATCAGATACTGATCGGGAATGTCATAGCTAGAAACTTTTTCCCAGTCTGTAGGTAATCTTTTTATTCTTGGTGAGGTCTTTGGATGACTATAGGTGTTTGATTTCTAGGTGCTCCCAGTTATCTAATTTCTCTTCTGGTGTTTGTGCATTGTTAATAATGGTTTGTATACGGTTTATGCTATATATTAGGGCTCCTAACGTTATCCCTATTTTTTCTTCCATGATCTTTATTGTTTTAGATTAAATATTTAGGTCTTTGATCCATTTTGAGTTAGTGTCTGTGCATGGTGTGAGGTACGGGTCTTGTTTCATTTTTTTGCGGATGGATATCCAGTTATGCCAGCACTATTTGTTAAAGAGACTGTCTTTTCCCCATTTAACTGACTTTGGGCCTTTATCAAATATCAGCTGCTCATATGTGGATGGATTTATATCTAGATTCTCAACTCTGTTCCATTCGTCTATGTATCTGTTGTTGAATCAGTACCAACTGCCAGCCTTTTGATTAATGGCCGAGCATGTTATATGTTTGCACTGCCTGGGAATTTCTCAACTTTAGTAGATACAACCAAATAGTTTTCCAATGTGGTTGTGCCAATTTACGTTCCCTCCAGCAGACTATGAGCATTCCAGTTGCTCCATATCCTCACCAACACACTACCTACAGATCATTTCTAATGGCTGCAGAGAACTCTACTGTGTGGTCAGACCACCTGGAACCAGTCCCTGAATAATAGGTGTTTAAATTATTGCCAACTTTTGATTTAAAAAACAACAATGACAATAACAACAAAATAAAACAATTTTGTAACAATTTAATGCAAAATATTAAAAAGATATTCTCACTGTGGATTTTTTTGTTTTTCATGGTGGGAATAACACTCTGGGAATACTTTTGTGTCTCATACTCCTTTTTCCCCCACTCTGCTCATCCTTATGTTGGAGGACATCCCTGTATGACTTAAAAGTCTTCCTAAACATCATGTTTAGTGGCTACCTAGAGGGAGAGGTGATTTAAATTCCAGTGATGGAGTTTGTCTTTGGAGGAAAAGACAGGAGATTGTTAAGGCGATAGATTCACGGGATCTCAGATTATGGGCATTTTATTTTAGAAGAAATGATTTAGAACCGCAGCGTCTTACTTGGTACCAACATATCTTGGAATCTCCGTACAGTTATCTTCAAATGACAGAATGGAATGTGTTTACCTTCTGGAAATAAATGATTATGGATCTTTGAACAAATGAGTCTTAAAATTTCAAGACTCAAAGGATTTTAGAACCTCTGAATTGAAAGAACCAGCCAGGGTACTCTAGTTTAATCTTTTTTTTTTTTCTCGTATAAATTTGATTTATTTTCTTTTTTAAAAACACAGCTTTATTGAAAGAAAATTGAATACCATAAACTGCACAGCTTTAAGTTGTACAGATTGGTAAATTTGACACATGTATATGTCTGTGAATCCATCACCACAATCAAGATGTCGAACATATCCATCACCCCCAAAAGTTTCCTTATGCCTCTTTGTAATCCTTCCTTCTTCTTACTCCCCCATTCCCACCTGCCACACCCCATGTCTGAAGGCAGCCATTCATTTGTATTTCCTTGAATTTTATATAAATGGAAGCATACAGTAAAGTATATAATTTTGGGGGGGGGGAGCAGGACGTTGGACTTCTTCCACTCAGCATAATTATCTGGAGATTCACCCATGTTGTAGTATGTATTCTTTTCTATTGCTCAATAATATTCCATTGTAAGGTTATACCACAGTTTGTTTATCCATTTACTTGTTGGACATTCGAGTTTGTTTCCAGTTTTGGGCTATTACAAATAAAACCAAAACCAAACCTGTTGCCATAGAGCCGATTCTGACTCATAGCGACCCTATGAGTAAATATCTAGGAGTGGAATGACTGGATAATGTGGTAAATGCATGTTTAACTTTTTAAGAACCTGCCAAACTTTTTTCTATTTTACTGTTTAAAACTCCAAGTACCGTTTTAAATTCCCACCGGCAGTGTATGGAGGTTTCGGTTCCTCCACATCCTCACCAACACTTTGCATAACCAATCTTTCTAATTTTGGCCATTCTAATAAGTGTGGATCTCAATGTGGTGTTCATTTGCAATTCTTTAATGACTCATGATGCTGAACATCTTTCATGAGCTTATTTTTTAATTGGGCATTTGTTTTCTTGTTACTGAGGTTTAAAAATATTTTATTTTTGGTGAAAATATACACGGCAGGTCATACGCCCATTCAACAATTTCTACATGTTCATTTCAGTGAAACGTTCTTTTTGACGATGAATGCAACACCATTCCTCTTCGAGTTGTCATTCCCAGCATAGTAGACTGTATGATCCAATTCAAAATGGCCAGTACCAGTCCATTTCAGCTCACTAATGCCTAGGATATCGATGTTTATGTGTTTCATTTCATATTTGACGATTTCCAATTTTCCTAGATTCATACTTCGTACGTTCCAGGTTCCAATTATTAATGGATGTTTGCAGCTGTTTCTTCTCATTTTGAGTCGTGCCACATCAGCAAATGAAGGTCCCGAAAGCTTTACTCCATACATGTCGTTAAGGTCGACTCTACTTTGAGGAGGCAGCTCTTCCCCAGTCATCTTTTGAGCGCCTCCCAACCTGGGGGGCTCATCTTCCAGCACTATATCAGACAATGTTCTGCTGCTATTCATAAGGTTTTCACTGGCTAATGCTTTTCAGAAGTAGACTGCCGGGTCCTTCTCCCTAGTCTGTCTTAGTCTGGAAGCTCAGCTGAAACCTGTTCTCCATGGGTGACCCTGCTGGTATCTGAATACCAGTGGCATAGCTTCCAGCTTCACAGCAACACGCAAGCCCCCACAGTATGACAAAAAAATCCTCACAACTGGACCAATGAGCAACATCATGATAAATGGAGAGAAGATTGAAGTTGTGAAGGATTTCATTTTACTTGGATCCACAATCAACAGCCATGGAAGCAGCAGTCAAGAAATCAAAAGACGCATTGCATTGGGTAAATCTGCTGCAAAGGACCTCTTTAAAGTTTTGAAAAGCAAAGATGTCACCTTGAAGACTAAGGTGCGCCTGACCCAAGCCATGGTATTTTCAATCGCATCATATGCATGTGGAAGCTGGACAGTGAATAAGGAAGACCGAAGAAGAGTTGACACCTTTGAATTGTGGTGTTGGCGAAGAATATTGAATATACCATGGACTGCCAAGAGAATGAACAAATCTGTCTTAGAAGTACAGCTAGAATGCTCCTTAGAGGCAAGGATGGCAAGACTGCGTCTTACATACTTTGGACATGTTGTCAGGAGGGATCAGTCCCTGGAGAAGGACATCATGCTTGGTACAGGGCCAGCAAAAAGAGGAAGACCCTCAGTGAGATGGATTGACACAGTGGCTGCAACAATGAGCTCAAGCATAACAACGATCGTAAGGATGATGCAGGACCGGGCAGTGTTTTGTTCTGTTGTGCATAGATAGGGTCGCTATGAGTCAGAACTGACTTGACGGCACCTAACAACAACAACAACATTTCAGTGACATTGGTTATCATCCTTCATGTTGTATCACCATTCTCACTATCTCTCCTCATACTGTTTCACCACAATATTGTTCGTTGCTCCATAAACTACTCATCTGTGCCTTAAAGTTACTGTTGTCAGATTGATCTTATATAGGGAATTCTTTAAAAGAGTGCAGTGCTTAACGTGAACATTCTTTACTATTTCATTTAAACTGTGTTTAGTTTAAATATGACTTCAATGTGTAGTTTTGGTTCAAATTTCAGAAATTTTTCTCAGGGCAATTCAGGGGCTCCTCCAGCCTCAGTGGGTACAGCAAGTCTGAATTCTGTAAGAAATTTGAAATTCTGTTCCATATTTATTAAGTCCTTGATCAAAACATTCAGTAATGGTAGCCAGGCATCATCTAGTTCTAGTCTCATGGCAAAGGAGGCAGTAGCTCATGGAGGCAACTAGACCTGCAGTCCAGTTTATTCTCTTACGACCTCTTTCCTCTGCTGCTACAGACAAATACAGACCAATTGTTGTATCTTGTATGGGCATTTAAAAGCTTTTAAGACCTCAGGTTTTACTCACCAAACTGGGGGGTATAGAATAGAAACTCTAAAAACAGTGTTAGGTAATTGGCTGGACAGTCCCACGAAGCCTTGACCCTAAGCTTCCAAACCAAGAAAACTAATCCCATGAGGTGTTTGCTTATACCTAAATGATTCCAGCAGCAGTATCCTTTCTGTTGTTGCTGCTGCTGCTGTTATAAAATTATATATAGCACAATATTTGGCATTTGCCCTTTTTTGGTGTCTAATTTAGTGATATCAGTTACATTAGTCAAGTTGGATAACCATTACCCTTAATGGATGCCAATTTTCCCATCACTATAGACATAAACTCACTATTTCCCAGAGAATGATTCCCTCTCTCCCTCACCCCTTCCTCCCCAGGTAAGCACTAATAACCGTTGGTCTCTATGTATTTACCTTTTCTTGTCATCTTATATAAATGAGGTCATACAATATTTGTCCTTTTATGATTGACTTATTTCATTCACATAATTTCTTTGAGGTTTATCCATGTTGTAGCATGTATCAGGACTTAATTTCTCTTTGTGGCTGAGTCGTATTCCATTATATGTATGAATTATTGAGTTTTGAGGGTTCATTATGTATTCTGGATACAAGTCCTTTATTAGATATATGATTTGTAAATATTTTCTTTCAGTCTGTGGCTTGTCCTTTCATTTCCTTAACAATTGTCTTTCAAAAGACAAACATTTTTAATTTTGTTGGGAGTCCAGTTTATCAATTTATTCTTTTATGAATTTGTTTAGTGTTATATTTAAGAATTCTTTACCTGACCCAAGATCATAAAAGTTTCCTCTATGTTTTCTTCTTCAAATGTTATGGTTTTAGGCTTCACATCTAGGTCTGTGATCCATTTTGAGTTAATCTTTGAGGTATGGATTAAATTTCATTTTTTGCTTGTGACTATCCAGAAAGTCCAGCACCATTTGTTGAAAGGGCTTTCCTAGTTCCACTACATTGCTTACTCTTTTGTCAAAAATCAGTTGTCCGTATACCGACTCCTCACTTGCCAACATGATTAGGCTCCAAAGACCAGGTCGTTGTGCAGAAATTGGTGTTATGAGAAAATGGAGGGTGACGACATAAATTACAAAATGGAGGATGACTGCATCATTACATAACTGGCAAATTACATCATTACATAATTACTAAACCACCAAGAATCATGGCCTGGCCCAGTTGACACATAATTTTAGCCATCACAACCAGCGTTACTCCCGCTCTGGTGTTCATTACTGCCAGACCTATGTCATTAATGAGCAAAATAGTCAGATAGTACATTTTTTACTGTCGTCGTAAATGTGAAATGTCAGATAACGAGAAAGTCAATAAATGAGGAGTAGATGTGTACATATATGGGTCTATTTCTGGACTTTCTCATCTGTTCCATTAACCTACTTGACTGTTTTTATACCAGTATTACACTGTTTTGAAATCAGGTAGTGTTAGCCCTCCAACTTTGCTCTTCTTCCAAGTTGTTTTGGATATTGTAGATTCTTTGCATTTCCGCATGAATTTTAAAATAATCTTAATTTCTACAGAAAACTTTGTTGGTATTTTCATTGGAATTGGTTTGAATCTGTAGATCAGTTTGGGGAGAATGGCATGTTAACAATATTGAGTCTTCTATGAACAAAGGTCTCTCTCCCTCTGTCTTTTTTTTTTAAGTGTTCATTAACGTATCAATGTTTTATAGTTTTCCAACCAAGACACATTTTTTCTCATATTTGTTCCTAAGTATTTCATATTTTTTAATAGCTTGTGGACTCCCATTTTTTTATTGTTGTAAATATATTTATAACATAACTTTTTGCCATTCCATCATTTTTTACATGTACAGTTCAGAGACATTAATTATACTCATTATGTGGTACAACTATTAGCACTATCTTTTTCCAATTTTTTAATCACCCTTAACAGAAACTCAGTGTCCCCTAAGGAATGACTTTTCCTTTTTTGGCTATTATGAATAATGCTGCTGTGAACATTTTTGTACAAGTTTTTATGTGCACATAGGTTTCCATTTTTCTTGGGTATGTACCTAGAAGTAGAATTCCTAGGTCATATGGTCTGTGTTTAAAGATTTGAGGAATTGCCAGACTGTTATCCAAAGCAGCTGTACCATTTAACATTCCTACCAGCAGCATATGAAGGTCTTAGTTTATCCAGATCCTTGTCAACATTTGTTATTGTCTGTCATTTTTACTATAGCCATCCTAGTGGTTGTGAAGTGGTATCTCATTGTGGTTTTGATTTGCGTTTCCCAGATGGCTAGTTATACTGAACATCTGTGGTGCAATGAATTACTTAATATGGCCCTTCTAGCCTGTGACTCACACACAATGATTGAGTGGGACTATGCAGATAAGGTATATGGAACCTGTGATGGTTGGGGTTATGTGTCTTGGCTAGGCCATGATTCCCAATATTGTATGGTTGTCTTCCATTTTATGTCTTGTGAATCCTGACCTCTACATGTTGATGAGGCAGGATTGGTGTAGGGTGTGTCTTGGGTCAAAGGTTTGCAGGAGGGCATGACTGAAGTCCCATCCTTACTAAAGTTATTCCCTCCCTGAGGTTAGGCGTACAGCTAAGAAGTATGTGTGTGTCCTGGTGAGGCTTTCTCTCTCTGCATCTGAACACCATGTCTGGTTTGTGATCATTTGACCTTTTGTTCTTGGGACTCGAGCCTGAGGCTTGCTGACTGACCTGCTGATTCTTCTCCGAACTCCACAGCCCCTTGGGCTGATAGCATATCATGTGATCTGATTCACCAGCTTCTGCAGCCTTGTGAGCCAGCAGCCTGTGTTCTGAACTGCTGGTTTGGGTTCTCAGCCCCTGCAGCCCCGTGGGTTGGGAGAAGCCTACACCTGACCCACGAATCTGGGACTTGCCAGCCTCCACAGCTGCGTGAGCCATTCCTGCATAGTTTGTGAGTTCTCTAAGACATTGTGGTGAATTAGGGAACCCAAAGACTGGAGGAAGAGTACTGAGGGGAGAGGGAGTAGTTGATGTTAGAGATGATGGAGTGGTACAGCAGTTTGCAAAAGTTAGACATTTGGGACATCTTTAATCTCTGCCTCATAGGAACAAGCTTTGTGCTGATCCTTATAAAAGAAATTATTCGTTTAGCATCTTTTCAGGTACTTACTGGCCATCCGTATATCTTCTTTTGAAAAATGTCTGTTCACATCCTTTGTCCATTTTTAAATTGGGCTATTTGTCTTTTTATTATTGAATTATAAGAGTTCTTTTTATATTCTGGATACAATTCCTTATCGGATATATTATTTAGCTCCATAAAGGCAGAGACCATATCTGTTCTACTCATCATTGTGTATATGGTATGGCACCTAGTAAGTGCTCACTCACTTTTATTTCTAACTAATTTATATATTGTTAAAATATTTTGTTGTATTTTTTTGGATTGTCTTTTCACTTTGTTGATGGTGTCCTTTGCAGCACAAAAGTATTTAATTTTGATGAAGTCTAATTTATCTACTTTTTTTCTTTTTTTGGTGCTTGTGCTTTTGGTGTCATATCTTAGAAGCCATTGTCTAATTCAAAGCCACAAAAATTTACACTCACGTTTTCTTCTAAGAGTTTTATAGTTTTAGCTATTACATTTAGGTGTTTGTTCCATTTAGAGTTAATTTTTATGTATGGTGTGAGGTAGGGATACAACTTCATTTTTTTTTTAACATGTACATATCCCGTTATGCCGTTACCATTTGTTGAAAAGACCATTCTTTGATTATCAAATGGTCTTGGCATCCTTGTTCAAAATCAACTGACTGTAAATGAGAGAGTTTTTTCTGGCCTCTTAATTCTATTCCATTCATTTACATGCCTATCTTAATGCTAGTGCCACACTGTCTTGATTACTATAGCTTTCTAATAAGTTTTCAACCTTATTATCCTTTTAATACCTGCAGAATCTGTAGTGATGTCTCCTCTTTCATTCTTGATGTTGGTCATTTGTATCTTCTCTCTCTTTTTTCCTGATCAATCTGGCTAGAGATTTATCAATTTTATTGATGTTCTGAAAGAACCAGCTTTTGTTGTCACTGATTTTCTCTGTTGTTTTTCTGTTTCAGTGATTTCTTCTCTGACCTTTGTTATTATTATTATTATTTTTCCTACTTGCTTGGCCTTAATTTGCTCTTCATTTTCTAGCTTTTTAAGGTGAAAGCTGATGTCATTGGTTTGAAACATTTTCTCTTTTCTAATACAGTCATTTAGTGCTATAAAAGCTTCCCCTTAGTACTACATTAGCATCAAACCACAAATTTTGATATGTTGTGTTTTCATTTTCATTCAGTTCAGAATACTTTCTGATTTCCCTTTTGTTTTTTTTCTGACCCATGGGTTATTTAGAACCGTGTGGTTTTGTACCTAAATATTTGGGGATTTTCCAGAAATTTTTCTGTTGTTGATTTTTAGTTTAATTTTATTGTGGTCGTGTAACATACTGTGCTGACTTGAATCTTTTAAAATTTATTAAAATTGTTTTATGATCCAGAATATGGTGTGTCTTGCTAAATGTTCCAGGTACACTTGAAAAGATTGTGTGTTCTGCTCTTGTTGGGTGGAGCGTTCTATAAATATCAGTTAGGTCAAGTTGGTTGATAGTGTTATTCAAATCTTTTGTATCCATATTTACTTTCTGTTTACTTGTTCTATCAATTATTGCGAAGGCATATTGAAATCTCTGGCTATAATTGGGGTTTTGTCTGTTTCTCCTTGCATTTCTATCTGTTTTTGCCTTATGTATTTTGAAACTCTGTTATTGTGTGTATAAGTATTTAATTATGTCCTTTTGGTTAATTGACCCCTTTATCATTATGGAAAGATTTTCTTTACTTGGTAGTATTCTTTACTCTGATATATATTTTTTATGATATTAATATTGCCCTTCAGTTTTCTTTTCCTCAGTGTTAGCATGGTCTACGTTTTTCCATTATTTTACTTTTAACCTGTTTGTGTTTTATACTTGAAATGTATTTCTCTTAGGCAGCATAGTTGGGTCTTGTTTTTTATCCAGTCTGAAAACTTTTGCCTTTTAATTGGAGTATTTAGATCTTTTACATTTAAATATGATTTATTAATATGGTTATGTTTAAATATTTCATTTTAATATTTGTTTTCTATTTGTTCCATCAGTTCTTCCCCTTTTACTCTTTTTTTGTCCTTCTTTTGGATTGAGCTTTTATGATTCTCTTTTATCTCTTTTGTTGATTCATTAACTATAACTCTGTTTTATTATCTAGTTGTTGCTGTATGGTTTCTGGTATATATTTAACTTATACAATCTTTAACTTATACAATTTTATCTCTTTATATTTAGTATAAGAACATTACCATAGTATACATCTACTCCTCACCAACTATCTCATTATCTGACATTTTGCATTTATGACAATAGTAAAAAAAAAAAAAATCTACTATCTGACAGTTTTGTGTATTAATGATGCAGTGGGCATGGAGGAAGTGGCTGCAAAGCATCCCCTACCTTGCAGAGGGTCTCTGGGCAGCCTCCAGGAAGCTAGGCTGCACTGCCCCACACTCTTCGCTCCCTCCTGACAGCAGAGGCACCACATCCAGCTGCCAAGCTAGGCTGGCCTCCTCCATGGCCATGGCCTTCGGGTGGATGCACAGGCAGCATCGGTTCTCAGCTCCTATGCAGCCTGAGGCCCTGCAGCTCAAAATTGATGTGGGGTGGGAAGGAAGGAAAGAAAGAGGCATGGAAGAAATGCGTGGGAGTTTAAAGACATACCACGGTGAACTGAACTGGCCTGAAACCTCTGCTTCAGTGGGGCTGGGTGTGTGGCAAGGCTCCCAGCATCCTCACAGGAAGCCCTTGGTGACTTGCCAGGCCCAGAGGGCAGAGCAGGCTCTGACATCATGCAGGGGTTGCAGGGGTGGGAGTGGAGCCTTGGAGGCAGTTCTGTGATGGAAGCTCTGGCCCAGCACAGGAGGAAGGTTAAGTGGTTAAGCTGTGGGCTCTCCAGTCACACAGCCTGGCTTTATTCAGCTTTGTCTCCTCCAAGCCTCCTTGTCTGCAAAGGAATAATCCATAACTGGACTCATCACAGTGATGAGCACATCAGTAAATCTTAGCTGTTATTATTTCTGTGATCATATTTTCTAAATAAAAATTGGACAAATGGGTGGTCTGAAAACAGAAAAAAAAAAAACCTCTATTTTCGCTTAATGATGATTTTTGCATAATAACTTGGTCTTTGGACCCTAACCATGAGTAAGTGATAAATGAGTATACTTTCATTTCTCTCTGGAGCTTGTGCTATCATTACGCATTTTGCTTTTACATGTGTTTATAAACCCAATGCTACATTGGTATTAGTTTTATTTAAACAGTCAGTCATCTTTTAAAAAGATATAAATTATGAGAAAAATAATCCTATATATTTACTCGTGTAGTTAACATTCCCAGTTCTCTTCCCTCCTTTTTGTAGATCTATACTTCTCTTTGGTATCATTTTCCTTTAAAAAGTCTTTTTTCGTCTTCATTTTTGAAAAATATTTTCACTGGGCATAGAATTCTAAGGTGACAGATTTTTTTTTCTTTCAGTACTTTAAGATGTTGCTCCACTGTCTTCTCTCTTGCATTGTTTTTGATGAGAAATCTGTTGTCATCCTTATCTTTTTTTCCCAGTATGTGATTTTTTTTTTTTTCCTGGCTTAAGATTTTCTCATTGTCACTGATTTTGAATAATTTGATTATGCTGTATCTTGGTATATTTTTCTTAATATATCAAAAAAAAAAAAACTTTTTTTTTTTTTTTTTTTAATCTTATCCTTGGGTTTCATTGAGTTTCTTGAATCTGAGTGTGTATAGGTATAGAATTTATAGTTTTACACATGGCAGATTGAATCTCAGGGAGAGGGAGGAAGTGCCAGGGCGAAAAGCTTGGTGGAGGCCACTCCCACCTCAGTCCCGCATCTGTCAGCTAAGGCAAGGGACATTCTGTTGCCCAGATAAGACTTGCTTCTCAGGCCAAAGTGCCCATAGGCAGAGATGATAGTCCTCTTGCCAGGTTGACATGGTGGCTAAAGTACTTGGTGGCAGGACATGTCCCTCAACTTGATGATTCTGCTTATCCCAGGTACCTGCTGTGCTGAGTCATGTGGCTGCAGGGCCTGCCAGTTGGGGGACATCAGGCCCTGACCAATAGGCCCCAGATTCACACAGAGGCTAAAAGCACACAGTGAAATTAAAGAAATGCCAAGGAAACAGTGATGGTGTATCTTTTTATCTACCAAACTAGCAGGCTTTTAAAAAAGCATGGGCAAGTGTATAGGGAAATAGACCTTGTATCCTACTGGCAGGGGTATTAAACTGGGGCCCATTTTGAGGGGGCAGGTTGGTACAGGGTTATCACAAAGCTTAGAATTTTGCTTAGGCTTGAACCAGCAGTTCCAGCTCCATGAAGTTATCGTGAGGAAACAATTCAGATTATTGGAGCCAAACAGATGTGGTTTTGAATGTGGCTGCACCACTGACCAGCTTTGTGACCTTGGACAAATACTTTGTCTCTCTGAGTTTCCATTTGCCTATTTATAAGACAGGGATATTTATACTTATTTTACTTGTTTGCAGTGACAGTTGAATGAGATCATGTGTGTAAGACACTCAGCACAGCGCCAGGCACAGAGCAAATCCTGTGGCGATGGGGGTATCTTGATGATGGTTTTATATAGATAATAAAAAGGCTAGAAAGGCATGCGCAAAAATATCAAAAGTGGTTATCTTTAAAAAAAAAATTTTTTTTTTTTTTTAAAGATAACCACTTAGGAGAGGAATAATTTTATTTCCCAAATGCCTTTCTGGTTTTTTCCCCGTTTTTCTACAGTGAATATATATTGTTTTCAAGATGAGAAAGAAAAAAAAAAAGGCAGATAAAACCAGGGCTTCAAACCTATTTGAACCAGTTCAGTCATGGCCAACGAAGCAAACAGGAATAGATCCAAAGTTTTACAAATTTGGCAGATTCAGCATGGTACCTGGAATGGGAAAAAGTATGGGTTGAAGCCCTAGAAAGGAAGTCTCAGAAGAGGCATAGTGAACCCTTTCAGGAGCCTTATGCATGACATTGGATTATTGGCAGGACTGCAGGAGAGTGACACACATTCAAAGCGGTGCAGTTGGCCGCCATCTTTGAATGAGGCACTGCCATCTTTGAGCAGTGTGCCACCATCTTTGAGCAGGGCAGCACTACTTCAGACTGTGCCCAGAATCTGAGGGCAAGAGTTTTGGTTGCCATACAGCACATATGCTACCCTTGTTCTCTAAGAGGGAGATTAAGTTTCTAGCAGGGCTTTGACCTATAATTTTTTACCCATTCCAGCTATCTTTCCAGTCTACTGTAACTTTATTTTATTTTTTTCCTGAAGTTTTACAGAACAAACTAGTTTCTCATTAAACAGTACACATATTGTTTTATGTCATTGGTTAATAACCCCATGACATGTTAACACTCTCCCTTCTCAACCTTGGGTTCCCTATTACCAGCTTTCCTGTCCTCTCCTGCTTTCTAGTCCTTGCCCCAGGGCTGGTGTGCCCCTTTAGTCTTGTTTTGTGTTATAGGCCTGTCCACTCTTTTCACTGTAACTTTAAAAATCTGGATCTGTTCTGGTGACACTTCCTTGGCTGTGACTGAACTGGGCAGAGCCTGTTTGAGGCCCTGACTAAAACAATGCGGCCTGTCCTTCCAGAGCCCACTTTTGAAGGAGGCGAGGAACTCAGTGGACCAGGCCTGTGGAGGGTTTTTGAGGGGGCTGCAACTACAACAGTGGGGGCAGTAGGCTGGAGAAGAGTTGGGTGACTTGACTGAGAGCCAGCAGAGCCTGGGTTGGAATGCAAATGGAGGCCTTGGAGGGAGGTGGTAGAGAATGTCTTCTAGAGCTGGACCTACTTACTTGTGTCACTATGGCCAGGTGTCTTCACAGCTCTGTGCCCTGGTTTCCTCATCTGTAAAATGAACATATAATAGGACCTACCTCATGGGGTTGTTGAGGCTTCAGTGACTTTAGTTTTTAGCACAGCACCCAGTGGGCAGTGAATGTTAGCTATCATCACAGTATTATTCTTACTGTTATTACCATCCATCATTGCCTTGATTCCAGTTCAGTTGGTGATGAGAGGGAGCTGATCAATCCAGAACTGGGCACCGTACTCCTCACAAGGTGGGCCAAGCCAGCTGGGGGCCCTTGGGCAGCGACCCCATCTCTCTGGCTCTTGGATTCCCCCTCTCACCAATGGGGTCATCATTTCTTCCTCGTGAAGAATGAAAGAGTGCCCATGTCCAGTGCCCACATGCCAAAGGCATCTAACAAATTTCTGTTCCCTCCTTTGTGAATGACCCATAGTGATAGGGGACGAGGAGGGTGAGAAAGGCCAGGTCGCTGGGCTGGGTTGGGGTCAGCCACCCACAGGCCCATTCCCCACAGCCCCAGCTCACAACCCACCCACCCCCCGCCCGAGCTTCTGATGCCTGTGGAGGGAGCAAGACTGATGTGGGAGCACTAACCTGCCTCATTAACTCGCTTTGCTCTGAAGTTGTAACAATTAGGCCTGCAGTCTGGGTGGTATTAGGTGCTGGGCTGGGGATTACCCAGGCTGCTGGCCCCTTGCCCACCGTCTGCCCAACTTTAGCCAGACAAGGAGAGGGCCTGGCAAAAGGGGTTCTTTGGCAGCTGAGCTCCCTACATCACTACAGACAGGTGCAGAAATGGAAGCTGTGGCTTTTGTTACTTACCCACTCACAGTCATTCAACAGTTATTTATTGAGCATCTACTATAAAAAAATTTTTTTTTTTTTTTTTTTACTATGTACCAAGCGAGTATAGTCGTAGGAGGGGCTGGGCGCTTCTCTGAGTCAAACCGGTGTGGATGGAGAGTTTGGAGCTGGAAGGAGATGGATGAGATTTGCATTTCACAAGACTTTTCATCAAGAGGAGAGCAGCTGGAGGAGAAGCCTGGGGGGCACCCAGTGAGGAGTGGCTGTGGAGACTGGATTGAGAGGTGTGGAGGCATGAGGCTGGCTTACACTGGGAATGAGAGCTGGGTAGGGCAGAGTGTGCAGATCCTTCCAGTGAGTCCTTCTCAGCTTTTGAGCTGCATTTTCTTTGCCAAGAAAAGGGCTGATCAAGCCCCCTCCTTCTGGCAACTTGCAGCCTTTCCCCTGCCCCTGCCCATGCCTTGCCCCAACTGCCTGCCACCCACCCACCCCAGGCCTCGGGTACAGCGAGGGGGCCAAGCTCAGACATGATCATGAACCTAACGGACTAAAACTTAGCTTTGTACGTTAGCATTGATGAAAGTCTTGGAGGTATCCACACATTTCACTCTCACAGCTCCCATGGTAGATGTCTTAGTTATCTTGTTCTGCTATAACAGAAATACCACAAGTGGGGGCATTAACAAACAAATTTATTTTCTCACAGTTTAGGAAGCAAGAAGTCCGAATTCAGGTGCCGGCTCTGGGTGAAGGTTTTCTTTCTCTGATGGCTTGGGAGGAAGGTCCTTGTCTCTTCTGAGCTTCTGCTCCTGGGTGATCTTCATGTGGCTTGGCATCTCTCTTTCGCCATCTCTCCTTCTCAACTTACTTGTTTAATCTATTTTATATCTCAAAAGAGAATTGGCTCAAAGCACACCTTACATTAACCCTGCCTCATTAACATAACAAAGACAACCCATTCCCAAATGGGATTATAACAACAGGCATAGAGATCAGAATTTACAACACACATTTTTGGGGGACACAATTCAATCCATAGCAGTAGGTAAACCATTTTGTTCCTATTTTATTGACGAGGAAACTGAGGCACAAAGAGGCAATATTTTGTGCCCGAGGGCACAGAGATTGAGGAAGGCAGAGTGGGGATTTGAATTTAGGTCAGGTGGATTAGCAAACCCCGCTTTTTCCTCTACCGTCCAACAGTCCCAGCAATCTGTTCCAGCCCTGGAGGTCTATGAAATAAGCTCCGGTATGTATTAGGCACCACTGTGTACCAAGTGCCATGGTGAGCACTTTACTTTGCATCATCTTCTGACCCTGGCAGCCCCCCAGGAGGGAGTGATATTGTCCTCATTTTACAGTTGAGAAAATGGAAGCTCCGAGAGGAATGGAGTTGCCCAGCGTCAGAGCAGGGCCAGGCCAGAGTCTACAGCCTCTCCAGCACCCACATCCATTCCAGCCCCACATCAGCCAAAGGCTGCTCAAAGCCTATGACCCCAGTTTCCCAAGGTAAAGCAGCTTCTTAGCATCTCAAAGAGCCTTCTCTGGCTGCCGCCATGTATATTCATAGAACTTCAAAGGGGAAGCTTCAGACAGGAGTCTTCCAAGAGCAAATTCTCACCCTCTCAGATGCAGGAAATGTAGTCTGGCTGGAAAAAATTTAAGTTTTATCTTTTTTTTACTAGTTAGTCAAAGAAAGCTGCTCCCTCCAGCTCTTCTGAAGACTGAAAGTTTGTCCTGGCTGGTCGGTTTGGAAATTGTGGGGCTTTAGAGCCGCTGCCCTCGCAGTGGCCCCCAAGGCCATCAGGTTCCACTTTGGGGTCATGGAGGGTGGGGTGTGGGGCTCAGAGAGGGCACAGGCACACCAAAGTGACCTGGGCTTCAGGACGGCGACTCGCCCTGCAAAAGTGTAGCTCTTCTCTCTATGTTGGTTTATGCTTGGAATCCTTCATGATAAAAAGTTAATAAAAGAAAGAAAGAAAGAAAACCTGAAAACATAAAGCATTCTGCAGGCTGGCATCCTTTGTGAGAGGGGTGCCCTCCTGGGCGTGGCACTCCAGGCCATCCCCAGAGGGGCGCATCTCTGGCGCTCAGCCACAGCGAACGTTCTGCTCTCTGCTCCCCAAGCCCCTCCTTCACTTTCAGCCACCACACCTTGGCTTGAGCTTTCCCCTCCTCCTGATGTGCCACCTTCATGCAGCACGGGCTCCTATTCATTCTTCAGGCCTTAGTTCCGGTGTCCCCGCCTCTTGGAAGCCTCCCTGGCTCCCTTGAGCATTCACGCCTGCCTGTCTGTCCTGGAGCCCCTTGTCCCTCTCCCCGAACCAGTCACCCTCACTGTTGTGTTTACAGTGCATTAGGCATTGTACTCCGTTCAGGATTACCCCTCCAGTTCATGATGAAACTAGGCTCAGAGAGGTGAGGCCACTTGCCCAAGGTCACACAGCAGTGGGTGGTAGGGTGAGGATTCAAATGCTTGTGTGACCCACCCTCCAAACCACTCCACTCCCCCACCAGGCTGGGTGTCCCCTACGGGGCTGGAAGCTCCCTGAGGGTGGGCCCAGGATCTAGGTCTTTTGTACCTAGTTCAAGGCTGCCAGCGAGGAGACACCAGGAGGTATTTGTCAAATGAGTGAAAACCTAGATGTGAAAACCTTGGACACCATTTTTTCCAGTCATTGTCATTATGGGGTGAATGCAAAGGCTTAGAAGGCTCATGGGACCTGCCTTTTAAAAGCTCTGGAAGCAGGAAACTCAAGGATGCTGGAAAACCGCTGACCCTCCTCCCTACAGGGCTGACTGCTGCTCTTGGGGTGACCTCATCTGCACAAGCTCCCAGGTATTTGAGGAGCAGTGACTCCTTGGACTGCAGGGAGGGAGGGCAGGTATCTGTGGACAGCAGGAAGGTGGTGTTTACTGGGTTGTTCTTCAGGCATTCATTAAGCACTTACTGTGTGCCAAAACAGTTATAGGCACCAGGGCACAGCATGAACGAGCTAGACCCAGTCCCTGCCTTCACAGAGCTCACATATGAAGGGTGGAGGGTGGATAGACAAGAAATAGATAACAATGCTACAGTGTGGAAAAGAATGATGGGGAGGGGGCTTGCGAGGCGTCCTAGTGGGTATTAGAGGTTCTTTTGGGGGGTGTTATTGAAGCCGAGTTCTACTAGAAGAGAGAGTTGGCCAGGGAGATGTGGGCTGAAGGGTCTTATGGGCAGACTGTACAAAGGCCCTGGGGTGGGGAAGGGCTGGGCGCACTCAGAGTACAAAGGAGAAGGGGATATGACCTGAGGACCAGAAAAGGTGGGGGGCCATTGGTGGGATCTGAAGGGACGGCAGTGGAGGCTTGGTTCTGTTTGGAAAGCGCCCTGTGGGCGCAGCCTGAAGCAGTTTGCAGAGGCTGGGTGGTCTTGGAGATCCTTGTGGGAGGCCAGTGGAGTTTTCAGGAGATATGAGCCTGGTAGACCAAACCCAACGGGCTAGGAACGTGGAGGGAAGGGATTTTAGCGGCAGGTTTTTGTACTGGGCTGGGTAAGGGGAGAGGAGAGGAGGAAGGTCTAGCTGAGCTCTGGGGATGGGGGATGCTGGTTTCTGACACGGGGCTTGGAGACACAGTAGCCAAAGTCGTCCTTCTCAGAGGATGACCCAAAATTGCCCAAGGGTGGCTGGGACCTGGGGAGCCCTGCCCCCATGTCCCCAGCACAGGGTTTCTTCCCCCCACCCTGCCTCTCCCAGCCTGTGTCCAGAACTGGCGGGTCTATTGGAGGTGAAAATCATGCCTCCTGCCTGTGCCCCAAATTGCCCCCTGGGGGTGGCAGAACACCAGGTGCCCATTTTAATTCTCCGACAGTCATACTGTTTTATTGTTCCTATTTGGGGCTTTATTATTTTTGCCTCAAATCATTTGAAAAGGCCTTTTAATTAAAGCTGCAGGTTGGAGCCGGCACCTGAGCCCCCGGGGCTGGTGGCAGGAGGCCTTGCCAAGTGCTCACCCTGCCTTGTAAAGCGGGGGCCTTCTGAGATGGGGTCCGTGGCCCCTTGCATGGGGAGACTGAGGCATGGGACCCTGCCATTGAGACAATGGCAGCAGCTGCAGTCGGGCCTCAGGTCTCCCTGTAGTGCAGCCAGAGGATTTTTCCAGAACAGATCTCATAACATTACCTTCCTGTTCAAAATCCTCCCCTGGCCCCCCAGTGTTCCACTTGACTCCTCCCTGGCACAGGAGGCCATGGGCCCAGTGGTGGAGGGCTTATGGGCTGCAGTTTTGGGTTTGAATTTTGTCATTGCTCCTTACTCGTTACAGGGTCTTGGTCAGGTTGCTTAACAGCCTGCAGCCTCAGTTTGCTTCTCTGTGAGATGGGAATGCTGAGTTCCTGCCTCATGGGGTTGTTAAGAGGAATAAAGAGATGATCCAGGCATCTTGCCCATACTCAGCACTCAGTACATGGAGATGATGTCATCGTGGCCACCAGGATTGTGAGGATCAAATGAGGCTGTGTATTTGAGCCCAGCACATAGTAGGTGCTCGAGAAATATTAACTGATCTTAACACTGATGTCGTCAACACTTTCTCCTTGCCTTCTTCCCTCTTTCCCCAGAACACTGAGGAAACCTGACCCCCTCTTTTCCTTTGCACACGCTGTCTCCCATCTGTGGTGCCTTCCTCCATCCCAGGGGACGCACCCAAGGCCAGTGGTGCCTCCTCTGGGAAGCCTTCCTTCACTTCTTCCCAGGCCCTGACTTCCCAGAGCTGCCTGAGCTTTCTCTCTTAGTGGCCTGGTCTCGCTGCCTTTAATTGCTGATTTACTTCCAGGGGTTTTGAACTCAGGGGCCTTTAGGACCAGGCATATCAGGGCAGAGGGGAATGTTTGTGACGTGAACAATTGCAGCCCTTTTGCAGGATTCCTGTTTCTCAGAGCTGCTCCCACCCTGCGGCCGGGTCCCTATCTGCCCTCTCAGGGCACAGTTGCCTTGAGAAGGTTTGCCAATCTAGTCCAGGCTTATAGGACACCTCTTGTGTGTCGCTTGGAGCTGCAGGCCATCACTAACTTCACCCATTTTCATCCTTATAGCACCCCTGATACTCATTTGACTGATGACAAGACCAAGGCTACAGAGCTGAGGTTTCTTGCCCCTGGGTCGGTCATCCAGCTGGCAACTATTGGTACCCCATCCTGACCAATGTTGGCAGCTCCATCAATGTGATGTTTATGGCCCAGGGCCTTTGCACTTGCTGTTCCCTCTGCTTGGAACTCTTTGCCCTCAGATACCTGCAGGGCTTCTTCCTTCACTTAATTCAGACCTGAATTCAGATGTCACCTCCTCAAAGAGCCCCCTGCCAGTCACTGCCGCACTCTTTATCCTGTTTATTTTGCCCCATAACAGTGATCATACTCTGACATATCATACATTTGTTTAATTTCTGTCTACCCCACTGGACTTCAAGGTCAGCCACCAAGTTGTTTGTTCACGTCCTATTCCCAGCCCCTAGAACGGAGACTGGCATTCAGTACCAACAGGTGTTTGTGGATGAGTGACTCTCCTGGCTTGCAGATGGTCCCCTGTGGCATGTGGGAGGGATGGGAGGTATTGGAGTCCAGCAGTCCCAGGGGAAGGGGGTCTGGTGGGACCTGGATGAGGCCCCACCATCAGCCTCTCCTCCCTTACCTGGTTTCCTTTGCTCCCTTGGATGTGCCCTGACCTGACTGTGCCCTGTGCTGAGCCAGAGTGGGCACTGGTCCCACTCCAGTCTTCACGGCTGCAGAGACAACCCCCTTCTCCTTCCTGGGCCTACCTCCCCTGGTGTTTCTGCACCTGAGCCCAGTGGACCCCACATGAGGCCCCCACAATGGAGCCCCCAGCCCTCTGTCTGTCCTTTCCCTGCTGCGCCCACGACCCTGCCTCCTCCTGACGGCTAACACATGAGAAGTTCTTGGACTTGAAAGATTCAGGGTGGGGAACTGGGGATGTGAGGAGAGGGTATAGGGCCCAACATTATTGTTATTTCCCCTGTTTTGGTTAGGGGCAACTAAACCCATTTTACAGATTAGAAACTGAGCCTCAGAGAGTCTGAGTTACTTGTCCAAGGTCACAGAGACAGGGGCAGAATGCAAATTCAACCCCAGCATGATTCATTTATCCCCTGGAGGTTAGATTTGTTCCAGTCCCGAGGGCAAAGCTAGAATCCATGGGGTGTTTTAGGCCTTTCTGCCCACTCACCCATAGATTCATTCAAGTGGCATTTTTGTGTCCAGCACGGTGTTGTACGGTGGGAAGTGGTCCCGCAGGCAGGGATGGGGGAGGTCTGTGGTGTCCCAGGAGGAGAGGGGTGTTGTTCATGGTGGGGGAGGGGCTAGCATTGCTGGAGGCAGGCTCAGAGAAGGCAGTCCAGATTCAGGGCTTGGGGGTGAGCAGGCTTTACTCCAGCGATTGGGGAAGGAGGGAAGGGAAGTGAGGTGGAGGGTACAGCATGGGCAAAGGTAAAGAGGGAGGCTTCAGCCACTGAAGACTGAACAGGGATGGCCCATGAAGAAAGTGGGGGAAGTAGCCCCTTCTGTGGTGTTCTACAGGTGCTGGGGTGGGGGAGGAGTTCAGGTACAGATGACGGGGCGGGGGGGGCGGTGCTGGAGGGGTCACGTGCTCCTCCAGGGATTTCTTGACTTTTATCCCAGGGCTTAAAGGCTGTAGAGTGGAAGGAGTTGTAATAATGATCCTGGCCCCTGAAGGCAGAGCTTCCACCCCCGGGGTGTTTCTGGCCCAGTCTCACCTGCCCCACCCTGCTCTGTGTTTGTCCCTGTGAAGGTTCACCTGCCCACCCTCTGTGCGGTTTTGACCTCTCCCTGCGGAAGAAGGCCTAGGCTGGCTGCACCTCCCACCTGGGCTAGGAAGTGGGGAAGGATACCCATGACCCACTTGGTGCCTCTTATGAGGGGTACAGATGCCAACCTGTTGGGCACCTACAGGCCCTCCCCCTTCCCCCCAGCTTTCATCATCCTCACCACTACGCTGAGAGGGGCCCGCCCATTTGAGGATGCGGAAGCTGAGGCCTCAAGGGGGAGGTTTGGCTACAGGACGTGGGGTGAGGAGTGGACACGTGTCTGGTAGGCCTGGATTCCTGCCCTGGCTACGTGCCCTGTGTGATATGAGTAGCTTATACCCTTGAGCTCGTGGTCCTCAGCTTCCTGAGCAGCCAGGAGGGTCAGGGGAGTGAGGGGAAGTGCCTTGAACTGGGTAATGTGCTAGACCTGTGCGGGAAGTGTTGTCAGCTCAGAGCTGGGCGCTGAATCAGCCAGCTGTGTAGCAGAGGCGGGGAGGCCCATCTGGAATCTGCTGGAACCATAGTAAAACCCGCCAATCGGTCTTTTAGAAAACATTTATTGAGCACCGCCTGTGTGCAAGGCCCTGTGCAGATGGACTCTGCCCTGAGGGAGCTCCCAGTCCAATGGAGAAATAGCTGTCAAGATAATCAATGCAACTATGCAGTAAAGTGCAGGGTCCCAACATAGTCAGGGGCTGGGGCATCATCCCTGGGGACCTTTCACTTGAGTCCTGAAGAATGAGTGACAGCTACCTAGGTGAAGAGGGAGGGAAGGGCATTCTGGGCAGGGGAAACAGTGTGGCAAAGGCACTGCATCAGGAGGAAGCCAGGCAAGTTTAAAGGCCTGGGGAAAGGCTGGGAGGCTGGCCTGTGTTGAGCCAGCGGAGCAAGAGGGAGAGGGATGAGGCTGGAGAAGGGGCAGGACTCAGGCCACAGGAGCATTTCAGACTTTCTCCCAAGAGCAGTGGTAGCCATGGAGGTAATGTGATCTGTTGTGTACTCTGCTCCCTAAGTGAGGGAGGCTAGAGGGGCCAGTGCGATGTGGGGGGAGCGAGGGGCATACACGCTGCTTGAGGACGGCTGCAGGAACCATGTGGCACCTTTCCTTGGAGTTAATTGTGAAGGATCAGTTCCTTTGAGGAGGCAGAACTGGGGGCTGGCCTTTGCTCAGGAGAACACAGACAAGCAAAGGAGTTCAGGTGGAAATGGCAGATGACCCAGAGGGCCCCTGAATGCCAAACCTGGGGAAGAGTGTGGATTCTGGGATGGGCACTTGAGGCAGAGGCGGGGACAGAAGGAGCCTATGGCAGCAGCAGGGCTAGAGGCAGAGCAGGGAAGGCAGAAGAACCTGGAGTAGCCAGTGGTGGCCAATAAGCATATTCATGACCATGATAGCCAATCATGAATATGCTAATGAGCCCTGCTGTTTTTTTTCTTTTCTTTTTTTCCCCTCTCTCATTTTTTTTTTTTTCTCTAGTACAGAACAGAGCTCCAAGTAGGAGTAGGATGAGGGGTTCCTAGGCCTCCAATGTCAGCCCCTCCCTTCTCCTGACTGCCTGCCAGTCCCTGCACATCCTCTCTTTTTCTGGAAATTCCAGCTGTTCCGGAAGTGGAGATGGTGCAGAAAGGGAGTGTCCTTGGGATGGCCCTCCCCACACAGAGGCTGGGCCAGATCTGGCCCCAGCCCCATCTTGTGATACTGCCTGCACCTGGCAGGCTTGAGGGAGCAGAGGAGCCCTGAGCAGGTCTTCCTTGACTCACACTCCCAGCAGCACATGGGGGGAGAGGAGGAGGGAGGGGCTCAGAAAGGGAGCCCCAGGATGCCTGCCCCCAGCCTAGGTCAGAGGTCTCCACTGGCCTTGGGGCATCTTGGTCCCTGGGGTCAAGAACTGGCCACACCTGATCAGAAGTGTTGGTTGTGCCCCCATCCTGCTCCCTCAGGGGGCTGGAGCAGTGAGGTGGTCAGGAGCCAAAGTGCTTCACCCTGTGCAGGTGCTGTGATCCAGAGGGCAGAGGGGGTATCATAATTAGCTGTCACCACAGTGTGAGTCAGGCCCCAGTGGTAGCTTTGAATCAGCCCCAGGGGGCGAAGGGGAAGAGGACATGGCCAAGGTCACATGCAAGCAAGTTTACCAGGCCTCCCTGAGTGCCCTGCACTGCTCCCAAGGCTTCTTGAGGAACAGACAGGGCCTGCTCCCGTGGTAGACAGAGAGTTGGAGGCACTACCATCACCCCCACTGCATAAAGCTGGAAACTGAGGCACGATGGCTCTTCTTGCTACCCCTCCCTGGCTACACAGCTCTTTCTTCAGGCCCTTGAACACTAGACCAAGCTGCTTCCCACCTCAGGGCTTTTGCCGAGAACACTCTCCCCAGTTTTTGCCATGACAAGTTTCTTCTTATCTGTGTGTCTTTCCCTGTCCGTGGCCCTTGGAACACTATCATGATTTGTAATTGTTTTACCAATTTTGTCTTTCGCCCTTACTAGGAGGTGAGCTTCCAGAGCTCAGAGTCTACGTTGTCTTGTTCACTGCTCTGTCCCAGCCCCCAACCAAGTGCCCGGCATTCAACTACAACAATATCTGGTGTGTGTCGAGTGTGTACTATGTGCCAGTCACAATGCGATGACCTTCATAGGCTTTGATCCCCAGACAACCCTGCAAGAGAGGCACAGCTCTCGTCATTCCCATTTTAGAGGTAGCACAGATAGACTTGTCCTAGGTCACATCATCATGCCAGAATGAGGTGGGGTCTGATGGCAGGCATCTGCCGCCAGGCCTGCACTCTTACATAGGGCAGTGTGCTGCCTGCCCCCCGCCCCCAACTCTAGTGCACACAGTAGCTGCTTGGTAAATATCCTTTGGGCAGACAGATGGGAGGACAGGCTTTTCCCAGAGTCGCATAGACAGGGAGGAAGGGCCAGGCTTGTCACCCCAGCGTCCACCTTCCAGCGTTTGCCCGGTGCTGCTGGTGTGTAGAGGCCCACAGCATCGTCCTCAGCACCCAGTGGGCACCATGACAGCCTCCTGCCTTCCTGCCGACTGGCAGTACAGGCTTGGCTCCTTGGAGACACCCCATTTGATTTTCTCCTTTCTTTGAGCAGATTGAAGAGTGGAAACAGAAGTTGGCTGTTGGATGGGGCGTCAGGGACGAGAGGCTTAATTTCCCAGGAGCCCCTGGCAGCTGGAGCCCAGGCTTCTGAGGTCTGGGGAGGGGCTGTGAGCACAAGAGCAGCAGCCAGCCGGTGTCTCCCTGGGGTTGCATGGAGCTGGGTGGTGGCTCAGCCCCCTATGCCTTCTGTCCATATTTGCTGTGTGACCCTGGGCTGGTCACTCTCCCTCTCTGTGCCTCAGACCCCTCTTTAGTAAATTGGGATGCAGTGGTGGCTCCTAACTCTTCAGACCACTGTGAGGATATGGGAAGCTGTGGGGCTGCTTCCAGAGGGAGTACCCTAGAGCGTTTGGGAGTGGGGGCTAGATAGACGGGGTGGGCAAATGCATGTGGCTGGGCAGGGGCCTATCGGGGAAAGGGAGTCTGTGGGGGCTGGTGGCCTCAGCCCGCAGGCTCCCCTGCCTTTTGAAGGCCAGGCCCAGCTCCCGCCAAAGCTGCCCTGAGACAGCCTCGGTACCGCCGATATTGATTAATGGCCACAAAATGCCTGGGCGCCAGCAGCCGCTCCACTCGGTGGAATCAGCTGTGATTTATGGGATTGGGGCCCACAGGGAGCAACTCTCTGTGCTCAGAGAAGCCTCAGAAAAATGGGCCAATGCAGGGCGGGGTCTGGATGGAGGCAGCCCTGGCCAAGTGGAAGGGCATCAGAGACTGGTTCCTCTGGCCCACTGTCCTGGTGGGGAAACAGAGGACCATGGAGGGCAGGTGACATGCCCAGGGCTGCTCAGCAGAGGGATTCCCCAATGTCAGGACTTGTTACCCTGCTGCTTGCAGCCTGGGAGAGCCACGCCCAGAGCAGCCTGGCTCACACAAACTGCACCCCTTCCATTTGCCAGCAAAGGCTTTTCTCTGACGGCAGGAGAGAGGCCTGTTCTGAAATCCGGAGTGAGTGCCTAGTGCTGGGAAGTACTTCGGACTTCAGGGTAGCCAGGAAAGGCCTCTCAGAGGAGGTTACATCTGTGCTAAGCTCTGAAGGAAGGGAAGGAGCCAGCTGGGTGAATGCTCAAGGAGAGATGAGGGAACAGGTAGGAGGGCCAGCAAGGGCCTGAGCTGAGGTGGTGGGGGTTGTTGTTAGGTGCCGTTGAGTCGATCCCGACTCATGGCAGCCCCATGTGACAGAGTAAAACTGCTCTGTAGGGTTTCGTAGGCTTTAATTTCTACGGGAGCAAATCGCCAGGCCTTTTCTCCTGCAGAGTCACTGAGTGGGTTCGAGCCGCTGACCTTTCTGTTAGCAGCCGAGCGCTTCACTGTTGCACCACCAGGGCTCTTCTTGCTGAGTTAGGATAGGCTGGTATGTTCATGGGGGCGCGAGAAGGGCAGGGTGGATGGAGGAGCTGAGTGAGTGGAAGGGGAGGAGCTGATCAGACCCTAGCCAGAGGCTTAGGTCTTTTCCTAACTGCACTGGGAGCCTCTGGAGGTGGGTGAGCAGCTCTCTTTGCCTTTTACAAAGACACCACCCTCTCCTGGCCTCTGTGGGAAAGTGAATTGAAGGGACACACCTGGCAACTGGGAGTCTGCAGGGCAGCTACTGCAGACATCCTGGTGAGAGACAGCTGTGACTTGGACCCGGGGTGGCCAAGGGGGGCCCAAACCTGGGAGCTGGTCTTTGTCCCTGCGATTCTAGTTTGAGCCTCTCATCCCAACCCCACTGGGCAGTGACCACTTCTAAAGAATTGAACCCTATTCCCATCAATGATACTCCACAACCAGGCCCAGGAGCCCTGTTTCATAGATGCAACACCACATCAGAGCAGCTTTATGACTTGCCCAAGGTCACCGAGCTTGGAAGGGGAAGAGCTGGGATAGCAAGCCAGGCTTCCGGGCTCCCACCACTGTTTAATGCCTCACCTGCCCCCTGTCTCCTATCAAGGTCGAAGCTGCACCTCCTGAAGAGAATGCATCAGATTTTTGAGGCTGCCGAGAGCTCCGTCAGGCAGATTTGAATCATATCTCTGTGTGTGTGTGTGCGCGCGCGCGCGTGTGCTCCACTCAGCAGGAAATTTGGGACAGGAGCAGCTTGGGTGCATGTCTGGGCTTTCTCCTTGCTGGGAAACCAGGGCAGAGCTAGAGGGCCCCCAGCGGCACTGCCCCAGCCCCTCCCTCTCCCTGGTACTCAGATGCCTGCTGGCAAGGGCACTGGCGGACACTAAGTGGCCTCTGGCCCATGGCTGCAGCTGACATACGTTGTCTCTGGGCCACTTCATGTCTCTTCCTTCAACAGAGGGCCTTCTGTGGGGCAGAGGGAACACTATAGCCAGAATGCGCCTGCCTGTGGCTCCAGCCACTGTGGGTGTGGGGGAGTCCTGCTCACCTTGCTGGTGGGAGCCATGCAGAGTGCCCTGGGAGATGGAACCTCCTTAGAGCTTGGAGCAGTGCACTGGGAGATGGGACCCTGGGTTTTCTGGTGACTTGCAGTAAGTCACGTCCCTCTCTGGTCCTTAGTTCCCCATCTAGACAGTAGGGGTAGAGTGAGGTAGATTCGGTGATTTCAAAGGGTCATTCTCTGAATCCCAGCTCCCTGTTTCTCTAGCTGTGTGATCTTGAGCAACTAACTTCACCTCTCTGAGCATCAGAATGTTCATCTGTATTCTTATTTTGGTACTTACTTTTCAGGGATGCTGTGAGTAGAAGCAGGTAGGCTCTTGGCAGATGAGACATACAGCAAGCCCCCAGTCAAAGCTAGCTGTCTGAGTAATAACAAACCCACAACCTAACATTAGAGCTGATCGGGTTCAGGCCCCTCTGTGTGCCATGTACTGTGTCTGCATTTGCAGTGCACGTTCAGTTTTGACTACAGTCAGTATGTCTGTTGTCCCTAGTTTACATCTGAGGGAACTGAGGCACAGAGAGGGGAAGACCTACCTGAAATCACACTGCTGGGAAGTATGGAGCCTGAAGTTCAGAGCCAGTGCACTGTCTCCAAGGAAAGGCCCTGATCATCTTCCCTCCTGAATTCCCAGCTGTCAGCCCTGGGTCTTGAGCATGTGCTTGCAAGTATTTTCCAAGGGGGGCCCAGTCTTGGGAGGCTGCTGGAGCGTTTCAGCACCGCGGACAGCACCCAGCGGCCTGCTGGTAGAGGCTGAGAGGAGATAACGGCTTCAGCTCTGCCTATGGCCCTGGGTGTCAAATCATTTTGAGTGGGCTAGGACCTTCCACCTCATCCTTGCTCTGTGAAGGCGTCAGAGCTCTGGATGAGCCAACAAAACCAAGGGTCCATCCCTTCCCCTGGCACAGTGAGGCCGATGGATGCAGGGTCCTTTCTGCTGGGAGGGGAGGAGCCAAGGTGCCTCTTCAGGGTCCCAGCATCACCACACCCCCATCCTAGGCTCTAGTGTCACCATGGCAATGCGCTTGCACTTTCTAAGACCTGGCTCCAGAAATCCTGGGCTGACTTGGCCTTGGGAAGCCCAGGAGGTAAGTTTGAAGGCTCTCCCTCATGCCCACTGTACAAATAGTGAAAGCAAGGCCCAGAAAAAGGAAGGCTGGATGTCTTAGCTGGAAGGTTCCTAGGGATCACCTAGCCGTACAGCACCATTATACAGATGACTGAGACAAAGGGCCTTCCTCGGAGAGACCTTGTCTTGACTACTCTCCAGATTAGGTAACCCCTGAGATTGTCTCCCAGAGAAATTGCCTCTTTTTCTTCTCTACACATACTGAAATTTGAAAGTATGTGTTTGTTGTTTGGCCAGGGACATTTGTTTATGGTCATATCCCAGGGCCTGGTACACACTGTGGTGGTTAGAATGTGGACTCAGGTTAGTTGGCCTGGGTTCAAATCCCAACTCTGCCACTTACCAGGTATGAGACATTGAACAGGTCAGTTTGCCTCTCTGATCCTCATTTTCTTCATCTGTGAAATGGAGAGAATGATAGCACATGCCTTATAGTGTTGTTTGAAGATTTGCTCAGATCAAATTAAACAAGTACCAAGCCTTGCATTTGGTGAGTACACAACCGATGTCCGCTGTTACTGTTACCACCAGTTAGTGAGTGCTCAATAAATGTTTTTTGACTGAATGAGCAGAAGACATCTGCAGCCCCACCATAAGGGCTTCCTTTGGGACATCAGGAGCAGTGTGCCCTGATCCTATATTTTAAAATTAATTTCAGCAGACTTTTATTCTTCACCCGCTTTGTCAGAGGGTCTTGAAATTTAGCATGCATTACAACAATGTCGATTCCTTGCCCCACCTAGACTCCAAGATCTGAGCCCCTGGGGCAGAGCCCAGGGTCTGCATCATTAGCAGGCACCCCATTCTTGTCAGTGGGCAGAGGCTGTTAGAGCTGCCTCAGGAGCTCAGGGATGAGCTACCCTGCAGCCAAGGAGCTTTCGGTGCTGATGAGACAGCCCTGTTCACCCTCAGCAGGACCTCGGGCCCGGCTAGACTGGCACTGGAAGCCTGAGCAAGATGCCAGAGCCCAGAGGAGGGAGGAGCAAACCTCAGAGAAGAACCATCTGGGTAGGCTTCATGGAGGTGGTGGTGTTATAACTAGGCCTTGAAGAGTGTGGAGAATTTTGCCCAGCTGAGATTGGCAGATGGCACAAAGTAGTGGAGGCAGGAAAAGCAGGTTGTGCCTCGTATGTGGTGTAGATGAGCTAGTAGATGATATATGAGGTTTATCTGGATTGGAGCCCTGGTGGCACAGTAGTTAAAGCACTCGTTTGCTAAGTTTTGCTAAGACCTTCACCCTAGAGCATGTGATGTTGGCAGCTTCCAGTCTTTCCCTCCTTCCTTAAGCCTTTCCTCTGTCTGTCCCTGTGCCGGATGCTATCCCTGCCCTCAGAATGCTCTGTCGGGGGCGGGGGGTAGATGCATTGGTGCAGGATTCACAGAGTTCCTGGGGGCAGGTCCTCAAGGGCAGGACTGAGTCTGGCCCATCTCTATCCAGCTTCCCAGCACCCAGCCAGGACCTGGCCCAGGGAGTCCTTCAGGGGAAGCCTGACTCCTGTGCCTGTGGGTTTGACAAAGGTCAGAGGTATAATCAGGCAAGAACCAAGGCTGTCAGTCCTCAGAGGGAGAAAAGATCAATTCTCAGGTATGTGCAGAAGGGACAGTGAGAAAAGGGTCAGGGGGCAGATAGGGCCAGATCATGGGGACACCGAGCACCAGCCGCAGTGCAGGCTAGGAAAATCCAGTTATCATCTATTTGTTCATTCATTCATTCATTTATGCATTGATTCAACTAATATTTGTTGAGCACCTACCATGGGCTAGGCCTTGTGCTGGCCCTGGGGTGCTGTGGAGAATGGGATAGACATAGTCCCTACCCACACAGACCTGGTGTTTAGGGTTTGAATCCTGACACCGCCACAGAAAAGCTGTAGGACCCTGGCTCCAAGTGACAGAAAATCCCAAGATACAGGATGGAAATTAATTTTCTCCTACATAAGAATCTGTGTAGGTGGGTCAGGGCTGGATTGGTGGCTCCATGTTCATCAGGAACCCAGTCTTCTCAATCTTGTTACTCTGTATCCCTTACAATGCAACTTCACCTCATGATTCATTACTACTGCTCCAGCTCCAGCCATCACATCCACCATTCCAGGCAGCAGGAAGGAGAAAAGGGCACAGCCCTTTCCTCTTCCCAGAAGTTACACATGTGACTTCTGCTTACAACCTCTACCAAGAACTTGGCCGTACAGCAGCACCTAGCTGCAGAGGAGGCTGGGAAATTAGACTTTATTCTGGATGTCCAAGTGCCTAGTTAAAATTTAGGACTTCAATTACTAAGGAAGAAGGAGAGAAGAGATAACGGGGACAGATTAGCAGTGTCTGTCCCACTGTTTTCTTCATCTGATTGGAGATCGTTACTCTTCATTCATTCACCCAACAAATATTTATTACATGCTTACTATGCATGGCCACTGTTTTGGGTGCTGGGTCAGCTGTGAACAAAACAAGCAAACTTCTTGCTCTCATGGGGCTTATTTTCTAGAAGGGGAGGCAAACGCTAAGCAAATAACGTTAACTAGTGAAAAGAATTACAATGAAAAACAGCAGGGTAAAGGGGCAGAGAGCAATGAGGGTGTACCATTTTAGTTGCATTGGTCTGAAGGGAGATGTTTGAACAATGACCTGAATGAAATAAGGGGCAAGCCATTAGATGGGTTCCAAGCTGAGGAAACAGCAAGTGCAGAGGCCCTGAGGCAGGAATGTGCCTGGCATGTTAGAGAACCAGTGAGGAGGCCAGAGTGGCTGCAGTACCTTTTCATGGGTCATTGTGAGGATAAAAAGGGAGGATGGATATAAAGTGTCCAGCATTCATCCTGGCACCTAGTAGACATTCAATAGATAATGTGCCCATATGTCATGGTTTGCCCTGGAGAGTTCTGGAGTAATTCTTAACAGCTTCTCTTTCAATCTCAAAAGTGTCCCAGCTTGGATGATAAAGTATGTGGTCATCGCATCCATAAATAATAACTATTTTGAGGGGAGCTAAACTCGCAGGTGTTTCTGGGAAAGCAGCATCCCCAGGAGATGGGTTGCCTTCTCCTCGCTGGCATCCTCTGCACCCCAGCCCACTTTCCTGCCTGTGGAGGAACAGCCCCAGTGGGCACTGTATGCTTGTGCCAGCCCCCATCCCTATAGGCTCCCAGGCGTGCAAGTGTGCCAGCATCTCATGGTTGCCACATTTCATCCTGTGGGTCCCAGGGGACTGCTTGATTTCCCCAGACATGTCTCTGGAGTAAGTGCTGTGGGGCCAGGAAAGAGATCTGCAAAGGGAGGCAGGAGGCTGTGTATACAGGCCTGGCCTGTCCCCCATGCTCAGCTTGACCTTGGGTCTTGTTGGCCCCATCTCCCCCGGGCTCCACTTCCCCTCGTATGCTGGAGATATGGACCCCTTGTGGGCGTAGGAGTGCTGTGGGAGGCAGGAGCAAGTGCCAGGGTTGTGGTGAGGGTAGTCCCTCCTGGCAGGACAGTGGAGGTAGCCTCTGTGACCTCATCCACCCTCTCTGGCCCTGATGTACTGTCCCTTCCCAGCACCTGCCCCAGCCTGACCTCCCTCCTCTACCACCTTTGACCCTCCCGAGACTCAGAGGTCAGCTTCCTCAGATATCTGGATTTGCAAGTGCTTAATAAGAATCTCCGCTTCACTTTCCTTGTCTGCAAAATGGGCTTGTTGGTACTCGACTGTCATTGTCTTCGGGAGAATTAGATGACACATGGTGTCGTGAGGTTTGCCCGCTGTACCGGGCCAGCAGGTGGGGGGCGGACACGCCTGTCTTCCTGCATGTGCCAGCTCAGGCCTCTGCACACAGCAATGATTACTAAGTGTGTCCCAGCAGCAGATGGCAGGGACGTGGTTGTGCGGGGGGTGCTAACCAAGCTGGCCTTGTCCCCCTTTGCAGAGACTGGAGGGGACACAGTCACTCACTGCCAGAAGGGCTGCCCCTCCCCCAGGCCCCTTCCCCTTTGGACTGAGAGGCCTCTGCTGCCCCTAGAAGCTGGTTGTAAGTGCTGGGCATGACTGTCCCTGCCTCCAGGACAACCCCACCCTGCCTGTCACTGGACAGCACCATGGGTCCCAAACTACTCTGGGATCTTGTTGGCCTGAGGGGTCAGATGCCAAACCCAGGCAGCTAGATTGTTTGTGGGGGGGCCGTCTGTGCACCAAGACAGATCTAGGTTTTAATCCCAACTCCGGTGGTTGCTGGCTGTCTGATCTTAGGCAGGGGACTTCCCCTCTTGGAGCCTCTGGTTCCTCCTGTGTAAAATGGGGTAATCAAAGAGCCTGTTCTCAGAGTTGTTGGGTAGTGCGTGGCACCTGCTACTGCCATTCTAGGGGTGGCTATTATTTTCATGCTGACTACCAGGTTGGCAGGACCTGGCATGTCGTAGGTACTTGGTAAATGGTGGATCCCCTACAAGACAGTAGGGTAGACACTAGCTCTCATTCTTTCATTCATTCAACAAATATTTATTGAATACTTACTATGGTCCAGTTACTGTGCTGGGGGATGCAGATACATCAATAAGAAAAGCGACAGTGTCTTCCTCCTAGAGCTTACTTCAGGGGCGAGGGCTGATACTAAACCAACCAGTAGGTATGATGTACTGCAGTGGCAAATGGCGATAAATGCTAAAAGGCAAGATAAAGCAGGACAAAGGGTTAGAAAGTGAGGGCAGGTTTAGACAGGGTGGTCCTGGAAGGTCTCCCCGAGGAGGTAACATTTGACAGAGACTTCAAGGACATGAGAGAGAGGGCCATGCGGATATCTGGGAAAGAGCTCCTAGTGGAGGAAACAGCAAGTGCAGAGAGCCTGGGGTGGGAGTAGGTTGTGACTGAAGCATA
This sequence comes from Loxodonta africana, assembly GCF_030014295.1. Classification (NCBI taxonomy): domain Eukaryota; kingdom Metazoa; phylum Chordata; class Mammalia; order Proboscidea; family Elephantidae; genus Loxodonta; species Loxodonta africana. The sequence goes on from NC_087365.1 coordinate 35,551,596, forward strand.
GCTGAGGCCAGTGTGGAGGGAATGGAGAACGTGTCAAGGGTGAGTGATGGAGGTGAGATTGGAAGGCGCCCGGACACTAGACTGTGTAGGGCCCTGTAAGTCCTGGCGAGGCCTTTGGGTTTTACTCCGAATGAGATGGGAGCAACTTGAGGGCTTTGAGTAGAGAAGTGACTTGTGTCTCAATAGGACCCGCTGGCTGCTATGTTAGAACCAGGCTGTGGGGTCAAGAGTGGAGGCAGGGAGGCCAGTGGGGAGGCTGCCTCTCTAAACCAGGAGAGAGAGGCTGGGACCAGGGGGGCAGAGGTGGAGGTGGTGAGAGGCGGGCAGATTCTGGAGATGTTTGGAAGGTAGCGCCAACAGCGTTTCCAGATGGAAAGAATGTGGGGTGAGAGGGAGAGAGAGAGGAGTCCAGGAAGAATCCAGACTTTTTGGTCTGGAACAGAAACTGGAGTTGCCACCAACTGAGACAGGGAAAGCTGCAGGAGGAGCAGGTCAGGGAGAAGCTGGGAAAGTGGTGAAAGTCTCCAAATATCCTTTAGGCCTCTGAGTGGAGTCATCAAGTGGGCAGTGCTGGGTGAAGGGTCTGGACATGTCAGTAAGGGTGTCAGCCAAGAGGCTAGATGAGGTCACCCGGGGAGTGAGTGTTGGCAGAGAAGGGACTGAGCTGGGGGACCCTCGTGGTCACTTCAGAGAGCAAAGTGTAGGTGACGGGAAACATGTCTGGTGAACTAAAAATCAGGCTGAGGGTTTGAGTTATGATCATAACATGAAGACTTAACAAAGAGTGAAACCTCTTCTGTCATAAAAACCATTGGAGGGTAGGAAATGAGTGGGTAGGTAGTCACGGGGCCAGGGTTCCATGCTGGCCCCCCCCCCCCGCCCCGTGCCCATTGTGTGGCTTTGATCAGGCACCTACACCCTCTGGGCCCTGCTTTCTTTTTGCAGACCTTGACTCTGATGGAGGTGCTGGGGCAGCTGGCAAAGGCTCACAGGGCCCTAAGGGGTGGAAGAGGAGGAGGAGGGCAGGCAGGGGTCCTGGTGCGCTCAGAGCTGGACTTCCAGAGCCACTTCCCTGGAGGGGTTTGTAGACAGAGCAGCCATGGCTGGGAGAGAGGAGGGACTCGTGCAGACAACACTCACCCCGCGGTGGTCTGCTGGGGTGACTGAGAAGGGGCTGCTCCTGCCCGAGTCATGGTGACCCAGGCCTGGCCTCTGTCCCAGCAAAACAGCTGAGCCAGCATCTAGGCTGGGCTGGGCTGTATTTCCCGGGGTTGGCTCAAAAGAGGAAGCTCCTTCTGCCCTCCTCCCCAACCCCATAGCCTTTCTCTGCTGCGACCTTTTTGGAACATTTTTTGTTTCCACCATAGAGGACAGAAGTGTTTCCTATAAGCACCTGGTTGCGGAACTCAGCATATGCAGACAGAAAGGTTATAAGAGCTCCTTGTACAGCTGGGGAAACTTAGGCCTCAGATGGGAGAGTGACTTGCCCTTGGTCATAGGAGCTGGGGACGAAACCTGGACCCACCACTTATTCAGAACTTGGTCTCCCCTCACCATCCCCACACCACCCTTCTTATCCTTTTTGTTTCTATAGTTGTCAGGGGTCAATGGGGGAAGGCAAGCAGGCTGTTGAGGCAGGTCCAAGCCACTTTGCCACTTACTGCTGTGTGACCTTAGGTGAGCCACTCAACCTCTCTGAATCTACCAGATGGGCATTATGATGACAACCTACCAAGGTTGTGTTGAGGAGCAAACTGGGCAACATGTAGAACTGGATGGACAAGAGGCCCCTAGGCTGACCCACATCTTGGTTCTCCAGTGGGAGGAGAAGATGCCCAGAGCATATGTGAAAGTAATGCTGAGAGCATCCTCACTTGATATTTCCAGCGGAAGCTCAGAGTCACAAAGACTGCACACAGAATTTGTCTCAAGGCCAGAGCCTCTGATGGGGTCTGGGGAAGGAGCCAGAACACCTGATGCTTGGGAGACCCAAGAGTCTTGACACCTCCTTAGTGACCCAGGCTAGTTGGGAGCCAGCCCCAACAAGAGCCACCGCTCTACTGCATGAGTAGCGTCACCTGGACTTGGCAGCACAGACGTCCAGCAGCCTAGCTGATAACCGGAGTGCAGCTTAGGGTGGCTGCACCTGCCCCAACACCCCATCTTACCTCCCCTTCCCAGCTATACATCTCAGATGCATTGACCATTCTCTTTGGCACCATTTACTCCTCAACGGTCATCTATTGCAGTCTGTCTTCTGTCCCCACCTCTGCCCTTATCTCCCTCCTCTTCCCAATCACTTCTCAGAAGTGGTGACTGCCTTCACTGCTTCCATTTATGCTTAAACTCACTGCTTCTGGCTTTTGTTTCTGCATGTGCCCCTGCCTGTCCTCCTCTTCGAGCATTGATGATGCTCACTGACTCCATGTATCCCTCACCCCACACCCCCCCACAGTCACTGCTCTCACCAAGGCCGTTGGGCCTCCTTTTGTTCTCCTGATGGCGGCATCTCAGCCCTCATCCTCCTTGGGTTCTGGGCAGTGACACAGGTCCCTGACCACTCCCTCCTCGTTGAGGTATGGTGTCCATGGCCTGCTGGTCCTCTGATATCCCCTGTGCCTCTCTGGCTACTCCATCTCACCACCTTTGCTGGCTCCTCTTCTCTGTTGATCCTCTTAATGTTGGTGTTTGTCAAGGCTCTGTTCTGGCCACCTTCTCTCCTCAGGTCACACCCACTCCAGGGAACTCATCACCTCCCCCTGCTTCACTAACCTGTGAACACTCACAATTCCCAAACCCTCAGCTCCATCGCTGACCTTTCCCTGGAGCTCCAAACCCATGCGGAGCACCAGACCATGCAGCTGACTCTCCTGACGGCATCCCTGATCTTCCTGAAGCACGTCCTGCTCAGCATGTCCAAAGTGACCTCGCCTTTGCCTGCAGGCCTACCCCTGCCTTTGTGTCCCCCTGACTGGTGAGTGGCACCATCATCCTCTGAAGTGGACCCTGGCGGCTGTACCCCAGCATCCAAGACCCCCTGCCAGCCTTTTTAAACAACAGCTTGGAGACAGAAGTTTTGGATTTAATGTGAATGGATAAAAGTGTATGATAGGTTCTTGCAGTTCTGCCAATTCATTTAACACAATAATTTTTTTTTAAACCAGCTTAATTGAGGTATAGTGCACATACCTTAAAATTCACCTATTTTAAGTATTCCATTTGATGAGTTTTAATAAATTGCAGTCATCACCACAATCCAAAAGTTCCCTTGTGCCCATTTGCAGTCAGTCCTCCCTCCCACCCCAGGCCCTAGGCAACCATCGGTCGGCTTTCTGTCGCTTGTTGTCAGTTACCGTGGAGTCAGTTCCAACTTATGGTGACCTTATGTATAACAGATCAAAACATTGCCTGGTCCTGTGCCGTCTTCCTGTTCATTGGTATGTTTGAGTCCATCGTTGTGGCTATTACTATCTCTATAGTTTTGCCTTTTGTAGAAATTTCATATAAATTGAAACATACAATATGTAGTCTTTATGTCTAGCGTCTTCCACTCAGCATAATGTTTTAGACGTTCATCCGGGTTGTTGCATGTGTCAGTACTTCATTCCTCTTTAGTGCCGAGTAATGTTCCATTTTATGGATACACCACATTTGTTTATCTGTTCAGTGGCTGCTGGGCATTTGGATTGTTTCCAGTTTGGGCTATTACGAATAACGCTGCTGTGAACATTTGCATGTAAGCCTTTTTGGGGACATGTTTTCATTTCTCTTGCATAACCTTCCTTTTCCATTTGCACCAGACCCAGATTTCTACTGAGGAGCCATGTGGTTCCAGGGAAACTGACTCTACTCACCCCCCGCCCACCACCACTCAGGGATAGAGCACATGACTCAAGCCAAGCAGATCAGTGTGTTCCATCCTCCAGGCACAGTGATTGGTTCCTAGATGAGCATGTGACATAAGCCAGCCCAATCAGATTGATTCTTATGACTCGAGCTGAAACAGCAGTCCTTCCTCATGCTGTTGATGGTGTAGTTTGTGTCGAACACTTGCAGCCATTTTGTGCACTTTAGAATGTAGCTGACACATGGAGGAGGGAAAGACTGAGAAAACAGGGCAACAGAGATGGGACCCTGATTAAACCGTGCCTGAAGTCCACCCCAATTTTGGACTTTTTCAATTATATGGACTAATCAGTTCACTTTATTGTTAAAGCCAGCTTGAGATAGCTTTTTTGTTGTTATCGTTCACAAGTCAGCAAATTGCGGCCCATAGGCAGTCTATTTTTGTACATAAAATGTTATTGGAACACAGCCATACCCATTCATTTACATGTTGATTATGGCTGCTTTGAAGGGCTGTGTGAAGCAAAACCAGTGAAGCATATATATATATGTGTGTGTATATTTTGTATATATAGAGATTTATCTCAAGGAAATGGCTCACGTTGTTGTAGAGACTGGCAAGTCCCAAGTTTGTGACCCAGATGTCAGGCTGAAGGCTTCTCCTGACTCACGTAGCTGCAGGGGCTGATGAACCCAATATTCGCAGGTAAGACGGCAAACTACCGGCTCACAGACTGTGAAGACCAACGAATCCCAAGATCGACAGGCAGTATGGCAGGCCACTGGCTCAAGTACCAAGAACCAGAGGTCAGATGATGATGAGCTGGATGCAGGATCCAGAGCGAACAAGAGCGCTTTGCCAGAAGGTCCATATATATATTAGATGCAGGCCACACCCCTGTGGAAACTCCCCTTACAACTGATGGAGTGATCACATCAGATCGCATCATGGAGGATGACTACATCATTACATAACTGCCAAACTACATCATTACATAATTGCCAAACCACTGAGAACCATGGCCCTGCCAAGTTGACACACAACCTTAACCATCACATGGTCCTTTAAGTTTGCCCACCCTGGTACAGCCACAAGCTTGTTGTTGTTAGTCTGAGCTGCGGTCAGGTAGATTTTGACTCCTGGTGAATCTATATGACAGAGTGGAACTGCCCCCGTAGAGTTTTCTAGGCTGTAATCTTTACAGGAGCAGATCACCAGGTCTTTCTGCTATGGAGCTGCTGGTTGGATTAGAACTGCCAACCTACCCATTAGCACCGAGGGCTTAATTGTTACACCACCAGGGCTCTTTAGTACTCTCTATATATATTCCCTTACCCCCAGTCACTCTGGACAGAAACCTGCGAGTCATCCCTACTCCATCCTCTACCTCATCCCCCACATCTAGTCAGTCCCCAGACTGATTTCTGTACTCTAAATGTCTTTGAATCTGTCTGCATTTCCAGCCCTGTCTGCCCGTCCTGCCTCCCCTTCTTCCCTGAGCACACGAACCAGCCCCCACTTGTGCTGACTTGTGCGCGATTTCCCAAACATGACATGCTTTGTCCCTCTCGTGGGCCTCTGTACTCCCTGTTCCTTCTGCCGCCAGTGCCCTGCCCAGCTTTGTGCACCTAGTGGACTCCTGTGTATCCTTCAAAACCCAGTCAAAGCCTCACCTCCTTTTTGATATTTCTCTAATTCTCCCAGGCTGGGTCAGGGCTTCTCTCACTCCTCAGGGCTCATGTAGGACCCTGGACTTCCTCCCAGGGCAGCTCCAGTCACCCTGGACGCGATATCAGTTTCCACATCTGCCACCTCCATCAGATTGGGGGTTCCAGGGACAGTGGCTGATTCATCTCCTTGCCCTCGGCTTGGCTCAGCTTGGGAGCCGTACACAGAGAAGGACTCAAGAAATGTGTGTTTTTGGGCCACAGTGTTCCCAGCCTTCTGCTTCTAAGCCACTGTGAGGATGCGGTAGGGCTCAAGGCCAGAAGAAGCTTGAACGTGGGAGAGAATATATATGAGTGTCTTAGAGCTGCTGTAACACAGGACCATGAATCAAGAGGCTGAAACAACAGACTTAATGTCTCATAGATCTGGAGGCTAGGAGTCCAAAATCAAGGTGGCTGGCAAGGCCATGCTCCCCGAAGGGGAGGACCCTTCCTTGTCTCTTGCAGCTTCCAGTGGGTTGCTGGCCGTCCCCATGTTCCCCGGCCTACATACACATCACTCCCACCTGCCTCCATCGTACAGGGCCTTCTCTGTCTGTATCTCTTCTCTTCTAAGGACAGCAGTCATATTGGATTAGGGCTCACCTTACTCCGGTATGGCTCCGTCTTTGCTTTCTTACATCTGCAAAGACCCTGTTTCCAGAAACAGTCACATTTACAGGTACAGGGGTTAGAACGCCACTGTATCTTTTTGGTGGACATGATTCATCCCATATGGATAGTTGTGGAACGTCTGGGCTCAGTGTTAATGAGGCAGGGGTGGAAGGACTGGATTACTGGGCTGTTGAAGCCCAAAGCCCCAAGGCAGGAGGGCCTTCGGGAAGTGCAGAGAACTGCCTCGCAGGAAGGACAAAATGAACCATGGCTTGGAGAACGACTCAGAGAAAGGAAAAGTAGGGCAGGTGAGAGCGGGCCATTGCGGCAGGCCCTGAGGGTGCTGAATAGAAAATGGGGAGATTACTGAAAGTGTCATAAAAATGACCTTCTGTGGCCTCCCAAAGTCAGCAAGCAGAGAGAAGACCAGATAGTCCACGAGGGGCAGCTGGGTCCTAGCAGAGCTGCCGGAAAGTTTAGGGACTTATAGGACTGGCCCATTGGAGGGTTTAGGGAACATCTGACTTGCAAGTCTTCTACTGGAAATAAATTTGGCAGCAGCTATCTGGGTCCTGGGTGAACCTCCCCAGGAAGCAGCTCTGGAGGACTCCGGTGGGGCCCTGGGCTGGAGGAGGCAGAGCCAGCTCTGCCCCCTGCTCCTGTGAGTCTTGGCCTGTGCATCTCAGGACTTAGGGCTATGGCCACACTGTACTCATTCTGGAAGTGATGTTAATGAGAATCCAGTGCACAGGAGAACAGAAGCTATTCCCTGCCAGCCTCCCTCATAGGGCTGTAGTGAGGTGCAAAGGACAGTGGGTGTGGAAGTGCCTTGCAAACTGAAGTGCAATGACACCATGTCATTATCCCCTCCTTCATAAAGCCTTCCTGGACTCCTTCAGCTGAGTTAGTCACCCTGTCCTTGTGGCTCCCACAGACTGTATATAAACCTCATTCCCATACCATCTGCTCTGTTGAAGATCTTGATGTACAGGGTGGGGTCTGCCTCCCCCACCAGACCATGAGCTCCTTCAGTGTTGGTCTCATGCCCTCTACATTGGAGTTTGGCAACTATCTCTTGAATGACCTTGAAACAGTTAACTGGAGGATGGCAGGTGCCTCAGTTATAAAACCAGGAGCTGAGTGGTAGGTGGTAGAAATCTTTCTAATGAAAGGACACAATGCCTTGTGAATTGTGGCTCATACAGTATAAACATCCTGGAAGTATAGACTCGGGGTTGCAAACGCTAAAATCTGCCCCATCCTCTGTTGTCCTGTAGGGTAGCCACTAGCCACGTGTGGCTATTTAAATTTAAATCAAATCAAATAAAAAACTGAGTTCTTTAATTGAATTAATCACACTTGGAGTGCTTGAAAGCTACCCTATCGGATTATGCAGATTAGAACATTTCCATCATTGCAGACAGTTCTCTAGGACGGCACCCCTCAGTACATTGAAAGTTCATGTCTATGTGTTGTCTTAGACCGTGACAATTTTGGGGGGCTTTTGGGGAGCTTCTGAGATTTAGGGGGAGAGTCTGACCAACCTGAGTTTGAGTCCCTGCTTGCCACTTACTTGTTGTGCAGCCTCAGTGTCCTCGCCTGCAGAATGGGCGACCATACAGCCATGCAGAGTTAATGAGAGTTAGAGGAGAGAGATGATGTAAAGGGCTCTCAGCTGGTACTCAGTGGAAGGAGCTGGAATTAGTAACAGGTGGTGTTGCTAGAGCTGTGAGAGAGTGAACAGGCCACATGGGTCAGAAACCCTAGTTCACCTTTTGGAGGGGAAGCCTCCAGCTCTTGGAGCTTGGAACTCAACTGCTTATCCCCTTCAAACTGGGGCAAGGCATGCTGGGAGCCTATCTAGGCCCTGGGGGCTGGTCTGGGGCAGGGTCCAGTGGTGTGACTGGCTAGGGACAATCAGTGAGAGAGGCTGGGCTAATGCTGGTGAGGCTGGAACTGGCCGGAGCCTGGGGGGCAGGGACCAGTGCAGTCCCACTGAACCTGGGCAGGAACAATAGAACTCCAGAGCCTGCCTGCTGCTGAGGAGGAGGCTTTGCAGTCAAGGTTATTGTGCATCTTCTCTGTGTAGAATTCTCCACTGTCTACCAGTTGACTGGAGGGCATTAATGATCTTGGCAGTAATGGCAGCTGTATTTATTGGACATTTTCATTATACCAGCACCATGCTAAGGGATGTAATATGTTATGCATTAACTCCTTGAATCCTCACAACAACCTTTGTAATAGGCATTTTAGCATTCCCATTATAGAGACCGAGAACACTGAGCTCATTTGCCTAAGGTCACATAGTGTGAAGTGATGGAACTGTGATCTGACCCCAGCTCCAGAGCCCATGTTTTAGATAAAGTCCAAACTCCTCAGCGTGGTCCAGAAGGCCCTTGGGGAGCTGTCCTCAGTCTGTCCTTCAATCTTCAACTCCATCACTTCCCCACTAGTCTAGTCAAGTCCCTCAGACACCCCAAGTACCCTTGATTATAGCTGGACCTAGATGCCCTCCTACTTCCCTTCTACCCTCCACAGATTCCTGTTCACCTCCCGACCCAGTTCTGATGTGAGCATCTTGAGGCAAGGACTGGGTCTAGTTCATTTTTGTGTCATGATGTCCAGCGCGTGGCTTGGAGCATTAGAGGTCTTGGTAAATTGTAAATGGTGGATTGGTGGGTGGATAGATGATGAGTGAGGGTGGTGGGTGGAGCGGATGCATGGTCAAGGGATGGATAGATTGATAGCGGATGGTTGGCAAAGTGGTGGATGAATGGGTGTGAGGGTGGATGGATGAGTGGATAGGTGGGTGGGCAGGTGGGAGCTATGTGGACAGGTGGGAGCTGTGTAGGGAGGAGTTGAATCTGCTCTGCTGCAGGTAGAGGGCACAAAGGGTACTGTAGGGAGACCTGGGGAAGACAGAGCCAACCTGGCATCTTCTGATGCCTGGGCCACCAGGAAGGGGAGGAGGGGCAGTGGACACTGAGAAGTGGGGCCTGCCTGGTGTAGAAATTTCCCGCGCATGTGTACGCGCAAGGGAATTCCAGTCTGGTTGCCAGAATGAGAAAAGGTTACCAGGTAATGACATCAAGTTCTCCTGGAAATACTTCTTGTGATGCAAGGGGCTATTTCAGTCCCTGGAGACTGTCAGGGAGAGAATGGAGGGGCAGCTGGCCCACTGCTTCTGGGACATCCCTGCACAGAGGCAGGAGACACCCCTCCGCCACCACCACATTGTGGCACGAGAGACTCTCTGGAAGGATCGAGGGGTGGAAAGAGCATGGTATTTGGCTGAGGAAGAGCTGGGCCCATATCTGTCCATTACATACCAGTTTTATGATCTCAAGCAAGTCCCTTCGCCTCTTTGAGCCTCTTTTTCTCATCTGGAAAATGAGGGTACAAATAAATACCCCAAAGGTCTGTTGTGAAAACAAAACTGAGATAATATCTGTATTTTTGGGCACCTACTGTATGCCAGGAGCTGTGGGGTTGGGAATACAGCAGAAGACAAGGCCGTCATTGTCCCTGCCCCTAGGGAGCGCATGTTTAATAAACAATGACACAAAATAATTGCAGCTTACTAGGTGCCCAGGGTTTGGGAGAATTCTGGGGAAATCTGGGAGTTGTGTCACCTCCTGTCTCTGGGCCTCAGTGGTTTCATCTGAGAACTGGCATCAATGCGGCTGCCTTGTCTGCTATTAGTAGTTAAGATGTGGGGGTGTAGCAAGCCCCCAGTGCATGGGGGCACTCAGTAAATGCTGCTTTTTAAAACTATTTCTCCATTTCAGTTCACCCCACAAATACCTACTCAGCTAAAAGATTCCAAGTAAATCCATTTTGTAAATTGAATTTTTGTACGTCAAATACCATTTTAAGCAGGACTGGGGTGGCAAAGGTGCGTAGTTCATTATTTGAGGAGCCCGAGTTTAATTCTTTTGAAAAGCCCCGTTTGGTTTATTTTTTGAGTCACTGAGGATTTTGACTTTTCAAGAGTGCAGAGCGAGGGAATCATTCTTTCTCCTATTTGTTCTAACGTGTTTTTGAAAAGATCCTTCTAACAGCTGTACAAGACAGACAGAGGGGGCAGCAGGGTGCTCAGCGTGGAGGCTGGGTAGTGGTCTGGACAAGAGATGGTGGTGCCCCGAGAGGGGCGACTCTGGGCATAAAGAGAAGGGGATTTGAAGTGTGTTTAGGAGACTTATAGTATGGTGAAAAGATACAACCCTGACTCACACCTTTCTTGGCTTTAAACCATTCAGCGTTCCCTTGTTCTGTCCAAACGACTGCTTCTTGATCTATTTACAGGTTCCACATGAACACAATTAAGTATTCCGGAATTCCCATTCTTCGCAATGTCATCCATAATTTGTTATGATCCACACAGTCGAATGCCTTTGCATAGTCAAGCAAGCACAGGTAAACATGTTTCTGGTATTCTCTGCTTTCAGCCAAGATCCATCTGATATCAGCAGTGATATTCCTGGTTCCATGTCCTCTTCTGAATCTGGCTTAAATTTCTGGCAGCTCCCTATCGATGTACTGCTGCAGCCACTTTTGAATAATCTTCAGCAAAATTGTGCTTGGTGGGTGATATTAGTGATATTGTTTGATAATTTCCACATTCAGTTGGATCACCTTCCTTGGGAATAGGTATAAATACGGATCTCTTCCAGTCAGTTGGCCAGGTAGCTGTCTTCCAAGTTTCTTAGCATAGACGAGTGAGCACTTCCAGCACTCATCCGTTTGTTGAAACATCTCAGTTGGTATTCCATCAATTCCTGGAGCCTTGTTTTTCACCAGTGCCTTCAGTGTAGCTTGTACTTCTTCCTTCAGTACCATCAGTTCCTGATCATATGCTGCCTCCTGAAATGGTTGAACATTTACCAGTTATTTTTGGTGTAGTGACTCTGTATTCCTTCCATCTTTTGATGCTTCCTGCGTCGTTTAATATTTTCCCCATAGAATCCTTCGATATTGCAGCTCGAGGCTTGAATTTTTTCTGCGGTTCCTTCAGTTTGAGAAATGCCAAGCATGTTCTTCCCTTTTGGTTTTCTATCTCCAGGTATTTGCTCATGTTATTTATAATACTTTACTTTGTCTTCTCGAGCTGCTCTTTGGAAGCTTCTGTTCAGCTCTTTTACTTCATTATTTCTTCCTTTTGCTTTAGCTACTCAACGTACAAGAGCAAGTTTCAGAGCCTCTTCTGACATCCATCTTGATCTTTTCTTCCTTTCCTGTCTTTTAAATGATCTCTTGCTTTCTTCATGTCTGATGTCCTTGATGTCATTCCACAATTCATCTGGTCCTCAGTCATGAGGAACCTGTACATAGATCAAGAGGCAGTCGTTTGAACAGAACAAGGGGATACTGTGTGGTTTAAAGTCAGGAAAGGTGTGTGTCAGGGTTGTATCCTTTCACCATACCTATTCAGTCTGTATGCTGAGAAAATAATCCGAGAAGCTGAACTATATGAAGAAGAACACGGCATCAGGTTTAGAGGAAGACTCATTAACAACTTTCAAAATGCAGATGACACAACCTTGCTTGCTGAAAGTGAAGAGGACTTGAAGCACTTACTGATAAAGATGAAAGACCACAGCCTTCACTATGGATTACACCTCAACATAAACAAAAATCCTCACAACTGGGCCAGTAAGCCACATCACAATCACAATAACTGGGGAAAAGACTGAAGTTGTCAAGAATTTCATTTTACTTGAATCCACAATCAACACCCAGGGAAGCAGCAGTCAAGAAATCAAATGACTCATTGCATTAGGCAAATCTGCTGCAAAAGACCTCTTTAAAGTGTTAAAAAGCAAAGGTGTCACCTTGAAGACTAAGGTCTGCTTGACCCAAGCCATGGTGTTTTCAGTTTCCTCATATGCATGCAAAAACTGGGCAATGAATAAGGAAGATCAAAAAAGAATTGGTGCCTTTGAATTATGGTGTTGGTGAAGAATGTTGAACATACCATGGGTTGCCAAAAGAACGAACAGATTGGTCTTGGAAGAAATACAGCCAGAATGTTCCTTAGAAGCAAGGTTGGTGAAACTACGTCTCACATACTTTGTACGTGTTATCAGGAGGGACCAGTCCCTGGAGAAGGAGTTCATGCTTGGTAAAGTAGAGGGTCATCAAAAAAGAGGAAGACCCTCAACAAGATGGATTGACACAGTGGCAACAGTGGGCCCAAGGTAGCAACAACTGTGAGAATGGTTCAGGACTGGGCAGTGTCGATGACACCTAACAACAACAACTAGGAGACTTAAATATGTGTATGTTTTAAAAACCCATTGCTGTTAAGGCAATTCCAACTCATGGCAATCCCATGTGTTACAGAACAGAACTGCTCCGTAGGGTTTTTTTGGTTGTAATCATTACAGAAGCAGATCTCCAGGCCTTTGTTCCGTGGCACCACTGAGAGGTTCAAACTGTCAACCTCTAAGTTCGTAGACGTGGGCAAACCATTTGCACCATCCAGGGACTGTAAATATATATAGGAGAAAACAATTTAGCGGTTCTTCAAAAAGTTAAACATAGAGTTACCATATAACCCAGCAATTCCACACCTAGGTATATACCCAAGAAAAGGAAAACATATGTCCCCATAGAAACTTGTACATGAATGTTGTAACAGCATTATTCACAACAGCCGAAAGGTAGAAACAACCCAAATTCTATCAGCTGATGAATGGATAACCAAAATGTGGTATAGCTATACAATGGAGTATTATTAAGTCATGAAAGGGAATGAAGTACTGATATGTGCCACGGCCTGGATGAACCTTGAGAACACTATGCTGAGTGAAAGAAGCCAGTCACAAAATGCCACATATTGTATGATTCTGTTTCTATGAAATGTCCAGAGTAGGCAAACCCATAGAGACAGAAGGTAGGTTAGTGGTTGTCAGGGGCTGAGGGAAGGGGAGATGGGAGTGACTGCTTAACGGGTACACCTTAGGGTACTCCTGAGAAAGTGTGGGAAGTAGAGAGAGGTAGAGGTTACATAACAGGCTGAATGCACTAAATGCCGCTGAGTGGTGCACTTTCAAATGGTTAACTGTGTGTTTTGTGAATTCTACCCAGTTAAAAAAAAAAAAGGTCGGAGGTCTCAGGTTTTACATGTGGGGGTAGGCGAGAGCGTAGGAGGAAGGGGCCTGGGAGCCTCCTGGCTTCTTGGTCACTGAAGAGGGTGGATAATACCGGACGAGGACGTGGTCTTGGGGGCCTGGACACGTGGAGTGTGAGGTGTGTACCAGGTGGGCAGACAGAGCTGTCTGGGAGGAATTTAGCTAGTTGGACCCAGAGCTCTGAGGAGCGATCTGGGCTGGAGAGAGACGTCACATCTGTGACAGGCAATGAGGGGAAAGCCGGAGCTCATGATAATTGGTCAATAAATATTTAATCAGCATCAGAAATATCTGTTGAATGAAATACTCACTGAGGACTTCTACCCCCATGTGACAGGCACTGTGCTAGGTGCTGGGGATATGGCAATGAACCAAACAGATGAAAGTCCCTGTCCTCGAGGGAGTGATTTAGCGGGAGGGGCAGGCAATAATCAGGATGCATTACTCAGTTCCATATACTGTTACACAGTGATCATGCTAAGGAGAACAGTGAAGCCGGGAGGGAGGAGGGACTGGGAATGTTAGGTGGAGTGGCTGGGGACGCGTGATATCAGAAGACAGGTAGATAGCACTCATGTGAATGGGACTATTCCAAGTGTTTTACGTGTAAGAATTCATTTAAACCTCACGACAATCATAGAGTGCTGTTATTACCCCCATTTTGGAGGTGAATGACTGAGCCACAGAGAGGTTCAGAAACTTGCCCTAGATCACTCAGCTCCATAACTGGCAGAGCCTAAATTTTTACCTAGAGTCCATGTTCTTAAGAGTCTTAACTGCTGTGCTGAACTGCCTCTCATTGAAAAAGTCGAGTCTGAGCGAAGACCTGAAGGTGGCAAGGGGGTGAGGCCTATGGACACCTGGGGGATGAATGTTCCAGAGAGAGGAAGAGCATGTGAAAGGCCCTCAGGCAGGAGAATACCTGGCATATTTGAGGTACACCAAGGAGGCCAGTGTAGCTGGGAGACGGAGTGAGCAGAGAGTGAAGGGAGAGAACTGGAGAGGTGGTGGAGGGGCCACCTGTGGCATCTGTAAGGCTGTCAGGGGGCCATGGAAGGCTTAGAGCAGAGGAGGGGCAGGGTGTAACTTACATTCTAACCTGAGGCCTCTGACCGCTGTGTGGGGAGCAAGGGCAGGAGCAAGGAGACCAGTGAGGACAGGAATGATCCAGGTGAGATGTGGTGGCTCTGTCCACAGTGATGACAGCAGCACAGGTGGGGGGAAGTGATCAGCTTGTTGATAGATTGTGACGGTGGATCCAGTAGGAGTTGCTGATGGCTTGGATCTGGTGGGTGGCAGAAAGAGAAGCATCAAGGATAACTCTGGGGTTTGGACCTGAGTGGCTTGAAGGATAGGGTTCCATCTACAGAGATGGGGATGGCTGTGGGAGGAGCCATGAAGTGCTTTCAGCATCCACTCTCCTTTTTAATGCCCTGCTGCTCTCTGAGGGATACTCAGGTGGTTACGTGACTTGCCCAGGATCTCTCGGCTGGAACATGGTGGAGCCAGCACTGGAAACTAAGTCTACATCACAGGGTTTAGAATTTTGATTTGTTCATTCAGTTGGCACATGTTTCTGATGCGACTGCTGTGTTGATGAATGATGATAAACAAACCCAACATGCACCCTGCCCTCGTGGAGCTCCTGGTCTGATGGAGGAGGCAGCATTAACCAATGATTGCAGAAATTATTACCTCACATCAGTGTGATAAGTGACGAGAAGGAGAAACTGAGGAGACCTAGGAGCCGGTAACGGGGCTCCTGACCTAGCTGGGGGGTCAGGGATGGCTTCCTGGAGGAGGTGAGCATGCAGTGTAAAGGCTGCTTGGATCGAAGGTCTTGAGGGATCCTGATGGGGTGGGGTTGAGGAACTTCTTGGGAAAATACTGCCTGGTTTCCCAGGTCACAGCTGAAGACCCCAACGGGGTCACAGGCTCCCAGAGAATGGCTGCCCCTACTGGCAAATTGGCAGAATCTTTTTTTTAGTGTTGGATTTTTAAAAACCTTTATTGAGATATAATCCACGTACCATACAATTCACCCATTTACAGTACACAGTTCAGTGGTTTCTAGTTTATTCACGGAGTTGTGCATCCATCACCACAGTCAATTTTAGAACATTTTTTTTTATCACCCCAAAGAGAAACCCCACGCCCCTTGGCCATCATCCTCTTCGCCCCCAGCCTCCCCACCTGGCAGCCCTAGGCAACTGCTAATCTTCTTTCTGTCTCTATAGATTTGTCTGTCCTGGACATTTCCTATAAATGGAATCATCCAATATGTAGCCTTTTGTGACTGCCTTTCACTTTGCATCATGTTTTCAGGGCTCATCCATGTGAAGTTGCAGCGTCTTAAACGCCATCATGGATCTAGGAGGCTGTCTTTCCTGCCTCCTGCAGGCTTACAGGACAGGGAATGGGGGATTCGGGAGGATGACAGACTTGCTCCAGCCCTTCAGCAAGGAAGTGGGCGGAGGCGGCGGTTCAGGGGGTACTCCAAGGCAGGACCGCGAACGCCCAGACCAGCCCCGCTCCACTGTCCCCGTGTGCCATGCACAGGATGCCTCACTCTGCTGTCCCCTTTTCCATCAGTTTTGGGCTCCAGGCGAATTGGTTAAAAGTGACACCTTCTTCCAGAATGTGTTCTCCCCGGCCCTGGTTTTTCATGCGCTGGAAGTTTTCACGCCCCGCCCGTGGTGCATCTTGAAATCTTTTATGTGTCTTTAGGAATTTGTGTCCATTAATTCAGAATGTTTTGGAGTTTGGTATCTTCTTTTCCTACATCTTAAAAAAACACTTTTTATTTGGACTGTTATGCCTGTTTTTTTGGTTGGTGATGTTCTCGCTGGGGGAGGCGGGGCAGCATCCAAGTTAAATGCTGGGCTCTGAAGTCGGGTGCCCAGGCTCCAGGTCTTGTCCTGCCTCTTCCTAGGCGTGTGCCCGGGGTAATTGCTGAAGCTGCCTGTACCTCAGTTTCTCCCTTTGTAAAGTAGGGGTAATGCTGTGGGACTGTAGAAAGGGGGAAGTGAGATGAAGCACGTGACGGACTTGGTACAAAGTGGGCACTTGATATGTGGGAGGTTTCGGTTCTTGATCAGACCCTCAGGAGAGGTTGTGGGAGCTTCCCAGGGCCTTGGGAGAACCAGGTGAGATAAGTAACTCCCTGGCCACACCATTGTATACTTCTTTTTCCCTGTTCCTACAGTGAATTGACTGTGTCCTTCCTCTCCCAGAAGCCCTGGTAGCTAGTGGTTAAGAGCTCGGCCGCTAACCAAAAGGCTGGCAGTTCAAATCTACCAGGCACTCCTTGGAAACCCTATGGGGCAGTTCTACTCTGTCCTTTAGGGTCGCTGTGAGCTACGGCAATGGGTTTGGGTTTTCTGTTTGTTTGTTTGTTTCCTCTCCTAGGCTGAGAGGTGGAAAACCTGAGATCAGATCCCAGCCTAACCATTTGGCTCTGTGCCCTGAGTTAACTCAGGTTCCTTTCTGTGTCTCAGTTTCTTCACGTGTAAAATGGCGGGGGAAGTGCAGGAGGAGAGTGTCCACTGAGGCCCCCAAGGCAGCCAGGAGGCTCCTGTGGTTCTGTGGAGCAGAGGGAGTGGTAGAGCGGAGCAGCGGTGGGGTGGAGGGGAGCAGCGGTGGGATGGAGGGGCCTTTTTCTTTTCCCAGGAGAGCCTGGTCTCTGCTGATGTAAAGATCTAAGCAGGAGCAATGGCACCTGTTTGGGGGAGGTGGGTGGAGAGGGACACCTGGCTTCCCTTTGCCTCTGGCACAAGACGTGTTACGTGGGAAGTGGGTGGAGGCAGTGCTGCTGTGAAGGGCTCCTGCTCTGTGTGCAGGGGACTGCACAGGGCCTCTTTGAAGGGTCTTGATTAAGCACTTTTATGTGCCAGGGATTTTACCTGCATTTTCTTCTTAATCCTCGCAGTAGCTCTCAGAGGAGGCACTCTTGTTTCCATTTGACAGATGGGGAAACTGAGGCTCAGAAAGGCAGAGCTGCCTTGCCTGTTGTGACCCGCTGAATGAGGGGCTGAGCTGGGATTCAAACTCAGGACTGTCTGACTCCAGCCCCATTCCTAACTGCCCCCCATCCAGGGAAAGGGAAGAGAAACAAGACAGGGAGCAGCAGCAGCAGCAGCATCGACGTTCTAACGATCAGAGCCTTTGGAACCCCACTTTCCGGCTGCTGTGGAGATTCTGTGGGTGGTGGGAAAGGCATCGTAAATATGCATGACATGCAAATATGGCTCTTAAAAAACAATGAGGGGGCCCACATGAGTCGGGATGCCAGAGTGCTTTGAAAAATGTAATGTTGTACAAACACTTGGGTTTCTATGACGATTGCTCCCTGTTGTCCTCCTCCCATGCATCCCCAGGGCGTGGTCGAGGGGGCTTAGGATGGAGGGCTTATCCTGGACACCTCCTAATTGCCATTCTCCCCCATCCCTGCAGGCATCTGTGACCTTGTGAGCAGCACCTCCCCCTGCCAGGTACCTGGTGGCCCTGTGCGTGACCAGGACCCGTAGCCTGACAGCCCCAGGCCCTGGCAGGGCCCCGTCTCACGCTGCTTCCTGCCAGCACCTCTGACACGTTCCCAGAGGGATGAATGTGCCAGCCCTCAGTCTAGTGCCTGCTCCCGAGGTGACGCCTGCTGATTCCCGACTGGCTCCCGGTTTTCCTCTGCGTGTAGCTCCCTGGTTGGTAAGTGACTGCATCCGCAGGCCTGGGCACATGGGAATCAGAGCTCTTCACACGCCCATCCATGCTTGGCGCAATTGGGAAATGCCCAGCCTCCTGGCGAGCAGCACCCACGTGCTGGCAGAGGACCTCAGTGAGAGCTTCCGTATGACTGGGTACACTTTATAGTTTTCCTGCTTGTCTTATCTAGTCCTCCCAACAAGAGGTGGGCACAGTGATTGTGTCCATTTTCCAAAGGAGGAAACAGCTTCAGAGAGGGGAAGCCACTTGCCTAAGGATGCACAGCAAGCCCAGCTCTGTTCAACTCAAAGGCCAGCCCTTGCCACACCCAGGGGGCTAGGGCGGTTTGGTGAGTGCAGACTCAGAAAAGGAAGGGGAGCATGAGCCATGTTGGAGGCCAAGGAACCTCCCGGGCCCCCAGGGTAGGCAAGTAGGACCTTCCTAGTGGCTAAAGGGGACTATCAGAGTACCTTAGTCTTGGGGGCCCCTGTTGTTCCTTCCCTCTCCAGCCCGTTTCACCAGTTCTCTTCCACCGCTCATGTTGCCTAGCCCCCTGGCCACAGAGGTGGTGCTGGGCCTGGCAGCTCCTCTGATGTCCATCTGTCTCTCCCATACCACTCAACTCAAGGTCAAAGCCTCGTTCCATCATGCTTCCCACAGTAACAATCCCAACACAGGAGCCACCACCTTGCATCCCTTGGTGTTAGCCGCAGAGCTTGGCGGCTCCCCATGTCATCTCATCCTCATGTTTGCCTCCTAGAACCGTGCTGGCATGACTAGTCAAAGATGAGGAAACTGAGGCTCAGCCAGGCCTAGTGGCTTCCCAGAGTCACCCAGCCACAACTCGGCATGACATGGGTCCTCTGGATTAAGATCTGCCACCTTTTCTGGCCTCAGGTCCTCAAGGGTTGTGTTCCCCACTGGTCAGCTAGCAGTTGGCCTTGGCACCTGGCACAGAGGAGGCACCCAATAAATTGTTATAGGAGAAAGGGAAGAGGGAAAGAAGGAGGGAAGGCCCTCTCACATCCCTCGACCCAGACACCAGCAAGACTCAAGAGCCAGTTGGCTTTTGGGCCAGCTGCTGGTCCCTGCTGACTCTCAGAGCACTGGTGGGGAGCTCAGATCCTCAGCCGGTAGGCCAGCCCCTCTGGTCTCAATTTCCTCATCTGCGAACATCTGCCCAGCCTCCTGGTGGGATGGTTATGAGAAGAGAAAGGACTCGTAAATATGTATAATATGCAAATACCACAGGATAATAAAAAACCTGTGAAGTTCGCTGTAGACAACGTATGTAGAAGTGCTTCTTAGAGAACGAGAGGCGGTACACTCGCGTGGTGCCAGCCTTGTTCTTAATAACTGTGAAAAGGGCCCCATTAATTAGCTGCCCCCCAACCCGGCTCCCCCACCTGGCCGGCAGCCTGTCATAGGGACCGCAGACAGCTGTTGGACTTCACTGAGAAGCTGTCATGGGAGAAGCAGTGATAAGGACGTCTCGGTCTGAGGGATGTATCTCTGGGACTTACTCATTTGCAAGCATTCCTGGTCCTGCCCAAGGAATGCCTGGGCTCCAGGTCCTCCCCAGGGACTAAATGTGTAGCAGGAGCAGCCTGATACACAGTGAACATTTCCTGAGTGATTACTGTGCGCCTGGCATTGCACTAAGTGCCTCACTTTCTTCATCACCTCACTGCACTCCTGATGGCCCTGTGGGAGGTGATGGAGAGACAGGGGCATGGACCCTGGGGAGAGGGCTCATCCTTCAAGAGCCCAGTCTTTCCTAACAATGCTGCCATTCAGTGCCCACCCCCCCGTCCAGGGCCAGGCAAGCCAAAGGCACAGAGTGTGGCCACTGAGAAGGCAGCGTCACTGACAGCCCTGGCGTGTGTGGCCTAGTGATGGAAAGCGAGATTCGTTGGCACGAGCTGAGAGAGCAGCCATCAGCATTGCTCGGAAAGATGGGGGCCCAAGCAGCAGCGAGGGAGGTGTTACTGCTGCTGTTTTCCTAACAAGCTGGTTATTTAAAGAACAGGCTGCACTAAGGCTGGGAAATCAGATGGGGCATCTCTATGCCTAGGGCAGAGGGGCCTAGAGGCCTGGTGTCCCCAAGGGTGGGATGGTGTCACCGAGGGTGGTGAGACCTGGGAGCCTGGCCACTGCAGGCAGAGTGATCACACATTCATTCGTTCATTTTTCATCCATTTAGTATTATTATTAGGGAGCCCTGGTGATGCAGTGCTTAAGCACTTGGCTGCTAACTGAAAGGTCTGCAGTTCGAACTCATTAGCCACCCTACGGGAGAAAAGACCTGGCAATCTGCTCCTATAAATGTTTCATCCTAGGAAACCTTATGGGGCAGTTTTACTCTGTCCTACAGGGTCACTATGAGTCGGAATCGACTCGACGGCACTGGGTTTGGTTTTTTTGTTTGTTTGTTTTATAGGGTCACCCTGAGTAGAAATTGACTCAACAGCACACGACAACATTATTATTATTATTATTAATAACAACACCATAGAAGTCTGGGAAGAGATTACCTTTGTAGGAGGGGCATGTGAGGGAGCTTCCAAGGAGCTGGATGTATTCTATTTCTTGATCTGGGTGGTGATTACACAGCTTTGTGATAATTCATTGCACTAAACAAATTTGTTCTCTCCGCTTTTCTCAATGCGCTGTATTTCATGATGAAAAGGCTAAAAAGCAATGATACCAATAATAGCTAATATTTATTGAGTACTTACTAAATGCCAGGCTCTTTGCTAAGCCTTTTACTTTACCTCGTTGAAGCCTTGCTGATTCCATTATTTTACAGAGGAGGAAAACCGGGCTTAGAGAGGCAAAGCTATTGCCATGTCATCAAAGAGCTCTCAGGTGGTGGAGGTGGGATTAGATAGGCCGGCTCAAGCGCCATCACCGCCCTGTGCTATGTCTCTTTACACTCGAAGTATGCAAGGATCAGGGGCCACCAAGTTCCCCCCAAAAGTCAGAGCATTTCTCCAGTTGTTCTTCAGACGTCTGTCTGTACCTGGTGCGCTTTTAGGGTGCAGTCAGGGAGGCCAGGCAGGTGTCTCTGGTCTTAAGCAGCAGGTGAGGGATCTGACGAGTCTGGCCTGAGGTCCCAGCGGAGCACTGAGCCGTTTGACGTGTTGAAGGATAAGAATCAGACATTCCCAGGGACAGCCCAGGGAAGGGGCCAGGGTACACTCAGGTCTCATTCAAAATTAAGAGGTCATTCATGTGAGATGGGGTCAGGCCCAGTCTCTGAATTAACTGGTTGTGGAGCCAGCTGCCATTTCCTGAGGACCTACTATGTGCCAAGCACATCCATTATCTTCATTAATCCTCACAGCAGCCCTGTGAGATCAGTGATATTGGCCCCATTTTACAAATGAGAGAGCTGAGGCCTTGAAAGGGGAAATGACTGGCCCAAGGCCACATAGCCAGTGAGTGGTGGAGCCACCCTGTCCAGCTTTTTCAGACTCCAGCGCCCCATATGCCATGCATGCAGCAAGCACTTCTCAGTGCTCCCAGAAGGGCAGGCACCTGGGCATAGAAGCTCCGAGCAGCCTGGACTGGACTTGAGTTCGGAGATGGATCTGTGGGGACGTGGCATAGAGGGTGGGCATGGCCGAGGGCTTCTCTGAGTCCTGAAGATAAGGCACTAGCCCCAGAAGTATTCCCACACTCCAAAGACATTAATTGAGTGCTAGTTCGCTGCTGGTCTAGGTCCCTCACAGAGCACATAGTCTCAGGTAAGGACAGATAGTGTATGATCACCCAAATAAACCAACTGAAGAAGAGGCTGCATTAGTGCAGTGAGGCTGTAAAGATTAACAGGGGGAGGGGGCTGCATTGCATGGGACAGTCCAAGATGGCCTTTCTAAGGCGGTGGCATTTGAGCTGAGACCCAAAGGATGCTTCAGACCCAGCTGTGCTGGAGGGTATTCATTGTAGTGTTGTTGACAGTAGCAGGAAAGTTGAGAACAACCCCTTTGTCCATCACCAGTTGTTTGTGCCGTTGAGTAGATTCCAACTCACAGCAACCTGGTAGGACAGGGTAGAACTGCCCCATAGGGTTTCCTAGGCATTAGTGTTTACGGGAGCAGATCACCAGATCTTTTCTTACGTAGAGCTGCTGGTAGGTTCAAACTGCCGACCTTTTGGTTAGCAGCTGAGCCGTTAGTCCTTGCACCACGGGGCCTCCTTCCATCACCAGGGGACTAGTTAAATCCACTTTACTGCAGTGTACAGTGATGTCCTCTGCAGCTATCAGAAACAGGGCTGTGGATCTAAATTTATTGCTGCAGAAAGAAGTTTGTAGTGTGTTATTGAGTTAAAAAAAGAAAGCAAAGAGGTTATAAACAGCATGGGCAGCATGATATAATCGTGTGTATCTGAAAACCATTCGTGGTAGCTCCTTCTGAGGAGCAGGACTCTGGGTGGTCTTTGCTGTCTTCTTACTTTCCTGGATTTGGGGTCCTTCCTGAAGGTTAAGACTTAGGGAGAGGAATGGGGAATTTTAGGGCCTCCACAGTCCTGCCTGGGCCAGTTCTCCTCTCCTTCCACCTACCCCAATAAAATGAAATAAGGCATGGCTTTGAGAGTCAGCAGCTCTGGATCATACCTGAGCTCCACCACTTCTTGCCTGTGTGGCCTTGGACAAATCACTGGCCCTCTCTGAGGCTGAGTTTTCTCTTCTGTGAGACAGAGACAATAATATTATCAGTGGGTGGTTGTAGGGCTTCAGTGAGTTAAAACATGCAGAGGGCTGGACCAATACCAGTGTTGCATCACTGGGGGTGATGCTGTCACCTCTACAGCCTGAGGTGATACCTATTGTGTGCTCATCACATTATGCTGGGGCTCTCAGTAATGCATGCCCCAGCTCTGGGTCCCTAGGGTCGCCTCTCCCCTGGGTCACTGAGTCAGACCAGGTCGGGGGATAAGGCCCAGGGAGCTGGACAGCTTGACTGGGTACCTACCCCAGCCACACCCTCACCCACTCAAGCCTTGGCTACCTCCGTACCAGCTCACTCACATCTGCCAATGAGCACTCACGCCTGAGACACTGTGATGGGACTCTCTTGCCTTTTTTTTTTTTTCTCCCAACCACTAAACATGTCCGGGAAGACAGCTACTACCTTACAGACACTCAGAATCTTAGCACCTTCAATCGCAGGCATGGAAACCTACGTTGGTGAAGTCAAACTCTTAGAATCATGGGATCTTAGTCATAAGTAATCTGGCAAGTGCAGACATATGCATTTTACAAGTACGTTTACTGTGCCTTTCTTGATGATGGTGATAAATTAGAAACTACTCAATTATCTATCAGTCAGAGGCAGTTACATAAATTTCGGTCCAGTCCGACAGCGGTGTTCACTGCACCTGAGAGACACACTGCCGTGGATCTGTACTTGTTGACATGGAAACATGTCCGTGGCACATTGTTAAGGGGAAAATAGGTTGCAAAATGGCACGTATTGTATGAGCTCATCTCTGTTAAGAAAAAAGTGTATAAATGTGTACATGCTCCTGCCTAGAGAAACACCCAGAAGGATAGCCACTAAACCCTTCATAGATATTTCCTCTGGATGGTGAGATGTGGGTGCGCTCTATCCTTTCCTTTTTGCTTGTATCATTCGGGGTCTTTTCAGATACAAGTGATAGAAAACCCAGCCCAAACTGGTTTAAACAAAACTGGGATTTAATGGAACATAGCTGTAACATTCAGAGGTTTGTCTGGCTTCAGGTTCAGCTGGATCCAGGAGGTCAGACAGTGTTACCAGAACCTGATTTCTCTTACCGTTTCTTAACTGTGCTTCCTCTGAGTTGGCCCTGTGCTTCCATAGGACTCTCCTGCAACGATGATGAGATTCCTGTCCAGAGGAATAAGCAAGACTTCTTCCCCAATAGCTAAACACAGGTCCCAGAGCTGAGCCTTTTCATTGACTGGTCAAACTTTGCTACCCCTCAATCAATTGCCATTGCTATGGGAATTCAGTGCTCTGATTGGAAGCCTGGGCCTATGCACCGTCCTTCTGCTGGGGTGGAGCCAACATCACCAGAGCCTCAAGAGTGGAGAGTGGGGAAGCGTGGCTCTCCCAAGCAAAAATATAGCCTGTGACTTCAAGTAGGCCAAATGGTAGCGAAGCCCAAATCCTCCCTGGCCCCTGTGTTTATCTGATTTTCCAAGATACATGACTCTCAATCAGGAAAAATAAACAAACAAAATACAACCATTTAAAGGAGCCCTGAGCCCAGGATCTTGCAGTCAGGAGCTCATTGAGGCAGTCTTGGACTCTCTTAGAATCAGAACAACAGAATCTCTGAACTTCCACTTCAGCCCAGGAGACACTGGTTGGCCCCCTCCATGCCAGAGCCCAAGCTGGGCCCAGGAGGGAGCGGGCCTGGCCCTCAAGGGCCTTGCAGTCTTTCGGGGAGAGAGGAGCACACAGGTGATTTATCTGGACTGCAGGAGGTGCTGAGGTGGGAAGAATGGGACTGAGGGCACACCAGGGCCAGCTGCGGGGCAAAGAAGACTTCCTGGAGGAGATGAAGCCTAAGCTGCGTAGCCAAGAAGAGCAGTGGAAGAGCATTGTAGGCAGGGAAACAGCCTGCCAAGGGCGCAGAGGTGTAAATAGCACAGCAGAGTGTGCATGGGGAAACAACAAGCGGACGAGAAGGGGCAGGCTCAGACCACAGGGGCCTTGGATACCAGGGTGAGAGCTTGGGCTTGATCCTGGGGGCACTGGTGTGCCTTTGAGGGATGTTGTAGGAGGAGGGAAATGTCAGCGAGCTCACCCTGGCTGGTGCTGGGAGCGTGACCTGGAGGGGGTGGGTTGAGGTCCTAAGTGGGGAAGCAGAAAGGGTGCCCAGGTTGCCTCAAGCGGTCCTAGATATTTTCTGGCCTAAAGTTCTTCTCACTCTGGGTTAGCATTCCTGTCTGGCAGTGCCCAGCCACAATTGCATACCCCTAGAGATGGAAGCTCACTGTTTGTTCCTTCTAATCCTATTTAGAAAGCTCCTTCGTGGGACCAAGTCTGCAATCTTGGCACAGCCCGAGACACACTTAAAACTCTTCCCACCCACCCACCACTGAGGACCCTCTCTTTAATGACCTGCCAGGAGGGCAGGCAGGGGCCTGCATTTCCAGGCCGGGGGGTCAGGGCTGAGACCAGGGAGCCCTGATTGTCTGCAGACGCTGCTGACAGCTTGAATGGGAGGCAGAGAGAGTAATACCAACTAGACAGCAGAGTGAGCATTGAGGCCCCTACCTCAGCCAATTCCCCCAAGGCCCTTTGTATTTTACAAACAAGGAAACCGAGGGTCAGAGAGGCCAAGCCATGTTTAAAACAACACAGAACAAGTTAGAAGCAAGTCTAGGATGTGGGCCCAGTCTCTCTCGCCCCTGCCCTCTCACAGCCCTCCTCGTCGCCTGCTCCAACCCTTCATTTGAGACCTGGTCACTTTATCTACTCAGGCTTGAGCAGCTTTTTTCTAGAAGCTCCAGCCATCCCAGACCATCCCCTGATAACCTTTTGAGTTTGGAGGTACCCAGCAGAATCCTCACCAATCAAATGTTTCGTGACTCTTTATTTCAACAGCAACATTTTTTGTTTCTGTTCGATCACAGCTGTGATATCCATGAGCCGTGTTTTGTTATTGTCTCTAATGTTTCATCTTGCCCCATCGTCCCCAGTCAGTCATTCATTCACATACTCCACCAGCATGTATTAGCACTTGCTATGCGCCAGGCACTGTGCTAGGCCTCAGGCTACAAAGATGTGCTAGAACAACAGCTGCCTGGGGGAGTTTTCAGTTCTGCCTTGGAGGGAGGCGTCTCCATTAGCAATGACAGGTCTGGTGATACATGGCAGATCAGAGGTGTGTGCCACTCAGGCACATGTCTCCAGGGCCAAAGCCACTGATTCTGTCCCTCTGAGCAGAGCGTTGAAGGATGAACAGGGTTCTCCAGGGAGAAACGACTTGGAAAGGTGAGCCAGGCAGAAGAACTGCCCTGTGCAGAGAGCTGGCCTGCCTCCTGGTAGGCAGGAAGCTGTGAGTAGGTCACTGGGCCAGAGAGTGTGAGGGACGGTGAGGAGAGAGAGGACTGGAGAGGTCTGCAGTGGCCGGAGCTTGGAAGGCCTTAACAGTTGGTGGAGTTTGAATATGATCCTTGGGGTAAAAGGGAGCCAAGTGGACAGGTCAGGTGTGGGGATAAGAAAGCTCCTTGCTTTGGGCTGGTGTTGAGGGTGACACTGGCGAAGGACCAGAGGAGCCTTTTAGGAGGGAAATTTAACAAGACTTGGGGACTTAGTGGCTGCTGGATGAGGGGAGAGGGAGGGTTAAGTTTTACCTGGGGAGAGGGGTGGTGTGCCCTTGGGGGCCCTGTGGACCAGCGTCCAGGTGAATCCTGGCAAAGACTAGGTCAGAGTCAGTGAGAAAGGCCCTCAAGTAGGGCCAGTAGGGACCTCTTTGGCTTCATAAGATGTATAACATAAGACTTAGAACAGCTTCCAGGGTTCCCATGTCCCCTCTGAGTGACTGGGGCAATTCTCCCTCCTTGTGGAGCCTCAGGTTGCTCCTCTGTAAAATGGGGATGATAGTGGGAGGAGAGCGTGTGTGGGGCAGGATGTGCACATTGCCTGGGACTCAGGAAGTACTTGGTGATTTAGGGCTGCTCTGGTCACCACAGTCAGGAGTTCATAGGTGGCAAAGGACCTGACTGGCCACTGGAATTCGACTCCCAGCTGGGCAGCCATGTGAGGACAGCAGAGGGAGCTGGGCGTTTAGCCTGGAAGAGGGAAACAGATCTTGAGAGCCTTGTCCTGCCTTCCTGTCCCTGGCTGGGGGGAATTCCCCAGTATGGGCAAAAAGGTCTGAGCCTGTCACTCACAGGAAAAGCTACAGGGAAGGAGATTCCAGCTTAAAATAAGAAGAATTTTGAACACAAAAAGATCTCTCCAGATGGGCTTACTTGAGCGATAGTGAGGTTCCCATCAGTGAGGGTGTGCAAGCAGCTGCTGCACCACAACTTGCCAGAAAAGTCCATAGAGTATTTGTGATTTGGCTGAAGAAGTGGAACATCCTTTCCAGCTCAGAGAGGCCCTGCATTTCTGCTCTTCCTTCTCTGAGCCTCAGTTTCCACATCTGTAAGATGGGGATAGTAGAAACCCTGGTGGCATAGGGGTTAAGTTCTACAGCTGCTAACCAAAAAGGTCAGTAGTTCAAATCCACCAGGTGCTCCTTGGAAACTCTAAGGGGAGGTTCTACTCTGTCCTATAGGGTCGCTATGAGTCGGAATCGACTCGATGGCAATGGTCTTTTTTTTTTTTTTTTTTAATCTTCGATCTGCTTGCCAAGTTTAAGTGAAATCATCCAGATAAAGTGCTAAACTCAGATTTGGTACATAGCAAGTGCTTGATGAGTGGTGGCTATTATTACTGTAATTGAAGTTGCTGCTGAATTCTTGGCTGTGTTGTTGCCATCTGAGAGCCTCAGGTTGCTTATCTGTCAAGCAGGGTGCTTATGCCTGCCCCACCTTTCTGGACCCACTTTCTGCCCTTCTCTTCACTACTGTCTCTGTCTCCAGCTCCTCCCCCACTGCCACATCCCCCCATCCCCAGCTATGGTAGGAATTCCAGACCCTTCTGGGCCCCTTTTAGCTCCTGCTTGAGGGAGAGTTGGCAGGCTGGGGTGGCGGGCGCCATCCGCCTCCCATATGCTTCCTGCTATTTAGAGGAAAACTCTCCCTGTGTTCCTCCAACCACACGGGCTGACATTTCCAGACAGACGCTGGAATCAGCTCTTCGGGGGGATTGGCAGATAAATTTGGCCCCGGCTGTTGGGAAAATCTTCCGCCTTACTGGGGAAGCAGAGCCCAGGCTCGCTGACATCCGGACTTTCGTCCACCCCGCGACTCCTCCGGTCTGGTCACTGGGGGGCTGGAGCGCTGTTCTACAGCCTTGCAGATTAGGGTAAGTCTTACCAGCCTAGCCTTTCCCCAGGCGAGCCCCGGGCTGGGAAGTTGTGGCCTCCAGCCCTTTGCTCAGAGGCAGCAGGAGTTCGCAAGAGGCGGCAGTGCCCCTCCCCCCATGCCAAGACACTTGGGTGTTGCCCAGCTCGACCTGGCAGAGGAGCAGGTTTTGGATTAGAGAGAGACCTGAACTTGAGACCTCTGTGACCTTGAGCAGTTGCCTTGACCTCTCTGAGCGTCTTTTTCTTCATCTGTAAAATGGGGATAATAGTAGGATCTGTCTGATTAAAAACCCTTAGGATGGTGCCTGGCACATGCAAAGTGTTTGACAAATACTAGCTGCCACCGTCATCATCATCTTCATTATTATTAGGGCTAGAACAATGCCTGGCACAGAATAGGAACTCTGTAAATACTAGTGGTTTCCGCTTGTCCTTTCCTGCAGCTGTGGCTACTTTGGGAATACTGGTGCATTTCAGACTTAGCTCAAATAGGGGTAACCAGCGCAGAAATGCAAGAATAAGTACAGAAGGAGGCTCCCAGGGTACAGTGTAGATGACCCCCCCCAAAACACACACACATACTCTTTCTGAGTATTGTTCTCCCCCGCTGGTGTCTGGAATGCCCATCTGCTTGAGTTCTGTTGGTTCTGAGATATAAGCAACGTCCTGAGGGTGAGACACAGAACAGGTTAGTTTTGATGGACAGAAGGGAAGAGGAGGGCCAGCCAGGGGCCTGGGCTATCCCTCAGGCCTGGCTGGAGGCAGTTGGAGAGGAAGCTGGGTCATCCAGCGGCAGCAGGAGGATTCAGTGAAGCGTGTGTAGTTCTATTTGGCTGGAGTAGAAAGTGGGTGGTGGGAAGGTGTGGGAAGCAAGTTAGAGCTTCATTCAGCAACTCTTGACTGAGACTGAGTTCCGGGCCTCATGCCAGGCACTGGGGAAACTGGTGGGAAAGATGGGCCTGCCTCCTGCCCTCAAGAAGCTCTGGTTCTGGTGGGGGAGGCAGATGATATGCATGCAGTGAGTGAACAAGACTCCAGGTTGTGCTAAAATAAACCCAGGAGCTGAGAGAGGGTG
This sequence comes from Loxodonta africana, assembly GCF_030014295.1. Lineage (NCBI taxonomy): Eukaryota > Metazoa > Chordata > Mammalia > Proboscidea > Elephantidae > Loxodonta > Loxodonta africana. The sequence goes on from NC_087365.1 coordinate 35,580,651, forward strand.
ACACGGGGTGGCGGTGGAGGACTTAATCGGGGCGGGGTGGTCAGAGAGGGTATCTCTGGGGGCCCGAAGGATGGGTTGGAGCTGGTCCTGCAAATGCTGATGAGGGTAAGAGGGTGGAGGCAACAAGGACCAGCAAGAGCGAGTATAGGGAAGGTGGCAAGAGCCAGATCCCAGAGGGCTGGAATGCCAGTCCACTCAGAACCATGCTTGAGGAAGGTCATTCTGGTGGTGGATGCAGGGCCCTTGGGAAGAGCTGGAAGCCAAGAGACCTGTCTGCGATAACTTTTGGTGTACACTGTCAGAGGCAGTTGGGGAGTGATTCTGGGCAGAGAGGATGAGCAGAGAGGAGGGAGAGGGTTCTTCCACTGGGGCCAGGCTCTGAGAAGGATCCTGGACTTGGGATGGCTAAGTTTTGAGAGGACCTGAGTGTAGTTGGGAAACCCTGGTGGCGTAGTGGTTAAGTGCTACAGCTGCTAACCAAGAGGTTGGCAGTTCATATCCGCCAGGTGCTCCTTGGAAACTCTATGGGGCAGTTCTGCTCTGTCCTATAGAGTTGCTATGAGTCGGAATCAACTCGATGGCAGTGGGTTTGGGTTTTGGAGTGTAGTTGGGGCGGGGTCAGGTAAGTGAGGAGATGTCGGGGGGAGCTCAGAGCCAGACCCAGATTGGTGAGAAAAGGTCTTATAGTAGAACAGAGTGTGGATATGGGGAGAAGCTTCCTCATGGCATGGGACCACAAGCCAGGGTGACAGCAGGCAGGTAGTGGAGTGAGCATAGCCTTTAGCGTTAGACCCAGAGGCCAATTCCAGATCTGTTTACTTGCTGTGTGACCTTGGAAAAGCTAACTGACCCCTCTTTGAGCTTCACCCATTATAATAATACTGAATCAGTTGGAATTGTAGTTGGCTGTGTATAACAGAAGAAGAAAAAAATAAATAACCGTGGCTTAAATACCCAGGAGGTAATTCTTCTTATGTAACAAGAATCCTGGAGGTGGGCAGTTTGGGGCCAGTACAGTGATTCAGGTGAGTGATCAAGGGCCCAGGCTTCTAGCTTCTGGCTCTGCCATCTTTAGCATCTATCTTTCATCCTCATGGCTATAAAATGGCTGCTTTCACTCCAGATGTTATATCTGAATTCCAGACAGGACAAAGGGAGTAAAGGTTGCATGTTGTATGAGTCTGCCCTTCTTATAGGAAAACAGTAGCTTTCCTGGAAGCCCCACCCAGTGACTTTTGCCTACATCTCATTTGTCAGATATGGTCACATGGTCACCCTAGCTGCAAGTGAAGCTGATGAAATGAATATTTCTAACTGGGCACGTCTGTTAGCACAGCAGAAGGGAGAAGTGGCTAGCAAGATAGCTGGCAGAATCCTGCTTGAAGTACCAACCTCAAAGGGGCTGTTGGGAAGATTGCACAAGATAATTGATGTGTATAAATCACTTAGCAACTGGAATAGAGCAATCTCTCAGTAAATGGTTGTTGCCATTATTTTACTTCTACTTGCATTCATTTGTTCATTCATTCAGCAAGCATATATTTGTGTGCTGAACACTGTATACAGTGCTGGGGACATGACAGTGATGGTTCCTGGCCTCTTGGAACTTAACGGTGAGTAAGGAAGACAGGTATATTCGCTCCACTTCAGTCAGTGTCATAACAGAAGATTGGAATATCCATACATTTGTGTCTAGTTTTTCTTACTGCTGTGGTCCACTATAGCAGAGCCTGGCACACATTCAACCAAAAACCAAACCCATTGCTATCAAGTCAATTCCAACTCATAGCAACCCTAAAGAACAGAGTAGAACTGCCCCGTAGGGTTTTCAAGGAGCACCTGGTAGATTTGAACTCTTGACCTTTTGGTTAGCAGCCAAGCTCTTAACCACTGTGCCACCAGGGTTTCCTGGCAAACATTAGGCACTCAGTAAATAGTTATTGAATGAATGAAATAATACTAAGAAATATTCATTATGTGCCTACTACATACAAGGTTCTTTGGGTCTGAAAGAGGTGAATGTGACACACTGTCCCTCCCTATAGAAGTGAGGAAAGAAAATTGCTACAGGTCAGGCCCTGAGGTGGGTGCTGTGAACAAGAGTGTTGTGGTTCCACCTTCATTGAGCCCAGGGTCTAGGGGGAAGAGCACTGGAGAAGAAGTGTGGAGTCCTGAGATTGCATTGTGTTCATGTGTCCTGGGATAAGTCCCTTCCCCTCACTAGGCCTCAGTTTCCTCACCTGTATGACAGGTATGATGAGCCCTGTGCAGGGATATCAGTGATGCTGGGGATGATGGTGGGTGCTTCATAAGCCCTGCTTCTCTGTGTGTGTGCAGGAGGCTGATACAAAGGCAGGCAGTCTAGATGCCAACTTGCCATGTCAGGAGAGGAGCCAACTGTTGCAGGATTGGAGGGGATTCCATCTGAGCCCCTTTAGCATCTGCTGAGGACCCAGAAAGCCAAGGTTTTGCATTCATTTTCACTGCTTCCAAGTCTGGGCCTGGCAGCTTGTTGATAGCAGGTCAGCTGGACATAGAGCTTCCAGCATTGGATGTGGTCAAGCAGTGAATGGGCTGTGCTGGATCCCCCAAGTGGGAAGTCAGGATGATTGTAGTTATCAAAGAACACCTGGAGGTAGGGACACAGCCTAGAATTTGAGGATGGAGATACAGTTCTGTCACTCGCTTGGCTGTGACACCTTTAGCAAGTTTCTTGGCCTCTCTGAGCCTTAGCAACAAAATACTTATAATAATCTCTGTCTTACCTACTCCTTAAGGCCTTTACTCGGTGCCTGGCACACAGTAGGCACTCAACATTGGTAGCAATCATCATTGCCATCATTATATTTTCCTTGTCGGGAGAGGGTGGGAGACAGACATTTATCGATCCCTTGTTATATTCCAGGCTCAGTGCTGGCCACAACATCTCTTCACAACTTTGAGGAGATGGCCTCCATCCTGTTTATCAGAGGAGGACACTGGGACTTTGTTGTGCCTCATCATCTTCCTCTCCAGCTGCCTCAGAAGGACTGAGTCACTAGCTTTTCTGGGACCCCCAATGAGCTAAAGCTCTGGGGGTCGTTGAAGAGGGGATTGAGACAGCTCAAGACGTTTGCTGTGAGACCATGGGTAGCCTGTGAGGTGAGGGGTGGAGGCAGTCAGGGCAGGAATAAATCTAGCCCTCATCAAATGGGCAAGACACCAATAAGAGCTGGCCTCAGGAGTCAGTGATGGAGTGGGACAGGCTGAAGGACCAGAAATGCTAGTCTTTATTCAGTGACTTGAGAAAGGGTATTGAGGCCAGCCCTTGAGATGAGGTGGCAATGGGCCTGTCCCTTGCTGCTGCTCTTGGCCATGACACTCTACCCAGTGGCCCTCACTCTTTGTGTCTGAAATGAGGCCAGGAGGTAAAAAAGAGAAGTCTTGAGCAGCTCTCCTGACCTAGGGAGGTGTATTTTCCCTGCCAAGTACCTCGAGAAAGCCTCCATGATCTATCCCAATCCGCAGAACTTAAGCTGGGTGAGAAACACATAGGAAATAGGCCTCTTTAGTTAGAATCAAAGACACGGAAATGGAAGTGGCCCATTTGGGGCCTTACAAATGATGTTGCCCCACCCTGATGGGGCAGGTGACAAGCTGGAAAAAAGAGGCTTTCAGCACCATTCCAGCATGGGGAGGAGCATGGACTCTTTGGGGGTACAGAGGGCATCTTTTCCCCTGTCCCTGGTGCTGGTAGACGGTGGCATTGTCCATGGTACTGAAGAGAGGGCCTGACCCGTCTAGGCCTCTGGAGGTGCTGTCCATGGTTCTGCCTTCAAAAGGCCTCAGGAATTGTCTCCAGGCTGTAGTTTTCTGGGGAACCAGCTGGGAGGCCAGAGGCTTTGGCCCTGGCATTGAGCAAATTCCAGCAATATCCGAGGCAGGATTCAGTTATCATCTACCAGGCACCCTTTTAAGAACTTTTTTTTATTATGCCACTTATTCTTAAACATCAACCTATAAAGGAAGTACTAATATTATTCTCATTTTAGAGATGAGCAAACTGCAGCTTAGATAAATTAAGTGACCTGGGTGTTCTCTCCCCCTCTTGTCTCAGTTTCCTCAATCATAAAAGGAAAGTTGTTGGTAGCATTACACAACTAATGGGGGGGCTTTGCAAACTGATATATAGGTGGGGTGGTATTAACCTTATGCACAGAGGAAGGCGTGAGGGAATTGTTCAGCACAGATGGTCTCAGAATTTCATGGGATTTCCTGGAAGGGGTGAGGTTTGAGTCAGATCCAAAAGGGGCTGTGAAGCTTGTGAGCTGTGTGGAAAAGAAGGAGATGGCCATTTATGGAGTACCTACTATGTACTAGGCCCTGTGCTGGGCACTTGACAACCACACTGAGAAGGGCAACTGGGTCCATTTTACAGATATGGAAGCAGAGGGGAAGGGCAAGCCCAAGGTTGCTTAGCTATAAAGTGGGGGAGCTGAGAAAGGCCATGAGAACTGGAAACCCCATACTTTAACATTGAGACTGGAAGGGATCCTGGGTGTCACCTGGTTCAGCCAAAAGAAGGGGATTGACCTGCTGGGGGCCATACCAACTTGGCAGAAAGACCGTGACTGAATTTGGCTCCCTTTGGTGTCTTTCCCAGGAATGTGGCCTCACCACCCTCGCCTCACCACTAGCCTAGGCTTCGGGGATACGAGGAGTTGATGTAATGTCACAAGCAGGCACTAGGGGTCAAAAAATAATAATAATAAATTCAAGTCCTGGCTCTGCTATTTGAGAGCTGCGTCGTCTCAGTCAAATCACTTACCCTCTCTGGGCTTCTGTTTCCCCACTGCTAGAAAAAAAAAAAAAAGGGCACTGTAATCACTGCTCTGCAGGGTAGTTTTGAGGATCGGAGGAGACAATGGGTGGGAAAGGGTTGACGGGTTAGTGGTTATTAGTAGGAATGAGGACCAAGAAGGGAAGCAAGCCCCTCAAGGCAGCACAGCAAGTGTTAGAAGCAGAGAAGGGCCAAGAACTGCTGCCCTGAGCCACCAGTGCCACTTCCCAGCAGGACTGGTGGCCACGGCTGGGCTAGCACCTGGCAACCCCAGCTGACAGTCATTTCTCCAGACAGGAAGACTCGAGCCCTAGAGCCAAATGTCCCTGCAGGGATCGGTGGCCAGGCCAGCTCTGGCTGCTCCTCCACCAGCCACCCTAATGGATTCAAGCTTAATATGCCTCATGGGGCTGCTGTCATGCCTAATTAAGCTGCCCTCAGCCACCCTCTCTCCAGTGCCCTGCCATGGCCATCTGAGGCCCTAGATGTGATCGTGGCTGCTGCCCATGGCAGCTGTTTGGCTTTTGGGAGGAGGTGACCACCTGCTTGTCTGGTTACCTGTGACCTCAGAAATCTGACCACCTACCCCAGCCCAGGCCAGGAGGCCTCAGTTCCTGGGCCGATATGTTTGACTGCACCCTCCCCTGCCCCCAACCTGGCTCCAAGGCCTAACACTATCATGAAGTGAAGAAAGAAAGATGGCAGGAATGATGGAGAGAGAACAGCAGGGAAAGGAAGGTGGGGGACTTAGCACTACCAGCCAACCTCCTCAGTGGAGGCTGTTACTAACTATAGCACTCACCCCTCCCACATTCACTTTACGAGACACAAAACTCGCTTCGCCCATACCCTCCTGTGAACGTCTCAACTGCGCAGCCAGCAAGACGCAGGACATCTCCCTATTATGACCCAGAGGGAGGGCATGGCTTGTTGTCTGAGGCGAAGGCTTCGTCTGGAGCTGGAAGAGTAGCACCTGGGACCTTGGCCTCATCTCCATCACCTGTCAGTACAGGTCCAGCCCGTTTGATGAAGGAAGGGTGAGTGGGAGAGAGGAAGGGGAGAAGGACCTGGTAAAAGGTATTCCAGGTAGAGGGAACTTTCACAAACGGAAGATCAGGGGTATCGTTTAAATAGTTTTCGTATGTAAATTATATCCTAATAGATTAACTACCTTTGCATTTTACTTCTTTTCACGTATTATGTTTTCGAGACTTATCCAAGTATAAGTCCAACTGCAGTTCATTCATTTCTTTTGCTGAGTAGTATTCCGTTGTACACTGATACCATGTTTCATTTGTCCGTCCTTTGTTGGCGGAAGCATCGGCATTGCCAGCTTTTCACCATAAGCAGCATTGCAGTGAACACCCTTGGGGACCTGCCTCAGTGGGTTTCTCTGGAAGTAGGAGTTGCCATTTTAATGAGCGCTGCCAAATTGGCCTCCAAAGTAGTTATGCCACTTCACACTTCCATTAGTGATATATCTCAGTTCCCATTTCTTCAGCACCTCGGTATCAGGTGATTTATCACTCTTTAATTTTCCCAAACTGCTGAGAGAAAACGTCTCGTTTTTATTAGCATCACCTGATGATTAGGCTGAGTGTTTCATTAATACGTTTAATGGTCAACTGAATTCCCTCTCCTGCAGAATGCCTGTTCATATCCTTTGTGCAGAACTTTATGGGTCACTTATCTTTTTCTTATTAATTTGTAAAAGAGGTCTATATTTGTGGATATTAATCCTTTGTTATATTTGTTACAGATTTTTTCTCCCAGCATGTTGCTTGTCATTTAACTTTATTTTTGTCTCTTTCATTCAGAAGTTTAAATTTTTGGTGTAGTAAAATTTATCATTTATCCCTTCATTTGCTTTTACTTCTTTGCAAATTGTTTAGAAAGGTCTTTCCCACCTAAAGTCATAAAGATACTCTGTTTTTTTTTTTTTCCTAATATTTTTAAAGTTTTACGTTTCACATTCAGGGCTTTAATCCATCTGGGATGTTATCTTTGCTTGTGGTGTGAGGTAGGGATCTAATTTTATTTTTACTTGGATAGCCTATGTCCCAGCAGCATTAATTGACTATGCCATCCTTTTCTCACTGATCGGAAATATCATCTTTGCTTTATGCCAAGTTCTCAGGTTTCTACGGATTATTTCTGGGCACTCTGTTCTGTCTCATTGATCTGTTTGTCTATCCTTTTGTCTATTCCAATTCTATACTAATTACTCTAGCTCACTGTGTTTTCAATGGGGATGTATTGGCATTTGGGGTAGCAGAATTCTTCCTTGGACAGGACCGTTCATTACAGGTTCTTTAGAATCCCTGGTCCAATCCTTAGCACTAAATGCCAGTAGCACCCCTTCCTCACGGTCATTTCCAAAGACACTGTGGAGGGGAGTCCCTCCAACCCCATGTTGTGAACCACAACAATAGCTGTATAAAGTGTTCTGATATCTGTTAGAGCAAGTCTCACCCGCATTTTTATTGTAAAGTATGTATAGCAAAAAAATTTGCCATTTTAACCATTTTTAAGTATACAGTCCAGTGACAGTTACATTCACCATATTTTATAGCCATCACCACTATTCCGAATGTTTTTCGTCATCTTACACACAAACTCAGTACCCCGTAAGCAATAACTCCCTATTTTTCCCTCCCATCTGCTCCTGGTAACCATTAATAAAGTTTGGTATCTTTGCGTTTGCCTATTCTAGGATATTTCATGTAAGTGGGACAACATTTGTCCTTTTGTGTCTGATTTATTTCACTTAGCGTATTTTCAGGGTTTATCTGTGTTGCAGCATGTATCAGAAAACTCTTTATCACTCAATAATATCCTATTGTATGTGTATACTACATTTTGTTTATCCATTCTCCTGATGATGGGTACTTGGATTGTTTCCATCTTTTGTCTGTTGTGAACATTGCTGCTTTGAACACTGGTATCCAAAGATCTGTTTGAGTTCCTGCTTTCACGTCTTTAGGGTATATACTTAGGAGTGGAATTGCTGGGTCATATGACAATTCTCTGTTTAACTTTTTGAAAAGCTGCCAAACTTGTTTTCCACAGCAGCTGTACCATTTTTACATTTCCACCAGCAGTGCACAAGGGTTCCAAGTTCTTGACATCCTCTCCAAAACTTGTTATTTTGTTTTTTTCTGATAATAGCCATCCTAGTGGGTGTGAAGTGATATCTCATTGTGGTTTTGATTTGCATTTCCTTAATGATTAAAAAAGGTCAGTGGTGTGAAACCACCAGTGGCTCCGTGGGAGGAAGATGTGGCAGGCTGCTTCTGTAGAGATTTACAGCCTTGGAAACCCTATGGGGTCATAATGAGTCGAAATCGACTTGATAGCATTGGGTTTGGTTTCAGTGGATTATTTAATGATTAATGATGGTGAGTGTCTTTTCATGTGCTTGTTGGCCATTTGCATATCTTTTTTAGAGAAATGTCTATTCAAGTCCTTTGCCCAATTTTTTTTTCTAAGACTGTATATAAATCAATTTTTTATTTTATTGTGTTTTAGGTGAAAGTTTACAGTGCAAATTAGGTTCCCACTTTTTAATTGAGTTGTTTGTCTTTTTGTTGTTATCAGAGTTCTTTATATGTTCTGAATATTAAACCCTTATCAAATGTATGGTTACTAAATACTTTCTCCAATTCTGTAGATTGTCTCTTCACTTTCTTGATAAATTCCTTTCATGCACAAAAGTTTTTAATTTTGATGAAGTCCAATTTATCTGTTTTTGTTGTTCAGGCTTTTGGTGTTATATCTAAGAATCCATTGTCCAAAACAAGGCCTTGAAACTTTACCCCCTATGTTTTCTTCTAAGATTTTATGATTTTAGTTCTTATATTTAAGCCATTGATCCATTTTGAGTTTTCATATATGGTGTGAGTCATGAATACAACTTCATTCTTTTGTATGTAGAGATCCAGTTGTCCTAGCACCATATGCTGAAGAGACTATTTTCCCCCGTTGGATGGACTTGGCACCCTTGTCAAAAATCAGCTGGCCAGAGATGTATGGGCTTAATTCTGGACTCTCAATTCTATTTAATTGATCTGTGTCTGTCCTGATAGCAGCCCTATGCTGTTTTGATTACTGTAGCTCTATAGTATGTTTTGAAATTGAGAGGTGTGAGTACTCTTACTTTGTTCTTCTTTTTCAAGATTATTTTGGCTCCTTGGGGCCCCTTGCAATTCCATATAAATGAGGATCTGCCTTTCCATTTCTGCAAAAGAGGCTGTTGAAATTTTGATACAAATTGATTTGAATCTATAGATTGCTTCAGGTAGTACTGACATCTTAACAATGTTAAGTATTCCAATCCATGAACACATGATGTCTTTCCATTCGTTTAGGTCTTCTTTAATTTCTTTCAGCAATGTCTTACAGTTTTTAATGTACAAGCCTTTTACCTACCTGGTTAAATTTACTCCTGAGTATGTTAGTTATTCTTTCAGATGCTATTGTAAATGGAATTGTTTTCTTAATTTCCTTTTCAGTTGTTCATTACTGGTATATAGAAGCATAGCCGATTTTTGTGTGTTGATCTTATATCCAGCAACTTTGCTGAATTCATTTATTAGCTCTAGCAGCTTTCTTTTGGATTTCTTCAGATTTTCTTCATACAGGATTGTGTCATCTGTGAACAGAGATAGCTTTATTTCTTCCTTTCTGATTTGGATGTCTTTTATTTCTTTATCTTGCCTAATTGCCCTGGCTAGAACTTTCAGTACAATGTCGAATAGCAATGGTGAAAGTGAGCATCTTTGTCTTGTTCCTGATTTTAGGGGGAACCCGTATTTCTTGGTTCTTCTTTTTCACATTCTCTTTCCACTCTGCTTTGCTGCCAGGAGTAGAAACTGTAGCATGATGCCCTGTCAGTCAACTCTGGAGATGAGACTTCCTTCAACCAAGCCAGCCCATTCCTTCATCGATTATTGAAAAGCACTGTCCTACCCTGAGCTGAAGTTGGCCTCCCTGGAACTCAGAGAACACAAGTCGCTCATCCTTGGGCCTATCCTTCGTTGACCTATGAGAGCAGACACTTCCCTCTATCGTGAGTTTTCTCTCTGGGTCCCCAGACTCAGTAACCCCAGCTCCCTCAGAGGTTCCTCAAGAATTTGGCTTCAGTGAAAGGCAGCATGGCGTGTTTGAGACTGAGTTGGACAAACTCGGTTTGAATTCTTGCTCTCCTACTTATTAGTTGTATGACTTTGGAAAAGTCAGTTAACTTAACCTGTCTGTGCCTCATTTGTTAAATGGGTATGATCAACCCTTCACCTCACAGGTTGATGGGAGATGTAAGAGATTTAGAGCATGACATGTCCTGGGCCTGATGGCTGTTAACCTTGTTCGTGTACGTATTCCTCCTCCATGACTCTCCTGGTCACCGTCTGTCTGAGTTATCTGGCACTGCTATAACAGAAATACAACAAGTGGGTGGTTTAACAAACAGAAGTTCGATTTCTCACAGTTTAGGAGGCTAGAAGTCCAAATTCAGGTCACCAGCTCTAGGGGAAGGCTCTCTCTCTGTGGGCTCTGGGGGAAAGGTCCTTGTCTCTTTTTAGCTTCTGTTTCTTGGTTCCTTGGTGATCTTCCTGTGGTGTGGGATCTGTCTTCTGCCATCTCTTCTTTACTGCTTGCTTATCTGCTCTTTTATATCTCAAAAGAGATTCACTTAATATACACCCTACACTAATACTGCCTCATTAACATAACACAGAAAACCTGTTCCCAAATGGGATTATAACCACGGATACAGGGGTTAGGATTTACAACACACATTTCTGGGAGACACAGCTCAGTCCATAACACCATGCCATGCCCATCCATGGTAAGGTGTCTAGAGCAGAAAGGAGTACCCAGGTGGACTCTGGCCAGGGTAAATACCACCATCCTCTCCTTTGTCTGAGAAACTGAGATGACAGTATTTACTGATTGACTTGGATTTGGAGGTTATAACCCACTAAAACCCATTGCTGTCGAGTTGATTTTGACTCATAGAGACCCTACAGGACAAAGTAGAACTGCCCCATAGGGTTTCCAAGGAGCGCCTGGTGGCTTTGAACTGCTGACCTTTTGGCTAGCAGCCCTAGCTCTTAACCACTACGCCACGAGGGTTTCCAATGTAGGAGGTTATAAAACCAAAAAACCAAACCCAGTGCTGTTGAGTTGATTCCGACTCATAGCAACCCTGTGGGACAGAGTAGAACTGCCCCGTAGAGTTTCCAAGGAGCACCTGGCGGATTCAAACTGCCAACCCTTTGGTTAGCAGCCGTAGCACTTAACCGCTATGCCACCAGGGTTATAGGGATGACAAAAAGAGGAATCAAGACTGAATTCAAGATTTTTTTCTGGTCAGTTGAGAGGCTGGAGCTGCCATCGACTGAGATGGGGAGACTTCAGGAAGAAGAGGTTCGCAGACTCAGAAGTTCAGATTTAGGCACGTTAAATTCCAGAAGCCTATTTGTTGTCCAGGTGCAGATTCTGAGCAGACAATTGGGTATGCAAGTCTGAGGTCCAGGGAAGGGGTCCAGACTAGAGACATAAAAAAAAAAAAAAAAAATTTTTTTTTTTTAATGACCTGTCCAGGTCTCTTTCTAGGCAATTGCACGGATGTAGTTTTATTTTGTGTGCTTTTCCCATAAATGGAACTGTACTCCAGTTGATCTGCACCTTGCTTTTCTTATCCTTATGATTTGGAGGTTTTTTTTTTTTTTTTTTCCTAGTCAGTACATAGAGATGGGCCTTATTCTTTTGTGTAAGAAGTTTCTTTAGAAAGTTTGAAAGCAAATATTCATTGAGCCAGGCCCCAGGCTGGGTCCCGGTTCACAACAATGGACCCACTTAAGGACCCCACCAGCCTAAAGATTGCATTGTCCTGTGCCTGGGGAGACAAGAAAGCACAGTGGGTACGAAGGCAGGTTCTGCAGTCAGATGGTTCAAGTCCCAGCTCTGGCTCTTTCTCACTGTGCGTCCTGGGACTTCCTTGCCGTGCGCCTCAGCTTCACCATCCTTAAAACAGAGGAACAATAATGCCCACCTTTCCCTTACAGGAGCCCTGGCGGTGCAGCGGTTAAAAGCTTGGCTGCCGACCAAAAGGTTGGCAGTTTGAATCTACCAGCTACTTCTTGGAAGCCCTATGGAGCAGTTTTTCTCTGTCCTATAGGGTCACTATGAGTTGGAATCGAATCGATGGCAACAGATTCGGGCCTTCCTTACAAGTGTGATGAGGATTGTAGGAGATGATCAGTGCCAAGTCATGAGCTTAGCTAAGTCACAAACTGAGCAGTCTCTCTGTATGAACTGCGGTTATCATCGCTCACAGGAGCCATGGTGCAGGACAGGCAATGTTTCATTCTGTTGTATGTGACTCTATGCTGTGAGGATTTCTGATTCATTACTTTTTTTCCTGTCCTTCCTCTCTTCTTCTTTTTTTTCTTATTCCCTTACAGTAAAAAAAGAAATAATAAGGAGATCAGGAGAAGAGAAAATAAAGATAGAAAATAAGGTAATTCCAGGTTCTACTTTGCTAAAGGCAGGCTGTAAATTTGCTTCTGAGCTTCCTACTACACAAAGAGAAAAGGGAAACACAAACAGCAGCATGACTCACAGTGCTTTTGAAAGGAAAAAAACCAACTAATTACCCAGGTGGTACATAGTGACTGTGTCATCTGTGCCATTCATACAGTAAGTAGAGTAAGGGGAGACGGAACTGCTACAACTCTAGCCTCCAAAGGGTCTGAGGCCATGACTAGGGGACCCATGAGGCCATGATCCCAAGGAGTGGGTGCTGTAGCCTAAGCCTGGGCCTCCAAGTCTGGTGGGGGAGACAGCCATGAACATACCAAATCTTCTGCATGGCAGAGTGGACTTGAGGCTGAAGTGGAGGCTCATAACTGTGTAAAGTGGACCAAGGGACAATGAATTCCAGCTGGGAAAGGCTTCATGGAGGTGGTGCTTTCCCAGGGCCTCGAAGGCCAGGTAAGGCTTTTACTACCGGAGATGCTGGTGGAGGTCATGAGATCCCCACCAGCCTCTTTATCACAGAGATTTGAGTTCAACTGCCTTCCCCATGATGGGGAAACTGAGGCACGGAGAAGGCACACAGAGAGTCTGGGACAAAGCAGCCTCAAACGCAAGCCTCCTGCCTCCCTGGCCTGGGCTAGCCCCCTCCCTCACCCACCCTACCCCACCCCATAGCTCCTGCTCTGGTTCTGACTTGCCTCCTGCAGGGTCATTAACCACGTGGTGTCCCCTTATGTTTAATTCCCATGTTGTGACTTACAGAGGCCCAGAATAGCAGCCCCAGGGAGCCATGCCTCCCCTACCCTCCCCTGTAGTCTAACTGAACTTATTATGGTCACAGCTCCCAAGAGAAAGTAGGGTCCTAACTTCCGGGCCCCTGTGTTGTTGGAAGAGGAGAACTGTCTTGGCCTACTTAAGACTTGGGTGTAGGAGATAATGTTGTGTAATTACCTGGGCAGCCCTGACTGCACACTGAACCCCTGACCCTGACCCCAGACTGAACCCTGACCCTGGTTCCACACTGAGAGCCCTGACCCTGGTTCCAGATTGAGCCCTGACCGTGGTTCTAGACTCAGAATCCTGACCCTGGTTCCAGACTAAGAGCCCTGACCATGGTTCTAGACTCAGAATCCTGACCCTGGTTCCAGACTGAGAGCCCTGACCCTGCTTTCACACTGAGCCTTGACCCTGGTTCCAGACTAAGAGCCCTGACCCTAGTTCCGGACTGAGAGCCCTGACCCTGCTTTCAGACTAAGCCTTGACCCTGGTTCCAGACTGAGAGCCCTGACCCTGGTTCCAGATTGAGCCCTGACCCTTGTTCTAGACTCAGAGTCCTGACCCTGGTTCCAGACTCAGAGCCCTGACCCTGGTTCCAGACTCAGAGCCCTGACCCTGGTTCCAGACTAAGAGTCCTGACCCTGCTTTCAGACTGAGCCTTGACCCTGGTTCCAGACTGAGAGCCCTGACCCTGCTTTCAGACTGAGCCTTGACCCTGGTTCCAGACTTAGAGCCCTGATCCTGGTTTCAGACTGAGCCCTGAACCTGGCCCCAGACTAGGCCCTGACCTCAGCCCAGATGGCTGAGAGCTGGGGGCAGGAATAGCTGAGGTCAGCCCTTCCCCTCATAACTGCTGGAAACTCAGTGAGGGCCAGTGGTCCCTGACTCAGGTTGTGCTCTGAGGATTCTATCTCAAAGACCTGCCCCCCACTACACATGATTGTGGCCTCCATAGCCTGGGAACCAGCAGCCCTGGATGATAGACAAAACCTTCCAGTCCCACCTTCTCTGACCGTGAACTCACCTATGTCCCCAAATGGGCTGCCAGCAAAGCTGAAACCCCTCCCCCCCTTCCCAGTTTGCTTCCTGTCTAGTTCCCCATGCCATGTGATCTGCAGCGAGGACTGAGATATTTATAAAATCTGTGTCCTTCTTGATAAAGCCAGCCCCAGGGACCAGAACCAGAGCAGCTCTATTCATCCTCTAAAGCCCAAAAAACTTCAAACTGCACCCACCGCGAAGGGCCCTCATCACAGCCCACCTGCCGCCAATTGAAGTCCTGCATTCCACAGCTGGCCCCTCTTTTGCACCCTCTGAGACTCAGAACACTGTTTCCACATCCACAAGCCCTGGGTGAGCCCAGAGAGACCCGGGCGCTGGAAGTAGACAGCAGTTTGCTTCCTGGATGCCTGTGGGTGGGCCACTGTCCATCTCTAAGTCTGGCAAATGGGAACAGTGGCCCCCTAGCCCTTAGGGCAGTGGGGGTGGGGGAGCCGGGTGCACAGGGCTCAGCATAAGCCTGCAGAGAGGTGCAGCTGAGGTTAGCACCGCCCCACCCAACCAGCACCAGTACCTACTCCCACTGCCCACAGCCCATCACAGCGCCTGAAAGTGCACCATTTGGGTCATCTGGAAATCCCAGTTAAAATATCAATCACCCTGGAAGGGAGGCAGCTTATGCTGGCTTTTGGAGGCATTGCAGAGGCCTCCCTAGACTCTCTCCTGACTTCACGTGGCCTCAGGGCTGGGGTAATGGGCAGGGGGCACCTTGGGGTTGTGCGCCTGAACAGTCGCACTCCCAACGTCCACTTCACCAACAGCTCAGAGACCACACAGGTCTGCCGGACCACCTTCCCCCAGGCAGGACCCTGTTCTCACATCCTGCCGGTCCCTCCAGCCTCTGCTTGCAGCCCTTCAGGGTCAGAGAGGTCACCTTCTCCCAAGGCAGCTCCTTGCACCTCTGGGTTTTTTCTTAGATTGCACTAAAATCTTTCTCCCTGTGATTTCTGCCCTCTTATCCTAATGCTTCCCCCTGGAACAAACATTTATCATTGAGCCTAGCCTGTGCATTGGGCTATGAAGACCCAGGAGAAAAGCCTGACTTGATCCCTGCTGTCAAGGAATTCATAATCCAAGATTTTAGAGTCAGGTGGACTTGGGTTCAAATCCTGACCCTGCCTATGTTAGTCAGGTTAGTGGATTAGTTTCCTAGAACTGCCATAACAAAATGCTACCAAGTGGGTGACTTTAAACAACAGAAATTTATTGTTCCACAGTTCTGGAGGCTTGTAGTCCAAATTCAGGTTATCAGCAGGACCATGTTCTCTCTGAAAGCTCTGGGGGAAGGTTCTTGCCTCTCTCGGCTTCTGGTAGCTCCATGTGTTCCTCGGTGTGCAGCTGTAGCATAGCCCCATTGTCTTCATCTTCCGTCTGTTTGCCTCCCTGTGTCTCGTCTCCTCTTTTATAAAGATATCACTCATATTAGATTGGGACCCACCCTACTCCGGTTTGACTTCATGCTGTCTTAACTAATAACATCAGCAAAGACCCTATTTCCAAACAAGTTCACATACACAGGTACCAGGGGTTAGCACTTCAACATATCTTTTAGGGGGACACAAGTCCATCCATAACAGACAGGTAACTTTCCCTCTGTGACATGGTGTCCTCAATGGTAAAATGGGTTACATGAAGAAGAAGATAGGAGGTGAGGTATGTAAAGCTAGGACGGGGGCTGCCATGTGGTCAGAACCCGATAAATGGTCCCTTTGGAGGGATCAGGCAGAGGGCTGCATGGCCAGGGCTGGAATAGACACTGCCCAGACAAGGGGAGGTGGTCCACACTCTGACAGGGGTGCGTCTCCGAAAAGGTGGTGCAAACCCAGATGTGATCAGCTGGGCAGCTGAGACTGGAGAAACCGCCTAAGTCATGTCACAAAGGATCCTTGCTGTTGGGCTGCAGCCTGTGGTCAACGGGGAAGTAGGGAGAAGGTTAAGAGGCATGGTCAGGTGACATGGGTTGAAGAGGTTAGGCTGATGTGACCCTCCTGACAGGTGATGGTGGCCAGGTCCAGGGCTGAGGCAACAGGGATAGGAAGAAACAGGCAGATTTGAAAGCCAGCTCTGAGGTGGAACCACCAGGCCTGGCCAGTGGGCTGAAGGAGAGGGTGCTGTTGGGGCAAGAGAGGAGAAGCCAGAAGGAACTCAGCATCCAGCTTAGGTGCTGATGGCTGCCATTGGGATGGGGCCATGGAACAAGCAAGGCTGCAAGGAGATCGGAATTCATTCAACTGTGCTGAGTCTGAGATGCCTGCAGATACCCAGGGAGAGGCAGCCAGGAGTCAGTGGATCCTCATTCACTTATTCATTTATGCATCCAGCCACTTGACAGACATTGATTAAGCACCTACTGTGTTTCAGGCACTGTATCAGACTGCAGGATACTGCAGGAGACAGGACGCAGCCCCAGCTTTCACGGGCTTATAGTCTAGTGGAAGAGACAGACAATAAGCAAAATAAATGAACAAGTGCTCTGAAGAAAATAACCCAAATCTGGGTGACATATTGGAGGTAAGGGAGTGGGTACCCCTAGATGGGGAGAGGTGAAGGAGGCCTCTCTGAGGAGGCGACATTTAGGCTGAGCCCTGAATGAGGCAAGGAGCAGCCCCATGAGGATCTGTGGGCAGAGTATTCCTGGTAGAGGGAGAAGCGAGTGCAAAAGCCCTAAGGCAGGAAAGTGTGGCATGTCCCGGGAGGGGAAAGGAGGCCAAGCCAGCTGAGGGCTGAGAATGAGGGGGAGGTGCGGAAGGGTCAGGAAGGAGTCTTGTGACCTCCAGGAGGTGATGGTTTTGGCCAAGAGCTCAGGGGCGAGGTTGGGGTAGGACTAACCCACTCCCACTGCAGTCAAGTCGATTCCGACTCACAGGGACTAGAGAACTAGAAATCAACAGGGCAGAAGATGATTAAAATCCCAAAGGGGATGAGGTGGCCCAGGGAGAGGGCGCTGAATGGGGAACACACACTTGGCCAAGAGCTGGAGAACGCCTGGAAGTGCCCCCTGGACATTGGGGTCAAAGAGGCCTGGGTCAAAACCCTGACCCCTCTACTCACTCATTATGTGACCCTGGGCAGGTCTCCCCCTCTCTGGCCTCAGCTTCCTCATCTGTTAAATGAGGATAAAGTCAATACCTCCCCCCCAGGGGATGATGGTAGCAGGAAAAGGGGCTGCTGAACTGTGAAGTGCCATGCACATAGGAGGCACTACGGTGATCTGGAAGTCCAGCCCCTTTTGGTGAGCTGGGGAGACTGTGGCCCAGAGAGGGCAAGGACCAGCCCGGGCTCACACAATGAGTCAGGGGCAGGGCTGGTGTGGATTTCTGGACTTAATCCCCTGAGGTCTCCAAAGGCAAAGATCCCTGGGGACGACTGGAGAGGGAGCCCAGCTTGAGCATGATTGGGAGCTGATCCAGCTGCTGTGGGTGCTGGGCTCATCTAGAGCTGGCCCCGGCCTGGGAAGGAGAGCTGGTCAGTGACGTGAGAAACCAAGGTAAAAGCCAACACAGGAGAGGGGAAGAAGCAAAGAGGCTCCATTTACCTGACAACTACTTTGTCTGCATCCTTTGTGGCACTTTATACATGCTGTCTTGGAATTAAGTATAGATCAAGGTCTCCATTGTTCTTATGAGGACTTGGGGCCAAAAGAGGAGAGGTGTCTTGCCCAAGGTCACACCGTGAATGAGTGCATTCCAGCCCTAACCTCTTCTCCGCCAACCCTGAGGCAGCTGGGGAGGGGGCTCAGGGACTCATCCATCTCCAGCACAGTCTCAGCCCTTGTCCCTACTGTGCACGCAAGGAAGCTTGACGGGCGAGTTCTCACCTGCCCATTCCCTATGGCACACTGACCTTTTTTCTATTTCCCTGAACCTGCAAATCATTTCCCAGCTTCAGGGCCTTTGCACACACTTTACGCTCTGCCTGGAGCTCACCCACACACACATATACACATTTCATCCAGTTAATTCCTACCCATCCTTCAGACCTCAGCTCCAACCTCACTTTCTCCAGAAAGCCTTTCTGACTTTGTCTCCATTAAATGCTCTCCTTGACCCGCTTACCCCTCTGTGTGGTTATTTGTTTCTGAGTTCTCTCCTAGAGCCTCAGGAAATGTTGGTTGAGTGGATGACTGGGGTGCTGCTCTGTGGTCCTTCCCCAAGGGGGCATAAGGCTGCAGGAGAGGTATGAGGAGCCTTGGCCTTGCTGGGCCCTCTTGGGCTCCTGGCCCCAACCCTGCTCTTGAGATGGACTCTCTGGCCCCATCTCAGCTGTGGTCTAGTGCCAGGTACTAGGGTGGCTTCTGAGCTGAGCTGGGGCTGTGTGGGCTTTGTGCTGCGTGTCTGTGTGAGCGTGGCCCTGGGTGCGTGCACGTGTGCGCACGGGCCTCTGTGAGTAATCCCAGAGGTGCCTCCAAACAGCGTCTCCATGGAGAGGCCGCCCCCACCCGCCCCTGCCCCACATGGCTGCCTCCACCACCCTTTCCGGCTCCCCTCCCTGCTTCTCCGTGACCCAGATTCGACCTGCCTGCCTCCCACATCGGTGGGGCCCACCCTGCCCCCAGCTCTGTCTTCTGGAAGCTCCAGCTTCAGGGACTTCTCCCCAGAAGCTCTCATTCAGGATCAGCTCAAGATTCCAGCAATGCTTGTTGAGACTACATGGAAAGAGAGTGGGCACTGGGGTCCAGCTGCCTGGGATGGGGTCCCAACTCCTTCTCCCTGGCTGTGCACCTGAGACAGGGCACTCCTGAGGATAATACCATCTGATTTGGGTTATCCAAAGTCTTCATTATGGTGCCTGAAGCCCCATGATCTGCCCCTCCTCTCCATTCTTCTGGCTTCCTCCGCTCCAGTCCTGGTGCTCCCCTGCTGTTTCTCAGACATACCAGGCACTCCCACTTTTACACTTGCTGTTCCTTCTGCCTGGAATGTCCTTTCCCCAGGTATCCACAGAACTCACTCCCTCACTCTGCCCAAATGCCGCTTTTCCAGAAAGTGTTTACTGGCTTCCCATGACTCCCATTCTTCACCTACTGTCATTTGCTTCCAAGGAGGTAGGTATTGTTACCTGACATTACATCATATATTCATTTGTCTGTTGTCTGTCTCTCCCTGCGTTCCCTGCTAGAATATAGGCTCAGTGAGGGCAGGGCCTTTCTCTTTTTTGCTGTTGTATCCCAGAGCCTCGAGTGCCTGGTACACAGTAGGAGCTCAGTAAATATCTATTTAATGAATGAATGCATGAACCTAAAGCACTTAGCCCAGAGTTCAGCCCCCAGTGACCAGTCATGTTATTACTACCAGTCTTAATCCTGGTGTCTAGTAGCAGTTTGGCAAATATTAGACCTCTTTGAGCTAGACACTTCCACATTTATCACTTGTGACCCTCGCAATCAATTCCATGATATAGGCACAGTTATTATTTTTCCTATTTTCCAAATGAGGGCATATGGCTGGAGAGGTGCCAGGGGTTGCTGAGGCCTTCTGGACTGATGGGGTTGAAGTCCAGGTCGGCCCAGTCCCAGTCTCCAAGCTTAGCCCTTGCCACTAGCTCTGAGGTCAGCACCTGTGCATGGAACAGTGTCGGGAATGCCATTTAAACAGCAGCATGACAGTGGGACTGTGAAGAAGAACAGGGCATTGGGATTGGAGGAATACTAACAACCCCCAATATGCAGATGACACAACCTTGCTTGCTGCAGGTGAATAGGGCTTGAAGCACCTACTGACGAAGATCAAAGACTACAGCCTTCAGTATGGATTACACCTCAACTTAAAGAAAACAAAAATCCTCGTAACTGGACCAATAAGCAACATCACAAAAAATGGAGAAAATGTTGAAGTTGTCAAGGATTTCCTTTTACTTGGATCCGTAATCAATGCCCATGGAAGCAGCAGTCAAGAAATCAAATGATGTATTGCATTGGGCAAATCTGCTGCAAAAGACCTTAATGATCACAGGTGGGTAGAGCATTCTAACTGGAAGGAAGAGCACGGGCAAAGATATGGAGGTAGGGAGTAACTCAGGGCAAGAATGGGAACACTCATAGAAGTTTCTAGGAATGCAAGTCAGATAAATCTGGTTGAGATGGCAGAGTCAGGGAGTGATGTTTATTGGAGAACATATTGATCCTAGGATGGTGCAATGAGTCTGATTTCAACTAATAAAACTGTGCAGAAGGGCATGTCAGCTGGCAGGAACTGTGAGAGTAACAATAGTAATACCAGCTACATCTGCTGAGCTCTTACTCCTTGCCCAGCACCGTGCTAAACATTTCTCCGTGGAGTGACTCATTTAATCCTCTCAACTGCTCTGTGAGGTAGATACCATTACCACCTCCATTTTACAAATTAGGGAACTGAAGCCAAAGAGGTTAAGTAACTTGCCTCAGCTGCCAAGTGGTGGCACAGCTAGGATTTGAAACTGGCCAGATACAGTCTGACTCTAGCTCACGTGCTCTTAGCCATTACGCCATGCTATTTCCCAGGCATGACAGGTTCTTGCTGAGGAATGACATGTGACCTACTGTGACTGGGGCTTGTTATACCTGAGATGAAGCAGGGTTGAAAAGCACAGGCTGGACAAGATGAAAGTTCTACACTCAAGAGAACTGGGTTCCAGTGCTGATTGTTTCCCAGCTATGTGACTTTGGGCAAGTCACTTCCACCCGAAGAGCCTCAGTTTTCTTATCTATAAAATGGGACTGCTACTCCCTGCCCTGCCTGCCTCTTGTGTACAGATCAAATAAGATGGTGTGTGCTTTGCGATTTGTGAAGTGCAGTGTACATGTGTGCCACCGTAGGCCCAACTCAGGAAGAGCTCAGAATGGCAGGCCAAGGAAACAGGGCTGCATTCTGTCAGCACTGGGGAGCCATGGGTGGGCTGTGAGGTGGGGGGTAGGGAGCAGGGAATTCTGGAGCCTTTGAAAGCAAAGCTGAAACGAACCTTGCAGACCCTCATTTACCAAAAGCCAAACCCGTTGCTGTCGAGTCAGTTCCGACTCGTAGCGACCCTGTGGGACACAGGGTTTCCAAGGGGCACCTGGTGGATTCGAACTGCTAACCTTTCGGTTAGCAGCCAAACTCTTAACCACATTCAATAAATATTTGTAAAAGTTGGATGAATTGCAGCTCTTAGCCAAGTTTCAGTTTATGAGCCAATTCCAGAGGGTTGCAAAGTACAGATGTGAGGATTTCAAGCCTTAAGTAATCTATGAGAAAGTGAGCTTTTGATTAGCTATGCATGCTATGGGTGCGGAAACAGAAGTGTTGGCAAATTCTTTACCTGCCATTCAGACTCCAGTCCAGAGCCTCTCGAGGGAGCAGTTACTGCCCCCTAGGGGGCATTTTTGTTACCACAGTAATTGGGCAGGCAGTATACTAGCATGTGTTCTTGTTAGTTGCCGGCGCGTTGGCTCTAACTCTTGGAGACTTTGTGTATATCAGAACAAAACGCTCCCCTGTCCTGCATCATCTTCATGATGGTTGGTATGCTTGAGTCCCCTGTTGTGGCCACAGTGTATTTTGGGTGCCTTCCAACCTAGGGAACTTAATCTCCCAGCACTATATTAGACAATATTCTGTTGTGATCCATAAGGTTTTCATTGGCTAATTTTCAGAAGTAGATCACCAGGCCTTTCTTCCTGGTCTCTCTTAGTCCAGAAACTGCTGAAACCAGTCCACCATGGGTGACCCAGCTGGTATTTGAAATATCGGTGGCATAGCTTCCAGCATCATAACAACACACAAGCCACCACAGTGCAACAGACTGACAGATGGATGGTGGTACTAGCTGTTAGAGGCAGGGGCCCAGAAACAACAGATGTCCTCCAGTGCTCAGGGAAGCCGCTCATAATGAAGAACTGTCTTGCCTGCATCCTATGCAACTTTCAAATGTTTCATCAGCCATTCCAGAAGGTGGAAAACCTGTCCCTGGGCCTCGACTCTCACTATATTTCATATATAAGCGTGATGTATTTTCTGCCCAGTGTTAGTATACTCCGAGTCTTCCAGGAATGTAACTATCATATATACCAAGAGAGTGGTGTGCTTTGTCTGTCTGTACAAAACTTTACCTAGAGTTGGTCACCGTCTTCAAAAAATTACATTCCCCTTATATTGTGATATTTAAGTCACCGACTGAACAACACATCTCTCTCTGTCTGCATTTGTAGCTGTCACTGCTTCTGTGTGTAGGTGCCAGCATCTGATTCCTTCATTGTGCCTTCTAGAAGAGTGGTGTCCCAGCATATATGCTTTGTAATATGTATTATATTATAAATTACTTTCACTTCTTTATATTTCAGTTATGACATTGTAATTTTTTTTAATTCTGTGTGTAGGTAGGTAATATTATCTATAAATTCCATTTCAGGATAGTAAAGGGGGACATTACAAGATATTTGTTATAAAAATGGGATTTGGGATGTGATGGGGATGAGAAGTACTACTGTAGCCCACTTCTTCCTTCCAGATGAGAAAACCGAGGTCAAGGGAGGGAAGAGACTTGCCGTCGTCGTTCATATGCTGAGGGGAGGCAGAGCTTAAAGCTTGTACTTTGGGAGGGGGGGTTGGAGGCAGAAGACCAATGAGGTGCCTGGGACAGGACAGTGGGGGAGGAGGGGTAGCTATGCACTGGGGACCGGAAAGAAGGTGCAGAGTTTGGGGGCATTTTGGAGGCCAGGCAGACAGCTGTCATGGGGCACTGGGAGGGAGACATGCCTTCAGTTCAATCCTGAGGAATTCTTCCCTTTGCTGGAAGAGCTGACCATTTCTGGCTGGGAACCTCGTGAGAAAATCAGTCCACCCCACGGAGAGATGGGACAGATCCCTCCCACCACCCCATCCTCGTAATAACCAGAGACCCAAACGCGCCCAGCCAATGGGCAGCCTGCAGCCTCTCCAAAGCAGCTCCCGCCCAGTCCTGGTGGCAGAGACTGCCGCTCCCTGGGAAGATGGTGTGTCTGTTCTGAGAAACCAAATAGCCTACAATGAATCCAATTAGATTTCATGGGCACATGGAAGCGAGATCCATCTTAAATGTCCTCTGCAAACCTCCAGCCGCAGATAAATATTTTATTCCATTCCAAGCAGTCCCAGACAGAATATCAAGCAGCATCCAGCTGCCTCCCTGGCGGGTCCAAACAGTCCTGGCCAAGGAGGGGGCTCTGGGCTAGGAGGACAGAGCCCGAGTCCCATGCTACATGCTGCTGGCTGCCGCTTAGCCCTCGCATGACCTCGGGCAGGTCGCTTTTCCATCCTGGGCCTGGGTGGCCTTACTAACAAAACGGGTTTGCAATAACTCCCTCCCCGTCTCTCTCCTCCCTCCTGCAGCGCTGAACAAGGTGCTGGACACGCCGGAAGTACTTGTTCATTCATCTGACAAATAGTCACTGAGCAGCTGCTGTGTTCCAGGCAACGTGGTTGGCACTGGGGACACAGCCATGAATGAGACAGGCCAATCCCCACCCTCGCAGAGCTCCTGAGCTGGGAGGAGGGGGCAGAAATAAACACACAAACAAAGACCGCTTTTGACACAGTTGAGTGCTGCAAAGGATGCTGTCAGGCTGCTGTGTTGGAGAAAAACGGGGAGCACCTACTGTAGATTGGAGGGTCGGGGAAAGCCTCCCCGGGGAGGCGCAGAGACCCTGAGGTAGAAAAGTGCTTGGTGAGTTGAGGATCAGGAAAACCAATGTGGCTGGGGGAGGGGGAGAGGGGTGGGAGAGGGGACTGGAATCAGCGTGGGGCGGGGGGCCAGGGTGGGTGGGTTCATGCTGTATCTCTGCCGAAGAGTTGCATTTGAAACCATTTACAGCCACAAATGAGCAGGTGGGGTCACAGCCAGGAGTCATGAGTCACTCCAGTGGGAGGGGCACCAGATGAGTGTGGTTCAAGTCCAGGTTCCTGGCCAGAGCTCTGCTGATGGGAACAGACTGGCGAAAGGAACTGCCTCTTACCCAGAACATCTCTCAACCCAGGCAGAGCCATTGGGAGTTCAAATCTCAGCTCCATCACTTACTCGGTGGGCAGGTCACTTTACCTCTCTGGGTTCAGTTTCCTCCTCTGTAAAAATGAAGAATAATCACACCTACCCTTCAGGTCTGTTAAATGGGCCGATGCATGCCAAGTGCCTGATGGATCACATGCACCCAGTGAATGAACTAGTTGCTGTTATTACTGTACCATCATCATTACAGTAACGCATTTATGCCTCCCAGTGACCCTCTCTTAATAACAACCCAGTGCCGTCGAGTCGATTCCGACTCAGAGAGAGGAAGCAACTTATTCAAGGTCACACAGCTGGTGGAGAAACTGGGATTCAAACCTGGTTTTGCTGGATTCTGTAGCTGATATTCCTTCCTCTTGGCCACTTAGGTCTGTCATAACTTGGACTGTGGCTCGGAGAGAGAGCACAGAGCAGGGAGGAGCCTGAAGCCCATCCTCTGAGAAAGGAGGCCGGGGAGGAGAATGGTGGCTGGGCCTGGGGCTGTACAGCTGGAGAGGAGGAGACCAGAGGGGATGCAGTCCCTGCAGGGCCAGCCCAGGGCAGAGGGAACTTGTGACTTCTGCAATCCCAGAGGGCAAAGCTGGGACCGAGGAAGAAACCCAGGGAGCTAGATAATCTGAACTGCCCAGTAGTAGAGCAGACTACTTCATGAAGTAGTGAGCTGCCCATTCTTGAAAGTATGCAAGAAAAAGTCAGAGTATTTCTGGAGAAGGTTTGTAATCATTTTCTATTGCTGTGTAACTCATTACCCCAAAACTCAGCAGCCGAAAACAATAAACATTTATTACCACACAGTTTCTGTGGATCAAGAATTTGGGATTAACTTAGCTAGGTGATTCTGGCTCAGGGTCTCTCATGAGGTTACGGTGAGAGTGTCAGCCAGGGCTGCAGCCATCTGAAGGCTTGACTGGGGCTGGAAGATTTGCTTCTACGCTCACTCACAGAGCTGTAAACAGGAGGCTCTCCGCAGATCTGCTTAAGTATCCTTACGACATGACAGATGACTTCCCCAGAACAAAAGATCCAGCAGAGAGCAAGATGGAAGCTGAAATGCCTTTTCTGACGTAGCCCCAGCAGCCATTTTATGACCTAACCCCATCATTTCTGTAATATTATACTGATTATATGGGTCAGCCCTATACAACATGGGAGGGGATTATACAAGGGTGTGAATACCAGGAGACGAGACTCATTGAGGGCCGTCTTAGAGGCTGGTGTCCACAAAATTGGACTATGAACCTGAAGTCCCCCTCTCAGCATCAGGCATCTCCTCCAGGCCTCAGTTTCCCTGTCTGTACAAGGGGGGGGGGTGGATTGGTGATTCCTAAAAGCTCCTGCAGTTCTCTGTGGATGAATCCAGGGTCAATATGTCAGATCAGCCACAGAGCCCCAGGTGGTAGAACTTGGGAGTGGGACATGCCAGGGAGGACATTGGAGGCCTCTTCTCACCCCAGGGTCCCTGAGGGGCACCAAGGCAGGCTGTAGGACATTTCCTAGGAGGATGCCATCTCCAGGCACCAGGCCACTTCTGATGTGGCAAGGGGGCCGGTAGGCTGCAACAGGCACACCCCTCCACTCCTGAAAAATCCCTCATAGATCAGATCCTATTTCATCTATCTACCCTTCCACTGAGCTCTTTTGGAATCTGAAAGAGACAGTGTGTGAGGGGGCAGCGTAGGGTGGGAGGAGCAGAGGGATGAGCGTGTGTAGACAGTGTTTCTGTGTGTGACGTAGGCCTCCTCCACAAGACAGTC
Source organism: Loxodonta africana (assembly GCF_030014295.1). Classification (NCBI taxonomy): domain Eukaryota; kingdom Metazoa; phylum Chordata; class Mammalia; order Proboscidea; family Elephantidae; genus Loxodonta; species Loxodonta africana. The sequence goes on from NC_087365.1 coordinate 35,606,595, forward strand.
CTGTTGGTGAGCACTGGCCTCACTCATAGGCGGTGTCTGTAAATATTGGTTGGTTGGTTGGTTGAATGAATGAATGAATCAGACGCACAAATGAGCAAGTTGCCATCCCAGCTTGTGAGGAGCCCCCAGACAAGAGGGAACCCCTGACCTGTGGCAGCTCATTCCAGCACAATGTGTGAGGTGCTCCAGCGGCTTCTGCAAGGGATATAGAGCTCCTGGGGGGTAGAGGCATTTGACCAGGCTAGCAGGTCAGGAAGAGCCTTCTGAGGAGGAGGTGTGAGCTGGCTCTTTCTCCAGACCGAGGGGAGGAGAGGGGCATTCAAGGTCACAGCATAAGCAACAGCACATGCAATGGCCTGGAGGGCATGTGTCCTGGGAAGAGGACATGGACCTGGAAGGCATTGGTGGCAATGTGGTTGCAGAAGTGGGCAGGGGCAGAATTGTTCAGGGCCTTGAATGCCAGGGGAAATAGGGCAGCCAGGGAAGAGTCTTCAGTAAAGACATGGTTGGAATCAGGAAGACAGATAGAGTTGTTAAAAGCATGGACTCTGAACTTAAACAATCTGGGTTCAAATCCCAGCTCCGCTACCAACAAGCTCTGTGACCACAGGCAAGTGAGTACAGTGCAGTGACTCAGTCTCCTCATCTGTAAAATGGAGACACAAATAGTAGCTACCTCGTGGGACTGCTAGAGGTTAAAATGAGTTAACATATGTGAAGTGCTTACATCAGAGTCTGACACAGAGTGAAGCTGCTATATAAATGTAGTTATTTTAAGTATTAAACACATGGGAGGGAGACATGGGCCATTTCTGGAAGACCACACAAGAAACTTCAGGGAATTACCTGGGACACCCAGGTGGGAGGGAGACTTTCTATTTCTTGAACACATCACCAGCTTGTGCTATTTTAATAATGATGGTGGATGAAGCAGGGAGGCCCCGGGTAGCTGAGGTTGTGCCAGAGCTCATGAAAGTCCAACTGGGCACAGCATATGGGGAAGGAAGGAAGGGATGGACTAGGGTGGGGGATGCTGCCACTCCAGAAGGGCCTGGTGACCTGTTGTATGTGAGAGATAGGGTGAATGAGGGTGCTCCAAAGTTGACACAGCTGTGCGGGGATACCCAAGCCCAAATGGAAACCAGGCCAGGGGTCTCCGTGGAGGGAAGGCCAAGAAGCTACGCCAGGCTGGTCTGAAGAGAAGAGCCCAAGATCGGAGCAGCGCTTAGGCCCCATGATGCTTCTTCAAAGGGCTGAGACCAAGATCAAAGTGCAGTTCCACTGGGGACCTCTGGGTGACCATGGGGGACACACAACCCAGAGTTATCCACCCACCTGGGAGTGAGGAGGCTGGGGTGCTTGTCCACATCAGTTGAGGGCTGCTTCTGGGGGCATCAACTCTATTTCCTGCTTGCCAAGTATATAGGCTGAGCATGCCCCAGGAGGCAGACTCACAGGTAGACAGCCTTTGACAGGTAGAGGTAAGTGTCCAGAGGATATTGGCAGGACACTGATGGAATCTGCTACGGATTCCATCCTTCTGTTGTCCTTTGGGGAAGAGGGAAAAACAGACAGCTATACCAGGGAACCCAACCCTCTATAAAGTCAGGAGCCCCTGTCTGCTCTTTGCACAGCCCCGGCTCCGCTTCCCCCAGGCAGGGGGCACTGGGGCACTCTCCAGGACCCTCCTGGTCAGGTCACCCCAATCAAAAGCCTTCAATGACTCCCAAGAGCCTACAGTTTATTATTTTTTAATAAATTTTTGAATGGCCCTCTCATGGCACAGTGGTTAAGAGCTCTGCTGCTGACCAAAAAAGGTTGGCAGTTTGAATCCACCAGCCACTCCTTGGAAACCCAATGGGACAGTTCTACTCTGTCCTGTAGGGTCATTATGAGTCAAAGTCCACTTGATGGCAATAGGTTTATCCTGGATTGGATCCTGGATATAGAAAAAGGACATTAGGGGAGTTGGTGAAATCTGAATAAAGTCTGGAGTTTACTTAATAGTAATGTACCAATGTTAATATCTTGGTATTGACAAAGACACCATTGTTCTGTAAAATGTTAACATGAGGAGAGACAGGATCAAGCGAATATGGGAACTCTCTGTACTATCTTTGCAACTCTTTGGTAAATCTAAAATTATTCCAAAATAAAATGTTTATTTAAAAAACATATTTTTTCTAAAGAAACATAGTAAAAATCTCTCTCCTACCCTCTTCCTTCATCCTTCCAGTTCCTGTTCCTAGTCTTGGGTACCCTCCCACAGATAAACAAAATATGAATAATATTTCTTTGCCCCCCTTTTTAGATGATGAATACCACACTGTAGAGATGCTGTTGGTGCCCTGCACCTACCACCTCGGACTCACTGTTCTGGTTCCTGCCAACTGCTTCCTTCTGGAAACACCTGCAAGTCTCCGCTTGAAGGCTTCCTTGCAGCCTGCATGGGGAGGGTGGATGTGCTGGGGAGTAATAACCCAGGAGCAGCCCTCAGCCTTTGTGGAAGGGGGCAGAGAAGAAATACCCCAGAGCCTTTTTTTTTTTTTTCTTGCCTCTCAGTGGAGAAGTCTGAGATGTGTTCTACCTTGTTGCCCAAAGTTCCCCAGTGGGATTGAGCTTCTGTTTCCCACAGCTCCATATCGCATTCTTTCTTGCCTTTTTTTGCTACCCTGTTCCCCCTTCATTGTGCTCTCTGGGATCGCCTCCTAAATAGACTACTCACCCTTGAATCCTTGTCTCAGAGGGTCTGCTTCTGAGAGAACCCAAACCAAGACAGATACCTTAGCACTGTTCTTCTCCTTGCTATTTTCACTTAATAGTATATCTTAGAGACCTTTCCACGTCAATACACATAGAGCTGGCTTGTTCTTTTACATAGCTGTATAGTATTCCATTGTAGTCTGAATCGTGACCTATTTAACTAGTCCCCTGATGGACATCAGGTTTTTTTTTCCCCAAGCTTTTGCCGGTATAGACAATGCTTCAAGAAGAACCTTGCGTATTTTTCATTTCCTATGTGCACAAGGCGGGATTGTGGAATTGCTTGTGTTGGTGACCTTTGGAGCCCTGTGCTATTTTGATGGCCAGTGGCCTACAGTTTAAATCTAGAGTGCCTGGTGGGGGGCATCAAGGCCCACCCTGATCTAACTCTAGGCATCTGGCTCCCCCTTCCCCTCAAAGCCCATTCCCACCACATGGCCAATTTGCTGTTGCCTAACACTCACAGCAGCCTCTCAGCCTTGACCATGATCTTGTCTCTGCATTTCCTCTTATGAAATGTTCTTCCCTGCACTTTTACCTGTGGAAATCTTCCTTGTCCTCAGATGGCCGACTTGAGTGCTGACTCCTCTGGGGAGCCTTCCTGGTGCCCCAAGGGAGTAGTACTCTCTTCCCTCCACTGGGCAACACTCTTCTTAGGTGTTGTCTAGTTACTGTGTATATTTCTGCCTCCTGCGCTTTGCCGCAAGCTCTTTCAGGGCTGGAACTGTCTGAGTCACAGAACAGGCCCACATAAATGTTGGAGGAATTGAATTAAATGCGCCAGTAATTGCTGCATCCTGACCATTTTGTTCTGCTGTTTGCCAGCACGACCTTACGTGATGGTCTCTCAGTGGGGGCCTGGACAGAACTGGCCAAGACAAACGGCCTCCGGGTTCTACCTACCCCCTAGTCAGAGCTCTAAGGCCAAGGGGTGGGGCATTGTGTCCTCTAAGACAAGATAGTCCTTGTTTTAGTTATCTAGTGCTGCTATAGTAGAAATACCACAAGTGAATGGTTTTAACAAACAGGAATTTATTTTCTCACAGTTTAGGAGGCTAGAAGTCTGAATTCAGGACCCCAGCTCTAGAGGAAGGCTTTCTGTCCTTGTCAGCTCTGGGGGAAGGTCCTTGTCTCTTCACCTTCTGTTTCCTGGTTCCTTGGAGATCTCCTGTGGCTTGGTATCAGTCTTCCCCCATCTCTGCTTTATTGCTTGCTTGTTTAATCCCTTATATCTCAAAAGAGGTTGACTCAAAATACACCCTACACGTGAATCCTGCCTCATTTACATAACAAAGACAGCCCAGTCCCAAATGAGATTATAATCATAGCCATAGAGGTTAGGATTTATTTACAACACATATTTTGGGGGGACATAATTTAATCCGTACCAGTCCTCTTCCCAGACCTCAGGAAGAAGGTCATGGTAAGCAGCAGGTTAGAGGTGTGCCCCCTGAGCACAGCCCAGGCACGGGGGTCTATGAAGTGGTGGCTGTCCGGACATTGTTTTCTGAAAGCTGAGAGGCAGCACTGGAGATGATTAGAGACACAGGCCGTGGAGCCAGACTTCCTGTGTTCAAATCCCAGCTCGGCTACTTCCTGCATATGTGACCTTGGGCAAGTCACTTCTCTTTGTGCCTCGATTCTCCCTCTATAAAAAAAATAATAATAGGCTCCACCTCACAGGGCTGGTATGAGGATTCATCACGGTAATTCGTCTAAAGTGCTCGCGTGTATGTAGGAACCCCTGTCATTGAGTTGATTCCGACTCAATGACCCTATAGGACAGGGTAGAACTTGGAAACCCATAGGGTTTCCAAAGCTGTAATCTTTGCAGAAGCAGACTGCCGCATCTTTCTCCTGCGGAGCTGCTAGTGGGTTTGAACCACTGATCTACCGGTTTGCAGCCGAGTGCTTAACCACTGTGCCACCAGGGCTCCTAGTATGTAGGAAGCACTTGATAAGTAAGCTTAGGGATGAATTTGATTCACAAGACTGGCGGGTTTCTGTAGAAATCCTAGCTCCTCTTTACAAAGAACCTACCAGAAACTTTAGTGAGTGCTCTGCAGGCACTCTTACTGAAGCTCACAAATACCTTGCAAACAAAGTATCCTTTTTTTTTTTAATTGTGTAGAATACACAGAACATAAAACTTCCCGTTTTAGCCACTGGCATTGAGTGCATTCACAATGCTGTGCAACCATCAGCACTATCTAGCTCCAGAATTTTTTTACCACTCCAAACGGAAACCTTGTACCCATTAAGCAGTCACTTCCCACTCTCCCTCCTCCCAGCCCCTGACAACCACTAATCTACTTTCTGTCTATGGATTTGCCTACTCTGGACAGTTCATACAAATGGAGTCATACAATATGTGGCTTCTTTCAGCCAGCATAGCATTTTTAAGGTTCACCCACGTCGTAGCATGTGGCAGTACCTTGTTCCTTTTTATGGCCAAGTAATATTCCATTGTATGACAATGGAATGTGTCTTATCCACACTTCCCAGTGAAGAAACCGAGACTCAGAGAGGCCACCTGACCTACGTAAGGCCACATCGCTCGGAAGAGGTGAAGCTAGAATTTAAGCTCAAGTCAGATGGGGTCTAAAACTCATTCTTTTCCTCCTTTAGCACTGTCTGGTTTACAAACACCTTTCCATCCAGCTAGGGCCATTTGCCTTCTCATAAGCACTCAACAGAGTCAGGATAATCATCCCCATTTTCCAAATAGGAAAATTGAGGGTGGGGGAGCTGACTGGCCTGAGACACCATGAGTTACCCAGGACTGAGGGCTCTAGCCCCCACAGCTCAACAACAAATATTGGTTTAAAAATGGCAGCCAAGAAGGTTATTGAGGTCCATCCAGACCCTGCTGGGATGGGGAGAGAAGTACACCTGCACTTGTCCCCTTTCCAACTCCATAGTTGTTCCAGTGGCCACCTGGGGAGCCATCCATGGGGCTGACAGATGCTGGGTCTGCAGCTGTGCCAGCTGTCCCCTCACGAACATCAATCCCAAAGTGGGTTTTTAGCTGCTGTTCATCAGCAGGAAATGATTTCTGGTGACCAGCTCCTCACACCAAGCACAGGGGCCCAACTGCTGACTCTCCAGCCTGACCAAGGGGATGGTGGGGGCTCAGCAAGCTTCGAGTCAGGAGATCTGACCCCTTGGCAGCTTCCACCTGCTGTGTGACCTTGGGCAAATCCTAGCCCCTCGTTGAGCCCCAGCTCACCAAATTGTAGCATGGGAGGGTTAGACAAGATAGATTCAGTGCTGAACAACATCTCACAATTCTTAGGATTTAAAGGGGCTTTTATGGAGACTGCAGAGAGTAAAGACCACATCTCTACCTCCTTCCAGTTTTATGTAAGCATCATGGGAAATAATTACAGCAATCAAGGCCGATGCCAGCTCTATCCTAGAGCTGTCTGTGGTGATGGAAATGTGTATCTGTCTTGTCCATGTGGTAGCCACTAGCCACACGTGGTCATTGAACACTTGAAATGTGGCTAGTGTGACTGAGGAACTGTATTTTAGTTTTTATTTAATTTTAACTAAATGCCTAGAGCAGGGCTAGACAGTTGGGCCAAGGGGCATGAGGAGAGAGGTAAGGACCATGCGGAAAGTGCACACAGCCCAGAACACTCTCAGCCCTTGTTGGTTTGAGACCTCCAGAGAGCACTGGGTTCAAATCCAGCTTCCACCAATATGCTATGTGATCTGGGCCAAATTCCGTCCCTTTTCTGAACTTCTAAATAGCTAAATAGGAGCCCTGGTGGAGAAATGGTTAAGCATTGGGCTACTAACCAAAAGGTTGGCAGTTCAAACCCACCCAGCGACTCTGTGGGAAAATGACCTGGTGATCTGTTTCTGTAAATATTACAGCCAGAAAACCGTATGGAATACTTCTAGTCTGTCGCTTGGAGTCACTGGGAGTCAAAATCAACTTGATGGTACCTAACTACAGGAAGTAACTAAACAGGGATGGTGCACAGCCCTGTCTGCCTCCAGGGCCCACGCTTTTTCTAGCGCCCTGACCCTCTCTTGTGGGTGGGTCCCCTTGATAAAAACAACAGCGAATGCTTGTGGAGCACTCACTGTATGCCAGGTGCTGTGCAAAGCCTTCTGCCTGTAGTAATTCATTTATTTCTCCCAACAGCCCTTTGAGTACCCTGGGGCTCAGGGAGGTTAAGTAACTAGCTCAAGGTCACACAGCAAGTAAACGGCAGCACCAGATTGTGAACTCAAGGAGGCTGACTCTGGAACCCATGTCTTCAGCCTAAGGGAGGCCAGAGTGGTGAGCCATGGCCCCCAGGTGAGGCCTGGCAGTGGAGGGCAGGGTCGCAATCATGACCATCACCTTCCTGCCGCTCCCTCGTCCCCACTCAGGCTTTTCCTGGGTGAGAGTGGAGTGACCCTGATTCCCTTAGGGTTGAGGGAGTCCTGGCTTGGGAATCCAGGGAGGCTTAGACCAGGCCTCGTTCACGCCATCTCAGCCATGCTCTTCCTTTGCCCTGCATCCAGTGGTCCCTCATGCATGTGGTGCGCTTATAATTCATCATCTAAATCATGACACTTTAGAGGCTGAAGCAGGGCACTAACCGCCAGGGACTCCAGGACAATAGGAAGAGCCTGGATACACCAGGGTGCATGTCACCCTCTTCATGCATCAGCATTTACAAAGTGCCAGCTCTGTGCCAGGGCCATTGCTCATGCCACAGGGACACTCGAAATTGTCTGTGACTCCTAAGGCCAGCAACTACCATCACAGGGAAGCCCAGGAGACTCCTGTCCCCCACTTGTGAGGTTAGGGAAGACCTCTTAGGGGAGATGCTATCTCCTCTGAGCTCCAAGGATGTTAACCAGGTGAAGAGGCTAGGGACAGAATGTTTCAGGAAGCTTCTGGGGAATGGAAGCACCAACCCAACTCATCTGAAGCTCAGACATGGGAAAGAAGGAAGAAAGGGGCATGAGGAAGCCCAAAGATCAACTGCCTTCTCTACTCATTGTCGTCAGGCAGCTCCAGCCCTCTCCTGGTCCTCTCCCCAGCTCTCCGTCCTCTGAGGTTCTTACTACCTCATTCATTTAGCAGCCATTTATTGTGCACCTACATCTGTACCAGGAGTTCCTGTTTGATTAAGGCACTTGGCTGTTAACCAAATGGTTAGAGGTTTGAGTCTACCCACAGGTGCCTCAGAAGAAAGGCCTGGCAATCTACTTCTCAAAAATCAGCCACTGAAATCCCAGTTCTCTGATACACGTGGGGCCACTATGAGTCAGAACCAGCTCAACAGCAGCTGGGTTTTTGGTATCATGTACTGACTCTGTGCCTAGCACCAGGGATACAGTGGAAAATGAAACAGGAGTGGTCCCTGCCTCTCAGAGCTACAGAGTGTGGGAGAAAAGTGTTACCCAAGTACAGAAGTAAACAAGCCGGGTAACTAGGGACTGCGATGAGTGCTTGGAAGGGAATCAATGAGGATGTCGAGAGAGGGAAGCAGGAGTAGGATGGAGGAACCTTCTTAGATGCAGGGGACAGGGAAGGCTTTGGGAGAGTGAGGTTTGAGCAGAGACTCAAATCAACAGAGGCAGCCAGGTATGTGAAGAGTTGAGGGATTAAAAAAACTTTCTCAGGCAGAAGGAACAGCGTGTGTAAAGCCCCTGTGGCAGGAAGGAGCTGGGGGTGTTGGAGAAATAACTAACAAGTCGGCCAACATGGCTGAGTCAGGGTGAGGAGGCTCTAGTTTTGACTGAGGGCAGGGAGGACCTTGAAGGGATTTAAGGAGCCCTGGTGGCACAGTGGTTAAGTGCTAGCTCCTAGCAGAAAGGTTAGTGATTCAAACCGACCAGCTGCTCCACAGGAGAAAGCTGTGGCAATCTGTTTCTGTAAAGATTACACCCTAGGAAACCCTATGGGGCAATTCTACTCTGTCGTATAGGGTCGCTATGAGTCGGGATCAACTCAGTGGCAATGGTTTTGGTGATGTGATTCCATTCAGGATTTTTAAAGAATGGCTCTTGGTCCTCCTTTGTAGTCCCTTTGTTCTAAGGATCTACCCCATCGCCCCATTGCCATTGAATCAATCCTGACTCATAGTGACTCTATAGGACAGAGTAGAACTGCTCCATAGGGTTTCCAAGGAACGGCTGGTGGATTCAAACTGTTGGCCTTTTGGTTAGCAGTGCTAGCTCTTACCACTGTGCCACCAGGGCTCTGTTCTGAGGATCTAGGGGCTTCCAATTCTTCAGCTCTGTGCGTGTGTCCTTCTGTCTTTTCTATGTCTACCACATGAAGATGGGTGTTGAGCATAGGGTCCCTCTGACCTCAGAAGCCCTGACAAGGTACAAGTGGGATGTGGTCACTCAGGGCCCAGGTAAGCAGCCTGTTCCTACCAAGTCCCTCATTCTCAAACCTGCCCCTTTCCCGGAGGAGCTGCTGCATCCACACTCTGAGCCGCGTGTTTACCATTAGGAGGGACACCTGAATTTGGCTTCAAGTGGCGGTCTACAAGGAGGGGAGGGGACCCGAGCTGGGGCAGTGTCAACCACACACATTCCCAGCAGCCCTATCTGAGGGGTACCTGCTCAAGCCATTGCCTGCTATCTTTTGACCAAATAACCACTTGATTGAATGGCTTGCTTTTCAACCAGCTGCTATGAACACGGACTTAGGCTGGAAACAATTTGGACCTTGAAAACATCAGGGTAACGGACCTGTCTTAGATGAAAAGGATCCTGGAATTTTGGGCCAACAGGCAGGGCCGTGGAGCGTGGGCTCAGGAGTCAGATTCACATCAAGCTCCACCCCCTTCCAGCTGTGGGGCCTGAACAGGTTAGCCATCTGAGCTCTTTTTTCCTCCCCCAACGTGGTGTGTTAGTTCCCTATTGCTGCACAGCAAATCACACTAAAATTTGACAGTGGCTTAAGACAATAAACATTTATTGTCTCATATAGTTTCTGAGGGTCAGGAATCTGGGAACAGCCCAGCAGGGTGGTCTTGGCTCAGTCTCTAGGAGGTTGCCGCCAAGTTGTCAGCCGGGGCTGCAGTCACCTGAAGGCTTCTCTGGGGCTGGAGGATCCACTTCCAAGGTGGTGCCTCACGTGGCTGGCAAGTTAGTGCTGGCTGTTGGCAGAGGCCTTGGTTTCTCCCCCACATGGACCTCTCCTTGGGACTGCTCAAGTGTCCTCACAGCATGGCGGCTAACTTCCTCCCAGAGTGAGTAAGAGAAGAGAGCAACATCCTTTATGACCAAGCCTTAGAAGTCACACTGTCCTCTCCACAATATCCTAGTCGTTACACTATACAAGAGCATAAACACCAGGAGATGGGGATCACTGGAGTGCACTCTTTGTCCCCACCAGGAAGAGTTGCAGTGAGGGGTAAATGAGCTCACATATATGGAGTACCAGATATATAGTAAGCACTGTATAGAGGGATACCATGATTAGCTTGAGCTGAAAACTTACTACCCTATAACTGCTTCTTACTTTCTGCATCATTTCTAGGCATCCTGAAGACCTTCCGCCATCCTCCCATTTAGTGAAATGTCTATTGAGCACCTAGTGTTCCAGGCCCTGTGCTGGGTAGTGAAGACACTGCAGTGAGGAAGGCAGCCTGGCCCCTGCTGTTCTGGGCTACCGTAGGACATAAGTCTGGACGATACAGCAGAGGGGCTGGCAGGTACAGAGCTGCTTTGGATGGGGTGGTCAGGGAAGGCTTCTCAGTGGAGACGGCCTGTGAGGTGAGATTTGAACGAAGTGAAGGAACAGTCATATTCATAGACCGGGGGTAGAAGCATTTCAGGCAAAGGGACCAGTGAGGGCAAAAGCCCCATAGTGGGAGCAGATGACCAAGTTCAAGGAACACAATGAAGGCCAGGGAGTAGGAGCAGGAAATGAGGTTGGAAAAGCCCAAGTAAGAAGATTGGCTTTTAGTCTCTGGGTCATGGGAGTCTTGGAAAGGATCTGAGCAGGTGGGGCTGTGGAGCTGGTGAGCAATGGTGGGATGCTAGAGGTATGTTGAAAGTAGAGTTGTTTTTGAAAGACTTGCTGTTGGATTGGGTTGGGGTGGGAGAGAAAGAGGGGTCAAGGATGATCCCAAGGTGCCTTACCTGAGCACCTGGGAGGATGGTGGTGTCATGAGCTGATGTAGGGAAGACTATGGGAGGAGCAGATTGGGGGTGGGAGATCAGGGGTTTTTGATTTTGGACATTTCAGGCATCTGGGAATGGCAAAGAGGCAGTTAGACATGCGAGTCTGGTGTTTGAAGGAGAGAATGGGTAGAAGATGTAAATTTAGGAGTTGTCAGATATAGGTGGTGTTTAAAGCCATGCGGCTGGATGAGATCACCAGGAGAGAGAGTGTAGAAAGAAGCAAAGAACACTGAGTTCCTCTAGCGCTCAGAGTTCGGAGGAGGAGAAGCCTGCAAGAAATGGTGCAGAAGTGACAAGAGATGGAGGAGGAGAATAAGAGGGGACACCCAGAGAGGAAAGGCACGGTGCAACACAGCCTGACTCTCTCTACCTCCACCTATACCTCAAGCAGCACCAAGGCCCTAGAGGCCCATAGAGCCCATCCTTCCCCTTCCATGCATCATTCCTTCAGAGATCTTAGGCAGTATTTGTGTCCTCCATAAAATAAACAAAACCCGACCTGTTGCCGTGGAGTCAATTCCCACTCATAGAGACCCTATGGACTGTCGTAAACATCCCAGAACGTCCAGTCATTCCTTGTTATATCATTTCTAGCCCTTCATCACTTGACTCACCCTCCCATGCCCCATTCCAGTTGTCTGTCTCTTACCAAGCAGGGCTCAGCGCTAAGCAGGACTATCCCCTCCCTCTATTTAGACTTTCTACCTTTATTAATGCAACTTTAGGCAGAAGCAACTTTTTTGATAGCAGCTTATATAGAAGAAATGAATGGGGAATGCTAAGGGGTTTAGGTTGAGTGAAGGGAAAGGGTGTGAGGAAGGGAAGTGGGATTGGGAACATCTGAAAAAGGGTATGGGTTAGATCAGGGAAGGTCTTGACTGCCACACCAAGAAGTTTGGACTGAGGAAGAACGAGGGATCCAAAGAAGATTCTGGATTAGAGGAATGACACAGATGAATTTTGCTTCAAGAAGAGCCATGCTGGGTTTTGTTCCTGGCCTTGTCCCTAATTAGCTCTCCCATGCTCACAGGTCAACTGTGGCTCCCGGATGAGCCAGCGTAGGGCAGGGAGGCCCCACTCTGTGCAAGTCGGGGATAGTGGCTACAGGCACAGAGGCACCACAGAGCAGGGAGGGCTCTGGGATGGCAGCAGTTCCACTGGTTCCCCCACATTTCCGTGAGGGCAATGAGGCTGATATTAATGAGAGGTAATTATGGGCACCCGATGGGCCTAAGTATAGCTCAGAGACAAAGGCGGTGCGAGGCAGCCAGCTGCTTCCTACTGCAAGGCTGAGGCCTGCCTATTTTAAGACCTCCCCAGAGTGAGGCTCCTGCCACCCAGGGGTGCTGAGGGCTGGTGCTCACTGGGCTAGGAAACCTGACAGAGAGCTCAGAGGAAGTCAGTGTGACCACACCCTCAGCCCATCCTGCTCAAACCCTCTACTCCCAGAGGGGGAAACTGACCCCAGAGAGGGGAAGAGACCAGTCCAAGGTCACATCAAGTAAATAGCAGAGCCAGGATTTGAATTCTGTTCAACTCATGCACTTTCCATTCCACTAGGCAACACCCCTAAACTGGAAGCCTTGACCTGCTCCCAAGAAGTATAGTGAGGGGAGTGTGACTGATGTTTATCTAGCACTAAGTTCCAGAGGCTTTCTATATGACATCATGGTTAATGCTCATCATAATCTTGGAAAGTAGGGATCACTGTCCCCATGTTATAGAAGGGAAATCTGAGGCCCAGGAAGAGTAATTAAACTGCCAAAGGTATCACAGGGAGGAGGGAAAGAAGTAGAACCCAGTTCTGCCCTGTCAGGTCAGCTCTGAGATTTGCACATTGAAGTTTACTGGGAAGTCTCAGGAACTCCTGTGAGAGGTGAGGGGAGCAGAATTGTGTAGAAGGAAGAGTTGAAACAAAGTACAGTCACAGAAAAGGCTGCAGCTGACCCTGTGGGCAGTTCTGGAGTGGGGATGGTCCTTCAGGGTTGTTCTGAATTGGGGTAGGGGAGCCAGGCCTTTGTACTGCCCAAGTCAACTGGTTATCAGACACAGGCTGCCTCCAGGGAAGGAGCATACCCTTGGATGAGGATCTCCCTTTGGCTGAGAGCAGCTTCTGGGCAGGGGCACAGCTGTGAATGTCAGCAGCCAGTGCTCCTGGCCACTGAAGGCATGAGAGCCTCCAAACTGAAGGAGGGATCTGGGTGGCCACCGCAGCACCCGTACCATGTCCTACTGCATTTGTCCTTTCACCCAATTCAGTGGTCTTTGGTATGTTCACAGTGTTCTGCAGCCATCACCACTGTCTGGTTCCAGAACACGTTTATCACTCCAAAAGGAAGCCCCACTCCCATTCGGCAGTTATTCTTCCTTCTCTTTCCCCTCAGTCCCTAGCGACCACTAATCTACTTTTTGTCTGTATGAATTTGCCTATTCTGGACATTTTATAGAAATGAAATCAGACAATTTATGGCCTTTTGTGTCTCTTGTGCTTTCATTTATATTTCAAGGTTCATCCATGCAGCAGTACTTCATTTCTTTTTATTGCTAAATAATAGTCATTGTGGATATACCATATTTTGTTTATCCATTTACCTGTTAATGGGCATTTGGGTTGTTTGCACTTTTAGGCTGCTGTGAATAAGCTGCTATGAACATTCGTGTACAAGTTGGAGTGGCTGTTTTGGTGGGGGCATGTGGACAGGGTTTGGATGTTATCATGGATCGAATTGTGTCTCCCAGAAACATGTGTCAGCTTGGTTAGGCCATGATTCCCAGTATTGTTTGGTCATCTTCCAGTTTGTGATTGTAATTTTATGTTAAAGAGGATTAGGGTGGGATTATAACACCCTTACCAGATCACATCCCTGAGCCAATGTAAAGGGAGTTTCTCTGGGGTGTGGCCTGTACCACCTTTTGTCTTACAAGAGATAAAAGGAAAGGAAAGTGAACAGAGAGGGGGGAGGACCTCATACCACCAAGAAAGCAATGCCCGGGGTCCCTGCACAGAGAAGCTTCTAGTCCGGGGAAAGATTGATGAGAAGGTGAACAGAGAGAGTAAGCCTTCCCCTGGAGCTGATGCTGTGAATTTGGACTTTGAGCCTACTTTACCATGAAGAAATAAATTTCTCTTTGTTCAAGCCATCCACTTGTGGTATTTCTGTTATAGCAGCACTAGATGACTAAGACAGATGTGTAGGTTGGGGTGCTTTCATGTGTGAAGCTCCTCAGGGTGAGGGACAGAGTCAAAGAAGGGCAGAGACGCAGGGTGGGCAGTTTCCCCCCCCCACTGCCACGTTCCAACACAGAATTTGGAGGAGACCAAGAATTCTGACTTCAAACCTGGCTTTCCGGGTAATTATGAAGATATATTTGTCAAGGTAGGAGAGTAGGACATATTTTGTTTGACAGGTTTTTTTTAACTTGATTTGGAACTTTTAAATATCTACGCATATAGCAGGTGAGCCTCCATAGGTACTCGTGTCCTGAGCCCCACAGTGTCCGGGGAGGCCTAGAGTTGGAGACTCCACTGATCTTAGAGCTTCTCCTAACTCTGAGATCTGCAGCGGTGTGGCTGACCTTCCAGGCACCTGTCCCCTCCCAGTCCATTCAACTGTCTGACCCTTCTCTGTCTTCTCTCCCCAGGATAGCTGCCGCCCGGGAGAGGCGACCTGGGCGCCCTGCTAGGGCAACGGCCCCTGCCCCGTGGGCCGGGATCATGAAAGGCCTCGGTGACAGCCGCCCCCGCCACCTCTCCGACAGCCTGGACCCACCACACGAGCCCCTGTTCGCAGGGCCTGACCGCAACCCCTACCTGCTATCACCCACAGAGGCCTTTGCCCGCGAGGCTCGCTTCCCTGGGCAGAACGCCTTGCCAGGAGATGGCCTCTTCCCACTCAACAACCAGCTGCCACCACCCAGCAGCACCTTCCCCCGCATCCACTACAACTCCCACTTCGAGGTGCCAGAGGAGAGCCCCTTCCCCAGCCATGCCCAGGCCACCAAGATCAACCGGCTGCCTGCCAACCTCCTGGACCAGTTTGAGAAGCAGCTGCCCATCCACCGCGATGGCTTCAGCACACTCCAGTTCCCCCGCGGCGAGCCTAAGGCCCGTGGCGAGAGCCCCGGCCGCATTCGCCACCTGGTCCACTCAGTCCAGCGGCTCTTCTTCACCAAAGCACCCTCACTGGAGGGCACAGCGGGCAAGGTTGGTGGCAATGGCAGCAAGAAAGGTGGCCTGGAGGACGGCAAAGGCCGGAGGGCCAAGAGCAAGGAGCGGGCCAAGGCCGGAGAGCCCAAACGGCGCAGCCGCTCCAACATCTCAGGCTGGTGGAGCTCTGATGACAACTTGGATGGTGAGGGAGGCGCCTTCCGCAGCAGCGGTCCAGCCTCTGGGCTGATGACCCTAGGCCGCCAGGCAGAGCGCAGCCAGCCACGCTATTTCATGCATGCCTACAACACTATCAGCGGGCACATGCTCAAAGCTGCCAAGAACAACACCGCAGAGCTGACCGCCCCACCACCCCCGCCTGCTCCCCCAGCCACGTGCCCCAGCCTTGGGGTGGGTACCGACACCAACTATGTCAAGCGAGGCTCCTGGTCCACTCTGACCCTCAGCCATGCCCATGAGGTCTGCCAGAAGACTTCAGCTACCTTGGATAAGAGCCTGCTAAAGTCCAAGTCCTGCCACCAGGGTCTAGCCTACCATTACCTGCAGGTGGGTCTCTGCCAGGGTCAGGAGGGTGAGGAGACACCAGATTGAGGCCCAGCTGTGCCACAGATTTACTTGAGAAATCGCTTCTCTCTGGGCCTCTGTTTACTGGGCTATGAAATGGGTGGCTGTGATACCCACTAATAAGGGAATTCCTTCCATTGGTCATGCTCTCAGCAGGCTTTAATTAGGGCCCTTCTGAGCCCAGTCCTGGGAGACACAGTAGGAACTAAAACATGTCCCTGTCCTTTAGAAGACAAAGCTGGAAGCTGTACCATCCCACTCCCCATCGTAGAGCCAACTGTCACATGCTATTTGTCAGCCTCATGCCTGCCTCCTCCACCAGACTAGGGAATCCTTGAGGACAGGGACCACCTTTATTGGAGCCATATGTCCCCAAGGCCCAGGACAGAGTCTGGCATGGAGGAGGTACTCAGGAAATGCAAGAAGGAGGTGGGAGGGCTGGGTGGACAGGTGGACAACTAAGTGAACAGAGCTAGAAAAAAAGAAGACACAGTCCTGGCTATCAGCATGCTGGGAGGAGGAAGATGCATGAATAGATAGTCCTGTCAGTGCTATGGGGTGTGATAGAGATCCCGAGGAGGCCTGGCCCAGCAGGGGGGACCGATTTCTCCTTTCAAATGCTAAAATCGATTGAGGCTTTTATGCACCAAGGCCACACAGCTTGAAAGTAGCAGAAGGTTCAGAGAGGTACGGCCTGGCTGCATACCTCTACAGGGCTCTCAAGAGCAGAGCAAGGAGCTGTGGGTGGGAGTTACAGGAAGCAGATTTCAGGACACCTCGCAATGGAAGGGGTTGCTTCTGTAGGTAGTGAGCACCTCATCCCAAGGGGTATGTGAGCAGCCCTGGCCGGCCTTGGAAACCCACCTTAGGCTGCATTTTGACCCCGGTGAGCTTTAAGATCAGACAAAGCCCTGGGTTCTTATCATTCTGTATTAAATTCCAGAGACAGTGAGACTGTGGGGGAAAGGACAATTTCTTTTTCAATAGGAGGAAACTGAAGTCTGGGCAGTCCCCTTCCTGAAAAACATCAGGGAAGGTGGTGTGTGACCTGGCTTCCTCTCAAAATGGTGTGGTTTGTTCTGGTCGTGTGAAAATGCATGGAAGCACCTTGAGCCCTGCAGGCCCTGGGGTTTGTGTTGCCTGCCTGGGTTATTGGGGTGGGCTGGGGGGAAGGACAGGGACAGGTTTTGAGCAGAGAGAGACAAGGCCATGTTCCCAAGGGACAGGTGAGGGTAAGGCAGGTGGACTAGCCTGTTGTTTGGGAGCAGAATTCTCAGGCTCTGCTGACTGGCTGGGCAGTTATCACAGGGGTTATAGGAGGGCTGAGGGAGGTCTCTGAGGTGGAACCTCAGCCAGAAGTCAACCAGTGGCATTGAGGGCACCGAGAAGGGTGTGGCACCTGTATGAGCATGGTAACGAGGGGAGTGTGCATTTGTGTGTGGGGGGAAGAATGTGTGTGCTATGTACACTGTGAAACGTGTGTACCTGTGTGTCCATGATGAATGTAAGGGGTGGACACTGTATGTGTTGAGGCAAGGACACAGTGAGGTGGGGACATGTCAAGTTGTGTCCACAGGCAGCGGTTGCTGGTGTGTCTGTGAGGAGGGGTATGTCCACAATGAGGTGTAAATGCAAGCAAGGGTGAGGCTGTGAGGTGAGTACACTCTGCATACATGTTAAGGGGTGTGTACGTGGTGAAGTGGTTGCCAGCATGTGTCCTTGGTGAGGTGGTGTGTAGTAAGCTGTAAGTGCTTGCTGAGGGGTGTGTGGGAAGGATATGCTGGCTCTCTGTGCATGGTGAGATGTGTGTACGCAATGAAGTGTGTTGACTCTGCCCTGACTGAAGTTCGTGACAGTGCTGAAGTGTGTGATTACTTCATCATGAGGTGAACATCCACTGTGTGCACATGACAGTATCAAGTGAAGGAGGATGTAGGCTGTGTGCTGCCTCAAAGCAGCCGATGGAGCTTGGCTGGGGAGGGCTGAGGAGGCCTCCTCACTGCCACCATCACCCCTGGGGATGCGGGAGGTGCAGGGCTACCAGGGTCCACACTGCCCTTACAGCTATGACCTCACCAGCCTTGTCACTGTCCCTGTTCCAGGTGCAGATGGGAAAACTGAGCCCTTTTCTACCTAACCACATGGCTGCTTGAGACCAGGCAAGCCCCTATTTTTCTGTATCCCAGTTTTCCCACCTGTGAGACAAGGAATGTTGTTTGGCTCTAAGGACCCCGCCCCCATGCTGGTGTGTCAGTATCCTCTGAGCACCACCACCACCAGCCTAGGGCCAGGCTCGGGTTCCAGGTCTGAAGACCTCTCCTGTCCTCAGGCCTGATGTTCTCACAGTGGCAGGGGATCGTTAAGTACCCTCAGAGAGTGTGGGTGAAGTGACCGGAACACAGGGGCGCCAGAAAAGGTAGCTACAGTGGAGATCGTTGTGATCATGGCCTGGGACAGTTTTGCTGGGGCAAACCCAGTCTGGGAACCGTGGCAAAATCTTGTGGCCAGCAGAGGGGCAGGGACTTGCTAAAGGCCACTTAGTGAGGTTGTAGCAGGGCCAGTTCTGGAACCGGGTATCCTCCTTCCCAGACCAGGGCCCTGCTTTGCTGCTGGGTGGTTTCCATGTCAGTAAACCCAGCACAGAGGCCAAACTCTCCGAAGTGGGGAGCGAGGGAGCTTCAGGGCCCGGAGCTGAGGGTTCTCACCTTTGGCTCTCTTTCCAGGTGAGTGGCCCGAGGCCTGGTGGGGCGCCGGGGAGGGTGGGCTGCCCCCTGCGCCACCCCCGCTGAAACCTGCCCTCCATCCGCAGGTGCCCGGCGGCGGCGGCGAGTGGACCACCGCGCTGCTGTCCCCGCGCGAGGCGGACGCCGCGGGCGAGGGCCCCATCCCGTGCCGGCGTATGCGCAGCGGCAGCTACATCAAGGCCATGGGGGACGAGGACAGTGACGAGTCCGGCGGCAGCCCCAAGCCCTCGCCCAAGACGGCGGCGCGGCGCCAGAGCTACCTGAGGGCCACGCAGCAGTCGCTCGGAGAGCAGAGCAACCCCCGCAGGTAAGCGCGCAGCCCCGCCCCTGGACCCCGGCAGGCCCTGCCCCCTGGGAAAGTCTCTCCTAAGTCCCACCCGGTGAGAGCTTCGGGCACTGGTGAGTCCTGCTTCCTAGGGGCCCCCACCTCAGGGGTGAGGCCTGCCCACCAGTGAGTCCTGCCCGATAAGGGGACCCGCTCTCTTAAAGTGAGTCCCGTCCCCGTGGGAACCCTGCCCACAGACTAATTCTGGCCCTTGGAGCCCCGCCCCTTCAGGTGAGCCCCGCCCACACTTGAGCTCTGTCTGCGCGTGCAAGCCCCGCTCCCGGGGAAGCCTTGTCCCTTAGGTGAGCCCCTTGCAGGTATGTCCCGCCTCTGAGAACCTCGCCAGCTGTGAGCCCCCGCCCCCAGCCCTGCCCTACGGGTGAATCCTGCCCTCCGGCCTCAGATCCAGGCCTTTTAGTGAACCTGCCCTCAGGTTAGCCCAGTCCCTGAGATTCTCGTCCTTAGCTTGGCTCCTCCCTTGGATGAGTATACCCCAGAGAACCCTGCCCTTTGGTGAACCGCCCCATGACCCCACCCACAGTTAAGTCCTGACCTCAGGTAAGCCCTGCACATAAGGAGAATCCCTGACTCAGGTAAACCCTGCCCACAGGAGCTACATCCCCAGGTGAGTTCTATTTCCACAGAGAGGCTGCCCCTTTGGATCCTCTTCAGGTGAGGAGAACCCTCCCCTTAATGAGACCATCACACTTATCAGCACTGCCCAGGAGACCAGAGCCTCTGTAACAGATCGCCATGCTAAGCTCCAAAATTCAGCTCCAGAAATCAAAGAGACAGCCTTCACCTGCCTCATTACCCTTCCTGGAAGTCCACGATCCTGCCCCATTCTCTTGCTTTAAGACTTGGAAGAGTTAGTGGGAACAAGCTCATTCCTAGTTCTTCAGATAGCACCAAGCAGTAGCACCAACCAGGGAGGGGGCAGTGTACTCAGAGCAAAAGTCCAGGTGGCTGATGCAGAAGGCAGGGGAATGGGTGGAACACTACTGCCTACTCCCAGGTCTGCCCCTCTCTGAGCCTTGGTATCTGCACTTTAGGTGAGGGGACTGAGCTGGATGATCTCTAAGACCCCTTCTAGTCCTGAGGTCCTAGGATTCTGTGAATGACCAGAGGGCATTACGGTGGGAGAGGTGGGCAGGGCCAGGGCATGGACCTTGAGTGACCTGAAATCAATAATTATAGTAATAGCAGTACCAGTAATGGCCGCTATCTATCAGCATTTACTGCACACTGCCCCGGTGCACCATGACCGGCATCACGAAATCCTCACCACAGCCACAGCAGGCAGGTGGTGTCATCCCCATCGTACAGGTGAGGAAACAGGCCTAGCAAGGGGTGGTGACTTTTCGAGGTCACCCAGCAAGGAAGCTGAATTCCAATTCAGTTTCTTCTTGTCTAGGACCTGAGCTGTTGGCTGCTCAGCCTTTATTCCCAGAGCAGGGATTGGAGGAGGCCCAGGGTCAGGCAGGTGTGAGAAAGATGGAGGCAGGGAATGGGGTGAAGGGATGAGTCTCCAGGGACCTGTGGAGTCCATCTGGTCACTGTGGCAAAACTGGGGCCCTTTGGGCAGCCCTAGCCTGAGGCCAAGGTATTAGGCCTCTAGGATTGTCCCAGATGGGCAGGGAAGAAGGCAGGGGACTGTCAAGGTGGGCTCCTCTGGGGTTGGACTCCGAATGGTCAAATGCAAGCTGCTGCTGCCATCTCGTGGCTTCAATGGGCATGACAGGCGAGGGCCACCTCTACTCTCCAGATTCACCATATAGTCAAGGCCTCCCGAAAGCTGGGTGCTCTCCCCTTGCTCTGCACCTCCAACCACCATCTGGGCTGGCAGTGACTTCCCTTTTACCCTCTGCTACTGGATGATCTTGGCCAGCCTTTCCCCCTCTGGGCCTCAGTTTCCCAGGCTGAACAATGGGTGGGCTGAGCCCCGTCTGCTCCCCACCCCCACCAGGAGTCTGGACCGCCTTGATTCAGTGGACATGCTTCTGCCCTCCAAGTGTCCGAGCTGGGAGGAGGACTACAATCCCATCAGCGACAGCCTCAACGACTCCAGCTGCATCAGCCAGGTGAGGGTGGTGAGCAAGCTGGAAGGTCAGTGGGCTTGGGAGGGTCCCAGCCTCTGGCCCTTAGCTCATTGACTCCCACCCAGGAAAGGGACAGATGTCCAGGTCCTGTTGAGTGGTCCCCACATGTCTGCAGTGTGCTTCCGTTTGGTCTTCGTCCCCAAGGCTCCCTGTGTGTGTCACTCTGCTCCCCCTGCAGTCCCTGTGGCTGGAGAGCACAGTCATGGGGCCTACACGTATGGCTTCTTGAGCCGAGGACCCTGAGGGAGGGGCCACACCACTGCTGTCAACCAGGCTGGGGCCACAGGCCCCAGGGCCTTGCCACCTCTCCTTGGGTTCTGACCCATGAGTACAGGGAACTGGAGACCTGGGTTCAAGTCCCAGTCTTGTCTCTGACAGTAAGACCCAGGACAAGTCACCTCTCCTCCCTGAGCCTCAGTTTCCTGACTGACCACAGGAGGGTGATCACTCCTAGTTCAAAGGGTTGTTGCAGGGCTTTGAACCGGTTCATTTTGGTTACAACTCCTGCTGAGAATTTGCATTTCCACCCCAGATATACTGAATCAGAACCGACATTTTAAACAAGATCCCCAGGTGATTCTTATGTATAACTTCCTGGGAACTTGTTCAAAGCCCTGGTTGTTGTGAGAACTAAATGAGATAAATAATGTGCTCAGCAAAGGGCAGCTATCATTATGGTTGTTATTATCATCTTGCTGTGTAACCTTGGGCAAGTTGCTTTTCTACTCGGGACCTCAATGCCCCACTTATTCGGTGAAAAGCTGGACTCCCAGGGCCCAGCCAACTCTGCCACTAGAGCAATAAGCATTCTGTGCTGCGCTTTTAATTTACAAGCTACTCTCGCAACCCTCAGCTCCCTGAACCCTCACCACAGTCACCCCCAGGAGGCCTTGTTGTCCATATCCCCATTTCACAGATAGGAAACTGAGGCTCAGAGAGATGCGGTCATGCACCTAGGAGGAGGCAAAGCCGGGCAGGGATCTGGGACTGTCATACACTAGACCTGGACCCTAGCCTCTGCTGTGTGTGCAGTACTTCGGGGTTTTTAAAGGGAAGGCCAGCCAAGGCTCAAGGGTTCCCCCCATGCAGGGATGAATTACACAATAAGCAAGGTGCACATGGGCTTACTTGTGCGTACTTACTAATCTGTAGTGAATAATTTCACCAGTTTTTCACCATGTCAAAGTGAAATTGTTCACTACAGATTAGTAAGTAAACGCAAGTAAGCCCATGCGTAGCCTGCTTACTGTTTAGTCCACCCCTGCCCCCATGGGGTGGAAGAAGAGACGAGGCCTGGAGCTGGCAGACACCCGCATGTAGGAGCACAATGAGGCAGTGGGGCAGCCAGGTGCAGACCAGCTCTTCTCTGGGCAGGAATAGGCCTTAGGCTCCACAGGAAGGCTTTGGGGCCCCGCCTCCTCACCACTCCACAGTTCTAGCCTGGCCAAGCCCTCCCCAGCACTATCATTCGCAGACTCCCAGGAGAGTAACCTCAGACGTGGGGTAGGGTAGAGGGCTCCAAACCCGTGGAACCCTTTGCCCTTGCCACCCTCATCCAGGCCCCACCAAGTCTGACCTGAACGGCTGCCTGGCCTCCATGCCTTCCACCTCCAATCCATTCCCAGCGGCCAGAGGGAGCTTGTAAAAGACGTAAGTCAGATCACTCCGTACCCCTGCTCCGAACCCTTCCATGGCTCCCCTCTCACCCCGAGTGAAAGCCAGAGTCCTTACTTGGTCTCACTAGGCCCTGCAAAGTCCAGGCCCTGCCTCCGTCTCAGGGCTGATCTCCTACAAGCTCTGCTGCTCACTCAGCTCCAGCCACTCTGGCCTCCTTTCTGCCCCTCACACATCAATGTGCCATCTTATTCCTGCCTCAGGGTTGTTGCATTCATTGTTCCCTCTCCTCTCAAATCTTAGCAAGAATCAAATGTCACCTCCTCAGAGAGACCTTCCCTGGCCTCTGTCTAAACTAGACCCCAGGCACTGTTTCCTCGCCCTGTTTTATTTTCTTGTGGGCACTTATGCTATCTGAAATATCTGTTTATTTATCTAATGACTGTCTCCCTCTTAAGAGGGTGGGGATCTTGCTGTCCTGTTCCTCGTGGTGTCCCCAGCATCTAGCACATACCAGTCCAGGGCAGGGCCCAGCAGGTGTTTGCTGAATGGACAGTACCCCTCCCTGTCTCCCCCAGTTTACCAGGTTCTCTTGTCTCGCAGTCTTCCTGTCTCTGTCTGTCTCCCTCTATTTTTCTGTCTGTGTTCTATCTCTCCTAATGCACATTTTTCTCTGGGTCTCTCTAATGTGTCTGCATTTCCATGTTTCTCTCTGTATCTGTCTGTCATGCATGCCCCATCTCCATCCCCTGACTGGCCCTGGCAACTGGAATAGTTTTGCCCTTTGACAACACAAGGCCTATGGTATCACCCAAGCTGGGAACCCCGGCAGCTCTCTCCCACCATCCTCTACCCAGCCCCAGCTGTCTCCTAGCCCAGGGTCCTATGGCTCCCCCATGCCCCTATATTCAGGAGCTTGAGCTGACCCAAGCTGTATATGTGGCCCCAAAGTTGGAGATGTCCCAGCTCGGGCTGTGTCTCTGAGGCCTGGATTCCTACCAGAAGGAGCCCCTGTCCCACCAGGTACTAGACTGCTTATGCCCTGCCTGGGGAAGAGAGGGCTCTGGGCACCATCCCTGATCAGTAGATCCTGGTGAGCTGCCCACCCAGGTTAGACATGGCAGACGGGGGATCCATGGCCCAGGGGTGAGGGCAAGAGAAGGACTTATAAAGAGCAGCATATAAGTCCTCAGCCATGCCCAGCCCCACGAGGAGTGAGCCTCCCATCCCAGGATGAAGCCAAGTAAGACATCCTAGCATCTGGGCTTCACCCAGTCTGGGAGGAGGTTAGACAAGCCAGCTCCAAGTTTTCTTGTAGCTAAGCCTAAATACCCCACTCCAGCCCCCAACCCTGGTCTCCCTATAACCCTTCCCCCTCTCTTTCCTGCAGATTTTTGGACAGGCCTCCCTGATCCCCCAGTTGTTTGGCCATGAGCAGCAGGTCAGTATGTTTGCCATTCTCTCATCCCCTAAACCCAGACTCTAGGGCCGGGTCTTAGGCCTGGCATCTGAATGGTCCTAGCCCCGCTCCCGGGCAGGTGCAGAGTCACCACCAAGAAAGCTACTGCCAGTGAGGATGGAGTTTAGGTCCACAATGGTGCCCTGATGCTCCCCTACCTGCCCTTATCACTTCACTTCTCTGTGCCTCAGTTTCCTCTTAAAAATAGTAAAGAATGAGTTCGGTTTTATGGATTAGACAAGAAATGACCTCAGGTTAATGGAAGGCATTCCCTGAAATTCCTCTGGCTCCATCCTCAAAGTTAGATCAGGCCTGAGGAGGGTTTTATTTGGATGGGCTGGTGGCTGGGGTCTGCTGCTATTGGCCTCTAGACCCCAGACCTGAAGTCCCCTGGCTTTTCTCCTTTCTAGGGCTCCAGCAAGCTCTTTAAGGATGTTGGGGTGTTGGAGTGAATGGGGAGAGTGTTTTACCAAAGTGGGTGGAGTTGCTGCCAGGCTTGGCAGTGTGTGGGTGCCCTAAGGGTGCTGCCTCCCAGGCACACCTATCTTGGCCCCAGAAGTGGACCCCTCCCTCCCAGGCTGCAACTCCAAGACCAGAAAGTGGGGCAGGAAAGGTGCTCTGAGCTCAACCCCTCAGGGTAGCCAGAGTTGGTGAGGGACTTGTTCAAGGCCATACGTTCTGCAGGAGCAAAACTGGGTCCACATCTCCTGATCCCAACCACAGATGCCTCTGTCCTCACTCTGCCTGTCATAGTTCCTCTTGAACACATTATTCCAGAAGGTCTTTGGGGAGTCCACAGTGGGCCAGGTGGTAAAGGTTGTTCCCATCTTCTCTGAGCCTCCTCTAACAGCAGAACAATACCCACTTCAACAGGCTTGTGGTAAGGATGCCGTGTGTTAAGATACAAAGCCCCAGGGCAGTGTGCTCCACACAGCGGGTCCTTAGTGATACACACACCAGCAGCACTGGCCAGCTCATCCACACCCCCAGCTTGGGAGCATCTTACCAGCATTTATAAATCCTCACGTTCATGCTACATAGCTGCCCGTAATAATGGGTGCAGCTTCCCGGGTACTTCCTCTCCCAGGCACTGTTCTGAGCACATGATATGCATTATTTTATCTTGACAACAACCCTATGAAATTAGGACTATAATTAGCCCCATTTTATAGGTTGGAAACTGAGACACAGAGAGGTTAAGTGACTTGCCTAAGTTCGTACTGTGAGTTGTGAGGAAGGGATGGACCCAGGATCCAAGCCCTGGCAAACTGCTTCAAGAGCTGTGCTGTTACTTGTAGTCCTGAAGCAAGACCTCATTGCCCTTGGCAGTCACAAAAGCCTCTCAGTGTGCTTCAGGTCACAGCGAGAGGATAAACAGTTCTCACTTTAATGCCTACTCCCATGAATTCTGGCTCTGCCACATGGCCTATATTTTAATATATCAGCGCTGTCAGGTAGAACCTTCTGCGATGATGGAAATGTTCTATAATCCGTGTTGTCCAATTAGGTGGCCACTAGTCATATGTGGCTACTGAGCAAGCGAATTGGTTAGTGTTTCTACACCAAAAATAAACCTGTTGCTGTCAAGTCGATTCTGACTCATAGCAACCTGCAGGACAGAGTAGGACTGCCCATAGGGTTTCCAAGGCTGTAAATCTTTATGGAACCAGACTGCCACCTTTTTCTCCCACGGAGCGACTGGTAGGTTCGAACCACTGAACTTTTTGGTTAGCAGCCAAGCACTTAATTATTGTGGCCGGCAGGGGTCCTAGCGTGACTATAGGAGCCACTAGCTACATGTGGCTATTTAGGTTTAAATTAGCCACATGTGGCTAGTGGCTCCTACATTGGACAGCACAGATTTAGACCTTTCCAAACATAGTCTCCAAATTGGGTGGGAGCTATCTTGTCATTTTATCTGATGCTGTCTTAGACAAGTGCACAGGCATCCATTTCAATTAGATGAGGAAAAACTGACCCAGAGAAGACAGTGATGGCCTGAGGTCACACAGCCAGGTCGGGGCAGAGCTGGCCCCCAGGCCCAACTCCATCTTTTGCCCCACATAACCCTCAGTCTAGCCCAGGCCTTCCCCTAGGACCTCCGCCCAGTGCCCATCTTTGGGCAGCTAACTCCCTAGGTTATATGCTGTGGTCCTCGGTTACCATCGTGGCCTGAGGCATGGGTCGGACAGACCCTTCCAGAACTCTTGGAGAATATGTATTGTGAGGGGATAAAATAGAGAAGCAGAGCCATAGATTTGGAGGATTCTACATGGTCATCTCTGGAGGAACACTGAGAAACCATCTAGACGAGGTTGAACTAGATGCAAGAACTAGATGCAAGTGGCAAATAGCATATATGCCACCACTTTAAGTACTGCCCATGGCAGACATCACTAATCAATCCTCACTGCCACTATCCTCATACCAGTCTTATCTTCTCTCACCAGACTATTACATCAGCTTCATCTTTAACCTCCTGGCTCCTTTCCAGACCCCCATCCAATATCTATCCTGCACACCAGGGCTAGGTTAATCATCCTCAAACATTGTTGACTCTACCACTTCCTCAATTCATGCCTCTGGCAAGAGTCTTCCTCTCACTGATCTTCTGTTTTTTTGCCTGTAAAATGGAGAGATTGGGCCATAAGATGGGAAATAGCCAGCTTGCCTGCTGCCACTCCCATTCCAATATTACTAATTGATTACATTTTTCTTTCCTGCTGACTCAGATGTGACCTCAAAATCTACTATCAGTTGAGCAGTGTGGACACACAAGATACAATCTAGTTAACATCCTATAATATTCCAACTTCCTCCCCCATTTTAGAGATGGAAAATTGAGGCCCAGAGAGGTGCAATGACTTGCCCATGATCCCACAGCAAAGGCTGTGTATTTCTTAAGGGCTCTGCCTGCCCATCCCATATCCTGAGTGAGATGGGGGAATGGGAAGTGAGGCCTCACAGACTCTCCAGCCCTGCAGCTGAGCCGACCACCAGGTGCCCCTACCCCCAGGATAACCAGAGCTGGACCCTGACACCTGCCTTTGCCGGGACAGGTACGGGAGGCAGATCTGAGCGACCAGTACGAGGCAGCCTGTGAGTCGGCCTGCAGCGAAGCAGAGTCGGCAGTGGCAGAGGCGCTTGACTTGCCACTGCCCAGCTACTTCCGCTCCCGCAGCCACAGCTACCTGCGAGCCATCCAGGCGGGCTGTTCGCAGGAGGAGGACAGTGTCTCCCTGCAGTCCCTCTCCCCACCACCCAGCACTGGCAGCCTCAGCAACAGCCGCACGCTTCCAAGTGAGTCCCATGATGAGGGGGAAAGGGTTTCTTTGAGGGGACCCAAGGGACCATGCCTTCTGGGCCAGCCCATAAGGAATGCTGGGGAGGAGCCAGGGTGGGCTGCCTAGGACTGGAGGGATGGCTGGAGGCCTCGGGGGTGAACTGCACACCAGCTGGCGAACTGGAGCTCAAATGGGTATCACAGAGACAGATGCCACCCATGGTGTGGGGGTGTGGAGAGTGCTGGAACTTACAGATACTTGGTTGCCCCTGAGTCCCCTGAGCTAGTCTGGCTCCCTGGCTTAGTGC
This sequence comes from Loxodonta africana, assembly GCF_030014295.1. NCBI lineage: Eukaryota > Metazoa > Chordata > Mammalia > Proboscidea > Elephantidae > Loxodonta > Loxodonta africana. Next base: position 35,634,073 of record NC_087365.1, read on the forward strand.
GGCCACCTGCTTGTGGGCAGGACTTACTGAAGCCCTACCTACCTGTTTGGATAGTTCGGTTGGCAAGCCTGTAAGGAGGGGCAGAACCTGCAGGCAGGCAGAGCCTGCAGGGAAAGGACAATACTCGCACTGAGTAGGTTTCTCTCATATCCACAAGGAGAGATAAGTTACGTTTCCTGATTCTTGTTCCAAATCCCCTGAAGATAACTGATGACCGATCGGAGAAAAATTGGATCCTAAGTCACTGAATGAAATAATAAACAGAAAATCAAGACCAAAGAAAAATGTAGTGGTTTCTGGTTTAGTAGAGAGGATTTTGGGCTTACTCTCACTACCTAACTCTCCTCCTAAGCCTGTTTTTCCATATATAAATCGAGGGTACAAGCCAGAGCCCAGAGAGGTCTTGGGGAGATGAAATAAGACTATGCATAGGGAGGGTTTCGCCACAGCCTTGTACCTGGTAGGAGCTTAACAAGTGGTAGCTGTTATTACTGGTTTCTCAGACTTGACCCTGAGCTTCCTTAGAGCCAAAGCCATAAAGGCAATTGGGGGTCGGATTGTTGTAGGAAGAGAAACAACTGTTTCAACAGCTCAGTTGGTGTTCGATGTAAATAAATGAACCTCCATGGATATTCTATATGCAGGTAACCAGCTTCTTGACCAAGTGAACTTTTGTTTTCACTGTTGCCTTTTAAATCCCCTCTGATCTTCTTGCCCCAGACTTGATTATGACTATGTTGGGCACATCTGTGAGACCACGGCCTTACGTTTTCTGGAAGCCCTTCTAACCAGCTGAGAGGATCCACTAGATGGCACTTTATTATTTTTCAAGTGTTAATACTGGGTACTGCAACTATATTCCTGATGACACAAACCCGGTCAACAACTTATGTACCTACTTACATTGTTGTTGTTGTGTGCCCTCGAGTCGATTCCAACTCATAGTGACCCTGCAGGACAGAACAGAACTGCCCCATAGGGTTTCTTAGGCTATAACCTTTATGGAAGCAGATCACCACGCCTTTTCTCCCTGGAAGTACCTGATGGATTCAAATCACTGACCTTTCAGTTAACAGCTGAGTGCAACCCTGGTGGCGTAGTGATTAAGTGCTGCTAACCAAGAGGTTGGCAGTTCAAATCCACGAGGCGATCCTTGGAAAATCTGTGGGGCAGTTCTGCTCTGTCCTATGGGGTCGCTATGAGTCGGAATCAATTTGACGGCAGTGGGTTGGCTTAACCAGTGCACCACCAAGGCTCCTTTCGTCTACTTATAGATAGATATAAATTTTTGTACTCTTAGGCCTACGTGTGATAGGAAAACATGTAAAAACACATGCATACTGGTATTCTCGTGCTACACATACAGGTAATATCTACATGTACCTGCAGACACACTCACATACGTGTTTCTCCTTCAAGGCTCGTGCCACCTCCACAGCTGTGAGCAAATCATGTCTCTAGCAGGCTGGAGCCACCAAACCAATTCTCACGTGGGCCCTCAGGGGGCCTCCTGTGTTACCCTGGTCAGCCCTCTGTTCAGGTATCCACAGGGACCACTACTAACTTACTCCTTTCTCCTCAAGCCTCTGATCCTCTCATGCTCAGCAGGTGAACTCACCTACCTCACAGGGAAAATCAAAGCCACCAGACCACCGAGCCTGTGGCCAGAGCTACTGCTGGTCCGTACAGCATGTTTGTGCTAAGTTAGGAAAGGGTGCCCCTCCTTCAGACACTTAACTGCCATCTGTTAAAAATTGTCATCATACACAGCTTTTATTAGAACAAGGCCCTTTACTGCCATCTGCCAGAAATTTGTTGTAATAATTATATAATTCAGTTATGTCTGTATTGTGAACAGCACCACCCCCCCTTAGACATGGCTTCCTTAATCAATGTAAAATGTGTGCAGCTGTACATGGCAGTCTTGCCTAGAGTCACCTCCCTCCACACAGACACACACACAGCACACCCTCACTCTGCCACTGTCCCCCTGCAGGGTGACCCCTGTTCAGAAGGCTGTCCTACCTCGTCAGTCTATTCTAAGCCCCCAAGTTGCTGAGGAACATGAAAGCTCTGTTACTCCCACATGGGCACATTTGCCCTCATGCCATATGCAGGTGGGTGGGTAGACGCGGGTGAGGGGCATTATTGAGGCAGTGAGAGCCTGGCAGGGGCTGGGCCACTCAGAGTGACTGTGGGCAGGGCATGGAACTGCCCACCCACCCACACAGAGCTGGCCAGCTTCCCTGCTGCCAGGGCTTCTGCCTCCACCCCCTCCTTCCCTCCTCCTTTCTGACCCAGATTCCACATTCCAGAAATAGCTCTGGCAGGTGACTGGCAGGCAGGGGGCAGCTCCATTGGATGGTGGGGGAAGCAGCAACTTCACTGCATATACACGCCCCTCCCCAGTCAAGGGACCTACCGAGGAGGGGCCCCCAGGAGGGGCCTTAGAGGCACCCTCACCTCTCAGTCTGCCCCTCAGCCCTCATCTCTCTGTATGCCTCTGAGAAAGAGAGGAAGAAAGAAGCCTCCTTTCCACTCCCTCTTCTCTCTTCCTCTGCCCATCTCCCATTTAGTCCTCTGCATTTCTCTATCCCTTTCTTCCATCTTCCCTCTTCATCCCTGTCTCTCTCCCCTTCCATCTTGGCCTTCTGTCTGTCTCCCTCAGCCTTCTGTTCCTCTCCCCCACGCTCTCCCTTTCTTCCCTTTCAGTTTCTGGCTCTCCCCTCCCCCCTGCCCTCACTTGCATGTTTCTCCCACTTTCTCTGAATCACAAGGGAGGCTGTGACATCACCCAGGGGGCTCAGCAAGCGCCAGAATAGTGGTAGTGGTGGGCTGCGGGGTGGCACCCCCACTCCTGTCACCTGCATTCTCTGCTCCTGTGCATGCATGTGCGCGCACACACACACACAGGTACCCACACTTGGGGTCACTCCTTGGCAGTGCTTGAGGCTCTTGGGCTGAGCTGGGCTAGATTCTAGACCTGGGAAACACCCTTTCCCCTTGCTCAGGGGCCCTGAATTTTAGTTTCAGCTCTGCGATGTGACTCTGGGTGAGTCCCTGCCCTCCTCTGGGCCTCAAAATCTCCATCCGTGTTGTGAGGGCTTGGGTTTGGAGACCCTGGAGTACCTATGTGACCATCCAAGACCCTCACTCTGCTCTGCCCCTCCCTTCCTTTACTTCTTTCCCCACCCCTGGAGCTCTCCTGGTTTCTTCTGTGATCCATACCCCCACCAATAGACACAGGAGGAGAGGCTGACAAAATTCCAGAAAGCAGTCAACCCTCTAGTCAACCTTGTCCCCTGGCACCACCTTCAGTTCAGCCCATCCAATCCCCAGAGCCCCAAAGAGCATCTTGTCCAGAGATTGCAAATGGATTTCAACTCATGTGTCCTCTCTGATCCCTGGCCCTCAGGACTGAGATAAGTAGAGAAGTGTGCCACCATTGATTGGTGATGTCTGCCGTGGTGGGGATAGGTACACAGATCTGCCATTCCTGATTCAACCCAGTTCTTCCCAACATTCACAGATATGCACACATTTATACATTTTACACACAAAAACCATAGCCTAGCAAAGGTGAATGACTTGGTGAGGGTCAATGAACTGAGTTTCCCAGGTGGTGGATCTGCCTGACTCAAAAGCCTTGAGCTTTGTTCTTCCGTGTGTGGGGGAGCCATCTGTGGTCCTGGAAAAGAGGTACTGTATGGTCACAGAGTTTCAGGGGGAATCATTTGGCTACATGGGCAGAATGGTTTGGAGGCAGGGAGGCCACTCAGGGGCTGGTTCCAGGCAAGGGCCAGGGAGGCCTGGCCAGGGGCTGTTGGGGTCAGAGAGGAGTGGGAGGACCCAGAAGGCCTTCTCAGAGTGGGTAACAAGTAGCCAAAATTCCCTACTGCTGAAATGGGCAGCTCACCACAGAGCGCACTGGATAGAGGGCAGGCTTTCTCCCTGGGGCCACACTTGGACCAGGATATCCCTGGTTTATTGAGCATCAGTTTTGTACTCAGTGCAGGGATCATCACTCTTGAGTCCCATTTTTAGGCAGACCTGCTGAGCCTTCTTGGAGAAATAGTGATGGGGACTTAAGGACTAGTAGGCAGGCCTCAAATACCAGGACTGAGACTCTGGGACACCCTTATGCCCTCAGGGGAGAGAAGTCACCCCGAAGGAGGAGAGACTAAGGTGCTTAAATAGAACCATGGAGGCCCTCTAAACAGCGTGGTAGTTAAGGAAATGAGCCTTGTAGTCAGGCATCCCTTCATTCTACAGATGTTTATCAAACAATCACCTGCTAGGTGCCTGGCTGTGCTCTAGATACCAGGGAGACATCCGTGAACAAAACAACTAAAACCCCTGCCTTCACGGAGCGGACATTCTATGGGGGGTGGTGGGGAGAAGGTAAAGCAATAAACATAAATAATATAAATAAGTATATCATATGGTTTATTGGAAAATGTTAAGTGGTATAAAAAATAGCACAGGGTAAGGGTTATTGGGAGTGCTGGCAGGGTGAGGGGAGAGGTGTTGTAGTATAAACAGGGTCAAAACCCATTGTTATCAAGGCAATTCTGACTCACAGAGACCTTATAGCACAGAGTACAACTGCCCCATAGGGTTTCCAAGGAGCAGCTGGTGGATTCGAACTGCCAGCATTTATGGCTAGTAGCTGATCTCTTAACCACTGTGCCACCAGGGATCCATAAACAGGGTTAAAAAAAAAAAAAAAAAAAAAACCCCGTTGCCATAGAGTCGATTCCAACTTATAGCGACCCTAAAGGACAGAGTAGAGCTGCCCCATAGGGTTTCCAAGGAGCGCCTGGTGAATTCAAACTGCCGACCTTTTGGTTAGCAGCCATAGCACCTACCTGCTACACCACCAGGGTTTCCACTAACCCGGGTAAACCAAACCTGTTGCCATCGAGTCAATTCTGACTCATAGCTACACTATAGGACAGAGTAGAACTGCCTCATAGGGTTTCCAAGGAGTTTTGGTTAGCAGCCATAGCTCTTAACTGCTACGCCACCAGGGTTTCCAAACCAAACCCGTTGCAGTCGATTCCAACTCATAGCGACCCTATAGCTAAGCAGGGTAGGTACGGTCAAACACATTGAGCAAAGACTTGAAGGAACTGAAGGAATGAGCTGTCCTGGGGGGAAGTACTCCAGGCAGGGGTAATAGCTGGTACAAAGGCCCTGAGGCAGAAGGGTGCCTGGTGTGTAGGAGGAGGAGCAGGGGCCAGTATGGCTGGGGCTGAGTGAGCTAGAAGAGAGAGTGGTGAAAGATGAGGTCAGAGGGAGCGGGGCTGAGCACACAGGGTGTGACCATAGGTCCGGAAAGGACTTCAGCTTTTGTTCTGAGCAGGATGGGGAACCACTGGGGCATTTGGAGCAGAGATGTGACATAACCTGATTTACATTTTAAAAGAAACACTGAGGCTGCTGTATGGAGCTTTGGTTGAGGAAGCCAGATAGGAGGGTGATGCAGTAATGCAGGGGAGAGCCAGCGATGGCTTACACAGGGCGGCAGCAAAGGAGGTCGTGACAACTAGCCAGATCCTGGACGGGTTCTGAAAGTAGAGTCGACAGGATTCCTTGGTGGCTTGGATGGATGGAGGGTGTGAGGGAAGTTGAGCAGTCAAGGGGTGATGGGAAGAGACTGTTTTGTAGTCAGGCCAGGTAGAGTCCATGCCCCTAACCGCCAGCTCTGTCCACCAGGGGCAGCACAGCTACTATCTGGAAATTGGGAAAGATTTTGGAATCCCTATTTTTTTTACCCCCCAGGAAGGGAAGCCTTGGGGCCAAGCTGGGGATTTGAGTGTGAGGGCTCTGAGTCCTGGTTATTCCCCACCCCCAGGCTAGGGTAGAGCCAACTCAACTTTGCAGGGATTCCATCCAGACCCAGCCCTTGCCTGTACACAGTAGATGCTCCATAAATGTCTATTGGGATACTAAAACATTATCATCGGCAGAAAAAATGAAATCCCCTAGCTCAATGAGTCTCAAACTTGGTAAAATGTGAACTCTGAGCCTACCTGGGTTCAGGCCCAGGTCTGTGTTTCAACTGGTGCCCTGATGCAAGGGTCAACCACGGCCACGCTTTGAGAAAACCCTGCCCTGGTCCAGTTTCTCTCTCCAGAGGACAAGTGAGGCTGGTGAGATGGAGAAGAAAAGATACTTGCCCAAGATCCCAGAGCGTGTGTATTGAGTTTGGAGGACTGGGGGTAGGATAATAAGGTCTCAATCTGTGCTGCCTTGGGTTGTCAAGGCCACATGAATGTATTTACTTCCCCCCCCAAGTAAATCAATTTAAACATAAATTTTAAGTGAATAGTACAGGTGTAACATAGCAACTGTGAGTAGGATGAAGTGAACTAATACTTTCAAAGTGCTTAGCATAGTGCCTAGCATGGAAATGGCTGAAGAAGCCTCAATTTTTTTTATGGTGGTTCAAATACATATAACAAAACATTTGCTCATTCAAGAATTTTTACAATTCAGTGACATCGATGACACTCACCACGTTGTGCAACCATCACTACTATTTTTCCAAATTATTCCACCACAATTAACAGACTCTCAGTGCCTCCTAAGCAATGACTATCCATTCCCCCCTCCTCCCACCCCTCGAAACCACTAATTAACTTTGGTCTCTAGATATTTGCCTATTTCATATAAGTAGAAACATACAATGTTGTCCTTTTGTGTCTGACTTATTTCACTCAGCGTGATGTTTTCAAGGTTCATCCATGTTGTAGCATGTATCAGAACCTCGTTTCTCCTTACGGCTGAGTAATACTCTATTGGATGTATATACCACATTTTATTTATCCATCTGTTGATGGATACTTGGGTTGTTTCCACTTTTTGACTATTGTGAATAGCCAAATCAACTTTGTTGTGCAAGTTTCTGTTTGCGTTCCTGCTTTCAATTATTTTGGCTATATTCCTACGATTGGGATTGCTGGATCATCTGGTTGTGTTGTTTAACTTTTTGAGGAACTACCAAATTTGTTGTCCACAGTGGTTGTACCATTTTGCATTCCCGTCAGCAATGGATGAGGGCTCCAATTTCTTCCCATCTTTCCCATTGTTTTCAAGGTTGTTTTTTTTTTCCCCCCCTCAATTGCTTTTGTTGTTATACCTTTACGCAAGCAAAATCCTGACTGTGGTATTAGCAACATTATCGTCTTCTTCAGTCCTCACAACAGCCATATGGGATGCCTAAAATTCTTTTCTCCATTTTACAGTTGGGAAAAACTGACGTACGGAGGAAGGGAAAGGACTTGCCCGAGGTCACCCAGGTCAGGGAACAGAGGAGTTAGTTGGTCTTTGCGGTTACTGTAGGTAGGGCCTGGGGATTAGGCTTAAGAGGAAGTGACAGGATTGACTGAGGAGGAAGAGTGAGAAGGCGGAATGAGAAGGGGAAGAAGCGATGAGGCACGGGGGCAGTGGTGATGCAGCAGAAAGGGAGTGGCGATTTATCGATTTGGGTAGACCCTACTGCCAGCCCGGCTTGGTGCTAGGCGCTTCGTCCTTCAGGGCATCGGGGGGTCCTTTTTTACTTTACGGAGGAGGCTGAATAAGCATCTCGTCCAAGGTCACACAGGCTTGGAGAAGCTGAGTAGGACGAGGAGAGCAAAGCGGGAACGGCAGGGACAATCAGAAACATTTAGGACGTAGACTTGATAGTACTTGACATAGTGCGGACTGTGCAAGCTGAAACGTAGACTTCAGGCTGCTTCCTCTGAGCCTCAGTTCCCGGCCCTTCACACCCCGGTGCTGCGTCCGTAAACTAGTCCGAACTCTCCCCGCGCCTCCTCCCTCACGAAGCAAGCGTCCCGCTCCAGCTGGAACCGGTTTGCCGGGGCGGTTCGAGGGGCGGAGCCCCCTTGCGCTCAGGCATGCGCGTGTCGACGTGGGCGCGCGTTCCCTTTCATGGTCAATCGGCCTGGGCGTGGGTTGGGCTGAGCGCCTTGCACGCTTGCGCACTGGCCCCAGCCGCGCGCGCGCACGATTGGCCACGTGCCGACGGGGCTGCGCGCGCCCCCGCCCGTCCCGGGAGTCCCCGGCGACGCGCGCGTGCGGCTGACGCGGGAGGCGGGGCGGGGCGGGGCCGGCGCTGGGCTTTAACCCAGTGGCCCCGCCCCTCGGGCGTACAAAACCGGAGCCTCGGGCCGGGCCGCGTGAGGGAGGAGGGTGAGTGCCCGCCGCTGGCCGCAGCTGCCGCCAGTCCATCCGTCACTCCGTCCTTCTGTCCGGTCCACGTCGCCGCCGCCGCCGCTGCCTCCTTAGCCCGGACGCCGGGGCCCGCCCAGCGTCGCCCGGAGCAGCCGCGGCCCCGCGAGGAGACGGGCGCCGCCCCCGCCCAGGCCCTGCCCCCGACCTCCTCCCCGTCTGTCCGTCAGTCCGTCCGTCCGTCCGTCCACCTACTCGCCTGCGCTTCCGTCCCTCTGTCCAGCCGCCAACCCTCTGGCCGGTCTCCCCGCTCCTCCCGCTTTGTCTCTCCCAACATCGCTGTCTCTTTGTCTCTGCCCTCGCGCTCCCTCACAGCCCCTCCCTCGCTCCCCGATCTCGGGGTCCCCCTCCAGAGCGCTCCTCTCGTCCCTCAGAGCCTCCCTTTTTGAGCATCCCATTCGTCGGAGCTTTTCCTCAGGGTGCCCCCAGATCTTTTGGGGCCTCCTCTTCAGAACACCCTCTATACTCCCCAAGGGCACTCCTCTCCGCTTCCTGCACATCCTTGGGGGTCCTCCCTTAGCCCCAAGTCCCTGGGGTCTTGCCTCCCCTGAGTTTCCATTCCCTCAGGGTTTTTCCTCTTCTGGGTGTCCCTCAAATACACTAGGACCTCCTAAGTCCATTGGAGTCTCCCTCGTAGAGGACCCCTGTTATTTCCCCTGCCTTTTTTTTTTTTTTCCTGCCTGCCTTCCCCTGCTGGCTGTTTCTCTCTGTTCTCTCAGGCCTCCGAGCACACACATTTCTCTGGGTCGCATCCCCTGACTTGCTCTCCCTGCCTCTGCTCCTGCCCTCACATCTGTCTGGGTGGTCACACCACTTTATGTTTCTCACGCTAAAGGTCCCCCGTTGAGCCTGCTCCTTTGCCCAGGACTCTTGGCACCCTCGCTTTCTGTGCCCGGACCCCTGTCTTCCCTTCTTTCTGCTCCTGTGTTTCTCCCTTTCCCTCTTTCTGTCTTTGCCGGTCTCTGGGTCTCTGACCCCCATCCGGCCCTCATGGCTTTGTGTCTGGAGCTCTTGAAGCAATGTGAGTGGTGGGATGTCTGGGTTGGGCCGGAGTCGGCCTGCAGGCTGGCAGCGGCCGAGGCTCCATGGGGGCTGGCGCTGGGGCAAGGGCTGGTGCTGGGGCAGGAGGCTCTGGGGGCCTCCCAACAAAGGGGGGGAAGGAGGGTGGGGCCAGGCAGTCTGGCAGAGGTGGGAGTAGGGGTCCTTCCTGCCCTGAGGCTTCTGCTTTAGTTGCTTGAGTGTGTGTGGGGTGCCACAAGCTGGGCACCCCTGCCCACTTGGCCCTGCATGGCCTGGCACTTTGTGATCGCTTGTGGGCAGGCCTGGGCTATTTTGGAGCCGGCAGGATGTGATATCACTTGGGCGTTTATTTAGACCGGGTTGGGGGTGGGGGCTGTGTTCCTGCCAACTTGAATTAATGAAATTTTACAGGGAGGTGTAGCCTCCTAGGCAGCTGAGCTGTGGAGTTTGTGGCCAGAATTCTGCAGGCCACCAGAGTGGGCAGGTGAGCAAGGTTCTGTGCTTCCTTGGTCTTGCTGAGAACCTTGATTCAGGATGAGGGAGGAGAGAGGTTGTTCTTAACCTGAACAGTCTTGAGTTTGGAAGTCTAAGGCCTCTGGGGTCTTCTTCTGCCAGCTTAAAGCTTTATGACCTAAAGTGAGACCCTTGGCCTTTTCAACTCAGTTTCCGTATCTGTAAAAAGGGGGTAATTGTGCCAACCTCACAAGGTTGTCGTGAGCATGTAGACATGCATGTGAACTGTCAGCCTGTCTTTCAGCTGAGCCCCAGAGAGGACAGGTAGTTTGCACCAGCGTACCCAGCTAGTTCGTGGCAGAGCTGGGACAGAGATCAGGCCCCAGGCTCCACAGTCCAGAGTTCTTTACCCAGCAGCACTCCACTGCCTCCTGACTGTTCAGGGATACAGCTTGCCCTTCCAATAGAGCAGGGAGCTAACTGTCCCTTACTTACGCCCTGATTCCTGGTTCCTCTTTGTCAGTTTGTAAAGATAGGTGGATGTGCCCAGCGGGATGTCTGTGCTGGGAGACAGTTGGATTTTCTGTCTCATCTTTTTTAAGGGTAGGCCCTGCCCAGCCAGTGGCATTTAGGAATAAAGTCAGTCAATTTGTAGTTGTCAGCCTCGCTGCTTTTCCTGCTTCCCCATAGAGTTGAGGAACAAAGACCTCAGCTGAGAGAGGCTCCATCAGACAGCTGGGGTCTGCTGTCAGGGAGCCTAGGATTTCCTAGAACTTTGGAGCAGAAATTAAGATCAGCTGTTGCAGCCCCGTTGTCTTACATATGAGACTGAGATCCAGAGGACAAGGACCTGCCCGGAACTCCTAGGTGGTGTTCCATGGCACTGCCTCTGAAGAGGTCACTGTCAGGCTAGTGTCACCTGCTCACTGGTGTATAATGACAGTCTCTAACATCCGTTGGCCTTTTACTGTGTGCCTTGAGCTCAGCGCATTACTTGGAGAGGGGAGGGGAAAGGGTTTGGTCCCTGGCCTGAAAGTGCAAAGATCAGGTTTCTGGTCTCCACATTGTCACCTGCTCTCAGGGAGGTCACTTTCCCCTGGGCTTCAGTTTATCTGTAAAATGGGAATAATAATCCTTGTCCTAAGACTCATTGTAAACTCACTGGATCCTTAAATTATGCGAGGCAGATGCCAAGGTCCTATTCCTGGCACTGATGCTAAGATTTCAGAGGAGTGTCCTCCTCTCTCTGGGCCTCTTACTTTTCCATCTGAAAAATGACAGAGTTGGATGCCATGGTCTTTTAGGTAGCTGGAGCTCTGACATTTTGAGCATTTTAAGGTAACTCAAAGGTCACCTATTTGCACCTATGTCTCATCTTATCATTTAAAGGTGTGCTTAATCACAGACTAAGAGGGAGAGGTGCTGAATGCTGCCAGCTGGGTGCCAGCTGTGGTGTTCCATAGGAGATGGTCCTGTCTGGGCAAAGGGATCAGAAAGGCTTCAGGGGGAGGTGGCAGTGTTTGGGCTGGGATGGTTGTGTAGGATTGGGACAAGTGGAGGTGGAAAGAATGAGAAGGGCGTTCTTAGCTAAGGGAACTGTGTGAACAAAGACACAGGCCAGAAAAAGTACATGTAGCAGGGACAGTGAATAAACCAACTTTGCTAGAACCTGAAGAAAAGAGTAATTGTAGATAGAGTTTAAGGCATCAGCTGCAGCCATGTCTTGAAGGGCTTCAACTGCCAGGTAGAGCAGCCTGAATTTGGAGGATGCTAACATCTGGTTGGAAACTCTGGTGGCATAGTGGCTAAGAGCTACGGCTAACCAAAAGTTCGGCAGTTTGAAACTGTCAGCCTCTCCTTGGAAACCCTATAGGGTTGCTATGAGTCGTAATCGACTTTGAAGGCAACGGGTTTGGTTTTGTTTGGTTTTGATGCCCAGCTGCCCCGTGGAAGAAAGATCTGCTGACATAAAGATTACAGCCTAGAAAACCCTAGGGGGCAATTGAATCAAAATTGACTTGACATCACCTAACAACAATGCCTTTTGCTGGGAGGGCTGATCCTGCAAAGCTGGTCTTCCGTACAGCTTTGCCTATACAGAGTACCCTTGAACTGGGTGAAATGGGAGAGTTTGTGCTGGGAGGTGGGGGGCTGGGCCTGGGCTGAGGCAGAGACATTGGCTGAGGGTTCTGATGATGGGGGAAGATGTGGAGGGCATCTGCTGGGACAGCCGCAGAGCCTTGGCCAAGCCTACCAGACATGTTCTGCTGCTGACCCAGCTACTGCGCTGGCTGCCTGCCGCCTACCGGCAGCCAAGGAAAAATGTTTGTGAATGCTTCTGCTGTGGTCATTTATGAGATTTTGAAATCCTTATGGTTCAGGGGCTCTGTAACATCTTAGGAAATAGACTAGATCAGAATTCAAGAAACCAAGTCCTAGGCTCAGCCTCCTCCTGCCTCCGGCTTCCTTTTGGCAAGAGCCTGACCTCTAGCGCCCACGGCCTTTCCTGTGGCTTCCGTTCATCTGGGTTTTACTGAATACTTACTATGTACTGGACGTGAAATCTGAGATGAATGAGGTCCAGTAGGATTTGAATGTGTTGAAAATGCACAACATGAGATTTTCGATTCAGAAAGTCCAAAATCAAGAGTGCGTATCTAGAAACCTTGGCCACTCGCAACTCATCTTTCTTTGGTTGTGTAAATATAGCAAAGGCTTTGTTTCACTAAATCTTTAAGGAGTAGACCCCCTTATCTTATACAAACTGTCCCAGGGACAGAGTATGGGCTTTAAGCCCAAAACACCTGGTTTTCATTGGTCTCCATCACTCACTGCCTATGTAATCTTGGGCACATTACTTTGAGCTTCACTTTCTTCATCTGGAAACTCAAGATAATCATATTTGCATTGTAGGATTGTGGTGGTTAAATGAATTGTATATATAAAAATAACTGATATACTGTAGGTGCTTAGTAAATGTGAACTCCTTTCCCCGCCCAATAATATCTGGGTCACTTTTCTCTCAGTGGGAACAAGACAAAGGCCTAGCCTCTTCCCCACCGCCTTGTGGTTGGGATTCAGGTAACAAGGAAAGTACCTTTGGTTCGTCTAATAAATAATAGGAGTAATCCTCTAATCTCCCACGTGCTGTGTGAGGCATTGTGTAATCTGCCAGGCTCTTTCCTGACCATTGTTCTCACAATTGTCCTAGAAGGAAGTCAGAAGCCAGTGAAGTTCTCCTCGTTTCATGGGGTGAATGAAGAATGGGGTCCCAGAGAGGGGCAGGGACTTGCTCAGCCCCACAGCAAGGCAGCCTTGGTGGGGGGCTTGGAGCCCAGGCCTCTTGACTTTTCTTTCCCCACAGCTTTTCTCCAGGTCTGTTGCTCCTGCCTGGTAGCCTGGCTCCTCAGGCCGCCTTCCCTAGGCCTGCCATCTGTTCTGCAAGGAGGGTTTGTTTGACATTTTCCCACCCTCTGAGCTCATCTCGCATTTCAGCAGGGGTAGCTTGAGGCTCGGTGAAGACTGAGTCACCACCTCCCCGGCTGTCTCATCCTGAGCAGCAGTCAGACACACCCACAGGGCCGCTGTGAAGACTTGCTGGTTGTAGGCACGAGGCACGGCAGACTTTCAGCCCAGAAGCTCAGATGGGCTCAGAAATATTCTGCCTAGGCTCTTGGGGTAAAGGCTGCAGCGCCAGCTCCATGTTTCTTCATTCCCTAAAGCATGTTGAGTACATGTGGCCTGGCCTTTCCTGCCGCAAGCTTTTATTGGTGCTGTACTGGTGGTGCCCTCTCTTCCCTTGGAGGCCCATATTGTCCAATGCTGCCTTCTCCAGGAAGTCTGTGATCTTTGGCTCTGGAGTCAGACTGAATTCAGCCCCAGGTCAATACTTGCTGAAAGTGTGACCTTGGCAGTCATTTTACCTCTCTATGCCTCACGTTTCTCTTCTGTACAATTCACCTTCCTGAGCTCCACCCCTAAAGATGCTCATTTGGCAGGTCTGGATGTAGGAATCAGCTTTATCCACCCCTCTGGAGGATCCCTGATACTGAGAGTCTATGGGGTGAACTCTGGGAAAAGCTGAACTGGGAGTGTCTTGCATTTATATCACAGCTTGACTTGTCCCTGTGTATGACCATGGATTGGCCAACTATCTGGGCCACAGTCTCCTTCCCTGTCACATTAGGATGGAAATACCCACCTCACAGGCCGCTGTGAGGATGAGAACTCATGTAGTAAAGGCCCCTCAAGAAATGGCAGTTATATTGTCATCTTTGTTTCGGACAGGATTGGTTATTTCCAGAAACAAGTTACCTTCTCCTGCTTAGCCCTGGCAGAGACTGTCAGGCCTGGCCAGGATGGGGGCTGTGGAATTGAACACCTGGGCAGGAATGAAATCTAGTTGTCAACACGAATTTATTGAGATTGATGACGTGTGCGTGTGAATACCCTTCCGGTTGTGGCTGTGGCCACCTCTCCTCACACAGCCTTGTTGGAATCAGCCTTGTTTCTCACCTACCTGCTCCTGAGAACCAAGGCTACCTTAAAGACAAAAGGCAGATTCTAAAGCTAAAAGATTGTTTCTTGTGTTGTAGTAAAGTTAGCCGATACAGAGAGGGGAAGGGCCAGCCCTAGGATCCCAGAGCAAGGCAACGCCAGGGCCAAACCAGAGCCATAGCCCTACCTCCCCGCCCAGGCCTCCCTCATTCTGCACATCCCTGGCCTGGAGCACTGGGTTCTGATAGACCAGTGAACAGTTTCCTCAAAGGACAAGTGCAAAAAAGTGGCCCCAAGGGATCGGGGGCTGGACTTGGCTCAGCCTGGAACTGAACTGGGCTCAAAAAACAGTTTTTTGCGCAAGTACCTGCCCTCCCAGTCCTGAGCACGGCTCCGGGAGGACAGGGAAGAACAGACAAACAGGGCCTGCCCCTAGAAACTTATGGCCTGATAGGAAAACAAGGCTACAATTATGAAAGACTGCATGACTGTATATAATTAAGTGTCTGCTGAGGAAAAGCATTGTCTGAGAAGGAAGAAATGAGCCTGAGCCAGAGGAAACAGCCCTCTTGGGGCGGGGAGTGGGGGAGGGGGTGGTGGGCTGGAATCACCCAGGCAGAGGGTGAGGCTGACTTCTCAGGGATGGTTTGTGCAGAGACAGTGATATGGGACTGGCAGGTAAGCATGCATTTGAGGAAACAGGGAGTAGACAAGTTTTGCTGATGCATCAGGGCTCTGGATGGAAAATCGGGAATGGACCAGGAAGTTGCAGGCAGTGTTGAACACCAGCTGAAAAGCTGAGGCTTTGGGGAGCCACGGAAGATTTCAGAGCAGAGACTTTTTCAGGAAGATGAATCGGGCCAGTGAATTAGAATGAATAAGAGTGAGGACGGGGAGGAGGCTTTGCAAGCTTCCAGATGAGAAAAGAGGGTGAGGTTTGGGTGGGGCCCACAGGAATGGGAAGGGCCAGTTGGAGTAGCAGAGGATGCTGTGCTCCCTGAGGAGAGCATGGCCAGAGTAGTAGCCAAGGCTGCCCACGCCCATGAGGCCAGCGGGGGCCTAATGGAGCAGAGGGAAAGATGTTGGGTGTTGCTGATGTGGGAATAGGAAGTAACGTTCTGAACACCTGCTCTGTGCCAGGTGCTCCACAGGCACACTCATGAGATTCTTACAACAGGCTCCAGGCAGGTGGATGTAATCATCCCATTTTACAGATTAAGAAAATGTGGCTCAGGCCCAAGGCTGACTGACTCCAAACCCAGGCTCTTCCCACAGTTCATCTCTGCTCTTGGGAGGAGAACACCTGCTGTCAGAGTCCCTGGGATCCGAGCCTTCTTGCCTCTTGATTTAGGGGCACACAAACGCATTCCCTACAGCTCCCCAGCCCCTGCTTTCTGAAGATCTTGAAGGTCGGGGTTGGGTGCCAGCTAGAATTTCTTCAAAGTGAGAGTCAGGGAAGGGGAGGACCTTCACACCAGCACTTTTACACACCAAGCTGTGAGAATCCTCCTGAGTTGTGTGTCCAGTCCAACAGTGTCATGTCTACGGTGGGGCCCATTGGAATTCTCAGCCAGCCCCCACCATGAAAGGTGTTAACCCGGCCCAGCCAGAGAAGTCAGTCACCCATAAAGGCAGGAAGAGACTTGTCCCAATGTGCTTAGCACAGGAGATCCGGAGTTGGGTGATGGCGCTCAGTTCCAGTTTTCCAGGCTGCAGCCAGGGATGCCCATGGGTACTTACTGAGTGACTACTGTAGAAGGCAGCAATGATTGGTCCCAGTGTATAGCTAGGAAACTGATGGCTTGGCCGGGGTCACCCAGCCAGTCATTCACCTCTCCCCTCCCCTATGTATAGCACCTCCCTCCTGAGCACCACCTTGGTCATGAGGCAGAGCAACCACATGGCAGGCACAGCCTCCGTGTTCCCTCACCCCCACTCCTCCTGTGCCTCTACTAAACATCCCCAGGGTCCCATCTGCGAGTGTAATTTGGCAAATACTCTTGAGTCCAGCCGTATGTAGAGTACGGTTGTAACAATAACCCAGTTTTTCACACCAAAATCTGGACAAAGGTTTTGATGAGGAATTTTTGTGCTCCTTTGAGAAAGAGACAGCCTGAGGAATCTCATTTGGACGTTGGAACAGTGGACTAGAGTGACCTGTGTTGTTCCTTTCAGTTGTAATAATTCATTTGATTAATGGTTTACTGTTTGCCAAGTACATTCTCGTAAATTTGCACATTCTCATGTATATTCATTCTTTTTTTGTTTTGTTTTTAGCACATTGGCTCTGAATCCTTAAAATTTTGTTTAGCCTGATTTTGATTTGCAAAGCACTTTCACCCATGTTATCTTGGTTGAGTCTTACATACCCCTGGGAGGTCGTTACTATTGTCATTCTCATTTTCCAGAAGAGGAAACTGAGGTTCAGCAGTAGAAAGTGATTTGACCAAGGTCACTCTGGGATTCAGTGGCTGAGCTGCTCATGTATTCAACAGTCTTAATTAAAGGCCTGCTGTGTGCCAGGCAGTGGACTGGCCTTGGAGATACGGTGGCAGGCAGAACAGACTTAGTTTTTGTCCTTCCAGAGCCCACAGCCTCATAAAGGTCTAGCCAGGTTCACCCCAGGGCTCCTGACCGCTATCCTGGGCTTTTTCTACTGCAAACACCTGCAGTTTGGGCCTGTGGCTTAAATCTAAATTCTTGTGGCCCGTGAGCCCTCAGCCTAGCACATCATGGTAAGGAAGCCCAGGCAGCAAGTCTCTGCAAACAGTATTTCAAAAGTGACAAAAGGGTCTCCAGTAATGACTTAATTATTAACAAGAAGGTGAGGAAGGGCATCTCAGCAGAACGCCATCTGCTCCTACTCCCTGGAGGCAGTCGCCCCAAGGCTGCTGCCCCAAGATCCTGGCCTGAATTTTCTGCCGCCTCCAAATATTTGATTACAGTCTGCACAGGTGTAGAGCCCTATGGCCATGTGCTGAGCAGGGGACCCTTCCTGCCTCCTTTAATATTAAATTAGATTAAATAAAGACAGATCCTAGGGTGTCAGGCCTGGAAAGAACTCTGGCCCAGCCCCCTCACTTCCCATGAGTGAAAACCAAACCTCAGAGGTGAAGGGACTTGCCAGGATCACATAGTGAGAGAGATTTCTTCCCTTTCCCCATCTACCAGCCTGACTTAACTTCTTCATTCCTCCTGGTAGGAACCCTCTCCTCCCAGTTGTAGATGTTCCCTCAAAGCCCTCTTTAAATCCTTCTATGCTTCAAGACCAGATTATCCTCAGAGTCTTCCCAGATACTTTATTCCCCTACAGTGTCCAGGCTGCCTCAGCCTGCCCTCAGAGGCCGCCCTCCTGTTCTACAAGGCTAGACCAGCAGCCCTTGAGGAGACTTCCGAATCCAGCTGCGTGGGCCCTGCCTTCAGGGAGTCTGATTTCTGAGGTCTAGGGAGAGGCTTCTCTGTGTGCGTTTTGCTGGAGTTATTTTTGGACAATGAATAAGGAAGACCAAAGAAGAATTGATGCCTTTGAATTAGGGTGTTGGCTAAGAATATTGAATATACCATGGACTGCCAGAAGAGCAAACAAGTCTGTCTTTGAAGAAGCACAGCCAGAATGCTCCTTAGAAGCGAGGATGGTGAGACTTCATCTTATGTACCTTGGACATCATCAGGAGGGACCAGTCCCTGTAGAAGGCCATCATGCTTGATAAGGTAGAGGGTCAGTGAAAAAGAGGAAGACCCTCAAAGAGATAGAATGACACAGTGGCTGCAACTATGGGCTCAAACATAGCAACATCTGTGAGGATGATGCAGGACCAGACAGTGTTTCGTTCTGTTGTACGTAGGATTACAGTGAGGCGGAACTGACTTCATGGCACCTAACAACAACATTTCTGTATATAAAAATTAATTTTTATTGACAAAGCAATACATGTATGCGGTTAAAAGTTTCATACTTTGTTAAAATATACTTAATGAAAAATTAGCCTCTCTACCTAGACTCCTAGTCTCCAAACACTTTGTGTATATATAGGCAGCTATGTCAGGGACAAGGAGCCCTGGTGGCACAGTGGTTAAAGTGCATGGTAGGAACTCTACCAAACCAAAGGGTCGGTGGTTTGAATCTACCAGCTGCTCTGTGGGAGAAAGATGTGTGAGTATGCTTCCTTAAAGATTACAGCCTTGGAAACTCTATGGGGTAGTTCTACTCTGTGCTATAGGACCTTTATGAGTTGGAATCGACTCGACAGCAGTGGGTTTTTTTTTTTTATGTCAGGAACAACCCTGTTATTACCCAAAAGTTGATGTATTCTCCACACGCGGTTCTGTACCTTTCATTTTCACACAAGTCTCTGCTGTAGGTTATTCTCTGTGGGTGTACCAGATCCTTGGGCTCCTTTTTTTACAGTGGTGGCATTCCATCGATGGGCAGACCATCAGATGTTTGTCCAGTCCTCTCCTGAAGGACGCTGGGTTGCTGCTGCGAACAGTGCCGCAGTGAACACTTTGCGATACCCGTCTTTATGCATGTGTGCTTGCCTGTCTGTGGGAGCAGTTCTGCAAGTGGAATTACTGCTTCAGAGGCTGTGCACTTAAAGTTGTGTTAGACATTTTCAAATTGCCTTTTCCATTCTGAGAATGTATATTTTAAAAAAGCCCCCCTCCCCTCCCCGCCCCGCCCATCCCTTGAGTCCAATATAGTTCCTTGGTTAAGAAACCACTGTTCTAATCCAGCCCATGATTTTATACGTGGGGCAAGGCCCAGGGAGGGGAAGGACCCTGGCCAGTGTCACTTAGCAGTCCCCAACCAAGGAAGTATCTCCTGAGTAAAGTGCAGATTAGAGAAGTGAAGAATGAAAGGAAGAAATGGGCTTGGGGAGTGGCAGCACCGGAGCCAGGGGTCGGGGGAAGGGGGCTTTGTTCCTGGTACCTTGGGACCTGTTTGTGACTTGGTCTGCAGGGAGACATGTTTCCTCTCCCATGCCAAGTCCTCCTCCAGGAGCGTCTCTGGTGTGTGTTGCACCTGCTTGGCAACAGCTGGGCTGGTGAGCTCATTCATCCAGCAGATATTTACTGAGTTCCTGAATCCCGGTGCTGGCTCAGCCACTAAGTCCCTGCTAACCTCTGAGCCTCAATTTTCTTCTGAAAGGTCAGGAGAATCATCCCTGCCTTTCTTATGTCCTTGGCTAGTGAGAAGCCAGCCAGTTGCCAAACAACATAAAATAGAGTGCAGTGGTTTAGCCAGACACTGTGCTGGGTACGCTGGGGTCAGCAGTTTGGACCAGTCCTGGGTAGGCTGCTATCGGTCTTAGTAGATGGCCTCATCAGCCCTTGGGCTGGGTATTTTAGGTCAGCTGTTGATAGGTGTCTCCTCTTGCTGTGCCAAGACAGGGTCAGGCTTGTGCTTAAGGACTTCCTGAATTTTCTCTGTCCCAGGTTATTGGGACCTCCAGGGTCTGCTCTGGATAAAGGAGTTCAGATGGCAGATGTGGGGACACATTTGGGGAGAAGTATTCAGGAAGACCAGAGTCTCTACCCTGCGGCCAGAGTTTTGCTGCCCACTCCATCCTCCAGGAAGGTTCTTCGGAGCCCCCGTGGTTCGCTCCCGCAGCTCCTTTTCAGCCCAGTGTGGCGGCAGGGATGAGGAAGTTTTTCTAGCTTAAAATGACGTTTAAATAACTAGCCTAGTTCCTCCCTCCCATTTGTTTGACAGGGAAACCTGGAGAAGTTGAGGGCCTTCTTCCAAGTTTCAGATTAGAAGGCAGGTGTTCATCTCCCTTTGCCTCCAACCTCTAACTTTCACCGTCTTTCTCCTGTCATCCCTGTCTTTAGTTTCACTTTGGGGTTAAAAACCAAAGTGAAAGAAAAGGCAAAGCAGGAAGCAGCTGCATTAGACCCAGCCCAGGCTGGGGTGGGCTCTGGGAGACCTAGCCCAAGCTGGCCTGACTAGGAGAGTGGGCATGTTCCACACGCACTCTTCCCTGTTCCGGAGGCCTGGCTGGGGTGGGGGCTGGGCGGGACTCCCGTCAAAGAGAGGTGCCAGGCTACAGACAGGTGGTGGCATTCTGGTCTGGCCCGTGGCTGTCTGGGAGATGGCCAGTCAGACGGGTTCCTTGGTGAAGTCAGCCTCATGGGGTGTGGTCCCAGCCTGGGCCCCAGGTGAGGAGCTGCTGCCTTTTAAATTCCCTTCCGGGGCAGGGCTGAGCTGAGCTGGGCTGGGCCTGTGTTGGCTGAGAAAGAAATCCTGGCCTTCCAAGTCCAGCTTTCACAGAACATTTCTGCTGTCTCTGAAGGTAAGAGCAAGCGCCCTGTCTCCACCATGAACAGACATTTTAATTTTCTTCCGTTGTGGGCACTTACCTCAGCTGCCGGTGGTTTCTTCTCAGTACCAGGATAACCTGAAAACCTTTTTGCCCTGGTCTTAGTCCAAGGACTTGGAGAGGACAGAGGATTGGGGGAGCAGGAGCCATGCCTCCCACCTCTTTCTGTCCCCGAGTTGATGGGTGGCCTCAGGCAAGACCCTTGGCTCTGGACCTCAGAGTCTGCATTAGTTTCTCAGCAGGAGGGAGTTCCTTCCAGCTCTGCCATTCCACCTGAATTGATTTTGATCCCTGAAAGCTGATAGAGTATCATGATGCCTGGGTTAGTTGGTTTGCATATTTTAAAGATTAGCTGATACCTCGCTAGGCTAGCTGGGTCTCAAGTTCCTGTTTCTCTGCGCGTTCTAAGGACATTCTCAGACTTGCCAAAGCGGATATGGTATCAGTTTGGTTGCTTCAACAAATAATGATTTTTGTGTAACTCTCTCCTCTGCGCAAATCAGAGCCTCCACGTACAAAGCAGGTATCAGGTTCAAGTCTGTTCCCTGAGTGCGCAGCAGGTAGTAGCATCAGGAAGCCATTTGTGGAATGGCCATATCTGTTCCATACCTGGCCATGCTGCTCCCTTGGAATGCAGAAAGGTGAATTTATACAGCCCAGCTGTGTGCGGTGAGCTGGGCCAGCGGGGTGAAGCACACAACCCGAAGGTCGTGCAGACCAGTAGTTAAGAGCAGAGCTCTAGAGTCAGGCTGACGGTGTTCCGATCCGGGGGTGCCACCGAGAAGCTGTGAGACCTCAGGCAAGCTGCTTAACAACTCTGGGCCTCAGTTTCTTCACCTGCAAAATAGAGATGAAAATACTATGTGGCAGTAGTCTCAGCAAGAGCAAATGTGTGTAAAGTACCAAGCACAGTACCTGGAACAGAGGAAGCACTTAAAAAAATGTTTGCCGCTATCATATCCAAAGGGGGAGAGAAGACTTGAAAGAACTAAAGATTCTCAGTGTTCCATGCCTGGAAAGAACACAGGTGGACTAGGTGGGGTGTTCAGAGGGGAGTCAGTCGTTCAGTGGCAGTTTACAGGGCTCTGATGGGGCGTAGGGAGTGAATCGAGGCAGGCCATAGAGAGGAGGTGACCTTCAGGACCTTAAAAGCTGGATAAACTCCAAGTGGGCGGAGATTTTGAGGGGAAAGGAGGCAGGGGTGGGTTGTCCAGGGATGAGGTCAGCTAAGATCAGGCTGGAGAGGTCTGCCCGGCACTCAGCTGGGGCTTCTCTTCACAGGGTTTCCTGCTGGGGCCGTTACTGAATGTATTGGAAATGGATTTGGTTTCAGCCTCTCCTGGAACTCTTTCTTGCCTCCCAAGCTTCCCACGCTTCCTGGCATGGCTATTGCTCTGCAGAGGGGTGTGGTAGCAGTGAGGAGGTATCTGCCTGCCTGTAGCTGGGGTGAGGTCAGGGGAGCAGGGCCTTGCTGACAGCACCCAATAAAGACAAGGCTGCCACTGCTCTTGCTGCCCCAGCAGTATCTTCAAAGGGAGCATGAGCAGCAGTATGTGGGAACAGTCCAGCTCCTCCTTCTTCCCCAGTCCAACCCCACAGCTCTCCCTGAACAATCAGCCATTCTTAGACTTAAAGTGCCAGGTACTGTACCGGGAGCCAGGGGAGAGGAGGGAGCAAGATTTGACTTGGTCCCTTTCTTCCTGGAGCTTCCATCCAGCTTGGAGTCCTCATGCAAGCAGGTAACAAACAAGATACTATCTGATTGAGATAAGAGCCCTGAAAGAAACAAACAATGTGCTGAGAGGGACCTGCTCAGAGGATGGGGAAAGCATCTCTGGGAAGTTGATGTGAGGAATGAAAGGAGGCAGTCAGGGCAGAGCTGGGAACAGTAAGTGTGAAGACCCTGAGGTAGGAAGTGTTTGGTACACTGAGGCATGGGATAAACCTGGAGCGCTGCATATAAGGTCAGGTAGGTCCCAGTGAGCCCGGCAGAGCCTTGCTAGTCTTGGTGATCCTGGTTAGGTCTGAGACAAACAGCTCTGCTCATCTCGTAGGAGCCAAGGGCATCACTGTATTAACAGGTATGATAATGAATGTACTGAAAGTGATTTTGTTTTAAAATTAATGTCAGAACTAATGAATCCTTATCCTGTTGGTTTTCATACTGATCCCTAGTCATTAAGAAAAGGCTTCTTTAGCATTCCCTGTTTATTGCAAACTTCTTTCATGTACTACTTCACAGTCACAGAGCCCTGTTGTTTCTTCTGCTGCCAAGGGAGGCAGGGATACAGTTAGGATTGCTGTTTATAGGGGTGATAGAATAAAGAGGTGAAGTGACTTGCCCAACGTCACACGGCTTAGTCAACACTGGATGCCCTAGTTCGCTGTTCTTTCTGTTGTACCACACTGCTTCTGTTTAAGGTCAGAGCATAAGTTTCGATTTCTTTTTAGCAAGGTTATCATTCTGAAATGATTGTAGTAGAAAAATTCTGGTGTAGAATGATAGTAATTGTGTTAGGGCAATGGGATTAAGG
The DNA here is from genome assembly GCF_030014295.1 of Loxodonta africana. Taxonomy (NCBI): domain Eukaryota; kingdom Metazoa; phylum Chordata; class Mammalia; order Proboscidea; family Elephantidae; genus Loxodonta; species Loxodonta africana. The sequence continues at coordinate 35,657,135 of NC_087365.1, forward strand.
TAGCTTCCCTTCCTTTCTGTTTTCTATAATGTCACACGATATATTTATAGTAAATTCTTTGTTTTGTTTTGTTTTAATTTTGTTCTTTTATTACCACATCATCTCCCATCTGGCTCCTTTCCAGGCTCTGTTATACCAGGATCCATTACTGCCCTGTAGCCCTCCAGTGTGTTTATTTTCTTTTGTATTGAATCTCAGGAAAAAGATCATAGGCAGATTTTAAATCAGCTCTTGTTCACGAGTATATTTAATTCAAATTAGAAATAAAAAATCGTATGCTGAAGTAATCGCCAGTGTTTTATTTTGTGACTTTCATATTTGGGGTGAGAAAAGGCAAAGCAGTTTGACAACTGGGGTTCACTGTAGGGAATTTTTCAGTGGTCCTCACTAGACCATTTTAAGGAGATAGTGTAAAAGGGTAGAAGTGAGGCCAAAGTCCCCAAATAATGAACTCATGGTGGTGATAAGAGTTCATTATTTAGAGGTGATACAGAGCCCTGGTGGTGCAGTGGTTAAGCACTCAGCTGCTAACCAAAAGGTCAGTGGTTTGAACCTACCAGCCACTCCATGGAAGGAAGACGTAGCAGTGTGCTCTTGTAAAGATTACAGCCTTGGAAATCTTATGGGCAGTCTGCTCTGTCCTGTAGGGCCGCTATGAGTTGGAATTGATTTGACAGCAGTGGGTTCGGGATGGTGGTAATTCTCTCTCCAAGTCCAGCGGGATTCTTAAAGGACTGATGATCTCCTGGGAGGGGTTTCTCCGCAGAGGCAGTGTTGGTTGCAACTCGCGTCATGGCTGCATGGAGCCTGGGTACAGCTTCTCTGTGGAGGCAGGATAATGGGATGGGGAGGGCTATGAATTTATCACGGTACACAAACTTAATCTTTTGCTTTGCTTCTTACTCGCTGTAGGATTTGGGCCAAGTTCTTCCACCTCTCTCAGCCTCAGCTTCTTTCTCTGGGAAGTGGGATGATACTTCCTATTGTATGTACCTCCCAGAATCAGTGAGGCAGTTAATGTGTATCCCTTTGCAGCCTTGAGACTTCTAGCACAGTGTTCGGATGTAGTTAAATGCAAAGAGAACAGGGCTCCTGATTTTCATTTTACAGAAGAAGCAGAAACTCAGAAGTAAAGTGATTTGCCCAAGGTCACACAGCACTTAAGTGGCAAAACTGGACTGAAAGCCAGTCACCCTAACTTTACAAGTTGTAGCTATCTAGGGCTTGTTGTTGGCCAGTCTTTCAGCGGACAGTGAATTGTAAAACACACGGTGTCTTTCTCATCTTCCTGGATTTAAAACATTGCTTGAGAAGCTCTTATGGCAGTGGGCCTGTAAGGCAGGGAGGTTTTGGTTAAGAATCAGGGACAGTGCTTCTGTGTCAGAGGAATAGAGTCTTAAAGCATTTCTGTCCTTATCATCTTTTCCAGGGACAACAGATACCTTAAACTTGGCAGTTACTCCTCGTTCTGGACCCATGGCAGACAGCATCAATCATTCACTGTACTCTTTCCCACTGAGCCCGTACACAGCTTCAGGGTCCTTGTCCCAGTCACCCAGGAGTGACATGCTCAGTGAAACCTGTGCCATCCTTAGCCTAGTGGAGTCCCCCACTTTTACGGATGGATGGCAGTCCTGGGAGGGGAGGGACAGGGTTTGAGGGTCAAGTGATGTCACAGGTCTCTTTGTGAGTGCAGAAAAGTGTTTGGCAGGAAAGCCTGCACCTGAGGAGATGATCAGTGTATTTGCAAAAACATCAGGGCAGAGCAGCTCCCAGAGGGGTAGAAGTTGTGGAGGTAAAGTCCCTTTTCTTCATGTGTTCCTTGGAATGTCACTTTGGGGTCTTTCTGCAAATATACTGTCATCAGAGTCTGCTGACAGGTGGAAGAGGCTAAACTTGTCTTTCAACAGCAGCATCTAAGCTTTATAGAAATGTGTGCATCAGTTTTGTTGAAGTGAGGTTGTATTTTTGTTATGTGTAAGACTGGATGCTATAAAAATTGGGCTCTAACTATGTTGGCATCTCCTGTCTAAAGGGGAGGTGAGAGGGTAGAGAGAGTCAGTAGCTGTCCAAATGGACATGAAAAGACATAGAGGAGGGAAGGAGTGTACTGTCTCATTAGGAGGAGAGCAATTAGGAGTATACAGCAACGTGTTCGGAAACCCTGGTAGCGTAGTGGTTAAGTGCTACAGCTGTTAACCAAGAGGTTGGCAGTTCAGATACGCTAGGTGCTCCTTGGAAACTCTATGGGGCAGTTCTACTCTGTCCTGCAGGGTCGCTATGAGTCGGAATTGACTCAACGGCAGTGGGTTTGGTTTGGTTAGCAAGGTGTTCATAAATTTTTGTATGAGAGTCCGACTTGATTTGCAAACTTTCACTAAAAGCACAATAAAAATTTAAAATAAATTAAAAAAATTTTTTTCCCATAGGATAAAGAAATAGGGTCTTAATGATATTAGATTTAAAAGAAGCAATAACTGTAACTAAGTCAGCAATTGAAATAATAAAATTATGACATATACATTTTAACTCAGGTAAAATGTGGTAATGTTCTCAATATGACAATATGTTTCCTGTAATTCATAACATATAAACTTCTTATGCATTTTTCTCTTTATGAAATGGAAACATCTTTTCTGGCTTTCTATGAGATTTGAACATTGTCAAGATATAGCAAATTATCATATTCAGAAATTTGTTGTGTTAAAACTCTTGCTTTTAGGGCAGATTACACAAGAATAAAATTAACTCTTCAACTCAGTTTAAAAAAAAAAAAATGGGCTCCAAAAGTTGAAATCTATGGGGTTTACCCTCAGTAGGTAGAACATGACTTACTGTGTAACGCTGAGCAAATCTCTCACCCTCTCTGAGTCTCAGTTTCCTCAGCATCAAAGGGGAGATGACGAAAACATTCCTAGCAAAGTATTGTGAGGATCAAATATGATGGCAGGTATAAGGTGGCAATAGCCACTGATCTCTGAGCCAGAGCACAGACATCTAGTAGCCATAATTATTAGCTGCTGATATTCTACCAGTTCATGCTGTGTCCCCAACACTGTGCCATTTGTGGGGGCAGGATTCTGCATACAGGATGGGGAGGTTGGCAACCTTTATTGATAGGTGTTCTTTCAAAAGAGATCTTCCCAAATGTCATCATGTTGTATTTTCAGAGGTGACTGGGAGAAAAATTGAGTAGGGAGGTTTATGGACATGAGGGGGAAGCATGTAGCTAAGACTTGCTCCTGCACCTGTGTCTTCTGTTTCCTAAATTGCCTGTTGTTAGTTACCGATGAGTCAGTTCCGACTCATAACGACCCGATGTGTGTCAGAGTAGAACTGTGCTCCCTAGGGTTTTCAAGGCTGTGACCTTTTGGAAGGAGATCTCCAGGCAGACTTGCATTTCTCTATTTGCTGCATCCTCATGGTCTTCTACGGTGAGAGGACTCTGCAGGTCTACACCATTGTGTGGGCCATGTCAGAGAATGGTTCCTACTTCATTAGAGTCAGCAAACATTTGCTTAGGTACCTCTTCTGGGCCAGGGATGGTGTCACAGGATGGGAATTGCAAATTGCAAGGGCCCTGCCTTCAGAGGTCTCAGGGTCTAAAGGGAGAAGCAGGAAAGTAGACCCAGCCATAGGACAGTATGTTGGATAAGGGGTTGTGGTACGTCTTAACGTGGAGAACTGACCCAGTGTGGGGAGCTGCGGGTGGTCACAGGTTTTTTGGAGGGAGTGATGCTGGAACAGACCTAGAGGAGGAGGAGAAAGGATGTTATAGGCAGGGGAACAGCTAGTGCCAAGGCCTGGAGGCTGAGAGCCTGCTGGGTTGGCCTGAAGGATGTTGGCATGAAGAGGATGGTGGAGAGAACTTAGAGGGGTGCTTGGCAAGCACAGAGACCTGTGGTCACTACAGTAAAATATTAGAACGGTGATGGGTACAAGCAAGGCATGGAATAGGCGGACAGCTATCAGTCCTCAGGCAGGGAATGCAGCCCCTTGGAGAGGATATGGTAGTGCTCCCCACCCCAACCTCTGCCTCAGGCCAGAAGCCTTCAACCTCTGACCTGTGAAGTCTCTGGAGGGCCTGTGATTGGGCAGCTGCTATGTGGGCTCTTTGTTCAGGAGATGCATGAGTTCCGAAAGATAAAGTAATGACATTTTTCACTTATCCCCATGTGGTTTAGAACTCCAAAGCCTTTCCCACCTATCTTCTCAAGAGATTCCTAGAACAGTGGATCAGGCCAGTATTGTTCTTATTTATAGATGGGAGAGCACCACTTATCTGTCATTTCGTCGTACAGTGATGCTGGAAGCTATGCCAGTGGTATTTCAGGTATCAGCAGGGTCACCCATGGTGGGCAGGTTTCATTGGAACTTCCAGACTAAGTCAGACTGGGAAGAAGGACCTGACGATCTACTTCTGAAAACACTGGCCTGTGAAAACCTTATGAATAGCAGCAGAACATTGTCTGATATACTGCCGGAAGATGAGCCCCTCAGGTTGGGAAAGAGCTGCTTCCTCAAAGTAGAGTAGACCTTAATGACGTGGATGGAGTAAAGCTGATGTGGCACGTCTCAAAAGGAGAAGGAACAGCAGTGAATGTCTATTAATAATTGGAATGTGAAATTACGAACTATGAATCAAGGAAAATTGGAAGGTATCAAAAATGAAACAGAACACTTTGAAGATCAGTATCCTAGGCATTAGTGAGCTGAAATGGACTGTTATTGGCCATTTTGAATCAAACAATCATGTGGTCCATAACTATGTGAGGAATGACACATTGAAGAGGAATGGAACAGCATTCATTGTCAAAAAGAACGTTTCAAGACCTGTCCTGAAGAGGGTAAAAGGAGTTAGAAGCTGTCGAAATGGATACAAAAAGAGAGAATGGAGGGAAGGAGAAGTATCATTAGGGGGAGAGTAATTGGGAGTATGTAGCAAGGTGTATATAAGTTTTTGTGTGAAAGACTGACTTAATTTGTAAACTTTCACTTAAAGCACAATAAAAATTATTATTAAAAAAAAAAAAGGCCTATCCTGAAATATAATGCTGTCAGCGATAAGATAATATCTACCTACCTACAAGGAAGACCAGTTAATACAACTGTTATTCAAATTTATACACGAACCACTAATGCCAAAGATGAAGAAATTGAAGATTTTTACCAACTTCTGCAGTCTGAAATTGAATATGCGGTCAGAATGCACGTGATTGGAACGTGAAATTGGGAAATGAAAAAAGATCAGGAGTTGGAAAATACGGCCTTGGTGATAGAAGTGATACAGGAGATTGCATGATAGAATTTTGCAAGACCAACAACTTACTCATTGGAAATACCTTTCTTCAACAACATGAATGGCAACTATACACATGGACCTCACCAGATGGAATACACAGGATTTATAATGTCTTTATCTGTGGAAAGAGACGATGGAGAGCTCAATATCATCAGTCAGAACAAGGCTGGTGGCCGACTGTGGAACGGATCATCAGTTGCTCATATGCAAGTTCAAGTTGAAACTGAAGAAAATCAGAGCAAGTCCACGAGAGCCAAAGTACAACCTTGAGTATATCCCACCTGAATTTAGAGACCATCTCAAGAATGGATTTAATGCATTGAACACTAATGAATGAAGACCAGGTGAGTTGTGGGATGACATCAATTAAATCATATATGAAGAAAGCAAAAGGTCATTAAAAAGAGGAAAAAAACCAAAAAACAAAATAGATGTCAGAAGAGACTCTGAAACTTGCTCTAGAATGTAGACTAGCTAAAGTGAATGGAAGAAATGATGAGGTAAAAGAGCTTAGCAGAAGACTTCAAAGGGTGGCTCGAAAAGGAAAAGTAAAGTATCGTAATGAAATGTGCAAAGACCTGAAGTTAGAAAACCAAAAGGGAATTTTTCTGTATTTCTCAAGCTAAAAGAAGTGGAGAAAAAATTCAAGCCTCGAGTTGCACTATTGAAGGATTCTGCGGGCAAAAATATTGAACAACACAGGAAGGATCAAAAGAAGATGGAAGAAACACACAGTCACCGTACAAACAAGAATTGATTGACATTCAGCCATTTCAGAAGGTGGCATATGATCAAGAACTGATGGTACTGAAGCAAGAAGTCCAAGTTGTGCTGAAGACACTGGCGTAAAACAAGGCTCCAGGAATTGATGGAATACCAATTAAGATCTTTCAACAAATGGATGCAGCACTGGAAGCACTTACTTGTCTATGCCAGAAAATTTGGAAGACAGCTACTTGGCCATCCAACTGAAAAAGATCCATATGCATGCCTATTCCAAAGAAAAGTGATCCAGTGGAATGCAGAAATTATCAAACAATGTCATTAATATGTTATTGTAAAATTATGCTGAAGGTAAATCAAAAATAGTTGAAGTACTACATTGACAGGGAACTGCCAGAAATTCAGACCAGATTCAGAAGAGGACGTGGAACAAGGGATATCACTGCTGATGTCAGATGGATCTTGGCTGAAAGCAGAGTACCAGAAAGATGTTTACCTGTGTTTTATTGACTCTGCAAAGGCATTTGACTGTATGGGTCATAACAAATTATGGACAACATTGCAGAGAATGGGAATCCCAGAACACTTAACTGTGCTCATGCAGAACCTGTACGTAGACCAAGAAGCAGTTGTTCAGACAGAACAATCCACCCAGGGGGTACTGCATGGTTTAACGTCAAGAAAGGTGTGCATCAGGGTTGTATCTTTTCACCGTATTTATTCATCTGTATGCTGAGCAGATAATCCGAGGAGCTGGACTATGTGAAGAAGAACAAAGCATTAGAATTGGAGGAAGACTCATTAACAGCCTGCGATTGCAGGTGACACCGTTGCTTGTTGAAAGTGAAGAGGACTTGAAGCATTACTGATGAAGATCGAAGACAAATTACACCTCAACATAAAGAAAACGAAACTCCTCACGATGGGACCAGTGAAAAACATTATGATTATTGATGTCAAGAATTTCATTTTACTTGTATCTGCAATCAATGCCCATGGAAGCAGCAGCCAAGAAATCAAACGGCACACTCCATTGGGCAAATCTGCTGCAAAAGACCTCTTTAAAGTGTTAAAAAGCAAAGATGTCACCATGAGGACTAAGGTGCATCTGACCTAAGCCACGATATTTTCATTTGCCTCACATGCTTGCAAAAATTGGACAATGAATAAGGAAGACCGAAGAATAATTGATGCATTTGAATTATGGTGCTGCCGAAGAACATTGAATATACCTGGACTGCCAGAAAAACAAATCTGTCTTGGAAGAAGTACAACCAGAAGGCTTCATAGAAGTGAGGATAGTGAGACTTCATCTCATGTACTTTGGACATGTTATTAAGAGAGATCAGTCCCTGGAGAAGGACATCATGCTTGGTAAAGTAGTGGGTCAGTGAAAAAGAGGTAGACCCTCAATGAGATGGATTGACACAGTGGCTGCAACAATGGGCTCAAACATAGCAATGATTGTGAGGATGTCACAGGACTGAGCAATGTTTCATTCCTGTTGCACATGGGGTCACTGAGTCAGAACCAACTCAGCGGCACCTAACAGCAACAACAGATGGGAGAAATTGAGGCCCAGAGAGCCTAAGTCACATAGAAGCGAGTGCTGGACCCCCAGGATTCTTAATCTGCCAGCAGTTTCTGTAACTCAAAAGGTATTTGGAGGTGGCTGGCAAGTGTCAGCTGGTCTCATGTTCTGGGGATGGATTTATCATCCCAGGGAGGAGTCTGCTGCCTTGACTTTGCCATCTGAGTCCCTAGTATTAGTCTTCATCGCCCTTCCCCTGTGTAGCTAGGCTGTATGAACATTCCCCTGCTATCCTTTTCTGCTTGTTGATAGCAGTTCTCTGAGGGAAAAAAAAAGTTTGAACTGTGAATGTCACACAGAAAGAAATGTCAGGATCATGTCCAGAACTGGGCATGAAGTAGGAAGGCAAAGAATGGGCATCTCAGGCTTGAGAGAAATCTGAAAGGTCACACCCATGGAGACGCCACTTCCTTCACTAGTGTCCTTTGTGCCTGTGTGTCTAGCCTAGCTGGCTACCTCCTAGATCCCTATTCCGTCTTTGGTCAGCTCTGCTTCTTAGAAAGTTCCTTCTTATATTGAGGCAAAATCTGCTCCCCCCTAACAAGCTCTACCTTCCCTGCCCCACCCCGTCCCCCCACCCCAGTTGTAGTGTGACCCTCTGGGGCCATGTGCATATATGATGTTTTTTAGGTATTTGAGGACAGTAGCCATGCCTTTCTAAGTTGTCTGTTTTCTCCAGGCCAAGCATCCCAGTCTGTCCAAGCTGCCCTTCATGTTAGACTAGGCATGACTTACGGAGCACGTGTGTCACACACCAGGTGTGTGGCAAGTCAGTGATAGACATTGCTGATCTGTTATGGCATTCTTGATGAATCAGTCCCAGCCTTTCTCCCTGTGGCTGTGACCAGGTAGTAGAGGAGGCGCTTTAGTGCATGTTTTTTGCAGATAGGGGCTTCTCATTCTGGGTCCCTTGTGCCCCGCCTAGGGCCTGATCCATAGCTTCCCCTCTGTAAATAGCACTTGTTAGAACGGGGTAGATTTGAGCCTTCTGTCCATGCGGATTGACCTCTTCTCATCCAGCTCCAATCTGACTGTAAACTGCCCTGAATCGCTGACATTGCCCATGATCTTACCCAGAGGGTCTCTCTGGTCCTGTGCCTTTCTTCTGATAATGCAGCCTCACACTCTTTGTCATCAGGTGGGGTCACCTGGCATCGCTGAGGCGCCCTAGTGGCACAGTGGTTAAGAAGTAGGCTGCCAACCAGAAGCTCAGCAGTTAATCCACTAGCCTCTCTTTGAAAACGCTGTGGGGCGGTTCTACTCTGTCCTGTAGGGTCGCTATGAGTCAGAGTCGACTCAACAGGAACTGGTTTGGTTTTGCTTTGGGAATTGCTGAGGCATTTTCCACATGTGATACTTGTGTAATTATCTTGCCTGGGATCCCAAACTTGGGATCTTAAGATAAGCTCTGAGGACAGGGCCTGTCTCTCCTCCTGTCTTGCCTGTCTCTCCCAGAGCCTTCAATGGCACAAAGGTAGGCAGCAGTGCCTGTGCTGACCCGAACTGAACTCATGGTTTTCCCCATTCAGTTCTGCCCGGTTAGTTTCATCCCATCTCTTGCCTGCCCAGGGTTTTGGCTCCTGATTCTGTCACCCGATATACCACCTGTCACTCGAGGCACAGTGAATGAGCCTGTTAATACTGTCTTTCTATTCTAGGATTCGCTTGGTCATTCAGAATGATGAAAGAGGCCAGCAATCGAGGTGTGCAGGGCCTGGCAATGTCTGGCTTTGTACACTGGACACTGGGGCCTGTGACAGCTTGTAAAAAAAAAAAAAAAAAAAAGCCAGGCTTTTGGGACTCACCACCATGGCTTGACATGAGCCTTCCTGAAGTGAGAAGTAGCTTTTGGAGGCTCTTTCTAAGTAGCGGTTCCCAGGCTGGGCTCCTGGAACATTGGTGGTGGTGGTGGTGGTGGTGGTTGCCATCGAGTCAGCTATGACTCATGGCAACTGCATGTGTGCTGAGTAGAATTGCTACGTAGAGTTTTCAAGGCTATGACCTTTTGGAGGCAAATCTTCAGGCCTTACTTCCCAGGCACCTCAGGGTGGGTTCAAACGGCCAACCTTTCAGTTTATAGTCCAGCACTTAATCGTTTGCGCCACCCAGGGACTCCCTCCTGGGATATTGGGGCTGTGGAAAGACAGCAAAGATGTCCATATACTAGAGCCCATATTTGAAAAGCTAAACGGTACTTTATTTGTTTAATATTATTTTATTGTGTTTTAGGTGAAAGTTTACACAGCAAATTAGGTTCCCATTTGACAGTTTCTACACCAATTGCTCAGTGACATTAGTTAAATTTTTCAAAATGTTTCAAATTCTCTTTAATTGTGTTCTGGTTGTTCTGTTTCCAGTGCTGTAGTTTCTTTGCCCCCTTGTCTTCTCATCTTTGCTTTAGACTAAGCTAAACAGTATTTTAAAAGCCAAGTCTTGCATTCTCCCCACCCCAGGCCAGATGGGCTGTAAATGTCAAATTTTTGCATTGGGCTGAAGCCATAGCCAGCTCTGTGACTCGGGCTATTTTATGCTCATCAGCAGCTCCTACTGGTGATTATAGCTTTGGTATACAATGAGGAAATCATGATTTAATAACTCCAGCTTAGGAGCTGGCATCACTTTAAAGCTCAAGCTCCCAGGGGTGACAGTAATAAGGTGTCTTGAGGGGTGGGGAAGGGGCCTCTGAGCAGAGCTGGTGGCGGAGGCAACTCTGCAGGCGGGTCTCTGAGGATAAACAAGGTGACATTTGTGGCAGATTCTGGCCTGGAATGGATGATGAGCAAATACTGCCTGACAGGTTGCTTACTGGACGTGGTTGTGGTGGTGGAGCAGATGGTTTCTGGGAAACAGCATGTTATCTGGTACCCCCAATCAGAGGCCGGAGGAGGTGGGGCTCAGCTACAGGTGGGTGCCTCCCTGAATGCCTGGAGCTGATGGTCTACTGGCTAGGGAATCTGAAGCCGGGCTTCTTCTTCATTTGGGGTGAGGTGGAGAAGAACTGTTGATGGTCCTGGCTCTGCTACATCTACACCACCTGATCCTCAGTAAGAATAAGTCCCTTTGCCTCCTTAGTCTTGGTTTCATCATTTGTACTTTGAGGAAGCTGAATTAGTCTAGTGGTTCTCAAAATAGTAATGTGAGAATTCTGTATGGAAAAAACAAACTGGAGCTGCTGCTCCAAGGGACCTGGGAGTGGATCCCTGGAACCCAGTTTGAAAATCACTGGAATTTAGAGGCTCTACATTCCTTTCCCAATCCCATCAGCCAGCTCTGTGACCTGGGACAAGTGGCTTCACCTCTCTGGGCCTCACCCTGTAGACCATTGTGAGACTCAGCCAAGCTGGGGAAACCTAGGTGCCCGGGAAAGCACATGTCAGGAGTTCTGGTGTTCCTGGTGGGAGTCGGGTCTGGAGCCATGTGTCTGGAGGAGCTGGGCCTGAGGATGGATTGTGGGCAGCAGTGATCACCGGCAGGACAGGGCAGGATGTCTTTCTCTGTCAGGTGTTGAAATTGTGGTCCAGGGGCCAAATAGGCCCCTGCCTCCTGGCCAGAAGAGCCTGATCGACTCAGAGGAAATAGTGAACCCTGCTTGAAGACCCCAGGAAATGGGGGCCCACTGAGGCACTGACTGGGACCTCAACCAGACCCTGGCAGGCAGCACCTAAATCCCAGCACTGGGCTATGTAGTTAAGTAGTGACTAAAAGTGCTCTGGAGTCAGAAAGCCTGGGTTCACATCTTGGCTTTTCCACTTATTGGCTGTGTGACCTTGGGCTGTTCACTTCTCCAAGCCTCAATTTTTTCCCCTTTGAGATGGGGATGACAGGCCTGCAGGGAAGTTAGTAAGCTGAGACATATGAAGTGCTTCGGGCAGGGCCAACTTAATGGCCAACCCTCAGTCAGTGGGCAGTGCCCTGGAGCAGGTAAAGTCCCATGACCACTGCATACCAGCTGGCCTGAGCTGCAGGCCCAACTGGAGGGCATTGCTTAACCCCCTTCCCCAGGCCCTCTGGCCTGAACACGTAAGGACAAAACCTCCTCACACCCTGGACCCTAACTGGGGTGTGAGCAGCTCTTCTGCGGAGCAGCTGTCTCTGGAGTGGAGTGGAGAGTGTTGCCCTGGCAACCGAGCTTGTACCTCTCAGACAGCTGTTCCAGGCCCATGGGCAAGGGTTGGGGAGATGGCCATCTGCACTCCGGGTGGGGCTCTTCCACGACCTGTGCCCTGGTGCTGAGAGCCTGCAGCCAGACCCGGCTACCAGAAGTGCCTCCTGGCTGCCCGCATTTCAGAGTTCCCCTGGGCCTTTCCAAGAGAAAGGAAGTCTCTTAGGGACAGGCTTCCTGGGGCGCAGTGAGAGAGAGGGACTGCAGCTCCAGAAAGAGCACTGAGGTCTGAGGGCATCACAGTCACAGACTTGTGGATTGAGGCCACATGAGCTGGCAGACACATACCAGTACAGATTTTCTTAAAACTGAATTAACTATGTTAATAATAATAAATTCGGAGGTCTTATATATATTTTTTTAAATCCAGATTTCTGGCTTCTCTTGAACATTTGGCAGCTCTGACATTGTTGGGCCCAGGCTGCACATGACAGCCGTGGGCCAGAGCTGTTAGATGCCTGGTCCCTGCAGACATTTGAACTTGTGACCCGCATTCTCAGCCAGCCCACTTAGTTTGTAGCTGGAGAAACTACGGCCCAGAGAGGACTCAGGCCCTGCACAAGGTGAACGACCTGCCAGAGATTAGAATCTGGCGTCCTGGCCTTGCAGAGCTTTTCTCCGCTGCCTGTCTTAAAGGGCCTGGCCTCTCATCTGTGAAATATCCGTGATAACTACCTCCCCTCCCAGGATAAAATAGTACTTGGCCTTGCCCGGAAAATTGTCACTGGATGCACTGCTTGCTTGCTTTCTCTGCCACCTTTCAGAAGTGTTTTTTTTTTTTTTTTTTCCCCTCCCCTGAACACTTCTCAGTGCCCAGTGCTTTGGGTTTGTTGATTCTCCTTCCCACAGTCCCACTGCCCAACTTCAAGCAGAATTGCTTGAGGTCCTACCTTTCCACCACGTTATGGTCACTGGGATGTGTGTTTGACCATAAGATTCCAGTCTGTAGAGTCAGGAGTAAACCATTCTGCTTCCCTGAGCCTCAGTTTATCTACCTGTCAGGTAGGGGTTTGTTTATTCATTCAATAAATATTTACTGAGCCTAGCCATGTACTGGGCCTGGTGTTCGGACAGCGTAGTGATCATATAAGACATATAAGGCCCCACCCTCAGGAACCCACATTAGATAGTATCCCTGTCTAGTAGGAGAGACAAAGATAAGTGAACTAATAAGTTGATCAGTGCTTGATTGAAACAAACAGGGTCCTTCAAGAAAGAATAGGACCTTTAGACAGGGTGGGCGGCAGGACCTCATTGAAGACATGACACTTGAGCTGAGACCTAAAATCAGGATGAGAAGGAGTAGGCATGCAGAGATGGGGAGTAGGGATCACTTCAGACAGGGAACAGTAGGTTCAGAGGCCCTGAGGTGGGAGCATGCTCAGAGTGTTTGAGGAACAGCAAAGGCAGATGCAGCTGGGATAAAATGAGCAAGGGGAAAGTATAGGATCAGAGAGGGAGAGGGCGGGCAGGGTCAGTTCCTCGAGTGAGGACTGTACAGCCAAGGTGAGCAGTGTGGATTTTATTCTGTGTGGGGTCCAGGAGCCCTTGAAAAGCTTCAGAAAGGGGAGGAAGCAATCCAATTTTACTTTAAAAATAATCCCTCTGGCTGTTGTTTTGTTTAGAGAGTGATTGTGGATGGGATCGCCCACAGACTAGGAGGAAGACAGTGGAAGCCTAGACCAGGCTTGGGGATGGAGGAAAGTGAGTCTCTATAAGATGTGCCTTGCAGATGGGGAAGGGGGGTGAGGAAGAGGTGTGGGAATTCCCAGACTTCGGGAGTAACTCAGTGCATGGAATCCCCTCTCTGGAGAACAGTGCTAGTGGGGGCGGGGAAGATTCATATTCATTCTGGACGGGCTCAGCTTGAGATGGCCTTGACCTTCCAGAGATGCCTAGTTTAATGGGGCTATCAGTAGGGGCAGTGTGCCCTCCCAGCTGCAGTCAGAGCTTATATGCTGTGAAGTCCTCCAACCACAGGCTGGTTTGGAGGGACTTTATGAAGATGCTGTAGCAGGAAGAAGGTGGCTCTGTTCCCATTACCCAAACAGCCGCAGAATTCAAGGACGCTGTCTAAGAGGAGGCAGCCCTCTCTCAGGCCTCCTTGCCTCAGTCCCCATCTTCTCTTCACCAGCTAAACTATGTAAATTCTACTTTGCCAAGCCAGGCCCTGCTCAGCATCCATCTTGCTCTGCCCTGGGCTGTCCTGCCCTGCTCCTTTGCTCATGAGGATCCCTTTCATCTGAATGCCCTGCATTTCTTGCCACTTGGTGATTCTGGCCCATCCTTCCAGACCCACTCAACCTCAGTGTCTTCAGGCTGTCTCCTAAGAGGTGATCACTCTTTCCTTCATCCAGAAACCACAGTAACAGGAGTCACATGGGCTCACCCCACGATTACGGAGCACCTTTCTGTTGTCATCTCCTTGGCTTCTACCCAGAACACATTGGGTATCACACCTCGTTTTAGGGGTGAAACAACTGGTGTGCCCAAGGCTGCTACCTCCATGTGACCCTCAAGGATTTAGTGGAGAGAAGGCTGCATGTAGTGGTCAGCCTTCAGGCTCGGAGAATTCAAGCCTAGCCCCAACACTTCCTAGCTGGGAGGTGAGCTGTGGTGAGTCATTCCACCTCTCTGAGCCACATCTGTAAATTGGGGCAATGATACCACCTACCTCACACATACTGGATTTGAGGGTTTGGTACATGAAGTGCTCAGCTCCAGCCTGGCCCCAGTTAGTGCTCAGTAAGGTCAGCCATTACCGTCAGCATTTTTAACAGCAAGAGTACATCCTGGCATTGGACAGGGTTCTGAAGGCAGGCCCAGGGCAACCTCAGCTTTGTGGCTTTGTCTCCACTAGTGTAACTCCTTTGTAACCTTTTGGCTTCTGTGGACTCTGGAATCTGAGGCAGGTCCAGATTCTGGAGGCCCTGAATGCCCCACTAAAGGGTTTGCACCTAGTCTGCTGGGTGGGTTGTAGCACCATTGAAAGGTTTCAAACAAAGAGGTGATGTGGTCAGATTCCTTGGATGGCCGGAGTGGAGACGGACAGTAAGGGCAGGACAGACAGGAGGTCCAGGAAGTGGTGGTGTGGGGGGCAGTGGTCTGGGGACAGGGGAGAAGGCTGCTCGAGACCAGGGGGAGAGGTGCTTGGGAAGTGTCTGGTTGTGGGGAGCAGTGGCAGATCCCCAAAAGGACTTGGGGGGGATATTGGTAAGAGCCGCTGCCAGTCCTTGCCATAGTTTGAAGTTGAAGTTTGAGGTTGCAGACTCTTAGGGCACAGTGGGGAGGTGGCTCCCAGACTGGTACAGTGGAGGAGGGAGTGTGACATGGCTGTCAGGGTAGGTGGCTCTGAGGGCATTCTAAGACTGTCCCTCATCCTGACCTAGCTGCTTGGAATTCTCTCCCAGCTTCCCCTGCTTTTGGAAGGAGGAAGGAATTTGGGAGTGGGTGGGTGGGGAAGCCTTTGAGTTTTGTTTTACCATGGCATGCAAATAAGTTGCCCAGTTTAGCTGCCTGATTTGACAAGTTACTCATCGGTGGGAGAGGGAATGGGATCTTACAGGCTCTCACCCCTTCCTTTGACAAGCCTTGTAGAGCCACCAGAGAGGGTTGAGGGGGTCCTCGTTCTCTTTGAGGCCAGCTCTGCCTGCTTGTGTGAGGCCTTGAGCTGGGCTCTGCTGCTGCCTCAGTAAAGCCTCCTGCCTCATCTCCCATGCTGTCTGCGGCCCTGTGAAGAGTCCGGGCCTCTTCTCCTTCAGCCTCCATGCCAAGCTGGTGCCCCTGGGAGCCAGCGGGATGGGGGCCATACCAGGCCTCAGAACCAGGTCCAGCCTGGCTTCCAAGGCACTAGCTTCCTGGGGTTGCTGGGTCCTCCAGATCTCTCAGGAACTGGAATCCCAGCCACTTCTCTGAGCAGCCGAAGCTGTGTTTGGCCATCACCTTAAGAGTAAAACAAAATGAGGAAACAAATTCATTCTGACCTTGTGGGTGCAGTTTGGTGGATAAAATCTTGGAGCAGAAGGTGGAAATTATAATGAGACAGGAGCTTCTAGCTCAAATGAAGCAAGGACTTGTGTGCTGAGGGGCAGGGAGGCTGGGCTGGATGTCTGCATGGAAGAGGCACTCTACACTTGGCTCCTGTCTGAGTTTTGGCATGAAGGACCTGCATGGCCAAGAGGTGGGGCAGGGAGGCATGTGGCCCGAGGGGACAGGCAGTTCAGGTATACTTGTGTCTATGGCTCACCAGATGCCTCTCAGGATCTTTGAAAATCTGAACAAGGATCAGCTGGAGGGGCCTGGTCACACTGAAGAGATGCCAGCCTCCGAGCTTCCCAGGCAAATCAAAAAGTTTTCCAGAGTGAATGGGTAAAGGGTTGGACCCATGTGCCATGTTACAGTAAATTGTGGCACACACATCACCCCAGGACAGTCACATCCTGGAATGTACAGGGCTGGTTGGGTCTCTGGAGTATTTGCCCCCCTTTTTAAAGTTTAATCTGCAAATGATGGCTGTGTACCCACTGGACTGGGCACTGAGCCACACAAGAATGCTCTCAGGCTGGCACATGACCACAGCATTGATGCTGCAAGTGATCCACAGAAGAAAGGAGGAGGAGGTAGACTCCTTGGGCCAGAAACAGGAGGAGGGACAGAGGGTTTGCAGGAAGAGAAGCTCAGAGGACTCAGGAAACACATGCATGTGCAGACACTTGGCTGCATGACAGTGTGGTGTGTTTGGGACATGATGCATGTGGTTTGCTGAAGTTGGAAGAGGCATGCTATGGGAGTGGGAGGGGCGGGAGATGAAGCTGCCAAGATGGGTGGGTGGGCAACAGCAGAAAGGGCTCAGAATTTGGGAGGTGGGCTAGAACCTTGGACTCTGAAGTGTTGGGTGGCTCTACTATGGCCAGATAATCTTGATTTTTGACAACTGAGTTTTTTTGGTTAAACAATAATGAGGTTCATTTTTCTATTCAGCAAATATTTATTGAGCACCTTCTGTGCGTGAAGTATTACCCTAGGCCTGGGATATGACCTTCTGTGCCAAGACAGACAGAGTTCCCCCAACCTGCCCCAGGTCTCCAGTCATCAACACAGAAACCAGTGTGATAGGTGCTCTAAAGGAGCTTCCTGGGCAGTAAGAGTGGAGGGTAGTCAGGGAAGGCCTCTCTGAGGATGTGATGTTTGAAATATGTGAGGAGCTGAAGGAAGCCTGTCAGGCAGAGAGAGCAACATGTGCACTGGTCCTAAGTTGTTAGGAACACAAAGAGTGGCTGGAGCATGGTGTCAGAAGGGCAAGGACAAGGTGTTGGCCTGTATTTCCCAACATTCACACAGCGTGAGAGCTGTCCTGTATGGAGTGCTAGGAGGGGGCCGGTGAACTGCCAAGTCCCATCACCTCCCCCCAGGGGGAGGGCAGTGCTCAGAGCTGAGGGATGCCTGCCACTCAGGGAGCCTCACGGCCCCAAAATGCTCTCTGCTAATCACACCGTTTATCTGGCTGTGGCCTGTGCCCCAGGAGACACAGAGAACCCCAGATAAGTTCACATTGCCTCTTACCACAGCTGGCCTGGCCCCTCCTGCTTCACTTTCCCCCTAATGATGGGCTGCCTCAACTAGGACTGGAGCCTCTAAGCACGCTTCGGCAGGACTCTGGGCTTCAGCCACCTGGGGAGAGAGGCTGGAGGCTTAGTCCTCTGTCCCCGTGTCAGTCCTGTCCCACAGATGAGGACATGGAGACCCAGAGGGAACAAGGACCCTGCCTGGGGTCACCCAACCTCAGCCAGGTTTAGAGACCAGCCCTACCTCCCCTACATTAACTGCTGCCCCTTAGAGGGGATTTTCTTCCCTTAAACGTTTTGAATAGATAGGCTCTACTGTTATGATCTAGGGCAGAAAACCCCACTGAAGGTCTGCTTTCTTGGGGAGTTAGGCCAAACAAATCCTTTCCTGAAAATCCTCAGTGCATCCTGTCTCTGCTGAGCACTGTAGCCACTGGCTTCAATGAGCTGCTGGAAACATCCCGTCCATGGGGGAACCAGCTAGCCTCCCTGCAGGGGCAGGAGAGTGGCAGAGTTTGGCTCACCTCCCTCCTGGCCCGGCTCCCTCTAGTCACCAGAGACTAATAGGAACCATGCCAGCCCCAGCCGGTCTCAGCTTTAGCTTCTGTGATGTTGCCTGTGTAACCACTCCCTTTTTACGAGGAGGAAACCACAGAACTGGGATTTGTCTGGTTCCACACTGCCCCTGAGCTTCTGGACTTTACCCACCAAAGGAGTGACTCTCAAATGGTAGAGTTTCAGGCAAGTGGGGAGAAAGGGATTCAGGGCAGAGATCGTTCCCACAGTCAGGGTGATGGGAGGTGCTGCACCATCCTTGAATGAGAAAATAAATGGGAAAATGCTTTGAGCTTGTCAAGGGCTGTGTGACTGTGGTGTGCTGTTATCCAGTTAAAGCCTTCTACTGAACAGATGAGGGAACTGAAGTCCAGAGGAGGGGGCTGGGGCTCATCTGTGGAGAGCCAGGGCCTGGAAGCCAGTGTCTGCCTTCCATCGAGGCCTTTCCTCTTCCACAGCCTGCAGACTGGCCCCAGGGCCCAGCAGGATGCTGTGGGCACAGTGATCAGCGAAGGCCCCAGACACCTGCAGCCCCAGCCCAGCAGGGAGGGAGGCTCTGTACAACAGATGTGGCTGCCACTTAGCCACTGGGAACCCTTTCTGAGCCCCACATGCCCCATCTGTAAAAAGGGAACAGTTGTGTCTTCACCTCACAGGGTCGCTGCAGCTTAAATGACAAAGGCACAAAGATACTGAGCACAGCTCAGTAAATGACCCAGTTTGTGAACATGAGGTGCTCCGGTCCCTGAGTGGTCCTGTCAGTTCTTAAGGCGTGGGGCATTGCAGGGTTGTTCTGTTGACCTAACTGCCCCCCACCACCCTTGTTCTCCTGGCCCAGAGCAGTGGCTGCCTCTGCCCAAGCACTGCCCTTCTTAGGTTGGGGAGTCAGAAGTTGTGAGTGCGTCTTTCTGGGAGGGCCCCCCTAGTTTGCTCAAGGCCTGAGCAGGACCGAGAAATGTTGAACGGAGTGAAAAGTGAGTGCTTCTCCCACAGTCCTCTCTTATACCCAGACAAGCAGGCACTAGACATGGCTTCCAGCTCCGGGCCTTTGCGTTGTGACATCTACTACTTTTCTTCTTTTGTATCTGTTACTTTTGAACCATCCATTTCACAGCTGTTTCTCTGCCGATGAGGGATCTTTGCTTTCCTGGAATACAGGGCCTGGCTTAATAACTGTTGGATGGATAGATGGGTTTTTTTTATTTTTAGATAATTGTAGATTCACAAGCAATAGGAAGAAAGAATACACAGGGATCATGTATACCCTTGACCCAGTGTCCTCAGTGGTAACATCTTGCAAAACTACAGTACAGTATCACAACCAGGATACTGACATACAGTCTACTGATTTTTCCCCGATTTCACCAGTTTCACTAGTTATCTTTGTGTGTGGGTGTTTAGTCCTGTGCAGTTTTATCACATGTGTAAGCTCATGTAAACACCACCACAGTCAAGATGCAAAGTAACCCCATCTCCACAAGGAAGGCTCCTGTTGCACTTTGATAAGCACACCTACTTCCCTCCCACCCTCCCCCCGCCCCGCACCCCTTTCAACCACTAATCGTTCTCCACCTCTCTAATTTGGTAATTTTAAGAATGTTATGTAAATGGACTCTTAGATAACTTTTTGGGATTGCTTTTTCACTCAGTATAATTCCCTTGAGATTCATCCACATTGTTGGGTTTATCAGTAGTTCATTCCTTTTACTGCTGAGTAATATTCCATGGTATGGATGTACAATAGTTTAACCATTCACCATTCTAGGCTTTTTCCAGGTTTTAGCTATTACAAATAAAGCTGCTTTGAACATTCATCTATATATTTGTTTAATAATTTTTTATAATTTTTTGTTGAGAATATACACAGCAGAACATACACCTTATTGAACGATTTCTACATGCACAATTCAGTGACACTGACTATATTCTTCAAGTTGTGCAGCCAGTCTCACCCTCCTTTTCTGAGTTGTTCTGCCATTAACATAAACTCACCGCCCCCTAAGTTTCCTAACTAATCTTTCGAGTTGCTGTTGTCAGTTTGATCCCGTATCAGTCTTAAAACAGCACAGTGCTCAAGGCAGATATTCTTTACAAAACCAAAAAAAAAACCCAAACACACTGCCGTTGAGTCGATTCTGATTCATAGTGATTCTTTACTAGTTAAGCTAAATTATTTGGTTTTAAGAAGACTTCAGGGGATATTTTTGGTCTAAGATTTATGGTTTAAAATTATCTCAGGGCAATAGTTTCACGGGTTTTTGTAGCCTGCATGGCTGTAGAAAGTCTGGATTCCATGAGATTCTGAAATTCTGTTCTACGTTTTCCCCCTTTTGATGAGGATTATTCTATAGAATCTTGGATCCAAATGTTCAGTAACAGTAGTGGGGCACCATCCAGCTCTTCTGGTCTCGTGGCAAAGGAAGCAGTTACTCATGGAGGCAGCTAGCCACATGTTGCATTTCTTCCCCTATTCCTGATTTTCCTTTTTTTTCTGTTGCTCCAGGTGAATAGAGACCAATTATTGTACCTTGGAAGGCCACTTGGCAAGCTTTTAGGACCCCAAGCACAATGTGACTAACTAGGAGATAGAAGCACTAAATGTTACTAGGCTGGTTAACTGGCTGTCTCATGAAACTGTGACCCTAAACCTCCAAACCAATGTGCATACATTTTTGTGTGAATATAAGTTATTTCTATGGGATAAATGTCCAAGAATGGAATTGCTGGGTCATACAGTAATCGCATGTTTAGTTTTATAATAAACTGTCAAACTGTTTCTATAACAGGTGTACCATTTTCATTCCTACCAGCAATGTATGAGCAATCCAGTTTCTCCACGTCCTCACCAGCCTTTGATGTTGTCACTGTTTTTAATTTTAGTCCTTCTGATAGGTGTGTGTAGTGATACCTCATAGTGGCAGATAGGTGAGTTTTTGCTGTCCCACGCCCACAGCTCTTGTGACACTGGGCTTCGTTTTATGTTTTTTCCATTGAGCCGTCTCCATCACCCCCGCTGATTTGAAGCTCCTTGAAGGCAGGGCCTGAAGTTACTTGTCTGACTCCAGCTCCTTGGCTGAGCCAGGCCCTGGGTAGGGGCTTGATTTAAGCCGTCACTGGCGAAAGGGCACTTGAGTTAAGGTGCTGAGAAAAGCCATTGAGTCTGACCCAGCCCCTCACAATAAGTAGCTACCGCTGTTTGAAAAATACCTTCTATTTCAAACAAAAAGCACCTGAGAAGCATGCAGTGGACCTTTAGTGTTCTGCGCTCCTGCCATGAGTCAGCCCCAGGGCAGGCTGGGAATGGGATTCAGAGATGACCCTCAACTCCCATCTGTGGCAGATCCTGGTTCCCTGAAGCTTGGTGGAGAAGAGGGAGTTGGACCAGGCATGATGGAGTCTTGGGGAAGGCAGACTGGTGTGGAGAGTGGGGAAAGCAAGATTGCCAGGGAAGGGGGTATTAACTGGGCCCTGGAAGATACGTTGGCCTTGGAACATACAGGGAGGGGGCATCCAGGCAGAGGGAACTCAGTAAGTCTCTCAGTGAGCTTGAAGAAAGCAAGGTTAGCCTTAATCCTTTAGCTGTGCCTTTGACCTCCATTCTGTTGTCACCACCTCCTCAGGGAGTACTTCCCAAGTAAGGTTCTGTCACAGCCTTCTGGCACCATGTGCTTGCCGTCTACCGCTGCCCCAGTTGGGTCATACCTTTGTGTGGGATTGTGAGGTGGAGGGTGTCTAATTAATGTTGGCATCCTCCACTAGACTTGGCCTTGCAGGAAGTTGAGCAGGATCTTTGTCTGTCTTGGTCACCACTGTGTCTAACCTCCATTCTCCTGCATCAGGAATCCTGTCTGAGGGAATGGCTGAGGTCAGAACTAGGGCCACGTCAGGCAGGGCCTCAAACTTGGAAGAGGCTTGAGAGAATTGGGGCCTCACCTTTTCCTTCCTCTCCTCTCATCCGTCTACAGGTTCATCATGCCTAGTGGCATATAAGAAGACCCCGCCACCAGTCCCTCCACGCACCACATCAAAGCCGTTCATCTCAGTCACAGTTCAGAGCAGTACTGAGTCTGCCCAGGACACCTACCTGGACAGCCAGGACCACAAGAGTGAGGTGACAAGTCAGTCAGGCCTGAGCAACTCATCGGACAGCCTGGACAGCAGTACCCGACCACCCAGCGTGACACGGGGTGGAGTTGCCCCAGCCCCCGAGGCACCTGAGCCGCCCTCAAAACATGCAGCTCTGAAGAGTGACCAGGGGACACTGACCAGCTCTGAGTCCCACCCTGAGGCCATCCCCAAAAGGAAACTGTCGTCGATAGGAATACAAGTAGGGGCTCCCTTTGCACTCTGTGTCCTCGGTCTGCTCCATGGACCTGCCTGTGTGTAATTACATCTGGCGGGGGCCCACTAGGTCTCCTGGGCAAAGGTTGT
The DNA here is from genome assembly GCF_030014295.1 of Loxodonta africana. Classification (NCBI taxonomy): domain Eukaryota; kingdom Metazoa; phylum Chordata; class Mammalia; order Proboscidea; family Elephantidae; genus Loxodonta; species Loxodonta africana. The sequence continues at coordinate 35,679,463 of NC_087365.1, forward strand.
CTGTCTGTCTATTTGGGAGGTCAGCCCCAAGTGGCCAAACCAGTCCCACCCGTAGCCGTGCCTTCCTCACAGTCACCCGTGCGTGCTGCAGAGTCTGCAGCTGTGGGTACCTGCTCCTGCTGCTCCCGCTGGATTGTCCCGTTTGCCTGTCCTCTGTCTGTCCATTCACCCTTAGTCCTGCCGCCGACCCACGGGAGGCACGACTGGCCTAACAGTTCTCTAATTCAAGGTCAGCTCTGGCTCGGAGACCACAGCCCCGCCTGGCAGCGGGAGCAGCGTGGAGCGTAGACACCGATGGGCCAAGGGCCCAGGGCCCTTGAACCGTGGGGGTTGCTCAAAGGGAACTTTGCCCAGAGCCCTCTCGGGCCCTGGGGACAGGTAGGTGGCTCGAGGCACCAGGCCCATGTCAGTTTGAGAAGTGTGATGCTGGTCCTGATGCCTCCCTCCATGGGAAAGGGTCCAGGCAGATCGTTCCCCAGGACCAAGTGCCCAAAGCCAGCAGACCCTCCTGGAAGCCAGATTCTCTACATACCTGTTGCCATGGCAGACAGCAGGGTGGGGTGTGCCAGCTTCCTCTCCACTGCTTCATTTCACCTCCTGCATGCACACACATGAATAATCTGTCTTCTGTTAGATGAGCTGGGAAACTTGGGCCCTACTATGTGGTTTTCAAGCGTTGCTCTAAAATCCCCAGTGAGAGGCCTCTCCCTACCCTAGATGGGAGCAGCCCTGGAACCTGCCCTGGCTGGGCACCCAAGACTGAAGTAGAGCACACTTAGGGCACTGAGAGGGGCAGTGGCTGTGGGCCGAGCGCTTGCAGAGGTGGATCCCAAACCCAGGGAGTGGATCAAGGAGGACAAGGTGGTGTGCATTACGGCTTGGGGTTGGCAAGAATCTCCATTTCCCTGCCACCTCTGAGCAACTGGGCATGGCCAGTTTGATGATAAAGTGCAAGAATGCACGCGAAGGACCATAGGACAGACGGGGAGACTGAATGCAACAGTGGGAGGGAGGAGTAGCAGAGAAGCCTCACTGGCCAATTTCCCGCACTCACCTGGATTTTTTCTCCCTAAGAGGTAGCTCTGGGTTGAGTTTCCCAATATATACAAGAAGAAACTTGACCAGGAGGCTCTTGTTTTCTGGACTAGTCTGGCATCATCCAGCTGGGCTTTTTCCTAAGGGTCCAGCCCTGTCCTGTACAGCTTTTCTAGGTGGAATTCTTAGGAAAACAGAGTGGCCCAATCTCTGACCCTCAGTTCTGACCACCAGGGTCTTTGTTTAGGGCAGACTCACTCACTCCCTGACCAAACCAGATGCTCTTATCTTCCCAGATAACCCTATAAAGAGTAGAACCACCCTTGATTCCTTTCACCCAGGAAATCATAGCGGGAAAAAGCTCTTTACCTCTTGGGCTTATCCCGGGCTTCCCCTTCCCTGGGCTCGCCCCACGGCATCCCATGCTCACATGTGGTTCCTTGGAAGTAATGATGCTGTACTCCCTGAGCTGGCGCTTGCTGAGGGGAAGAGGAGCCTGCGCCCCGTGGCAAAGAGGAGCCTAGGCTCAGCCCCACTGCCCCAGAAAGCTTCCCTGGCCCCTGCTTCTGAGTCCCTGCTTTCTGAGGATACCCTGATAACACTTGTCCCACCTCTTGGTGCCTCAAACCCTAGCCCAAGTGTGGGTTCTTCCTCATTCATGAGAGGTGATGGGAAGGCTGGCCTGGCTGCTTCATGGCCAGACACCTTTGAGGAAAAAAGGCAGGCCCAGGGTATCGCTATTGTCGTGTTTCTTCCCACTTCCCCAGAAGCATAGAGTGCTAACTTTGGGGTCGGCCCTGGCCTTCCTGCTGTCCCCAGGTCCACCCAGAGCTGCAAGTGACCTTAGCCAAGTGTGATTGAGGCTCAGGGACCAGGGACAGCATCCCAGTATCCAGGGACCTGGCTATTGCCTTGGTGGTAGTTTTCAAGCTAAGAGCTGCTGTCTAAGGTTTGCCCTTAGGTCAGTGCCTCCAGTTGCTTTTCTAGGCTTTCAGCCACAGGGTTGGGGGAGTGATCTTTGCCTCAAGACAGCCCCCAGCTTCAACTACACCAGATAACGGCTGTGGCTTTGTGTGTGTGTTTTCTTTCTCTTTCGTTGTCCTTCTTTTATTTCTTCTCTCTGATGCGTGTAAAGGAGAGGACTAGAAGGAACGGTTCCCACCTCTTGGAGGACAACGGACCCAAAGCGATCGATGTGATGGCACCCTCCTCAGAGTAGGGAAAGCCATTCATCTCCACCCCATCCCACCTCCCGCCTCCGCGCGAATGAGCAGTGCCCGGCTTAACTTGGTCCGGCCTCGGGCCCACGTGCAGTGTCCGCATGCCTCACGTCTGTCTGTCCACACGTCTGTTTGCGTCCTCCCACTAATGTGAATTTCAGCAGCAAGTGTGGTGTTTGTTTTTTATTTTTGTCTTTGTCTCCGTGCCGTTGCTGTCGTTGTCCTTCAATAAGGTTGACTGCATTCAGCCAGTGCCAAAAGAGGAGCCCAGTCCCGCTACCAAATTCCAGTCCATCGGGGTTCAGGTAGAGGACGACTGGCGGTAAGTCGGACAGAGGTGGTGGTTGCTTCTCCCCCCCTCCTCTCCCTCCTTCTGCTCTCCCCTCTCCTGTGCCTTCTCCTCCTGCTCTCCCTAACCCACTTTTCCTTGCTGGATTTCTAATAACCAAGCTGGGTTTGGGATGCGGGCGGTAGCCCAGGCATGGGAGGCGGGCGGGCAGGCAGTGAGCACTTGCTCTGTGAGATTCATCAACCATGGGGGGCCATGGCTGGGCTGAGATGTGGCCCCAGCTACCCTGGTGTTGGTGGTCTTCCTGGCCCCACTGCAGTAAACAGGCAACCTTATGACCTTGTCTGTGTGTGTGTGCGTGTGGATGTGGGTGGGTTGGGGCAAGGGCTGAGCCGAGAATGAGATGGGGGCTGTGGGACCCGCTTCAGGCGCATGGTGAGCAGATGATGCATCCGTTTCTCTGTCTCCTGTGTGTCTGGGTCGGGGCGGCCTCTGGCCCTCTTGGTGACTCTCACCCTCTCCTACCCCACTCTGCTCCATCCCCAACCCACAGAAACAGCGCCCCCTCCCACAGCATGTCCTCCCGACGGGACACTGACTCGGATACCCAGGATGCCAACGACTCGAGCTGTAAGTCTTCTGAGAGGAGCCTCCCGGACTGTACCCCACACCCCAACTCCATCAGCATTGATGCTGGCCCCCGGCAGGCCCCCAAGATTGCCCAGATCAAGCGCAACCTCTCCTATGGAGACAACAGCGACCCTGCCCTAGAGGCGTCCTCGCTGCCCCCACCTGACCCCTGGCTTGAGACGACCTCCAGCTCCCCAGCAGAGCCAGCACAGCCAGGGGCCTGCCGCCGAGATGGTTACTGGTTCTTGAAGCTACTTCAGGCTGAGACAGAGCGGCTGGAAGGCTGGTGCTGCCAGATGGACAAGGAGACCAAAGAGAACAACCTCTCTGAAGAAGGTGGGTGCTGCTTGGACAGCCCCCATGGGGCAGGGGCAAGAGGGGTGCACAGCTAGTTCTGCAGCTTCCTTCCAGTCTGCCTCAGAGTCTGTGAATGGGGAAGGTCTCTTAGGTCCTCATGTTGGGTCAGTTCCTTTCTTCCATCCATCTATGTAACCATACCTTTTTCCAAAAAATTTATAGCATAGCTGCTGGTTATTGTAGTGCGAGCTGGGGTCAACCACCTGGGTTTGGATTCCATCTCTTGGGACCTTGATCAAGTTACTCTGAGCCTCAGTTTCTTCGTCTATAAAATGTGGGTGAGACTACTTTCTAACCTTATAAGGATATTGTGAAGATTGAGTGTGGCAGTGCACATAAAGGCCCCACTACAGTGCCTGGCACAGAGGAAGCTGGCACCATAACTATGCCTTGAACAGTTCCTTATTGAGAGCATCTGTGCCGAGCTCCAGGGATCTCACTAGGGATCTCGACTGGGTGCTGGACAAGACAGATATTATCTACTTTTCCACTTAGGCATCTACCTATACCATGCCTATTTCCAAAAATTCTCCTGGGAAATTAGTTGAAGAACTAGAAATATGTAGGGAGCCTAGATTCATAGGCGGTTGATGCAGGGGCAGGGAGTAGTTTGGAGCTAGGTCCCTGGGAGGCTCCAGGTTATTGCCCCAGAAGCCGCACCCTATACCGCCCTCATTCAGCCAGAGCTCCAGTGCCCAGTGAACTCCTCTGTGACAGAAAGTTCAGGAAGAACAGAGTTTTACAGTGTCCAAATGAGATAGACCAGCTGATGGGGTGGGACCTGAAGGAAGCACCCTTCGATAATTCAGAGGGCACTTTAGAGTCTTTGTTTTCACTGTCCTCTAGGCCAGTTCCCAGCTTTGATGTCACACCCACTGGTGTGAAGGGCTCTGTTGTGAGGTATGTGCCTAATAGCTTTTTGCAATAATAGTATTAAAAAATCAGAGGCAAAATTCAGAGAGTACTGAAAGGCTTCTGACAGAAAATGTCCAGCCCACTGCCCTACCTTAACCTTTCCACCTTCAGCTCTTATTAGCTGTATATTCTGGTATTTGCCTTCATGTTTCTTTTTTTTTTTTAAACATAATTACATTTCTTGTCTAAAACTGTCATTATGTATTGATTTCTTGTTACAATAGATGAGGATTTAGCTCTTACATACCACCCTACCTCCTTTGTCCCACCCTCCCTATATTACATTGGTTTTTGGTTAAATAACAACCAATATTTTTATTGACTCTGAGCACATAAATATTGTTCACTGCAGAGCCTAACAGTATACATTATTTCATTTTCTTTTTTATACCTTTTGTTTTTCCTAAGATGAATGATTGCCTCATTTTTTCATATACTTTATTTTCGAAACATATATTTGTAATTTTTTCCACATATTCCACCAGATCAGCCAACCTGCTCTTATTTTCCAAATGTGCAGACACATTAGATGACCTCGTGATCTCAGCTTTGCTCTGGTGCCCTCGGTCCTCTGCACTGATCTGGCTGGTTGTGGGCCTGCTGTCCAGCTGCTGTCCTGAGACTTCCCTTCATCACCTTGGACTGCCTTTGATTGACCACTTTCTTGTGATGGACACCCTGCTTTCTTGGTTTTTAGTCCCTCATTTTGCTGAAGTACCTCTTCAGTTAGCTTCCTAACAAGCAATGCCTAAGTCACCAATTTTTTGAAGCTTTGCATGTTTTTATTCAGACCTCACACAGTTTGACTGGGTATAAAATGGAGTTGAAAATACTTTGCCCTCAATCTTAAAGGCTCCATTACTTCTGGTGAAATGTTTGATGCCATTCCAATTCTCAGTTCTTTTTATTTTTTGTCTCTGGAAGCTTTTAGAATCTTCCCAGTATCTCCGTTATGAATTTCTCAATGACGTGCTGTGGAATGGATCTTTTTATATTCATGGTGCCAGTAGTTAGTAGGTCATTTCCATCTGAAGACTCAGGTCTTTGGCTTCTTAGAACTATTCTTGCCCTGGTGGCACAAAGGTTAGGCACATGGCTGGCAGTTCAGACGTTTGGACTGCCTTTGGATTGCCACCCAGCTTCTCCGTAGGAAAAAAGACCTGGTGATAGCTCTCATAGAGATTACAGCCTAGAAAACCCTGTGGAGCAGTTCTGCTCTGTCACGTGGGGTCAGTATGAGTCCAAATGAACTTGACAGAACCCTACACCATCAATTTGTAAAAATAATCTTCTCACCTCTGTTTGCTCTGTTTGCTCTGACTGGAATTCCTCTTAGTCAAATGTTGGACTTGCGGAATTGATCCTCAGTTTCTCATCTTTTCTTCCCTCGTGTCTGTCTTTTTGTTGTACTTTCTGGAAGGTTTTCTTTTCACTCTGTAACACTTTTATTGAGATATAATTCACATACCATAAAATTAACCCCCTTAAAGTGTACAAGTTAGTGGCATTTAGTACATTCACACTGTTGTGCAGCCATCGCCACTACCTAATTTCAGAACATCTTCAGCACCCCAAAAAGAAACCCCTACCAATAAACAGTCGCTTCATATTCCCTCCTCCTCCCAGCTCTTATCAGTCACTAATTCTGTCTGTGTGGGTTTCCCTCTTCTGAGCATTTTATATAAATAGAATCATATCATATGTGACCTTTTGTGTCTGGCTTCTTTTCACTTAGCACAGTGTTTCCAGGGTTTATGCATGTTTTAGCCTGTATCAGTACTTAATTCCTTTTTATGGCTGAATAATTGGAAATCCTGGTGGCATAGTGGTTAAGTGCTACGGCTGCTAACCAAAGGGTCGGCGGTTCAAGTCTGCCAGGCGCTCCTTGGAAACTCTATGGGGCACTTCTACTCTGTCTTGTAGGGTCGCTATGAGTCGGAATTGACTGGATGGCACTGGGTTTGGTTTGGTTTTGTATATGAATATACATTTTGTTGATCCATGCATTTGTTGATGACCCTATATTATGAATAATGCTGCAGTGAACATTTTTGTACAAAGTTTTTGTGTGGATGTACATTTTCATTTCTTTTGAGTATATACTTTGGAGTCCATTTGCCGGGTCATGTGATAATTTAATGCTTAACTTCCTGGGGAACTGCCAAACTGTATTCCACAGCAGCTGCGCCATTCAGCATTCTCACCAGCAGTGTATGAGGGTTCCAGTTTCTCCACATCGTCACCAACATTAGTTTTGTTCTTGTTTCTGCTTAAAAGCCACAACAAAACACAAACAGCATTGCTGTACTGTCAGTCTCGAGGAAAACTAAAACAAACTAATGCTTTTCAATTATTCATTCATCCAAAAATGTATTGACTGACTTCTCACCAAAGCAGGAGTAGCGACTTGGGTCCTTGGTGACTTCAGGATTGTTGGGCCCACAGCTTTGGCTCTCCCTCCAGATCGTGCTCTTTTTTTTAATTGGGTAAAATTCATGTAACATAAAATTAACCTGTTAAAGTGTACAGTTTAGTGGCACTTAGTTCAGTCACGATGTTGTGCACCCATCACCTCTGTGTAGTTCTAAAACAGTTTCATCACTCAAGCAAAAGGGAACTATACCCTTAGCCGTCATTCCCCATCCCTCCCACCCTCAGCCCCTGACAACCACTAATCTGCTTTCTGTCTCTGTGGATTAGCCTCTTCGGAACGTTTCATATCAGTGGTATCATACAATATGTGACCTTTTGTATCGCAGCATTATCAATACTTCATTCCTTTTTATGGCTGAATAATATTTCATTTATGGAATTTTGGATAAACATTTTGTTTATTCATTTGTTGATGGACATTTGGGTTGTTTCTCCTTCTGACTGTTGTGAATAGTGCTACTCTGAACATTGATGTGCCAGTATTTGTGTGAATATCTGTTTTCAGTTTTGCGGGGTATGTACCTAGGTACGGGCCCTCGTGGTACAGTGGTTAAGAGCTCGGCTGCCAACCAAAAGGTCAGCAGTTTAAATCCACCAGCTGCCCCTTGAAAACCCTCTAGGGAAGTTCTGCTTTGTCCTATAGGGTCGCTGTGAGTTGGAATCGACTCAGAGGCAGTGGGTTTTTTATACCTAGGAATGGAATTGCAGGGTTACATGGTAATTCTGTGTTAAAGATTTTGAGTAACTGCCAAACTGTTTTCCACAGCGACTGCACCAGCTTATACTCCCCACCAGCTGTGTATGAGGTTTCCAGTTTCTATACATCCTCACCAAGACTTGTTATTATCTGTCTTTCTGATTATAGCCATCTGGTGGTGCAGTGGTTAAGCATTTGGCTGCTAACCAAAAGGTTGGCAGTTGGAATCCACCAGCTGCTCCTTGGAAACCTTATGGGGCAGTTCTACTCTGTTCTGTAGGGTCACTATGAGGCGGAATTGACTCCACAGCAATGTTTTATTTTTTTTGGTGGGCGTGAAGTGGTATCTCATTGTGGTTTTGATCTGCATTTCCTTACTAGTAATGTTGAGCATTTTTCAGGTACTTCTTGATCGTTTGTATGTCTTCTTTGGAGAAAAATGCCTCTTCAAGTCCCTTGCCCATTTTTTAATTGGGTTTGTCTTTTTAATACTGAGTTGTAAGAGTTCTTCATATATTCTGGATACTAGACCATTATCAAATACATTCTGCCATTCTGTATATTGTCTTTTTATTTTCTTGATAGTGTCCTTTGATACACAAAAATTTTTAATTTTTATGAAGTCCAATTAATTTTTTTCTTTCGTTGCTTGTGCTTTCACTTGGTTTTTTAAATTATGAACATACATTAATTTACTAAAAATTAAAATTAGGATAAAAAAAGTTTGAGGGACTTGAGAAGGTTGACTGGAAGCTCTATGATGGCAGCCTTGTCAAAAGGTGGGCTTCTCTGGATACTTTTTCAGAATCATAGGTTTAAATACATAAAATAATAATTACATTAAAATTACAAAGGAAACCAATTACATTAATACACAGTTATCACAATTTTAAATAAATTTGTGATATAGCAATATATGTACTTGTTAACACATTAAGTAACAAGATCTAGCAGTGAGTCTAATTAGTATAATTTTAAAGTATTGATGACCACAAACAGTATTTCAAGATAACCGTGACAACTGTAACGTGATATGACATCTGTGATTTCTGTTGGTGACAAAGTCACAGGTACTGTTATTAAACGAAACTAGTTTGTTGCCCATCCAAGTTTAAGAACATCCTGAATATCCATGTACCCCTTGGGGTCCTGAGAACCCCAGAGAATCCCTGCTCTAGGTAACTGGATGACAGGCCCTTTCCTTGAGAGAGGACCTTGAATATTACCTTTTCTTGAGAATCTTCCCAAATACCCTTCAGAAAGGAATCTTGCCATTTCTCTGGGGAGCATGCGTGTGTCGGGTTGCTGACCAGGCAGAGGAAGAGAGCTTGCAGGCTGTCATTTAATCCACAGCATCAGCCGTTGCCCTCCACACTGCCTGGTGGCCCAGATTCAGAGCATCTAGGGCAGCACTGTCCAGCTGAAATATGTGAGCCACATGTCTGATTTTAAATGTTCTAGGAGCCACATGTGAAAAGTAAAATGTAATCAATAATTTAGGTAACTCAATATGTTTAAAATAGTACTATCTCAACATATATTCAGTATAAAAATTCTTAATAAGATGTCTTACATTCCTTTCCATACTAAGTCTTCAAAACCCGGCGTGCATGTTACTCTTACAGCGCATCTTGATTGAGACAAGCTGCATTTCAGGTGCTTCCTAAGCAACGTGTGCTGCGTAGCCGTCCAATAACAGTACAGATCAGGAGAACAAGCTTGGGGTACTCAGATACCTTAATGGCAAGGTGGTGATGAAGTGGGTTTGATTCTCAAACATTTCTGTTACTCAGCGTTGTGTTTTGGGGGTTCTGTCTAGTTTAATACACACAGCTTTAGCTCATTTCTATTAAACTCTGTAGAGTGGTCAATCATATGCATATACTACATTTTCTTTGTCCATTTTCCTCATAATGGATATTTAAATATTTTCAATCTTGCATCCTGGTGCATGTCTCCCTGAGTATAACACGTGAGAGAATTTCTCTAGGGTAGGTACCTCGGACAGGCTGTTGGGTGGGAAGGAACACACCTTTTACATTTTAATCAGTTCTGCTTAATTGCTTTCCTTAATTGCTTTCCAAAGAAGTTATACCAGTTTATCTTTACACCAACAATGTTTGAAAATTGCTATATATTTCCCTAGGATCGTCGTTGACTTAACCCTGTCAAACTTTATTTGATGAGTGAAAAATTGTATCTGGTTGATTTATTTTGCATTTACTTGGTTACCGGAAGAGCTGTGCACATCTTCATTGTTTAATTTGTAGTTCTCGTTATATGTGGATACTTACACTGTGTCCTTATATGTGGATACTTACTATACGTGGATACTTGTTATTATATGTGGATACTTGTTATTATATGTGGATACTTACTATGTGGATACTTGTTATTATATGTGGATACTTACTATATGTGGATACTTGTTATTATATGTGGATACTTACTATATGTGGATACTTGTTATTATATGTGGATACTTACTATTTATATTTTTTTTTCCACACTGTTGCTTGTCTTTTAAAATTAATGATATCTTTTATCACTATAATTTTTAATATTGATAGATTCATATTTATTCATCTTTTTGTAAATGTCTCATGCCTTTGAGTCTTCAGAACACTTTCCATGTCTCAACGGCATAAAATTTTTTTACTGGTTTCAAATATTTGCATTTTGATTATTTTTTGTTTTCTTATTTAGGTGTTTCATCCATCTTCGTTTTATAGTGTGCATTCTAGCACTCATTTTTTTCGTATGAAAAACCACCTGTCATAACACTGTTTATTGAAGAGTCTCTGCCTTGCCCACCGATTAGTGATGCTAGTCAATCATAACCTCTGTCAGATTTCTGCACGTGCATGGGTGTATTTCTGGGCTGTCTCCTGTTCTTTTATTTTTGTGTTAATACAATTTTAATTACCATAGCCCTGGAATATGCCTTGATACCTGGCAGGGTGAATTCCCCCTTCCCCTGCTTTTTTTACTGCCCCCACAAAAGAGAAAGTATTCTTATACTTTCATTCTTTCAATATTAATCTCAGAATTAATTTGTCAGATTCCTCAGAAAAAAAATTTGCTGGGATGTTGACTGGAACTGGAGTGGATTTATAATTTGGGAAAAATTGATACCTTTAAAATACTGAGTCTTCACAGCCATGAATAAAATTTAGTGCTGTTTACTCAGATCTCTTTTTATATCCTTCCAGTCAAGTGTGACTAATTTCTCCATGACTGTCATTGTTAGTTGCCATCAAGTTGACTCAGACTCACGGCGAGCTTATATATAACAGAACAAAACGTTGCCTGGTCCTGTGCCATCTTCATATTTATTTGTACATTTGAGTCCATTGTTGCGATTACTGTGTCAGCTGATCTCATTAAGGGCTTCCCTCATTTTTGTTGGCTGTCTGCTTTGTCAAACATGATGTCTTTTTCTAGAAATTGCTCTTTCCTGGTGACATGTCCAAGGTAAGTGAGTCACAGTCTCAGCATCCTTACTTCTGAGGAACATTCTGGTTGTATTCCTTCTAAGACTGATTTGTTCACCCTTTTGATAATATATATTCCATATTCTTCGCCTGCACCACAGTGCAGAAGCATCACTTGCTCTCGTGGCTTCCTTTTTCATTATCTAACTTTTGCATGTGAGACGATTGAAAAAGCCATGGCTTGGATCAGATGTGCCTTAGTTATCAAAGTGACATCTTTGCTTCTTCAAACCTTAAAGAGGTCTTTTGCAGCAGATTTGCTAGTGCAGTACATCGCTAGTGCAGTACATGGCTAGTGCAGTACATCATTTGATTTCTTGACTGCTGCTTCCGTGGATGTTGATTGTTGATCCAAGTAGAATGAAATCATTGACAGTTTCAGTGACAACTTCAATTTCTCCTCCACTCCGTGTCATTTATCAGTCCAGTTGTGAAGATTTTCATTTTCCTTACATTCAGGTGTACCTTTTTATTAATAATGGCAATCTATGGCCTCCCTTTCTAGTCCCATGTCTCATGCATATCTTGTCTGACTGCATGACAAGGACCTCCAGGACAGTGTGGAATTACCAGGATTATAATAGGTGTCCTTTCAGTCCTTACCTTCATGCAGTGAATACTTACTGAGTACCTATCATGTGCCAGGTACTGTTCTAACTTCTTAGAATACAGCAGTGAACAAAAACAAAGTCCCTGCCCTCATGGAGCTTACATTCTTTTAGGGAGAGACAGAAAACTAAATCAGTTAAATAAGTAATTTAATATGCAAGATTGTTCTATGTGCAGCAGAGAAAATAAACACAGTAAACAGGATAGTGAATGCTGCATGGGTGGGAGCAGTGTTGCTGTCCTACTCAGAGTGGTCACAGAAGGCCTCTCTGATAAGGTGACCTTGGAGGGAGAGAAGCCATGTAGAGATCTGGGGAGAAGCCTTCCAGACAGAGGGAACAGCAGGAGGCAAGTGCTGTACATGTTCAAGGCCTCCAGAAGGCAGCCAATGTGGCTGCAGCAGAGTGAGCTAGAGGAGAGTGATAAGAGATGAAGTCAGGGTAGTGGCATGAAGAGCCCGATCACACAGAGCCTCAGAGACCGTTGTTAAAGGCTTGGCTTTTACTCTAAGATAACTCACTGGAAGATTTCGAGGGCTGCGATCTGATGTTCTTTTTTAAAGGATTAATATGGTTTCTCTGTTCCAAAGACTTGGGGCAATGAGGGGCAGGGGGACAAATGGAAGTTGGGAAGTGAGTTAGGAGGATATAACAATTTGGGTGAGAGAAGACAGTGGTGGCCATGGACATTTTGAGGAAGGAGGGGCAGTTAGATTCTGGATATATTTTGAAGATAGGGCAGGATTTCTTTTTTTGACTTTATTGTGCTTTAGGTGAAAGTTTACAGTGCAAATTAGTTTCTTATTCAAAAATTTATATACAAATTGTGACATTGGGTGCACCCCGCAATGTGTCAGCACTCTTCCGCTTTCTGCCCCAGGTTTCCCGTGTCCATTTGTCCAGTTTTCCTGTGTCCATTTGTCCAGTTTTCCTGTCCCTTCCTGCCTTCTCATTTTCACTTTGGGGCAGGTGTTGCCCATTAGTCTCATATGAGTTGTTGGGACTAAGAAACACGTTCCTCATGCATGTTATTGTTTGTTTTATAGGCCTATCTAATCTTTGGCGAAAAGTGGACTTTGGGAGCGGCTTTGGTTCTGAGTTAGCAGGGCGTCCAGGGATCTTAGACAATTTTAAGAGACAGCTGTGCTCTCAATGCTTACAGTTTTTTTTTTTGTGTGTGTGTGTGTGTATGTGTTTTAAGTCAAAGTTTACAGCTCATACAAAAATTTATACACACATTGTTACGTGACCCTAGTTGCTCCCTCTGTAATGCCATAGCACACTCCTCCTTTTTACCCTGTATTTCCCGGGTCCATTCAGCCAGCTCCTGTCTGCCTCTGCATTCTCATCTCGCCTCCAGACAGGAGCTGCCCATTTAGTCTCATGTATGTACTGGAATAAAGAAGCGACTCTTCACGAGTATCATTTTATGTTTTAAGTCCAGTCTAATCTTTGTCTGAAGAGTTGGCTTTGGGAATGGTTTTAGTTGTGGGTTGGCAGTGAGTCTGGGGGCCATGTCATCTGGGGTTCCTCCAGTCTCAGTCCGACCATTAAGTATCTGTTGTTTTTACTGGAATTTGAGTTCTGCACCCCATTTTTCTCCCGCTCTGTCAGGGACTCTCTGTCGTGTTCCCTGTCAGGGCGGTCATTGGTGGTAGCCAGACGCCATCTAGTTCTTCTGGTCTCAGGCTGATGGAGTCTCTGGTTTATGTGGCCCTTTCGGTCTCTTGGGGTAATATTTTCCTCTTGTCTTTGGTTTCTTCATTTTCTCTTGCTCCAGGTGGGTTGGGACCAGTTGATGCAACTTAGATGGCCACTAACTAGCTTTTAAGACCCCAGATGCCACTCTCACCAGAGTGGGATGCAGAACATTTTCTCAATAAACTTTGTTATGCCAATTGACCTGATGTCCCCCAAAACCGTGGTCCCCGGACCCCAGACCCTTAGAGCAGGGTTTTTTTTTTTTTTTTTTTAATCTTTATTGTGCTTTAAGTGAAAGTTTACATATCAAGTCAGTCTTTCACACAAAAACTTATATACACCTTGCTACATACTCCCAATTTCTCTCCCCCTAATGAGACAGCCCGTTCCCTCCCTCCACTCTCTCTTTTCATGTCCATTTCGCCAGCTTCTAACCCCCTCTACCCTCTCATTTCCCCTCCAGGGAGGAGATGCCAACATAGTCTCAATAGTCCACCTGATCCAAGAAGCTCACTCCTCACCAGCATCCCTCTCCAACCCATTGTCCAGTCTAAGCCCTGTCTGAAGAGTTGGCTTTGGGAATGGTTCCTGTCCTGGGGCAACAGAAGGTCTGGGGGCCATGACCACCAGGGTCCTTCTAGTCTCAGTCAGACCATTAACTCTGGTCTTTTTATGAGAAGTTGGGGCCTGCCTCCTATTGCTTTCCTAGAACAGGATTTCTTGATGGATTAGGTAACAGGGTAGGAGGAGTGGAGTAAAAAATGGTTTGGAGTCTGAGTGACAAGCAGGATGGAGGTTACCACTGAGATGGAAAAGACTATAGGAGCTGTAGGTATCAGGAGAGAAGTCAGGAGTTCTGTTATGGACATGTTCAATTTCATATGCTTTATTAGACAACTGAGTAGAGAAGTCAAGCAGGCAACTGGCTATGTAAGTCCAGGGAGAGGTCCAGGTTGAAAATTAAATTTGGGAGTCTTCAGAGTATAGATGAAGGCCAAAAATGAGATGTGATTGCCTAAACAATAGAGAAGAAAAGCTATCCAAGAACTGAGTCCTGAGATGCTCTGGGACTAGAGGAGGGACCAGTGAGATACAAGAAAAGCCAACTGAATAAAGGTTTCAAGAAGAAGAGACAATCAGTTGTGTGAAATGCCAGTGATGAGCACCGGTGAGATTTAGAAATATGGAGGTCATTAGAGACCCCGGAGAGCTGTTTCTGGCCCGGAATTTATACTTACAGCTACTCATCTCTAGACCTGCAAGAAAGGCTAAAAAAATGTAGTCTTTTAAAAAGTTTTTGCCAATTTAAAAAATTTAGATATAATTCACACAAGATTCACTATCTTAAAATGTACAACTCAGTGCACATCACCACGAATCCAGAACATTTCCATCTTCCCAGAAACACTGTACCCATGAGCAGTCACTCCCCATTTTCCCTTCACCAGCCCCTGGCAACCACTAATCTTTCTGTCTCTATGGATGTGCCTATTTTGGACATTTCATATAAATGGAATCATACAATATATGGCATGGCCTTTTGTGTCTGGCTTCTTTCACTTAGCATAATGTTTGCAAGGTTCATTCATGTTGCAGGATGTGCGAGTACTTCCTTTTTATTGCCAAGTAATATTCTGTTGCATGAATATACCACATTTTGTCTATCCATTCATCTGTTGATGGCTGTCTATGTTGTTTCCATCTTTTGGCTATTGGCAATAGTGCTGTTACAAGCATAAGGTATATAAGTATCTTTTCAAGTCCCTGCTTTCAGTTCTTCTGGGTATATACCTAGGAGTGGGATTGCTGGGTCGTATGGTAGTCCTATATTTAACTTTTTGAGAAACTGCCAAACTGTATTCCACAGTGATTATATCATTTTACATTCCCACCAGTATATGAGGGTTTCAATTTCTCCACACCCTCAACACTTGTTATTTTCCCTCTTTTTGATTACAGTCATCTTAAAAAACAATGAAACCCATTGCTGTCAAGTCAGTTCTGACTCACAGAGACCCTATAGGACAGAGCAGAACTGCCCCATAGGATTTCCAAGGAGCACTTGGTGGATTCAAACCGCCAATCTTTTGGTTAGCAGCTGTAGCTCTTAACCACTATGTCACCAGGGTTTCCTACAGTAATCTTAGTGAATATAAAGTGGTATCTCATTGAAGTCCTGATTTGAAATTCCCCTTTTGACTAATGATGTTGAGAATCTTTTCATCTGCTTGTTGGACATTTGTATGTCGCCTGTGAAGAAAAGTCCTTCCAGATCCTTTGTCCATTTTTTAATCTGCGTATTTGACTCTTTGATTTCCATGAAGTCCAGTTTATCTTTTTCTCCTTTGTGCATTTGGTATCAACTCTAAGAAACCATTGCTAATTCAAGGTCACTCAGAGCTTTATAGTTTTAGCTCTTACAGTTAGAATTTTTATCCATTTTGAGTTAATTTTTTTATATGGTGTTAAGTAGCAACCCAACTTCCTACTTCTTATGTGGATATCCAGTTGTCCCAGCACTATTTGTTGAAAAGACTATTCTTTCCCCATTAAATGGTCTTGACACACTTCTCAAAAATCAGTTGACCATGGATGGGTTTGACTTTGGACTCTGATTTCTAGCCCACTGACCTGTCTTTATGCCAGTAGAAGAACACTGCCCTGATATTGTAGTTTTGTAATAAGTTTTGAAATCATCAAGTTTTCCAACTTTGTTCTTTCTCCAGATTGTTTTGGTTATTTTGGGTTCCTTACATTTCCATATGAATTTTAAGATCAGCTTGTCAACTTCTGCAAAAAAGCCAGCTGGAATTTTGATAGAGATTGAATCTTCAGATTAATTTGAATATTGCCATCTTAATAATATTAAGCCTTTCAGTCCATGAACAGAGAATACATTTATTTAGGTCTTTTTAATTTCTTTCCACAATGTTTTGCAGTTTTCAGTGTATAAATCTTACACTTATTTTACTAAATTTATTCATAACTATTTTGTTTTGATATAATTGGAATTTTCTTAATTTCAGTTTCATATTGTTCATTATTATATAGTTCAGTTCTGTATACTGATCTTGTATCTTGCAACCTTGTGCAACCTTGTTGTACTCCTTTATTAGTTCTAATTGTTTTAGGGTATTTATTTGGGGTATTTATTTATTTTGGACGCCTTAGAATTTTCTATATACAGGATCATGTCATCTGCAGGTAGAGAGAGTTTTACTTCTTTATTTCCAATATGCATACCTTTTATTTCTTTTTTGCCTAATTACCCTGGCCAGAACCTCCAGTACAATGTTGAACAGATGTGGCAAGAGTGGGCACCCTTGTCTCATTTCCTGATCTTAGCGGGAAAGCATTCATTCACCTTTATAATGGTAGTTATGGACATTTTTTACTGTGTCTCCAGGTGTACAAGAGTTCTGTATGGTATATATTTGGGAGTGAAAATGCTTAGGTATGTGGATAGAGTGTGCAGATGTTCAGATTTACAGTAAAGGGCCAGACTGCACTCCAGAGCGTTATACCAATTTATACCGCCATGAGCACTGTGTAATAGTATGTAAGAGGCTCTTTCCTGCCCCAGTCTGTAGGTATGAAATAATGAGCATAGCGTGCATTGCACTGGTTACTAGTGAAGTGGAGCATCTTTACACGTATTAGCCATTTATGTTTCCCTTTCAGTGAAATGCCTGTTAATGTCTTTTGCTCATTTTTCTACTGTTACTGTTGTGTGCCTTCGAGTCGATTCCAAAACATACCAACCAACCTATAAGATAGAGTGCCTTGTAGGGTGGTTTCCTAGGCTGTCATCTGTACAGGGGCAGATCACCAGATCATTTGTACCGTGGGGTCACTGGTCGCCAACCTTTCCATTGGCAGCCGAGCACTTCTACTGGGTCGTCTTTTTCTTCGTGCCTCCCAGGCAGTCTTTATATATTCTAGATTCTGGACCTTTGTCAGTTACATGTATCACTGGTATATTCTCCTAGTTTGTCACTTGTCTTTTCACTTTGTTTATGGTATTTTTTGATGAACAGAAATTCTTAATTTTAGTGTGGTCAGATTTATCAGTCTTTTCTGTTACAGTTTGCATTTTGTCTATCTTAAGGAACCTTTCCCTATCACAAGGTCAAAAAAATATGCTACTGTTTTCTTTCAAAAGTTTTCAAGTTTTGCCTTCCACATTTAAGTCCTTGATCCCACTGTAGTTGATTTTTCTGTTTGGGGTGAGGCAAGGCTTTATTTTTATTTTTTCTTATTGAATAGTTACATTGAAATGTTCGTCTCTACCCTGCTGATCTCAGATCCAGCTCCAACACTTATCAGGTTGCCCTATATGTGTAGATATGTTTCTAAACTTTCTGTTTTGTCTTTCCCTAGGTCAGTCACATTGTAACTATATAGTGAGTCTTGATAATTGGAAGGACAATTCTGGACCTTTGTGTCATACGCATTGTAGATATGTTCTCTCAGTTTGTGATTTGTCTTTTTGGATTCTTCTTCAAGAGTGTCTTGGCCAATTTGGCTCTTTGCTCTTCCATATAAATTTTAGAATCAGCTTTTCAAATTTCATGTTGAAATTTTTACTGGAATTGTATTAAATCTATAGAGAAAATTAATATCTTTATGAATTGAGCTTTTTCTAAGAACATGGTACGTCTCTCCATTTATTTAGACCCTGGTGGCATAGTGGTTAAGAGCTACAGCTGCTAACCAAAAGGTTGGCAGTTGAAATCCGCCAGGAGCTCCTTTGGAAATTCTTTGGGGCAGTTCTGCTCTGTCCTACAGGGTTGCTCTGAGTTGGAATTGACTCAATGGTAAAAGGTTTGTTTTTGTTTGTTTTTAGTGTCTTTCAGTTAGATCTTATAGGTAAGACTTTTACATCTATGTTCATAATGAAAGTGGTCTGTTATTGGTGTATCCTGTCTCCTCTTCAGGGCTCCTGAAATGAGTTGTCATTTTCTGTATGTACCTAATCTCTGGAACAGTTTGAATATATAAGATAGGGTTTATCTGTTCCTTTAAAGTTTTAGCCCTGGAAGCCCTGTGGAGCAGTTCTACTCTGTCCTGTAGGGTTGCTATGAGTCAGAATTAACAACAATGGGGTTTTTTTGTTTATTTTAAGGTTTTATAGAATTCCACCTATAAAACTATCTAGGCCTAGATCCTTTTTAAGATTTTTAACTTCTGCTTCAGTTTTTCCATTTAAATTTTTTTCCCCCCCAAACTTACTGCCATAAAAGTGTTCTTAGGAACTAGAGGATGGGGTTTACTTTATCTGTGTTATTGGTATGTTTCACAATAAGATAGAATACAAATCATCATTTGGTGATGGCATTTGATCTTATTTTAAGGAAGTAGGAGATGAAAGCCATGACCTGATCCCCCTTCTACCCCAGCAAACCCTGTGCTCTGCTAAGTCAGTCTTTTTCTTCCCTTTCCTTCTCAGTCTTAGGAAAAGTCCTCAGTGCTGTGGGCAGTGCCCAGCTACTGATGTCCCAGAAGTTCCAGCAGTTCCGGGGCCTCTGTGAGCAAAACTTGGTAAGTGTGATTCTTCTTCCTCCACAGTGGGGCTTCCAGACTGGCTGCCGGCCAGATCCCACCAGCTGGACTGGCCTGTGTGTCGGCACTGCCTAGCACAACAAAGGGCCCAGGAAATTGACCTCTCAGATCTCTGCTGCCTTTATATATAGAAATTAAACTCTGCATGAAAATTAAAAATCACTGAATGTAACAAACAAAACCATAACCTATGTCTAAGAATACCCTCAAGGTAATAACTAAAGACTAGATGTGGTATTTTTCTACTCCCTCACCTTTACCTGTTAGGAGGGCTTGCAATAGGTTAAGCCAGAAGCAAGGTAGCTTTTCCCAGGGGAGGCGCTCTTCAGCTAGCCCAGTCTGTGTACTTTGGGAGAGGAGGGAGTTCATATGTCTCCAGGACCCTTAGGGGTTTGTAGGGTGGGCAGTCAGTAATGAGCACTGTGTTGACTTAGCTTCTGTAACCACACCCACCTGGGTGCGAATCTTGGCTTCCCCGCCTTGCTGCAGAACCATCTGTCCTGTTAACCTCCCTGTAAATGAAAACATTTGTCTGCTTGGTGTGCATTAGGGACCCAGTGCATACGTGAGCCTTCCTTCTAATAACCCAGAGTGGTGGCGTGGCCATGGCCTCGGGCCACGTATATGTAAACCAGTGCAGGCAGGGAGGTCCTGTGTGGGGTAGAGTGCAGGACAAGCCTCTGCCTTGTGTTAGCCCCACTGATCTCCATCTGCCCCACAGAACCCCGACGCCAACCCACGTCCCACAGCCCAGGACCTGGCAGGGTTCTGGGACCTGCTGCAGCTGTCCATTGAGGACATCAGCATGAAGTTTGACGAGCTCTACCACCTCAAGGCCAACAGCTGGCAGCTGGTGGAGACCCCCGAGAAGAGGAAGGTGAGCATGGAGCAGTGCGGAGGGGAAGTCCAGGGACAAATTCCTGGTCGGCAATAACGCTGCCCACATCGGTCAGTGCTGCTTGGCTCCCTTCTCCGTGTGTCGTCTTTGAGCTGGGGGCTCGCGTCCATCAATGCGTGGGGTCCATGCTTGGCACTTGTCCAGCATGCCGCTTGCTCTGTGTAGTTGAGGCTGCCCCCTGAAGCATGCCATCCTGCCCTGCATGTTCAGAAAATGGGGATCCTGGGAGACACATGCCCACACCATTGGGTACTAACCTAGACATGGCTTTTGGTACCTTGGAGGCAGCAAAATGATCCTTTTCCTGGGACCATGCTGCTGGGAGTACTGGGGCTGAGCCTACTTCTGCCAGCCTCTGCCCTGAGGCTCAGGCTTTCTTCTGTAAAACAGTAGAACAACCCAATGACCCCTGTAGTTATTGGATAGTGGCCCCTTTAAGCTCTAATCCCCTAGAATAGCATGTGAGATGTGGGATGGGAGTCAAGAACCCTGCATTTAAGGCCCATCTCTAGCTGGATGACTCAGACTCCCAGTGGTTCCAAGCAAGGGTAGGAACAGGTGATTTGTCCAGGCCTTCCTGGTAGAACATTCTAGGGGTCTAAGCTTGCCTTTTGCGCCTATGCCTTGTGCTGTTCCCACTATCATTGCTTCTTTTGGCTTCCTGATTCCAAATTTGTGTTGCTTGTGCCTGATGCGGGGAGGCTGGGGTAGAGACTTCAGCTGCCAGCATATAGTTGGGGGTAGTGTCACGCAAAATGTGGCACCTTTATTTTATTTTTGTTCCCTGCTCACTGTCTTACTAAAGGAGGAGAAGAAACCACCCCCTCCGGTCCCAAAGAAGCCAGCCAAATCCAAGCCGGCAGTGAGCCGCGACAAGGCCTCAGACGCCGGAGACAAGCAGCGCCAGGAGGCCCGCAAGAGACTCCTGGCAGCCAAGCGGGCAGCTTCTGTGCGGCAGAACTCAGCCACAGAGAGTGCAGACAGCATCGAGATTTACGTCCCCGAGGCCCAGACCCGGCTCTGAGACCATGAAGGAGGAAGGAAATCATTTTTACATCATTAAAAAACAAACAGAAAAACTAAATGCAAATGGAACAAATTTTCTCAACCTTTAGTATGATTATCGCCTAGAGACCCTGAGCCAACTTTCAAATTGATGCATACAAGGGCTCACAATTTGGCTTTTTTGGGTCCCTCCCAGCTTTAGGTTATGAAGACTTCACACACATACACACAAATCAACAAGAAACAAAAAACTTTTTTTCCTCTTGCTGGCCGTGGTGGACTAGATAGATGGACTCCGGCACTCCCCGGCCCAGCCTCCAGACTGCGGTCTTTTTACTTGTTCTATCTAATGAGAAATTAGCTTGTTTACAAGATGACGACAGTCCAAGGGCAGCCTTGGGCACCTCCATGTCCCTCCTTCTCCCAGCTACTCCCCCTCTGACCTTGGATTTTTCATTCTTGGGTTTCTCTTTTCACTTTAGAGCTCACACAGGGGCCACCGTCTGACTAGGGTCTTTCTGGTTCTCAGCCTCTTTTGTGGTTGAGGGCCCAGAGGACAGAGAGGTAGCCATGCACCCCCACCTCCGTTGCCAAGTGCTCACACACACTCACACACACACATGCAGGTTCCTTCTCCCGGGCCCAGCACCTCCCACTGCTGTCCTCCAGCCCTCAGCAGTGGCAGCAGGTGATGCCTCTCTAAGCAGATGAGGAGGGTTTAAAAATGTCTTTGGAGGGAAAAAGAGATAAAGCCACAGTTACTGTACTCCAGACTCCCGCCTTTTTCTTCTTTCCAGCCCCTTCCTTCAGCAAAAGAAAATTTATGACAGGGTGCACTCAAGAGAGGGACCCCATTTTCCAAGGGGTTGTCTGTTCTCGGCCGAGCCTGTGTACAGTCCCCAAGGGGCGGGGCAGCTGTGTCTGTACGTACTGTACATATGCACATAGACCCTTAGAGTGTATATTTAACAAATGCCCATCTGCTCACCCATGCCCACCACCACTGTCTCTCGGGGCACCCGGCAGGGGGTGGGTGTGTGAATAGCATATATTTTTACATGTACTATATCTAGGTGTGTGTACAAGTGTGTGTAAAAATATATACCTTGTGTGTAAGCAGCCCTTTTTTTTTTTTTTTTTTCAATTTTTTTGGTCTCCTACCCTGCCCCCTCCCCCATGGGCCCATCTGCCCAGCCTCAGTTTTCTTTTTTTTAAACCCCAATCCTCCTCCTCTCTCCCCTGCCCCTCACTCCTACTCCCAGGGTGTCATGAGCCCTGAGCTGCAATGGCCCGGGTCTGCAGGGTGGGTGGGGAGGGCAAGGGCAGGCCGTTGGCACAGGGGCCAAGCTAGGCCACGAGCTCAGCACGCAAGGGGCTGCTCTATACTGTGTATACGACTCTATGACATTGGAGACATCCTCTTGTCCGGCGCTTGCTGCTCTGGGGCTGCCCTCGGGGCCCCATTCCAGCTTGGCCACCATCTGTGACCTTGGGCAAGTCACTTGACCTCTGTGTGCCTCAACTTCCTCCTCTGTAAAACGGGGACAGTCCCTGCCCCTCCCTACCTCACAGGCATGTTGTGAGAATAAATGAGGTCACGTGTACCAAGGGCTCCTGGTGTTATTGCATTGGGATGGCAGGCTGGGAAGAGGCGGGTGGGAATGGGCTCTCCCAGGAGACCAACCCAGACCCCCCCTCCCAAAGGCAGCTCTTTGGAGACTCAAGAGATCAAGCAGATGGTAATGCCAGCTCGAGCACACACCAGCACTGATCCTGAGCAAGGAAACCAAGCTCTCGGTTGCCTCATCTGGAAAATGAGGGCACGACCTTCACCTTATCAGCTTCTCACAAGAAATAACGACTTGCGACACCAAGTGAGCTGTTCGAGGCCACCCTCCCTGACAGTCCACACCCCTCCACACACCCAGCTGTTTGCACGCCTCTCTGGACGGGCACTCTGAACCCCCCGGCAACTACTTCCAACTTGATGGTTACATGCACTGAACGTGTCAATAGAGCCCTACTTGGCCAGGCCGGGTGGGGGGTTTGTGGAGGTCATTCTCAGAGCTCACTCTCTGGCGGGGAGACAGACACTGACCACGTCAGATAAGCTCAAGTATTGCGGGTGGTAGAAGTGAAGACACCAGAATGAAGCCGTGGGAACCTGTGGAGCAGAGCACCACCAAATGCAGTCTGAGCAGGAGCATTCTGGAGGACAAGTGGGTACTGACCAACCTGGGGAAGGTGGGTGGTGTGCAGGGGTAGGAGCTGGAGAGAGTACATTCCAGACAGAATTGTTCCAGAAGGAATAGCAGGTCCAGCACCCTGTGATGGGAACATGCCTTTTGCAAAGTTCTTGGGCCAGGCTCTGGAGACACAGACACTTGGTTTCCTTCCTCCCTGCTCAGCTGGGATCCCAACAACCTTAGGCCCAGGGAGCACAGAACCACCTTCCCAGGAGCTTTGTTCAAGCTGCCCCAGCCTTTGCCACAAGCTCATCACAACTGTGGGGGCCAGACGTTGTGTGCTTGAAACATCTTGCCCCGAACACTGGACCCAGTACTTGGCCTCCGTTAGCAGCAGATGAAAGTGCAGTGACCATGGGTGGCTCTGATTAATCCTGGGGCTAGTGCCTTCCTAGAACTGTCCCTGCCCTGAGACTGGCTGGGGCGACTCGAAGGGGAAGTGCAGAGGTTTCCAGTTGCCTTGGATGCGTCTGCATTTCTGCGGCCAGCACTGAGCCCAGCACCCAGAGGTTTGAGTGGAATGCAGGGGGAGGCCAGGCTGGACCTGAGACCTCCGTCCAGCAGGAGGCCCAGCTCTGTTCCTGTTGGGCCTTGGGGGCTGGGGCTGAGCCCTGACCCTTCTGAGTGTTTTTGCTGCCTTGACTCCCTCCTCCAGGAATCAAGACAACAGCAGCCCCCACCTTCCTGTGTGAGCTCAGCCAGGCAAGGTGCTTGTCTGGGCCAGGCCAGTCCAACAGAAGTAAAATGCCCCAAAGGTATGTCGTGGGGTTGGGGGGTATTATCGCTGTTACCCAGGGGGGTCACCTAGTGCCAGGCTGTGGCCAGCAGGGCTGCCGAGCACAGCCCTACGTTTCCAGAGCGGCCTCCGGCCAGCTTCCTCCAGCCCATCCACCCAGCAGGCCCCAGATGAGCAGGTGAAGGTACTGCTCCCGATGCCACGTGTGGGGTGTCAATATTAAGCAGGTTTTCCACCCTTGACTTTATTTCATTCCCCAGTTATTTATTTTAAAAAATTAAAAAGCTGAAAGAATACTACAATGAACACCATATCTTTTACCCAGAATCACCCATTTTGCCACAGTGTTTGCCATACTTTGCCATATTTGCTTTATCCCTCCTGGGAGACACATATACACACACACACAAACACACACGTTTTTCCTGAGGCAAAGCTGCAAACAGCATGACACTTCACTCCAAAATACGTCCTGCAACTCTGAGAAGGAGGACGTGCCTACTGACCACAACACCATTATCTCTCAAACAACACAGGAGCGATGCAGGGAGGGCTCCCACCCCCCAGATGTCATCCAGTTTCCCCAATTGCCCTAATAATGTCCTTTATGGACTTTGTTCCCATCCAGGGTCCGGTCAGAAACCATTGCATTCAGTAATCGTGTCTTTAGTCTCTTTTCATCAGAAACAGTTCCCCTACTGTTTTTGCTTTGTTTTCCAGGACAGGGACATTATTTAAGTGTTCAAGTATCTTGTTGAATGTCACATAACTTGGATTTGTCTGTTTTCTCGTGACTACATTCAGATTACACAGTTTTGACAAGAGCATGACACAGCTGATGCCCCATCTCCTCCACTTCAGGGAAAGGCTGAGAAGCAGCTTCCCAAAGCAGTTGGGGATGAGTGTCCAAAGCCCAGTCCTTGAGGAAACAGGAAGGGCCCAGCACAAGGACAGACAGAAGCACCTCCGGAAGGCTGCAGGGTGGTTGGGGAAGAGGCAGAGGGGCACAGAAGCTTGTCAGCCACCACGGTCTGTTCCTAGACAGGGCAAAGAGAGCAGAGAGACGCAAGCTCCCCTTCCAGACCCCCTCGCTCCCTCAGGGTCGCAGAGCCCCTACCTATGCCCTCAAGACCAGAGAGAAGGTTTGGCCAGAGCCTGGAACAGCACTGGGTCCAGGAGCATTATGGACAGGACAAAGGGATAAGAATGAGCCTGAAGACTAAGGACCACATAAGCACCAGCAGGGTAAACTTTGCTGAAGATCCCACCACCGGTGGATCACTACCAGTGGAGTGGGGTTTATAAGAGAAATATAAAATTGTTTCTCCCGCCCTGACTCTGTGGATGATGTGTAAAACCAACATGATCCCTGCAGCCACTCCTGCCTGTTCCTCATTGCAGCCAGAGGAAACTTCTCAAAATGCCAGTGAGCGGCGCACCCTCCACTGAGAACCCTCGGTGGCCTGCCCACTGCCCCCAGGAGAAAATCCGGCCTCACCTTGGCTGCAGAGGCCCTTGCCCACCGTCCTCACGCACCTCCGTTGACAGCGCCCCCTGCTCTCCAGCCACATCTCGGTGCCTCGCGCAGGAAGCCCTGGATGTCCCACCAACGCAGGCAACAACTTCTCTTTCCTTAGTTTACAGGTCAGTTGGCATTTCCTTAGGGAAGCCCCCCCCAAGTGCCTGGGCCAGGTCGCCGTGAGCCCCTCTACATGCTACACCATAGTCACATGGCTTTTCTTTGCTGTTCATCACCGATGCCCCTGACGTGAGGATGAATTATATCTGTGTGGTTATATGTGAAAATCTGTCTCCACAGAGGAGATAATGGACTCCCTGAGGGAGGGCAGGAGTGCCTAGCACAGACAAGAGCCTCAAGAACTATTTCTTCAATTAATGGCTTTGTTGGGGGGCTTCAGAGAAAAGGCAGCACTTGAGCTGGGCTTTGAGGGATGAGTAGGAGTCCTCCAAGCAGTAGCAGGGAAAGGCATAGTGAGCAGAGAGGCATGAGTGGGACCAGTGCTGTGCCAGGCTAAGGAGTAAGAGCTTTCCCCAGAGCCAGGTTTTGGATGGAAGAGGACCATTTCTTACCACAGTCCCAGCTTCCCATGAGACAGGACACCCCCAGGCCCAGTCTCCATGAAGCCATGGTACCCTCTGGACCCATCCAGCAGAGGGTTTATCTCTAAAATGTGTCACAGCAGAGCCCACACCCGGTGATGCCCCTCTGTCCAAGGCGACATGCCCTTGGGGGCCCTCGGTTGCCTTATGACTTTAACTTTCTCTCTCCTACAGCTACACCTACAGCTTTGTACTTTTCCCTCAACTCCAAACTTCTCATTCAGTATTTCCACTTGCATGTCTAACAGGTCTAACAGGTAATTCAAACTTAATGTCACCAACTAATGAAAGTAAAAGGAATGATGAAGTTAGAAATCACCATTTGGCAACCATCA
Organism: Loxodonta africana; assembly: GCF_030014295.1. Classification (NCBI taxonomy): domain Eukaryota; kingdom Metazoa; phylum Chordata; class Mammalia; order Proboscidea; family Elephantidae; genus Loxodonta; species Loxodonta africana. The sequence continues at coordinate 35,705,745 of NC_087365.1, forward strand.
GAGTAATAACTGAATCATCAGCGGATGTTAAAAGTAGCGGGTGGAAGTTTGATGAGAAAATGCAAATTCAAAGTTATTGTTGTTAGTGGCCATCGAGTCAATTCCAACTCATGGAGACCCCACTTACGCAGAGTAGATCCGCTCCCTAGAGTCTTCAAGGCTCTGACCTTTTGGAAGCAGATCACCAGGCCTGTCTTCTGAAGCACATCCGGGTGGGTTTGAACCACCAACCTTCAAGCTAGTATTTGAGCACTTAGCTCACTGCACTGTACAACGTGTTAATTACAAAAGGGAGAAACAGTTACTTTATGACAGATGAACCTGGCAGATACTACCTTGATTTGATGCACTGAGAAGAACACAGCATCATGCCTGTGGTAGTCCTGTCAAAATGTATAACTTGCATCTAATCATGAGAAAACACACAGTGAACGGCCTGGGCTCTCCAACAATGTCAGTGTCATGAAAGACAAAAGCGGGGGTGCTGGAACAACTGAATAACCACAAGCAAAAGAATGACACTGGACCCCTACATCACTCCACTGACAAAAGTTAACTCAAACGAGATCATAACCTAAATATAAGAGCTAAAACTATAAAACTCTTAAAAGAAAATGCAGTTGTAAATCTTCATGATCTTGGATTTGGCCATGGACTCTGACTTGACACCAAAAGTACAAGTGACAAAAGAAAAAACGGATAAATTAGACTATGAAATTCAAAACTTTAGTGAATCAAAGGACATTATCAAAAAGGTGAAAAAACCTACCGAATAGGAAAAATATTTGCAAATCATCTGAAAAGAGTTTAATATCCAGAATACATAAAGAGTTCTTATAACTCGACAAAAAGACAATCCAATTAAGAAATGGACAAAGGAACTGAATAGACGTTTGTCCAATGAAGATATACAAATGGCCAACAAGTACACGGAAAGATGCTCATCATCACTGGTCATTAAGGCAATTCAAATCAAAACCACAGCCATAGACCACTTCACATCCACTAGAAGGACTTTTTTAAAAAAATGGAAAATAACAAGTGTTGGAGAGAACGCAGAGAAATAGGAACAATCATATATTGCTACTGGAGATGTAAAATGATACAGGTGTTAAAGAAAAGTCTGGTGGTTTCCCAAAAAGTTAAATACAGAATTACCACATAACCCAGCAATTCCACTCCTAGGTATATACCCAAGAAATAAAAACATATGCCCACACAGAAATTTGTACAGAAATGTTTACAGCAGTGTTATTCATAATAGTCAAAAAGTGGAATAAACTCAACTGTCCATCGAGAGATGAATGGATAGACAAATTGTGGTATACAAGCAGTTCCCGGGTTACAAATGTCCGACTTAATACTTGCCCTTTAACGTTACGCAAATTTGGCCTCATTTTGAAACTACTCAGCCAACCCCTACTCACAACAAACTCTTCATGGCAATCACTTTGACTTGCTGCAGGTGCAGCTTTGAGATCATTGAAAAGGCTTTAGCCATTTCTTGCACTAACGTGTAAGGCTAAATAAGGACCGCATGCACCTGCTCCGACTTACCTACATATTCAACTTAAAGACACACTTAGAATGGATCCCGTCTGACTGCCTGTATACACAAATGGAATCATGTTCAGCCATAAAAAGGAACAAAGGAGTGATGTTTTGTTAGCTGCTACGGACTCGGGTCACCATGACTGGGTGTTATAGAGTAGAACGGAGCTCCAAGGGGTCTTCTTGGCTATACTCTTTACAGAAGCAGATCGCCAGGGCCTTCTTTTGACGCACCACTGAGTGAGTTCGAACCACCAACCTTTCAGTTGGTAGCCAAGTGCAAACTGTTTGTGCCACCCAGAGTCCAGATACATGCTACAATTTGGATGGACCGGAGAAAACATTATGCTAAATTAAAGAAGCCAGACACAAAAGGTAACATGTTGATGTGTAATTTATCCTGTTATATGATATATCCAGAAGAGACAAAGCCCTATGGCTCTATAGTCAAAAAGCAGAGGTTACAAGAAGATGAGAGGGGGCGGGGGGGAGTGATTACTTACTAGGTAAGGGGTGCTGTTACGGACTGATCAAAGTTCTGCAACTAGAGCGAGCCAGTGGCTGAACAACATTGTGAACAAGCTAAATATCCCTGAATGGTGCACTTTAAAATGCTTAATTGTATGTTATGTGAATTCACCTCAGTAGGAGGGAAAAAAAAAAAAAACTGAGGAACTGTTCCAGATTAAAAGAGACTAAAAACATCTCAACAGATGCAGAAAAAGCATACGGCAAAACTCAAAATCCTTTCATTATAAAAACACTCAAAAAACTAGGGATAGAAAAGAAACTCCTCAGCCTGAAAAACCCATAGCTAACATCACATATAATGGCAAAAGACTGAAAGCTTTCTCCCTAAGATCAACAATAAGACAAGAGTGCTCACTCTCACCATTTCTATTCAATATTGTACTAGAGGTTCTGGCCAGGGAAATTAGTCAAGAAAAAGAAATAAAAGGCACCAAGACTGGAAAAGAAGAAGTAAGACTATTTCTATTTTCAGATGACATGTATCTTTAAATAGAAAATCCCAAGGAATACACACACACACAATCATTAAGCTATTAAAGAAGTTCAGCAAGATTGCAGGATACAAGATGAACATAGAAAAATAATTGTATTTCTAAACATTAGCAATGAACAATCTGGAAATGAATTTAAGAAAACAATTTCATTTACAGTAGCATCAGAAAAATAAAATACTTAGGAATAAATTAAACCAAGAAAGTGAAAGACTCGTACACTGAAAATTATAAAACATAACTCCAAAAAATACAGGCGCCTTGGTGGCTCAGTGGTTAAGAACTAAACTGATAAAAAAAAAGCCCCAAATAAATGCAAAGACATCTTTGTTCATGGATTAGAAGAAACTACGTTAAGATGCCAGTGCTTCCAAGTTGATGTTACAGATTCGACATGATCCCCATCAAAATACCAGCTGCCTTTTTTTGTGGAAATTGACAAGCTGATCCTAAAATTCATATGGAAAAGTAAAGGACCTCAAATAGCCAAAACAATCTTGAAAAAGAGGAACTAGGTCGGAAAACTCAAACGTCTCAACTTCAAAACTTACTATGGAGCTGTAATAATTAAGATTATGTGCTACTGCCATAAGAATAGACATACAGATCAATAGAACAGAATTAGAGTTCAGGGGGTGGGGGTGGAAACTCAAGCATTTATGGGCAATTGATTTTAAATAATTCAATGGGGAAAGACCAGTGTTCTCCACAAATAGTGCTGGGACAACTGGACATCCACACACAAAAGAAAGAAGTCAGATGCCTACCTCATACCATATGCAACTGCCCCATAGAGTTTCCAAGGAGTGCCTGGTGGATTCGAATTGCCAACCTTTATAGCAGCCACAGCACCTAACCACTATACCATCAGCTCAACCAAAACAGTGTGGTACTATCCATGCCTTACACCATGCACAAAAACAAACTCAAAATGGGCTAAGGACCTAAAAGTGCAATCTAAAACCATACAATTCTTAGAAGAAAATGCAGGGGCAATACTGTTGGGCCTAGCTTTTAACAATGGATTATCTAATATAATAAAAGCACAAACAGCAAAAGACAAAATAAATGGGACCTCATAAAAATTAAAAACGTTTGTTCATCAAAAGACTACCAAAAAAGTGAAAAGACAAGCTACCGACTGGGTGCGTGTCTTTAGAAACCATATATCCAATAAGAATCTAATATCCAAAATACATATAAAACTTTGACAACTTAACAAGACAAATAACTCAATCATAAAATGGGTAAAGGACCTGAACAGACATTTCACCAAAAAGGACATTCAAATGGCCACCAAACACATGAAAAGATGCCCAACATTATTAGCCATCAGAGATGCAAATCAAAACCACAATGAGATACAATTTCACTCCCGTAAGAGTCAAAAAAAAAGAAACTGGAACCCTTATCCATTGCTGGTGGGAATGCAAAATGGTACAACCATTGTGTGTGGCAAACAGAGTGGTTGTTGTTGTTAGGTGGTGCCATTGAGCTGGTTCTGACTCATAGCGACCCCGTGCACCACAAGATGAAACACTGCCAAGTCCTGTGCCATCCTTATAATTGTTGTTAATGCTTGAGCCCATTGTTGCAGCCACTGTGTCAAGCCATCTCGTTGAGGGTCTTCCTCTTTTCTGCTGACCCTGTACTTGACCAAGCATGATGTCCTTCTCCATGGACTGATCCTTGCTGACAACATGTCCAAAGTATGTAAGACACAGTCTCTCCATCTTTGCTTCTAAGGAGCATTCTGGTTGTACTTCTGTACTGTGTGGTGGCTCCTTAAAAAACTAAAAATAGAACTACCATATGACCTAGCAATTCCACTCCTAGGTATATACCCACAAAACTTGAAAGCAGAGACTCAAAAAGAGATTTGTGCAGCAATGTTCACTGCAGCGCTATTCACGACAGTCAAAAGGTAGAAACAACCTAAATGCCCATCAACAAATTAATGCATAAACAAAATGGAATACATACATACAATGGAATACTACTCAGCCAGTAGGAGAAACGAAGTCTTGATACATGCTACAATGTGGATGGAGCCTGAAAACATTATGCTGAATGAAATAAGTCAATCGCTCTTATGGATTGAATTATGTCCCCCAAAATATGTGCAGCAAATCCTAACATCTATGCCTATGGTTATAATCCCATTTGGGAACAGCTTATCTTTGTTACTTTAATGGGGCACGATTAGTGTATGGTGTATCTTGAGTCAATCTCTTTTGAAATATAAAAGACATTAAAAAAAGGACCAGAGTAAAGATGGGGGGGGGAGGAGATTGATGCCAAGGCGCATGGCGATCTCCAAGGAACCTGGAAATAAGCTGAAGAGACCTTCTCCCAGAGCCAACAGAGATAGAAAGCCTTCTCCTAGACCTCGTGCCCTGAATTTGGACTTCCAGCCTCCTAAGCTGTGAGAAAATAAATTTCTGTTTGTTAAAGCCACCCACTTGTGGTATTTCTGTTACAGCAGCACTAGATAACTAAGGGGGCCCTGGTAGCACAGTGATTAAGTGTTTGGCTGTTAACCAAAAGGACAGCAGTTCAAATCCACCAGCCCTTCCTTGGAAACCCTATGAGGCAGTTCTACTCTGTCCTATAGGGTTGTTATGTATCGGAAACAACTCAATGGCAATGTTTTTTTTAAGATAAGACAATCACAAAATGACAAATATTGTATGACCTCACTTATATAAAAAGACAAAAAAAGGCAAATGTGTAGAGACCAAAGTTAATTAGTGGTTACCAGGAGTGGGAGGGAGGGGGAAAAGGGGGATTAACAGTGATGGAAAAATCACATTGATTAAGGGTAGGGTTGCACAGATGATTATTGTAATTGCTGTCAATAAGTTGTACACCATAAAAAGTTAAATTAGCAAAAGTTGTGTGATAGATATATTTACGACAATGACAAAAAAGAAAAAAAAGCTGCTGAGGTTGCTTACGTACAACCAGAAACCTCATGGGATTTGGTTACTTGGTTTGGAGGTTTAGGGTCATGGTTTCATTGGACATCCCAGTTAACTGGCCGAGTAACATGTTTAGTGCTTCTGTTCTACCTCCTAGTTCATTGCATACTGCCTGGGATCTTAAATGCTTGCAAGCTTGTTATACAAGGCATAACAATTGGTCTCTATTCCTCTGGAACAACAGAGGAGGAGAGTCAGGAATAGATAGAGGATATGGAATGTAAGGCTAACTGCCTCCATGAACAACTGCCTCTTTTACCATGAGACCAGAAGAAAATGGATGGTGCCCCGCTATCATTACTGAACATTTTGATCAAAGATTCCATAGAAGAATCCTGATCAAAAGGGGGAAATGCAGAACAAAATTTAAAGTTTTCATGGACTCTAAACTTTCTGGAACCACGGAGGGAGATAAACTCCTTAAACTACTTCCCTGAGATAATCTTTAAACCTTAAAGCAAAACTATTCCCTGAAATCATCTTAAAACCAAACTGTAGTTTAGCTTAACTAGTAAAGAAATCCTTCCTTGAGCATTATGCTCTTTTAAGAACTATCTATATGGGATCAAATTGACAATAATAGCAACTTGAAACATTAGATAGGAACCTTAGGGGACAGTGAGTTGATGTTAACGAAGGAGGAACAACTCAGAAACGGAGGAAGAGAATGGGTTGCACAACTCAAATTGGTGTATGTTTCTCAAAAATAACAACAAAATAAATAAAATAAGGGAAAAAAAGAATCAAGACATGAAAAATTTAAAAAGTCAAGCCTAAACTAAAAAAAAAAACCCAGTGTGGTATTGGCATATGGAACAGAATGTACAGTCCAGAAATAAACCCACAGATCTATAGTCAATTGATTTTCAATAAGGGTGCCAAGACCATTCAATGGGGAAAGAATAGTCTCTTCACCAAATGGTCCTGGGACAAGTGGGTATCCACATGCAAATGAAGGAAGCTGGACCTCTACCTCACACCGTATACAAAGATTAACTCAGAATGGATCGAAGACATTAACGTAAGAGCTAAAACTCTTAGAAGAAAGTATAGCTGTAAATCTTCATCGCCTTGGATTTGCCAGTGAATTCTTAGGTATGATACCGAAAGCACAAGCAACAAAAGAAAGCAAATAAACTGGATTTCATCAAAATTTTAAACTTTTTATGCATCAAAGGACACTAAACATCATATGAAGTGAAATTAATAGCTTTTGTTCATCAAAAGATGCCACTAAGAAAGTGAAAAAAAGTCAACCCACCAAATGGGAGAAAATACAAATCTTATATCTGATAAGGGCCTAGTGTCTAGAATATATAAAGAACTCTTACAACTCAAGAACAAAAAGACAAACAATCCTATTTAAAAATAGGCAAAGGGCTTAAACAGACATTTCTCCATCGAAGATATACAAGTGGCCAACAAGCACACGCAAAGATGCTCAAAATGCTTAAACCAAAACCAAACCCGTTGTTTTTGATCTCATCAAAACCACAATGAGATACTACTTGCCAGCCATTAGGATGGCTATAACCAAAAATAAAAGTTGTTGTCAAGGATTTGAAGAAATTGAAACCCTCATATACTATGGGTGGGGATGTAAAATGGTGCAGCTGCTGTGGAAAAAGTCTGGCAGTTCCTCAAAAGCTTAAACACAGAGTTACCATATGACCCAGCAATTCTACCCCAGCTCTATACCCAAGAAAAATGAAAACATACATTCACACAAAAACTTGCATACCAACGCTTGTGACAGCAGAATTCATAATAGCCAAAAAGGAGAAACAACTCAAATGTCCAGCAAATAAATGGATAAACAAAATGTGATCTATATCCATTCAGTCATTTTTACAAAGGAAATTAAGTACAGTCATAAAAAGGAATGGTATATACCGTAACTGATGAACCTTAAAAACTTAATGCTAAATAAAAGAAGCCTGACACAAAAGGCCAAAAGCGATATGATTTCATTCGTATGAAATATCCAGAATAGGTAGACCCATAGAGACAGAAGGCAGGTCAGCAGTTAGCAGGGGCAGGCGTGGGGCAGAGTGCAGAGTGCTGAAAAGTCCTGGCATCGCACAGCAGTGACGATTGCACGAGCTTGTGAATATACTGAAACCGAGAACTGCACACTTCAAAAGGTGAATATTATGGTATGTAAATTATCTCTGAAATGTAAAAAAACAAAAAACCAGACTGAAGAAACATGGCAAAACAGGATTCTGGATTGCATCTTATACCAGAAAAAAAATTCTATAAATAATTAGGATAATTGGCAAAACTTAAATACCGGCTATAAATTAGATAAGAATATTGAATCAGTGTTAAATTTCCTAATTCTGATAACTGTACTATGGATATGTAACAGAAATCACCTTTTTAGGAGATACATGCCGAAGTATTTAAGTGTAAAAGGGCATAATTTATGCAAGTTACTCTTAAACAGTTCAAAGAGAGAGAGAAGAGAGAATATAATAAAACAAAACATGCCAAATGTTTACAATTGGAGAATATGGGTACAGGAGCCCTGGAGGCTCAGTGATTAAAGTGCTTGGTTGCTAACTGAAAGGTCAGTGGTTCAAACCCACCAGCTGCTCTGTAGGTGGCAGCCTGCTTCCCTAAAGATCACAGCCCTGGAAACCCTAAGGGGCAGTTCTATTCTGTCCTATGGAGTCGCTATGGAGTCAGAATCGACTTGAAGGCAACAGGTTTGGTTGGATGAAGGCATACAGTTCTTTATACAATTTGTGTGTAACTTTAAAATTATTTCAAAATAAAAATTTAAAAATATGTCCACTTCTAAGTCAATTGGCAAAATAATTCTATTATGAAAACATTCTGCATCCCACTTTGAAATGTGGCGTCTGGGGTCTTAAATGCTAACAAGAGGCCATCTAAGATGCAGCAATTGGTCTCAACCCACCTGGAGCAAAGGAAAATGAAGAACACCAAGGCCACATGACAACTAAGAGCCCAAGAGACAGAAAGGGCCACATGAACCAGAGACCTACATCATCCTGAGACCAGAAGAACTAGTTGGTGCCCGGCCACAATCGATGACTGCCCTGACAGGGAGCACAGCAGAGGACCCCTGAGGGAGCAGGAGATCAGTGGGATACAGACCCCAAATTCTCATAAAAAGACCAAACTTAATGGTCTGACTGAGACTGGAGGAATCCCGGCGGCCATGCTCCCCAGACCTTCAGTTGACACAGGACAGGAACCATCCCCGAAGACAACTCATCAGAAATGAAAGGGACTGGTCAGCGGGTGGGAGAGAGACGCTGATGAAGAGTGAGCTAATTATATCAGGTGGACACTTGAGATTGTGTTGGCAACTCTTGTCTGGAGGGGGGATGGGAGGATAGAGAGAGAGGGAAGCCAGCAAAATTGTCAAGAAAGAAGAGACTGAAAGGGCTGACTCAAGAGGGGGAGAGCAAGTGGGAGTAGGGAGTGAGATGTATGTAAACTTATATGTGACAGACCGATTGGATTTGTAAACGTTCACTTTAAGCTTAATAAAAGTTATTTAAAAAAAAAAAAAAATGTCCAAATGGTATTTCTGATCTCCTCCAAAACCTGCTGCTCCCAGTCTCCCCATCTTAGAGCAGTTCTATCTTTCCGGTTGCTCAGCCAAAATAACAATAAAAAAAAAAACCTTGGACTTATCTTTGACTCTTTCCTTCATTCCCCAGTCCAATCCATCAGCAAAGCCTACTGGCCACACCTTCACAATATTATCAGAGTCAACCCCCTTCTTACCACCTCCACTGCTACCACCCAATTCGGAGCCAACACCATCTCTGGCCAAATAGCTCCTGGCTGGTCTCCCTGCTTTTGCCCTGGCCCCTTTGGTCTACTTTCAACACAGCAGCTAGAGGGGTTCCATTAAAACATAAGCCAGACGATGACACCCTATGCTCAGAACTCACCAATGTCCTACCCATGGCCTACGCAAGGAACCCCAGAGGTCCCTGCTGCTGCAGACCTTACCTCCCACCCACCTCCCCTCACTCCCTCAGGTCCTTGTACACAGCCCAAAGGCTTTCACCGCAGGACTTCAGCCTCCAATGCTCTCTTGGCCTTCCTTTGCTCCCTCACCCCTTTCAGGATGGATCAAGTGTCACTTCCTAGGGGGCTTTCTCTGACCCCCCTCTATAAGACACACCCTCTTTACACTTCCCCTGCTTTATTCTCCTTCAAAGTACAGATTACCACCAGCCAGCCATGTCGTGAGCTACTTGTTAATTGTATTTTCCTCCGCAAAAGAAAGCTTCATGGGGATGAGGACTTTAGTTCCCCAGCACCCAGTACAGTGCCTCGCAGGTAGGTGCTCAGTTAATATGTACAGAATAAATAATCGGGTGTTGGCAAGCTCCCTTCAGAACATCCATGCTGCAACTCAGGAGGCTGGGAGAGAAAGCTGGGCTGGGACTGATGTGTAAGGTGTTCCGTTAGGGGTCAAAACAGGGGGGCAGAGCCAGGTGCCCATGGGGCATGTCTGTCCTCCCAGCTCTGTCTCAGGCCAATTAAGAGAAGGGTAGGGGTGCTGCCACGTGATGCGGCCTGTGGCTTCTCCAGTCTCCTGCCCCTCTTCACTGATTCCTCTATGGCTGTGTGTCTTTTTCTGCCACTTATTGACACTTCACCACCACCTACCCATTTTACAGGGGAGAAAACTGAGGGCCGCTACAGAGAAGGGCGGATGAGCCAAAGCAGGCTGCCCAGGCATGGTCCTACCCAACCCTTATGTGCTTCCACGCCCCAGGGGCCTCCCTAGTTGCACTCTGCATGTGGAAGGCTGGTCCTCCCTGACATGCCTCCTCTCTCAGACCGGAATAAAAGCTATACTTGGCTTTAGTGCAGCCCGGGTGGAAGGAAGCCCTCCCACGGGGGTGGGGGACAGACGCTGGACAGTGGGACCGGTAGAGGGGCTGGAGGGGCGGGGTCCGAGAACTGGAGGCCCTTGGATGCTCCGTTGGCCTCAGGAAAACTGCCCAGATAGAGCTCCCACCCCAGCCTGTCAGGATTCCCACCACTCTGGCTCCTCTTCACCATCAGCTCCCCGTCCCTACAATGGATGGGGGGAGTCCCCCTTCGCTCCCTGGGGAGCGGCCATGAGGGGGGTTCACCCAGGCGCACCCCCGCCTCCCAGCTCGTGGGTCGAGGCCAAATAAGGCCCAGTGGAGCGCTGTGGTCCCGGCCCCGCCCCACCCTCGGCGCGCACATTCTTCTGCCTTGTAAGGCCCGGCCGCCTGGCCCCACCCCGGCCCCGCCCACGCCGAGCAGCGCCCAGACCCGACGGACCCGCAGCGCCACGCACAGAGCGCCTTCTCCGCAACAGGTGGGAGCCCACCAGCGGCCGGGGCCAGGTTGTCCACAATCGGGGGGCTAAACGCTGGGGCGGAGATCGAGGTGGCCCGGTCCCGATCTGGCCACGAAGGGGGCTGGAACCTGGGGCAGACCCCACGGACGGGGACGGTGGAGGGTCCTCGGGGCATGGATAGCAGTTGCGGGGCTGGGGCTGCGAGGTTGCTTGGCCCAACAGGGGTTCTGGCCGGGGGCTGGAAGTGCTCTGGGCCCTGGGGGAACCAGTGGCTCTTTAGCCAGCGGAGGAGCTGGTGCAGGCTCTGCTGGTTTGGTGTGGAGCTGGAGACCCCAAGCCCAGACTTCCGGGGCGTCGGGTGGTTTGTCATCTCCGGCACTTGGACTCCCTGACCCAGTGGATCCGCGTCTGTCACATGAGGAAACAGCTCTGTTGGGATCCGTGAGACCCCCTCCAGGGCATCCATGGCCCCTTCCTCATCTCCCATCTCCCCACAACCTGAGACACAAGACAGGGATGGAGACCAGGGAACCCCACACACACACCAAGCGCTGTGGGTCATAGGTGTGGCGATTCCCCTTTCCGGGCCATCTGTGCCTGTTGGTGGGGGGAAAGCTGGCCAATGGCCCTGCAGGGCTCACTGCCTAGGGGACCAAACAAGGGCTCAGGGCTGGGGAAACCAGTCCCTCTGCTCCTTCCTAGCCGTCCAGCTGCTCTGAGTGCTTCAGGAAAGAGTCCGATAGAGGTGAGTTCACGAGCCAGCGGGCATCTGGCACTGCCTAGCATGGGGACTGCGAGGTAAGGGGGGTGCTCTCAGCCCAGGTCTTTGCTGTTATGGTGGGTGTTCAGGCACCAGTAGGGGGGAGGTGGCATCAAGTCACAGCCACCAGGCCAGTCACCAGCTGTGTCTGGACCCTGGTATCTGGGACCCCTGGGACTTAGATCTGTCAGGGAGGGAGAGGAGATGGCTCCAGTGCTAAGGGCCAGCTCCTCCCTGACCCTTGTCCCCCGGCCAAGCCTAGAAGCTGCTTCTGGTCACAGTTTTCAGCCCCTTGGCTCCCAGAGGCTCCCCACAGGCATCTTAGGATAGACATTTCCTTCTCTGTTCAAGTGGCAAGGGTGCCATGGGCCGAGTTTGCCACCTACTCACTCAAGTCCAGGCTGGTGGTGAGCTACCAGGAATCAGGGGTCCTGGCTTCCAGCTGGACTCTGCCCCTCTCACTGGGCAGGCCATTTGCCCCCCTTGGGCCTCAGTTTTTCTGTCTGTTCAATGGGGACACCCTCATCCTCCATGCTTCCAGAGGTTGCTGGGATGAACATGGCAGCCCTGTGCAAACTAAAGCGCAGTGCTCTCAGCCACGTCATGGGTCCTCAGTAGAAGGTGGGGTGGGGTGGCCATGGAAGCAGAGGGACCAGCTAGACCCACACAGCAGCAGGTGGGCTGTTAGCCATTCCCCCAAGCCAGTCATTTCTAGCCTTGGTGTCCTCTCTCCTCCTGGCCATGCTTGCCCCAGAGCTTTTTGCAGATAAGAAGGTGGTAGCAACAGTGATGATGACCATCACAGGCCTCTGCTGGGCACAGTGAACTTCTCCTCGGAGCCTGCTATGGGCGCCGTGAGTCAAAGTTCCCTGAAAACATGGGGGCTCAGAGGGATTGGGCCCCTCGAAGCACTAAACGACAGGAGAGGAAGAAGACCGGCTTCTAGGAACAATGGCTCCTGCCCTTGGCCTTTCCCCAAGGCAGGACTCCGGGTACCGTCCCACGCCGACCCAGGTCATGGGGTGAGAAGGGCTTTTGTCCACTCACCCTGAACCATGTGAGAAATGGCCAAGGGCCACTATGTTGGTCCAGGGGGACCCAGGCAGCCAGTGTCTCATGACTACAAGCAGTGTGGCCCTGGGAGGGGCTGGGAGCCAAAGACCGAGAATCACTTGAACAAGGTCGTGGGATAAAGGCCTGAAACAGCTTGAGGGGTACTCAAAACCACACACTGGGAGTGAAAAACAGAAGCAGCACAGGCAGAGAAGGCTTCCTGGAAGCTCTGCACCAAGGGGCTCAGGACAGAGGAAAGAGGTGGCAGCAGCCCTGGGGCCTCAGTCAGGCCCACAACTGCCCCAGCGAGGGAGCAAATGGCCCTATGTCCTCAGGGGCATAGTCCCCACGGTTGTGACAAAGGTTCTGGGAAGGAGCCCCTTGCTAAACCTCAGTTTCCCACCTGTACAGGAGCAGTAGGCTGGCCAAGGTTGCCCTTGGTCATTCATTAAACTAGCATCTGTTAGTCCCACTGTTGGTCCTGACAGAGAGAGAGGCCTTTAAATGTTTGCTCTCAAAGCAAAGGGCAGGGCCAGCTTCCGGAGGGAGTATCTCAAGAGCTGGGGTGAAGAGGAAGGGCATTCCAGGAGGAGGGACCAAGGAGAAAAGTCTGGGGGTGTCTGGGGAACAGAGAGAGGCCCAGCTTGGTGGAAATGCAGACTGTGAGAAGGAGACAGAAATGGGTGCTATGGTCATGGATGGGGGCAAGTGGGGTTCACACAGGGGCTTGAATATCAGGCTGAGGGGGCAGGGAAAACTTTCCAGTGCTTCAAAGTGACAGGTTCAGGTCTGGGTCTGTTTGGGATGGGAGAGATTGGTTGGAGTCTAGGAGGCCAGGTTTGAACAAGGGTGACAGGGAGCTGGGTTCTCAGCCCCGGCCCGGGTCTCACGCTGCTATAAGCACTGGGGAATGAGAACAAGGAGTAGGACCCAAGACCAGGTGTGTCACTCTCTGGGGGCTGGTCAAGCTCTGTGGGCAGGTGGGGGCGGGGGGGGGGAAGAATGCCCAGAGCTGTGCCCATTAGAACCTTGAAAGAAGGGAGTGCAGAGGGATCCTGGGGGAGGGGAGAGGAGGAGGAAGAATGTCAGGAATGCACTGGGAGGGCGCTGATCCAGCTCTTTCCGTAGGGACCAGGGAGCCTGGAAGGCAGCCCACAGTGGGGCCCTTACTGCCTGCCACACGCCCACCCACCTTATCACCTAGAGAGAGAGAGATAGCCAGTGTAAATGCACAGATCCCAAACCTAAGTATTTTACCCAAACAGTCGCAGTGGAAATAGCCCACTCAAGCCCTGTGCCCAGCATTATGCCAGGTGTTTTTCAGGCACTAAGTCCATTAATGCCCACTGTGGGGCACTCCTCATGTCCCCATTCCCAGACGAGCAAATGCAGGCTCAGAGAGGTAGAGGAAGTTGTCTAGGGGCACAGCCCAGGAATGTCTACTTTTGTGAACTGCTGGGTAGCAGGAGCCCTAAGCTTGTGGAAGACCTTGAATGCCGGGCCTAGGAGCTGGCCTAGGGAAGGCAGGAAGGTTCCTTGGTCTGGTGTCATACCTTTGCCCCTCCTTCCCAGCCCTTCCTGCAGAGAAGCCCCACCCTCCCAAAGCCAAGATGTCCAGCAAACGGGCCAAGGCCAAGACCACCAAGAAGCGACCGCAGAGGGCCACTTCCAATGTCTTTGCAATGTTTGACCAGTCCCAGATCCAGGAGTTTAAGGAGGCCTTCAACATGATCGACCAGAACCGCGACGGCTTCATTGACAAGGAGGACCTGCACGACATGCTGGCCTCGATGGGTGAGCAGGCAGGGGTAGGGGGTGTACATGGGGCTGGGGTACCGGCAGTGAGGTCCTCCTCACCTACGAGCACTTCATGTGTAGGTGAACACATGGTACCTACCCTAGAGAATGCTGTTGTTAGGTGCCATCGAGTTGGTTCTGACTCATAGTGACCCTATGCACAACAGAACAAAACATTGCCCGGTCCTGCATCATCCTTACAATTGTTATGCTTGAGCTCATTGTTGCAGCCACTGTGTCAATCCATCTCACTGAGGGTCTTCCTCTTTTTGCTGACCCTGTACCAAGCATGGTGTCCTTCTCCAGGGACTGATCCCCCCTGACAACTTGTCCAAAGTATGTAAGACACAATCTTGCCATCCTTGCTTCAAAGGAGCATTCTGGTTGTACTTCCTCCAACACAGATTTGTTCGTTCTTTTTGCAGTCCATGGTATATTCAATATTCTTCGCCAACGCCACAATTCAAAGGCATCAATTCTTTGGTCTTCCTTATTCATTGTCCAGCTTTCACACGCATATGATGCAATTAAAAATACCATGGCTTGGGTCAGGCGCACCTTAGTCTTCAAGGTGACATCTTTGCTTTTCAATACCTTAAAGAGGTCCTTTGCAACAGATTTACCCAATGCAATGAGTCGTTTGATTTCTTGACTGCTGCTTCCATGGCTGTTGATTGTGGGTCCAAGTAAAATGAAATCCTTGACATCTTCAATCTTTTCTCTGTAGAGAATAGGTGTGCATTATTTTTTCCATTAACAGATAGGGAAACTGAGGCACAGAACAGTTCTGTGAGGTCTAGTGCTGGATTTATACTCAGACAGGCTGACTCCAGAGCAGAACTCCCTGTAGCAGGCCTGAGGATTGGGCCATCTGGCAACATTTCATTTATAGAAAGTCTGAACTCCGCAGAGCTGATCTAGCTTCCCAAGATGGGGAAACTGAGATTTAGAAGAGGGGCCAGAGCACCCTCCCCTCCTTCAGAGAGCACCCATTCCAGGCTTTCAGAGTCCCTCTGACCACAGTGATTTCCCCAAGGATCAGAATCTTAGAGCTGACCAAAAAAAAAAAAAGCCAAGCCCATTGCCGTCGAGTTGATTCTGACTCATAGCGACCCTAAAGAACAGAGTATAACTGCCCCATAGAGTTTCCAAGGAGCCCCTCGTGGATTTGAACTGCCGACCTTTTGGTTAGCAGCCGTTTAGCACTTAACCACTATGCCACCAGGCTTTCCCTTGGAGCTGAAGGGTTCAGGAATCAAGTCCAAGTCTCCATTGCTCAGTTGGGGAAACTGAGGCCCAGAGGCCAGGCCTCCAGATGCCACCCCTCAGCCTGTGGCCCTGCCCTCACATCCCTCTCCACATACTGGCCACAGACAACTCCCCTCTGCCCCAGTTGCTGGCATACCCCTTATGTGGACCGGACACTGGCTGGGCAGGAAGGGGAGTTTCTAGCAGCAAGGGAGGCAGCCACGCGATGGTCAAGCCACAGGCACTGAAGACAGACAGCCCTGGGTTGGTCTCTGGCTCTGCCCCTCACTGGCTGGGGCGGGGGGGGGGTGCCACTCTGTGCCCATTTCCCTTCCTGTGTGATGGTGGCTGTGGCTCTCATGCCCACTCCCACGGTGTCTGGGGACAGAACTAGACAGCCCTGAGGGGGAGTGCTGACATGCAGACACTGGCTCCACCCTAGGCGTCACCCCTTTTCCAGCTTCAGGCCAGGCTCTCTAGAAGGTTCCCTTCCCTATAGAGGTGATAGTAAACTCCAAGCCCCTCATCCAGGCCCCTTCCAGCTTCACAAATGAGGAGGACAGAAGCCCAGTGAGGGGACAGACTGGCCCTAAGTACTCTAGTTCCTGTGAACAGAGTGGCCCTCTGCTCTGGGTTACAAAAGTCACAGCTCCTCCCGGCCCTCAGCTTCCCTGACCACTGCATGGGAACACAGTGTGGCCTGTGATCTCAGGGGAGGAGGGGACATAATTCCTCATTTACAAGGTGGTACTCCAGCACCTGGGTCCCAAACTCCAGTGACTTGATGACAGCCCCGGACATCCAGCCAGAAAAGCGCATACCCGTGTTTGGAGCACATGTCTGTGGGTCCCCAGGTCATCCATAGCTTTCTGGTTAAGATCATCCTCCTCAGGATAAAAAATTAAAATAAAAAAAGAGCAATAAATAATAAAGTCATAATAATAATAATCTCTGCAGATATTAGGTCTCAAAACAATTCTATTGGGTAGATGTGACTATCATTGCCATTTTACAGAAGAGACTGAGGGTCAGAGAGGTTAAGCAATTTGTCCACGGTCACATAGCTACCAAGTGGTAGTTATTGTTAGGTGCCATCAAGTCAGCTCTGACTCATAGCGACCCTATGTACCACAGAAAAACACTGCCCGGTCCTGCGCCACACTCACAATCGTTGTTATACTTGAGCCCGTTGTTGCAGCCACTGTGTCAGTCCATCTTGTTGAGAGTATTCCTCTTTTTCACTGACCCTCTACTTTACCAAGCATGATGTTCTCCAGGGACTGGTCCTTCCTGACAACATGTCCAAAGTATGTAAGACACAGTCTCGCCATCCTTGCTTCTAAGCATCCTGGTTGTACTTCTTTCAAGACAGATTTGTTCGTCCTTTTGGCAGTCCACGGTATATTCAATATTCTTCACCAGCAACACAATTCAAAGGCATCATTCTTCTTCCGTCTAACTTTTTCACTGTCCAGCCTTCACATGCACGTGATGCGACTGAAAAATACCACGGCTTGGGTCAGGCGCACCTTAGTCTTCAACACTTTAAAGAGGTCTTTTGAAGCCGATTTGCCCAATGCAACGCGTCTTTTGATTTCTTGACTGCTGCTTCCATGGGTGTTGATTGTGGATTCAAGTAAAATGAAATCCTTGACAACTTCAATCTTTTCCCCGTTTATCACGATGTGGCTTATTGGTCCAGTTGTGAGGATTTTTGTTTTCTTTATGTCGAGGTGCAATCCATACTGAAGGCTGTGGTCTTTGATCTTCATTAGTAAGTGCTTCAAGTCCTCTTCACTTTCAGCAAGCAAGGTTGTGTCATCTGCATAATGCAGGTTGTTAATGAGTCTTCCTCCAATCCTGATGCCCCATTCTTCTTCATATAGTCCAACTTCTGATTATTTGCTCAACGTACAGACTGAATAGATGTGGTAAAAGGATACAACCCTGACACACATCTTTCCTGACTTTAAACCACGCAGTATCTCCTTATTCTGTCCAAACTGCCTCTTGATCTATGTACAGGTTCCTCATGAGCACAATTAAGTATTCTGGAATTCCCATTCTTCACAATGTTATCCACAATTTGTTATAATACACCTAGTTGAATACCTTTGCATAGTCAATAAAACACAGGTAAACATCTTTCTGGTATTCTCTGCTGTAAACCAGGATCCACCTGACATCAGCAATGATATCCCTGGTTCCATGTCCTCTTCTGAATCTGGCTTGAATTTCTGGCAGTTCCCTGTCTATATGGTGCTATAGCCACTTTTGAATGACCTTCAGCAAAATTTTACTTGCATGTGATATTAATGATATTGTTCAATAATTTCAGCATTCAGTTCCATCACCTTTCTTGGAAATAGGCATAAACATGGGTCTCTTCCAGATGGTTGGCCAGGTAACTGTCCTCCAAATTTCTTGGCATAGGTCAGTGAGCACCTCCAGTGCTGCATCTGTTTGTTGAAACATCTCAACAGGTATTCCGTCAATTCCTGGAGCTTTGTTTTTCTCCAGCGCCTTCAGTGCAGCTTGGACCTCTTCCTTCATTACCATCGGTTCCTGATCATATGCTACCTCTTGAAATGGCTTAACATTGACCAATTCTTTCTGGTATAATGACTCTGTGTATTCCTTCCATCTTCTTCTGATGCTTTCTGCATCGTTTAATATTTTCCCCGTAGAATCCTTCACTATTGCAACTCGAGGCTTGAATTTTTTCTTCAATTCTTTCAGCTTGAGAAATGCTGAGCGTGTTCTTCTCTTTTGGTTTTCTATCTCCAGCTCTTTGCACGTGTCATTATAATACTTTACTTTGTCTTCTTGAGCCACTCTTTGAAATCTTCTGTTCAGTTCTTTTACTTCATCATTTCTTCCTTTTGCTTTAGCTGCTCGACATTCAAGAGCAAGTTTCAGAGTCTCTTCTGACATCCATTTTGGTATTTTCTTTCTTTCCTGTCTTTTTAATGACCTCTTGCCTTCCTCATGCATGATGTCCTTGATGTCATTCCACAACTCATCTGATCTTCTGTCATTAGTGTTCGACGTGTCAAATCTATTCTTGAGATGGTCTCTGAACTCAGGTGGGATATATTTAAGGTCAGATTTTGGCTCTCATGGGCTTTTTCTAATTTTCTTCAATATCAACTCGAACTTGCATATGAGCAATTGATGGTCTGTTCCACAGTCAGCACCTGGCCTTGTTCTGACTGATGATATTGAGCTTTTCCATCATCTCTTTCCACAGATGTAGTCGATTTGATCGAGGTCCATGTGTATAGTTGTCATTTATGTTGGCGAGAAAAGGTATTTGCAATGAAGAAGTCATCGTTCTTGCAAAATTCTATCATGCAATCTCTGGTATCATTTCTGTCACCAAGGCCATATTTTCCAACTACCAATCCTTCTTCATTTCCAGCTTTCCCATTCCAATCACTAGTAATTATCAATGATCCCAACTGCATATTTGATCAATTTCAGACTGCAGAAGCTGGTGAAAATCTTCAATTTCATCTTTGGCCTTAGTGGTTGGTGCATAAATTTGCATAATAGTGGTATTAACTGGTCTTGTAGGTGATGGATATTATCCTATCACTGGCAGCGTTGTACTTCAGGATAGACTTTGAAATGTTCTTTTTGATGACGAATTCAACGCCATTCCTCTTCATGTTGTCGTTCCTGGCATAGTAGACCATATGATTGCCCGATTCAAAATGGCCAATACCAGTCCATTTCAGCTCATGCAGGCCTAGGATATCAATGTTTATGTGTTCCATTCCATTTTTGACAATTTCCAATTTTCCTTCATTCATACTTCTCACATTCCACATTTCAATTATTAATGGGTGTTTCCAGCTGTTTCTTCTGATTTTGAGTCAGCAAATGAAGGTCCTGAAAGCTTTACTCCATCCACGTCATTAAGGGCAACTCTACTTGGAGGAAGCAGCTCTTCCCCAGTCATCTTTTGAGTGCCGTCCAACCTGGGAGGCTCATCTTCCAGCACTATATCAGACAATGTTCCACTGCTATTCATACGGTTTTCACTGGCTAATTCTTTTCAGAAGTAGACTACTGGGTCCTTCTTCCTAGTCTGTCTTAGTCCAGAAGCTCAGGTGAAACCTGTCTGCCATGGGTGACCCTGCTGGTAGTCGAATACCAGTGGCACAGCTTCCAGTATCAGAGCAACATGCAAGCCCCCACAGTACGACAAACTGACAGATGTGGGGGACTAAGTGGTAGAGTTTGAATTTGAACCTAGCAGTTGATTCCAGCATCCATAGGGCTGAGCCAATCACTGCTATGAGTGTTTTACAACCATTATCTTATTTATATTGACAATTCTCCTAAGAGGCAGGGGAAACAGAGGCACAGAGCCAGGATTTAAACCCAGGCCTGGGTAACACCAAAGCTCATTGGTTTAACCACTTTGGAAACTATGCCTAGAATATGAGGTCATGCTGCCTGGGTTCAAATCCAGGCTCCACTTTTTTTACTGTGTGTCCATGGACAAGTGGCCTCACCTCTCTGAGCCTCAGGTTCCACATCTGTGAAGGGGGACTGAGATCCTGAGCTCACGGGGAGGTTAGAGTGAAATGCAGTGATGCCCGGGGAGAACCAGACACACAGTGAGCAGCCAGCAGATCGTTGCTCTTTAGAAAGCACCGGTCATCAGTGACATCCAGGGAGTGGCACTTGGTGACATCAACCTCGTGCTTTGAGAGCCCAGGAGGAGGGAGCTGGGAGAGTACACAAGCAATCATGGAAACTGGCCATCCAGGCTCAGTGCTTTAGAGTTTGCAACACTTACTATATCGCCTGTCTGTGGACTCTCACTCTGGGTCACAAGGGAGGGGACAGAGAAGCAGACATGGCCCAGAGTGGGGACAGGAGGAGGCCCGGTAACAGCAGATACGTATGCCCCACTGTCACAGGGAAGAACCCCACAGATGAGTACCTGGAGGGCATGATGAGTGAGGCTCCCGGGCCCATCAACTTCACCATGTTTCTCACCATGTTTGGGGAGAAGCTGAACGGCACAGACCCTGAGGACGTGATCCGCAACGCCTTCGCCTGCTTCGACGAGGATGCCTCAGGTAGGTACCCCCAGCTAGAGGCCTGAACACCCCACCAGGGGTGGGGTGCATGTAGTGGGGCTGGGCCACCCTGGGCCTTCAGTTCCTCTGTCCTGAAAGATCAAAACAGAAGCTACCCACCCCCATTTCTGTCACCAGGAACTATAAAAACCATGCTGCCTCCTTGTCCTCTCCCTGAAATGCTAGACCCAACAGCCCCATCTTGATTTCTGCCACCAAACCTCTCCACTCTTGATTTCACCTGTTGGCCCAACACACTCTTCTGTGTCTTAGGCCTTTCAACAGATCAAACTGTCTTGTGCCCGTCTTGCCAACAAAGCACAGAAACCAGCCCCCATTTCTAGATCTTCCAAAGGACTTTGTGTCCCATAGCTGGTTTCCCCCAGGACACAGCCAGAGTCACGACAACAGCAACAGTTTCAGCAGCAGTAACATTTCTCAGGGTCCATAAGCATATTCAGAACATGTTCCTGACTAATTTCACAGCCCCCCACCAGGCTGGCGCATTTTCACCATCATTTTATAGATCAAATAGACACAGAGAAGTAATTTGGGGATCAGCATTCAAATTCAGACAGTGGCACTGTGGGCTCGTGCTCTCAAATAAAGCAGGACATGCCTAGCACCCCCTGCACTCATGACCACAAGCTCCCCACAGAAGCACCTCACGGACTGTGCCCTGCAGAATCCTTCCATCTGGGACCCTGTGAGCCCTCCACCCATGTCCTCAGAGACCAACCAAAAAAAAAAAAACCCATTGCCATCAAGCCGATTCTGATTCATAGCGACCCTATAGGACTAGTACAACGGCCCCATAGGATTTCCAAGGAGTGCCTGGTGGATTCGAACTGCCAATCGTTTGGTTAGCTGCCAAACCCTTAACCACTGCACCAGAGACCAGGTGTGTGCATTTTCCCAGCCCCTCCCCTACCACAAGGGCTCGCAGGCCAAGGGGTAGAGGGTGTTGAGTGCTGTGCAGCCCAAGCCCTGCCCTCATGGACCCTGGCCCTGCCCCCAGGTTTCATCCACGAGGACCACCTACGGGAGCTGCTTACCACCATGGGTGACCGGTTCACAGATGAGGAAGTGGATGAGATGTACCGTGAGGCGCCCATCGATAAAAAGGGCAACTTCAACTATGTGGAGTTCACCCGCATCCTCAAACACGGCGCCAAGGACAAGGATGACTAGGCCATTCCTACTCCTCCCTATACCCAGGCCTCCCCCAGTCGCCTCCCCCCACACTCACTCACCTGTACCATCTCCTTGCCCACAGCCCCGCAGAACCCTCACAGGGGATCCTTCCTCTGAGGGTTAGGGCCCTAGCTCCCATCAGAGGAAACAGGCCAACAGATGGGCAAGTGCCAGGCAAGCGCACGGTCAACTTAAGGCAGGTGCTCCCACCATGCCCCAGAGATATGGGAGTCATTGACCCATCCCAGGAAGGACTATCTTCCAGGGATGCGCCAGAAGGGCAGGACCTAGAAGGACCAGGGGAAGGCTCCTCAAGGGAGCCCAGGCTTCAGCTATGGCTTGCCCGGCTCTGGGCTGCCACCTAGGAGGAAAGGGCCCTGTGTCCAGGTGTCTGATACCACCTCACGTGCAACCCCATATAGGGCCTGAAAGCCCTTTCCCAGCCACTGCCACAAACACAAACCTCACCAAGGTCCCCCCTCAGTGGACAGGACCCCTCCCCTACACCCTGCCTAGCGGCCAGAACACACCCCACCCCACCTTGGGCATGTCCTCAAGAAGATGCACACAGCGTGGAATTTGGGCCAGGGGAGGCGAATCTCAAATAGAAGGCTGAGCACTACTTCGGGTCTGTGTGTCTGGGGTTGGGGTGTGACAGGGTAACTCTTAGCCCCCAATGCCCTCCCACCCCCTCCCATCCCCAGTGGCTGCCCTGATCCTCTTCCCTGACCCATTGGGCCCTAGCTGGAAAGGGTCTGGGGGTCCCTGAGACCTTGTGGCCCAGAGCCCCACTCTGCCCAACTGGTCCCTCAATAAGTAGGCTCCATGCTCAGCTGAGACCAGACCACCATGGGGGAAGAGGATGGGGAGCTGAGGGCAAGGGCCCTTCTGGTCTTCTTGGAGCTCATGGAAGGGACAGGGTAGGGGGCTAGGGGCACAGGAATCTCCCCAGGAAACCCCAGTAGAGAGTTCTGGCCCTCTGAGCGGGCAGGGGTCAAGATCACATAGCCCTGAGGACTGGAACCTGGATCTCCGGGTTACTTCGGCGTTCCCAGAAAGCCAGGTGATCCTGGTAGAACAGGGAGGCTTTTGGAACAGTGATGAGGTGGACATCATAGGAGCTCAGGAATGGAGGTGGCAGTGAGAGGCTTTGACAGGCAGATTCTCTAAGGTGGGTACCGGCTACCTCCCTCAAACCTCAGTCAGTGCAGGCAGCCACGGGGTGTGCTCTGGGCAGTGGCCTGAGCAGCTGGAGGGGCAATTCAGCCATATGTCTAGCAGGGGGCCACAGCTTTTACCAACCACATGTGAGTGAGGCTGAAGTGCTGGATGGGGACACTGACAACAGCTTGGCACATACGAGGGGCAGGAGTATCAGATGAATGGCTGAACAGAGTCGAGAGCGGCAGAGGTCACCTGAAGTCACCCAGTGGACCTGGTGCCCCAGCAAAGATCAGGGAGCAGTTGCTGGATCCAGCTTGGTCCTGCTGTCTTCCCTAAATGTCACCCACATCAGCCAAAGAGCCACAGCACATGGCAAAGGTCCATTAGCAGCGCCAAGGGAGTGCTCAGCACCAAGGGGACCCTGCATCAGTCCAGGAGGGTCTTAACCTGGTGGAATCCTTAGGCATTGCCCCCACCCTGACACCAGACCCTTCTCACCTGGGCCCTGGACAAGGCCCCTCGTCTTGGCTCCAAATTGAGCCCCGTAAGTGCCTGATCTCAGCTCCAGGTAGCCAGCCCCAAACAATCTCCAAGCCAGGCCCTAATACTGCCCCGGAATCAGTCCCAAACACACCTCCAACCCTGGTCCCAGAGTGGGGGTCCCCAGCTCCACACAGGGCCCTGAGCCACCCTAAGCCCAACCCCTGGCCGCCCACTCCCTGCAGCCAGCCCCAAGGGAATACGCTGGTAGTGAGGTGGCCTTGGGTATCCTCCCACACCTCCCAGAGTGTGGGGCTCTCTGCGCAGAGCCACTGCAGCCCCAGAGGCCTTCCTGGAAGAAGCCAGGGACATATTATTAGGAAAAAATTCCCTTTAGTGTACACATGGCAACACGGCAGACCTTGTCACAAGCCTACCACCCACCCCCACCCCAGATAGATGGAAAGGCTCTACCACCCCCTACCCCAGATAGATGGAAAGGCTCTACCACCCCCCCCACCCCAGATAGATGGAAAGGCTCTACCACCCCCTACCCCAGATAGATGGAAAGGCTCTACCACCCCCCACCCCAGGGAGATGGAAAGGCTCTACCACCCCCCACCCCAGGGAGATGGAAGGCCTCTGGGGTGGGGAGAGTACAGAAAAAGACTGGTTTTACAGCTGGTCTGGGGGCTGAGATGCATAAAGTGTTCTGGGTATGGAAGGGTAAGCCCAACAGGCCAGGAGGAATCTGGCCCATCCAGAGGGCTCCAGGGTACAGAAAAAGGCCTGGATGCAGGAATGCATATGGCATACTCAGAAGTCAGGTGAGGAACACAATTTTTCATTTCATAAACTAATTTAAGTACATCTTAAGCAGCTTTTCAGGGGAAAAAAAAAAAGAAGCTAATGTGTTTTATTTATTGCAGACATTTAGATAACAGTGACACCCTCCCAGGACTTTCAAAGTCTGTCACAAAATCCAGAAGCCACAAATACTTCTGTAGGGTTAAGGACACCATGAGCAAAGGTAAAAGACAAGCCCAGATTGGGAGAAAATATTTATAGCATAAATAACAAAGAGTTAATGACAGTAACCTATGAAGAGCTTCTACAATTCTTTAAGAAAAAGACAAATAATACGAAGAGGAAGTTCTCAGAAGAAACGTAAACACACAGTAAGCATATTTTAGATGCTTAGTACACATATTTTAAGTGCTTAACATCATCATAAAATTGTAGAAATAACTCTGTTTTTTCCTAGTATTTTTCTAGTTCTAATTTTTGTACTTAGATCTTTGATGAAAGTGCCTAGGTTTTTAACAACTATACTCCCAGGAGCAAGAGTTCTGTCTGGAAGAAGTTGTGTGACCTCAGACAACTCACATGATAGCATTACACTTACCATTTTTTTCCTTTATATACCTAGAGTGCCTACTCCACCCCTGCCTGCCAATTTGTCTTACTGTGGTGGCTTGTGTGTTCCTGAGATGCTGGAAGCTATGCCACCTGTATCTCAAATACCAGCAGGGTCATCATGGTGGGTCGGTTTCAGCAGAGCTTCCAGACTAAAATAGACTAGGGAGAAAGGTCTGGAGATTCTCTTCCAGACATTAGCCAATGGATCACTGTCGTAGTCACCTAGTGCTGCTGTATCAGAAATACCACAAGTGGATGGCTTTAACAAAGAGAAATCCAAATTCAGGGTGTCAGCTCCAGTGGAAGGCTTTCTTTTTCTGTCAGCCTTCTCATCAATCTTCCCCTGGACTAGGAGCTTCTTTGTGCAGGAACCCTGGGTCCAAGGACACGCTCTGCTCCTGGCACTGTTTTCTTGGTGGTATGAGATCCCCAACTCTCTGCTAGCTTCCCTTTCCTTTTATCTCTTGAGAGATAAAAGGTGGTGCAGGCCACACCCCAGGGAAACTCCCTTTACATTGGCTCAGGGAGGTGACCTGGGTAAGGGGGGTGTTACAATCCCACGCTAATCTTTTAACCACAGGCAGAGATTATGATTTATAACACATAGGAAAATCACAAAATAGAGAACAACCACACATGGCCTAACCAAGTTGACACATATTTTGGGGGACACAATTCAATCCATTACAATCACAAAAGAATATTGTCAATGCTGGAATATAAGCCCCCTAAGTTGTAAGCCACTCGAAATACTCAGTGGCTGAAGCTATGGACTTGAGCATACCAACAACTGTGAAGATAGAGCAGGACTGAGACAGACAAGGTTAACAGTGCTGGGAGCAAAAGAGTACCATCTAGAAGCTGGGTAAACAGGAACCACACCCTGTCTACATAAGGTTGAAACAATCTGTGAATTAGTACCTCTTTAAAAAAAAAAAAAAAAATTTTTTTTTTCTTAGTGTGCTTCTAAGAACACTGTTTAACCTTCCTTACCCCTCCAAAGGTGGCGATGTAGTGCCAAAGATCAGTGCACTTGCGCTATATCCCATAGTAAGCGATGCCAAGGGCTGCTGAGAAGACTCCATCTTGAATATTAGCGGGTTCCATCTTGGATTCCAGATGTACGTGCAACCTAATTAACATGCACCACCATTCTGAGAAGTACCCACCCCTTGAAAGAAGCCCACTAAATATTCATTACTCTATTGTCTCCACTGAACCCATATAAGCCCTAGCCTTGCTTTCCTTTTCGAGTCAGACTTTTGGAGAGGCTTAGTCTCCCGCTGACTCCTTTTGCTTGACTCAAGCAAAATAAAGCTTGCTGAAGATACAAGTTTGTCTTTAGCATGTATTCTTACTCAGGAAAAGACAAGGACCCTTTGTGTCATATTGGTGATTGGTAATAGGACCAGACAACAGTCTGCTGTATGTGGGGTCCTCATGAGTCAGCACTGGAGCTCTCAAAAGGGAAAAATCACAGTTCTAATCTTAAAGGAGTTTACAGCATCATGGGGGAGACAGCCCAGAAAACAGATGGGTGCAATGCAATGTAATGAGTAGTTTAGTGTGACAGGTCAGCACAGTGACTCAGAGATGCTCTGAGGTGGGAGATAAGGGTGATGAATAAAGAAAGCCTTCTCAGAGAAGGCGTGAAGTGAGATATAAATCAGGCCAGGTTCCAGAGGAAACACTGGTCACGGCTAAAGGGCCTTCAGTTCCTAACAAGACAAAGAGCCTGAACTGTGGCTCTTTCCTCTGACCACAGAAGCCTGAGGGACGTTAACAGAACTGTCAACACAATCTGAAAACAAAACAAAAAAACCCTGAGGCCATCTAAGGTAGCTAAGCCCCAACGGATGGGGGTATGGATGAGTCAGAAGAAGAAGGGCAGACAGCAGCCCAAAGCAGAAACCTGGAGTGGAGTGGATTAGACTCTGAGGTGTACCTTTTCCACCCCACCACTTTAAAAAGCAAAGATGTCCCAAGCCATAGTGTTTTAAATCGCCTTATATGTATATGAAAGCTGGACAATGAATAAGGAAGACAGCAGAAGAATTGATGTCTTTGAATTATGATGTTGATGAGGAATACTGGATATACCATGGACTTCCAGAAGAACAAACAAACCTGTCTTGGAAAAAGAAAAGCTGGAATGCTCATTAGAAGCAAAAACGTTGAGACTTCGTCTCATGTACTTTGGACATGTTATCAGGAGGGGCCAGTCCCTGGAGAGGGACATCACGCTTGGTAGAGTAGAGTATCAGTGACAAAGAGGAAGACCCTCAATGAGATGGACTGACATAGTAGCTCTAACAATGAGCTCAAACGTAATGATTGTGAGGATGGAGCAGGACCAGGCAGTGTAACTGGACTGGTGCAGGTCTCGCTTGGTGCAGCTACAGAGGCACAAAGTGGGTAAAAGTCAAAGAAGCAGCTTTATTTAGTTGGCCAAGTAAAGCCGCTCACCAGGACTCGTGTCTCCAAGGTGGCTCCCTGAACGATGGCTCAGAGGTTTATATGGGTAAAGGAAATTGGGCCTGGAGTCTTCAGAAACACTTTAAGGCTAGATCAGTTTGCTGACTGGCTTGGTCCGAAAAGGCATTCCCAAGGCAGTCTGGTCTGTGCCTGCTCAGTCTGGAAGGGGGGCCACAAGGATGGCATTTTGCCCACGTCCAGGGTGTAGATGGGGCTATGTTTTTCAGCCTCTGACATCAATAGGTCATCTAAAGGACACAACTGCTGGTACTGTGCATGTCAGGTAGGCCAGATCTGGTTCTTGCCAGTATTAGCTGATCCTGCAACCCCAGCCTGTTTTTCTCAACTGAGCCGGAAACAGGAAACGTACTTGATAAGAAGATAGCTTAAAGACAGGGAGTTAGTTCCTATATCACTTAAGATGGCGGGCACAACTTCTTGCCTATTCAAGATGTGGTGGGTGTGCCATCGGTCTCATTCCCTCCTTTGCTTTTCAGGATTTGGACAACACGTCCAAATTCTGACTTTTACAGGGAGTTGGGGTGGAGGTTACTCTTCTGTAACTTCTTCAAGCTGAACAGTGGCATTGGCATAAAACTGGGAATGGGTTTTACCTGGGTTGGTGGAGGGTACAGGGGGATATGCACCCAAAACCACCTGTAAATGTACCCGCCAGAAAAGGGAAGTAATACATCTTTCAACAAGCTTAGAATGCATGGACCAAAAAGACAGATGGTAAGTATAATAATGACTGGAACTACTATGGGCCATATCCAGCTTAAAAGGGTACTTGCCCAGGAACCAGTAACAGAAAGGTTGAAATTGGGCCCTAGGAAAGTTTGCTTTAGATGATGTAGCCACTTGGCTTGTTTGAAAATGTGTTCAACATTTGTTTCAACTACCCCTGAGGTATTGATATACATGCAACAGGAGGTATTCTGTATAGCACAGACTCCTCTTCTTTAGCTAAGAGGTAGTTGAAAACAAGGAAATGATCAAGGACCATACCTGCCAGAGAGTCAAGAGCTTTCTGTTCAGAGATGGCTGCATCCATGCTATTGGCAACTTTTTCGATAGTGTCAGTCAGGTTACTCCACATAAATTCCTGTTGTGCTATGCCAACCCAGGGGATGGTCAGTCCAATAACTTATGTATTAGGGTTCTCAAAGGAATCAAGGAAAACACAGACAAAATCCTAGAAGAAGGCAGGAAAATACAAGAATAAAATGACAAAATAAAATAGACAACTGGAAACCATACAAAATGGCAACTAGAAGTTCGGAAGCTTAACAATAACATTTCAGAAATAGACAACTCAATGGAAAGTCAAAGGAGTAGAATTGAAACAACGGAAGACAGGATCAGCAGAATAGCATACAAATCCCTTGAAACTAATCTGTTTGACAAACAACTAAGAAAGAAAAAGAATGAAGAAAGCTTAGAGATATGCAGGACACCATTAAGAAGAACAACTTAAACGTAATCAGAATTCCAGAAGAGGAGAAGTCAACAAAAAGCACAGAGAGAATTGTTGAAGATTTGCTAACAGAAAACTTCCCTAATATCATGACAGATGAGAAGATAACTGCCCAAGAATGAACTCAATACAGGACAGATCCCAAAAGAACACCACTGAGATATATAATAATCAAACTTTCTAAAACCAAAGACAAAGAAAAAATCCTGAAAGCAGTGCAGGAAAAACAAAAGCTCACCTAAAAAGGAGCATTAGTAACACTGAGCTCTGATTACTCAGCAGAAACAAGCAGGCAAGAAGCCAATGGGAATGACATCTATAAAACCTTGAAAGAAAAAAACTGTCAACCCAGAATTATATATCCAGCAAAACTACCCCTCAAATATGACGGTGAAATTAGGATATTTCCAGATAAACAGAAATTATGGGAATTGTAAAAACCAGACCAACTTTACAAGAAATCTTATCGGAGTCCTTCAGACAGAAAACTAACACCACCAGACAACAACCTGAGATTAAAACACATAACAACATCAGCCAGATATCAACCCAGATAAAGAAGTCTTAAAAGTAAAATAAAGTTAAAAGACAGAAAACAGGGAACCAGAGATGTCAATCTGTAACTGACGACCACTTCAAAACATAAAAGGGGAATAAAGGGTGTATCAGTTCAGAATGTTCATATGGAGAGGAAGTCAAGGCGTTATCAAGAAATAAATTACTGCCTTAAACTTAGGAAGATAAATTTCAGTGTAACCAGAAAGAAAGCTAACAAACCTACTCAACAAAATATAAAAGAAGAAAATGTAAAGACTCAATACACACACCACCACCAACAAAGGAAATGAAAAGACAATCTACAAAAAAAAAAAAATTCAGCATAGAAAATTAAGCGGAATGAAGAAAACATCAACACCACAAAATAAAGCATAACAAAATGACAGCAATAAACTCATGCCTATCAATAATCAAACTGAATAATGCACCAGTAAAGAAAGACAGAGTGGCAGAACGGATTAAAAAATACAACCCACTGAAATGCTATCTGGAAGACACAAACCTTAGGCAAAAAGATACAAATAAACTAAAACTTAAAGAATAAATAGAAAAAGATATATCAAGCAAACAATAACCAAACAAGTGCAGGAGAGACAATACTAGTCTCTGATAAAATAGACTTTAAGGCAAAATCCACCATAAAAGACAAGGAAGGACATTATCTAATGATTAAGGGTTCAATCAACCAAGAGAATGTAACCATAGTAAATATATACGCACCCAAAGACAGAGCTCCAAAATACATAAAACAAACTCTAACAACACTGAAAAGAGAAATAAACACTTCCAGAATAATACTACGCAGACTTTAACACACCACTCTCAGTGAAAAGAACTAGAAAGAAACTCAACAAAGACACAGAAGATCTAAATACTGCAATCTACCAACTCAACCTCATAGACATACACAGAACACTGCATCCAAAAATGTAAATAACCCCAATAAGAAATGAGATGGGTGACGTTACAACAGAACCAACTAAAATACAAAGGATCATAAGAAATACTATGAAAAATTGTACTCCAACCAATCTGAAAAGCTAGAGGAAATGGACAAATTTCTAGAAACACATAACCTACCTAACTAACACAAACTAAAGTAGAAAATTTGAATAGATCCGTAACAAAAGAAATTAAATGGGTCATTAAAAAAAAACTCCCTCCCTTATGGAGCAGGAGATCAGTGGAAGGCAGATCTTAAATTCTTGGAAGAAGACCAGGCTTAATGGTCTGACTGAGACTGGAGGGACCCTGACAGTCATGGTCCCCGGACCCTTTGATAGCCCAAGATTGAAACCATTCCCAAAACCAACTCTACAGACAGGGATTGACCTGGACTATAAGACAGATGACAACGCTGGTGAGGAGTGAACTTCGTGGCTCAAGTAGACACATGAGACTATGTTTGCGACTCCTATCTGGTGGTGAGATGAGAAGGAAGAGGGGACAAGAGCTGGTTGAATGGACACGGGGAATACAAGGTGGAGAGGAGGAAGGTGCTGTCTCATTAAGGGGAGAGCAGCTGGGAGTGCACAGCAGGGTGTGTATGGCTTTTTGTGTGAGAGACTGACTTGATTTGTAAACTTTCACCTAAATTAAAAAAAAAAAAAGAACCAACAACACCAACAACAAAAAAGCCCCAGCCCAGGCAGCTTCACTGGAGAATTCTACTAGAATAGTTGACAGCAATTCTACTCAAACTATTCCAGAACAAAGAAAAGGAAGGAATACTTCCAAACTCACTCTACAAAGCCAGTATGTCCCTTATACAAAAGCCAGGCAAACACATCGCTAAAAAAGAACACTACAGACCAATATCCCTCATGAACATAGACACAAAAATTCTCAGCAAAATCCTAGCCAACAGACTTCAACAGCATATCAAAAACTAATACATCACAACCAAGTGGGATTCATACCAGGCGTGTAAGGATGGTTGAACATTAGAAAATCAATCAATGTAATCCACCACATAAATAAAACAAAGGAAAAGAATCACATGATCATCTCAATCAACACAGAAAAGGCATTTAACAAAGTCCAACATCCATTAAACCACCAAACCCACTCCCGTCGAGTCAATTCCTACTCATGGCGACCCTACAGGACAGAGTAGAACTGCTCCATAGAGTTTCCAAGGAGGGCCTGGTGGATTTGAACTGCCAACCTTTTGGTTAGCAGCCGTAGCACTTAACCACTACATCACCAGGGTTTCTACCAACATCCATTACTGACACACACACACAAAAAAACTCTTAGCAAAATAGGAATAGAAGGAAAAATCCTCAACAAAATTAAGGACATTTATACAAAACCAATAGCCAACATTATCCTCAAACGAGAGAGTCTGAAACTATTCCCCTTGAGAACAGGAACCAGAAAAGGATGCCCTTTATCACCACTCCTACTCAACATTGTATTGTAAGTCCTAGAGAGAGCAATAAGGCAAGAAAAGGAAATAAAGCACATCCAAATTGATAAGAAGTAAAGCTATCCCTATTTGCAGATGATATGATCCTATACACAAAAAAATTCTAAAGATTCCACAAGAAAGCTACTGGAACTAATAGAAGAATTCAGTACAGCAGCAGGATACAAGATCAACATACAAAAATCAGTTGGATTCCTCTACATCAACAAAGAGAACTTTGAAAAGGAAACCAGGAAAACAATACCATTTATAATAGCCCCCCAAAAGATAAAAAACTTAGGAATAAATCTAACCAGGAATGTAAAAGACTTACACAAAGAAAACTACAAA
The DNA here is from genome assembly GCF_030014295.1 of Loxodonta africana. Taxonomy (NCBI): domain Eukaryota; kingdom Metazoa; phylum Chordata; class Mammalia; order Proboscidea; family Elephantidae; genus Loxodonta; species Loxodonta africana. Next base: position 35,738,110 of record NC_087365.1, read on the forward strand.
ACGCTACTGTAAGAAACCAAATGAGACTTATATAAATGGATAGGAAGACTTAACATTCTGAAAATGTCACTACTACCCAAAGCAATATATAGATATAATGCAATTCTGATCCAAATCCCAACAGCACTCTTCAACGAGATGGAAAAACAAACCACTAGCTTCATATGGAAGTGAAAGAGGCCCTGAATAAGTAAACTTTTATTAAAGAAGAACAAAGTAGGAAGCCTCACACTACCTGATCTCAGAACCTACTATACAGTTATGGTTGTCAAAACAGCCTGGTACTGGTACAACAACAGACACATAGACCAAGGGAACAGAATTGAGAATCCAGAAGTAAATCCAGCCACCTATGGACAGCTATCTTCGACAAAGGACCAAATTCTATTAAGTGAAGAAGACACAGTCTCTTTAACAAATGGTGCTGGCAAAACTGAATATCCATCTGTGGAAAAATGAAGCAGGACCCATACCTCACACCATAACTCAAAAACTTACTCAAACTGGATCAAAGACTTAAATATAAAACCTAAAATTATAAAGATCATGGAGGAAAAAACAGGGACAATGCTAGGGGTGCTAATATATGGCATAAATAGGATACCAAACATAACTAAAAATGGACACCCAGAAGAAGATGAACTAGATAAATGGAGCCTCCTAAAACTTAAACACTTAGGCTCAACAAAAGACTTCTCCAAAAGAGTAAAAAAGGGATTCTACAGATTGAGAAAATAATTTTTGGCTACGACATATCCAACAAAGGTGTGACGTCTAAAATCTATGGGAAAATACAACACCTCAACAACAGAAAGACAGACAAGCCAATTAAAAAATGGACAAAGAATACAGATACTTCACCAAAGAAGACATTCAGGCTAACAAACACATGAAGAAACGCTCACAATCATTAGCAATTAGAGAGATACAAATCAAAACTACAGTGAGACTTGATCTCACCCTGACATTACTGGCACTAATCAAAAAAAAAAAACAAACAAAAATAACAAATGTTGGTGAGACTGTGGGGGGATTGGAACTCTTATACACTGCTGGTGGGAATGTAAAATGGTACAACCACCTTGGAAAACAGTATGACGCTTCCTCAAAGAAGATAGAAACAGAAATACCATATGATTCAGCAATCCCACTCTTAGGTACATACCCTAAAGAAATAAGAGCCACGACGTGAATAGACATATGCACACCCATTTGCACTGTGGCTGTAATCACAATAGCAAAAAGGTAGAAACAACCTAAGCGTCCATCAACAGATGAATAGATTAACAAATTGTGGTACATACACACAATGGAATACTGTGCAATGATAATGAATAACCACGAATCCATGAAACATCTCTCAACATAGATGAATATCGAGGACATTATACTGAGTGAAATAAGTCAATCACAAAAGGACAAATATTGTATGAGGCCACTATTACAAAGTAACAACGGAAGTTTGCACACAGGAAAAACAAAATTCTTTAAGGTTACCAAGAATGGGAGTGGAAGGGAGGGAACATTACCAAATACATTGTAGACTTGTGTTAACATTGGTGAAGGGAAAGGCAATACACAATATGGGAGAAATCAGCACAACACAACCAAGGGTAGAGAGAACACTGAGAGCAATGCAGGAATAAAGGACAACCACAGTAACCTATAGCATAGACAATCCTGCAACAATTGTATTAACAAACAATAATTTACAAATGGATACAGAGATAGATACACCAAGAGGTGTGGGAGCACACCCACTGGCAGATACAGGTTTAGTGGTGGGTATTTCTAAAAAAAAAAAAAAAAAAAATTTTTTTTCTTTATTTCTAAGTACATGACTATAGCTGCTCATATACTAATGTGGACAACAGAACACACAAGGAGCACTGTGAGGGAAACCTCTTAGATGTAACCAAACACCTGACGGGATGAAGTCCCTAGGCTCAAAGCCAAAGAACCATAGACTCGGGGGACATCGACATCAACTGGCACAACATAGTTCATAAAGATAATGTTCTATCATCCTGCTTTGGTGCGTAGCATCTGGGGTCTCAAAAGCTTGTGAGCAGCCATCTAAGATAAAATTACTGGTTTCTTCCAGTCTAGACCAAAGGAGAGTGAAAAAAAGACAAAGACTCAAGGGAAAAATGAGTCCAAAGAACTAATGGACCACATGAACCACAGTTATACGACCCCGAGACCGGAGGAACTAGATGTTGCCCAGCTACCACTACCAACTGCTCTGACTTGGATTACAATGGAGGGTCCTGGACAGAGCAGGAAAAAAATGTCGAACAAAAGATCAAATGCACAAAAAAAGACCAGACGTACCGGTCTCACAGAGAATGGGTGAACCCTCAAGACTACAGCTCTAAAACACACTTCTGCCCTGGAACTGAAGCTGGAGACAACCTTCCAGCCAAACAACAGACAAGTCCATAAAATAAACAATAACACAGGAGAGGAACATGCTCCTTAGAACATTACAAGCAATCAAAAGGTCAATATTTGCCAAAAACCAAAGATAAAAAAGCAGGAAGGAGTAGAAAATCAGGACAAAAGGAAACAGAGAACCCAGAGCGGAAATGGGGATAGTGCTGACACATTGTGGGGAATGAAGCCAAGGCCATGTAACACATTAAGCGCAAACTATCGCATGGAAATTTAATTTGCTCTGTAAACTTTCAACTAATGCAAAATGAAAAAAAGAAACAACAACCTTTGGTTAGCTCTTGGGCAGGCTGGCTGGAGTCCCTTTCTTCAAGGCTAATGTTCAGGGTGGAGAAGCAGCGACCCGTTGGCAATGACTGCACAGCAGCCAGATACGGCATCCCACAAATATCCACCCCCCACCCCCTCCAATACTCACCCAAAGAGTCCTGTTGGGCATATTTCCACCACATGTGCCAAATAAAGGAGAACAGTAGAACCAGCTTCATCAGGTCATTGTTAAGTTTGGAGTTACCTTATATAATCGCTTAGTCCAGGACCCGGCTCTAGTATGCCTAAAGGAATTATCAGCACCTCTCCTCTGGCTAGTCATTCTCCACCTCCCAGAAGAGTTAAGGTCAGACTTCTCTAGGGCTGGTCTTTCTGTAGAAGCTCCTGGGTGGTACAAGCAGTTCAGGGCTCAGCTGCTAATGGAAAGACTGTGGTTCGAACCCACCCAGAAGCACCTCCAAAGAAAGACCTGCAGATATACTACCAAAAGGTCACACCCTTGAAAACCCTATGGAATACAGTTCTACTCTGCAATACCATGTCCACTCAATGTTTTTTTTTTTTTTTAATAATACTTTATTGTGTTTTCAGTAAAGTTTTACACAGCAGTGTAGGTTCCCATTCAATAATTTCTACACAAGTTGTTCACTGACATTGGTTACCTTCTTCACAATGTGTAAACATTCTCCTCATTTCTGTTCTGGTTGTTCCAGTTCCGTTAGTCTAGTTTCCTTGCCCCCTTACGTTCTCATCTTTGTTTCTCATAATTGTTGACTGTTAGGTCTCATATAGGTGATTTTCTAAAGCAGCACAGTGCTTATGAGTGATATTCATTATTTTTTGAGCCAGTTATTTAGCTACACAGTGACCTTAGGGGTTACTTTCAGTTCAAGGTTTGAAGAGTACACATCTCAGGGCAATAGTCTCAGGGAGACCCCCAGTCTCAACCAGTCCAGTAGGTCTGAGTTTTTTGTTTTTTTTTTTAAGGAATTTGAGGTTCTGGTCTACATTTTTCTCCCATTCTCTCAGGGTCCAACTGTTGTGGACCTGATTAGAATGGGTCAGTAGTGGTAGGCAGGCACCATCTAGTTCTTCTGGTCTCGGGGTAGATAAGGCCGTGGTTTCTGTAGACTATTTGTCCTATAGACAAGTTTCTTCTTGGAGCCTTTGGTTTCCTTCTTTCTCTTTTACTCCAGAAAAGCAGAGACCAAGAGCTGTATCTTAGATGTCGGCTAACAAGTTTTGTTGTTGTTGTTGTTGTTTTTTTATTGTGCTTTAAGTGAAAGTTTACAAATCAAGTCACTCTCTCATACAAAAATTTGTATACACTTTGCTATATACTCCTAGTTGCTCTCCCCGTAATGAGACAGCACACTCCTTCACTCTCTATTTTCGTGTCCATTCGCCCGGCCTCTGACCCCCTGTGCCCTCTCATCTCCCCTCCAGACGGGAGCTGCCCCACATAGTCTCATGTGTCTACTTGATCCAAGAAGCTCACTCTTCACCAATATCATTTTCTATCCCATAGTCCAGTCCAATCCCTGTCTGAAGAGTTGGGTTCGGGAATGGTTCCCGTCTTGGGCTAACAGAAGGTCTGGGGAACATAACCTCCAGCTTCCTTCTAGTCTCAGTCAGACCATTAAGTCTGGTCTTTTTACGAGAATTCACTCTCAAGCTTTTAAGACCCTAGACACTACTCACACCAAATTAGGGTGCAGAACATAACTTTATGAACTATATTACACCAATTGACTGAGATATCCCACAAGACTATGGTCCTAATCCTTTAAACGACGAGGGTTTTTTGTTTTCTTTTGGCCTTCCTTCACCTGCAGGGCCCGCTGTGTAAAATCCTGTGCTAGGCTTGGGGGAGGGATGGCTGGTATGTGCCAGCGTCTTTCTTGTTCATCAAAATAAGTCTGAGAAAAGAAACGTTAATAAGCCCTAAAACGATTCATGGAATTCTCCACTTGGACTCTGCAAGGACAATACCATTTCCCCTCCCCAATTTCCAGATAAGCCTTTGGCAGCTTGAGGTCACACTGAAGAGGAACTAAGGCTCAAAGCCAAGGCCAAGTTGTCTGAGGTCAGCTATCAAGTACCACATTTACTGGCTTATAAGACACACAAGTATGTGAGATGCAATTGTACATGGAAATGTCTGGAGAAAAGAATTTTAAGGTCAAAGGTAACACAATAGAGAAATTAAGAGAATAAAATGTGGGCTGCAACCCCGTTCCTGCCATCTATTAGCTGTGTGAACTTGGGCGAGTTATTTAATCTCTTGGAACCTTGGTTTCTCATCTATAAAATGGGGACAGTAACACCTACCTCATAGGAATGCTGTAAGGATGAAATGAGTTTATAGTTATGAATTGTGTCGAACAGCCCCTGGTACATACAAAAAAAAACCCAGTGCTGTGGAGTCGATTCCGACTCATAGTGACCCTGTGCTATATAAATATAGTTATTAAATAAAATGAATTTTAAAATACATGCATTGAATGTGATTTTTAAAGAGGTTTAAAAGAGAAACCATTTTGGTTATGTAAATACATTTCAGAGGAATCTAGCAGGAAGCAACAAGCCCAGGAAAAGACAAAATCACTAAAGCTAAGAACAAAAGACATCAGTGAATAGAGACATAAACAATTGCCACTGAGCTGGTTCCGACTCACAGCGACCCTATAGGACTGAGTAGAACTGCCCTGTAGAGGCATATAACCAAAAAAAAAAAACCAAAACCACTGCCGTCAAGTCAATTGCGACTCACACCAACCCTATAGGACAGAGTAGAACTGCCCCATAGAGTTTCCAACGAGCGCCTGGTGGATTTGAACTGCCGACCTTTATGGTTTGGAGCTGTAGCACTTAACCACTACGCCACCAGGGTTTCCACAGAGGCATATAGGGAATAACAGAATACGCCGGATTTGCTGGTAAATGAAGCCCTATTCCATACATACAATGCGTTAAAGCGAATACCAGGACTGCATTCCAGTGAATATAACAACTAAAAAAATAAGCCACAATACAAAAATACCGAAGAAGTTGTTCCTATTCAGTACCTGCAGCAAAGTGAATGTACCAGCAGACCACACAAAGCAGTAAAACCCACCCATGCTGGGATGTTTTGTGTTGCCATACTTCGCCACTAGAGGTCTCCCAAGGTCACCCGGTGAATTTGGGACCTTTAATTCAGAATTCCCAGTCTTTCTGGGACTCAGGCTGCAGGGTCCCTCAGTTCTAATATTTTAGAACCCCATCAAGCGACCAGCGGCCCCAGGCCCTCAGAGCCTAAATAAAAGGACTCTTCAACCCAGGGTGCCCAAGAGCCACACTTGCCACAATTTCCTTCCATTTACAACATGGGTACATTATAAAGGGAGCAGAGAAATTACAGGATGCATTTTTTAGAACAGGGAAAGGAGGTAAATGAGTCATATACCAGCAAAATGGATATTACCCCCTTTTTACAGATGAGGAAACTGAGGCTGAAAGGGATTAACCTACCCAGGATCATACTGCTTAGAGAATTCAGAGTCCGAATTCAAACCCAGGTGGCTCAGACCCTCGTCACATGTTACTACCCACCCCCATCCCAGACTGGGAGAAGAGACACACTCTCAGGGAAGGAGAGAACGACGTGACGGCTACTCCTCCCTCAAAGGCCAAGGTAACATCCCTCATGCCTTCCCAACAGGTCTAAGAGGTCTGCTTTCTTCACACACTGAGCCAGACTCTTGAGGACGGGGTTTGAGGACTTTCCTTGGTGGCATAATGGTTAAGCACTTGGCTGCTTACCAAAAGGTTGGTAGTTTGAACACAGCAGCTCCGCAGGAGAAAGACCTGGCAATCTGTTTCTATGGGGCTACTGCCAGTAGACCTACCCTGTCACATGAGTTGGAATCAGCTCCAAGGGCACCCAACAACCACCTTCCTAAGAGATCTTTCCTCCCCGCACCACCCCCCCAGAGCAGTAGAGTTGTTTTATTCATTCAGCAAGGGCTCCTAAGCCCCCCTTGGGAATTCTCATCAATCTGTCCTCAAATATGACTGGACCTGCTCCCCATCCTGGCCCCCCACTCCTTCTCCAATGCCCCCAATCTGTCTTTAATAAATGAGATCACTGTCCACTCAGTTGCTTTGCCAAAAACCTGAAACTCCCTGATTTCTCCTTCCTTCCTTCCCACATTCAGCCCATAATCAAACCCTGTCAGCTTTGGGACCAGAATCCCACTCAAGCCCCCCACCCCCCCGACTTGTCCCACTGCTCCTACCCTGGCTGAGGCCCCTCTATCTAGCCTCTGAAGTTTATCTGGACTACGTGATGTCTTTTTTTTTTCTTTTCATTTTTAAAAACTGGAGTATACCTAACATACAGGAAAAGGCAAGCATGTCAAGCATACAGCTCTATCAACTATAATAGCCTCTTATCTGTCTGCGCTGATTCTCCCGACCTGCCCCTTGACCATCCCCAACAGGGCAGCTTCAGGTTACTCTTTCCAAGTACTTCTAACCATGTCACTGCCCTGGTCAATACCCTCCAGTCACTTCAGAATATAGAAACAGAATACAAACAATCCTCCCTTTTGAGAAAGAAAATAAAAAAACAGATGTAAATCTGCCTTTAAGAAAAGGATTCAGTTTAGTTAAAGGGAAACTACAAAGTGTTTTGTTTATTCAGATGCTGGGCTGCAAAATGGATTGGTCCCAGCTAATGAGAAAGTAAATTTACAACCCAGCGAACAAAGAGCGCAGTTTAACTGAGAATGTAAGTTGTTGGTCAGCGTAAACATTTGATTAAATGTTAACCATTTTGTTGCTATCATTATTGAATCTGTTTCTCATTTTATTGCTTTGTCCATGGCCTGTAGTTGTTTTTTTTTAAATGATGAAGTTTATCCACTTCAAGTGAATAATAAGATCAGTTTTGGCAAATGTCTACAGTCGTGCAACCGCCACAACAATCAAGGTATAGAATATCTCCGTCTCCATCACCTCCAAAAATTCCCTCCTGGCCCTTTTTAGTCAAGGCTAGAATTTTATATGAATGGATCAGACGATATTTAGACTTTTCTTTCGATTTCTTTCAATTAGCATAACATTTTCAAGAATCATCTTTGTTACTGAGCGTATTAGTAGTTCCTTTTCACTGCTGAGTAGTATTCCATTGTATGGATATAACACAACTTGTTTGTCAGTTCACCAGTTAGTAAACATACCGGTTGCTTGTATTTTGGAGCTATTATGAATAAAGCTGCTAAGAACATTCACGTCCAAGTCTTTGTCTAGACATGTGCTTTGCTTCCTACCAAAAATGACAGATCTCTCTGTAGTGCTTCCTGCCATTTAATGCAAAAAATAAGTATTCTCTTGCTGTTTAGTTTACTACAGAAGCCTGTCTTTCCCATATGAAACATATATAAACATGAATATATATATACACACACATGTATGTACAAACATGATTTGTGAAACAGATTAGATACTCAAAGGAAGTCATAAAAGGGGACTAGTGTAGCAATTTTGTGTGTGTAACATTCCCTATTTGTGAAACATCAGTTAGTGCATGGCATGAGCATTTTGTCATTAATCCCTCACAACTGCCTTGGGAGGAAGTAGTGCTGTTATTCCCAGTTGGGAAACTGGACTCTGGGAGGGAAAGGGACCAGGTACACCCAGTGTCAGCACATGGCACGGCTGGGCTTGAAGGCTGCTCGACCACCAGTTCACTGCAGAGCCCACCTTGGGCCTCAGTCTCATGATTTACTCAGCATCACAGGTCTCTGAGAATCTTCTGGAAAGTCCTGACTTAAGATATTCTGCTCCCACTACTTCTGGCCAACATGGTGCCACAGACAAAAGCACCCCGCCATCCTCTACGGCAAAGACCCGAAAAACTAAGTAAAACAGGGACAAACGTCAGTTCTGGAACCCAAAGTGCCAAATTCAGCCAAACACGGAAGAAGATAAGAAACTGACATAGAACAGAGAGCAAGGAGAGATACGTGCAGAAGTCCCTTATCAGCTAACGCAGCACAGATTCACCACCTCAGACTCCTGTTGAAGATTGGCAGATAGGGAGCACGGAAAAGCAGCTTCACGGAGATCCCAGCAGGAGACAGAGCATCCGGTAATCAGTGGTACATGCTTTCCCACCCCCATCCTCTCCCCACTGCTCTACCTCTATACTTCCTCGCTGGCAGCGGTGGCTTGGCTGGCCAGGAAGCGCAGCATCCATGCTGCTTGGATTCGTCCCACCCACATCAGAGATCAGCAGACAGGGAGTATGGAAAAGCAGCTTCATGAAGTTCCCAGCAGGAGGCAGAGCGCCCCGGTAACCAGCAATATACGGTTTCCTAACCCCCACCTTCCTTCCCGGCCACCCCTTGGACTCCTTTGCTTCCCACTGGCCGCAGTCTCTTGGCCCGGAGGCAACTGCTTCAGCCTCAGCCTGCTTAGATTCACTCTGCCCACACTGGCCACCTCTCTGAGTGTCATTTGCCTGTTGCAGCTGTTGCTTTTTTCCATTTCTTTTGGTTTCTTTCATGCCTCCCATCACCTCCCCCTCCTTTGTCTCGAACACCTGGCTCCGTGTACCATCTTTGTTTCCTCTTGAAAGGCTATGAAGCACCACTCAACTGGGAAATCACTTCCCCAGTGTGCAACACCATGCTGGTGGAGTCCCCAGGGCTTTTTTTTTTTTTTGCTTTGTTTTGCTCTATTTTGTTTGTTTCCTTTTTCTTTTTGTGGCTTGGGAGCCCCTTCTGACAGGGCTGTACTGCGCAGCTTAGGAGCCACTCTGCCAATCTGCCCAGCCACATAGGTGGGATCCCTGGGGGCATTACTTTTTTGTTTTCTGTCTGTCTTTATTTCTCAGTTCCCATCTCCCTATACTTACCTTCTTTTCTTGTCTGTTGAATACCTAGCACTGTGTGACATCTCTAACCCCTCTAGCCAGGTAATACTGCGCAATCTGGGAACCACTTCCCCGGCCTTCACAGCCGCACTGGTGGGACCCCTGGGAGCTTTTTTTATTTTCCTTCCAAATTTTTACCTAGTTATTTTTGTTTGTTTGTTTTCCCTCTTTCATTTTCCCTTTTCGTTTTTCTCCATTTCTCAGTTGCTCATCTCTCCACTCCAATGGCAAGTTCCCTTAGCACTCTTTTTTTTGTTTGTTTTTGGCTTCTGTTTTTCTCTCCTCTGTCCTCTTTTCCATACCAATATTAGCTCCATACATCACAATCTCCCCCCTCTTTCCTGCCTACCTGCACTGTGTGCTAAACATCACGCCCCTGAGCAGCACAGTCACAGCCTACCAAAACCTGCCCAGCACTGATTTCCGGCCCATCCTGTCAGCCCTAGCACAAGCCACAGACAACCCATCCCAGGCCCTCCCCTTCAGCTGGACCTGCCCTGCTGTACTATAGCTGAGCGACTGGCCCTGCCCATTGGACAAGCAGGTCAAAAGAACCGTGACCACAGACAAGTAAACAACAAAGAAAGCACAGCCCGCCTGCTCAGACATAACCAAGTAAAACAAAAAAGCAGGATGAAACAAACAGAATTACAATCAGTAAATGAAAATAACTACTGAATGTCCCGAAGACAGCAGACAATATCAAAACATATAAAAAACAGAACAGGATGGTTCCAGCAGGTGTCCAAAATAAAACACCAGATGACTTTCCTGTAGAAGAAAAGGCACTAGAACTACCTGACAAGGAATTCAAATCTCTCATATTCAGAGCTATCCAAGAGTTGAAGCAAAAAGCAGACAAAAATTAGAGGAAAATAGACAAATTCATGGAAAAGGCAGACAAATTCAAGGAAGATACAGAAAAAAAAATGAAAGAATTCAGGAAAATAATACAGGAACAAAATGCCAAAATAAGTTCACAACTAAAAATCATACAAAAATAATAATTAGAAATCCAAAAGATAAACAACAAGATCTCAGAAATGGACAGCATCATAGAAGGGCTGAGGAGCAGGTTTCAAACAATGGAAGACAGCATAAGTAAAGCAGAAGACAAACACTTAGATATAACTGTTTGAGGAAAACTCAGGAAAAAGAATGAAGAAAAATGAATAAACCCTGAGAATTATGTGGGATACAATCAAAAGCAAAAATGTATAGTGATCAGAGTTCCAGAACAGAGAGAGAAAACAAAAAACACAGAGAGAACCACTGAAGAATTGCTGATAGAAAACTTCCCTAATATGAACAATGAAAACCTGACTAGTCAATAAGCACAACAGACCTCATATAGAACAGATCCCAAAAGAAAATCACCAAAGCATATCATAATCACACTTGCTAAAACCAAAGACGAAGAAAAATTCTGAGAGCAGCTCGAGGAAAACAAAAAGTTACATACAGAGGAGAAACAATAAGACTAAGCTTTCATTATTTGGCAAATACCACGCACGCAAGAAGGCAACGGGATGACATATATAAAACCTTGAAAGAAAAAAATAGTAAACCAAGAATAATATACCCTGCAAAACTCTCATTCAAATGTGATGTTGATATCAGGACATTACCAGATAAACAGAAATTAAGGAAATACGTAAAAACCAAACCAAACTTACAAGAATTATTAAAGGGAGTCCTTTGTTCTGAGAACAAACATCAGACCACAGCCTGAATCTAGGATGCAAGATTTTACCAGCCAGATACCAACCTAGTAAATGAACTCTCAAGGACTATACAGAACCAAAAGAATTACAACAGGGAGCCACAGAGGTTAATCTGTAAATGACAACAATGTCAGAACAATAAAAGAGGGAATAAACGGTGTAGGTATAGAGCTTTCTAATGGAGAGGAAGGCAAGGCGATACCAGGTAATAATAGACTGGTTCAGACCTAGGCAGATAAATTTCAAGGTAACCACAAAGAAAGTTAACAAACCTACTCACCAAAATAAAGAAGAAAAACATAAAGTCTCAAAACAAAATCCAGAAAAACAAAAGAAATGAAAAAGAAATCCATAAACAAAAAGAACTCAGCACAGGAGAGTAAGAGGAACAAAGAAAATGTTAGCACCACAATAAAAAGCACTACAAAATGACAGCAATAAACTCACACCTATCAATAATTACACTGAAAGTAAATGGCTTAAACACACACATAAAGAGACAGAGTGACAGCATGGATTAAAAAACAGGATCCATCAATATGCTGTCTACAAGAAACACACCTTAGAGACAAAGACGTAAATTTATTAAAAATCAAAGGATGGAAAAAAATATACAAAGCAAACAGCAATCAAAAAAGAGTAAGAGTGGCAAAACTAATCTCAGATAAAAAAAAACTTTAAGGCAAAATTCACCATAAAAGACAAGAAAGGACATTATATAACGATTGAAGGGACCATCCACCATGAAGACATAACATTAATAAATATCTATGCACTCAATGGCAGGATTCCAACATACATAAAACAAACTCTAACAGCACTGGAAAGAGAAATAGTTCCACAATAATACTAGAAGCCTTCAACACACCATTGTCAGTAAAGGACAGAACACCTAGAAAGAAACTCAACAAAGATACAGAAGAGCTAAAGGGTACAATCAGCCAATTTGACCTCACAGACATACATAGAACACACTCCATCCAACAGCTGCAAAGTACACATTCTTTTCCAACACACATGGAATGTTCTCCAGAACAGACCACGTCTTGGGCCACAGAGCAACCCTCAATAAAATCCAAAACACTGAGATAATACAAAGTATCTTCTCTGACCACAGCACCATCAAAGTAGAAATTAACAAAAGGAAAAGCAAGGAAAAAAAAAATCGATTAAATGGAAACTGAATAACACCTTGCTTTAAAAACCACTGGGTAACCGAAGAAATCAGAGATGGAATAAAAAAATTCCTAGAATCAAATAAGAATAAAAACACATCATACCAAAACCTTTGGGACACAGCAAAGGCAGTCCTCAGAGGACAATTAATAGTAGTAGATGCACACATCAAAAAAGAAGGGACTAAGTCACAGCATTAGCTACACAACTTGAAAATAGAAAAAGAACAGCAGAAGAAGCCCATAGCCGCCAGAAGAAAGGAAATAATAAAGATCAGAGCAGAAATAAATGAAATAGAGAATAGAAAAACAACAGAAAGAATCGACAAAACCAAACGTTGGTTCTTTGAAAGATCAACAAAAATCAAGAAGCCACCACTGGCCAAGCTGACAAAAGAAAAACAGAAGAGGATGCAAATAACTCAAATAAGAAATGAAACAGGGGACATTACAACAGACCCAACTGAAATAAAAAGGATCATAACAGAGTATTATGAAAAACTATACTCCAACGAATTTGAAAACCTAGAGGAAATGGACAAATTTCTAGAAACACACTACCTACCCAAACTAACACAGAATGACGTTGAAAATCTGAACAGACCCATAACAAAAGAAGAGACTGAAAAAATAATTTTAAAAACTCCTAACAAAAAAAGCCCTGGCCCAGATGGCTTCACTGGAGAATTCCACCAAACATTCAGAGAACAGGTTACACCAGTACTACTCGAACTATTTCAGAACATAGAAAAGGAAGCGATACTTCCAAAATCAGGCAAACACACCACAGAAAAAGAAAATTACAGACCAATATCTCTCATGAATACAGATGCAAAAATTCTCAACAAAATTCTAGCCAATAGAATTCAGCAGCATATCAAAAAAATACTACCCTGACCAAGTAGGGTTTGTACCAGGTATGCAAAGATGGTTCAACATTAGAAACTCAATCAACATAATCCACCACATAAATAAAAGGAAATGAATCACATGTTCATTTCAATTGATGCCAAAAAGGCATTCGACAAAGTCCAACACCCATTCCTGATAAAAACTCTCAGTAAAATAGGTGTAGAAGGGAAATTTCTCAACATGTTAAAAGGTATCTATGCAAAACCAAAAAAAAAAAAAAATTTTTTTTTTTTTATGCAAAACCAACAGCCAACATCATTCTTAATGGAGAGAGGCTAAAAACATCCCCCTTGAGAACAGGAACAAGACAAGGATACCTTTTATCACCACTCCTACTTAACATTGTGCTGGAAGTACTGGCTACAGCAATAAGGCAAGAAAAAGAAATAAAGCATATTGATATTCATAAGGAAGAAGTTAAACTGTCCCTATTTGCAGACCATCTGATACTATACATAGAAAACCCAAAAGACTCCACAAGAAAACTACTGGAACTAATAGGTTCAGCAGCATGGCAGGATACAAGATAAACATACAAAAATCAGCTGGATTCCTATGCACCAATAGAACGATGAAAAGGAAATGAGGAAAACAATACCATTTAGAATAGCTCCTAAAAAAATAAAATACTTGGGAATAAATCTAACCAGGGATGTAGAAGACCTATATAAAGAAAACTACAAAACACTACTGCAAGAAATCAAAAGAGATCTACATAAATGGAAAACACACCATGCTCAATATTGTGAAAATGACAATTCTACCCAAAGCAATTCATAAATACAATGCAGTCCTGATCCAAATACCAACAACATTCTTTAAAAAGATGGAAAAATTATCATTAATTTTATATGGAAAGGGAAGAAGCCCTGGATAAGTAAAGCACTACTGAAGAAGAATAAAGTAGGACTCACGCTACCTGACCTCAGAACCTACTATACAGCTATGGTAGTCAAAACCACCTGGTACTGGTACAGTGACAGATACATTGACCAATGGAACAGAATTGAGAACCCAGATGAAAATCCATCCACCTACAGTCAACTGATCTTCAGCAAGGGCCCAAAGGCCATCAAATGGGGAAAACACAGTGTTTTTAACAAATGGTGCTGGCAAAACTGAATGTCCATCTGCAAAAAAATGAAACAGAACTCTTACCTCACACCATATACAAAAACTAACTCAAAATAGATCAAAGACCTAAATATAAAGCCAGAAACTATGAAATTCATAGAAGAAAAAACAGGATCAATGCTAAAGGCCCTAATACATAGCATTAACAGGATACAAACACCAGAAGATAAGCTAGATGACTGGAATCTTCTAAAAATTAAACACATGTGCTCATCAAAAGATTTCACCAAAGGAGTAAAAAGAGAACCTACAGACTGGGAAAAAAAATTTGGTTATTACAAATCAGACAAAGGTCTAATCTCTAAAATCTACTAGAAAATCCAACACCTCTACAACAAAAAGACAAATAATCCAATTTAAAAATGGGCAAAAGAAATGAACACACACTTCACCAAAAAAGACACTCAGACAATCAACAGACACATGAGGAAATGCTCTTGATCACTAGCCATTAGAGAAATGCAAATCAAAACCACAATGAGATACCATCTCATCCCGGCATTACTGGCACAAATATAAAAAACAGGAAATAACAAATGTTGGAGAGGCTGCGGGGAGATTGGAACTCTTATGCACTGCAAATGGGAATGTAAAATGATACAACCATTTTGGAAAACAATATGGCGCTTCCTTAGAAAGCTACAAATAGAAATACCATATGATTCAGCAATCCTACTCCTAGGAATATATCCTAGGGAAATAAGAGTCGTCACATGAATAGACATATGCACACCCATGTTCACTGCAGCATTGTTCACAATAGCAAAAAGATGGAAACAACCTAGACGCCCATCAACAGATGAATGGATAATCAAACTGTGGTACATACACACAATGGAGTATTATGCAACCATAAAGAACAATGATGAATCTGTGAAACATCTCATTACATGGATGAATCTGGGAGATGTTATGCTGAGTGAAATAAGAGACAAATATTGTATGAGACCATTACTGTAAAAACTCATGAGAAAGTTTACACACAAGAAGAAACATCTTTCATGGTTACAAGGGAGGGAAAGGGTGGGGATAGAAAAACACTAAGTAGACAATAGATAAGTAGTAACTTTGGAGAAGGGTAAGACAGTACACAATACTGGGGAAGCCAGTACAACTTGTAGAAGGCAAGGTCATGGAAGCTCCATAGACATATCCAAACTCCCTGAGGGACCAAATTGCTGGGCCAAGGGTTGTAGGGACCATGGTCTTGGGAAACATCTAGCTCAATTGGCATAACATAGTTTATAAAGAAAATGTTCTACATTCTATTTTGGTGAGTAGCATCTGGGGTCTTAAAAGCCTGTGAGCGGCCATCTAGGGTACTTCACTGGTCTCACCCCTTCTGGAGTAAGGGAGAATGAAGGAAACTAAAGATACAAGGAAAGATCAGTCCAAAGGACTAATGGACCACATCTACCGTGGCCTCCACCAGACTGAGTCCAGTAAAACCACATGGAGCCTGGCTACCACCACTGACTACTTTGGCAGGGATCACAATAGAGGGTCCAGGACAGAGCTGGGGAAAAATGTAGAACAAAATTCTAACTCAAAAAGAAAGACCAGACTTGCTGGCCTGACAGACTGGAGAAACCCTGAGAGTATGGCCCCAGGACACCGTTTCAGCTCAGTAATGAAGTCACTTCTGAGGTTCACCCCTCAGCCAAAGGTTTCACAGGCCCATAAAACACAATGAGACTAAAGGGGCACAGCAGATCAGGGGCAAGGATTAAAAGGCAGGAAGGAACAGGAAAGTTTGTAATAGGGAACCCAAGGTTGAGGAGGGAGAGTGTTCATATGGCATGGGGTTGTTAAACAATGTTATAAAACAGTATGTGTACTGTTTAAGGAAAAACTAGTCTGTTCTGTAAACTTTCATCTAAAGTACAATAAAAAGATATTCTGCTCCCACAAATAATCACAATGTCTAAGAAACGCCCAAATTTCTTCCAACCACAGCAGAGGATCAGGACAAAAAACATGGCAAGGAAACCAGGTAGGGAGCATTGTTATCTTACTGGTGGCCACCACACTCCTCTGAAGTTTGTCTGGGTTTAGGAACTACCTTGAGAGACTAACCTGTGAGTAACCGATGAAACAAATACAACAAAAGCAGCCATGAAATGGTTCTCTCCGTAGGAGGCTGAGGGAGCAATCTGTTCTGCTCCAGAAAGGAAGGAGTTAAGGGGTGAGGAGAGGAGGGCCTCAAGGGAGGATGGGGAGGGAGGGGAGATCAGAGTCAGGAGTAGGAGATGAAAGGCTAGGTGCTGTCAGGGATGAAGGGCCTAGACAAACCCTCCAGTGACTGGGGCACCAAAAGGTGCCCATGGATGGAGATGTAAAGGTTGAAGTCGTCTGTGTTTTTGTGAAATATCCATTTCCCAGACCCTCCCGTGATAAATGGTTTCCTTCACTTGTGTTAGCCAGGTTTGGTGGGGGAGAGCAGGGTAGAGAAGGGACGCTAGGAGGGAGGAAGGGAAGAGTGGGTTTGATTTGTGAGCTCGGGTTGTGCACAACCAAGGCATGCTTGTAGGCAAGCAGGCGGCAGAGCCAGAGAGGTCAGAGAATGTGGGCTCCAGGAATCTGCAGGCATTTTGGGAATGGCTTGGGGCCTTCCCAGGGTACAGGATGCAATTTCACCTGGTCTTATCAAAACCAGGAAAACAAGGCTGACACGGAACACCTGGGTAAGTGCAGAACGACTATGCACAGCAGCCAGAAGAACTCCTTTAGAGGCATGGCAGTTGGTATGGGGTTAGAAGCATGGGCTTGGGAGTCAGGCTGCCAGAGTTTCAAATCCTATCTCCTACTAGAGATGTAAAGGGACATTTTGTGATGATAAAAGGATCAATCCATCATGAAGATAAAACAATTATAAACATATACGCATCTAAAAAAAAACCAATCCCAGTGCCGCAGAGTCGATTTAGACTCATAGCAACCCTATAGGACAGAGTAGAACTGTCCCACAGTGTTTCCAAGAAGCAGCTGGTGGATTCAAGCTGCCAATATTTTGGTAAGAAGTCAAGCTCTTAACCAAGGAGACATCAAAATACATAAACCAAAAACAGAAAGAAATGGACAATTTAACGATAAGTTGGACAATTTTACAGTAAGTCAGGTTTCAATACCCCATTTTCAATAATAAATAGAACTAGGCAGAAGATCAACAAGGAAATAAAAGGCTTGAACACTATAAATCAACTAGGCTTAACAAACATCTATAGAATACTCCACCCAAAAACAGAATATATATTCTTCTCAGGCGTACTTCTCCAGGATAGACTACACGCTAGGCTATTAAAAAAAAAACCAAACCCATTGCCATCTAGCAACCCCATAGGACAGAGCAGAACTGCTCCCTATAGTTTCCAGGGAGTTCCTGGTGGATTCGAACTGCTGACCTTTAGGTTAACAGCCATAGCACTTAACCACTACACCACGAGAGTTTCCAGGATAAAAAATAAACCTCAATTAAAAGGACTGAAATAACCAAAGTATGTTCTCTGACCACAATGGAATAAAAAGAGAAGTCAATAACAGAAAGAAATTTGGGAAACTCACAAATACGTGGATATTATATACCAAAAACCAAATCCACTGCCGTCGAACCGATTTTGACTCATAAGGACCCTATAGGACAGAGTGGAACTGCCCCACAGGGTTTCCAAGGAGTGGCTGGTGGTTTTGAACTGCTGACCTTTTGATTAGCAGCCAAGGCCTTCACCACTGCGTTACCACATGCCTAAATAACAAATGGGCCAAAGAAAAAAGCACAAGTGAAATTAGAAAATACTTTGAGATGAATGAAAATGAAAATATACCAAAACTTATGTGATGCAGCTAAAGCAGGGCTTAGAGGGGAATTTAGAGCTGTAAAATGCCTGTATTAGAAAGGCAGAAAAATCTCAACTCACTAATATAACCTTCCACCTTAACATACTGGAAAAAGAAGAGCAAAATAAATCTAAAGCGAGTAGAAGGAAGGAAATAATAAAAATCAGAGTGGAAATAATGAAATAGAGAATAGAAAAATAGTGAAGATTAATGAAACCAAAAGTTGGTTCTTTGAAAATATTAACAAGATTAACAAAACTTTAGCTCGAATGACAAAGAAAAAAGAGAGAAGACTCTAACTACTAGAATCAGAAATGAAAGAGGAGACCTTATAGAAAAATACTGACCTTATAGAAGTAAGATTTCTCCCAGTGATTAGCTATGTAACCTTTGGCAGGTTACTTACCCTCTCTGTGCCTCCACTTTCTCTACTCTTTAAGAAGGTAGTATTTTTCTCAAAAGGTTATGAAGAGATTAAATAAAAGGATATATATCAAGAGCCTAGTCAAGCACTGAGTTGGGGCCCAATTAATCATCACCATTTATTCAGTTCCTTTCCCTCTCCCTCCACATCCAATCCTTCAGCCCATCTCCTTTGAGCAAATGGCTAGGCACTCAACTACTAACCTAAATGTTGGTGGTTTGAACCAACCCAGAAGCACCTTGGAAGACAGGCCTGGCAAGCTGCTTCCAAAAGGTCAGAGCCTTAAAAATTCTATGGAGCAATGCTACTCTGCATACATGGGGTTGACATGAGTTAGAATTGAATAGACGTACGACTAACAATAAAAAAAAAACAAAAAACAATAACAACCTTAAAAATATATTCTAAAACCAACCACTTACCTCCCCCACTACTACCTCTAGTTAGTCCAAGTCACCATAACCTCTCCCTTGGGTTTCCATAATAGCCTCCTAACGGCTGCTATTCTTGTCCTCATAGTCTATTCTCTATATAGCTGCCACAGTGATGCTTTTAAAATGCAGTTACACTTATTATGTCTCCATTCTCCAGCTCAAAACTCTCCAATGACTTCCCATCACTAGTGGCATAAAATACAAACTCTTTTACATGGCCTACAAGGCCATGTATAATCTGGCCTCATGCAGCATTCTCCCCTTTGCTTGCAGAACTCCAGCCACACTGTTCTCCTTAGTATTACTAACACTTGCCCAGCTCATGTCTGTCTCGGGGTCTTTGTTCTTGCTGCTTCCTCTGCCTGTAAGCATCTCCCCCACCCATGCATGGCTGAAGCTTCCCATTTATTAAAGACTCTATTTGATGTCACCTCCTGAGAAAGCGCTTCTCCAACCTACTTATTTAAAGTAGCTCTCTATCTCATTGTTGTGGCTGTCCAGCTGGCTCCTGCCTCATGTTGACTCCATGGACAATGGAATAAAATGCTGCCCAGTCCTGCACCATCTCCATGATCCATTGCCGACTGGACCATGGTGACCCATAGGGTTTCATTGGCTGATTTTTGGAAGTAGATAGGCCTTTCTTTCTAGTCCTTCCTAATCTGGAAGCTCTGCCGAAGCCTATTCAGCATCACGCAGGAGACCCGGGTTTGAGCTGGAATCAAACCTAGGTCTCCTGCGTGGAGGGTGAGAATTCAACCACTGAACTACCAATGTCACCATTCTATCTTCTTACCATACTTTATTCTTCTCCCTAGAACCTAACCCTTATTTTTATGTTTATTATCTGTCTCTCTTCATTAGAACTAAGTTGCACGAGGCAAGGGCTTTGCTTTGTATACTGCTTTACCTCCAGCACCTAGATGAGAGCCTAGCACGCAGAATGTGCTCAAAAAGTATTTGTTGAAACAGAAGAGAAAGCTCAGGAATAGATCCACAGACAAATGGGGCTTTGTATTTGGTGGAAGAGAAAGGTGGCATCTCAAACCAGTGGAAGAAGTAGACTACTCAACAAAGGGTTTGGGAGCAACTGAAAAGTAATCTGGGAGAAAAAAAAATTAAGCTAAAGATGGTGGATTTATCACAGGCATGTAACTTGGCTCCTTCCTGAAACACCACTAAAACACCATAGAGGGATCTTTCCAAAGGCATGGACCCACAGGAGAGGAGAAAGGAGGACGGGATCTCAACCACATTTTGGAACTAGTGAGGAAATGGGCAAGCAATAACAGAATTAGCAAAACTAAGAAAGCTAAATTCAAGCGAGCAATGAGAAAAGGTGAAAATTTAACTCAATTTATACTGCAGAATTCTTAAAACACTCAGGAATGAGCGGTACCTCTAGAAAAAGACTCAAAAGTAAGGTGAAGGAAGACTAGTAGAAGGCTAAGAAGCAGCTTTAAGAAAAGCAGTGGACTCCTAGATCCCTTTCCCAGGATATGCACCGTGAATGGCTGTCCCACCCAAATCCTGGTGGAAAACCAGAAGTTTGTTTTTAGGAGAGGATAAAATTGGAGGTCCCTAGACAGGTAGACATAGAACACAAGAGAGAACTGTTGAGGATGTCCAGACCCTCAGCCCTCTTCCTCCACTCAGCTCCAGAAACCCTGCCAGAGAGGCACTGTTGTTGTTGGGTGCCATCCAGTCGATTCCAACTCATAGCAACCACATGTGACAGAGTACAACTGCCCCATAGGGTTTCCTAGGCTATAATCTTTACAGAAGCAGATTGCCACATCTTTCTCCCAGAGCCACTGGGTGGCTTCAAACAGGCAACCTTTCAGTTAGCAGTCAAGCACTTAATCATTGCACTCTCAGGTCTCCTTCCAGAGAGGCATGAAGCTCATAGTACTAAATGGTGAGACCTCCCCCACCCTCCACCTCCTCTCAGCACCAGAGCTCCCAACACAATGGATAAAAATAGACTCCAATAAAGTATATCAGCAAAAAAAATCCAGTTCATGGAGGATAATCGAAGATTCTAGACATTTCTAGAGAAGAAAAAACAGTATATAAAGATCAAGAATCAAAATAGCTTGGGACTTCACACATGCAATACTGAAAGCTGAGAGACTATAGGGCAGTGCCTTCAAAATCTGAAGAAAAATTATTTCCAACCTAAATTCTCATACATTGCTGATGGGAGTACAAATTCTGGGATTTTATCCTACGAATTCTATCTATACGATTATAAGAAATGCTATCTGGAAATTTACAACCTATAGTACGGTTGTACTCATGTGAAATGATATATGTACAAGGTTACTCTGTACAGCATCGTTTGTGATAGCAAGACTGGAATCAACCCAAATGACAATAGAGGAGAGAACGTAAGATAATGTGGTACTTCCACACAAGGAAATACGACGCAGCTCCTATGAAGAACGAGGAAGCTTTTCGTGGATGAACAGAGAAAGATCTCCAGATAGACTGTGAACTGAAAAAGGCAAGGTACAGAACAGAATGCAGCAAGTATCATTCACTCATTGACCTCTTTCAAAGTTTTATTTTAATGTCAAAGGAAAGGGAAAGAAATTTCATCTTCCAAAGGGCCAGAGAGGATGAGTTAAACCATATCTTCTAAAGGGGTAAGGCTTAATCTTCGCCAAGATATTCATCCTACAGTCAAAGGCACATCCAGGTTCTGTGGGACCCAAAACTTACATAATTTTTGGAGTCCTCATAAAGAAAAAGAATGTAAAATTAAATATACAGAATTTCGCACAAATATAGTTGTTCAAAATGAGAAAAGAAATGACAGCAATCAAAAATTTGTTACGGCTAACAAATATCATAAGCATCACAAAATTCAGAAAAATAACACAGTAGTTTTATTCATTAACTGCCTAAAACATTTCTATACATAATTTTTCCTACTTTCTGGGCATTCGCTTTGATTGCCCTCCACATGACGATGCTTTAGTAATATAATTTTACATAGGAAAAATAAAAATAATTCAGTCTTTCTAACATGGTACATTTATAATTGTATACGGTGCACTATCAAGACTTCTGTGTTTAAAAAGTCTGGGTAAGAAATGAGTCTCCCACTCCCACTTTTACAAATCTTATTATTCTTGGAAGAATTTTCCACAGACTAGCTTCTGACTGCAGCCATTTCCAACGTCATTTCTCTTCCTTCGCTGATGCACCTCTGGTGCAGATGCTAGAGGACAACTTTATAAACCCAAATGGAATGTATTCCCAGCTCAGCTCTTACCAAACCAAACCTGTTGCCGTCGAGTAAATTTCGTCTCATAGCAACCATACAGGACAGATTAGAGCTGCCCCATAGGATTTACTGAAGCAGACTGCCACATCTTTCTCCTATGACACGGTCGGTGGGTTCGAACTGCTGACCTTTTGGTTAGCAGCCAGGCACTTTAACCACTGAGCCACGAGGACCCCCTTCTCAGCCCTTAGCCAGATAGAAAAAATGTTCCTGGCCGTTACAAAGGTCACTTAACAGGATGGGGGTACAGGGAGGAGCGAAAGTCACAGTGGAATAAGACAGTGGTCTTAAGTGATTACGATTAAAATTTCTTAATTATGCAAATAAAAAAAAATATGACCCTTGCCCCCAGGACCTTGGAAGAGACCCAGGCAAGTAAGGGTTCATAAAGATCAAGCTTCATTAGCTTCAGGGAGGAGAATCTATCTCTACCTACAGAATTTCAAAGGTCTTTCCTTCCCAGGGCCCAAACCTGTCTTTTTCTCCTCTAGACTCATACCCTCCTTGAGGCATACCATGAAAACTAGTATAAGAACTTAATGCCTTGGAATAGGCATCACGAAAAGAAAGGTATGATGAAGGAAAGATCAGAAGAAATGCTAAGCAATTCAGAAAAAAAAGCTATTGGTATTCTTACCTCACACTGTAAACTTTTACTTCCAGTAAAGAGTTAAGTACTAAAAATTAAGCCATTTAGAAACAAAATAAAAAAGAATATGTAGGTGAATACCTATCTGACCACTGGCTAGGTAGGATGTTCCTTCTGAGCCTAAAAGCAAAGGACAACGTTACAAAGAGTGATAATCTGATCAAATGAAAATTTTAAACCTCAAAAGACAAAAACAAAAGGCTTAGAAAAATGTAAGGCATGAGATAGTCAGGGCGGGGGGAACTACTAGCAACAACTATGACAAACAAGAGTTAAACATTTTTATTATTAAAAAGAGCTAGCAAAACAACTGGGGCAAAGGACTTGAATAGACATTTCACCAAAGAGGGTATACGAGTGGCCAAGAAACGCATGTAAAGATGCTCAACATCATCACAAACAAAACAAATCCAGCTGATTCCTACTCATGGCGACCCCGTGTGTTTCGAAGTAGAATGGGACAGGATTTTCAATGGCTGTGACCTTCTGGAAGTAGAATAACAGGTCTTCCTTCCGAGGCACCTCTGAGTGTATTCGAACCACCAACCTCTGTTCGTAGCCAAGCACTCGACCAGACCATTTGTGCCACCCAGGGACTCCTCACTAGTGATTTAACCAGTGCCATTGAGTTGATTCCATCACATAATGACCATATAGGACACAACAGAACTGCCCCGTAGGGTTTCCAAGGCTGTAATCTTTATAGAAGCAGGCTGCCACATCTTTCTCCAGAGGAGCAGCTGGTGGGTTCGCTGACCTTTCTGTCAGCAACCAGGTGATTAACCATTGGACCACCAGGGCTCCTCATTAGTCATCTACCAAACCAAACCCATTGCTCTCAAGTTGATTCTGATTCATAGCAACCCTATGGGACAGAGTAGAACTGCCTCATAGTGTTTCCAAGGAGTGGCTGGTAGATTAGAACTGGTGACCTTTTTGGTTAACGGCTGAGCTCTTAACCACTGTGCTACCAGGGCTCCGCATTAGTCATTTAGGGAGATGCAAACCAAAACCACAATGAGATACCATCTCACCCCCACCTGAATGGCTATGATCATAAACAGAAAATAACAAGTATTGCCAAGGATGTAGAGAAACTGGAACTTCCCATCCATTACTGGTGGGAATGCAAAACGGTACAGCCACTCTGGCAGTTCCTCAAATAGTTAAACATAGAACTACCAGATGACCCAGCACTCCCAATCCTAGGTATATACCCAAAAGGAATTGAGAGCAGGAATGCAAATAGAAACCTGTACAGCAATGCTGACTCCAGCATATAATAGCCAAAAGGTGCAAATGACGTAATTGTCCATCAGGAGATGAAAGGATAAACACAATGTGGTCCATCCATACAATGGGGTATTATTCTGCCTTGCCATAAAGAGAAATGAACTCCTGATATATGCCACAACATGGATGAACCCTGAAAATATGCTGAGTGAAATAAGCCAGTCAGGAAAGGACAAATACTGTACGATCCCATGTATATGAAACAGGCAAATGTATACAGACCAAAGTTCCCACGACTGGGAGGAAGAGGAAAGGGGGAGTTACTGCTGAGGGAGTGCTCAGTTTTGTTAATGGAGGTGGAATAATTTGAAAGACCATAGTGGCAATGGTTGCGTGACATGACGAACAATCAATGTCACTGAATTATACACGTAGAAATTGTTGAATTGGAAAATGTGTGTTTTATATATATATATTTATCTGAATTAAAAACAAAACCTTACAAATCAGAAAGGCCCCAAAAGATTTAAAAAAAAAAAAAAACAGAAAATTCAAAGGTGACAAATCTCTAATAATTATGAAATTGTAAGACATTCAATCTCCCTAATAATTTTCTTTTTTAAATGCAGACTAAAAGAATCACGGAATATTCCTCACCTAGCCAATAAGCAAAGATTAACACAAAATTGATAACATGAAGTGGCTGAGGACTGGGTACAATGAGCAGTCAAGCATTACAAATGCCCTCGTGGAGAATATTTCAGTAACCTGCTTTGAAAATATTCAGTCTTACTCTTTGTCTCAGTAATTCCACTTCAGAAAAACTATTTCAGGAAGTTCTCAGAATTACAAAGATATTTATGTAGAAAATGTTCATTTCAGCCCTGTTGAAAACTGGGGAGGGGGATGTATGTAGGAGAGTGAGAGGGAAGAGAAAAACACCTCTCTCTGGATGTCTCTGGACGCGTGTACATACGTGCATGCGTTCACATGAACACAGAGAAAGACGAGAAAGGATACCTGTCTTAGTTACCCAGGGCTGCTATAACAGAAATACCACAAGTGAGTGGCTTTAAGAAACAGAAATTAATTTTCTCACAGTTTAGGAGGCTAGAAGTCTGCATTCATGGTGCTGGCTCTAGGGGAAGTCTTTCTCCCTCTATTGGCTCTGGAGGAAAGTCCTTGTCTCTTCTGAGCTTTTCTGCTCCAGAGCGATCTTCATGCGACTTGGCATCTCTCTCTCCCGTCATCTCTCTTTCCCTTCTCTGCATCTCTTGCTTGCTTGTTTAATCTCTTGTATATCTCAAAAGAGATGGACCCAAAACTCACCCGACACTGATCCTATTCATTAACATAACAAAAGCAACCCATTCCCAAATGAGATTATAATCACAGGCATAATGGTTAGGATTTAAAACACCTATTTTGGGGGGACACAATTCAACACACAACACCTAACTGTTACCACTGCTAATGTCTGGAGGTGGGGATGAAGGGGAATATTACTCACTCTTTCCTTTATATGCCTCTGAATTGTTTAACTTGCCACAATTAACATGGAATACTGGCTTTTGTGATTAAAAAATACTCCATAAGGTACGAAAATCCCTACCTATAAAAAAGATGAAACCAACCAAAAGCAACTGGATTCCTGTCTAGCCTATCACCCCCACCCAATAAAAAAGAAATAAAAATACTGTTTAGTCATTAAATCTCCCAGGCCCCACATTAGCCAACTGACCCAGCTGGTTTCCATAGCCACGATTGGAAGCGCCAGTACCCAGCTGCTCACAGGTAGGAGATGAGAGTACCACAAAATCAAAAGGGATTTTTTTATCCCTAAATTAGAAGTAGAATGCCCACTATGTAAGATTAACTATGTCTGGGAGCCAGAGGACATGGAGAGGAAAGCCTGTGGCATCCCTACCTGCAGGTCACCACCTATACCCCCAGGGGAGTTAATCCACTGTAACTCAGGCCCTTCTCAAACACTGCTTTGATGCAAACTGTTTGCACAGGAAGAAAATCAGATAATCAAGCATACCTGCAATAAAGCTTAGCCTGGCAATTTAGGAAAGACACAGCATATACAACTTTTAGGTAATATTCCTCACCACTTAAACAAGCAAAATCAAAAAAGATAAACTCCAGTGTTGCCTAAACTGTGGACAGACATTGTGTGTGTGTATATACACATATACACACACACACACATACATATACACATATCTTATACCAGGAGCTCTGGCCGTGCAGTGGTTAAAGCGCTCAGCTGCTAACCAAAAGGTTCGAACCCGCTGCTTCACGGGAGAAAGATAATGACAGTTGGCTTCCTTTAAGATTACAGCCTCGGAAACCCTACAGGCAGTTCTACTCTGTCCTACAGGGTTGCTGAGTCAGAATCAACCCTACGGCGATGTATATGTATATCCCCCACTGCCACTGAGTTCCACTCTGACTCATAGTGACCCTACAGGACAGAGTAGAACTATGAGCCTGCCCAAGCCCCGGTGTTTTCAATTGCTTCATATGCCTGTGAAAGCTGGACAATGAATGAATAAGGAAGACCAAGGAAGAATCAGCACCTTTGAGTTGTGGTATTGGTGAAGAATATTGAATATACCACGGGCTGCCAAAAGAACGAACAAGTCTGTCTTAGAAGAAGTACAGCCAGAATGTTCCTTAGCAGCAAGAATGACAAGGCTTCGACTCACAAACTTTGGACATGTTATCAGGAGGGGCCAGTCCCTGGAGAAGGACATCATGCTTGGTAAAGTGGAAGGTCAGCAAAAAAGAGGAAGACCCTCAAGGAGATGGACTGACACAGTGGCTGCAACAATGGAGCTAAAGGATAACGACAACCATGAGGATGGCACAGGACTGGGCAGTGTTTTCTTCTGCTGTACGCAGAGTCACTACGAGTCAGAACTGCCTCCCCAGCACCTAACAACAATCTTTAAGGAAGCAGACCGTCACATCTTTCTCCCACAGAGCAGTTGATGGGTTTGAACCACCGATCTTTGGGTTAGCAACTGAGCCTGAGTGCTTAACCATTGAACCACCACGGCTCCTTTCGTGTGTGTATAAAAATAAAAAAACCAAACCCGTTGCTGTTGAGTCGATTCCAACTCGTAGCAATCCTACAGGACAGAGTAGAACTACTCCATAGGATATCCAAGGAGTACCTGGTGGATTTGAACTGCCGACCTTTTGGTTAGCAGCCATAGCGCTTAACCACTATGCAACCAGGGTTTCCATGTGTGTACACACACACAAACACACATATTTTCTACCTGTTGTGATCGTTAAGGTTGTGTGAAAATTTGGCTGGGCCATGATTCTCAACAGTTTGGCAGTTATGACCCAGTTTGGAGCCATATAGTGGTGCAATCACCTCCATGATGATATCTCATATAACGTGATAACTTCTATCATAGCATCTGTTGTGAGCAGTCAATTAGTTGAAAGGGAGTTTCCCTGGAGGTGTAGTCTGCATCCAATATGGACTTTCTGGCAAGACTCATGGGCTTTTGCTCGTTCTGGATCCTGCAGCTGGCTCCTGTCTGACCTCTTGGAAACCCTATGGGGGCAGTTCTTGAACAGAAACTTGAACTGGCAACCTGCCTGCCAATCTTGGGATTAATCAGTCTCTGCAGCCTATGAGCCAGAGCCCTGCTGTCTAACCTGCTGATCTTGGCTTCACCAGGCCCTGCAGCTACTGAGTCGGAAGAAGCCTCCAGCCTGACCCAGGGACTTGGGACTTTCCAGCCTCTACAACCATGTGAGCCATTTCCTTGACAGAAATCTATATATATACATATATTTATCCGCTTTACTAGTTTTGCTTCTCTAGATAACACAGCCTAAGATGCCTATTTATGTACATTTCATACCTATTTTATACATTGTTGTTATTGTTTTTTGTTATTGTTGGGAGCCATCGAAGTGTATTTCAACTCAAAGTGACCCCATGTGACAGACTAGAACTGCCTCATAGGGTTTTCTAGGCTGTAATCTTTGCAGAAGCAGATTGCCAGGTTTTTCTCTTGGGTGGGTTCACCGCCAGCCTTTTGGTTAGCAGTCAAGGGCTTAACCACTGGACCACCAGGTCTCCTTTGTTTTATATCTATACATGTATATCGGAAACCCTGGTGGCGTAGTGGTTAAGTGCTATGGCTGCTAACCAAAGGCTCAGCAGTTCGAATCCACCAGGCACTCCTTGGAAACTCTATGGGCAGTTCTACTCTGTCCTATAGGGTCGCTATAAGTCGGAATCAACTCAACAGCACTGGGTTTAGTTTTTTGGTTTTGGTTTAAAAAAAAAAAAAAAAAACTTAGTTTTTCACGGTAGAATGCCAAGAAACCCTTAGGATTATCATGTCCAAGACTCTCATTTTTCAGATGATGAAACTGGAGGTCAGATGAGTTTACCTGGCGCATGCCACACAGCTATTGGAGGCAGAGCTAAGACACCCAGATAATCGTATCTGCTCTTTTATAAGCATTACATTATTCACAAAGGGCTATCTCGGCTTAAAGGGGCTGAATGACTGTCTAATTACCCAGTTGTTACAGATTCAGTTGTGTCCTCCAAAAATGTGTTGTCCACTTGGCTAGGCCCTGAATCCCAATATTATGTGATTGTCCACCATTTTGTCATCTGATGTGATTTTCCTATACGTTGTAAATCCTGCCTCTATGATGTTAATGAGGCAGGATTAGAGATAGTTATGTTAATGAGACAGAACCCAATCTACAAGATAGGGTTGTATCTTGAGTCAATCTCTTTTGAGAAATAAAAGAAGAGCCAGGAGCAGGCATCCTCTGGACCTGGGGTCCCTATGTGGAGAAGCTCCCAGTCCAAAGGAAGACTGACGACAAAGACCTCCCCCTAGAACTGACAGAGAGAAAAGTCTTCCCTTGGAGTTGAAACCCTGAATTCAGATTTCTAGCCTCCTAAACTATGAGAGGAAACCCTGGTGGCGTAGTGGTTAAGTGCTACGGCTGCTAACCAAGAGGTCGGCAGTTCAAATCTGCCAGGCGCTCCTTGGAAACTCCATGGGGCAGTTCTACTCTGTCCTACAGGGTCGCTATGAGTTGGAATCGACTCGACAGCAGTGGGTTTGGTGTTTTGGTTTTAAACTATGAGAGAACAAGTCTGTCTTTGTTAAAGCCATCCACTTGTAGTATTTCTGTTATAGCAACACTCATTAACTAAGACACCAGTTAATAACTCTAAATCCCAAATCCCATGCCCCTTCCAGCACACCACACTGCTGCCCAAACCCTGATAATCTAGGTGGTTGCGTGTTTGACTCTGCCTTCCTGGCTGCCAAGTACAGTGCTTGACAATCAGTAAACCACTCAAAAATTGGTAGAACGAGTGAATATCCAACAACTTGGAGAAAGGTAAGCAAATTGTATTTGATCATAAAGATCCTGTAAGTCTCTTAACAAGTAAGATGTTAAGTGGAAATCTATATTACAGGAAAGGCAGAGATTCACAGACTTCGCAGGCCTGAAATAGGTTTCCATCCCTTAGGCCTCGATTACCCAGAGCTGCCCGACCAGGCCATTGCCTCCAACCTATTCCCAACTCTTCTCAGTCACCATCTCAGGAACCTGGAGGGGCTCTGCCTTCTTAACCATGGCCTTCCAGGCCCTGCCATCTGACTGAATCAGGCTGTCTCCTGAATGACTCATTCCCCCTGTCCTTTGCTGGGCTCTTCCCCCCACTCAACAGAAGCTCTTCTCCTTCTCATGGTAGGCTCCCAGTGAATGGTAGTTCCCTGTTTTCACATCTATTAACCCCAGGTAACCAAGGCAGCGGCTAACTACTGAAAACTAAATAACTAAAATGAAAATGGATTCACATGACATTCATTTGAAAACCAAAAAACTGTGATCACCGAGATCACTAGAAACTCACATGGAGCCCCCAATCCAGGAACCTCTGATTTGGGGTTTTCTGGTATGGAGGCTTATATGACCTGTCCAGTCCTTTTTCTGGCCTAAGGAGCCTTGAGTTCCTGGGGCTCCTTCTAAAACTGCCCCCTGGAGCAGCCACTTTAGGCTGAGCTTTGAAGGCCACATTTAGCACTCTGCCCCCTCCTAGCTCCACCCCAGACCTTTCCACAGGAGACAGGACCCTAGGTTCACTATCAAGCAAGTCCCTCCTTCTCTCAAGGATCCAGTTTCTTCATATGTTAAAAAAAAAAGGGGGGGGGTGGCAGAATTGGATGACAGAAAATCAACGATGATAAAAACATCTCCCCAGTTGCTAAAGGTTTTCCCATTAAAGTTCTCATCAGATACGTTCAAAACCTGTTCTAGCTGGAACATTGTAAGCTCTCATTATAAATAACCTTGGTCATCCTTCTAGGTTAGCACAGACTTACCTCATTAGGAGATCCCACTGCACAGATGTACCAGAGTTGCTTAAACCAGTCAGCTCCCTACGAGGGGCATATCGTTATTGGCAATTTTCCACCAGAATGAACAGTGCTGTGAAAAAAAATCTTGTATAAGTATTTATCTTTGCTGTCTGGTTATTTCTTTAGATTCCTAGACGTGAAATTACTAGCTTAGAGAATGAATACATTTTAAACTCTCTACTTGTTTGCTGAGAAACTTTATGGGGTAATTCTGAAACCCTAACTGTATTTCAGCTTTACCTGGGGAATTTGTTTACACACCACCATCCTTCCACCCCACCCACCAGGTTCCCCTCCAGGAAGTCTGGGGAGGGGCCCCTGAAGCTGGTTTGTAATCCAGCTCCCAGGTGGCAGTGGCTCTGCTGCAAGGCTGAGCAAAGGAGTCTCCCTTACATTTACCCCAACGCACTTCACCTAGCACAATACTTGGGAAGCACTGGCCTGAGAGACCGCCGCTGGCCGAATCTGTGGGTTGGTCTCTAGGTTCCAGCCACAGATCCCCAATGGCTTCCCCCAAATGGGCCAAGTCAAGCGCACATGGACTCCAGTACAACGCCTGGCACAGAATTCAAGCTCAGCAGCCGGTGAAGGAGTAACGGCGTCAGGCTCACCAGCTGCGCCTCTACCTTCCCGTTTAGGCCTCCCCTTCTGAAAGCCCCTGCCTCACACTTGCTGTGACCCTAGTGGCCAGGGACCAGTTGGTTTTACCTTTCTTACCTAAGGCTCCCAGAGCTTTCCTTTTTTTAACTCGAAAGAAATTCTTACCACTCTGCTAAGAAATTGTTGCTTTCACTCTGGGCCTTAGTTTCCCAATTTGTAAAATAGAGACTGCTGGACAGTGTCAGTGATACTTGGCTGCTACGTGAAAAGTGTGGCCAAATAGGTTCTAAGAGTTCGCAGGGACGTCTGGCTTCCACGGGAGTCCAGGTGTCCCTTAACAGTTATTTAATCAGTGTTCTGATTGGCTTAGGGTCCGTTTGGAGGTAACTAAATTTTGGTTCCCAGAGTTCTCCATCGCTAAAGTGCCATTAACACCAAATGTCATTTTCAAGCTGTTGATT
This sequence comes from Loxodonta africana, assembly GCF_030014295.1. NCBI lineage: Eukaryota > Metazoa > Chordata > Mammalia > Proboscidea > Elephantidae > Loxodonta > Loxodonta africana. Next base: position 35,770,062 of record NC_087365.1, read on the forward strand.
TCCAAGCTCAAGGGCCCAAGATGTCTGGGCCCAAACTGAGGCCCAGAAAAGGCTTTGCCCCGTTTGAGTTAGATTTATGGGGGCAGTCTTACCTGGGGGGGAGGGGCGGGGGAGGAGTCAACAAGTATCTCACCGTATGTGGTATAGGGAACTGAGAGAGGGCAGGGGGTGGGGAAGGCCAAGGGAAACGTCCGGGAGTTGGGCGTTATGGGCAGAGGAGGAAAAAGAAGCCAGCCAGGGCCGCTGGGAGATGCTAGACTGATCCATCTGCCTCCTTCAAGGACCCGTCACAATGGGGCTCAGGGCTCGGCTGTTAGACCTGGGCTGTATCACACTCGTTGGCTGTGTGACAAAGGACAAATCAAGCAACCTTTCTGCGGCTCCCCGGTGAGGCAGAGATTTACAGAGACAAGCACCACCCCATAACTCGAGGATTGAATAGGAGATGCTATACACGAAGTACTGTACCTCCCTTAGGGCCATTGCGTTAAAAACACTCAACAAGGGGCCACTGCGTTAAAAACATTCAAGCGTTGGCTGGTACTACCTCAGGCCGCCCTCTGCGTGCTAGACCCTGGGCTAGGTGCTTAGGGGTTACGTCCCGCCACAGCCTTTCTTCCTGGCCCTATGGGCCCCTGAAGGCAGAAATGGCATTTCACTCTGCACCTAGTCCTCTACGCTGGGTATAAATCACAAGCTCACACGGCCTCAGTTTCCTCTAAGCGCAATGGGAACAGTAATACAGCCCACAGGAGATCCTGACAGTAGGAGCGAACTCACAAACGTCGGGATTTGCCTTATTTCTCCCCTCAGCAAGCGCCCCTAACCGCAGCGCGGAGCACACAGTAGGCGCTCCGGAAATGCTTGGCGAAGAGAGGCGCGGGCCCACTTCCTGCCCCCGAGCCAAGTGTCCCGAGTCGGGCTCCCACTCCTCCTCGGTGGCCATGTGGCATTCCTGAGGGTGGGGGTCGGCGCAGGAAGATGGTGCCCTCGCGGCCCCGCCCCTCCGGGCGCGGTGGGCGGGGCGAAGCCCCTCGGCGCCGTCGGCCCGCCCCGGGGGGTGGGCGTAGCTCTCGGCGCTCCGCACAAAGTTTGTTTTCTCCCTCCGGGCGGGTGGGGGAGGGCGCCGCGAGCGTGCAGGGGAGGAGAGGGGATCTGACGTCAGGCCGCGAGGTGCTTTCCAGCCCGGAGCTGTCAGGCCGAGTGTCAGGCCGGGCAGGTACGCGGCGCGCTCTCCCGGGCCCCCAGCCCCCTGCCAGGCCGCCCGGACCGAGCCCGAGGCCTCGTGGATCGGAAAGCCGCTCGGAAAAGTCAGTGCAGGGCGCAGGGGAAGGAAGAGGGGAGCGCGGACAACTTGGAAAGTTTCTTTTTCTCGGCCGGGCGGGGGAGGGGGCGTCGTCCCGGCGTGTGCGATTGTGGGTGTGTGAGTTCGAGTGTGTTTGTGAATTCTGACTGCGCTGTGGGGGCGGGTGGGGACTGGCCCCCGGGGGAAGCTCGCTCGGAGCCATTTGGGGGGCCCGGTTCCCCGGAATCCCACCCCGGGAGAGGGCCGCCCTTTCCCCGGCCGGGGTGAGCGCGCGGGGGGCGGGTTTGTTTGGTTTCAAAAGTGCACGTTGCTAACCTCCGGCTGGGCCCCCCCGGCAGCCGCGTCGGGGAGGGGGCCGCAGAGAGTGACAGCTGGGTGGGGGCTGCGGGCACGGCCCGGAGCGGGGGCGCTGGGGAGCCCGCGCGAGTTCCCCTTTCCTTTGAAACAAAGGAAAGTCTGTCTGCGAGGCATCTGTCACTCCCAGGCGGGCCAAGGGAGCGGGGCGCGTGGGGCCGGCGACCTGGAGAAAGTTTGTGCGCGCCGGGACCCTCGGGCAGGCCAAGCGTGAGCCGAGCTTCCAACGAGGCCAGAGCGCAGTCCTCCGGGGTCGGGGGCGGCCAACATGGAGTCTGGGCGCAGGGCTGGGGGGCGGTGCGGAGGTGGGAGCCCAGCCCCTCCCCTCCCCCTCCGGGCCGAGTTCGGAGCACAAAGCCAAGCGCGCACGCTCGGCCGGCCCCGCGCCCCGAAGTCAGCCAGCGCGGAGCGCAGGGGAAGGGGGTGGGAACCAAACTTTTTCCTGCCCTGGGACAGACACGTGAGTTTTCTTTCTTCTAGAGCCCCCGCCCCGCCGGGGTTGCGGGCCCGCGAGGAAGCTCGGGCATGGGTCTGGCCAGGGGTGAGGGCCCGGGGGTGCTGGCGCCCCGAGCGCAGGCGGCTCCCCGCGGCCCCGGGAGCCATGTGCTCCGACTCCGACCGGGCGCGGGGGAGGCTGCGCGCTTTGTGTGAAGTGCTGGGAATGTGAGCGCGAGCGCGCCGCCCGCGGGAGTGTCGGGGCCCAGTCGGGGGAGTTGTCAGAAAGTTCATGCGGGAGTGGCTGCAGGCCGGCGTCGTGGGAGTGTGTAGGACGGTGCAGAGGGTGTTGTGCTGAGAGGGTGCTGCCTCAGGCCAGTGAGGGTAAGAACCGACCGCTAGTGCCATGACGTCTGGCGTTCTCTCTGTCCGAGAGATCGTGGGTGGGCAGGTTGGTTGAAGTTTGTGGGTGGGCGGATATCCAGGAATTGTGCTAGTTGCGTGGGGCACAGTTGTTCATGCGAGGTGTGGGGTTTGCAAGCTGTGTGTGTCGGTAAAAATAATGGGAGTTGCAGGGCTTCAGCGGTGGGTCAGTGAAAGTTCTCTGAAGCACTGTTTGTTACATTTGTTGAGGGGGTGTGTGTGTCTTGGTACGAGTGTGGGGTGTGTATGTGGGGACCTGCCTGGACTGTAGGCGGTCTGGGGTGCAGGACACCATGGTGGAGAGTTTGTGTAGACTGAGGGGTCATCCCCGCGGCCTGCCCGAGGAATCCTGCGGACTAGGACTTGGCTGGCGGCCAGGGTGGAATTTGTACAGATAACCTTGAGTAAACTTCTCACAGCCTGCCAGGGCTGCATCCTGGAGCCCAGATCCCAGCTGTCCTGGCCGCCTCTGAAAGCAGCCTGCTGTTTGTGCTCTCTGAGGAGTGGCACCTATAGCCAGCACCCATCTCACCTCCAGGTGGCCTAACTGGGAGGGTAGACCCTTCCCTCGAAAGTCTGGCCAGCCAGCCCAAAGATCTGGGCTCTGGCCCAAGTGGAGGAAACAAAACCTGGGAGATGCCAGAGTCTGTCTGGAGAGCTGTTAAAAGGCTGAGGAGGGAGGAGCCTGGAGATTCTAGCATTGCTGTGGCCTGGAACTTTTTCTTTTAAAATGTAAATGTATTTTGCTTGTGTGGACAGGAACTTTGTCAGGGGATGAACCGATGAGCTGGGTTGTCTAGCTTTCCTTATTTGACAGGTGAAGGGGGAGGCTTAAGCCCAGAGAAGGGAGAAGACTTGCCCAGGGTCACGCAGCCAAGTGGAGGGATGGTAGGGCAGGAACTAGGCGACAAAGGAGAATGCCTGGGAGACATCCAGTAGGGATGACTTGCAGAGTACACAGTAGGTTGTCAGTAAATGTTGCGTGGATTGTTGTAGGCCCATGGTGATATATAGAGTTTCCAGACTCCTTAGGAAACCTGGGAAGCAAAATGGTACAGACCCCAGCCTCTGGGGGCAAACTGGTTGGATCCAAATCCTACTTTATTATCATACCCTAGCAGTAGGATTTTTTTCTCTTTTAAAGAAAAACTTTATTGAGATAGAATTCACATACTATACAATTCACCCAAAGTGCATAATTCAGTGTTTTATAGTATATTCACAGATGTGTGCACCACAGTCGATTTTAGAACATTTTTCTTACCTCACAAAGAAACTCAGTACCTTTTTAGCTATTACGCCCTTATCTTCCCTTCCTCTGCAGCACCGCCCCCTCCCCAGCCCTAAGGAACCACTCATTTATTTCCTGTCCCTCTAGATTTCCCTATTCTAAACGTTCCTATAGTGAAATCATATAATACGTGGTCTTTTGTGACTGGCTTCTTTCACTTAGCATAATATTTTCAAGGTTCATCGATGCTGTAACGTGTACAGCACTTCATCCCATGTGTGTGAGAGAGAGAAAAAATAACTCCATTCCTTTTTATGGCCAAATAATATTCCATTATGTGGATATCCTGGCAACGCCGTGTGTATAGAGTAGAACTGCATTTAAGGTTTTCAAAGGCTGTGACTTTTTGGAAGCCGATTGTCAGGTCTTTCTTCCAAGGAACCTCTGGGTGGGTTTGAACTATAGACCTTTTTGTTAGCAATCAAGCATTTAACCTTATGCGACACCCACATCAGGCCACTGTGAATCAGAATCGCCTCAGCAGCAACTGGTTTGGGGTTTTTTGGTCATATGGCATTACCACATTTTGTATAGCCATTCATCAGTTGATGGACATTTGAATTATTTACACTTTTTGGCTATTATGAAGAATGTTGTTATGAACATTTGTGTACAGGGCTTTATGTGGATATACGTTTTCGTTTCTTTCATGTCTACACCTAGCAGTGGAATTGCTGGGTCGTATGGTAACTGTTTAACGGTGGTCGGATCTTGGACACTTTCTTAAATTCTCAGGGCCTTGGTTTCCTCATCTATGAGATGATAGTAATAGATTATTCCTCACAAGGGCTTCGTGAGAATTAAATGAGATAATGAATGTAAAGTGCTCAGTTCCGAGTCTGGAGAACAGTAGATGCCAGTGGTAGCTGTATTACTTCTCGTCCTGATATTGCTTCTCAGTGAGCTGCCAGTCATTTCAGTAGTCAGCTACCCGCTCCTTCAAATGGAGGGGTTTTGAAATCAGCCCTTTTAGCTTGCCCAGGCTGTGGTTTGGCCTGAGACTTTGAATCATGACTCCCCTATTTTTGGCATCCCAGGCTTTCGTAATGGGGTGTGTGTCTGGAAACCAGGAAAAGAACGAGAGGCAGTGCTTGGTACTGATGTCCCCATCCCGTGTCACTTGCCCCAGGCTTGCTCGAGGCCCAGCCTAGCCACTTGACACCTCTACCATGTCGGACAGTGACCTGGGTGAGGACGAAGGCCTCCTCTCGCTGTCCGGCAAGAGGAAGCGGAGAGGGAACCTGCCCAAGGAGTCCGTGAAGATCCTCCGCGACTGGCTGTACTTGCATCGCTACAATGCCTACCCCTCAGAGCAGGAGAAGCTGAGCCTTTCTGGACAGACCAACCTGTCAGTGCTGCAGGTAAGGAGGGGATTTGGGCAAAGGAGTGATGGGGACGTGGGTTCTAGTCCTGGCCCGGCCGTGTAATTAACTCACTATGTAGTCTTGGGCCAGCCGCTTTTCTTTTCTGGGCCTCAGTGTCTTCTTGGGTCAGGTGAGAACACCCAGCCTGTCTGCCTGCCTTAAGTGGAGACGAAATGAGGTCATGGCAGGTAGATTTCAGACTCTAGAAGTCTGGAGAGGGAAGGGAATCATTATTAATGCCAAGGTGTCCACATTAACATTGGAGGCAGGTGGAATCCTTAGGAAGGTGAGAAGGTACTGAATGTCTGCGATTTAATCCCCAGCCTTAAAGACACGTTTGGGTGGGGCCTTGGTTGCAGCGGGTGGGTGGTATGCTTAAGAAATGAGCTGGAATCACATCAAGGCAAGGGCGGAAGTCAGAGGCAGTGGGTTCATTCTGACACGGAGGAGCTGTGGGCCAAGTCTTGATTTCCCCGTCTGTAAAGTGGAGGTTAGACTCTTTCCCTACCTGACAGGATTGTTATGAAGAACAGATTCAGAACTAGAAGTGAAAGTGCTTTGTAACCCATGCACAGGGGCACGTTCAAAAGATAGTCTTAAAAAAAAAAAAAAAAGAAGGTAGTCTTAGCACCTTTTGTCTGGACCATTACTCATCTCCAGGTATCTTGTTCTCTCTTCATGGTGGTAAGCTGGGACACCCTGGACCACCATTGCCTTGCCTCCAATTTGTCTGTCACCTACCGAAGAGGCACCAGAGGCCCGCCTTCTGTCCCCTTGCCCACTGCTCCCCTTCATGAGCCAGCCAAGCCTCTCCCCACAAACCTGTCGCTTCTCTTCCACTTCTGTTCTTTCATAGCCCATTACTCCGCCATATAGTGCTGTCTTCTCCCTCATCCCCATATCCCAACTCCTGTCCACAAAGCCTTACGGTGAGTATTTGGCCCTTGGAATTCCTGTCTCTTGACTTGCTGGGCAGTAGATAATTGTGGCTTGTCTATAGGAAAGGTTCTAAGGTCACAGACTTTGATTCTGATCCCATCTTCTCCACAAGAGGAAGCCTAGACATTGCCCAAGTCACTGGAACCTCTCTTTCCTTATCTGAACAAGGGAGATGATCATAGCACTTTCATGGGATATAAGGAAGAGTTAGGGGCTCACACAGTCGGTGCTTCTACTCCCATATTCTAGTCCCTCATCTTTCCTCCTAGGTCATAAGGTCTAGGTAGACCCAAGGTGTCTAGTAGTATCTAGCATTCCACAGATAATACCTCCTGAGCACTCCCACTGTTGCTCTGTGCTGGGCAGGGTTGAGGTCCCAGAGAGGAATCAAAAGTATTGCTACCCTGAAGGAGTATCTAGTTTGGGGTTGGGGGTGGTGGAGCAGACCTGGCCACTGGTGTTTGCAGAAAGTGATCCCTGCTGGGATAGAAGGCATCAGAAACCCAGACAGGGTTCTGAGCCAGCCTGGAGGCTGAGAGCCAGGATTGCCTACATCTACAGCCTCTTTACTGGTCTCCCTGCATCCAGCCTTGTTCCCGCAATCCATTCTCTTGAACACAAAAGTGCTAATCAGATTATGTCACACACTCCATGAACCCCACTGTCCTCAGGATAGAGTCTAAACTCTAGGAGCTTACCAGTCTCATCAATCACTTCCTCTAAGATCTTGGGTCCTTGAACCCTTGGCCTTCAGGCCTTTTCCCTTGGCTCTGAACAACCAGCCACAGCCCTGACCTTTCTTTTCGAGCCTTACTCTGTTTAAGCGTCTGTTTCTCATGAAAGAGTTCTCTGACCCCCAGCCTATGTTTTAGACCACTACTGATATTCCCAGTGTGCCTCATTTGTCCTGTCAAACCATTTGTCACATCGTACTGGAATTGCTCTTAGTCAGCGAGGCTGTATCTCAATCTGAGTCATGTACCAACTCCTTTTAAAGAATATATTTTTCACGTGGTTTTCTCCCTTCAACATGTTAACATGAATCATTTTTATTGTCACATCACTTAAATATGTACAAACATAAAACTGGTAGAAAAAAAAAGTTGTTTTTTGCTCTCATTAAAAAAAAAAACTCACTGCTGTTGAGTATAGCGACCCTATAGGACAGAGTAGAACTGCCCCACAGGGTTTCCAAGGCTGTAAATATTTACAGAAGTAGACTTCCACATCTTTCTCCCGAGGAGCGGCTGGTGGGTTTGAACTGCTGACCTTTCAGCTCTCGGTCAAGTGCTTTCATCACTGCGCCGCCAGGGTTCCTTGCTCTCATACACAACTGTAAAAGCAATTTTACTAAGTAAATACATATAAAACAAATGAAATTGCATCTAACTGCATTTAAAATGGCAGAGGGTACTTTGCTCACTCAGCTGTAGTGTGTAGTGTGACCCAAAACCAAACCCGTCGCCGTCAAGTCGATTCTGACTCACAGCGACTCTATAGGATAGAGTAGAACTGCCCCCATAGAGTTTCCAAGGAGCGTGGTGGCTCGAACTGCTGACCTTTTGGTTAGCAGCCATAGCACTTAACCACTACGCCACCAGGGTTTCCATCTAGTGTGACAGAGATGCTAAATTTTGAGTTATGTAAAGTCTCTTGCTATAGGTCATGATGTTCCTACTCATGATCAAAATGAAAATACAAAGCCAGAACATTCTTGTGGAGAACTCGTGGACTCCCTGTTACGTCACAGCCAGAGATCCCACTTGGAAAATAGGTCTAGGACAAGGAGTAGCCGTTAGAGGCCTCTGAGAAGGAGGTGGCTGGGGTCTAACACCCCCTGGTGGGAGGGGCTGTAGCAGGGCCACCCTGTTAGAGTCGTGCAGAAATTTAAGGAGCAGTGGGACAATTTGGCCCAGGCTGGATTGGAAACTCTACATTAAGTGCCAAATCTATACCAGCCCACATGTAGTTAGTTGCTTGGAGGCCTCACAGGCCTCAGATTCCCTTATTGAGAACTGCTAATTTCTCCAAGCTGACTCCTTTCTCAAGAGTTCTCTTGATAGCCCCTTCTCAGCTCCTTCGATCAGTCGCTAATTCCTATACATTTTACCCGTAAATATCCTGGGATATGGCATCTTTCCCTTCTTGGTGCAAGCTATAATTGTCTGATCACTTGTCATTCTCTTACATAAAACCTTTCAATGGTTCCCACTGCCCTAATGACAATATCACCTGCCCTGTTTGTGTCTCGAGCCTCATCCCTAGCCCTCCATGTTCCTGTCTCACTAGCTGCTGTCCCTGGACCACTTTCCTCCCACCTCTGACTGGCCAAGTCAGTGACTCTTGACCACTAGAATAGAGTTCTGTTTGCTTATTTACATCACATACTAAATTCTAGAGCTTCCAGCAGTCTGTCAGTTTGTCCTACTGTGGTGTCTTACATCTTGTTATGATGCTAGAAGCTATGCCACTGGTATTTCAAATATCAACAGGGTTACCCATGGTGCACAGGTTTCAGCAGAGCTTCAACTTAAGACAGACTAGGAGGAAAGGCCTGGCAATCTACTTCTGAAAATTAGCCAATGAAAATCTTACGCACAACAACGAAATATTTTCCGATATAGTGCTAGAAGATGAGTCATCTAGATTGGGAGACACTCAAAATACACACTGGGAGCATACCACTGATCTTAAAGATGGCGCAGGACTGGGCAACATTTTGGAGACCAAAGAAGAATTGATGCATTTTAATTGTGGTGTTGGAGGAGAATATTGAATGTACCATGGACTACCAGAAGAACAAACAAATCTGTCTTGGAGGAGGTATAGCCATAATGCTCCTTAGAAGTGAGGATGGTGAGACTTTGTCTCACATACTTTGGACATGTCATCAGGAGGGACCACTGGAGAAAGACATCATGCTTGGTAAAGTAGAGGGTTAGTGAAAAAGGGAGAAGACCTTCAATGAGATGGATCGACACAATGCTTACAACATTGGGCTCAAACATAACAATTGTGTGAGGATGACGTAGGACAAGGCAATGTTTAGTTCTGTCATATATAAGGTCGCTGTGAATCTGAGTAACTCCACGGCATCTAACAACAATACACGGGATAGCCGTGAGTCAGAGAGGACTCAGGAACTAACAACAAAAACAAACTCTAGACAGCGACCTTGTCCTATTCATCGCCGTATCTGGTTTAAAAAAAAAAAACCAAACCCATTACCGTTGAGCAGATTCCAACTTACAGCAACCCTATAGGTGCTCAGTAAATGATTGTTGAGGTGATAGAAAATTAAAGTAAAGCGTTAGAAATATCAACAGGCAGGAAGACCTCAGAAGTAAGGAAACATAGGGGCTCCTCAGTCAGGAAAAACTGATTAAGTCCCTGGAGGTATCTCTTTTTCTTGTATTTAATTTTAAAGTTTTAGCATCTTTTGTTAAGGACATTTTTAAATATCCACAAAAGAGAATGTTATAATGAGCCCTGGTACAAACCACCTGGCTTCAGCAAGTATCAACATTTTGCCTTGCTTGTTTTATCTCTCCCTGGAGGCGTCTCTTTTGTTTGTCTCCTTTAACCCGCCCAGGAGCACTCATTAGCAAGTCAATGAATCATTTAACTAACTGGTTTGCTGGTACTTGCCAGAGGCTTGGCAGTTTGGGAGAACAAGACCAAAAAAAAAAAAGTCTTTTGTGAAGGATTTTCACAGGTTCTTGTGACGCCCCCTAAGCCCGATAAGTTGGACTGGATCTGTGGTTTTCAAACTCTTTTGGGGGTTACCTATTGGGGAGGGGAGGTAAGCATGGCAGGTAAGGCTCTGTTCCCTGTTCCTTCGTTCTGTAATAGTGTTGGGCCCGGTGCTGTGTGTGGGACACCTTGGAAGAGAGAACAGACACCATCCCTGCCCTCAGGCAGCCACCTGGGGAGGAAGACATTATTTAAAGAACGAAAAATTCATTGTAATTATTTAATTACCAATGTGGTGCGCGTTTCTTACCACCTGTAAGGTAGTAAGAAAGCAGCTGAGCTGTCCTGGTGTGGGGTTAGGAAAAACTTCTCCCGGGGGCCCCTTTGAGGGCAGGGACTGCACTGGAAGAGGGGCAGAGCGAGAAGGGGTCCTGCAAGGCTGTAATGGCTGCCTGTGTGGGCAGTGGGTGCCCTGGTCTGGCCACAGGGCAGCCAGTGACTGCCTTTATCATTTGGAGCCTCTCTCCTTGCTCTGGCTCCAAAGCTAGCTGCCTTCAGATTCCTCCCACAGGCAACCTTTGTCTTCCCACCTCAAGGCCTTTCATTTGTGTGTTTATTTTTTTAGTTTCTGTGTAAGCTTTTTGCTTTAAAGGGCCTGACCCCCAAGAGGCTTAAAGCAGTAGGCTAGACCAGTGATTCCTAAACCTGGGCATCTGAACTCCCAGGGGAGCTTGTTTCAATATACAAATTCCCCACTCTTCCACCACCACCCCACCAGATCTATAAGGCAGATGAGGGATTATTTAACAGTTTTTAAAAATCACCCCCAAGGTGATTCTAACACACCTTAGATCACGGTGTGAAGTGCTTGGGAACAGCCTCTGCGTGCCTTCACTTCTCTCCCTGCTGGAGCTTCTGTCTTTCACAGCTGAACAGACATGGAAGCACTTGTCTGCCTTGGTCACACGTGCTGCTCCCATCCCCTTGGCCTTCAGCAGCTTCCTGTGCATCTCTCCCCTCCCATCCCCTTTTGATTCCTCCCATGTCCTTCATCTCAGCCGCTGATTAAAAAAACAATGACAGGGCAGTAGCCCTTCAGATAGGGCCCTGTTTTGTTGTTGAGACAGGCTTTCAGGCCTTGCAGGCCCAGCATCCAGCCTGTGTTTTGCCATATCAATCACAGAATTCACCTTGGCATTCTCCCTACTGCCTCCCCAAGGACCTTCAGTGGATGGCAAGTCACATGCTCTTTTACTGATTTGGGCATGGGGTTGGGGCAGTGGAAGGGGCCGCAGAAAATCCCCATAGCCCGTTATCACAGCTGGCATTGGCGGCACACCCAGGCCTCCCACCCTTGCCTGGCCCCCCTCAGCTGTGCATTTCTGTCGGATGAGGAGACAAGACAGAGCCAGCAGGCTGCCAAGTTTTCTGTGGACCAGGGTGAGTGTGTGGGGGAGTACGATGGGGGTTGTTTTTCTGCTGTTCTCGTCTCAGAATTATAAGCCAAAGTGGGAGGTACAACTAGGGGCTAGGTGCCCACACAGCTGCTAGTAAACCACGGAGGCCCTCCTCCCTGAGACTGCTTTCAACAACATTACTTATCCCTGCTTCACTTGACCCAGGTTACTGTGACCCAACCATTTCACCTGCATATACGGGCCGAGGCAGAGAGGTGGGGTGCTCTCCTGTAGCACAGGTAATTGAAGAGGTAGCTGCACCTGAGCAAGGAGGCAAGGCCTTAGTCTGATTCGCTTCAGCCTTTTTCTCACTCAGCAGTGGTGGTCCCCTAACTTCAGGCTGTCTAGATCGAATTCTGGCCTTTCCACTCACTGTCCATGTGACCTTGAGGAAGTTACTGAACCTCTCAGATCCAGGGCCTCTATTTCTTCTTCATAGAACCTGTCTTAAGGGCTGTCAAAGATTAATGAGTAATTAGAACTGAAATGTTCAGAACAGCACCAAATAAGCTCTGTGTTCAACAAGTGTTTGCAGGGCCAGATTAAGGCATTAAAAAAAAAAAGGGCCCTAAACACCGATAACCTGTGGTGCCCCCTCCTTTGCCTACTGACATTCGAATGGGATATGTGAGTTATACATACACGTGTGTGTGTGTGTGTGTGTGTGTGTGTGTGTCTTAGCTATCCATGATGTAGCTTCTTTTTAAATGAGACTAATATTTACTGAACACAAAAGTGGCATACGCCATTTTAGCAGAATGAAATGAACTGGACTGTAAAATTTTTAGTGGATGCGGGATACTGAGATTTTTCAATATACCACATCTTCTACACAAACGATATCCCACAAAAGAAAATGAGTCAATGAACATAGTTGTTTCAACCATCAATGTAAAATTCTGTTGCTCTCCCACAACAAAAAATTGACTTTCACCCATTTGTTTTAAATGAGTCATACTTCAATTTTGATGCTTGTTTTTGTAATAAATGCTGTAATTATAAATGAACAAATTAAAAAATGTCATAAAAGAAAATTTAATGACCAAAAAACAAATACTACAACAAAGTACTATATTTTATTTTCAGATCTTTCAATAACTGGTACCCCTGTTTTGTTGATGCCCTAAGCATGTGCTTACCTAGCTTATTGGGTAATCCATCCCTGAATGTTTGCTACTAGGATTATGAAGATGGTTATACCCGTCTGCTCCTCTGTTTGGTGAGACAGCAAAGCAGAGTCAGGAGAGCAGTGGAGGCCCTAAACCAGGAGACCTGGCTTTGAATCCCAGCTCTGCTGCTTGGTGGCTGTTTGACTTTGGGCAAGTTATCTCATCTCTTTGAGCTCCAGTTCCCACCCTAGTACCTTGGAAACACTACTCAGTACCTTCCAGGCTTGTGTGCAAATTAAATTAATGCAGGTCAGAGCACTGGCTTGATAACCTGGTATCCAAGGTGCCTAATGGAAGTTAGTTTCATTCCTTCGTCTCAGCTCTTCAGCACTGCTTCTCCTTGAGGCTCCCTTGCAACTCAAGTCAGGATTCATCACAGTCGATGTACTTTTAATGCCTCCTTTCTGTGCGTGCTCAGTGGCACTGGGAAGACAACAGAGGTGAAGAGGGGAATGAGAACCCCAGAGGCAGGGTTCTTCCAGGCTGGAAAGAAGAGGAAGTGAAGGGCCACAAGAAGGCTCTGGCTCTGTGAGCTTCCAAGGATCCTTCCAGCCTGACAGAACCAGGGCTTGGTACTATTCCTGGGTCATCTGGGAAAGGAGCCATGCCAACTCTAGGTACCAGCTCCTGCCATAGATGGCTGTCCATTTGGTTGGATAGAGGCAGATGGACAGAGTCCATGGGAAGGTGGTAGCCAAGGGCTTGCCAAGAAAGAAGCCTGGTAATACCTAGGGACAGAAATGCTACAGGAGCCCTGAAGAAGCTGTTTGTTTGATTCATTCAGCAAAAATAGGTGAGTGCTAGGTGTTACTGTAGCCACAGCCCCCAGGTCCCTACACTAGGTGGCCAAGGCCTTCTGTCTTCTTTCACTTACAGCAGTTGGTACTTAATACATACTCCATAAATATCTATTGATGAACTGACTGAGAGAAGAGCCAGGGCCAGGAGGACGACCCAGAATGAAATTCTCATAAGACCACCGTCTAGACCCTGTATTAGTTTTCTAGGGCTGCCATAACAAAACCACAGACTGGGTGGCTGAAAACAACAGAAATTTATTTTCTCAAAACTGGAGCCTAGAAGTTCAAAATCAAGATTTCAGCAGGGCCATGCTTCCTCTGAAGGCTTGAAGGAAGAACGCTTTCTTCTCTCTTCCTAGCTCCTGGGCTCCCAGCAATCCTTGGCATTCCTTGGCTTGTAGTGGCAGCACTCCATCCTCTCCTCCTATCTTTGCATGGCCTTCTCTTCCTGTGTATTCTCTTTTTATAAGGACATCAGTCACTGGATTTAGTGCCTACCCTAATCTAGCATGACCTTATCATATCTGTAAATTTCCAAATAAGGTTACATTCTTGAGGTTCTCCGTGGACATGAGTTTTGGAGAGCACTATTCAACCCATTTATAGACCCCTAACTATTTGCCATGATGTCCTGGCCTCGCAGGATCAGCCCTGCCTACTTCTGAGCTAACCATCTACCATTCTTCCTATGTCAGTTCCTCAAACCAAACTTCTGCCTCAGGAACTTGGCACTTGCTGTCCCTCTGTTTAAAATATTCTTCTCTCAGCTTTCCGTGTAACTGGCTCTTCTTATCCTTTAGGTCTCAGCCTTCCCAGACAACTTATATGCAGAAGTCTCTCTCGTCTTTATATGCCTGCCTTTTTATTCCTATCTGTTTCCTTCTTGGCACTTGCTGGTGGGTATGCACCTATTTGTTTACAGCCAGTCTCCATGACGAGATGGACTGGAAGCTCCACTCCACAGGCAGAGTGCATGTGTGTTTAATTCTCAAAAGCATCCCCAGCACCAAGAAGGAACTGGGTGTGGCCATAATACACACTCAGTAAATACAACTTGAATGAACAAGAAGCCTTGAAAGGGGGAACAGCAGGAAGGTTGAGAAATGTAACCTGACTGTTATAGTGAATGAAATAAGCTGGAAGTCTGGGGCTCTGTGATGACCTCAGAGGAAGATACAGAGAGGAGTGTGACCCCTGCTCCCCCCAGCTCCAATGGCCCAGGCTTGGAGATCCCTGGCCAGAGGTGGAATCCTGGCTGACTTCACCAGGCTGAGCCTTAGATATGTTCATCAGTAAAATCTGAGTTGGTCAAACTAATCTCATAGGGTTGGTGTGACTAAACCAAAACCAAACCCAACCCAGTGTCATCGAGTCAATTCCGATTCATAGTGACCCTATAGGACAGAGTAGAACTGCCCCATAGAGTTTCCAAGGACTGCCTGGTGGATTCGAACTGCTGACCCTTTGGTTAGCAGCCGTAGCACTTAACCACTACACCACCAGGGTTTCCAGTTGGTGTGACTACTAAAAGAAAACTCTTTGGATGTAATCTTTATAGAAGCTGACTGCCTCATCTTTCTCCCATGGAGAGGCTTAAATGCTGACCTTTAGGTTAGCAGCTGACCTTTCAGTTAACAGCTGAGCGCTTTAACCACTGCGCCAGTAGGGCTCCACCTTGACATACCAAAACCAAACCTGTTGCCATCAAGTCAATTCTGACTCATAGTGACCCTGTAGGACAGAGTAGAACTCCCATAGGGTTTCCAAGGAGCAGCTGATGGATTCGAAATGTCGACCTTTTGGTTAGCAGCAGAGTTTTTAACCATTATGCAACCAGGACTCCTCGTAGACATACAGTGCTAAGTACATGGTAGCTTCTGGTGAGCTGTTCTTTGCAGAGGAGGCTCCCAGAAAGATGTCTAGAGGTATGGATGCTACCTACTCTGCCACACCCATGCCCCACCCCCCATGCATACATGCACCCACAGTTTCTAAGGTTTCCCCTCTTCCCCCCTATTTCTGAGTTGGCATGAGTGATCATGGTGGCACCTCCAGTAGAGGATAGGAGGCAGAAGGACCAGGAAATGATGATAGGAGATTGTATTCGCCTATTTAATGAAAGAGTTAATGTTTTAGAACAGGTTTTGTATTCAGGAGCTTAAACCAGCCATGCAGCTGTGGAACTGGTTTCTAATTTAATCTGTAACTGTTTCTAAAAAACACCCAAGTGAGCTACTATAAAAATTGGTGTCATCACGTCTCTAGGCCATTAGGAATAAATGAGGGAAAAAGTGGACAGAAGTGGCTGATGGTTTTAGATGGTCAAGAATGGTGTCATGATTAAGTTCCTGCTGTGCTCAGGTTTTTTGGGTGGGTGCTCAGATGGGAAACCCTGGTGGCGTAGTGGTTAAATGCTGTGGCTGCTAACCAAAAAGGTCGGCAGTTTGAATCCACCTACGTGCACCTTGGAAACCCTATGAGGCAGTTCTGCTCTGTCCTATCAGGTCACCGAGTTGGAGTCTCGATGGCATCAGGCTTTTTTTGTTTTTTTTTTTGGTGCTCAGATGTACAGAAACTGTTCACCAGGGCCAGATTAAGGCAGGTGAGGGCCCTAAACACTGATGATCTGTGGTGCCCCTCTGTTTACTTACCCATTGGAATGGGATATGTAAGGTGTGGGATATGTAAGGGGTGTGTGTGTGTGTGTGTGTGTGTGTGTGTGTGTCTACACATGCGTCTTAGCTGTCCATGACGGAACTTGTTTTTAAATGCGTGAATGCAAAAATTTTACTATCCTGTTCATCTCATTCCACTAAAATTTTTAGTGGATGCGGGATACTAAGGTTTTTACGATATACCATATTTTCTGTGAAAAGAATATTCCGCATATTTTACAACAAAGGAAACGAGTCAATGAGCTCAGTTGTTTAAACAGTCCATGTAAAACTCTGTTGATCTCCCACAGTGAAAACCTCACTTTAACCAGTTCTGCTTTAAACAGCTCATCCTTCAATTTTGATACTTGTTTTGTAATAAATGCTATAATTATAAACAAACAAATGAGAAGATGTCATAAAAGAAAATTTAACGATCAGAAAAAATATTAACAACAAATTACTGTATTTTTAGATAGGTCTTTCATCTCTAACATAATTTAAAACGTTTCTTTCTATTCTTTGGTCTTACAAATTCTTCAATGATTTCATCACAGTTAAGCTGCCGAACGATATCTCCTCCTGTTAATAATGAGGATAATGAATCAAGGCTTTCGTGAATCGTTGTCTGCTGGGGGTTTTTGAGTCTCTTTAGGGATGAAAATGAGTGTTTTGTTGGGCAGTTAGTGATCATTAAAGTTAGAGCTACGCATGAAGCAGTTTCCACATTGGGAAATACGCGTTGTATTTTATCTTCTGTTATGGAATCATACGTGCCTACGTGAGTAAAGCTTGTCTTTTCCTGGATCTGTAAGCTTAGTTCTTATGTAAGAATGAAATTGTCACACTTCTGTGTAAAGGTTTGTATTTCAGTCATCGGGATAAACCTGTACTAATTTCCTGGATGCTTTCATGCGCTCTTCATCAGGTACATCCACATTGTTTATGAAGGAAAATTCTATTTGAAAGAATTTCATACACATTCGCCCTTCTTTTCAAGGAAGATTCAAGTGTGTCAATGGTATGGTTAAGCGAAATTGATCTCCGGCACTCAGTACTTCTGGAGCACTTCCATCACTTGTTTGTTTCTAATACTTCTACCACGGTGAACTGCTTGGTAATCAGTATTTGGCAGTATTTGTTTTGTTGTGTTTTCAGATTTTTCAAGATCTTTTCTTAAAGTATGGAAATACCCTGTTAATGTCTGGTTAGAGATCTGTGCATGTCTTAAATTTACTTCTGAATCTTGGAAAGCTTGATGCGTCAGATGAAAATAACTAATATATTTCACATAACCGACATAAATGCATACTTCACTGTTTGCATTTTGTTGGCCACGTTTTCAGTTTCTCTCTTGGTACCTCCTTTTTGCGTCTGGTCTCCAGCAGTGTTTCCTAAGGCATCTAAATCTGAATGTACGATTTCAGGATTGCACTTGTTGCTACAGCATGCGCTTCCCAGTATGTATTAGACATTTTAATACTGGATCGTTGCCTAAATATGTTTTAAGAACTGCCAGTCGGTGAACAGAGGTGGCAAAAAATGCATAGAGTAACTGAACTGTAGAAAAAAAATCAATCAGCTGCTACCAGACAACAGTCCACTGTGCTACATCCGACAAGATTAAGTGAATGCGCAGCACGTGGTATGAAAATGGCATATTCGTTATGTTCTAAATTTTTCTGTTGCACACCTTTATAATGCCCGACACATTGGCAGCATTGTCATAGGGCTGGCCACTGCACTTAGAAAAATCAGTTTTGCAAGTTTCACACAAATAATGAAGTACTTGATTTGCAATTTCTTCACCACTCTGACTTTTTAAGCTAGTAAATGTGATAAATTACTCGACAGGTTTTCCATCTGTGGGAGATAAACCCACTGCTGTCAAGTCTGTTCCAACTCGTGGCAACCCTATAGGACAGAGTAGAACTCCTCTCCCATAAAGTGTCCAAGGAGCACCTGGTGGGTTCGAACTGCCGACCTTTTGGTTAACAGCAGTCGCACTTAACCACTACACCACCAGGTTTTCTTCTGTTGGAGATACATGTCTTAAAACAGTATCTAACTGATCGGTATGATAAAGACAAGGAGTGATAAAGATCAGGAGCTATACTTATTGCACTGAAAATAGTTAATCGACCTTTATCACCTATTAATTTACTGATTCTTTACACATTGTTTTAGATGTATACAATGGGTTCCTCTTTCCTGTGTTACAATGTTTTGAGATGTCACCTACTAAAAATGGATCACACTGAGCAACAAGTTCAAGTAAATGAAAAAATTTTCATTTTGTGGGGACCAAAACGCTTCATTTCTTCCTTGAAATGACAGTCCACATTCAGTGATTGTTATAATGACAACAGCATGTTGCAAAATGGCTTTCCAGGATTGGTGCTCTTTGTCAATTTGTGTTTCTACTTCATGAGTGTGGTGGTCAATGTTATGTGTTAACTTGGCGGGGCCATGATTCTCAGTGGTTTGGCAGCTACATAATGATGTAGTTATCCCCCATTTTGTGATATGATGTAATCAGCTCCATTATGTGATCAGCCAGTCAGTTGTAAGGGGCGTTTCCTTGGGGGTGTGGCCTGTATCCTATATATACACACACGGGCATTCTGGCAAAGGTTGCTAGCTTGCTTGCTCTGGATCCTGCGCCTGGCTCGTCATCATCTGACCTCTGGTTCTTGGGACTTGAGCCAGCGGCCTGCCATACTGCCTGCCACTCTTGGGATTCATCGGCCTCTGCATCCTGTGAGCCAGCAGCCTGCTGTCTGATCTGCTGACCTTAAGTTCATCAGCCCCTAGGCTACATGAGTCAGGAGAAGCCTCCGGCCTTACACCTGATCTATGGACTTGGGAATTGCCAGCCTCTACAGTCGCGTGAGCCATTTCCTTGAGATAAATCTCTCTCTCTCTGTGTACGTGTGCATACATACACACATGCTTTATTGGTTTTCCTTCTCTAAAGAACCCAGCCTAAGACAATGAGTTAAGCCAAAACTGTCTTTGGTTTAAATATGACAACATATGATATCTGTGAATTGAACTGTTTTCATGTTTGTCAGTCATATTTGAGTTGTACCAATCACTAAATCCATTTGTAGAAAATCAAAGATTAAGTGATTTAGGGCTAAATAGTTTGCAAACAAAACAATATACAAAGCCAACTGATGGAGACTACTCCATCTTATGTTTCACTATTAGCTTTGCACCCTAGAAATATAATCTGGCTACAGAACCTTGTTTGTTTACCATCCAGAATTTTCAACACGAATTTTCAAATGGTCTACTGTGATGTTAACAATCACTTGGCCCTCTTTTGACCCAATAATTTACATCATTAGAAGAAAAATTATTCCACAAAGCAGGAGCTGGATTTCTGTTACTTATGGGGTCTACAGATGTGACAACTTCAGATTCTAAAATAGTTTCACTTTCTACATCATTATTAATTTTTTTTACTACAGCAAGGATGGATTCAGAATGTGGAATGATTCTATTATATTCATATTGCTATTAATAATTTCAGCACTAGTGGAGCTTCATACAATAATTTTTGTTATTTAAATATTCATTTATTTTCTCAAGGAATTGTTCAATTTCCTTATGTGGAGATATGTAAATATTCTGATAAAATATAAATGTTATGTTCTGATAAACATACTTTGTTGCTGTCTGGGAAGACAGAAACACTTGTTTCAAAACAAACATTTTGCACCATAAATACTGAATTTTGCATTCTTTTAATGTGCCTGATACCTTGTTTTTAGCATATGTAGAATAATATCAAGTACTGTGTCCTGCACAACAGACAATAAAAAACAAAATTCACTCGCTACATAAATTAAAACTTTTCATGTTAGATAAATATTAATATTTCCAGTATTTTTTGGACATTTACTATGTTAGTATTATACTACTATCCATGGTAATATTATTTTAAATGTATGCTAGATTGCATCCGTGTGTATGCCAAACATATTTTAAAGTTAGTTATAAGTATTATTATTCACAAAACTTAGGGCATAACTGTATGTAAATGCTATAGTTAAAAAGTAACTTGATTGAATTCATTGCAGTGGTAAATTTATTCAAGTTCCCTTGCTTTTGTGTGTCATCTGGGGACTGGAGTTCCCATTGGTTGTTTACCAGGATGTGTGCAAGAGCATACCCTTTTGTTCGTATCATGGCAGAGAGCATTGCTGGCCCTCCTGGCTGGAGTTGCTGGATCAGCAGACGTGGATGTACAAAACTGTTCTCTCAAAATGAATCAGAGACCTGTTACCTATTAATATAATTTTTCCTTGCCCAGTAATTACTCATGTTGGGGATTCAGTTGCATATTGGGTGAATATAGCAAGAGTTAGACTCAGCAGCCCACTCCCATCTCTTGTTTATTAGAGATGGTATACTCCCAAGAGACCTGCCAGGATAAGGAGTTTTAGTTTCATGGGAGGGGACCATAGGAGACAGATGTCAACGAAGGTGTTGAAGTGGTAGGGGCCTCATAGCTTAAACAACCTTGCGCATGAGTGCCCTCGTGACCCTGTGTGAACTTTATTTCTGGCTGGCACATTCTCACACACTGGAGCTACTATCAGTTTCATTTAGTGCCCTGCCAGTTCACTTCCACTGCAGCACTTTTCATTGTGTCCTGTCTCCTTGGCATGCATCTATGGGTTTTTGCTTTGGACAACTAATGCCCCTGTAGGTTTTGTTGTGTGTGTGCTTTAGATGGTTTACAGAGGGAATTAAACAATACATATATTGTTTTGTGACATTGGTTGCCAATCCCGCAACATGTCAACACTCTCCCCTTCTCAATCCTGGGTTCCCCATTTCCATTTGCCCAGCTTTCCTGCCCCCTCCTGCCTTCTTGTCCTTGCCCCTTGGCTGGTATGCCCATTTAGTCTCGTATACATGGTTGAGCTACGTGTATTATTTTGTTTGTTTTATGGGCCTGTCTAATCTTTGACCGAAGGGTAAACCTCAGGAATGACTTCAGTACTGAGTTAAAGGGGTGTCAGGGGACATACTCTTAGGGTTTCTCCAGTCTCTGTCAGACCAGCAAGTCTGGTCTTTTTTTTGTGAGTTAGAACTTGGTTCTACATTTTTCTGTAGATCTGTTTGGGACTCTCTGTTGTGATCCCTGTCAGAGCAGTCAGTGGTGGTAGCCGGGCACCATTTAGTTGTACTGGTCTCAGTCTGGTGGAGGCCATGGTAGTTGTGGTCCATTAGTCCTTTGGGCTAACGTTTCCCTTGTGTCTTTGGTTTTCTTCATTCTCACTTACTCCAGACGGGATAGGACCAGTAGCGTATCTTAGATGGCTGCTCAGGTACCCCTGTTTGTTGATGTCCTAAGCACATGCTTACCTTGCTTATTGGGTAATCTGAACCTGTCATTCACACTTCCTGAACACTGTTATCAACCCTTATGGTGTCATTCATTCATGTAGGAAAAGCCACTGTGCCAGGCCCTCTACCAGCCTAGGTGAGATGTCTTTTGAACCTATTTCCTCGGCACTGGCCCTATCCACAGTATCTTAGATCAGCCAAGACTTAGAGTAGTAGGCATTCCCCAGATGAAGAAGAGGACATTCCAAAAAGAAGCGATGTAGTGTGCAAAGGTACGGAATTTTTGTGGGAAAAAAGAGCAGGGCCGGAATGAGAGCTGGTCAGACTAGCGACTCTGGACTCGATTCTGTAGGTGGTAGGAGACAGATGGCAGTTTTTTAGAACAGGAATGATAGTCATTTGCATTTTAGAAAGAACTGACAACCAGTGAAGAGGCTGGGATGGAGAGCATGAACCTGGGGGCTGTTAGAGAGTCCATACAGATACGGGGCAGGGTACTAGATGTGTCCCCCAAACCAGACGGGAAGTTCCTGAAGAGTAGGGTCCTGAGATCTGAGTTCTACTCATTTCTTTAACAAACAGATGTACGTTGGGCTTTGCAGCATACCTCTTAACAGAGATTTCATGCCTTGTGCGCACGTAGGTCCAGAAAGACTAAGCAATCAGCTAGGCAAGAATAGGGTCCAGGTTAGTGCACCGTTGTCAGCATCACTTGGGAAAGTCTTGAGGATGTTGGCTAGGAGCCACTGGTCCTGCTTTTACATGGAAACAAGAATAATTCCTTTTCTAAATGACGGCCCCCTGGTACCTTTGTGGCTCTCTGGCCTGCAGTGAGACTGCTCTAGAAACTTATGAATCATCATCTCTCTTCTTCCATCCACTCACATCCAATTTCCCAGATTGGTCATATATTTGTCCTCTTCTCACACCCTCCCTTAACATAACCTAAACTATTAAACCAGCTCCCAGCTTCCACTGTGTTCTCCACAGAGCGCAACCCTCCTATGACTCCTCATTGCTTTTAGAATAAAGAACCAAATCCTCACCACAAGAGGTAACCTCTAGTTACCACTCTTAGGCTCCAGCCACACTGTCCATCTTTCTGAGTTCCTCATAGGCACTCTCCTACCACCTGCCACAGGACCTTTGCACAGGTTGATCCCTCTGAATCAAATGTTCTTCTCCCTATTGGCCTCTCACCTAAACAACTTATCCTTCAGATTTCAATTTAAGAGCCATTTCTTCAGAGAATACTTCCTTCAGTCCACAAAGACTAGATTGGGTCCCTCTGTTGTTGTCTCTGACAGCACTGTGTATCTCTTCTCATTGGCCAAATCACAGTTGCAGTCTGACATTTGCGTGATTTCTTATTGAACTGTCCCTTTGCACCATGAACCCCTGTGAGGGCTGGGACTGTGTCTGCGTTTGCTGCTGTATCCCTGAGGCTTAAAACATAGTAGGTGCTTCATAGCTGTTTTTCAGTGTATGAACTGATCATAGTCTCTCATATTTATTCCAGATATGTAACTGGTTCATCAATGCCCGGCGACGGCTTCTCCCAGACATGCTTCGCAAGGATGGCAAAGACCCTAACCAGTTCACCATCTCCCGCCGCGGGGGTAAGGCCTCAGATATGGCCCTCCCCCGGGGCAGCAGCCCCTCGGTGCTGGCTGTGTCTGTACCAGCCCCCACCAGTGTGCTCTCCTTGTCCATGTGCTCCCTGCCGCACCACCCAGGCCAGGGGGAGAAGTCAGCAGCCTCCCTCCCACAGGGGGAGCTGGAGCCCCCCAAGTCCTTGGTGACCCCTGGTAGCACACTTACCCTGCTTACCAGGGCTGAGGCCGGAAGCCCTACAGGTGGACTCTTCAACACGCCGCCACCCACACCCCCAGAGCAGGACAAGGAGGACTTCAGCAGCTTTCAGCTGTTGGTGGAGGTGGCACTACAGAGGGCTGCTGAGATGGAGCTGCAGAAGCAGCAGGACCCGTCACCCCCCTTGCTGCATACTCCCATCCCCCTAGTCTCTGAAAACCCCAAGTAGGCATCCACCAACAGCGTGCTAGAGGTTTGAGCTAGTCGTCCTGGGTTTCCGTTTTGGTTCCCTTTTCATACAGAGGGTTTTCAATGGATCACTGCCAAACATCGGGATCGTCTCCTCTGTCCAGAGGTCTTCAGCAGGAAGATGCCAACTGGCATCACTGCACTGTGATGGGGACCTCTCCTCCACTGACTCTGCCACTTCTCCAGGCCTCCTCACAGTGATGGGACCAAGAGATCGGAGACAGGCATGGTGCTGCTGCCGCCGCTGCCGCCGCTGCTGCCGCCGCTGCTGCTGCTTCTCCAGAGAATCCCTGGGTGACCTTTGTTCCAGCCTGGTTTCCTGGGCCGGGCTTAGGAAACCTGCTGAGTTCACACCTATGCTGGTTACAAGTTGTCTCTGAGCGGAACCTCTTTGTTAAGCCAGTGCAGACATTCCAAGTTCATAAGTGTGAACAAAAGAAAAGAGGAACTCAGCAGATGTAACAGAACTGACTCCAGTTGAATGTTTAGATTTTCTTCGCTAACCTCTGTTTCTTTTCCCCTTTTTGCTGTGGTTTGCATTAATGGGAGTAGTTAGCTCAGGTGTGGGGAATGAGAGTGCGTTGCAGGAGGGAGTCTGAGGAACTGGGAATGAGCCACCACTGCAACTGGTGATCGTCTTTCAAGGAAGGGCAGGCTTTTATTTTGGGGACCAGCAAAATCTCTGCGGTAGTGCGAAAATTCCAAGTGGTTGTCTCACTGTTGGTTGTTTGGCTTACCAAAAAAGAAAAACGTTGATTGGCCTTGGCTTTTCTGCATTAGGCACAGAAGGGGACACAGCCACAGCCAAGGTAGAGGGTCCACCAGAGAATCTGACCAAACCTTCTAGGCACAGAGCAGAGAAGGATGATAAAATCAGAGAGCTGTTTGGGTTTTTTTTTTATTTTTGTTTTTATTGTATTTTGGGGGGGGGGTTGGGGGGGAGTAAGCTAGATTGAGGCAGTGGGGGTTTTTTGTTAGTTTTTTCTTTTTAACATTTTCCTCCATTTCTTTATTCCTGATTGCTTTGCCCTACAGCCTGAGTTGTTAATTCTTTTAGGAACTTGATTAGTGGGGCCCAGAATGTCAAAGTTCCCGCAGCTCCTACTTGGAGAGAAGTGAGCCATCTAGTGGTCAGGCAGCTTTTCTGACTCAAACAGGCAGCTTTTCCCACAAATGGTGACAGGAAGCTATTCCCGGAGGAAGCAAGTAATAGCCCCCCAGTTGTCTGAGCAACTGCCTTCAGAGAAGGCTGGGGCTGGAAGTGGGTTATGAAGTCTGTTTGCTGTCTCCTTGTGTTGCACCTTTCTTTAAGCTGGAGTTGCAGGGGCTCCCCCTGAACTTCACAGTGAAACAGATCATAGTTTGTCTTACTCTACCCCTCCCAAACCTCCCCGGTTTTTTATTTTGTTGTTTTCATAGCTGACAGTGTTCGATGGCAATATATCCCATCTTTATATATCCTAAAAAACACTAATCCTAGGCTATTATTAGCCTAAATAACTTTGTTCTGAATAATATGGTTACTGGGCCAAGAGACAGGCCAAGAGCCCCAGGCTGCAGTTTGAGATTGCCAGGTATGGGGCACAGGAGGAGTGTGAGGGTCCCTGGGTGTTGACAGACTTGGGTGCGTCTCCCGGGACACACAAGGAGGAAGGCAGCAACACGTGTTTTGTCCTACTTGGGAAGTTCCCTGAAGCCCTCAGGGAGGCTTCCCAACTCCATTGCTGTGGGAGGGGAGATTGGTTATTCAAGGAGAGGGTGTTTTGTTCTCTATGGATGGGCACTTTCCCTAGGCTCTCTCTTCTGTCGCCCTCTGGCCTCTTCCTCCTGCCTTCTCCTTGTGTGCCTCTGGGGGATCAGGGATCCTCACCCTCCTGAGGCCCGGCAGGGGAAGAATGAACATGGCAGCTTCAGGTTTAGTTGAAGCTGCTGTTTGTCTACCCTCTTCCACCCAACCCCCGTGTCTATGAGCCCAGGTCTAGTGTGGGTGTTGCTGGGTGCTTGTAGCAGGGGACTTTGGAAGTGTTTTGGGTTGGAGTGAGATTCTTCCCCTCCCACAGTGCACTGGGCAATGGAGGTGGTGAAGGGTGGGGGAAGCCATGCTGCTGAATTCTGGTTGGCATTCTCCCCTTGTGTGAAATGGGGTGGCTGAGGGTAGAGCAACCTTGCTTGGGTTTGGTTGTGAGATAAACCTGGAGGAAAAGCACAGTTTTCCCATTGAATTATTTGAGAAAAAAACTACTGTAAATAACTTCTGTTTTTGTCTTTTGTCAAATAAAGTTTGTTTTGGTTTTTTTTGCTTTTGTTTGCTTTTAGGGCAGAAGGAGAATGCTTGATTGATGGACTGTGACTGCAGGCACAGGCCTGGAGAAAGGGCAGTCGCTGAGTTCCTGCTGGGCCTCACCTCTTCCACCCTCCCTCTAGTGGCCAGTTGGAAGTTTTGTACACCCCGTGCCCGTTCCCATTGGGAAGCCAATGTCCCAACCTCCCTTCTCCCCCCATCCCCTTCATCAGTGTGCAGGGCTCTGCATCCCAAGGTGGGCCCGCCAATGTTCCCTGGGGTCAACAGCCAAGGTTTGGGGTTGCTAAGTGGTGAGGGTGTGAACTTGGGGAGCTGGCATTTTACCCTCCCCCACTCCCCAACGAGGAAAGGACATGACTGCAGTGTGAAGCCAGCACAGATGAGAGATGGTTGCTCTAGTCATATCTGAAACCAGTACCACCTCTGGACTTCCCTATAACATAAGCCAGCAAATTCCCCTTTGTGTTTAAGCTAGTTACGAATTGCATTTCTGTCATAATGAAATGACGATGCACTCTAATTGCAGCCCAAACAGTGCCAAAATCGAGGTCTACAACAGTAGAAAATGTTCATTAACTTGTTTTTTTGCACACGTGCCCACCCAAAGTGAAAGACCCTTCTCATTTTTATAGATGAGAATCCGAGGGTATTTGTTAATTTACTTGGCCAAACACACACAGCCAATATATGTGTGGAGCTGAGATTTGAAATCAAGCCTGTCTTGCTTCAGGGTCACCAAGGCCTGCCTAGACCCTATTTGAATTAGTAACAGGCAGTTCACCACCACCTACTGGCATCCAGCTACCTAACAATGGTATGAGCAAAGCACTACAAGTTTTCTTCTAGGCCAAATAAGCTTCCTTTCAATTTCTCCCTAATATTTCTAGATGGGAGATGTATGGTTTCTGCCACAGGTCACTCTCCTTTAGTAATGTGGAGAGGAAGACTCCCCACTCAAGTACCCCATATTAGAGCCCCAAGGCCCTTAGCCATTCATCCAAAGTCCTGGTTTCCCCAATTCCTCTCTGTCAGTATCTCTCAAACTACACACTTGGCCCCAGGGCCTGGCAGGATGCTTGCTGGCAAGGGCTCCTCAAGATAAGTTCAAGATTTAATTTTATGTATGGAGATACTAAAAAGGGAAGTGAGCTGGGTGGTTTCAGCTGCCTAAGGAGAAAGAGAGCTTAAAATAATACTTTATGAAGAACTGAAACCAAAAGTGTCTAATGCATCAAGCTTTGAATTAGTGAGCCCTGGAGTGAGCAAACACTCTAGACCTTGAAAGCTGACTGAGGAATAATGTGGGTAGGCCCTCCTCTGAAGCTGGGATGAGATCTAAGGACATCTACCTTTCCTGTATCAGCTTTCTAGGAAATAGCTTAAATGCATTTCTGCCCCTGATCTTAAGAACCTGCTATCTCTTTGGCCTCCCTCTCTGTACCCCTACTCTAATGGGAGCCATGACGGGAATTAACATCAACTTGGACCACGTAGGCAATCAGAAAAAAAGTGGTGGTAATGATGAAGAAGGGATATGTCTTTAGACTGGTCATCAGGGAAGACCTCTTTCTTTGATCTACCACTTTCAAAAGTATGGAAGTTACTCCATGGACTCCCAGCCACAGAACCACCAGGAAACTTTTTAGTCCCTTCTCAGCCCTAGAATAAGAATCTCTTGGGTGGAACTCTGGAATTTTAAAAAACACACTCAACTTTGAAAGCTGCTTATGTGAAAGCTCCCAGAGGGCAGGCCCGAAATCTGCCTTTGTCTGAATGTATCCTCACTTTGTTAAGATACCAGAGCCATACAGGATAAGGTTTGGGACCCTGGAGAGATGTTGAAATAACCATCATCATTGCTCTCAGTGTTACTGATTTCCAAAGCACTTCTCTATGATGTAAGCCTGGGTTCAAATTCTGGCGCTGTCACTGATTTAGCCGTTGTAACCACAGGTGGGTCAATTGACCGCTCCAAACCTCAGTTTCCTCATGAACAAAATGGGAATAGTAGTATTTACCTCTTGTTAGGCGCCATCGAGTCAGTACTGACTCACAGTGACCCTGTGTACAACAGAATGAAACACTGCCCGGTCCTGCACCATTCTCATAATCATTGCTATGCTTGAGCCCATCCTTGAAGCTGCTGTGTCAATCCATCTCTTTACCATCAGTTTACCTCTTAGGAGGGTGAAACAGAATAATGCATGTTACTGTTACCTACTATTATCTGACCTAACTCTCACCCTACTTAGCGTGGGCCTGAGAGGGAAAAAAAACATCATAGCCTATTACGTTATAATAATCTGCCCCGTACCACACAGATTCCTAAGTGCACAATTGGCACTAAGTACCCAGAGGAGTGGTTCTCAAACCAACATGCATCAAGATCATCAGGAGAGCTTCCTAAAATGCAAATTCCAGGCCCTACCCCCGAAGAGTCAGATTGTACAAGACTAGCGTTCTTCACTGATGCCACAGGAGATTCTGAGGCTATTGCACCAGGGACCTGATTATTCTGAGGCTATTGCACCAGGGACCTGACTAGGACAGTGATTTATTCCCAAGAATGCTGGGTTGAGACGATAGAACCTCACCTTTCAAAGTTAGGAAGAGGGGTACCACTAAGTGATCCTCCCCAAACCAGGGGTCCTTGACCCCTAGTTGTTCATGGCAGCCTGAAGGTCAAGTGTATAAAAAATGAAATTCCTGAGGTTTTTTTTTTAAATTGTTGTGAACTCGTTGCCATGGAGTCAATTCTGACTCATAGTGACCCTATACAACAGAGTAGAACTGCCCCATAGAGTTTCCAAGGAGCGCCTGGTGGATTCGAACTGCCTACCTTTTGGTTAGCGGCCTTAGCACTTAACCACTACGTTACCAGGGTTTCCAATTGTTGTAAAGATATATATATATATACATAACACAACATTTGCCAATTCAATGTTTTTTCACTTGTACAATTTAGTTATATCAATTACATTAATATGTTGTGCAACCATCACCAATAACTGTCAAATTTTCCATTACCATAGGCAAACTCACTGCGTCCTAAACAATGGCTCCCCCTTCCCTCTCCCTTGCGCCACCAGTAACCATTAATAAAAATTTGGCTGATACTTTAACTACATAAATAATCCACATTCACTGTAGAAAACTTGGAAATAAAGGTAAAAGGAGTTCAGTATAATAATTAAGAGCTCAGCCAGCTTTAGCAATAAAACAAATATATGTAAAACGTTAAGTGATAGTAAAATATTTACTGTTAACAAAGCAAAAAAAAAATGACTGGGATGCAAACTCAAACATCACAACAGGTGCTCTTCCCACTGCTGGTGGTTTTCTCCCTGAGACTCATGGTTTCTGTGATCCATCAGTATCTGGCCTGGCCACAATCTTAGCCCTCTAGGCACAGCTTCCTCTCTGACCTCCACTACCAGCAGCTGGGCAGTGATACAGAAGCATTGAGCTGGGAGGAAATACTCAGCTCCAAGGCTTAGTCCTGTGTTCAACGGTGTTCAAACTCACAAAGGCAAAATTTGTTCTATTTCCAAATCTGTCTCTCTCACTTCCAAATCTCACTCAATACCAAGTTCTTTTCCATCTTAGACCACCCAGGATGTTTATTTTAACCAGACGGATACACTGGGATTCAGCCAGATTCCCCACTTCCTAAGATAAGTCTTGGGTGAAAGCAGAAAGGGAATAACTTCTGTCCCACAAATAAATTCTATTAAGGGGTTCTGCACCCTGGTTCCTAATTTAATTTTGTCTGCTCTTAAAAAGATAAGAGGAGGAGCACAGATCAGATTTCAGATGCCTATGGAACCTCTAACTTCTGTGATCTTGGGCTGGACTGCAGGATCTGAGGACCCCTCCAACTAACTTCCTGTGATCTTCCCCTCATCTCCCCCATGCAAACACAAACTTAATGAGTCTTGAAGTTAAGATCAGAGCTTCACAATATAATAGTTAACTTCTTTTTAATCCAATTTTTTCCATCCTCAATCCCCCTACCAGCTCTCCCTTGAATTCCCCACTCTGATTCCATCCCACAAATAGCTGTAAGGATTGATCTTGCTAAGATGCAAACCTGATTACTTCCCCTGTTCAAATCCTTTCAGTGACTTCCCCAGCCCTCGGAATAAAAACCAGATTTTTCAGTATGACCCCCTCCCTCAATTGTAGCTTCATTCTTTACTATTAGCCTACAAGGTTTCTTCTCTGGGAATGCTCTCTGCCTTGCCCTTCCTACTTCTCCTTGTTACTCCTACTCCTACTCTTCCTTCAGATTTCTATCTTGCCTAACCCTCCCCCAGGCATCCCAGATCAGATTCCCCATTACACAC
The DNA here is from genome assembly GCF_030014295.1 of Loxodonta africana. NCBI lineage: Eukaryota > Metazoa > Chordata > Mammalia > Proboscidea > Elephantidae > Loxodonta > Loxodonta africana. The sequence goes on from NC_087365.1 coordinate 35,800,020, forward strand.
CTTCACTGCTAGATTCAGCAGTGTCTTTGACCATAGGCTAGATACTCTTCCCAAATTCCACAATACAGTGATCAGTTAGTTTATCTCCAGTAGATAGAGCACTTCCAAAGTGGAGTGAGTTGTTTAGACTCAACCGTAATTTTTCATATGGGAGGGAAACTGGTTCAGAAAAGAGGCAGGGCTGAAAGCAACAAGAGCCCCGTGAAAGTCAGGACTAAAGGTCCTCAACCTACTGAAACAGGATCTTGGGGTGGGGCTGGGGTGTAAAATACTAGCTATGGTATTCTGATAAAGGTCCCTAGGAGATTTTGTTGTTCATCTAAGGTGGAGAACTACAGGTGAATGTTACAGGTATGTAAAGGGCGTTCTGACTGATTGATATTCTTTAAGGTTTAAGAGCATAGATTTTGGCGTCTGAGCTGGGTACTAGTTGAGTGATTCTGGGCAGACTACTTTGCCTGTATAAACCCACTACACAGAAGTGATGTGAAGATCAAGAGTACACAGGCTGAGGAGGCAGGGCCAAGATGGCTGACTAGGCAGAAGCTTCCACTGAACCCTCTTGCAACAAAGAACCGAAAAAACAAGTGAATTGGTTACATATATGACAATCTATGAACGCTGACCATCAAACAGAACAAAGGAATTGACGTGAGTAACGGGAGTGAGAGACTGCGCAGAAGCAGCAACTAGTTGCTGAGCCTGAGCAGCACCTCAGCTCCCATTCCTTGGTGCCGTTCTTTGGCGTGAACACAGTGGGGCTGATGGTAGTTTCCTGAGACACGGCAAGCACGGGACACAGCCCTAACCCTCTCGGGCGATCTCAGTGGGGACCCAGCCGGCATACACAGGCTACACACGCCTCTGGAATCTGAGATAAAACAGCACTCTGGACACAAGATAAGTGATTTTGTCTATTTTACCGTGTTTTATGGAAACCTGGTAGCATTGTGTTTAAGAGCTATGGCTGCTAACCAAAAGGTCGGCAGTTCGAATCCACCAGGTGCTCCTTGGAAACCATATGGGGCAGTTCTACTCTCTCCTATAGGGTTGCTATGAGTCAGAATCAACTCAAGGGCAATGGGTTTTTTTTGGTTCGTACTCTCTCCTATCTATCTGATCCCTCCCCTCCCTGCCCCAGCCAGCTTCATTAACATTTGAATTCCCTGGGTCTGAGACAGAAGTGCCTTGCTTTTTCCGACCCATTTTCCTGGCCTGGGAGAAGTAGCAAATTAACAAATGGTGGGGTGGGGTGAAACTTTCCCAACTCCCCTAAACAGGAAGATCACAGCAGAAGCAGCTCCAGTCCAGGCATAAGAGATCCACAGACTTTGGCTTTCACCTCTACATGGAACCAGCTGGCTATTATAATGCAAAGGCAAATCGGTTAGAGGTCTCACTATAACTGTTTTAGCTGAGTGGTGGAGAGGCATGTTTTGGAGGTCTGATACCATTCTACCTATTGAACAGGGCCCTCACCTATCCACAGCAAAGGCCTGAGGGCTGAGGCTCCATCCACACCACCTAGCCACCTGCAAAAGGGGTATGAGGATAGTGGTGCCTACCAGTCTTTACAGGTATAAGCACTGGGTGCCTAAGGTACAGCTGCAGAGCCCACTCACCAGACTGCTCTAGAGAACAGAGATGCTCCTTTCTCACTGGCAGTTGCGGGAAGGCTGTCAGCACCCTGCCCTCCTCAGAGTGTGACCCCTGCCGCTACCAGAAACCAGGGCATACAACCATCACCACTACTCCTCTAAGGTAGTAGGTGAGAGCCTACACCACACACTAGGTGACCGACTATCAGAACACCCAAGCTGATTCTATCTAAGAATAGTGAATGGACTCATAGGCTCATATACCTGATAACAGCTCTAGCCATCTGGTAACAGGGCATTAGTGCTTCAAAGGCTCCAATAATCAAGTTAGCACACTCTAGTATCCTATCTGGGTATACCGAAACAAAACAAAACAAGAAGATAGGATTCAGTGAGGAAATGTACAATAAATCATTACAATAACATAGAGATGGCTTGGAGACAACAGTCGATATTAAATCACATAAAGAAGCAGGCCATGATTGCTTCTACAAACCCCAAAAGAGAGAATCAAGATCTCTCCTGGATGAAGATATATTCCTGGAATTGCCAGATGTAGAATACAAAAGACTAATACACAGGATGTTTCAAGACATCAGGGACGACATCAGAAATGAAATCTGGCAACGTACAGAAAAAGCCAAGGAACATGCAGATAAAGCAGTTGAAGAAATCAAAAAGATTATCCAACAACATAACGAAAAATTTAATAAGCTGTAAGACTCCACAGAGAGACGGCATTCAGAAATTCAAAAGATTAACAATAAAATTACAGAATTAGACAACTTGATAGGAAGTCAGAGGAGCAGAAATGAGGAACTGGAATGCAGAATTGGGAGATGGAGGATAAGGCAATTGGCACTAATATATTTGAAGAAAAATCAGATGAAAGAATTAAAAAAAAATGAAGAAACCCTAAGAATCATGTGGGACTCTATCAAGAAGAATAACTTGCGTATGATTGGAATTCCAGAACAGGGAAAGATAACAGAAAATACAGAGAGAATTGTTGAAGATTTGGCAGAAAACTTCCCAGACATCGTAAAACATGAAAGGATATCTATCCAAGATGCTCATCGAACCCCATACAAAGTAGATCCCAAAAGAAAATCACCGAGACATATCATCAAACTTGCCAAAACCAAAGATGAAGAGAAAACTTTAACAGCAGCCAGGGATAAACGAAAAGTCACCTACAAAGGAAAATCAGTAAGTTCAGACTACTTGGCAGAAACCATCCAGGCAGGAAGGCAATAGGATGACATACATAGACACTGAAGGAGAAAAATTCCCAGCCAAGAATCCTACATCCAGCAAAACTCTCTCTCAAATACGAAGGCAAAATTAAGTCACTTACAGACAAACACAAGCTTAGAGAATTTGCAAAAACCAAACCAAAATTATAAGAATTACTAAAGGAAATTCTTTGGTTAGAAAATCAATAATATCAGATATAAACACAACACAAGGACACAGAAGAAAGCATCCTGATATCAACTCAGATAGGGAAATGACAAAAATAAGATTAATTAAAAAAAAAAGCTCAAAACAGGGACTACCTGATGTCATTACGTAAAAGATGACCATAATCAATAAAAAGAGGGACTAAATACAGGAGGCATAGATCTTCCACATGGAGAGGAAATCAAGCTGATATAGGGAGATACAAGTTAGGTTTATTCTTAGAAAAACAGGGATAAACGTTAAGGTAACCACAAAGAAGACTAACAATCCCATACTTCAAAATAAAAACCAAGATAAACATAAAGACTCAGCAAAAACAAACTTGACTACAATGAAAAAGAGGAACACACAATTTACAAAGAAAAACTTCTCAGCACAAAAAAGTGGAAAAATGAAATTGTCAACAACACACAAAAAAAAGGCATCAAAACGACAGCACTAACCTCATACCTATCTATAGTTACGCTGAATGTAAATGGACTAAATGCACCAATAAAGTGACAGAGAACTGCAGAATGGATTAAAAAAAAAAACATAATCAAGCTATATGCTGCCTACAAGAGACATCCCTTAGACTCAGAGACACGAACAAACTAAAATTCAAAGGATAGAAAAAAATATATCAAGCAAACAACAATCAAAAACGAGCAGGAGTGGCAATATTAATTTCTGACAAAATAGACTTTAAAGTTAAATCTACCACAAAGGATAAAGAAGGACACTATATAATGATTAGAGAGACAATTTATCAGGAAGATATAACCATATTAAATATTTATGCACCCAATGACAGGGCTGCAAGATACATAAAACAAACTCTACAAGCACTGAAAAGTGAGATAGACAGTTCCACAATTATAGTAGGAGACTTCAACACATCACTTTCGGTGAAGGACAGGATGTCCAGTAAGAAGCTCAATAAAGACACGGAAGATCTAAATGCCACAATCAACCAACTTGACCTCATAGACATATACAGAACACTCCACCAAACAGCTGCAAAGTATACTTTCTTTTCTAGTGCACATGGAACATTCTCTAGCATAGACCACATATTAGGACATAAAGCAAGCCTTTGCAGAATCCAAAACATCAAAATATTACAAAGCATCTTCTCTGACCATAAGGCCATAAAAGTAGAAATCAATAACAGAAAAAGCAGGGAAAAGAAATCAAATACTTGGAAACTGAACAATATCCTCCTCAAAAAAAGACTGGATTATAGAAGACATTGAGGAGGGAATAAAGAAATTCATAGAATCCAATGAGAATGAAAACACTTCCTATCAGAACCTTTGGGACACAGAGAAAGCAGTGCTCAGAGATCAATTTATATCAATAAATCCACACATACAAAAAGAAGAAAGAACCCAAATCAAAGAACTGTCCCTACAACTTAACAAATAGAAAGAGAGCAACGAAGGAACCCTTAGGCACCAGAAGAAAGCAAATAATAAAAATTAGAGCAGAATTAAATGAATTAGAGAACAGAAAAACAATCGAAAGAGTTAAGAAGGCCAAAAGCTGGTTCTTTGAAAAAATTAACAAAATTTATAAACCATTGGCCAAACTGACAAAAGAAGAACAGGAAAGGAAACAAATAACCCAAATAAGAAATGAGATGGGTGATAGCACAACAGACCCAACTAAAATTGAAAGAATCATATCAGATTACTACAAGAAATTGTACTCTAACAAATTTGAAAACCTAGAAGAAATGGATGAATTCCTAGAAACACACTACCTACCTAAACTAACACAAACAGAGGTAGAACAACTAAATAGACCCATAACAAAAGAAGAGGTTGAAAAGGTAATCAGAAAACTCCCAACAAAAAAAAGCCCTGGCTCTGACGGCTTCACTGCAGAGTTCCGCCAGGCTTTCAGTGAAGAAGTAACACCACTATTACTAAAGGTATTTCAGAGCATAGAAAAGGACAGAATACTCCCAAACTCATTCTATGAAGCCAGCATACCCCTGATACCAAAACCAACTTAAAAAAAAAAAAAAAAGACACTACAAAAAAAAGAAAATTACAGACCTATATCTCTCATGAACTTACAAGCAAAAATCCTCAACCAAATTCTAGTCAATAGAATTCAACAACATATCAAAAAATAATTCACCATGACCAAGTGGGATTCATACCAGGTATGCAGGGATGGTTCAACATTAGAACAACAATTAATGTAATCCACCACATAAAAAAAACAAAAGGCAAGAATCACATTTTATCAATTGATGCAGAAAAGGCATTTGAGAAAGTTCAACACCCATTCATGATAAAAACTCTCAGCAAAACAGGAATAGAAGGAAAATTTCTCAACATAATAAAGGGCATTTATACAAAGCCAACAGCCAACATCATCCTAAATACAGAGATTCTGAAAGCACTGCCCTTGAGAACTAGAACCAACACTGTGCTGGAGGTCCTAGGCAGAGCAATTAGGCTAGATAAAGAAATAAAAGGCATCCAGATTGGTAAAGGAGAAGTAAAATTATCTCTATTTACAGATGACATTAAAAAAAAAAAAAATTTTTTTTATGATCTTATACACAGAAAGCCCTAAAGAATCCTCAAAAAAAAAAAACTACTGAAACTAATAGAAGAATTGAGCAGAGAATCAGGATCCAAAATAAACATAAAAAATCAGTTGGATTCCTCTACACCAACAAAAAGAACATCAAAGAGGAAATCACCAAATCAATACCATTTACAGTAGCCCCCAAGAAGATAAAATACTTAGGAATAAATCTTACCGGAGATGTAAAAGACCTGTACAAAGAAAACTACAAGACACTACTGCAAGAAACCAAAAGAGACCTACATAAGTGGAAAAACATACCTTGCTCATGGATAGGAAGACTTCATTGTAAAAATGTCTATTCTACCAAAAGCCATCTATAGATACAATGCAATTCCGATCCAAATTCCAATGACATTTTTTTAATGAGATGGAGAAACAAATCACCAACTTCATATGGAGGGGCAAGAGTCCCCAGATAAATAAAGCATTACTGAAAAATAAGAACAAAGTGGGAGGCCTCACTCTACCTGATTTTAGAACCTATTATACCACCACAGTAGTCAAAACAGCCTGGTACTGGTACAACAACAGATACATAGACCAATGGAACAGAATTGAGAATCCAGATATAAATCCATCCACATATGAGCAGCTGATACTTGACAAAGGCCCAAAGTCAGTTAAATGGGGAAATGACAACCTGTTTAACAAATGGTGCTGGCATAACTGGATATCCATCTGCAAAAAAGTGAAACAAGACCCATACCTCACACCATGCGCAAAAAATAACTCAAAATGGATCAAAGACCTAAACATAAAATCTAAAATGATAAAGATCATGGAAGAAAAAATAGGGACAATGCTAGGAGGCCTAATACATGGCATAAACAGTACATAAAAAAAAAAAAATTTTTTTTTTTTTTTTTTTTTTAGTATATAAAACATTACTAAAAATGCAGAAGAGAAACCAGATAACTGGGAGCTCCTGAAAATCAAACACCTATGCTCATCCAAAGACTTCACCAAAAGATTAAAAAGACCACCTACAGACTGGGAAAAGGGTTTTAGCTATGACATTTCTGATCAGCTCCTGATCTCTAAAATCTACACGATTCTGCTAAAAACCAACTACAAAAAGACAAACAACCCACTTAAAAAATGGGCAAAGGATATGAACAGCACTTCACTAAAGAAGACATTCAGGTAGCTAACAGATACATGAGGAAATGCTCACAATCATTAGCCATTAGAGAAATGCAAATCAAAACTACAATGAGATTCCATCTCACTCCAACAAGGCTGGCATTAATTCAAAAAACATATAATAATAAATGTTGGAGAGGCTGTGGAGAGACTGGAACACTTACACACTGCTGATGGGAATGTAAAATGGTACAACCACTTTGGAAATCGATTTGGCACTTCCTTAAAAAACTATAAATAGCACTACCATACAATCCAGCAATCACATTCCTTGGAATATATTCTAGAGAAATAAGAGCCTTTACACAGACATATGCACACCCATGTTTATTGCAGCACTGTTTACAACAGCAAAAAGTTGGAAGCAACCAAGGTGCACACCAACGGATGAATGGATAAATAAATTATGGTATATTCACACAATGGAATACTACACATTGATAAAGAACAGCGATGAATCTGTGAAACATTTCATAACATGGAGGAATCTGGAAGACATTATCCTGAGTGAAATTAGTCAGTTGTAAAAGGACAAATATTGTATAAGTCCACTATTACAAGAACTGGAGAAACAGTTTAAACAGAGAAGAAAATATTCTTTGATGGTTATGAGAGAGGGGAGGGAGGGAGGGAGGGAGGGAGAGGGGTATTCACTAATTAGATGGTAGATTAGTTTTATTTTAGGTGAAGGGAAAGACAATACACAATACAGGAGAAGTCAACACAACTGGACTAAACCAAAAGCAAAGAAGTTTCCTGAATAAACTGAACGCTTCAAAGGCCAGCATAGCAGGGATAGGGGTTTGAGGACCATGGTTTCAGGGGACATCTAAGTCAATTGGCATAATAAAATCTATTAAGAAAACATTCTGCATCCCACTTTGGAGACTGGCATCTGGGGTCTTAAACGCTAGCAAGTGGCCATCTAAGATGCATCAGTTGGTCTCAACCCACCTTGAGGAAGGAAGAATGAAGAACACCAAACACACAAGGTAATTATGAGCCTAAGAGACAGAAAGGACCACATAAACCAGAGACTACATCAGCCTGAGACCAAAAGAACTTGGTGGTGCCTGGCCACAACCGATGACTGTCCTGACAGGAAACACGACAGAGAACTCCTGAGGAAGCAGGAGAGCAGTGGGATGCAGACCCCAAATTCTCATAAAAAGACCAGGCTTAATGGTCAGACTGGGACTAGAAGGGCCCCGGAGACCATGGTCCCCAAACCTTCCATTACCCTAAGACAGGAACCATTTCCAAAGCCAACTCTTCAGACAGGGATTGGACTGGAATATGGGATGGAAAATGATACTGGTGAAGACTGAGCTTCTTGGATCAAGTAGACACATGAGACTATGTTGGCATCTCCTATCTGGAGCGGAAATGAGAGGACAGAAGGTACCCAACTGGACACGAGTGTGCTGTCTCATTAGAGGGAGAGCAATTAGGACTGTATAGCAAGGTGTATGGGAAACGCTGGCGGCTAGTGGTTAAGTGCTAGGGCTGCTAACCAAGAGGTCGGCAGTACAAATCTGCCAGGCGCTCCTTGGAAAATCTACGGGGCAGTTCTATTCTATGAGAGACTGACCGGATTGTAAACTTTCACCTAAAAAACAATAAAAATTAATTAAAAAAAAAAAAAAAAAGAGTACACAGGTCACCTGGTGGCAACTTACTGTATTAGCACAGTGAGTATCGGCACCACAGATTATGGGCCCTGTTCTCAGATTTTCTTACTCAGTAGGTCTGGATGGGTCCCTAGAATTTGCATGTCTATCAAGTTTCCATGCGATGCAGCTGCTGGTGATCTGGGAGCCCACTCTGAAAACCACTGCCCTGGAACATACAGAGAACACTATAAACACCCAGATGTTCTGATATGGAATAAAGTATTTTTCTCCCTTCCCCTGTTCCCCTGGACGTCCTCAGCTAATTTAAACTTGATATATGGCCTCAGAAAATCATTTCCCTTTTCTGGGTCTCAGGGCTCAGAATTGCCAACAGGGTACCGGGCGAGACGCTAAGCTTTTACAGAAAAGAGTTACATAGTCTGAACAAGTTCCTACACAACGTGCAGGGTCAAGGGGAGAAAACGAGCAAGGGCTAAATCCTCAGGAGCGGCTCGGGCTTTCTGGGAAGCAAGGCCTGCATTCATCAGACCAGCACGCCGCCTCAGGGAAGGCTGGCCGCGTCCTGCCCCGCTGCCTCAGGGGGGAAGCTGAAGCGGACTGAACGGTGCTCACGCCCACTCTGGGCTTTCACCTCCAACCTCTGCATTCACCTCGTACGCGATCCCTCAGTCTCCACAGCGCCTCCTCGCGCTGGTGTCGACGTCGCCCCACCCTCGCGACTGACCCTTCCCACTCGCCCTACCGCGCTCTGGCCGAAAGCCTGTCGTCACTTCCGGCACGCTCCAGGCGCTTGCGCCGAGGCGATCCCTGGGCTGTCACTCGGACGGCTGCGAGGTCCCTGATTGGCTTCGTGAGCACGTCGGCGGGAGGACGGCCGTGCGCGCTGCCCCGCCCCCCCGCAGCCCCAGGTTTCGGCCGAGCCAGCAGAGACGGGTTGCTTGGTTAAGTGAGGGGAGCTGCGGCGTGCTGGCGGCCCGATCCCTGAGCGTCTCGCCGCTGCCGCTGCGCGCGCCGTGACCCGCGACCCCGGACCCCGACTCCATTTGGCTCGGCCCGCGCGCCCCAGGCCCGACACGGGCGGCGCGGTGGGAGAATGAGCGGTGGGCGGCGGAAGGAGGAGCCGCCTCAGCCGCAGCTAGCCAACGGGGCCCTCAAAGTCTCTGTCTGGAGCAAGGTGCTGCGGAGCGACGCGGCCTGGGAGGACAAGGTGCGGTGGGGCATGGCGAGGGCGCAGGTTCGAGGAGCCGGCTGGACTGGGGGACGGATGGACGGGCCAGGGCCTGCTTCTGCCCGGGCGCGACCGAGTGTTGGGGGACTGGCGGGTGGCCCCAAGGGAGTCGGGCAGGACTTGGCGGGCACGGACCTGACAGCCGGGCTCGGGGCTCACTGCGGAGTGGCCTTTAAGGGAGAGGTTCCCTGGGTCACGCGGGGAGCCGCGAGAACGGGACAGAGGACGTGTGCCTGAACGGAGAGTGAGCGAGCTGAATTCTGTTCTACCTCCGCCTGTTATGCAGTAAGATCTTAAATTGTTTTTTGCGACATCACGTAGTTTTTAGCAATGACAGTAACGGTAGAGACACCTACTGAGTATTTTCTGTGTGCCGTGTACTCTCCATGTGTTATCCTATTCTCTAGCTCTCTTGCGGGGGGATATAATGTTGCATTGAAACGTTTAGGACATAATGAGGGTCACACATGGCGAGCTTCTGTAGCCTTACTGTTGAATGAGGAAGACCAAATTCCCTAAGAGATGTTGCGAGGGGAGACCAAGACTACCTTAGGAGTCAAAGTGTATGTGAGGGAGAAACACCACCAAATGTGAAGAATGGTGGGAGCTTCGCCTGTGGGTGCTCCCTTGTTCTGGGACTGTGATCGGGAAGGGACCATCAGAAACAGCCTGAATTCAGGCGGAAACCAGGAACGTTGTTCGCCCCCCTTTCCCATGTTTTTCTGGACTACTGAAGTCCATTTCCCTTCCTGGAGTTGCTGTAACGGGGGATGGGAGCCACTTCCTGAAGGTGCCCTTGTCCTGCCCCCAGCCCTGCCCCACCCCTGCCAACTCTTGCAAAACCTGCAGTCCCTTTCTGATATGCTGTGTCATTTCTTTCCTTGTTTAAGGACTGGTTTCTGCAATCTAGAAATCTAGGGCAGGTCAAAAATCAGAATCTTCCTTGGTCTATGAAATTTAGATATGGTGGTCCCTGTCTCCAGCACTTTTCTTTCTAACCTTTCTCCTCGGTGACTTACTCAAAATTCAGTGAGCAGGAAGATGGTGCTGAGTGTGTTTACAGTCAGTCCTTCTGCTTGGGGACAGCCTGTCTAGGTCTCCCTCCTTAGAGAAGAGTTATCTGTGGTCTGTAGCATGATTACTGTCACAGCCACTGTGTCACAAGTGATGTCACTTATGCATCTTCTAAAAAAGATAAATGATTTCTCTAAAATTTTAATTTAGAACATAGGACTTGGAAGTCATTGCTTAAGATGACTAGATACGTTGTTTTCTATCATATTCTAACATAAATAAGAGGTGATGCATGGCAGGAGTTTAAGGGAAATATACAGTGACAAACTTTTATCTATTTCCTTGATTTTTTTTCCTACCTTATAACTCAAGACTTCTGTGATTCCATTTTAGAGGTAGAGTCCTGATGTTAGCGAGTGATTAGTTAAGAGCCACATCTGTTGCTTTTGGGGAAAAGTTCCCTGTTCCCTACTTGTTAAAAGAGGCTCTCCTATAGCACCCACTCGAGGTAACGAACGCTGGTCCATTAAATGGCCTTATCCGTCTTTTCTACAGGATGAATTTTTAGATGTGATCTACTGGTTCCGGCAGATCATCGCTGTGCTCCTGGGTGTTATTTGGGGAGTGTTGCCATTGCGAGGTTTCTTGGGAATAGCAGGGTAAGTCTTGAGTTTCTTGTTTGTCTGTGATATCATTTCTTTTCAAAGAGAAGTTTTGTTTTCCTCTCATGGAAAACACCTGTTGCTACTTTGGAGGATTTTTTTTTTATGAAATGACTAAAGCAAAGGGTGACCCCATGATGGTACTCCTGGTCTGGTGCGGCACTCTTCAGTGTATCAGGCCTGGGACCATATCAGGTCAAGCAGGTTACCTTCCTGAAGGCTGGGCCAGTCCATGCAGTCACAAATTCAAAGTGACCTCACACGAGAGGCCACCAAGTTCTGTGATCCTGTGGCCAGTGAGCACCGTTGACACCAGCCCCTGGTCTGGCTCAGTGAAAGAGAGTCCATGTGCCCACCAGATTTAGTTAAAAAGATGTGTGAGGATTGTCTTAACTAGGGGTCGTGCACAAGTTCTCATGGAAATGGATAGGCAGGCCTGTGGCCTTCTCTATTTTCACAAAGGGTATACAAACTCACCCTTTCTCATGGAAGGCCACATGGATTGTTTTTAGGGCTGATGACATGTCAAGGGTAAAATATATTTCAAACACATATGGTAACCCAAAAGACTCCTCTCCTAACTAGAAAAGTTTTTTGACTTGTGATACAGAGCAAGGCAACCAGTATATAAGGAAACTATTAAGAGTTTGTACACTGCCTAACCTTGTAAAAAGTGGACTCTTAGTGAGGACTGGTTGATGGCGATGGAGCATAGGGCCTGGGGTTCACAGAGGTCTCCTGGTAGGTATATAGATATGTTTTCAGAATATCAGTTACCCTGTTTGAGCTTTCTATGAAAGAAAAGGCAGACAGCTGATTGGAAATGTTAATAGTAGGAGAATGCCAGAGGAAGGGAGAGGACACCCTAAGGGCAAGAGGATGTTTCCTATCTACCCAAGGCCTTTGTGGGATTCTTAAGGGATTTATCTGAAGTCATCCAGCCTGGGAATGATAAAGCAAGGACTAAAGCTAGTCCAGTATCCTTTCCACTGTGGCTGGTGAGTTAAGCAGCCCAAACACACTTTTTTTTTTTTTTTTTTTAGCTTCATAGAATGCTCCATATTTAAGTTCCAGCTTTGCCACTTTCAAACTACGTAATTTTGGGCTCAACTTTTTGAGCCTCAGTCTCTTCGTCATTAAAGTGGAGGTGATAAGAGTACCTTCCTCACAGGATTGATACGTGATTTTAATGAGACAAGTCATTACCAAATGTAGTGCTTCATACATCATACCAAAAAAAAACAAACAAATCTGGCACTGTTGAGTTGATCCCAACTCATAGCAACCCCACAGGACAGAGTAGAACTACCCCATAGCATTTCCAAAGAGCAGCTGGTGGATTTCAACTGCTGATCTTTTAGTTAGAAGCTGAGCTCCTAAGCACTACACCGCCCAGGCTCCTTGTGCATCATGGGCACTCCGTAAATGCTTCACTGCTATCATTATGTGGTTAGCTTTATAAAGAGAGGTAAATAACAGAGTGGGTTGCCCATAGTGCCCCTTTCTCATGACCGCCTGTTTTCTGGAGCTCAGTCCTACATTGTCCTGCCAGAGCCAGTCTCGCCAAACAAGCTCTTTCCTTTGGTTGGCACCTTTTCCCCTGCACATGTCCCTCTCTTCCTTCTCTCTTCGCCTCCTTCGCAGTCCCTGCCTTAACTAGAAGGGGTGGGTCTGGGCTGAGGAGAGTCACCTTCCGTGCTGACCCCCCAACTTCTCTTCGTTTCTCTATGGTTTGGCTACCAGTTACGTCCTGTTAAGGTAAAGCGTCATGTCCTCAGGTCTTTTTATTTATAATGCACTTAAAAACTGAGTAATGGATCTACTGTCTGCTGAAGTTTTGCCTTATCAGAGGGGCATTGTTCATCCCTTCCTACTTCTCTGGCTCTCTCATGGAGCTTGGCACATGATTAATAGGTGTTTAGTGAATGCTTGTTAAAATTCTTATTTAAACTGAAATGAATTCCCATTGACTCTTGAAAACAGAGTCATACATGACTGTTGGCATGTAGCTTTCTTGCCCTGAAGTCAGGGTATTTGTTAGGGATTCATCATTTTATTAAAATTCTGACTGAAGTTTTTAGGGTAGAGTTTTTTTTTTTTTAATAATTTTTATTGAGCTTTAAGTGAACGTTTACAAATCAAGTCAGTCTGTCACATATAAGCTTATATACACCTTACTCCATACTCCCACTTACTCTCCCCCTAGTGAGTCAGCCCTTCTATTCTCTCCTTTCGTGACAATTTTGCCAGTTTCTAACCCTCTTAGGGTAGAGTTTTTAAAAACCCATTTCAGAGTCAGTCTTTTCCACTGTTTCCGCCAACTGTAACCCAACACATTCATTTCTGCCTCTGCACATTTGCTTGTGTAATTCCCTCCCTCATTTACAATACAGAAATTATGCCCGTTGTGGTATTTGTCAGGGTTCTCCAGAGAAACAGAACCAACAGGAAATATATAAAGTGCGCTCATGCAACCAAGGGGAGTTCCCCGGTGACACAGACAGTTCAGCTCTCAACTACTAGCTGAAAGATTGGCCGTTTGAATCCACACACAGGTGCCTCAGGAGACAGGCTTGGTGATCTGCCTCCGAAAAGTCGCAGCCTTAAAAACCCTGTGGAGCAGTTGTACTCTGCACACGTGGAGTCGCCATGACGCCAAATTGACCTGACGTCAACTAACAACAATATATATAGAGAGAGAAAAGATTTATTTTAAGGAATTGGCTCACTTGATTGTGGGGGCTGGCAAGTCAGGCTGTGGGCTGAAAGTCCTGGCAGTCTTGTGTCTGAAATTGGTAGATCAGGGAAACTCTCCACAGGATATCTTTTACAGCCCTGGGGCAGAATTCCTTCTCCTCTCAGAAGCCTTGGTTTTTTGCTCTTAAGGCCTCCAACTGATTTTACAAGGCTTTTACCCACATTATAGAGGGCAATCTCCTTTACTTAAGAGTCAGCGGATTGTATCTTCACAGCAACGTCCAGACCAAACAACTGGGCACCGTGGCCTAGCCAAGTTGACATAAAACTAACGTCACATCCGTCCTTAAGATTCAGTTTGAGCCCTTCCAGGCCTTTGCTGACCTGCCCCTTGACCACCCAGCACTGGAGTCAAATGCCTTTGTTTCTGTGAGTTCACTTTCTACTTAGTTGTGTAACCCCTGAAAGGCAGGGCCTAATGTCAGCCCTTTTCTCCCCCAGTCCTGAGGCCTGCACTTGATGTGAAGTAGGTGGCCAGGTTGTACTTTGGTTGGTTTATTGCTGCCGCTATTTCTCTTCATCAAGACAGGACTGTTACTGACAAAGTGATCCAAGTTTTGTGGTTGGGGAAAAAATACATCACACATAATGCTTCTACCTCATGTCTGTCAAGGGTGTCGTACTGTGGTGGCTTGCGTGTTGCTGTGATGTATGGAAGCTTTGCTGCTGATATTTGGCATACCAGCAGGTTCACCCTTGGCAGAGAATACCGGAAAGATGCTTACCTGTGTTTTATTGACTATGCAGAGGCATTCATCTGTGTGGATCATAACAAATTATGGATAACATTGCAAAGAATGGAAATTCCAGAACGCTTTATCGTGCTCATAAGGAACCTGTATGTAGACCAAGAGGCAGTCATTCGAACAGAACAAGGGGATACTGCATGGTTTAAAGTCAAGAAAGGTGTATGTAAGGGTTGTATCCTTTCACCGTACTTACTCAGTCTATATGCTGAGCAAATAATCTGAGAAGCTAGACTGTATGAAGAAGAACACGGGATCAGGATCAGAGGAAGACTCTGTTAACAACCTGTGTTAGGCGGATGACACAGCCTTGCTTGCTGAAAGTGAAAAGGACTTGAACCACTTACTGATGATCAAAGACTACAGCCTTCACAAGTGTTAAAAAGCAAAGCTGTCACTTTAAGGACTAACGTGTGCCTGACCTAATCCAAGGAGCCCTGGTGGCACAGCGTTTAAGAGCTATGGCTGCTAACCAAAAGCTCAGCGGTTGAAATCCACCAGCCACTCATTGGAAACCCTATGGGGCAGTTCTGCTCTGTCCTATAGGGTCACTATGAGTCGGGATAGACTGGATGGCAATCAGTTTGTTGGTGGACCCAAGCCATGGTGTTTTCAGTTGCCTCATATGCATGTGAAAGCTAGACGGTGAATAAGGAAGACCAAAGAATTGATGCTTTTGAAGAACATTGAATAGACCATAGAGTGCCAGAAGAAGGAACAAATCTGTCTTGAAAGAAGTACAGCCAGAATGCTTATTAGAAGCAAAAATAGCGAAACTTTGTCTTATATACTTCGGACTTACTATCAGGAGGGACCAGTCCCTGGAGAAGGGCATCATGCTTGGTAGAGGGTCACCAAAAAAGAGACATATCCTCAGTGAGGTGGATTGACACAGTGGCCGCAACAGTGGGCTCAAGTATAACAATGATTCTGAGGATGGAACAGAACTGGGCAGTGTTTCCTTCTGTTGTACATAGGGTTGCTAAAAGCTGGAATCGATTCAGTAGCACCTAACAATACTTAGTGTTTAGCTGGTGCAACCACAAGCAGGTGGGGTAAAGTGATGAAGACTGAGTGCCAAAACTAGTGATGCAGAGGTTACAGTGTTCTCAGGCCTGTATACCAGGCCCTGTGTTTAGCAGACCCCTGAAATCTGACTTAGTTGATGAATTGAGCACTGGGCATTTAACCACCCCTTCATCCCTTAGCTTTGGTCCCAAACTGGTTCTCTTTCCTTTCTGATTGCTTTCTGATTCAAGATTGCTGTTCATCCTGCCTTCAACCCTCTCTCTCCTCTCATCCCTGCTCCCTTGCCTCATCTCACTAAGCAACCACCTTTACAACCAGAGACTTGGTGAGCCTTCAGTCTTCAGCTATCTCAGCCTCAGAATGACATTTCTCACTCCCATTAGTAGTCTCCATCGAGAGCCACTAAGTCAGCCTGCCCAAGAGGAAACTGTCAGAGCTAAAGCTGGTCCCAAGATTTCTGATAGAAGATAAGGATGTGGCCACAGCATGACCAAGCCAATGACTATATTTTGTGGGAAATCCTTCCAAGAAAAACCTTCTGTTCTTCCTGACTTCCTGTTTCTGTTATTGAAACCATGTGTGTACTCCCAGGCTCTTAGACTTGAAGCCTTTGTCTCCCCGATTCAGCCACTTGCCCAGCCCCTGTCCTCAAACTTTATTGCTCTCATGTCCTGAAACATGAGTACAAGTCTAAGCCAGTATCCCAGCCTGTTCCTATCTATCACTCATGAGAAAGCCTACGCAGTACTCTCGCTATTCACAAACTAGACTTCCTGCAGTATAGACACGCCATCTGTCCCCACCTTGCTCAGGGTCTGAACCTTCCCTTACATACTGATTTACATTCCTCAGCCTCACAGTACTGCCCTCCCCTACACCAGTCCACACACCATCCATTGGAGGAACCAGCTCTCTGCATTTTTCCACCTCAGCCTTATAAGGGATGTGGTCTAAGACCCACAGCCCCCCGTTAGCTTAGCTGCATTAACTGGAGCAGTCATGAGGAAAGTCTTGATTGCTTTATGAAAATTACATGACGACAGTGCCAAGAGCTGAGTAAAGCAGGGTGCAGTCTCATTCCTGTATCAGCTAAATACATTATGTGCGTTAGAGACCTTTTAGGGGTGCTCACAAACAGCTGGTTTCAATTCTATTCTGATTGCTGTTCTTGGCCCCTAATAGATGATGAGCTGAGGGCAGAGCTGTCAGGTTTACCACCCCATCAGGTGCAGTCCGACGGACGTGCAGAAATTTTCTTCCGTTGGGAATTATGCAGGGGATCCCTTAGCGTGGTTTTACTTACTCAGCTAGGCTGTGAAGCAGCAGCTTAACATACGGTTGCCACATGGCCACCTCCACCCTACCCCAGCTGGAGCTGCCTGCTGGCCCATATCAGGAATTGGTCCGCTTTGGAACGGCTTACCCAGCAGCCATTCTGTCTTACGTCAGGGAGGCTTTAAGAAATTGTGTGCTTTTTTTTTTTTCGCTTTTGGTGGGCAGCTGTAAAGAATTGCTTCTCCTTTAAGTTGCTAACTCAGCCAGGTGAGCACCTCCATTGAGAGCCTAGGAACTTTCATGTATTATTTCACTTGTCCCATAACAATATTCAGACATCCCATTTTACAGACAAGGAAACTGAGACGCATGTCAAGAGACTTGCTCAGGATCTCATGACCATGAAGTAAAGTTCAGGTTTGAATGGAAGTCTTTCTGAGCCCAAAGCTTATTTCCAGGTCAGCCCCTGCACAGTAGGGGAAGACACATAAAAAAGTTATCTATGCAGTGAGGGCCCTCATAGAGCTGGGCAGGGGGTGGGAGCTCTGAGTCTCTGAGCTCACGGATTGTGTTTGGCACTTGCCCTCCCTCCCTCACTGCAGATTCTGCCTGATCAATGCAGGCGTCCTGTACCTCTACTTCAGCAGCTACCTCCAGATAGATGAGGAAGAATATGGCGGCACGTGGGAGCTCACGAAGGAAGGGTTTATGACATCTTTTGCCTTGTTCATGGTATGTGTAACTGATTGTTTTGTAGCAGGTACTGTTCTTTTCATGAAGTGTCAGCCACTGATCTAGTTAACCAAGTGAGCAGGGTACCATTTTTCAAAAGGCCCTGAGGCAGGGCCTCTTGTGTTGTCCCAGAAAACATACTGTGATAAGCTGTACAGCTGCCCTGCAATGTGTGAATCTTTGGCTCATGATTAGCTTTTACATCTGATTCTCAGCCCTGGCTGCATATTAGAAACAGTTGTAGAGCGTTTAAAAATGTAGCCATAGCAGCATTAGTCACAATATCCAGAAAGTGGAATCAGCCCAAATGTCTGTCAAATGATGAATGGATAAAGTATGGTATAGCCATACAATGGAATATTATTCAGCCATAGAGAATGTGAAGTACTGATATATGCTACAACGTGGGCGAATCTCTAAAACATGCTAAGTAGAAGAAGTGAGATACATTCATAGATGTGATATGATTTCATTTATCTGAAATGTCTGGAATAGGTAAATCTGTAGAGATGGAAATCAGATTAGTGGTTGCTAGTGGCTGGGGGATGAGAGTGACTGTTAATGGGTGCAGGGTGATGAAAATATTCTGGAATTAGTACAGTACACTAAATACTGCGGAATTACATGCTTTAAGAGGCTAAACTACGGTATGTGAATTATGTTCCAATAAAGTTATTTTAACAAATTAAACACAAACACCCTTACATAGCCAGATCTTAGTGTAATCAATAAAATCGGACTCTGTGGAAGGTGGGGCTTGGACATTTATATATTTTTTTAAAAATTCCCCCAGGAGCTTCCAGTGGACAGCCAGGTTTGAGAACCGCTGCCTCCTTTGATACGGAGATGACAGAGTCTGATGGTGTTGTGGGTTTTACATTTGTTGCTAATCCTAACACCTTTTAGCAATATTGTCTGCTTTACTTGTAAAATTCCATATCTATAACTCAGTCCCTGGGACTCAGGTCGCTGTTTGGGTGGGGGCCTAGGCCTGTTACAGCTTGATTTCAGTGAAATAATTTAGGCCTCTAAGCAGGTTATATATTGGATAGTCCCTGGGAAGCCTATTGTGTACGTATATGACATTCTTGTTTTGTGGAATTGGCCTAAGAAGGCCACCACTGATCCAGGTGACCTGTGAACATTGCTTGTCTCCCTTCTAGGTCATTTGGATCATCTTTTACACAGCCATCCACTATGACTGATGGTGTACAGCCCTCACCTGCCCCCTGTCTAAAGGACCCGCTTAGTTACAGCACAGAAACACGATGTAGGGGCACTCCTGCACGGGGAGCCTAGAAGACGCATGTTTTCTGGACCGAGAATCATTGTGTTGGGCATCAGTGTATTCTGCAAGGGTTGGGACCTGAAACTTTTTAAAGAACCATCCACCTTTTGGGGAACCGTTTCTGAATTGTCCACCGCTACCCATTTCCCCTTGGATATCTGTCACTGAACGCCTGTTTGCCAGTTGGAGCTGGTCATTTATTTTGATGCATCTCTGGATCACCTGGATGAAACATTAAGTTTTCTTCCTCAGTTCTCCATCAGGTGTACAGCTTTCAGCTATCAGCGGCATTTCAAGTCTTCTGAAAACAGTATGTCAGTGTATGTGTGGTCCATAGCAAGTACAAGCAGCATCTAATAACAGTTTCCATTGTAGAATGTTTTCAGGTACTCAAATAAATCAAATCTTTAATTGAAAACCTGTTGATCATACTTGGTAATGCTTCCCTCCCCCCCACCCCACCCCCACACACACCTCTAGCCCCAGAACCCAGTAGGAACACTAGAGGTGGTTCCACCATTCCCGCCTCATCTATTCGTCCTGTCCCTGCTCCCTCAGCTCCAGCCAGATCTCTTTTCCTACGGGGATCAGGGACATCAAGGGCTGGAGTTGGTTTGGCTGTGGCCTTGGGTTCTGGAGAGAAATAGGGTTTACCACCTTCAGATGCCCTAGGACCTGTGACAGGATCCCTGCACACAGGTGCCACGTCTGGCTCTCGGCCCCTGCCCAGCACTTAAAGATGTGACCCGCCTCACAGCGGTGAGCTAGGCTTGAGGGAGTCATTTTCAGAGGAGGACCTTGATGGGACATTGAGGTCCTCATATACCCCTACCTGGGCCCTTCTCTGACAGTCCCAGCTTATAGAGCTGTTACTTCATTTTGTGGCTTATCACTTGAACCTGGCCAAGCTCTCCCAGCTACGCTTATGGCCGAATGCAAAATGACTCATGACTTGACTGGGTCAGACCCCAGGAGAGGTTTGCTCTTTCTTTTTGGAGCCCTGGCCCTGCTCTCACCTGGGCTGAGCCTGGAGACCAGAAGTTGGGGTGGGGTCATGCCATTGGGAGGAGGTAACTGACTTCTAAGGGAGAAAGGAATGAGGACACAGGGACCCTGGATACAGCTGTGCTCCAGCCCTCGCCCTCAGTGTGCAGCCATGCCTCCGGGGTGCTCAGTCAGGGTGAGCAGAGTGGGGTGCTAGGTGCTGTAGCCTTGGTTCCCCTTTTGTCCTCTGCTTTGGGTTTTGGCATCATCCAAGGAGAAGTCCTCAGTCAGGCTGATATAGGAGCTAAGGGCCTCCCGGAGCCCCTCGCTGAGGAGAGACTCCTCCCCTGTGGCAGATGTCTCAGAAAACAAGAGGGAGCTGTGGAGAGGGGAAGGGGAAAGAGCTGAGTGAAGCCTTCTCCCTACACTCACCACACGTAATTCACTGTCCTCAAAAACCTACTTTCAAGTCACTTCTGCCGAAAAACAGTGGCTCCCTTTCCCTATCAGATCAAATCCCAGCTTGACTTCCCACTTGGAACATGGGGCTCTGTCCTACCCCACCTCATCTGACCTGCCTCATTCCCATCCTGTCCGCCTTGGTACCCAGGCATACCTAGTAGCCACACCTGCTTTCTCCTCTCCTGACAATATGTCCTACAGACCTGCTGAGCCTGGTCTGGGCTCTAGGAGTTCAGCCAGTGCTTACTGACTCCCAGGTGTCACTGAAGGTGACAAACTCATTATGGGTTCCCCAGGTGCAGCTCCTCCTAAATCTCCTTTATTCTACCTTTATGGTCCAGGGGCCCTCTCACCTGTCCAGATCTTTCCAGTTGAGTGGCATCCTCTGCACAGTCACAGGCGGTGGTATGGCCTTGCCAGGAAGTGGGCCAGCCCTCCCCAGGGCACAGGGCTCCTTGAGGGGGCAGCAGATGTCATCTGCCAGCTCTGAGGAAGAGACTTGGGGTCTTGACATTGCTGCCTCCAGCCCTGCTTTCATCCCCAATACTCCACCCTTACCCTGACAGCTTTCCACACTTGGGGGCATGGTTGCAAAAGTTAGTGACAAGACTTGAGCCCCAAGGTCTTGTTCTTATGGAGCTGAGATGTGGTCAAAGGTCAATATTGGGTTAGATTTTGAGTGTGATTTTGGGTGAGTTGATGGGCCTCTTTGAGCCCCAGTTTCTGGATAGGAAAGTGTTTAGGGAAGAAAGCTATGGAATGCTCGATCTCTACTTCTGGTATTGTTGGTGTATACTGCATGGAACAACCCTCCAGAAAACCACTGTTCAGGTCTCCCAGGAGTGGTCTTCCCTCTCTGCCCCTTTGACACCGTGCACTGGTGACGGCATCCTCCAGTGCCTGTGACAGAACGAAGCACCAGAAGATGCTAAGAAGACTCAGAAGTGAATCCAACAACAGCAACAGTTCCTGTAGAGAGAACAGTGCCTGCTGCCGGGGGCTTCGAATCAGAACAAGATGTCTGGGATTACCGAAGCTGAGAGAGGGAGGAGAAGCTCACAAAGGATGTCTGGTAAGATGCTGGTGTCTGCGTGGTTCTTCTGTGACAGCATGGGTTAAAGACAGGCTCCCAGCCTGTGTTTCTTGGCACAGGGACTTGCACCGTCTTCTCTCTGTCCCTGTGTTTTCCAGCAGGTATAAAGTGTCTGCCCTCCCACACATCCCATCCCATGGAGGCAGGGAAAAGCTATACCAGAGTAATGGTCCACCAGGGCCTGGAGTGAGGGGAAGGTGAAGCGTGGTGAGATGTACAGCCAGCCATTGTCCAGGCGCTGGATCCTGTAGTGTCTGATCCGGTCCCAGGACGTGGGGCGGCTGAGTCGGACTGACAGAGAGTAACAACCTGAGGAGGAAAGAGTTCAGGGGTAGCCCTGAGCCCTTGCTGGGACCCAGCCCCACCCAGGTTGGGAGAATGAAGAGATACAGTCACAGGAAGTGGTCAGGGGAAAGACAAAGACTTTCTCTCTCGACATAAATAACAACACCTTCATAATAGATAAGTCTCCTGTGGGGATGAAATGAGATCATGCACACAGAGCCTTCAGGCCAAGCCCTGGCACAATGCTGGCTGTTATAAAGACTTCCAGTGACAGAAGTTTTAGAGTATGAAAATGTGTCAGTGGGTCCTTGGTAAAAAAAACAAAACAAAACAAACCTTTTTGTCATCAAGTTGATTCTAACTTATAGTGATTCTACAGGACAGAGTAGAACTGCCCCATAGAGTTCCCAAGGAGAGCCTGGTGGATTTGAACTGCTGACCTTTTGGTTAGCAGCTGTAGCTCTTAACCACTAAGCCACCAGGGTTCCCAGTCCTTGGCAAGGACCTAGAGAAATAAGAACTCTGTTACCCTGCTGGCAGAAGAATAAATTAGTACAACCCACTTTGGAAATGGTTTGACTGGTTTGGCATTACCTAGTCAAGTTGAACATGCACATACTTTACTACCCAGCAGTTCTGGCCTAGAAACGTCACCTTAGAAATACACCAACAAGAATGTTCATAGAAGCATTGTTTAAAAGCCAAAGTCTGCAAACGGCATATATGCTCTAAATAGTTAAAGAAAGTAATACTACACAGCAATAAAAATAACCACTACACACATAAGCATACATCTTAAAAATAATGAGCAGAAATAGCAAGTCACAAAAATATACATTCGGTGTGATTCTATTTAAATGAAGTTCAAAGACAGCCAAGACTACATGATATATTGGGGAAGAATGTGTGTGTGGCAGAGCAAGGAAGAAAAGCAACTGAGTGATTAACACAGCAAAGCAGGTAAGGGGTTTCAGAGAGATTGTTATCATGCTGTTTCTTAAGCTGGTAAGTAGGAACATGGATGTTGTTATTATTATTAGTCCTTAAACTGTACATATACAGTTGCTGCTGTCGTTAGGTGCTGGCAAGTCAGTTCTGACTCAGCGATCCTATGTACAACAGAACAAAACACTGCCCGGTCCTACGCCATCCCCATGATCATTCCTATGCTTGAGCCCATTGTTGCAGCCACTGTGTCAATCCACCTCATTGAGAGTCTTCCTCTTTTTCGCTGACCCTCCACTTTACCAATCATATGTCCTTCCCCAGGGACTGGTCCCTCCTGAGAACATGTCCAAAGTATGTGAGAAAAGTCTGTATCCTCACTTCTAAAGAGCGTTCTGGTTGTACTTCTTCCAAGACAGGTTTGTTTGTTCTTTTGACAGTCCATGGTATACTCAGTATTCCTCCCCAATACCACAACTCAATTCTTCTTCTTCAGTCTTCCTTATTTATCGTCCAGCTTTCGCATGCATATGAGGCAATTGAAAACACGATGGCTTGGGTCAGGTGCACCTTAGTGTTCAAGGTAACATCTTTGCTTGTCAACATTTTAAAGCGGTCTTTTGCAGCAGATTTCCCCAAGGCAAGGCGCCTTTTGTTTTCTTAAGTGCGGCTTCCGTGGGTGTTGATTGTGGATCCAAGGATCCAAGTAAAATGAAATCCTTGACAACCTCAATCTTTTCTCCGTTTATCATGATATTGCTTATTGGTCCAGTTGTGAGGATTTTTTTTTAGGATTTTCGTTTTCTTTATTTTGCAGTGTAATCCATACTGAAAACTGTGGTCTTTGATCTTGACCAGTAAATGCCTCAAGTCGTCTTCACTTTCAGCAAGGAAGGTTATCTGCACATCACAGGTTGTTAATGAGTCTTCCTCCAATCCTGATGCCGCTTTCTTCTTCATATAGTCCAGCTTCTCAGATTACGTGCTCAGCATTCAGATTGAATAAAAATGGTGAAAAGGTACAACCCTGATGCACACCTTTCCTGACTTTAAACTACGCAGTGTCCCCTTGTTCTGCTCGAAATGCCTCTTGATCTATGTACAGGTTCCTCATGAGTGCAATTAGGTGTTTTAGAATTCCCATTCTTTGCAATGTTATCCATAATTTGTTATGATCCATACAGTTGAATGCCTTTGAATTGTCAATAAAACACAGGTAAACATCTTTCTGGTATTCTCTACTTTCAGCTATGAGCCATCTGACATCAGCGATGATATCTCTGGTTCCACGTCCTCTTCTGAATCTGGCTTGAATTTCTGGCAGTTACCTGTCAATGCACTGCTGTAGCCGCTTTTGAATGATCTCCAGCCAAATTTTACTTGCATGTGATATTAATGATATTGTTTGATAATTTCTGCATTCAGTTGGATCACCTTTCTTGGGAATAGGCATAAATATGGATCTCTTCCAGTCAGTTGGCCAGGTAGCTGTCTTCCAAATTTCTTGGCATAGACGAGTGAACACTTCCAGTGCTGCATCCGTTTGTTGAAACATCTAAATTGGTATTCCGTCAATTCCCTGGAGCCTTTATTTTTTTTGCCAATGTCTTGGGTACAACTTGGACTTCCTTTTTCAGTACCATCGGTTCTTGATCATATGCTACTTCCTGAAATGATTCAACGTTGACCAATTCTTTTTGGTACAGTGACTCTGTGTATTCCTTCCATCTTCTTTTGATGCTTCCTGCATCGTTCAGTATTTTACCCATAGAATCCTTCACTATTGCAACTTGTGGCTTGAATTTTTTCTACACTTCTTTCAGTTTGAGAAATGCTGAGTGTGTTCTTCCGTTTTGGTTTTCTAACTCCAGGTCTTTGCACGTCATTATAATACTTTACTTTTTCTCCTTGAGCTGCCCTTTGAAATCTTCTGTTCAGCTCTTTGACTTCATTTCTTCCATTTGCTTTTGCGATTTGACTTTCAAGAGCGACTATCAGAGTCTCTTCTAACATCCATTTTGGTCTTTTATTTCTTATCTTTTTAATGACCTCTTGCTTTCTTCACGTATGATGTCCTTGATGTCATCTCACAGCTTGTCTGGTCTTCGGTCATTAGTGTTCAGTGTGTCAAATCTATTCTTGACACAGTCTCTAAATTCAGGTGGGATATACTCAAGATTGTACTTTGGGTTTCATGGACTTGTTCTAATTTTCTTCAGCTTCAACTTGAACTTGCATATGAGCAATTTATGGTTTGTTCCGCAGTCAGCTCATGGCCTTGTTCTAACTGATGATATTGAGGTTTTCCATCGTCTCTTTCCACAGATGTAGTCATTTTGATTCTTGTGTATTCCATCTGGTGAGGTCCACGTTGTGTAGTCATTTATGTTGTTGAAAAAATGTATTTGCAATGAATAAGTCATTGGCCTTACAAAATCCTTTCACGCCATCTCCAGCTTCTTTTCTATCACCAAGGCCGTATTTTCCAACTCCTGATCTTTCTTCTTTGTTTCCCAATTTTGCATTCTAATCACCAGTAATTATCAGTGCATCCTGATGGCACGTTCAAGCAATTTCAGACTGTGGAAGTTGCTAAAAATCTTTAATTTCTTCATCTTTGGCCTTAGTAGTTGGTGTGTAAATTTGAATAATAGTCGTATTAACTGGTCTTCCTTGTAGTCATATGAATATTATCACCGACAGTGTTGTACTTCAGGATAGATCTTGAAATATACAGTATACAGTATATACAAAAATCCAAATGACAGGGTTTTTTCAGTTTTTTCCATTTTTAAAATCAACTTTATTGAGATATAATTTACACATATTTTAAGGGTACTGTTCGATGGGTTTCAACAAAAATTCAATTACAAAAAATTAAAAGTCAGGAGAAGACCTGGTTCTAACCATGGTTGAAAAATGAAAAGAAAAAGAATAAATTTTAAGTCAATTTCATCAAAGCCAAATGAGAAGAGGGTGCTGAAATAATAATAATACTTGTGATGGTTAAGATCGTGTGTCAACTTGGCTGGGTCATGATTATCAGTGTTTTGGCAGTCGTATAATGTTGTGATCACTTCCCTGTTCAGATTTGATATGGGATCACCCCATGATGTGATATGCTGTGAGTAGCCAATCAGCTGAAAGGGAGCTTCCTTGAGTGTGTGCCCTGCATCTGAATATAAGCAGACGTTCTGGCAAAGCTCGAGGGCTTTTGCTTGTTCTGGATCCTGCAGCTGGCTCCTGTTCGTCTCACCTCCGGTTCTTGGGACTTGAGCTAGCAGCTTACTGTGGTCTTGCCTGCCCATCTTGAGATTCATCCATCTTCACAGCCTGTGAGCAAGAGCCCTGCTCTCCGACCTGCTGGTCTTGGGTTCGCCAGTCCCTGTGGCTACATGAATCAGAGGTCTCCATCCTGATCTACAGACTTGGGACTTTCCAGCCTCTACAACCGCATGAGCCATTTCCTTGATGTAAGTAAACCTCTCTGTCTCTATATATTTACATGCTTTACTGGTTTTGCTTTTCTAGAGAACCTGGCCTGACAATACTCTAGTATTACTATTACCTACTGTTACAGCCATTGTCACTTTCATTTATTGGGTGTTTTAGTGTTTATTTTCACAACCATCCTATGTGGTAGGTACCATTACCCTCATTTACAGATAAGAAAATTATGGCACAGAGAACCTGGAAGAAGAGGCAATGACCTGTCATTTAACCTTCTTCCTGTGGAATACCAACAAAAGGCAGAAGTGAATTTTCTAAACCACAGGCACTGCTCAGTTTTAGGAAGCATTTACTTTGAGGAAGTAGCCTATTTAAATACTCCAGTTAAAAGGCAGAGATTATCAAACTTGATAAAAAGCAAGACTCAACTATATGCTGTCTGTCTGTAATAAACACACTTTAAATATAAAAGTAAAATGATGAGAAAAGGCATATCATGCAAACATTAATCATAAACCAAAAACTGAACCTGTTGCAATCAAGTTGATTCCGACTCATGGCAACCTATAGGGCAGAGTAGAACTGCCCATAGGGTTTCTAAGGCTGTAATCTTTATGGAAGCAGACTTTCACATCTTTCTCCTAATGAGTGGCTGGTGGGTTTTAACTGCGGACCTTTTGGTTGGCAGTGGAGCATTTAACCACTGCACCACAGGAAAGCTAATATCAGACGAATAGAATTCAAGCCCAAGAGTATTATCAGAGATAAAGAGGGATGTTTCATAATAACCAAAGGGTCAACACATCAAGAAGACATTCTTTAATTTGTATGCACCCAATTCTAGAAATTCAAAATATATGAAGCAGAATTGACAGGAGAAATAGATCCCTAATGGGAGATGTCAACACTCCTCTCAGTAACTGATGTGACAGAAAATCAGTAGGGATATAGAAGACTTGAATAATATCATCGACCAATTTGATCTAATTGATATAAAACAACACACCCAACAATACATATACACTTTCTTTCAAGTACACATGGGACAGTCAAGATAAACTGTATTCTGGGCCATAAAAACAAATGTAAAAGAATTGAAATTATTTCTGAACAGTCTGACCCAGTAGGTGTTGGGTGGGGCCCAGGAGTCTGCATTTTTACCAAGTTTCCCTGATGGTTCCTCTACCTTCAAGTCTGACAGCTACCGTTCTATGACATCACTCAGGCCTCTAGAACAGCGCTGTTCAAACTTTTTTTTGACCACAAACCACAATATGAAATTTTACATTGTGACCCAAGAACCCACATACTTATAAATATCTGCAACAAAAGTTTCACGAAGCCCTATTTACCCCAACCTGATGCCTTCCGATGTTTTCTGCTTGCCTTCATTACAAACACTCACTGAACCAGAACCACTCCATCAGTGGGTCTCTACCCTGGCTGCACATCAGAACCACCTGAGGGGCTTTACAGGTTCCAGTGTCCAGGCCATACTGACCGGTTAAATCAGAAACTCTGAGGGGGGAACCCAGGCTGCAGTATTTTTTTTTAAGCTCCCTCGGGTGATTCCAAGGTATAGCCAAGGACTAGATCAGCAGTTCTCCAAGTGTGGTCTCCAGACAGCCCTATCAGCATCACCTGAGACTTGTTAGAAATGCAAATTCTCAGGCCCACTGAATCAGAAGCTCTGGGGGTGGGGCCCAGCCATCTGTGTTTTAAGGAGCCCTGCACGTGGTTCTGATACATGCTCAGGGTTGAGAACCACTGGGCTAAGTTGATTTTGACCCATAAATGGGTCATGACCTGCAGTTTGACAAATAATGCCCCAAAGGAAGCCCCAGACGACAGATTAGAAGTTAGTACCAGGGGAATCTCTGTCTTTCCTGGAGAATTGGCAAATTTCTTCTTTTTTGATACGAGAGATGCATTCTAATCTACTCCTTTGGTGTTCACTGCAGGAAAAGAAAAAAACCCAAAAAGCTCAGGGTCAAATTTAACCTTAATCTCAGTAATTAAAGATCTCTTTGGATCCTTTTGGCTTACTCCCTCTTGTAATATGCACCTTAGGAAAGGGGCAGCGTGGCAATAAGGGGCAGTCACTATGCTCTTGGGGCTCAACCAGGCCAGAGAAGGGGTGAAGCGGAGCAATGAGAGCAACTGAGCACGAAACACTTCCTGTGGCTTCGCAAGCTCACTGGGGCCTTGAGCGCCCAATCTGGCCTGCAGCGCCCCTGCCTCAGCCAGCACTCTGCTGTGGTTTCCTGTTTGCAGCTGCTGTACTGGGGCCAGCCCCCCACCCCAGCCAGCCTTTGTGTGTGTGTGAGGGCGGATGTGCTGCCCGGAAAACAGCAGAAGGTGGCCAGGGAGAGGTCAACCTGAGAGCCCCCAAAGGAAGGGGAGCAGAGGCAAAAATTGGCTGGAGAGGGCCCAGGAGGGAGACTGAGGCAGACAGCAAAGGACTCTATGAGCCCATCACAGTAGGTTCTAATTAGAGTAGGCACTAGGAGGCCTATTCTCCCTCCCAAATATTTCTTCCCTACTCTCCCAACTGCTTACAATTCCACCATTATTGCCACAGGAGGAGGGCATTTTTTGGGTATCTGGAACGAGATAGACCTTGGCTGCTTGAATCCTGGCTCGGCACTTATTAACTGTGGGTCCTCGGGCAAATGTTTTTCCTAAGCCTCATTCTTCTCCTCTGTTAAAAGGAAGTGCAATCCCCACAGTTGTTTTGAGGCACTTAAAGGGCCTAACACAAACGTAGGTGCTGCTGCTCCTTCCACTTCCCTCTCCGCTCCTACCCTAGGGGGTTAGTAGCCCAGACAGAGGCAGAATCCAAGACAGATTCTATCAACCTGGTGTTCTGTTTGCAAAGGCCCTGCACCTAGAGAAGTGCAATGTGACAGTCCCTACCTCTCTTTGGGCCTCTGTTTCCTGACCTATACAGGGAGAGAGGAAGATGTATGAAATGACTTTATGGCTGTGTCTATGACCCAAAGCACAGAGACAATTTCAACATCTCAATTTTTTTGCCAAGTGATCAAGATGCTATGTGTCTCAGGGAGGGAGGAATCATCTCTGGTCAGGGGAAGGAAATATTCTATCACAAGTTCTCATTGCCGAAATGTTGGCTGAGCCTGGATCCCAGCTCGGAAATACAAGCTATGGCACATTCACACCCACTTTTAGAGATGCAGGTTACTCCATTGCTGATGGGCTCTCATAGCAGCAACATGACGGTCAGACAGCGAGATACCCCAGTCCTTTACATCTGACCTCTTACCCTGACCCCCAAGTCACATCACAGTTGGCTCTTGACATTCGAGGGACAAGCCCTGACATCAGTGCAGATTTCAAGCTGTGTTTCCCAAAGTGTGTGCCATGGAGCACTGGCTTCCAGTGACCAAGGACATGCCCACCTCACTCGCCAGTGATGCCCAAGGTCTGGTACACTAGTTGCGTCCTCCCCTGTCCCTGAGGCTGCCCCACATAGTGGATACTTGAGACATATTTGTTGAATGAATGAATATGAAGTGAATATTACTAAGTACTACATGATGAAAAGTTCCTGTGTTCAAAAGTGTTTGGGAAATGCCCAATTAGACAAAGTCAAAGCCCTGAGAATCCTGCCTTAACGTGTTGCTAATGGTTAAAACTTCTCTCAGAGCAGAACATGATTTTTAGTTCTCCCAAATTGACCTTCCCATCCTCTTAATCTCACAGCAAGTGGTCCATGGAACCCACTTTGAGGGCCACTGTCCTTCAGCCTCTCACTTCCCCCATAACACACACCCAGTGCTAACCATGCCCTCACTGAACAACAGCTCCCCCTGCCTTCGGGAGAAAACCCAAGCTTCTCAGCCTGGCATTCAAGGCCCTTTTTTCTCGGGCTGTGCCTGCTTCTCCTAGTCTCCTGCCCTGTGGTGCAGCCATTTATGTAAAATGCCAGGCCTTCTCAGGGCCAGGCAGTACCTCAGCCTGGGATCCTGTGGGAACATCCTTCAAGTTTCAACTCAGCCTACTCCTCCACGAAGCCTTCCTTGACTACTCCAGAGGTAGCCGCCCCTCCTCTGCCCTCAGCACTCAAATGTTGTCTGTCATCACCTGTCCCCACCTCCCGGCAGCCTGAGAGCATGGGGGTCATTTCTGGGCCCTGTATGGTCTCATACAAGGCTGGGATTGAGAAATCTTTGTTAGCTGAACAAATGACCGACAAGTGAGGCATAGCCTATTCTCTGGAGGAGGATCTGTACTTCTGTAGGTTCCTTTCCCCACTCCCTGAGGCCTCCCCACAGAGGCAGGGTATGGGGCAGGGCTGAGTTCACTCACTTCTCCTGCTCTGGCTCTCCCGGATGAGGAAGGCCCCTCCGGGGTTCCCAGGCAGCAGCAGCAGTTCCTCGGCCTTCTCCCGACTCAGGCCCTCATACAACCACCTGGGGAGGAACAGGAAGGAGGGGCAGGAGTCAGCCTTGTTGAGGTGGGCCAAGTCTGCTGGGGTTCATTGAAGAAGCACTGGAACTGCTTACCCGCTTTGTGTGACCCTAGCAAGGCCTTGCCATCTCTGGACCTCTGCCTACATCGTAAAGGGCTGCCTTGGGGTCTCTGAGAGCCCCTCTAGCTCTACTCTCCTCGGCCTCGCTCCAAAGGCCTGGGGGGGACAACCTCATGGGATCAGCCCTAGCTTTTTCTGCCTGGATTCTCATTCCCAAGGATTCTTATTCCCAAGTGCCCTGGAAATCTGCATAGAGTGATCCCAGCCTCTCTCCTATCACTGCCCAGTGCCCTGCAAATCCCCCATTCTATCCAAATGGCCCCCACCTTTCTAAGAATTGTCCTTCCGTTTTCTTGCCTCAAGACATTTATGCAGCTTTCCCATCTCCTGCCTGTCGCTTTTCCCATTCTCCATCACCAGAACCTGGCTACCCGCCAAAGCCCACACCACAACACCTTCTCTGGCTTCCCAAGTCTGATTCCCCTCTTGGCCCCCAGCAGAGGGCTGGGCAGGAAGGAGAACACTGTGGGAGGGGAGGCAGCAAGTTCCCTAAGGTGGGGCCTGAGGCAGGAACTCACCCATGGGAGACTTTGGCAGCGTGGATGCTGGGAATGTTGTACTCTCTGCCTGAGACTTCTGACAGCACTGTCCACCAGTCTCCATCCCTGGGGAAAGAAAGGAGAGTTGGGGCCCCTCTCAGAAGGACGAGGGCCCAGAGAACTGTACTACCTGAGCTTCCCAGGCTTCCTGGCACCAGCCAGCCCGGCTACTTCCTGGAATAGTTCAGTTTCCCTACAAGGCCTTCTCTACCCACCATCTCTCCCTGCAGGTGTATGGAACTGCTTAAGTCTTACCATTAGAGCCACCTGTAAGCTTGGGAACAAAAGCCATGCTCTTATCTCCCTGGGAGGGAGGGGCCCCTTCTCCCACCCCCCTCCCTGCCCCCCACTAGCTTATCTTCAGGTATCCAGATGGAGGGAGGAGGGCATCCCTCACCAGTCAGCACCCCACCCAGTGCTGCTCAAAGGACTTACTCAGAGATGATGGTCAGTGGCTCCCCCAGCCTCAGCGACAGCTCTGCCTGCTCACCCACCGGGAAACTGCCCAGGGCCACAGCTGTGGCTTTGCTCTTCTCTGGATGGAGGGACAGAGATGGTAGCCTTTTTGGCCAGCGTTCCTATCAGACATGAGGTCTAGTGGAGCCTGGCCTGGGTCTGGGCTCCCATTATCAATCTTCCCATGGGCACCAAGGGCGCTGCCCACCCCTCCGGGGAAGCACGTCTGCTTCCCAGGAGAGCAACCCTGGACTTTGAAGCCTTTTTAGCCCTGGGGGTGCCCAGATGGCTCTTGGGGTCACCTCAGGAAGAGGGTGGGTGTGGCAAAAGGAGTAGAGCTCCTGACTACAATCTCCTTTTATATATAGCTCTTTACAGAAGATTTTGATAAAGGGATTGTGCTGCTAAGAAAAAATTGAAACCTACAGCTTTCACCAGACTCAGCTGCTAATCTG
Organism: Loxodonta africana; assembly: GCF_030014295.1. Classification (NCBI taxonomy): domain Eukaryota; kingdom Metazoa; phylum Chordata; class Mammalia; order Proboscidea; family Elephantidae; genus Loxodonta; species Loxodonta africana. The sequence continues at coordinate 35,832,403 of NC_087365.1, forward strand.
TGATGGAATGGGCACTGGATGGAAGTGCTGGGGAAGGGAACACTTACAGAAGCATTGCAGCTGGGGCCTGGGTTTCAAGTCACATGGGTGCCTTGGGGTGTACATGGGAGTAGCTTTCAAGCCTGAACATGGTGGGTGTCGGGAAAGCAGAGTGAGAAGGTCTGGGAGGGTCTGAAGATGACCTTCTCTTCACACGGTGGAATTTCGCTGGTCCCCTCATTCCTGGCCCTTGGTTTCCTTGTGGTGATTATACTCCCTACCTCTCCAGGCCACTGGAAAGGCCCATGAAATCACAGACATGAACAGACTTTGTAGCTATCAAGTGCAGTGAGTGTGGTGGAGTGGCTCTCTCTGGCAGCATGGTACCTCTCCCTCGGCCCTTGTCCAGAGCAGCAGGTATAGGTCTGTGCTGCCAGCTGAGAAGAGGTGTCACTCCCGGGCCCACCATGCCAGGCTTGGCCCAGAGCAGCTGGCCAGCAGGTGTGTTTGGCTCAGCCAAGTGTCCTGGCTATTCATGGTACCATCGCTTGCTGAGCACCTGCTGTGTGTCAGGCCCTGATTGGGTGCTCTATGCATCACTTTACTCAGTCCTCACAACCACCTCCGAGGTCAGATCTAGAGTCATCCCCATTGTACAGCGAGGTAACAGAGGCTCCAACAGGGGCATGCAGCCAGGAAGCGAGAGGACAGCTCTTACACCACACCGCCCTGTCTGTCTCTCCTTCCATGGGGCACTGTGGGGTGGCTGCTCACTGGCCTAGGGCTGGAGGGAAGTGGGACTGGACAGCAGCAGTGCATCTCAGGAGGGGCCCAGACCCAGCAGGTCTGTCTAGCCAATCTGTTCCTTCTGCCTGCTGACCTTGCTCCCCTCGAAGCCAAGCCCTCACCTTCCCCTCACTTACCCAGTCCTGCCCAGGCTCCTCAGGGACCACAGCCTTGCCTTCTCCCCGGGAGGCTGAGATTCAGAGGGGAATCACTGGCCCAGGTTGCAGACAGAGCCAGAGGGGACCAGGAATAACTTCCCAAGCCGCCAGTCACATGAGGAATGATCCTGAGGATGTGGTGGCCATGTGGCCCGATTTTGGGGGCTGGACAGCGGGCAGCACGTGGCTCCCTCAGCACGGGATGCTCATCCCTCATCTCCAGCCTAACATGACATCCCTATGCCTGCCGGGGCCTTCTTGGCCGGAAAAACCTGCCCTCCACAGGCTGCAGGAAGGGACCTCCCCTGGGGTGGGGTGGGCTCCTTTTTCTATTTCAGTAAGGCTCTTTGTAACAAAGAGGAGAGACTTGTTAGCATGTTAATACATTAAACTATGAAAAGCAGTCAAGTTCAGCAAGGTTTATGTGCTCTTAGATGCTCCTCTCTGAAGGAGTCAAGGTCACAGGACTCTGCGATGCCCTCTTCATGGAGCTAGGACCCCAGGAGGTGGTATGGGGGAACAGATGGATAGACAGGACCCACGGGTTGTGGGGGAGACCTGGAGGTAGACACTGTGCAGGGAAAGGGGGAGGCTGCCCTGGCCCTCCTGGCTCTGTGTTGCGATGGGAAGAGGAAGACTGTGATTCTGGGAATGGACAGGTTCCTCTACATCCTCCCAGACACACATGGGGACCCTGCAGTGACCCCGGTGTGGAGCTACTCAGAGTTGTCTTTGTGGCACAGGGCCTGGCTGACCCAAGGAAATGTCTGATACTTGGACTAACAATGTGAACAACAATGCAAACAAGCCTGTGGAGGTCGTCCACTGATGAGAATAGATGGACCAAGGTGGCTGGAAGGGCCCTGACCTTGCACCCCCTGAGGGTGAGCCACTGAGGTGCATATACTCTTCCCTGATTGGTCCCCCTCTCTGCTCAGCTTATTCACCTCTGTCCTTCACTTCTGGGCAGAAACATCCCTTCCTCCACGAAAACTTCCCCAACTAGGCCCCTCGGCACATACTCTCAGAGTCTCTTAAAACATACCGTCACCAAAATTTAACACAGTTGTAATTAATAATTGGTGTAGCACCTGTCTCTGAGGCTTGATTGTCCCTGAGGGCAAGGACTTGTGCCTGTCTTGTCCATTGCTGTGTCCCCAGGTCCTGGCATAAGGCCTGGCACAAGGCCTGGCACAGTACATTTTAGGTGGGTGCAGGGTTAAATGGATAAATGACTCATGGAGGGGGGCTGGCCAGGGACCAGGGGCGAGAACAACAGAGAGAGGCTCTCCCTTCCCCAAGGAGACTGTGGTGGGAGGGAGAGAGCAGCTGCCCTCAGGTCCCACATGCAGGGAGGGCCCCCCGGCCCACCTGCTCATTAGCAGGTAGGAGTGGTCACCACCCCCAGCTGCCCTGGGCATGACTCAGAGAAGCCTGAAGCCACCGCCTGTGGCTAGATTCAGAACAAACTGAGGTGGAGGTCTGTGTGGTTTTCAGGTCTCTTCCTGTGGGGCCTCCTGGGCCCCAGGCTCTCTATGCAGATTGGGTGGCTAAAAGGAGACCACTGCCTCCTCAACAGGACTCCTACAGGGTCTCGGATACTGATGCCTGTGAGGCCTGGTACAGGCTGGTATTAGGGGCTGGGTATCGAGGAAGACCCTCAATGAGATGGACTGACTCAGTGGCTGCAACAACGGGCTCAAACATAGCAACCATCGTGAGGATGACACAGGACTGGGCAGTGTTTCATCCTGTTGTACATAGGGTTGCTATGAGTTGGAACTGGCTCTACAGCACCCAAAACAACAACACTGAGGATTGCGGAAGCCCTGGTGGTGCAGTGGTTAAGCACTCGGCTGCAAACCAAAAGGTCGGTGTTTCGAACTCATCAGCAGCTCTACAGGAAAAAGATGTGGCAGTCTGCTTCTATAAAGAGTTACAGCCTTGGAAACCCTATGGGGCAGTTCTACTCTGTCCTACAGGGTCACTATGAGTCGGAACGGACTCAGTGGCAACGGGTTTCGTTTTATTTTTTTATTGAGGATTGGGCTGAGGAGTGAGAATGGACCCTGCCATTGTAGGGGAGATTTCGGACTGGGGCCAGCTCCAGCCCAAACACTAATATCCAGATGTCTTGGTTCTTCAGTCTCCTGTTTAATCGTTGTCCATATGCCTCCTCCTCAAAGTGCTCCTTGGTTTAGGGCGATCAGGAGTGATTTGAGGAATGATTTGTGTGCCATTTGGGGAACAAAAATTTGACATCAAGTATTAGACTTTTCAGGATACTTTGTCCTAAAAACTGGGACTTTTTAGTCAAGACTCTTAAAACGTCATGATTAGAGGTTCAGCGTATGTATATGGTAATTTTTTCCAATTAACATAGCTTTAATTTTGCTTTAATATTTCACAGCACTTTTCAGCGTAGGAGGAGACAGTGGAGCGTCGCTATCCAATAGAACTTTCTGCAGGGCTGGAAACGTGCCATCATTCTGTGCAGTTCCATGCTGCAGTCACGAGCAGAGCTATTGAGCCCCTGGAATGCGGCTATCGAGACTGAAGAACTCAGTTTTATTTTGTTTTAATTACTTTAGATTTAAATAGCCACACACAGCTACCGGCTCCTGTAATAGGCAGCGCAGCTTTGGGGAGTTACAGAAGTGGGGGGTTGGACTCAGGAGCTGTCAGATCAATCTCTATGTAAACTGGTTTAGGAGGAGGGAAGCCTTTGGAGACTCCTGGGGGACTCTCTCACCTTCCTGGTTTGATGTTCTGGTTAGTGTCTATCACTCTCTCATATTGTCTAGTTTATCTGGTTTGTTTAATGTTCTGACTGCTGAAACGGAAGCTCCACAAGAGCAGGGACCCTGTCTGGTTCGTTCATCGGGACACAGCAGGCACTCATTAATACTTGATGCAGTGTTGGAGGCACTAGTTGGGAGGGCCTAGGTCCTCGCGGTGCCTGGGAAGGGGCTGACTGCCCCGTACCCCGTGGCCTACCTGCTTGCATGGGCACACATGCTTGGTCTTGGACTGAGGGGCTTGAGCTTGGGCTTGGCAGGGTTTTTCCTCTGCTGGGCAGACTTCCCATCATTCGTCAGCAGAACACTTACTTAGAAGCACATCCCCGAGGGAAACCTGAAAGAGATGCCGCAGTGGGGACAGAGCCCTGCTGATCTCTTGCTGAGCTGCTGCCCATCAGGGCCAGGTTTCAGCCCTTCCGCTAGACTTTGAAGACTTTCTGTAAACTGGACCCTGTTTTCTTCACATCTCATCTTTTCTATGCCTCAGTCATGCTCGATTCTTTCTGTTCTTGAGCCTTTGCTTGTGTGGTACCTCCTCCCACTGGCTGAGCTACCCTTTCCTCCCTTTTGGGCATGTCTGGATCTCACTGTCCCCCAGGAAGCTTTCCTGAATCCCCCAGCCCTCGCAGATCACACCCTTAATTTCCTATGGTCCACCAATTCTCTGACCTGGGGCCAAATTCTGCCACTGGGTGGCAGGGGACAGAAGCAGGGCAGTGAGCTCACTCTGTACCAGGAACCATGGCTAAGGTCAGAGGTGGGTGAGAGGGACCCAAGGGAGCTTGGGAGCTGATGTGACAAGCAAGGTGGCACTGAACGGTTACCGGTGTTGGGGCAGAGTAAGATTACTGGGAGGCTGTGTGACACAGTGATGACCTGCAAGGCTTTGGACGCCACCTTCCCTCTCTGTGCCTCCATTTCCTCATCTGAAAAATGGGGATAAAACTACACAACATATAGGTCAGGGAGATAACGCATGTGAAAGCCTGGCTAGGACCTCCTTTTCCTTTATCTTGCCCTGAATATCGCTTCACTAGAGGCCTCACCTGCGAGCCTCCCCGCCTGCCTTTTCTCTCTCTCGGCTCCCTGTTGTGTTCCTTCAAAAGTTTTAATAGGAGTGTTGACTTTTTTAATCTGCCATTATTCTGTAGCTCAGTGAAGACAGGGACCTCTTTTGTTTAATAGCTTCCTTAGCATTTGTCGAGGCATCTGGTTCACAGAAGGAACTCAACACATATTAACTAATGGACAGGTATCTTATGTTTAGAATAATCTAAATTCCCAGGTTTCCAGGCTAGTGCTGATTTTAAATATTCAAACACTATATTAAATGTTTTTTGGAGGGGGGGGAATGGGGCTGAATTTTATTTTATTTTTTTCAGGTGGTTTTATTCTTTTCAGTAGTAACAAGGTTCCATTCACCTGGTATTCATCAAGCCCCTGAGCTGTGCCAGGCCTGGTGCCAAGGGCTGGGGATCTGGGGAGGAGAAAGTCAGGGTGCTCGCCCTGGAGGAGCTCACGGACTGGACTGGCATGGTGGCAGCCTTCATTGCCTTTGAACCCTTCACTGTGCCTGTGTGAGGATCCATCAGTATCACCAAGGGACTTCCATGGCCTAAGGGGCCAGTCGTATCTGGGCAGTAAGAGTCCATGGGGAGGTAGTACTGTCTTAGAGGATGTCTGTGTGAGGTGACTGCCCTCTCTGTCCTTCAGACTCATGTCATCAGTGTGGATTTGCTGCTGCCCCCCACCCCATGGGGAGTTCAGGATTCATGGGGACAGATGTTCTTTAACACAAAATTCTCTTTAATACTCAGAAATGACCCTGGACAGCCACTTCCCGCTCAGGCTTTTGGGATCCTGAAGCCTTGGCAGACAGATGGTGCTGCTGTCTCTTGAGGTTTCTGATTCCTTTCCTGCTAGAGCACCCCTTCATCTCAGGTGTTCAATATTCCTGCTGCCCCCCAGCCTTTCCTTTCTCTTTGACTATAAGGAACAGGCCATATACTTAACTTTGCCGACAGGAGTGCAGAAAATCCCAGGGGGAGATCTGCCCTGCTAGCAGCCAGGCTCTAGCTCTATGACCTCAGGCAAAGCATGTAACCTTTCTGAGTCTTATCTGTGAATTAGAGACAATAATACTGACTCCACAGGGTTGTGGGGAGAATTAAAACCTGGCGCAGGGTGGGTGCTCAGTAAAGGTTAGTTTCCTTTCCCGTCTGTCAGCAACACAAAGTCACCACAATCACCAACTGCAATAAACTCAGAGACTTTTTCCTACTGCAGGTGGAGCGGGGGGATGGGCTCTGAGCCAAAGGAAGGAGGACAGCTGCACCCATACTGGCAGACCCTCCCCACCCCTCCCCCCCGCCCCCAACTCTTTGGCAGCTTCCTTTACCTGGTCTGGTCAAGGCCAGGAAAACCCCGGGGGCCAAGTGAAGGCCATAGGGTGGGCAGGCCTAGGAGGAGGAGGTACCGGCCAAATTTTTTAAAAGAGAGAATCACAAATATTTGAGCAACTTACCATGTGCTAGGCACTTTCTAAGGGGCCCGGGCCAGTGTAAAAGAGCCCTGGCAATCTGCACCTGTAGAGTCCACAGTAGAGAAAACCCTATGGGGCAGTTCTACTCTGTTACATGGGGTCACTAGGAGTTGAAACTGACCCGAGGGCCTCAGGACAGTTGTGTGTGAAAGGAAAAAGTCAGTAAAAGGCAGCTGAGATCAGCATATTGGTCAGAATGATTTTTCTGATTGTCTCACTTGATCCTTACAACCCTTTAAGAGACGTTGGCGGGTTTGCATCCCATTTGAGATAAAATAATCAAGGCCCAGAGGGGATACAAATGTCGTGCTCATGGCATACAGCTGGTTAGTGCAGAGCAGGGACTACAATCCATATCTTTGGACTCTCAGCGGTGTGTTTTTGTGCTTCTGAAGATAATTTTCAGCAGTGGGGCAAAGAGCGATGAATTTGGACTGAGTTAAAGGGAGACCTTTCCCTCTTTTGACTGAGTAATATCACCCTTTTGAGAGCTGTGGACTCTAGAGCTACCGTTAAACAAAAAGCCTTCAGAGATTATAGTGCAGACCCTTCTCATTTACTGAATTTTAAAAGGCTGTGGCCCAGAGAGTGGCCCAAATTTACACGAGAAGCTGGTAACCAAGATGGGACCAGAGTAGATGTGAAGAGAAGCTGGAGGGAATAATGTAATTCTCCAGAAGGCAGTCAAAGGTGGAGGGAGGAAGCCTTCGCTCCTTTGGGGACCTGAGAAAGCATCCCTCCTACAGCCTCGGCAGAGCAACCTACTCTTCTCCTTGAGCTTGTTTCCCACTGCAAAGCCCACCTTGTCCTCCAGAGTCCCCTCAGAGTCTACTCCTGGCCTCTGAGGGGGCCATCCTTTCTCAACCGTCCTGAGGCTGTCGGAAAACAAAAGCAAGCATACTTACTGGCTTCCTGTCATCGGAGGCTTGGAGAGGGGGCTCAGCTAAGATGCATGTTTGGCTGGACAAGCCAGGACTCTGGGAGGATGCCCTTGTTGACGTCTGCCAATGTCTTCGGTCCTAGGAGACCCAGAACTCTCTTAGCCGGGGAGTCTTCAGGGAGAGGCTCCAGGTATCGGTTTGGGTTGCTCAGCATCTGCCTGTGGTCAGCAGTTTGTGCACCTGGAATGGGACAAGAACCTCATGCTTCTGAGGGATCATCAGACTGGGCATCCCTCCCAAGCAGAGCCAGGCCAAGGAAGAAGGCCCAGGGCTCTTTGAGCTCTGTGTCACAGGAGCTATGGGTGCAGGGTTCTTGGAGCTCCCAGCTCACATCTGCAGACTCTGTGGTTCTCACAACCACTCGTTTCCTCTGACGGCATCACAGACCATTGAGGAGCCACCTTCCCCAAGTTCCTGTTTCTGAGGGAGAAGCTGCTGCCTTGTCATGATCCTGGAGCAAGAGGTTTTTCTCTGGCTTTGTCGTTTGGTCTTGTCCAAGGAACACAGAACCGAGGTAGAATGGAACGCAGAGTTTGAGCAAGGTTTCCCATACTTGCCTGAGCATAATAATCACCTGAAGGGCTTGCTAATATTAGAGATTCCTGGAATCCTCCCACACCTTCTGAATCTAAGTCTCCAGAGGAGCCTAGGCATCTAAATTTTCAGCACTCCAAGAGAGTCCTCTGATTGGCAACATTTAATGTATAAAGGGAGCACTTGGGAATCTGGTTAAAATGCAGATTCTGATTCAGTAGGTTTGGGGTGGAGTTCAACATTCTGCATTTTAAGCTTCCTGGGGATGCCAGTATTTTGGTCTGTGACCACACTTTGAGTAGCAAGATTTGGACAGTGGTTCTCAGTGTAGTTCCCAGATTAGCAGCCTTAGCATCACCTAAGGATTTGTTAGACATGCATTCTCAGGCCCCACTCCAAATACGGTGAATCAGAAACAGATGGTGGGGCCCAGGGATGTTTTCACAAGCCCTTCAGGCAACTCTGATGCATGCCCAAATTTGAGAATCGCTAATCTAGGATAAGGAGCCCTCGTGGCGCAGTGGTTAAGCAGCTGCTAACCAATGGGTTAGTGATTTGAACCCATCAGCTACTCCACCAGAGAAAGGTATGGAAGTCTGCTTCTGTAAAGATTACAGCCTTGGAAACCTTATGTGGCAGTTTTACTCTATCCTATAGGGTCGCTGAGTCAGAACAGACTCACTGGCAATGGATAATCTAGGATAAAGAATCTGTCTTTGAGTGCTGTGCTACCTTCCCTCTCCACTTCATTAAAATTTAAAGAACCATACCCACTTGCTGCCTCCCCTTTAGGGGGCCAAGTATTCCTGGAGACAGATACTCTTTAACACAACATGGGTCCATTGCACTGAAATGGCTCCTGACTCTGGTTCAGACTTCTCAGCCTTTTCTGGTGGTTTTTACCAGTTAGAGCACCCTCTAGCTCAGGTTCTCAATGTTTCTGCTGGTCCCTCAGTCTCTGCCTTTCTCCTGGGGAAGATTGGTTTGAAATTTAACTTCACAGACAGATGGCACACAGAGCTGGAAGAGGCAAGTGTAGGCACATTCTCTGTAACAAAGTTCTAATCAGATGTCAGAATGGATGACAGCTACTCAAGGATGTGGCCCTTGGCAGGGAGGATAGTGAGCACGGGCCCAGACAACTGCTCTTGCCTCCATACCACTGATGCCGCCATTCTTATCTGAAGGCAGGCTTTTAAGACTAGCCTCAAGGTGAAGTCCATGAGTGAGGTAGGAAGTAGGGAAGGATCATCTCTCAGTTCTTCTTAAAAGAATTCAACCATATTGGTCCCTTTCCACTTAAGGAGGCACCTAAGGATTAGAAAGAGAAGTTTACAATCCTTGATCTGCCACTAATTAATTTTGTGACTATATATAAATTAACTCTGGGCCTGTCTTCCTATCTATAAAATGGGAATAGCATGTATCTCATTGGATCAATAAAAGGAAGCTTACAGGAAGGTGCTAAGTGCCTGGTATATAGTAGGTACTCAATAAAAGGCCAAATAAAACATGAAAATGTGATAAGATGATTTTTAGAAGAATAGGAAACTAACTTTTCAAGCTAGATGCCTTGACCAAATTGCTTAAGTTTCCTCAGCCATTGTGTCTGTAAAATAGACACCGCCCACTTTGCAGGGTCGACAGGAGAGCTGGATACAAGGTATGTGGGGGAGCTTGGTACAGTCATCTTATGTACCTACCTGAGTTCACTTGGCCACCTCCTTGCTTCTCATGAAGCAGGCACTTGATTTTTTTTTTTTTTTTGTTACTGAACAGGAAGAGGGAAAATGAAAATAAGATGAATGAGTAAGGTAAGGGCCTAACTACAGGGACAAGTCTAAGGTGGGAAAGCAGGCCACCATCCATTCCACATGGGGCTCAGAAGGTTAAAGCAATGTGCATTTTTAGAGCAGTTGTGGCCATCAGAGCAACTCCAGCTTCAGAACCGTGCAGAGCACTGGCTGGGTAATCTCTGTCTGTTCACGTGCATTTGTTTCATCCTCTCTATCAGAACAGGCAGGGTCCATGTCATTTCATGCGTATCTACAGTGGATACAGCAACCTGGATGGACTTACGGTAGCACAAGGATTACTTACACCCCGTGTCATTCAAAAGTGATTTGAGATAATGGGCTCATAAAATTATTCTTGGTGGGTACAAAGATAGCCATTTCTTAAGAAATATAGCCTGGTTTCTTAGAGGAACCCAGACAAGTGGTTGCAGATTATTACACAAGGGATGGAGACGAGCAATCCTGCAGACATGGTGGAGCTGAGATATGGAAAGCCTTTCCAAGACTCCACCTTCTTTTTCACAAACAGAACAGTTGGACTTCTCACGATTTTTGGTTTGAGGGGAATATAGGCATGTCAGATGGACCTGGGGTTCAATCCTGGCTTGGCTTACTGGCTGTGTGACCTTGGGCAAATTATTTATCCTATCTTCATTTCCTCACTGTAAATGGACAGTTTTGTTGGGTAGAGTAAGTGATCACGTGAAAATGCCCAACATGGAGCCAGCATACAGTAACTCAGTCTCTCCCTGAGCTCCAATAAGTGGCTTGAAAGAAATAACACCAGTGATCAGGTAACAATGAGACATATACAGCTTTATTTAATAATCTGTTAAAAAGTCACACTCTGACAGAATGACACATTCCCTATCTCAGCAGAAAGCAAACAATGTGTCTGAAAAGTCCCTTCCCAAGATTCAGACTTGTGTAACCCTGAGCTTACATCTGATGCTCTCAGGAGCTGGGCCCTTGCTGTGTGGCAGATGGTCTCTGCATGGTTCTATCACCCTCCTCCCAGCGATATTCTCTGGCTAGCTGTGACCCTTCACATAGCAGTGGACAGGAGGCTGAAAACATGGACAGGGTTGCCCTTACAGATTGGTCCCTTCTCTCCTACTACAAAAGGGAGTTCAAGAGATTAAGAATCCTTCTCAGAAATGAGTTCGATAATAAATTTGGCTTCTATTCATTAAACATGATATTCTGTTAATGTCTGTCCCTCTCCTCCACCCATTTTCTCATCACCTACATAATATTTAGGCCATACCTCTCCCTCTTTTGGGGACCGAGGGATGGAAAAAAGCTCTCTCTCCATTACAGACATGGGACGCATTTCTTATGAATGCTTTGTGTAGTAGTGGCATCCGACATGCAGTGACAGACGTTTTGTTCCTGCAGAGCCAAGACCTGGCATTTTGTTTTCCACCTTTCTGTGCTAAGAGAGTCCAGTAATTAAGCCACACTCACACCTTGGGAAAACTCCACATTGTATCAAAATCTTATTTTTCATGGACTTCCAGCAGAATATATCCTTCCTTTTATGTATAGAATAGTATTTTGTGAGTTCATTTGGAGAGAAAGGGGTGACTGGTCACCCTGCCCACCTCTCTATGTAATAAAACCAAAAAAACCCGTCGCCACCGAGTTGAATCCAACTCATAGCGACCCTATAGGACAGAGTAGAACTGCCCAGTAGAGTTTCCAAGGAGCACCTGGTGGATTTCAACTGCCGACCTTTTGGTTAGCAGCCGTAGCACTTAACCACTATACCACCAGGGTTTCCCTCTATATTATAGGCACCCTCTTATTGGTCACAATCAATCAGAGGTCCAAACAGTAATTGTGACCTTCCACATTTCTCAGAATTTCCCCTTTCTGAAGTCACTTTGCAAATCTTATTGACCAACTTGGAACCAAAAGAGAATGCAGTGGCCTACACAACAGAGAAATCTGTTCTGCACATTTCCCCTAAAAACATCATTGAAAATGCAAAAAAAGTCCCTTTTTTTGTTTTTTGCAGAAGCTCTACAAGAAAGCGTGTCTAAAATCACAGGACTATGTACACACAAACACAGAGATGTGTGCTCGCACACACACGGAGTTGGGATCAAAGAATCTTATCGGAGCGCAGGACAAAGCTGGAAAGAGAAGATACAGAGATTTGACCCGCTAAAGATGTTGGAATGTTATAGTAATGGCATGGACGTAGTTCTTGATACATACAAAAAAGGGGGTGGGCGGGCAGAGAGAATGATCAATTCAGGCTACCAGAGAGAGAGGGATTCAGTGGCCATGCATGAGTTAAAAATGGTAGATGCCAGTTTGCTGGATGAAATGTTGTATTATGGAGTGATCAGATGGATCTGCGTGGTCCAAGGGAGGGGCATCTGCTTAGCAGGACACCTCCATGGTCTCCTGTTTGTCTGGGTCCTCAGAGGACTCAGGGACTCCTTGAGTTCCATCTGATTGATTGCTGATGAGAGACCGGCTGTAGGGACTTTCTCCAGAGCTCAGGCTACTCGAGGTTGAATGGGTTCGTGACCGGGCAAGTCGAGTCATGCTGGCAGATGGTACTGTAAGAAAGAACCAAGAGGACTAGAAGGTGGAGCCCTGGTTAAGCTCAGCTAAATCAGTAAGTTTCACCAAAGGCTTTATGTTCAGGTTTCCCAATCCATTTAAGGTGACACCCAGGGACAAGATATAGCCATCCCCACTCTGCACTATTTGCTCTAGGTGAGTGGTTATATGCAAGGTTGCTTTAATCCTTTGGATCTGGCTGGAATCTCCCTAATTCTAGTCCACAGCAGAACAAGGGGAAACCCTAAGCCCAGAGTATAGCCTCTTAGCTGCACCCACACTATTCATACAGTTATTAGGGAGGAGGTTTTGGGAATCCTAATAGGTAACCAAAACCTGTAGTGCATGCAAGACTAAACCAAAGAAAAGAAAGACAAACTACGTAAGTATGAAGGTGTTTCACAAACAGCGCAAGCCCGATACAACGAGACTACCATCCATGACCACAGACTCCCCTTACTATCTGGGGAGGAAACATGGAGGGAAGGTGAGGGTGTAAGGAAGGGCAGATGGGCTTGGAGCTGACCTCTGCACAGGGAGTGAGGTAAGGTTGCCCAGGAGGGAAAAGGACTGGGGATAGGTGTTTAACCAGATTTCTGTTCTGCCACTGCTTTGACTCGAAGGTCCTTCCAGCTTGGGCAGGACAGGGCCTTACCTGGCATAACTTCCCTGCCTAGCCTCCTGAGGGACCAGCCACTATCCAAGCTGTCACTTCAAGGGAGGGGTCAAAAGATGCCATCACCTGCAGAGTTCTCTGGCACAGGCTCTGACACTCCTATTTTAAAGTTAAGGCTGCCCTACAATCTCTGGGCCTGGGTGTTAACTCAAGGATCAATAGGCGGTGGTAGAAGAGGGGTCATGTCTAAAAGCTATGAAGTTTCAGCTTCTGCTGTGATCCTGGATTTGGGATGAGAGGCCTTATAGCCCTCTCCTTTCTTCCTCCTGGGGGGCTCGGGATAGACCTGCAGGCTAACCTTCAAGCATAATGAGCCACGTTCTATCGGGCTCTCACTGCACGGGAAACCGCGGACATGCTGCAAGCAGCCAGTGCAGCCAGGAGGGTGTATGGCTGGGAGGCAGGGGCAGGGCCAGCACAGAGGATGGTACCTGACTCGGTGCTCAGGTGACTGAGCTGCACATACGGGACTGGAAGCAGGATGGACACAGGAAAAGGCAGGTTAGTGACCTGAGAGTGCCAAGTGGCAACCTGGGCTGCCTAATAGACACTGACAGAATACCCTAAGCCAGGGGTGAAATTTTGTTTTAAGGTTCTAGAGAGGTGCTGAGGTTGAATAGCATCTCAGATGCTACTTCTCTCAACCAGTCAAGGGCAATTGTTTTCCCACCCACTATGAAAAGTCATCTTGCTTTGGATCATAAATAGGCTGGAAGACAAGCTGTTTTCTAGAAAAAGAAATGGAGAATGGGCTAGAAGAGGGAATTCTGCTAGAAGTGGATGTAGGCTCAGTTTTTAGGAGCTCACAGACGAGGACTACACAGCCACTCCAGACAAGACATACACAGTCTGCCTGCTAAGTGCCAGGCTACATCCAGGTGCCCAGCTATTGCCCAGGGCAGCTGATAGGCAGCTCACCATGGCTACTATCCACACTAATACCAAACACACGGGGGAAAAAAAAATCACTCTACTGGGTAAAGAGCTGTGTACCCGGATGGAAAGATTTTCCTTTTTAAAACTCCAAGAAAGGAGCAAGTGTGGATATTCTGTGCCAACTGAGAAAGCTCAGGAGTCACACAATACAATTGACCAGGACAGTGGAATATAAGGCGGACACATGCTTTGGACTTTATTCTAAAATACTCTGCAAGTTCACCTTCTGTGGTGGAGCAGATTTAACTGAGAACATTACCCTTTTCTTTTGCAGTCTCTATTTTGTTTCCCTAGGCCAGGAGTAATTAATCAGCTGATTAATATATTAATAAATTATGAAATCATAATTTCATATTCAAAGCTAGGACAGCCTCAGCTTTAGTGGATGAAAATGCGGCCTCTGGAGCCAGACTGCTAGGGTGTGAAACATGGCTGTGCAGCGTACATGTTCCACCGGGAAATTTGCTTAACCTCTTTGAGCTTTAGTTTCCTCTTTTATAAAATGAGACTAATAATAGAACTTACCTCTTAATGTTATTGTTAGGATTAAGTGATACAATGAATATATACTGCCTGGCCCAGGTAACTGTTAAGGTAAGTGTTAGTTCATTTTATATACAAGCACAAGATGAATGGTCTATAAATGTTCTGGTTTTAACTTGACTTAAGGGTGGCCGGCACAGAGGTTATGCCCAGAGAATTGTGGGCTCCCCAGATGTCAAAATGACCCCACTTTCAATAAATCTCTGCTAGACAGAAAGTTGTGTACTACTCACTGTAGCCCATTCCCTGTAAAAAGTACTTGAAGGCCTCGGTGAGCTTCCCAGGCTAGGGGGACAAAATAAGAATGCATTAATCTTTCCATAGGTACAATGGCAGAATCAAATGGGCACTTAAAAAAAAATCCCCTTACCTGGACCACTTGGGGCAATCCCCCACAGTCTGCCATCTAGAAGAGGAAAAATATATAAGTCAGCTAGAATTTATACTTACAGGAAGTGCTCTGAACATCCTTGAGTTTTCTCAAACTGGACAGAATTGGATTTTAGGTCCCTTCACTTGAGGTTTAACTGCACCCTTACACAAAGACATAGATCCTAGCAATGACCTTGAATAGAAATTTGAAAGGATTATTCAGTGCTTTCCAAGTTTATAAAATGCAGGGGATGGTTTTTCAGGCCCATGGGGGGAATTTTCTGTCAGGGGCGATAGTGAAGTTAACCACTACCTTCAACCATGGTCTGTATCCACTTGAAGAATGTTATCTTCAGCGTCCTCAAACATTGTGACCCTAACTTCTCATAGCACTCTGCTTTCTAAATTTCCTTCCAATTCTGTGATTAAATGGAGTTCTCCAGTCAGGCGCTGATGTTGAATTTGGTCAACTGGCTTCTGCCACTTTTCTCTTACGGCTAGGTTTGTGGGGCTGCCTCTCTCATCATAAACCTTTATAGTTGATTATTCTCACCTGTGCAAGGATTTCTAGGGTAGGACTGCTCCAGTGTTAATGGAGGACTTGTTAAAACTCAGGTTCTTAGGTTCCTCCCGGAGACTCCCATTCAATAGATCTGGAGTGGGGCCCAGGAACTTGAGTTTCTCACAAGTTCCCAAGTGACACTGATTCTGCCAGTCTGCAGAGAACACTGTTTTTAGGGTACGATGGCCAAACATAAGCCCACCCTCTTCCTTCCAGCTGTTAGGCACTCTGTGATCATATAGCATTTCTAGTCAGGCTGACAGGGAATTTTTTCTTAAGGCTTCAATTAACCAGCATTAAAAGTTTTCTTTGAGGGGGACTATCATTTAGAAAGAGGAATGCCACAGAAGGTATAGACATTTGAGAGTAACAAGGAATAGTCTCCTGAAAATAAGCATAAGATCATAAACATTCAATTTGATTTAAGTATGAAATAGACCAAAATAGAACAGGTTGGACTTTCATGAATTTAGGAGTCAAAACCAGATCAGGACTATGAAACTGCTCCCTTATGCAGAGAAAGAATACTGGGAGAACCTATCAAATAGTTTGAGATTCAGTTCAATCGACCACAGGAGTGATCTACTCTGTTCCATGCTGTTGTGGGTGGGCATTTTTTGCTCAGAAATAACCACATCTATGGCTATTGTTTTTTTTTTTTTTTTTATGGCTATTGTAGAGTTTAGTTTTATGCTTTTGAATACTGATTCAATCCTGCAATGAAAAATTAATTTGAAACCACACACTTTTTTGATTTGAATTCATATTTCAGACTGGCCAATCAATCACTTGGAGCCCACAACATTCTGAGTTTGATCACCTTAGAGCATTACCCTCATGTTACATTTCTTGGAACTATGGGCTCTTTCTTATGACAGCACTTCCCCGTCAAGTACACTTCAAAGAGAAAGGGAAGATGACAGAGGTCTTTCAGGCTGGGGAAGTAGCAGAAAGCTACATAAGATCAGCACTTAAATCTACAGTATCCAGATTCAAACTAGGAGGTCAGTTACCTAAACATTTTAGTAAAGGCTCAAGAAAAAGCTATGTTGAGACAATGCTAGGTTGAAACTCTTTCCTCAGGTCCAGTCAAAAAGAGAAGAAACTCGATTCTATCCCTACAAATTTAGAACAAAATTCCTCCATTTGTCCTAAGGGAAAGAAAAGCATCCTTCTCCATTAGAAAGTTATTCCTTACCAGTACTGCAGGATGAGCATCTAAAGAATTTCCATCTGATAATTCTCAAAACAACACTTTAAAAAGTTTATGAAGTTTTTAGACAGAAAAGGCCACATAAACCAGAGACTACATCAGCCTGAGACCAGAAGAACTAGATGGTGCCCAGCTACAACTGATGACTGCCCTGACAGGGAACACAACAAAGAACCCTTGAGGGAGCAGGAGAGCAGTGCGCTGCAGACCCCAAATTCTCGTAAAAAGGCCAGACTTAATGGTCTACTGAAACTGGAATGACCCCAGAGGTCATGGTCCCCAGACCTTCTGTTGGCCCAAAACGGGAACCATTCCTAAAGCTAACTCTTCAGACAGGGATTGGACTGGACTACGGGGTATAGACAATGATACTGGTGAAGAATGAGCTTCTTGGATCAAGTAGACACATGAGACTATGTTGGCATCTTCTGTCTGAAGGGGAGAGGAGCGGGTAGAGAGGGTCAGAAGCTGACTGAATGGACATGAAAAGAGAGAGTGGAGGGAAGGAATGTGCTATCTCATTAGGGGAAGAACAGTTGGGAGTATATAGCAAGGTGTTTATAAATTTTTGTATGAGAGTCTGACTTGGTTTGTAAACTTTCACTTAAAGCACAATAAAAATTTTAAAAAAGTTTATGAAGTTTTTAATGCTATGGGAAAATGCTTATGTCATAAAGTTAAGAAAATCAGATACAAAGCAAAAAGTACACTATGATCTTGATGATATAAAAATGTATAGGAAAAACGCACCAATGTTTTCCCAGAGATTACCTTTGAGTGGTAGGATTATGGGTAATTTTTATTTATTTTCTTCTTTCTACTTTTCTCTACTTTCCAATTTTCTACAATGAGAATATATTCAGGAAAGTTTTTGTTTGTTTGTTTTTTAAGAGAGAACGAGAGAATCACAGAGACAAAAGCTTTGTTTATTTCTTGGCAACTACTCCATAAAACAGAAAAAAATTCAACCATGTATAATTTACTCACAAATGGCTGGCAGTGCAGGAAGATGACACATTACCTTTAGCAAAGTTGTATTTATAGGGTCCAGGCGAGAATTGCATTCAACCTAAAAAAAAAAAAAGGGAGAAAGAATTTTATCAATTGCTAGAAAACTAAGACATGCTTGGTATGAGAAAGATCTTGCAAGATCAATAGCTCAGTTTGGAGATGGCCGAGCCAGCAAAAGAAATTAGCAAAATACAAGGTGGGATACGTTACACACACACACAATATACTTTATAGCTGATATTTCTGAGGAGATCTAGAAATCTGGCTAATTTCATTTTCTGAATCTGTTACAAATAAGAATCCCTGAAAAACTATATGCTGAGTCTAATACCTAGTTCTTCCTACTGGTGACATAAAATGGGGCAAGTTACCTCACAGGTTTAAAATGTGAGCTGGACCATGGCCCTCTCCTGCTGGGATCTCTTCAATTGCTTCCTAGCCAGAAGTGACCCTCTTAACTGAGCCATGCTTACTTCCCCTGCTCATTTCTCACCTCTCTCCTGTGCCATGGAAGTACTGGGTTTCTCATTCTTCACACCTGACTCTTTTCCATCTCAAGGTCTTTAGCCCTCTAGTCTAAAGGTTAACCTCTCTCTGATTTTTCTCTCATTGCACCCTGTTCTTTTCTGTCATAGCACTCATCATAATTAAGAATTATAATCTTACATATTTACATGCTCAGTACCTTGCTACCTTGTATCCATGAAGGCAGGGACCTCAAAGCAAATGTTTTGGGAAAATAATCTAGGTTCAGTAATGTCTTATGGCTAATCCGATCAGTGATATCTATCCTTTTACACGGTTGCCAAGCACACACATACAAAATACTGTGCTAAACCAAAACCAAACCCACTGCCACTGAGTCGATTCCAACTCATAGTGATCCTGCAGGACAGAGCAGAACTGCCCCATACGGCCCCAAATGCTATAAATCTTTTCAGAGCAGCTGGTGGGTTCAAACTGCCAACCTTTCGGTAAGCAGCCAAGCGCTTAACCACTTCACCACCAGGGTGACTTCCTTGGTTTGCTACCTTATAATTTATAAGAAGTCTTGATATTTGGTAAGACAACCACAATTTTTTTTTAAATAATATTTCATTTTTGGTGAAAATATACACAGCAAAACCTGTTCCCATTCAACAGTTTCTCGCCAAATGATTAGTGACATTTGTTACATTTAACAGTGTGTCAATATTCTCGTTAATTCTGTTCTAGGTGTTTCACTCCCACTGATTAAACTCTCTGCCCCCACCTTCTTGTCTATGCTTTAGAATAGCTGTTGTCCATTTGGTTTTACATAGATAATTTTTTAAAAGAGCGTAATACTCACGGGTGACATTCACAATGGTTGGTTTTTGACATGTGCACTTTCCCTCCCAGCTCCCCAAATGCAGAGACTACCTTACTCATTTTTGTATTCTCCATAGCATTGAGCAAATAGGATATGGTCAAAAAATGATGTTGAGTGAATAAATGAGCAAGAATAGCTAGTAACAGTGACCAGAACTTGTGGACTCTCTCCTTGCTTTCCTATTCATGGATCTTCCTCTAACTGCCGCCAATTTGTGGGGAAAATGCTCTGGTAGGGAGCTAGGTTTGACTACTTCACGGTATGGGTGGGACGCCTGAAGTTCTTCTCTATAAACAGTGAGGGTGTGGAAATCAGAAAGAGAAAGAGGCCTTACTTATATGGCCAAATTATATAGTCTTAAAAAATAATTGGAAATATTGCTTTACATACATGTAATTTTAAAAAGGCAAAAAAAGGGGGGGGGCAAAAACTCATGGAAATACTTAACTTGGTCTATTAGGGAATTCTGATTACGGGTGTTTTCTAAAAACAGAATCCTATTTCCCCGTTCTTAAGGACACGTTAATTTAAAAAATGCTTTTGATGAGTACTTTTGCAACAATATTTATTGAGGGTTATTTGCCTCTGTGCTCAAGCTATGCCATATATTTTACACCAGACAGAACGCTTTACGAGGGAATTCAGGAGGTGTGAATATATTCTGTTGTCACATTCGTCTCATCGTACAAATGTCCCCTCTGCCCCCTCACCTATTTCTACACCTCTGATCATTTGTTAGACTCCCTTTCCAAAAAACCTCACACCCTAATGTTTTGCTCTAAACAGGGCAGAAGTGAAGGCTGCCAGGGAAAACCAGGTAATTCATTCAGATACTTAGTGAAGTTATATATGCTGTGTGAAAGAAGAAATGCAAATGCTAATACAGTATGAAAAAGTATCAAGCTATTTGTAATCAAAGAAATGCAAATTTAAACAGTGGGATACCATTTTTATCCTATCAAATTGACTACTAATAAAATAAATCCAATGCGGGACTAGGCTCTATGGAACAGATACCCTCACGTATTGAAAGCGGCTGTATACAGCAAGCAATACAAACCTTTTGGCCCTGCAAGGGTCTTTCAATCTCCAGGTCTTTGCATCTAGAAAAACAGCCTTTCTGGAATCTGGCAAAATCTCACAAATGTTTTTGATTTTTGACATATTAATTCCATTTTTGGAAATTATCCCAGGGAAATAATCAAAGATTCAGTCAAAAATTTTATAAGGGTGTTTAATAGTAATATTAATGGTGCAAAACTAGAGATGATCAACAGGAGATTGAGGTTAAAAAAACGATGGTGCACCTATAAGATGGAATATTATACAGACATAAAAAAGTATGTTTATGCTGACTACATTTTGGAAAAATAATAGTATTAAGTTATTAGGTCCCAAAGCCTTGTATATTTAATATGACCCAGTCTAGGTTAAAGAAAGATAATTTGTCTTTGAGCAAAAGAATCATGTTTTTCCATATCCATCCTTCTATTTTTCAATTTTCCACAATGAGCATAATTAATTTTTATTAATTTGTTAAGTGCTTGAGAAGGAGGTACAGAAATGCATATAGGCTCTCAGCAGCCTTCTAACCTGCCGATACAGTTTCAGATTTAGAGTGGTTGCAGACGGCTGAGGTTGCCAGAAATCTGACACTGAATGGTGTTTAGTTGGGCTACTTTCCACGAAATGAACCGAACCACACAAACCAATCAAAGGGAGCACACATCCCATCTGATGAAACCTAGTGGCTGATGAGAAATTCATTTCCCAAAAAGTATAACAAAGAGCAAAACTGATCTATGCAATCAGAAATTAAAAAAAACTGGTATTCACCGGTTGTTTCAGTGTGTCAGCAGTGTGCTATGAACACTCCCTTACGTTTTCATCTCATTCATCTTTACAGCATCAGGATACACTTACCACAGCCTCAACTGCAGGTGAACTGTCCCCTACCACCAGTAATGTAGAACACCTAGGTACAGGCAAAATAAGAGATGTCATCACCAAATAAGCACATACTTCACTGTATACTGAACTGCCTCTCACAGAGGCAAAGATATTTACCAATAATGGAGAAACTGAAGGACTTACTTTAATGTTTTTGTGTTACCGTTTTGGCCCAGCAAGGGTCTTTCAATCTCTAGGTCTCTGCGTCTAGAAAAATAAAGCAGAAGCGATGCTGTTTTCAGATAAAATCATAGCAACTTAGGTTATTTTCTGGTTATGAAAATCAAAATGTGAAAACTATCTTTCTTTCACACATAGTCAGGGAAGGGGGCCCTTGCACACTTTGTTCAGGAGTAGCCATTTCAGTGGCTCCTGGCTCAACTGCATAGGGCTGTGTAGGAAGCTAAAAGGAGGCAACTTCACCACTGGACAGCAATGCTCCCGAAATCCTCAAGTTCTAGTTTATGGGAATAAATTCCTTAATACAAGGGAATGACATACTTTTCTGGAGGAACACTTGCCTTGTAACTAATAGTTGAGCACAGTACTTAATAAATCTTCCTGATTTCAAACGAAAATAGGGAGGCTCTGTCATAAAGTGCCAGAGAGACCAGGTTCAAAATGTGGCTTTTGCTCTTTACTCGCCATGTAGTTTTGGGTAAATTATAGCTGCCCATTTCCTGAATCTTTTTCCATGTTCCCAGAGTGAAAGGCAGAAGGAGCTAACATTTTTACCTTGGAAAAGCTCATCCCAAGATAAGAATCAGGTTCTCTCAGTGACTGGGGGAGACGAGACAGTGGGTTTCGGAGTACTCAAACAAAAGAGAATTTTTAGTGTCCATGTGTTCTTTCTGCCTAATGACAAGATCAGCAGAGAGAAACAGAAACAAGGTCTAAGACCTGTACCCTTTGCCTCCCCTATATGTATTTTCCTGTGCATTTTACTTGTGTGTGTGTATAACTTAGGTACCTTTTGTTTCAAAACATCTTAAAACTTCAGCTGGTATTTAAACATGCCAGAAACAGCTTTCAGTTCACTCATTCTTCTTGAAAGCTGTTTTCTTATCTGTCTCTTCTACTGTGGTGAAATAGCATGACAGCAATCCCATCTCACAACACTGAAAGAAGTAGTTTATTTCCCCTTTCTTTATTCTTTAACCATCATTTATCTTTTTAGGCCTGGTCTACATTTAAGTGAAGGAATAGGAGAAAACTCTACCCATTATAGGAGCTCAGGAACAGCTGTAGGTTTTCTTGGTTGATATCCTGGGCAATATGAAGTCTGTAGGTTTGAATCAAGTCCATGTTGGCCTGTAACTCTTCCTATAACAATTGAAAGAAGACACAGGTAAACTTTGAAGGTACAGAACAAGTCCACCTTGTGTGGTCTGTATTCTCAATGCCCATGACGGGAACTTGTGCAGAGCCTGAGGTTCACTGATGTGCTAGTAGGCTGGATGACCGAAAATTTTTTTATTTGCATCAGACTGGTTCAGTGCCATAGGTGCACCAAAGAATCTATTATGGAAAAAGTTGGCAATTAACTTCAGTTGAAGGGCAAAAACTTGGAGATCATTCTGAACACCTTTATCTAAAGCACAGTGGAAACTGCACTAGACAGGGATTCAAGAACTAGTTGTGGAACTTAGGCAGGTTACCTAATCATTCTGAACCTTAGTTCCTCATTTGTGTTTTTTGTTATTTTTCATGTTCTGCCATTTCTCATAAAAATAGAGAGAGTTATTATCTGTAAAATGGGGTTAATAACCAGCTACCCCACAGGGCTGTTATAAAAATTCAACAAGAAAAGTTATATGAACTGTAAACTGTAAAATAAATGGAAGGTAATGTTTCTCTTAACACCCATAAATCTGTATAATTATGTCAGTACGATGGGCTCAAGCACAGCAACGATTGTGAGGACGGCACAGGACAGGGCAATGTTTCGTTCCGTTGTACCTAGGGCTCCTATGAGGTGGAACCGACTTGATGACACCTAACAACAACAACAATATTCATTATAGGATTATATATTACATCCCATTTGATATTTTATTTAGCCAATTTATTATTTATTTATTTTAATCTTATTACCAATACTACTAAAGGTATAAAATACAAGAGAAACAAAACAGCACATACAGTGAAAAGTCTGCCTCTCCACTCACTACTCATTTTCTAATGGTCCCTCTCTTGCTGGCCTTCTCAGAGGCCATCAGAACCAGTTGCCAGGTTCTCGGGTACATAAGCATATATATACATATATGTACACACACATGCACGCAAACACACAAACACACACCCAATAGGCAATTTTGAGCAGAAGGGAAAATTTTTGCCCTCGAGGAATGAAACGTGTCAGTTAATCCAGGGCAGTATGTAAAGGCCACCATCAAGCCTTGCAGAGAAATACAGATAAGGAGAAAACTGGAAACTGTTTGAATGCTCACCACCATGTAGGTGAAGTAAGCCAAGAACACACCTGGAAACTGACCAAATCGGTCAGATTCTACCTGAAGCTGAAGGGCACTAGAATCACTCCTAAAAAGAAAAGTGAATAACAAATAAAAGCGAACAGAAATTAGAGATGAAGCGATCTAGCCAGCTCTACCATAAAGGCCTAGAGAGGAACTCGAATAGCAACGTTTGAAGTAAAAAAGGGAAGAAATTACATTAGCATGAAAGCGGTAAAACTAGGGCTAAGTACTAACGAAACTTTTTAGGCAAAGCCGTTATATATAAATTCTACCCCCCGTCTTTTTGTAAAATATAAATGTCTGCTAGACATACTGTGCTACACCTTGTTCTTCTATTTAAAATATGGTAGAGATCATTCCTTATCAGGACATATGGAGCTGTCTCACTTATTTACACTACCATCAACATTATACAAGAGTCCCAGTTTCCCCAGACCCTTGCTAGTATAAACATCACTCTGATTTTTGCTAATCTGATACATAAAAAAGGGGGGCTATCATTGTGTTTTTTTTCTCTTAGTAGTGAAGATATTATTCATATTTAAATGTCATATTGTTTTCATTTCAAGGTAATAAAAGCAACATAAGTGTTTGCTTGCTTGAATTGTAAATGACTCTTCAGCTCTGTGACAATCCATCATCTATGACTTCACACATTTCTAATTAAACACACATTATATATAGTGTGAGGATATTCTTGTTTGTCAGAAATCATTAAAACACTGGCCTTAGCATTCCCCTCATAGGCCTATTTGAAATAGCATTTCTGACTTATTCATCCACCTCGGACACTGCTGGAAAACTCCAGAAGAAAATGCGTCAACTAACCAGTCTGCAGCATCATACATTCTGCCTCCCCAGGTTACTTACCACTCCCTGAACACGCTTGATAGTTCCTTCCTCATTGCTTTAGAACAAAGCTCCCCCTTTCTGGAATGATCCCCTTCCTCCTCAAATCTAGAATGTTAAATTTTTACCTATCCTTCAAGGACCAGCTGGGATACCTCCTCTACCCTGAAGCCTTCCCTGACCTCAAGTCAGAAGTAAACCTCCCCTGCTTCTGAATTCTTCTAGGCCCCTCAGTGTGCTTCTCCTAAGGCAGCCCAGTACAGTAGAAAGGGAACAGCTTCAGAGTCAGGCAGAATCGGTTTCAAATCTCCTCCCTTGATATGTTATTAGTTGCTGACCCTGGGCAAGCCAATTCATTCTTCGCCTGTAAACTGGGAAGAATAAAACTCCCATTATTAGATTGAATTAATTAATGTACATAAAGTATCTATCTGACTTTGGAGCCCTGGTGGTGCAGTGGTTAAGAGTTTGGCTCCTAACTAAAAGGTTGCAGTTCGAATCTACCAGCCACTCCTTGGAAATCCCATGGGGCAGTTCTGCTCTGTCCTATAGGGTCCCTATGAGTTGGAATCAACTCAGTGACAATGGGTTTGGTTTTCTCCTTTTTTGGTTTTCTGACATTTAGTAGGTGTACAATGAAAGGTTGTTTTTATTGCTTATTGCTTTTCCACGCTGTAATACTAATTCTCTATATCCCATCTCCCCCCAGAGTTAGCTCCTGGAGAGCAAGGGCCATATCTTATACACCTGTCTACCAGAGAGCACTTAACAGGGAACTTTGTAAATTACTTCTGTGAATTGGTTTTTAAGGTCTGCAGTCAAAACTAAGCCTGCTATGCCTTCAGGAAAGTACCCACTCTACTCAGCACAATGTAGTGGAAAGATCACAATCTTTAAAACTTCTACTTAAAGATGATAGATTAAAACACATGTGTTTAGCTTTATTCCTTCCAGAAACCTAATAAAATTAACAGTAAACAAACAAAAAAAACTTTCTATAAGTCATAAACCCATAAGGCCAAAGACAACAAGAAAAGTGACAATTGTAATAAAATCTTCAAAGCAGAAAAGCAGAAAGAATAATCACCGACTAGCCACCTAAGGCTACTGGGCTGGCAATGGGAACAGCGAGGGAAGTCGGTGAAAGTGCGCTATGGAGCCTGAAAATACGTAAAAACTGTCGGTGCCGGTTTTCCCTGCAAGTGGAGTGTAAAGATTGAGCTAACAAAAGAGAGTTAGTTACAAGTTCTGTTTAAGAAACAGTTAATCACCAGGAAAACAAGAATTACACATATGCACCTAACAAGAGAGCCTCAAAATCCGTGAAGCAAAAACTGACAGAAATGGAGAGAAACAGACAATTCAACAATAATAGTTACAGACTTCAAGTCTACTTTCAATAATGGAGAGAAAGGAAGATGAACAAGAAAACACTAAGACTAGAACATGTGAAACTACCTAGACCTAACAGGCATCTACAGTCCACGCCGGCCGACAACAGCAGAATACACATTCTTCTCACGTGTAGATGAAATGTTCCCCAGGATAGACTGTATGCTAGGACAAAAAACAAGCCTCAATAATTTAAAAGGACTAAAATCATACTCAGTATGTTCTCTGACCACAGTGGAGTAAAATTAGAAACCAATAACAAAAGGAAATCTGGGAAATTAAGCAACACCTTCCTAAATGCAATAGTTGTTAGGTGCCGTCAAGTCGGTTCCGACTCAGCGACCCTATGTACCACAGAATGAGACACTGCCCAGTCCTGTGCCATGCTCACGATCGTTGTTATGCTTGAGCCCGTTGTTGCAGCCACTGTGTTAATCCGTCTCATTGAGGGTCTTCCTCTTCTTCACTGACCCTGTACTTTACCAAGTGTGATGTTCTTCTTCAGGGACTGATCCCTCCTGATAACGTGTCCAAAGTATGTAAGATGTATTCTCACCATCACCGCCTCTAAGGAGCATTCTGGTGGCACTTCTTCCAAGACAGATTTGTTCGTTCTGTTGGCAGTCCATGATATATTCAATATTTTTCTTGAACACCACAATTCAAAGGCGTCAATTCTTCTTCAGTCATCCTTATTTATTGTCCAGCTTTTGCATGCATATGATGTGACTGAAAATACCATGGCTTGGGTCAGGCATACCTTAGTCTTCAAGGTGACATCTTTGCTTTTCAACACTTTAAAGAGTCTTTTGCAGCAGATTTGCCTAACGCAATGCATCTTTTGATTTCGTGACTGCTGCTTCCATGGGTGTTGATTGTGTATCCAAATAAAATGAAATCCTTGATTTCAATCTTTTCTCCGTTTACCATGGTGCTGCTTATTGGTTCAGTTGTGAGGATTTTTGTTTCCTTTATGTTGAGGTGTAATCCATACTGAAGGCTGTGGCTTTTGATATTCATCAGTAAGTGCTTCAAGTTGTCTTGACTTTCCGCAAGCAAGGTTGTATCATCTTCATAAGGCAGGTTGTTACTGAGTCTTCCTCCGATCCTGATGCCACGTTCTTCTTCATACGGTCCAGCTTCTCAGATTATTTGCTCAGCATACAGACTGAATAGGTGTGGTGAAAGGATATAACCCTGATTGTAATGGATTGAATTGTGTCCCCCAAAAATATGTGTCAACTTGGTTAGGCCATGTGTAGTTGTCCTCCATTTTGTGATTTCCTGTGTGTTATAAATCATAATCTCTGCCTGTCCTTAAAAGGATTACTCAGGTCATCTCCCTGATCCAAAAGGGAGTTTCCCTAGGGTGTGGCCTACACCACCTTTTATCTCTCAAGAGATAAAAGGAAAGGGAAGCAAGTAGAGAGGCGGGGACGTCATAGCACCAGGAGCAGAGTGCGTCCTTTGGGGCCAGGGTCCCTGTGTCTGAGAAGCTTCTTGACTGCGGGAAGATTGAGGACAAGGACCTTCCTCCAGAGCCAACAGAGAAGGAAAGCCTTCCCCTGGAGCCGACGCCTTGAATTTGGACTTGTAACCTACTAGACTGTGAGAAAATAAATTTCTCTTTGTTAAAACCATACACTTGTGGTATTCTGTTATGGCAGCACTAGATGACTAAGACACTGATGCACACCTTTCCTGACTTTAAACCATGCAGTGTCCGCTTGTTCTGTTCGAACAACTGCCTCTTGATCTATGTACAGGTTCCTCATGAACACAATGAAGTGTCCTGGAATTCTCATTCTTTGCAATGTTATTCATAATTTGTTATGATCCACACAGTTGAATGCCTTTGCACAGTCAATACAACCCAGGTAAACATCTTTCTGGAATTAAATGCAATAGGTCCAAGAAAAAAATCACAGGAGAAATTTGATATGAATGAAAATAAACTTACAGAACGCAGTTAAAGCAATGTTTAGAGGGAAATTTATAGCTATAAACTCCTATATTAAGATTTCAAATACATAACCTAGTGAATTCTGCTAAGCATTTAAAGAAAAATTAACACCAATCTCTCACAAACTCCAATAAAAAAAACAGAAGAGAACACTTCCTAACTCATTCTATGACGCCAAGTTGTACTTTAATATCAAAACCAGACAAAGACATCATAACAAAACTACAGATCAATACCCCTTATGAATGCAAAAATCCTCAAAAAATACTAGCATACCAAATCCAACAACATGTAAAAGGATTATAGAGCTAGACCAAGTGGGATCTATCTCAGAAATGCAAGGTTGGTCAAAATATGGAAATCAAGGTAATGCACCATATTGAAAGAATACATTTGGCATGTTGAACACAAATGACTGAAAAGCAGATGAGCTGTGGAATGACATCAAGGACACCATACATGAAGAAAGCAAGAGATCATTAAAAAGACAGAAAAGAAAGAAAAATAGATGTCAGAAGACACTCTGAAATGTGGTCTTGAACTACAGTAGCTAAAGCAAACAGAAGAAATGATGAAGTAAAAGAGCTAAACAAAAGATTTCAAAGGGTAGCTCAAGGAGACAAAGAAAAGTATTATAATGACACATGCAAAGACCTGGATTTAGAAAACCAAAAGGGAACAACATGCTCGGCATTTCTCAAGCTGAAAGAACTGCAGAAAAAATGCAAGCCTCAAGTTGCAATATTGAAGGATTGCAGGGGGAAAATATTAAACAATGCAAGAAGCATCAAAAGAAGATGGAGAGAATACAGAGTCACTATACCAAAAAGAGGAAACCCTGGTGGTGTAGCGGTCAAGTGCTACAGCTGCTAACCAGAAGGTCGGCAGTTTGAATCCACTAGGTGCTCCTTGGAAACTCAATGGGCCAGTTCTACTCTGTGCTATATGGTTGCTATGAGTCGGAATTGACTCGACAGCAACAGGTTTATATCAAAAAGAACTGGTCGACAGTTCAACCATTTCAGAAGGTAGCATATGATCGAGAACCAATGGTGCTAAAGGAAGAAGTCCAAGCTGCACTGAAGACACTGGCAAAAAAACAAGCCTCCAGGAATTGACAGAATACCAACTGAGATGTTTTAATAAACATGAACTGCTCACTCTTCTATGCCAAGAAATTTGGAAGACAGCTACCTGGCCAACTGACTGGAAGAGATTCATATTTATGCCTATTCCAAAGAAAGGCAACCCAACTGAATGCAGAAATTATCAAATAATTAATGTCACAAACAAGTAAAATTTTGCTGAAGATGATTCAAAAGCAGTTGCAGCAGTACATTGACGGGAAACTGCCAGAAATCCAAGCCAGATTCAGAACAAGACGTGGCTGATGTCAGATGGATCCTGGCTGAAAGTAGAGAATATCAGGAAGATGTTTACCTGTATTTCATTGACTATGCAAAGGCATTTGACTACGTGGATCATAACAAATTATGGATTACATTGTGAAGAATGGAAATTTCAGAACACTTAGTTGTGTTCATGAGGAACCTGTACTCAGACCAAGAGCTACACCATCGCTTGGGTCAGGCACACCTTAGCCTTCAAGGTAACATCTTTGCTTTTAAACACTTTAAAGGGGTCTTTTGCAGACCAGACTTAATGGTCTGACTGAAACTGGAAGGAGCCTGGAGGTCATGGTCCCCAGACCTTCTGTCAGCCCAAGACAGGAACCATTCCCAAAGCCAAGTCTTCAGACAGGGATTGGACTGCACTATGGGATAGAAAATGATACTGGTGAAGAGTGACCTTCTTGGATCAAGTAGACACATGAGCCTATGTGGGCAGCTCCTGTCTGGAGGCGAGATGAGATGGCAGAGGGGGTCAGAAGCTGGCTGAATGGACATGAAAACAGAGAGTGGAGGGAAGGAGTGTGCTGTCTCATTGAGGGGAGAACAACTAGGAGTACATAGCAATGTGTATACAAATTTTTGCATGAGAGACTGACTTGATTTGTAAACTTTCACTTAAAGTACAATAAAAATTAAAAAAAAAAAAAAAATAGAGGTCTTTTGCAGCAGATTTGCCCAATGCAATGCATCTTTTGATTTCTTCACTGCTACTTCCATGGGCCTTGATTGTGGATCCAAATCAAATGAAATCCTTGACAATGTCAATCTTTTCTCCATTTATCATGATGTTGCTTATTGGTCCAGTTGTGAGGATTTTTGTTGTCTTTATGTTGAGGTGTAATCCATACTGAAAGCTGTGGTCTTTGAGCTTCATAAGTAAGTGCTTCAAGTCCTCTTCACTTTCAGCAAGCAAGGTTGTGTCATCAGCATAATGCAGGTTGTTAATGAGTCTTCCTCCAATCCTGTTGCTGCATTCTTCCTCATATAGCCGAGCTTCTTGGATTATTTGCTCATCATACAGGTTGAATAGGTATAGTGAAAAGATACAACCCTGACACACACCTTTCCTAACCTTAAAACATACAGTATCCCTTGTTCTGTTCGAATAACTGCCTCTTGATCTATATACAGGATCCTCATGAGCACAATTAAGTGTTCTGGATTTCAGGTCTATGTGGCGGTAGATATACCACAATGAAAACAAGAAGTGTTATGGATTAAACTGAATCCCCCAAAACATATGTTGAAGTCCTAACTCCTGTATCTTTGAATGGGACCCTATTTGGAAATAGAGTTTCTTTTGTTGAGTTAATGAGGTCATACCAAAGTAGAATGGTTCCTGAACCTAATCCCTTCTGACTGGTGTTTTATAAAGGGGAGTATGGACACAGAAACACAGTTAAGACACCACGTGAGAATCTATAAGCCAAAGAAGGCCAAGAAATATCAGGGGCTACAGAAACTGAAAACAGACAAGAATCTTCCTCCAGAGACCACATCGGGAGAGAGAGAGAGACAGAGACAGAGACAAAGACAGAGAAAGCACAGCCCTGCCAACACCAATTCAGATTCCTAGCCTCCAGAACTGTGAGAAAATTAATTTCTGCCCTGAAAACCACCCACTTTGTGGCATTTTGTTATGGAAGCCCTAGAACCTAAGACAGGAGTATTTTGTGCAAGAATGCTGAAGCCCTTAATTTTTTTCTGCATTTGGCTCTAAGAATACTAACATTAATGACTGGTGTGTACCTTGGAGTTTCTCCAGGAAACCCAACCATCTTCAGAGAAAAGATCTAAAGATGTTGACATTAGCAGTTTCCAAGGAAACTGCCCAGTGTGATCACTAACAGTGATAAGCTCACCTGTTACGCACAGCTCTATTGGCCTTTTAGGCCTTATTAAAAATGAGTAGACAGCCAAGGATCACTGGCCATTTGGGGAAAATCCCTGTGCCAGTTATCAATTTATGGTTTATCAATCTCAAATCCACTCTTCTTTGTGAAATTGAAGCTGTGCTGTATAAACATTTCTCTTTTGCTAGTCCTCCTTTTTTTAAAATTTTAATTTAGCACAGGAGCCAGTGGCTCAGTGTGTGAGAAACCCTCAGGCCAGTACCACTTGTACCCTTAGCTCATGCTTACCCTACCCACAGAAATGTAGCTTCTGCAATAGTTCTAATCTTCTTTTAGGCGACTATCTCCTCTACCTGGTAAGCAGCTCTATGACCAGCTATGGGTCTCGCCCACTGGTAAGTTTGGCAGGCTGTGTGTTTTCTGTGGAAGGCACACCTCTTCAAAGAGGATTGAATCTCAGCCTTGGGGCTTAACTAAGTCCTTCATTCCTTAGTGTCCACTCTCCCTCAGCATGGAGATACTAGCTGCTTATTTTCTTTTTGCCCCTGCTATTTCTAGACCCCTCAGAGTCCTCTTTTACCCCTTTGAGAAGTTAATCACCTTCTTCTAGTTGACAACATTTTATATTAACTTTCTCTGCTCAAAATACTGGTGCGGTCTCTGTTTCCTGAATGGACCCTGTAGAAACAGTCCACGGGATGCAGAAAGCATGACCTAAAGGCAGCTGAGATGAGCATTACCGTCCTTCTGCACACTGAGCCACTAACTCCTGCACTAAATTTTTTTTTAAAAGGACTAAAACTGGAAAGTGAAGTGCCTTCCTACATCAGTCATCTTGCAGTGTCCCTCTTGCAGTGTTACAAATTCTAACACTGAGTCAGCTGGCAAAGGAGAAAGCTTTACAAATCGAGTTCCAGTGCTGCAAAGCGGGACAAAGAAGGGTGGATTTGGGACTTAGAGACAAATTGTTAACTGGCACAACATTTAATGAGAAAGACAGAGATCAATACACGAAACAAACCAATTTGGAAGCAATAGAGAAAAAAATCTGGGAAATATTAGTATTACCACACATTAAGATACTGTAGTGCAGCTTGGACTTCTTCCTTCAATACCATTAGTTCTTGATCCTATGCTACTTCCTGAAACGGTTGAACATTGACCAGTTTTTTTTGGTACACTGACTTTCATCTTCTTTTGATGCTTCCTGCGTCATTCAATATTTTGCCCAAAGAATCCTTCAAAATTTCAACTTGAGGGTTGAATTTTTTCTTTAGTTCTTTCAGCTTGAGAAATCCCGAAAGTGTTCTTCCCTTTTGGTTTTCTGACTCAAGGTCTCTGCACATTTCACTATAATACTTTGCTTTTGTCTTCTCAAGCCGCCCTTTGAAATCTTCTGTTCAGCTCTTCTACTTCATCATTTCTTCCATTTGCTTTAGCTACTCTATGTTCAACAGCAAGTTTCAGAGTGTCTTCTGACATCTATTTTGGTCTTTTCTTTGTTTTTAATGACCTTTTGCTTTCTTCATGTATGATGTCACTGATGTCATCCCACAACTCATCTGATCTTTGGTTATTAGTGTTCAATGTGTCAAATCTATTCTTGAGATGGTCTCTAAATTCAGGCAGCATATACTCAAGTTCATACTTTGGCTCTTGTGGACTGCATGTGAGCAATTGGTGGTCTGTTCTGCAGTCGGTCCCTGGCCTTGTTCTAATGGATGATATTGAGCTTTTCCATCATCTCTTTCCACATATGTAGTCAATTTGATTCCTGTGTTTTCCATTCGGTGAGGTCCACGTGTATAGTTGCCATTTATGTTGTTGAAAAAAGGTATTTGCAGTAAGTAAGTTGTTGGTCTTGCAATATTCTATCACGCAATCTCCAGTGTTGTTTCTATCACCAAGGCCACATTCTCCAACAACCGACCCTTCTTTGTTTTCAGCTTTCACATTTCAATCATCAGTAATTATCAATGCATCTCGATGGCATGTTTGATCAATTTCAGACTGCAGAAGTTGAAGCACTGGTGATGCTCACTCATCTACGCCAAGAAATTTGGAAGACAGCTAGCTACCTGACCAGCTGACTGGAAGAGATCAAAACTTGTGCTCATTCCAAAGAAAAGTGATTCAACAGAATGCAGAAATTATCAGACAATATTATTCTGACACACAAGAAAAATTTTGCTGAACATAATTCAAAAGTGGTTGTAGCAGTACATCAATAGGGAACTGCCAGAAATTCAAGCCAGGTTCAGAAGAGGATGTGGAACCAGGGATATCACTGTTAGATGGATCTTGGCTAAAAGCAGAGAATACCAGAAAGATGTTTACCTGTGTTTTACTGACTATGCAAAGGCATTCAACTGTGTGGATCATAACAATTTAAGGATAACATTGTGAAGAATGGGAATTCCAGAACACTTAGTTGTGCTCTTGTGGAACCTGTACATAGATGAAGAAGCAGTTATTTGAACAGAACAAGGGGATCCTGCATGGTTTAAAGCCAGGAAAGCTGTGCTTCAAGGCTGTATCCTTTCACCATACGTATTCAATGTGTATGCTCAGCAAATAATACAAGAAGCTGGACTATATGAAGAAGAACATGGCATCAGAATCAGAGGAAGACTCATTAACAACCTGTGATATGCAGATGCCACAGCTCTGCTTGCTGTAAAGAGAGAAGTCCTGTAAAGAGGACTTGAAGCACTTACTGATGAAGATCAAAAGCCACAGCTTTCAGTATGGATTACACCTCAACATAAAGAAAACAAAAATCTTGACAGTTGGACCAGTATTCAACACCATGATAAAAGGAGAAAAGATTGACATTGTCAAGGGTTTCATTTTACTTGGATCCACAATCAATGCCCATGGAAGCCAGCAGTCGAGAGATCAAACAAAGTACTGCATTGGGAAATCTGCTACAAAAGACTTCTTTAAAGTGTTGAAGAGCAAAGATGTCACTTTAAGGACTAAGATGTGCCTGATCTAAGCCATGGTGTTTTCAATCACCTCATATGCATGCGAAAGCTCGATAATGAATAAAGAAGATCGAAGAATTGATGCCTTTGAATTATGGTGTTGGCGAAGAATACCAAATATACCAGGGGCTGCCAGAAGAACGAAAAAATCTGTCTTGGATGAAATACAGCCAGTGTGCTCCTTGAAAGCGAGAATGGTGAGACTCCGTCTCAAGTACTTTGGACATGTTATCAGAAGGGACCAGTCTCTGGAGAAGGACACCATGCTTGCTAAGGTAGAAGGTCAGCAAAAAATAGGAAGACCCTCAGTGAGATGGACTGACCCAGTAGCTGCAACGATGGGCTCAAACACAGCAACAATTGTGAGGATGGAGTAGGACTGGGAAGTATTTCATTTTGTTGTACACAGGGTCGCTATGAGTCAGAACCAACTCAACGGCACCTGACAACAAGAGTAAGATATTGCATCCATCAAAATGAATAGGATGCCATTAAAGAATCTAAGAGCAAAAAAAAAGAAAAAGAAAAAATCTCGGAACTTAAAAATAGCTGATAGCAGAAAATTAATAAAAAGGTTGGAAGGCAAACGTGAGAAAATCTATCCAAAAGTAGAGCAAAAGACATACAAATGGAAAATATGAGAAAAAAAGACAATTAGATGATGAAGCCAGGAGATCCAAAGTCCAAATAATAGGAGGTAAAAGACAAAGAAAAATAGGGTAAGAAATGAATGATATAATTCAAGAAAAGATTTTAGAACTAGAGGACACGAGTTTCCAGATTTTAAGGTCCCTTTGAATGCTCAACACATGGAAGAAAACACTTACCAAGGCACATCATGATAGAACTTAACAATAATCAGGATAAACATTATATTCTAGATACTTCTAAAGAGAAAGCTGGTTTTATACAAACAACTAAGAATCAGAAGCTGGAAGTAAGCAGAACAATGCTTCTATAATTCTGAGGCAAAAATATTTCCAATCTAGCTTCTATACCCAGCCTAACTATCACATAAGTTTTAAAGTAAAAGACATTTTTAGACATGCATTATTATTAGGAGATACATCCTACTAAAACAAGGGAGTAAACCAAGAAAGATGATGTGGGATCTAGGAAATAGGAAAGCCAACAGAAAAGAGAACAAAGAGTATTCCCAGGAAAATGATGAAGAGCTACTGCAGTACAAGAGGCAAAGAAGATAATCAGTCCAGACTACAACAAAATGAGAATGCTGAGGGACAGACTTCTTCAATAAACTGAAACTAATAGAATACCTAATGTGTTCAAATGTATTAACCAGGAGATTTATACACCAGAGGAAAGTTTGGTGGTGGAATCGTTGATAATACATAGAACAGCAAGCAACTAATATAAACAAAACAAACATAAAAAACAAGACAATTATTAACTCAAGAGAACACAAAATGTTGTACAGAAAAGAAAAAATAGGTATCAGCTATGAAAAAATATTTACATAGTCATGACAGTAAATGCTGGAAATTGATCTAACCCAAATTATAACTATATTGGAAGGACTGGGTGGTGGGAAATACAAATATACGTAACAAGCATGAAGTATGTGTGTGTAAGAGAGAGACAAGTTGTTTTCTACAATGGAAAGTTGACAGATAATGCCCACAACTGAAAAATCAACAAGTGGAAATATAAGCATATTTAGAGAGATGGAGGGAAAGAGAATTGAGTGCCTATGTCCAAAAAGACATGTATAAGAATGTTTAACCCACTAACAAACCCACAGCCGTCAAGTCAATTCTGACTCATAGCGACCCTAGAGGACAGAGTAGAGCTGCCCCACAGAGTTTCCAAGGAGCTTCCATAACCTTTATTTATTTATTGCTGTGTTGTAGTCCATCTTAGTAATGACACCAACAATTATCTCAAGGATAATGACAATAATGTTTATAGCACCTTTATTCATAAACAACTCCAATGTTCATTCATCAGAGAATAGGTAATTGTTGGTGTCATTGCTAAGATGGACTACAGCACAGCAATAAAAGGACGAACTCCTGATACGTGAGATGACGTGGATGAATCTCGAAGGCACTAGGTTAAGAAGAGAGACTCAGAAGAGTGCACACTGTGCGATTCTACTTACGTGAAGTTCAAGTACAACGAAAACTAATCTAGAGGTAAGAGAACACTGAGTAACTTGGGGGATTAGTGAATAGCAAACGGAACGAGGAATCCTGTTACGATGATGGAAATGTTCTATATCTTGATTTGGTTACAGGAGAGTATACACATGTAAAAGGCCAGTGAGATACACTTATGATCTGTGCATTTTACTATATGTAAATTATATCTAAAGAAAGTGATGTGAAGGTAAAAACCCAAAAGACTCACTTGCGAGTCAAAAGTGGTTGCCTCTCAGAAGTGGCAAATGGGATGGGTGGCAGATTCTTTCTAACAAGCCCTACGGAACTTTTGTACTTTTTAAATATATATAATTAACTTTGATAAAAATGTAATCTAAATAAAAGAACAACTTTGAGGTTAGCTTAACCTTGATTCAAATGTCAGCTCTGCCACTTACTGTCTGGGTATGTGTGACAAGTTACATTGCCTCTCTGACCCCTCAGTTTCCCCATCTGAAAATAAGGCTAATAGTACCATGTGAAAACTGAGATTGTGCATCTGATGTACTTATCACAGTGCCTAGCATATAATCAGTGTCCACTAACTGCTAGTTTTATTCCCACCTACCATTTTCCTTCAAATAATATTTAAAATTAACTTCACAGATTGCAGTAGAGCACACATCATCCCTATTTGTATTGTTCTAATCTCCCCACAACAGACAAATCATGGCTCTCTGACCTCACTGCTTATTTATTCCATCGCTGCCAAACAGGTCATCTGTGATGGTTAAAGTTGTGGGTCAATATGTCTGGGCCATGATTCTCAGCAGTTTGGAAGTTATCATATAGTTTGGCAGTTATGTAATGATGTAATCACCTCCATGATGAGATCTGCTATGAGTAGCCAATTAGTTGAAAGGGAGTTTCTTTGGGGGTGTGGCCTGCATCCAATATACATGGACACTCTGGCAAGCTTTCAGGTTACTGCTCAATCTGGATCCTGTATCTGGCTCGTTATCATCTGACCTCCAGTTCTTGGGACTTGTGCCAGCAGCCTGCCATCTTACCTGTTGATCTCAGATTCATCAGCCTCTGCAGCCCGTGAGTCAGTATCCTGCCGTCTGACCTGCCGATCTTGGGTTTGTGAGCCCCTGAAACTACCTGAGTCAGGAGAAGCCACCAGCTTGATTCCTTATCCACAGATTGAGACTTTCCAGCCTCTACAACCGAGTAAGCCATTTCCTTAATATAAATCCCTCTACACACATACTCATGCTTCACTGGTTTTGGTTCTCTAGAGAACCCACCCTAAGACATTTGGTACCAAGAGTGGTTTTAGAAAAAGAAAATTTTCAGTATGAAGTTTCTAAACTGGTTCTGAAATGTGGTTAGTCTTAAAAATTCTGATGACTCTACTTCCAGTAATATGGTGGGCACTGCTAATCCATGGCATGAGGTGGCAAAATATCACCACCAACAGATGGAGTATCAGTGAGAGGCGAGGCTTTGCGTGATAGTATGTTTGATATTATTCTACAATTCTGTCATAGTTAGAAGTATAAGGAAGTTGGTTGGTGGTCCTACTTTCACTAGACAAAGTGGTGAAAGAAAGAAATGCATTTACGGCTTCAGAGTCAAAGCTCAAGTGCCACATAAATGATCTCAAAGTTGCCACTTGTGTCCTGAAAGAAAGCCTTATTTTTTATAGCCACAGAGCTGATTTGTCAAAAACCAAACCCAGAGTCTTATCGGAACAGTGGCTGAATTACAACACCAATGGAATTCCCAACTTCAAACGGTGTCTGAAATTAAAGTGAGGGCATTGACTGGGGAGAAATGGGATCATGAAATATAAGATGGGGCATAAGGGCAGATAATCAGAAAAACTGGGGGCACTGAGTCCCTAAATTCTATTGAACCACTCCTGCCAACAAAACCATTAGCCCCCTCCATCCCCACATGATGAGATTAACCTATTTGTGTCTCAAGAGCCTTTGCCAGATGCCTTACCAGACGTCACTAAATGCCCTCAGAACACATACCTACCACCCACTTTTGCTGCTAGACCTAAAACTAAAGTCTCAGTAAGCCCCAAAAGGTAAAGTACAAAGTATGATCCAGGAGGAGGTACACTACACTCCAAAAGAACTGCTTGAGTTTTCTAATATGTACAAACAGAAACCTGGAGAATATGTGTGGGAATAGCTGTTAAAGGTGTAGGAAGATGGTGCAAGGAACATGTAGTTGAGTCAGTCTGAATTTATTAATATGGGTCCACTAAGCACAGATTCTTTATTCAATGTTTCAGCTTGAGAGGTTAGGAAAGGATTTAACAATTTATTTGGTTTAGTCACTGAAGCATGGATTATGTGGTGGCTTACGTTAAATCAAGTTGAAGTTCCAGACCTGCCTTGGTATACTGCAGAAGAAGGTATCCAAAGGCTCAGAGAAATTGGCATGTTAGAATGGATTTATCAGGTTAGACCCACAGACCCACACATAAAGTGACCAGAGGATACATATTTTACCACCACGGTGAGGAATAAAATTGTGAAGGGAGACCCAGCATTCCTGAAGACAGCTGTGATTGCTACTTTATGTAAGTCAGATTTGATGGTGGGAACTGCCCCTTCTGAATTAACACATTTAACTGCAGTGGGGCTGATCATACCCTGTGGTGGTAGGGGCCAACTGGTAGCACTCAATTCACAAAGACAAGGTGGGCATGGTTACTGGAATGAACAGCAAAGTCAAAACAGTAATCAGAATAGCCTGACTCTTATGGACTTACGGCGTTGGCTACGCAGTCATGGTGTCCCTGGGGGTGAAACAGATGGGAAATCTACTATTTACTTGATCTGTATAAGTGAAGAATTCTAAGTCAAATGATGGCACTTTAACTTGAATCGTCAGAAAAGTGTCACAGCCCCTCAATCAATTCCCAGACTTGAGCCAGTTTATAGACCCACAACCCCTTGAATGAAGGGGAAGCCAAGTCCCTTGAGCAAGGACCCCACTACACTGTCAAAAATTTATACTGTTAATCTTTCCTCCCCATATTCCATAAAAGGGATCAACGGACTGTTACAAGAGTGATTGTTCACTGGGAAAAAGGAAATAAACAGACTTTTCCAGGATTACTGGACACTGGCTCTGAACTGACACTAATTCCAGGTGACCAAAATGTTACTGTGGCCCACCAGATAGAGTGAGGAGCATACGAAGGTCAGGTATTCACAGAGTCTTAGCTCAGGTTTATCTCACAGTGGGTCCCCAAACCCACCCTGTAGTGACTTCCCCAGTTCCTGAATGCATAATTGGAATACATATACTCAGCAACTAACAGAACCTCCACACTGGATCCTGGACAAGGGAAGAAAAGGCTATTACGGTAGGATAAGCCAAGTGGAGGCCATTAGAAATGCTCCTACCTAGGAAAATAATAAACTAAAAGCAATTCCACACTCCTGGAGGGACTGCAGATATTACTGCCAAAATCAAGTTCTTGAAGGATGAAGGGGTAGTGATTACCACCACTTCCCCATTCAACTAGCATATTTGGCATGTGCAAAAAACAGATGGATCTTGGAGAATAACAGTGGATTACTATAAACTTAACCAGGTGGTGACTCCAATTGCAGCTGCTGTTCCAGATGTGGTTTCCTTGCCTGGCCAGATTAATACATCTCTTGGTATCTAGTATGCAGCTACTGATCTGGCCAATGCCTTTTTCTCCATACCTGTTTCAAAGGACCACCAGAAGCAGTTTGCATTCAGCTGGCAAGGACAGCAATACACCTTTACTGTCCTAGGTCACGGGTATATCAATTTTCCAGCCCTATGTCATAATATATTCTGCAGGAACCTTGATCACCTTTCCCTTCCATAAGACATCACACTGGCCCGTTACATTGATGACATCATGCTGACTGGACCTAGTAAGGAAGAAGCATCAATGCCTCTGCACTCATTGGTAAAACATCTGCATCCTGTTGTTGTTGTTCAGTGCCATCAAGTTGGTTCTGACTTATAGTGACCCTATGTACAACAGAATGAAGCAGTGCCCAGTCTTGCACCATCCTCAGGATCATTGTTATACCTGAGCCCATTGTTACAGCCACTGTGTCAATCCATTTTGTTAAGGGTCTTCCTCTTTTTCGCTGACGCTTTATTTTACCAAGCATGATGCCCTTCTCCAGGGACTGGTCCTTTCTGATAACACGTCTAAAGTATATGGGACGAAATCTCATCCTCGCTTCTAAGGAGCATTCTGGTTGTACTTCTTCCAAGACAGATTTGTTTGTTCTTTCGGCAGTCCATGGTATATTCAATATTCTTCATTGACACCATAACCCAAAGGAGCCAATTCTTCTCTAGTCTTCCTTCTTCACTGTCCAACTTTCAAATGCATACGAGACAATTGAAAACACCATGGCTTGGGTCAGGTACACCTTAGTCCTAAAAGTGATAGCTTTGCTTTTTAACACTTTACAGAGATCTTTTGCAGCAGGTTTGCCCAGTGTAGTGCATCATTTGATATCTTGACTGCTGCTTCCATGGGCGTTGATTGCTGATCAAGTAAAAAGAATCTTTTCTTCAATCTTTTCTCCATTTATCATGGTGCTGCTTATTGGTCCAGTAGTGAGGATTTTTGTTTTCCTTAAAAAAAAGAAAAAAAAAATTTTTTTCTTTTTTTATATTAACATGTAATCCATACTGAAGGCTGTAGTCTTTGATCTTCATCAGTAAGTGCTTCAAGTCCTCTTCACTTTCAGCAAGCTAGGTTCTGTCATCTCCATAATGCAAGTTGTTAATGACTCTTCCTCCAATCCTGATGTCCCATTCCTCTTCATATAGTCTATCCTCTCAGATTATTTGCTCAGATTGAATAAATACGGTGAAGGGATACAACCCTGATACACACCTTTCTTGACTTTAAATCACACAGTATCCCTTTGTTCTGTTCAAACGACTGCCTCTTTTTCTAAGTACAGATTCTGCATGAGCACTATTAAGTGTTCTGGGAGTCCCATTCTTCACAATGTTATCCATAATTTGTTATGATCCACACAGCCGAACACCTTTGCATGTCAATAAAACACAGGTAAACATCTTTCTAGTATTCTCTGCTTTCAGCCAGGATCCTTCTGACTTCAGCAACAACCCTGGTCCCACGTCCTCTTCAGAGTCCGGCTTGAATTTCTGGCAGTTCCCTGTCGATGTACTGCTGCAACTGCTTTTGAATCATCTTCGGCAAAATCTTACTTGCATATGACATTAATTATTTGATAATTTCTGCATTTGGCTAGATCACCTTTCTTTGGAATAGGCATAAATATAGATCTCTTCCAGTTGGTTGGCCAGGTAGCTATCTTCCAAATTTCTTGGCATGGATGAGTGAGCACTTCCAGCACTACATCCATTTGTTGAAACATCTCAATTGGTACTCCATCAGTTCCTGGAGCCTTGTTTTTTTGCCAGTGTCCTCAGTGCAGCTTGGACTTCCTCCTTCAGTACCATCAGTTCTCAGTGATATGCTACCTCCTGAAATGACTGCATGTCGACCAACCCCTTTTGGTACAGTGACTGTGTATTCCTTCCACTTTCTTTTGATGCTTCCTGCATCGTTCAGTATTTTCCCCTAGAATCCTTCAATATTGCAACTCAAAGCTTGAATTTTTTCTACAGTCCTTTCAGCTTGAGAAATGCTGAGTGTGTTCTTCCCTTTTGGTTTTCTAACTCCAGGTCTTTGCACGTCATTATAATACTTCACTTCTGTGTGCTAGAGGGTGGGAAATTAACCTGGCAAAAATTCAGGTGCCTTTCACCTTAGTGAAATTTCTAGGGGTCCAGTGGAATGGGGCATGTTGAGATATTCCTTCTAAAATGAAGGGCAAGTTATTGCATCTGGCCCCTCCTACAACTAAGAAGGCACAACACCTGGTGGGCCTCTTTGGATTTAGAGGCAACATATACTTAACGTGAGTGTGCTGCTCTGGCCTAATTACCAAGTGGCTCAAAAAAAAGCTAGTTTTGAGTGGGGCCCAGAACAACAGAGGCTCTGGAACAGGTTCAGGCTCCGTTGCATGCAGCTGTGCCACTTGGGCCATATGATCAGGCTGATCCAATGGTGCTTGAAGTGTCGGCGGCAGATAGCGATGCTATTTGGGGTCTTTGGCAGGCCCCTGTTGGTGAACCACAGCGCAGACCCTAGGACTGTGGAGCATAGTCCTGCCATTCTCTGCAGATAATTACTCTCCTTTTGAGAAGCAGCTTTTGGCTTGTTACCAGGCATTATTAGAGACTGAACACTTAAAAATGTGTCACTAAGTCCTATGTGGCCTGAGATGCCCATCATAAACTGTGTTGTCTGACCCACACAGCCATAAAGCTAGACATGCACAGCAGCACTCCATCATTAAATGAAAGTGGAATATACGAGATAGAGCCCGAATGCTCATGGTCTCCACTCCTGTCATATTACCTTCTGTCTCTCAGCTGCACTACGGCCTCATGGAGAGTTCCTTAGGATCAGTTTACTGAGAAGAGAAAACCTATGCCTGGCTCTGTGTAATTTGCAGGCACCATTCGAAAGTGGACAGGCAGCCCCTTTCTGGGACCTCCCTGAAGGACACTGGCGAAGGTAAATCCTCCAGTGGGCAGAACTGCAGGTAGTACACCTAGTTGTTCACTTTGCACTGGAGGAGAAATGGCCAGATGTGTGATTGTATACTGATTCATGTAATGTGGTAATGGTTTGGCTGAACGGTCAGGGACTTGGAATGAAATGATTGGAAAATTGGAGACAAGGTGGTATGAGGAAGAGGTACATGGACAAACCTCTCTGGTTGGGGCAAAGAAGTGAAGATATTTGTGTCTCATGTGAATGGTCAGCAAAAGGTAACCTCAGCAGAGGAGGATTTTAACAATCAAGTGGATAGGATGACACATTCTGTGGAAACCAGGCATCTTCTTTCCCTAGCCACTCCCATCATTGCCCAGTGGGCTCATGAACTAAGTGGCCATGGTGGCAGGGATAGAGGCTATGCATGGGCTTAGCAACATGGACTTCCACTCACCAAGGCCGACTTGGCTACAGCCACTGCTGAGTGCCCAATCTGGCAGCAGCAGAGATCAATACTGAGTCCTCAATATGGCACCTTTCCTCGAGGTGATCAGCCAGCAACCTGGTGACAGGTTGATAACACTGGACTGTTTCCATTATGGAAAGGGCAGTGGTTTGTTCTTACTGGAATAGACACTTACTCTGGATACAGATTTGCCTACCTTGCACACAATGTTTTTGCTAAAAATACTATCCCTGGACTTATAGAATGCCTTACCCACCGTCATGGTATCACACAGAGCAGTGCCTTGGATCAAGTGGCTCACTTTACAGCAAATTAAGTGTAGCAGTGGGCCTGTGCTCATGGAATTCACTGGTCTTACCATATTCCCCATATCCCCATCATCGTGAAGCAGCTCGCTTGATAGAATGATGGAATGGCCTTCTAAAGACACAATTACAGTGCCAGCTGGTGCCAATACCTTGTAGGGTTGGGACAATGTTTTCCAGGAGGCTGTATATCCTCTAAACCAGTATTCAGTATATGGTGCTGTTTCTCCCATAGCCAGGATTCATGGGTCCAGGAATCAAGGGGTGGAACTGGGAATGGCAGCACTCACTATTACCCAAAATAACCCACATGTAAAATGTTTGCTTCCTGTCCCAGCAACCTTATGCTCTGTCGGTCTAGAAGTCTTACTTCCAAAGGGAGGAATGCTCCACCAGGAGACACAACACTGATTCCATTGAATTGGAAGTTAAGAATGCTACCCGGCCACCTTGAGCTCTTTATGTCTCTGGATCAACAGGCAAAGAAGGGGGTTCCTGTATTGGCTGATGTGATTGATCCTGACTAACAAGAAGAAATCAGACTGATATTCCATAATGGAGGTTAAGAAGAGTATGTCTGGAATACAGGAGATCCCTTAGGACATCTCTTAGTAGTACTAAGCCTTATGATAAAAGTCAATGGAAAACTACAGCAACTCCATTCTGACATGACTACTAATGGCTCAGACCCTCTGGGAATGAAGGTTTGAGTCACCCTACTTGGCAAAGAGCCACGGCCAGCTGAGGTGTTTGCTGAGGGTAAAGGGAATATGGAATGGGTGGTGGAAGAACGTAGTTTTAAATAACAGCTATGACCACGTGACCAGCTGTAGAAATGAGGACTGTAATTGTTATGAGTGTCTTTTCTTCATATGTGTGCATCAAATGTTTTTGTTCTCTTATAAAATGTAAGATGTAAACAGGACTGGTGTGTTTTTGGTTGTATGAGAGTTTATTGTATAATGTTAGGTGCAAGTATGATTTTATAATTGTCTCTAGAGGTTATGCATGGTTTAAGGAGATGTATACAGGCACCAAGCTGAGAAGACGTGGACTGTGATGGTTAAGGATGTGCGTCACCTTGGCTGGGTCATGATTCTCAGTGGTTTGGCAGTGATGTAATGATATCATCACCTCCAAGATGAAATCTGATAGTGTAATCACCTCTATGATAAAGTCTGGTATGAGAAGCCAATCAGTTGAAAGGGAGTTTCCCTGGGGGTATGGCCTACATCCAATATATATCGTGTTCCTGGCAAAGCTTATGGGTTTTGCTGGCTATGGATCCTGCATCTGGCTCATCATCATCTGACCTCTG
Organism: Loxodonta africana; assembly: GCF_030014295.1. Lineage (NCBI taxonomy): Eukaryota > Metazoa > Chordata > Mammalia > Proboscidea > Elephantidae > Loxodonta > Loxodonta africana. The sequence goes on from NC_087365.1 coordinate 35,876,883, forward strand.
GCTCTTGGGACTTGAGCCAGCAGCCTGCCATCTTACCTGCCAATCTTGGGTTCATCAGTCCCTACAACTACATGAGTCAGAAGCCTCCAGCCTGATGTCTGACCCATGACTTAGAACTTTCCAGCCTCTACAACCATGTAAGCCATTTCCTTGATATAAATCTCTCTCTATATATACATATATACTCTTCATTGGTTTTGCTTTTCTAGAGAACCCAGCCTGAGACATCATCCAACTCACTTTTTCCTTCGTAAAAAGACTATGTCTTCTCCCCCACCAGACAGTTATTCACATGATAATTGTCACTTCCTCTCTGTGGGCTTCAGTTTCCTCAATGAAGTGTTGGACAAAATGATTTCTAAGGTTCTTTTAGTACTGACATTTCATGGTTTCTTTTTTCCCTGAAGTTTCTATTTCTGTGAAGCCTTTCCCTGACCTCATTATGGCTCTAAAGATGCTTGCTGAAGCACGTGATGTTGTCAAACATTAACAGATGGCATGCTGCTTACAGGAATGAGTGGGGGGAGACGCTGTCTTCTCTCATCTTTGCAAATCCCAAGAGCCAGATGGCACTCAGGCAGGATTAGCCTTTGCGAAGCCACATGCATCTCAGCTTGCTCTGGAAGTGTCACCTACTATGATCAGGTACACTTTGAGGTAACCCTTCTTTCCTAAGTTAAAACAAAGCTTTGCACACAGGCCAATACAAAGCTCTCTTGGATGGAATAAGCACTTACTTGCCCAAAGTGATGAGCCAAAATAATGTCCACAACATTGGTTGTCAGGCATGAGAGCTGTAAAAGATAAAAACTCCGGGTCAAGGGTGTAAGCATATGTAAAAATTCATCAAGCTGTCCCCTTAGGATTATTTTATTGTAGATACGTTACCCTTCAAAAAAAAAAATCAAACAAATAAATCTCAGTGTCATACATTTTCTTGAAACGGTAGATTCAGAGTGACACAAGAACAAGAAAAAAGTAGGAGAAAAAAGCGAAGTCTCCTTTCTAGAGTAATAATATAGACTGCTTTGAAGCAGACAGCTAGGGAAATGGCCATCCTTTCTTTGAAAACTTGAGACCTAGAACTTACAACTATTTGCTACCTCATTCCCACCTATATTTTTACACTGGATTTGTGGCTGATTGGGATAGACTTACAACCATTCCCAAATCATCTAAGAAATAAAAAATATTTTTTTCATTCCTTCAGTTTTTGCTATCTTAATTCCAGGGAGTAGGAAGAAATAGCTATGTTTATAGCATATTCTTGCGTTACGAACATTTTTCTTCTAATTTTTCCCATTTGAAAATGATGCTCTTATAGACTAATAAATGCAGCAATCTGTACATGTACAAACTGTTATTCTATTTTCAGAAAAACTTCCAAATAAAATTATGTTGCTGATTCCTCTTAAGTCTTCTTCTGTAGTTTTATGCTCTTTTTTTTGTTGTTGTTGTGGACTTGCATCATAGATGAAGTACTGAGTTGGGGTAGGGATGGAGACAATGAGGTAAGGGAGGTGTGGATATTGGCAGAGCAGGATCACACAGTTCCAGAAGATTAAGGAATAAGTCTAGAAATCTTCATATCAGTTATTAATGATCCACAGGTTACATATTAAAGATAATTAGAATTAATAAGCAATGTCCCTTCATGTTTTAATATTCAAAAGGCCATTCTGATGTTTTAGAAGGATTTTATTAGGTTGTTACAGGTTATTGAGAGTGTTTAGGTAAATTTCTAGATACCCACATACTAGATAGGAATTAGAACAAATTTTAAATAAGTGAGGCTGTGAGAAAAAAAATTTACAGTATCTAGCAATAGCCTTGTTAATCTATTTTATCCAAAGTTAGGGTATGGATCATTTCTCCAAAACTTAAATGTTGGAAGGAATAAATGTATTAGAATCTCATTTGCATGTAGGTGGAATATTTTAATATTTAAAATAATTATAAAATTAATATATGACTATTATAGAAAATTAGGAAAACACAGAATATGAAAAAGAATGTAAAAATCACCTGTAATATATCCACCCAAAGATAACTACTAGTAACATTACCTTCCCTCTCCTCTTATGGATATATGTATTTAACAAAATTGGGATAGTACAGAGTTTAATGCCTGTTTTTACTTAACATTATTTGAATTTTCTCATTTCCACCCTTTCATGACCCATGGTACACAAAGTGGCCACATAATTTTTCTGCCTCTGGGGTTTATTGGGAAGCCACTTGTTCACAGACTGTACATGCTGCATGCAGGCAGAGACCTGTATAACAATTTGAAATGGAAAAACTGGGCGTGTGACCCAAATAACTGTTTTTACAGGGTATTGTATGAGGTGGTGTTGAATCAGTGTTTTTGATATGAAAAATATGGATTTTGGTAAAAAGTTATTTGGGACACTTATGTCCCTCTGGACTCTATGGGTAGGCTTGGTGGGATGAGGCAAGAAAAAAATCCATAGTACCTGCCAAAAATTCAAGCCCACTCAATGATTCAGTATGCGTTCCACTAATGAAAACACATGGTATCAACAAAAAATTCAAAGCAGAAAGTAACTGGGTCTTGAAAGTGTTATTAAATAACCAAATAACATGATTGTAAAGGGTTCATAGTATTCCATTCTATGGTTGTAACATAATTTTTTGCATCAGCCCTACATTATTGGCACTTAGGCTGTTTCTATCTTATTCTGCCTTATGAACAATGCTTTACTGAATACTTTGGCTCTGTGACTTACTACCTGTATGACCTTCAGCAAATGATTTAATGTTTTTGTGAGATAACAATGATACCACTTCACTACACGGTCCTAAAATGAAAAGTTTGAATATATAAAAACCATTTAAGTACAGTACCTGACATAGTAAGTCTAACACTATGTTTTAGACTTTTAAAAAATATTATTCTTGTATTTAAAGCTTTATAAGTACCACTAATTATTTCCTTCTGATAAGTTCCTAAATATGGACTTATTGGATCTCATGGTCTGTGTATGAGTAAAGATTCTTCATACACGTGACAAATAGGGTGGTGGTATTAAAAAAAAAAAAAAATTTTTATTTTATTTTGGAGACTATCTCCTATGGTACATCAGAACGGACATTATGGCAACATAGTATTTAGAGGCAGGTATTTGTTTAAAAATGAGATTATTACATTAGGCATCTTTTAGCAGGGAATGATGAGTTAGGTTATTTTTCTCCCTGGAAAACTTTACAACATTGCTTATTAAGTCTAAAACCCCATGGTTAATAATATTTCTACTCTGCCAAAGAAAATGTCTTAAGACTTCCTTCCCAACTTAAAAACAGTGAATTATTTTTAGCATACATGAGTTCAATGCAAAAGGGATATAATATAATGCCTTTGTCCTTATTGCATCTTCTTCCTGATTTAGTCCTGGAATTGTTTATATATATTTGAAAGTCATTAGTACATCCCTCCATTTCCTATCTCCCTGAACAGATTTTAGAGGTCAAATTTCCTCATTTTTCAGATAGCAAACATCAACAATCCACATGTCTTTGGGAGCAGAAGCACAGATAAGCTGTTTGGGTTCACTGGAAAGAGTGATTTGTTCATTCATTTCACTCATTAAGAGAGTGAAAATGCAAACCAGACCGGGAAAAGGTATTTGTGATACACGTACCAGCAAAGGACTCATATGTGGAATATATTAGGGTCGCTTAAAGACAAGTAAGAAAAAGACCACCAACCCAATTGAAAAAAAAAGAACAAACACTTATATAGGCTCTTTACAAAAGAGGATATTCAAATGGCCAATAAATTTTAGAAAAAGAGGTGCTCAACATCATTGTCCCTCAGGGAGTTGCAAATTAAAACCCAGCATTATCTTCTCACCAACACAGCTTAAAATATTTAAAAGATGGTACAATTTAAAATTCATTTTTTTAAGTAACTAAGGACATTTTGGTGATGGGTATGATATAAAATTAAATTAGTATTACAAATAAAACTGCCCGTCTTTTACAAAAATTAAAAGGAATGACGACATCAAATGTTGATAAGGATGTGGAGCAAATGGAACTTTCATACGTTGCTGGTAGCTCTGTAAATTGGTCAAACATTTCAGAAGACTGTTTGGCAGAATCTACTAAAGCTAAGCATACAACTACCTTATAGCCCAGCAATTTCATTCCTAGGTATAGACCCAAGAGAAATGAACGTATATGTCTACTGAAAAATATGGAAAAGAATGTTCACAGGAGCTTTATCCATAATCATCAAATAATTGAAACTTAGCTTGTATAAGTATACAACAGACTACTAAACAGCAATTAAAAAAGGACTACTGTTAAACACAACATGGATGAATCTCACAAATACAATGATGAATGAAAGAAACGAGACACAAGAATACATTTTCTATGATTCCAATTATATGAAGTTTAAGAATAATATAAAAAGAAAAAAAATAAGGAATAAGCAATAAAACCAATCTAGGGTGACAGAAGTCAGAAAAATGGTTATTTCTGGGAAGTGGGTTTAAGTAAAAATTAGGAAAAGGCACAAAGGAACCTTCTAGAGAGCTAGAAATATTCTACATATTGATTAGGTGATGATCACATATGTAACACTCATCAAATTACATACTTAAAACTATTCACCCTTAACTGTATATACCTCAATGAAAAATAAAAAAGATAAGCCACCTTGAGAAAGGGGCAAAGAGATGAGCCGACAGACACCTTCATTTGTGCTTACTTTGGAAGCTGCCCAGTCGATCCAGCCTTTAGCACAGGGGTCAACGTTAATGAGCACAAGGCCTTCCACAAGCTCTGGATGGCTGAGCTGAAAGACAGACAAAAACAACAGAATGAGGTTTCCACTTCCAGGATTCTTCTAAAAAAAAAAAAAAATTAGGACCATGGGTAATCAGTACTTATTGTGCTTAATGCCTCGGATGTATAAGTAAGACTACCTAGAGGTGTTAGGGAAGATATTTGGAAAAATAGCTCTTTAAATCTGACTTAACATCTGGAAAACCAGCCACTTAGAAACTGCTGTCAAATGATCTTGCCTTGGAAGGATCTATGGGGGAGACAAGTTTTTTTTTTTCTTTTTAATTTCTACAGCAGAGAAGGGTACTTGGTGTCTCTGCAGTTGTTTAGCCCATAGTGGATCCTCCCTGCTGGGGAAGTGTCCTTGGAACTACTTGGCATAAGGGGCTGCTTAGGCTGGAGCCCTGGTGGCACAGTGATTAAGAGCTACGGCTGCTAACCAAAAGGTCAGCAGTTTGAATCCATCAGCTGCTCCTTGGAAACCCGATGGGGCAGTTCTACTCTGTCCTATAGGGTTGCTACGAGTCAGAATCGACTCAACGGCAATGCGTAGACTTAAAGACTGCCTCTTTCATGCTCATATACATCTTTTTCCAACAGAGGCTTCAAACTTTTTTTCCTGAAAACATTTAAGTATTCGATACCACCTCCAGAAGACAATCCTATCACCCAAGAGGGACTTTTTTTTTTTTAAGTTCCTTATTGTGGGGTTTATATTAATTTTAACCCAAAAATTTGGTGTTTGTCCTTGGTTCCTGAGAGAGAACTTCTAAAACCTTGGAATTTCTCCCATGATTGATGTGTCTTTAATGAAGCTTTCTGATCACACCTGACGGTTTATGCTAATAAGGTACCTCTTAGGTGGGGGCTGCCCAGGCCAGAAAGACCACCGCGTGATATCAGCTGACCTGGGGGGCACACAATTCAATCAGTCATGCCTACATTAAAAACAAAAACAGTTGCTGTCAATCGATTCTGACTCATGGTAACCCCACGTGTTGCTGCAGAGTAGAACTGAGGGCCACAGAGTTTTCAGTGACTATGATCTTTCAAAAGTAGATCGCCAGGCATCCAGGTCTTTTTTCAAAGGCACCAACTTTTCAGTTAGTAGCCAAGTGCTTAACAGCTTGCTCCACCCATGGACTCCTCCTACATAATGAAGGCCCAACACAGATACAGAAGCTCCACAGACTTCCTGGTTGGTGAAAGACATTGATGCACATAGGTGGGTAGTATGTTCCCATTTTAGGAAATGGAAGCTCCACACTGGGAGCCCTCCCAGACCTCTTCCTTTGAGTCTCTTCATTTTTTTTTTAATTGTGCTTTAGGTGAAAGTTTATAGAGCAAACTAGTTTCTCATTAAACAATTAATGCACATATTGTTTTGTGACATTGGCTGCCAATCCTGCGATGTGTCAACTCTCCCCTTCTTGACCTCGAGTTTCCCACTTCCATTTGTCCAGCTTTCCTCTCCTTTCCTGCCTTCTCATCCTTGCTTTTGGGCTGGTGTACCCATTTAGTCTCATATACACAGCTAAACTATGTGTGTTATTGTTTAGTTTCATAGGCCTATCTAACCTTTGGCTACGGGTGAACTTTAGGAGTGACTTCAGTACTGAGTTAAAAGGGTGTCTGGGGGCCATACTCTTGGGGTTTCTCCAGTCTCTGTCAGACAAGTAAGCCTTGTCTTTTTTGTGTGAGTTGGAATTCGTTCTACATTTTTCTCCAGCTCTGTCCAGGACCCTCTATTGTGATCCCTGTCAGAGCAGTCAGTGGGGGTAGCCAGGCACCATCCAGTTGTTCTGGATTCATTCTGGTGGAGGCTGTGATAGTTGTGGTCCATTAGTCCTTTGGACTAATCTTTCCCTTGTGTCTTTGGTTTTCTTCATTCTCCCTTGCTCCAGATGAGGTGGGACCAATAGATGTATCTTAGATAGCTGCCCACAAGACTTTAAGACCCCAGACACTACTCACCAAAGTAGGATGTAGAATATTTTCTTTATAAATTGTTACGCCAATTGAACTAAATGCCCCCAAGACCATGGCCCCCAGCCCTCAGCCCAGTAATGAGTCTCTTCATTTGTATCCTTGATAATAAAACTGTAATAGTAAGTATAGCACTTTTATTGAGTTCTGTGAATTGTTCTAGTGAATTATCAAATCTGATGGAATAGTGGGAGCCGGCAGGTCAGAAGTGAGGGGGACTGGGGACCCCTGAGTTTACAGCTGGTATGGGGGGTAGAGGGAACCCTTGAATTTGGAGCCAGCACATTAGAAGTAAGGGAGATCTTGGAGGCTCCTGAGTTAGAGCATCCTGAAGGAGTAGTGGGAAACTCCAAATTTATAGCAAGTCAGAAATGATGGTGTCGTGGGGACTCCAAGCTTACAGCTGGTATCTGAAGTCTTAGGCAGACTTGGTAGCCCAGAGGGCTGTACGTTGTAATTTGTGAGAGCTGATCTAGCTCTTATGGTTAGGGTCAGAGGAAGAAGTGCTTCATGTGCAGCTGGTGTCAGAACAGAGGGGAACAGAATTGATAATATTGCTTTGAGAATGATATTGATTTGATTGATCCTTACAGTTTGGTGTCAGAGAAGTAGGATTTTGTTTTCTGTACACTTATTTAAAAATCAAAAGGAACATTTCTATTTAAACTTCAAAACTCTACCTTACTTTTCAATTTTTTTTCTTATTACAGTGATTATGCTCACTCAAAATTTGATACACAGAGAAACTATAAAAAAGCAGAAAATAAAGTCTCACATATCAGCTTATCACACAGCATTAAACCCTGTTATACTTTGGTATATTTCCTTCCAGTCCATTTCCATGCCTATGACTAACTTTATGTAAAACTGCATGTTAACATCACAGTGTATGCATATGGTTACACAAAACCCCATCATAAGAATTGTCAAAAGACTTCCAGCCAATATGGTGCCATAGACAGAAGCACCATGCTGTCCCTACAGCGAAGATGCAAAAAACTAAGTAAAACAGAGACAAACGTCATTCATGGAACTGGAAGTGTCAAATGAAGGGATAAAGAACTCAGCTGAGCACTGAATAGAATAAGGAACTGACAGAGGACACAAAGCGAGGAAAGATACGTGCAGAGGGCCCCATCAGCTAATGCAGCATGGATCCTCTATCTTGGACTCCTGTTGGGGATCAGCAGACAGGGAGCATGGGAAAGCAGCTGCGCGGAACTCCCAGCAGGAGACAGAGCACCTAGTAACCAGTGATACACGCTTTTCCACCCTCCATTCTCTCCCCACTGCTCTATGTCCAAGCATCCTGGCTGAATGCACTGGCTCAGCCAGCTGGAAAGTACAGCGCCCTTGCTGCTTGGATTCACCCCACCCACATCAGAGACTGGGGGACAGGAAGTATGGGAAAACAGCTTCACAAAGTTCCCAGCTGGACACAGAGCATCCGTGCACTGAACATCACACCCCTGAGCAGCACAGGCACAGCCTACTGGAACCTGTCTAGCACTCATTCCTAGCCCGCCTTGTCGGCCCTAGTACATGCCACAAACAACCCATCCCAGCCCCTCCTCTTCAGCTGGACCTGCCCTGCTGCACCATACCTGACTGACTGGCCCTGCCCATAGGACAAGGAGGTGAAAAGAATCGTGACTACAAACAACAAAGAACGCACAGCCTGCCTGCTCAGATATAACCAAATAAAACAAAAAAGCAGGATGCAGCAAACAAATCTACAATCAAGAAACGAAGAAAATAACTACTGAATGTCCCCAAGACAGAAGATAATACCAAAACACATAAAAAAAATAGGATAGGATAGTTCCAGTAGGCATTGAAAATACACCACCAGATAACCTTCCAGTAGAAGAAAAGGCACTAGAACTACCTGACCAGGAATTCAAATCTTTAATACTCAGAGCAATCCAAGAGTTGAAGGAAAAAGCAGACAAAAATGAGGAAAAAATAGACAAATTTATGGAAAAGGCAGACATATTCATAGAAAATACAGACAAAAAATGGAACAATTCAGGAAATACAGGAACAAAATGCGAAAATAAATTCACAACTAGAAATCATACAAAAACAACAATTAAAATCCAAAAGATAAACAAGATTTCAGAAATGGACAGTGTCACAGAAGGGCTGAGGAGCAGGTTTGAAATGATGGAAGACAGAATCAGTGAAACTGAAGACAAACACTTAGATACAACACTGTTTGAGGAAAAATCAGAAAAAAGAACAAAGAAAAATGACGAAACCCTGAGAATTAAGTGGGATACAATCAAAAGCAAAAATTTGTGAGTGATTCGAGTTTCAGAACAGGGAGAGTAAATGGAAAACACAGAGCGCATCGTTGAGGAATTACTAACAGAAAACGTCCTAATATCATGAATGAAACCTGACTATCCAAGAAGCTCAACGAACCCCATATAGGATAGATCCCAAAAGAAAAACACCAAGGCATATCATAATCACAATTGCTAAAACCAAAGACAAAGAAAGAATCCTGTGAGCGGCTCAAGAAAAAAAAAAAGTCACATACAGAGAAGAAACAATAAGACTAAGCTCTGATTATTTGCAGAAACCATTCAGGCAAGAAGGAAATGGGATGACATATATAAAACCCTGAAAGAAAAAAACTGCCAACCAAGAATAATATATCCTGCAAAACTCTCATTCAAATATGACGGTGAAATTAGGATATTTCCAGAAAAACAGAAATTAAGGGACTATGTAAAAACCAAACCAAACTTACAAGAATTATGAAAGGAAGTCCTTCAGTCTGAGAACAAACAACATCAGACCACAGCCTGAATCTAGGACGCAAGATCGTACGAGCCAGCTACCAGCCTAGGAAATTAACTCTCAAGGACTATCCAAAACCAAAACAATTCCAACAGGGAACCAGAGAGGTTAATCGGTAAATGAAAACAACATCAGAACAATAAAAAAGGGACTAAACAGTACAGGTACAGAACTTCCTAATAGAGAGCAAGGCAAGGCAATAGTAGACTGGTTCAAACCTAGGAAGAAAAGGGTAAATTTCAAGGTAACCACAAAGAAAGTTAACTCATCAAAATAAAGAAGAAAAACATGAAGTCTCAACAAAAACAAAATCTATAAAAACAAAAGAAATCCACAAACAAAAGGAACTCAGCAAAGGAGAGTAAGAGGAACAAAGAAAATGTTAGCATCACAATAAAAAGCACTACAAAATGACAGCAATAAACTCACACATATCAATAATTACACTGAATGTAAATGGCCTAAATGCACCCATACGGAGACACAGAGTGACAAAATGGATTAAAAAAACAGGACTCATCAATATGCTGTCTACAAGAGACATATCTTAGAAACAAAGATGTAAATTTACTAAAAATCAAAGGATGGAAAAAATATATCTAGCAAATAACTATCAAAAAAGAGCAGGAGTGGCAATACTAATCTCAGATAAGATAAACTTTCAAACAAAATCCACCATAAAAGACAAAGAAGGACAGTATGTAATGATTAAAGGGATAATCCATCATGAAGACTTAACCATAATAAACATCTACACACCCAATGACAGGGCTCCAAAATACATAAAACAAACTCTAACAGCACTGAAAACAGAAATCGACAGTTATGCAATAATAGTAGGAGACTTCAACACACCACCCTCACCTCAGTAAAGGACAGAACATCTAGAAAGAAACTCAACAAAGACACAGAAGAGCTAAAGGGCACAAACAGCCAACTTGACCTCATAGACATATATAGAACACTCCACCCAACAGCTGCAAAGAACACATTCTTCTTTAATGCACATGGAGCATTCTCCAGAATAGGCCACAGAGCCACCCTCAACAAAATCCAAAACACTGAGATAGTACAAAGTATCTTCTCTGACCATGCCATCAAAATAGAAATTAACAACAGGAAGAGTAAGGAAAAAAAATCAATTACATGGAAACTGAATAACACCTTGCCTAAAAACCACTGGGTAACAGAAGAAATCAAAGATGGAATCAAAACGTCTCTAGAACCAAACGAGAATGAAAAGACATCATACCAAAACCTTTGGGACACAGCAAAGGCAGTACTCAGAGGTCAGTTTATAGCACTAGATGCACATATTAAACAAAACAAGACAAAACAGTGCTATCGAGTAGATTCATCAAAAAGAAGCAACAAAATCAAAACATTAGTTACATAACTTGAACATACAGGAGAAAAACAGCAAAAGAAGCCCACGGCCACCAGAAGAAAGGAAATAATAAAGATCAGAGTGGAAGTAAATGAAATAGAGAAAAGAAAAACAATAGAAAGAATCAACAAAACCAAAAGTTGGTTCTTTGAAAGGATCAACAAAATCGACATACCACTGGCTGACTTGACAAAAGAAAAACAGGAAAGAACGCAAATAACCCAAATAAGAAATGAAACGGGGACATTACAACAGACTCAACTGAAATAAAAAGGATCATAGCAGAGTATTATGAAAAACTATACTTCAACAAACTTAGAGGAAATGGACAAATTTCTAGAGACACACTACCTACCCAAACTAACACAAAATGACATTGAAAATCTGAACAGACCCATAAAAAGAGAAGAGACTGAAAAGGTAATTAAAAAGCTCCCAACCAAAAAAAAGCCCTGGCCCAGATGGCTTCACTGGAGAATTCTACCAAACACTCAGAGAAGAGGTTATGCCAATACTACTTGATCTATTTCAGAACATTGAAAAGCGAGCGATACTTCCAAATTCATTCTATGAAGCCAGCATAACCTGATACTAAAACCAGGCAAAAAAACCAGGCAAAGACACCAAAAAAAAAAAGAAAATTATAGACTAGTATCTATCACGAATACAAAACTAGATGCAAAAATTCTCAACAAAATTCTAGCCAACAGAATTCAGCATCATATTCAAAAAATAATACACCATGATCAAGTAGGATTCATATCAGGTGTGCAAGGATGGTTCAACATTAGAAAATTAATCAATGTAATCCACCACATAAATAAAAGGAAAGAAAATCACACGATCCTCTCAATCAATGCAGAAAAGGCATTCAACAAAGTCCAACACCCATTCCTGATAAAAACTCTCAATAAAATAGGTATACAAGGGAGATTTCTCAAAATAATAAAGGGCATCTATGCGAAACCAACGGGCAACATCATTCTCAATGGACAGAGGCTGAAAACATTCCCCTTGAGAACAGGAACAAGACTAGGATGCCCTTTATCACCACTCCTACTTAATATTGTGTTGGAAGTCCTAGCTAGAGGAATAAGGCAAAAAAAGAAAAAGAAATAAAGGGCATCCAAATTGGTAATGAAGAAGTTAAACTGTCTCTACTTGCAGATGATATGATACTAAGAAAATCCAAAAGACTCCTCAAGAAAACTACTGGAACTAATATAAAGATTCAGCAGAGTAACAGGATACAAGATAAACATACAAAAATCAGTTGGATTCCTATATACCTATAGAAAGAATGATGAAAAGGAAATCAGGAAAACAATACCATTTATAATACCCCTAAAAAAATAAAATACTTAGGAATAAATCTAACCAGGGATGTAAAAGACCTATACAAAGAAAACTTATACAAAGAATGACCAAAGACCTATACAAAACAAAACACTACGGCAAGAAACCAAAAGAGACCTACATAAATGGAAAAACATACCATATTCATGGATACGTAGACTCAACATTGTGAAAATGACAATTCTACCCAAAGTGATTTACAAATAGAAAGCAATACTGATCCAAATACCAACAACATTCTTTAAAGAGATGGAAAAACTTATCATTAACTTTATATGGAAAGGGAAGAGGACCCGGATAAGTAAGGCACTACTGAAGAAGAAAACAGGAGGACTCGTGCTACCTGACCTCAGAACCTACTATAGAGCTACAATAGTCAAAACAGCCTGGTACTGGTACAATGACAGATACATTGCCCAATGGAACAGAATTGAGAACCCAGATGTAAATCCATCTACCTATGGTCACCTGATCTTCAACGATCTTCGACAAGGGCCCAAAGTTCATCAAATGGGGAAAAGACAGTCTTTTTAACAAATGGTTCTGGCAAAACTGGATGTCTATCTGCAAAAAAATGAAACAGGACCCATACCTCATACCATATACAAAAACTAACTCAAAATGGATCAAAGACCTAAATACAAAGCCAAACACTTTTAAGTTCATAGAAGAAAAAAGTAGGGTCAATGCTAGAGGCCCTAATACATGGCATTAACAAGATACAAACCACAACCAACAACACACAAGCTCCAGAGGATAAGCTAGGTAACTGGGATCTTCTAAAAATTAAACACTTATGCTCATCAAAAGACTTCACCAAAAGAGTAAAAAGAGAACCTACAGACTGGGAAAAAAATTTTGGCTATTACAAATCAGACAAAGGTCTAATCTCTAAAATCTAGAGGAAAAACCCAACATCTCTACAACAAAAAGACAAATAATCCAATTAAAAAATGGGCAAAGCAAATGAACAGACATATCACCAAAGAAGACATTCAAGTGGCCAACAGACAAATGAGGAAATGTGCATGATCTCTCACCATCAGAGAAACGTAAATCAAAACCACAATCAGGTACCATCTCACCCCGACATTACTGGCACGAATCAATAAAACAGAAAATAACTAATGTTGGAGAGGCTGCGGGGAGATCGGAGCTCTTATGCACTGCGGGTGGGAATGCAAAATGATACAACAATTTTGGAAAACGATACGGGACTTCCTTAGAAAGCTAGAAATAGAAATACCATATGATCCAGGAATCCCACTCCTAGGAATATATCCTAGAGAAATAAGAGTCGTCACATGAACAGATATATGTACACCCATGTTCATTGCAGCATTGTTCACAATAGCAAAAAAGATGGAAACAACCTAAATGTCCACCAACAGATGAATGGATAAACAAACTGTGGTGCATGCACACAATGGAGTATGACTCAACGCTAAAGAACAATGAATATGTGAAGCATCACATAACATGGAAGAATCTGGAGGACATTATGCTGAGTGAAATAAGTCAATCACAAAACGACAAATATGGTATGAGACCACTACTGAAAAAACTCATGAAAAGGTTTGCATATAAAAAGAAACAATCTTTGATGGTTATGAGGGAAGGGAGGGGTGGGAATGGAAAAACAGGTAACAGACAATAGATAAGTGGTAACTTCGGTGAAGGGTAAGACAGTGTACATTACTGGTGAAGCCAGCACAGCCTGTATAAGGCATGATCATGGTAGCTCCATAGACACATCCAAACTCCTTGAGGGACTGAATTGCTAGGCTGAGGGCTGTGGGGACCATGGTCTCAGGGAATATATAGCTCAATTGGCATAACAGAGTTTATAAAGAAAATGTTCTCCATTCTACTTTGGTGAGTAGCGTATGGGGTCTTAAAAGCCTGTGGACGGCCATTCGGCAGCAAGGAAGAATGAAGAAAACTAAAGATACAAGGGAAAGATTAGTGCAAAGAACTAAAGGACCACATCTACCACAGCCTCCACCAGACTGAGTCCAGTACAACTAGATGGTGCCTGGCTACCACCACTGACTGCTCTGACAGGTATCACAAGAGAGGGTCTTGGACAGAGGTGGAAAAAAATGAAGAACAAAATTCTAACACAAAAATAAAGACCACACTTGCTTGTCTGACAGAGACTGGAGAAACCCTGAGGGTATGACCCCTGTACATCCTTTCAGCTCAGTAATGAGGCCACTCCTGAGGTTCACCCTTCAGCCAAAGATTGAACAGGTACATGGAACAAAACAAGGCTAAAGGGGCATACCAGCCCTGGGGTGGGGACTGGAACGTAGGAGGAAAAAGGAGGAAAGCTGATAATAGGGAACTCAGGGTTCAGAAGGGAGAGTGTTGACATGTCGTGGGGTTGTTAACCAATGTCATACAACAATGTGTGTACAACTCATGAGAAACTAGTTTGTTCTGTAAACCTTCATCTAAAGTTCAATTAAAAAAAAAATCATCTAAGCCTTACTTTTTATTGATGATGTACTGCTCTCACTTGTGGTTTTCAGGTACTTTAACTACACCGTAAGACTCAGCACAAACCTATATCTGGAGCTGACAAAATTTACAGATATACATATAATTTACTGATGTAAGACCCAGAACAGTACCTGGTCATTTCACACAGCAGTAATAGCTGTGACCCAGGCAGAGCCCCAAGGCTGTCAAGACTAATCCTCCATGTACTCACTGCAAATCTGCTGAGGATGTAGGCTCCAGCTCCAACTCCAATCCCAATGATGCCTTTCAGACTGTGAATGGGACATACCAACATTGAGAAGGTTAACTCCATTTAGTGGCAGCATGGTATAATGGGAAGAACACAACACCTGGCTTCAAATCCTAACTCTGCTGTTAACTAGATATGAGAATTTGGGCAAGTCTCTTTAAGTTTCTGAGCCTCAGTTTCTTATCTATAAAAATGATACCATCTTTTTTTAAGTTGATTTCTAAGATTTTAAATGAAATATGACAGAAACCTGGGAGTTATACTTGATAGCTCTTTCTCCTGCTTGCCTCCATATCTAATCTATCAACAGGGCCTGCAGAGTTTACCTCCAAAATATTTCTTAAACTCCATCTATTTCTCTCCATCCCCTCAACATCATTATCTCTTGCCTGAACTATTGTTAATAGTTTAACTAGTCTCCCTGTTTTCTTATTACTCTCCAGACCATTCTTTCTGCAACTACAGTAAACCTTTTTAAAATTTTTAAACAGCTTTACTGATGTACAATTTATACACCTAGGGTGATCATTTTAAAAGACTAAATTAGATATCACTCCCCTACTTAAAACTCCTTTGATGCCTTTTCTTTGCATTTAGAATAACATTCCAAGTTCTTATCTGGTCTGCCAGACCTATGTTATCTGGTCGTTGTCTATTTCTCAAATTTCACTCCATGCTCATCTGGTCCAGGATCTTTGGACATATTGTCCCTTCTGTCTGGAATCCTCTTTCCCTGGTTCTCTAGCTAGCTCCTCTTTATCTTTCAGGTCTCAACCTAGATGACACCTTCTTGGAGTGGCATTCTCTAACTAGCCTTATCTATGTAGATCTTGCCTTTATTCTCTATCATTATATCCCCACTGATCTTTTTTTTTTTTTATAGCACTTTAGTTATGATTACACCCTCCCCTCACTTATCGACACGGTTAGGCTCCACGGTTAGGTTCCAAAGACCAGGTTGTTATGCGAAATTGGTGTTATGTGAAAATGAATAATCAGATCACAAAATGGAGGATGACTTCATCATTACATAACTTCCAAATTACATCACCACGTAACTGCTAAGGTACATCATTACATAACTGCCAAGTTACATCATTACATAACTGCCAACAACTGACAATCACGGCCTAGCCACATTGACACACAACCTTAACCGTCAAAGCCAGCGCTAGTCTTGTCTTGTACATCGGCATTCGTTACTGCCAGACGTACGTCGTTGATGTGCAAAATAGTCAGATGGTAGATTTTTTACTATCGTCATAAATGTGAAAAGTCGGATAAAAAGATAGTAGATGAGTGAGGAGGAGGTTGATTTGTCTGCTTACTTGTTAACTATTTCCCTCATTAACATGTAAGTTCCAGGAGGGTAGTGACTATTCTGTTTTGCCCACCATCATATACCCTGCACCAACAGTAGAAACTTAATAAAAACCATGTGAACCTACCTTAAGTGGGTAAGAATGAATCTTAAGTGAATGAACCTACCTTAAGTGGGTAAGAACAGAAGGCAGCATTTCGGCCAGCTCATCCATTGTGGGGTACTGGTACCTGAAACCCAGAAGAATATCTCCTGAGTTAGAATGCACGTACATTTCCCAGTCACTAGAACAGGTGGAAAACACAGAGTTCTTAGGTAAGAGCATTCCTTTTCACCAAAGGCTCAAAGGAGGTGATCTAGTGCCTGGAAATGATTGTGGCGTATTTTGTGACTCTTTAGGACTGCCATGCTAAGAAGAAAGCAAAAGAAACCACCCATTTCTGCATCCCAAAGAGCAGTCTCTGGGCCCAGAGGAAGCCACTTGAAAGAAAGAAGTAATATAGTTTTCTCTTAGGGCATTTCCAAACCTCTAACAATCACTTCAATTGGGGTTCAGGCTCAGCGAACTTCCAGCAGTTAAGAGTCAGCTCAGGAAATGGCTCTTGGTCTGCTGCTTATGTTAGGCAGCTAAATGCAGAAGGAAAGTCTTACTGGGCCTAGGCACGTAGTCGCCAATCTGGGGATGATTCTGTTTCACTTAGACATAGGAGAACATGGTTATTTTGTTATTTGCATTTGAATATCCTGAGATGGTTAAGCAAACCCAGGAGCAGATCCAGACTAGGATCCAAGAAAAGAGGGGAGCAACCACAGATACAGCCTTTTCTTTGCACGAATCAGAGATGTGAGGGGTCTTAAGTCGACTTCCTATATGAAGCAGGGTTTGCTCTATACCTAACAGGGAGGTCAGCCTACCTCTGCTTGAACACTTTAAGAAACGAAGTGCTTTTGAACTATTCGTGAACAAAAGAGAAAAGAAAAACTGGATCCAAATCTTGATGACTATAAGCTGATCACAGGCTAATTAATACGCACTGAGAGACCAACAGCTTGGACATAGTCAATAACAGATTCTGGAGCCAGATTGCCTGGGTTCAAATCACAGCTCTGCTACTTACTAGTTATGTAACCTTTGCCAAGTTACTTAATTTCTCTGAGCCTTAGTTTCCTCACTTTTAAAATGGACATAATAGTAAACCTATCCCATAGGGTTGTGAGGACTAAATGAGGTGATACATGGGAAGTATTTAAAGCAGTGTCTGGCACATTGTTTACGTACTATAGAAGCGTTAACTATTATTTGTCTGCAACGATCTATTTCATAGGAGGCATTGGGCAAAGGCAGCTGTGGAGATGAGTAAAGGCAGAGAACAATTAGCAACCCACAGCTTGTGCTCTGACTCCTCCTTGCAAGGTCTTTGCTTCTGCGACCAGTAAGCACTCTGCTCAAGAAGAGTCGGGGACACAGACTGTGGCTCTGCCACATAAAGCAGACTTAGGATGAGGCTGAGACCTCCAAGTTCAGTCAAACTGCACTTTTACTGTAAAAGGGCAGCCTCTCAGAATAAATGGTTATGTAAATATTCAAATTCCAATCACTAATGGGGAGGTGAGGCTAGGGAGGTGCTCCCAGGAAGCTCAGAAGGATCAGAATTTGGCCTGAGGTAGGTGGGGATTTCAGGGAGGGACATAAAAATAACAGACTTTAGATGAGGAAGGGGACAGATTATAGACAGCGAGAAGTGGGTGCTCTAGACACTTATGCCTTGTGATTACAGGGAGCCAGGTCCTTGCTATGGAGAGTCATTTATGGAAATGGGAAAACATGCAGTTTTCCCAAACAGATGGTACATTACAGTCCTCTCAGACTAAGGAGAGAAAATATGTGGGTGACTGGCTAATAAATATAACTTGTAGGCTGTGATAAAATCAAGTGGGAAGGGAAGCAAGTGCTACTCCTCCCACTGGACTTCAGTCATTTGCTTTTCTGAGTGCATGTCTCCTACAAGATCTTGTTGTGACCTTACCCTGTTGGGAAAGGGGCTGCACCTTCCTGTTGGCCTGGGGCATCCACATGACAGACAGCAAAGTACTGGGTGATCTCTTGCATATCCTCAAAGTTAAAGAACGCATTGAAACAGGATTTGTCTGCAAGAGTAAAAACACCCATAAGTCACAGGCTCTCCATTTCTCCCCAATTCTCCCGTACTTGATCAATGTCATATCATGCTCATGTCTTCTTTTTTTCCTTTTTAATCACTTCTCCTCTAACATGAGGTGTCTAGACAATCCATCTGCTTCAAACTGTCCTAAAGACTGAACACCAGACATCTCAATGACTTCAGAACAACTAATTCTCATCTACACAATGTCTACAAAGTGGAAACCAATCCTGGTGCTGCATAAAATAATTTTAACACCCCTACTACCGTCATATGTCATTCACTTTATTCACTTATCCAACATAGAGACAGTGACTATATCCCAAGAGCCTGGCTAGAACGAATATCTTGGGTCACTTACATTCCCCATTTGGGAGTTTATCTCTTGGCAAAACTGCTGAGGTACAAGGAGGGGCTGCTTCATTTTCTACCCTCCTAGTCTAACTGCTTAAATCACTTCTAATGCTGAGGAGGCTATAAAAAAAAGGGACTGTAGCCTCAAATGCAGGTCACCTCTGAAAACCAGAGAAGTATGGAAGAAAAAGTATGTATACAGACTCTTTGTGCCTGTGGCTAGAGCCAGAATCTTATACTACCATCTAGAAAAGTCAGGTTAAAGTCAGTGATGACAGGCTCTAGCAAGAACACTTTTACTAACTCACTAGCAAGAACACTTTTACTAACTCACTAGCAAGAACACTTTTACTAACTCACTGAAGAGCTCACAACAAAGTTCAAACTCTGGATTTTCTAACCTGAAACATGAAAAAAGCTAAAGTAGTACAGACTTAAAGAAAAAACTGATTTCAGTGTTACTTTCTTAACAAGTTCATCATATAATCTTCGGTCCTTTAGCAAATATGCGATAAGATATAATCCCAATATCCGCCAAACCACATTCCCCTCCGTACTTTCAGGAACCTACCCTGCCATTAACATATGTAGCAATGAGAAGTGAAGGATAAGAAAAAGAGAGGGAAACTTCTGCTCTATTAGAATATAGGGCTTTTGTTTTGTTTATTAATATACAAAGATTAAGTATTCTGATAAAAAGGGAAGGCATAAAATCAAATACATACGGTTGAGGCCAATGTCATGATACGTCAAAATAACTGGTCTGTTTCCTTTCAGTATGCCTCTTATAGTGACATGGACCACACCATGAGCTGTTTCTATGTCATGTTCCTGTAATAAGAGAATGTAAGGTCTCAGTAAAGACAAAATGGACTTTCTTGGTTGCTAAAGTTTCACAATACCTGCTTTTCCACCATTTCCCACTAGCTGGGGCAGGTCACAACACCGAACTATAAGCATACCAGAGAGATGTTATATTATACAGCATATTCCTACTTTTCATTCTTTTCAGTTAAATAAATACATATGAAGAAAAATATACCTTCTCGTCCACAAAGCTCACTTAAGAGTACAGGAAGTCAGGGGGGATCTCTTGAGAATCCATGAGGAATTGGCCATGGAAAAGGAGATCAGTAAGTTGGGTAAGGAGCCACGTAAAACTGGGGGAAGCAAAGTTAAGGAAGCAGAAGACAAAGAAATTCTGGGTAAAAAGTCAGAGGCTTCAGAGCCTTTGAACATATGTTCAGCAACTTATAAGTTCAGCAGACACCTCACCTACTGGTGTGTCTGCCTAGAATCTCTCCCTTTCCTAGTAGCTGCCCTTCTGTGCCATGTACGTGTTACAGGAGTGGTGCTTGGCTGCCATGTTTGTACAACATAATCTTACGGCTACGTCTTACTGGAGTGGGGTGAGCATCTGGCCCATGCTGGCTCAGCATCCTTCCCAGGGAATTTGTAACTTAAACTAAGAGATTCCAGCCTCAGCTTTTCTTGAAAATAAACTTGGGAGATTTTAGTAGGCATTTCCACTGTTCTAATTCCTGGTTCTTGCTGTGTGTGCACCAGAACTTGGAGACATGCCTGGATTGCTTCCTGGTTTAGGCTAGCTTGGGTGGATTTGTTCCCTGCATCCCAAAGGATCCTAACTAAGGCAATGTGTAAAGTTCAGAGAAGAGTCAAGAACTGAATAAAGCTGGAATAGGATGTGACTGGAGCTAATGGGACCAACACTAAGAGTGGTAGGGTGGAAAAGAAAGGGACAGTTCAAGAGTTAACTGAATTTATTCTAGTCCTCTTCAACTTTTATATTTCTCAAAAATAAAAATTACCATGCCTAGCCTAGTGAATTTCTGCTGGTGAGGTCTACACCTATCTCAGAAAATTTTATAATAAATAAGATAACATTAACTGTGACAATAAGAATCCCAACAAAGGCAAAAGGCTTCCTTCTTAATTTCCTATCTGATAATGAACCTCATCAGAGCTTCAATTTTTTACATAATGTGGGACATAGAAGACAATCTTAGGCTAACTGGGCATTGGTTTTTCTCAAATCATAAGTCCCAGGCTGGAGTATCTACCTGCTTCAGATAGATACCTCTATCAAATCAAACTATGAGTGAATCAATTTGTATGTTATTCTTTATGACTGCTACCTCCTATTCAAAACTGGCTTGAAAAACAGAAGACATGAAAGAGAGAATCTGCCACTGTGAATTGATTAAGTGCAGGGCTTGGCTGGGAGGAAGAGAAAGAAATAAATCTCTGTTATTGTGTGAGCTCTTCTCTTAGAGTAGTATCAGACTCACTGAGTTTGGGTTCTTATGTAATTATGCTACTGAGATGTCCTGGCAAGGCCATATCCTTGTGAGTAAAGTACGGATCTTCCCAAGGGAGGATGAATACTCCTGGAGTTAACCGTTAGAGGAAGAGTCAAGTACCCAGAGAGACTGCAGAGGAAAATCTGCTTCTCTGTGGTCCACCACTTAGTAGAGTTTATCTTCAATGGCCCCCCAGGTTTATTGATTAAACAATTATTTATTGAACACTTACTACATGCAGACCTTGGACCGAACTCTGGGAATGAAGCAGTAAAAGAGAGAGATGTGATCTCTGCCCTCACAAAGCTTATGTTCTAGATAGGGAGGCAAATAATCAACACATAAACAAACCCATGACAACAGCTAGTGTAAGTACTATGAGGGAAATAGAGTTCTGATAGAAAATTAAGGGGGAAGACATTAACCTCACTAGAAGTCAGGAAAGTGCAAATTAAATTCAATGAGATGCTATTTCACACACACCAGAATGGCAAAATTTATAAGTCAGATAATGCCAAATGTTGGCTAGGATGTAGAGAAATAAGGACTCTCATATATTGCTGGTAGGCATGTAAACTGGTATAACGGCTCTGGAGAACAATTTGATAATTTCTAGTAAAGTTAAGAGGTAGATACCCAATAGCAATTCTCCTTTTAGGTATAATTTAAAGAGACTGTCAGACGTGGTTACAAAAAAATAATAAAAATTTAAATATAAAACAAAACCATGCACAGAGATGTATGTTGCAGCCTTGGCTATGCAAAAAAAAAAAAAGGAAACAGCCTAAATATTCACTAGTACGGAATAGATAAATTAGGATATATTTATATAATGAAATACAAATAAAAGTGAATGAACTAGAACTATAAGCTTAAATTAATACATAGAGAAAACCTTAAAAACATAATGCTGAGTAAAAAAGATGTAGAAGGATGTTTAGGCAATATATCACTTTTGTTGATTAAAAAAAAACACTATGTTTACATGTATTTAAAGTATAAACAAAAACTAGCAGAAGGATGCACACTAACTTTAGAACTTTGTTTCCTTCCGGAAAGGGAGGTGATAGTTTCTGAAAGGGAACCCAAGGAGGCTTCAGTATCTGCTATGTTTTATTTCTTGAGAAAGAATAAAGAGGGAGAGGGAGAAGACAGCCCTGCCAGATGGAGTGACACTACAGGGGCATCCAAGTTGAAGAGAGTATATAACTTGTCATCCTGACATGTTCCTGTAACAAGAGAATGCAAGGTCTCAGCAAAGGCAGAATGGACTTCTACGGCTGCCAAAGTTTCACAATACCTGCTTTTCCACTATTTCAACTGTTCTACAGAGAGCTGAAGGAGCCCTGATGGCGGTGGTTAAGCACTTGGCTGCTAATCGAAAGGTCAGAGGTTCTAACCCACCAGCTGCTCCTTGGGAGAAAGATATGGCAATCTGCTTCTGTAAAGTTCACAGCCCTGTAAACCCTATGGGCCAGTCAGTTCTACTCTGTCCTACAGGGTTGCTATGAGTCAAAAATGACTCGAAGGCAATGGATCGGGTAACGGAAAGAGAGCTGAGGTACCTAGGTCATGCAAACAATTTGCACTCAACTGCTAACCTAAAGGTTGGTGGTTTGAACCCACTTAGTGGTATTGCGAAAGAAAAGGCCTGGCAACCTGCTTCCGTTAAGATTATAGTCAAGAAAATCCTATGGAGCAGTTCTATGCTGTAACACATCGGGTCACCATAAGTTGGAATTGACTGGATGGCAATTAACAACAACGTACAGAGTTGAGGGAGAAACCAGTCCACGCTTTGACCCTAAAGTTAGCAGGACTTCCCCAAGGTGGTAGTCTGGGGGGGGGGGGGGAGGGTAAGCTGTCAGAGTTCAAGAGAAAGATGATGAAAAGGGAGTTATAACAGATGGTGTAACAGAGAAAGCTGAAAGTAGACGAAGAGACTGGGGCAAAGTAACTACTTAGTCATTATTTGGTCATCTGCATGAAAGTCAGAGTGAAAACTGGCTCTTTACAAAATTTCTCCTTTTTAAGTGGATCTCAGCTCCTATCGACCCATAATTTCACACCCTCATATTGTGTAACGATCAAAGTGCTAAGAGTCCAGAGTCTTATTATCAATCTTGTTGCCCTATTTGGGGTGTCTCAAAGTTCCTCTTCATTTCAAAGTATGTGAATGTAAACGTTTTTCTTCGCAGAATGAAGAATGTGAAAAGGAAGAGGCACTCACCTTCACGGGAACTCCTAAGAATAGCCTTCGTGGCCTTGTGATTATATTTCTAGTCTGAGAATCCATCTGGAGTTGAGTGTGCTACCAAGAGAGACCCTGGCTACAGAGCTGATTCAATGGTCAGGCCACTGCAGGTTGATGCTGCCGCCACTTTTCTGCTTTAATCAACTACCATCTGTTTTACAGGCTGTTTCTCCAGTTACCCCCACCACAGCATTCTAGAATAGGGTGTGACTACACAATGAGAGCCTACGCTCAAAAGGCACAGCCCAAGGTGGCTTCTAATAGGCTCTGGTCATAGATCTCCCCTACCACTTTCTGCTTGTTTACCATCTCCAAGGCTATGTACTTCTTGAACATGATCCCTTTATTCTCCAGGCTTATAAAACAATTTGAAATCGTATAGGTCCCCAGTACACTTTCCCATCCTAGACTTCCTCTCCCTCTTGATCAAAGCTGTAATTTCTCTCTACTAAGATATCACCGTTATTTGATAATAACCAACTTTTCACCTTTTCCTTGAGTCCTCTGCCTTCAGTTAAATGTCCTTTCACCAAAATTGAACAATTTAATTTGTTATGCTTCTTTGAACTCAGTTAAATTATGATCACTTCATGTCTATTACTACTTCTTCCCTTCCCTAGCCAGTCTAGAATTGTTTAGGTAAATCTGTACAATATAGTCTCGGAAATGTCAATATTTTATTCTGAATATTGTTTCAAATAATTAGGTCACTGTATGAACTTTGTGTACAGTTTTTGCTATTTCGTAGTATTTTTTGATATAATACCACCACTACTTTACCTCTGTGCAGTGGTTTACAGATTATAGAGTTCGTTTGCATGATCTTGTTTAATTTTCATTATTTCTCAATTTTCTGCCTATTAATGGATCACACTTCCCTTTTTAAAGTTCCATAATACATGTTGCCTGACTTTAGCTCCAACTTTCTCCCATCTTGCACCTTACTTAAGCCTAGTTCAATTAACAGTTTTTTAAACATCTGCTTATACTTTTCAATCACTCACAACTCCCAGCCTTCTCAAAAGTCACTCCCTTCACTTGAAAGCTTCTTTTGCGTTATGTCAATCTAAAATCTGTCTTTCCCTCCTTCCAAACTAGCTCCAATTCTTCTTCACACAGCCTTGGTTAACAATGAGGAGAAAGAGAGTAAATGACTATCTCACACACAAGAGCCCAGAACACCTTCAGAACATGGACTTTCTAAGAAAGTCCACGTAGGAAGGGACCCAGGTCTGGTCAGCTCAAACACCTGACTCACTTAAGCACAGTGATTGGTTTGGGGATGTACATGTGACCCACATACATGTGATACACACTAGGCCAATGAGAGTCCTCCCTTGGACTTTTTCCTAAAATTATAGGTAAAGATCATTTAGCAGTATGGGTATTCAGCTGGGAGGATTTGTTTTGGGCAGTTGGCAGCCATCATGTCAATGATGTGACAGGGCTTGTCTGAGAAATAGACCCCGAGTGACAGGGGAAAGAGAACTGAGGTTAGGAGATGGTGATAAAAAAGGACTTCAGCTTTTTTTATAAAGTTCTTACCCTACCCTCAAAGAGGAATAAAGTCCCTTGTATCCTTACAACTTAATACAATCAAGCCAAAAAAGGGGGGCACCTAGGGGGAGGAACTGTGAACAAAGGCCATCAGAGTGAAAAGCACAAAGTGGAAGAAAAGGTAAGCCCAAACCAAATTCACTGCCATCGAGTTGGTTCCAACTCATAGTGGTCCTATAAGACAGAGTAGAACTGCCCCATAGAATTTCCAAGGAGCATCTGGTGGATTTGAACTGCCTACCTTTTGGTTAGCATCCGTAGCTCTTAGCTACTACGCCACCAGGTTTTTGGAAGTGAAGGTAGGTCAGCAATAATTCCAGTTTTTCCAGAGGGTGGGGTGTATAAAGGGAAGCAGTGGGACATGACACGAGGCTGAAAGGTGGACTGGGGCCACATTCTGGGTAGCTTTTAAGGTCAAGGGAGCATGGAGCTGATTCAAGCTCCCTAACACATACTGCAGCAGGTGGTTGAATCCAAAGACCTCTTCACTACAGAAGGAACTTCCAGAATATTTATTTCACTTAATTCTTACTTTGTAACAATGCCTATTGACTAAGTGACCTGCAAGTGTTTAAGGCTGTTTAAACCCCTTTAGAAAAAAACTGAAAACCAGTTCTCACAGTGGGGTTCTATAAATCAGTCCTCTAAAGAGCAACTACAATTACACAGCCAGCATGCAATTATGCAATCCTTGACTGTGCCTAGATTATCCTAGGAGCAAGAACTCCGCTTCTGTCAGTTCACTCTATTATCAGCCTCTTCACCACTCTCCATTAGTATTTACTGAGTGTTCAATTGGTGGAAGGCAATTTGACAAGATACGCCAAGAGCCTTAAACATGCTCATTCCAAGAACTCATCTAATAATCCAAACGTAGATAAAATTTATGCACAAAAATGTTCAGTGAATTTAACACATTATAATAGAAAAAAAGGAAAACAATCTAACTGACATAATAATTTAATAGTAAAGTCACGACACAGCTATATAGTGAAATAATAGGCAGCCATTAAAAATTATTTTTATGAGAGTTTTAAAATGACATGGAAATGGGATTGTGTTCTAATGTTAAGTCAGAAAAGGGAATACACATTGTACATCCAGTATGACTTTAACCATATAAACTTAAAAATGAATTGCTTATATAAAAATTTAAGTACATATCGTGACACTAAACATGTTAACATAATTGTTGCTGGGTTATAGCTATGAGCTTTTTCCCTAGGTACTTTATATTTCTCTATGCTTTCCAAATGTTCCACTATGAGCACGCATTGTTCTGAGAACCAGAATATAAACGTAAAAACTAGAAAGAAATAAAATAATGTATGGTTATCTCTAGGTAGCAGGATTGTAGGTAATTTTAATTTTTGTACTTTTCTGAGTTTGTTTCTGACTATACACAAAAGGAGTTTCTTTTTTTTTTTTAAGCAATTTATCATACACACAGAGAAGCTATAGCATCTGCCCCAGCTCTAGTACCAAACTTCTAAATATTCCCATAAGGAAAAGAGAATTAAGCAACACTGAAGTAGCTAAGCGGACAGTAAATAGGTCAGCTATGTCATTGATTATTAGGGAGTACACTCTTTCTTCCTTTCTCATCAATTCTAAGTATGTCATCTCCAATCATTTCTCTTCCCTTGTTACTTTTTTTTTTATTGTGCTTTAAGTGAAAGTTTACAAATCAAGTCAATCTCTCATACAAAAACTTATATATGCCTTGCTATATACTCCTAATTGCTCTCCCCCTAATGAGAGAGCACACTCTTTCCCTCCACTCTCTCTTTTCGTGTCCATTCGGACAGCTTCTAACCCCCTCTGCCCTCTCATCTCCCCTCCAGACAGGAGATGCCAACATAGTCTCATGTGTCTACTTTATCCAAGAAGCTCATTCTTCCCCACTATCATTTTCTATCCCATTGTCCACTGCAATCCCTGTCTGAAGAGTTGGCTTTGGAAATGGTTGAAGTCTTGGGCTAAAAGAAGGTCTGGGGGCTATGACCACCAGGGTCCTTCAAGTCTCAGTCAGACCATTAAGTCTGGTCTTTTTACGAGAATTTGGGGTCTGCATCCCACTGCTCTCCTGCTCCCTCAGGGGTTCTCTGTTGTGTTCCCTGTCAGGGCAGTCACTGATTGTAGCTGGGCACCATCTAGTTCTTCTGGTCTCAGGCTGATGTAGTCCCTGGTTTATGTGGCCCTTTCTGCCTCTTGGGCTCATAATTACCTTGTATCCTTGGTGTTCTTCATACTCCTTTGCTCCAGGTGGGTTGAGACCAATTGATGCATCTTAGATGGCTGCTTGCTAGCGTTTAAGACCCCAGATGCCACTCTTCAAAGTGGGATGCGGAATGTTTTCTTAATAGATTTTATTATGCCAATTGACTTAGATGTCCCCTGAGACCATGGTCCCTAAACCCCTACCACGCTGGCCTTTGAAGTGTTCAGTTTATTCAGGAAACTGCTTTGCTTTTGGTTTAGTCCAGTTGTGCTGACCTCTCCTATACTGTGTTGTCTTTCCCTTCACCTAAAATAATTCTTATCTACTACCTAATTAGTGAATATCCCTTTCCCTCCCTCCCCTCTTCCCTCGTTACACTTATATGCAAATTATAACCTCTGTTTGCCCCAGAGAAGCTATATACCAATGACATCACTTAGGACAATCAAAAAAAACAAGAGAAATAGGTACTACCCTTTTAATAATACTTTAAAAAGTAATTGATTAGTAAAGAAAACAGAAGAAAAAAGGCAATTCAGATTCAAGTTATGAGCTTGGCTAATAATACTAAGAAAACTTTCTGGGGATGTCATCAAAAATTCCTTAAAGATATGTCTGGGGGAAAACAGTCTAAAAGGAAGCCCTGGCTAAATGACTTCAGTTTGCCCCATGCCACTGCTATGCTGGTAGACAATGTAAAGACTGACTGCCTTTCTATTTGGTGGCAATGTTGGCTTTGGATCTGTTCTACTTTGTCTCCTAAGAATGCCCAAAAGTTTCTGGGATGCCTTCAGGGAAACTGACACATTCTAGACTTCCTATCTCCTAGGTCTCCTATCAGCCTGGTGCTAGACAGGTGCCCCTTGTCTCCAGAACACCATATAAGCCTTTAACAAGGCACAGGCCAGAATGGTGGTAGAAGAGTATTCATGAATGCCAAAAGGAGGAAAACATAAGGGCCTATGTTTTTTTCTTCTTTATAACACAAAGAAACCAGTACACTCAAAACCAGTGACAAATATTTGCCATCATTCTACCTGTATCAGAACTGAACTGAAAGTTACATTTCATGAGGTCAGAACATGTAACTATATTAAAACTTTTCCCCAAATCAACAATTTTTGCCAGATTATTTTTAAGCTTTAGTATTAAACGGCACTGGGGTTTTTTTTTTTTTAGTATTAAAAGTGATTTCATAATTATATTTCTAAAACTCAATTTCACTTATATTTTAAGTATATTTAACATGTAAAAAAAGAAAACAAAACAAAGGATATACTCCAAAATATTAACACTGGTGAAATAACAGGTAATTTCTTACTAACTTTTCGGCATTTTCTTACTTTTTGGGGGGGCAATAATTGCAATGTAATTTTTTATTCCCATTTTTCTTGGGGGAGGCACTCAATTTAAAGAAAATAAATGCCTCCACACTTTTAGGCAGAAGTATACATATACTATTTCTGGAGTTCTTCATCTTGAATTCTACTGTCACCCTTTCTCAAATGATCTCCTGCTAGGTCAATTATATGAAATATTAACAGCAAATCAAAAGTTCAACTGGTTCAAACTAGGGTCCAAACCATAAATGAAGTTAGATCAAATTAAGAAGGACTAAATGCAAACATGACTGCTACCACTTACCCAAAAATAAAATGACTTTTTGTTTCTGAGTCAAGAAGCCGAAACCTACAGCAAGCGATTCCCTGACAATACTAGGGTGATTATGTTGTGTACACAAGTACCACAGTCACACCAAGGGATGCTGGGATCTGGAAATCCAAGAACGTGAGCCTGCCCCTTCGAGGCAATTTCAGCTTTAAGTACAATTCAGCTCCTGACAACATCTCAGCTCTGGGCATGTCCAGATGGGAAAGAATGTAGGCGACTGATTCAGGAAGAATGGGGTTTTTCAATCCCAGTTCCACCTGATGGCAAATCATGAAACCTGATTCTCTGTTTCTTTCCTTATCTGTAAAACAGGGATAATAAAAACCACTTTTTGTTACTGCTTCAAGAACTATAGATAATGTATGTTTAGTACCTATAATAGGAGCACAAAATTATTTTAACTAGTTTGCCTATGAGATAAATAATTCTTCCTTTTGATGCTGATGGTTATGAAGAGATTCCACCATACTTAACATAAAACACACATTTGAAAATAACTATTTCTCTGTGGGTGTTCAGGTTGGCTAAATCCTGGGAGCAAGGAAGTTGGTTTCTCAGCATGCTCCTTTCCCATCTAATACCTTAAGAGTCTATTTCATGTTGCTTCTGCTAGCCACTGCTATGACATCCATCCCAGTAGTGGGAGGGTCAGGCTGCCCGGGAGCACAAGGTTTCCGCTTCCAGGTACTCATTACTTCCTTCCATTTCTTTCAGGGCCAGTCAACAAAAAAAGTGGCACATGGAGAGTTGCTGCTTCATTTTATTGATTTTCAAAATGCAATGAAACTACCAGCAAAAATAGACTAGAAAGAGCAGTATTATTTAGGAAAATGTTAATAAGTCAGGTTGAATTTTTGGATTTCCAAATATAAATTAAAGAGAAATCTGTACTTTGTATTAATATTTAATTTGGCTTTTTCTTTTAGGAAAATATTTCATTGTTAAGAAGTCTTCCCATGAAAATGCAGATCAGAATTTGAAATTCTCATGGACTCCAGACTTTCTGGAGCCATGAAGGCTAGATAAACCCCTGAAATATTGCCCTGAGATAATTCTTGAACCTTAAACCAAAAATATCCCCCGAAGTCTTCTTAAAACCAAACAATAGTTTAGCTTAACCAGTAAAGAATATCTGCTTGAGCATTGTGCACTGTCAAGATCTATGCATACGGGATCAAACTGACAACAGCAACTCGAAAGATTAGATAGAAAACTTAGGGGGCAGTGAGTTTACCTTAATAGAGGAGGGACAACTCAGAAGAAGAGGGTGAGAATGATTGCACAACTTGAAGAATGTAATCAATGTCACTGAATTGTACATCTAGAAACTGTCGAATTGGTGTATGTTTTGTTGTGTATATTCTCAACAACAACAAAATAAATAATATGGATGGAGCTGGAAGACATTACCCTGAGTGAAATAAGTCAATCACAAAAGGACAAATATTATATAACCTCATTTATATAAATAAAGACAAAAAAAAAAAGGCAAATGTATAGAGAAGAAAGTTTATTAGTGGTTACCAGGGCGAGAAAGATGGGTAAGAGGGGTTAACGGTGATGGAAATATCGCATTGATTAACGGTACGGTTGCACAGCTGATTATTATAATTGCTATCAATAAGTTGTATACTTGTAAAAAGTTGTATTGGCAAAAGTTGTGTGACATACATACAACAATGACCAAAAAAAAAAAAAAAAGAGTAGCTGCTGAGGTTGCTGATGTACAACCAAAAACCTCCAGGATTTAGTTTCTTGGTTTAGAGGTTTAGGGTCATGGTTTCATGAGACATCCTAGTTAGTTGGTCTAGTCACATGTTTGGTGCTTCTTTTCTACCTCCTAGTTAGCTGCATAGTACTCCGGGTATTAAAAGCTTGCAAGAGGCCATCCAAGGCACAATTGTTTTCTTTTCTCCTGGAACAACACAGGAGAAGGAGTGTCAGGAACAGGAGGAGGAAATGGAATGTGAGGCTAACTGCCTCCACAAACAACTGCCTCCTTTGCCAGGAGACCAGAGGAAGTGAATGGTGCCAGGCTACAATTATGGAACATTTTGATCAAAGATTCGATAGAAGAATCCTGATCAAAAGGGAGAAAATGCAGAACAGAATTTCAAATTCTCACACACTCCAGGCTTCCCGAAGCCATGAAGGTTGGATGAACCTCTGAAACTACTGCCCTGAGATAATCTTTAAAACTTAAACCAAAAATAACCCGACGTAAAAAATATTCCTTAAAACCAAACAATAGTTTCGCTTAACTAGTAAAAAATGTCTGCCTTGAGTACTGAGTGCTTTTAACAACTATTTATATGGCATCAAATTGACAACAGCAACTTGAAAGATTAGCAAGGAACCTCAGGGGGCAGTAAGTTTGTTAATAGGGGAGGAACAACTCAGAAAAGAAGGGAGAGAATGGTTACAAAACTCAAAGAATGTAATCAATGTCACTAAATGGTATATGTAGAAACTGTTGAATGGTATATGTTTGGCTATGTATACTCTCAATAACAACAAAATAAATAAAATTAAAAAAAAATAAGTAAATTAAAAAAAAAAAGTCTCCCCACCAGCCCCTCCTCCCAACCTTTTCTACAGTGAGGTGATAACCTCCATTTAACACCTGTGACTGAGGTTTCCAACAGCATTTGAGGAAAGGAGATCTTAATCACAAAGAGGCAGCTGAACCCAGTAACCTACAACAATAAAACAGGCACCTGGCAGGCAATTTCTGAACATGATAGGAAATCATTTAAATAAACTTCATCCAAAGACCAAAAGAACACCGTTACTGTTTTTGTTGGGTGCCATCGAGTTGATTCCGGCTCATAGTGACCCCGTGTGACTGAGCAGAACTGCCCCATAGGGTTTTCTAGGCTGTAGGGCTTTCTCTTGCAGAGCTGATGGGTGGGTCTGAACCACCAACCTTTCAGTTAGCAGCTGA
Source organism: Loxodonta africana (assembly GCF_030014295.1). Taxonomy (NCBI): domain Eukaryota; kingdom Metazoa; phylum Chordata; class Mammalia; order Proboscidea; family Elephantidae; genus Loxodonta; species Loxodonta africana. Next base: position 35,908,795 of record NC_087365.1, read on the forward strand.
GGGCTTAACCATTGCATCACCAGGGCTCCTAACAAATCATGATTAGCTAAGAAAAGAAATTCACTTCTATAAGATCACCACGATAGGAAGTGAAGTACGGCAGAGATCCTGTACACAGCCTTCTTTGGTGCTTGTACACTCCTTACCTGACAGTCAAAGTCCTGGAAATTTCGTGTACCATTCTGTCAACAGAAGGCAGAAAACACAGTCAGTTTCCCCATGTGGCTTCCCCAAACGTGCAGCAAATTCAGTTCACAATGAAAGTAGTGGATGTGTAGCCTCTTGATAGTTCTCTTCAAAAGGCTTCAGAGGCAGGTGGGTTCTAACATGCATTAGTAAAGGGAAAGCCTTTAGAGGTGATTACACTTTGGCGGACTTACTATGAAAACAAAGGAAAGGAGCTTGGTTTCCCATCTTTAAACTTCTTATCTCCCTACCTTAATCAGAGAGTAAAACGTGGGCCAGAGTCTAAGAGTATACCCATGGTACATGCAGAAAGTGCCTGGGAGGAAAGGAGTTGAAGGACAACCCTAAGGGTGTTGAAGGAGAGCAGATGCCATGATACCCAGAACCAGGAATTAGAGAAAGGATTAGAAAGGGAACAGAGACATGCATGGATTAGAAATGGAAGACTTGAAATATAACAAAGAAGAAAGGATGTATCACTGAAGGAGGGAAAGAAAGACAAAACAGGATTCCTAATACACTGGGGCACCTATCTATTGTATCCCATAAAATTGCTGATGGAAAAAAAGGACAAATCACTAAATCATTTAAAAAGCATATCATAGTAAAAAAAAAATCCAAGGCTCAGGTGGACACTTGAGACTATGTTGGCATCTCCTGCCTAGAGGGGAGATGAGAGGGTGGAGGGGGTTAGAAGCTGGCGAAAAGGACACGAAAAGAGAGAGTGGAGGGAGGGAGCAGGCTGTCTCATTAGGGGGAGAGTAATTGGGAGTGTGTAGCAAGGTGTATATGGGTTTTTGTGTGAGAGACGGACTTGATTTGTAAACTTTCACTTAAAGCACACTAAAAATTATTTAAAAAAAAAAAAAAAAAATCCAAGGCAAATTCACCAAGCTTCTAAAAAGGGATTATGATATAGTAATGTCTGATTGAAAAAAAAATCAATGGCAATGACTCAGAAGTATTTTTACAGCATTTCAGATGCTGGAGTTGCAAGAGTATGACATATAGTATGAAAAAAGTAACAAGTGACATATTTGGGAGGAAAAAAAACCCTGCCAACAAGATTCTTCCCTAAGTATAAGCATCTCCCATGAAAAAACCTCTCATTATTCTGAAACTGTGTTATCATATCTATTCCATCTCTACAATGGCTTCCTGGAGGCCTGGAGCTGCCAAAACAACGCCCTTCCAAAAGCTGCTCCTCCAGAGACCTCGAAATCTGATGCCAAGTGAGTACTAAGCACAATCCCATTCCCCTTCAAGATACTCTTAAGGATCCTGTTAGAAACTGCTCTTCTGTATTCTACTACCCACACTGCTGGCAGGACTAAACAGTTACAGAGGTTAAAAGCACAGACCATGGTGATACAAACACCCAGAGAAACAAACTGTCCCTCCTGTGAGAGTAACAAGTGGAACCAACTGGGAGGATCCAGAGTTGCACTATCCAACATGTGGCAATTTCAGTCAAATTAAAAAAGCCATTTTCTCAGTCATATTAGGTATGTTTCAAGTGCTCAATAAACACATATGGCTAAGGGCAAACTTATTGGGCAGCAAAGATACAGAGCATTTCCATCATTGCAGAAATTTGTGCTAGACAGCACTGATCTAGAGATGAAAAGCTATTGAAGGAAGAAGGTTATGGGTGGTCAGTCCTTGTTTCTCCAAATGTAGCAGTAAAGTCATAACAGATTACCACCGAAGAGACACCACTGGAAACAGGCAAAGAGAGAGCTAATCCGAAGTATGGGACTTCAGTGGGACTGGGTAGCACACTTCCAAGGAGTGTTGCAGTTGGTAAAAAGGATCATAGCGTTCCACAGTTTCAACTAGCCCCATAAAATGCCCAAGAACGTCTTCAGAGAAGTCATTTTGTTTAATTTCCAGTTAGGCTATGAGAAGCAGAAGGAAAGGCCTTCCCATGACTAGGGTAGGTGGTTTCAGTAGGATATAAAATGACCAGTCGCTGAGCCCCCTGTTTCTAATTCAACTTGTACCTTCCCCAAAATGTAGCACAGGACCTGGAATAAATCAGGTACCTGATATGTATTTATAAAATGAATAATCCAATATAACGTAATTAAGTGTTGAGGTTTTATTTGTTAGACTTTGGGTCAACAACAAAAAACCCTACAACATTCCAACTTAAGATACAATATGGTTATTAAATTAAAAAAAAGTAGGATACAAAATGATCTTTACATTTTGTGCTTTTTGGATTAATGCTAGCCTTGTTGGGGTGAGATGGTATCTCATTATAGTTTTGACTTGCATTTCTGTAATGGCTAATGATCATGAACACTTCCTCATATATCTGTTAGCTACCTGAATATCTTCTTTGGTGAAGTGCCTGTTCATATCCTTTGCTCATTTTTTTTTTTTTTAATAATAAACATTTATTTATTTATTTTAAATTTTTTATTGTGCTTTAAGTGAAAGTTTACAAACCAAGTCAGTCTCTTATGCAAAAATTTATATATACCTCGCCATATCCTCCTAGTTGCTCTCCCCCTAATGAGACAGCACACTTCCTCTTTCCACCCTCTATTTCCATGTCCATTCAGCCAGCTTCTCTCCCCCTCTGCCTTCTCACCTCCCCTCCAGATGGGAGCTGCCCACATAGTCTCATGTGTCTACTTGATCCAAGAAGCTCACTCCTCACCAGTATCATTTTCTATCTTATAGTCCAGACCAACCCCTGTCTGAAGAGTTGGCTTTGGGAATGGTTCCTGTCCTGGGGTAACAGAGGGTCTGGGGACCATGACCTCCAGGGTCCTTTCAGTCTCAGCCTCAGACCATTAAGTCTTGTCTTTTTACCAGAATTTGAGGTCTGCATCCCACTGCTCTCCTGCTCCCTCAGGGGTTCTCTGTTGTGTTCCCTGTCAGGGCAGTCACCGGTTACAGCCGGGCACTATCTAGTTCTTCTGGTCTCAGGCTGATGTAGTCTCTAATTTATGTGGCCTTTTCTGTCTCCTGACTTTTGCCCATTTTTTAATTGGGTTTTTTTGTTGTTGTTGTTGAGCTTCTGCAGTATTTTATAGATTTTAGAGATTTGATGCTGATTGGATTGGTCATAGCCAAAAAATTTTTCCCAGTCTGTAGGTTGTCTTTTTATTCTTTTGGTGAAGTCTTCGGATGAGCATAAGTGTTTGCTTTTTAGGAGCTCCCAGTTATCTAGTTTCTCTTCTGGTGTTTGTGCATTGTTAGTAATATGTTGTATACTGTTCATGCCATGTATTAGGGTTCCTAGCGTTGTCCCTATTTTTTCTTCCATGATCTTTATTGTTTTAGATCTTATATTTAGGTCTTTGATCCATTTTGAGTGAGTTTTTGTGCATGGTGTGAGGTATGGGTCTTGTTTCATTTTTCTGCAGATGGATATCCAGTTATGCCAGCACCATTTGCTAAAGAGACTGTCTTTTCTCCAATTAACGGACTTTGGGCCTTTGTCGTATAATTGACTGCTCATAGGTGGATGAATTTACGTCTGGATTCTCAATTCTGTTCCTTTGCTCTACGTATCTGTTGTTGTACCAGCACTAGGCTGTTTTGACTACCCTGGTGGTGGTATAATGGTTCTAAAATCTGGTAGTGTGTATAAGTTTTTGTATGAGAAACTGACTCGAATTTTAAACTTTCACTTAAAGCACAATTAAAAAAAAAAAAGCACGAAAGGAAAGAAAAAAAGGTCTTTATAGTTTGATCTCAACTACATTTAAATATGCATTTAAAAAAGATACTAGAAAAAAACATTATTAACAAGAGCAGCTATTTCTGGGTAGAGATATTATGGGTGATTATAATTTTCTTTATACTTTCCTATAGTGAGCATGCACTTCCCCTTTTGTAATTAGAAAACTGGAAAAAGGATTTACTATGGTATAAAGGTATGTTTGTAATTTGTAATATAAGATTGAAAAATTCACTTAATTTTTTGAGGAATGATTTCCAATGATGTCATAATAGGCCATATTAGGGCTTCAATCTTATACGATTCCCAGAGGTATTGTTAGAGATTATTTGGAAAGATTAGAAAAAATCACTCTAGCCTGAACTAAAATCTTGGACATAGAATAAAGAGCCCCAATTTCTGATGAGCTCTTTGGGAAACAGCTGTCACTGTATGAATTCCACTCCTCGCAATCATCTGATCACAGCTAGGAGGCATTTTGTGAGGCTCTGAGATGAGTACAAAGGGAAATGCCAAAAATGAAAGAAGCAATTCCATCCAGAAACTCAAGCTATTCTTACTGAATACCTAGCAAAAAACAACTAAGTGTTCTCAATCTAATATATACAGCAATGTATAAGAAAGGGAAAAGGATGCTATTATTTCTCATAAAAGGTACTAATAACTGCAGAAAGACTAACACTTGTTTTCGTGGCTTTTTTTTTTTTTTTAAAGAGCTGCAGGACCCTCTTGGAGAATGGCGTTGGGCTTTATGACTGATCATCCTGGAGAAAAGGATATGACCAGATCTGTTTGTTAGTGTTTGGGATCAGGGTTTCTGAATGGAGATTGTTAGCTGGTCCCCCACTCAACTGTGGTTAAACTGAGGACATGTTCTCTGAATTCCTTAAAATTCAATACTATTCACGGGGGGCGGAGGGGGGGCACGTTCTGGAAGGCTGAGGATTTCCCTGCGGCCCAGAACAAAGTGACCTGTTTGTCTCTGAGTCCACTCTGACAAAACTTCCAGAAATTTCAAGCTGCGGGTATTTTCTTTTTTCTTTCTGTCCATTTTGAAGGTATCATCAATTTCATGTTCAGAGAGATTCCTGCACTACACAGACTTAAGCAGCAGAAAGGGATTCAAGAAAACAAAACAATAGGATAAATTTGGGAGAAGAGAGAAAAAAGAATAAATCAAGGGAAAAGATCAATTATTACTGAAAGTTACAATCAAAGTAGAAGCTAGCTAAGGACAGTACTTCCTGGTGGAGCCTAGGGCCAAATGCAGAAGGTAAATGAAGTAGCTCAAGAAAATAAATTAAAAGTAAGTAATTCTCTCAAATATAAGTCTAGAGAATAAGCAAAAAGCAAGTGAGAAGCGGTCAATGAATGAAGTATGAAAAAAAATGTGGGGGATGATAATTAAAGACAGGTAATTGCTAGGAAAAAAGAAAGCTATAGCTTCCCACCACAAGATCTCGTAAGAGGCATACATAGTTTTGAAAAACAATAGGTAACATACATAATAAAAAGATGAGATACCTAAGACCTGAGAACCGATTCGGGCTGAAACCACATGTTCCGTGAACTTGAAGTTAGACACCGTATCTGATTCACTATTCCCAACCCTGGTACTTAGTACAACGAACACTATTTTGTAGAGGTTACAAAAAATGTCAAAATAAAGATACTTGAGTAAGAAACGAATATCAAAAACAGAGGGTTCCATGCAATTGATTGATGTGCTGGGAACTAAAGTGGGCAGGAGTTTACAACGGCAAAGGTTTTAGAAACAAAACGATAAAAAACAATCAAAGAGAATAAAATATGGCATTTCTATCAAGAAAAAAAAAAAAAGACAATAATCCTCACCAAAAGAAAGTGAAAAGAAAGATGGGGAGTTGTACAAACAGAAGGTTAGATAAGCCCGGAAAATACTCAGTTTTTCTTTAATGGTAAAGATTAATATAATCAACTAATATAAAATAAAAAGCATTTTACAATTGTCAGTAAGCCATTTTTAAGTAGAAATGTGTTCAAGCTGATAATGGAGAGACAAAAGTAGAAATTCTATGTGTGTGTGTGTGTGTGTGTGTGTGTGTGTGTGTATGTACTTCAGGTATCTATGTTATTACCTTCAGAAACTGAGCCTTCATAAAGAAATTTATAAAAAGGTCATATACTTAGATAAAACAATCTCCAGGTAGAATCATCTACAGATTACTAAAAAAAAGACAATTTCGATTCTAAAATAACCTCTAACATAACATACTATCAGGCTAATTTAATGTTAACTGTCACTGAGCCCTGCATTAACAAGTCTTTGGGCGCACTGCTAAGGTGTGGCTAGGGCTAAACTCCTCCCACCGTCTCCTGTTGCCTCCAGTAACTGGTTGGGAGTTGACTGTCATGATGGCATCATCACTTGCTTGAGAGCTCATTTCCTGCTCCAGGCCTGTCTAGGGCATTTCTCACAATAGATATAATCACCTCTTGGTCAGCATATTAAAGGACACCCTCTAGTTCACACTAGATACAGCACTCATGAATATCCTTTAATGAAAATGTTAATAAATCTGTTTTCAATTGCAACTGCTTCCTTTTTTTCCCCCTAAGAGTCTCTGGCATAAATCCTTTGCCTGTGTCTGCTGTCCTGGAGGTTACAAAAATATTCTTCCTTGGGTTCTCCCTCCTCTAATTCCAATATCCTTCTCCCTCCCCTGCTTTACACTTCCAGTCACTGGTAGACAAAGAAACTTAAACTGCAATAGGGTTTACCTCACTTTCTAATGTAACAACCAAAACAAAGGAAATAACTTGTTTCCTTTCTCCCTACTAAATATTTATTCCCCTTCCCGATATTTCCTCAATTTTTCAGAAGCCAATTGTGATCCCTTACTTGTTTTCTCAAGCTTGGCTTTTACCTTTCAAACAGGCACATTAGTATCTGAACCCATAAGCAGGGAAAGGAAACCAGTAAAAAAAAAAAAAAAAAAAAAAAGGAGAAACCAGACAGCTCTCCTGCTAACTGTTACTAGGTTCTTTGGGTGAGGGAGTCAAAAACAACCAGTTCCAAGAGGCAGCAGGAGATAGCAGGAAGAACCCTAGACCTCCTGATCCACATCTATGTCAAAAGACATAGTTTCTAAGTTCTGATTGAACCATCTTCCTAGACATTAGCTTTGGACAATTCATACAGCCTTTCAGAGCCTCATCTGTAAAATGGAGTTAAAAGTATCTTCTTCACAAGAGGTTGGGAGACTCAAAAAATCATTTCATCTGCCTGTGCAATCTCTGCCCCCTAAAACAAAGATAAGTGCTGGCAGTTGCTTCTTTTCATCACTGGAGCCAAAACAAGAATGTTAAAATTACCCGCTTCTTCACAATTTTGAGCAGTAGACAAAATTACAGGCATACTAAAATTAAATGGGAAAAGTACCAACAAATGACAAGAGACAAGTTAACATAAACCTTGCTTAAAGCTATATTGAGCATGCTGCCTTACAGTCATCTCTGGACATATTTCTCCACGATAGGTTGGGACTAGACCTCCTTTAGTTCCCTGAAGCCTAGAAGGATACAGGGATTTCTTTGGCTAAGACTATATTTAGAAGGAGAATGGACAAAAGGTGAGATGAACTGATATGCCTCTCTATGCTTTTCCTTCAAGAGACAACGCAAGTCACAGATGTCATGCCAAAACATCAACAGAGTCAACACAGTGGGAAGGGCTCAGGTTTTGGAGTCACAAAGACCTGGGTTTCAGTCCTGGCTCTGCCACTTACTGACTCAGCAGGTCAGCCCTTCAGTCTCAAGCTTTTCAACTGCGAAGTGAGAAATAATACTATCTTACTTCACAAGAATATGCTGAGGATTCAAAGAGACCATGTAGGTAAAGCATCGCGTGTATAAAAAGTACTTAATAAATAGTGGAGGGCATTGGTGGTTCAGTGGTAGAACTGTAGCCTTCCATGTGGGAGGACGGGTTCGACTACCAGCCAGTGCACCTAAGTGCAGCCACCAATCATTTGTCAGTGAGGCTTGTGAGTTGCTATGATGCTGAACAGGTTTCACTGGAGCTTCCAGACTAAGACAGACTAGGAATAAAAGCCTGGGAATCTACTTCCAAAAATCAGCCATTGAAAACCCTATGGATCACAGTGATCCATTCCCGTTGTGCCTGGAGTTGCCATGAGTTGGGGGCTGACTTAACAAATAAATAATAGCAGGATAGGCAAAAACAAAAAACAAAAAAAACTCAGGACATCTACTCCTCCTCAATCCTGGAGGCTTATCCCCCCACAGCAATGGTTCTCAATCAGGGTGACTTTGCTTCCCAAAAGATATACTGCAATGTCTGAAGACATATTCATTTGCCACAACTTGTAGAGTACCACTAGCATTTATTGGGTAGAGGCCAAGGGTGCTGCTAAGTATCATTCAACGCACAGGACAGTCTCACACGAAGAACTATCCAACTCAAAATATCAACAGTGCCAAGGTTAAGAAACCATGCCCTATAGCTAGCATTCACTGGTGCTCAATCTGAGTAAGCTACTTCATCTTTATTAGCCTTAGTTTCCTCACCAGGAATATGGAAATAAATTTATCTGTGCTCCCTACCTCACTAGGCTACTGGGAAGATCAAAGGAAACAAGAGGTGAGAAGCCTTATCATCATGATACTTTCCACAATGTACGCAAAAGCACACGCTTGCTGGGCAAAGACAGCACTCACATACTGGGGAGGAAGGAAGGCTAACGGGGGTCAAATTCTTTGTTAGGGAATGCCACCATGCAAAATGGTCCTCTTGACAGTCTACCTCTATAAAGCTTGGCTGGAGCAGGGGCGTGCTCATGAATAGCGATGGGATTGGAGCACTTCTCAGGGAGACAGAGAAGCAAGATGGAATGTGGGAGTGGGTGGGAATGGCACAGTGATACCAAGGAGCTGTTGACAGATGTTAGGCATGCGTCAGACACAGCCAAGGCATCGCTGTGACCTCAGAGAGGAGAACCTAGATGTTAATTCACTGCCTTTCTGTAGGCCCACAAACCCATTGCCATTGAGTCAATTCTAACTCATAGTGACCCTGTAGGACACAGTAGAGCTGCCCCATAGGGTTTCCAAGGAACAGGTGGTGGATTTGAACTGCTCACCTTTTGGTTAGCAGCTAAGTGCTTAACCACTGCACCACCAGGGCTCCTTTCTATAGTCACATCTACTGAATCTTTCCTTTTCCAGTTGTCTTCTCTATGAAACAGCCAGTCAACTCCTGCCACTCTTCATTTAGGTACCTCCTTGGGAATCCTGTGGACTTGCAGGGTCAAGGAAGGATCTTCCTCTTTTTGATGCCCCAGCCTTCAAACATCCGAAACCCGTTAGGTCAAGGGATTCCAACATAAGTTGATCAAAATCACTTTAGGCACTGTTCTCAACTTTGGGAACTTTCAAAAAAATTTCAGCCATACCCTAGACCAATTCAGTCAGAATCTCTGGAGGCAGGACCCAGGCATCAGTAATTTTTAAAACTGCCCAGCCAAAGTTCAGGACCACTGCTCTTAGGCAGGTATGTGTTTAATTTTCCTGGGCTCCACCTCTGGAAATTCTGATTTAGTTGGTCTAGAGTGGGAGCCAGGTATCTGTAGGTTTAAACAATTTCCCAGCTGGTTCTGATGATCAGCCTGGTCCAGGACAGATACTGCCTTTCTGAAGCTAAACTCCAAACTCCCTCCTTCCTTGTAACTATTCATTTCTGTTGCTACAGGCAAGTTTTACAGATGCAGATTTTATTCTTTCCTCCTCTTCATGGTGCATCATTTTTGGGATGGCACTTCACATGCACAAAAATACAGTACTTAAGGAAGGAGAGACAGCTTTCTGAAAACATGAGGGGAAACGACAGGATAAACCAAATGGGGATTAAAAAAGTGTCCAGCTTGTCAAGGGAGGAACAAGAAATCTGGTGAAAGATAAAGGACAGGATGGGAGTGGGGACGAAGAGAAGAGGTCACAGGGATGAAAATGGAGCCGGCAAGATTCAGTAGCAAATTAATATAGACATAAAGTCAGCAGCCGCAGAAGTGGTAGGTGGAGGGCTTTGCGTTGGGCAGAGAAAGATAAGACAACAGCATCTTCTGATGTAGCCCTCCCATTCCAATCTCATCTACCTTTTTCCTTACTTTCCATCAAAACTTCCCTCAAAGAAGCCATGTACTCATTCACACCAAGCTACAAGAGACTTTAAAATACAGGACAATGAAAACAAACCAAAAAAAAAAAAAAAAAATAGGATCCACAGTGGCAGATACAGGTTGGTGATATTTCTAAGTACACAACTGCAGGTGCTCCTCATATCTGAGAGCACACAAGTGGCACAGTCAGGGAAAGCTCTTAGGCACAACCAAACACCCCCTGGGATGAAGTCCTCAGGCTTGAAGGCAAAGGACCATAGACTCAGGGTACTTCTACGTCAATTGGCACAACCTAGATCGTAAAGACAATGTTCTACATCCTACTTTAGTGAGTAGCATCAGGAGTCTCAAAAGCTTGTGAGCAGCCATCTGAGATGAAACTATTGGTCTCTTCCAGTTCAGAGCAAAGGAGAGTGATAAAAACCAAAGACTCAAGGGAGCAATGAGTCCAAAGGACTAACAGACCACATGAACCACAGCCTACACAACCCCAAAAAGAAGAGCTAGATGGTGCCCAATTACCACTACTGCCCACTCTGACTGGGATCACAACAGAGAGTTCTGGACAGTGTGGGAGAAAAATGTAGAACAAAAAACCAAATTCACAAAAAAGACCAGACTTACTGTTCTGACAGAGACTGAAGGAACCTCCAAGACTATGGCCCTAAAACACCCTTCTGACCTGGAAATGAAGCCGTTCCCAGAGACCACCTTCCAGCCAAACAATAGACAAGTCCATAAAATAAACAGTTTAACACCCGAGAGGAACACGCTCCTTAGATCAATCAAGTATATGAGACCGGAAGGGCAATATTTACCCAAAAGTAAAGATGAGAAGGCAGGAAGGGGCAGAAAATCAGGTCAAAAAGAAACGGGGAGCCCAGGGTGGAAACGTGGAGAGTGCTGACACATTGTGGGGAATGAAGCCAAGGCCATGAAACACTTTATGTACAAACTATCAAACGAGAATCTAATTTGCTTTGTAAACTTTCACACAAGGCACAATAATAAAAAAAAAAAAAAAACAGGATTCAAAAGAAAGAATTCAGGTACATTTACTGAATGAAGAAGCAAAGGAGAAAGGGTAAGTCTCTCTTAGTTTTTTAGTCACTCATCTCACACCACTCTTTACTTGCTGAGTCCTGGTGGCTGTCCACTATGCTGTTCATTGTGTAGTTCTCTAACACTAACATAAAAATGAGGTATATTCCTGACATCCAGGCAATCCTGATTAAAACCATGATGTTGACAGAAAGGTCACACCACAGATTTGACAAACTTTAGGGACAATATTCCAGCTGATGTCCATCATCAGCCATGGATATTAACTTTTCCTTACAGGAACTGACAGTCAAGACACCTGGCTTCTAAGTCAAACCACCTCCCACCCCCATATTTGCTGCTTAATGTTGCCATGTTATTTTCCCCTTAATATCTCTATCCATATAACAGAAAAATTTCAAGGATAACTTGATTGACTTTAGCCTAGGGAAACAAAAACAGAAGAAAGAAGAGAGAGGGAAGACGTCAACAAGAGGAATAAGAAAATATATTTAAGCAAGTATTCCCTTCATAGAACATCAAACTAAAATATGTTTTGAGTTAGCTACTATTCAGAAAATATAGAAAATGAACTAATCTCCTAAGAGAAGACTTGTATATATTTTAGGGAAAGCACAGTAGTCTTTACCTTATCATTTAGAAGTGGTTTGATCTCTGTGAGTTGAACATCCTGAAGTTCATCCATGAGGACAGATGAGAGCAGAGGGTTCTCAAGAATTAATCAGTAACTCTGAAACAGGAGAAAAGAAGTGAAGAAAAAGGCTTAAACCAGGAGTTAAAAACATAGTAGTCACAATACATTCATTCATTCAAATATTAACACTTAGTATGTGTTAAGCATTGCTCAGGGTATGAAGACACAGCCTCGAAAGTAGCCTCCGTGATCCCTGCCTCCTGGTATTCACACTGTTGCGTACTTCCCCCACTTGAGTGTGAACAAGACCTGTGACTTGCTTCTAACCAACAGAATAAGGCAAAGGTGACAATGTACTTGAGTACCTGTCCATGATTACATTACATAAGATTTAACATCCGTGTTGTTGAGAGATACTCTCTCCCCTGCTAACGTGTTGTGAGAGGGCCACATGGGCAAGGAACTGAGGGCAGCCTTGAGTTGAAAGCCAGCAAGAAATTGGAACCCTCGGTCTGATAATCTATAAGGAACTGAATACTGCCAACAGACACATGAGTGTAGAAGTGTATCTTCCCCAGTTGAGCCTCAGATGGGAAGCCAGCCCTGGCCAACACCTTGATCGCAGCCTTGCAGAGGACCCCATCAAGCCAAGCCAGACTCCTGACACACAGAAAATGTGAGATAATAAACGTGTGTTGTCCCAAGCCACTATGTTTGTGGTAATAGAGTTATGCAGCAATAGATAGCTAATACAATAGTCTTTGCCTTCCTGGAGTGTACATTTTAGTTACCAAACATTTATAAGCAAGAATGCTCAGAGCAACAGTTTGGAGGGTAGATTAAGAGAAGACAAGAATTGAAGGCTCGTGCTGTAGTCTAGGATGAGGCCTGGATTTAGGAACGGCAATGGGAATGAAGGGGGAGATGAACCAAGGCTAAACTCACTAGTCTTAACTTGGGGAATCACAGCAGTGGATGGAGAGTATAAAGCCAGAGTTCAAGATGGCCTCCAATGAACCCAATCATCCTTGACTGCTCATATTCAATCTCTTGTGTAATCTCCCACCCAAATGAATCAGAGATGCTCTTTGTAAACAAAAGAACACAGTGGAAGAAACAATATGTGATGTCCAAAGCTAGGTCATGAAAGGCACTGAGTTTCTGCTTTAGTACCTTGAATCATTAGCTCTACTAGAAGCCAGCCACCATACTGTGAGGATACTCAAGCAGCCCTTTGGAGAGGCCATGTGGAGAGAAACCAACTTGCCAGTACCAGCCTGCCAGCCATATGAGTGAGTCACCTTACAAGTGGATCCTCCAGCCCCTGTCAAGACTTCAGATTACTATAGCCCCAGAGACATCCAACTGCAACCTCATGACAGATCCTGAGCCAGAATGGCCCATCAAAGTTGCTCCCAAATTCCTGATCCACAAAAACCATGAGAGATAATAAATGATTTTGCTTTGGGGTGATTTGTTACATAGCAGTAGCAACTAATACAGAGAGAGAGAGATGGAAGGAAATAAGAGTTCTGGGAAAAGAGAGAAACTGGAAGAGGGGAGGTAGGATAATGAACCATGAATCCTTCCTCATTGTGCAGGAAGCCATGGGGGAAGAGGCTGCAATCACTGGATATCGTGGGCAAGTGATTCTCACTCTGACTTCAAAGCTCCAGGCTTCATCTATGCCTTGGCCCTTACTCATCAAGTCAGAAAAAATGCTAACTCATAACAGTTGGGGCTTTAGCCATTCAACAATCATTTACTGAGTATCCACTGCTGCAAAACACTACAAAAGATACAAAGATTTCTGTTTTCCAGGAGTTTACTACAAAGTAGAGATGACAGCTATATATAGAACTAACTACAAAATGAGAAATAAAAAGAAGGGCCATAGGGGTTTAAAGGAGGAACAAAAATTACTTCTCATTGGTGGGAATCAAGGAAGCCTTCACAAGCGAGGTGACATCTGAGTCAGGACTTGAATTGCCAACCCCTTGGGATGGCAAGCTGATAACGCTGAAAAACCATGATGAATCTTTCCCATATTGGTCTACTTTATTAATCCACTTTTCTGTTGATCCTCCAGAGATAGGATGGCATGGTTTGATTTAATTAGCTATGGAAAGGGTATGTGTTCCATGCTACCTTTTAGCTCTTACTGGCCAACATACCAAAACAAATCCTGGTTCCAGCTGTGCCTACATTAGGGCAGACTAACAAGAACCATCTTATCATTCCTCTGAGAACCTAAAGGTGCCAAGAGGGAAATATTCCTCAGACTATGGACCCCACACACCAAGCACAAGCATCCTAAACATTCGAGACTCCCAGAGGGCACAAGCCTGATATTTAACCTTGGACGGTGGTTCTCTTCTCAGATCCTAGGTACCCTATGAACTTCATTGACCTACTGAATGCCCAGAAGCTAGATTTTCATTTTATTTTATACCAGTCACATTTCAAAAGGGGATGAGGTGGCTTAAATTTTATACCTTGAATTTCAGGCAACGTCTGCAATTCTCTCATAGTCTCCAACCCTGTTAACTCTCATAATATGGGACTTATTAGGACCTACTCACAGTGTGTTTATTAATCACACTATAAACTGTGGCTACTTTTCATTCAAGTGGACTTCACTATTTTTCAGTTATTCAAAATGGTAATTTTAAAGATTTTTTTTCCTATTATAAAAACAGTATGTGCTTCTTGGACTCCTCATTGTGGATTAACCTCATGGTGCAAATGCTAACTGGTCGTTCAAATTCACCAAGAGGTACCTCAGAAGAAAGGCCTGGAAATCTACTTCCAAAACATCTGCCATTGAAACTCTGTGGAGCACAGTTCTATTCTAACACACATGGGGTTGCCATGAGTCAGAACTGACTCAACGGCAACTGGTTATGTGCTCACTTTAGAAAATTTGGAAATTGCTGAATGAAAAGACATTTTATTCATAGTCCTATCTAAAGTTTACCACTGTTAACATTTTAGTTTATTTCCATTTGTTATTTTTTTCCATGTAAAACAGTGATTTTTTAAAATTGTTCTTCCAACCCACCTGCTCTATTCCTTACTTTTAATTTACTCACTTGAAAGCAGGGCACTTCAAGATGTTAATTACTCAAATGGCTCCGTGTGGGCAGGCCTGTCAAGGAGCCTTAGGGGCCAGAGGAAAGCCCGAGGTGCCCTCAGGTCCAAAGTGACCTGCATTCACCTAGCGTTCCCTGCATTTTTTAAATGTGAATTAAAATGCAATGTTTGTGCCAGAACAAACACTTAAAAAAAGGACACAAATTTAATAAGAAGGCTGTTCCTATCAGCTGGGCCCGATGCAGACTCAAAACAAGAAGGCTGTGCAGGACAGTGAGCTGTTGCAGTGTGACTTAGGAATTGGCAACAAGACAGCGGACACTCACCTTCCACATATGAGGGGACCTAATGCTTTCTTTCAAAGCTCAGTTTTTTGCTCAGTTCTCATTTTCCCAAGCCTTTGCCAACGAGCAGTTTTATAACACCTATAAGAACACCAAGATCACATGGTAGAAAATTCCATCTGCAGATCCCTCAGCTGTACAGAATGTCTCCCTCCCGGGGATCTAAGGCCTGCAGCTCCCTCGTCTGCACAAATGATATGGTTACCAAATTCCATTCTGGTATTAAGAGCCATTGATATTTTCAAAAGGCTAGTAACAATTTTCTAACCTGCAGTAGGCAATAAAATGTTTACTCTCTTTCCTAGTCTTAGAAGGTAGAGAAGGGACTGACAAGTAAAAACTAGGTATCCTCAAACTGAGGAAGTGAGCCTGGTACCAGATAGCTGGAAAAGGAAAGGGGAAAAGGTAGGCACCTACTCTGTGCCAGAATTATAATCTAAGCACCTTACGTTTAATCCTCGTAAAACAAATCTCTTAAGCAGATATCTTCTTTTTTTTATTTTTTATTTTAGAGATGAGAAACTTAGGCTCAGAGAATTTAAGTAACTTTTCCAAAATCCCACATCTAATTCACAGGCCAAGAATTTAAAAACATTTCCTTTTCTCAGTCTGCACCGGGCTGCTTCTACCAGTTGTAGAACTCTGGGCGAGTTCCTTTCTTTCTATTCACACTGTGGTACTTGCCTCCTTGAGGTAAAGGTAAGAGAAGCGTAGAGAATCCTATAACACCAATGACTCAGACACCTTAGAAATGATGGTTTGAGTTGTTACACCAGGACAAGAACCCATACCATCTTACTAGTTAGGTGAGGGCAAGGAGAACATGAAATCAGTAGGAAAAAGAGAAATAAAATTCCAGCTATTGTCTGTTAACCAGTTTCAGAAATGAGGACTATTTCTTGCTTATTAGAACAATGCATCTCACAGCAAATCCCTAAGGCCTGGGGATCTTGTTTAGGGTCTTACGGGTGATCAGCTTGGAATGATGACAGTCCAACAACATGTGGCCTCATCGGCTGAGGAGGAGTGGAGATCATTTAAGTTGAGGAGGTGAGGAACTGATGATTGGCAAAAATCCTTAACAGAAATGATAAGAATAGAGTTGCTAGGTGCTGTCGAGTTGCTTTCAATACATAGCAACCTCATATAACAGAGCAGAACCGCCCCATAGAATTTTCTTGGCTGTTATCTTCAGGGAAGCAGATTGCTAGGTCTTTCTCCGGCAGAGCTGCTGGATGGATTTGAACCACTAACCTTTGGTTAGCAGCTGAGCACTTAACCATTTGCGCCACCAGGGGTCCTTGAGGATTTTAATAAGCTAGGTGGGATTTTACAAAGATTCAACAAGACAGATGAACTAGAAGGAGAATATACTGGAGAAAGAAAACAACTTAGTAGGCTACAACAGAAACCTAACAGAAATGTGACAAGGATCTGACCAGGTTATTGGATTTACAGATGTAAAGAAAAAGGATTTCTGGGATATAAAGCTAACAAAACATGGTGTAAGACCAGTAGATTCAGATTTTGCCAACGTTTCTGGCTCAAGATATAGAAGAATAATGGCACGACTAACAGAAACAGGAGGGCTGGGGAGTAATAAATTGGTGAAAAAAATCAATTTTGAGCCTGAGTTGAAATTCTGGCATTCAAGAAGACCTGAGCACAGGTATAAGGTAAATCTATGGGCCATCACCAAATCAGGGACAGAAGGAGTTGTAGGTCCTAGGCTCTTTTGAAGGGCAACTCAGTGAAAGAAGAGAAAATAGAAGAGAGAAAAAATGTTCAGAGATGCCAGAGGAAAAGCAGAAGCACAATGTTAAAGAAGTCAAAGGAGAGAGATTTATTTGGAAAGGGAGGGAAACTGTCAAATGCTGGAGAGGGTGGAAGGAGGAAGGACTAATAAAGGGCCCTTATCTTTAGACAGTGAAAGTCAATGGTATTAAAGTCTAGGAAGAATGAGGTTCAGTTCTCTATGCTGAAAAGCCAGTGACTACGTAGATCATCTCTTAGAAATACAGAAATTGACATCTTTGAATTGAAGTGCAAGCAAAAACGTTACTAGGATGGCTAGGAGAGGAGTCACCATTCTTGGATGTACTTGGCTGGCCTTTAAAGATCATCAAGACCAGTGGTTTTTGATCTGTGCACCAAACTCTGAAATAGAAAATAGTGTAGGGACTTTGGTCGAAGTGTTGGTGAGATCCCCCCCACCCCAGCTCTGCAGAACATAGCTTAAAGTCTAAGCATAAAGTGCAACCCTTTGCTCACTCAGGAGTCTCTGGGTGGTAGAAACGGTTAACGCTTAACGCACTTGGCTGCTAACTAAAAAGACTGGCAGTTCAAGTCTACCCAGAGGTACCTCAGAAGAAAGGCCTGGTGATCTAAAACCCACCCTACTACCCAAAAACCAGCCACTGAAAATTCTACGAAACACAGTTCTACTCTGACACACATGGGGTTGCCATGAGTTAGAACTGACTCAGTGGCAAAATGGTTTTGTCCATTCAGAAAAAAACGGATGCCTGAAGAGGCACAGGTTTTTCCAGTCATGAAAAGAGCCCATCAGCACATCAGATGTGGACTCTAGACCTAGTTGGGCCCTACCTAGGTCAGTGACACTGTGGAAAGCATTTTCCCTTTCTGGACCTCAGTTTTCCCATCTGTCAAGGGAAGGAGCTAACCTTTTTATTCCCTGATAGGGCTGACATTCTGTGACCCAAAAGCTCTCTGTACAGGTAGTGCTTTACATTCCTCCTCAAGGTTTGCACTCCCCCAGCTCTTCATACGGTCCTTACTACAACCCTGAGAGGTCACCCAATTATCAACCCGTGAGGCTCGATGACTTTGCTGAAAGTCACACAGCAAATCAGTGAGAAAGTGCACTTGGCCCGACCCATGGGCATTCGAGTCTTAGCCTTCTATCTCACCCTGCACTGTGTCCATTTAGTCAGAGAAAGTTCAATGAGATTTCTAGAGGTTTAAAAAAGACAATTAGAGATTAAACGTATTATTGCTCTCTAAACTGTAAGCTGTCTTGTTTTGTAGCTTTCTAACATGATCAAAGTAATTTGTCTGGCCTTTGGGACTTTGTCAGGCTTTGCCAGGATATATCAACACCAGGCTACTAGTTTGTATTCTAGAAAGAGAGTCAATTGCTTTCGGTTTTGACAAGATTACAACAGGGTTCTTGACAACCAAAACAGAATGAAGGCAGCAAGCTAAGATGGCATACTGGGGGGAACGAGCTAGAAGGGGCCGGCTGGAGCTGATGTGGGGCAGTTATGGCTGAGAAGATGCAGGAAGTGCCCGGGGGACTGGCTGGGAAGGGAGATGGTGGTGTTCCTAGAGCAAGCAGACTCAGATCCTCTTTCTATCTATAAAGACTGGCTGAATGAGTAATTATTATTCATTATACCTGTTGCCGTCAGGTCGATTCTGACTCATAGCGACCCTATAGGACAGAGTAGAACTGCCCCATAGGGCTTCCACGGCTGTAACCTTTACAGAAGCAGACTGCCACATCTTTCTCCCGTGGAGCAGTGGGTTCAAACAGCCAACCTTTTAGTTAGCAGTCGAGTGCTTTAACCACTGCACCACCAGGGCTCCTTATTATTCATTATAGCACTTTGGAATTTATAAAGCATCTTCACATCTAACATCTCACTGGATTATCATAATGGTACTATGAGGTAAAATACTGGGTTACTAGCATCATCTCTTTTAGAAAGATAAGATAAACTGAGATTTAGAGAGGTAAAAAGGATTGCCTAAAATAACATGACTAATAAAAGACACAGCTGGAATTTAAACCTAGATCTATTCCAAATGGTCACTCTATGCCCTGTATCACACTGTCTCCCAGGTCACCACAGATGAAAAGACCTGGGAGTGAAAAGGAGGGAAAGTTGGCAGACTGCCCCCGTACCCACCCCACACTAAGGATTTCCTTATCTCCTGTCCTAAATTACCCTGGGTGGTCAGAATCAGGCCACGGGCCATATGATTAAATCCTGATGTGCAGTTAATAACATGAAGGCACAGATTTGGGACTGCAGTTCACTTTCACCCATTATTTCAAATAAGTAGGGAAATGAGGTCTATATACAAATCACTATAGTTTAAGGCAGTATATATATGAGCTTACGAATTGGACAAGCTCTAAGGCAGGATTTCTTAACCTTGCTGCCACAGACGTTTTGGAGCGGATGATTCTTTGTTGTGAAGGGGCTGTCTTGTACACTGCAGGATGTTTACCAGCATCCTTGCCAGTACCTTTCCTCCACACCAGTGTGACAACCAAAACCGTCTCCAGATGTTGCCAAATGTCCTCTGGGGAGCAGAAGTGCCCCCAGTTGAAAAGCAAGGTTACATAGGTTTAGGGCAAAGGTCGGTCAATGGAGGTTGTGGGTGCTGAGAAAAAATTTCATAGAAGAGGTGGAATGTCAACTATGCCTTGAAAAATAGATCAAATTTCTGTAGGTGGGGATGGGAGAATAAAAGAAGGAACTCTAGGAAGGGAAGATAAGTTAAATAAAACAAGGAGATGAGAAAACACAAGGTCTGCGAGAAAATGTTCCAGTTTGGCAAGAGCAGAGGGTTCCTGTTAGAAGATAAGGCTAAAAATGCCAGTTGGAGCTAGGACATAGATGGGTATTCATCAACTAATATTTACAAGCTATACACACATAAGGAGATGGCCAACAATACAAAATATAACATAGTAATATTTAATAGTATACAAGTTAAGCCAGTGGTAGTTCCATGTATTCCACCTCCCCCATAAAGACAGAATGTCTTAAGAATTATGTCTTACATTGTATCGAGACTTTGGAACATAGAGTAATCTGAAGCGCAGAACCAGGACAGAAGTGGGAGAAATAACTAAGGACTCGGAGGGTCAGGAATTTTTCCAAAGGAGGTGAGAATGAAGCTGGGCCTTGAACGGATATGTTTTGGATAGCTGGAAGGGAGGAGAGAACATTCCAGGTGAGGATATCAGGGTTGGGGAAGGGGAAAATGTACACGTTATATCCTAGAGACACCAAGAAGAACAATGTTGCCAGAAAAGGAGGTAAAGCTGCAGAAGTAGGCTCAGTAAGAAATCGAAGCACTTGAATTAGACTTTCCTGTGTGGACAAATACTGAGGGTTTTCGAGGAGCAGCAGCATTACATGGGTTAACTTTTTTAGTTGTTTAAAACTTGATCCTCTTGTCTAGAAGTTATCTTAGCTGCACATTAGAAAGACCTAGGGAGCTTTGAAGAATATCAGTACCCAATCCTCAATCCTAAAGATTCAACTCAGTAGGGCTAGGGCGGGGTCTGGGTATTGTTCCTAAAGCTCTATGGGTGAGTCTTACATGCAGCTAGGGTATAGTAACACCCTCATCCTCAGGTGAGAAAACACGGGCCCAGAAAATTTAAGTGATTTGCCTAAATTCACACAGCCACCTGGGTGTGGGGCTGGGACAAGCATCTGGACTCCTAGTCCAGGCTCTGAAAGCTATCCCAGAGCACTGGGCTAAATTCCATATTTCAGTCACTTATCTGATGACTTAGCTTTTAAGTTTTGCTAAGGTTAAAGCCTGAATTAATCTAATCATAAAACTACTGACTTATGCATCCTCTCAAATGTCTAGGGTAATGGATGTTGGTTTCATTCCTGTCTCCTGAGGGCCCTCAGGAAAGCAAAGGGTCTCAGGAGACTCCCCAGAAAGCCAGATAAACAAGCCAAAGCACCCAACTCCATGGACAAAACAATGACTTTTTAAAAAACAGTTCAGTGAGATTTTTCACTATATAAAGGAAAGCTTAGGTTCCTCTTCACCAGAAGAAATACTTTCAGAGATGCTATCCCCAATATCTATATAAGCAAAGGTGGGGGAAAAAAGTCATCGAAGACAGCTGCTGAGGCATGCTCGAAGATGCCCATTTAACAGGAAACGCCCCGTCTTCAGCCCTGGATAAGGGTCATTCATACATCTTGCGTTTCCTGAAAGGAAAAGCGGGTGGGAACACCCTTGTACGTTAGGCCCACCTTCCTGTTGTGTCACTCCTGGATTCTGGCAGCAGGTGGTAAGCGATGTTTGCAGAGACTGCCAACCTGGGAATCTGAGCCTGCCCTACATAGTCATTCTATTCACCCAGCGTACTGGTACAGATAATCACTAGAGCAAAGAAACTCCCATCTAGGGGCCTTATTTATCCCAGAGATCCATCAACCAGCCAAGGTTCTAACTAAAGTAACTCTAGGAGCAGAAACATTACCCTCTGCTTTCCACTCCTCAGGGGCGTGGCTCAGGAAACTAGGAAAGCTACTGCTGGCCAGGCCCCGGTAAGTACTTTTGGGATGGGCTCTGGTACCAGCCAGTTATAAGCCATGAGTCCCTGAAAACAGTTTGTTCTTTAAAACAGGCTAAATGTAGATAAAAGAGAAACAAGAGCCCTAAAATGCAGTACCTGTACTAGCCAAATTTATTAAGCACTTACTCTATGCCAGGACCATGATAAACACTTTATCTATGCATTATTTCATCTAATTTTCCAACACTATTATACATTATTATCCTCCTCGCTTTACAGATGAAGAAACTGAGGCTTAGAAAGGTCTGTAACCCGCTGAAGGTCACACAACTAGCAAGGATTTGAACATGAGTAGTCTGCATCCTAGGCTCTGGCAGGTGTCTATAAACAACTTTTCCCCCTTGATGCCAACTTATCAGTAGTTCATCCACTTATTTTCTCAGGTTTGGCTACTGGACTTAATAATTAAAGAGTTTTGAAAACTGCAAAGCCCCATATGAAGTTTAGATATTATTGTTAGTTTTTTAATTAATACGAGAGATCTTCTCTGGGGGTATTTGAAAAGCAATCTATCCTGTGGACTATCTAATCACCCAAAGTCACGTTTTAGTCAACAGCCTGGTTAAAACCATATCCAAAACAATGGTTTAAAAGAAGCAATATTTTCAGGAGTTGAAGAATGGCAGAAGGGGTCCTGCCTCCAGAGACTGT
Source organism: Loxodonta africana (assembly GCF_030014295.1). NCBI lineage: Eukaryota > Metazoa > Chordata > Mammalia > Proboscidea > Elephantidae > Loxodonta > Loxodonta africana. The sequence goes on from NC_087365.1 coordinate 35,931,002, forward strand.
GGGGATAAAGAAACAATAGCCTGGTTCTTCTTTCTCTCCCGAGTACTACCGTTTCATGTACAATGACTTCAAGAGCTAAGAGTTCATGATTTTGAAAAGCATTCAACTTTTACCCATGAATTGAAAGTTCAAACTTAAAAATGTAGAAGAATTATAAGGATAAAACTGTTATTTTTAATAACTGTGTCTGTTTTGAAAGCAAACGGTATTTCTGGACCAATTACAACATGACAATTACCAATTAAAGGAAAAACTGACAGGACTGCTAACCTTAAATTATCATTAGAAATGGAAGGCATCTTCATATTGTTTTCATGAGCTACATACAATTTTCCTTACCCTTCCTTGGGCTTAAGAGCTTTTAGGCCGTGACACTTTTAGGCCCCCAAAATTACAGCTATTATCCCAAAACCTGAAACAGCATCATCTTTTAAAAGATACTATAAAACTTAAACAAACAAAAAAATCTTAAAATAATAAGTAGAAAATCAAATATGGACAGTGGCTTTATCAGAAGTTTATACTTGGATCAACTGAGAAATCCAAACTGTAGACTGTGGGCATTTCTAGGTGGTAAGGGGATTATGGCCAAATGACACAGCCAAAGTCTGGGGGGAAGCCACCTCTCTACTTAGGAAATTAACCTTTATTTCCTACATAAAACCTTGAGGAAGATAAAGACAGCACCTCCACACAAAAAGCTTGGGGAGAACCCCTGCTCCATGCTATATACATTCTTCGCCAGATTTAATATCATACCCTGTTTGGTACTGTGATTAGTGTTTACATAGAATTCAACTCAGAATGCAGAGAAGTCAGATTTCCTCCAAAGTACACACAATTTGGCCATCAAAAATAGGACTGATAATTTGTCAAACTCCGTCAGGCATTATGGCAGACATCACAGAATTTTTAAACAACTGGATTTTTCCTCTCACTGAAGAGATAAGATCAAAAAACTAATTTGTTGTTGCTGTTAGTTGCCCTCGAGTCAACTCCAACTCCTGGTGACCATCTGTAAAAAGGAATGAAAAGTTACCCAGTGCTGTGCCGCCTCCACGATCGTTGGTATGTTCGAGTCCATTACTGTGGCTACTGCGTCGGCTGATTTCATTGAGGGTTTGTTTTCACTGATCCTCTACCAAACATGATGTCCTTTTCCAGCAACTGGATAATACCACCCTGTTATGAATTAAATAGTGTCCCCAAAAATATGTGTTGAATTCCTGATCCTTCTACTTATCGACATGATCCTGTTTGCAAATAGGGTTTTTCTTTGTTACACTAATGAGGTCATACCACTGTAGAGTAGGTCATACACCTACTCACTTCTGAGTTATAATAAGACCAGAACAGACACAGAGACACACACAGGGCGAGGACAGACGGCAAAGAACACCTGCAACTGAGAGGCTTACAGAGGGAATCAACATGACTGAGACCCTATTTGGACTTCAGGCCTCCAGAACTGTGAGAAAATAAATTTGTTACTTAAAGCTACCCATTTGTGGTGTTCGTGTCACAGTAAGCACTAAGGAATTAAAACATATTCCATTTTTGTATGGCATTTAAAATATTCTATATCTCAGTTAATCTCACATTAATGGGAACAATTAATGGCAAAATTGTATAGTAGTCATTATAAATAAAATAGAACTAGCACTGTGATTAGAAAAAAAAAATTCATTTACCAAAGCACTGAAACCTGGTAAATACTCAGGCTCAATCTAGGTTAAGTTTTTGTTCACTATTTTCGAGGTGAGGGGCTTTCAGAATAGATGACTTGCCCAGCTCTGTAGTAAACCTAAAATGCTATCAACCTTTAGACATAAAAGTCCTGCTTGATGAACCCCTTTCTTTCATCAGCCCTATCGTGATGCTTGCAAATTTTTCTTCGAGAATTTCCCATTTAGCCTTTCCATTTCTTTCTGACTGCCCTCACTTCTTGCCTGGTTTTGCTCATTCATTCATCATTTATACGAGTCGGAAGCAGCTCCACAGCAATGGGTTTGGTTTTAATTATTATCTGACAATCACAGAGCTAGTTCCTGGTCGCTTCTCTCAGGAAGCTAACATGATACTAAGTAGAGTTGTTATCTGCCCATCTTGATCACCAGATTACAAATTTTTGCAGACTTGGTATTTCCAGAACCTAGCAACATCTGGCACATAGCAGGCACTCTTAAAATGTTTGTTGTATGACACTAGATTACTTTAACAAGCTCTTTTTTAAATTCATACATATTTAAGTATGTATCTTCAAAAAGATAAGGGCTTTTTTCTTTTTAAAATACAAAAGCAAATGTGCACAATGCAAAAATAATACAGAAAGGTATAAAGTAAATGAACTCCCCAACCCACCAAACTCCACTCCTAGAAGTGACCACTGTCACAGTTTGGTGTGTATCTTTTTTTTTTTTTTTAATAATTTTTATTGTGCTTTAAGTTAAAGTTTACAAATCAAGTGAGTCTCTCACACTAAAACCCATATACACCTTGCTACACACTCCCAATTACTCTTCCCCTAATGAGACAGCCCACTCCCTCCCTCCACTCTCTCTTTTCATGTCCATTTCACCAGCTTCTAACCCCTTTCACCCTCTCATCTCCCCTCCAGGCAGGAGATGCCAACATAGTCTCAAGTGTCCACCTGATCCAACAAGCTAACTCCTCACCAGCATCCCTCTCCAACCCATTGTCCAGTCCAATCCATGTCTAAAGAGTTGGCTTCGGGAATGATTCCTGTCCTGGGCCAACAGAAGGTCTGGGGGCCATGACCACCGGGGTCCTTCCAGTCTCAGTCAGACCATTAAGTCTGATCTTTTTATGAGAATTTGGGGTCTGCATCCCACTGCTCTCCTGCTTCCTCAGGGGTTCTCTGTTGTGTTCCCTGTCAGGGCAGTCATTGGTTGTAGCTGGGCACCAGCTAGTTCTTCTGGTCTCAGGATGATGTAGTCTCTGGTTCATGTAGCCCTTTCTGTCTCTTGGGCTTATAATTACCTTGTGTCCTTGGTGTTCATGGTGGGTTGAGACCAATTGATGCACCTTAGATGGCCACTTGTTAGTGTTTAAGACCCCAGATGCCACTCTTCAAAGTGGGATGCAGAATGTTTTCTTAATAGATTTTATTATGCCAATTGACTTAGATGTCCCCTGAAACCAAGGTCCCCAGACACCTGCCCCTGCTACGCTGGCCTTCGAAGCATTCAGTTTATTCAGGAAACTTCTTTGCTTTTGGTAGTTTGGTGTGTATCTTTCCAGAACTTTTCTGTTAGTAGACAACGACAACACACACACGTAGAGTTTTTTAGAACAACTTCTTAGAGAGTTTCTGCTTCTACCTTCTCAACCATCTAATCCAGGGGTTCTCAAAGGGTGGTCCCTGGACCAGTAGCATCAGCATCACCTGGGACTTGTTATAAATACAAATTCTTGGGGCCCATCCCAGATCTACTGAATCAGAAACTGGAGCTGGGACCCAGCAACCCATTGATTCTGATGCATGCTCAAGTTTGAAAACCATTGCTCTAATCTAATAAAGCCACCTTGGTCAAGCCAGTTTCTTTCCTTTTTTTTTTTTTTAACTGCCCCCTGAACATGCCAGGCACAGATATCTTGGCTCAGTTTTATCACCTCTGCTTTAAAATGTTTTCCTTGTCCTTAAGATTAATTCTGACCCTACCAACTGGTCAAAGCCCAGAGAGATTTAACTCTTCCTCAAAGTGCTCTCTCACTATCACAGCTCGTACTGATCTCTCGTCCTCCTCCTCCAACTCCTATGGCGCATTTAGTCTCACACAATAAGCAAATAGTTATATGCTGTTTTATAGCATTTAATGTTAGAGAACAATTCTTTACTCTTCCTCAATAGACCATAAATTCTATGAGGACATGAATCATATTCTTTTTAATCTCTTCTCCCAACTCTGTTCTAAGCTCATAAGTGGAATTTTAATAAAGGGTTTCTGATTAATATTTTTAAGGATGAATTCAAGGGCTATACTGAGAGAAGTACTAATAAACCTTTAGTGGATAAAAAGTCTAGAATTTCAAACTATGGTCCCAATTCTGTGACCCTGTACAAGGTCACTTCTCAGGATGAGGTCTGTAAAAATCAAAAGCTTGGAATTTTATAAAAAACTAGATGCTTCCTTTCAGCTTGAACACTACATGACTTTATTCAATGTTCTATGTTGGAATATCTTGTATTATATTCTCATACTGCTTTGCCTTTAACACTACCTGGCAATTTTTCGAGTTTAATTGAGTTACGGTTAGATACAGTGTTTCCCAGTTAGCTAGTATGCTCTTTCAACAGGAACCGCATTTTATTCAACTGTAAATCCTCCACCATACACAGCACCAGGCCTTACGCGTAACAATTCAATACATCTGCAAGAAATTATTTGGAAAAACTCTTTGGGAAGCTTCATTTATATAAAGGACCTATGGATTATACAGGTCTAGTGCTTCCCAAGAGGTTCTTCTGAATATTTATTATTAGAAATATTATGTAATGAAATATGGTTAAAAAAAATTGTAATTACTCTGATAATACCAGAAACAGTCAGCAACACAAGGCAAAAGAATGTAAGAATGAATCACCTACTTAGGGCTAGAATGCAGCATGCCTCAGGCTACCCTAGTACAACTTGCAAATAAAAGCTGCCGTGTTAGTCATCTAGTGCTGCTATAACAGAAATACCACAAGTGGATGGCTTTAAGAATGAGAAATTTATTTCTTCAAAAGTACAAATTCAGGACACCAGCTCCAGGGGAAGGCTCTCTCTCTCTGTCGGCCTTCTCATCGGTCTTCCCCAGGGCTAGGAGCTTCTCTGTGCAGGGACTCCGGATCCAAAAAAGGGGCTCTGCTCCCAACACTGCCTTCTTGGTGGTATGAGGTTCCCCCTCGCTGCTTGGTTCCCCTTCCTTTTTATCTCTTGAGAGATAAAAGGTGGTGCAGGCCACACCCTGGGGAAACTCCCTTTATATTGGATCAGGGATGTGACCTGGGTAAGGGTGTTACAACCCCACCCAATCCTCTTTAACATAAAATTATACTCACAAAATGGAGAACAACCACAATACTGGGAATCACGGCCTAACCAAGCTGACACATATTTTTAGGGAACACAATTCAATCCACGACAAATGTCTCGTACACTGAAGCAGCACATACCAACTCCGCTATTGGGGATAAACAAACTTTTTGAAGCAGGGCCCTTTTCTACAAATGTTCAGAAACAAGGAGGAGGCCTTTGAATAGCAGCGATGAACAGGAGTTGAACCTAAACCACACCAATATCAAACCAAAACCAAATCCATTGCCGGTTGCTAACAGTTTAGAAAGACCTGGCGATCTGCTTCCATAAAGATTACAGTTGAGAAAATCCTATGGGGCGGTTCTATTGCCACATGGGGTTGCTGAGTCAGCATCGACTAGAAGGCACCTAACAAAAGGCACATGGGGCTACAAAGATGGCCATTACCTCATGGGGCTAAAAGTCTCTACCCTGTTGTTTGTATGTATGTATGCATGTGTGGGTGGGTGGGTGTAAATATGTAATTCTTAGAGAACCAAACCATCGAGTCGATTTCCACTCATAACAACCCTAGAGGACACAGTAGGACTGCCTCTTGGGTTTCCAAGGAGTGGCTGATGGATTTGAACTGCCAACCTTTTGGTTAGCACCTGAGCTCTTAACCACTACATCATCAGGGCTCCTCTTAAAGAGAACAGGTCCTGATACATCTGATAAATGCTACAACAGAGGAATAAAGTACCCTGCACAAATAAGAATGACTGATTCTTATTGGGAAAATCAAGCAGGTAAGTCAGAGAGAAGGTGGTAATTTAGTGGAGCACGTGAAATATGGAGGAGAATTTGCTAAAGGAGAAGGCTTGAGGATTTCGCTGCTGAAAAAAAGACAATGTTTGAGCTAGCTCTTTTGGGGCAAAAACATTCATAGATTCTAACAGCTGCTCATTTGGGACTTTAAATCATGGGACGCTTCTTATCTTCAGCACTTCTTTGTCAATGTTCTCCTCCTCCTTTTGCTTAAATACTGGTATGTTCAAGCCCAGAATTGAAGCAAAGCCAGAAAGCTCCAGAATAAGGTGAGTGGTGGCCAAATCTGCTCTGTCACCCCCAAGTCCAGCCAGCCCAGCTAGCCCAGTCCTGTTCTTCTGGCTGCCACAAAACCAAGGCTAATTACGTCCTCTGAGGGGCCAGGCTTGGGGGTGGGGGGAGAATCTGGATGCAGGCAGACAACACTTACTTAGCTCTGTTCTGCCAGTAAGCCACCAGAAAGAGCTTGTCTCCTCGGCTGAGGCTTACAGTCTACCTGTGACAGGGAGGCCAGCTCTGCGGGCAAAAGGCTGCATGAAATCGAAGGGTGTTAACAATGGATTGGGGATAGCTGAGGTATTAAGATGATCTTAATAAAATGCTTAGCAAGATCCCTGGCACACAGCAAGGGTTTGATAAAAACATTAGTTCTTATTAATACCATCCCTACTACTATTATTATTACAGTAATGCCATAACTGGACTATAACAACAAGAAAATACTGTTTTCGCAGTCCACTTTTATAACGTTTGAGAAGCAACTCCAGAGATGACAAGTGTGAGTTATTTCAGATTTTTTAAAAGGTACGAGATGAAACTCTAACTGCACTGGCCTGAAGACCCTGCATTCAAGGGTCGGCTCTGTCACTTGTCAGCCGCGTGACCTTGGGCACGGCACTTCACCTCTCGGTGCCTCAGTTTCCTCAACTGCAAAGTAAGGCTAAGAAGCCCCCGTCTCCCAGCGTTGCCGTGGGGTCCCGTCAGAGGGTGCTCTTTGCTGCTTTGGGACCACAAGGGTGCAAGGCACGCTCACGGCCTATCTTCCAAGCCCTCCGGCCCCGGGGCGGGCGGAGTGGATAAAAGCCCGGTCCCGAGGCCCACCGAGCTCTGTCGCGCGCAGGGCAGGCGCGGGAAACAGGAGGCGCCTGCCGTGGGTCCCTGCAACCAAGGGGTGCCGGGCGCCCGAAGGGTCGACACCCGCCTCCCGCACACCCTGGACGGCGGGTTCAGCGCGGGACGCCGGAGCCGGGGCAAGGGGAGCGACCTCGGCCGGGCTGACCAGGTCCGGCGGGAGGCGTGGGAACCTCTGGGGGTACCCGGAGGCCGGCCGCACGGGCACCCCGGCCACTGACGCGCCGCGGAGATGCAGTGGGGAGCAAGGAGGAAAAGGGAACGAAGCCCCCGCATGCAGCGCCGCGCGCCCCCCACGGGCGGAGCTGAGGTGCTCACTCACCTGAGACGCAGGCAACCGCCGTCAGTGCAGCAACAGAGGCCACAAATAGAGGGGCGGGGGAGGCTCTGCGGCCGCGCAGGCGCATTGAGGATGTTGCGCCGCGCATGCGCTCTGCGCCCGCTCGCTCGAGAACTACCGGTAAAATGGTGGCCGAGCCGGGAGGGGCCAGCGGCGCCATTTTGGGTGTAGTTTTTCTTGCTGCAGAACCTCCGGAGAAGGATCTCTAACTAAAGCTGCCGAGAGGGGGCGTTGAGTGCCCCACGGCTTCCTCCCGGTTCCCTGAGTTACATCCTTAAGACGACCCTGAAAACCTTTCGGAAACCCTCGTGGCTTAATGGTTAAGAGCTACGGCTGCTAACTATGTGGTCAGCAGCTCGTAGTCCATCAGGCGCTCCTAGGGAAACCCTTGAGGCAGCTCTACCCTGTCCTGTAAGGTCGCTATGAGTCGGAATCGACTCCACGGCAATGGGTTGGGTTGGTTTTTGGTAGAACCCTTCAGGGCATACCATTCTCAAATACGCCCAGAGACGGTCAGCGTTTAGCATGTGGAAAGTAATTAATTTTTACCCAATGAACACAACAACTTAACAACCAGAACCTAAGACTCAGGTCTTCTAATTACCAGTTCTCCATTAAATCATCTATTACAGCTGTCAGCCACACCAAGTACTTTAGAGTGTAACATGTGAAATGGCATTTTTTTTTTTTCCAGAATGACTGCACACGTTAAGTTTCAACACACAACAACTTAAATAACACCAAAATGCACAGGACATAATCACTGCTCCTAAGGAGTTTTTTAGTTAGCCTAGTATTACTGATTAAGGAGACCTGGTGATGCTGTGGAAACCCAGGTGCTGTAGTGGTTAAGTGCTACGCTGCTAACCAACCGGTCAGCAGTTCGAATCTACCAGGCGCTCCTTGGAAGCTCTGTGCGGCAGTTCTACTCTGTCCTAAAGGGTCACTATGCGTCTGAATCAACTGGACAGCAATGGGTTTGGGTTTGGTTTGGTGATTTTAGAGCCCTAGTGGTACAGTGGTTACCAGCACCTTGTCAGCACTTGAAATCCATCAGCCACTACTTGGAAACCCTGTGGGGCAGTTCTCTGCCCTACAGGGTCAACTATGAGTTAGTATCAATGGGACTACAACAGGTTTGGTTGTTTTTTGGTGGTGGAGTGGCTAAGTGCACGCTGCTAACCAAAAGTAAAAAGGTAAGAAAATACATCAGTTCAAATCTACCCGCCACTCCTTGGAAACCCTACGTAGTAGTTCCACCACTCTGTCCCTATAGGGTCGCTATGAGCTGAAATCCACTTGACAGCAATACATTTTATTGCTGATTAAAAGGTTTTTTTTTTTTTTTTTAGGGTTGCTATGAGTCAGAATCAGCTCAACAACTGGTTCTTTTTTTTTTTTTTTAATTGTACTTTAGGTCAAAGTCTACAGCTCAAGTTCATCTCTCATACAAAATTTTATACACACATTGTCACTGACACTAGTTGCAATCCCTACATATGACAGCACACTCCCACTTTCCACCCGGGGTTTCCCAGTATCCTTCCAACCAGCTCCTGCGCCTTCCTGTCTTCTCATCCTGCCTCCGGAGAGGAGCTGCCAATTTGGTTTCCTGCATCTGCTAAAACTAAGAAGCATGCTCTTCGTGAGTATTATTATTTTTTTTTACAGTCCTGTCTAATCTTTGAAGAGTGGTCTTCGGGAATGGTTTTAGTTCTGGGTTAACGTAGTGTCCAGGGACCATGGCTTCGGGGGTTCACCCAATCTGTCAGACCATTAAGTCTGGTCTTTTTATGTGAGTCTAAATTCTGTTCCACACTTTCCTCCCACTCTGTTGGGGGGTCACTGGTGGTAGCTAGGCACCATCTAGTTCTTCTAGTCTCAGGCTGGTTGATGTGGCCCTTTTGTCTCTTGGGCTAGTATTTTCCTTGTGTCTTTGGTGTTCTTCATTCTCCTTTGTTCCAAGTGGGTTAGGACCAAATGATGCATATTAGATGGCTGCTTGTAAGCTTTTAAGACCCCAGACGCCACTCACCAAAGTGGGTTGCAGAACATTTTGATTAGAAGATATTCTCTTAACTGAAGTAGGCCAAATGGAACAAATATTACCAAACATCTAAAAGGCAGTAACTGTATACAACTTAAAAAAAAAAAAAAAAAAAAACTTTTGTGTTTTCAGTGACAGTTCACACAGAAAATTAAGTTCCCATTTAACAATTACTACACAAAATGTTCAGGGACACAGGTTGTATTTTCCACAATGTTTTAACATTCTCATTAATTCCATTCTGGATGTTTGGCTTCCAATAATCTCATTTCTCTCTCCTCTTACCCTTTCATCTTTCCTTTAATCGTTACCATTTCATCTCATATAGATGATTTTTTAAAGGTGTGCAGTACTCTCGTAAAATTATTTCATGAGGCAATCTGTTACTTAGCTAAAAGGTGACCTCAAGGGCTAGCTTCGGTTCTAGGTTTAGGAAGCATCTCAGGGTGATAGTCTCAAAGTCCTCTAGCCTCACCTGGTCAAGTCTGGACTTTTTGAGAATTTGAGTTCTGTTCCACATATTTCTCCCCTTTTATCAGGATCCATCTATTGTGGTAGCCGGGTACCATCTGCTACTTCTGGTCTCAAGGCAGATGTGTTATTTATCTTTGTAGGCTCAACCTCAAGCAGAATTCCTGAACCAAATTTGGGGAGAGGGAAAAACTAGCATTAATTGAACACAACCCCTTATTACATGACTTAAGTTCATTCACTAGCTGTATGTTGTTGGCTAGGTTATTAAGTCTCTCCATGCCCCAGTTCCTCATCCATAAGGAGAAAACAAAACAAAACTTATCTCCTAAGGTTGTAGTAAGAACTAAGCAAGAGTATGCACGTACAACACTTATAGCTTAGTAAGTATTGTTATTTTTCTATGCTTCATCCTGCTTAGCTGTTGAGGACACAAAAGCAAAAACACACTTCTTATTCTTGAGTTTGAATAAATTCTTATAATTCAATATGATATAATAAATAAACTGGAGAAAGGTACAACCACCTTTGGAGAGAATCAATCCCCATTTCACAGACAAGGAATTTGAGAATAAGAGATAAAGATTCACTCCAAAATCTACATGCATTCCCTTATACCACTCTGTTTCCAAGAGTAGGCAATTAACACTACTCCTTTGATTCTTAAATGCTGACTTTTCTTAGGGCCATCCAAAGTTTCCTCTCTTGTACTATTCTCTGGACAATCTCATTCAGGCTTCAATAACTAGACATTCGTAACTTCAAAGTTTTGATCTCTAGTCCACATTTTCTACCCAGCTTTCCACCTATATATCTAAGTCTAGTTGACTTCTGGAAACCTTAGTGGCATAGTCGTTAAGAGTTTGTCTGCTAACCAAAAGGCTGGCAGTTTGAATCCACTTGGTGCTCCTTGGAAACCCTATGGGTAGTTCTCTGTCCTACAGGGTCACTGTGAGTCGGAATCGACTCGTCAGCAATAGGTTAGTTGACTTCTAAACTACTGGCATTCCCATTTCATTAATTCGTTCATCATCCATTCAGTTGTTCCAGTCTTAGAAACACCCTCCCCCACCTGCCATCATATTGATACCACTGTTCAAAACTTACTACTATATTATTCAATCTAATCTTTATTTAACATCCCTGTGATATACGTTCTATCATTCTCCCAGTTTTATAGGTAAGAGGTAACTTTTCTTGGTCAGTTACTGAATGGCAGAGCTAGGCTTTTAACAAATATGTTACATGCCTACTATGTTCCAGGCACCATGAGCAATACAGGCAGTCCTTATTCATGCACTCCCAACACTTAGCATAAGCCATCATTTCTCACATAGGCTACTACAAAAGTCTTAACTGTTCTCCCACGTTCACACCTTGCTTGTTTCAATCTATTCTTCACACTGCCACTAGAATGATCTTTCAAAAATTAAGTTCTGATCATCTCTCCTCCTCTTAAAACCTTCTAATAATGTCTTGATTTGTTTTTCTCAGGTCACTCTTCCACTGGTGCTCTGCACTCCTGCTTTGCTTTTGTGTCCCAGAATGCTTCAGTCTCCCCCCTCTCCTCACGTCTTTCAAAATGTGTTCCTTTTGCCTGAAATACTTGTCCCATCTAGCTACTTCATCCTTCCCAAATCAGCTAAAACATCATTTCTAGAGTTTTCTCTTTTTGTTTCCTATGTTGCCACTAGACTATGAGCTACATAAGGGGAGGAGATCCTGCATTGTTTTTGTTCTTTGATCTCTCTCCAGTTCCTAAAACTGTACCTGTAGCCAGATCTCAGTAAATACATGCATGAAGCACCTTGAGTGCCCTGTAACAGAAAAGCTGCATAATGTCACTGACAAGATCCACAGCAATGTGTGGCAGTTTCATAGATGAATAAAGAAAATAAATGTAGGTTCATTGCATAGTGCCTGGGGTCTTATAAGCTTGCAAGCAGCTCTCCAAGGCACAATAATTAGTCTCTTTTCACTGGAACAACACAGGAGAGTCAGCAATAGGAGGAAGATATGGAATGTGTGGCTAACTGCCTCCACAAACAGCTATCTCCTCTGCCATGAGACCAGAAGAATTGGATGGTGCCATTATGAAACATTTTGATCAAAGATTCCATAGAATTCTGATCAAAAGGGGGTAAATGTAGAACAGAATTTACAATTTTAATGGACTCCAGACTTCCCGGAGCCATAAAGGATGGATGAACCCCTGAAACTACTACCCTGAGATAATCTTTAAAACTTAAACTAATAATATCCACCGGAGTCTTCTTAAAACCAAACACCACTTTAGCTTAATGAGTAAAAAATGTCTGCTTCAGCTTTTTGCTCTTTTAAGAACTACCTATATGGGATCAAACTGACAACAACTTGAAAGATTAGACGGGAACCTTACGGGCAGTGAATTTATGTTAGATGAGGGAGGAACAGTTCAGAAAAGGAGGGTGAGAATGGTTACACAACTCAGAACGTAACCAATGTCACTAAATGGTACATGTAGAAGCTGTTGAATTGGTGTGTGTTTTGCTGTGCATATATTCTCAACAACACAACAAAATAAATAAAATTAAAAGGAAAAAAAATGCATGTAGGTCAAAGCAAGGAGACATCATCTCTCACAAACTAGTGCTTGGACCAAGGTTTAAGACTTCAGATTTTGACCGGGTATTTTAAATGAAAGAAGTTGTGTCCCACAAGGGGGATCAGGGAACAAGAAACATTAACAATAAATTAGTTGGTGTTTTACTGGTAATTAATCCTGAGGACTGTCTGCACACTACTATTTACTTCAGCATCTTGGCAGAGAATTCTATTTTCTGCTAAACCTTCTTTGTGGCTTATTTTCTTATATACTCAAAATACTCATAAAGAAAACAGAAAGCTTTTTAATTATATGCAACTATTAACAAACACAGACAGCAATTAAAGAGAATTTAGCCCCCTCATGTCATGAGTCCAGGGTATAGCTTTCAACTCAATATTAAAAGCTAAACCCAACAGGCATCAGGGCATATAGAATAAGTGGTATTTCCTTCAATTTGGACATCTTGTAAAGTGATATACATAGCTCAATGCTGTAAACAATGCTCAGAACTTTTCTACCTAAAATCACCTTCAGAGCCACACAAGAAAACTGGTCTTGTGTCTTTACAGGCAGATCCCTACTTGGCCCTCAAAACGTTTCACTGGGCTTGGTCTTGAATGAACAGACTGTTTCAAAAACTGCAAAACATCTTCAGAGGTTGAAGATTTCTGACCATGAAGTAAGTTTTAAAAGAATGGGCCAATGGTTCTGAAGGCCATACTAAAAAAGAAGTTCCAAGCGTTTTGTACGTCAATGGAAATAGTGTCTAGGATTCCATGGAAAACTACCGTTGAGGGTAACGATGTTCTGTTGGATGCATAAATTCCAGCACTCTTAGAAAAAAATCAAAGTGCTTTACAGTCACCCTGTCACCTTCAAAGGCAACAGAGCCTCCAGATTATCAGTTAGAGATCACCAGCTCAGGCTGCCAGGCAGTCAGCACGTGCTGGACACTCTTCCCATTCCTGTCATCTTGACAGCCTTGCGGCAGAAAAGCTGCATAAAGTCACTGACAAGATCCAGTGCAATGCGTGGTAGGCGGATTTCGTAGCCGAAGCTTGAGCAGTTTTCGAGCTGGTGAGGGATCTACTCGTTGCATGCTTCTCTTCCCTGCAGAGGAAGGGAGTCAAAAAATAAAATTTCAAGTGAATTCATATAACATTTATTAAAAACTTACTGCACAGTCATGTGCCAGACAGTGAAGGACACTACCATGATAAATAAGTCTCTGTCCTCAAGGAGATGGAAAAGTAGGAAAGCCAGCCACAACTATAATAGATTGCAAAAAATAAGAAAATTCAGGTGTGTATGGAAAATATTCTGGTGAGGGAAAGCTACAGAGAAGCAATGTCAACGTCAACTGAGTTGAGTCTTGAAGAATAAAAAGACTTGGATTTGCCAAAACAACATGGTTCGTGGGCATTTAATTCTCAGCCCAGTGTGTTTCCGAAAAATTTATATCTGGAAATTTCCCATCAACTATGAGTACCTACAACATACTAGTTAGTGCGCGTGTGTGTGTGTGAGTACCTACAACATACTAGTGTGTGTGTATATGAGTACCTACAACATACCAGTTAGTGTGTGCGTGCGTGTGGCGGGGGGGGCGGGGGGGAAGGGATCACCTGATACAGTTGCTACCCTCTGGGACCATATGCTTTGAAGAGCAGTTTGTGACTGAAGGGCTAGCTAAACCCACAAAGCTATTCAAGCATCCCCTAAAGAGGCATGCTTACCAAGCTGTACTGACACCTTCTGGAGACACTGGGTACTTTCATCCATAAAGGCATGCAACTGCTTCGCCGATCCTTGCAGTTCATCCATCTACAGACAAAGATAGCTGTGAGCTTAAGGGCTCACCGGCTTCTTTGATATTTCTCAAATACGCCAGGCAAGCTCCTGCCTCAAGAGCTTTCCATTTGCAGTTCTTTCAAATTGGAATGCTTATGTCCAACATTTTCTGCTTGCTCCTCCGGATCCACACTCCACTCTTCTCCATCTCAGATCTACGCCCAGATCTGTATGACCCCAAGTCCTCTGGTTTCTGGTTGGGTTTGGTCAATAGGGAGCCCAAATGGGAGGGAGCTGAACATGGTCGGGGTATTTATTACCCAGGATTGCTCCTGGAAGGGTCCTCTTGAGTTGGCTGTGTCCCCCAATTGAAGGTCATGGCTCTTTCAAAGCACCTGACTATGTGACTTTCTCCCTCCAGATGCCACTGTAACTGCTCCTCCCACTGTTCCTTAGGGCCTAGAGGTAGTAATAGCTCAGCTGCCCTGAAGTCACAAATTCTTAAGGCTTCAAAACACTCACACACTTATAAGTTTTTTAAAAAAGTTGCCATCAAGTTGATTCTGACTCATGGCGACCCCATGCGTGCAGAGTAGAACTGTGGTGTATAGTATTTTCATGGCTGTCAACTTTTGGAAGCAGATCACCAGGTCTCCTCTTTTGCGGTACCTATACCCGTTACAGAAACCCCGGTGGTGTAGTGCTTAAGTGCTACGGCTGCTAACCAAAAGGTCGGCAGTTCAGATCCACCAGGCGCTCCTTGGAAATTCTATGGGGCAGTTCTACTCGGTCCTATAGGGTCGCTATGAGTTGGAATCGACTCGACGGCGGTGGGTTTGGGTTTGGGTTTATACCGGTTACACCAAACTCATTGCTGTTGAGTCAATTCTGACTCACAGCGACCCTATAGGACCGAGTAGAACTGCCCCATAGAGTTTGCAAGGAGCACCTGGTGGATTCAAACTGCCGACCTTTTGGTTAGCAACCGTAGCTCTTAACCACTATGCCACCAGGGTTTTCTGGGGTACCCACGGGTGGATTCAAACTTTGTAGTAGTGGCTGAGATCTTAGACATTTGCACAATACAGGGCACACTTTTATACATAGTCCCTCATAAATAAACTCTCCTCGAATTATCCTATTTCAAGTGCCATCTGCTCCCCACTGATACTTAGACTGATACAATACTACTGCCCCAAATGTCCTTATGGCTCACTCCCCCACTTCTTTCAAGTCTGTGTTAAAATGTCACCTTACAGAAGCCTTCAGTAACCACTCTGTAAACAGCAAGCTGATGCTCTCCCCGTCCTAGCTCCCCTACCCCGCTTTCTTAGCACTTACCACCATATGCTTACTTGTGATTTCTTATCGTCTTTTCGTATTTCCCTCAGGTGGAGTTGAATATACTTACCTCTCAATACACATATTCTCCAGGCCTCTTAGATTTCTAAGGACGACAAAGTGGCAAAGCCAAATAATTCAAACAAATAAACATGAGCTAACTCACCACCAACTCCATACAATCAAAGACCTTTTCTTGGTTCTGTAATATTTTCTGGTAGTCTGGTTTTGTATTCAGAACTTCACTCTGGGAAGACCCAAGATATGTTGTAGGTTCCACTTCAACTTCAATACCTTTGCCTTCAGCTGACCTTCTAAAAACAAAACAAAGAGCTATCGAGGAATTTATAAACATTTTCTGGGGAGGGCAGACCAAAGACAATCTTGGAAAAAACCTCCTATGAGGTTTTATTAACTTGAATCAATATTCATTCTACAGTAGGTATACCAACTCCTAGCCACCCTGTAGGACAGAGTAGAGCTGCCCCACAGGGTTTCTAAGGAGTGACTGACTGGTAGGTTTGAATTGCTCATCTTTTGGTTGGCAGCTGAACTCTTAACCACTGAGCCACCAGGGCTCCACTATAGGTATCGCCTCTCTTAAAAGGTTCTGAAATGATTGGCCAGTATTAATGTTTTTATACCACTGGACTCCTGAAAATCCTGGTCACTTGACGAGGTCACCTGAAATTCAGGCCAGATGACTCCACCTAGCAGTACGGTCCAGGTATAAAAAGGACTATATCTGGGGCAAAACGAAGCCAAGGCTTGATATCTTTAAGTCGGTGTCTATAATCTTTTTTCTTTTTAATTTTCATTGTGCTTTAAGTGAAAGTTTACAAATCAAGTCTCTCATACAAAAATTTATATGCACCTGGCCATATACTCCTAATTGCTCTCCCCTTAATGAGAGAGCTGGCTCCTTCCCTCCACTCTCTCTTTTTGTTTCCATTCCGCCAGCTTCTGACCCCCTCTGCCCTCTCATCTCCCCTCCAGACAGGAGATGCCAACATAGTCTCAAGTGTCTACTTGATCCAAGAAGCTCATCTTTTTGAAACCCATTGTCCAGTGCAATCCCTGTCTGAAGAGCCAGCTTTGGAAATGGTTGAAGTCTTGGGCTAAAAGAAGGTCTGGGGGCCATGACCACCAGGGTCCTTCAAGTCTCAGTCAGACCATTAAGTCTGGTCTTTTTATGAGAATTTGGGGTCTGCATCCCACTGCTCTCCTGCTCCCTCAGGGGTTCTCTGTTGCATTCCCTGTCAGGGCAGTCATTGGTTGTAGCCGGTTGTAGTTCTTCTGGTCTCAGGCTGATGTAGTCTCTGGTTTATGTGGCCCTTTCTATCTCTTGGGCTCATAATTACCTTGTATCCTTGGTGTTCTTCATTTGCCTTTGCTCCAGGTGGGTTGAGACCAACTGATGCATCTTAGATGGCCGCTTGCTAGCGTTTAAGACCCCAGACGCCACTCTTCCAAGTGGGATGCAGAATGTTTTCTTAATAGATTTTATTATGCCAATTGACTTAGATGTCCCCTGAAACCATGGTCCCCAAACCCCTGCCCCTGCTACACTGGCCATCAAAGCATTCAGTTTATTCAGGAAACTTCTTTGCTTTTGGTTTAGTCCAGTTGTGCTGACCTCTCCTATACTGTTGTCTTTCCTTTCATCTAAAGTAGTCCTTATCTTCTATCTAATTAGTGAATATCCCTCTCCCTCTCTCCCTACTCTTGTAACCATCAAAGAATATTTTCTTCTCTGTTTAAACTATTTCTTCAGTTCTTATAAAAGTGGTCTTATACAGTATTTATCCTTTTGCAACTGCCTAATTTCACTTAGCATAATGCCTTCCAGATTCCTCCAAGTTATGAAATGTTTCGCAGATTCATCACTGTTCTTTAACGATGCGTAGTATACCATCGTGTGAATATACCATAATTTATTTATCCATTCATCCATTGATGGGCACCTTGGTTGCTTCCATCTTTTTGCTATTGTAAACAGTGCTGCAATGAACACGGGTGTGCATATATCTGTTCATGTAAAGGTTCTTATTTCTCTAGCATATATTCCAAGGAGTGGGACTGCTGGGTTGTATGGTAGTTTTATTTCCAGCTTTTTAAGGAAGCGCCAAATCGATTTCCAAAATGGTTGTACCATTTTACATTCTCACCAGCAGTGTATAAGTGTTCCAGTCTCTCCACAACTTCTCCAAAATTTATTATTTGGTGTTTTTTGGATTAATGTCAGCCTTGTTGGAGTGAGATGGAATCTCATTGTAGTTTTGATTTGCATTTCTCTAATGGCTACCGTTCGTGAGCATTTCCTCATGTATCTGGTAGCTGCCTGAATGTCTTCTTTAGTGAAGGGCCTGTTCATATCTTTTGCCCATTTTTTAATTGGGTTATTTGTCTTTCTGTAGTTGAGTTTTTGCAATATCATGTAGATTTTAGAGATCAGGCGCTGACTGGAAATGTCATAGCTAAAAATTCTTTCCCAGTCTGTGGGTAATCTTTTCACTCTTTTGGTGAAGTCTTTGGATGAGCGTAGGTGTAGTGTCTATAATCTTTAACCAAAAAATAAAGCTGGCTAACACAACATTCAATGATGAAAAGACTAAGACCTTTCCCCTAAAAAGCAGGAACAAGACAAGGAAGCCCACTCTCACCACTGCTATTCAGTATTGGTCCTGGAAGTCTGTCTTAGTTATCTAGTGCTGCTGTAACAGAAATACCACAAGTAGATGGCTTTAACCAACAGAAATTTATTCTCTCACAGTCTAGGAGGCTAGAAGTGCAAATTCAGGGTGCCAGCTCCAGGGGAAAGCTTTCTTTCTCTGTTGGCTCTAGGAAAAGGTCTTGTCATCAATCTTTCCTTGGTCTAGGAGCTTCTCAGCACAGGGACTCCACGTCCAAAGGACACACTCCCCTCCTGGTTCTTCATTCTTGGTGGTAGGAAGTCCCTCTCCTGGCTGCTCATTTCTCTCTTTTATATCTCAAAAGAGATTGAGTCAAAATACAACCTAATCTTATAGATTGAGTCCTACCTCATTAACATAACTCTCTAACCCTACCTCATTAACATCATACAGGCTAGGATTTATAACCCTTAGGGAAATCATATCAGATGACAAAAAGGTGGACAACCACACAATACTGGGAAACATGGCCTAGCCAAGTTGCCTCACATTTTTGGGGGACACAATTTGATCCATGATAAAGTCCTAGCCGGAGCAATTTGGAAGAAAAAGAAATGAAAGACATCTAAATTGGGAAGGAAGAAGTAAAACTATTCCTTTTCACAGATGACATGATCCTATATATAAAAAACCACAAGAAACCTACCAGAGCTAATAGATGAATTCAGCAAAGTTGCAGGGTATAAGATTAACACACAAAAATCAGTTGGGTTTCTATACACCAGCAATGAGCAATCTGAAAAGGAAACTAAGAAAACAATTCCATGTACAATAGGATCTAAAAAAATAAAATACCTACGAATAAATTTAGCCAGGGAGGTGAAAGAAAGGCTTGTACACTGAAACTATAAAACACTGTTGAAAGAAATTAAAGAAGACCTAAATAAATGGACTGCCGTCAAATCTATTCCGACTCATAGCCTTATAGGGTCGCTATGAATCGGAATCGACTCGACGGCAGTGGGTTTTTTGGTTTAAATAAATGGAAAGACATTTTGTGTTAATGGACCGAAAGGCTTAATATTGAAATGACAATACTACCCAAAGCAATTTGATGCAATTCAATCCCTGTCAAAATTCCAATAGCCTTCTTTGCAAAAATGGAAACTACAATCAACAAATTTATATGGAATTGCAAGAGGCCCCAAATAATCAAAGCAACCTTGGAAAAGAAGAACAAAGTAGAAGGTCTCATACTTCCCGATTCAAAACTTACTACAAAGCTACAGTAATCAAAACAGTCTGGTACAGGTATGATGATGGACATATAGATCAATGGAATAGAACAGAGTCAAGAAATAAACCCATATATCTATAGTCAATTGATTTTCAACAAGGGTGATAAGTCTATTCAATGGGTAAATAGTCTCTTCAATAAATTGTGCTGGGACAACTGAATCTCCCCATACCAAAGAATGAAGCAAGATGCATACCTCACACCATATATGAAGATTAACTCAAAATGGATCAATGACCTTAATGAAAGAATGAAACCATAAAACTCTTTAAAAAAGCCAAACTCGTTCCTCTGAGTCTACTGTGACTCACAGCAACCCCATGTGCTTCTACAGGGTTTTCAACGGCTGATTTTTGGACAGCGGATCTCCAAGCCTTTCTTCCAAGGAGTGGACTCCAATCTGTCAGGTAGCAGCCAAGTTTGTTAACCGTCTGCACTCTTAGAACAAAACATAGGAGTAATGCTTCGGGACCTAGTTTTGACAAAGGATTCTTAGATATGAGGACAAAAGCACAAGCAACTAAAAACAAAACAGGTAAACTGAACTTCATAAAAATGAAAAGCTTTTATGTATCAAAGGACCTAATCAACAAAGTGAAGAGACTATTGAATGGGAGAAACTACTAGGGAACCGTACATGTGATAAGGGTTTAAATATGCAAAGTTTATAAAAAAATCCTACAACTAAACAACAAAAAGACAAACAACCTAATCAAAAAATGGGCTAAGGACTTGAATAGACATTTCACCAAAGATACACAAATAGTCAGCAAGCACATGAAAAGATGCTCAATGTCATTAGTCATTAGGGAAATGCAAATCGAAACTACTTTGAGATACTACACCACTTCACACCCACTAAGATGGCTATTATCAGAAAAATGAAAAATTGCAAGTTTTGCCAAGGATGTAGAAAAATCAGAACCCTTAACCACTGCTGCTAAGACTGTAAATGGTGCAGACACTGTGGAAAACATTTTGGCAGTTCATTAAAAAGTTGAACATAGAACTACCACCCGCACTATCCAGCAATTCCACTCCTAGGTATACACCCAAAAGACTTGAAAACAGGAACACAAACAGATACTTGAATACCAATATTCACTGCAGCATTATTCACAATAACCAAAAGGTGAAAACAAACCACACGCCCATCAACATATGAACAGATAAACAAAACGTGGTATATATCCACACAATGGAATAATATTTAACCATTAAGAGAAATGAAGTTGTGATACACATTATGACATGGATGGACCCTGAAAACAGTATGCTGAATGAAAGAAGTCAGACACAAATATTCTATGATCTTACATATTTGAAATATCTAAAACAGACAAATGCATAGACATCAAAGTTTATTAGTGGTTATCAGCAGCAAGGAGGAGATAGGGACAGGGGCACTGGGTCCCTGTTAAGGGTGATGAAAAACTTGGAAACAGACCGGTGATGGCTGCACAGCATGGTAAATGAATGTAATTACTGCAGTGTCAAATGAATTGTACACATACAAAAGGTTGTTGTTGTTAGGTGGCGTCGAGTCGGTTCTGATTCATAGCGACACTATGCACCACAGAACAAAACACTGCCCAGTCCTGCGCCATCCTTACAATCGTTATGCTTCAGCCCATTGTTGCAGCCACTCAGTCAATTCACTTCATTGAGGGTCTTCCTCTTTTCTGCTGATCCTGTACTTTACGAAGCATGAGGTCCTTCTGCAGGGACTGATCCCTCCTAACATGTCCAAGTATGTAAGACCCAGCCTCGCCATCCTTACTTCTAAGGAGCATTCTGGTTGTACTTCTTCCAAGACAGATTTGTTTGCTCTTTTGGCAGTCCCTGACATATCCAATATTCTTTGCCAACATAACAATTCAAAGGTGTCAATTCTTCGAAGTCCAGCTTTCACATGCATATGATGTGACTGAAAATACATGGCTTGGGTCAGGGGCACCTTACTCTTCAAGGTAAAATCTTTGCTTTTCAACACTTCAAAGAGGTCCTTTGCAGATTTACCCAATGCAATGCATCTTTTGATTTCTTGACTGCTGCTTCCATGGCTGTTGATTGTTGATCCAAGTAAAAGGAAATCTTTGACAAATTCAATCTCTTCTCCATTTATCATGATGTGGCTTACTGGTCCAGTTGTGAGGACTTTTGTTTTCTTTATGCTGAGGTGTAATCCATACTGAAGGCTGTGGTCTTCGATCTTCATCAGTTAAGTGCTTCAAGTCCTCTTCACGTTCGGCAAGCAAGTTATGTCATCTGCATAACGCCGGTTGTTAATGAGCCTTCCTCCAATCCTGATGTGCGGTTCTTTATATAGTGCAGCTTCTAAGATTATCTGCTCAGCATACAGACTGAATAAATATGGTGAAAGGGTACAACCCTGATGCACACCTTTTCTGACTTTAAACCAAAAAGTAGCCCCTTGTTCTGTCCGAACAACTGCGTCTGGATCTATGTACAGGTTCCTCATGAGCACGAATAAGTGTTCTGGAACTCCTGTTCTTTACAATGTTATCCATAATTTGTTCTGATCCACACAGTTGAATGCTTTTGCATACTCAATAAAACACAGGTAAACATCCTTCCGGTATTCTCTGCTTTCAGGCAGGATACATCTGACATCAGCAATGATATCCCTGGTTCCACATCCTCTTCTGATACCAGCCTGAATTTCTGGCAGTTCCCTGCCAATACACTGCTACAGCCGCTTTTGTATGATCTTCAGCAAAATTTTACTTGCATGTGATGCTAATGATATTGGTTGAGAACTTCCTCATTTGGCTGGATCACCTTTCTTCGAAATAGGCATAAACATGGGTCTCTTTCAGGTGGTTGGCCAAGTACTTATCTTCCAAATTTCTTGTCATAGATGAGTGAGCGCGTCCAGCGCTACAACCATTTGTTGAAACATCTCGATACTCCATCAATTCCTGGAGCCTTGTTTTTCACTAATGCCTTCAGCGCAGCTTGGGACGTCTTCTTCCCGTACCATCGGTTCCTGATCATACGCTACCTTTTTTTAAAAAAAATTTTTATTGTGCTTTAAGTGAAAGTTTACAAATCAAGTCAGTCTCTCATATAAAAATTTATATACACTTTGCTATATACTCCTAGTTTGCTCTCCCCCTAATGAGATAGCACACTACTTCCCTTGATTCTCTATTTTCATGTCCATTCATTCGGCCAGCTCCTGACGCCCTCTGCCCTCTCATCTCCCCTCCAGACAGGAGCTGTCCACATAGTCTCATGTGTCTACTTGATCCAAGAAGCTCACTCCTCATCAGTATCATTTTCTATCCCATAGTCCACTCCAATCCCTGTCTGAAGAGTTGGCTTTGGGTATGGTTCGAGTCCTGGGCTAACAGAAGGTCTGGGGACCATGACCATGGGGGTGCTCCTAGTCTCAGTCAGACCATTAAGTCTGGTCTTTTTCCCAGAATTTGGGGTCTGCATTCCACAGCTCTCCTGCTTCCTCAGGGGTTCTCTGTTGTGTTCCCTGTCAGGGCGGTCATCGGTTATAGTCAGGCACCATCTAGTTCTTCTGGTCTCAGGCTGATGTTGTCTCTGGTTTATGTGGCCCTTCTGTATCTTGGGCTCGTAATTATCTTGTGTCTTTGGTGTTCATTTGCCTTTGCTCCAGGTGGGTTGAGACCAATTGATACACTTTAGATGGCCGCTTGCTAGCGTTTAAGACCCCAGACGCCACTCTTCAAAGTAGGATGCAGAATGTTTTCTTAATAGATTTTATATGTCAATTGACTTAGATGTCCCCTGAAACCATGGCCCCTAAACCCCTACCCCTGCTACGCTGGCCTTTGAAGTGTTCAGTTTATTCAGGAAATTTCTTTGCTTTTGGTTTAGTCTAGTTGTGCTGACCTCTCCTGTATTGTGTGTTGTCTTTCCCTTCACCTAAAATAGCTCTTATCTACTATCTAATTAGTGAAAACCCCTCTCCCTCCCTCCCTCCCCACTCTCATAACCATCAAAGAATATTTTCTTCTCGGTTTAAAACTACTTTTTGAGTTCTTGTAATAGTGGTCTCATACTTCTCCTTTTGCAACTGACTAATTTCACGCAGCGTAATGCCTTCCAGATTCCTCCCTGTTATGAAATGTTTCATGGATTCATCACTGTTCTTTATGGATGCATATGGTACCCCTTGAAATGGCTGAATGGCAAACTTTTTTAAAAAGAAAATAACTGCTAAAACTTGACAGACTTACATACAGAGTAACAATATGTAAGCAGAATTTAAAAACTTGAAGAGCTAAGTTTTTTTAAAATTTGTAACTTTAAGATGATCTGCCAGACCAGAATCTCACAAAGGGATTAGAGAGTTTACTATGCAAATAATTTGAGTAAAAGCACTGCAGGGACTGGACAGTTCACTGAGCAAATTAGGTGACTGTGGCCTACCAGGGAATTGGTCAATTTGTGGTCTTGGTGGGGGGAGTAGGCTTATAAAAGAGCCAATCCCACAGAAGTCGAGGGGGATCTTATTAGCATCAAGAAGAAGAGCCAACGGCTCCATCTACCCTGAGACCAGAGGAACTAAATGACACCTAGCAATCGCTAATGACCTGTTCTCAACAGGGCTACAAAGGATGGAACCTGGTAAACGGGGAGAAACTTAAATTCTTAGGAAGTCCAGACTTACTGGGCCAGTTGAGACTAGAGGGCTCTCTGAGACTACTGCCCTGAGATACTCCATAAACTCTGAATCACAACTACTCCCGAGGTCACCTTTTAGCTAAATAACATTGGCTTATAAAATAAAGATTACTGATGAGTACTGTGCACTTTTAAAAAATTATCTAAATGGTCAATAACTGCTCTAAAGCAAAGATGAAAGGGTAAGGGGACAGGGAAACCAGATTACTGGAAGCAGAACATGAGGAACAGAATTAATGAGAATGTTAACACATTGTGAAAAGTGTAGCCAATTTTGATGAAGAATTTCTATAGTAAATTTAAAATGGGGACATAATTTGCTGTGTAAACTTGCACTGAAAATACAATATTAAAAAAAAAAAATCTGAGCTGGGAGTAGAGTGAGTCCTTTGGACCTGGGATCCTTGCACTGAGAACCTCCTAGACTCAGGAGACAGAGAGATCTGTAACATTGGAGATGACACAGAATGGCAGTGGCAGGAGACAGCAGCAGTGAGAATAAAGAGACCAGTGCAAGTCGGTTGTGGTTGGCTTCCCAGCCCACAGAGCAGGACAGTATGAGCACCTACAGGCAGGAAACTTGCTGGCAGAGTGCGGTTCTTCTGGGCACTTAATGGCAGAGCCAAAAGAGCTGTAGCACTTGCCCAAGCAGGGGCCAGGGGCCAGTGGCAGAGGCCAGGCCTGAGAGGGGGCTGGTGGGAGAGGCTGGAGCAAGGCCCCGCCTGTAGACACAACTGAGAAGCACGGCTTGCCTGTGGGCATAGCCAAGAAGCAGCTGAGAGTTGTCTTTGTCGTAAGCTGTCCTGATTGACAAACTGTATCCTGTCTCCTGAGTTGTTCCTGTTACTCACGATTTGGTTCTGATCGGAGTTGTAGCCTGTTACTTTCCTAAAAACCACTTAATCCTGAGTATGGTCTTTGAGTTCTATGTGGCCACTGCAATGAGTCCAGTAGAGAAGTAGAAAGTGCTCTGGGGAGGGCGGCCAGTATCAGAACTGGTATAAAGGTGGAGAGTAGAGTAGAGGGACATCTGACTTCTGCTTCACAGGAATCACCTTTGGGCTGATGGTGATTCTCATTCTCCCCGCTGAAGTCAGAGGACCTCTGATGCTACGTTACAATGACCCTCTAACAACTCAATTTACTCAGTGCTTACAAGGTGCCAGATAGAGCTAGGCACTTTCCATTAGAAACTTCTGTTAACAATCACAATAACCCAGTCAGGCAGGATATCCCCATTTTCAAATGAGAAGCCTGAGGCTTAGAGAGATTAAATGACTTGTTCGGTCACAGAACTAAGGAGTAGTAAGAATCTGAAGGGAGGCCGTCTGTTTCCAGACGTATACCTCTTAACCAATAATGCCACATCAAAAGCTTTTATTTTTAAAGTGTTATCTTATACCTTCATAAACAGAACATATAAGCGGTGAATAAAGTACCTGACAATACGTAATGACTAGATCAGGCAAGTTTGTCAAATCCTGTTCCTCAAGGTCCCTCTCTACTAAGAAGCTGCTTTTGCAATTAGTTTAGGCTATGGTTTTTGAAATTTTGTTTCTAGCTAAGATTCTGTTTGGGGAAAAAAGTTTAAAACCACTTGTTTGGATGCCAACTAATTAAAAATGTAGCATTTCCCCACTCTCCTATGCCTTCAAGATGCAGGAAGAGATCCTATCTCTTCTGTACACCCTCCCTTATTACCCCTTTCAAAACTTTGATCTCCCACAAAGGCCCTGACCAAGGGTCTCTCCCACACCTACAGTTCCAAGGCCATATGCTCACTGATATCCCTTGACTACTGTTCTTGGCCCTGCCCCAGGTTGCCAGGTACAGGGCTGAGATGTGCCTAACTACTCCAGGATGTGGAACAGCAACCGAAGACACGTCTATGTTCTCAGACTGAAAAAAATGACACCAACTCTCTCCTTCCTTCCCCTCACTGTCCGTTGACAGTCAGAGCGCTAATATACACTTCACAGAGGCTTATGAGTTCACTGGCCTGTGAGAATGCATTCATCATTCAGTCTGTACTGTTGTTCTTGTTAAGCGCTGTCGAGTCCATTCCGACTCATAGCGACCCTATGCACAACAGAACGAAACACTGCCCAGTTCTGTTTCACCCTCGTAATTGTTGTTATGCTGGAGCCTATTGTTGCAGCCACTGTGTCAATCCATTTCATTGAGGCTCTTCCTCTTTTTCACTGACCCTCTACCCCAGCATGATGTCCTTCTCCAGGGGCTGGTCCCTCTTGATAACATGTCCAAATTACATGAGACAAAGTCTCACCATCCTTGCTTCTAAGGAGCATTCTGGCTGCACTTCTTCCAAGACAGATTTGTTCATTCTTCTGCCAATCAATGGTATATTCAATATTCTTCAACAACACCATAATTCAAATGCGTCTACTCTTCTTCACTCTAATTATTCTCCTTCACTCTTATTTATTCTCCAACTTTCGCATGCATGTGAGGCAACTGAAAACACAATGGCTTGGGTCAAGTGCACCTGATTCCTTGTCACGGATTGAATTGCATCACCCCAAAATACGTGTCAACTTGAGTAGGCTGTGATTCCCAGTATTGTGTGATTGTCCACCATTTTGTCACCTGATGTGATTTTCATATGTGTTGTAAATCCTGCTTCTATGATGTTAACAAGGCAGGATTAAAGGCAGTTATATTAACGAGGCAGGACACAATCTACAAGGTTAGGTTGTGTCTTAAATCAATCCTTTTTGAGATATAAAAGAGAGAAGCAAGTAGAGAGACAGGGGGACCTCCTACCACCAAGAAAGATCAGCTGGGAGCAGATGGTGTCCTTTGGACCTAAGGTCCCTGTGCTCAGAAGCTCCTGACCAGGGGAGATTGATGACAAGGACCTTCCCACAGAGCCGACAAAAAGAGAAAGCCTTCCCCTGGAGCTGGTACCCTGAATTCAAACTTCTAGTCTCCTGGACTGTGAGAAAAAAAATTTGTTTGTTAAAGCCATCCACTTGCGGTATTTGTTACAGCACACTAGATAAATAAGACAGTCCTCAAGGTGACATCTTTGCTTTTTAACACTTTAAAGAGGTCTTTTGCAACAGACTTGCCCAAATGTGTACTAAAGGAACTGAAATCAATTCAGATCAAACTCCACGAGGTAAAGAGATGGTTTCCTGTTTCCAATTCGTAGATCTAACCTGGATATCTCTTCAGCCTCCTTCTGGTAATGCAGCAAGAGGTGATCCCAAGCCTGACGTTCTAAAGAAAATCTGTAGAATGAGAAAAAAGTTAGTTAATGTTTGATCATCTCAGTCTGAATCACTCAGGGCACCAGTAAGTACAACAGGTATATATTCTGGTTCTAAGATGTGAATAAAAAGGTCATTAAAAGATTGGCAATTTCTACGGATTCAGAAGATATCCAAGTAATTCAATCAAATCAAACACGAGTTTTTAAAATCATGTTAACGTCCTTATTCCCTAGGCTCCATTCTACAAAACTGGCCATCAGTATAGACCATAAAATGCTAATAAGGAAGTTTATTGTACTTTTAGTACCAATAGAAACAACATTTTGAACAGAATGTTTATTACTCATTTTTACCAGGTTTAATTATTTTTCTTAGGTTGAGAATGAATTCAGATTTTCCAAGAAAGGTTGTCTCATTTCACTTACTTTGCTATATATTCCTTCATCTCCGCCACTGATGCTTCCAGAGACAAATCTAATTCTTTTCTGGAATAAAACAAGATTATGAGATTAACACAAATCTCTCCAAAAAAACTCTTTCAATAGTATGATACCTTACATAATCTTAGTGGCAGTAAAAAATGGTCAGAATTTATCTTTCCACTAATATTTATTCTTGGACGCCATTTCACTTTTGTACTTAGATAACAGCTTTCAAAATGGTCACTTTATCTTCTATTTCTCCCATCAGTACGAATTCACAGGATGATCAGATAAGCCTTTCTTAAAATATACCTCTTTTTCTTTGCTTAAAAATTGTGTGACCCTATTTTTTTTTTAGGAAAAAGGTGAAAACCCCATCACTTGGCACTTACGGCTCTTAAAAAAAAAAAAATTTTTTTTTTTTTTTTATATTCTGGCGCCACACATCTCACCAACTTTTGATTCCTCCTGTTACCCTGTCTACTCTGTCCTATCATTCCTCATCGACTCGAGGGCACTGGGTTTATCATTCCTCTCAGCCTGACCTTCAAACACCTGGGGTTTTCCATCTCCACATTTTTTTTCCCACATCATTTTTTAGTCTCTTCTCCCATTAATCAAAACCTTCACACCCTTTTAAGGTCCAACAATAGTTTTTCATACAATCATCTGTGACCCCACTAAAACTGAAGCTATCCGTGGGCAGGGATTGTTTTATTCACACCAATGGTTCAGCTCTGTTAGGTAATTTTTTTTTTCTGGTTTTATTATTATTTCTATTTTATCCTATTGTACTTTAGGAGAAAGTTTACAGCTCAAATTAGTTTTTCATTCGAAAATTTATACACAAAATTTTTTATGACATTGGTTGCAATTTCCACAATGTGTCAACACTCTTCTCCTTCCCTGTTATACCCTGGGGTTCCCCGAGTCCATTTGTCCTGTTTTCTTGTACCTTCCTGTCTTCTCATCTTTGCTTTTGGGCAGGTGTTGCCCATTTGGTCTTGTATACTTGACTGAACTAAGAATCACATTCTTCAAGTGTGTTATTGTTTGCTTTATAGGCCTGTCTAATCTTTGCCTGGAAGGCAGACTTCGAGAGTAGCTTCAGTTCTGAGTTAGCAGGGTTTCCTCCAGTCTCTGACGGACCAACAAGTCTGATCTTTTTGTGTGAATCTGAATTTTGTTCTATATTTTTCTCCCACTCTGTCTGGGATTCTCTATTGTGATCACTGTCAGAGTGGTAAGTGGTAGCAGCTGGGCACCATCTAGTTCTTCTTAGCTGATGGAGGCTGCGGTTCACATGCTCCATTAGTCCTTTGGACTAATATTTTATGTCTTTGGTTTTTTTCATTTTCCTTTGCTTTGGATGGAATGGGATCAATAGCTATATCTTATCACAAGCTTTTAAGATACCAGAAGCTACTCACCAAAGTAGGATGTAAAACATTTTCTTTATGAACTATGTTATGCCAATTGACCTAGATGTCCCGAGACCATGGTCTCCAGTCCTCAGCCCCAGAACCATGGTCCCTCAGGACGTTTAGATGTGTCTAGGAAGCTTCTATAACTTTGCCTTGGTCAAACTGTGCTGATTTCCCTTATGTTTTCTTTCCCTTCATGAAAGTTAATTGGTCTACCAGTTGGTGATTTTCCCTCCCTACGCCTGTAACCATCAAAGATTGTTTTTTTCTGTGTACAAACTTTTTCTTGAGTTTTTATATTAGTGGTCTCATACAATATTTTGCACTGGCGAAAAACAAGGCTCCAGGAATTGATGGAATATCAATTGAAATGTTTCAACAAACAGATGCAGCTCTGGAGGTGCTCACTCGTCTATGCCAAGAAATATGGAAGACAACCTCCTGGCCAACTGACTGGAAGACATCCATATTTATGCCTATTCCCAAGAAAGGTGATCCAACCAAATGTGGAAATTATAGAACAATATTAATATCACACGCAAGCAAAATTTTGCTGAAGATCATTCAAAACTGGCTGCAGCAGTATATCAACAGGGAACTGCCAAAAATTCAGGCCAGTTTCAGAAGAGGATGTGGAACCAGGGGTACCATTGCTGATGTCAGATGGATCCTAGCTGAAAGCAGAGAATACCAGAAGAATGTCTACCTCTGTTTTATTGACTATGCAAAGGCATTCGACTGCGTGGATCATAACAAATTATGGCTAACATTGCGAAGAATGGGAATTCCAGAACACTTAATTGTGCTCATGAGGAATCAGTTCATAGATCCAGAGGCAGTTGTTCGGACAGAACAAGGGGATACTTTTTGGTTTAAAGTCAGGAAAGGTGTGCATCAGGGTTGTATTCTTTCACCATACCTATTCAATCTGTATGCTGAGCAAATAATCCGAAGAGCTGGAGTATATGAAGAAGAACGGGGCATCAGGATTGGAGGAAGACTCATTAACGACCTGCACTATGCAGACGACACAACCTTGCTTGCTGAAAGCAAAAAGGACTTGAAGCACTTACTAATGAAGATCAAAGACCACAGCCTTTGGTATGGATTGCACCTCAACATAAAGAAAACAAAAATCCTCACAACTGGACCAATGAGCAACATCATGATAAACGGAGAAAAGATCCAAGTTGTCAAGGATTTCCTTTTACTGGGATCCACAATCAACAGCCATGGGAGCAGCAGTCAAGAAATAATTGCATTGGGTAAATCTGCTGGAAAGGACCTCTTTAAAGTGTTGAAGAGCAAAGATGTCACCTTGAAGACTAAGGTGCACCTGGCCCAAGCCATGGTATTTTCAATTGCATCACATGCATGTGAAAGCTGGACAATGAATAAGGAAGACAAAAGAAGAACTGATGCCTTTGAATTGTGGTGTTGGCGAAGAATACTGAATATACCATGGACTGCCAAAAGAATTAACAAATCTGTCTTAGAAGAAGTACAACCAGAATGCTCCTTAGAAGCAAGGATGGCGAGACTGCGTCTTACATACTTTGGACATGTTGTCAGGAGGGATCAGTCCCTGGAGAAGGACATCATGCTTGGCAGAGTACAGGGTCAGTGCAAAAGATGAAGACCCTCAACGAGGTAGACTGACACAGTGGCTGCAACAATGAGCTCAAGCATAACAACAACTGTGAGGATGGCTCAGGACCAGGCAGTGTTTCGTTCTGTTGTACACACAGCTGCTGTGAGGCGGAACCAACTCAAGGGCACCTAAGGACAACAACATTTGTTCTTTTGTGATTGATTTATTTCACTCAGCATAATGCCCTCCAGATTCATCCATGCTGTGAGATGTTTGACAGATGCATCATTGTTGTTTATCCCTTTATTCCAATGTGTGTATGTACCACAGTTTACCCATTTATCGGCTGATGGACACTTAGGCTGCTTCCATCTGTTTGCTACTCTGAATAATGCTGCAGTGAACATGGGTGTGCATATGTCTATTCGTGGATACATTCCTAGGCATGGGATTGCTGCATCATATGGTACTTCCATTTCTCGCTTTTTAAGGAGGTGCCATATTTTTTTCCATCACAGTTGTACCATTCTACATTTAGAGTAATTAATTCTAATGGAAAAAAAGCAGGCAATGAAGATGCTGAAATATGACAGATGTATTTGGAACTCTGCCTGGCAAAGGCAAATTATTTGTGCCACCTTTCATTCATGTTTTTCTACTGAGGCCTGTAATACACAGCCTCTACCAAACTCTGGCTGAGATGCAGACAGGTGCTTAAACACACTGCATTAAAGAAACGCTATGTTGAACTAAAATATTTTTCATTTCCTGACTAGCAACATCAATCTAAGAGCCTGTGGAAAAGTATACCTTTGTGAAGTCAAAAGTTAGTTCATAATGTAAGCCCAAGTGACATGATATAGTTCAGGGCAAAGGGAGGAGGGGTTTGGGTATGGTGACCTTGTCCCTGTGGAGGAACTACCAGCTGCGGCATGAGATTTTTCAATTGCTGCTAATATTCTGGCTCGCCAACAGCCAAAGAACATGAGTTTATCTCCAACTTGCGTAGCTAGCAAAGATCTGAACAACGCTTTTACCCTTGTCTTTCCATGGCTGATTCCTTCTCATCATTCATGTCTCTCAGGTCTCAGCCCAATGGTCGTATCCTTAAAGGTCTTCCCCGAACACTACCTAAAGTTGCTCACTCCCTGAAGTCACTATCACATTTATTGATTTCTTAAAACTAGCACTGGCTGAAATTACTTCTTTTTATGTATTTATTTTGACTGTCTCTCTTAGTACAATGTAAGCTTTATGAAAAGTGGGGCCTGTTTGACTTCTTTATCACCACATCACCAGTTATCTAGAAGAGCCTGGTATATAGAAAATACTGGAGAAATGTTGATTGAGTAAATGAACAACTGTCTAATTCAATTATAATTTATGACAGAAGAAATTGCTCTTACCCTTTTGACTTTTCAAAGCATTTTTGTAGAGTTCCATCACTTTCCAGTTTGTCTGCAAAATGTTTTAATTCTTCAGAAAGAGAAGACGCTAAGAGAGAAAAAAGTTACTTGTTATAAAATAAAGATAATATAAACTTTCACAGTGAGCTGCTGACAAAGATATAACATACTTAGGATGGTCTTTATGGTTCCCTGTTACATTCTGATCCTCACCCACCCAAGAAAGTGGTATAAATACGCAGAAAAGTTTTATCTTCCTTCTTTAGTAGACTGGATAAATTGGAAGACAACTCTTTATGGCATTCATGATGGTGTTTGTATGCTTGACCAGTACGAATGCAGTTAGGAAAGTATATCTGAATGTGACATTTCTTTCAAGAAATTTGAACCCATGGCACTGGAAAGAAAAACATATTTATAAAAGCCAGGCAATGGGCAAGGGTGTAATAAGACATGTGGGAGACAGAGTCATGGGCCTAAGACGAAAAGGGGTCTCTGTGTAGATCTGAAGAGTTCACTATTGCATTCAGTGAAGAACGCAGAGAGAAAAGGGCATGCTAACTAGCTGTCAAGATAACTCTGGCACATCTATGCTAATTAAGATGACGGTGCAATTCTGAGAGAAACAATTTTAACTAGCAAGTAAGTCTGAATTCATATATTTTCTGGGTAACAGAGTATTTCAGACTGTGGGTTATTGTGTAGTCGAACTGTTAGTAGAACAGCTACTACATAGAGTTAAAACTGACTTCTGGGAAAGGATATTTGCAACTTATATCACAAACAGCTAATTTCCTTAATATACAGAGTTCCTACAAATTAATAGCAAAGAGACCAACATGTCACCTTAAAAAAATGAACAAAGGATATGAAGAGACAGTACACAAAAAATAAAGTACAAATGGCTCTAAAAAATATTTTAAAATGCTTAACCCTTTAAAGGAAAAAGGAACGTAAGTTAAAAATACAAAATACCCGTTACCACATACCGAATGGTAAAAAAAAATCTAAGTTTGATAAAATTGTAGGTGTGTAGGAGAAAAGAGCACTTGCATATATTGCTGGTGAGAGAATAAAATGATAGAACCTCTACGGAAGGCAATCTGGTAACTCCTATCATTTCATTTGACCTAGTAACTCTTAATTCTAGAAATTTATCTTATTTTTATTTGCATATATGCCAAAAGTTTTGTGTAAAAAGGTATTAATTACAGTATTTATTGTAACAGTAAAAGACTGGAAACAACCTTAAAAGCCCAACGACAAATAACTGGTTAAAGCAGATACAGTACATTTACATAATGGACTAGTATACGGCTGCCAGAGTGTCAAGGCAGCTCTATATGTGCAATACGAAACAATCTGCAAGATAAATTAGGTTTAAAAAAGGACAAATATGTATGCATTTGATTTAAAAAACATAAATGTTTGGAAATGCAAAAAATATCTCTGCAAAGACATGACAGAAACTAGTGGCTGTGACTGCCTCTTGGGAAAACAGCGAAGCCTGGCGGGGAAGCTCATTCTCCACCTTTGTACCTCTGAAATTATAACATAAGCACATATTCTTATTTCTAAAATATGAATTAAAAAAATAGGAATGGGGGTCCTACAAGTGAGGCTTCAGCTGACCTTAAGAGAGGGTACAGCCCAGGATCAAATCATACTCACCTATTCTAGCAACTTACCTTTGGCTCTAAAACTTTCAAGACTGAAGCCCTCAGTGTCCCTTAGGAAAGGTTCCAGTTTCTGAACAGAGAACTAAGGAAAGAAAAGCATTTTGAATACAACCACCAAGATTCTCCGGGTCAGTCCTGAGTTCACGTAACTTTAGATTTAATACACGTAAAACTAAACATGATTTAATTTTTATATCTAAGACTTTTCAAATGAACAAATAAACAGATGAGGAAAAAACTCTTTGTTGGTCAGAGTATACCTTTTGACTTTTGGTTCAGGAAATAAAAGATCACTTAATTTACACAAATAATGTGCTGTGAGGTTAAAAGTTACTTTTCGTCAAGCAGTTTGGCCTTTGTCCCTAGCCTCTGTGAAATAATCCTTAGAGCAATTGGGCTACATTGGCTACATCTGAGGGTTTGTATTAACGAGTGGGAGTCAGTCTGGGAGCCAACCTGGTTAACAAAATGAGCATGTGAGCTAGCTGATAAAAGCCTGAAACACTGAGTCTTGAGGAAGCTTCCTGTGGGAGAGAATCCTGGAAGGAGAGCTTCCTAGGGGAGGGACGTCATACCCTCTGCTTCAGGGACCCTTACAAGCCTTGCCTTAAGTGCCTTTATTTTGCTTCTGAGTTGTATCCTGTTATTCTTGCCTGTTCATATTTTGAGTGACTCCTGAGTTGTACTCTTTACCTTAACAGACCATATAACTGGTTAAGAATAGTCTGTGAGTTATGTCACATTGCAGCAAATTACCAAACTCAGCAGAGAAATAGAGTGCCGTGAGGAAGGGAGAAGCTGCTGTCAGACAATGAACAAGTTGGAAATCAAGAGATATGCTTGATCTCTACCCTATAACAACCGCTTTGTGTTGATTCTTATTCATAAAATTTATGTGCTTATCTACAATGATGTAAGCATTAGCCACGTTAATACATAACTTGTTCAATAAAATTATATAGCATGGGTCAAATATTATCTTAGTATACAGCCGGACCTAAAATGTCCACATTAACTTCGATTTTGAACTCTGCCCACTATAAATTCCCATCATTTGTTGCCATTGAGCAAAGGATACTGAACTGGCGAAACTTCTGCAGCAGCTTAGTTAGCAGGAGCAGCAGCAGCTGCAGCAGTCACCCATCCGCAGTACCAATGGGACCGGCAGAGAGCCCAATCCAGCGAGAAGTCAGTTAAAGGGGAATAAACGTGGCTTTTAAATTAATCCCAATTAGGGAGAAATATGTTTTAATCTTAACCAGTGTATCACGTATTAATTTCTGTTTGGGGTTGTGACAGTGAGTTTAAAAAAAAAAAAGAAAGAAAGCGTCTCCCAGTCCCAAGCATCTCACCTGGAAGCTGGAAAGCAGGAGGGCGCCAAGCCGCTTACTTTCTGCTAAGTTGACACTGATGGATCTGCTGAGCGCTAACATAAAACACCACATTAAAGAGCTAGATACTTATACACTTAACAAAGTAACAAAACTGGAAAACTTCCTCCTTCTTGGCGCAGTCCAGCTTAAGACCAGAACACTCAAGCAGCCCCCTCCGGTTAAAGGGAGAATTCATAGTCACATCTAATTTTTCCAAGATCACTTGAAGATCACATTTACCCATCTATGCATCCAAAACTTTGAAAAACGTTTATAAAAAGTTTTTCTGTGTATTACATTAAAATCTTATCTTGTTAAACAACGTAGATAAAAAGAAATTTAACTTTTTTTTTTGAGGACTCATATTCACCACTGGAAGAAAGTATATGGGAATGTTTGAGCATTTTTATGACTGACACTTATGTGCTTCAGATACATCATCTTAAGAGTCCTTTAATAAGTCCTGCAAAGGAAGCATTATTAGCTCTGTTTTACAAATGAGGAAACTGAAGCTCAGAGAGCAGATGACATATCTGAGGCCAGGGATAAGTGGAGCCAGAATGCAAACCCAAGTCTGTCACCAAAACCTGTGTTTTTCCCACTAATACCATGCTGCCTCTCTATAATGACTTAATAATAACACCGCTAGCAAGCATTTGTTGAATGCTGTAGAAAAGGCATTTTGTTAAATGCTTTACACACATCTCATTAGACCTTCAGGCAAGCACTCTTATCGGTTCCATTTTACAGATGATAAAACTGAGGCACAATGGCTAGGTAGCAGGTAAAGAGGTAACATGCCCAAGGTCACACAGTGAGTCATCAGCCTGAATTGGATGGTGTCCATATACATTTTACATAATCCTCAAACAACTCCAGGAGGTATATATTCTTTTTTTCTCATTATCTCCATTTAGATAACTCCAGTTATTATACAGCAAAGAAAGTGTGCTTTGAGAATTACGAGAGATATCTATCTTTTTGCCCTCCGGGCTAAGCTGGCTCTGTTTTTACAGTTCTCATCTCCTTTCTTAATTCTCATTGCTATGAGTCAAGAAGAGCAGGATACCTTGTCTGTAACCAAGGAAACTCGGTAGGTAGTCAGGAATAACAAGGAGATACCCAGTCCCACTACATCAATGATTTTCTGTTATTCAGAATTTTAAGCCCATATGCTCTAGGGTAGAGATGGGGGGCGGGGAGGAATCTTAGGGAACTGCTGATGTCTTCTTGGTACACCTATGGAGTAAGCTACATGGGCACTGTGACAGCCATTTACTGATACGCTGGGTAGCTGTTTTTTCCCAGGTTTACTTCTAGACATCTGGTCACTTGGAAGTGGGGTAATATCTTAAAAATAATCACAATAGCTAACATTTGAGAGTTTACTCTGTGCCAAGTACTATGTTATGTATCAACTCATTTATAAATATTAATCCTCACACAACCCTGTGTGTGACAGGTACCGTTACCATCCCCAGTTTACTGATGAGGGCCTTAGGGCAAAAGAGGTTAAGCAGACTGCTCAAGGTCACACATCTACCAAGTTCTTCCTGAAATGTGCTAGACTTTCCACATTATATCCTGTAGTTTGATGCTGAGATAAAGTTACTGCAGTAAATTCACACAAAATCATACAAATTACATTCAAATACAGCATTCCTAAAAACTAGGTTTTCATGCTCAATATTTTTCTGTGTCTTCCCTCTGAAATATTTTCAGTTATAAGGTCTAAAATCAAGTGCCAACCTACCCACCTTCTGTTCCACTTTAAGGTATAAGGCAGAAAGCACAGGAAGGCATCTTTAACGCCTCTGATCCTAGCAGAGGGGAGTGTTGGACAACTGTAAGTCACAATTTCTATTCATGGTATAGATTACAACGGGCAGCTAATACGATTTAAATGGCGATGATACTAAACACTCACTAAGTGTTTTACATTAGTACTTATAATCTTAGACTATTCCCACAAGGTGGGTAGTACAGTCTCCATTTTATGGATGAGGAAACTGAGGCTCAAAGAGTTCACATGAAGTAATTTGCTCAAAGTCAGCAAAGTCAAGTCTATGCTCCTATGCTCTTTCCGCCATACCTCACTGCCTCTTAACTGAGCTGGAACGTCACTGTCTTAGTAGATAGCACCCCACCTGTGATGCCCTGGTGAAAGGGAGGCAGGGACTTCCGCCGGTTCATTCCTTTCATACTTGCACGCCGCCAGGATTGCCTTCTGCCTTGATGATGGATAGATTGTTCTTGGGGGGACAAATGAAGGGACCTGGACTGAAGTCCTTCCTGGTGGCTGAGATCACAACTTCCCCCTTTTTGAGGACTAGAGCCAAGGTGAATTCTTTCCTTTGAAACATTCTGAGTCATCTCCAGGGAGGCAGGCGATTTAGCACACACTTCCATAAGGTTGGGACTTGATTTCAACCGATGATCGTGAGTCTTAGACATCACTGGTTCCTCTTCTAGCTCTTGTTATAAAAAAGTTAAAATACAAAATCAAACCCATCACAACAAAGTATCTGTGCAATAAGATGAAAAAGGAAAGTGCATGCCCCCATCATGGAAACACCGAGGAAGCATCTCTGCAAACTAACGAAGATATGATTCCAGATTCACCAGGAGCCAGAAAGCCTAAACCCCAGAGGCAAAAGGTACTGAATTTCACTATAATACTCACCTCGAACAGTCTCTGATCTAGACACTGAAGTCATTCTGGGTGGAAAACCCTGAAAATAGGAAAACAAGGTGATCTGTTCTCCACACTTCAGCCCCAGTCTCACTGGGGCTTTGCTACTTCAGAACAGGCCTCTTCCTCTCCAGTCTTTCTGAACTGCCCACTTCACCAACCATCTCTGCCCCGTGAAATGCTACCTACCTGGCAACACCATCTAGCACAATCCCATCTCACCTCCTCCACAGAGAATCACCAACTACTGTTGAACTTATTTCTAGAAGTACTCCTATCTCCCTTTGACACATATCTTACTTTGCTTCCCAATTATTTTGTGTTGAAGGAGCCCTGGTGGCAAAGTGGTTAAGCGCTTAGTCAACTGAAAGGTTGGCAGTTTGAACTCACCAGCCACTCTGCAGGAGAAATATGTGGCAGTCTCCTTCCATGAAGGTTACAGCTTTGGAAACCCTATGGGGCAGTTTTCATTTGTCCTATAGGGTCACTATGAGTCAGAATCAACTCAATGGCAATGGAAAAGGGAGTCCCTAATTCCCTAATTTAGTTCATGGCGTTTGATCTACCTGGTCTTCCAATTAGAAAAACTGTGTCCTCCTTTACTTCTCCTTATTCTTAACTGTCCAGATCCAAAGTCCTCTCTGTTTGACCTCCAATAGTCTCTTTAAATCTTTTCCCCATTCCCACTGTTACTAGTTTAAACCAAAACCAAACCCACTGCCATGGAGTCGATTCTGACTCATAGCACCCTACAGGACAGAGTAGAACTGCCCCCCATAGTTTCCAAGGCCATAAATCTTTAAAGAAGCAGACTGTCACATATTTCTTTTGCGGTGCTGCTGGTGGGTTCAAAGTGCCAACCTTTTGGTTAACAGTCAAATGCTTTAACCACTGTGACACCAGGGCTCCAGTTACTAGTCTAGTTCAGTCATAATATGCCCCTGGACTAATGTTAACAGTCTCTCCACTAGTTTTCCTACCCAGCGTTACTCTTCTCTAATCCATTCTTCACACAGCAGCAGCAGTTTTTCTAAAGTGTATTAAACATCTTTCATAAACTAGTCCCAACCTACCCCTTCCTGCTCTCTCCTGCCACTCCCCCCTACCTCTCCCATGTACACTGATAACACCATTCTCCGCACCACTTGTGAATCACTGCACGCATTGGTCTTTCTACCTGAAAACTTATTCCTCCTTCCCAACCTAGATCAAATGTGAAGCTTCCACACAACTTCTCCTTGGTGAAGTTGGTTGCTCCACTCCTTGGTCTCCCAAGCAGTGGCTGTGAAGTCTGTTCACAGGTCTCCCCAGCCAGACTGCATCTGTATTCCTAGTGCCCCTCACATACAAGTGGCTCCAAGAGGACAGGGACATGACTGAGGCATCTCTTCATCTTCTAGCCTTCCTCCTCCCTCCCAGAAGAAATCTGTACATAGGGGTGCTTTGTAAAAAGAAATAAATCTATGTGGAAAGAAGATTCAGAAAAGATAATAGGAAAAAGAGGGTGGCCTCGGATCTAAATTCTCAACAGTCCTTATGACTGCATCACACAGAAGATAACAAGCCCGGATAACAGCAGCAACTGTCGCTTGTTAAGAGCTTATAATGGGTCAGGACCTGTGCGATGTAAGCGCTTTATTTACATCATTATCCCATTTAATCCTTTCCCCAACTCTAGGAGATAAGCACTGTTGTTAACTCCACTTGGCAGAGTGGGAAAATGAGGCTCACACAGGCAAAAAGTCTGGCTCAAGCTTGTTACGCAGCCAGACTGGAGCACAGGTGGAATTCGAACCCAGGCCTCAATCAACGTTCTCGATCGTAGACCGCAGGTTCTACAAACCGGCCCCGAGCGGGCGGCGCGGCCCGTCCTGAGGCTTCCTCCCCCGGGAGGAGGTTCCGTCGCCTCCCGGGGCGGGGGGGAAGATGGCGGCCGACCGGGGCTGACCCGACGCCAAAAACGCTGCGGCGGGAGCGAGCGGGGCCGCGTCGGGGGAGAAGTTTGCGACTTTCTGACCTCAGAGCGACGCCCGTCCAGCTCAGAGCCTCCGCTTCCGAAACACAAGCCAAAAGCCACTCTCTTCGCAGCCCCGGGTCAACCACGAATGCCCGCAGCCGCCGCGGCCGCTCCTTCCGGGTCCCGATCCGGATCTTGTGCGCCGCCCCCCGTTTGCTCCGCCAGCGCAGCTTCCGAAACTCCCGCCAACCCAAGGCCCATGCGCGGCCACCGTGGGCCCGCGCACGCGCTACGCGGCTCTGCACCAAGGCGCATGCGCAAGTGGGTGGTCCGCGTTCTTGTCAGCCCCGCCCCCTCGGCCAAGTATTTACTAGGCCCGGCGCGGGCACGCCACTGTCTTCTCTGCAGTCCGCAACTTTGGCATGTGCGGTGTCTTCCCGGCACTCACCCGACAGGACCCGTCTAAAGTAGGGGAAAAAAGACCTAGGGAGGTACTTGCCCAAGGAAGGAAAGCTAAGCAGCAGGTACCTGATGCGCTGCCCCGTAGCTCGGCATGGATCCCCTCTATCGTTTTAACTCCGAAAGTGTGGACTTAGAGCTCCAGCCTGCCTGTCTTATCCCACTCCTGCTCTAGGACTTTTTCTCCTACTGTAGCCCCTTATTACATTGGCCAAGTTCAAGAACTCTCCAGCCTTATCACAGACAATCCACTCTCCAAGTTGCTTGCAGCTCCTCTGCCCACCTCACGTTGCTTCCTGCCTCTTCCTTTGCTCTAGCCTTTTTCTCTGCCTGGCAAGCCTTTCCCAGCATTTTTTCTGGCAAAACTTCCAGCTGAGGAATCCTCTCTCTGAGTCTTCCCTGAGGCCCCAGGCCGAAAGCCAGATGCCTCTTCTGCGTTCCCAGGAGCCCAACCTGCTCCACTACCCTTTGCTGGCCTAGGAACCCCCAGAGAGCAGGCTGCATCCTCAGCACCAAGCATGGCACCATCAAAATGTTCCCTTGGTGTGCAGCCCTTTCTTTCCAATCTGAAACCTCCAAATGTTGAAGAGCAGGCCACAAAGTCTGAAGTGAGATGGCTTGGGAGCATGACTGTGGTCATCCTACCATAGTAGCTGTGGTCCTTGGAAAAGTTTTCTAGTGACAAGCAGGAATCTGCCTTTCTGAAATTTCCACCCTTTGATTCCAACAGACATCTGAAAGCAGAGATTTGCTCTTGGTTCCCTGAATACAATTTTCTGGGGCTCAATGGTACCCAGTTCCTTCTATGCCCAGTCCTTGTTTCCACTCTTCATTTGTCATTGTCCCAAGAATAGAACATAGTGTTCCCAGCCAGGGCTGGCCATCCTGGGGCACAATGAAAATATTGCTTCATGGAATACAGACCTAATACATTATCCAACTATGTCATTTCCCTGCTTTGAAATCTCATGGCTCACTACTGCCCACAGAATATATAAAAATTCTTTTGCTTGTAAGGCATCGTGTGATCTGACCCAGCCTCCTCTTTCATCATTCCCCACCCAGTTTCCCAGTTCTGCTCTGCTCTTTTACTACTAGGCTTTCACACATGCTGGTCCCTCTCCCTAGAACCATTTCCTCTCAGTCTCCTGCCTACCAATACATGACCATTCTCTTTGCTGGTCAGCATCTCAACTTTCGGCCTCAGCTCAGATGTCCCTTCTTCCATGAAGCCTTCCCTGATTCCTCTGGGCTCTAGAACCCTCAGCTCCCTCCTGCCGTTGACATTTGCTTCCTTGTCTTCTAGGCCCATCTCTTGTATCCTCAACAGATGCCTAGAAGATGCCTGACTGCTGTTAGGCCCTCAAAAAAGAGGAGAGCTAAAAACAAATATGTGGTTGCCATTTCCTAAGATGGCCCCCAATGATCCCTGCCTTCTGATGTTAATGCCCTCCCACATTGAACAGGGTGATCTGTATAACCAATAAGATATTGCAGAAATGATAGTATGTGGTTCTCAAGGCCAAATCAAAAGACATTGTGACTTCTGTCCTGCTCTGGGGGAAAGTCCACCACCATGTTGTAAGGACACACAAGCAGTCCTGTGGACTGCCCACAGAGTGAGGAACTGAGGCCTTCTGCTGACAGCCAGTACTGACTTGCCAGGCACTGTGAGTGAACCACCTGGCAAATGGATCTTCTGGCCCCCAAGTCTAGCCTTCAGATGATTGCCAGTCTGATCAACATCTGACTGCAAC
Organism: Loxodonta africana; assembly: GCF_030014295.1. Taxonomy (NCBI): domain Eukaryota; kingdom Metazoa; phylum Chordata; class Mammalia; order Proboscidea; family Elephantidae; genus Loxodonta; species Loxodonta africana. Next base: position 35,973,168 of record NC_087365.1, read on the forward strand.
CTCATAAGAGCCTGAGACAGAACTACCCAGCTTCTGAATTCCTGATCCACAACATCTGTGTGAGATCAATGTTCTATGATAATTACACTGCAATAGATAATTAACCTGTCTGAAGTATCCTTTTTTTATGTCTTAAGTACGAAGGTTCATTCCGTCTTTTTTCTTTTTCAGCAGTTTGTATTTGTTTCTCAGTAGTCATATCGCACTTCGTGGAAGACTCTGAGGTGTCAGCAGTCAGCAGCCGGGGACACCTGGTGGTCCCTCCCAAGTGACCCCAACCAGCCAGCTTGTTGTGGCATTCCCAGACCTCATCCTTCCCAAGCAGGTGGGGGTGGGGTAGAGTTAGGTTTCAAATCTCCAGGGGCCCCAACCAATCCACAAGGGAGATCAGAGAGGCCAAGTCCAAGGAAACTGTTCATATGACATACTTTATTTCCAATCTACAACCATTAAAAACCCTTTGTAAGTTTACACTGTACAGTTATTCTCATGTTTGAAATAAGACACAGGGCGCAGGGAGAGCTGGTGGATTGGGCTGTGGTCATCCTGGCAGCCATTCCATCCTGGGAAGGAGCCTTCTGAAGACAGGAGTGGGGAAAAGAGAACAATAGACAGGAGAGAACAGTTTGGCCCAGGGATGCCCTTGGTCCTTTCCCTCCCGAGGCCCTTTTCCTGGGGGTCCCCCAGGGCCCACGACTGCAGGACCATCACCAGGAAACCAAGCCAAGCAGGAAGGGGGCTTCACAGTATTGGCAGGGCTGGGCAAAGAGATCAGGTAGAGGAGGAAGGACAGCTTCTGGCTCTCTTGCCCAGCCACTGGGGGTTGGAGCTGTTTTTTGGCACTGTCTACAAGGTCTCCCTGGGGGCGGGAGGAGGAGGAGATGGAGATTCTTCCCTTGAGGAATTAGGTTTCTTTCCATTTGCAGGGAGGCCACTAGACTCATTGTGAGGTTCCCAAGTGATGAACCAACAGGATCTTTTGCCTCTTGCTCCCCAAGACTCCCACCCCTGCCTGGCTGGCACAACCTCACAGAGCCTTATATAAAATCCAGACGAGTGGGAGAGGTGAGCACGGATGGAGCCAAACCAGGCACAAGGAAAGGAAAAATTGATTCCTTTTCCCTGCCCTCCAGCTTCCAAGATAAGACCACTGACTGAAGGATTCCATCTCTCAGGAGTCCAGATGAGGTTGGTGTTTCTACCTGCTCTTGGCCTAGGTCAATCCCAGACCCTTCCTAGGCTGCACTAACTGATAACCTCGATCAGCAGTTGGCAAACTCCAGTTGGAGGGCTGCTGAAATCCAGATTGCTGGGCCCCACCCCACAGGTTCCATTCAGTAGGTCTGGGGTGGGACCAGTAATTTGCATTTCTAACAGTTCCCAGGTGATGCTGATGCTGCTGGTCCAGGACCATGCTTTGAGAAACACTGGCTAGAATGATACTTCTGACCTCCTCAACTTCAGCAGCCTGGCACCCCTGGACAGTACTAGGGACCTGGGGCATGGCTGGCAAGGCCTAGCCTCAGAGGCACCAAAATATCTGGGAAGATGCTGGGGATGGTTGTGTAGTGAGCCCCCTGTGCAGAGAAGTAAACTAAGGCACAGAGATCAGTGGCAGAGCTGAGAGAGGAGCCAGGATACCAGGGCCCAGCAGAAAGGGGATGGTGCTACAAGACCCCCAAAACACGAAGGGTGCTCAGAGGGATCACTCTGGTGCTTGTCACAGAATTCTAGAATTGGGCGGGCCAGGCTCAGAGAAGTTAAGAAATCTGCCCAGACCTGGGCCAGGTCTCTAGTCTTGAGGCCGAGGTCCCTCTCCATAGGAGGAGTTTGAGTGGCTTCAGAATGGGGTGTGACAAGGCAGCTAGGCTCGCACTGTCATGGCCTTTCAAGGATACTTAGAGGAAACCGAAGCTCCTTTCCTTGGGGACTGGTGTCCAGAGGGCTGGGGAAGGGCAGGAAGAGAGGGGACCAGGGCTGATGGGGTAGACAAGGGAAAGTGGAGGGTCTAAGGAGGGTAAGGTAGGGTGGGCAGGGCTGGCTGGTGGTGGGAAACTCAGGCCCAACATCATGTCCCCAGTCCCCTTTGCTTCTTGGGCCTGTGGACTTTGCAGACTACATACACCGTTGGGAGGGATGATGGGTAGGGCCAGGGTTAGCTATAGGTTCTCTCAGGATAAGCTGTCCTGTAGGTGGTGGGATTCAGGGAAGAGCAGAGGAAATGGAGGGGTGTGAGACAGACAGACAGCCTCTCCCTCCTCGGTGGGAAGTGCTGAGATTGAGGGGACAAAGAAGACAATGTGGCTCAGGACTGGGACTGGTGGAGCTCAATGAGGGCAGGCCAGGCTGGTGCTGCCTGAGGCATTGGAGGAAGGGGCCCCTTTGGTGGGAGAAAATATAAACATAGAACCCAGGAACCATCACCCAATCTGACGGCAAACACTGGAGTTGGGAGACCATAGACACAGGTACTTCTCTGATAGGGCAAGAATGTGAGGGCCTGGGGGTGGGGGGTGCTGGGATTACAAGAAAATCCAGGAGAGGGGTGCAGTGCTGGGTTGGCCATTCTGGGAGGACCGAGGGAGAGATGCTACAAGTAAGCTGGGGATCCAGAAGAGGAAAACCTACTGTGGACCTGGGCCACTCAGTCTGCTGGCAGGAACCAGCCAGAAAAGAAGAGCAGGCAGAAGGGTGGGAAGCTTTGGGGGAAAATGATACAAAAGAGAGTGGCCAGGAGGAAGAGGGCAAACAGACTGAGCTCAGAAAGAGGAAGGGACTCACCTAAGACCACAGAAAGGAAGGGCAGGGTCTCATTCACCACTGGAGATGCAGAACCTGCTGGCAGCCAGGTCACATGGGTCCTAGTCCTGGCCTGCCTCTGGTTTGCTGTGTGACCTGGGGTGAGCTGCTCCCTTCTCTGAGTCCTCAACCTCAGTCTGGGTTGGTCCAGATGATCTTGTGGCCCCTTTCTACTCACTAAGACTCAGTGAGAGGGGTGGTGTTGGTGTCACCCCCAGGGCCAGGACACTGAGGAGCTGGTCTAACTCAGACCCCTTTACATTTATGCAGAACCTTATGCTTTTCCAAGTAGACTCGCAGGCACAGTATTGTATCTGGTCCTGACCACACAGCCACATGAGGTAGGAAGGGCATTATCCCCACTTTATAGCTGGGGAAATCGAGGCATACAAAAGCCACATGATCTGGTCAAGGTCATTCAGGATGCTGGCAGTTAAATATTTTTAAAAAATAGTCACCTGGAAAACAGGTTATCTTAGGTTCACCTGCTGAAACACCAACTGGCTCAGTGCATTGAAGGACACATGCTATAAATTAGTAGCAGAAGAATTTGTGTCCTGGTGCAAACATGCTTGCTTCCCATGATTGGATGATGAAAGTTACACAACCTGATGTGTTTCTCCTTTTACTGTGGCTGTCAGGTAACTCAACAATAAAATTTAATTGCATGATTGTGGTAATAATACCAGGTAGCTTTGGGGAATAATTCTTCTTGCTTTTTGACTTCCTATTTCTGTTGTCTTGGTGAACATATATGACTTAAGATTGTAAACTGCTTTTGATGTTTTTGGGAAATTCTCAGGGTTATTAAAACAAATCAGAGCTGGGCTGAGGACCAGGGCCCCAAACTCTCAGCTTAGTACTCTTTTTAAGATATAGCATCGTACAACATTGTGGCTATTGATGAAAAGAAAGATGGCTGTGAACATAAATGGTGTGGCCAGTGGTGCTCAAGGTCTCCCTGGGGGTTTGTTAAACATGCAGATTCCTGGCCCTGAAGTCTGGGGTGGGGCCCAGGAATCTGTATGTTTAACAAGCCTTCAGCAGATTCTGATGCAAGCAGAACACCCTCTGGGACATGCAGGTCCAGGCATTTGGAGTGGATTTGTTTCATGTCTGGGTTGGGCGAAGGCATATTTTGTGTGTTTTATACCCACACAAAGCCAGCAGTGGGGCATGTGGGCAGTAGGTTTGCACAGCAAGACAGAGTTGAACTGGGGGATCCAGATGGCCAAGGTTCTGGTCTAATACTCAATAACTTTCCAGTTGTGCGACTCTAGGATGACACCTGAGCCTCAGTTTCCTCAATTTTGAAATAGGAGCACTAACCCCTGTCCTTCCAAGGCTGCTTCCCAGAGCTGTTCGCAAGAGGTCTGAAGGAGATGCGGGATAGGGAAGTAATTTCTAAATAGTAAAGTGCTCTAGGCGGGATGTGCGGGGGATTATTATTAACAAAGAGGTAGTGGGAGTTAGGAGGGCTGGTGAGGCTGGAAGAGGAGGGATATTCTGGATGGGAGGGGAGAAGGAGGAAGGGCCTGGAAGTTGGGTGTACAAGAGGAGGAAAACAGGCTGGGTGATAAAACCATGAAAGGTACATGGGCGTGGGCATGATGGAGCCATTTCAGGGGTCAGGGTGTAAGAGGGTCAAGTCTTTGGGCCCTTGGCCTTGTCAACAAAAGCCAGACATGTAGGATGGCACCTGGGAGGGCAGCTGGTAGAGGGGTGTTTCTGGGAGACCAAAGGAGGAGGTCATTTTGAGTTTATAGAAAGTAAGACCTTTTGAAGGTGCTTTTAAATTAGGTCAGCCTTTAGTAGAAAAAGAGCTGGAGGAAAGGGTTGGCAGGGAGACAGGGAATTGGATTCTGACACCTAATGCATGCACGGCCTAAGGCCCACTGATGAACAAAAGTGGTTTAATTTTCATCTCAGATACAGACACCATTTCTCCCAGGAGGGCCTAATTTGGCTCTGGGAAAGGGTCAGATGTAAGAAATGGGAAGTTTAGAGTCAGCCCTGCTAATTGGCCCCCCACTTCCCCTCAAGCAACTGGTGTCAACCCATGGACCCAAGCCAAGGGGACTCTAGGAGACTGGGGCCCCAGTGTTCCTTGGGACTTTGGTTGTAGAGAGTGGGAATGAGGGTGGGGGTGGCAAGGAGGAAGAGGGACAGAAGAAGAGGAGAGGGTTAGGTGTAAAAAGGCAGAAGGGTAGTGAGAAAGGGGAGAAAGGCCGTGTTCCTTCCTGGGACCCCAAACCTCCAGGGAAATCCCTACTGTGGGTCAGGCAGTTTTCTGCTTTGGGAATGTTACCAAGACTTAAAAGGCATTTGAAGGAACAAACCAAACTTAGAAATTACATTCCAAAAGAGTAGAGAGTTTTTACAAACCAACCCTCCCACCCCAAAAAAGAAACACAACCAGTTACCAATTAAAATGCTAAAAATCAAATCAAACCAATATTTACACGTAACATTTTCAACTCTATTAAAGCCCCATGTCCAGAGGCTTCTGTAAGAACGGTGATGAGTGACCTTGCACAGCAGCATGCAGAAGCTAGAAACGGGGGCTTACAGAAAACCGAGAGCTGGAGCCCCTGACACTGACTGGGGGCTGGGGCCTGGGTGTTGAGACAACGAAGATGGCAAGGACAATCTTGGACGAAACGATGGTAAGGCTGAGCGGTCCGTAGGCTGCAGGGTTCAGGTCTCACGGGGATTTCTCCCCAAGGCTGGGAGTGCAGCCTCCCTGGCCTTCTGCCACTCTGGGAGGTGGCAGAAGGCTTCTGGTGACTTATGGCCTGCTATGAATCCTGTCACCTGGAGGTAACCTTTAAGGGGCCTCCTGGATCTCACTGGGTGGGGAGCAGTGGCATCCTCTGGGAATTGGCCCCTGGCTCCATCGGCCCACACAAGTCACAATGGCACAAGGGTGAGGCTGGTAAGACTGGCATGGTCCTGATGTTCTGCTGATGGGAAAGAAGAGGAAGGACTTTGGGTAGCTGGTCCAAGTGACCCTTAAAGGGCAGGACAAGGAGATGGCAGGTAGGAGTCAGGAGTGCAGAGGTGTCTCTTGAGTCCTGGGGGAAAGCTAGCTAAGCTGCTGGCTTTTGGTCTTCCTAATGTGGAATTCCGCAGACAAGTCCTTTCAGCCTGGTGTTTTTATTCCGGGTCCCCAGGAGTTACAGGACTGCTGTGTGCATGTGGGCATGTGTGCAACCAAAATGGTTCGCTGGCACCAAGGGGGAGGCCATATCGCAATAACTCAGATCATAATCCGTCTGATCACCCGGGCAGTTCACGTGCCAAGTGGGGGAGGGTGGGCAGTGGTGTTGGAGCAGGGAGAAGAGCTGTGAGGAGCCATAAGGCTAAGGAGACAGGCCGGTGGAAAGGCTGGCAGGCTGGTGAGAAATGAGCCAGGTGGATACTCTCTGATCCATGCGCAAAGCTGCAATAAATGACATTCTGGAAGTTCAGTCCTGTTTTCCTGCAAGTTCTCACTCAGGGAACTTGGAGGGATCTCCATGCTCTTTACAGAGTAAGCCACGGTTGACTCATTTAAAAAACGTGTCAGAAAGAGGGAGAAAAATGAGAAGCGAAATGGGAGAGGATTTGGGAGGTGGTATGTCAGTCCAAAGGAGCCCTGGTGGTGCAGTGGTTAAGCGCTCGGCTGCCAACCAAAAGGTCAGCAGTTCGAACCCACCTGCTGCCCCTTGGGAGAAAAATGTGGCGGTCTGCTTCTGTAAAGATTACAGCCTTAGAAACCCTATGGGACAGTTCTACTCTGTCCTCTAGGGTTGCTATGAGTTAGAATCGACCTGACGGCAACGGGTTTGTCAGTCCAGCCCTGCACCCTGTTAGCAAGCATTGACAGACTGACTGCTCGGGGTTGGGCAAGTACCAGGTGTTCTTGGAGGCTAAATGGTCAGTGGTGTTGGGGGATCAGGCTGCAGAGTTCCTGCAAACCTGAGTCAGGAGACCTGAGCTTGGATGCTGAGCTGTCTCGTCCGCATAGGGGATCCCAAGCCTGTCCATTGTGTCAGAAGTTTCAGTTTGTCCCAGTGGCGAGAATACACGTCAAACTCCAATAAATTACCTTAGGAACTTTGGGGTAAATTAAATTATTAAAATAAAGTAAACCACCTTAAATATTTATAATAAGAAAAACTCAAAAACAGTCTAGGCGAGAAATGCACTTTCAAGCCCCAGTTTACTCCCGTGTCCTGGGGCACTGACCTCTTGGAGCTCTCCTTGGCCTGGCCTGGCCAATCAGAAGTCTCTTACTGGAATATCTTTGTCCTCCACCAGCCCCAGGATGTAAACACAGTGGAGATGTGGTGCCCTTTCAGGCTGCTGAGAAAGAGGCCCAGGGCCAAGGCAGTGAGCATTTAGGCCTTTATGCCTGCACCAGGTCTTAAGACTGACTCTAACCTGTTTCTGTCCTCATAGAGTTGCCCATGAATTGGGGCTCCCCCAAGTCACCTTGGCAAGGGTGGCAGTTCCAATGGCTCCCGACCCTGAGCGCCACATGTTCCTACCTCATCTCCTGGTCCTTGCTGCATCCAGACTGTGAGCAGGGAGATCCAGGGCTCCGGGATTCCAAGCGGAGATTCGGCCCTGGTACTGCCCTATCATATCCCCTAGAGTCACAGCAATCTAGAGCAGCAGGGCTGGGAGGAGGAGGTGGTGAAGGGAAGGAAGGGGTGGACACCGTGCCCAGCTCCTTCAGGAGCCACGAGTTGATCCTAGAGCAAAGCCTGGTCTTCTTGTCGATGTTTCCCCTCCCAGGGAAGGGGTGTGTGGTTGTCATGGAACAGCTCTGTGAGCCCTTTTTCCCAAGGGGCATGGCCAAAAGTGTATCCCATCCTCGGATCTTCCAGGAGGGTGAGGGGTAGAACCAGGCAAGGCTGGCCCAGTCCACCTTAGGACCCCGGGAATGGGTTCCGACGTATCTTTCTGTAGATGCTTCCAAAGCCCAGTTTTGGTCTTTCTCCCACTCACTGCCTTCCCTGGGAAGTTGGAGATCACCACCCGGCGGTCAGCAGGAGACCTGCTTTACCTTGATGTGAAAGCTGTCTTCTGGCAGTGGTGTAGCTGTTATGCTTCCATGGCGAGACGATGCTGAGAGTACAGGCCCCTCACTGTCTCTGGTGTCTCTGCTGATTCCCTTCTGCTGTTCAGGGCTGGGCCGGTTGAGGTGGGGCACTCAGGTGCTCTGTCACTCGCTGGGGGGGGCTGCCCTCTCCTCCCCACCCCAGCCGGACTCTGAAGGGTGCAGCCTGCACTTGGAAGGAGAGTGGCGGATGGCAGAGCGGGATGGCCGGGCAAAACAGGAGGTGAGAGACTGGGCACTACAGTCACAAACAGCATCCTGGGAAAAGGGAGGGAGGGAGTCAGGAGGAGCCAGGAGGCACTGACCACCCAAGGAATGGGTGGCCAGCCAGGTGAGGCAGTTGAACTCAGTTGTGCCCAAGACCAGGGCTTTGAATCAGCTCTGTCTGGTTAGAAACCTGGCTGAGAATTTACGTGGGGTGGAAATACAAATTCTCAGCAGGGTTCGAATCAGAATGAACCGGTTCAAAGCCCTGCCCAAGATCAGTTCCCAGGGGCTACACCCCTCCCTGGGCTGATTTTTCTTTTTATTGTTTTTCTCCCATTTTAGCAATGAATAGTGTTCATCATAATAAATTCTGGAATAAGCAGAAAAGAAAATTACGCTGTCATGGCCCTAGAGATCAAAGATAAATTCTCAAGTATGCTTACACACACATTTACCAAAATGACCTCATCTTCTATAAACTATTTCTCAATTGCAAAACATGAACACTTTCCTGTCTCTATGTATGTCTAGACCTCCTTCTCTTTAATGGTTGTATACTATTCCACCAAAAGGAAATACCTTAATTTATCTAATTTACTTTTGATGTGCATTTAGGTAGTTTCCTTTTTTTTTCTTTTTACTATTACCAACACACACATATACAAGCATTGTGGTTAAAAGTGCTGCTTTAGAACCAGACTACTTGGATCAAATCCCAAACCTTCCACTGACTGGCTGTGTGACCTTGGACAAGTTACTTAACCTCTCTGAGCCTTGATTTCCTCCTGTCTAAAACGAGGGGTATGAAACCTTCTTCAAAGTTGCTGTGAGGGTCAAATCTGGTAAGGCATGTAAAGCATTTGGCATAATGTCTACTAAGCACTCAATAAAACCAAAACCAAACCACTGTCCATCAAGTTGATTCTGACTCATAGCAACCCTATAGGACAGAGTAGAACTGCCCCATAGGTTTCTAAAGCTGTAAATCTTCATGGAAGCAGACTACCACATCTTTCTTCCACAGAGTGGCTGGTGGGTTCAAACTGCTGACCTTTTGGTTAGCAGCTGAGCACTTTAACCACTAAGCCACCAGGGCTCCTCAGGCATGCAATAAATGTTAGCAATTTTTATTAGTAATACAGTACTTTTTTTTTTTTTTTTTAAATACAAGTATCTTTTTCCATCTCTGTGAATATTTCCGTAGGCTACAGTCCTAGAAGGAGAACTACAGGGTCAACAGGTAGCATGCACCTTTTATATATTGAAAAAATATCTGCATCAACTTTAAAAACAATAAAATACAGCCACCCTTGTACTGTTGTTTCTTGATATAGGTGCAGGCTATATGGGTGTGCTCAGTTTGTGAACATTCAGTAAACTGTATGCTTACAGTATGCTCAGTATGGGCAGAGTGATCCAGGGCTCCGAGATTCCAAGTACATATTAAACTTAAACTATATTTACAGACTTAAAATAAACTATATCAATAAACCATATTAAACCTAAAAAACTTTTTTAAAGTTATTAAAAAATAAATATTTAAAAGATTTTTTAAAATGCAGCCAGCTGGATGAGAGTGGAAGGAAAGAGTTCACATACTAGGAGCTGTATAAATCAGACACAGTCTTTTGAAAGATAATTTGGCAACACTTACCAAATACCTTAAAAGCATTCATACATTTTTATCCTAGAATCCCATTCCTGCAACTCAAGCCTAAGAAAATAGTAGGAAATGTGGAAAAATGTTTTTGCAGCAAGATGTTCACAGCAGCATTATATTTATAATAGAGAAAAACTAGAAACCACCTAAACATACAACAGGGGAAATGGACTTGTGGGTCAGTCACAGCCCATCCCCCACACAGCCCTTCTCACTTCTCTGAGCGCCCGACTACAACCTTTACTGAGTGCACAGTGGACCACGATACTGCCCCTGGCCACAGCTGAATGGACCAAGGAATACACCCAATTCAAGCTGAAACAATCAGAGTTTCTTCCAGAAAGGTGGAATTGGGACAGAAGGATTTGAGTCTGTCTCTGTGAGGTGCTGGAACAGCCCAACTAAACCATGTGCAAATGCAGCAGAGAGAGAGAGGAAGAAGACATCGGAGAAAATGCAGCTCAAGAGAGGGCAGAGGGACAGAGAAACTGTTAAAGGCCTTTGGGTCCCCGCCCTTCGGTTCCACAAGATCCTCTAGCACTCTTCTGAGATGACTTCCATTCTGCAAACCGAACTGAAATGCATTCTTTTACTAATATGCAAATAATCCCTAACTAAATCAGGAGTATATCCGGATATACTCAGGAGTGAGGTGTGCAGCAAAAGATTCTCAGAGAAAATGTGAACAGTAGGTGTGGAGTCTTGGTGGGGTGGGGCAGTGTTGTGCTAGTAAATGTTTAGCATCTTGCTTTCTGGAAGATAGCAAGGAGCCTTGATTCGTAGTGTTTGCCAATTCTCATGGTGTAAATCCTACTGCCCTGGCTGATTTCAAAATATTCCAAGGTAATATTACTGAACACGGAGATGCACACAACTGGCTCCAGCATACCATCGGGTGGCAGAAGAGCAGAGAGCCAGATGGGATGCTGACCGTCTCTGGTAAAGCGGCTGGTTAAGCCATGCTCACTAGTTTCCTGGTATTCAGACCATGTGTCCATCAGCTCTGTGTCATTCCATGTCTGAGGCCTTCCAACCCCCATCCCAGACCAGCACAAGAACTTTTTGAGACACACAACCACATTCCTCAAGTCGAAAAACCAAAAGAGCTTGGATCTTATAAGCCAACACCACCTCCCAAGAAAAAGGGCAGGCCCCACCCACCTACCTCATTGGGAAGGACTAGGGCTCCGTCTCCGTCCCGGAGGACACCATCCTTCCCCACCTGGGGGAGCAGGGTAGGCCTGACCTCCTCAGTGCTGCCTGACTTGGCTGCCTTCTTGTTCAGGAGCCTGGCCACACCCTCTGGCTGGTGGTAGCTGGCAGGAGAGAGGGGCTCCGACTTCTTGGTGCTCTCCTCCCCTGCCACGGAGGTGGGGCTTGGCGCTCGGCCGCACACATTGCGGAAGAACTCCTGCACAATGCCATACTTGGGAGGCTCGGGCTTGGCCCGGGCCTCAGACATACCCAGTTTCCAGACAGACTCAGTGCTCCCCGAGTGCTCCACCACGCTGAAGAGGCTGGACAGCCCGTCGTTGATGTTCCTCAAGACGGGGCTGTCCCTCGTGGTGGTGGAGCGGGCCCAGGCCGAGCCGTTCTGCTTACTCTGGTGCAGGTTCCACAGGCTACGGTCCTTGGTGCTATCCAGCTTGGACACTGAGCGCCTCTGAAGCTTGGGTGAGCCATACTTGGGTGAGCAGCACGGCCGCTCAATGCGCGAATGGACCTTGTCCAGGGAGGAGGCGATCTGCTTGCTGCGCACAGAGACGAGCGAGGAGCTGCGGGGTGACCAGCTCTTGCTCTGGAGGCTGCTGCGGGGTGGGTCAGTCTGCAGGCCCACACTGACTGTGCGGATGGTCTGGGTGCCCACACTGGCCAGGCCCACCGTTTGGCTGGACGTGCTCTTTACTTTCCTCCCCAGCGAGCCCGAGCGCATGGCCTGGCGCACACAGTTGGTGATCTCCTTCATGTCGTCACTCATGTTGCCCGACATCTCAAAGTCATGCAGGGACGCTGGGAAGCCGGGCCCAGCAGTCGAGGGGTCGCCCCCTGAGCTGCCATCCAGGCGCTGCCGGGAGAAGTTGCACAGCCACCGGCCGTACGAGCTCTCAGCCAGCCCGTCTGCCTCAGCCGACTCTTTGGGCTTGGCCGTGGTGAAGAGGAAGCCAGGCTCAATGATGATTTTGCCCTCCTTATCGTGGACCACAGGGACACCCAGGCGCCGGGCCACTGGGGGGCTATAGTAGACGCGGATGCCTGTCTTGTCGGGAGCCGTGTAGCTGCGCTGCATTTGTCTCCCCGACGGGTCATGACAGGCCATTGCACCCAGGTGGTTGCAATCCCGTGGTGATAGTCCAGGCTTTTCCTTCGCATCCTTCTCTGGGTCCACTGACTCAGGACTCACAAAGGCAAAGGCAGGATTGCTGGACAGCTTCTTGCCCCGCGCAGCTTCGCCAGCAAGGTAGGGGGAACAGTCAAGCAAACTTTCAAACTCAGACATCGAAGAAACAGACTTGGTCCTGGGAGGAGCAGAAGAGGAAAATGGTATTAGTGGAAGGTAACATAGACCCAGAAAACACACTGGTCCACCTCCCTGGAACATACGGGGCAGGAGGGCAAGGACCAGGGCTGTCTTGCTCACTTCTTGTAGAAGACACTGTTGGTGGCCTGCCTCATACTCTCTCCACACTCACACCTACACAACCAGAACTATAATGTGCACACCTGCCATTCTCTACCTGTGGGCTTTTGTCTGGCTGTGGGAGCATACTAACCTCCACACAGAGAAACTGGAAATATCACAGAGTTAATGTCCCTAGACACAACCCTCATTAAACAACACATGATGATTTGGTGGAAAAATACCCCCGGCTCCTTATTCCTGGGGTGGGATTGCTGAGTTGCACATTCCACATCGGCTCCCAGAGTGTCTCAGTGAGACTGAGCTCCAGTTGCCCGCAGGAGAACCTGCTTGATAACACTCCTCTACGGGCTGCCTCGCTTCACTTCCAAGTGTTTCCTGGAATCCTCTCCCAAATAAACCACTTGCTTTCAAATCCTTGTCTCAGAGTTTGCTTCTAGAGGGTCCCAAACCAACATTCCTTAAGGTTCCTGATAGGAACTTGGCACCTTTGTTACCTGATGACTGAAAGTGCCAGGCCTCTGTAAATGCATCTCATGTGTCATACCAGTTACTCCTCCCATAAACTCCAGGAGACATCCCCACTTTTCAGGTGAGCAGACAGAGAGGGGGAGTCCTGGCCCAAAGCCACAGAGCTAGAAATGGCAGAGCTGGAATTCAGACCTGGCACTCTTGACTCCAGAGCCCCCCTCCTAACTCCAAGGCCCATCTTGCTGTATGGCCCAGGTGGTTTCTGCTTCCCTCACTCCTTTCGTGGGTTTCCCATTGGTGGAGACATGGTCCTTAGGCCTGGATGTGCCCCTCGACCATAGCCCAGGGCTGGGCCCAAAGGATGCTGCTCACTCATGCCAGGAACGGACATCCATCTTGACTCTCCTAACTCCAGAGATAGGAAGAAAGAACCTCAAGAGGCCAGAATGGAGAGAGAGCTTCTCTCCAGCTAGGATATGCTGAGTCCCAGTTTTCCATGCTCAGAATCAAACCAACAAGAAAATCGCAGGCTGGAATCCTGATCACCCCTAGCTTCCGAGCTCCTGGGTGGCTCGGGTTCCACAGAAACCTGTTGCTCTCCCACCCCTGCTGAGATGCAGTGGTGGGCACATGGGACGGGGGAGGAGAGAGGCAAAGGGCTGGGAGGGCCTGCAGGGCAAGGCAGAGCAGGGCAGGGGATGCCAGCACCTCTTTAAGCTGGTTCCCCCAATCTCAGCTTCAGAAACAGCCCCCTTGTCATGAGTCTTCTCACTGTGCACCTGTCAGGGAAGAGACAACAAGGGTCAGTTCCAGCTGTGAGAGCCCCAAGGGAAGGTGACAGGAACTGTGGGTGTTCCCAGTGTGGGGGCTGACCCTGGACAAGTCGCTTCTCCCTATGCCTCAGTCTCCTCACCTGTAGAATAGGAGGGACATCAGCAATTATCTACAATGCCCATTGGTCAGTTTTGCCTGCAATGTATCTAAACCCCTTCCCCCCGTTATTCTTTCTTCTCCCTGGCAGTGAGGGTGTGGGTATGTGTTCTAAGCTCAGCCACTCAGAGCTTCAAGAGAGAGCTCCCCACCTGCCCCTGGGGAAGAGTCCATTTAGAACTTATTCTGAGGACAGCAGCAGCAACAAAGCATCCAGTGGCCAGTTGTTCTGTTAGTGGTGACAGAAGTGACCCAGTGGCTCCTGCTCAGGGGCTTGTTTCCCCTTGGTTCCAGAGGCACAGCCCCCCTGGATCTATGCTGATTTTCCGAACCTGCATCACCAGGCCCCTCAAGTCCCCAGTAAAATCCTCTCCTGTTTCAGCTTCCCAGAAATGGTTTTTGTTGCTTGCAAACAAGTCTTTTGCTTGACATGCCACTTCTTCAGCAAAAGGGCTTGTGTGTTCAGCTTTGTTATTCTGTGTGTTGCTATATTGACAATGCCCCTGAGGCTTATGTGAAAACTTCACCAGTGTGACCTCATTGATCTCTACAACCAGGGCTGGGCCAAGGCAGAGAATGTGATTCTCACCTTACCAATTAGGCAACTGGGGCCCAGAAAGGGAAAGTGGCTTACCCAAGACCATACAGCCTGGCTTTTCAGAGAGGCATAAAATGAAAGCAAGATAGGGCAAGGGAACTGGCCAAGGATACATACAGAGGCACCCAGCCATCAGGCATGGAGAGGGCCCTTTGCAGGTCCGAAACCACAAGCAGGAACCATGAAGTAGAGACCCCAGGTCTGAGGAGGAGCCCAAGGTGCAAAGATGTAACCTATGGGAGTGGAGTTAGCATCTTTCTTTCTGGTGTAGCCAGGAGCCAAGAAGAGAGCAGACGATCAGCTAGCCTACTCACCTCTTTCCAGCTGTTGTCCTGTTTCTCCAGGTCTGAGTGCTTCAGGACCCAGGTGTCATCAGCCTTCTGCAACTGGACAAGGGTAAAGCGGATGGCTCAGTGGGAGGGAAGCTGGTGAGCAGGGCCCCGCCCTGTGCAGGGCTGTGCCCCAGCTCCTCTCTGCAGCACAAGGGAAGGCCCAGATCATGGACCAGGAACCATCTGCCCAGTGCACAGCAGCATCAAGCCACTCATAAGGTAGAAATGGATTTGAAGAATGATAGTGAAAGCAAGTATCTACAAGCCTGGTAATACCAAAAGCCAAACGCACTGGCGTCGAGTCTATTCCAACTCATAGCAAACCTACAGGACAGAGTAGAACTGCCCCATAGGGTTTCCAGGGAGTGGCTAGTGGATTCGAACTGCCAGTCTTTTGGTTGGCAGCCATAACTCTGTAACTCTTTAACCACTGAGCCACCAGGGCTCCACAGGCATGGCAATAGGTGCCATTACAACTACAGTAGAAACGGTTGTTATTACTTCGTTAATTCATGCTACCATTCATGGAACAGCTCTATCAGCTAAGCAGCAGCTATGTCACATCAGGATGACAGATGCAAGACCCTCATACTCCCGCTATGGTTCTTATCACCAGTGGAACTGGGGCACTTTTTCCGCTGAGCCCTGAGCTGGCCTCTGATCCACCCCTCTTGGTACGCCGTCACCTCCAGGTGGTGTGTGAAGGAGCCCGTTTGCTATTCACACATTAGTTAATTTAATCTTCACAGCACCCTTACAAGGTGTTACCGTTATCATTTCCATTTCACAGGTGAGAGGCTCAAGATTGAAAGAAGGAAAGGAACTGCCCAAGGTGGTGCAGCTGAGTGAGTGGCAATGATAGTCACAGTGGCACAGCAGGTCCTGTGTGTGGTAGCCTGTCACCCACCTGTTGCTGTAACCTTCTTGGGAGGATCGCCTTGGGCAAATGGAACTCACTTGCAGCCAATAACAGACTAATGTAGGGCACTCAGAAGGCCAGCCCCTTGCCTCAACGTGGGCAGACTCTATGCGACAATTTACTACTTATACACCAGAACTCTCCAAAGGGTCAGGCTGAGGGCGGTCTTCAGCTCAAAGTATATCCTTGCTTGACCTCCTCCCCTCTCCTATCCCACATTCCTCTTTCCCTCAAGAGATCACTTGCACACAGAGCAACCAACCCACCTTGGTTTGCCCAGGACGTTCCCAGTTTTAGCACAGAAAGTCTCACATCCCAGAAACCCCTGAGTCCTGAGAAAACTGGGAGGCTTTGCCTCTTTCCACTTCATTTACTGTCCTAGTTTTAAAGCTGAAAGACATGGGAAACTCCCAGTCCCAGGCAAACTGGGACAGGTTGGTCGCCCTGCCTGTATGTGAACCCATGTCTCAGACTTTGCTTCTTGGGAGCCAACACAAGACAAATAGTAATAAGGGAAACAACAAAAATAACACCCATGTGAATGACAGCAATGACAGATGAAGACCACAGAATCAAACCAAGCCCCAGTCAGAGGGATATCTTGGGAGCACTCTGAATTATCCCGAAGTATTTTCATGTCTATCTCCTTTCACCTCTATAGCTGCCCTGTCAGTTGAGAAGGTCAACAACCATCCTCCCGTTCTATAGATGAAGCTTGGAGATCAGACATGACTTGGCAGGGGTTGCACCTGGCAGCGCCAGGTGAGGATGGAGCTCCTAATCAGAACCTCTTTCCCTCCAACTACCCTGGCAGCTGCTTTCACAGGGCTGGTTTTCGCAGGCTTCAGTTAGATGGGTAGTTCAGTTCAAAGAAGGAGGCTGCTTTTTGGGGCCTGGTTTGAAGTGGAGGCGGCCAAGGAGTGTCAGAGAGACACAGGAGGCCAGAGCTCAAGGGCCAGCCAGTCCCACGCAGGATCCCCTGATGTGGAACAATGGTGGCACCCAGACTCTGTGCCCTGATAAGCCCGCAGGACGCACCCACCACCTGTGGGCTGCTACATGTTTCTCAGGTATGTCATGCAGCTTGTCTCATGATTTCAGAACAAGTATTAAAATATTTTGTGTTAATATAATAAAAAGATTTTCTAGAGAGGAATTTAGGGAGCCCTGGTGGCACAGTGGTTAAAGCAATTAGCTGCTAACCAAAAGGTCAGCAATTCAAACCCACCGGCTGCTCTGCAGGAGAAAGATGTGACAGTCTGCTTCCGTAAAGATTTATAGCCTTAGAAATCCTATGGCGGCAGTTCTGCTCTGTCCTACAGGGTCACTATGAACCAGAATCGACTCAACAGCAATGGGTTTTAGTGGCTAGAAAGGAATTTGGGCCGATGGTACAAATAGATGCATCTTATCTGCTTTTCACGTAGTACATGGACTGTTCTGACTTTGGATGCTGTCCTGCACTCGCCAAGCACAGATTCCTAGTGGCGGTGACCCCGAGGGGAGTTCTGTCCCTGCAGGGGAGTGGGTAGGGCACAGGATCAGGAACTCACCAGATTTCCAAGTTCTGCCAGATCCTGGTCCTGCCCCTTACTCACTGTATGTCTTGGGGGCAAATCATTTCACCTCAGTCCTCTCATCTGAAAAACGGGTTTAGTGACAGCAACCTTTGAGGACTGCCAGAGGATCAGAGATAACACATGGAAGAAGAAAGGCAGTCAACAAATTCATGGAAAGATGCTAACCCTTGACTAGCAATCAGAGAAATGCAAATTTAAACAATGAGATAGCATTTTACACTATGAAACTGGCAGACATTTTAAAGACTGGGAATAGCAAGAACTGGCAAAGATAAGGCAAAACAGGGCCCTTCTTGCCGTGCTGCTGTTGGGAAGGCCAGCCTGGAAATTTCCATCAAATATAAAGGTGTATGCCTTTGGACCTAGCAATTTCACTTCGAGGAATCTATCCTACTGATATACTCATGCACGTCCATTTACAAACAAAGAAAATCGTGTGGGGATGTTCATTGTGGTACTGCTTTTAACAGTGAAAAACTGGAAATTAGATTTCCTTAATATGGAACAGTAACTTATGGTGCCTTCATACTGGGGACGCTAAGCAGCAGTTAAACAGAATGAGACTGATCAGTTCTTCATAAAAGAGGCAAAGTGTAGCCAACATGTATGATTCAACTTCTGATTAAAAAAATATTGCTGTGGATATTAATTTAAATATCAAGAAAGGGAGGGAGTGGGTTAGAGTAAATTTTTATTAATGTTTGGGTCTTATATGAAGTTTTGATTTATGTAATTAAAAAGTAAAGCACCACTCCCAGAGTCTCCTTTCAGCCAAACAATAGATTGGCTTATAAAATAAACCATATCATCTGTGAGGAAGGTGCTCCCTTAATCAACTATATGAGACCAAAAGGTCAACATTTACCCAAAGCAAAGATGAGAAGGCAAAGAGGGGCAGGGAAGCTAGATAAAAGGGAAGCAGAATGGAAATAATGAGAATGCTGACACATTTTAAAAATTATAACCAATGTCACAGAACAATTTGTACAAAAATTGTTAAATGGGAACCTAATTTGCTGTATAAACTTTCACCTAAAACACAATAAAATATTTTTTAAAAAAAAGTAAAGCAAAGAAAACAAAAGTAGGTTAGTGGTTACCAGGGGCTGAGGGTGGTGGTGATGGCAGATTATTGGTTAAAGGGGCACTGAGTTTCTGTTGGGGTGATAAGAAAAAATTTGGAAATGGATAGTGGTGATGGTTCTACAACATGGTGAAAGTGATTAATGTAACTGAATTATACACTTAAAAATGGCTAAAGTGGCAATTATTTTGTTACATACTTTTTGCCAAAATAACAAAGAAATAAATAAAGGAAAAAGTCAAAATAAATAGAGTGGTATATAGCAGCTTGGTAAGTGGAGCTGGGTGCATGATGTGAACTCTAGTGTGGGTGTAGTGGTCAATGATTACTTTTTCTCTCTCCTCTCTTTTGGTTAGAGGACTCCAGTTTTCCCACAGGGAACCACCTTTGGTTCCTCCCTCTTGGTTCCTGGGTTTTGGTGGACTCCAGGGGTGGGAACATGACTCAAACCTGGCCAATCAGAGTCTCATGGAAAAGAGAAACTCTTCCCATTGCAATTACTAAGTTGTAAGATATAAGCACAAAATGAGCAGTGGCCATCTTGGGAGTAGCTTGCTTACAAAGAAAGCTAGCACAGAGGATAACAAGCCCAAAAGACTGAGACAAAGAGAAAGCCTTAGTCCCTTCTGCAGTCTCTGGACACCTGGATCCAGCTATACCTGAAGGAAATGCTACCCCTGTACCTCATTGCTTAAGCACCTGGATCCAGCTATAGCTGAAGGGATCATTACTCTGAACCTCATTGTCTGAGCACCTGGACCCAGCTACAGCTGAAGGAGATCCTGTTCCTGGCTGGACCTCATTGTCTGAACACCTACACCCAGCTATACCTGAGGGAGACACTACCTCTGGACTTTTGTTACAGTGACTTCTCCTTGTGACTTCAGTCAGCTTGGGCTAGGGCAGGCCTCACCTGGCTCAGGCGGTTCTGCAGCTCCTTCACCTGCTGCTCCACCTGCTGCTTCTCACCCTGTAGCCGCTCCACAAGTTGCAGCTTCTCCTGGCTCCAGTTGCGCTCACTGATCTGCAGCTGCCGCGTCAGCTCCATGACAGCGCTGTAAGACTCAGCCAGCAGGTGCTGCTGCTCCTCACGCTCTCTCTGTAGGGCTGCCTTCCATTCGGGCCCTGACCGCTCTCCAGCCCCCTTCCCGGCTTTCAGCTCCATCTGCAAAAGAAGTGCAGACTGGGTGGCTGGCACCAGGAGGACCCTTCTCTCTCCCTTCCTCTTTCCTCCATCCTGGGTTTTAGCCTCATAAATCAATGTACCCCACAATCCTGTGCTGTGGCCTGAGATGTTAAGCCTTGGGGCCAGTCAGGTTCCCAGGGGTAACGGCATCTGGAATGGCTGGGTTTGAGGGGGTCAGATGGAGCAATGGACACTAGGAAATGCCCAGATGGACAGGAGCCATAAGATCTGTAGGGAGGGTTATGAGGAAAGAACTGTGACACCTAGAAGCCAGAATCTGTGGGAACTGGGAAGAAGGTAAGGATCATGGCTGTGCGCAACAAGGCGGGGCAGAGGTTTCAGGAATGAGGGTCAGGCCGCTTACTTGCTGGGTGACCTTAGAAAAGAAGCTAAACTGCTCTGGGCCTGTTTTGTCCCCTTCCTAGCAGAGATAATCAGATACCTACCTCCAAGGCGCCCGTGAGGCCTGGGAAGGCAGCCTGCAGCAGGGGCAAGTTGGAGGAACCTGGGCCCTGACCTTGCAGAGTTATGGGTCAGAGCATTGTCTCTGAATAGGAGGAAGCCTACTTTCTCACTTTTTCAGACCAGAGAGGGGCAGCAACTTGCCCCCAAGCACATTAGCAGACACCAAACTCCCAGGACTCCTGGTTAAGGCTTGTTTGGTCATACTCAGTTGTTGGAGGGAGTCCCACAGTTGAATGGAGGGAACAAAGCAGAGCCAGGTAGCAGGGGGTAAAGGGATATACGGATGAGAAAACAAAAAACCAAACCCACTGCCGTCAAGTCGATTCCAACTCTTAACGACCCTGAAGGACAGAGTGGAACTGCTCCATAGGGTTTCCAAGGAGCGCCTGGTAGATTCGAACTGCTGACCTTGTGGTTAGCAGCCGTAGCTCTTAGCCATTACACCACCAGGGTTTCCCAAGAGGAAGAAGTAAATAAGGCCAGCAGGCAGCAGGAGTCTGGGCATGCGTGTGAAGGACATCGCCTGGTGTGAATAGGGCACTTAAGCATTTGGCCCCCACTGTGAACCTCAGGTTGGACAGAGGTGTCCCCATACCTTTTTGTCAATCCCCCATCTTATCTCCCTGGTCCAGTGACTCCTTGTCCCCACTATTTCTGGCACCCTTGCTGTGTGACTCTAGGCAAGTCTCTTGCTCTCTCTGGGCCACAAAATGAAGTGATGGGGTTCCTATGTTTCCAGAAGCATAGTCTGGGCATCCTGCTCCCAGATCTGACAGTTGGGGGTATGGCTGAGATAGGAGCAAGTGGGGTGGGGGACTCACCTGGGCAGTGTGGCCCTTGAGTTCTGCCCGCTCGGTCTCCCAGGTGGCCTTGGCCTTGGCAAACTGCTGCTGAAGCTCGATCAGACCACGGCGCTCATCCCGGAGCAGCGAGCACAGCTCTTTCAGTGTCACCTTCATGTCAGCCAGTGTCTTGATGTACTCATTGGGCTGTGGACAGGGGCAAGGCTTGGGTCAGGAGATTTTGGAGGGGCAGGGAAGGGAGTCTGGGTCTCAGAGCATTTACCAAGGAGTCTAGCCTGGGACTCTACCAGGCCTTGGGCAAGTCCCACGACCTATCTATGTCATCTCATCCATAAAATGGGCATGACAAGCCTCGCTCTGACCACCTCCTAGGCCAGCATGCGTCCCAGCCTCACATAAACAAAAATATCTGCAGTTACGGTAATAATCCCTTAGCCTAACTCTGAGCTAAGCCCTGGCTTCTTCCAGGCTCCATGGCATCTAGGCCTTGGGTTGTTCTCCCTGCCCAGGATCTGCCTCTCTGACCCACTGCAGGCCAGATGGGGAGTCTGAACCAGGAAACTCCCCAACTGTGCCTGACTGAGTCCCAAATCTCTCCTGGGTCCCTAACCTTACTTCCCACCCGCACCCCTGGGTCACTGTGTGCCCCCTCAGAACCTAACCCCACTGCTCCCTCTGCCCCATAGCTTGATTTGAGAGATCCCGAATGCCAGACCACAAGGCACTTCTGCATATTATCCAGCCTCATGTCCTTACCCCTTCCATGTACATCCCAAGCTCCAGCCAATCCCAGAATACCTTGCCACACCTCTTTGCACACACAGTTCTCTTGGCCCAGAATGGCCTTCCCTACTCTCTATCAAGCAAGCTCCTATTTATCCTTAAAAATCCACCTCCTATGATGCTTTCCTTCTCTGTGATACTGTCCCCTACACTCCAAACAACTGCTTTCTCTCCTGGGATCCCACAGTCCCTCATCTGGCCCTCTGTCACTGTCCTGAGATGACTTATGTACCCCACACTACTGGGCATCTGAGGCCTGGTGACCACACAATAACCCTTGGCAGTTCCAGCTCCCAGACTAGGGCTGGGGTCAGAGAAGGCAGTAGGAAGTGACCACTAAATGGACAAAGGAACAAGTGGACAGGACAGGATGGGGAAGGGGTGGAGAATGTACCGTGTTCTGGGTCCAGCTGTCCCCCGTGCAGGTTTTGTTATCACCATGCTGGGCGTTTAACTCCTCCTCCTCCATCAGCAGGTATAGTTCCTTCATGCTATTTACCTATTTTGTAAAAAACCATACTCAACAGGCGGTGGGAGGGTATCGTGCTTGGGGCCCCAGTCCTTAGGGTGAGGGGCTTCTGGCTAGTGGCCCAGATAGGAAGGAGGCTCCCAGCACAGTCAGGCAGGAAGGAGGAATGGGAAGGCTTATGGTACAAGATGGACCAAGGACACCCCAGCTCCGCACAGGTTTCACAAATCTTAACTTTGACTTCCCAGCACCATCTAGGCCAAGGAGCGTAGCCGGACAGTCAGGGCGCCTGGCCTCCCACACCATCTCCTCTGCCCAGGGACCAGGAGGCGTCCCTGAGAGTTATTCAGAAATAGCCACACTGACAGGCTGGGACAAGTGGGCACTGTGGTTGGAACAAAAGGGCCACAGGTGCTCCCATGATTACAGACGAGGGCAACAAAGGTTTGGGTGGGCAGAGGGACTCTTCTTGGGAGGGCAGTTTGTTGCTGACGGGTTCTGGGCAGTGTCCACGGCTAGCCAAAGAGACAAAGGTATTAACTCGGGGTGGGAACAAAGTGGAAGGAAGCCACCTTCCAAAAGGGGTGTTCATTCACCACGTATTTATTGAAAACCTACCATGTGTCAGGCCCTGGGTCAGGAGCTGGGGATACATCAGTGAGCAAGATAGACAAAAATCCAGGCCCTCTTCAGCCTTACCTTCCAGTAGCAGGGAGACAAACAAATAAATAAGGGAAATGTATGACACGTCACTTAAATATAATGAATGTCATGCAGTGGTAGGTTATGGAGAGAAACAGAGCAGGGAAAGGAGCTAGGATGTGCTGGGTGTGGGTAGTCCAGGAAGGCTTTACAGAGAAGGTGATATTTGGGCAAGGTTCTGAAGGAGGTAAGAGAATAAGCCATGTGAATACCTGGAGGAAGAGAGTTCCAGGAAGAGGGCACAGCAAAGGCAAAGGCCCTGAGGTAGGAACATGGCTGTTTGAGGAACAGCAGGAAGGAAGCGAGAGAGGTATAGGGAACAATGTCTGGTTGACTAGGACTTTGGCTTTTGCTCTGGGTAAAGTAGGAGCCAGGGAAGGACTGCGAACCCATGACACAATCTGACCTTATTTTTATAAGATCACTCTAGCTGCCACATTGAGACACATTACAGGGTAGCAACAGAGCCCTATAATGCATAACTCCACGTGTGTATCATTCACATGGTTCCCCTGCAGCTGTGTAACACGCACTGCAAGAGCAGAAGCAGAGAGGCCACTTAGGCTATGACAATAACGCAGGCAAGAGGTGACAGTGACTTGTACCATGGGGCAGTGGAGGAAGTGGAGCCTGGTTAAATTCTGTATAGATTTTGGAAGTAGAGCTGTCAGGACCTGCTGACAAATTGGAAAGGTGTGAGGAGAGAGAGAAGAGCTGAAGAGGCCTCTAAGGTTTTTGGCCTGAGGCAAGGAGGAATTGCCATTAACTACAGGAAGACCAGGTTTGGAGGTAAGATCGGGAGTTTGGTTTTGGACATATTAAGTTCGAGAAGCTTACTAGACACCCAAGAGATCCCATCCAGTGGAGGGCTGGTTATACAAATCTGAGGTTCATGAGAGACATCTAGGCTGGAGGCATAAATTTGGAACTCAGTGTCCAATAAGGCCATTTAAAGCCATGAGGCTGGATGAGCTCCATAAGTGAGTAAATATAGGTAAAGAAGAGATGAGGCTGAGGGCTAGGTACCCTGATGTTAAGAGGTCAGGTCAGAGAGAAAAGGAGAAACTGTTAAAGGAGACTGAGAGAGTAACCAGCACGGTGGAAGGAAGCCAAGAAAGTGTGATGTCCTAGAAAACCAAATTAAGAAGGGCTTCAAATTCAAAGAATACACTGAGGCTGGGAAGCATGTAATGGGGTTCAGGGTCTGTATGAATAAACACCCCAATTCCATCACTGGTCACAAGCATCTAAACATTGTTTTTAATTGTCAATATATAGGTGCACAGTTCCTCTTCTGAAATCCTTGGGGATCAGGTGTGTTTGGAATTCAAAATTTTTCAGGATTCAGAAAGATAATATAATGCTGTGACGTTTAATGCTATGTGTCAACTTGGCTAGGCCATGATTCTCAGTGGTTTGGCAGATATTATGTCATCATCCTCCATTTTGTGATATGATGTGAGCAACCAATCAGTTGGAAGGGAGTTTCTTTGGGGGTGTGGCCTGCATCCAATACATATGGACGTTCTGGTAAAGCTCATGTTCTCTCTCCATCCTGCACTCATCTCATGGTTTGACCTCCGGTTCTTGGAGAAGCCTTCATTCAGGTGCCTGCCCTGCAGATTTTGAATTTACCAGCTCCCACAACACTGTTAGACAGCAGCCTGCAGCCTGACCAGCAGATTTTGGATTCGCCATCCCCTGCTACCACGTGAATCAGGAGAAGCATTCAGCCTGCCACCTGAGCCACAGGTTTGGGACCTGCAAACCCCTACGATTGCGTTAGCCATTTCCTTGAAGTAAATATCTCTATATATATTTATACATACACTTCACTGGTCACTATGAGTTGGAATCGACTCAACAGCAGTGGGTTTGGTTTGGTTTTTGGTCTTGATCCTCTAAAGAACACAACCTAGAACAGGTGCCTGCGCTGCAGATTGTGTAACGGCCCCAGCAGAGACTAGGGAAACACCCCATGTTCAAGCACATTAATATTCCCCCACAAACTTACGAATATGAATATGAAGCGGGATAAAGGTTTTGCTGCCAAATGAATGTTAGGTCAAGTTTTGCCAACTGAGATACACACACACAAACACTGTCAGCTTTCAGAACTTCTGGATTTAAGAATTGAGGATTAAACCCAAAAAACCAAACCCACTGCCATCAAGTCGATTCTGACTCATAAAGACTGTATAGGACAGAGTAGAACTGCCCCATAGAGTTTCCAAGGAGTACCTGGCAGATTCGAACTGCCAGTCTCTTGGTTAGCAGTCGTAGCACTTAACCACTACACCACCAGGGTTTCCGAATTGAGGATTAGGAACCAAAAATCTGTATCTATAAAAAACGAAACCCAGTGCCACTGAGTCGATTCCGACTCATAGAGACCCTATAGGACAGAGTAGAACTGGCCCACAGAGTTTCCAAGGAGCGCCCGGCGGATTCGAACTGCCGACCCTTTGTTTAGCAGTCATAGCACTTAAGCACTAGGCCACCAGGGTTTCCATATCTATAGTAGAATGGGGATAATAATTGTATTCCTCTTGCAGGATATTCATAAAAGTGAAATGCAAAAATCCACTTAAAGCACTTAGCACAGTGCCCAGGACAAGATAAATACTTGATATATGAGAGTTAT
The DNA here is from genome assembly GCF_030014295.1 of Loxodonta africana. Taxonomy (NCBI): domain Eukaryota; kingdom Metazoa; phylum Chordata; class Mammalia; order Proboscidea; family Elephantidae; genus Loxodonta; species Loxodonta africana. The sequence goes on from NC_087365.1 coordinate 35,998,545, forward strand.
GATTCTCAAATATATACCTATGTATATCTTTAATTCTGCATATGTGAATATGCATATTCTTTATATACATACATACACATTTCTATTTTTATAATATATATGGTTATGTTTGTATCTTATGTCTATTTTGCTAAATATTTGCATTTCTATTAGTTATGGACACATATATATACTATTTCATTTTCTATGCGTAACCCCTTTTTTCCCTAAAGTATGTGTGTCCACATGTGCATATGTATACACTCACCTATACATAGCTCTATAAAGTAAGTTTCTCTCTCTGTTATTCCAGCACATAGAAATTGCTAAGAAGATTTTCACCAAATGTAGAGGGTTTGCCTGAGACAAACTGACTTAAAATACAGCCTGTGTGGCCTGGAGGCAATGCTGTTGGGGATTTAGGAGAGCATCTTCCCAAGCAGCCAAAATTAGGCTTCATCCAGAGGCCTGTGGGACTTCCAAACAGGAGAGGAGGGTCCTAGGTTTTCAAATGCCATGGAAAAGAAAGCAGACCAAGAAAGTCACAAAGGCTGATGCTCAGAGGGGTGCCCTTGCTGGGCTCTTGGGCTGCTTCTGACAATGGCACCTCAGTGTCAGGTGCTCCAGGACAGCAGAGAATGGGTCCATTTAATGATGGTTTTTTTTTTTTTTTTTTAGTGATTCTCCCAAGTGGCCACGGGGAGGAGGCTGGCCTGTGAGAGGGACTGTGAGCCCCACTGGCGGGAGGAAGATGCACACTCTTGCTACAGGCTTAGGTCTAACCAGCATCCTGATTCTCTGGGGCACTTAGGCTACTCTGGGGGACTGGTGACAAAGGTACTGGCAACTTGAAAAGTGCTGCTGGCCCCACCACACTGGATCGGGAAAGGGGTTTGTAGAGAGAACCCGGAGTCAGAGGGTGGCCTGAGGAACCTGTACCCAAAAGGTCCAGACCGAGGTGAGCAGTGCCAACTCAACTATGACATCCTTATCCTTAGAGAGCTGCTGAAAGGAGGCAGGGAATTTGAACAACAAAATCTCCTGCACAGGCTGAGGGATAAGTGGGCCACGCGAGACTTTCCCAAGCTTCACACATTCCCAAAGCACCACTCTTCACAGCTTCTGCCACTTATAAGTACTTAAAATCTAATGTTTTTAAGTCAATCTATGTTATGGATTGAATCATGCCCCCCACAAAGATATGCTGAAGTCCTAACCCCTGGTACCTGTGAACATGGCCTTGTTTGGAAATAAGGTCTTTAAAGACGTATCATTAACATGAGGAGTTAACTGCAGTAGGGTGGGTCTAATCTAAGCTGAGTGAAAGAGAGGATGAGGCACAGAGAGACAGAGGAAAGACAGTCATACATTCCAAGAAACACCTGGGGCTGCCAGAAGCTGAGAGAGAAAAGAAAGCATCTTCCTCTAGAGCCATTAGAGCGAACATGGCCCTGCCAACACCCTGATTTCAGATTCCTAGCCTCCAGAATTATAAGGCAATAAATGTTTGCTATTATAAGCCACCCAATGTGTGGTACTCTGTTACTGCAGCCCTAGGAAACCAATACAGCCCACTTTTTCTGGCTAAATAAATATATTTTAAAAGGGAACTTGAGCCAGTATCCATTGCCATAAATCAAAGGTAACATTAAAAATAAATAATTACTCTAAAGCAAAGATGAGAAGATAAGGGGACAGGGAAACTACAATACTGGAAATGGAACAACTAGGACCCAATTAAAAAGAATGTTGACACATTGTGAAAAGTGTAACTAATGTCTGAACAATTTGTGTAGGAATTGTCAAACGGGAACTTATTTTAATGTGTAAACTTTCACCGAAAATGCAATAAAATATTATTAAAAAATAAGTAAAATAGGTATATTTATACAATGGAATAATCTACACCAATAAAAAAAGAACCAACTTCTGCTACCTGTAAAATATGGATAAATCAAAAAAAAAAAAAAAAAATGCTGAGCAGAGGCAGCCAGACACAAAAGACAATATGCTGTAGCAATTCACGTATATCAAGTTCTAGAATAGGCAAAGCTAACCTACGGTGTAAGAAGTCAGAATAGCGGTTCCTGCAAGGGTGGGTACTTTGACTAGAAAAGGGTACAAGAGAGCCTTCTGGGGCCCTGGGAACACACTCTATTGTGATCTGAGTGGGGGTTATACGGCGTATGCTATAGAAATTCATCAGGCCGTACACTTAACATGTGTGCACTTCACATAAATTACACCTTAAAGGAGTAAAATAAGTACATATTATGACATAATATAATAACAACGAAGCTAGAGTATTAAATTCACCCAGTTAATATTGTCTGCTGAAGGCTCTGAGATCCATTAAAAAGGGCAACTAGCAAGTGTTTGGAAGGTGGTAAGGACCCACCAGCTCCCAGAGAGACCTGCGCCTACTGAGGCAGAGACCAAGCCTGTCTTCTGCACCATGAGGTCCCTGGCACCTGCCACAATGCCCAGTAAAGATCTGGTTCTCCACAAACAGATGGTGAATGAGCAAATGAATGTGGGGACGGAAGCCTGCCAGCGGCTGGTACATGACCTCAGGTCTGTGGCAATTCTATCGGGGTGGCCCTCTCATCCTACCTGGCACCCCTGCAGCGCTGGCCCCAGGCCCAACCATACCTCCAGGAAGTCATCTCCCTCGTTGGGCAAGACCTTGCCCTGCCGCCAGCGCTTCAGGAACCACCGGAGCTTCATGAAAAGCAGCAGGAAGTTGTGCTTGAACTGCTGGGACTCCTGCACCAGCATGTTTTTTTCCTGGCTCCAGAATTTCTGCTCCAGCCTCCGCTGAAGGCTCAGACTCTGCAGTTCAAACTCCCGCCTCAGGAGCGCCCTCTGCTGGTCCTCTTTCAGCTGAGAAGGGGGCAAAAGCGTGAGCAACCTCCGCAGTCTTAGGGGCACATTTTGTTGTTGTGTGACGTGTAGTAGATTCTGGTGCTTCCCCCCCGCAACCAACTCCAGGCTTCAAATAAGGGCAGAGAGGAAAATCTGAATAGCGCCTGTGGGTGATCCCTGCTAGAGACACCACCATTAGCAGCACATTCTATTAAGACAAGCATTGTCCTCTGCTACTCAAAAAAAAAAAAAAAAAATCCAGCCCGTTGCCATGCAGTTGATTCCAACTCATAGCTACCCCATGTATTACAGAGTAGAACTGCTCCATTGGATTTTCTTGGCTACAAGCTTTATGCAAGCATATTGCCAGGCCTTTCTTCCATAGTACCAGTGGGAGGATTTGAACCACCACCCTTTCAGTTATCAGTTGAGCACAAGGCAGCAACAACCATAGTTACAAACCAGGGAAGGAGCTGAGATTAGAACCCAGCTGTCACACTAAAGAGCCATGACATCATATATTGAGCACCTACTGGGAGCCAAATGCTTCACATGAACTCTCCTGTTAATGAGGACCCTGAGAGGGTGAGTGATGATGGCAGGGAGGGGGTAACCCAAGTGTGGAGAGCAAATGACATGCTAGGAGTAAGGAAGGCTGCTCATCGCTGGTGCAAACAAATAGGCAATACCCCAGGAAGCAATGTGGTGTCAAGGCTAAGAAAGAGCCAGAGACCTGCATTAGAATCCCAGCCCCACCTCGCCCTGAATGTGCAACCCAGGGCAAAGCACATTAGCAATCTCAGCCTCAGTCTCCCCATCTGTAAGTGGGGACATCCCATAGAGGAGGATGTAAAGATTGAAGGATACAATGTGTGGGAAGTGGTTTGGGCAGGTCTGACACACAGTAAGGGCTTAATAAGGGCTGGCTAACTGAAAGGTCAGCGGTTAGAACCCACCAGCCATTCCACAGGAGAAAGATGCCGCAGTCTGCTCCTGTAAAGACTACAGCCTTGGAAACCCCATGGCGCGGTTCTAGCCTGTCCTATGGGGGGCTATGAGTTGAAATCGACTCGAAGGAAATAGGTTTGGTTTGGTTTTTGGTTTATTATCAGGACTAAGAAGCACTAGTGGCAAGTGGTTAAGCACTCTGCTGATAACTGAAAGGTCAGCGGTTCAAATCCACCAGCTGCTCCATGGGAGAAAGGCATGGCAGTCTGCTCCCATAAAGATTTACAGCCTTGGAAACCCCATGGAGCAGTTCTACTCTGTCCTACAGGGTCGCTGTGTGCCAGAATTGGCTAAACGGCAACGGGTTTCGTTTTGGAATTATCGGGATAATGGTCTTGATTGCCTGCCAGGCCTGTGGCCTTTCTGCTATAGGCTTTTGCCTCTAATGGGAAAACCAGCAACAGTGCTAACTGAAGCGATTTTGAGTATACTCTCCCATTTCTGGGAAACTGAGGCTCAGAGAGGGGACAGGACTGGTCTACAGTCACACAGGCAGCCAATGACCAGCCCAGGACTTCAGCCCAACACAGCTAACGCAGCCTCACAAGTGCAGTTAACACCCCAGCAGGGCAGCAGGGCTGAAAGGCTTGTGTTTCTCTTGCCATTCTTGCCTTCTGAAGACTTCGAGGCCTCTGCCTTCAGTTCAGAGAGGAGAGGTTGGGCAAGTGCAGGGAGGAGGCACTGGGCACCACACACCTGGACCATTTTCTGATTAAAGTTGTCAGCTTCCTCCTTCCGCAGCTGCCGTTCCTGGGAGAGCTGCTCTTGCAGGCCCCGGAGGCTGTCATGGGCCTCAGCCAGCACCAGCTGCAGCTCCTTGATCTGAGATGGAGACGGGAGACACAGGTAATGAGGAGAGAGACAGAGCAGAAGGAAGGCAGAAGCTGTGGGCAAAGCATGAGAGTGGTAAGGAAGCAATGGCAGTTAGCAGGACCTGAGAATGTCCCAGCCAGCCACTGCCCTTCAGGTACAAATCAGGCACAGTGGTTGTCCCTAACTCAGAGGCTTATCATGAGGATTAAATGAAACAGTGCTTATCAAAAGCTAGCTATTGTCATAATCTTAACTTCATAATTTCACTCTGAAATTCATTTGAAGAAAAAAGTATATCGTAGACTAAATAACCACCACAGAGGGGGCACAATTACAGAGGCTTCCTAGACATATTCAAACAACTCACAGGATTGGTTGACTGGGTTAGAAGTCTTGGAGGACAACTTAGTCAATTGGCACAACGTAGTTCACAAAGATACTGTTCTATACCCTAGACTGGTCAGTAGTGCCCGGGGTCTTAAAAGCTTTTGAGTGGCCATCTGAGATACATCTATTCATCTCTACTCATATGCACCAAAAGAGAATGAAGGAAATCAAAGGCTCAAAGAAGAAACTAGTCCTAATAAATGGGACTAATAGCCCACACGAACCACAGTGTCCTCTAACTTGAGACCAGAAGAACTAGATTGGTGCCCAGCTACCACTACTGACCGTTCTGACCAGGGACACAATAGAAGGTCCCACGTAGAATAGGAGAAAAATGTAGAACAAAATGCAAATTTCTAAAAAATGCCAGACCTACTGAAACCATTGAGACTAGAGGAACCCCTGAGACTATGGCCCCAAGATAACCTTTGAACTTGTAGGTCACCTTTCAGCCAAATAACAGATTGACTTATAAAATAAACAGTATCCCCAGTGAGTAATGTGCTCCCTTAAACAATTAAGTATATGAGACCAAACAGTCAACACTTACCCCAAAGCAAAGATGAGAGGGCAAGGAGGGGAAGGGAACTTAGATGAATGGAAACAGAAAAAACAGAATGGAAACAATGAAAATGCTGACACATTGCAAAAATTGCAACCAACAGCACAGAACAATCCATATAAAAATTGTTAAATGGAAACCTAATTTGCTATGTAAACTTCCACCTAAAACACAATAAAATATTATTTTTAAAAAAATTGTGAAAACTAAGTTTGATTGATAAAGATGTTCACTGCTCTATTGTTTTATAATTAAAAAAACTTAGGAACAACTTAGATAATAAATAAATGATAGAGATTATTATGAGTTTAATGCATCTATATACATGTAAAAAAATCCATTCAACTATACACTTAAGAATGGTATCCTTTATGGAACATATAATGTTATACTTTAATAAAAAGTAAAAGGCAAATGTTTTCTTATATATATTCTACCACAAAAAAAAAAAAAGTATGCCTCAATAGAATAACGTATAAAAGACACAGACACACACACCCACACACACCCGAAAGGTAAGCAGTGGTTAACTGTGTGATGATCTTGTCTTTCTTCTTTTTACCTTCATGCAATGCTGTTCAGGGATTTTGCTGTTGTTATTTCCTGTTTATAACAGCTATGAAATAAGTTCTTAAGAGAAAGACAATCAAACATTTTCAGGGGACATGGTGTTTGAAAGTATTTGTAGCTAAAACAGGCAAAACTAATCTGTTATAAAGTCGAATAGTGACTGGAAGAGGACACAAGGGCAGCTCTGGAGGGCAGGTCATGCTCTGTCTATGGATCTGGGTGCTGATTATATAACAGTAGAGTCTGTGAACGTTATTTCCATAACTGAGCTGTGTGCTTACAATATGAGCGCTTCTCTGTATGCATGCTATACTTCAATAAAAAAATTTTTGAAGTATTTCTGGTAACACAGGAAAATATTTATGCTGTCACATTAAGCAGGAAATAATAAGGAAATATCAGCCCCAACTTCTTTACAAAATCTTCCTAGGCGTGGCAAGATGTCCCTCCATAAAAAAAAAAATATACTTGTTGTTAGGTGCCACCGAGTCAATTCTGACTCATAGCGACCCCACATGACAGAGTAGAAATGTCCCATAGGGTTTTCTAAGCTGTAATCTTTACGGGAGCAGATCGCGAGGTCTTTCTCCCACGGACCCACTGGATAGGTTTGAACTGCCAACCTTTCGGTTAGCAACAAAGTGCTTAACAATTGTGCCACCAGCGCTCCTAAATACTTATTATGTGGCTAATAATGTGATAGTCTGGCAATTTGAGGGCCCACTGACTTGACGTATATCTTGTATACTGGTTTCGTATTAAAAATCCTTGCAGGGCCTAGGTACCATCTGCTATCTCTTGTATTCCCCTTGTACTCATTGCCTAACACCATACCAAAACTGAACCCACTGCCCTCAAGTCGATTCCAACTCATAGCAACCCTATAGGACAGGGTAGAACTGCCCCATAGAGTTTCCGAGGAGCACCTGGCAGATTTGAACTGCCTACCTCTTGGTTAGCAGCCATAGCACTTAACCACTATGCCACCAGGGTTTCCTTGCCTAACACAGAGCCCAACAAATTGTAAGCGTTCAGTAAAGAGTGGATGAATAAAACAACAACTGAATGTATGTAGGAAATTATTTTCTCTGCAGATGAGCTGGCCTATTTTCTTTTCTCAGAAAACGAGAACTAAGTATCTTATCTTTTTTTGTTTCCTTTTTGCCATGGCTGCTAGGAAGCTCAGACCACTTCACTTAGTTTGATCTACCAACTCCAAGGGAACGTCTACCCCTGAACAGTTGCAGGTTGGTTTTCCCAGAAGCACAGAGTTGCCCACCCGGAGACGCCCAGACAAAAAGGATGCTCAGGCTGGGGCACACACAGGGCTCTCCATGGTTCAGGAGCGCCAGGGAGGCCCCACCGAGCTCACTGGAGCTTTTTCATTATGAAGAGTTGAGGAGGGGCTTAGCAGAATTGTGAGGGGCTCAGAACCACTCAGAGTTCCTCAAGGACCAGAGAATCCTAATGAGTCTACAGCTATCAACCATCTTAACCCTTCTACATTACAGATAGGGAAGCTGTAATGTCTGGAAAGCAGAAACAAGCTCAAGGTCACACAGCCTTACTGGTAAAACCAAAACTTGAACTCAGGTTCCCTGAGTCCTAGTGGCATGTCATCATCACCACCCTCATCCTGACCTAACATGAGCCAGCCCTTAAACTAGGTTTTTTGTGTATTTAATCCTTTCAACAACCCTAGGAGTGATCACTTTCATTTTACAAGTGAGAAAACCGAGGCTCAGAGAGGTAAAATGGCTTATCCAAGTTCTCAGAGCCAGTAAATGGTGGATCCACAGTTTGAATCCAGACAGCCTGACATATAGATTGCTACCTTCTGTTACATAAATCAGTGATTCCATTAAGTGACATAAATTATAAAATTCCCAGAGGCATTTAGTGTAGAAAAAAAAGACTCAATTTCTTCAAGTGAGTTTATGAATTTCCTTTTTGCCCCGGCTGCCAGGCAGCTTGGAACCAAATGGATATTCATGATCATCACCAGCTGATCTATTCTCCATTGACCACACTTGCTTTTGGAAGGCCCCAGCCTCTCTTCTCCTCCCCACCCATCACCCCTGCTTGCTCAGGTCTAGGCCCACCTCAGAGGCGTAGGAGTCATTGTCTTCAGCTCGGTAAGGCCTGAAGTTCCGGCTAGGGTCGGGCTTGGAGTCCAAGTCGCCAGTGCGGAAGGCCTCTCGGATTCTGGGCTCCCATTCTGGCAAATCCCTGAAGTCAGGTGGCTGCACCCAGAGGCACAAGCAGAAGAGACCAAAGGTAACCATGGAGAGAGGTCCAAAGGATGCCAGAAACGTGCCCCCGTCCCAGACCTCTGTGTTCCTCAAGAGGCTGTGACCATCACCTGAGGGCTGGGACCCAGGAAGATCACCTCTGCAGTGCAGACCTGGCTCTGGTTGGGGGCACTGTAACCACTCAATGAATGTTGAAAGGATGAATGACTGGGTAAGTGGTTGGTGAAAACACTGATTTCACAAATATCCGTCTTGTGCACAAACATTCCAGCCAGCTCTAACTACCCTAGCACGTGCGGCCCCAGCTCACTCCTCCCGAAAGAAGAACCAAAAGAGTGACATGGAGCAATCTGCTTGATTAAGAAAGGAAGATCAAGCCAGATCAATAGGGCAGGGCTTAAAGAAATTATAGCACAGCTATACAGTGTAGTTGTCAAAAAGAAAGAGCTAAATCTCTCTGTACAGATGTGGGAAGACCCACGCATTGCTCTCAGGATGAAGACCAAATCTCCCTAATTCTCTCTGCAGGCCAACCTTGCTCCTCTCAGTTCCTTGGACATGCCATGCTCCCTCTGACCATGTCTTTGCATGGGCTATTCCCTCTGCTTAGAACACCCTTCCCCTGATAATCCATTCGTCTGATCTTGGCTTAAATTGGAGGCCTTCCCTGACTCTGGGGCCTAGATTAAGTTCCTTGTTCAGAAAACCATGCTTCAGGTCCCTTACCTCAGTTTCCATCTTTATATTCATTGGTGAGATATTTTAATTAACATCTTCCCCACTCAAAAAATAGATGAGCAAATAGATGCTTTACATGAGAAAAGTAAGTTGTATAATAATAGCAGGGATAACATAAAACAATTTGGAGAAAAAAAAAAAAACCCAAGAAATACATGAGCGTATATGCAAAGACTGAGAGGGGCAAGCCATGATAATGAAAATGCTCTGTATCTGTGCAGTTCAAAACAGAAGCCACTAGACACATGTGGCTACTGCTACTGAGCGCTTGAAATGTGGCTGCTGCAACAACGAACTGAATTTTCAATTGTATTTAATTTTGATTAATTTAAACGTTAAGTAGCCACATTACCTAGCAGCTGCCATATTGAACAGCACAGCACCTCTAGGGAACAGGAAGCAGTGGGAAGAAGGCTTTCATCTTTTTATCTCAGGTACTACCGAAACTCTTCGAATGTTTACATATTACTTTTGTAATAATGCTTTTTTGCTTGTTTGTTTTTTGACAAGTATATTTGCCATTTTAATTTTCCAAATCATATTTTATGAGCATCAAGACTGGAAATTCATTATCTTTAGAAGCCTGAGTTTCTTGCCTTTACACAAGGTCTGACCAAAACTTTTTTTTTTAATTATACTTGTTTTAAAATACAAAATTATAAAAAAAGAAGAAAAGGCACCTGGCAAAAAAGAGAGGGCCTCAGAATCAATGCCAAGATCTATCAATAGCAGAATTCATAAGTGAATTGGGGTATGCTCCCTCAGTGGGATCGGACACAGCAATGAGAAAAAAACAAACTATTCCTATATGCAACAAGCAACATAATGCTAGTGAAAGAAGTTTGTACTGTATGATTCAATTTATATAAAGTTCAAAAATGGAAAAAAAACTAAATCAATGGGGGTTTTCCTTGGGAACACGGTTAATGACTAGAAAGGGATATAAGGGGGCTTTCTGGGGTCACAGGAAGATTCATTAAGCTGCACACTTGTGATCTGTCCATCTCTCTGTACATATGTTACTGTTATAGATTGAATTGTGTCCTCCAAAAATGTGTGTCAATTTGACTAGGCCATGATTCCCAGTATTGTGTGGTTGTCCTCCATTTTGTGATCTGATGTAATTACCTATCTGTTGTAAATCTTAACCTCTAAGATGTTAATGAGGCAGGAGTAGAAGCAGTTATGTTAATGAGGCAGGACTCACTCTACAGGATTAGGTTGTGTCTTGAGTCAATTTTGAGACATAAAAAGAGAATTGAGCAGAGAGGAAAAGGACCTCAGTACTACCAAGCAAGAGGAGCCAGGAGCAGAGTACATCCTTTGGACCCAGAGTCCCTTCATTGAGAAGGTTCTAGACCAGGGGAAGACCGATGACAAGGACCTTCCCCTAGAGCAGACAAAGTCTTCCCCTGGAGCTGGCGCCCTGAATTCAGACTTCTTGACTCCTAAACTGTGAGAGAATAAATTTCTGTTTTTTAAAACCAGCCACTTATGGTATTTCTGTTATAGCAATACTAGATAACTAAGACAGTTACATAACAATAACAAGTTTACATAACAAAGAGTAACAGGGCCTGTGACTAGGACATTCTACCTGGAAGTCTGAGCTGAGGTCTTTGGCCAGAAGAATCTCCTTGGAAGGCCCCTGGGAGCCCAAGGCAGGCAGCGATGAGAAGGGTTCCAGCTGCTCCTTTCCAGAGCTCCCGAGGACAGTGTCTGCCTTTCGTGTGAAGGCATTGAGCTCCTGCTGAAGCATGCTCAGCCGCACCAAGATGGCATGGATGAGCTTAGTATCCCTGGGGCTTTCACTGTTGTCAGGGGCCTCATGCAGCCGAAAGTCAGCACATTCGTTGTCCAGGCACAGCCGGAGGCCAGCTGAGAAGCCATTGGCATCAGCCACCAGGACGTCGATGGCCTTGCTGACCAGGGCGGCCTGCTCCCTCAGCCCAGGCAGTGCCTCGGCCTCCCTGGCTCTGCAGAGCCGAGCAGCATGGGGCTCGTGTGCCTCACCAAGGGGAGCAGGCACACACTGGGCAGAGTCTCCAGCCTCAGCATCTGTCTCCAGCATCGGCAGCGTGCTCTGGCAGGAGGCAAGATCACAGCGCTGGAGGTTGGATAGGAGCACGCGGTTCTCATACTGCAGCTTCTTGACCTTGCCACTGAGCTCACCGATCTGCAGCTTAGCAGCTGCCAGCTCCTCCTGAGAGGGCTCACTGAGCACGGAGCAGCTGTCTTCTGATAGCGTCACGTCCAGTTCGTGCTCCGTGCGGTACTTGGCCAGCTCATTTAGCAGCAGCTTGTTCTGGTCCTCAAGCTCAGCTGAGGAGCGCCGCAGCAGTTCTGCCTCCTCCTCCACAAACTGCAGGTGCCGCCGCAGCTCCGCCAGGCTCTCCCCGCACTCACTGCCACCTAGCGCGGAGAAGGCCAGGCGTGCCTCTGGCCCCCCACAGCTGCTGCCGTGATCCTTCATGTCATCCATCTCAGCCCGCAGCCCTCGGTTCTCCACCTCCAGCTCCACGATGCGGCGGCTCAGCAGGTTGGCCTCCTCCTCCACCAGCTTCAGATGTACCTTCAACTCCGTCTCACGTGAGTGGGGGGCATCGGCCAGCTCCTCGGCAGACAGGGCGCTGTCCAGGTCGCCATAGAGCGAGCGGTACTTGAGCAGCTCCTCCTTCATGCTGTCGTTCTCCTTGGCTAGCTTAGTGAGCTTCTTGCACATGAGGGCCGACTCCTCCTTTGCAAAGTGCAGCTGGCACTTCAGGTCTGCGCTGTCCTCCTGGGGCCGGACAGGGACAGACACAACCCAGTCAAGTTAGTGTTGGGAGGCTCACTACCAGCCACAACATTTGGGGAACATTAACTATGTGCTGGGGGCACAGGGATGAACCAGACACAGCCCTGGCCACCAAGGGGTTGTGGGTCCCCAGAGGAAGCAGAGAGGGGGAAGTTGATATGGCTGCAAGGATGAAGCCCCACACATAGTCTGATGGCATCTAGGAGGGCTTTCTGGAGCAGGTGGCATTCTGCCAGTTTGATGTTACTACTGTTACTACTCTAGTTTCCTCATCTGTAAAATGGGCAGAAATACTCCTTCACGGAGCTGTAGACAGGATTAAATGAGATAGTGTATGGAAAGCTCCTGGCATCCTGACAACACAGGTGTTCAGTTGTTCTTATCAGTACCACTAGAAGTTAACATCACTGCGTGCCTGGCCTGTGCTACACACAGCACTTTATCTATTTCTTACAACAAACCCACAATATAGGAATCATGACCCCTTTTGACAAGTGAGGAAACTGAGGCCAGAAAGGTGAAGTGGCTTGCCCCAATCACATGGCAACCAAATGGCAGAGCCAATATTCAAACCCAGCTCCCCATCTCCAGACCTCTTGACTTAACCGCTGTGCTGTCCGGTAAGTCAGCTAGCTGCTATGGGAGGAGAACCATGGGCTCAGGGTGTGGCTCTGGGGAGTAAAGACGGCAGCAAGGCAAGGGGAGGACAGGGTAGAAGCTGGGTGAAGGGCACCTCTGGAGACCCACTGGGCCACTTGGAGTGAGGTCTTAGGCCTTCAGACAAAAACTTGCCTGGGGGGTGCTGGGAAGTACCTGCACCGAAGGCTTCTTGTCTGTCTTCCCCAGGGAGCGAGTTCCTCTTTTCTTCAAGGAATGCTGGAGGGAGATTAAAAAAAAAAAAAAAGTTAAGAACTAAAAGCTTGCAAGGGCAACACAGCATCCAAAGAGCAGTCACAGTGCCAAGGGTGACACTTGGGGCCTCACTCCCCAGTCATGTCCTGGCCTTCACCAGCACCAACTGCTGAGGTGGAGGGGCCCTCGAGACCACCCAGGGGCGGCAACTGGGGGACAAGCCAGAAGCACTTGAGGAGATGGTTCTAACATACCTGCCCAGGGTTCCTCCCCTCCCCCTCCACCCTCATATTGTGATCCAGAGGACCTGGGCCAAGAACCAGAAACCTGGGTTTCTGTTTGTTATCTGTCTTTATTCATTCATCAGATATTTCCTGAGCACCTATTATGTGCCAGGCATAGTTAGTTTGGAGAATACAGCAGTGAACAAGACAAATAAGCACCTGTGAAGGATTCTTTGGTGGCCTGCCCAGACCCTTTCCTTCAGGGCTGAGGCACTCATTCCCCCAGGTAAGATCTCGCAGCTAAGTCCCTCTTCCCAGCGATGGCCTTGGCTGGGGAAAGCCACTTTGTCTAAGGTCACGTGCCCTCCTCGGATGTAGCCCTCATCCAATGACTAGTCAATGCCACCTTGCTTCAGCTCAGGACAACTCTAAAGGGCCATCCCAGCTCCAGAGCTCCCCATGGAAACCACTGAGGCTACCGGTGTGACTGTGCTTCTGCCTCTGCCTCACCTCCTGACGGTGGTATTCCTAAGGGGACTCCTCTATGAACCTCTCCATGCAAGTCATCTCAGAGTCTGTTTCCCAGGAAATCCTGTCCTCATAAAACTGACAATTTGGTAGGAAATTTCATTCACAATGAATACTAATAAAATGAATATGGGTGCAACATCATAATTACACCAGAGGCCTAGAAAGGATTGTGAAGGACTGATCACAAATAACTAAACAGTAAAAGTTTCCAGGCAGATTGAAGCAAAATAAGGCTATAACAATAATCATGACTAAAATACTCAAAGCAATATGGAGAAAAAAAATCCATATATTTGATTATGTAAGTAAATTCCAATTAAAAAAAAAAAACTCTAAGTAAAAAGATAAATGAAAAACTGGGGGAAATATTTGTAATGTATAACACTGACAAAGGGTTAACATCCTAAATATGTAAAGAGTGTCACAAAATAGAGAATAGAAAGGCCAATAAACCTATAGAAAAATGGGTTAGAGATATGAAAAATGGTTTAAAAGAAAATGCAAATGGTTCTTGACCATACGAAAATGTTCAACCCCACTCAGAATAGAGAAATGCAAATTGAAACTATACTGAGATACCATCTCTCACCTCTCCGACTGGCAAAACTCCCAACATCTGACAGCATATTGTACTGGTCACAGGGTCACAGGGTAACAGGGACGCTTACATATAGCTGGCAAAAACTGTACAAGCCCTTATGGATTTGTAATTTGGCAATACCTAGCAAAATTATAAATGCATGGACCTTTTGACTCAGTAATCTCACTTCTAGGAATCTATTCCAAAGATACACTGGCAAAAATACAAATAGATGTACGCACAAGGCCATTCAATGCAGCACTATTTGCAGTAACAAAGGACTAGAAACAACCCAAAAGTTCATCAGTAGGGCAGCGGTGGAAAACACTACAATGTGTTCACAGAGTGGAGTACACTGCAGCAATAAGGGTCACAGAAAAGTAAAAATAAATATCTCTAGTTATACTATGGGTGCTCCCAGGACATATTCAGTGAAAAAAAAGGCAAGGTGGGGAAAAACATGCATCTACCATTTATCTAAGTGGGGAATGGAAAATACAAAATTTTTGGTGTTTTTCAAATAATAAAGGAGCCCTGGTGGTACAACGGCTAAGTGCTTGGCTGCCAGCCAAAAAGTTGGTGGTTCTAACCTACTCAGCAGCTCCGAGGGAGAAAGACCTGGCAATCTACTTCTGTAAAGATTACAGCAAGGAAACCCTATGGAGCAGTTCTACATTGTCACATGGGGTTGACTTGACAGCACCCGACAACATGGGGGAAGGAGGAAATAGGGTACAGGGGACAGGAACATGAGCTAGACCGCTTCGACCATATCTTCCTTTATCTATTTGATTCAAGAGTCATGAAATTTTTACAAAATTATAGAACAAAATCAAAATTATCTAAAAATCCATTCCTATAAATTGAAAATAAAATGAAGCAAATGACTAACTGAATATTCAGTTCATGGCATAACCACATGGAGAGGAATTATTTTAAGTGACTTTATAACCAATAATTTAACTATACATGCCTAATGAGATATAACCTAAAGATAAGAGACTAGCAAATTATCTTAAACCATTCTAAGTATATATACATACATATATATATACATATTTTAAGATAAAATACAATGTGGACATCCACGAAGTACTGGTATTTTTATTCTGAGAATGCTGTGAAGTCTGGGATAAATCAAATGACTAAATCATGTTGACAAGTGGGATGTTTCAGCTTAAAAGAAAGTGTACACATGATAGGTAAGGTTAAGTTAAAAACCCTGTAGGCCTGAATTTGAACTGGAAGTATCAGTGTGAATTCACGTTGTATTTTACCTTCAAAAAAAAAAAAAATCCTAGTTCTCAGAATGGGAAAGACCTAGACAAAACCCAGTAGTAATGAGAACCCGTAGTACCTAGATTGCGGTTTCTAAATACCATTTCCTACTAGGAGGAACCAGGGCTCCTTGGAGAAACAGCTGATTTTCAGTCAGGGCGAGAAATATTCAGGATGACTATGGAATATTTTGTTATACCAGAAAGCGCAGAAGTTATCAAAGATTTGGCCAAAAATGGAATAATTTGAGGATAAAAAAGGAAAAAACACATAAAATTTTTAAATCCTTGAGCTTATGATACTTAAACAAACAAAATATATCTATTGGTGTCCTTTGAAGGATGGTAGGGAACGGATTTTTTATTTTTAAAGCCATAAATGAAGGGAAAGAATTATTTATCCTCTTTTCCTATATGAATGCACCTGAGGGTACACAGTTAATGAGGGGGTATTTCAATTAATAAATGAAGAAGACATGACAGGATTGGAAGTCATCATCGTATGGTGATCATCCATGGACGAAAATACAACGAGAAGACAACCAGACATTATATACCTCTAGCAAGAAGTATGTAACACCACCCATGACGTAGCCTTGACAAAATTTTTTTTAATCTGAATTTAGTCAAGCTTCCAGATCTAACTACCAATTCACAGAAAATATGTTAAGTAACATCATGGAGATGCAAGCAGCTAAGCCCAGATTCAAAGATACTCTATAGAACAAAAGATCCCATTTTTTCTTCGGAAAAAAAAAAAAAAAAGAGAGAGAAGGGGAACATACAGATCCTAAGAGAATTAGGAAACACATTGATCAACTGTAACTATGAATCTTATTTGGATTCTTATTCAAACAAACTATAACAAAAAAAGATGCAACCAGGTAAATTTGAATACTGACTGGATATTTGACATCATGGAGAAATATTGTTCATTGTTTTTAGATGTGATAATAGTACTGCCATTGCATTTTTAAAAGAAGAATCCTTATCCTCTAGATACAAAGGTGTTTACTGATGAAATGATATGCCTGGCATTCGCATCTAAATAATTTGGGGGCAAAGGTTAATGGGTGGGGGTATAGATGAAACAAGATTGACCCAGAGCAGGTAAGTGTTGAAACTGGGTCATGGGTACAGAAAATTTATGTTATCAAGTGGAGTGCTTTAGATCAAGAGAGACAATCGTGCACATCTCTTCCCAATTCCGGAAACCCTAGTGGTGTAGTGGTTAAGTGCTATGGCTGCCAACCAAAAGGTCGGCAGTTTGAATTCACCAGGCACTCCTTGGAAACTCTACGGGGCAGTTCTACTCTGTCCTATAGTGTCGCTATGCGTCAGGATAGACTCGATGGCAATGGGTTTGGTTCCCCCTCCCCACAATTCTGAGTCTAGTGACTTCACATTATTAGCTTGATATCAACAATGGTGGGAGTATTCACACCATGGAAATCAACAAACACTACAAAGCAGGGCTATTTTACCCAAGGACTGGCTGTTAAAAATGTACTGGCATATTACTGCTATTCCCTTTATCTTTACATGTTTAAAATTTTGCGTGATAAAATAATTAAAAATGAAACTATGAGAATTGGGTATACATCATCACTGGAAAGAATCACCTTCACAGGGAAAGGGCTCAACACTCTAACACTAGGGTATTTATTCTCTAACGCCAGACAGCTTTGAAGGCACCAGGCACTCCTCATCCGTATCCATTCTGGAATCCAATAAATGTTTGAAAACTCAGTCACAATTTCCATTTGCCTTCCAAAATATAACAAACCAGGCAAAGAAATTTTACAATAATCATTACTGAAGTTTCTCTCACTGTTTTAGAATGTTAGTCAATTAAACGCACTTCTTCCCATGAGAGGGGTGTGGTGTTATATGAAATCACACTTATGCTGCTTTTGAATTTTCAAGTGTAGTCTTGAATATGCTCCCCAGGTGATCTGGATATATGCCCTTCTACACCCTCCACCTCTCTCACCCCATCCCTGAAGGGTAGAACCACTAATCTAATCCACTTCCCACCCCCCAACCCCACCCTCATTTCACTGAAGCAGAGACAGAGGCAGGGACTTGTCTAAGGTCCCATGGCAAATTCATGGCTGACTTGGGACCATTTCTTAACATAGTTCTTACCTAGTTCCAAAAACTTGGTGGGAGAAAATGTGAGGGCCAGAGTGCAGCTAGCACAGTGGTTCTCAACCTGGGGGCACAACAGAATTACCTGGGGAACTTAAAAAAAAAAAAAAACTGATGTCCAAGGCCCCACTCCCAGAGATTCTGATATAACTGGTCTGGGGTCGGGCCCAGGCATCTTTATTTTTAAATAGTTTCCTAGGTGATTCTAATGTGCAGCCAAGGTTGAGAAACACTGAGCCAGGGAGAGGAATATCAGACGGGCTCTTAATTATATCTTAAAGTCCCATCTAATCCTAAAGAGAACTTTTTGAAACACAAATGAGAGACAGGAAGGCAGAGGATGATATTTCAGATATTTATTGTGTACCAAGGGCAGGGAGACAACACTTGAAAAGGGTTGACATGGGGTCTTTCCAAAGCAAAAAGGAAGGAGAAGGAAAGGGAGGTAGGAGACTGTCATGGACTGAACTGTATCCCCCAAAAATATCTGTCAGCTTGGCTAGGCCATGATTCCCCTGTATAATTGTATGACTGTCTACCATTTTATTTTCTGATGTGATTTTCCAATGTGTTGTAAATCCTATCACTATGATGTAATAAGACGGATTGGTGGCAGTTACACTGATGAGGTCTACAAGATTAGATAGTGCCTTAAGCCAATCTCTTTTGAGATATAAAAGAGAGAAGCAAGCAGAGAGACATGGGGACCTCATACCACCAAGAAATTTCATTTTATCCTATAAAGTAGGCAATGGATTAGGTGACAACAGCCCCTTCAGGCACTGCAATCCATGGTGCTAGGACTTCTTAGAGGAGATAAGGTGGGTGACAGACAGCAAGGGGGGCCAGGGGTCTCCAAAGGTACTGAGGGGTCCCAAGCATCACATATAAACAAATGAGACAATGTAAAGTCATAAAAAAGGATTGAGGGATAATGAGATTTGCTGACAGGGCAGGGCGGGGGGGAGTCTCTAAAGCACTTTGTCAAGGGAAAGAACCTAGAAAACAAAACCTACAACCCAAATGTCCACAACTGACGAATGGATAAACAAAATATAGTATATCCACCAACGAATTATTATTGGCCGTAGGCAAGAAAGAAGTACTGATACGTGCTACAACATGGACGAACCCCTCCAAAAAAAAGTGAAAGAAGCCAGACACAAAAGGCCACACGTTGTATGATTTCATTTATACGAAGTGTCCAGAATAGGCAGAAAGCAGACTAGCAGCTGCCAGGGGTTGGGGTCAGGGGGTAATGGGGAATGAATTAATGGGTACAGGTTTTATTCTGGGGTGCTGAAAACATTCTGGAATTAGTGATGATGGTTGCAAAACTGTGCACTTTAAAAGGGTGAACTTTATGATATGTGGATTATATCTCAATAAAGCATGTTATCATTTTTGTAAAAATATGGGGGTTCATATTAATATATATAAAAATATGGGCTATATATTAATACAGGGTCGCTATGTGTCAGAATCAATTCAACGCCAATGGGTTTGGTTTTGGTTTTATATTAATATATGCATAGAGGAAAATGTCTATATGAGAATACAGGAAACTTCCACCCTCCCCCTTTTTTTTGAGTAGGATCATAGGCCTCCAGATATTTTTTATTTTCATATTTGTTTAATTTCACCCCTTCTTATACCCTTACCTATCCTTCTATCCTCCTTAAAGACGGCCACTGCTGACATCTGCTGGAGCTCCTTCTAGTTTGGCTCTGCATTTAAAATACTGAAATAGAAGATGTGGTTTTAGACTGTCTTTCCTTCCCGTGTTTATTTAATTCTGAGAGTTTTGATTTTTATAATAAGCACCTTAACCTGTTGCCACTGAGTCAATTCCGATTTATAGTGAGTGATCCTATAGGACAGAGTAGAACTTCCCCATAGGGCTTACTAGGATGTAATTTTTTTTTTTTTCCTGTATAAGAATGTTTATAGTATCTTTATTTATAATGGTCAAAAATTGGAAATGACCTGTTCTACCGGGAAATTAATAAACGAACCGCGGTACACCTATACAATGGAGCTCATCAGTAAAAAGGAAGGAACTCCTGATACATGTAACACACGGATGAACTTCAAAAGCAGTAAACCGAGTTAAAGAAGCCAGTCAAAAGGCTACATGCTGTGTGATTTCATTTATATGACATTTTGGAAAAGGCAAAACTATAGGAACAGAAAACAGATCAGTGGTTGCCAAGGGCAGGCAGGGAGACTACAAATGGGCACCTGCGAATTTTGGGGGGTGATGGAACTGTTCTGTATCTTGATTGTGGTAGTGGTGACACAACTATGTGTATCTGTCAAAACTCACAGAACTGTACACTAAAAAGGGGATATTTTACTGTGTGTAAATTATGGCAAGGCTGCAATCTTTCTGGAAGCAGGCTGCCACATCTTTCTCCCATGGAACAGCTGGTGGGTTTGAACCACTGACCTTTCAGTTAGCAGCCGGATGCTTAACCACTATGCTTTCAGGGCTCCTTATAAGCACCTTAACAAACAAAAACCAAACCTGTGTTACAGAGAAAAATCTGAATGCTATTTCAAGTTAAAATAGAGAGGTTTATTAAGGGTTTAAGTGAGACACCCGTGGCCATGAGTCAATTCCGACCCACGGTGACCCAGCATGACAAAGCAGAACTGCCCCATAGGGTTTCCAAGGCTGTAATCTTTAGGGATGCCAACTGCCACATCTTTCTCCCATGCAGTGGCTGGTGGGTTAGCAGCTAAGCGCTTAACCACCATGCCACCAAGGCTCCTTTATAAGCACCTTAAAAAAAACCAAACTTGTTGACATTGGGTCGATTCTGATGCATAGCGACCCTAACGGACAGAGTAGAACTCCCCCATAGGATTTCCAAGGAGCAGCTTGCTGGATTCAAACTGCCAACCTTTTGGTTAGCAGCCATAGCTCTTAACCACTGCGCCATCGGGGCTCCTTAAGCAGAAGAAAAACCAAAAAGATCCAGCATTTTTTAAAACTTCTATATTCCTGCTATATTACTCTCTGTACATTACAGAAACAGTATATACAATATAATGCCATCTTTATTTTTAAAAATAAAAAGATACATAGAAATATGTGTTATATCAGCATAGAGAAAGAACTTGAAAAATACAAACCAAATTGCTAATCACGGATTGGAGCAGACATGAGGGAAGAGGTAGCAGTGTAGCTTTCATCATTTCTATTTAGTTTATTTATCTATTTATCGTGTTTTAGGTGAAAGTTTACAGCTCGTTAATTTCTCATACAAAAATTTATACACACATCTTTATGTGACCCTAATTGCAATCCCTATAATGTGACGGCACACTCCCCCTTTCCACCCTGGGTTTCCCATGTCCATTCAACCAGCTCCTATCCCTTTCTGCCTTCTTCTCTCGCCTCTGGAGGGAAGCTGCACATTTAGTCTCGTGTATCTACTTGAACTTAGAAGCATACTCTCTACGATATTATTTTCTGTTTTATAGTCCAGTCTAATCTTTGCCTGGAGAGTTGGCTTTGGAATGGTTTTAGTTCTGGGTTAACAGAGTCTGGGCGCCATGTCTTCGGGGGCTCCTCTAGTCTCAATCAGACCATTAAGTCTGGTCTTTTTACATGACTTTGAGCTCTGTACCCCACTTTTCTCCTGCTCTGTCAGGGACTGTCTTGTGTTCCCTGTCAGGGCATCTATTTAGTTTTTGAATGTCTCAAAATTCAAAGTATAAAAACGAATATAGTGAAAAATCTTTATCACCCAGTTGTCCTGCCAGAGGTGACCAGTGTAACCTGGTATATCTCTCCTCAAAGGGATAATAGGCATGGATTTATGTGCTTTTGTAGTAATATTTTTCATTCACTGAGCTTACCTTACTTTTAAAAAAACACATATTTTAATACATATATATGTAAAACCACGGAGCCCTGGTGGGGCAGTGGTTAAGCGCTCGGCTGCTAATCAAAAGGTCAGCAGTTGGAATCTACCAGCCGCTCCTTGGAAACCCTATGGGGCAGTTCTACTCCGTCCTACAGGGTCACTATGGGTCAGAATTGACTCAACGGCAACAGGTTTGGTTTTTGGTTTCTTATATGTATAACCAGAAAAAAATACTGGAAGTATCTGCACATATGCCCACTTCCCCCCGTCACAAGTAGTAATTCTCTCTGGATGTAGGATTACAGGCGATTCTCTTTTTCTTATGCCTTATTTGTGTTTTCTAATCTTTCTCTTTCTCACTTGGGGTCCCATGAGTTGGAATTGACTTGAGGGCAAACAACAACCGTCTTTCTCTACTAAGCAGTACTACCTGGGGGGGCCGTGGGGAGAAGTCACAATAAAATGTTCTGAAAACATACTTTCCCCAAGAACAGTCGCTGAACATTTCCAATAGGCAGGGTACACGGCAGGCAGGTCAGGGTGAGCTCTGAGTGGGTTGAAATTCATCAGAAAGAGAGGGTGCTTAGCAGAAGAAAGGGGCCTGGGAGGCAAATCTTCTTAGGGCAAGAGGGGTTCCAGCCTTTTCTGACTGGACCTGACCAGTCTCTCTCCCTTTTAAGCCATTCTGGCTCCCGCACTGCTCTGTGGTCTGGAGGGAAAACAAGGAAGGCTCATACAGCACAAGACCTTCTTCCCTCTGCGGATAGCAGCTGGCCCTGCGGCCTGGGGGCTACAGCGGCCCTCACAGGGAGCCGCAGGCTGTCAGAGCCCCTTTGTGGAGCCCCCAGGAGGAGAGCCAGTCCCTGCCCAAGAGGCAGATGCTCTGGCACTGGGCCTGGGGAAGGCGGGATGTGGTTGGGGCGGCACCAGGGCACCACCAGCAATGCCAGCCACAAGCCCAGAGAGGTGTCCCAGCCTCAAGGGCACACTCTGGCCCAGCCTGCAGCAGGGCCTTCCTCCCACCAGCTACTCACAAGGCTGCCTTTGAGCAGGAGCCTCTTTAAGCATCCTGGCCTAACAGCTCCCAGTAGGAACATGAACTATGTCCTCCCTTGTCCTTCTCCAGGACTCTGTTAAATCCATGCCACTGCCTCCTCCAGCCTGAGCACAGCTCTGAAGGGGCCCTGTGCCCGCTAATACCTTCCATGCTTCCACGCTGCCGGTACACAAAGGCCAGCCCTCCCAGGAATAAAACACGCCTTCCACCAAAACAGCTGGGCAGATGTTTATCAAATGTGGAAGGGGTGTTTGGAAAGACCTGACAGGAAATACACACCTTGCTGTGCGCGTACACAATTACTTTAGGGGGCCTAGGCGAGGAGGGTCCACCTCAAAGACAGAAGCGGTCTTCCTCCAGATTAGCTGAAAAGGCTAGACAGGGAGGCTGTATGGCTCCTGGTCCGGTGAGACCACTTGGTGGGAGAAAACAAAGAGTGGTTTAGACATGAGCCCCAATCAAAAGTCACAGGGAGTGCCTCTGCCAACTGCAGGCGTTGATTTGCAATGTAGCTGCTCCTTCCAAGGGTGCCTGGCGGCTCTCTGGGAATGTTCCATGGGAGAGGCAGCAGAAACGCCATCTATTTCATTAAGGTAAATGCTTCTCCAGCCCCACTGCCATCTTAGCGGTTGCGATGGTAACGATAATGGCTATTTGCCAAATCCTTATTCCATGCTAAGCATTTTACCTGTTTGTCTCATTTAAACCTCCCAAACACTTCAGGAAAGTAGGGATTATTATTCTCATTTTTTAAATGAAGAAGCTGAGGACTGGCATTAGGTGATTTGCAAAGCCAAGATTCAAACCCAGGCCTGCCTTGTTTTCCCTCCAGACCGCAGAGCAGTGCCGAAGTTGGGGCTCCAAGTCCATACTTATCCTAGACCACACAAACCAGGGTTAGAACTCAGGCAGTCAGCACCCTTCCTACACCACCACTGGGCTTGCCAGGAAATCAGGACGAGAAACCTGTGCCTAGACGTGACTCATTCACGTCAGCAGCCTCTTCAGAGGTTCTGAAATACAAAAGGGTCTTAGCAAAGCTCCTGGCTCGGGCGAGGAGGCAGGGGCATCACCATAAAGGTTAACGTGGGTTTGGGAGACATACAGTCCTGGTTTGAATCCCATCTTTGTCTTACCCCAACCACGTGACCCTTAAACGTCCCATCTATACCCAGCAATTCTGCTCCCAGGTACCTACGCAAGAGAATGGAAAACATATATTCGCACAAAAACTTACAAATGGCTGTTCATAGCAGCATTATTCACAATAGCCAAAAAGCAAAAACAAACTAAGTGTTCATCAACTGACAAATGGATAAACAAAATGTGGTCTGGCCTTACAATGGAATATTATTCAGCCATAAAAAGGAACTAAGTATTGATACATGCATAACATGGATGAACCCTGAAAACATTACGCCGAGTAAAGATCACATATTGTATGATTCCATTAATACGAAATGTCCATAAATTACTCTATAATGAAATTTATAGAGACAGAAAGTAGAGGAGTGGTTGCCAGGGGCTGGAGGAGCAGGGCATGGGGAGTGTCTGCTAAGGGATTTTTCTTTGGAGTGATGAAAATATTTTGGAATTAGACAGCAGTGATGGTTGCACAACATTGTGAATATACTAAAAACCGCTGAATTGTACACTCTCAGATGATGAATTTTATGGCATGTGAGTTATATCTCAATAAAATAATTATCCCCCAAAAAGAGTTCTCTCTATAAAATGGGGACAATACTAAGCACACTGGGAGACTGCTGCAGGGTTCAACAGCACGATGACGCATGCGAGATGCCTGATGCAGTCCCTGGTACAGAGTAAGCACTCGGACACAGCAGCTGTATTACAATAAATCACGTCAACACTGATAAAAGCTTTCTGCCCAAAGTACAGGAAGGGGGAACGATCCTGGATGAGGGGAGGCTGGTGTTACGCTCTTGAGCTCCAGCCCAGCTGGGCAACAGTGCCACAGCTGAGCATGACCAGGGCTTGCCACCCTCCCTTCTCTCTAGCTAAGAGTTATCTCCACGGCAACCACAGAGGCTCAGGCCAGGGACTCCTTTTCCCAGCCGGGTGACAACATCGCCACAGCAACCTGTCAGGATGGCAAAGACAGATCTAGATGATGGGACGTGAGCAGCTCTGGCAGAAGAATTGCTAAGGGACCCTTGTCTCCATGGAAACCATGTCAGGAAGGAGAGGGAGGAGGGAGAGAACAATCACAAATAAACACAGGGCTCACGCCTTCTTACCCGGGATCCTGAGACACCAAGGGGTACATCAGTGAGGGTTAGACCAGGCTTGCTGGCATCAGCCTCAAAGGAGAAGTGAACCAGTATTTCTTGAAGAACTACTGTGTGCCAGGCACCACAGGGGCTCTTCACGTGCTCGACTTCATTGTTTAAAATTTCACAAACAATACCCAATACACCCTTATTATAAAAAAACCTAATTACAGCATTAATTAATCCCACCATTTCTAACTCTTCAGTTTAGTGGGTCTTCCTCCCGACTTTTGCTACGCATTTAAACACACACATACACACGCTGCAAAAACAGTTTGTTCTATATCACTTTTCAAAAAAACTACTGGGATTGCTCTATATGTATAGCTCTGTAGCTTTCTTTTCCTGCTAAATAATGAACCTTCGAGATCTTTCCATGCCAGTACATATATATCTCCCTTATTCTTTTTAACCTCTTCACGGTATTCTAGTGTTCTATGGTTACTCAATCTTACTAATGATCATGAACAACCTTGTATGCTGGGTACTGTTATTATCTTGATGTCACAGATGAAGAAACCCAGACTCAGAGAGAGGAAGCGGCTTCAGGGTTTCAGCACCATCTCTGTCAAGGAAAAGCTGGGTGAACCCAGGCAAGCTGTTCCTCTGTGGGCCTCAGTTTCCCCGTGTATACAACAGGGATAAGCTGATCGCTAAGGCACTTTCTGAAATTGTCTCCCCTTTTCACCATCAGGGGTGGCAGCGATAAGATGTATGAAGATGGTGGCTTCTATTACAGGCCAGCGCGTGCCTACTGAGCCCTGGAGCAGGGCAGGCTCCCCAGCAGCCCTTAACGGCAAAGGCCTCCTCTCTCCACACTGGGAGGCTGTTGGCACATACACCAGCATGCTGGGCAGGAAGGGTAGCTGAAGGACTGTTCTAGCCTCAGGGCTGTGGCCTCTGTTCTGGAACAGTGCATGCTCGCCCTCTGGGGAAGTGAACATGCGGAGCCTACGGCAAGGAGTGTGTCCCAGAGGGATGCAGGATCCAAGGATACCTGGGGAGCAGTCAGGCAGCTGAAGCCTGCTGTGCCTCTGGAGTCAGAAGCCACCTTGGGGCTGTCTGGGACACAGACCCCTGAAATCAAATGGATTCCAGCCCTTAAGGGTCACTTAAGCTGACAGTTTCCAAATGGCACTCTGCAGAGCCTGTTACGCATATACAACCTTTAAGATATCTTTCCTTCTCTCAGGGGCAGTTTTCTTATCCACGAAATGGGTATGATCACTAGATCATTGGGCTCTTATCAAAATTGTTGAGATAAAGTGTCTTGTACAGTGCCTATCATGCTGTACTCCTAACACACAGCAGAAGTTAGGAGAAGGCATGCCAGGTAGGGGAACTGGCATGAGCAAAGACAGAGAGGCTGCTGCCCGGGGGGCCACATTCAGGGAATGTTTAGTGTTCTGAGATCTGTGTCATTAGACGTTGGCCTGGGACCCAGCTCCAGCATGGACTTCCCACCAAGTGGTAGCACCTGGGAGTCCATAAAGCATCACCACAAGTTAGCCCAGTTAACCCTCACAATGACTCAGGGCATTATTGCCCCATTTTACAGATGAGGATACTGAGACACAGAGGGCCAGGCCCCATGCTAGGCATTTTGTTGTATTTTCTGTTAATCCTCCTAGCAGTTGTGATTCTTTGATGGGTGATTGTCTCCATCATTAGCCTGTGAATCTGTTGAGGACATGAACTGTTCACCACTGTATCCTTAGTGTCTAGCACAGTGCACAACAGGTGCTCAGGAAATGTGTGCTGGTGGAACCAGGGAATAAACACCTGGCAGGGAGGCCTGCCCGTGCCCATTTCCCACAAACAGAGACAGAAGTTCAGAGCCCCAGGCTAGGTGGGGCTTGCACACACCCTGCCCAGGATGGATGGGCCCTCACCTCTCGAGGTCGTTCCAGCTCCGTCTGCAGCACCTGCTTAGCCAGCTCAGTCTCAATGAGCCGCTGCCGAAGCTCCTCATTCTCCTCCTCCAGGCGCATCCGTTTCTTCTCCACCACCTCCAGCTCCTTGTGCAGCCTCACGGAGATGTCCTTAGAGACCTGGGCAAGGAGTGGTGAGAAGGATGTGAACAGGCTGAGTGAGGCCAGCTCAGACGGCAGTGTCCACACAAGCGAGTCCCAAAGACCCCCATCTCAGCAGCAGAGCAGCCCTGAAGCAGGCATTATCCCCACTTACGAGATGAGGAAACGGAGGCACAGAGAGGACAAGTAACTCACCAAGAACCAAAACCAGGACCCAAATCCAAACCCAGGCACTCTACACCACAGTGCCACCCCAAGGACACCGTAAAGGCCTGCTTGTCTCTTAGGAATGCCTTTTCATTTACCTGGGGCTTTTAACTTTTCCAAAGCCTCTCCCAGCCACCCTCTTGCCCAATTCTCACAAAAGCCTGTGGCAGGAACAGGAGGTCATTTTAAAGAGGAGAGCAGAGTAGAAACCCAGAGCAAGATGGGCAGCTCTGGAGCCATTTGAATCCCATTTCTGCCAGTGACCAGTGTGTGATCCTGGGCGAATCATTTCCCCACTCTGTGCCTCAGTCTCCTCAATTATAAAATGGGTTCACTAATGATCGGACCAACCTCATGGGCCTGACAGGAGGATGAAATCAGCTATTGCACAAACATGCATGGCACAGTGCCTAACACACAGTGAGTGCATGCTGAGTGGTGGTAGCTGTCATGAGAAGCTGAAGCCCAACAGGGGCATGACTTTCCGGGATCTGTTTCCAGTTGTTGGAATACTGAACATGCCCCAGTGACAAAGCCTGGGCAGGTATCCAAAGCGTCCCTACAGGAAGGAGCTAACAGAGCTCATGGTTCTGGGACTCTGCAGCAACAAAACCCCTGTTCCTCAAGGACACCCTCTATCCCATCCCTCCCTGCCTGGGGCTGGGAGAGGTCACAAGAGGGGGCCTCTGCATGAGAGAAACAACTGGTTGCCACGGAGTTGATTCCAACTCATGGCAGCCCCATGTGTGTCATGGTAGAACTGTGCTCCATAGGGTTTTTTTAAATTGTGCTTTCGATGAATGTTTGCAGCTCAATTTCTCATTCAAAAATTTATATACATATTGTTTTGTGATATCCATAAGGTTTTCCGTGGCTGATTTTTTGGAAGCAAATCACCAGGTCTTTCTTTCGAGGAACCTCTGGGTGGGCTCAAGCCTCCAGCCTTTTGGTCAGCAGCCAAGTACATCAACTGTTTGTACCCCCAGTGACTCCAAGGATAAGGAAGGTCCTGGTAAAACACAAGACTCCATCCCTTGGCAGGCTGGAGCAAAGGCATCTGGGACTAGAGAGAATGGAAGGAGGGACCAGGCTGAGGAAGTACTGGTTGTTGAAGACCTACCGTATGCCAGACTCATTTCTCTTCATTCCACTGTGTCCCATTTTACTGACTTGCGCAGGGTCACACAAAGCAATTGCAGGCGGAGCTGGGCTGGCCGCCCCGGGGGCTTGGCTGAAAGGCCATTGTGCAGGGGCCACAAGGTGTGAAGGGGCTCAGCCAGCAGGAGGTATGTGGGGGGCAGACAGCCCAATACCCCACGCCTGCCAGTCTCGGAAACGACTGTGGCGCCTCCTCCCTGCCGGAAGGGAAGGAGGCCCTCCCTGGCTCTGCCTTCTGCCTGGACCTAAGCCCAGCTTGGCACGG
The DNA here is from genome assembly GCF_030014295.1 of Loxodonta africana. Classification (NCBI taxonomy): domain Eukaryota; kingdom Metazoa; phylum Chordata; class Mammalia; order Proboscidea; family Elephantidae; genus Loxodonta; species Loxodonta africana. Next base: position 36,027,020 of record NC_087365.1, read on the forward strand.
ACCCCTTGGCAGCGTGCGAGGCAGGCCAGGAAAAACAATGGCCAGAAAGGAAAGGTGGCACTGTCTATAGCCCTCTCTCCTCCCTCCACTAGCCACTTTCTCTCTCTGCACGTGGAGATTTCCAAGGACAACAAGGAGCTAGACAATTAGGCTCCCGCTACAACCCCTGGACACCACCAAACTTTCCCCCACCCATAAAGCAGGGTCAGTAATCCCTACCTCAATATCAGAACAAGGACTCTGCAGATGGGAAAAGCTGGATTCAAGCCCAGCTTTAGCACTTACTGGCTAGGTGACCTAAAACAATTATTTAATCATTCAAAGCCACAGTTTGTTCATCAGTAAAATGGGGTTGTTAAAATCTACTCTTGAGGGCTGTTATGAGGAATAAACAACATGGTGGACACGAAGTGCTTAGACCTGTGGCTGGCACACAGTAGATACTCGATAAATACTAGCACTTGTTAATGTATCATGAAGATTACTGCTTCACTATTCTCAACAACAACAAGCAAAAAATAATTAAAAAAAAGAGTACCGCTTCAAACCCTGGTGGCTTAGTGGTTAAGTGCTATGGCTACTAACAAAAAGGTCGGCAGTTCAAATCCACCAGGTGCTCCTTGGAAACTATGGGGCAGTTCTACTCTGTCCTATAGGGGCGCTGTGAGTCAGAATGGACTCGACAACAACGATTTGGTTTGGTTTTTTTTAACGGTGTGCATTGATTTGTCCACCGTGGCCCAACTATCCACCCCCATCCTCACTCTTGAGTTTGGTATTAGAGTCTTTGCTGCATGTTTTCTGTCCCCAAACTTCTGGCCGAGGTCCCCCAGTTTTGGGCTCTTCACCCAGTGAACCCTTGTTCTGATCAACACTCCATTCACTCATTTATTCAGTGGGGACAGTAGTGGTGGGCTATAGAGCTCAAGGGCCTCAGACCATGCCTGGCCTCAGTCACATCTCTGTGTTCCCGTAGCAGTGTAGCATCTGGCACACAGTAAGTACCCAATAAATGCTTGTTGGAAGAACAAACCCAAGGCTCCAACAGGCAAAAAAGAAGGGACATGAAGGCATGAATGACTGAATTATATGGGGAGCTGACCCCTCCCTGGCAGGCTGGAGATGCTCCCCTCAACTGCCCGCCCCACTCACTGCCCAGAAGAGCTGTGTCCCTGACTGGGGACCTCCTCTCCTCACTATGCTCCCACCTGGGCCAGCTCCTGCCAGCTCCTCTCCACCTGGGCAGGTGTCCTCATCCCCACTGGGGTCCAAGAAGCTTTGATCAGCATAGATCCCTGGATCCTCTTGGGTTCATGACTAGCTCTATGTATTTCACCCCTTCCCAAGCCCTCTGTGAGTCCCTAGTACTCTCCTGCCCTATCCTCCTATTTGTTCCCCAACCCCAAAGGCAGCTATCAAGAGAGCCCAACCTCAGGCAGCTTGCAGAATTTCAATTTGGACAAAAGAGCCATTAAATCTCAGATCCCCACAGTGCCCTGTGTCCCTGGTGGAGGCCAAAGGGAGCAAAGAGCACTCGGCCAGGGAGGCAGGAGTCTTGTGGCCTGAGCATGTCCCTTCGACCCTTGAGCCTCAGCAGTCCTGGGGCCCCTCTGTTCTCACAGGTGATTTCTAGGATCAGCTAACACCTCCTGAGCACTCACCACGGCTGGCACCTTGGCCTTTCTTCCCTTCAGAAAGTGCTTTGATTATTATCCTCATTCTGAGGCTCAAAAAGGAAAGGTCACTTGCCCAAGGTCACACAGCTAGAAAGCTACAAAAGCAAGATTTGAAATGAGGGGGGTCAACTCTAGAGCCCTGATTTCAACCTGACCCTACTTGAAGACAAGGGTATGAGTATCAACACTAAAAGTGTTAATGATAAGCCCGACTGAAGGCTATAGGGACCATGGTCTCACTGAACATCTAGCTCAGCTGGCATAACATAGTTTATAAAGAAAACGTTCTACATTCTACTTTGGTGAGTAGCGTCTGGGGTCTTAAAAGCTTGTGAGCGGCCACCTAGGATACTCCATTAGTCTCACCCGTTGGGAGCAAGGGAGAATGAAGAAAACTAAAGATAAAAGGGAATGATTAGTCCAAAGGACTAATGGACCACAACTACCATGGCTTCCACCAGATATGAGTCCAGTACAATGAGATGGTGTCCAGCTACCACCGCCAACTGCTCTGACAGGGATCAAAATAGCAGGTCCCGGACAGAGTTGGAGAAAAATGTAGAACAAAATTCTAACTCACAAAAAAGGACCAGACTTATTGGCCTGACAGAGACTGGAGAAACCTGAAAATATGGCCCCCAGACGCCCTTTTAGCTCAGTAATGAAGTCACTCCTAAGGGTCACGCTTCAGCCGAAAATTAGACAGGCCCATAAAGCAAAACGAGACTAAAGGGGCACACCAGCCCAGGGCGAGGACTAGACGGCAGAAGGGGACAGGAAAGCCAATAACAGGGAGCCCAAGGTCAAGAAGGGAGACTGTTAACATGTCATGGGGTTAGTAACCAATGTCACAAAATAATACATGTACTAATTGTTTAATGAGAAGCTAGTTTGTTCTGTAAACCTTCATCTCAAGTACAATAATAAATAAAAAATTTTTTTACAAAAACTTATTTAATCCATCAAATAATAATAATAAGCCTGACAGTATGGTTACTCTGTGTCAGGAGCCTGCAGCACCCCACATGCCCATCTCATTTGATCCCCTCAACAATCCCCAAGGTAGGGGGGCTGAGATACTAAGGGAGGCAAAGCAGCTGCAGCTTCCGGAAACCAGAGCAAATCCCCAAAGCACAAACAAATGCGCTCAGCCATGAGGTAACTGTTTACAGTGCTGAGGCCTGACTCCTGCCAAATCCAGCCTGCAGCCTCAGCCTGCAGCTCCCCTCTGCAGCTCCTCAGCTTGCTGGCCCCTCAGCTCAGGGGCTCAGGGGCTCAGGGGCCTCAGGGGCTCAGGGGCCTCAGGCATAAGGGCAACACTGTCACTCTGAATCCTCAGAGAGGGGGATGGGAACGCTCATGAAAGAGTGCTCCCTGGCCAGCATTCTGGGCTCTGTGTAGCTGAATCCTCCAAAGAATCCCAGGAGGGTTGGAATGCCACCCGCAATTTACAGATGAAAAATTGAGACTCAAATAGGGGAGGTGACCTGTCTAGGTCACACAGCAATTATCCCAAAGCCGAAACTTTTTTTCCCAGCAACACCTGTTTCTTAGAAAGGAAACATTCTACTCAGGTGTCCTTGGGCCTCCTAGGGGGTCACTTCAGGTGGTAATTTACATCCCAGATTCCCAGAGCCTGACACCAGGGTACCAGTTGCTGAGGGTGAGGGTGAATGTGCGTAGTGAACAGGCCCTCCGGGTCATTCTTATCTACCCTAAGCGGCTGAGATGTCCCGCCTACCCTTCCCCACTCATGGCCCCAGCCACTCGTTCTACTAAACCAAACCAAACCCACTGCCATCGAGTCAATTCTGTCTCATAGAGACCCGACAGGAAAGAGTAGAACCGCCCCACAGGGATTCCAAGGACCGGCTGGTGGATTCAAACTGCTGACCTTTTGGTTAGCAGCAGAGCTCTTAACCATTGTGCCACTAGGGCTTCTGCTAAACCAAAACCAAACCCATTGCCGTCAAGTCAATTCTGACTCATAGAGAGACTCCATAGCACAGAGTAGAACTGCCCCATAGAGTTTCCAAGGAGCACCTGGTGGATTTGAACTGCCGTTCTCTTGGTTAGCAGCCGTAGCACTTAATCACTACGCCACCAGAGTTTCTGGGCTCCTACGAGTACCTTATAAATTCTCCTGAACAACAAACAGTATCACAGCCAACATTTGCTCATTGCTGGGGGAACACTCTGTGCCAGCCTTGAATTATTTCATTTTAGCCTCACAAACATTACAGGTGGGGACTAGTTTTAGCTCCATTTTCCACAGGGGGGAACTGAGGCTGAGACATACATGAAGGAGCTTACCCAAGGCCTCACAACAAGCAAGTGGCAGAGCCTGCCCTCTCCTGCCAGGCAATGTCCCTGCTAAGGTTCATGGATTCTGTCAGCTGTGAGAACCAGCAGAGGGTGAGGGAGGCTGGGAAGGGGGCCTGAGGCCCGAGGTTTGATTCATAGCTCCCTCACCAATAGCCCATCTGCCCGATAACAGCACTGGAGCTGCAACAGCCCTGCAGATTGGGCTGGTCTAAGCCCCACATTTGACAGAAGGGGGAAATAAGGTCCTGAGAGGTAGAGGGTAGTCAGGGTGTAGGCCAAGGAGCCGGCAGAGCAAGTCAACAATGTCCCCAAGCACAACTGCCTAGACAGGCCCGGCCCCTCCCCACCTGGGTCCAAGCAAGCCCTCCCAGGCGACACCAGGGAAGTTTGCAATCTGGGGGCCTCTAAGAATGTCCCAGAGCACCCCAGCACATTAGTGCAAAGGTGTTATCCAGAGGCTTCCAGCCCAGACTAGGGCTGTGCATGAGCTCAGAGCTCCAGTTGCAGGAGCAGGGAGAGGAGGGAGGGAGGGAAGAGGGCAAGGCTGATGCTGATTGGCCAGTTCAAATCCCAACAGAAGGGGCGCTCTCCCCGCTCCACCCAGACTCCGGAGAGCCACCCCGCCCCAGCAGCTGCTCTTGGGCCCTCCCAAGGAGGCACTGGCAACTCGGTCAGCCTGCAGCGTGCTCTCCAGCCCCAGCCTGTCCTGCGCCCCTTCCTCATCTCTCTCAAATCCGACTTTTTTTGACCTTCACTGAAATCCCCAACTATCTAGACCCAAACTCCATCTGAGCTACGCAGGCTCCTCCTCATGCTCCCCCTTCAATTCTGGGATTGGAATTTGAGTATCTGTATAACCGTTAGGAGCCCTGGTGGCACAGCAGTTAAGCACTCAGCTGCTAACCGAAAGGTAGGCAGTTCAAACCCACTAGCAACTCCTTGGGAGAAAGATGTGGCAGTCTGCTTTCATAAAGATTACAGCCTTGGAAACCCGATGGGGCAGTTATACTCCACCATACAGGGTCACCATGAGTTAGAACTGACTTGGTGGCCACGGTTTTTGTGTAACCATTTATCCCGAGAGCTGCCCTTGCAGGTAGAGCGCACCTTGTGAGCTCAGTCTCCTCATCTGACAGTCTCCTCAAGACAACGGAAGGTCCAAAAGCTTGAGGGAGTGATGCTCACTGTTTACTTCCTCTGGCCCTGGGACCTATGAAACCCTACCTCCTGCCTCAAGCCTTAATTAAGATTTATTTTCTTTTACATCCACTGGAAAGGCTTGTCAGCAGCTTGAATTTGCCTGAGTCTTCTGGCAAAAGGTTCTGTCTTCTCCAGGCACGTGTGTGTTGGCCCTCACCAACCGCAGCCTCAGGCTGCACGGGTCAGCACCTGGACTACCTTCCAGCTCCCCGACACCCTATCCTGTCTCTCTCCCCTGGGCTCTTACTGAGGCCATCTTCTTTGCATAGTCTTCCCTCCCCTTCCTGGCTCACGCCCTCTTCTCCGTCAGGCCTCAACCCAGAAGTCACTCTAGGAAAACTCTCTAGGGCCCCCAGGCTGTGCCAGATACTCCCACCCCCAGTTCCTACAACCTCCTGATCACACTGGGCTGAGTTCTGGGAGTAAGGAGCCGGGCCCAGGTCCTCCCTGAGTTTTTGGCCCCCAGGCCAGGGCTTACACAGACAGGCAGGGCAAACTTTTCCGGAGGCCCCACCTGCCAACCTACATCCTGAGGCAGAGAGCAATGAGACAGCAGAAAGGCTGGGCAGTGAGGCTTGGGAAGCCCATGGACCTGACCTCTGTCTGCCACCTACACGCTTAGTGTGACTTCGGAAAGGTACTACTTTTCTGTGAATGCCAGTTTCATCATCTGGAAAATGGGAATAATAATGGCAGCCTGGGTGTGCTAAGCTGGCATTTTACACACATTATTTCATTTAATCCTCATAAAACACTGTGAGGCAGAGGTTGCAGTCACACCCATTTTACAGATGAGGAAACTGAAACATAGGTGACTTGCTCAAGGTCACAAAATCAGAGCTTATGGGAGCCAAGATCTGAACTTGCCTATCCACCTCCAGGGCTTTCACTACTCTCCGTTGGCACAATAAACAACCTCTGTGGAACTGCGCAGGGAAAATTCGAAGCCCAGCACAAGGTGTGTGGTCAATAGCCAATAAACAGTAGCTGTTATCAATAGGAATTATATTATGATATTGCTTTGCGGCACCCCTGGGATCCCCATTTTACAAATGAGGAAACTGAGACCCAGAGAGGTGTTATAACTCGCCCAAGGACACACAGGGAGTGAGTTGCAGGGCTGGCCTGGGTCCCACTCAGGCTTGTTACCCCACCCCCTAGGGCACCTCCGAGGCTTGGGGAGTGCCCAGGCTCACCTTGACGTCCTGCTCCAGGCCGCGAATTAGCTCACCATCCACCTGGCCGGTCTGGGCGGCACGGAGGCTGCGACGCTCGGCCTTGCGCAGCCGGTACTGCAAGATGCGGCAGGTCTTGCTGGCCTGGTCCAGCTGCTGCCGCAGCTCCTGCAGTTGGTACACGTCCTCCTCCATGTAGACATCTCGCATCTCCAGCATCTCTGCCCGCAGCTCCTCGATCTCGTCCTGCAGAGAGGGGAGGTGATCAGGTCACTGGGCCCTGTGGCAGCAACTAGGACACCTGAGTGCTGGCAGCACCCGATGGTATGCCAGCACCTCGGGATGCCTGGGTGTGATAGGCTGAGTAAGAGCCCCCTACAAAGGTTCCCACACCCTGATCCCCAGAATCTGTTAATGTATGTTATTTTATACGGAAAAAGGATTCTGCAGATGTGATTAAGAATTTTGAGATGGGAATAAGAACTACTTTAGACAAAGGGAAAGCAACACACAATACAGGGGAGGTCAGCACAACTGGACTAAACCAAAAGCAAAGAAGTTTCCTGAATAAACTGAATGCTTCGAAGGCCAGTGTAGCAGGGGCAGGGGTGTGGGGACCATGGTTTCAGGGGACATCTAAGTCAACTGGCATAATAAAATCTTTTAAGAAAACATTCTGCAACCCACTTTGAAGAGTGGCATCTGGGGTGTTAAACACTAACAAGCGGCCATCTAAGATGCATCAATTCGTCACAACAACCCACCTTGACCAAAGGAGAATGAAGGACACCAAGGACACAAAGTGATTAGGAGCCCAAGAGACAGAAAGGGCCACACGAACCAGAGACTACCTCAGCCTGAGACCAGAAGACCTAGATGGTGCCCGGCTACAACCGAAGACTGTCCTGACAGGGAACACAACAGAGAACCCCTGAGGGAGCAGGAGAGCAGTGGGATGCAGACCCCAAATTTTCATAAAAAGACCGGACTTAATGGTCTGACTGAGACTAGAAGAACCCCGGTGGTCATGGCCCCCAGACCTTCTGTTGGCCTAGGATAGGAACCATTCCCGAAGCCAACTCTTCAGACATGGATTGGACTGGACAATGGGTTGGAGAGGGATGCTGGTGAGGAGTGAGCTTCTTGGATCAGGTGGACACTTGAAACTATGTTGGCATCTCCTGCCTGGAGGGGAGAAGAGAGGGTAGAGGGGGTTAGAAGCTAGCAATATGGACACGAAAAGAGAAAGTAGAGGGAGAGAGTGGGCTGTCTCATTAGGGGGAGAGTAATTGGGAGTATGTAGCAAGGTGTATATAAGTTTTTGTGTGAGAGACTGACTTGATTTGTAAACTTTCACTTAAAGCACAATAAAAATTATAAAAAAAAAAAAAAGAATTTTGAGATGGGGAGACTCTCCTGGATTATCAGCTGGGCCTAATGTAATCACCACTACCTTCAGGATGGAGTCTATTCCGAATCACGGCTACCCCATGTGTTTCAGAGTAGTACTGCTCCATAGGGTTTTCAATGGCCGTGATCTTTTTAGAAGTAGGTTGCCAGGCCTTTCTTCCAAGATGGTTCTGGGTGGATTCAAACGGCCAACCTATTGGTTAGTAGCCAAGTGCTTAACCATTTGGGCCATGCTGGGACTCCTTAATGTAATCACAGGGGTCTTTATAAGTGAAAAAGGAAGAAGGGGAGTGAAAGTCAGAGAAGGAGATGTGACGATGAAAGCAGAGGCTGGGCTGCTGCCATTGCTGAAAGGGGGCCACAAGCCAAGGAAAGTGGGAAGCCTCTAGTAGCTGGAAAAGGCAAGGAACGGATTCTCCCCTAGAGCCTTCCCAAGGAATGTAGCCCTGCTTAGATTTTGGTTTTAAGATTTCTGACCTGCAAAAGAAGCCCTGGTAGTATAGTGATTAAGAGCTCAGCTGCTCCTTGAAAACCCTATGGGGCAGCTCTACCCTGTCCTATAGGGTCACTATGAGTTAGAATCGACTCAATGCCAACAGGTGTGGTTTTTTGGACCTCCAGAACTATAACAGTGTGTTGTTACATAAGTCACAAATTTGTGGTAATTTCCTTCAGCACCATAGGAAACTAAAACACTGCGGAAGCAGAAAAGGCTCGTTCAACAAGCACTTCCGAGTACCAACTATGTACCAGGCCCTGTGCTAAGCACTGGGAGGGGGTGGGGACACAGTGGAGACCAACACTGACCCTTCTGTATGGAGCCCCCAGTCTCAGTAAGGAGACACATAATAAACAAATTTAAAAAATGCAGATACCATTAAGTGCTATGAGGAAAACAACAACAACAGAGTAATCGACTGGGTGTTATAAGAGCGATGGGAGGTGGTGGTATCTTAGACGACAAGGAACAAGAGGAACAGCCATGCAGAGACAGCCAGAGAGAGATTATGCCAGGCAGTGGCGAAGCCCGAGTGCAGGCCTAGATGCAGGAAAGAGCTCAGTGTGTCAGGAAGCAGAGGAGGCCATGGGAGCTAAGAGGGTACCTTGAGGCTGGGGAAACGGACAGGGGCCAGCCATTTGGGCCTGAAACGGCTGAGTAAGGAGCCTGGGTTTGGGTTTTAAGTAAGCATTGGTGGTGACCTCACTTCCTCAGGGCAGCTCCTGTCCACTTCTGTCACCAGCTCCCAGATGATCCTCACTTCCCCTTTTTAACCATTAGCTCTGTCTGTAAGCCTTTATCTAAAAGCCTGTCTGTCTCCCCGGAAGACTGAGCGCCTGGAGGGCCACCTCACGTCTGCCTCTTTTCCTTGCTGTATCTCCACACCCAGCTGGGGCCAGGCACACTGCAGGCTACCAACAAATACTAACTGAACGAATGAATGCATGCCTAGTTAGATGAAAAACAACAAAAAAGATGTACCAATATGAAACAACCATCAGACACTGAAGTGTAAGGGGGTCAGTGGGAAGCCCCAAAGGCAGAATTGTATAATTATTACATCTATTTTACCGATGTGAAAACTCAGTCACAAATGGGGAAAACAGTGCCTACTGTTAATGTGAATGAATGGGTTAAATCAGATCGTGCACTAAAAAAGGAAACTGAGTCAAGGCGCCCCTGAGGAGTAAGAGAAAGCCCCCAAGGACAGTGCTGATGAGAGGAGGGAGGTGGGCCCAAGGAGCAAAAAGGGCTCTTTGTGGGTCCCCATTGAAGAGGGGACCGCAATCTGGCCACCAACTCTTAAGCCTCCATTTCCCCAACAAAAATGGGAATAAAGGGTCTGGGAAGGGGGACCTCTTATTTCTCATCCACATGTTTCCATCAGGGGAGAGAACATCCACTCTGCTGCCCCCACCCCAGGGGAAGCTTCCAGGGGGAGGGGTACTTCCAGCTTCTCTTCAGATACCCCTCACCCACCATCCCCAGGGAGAATGTGGGAAAAGGTATAGAACTTATCTGATTCTTCAGTCTAGGGAAGGGACCAAACACGGCCAGTCAGGGGTTCTCTCTGTTCACATCTGTCTGCTCACAGGACATGGGCAGGCGCTGCTGATTCATATGGTCAGCTTAGTGGGTGACTCCCTGTGGGATAGGGGTGGGTGTCTGGGGTTATCCAGTGCCCCCTGAGACTGGGTAAAAAGACTGGGTGGGTTGGTTTAATTCAGGGGGCAGGATTAGGAAGCAGGACCCTCTGATCCAGTTCTTAGCAGTATGAAAGCTGACTGAGATTTTTACATCTGGTTGACTCCTGGGACTATTTCTCAAAAGTTCTGAACTCGAGAGGGGAAGACAGAGGTGGCAGATATTTGCTCTCTCAGCCCCAAGAGATACTGTCCCAATGTCAACTGAAGGGTTTAATCCCCACTTGCCACCACAGCCTATATCCTGAGGGTGCATTTGGTGGCACAAGTGGACAAGTCTGCCTGTGCCAGCTGCAGAGAAAGTCACCTTGCCAGGCACCCCACCACCACCTCCACCCTAATATACACACAGACTCACCACTCCGCAACCAGGCCAAGTGGACAGAGCTAGAGTAGGAAAGGAGGAAGTGGGGCAGTCAATGATCATACCAGTTAGAAAAATGGGGAAGTGAGGGGTCCACATGCCATTACAGCTGGCAGATTAAGGAAGCATGACGGAAACACCACTCAGGAAGTGTGGGCCAGTCGGCTAAGTCTGAGATAAGTCAGTCTCCAGATGGGCCTGTGTTCAAATCCTAGCCATGGCATTTACTAGCACCTTACTTATTCTCTTTTGTGGTCATACTGACAGGACCTGGTGATGCGGAGGATATGGGGGTCTGAGTGAACCCCAAGTTCAGGGGGAGTCAAGGGACAGTGTAGGGGCTGCACCAGCTCACAATGCTGGGCTACATTAACAGACGTATGACATTTAGATCATGGGAGGTGATGTTCCTCCACATTGGACCACATACAGAGCACTGGGGTCATTTTTGGAAACCATTTTTTTCTTAATTATGATGAGTGTGTATGTGCGTGTGTGTGTATACATATATATATACACACATACATACATACACATGCACATACACGTATACAGTCATTTCAATATTTTTTACATGTACAATTCAGTGACATTAATTACATTCATCATGGTATGCAAACATCACCACTATCTGTTCCCAAATTGTTCCATCAACCTTAACAGAACCTCAGTGCCCCCCAGGCAATGATATTGTTCTTCACTCCCACTCCCTCCACTAATACTCTTTGGTCTCTACACCTGTGCCTACTCTAGATATTTCATATACGTGGAATCATACAATACTTATCCTTTTGTGCCTGACTTATTTCACTCAGCATAATGTTTTCAAGGTTCATCCATGTTGTAGCATGTATCAGGACTTTTCTCTTTATGGCAGAATAATATCCCATTGTATGTATATACCATATTTTGTTTATCTATTCATCTGTTGATAGACATTTGGGTTGCTTCCACCTTTTGGCTATCATGAATACTGTTGCAATGAACACTACCCATACCTGTTGCCGTCGAGTCGATTCCAACTTACCACGACTCTATAGGACAGAGTAGAACTCTTCCATAGGGTTTCCACGGAGCAGCTGATGGATTCCAACTGCCAGCCATTTGGTTAGCAGCCATAGCTCTTAACCACTGCGCCACCAGGGCTCCACTTAGGAACTCAGAAATGCAAATTATTGGCCCCACCCCAGACCTAACTGAATTAGAAACCGTGGGGCGTGGCGTGGGGAGTGGCAAGAGATTCTGATGCAGGGTAAAGTCTAGGAACCTCTGCTTCAGAGTGTTTCCTTCCAGCCTTTTTCCTCTAAAAGGGAAAGCATCCTGTCTCTCAGCACAAGTGCCCCAGCCCAGGGCCTGACACAGGGCAGAATCTCAATAAGCATCTACTGAATAAATGAATGAATGAATGATCTTTCTTGCATAAGCAGCTGTCTCCCCAGGCCCTGCCCTTCACCACAGCCAGTTTCTGAAAATGCAAGACGTTGACAGTTCCATCTCTCCGTGGTGACCAAGGGGGGCTCCTGGCCTCCTGGGGGCTTGTCCCAGCTGCAGGCAGAACATGGGTCAGCCCCTCCTGGTACGGCCCCACGTGAGTGAGTGAGTGGACAAAGGCCTGCCTGTGGCTGGCAAGGGCCGGGTCTGCTGGGCCTTGGGCTGCAGAAGCTGGGGATGCCCAGACTTAGAAAGGGGCTTGGGTGGGGGCAGGGAAAGGGGCTGCTGGGACACAAGGAGGGTCCCAGGAGGGTGGGACCCTGCTTTATTTAGCTCAGAGGTTTTTACACTCACCGGGCTCAGGATCTGCTGGGATTCCTCAGCCCTGCAGCCTCACCCCCACTCCCAGGAAATGTATGTTTTAGCAAGCTCTCCAGTGGCAAGGAGGGGACAGAAGAGGGCACAGTGGTACCAGCTCCTTAAAAGACAGCTCAGCAGCCCTGCAGGGCACCTCTCAGCCCTCCCCCACCCCCACCTGTGTGGAAGTGGGGAGGGAGGCGCCAGACTCCCACTGGACACAGCAGGCCTCACGGATACAAAATGAGGTTGGCAGGGCCCCCTCTAAAACCTGTGGGGAAACCCTAAACCTCACCCTCCACTCATAGTCAGGGTGGGTAAAAATACAAATCACACATAATTCCTCCTCCTGGTCCTGAATACTTTAGTCCTACGGTTCTATGCTGCTCCGCAGTGCCCACCTCAGAGCCTAGGAGCCCCCCGAGCCCCCAACCCCAGAGACAGAAAGGCCAGGCCCAAAGAAGCTGGGAAAAGACCCCCAGGCCAGCAAGGCCTGCCATTCCCCTACACCCAGCCCCTCTGGTCGCCCGTTTCAAGTTGACCTCTCTTGCTTGAAGGCTGCCCTTGAAGTGTTACCTGATTATTCAACCTGGGCTGCGAATGACGGGAAGAGAGAACCGGGTGGTCACCCTTTGCCTTTACAGAAAATGTTTGCTTTGCTCTGATTGTACAGGTAATTCCTGTTTATTGGAGAAAATCTGTAAAGGGCAGATGGCTTTATATCTCTTCCACTGGTTGCTACTGACTTCTCCATCAGGACCAAGCCCTTATCCCAGAACCCAAGCCAACCCTTGTCCCTCCCTATTCTGATCTTGCCCTCGCCCTTTCATACTCTACCCTACAGTCTCCAGATATGCCATGATGTAAAAAATAGCTACCTACTGGAGGGGACAGTGGAGGTTCAGTGGTAGAATTCTCACCTTCAATGCATGTCATGTGCCGCCATCTGTCAGTGGAGGCTTGTGCGTTGCTATGATGCTGAACAAGTTTTAATGAAGCTTCCCAGCAGCAAAGATGGACTAGGAGGAAAGGCTTGGCACTCTACTTCCAAAAATCTGCCAATGAAAACCCTATGGATCATAACGGTCCAATCTGCATCTGGTCCTGGGGATGGTGCAGTACCAGGCAGCAATTTATTCAGTTGTGCACTGGTAGCTGTGAGTCAGGGGTCAACTACTCAACAGCAGCTAACAACAACCACCCCCACCTACTGGAAGGCTCACTAATTACCAGGCCCTCAGCAGTTCGAATCCTCCAGGCACTCCTTGGAAACTCTGTGGGGTAGTTCTACTCTGTCCTATAGGGTCGCTATGAGTCGGAATTGACTCGACAGCACTGGGTTTGGTTTTTTTGGTTATACATGCATTATGGAGATCTGGTGATGCAGTGGTTAAGAGCGCAACTGCTAACCAAAACATCAGCAGTTTGAATCCACCAGCCACTCCTTGGAAACCCTATGGGGCAGTTCTACTCTATCCTATAGGGTCACTATGAGTCAGAGTCGACTTGGCAGCAATGGATTTGGTTTGTTTTGGGCATACATATGCATTAGGAGCACTGGTGGTGATGTGGTTAAGCACTCGCTGCTAGTCTCGGGACAAAGATGAGGCAGTCTGCTTCTGTAAAGATTTACAGCCTTGGAAACCCTATGGGTCAGTTCTACTTTGTCCAGTAGGGTCACTATGAGTCGGAATTGACTCAACGGCAATGGGTTTGGTTTTTAAGGGTTATATGTGCATTACTCACTACGAGTCGGAATGGATTCAACAGCATAGAACAACAACAATACATGCATCATTGATTGATGGTTTAATCCTCTTACTAACCCCATGGAGGTAGGTACTGAAAATGTTCCTACTTTGAGGTAAGGAAACTGAGGCTCAGAAGTTTCCCACAGTAGCTCATGCACGAGAGTAATGGAGCTGGAATCCAAAAAAGGCATCTCATCCTGGGCCTATGGATTGTAACTATGTGTTCCACTTCTACATTTGCTTGGGCTATTGCCTCTGCTACATGGCCTTCGCCAGGCTAACTCACCTCCCAGAACATTCCCTCCTCCCCTAATCTGATTCAGACTCATGCTCTGAACTCCATGATTCCTTGTGCTAACAACTTTGGGTTGTACTTGTCTATTTTCAAGTCTATCTTCCCCAAGAGTTGAGGGGAGAGCAGGAGCTGAGTCTGGTCCCCAGGATCATCCAGGAAGGATGTGGAATAGAGCAGGCACCAATCACTGTTTGTGGGTGGATGAATGAATAAATGAAAGAATGAGTACGGCTTCTGCTCCACCCAGCCTCTCTCCACAGCCCAGGGCAGACTAGCCATCCTGATCCCAACCCCAAGCCTGTTGCAAGGAGTCAGGGAGAGATGGGTAGCTCCAGGCCTGGTTGCAGACTCCCATGCCATCCCAGGGACCCTCCCGCCCAGCCACCCATTCCCTGCCCACAAAGTACATCTCTGTCCACCTCTGGCAACCCATGAGGTCAGCCTGCAGGAAGCAGCCTCTCAGAGGCAGACTCACTCCCTGGGATGAATTGGTTCCCTAGGGCCCTAAGGGAATTGGCCAGGAAGAGGTTCTTGGGTCAGGCTGGCCTGGTGGGCCAAACATGAGCTCACACTGCTGCTAATAATAGCAAGACCTCGCAGGCCGGCACAGGGCTTCAAAGTTTACAAAGACATTCCATCTGAATCATCTCATAGATCCTCACAGAAGTCCCAAGGACAGGCAGGTCAGGAATTGCCATCCCTGTTCTACAGACAAGAACCACAGAGAAGCACAGGGAAGGTGGGATGTGCCCAAGATTCAGATCTCTGGCTTTGAGATCTTTTCTCTGCACCAGAATTCAGGGACTCCGTGAACTTGGGGAAAAAATTACATCTTTATTTTCACTAACTTCTAACTAAAATTTAGCATTTCCTTCTATTTTGGGACTATGCAACAAACCAAGGTTATATTAGCAGTACCTGTGACTTTGCCACCCTAAGAAACCACAGATATTTTCATATCATGTAACAGTTATTACAGAAATGTCAAAATATTGTATACACTCAGCAGTAATTTGAAATTATAGCAATTAGTACATCCATCACCAGCTCTTATGAGTTAATAAACACATATATTACTATATTATAATTTTAAATATATTTTGATAACTGTATTTCAATGTATTTGTTTTCCTTTGTACTTCATCTTAAACCCCAAACCAAACCCATTACTGTCGAGTCAATTCTGACTCATAGCAACTCTACATGACAGAGTAGAACTGACGCATAGCATTTCCAACACTGTAATCTTTATGGAAGCGAATTGACACGTCTTTCTCCCGAGGAGCAGCTGGTGGGTTCAAATCGCCAACCTTTTGGTTAGCAGCCAAGTGCTTAAACCACTGCGCCACCAGGGCTCCTTGTATTTCATCTTAAACATTTAAAAACATTATTCTGAGAATTAGTCCCATTCTCAGCAGACAGCCTAAAGAGGTACATGGCACAAAATAAGATGGAACCTCTATTCTCTCTGGAGCCAACTGCCTCATCTGTGGAATCTGAGCCTCTCATTCTCCACCATCAGCGCATAAAGCTGGAAAAGCAGAGCTCTGCTTTCAAAGCCATTTTAAATGCTTTAAGAAAGAGTGCTTTCTGCAAGAAGCCTACACAACTGTAAGATCTTTGTATAATCTTTGTACAATGGGGACAGAGGGAGTAGTTTAGATTTGGGAGCCACTGGAACACCTGCATGTGACTCCAGACACATGGGTGAGACAGAATGTCTGTAGGAGGAGACAATGAGAAAGCCATCCCTGACCTGTGGGGCTAGGGATGAAAATGATATGGCAATGGCTGGCTTGAAACCAGCAACAGCCCCCAGGTGGCCCTGATGCTAGAGGAGCAGGGAGGGAACGAAGGGGATACAGGCATCCCAACGGCAAGGGAAGGTTGCCCTTTAGCAGCCACCAAGAAGCACCCAGCCACCCTCTACTAAAGAATCAGCCCCCATAGGGCTGGGGCGGACACTGCAATTTGCCTGTTCACCCAACGTCCAGGGAAAACTCTGATATGGGCCCTGCAGACCACGTTCTAGAACCTCTGGGTATGCCAAGGCTGAGTCAGGAGCAGGGAACTGGCATCAGCCCATCCAGCTCCCACAGGGACAGCACTACCTGGGCCTCCTTCCACTGTGTCCCTATCTCTCACCCTGCTTGCCTCTGAACATCTAAATCCCATCTCCGCCAAGATGCTTCCCTAGTTGCTCCAGGGCATGGCCCTTTTGTTTGAACAATCAGTGAGAATCTAAGGTGGGCCTGAAACCCTGGTGGCATAGTGGTTAAGAGTTCAGCTGCTAACCAAAAGGTCAACAGTTCGAATCCACCAGGTGTTCCTTGGAAACCCTATGGGGCAGTTCTACTCTATCCAACAGGGTGGCTATGAGTTGGAATCAACTGGATGACAATGAGTTTGGGTTTTTTTTTTTTTTTGGTTGAAGGTGGGCCAGACTCTGTCACCAAATTAGTGGATTGAATCCTCACAGCACCCACTCTGCTCCCCACTAGTTGGCTCACCACTCAGCACAAGAATTTTTTTTAACCACAATACTACCCTATTTAAAACCCTTCAATGATCACCAAAACCGTAGAAACAACCCAAATGGCCTTCAACTGGTGCATGGATGTGGTACATTCATATAATGGAATACTACCGTCTCATAGAGACCCTATAGGCCAGAGTAGAACTGCCCCATAGAGTTTCCAAGGAGCGCCTGGAGGATTCCAACTGGAATACTAGTCAGCAATAAAAAGGAATGAATGACTAATATCTGCAATCACATGGATGAATCTGAGATGCATTATACTAAGTGAAGGAAGCCAAACTCAACAGGCTACATACCATCGATTCCACTTCTATGACATTCTGGGAAGACCAATCTATAGGGACAGAAACAGATCAGTGGTTGTCCAGGGCCAGGGTGGAAGGAGGAATTGACTACAAAGGAGCATACGAGAGAAAGTTTTGGAAATGGATAGTGTTCATGGCTGCACAACATCGTGACTAATTAATGTCACTGAAATGGCTAAGATGGCAAATTTTATACTATATATAGTTTACCACAATAAAAATATTTCAAAGGGGGAGTGTTATGAATTGAATTGTATCCCCTAAAAATATGTGTTGTATAAATTTTTGTGTGAGAGACTGATTTGATTTGTAAACCTTTACTTAAAGCACAATAAAAATAAAAAAAAAAAAAGTATACACACACACACATGTGTGTGTTGTAAATCCTAACCCTTATACCTGTGCTTATAATCTCATTTGGGAATGGGTTTTCTTTCTTAATAAGGCAGTATTAGTGAAGGGTGTGTCTTAAATCAATCTCTTCTGAGATATAAAAGCAAAGATTAAGCAAGCAGCAAGCACAAACGGAGGGGAAGACACAGGTCACATGATTGCCAATGAACAGACACTGAAAAAGGCAAGGATCTTCTGCCAGAGTGGACAGAGAGAGAGAGAGAGAGCCTTCCCCTGGAGCTGGCACCCTGAGCAGACAGAGAGAGAGAGAGCCTTCCCCTAGAGCCGGCACCCTGAGCAGACAGAGAGAGAAATAGCGCGCCTTCCCCTACAGCTGGCACCCTGAGCGGACAGAGAGAGCGCCTTCCCCTGGAGCTGGCACCCTGAGTGGACAAAGAGAGAGAGAAACCTTTCCCCTAGAGCTGGCACCCTGAATTCGGACTCCTAGCCTCCTAACTGTGAGAAAATACATTTGTTAAAGCCAGCCTCTTCTGTTATAGCAGCACTAGATAACTAAGGGGGGTGCCGGGAAACTTTGGGGTGATGGAACTGTTCTGTATCTTAACTGTGGTGGTGGTTGCACAACTGTATGCATGTGTCAGAACTCGTTTTACTGCATATAAATTACACCTCAGTACATACGACCTACAGACAAGACAAAACATAACCTTCGCATACAAGGCCCTACCTGGCCTGACCCCTGCCCATCTCTCATCTTCCTCTCTCTCCGCTCTTCCCCTCGTTCAGGACACTCCAGCCACTTGAGTCTTCCCTCAGCTCCCAGAAGACATCATGCCTGTCCTGTCCCTTTGCCTTTGCATGTGTGTTCCCTCTGCCTGGATTTTCCTGCCCTCCATCTCAACACGGCTGCTCCTACTCCTGCTCAGAGTGTCCTCAGAGAAGACCTCCAGACCCCTCTACGACTATTACTGTCCATCTCAGCCCTTTCTTGCTTTCATGGTACGTATCCCAGGCTGTCTTAGTTTCCTAGGGCTGCCACACAAAGTACCATAAACTGGGTGGCTTATGAGAACAGAAATTCATTGCTTCACAGTTACAAAGTCTAGGAGTTCAAAGTCAAAGTATTGACCATGTTGATTCCTTCTGAGGGCTCTGAAGGAGAATCTCTTCCATGCCTCTCTCCTAGCTTCTAGTGACCCCCGGCAATCCTTGGCATTCCACGCTGTACCTCCATCTTCGCATGGCTGTCTTCCCTCTGTGACTAAGTCTCTCCTCCTCTTTTATAGGACACTATTACTCATTTGGAGCCCCGGTGGTACAGTGGTTAAGAGCTATAGCTGCAAACCAAAAGGTAGGCAGTTTGAATCCGCCAGCCGCTCCTTGGAAACCACATGGGCGGCTCTACTCTATCCTATAGGGTCGCTATGAGTCAGCATCGATTCAATGACAGTGGGTTCAGTTCATTCACTCATACTGGATTAAGACCTTCTCTACCCCATTAAGACCTCATATTATTTTAACTGACAACATCTTCAAAGACCTATTTCCAAAAAAGGTCTTGTTTACAAGTATCAAGGGTTAGAACTTCAATATCCTTTTGAGGGGACACAATTCAATTTATAACCCAGGCTTATTCAAGATACTAATTATTTTACTTGTTTATCTGATTACTTGTGTAATGTTGAGCTCTGCCTCTTGAATACAAGCTCGGGAGGGCAGCACCTAGCACAGCGCCTAGCACACAAAGGAACAGCCCAATAAACAGCTGCTGAATGAATAAGTGGGTGCTAACAGGGGAGGATCATGATCCCTACTCCCTCCCCTTACAGAAAATCACTTCGATCTGTACCGTTCATGTCTGGATCTCATTCTCTGATTCTGTGAAGCGGATGCTCACAGAGACTGTGGATCCCAGTAGTGGGCCTCAAGTCCCAGCCCACCAAATCCCAGCTGATGGGCAGACAGACCCAAGAACAACAGAGCTGAGCCGAGGGACCCAGAACCTTCACTCTGCAGGACAGCAACCACTCCCCGGGGGAGCAGGAGCCTCTGCCTGGCCCATCTTCTCCCCCACTCCCCTGGTCACCACAGTCCCTCCCTTGGGCCAAGGCCCAGGCTGCCCTCCCATCTGCCACCCTGGCTCAGGACCATTTGTCCCTCGCCCTGGCTCTGGCCACTCATTCCAGCCCCAGAAGGGCTGACCTGCAGGTGGGCCAATAGTGACCACAGGGGTGACAGGCCAGCCCCACCCGAGCGGCCAGGGCAGCCATCTGCTGTCCCTTCTGTCCATCTCCCAGGGGGTCTGTCAAGGTTCCAGATGAGATCATGGCACCTGGGTCCCCAGGAAGGGCAGGAGGCTTTACAAAGTCCCACTTCCCTCCCAGCTCAAATGCAAAGACTCTGAGCACAGCAGCAGGGGGAAGAGAACCCAAAGACTCTGCCTCTTCCCAGAGAGGGACACTGAGGCCTAGAGAGGGCCTGGGGGCCAGCACACAGTCTCCAGAGGGTCCAGAGTCAAACAGGGAGGGTCCCTGGGCTCTTGCCACTCAGCCCAGAACTCAATCCAATTTAGTCTCCTTGGCTGGAAGCTGAGCTCCGATTTTGGGAGAGCCAAGGTCAAAGCCCACAGAAAGAGAAAGCCAGGATGCTGAGCCAGGCATCACCATGCCACAGCAATGTCAGCTGGTACGGAGGCTGCCTGGTCCCAGTGACCAGAGTCTTGCTTCTCTGGTTGAGGATAACGAGGAAGACAAGGGCTCTGAACTTGCCTCGCCAGCACCAACAAAATATCAACAGCCAAGTTCCTCCCCGAGGCTCCCCGTGCCAGGCACATGCCCAGCAGTTTGCGTCATCTCACTGTATCCCCGAACAACCTCCAACTGATGATGAGGAATCTGAGGTCGGAGAGGTCAAGTATGTTGCCCAAGGTCACATGCTAAATGGCACAGCCAGGATTCGAGCCAGTTTGAGCTATTACAAGCTATACTAGATGGTCTCTATAACGGGACACTAACAACAATAATAACAGCTAACATTTATAAGGGCTTTCCATGTGCCAGGGAGTCCCTGGATGGTGCAATGATTAACACGCTCAGCTGCTAACTGAAAGGCTGGAGGTTTGAGTCCACCCAGAGGTGCCTTGGAAGAAAGGCCTGGTGATCTACTTCCAAAAAACCAGCCATTGAAAACCCTATGGAGCACAGTTCCACTCTGACACACATGGGGTTGCCATGAGCCAGAATCAACTCAACATCAATTGGTTTACCATGTGTCAGACACCAGGCTAAGAAAACAAACCCATCGCTGTCGAGTGGATTCTCATTCACAGCAAACCTATAGGACAGAGCAGAACTGCCTGAAGGCTGTAATCCTTACAAAAGCAGACTGCCACA
Organism: Loxodonta africana; assembly: GCF_030014295.1. Lineage (NCBI taxonomy): Eukaryota > Metazoa > Chordata > Mammalia > Proboscidea > Elephantidae > Loxodonta > Loxodonta africana. The sequence continues at coordinate 36,047,796 of NC_087365.1, forward strand.
TCTTTCTCCTGTGGATCGGCTGGTGGGTTTAAACCGCTGACTTTTCAGTTAGCGGCTGAGCATTGAACCACTGCTCCACCAGAGCTCCAGACATCAGACTGAGTACTGAATACCCAGTATCTGATGCTGAATGACAATCCTCTCACGGCAGGTGCTAGTCTTATTCCCATTTGACAGACTAGGAGACTGAAGCTCAGGAAGATGAAGGCCCCATAGCCAGTCAGAAGTGAGCCGCTGACACTCCCTCTGGCAGGGAACTAAGTGCGTGTGTGTGCGCGTGCGCGCACGCGCACGTGTGTCCATCTGTCTGTCCATGTTGGGGTGATGAGGAGATGCCTTGAGACCACTGGTTTGTCACTGACCTATTCAAGGTTCCAGGTCAAGGCCTCACTGACAGAGCAGAGACATCCGCAGCCCCTGCTGCCTCTTGGGGGGTGTTCACAGCAGGGGCGCCTGACAGTGTCTGTCCGGTCCTTTCTGTGTGAACAGGAAGGAAGGCAGCTTTGGGATGTGGATAAGTTTAAAAACATCCCCCAAAGGGTCACTGGGCTGCAGCCAAAGCTCCAGACGGGGAGAGAACAGGGCTCTGAAATCTTTACAGAGGGGAAAAGTGAGGCTCAGAGAGATCCAGGGAGTGGCTCAGGGTCCCAGAACACCCCAGCATTTCACACCTCTGAGCCTTTCCTCGTCTCATCCACCCCTCCTGGCATCCTAGAAAGAACCACAGGATCCCAGTCTTTCTGCCTCTTGCCACATACAGGCTGTGTGACCTTGGGCAAGCCCCTTAACCTCTGAGCCTCAGTTTATGCCTGTGTAAAAAGAAGGGGCTAAGTCCTGCTCTGGTGAGGGCAGGGCTGACCTGAGATGGATGAAGGTGAGGGCTGTGAAGCGCTGTTCAGATTCACCAGTTCTCCAACAGTGTGCTGAGCACCTGCTCTGTGCCCAGCACTGTTCCAGGCACTGAGGACATAGCAGCAAAGGAGACGGTCAAGGCCCCTTGCCCTCTTGCAGAACATGAAGGGGACCGGACATGAAAGTTGTAATTACCCAATTAACAATCTAATTACCATCGAGGTAGGTAAATGCCCCACAGGAGCCTACAAGAAGCTCCTAGGTGTCTAAAACAGGAGTCTGACCTGGAGCAGCCAAGGAGGAGCTGCTGGGGTTCAATGCACTGAAGGTGGAGGGTTACCAGAAGCAGGGGGAGGGAACAGCAAGTGTAAAAGTCCTGAGGTGGCAAGAGCATAGAGCATGTAAAAAAGCAAGGGGCTGAGGAGGGGCGTGCCAAGAGTGCCTGGGAGCTTGGGTGGAGCAGGGGTGAGGCGAGGCCAAGAGAGGCAGGACCACACAAGCTGCTGTTCAGCCACTCACCTTGGGAAGAGCCAAGGAAACAGGAGGGGTGGGAATTGATCATGGCCCAGAAGGTCCAAAGGGGGCCTGGGGCAAACACAGGGTAAAGAGTTTTTTGTCTGGCCCAGCCTAGCTGTTGTTGTGTGCCGTCAAGTAGATTCCCACTCATATTGACCCTATAGGATAGAGCAGAACTGCCCCATGTGGTTTCCTAGGCCAAAATCTTTCCAGGAACAGATCGCCAGGTCTTTTCTCCCAAGGAGCCGGTGGGTGGGTTTGAACTGCTAACCTTTGGATTAGCAGCTGAGCTCTTAACCACTGAGCCACCAGGGTTCCTTCCAGCCTAGGTAGGGAACCCCAAACTTTTTTTCCACTGGACACTGAGTTTCTCTTTGTGGCCTGGGCAATGGAAGATTATTTACTTTGGTTTTAGAAAAAAAGATCCCAAAGTTGGTTCTCCATCAGCAAAAGAATATCATCAGGTTACTGAGTCTCAGGACACTGGTCTTGGCCATTTCGGGAAGACTGACATGTGGGGGAGGGGTGGGTGGGTGGGTGTGCAGAAAAGTGTGTTTGGGATGTGTGGGTAGGCGAGGAAAGAACAGTGTTTGGGTTGTGTGGGTGGGTGGGTGCGAGGTAAGAGAGTTTAGGGATACCAAGAATTTAATTCAGATCTATGCGCACTTCCCAGACCCCCATCCTGTGCCAACACCCTCGGAGGCGCACCCAGAGCCAGGCACAACCCCTGCCAGCAAGGGACCAGGGCTCACAGGAAGACAGACCTGAGCCTGGTATAATGACTGAGGGGGGCTGACATCTGTTGAGTCTTTCCTATGGGCCAGGCCCCAGCTTCTCTGCTGACGTATTTAATCTCTTTTTTAATCCTCACAGCAACCCCATGGGGCAAGCACTACCAGGATCCTCATTTTACAGTTGAGGAAACAGAGGCTCATAAAGGAAAAGGTGGAGTCAGAATTCAAGCCCAGATCTGCTTGGCTCCAGACCTTGGTGCTCTGAACTGAAGAAGAGCTGGCCTGATGCTCCCACCTTCCCTGACTCCTGCCACACCTCAGGGAGGCCAGCGTTCCCCCGCTAAGAATGCAGATGCAATGCTGGCCCGTGGCCTGCAGGGACACCCCGTGGCCTGCAGGGACACCCCAATCTCCTGCCTTCCTCCCATCCCAGCTCCAAGTTTCTTCCAGCATCAAAGAGCAGTAAATATGACCTCAGATGAGATCCTGCATGTGGGACATGGGCGGAGTGACCTTAGAAATAACCTTGGCTGCTGATCAGGCCCCAGCCTCCAACTGAGCTGAGCCCCCTCCCTGGGGGATGCCCCCACCCCAGATTGAATGAACACTGTGCCCAGAAAAGTGCTGGGAGTATCACAAACCTAAAATCTAATCTTCCCAAGTGCCCTGCAAAAAAAGGGATTAACACTCCCATTTACAGGCGGAAAACTGAGGCTTGATGAGGGTACTTGCCCACGGTCATGTACAGGGAGAAGGTGACAAAGGGAGCTTTGGACCCAGAGCTGACCCCAAAGGTGGAGTTTGTTCATGAGACCATATAATCTTCCCTCCCTGGGCCCCCGCGGCAGGCCAGGCTTTGTGTCCAGTGCTGCAGACTCCTGCAAAGGGAGGAGCTCCTAGCCTTGCTCTAAATCAGTATGACCTCCTCCCAGCAGGATGTTCACGGTGCCTTGGCTTGGCATTCAATGCCCTTCCAATGTAGGCCCGACCCCTCTTCCCCGCCTTCCTCCCCTCACTACCCCCAGCCACCACACCTTCCAGCTCTTCTGTTTCAAGCCTACAGTTTGCCTCCAGGTTCTGATCACTGCCTTTCATTTGATCACACAAAGAATATTTATTGAGCCCCTACTGCGTGCCAGGCATAGTTCTAGGAGCTAGGCACAGAGGCAGACGATCGGGCTAACTCTCCAGCTGTAACGCCCCTGCTCCTGGTGCCCACACCTCCTCCAGCCTCCTCTCCTTGCCTCCTTCATCATTTCCCAGCCAGAACCAGGCACCCTTTAGGGATGGGAGTGGCATGGCCTCCCTCAGCCTCCAGCAAAGGGGGAGGAGGAGGAAAGCAGAGAAGAGGGCAAGCAGGAAATTCCTTGGAGATTAGAAAGGAGTTGCCCAGGCCAGTGTTTCTCCTGTGGGCAGGCCTGACAATTGCTCCATTTCACTCAGCCCTGGGCCCAGGCCAAAGTGCTGGACATCAGGACCCTGGGGCCCTGCTCTGCAGCTTCTCCAGACTTGGTAACTTGCCAGCCCCCCATCCATCCATCCCCCAGCCCAGCCCCTAGGGCCCCTAGATTCAAGAGGCTACAAAATCAAGCCTTAGCTACACTCATCACTGTTTCCAGCAGCCTTCTGGAAGGAAGGCAGGGAGAGAAGATGAGAACACGGGGAGTTTGTACACATTAGCTCCAAGGAGACACGAACCAGGATTTCCTGTGTTTCTTGTGTGGGTGAAATGTCACAGTGTGTGCGTCTGTGTGTATGTCTGTGTACCCTGCTTTGTGGGTCTCTGACTCCTGTTGGCAGATGCTACATGCTGACATTTGCGTGGTCTGTATTTGTGTCTTGCTTATGCGTATGTCACTGCCTCCTGCATAGGAGAGGGTAGAAGAGTGGCTGGGGAAAGGGAGCTCCTTAACATTGTCTGAGTATATAAGCTGTGCTGCCTCAGTCACATTATTAGCCTCAGTTCCTCATCTGTCAAATGGGTCTGATATGAGAACCCTCTACACAGGATTGCTGTGAGGAGACAAGGGCTTACTTAACCTGGAGCCTGGCACATTGGAAGCACAATCATTGATAGTATTCACATGCAAGAACCAGAGAAGTCCAGGGATCAGTAGTCTGGGGGTCCGCCACCGAGCTCTAACATCCTAGCACCCTGAGCTTCAGCCTAACCATTATCTAACTTTCAAGGTTTGACCCAAGTCCCCATCACTTCCTCCAGGACCTCTAACATCCATGTGTGTGTTTTTGTGGGTGTCTGCAAGCCTTGGGTAGGTGTCCAAGAGTCTCTGCTCTCTCTTTGGGGAACAGGCAGTGGGGTATCTGGGTGATGAGCTGTGTCTGTGCCCACCTGGCAAGGGTGCATCTATGGATGTTCGTGGGATGCCAGCTCGCATGTATAATAACTCTGCATGGGTCTGTGTGTGTACGTGCATATGTATGCATATATCCGATACATCTGGGGGCGTCTCTAGGCTGTGTGTCTGTCTTTGGGTGTGTCTGGGGATGTAGCATGTGTGTGTGAGTGTCTCTGAGCGTGGGGGTCTCCTAGGTAGCATGAGTCCCTGTTCTGTCTGTCGGTAACAGGAGGCTGTGTCACTGCATGGGTTCGTGTACTTCTCGGGGCACGTATTCTCTCTAACACGTCCAGAGGTGTGCCTCTGGCAAGTACACAACGTAAGCATGTCAGTAGATGTATTGTGAGACCTGTGTGAGAGTAGGTCTAAGAGCTGTGAATACGTGTATATGTGTTTATGTGTGTGCAAGAGAGAATGTGCCCAGGGATACACACCCAGCCCTCTGGGAGGAATGCTGGACCCCTGGGAGCTCTGTGGTTCCCCACTGGCAGCAGCTGCCCCCTCAATCCCCTACACCCCACCCACCCCCCCGCCCCGCCCCCAGGATAGGGGGACTGCTGAAGATTCCTAAAGGGCCAGGTCTTATAGCAGCCCCTAGCCACCTCTCAGCTACCACAGGGAAGGCTGGGACTCAGGGCAGGGGCCAGTCAGGAGCTTTACTGACCACAATGATTGGCCATCTGCCTCCCAACCCTAGTGACATCAGGCAGACCTGGGAGCCCTCCTCTCACAGCTCCTGGGAGCTGAGAGCTCTAACTTGGTGGTCACTGTGTCCAGACATCTAGTACACAGCCTGGTACCCAGGAGATGCCCAGAAAATATGTGTTGAATGAATGAATGAATGAGTGAGTGAGTAGACAAATGCCTATGAGGAACGGGGAAGAGCAGGGCAATGACTGGACAGGTACTAACATTTACTGTGCACATGATCTAAGTCATCACACTGAAAAGGGTCCCCACAGCCCTGGGCAGGCATGCTTACTTTACACGAGAAGAAACGGAGGATCAGAAAGGCTGAGTAACTCACCTGGTGGCAGCCAGCTGGTAACTGGCACAGCCAGGTGAGAGGCGGCCCGAGGCTGCCTCCTGCATAGGAGAGGGTAGAAGAGTGGCTGGGGAAAGGGAGCTCCTTAACATTGTCTGAGTATATAAGCTGTGCTGCCTCAGTCACATTATTAGCCTCAGTTCCTCATCTGTCAAATGGGTCTGATATGAGAACCCTCTACACAGGATTGCTGTGAGGAGACAAGGGCTTACTTAACCTGGAGCCTGGCACATTGGAAGCACAATCATTGATAGTATTCACATGCAAGAACCAGAGAAGTCCAGGGATCAGTAGTCTGGGGGTCCGCCACCGAGCTCTAACATCCTAGCACCCTGAGCTTCAGCCTAACCATTATCTAACTTTCAAGGTTTGACCCAAGTCCCCATCACTTCCTCCAGGACCTCAGATTCCCAGTCACACTCTGCCTACTGTACTGGTGCAATACTTCCACACACACATCCCCCAAGCTCCCTCTCACAGGCTCCAGGCCCCCAGCATGCTGTATTTACACCACTTGCTCCCAAGAAGGCCCAGCCCATAGCTTGGCACACAACAGGGTTCCTCTCACCAACCTGGGTCCCAATCTAGAAACCCCATCAGCAACCAAAACCTCATGGCTGAGTTCACACTGTAGAAAGAACACAGGCCCTGGAGTTAGACCTACCGGGGCTGGAATCCCCTCTGTGTGACCCGGACCCTCCCTTCACCCAACCTGGATTTGGTGGTTCCCCTGGGCCCTTCTGGAGCTGACACGCAGGGTGGCTGCACTTGAAACACTCACGTCTAGAGCCTCCAAAGAGGTAGGGAGGCCTGGCTTCACCAGCCCTCATAGCAGAGAACATGATCACGCCTTCCCATCCTCCCTGGAGCACGCTGATTAACATTCTAAGGCTGGGGGGTCCACCCTCCTGGCTTCTCACAGCTCCTCCAAAAATGAAGACAAAGCCATTGTTACTATTCATTGGCTAAGAATAATTCCCTATGAGATGCAGGATTTTACTGCTTACAAAGCGTTTTCTTGTCCATCTGTACCTCCCTGATTCCTGAAAACAATCCTAAGAGGTTATCTGGGCAGGTTCCATCATCTACATTGTACAGATGAGAAAATACAGCTCAGAGAGCCCAAGTGACTTGCCAAGGCCACACAACAAGTGGCAGAGTCAGGCCTCAAAGGCAGGTCTTTGAGCTCCAACTCTCAGATTCTTCCATCCTCACCTGGTGAGCTCACATCGTTTGTGGGTGACTGTTAATGGTGATGAGGAGCTGGACAATGAGGGCTTTGAGGGTCAACCACAGTCGATGTGTCTACTCTGCAGTTAAAGTTGCATCTTAGAATCTGGGAACCTCAGAAGTTAATAATAACCTTCAGACTTCCTTGGCTGGAAGGGACTCTGGGGTCAGGCAGTCCAACTCTAGCCACCACATAAATCTCCCCCAAAACCTTTCTCGAGTCATCACACCCACCACCATTTTGCACAGTTTACAAGCTGCTTTCCACAAACCCTATATCTGTATCCAAACATGTGAGGTCATCCAGTCTCTTTTTGAATAACTCAAGTGACAGGGAGCTCACTACCTTCTCTGTAGCAGCTCCTCCTACCTTCTCATTGGGAAAGTTGCAACGCTCTTTGCACTTGCCCCATGTGGGCCCCAGAGCTGGCCTCTGCAACAGGAGATCCACCAACATCACCCACTGAGGGTACCCCCTGGCAGTTTTAAGTGCCCCCACCAGCTGGGAGGTGAGCCTGAGCAGGGCCACCCACGGGACTGCCCAGCAACACGGGGCCTTCAGCGGACACGCTGGGGATTTGGAGTCCTTCTCCTGGTGATTCAGTTTCAGCATCTTGGAAGCCAAGTAGCCCAGAGGGACAGGAAACATGTCATGAGTTCAACATACTCTTACTCCAAACCCTGGCTGCCTGGAGACCCAATCTGGGGACCTGGGGCAAGCCCCTTCCCTGCTCTGGCCACAGTTTACACATGTGTGGAATGGAAAAAAACACCTCCTGTAACAGCCCCTACGTATTTTCATCCCGCCTCTGTGAGGCTGGCAGCCAAGGCAGATGACCTCCAGAGAAGTTAAGGAACCAACCCAAGTGTACACAGTGAGAATTCGCACGACCTGGCCCTGCACACCTATCTCTCAGCCCATCTCCTTCCCCCTCCAGACTCAGCACTGTTCCTCGAACTCAACAAGCTCTTTCCAGCCTCTCTTGGCCTGGAATGTTCTTACTGCAGCTCCTGGCTCAGCAAGCTCCATCTCAGCCTTCCGCTCTCAGCCTCCCTGAGCACCCCAGCCCCCACCTTCACGCGCTCAGCATTCAGCATCCTTCTCTGCCCTTATCAGGACCTGTAATGTGTGACTAGTGTCTAACCCCAGTCTCTGCCATGAGACCCAAAGCTCCATGAAAACAGACACTTCACCCTTGTCACGCTTGGATCCCCAGGTCTGGGCTAGTGCCTGGTACACAGTAGGTGCTAAACAAATACTTGTGAATAAATGAATGAAGGGCCAGAAGAGCGAGCCCAGCCTGCTTCAAGTGGGAAGAGGGATCTACTCGGCCTCACAGTATCCACAAGAGAACATGCTAGGTGCACACGGAAATGTGTCCCCTCGTTTGAGGGGAGCTGTAACCACAACCACCTTCATTACAGTGGTCCCACCTTCAGTGGGACCTTTGGGAAGACTCACTCTTCCACTTAACAGATAGGGAAACTGAGGCCTGCCCTGGGGAAAAAGACTAGAGGCTGAAGAAGTGGATAATCCTGATTCAGACCCTGCCTTTCTATTCTATGAGCATTTACTGAATACATGCTGGAAAGCAGATCCTAGAAAGGAAAGGGGAGGGAGACACAGTTGAGCAACACTCTAATAAGGGAAAATCCCATTTGGCTAGAAGAATCACAACGCAAAGCAAAGTGAGTGCCAACGGACAGGCATAAACAAGCAGAGTGCTGTTAATTCGGTAGTTCTTGACCAGGGATACTCTGGGTGTGTGTCAGGCCAACAACTGACAAGAGGGGGCAACGATTCTGCCGCTTCCACAACTATGCCCAGCCAGTGGTGCCAGACCCCATGAAGCTTCCAGTCTCCCAGGCCAAGGTGGAGACCCATGAAGGCTGGGCTGTACCTAAAGTTGCCATGATGCCAGGCAGTGGGCAGACGAAGCCTGGCCTGCACCCACTAAATGCTCATGTCCACTGAAAGGGTGAGGCAAAGCTTGCCTTCCCAGGGAATCTCTCAGATTCCCCCGTGCTGAGGGAATGCCCCCTTTCAGTCAGCAGCTTCCCTTCTCCCTGGGCACATGGGAAGGATACACACCAGCCATCAACGGCCGCTGTGTACGTGGCCTGTCTCAGAGAGGGCAGAAGACAATAAGTGTGACTCCCCTTCCTGCACCCCTCACTCCACAGGGTCACCCTAGGATTTAGGAAGCTGCCTTGGAACCGGTTCTCCCACGACATCATCCTCTCAGGCTGTGGAACCGTTAGACTGGGCGGAAGTCGGACTGGAGCCAAGGGGATGTTCCCAGATGTCATGCTTTCAAACTGGACCCGCCCTAAAAGGCAGGCGGGGACAGGCCTGCACCCAGGGAAAGCCCTGGGTAACGACTCAGGATGGTGTTCTGGTTTCTCTTTGGCAGCGAATGGCTGGCGGCTGCTCCCACAGGGCGGCCACTGGAGCCCAGCCCTGGGCTACAGCTTTCCCTGGCAGTGGTGCATATCAAGCCTGTCCCCAAAAGGAGAGTCACCAAAGGCCTGGCTTCTAGGCCTGGGTGTTCTGAGCAGTTGAGTGCAGGTCCAGCCCCCCACTGACTAACCCCCCCCCCAGCAATGTATCTAAGCATCCTCTAAAGCAGCTTTCTCAAGCCCCCTCCCCCCTAAAGTAAATGCCAGAAACATTCAGGGCCCTGTGGCCAATTTCCTCATCCAGGTTCCTCCTCAGGAGAGGGCTCCCCAAATAAAGTGGGGGCACAGAGCCCCAGATCGACCTCAGGGTGGTCCCCAGAGGGTCTGGGTGGGTCCTTCTTTCCAGGCCGCTGGGTGGGAAAGTGGGCCAGCTGGTGCCTCAGGCCTGCGGGGCTGTGACAGCCGACGCCTCCCGCAGCCCCCCACGCCCCCCATCAGCGCCTCTACCTTGAGATAGTCATTCTCGGAGCGCAGCTCCTCCAGCTCGCGCACGAAGCCGCTCGGCCCGCAGTCCAGCATCTCCTCGGTGAGGTCGGAGAAAGCGAGAGAGGCACTGAGTGGCAGGCGGCTGCTGCCCACCGACGACGCTGCCACCGACGGCTCGTCCGGGGAGGCCGGCGGCCGCGGAGGCTGCTGCGCGGGCGGCGCGGGCTGGGGTGGCTGCCCCGCGCGGGCCCCCGCCGGGCCCCCGGCCGCCGACTCGGCGTCGCTGCTCAGCGCCAGCTCCAGGCCCAGCAGGCGTGCCTCCTCTGAAGCGCAGTCCGACACCTCCGAGCTGCTGTCTGTGAGGCTAGGCGGTGGCGGCGGCGGCCGGGGCCCGGGCCCAGGCCGCGGACGGCCCTTGGCGCGGACCCCTGCACGGACCCCGGCCACTCGTGGTCCCGCGCCCCGCGCCCCAGGCGCCGCCGCGCGCCCCTTCTTGTCGGGCCGCGATGAGGACGCGGCGCTGCAGGCGGCGGCGGCGCCCGGGCCTGGGCCGCGGCGGCCCTTGGCCAGCGACCAGCCGGCCACGTCCTTGGGCCGGGCTGGTGACGGCGCGCGGTGGCTCTTCTTCCTCTCCGGAGTGGGCGCCGGTGGGGGCCCGCAGCTCCGAGCCGGGGGCTCGGCCCCCGGCGTCTCCATCACGGCCTCCCTCCGCCTCAGCGAGCGGCACGCATGGCCCGGGCCCGCCTGGACTCCGCGCCCCTGAGGAGGGTCCCGGCGCTGCTCCGGCCGCTCGGTCAGCGGCTCCGCTTGGCCCGCCTCAGCCCGGGGGCTGCGCTCCGGCCCGGACCCACGCCGCACGGTCTCTCGGCTGCTCTGCGCTCGAAGAGAGCGGCCCGACCGCCTCCAGGCGCCCCGGCTTCGGCTACGGCTCCGCCCGGTGCCCGCCCCCTCGACCTCGCCGCGCCCCCGGAGCGCGCCCGGGCCCCGACTGCCTCCGCGTTGATCGCTCCCTTGGGCTCGGAGTCCGGCTGCGGCCCGGGCCCCGGCTCCGCCCGGCGCGGCCCGCCCCCCACGCAGCCCCGCCAGCTCCCCGCCTCGCCGCCTCGGCTCGGGGGCGCGCGGCTCCGCGAACAAAAGGCGGACGCGGCGGGAGCGGCAGGGAGGGACGCAGGCTGGGAGCCAGGGAGGGATACGCGAGGCAACAGCGACCCCCTCGGGGGTCAGGCAGGCCCGGGCAGCCGCTGCCCCGGCTCCCTCCTCCTCCGCTCGGCCGCCGCCCCCTTCACTGATGGCCTTAGGAACGCCCCGGGCTGAGGCGCCCCTGCGACCCGGGTCCGGACAACGGTCGCGTGAGCGGCGCGAGAGAGGATTCCCCAACAGAGGCCAGGCGGACCTCAGAACGCTGGAGCCTCGCTCCATTCAGACACCAGGCACCTCGCCCCTACGCCGAGCGTGCGCGGGTGTACGAACTCCGCCCCCTTTAACCTTGCCAAGCAAAGCCAATTATCCCATTGTACAGATGCGTACACTGAAGCCCAGGGAGAACAAACCATTAGCCCAAGGTTGATAGCAGAGCTGAGATGGAACCCACGCCTCACACCTCCAGGTGTGTTCGGGCTCTTCTACCTCGGCTTCCCTCCCACAGGCCTAGGGGACCGTGGAGCCCTGAGTGCATCCCCGGCTGTGCACACCTTGACCAGCTGTGAACCCAGGTATGCTTCTCCCTGTTTCGCCTCCCCGGATTTCAGGCTCTGCACAGCTAAAATGGAGGCGACCCGTCACAGGGTGTCAGACCAGCAGTGGAGTCCCCGGTGGGGGCTGGCACGGGCTGGGAACGGTTGCCCGGACCCCCACTCGCTTCCTCAAGCGCAGCACCAGCAGAGTGCTCTGGTGGGCAATGTTTCTTTCTCTTCAAGGCTCCTGGACGTGTTGTTTCCTTTCCCCATATGTCTGTCACCGTCTCCGCTCCCCACCTCACCCCCACCAGCCACCAGAGGGCAGATACAGATTAAGTCCAGCTGGGCACAACTCTCCTCTGGCTGCCTGTGAGTGGGCGCTCATTCTCAGGATGGCACCCCCTTGTCACCCACCCCTCTCAGGATGGCACCTCATTATCACCCCTTGGGGGAGGGCTGCATTTACACCTGTGAAGTTTCTTCTTCCTCCTCCTATTTCTTCCAGCCCCTCTTTGTCCTACTCCTCTTTTTTCCTACTTCCCTTCCTTTTTCTTTTCCTCTGTCTCCACCTTTTCCTCCTCTTCTCCCGTTTCTTCCTTCTGCCTGTTTTCTTCTTCCTCCTCCTCCTTTTCCTCTTCCTCCAGATCTTCACCTGCCCTTGGCACACTGCTAGCCCTAGATCCCCCTCTTTGTCTCTGTTCCACCTGCCCCATATGCAGTGAATACACTCCTGGAACTTCCCTCTCCCAGGAGTAATGACTTTGATCCCAATCTAGGTGTATGAGTGCCCCTTCCATCCCTAGTCTGCATGTAGCCAAGATCTTCCCAGACTGCCCCCCACCAAGCCATGTAGGAATCAGGGCAGCTTAACAGGTTCTTGACAAACACTTCTCCAGGGGCATTCCCACTTCCTCACGGCAAGGCACCAGCTTCCCGTCCCCACTGACTGCCCGCCACTGTGCCCCACTGGCCCACTGACAAGACACCAGGTAGGACACTGACGGACACAACACAGAGGTGGGCTGGTCACTTCCTAACCTCATGAAGCACGTAGTATGGGGGAGACGGCACACAAAAGATTCATCGCTAACAAGGTGACATATGGCACAGGGCAAGGGCACTGGATGACCCACGGCAGATCCCCCCTTTGGGTCTCAACGTCCTCACCTGATCAGGTCTGGTCTGATGTAACAGAAGACAGGTACCTTCCAGCTCTGATGCCCCTGGCTCTTGCAGGCTGGTTCTGGTCTGGCACAGAGAGATTGGAAATCATTTCCCCTCTCTGTGCTTTTTTCTCTCCCTGTGCGGAATGTGGGCTTGCCCGTGTTAGATGGCATGAATGCATGCAGAGAACATACCAGACTGGGATGGCTCAGCCACTCCTGACACACCCATGGTCACATCAGTGATCCTGAGATTAAAGTGGGCCTGGATGTCCCCACCTAGACTTGGCCCTGAGTCCTGGCTCTGCCACTTGCCCTCTCTGGGCCCCAACACTCACGGGTGAGCAGAGGGCTGAGGATCCATCCTGCTCCAAGGTTCTTTGGATTTGAGGAGCCATGAATCCACACTGCAACCCCAGGAGAGCAAGGCCCTGGTAGGGTGGGACTTGGGTTGGGTGGGGCTGAGGTAGGAGTCTTGCCCTTAGAGGAAGTTCAGACCAGGGATACGGCAAAGACTTCTGGGATGCCAGAATTGGCTACATGCAGGTAGGCCGGCCATCCTAGGCTGCCAGCAAGCCCTGCAGCTGCATGAGTCGTGACTGCTCACTATATGCCAGGCTCTGTGCTCACCCCTTCAGGAAAAGATCATCAGGAAGGTGAAGGAACTTGCGGCAGATTGTATTTTTCAAAGAGACCCACGCTAATGTATAACTCATCCCAATTGCTCTTCTTACAATGTGGCATTGACACTCTTCCCATTGGGCAGTGGAGTGGTGGGGTCTATGTTCCATCCCCTTGAGCCTGGGCAGATCTTTGAGACTGCCTCAACCAACAGAGTATGGCAAAAATGACACTCTGTGACTTCCAAGGCTAGGTCATAAAAGGCAATACAGCTTTTGCTCAACTCTCTTTCCATCTCTCTCTCTCGCTTTCTCACCACCTACCCTTGGAACTCAGCCACCATGTTCAGAGGGAGCTCAGGCCTCATGGAGAGACCACGTGGACTTTCAGCCAACAATTTCAGTGTGTTCCAGCCAACAACTTCAGCTCTGGTCCCAGCCAACAGCCAGAATTAACCACCAGACATGTGAGAGAGTGAGCCCGCAGGTGATTCAGCCCCAGGCTTGGAGCCGCCCCAGCTGACCTCCAGTGGAGCAGAAATGAGCTGTCCCATGGACCCTGCCCAAATTGCTGTTTTAGTTTCCCAAGCAAAATAAATGTTGTTTTACGCCATTCAGTTTTGGGGTAGTTTGTGACGCAGCACTGAATAACTGGAATCCTTGTTCAAGGTTAAACACTTGTAAGTGGCAGGGCTGGAGTTGAGTTGAACCTGGAGCCCACTGTGCTGCCCTGTTGGACTGTAAACTGTTCAGCTCAGACACCCAGTGTATGCTGTATAAAGCTCTTCACAACAGGATGAAGCATTAAATGAATGTAAGAATTAGGTATCAGATGTTAAGAATTAAAGACGCTGATTACCCAAAGGAAAAGCGGTTTTATTTTTCCCAGTCAAACTACTAAACTGATCAAAATGATGGAAACAGAAGGGAGACTAAATCCTGGAAGGCTTTAAAGAGAAGTGATTTTAAATGTAAAACTAAAGCAAAACTTCTCTTTTGTTATACAAATCATGCAAGAAACAAACCACTGGCTGAGGGAGCATTAAGGAAACCTACTTTAAATAGGGTAGTCCAGGTGTCCTCTCTGAACAGGTGACATTTAAGATGAGTTCATCAAAGAACCAAGGAAAGAGAATTCTAGGCAGAGGGAAACAGCAAGGACAAATGCCCTGAAGCAAGAACAAGCTTGATGTATGCTCAAGGAAGAGCAAGAAGGTCAGTGTGGCTAGAACCTGATGAGTGATGGAGGGAGAAGGACAATATAAAGGAGGCATGGTCAATGGGTCCAGGTCATGCACTGGTTAGAGGCTTTACTCTTGGTGTGGTGAGAAGCCACTGGACGTTGTAAGCAGAAGAGTGATACAATCTAATTTATGTTTTAAATACAGTAGCTGTAGGAGAGAATGGCCTAGAGTGGAGCAAAAAGATGATGAAAGATAGGTCAAGGGGCTGTTGCACCGGTCTCTGGGAGACAATGGTGGCTTGGATGAGGGTGGAGGGAGTGAAGAGGGAAAGAAGAGGGTAGTCCTGAGATCTTCTCTGGAGGAAGAATCAAAGACCCCTGGTTGGAAGTGAGGGAGCAAAGAAACTAAGTCAAGTTCAACTCCCAGATTTCTGGCTTTAGTTACAGGATGAATGATAAAACCCAAAACCAAACCCACTGCCGTCGAGTCAATTCTGACTCATAGCAACCTTACAGGACAGAGTAGAACTGCCCCATAGAGTTTCCAAAGAGCACCTGGTGGATTCGAACTGCTGACCTCTTGGTTAGCAGCCATAGCACTTAACCAGGGTTTCCAGATGAATGATAAAAAAATCGTTCAAATGAATGATAGTGCCATTTAAAAAGACAGGGAAGACAGGTTTGGAGGAGGGAGTGAAGCATTGTTTGTGCACACATTCAGTTTGAGATATCTATGAGACATCCAGGGGCCCTGGTGGCTCAGTGGTTAATTGTTCAGGCTGCGAACCTAAAGGTCGGCAGTTTGGATCCACTGTCTGCTCCTTGGAAACCCCATGGGGCAGTTCTCTGTCTTGTAGGGTTGCTATGAGATGGAACCAACTCAACGGTAACGGTTTTTTTTGGGGGGGGGAGGGGTGTTCATGAGACACCCATGTGGAGATGTCAGGTAAGAGGTTGACATATGTGTGGAGCTCAGGATAGCAGTTGGGTCTGGAGCCATGAAGAACTGTCAGCATTTAGACAATATTAAAATCCATGGGACCAAGGTGACATTTAGGGAAAAGGGCTGTAGAGAGAAAAAAAGTTGGCCTAGAACTCCTGTTTCTAGAAAGTGGGTAAAGGGGGAGAAACAAAACAAACAAAAAACCCCAAATCTGTTGTCACTGAGTCGATTTCAACTCATGGTGACCCCATGTGTTACAGAGTAGGACCAAGGTCCATAGGGGTTTTTCTTGGCTGTAATCTTTACAGAAGCAGGTCGTCAGGTGCTGCTGGGTAGATTTGAACCACCAACCTTTCAATTAGCAGCCAAGAGCAAACCATTTGTGCCACCCAGGGACCTAAAGTAGGAGAAGCAAGCCACAGAATACAGAGAGGAAGTAGCTAGTGAGGTAGGAGGGAAGCCAAGACAACGTGTTGTCAGGAAGCCAAGGCAGCAGAGTATAACCACAAGGAGGGAGGTGTCTGCATTGCCAAGCTCCGGAGAAGCTGGAGGAAGAAGATGAGAGTAGAGAAGCATTCCCTGAATCGGGCAATGTAGAGGCTGCTAGGGACCTTGACAAGAGCAGCTTCAGTGGAGTGATGGGAAGAGAAGCCAAAGGGAGTGGACTGAAGGGTGTGCAGGAGGTAGAGGCAGAGTATAGGAAACTCTCTGGTGAAGTGTGGCTGCAAAGGGAGAAGAGAAGTGGAGGAGCCGTGGAGGGGGCTGGAAGGTTGAGAAGGAGGAGGAGCAAGCGAGAGATTGAGGAGCCAGGAGAGAGTAGTAAAGGCAGAAGAGAGAGTCAGGGACCTCTCCTCCATTGTCCTTGAGGGAAAGCAGAGGAGATGGGTAAGATGCAGGTGGGTCTTTCTGTTGGTTTGAAAGTTGGATGGTGAGGAAGTGACTGACGATGGCTTCTGTTTTCTCAATGAAGAATGAAGTCGCCAGCTCAGAGTGAGGGTTGTGGGGAGGGTGAAGACCATGTATAATGGTGATGTCAGAGAGTGGAACTCCAACTTCCCAGGATGTGTGTGGGAGGATGTCAGGCCGTGTTATGTACCGATTTGAAGTTCAAAGTGAAGCTAGTCAGGCTGGGAACTCTGGTGTTTTCCCATCCTTCTAGGCATTTTCTCTGTGATGTTTTCAAGTTTGTTTTCCATAGCTGAAATAATACTGCATATACAATTTTATACCCTACTTTTTTCACTTAACAGGGTAGCAGAAACATTTTCCAATGGATGCATTTATAAGCTCTTTGCAAACATCACTTTCAATACTCAGAATTAATCTGCTGAATGGATGTTCCATGGGTCACCTAACATGCCCTCCTTTTATTGGACATTTGGATTGTTTCCTGACGATAATTACTGCAATAATTAAAGAGGCAGCACGTAGTCTGGTGAGGGGGAATGGGAAGCCAGGCACTCCAAAGACTAGAATTCTATCATCGAAGACCCTAAGAGGGGCCTATTATTGCTAAGTGCCGCTGAGTGGATTCCAACGCTGGCAACCCAATGTGTGTCAGAGTAGAACTGCACTCCATAGGGTTTTTAAGGCTGCAGTCTTTTGGAAGCAGATTGTCAGGCCTGTCTTCCAAAGTGCCTCTGGGTGGGTTCAAACTCCTAACCTTTTGGCTAGTACCATTTGTGCCACCCAGGGACTCCTCAAGAGGAGCCTATTATTTGCCAATTGGTATTCCTGCCAGGTTGCATACTGAGGCTTTCTGGACATGAAGTCAAAGAATGGGACATCAAGGGAAATGTCACTTGCTTCTCAGGTAATGAGCACAGGGAAATGGGGTAGGGGAGAGATTGGGGGAGCAGGTAGGGCCAGGTGTGTCATCCTCGAGCCATTTACAGCCTAAACACATATTGCAACAGCCATGTTTGAGGTAGCAACAGGACTCTTCACCTACCTGTTTTCCCCATAATACAGGTTCTGAAGGGGCATTCCCAGAAGACGTGGCTATAAGCAGAGTGTCGGGGGACCCAAGTCCTCCCTGAAGGACAGGGTCCCTTTCAGCTGTGTGAATATGAGTGGGCTGCCCATGAGGAAGTGGGTGCCTTGTCCCTGGGATTAACTAGGCAGAGGATGGGTGGTCACTTGGAGGGCAAATTGTCCAAGGAAGTCCTTAGCTGAGTGCTCTAGGAGTGGCTGAAATCCCTTCTAGCTCTGAGGTTCTGTGATCCAACAACACGGCATTCATCGGGTTCTTGTTATGAGCCAGGGACAGAGAAGTAAATCTCATGGATGGAGCACCTACTGCGTGCCAAACACTGGACTTTCTGTGCAGGATCTCACCTTATGTCATAAGAGCCCACCGAGGAAGGGGTCATCCTTCCATCTGAGAGGGAAAACCAAGGCCCAGGGCAGGAGGCGTGGTTTCCTTTCTGCCACCCGGGCAGCAGGGGCAGAGCTCCCAGCCCTGTGCTTCTCCTCAGCAGAACTCTACAAGTATCATGCTTTTCTGTAGTATTTGCATCCCACAGGTTTGAACTTTAAATGAAGGCTCTTTAACGGTGGGCTTTAGGCACCAGGTGGATCTAGGTAAGAGCCAAGGACACGGGATTCTCCACCACTCTGGGCTGGTTGGGGCAGAGCTGGGGGCCATAGGGGTGATGAGGTCTTGTTTGTGTGTGTTTGTGGGATTTGAGTTCCTGATGCGTGATAATCATTGACAGGCATTCCCAGCTGGAACCAGAGCTGGCTGGGGGCCAGGGCTTGCCGCCCTCAGGCAGATATAAGAGCCAGGGAGGAGGGCCTGGCAAGGTAGAGGTTCAGAGCCAAACTGCTGCATACAGACCCCCAGGTGGGCAGGGTCGGTTTTGGTGTGGTCTCCTCTCTGGGGGGGTTCAGTAAGGAAACCATTGTGCTGGACAGGCTGGAGGAGGCTGCCAGAGGCCCAGGGCTCAGCGGGGTAAGTATATCCTTCCACAGTTCTGCCTTTTCCTCGCCTATCAGAGCTCTTCATCCCTGTGAGTGACCAAGAGACTGCCTGTCCCAGAGGCATCCAGGTAAGGACTGGGTGGCCACTCTCTCTCAAAGAGGCATAGAGGATAGTAATAAGTGTGATCACTTATCCAGTGCTCAACAGTTACCTCACAGAAGAGGACAACGGCCTGACTTAGTATCCTCGCTTCTCAGACATTATCTTCATTTACTCTTGTAACAGGCCTATGAATATTTTACAAATGAGACTGAAGCACAGAGATGTTAAATAACTTGCCCATAGTCACACAGCAAGTGGCAAAACTAGGACCTGTACTCCCTGGCTTCAGAACCTATGCACTTAACCATGATGTCATACTATTCTGTGACCTGCTAAGTCCCTTCCACTTCCTGAGCCACAGCATCTTTGTCTGTAGTTTGAGGTTGTAAAACTTGATCAGAAAGATATTTCCTTAAGAGACGCTAAAGGTCTCTTTGACCCATGTCCAGGTACCTTTAGCACCAGGGAAACCGTGTTGGAAATACGTATCAAGAACTATGTATATGCCCTTTAACCCAGCATTCAACTTTTGAAATATATCATAAAGGTTATAATCAGATCCATGAACAAGGAAGTTTATTATGTTATTGTTAGGTGCTACTGAGTCAATTTTTGACTCACAGCAATCCCGTGTGACAGAGTGGAGCTGCCCCATAGGGTTTTCTAGGCTGTAATCGTTACAGGAGCAGATCACCAGGTCTTTTTCCCATGGACCTACTGGGTGGGTTTGAAGTTTATTACAGTATTGCTTATAAACACAAAGAATTAGAAGTAAACAAAATGTCCAACGGTAGGGGAATAAATTATGTACGTCCTCTCTCTGATGAAATAATATGCCAAAAAAACCAAACCCACTGCCGTCCAGTCGATTCCGACTCATAGCGACTCTATAATATGCAGCCATTAAAAATCATGTTTTCAAAAAATACTTAACATCACTCGAAAATTTTCATTTACCGTTAAATGGGAAAAGCAGATTGTAAAGTTCCATATGGTATTACCAATTTATAAACGTGTTTATAAGAGACTGGAAAGAAATTCCTTTAAAGGTTGAGATGAAATTATGAATATTTTTGTTATCTTCTTTATTCTTTTCTGGACTTCCTTAAATTTTCTACAATTAACATGTATTACTTTTTAATTAGAAAAATAGTTTTTTTTTTTTTTTTAAATAACAAATAATCTTTGGTCTAGGCATGGGCCCCTTCAAGTTTCTGTTATAATGCACTCGTCAGCTTTCAGTGGGAACTGAATTGCTGCCTTTTAGTATTGTGAGGGTCTCTGAAATGAGCTGGCCCAACCCTCTCGTGTTACTTGTGGGGACACTGAGGCCCAGGGCTGCAAAGGGGCTTATCCAAGGTCACACAGCAAACCAGAGGTCCCAGACCCCCAGCCTAGGGCTCAGGCATCTGCCCACAGGGCCACAGTCTCAAAGCCAGGCTGCAAGGGGACAAAAACGTGAAACGGAATCCCAACTAGAATTTCCTGTGTATAGCTCACATGTGTTAGATGCTAACCCCAAGTGTAGCCAACCTCTGAAACCTATCCAATGACAACTCATCCTGGGAGTGACAGGTGTGAGGGAGCAAAGGGCAGCTGGGTGGACACGGGGCTAGTGGAGTGTGCCCCAGGCCTCTCCCTCTCATCTCTAGGCCCCACCCGGTGGTGCTTCCACCCCTGGCAAGGCTGCGGACTCGACCTCTGCCTGCACTGGGCTGGGACAGGAGAATGAAAAGTCTCCGCTGGCGTTACACTCGGCTGGTAAGGGGTCAGTTTGCGTGGGCTGGGGGCTAGGGCCGGAAGAGGGGGAGATCTCTGGCCTGGGTGGGGCCTGGGCTAGGGTTGGATGCAGATAGGTGAGTTGTCCCCTTTTTGATCTCTCCCCAGCTGGCCTGAGGTTCAGAATGGGGACTGACTCAGGAATTCCGGGCCTTAGCCCCCAGGCCTATTGCCATGTGACCCTCAAGAGGGACAAACCACAGTCTCAGTCCCTTCTTTCCCAGAGTGGGTGTCAGATGGAGTTCTATACAGAGACCCAAACTGGAGAGACCCTCATTTTTAGGCCTGAACCTGGGGGATAGTGGAGGGCAGGAAAGCGGATCATATCCATCTCACACTCCAGGATGTCTCTCCTGCCTGTTAAAGTCCCCAGTCACTGTGTGTGTGCATTCACACTTACACACATACATACTCAAACACACATTCTGGTACAGGGTGGGAGCTCGGTTGAATGAATGAATGAACGAATGACTGAATATACCCACATACGTGCCCACTGACACACATACTTACATTTATATAATCCTAACTCCCAAACACGTTGACATATAAACATACACATTTGCACTCAACACCTTCAGACACTGATCTAACTACACAACTCTATTTTAAGTCAACACACTGCTTCATACTGACAAACGCATGTTTTACATCAACCTACTCATCCTGTCACTCACATGGCTGCATATACCATTCCACTGGCAGACAGTGATGCCTCTGGGCCTCATCTTCTACCTTCATAAAATGAGGATAATAAGAAATAGTATATATCCCTCTTAGAATTGTTGGGAAAATTCAAAGACATCAAACACTCACCATAGGTAGGCTAAGTAGGTGCTGTGGCAATGTCAGCTATTATTGTTGTTATTTCATGTACACACAGTCACAGCTCACAGGGCTGGGCTGTCACCTGCCTGTCTTTCCAGCTCCCAAGCTTAGAACTTGATCCCTGGGGCCCTCTAGGGATCCAGAGCAAACAGGCAGAAAAACCTCTGGGCCCAGGTCCCATCTGATGAACCCTGTGTATGTCTCTGTGTGTGTTTGTGTGTGTGTGTGTGTGTGTGTGTTTGGAGAGGGGTACCTCTGAACCTAGGCTGCCAGGGACAAGGGAGGGAGCAGGCTGGAGGCAGCAGCACAGTCTTGTCTGACTACGGAAAACTTCCAGCCTACCCTGGGCTGGGCTGAGGGTTGCAGGGGCCTGGGCCAGGAGTGGTGGGGTGGCATGAAGCTCTTGGGGTCAGGAGATGTGGAAGCTGGTGCCTCCTTGTCCCTCCACTTACCAGGCTTCTTTGTGTCTTCACAGCTCAGCCATGCGGAGGATGCCCTGTCTGGGGAGGAGGGTGAAGAAAAGGAGGAGGCAGAGGAGGAGGGGGTAGCCCCAGCCCCGGCCATAGCCCGAGCTCCTGAAGATCCCACTGAAACCCAGCTTGCAGAAGCCAGCCAGGTGCTGGGTGCCTCGGAGATTAGGCAGGTTCGGGCACTGACCATGACCCAAGGACTTCAGCCCTGAGCTTAAAGGATCCGCCCTCTGGCTCTACCCTAGCCAGGCCTAAGGACACCTGGAGTCACTCCTGACTCACTGGGTTACTTTGGGAAAATCATTTCTTCTCTCTGGGATTTCCCTTCCCTTTCTTGTAGAATGGTCCAGTAATACTGGCCCCACTCTCTTCACTAGGCCAGAAGGTTAAGATGATAATGAAAGAAGCAAATTTTTAAATAGAACCAGTAAAAAAATGGGAACTAAAGGTAAAGCTGGGGCAGAGAATGGGGAGAAGGTGAGGAGTGGAAGGTGGGGCTCAGCATCTCATCTATTCTCTGCCTTGTAGGGGCCAGGGTGACCAAGGGGAGAGAGCCCTGAGACAGAATCCTGCCTCTGCCATTTTACTCCCAATGTGGGCCTTGGGCAAGTTGTTACACCTCTCTGAGCAATATTTCCTCATCTGTAAAATGAGGGCTATTGCTAATAGTCATGAAAGTGCCCTGGAAACAGGAAACCACTCTACAATCGGTAAAGCACCCTTCCTGTGTGAGTGGTAGCTATTGAGCCCATTTTTCTGGGCCCCCAAGGTTCTAGCAGGAGGACAGGAGGAAGATTCCCCTGCTCACCTCCAGTCCTGTCCCCAGCTCAGCCTCCACCTCCCCCCGAGAGTCACTGGATACTCCTGGAGTCTGGCCTTCTGCACGGCGAGGGACGGTTTCAGCCTGCGGAGCCTGTACCGGCAAATGGAAGGCCATAGTGGGCCGGTGCTGCTGGTGCTGAGGGACCAGGATGGGCAGGTGAGCTGGGCCACGGCCCGCAACCTGAGGCTCAGGGGCTCCCAATCAGACAAATATCAATGGGTCCTGCCCAGGGCAGCCTCAGGGATGAGAGGGCAGAGGTGATAAACTAAGTCACCTATCTTAGACACTGATGATAACATGGAGGCCTACCCTGCTCAGTGCCACTTCTTCATTCATTTATTCACTCACTCACGCATTCATTTAACACCTGCATATTAAGCGCCTTCTATGTTGTGGCACAAATGGTTTGTGATCGGTTGCTAACCTAAAGGTTGGTGGTTCTAACCCACCCAGCAGCTCCATGGGAGAAAGGCCTGGCAATCTGCTTCCATGCAAACTACAGCCAAGAAAACCTTGTGGAGCTCAGTTCTACTCTGTGACACATGGGGTCACAGAATCAACTTGACGGGAATGGGTTCGGGTTTTTTTTTTTTTTTTTTTTTTTGCTGTGTTCCAGGCTAGACTTGGAATAGAGCAAGATCAAGACAGAAATGGTTCCAGCCCTCTTGGAGTTAACGGTCTATTGGGATAAAGAGGCCAGACATTAAGCAAATACCAGTAAAACCTGTGCAGGCTGGAACCTGTGTGAGGTGGAAACTTGTCAGAAAACTCAAATATTTTCTAGTAATAGAGAGTGATAGAAAAGTGGTAAGACTGCATCCATTCAAAGGCAGAAAACTTGCAAGACTCAGAAAAACAAGGCAGCCCCATCACGTTCTAACTTTCACAGGTTTCGTCCTAATCATTTGACCATAAATGTAAAACTTTGTATCTTTATCCTCAGAAGCGCAGAGCACTATGGAGGGATTTTAAGAGGGATCAATGGCCTAACTTTCAGTCGGTGAGAGAAGAATCTTTGGAAAGGGCAAGAGGGGAAGCAGAAGACCAGGGAGAAGGCAGTCAAAACCACTCCTACATTTTACACGAGGAGCCTCAAGGCGGCAATGCTCTAAGTCTGTTTGGTCTCTCCAGTGGTGGGATTTCAGGCAGGCTCTCCAGGCAGTGGGGAAGGTTGGAAGCTGGTTTCAAATGCTCTTCTGTGTAAGAAACGCATTAGAGCTAGGAGGGATCTCAGGGCCCCAAAGGCCCCCACTTCGGAAGGAGGTCACTTCTCAAGACGCTGATGGAAGGACTTCCCCCTCAAGGGCAGGAAGCTCGCTCCAGCCGGACGGAGCTCCTTCCACGGCAAAACATCTGACTATGAAGAAGTTTCTGCTTATATTAAGCCAAAACCTAACTCCTCACAAATAACCCCCCATGATCATACCTCTACCACTTGGCATTGTTTATAATAGGGAAAAACTGCAGGCCACCTAACTATCCCACCACAAGGGTGACTGGCTAAATAAATTACAGCCCCTCTATGTAGTGAAATATTGAGCAGGCAAGAAAAATAATGATGTAGAGCCAGAGGTATTGAAAGTGTTAAGTTTTTGTTTTTAAAGTGGGGTGTAAAAGACACTCTTTGGATAACTGGAGAAAATGGAATATGAATTGGATACTAGATAATATTATAGAACTACTGTTAATTTTCTTAGATGTGACTATGGTATTTTGGTTACATAGGATTAAGTCCCTACTCTTAGGAGCTGAACTATTTAAGGGTGACGGGTCATAGTGTTGGCGACTTACTTTCAAGTGAGTCAGAAAAAATACATAAAGAGATAAAACAAATACAGCAAAAACATTTACAATTGTTGAACCTAGGTGGAAGGTATCTGTCCTATGCTTTTAACTTTTCTGTGTGTTTGAAATTTTCATAATAAAAAGTTAGGGCAAAGTAGCTTACAAAACAGATACAATATACAGTC
Organism: Loxodonta africana; assembly: GCF_030014295.1. NCBI lineage: Eukaryota > Metazoa > Chordata > Mammalia > Proboscidea > Elephantidae > Loxodonta > Loxodonta africana. The sequence continues at coordinate 36,071,896 of NC_087365.1, forward strand.
TCATTTTTTAATAAACTTTTATATAATATATACACTGGCATTAAACAGATGCTATTTTTTTTTTTTTTTTAGAAGGAAGGAAATGCACCAAAATGTTAAGAGTAGTTATCCTGGGATGGAAGAGAGGAATTTAGGATGACTTGATTTTTTTTTTCTTTCTGCTTGTCTATAACTTCTAATTTTTATACATGGATTACTTGAAGAAAATAAATACATTTAAGAAAAAAGTAGGGAGAACTTGAAGGCCTGGAAGAGGATGCCAGCAAGAGCTCTTCCTCGGGGAGGGTTAAGGGGAAGGACGTGTGCTGATGGGTCGACAGAGCCTTCCCAGTCCCCCAGCTCTGCCTGGGTTCTCTAGGCAGGGCCCCAGCAGGATAGGCCTACATACCAAGTCTGAACAGTGGTGGTTGCCAGAGCAACCCCTCCTCGCCGATCCCCTTTCAGCTGCAAACTGCAAGCTCTTCTGTTTTCCAGATGTTTGGGGCCTTCTCCTCTTCTGCAATCCGACAGAGCAAAGGCTTCTATGGCACTGGCGAGACATTCCTCTTCTCCTTTTCCCCACAGCTAAAGGTAATTGGGGGAGAATGGGATCTGTGGTAGGACGAAGCTCCCAGGGTCCCAGTGGCCCTCCGCTTCCTCTACCATGTGGACTGCCTGGTATCCCTCCATCTTTCCACAGGGGGTATGTAGCAGGGCACTGGTGAGCAGAGCATCTCCCTTGGCTTGCCTATCTTCACTCAAAAAAAAAAAAAACAAGTGCTCAGTAGGCCCCTGGCAACCAATGACTAGCTCTGAGAGGGGGAGGGATGTTGCTTACCTGACACAGGCTGAAAAGACAAGGGGGCCCAAGTGCAGGTAGACCTGAGGGTTTGGTGGTAGGAAGCTGAAGCAGCACAGGGTCTGATGGCTTTGATTCTTTAATGAAGCACAGGGTGAGATCATCAGCTAAGAGTGAGGATGGAGGAGGGGCATGAAGGCTTGAGGGGAGACAAAGTACCAAATGATCATCTCTGGAGTGGGAAGGGAAGCCTTCTAGAGAAACAGAAGGACAATGAGGCAGTGTAGATCGAAGGTCAGTGATTGTGAGCTGGGAGGTAAGCCTGTTGCTTTGTTGTGTGCTTTTCTCCAGCAACACTCGGCTCCTCAGGTGTGAGCATAGAGAGAGCGAATGAGAAGGTTCATCCAGGACTGGGGTTTTGCCAAGCTGGTTTAATGGAGGGAAAGCCAGAAAAGGGAGTTGAGGGTTCTTGGAAGAGAGTGAAAATAATACAACATGGACCACAGAACCTACACTTTCCAAGGAGGGCAGGTTAGCCAGAGGGAACTGGAGGATAATGAGACAAAGGCAGACTCAATGGATGGGAAGTCTCCTTGAGGTCAAGGCTGCAATAGTGGCACCAGTTGACTAACATGTTGGAAGACAAGATATGGTAGAGAGAGAGGGTATCTGAAGTAGATGGTGGAGGGAGTTGCCATTATAGGTGAGGACAGGTTCCAGGATGTGACCATGGGAAACAGCGCCAGAAAACCCACAGCCGATGAAGAGGACAAGGAGCTGAGGGTGGCACAAGCTCTCCCACCAAAGTGTTTACAGTTGGTAACAACTTAATCTGAATTTATGTAACTTTGAGAATGGAATTCCTCATGGTTGGATGAGGCTAGAGAGTAATGGGACAGGCAGGTAAGCTTCAAGCTCCCCAGCCAGCCCTGCAATCCACAAGTCAGGGAGGAAAGCAAGCATCTGCCCAGAAGTCCTGCCTTTGTGTGTGTGCACACACGTGGGGGTGGGGATGGAGTGGCTTAGGAAGAAAAGATTAGTCTCACCCCTGGTGTGACCTTCAAATTCATGGAGAATAAGTCTTCCCCTGAGGGTTAAGATGAAAGCATTGCTTGCTTAGTACCAGGCAAGTTCTTTGCTCCCCCAATCACCTGAAAAGCCCCCATTATGAGGCATTGAGAAGTGTTGGATGGATCCATGTGGACTGTGAAGTTCACCAAGGACGATGATGTTGTTTTGTGCCATCAAGTCAATTCCAACTCACAGAGACCCTATATGACAGAGAACAGCTGCCCCACAGGGTTTCCTAAGCTGTAATCTTTATGGGAGCAGATCGCCAGGTCTTTTATCCCTGTGGAACTGCTGGTGGGTTCGAGCTGAGCGCTGAACCACTGCGCCACCAGGGCTCTTTAGAACAATGATAGAAGCTTGGAAAGGAGGGGTGGTCAGTCAACCAGAGCTCGATTCTTTGATTAATTACAAAGAGTGATTAAGAGATCTGGAGATGACTAGGAGATGGGGGGGGTGACTAGGAGATGGGGGGGTGACAGGGACAAAGTGACTGGTGTAGTCAGATGGCATGAGGTGCCAAGGAGCTGGGGTTTTTGAAGGAGGAAGGAGAATAAGTAGTCCTCACATCTCTCTTGCCGAAGTTTTTCCATCTCTAGGTTATTTAATGAATAAACCTGCTAAGCATTATGAGCTTGGCCTGGAGCATACTACTTCTGCTAATAAAATAACAGTATCATTGCTTAGCGGACACTGATTTTCTGTTAAGGGTAATGGAAAAATCTGGAAACAAATAGTGGTGATGGTTTTAGAACATGATGAACATAATGTCACTGAATTGTACAAATTGAAATGGCAAATGTTTTCATATATATAAATATACATATACACATATACACACACACGTATATATATATACCATACTTGAGAAAAAAAAAAAGTAGCTAACGGAGGAAGCTAGCCAGCTGCCTGCCAGGAGCTGTTTTAAACTTTTACAAATGAGTGCATTTAATCATCACAACAATCCTAGGTGGTACATACTATTTTCATCCCCATCTTACAGGTGGGGAAACTGAGGCACAGAGAGGCTGAATAACTTGCATAAGCTCACAAAGCTAGTCAGTGATGAGGATGAGATGTGGAAATAGGCAGTCTGGCCTGGAGCCTGAGCTCTTAGCCACAGCACTTCACCACCTCTCTAAACCACATAGGGTCCCTGCCTTGACATGCTCCCAGTCTAGGGGAGGAGAGAAATGATCATAATATAGAATGAGTTATAAGTGATGTGAAAGAAATTAAACATGGGATCTAGACACACAGAGGAGGAGCATCTATATCAGATAGGGGTTAGGAGAACAAGGGAGACTTCCTGGAGGAACAGCTTCTTATGCTGCCCTGAGGGACACCAGGTAACTAAGACAGTGTGCACAGGAACAGAAACTGGAAAGAACAGGCGCCATTTGGAAGGCTAAGTAGATCAGTGGAGGGGATGGGGGTCAGAGTGTGTTAGGTTGGGCATCAGAGTGTGTAAGGTAGGCCATATTCCTTTACATTGGCATAACATGCCCTCAAGAAAGATTCGTTTGTTCAATGGATGAAGAACCAGTTCCAGGTGCCTTGGTTTGCTATTAGAGAGAAACCTCCTCTCCAATGGACACCAATCCATAGACCAAGAAACCTACTGATAAACCCAAGTGTACAATCATCTGTTCTGATGACAAGGAGGTCACAAGGAGCTATGGACGGCTTTGCTAAAGACAAAACACACCGTATCTATTACATTCTCTCCATCAGCCAGCCTGGTAATCTTATCAGAGAATAGGAAAGGGGTCAGCTATTCAAGGTGAACCAATGCTGGGTACTAGTTATCACCATGGGCTCCCTATGTTCACCTACTAAAATTCTAAAATTCCTACTGCAGTGACAACTCCTTGTCAGAATTTTTTGCTGTTTCCTCCTCATCTCCTCAACCTTTTCATGTCAGAGGGTCCCAAGGCTCAATTTTTGGCACTTGCCTCTTCTCTAACCACCCTCACTTGTTTAGTGGCCTCATCCATTCTCCAGGCCATCCATGTGCTGATGTTTCTTCCCTAGACTCCAAACTCATATATATCCGACTGCTACTCCAGGTCTCCACCTGGATCTCAAACACAGCATGTCCAAAACTAAGCTCCTGACTTGCCCCCACAAAACCTGCTCCTCCTGTCTGCTGCTTCCATGTTAAAGTTAACGACTCCTCCATCATTCTACTGCTGAAACCAAAAATATTGATGTCCTCCTTAATTCTTCTCTTTCTCTCACCCGACATCTGAGCTGTCAGTGAATCCTGACGACTGTGCCTTTTCTTTCTCTCTCTCTATCTATATCCAGAATCCACCACCTCTCACCATGTCCTTTGCTGCCACCCTGGTTCAAGCCACCATCATTACTTGCCTATGTTCCTGCTATAGCCTCCTAATGGATCTTCCTGCTTCCACCTTCGGTCATCCACTGCCACTGGAGTGATCTTTTTAAAAGGTAAGCCAGATCATGTCACTCCTCTGCTCCAAGCTGCCAATGACTTCCTTTCTCAATTAGTGAAAAACCATCAAGTCCTTACAATGACTTAAAAGTCCTTACACCTTCTGGCCCCTCTTTGATGTCACCTCTTGCAACTTTTCCCTTTCCCTCACTCTGCTCCCGCTACCCTGGCCTCCTAGCTGGTCCTCAAACATGCCGATCTGCTCCTACCTCAGGGACTTTGCACTTACTCTTCTACTTAGCATGCCCTTCCTTTGGATCTCCATACATATCGTTTCTCACCTCCTTCAAATGCCACCATCTCAGTGAGGCTTTCCCTGACTACCGGATTTAAAATTACAATACCCCACCCCCTGGAAATCCTTTTGCCTTCTCTGCTTTATTTCTCTTTAGCATTTATCACCATCTAAAAATGAAAAAACAAACCTGTTGCCATGGAGCTGATTCTGACTCATGGTGACCCCATGTGTTACAGAGTAGAAGTACACCAGAGTTTTCTTGGCTGTAATCTTTATGGAAGCAGATTGCCAGCCCTTTCTTCTTCAGCACCACTGGGTGGATCTGAACCATCGACCTTTAGGTTAGTAGTTGAGTGCAGGCCGTTTGCACCACGTAGGGACCTCATCACCATCTAACATTCTATTTATTTTGCTTAGTTATTATCTGCCGTCTACTAGTCTCTTGAGACAAGAACTTCTGTCTGTTGTGTTCAACATTCTACCCAGTGCTAAAACAGCGCCTAGCATGTAAGTGCCAAAAAATATTTGTTGAATAAGATGAATGAATTTCTCAGGGGACTGCTGTCAGCCTACAGTTGTGGAAACCATCATTTCAGGAATCAGTGCCCGTCCTTGGTGTTTGATACCTCTTGTGTTCTTCATTAATTCACAGCAGTTCCTTGATCACCGTACCAGGCAGCACCATGAACTTCGTGTTTTTTGTTGTTGAGAATACACAGCAAAACATACACCAATTCTGCTGTTTCTACATGTACAATCCAGTGACACTGATTACATTGTTCAAGTTGTGTAACCATTCTCACCCTCCTTTTCTGAGTCGTTCCTTCCCCATTAGTATAAACTCACTGCCCCCTAAGGTTCCTATCTAATCTTTTGATTTGCGATTGTCACTTTGATCCCATATAGCTAGGTCTTAAAAGAGCATTATGCTCACGGTAGACATTTTTCACTAGTTGAGCTAAACTATTGTTTGGTTTTAAGAAGACTTAAGGGGTTATTTTTGGTTTAAATTTTAAAGATTATCTCAGGGCAATAGTTTCAGGGGTTCATCCAGCCTCCATGGCTCCAGAAAATGTAGAGTCTGTGAGAATTTGAATATCTGTTCTAAATTTTCCCCCTTTTGATCAGGATTCATCTATAGACTCTTGATCAAAATGTTCAGTATTGGTAGCTGGGCACCAGCCAGTTCTCCCAGCCTCATAGCAAAGGAGGCAGTTAGCCATGGAGGCAATTAGCCACACATTTCATTTTCTCCTTCTATTCCTGCGGGTCAGTAAAAAAGACAAAGACTCTCAATGAGATTGATTGACACAGTGGATACAACAATGGGCTCAAACAGCAACTATTGTGTGAATAGCAGGACCAGGCAATGTTCTGTTTCATCATACATAAGGTCACTACTAGTTGGAACTACCTAACTACCCAAGGGCACCTAACAAGAAAAACAACATTCCTGACTCTTTTATACTCTTTTTCTTCCTGTGTTACTCTCGGAGAAGAGAGACCAATTGTTGTGTCTTGGATGGCCACTTACAAACTTTTAAGACTCCAGGTATTACACAATGAAGTAGGGGGTAAAACAGAAGCACTAAACACATTATTAGGCCAATTAGCTGGGATGACCCATGAAACCCTGACCCTAAACCTCCAAACCAAGGAACCAAATCCCAGAAGGTATTTGACTGTGCGTAAACAGCCTCAGCAGCTACTCTTTTTTTTTTTTTGTCATTGTTGTAAATATATCACACAACTTTTGGCAGTTCAACTTTTTACAGGTGTATAACTTATTGACAGTAATTACATTAATCAGCTGTGCAACCCTGGTCTAAATCAATGCCATTTTCCATCACCATAAAACAAAAGTCAGTACTCAATAAGCAATAACTTCCTCGTTTCCGCTCCCTTCAGTCTCTAGTACCCACCAATACACTGTGGTCTCTATACATTTGCTTTTTCTTGTCTTTTTACACAAGTGAAGTCATACAATATTTGTCCCTTTGTAATTGACTTATTTCACTCAGCATAATGTCTTCAAGCTCCATCCATACTGTAACATGAATCAAGACTTCTCGTACTAGCTGAGTAGAATTCCATTGTATATATGTACCACATTTTGTTTATCGTTTCATCTGTTGATGGGCATTTACGTTGTTTCAACGTTTTGGCTATCACGAATAAGTGCTGAATTCAATACAGGTGTACAAGTCTCTGCTTTCAAGTCTTTTGGGTATATATCCAGGAGTGGAAATACTGGGTCACATGGTAGTTCCGGGGCTCTGGTGGTGCAGTGGTTAAGTGTTTGGCTGTTAACCAAAAGGTCACAGTTCGAATCCACTAGCCGTTCCTTGGAAACCCTATTGGGCAGTTCTACTGTGTCCTACAGGGTCGCTATGAGTGAGAATCAACTTGATGGCAATGTGTTTTTCCTGTTTCTGATTATTCTATTTTTAGTTTGAGGCACCACCACACAGTTTGCCACAATGGTTGTACCGTTTTGCATACCCACCAGCAGTGGATAAGGGTTCCAATTTCCCCAAATCCTTGCCAGCGTTATTACTGTCTGTTTTTTTTAATCTTGGCCATCCCAGTGAGAGTGAAATGGTATTTCATTGTGGTTTTGATTTGCATCTCTTCATGTGTTTGGTGGTCATTTAAATGTCCTCTTTGATGAAATGTCTATTCATTTGTCTATTTTATGATTGGGTTATTTGATTTTTTGTTAAGTTGTCAAAGTTTTAGGTATATTTTGGCTATTAAATTATCGGACACATGGTTTCCAAAGATATTCTCCCAGTTGGTAGCTTATCTTTCCACTTTTTTTTGCTAAAGTCTTTTGATGGACAAAAGTTTTAATTTTTATGAGGTCTCACTTATTTTGTCTTTTGCTGTTTGTACTTTTGTTATTAGATAATCCATTGTTAACAGCTAGGCCCGATAACGCCGCCCCTGTATTTTCTTCTAAGAATTTTATAGTTTTAGTTTGCACATATAAGTTCTTATTCCATTTTGTATTTGTTTTTCTGTACAGTGTGTGGCATGGATCCTGTTTTATTTTTCTGCATGTGGAAATCCAATTTTCCCAACATCTTTATTGAAGAGACTCTTCTTTCCCCCCTGAATGCACTTAGTACCCTTGTCAACCATCAGTTGACCATAGATGTGTGGGTTAATTTCTGGACTCTCGATTCTATTCCATTGGTCAATGTGTCTATTGTTATGCTAGTCCCAGACTGTTTTGATTACTGTAGGTGTATAATGTATTTTAAAATCAGGAAGTATGAGTCTTACTTTGTTCTTCTCTTTCAACATGCTTTAGTTATTTGGGGCCTCTTGTCATTCCATATAAAGTCAAAGACTGGTTTTTCCATTTCTGTAAAGAAGGTTGTTGGAATTTTCATTGGAATTGAGTTGAAGCTATAGATTGCTTTGGGTAGTATTGACATCTTAACATTATTAAGTCTTTCAATTCATGAACATGGAAAATCTTTCCATTTATTCAAGTCTTAATCTCTTTCAGGAGTGTTTTATAATTTTCCCAGGACTTATCTTTTATTAGTCATTATCTTGCTGAAAACTCTTTGGCTGCTCATATTTTGCAACTAAATATCAGGCAATAATACACTATACTTTTATCACTCTTTAAAAATCCCTTTATTGATATTTTGCTCTTAAATATTTTAATTCAACAACTGTTTATATACTGTGGTTCCTTATGCTAGGAATATAGCCAGAAATCAAAACAGCATTACTGAGCTTACATTTTAGTAGAACAAACAATGGCACACCAACACATAAATGGGATTATCTCAAAGAATGGTAACTGTTGAAGAAGATAAAACATTGTCCGGGTGGAACAGATACTTTAGATAGAGTGGTCAAGGAAATCTCTCTTAAGGGGACAATTGGGCTGAAAGATGAGCAGTCGGCTCTTTGAGAATTTGGGGGAAGAGTATTCTGGGCAGAGGGATCAGCAAGCATAAAGATCATAAGGCAGAAATGAGTTTGGGGTGATCCAGGGACAGAAAGGCCAGTGGAGCTGAAGTGTAGTCAATGAGGGGCAGAAAAATTAGAAAAGCAGGGATCAGAGCAGGTGGGTTTTTTTTTATAGTAAGAAGTTGGGTTTTATTCCATTTGCCATGGAAATCCATTGGTGGGCTTTAGGCAGAGGAGTGACATGATCTGATTTTGACTTAGATTTAGATTGCAGTGTGACGATGGGCTGGGGGTAGGACATGAAGGAAGCCAGGAGACCAGTTAGGAGGCTGTCATCCAGGCAAGGAATGATTAGGGATTGGGTTGGGTGGTCTAAGTGGGATGAAATGGACAGGACAGAAATGGTGATAGCCAGGATATATCTTTGGTGGTAGAATCCACAGGACTTGCTGGTGAACTGGCTGGCTAACTTTATTACCTTCAGTGAGAGATGAGGAGACTCTTAGTTAATGGCCAAATCAGGTCCTGATAGACCTTTTCCTCTTCTCTCCTCGCCTCTCTCCAGCTATGGAAGAAGGAAGCCTCTGAGGTTTTTGGTCTATCCCTAGAACTAAGGGGCTTTTAGGCTGTGGGAATTCAGACTGGAGGGCCTGAGGTGAACTCAAAGTGGAATGAAGACAAATGTGAGGCACTCAGAGCCCAGAATACCTGCTGCGGCTTAGTTGGGGCCTGGATGCTCTGTTCCTGCCACGACACTGCCACCCAGTGGTTTGGAGTCAAACTGCAAGGGCTGGACTCACCCAGTAACCTGAGCCTTTTCCTATCATGCTAGGTGTTTAAGTGGACAGGAAGCAACTCTTTCTTTGTGAAAGGAGACTTGGATTCACTGATGATGGGCAGTGGCAGGTGCGTGTCTCAGGTCTCTCCAAGTCTTGGGGTGGTCTGTGTTCTAGTCCCTTTCCTCTTCTGACATGCTGGGCTAGGCTGCCTCAGGCAAAACAGGGAAGCTGATGGTTAACTTTCAGGCCCCTCCCTACAACACCCCTACCGCTGCCCGCTCCCCCATCCAACCTCCTCAGCCTGGCTCTAAGTCAACATTGAGGGGAAGGATGGCATGAACTTTCCACCAAAGTGTTTGCAGTTGGTGACAACTTAATCTGAATTTATGTAATTTTGGGAATGGAATTCCTCAAGGATGGATGAGGCTAGAGAGTAAGGGATAGGCAAGCTTCAAGTTTCGCAGCCAGCCCTGCCATCCACAACTCAGGAATCCTACCTTTGTGTGTGTGTGTGTGTGTGTTGGGCGGGGGGTGGGGGGGGCGGGGCGGGGAGTGGGGAGAGGGTTAGGAAGAAAAGATCAGTCTCACCCCTGGTGTGACCTTCAAATTCATGGAGAATAAGTCTTCCCCTGAGGGTGAAGATGAAAGCTTCACTTGATTAGTACCAGGCAAGTTCTTTACTCTCCCAACTGCCTGAGAAACCACCAGTGAGAGGCAGCTAGATTGCTGATTTGCAGTAAATTCACTTCCTGGCTCCAGCCTAGCTTTTCGTCAAATGAGGAGTTGAGAAGGCAGGCTCTCTGAAGTGTTTTTGGGCTCTCAGAGTCCACACCTGTGAGACTCATTCCTTCGGTTAAGCACTGCCATCTTAAAAATGTTCCAAAACTGGACTGTGGTGATGTTTGCACTACTTTATATATTTGTTAAAATCATTTAATTGTTAAAAAAAAGTTCTAAACCCTAAGCCCTGCAGGGAATACCATGCTGAGCCTCCAGCAAAAAATTCAGGATGAATCAGCTTAAGGGAAGCTGAAACAGGTAAAAGTAGGCTGCAGTCATGGTAGATCTGAAAGGTCTTAACAGACAGGAGTGAGCCATGCCAAGATTTTCCTCTTCTCCTCAGTGGCCAGTTTGGGCTGTGGTTGGACGGAGACTTGTACCATGGAGGAAGCCACCCCTGTGCGACCTTCAACAATGAGGTGCTGGCCCGGCAGGAGCAGTTCTGCATCAAGGAGCTGGAGGCCTGGATACTGAGCTGATGTCCTGGGGGTGGGCAGCTTCCTCTAGGCCTCCCTCACACAGTCAGCCGGGGGTAGCATATTCTGTCTGAAACACAGATGGTAAACCCTCCTAGTACTGCCTGCAGCTGTTTGCCAGCTTTGCTGTGGTCTGGGGACCTAAGGCTGGAATGGAAGCAGACATTGCTATCGGGAGAGGTGACCTGGAAGGAGTAAAAGGTACTCACACCTCACCCAAGAGGAACAAAGCCCCTCATGAAATCATCTTTTTAGAAATTATACAATTAATGCATGCTTATTGCAGAAAACTCAGAAGACATAAAAAATAAAATAAAATAAAAAAATAAAATCACCTAAAATTTAATCACTTGCCCCAAAACAGTAAAAAATTCAAGTATATCCTTCCAGACAATGTCTTATGGATATATATATTCTGTTACAAAAAATGAGAGTGTACTCTATGCATGTTTGGGAAGTTACTTTAGCTTAAAGAGTACTGTCCAACCACAGAAACCTCAACCAAACTAATAAACTAATAAAGGCCCTATTAAACCAAACTAATAAAGACTCTATTAGCATCATTCCCTCTCTTGCCCTGTTGTGTCTTCTAGGACACTGAGGGTGTTCTGTCCACCACTGGTGCACCAGGTGCTTGTGAATCCACTGTGTCCTTTAGTTTCAAGAGGAAGATGTGAAAGCAGCAAACGAGCGATGTGCATACCTGGATAAAGAATTTGAAACCTCTGTAGATGAGAACCTCACGGAGGTTAAAAGGAAGGAAGGAATATGTTTCCTGGTACAACTGGAGCACAGAAAACTAAGAAAAATCCCTATCCCTCCCATGCAAGTGTCTGCCTCCCGCCAGAAGAAAAGGATTCATTATCATGCCACCAGCTGGAAGCTACTGAACGAGGTACACTGAACACCATGAACCCAGTTAAACAACATTCCCTCTCACAGACATAACATAGTGTTGAGGTGCTATGAAACATTCATTTCCTTTGCACAAAAGGGTCAAAACTGGGCACAAAACCAGTGTGAGGGGTCATTAAGGAGAACACCTTTGGTTTCAAGATGTAGATACATTCACAAAGCTTTATTGCAGCTGTTGCCCTCACCCAATTGAAGTAACCAGTCATTTGAACTTGCAGTTCTATTTCCATTCTCAAGGTGACAATATTCAGCAACTCCAGAGGCTAAGCTGTTAAAGTTTCCCTTTTTATACACTCAGTGAAGATGTTTCTTAAGAAAAATTTAACCTTGTAAATGGTACACAGTTATCATAATTACAACAGTTGCAAAGAGAGCATAAAGTGCGGCGGCCTTATATGTAACAAAAGAGGCAAACAAAATAGATTCAAGTTGTTTCTCAGATAGCACAATGATACAATATTGGGACTACAAAATTTCAGAGTAAACCACAATGATTTAAAGGTAGGATATGCAAAAATAAAGCAATTTTAGCACAAAAAAATATTAAATTCTTGACCTTGGGTCTGGGCACACCAAGTCTGACACTTGTTCTCCCCCAGATGTTTTAGAGGCCCTTGGCTAGGACAGACATGACATCAGTACCCAGTACCTTGGCCACCCTCACATGTGCTTCCATGTGAACAATATGCCATCTATATAGCAACACCGTGGGGATGGGGAGGAAGGGTTTCAACTATTTTCCTATGGATTATGGTTAAACCTTAACTGTCTAATGAGGGATTGGGGGTGAGGGGTAATACAGGATGGCAGACATTCCAAATACTTTCATCCTAGTGTTAACAGAACAGAACCTGGTCATAGGCGAGAGTACTCCCAACACTCCATGGTTATCCTGGCCTGTGGTCTGAGTTCCTCCCGCTTATGCTGGCTGCCTCCTCACTCCCAGCCTATCAAGGAGGCTTTTGTCAAGGGTATGTCAAAGGATAAGATGTTAAGGCCTATGGCTTTCATCCCCCACTGCCCTGTATCTTCAGGACCCTCTGAACATCACCAGCTTGGACTCTAACCCCAGACTTTTTTCTTGGTGAATTTCTACAGAATTGGGGATGTGAGGAGGCTGTTCTGACAGCGTGCATTACTGTTCAACCATGGTAGTGCCCACTCTACTGCTGGGGGCAAAGAGAAAGTGCTAGGGAAATAAAGTTACATAGGGGAACCTGGAATTCACTGGGTAAGCACCGATCTCAGTATAGGCACTGCAGTCTTTGCTCTGACATCCACAAAATGCACTGACACAGCAAAAATGAAGTTCCAGCTCTGAGGAGGCCCTGAGGAAGGTTCCTGTGACGACCTCTTATCCACTCACAAGGGAGTTATGGAGAAGAGGTCAGAGGTAAAGCCCTAAGAACTTGGGCAGTGAGTAGTCAGGAGAGAAAGAAACTGCCTGGGTCTGGAACCGCAACCGAACCAGACAGCAGCCAGGTTTAGGGGATCCCTCTGCCACTGAGGCTACTTAAGAGGAGGCCAGAGCCTGCAGATATTCTGAATAACTTAATCAGGCCTCTCATGGAACAGCTGGAGCCCACTCCTAGCCCTCAGCTCCTATTGTTTACCCCAACCCGGCAGTGCAATAAAGGGCTAAAAGGGTGAGGGAAGGTGTCTTTCACTTACCTTTAGATGATATAAGGAGGGCTATCCTCACATTTTTTTTTTTTTTTTTCACATTTATGGAGCTCTGGTAGCACAGTGGTTAAGCACTCTGGCTGCTGACTGAAAGGTCAGCGGTTCTAACCCACCAGTCTCTCCATGGGCGAAAGATGTGGCAGGCTGGTTCCGTAAAGATTTATAGCCTTGGAAACCCTATGGGGCAGTTCTACTCTGTCCTATAGGGTTGCTATGTGTCGGAATTGAGTTGATGACAATGGGTTTTGGTTATCCTTACATTTGGGAAGTTGGATTTAGGTTTAACCAAGGCTGTTCATGACAATTCCAATTTCAAATTCCCATGTGTACCCTTGTCTCATTTCCAAATCTTAACAACAACAACAAAAAAAACAATCATTTGTCATAAGAGTTCAGAGTATATAAAAGAGTTGTTATTCTAAGAAAACAGACTACTAACGGAGAAGGGTTTTAATTAACATTAAAAAATAAGCCAGGCTATAATTTTTTTTTTATACTTTTCATAGCACATGTAACAAGATTTGCCTAATACTTAATGTTTCTTTGAATAAAAAATTACTTAGCTACAGTGTGTGTATACATTCAAAATATAAGATAAAAAGCCCTAGTTGTCACTAAATTTGTGGAACTCTGATCAAATTTCCCAAGTTAATTGTGTTGGGGAGGGAAGGCTTTTTGTCACATTCATACAGGGTCAGTCCTTAAAAAGATGGACTCTGGATTTGGATGCTTCGTTGTGGTGAGTTGAACTCTCGGATGAATCTGGGCAATTCCACTCCTGTTTTCGAGGTGTTATAAGTGGGGCGATAACATCACTATCCTAAAAGGAAGAGAGAGAAAAAGCCAGTTACATCATTGTATTTCTGAGTGAAGGTCTCGGGTACACATGTTCTTTTCTTGCAGATAGTTTGCTTCTAGACATACTTAAAAAAAAAAAAAAAAAAAACCATTGCCATCAAGTCGATTACAACTCATAGCGACCCTATAGGACAGAGTAGAACTGCCCCATACAGTTTCCAAAGAGCACCTGGTGGATTCAAACTGCCGACCTTTTTGGTTACTCTTGGGTCAAATTAGAAACACCACAGTCCTAAATAGGTAAGAACCTTCATGGCAAAAGCCTCTTCTTTTCAAAGATGGCTAGAAGTATCGGCCAAGGGATGTAACTGTACCTTAGATGATACCTCAGACTGCCCAGTTTTACAACCTTCAGCCTTCACACCCTTTCACGGGACACAACTCTGCTCCGTTCTTCCAGAAGCAAGAAGGCCTGTATTGGACCCCTGCTCCTCTCTTGCTTGGTCCTCTCTGAGAAATGGCCCAGGTTTACAATATGGCAAAAAAAGGGGACTGACAGTATATACTTGTAGAACTTGAATTTTTCTTTGCAATCAAAGCTACAACCTTGGCCCCATCAGCAGTAAGCTCCAGCCAAAACAGCCCCTCCACCCAAAGTGAGGGATGGCTTCAAAGTGAAATGACACCATGACGTGAAAGCAGAGGCCTTCTAACACCTGACTCTATCTTACTGTTCTTGAACTTGTGGATAGATTTTCTTTGGTTATATGAGGGTATAGGATCTCTGAGAGCCTCTGTTATACTAGGAATATAATGTTTGTGGTAGGATATGGTGCTCCTCATTTGCTTCTTTGTGCTCAGATCCATTTCCCATTCTCCCTCTGGTCTACTCTGTATCTCAGAAACTGTCCTGCAAACATTTCCTCGCGCCCAACCTTACTGGCTTCTGGTAGGTTTGGCCAATGGGAAGCACTGGTGGAAGATTAGAGGTGAGAGGGGGGCAGAAAAGCCAGGTATTTCTCTCTACCCATTTCTGGGTTAGGCATCAGTGGCCTTGACTCTTTTGTGATTCTAGCTTCTGCAGGTGGCCCTAGCTCCAGGACTCACATCTTCTCCCCTGGTCTCTCCTACCCTAAAGGCGGCAGCAGCTTCACGCTGTTGTCGCCTTGTCCTCTGTTTGCTCATTCATCTCTGCCAAAACTTTGTATCTCATCTCCCATATTAAATTTCTTCTGTTGAACAACCAGGCACAGGTTCTGTTTTCCTGACTGATTTGACTGATAAAAAAAAATACAGCCATTCAATTGCCATGATAGCCATACCTGAAAGACTTGACTATCTCAAAGTCAACAGTATTGGTCTTCAAACTCATCTCTATTTCTACCCAATCTGATCTGAACTCTAGTGAGTTTTATAAATGCAAACTTGAATATGTCACTTCCCTGTTTAAAACAATGGCTCCCCATTGCTCTTGGCTTACTATGAATAATGCCCCAGTCTCCTTTCCACTACATGCTTCTCCCCTAAATGTACCACTTCCTCATTTTCTGGCATACCCCTACTGTGCCTCTGTCTCAACACCCCAGCGCCCCCGTGCCCTTTACCCACTAACTCCTTCTCACCCATCTTTCAGGTTTCAGGTTCTATGTTCTTTAGGGAAGCACTGCCCGACCAATCAAGTCTTGGCTTAAATCCTCTTCTTTTTTGCTCCTCTAAGACTCTGTACTCCCCCTCCCTCAAAGCGCTTACCATGCCAATGTAGTTGTTATTTACTTGTGTGTTTGTTATCCCCACCTAGAGAGAAATCCATAGGAAAAAGGAACTATGTTGTCTTAGGTACTGTTACATCCCTTGTACCTAACAGAGGCCCTGCCAAACATACTTGTTAATTATGAATGCACCTAAATTTCAGGCAGTTATCACTACATCACTGATAACCTTAATAGCCTCTTGTCTCTCTGCTTCCAGCCTCTCCAAGTTCCACTCTATCTGCCACTAGAGTTTTCTTTCTTAATCAGTGGTTTAGTTTCCTTAGGTGTTAAATTACATAAGAGAGACATAGTCTCTTATTCCGATGGATCTCACCCTATTTGGAGATAAAACACACGCACACACAGACACGCACACACACGCAAATCCCAAAAACCAAGCCCATGGCAATCGAGTCGATTCTGGCTCATGGTGACCTCATGTGTTACAGAGTAGAACTGTTCCATAGGGTTTTCTTGGCTATAATCTTTACAGAACCAGATTTGCCAGGTCTTTCTTCTGTCATGCCACTCAGTGGGATAGAACCGCCAACCTTTAGGTTAGTATTTGAATGCAAACCATTTGTGCCACTAAGGGACATTAACAAATATACAAGTAAGTGGTAATTACAGTAGCATGGTAAGTCTTGAATACTCTGAATGATTCCCTCCCCACTGCCCATAGGGAAAAAAATCCCTTCTTAGCTGATCATCCAAGGTTCTCCATAATCTAGCCTGTTTTTCCCATTTAGTCTCTTACCAGTCAGCAATAAGAATTTTCTACTCTGGTCAGACTGGTCTCCTCATGGTGCCCTAAACACACTCCGCTTGTTCCAGTTTCACGCCTTTGTGCTGCTCTCATTGCCAGGAATGTTCACCTTCTCTCTGCTACGTACCCAGACACAATCCAGCTTTCTGGATCTAGCAGAATCCTCGCTCAGTCACAAGGCTTTTCTGACAGCTCACCCAACTCTCTGAATCCTAACAGAACTTACCTGTAATGTTCCTTCTGGCATTGATAAAGTACCAGCTTGCTGGGATACTCTTTCATGTCTGACCTTTCCTTTTTGTTCCCTTCAGCGCCCGACACATGGATAAAAAGGCAACTACGGGATTATAACGGAGTACTAAACTAGGAACAGAATACTGCTTCCCACCTGCCTGCCTACTATACTCATTCATTCAGTCAACAAACATCAAGAAATCACTTTCTTTGTGCCAGGCACCTACTATGTATAAGTCAATAAGGTACAATTTTAACAACATTCTCTAAAAGGCTGGCAATCACAGCTTGGCTCCTCTTCTTCCCAATCCTCTTCTTAGTGGAGAATTTAAATTGTCTACTAATATACCCAAACAACCCGGTTTGGGAACACAACATTTGAAATAACAAATTAGAAAGTTTATTACCAGTTGTACATGGCCTTAAACAACTTAACTACTCAGCTTCAGTAACCTTCTCTAAAAGATGGGGTGACTTTCCTAGGAAGATACTTCCCATCTCCCAGGGCTACTGGGGGGACTGGATGAGACACTGGTGACAATATTATAAAGCGCTATTCACATGTTCACCATTTTTATCTTTTATTTTTAGGACAATAATGATAAACAAAGCACCCACTCTCAACTGGTGTAGAAAGAAGCCACAGGCTGACAAAAATTCAGACATTTTAAAAGGAAAGTATAAAGTGAAAGACTTCAATTTTCAAAGCCATAACTAAATTACTATAATTTAAGTGAGGACTTTTCAGAGGGTATGAAGGATCTCTTTTGGTTTTTACTTACAAATACAACAATTGTGCGAAGTACGTGAGCGATAACTACTCACCTGTGGCTTGGTGAAACCTCTGATTGAGCACCACTGAACAAAATGCTGCTGTGCGGCATACAAACTCCTGTTATCCGTCTTCTTACAGTACACTCGAATCAGCTGCTCTGCGAATCTCTCAGGGAGGAGCTGTGAAACCTTTTTAAGGAAGGAAAGATTTCATTGTCACCTTGAATTCTCACATTGTAGATAGATCAGGTTTTCCTTAAACTCCTAAGCAGCATTCTCGTTACGATACTAAAAGCACCATGTTGTTTTGCTATTTTATCCCAATCACAACCCCCAAAAAAGAATTTGTGACCGTTGTCACATTGCAAAATACCCTGCAATTTTATGTCGATTAATAAGACTAAAGTCTTATATTACATGATTATATAGAATCAGACTTTCTTAAGAAGATATGCAAATAAGCATACGTAACTTACATGAAGTCAACCATACAGCCCCCTCCTCCCAAGAGATTTATAACCTAGTCTCTATGCCAAAAATGGTGTTTTCATCTATGTTTAGCAAACAGGGAAAACCACCTCTTATGATGGCCAAGTCTACAGAAAATCAGGTATACTTTAATCTTGAAGATATGCCTTTTTTTTTCTTACACACTGAGTTTAGAACCTAACCTGCATGTAAAATGCAAATTTACTGTAATGATTTTGCCAAATGTCACTAATATACTGTTATTATAGCTACGTAGACAGTTACCTGATCTTTAGTAATCCTGATTGCTTTGTTGGGATCGTTCTTACAATAGAAGAAAACGTGATCAATAGGATTCTTGTCTTCCATTCCATAATCCATGTTGATAACCTTCATAAAAGCAAGACATAAGTGATCATTTACATAATAGCCACGAGAACTGAGTTCAGGGTGTAGAGGCATCACCAGAAAAGGGGCAGAGCTGAGGTTCAAAAGTAAGTGTGCTGTTAAGGTGGCTCATACTGGAATAAAAATAACTGCTGTACCACCCATAGGGATTTTGTTCTGAAATCTGGGGGAAAAGGAAGCATTTGTATATTCAATACCTGCTATGTGCTAGTCACTGTGCTGGGCACTACAGACACAGAGAGAAATTTTTTATACAGTTCCAGGTTCCACAGACCATGAAGGCTAGAGTGAGATTGAATAAATACATTAAAACCTGACAAAGCCAGAACATATAAGGCAGAAACCTTTCAGAGAAGGGAAACTCATTGGGTGTTTATGAGGTAGGATTTTTTTTTTTTTTTTTTTAAATTTTTATAGCGCTTTAAGTGAAAGTTTACAAATCAAGTCAGTCTCTTGTACAAAAATTTATAAACAACTTGCTATATACTCCTATTTGCTCTCCCCCTAACGGGACAGCACACTCCTTCTCTCCACACTCTATTTTTGTGTCCATTCGGCCAGCTTCTGTCCCCCTCTGCCCTCTTATCTCCCCTCCAGACAGGAGCTGCCCATATAGTCTCATGTGTCTACTTGATCCAAGAAACTCACTCTTCACCAGTATCCTTTTCTATCCCATAGTCCAGTCCAATCCCTGTCTGAAGAGTTGGCTTTGGGAAAGGTTCCTGCCTCGGGTTAACAGAAGGTCTGGGGACCATGACCTTTGGGGTCCTTCCAGTCTTAGTCAGACCTTTAAGTCTGGTCTTTTTATTAGAATTTGAGGCCTGCATCTCACTGCTCTCCTGGTCCTTCAGGGATTCTCTGTTGTGTTCCCTCTCAGGGCAGTCATCAGTTGTAGCTGGGCACCATCTAGTTCTTCTGGTCTCAGGCTAATGCAGTCTCTGCTTTATGTGGCCCTTTCTGTCACTTGGGCTCATAATTACCTTGTGCCTTGGGCGTTCTTCATTCTTCTTTGCTTCAGGTGGGTTGAGACCAGTTGATACATCTTAGATGGCCGCTTGCTAACGTTTAAGACCCCAGGCGCCATTCTCCAAAGTGGGATGAAGAATGTTTTCTTAATAGATTTTATTACGCCAATTGACTTAGATGTCCCCTGAAACCATGCTCCCCAAACCCCCGCCCCTGCTACGCTGGCCTTTGAAACGTTCAGTTTATTCAGGAAACTTCTTTGCTTTTGGTTTAGTCCAGTTGTGCTGATAAGGTAGGAGTTTTAATAGAGAGCGATAGAAAAGTGGTAAGCACCCTGTCAAAGTGGAAAACTTGCGAGACCTGAAAAAACATGGCAGTCCCATTGAGTTCCGGCCCTCACAGATTTCACTGTAATTATAAAAGAGTTACCAAAGAAAAGCAAAGGGTGCTGTGAAACTATGTAACACAGGACCTAACAGAGACTGAAGGAGCCCTGGTGGTGCAATGGTTAAGCATTCAGCTGCTAACTGAAAGGCTGGTGCTTTGAATCCACCAGCCATTCTACGGGAGAAAAGACCTGGGAATCTGCTCCCGTGAAGATTACAACCCTATGAGGCAGCTCCACTTGTCCTGTAGGGTCACTATGAGTTGGAATCAACTCACAGCACACAACAGCAACAAGAGTCTGGGATGATAGGGAATAACAGGAAATGTTTTCCCGGGAAAGTGACTTTCCTGAGTAGGAATTAATCAGGCGGAGGTAGGAAAGGTGGTCCCTGGGTGGCACAAACGGTTAAGCAGCACTAGTTGAAAAGGCTGGCAGTTCAAACTCAACCAGAGGCTCCTTGGCAGACAGGCCTGGAGATCTGCTTCCAGAAGGTCACAGCCTCGAAAATCCTTTGGAGCAGTTCCACTCTGCACACATGGGGTCACCATGAGTCAGAATCAGCTTGACAACTAACAACAACAATAAGGTAGGAAAGAGAAGAAATCCAGGCAGAACAAACACCTCTGAGGCAAAGGGGACTGAAAGTTGGATTTAGCAACACGTAAGTCATTGTTGATCTTGGCAAGAGTAGTTTCAGTAGTGATGGTGACAGAGAAATGGTTCAGGAGTAAATGAGAAGTAAAAAAAAGAAGATTAATTCTCAGAAGAGGCAAGAGAGAAGCACCTGGAGAGCGATGCGGTACCCAGGAAAACTAAGTGGAGACAACTTTTCAACAAGCTTCACCCTGAAGAAGAGAGGAGTGAAGAGGAGTGGCGGTGTTATTTTCTTAAGCTGAAAACCTGTTTAACTGCTGATGGGAACATTAAAAAGAGGGAGGAGAGAACTGATCGTAAGATTCGACAGAAGTTATGAGGCAGTGGGCTCCACAGCTGCACTGCCCAACGCAGTGGCCAGTAGCCAAATGCTTTTTCTTTTTTTATTTAAAGTAACTGACATTAAATACAACTTAAAAAATTACTTCTTCAGTTGCAGTAGTTGCATTTCAAGTGGTAAATAGCCACATGTGGCTAGTGGCTACCAAAAAGGACAAGAGAGATATAGAACCTTTCTACCACCACAGAAAGTTCTATCCGGCAGTGCTGTGATGCTCTAGGCAGCCAGTAGAAGGATTACTCTTAGCCTTTGATAACGGGAGACATTTCCCAACTATAACAGCGGGAAGGCTTAATAGAGAGGCAGATAGAGGCAGGCTTGCTGCACTTAGCCTGCCAGGAGTACTGAGGACCCAGTTAAGATTGGTGACATGAATTTCTAGAGATGCCAGTACAGAGGTTCTCTCCAGCAGCATTTATCTGTCCAGGTGTAGACAGGGAGAAGTTTAGATTCACAGGGTCATTCAGCTTTTTGCTAGGCAGTTACAAAGTGTGGGGGGCGGGGGGGGGGCGTTAAGGGTAACTGCAGAAAGTGACTGAATAAATGGGTTAGATTGGGAGAGAAATAAAGGTGGAAGGCCACTAACAAACAGGAAGAAGGTGAGGACACAATAAACTGGAGGTCCTGATGAGGTAGGAACAAGCAAAGTAGGAGGAAAGGGATTTGTGAATAGAAAACAAACAAACAAAAAAAACCTGTTGCCATCAAGTCAATTCCAACTCATAGCAACCCTACAGGACAGGGTAGAAGTGCCCCATAGGGTTTCCAAGGAGCCGCTCATGGATTCAAACTGCCGACCTTTTGGTTAGCAGCCAATCTCTTAACCACTGTGCTACCAGGGCTCTGAACAGAGAACCAAAAACCCAAAAAACCAAACCCAGTGCCATCGAGTTGATTCCGACTCATAGTGACCCTATAGGACAGGGTAGAACTGCCCCATAGGGTTTCCAAGGAGCACCTGGAGGATTCGAACTGCCGACTCTTTGGTTAGCAGCCGTAGCACTTAACCACTACGCCACCAGGGTTTCCAAACAGAGAACAGGTTTTCTAAATTAGTGGTTTTACAGGGAGAGCAATTTCGAGTGTTGATAATGTTTAGCAAGTGTTGGCTGAGGTGGCGTGGACAAGGTCGCTGAGGATGAAGAGATCAAAGAGTTGGTGGGCCATGTGGATTCTGAAGTCACTCAGGATAATGGCAGGAGTTAAGAATGGAAAGGAAGACTCTAATCCACAGCAAAATCTTCAACTAAGAGGACAATAGATAGTAAGAGGGTGGGTATGGTTTGAGGGTGAAAGTCTTAGAGTACAGGGGTCTTGAAGTGGTTCTAGGGAGCAAGAGGACTGATGAACAGGAAGGTCTCGCTCTGAGGAATGGGCTTTTCATGAAAGAGCTGTAGGGGAAGCAATTCTCAGGTGACAGCCAGGTTGCAGTAAAGGCAAAGAGTCTGAGGATAAGAACTTGTCAGTTATGGAGTAGAAATTCCAAAGGTTCCACGGACAGATTTCATAAAAGAATGAGTGGAATTGAATCGGGGCAAAACAGGTAATATAGGGGTGATGGTGTAGAAAGGTACAGATGATAAGAGAAGCGTACACTGAGAAGTGGCTGAAGAAAACAGGTACGGGACGTTTGGTGGTTATACTTCCTTTAGCCTGTGAGAGAAGGGTGGGCACGTGGGCTTTTGCCATGGCTTAGGGTTGAGACCAGGGAGGCTGAAGTACATGGCCAGCTCTCTTGTTCTCTTGGTCCACTGCATCCCTTCAACTAGGAGAGAGCAACTGCTCAAACCATCCCCATGACCCCAGAGCTAGCATTATCACAGCCCTCTCTCCTGGGTGTTGCTTCACGTGGGGAGGTACCTGCTGCAGCCACGAGCCCTAATCAAATTCTCATCAGTTTCTAAGGAGTGCTCTTTGGTACTTATCTCCTTGACTTTAAAATAGGAATAAAAGGCAACCTCTATTTTCTCCACAGTGTGTTACAGGAAACTCCTTCTTAAATCACGTTTGCTAAAACATATTTTTTCAGAAGAGTAATTTGTAATAGCTGAGAATCCCATTCCTAACCAAGTACTCAAAAGCAAAAAAGCAGCTACAGGCCAACAACTATGAATCTCTGTAATAATTCTACAGAGTAAAGATATGTTTTATATCCATTAAATAGTCATAAAATTTACTATACACAGTCCTAAAGGGAGCTATACACAGTCCAACGCACCACATAAATATATGCACACTACCAAAAAACTAAAACTGAGATGCTAATATATGATAATAAGACATTTAATTAGCAATTTTACTTGCCTTTCTAGGATATAGGAAGGAGCCCTGATGGCGCAGTGCTTAAGAGCTCGGCTGCTAACCAAGAAGTCGGCAGTTCGAATCCACCAGCTGCTCCTTGGAAACTCTATGGGTTAGTTCTATCCTGTCTTATAGGGTCGCTATGAGTCAGAATCCACTTGACTGCAACAGGTTTGTTTTTGGGTTTTCCTCATACTAAAATGCAAAGTGTTATTTTTCCTGATTATGAAACTCTTGTACTATGCTCACTGTAAAAAATCACCTGCAATTCCACTACCCAGGTAGAAACAATGTTAACATTTCACCATTAATAATCAAGAATGTTGTGCCCGGGTGCAACCGATGACTGCCCTGACAGGGAACACAACAGAGAACCCCTGAAGGAGCAGGAGAGCAGTGGGATGCAGACCTCAAATTCTCATAAAAAGACCAGACTTAAGGGTCTGACTGAGACTAGAAGGACCCCAGAGGTCATGGTCCCCAGCCCTTCGGTTAGCCCAGGACAGGAACCATTCCCAAAGCCAACTCTTCAGACAGGGATTGGACTGGACTATGGGATAGAAAATGATACTGGTGAGGAGTGGGTCAAGTAGACACATGAGGCTATGTGGGGAGCTCCTGTCTGGAGGGGAGATGAGAGAGCAGAAGGGGACAGAAGCTGGCTGAATGGACACGAAAATGCAGGGTGGAGAGAAGGAGTATGCTGTCTCATTAGGGGGAGAGCGACTGGGAGTATATAGCCAAAAACCAAACCAAACCCAGTGCTGTCGAGTCGATTCCGACTCATAGCGACCCTATAGGACAGAGTAGAACTGTCCCATAGAGTTTCCAAGGAGCGCCTGGGGGATTCGAACTGCCAACCCTTTGGTTAGCAGCTGTAGTGCTTAACCACTACACCACCAGGGTTTCCGGGAGTATACAGCAAGGTGTATATAAATTTTTGTATGAGAGACTGACTTGATTTGTAAACTTTCACTTAAATCACAAAAATGATAAATAAAAAAATACAGAATGTTTTCAACATGCTCATTGCATACACATCATATATAAGAACACATACAGTTAAAGAAACATAAGCAAGAGCATATTATATGTACTGCTTTTTAAAATTATATTAGACATCTTTCCATGTTAGAAATAACTTTTAATATTTGCATTATTCCACTGTATTCCCTATTGATAGATGTATAATTTCCCCCCCAATGCTATTTTTTTTTTTTTAATGCTATAGGGTTTTTTTTTTAATACTATGATAATGACACAATAAATATATTTGTATTTTTTTTTTTTTTTGGCAAAATTTGATTAGGACAAATCCCTAGAACGAAATCGGTGGATCAATTAAAATTTTAGAACATACTTCTAATTTGGTCTCTTGCCCAAATTTACACTCCCATTTTCACATACCCTTATTAATGGAGGATTTTATAGTATTTTTTGTTCTTTTAAGTCTGATGGTAAAAAATAAAATAAAAATAAAACGTCACTGTTGCATTACTTTGCCTTTATTTGATTCCTGGTAAAGTTAAACTTCTTTTCATTCTAACAGCCATGTGTCTATCTTCTATGCATGGCCTCTTCTAGCTCTGACCCTATATGCACTAGGAAAAAAAGCAGACCGGGGAGGTGATTAGGAGTAGCACAATGCATTGAGAGCAATATAGTCCCCCAAATAAAGTACCGAGGGCAAGGGTAGAGAGTGCAGGAAAAACGTTCTGGGGGGGGTGAAATTCTCCGTGAAATAGAAAACTGCAGCTTGCCCTACAGATGTGAGGCACTTCAACCAGTAGCCAAGTGAATAAAGAGTGGGTTCGAGGGCAATTCATTTGTTGTGTCCCTTGGCAAAGAATGGATCTGGAGAGATTGCCCCTCATTCAAAGATGAGTCAAAAAGAAAGAAAGTAACAAATGAGATGCTGTCTTGTTTCATCTTTAGCCTTCCCCACTCACTGCATTAATTGGAAGCAAATCTAAGACATTGACTGGAATGTTTCAAAAAATGTGTTTTTTTTTTTTTAACTTCAGTTTTCTATTAAAAATTTTCACATTGTTATAACCATATTGTACCTATAAAGGGGAACATTGTCCTGAGGTTTCAGAACAGTAGGACTTCAAAAAGAATTTCTTATAGGAAACAGAAGAAAACGGTTTGGCATTTTCATTAGGACAAAAGGCAACCCTGCAAGCCTCTGTGAAAACAGAAGTCAAAGTCCTTTCCTTTGTGTGTGTGTATGTGTGGCGGGGGGGCAATTCCTTTTTTTTGGTGCATCAGGTCAAAGTTCACAGAGCAAAGCAGATTCTCATTCAATAGTTTGTACCTAAAGTGTTTCAAGGCCTTGGTTCCAGTCCCTACAATGTCGCAGCACTCTCCCCATTTTCGCCTGGGGCTCCCTGTTTCTTTTTGTCTTGATTTTCTACCTCTTTCTAGCATCTCATCTTTGCTTTAGGGCACAGGGTCACTATGAGTTGGAATTGACTCAACAGCAATAAGTTTGGCTTTTTTGGGTTTAGCCATATAATCACAATTATACAAATATTGATAAAACATGTCAGAAAATTTCAAAACTGCATGTCCCCAATTTTCTATAATGAACATGTAGTACTTTTATGACAAGGGCTTTCTCTTTAAAAGAAAAGAAAAAAGTCTTTACTTATTATGTTATGGGGCTGACGACTTACGTCCACTATGAAATCTTCAGCCTTCAGCTCAGCTTGTAGCACTATATCAGGGTCAGGTTTAGCATTAGCAACGTCTTGTGGAAGGGATTCATAATGTTCCTAGAAAAGACAAGGCTCCGCATGTCAGAACTCAAGGTTTTCATCACTAAATGTTTGTGCCATGAAGGTGTTCGTGCTCTGAAACGACACTTTGATAAAAAAAAAAAAAAAAAACGGGTAGATAATCCTAACAAAAGAATCGCCCCCGCCTCTGCCATCCTTTAACTGAATCACATAATCTGCATAACATGTTTTTCACATTTTGAAAAAATGAGGTATTAACCTACTAATAAACAAAAGGAGGTAAAATGTAACCCAAGGAGGTATAATGAAGTAAAGTGTGGTTATCAGTATGACTCATGTCACTGGCTGTCATGGATTGAATAGTGTCCCCCAAAAACACATGTCCACTTGGCTAGGCCACAAGTCCCAGTATGATGTGGTTGTCCTCCATTTTGTGATTTGATGTAATTTTCCTTTGTGTTATAAATCCTAATCTCTGCCTATCGTTAATGAGACAAGATTAGGTTATGTTGAAGAGGATTAGGGTAGGATGCAACATCATTACTCAGGTCACAGCTCTGATCTGATGTAAGGGGAGTTTTCCTGGGGTGTGGTCTGCATCAGCTTTTATAAGACGTAAAAGGACAGAGAAGCAGCAGAGAGAACTCATGCTACTAAGAAAGAAGCACCAGGAGCGAAGCGCGTCCTTCAGACCCGTGGTTCCTGCACTGAGAAGCAGTTTCTAGACAGGGGCAGATTGATGACAAGGACCTTCCCCCCTGAACTGACAGGGAGAGAAAGCCTTCACCAGGAGCTAGTGCCCTGAATTCCAACTTGTAGCTTCCTAGACTGTGAAAGAATAAATTTCTGTTTGTTAAAGCCATCCACTTATGGTGTTTCTGTTATAGCAGTACTAGATAACTAGGTAACACTGGCTTTCTGGCAGAGAAAGACCTTCAACAGCAAGAGGGGAAAATGGATATCAGAACTATGTAAGACAAATTATACCCAATTGGAAGAACCTGATATACTGTGAAAGAAGTTAACTAATTAAAAGTCCTCAGAGTCTTGACGAATGTCATACAGGTAGCTTATTTTGAGGTCCCTTATCCTGGAGCCCTGGTGGCACAGTGGCTAAGTGTTTGGATGCTAACCAAAAGGTTAGCAGTTCGAAGCCATCAGCCACTCTTTGGAAACCCTATGAGGCAGTTCTACTCTGTCCTACAGGGTTGCTATGACTCGGAATCGACTCGATGGCATTAGGTTTGGTTTGGTTATCCTTAGATCCATTTCCCTGCCTTTGGATTTAGACAAAATTTGAGGCCCCCTTTTCATTTCTGGGACAAGAGCAAAGCTCTGGAGTCAGTTTGACCTGACTTTAAATCCTGGCTCACTAACTGTGCTTCCATGAGCTATTTAATCTCTCCCAAGTTTCAGTTTACCCGTCTGTAATACAGGTCGAAGAACACTGCATCGTGTAAAGATTAAATAAGAATGAATGTAAAGGGCTTAGTACAGTGTCATAGTGTCCCAAGTAGTTAATGATTTTCTCTTGGTGGGCAGAGATCGAGACACCTTTCAGTAATGGAAAGATGCCTGACAACTCAACTTACCTTTTTAATCTTTACTTGTCCCTTTGGCTGAGTCTGACCCACATACTTGTACAGTTTGCGGCATTCGATTTTTTTTAAAATCTCTCGTGCTACGTCCAATCTGGGATCAGTAGAGTATAAAATCTCCAGAAAAATGTTATCTGCCAATTTGATAAAATTTCAGATATGTTAAAATGAAAAACCAAGATTTAAAAAGACATATGCTGCTGCACTCCTGAAATGATTTCAGGTAGTTCTTCCTAAATGTAGACACATTATGATTATAATAATCTGAAAAAAAAAAAAATTTAGAAGACTAAACTGAAAAAGCCTTTTTAAAAAACATTCCAGTCAATGTCTTAGATTTGCTTCAAAATAATCGAGCAGAAGGGTAGAGATGTGACAAGACTGCATTCATTCCAGTTGATGACTGTTGAGGTTGGGTGATGGGTACCCAACGCATAAAAACCAAACCCATTGCCATCAAATTGATTCCAACACATAGTGACTCTATAGGACAGAGTAGAACTGCCCTATGGGGTTTCCAAGGCTGTGTCTTTATGGAAGCAGACTGCAACATTTTCCTCCCATGGAGCAGCTGGCAGGTTCAAATGGCCGACCTTTCAGTTAGCAGACAAACATTTAACCGCTGTGCCACCAGGGCTCCTTAAACCCATTGTTGTCAAGTCGATTCTGACACATAGCGACCCTATAGGGTTTCCAAGGCTGTAATCTTTATGGAAGCAGATCACATCTTTCTCTAGCAGAGTGGCTGGTGGGTGCTAACCAATGATCTTTGAGTTAGCAGCTAAAAGCTTAACCACTGTGAAAACCAGGGCTTCTTAATGGGTACGTAAAACCAAAAACCAAACCCATTGCCATCGAGTCAATTCCGATTCATAGCAACCCTATGGAACAGAGAACTGCCCCATGGGGTTTCTAAGGAGCGGCTGGTAGATCTGAAATGCCAACCTTTTGGTTAGCAGTCAGGCTCTTAACCACTGTACCACCAGGGCTCCAATGAGTACGTAGGGGTATATTAATTTATTGTTGTTACTTTTTTTTTTTTTTAAAGGGAATGATATTTAAGTATTTACAAACAAAATTATGTCTGGGATCTGCTTGAAAACAGTCCAGTGTTTGAAGGGAGTGGGTGGATGGAGTGTATAAAGCAAAATTGCTATGTGTTGAAAACTGTTGGTGTCGTCATAGGTACGTAGAATTTGGTAAATTTCCTTAATACAGTGGTTTAATAGGTTCCATTCCATGAAGATACTAGAAAGTAATTTTTAAAAATTCTTTTTTTTTCTTTCTCCTCCAACCTTTTCTATTAAGAAATTTCAAAATAAAGTACCCTTTATCTTATACCATTTGCCTAAATTCATCAACTGTTAACATTTCCCACATAAGCACTCTCTCTCTACATACAGGCAAATTTTTATGAAACATCTGAAAACTGTAGATATCACAACCCTTCAACCCCGAAATACCACAGAATTCTGAGGGGGCAATAATGTTCTATATTTTGCATTTGTCAAAACTCTAGAAAATGTGCATTTTTTCAAATTGCATGTAAGTTTTACATCAAAAGAAAAACATTTATAATAATTATTGGCCTTTAGTTGATGTGCATGCTGAAGGATTTAGGGCAAAATCTACTGATGTCTGCAATTTACTTTGAAATGCATTAAAAGTAAGATGGACTAATAGGTGGATAAGGGGATGGTAAACAGATAGACATGTGATAAAGCAAATACAGTAGATGCTAGAATTTAGGTGGTGGGTATACAGGTGTTTACTGTAAATTTTATTCAACACTTCTGTGTGTCTGTAACACTTCCTTATAAAACATGGAAAACATTCTAAAACACAAAACAGCCAAACAACAAACAAAAGAAAGTGGAAATGTTTACACAAAGATAAGGTGAGCTGACTTTTGGGAAGCAACAAAAATAATGATGATTTTGATCCTTCAAAGTCACATAGTTAAGCACAACTAGATTATATGAACGGAGTCCTGGTGGCACAGTGGTTAAGAACTCAGACAGCTAACCAAAAGGTCGGCAGTTTGAATTCACCGGCTGCTCCTTGAAAACCCTGCAGGGCAGCTCTACTTTGTCTTATAAGGACCAATACGCATGGCAATGGGTTTAGATTATATGAGGAGCCTGGGTGGTGCAAGCCGTTTGCAGTTGGCTGCTAACCTAAAGGCTGGTGGTTGGAACCCACCCTGCTTGAATCCACCTTGGGGCTCCAACTTGTGGGCAGCTTAACAACAACACCGCTCAGAATAACATGTAACAAAGGCAAGATTATCCCTGCCTCAAATAATGAGAGGTGGAAAGGCTGTATGCTTCTTCTCCTGTACTCCAGCCAATAAAGCACAAAAATGTGACCTAATCTCTTCTCTGGGATTTTGTACCTGGAACAAGTGATGCAAAGAAGCAAGGATAGTTTAGATCAGTGCTACTCAAAGTGGGATCTGTGGGCCAGTGCTGGTACACAAGCTTGTCAACTAGTCTGTAGGGTTAAGTATAAAAATTGTTGGTAAACACTTAGAAAATTTTATAGCAATTTGACATCGCTACAATATCCAAGTAACATGATCACCATCTCCTGAGCAAGCTAACTTTCAGTCTGGGTGTTACGGAACCTGAACAGTGAGAAAGACCTCTATACTAGTCATGAGCTGTAGGGCCACATTTAAATGTATGATATTTTAAGGTCAGCTGAGCCAAAGGTATATGGAATCCAAAATTCATTTCCTTCACCAAAATAGTTTAAATGTAAAATAAAACTTTACAGGATAAATTGTTAATACTGGCTTCGGATGAAGGCTTAAAAATTAATTTTTTTAATATAGTATCACTTGTTCATTATGCATAAAAGTTAAAAATTAATATTCTCAGCTTGCTTAAAGTGTTTTAAAATTTCTTCCAGTCCTATGAGCATAACAAGGGGAGACTAGCTTATATACTATAATGTTAGTAAAACAAAGTGAAGGAAGAATTTAGATACATTTTATCTCCTTCAAGTAACTTTTGTAGCAGGTCCAACCTAAGTTAGATAAAAACACAGTGTTCCCAAAGTACGCAAAAACATTTAACACAGGGGAAGCACAATTTCACTTCTCATTTTTTATTTCGCTATGGTTGCAAAATAACTAAAATACTATAAGTGTAATAACGATTCTCTATCAATTGCTTATACATACATTTTAAAAGAACAATATGTACAGTTTTTGGAATTCTTTTTTTTCTCTACTGTGTTTCTATTATCTTTATTGAATGTAATGTGAAGGCTGTCAAAGTCAATAATAAATATCTGGGCTTGAATTTTATGTGTTCTCTACCCACCCCATTTCATTTTTCCAGTAATCCATTTTATCTTATTTTGCAAAAGTATCAATCTGTGAGGGCTTGGAAATAAAGAAAATTTGCTCTTCAAAGGTAGTTTGAGAACTGGCTTAGGTTTCATTCTGACAGTGTCCTGCAAACAAAATCTAGCAGTGATGGAATACCAGTGGTACCCTAGGTAGGATGCTGTGTGTCTTAGGCCCCTGGGATTCTGGTGTTTTTGCCCATTTGTAGAGCCTCCAGGCTGCCCACTGATTCTGTAAGCTATGTGACTGCTTTTCAACTTTTAGTTAAACAGAGTCAGTTGTGTGATTTGCACTGAACTCTGCAGGTATATATATATTTGTTCTCCTTTCTTGTTTTGTTTTTATTTCTCAATCTATACTTTTCCACATTAAATAACTGGTGCCACACCTTCACCTCTCTTCCTTCCTTCTTACTCTAAGCTGCAGTGTTGTTTCTGCCGTAGCAGGGAGAGGCGTTCCTACATTTTACGTTCTGTGTTTTATAATATTAAAAGGGTGAGCCAGTTTTTGGTATTAGTATGATATTAGACCAGCTGTATTATGAAATAAATAACAGTGAATATTATGTACTGATGTTTCAAGTAGGAGCCCTGCAGGTGCAGTGGTTAAGCACTCAGCTGCTAATCGAAAGGCTGGCAGTTCGAACCCACCAGCAGCTCCGCAGGTGAAAAGATCTGGCAATCTGCTCCCATAAAGATTACAGCCTAGGAAACTCTACAGGCAGTTCTACTCCATCACTTTGGGTCAGAATCGACTCAACGGCACACAACAACATTCCTTGTTCAAGCATCACTGCAAAAATATGTGTTAGGTATCATTTCCCCCATTTTAGAACATGAGAAAACTAAGGTTCAGAGTGGTTAAATTCTTTCTCAAGGTCACTCTTATTAATACAAGGTAGAGCTAATAAAACTCATGTCCAAAAGTATATGATCACTTGGGAACCTGAAATACATTTGAACATTAGGAAAATAACCCATCTGTAAGCCAGGGACAGCTTACGCTGTGTCTGAGACGGAGCACTTATGTTACATTCTACTTCTCACCTGTTAGCTTAGTGAAGGCCTCCACGTCATCAATGGCTGTAGACAGACGGTACTTTCTGCCTTGGGCACCTGTAATCTCTATGTAGGGGTCTGCTTCGAGGAAAGCATCTGTAATCCTAAAGAGGATCATTTTATAAAAATGTATATTTGCGACAAATTTTGAATATTTGCTTCAAGCATTGCGTAAAGTGAAGGGACCCTTTCTACATGAGGGGAATAAAATCTTGAGGTACCACATTCTGTAGACAACTGCTTCTCAACCATACTAAAGCAGCGCACGCTCTTAGCAGCTGCCATGCTTCTTATGTTCCACGCACGATGGCAGGGCTTGAAATACATTATTGAATCCTTCCAACAACAAGGTACGTATACCCAGTTTTACAGGTGCAGAAAAGAAATTAAATAATCTTCATTTAGCCAAGGTAGGAAGAAGCAGTGTTAGGCTTTGAACGTAGATTTATCCAAAAAAATCGTACCAAAGTATCAATCATAAAAATAGGATAATGTATTCTAACTAGTTTGCTCACGGCAAAAAAAGAAAAATTTCCTCAACATGAATGTAAAAATGAATATCTGTCCAAAAGTTTATAGTAAATCAACTTAAAGCTCTTTTAGAGACATGGAATTAGCACACTCAACTTGTGATAACTTCACACAGGTCTATGAGTCACATAGGGACTTGGCTGTACCTTTCTGCTATGGTTCTGAGCCAATCAGAGAAAAGAAGTACGATTTCTGTCAGTTTCACTATATGCTACTAATTTTGATATATTTTTGATAGGACAAGGACACTAAACTTAATCCTTAAAATTCATTTCATTAATCTCAAAATGTCAGTTATGCATGTCCCATTACCTTGATGACTAAAAAAAAAAACCCACTGCCATAGAGCCAATTCCAACTCATAGTGACCCTATAGGACAGAGTAGAACTGCCCCATAGGGTTTCCAAGGAGTGGCTGGTGGATTTGAACTGAGGACCTTTTGGTTAGCAGCTACAGCTCTTAACCACCATGCTACCAGGGCTCCAAAAACCCAAACCTGTTGCTGTTGAGACCATTCCCACTCATAGCGACCTTACGGGACAGAGTAGAACTGCCGCGCAGGGTTTCCAGGAGTAGCTGGTGGGTTTGAACTGCCAACCTTTTGGTTAGCAGCTGAGCTCTTAATCATACCTGGTATATAATCAACTACCTGTGCGGAAGTCTTGAGCCTTTCCAGCACTGCTTCTTCATGTCTAACCTAAGCCAGCTCTTCTCCCCTTTACCACTTCTCTCACAACTAAATTTACTGTGTGCTAGTTTTTGTTTTCTTGTTCAAGGAAACTATTTTAGGTTTATTCACTTGGATTTATCCAGAAATCTCAACTTGGCCCAACTATGATACTCTAGCAAAGCATCATAGAAAATTTTATAGGAAAATAACAATCACATTTCTTACATTGTCTCAATGATGTTGCCAACTTTGTGTTGGTAAGCTCTGCGGTGTAAAGAGTTGCGTGTGTGGAACATATCATACAGATTCCCAACTTCCTGCAGGAAAACATGTAATAAATATTAATTTGGTATAAGATTATGTTAGCCTTGTGAGAAGACAAGGCTGTAAGACAAGGAAAAGGAATGGTGGCAGACAAGAATGCTATGCACAGGGGCTACTTCATTAAAGTCCCCGAGCCCACTAAAACTGGGGAGGCAGATTAGTGAAGCTATTTATTGGTTTGCAACTTTCTTTCTCACTGATTAATAGTAAACTAAAATCTACTGAGTGCTTTAACTCTGTGACAGGTTTTGTTCTAGGAATCCTATATCTAATATTTCTCTTAATACTCCAATAACTCTAGGAAATAGGTATTATTACTCCTATGTTCTTCACAGGAATCAAATTAACTCCATTTGTAGAAAGAGACGACAGAAAAACTCAATATCATCAGTCAGAACAAAGCTAAGGGCTGACTACAGCACAGACCCTCAACTGCTCATATCCAAGTTCAAGGTGAAGCTAAAGAAAATTAAAACAAGTCCACTGGAGCCAAAATACAACCTTCAGAATATCCCACCTGAATTTGGAGACCATCTCAAGAACAGATTTGAAGCACTGAACACTAATGACCAAAGACCAGATGAGTTGTGGAAGGATATCAAGGACATCATACATGAAAAAAACAAAAGATAGTTAAAAAAACAGGAAAGACCAAAATGGATATCAGAACAGACTCTGAAACTTGCTCTTGAATGCACAGTAGTTAAAGATAAATGATGAAGTATCAAAGGAGAATGAAGAACACCAAGGGCATGAGGTAGTTACGAGCCCAAGAGACAGAAAGGGCCACGTAAATGAGACTACATCGGCCCGAGACCAGAAGAGCTAGATGGTGCCCAGCTATAACCAATGACTGCCCTGACAGGGAACACAACAGAGAACCCCTGAAGGAACAGAAGACCAGTGGGATGCAGACCCCAAATTCTCATAAAAAGACTAGACTTAATGGTCTGACTGAGACTGGAAGGACCCCAGTGGCAATGGCCCCCAGACCTTCTGTTGGCCCAGAACAGGAACCATTCCCAAAGCCAACTTTTCAGACAGGGATTGGACTGAACTATGGGATAGAAAATGATACTGGTGAGGAGTGAGCTTCTTGGATCAGGTGGACGCTTGAGACTATGCTGGCGTCTCCTGCCTGGAGGGTAGATATGAGGGTAGAGGGGGTTAGAAGCTGGTGAAATGGACACAAAAAGAGAGCATGGAGGGAAGGAGCTGGCTGTCTCATTAGTGGGAGAGCAATTGGGAGTATGTAGCAAGGTGTATGTAAGATTTTGTGGGAGAGACTGACTTGATTTGTAAACTTTCACTTAAAGCACAATAAAAATTAAAAAAAAAAAGAAATGATGACGTAAAAGAACTGAACAGAAGATTTCAAAAGGCGGTTCAAGAAGGGAAAGTAACATATTATAATGAAATATGCAAAGACATAGAGTTAGAAAACCAAAAGGGAAGAACACATTCAGCATTTCTCAAGCTGAAAAAACTGAAGAAAAAATCCAAGCCTCAAGTTACAATATTGAAGGATTCTAAGGGCAAAATATTGAATGTCTCAGGAAACATCAAAACAAGATGGCAGGAATACACAGAGTTGCTGTACCAAAAAGAATTGGTCGACATTTAACCATTTCAGGTAGTAGCATATGATTAAGAACCGATGGTACTAAAGAAAGAATTCCAAGCTGCACTGAAGGTATTGACGAAAAACAAGGCTCCAGGAATTGACAGAATACCAACTGAGATGTTTCAACAAATAGATGCAACACTGGAGGTGCTCACTCATATATGTCAAGAAATTGGAAGATAGCTACCTGGCCAAATGACTAGAATTAATCTATATTTATGCCCATTCCAAAGAAAGGTGATCCAACAGACTGTGGAAATTATCAAATAATATCATTAATATCACATGCAAGCAAAATTTTATAAGAGATCATTAAAAACTGGTTACAGTAGTACATTGACAGGGAACTGCCAGAAAGTCAAGCCAGATTCAGAAGAGGATGTGGAGCTAGGGATATTATTGCTGATGTTAGCTGGATGTTGGCTGAAAGCAGAGAATACCAGAAAGATGTTTACTTGTGTTTTATTGACTATGCAAAGGCATTCGACTGTGTGAATCATAACAAATTATGGATAACACTGCAAAGAATGGGAATTCCAGAACACTTAATTGTGCTCATGAGGAACCTTTCCATAGATCAAGAGGCAGTCGTTCAAACAGAACAAGGGGATACTGCATAGTTTAAAGTGAGGAAAAGTGTGCATCAGGATTGTATCCTTTCAATATATTTATTCAGTTTGTATGCTGAGCAAATAATCCGAGAAGCTGGACTATATGAAGAAGACCATGGCATCAGGATTAGCGGAAGGCTCATTAACTATTTACGATATACAGATGCCACAACCTTGCCTGCTGAAAGCAAAGAGGACTTGAAGCACTTACTGATGAAGATCAAAGACTACAGCCTTCAGTATGATTACACCTCGACATAAAGAAAACAAAAATCCTCACAACTGGACTAATAAGCAACACCATGATAAACGGAAAAAATACCGAAGTTGTCAAGGATTCCATTTTACTTGGATTCACAAATGACACCCATGGAAGCAGCCGTCAAGAACTCAAACAATGTACTGCATTGGGCAAATCTGCTGCAAAAGACCTCTGTAAGGTGTTGAAGAGCAAACGTGTCACTTTGAGGACCCAGGTGCGCCTCACCCAAGCCATGGTTATTCTCAATCCTCATACGCATGCGAAAGCTGGGCAATGAATAAGGAAGATGGAAGAAGAGTTGACGCTTTGAATTATGGTACTGGCAAAGAATACTGAATACACCATGGACTGCCAGAAGGACGAACGAATCTGTTTTTAAAGAAGTACAGCCAGAATGCTCCTTCGAAGAGAGGACGGTGAGACTTCGTCTCATGTACTTTGGACATTTTATCAGGAGCAACCAGTGCCTGGAGAAGGACATCATGCTTGGTGAGGTAAAATGTTAGCAAAAAAGAGGAAGACCCTAAATGAGATGGGTTGACACAGTGGCTGCAACAATGGGCTCAAATGTAACGAGTGTGGAGATGGTGCGGGACCAGGCAGTGTTCCGTTCTGTTGTGCATGGGATTGCTGTGACTCAGAACTGACTCAATGGCACCTAAAAATAACATTCTTTATTCTCAACAGGCTTTTTATAGTACAATAGTACATTACTCTTCAGTCACACTTCCGTCATCTAGCGGGGACCTAAAGATTTCAGGATTTTAACTGTTCTGACACACGAAAGTAGTGATTAAGGATGAGGCTCTGAATCCAAACTATCTGGGCTGTAATTCTAGTTCTGCTACTTATTAATTGTATGCCTTCTCTATGCCTCAATTTACTCATCTGTTAAATGGGACAGTAATAGTATTTACCTTGGAGGGTTATGAGAATTGAGTTAATCCATGTAAAATACTTAGAAGAGTGCCTAGCATAACACTCAATAAATGTTGATTACAATTTTATTTTTATTATTTAACAATGCAAGAGAAATGAAAAGAGCCATAAGATACTTACAAAT
Organism: Loxodonta africana; assembly: GCF_030014295.1. Taxonomy (NCBI): domain Eukaryota; kingdom Metazoa; phylum Chordata; class Mammalia; order Proboscidea; family Elephantidae; genus Loxodonta; species Loxodonta africana. The sequence continues at coordinate 36,108,693 of NC_087365.1, forward strand.
GCTAAGCATGAAGTAAAGAGATAGAGATTCACTCCAACAAGGCTGGCATTAATCCAAAAAACACAAAATAATAAATGTTGGAGAGGCTGTGGAGAGATTGGAACACTTCTACACTGCTGGTGGGAATGTCAAATGGTACAACCACCTTGGAAATCGATTTGGTGCTTCCTTAAAAAGTTAGAAATAGAACTACCATAGGATCCAGCAATCCCACTCCTTGGAATATATCCTAGAGAAATAAGAGCCTTTACACAAACAGATATACGCACACCCATGTTTACTGCAGCACTGTTTACGACACCAAAAAGATGGAAGCAACCAAGGTGCCCATCAATGGATGAATGAATCAATAAATTATGGTATATTCACACAATGGAATACTACGCATCGATAAAGAACAGTGAGGAATCTGTGAAACATTTCATAACGTGGAGGAACCTGGAAGGCATTATGCTGAGTGAAATTAGTCAGTTGCAAAAGGACAAATATTGTATAAGACCACTATTATAAGAAATTGAGAAATAGTTTAAACTGAGAAGAAAACATTCTTTTGTGGTTATGAGAGGGGGGAGGGAGGCAAGGTGGGAGAGAGGTACTCACTAATTAGATAGTAGATAAGAAGTATTTTAGGTGAAGGGAAAGACAGCACACAATACAGGGGAGGTCAGCACAATTGGACTAAACCAAAAGCAAAGAAGTTTCCTGAATAAACCGAATGCTTCGAAGGCCAGCATAGCAGGGGTGGGGGTCTGGGGACCATGGTTCCAGGGGACATCTAAGTCAACTAGCATAATAAAATCTATTAGGAAAACATCCTGCATCCCACTTTGACGAGTGGCGTCTCGGGTCTTAAATGCTAGCAAGCAGCCATCTAAGATGCATCAATTGGTCTCAACCCACCTGGAGCAAAGGAGAATAAAGAACACCAAGGATACAAGGTGATTAGGAGCCCAAGAGATAGAAAGGGCCACATAAACCAGCAACTACATCATCCCAAGACCAGAAGAACTAGATGGTGCCCAGCTACAACTGATGACTGCCCTGACAGAGAAAACAACAGAGAACCCCTGAAGGAGCAGGAGACCAGTGGGATGCAGACCCCAAATTCTCATAAGACCAGACTTAATGGTCTGACTAAGACTGGAAGGACCCTGGTGGTCATGGCCCCCAGACCTTCTGTTGGCCCAGGACAGGAACCATTTCCAAAGCCAACTCTTTAGACATGGATTGGACTGGACAATGGGTTGGAGAGGGATGCTGGTGAGGAGTGAGCTTCTCGGATCAGGTGGATACTGGAGACTATGTTGGCATCTCCTGCCTGGAGGGGAGATGAGAGGGTAGAGGGGGTTAGAAGCTGGCGAAATGGACACGAAAAGAAAGAGTGGAGGGAGGGAGCAGGCTGTCTCATTAGGGGGAGAGAAGTTGGGAGTGTGTAGCAAGGTGCATATGGGTTTTTGTGTGAGAGGCTGACTTGATTTGTAAACTTTCACTTGAAGCACAATAAAAATTATTAAAAAAAAAAAAAAAGAGATATAGAGATTGACTATTTATCAGGTAGATTTTTCCAAAATGTTGAGTGTTTTTTTCTAGATTTTAGACCAGGAACTACACCTTCCTTGTTGTTTTCTCTGACATAGCTTACCTTATCTCTAGTACAAATATGCTTCTTGTTATCTACTTCACAGACACGGGCAAACTTAATAAAGCGCCTGTAATCAAAATTATTTTGGATTCCGAGATGATGGCAGTCCCTAAAAATATTCCAAAGATAGAGACATTAATTTTTGACAAGGAAACTGTACCTTAAATACTAAAATTAAATTTACACAAAGATTTCAGCACACTTTTCAACACAGTGCATACCTGGCAAAATAATCCCATTTGTCCACATCAATGCCATTTCTTTTATTAGCCACTATCTCATAGAGGAAGCTTTTCTCTTTAGGACGCCCTTTATATGTCCACTGGAAGACAAGGAAACCCACTAAAATTTTTAGGGTAGGAACCAAATTTATTCATAAGCAACGCACAGCAATTACATAGTGGGAAAAATATAAACAGATACTTGACTGGGAACATGAGATAAGTTAGAAGGTTCTACTCTTTCTTTTATCCACTTGATTCCTAAATTAGTAGAAACCTGAAAAAACCCGTTGCCATCGAATTGCTTCTGATTTATAGCGACCCTACAGGACAGAGTAGAGCTGCCCCACAGGGCTTCCAAGGAGCGGTTGGTGGATTCGAACTGCCAACCTTTTGGTTGGCAGCCACAGCTCTTAACCACTGCAACCACCAGGGCTCCAAATTAGTAGAAATGAGAAAGAAAGATCAAGGTATATGATATCCTACTAATACTAAACCTCCTTGTGCCACTGAAATGATTCTAACTCTATTACGCTTCCCACAATCGCTAAACTTCTATGTTTTCTTGGTTTAACAGTTGTTTTTTTTTTAATAAAGATCTAACTACGAAGTATTAAGGAGGTTCTTTAAATTATAATGCTTGAATTCACGCATCGAAAATAGTACTATCTTGAAGTAGCTATACGCCTAGAATAAATGATATGCATTGTTCCAAGTATCTCTGGAGGCCCATTTTTTTGAAATACGATTATTTGCTGCAAATTCCATCTCTTATCTTACACGACAAAAGTAGAGTTGTATATATTTGAGGGAAAAAAACCCCTAAGAATCTCAGGGGGAAATTATTTTCTAATTTCTGTTTTTAACTAAAAAAAATAAAAGACAAAAGATCGAAGAAGAAACAAAACAGATTTTCTTCTGAAGTAGTTCAACTTTTTTTCTAGGTCTTCATGGACCTAAATATTTTGAATATGCTAATTTTAATAGATAAATAAGATATATGCTTTTACATTTCTAAACAAAGTTATTTTAGGTTTCTATATAAAACACAGAATCCATGTTCATTAAATAATTTGGGATGGTAATTTTTAAAGAACTCAGGTAAGAAGACAAAAATAGTCTGTCTTTCATTTTTTACATTAAATAATAGAAACGTGAAACTTATATTTTATCATTTATTCCCTGTAAAATAGGCAAATGTGCAACACTGAAGGAGTCAGGGAAAGATTGGGTAAAAAGCATTAGTCAGTTCAAATTAAGTTGTACACAAACTTACCAAAGACTTTGTTGGGGATTCAAGTGGTCCTGTAATTTGTTCCTTGATAAAACAAATATCTTCTTCAGGGATGAGATTATACTGTTTCATGACTTCTCTGAGTCCGTTAGAATCAACTAGATGCTCAAACATCTTGACTGAGCCCTGTTCGTGCTGGTAAAAGTCAGCATGATATGTCTGTTATAGACTCTGGCCCATTAAAAAAAAGCCATTAGGGATCCATATTATCAGAATTACTTCAGCCCAGCTAATTCAGAGATAAGGTTCTACTGCACGTTAATGATCTGGTTTCCAACTACAGTCTTTCAGGTATTTTTTAAAAACCTGTCAAATTCGTCAATATTTTACTAGTCTACAAATCTTTTACAAATCATGTTCATTACTTCATAAATATATTTAATGCATTTGATGAGATACAATCATTTATAGTGCCTGGAAGAGTATTACCAGGTCATACAGGTAGAACTCCATTTTAATGAATAAAAACACCCCAAAAACCAAACCCGCTGCTGTCGAGTCCGACTCATAGTGGCCCCATAGGACAGAGTAGAACTGCCCCATCGGGTTTCCAAGGAGTGGCTGGTGGATTCAAACTGCTGACCTTTTGGTTAGCAGCCAAGCTCAGAGCCACTGCTCCACGAAATTCAGTTCTGCGGTATTAGAATATACGGATTTATAAGCTCTGTTAGCATTTCCATCCAGTGGTGAAAAGGGGTAATTGCAAACTTGCCAGTAAAAACAAATGTAAAAGTGTATCAAAGGCTCTGAAGTCAAGATCTGGGTTGGAATTTCAAATCAGCCTCAGTTTGCCTACCTGTCTCTCCTTACTAGTTCACAATCATTGTAAAGATCAAATGACCCCCTGGAGGCATCTGTCCTATCCCAGGTCTTAAACCAAAAGTGACTCCAGATGAAAATCAAAACCTTAGTGGTTCTATAACTATTTTTTAAATACTAAGTCAAAGACACAAATTGATTACAAAGAGGAATAACAGTAATTTTATAGGGGATGAATTTGGCAGACACTGACTTAACCAAATGACCAGCAGTAACATTAATTCAAACAGATTTTATGTGCTTCCTGGCATTATGGACTAAGAAGGACACAATATTGCTTCTGTGGCACTCCTGCAAAAAAATGCATAGCCTGACTCCATGACAAAACATCAAACTCAAACTGAGGGATAGTCTACAAAATAACTTGCCTATACTCTTCCAAAAACGGCAATGACATGACAGATGAAAACATGCTATATGATTCTATTTATATCAAGCCTAAGAACAGATGAAACAAATCAGTGCTTATAAAAATCAGAAAGGGACGGTGGGGTTGGGGGGGGAGAATAAAATTAACTGGGAAGGGGCACAAGTAAATCTTTCAGGAAAATAAAAATGTTCTCTATTCTGACTTGGGGAGTGCTTACACGGATGCATACATTTGGTAAAATTCACTGAACTATATACACTTAAGACGTAATTTATCGTACATGAATGATACCTTAAACAAATAAAGGGAGATGGAGAAAATAGTGGTTGACATGCAATAAACTTGAGATATACATTAATACCCTTTTCTACTCCAGGTTCCACAAATACAGTATGATAAAAACTAGGGGTGGGGGAGCCAACCTAATTTTATTTCAAAATTGATTTTTTTAAAAATCCAAAAATATGGGTCACTCACGTGCAAATGCCTAATTGTAAAATGGTTAATTTTATATGACGAAACTTGGTTGGTATTAGCCACTGTGTGATCATACCAAATGAGTTCAAACTAGAGTTGACCTTTCACGATTTTATTTTAGAGTAGTGTAGAAAGAGCATTAAATTGGCAGCCAAGAAACCTGTTTTTTTTAGTGCTGGATCTACCATTTAACAGTTTTGTCATTTTGGGTGCATCAATACACATCCAGGAGCTTCAAGTTTCCTTACTTATAGTAAGGGAGATAATGAGTCCTTCCTTACAGATTACTGTGAGGATCAAATGGGAAAAACAAAATAAAACAATATATTTATATCTATATGCACAACACTCACACCCTGAAAACTATAATAAGAAATATACTATAACACAACAGTGGAACCACACAGATAATTTAATAATGTGCCCAAATATCCTTTTTGTTGCATATTGAATATCTGAATATACATACCTTCCATTTTATCTCAGGGCGGGCAAGTGGAATAAATCTTCCATCAAACATGTGAGAAAATGGTCCATGACCTTAAAAACAAAAGCAGCCTTAGAGGAAAGAAAAATGTTTTGTAAATTGGTAAAAGCAGGATTCATTTTTCTCTCTTGAATATCCACAGAAATTAATAACCTATAGATACACCACAAAGGGGAACAATGTTTTCTTCCTGTTTTCTGAAACAAGAGAACAGGAAGCAGAGCCATATAGAAAAGAAAGCTCCCCATCGAGGGGCCTCAGAGCTTACATACATGTGATGAAAAGACAGTTTTGTGTAAATAAAATGAGCGTCAATGTTAAAGGAATGTTAACTTTTGGAATCTTCGAATTGAGTTATCTATGGATTGGAGCAGAAGTTTTAGAGCAACCCACCACTGGGGTGCAGAAAGAAAATATTAGAACTTCATTTTATTACTCTCAGCCTTTAAAAACATCTATTTTTATGCAAGTTTATTTGGAGCCCTGGTGGCACAGTGATTAAGAGCTCAGCTGCTAACCAACAGGTTAGCAGCTGGAATCTACCAAGTGCTCCTTGGAAACCCTATGGGGCAGTTCTCCTCTGTCCTGTAGGGTCACTATGAGTCAGAATTGACTCAATGGCAATGGGCTATGGGTTATACAAATTTACAATACACCTAATATGTTTTATAATAAATATACACGTATTGAGGGTGTAACTCAATTTTTTTATTGACGATATGGGCAACAGAAAGTGCTTGTAGAGATCACTGGTTTATCTTATTTATTCACAAATGATTTTAAAATTGTACAACACTTAATAATTTGAAACTTTGTTGGGGCACAACTTGGAACTCTCAGAACTTCCATGGAATTGAATTACTGGGCAGAGACAGACAGGGCCCTCTTTGTAGTTTCAGTCTGTGCATAAAGGCTCATTGCTGTAGTGCTTAGACCCCTGGGTGCTAGTGAAGGTTTCTAGATAATTCCCTCTCAACATGCCAAGAATCTGTTACATTTATTATCTAGAGGGTGGTGCTGGTTCTACTGAGGTCTCCTGGGGAAATGAGCTGTCCAGTGTGATTTACAAACTGAATACCATACCTAACCCCTTTAAGAATCTGGTTATTGAGACAGAGACACTGACCCCAACACTGACTCTTAGGCTCCGCTAATAGGTGGAAATGAACTACCAGGATAAGGATAAAAACTCCTGTGATTAAAGCTGTCAGGGACGGTTCCTTTTCTCTTTGTCAAAGGAAAGGGATGATATTCTTGTATTTGGATTCAAGTGGCCCAAATCTGTTAATCTTCTAAATCAGATTAGGTATTCCAGGTATAAAAAGAATGAATTTGATTCAACAAAGTAATTAAAGGAAAAATTTTATCCTTTAACAAGAAGGATAAAAGAAAAATCAAATTCACATCATCCTAAACATAGTGGTCAGAAAACTTCACTATTACAAAGTCTTTTCATATAACCTGTAGCAAAGATGATTAACATGGGAAGTTTACTGATGGACTTCAAGAAAATAAAATAGAAACGCTTTGGGTTTATGACACAAGAGAAAGATGTGGCAGTCTGTTTCTATAAAGATCTGCAGCCTTGGAAACCCTACGGGGAAGTTCTGCTCTGTCCTATAGGATCATTATGAGTCGGAATCGACTCAACAGCAATGGGTTTGGTTTTTGGGTTTATGAATCAATCAAGGAAGAAACAATGGCGCATTTATATTGATGTTAAAGAACTAAAACAGAACTTCCACGTTTCTCTTGGTTAGCTTGTTTTTTCTATTTCAAAGAGAGGTAATTTATGTTAGTTTTACGTAACAACTTTGGCTCTTTGTACAACTCACCAAGATCATGACAAAGCCCAGCAATCTCTACACAGAGCACATCTCGGTCACTTATCTGCAGCTCTGGCTGTTTGTCACGCAGTGCGCGAACTAGACATCCTGCTAGGTACCCTACCCTGCACAGCAAAAAGAAAAAACACAACAAAATCACTCTGCGTTTGAAAAATGAGTGACACTTCTGGCCTTCAAAAGCTTTAATATGTTTTCTCAAACATTCTAATGTATCTCTAGGGCAACTTTACAGAATACACAGTCTATTTCAGAACCGGGCAGGGACACACACAAAATTCCAATATCATTCTGGGGCTCCACAAAAGTAGCAACAATTTCTATCTTGTTTGTGATTTAATAGGCCTGGTTAGTGTTCAACAAATATTTATTGATGAATAAATGAACATTTAAGTATAGATACCTGTGTTCTGGGTAATTAAAAATGTTTCAAATCAGAAAGAGAACACACAATATAGGAGAGGTCAGCACAATTGAACTAAACCAAAAGCAAAGAAGTTTCCTGAATGAACCGAACGCTTTGAAAAAAATGTTTCAGAACAAACAACAAAGAACAAAGTAATGCACTGTAAGTACTTCATGAAAATCTGAAAAGCTCTCTAGTTCTTTCTTGCCCATGTTCTCCTGGTTTACATTTTATAAAGGAAAAGCAGACCAAAGTCTCAAATTAGTTGTATGTAAAAGAGCTGTTACGTTCTCTAACCTTGTGAATGCTTTTCTGACATATATTTCCTGATAGGTAAGGAAATGTTCTGGGTTCAAAGGGGGAATTCTGTACAAGACAAAAGAGGGACTATAGGAAAAATTTTACAAATCAAATTTATAGGATTGGTTGTATCAATAACCAACACTATCAGCTTTTAAACAATTTTTTGTTTTGAACTCATACACAAATCTTTCATACTACTGATCTTCAACAGGCACTTTTATTATCTTTCCAGGAAGGATCTGAGATGGCTTGTAAGAATACATAAAATAGATAAAATATAGCAAGGTATGTCAAAAGCCTCAATTTTCTCATCAATAAGAATATGACAGCCATTTTGTAAAGTTATTCTTTAAATGATAAAATGAGATGACTATTTCACGAGACAGAGGAGGTACTGTTATTATGTCCCCACCCCCATGCCCGTCTTACCCCACACTATGCTCAAATCGGTTGTGGGAAGCTCCTGGAAAAACATAGTAACTCCCTCCCAACTGTTTAATGTATCGAAGCCGCTGAAATTGAGGTGTGTCAATGATTCGGATGAGAAGAGGATGGAGCTCAATGTGGCCATGGATAGGATCATTAATAACCTAGAAAATTATGTTTAAATTAATATAAATAACAATACACAAGTCCACCTAAGATTTTTGTACAGCCATTCCTAACTATACTAAAAAGTCAAAGCTTCTTAGTTGATCAAGTAAGAGTAATACAGAAGCCCTCGTGGCACAGTGGTTAAAGTACTTGGTTGCTAACTGAAAGGTCGGCAGTTCAAACCCACCAGCTGCTCCATGGGAGAATGACATGGCAGTCTGCTTCTGTAAAGATTTACAGCCTTGGAAACCCTAAGGGCACCACTAGGAAAGTGAAAAGACGACCACAGATGGGAGAAAATATTTGCATATCATACACACCTACTCCTCACTTATCGACTATCTTGTGCAATAGTAGTGAAAAATCTAGTATCTGACTATTTTGCACATTAATGTCATACATTTGGCAGTAACGAATGTCGAGGTATGAAGTGACAGTAACACTGGCTGTGTTGTTTAAGGTTATGTGTCAACTTGGCTGGGTGATGATTCAGGGGTTTGACAGTTATACAATGATGTAATCTGGCAGCTATGTAATGATGCAGTCATCCTCCATTTTGTGACCTGATGTGGTCATCATCCATTTTTGTATAACACGATTTTGCATATCAGCCTGGTCTTTGGGACCTAACAATGTCCATAAGTGAGGAGTGGGTGTATCTGATAAGGGACTTATATACAGAATACATGAATAACTCAATAACAGACAATTGATTTAAAAACGGGCAAAGATTTGAACAGCCATTTCTTCAAAGAAGACATATACACGAATAGCCAAGAAGCACATGAAAGGATGTTCAACATCATTAGTAATCAGGGAGCTATAAATCAACCACAATGAGATACTATTTCACATCCTCTAGGATGGCTATAATCAAAAAGATGAACAATAACAAGTGTTTGTGAGGACATGGAGAAACTGGAATTCTTATATACTGCTGATGGGATTGTTGCTGCTGCTTTGGAAAAGTCTGGCAGTTCCTCAAAAAGTTAAACGTTGAGTTGCCACATGATCCAGCAATTACACTCCTAGTTATATACATAAGACAGCTGAAAACATTTATGTCCACACAAAAACTCAGACACAAATGTTCACAGCAGCATGATTTTTAATAACCAAAAAGTGGAAACAACCCAAATGTCTGTCAACAGATGAGTGAATAAACAAAGTATGATATATCCACATAACGGAATATTATTCAGCCGTAAAAAGAAATGAAAGACTGATACATGCTACAGCATATATGAACCTTAAAAACATTATGCTAACTGAAAAGAGTCAGTCACAAAAGACCTTCTACTATGATTCCATTTGTAGGAAATGTCCAGAATAGGCAAATCTATAGTGAAAGAAAGTATTGTTACTTAGGACTGGAGGGGGAAGGGGTAAAGGAATGAGGAGTGACCACTAATGGATAAGTGGTTCTTTTTGGAATGACGAAAATGTTCTAAAATTAGATTGTGGTGATGGCTGCACAGTCTTGTGAATTTTCTAAGAACGTTAACATGTGTATTTTAAATGAGTGAATTGTATAGGATATAAATTACATCTCAGCAAAACTGTGTAAAAAGAATAAAAAGTGGATACCAAATTAGGGTGGGAATCATTAAGAGCTATATTTAAGTAGAGAACTAGGTCAATTCTACGTTTAAGTGTACTGCTGATAAAGCTACATCATATAAAGTATTGATTTCACTACTAAACAGTGACTCACTGATTACAGTAGATGATACCTGTCATGGATTGAATTATGTCCTCCCAAAAATGCGTGTATCAACTTGGTTAGGCCATGATTCCCAGGATTGTATGGCTGTCGTCTATTTTGTGATTGTAATTTTATGTTGAGAGGATTAGGGTGAGATTGTAATGCCACCCTCACTCAGGTCACCTCCCCGATCCAAGGTAAAGGGAGTTTCCCTGGGGTCTGGCCTGCACCACCTTTTATCTCTCAAGAGAGAAAAGGAAAGGGAAGCAAGCAGAGAGTTAGGGACCTCATACCACCAAGAATGCAGTACCAGGAGCAGAGCGCGTCCTTTGGAACTGGGGTCCCTGCGCCTGAAAAGTTCCTCGACCAGGGGAAGATTGAAGACAAGGACCTTCCTCCAGAACCGACAGAAAGAGAAAGCGTTCCCCTGGAGCCGACTTCCTGAATTTGGACTTGTAACCTACTAGATTGTGAGAAAATAATTTCTCTTTGTTAAAGCCATCCACTTGTGGTATTTCTGTTATGCCAGTACTAGGTAACTAAGACAATACCTTGAAAATACATTTTCAAATATATTTTTTGAAAATATATTTTCAACAACTGTAATTTATAATTTATAAATGAGGTTAATGATTTTGTTTTTAATAAAAAAAAAAGGGGGGGCGACAAATGAAACTACTGACTGCCCCTTGAATATTACTTCAAAAATAGCTTTGTTGCAAACTGGTAATTATGAAAATGTGACCTCAGAGATTACCCGAGATGGTCTCACCTAATGGAGAAAACCCACCTTACCTAACCCCTACCTGAGATACCCTATGCAGCTGCTATTGAGGAAGGACAAAATAGAACACAGAAGTTTTTTTCCAACTACTGATAAAATGTTTACCTATCAATTTTAATACATGACCATTCTATTTATATTTTCATTAAAAAGAATGAAGTATTTTATATATTAGAAAACTTTTCCAGAAAGGCCTGGAATTTGATTATTCTTCAAATAAAATACTTGCTATAGGAATCACTAACTTGTCTATAAAAGAAAATTATTACAGAGTTGCACCAAACACATCCACTGAATTTCTCAAACATGACTTACAATGGAAAATAAACATACTAACTTGCAAAAGGAAACTGAAAGATGTGTTCTAGTTGGGATGTGAAAGAACTCAAATATTGTACATTAAATTAAAAAACAAACAAAAAAACCAACCCTAATGACGCTCTGTTCATTCAAAAGGGTGGAAAAGGAGAATGGGGTATCCTACACCTTCTTCCAGCTGGAGCCCCGGTGGCACAGAAGTGAAGAGATTGGCTGCTAACCAAAAGGTCAGCAGTTTAAATCCACCAGCCACTCCTTGGGAGCCCTATAGAGCAGTTTTATTCTGTCCTATAGGGTCGCGATGAGTCGGAATAGACTTGACAGCAACGGGTCTGAAACTAAGTTTTCTTAACCTAGAGACGTCAGAAGAGTGATCAGTAAGGTGTATTTCCTATTGCCAAACCAGTTGCCATCGAGTCAATTTCAACTCATACTGACCTCATGAGTGTCAGAGTAGAACTGTGCTCCAGTGGGTTTTCAGTGGCTAATTTTTCAGAAGTAGATCAGTAAGCTTTTCTTCTGAGGTACCTCTGGGTGGACTCGAACCTTCAACCATTTGGTTAGCAACTGAGCATGTTAACCATTTGTACGACCCAGGGATACAACATTTCCTGTTACCAACCAACAAGGAAACAGTCTTTTGAGTGTAGTATTAAACTTATCCTGAAGAGCTTCTGAAAAAGTCACATTCCTGGAGTGACACTCTAAATTTCCAGAATCAGAATTTTTGGGGCAGGGGCTCTGAAGTTTGATGGTTTTTGATGTCTGAAAGGAAGGGGAGGGATAAACAATTATTGAGAGATTACATTTTAGGGATATACTCACTACGTGAACTAGTATTTGACAAAAAAATTTACCAAAACTGACAAGAAAATTTAGTACAACTTTCAAAGTTATTCTATAACTGAGGGGCAACTAGGGCTATGCGTGTCAATGTGGATGATTCTCAAAAGCAATGTTAAATGAAGAAAGTGTTAGATTACTTATAGTATAATACCATTTATACAAAGTTTAAAAAAAGATGTAAAATGTAATTATACATTGTTTATGGATACACATATATACATAGTAATGTACATAAATATGTAATATGCTGAGCAAATAATCCAAGAAGCTGCACTATATGAAAAAGAACACAGAATCAGGACTGCAGGAAGACTCATTAACAACCTGTGATATACAGATGACACAACGTTGCTTCCTGAAAGCACAGGACTCGAGGCACTTACTGATGAAAAGCAAAGACTACACCCTTCAGTATATATTAAACTCCAACAAAAAGAAAACAAAAATCCTCACAACAGGACCAATAAATATCATGACACATGCAGAAAATAACTGAAGTTGTCTAGGATTTCATTTTACTCGGATCCATAATCAGTGCCCACAGAAGCAGCAGTCAAGAAATCAAACGATGTATTGCACTGGGCAAACCCACTACAAAAGACCTCTTCAAAGTATCAGAAAACAAATATGTAAATTTGAGGACTAAGGTGCACCTGACCCAAGCCATGGTATTTTCAATCATCACATATGCATGCAAAAGCTAGAGAATGAATAGGGAAGACTGAAGAAGAATAGATGCATTTGAATTATTGTGCTGGTGAAGAATATAGTATATACCATGGACTGCCAGGAGAATGAAGAAATCTGTTTTGGAACAAGTACAGCCAGAATGCTCCTTAGAAGCAAGGATGGTAAGACTCCATCTGGTGTACTTTGGATATGTTATCAGGAGGGACTAGTCTCTGGAAAAGGACGTCATGCTTGATAAGGAAGAGGGTCAACGAAAAAGACGACCCTCAACAAGATGGAGAGACAACAAGATTGGCTGCAACAAGGGGCTCAAGCATAACAATGATTGTAAGGATGGCGTAGGACTTGGCCGTGTTTCGTTCTGTTGTACATAGACTTGCTATGAGTCAGAGCTGACTCGACGCCCCCTAATAACAACAACAAAAGTATAAAAATATTCACTGAAATGATAAACACCAAATTCAGGATGATGCTTACTTCTGGGGAGGGAAAAATGAAAATAGGAAACAGTATAGGGGTATAAACGAGGCCCTCAATTGTTTTTAATAGTTTGTTCTAAAAATAATAGTCTGAAGCAGATAAAGCAAAATACTAAGATTTTAACAAGCTGAGCGGTGGTCTATTTGTACTTTTCTGTATGCTTAAAATATTTTAGTTTTTTTCTGATTTATATACTCTGTGCTCATTTTAGGAAATGTTTAGAAAAGTATAAAGATCCCCAATTACCCACAATCCTATAACCCAGAAGTAGATTTCATTCTTTTTAAAATGAATTTTACATGATTGGGTTATATTACTTTATGTAAAAAAAACATATATACCTTCACTGTATCAACTTGAGTTTGACTCAGTCTTTGAATATGATGAAGCAGCTTCTCTCTCTCTTTCGAGGAACTACAATTAAAACAGGATAAGCAAATCTGTCATTATTTACTTAATAATCCCTGAAGTATATAATCGCATATAATCAACCCTAGATTATCTGTACTAATAGAAGGGAAGTCAGGTGGAAGGAACAATTAGTAATTTGAACATATTCATCCTGGAAGATTTTCCTCTTCAGCAACTATGACGTGAGATGCCTCTGTTGAATCAATGTAGGCCTCCCCCAGGGTTCTGTCCTTGACCTTCTTCTCACTTGGTAAACTCAGGACTTTGACATCTCCTACCTGTAGGTGAAGCCCAGGTCTATGTTCTCTAACCCACTCTTTCCCAGCCCCAGTTTCACACTTCCATCTCTGCTGAATGTTCAATTTACACATCAAACTTTTTTTAACCAAACTGAAGTCAACATCTACCTTCCTGACCTGAATTTGCATGGCACATGAAAGTGAAAGCTCAACACTGCACTCTGAATTAGGGCATGGTAATAATAAAAGAGGACTTTGGAATCAGAAGCAGCTCAGATCTGCACATGGAATTGGTGTGCCCTGGTTCATTGATGTTCTCATCTATAACAGAGGGATAGGATTATCTACCTTACAGGGCTGGACACAGATTAAACGAGAATGTACGAATCATATGCACTTATTTAGCACAGAACTCTTAGCGATTCCTCAATTAACCATAACCATCTTTTAATTTAGCCTAATAGTAAGACCACCTTACAATATTTGACATGACTATAAAGCTTTATGAAGAAGAGTAAAAGTCATTTAACAACTATTTAATAAATGCTTTCTATTTTCCAGATAGTGTGTTCAGCACTGGGGTTACAATAAAGACTAAGTTTCTACCTTTAAGACCCACCAAACACCTGGTTTTTTTTTTTTTTGCAAAGGCTATGGCTTTAAATAAAGACTTAAAATAGGCATAGGTTGGAATATTAGGAAAAGTAGTATTTTGCTACAGTAATATGATTTCCTGTATTTCAACATTTCTAAGATCTAATGCTTCTCCTTTCCCAGAAAAGCCTTTATAAATCAACAAATCAAACCAAAGCAAACCCACTGCTGTCGAGTCAATTCTGAACCATAGAGACCCTATAGGACTGAGTAGAACTGCCCCATGGAGCTTCCAAGGAGCGCCTGGCAGATTTGAACTGCCAACCTCTTGGTTAGCAGCTGTAGCACTTAACCACTATGCCACCAGGGTTTCCTATAAATCAACAGTTGATCATAAAATTGAGTAAATATAAGAAGTGCTTGTCTAAGCTGGTTTCCTCTAGAAAGCAGAGCCCACAAGAGCTTTCATACAGATAATACATTTTGGGAAATGAACGCTGGGAATGGAGTGGGAGAATAGGAGGGGTGAAACAGGGAAGGTGGGGAAAAGAGCACCAGGATACGTTAGCAAGTTGGCTGCACTGGTACCACTATGAGTAAGGGGGGCTGACCCTACTCTGTTTCCCCAAGACTATCTCATAGAATGTTCTGCAGTGATGGAAATGTTCTATATCTGTGCAACACTGTTGCCACAAGTAGCTATTGAACACTTGAAAGATAGCTAGACTGTAACTGAGGAACTGAATTTTCAATTTAATTTTAATTAATTTAAATACCCACATGTAGCTAGTGGCTACCATATAGGATGGCACAGCTCTAACAAGCTGTGTCAAATCCACCTAAGAGGTAGAAGGTGGGCAGAAGAGGTGTGCCATATAGGGTTTCTTGTGGAATTTTGTCTATTTTATTCACGTATGTGTCCCAAATTCCTGGAAGAATTCCTAGCACATGGTGGGCCCTCCATAAATATTTGTTGAATTAATTCAATAGTATTTGGTCCACAAAGAAGAATATGGTTATCTTTAAAAGAAAGACTCTAGTAAGATAAATCCCATTTCGTTCAAACAGTAAGCAACTACTTACGCACAAGAAATAAGTATTAAAGGTGAGGTCTGAGGGGAGTTGAGGGGGCTGGAAAGCTATAGTACTAGGGAGAGGGGGAACGTGGTTGTGAAAGAGCCAAGATCAGGTCCCTGAAGATTCAGATCCAAAGGATGTTTATTAAAAGTCAGTTAAATGTCCTAGGGTGATCTTTTTTAACAATCTACTTCCACTATCAATTCCTAAGCAACAGTGCATGAAATAATTCCATGCATGTAATCCTTTGTTTTGATTCCTTGGTTACTGTGAACACATTTAGCCAAGTGAAATTACCAAAAGAAAAGGCCCATATTTCATCACTGTTGCTAATTCCCTAATGAAAACAAAAACTCCATTTTAAGGAATAATTTAACCAATGGATCCTCAACTGAGATCTTTAAAGTGGCTCCCACTCTAATCTACAATTCCCAGCCTTCCATAGGGAAATCTTCCTATGTGTATAATTTATTAAGGGTTTACCATGCTCTAAGCACTTTACATACACTGCCTCATTATTATTCTCCATTTCAGAGGTACAGAAATGGGAAGGTTAAATAACTTGTCCCAGATCATCAACAACAATGTGGCAAAGTCGTTTGTAGAGTGTCTTTAAAACACTTCCAGTCTTTAGCCAGGCTGAAGAAAATCTAAAGATGTTCAATATAGGGTCATAGCCTTGATATTTCTTGCCAACATTTCTTTTTCCCTATCCATTCTTGTTGGAAACCCTGGTGGCGTAGTGGTTAAGAGGTCAGCTGCTAACCAAAAGGCCATCGGTTCAAATCCACCAGGCACTCCTTGGAAATCCTAGAGGGCAATTCTGTCTTATACGGTCTGTATGAGTCTTGAATTGACCCGAAGGCAATGAGATTTTTTTTGGTTATCCGTTCTTGTAAATTTTCCAATGTGTATATAATTCAATTATTTTGAAATTGAGAGTAAAAAGTTGGTCATTAGAAATTTCATGAAGCCTTGTTGGCAAAATTCTTTAAAATACAAATCAAAGGTAATTTTAAACATAGGATTTCCAGGCAGCAAAAACAGTAACAAAATACTGTGTTAACCAGAAGGCAGGGGGATTCTATTTTAAAACACTTCATAGATTTAAAATGAGGACAATTAATATCAGGGATCTTGGGCTTCGTCCCTCAAAGGTGAATAAAATGATCCTAAGTGTGTTCGGCTATAATGTGAATTTTATCATTCTTACCTAACTCCAAGATTTTCAAGAAGAGACTCATCAAGAAACGGCAGTAGTGAACCCGTGATTTTATTTTCTGTGAAAGACAGAAAAAAAGATGAATGAATTCAATATTTACAACATGTCCTTTTCAAGTTCTTCCACTTTGATCCACTAGAATTTACCTGATCAGACCAACATTTTTTTTACAGGCAATGGGCTGTTCCAAGTACTCCTTTTTTGCAATGGTATTTATGAAGCATAATTTTAACTAGATAACTACACCAAAAGAGACAAAAATTTTTTTATTGTGCTTTAAGTGAAAGTTTACAAATCAAGTCAGTCTCTCATACAAAAATTTATAAACACTTTGCTATATACTCCTAGTTGCTCTCCCCTAATGAGACAGCACACTCCTTCTGTATTTCCTCCTCTATTTCCATGTCCATTCAGCCAGCTCCTGACCCCTCTGCCCTCTCATCTCCCCTCCAGACAGGTACCACATAGTCTCATGTGTCTACTTGATCCAAGAAGCTCACTCTTCACCAGTATCATTTTCTATCCCATAGTCCAGTCCAATCCCAGTCTGAAGAGTTGACTTTGGGAATGGTTCCTGTCTTGGGCTAACAGAAGGTCTGGGGACCATGACCTCCGGGCTCCTTCTAGTCTCAGTCAGACCTTTAAGTCTGGTCAAAAGAGACAATTTTTGATAAATTAGGTAAAAATTTAAAAAATTATTTGCGTAAGTTATTTGCAAAAAGTCCCGCTACAAAAAAACAAAAACAAACAGTGAGGGGGCACTAGGTTTCTGTTAACAGTGATGGAATAATTTGGAAATGGACAGTGCTAATGGCTGTACAACATGATGAACATGGTCAATGTCACTAAATTGTGCATTTAAAAAATGTCGAATTCACAAATGCTTTGTTGTATACATTTTTACCACAATTAAAAAAAAAAAAAAACAGCTAAAGGGGAAAAAAAAAAGGTAGAGTGAAACCCTATTACCTGTGGAGTTTTGTCATGTCAGCAGCTTCCTTTTAAAACAGTATGGGTGTGGGGGTAGGGAAGGAAATTTAGGTCTATTGTTCTCAGAATTCTCAGGTCAAAGCCACAGCCTGAAGATTGCCTGAAGTGTTGATTTCTTTCTAAAAAGCTCGGTGAAAAGCACGCAGTACTCTGTTGTTCTGAAAATCTTAAAAATATATTTTTTTTCCTTTTTCCTTCCATGTAGTTAACTCTAGTCCTCCCTGACCTCAGAATTCAAAACTCTGGACTGTTTATAAACCAAAATCTTCCTAGAGATAACCAGTTCTCTGAAAAGGAAAAAATGTTTAAATGAAAATGGCTTGTTTTGTATTTTTTATCATAAAAAATAATTATTCGATATAAAGTATAAAATATTAAGTTACTTAAATTCTTCCTATAACCACTGTTAACATTTTTGATTAAAACATTGAAAACATTTATTTATGCAATTATGTAATTCTACATAAATGAGATTAAGTTGTCTTCTAACCTCTTCAACTTATCTAGTATTGCTATAACAGAAATACCATTAATGGGTGGCTTTAACAAACCAAAATTTATTTTCTCTCAGTTTAGGAGGCTAGAAGTCCAAATTCAGGGTGCCAGCTCTAAGGGAAGGCTTTCTCACTCTCTTGGCTCTGGAGGATGGTCCCTGTCTCTTTGAGCTTTTGCTCCTGGGCTATCTTCATGTGGCTTGGTATCTCTCTTCCCCCATTTCTGTTTAATCTCTTATATATCCCGAAAAAGGTTGACTCAAGACACACCCTACACTAACCCTGCCTCATTAATATGACAAAGACAACACATTCCCAAATGGGATTATAACCACAGACATAGAGGTTAGGATTTACAACACATATTTTTAGGGGACAAAATTCAAACCATAACATTCTACCCTTTGGCCCTGTCTTAGTTATCTAGTGTGCTGCTATAACAAAAATACCACAAGTGGATGACTTTAACAAACAGAAATTTATTCTCTCACAGTCTAGGAGACTAGGAGTCCAAATTCAAGGCAACAGCTCCAGGGGAAGGCTTTCTCTATCAGCTCTGGACGAAGGTCCTTGTCATCAGTCTTCCCCTGGTCTAGGAGCTTCTCAGTGCAGGGACCCTGGGTCCAAAGATGCCCTCTGCTCCAGCTCTTCTTTCTTGGTGGTAGGAGGTCCCTCTCCTCTCTGCTCAATTCTCTATTTTATAGCTCAAAAGAGATTGACTCAAGATACAACCTAATCCTGTAGATTGAGTCCTGCCTCATTAGCATAACTACCTCTAATCCTGCCTCATTAACATCATAGAGGTTAGAATTTACAACACATAGGATAATCGCATCAGATCACAAAATGGTGGAGAACCACACAATACTGGGAATCATGGCCTAGCCAAGTTGATACACACTTTTGGGGAACACAATCTAATCCATAACATTTTACCCTTTTGCCCCCCCAAATTCATGCCTTTGCCAAATGTAAAACACTTTCAGCCCATTGTATCATCCCAAAACTTAAATCAACTCCAAGTCCAAATTCCATCCTGGGGCAAAATTCCTCTTAATCTGTGAAATCTACAGTACAAATTACCTGCTTCCAAAGTACAATGGCAGAACAGGCACAAGGTAGACATTTCCAAATGGGAGAAATTAGAGGGAAAAAAAAGAATAACAGGCACCAAACAAGTCAAAAACCCAGGAGAACACACTACATTAGCTCTCAAGCCTTGAAAATAATTGTCTGTTCTCTGAGACCATTTAGGCAGTAGCCCTGCCCTCCAGACTCTGGGTGTTCCACACTCTTTGGATTCTGGGTAGAGGCCCCTCAGCCCTGGGCTTCAGCTCAGCCTTCTAGGCCCACTGGGATGGCAACTTGACTCTTTTGGATTTGGGCGGCCCAATTCTCCTAGTCCATCTGAGTGGTGACCCCACCTCCTCAGCCCTGACAGGTCCCGTTCTTCTGCCCCTTGGATGTGGCAGCCCTGTCCCCTCAGCTGTGGGCAGCAGATCTGGCCCCATCACCCTGACACACATGAATGACAGCCCCACACTCCAGAGCTGAGTTGAAGATCTGACTCTTTGAAACCTCAGAGGTCGTGGCCCCAGCCTTTGAGACTGAGGCAGCTCTGCTTCCCATGCTCTTTGTCTCTTCAGTTTCTGCTTCCTGTTTCCTTGGCCTCTCCGCCTGAAGGTGCTCAGCTCTCTTGTTCTGTGGTTCAGCAAACCTAGCTCTGGCGATAAGTGCCTAGAGGTACCCTACTCTGCAAACAAACCTCCTGCCCAAAAGCACTCAGCTCTCTCACTCCATGGATCCGCTCCTGTACCATCTGATGCCAGTTTTGCTGTCACCATTTATCTGCTCCTGCTTCCCACCATCTGCACTGTCTCCAGCGTTGCAGATCTCTTCACTTCCTTCGGAGCCAGTATTGCCTTTGATGTCCATAATTCCACCAACAGTCTCTTCAAGGCAATCTAGGCTTTTACTATTTGGCACTTACTGGGAATTCCCATACAATACTGGGAATCATGGCCTAGCCAAGTTTATACACATTTTGGGGGGACACAATTCAATATATAACAGCCCCCCAAAATTCATGTCTTAGCCACATGCGAAACACATTCACCCCTTCACATCAATGCAAAAGTCTTAAATAAATTTCAAATCCAAAATCTCATCTTCTGAATTAATCCTTCTTTGTCCGTGAACCTGTGAAATCTAGATTACAAGTTATGTTTCCAAAGTACAATGGGGGTTCAGGCACAAGGTAGACATTTCTATTACAAATGGGAGAAATTAGGGGGAAAGATGGGATAGTAGGCACCAGACAAGTCCCAAACCCAGCAAAAGAATTTACATTAGCTCTCAAGCCTTGAAAATAATCCTATCTTCTGTGAGACCATCTAGGCAACGGCCCTGGCCTGAGGCTCTGTGTATTAACCATGCTCTCTGGGTTCTGGGTAGAGGCCCCTCGGCCCTGGTCTTCAGCTCTGCCTTCTAGGCCCACTGGGATTGCAACTCTGCTCCCTCACAACTGGACCAATAAGCAACATCATGATAAATGCAGAAAAAACTGACGTTGTCAAGGATTTCATTTGGAAACAGCAGTCAGGAAATCAAAGGATGCATTGTACTGGGCAAATCTGCTGCAATAGACCTCTGAAGTGTTAAAAAGCAAAGACTAAGGTGCATCTAACCCAAGCTATCCTATTTTCAATACCTCATATGCATGCGAAAGCTGGACAATGAATAAGGAAGACCAGAGAAGAATTGAAGCCTTTGAATTGCAATGTTGGGGAAGAACGCTGAATATACCATGGACTACCAAAAGAACAAAGAAATCTGTCTTGGAAGAAGTACAACTAAGAATGCTCCTTAGAAGCAAGGATAGCAAGACTACGTCTCATATACTTTGGATGTTATCTATCAGGAAGGATCAGTCCCCGGAGAAGGACATCATGCTTAACTGTTAGCCTACCAGGGCTCCTTCAATAAATGTTAGCCTTCACTATTATATATTATTAGTAGTATATTTAGGTTATTTCTAATTTTCTGTTTTTTTTTTTTTTATAACCTATGGTTACAAGAATCACTTGAATACATTCTTTGAATACCAGTTCAATTACATCTGTAAATTCCTATAAATGAAATTCTTTTAAAGTCAAAAGGTATTACCAAAAAAAAAAAAAAAAAGGTATGGCCAAACTGTCCATTAATATGGCTGAGCTGATTGCGATTTCCATAAACTTTATTGAACATTTCCCCTATTATCAACATTTTAAATCTTTTCCTGTCTAAAGCAAAAATTGGTATTTCTTTGCTTGCTGTTGAAAGTAAACATCTTTTCCTGTGTTTACTGGCTGGTTGTCAACAGTCCGTTATTTTGCCCATTTTTCTATTTTATTTTTCCCCCTTTGCTCTTATATGATTTTCTAATTTGGTTATGTTCTCCAGTGGTTTCTGATGAGAGCATATGTTCAGGTATAACTGGCATGAGTCCTGAAGTCCAAAGACCTAAGCTTAAAATCCAGCTGCTTTTTCCTAGCTGTGTGACTTTTGGCAAGTTACTTAATATCTTTAGACCTCAAATACTTCATCTATAAAAATCGTGGGTTATGGCATTTACATTTCAGGAATATTGTAAGATTGTAGTCCACAATGAAACATGGAACCAGCACCTTGTACTTGAATTTTACCCACTGAAGGCACGTAGTGTCTTCTGCTGCACTAGAATACATGTTTGAGAGAACGTAGATCGATCTGGAGGCTGCTGAATTAATCTACAGAGCACAAATGAAACAGAGATTCAACAACATAGCCAGTCATATTCTGGAGACAAAATTGAAAGGTACTCCTGTCCCGTGCTTGCTACTCAAAGAAAAATTCCATCCCTGCCTTGGAGGTAAACGAAACGAAAGGGGGAAGCTAAAAAAGAGAATTGCAATTTCCCCGCACCCATTCAAGCTATCTTTAGGTCCTGAAACACTGAAGTTCCTCCCACCTCTGTCCTCAAAAAAAAAAAAACAACCTCAGCAAAATGGGCACCACCCTACCATTGCAAAAGTTAACTTGATCTGCAAATCACAACCACTAAAGAACCACCTTCCTATTGAGCGCCTCAGAGAATAAATTGGGAGCTAAGTTTCACATTCCAACACAGAAAGTTGAGTAGATTTCAAGTGGATGGATACTGAACACGATGAGACAGTAAAGGCACTTACATAGGCTACTTCAGAAATCTGGTGTGAGCAAGGGCTCACTGAGTCCATACTGCCCCCATGTGATTGTGACCAAGGTGTGGGCTGCTGGGGTTCAGTGGTCAGCTGTACAACCCCAGTGTTCAGAATGAGCAAGGGAAACTGCATTCGAAGAGCAAAATATTACCAAACTCTGCTGACCCAGTCAACAAACACTTGCTTAGAGCCCTACTGGAATGCTATGTTAATTCAGAGATGAACAAGCTCCCTCCCCTTCGGGACAACTAGGAGTTAAATGACGGGAAATAGAAACTTAAAAGCCTCAGAACATACTCTAATGTGGCAAGCATGCAAGGATCTGCGGTAACACAGAGCCTGAATGACAGCAACCCTCCAATCAAGTTCTCTCACTTCAAAAAGGACTCGAGTATCATCCACCTGGCACTAGGGTAGCAAGTTCCTGAAGAAACCCATCAAAGTAAGACCAAAATCTGCCACTGCCCCTCCAACCTCAAGTGGCCCCCTTTTCTCCTGGGCGCCCTCCGGCCAAGGTCCACCCCTTCTGAGTGCCTTCCGGGGGGAGTCTTCCTTCCCCGGCTCAGGTTGCCTCCTCCCGAAGGCTCTCTGCCTCCTGCCTCTATTCCCCACCTCAGGTCTCCCCCTCTGGGCGCCTCCCGCGTCCAGCTTCCCTTCTCCGCTTTAGGTCGTCCTCCTTGGGGCCCCTTGCCCCCTACCTCAGGGCGCACTCTCCTCAGCCCCAGCTGGTTCCCGCCTCGGATCGGCGTCCCTGGGCCCCCCCACCCCGGCCCCTCTAGCCCCGTTACCTCGGAAACGTGTCTGCAGCAGAGGGTCACTACCGATGCCACTGCGCCTTAGAAAGGCGCACACCTGCTCAGGGCCCCAGGTCTTGGGGTCGGGGTGGAGTTCGCGCTCCGGGGATTCTGGCGCCGCTGCAGTCTGGGTGTTCTGCGGGCTTCTCGGGCTCCCATCGCGTCGGGGCCGCTTGCAGGGCTGCTCCGGCTCAGCGCTCTGCATGGCTGCACCCAGCGCCCGGCGTAGCCGAGTCAAGGATCTGCGGCGCCGGCCCGCGCGCAGACGCACTGGCTACCCCGCTCTGGAGGCGAGTCCGCTCAGCCTTGCCGGCCAACAGGCCTCCCGCGCAGGCGCACTGACAGCCCAGCCCTGGGCCAAAGCAGTCCAGCAACTGCAAACAAATGGCCACCTGCTCAGGCGCAGCGTCAATCCCGTCGTCCTCGCTTAGGCTGAGGAGTTTACGTTAAGGGGCGGGGCTGGAAGTGTATCTAAGGCCCGGGCTCTGGTCGGTGCTAATGGCAGGGGCGGGGAAAGGGCGTGCCCTGGTGGACATCTGGCCACACTCTGGAATGGCTGCTCTTCTGGCGATCTGAAGGTAGCTCTCCTCCAAATGACTATCCCAGGCGTCCCCTTGGCTGGATTTCAGATGCCCCCATAGGTCAGAACTGACTCGACGCCAACTGTTTTGTTGTTGTTTTTTAAACTTAAATATAAAAGGCCATCACACTGTCAGCACCTTTCCAATGAAGAGGGAAAAATGGGCAAGGGGCTGAAGTGGAAGACCCTAATCTTGCACTTCAATATTGGGGATGCCTGTCTATCCATGAACACTTCCTTCAGGGTTCCCTAAAGAGGTGGGCTTTAAACTTCTACCCTCCAAATGGAGACACATCTTTGGAAAGACCCCTTCAACTCCTCTTTCCACCCCAACGCCCTGCTCAGAGGAAGGGAAGGGGTCAATCTGATTTCTCAAAATTTACCTTCAAAGACTTTTACTATCCAATAGTATCAATGTGTGAAAATGGCAGGCATCTCCTTCTCACTTCAGCCCCTTTGGGGCAGGGCCCAAGCTTTCCTATAAATCCTGGTCCATGCAATTGACTGAATTAAAGGACTACTACTAATAAGTGCTACAGCTGCTAACCAAAAGGTCGGCAGTTCGAATCCACCAGGCGCTCCTTGGAAACTCTACTGGGCAGTTCTATTCTGTCCTGTAGGGTCGCTATGAGTAGGAATCAACTCGACGGCAGTGGGTGGTGGATGGTACTAATACCACTACTACCAATAATAATAAAGACGGTACACCTTTCTACCATTCCCATCCAGGGGATGAAGGATGAATGAGGCGCATTAGTTTATCATCAAGCAGTATGAACTAATAATTGAGTGGGAACTAAAATACTCTTAACAAACACTTAGAGCTTTACTGTGTGCCAGGCACTGTTCTAAGGACTTCACAAATAATTCATTTACTTACCACAATAACCTTATGTTGTAGGAACTGAGGCACAGTGAGATAAGTGATTTGCCCAAGATCACACAGCTAGCAAGTGATGAAGCCTGGGTTCAAACCCAGGCATTCTAGCCTGGCTCCCAAGTCCATGGTCTTAGTAACTTGTCCACCATTGTTTGTTAATAGGTTTTTGATACAAAATTATTTTATACTGCTGTTGTTGTTAGGAGTCCTGGTGGCCCGGTGGTTAAGAGCTTGGCTGCTCACCAGAAGGTGGGTAGTTCCAACCCACCAGCTGATCCTTGGAAACCCTATGCTACAGTTCTACTCTGTCCTATAGGGTCATTATGAATCAGAATTGACTCAACAGCAAGGGGTTTGGTGTTTTTGGTTCTTGTCAGCTGTCCTCAAGTCGGTCCCTGACTCATGGTGACCCGTGCACAACGGAACGAAACGCTGCCTGGTCCTGCACTACCTCCATGATCTGATGTGGATTGGATTGTTGTCATCCATAGGGTTTTCACTGGCTGATTTTTGGAAGTAGATCGCCAGGCCTTTCTTCCTAGTTTGTCTTAGTCTGGCTGTTCCGCTGAAACCTGGGCGGCATACTAGCAAGAATTCACTGACAGAAGTGTGGTGGCTGAGCACAAGATGCATTAGCCAGCTATTGAGCCCTTGTGGGGAGTATACCAAATTCCCAAACCACGGGCGCCAAGTTGATTCTGACTCATAGTGACCCTATAGGACAGACTAGAACTCCCCGGTAGAATTTCCAAGGAGCGGCTGGTGGATTCGAACTGCCAACCTTTTGATTAGCAGCGGAGCTCTTAACCACTGGCCACCAGGGCTCAGGTAAGGGAGTATTAAGAAAAACTCACTGTTGAGTCTATTCCAACTCATAGCGGCCTTATAGGACAGAGTAGAACTGTGCCATAGGGTTTCCAAAGAGCGGCTGGTGGATTCAAACTGCCAACATTTTTGGTGAGCAGCCGAGCTCTTAACCACTGTACCACCAGATTTGCTCTCCATTGGTACATAAGGCTAAGGCAGAAAAGCAAGTGTCCTTAAGCACTAAACAATTTGTAAAAAAAAATCTGACAGTTGCCAAAACTTATGTAATCGAAACAAGGGGGTAAAAGACACAATAAATAGCGCATGTGTGAAAGACTTATATTTGAAGTTGGAAATGGCTGGTTTGAAAGTTTGTGCTTATGAGACTTGGGGAAAATCTACCCTGACAACAAGGGTTCCTGGGCAATAGAAAGGGATATAAGCAGGGTTTTAAGTTTAACCAATTGGGTTTGTTCAAAGCAGCTGCTTTTGAGAACTTTTATTTTCTATTTGTTTTTGTTTGTTAAAAAGCATTATCTTAGTTATCCAGTGATGATATAACAGAAATACCACAAGTGGATGGCGTTAACAAAGAGAAATGTATTCTATCACAGTCTAGGAGGCTAGAAGTCCAAATTCAGGGTGCTAGAACCAAGGGAAGGCTTTCTCTCTCTGTCGGCTCTGGAGGAAGGTCCTTGTCATCAATCTTACCCTGGTCTAGAATTTTCTCAGTGCAGGGACTCTGGGTCCAAAGGACATGCTCCCCTTCTGGCTCTTCATTCTTGGTGATAGGAGGTCCCTCTGTCTCCTCTGCTCACTTCTCTCTTTTATATCTCAAAAGAGACCCACTCAAAATACAACCTAATCTTGTAGATTGAGTCCTGCCTTATTAACATAACTGCCTCTAATCCTGCCTCATTAACATCATAGAGGTAGGATTTACAACATATAGGAAAATCATATCAGATGACAAAATGGTGGACAATCACAAAATACTGGGAATTATGGCGTAGCCAAGTTGACACACATTTTTGGGGGACACAATTCAATCCATAACAAGTATAATTTAATGTTGTATTCCTTATTTTTCCCCCAGCCCCCTATTTTATAGGGGCACTTGATCTTGCACAGGGTGATTACTTGCTCAAGGTCACATTGCTGGTAAGTAGAAGAGTCAGGATTCAAAGCCAGTGGCTGTCAGACTCTAAAGCTTGTGCTCTTCAGTTTGCCACTTAAATCCACTCGCAGTCCTGTCCCATTCAGTCATTCCACAACCTGGGAACAAATATCTACAAGATGCAGACCCTGTGCTCTGGTCAAGTTGAGAGATGTGAGAGTTCAATCTCCCTTCTTCTAAAGTCAATCACGCCATGGTTAGGACTAGAAAAGACTATAAGGTCAATTAATTTAGGGCCCACTGTCCACTG
Organism: Loxodonta africana; assembly: GCF_030014295.1. Lineage (NCBI taxonomy): Eukaryota > Metazoa > Chordata > Mammalia > Proboscidea > Elephantidae > Loxodonta > Loxodonta africana. Next base: position 36,135,711 of record NC_087365.1, read on the forward strand.
ACCTTGAATATCAAAAACAAAACAAAAAACTGTCACTGCCCTCGAGTCAATTCCTACTTACAGCAACCCTGTAGGACAAACCATAGGGTTTCCAAAGGGCTGCTGGTGGATCCAAACTGCCAACATTTTGGTTAGCAGCTGAGCTCTTAATCATGGTGCCATCAGGACTCCTTGAATACTTCCAGTAAACCCTCTTCCTCAGCTACCATCTCCCCACCCAGCCAAGCTGTGCAATTTCTGGCAGCATTACCCTTGCGGTTTTAAGTCTCTTCATAGCTTCCTCTTCCCCCAGTGTTGCTGGTTCTCAACACCAGCTCAATTTTATACTTCTTCATTCTTTCCAGAACCCAGCCTTTTTAAGGTATTCTTCTTTCCATCTGCCCAAATCTCAAAACCCAGCCCAAATTCTTAAGTAAACAAACAAAACAGTATCGATTTTCTTGTCTGACAAAAATAATGCTTAAGAAAGAAACTTTGCAAATTGTAGTTTGTTTATACACAACATGCAGCCAAAGTTTCCTTCATGTACCCCATCAGTCTTTTTCTGTTCATCGATGTAGAAACTTATCTTCAGGTCTGGGAATTCTTTAAGAAAGAAAGAGACCCTGTAAAATGATAACAGCTACCTTATTTGAGTACTGACTATGAGGCAGAAATTCTGCTTGTGCTTTATGTCGCAGGCTGGGTTCCAAAGCAAAACCAGTGAAGCGTCTATATGTATATATAGAAAGATTTGTATCAAGGAAATGGCTCACCCAGTTGTAAAGGCTGGAAAGTCCCAAGTCCATGAGTCAGGCAGGAAGCTTCTCCTGCCCCTTGTAGCTGCGGGGCTGGTGAACCCAAGATTGGCAGGTCAGACAAAAGGCTTCGGGCTCACAGGCTGTGGAGGCCGATGGATTCCAAGATCAGCAGGTAAGCTGCTAGCTCAAGTCCTAAGAACAGGAGGTGAGATGAACAGGAACCAGCTGCAGGATGCAGAGTGAGTAAAAGCCCATGAGCCTTGCCAAGAAGTCCACCTATATTAGATGCAGGCCACATTCCCAGCGAAATTCCCTATCAACTATTGACTACTTACGGCAGATCCTATCATGGAGGTGATCACGTTATATAAGATCTCATCATGGAAGTGATTACATCACTATATGACTGCGAAATTACATCATAACTATCAAACCACTGAGAATTACAGCCCAGCCACGTTGACACACAACCTTAACAATCACAGTTTACGTTCATAATTTCTAATTATGTTGTTGTTAGGTGCCGTCAAGTTGGTTCGGACTCATAGCAACCCTATGTACCACAGAACGAAACACTGCCCGGTCCTGTGCCATCCTTACAATCCTTGTTATGCTTGACCCCATTGTTTCAGCCACTGTGTCAGTCCATCTCGTTGAGGGTCTTCCTCTTCCTGGCTGACCCTCCACTCTACCAAGTATGAAGTCCTTCTCCAGGGACTTATCCCTCCTGACAACATGTCTAAAGTATGTGAGACGCGGTCTCGCCATCCTTGCTTCTAAGGAGCGTTCTGGTTGTACTTATTCCAAGACAGATTTGTTCTTTCTTTTGGCAGTCTATGGTATATTCAATATTCTTCGGCAACACCACAATTCAAAGGCGTCAATTCTTCTCCGGTCTTCCTTATTCATTGTCCAGCTTTCACATGCATATGATGCAATTGAAAATACCATGGCCTGGGTCAGGCACACCTTAGTCTTCAAGGTAACAACCTTATTAGATAGGTATTATACCAGTTAGGGTTATTTTGGTTATAAAAACACTCATTCATTCATCCACTCAACAAATATTAATATTTACTGGGTACAATGTACTTACTATTTTCAAGACACTGCTCTGGGCACTTGGGACATCAATAAACAAAACAAACAAAAATCTCCACTGTAGTGAAATTTATATTCTAGTGGAGATAGACTGGCACTGAACAACAACATAATTAACAATAGTAAACTTACATTATATGTTAGAAATTGGTGCTATGACAAAAATAGAGCAGGGTAAGAGATTAGGAGTGGAAAGGGATAGGATCACATTTTTGGATATGATGGTCAGGATAGGCCTATTGAGAAGGTGACAATTGAGCGGAGATTTACAGGAAGAAGGAGTCAGCCATGTAGGTATCTGGAGAAAAAACATTCTAGACAGAGGGAAGAGCAAAGGCAAAGGCCTTGAATCAGGAGCGTGTCTGGAGTTGAGAAAGACCAAAGGGGCCAGCATGGGTGGGGCAGAGTGAGTAAAGGGGGAGGTGGTGAGAGATGAGGTTGAGGAGGGTGCAAATCATATAGGAATATAGGGGCTATAAGCTACAAGCGGAAACCTTGGTGGCGTAGTGGTTAAGTGCTACTGCTGCTAACCAAAAGGTCAGCAGTTGAAATCCACCAAGTGCTCCTTGGAAACGCTATGGGCAGTTCTACTCTGTCCTGTAGGGTCGCTATGAGTTGGAATCGATTCGATGGGCAATGGGTTTGGTTTCTTGGTTTAGGCTACAAGCAGCTCTGGGATCCCATCCTTATGGATCCACATCTAGAGATGAGAGGAAGCCTCTGTTCCTCCAATTTCAACAGGAAATTCTAAGGGACTGGCTTCAACAAGCCTGGGCTGCATCTCAGGCTCATCGCTGGACCAATCTCTGTGGATAAGGTAATACAATGACTGGTGCTGTTTAGTTCCAGGAAGAAGAGCGTTGATTCTGGAGAAATACCCCAGGTTTTATTATACCCATTTAACAAACAAGGAAACAAAGCTTAGAGAGGTGAAATAATTTGACAAAGGGCACACACATATATTAAATGATCTGAGATTTGAACCTGGATTTGCCTGAAAACCATTGCTCTTTTCTGCAGCTCGAGCTGAGTATAAGTTCTATTGCTGCTAGGCTGTCCCAGGGAAAGGCCATCCCATTCTATAGGGTGTGGTGTGACTCCCTGTGAGTGGCTCAGTGTCTTGGGCGGGGTGACAATGTATCTGGGGGTTGGGGTGTCCAAACACACAAGAGAGTGGGCCACACTTCAGGGAATGGGGTATCCCTGGGTAAAAAGAACTCATGATCCTTTTTAAACCTACTGCTAAGAGCCAATCACAACTGATATTTCAAACACAGCACTAGCTCCTAAAGTCAAACGGTAGTTGCATCAGCCTGAAAATCTTATTCCAAAATAGATTTGTTTGGGAGTCCCTTTGTTGTTGTTGTTAGGTGCCGTCATCAAGTCGATTTTCCACTAATAGTGACCCCATGTAACACAGCACACTGCTCCATAGGGTTTTCTAGGCTGTAGTCTTTACGGGAGTATATCATCAGGTCTTTCTCCTGTGGAGTCGCTCGGTGAGTTTGAATCACCAACCTTTCAGTTAGCAGCTGAGCACTTAACAATTGGGCCAGGGTTCCTAAGGGAAATTTGCTATTGCTACTGTTGGCCATCTGAAAATCATAAGAACAGTTATAGGAAGAAGCTGGCGCCAAGGTCTCTTGAGTCTTTGATGAGAATATTTAGCCATTTGATCAGCCAACCCAGAAGTCTACCCTATCTTTACACTTCAAAGTATGTAAGCCAATAAATGTCCTTAGTTTTTAAGCTAGTGTCAGATGAATTTTCTCTTATTTGTAGCTGAAAGCATCCCTGATACACTTTGCAACTCCAGCATTCAACTAGGCTCTGCTCCTGATATGCAGTGTAATCTGGCTGGTTATTCCCTTGTACCCAATCCAGTTTAGTCCACTGCCTCATCACCTCATGCCCTACTGTCATAACACTGTTGGCCAAGTTCACAAAGATCCTTGTTTTTGAGAAGTTCCCTGCCACTCATGGAGTGTACCCACAGCTAACAGGTTTGTACTATGTCACCGCTACTCCCCAAATTGATGGCTCAAGGCTAGCAATTCTGACTTAGTGGTTCCCAACCTTTGTTCCTAGAGCTTCTGGTGGGTTATGAAGTTGGTTATTACAAGATTCCCTGGAACTATTTGGATACTATGCAAAATAAGTCTCACACATTCTGTTTTTTTCCTACACTCCAAGTGTGTGGTCTTTACTAACAAAATACACATTCATTCAAGTGTTAAGGAAGCCTTTATCACTGCGCATGTTTTTACATTTGTCCCTCAAAGTTAAATATCTTCGTTTGCATAGTGATCCTTTTCTGTTAAAAACTTGACCCTTATCACAAGGAGGGCTGAAGATATTCCTGTTTGTGACTTGTTTATCACTGCGATTAAGGAGCAACGATGGAAAAATAGTTTCCGAATTTTTATACAAGTGTGGCTTGAAGGCAGTAAGGGGTAAGGTAGGAAGGTTTGCCTTTGGAGCTGTATTTGCACACCGAGCATATTTTGTTTACCTAAACTGCAAGTTGGAGCCCTGATGGTGCAGTGGTTAGATGAGACAGCTGCTAACCAAAAGGTCGGCAGTTGGAATTCACCAGCTGCTCCTTGGAAACCCTATGGGGCAGTTCTATTCTGTCCTATAGACTCGCTATGGGTCAGAATCGACTGGACAGTAATGGGTTGTTTTTTTTTTTTTTTTGGTTTACATTGTAAGTTAAAGTAGACCAAAAAACGTAACTCCATGTGACAGTAGAACTGCCCCATAGGGTTTTCTTGGCTGTAATCTTTACGGAAGCAGATTCCAAACCTGCTTCCAACATATTAGTTATCTGTTAGAGGAGCACTCCACTCTTCTGCTACCAAATTCTGTCTTAGTTATCTAGTACTGCTATAACAGAAATACCATAAATGGGTGGCTTTAAAAAACAGAAATTTATTTTCTTTTGGTTTAGCAGGTTAGAAGTCCTAATTTATGGTGCCATCCCTAGGGGAAGGCTTTCTCTCTCTCTTGGCTCTGAAGGAAGGTCCTTGTCTCTTTGAGCTTCTGCTCCTGGGCCATCTTCATGTGACTTGGCCTCTCCCTTCCCCCATTTCTGCTCTGTTCCCTTGTTTAATCTCTTTTATACCTCAAAAATGATTGATTCAAGATACACCCTACAGGACATCTAAGTCAACTGGCATAATAAAATCTATTAAGAAAACATTCTGCATCCCACTTTGGAGAGTGGCATCTGGGGTCTTAAACGCTAGCAAGTGGCCATCTAAGATGCATCAATTGGTCTCAACCCACCTGGAGCAAAGGAGAATGAAGAACACCAAGGACACAAGGTAATTACAAGGCCAAGAGACAGAAAGGGCCACATAAATCAGAGACTACATCAGCCTGAGCCCAGAAGAACTAGTTGGTGCCCGGCTACATCCGATGACTGCTCTGACAGGGAACACAACAGAGAACCCCTGAGGGAGCAGGAGACCAGTGGGATGCAGACCCCAAATTCTCGTAAAAAGACCAGACTTAATGGTCTGACTGAGACTAGAAGGACCGTGGAGGTCATGGCCTCCAGGCCTTCTGTTAGCCCAAGACAGGAGCCATTCTCAAAGCCAACTCTTCAGACAGGGATTGGACTGGACAATGGGATAGAAAAAGATGCTGGTAAAGAATGAGCTTCTTGGATCAAGTAGACACTTGAGACTATGTTGGCATCTCCTAAATGGAGGGGAGATGAGAGGGCAGAGGGGGTCAGAAGCTGGCGGAATGGAAACAAAAAGAGAGAGTGGAGGGAAGGAGTGGGCTGTCTCATTAGAAACCAAAAAAAACCAAACCCCATGCCGTCGAGTCGATTCCGACTCATAGTGACCCTATAGGACAGAGTAGAACTGCCCCATAGAGTTTCCAAGGAGCGCCTGGCAAATTCGAACTGCCAACCCACAGCCATAGCACTTAACCACGATGCAACCAGGGTTTGCAAATTTAGGGGGAGGGCAATTAGGAGTACCTAGCAAGGTGTATATAAATTTTTGTATAAGAGACTGACTTGATTGGTAAACTTTCACTTAAAGCACAATAAAAATTTAAAAACAAACAAAAAAAGATACACCCTACACTAATCCTGCCTCATTAACATAACAAAGATAACTCATTCCCAAATGTGATTATAACCACAGGCATAGAGATTTAGATTCACAACACACGTTTTTTGAGGACATAATTCATTCCATAACATAACCTTGTTTATTTCCACCCAATATATCATAAACATCTTTCTTATTAATTACTAAACTTTACATCATTTTTAATGGCTGTCTTGTATTCCATGATATAGATGTGCCATCATGTATCTAATGAGTTTTTTTCTGGGCCTTATTCTCCTCATCTCTAAAATGGCTATAACTGAACTCATGTCACAGAATGGTTGAAAACATTTTATAAGATAAAACACAAAAGGGCATAGAACTGTACTTCGAGCAAAGGAAATGTTTAATAAACGTTATTAGGTGCCATCAAGTTGATTCCGACTCACAGCAACCTCATGTGACAGAGTAGAACTGCCCCACAGGGTTTTCTTAGCTGTAATCTTTATGGGAGCACATTGTCTGGTCTTTCTCCCGTGGAGCAGCTAAGTGGGTCTGAACCTCCAACCTTTCGGTTAGCAGCTAAGCACTTAACCGTTACCCCACCAGGGCTCCTTCAATAAAAATTAGCCATCACTATTATTTATTACTATTATTATTGGTGGACATTTAGATTATTTGTAATTTTTTGCTACTTATAATCAATGGTTACATAAATGACTTGAATATATTTCTTTGGACAGCTGTTCAATTACATCTGTAAATTCCTATATGTGAAATTCTTATAGTCAAAAGGTATCACCAAAAAAAAAAAAAAAAAGTATTTCCAAACTGGTGTGTACCCAAGTAGCTTGCTGCCTAATTCTATGTATGTCCTGTTTTACTTCTCCTATGTTATTAACCTGAACACAACAAGAGGTATTTGCTACAGTACAGATTACTTGGGCTAATAAAAAAAACTAAGGCTATTTTGTTATCTCATGTCACCTTGGCTAACGAGGGCAGAGATTGCTGTTGTGCTTCCATCCCATTAGCAACTTTGTCTGCTATTTGTCCCATAATGATCGATAAATTTCTTAAAGATTTCTCCAATTCAACTATACCATAATAGGAACTAAAGCTATCAACCCCACCCTGAGTATTGGACCAATGGATTTCCTTTTGACTATCGTTTTATAATGTGTAACAATTTAACATTACCTTTTCAATATTTACTAGCGTCATTACTATGAATATCTAAAGGTAACCCTAAAATTCCCAAAGTGCACCGCCCATGCATTCACCAGGAATTTAAATAAGAGATTGTCCTCATAAATTCACTATCAGTTGGAAAGAAAAAAAAAAATTTTTTTTTCTTTCTTTCTTTAATGGGATCATCTAAATTAGTACAGTTGGCTTCACCACACAAAAAGATATATCCATAAAGAGCACACAAAGTTTGTCCAGAAAAACAGAAGGTATAGAAAACTTTACTTGTGACAACCAGGTTTCCATTAGAGAATACATAATTAGCAAGATAATACAGGATGGACCTCTCCTATTAGAAGTCTTCAGTTAACCTCTTTAAAACATAGTAAGTATTCTTTCCAAGGGCAAGCTGTCCTTCCCTGGGCTACCTATTAATAGTCATGGGTCACTTTCTCAGAAGCAGAAGTGGAGTCTAAACCATGAGGTCCACCTCTTCTGAGAACCTGGTTTCTTTGAGATACATAATTTTCTGCATAGTAAGGGGTGACATTTTCATTACAAACATTAGACAGGTATTTCATATGACAGGCTTTAAGACTAATTAAACTAATTACTCATTTCCCCTAAATATAGATCTCAGTCTAATCTTTGGAGTCCATTTCCCAAAACAGACAGAATTCTTCAGAAAAAAGCACACTGCCAAGAACAAAATGGTCTTATTAGTTTATCTGAGCCACTGTTTGACTCAAAAGTGGCTTCAGGAACCAGTTTTTTTTTTTTCCTTCAAAACTCAAAGTTCAAAAGGACAGCCAAAGGCAATGGCCTGCATGGGTTATTCCAAACTCCACGAAAGCCAGAAATCTGGATCCAGGAGAATTGCAACTCTTTCATGGTTCCTTCCTTTGGATCATGATCTTGCTACAGAATTTTTGACCAAAAACATTCAATATGTAATAATTGCGCACAATCTGGTTTTTAAGATCCTAAGCACCATACATGGCACTGGGGTGGGTCTGGGAAGCACCATACAGGAACTAGGAAGTACAGCAGAAACACTAACAATAATATTAGGCTGACTGTCAGAAACAACCAATGAAACCATGACCCTAAGGTCTTTGAACCAAGAAAATAAATCTCATGAGGTGTTTGTTTATATATAAGCAGTATTGGTAGCTGCTTTTCACATCAGCAGTTTTTTTGCCTCAACAGGAACTACATTCTGCAAAACCTCAGATTGTATATTAATATACACACAGCAACATTTATCTATTAAGGCACAAAACTGTTCTTTGAGACACCTAATAGGAAATCTACTGCTATTCTATTTTTTAAAATCATACGTCAAACGAATTTCAGACACTTCTCTGGTTATGACATTTACAACTTTGCTAAGTTTACCAATACCCAGTGCCATCAAATCGATTACCAATAAGACCTTCTAATTCAAGAATTGTAAAATCTAAGCCCATTAGTAAGATAATTTAGGAGAAATGAAAATGGTTTCCGTCATGGATTGAATTATGTCCTCCCAAAAATGTGTGTATTAACTTGGTTAGGCCATGATTCCCAGTATTCTGTGGTTGTCCTCCATTTTCTGATTGTAATTTTATGTTAAAGAGGATTAGGGTGGGATTGTAACACCCTTACCAGGTCACATCCCTGATCCAATATAAAGGGAGTTTCCCTGGGGTGTGGCCTGTACCACCTTTCATTTCTCAAGAGATAAAAGGAAAGGGAAGTAAGCACGGAGTTGGGGACCTCATACCACCAAGAAAGCAGCACCGGGAGCAGAGCACATCCTGTAGACCTGAGGTTCTTGCCCTGAGATGCTCTCAGACCAAGGCAAGACTGATGACAAGGACCTTCCTCCAGAGCCAACAGAGAGAGAAAGCCTACTGGACTGTGAGAGAATAAACTTTGTTAAAGCCATCCACTTGTATTTCTGTTGCAGCAGTACTAGATGACTAAGACAGTTTCTTATATCCAGAAAGTAAGACCTTAAAACATCAGCAATAACAATAACAACAACAACAAAAAAAAACCATTGTCGTCAAGTCCATTTCAACTCATAGCAACCCTACAGGACAGAGCAGAACTGCCCCATAGAGTTTCCAAGGAGTGCCTGGTGGATTCAAACTGCTGCCCTTTTGGTTATCAGCTGTAGCACTTAACCACTACACTGCCAAGGTTTCCGCAGTTCACCAAAAGAGCTAGTAAATGTCATTCTCAACCAAACGATCAAGCAAAAATCTAAGAAAGATTCTCCTTAATCAAACAACCGGCTTTCAAAACAAATATGCCAAACAAAACTTAAGATGAGAAAGAGAACAAAAAGAATAAGCAAAGGCTTGTTTTCCCAGAGCACTCACCCCATCGATGTGGAAGGGACATGGAGTGGGAACTTCATGTAAGTTCGGAAGATAGGACCTCTTTTGCCTGCTTCTGCTCCACATTCCAGGTCTCCTTGAAGTTGACTGGATTCTTGGCTTTAGAATATAATGACTACACCATTGACCTTTGTAGGGTGAAAACACCATAAAATTTAGTAAAGCAAAAAGAAAGGTTTTATTCTGTACATAATTAAAGAGGCATAAGTAGGTAACAGACAAGCATGCTGCCAGAGCCATGTCTGTCCTTATCTCTGTTCCCAGTTCTTAAGGATGCATCTTAGCAGGCTGCATTCTGGGATCCCTTGAACATTCCCCATTCTCTGGATACACACACTTACACACTCACACAATCTAATCTGGTGCACCAACCTAACAGGTACCTAGAGCCTCTTATGATCTCAACGGTCAATTCCTCTGGCTTCTTGGGACTCTTCTAAGGCCTTACCTAGGAATTACCCTGTTATTTACCAAATAGCCTCAGATACCTAATGCCCTCAAAGGTCAATTCCTTCTGCTTCTTGGGACTCTTCCTAAGGCCTTACCGAGGTACTTATCAAACAACTCAGGAGTGTTTCATGCCTACCACGGAGTCATCTTTTGGGTCCGGGGTAGATGGGCTTTCAGGGCTGCTCCAAGGTCTTCAGGAGAAATCTGGTTGCACCAGACATCAGGGTCGATCTGTTGTCTGATCCACCTCAGGAACCACGTGGATGACTCCTGGTTGGCCTGTCAGAAGTGTGACCAGGTAGAAACCCCAAGTTCTTGCTCGGCATGACTCATATTGGCCAATAAACGAGAGACTGAGGTGGGAAGGCAAAAAGACACTTTTATTTCGTTTTGCAAGAAAAGGAGCCAGTCAGAGCTGCTGCCACCAAGGCTGCTCCACAAGGGCGAGGGGAAAGGTTAATCTTAAGGGGTTTACAAGTAAGGGGTTATGTCAAGTTACATCAGCAACATTCTTAATCATAATAAGCAGGTGCCAGGATTTTTGTGAGGTAAGCAAAAGAAATGGGATTTTAATGCAAAATTGTGGGGGAGAAAGTCAAGTAGGCTGCAGTGGATTTTCTGCAGCCTGGGGACCTCTGTATTAGAACGCATGTAGTGTCTTCTGCTGTACTAGACTGCAGGTTCGAGAGAACATAGATCAATCTGGAGGCTGCTGAATTAATCTACAGAACACCACTGAAACAGAGATCCAAGAACATAGCCAGTCTCACTCTGGAGAGAGAAAGTTTACAGCTACTTCCCTTCCCCCATATTGCTACTCAAAGAAAAATTCCATCCCCTGCCTTAGAGGAAAACAAAACAAAAGAGGGAAGGAAAAATGAGAACTGCAATTTCCCACACCCATTCAAGCTATCTTTAGTTCCTGAAACACTAAAATTCCTCCCATCTTAGTCCTCAACCTCGGCAAACAGGGCCACCCAACCATGGCAAAAGTTAACTTAACGTGCAAATCACAGCCACTAAAGAACCACTTTCCTATTGAGCTCCTCAGCGTCTACGGCAGGGGCTAAGTTTCACACCTCAGCACAGAAAGTTGAGTAGATTTTAAGTGGATGCTGAACATGAGCCTGTAAAGGCACATAAAACTCAACCTAATAGGCTGCTTCAGAAGTCTCAGTGTGGGCAAGGACTCACTGAAGTCCACAGTGCCCCATGTGATTGTGGCCAAGTTGTGGGCTGCTGGGGTTCCGTGGTGAGCTGTACAACCCCAATGTTCAGCATGAAAAAAGGAAAACTGCATTTGAAGAGTAAAACATTAGCTCTGCTGACTAAGTCAAACATTTACCGAGCCCTACTGGGATGCTGTGTTAGAAGCTGGGAATTCAGAGATTAACAAAACAAGTTCCCTTCCCTTTGGGAGGACTCAGGGTTAAATGTGGGGAAGTAGAAACTTAAAAGCCTCACAACAGCAATTCCTCTCCTAGGTATATACCCAAAAGACTTAAAGCAGAGACTCAAAAACATACTTGTATACCAGTGTTCACTGTGGCACTATTCACAATAGCCAAAAAGTAGAAACAACCTAAATGTCCATCAACACATGAGTGGATAAACAAAATTTGGTACATATATACAATGGAATGTTACTGAGTAAGTAGGAGAAATGAAGCCTTGATACATGCTACAGTACGGATGGACATCCGCTCGAGGACACTATACTGAGCAAAATAAGCCAATCACAAAAGGACAACTGTTATATGACCTCACTTATATAAAAAGACAAGAAAAGGCAATGTATAGAAACAAAGTTTATTACTGGTTACTGGGGCGGGAGGGAGAGGAAAAGGAGAGTTAACAGTAATGGATAAATCACATTGTTTAAGGATGGGATTGCACAGCTGATTATTGCAATTGCTATCAATAAGTTGTACACCTGTAAAAAATTAAACAGTAAAAAACTGTGTTTTAGATATATTTACAACATTAAAAAAAAGAATAGCTGCTGAGACTGCTTATGTACAACCAAACACCTCATGGGACTTGGTTCCTTGGTTTGGAGATTTAGGGTTGTCTTAGCCTGGGTTCTCTAGAGAAGCAAAACCAGTGAAGCACGTGTGTATACATATATGTACACATATATATGTGGGCGTGTGTGTGTGCACATGTACATATATATACATACATATACGGAGAGAGACAGAGATTTATATCAAGGAAATGGCTCATGAGGTTGTAGAGGCTAGAAAGTCCCAAGTCTGTGGATCACTCGTCAGGCTGGAGGCTTCTCCTGACTAACGTAGCTGCAGGGACTGGTGAACCCAAGATTGGGTGGTCTGAAGATAGGTTGCTGACTCAAGTCCCAAGAACCAGAGTTCACATGATGATGAACTGAATGCAGGATCAACAGCAGAGTAAAACCCAGCAAGCTTTGCCAGAAAGTATACATATGTGTGTATGCATGTATATACATATATATATATATACACATACACACACACATATAAGTGTATATATATATACACACACACATGCTTCACTGATTTTGCTTATATATATACACACACACATACACACACACACACACACACACATCATTATATAACTGCCAAACTACATCATAACTGCCAAACCACTGAGAATCATGGCCCAGCCAGGTTTACACACAACCTTAACCATCATAGTCCACCGCTTGTCAACTTCGCAACTGTATAGATTTCCTCAAACCATATACAATCTCTAAATTAAAACAATTATAAAGTCATACTTGCACCTAACATGATACAACTAACATGAGTACAACATAAAACATACTAGCCCATTTACATCTTATAAGTGAAGAAAACAAAAATTTTTGATGCATACATACAAGGTTGAAATACTCATAAAAATTATTGTTCTCATTTTTTTCAACTGGTCACATGGTCGTAGCTGGTATTTAGAACTACCTTCTTCCACCACCCATTCTGTGTTCCTTTTACCCTCAGCAAGCACCTCAGCTGGTTATGGTTCTTTGCCTGGGGAGTTGAACCAAACCTCATTCCTGAAGGGTCTGGGCCATTAGAAGTCTTGTTGGAATTGGATTGCTGTAGTTTTCCATTGACTTTAATCACAGGGCATGGTAGTACTAAGAGACACCCTAAGAGATCTCCTGCATTCCAGACATACTCTTCTTTACCTTCATTATGCAGTATCAATCTGATTTCCTCCTGGTAATGAGGATCAGCCATACCAGTCAATACGGCAACTCCCTTCTTTGTCTGTTGATCCGGAGGCATAGGAGCCTAAAGTGGCCAGGTGGCATTATTAGCTTCCAGTTCAATGGAATCAGTTGTGTCTCCAGGTGGGAGCATTCCTCCCTTCGGAACTAAGATCACTAGACATACAGTGCATAGGTCTGCAGGGACAGGAAGCAAAAATTTTGGCATGTGGTTCACTAGGGGTCATGGTGAGTGGTGCCACTCCCATTTCTACCCCTTGATTCTTGGGCCCATGAGTCCTGGCTTTGGGAGAAAAAGCACCATATATTGGATGCTAGTTTAAAGCACATAAAGCCTGCTGGAGAACAATGCCACAACCCTGAAACGTACTGGCATCTAGCTGGTGCTGTAATTGTGTCTTTAGAAGGCCATTCCGTTACTTTATCAAGTCGGCAGCTTCAGGATACTCGGGAACATGGGAAGACCAATGAATTCCATAAGCATGGGTTCATCTCTGCACTTCATTTGCTGTGAAGTGAGTTCCATGATCCAAGGCGATGCTGTGCAGGATATCATGACGGTGGATAAGGCATTCTATAAGTCCATGAATGGTAGTTTTGGCAGAAGCACTGCATGCAGGGAAGGCAAATCTATACACACAGTTAAGTGTCTATTCCAGTAAGAGCAAAACACTGCCTTTTCCATGATGGAATTGATTGAATCCAATCAACCTGCCACCACTTTGCTGGCTGATCATCTCAAGGAATGGTGCCATATCAGGGACTCAGTTGGTCTCTGCTGCTGGCAGATTGGGCACTCAGCAGTGGCTGTAGCCAAGCTGGCCTTGGCAAGTGAAAGTCTGTGTTGCTGAGCCCATGGATAATGTCTTAGGCTAGGTTGTCTAGAGAAGAAAAACCAGTAAAGGGTATAAATATATATATGTATATATATAGAGAGAGAGAGAGAGAGAGAGAGATTTATATAAAGGAAATGGCTCATGCTGTTGTAGAGGCTGAAACATCCCAAGTCCATGGGTCCGGATAGAGGCATCTCCTCATTCATGTAGCAGCAGGGGCTGGCGAACCAAGATCAGCAGGCCAGGAAGCAGGGCTCTTGTTCACAGACTGTGAAGATCAATGAAACCCAAGATCCACAGGCAAGACGGCAGGTAAGCTGCTAGCTCAAATCCCAAGAACCAGAGATTAGGCAAACAGGAGCTAGCTGCAGGATCCAGAATGAGCAAAAGCCCCGGAGACCTGCCAGAATGTCCACCCACACTCGATGCAGGCCACACACCAAGGAAACTCCCCTTCAACTGACTGGCTACTCACAGCAGATCCCATTATGGGGGTGATCACATAACAAATCTCACAGGGAAGTGGCCACAACATCACACGACTGCCAAAACACTGAAAATCATGGCCCAGCCAAGTTGACACACAATCTTAACTATCACAGATAACCTCCATCCCTGCCACCACGGCCATTTTGTTCATGAGCCCATTGGGCAATGGCTGGAGTGGCTGGGGAAAGATGATGATTGGTTTCCACAGAACATGTCATCCTATCCACTTGTTAAAATCCTCCTCTATGGGGGTCACTCTTTGGTGAGCATTCACATGAGACGCAAATACTTTCATTTCTTTGGCCCATTCAGAGAGGTCCATCCACATACCTCTTCGCCATACCTCCTTGTCTCCAATTTTTCAATCATGTACCTTCCAAGTCCCTGGCCATTCAGCCAAACCATTGGTCACAGCTCATGAAGTAGTACACAGTTGCACATCTGGCAATTTCTCCTCCCAAGCAAAGTGAACAACCAGGTGATATAAGGTAAGGTGACAGAAGGGGAGACCATGGGCATTTGGGTCACTTCTTTATGTAACTTACTTATGCCTTCAAGTCCTGCTTGGGCCTGATATTGTATATACCACTTCCATTTAATGATGGAGTGCTTCTGTGCACGTCCTACTTTACAGCCCTGTGGGTCAGACAACACCCAGTTTGTGATGGGCTGCTGAGGCCACATGGCGACTTGGTAGCCCAAGGTTAAGCATTCAGTCTCTACAAAGGTCCAGTAACAAGCCCAAAGCTGTTTCTCAAAAGGAGTGTAGTTATCTGCAGAGGATGACAAGGCTTTCCTGCAAAATCCTAAGGGTCTGTACTGTGATTCACCAATAGGGGCCTGCCAAAGACTCCAAACAGCATGTCCATCTGTGACTGAGACTCCAAGCACCACTAGATCAGCTGGATAATATTGTCGAAGTGGTAGAGCTACTTGCACGGCAGAATGAACCTGTTCCAGAGCCATCTCTTAGTCTGTTGTTGCTGTTCGGTGTCATCAAGTTGGTTCTGAGTCATAGTGACCCTATGTACAACAGAATGAAACATTGCCCAGTCCTGCGCCATCCCCATGATTGCTGCTATGGTTGAGCCTACTGTTGAAGCCACTCATCCCACTGAGGGTTGTTTTAGTCATCTAGTGCTGCCATAACAGAAATACCACAAATGGATGGCTTTAACAAAGAGAAGTTTTCTCACAGTCTAGTAGGTTACAAGTCCAAATTCAGGGTGTCAGCTCCAGAGGAAGCCTTTCTCTTTGTCGGCTCTGGAGGAAGGTCCTTGTCTTCAATCTTCGCCTGGTCGAGGAGCTTCTCAGGCGCAGGGACCCCGTGTCCTAAGGACGCGCTCTGCTCCTGGTGCTGCTTTCTTGGTGGTGTGAGGTCCCCAACTCTCTGCTTATCTCTCTCAAGAGATAAAAGGTGGTATGTGGGCAACTCCCTTTACCTTGGATCAGGGAGCTGACCTGAGTAACGGTGGTGTTACAATCCCACCCAAATCCTCTTAACATAAAATTACTATTACAAAATAGAGGACAACCACAGAATACTGAGAATCATGGCCTAACCAAGTTCATATACACATTTTTTGGGGGACATAATTCAATCCATGACAAGGGTCTTCCTCTTTTTCACTGACCCTCCACTTTATCAAGCATGATGTCCTTCTTCAGGGACTAGTCCCTCTTGATAACATGTCCAAAGTGTGTGAAATGAAGTCTCATCATCCTTGCTTCTAGGGAGCATTCTGGCCTATACTTCTTCCAAGACAGATTTCCTCATTCTTTTGCCAATGCCACAACTCAAAGGCAAGAATTCTTTTTTGGTCTTCCTTATTCATTGTCCAACTTTCGCATGCAAATGAGGCAACTCTCAAGCTGAAAGAACTGAAGAAAAAATTCAAGCCTCCAGTTGCAATAGTGAAGGATTCTATGGGGAAAATATTAAATGATGCAGGAAGCATCAAAAGAAGATGGAAGGAATACACAGAGTCATTATACCAAAAAGAATTAGTCGATGTTCAAACATTTCAAGAAGTAGCATATGATCAGAAACCGATGCTACTGAAGGAAGAAGTTCAAGCTGCTCTGAAGGAATTGGCAAAAAACAAGGCTCCAGGAATTGATGGAATATCAGTTGAGATATTTCAACAAACAGATGCAGTGCTGGAGGTGCTCACTCATCTATGCCAAGAAATATCGAAGACAGCTTCCTGGCCAACGGATTGGAAGAGAGCCGTATTTATGCCTATTCCCAAGAAAAGTGATCCAACCGAATGTGGAAATTATAGAACAATATCATTAATATCACATGCAAGCAAAATTTTGCTGAAGATCATTCAAAAACGGCTGCAGCAGTGTATCGACAGGGAGCTGCCAGAAATTCAGGCCAGTTTCAGAAGAGGACGTGGAACCAGGGATATCATTGCTGATGTCAGATGGATCCTGGCTGAAAGCAGAGAATACCAGAAGGATGTTTACCTGTGTTTTACTGGCTATGCAAAGGCATTCAACTGTGTGAATCATAACAAATTATGGATAACATTGCAAAGAATGGGAATTTCAGAACACTTAATTGTGCTCATGAGGAACCTGTACATAGATCAAGAGGCAGTTGTTCTGACAGAACAAGGGGATACCGATTGGTTTAAAGTTAGGAAAGGTGCGCGTCAGGGTCGTATCCTTTCACCATACCTATTCAATCTTTATGCTGAACAAATAATCCGAGAAGCTGGACTATATGAAGAAGAACGGGGCATTAGGATTGGAGGAAGACTCATTAACAACCTGCGTTACGCTCAAAGTGAAGAGGACTTGAAGCACTTACTGATGAAGATCAAAGACCACAGCCTTCAGTATGGATTACACCTCAACATAATACAAAAATCCTCACAACTGGACCAATAAGCAACATCATGATAAACGGAGAAAAGATTGACATTGTCAAGGATTTCATTTTACTTGGATCCACAATCAACAGCCATGGGAGCAGCAGTCAAGAAACAATTGCATTGGGTAAATCTGCTGGAAAGGACCTCTTTAAAGTGTTGAAGAGCAAAGATGTCACCTTGAAGACTAAGGTGCACCTGGCCCAAGCCATGGTATTTTCAATTGCATCATATGCACGTGAAAGCTGGACAATGAATAAGGAAGACCGAAGAAGAACTGACGCCTTTGCATTGTGGTGTTGGCAAAGAATATTGAATATACCATGGACTGCCAAAAGAACTAACAAATCTGTCTTAGAAGAAGTACAACCAGAATGCTCCTTAGAAGCAAGGATGGCAAGACTGCATCTTACATACTTTTGACATGTTGTCAGGAGGGATCAGTCCCTGGAGAAGGACATCATGTTTGGCAGAGTACAGGGTCAGTGGAAAAGAGGAAGACCCTCAACAAGGCGGTCTGACATAGTGGCTGCAACAATAAGCTCAAGCATAACAACGATTGTGAGGATGGCTCAGGACTGGGCAGTGTTTCGTTCTGTTGTGCATAGGGTCACTATGAGTCGGAACCGACTTGACGGCACCTAATAACAACAACATGAGGCAACTGAAAATACCATGGCTTGGGTCAGGTGCACCTTAGTCCTCAAAGTGAGATCTTTGCTTTTTAACACTTTAAAGAGGTCTTTTGCAGCAGATTTGACTGATGGAATGCATCGTTTGAGTTCTTGATTGCTTCTCCCGTGGGTGTTGACTGGGGATCATTGTGCTTGGTAAGGTAGAAGGTCAGCAAAAAACATGAAGACCTTCAACAAGATGGACTGACACAGTGGCTACAACAATGAGCTCAAGCCTAACAACAGTTGTGAGGATGGTGCAAGATCAGGAAGTGTTTCGTTCTGCTGCACATAGGGTCATTATGAATCAGAAATGACTTGATGGCATCTAACAACAACAATGGAATGTGTGGCTAATTGTTTCCATGAACAACTACCTCCTTTGCCATGAGACCAGAAGAATTGGATGGTGCCCAGCTACCAATACTGAACATTTTGATCAAAGATTTCATTAAAGAATCCTTATGAAAAAGGGGAAAATGCAAAATAGAATTTCAAATTCTCATCAACTCTAGACTCCTCTGGAGCCATGGAGGGTGGATTAACCCCTGAAATTATTTCCCTGAGATATTTAAACCTTAAACCAAAAATTAAGTTAAAATTAAGTTGCCAAGGATTTCATTCTACTGGGTTCCACAATCAACACCCATGGAAGCAGCAGTCAAGAAATCAAGATGCCTTGAGAATGACTAAGAAAGACTGAAGAATTGATGCCTTTGAATTGTGGTGTTGGCAAAGACTATGGACTATACCGCGGACTGCCAAAAGAATGAACAAATCTGTCTTTGAAGAAGTATAACCAGAATGCTTCTTAGAAGCAAGAACAGCGAGACTACATCTCACATACTGTGGACATGTTATCAGGAGGGACCAGTCCCTAGAGAAGGACATCATGTTTGGTAGAGAGTCAGCCAAAAAGAGGAGGACCCTCAACGAGATGGACTGGCACAGTGGCTGCAACAATGGGCTCAAGCATAAAGATTATGAGGATGATGCAGGACCGGACAGTGTTTTGTTCTATTGTGCATAGTGTCGCTATGAGTTGGAAGTGACTTGGTGGCACCTAACAACAACAAACCAAAAATACTCCCTGAATTCATCTTAAAACTGAATAATAATTTAGCTTAACTAATAAAAAAGGTCTGCCTTGTGCAGTATGCTTTTTAAAGATCTATATGGGATCAAGTTGACAACAGGCATTTGAAACATTAGATAGGAAACTTAGGGAGCAGTGTTATGCTAATGAGGGAGGAACAACTCCGAAAAGGAGGATGAGAATGGTTGCACAGCATGAAGAATGTAATCAATGTCACTAAATGGTATATGTAGAAACTGATGAATCAGTGTTATGTTTTGCTGTGTATATTCTAAATAGCAACAAAACAAGCAAAATTTAGAAAAAAAAGTGTAAAATATTTATCCTGAAAAAAGAATGGATAAATTAGTAAAAATATGTGTGTGCATGTTTACAGTGTTAATAATAGTAAAAATTTAGAAGTAATCTAAGTAGCCATCAGTAGAAAACTGGATAAATTAGGGCATATTTATATAACGGAATATGTGATCGTTAAAGTTTTGTGTCACCTTGGCCGGGCTATGATCCTCAGTGGTTTGACAGTTATGATATAGTTTGGCAGCTTTATAATGATGTAATCATCTCCATTATGAGATCTGATATAATGTGATCACCTCCATGATGAGATCTGCTGTGAGCAGCCAATCAGTTCAAAGGGAGTTTCCTTGGGTGTGTGGCCTACATCCAATATAGGTGGACTTTCTGGCAAGGCTCATGGGCTTTTGCTCACTCTGGATCCTGCAGCTGGCTCCTGTTCATCTAACCTCTGGTTCTTGGAACTTGAGTTAGCAACTTGCCTGGCATCTTACCTGCAGATCTTGGGATTCACCAGCCTGCATATTTTGTGAGTCAGAGGCCTCCTTTCTAACTTTCCAACCTTGGATTCACCAGCACCTGTGGCTATGAGTCAGGAGAAACCCCCAGCCTGACCCACAAACTTGGGACTTTCCAGTCTCTACAACCATGTGAGCCACTTCCTTTATATAAATCTCCCCCTACATATATGCATATGTTGCACTAGTTTTGTTTCTCTAGAGAACCCAGCCTAAAATGGAGTATTCTTCAGTCATTCTGATTAGATCTATATTGACATGAAAGAAGTATCTCTGCTATATTAGTGAGATAAGCAGGTTATAAAATAGTATGTATAGTATGAACATCTTTTTAAATATCTACACTTAAATTGTGGAAACCCTGGTGGCGTAGTGGTTAAGTGCTACAGCTGCTAACCAAAGGGTCTGCAGTTCAAATCCGCAAGGCATTCCTTGGAAACTCTATGGGGCAGTCCTACTCTGTCCTGTAGGGTTGCTATGAGTCAGAATCGACTCGATGGCTCTGGTTTTGGTTTGGTTTTTTATACTTACTTGTTTTTATTAATATAAAATCTATATACATTCACTCCTCATTTAACGAGATGGTTAGGTTCCAAAGACTAGGTTGGTATGTGAAAATCAGTGTTATGCAAAAATGAAGGATGACTACATCATTACACCACCACCACCACCACCCACCACCTTTGAGTCGTTTCCGACTCATAGCGACCCTATAGGACAGAGTAGAACTGCCCGATAGAGTTTCCAAGGAGCGCCTGGCAGATTCAAACTGCATTACACAACTGCCAAGTTATATCATGACATAACTGCCAAATTATATCATCACATAACTGCCAAGCCACTGAGAATCATGGCTATAATGGTTAAAATTGTGTGTCAACTTGGCTGGGCCATGAGTCTCTGTTTTCGCAGTTGTATAATGTTGTGATCACTTCCTTGTTGAGATCCGATACACGATCACCCCCATGATGAGATCTGCTGTGAGTAGCCAATCAGTTGAAGGGAGTTTCCTTGGGCGTGTGGCTGCATTGAGTGTGGGTGGACGCTGAGGCAGGGCTCAGGGGCTTTTGCTTGTTCTGGATCTCGCAGCTGGTTCTTGTTCATCTTACCTTCAGTTCTTGGGACTTGAGCTAGCAGCCTACCTGACATCTTGCCTGCCAATCTTGGGATTTGTCCATCTTCACAGTCTGTGAGCAACAGCCCTGCTCTTTGGCCTGCCGTTCTTGAGTTTGCCAGCCCTGCGGCTACGTGAATCAGGAGAAGCCTATTTCCTGACCCACGGACTTGGGATGTTACAGCCTCCACAACCACGTGAGCTATTCCCTTGATGTAAACCTCTCTCTCTCTCTCTATACACACTTTACTGGTTTTGCTTATCTAGAGATCCCAGCCTAAGACAATGGCTCAGCCACGTTGACACATAATCTTAACCATCACAGCCAGCATTACCCTCATTCACACCTCTGCATTCCTTACTGCCAGGTGTATGTTGTTAATTGCAAAATAATTGAGTAGTAGATTTTTTACTATTGTTGTAAATGTGAAATGTCAGATAACGAGACAGTTGATACCTGAGGAGCAGTTGTATAATAATATAAAATTATATTAAATATTGCTGTTAGGTACCGTCATGTTGGTTCTGACTCATACTGCCCCTACATATAGCAGAATGAAATACTTCCTTGTTCTGTACTATCCTCAGAATCATTGTTATGTTCGTGCCCATTACTGTAGCCACTGTGTCAATCCATCTCGTTGAGGGTCTTCCTCTTTTTTGCTGACCCTTTACCTTACCAAGTACAATGTCCTTCTCCAGGGACTGGTACCTCTTGATAACACGTCCAAAGTATGTGAAATGAAGTGTCACTATCCTCATTTCTAAGAAGCATTCTGGCTGTACTTTTTCCAAGACAGATTTGTTCGTTTGCTGGCAGTCCATGGTGTATCCAATATTCTTCACCACACATTCAAAGGTGTCAGTTCTTCTTTGGTATTCCTTTTTAATTGGCCAGTTTTCGCATGCATATGAGGCGACTGAAAATATGGCTTGCATGGGGTGCACCTTGTTCCTCAAAGTGACAGCTACGTAACACTTTAAAGAGGTCTTTTGCAGCAGATTTGCCTAATGCAATGCATCATTTGATTTCTTGACTGCTGCTTCCATGGGTGTTGATTGAGGATCCAAGTAAAATAAAATCCTTGCCAAAGTCGATATTTTCACCAGTTATCATGATGTTGCTTATTGGTTCAGTTGTGAGCATTTCTGTTTTCTTTATATTGAGGTATAATCCATACTGAAGGATGTATAGTCTTCAGTCTTCATCAGTAAGTGCTTCAAGTCCTCTTCGCTTTCAGCAAGCAAGGTTTTGTCATCTGTATACTGCAGGCTGTTAATGAATCTTCCACCAATCCTGATGCCATGTTCTTCTTCATATAGTCCAGTTTCTCAGATTATTTGCTCAGCATACAGATTGAATAAGTATGGTGAAATGATATAACCCTGATGCACACCTTTCCTGATTTTAACCACTCAGTATTCCCTTGTTCTGTTTGAACGACTGCCTCTTGGTCTAAGTACAGGTTCCTCATGAGTGCAGTTAAGTGTTCTGGATTTCCCATTCTTTGCACTGTTATCCATAATTTGCTATGATCCACACAGTCAAATGCCTTTGCCTAGTCAATAAAGCACAGGTAAACATCCTTTGGTATTCTCTGCTTTTAGCCAGGATCTGCGGTAACACAGAGCCTGAATGACAGTAACCCTCCAACCAAGTTCTCTCACTAACAAAAGGACCCAAGTATCACCCACCTGGCATCAGGGTAGCAAGTTCCTGAAAAAACCTACCAAAGTAAGACCAAAATCTGCCATTGCCCCTCCAGGTTCACAGTCCCTAAGTGTCCCCAACCTCAAGTCACCCTCTTTTCTCCTGGGTGCCCTCTGCCTAAGGTCCACCCCTTCTGAGTGCCTCCCATGGGGAGTCTCCCTTCCCTGACTCAGGTTGCCTCTTCCTGAAGGCTCTCTGCCTCATATCTCCATTCTCCACCTCAGGGCGTCCCTCCCGGGGTACCCCTGTCTGACTCAGGTCTCCCCTCTGAGTGCCTCCCATATCCAGTCTCCCTTCTCTGCTTTACCTCAGGGTGCCCTCCCATCAATCCCAGATGGTACCTGCCTAGGGTCGCTGTCCCTCAGCCTCTCTAGCCCTGTTACCTTGGGCTACTGAAGCTATTGCACTTAAGGAAGGTGCACACCTGCTCCAGCTGCCTGGTTTGGTGGTCAGGGTAGAGCTCAGGGACCTAAGAATCAGCGCGTTTTTTAAAGCTTCCCAGGAACAGCCAATGTTGAGAACCACTGGAAATGATCGAGCCTAAGATCCTTAACCTGGTTTAGAAAGCCTATCTATGCAATCTTCCCTGCCGGTCTTTCTAGCTCTCTCTCTCCCACCATATTCTTGCCTATGCACATTATGTTCCATCCTCACTAACGTTTCTGCCCGATTCTCAAACCTGTAGTATTTTCGTGTGGTTGAGCCTTTCCACAGGTTGCGATCTGTGTCTTGATAATTTTCCTCCCGTGCCAGTTATTTATTCACATGGACTAACCACATAACCTTCCTTTTAGAGATTTCCCTGACACACTTGCCTGGGTAGAGTTGAATCACTCACTTCTCTGTAATATCACCATTACTCTCTGTGCAGAGCTGTATTACTATACTTATGATATTGGCTACAAATATATCTTGAGTGCAGGAACTATGTCTGTGTTGACCTTTAAATCCCTAGCACCTAGCAGAGGACCTGGCATAGAGGCAGCAGATAATAAATGCTTGTTGACTTAGTGAAAATATTATAAAGGAAGAAAATAAAAACAAGCAGGGACATTAACTAATTTGTGTATGATTTAATGTAATCTAACCACATCAAAAGTTAATTAGAAAAGAATTTTTAAACTGTGAGTCTCATCTGGACAAATATGCCTGAAAGCATGCCTGACAGAGAAATGAGCTTTTTCATTAATTTGCTATCATAACCTTGTCTATATATTCACTCCAATGCCTTGAAATAATACTGTTTTTTAAACAATTTTTTTTAATTATTGAGGTGAAATCCATATAAAATTAGCCATTTTAAAGTGGCATTTAATACATTCACAGTGATATGCAACGACTCCTTATATCAAGTTCCAAAACATTTTCAAAATCCCGAAAGAAAATCCTGTACCTATTAAGCAGTCACTCCCCCTACTCACCTCCCCCTAGGCCCTGGCAACCACCAGGAACATTAACTTTTAAGTTACACTAAAGAATTAAAAAGATAAAGAGCAGATACTTAAAAGAGATATAGATTTTAGATGACTGCACAATTGTTTTTAGTCACACAGAAAAGAGCACAAGCATAGTTTTTTTCCAATAATCTCAAAAACTCCAATGTTTTATTAACCATTTATGTACAGTGACATCATTACTCTGAAAACTGATAAAAAACATGTCTAGCTTCTTACACAGTCAATGTACAAATGCTCATTTATATTTTGCACATTAATAATGAAGATGAAAATGACACAATGGTTGTAGTTACATAAGAATATGTACAAGATTTCAAGACAGACTTTATATTATTTGGCTTATAAAATGTGTAGATA
Source organism: Loxodonta africana (assembly GCF_030014295.1). Classification (NCBI taxonomy): domain Eukaryota; kingdom Metazoa; phylum Chordata; class Mammalia; order Proboscidea; family Elephantidae; genus Loxodonta; species Loxodonta africana. The sequence continues at coordinate 36,160,292 of NC_087365.1, forward strand.
CTACACAAAAAAACGAGGATATAATTTTTAGAGAAGTAAAATGTGATCAAAATTCTTTCTTTTTAAAATTTAAAAATAAAATTTGTGACAATACCAATTACTAATTGATGGTCCAATCAGGGTTAAAAAAAAAAACATAGATAAATTAGATATTATACATTTTAAAAAATAAGGTTTGCAGTTAAAAACACATATTCTCAAAATTAATTAAGGATGGCTTATCCATGTTTCTCCAGTTTCTGGAAACATACTAGAAAAAGTAGACGTTAAGGAGCTGACTGTTTGGAAACATAAATCTCTGGGGAACTCACGTCAACCCCTAACAGGAAACTCTCAATGCACCAATAGTACTGAGAACAAAGACAGGGAAGTAATAAGCAGCTGTTTTGCTGATGCATATTAGAATTATAAGGCATGAGGTGATTTTAATGTGGCTTTGAAAAAGCCTTCAAATATCTTTTTTTCTTTATTGTACTTTAGATGAAGCTTCACAGAGCAAATTACTTTCTCATTAAACAATTAATACACATTGTTTTGTGACACTGGTTGCCAACAAAAAAGGCTTCAAATATTTTAAGGGAATCAATTAGACATTGAAAATTACTGATCTTATGAAGACCTCAAACATGGTATCTCAGACATTATCATGTTCTATTTATCTCACTAGTGGGAAATGCAGTTTCTAACAACTATCTCAATTATATTCTACTTGCTTGAGAAGTGGAGCTCTGGTTATATTCTACTTGCTTGAGAAGTGGAGCTCTGGTTAGTGCTGCTGCTAACCAAAAGGTCAGAAGTTTCCACCACTCCTTGGACACCCTATGGGGCAGTTCTACTCTGTCCTAAAGGGTCGCTACTGAGTCAGAATGGACTCGAAGGCAATGGGTTTTTTTTTTTTTTTTGGTTTGGTTTGGCTTGAGAAGCAGCTTCCTGTTTTGAGAATTACATGATTTAATACAATCATGTATAGTTAAGTTAATGTTATAAAAACAAAATGCCAATAGTTTCAAAGGGGAGCCAGTGCCCCTTTTATAGTGCTATGATACCAGGTTAAGAGAGCTCAGGGTTGGAAAGCCAGGAGTGGGGACAGTACAGGGGCTCAGATACACATCTGCTTATGCTCAAGAAGAAAGGTACAAGAAGAATGGGTCTGGGCAACTTAGAAGGGTAGTGGCAACTGGATGTGGAGTCACTACAGTGGGCTAGAGACAGGCTGGTGTACCACCTTCTGGCCCAGGTGCTATGGGAAACAACCCCTACTTCAATGTTAAATTGAGAACACAAATATCTCAAAGTATGCTTCCCAAAAATTGATTATTTACTCTTGTATTACAAAGCACAGAAGGAGAAGACTTTTTTTAAAGCGAGCTGAAACAGTATGGACTATATGGATTTTTCCCTACTTCATCATAAAAACTAACCCAAGGATCAAACATTTAAAAACTCTATGACTATTAATATTTTTAAAAGGTACTTAAAACACTCCTTTTCTATTTAACTCAAAATACATCTCTGTCCACCACATTTTGGAAAAATGTAAAAAAAAAGCACATAATTTTGGTGCAATTTTTCTTAAACCCAGTTATATTTACCATCTGCAGGGCTGAAAAGTTTGAAGGATACAGCCCATATTTTCTGCAAAACAACTTCAAAGTGCTTTTATCAAAAAGGAAGTGGCATTAATGATATGCTCTTTCACTGACCACATCCTGCAGTCGTTTCAGTAAAATATCATCGTTTTCTTGACAGAGGCGTTTGGCAGGGGATTCTGCACCACCATTGATGGTTATTGCTCGCTTCTTGGTTCTCTGCTCACCTTGCCTTATCATGTTGTTGATATCTTTCAAACTCTGTTCAAAAACAGAGGACACGTGTGAGTAAAAGGGGAAAAGGGACATAACAGCAAAGAACTAAGCTCACTGCTTTTTCCTGTTCACTATCCTCTATCCAAATTCAAACACTCAGGGTAAATAATTATTTTTTTAATCTAAGCAAACCTAATAAAGGTGGTTACAACTAGTCTTTTCAGGTGGTTTTGAAAACTGGGTCTCACTTATAGCAGTAATTCTCAGAGTATGGCCCCTAGGCCAGAAATAGCAGAAGCACCCAGCAACTTACTAAATGCAAAATCTTAAGCTTGACACTATACCTACTGACTCAGATGCTCTGGAGGTGAGGCCTGGCGTCTGCGCTGTAAGGAGCCCTCTAAGGTGATTTTCATGCTACCTAAAACTTGACACCCGCTTCCTTAGGAGCGGTACTTTACACACTTTGATGTGCTTACTAGTCATCTGAGGGTCTTATTAACATGCAGATTCAGATTCAGCAGGGCTGGCCTAGGGCCCATGATTCAGCATTTCTAACAGCTTCCAGGTAATGCTGATGTTGCTGGTCTGCGAATCAGTCCGAGTAGCAGGGTCTTCGAGAAGTGGTTCCTGCAAGCTGTGCAGCACAATCATCCCGGGAGCGTGTTATAATTACAGAGCCCCAGACCCGCCTGCCTGAGCTTTTTGCTTCACTATGTCTGTGGGACAGGTAAGGCTGGTGTTTGAACCCACCTAGAGGCACCTCGGAAGAAATGCCTAGGGATCTGCTTCCAAAAGGTCACAGTCTTGAAAAGCCTACGGAGTGGTTCTACTGAGTACACACGGAGCTGCCATGAGTTGGAATCGACTTGAAGGCAACAGGTTTTGTTTTAGCTGGACAGGTATCTGTGTTCAACAAGCTCCCCAAGTGATTCTGACCCATGGTTTGGGAATCACTGCCTTAGAAGTCAACTGACCCAATCATTCATTCAGTGCAAGAATCTCCTCTTAACATCCTTATAGGAAGTCAGCTTCTATGAAGAGGAAACGCCAAGTCTGTGAGGTATTATATCTTAGTCGACTTTGTTTGCCAAATATAATAGGAACTCGGTAGATATTTGCAGAACTGAGTGGGAAGCCAATGAGTTAAGGCGTTAAGGACTCAGTTATAACATGTTCCACTGTAATTTCTTCCAGTTGGTCCAGATGCTAGCTTCTGGAGACACACTAAACATACCTGCTTGTTTAAAAAAACAAACAAACCAGTCACCATTGAATCAACTCTGACTCATGGCAACCCCATGTGTTGCAGGGTAGAACTGTTCTCTATAGGGTTCTGAAGGCTGTGACCTTTGGAAGCAGATCACCAGGCTTTTTTCAGAGGGACCTCTGGGTAGGTTCCAACCACCAACTTTTAGATAAGTAGTCGAGCACTTAACCATCTGCACCATCCAGGGTCTCCTATCTCCTTAATAGCCCTTGAAGAGCTGAAAAGAGCTATCATGTCCCTGTCATAGCTTCATCATTTACAAGTATAAAGACAGAGATAACTACAGAGCTGTCTGTGTGAGGAAAGCCTCTGTTTTTAGACTTTTAACTTGTAGTGGTTGCCATCCACTAGATGCACTTTCACTTCCAAGGCCTTTCTCTAAACTTTATGTACCCTATGTCTGACTACTGTAGGTATTGTCTTACTTGGTCTCTTCTCAAGGTCATGATTGCAAGGAAGACACACTGGGCTCTTGCAGTGAAATCCCCAAACACTTCATCAGCAGTAATGATTAAGCAATCTCAACTAAAAACACTGCTTTTGGTCACAGGAAACTGGCCACAGTAACAGTTTGTAGTTTATTAGTACCAACTTTGCGAAAAAGCAAGACTGAAGATTAGTGATTGGTAATCTGAAATCCAACTTCTACCATTATGAGTTGTTTTAGAGTAAATTCTATGTGCACCTTACCTTAGAAGGGCTGCCATTGAACTTGTACAGCAGAGCACTCCTTGGTGTAAGGCCTGCCCCATTCTTGTGTGGGGAAACATAGATGGAATGCTGTTGGGAAATGCGGCGGGGTGAGCCTGGCTGCTGCTTAATATGTGGGAAAGGAGAGAGCGGTGGAGCTTCCATCTGAAATGACCCCAAAAGTCAGTTTTTTTTTAAGATAAAAAGCTATTTTTTTTTCCATTTGATTAATCCCACTATGTTTTTATTCTTACTGGCATCTCCCACTTAGGAATCAGTTATACTTTAAGAGCGGATTTATGCCTGAAAAACAGCAAAGAAACTGTCCATTATCTCTCATTTTTCAGATTATTAACAGATACACTAAAATTAATTTCCTAGATCTTTCAGGAAATCCTGTAAATAGTAGTAAGAGTTCTGGGGAAAGACACCGCGAGGGGTAGGCCAGGAGCATGGGCACCTCTGTTGCCCACACTAAGAAAGTAGGGGCAAAGAGTAATCAGTATCTAACATTTACAGTAAAAATCTCTCTCCAGGGAGGCGAGGCCAAGATGGCGGACTAGGAAGACGCTACCTCGGATCCCTCTTGCAACAAAGACGCGGAAAAACAAGTGAATCGATCACATACATAACAATCTACGAACCCTGAACAATAAACACAGACTTAGAGACAGAGAACGAACAAATAACGGGAAGCAGCGACTGTTTTCGGAGCCTGGACCCAGCGTCCCAGTCAGTGATGGCTCGGAGACAGCAGTCAATATCAAACCACATAAAGAAGCAGACCATGACAGCTCCTACGACCCCCCAAACAAAAGAATCAAAATCTTTCCCAAATGAAGATACTATCCTGGAATTATCAGATACAGAATATAAAAAACTAATTTACAGAATGCTTCAAGACATCAGGGATGACCTCAGAAATGAAATAAGGCAAACTGCAGAAAAAGCCAAGGAACACACTGATAAAACAGTCGAAGAACTCAAAAAGATTATTCAAGAACATGGTGGAAAAATTAATAAGTTGCAAGAATCCATAGAGAGACAGCATGTAGAAATCCAAAAGATTAACAATAAAATTACAGAATTAGACAACGCAATAGGAAGTCAGAGGAGCAGACTGGAGCAATTAGAATGCAGACTGGGAAATCTGGAGGACCAGGGAATTAACACCAACATAGCTGAAAAAAAATCAGATAAAAGAATTAAAAAAAATGAAGAAACCCTAACAATCATGTGGGACTCTATCAAGAAAGATAACTTGCATGTGATTGGAGTCCCAGAACAGAGAGGGAGGACAGAAAACACAGAGAAAATAGTTGAAGAACTCCTGACAGAAAACTTCCCTGACATCATGAAAGACGAAACGATATCTATCCAAGATGCTTATCGAACCCCATTTAAGATTGATCCAAAAAGAAAAACACCAAGACATATTATCATCAAACTTGCCAAACCAAAGATAAAGATAAAATTTTAGAAGCAGCCAGGGAGAAAAGAAAGGTTTCCTTCAAGGGAGAATCAATAAGAATAAGTTCAGACTACTCAGCAGAAACCATGCAGGCAAGGCGGCAATGGGATGACATATACAGAGCACTGAAGGAGAAAAACTGCCAGCCAAGGATCATATATCCAGCAAAACTCTCTCTCAAATATGAAGGCGAAATTAAGATATTTACAGATAAACACAAGCTTAGAGAATTTGCAAAAACCAAACCAAAGCTACAAGAAATACTAAAGGAAATTTTTTGGTCAGAAAACCAATAATATCAGATACCAGCACAACACAAGGTCACAAAACAGAACATCCTGATATCAACTCAAATAGGGAAATCACAAAAACAAATTAAGATTAATTAAAAAAAAAAAATGCTCATAACAGGGAATCATTGAAGTCAATACGTAAAAGATCACAATAATCAAAAAGAGGGACTAAATACAGGTGGCATAGAACTGCCCTATGGAGAGTGATACAAGGCGATATAGGACAATACAAGTTAGGTTTTTACTTAGAAAAATAGGGGTAAATATTAAGGTAACCACAAAGAGGTATAACAACTCCATAACTCAAGATAAAAGCCAAGAAAAACGTAACAACTCAACAAACATAAAGTCAAACACTATGAAAATGAGGATCTCACAATTTACTAAGAAAAACGTCTCAGCACAAAAAAGTAAGTGGAAAAATGAAATTGTCAACAACGCACATAAAAAGGCATCAAAATGACAACACTAACCACTTATTTATCTATAATTACGCTGAATGTAAATGGACTAAATGCACCAATAAAGAGACAGAGAGTCTCGGACTGGATAAAGAAACATGATCCGTCTATATGCTGCCTCCAAGAGACACACCTTAGACTTAGAGACACAAACAAACTAAAACTCCAAGGATGGAAAAAAATATATCAAGCAAACAATAAGCAAAAAAGAGGAGTAGCAATATTAACTTCTGACAAAATAGACTTTAGACTTAAATCCACCACAAAGGATAAAGAAGGACACTATATAATGACAAAAGGGACAATTGATCAGGAAGATATAACCATATTAAGTATTTATGCACCCAATGACAGGGCTGCAAGATACATAAATCAAATCTTAACAGAACTGAAAAGGGAGATAGACACCTCCACAATTATAGTAGGAGACTTCAACACACCACTTTTGGAGAGGGACAGGACATCCAGTAAGAAGCTCAATAGAGACACGGAAGACCTACTTACAAAAATCAACCAACTTGACCTCATTGACTTATACAGAACTCTCCACCCAACTGCTGCAAAGTATACTTTTTTTTCTAGCGTACATGGAACATTCTCTAGAACAGACCACATATTAGGTCATAAAAAAAACCTTTGCAGAATCCAAAACATCGAAATATTACAAAGCATCTTCTCAGACCACAAGGCAATAAAACTAGAAATCAATAACAGAAAAACTAGGGAAAAGAAATCAAATACTTGGAAACTGAACAATACCCTCCTGAAAAAAGACTGGGTTATAGAAGACATCAAGGAGGGAATAAGGAAATTCATAGAATGAAACGAGAATGAAAATACTTCCTATCAAAACCTCTGGGACACAGCAAAAGCAGTGCTCAGAGGCCAATTTATATCGATAAATGCACACATACAAAAAGAAGAAAGAGCCAAAATCAGAGAATTGTCCCTACAACTTGAACAAATAGAAAGTGAGCAACAAAAGAATCCATCAGGCACCAAAAGAAAACAAATTATAAAAATTAGAGCTGAACTAAATGAATTAGAGAACAGAAAAACAATTGAAAGAATTAACAAAGCCAAAAGCTGCTTCTTTGAAAAAATTAACAAAATTGATAAACCATTGGCTAGACTGACTAAAGAAATACAGGAAAGGAAACAAATAACCCGAATAAGAAATGAGATGGGCCACATCACAACAGACCCAACTGAAATTAAAAGAATCATATCAGATTATTATGAAAAATTATACTCCAAAAAATTTGCAAACCTAGAAGAAATGGATGAATTCCTGGAAAAACACTACCTACCTAAACTAACACATTCAGAAGTAGAACAACTAAATAGACCCATAACAATAAAAGAGATTGAAACGGTAATCAAAAAACTCCCAACAAAAAAAAGCCCTGGCCTGGACAGCTTCACTGCAGAGTTCTACCCAACTTTCAGAGAAGAGTTAACACCACTACTACTAAAGGTATTTCAAAGCATAGAAAATGACGGAATACTACCCAACTCATTCTATGAAGCCACCATCTCCCTGATACCAAAACCAGGTAAAGACATTACAGAAAAAGAAAATTATAGACCTAGATCCCTCATGAACATAGATGCAAAAATCTTCAACAAAATTCTAGCCAATAGAATTCAACAACGTATCAAAAAAATAATTCACCACGACCAAGTGGGATTTATACCAGGTATGCAAGGCTGGTTTAATGTTAGAAAAAACATTAATGTAATCCACGACATAAATAAAACAAAAGACAAAAACCACAGGATCTTATCAATTGATGCAGAAAAGGCATTTGACAAAGCCCAACACCCATTTATGATAAAAACTCTCACCAAAATAGGAATTGAAGGAAAATTCCTCAACATAATAAAGGGCATCTATGCAAAGCCAACAGCAAACATCACTCTAAATGGACAGAACCTGAAAGCATTTCCCTTGAGAACGGGAACCAGACAAGGATGCCCTTTATCACCGCTCTTATTCAACATCGTGCTAGAAGTCCTAGCCAGAGCAATTAGGCTAGACAAAGAAATAAAGGGCATCCAGATTGACAAAGAGGAAGTAAAATTATCTCTATTTGCAGATGACATGATCTTATACACAGAAAACCCCAACGAATCCACCAGAAAACTACTGAAACTAATAGAAGAGTTTGGCAGAGTCTCAGGTTATAAGATAAACATACAAAAATCACTTGGATTCCTCTACATCAACAAAAAGAACATCGAAGAGGAAATAACCAAATCAATACCATTCACAGTAGCCCCCAAGAAGATAAAATACTTAGGAATAAATCTTACCAAGGATGTAAAAGACCTATACAAAGAAAACCACAAAGCTCTAGTACAAGAAATTAAAAAAGACATACTTAAGTGGAAAAACATACCTTGCTCATGGATAGGAAGACTTAACATAGTAAAAATGTCTATTCTACCAAAAGCCATCTATACATACAATGCACTTCCGATCCAAATTCCAATGTCATTTTTTAAGGTGATAGAGAAACAAATCACCAACTTCATATGGAAGGGAAAGAAGCCTCGGATAAACAAAGCATTACTGAAAAAGAAGAAGAACGTGGGAGGCCTCACTCTACCTGATTTCAGAACCTATTATACAGCCACAGTAGTCAAAACAGCCTGGTATTTGTACAACAACAGGCACATAGACCAGTGGAACAGAATTGAGAACCCAGATATAAATCCATCCACGTATGAGCAGCTGATATTTGACAAAGGACCAGAGTCAGTTAATTGGGGAAAAGATAGTCTTTTTAACAAATGGTGCTGGCATAACTGGATATCCATCTGCAAAAGAATGAAACAGGACCCATACCTCACACCATGCACAAAAACTAACTCCAAGTGGATCAAAGACCTAAACATAAAGACTAAAACGATAAAGATCATGGAAGAAAAAATAGGGACAACGTTAGGAGCCCTAATACAAGGCATAAACAGAATACAAAACATTACCAAAAATGACGAAGAGAAACCAGATAACTGGGAGCTCCTAAAAATCAAACACCTATGCTCATCTAAAGACTTCACCAAAAGAGTAAAAAGACCACCTACAGACTGGGAAAGAATTTTCAGCTATGACATCTCCGACCAGTGCCTGATCTCTAAAATCTATATGATTCTGTTAAAACTCAACAAAAAAGACGAACAACCCAATCAAGAAGTGGGCAAAGAATATGAATACACACTTCACTGAAGATATTCAGGCAGCTAACAGATACATGAGAAAATGCTCTCGATCATTAGCCATTAGAGAAATGCAAATTAAAACCACGATGAGATTCCATCTCACTGCAACAAGGCTGGCATTAATCCAAAAAACACAAAATAATAAATGTTGGAGAGGCTGCGGAGAGATTGGAACTCTCATACACTGCTGGTGGGAATGTAAAATGGTACAACCACTTTGGAAATCTATCTGGCGATATCTCGAACAGTTAGAAGTAGAACCACCATACAACCCAGAAATCCCACTCCTCGGAATACACCCTAGAGAAATAAGAGTCTTCACACAAACAGATATATGCACACCCATGTTTATTGCAGCTCTGTTTACAATAGCAAAAAGCTGGAAGCAACCAAGGTGTCCATCAACGGATGAATGGGTAAATAAATTGTGGTATATTCACACAATGGAATCCATAAAGAATAGTGACGAATCTATGAAACATTTCATAACATGGAGGGACCTGGAAGGCATTATGCTGAGAGAAATTAGTCAGAGGCAAAAGGACAAATATTGTATAAGACCACTATTATAAGATCTTGAGAAATAGTATAAACTGAGAAGAACACATACTTCTGTGGTTACGAGGGGGGAGGGAGGGAGGGTGGGAGAGGGTTTTTTACTGATTAACTAGTAGATAAGAACTGCTTTAGGTGAAGGGAAGGACAATACTCAATACATGGAAGGTCAGCTCAACTGGACTGGACCAAAAGCAAAGAAGTTTCCAGGATAAACTGAATGCTTCAAAGGTCAGCGGAGCAAGGGCGGGGGTTTGGGGATTATGGTTTAAGGGGACTTCTAAGTCAATTGGCAAAATAATTCTATTATGAGAACATTCTGCATCCCACTTTGAAATGTGGCGTCTGGGGTCTTAAATGCTAACAAGCGGCCATCTAAGATGCATCAATTGGTCTCAACCCACCTGGAGCAAAGGAGAATGAAGAACACCAAGGTCACACGACAACTAAGAGCCCAAGAGACAGAAAGGGCCACATGAACCAGAGACCTACACCATCCTGAGACCAGAAGAACTAGTTGGTGCCCGGCCAGAATCGATGACTCCCCTGACAGGGAGCGCAACAGAGAACCCCTGAGGGAGCAGGAGATCAGTGGGATGCAGACCCCAAATTCTCATAAAAAGACCAGACTTAATGGTCTGACTGAGACTAGAGGGATCCCGGCAGTCATGGTCCCCAAAACTTCTGTTGGTACAGGACAGGAACCATCCCCGAAGACAACTCATCAGACATGAAAGGGACTGGACAGTGGGTAGGTGAGAGATGCTGATGAAGAGTGAGCTAATTATATCAAGCGGTCACTTGAGACTATGTTGGCATCTCCTGTCTGGAGGGGGGATGGGAGGATAGAGAGAGTTGGAAGCTGGCAAAATTGTCACGAAAGGAGAGACTGGAAGGGCTGACTCATTAGGGGGAGAACAAGTGGGAGTATGGAGTAAGGTGTATATAAACTTATATGTGACAGTCTGACTTGATTGGTAAACGTTCACTTGAAGCTCAATAAAAGTTAATTAAAAAAAAAAAAATCTCTCTCCACACACATATCTACAACTAAAGCAGTAGCCAAAGAGAGTGGAAAAAGAGGCAGGAAATTGTATGAGCCAGAAGAATGATTCCAACATGGAACAAATCTGTTAATGTGACAGGAAAGACTTTATACTGAAATGCAAAAGATTCAGAAGTAGAGTTAGGTAAGCAGGAACTACATTTTTCTTTAATATTCTGTACAACAGAAATAGAATAAATGGAGATGGCTCCTTAATATTTCGTTCATCATCTTCACTTGAAGCTAATAAAACTAGATTCAACTGGCTGATGGCAGAGACAGTCACAGTACAGCACATGACAGAGGGGAGGTGGAAATGATAAGAGTAGGACAAGCAATTCTGGCCGCTGAGGATAGTCACAGACCACAGTCCTTGAAAGGGACAAGGACAGGAACGCAAAGAGATATACATAGATACATACACAGGGCTACTGGCTGGATGCAGCTTCCAGGCTTCCCTTATACTAGGGCCCTCTTTCTTATAGCTGAAGTCTGATCTACTGGGACCCAAACTCAGCCTATATGCTGAGGACACTTTCTCAGGCCTGCTGCTGCCGCCAAAACTAGGGTCTACATAATAATATCTAAGGGTTGCCTCTATTAATGGTCCAGGCCTACTTATTTCCTTTTCTCTTCATTCTTGAGGAAAAAAAAAAAATTCTCACAAACTTGGCAGTAGAAACCAAAATCAAGAGAAAATATCACTCAAATCAACTGTTGTCATTTTTCTATGATCCCTTCTAGTCCTTGTCCACGTTGTCATTGGTGTTGTTAATTGCTGTTGAGTCGATTCTGACTGCTCCATAGGGTTTTCAAGGCTGTGACCTTTTGGAACCAGATCACCAGGCCTGTCTTCCAGGAACCTCTAGGTGGGTTCGAATTGTGAGCCTTTTGGCCAGCAGTTGAGTGCTTAGCCATTTGTACATGCATAATCTCTAACAACATAATCACAAGATGAATAGAATTCCCATGATTTCCTCAGTCCCTGTTGTATCATAGCCTTAATCACTCTCTGATTAATTACTAGTATATTTTCTCCTATATAATGCATCAGTAAGGTTTTAAACTCTGAAATACTTATTCAATCAAATGAACTTATAATAATCTACGGTTGTACATATTAATGAAGTAGTAAAACATAAAACGTACCATATGGGCTTGATTTGACAAGTCGTATTTCAATGCAAATGACTTCACTCTTCCTACGTATATTGTATTGTAAAATTTGATAAGATCACCTCTTTCCTCTCTCACTGGCCCACTGGAACAGTCTGTTGTTTGTGTAGCATCTTCTAAGTCTGTTAAAAAGAATTCAGTGTACTTTAATACACAAGCTGGTGATTTGAATCACAACCCTCTTCACAATATTAAAGATCAAATAAACACAAATCTTCATTGTAAAGCAATCAGGAGCTTTAGAGATGATTCAGGAATCCATCTGTATTATGTATAAATTAACTGGAATTTGGAGAAATGTAAACTCAAGGTGGTGCACTTTTCTATGGATACCACTTTAGCAACAACTTTTTCACAACCATTACATTTAAGTTCACTGTCACTAGTGCCCTTTTAGATGGGCACCAGCCCTGGGTTGGGGTTTAACTAAACTGAGCACCAAAGTATAAAAACTGTGTGAATGCTCTCTTAATAGTAATGATTTTATACCTAATTATGAGTTTGTTTTTAGAACCAGAATTGTTCTCCCTGCGCTTATGTTCTTTGGGGTGTTCAAGTTCAGGCCATAGCATGTAGCCATGGCTCCAGGAACCGGAATGTGTCTTATCTGAATGTAGTCTTGCCTGTTATATCCTCCTCCTTAACTTTCTCCATATTTTGGTGCCAGAATTCCTGAGTGCATTCTCACTGGACATTCTTCCTGCCTTGTGCCGCCACCATTGGATAGGATCTGTAAGAATAATTTTTTGCTTGACTGCTAGTGAATATCTAGCTAATAAATGTATGTATAGCCAAATTTGATCTGAAACCTGTGGGCTATAGGGGGAGTAGCTAATTCTCACTCATCTGAAACTTTCTGGCAAATACAGAAAGTTTCAGATGAGTGAGAATTAGCTCACCTGTGAGAAACCTGTGAGAGCCAGAACTCAACAGGACTGATTTGTTTTTCTGGATCTCACAAGTTTTCCACCTTTACAGGGTGTAGTTTTACTGCTTTTCTATTGCTCATTTTAGTGAAAAATATTTGAGTTTTCCTCCTCTGAAAGGTTTCTGCCTTACACAAGTTCTGGCTTTCACAGCTTTTACTGTACGTAATCTATCAGAAAGAACCCATGATATATTTCCTTTTGCTTAATTCTATTCTCTTGAATTCCATGGCTCTAGATTCCTGTGAACACAGAGAAAACACTAAATAGGCAAGGAACCCACACCATTTCCAAGTTAACCTCTGATGCTTGGTTTGGTGGGGACAGATAAACCACCATGGACAGGTGAACAACGTGCATAACAAATACAGAAAGAGGCTTTTTGGTGTTTTATTGGATGTGCTGTCTTATACACTTCCCATTGCCTTGAAAAGGCTCAGGAAGAATATATCTAAGTAAAAAGAAAAACTGAGTATGGCTGTGTATCCTTAAATTGGGTCACATTCTGGGACATGATTATTATAGGTGAGGTCTTAAAAGTTCAGATGCCAGTAGACACCATAGTGATCATGGATTATCTGTACAGCTGAAAGAAAAAAAAAAAAGTCTTTGACCCACTCAATTTTCTCTAAGAATTTATCCTAAGGACATCCTAAGGGAACTGGACAAAGATTAAGCTACACTGATGTGCATCACAAAATTGCAGACAACTGGAAGCAACCTAGTTCCACACTGTGGGATTAAGTAAGTCATCGTACACATTTAGACTCATATTTAAATACATGAAAAGATGAGACAAGGAAAAGGAAATGGGCAGAAGAGGCATTTTTACAGCTTATGAACACATGAGTATTGACCTTTTTTTCTCCTTTGGAAAAAAAATTACTAGTACCTGACAATGATAATGTCCCACTGCTACTCATAAGGTTTTCACTGGCTAATGCTTTTCAGAAGTAGACTGCCAGGTCCTTCTTCCTAGTCTGTCTTAGTCTGGAAGCTCAGCTGAAACCTGTCCTCCATAGGTGACCCTGCTGGTATCTGAATACCGGTGGCACGGCTTCCAGCATCACAGCAAAACCATTATGAATAGCAGCAGAGCATTGTCTGATATAGTGCGGGAAGATGAGCCCCCCAGGTTGGAAGGCACTCAAAAGATGACTGGGGAAAAGCTGCCTCCTCAAAGTAGAGTCGACCTTAATGACGTGGATGGAGTAAAGTTTTCAGGACCTTCACCTGCTGGTGCGGCACGACTTAAAATGAGAAGAAACAGCTGCAAACTTCCACTAATAATCAGAACCTGGAATGTAGGAAGTGTAAGTCTAGGAAAATTGGAAATCATCAAAAATGAAATGGAACACATAAACATCAATATCCTAGGCATTAGTGAGCTGAAAGGGACTGCTACTGGCCATTTTGAATCGGATAATCATACAGTCTACTCTCTTGGGAATGACAACTTGAAGAGGAATGGTGTTGCATACACCATCAAACAGAACAATTCAAGATCTACCCTGATGTACAACGCTGTCAGTGGTAGGATAATATCCATATGCCTACAAGGAAGACCAGTTAAGACCACTATTATTCAAAGTTATGTACCAACCACTAAGGCCAAAGATGAAGAAACTGAAAATTTTCATCAGCTTCTGCAGTCTGAAATTGATTGAGCATGTAATCAGGATGCATTGATAATTACTGGTGACTGGAATGTGAAAGCTGGAAACAAAGAAGAAGGATTGCTAGTTGGAAAATATGGCCTTGGTGATAGAGACAACGCCTGAGATCGAAAAACAGAGTTTTGCAAGATCAACGACTTCTTCTTTGCAAATACATTTTTTCACCAATGTAAATGGTGACTATACACATGGGCCTTGCAAGATGGAATATACAGGAATCAAACTGACTACATCCTTGGAAACAGATGATGGAAAAGCTCAATGTCATCAGTCTAGGGGCTGACTGTGGAACAGACCATCAATTGCTCATATGCAAGTTTAAGCTGAAACTGAAGAAAATCAAAGCAAGTCCACGAGGGCGAAAACATGACCCTGAGTATATCCCACCTGAATTTAGAGACCATCTCAAGAACAGATTTGACACATTGAACACTAATGATCGAAGACCATGTGAGCTGTGGAAGGACGTCATACATTAAGAAAGCAAGAGGTCACTGAAAAGACAGAAAAGAAAGAAAAGACCAATATGGATGTCAAAGGAGAATCTGAAACTTGCTCTCGAACATCAAGCAGTTAAAGTAAAAGGCAGAAATGATAAAGTAAAAGAACTGAGCAGAAGATTTCAAAGGGCGGCTCTGGAAGACAAAGTAAAGATAATGATATGTGCAAAGCGCTGGAGATAGAAAACTAAAAGGGAAGAACATGCTTGACGTTTCTCAAGCTGAAAGAACTGAAGAAAAATTCAAGCCCGAGTTGCAATGGTAAAGGCTTCTATGGAGAAAATACTAACTGACACAGGAAGCATCAAAAGAAGATGGAAGACATACAGAGTCATTATACCAAAAAGAATTAGGTGACGTTTGTCTTGTCATCTAGTGCTGCTATAACAGAAATACCAAAAGTGGATGGCTTTAACAAAGAGAAATTTATTTTCTCACAGTCTAGTAGGTTACAAGGTCAAATTCAGGAGCTTCTCAGTGCAGGGACCCTGTGTCCAAAGGACACACTCTGCTCCTGGTGCTGCTTTCTTGGCAGCATGGTAACCCCAACTCTCTGCTTGCTTCCCTTTCCTTTTATCTCTTGAGAGATGAAAGGTGGTGCAGGCCACATCCCAGGGAAACTCCCTTTACATTGGATCAAGGAGGTGACCTGAGTAAGGGTGGTGCTACAATCCCACCCTAATCCTCGTAACATAAAATTACAACCACGAAATGGAGGACAACCACAGAATCCTGGGAATCATGGCCTAACCAAGTTGATACACACATTTTTGGGGGGACATGATTCAATCTACAACAATGTTCCACCATTTCAAGAGTAGCATATGATCAGGAACCGATGGCACTGAAGGCACCGGCAAAAAACAGGGCTCTAGGAATTGACGGAATATCAATTGAGATGTTTCAACAAACAGATGCAGTGCTGGAAGTGTTCATGTGTCTATGCCAAGAAGTTTGGAAGACAGCTACCTGGTCACCTGACTAGAAGAGATCCATATTTATGCCTATTCCCAAGAAAGGTGATCCAACCAAACACGGAAATTATCGAACAATATCATTAATATCACACGCAAGCAAAACTTTGCTGAAGATCATTCAAAAGCAGCTGCAGCAGTGTATCGACAGGGAATTGCCAGAAATTCAGCTGGATTCAGAAGAGGATGTGGAACCAGAGATATCATTGCTGATGTCAGATGGATCCTGGCTGAAAGCAGAGAATACCAGAAAGATGTTTACCTGTGTTTTATTGACTATGCAAAGGCATTCGACTGTGTGGATCATAACAAACTATGAATAACACTGCGAAGAATGGGAATTCCAGAACGCTTAACCGTGCTTATGAGGAACCTTTCCATAGATCAAGAGGCAGTTGTTCGGACAGAACAAGGGGATACTCATTGGTTTAAAGTCAGGAAAGGTGTGCGTCAGGGTTGTATCCTTTCACCATACCTATTCAATCTTTATGCTGAACAAATAATCTGAGAAGTTGGACTATATGAAGAAGAATGTAGCATCAAGATTAGAGGAAGATTCATTAACAACCTGCGTTATGCAGATGACACAACCTTGCTTGCTGAAAGTGAAGAGGACTTGAAGCACTTACTGATGAAGATCAAAGACCACAGCCTTCAGTATGGATTACACCTCAACATAAAGGGAACAAAAATCCTCACAGCCGGACCAATAAGCCACAGCATGATAAACAGAGAAAAGAATGAAGTTGTCAAGGATTTCATTTTACTTGGATCCACAATGAACACCCATGGAAGAAGCAGTCAAAAATCGAAAGACGTATTGCACTGGGCAAATCTGCTGCAAACGACCTCTTTAAAGCGTTGAAAAGCAAAGGTGTCATCTTGAAGACTAAGGTGCACCTGACCCAAGCCATGGTATTTTCAATTGCATCATATGCATGTGAAAGCTGGACAATGAATAAGGCAGACTGAAGCAGAACTGTCGCCTTTGAATTGTGGTGTTGGTGAAGAATACAGAATATACCACGGACTGCCAAAAAGAATGAACAAATCTGTCTTGGAAGAAGTACAACCAGAATGCTCCGTAGAAGCAAGGATGGTAAGACTCCATCTCATGTACTTTGGATATGTTATCAGGAGGAACAGTCCCTGGAAAAGGATATCATGCTTGATAATGTAGAGGGTCACCGAAAAAGAGGAAGACCCCTCAACAAGACAGACTGACAGAGTGGCTACAATAATGAGCTCAAGCATAATAACGATTGTGAGGATGGTGCAGGATCGGGCACTGTTTCTTTCTGTTGTACATAGAGTTGCTAAGAGTCAGAACCGACTCAACGGCACCTAACAACAACAACAGTACTTGAAGTCTTAACAGGGTGGCAGCCTTGGTAATGGTAGCAGAATCACCTATATGCTTACCAAAGAACAGGACGCTTCCTTAATTGTCTCCACAGCCAGATCACTGACAGCTACCCTGCTTTCCCTGTCATTCACAGTTCTGAATTTTAAGTGCATTTTACGTGTTTGATTAATATGTATAAGTAGAATAGGAAATTTTTTCTGAAATATAATTAACGGGACAAATTAATGGTGTCAGTATACCACTACCTCTTTGGAAGGGATTTAGGACACTTGACCCATACTGGTTCTCAAACTTGTTTCGTCCCAAATCAAGTGTGCGTTACCCATACCCATCTACATCGTGACTCAGTGTTGCCTGACATCTGCTGTATTATGTACCATGCAATCAAAGGGGTATTACATTTAGCATGTTAAACTGGATAACTTACCACAATCTGTCATTTCAATATCACCGTTTATGTTCTCACTGTATGTCACAACTTCTCTTGGAACAGTCTTCAATAAAACACTTCTATAGACCTACAGGTCAAAGAGGAGAAAAAGGACTGCTGAGGTCACAATCAGCAGAGGTTAAGCAAAACCAAAATAAGAAGAGTAAATATCAAACCAACTTAAAAATATTTGTCTGTGTGGGTGATAATCGAGTGCAGGATGTTATTAGCTATGGTAGGTGTAGATTATGGCAAAGAATCTTAGAAAAGGGGATCCTAAAGCAGAGCCTGCTACCTAAAACGTGCCATCTTAAAAAAAAACAAAGAGTTTACAAAATAGAACTAAGTGAGGAGCAACTAAAGACTGACGTTCAGGTTTTGCCAAATAAAAGCCAAAGGTCTGTACATGTTCCTCCTTTAATTCCTTACATGAGAATCATTTGATCTTAAATGGGGCTTGTTTTCCTGCCCCCACCCCATTCCTATCTCCATTCAGATGGCCATATGAAAAATTATCCCTTTCCTGCCTCTAAAGTCTTTCCTACCTCAGAGATAGCTGGAAAGACATAATTTATTCCCTCTGTATTTAGGAAGTTGTGGCATGGCCCATTTTTGACCTATACTAATCTCACCTACGTGATCTTTAGGGTCAATCTGGACCTTTCCAGGTTCTGGTCCTAAGAGATTTTCCTCAAGAGGCTCAGAAACTCTTAGCCTGCGATAAGGTAACAAATTCCTGTACTTGGCTCTTCAAATGTCTCTATATTGCTTACTATCAGTACCTTTTGGGGTTTAAGTAAAGAAATGCAACTATTTGTGGGGGACTCTTAGAAGCAGACATAACAACCAGTACTGGGGCCAGGGATATGTAAGCTACCCCAGCTCTCTTCTTTGAAGATGGTAGATCAGCAGAGCTAGAGAAAAGGCCATTATGTCCCTTAGAGTAGAGCTCAAAGCCTTGAGGTAAGGTGTTCTTTAGCTACAATAACAATGATATGGAGCTAAGATCCATTAAATGCTTACTATGTGCCAAAAAAAAAAAAAAAATTTTTTTTTTTTATGTGCCAGGCCACTATGCTGACATTTTAATTTTCATGACTGAAAGGTTTTATAGGATTCTCACCATAGCTATTATAACATGATCAGAAATGCTTAACATCTATTCAGAGATGCAAATACTAGGATTCTTGCCAACTTCTCGACAAAAGAAGTTGGACCTGAGTTAATAAAATCCTTAAATTTCACAAGATTTAAACATGATCAAAGAATTGAATCTCGTATAATTAAAGAATATTAGTATTATAGAAAATTTTCATTATACTTTCTAGTAGAAAATATTCTCATTCAACAAATGGAATTGCAGACCTCGAGACAAGTATATTCAAGTACATAGATATGTCAGGAACAGCCAGATTTCCTGGCTTCCATTGAAACTGTCCTTTTATAAAACTGTCTCTCGAGTTTAATGATATCCATCAAACCAGAAAATCTAAAGTATACTAAAATTATAAAAGTTTACCTTTTAAGTGACTTGTCAGCAGAGATATAGTACTGACCTATTTTTGAACAGTAGGAAAAATAATGTAACTCACATGACTATTAGCTTGGGGCTGATTCCTATAACTTTTCATTATTTCTTGAAAAGTTCTTTCTTCTTTTGTTACCTAAGGAAAATAAAAACTGTATTTATCAAGTGCTTTAGAAAGAAAAATGACTCTGAATAAAAACTTCAATTATAGGTTGGCACTGAGAGCAGTCTTGCAGAAAGCCACTAACCCCAGGCCAGTGTATGACTACAAACCACTAACCTTGATGATTTTTACCAGCTCTAAGGTTCAGGCTTTGCGGCCCATGGGGATTCAGCTAATAGTTCCACTAATCAAAAAGCCCTGAGATGGTGATGGTATAACTCTACTGACAACGCATTTCTTTACAAAAAGAATGGTATAAGAAAGTTCAGATCTGCTGAATCCTCTGCAGTCTCCAGTTTTATTAGTTTTAAGCACTTATTTAAAAGTAAATTAATCACATACTAAAGGATAGGAAATGTTTTGCAGTGATTCACAATAAATTATATAAATTATTATAGGATTAGTATTCTAACATTTCAGGACAGACTGCAGGATTTCTAATGAAGAAAAAAATCACAGTGTGGCCAAATGGAAGAAAATGGATTAGTGATCCAAAAAGGAATCGCTTCTGGTGTGACATCACAAAGTTCACGTAAATTACTTCTTTCTGCAGCTTCACTGCCCAGTAGCACTAACCCTATTCTCCTTCTCCGTAATGATGAGCTAGAAACAACAAAGCCTGAACCCTGATACTGTTCTAGAAAACAGAAATGATCTGTAATTAGTTAATAACATTTATTGAGGAGTACTTTCTCTAAAGATTTTAAAGAATTATTGTAGGAGGGGGGGTTACAATGTAGCTTGAAAACATTTCCTCTGCCTCAAAACGCTTTAAAAAGAAAAAAAAAAGAAAAGAAAACAGGTCTGAATTATGTATATGTGCTGGGATGGCCAGTGGCCAATATGGCCAAGTCCAAAGTTTCTTTCAGAAATCAGAATTTTAGAAAACAAGTAGAAAATGCCATTTTATGACTTAAAACATGTAATAGTAAGTAGAACGTAAAATGCTCGTCTTAGGAGGTACAATCAATCACTGGAAAGCAATATGGTGCAGACGTTATTTTATAAGAGATTATACATCTGGAGATCCTAAGCTGCTACTTATTGTGTAATTTTGGCCAAGATATTTATAGTACTGTGCTTCAGTTACTCCTCTACAATGTAAGGGTCATATTAAAGTACTGGGTCAGAGGCATCTGAGGGATGGGGTTGGGATGGTGTTGGTCATATTAACAGTGTGGAGAGCCACTTTACTACAGTGATCTCCAAGGCCCTTTCCAACTCCTTTCTAACAATGTAGTCTCATGAAGTAGGAAAGCTGATTATTATGAAACCAAATGGAGAGTCCAGAGAAGAAACACAGTAGCTGGAATTTACTACTTTAATAACAATGATTGGCACTACTGGATGACAGAGCGAAAGGCAAAAGAAGAAATCAAGTTCAACAGATTTTTACCTCATGCTTCAACATACAGACAACTAGGACAAAGAGCTTTCCCCAAGTCATACATTACCTTTGCCATGATGTAAAAGGAACAAAGGAGTAGCTGATCCAAATGTCTGTCTTTCATTAAATCAGAGCAGTGAACTAAAGTGAATTCAAAACATGTCCATATCTTTCTTCGCAGCTCATTGGAAATATCCAGTTTTAAACATAAATCACGTAAGCGTACACTTGCCAAGTGATAGACCTAAGATGGAAGATAGCACATTGATGCAAAAAATCAACTGAATCATTTTTGAAATTTGTGTCTTACCATAAATGGGCTTTAAAGCCAGTATTTTAAAATACCTAGGCTACGCATACATTACATGCAATTTCTGTTCTACAGCACTGGTTCATTGCTATGGCAGAAGAATACAGATCAAAGCAAAATTCTCTTTGGAAAACTGTCTTTAAAAAAAAAAATCTTAAGACGTTATCTGCTACTCTATGTTGCCAACTATGTAAAGTGAGAAACACTAAAATATACTATTTTACCTACGTCAAGACCATTTTGAATGCAAATTTTGTCAAGTGCTCAGAAATCTGTATCTCATCTCTTTGGGTTCAGGTAAAATTGCTAGGAAGACTAAATTGTCAGATAGTAAATACTAAAATGTTTGACTCCAAAAACAAGTCTGAAAGCAAAACGATTAAAAAAAATTTCCCTATATTCTTTACTGTTTATATGAGCACATGAATGTTAAATGCAATGACAGGTTTTTTAAAAAAAATTTAAGTACGTCAGAGTAAATTTAATGCAATGCCCTGAGCTTTTTATATTTACAGTCTTTATATGAATTGATGCTAATACAAATGACCCTAATATCCTACAAAATTCTAAAATGGGTTCTAGTCATCCTAGAAACATTATATTATGTCCCACTGTTTTAAGAATTGGTAATCATGATATATTCCTAAACCAGGCTATTCTATTCAAGCTAAGTCTTTAAGTTTAAATGTTCAGGAAAAAAAAAGAATAAGACAGTTCTTAAAAGTATCTTTGGCAGGAAAAAAAAATTCACAAACTAGAGTTTAAAAGCTAATTTAAGCTATTCAATATACTAATCTGATAGGAAGACAAGTGGTTGAATCCAAACCCCCTTCTGTATTCTATCCTCTTGCTTCTGGTTCAGATCGTCTTGAGACAAGCAGGGCCCAGTGGGCTCAGAGCAGTGGGAGAGATGCCAGAGCTTTACATTCACAGGAGGATAACAGAACAAACACAGTCCTAGCTAAAAGAATTAAAAATAATATCTAATTAAGTAATACTTGATTAAGTGTCTCCTATAGACCTGATCAAACAATGCCTTAAAGATACACATACTCTGGAAGCCTTCTTATTCTACCAAAAAATTTACAGTAAATTCTCCCCAGGCATAAAACACCAGCAACACGCTAAATTCAGCAGGGATAACAGTTACAATTTACTCAAGAAATGATTACTTTGAATTCATTATTGAAATGGACATTTCAATTTCTTTTTAGGTAAAATATTTTCTAGCTTCCTATAGAGAGTAGGGTATAACTAAGCAGAAAGAAAAGCATAAATTAGATTCTGAAATAAAATTCAGAATTAAGAATTTAAAAATGAAGACTTATTTATTTATTTTAATCAATCTTAGATTAATTATCAAAGGCAGTAATTTGTCATTTTGAAAACTAAAAATGGGGGATGAGCAGGAAAAAGGCTGCATTGTGGAGTTCTGTTTTTAAATAGCCCTTAGAAAAGCACAAGATGTCGGTGGGGGATGGAGGAGGGAAGGCAGAAGAAGGTGGTGAAAAAAGGCAAGTTGCTCCCTCAACCACCTCACCCTTCATTCAAAACAACTCTGCTTTCATATATTTTGTTTATATTTCTGAGGAATACTTCTTTAAAGAGGTTTTCCTGCAAAAGAAAATTCCCTAAAGAAGAAATGAAGTCTTGATACATGTTACAATATGGATGGAGCTGGAAGACATTATGCTGAGTGAAATAAGTCAATAACAAAAAGGACAAATGTCGTATGACCTCACTTATATAAAAAGACAAGAAAAGACAACAAAGTTTATTAGCAGTTACCAGGGCTGGAGGGAGGAAGAAAGAGGGGGTTAACAGTGATGGAAGTATCACATTGATTAAACGTAAGGTTGCATGGCCAATTATTGTAATTGCTGTCAATAAGCTGTACATCTGTAAAAAGCTGAATTACCAAAAGTTGTGTGATAGATATATTTACAACAAAAACAAAAGAAAGAGAGCTACTGAGACTGATTACATGTAACGAAACACCTCATGGGATTTGGTTTCTTGGTTTGGAGGCTTAGGGTCATAGTTTCATGGGGCATTCCAGTTAACTAGCCTAACAACATGTTTAGTGCTTCTGTTCTACTTCCTACTTTGATATGTAGTGCCTAGGGTCTTAACAGCTCACAAGCGGCCATCCAAGGCACAATTGGTCTCTATTCACCTGGAACAACAGAGAAGAGTCAGGAATAGGAGGAGGATATGGAATGTGTGGCTAATTGTCTCTGTGAACAACTGCCTCCTTTGCCACAAGACCCAAAGAACAGAATGGTGCCCAGCTACCATTACTGAACATTTTGATCAAACATCCCATAGAAGAATCCTGATCCAAAGGGAGAGGACGCAGACAAGAATTACAAATTCTCATGGACTCCAGGCTTCCTGGAGCCATGAAGGTTGGGTGAACCCCTAAAACTACTGCCCTGAAATAATCTTTAAACCTCAAACCAAAAATACCCCCTGAAGTTTTCTTAAAACCAAACAACATTTTAGCTTAACTAGTGAAAAATATCTACCTTGAGCATTATGCTCTTTTTAGAACTATTTTTTTTATTAGATCCAGGAAACCCTGGTGGCGTAGAGGTTAAGTTCTGCAGCTGCTATCCAAAAGGTCAGCAGTTCAAATTCACCAGGCACTCCCTGGGAACCCTATGGGGCAGTTCTACTCTGTCTTATTATAGGGTCACTATGAGTCAGAATCAACTCAACGGCAACAGGTTTGGGTTTTTTTTGGTTTATATGCGATCAAATTGACAACAGCAACTTGAAAGATTAGATAGGAACCTTAGGGGACAGTCAATTTATGTTAATGGTGGAGGAACAACTTAGAAAAGGAGGGTGAGAATGGTTACACAACTTGAAGAATGTAATCAATGTCACTAAATGGTACATGTAGAAACTGTTTAGTGTATGTTTTGCTGTGTATATTCTCAACAACAAATTTTTTTTAAAAAATACTAAAAAAATTCCCTGAAAATTCTGCTGCTTTAAAGCTCACAAATCTGATTAAAATAATTGTAGTTGAAAGCTTGGTTGTGGCAGAGAACTGTGGGTTGTCTTCCAATGTTTGGTCTTCCCTTTTTCTCTTTTTCTACAATAACATGACCCCTGATATTTAAGCTGGGCACTTGCTTTCCAGTAATAAAGGCCTGAAAATTCTAGGGGTGAAAATATAATAAACAGGAAATAAGCAGCACTGGTGTATGTAACTTCTGGGAAGCGTTCTTTAGGTGAGGGGGCATGCTCTTCTCCTTCCTGTTGGCTGGATACAGAGACAATAACCAGAGGAGATAAGCAGCCAACCTGGACTGAATGAGAGTCTTATGCTGAGAATTGCAAAATAAACCCTAGGAGGAATCTGGGTTCCTAATAATAGTGGTCACCATAGAAATCCCAGATTACCTACTCAGACTATCTTGTTAAAGCTACTGTTATTATTTTTCTCACAGCTAAATGTAAGAAATAAATGAGATGATCATTACGACAAAAGTCAGAGAACACTTTGAAGGAAGTAGGATTCAATATAAAAGTACAGAGAATAATTCTTGCATATTTTCTTAATAAAAAAAAAAATATGAAGGGATATCTAATTTAGAGCCTAGGTTGAGACTGTCCATGACAACAAACGACAAAAGAATGGAAAAAAATATGATTGATAAGCAAAATTAGAGTTATTTGGTCTACAGAAAAAATATGGCATATAAAAAATACAGCATATAAAGAATTATTATAAGAAAGACTAGAGGAAATGAACTGAAATTTGCATTAAGAGGCATTTAGAAAAGATGAAAACATGAATTTCTCTTAAAGTTTTAAACCTTAACCACAATGTTGAAAAAAACAGAGTGGCTTCTCCTTCTATTACAAGTCTTAAGAATGGACTAGCCAGCCATGTGATTAACATGTAAATCTTATCAGAAGCTGATGCTCAAAATAAGCTTCCAAAATATAAGACAGGTTGAAATAACTTCTATGCTGAATCTTTCAGTCCCTGTGCATTAATATTAAAACAATTAATTGTTATAATAAGGATTTAACTGGTCACTTCTCTTTTTTTCATTGTGGTAAATATATATACGTAACAAAGTGTTTTCCATTTTAGTATTTTTTACATGTACAATTTGTGACTTTAATTACATTCATCATGTAGTTCATAACTGGTCATAACTTAAAAGGTTAATACATCAGATTTATCATTAAAAATGTATCCTCTCCACAACATCCAACCTATCTTTATAATGATTCTTCAGTAATTTAAAGCTCATCCTTGAGATCTAAAATGCATTGTTCCACGATGAACTCCACTCTACAGTGACAGAATAGAGTTCTAGTAAATTCCAGAAAGGGTGGTCAACTGCTTACTAAGTTATGTGAGAACATAAGCTCGTAAGAAACATAAGTCAGATCAGGAAATGGAGTAAAACAATAAGAGCCTAAGTCTAATCATAGCTCACCAAGATTGTAACGTTCTCTTAAGAAGTCAAACACTTAAAAAAAAAAAAAAAAGCTAAATTATGCATTGACTATACGAGCTCTTTGTCGATGTTAAAAAAACACATACCTTTCTGTAAAACAGTGCTAAGGACCCAGTTTTCTTTGGTTTGCTTATTCCAGTTGGATGTACCTCTTGTGCTTTAGTCAAATGGTTCTGTTTTGAAGAAATGCCAACTAGCGACTGAGCAGTAAGTGAAACAGGACTCTCCATTTTGGACTCCTGAGTTGTATTCATGGAAATGGGTATCAATGTGATCCCTCCAGCATCATTTGCAATACCTGAATATATAAGCAAGAGTTCTCAGATTTAGAAATCAGGTGTACGTGTCCCAGAAAAACTGCTGATTATATATTTAACATAAATTTGCTTTAATTTACAAAGAAAATACTAATAAGCTATTATCAATGTAAACCATTTTAGTGTATGGCTTATGAAAACCACTCTTTACAGTCATCCTAGGTAAGGAATATTAACAGGAACTTCATATTCTTATAATTTAACTTTGTAAAAGTTATACTTCACAGTCAAATCAGTAGAGATAATAACTTACAGTCAAACTTGACATTTTAATACTACAAATAGCAAAGAAAGGGCTTAAGGATCTTAAATTCTAATACTGTCCTTCTAGACCAGGGGTTGGCAAACTATGCTCTATGGCCTATTTTTAACCACTAATTGTTTCGGTACACCCCACAGGCTAAGAATGGTTTTAAGTTTCTAAGCGGCTACATTTTAAATTGTTATGTACATAAGTACCTACATAATAGCCCTAATTTTATCTCTTGGACTACAAAATCTGGCCCTGGAAGAAAAAGTTTGTTGACCCCTGTTCTAGACCATCTAGGGATATTTGCTGACCTTTAGGATTTCATTTCTGGAATAACGTTTGATATGTATCTCCCACCTCCAAGGAATTACAGACGATAAAACTCCTTTATTGTTTTACCAAAACAAGTTGTAAAGGTTGGAGGAGGAGGGCAAAGATGGCTGTACCTCTTGTATCTCAGATATGATAGCAACGCTCAAAAGATGTTGAGGGAGAAATTACACGTAGGGAAAAGAGAAACAGTCCCCTTTGAAACTCCTCCACATTTCTTTTGAGGTCAGTATTAGTTTAAACAGCATCATTCTAGAGGCTAAGAGTTGGTACTGTGTAGTTGTAGACTAAGAGAAAAACCTCAAGTGAAAACGCTCTACTCTACAGATAAGGGATTCTCAAATAAGGCAGAGAGTGAGGCTGTTTACAAAACTTCTACCTGAGGGTGAACCACTAGGTGGTGTGATGATTAATTTTGTATGTCAACTTGGCTAGGCTATTGTGCCCAGTAGTTTGATTTAATATTAGTCTAGATGTATGAAGGTATTTTGTAGGCGTGATTAACTTTTATAAATCAGTTGACTTTAAGTAAAGGTAATTACCCTTAATAATGAGGGTACACCTCACATAATCAGCTGAAGTTCTTAAGAGCAAAAACTGAGGTTTCTGGAAGGAATTTTTCTTCAAGATTGTAACACAGAAATTTTGCCCAAGTTTCCAGCCTGCTGGCCTGCCCTATGGAATCTGGACTCAAGACTGCAATATCAACTCTTTCCTGAGTTTCCAACCTGTCGGCCTGCCCTATTGATTTCAGACTTGTTAGTCCCCATAATCACAAGACAGCCAATTCCTTAAAAACCTATTTATCCTACTGGTTCTGTTTCTCTGGAGAACACTGACTAACACGAGTGACATTTATAGTTTCAAAAACATGTACTTAAAATCACCACTGCTTTATGTGCCACTGTATTTGCTCTTTGAGAAATTTTAAATAACATTAAAAGAAGTTTATAAAGTGTTCATGTTCCTCAAAAGAGGGGAGTAGGTTTTTACAGGTTAAGCGATATTACTAGAGATGTTGTAGAGGAATGTGATGAAGCTAGAGGGGACCAATTAACTACTCTAACTCCTGAGTTTCATGAGTGGAACAAGTAGCTATTCTAATGCCTGAGTTTCATCGTCTGTGAAATAGGGATGACACCTGCATTCAGAGTAGTTACATGGATGAAATAAAATAATGATATTGGCACAGATCCTGGCATATAGTAAATGCTTAATAAATGGCAAATGATGCTACTGTGGCAAAAATCTGGAACTACAGGTAAGCAAACATGTTAGTTCAAACCTGGGATACTGGTGGATGTAAACAAAAGTTTTCTCATGATTACTGCTGATAAAACTCTTTAAAATGTACCTCATTTTGCATTTCCCAGCTGTACTTGGTACTCTATTTAGTCGAATGGTTACAGGTTATAGGACTGACAAATATAAATTATCTACTCTAATCCCTTCATTTTATATACCAAAAAAGCTGAGGCATGAAGTAACTTCACCAAAGTCAAGAAAGTGGGAGAAACTGGAATATAAGAAAGTTGTCAGGTCAACGCCTTTCTCCACAGTATGATGCAGACTGAATCAAAGCTGTTAATAGTGACCAAAGAGGTCTACGGGTTAAAAGGACCAAGAGCAGGGGAGGTCTGGAATATTCTCTTTTGGGAAATGATTAAGAGAGACGTAACCAAAGTGCCTGTGACAGTACGTCCTCCTTCCTGAGGTTTAATTCATTTCAATCACTCTTTATATACACTTTCCTTGGTAACAATTATTTCTGGGAAAACTCTAATACTTTATAAGCTATGGTATATACACATGACAGCTTAGAATTCCCGGGCTGAGTATGGTTCTCTCTCAAAAATGAAACCTCTTGGTTCATGTTCAAGGAAAACATCCAGTGCCTTAAGACTGTAAGAACTTAAGCTTACTTAAGTGTTTGATCTTCCAAATATTTTATTAATTTCGAAGAAGAGATTAATGCTGCCCGGCATCTTCTCATAAAGAGGCAACAATGAATCCAAGGGGGAGTGTGGTCAAACTGACTGCAAAGGCTACCCTCCTGGCAAGTCCATGGAAACGGAATTTGTCCAACAGGGTGTATGTGTACACACACACGCAAACACACGCAGACACATGGAAACATGCTAGAAAGGACAGGTGGAGAAGGCTAAAAAATAGTAAGTCCAGATTGACCTAATTATGTCTTAATATTTTTTCCATGAAATAAGAATATTGTTTTGAGTTCTTAAAGGATGTTTTTAATCAAGAAACAAAATTCTTACTCAACACATTCATTTGGAAAGCTCAGATAAGAAAATAAAAGAAATTCTAACAAAGAAGATAGTAAATTTATAAAACGCAAAAATTAAAACAAAACATAGGCTTAAGAAAAAACACTGGGTTAGAAAAACCATGGGATCTGATCTAGCACGACATTAAAAAAAATTTTTTTTTTTTAACCCACCTCAGAAAAAATAAAATAAATGCATTAAGATGTTACCATGACATGGGATTGTAACTTTTTGTCCTATTGTCCCTGTTACTGTGGGTGTGGCCATTGTTAGAAGACTCTGCCCAGGTGAAATTGATACATTTTCAGTGGTAATACTTGAAGGAGCAATTTTCAACTTTGTTCCTTCTGTTATGATCTTGTCCATAAGTATTTCCTTTGGGGTGTCCTCGCCAAAAAGTCTTCTCTTAGCACTGCCTGCTGTAGGAGAACTGTAGCGTTCATGGACAGAAATTGGAGACAGTGGTTGCGTATCTAATAAAGAGAAAAGTAAATTTTAAAACAGTTTGATAAACATTCCAAAATAATAAATCAGGTTCATTCATTCATTCAACAAACAGCTATTGAATTACTGTGTTAGGCAGTAAGGATCCAACAGTAAACAACACAGATAAGGCCTCCACCCTCATGGAATATCAAGTCAAGTAGGAGAGAGACATGAAGTAAGTCACCATAATAAAATGTGAAAATTATGATAGCTCATCTTCCTGGTTTAAGATAGCTGATCTTTCTTGAACATCTGTTTTGAACCTCTGCCTGTATTAAAGGAGCAAAATATTAAAGGCAAAGTAGAAGGTGAGAGGTCGAATGAGGTGACCACTAAATTTAAGTAGGCCAATTAGCTTCTGTCTCCGAATTTCATTAGTAAACAGCCCCTAAGAAGAAGGGAACAAAAGGAAATATGAGTGATTCGGTTCAGTTTTGCCTCCTCCTGTACCTCCTCTCCCCACCAAAGTAGTTTAAGACAGTAGCTGTGGAGAATCATCTTCTATAAAGCAGAAGACGAAGATGAGTAAAGGTGCTAAGACTGTTCTCTACCTTTGCCTTAATCTGCAGTTGGCAGTAGTGTATTGATTAAAAAAACAAACAAACAAAAACCAAGAAGAGTGAGGATTATGCCTCTCTTCCAGTGCTATCCTTCTGCAAAAGCTGCTCTCCATTCCCTCTCCACAAGGTACACAGGTACTTCAAGCTCCTTACAACCCTGTGCCTTTCCACAATTCTCCATCTTCCCAACCCCACCGTTTCTTTGTAGGTATATCAAGATTATGTATTTAAAGTCAAAGCATTTCACTATTTTTACATTCACCAGATAATCAGATAGAAAGTAACATAATCTATTTTGAAAACATGCTTAAAAGGTATAAAAATTACCTCCGGCAATAGTTTGGCAGATCTCAGTATTACTACTTAAATTTGAGATGAGTGAGGAAATGCTGTTAGGTGCTGTCGAGTCAGTTCTGACTCATAGCGACCCTATATACAACAGAACGAAACACTACTGGGTCCTGCACTATCCTCACAATTGTTATGCTTGAGCCCACGGCTGCAGCCACTGTGTCAATCCATCTTGTTGAGGCTCTTCCTCTTTTTCGTTGATCCTCTACTTTACCAAGCACGGTGTCCTTCTCCAGGGACTGGTCCCTCCTGATAACATGTCCAAATTATGTGAGATGAAGTCTCACCATCCTTGCTTCTAAGGAGCATCCTGGCTGTACTTTTTCCATGACAAATTTGTTCATTCTTCCGGCAGTCCATAGGATATTCTATATTCTTCACCAATGCCACAATTCGAAGACATCAATTCTTCTTCAGTCTTCTTTACTCATTGTCTAGCTTTCACATGCATGTGAGGAGACTGAAAGCACCGTGGCTTGAGTCAGGCACACCTTAGTCCTCAAAGTGACATCTTTGCTTTCTAACATGTTAACGAGCTCTTTTGCAGCACATATGCCCAACACAGTATTTTGTTTGATTTCTTGACTGCTGCTTCCATGAGCTTCGATTGCGGATCCAAGTAAAATGAAATCCTTGACAACTTCAATCTTTTCTGCATTTATCATGATGTTGCTTATTGGTCCAGTTGTGAGGATTTTTGTTTTATGTTGAGATGTAATCCTTACTAAAGAATGTAGTCTTTGATTTTCATTAGTAAGTGCTTCAAGTCCTCTCTGCTTTCAGCAAGCAAGGTTTTGTGTCATCTGCATATCACAGGTTGTTAATCAGTCTTTCTCCAATCCTGATGCCCCATTCTTCTTCATATGGTCCAGCTTCTCGGATTATTTTCTCAGCATACAGACTGAATAAGTACGGTGAAAGGACACAACTCTGATGCTCACCTTTCCTGATTTTAAACCGTGCAGTATCCCCTTGTTCTGTTCAAACGACTGCCTCTTGGTCTGTGTATGTATGTATGTACAGTTTAATAAAAATCTTTTCATAGTTCTGGGGATTGTGATAGCAACTCTGATTTCCTGTCTTAAGAAAACAAGTAGAAATCTATATTGTAGCTCCCACTAACCGTTTATAGGAGTCTGTCTGAATACCTTATATTTAAGAAATCCGAGGCAGCCTTTGAATCCAACCAACTAAAAACCAAAAGCAAATTCAGTGCCGTCGAGTCGATTCTGACTCATAGTGACCCTATAGGACAAAGTAGAACTGCCCCATAGAGTTTCCAAGGAATGCCTGGTGGATTCGAACTGCCGACCCTTTGGTTAGCAGCTGTAGCACTTAACCACTACCCCACCAGGGTTTCCTGAATCTAACTAGGAATGTTAAAAGCTGATGTTTCAAGAAAGGCCTCGAAGTATAACATTAAGTTAGCTGAGAACACCTTGAAACTCATCTTTTCCTAGCATAATAAGGGAAAAGTGTAGTGGATACTCAGTTAAAATTTAATGAATACACAAATTAATAAATTGTCTTGTTCTCCTAAGAGTCAAGGATCAATATTATCATTTTCTAAGGACTTCCCTTTATTTGATTCTTTAGCCAGACTTCTACAGAAAGTAAGTTTTTCTCCTAATTATAAAAATAATATATGCCCTCACTCCAACAAGGCTGGCATTAATCCAAAAAACACAAAATAATAAATGTTGGAGAGGCTGTGGAGAGACTGGAACACTTATACACTGCTGGTGGGAATGTCAAATGGTACAACCACTTTGGAAATCGATTTGGTGCTTCCTTAAAAAGCTAGAAATAGAACTACCATATGATCCAGCAATCCCACTCCTCGGAACATATCCTAGAGAAATAAGAGCCTTTACATGAACACCCATGTTTACTGCAGCACTGTTTACAATAGCAAATAGATGGAAGCAATCAAGGTGCCCATCAATGGATGAATGGATAAATAAATTATGGTATATTCACACAATTTTTATTTTTTTTTTTATATTCACACACTGGAATACTACACATGGATAAAGAACAGTGAGGAATCTGTGAAACATTTCATAATGTGGAGGGACCTGGAAGGCATTATGCTGAGTGAAATTAGTCAGTTGCAAAAGGACAAATATTGCATAAGACCACTATTATGAGAACTTGAGAAATAGTTTAAACTGAGAAGAACACATTCTTTTGTAGTTACGAGAGGGGGGAGGGAGGGAGGGTGGGAGAGGGGTATTCACTAATCAGACGATAGATAAGAACTACTTTAGGTGAAGGGAAAGACAACACACAATACAGGGGAGGTCAGCACAACTGGACTAAACCAAAAGCAAAGCAGTTTCCTGAATAAACTGAATGCTTCGAAGGCCAGTGTAGCAGGGGCAGGGGTTTGGGGACCATGATTTCAGAGGACATCTAAGTCAATTGGCATAATAGAATCTATTAAGAAAACATTCTGCATCCCACTTTGCAGAGTGGCATCTGGGGTCTTAAATGCTAGCAAGCAGCCACCTAAGACGCATCAATTGGTCTCAACCCACCTGGAGCAAAGGAGAATGAAGAACACCAAAGGCACAAGGTAATTATGAGCCCAAGAGATAGAAAGGGCCACATGAACCAGAGACTACATCATCCTGAGACCAGAGGAACTAGATGGTGCCCGGCTATAACCGATGACTGCCCTGACAGGGAACACAACAGAGAACCCCTGAGGGAGCAGGAGAGCAGTGGGATGCAGACCCCAAATTCTCATAAAAAGACCAGACTTAATGGTCTGACTGAGACTGGAAGGACCCCGGTGGTCATGGGCCCCAGACCTTCTGCTGGCCCAGGACAGGAACCATTCCCAAAGCCAACTCTTTAGACATGGATTGGACTGGACAGTGAGTTGGAGAGGGATGCTGGTGAGGAGTGAGCTTGTTGGATCAGGTGGACACTTGAGACTATGTTGGCATCTCCTGCCTGGAGGGTAGATGAGAGGGTAGAGGGTGTTAGAAGCTGGCAAAATGGACACAAAAAGAGAGAGTGGAGGAAGAGACCAGGTGGCCTCATCAGGGGGAGAGGAATTGGGAGTATGTAGCAAGGTATATGTAAGTTTTTATGTAAGAGACTGACTTGATTTGTAAACTTTCACTTAAAGCACGGTAAAAATTAAAATATATATATATATGCCATGAATGTTCATAGCAGCATTATTTATAATAGCTGAAAACAACCCAAAAGTCCACCAATTAGTGAAAGGACAAACAAAATGTGGCATACTCATACAATGGAACATTATTCAGCCATAAAAAGGAATGAAGTACTGATACATGGTTACAACATGGATAAACCTTGAAAACATTATTTTAAGTGAAAGAAGCCAGACACAAATGGCCACACACTGTCTGAGTCCATTCATATATCATGTTTAGAATAGGCAAATCCATAGAGACAGAAAGTAGGTTACTGACTTCACGGGACAGCAAGACAGGGGAAAGGGGAACTACTAATGGGTATGAGATTTCTTTTTGGGGTGATGAAATGATCTGGAATTTGACAGTGATGATAGTTGCATAATCTTGTGAATATACTAAAAACCACTGAATTATATACTTTGTATTTTTATTGTGCTTTAGGTAAAAGTTTATATAGCAAAGTAGTTTCTCATATAACAATTAATACACATATTGTTTTGTGATACTGGTTGCCAACCCTGTGACATGTCAACACTCTCCCTTTCTTGACCCTGAGTTCCCTATTTCCATTCGTCCAGCTTTCCTGTCCCCTCCTGCCTTCTCATCCTTGCCCCTGGGCTGGTGTGGCCATTTAGTCTCGAATACTGAACTGCACGTGTTATTGTTTGTTTTATAGGCCTGTCTAATCTTTGGCTGAAGGGTGAACCTCAGGAATGACTTCAGTATTGAGTTAAAAGGGTGTCTGGGGTGAATTATACACTTTAAAAGGCTGAATTTTATGGTGTATAAGTTATATCTCAATAAACAAATAATATATGCTCACTGAAAAAACTTAAAAAATACCAAAAAACTATACTAAAAAAAAGTAATAATCACTCAAAATCCATCAATTGGAGAGAATCAAATTTTGGTGAGTATTCCTCTTTATCTTAGTTCTTAGATCTCTAGCCAGGCTGTAAATACACACACATACTTTAGTATGTGTGAAAATACACAGAAACACACACAAATTATATTCATAAACACACAGACACAGAAACAGTTCTTGCTTTGCACAGTTCTGATATGCATGAATTTCAGTTATCACAATTTAGTTAAGTTAAACCAGTCCTCCAACAAAATGGTTCAAATTTCAGTAACCATAGTATATTAACTTATTCATTGTGAGTAACGGCATAAACTATCAACTCTCCTGCTGGCTCTTTAGTCCACAAATCACTAGTAAATAACAGATGTGCACCATGACTGTGACCTTGGTCACAGTATGTTTGTCATTCAGTTCATGTAGACAGCAAGGCATGTAGTTGTACTGCCTCTTTGTCTGCCAGTGATAAACCCACATGACATTTTATAAAAAGGAACAACTGAAAGAGAGAATTGGTCAAAAAAGATGGAGGTGCGAAAAAGAAGCAAAAAACGATAATGCTGTAAGTGAAATTCAAACAGCATGTCAATGAAGTTACAGAAGAAATAGCTGACTTTGGGAATGTTGACACTGGTGCTGTTCAAAGGACTCTCAATATACAGCCAAAGGAACTTTCATAAATGAGGAAAGTTGTTGTGACAAAGAGTAGGAAGATGTTCAAGAAAAAGTGATGACAGCAAAAAACTCCACATGAAAGGAATTGTCAGAGGTATTTCAAGGCATTGAAAGTACAAAGTACAAAATGTTAGAAGGTGATCCAAACTTAGAAAGAAACGTGACAATTTGCCAAGACACAGAAAGGACAATAATAAGAGGCAGCAAGCCCTGTTTAAACTACTCTTGATTTAAGTTTTTTGTTTTTTAATTTATATACATATACATTCTTCATTGTCCTTTAAGTGAAAGTTTACAGCTCAAGTTAGTTTCTCATACAAAAATTGATACACACATTGTTACGTGACCCTAGTTGCTCTCTGTATAAAAGCACATTCCTCCTTCCCGCTCCGGATTTCCCGTGTCCGTTCAATCAGCTCCTGTCCACCTCTGCCTTCTCATCTCACCTCTGGACAGGAGCCGCCCATTTAATCTCATGTATCTACTTGAACTAAGAAGCACACTCTTCATGAGTATCATTTTATGTCTTACAGTCCAGTGTAATCTTTGTCTGAAAAGTTGGCTTCGGGGATGGGTTTAGTTCTGGGTTAAGAGAGAGTCCGGGCCAGGTCGTCCGGGGTTCCTCCATTCTCAGTCAGACCATTAAGTCCGGTCTTTTTATTAGAATTTGAATTCTGCACCCCATTTTCCTCCTGCTCCATCAGGAACTCTCTGCTGTGTTCTCTGTCAGGGTGTTCACTGGTGGTAGCCACGCACCATCTAGTTCTTCTGGTCTCAGGCTGACGGAGTCTCTGGTTTATATGGCCCTTTCTCTCTCTTTGGCACTGGGTTTCTGTCTCTTGGGCTAATATTTTCCTTGACTCTTTGACCAACTGATGCATCTTAGATGGTCACTTGCTAGCTTTTAAGACCCCAGATGCCACTCACCAAAGTGGGATACAGAACATTTTCTTAATATATACATACTTTTTTCCTTAAAAAAAAAAAAAAAAAAAGACCTTTAATTCAATGCTGGTACTGTTTGAAATTTTAATGTACTTAATATTAGATTTCCTATTTTTTCATTTTTCTAAACATTAACTGACAGGAGAGTTTCTAATGTTTTAACAAAATTTTTAAAGAACAAGTAGAACAATCATAATTATTCCCATAGATTATTAAGACCGCTTTGCATGGTTTCAGTTTGCACAGTCATTTTTATGGTTCCACACTGCATGCAAAGTAAGGACTGTGTATGTGCACTCATGCATGCACGCGTGTACACACATAATTACAGCCTGAAAATGGATCTAGAGCTACCCCAATAAGTAACCTGAATACTAGTTTGTCTGAGGTTTGTTCAGGGACACTGTATGTTCAGTAGATTTTCTCCACTGATTTAAAAAAAAATTTAAGAAGATGAACACATCAATTTGCTACTTTATAGGAAAAAAGGAGGAACGCGCTCACATTTTCCTACTAGTAAGGCTCAAAATGAACCATTTTCAGAGAGCATAAATAAGTCATATTTTAGATGCATTTAAGCACCTCAAAGAGAATAAAAGTTCTCAGCTTTAAATATTTACCTTTCTATATGGACATACACAAAGAAATTTTGTCAAATATGGAAAGGTAGATATGTAGCTTATTTAAAGCTTTCCATAAGCATTTAGGAAAGGCTGCACATGTTTATTAAAAGGTCAAAATACTACTTCCACAATATCAAAATCAGACTGAAAATTCTATTACTTTAATATAAATAGGTATACAATAAGCCACACAAACACTCAATTCATTTAGGGTGTTGGTACAAGCATGAAGCCGCTTTTGAAATCCTGATGAAGAAATTAAATTCCTTAATAATATATTAGCAAAACTTGAAATTTCCTCTGAAAAAAAACGATCTTTAATGAATATTTTGCAATCTTAAGACTCTTGAACCTACCCCTTCGAAGACTCCCACTGTCAGTCCGAACTTCTTTGACGCGTGGATGCATTATAGGAGACATTGGCATCATGGGAAGATGTCCCTGTACACTTCCCCCATTCCCTGTTTCAAAGTTATTTGGGAATATAACCTGTAGAAAACAAAAGCTTTGCTTTATATACAAATAAACCCACCAACTGAAACTTACAATGGAAAGAGTGAGGAAAAGTTTTAAATTTAGTTTCTATTGTATTTCCCTTTCCTTCTTCATTCTTTGCAAAATATAACAACTTCCATAAAGTTCTCCATCATTATTGCTTTCCCATATATGGAAAGAATTCACTTCACTTAATCTTGTAATTTATCTATTTAAGTTTACTGAACACTAGAAGTAAACCTATGAGATAGGCACTATCACCCTCCATCTACTGATGAGAAAAATTGAGGTTCAAAATGTGAAAGTTCCTCAAAGTAACTCCAACTAAGTAACAGACCCAGGGCTTGAACTCAAATCCCTTTACCTCAAGCATAGCTGTTTCCACTTTCCTAATGGATTCTAGAGTAAAAATACTGAAGATTGCTCAATTAATCACAGTCTGCTGCAAAAGACTAAGAAGCATGGAAGACAGATTTCCAGAAACCACTTTGTTTTTAATTCTTCTTGGTCTTGGGGAGTTCCTCCAGTAGTTTGGGATTAGGGAAAAATTCAAGAAGGTTAATAAACTATAAGGTACAGAAAAGCAAAGAGGAGCTCCGAAGAACAGCACAGAAATGGAGAAATAAAACTCTATTTCTCACATGATACTAAACTGTTAAATGTGTGATATGTGTGTAAAGGCACATACTTTTTTTTTTTTTTAAATTCTAAATATCACCAAGGAAGAGTTTAACTCTTTACATAGACATTTGAAAAATTAAAAATGATAGGTCTAGATTTCCACATGCAAAAGAATGCTGGACCAATGCCTCACACCAGACATGAAAACTGACTCAAAATGGATCCCACTTATAAGAAATATCTAGAATAAGCAAATGCATAGACCAAAGTTAATTAATGGTTACCAGCAACTGGGAGGAGAACAGAATGTGAATTATTGCTAGAAGGGTACTGAGTTTCTGTTTGGGGTGTGTAAAACCTGGAAATAGCGGTGATGGTGAGGTTATCACAACGTGGTGAGTATGTAATGTCACTGAATTGTACACTTAAAAATGGTTAAAATGGCAAACTTTTTGTTATGTATATTTCAAAATAAATTTTTTAAATGACAGGATAAAAGGTTTTTTAGCTCTCACACCAAAACCAAAAGCAACAAAAGAATATGTAAATTAGATATCATCAAAATTAAAAACAGAGAGGTGGGGCCAAGACAGTGGAGTAGTCAGATGCTTCCTGTGGTCCCTCTTACAACAAAGACCCGAGAAAACAAGTGAATCGATTATATATGACAATCTAGGAGCCTTGAACATCAAAGACAAAGTTGAGAAGTCGGACTGAGTGGCAGGGGGAGGCAGAGGCAGTTCAGAAGCGAGGATTTGCCAGATCTGACCTGGCTGGCACCAGCATCCTACAGACTGGATCAGCAGGCGTGGGCACGCTGAGACAAGCAGTGGCGCTTGGGATGCGTTTTCCAAATTGGGAGAAACGGAGCTGCGGAGTCTGCCCAAGTGTCCAGAACCAAAGAGGAGCAGTGCTCAATCGGCGAAAGATTAAGTACAAGCATCTAACCTACCGCACAGATCCCCTATTTGGGAAGTGCCTCTCTCCAGGTAACCTGCCTCCTCCCCACTCTGCTCCGGTCCCAGTCTGGCTTCAGCGATTGTTACACCCTCTGGGCTGTAAGTAGGACCCATTGAAGTGCCCTGAGCCATTCTCCTGGCTTTGGAGAGCAAACAAATTAACGAACAGGGAAAAAATAATCTCCCAGCTCCCCTAAACTGGGAACTCAGGGCAGACACAACCCCTTGGCCTAGGCACAGGCATAAGAGGTCCACGGGCTTTGAACGCTTTTCACCCTGGCCTAGACCTGTGTGGGCTCATTTCAACAGCACAGGCCCTCATTAGCACAGTACAACAGCTTATGTACGTGAAGCCTATTTTCAACTGCATCAGTTATAAGGGGGAGTGGCAGATTCAAGACATTTGACGCCACCCTACCCATTAAGCAGGCTCTTCACCTACCCCACGTGAGGGGCCTGAGGGCTGGTGGCTCTATCCTTTCCTCTTAGCCACCTGTGACAGGGGTCCAAGAATAAGTGGTGCCCCCCAGTCCTTACACTCAACAGCACTGGGTGCCCGTAGTCCAGCTATAAAACCCACCCACTTCTGCACTCTGGGAACAAAGACACGCCTTCCACCCAGACACTCAGCGGCAGCTGGCAGCCTGCTGCCTTGCTCAGCACACGACTCCCTATGGCAGCCAGATACCTGCACCTACTCCAATCACCCCTAACCATCTAGCACTGTAGCTGTAGCTGAGAGCCTGCACCACACACTTGGTGACTGATGACCTGGACACCTGAGCTGAATCCACAGAAGAAAATAAACACGACTCCTGGGCTCACATGCCAAGTAACAGCTCTAATCACCTGGAGACAGGACGTTAGAGCTTCAAAGGCGCCAATAATCAAAGTACCTCACACGACCAGCCTATTTGGGCATACCAAAACAAAACAAAAAGAGAAGCAAAGACACATTGAGCAAACATAACATAATGATAATAACTTATTGATGAAGTCAATATCAAATCACATAAAGAGGCAGACCATGATGGCTTCCGAAACAAAGACAAAGAAACCTTCTGGAGAAAGAGAACTTCTTAGAATTACCAGAGGTAGAATTCAAAAGATTAATATACAGAGCTCTTTAACAGATCAGGAAAGAGATCAGGCAAAATGAAGAACAAGTCAAGGAACACACAGACAAAGTAACAGAGGAACTTAAGAGGGTTATACAAGAGCATAATGAAAAATTTAACAGGCTGCAAGAATCCATAGAGAGATAGCAAACAGAAATCCAAAACATTAACAATAAAATTTCAGATTTAGACAACTCAGTAGAAAGTCAGAAGAGCAGAATTGAGGCAATGGAAGTCAGAATTAGTGAGACTGAAGACAGAGCACTTGACACTAACTTATTTGAGGAAAAATCAGATAAAAGAATTAAAAAAAATGAAGAAACCCTAAGAATTATATGGGACTCTATCAAGGGGAATAACCTATAAGCGACTGGAGTACCAAAACAGGGGGAGATAACAAAAATACAGAGAACTGTTGAAGATTTGTTGGCAGAAAACTTCGTTGATATCATGAAAGATGAGAAGATATCTATCCAAGAAGTTCACTGAACCCCAGGAACGGCAGATCCCAAAAGAAAGTCACCAAGACATACTATAATCAAATGTGCCAAAACCAAAGATAAAGAGAGAATTTTAAGAGCCGCTAGGGATAAACAAAAAGTTATCTACAAAGGAGAGTCAATAAGACTAAGCTCTGACTACTCAGCAGAAACCACACAGGCAAGAAGGCAATGGGATGACATATATAAAGCCTTGAAGGAAAAAAACTGCCAGCCAAGAATTATATATCCAGCAAAACTGTCTCTCAAATATGGTGGCAAAATTAGGGCACTTCTAGGTAAACAGAAGTTTAGGGAATTTGCAAAAACCAAACCAAAATTACAAGAAATACTAAAGGGAGTGCTCTGGTTAGAGAATCAGTAACATCAGATAACAACCCAAGACTAGAACACAGGAAGAACAACCAGGTATCAACCCAGATAGGAAAGTTACAAATAAATCAAAGCTAAAACACTGAAAATAGAGAAACAGAGACGTCAATATGTAAAAGATGACAAAATTAAAACAAAAAAGAGGTACTAAATAATGCAGTCATAGATCTTTTATATGGAGAAGAAGCCAAGGTGATATCAGGAAATAAGAAGATTGGTTTAAACTTAGGAAAATATTAAGGTAACCACAAAGGAAACTAATACTCCTACACATCAAAATAAAAAACAAGAAAAACATAAAGACTCAGCAAATACAAAACCAACAACAATGAAAAAGATGAAAAGAAAATACATTAAAAAAACAGCACAGAAAATTAAGTGGAACAAAGAAACTGTCAACAACACACACACAAATACATCAAAATGACAGCACTAAACTCATACCTATTAATAATTACGCTGAATGTAAATGGACGAAATGCACCAATTAAGAGACAGAGAGTGGCAGAATGGATTAAAAACAAGATCCGTCTATATGTTGCCTACAAGAGACATGACTTAGACTTAAAGACAGCAACAAACTAAAACTCAAAGGATGGAGAAAACATATATCAAGCAAACAACAATCAGAAAAGAGCAGGATTGGCAATATTAATCTCTGACAAAATAGACTTTAAAACAAAATCCACCACAAAGGATAAGGACACTATTTAATGATTAAAGGGTCAATACACCAGGAGGACATAACCATAATAAATATTTACACACCCAATGACAGGGCTCCAAAATACATGAAACAAACTCTAACAGCATTGAAAAGAGAGACAGACAGCTTCAAAAAACAGTACAAGATTCAATACACCACTTTCAGTGAAGGACAGAACATCCAGAAAGAAGCTCAGTAAAGACACAAAATATCTACATTACACAATCAACCAACTTGATCCCACTGACATATATAGAACACTCCACCCAAGTGCAGCCAAGTATACTTTCTTTTCCAAAACACATGGAACATTCTCCAGAACAGACCACATATTAGGCCACAAAGCCAGCCTTAACAGAATCCACAACATCGAAATATTACAAAGCATCTTTTCTGACCATGAAGCCACAAAATTAGAAACCAATAACAGGAAAAGCAAGGAAAAAAAATCAAACACGTGGAAACTGAACAACACCTTGATCAAAAACTACTGGGTTATATAAGAAATTAAGGGTGGAATAAAGAAATTCACAGAACCAAATGAGAATGAAAATACATCCTACCAGAACCTTTGGAACACAGCAAAAGCAGTGTTCAGAGGTCAATTTATAGCAATAAATGCACAAATACAAAAAGAAGAAAGGGCCAAAATTAAAACATTAACCCTACAACTAGAAAAAATAGAAAGAGAGCAGCCAAAGAAGCCCTTGGGTACCAGAAGAAAGGAGATAATAAAAATTAGAGTGGAATTAAAAGAAATAGAGAATAGAAAAACAATTTAAAGAGTTAACAAGGCCAAAGGCTGGTTCTTTGAAAAGATCAACAAAGTTGATAAACCACTGACCAAACTGACAAAGAAAAACAGGAGAGGAAGCAAATAACCTGAGTAAGAAATGAGATGGGTGATATCACAACAGACCCAACTGAAATGAATCATAACAGAATACTATGAAAAACTGTATTCCAACAAATTTGAAAACCTAGAGGAAATGGACAAATTTCTAGAAACTCACTACCTACCTAAACTGACACA
Organism: Loxodonta africana; assembly: GCF_030014295.1. NCBI lineage: Eukaryota > Metazoa > Chordata > Mammalia > Proboscidea > Elephantidae > Loxodonta > Loxodonta africana. The sequence continues at coordinate 36,202,697 of NC_087365.1, forward strand.
AACAGAGAAGAACATCTAAATTAACCTGTAACAAAAGAAATTAAAGAGGTTAATTCGCTCCCAACAAAAAAAAAGCTCTGGCCTGGATGGCTTCACTGGAGAATTTTATCATACTTTCAAGAGAAGCGTTAACCCTACTACTACTAAAGGTATTTCAGAGCATAGAAAAGGATGGAACACTCCTGAGCTCATTCTATGAAACCTGCATAACCCCGATACCAAAACCGGGTAAAGACACCACAAAAAAGAAAACTACAGACCAATATCCCTCCCGAACACAAATGCAAAAATGCTCAAAAAAGCCCTTGCCATTCAACAACATATCAAAAAAGTAATTCACCAGGACCAAGTGGGATTCACACCAGGGATGCAGGGATGGTTCAACATTAGAAAAACAATCAATGTAATCCATCACATAAATAAAACAAAAGACAAGAACCACATAATCTTACCAACTGAAGCAGAAAAGGCATCTGATGAAGTCCAACACCCATTCACGATAAAAACTCAGCAAAATAGGAATAGAAGGGAAATTCAACATAGTAAAGGGCATGTATACAAAGCCAACAGCCAATATCATCCTAAATGGAGTCTAAAAGTATTCCCCTTGAGATTGGGAACCAGACAAGGATGCCCTTTATCACCACTCTTATTCAACATTGTGCTGGCAGTTCTAGCCAGAGCAATAAGCCAAGTAAAAGAAATAAAGGGCATCCAAATTGGTAAGGAAGAAGTAAAAATATCCCTATTTGCAGACGATATGATTTTATTCACAGAAAACCCCAAAGAATCCACAAGAAAACTACTGGAATTAATAGAAGATTTCAGCAAAGTATCAGGGTACAAGATAACATACAAAAATCAGTTGGATTCCTCTACACCAAGAAAGAGAACTTCTAAGAGGAAATCAAATCAATACCATTTACAATAGCCCCCAAGAAGATAAAATACACAGGAATAAATCTAACTAGAAACATGAAAGACCTATACAAAGGAAACTACAAGACACTACTCCAAGAAACCAAGAGACCTATATAAGTGAAAATACATACCTTGCTCATGGATAGGAAGACGCAACATTGTGAATATGTCAATTCTACTCAAAGCGATCTACAGATACAATGCAATCCTGATCCAAATTTCAATGACATTTTTTAACGAGATGGAGAAACAAAGCACCAACTTTATATGGAAAGGGAAGAGGCCCCGGATAAGTAAAGGGTTACTGAAGAAGAAGAACAAAGTGGGAGGCCTCCTACTACCTGATTTTAGAACTTATTATACCGCCATGGTAGTCGAAACAGGCTCATACTGGTACAACAACAGATACATAGATCAGTGGAACAGAATTGAGGATCCAGACGTAAATTCATCCGCCTATGAGCAGCTGTTATTTCACAAAGGCCCAAACTCCATTAAATAGGGAAAAGACAGTCTCTTTAACAAATGGTGCTGATGTAACTGGATATCCATCTGCAAAAAAAATGCAACAAGACCCGTGCCTCATACCATGCACAAAAACGAGCTCAAAATGGATCAAAGACCTAAATATAAAATCTAAAACGATAAAGATCAGGGAAAAAATAAAATAGGAATAATGCTAGGTGCCCTAATACTTGGCATAAACAGAATACAAATGATAACTAACAATGCACAAACACCAGAAGAGAAACTAGATAACCAGGAGCTTCTAAAAATTAAACACTTATGTTCATCAAAAGACTTCACCAAAAGAGTAAAAAGACAACTACAGACTGGGAAAAAATTTTTGGTTACGACATATCCAATCAGCATCTAATCTCTAAAATGTACAAGATACTGTAAAACTTCAACCACAAAAAGACAAATAACCCAATTAAAAAATGGGCAAAGGATATGAACACTTTGCCAAAAGAGACATTCAGGCAGCTAACAGATACATGAGGAATGGCTCACGATCATTAGCCATTAGAGAAATGCAAATTAAAACTATAATGAGATACCATCTCACCCCAACAAGGTTAACATTAATCCAAAAAACAAAATAATAAATACTGGAGAGGTTGTAGAGAGATTGGAACACTTATATACTTCTGGTGAGAATGTAAAATGGTACAACCACTTTGGAAATTGATTTGGCGCTTCCTTAAAAATCTAAAAATAGAGGTACCATACGACTCAGCAATCCCATTCCTTAGAATATATCCTAGAGAAATTAGAACTACCACATGAATAGATATATGCACACCCATGTTCTCTGCAGCACTGTTCACAATAGCAAAAAGATGGAAACAATGTAGGAGCCCGTCAACAGACGAATGGATCAACAAATTATGGTACATTCACACAGTGGAATACTATGCAACGATAAAGAACGATGGATCCACGAAACATGATATAGATGAATCTGGAAGGTATTATGCTGACTGAAATTATTCAGTCACAAAAGGACAAATATTACATGAGACCACTATTGTAAGAACTTAAGAAAAGGTTTAAACACAGAAGAAAACATTCTTTGACAGTTCCAAGGGTAGAGAGGGAGGGAGCGGGGAATTCACTAACTAGATACCCAAAAAACCCATAGTAGGCGAGAATTATCTTAGGAGAAGGGAAGGACAACACACAATATGGGGGAAGTCAGAACAACTGGAACCAAACCAAAAGCTAAGAAGTTCCTGAACACAATCAAACACTTCGAGGGACAGAACAGCAGGGGCAGAGTCTGGGGACCATAGTTTCGGGGGACATCTAGGTCAACTGACAAAACAGTTTATTAAGAAAATGTTCTGCATCCCACTTTGGTGAGTGGCATCTGTGTTCTTAGAAGCTAGTGAGCGACCATCTAAGATGCATCAATTGGTCCCAACCCACCTGAAGCAAAGGAGAATGAAGAACACCAAAGACACATGAAAAATACTAGCCCAAGAGACAAAAGGGGCTGCGTAAACCAGAGACTCCATCCGCCTGAGAACAGAACTAGATGCTGTCCAGCTACCACCAATGACTGCCCTGACAGGGAACACAACAGAGAGTCACTGATGGAGCCAGAGAAAAGGGGTACAGAATTCAAATTCTAATTAAAAATACCAGACTTAATGGTTTGACTGAGACTGGAGGGACCCCAGAAGACATGGCCCCCAGGCTCTCTGTTAATCCAAAACTAAAACCATTCCTGAAGCCAACTCTTCAGACAAAGATTACACTGGAGTATAAGACATAAAATGATACTCATAAACGGTGTGTGTCTCAGTTCAAATATATTCATGATGTTAAATGGGCAGCTCTTGTCTGGAGATGAGATGAGAATGCAAAAAGGGATAAGAGCTGGCTGAATGGACACAGGAAATCTGGGGTGGAAAGGGGGAATGTGCTGTCACATCACAGGGATAGCAACTAGGGTCACATAACAATGTGTGTCTAAATTTTTGTATGAGAAACTAACTTGAGCTGCAAACTTTCACCTAAAGCACAATGAAAAAATTTTTTTTTAAACATTTGTGCTGCAAAGGATACCATCAAGAAAGTAAAATAATGATACATAGACTGGAACAGAATTTTTGCAAATCGTGTACCTGGTAAGGCATTTGTATCTAGAATATATAAAGAACTACTACAACTCAATAATAAAAAGACAAATAGCTCGATGAAAAAATGGGCAAAGAATGTGAATAAACTATAACTAATGGCCAGTAAACACATGAAAAGATGCTCAACATCATTAGCCGTCAGGGAAATGGAAATCAAAATCACAATGAGGTACTACTTCATACCCACTAGGATGGCTATAACAAAAAAAGACAGGTAACAAGTGCTGGAGCAAAGATGTGATGAAATTGGAACTCTTATACTCTGGTTAGAATGTAAAATGGTGTAGCTGCTTTGGAAAACAGACTCACAGTTCCTCTAAATGTTAAACAGAGTTACTGTATAATCCAACAATTCCAATCCTAGGTATATACCCAAGAAAAATGAAAACACATGTCCACATAAACACTTGAATATGAACGTTCACAGCAGCATTATTCATAATAGTCAAAAGATTGAAACAACCCAAACGTCCATAAATTGATGAATGGACAAATAAAATGTAACATATCCATACAACAGAATATTATTCAAAATAAAGAAATGAAATACTAATACACCCTACAACATGGATGAACCCTAAAAGAATTAGACTATAAGTGAAAGAAGCCAGTCACAGAGGACCACATATTGTATGATTCCATTTACATGAATCATCTAGAATAGGTAAGTCTATAGGCAGAAACCCTGATGGCGTAGTGGTTAAGTGCTATGGCTGCTAACCGTAGAGTCGGCAGTTCAAATCCGCTAGGCGCTCCCTGGTAACTCTATGGGGCAGTTCTACTCTGTCCTGTAGGGTCACTATGAGTCGGAATTGACTGGAAGGCACTGGGTTTGGTTTTTTTGGTTTTATAGGCAGAAAATTGACTGGTGGTTGCCTAGGGCTCAAGGGACCGAGGAGAAATGACTGGACTGCTAATGAATATGGTGCTCCTTTTTGGGGTGACGAGAATGTTCTAAAATTGACTGTGGTAATAGCTGAAAAACTGTGAATATACTAAAAACCATTGACCTGTACACTTTAAATGGATGAATTTTTTGTTACATGAATTTATCTTAATAAAGCTGTTATCAAAAATTGATTGTGGTGATGCTTTTACAACTCTGTGAATACACTAAAAACCACTGAATTGTATACTTTAAATGGGTGAATTGTATGGCCCGCCAATTATACCTCCATAAAGTTATTATTAAAAAAAAGAAAACACTGGGAGTACCAGCCCTGCCCTAACTCACTTCTTCACAGGTAGGAACTTTGTTTGCAGAAGCCTGGAGAGCCTCCCACAGCGCGGAATCATGACTCCAAGCTAAGCTCTCCAAAATCTGTTCTTCGATGCTGTTCAGGTGTTTAACCATGTCCCTCGAGAGCCCCTCTTCTGAGCGAATCACCACCTCAATAACCTGGAAAGGGGAAAATTGAGAAGGCAATGTGGTTTCAAGCTATCACCTCTAGACTGGGCTTCCATATATGACTGGCTCTGGCTTTACTATGTAACACAGAACCAATGACATTTTTGAACCATAATTCTGTGGCTTATTAATACCTTGTAATTTATAAAGAAGCTTTAAGATCTTCCAAATATTTTCATGAGAATTTGGGGTCTACATCCCACTGGTCTCCTGCTCCCTCAGGGGTTCTTTGTTGTGTCCCCTGTCAGGGCCATCATCGGTTACGACCAGGCACCATCTAGTTCTTCCAGTCTCAGGATGATGTAGTTGCTCGTTCATGTGGCCCTGTCTGTCTCTTGGGCTCGTAATTACCTTGTGCCCTTGGTGTTCTTCGTTTTCCTTTGATCCAGGTGGGTTGAGACTCATTGATGCATCTTAGATGGCCACTTGTTACTGTTTAAGACCCCAGACACCACTCCTCAAAGTGGGATGCAGAATGTTTTCTTAATAGATTTTATTATGCCAATTGACTTAGATGTCCCCTGAAACCATGGTCCCCAAACCTCTGCCCCTGCTATGCCGACCTTTGAAAAAAAAGCATTCAGTTTATTTCGGAAACTTCTTTGCTTTTGGTTTAGTGCTGTTGTGCTGACCTCCCCTGTATTGAGTGTTGCCCTTCCCTTCACCTAAAGTAGTTCTTATCTACTATCTAATTAGTAAATATCCCACTCCCACCCTCCCTCCCTCCCTCCCCCCCTTCTAACCACAAAAGAATGTGTTCTTCTCAGTTTAAACTATTTTTCAAGTTCTTATTATAGTGGTCTTATACAGTATCTTTTGCAACTGACTAATTTCACTTAGCATAATGCCTTCCAGGTAGTCTGAGGCTAGAAGGACCCCAGTGGTTGTGGCCCCCAGATCTTCTGCTGGCCCAGGACAGGAATCATTCCCGAAGCCAACTCGTCAGACATGGATTGGACTGGACAATAGGTTGGAGAGGGATGCTGGTGAGGAGTGAGCTACCTAGATCAGGTGGACACTCGAGACTATGTTGGGATCTCCTGACTGGAGGGGAGATGTGAGGGTAGAGGGGGTTAGAAGCTGGCAAAATGGACACAAAAAGAGAGAGTCGAAGGAGGGAGTGGGCTGTCTCATCGGAGGGAGAGTAATTGGGAATTATGTAGCAAGGTGTATGGAAGTTTTTATGTGAGAGACTGTAAACTTACACTTAAAGCACAATAAAAATTATTAAAAAATATATTTTCACCTATCTTTCTGTTTTTCATGATTTATTTTATACATAAAAAATTGAGTAGAAACTAGTCAATAGTCCAACAGTGGTAGAAGTTGCATCTTGGGTTCCAAGTTCAGTGCTATTTTGAATTTACTGCCCCTTTCAGACTATTCTTCCCAATATCTCAAAAATACAGAATGAACAAAGTATTTAAAAATAACTTTTCTTACATAAAGTATAATTCCTTTTTAATAAGGGGAAATAATCTAGAACAAAGTCTGGAAGTATACCCATAAAAATATTTATAGTGTGTTTTTTAAGAGGGGTGATAGAATTACAGGTTATTTTAATATTTACATTTATCTGTATTTTCTGTTTTTCTTCAGTGAACATGTATTATTTATATGGTTAGAAAAGGGCATTTAGCTTCTTGAATGAAACATGAATTTTATAAATAAAAATAAATTACTTTAGGTCATGGGCAAAAACTAAACGTTCCCTGGTGACTATACCTTGAACAAAGTTGTAACATTTCCAAATGCAAAATTTGAACACACATATCAACGTTAAAGCAAATATATATAGCAAATTTTCCCTAAGAATCTAAAAAATGTTTTAACTACACTCAGTAAACAATTCAATTGGATAAGCTTTTTTACACCTTTAACTCAGGCATGCTTTAGGTATAAAACTTTAACCTTCGAACTAATTTTTCTATCATCAATAGTTTTAAAGGAGCACAGATAACTAAATATTAACTAAATTATGCCAATAAGCATAACAGTGGCATGACACTAGTCTTAAATTTGGGCAAGACCAATTGCATTCAAGTAGATTCTGACTCATGGTGACCTGATGCGTGCAGAGTAGAACTGCACTCCACAGGGTTTTCGAGGCTGTGACTTTATGGAAGCAAGACTGCCACGGCTTTCTTCCGAAGCACCTCTGGGTGGGTTCAAACCATCAACCTTTCAGTTAGTAGTCAAGAGCTCAGCTGTCTGTGCCGCCCAGGGACACATTAGATACTAGATACTAAAATTAAAAAAAAATTAAGTAATATTAAATGCTAAATGTGATGATATAGCTCAGTAGCTTTGACCTCTATGTTTTATAAGAAAAAGGTTAACGAACAGCTCTAGCAGAAAAAAAGGGGAGGTAAACAAGATTCGTCCACCCTGAATTAGCTCAAATTTGGGAAAGGGGCATGATCAGTTTTTGTAACATCATCAGTTAAGACTGTCACCAAAATCAAAATTAAACCTTTTCTTTTTTCCTCTGTGAACATTTTTGTTCATCATACATCTACTTAATAGGTATGATTTTCATTTATAAATACGGAAAATTTCAAGTACTTAGTTCTGCATCTATTTAATAGCTATAAATATGGAATATTTCAAGTTAAGTACTTAATTCCACATCTATTTAATAGTTATGATTTTCATGCATAAATATGGAAAATTTCAACTTAAGCACTTAGTTCCAGATTATATTTGGGAGTCAGTGACAGGAAAACTGAAGCTGTGGGATTGGCTTAAATTGCTGACACTTTCATCCTCTCCATTTTGTCCTTGATTCCACCCAAAAGGAATATATATTTTCATGATGCTTCTGGAAATATTTTCCACACATCACAACAGGTTGTTTCTTCAGCACTAAGATGAATACAGTGTTTATGTGAGGAACACCATTAACAGAACTTTGTTTTCATCTCACCTTATAAAAATAAAACGGTTGCAAATTGAGAACTTCAATGATCCAGGGAAAAGTACGAGGTGAGCTATAGGCAAAGAGCACAATTTCCAAACAACAGGCCATCAACGAATGATGAAATATATCCTGTTCTAAAAGAACCTTGGGGAAGAAAAAGACCACAGTTTACTATTTTCCAGCAATTTCAGTCTTTGTCATTCTATGAAGAAGACTACAGAAATAAGATAAATGAACTTATGCAAATTCTGTTGTACAAAATTGCCAGAGATAAAAATCAAAGTTCTCAAATTGGTAGAGAGTTTTTTTTTTTTAATAATATCCGATCTTGCTCAGTGGTAGATCTTAAGTTTAAATGAGGTGTACACAACAAAATGCTTTGAAATTTGAACAAATAATAGTCAATATTTCCATCAAGAAAAAAGCATTATGATTGGTTCTTTTTTAATGACAATCAACTGTTTGTCAACGTAAGGCTTTATTAATCAAAACACTAAAATGGAAAGTGTTATGGATTGAATTCTGTCCCCAAAACTTTATGTTAAAGTCCTGACCCCTGCACCTGTAAATACGACCCTGTTTGGAAATAGGAGTTTTCTTCTGTCAGCCAATGAGGTCACTATGAAGAAAATGACATTGGCAACTTGAAACTAAAAGCACGGAAAAAGATATACCAGGTAAACATTAATCAAAAGAATGCAGAATATTAACATCAGATAAAGTAGACTTCAGAGCAAAGAAAATTACCAGGGACAGGGAGGGACATTACATAATGATAGAAGAGTCAATCCAACAAAAGAATCTTATTCAGCCATAAAGAGAAATGAAGTTCTGATACATACTATGACATAGATGAACCCTGAAAATATTATGCTAAGTGAAAGAAGCCAGAAACAAAAGAGCAAGCATTGTACGATCCCACTTACATGAAATATTTAGAATAGACAAATGCAAAGAGACAGAAAGTAGATCAATGTTTACCAGGGGCTTTGGGGACGAGGGATAGGGAGTTATTATTTAATGGGTACAGGGCTTCTGTTCAGGGTGATGAAAAAGTTTTGGAAATAAACAGTGGTGGTGGTTGTACAAAAAACTAAAGGGGGGCAGAGGGAGAGGGCAGGAATCAATTCACCAAGAACACATAGCAATCCTAAATATGTATGTACCAAACAGCAGAGCTATAAAATATGCAGGAAAAGAAAAATACAAAACAAAAAACCTGATAGAACTAAAAGGCCAAATAGACAAATCCACAATTATATTTGGAAATTCAATATTCTTTTCTTAATTGATTAAAAAACTGGACAGAAAATCAGCAAGGATTTAGAAAAATTCAACACCACCATCAACCAACAGGATCTAATTGACATTTATAGAACACGCCACCCAACAACAGCAGAACACACGTTCTTTCCAAGTGTCCTCAGAACATTTACCAAGATAAAGCATATGCTGGGCTATTTAAAAAAAAAAAGAATTAAAATCATACACAGTGTGTTATAAAATTATAGAAAAAAGATTAGTGGTCGAGGCGAGTGAGAGTGACAATAAAGGGGTAGCAGGAGGGAAATCTGTGTGTTGACACAACAGTCTTATATTTTTTAAAAATATTTGATTGTGTTTTTGGTGAAAGTTTACACAGGAAATTAGGTTTCATTTAATGATAACCATACAAATTGTTCAGAGACGTTGGTTACGTTTGCCACAATGCGTTAACATTCTCATGAGCATTTCCTTCTGGACGTCTTGCTTCTAGTAATCTGGTTCCCTGTTCCCTATTCTTTCATCCTTGTTTTAGGGTAATTGTTGACCACTTGGTCTCATACAGATGATTTTTAAAAGGTGCATAGTGTTTACTGGTAATATTCTTTATCTTATGAGCCAACCTGTTATTTAGCTAAAAGTTGACCGACAGGTGTAGTTTTGGTTCAAGGTTTATGAAGTATCTCAGGGCAATAGTCAGAGAGAGAATAGTCCTGTATCTTGATTTTGGTGGTGGCTACACTCATTTGCACACATGATACAATGGTGTATAGGTACACACATGCATTGTTCCAATGTCAATTTCCTGGCTTTGATATTGTACTACGTAAAATGAAACCATTGGGAGGAAATGCGTAAATGGCACATGGGACCTTTCTGTACTATTTTTTTTGCAACTTTTTGTGAGTCTATAATCTACAATTATTTCAAAATAAAAAGCTAAAAAATTTAAAACCCCTTCTCCCCTTTGTCAGGAACCTATGGAAGCATACACTCCATCAAAATGTTACGTTAAACCATGAAAGAGTAAGACAGGGGAACCAAGAAAAAGGGGAACCAACTAGAAGGCAGATGAAGAAGATCTCCAGGTTGAAAAGAAAGAAATTCCATTATGATAGTTATGCAGCAGCCTGAAACATCAACCTGTTTCTTACTGGAATAGGAAGTCAGAAGATTCAGAGTGACGGGGCGGGGGGGGGGGTGGGGGTGGGGGGGCAGGGAGAGGTGGAGCGGGAGGAAACTGACAGATCATATGACAGGTTTAACTCCGTTGAAAAACTATTTTATGTAGCTATTGGAGAGTATAGCTATTGGTCTGACTTGGTCAGATATTCAAAGAAAACGAAGCAATTTTTTTAAAAACCTGGGAGGTATGAGCGAATACCTTAATTATCAGTTGGCTGAATAGTTGGGGGGATTCATTATTAGCTACCTGGAAATGAAGGACTAAAAATGAACTTGAAGGGAAAGGCCCGTAACGGTGTATCAAAGATGAGGTTTACGTATTTCACATTTCTCCCTAGAAATGGATGGCTCTGGATATGCCAAAATCAACTAAGGTTAACTAATATGTCATCTTTGCCACGTCTGCCACAGACTGCTGACCCCTACAATGCACTGTTGTGCCTCACAAAACAACACTGTTTCTAAGCTTAGAACTTTTGGACCTTGCCAAGAGAGTAGATCTACTTACTGACATGTCCATTCCATGAAGTCTTCGTGTTTCCTGAACCATTACAGTCTCTAACATTTTATAATATAAAATTTCTGCCAGTTTTAGTCTGTTTACAGCAAAGTCTATAGAGGAAATAAATGGAAAACATGTACCAGTGAAATTTAGTTGTTTAAGGGCTGAACAGCAAACTGAAAATAAAATCAGATTCAATAAGAACAACTTATAAGAAAAAAACCTGATTATAATCTCTACTTTTTTGGAGTGGCTCTACTTTCAATGCTGTGTATCAACCTTTTATTTCTCTTCTTACCTATGTGAGATCCTGGCTGGTCATCAGCTGGCTGAGTATAGTGTTGGCAGAAAGACTCTCCTATTCCTTTCACTATTTTTGTAATGTTTTCCAAAGGATTACGCATACAAGACCTACAAAATACAAGAGTAACCCAATTACCAGAAAAAAATCCAGACTACCAACATTTCTTTTTATCCCCCAAATTTCTTCTTTTTAAGAATTAGTTCAGTTTTTAGTGGACAAAAAGTTCTACTCTGCACTGCAAACTCAGATGTATAAATAATGTCTGACTTAAGCCATACAACCAAGTCTACAGCCTTTAAATAAAGTCATTTGGCATATTGTTTTGGAATTTCAACATTAGGAAAGTTGATGTCCCTCTATGTCATGCTTCTATTTATATGACATTCTAGAAAAGGCAAAAATACAGAGACAGAACACTTACCAGTGGTTGCCAGAGGCTAGGGGAGGGGTCGAGTACTAAGGGGAACAAACTTTTTTGGTTGATAAAACTATATGTCTTAATTGTTGTGGTGGTGGTTACATAATTGTATGCATTTGTCAAATCTCATGCAATTGCACACTGAACAGGATGACTCCTATTGTATATAAATTATGCCTCAATAAACCAAATTTAAGAGAAATGTATCAGAAAGATGTGGCCAAAAAAAAAATATATATATATATAGAGAGAGAGAGAGAGAGAGAGATGTACACACACACACACACATATATATATATATATATATATAGTGCTGGAGGCCTGGTGATGCAGTGGTTAAGTGTTTGGCTGCTAATCAAAAGGTCGGCAGTTTGAATCCACCAGCTGCTCCTTGGAAACCCTATGGGGCAGTTCTAGTTGGAAATGACTCAATGACAATGGTTTTTTTTTGAACAAAAAACTTCATCAAAGCCATAAGAATAACTGAAATAAAAAACATAGCCCTAGAAAGGGAGATATTTGGCAAGGAGCAATTAGACTTGTAACTTTGTTATCTTTCTATTATTCAAACATAAAATACAGGTAGTTTATTTAAAACTGACAAACAAATCCAAGACTGTAAGAAAGAAAGTGATCTGCCCAAAGCCAAATAACTAGTGCTGGGTTCAGGAATCCCAATTCCACGCGCAAACAGACAAGTATTACGTGCAGAGAGGTAGCTAAGCACGCATGGCAAAAACACTTCATGTCCTTATCAAATTCTTTTATATTTAAAGCTCTGACTCTTGAGTTATGTTTTCTTTCAAGTAGGTTCTTTGTCTCTTGCATTGTTCCCTTCCTTTCTTTTTTTGTTGCTATAAAACCTTTGCATGGCTTCCTTGCTATATCTTTTCAACTTGTTCATGCTTAAGTGGGTATTTCAGTACAAACCTGTTTAGTCAAATGCTGTGAGGGTAAATCTCCACCTGTACCTTACCTGTAACCTGCTTATCTTCTGAGCTATGTTTGAGGCTACAGATTGTTTCAGCTACTTTTCTGTAGCCTGAAGGTTTGGGGGGTAGGAGGTGAGCTCAGTGGATGCTGTGTTCAGCCTCTGATGAAGGACAGGGCTTTGCTTTCTTTTTTGAGATTTGGTTAAATATACCCCATTCCAGGGTTCGGTAAACCTAGTCAGGGCTATCTAGTTTTGTCACTCTCTCTCCCTAAATCAGTATGAAACCTTGGAAAATGGCAAGCCCTAGCAGTTTTCCTAATTTTGCTGAGAGTCTGGCACTGTTACATAGGGACTTTCACTTAAGGAGGTTTCTATGAATTTTTACCACCTGCCTATTCATCCTATTTGTTTCTCTCTAAATATGCAGTATTAATGAGCATTCTGAACATTCTGTCAACATACCCTTCTTTCTATCAATATACCATATCTTTTGAGGATGTTGTTGTTGTTAGGTTCCGCTGAGTTGGTTCCAACTCATAGTGAGCCTATGCACAACAGAACGAAACACTGCCCAGTCCTGATCATTCCTCACAATCGTTGTTATGCTTGAGCTCATTGTTGCAGCCACTATATCAATCCACCTCATTGAGGGTTTTCCTCTTTTCCACTGACCCTGTACTCTGCCAAGCAAGATATCCTTCTCCAGGGACTGATCCCTCTCGACAACATGTCCAAAGTATGTAAGATGCAGTCTTGCCATCCTTGTTTCTAAGGAGCATTTTCGTTGTACTTCTTCTAAGACAAATTTGTTCGTTCTCTTGGCAGTCCATGGTATATTCAATATTCTTCAACACCACAGTTCAAAGGCATCAGTTCTTCTTTGGTCTTCCTTATTCATTGTCCAGCTTTCACATGCATAAGATGCGATTGAAAATACCATGGCTTGGGTCAGGCGGACCTTAATCTTCAAGGTGACATCTTTGCTCTTCAACACTTTAAAGAGGTCCTTTCCAGCAGATTTACCCAATGCAATGATTTCTTGACTGCTGCTCCCGTGGCTGTTGATTGTGGATCCTTCAAAATGAAATCCTTGACAATGTCAATCTTTTCTCCGTTTATCGTGATGTTGCTCATTGGTCCGGTTGTGAGGATTTTTGTTTTCTTTATGTTGAGGTGCAATCCATACTGAAGGCTGTGGTCTTTGATGTTCATTAGTAAGTGCTTCAAGTCCTCTTCACTTTCGGTAAGCAAAGTTGTGTCATCTGCCATAATGCAGGCTGTTAATGAGTTTCCTCCAATCCTGATGCCCCGTTCTGCTTCATATAGTGCAGCTTTTTTGGAGGATGAGCATATCAAAATCATCCATTTCCTTTCTTGACCACCACTCTGGAAATTTATGGCATGAGATCATATCCCTCTCTTTGTTTGGTTGCCAGTGGCAAAGATTTTATTGTTTTTTACCATTCTTTTATTTCATTCCAACAAAACCAACCCCATTGCCATCAAGTCAATCCCAACTCATAGCGACCCTACAGGACAGAGAACTGCCCTGTAGGGCTTCCAAGGCTGTAAATCTTTACTGAAGCAGACTGTCACATCTTTCTCCCACAGAGAGGGCTGGTGGGCCAGAACCCCCAACCTTCGGGTTAGTGGCCCACTGCTTTAACCACTGTACCACCAGGGCACCACCTTATTTCATTAGGTGTTAGAAAAACAAGTTCTCTGATCTGACTTCATTCTATCATATTTCCCAGGACACATGCCTCCTTTTCTGAAACAATCGCATAAAGTTCCACTTTATGACTATATCGTCAATATGTAATCAGTCTGCCATTTGACGAATATTTAGATTGAACCTATTTAAAGTCAATGCAAAAAGAAAAATATTAATGCATAACCATCAATATATAACCAGTTCCCTGTCTGATGGATATTTAGACTAAACCTATTTAAAGTCAATGCAAAAAGAAAAATATTAATGCATAACTCAGAGGTAGTTAAAAGAGTGGACTGTTTGAACTAAATGATCTTTAAGATATATTTAATCTTGAGAGTCTATAATCCTATGAAATCCTGTAAATATATTTATATAAATATAAAACACTTATACACAATCTTCAATAGGTACTACTTCTGGCTTGTTTTAGGTGAACACACTTTGTGATTGAAATGCTATAGTAAAACTTGCCAGACATATTCACCATCTCAAGAACTTTGAAAATACTTAGAATAGAATGGAATACAGAATCTAATTTAAAGGTGTTAGCCAGAAAAATAATCGGTATTGTACTAACTCAAAAATATTTATGAGCTGTTGACTTGGAGCATTTTTCAGTCCGGCCACAACACCCTGTAACCTGCTCACACTTTGGGTTGCTGAAGCAACAGGAGTAACCACTGCTTCTTTTTCTCGTAAATATCGCCGTCCTGTTAGTGGGGTAGAAGGTGCAAATGTTCTTTTCTGTCAGAAAAAAAAATCTGTGAGATTAAATGCTACCTTTCCCCTCATTATGTGTTTAATTCAGCACATGCACCATATTCTTCATTCATATTTAGTGACAGGTTACTGCGTCCTCTCTTCCGGTTACCCAACAAATTTTTAGCAATATTATGCCAATAACGTTCTTACATTTAAATAACACTTTCCCAAAGTACTTTCTATCTATAATCTCATCTTCACAACACTCCTTTGAAATATACCCCCAAAAAAACCCCGTTGCCATTGTTTCTGATTCATAGCGACCCTCGAGGACAGAGTAGAACTGCCCCATAGGGTTTCCAAGGAGTGGCTGGTGGATTCAAACTGTCAGTCTTTTTATTAGCAGCTGAACACTTAACCGCTGCATCACCAGGGTCCCTTTGAAATATAAGGCATACATATTTTCACTTCACTTATGAGGAAACAGCCACAGATAAGTTAAAAAAAAATTGTTTAAGCTGACAAAGTTAATGGCAGACCTTGGACTAAAATTTAGATTTTCTACCTGCTAGACCACTGAATTTTCCACTAGATCTCATCCTCCAACCCAATTCACAAATAAGCACAGAATTAAGCCGTGGCCAATAATAATCAAGTCCAGAGTTATAAGGCTGAGGGTAGGGAAGACCATATAGTAGTATCACGGGTAGGACAGCAAACTAAATTTTAAATATCTCAGAGGCTGATCAAAACAAAGAATGGTAAGAAAAGCATAAATGTTGGGGACATTTTATCCAAAAAATGAATAATAGCAAGAAACCAGTAAAAATACTGATGCCATAGTTTTAAAAATTACCTCTTCAATGGGAAATACAAATTAGTAGAAGAAACTCAAGATTTAACTTGAAAGGTGCTTCTGCTGTTAGTAGAATCACATAGAGAAAGAGAAAGATCATTCAAGACTGAGGCCAGGCTAGGTGATATTACTTTTTCAAAGTGTTGTTGAAGGTTACACTCCACATTAGCCCGTGCTGTCAGTTTCCCTGACTGGGTGTCACTAGGGAACTTCTGAGGAGTTCCAATCTCTTCTTCTGCATCTGCTCCCAAAAAGATTCTCTCATCAAAATCACCAACGGTTAGAACATACTCTTCATACTCCTTGTTCACTGCTTTGCTGCAAAGAGAATTATTTTAAGCTGTTGGGGTAAAACTAAGTTACATGATGGATTTATCTTGACTTGAAGACAGATTTAGAATTCACAGCCTGGGAAAACTGAATTGTCCTACAGACCAGTTTTAATTAATTCTGCCCCTCTGCTTACGCCCCTTTGATGATGGACATTCTTAATATTCATATACATAGCAATAAATTATTTCGAGAAGCAAAAAGAACATATATCAGGAAACTAGTTCAATCTAATTAAGGAAAAGAAAATTCTATCTGATCACTGAGGAAATAATGGTGGCTCTGAAATACGTCCATTCTGAATTTGCCAACATTTGATTAATGAAAGAATAGAAACCCAAATGCAGAAGTCATTCAGACAGTTTATGAGTTTCTCAAGAGAGTAGTTGTTTTAAATGTACTTAGAGCCTGCATGACTTAGTGATAAGACCCACTGAATGCCACCAAAGCAGAGGAAACTTGAATTTGGAGGATTTATCCTGATAAAATGTCTCGCTTAACAAATTTCAACAAATCATGATTGACAGCCTATAATATGCCAGATATCCTTAGTGCTAGACACTTACCTATTATCAGTAAAACTGGAAAGGTCCAAGAGGCATTCTCCTTTTAAAATCTGGTAAGAAAAAGTCATTTCAGGACATCACATAATATAATTAAGCATATTTACACAAAGAAAAACATAAAATTTATCTAAATTTTCACACTGGTAGTTGCTATAATACATGTGTGCACATGTGCACATATATAGCAAACACCAAACAGAATTAATAAGTGGTTCTTTCAGACTACTAAAACCTATTTAGTGTGCAAATATAATATTGAAAGACACGTAAAGTCAAGTTTTGAAAACTGAGGCTAGTCTATAGCAAAAAACAAACAAAACCAGTGCCCCTGAGTCAATTCCAGCTCATAGTGACCCTACAGGACAGGGCAGAACTGCTCCACAGGGTTTCCAAGGAGCAGCTGGTGGATTCAAACTGCCAACCCTCTGGTAAGCAGCCAAACTCTTTACTACTGCGCCACCAGGGCTCCTAATCTATAGCGGTGGTTTCCAAATTTAGTGATGTAAGAATCATTTAGGGAACTTGTCAAGAAAGCAGAATGATGGCCCTCATCAGCAATGACCGAGTCAGTAGGCCTGAGCTGAGGCAGCATTATTTAACAAATTCCCAAGCTGATTTTGATGCAAGTTGTTCATTATTAAACACTGATCTACGAAGGAGGGAAACGAACATTCACTGAATTATTCTTGTATGTCAGGCAAGCAAAGGATTCAGAGAATATAGCTACTCTCTTTGGTAAGAGAGAAAAACTATGCTGTATCAATATTTGCTGTATACCCACAGTATACTGAGATTACTATACATTCGGCTTGCATAATCAAACGTCTTCAGGGGCCAGGGGACAACACACTTAAATGAAGAGAGCAGAATGTACACTTCCCATCCTAAGAGAGATGACCATAACTTAGCTGACCAACAATTACCCACATAGAAATTCCTAATACTGCCATATCTTCTGATTTTTAAAAGATTTTCATATAATAGTTCTTGATATTTAAAAATTTAAACGAACAAAATAAAAATAAATATTCTAGGCAGGCCAAAGAAAACATCTGTGGCCTATGGGCAGGAGGACCATTGTCCACAGGACACTTTTGGAAGTGAAAGAAGGTGCTATTAAAAATGATGCCAAGACAAGGGGCAAAAACCAAATAATCCAGGTAAACTGGGATGCATGGCTACCATACCCAGGGGTCACAAGTGTGCTCACTCTGTAGAGTATAACAGACACAATTCCTGGGTTCCTTTAAAAGTTTACTTTGTTGGAGGTGTTCATCATAAAGATAAAGAAACATGATATACATATTTGAGCAAAGAAGGGACTAAACAGAAAAGTTTATATACAAGAAGAAGCCAGTTTGGGAAGATTTCGTACCTAAAGAAAAATTTCATAACATTCTAGCAAAAAGGGGAACACGGTGATGACCAGATCTAAACCCCCCCTTTTATCAAAATGAAAACTCAAGGCATATCTGGATTAAATGGTTCAGTGTTGGGGAATTAAGAAATTAAGACACAAATGATCATGCCAATTTATAAATATAGGAACAGTTAAGTTTGTTATTGAAGAAAAAAACTCCAGAATGAATGCAGGTAGCCTGCAGGTGACTACAAACTTATAGTGGATTCTCTACGGAATTAAGGCTACAGTTGATATATGTCATCCCACTTTAAGAAAGAGTCAGCAGTTATTCACTTTGTGTCAGTAGTTACATTAAACTTACTCTGATGTCCTGTTTTTCCTAATTCTTCATCAGGCTTACTTTGATATTCTGTTCTTTCTAACCCTTTATTAGTACCTCCTACAGTTGCCCCTGATCCAGCTGCATTTGTTCGACAGTACATACGGCTGGTAACACTCTTTAGTATTTTTCAGTAAGGTTAGATTGAGCTCAGTTAATCATATCATGCAAGATCATAGGACAAACCTGCATCACAAGAGAAGGAGACCTGGGAATCATTTCTCTGAGTACTATAATGTTGATTACTTGCTTAAAACACTGTTTTTTTCCTCTGCAGCTGCTGCTGACCCCTAAATACCTCAGTCACTTAATTATAAGGACAGTACCTTCCTATCAAAGAGTTTCGAAATGTATGGCTTAAAGTAGTGCTCCTTTATTCCTTTTGCTTCTACCAGAAGTCCGTCATGCAGTTCACACAGTTCAGCAATGATGCAGGGAGGCTCTTCAGAAGCCCTAAAGTCAGCAGTATGGAAATGAGGTGGTAAACCTAGTTTCACATGGTATGAAGAGATATGCAGAGGGGAAAAAGACCATGATCAACTTTTTTTTTTAAATAATTTTTATTGTGCTTTAAGTGAAAGTTTACAAATCAAGTCAGTCTCTCACACAAAAACCCATATATACCTTGCTACACACTCCCAATTACTCTCCCCCTAATGAGACAGCCTGCTCTCTGCTCTTTCCCTCCACTCTCTTTTCGTGTCCTTTTCGCCAGCTTCTAACCCACTTCACCCTCTCATCTCCCCTCCAGGCAGGAGATGCCAACGTAATCTCAAGTGTCCACCTGATCCAACAAGCTCACTCCTCACCAGTATCCCTCTCCAACTCATTGTCCAGTCCAATCCATGTCTAAAGAGTTGGCTTTGGGAATGGTTCCTGTCCTGGGCCAACAGAAGGTCTGGGGGCCATGACCACTGGGGTCCTTCCAGTCTCAGTCAGACCATTAAGTCTGGTCTTTTTATGAGAATTTGGGGTCTGCATCCCACTGCTCTCCTGCTCCCTCAGGGGTTCTCTGTTGTGTTCCCTGTCAGGGCAGTCATCGATTATAGCCGGGCACCATCTAGTTCTTCTGGTCTCAGGATGATGCAGTCGCTGATTCATGTGGCCCTTTCTGTCTCTTGGGCTCGTAATTACTTTGTGTCCTTGGTGTTCTTCACTCTCCTTTGATCCAGGTGGGTTGAGACCAACTGATGCATCTTAGATGGCTGCTTGCTAGCGTTTAAGACCCCATATGCTACTCTTCAAAGTGGGAAGCAGAATGTTTTGTTAATAGATTTTATTATGCCAATTGACTTAGATGTCCCCTGAAACCATGGTCCCCAGACCCCTGCCCCTGCTACGCTGGCCTTCGAAGCATTCAGTTTATTCAGGAAACTTCTTTGCTTTTGGTTTAGTCCAATTGGAGCATGATCAACTTTTAAAACTCTTTTTCCAAAAACTGATAATCAGTTTTCGAGAATACATAAGATCTTACCTTTAAATGATGGATTTAGCAAATCTCGTCTATTTGGGCATATAAGAGCATTGGCAAAAATGAGATCCAAGCAGCACAGAAGTAAATGGTAAGAGTTTACTAAATCATCCCCAATCATACGAAAGTTCCCTTTACAAGGAAAAAGACACAAAAACCAGAAATCACTCCTGTCAAATAGCACCAAGCTTCCACAGTAGAACATAAAACCAGTGAAAGTGTCAGCTTACCCTTGGTGTAAACAAATAGCGTCCAGCAGAAATTAAAGAGATCCTTAACGCTGCAAGGAATCCTTCTAATAGGGGGGGAAAAAACGTACATTTTGCCTTTATGACTAGCTTGCTAAATATCAAGTTTTTTATTTAAGTTGAAACAGCAAATATAGACAAACAGTAAAATCAAATTACACATAAAGTTCCATTCACTAAGGACAGACAAAATATAGCTCAAGGATTGGATCTGAATGAGTTTTTCCAATCTGTATAAAATATTCAGAACATAGAAAAACCGGTATTACCCTAGATTTTCAGATAGGGATAACTGTACATGGATTTTTAAAAAAATATACGTTCTCTGCAGAAGGATACGTCTGGTAAAAAGTAGGCTTTTAAAAAAGCAAACTTTCTTAAAAAGTCTGTATCATAATCCATATGAAACTACATAAAGGTCTCACCTCTGCTTCCTGCTTCGTGGTAACTTTGGTAGCTCTTCATATGGATTTTGAAATATATCTAAAAAAATTGGCTCAAATTTTTTGAAAATCACAGTAGACACCTCAAAATTTCTCTCCAGCCTTTCTATACGTTCGCGAAATTCCTGTGGCAAGTTTAACATGTCCATCCACTTCTTCATTTTACTAAAAAACTGAATTAAACTAAAAAAAAAAAAAAAAGAAAAGAAAACAAAGTAACTTTAAAATCAGACCATATTAAAAAGGGATTCAATCAAAAGAAAACATTCTATTCACGACTAAGGACCTTTACTAAAAAGCCTGACATTACATAAACCTCATTCCAGGTGCTATGAAATTATTTTGGCCCCCATGATGTAGATGTAGATCTTGAATTAAATGTCATCACATACGGTGTCTCCTGTGATGCAGGCAGTGAGAGCAACAACCTACTTCTTTTATTCCCTACAGCACCTAGACAATGCTCTTCATATAAATTACGAAGTAAATGCTTGCTAACAGACTGATGGGTTCACCACATTAGTTTAAGAAAAACGTAGAAGTTTCCCAAATGCTGGGCTTGGGAAGTTGAGCACAAAGCATCAGACTGTTAGAAGTTAGGAGTAAAATTCAGGTGTTTGATTCCCAACATGAGGTTCCATCACCAAAACTATATTAAGAAGGTAAATGAAGGATTTTGAGTCTAGAGCCGGTGGTGCAGAGAAGTTAGGAAGTGGTAAATTCTTACAGTAGGGTCAACAGCATTATTCAACGGTGATTTTTCTAGCACTTTCATTCCTTTTACATTTATTAGGTGGCAGTCTAGCAAGAAAGAGCTTTCCCTTCTCCCTTATTTATTATCAGTATAGATCATATTTGGAAACCCTGGTGGCCTAGTGGTTGAGTGCTACGCTGTAACCAAGAGGTTGGCAGTTGAAATCCACCAGGCACTCCTTGGAAACTCTACGGGGCAGTTCTGCTCTGTCCTATAGGGTCACTATGAGTCAGAATCGACTCGACGGCAGTTGGTTTGGTTTTGGTTTATAGATTATATTCAATGAGCTATACTCCATTACTGTCCCTATTAATTGTCCAAAATTAGGCTACTAATGGGAGCATTTTTTTCAAGCTAGTTCCTATGTCCCTTGCACATGTCCCCAATATGTTTTTGAATATTTCCTTAATTTCTGGCATAATAAGCTGATCTAGGCTAATCAGGGAAAATATCCTTGCCCCAGCTTTGGAATCAGTCATTTCTCCAAGTAGTCCCAGTGTATGGGGAATGGTACTTAAAAACCAGTATCTGAGCAATTCACTGCTACTGAGGTTTCACTCCTTCTAGGCCATTTCCCTCTTGACAGACATTTACGTTGTTTTCAGCTTTTGCTATGACAAAAAAAATTTTTTGTAGTGAATACATGAAAAATGTGTAACAAAATACTGCTACATATTAGAATTCCGGCTTTTCTGTCTTTTTTTGAACAATGCTTTGTTTCTAATGGCTTTTCCTATAATAGGATTTTTCCAGGACATCAAAGAACATCCACTCCAGTGTTATATAACCATGTTTAATTATATTAGTTTAAAACTAAACCAGCAACTCATCCTCTCCAAATAACTCTGTCCTCATATCTAAATAAAATCAGAATCTCATTTCAAATTATTTGTTAATAAATACCAACTGATAAAAGCCCAGCCATTTTTGTTCTGAGGCCTGAAAAATAAGTGTTTTACATAGGAAAAGTCTTTTCAGTGCCACAAAAACCAGGTTAAAGAAAACATTGCAAAGTAGATACAGCCTTAAAAGGGAATAATCCCTCAACTTTCTCTCTCTTTATTATGCCAGAAAGATAAGCTTATACTGAATGTAGTAATAGAAGGGAATGGTAGAACGAATAATTTTTGAAAACTTATCAGACATGTAAATAACTTGTTAAGGCAACTGCCTAAAAAATATGGGTTTTACTCATTAAAAAAAAAAACCCTCTGCCGTTGAGTAGCTAAGGAAAAAAAAATTATATATATACACACACACACATATATAAAAATATACATATAAAATAGCTGGGTCTGAGAAATGGCACAGAAGCTCAATATCAGAAAAACAAGAGGTTTTATGTGAGAGAGCAGTGCTTTTAGGGTCTCTGGAGGCGGCTTCCAGGGCTGAAGGAGTCTATACAACACATGCCAAGGGAAATGTTTCAAAGTATAGGGCAGGGACGGCAGATACGTGGCACACGTCCCAACTGCATTATGCTACTGAGTTTTAATGGCAGAGGAAAGATAAAAAGGAAATTACTTTGTAGCAAATTAGCATCAGCAATGTTCCAATAAAAAATGCTTGAAAAATAGTTTTTCATGAACTAAATTTTCATTCAGGCTTTATTATAACCTGAAAATAATTACTGAATGAAGAAATAAAAGTCATCTGGATTTAAACCACAAGTTAATGAAAAACTGTTATGTGGAAAGATTACCTCTTA
The DNA here is from genome assembly GCF_030014295.1 of Loxodonta africana. NCBI lineage: Eukaryota > Metazoa > Chordata > Mammalia > Proboscidea > Elephantidae > Loxodonta > Loxodonta africana. The sequence goes on from NC_087365.1 coordinate 36,225,737, forward strand.
ATACTTAAGACAATGAAACTCAGACAACTTCTTTATTAAAATAAATTAAAAATTCAAACTGCACGACAGATACAAATTTTTAATATTACATTTAACAGCAAAACAAATTTTAACATCATATATATACATTTTTTAAGTTAGAAGTTGCTTTGGTAGTAACATTTTTTGTAAACCCCAACAGTATAAATATAGTTTAAAACAGAGACATGCTAACGTACATTGTGAGCAGATGCACGCGTAATACAGTACAGACTTGGGAGGCAAACTGTGTGTATCTGAATACCAGATCTGCCACTTATAGGTATATAACCTCAGGGAAGTAATTTAACCTCTTGGCGACTAAATTTCCTCATCTCTAAAATGGGATTTACTTTAGGGATGACTGTGAGGATTAAACAAATAAAGACACCCCAAACACTTAGCACATAGTTAGTGCCTGGGACACAAGTAAGTACTCAATAAAAATCTGTTATTTTTGTAAGTGTATCTATAATCTAAGAAGCCCTGGTGGCACAGTGGTTGCGCTTGGCTGCTAACTGAAGGTTGATGGCTGGAACCTACCAGCTGCTCCTAAGGAGAAAGAGGTGACAGACTGCTTCCTTAAAGGTTAATTTTTTTTTTTTTTTTTAAAGGTTACAGCCCTGGAAACCTATGGGGCAGTTCTACTCTGTCCTACAGGGTTACTATCAGTTGGAATCGACTCGACAGCAATGGGTATATATAATCTATGCTTATATATTACTCTGCAATAATATAATTTATTAACAACATGATGAGCACTTCTCCATGTCTCTATATAGCTACATACCCATTGCCATCTAGTTGATTCCAATTCATAGTGATCTGACCTGAAAAGACAGAGTAGAACTGCCCCAGAGGATTTCGAAGGCTGTAATCTTTACAGACGCAGACAAACACATCTTTCTCTCAGAGCAGCTGGTGGGTTTGAACCACTGACCTTTCAATTAACAGCCCAGCCTTTAACCACGGTGCCACCAGGGCTCCTTAAATTTCTACGTTATCATTTAAAATTACATTTAAAGTCAAAAATTTAAAAACAGCCCAAAATATTATGAATCAAATAGCAACACCACTTGCTATTCTTTTTTATTACTCTTAAATAAACATGTTGATGCTGGTCAACTGCTCTTTTAACAACTAAGAGTCTGATACTTAAAAACATGTTTTTTGGGGGGAAAGTAATTTGAGAATATCAGTCTACATTTAAAAACACATATCCTTTGACCCATCACTGCATTTTTAGGAATTTTTCTGAAATGCATATTTACAATGATGTTCAGTGGTCTTTAATCACAGAGGAATGGACATAATCTAAATGTCCATCAATAAGGGGCTGGCTAAATACACAAAACATCCTTGTATCCTAAAATATCCTACAGTCAATAAAAAAATTAATAACGTAGAGCTACATATGTTGATATGGAACCATTTCCAGAACATAAAGTTAAAAAAACAACTGCAGAACAATATATATAGTATGATTGCTTTATGTTAAAAAAAGAAAAAAACAGATTTATATGTTTATACATAAGAAGAACTGTTAATATTGGTTAATTCTGGGGAGTGGAAAAAGGAGGAGATACCTTTCTATTTTGAACAGTTCTGTACTATTTGGAATTTTTATCATGAGAACATATTGCTCTAAAATTTTTTTTAAGTTATAATTTTTTTGCTCCATTTCCTCAACAAAGATCTTTAAAATTTTATAGGGTTAGCAACGAGAAACACTGACAAAAAGATCAGATTGTTTTATACCATAATGGATATGATTTTGCACAATTAAAAAAATTACTTTAGCTCTATCCATCTTAATTATACTTTTATCATCATCAATGATAAAAATTTATATCTATTAAGTTTTTTAATCATCTTGACTTTATTATTTTTCAATTCATAGAAACAAAATTGTTCTGAAATTTTTTTTTTTTTAATTTAGAATGGACTAAAACCTATTTGCTAGCTCTTGATAAGGCTTTAAACATTCTTGTCTTCTATCCTGGAAACCCAGGAATGCACAATGGCCTCAGAGAGTTTTGTTCCAGGTGAAAAATCCAGAAACAAAAAATATCAGCACCTATGCAAATCTGGATCACTCCATTCTTTTGTTTCCTATCCAGGCAAATAGTTCCACATGGTTGAGACTACAGCAAATAAAAGCTAAAGGTAAGACCTACAGATTGCTTAGCTGTTGCAGGGAAAAAAGTATGCACTATGTAGTAGAAAAATAGGACACTTTGATCAGATGATCAAAATTAATGTTACCACTGACAGGCAGATGGATATCATGTGCCTCCAGATGTGATACCCTGAGGCCACATATCACTTATGCAGCTGTCCGTGTAAGAGCGCATGACCTGCACCTAATCATAAGGAGACGTCCGACAAATCCAAAATGAGGAACGATGTATTAAAAAGAGAGGTAGCTGTAGACTGTATTCCTCAAAAATGTCAATGACATAAAAGGCGAAGAGGTGATAAAAATTTGAAATGAGAGAGATGATGGTTACACAACATGGTGAAAGTAATTAATGTCACAGAATTGTACATGTAAAAACAGTTGAAGTTGTTGTATACACTTTACCACAATTAAAAAAAAAAAGACAGTCTATGAAAATGATCCTGATTAAAAAAATTTTTTTTTTTTTTTAATGACTCGACGGCGTTGGATATAAATTTTAAGGAGACATGACAGGTGAATGCTGTATCTGATTCTACACTGGAAAGTGTACTCCAAGAAAAAAAAGCCATAAAGGACATTATTGGATCAACTGACAAAACTGGAATATAGATGGTAGATTAGATAAAATTACTGTTAAAAAAAAATTACTGTATCAAGTTAAATTTGCTGAGGTTAATAATTGTAGTGCAGTTATCAAAGGAAATATACATTGAAATATTTAGGAGTAAAGGGCTAGAATGCATGCCACATACTTTGAAATGGTTGAGAAAACAAGATAAAATGGTAAAGCAAATGGATTAAGAATACTAACAGGTGAATTTGGATAAAGGGTAGATGATGTCCTTTCTACTTTTCATATTTCTGTACCTTTTTTTAAGTCTGAAATTATTTCCAAATAAAAATTATTTATTTTAAAATTTTATTGTGTTTTAGGTGAAAGTTTATAGGGCAAGCTAGTTTCTCATTCAAAAATTTATACGCAAATTGTTTTGACATTGGCTGCAATTCCCGCCATGTGCCAGCACTCTTCTCCTTTTCCTTTCCACCCTGGGTTCTCTGTGTTCATTTGTCTGGTTTTTCTGTCCCTTCCTGCCTTTTTGTCTTTGCTTTTGGGCAGGTGTTGCTCATTTGGTCTCGTATACTTGATTGATCTAAGACGCACATTTTTCACCTGTGTTGTTTGTTTTACAGACCTGTCTAACCTTTGGCTGAAAGGTGGACTTCAGGGTACCTTTGGTTCTGAGTTAGCAGGGTGTCTGCGGGCCACAGTCTCGAGGATTCCTCCAGTCTCTGTCAAACCAGCAGGTCTAGTCTTATTTTATGAATTTGAATTTTGATCTATATTTTGCTCCCACTCTTTCCGGGACCCTCTACTGTGATCCCCGTCAAGAGTGGTCGGTGGTGATACCTGGCTACCATCTAGTTCTTCTAGGCTCAGGCTGGTGGAGGACGTGGTTCATGTGGTCCATTAGTCCTCTGGACTAATATTTTCCTTGTGTCTTTGGTTTTCTTCATTCTCCATTGCTCTGAACATGGTAGGACCAATAAGTGTATTTTAGATGGCTGCTTGCAAGCTTTTAAGGCCCCAGAAACTACTTACCAAAATAGGATGTAGAACATTTTCGTTATGAACTATTATGCCAATTGATCTAGGTATACCCCGAGACCATGGTCCCCAGCCCTCAGCCCCAGTAACTTGGCCCCTCAAGGTGTCTGGATGTCTAGGAAGCTTCTATGACTTTGCCTTCTTCAAGCTGTGCCGACTTCTCCTATATTGTGTGTTGTCTTTCCCTTTACCGACACTATTAACCCTTACCTACTACCTATGAGTATCTATGAGTCAGAATCGACTCGATGGCAATGGCTTTTTTTTTTCACTACCTAATTAGTAATTTTTTTTCTCACCGCCCCCCCCAACCATCAAAGGTTGTTTTTTTTTCTGTGTGTAAACCTTTTCTTTGGTTTTTATAATAGGGGTCTCATACAATATTTGTCCTTTTGTGACTGACTTATTTCACTCAGCATAATGCCCTCCAGATTCATCCAAGTTTTGAGAGATTTCATGGATTCATCATTGTTCTTTATTGTTGCATAGTATTGCACTGTATGTACCATAGTTTATCCATTCATCTGTTGATGGGCACTTAGGTTGTATCTTTTTGCTATTCTGAATAATGCTGCAATGAACAGGGGTGCTTATGTCTATTTCTGTGGTAGCTCTTACCTCTCTAGTATATAGTCCTAAGAGTAGGATTGCTGAATGTATGGTATTTCTATTTCTAGCTTTTTAAGGAGGTGCCCTATCATTTTCCACAGTAGTTGTACCATTTTGTATTCCCACCAGCAGTGCGATCTCCCCTCAACCTCTCCAACATTTGTTATTTTCTGATTCATGCCAGTAATGCTGGGGTGAGATGGTATCTCATCATAGTTTTGATCTGCATTTCTCTAATGGCTAATAATCACATTTCCTTTGTTAACCACTTGAATGTCTTCTTTGGTGAAGTATCTGTTCATACCCTTTGCCCATTTTTAAATTGGATTGTCTTTTTGTTGTTGAGGTGTTGAAGTATTCTATAGATTCTATAGATTGGCCCCTTGTTGGATATGTCATAGCCAAAAATTTTCTCCCAGTCTGTAGGTTCTCTTTTCACTGTTTTGGTGAAGTCCCCTGATGAGTGTGTTTAATTTTTAGGAGCTCCCAGTTATCTAGTTTATCTTCTGGTGTTTGTGCATTGTTAGTTATGGTGTGCATTGTATTGATGCCATGTATTAGGGCCCCTAGCTAAAAATATATATATTTTTTTAATAATTTTTATTGAGCTTTAAGTGAACATTTACAAATCAAGTCAGTCTGTCACATATAAGCTTATATACACCTTACTCCATACTCCCACTTACTCTCCCCCTAATGAGTCAGCCCTTCCAGGCTCTCCTTTCGTGACAATTTTGCCAGTTTCTAACCCTCTCTACCCTCCTATCTCCCCTCCAGACAGGAGATGCCAACACAGTCTCAAGTGTCCACCCGATACAAGTAGCTCACTCTTCATCAGCATCTCTCTCCAACCCATTGTCCAGTCCCTTCCATGTCTGATGAGTTGTCTTCGGGAATGGTTCCTGTCCTGGGCCAACAGAAGTTTTGGGGACCATGACTGCTGGGATTCCTCTAGTCTCAGTCAGACCATTAAGTCCGGTCTTTTTATGAGAATTTGGGGTCTGCATCCCACTGTTCTCCTGCTCCCTCAGGGGTTCTCTGTTGTACTCCCTGTCAGGGCAGTCATCGATTGTGGCCGGGCACCATCTAGTTCTTCTGGTCTCAGGATGATGTAAGTCCCTGGTTCATGTGGCCCTTTTTGTCTCTTGGGCTCATAGTTATCGTGTGACCTTGGTGTTCTTCATTCTCCTTTGATCCAGGTGGGTTGAGACCAATTGGTGCATCTTAGATGGCCGCTTGTTACCATTTAAGACCCCAGACGTCACATTTCAAAGTGGGATGCAGAATGTTTTCATAATAGAATTATTTTGCCAATTGACTTAGAAGTCCCCTTAAGCCATAATCCCCAAACCTCTGCTCTTGCTCCGCTGACCTTTGAAGCATTCAGTTTATCCCAGAAACTTCTTTGCTTTTGGTCCAGTCCAGTTAAAAATATTTTTTTAATGAAAAAAATATATTATAGCTAAAAAAGATTTAGTACAGAGGCCTCTGCTTAAGGCCAGAAATTGAGGAAGAGAGGCAGAGGAAGACTATGACAACTGGGAAAGGATATCTATGTGATAACAACCTTAGTCAATACTGAATGAAGCCAAATGACTTAAAGAGAAATTAAATACCAAAATTAAATTTAGAATTTATAAAACAACACTTGAAAAATCAAAGTACTTTACCTTAATTTAGCTGAACGTAGTATCCTGGTAAGTGATACACAATTTCCTTCCATGATACCCTTTCCAACTGTGGGAATAACGCTTTTTCGGCATGCAACATAGAGTGAACATGCCAACCAGTGTATAACTTCTCCCTGGCAGGTAAAAGGCAAAAAAAAGCAAAATGGATACGTTGTTATGTCAAAATGCTTGAATTCTAAAGTCAGAAGATATCTCAGAATTATCTGGTCTAATTTTCCTTCTGTAGATAAATGGCCAAAGAGGTAAAGACACTTGCCCAAGGTCACAAACTCAGTTGCAGTACTGGGTATAAAACACCTTATTAGTAATCCCATGTTCTTATAACATGCTATACCTCCAATCTAATATTACTGAAAGGATTCTCCTAAAATTTCTTTGCCTCATCTTTCTTGATTTTAAAGTGTCAGTTTTGATCTTAATGATGCTGAAGTTATCTTCTACCATTTTAGTTTTATATATCTTTTTTAGCCAATTTGACAGCAAAAGGAAAGATCACAGTGGGAAGTTAGCAAGGGGGAGGGTCACACATAAATATTAACACCTATTTTGTATTACATAAAAGAGGTTGTTATTTTTGTTAGGCAAAAATTTGGGGACCAATTTTACCCTTAATACATGTTATCTTTCAAATAGTAAGTATGGACCTCCATCTTAGCAGGTATCTCAATTTACAATGCTGTAATAAAATTAACATTTGGAAACTCAATACAGTTAGTGCTTGACTTACAATGTATTTGAGTTATGACTAGAACTGCACTTATAACCCTCCTTTTTATTTTAAACATCTTATTCTTAGTAATATGCACTACATACAATGTTGCAGCATGTAATTTACTGATGTTATCATTCTCACATGTTCACTTGCAGATGTTCAATTTTATGATTTACTGTTCAAAACACTGTTGTACAGCAGGCTATGATGGCCTGGTTGACAATGAGGTTGGTGTCAGTGTCGGGAGTCCTAACAGACAGAAAGTTGGGCAATGCTCAGCTCTAATGACATACAACTGAACTGTGCATGCCGTTGCTTGAAAACAAGTACCCGAACGCTGCTGCTCACTTTGCTAAAGTCAATAGGCAGATTTGGGAAGCAGTGAAATGTTACTGTGAAATATATGAAGAAAAAAATAAAAGGACCATACAGGTAACTCTCACTCATTTTCTAACTAGAAACACCATCCCCATTCTCAGGGAAAATCCAGATGATCCAGAACCTTCCAAAAGTGGAGTTATTGCCACAACTGACAAAATGCCAACATCATCCAACTCTTCTTCATCATTGAAATTTTGTGTACTTTTTATGTATGTATGTATTAAAATATATCTGTAAAAAAAAATTTTTTTTTTAATATCTGTAAGCTTATATTAATGTTTACAAGGCCCAAAGAGAAATAAAGATCCAATTTATAAAGATACTGATAATAAAAGGCAATAATGGCAACAATAACAAAAAAAGGTATTCCACTTAAGTCAGAGCCAACTTAGAATGGAGTGGTAGAAACAGAACAGTAAGTTGGGGACTACCTATATTTATTTTACTCAGAGTCCACACTAGACTAGGCATCAGGTAAACACATTTAATCATACCACCAACCAAATGTGTTAAGTACTATTATCCTCATCTGACAGAGGAGGAGATTGGGGTTGAGAGGTAAGCACTGTTTGCATACTAGCTTTGATTAAGCTACTGTACAATGCAATGCTACAAAGTGAGCAACCCTCTCCTCCAACCTAGTGAGGCAGAAGGTAGAGAGGTTAACCCTTTCAAGACCCAATTACTTTCTCCTTTGAATTTTTTGTTGATACTATGTGCTTTCACTGATGAAGGCATGCTGATTAAAGGATCAATTCAGAATTTTTGTTATGAGTTATGAATTTTGATACCCATTATCTGGGATCCCAGTATCCCAGCTGCCCCTGGAAGACATTAATTCTACCACTATGAGTCAATAATAAAATCTTTTTTTTTTTTTTTAATTTCTTGAAAATTTGCAAAACATGAGGTAAAACATGAAGGCACATGGTAATGACTGCACACACATTTTATTCTAGTCTCACTCTTCTTAGCCTTTGTCGGGGATTGAATTGTGTCCTCCCAAAATATCTGTCAACTTGGGTAGGTTATGATTCCCAGTATTGTATGATTGTCTACCATTCTGTCATCTGATATGATTTCCCTGCGCTGTAAATGCTATCAGTATGATGTAATGAGATGGATTAGCCGCAGTTATACTGATGAGATCTCCAAGATTAGATAGTGTCATAAGCCATTTTCTTTTGAGATATAAAAGAGAAACCAAAGAGACATGGGGACCTCATACCACCAAGAAGGAGCATGAGCAGCAGAGCTTATCCTTTGGACCCAAGGTTCCCACACAGAGAAGCTCCTAGGCCACAGGAAAATTCATGACAAGGACCTTCCTCCAGAGTCAACAAAGAAAGCCTTCCCTTGGAGCTGGCGCCCTGCATTTGGACTTTTAGCCTACTAACTGTGAGAAAATAAATTTCTCTTTGTTAAAGCCATCCGCTTGTGGTATAGCAGCACTAGATGACCAAGAAGACCTTTTTATTATTTTTCATGAAATTTTTCAAAACATGAACAATGCATTCTTCCTTACTGCAAAAGCAGTATTTACAGCCCAGATAAATAAAACCAAGGGATTTTTTTTAATCTCAGGAAAATTATCACTACAATGCTTTCTTCCTTATGGCAAAAGCAGTGCTTAGAATAAAAATAAAGGGATTTGAATCTCAGGAAAATTACTGCTAATATGTATGTTTCATTATAACAAACATAGTACGAACAGCTAAGCAGCAGAAACAGCTGCCCTAGAATACAGCAGAACTGCTCACCCTGATGCATTCCATCTGCTACACAGGGAAGCAATTACTTTGCCCTGGAATTGAATACAGGGTGAGAATAACTTATAGGAGTTCCAATCAATCTCTTGAAAAGTACCACTGTCATGTTTTACTCCTTATTGGAAAAGCATTATTTACTGTTCAGAAGCTGGAAAAGAAGGGAACCAGTAACACCTGGAAACAACGAATGGCATAAAAGAGAAAATGGCCACTATGACTAAATGAAGACTGGCAAGAGTTTATTCTCAAGAGAACACAGTAACGGGGAAACACAGTGAAGACGCTTAATTCACAGAAATAAAAGCAAATCTGTCAGAAGTTTTAAAATTTCACACATCTGAAATTATCTACACAAAAATTAGGCTCCCACTCAGGATTTCTGAGTTTCACACATTTCAAAAGGCTCTCACCTTGAGGCTAACACATTAAAATCGGGCTACTCCCTTTCCAAAGAACTCCAGAGGCATAAAAAGTGAGTGGGACACATCATGTCCCACGGGTCTTGGAAGGGTTTTAAAACGCTGACTCCAATATCTGGCTCCACTAATAGCCCTGTGACGTTGGACACCTCTTTGGCGCTCAGATTTCTCAACTGTGAAATGGGATCAGAGAACGTGTTCAGAGGGTTGTGGAGAGAACTGAGATGGCATATTTAAAGCCCTGAGCAGTATCTTGGAACGCGAATTCACTAAATTTTTTTTTTTTTTTTTTTTTTTACCGTATTTGTTTTTACAAATGTACGGGCGGTACCTTTGCGTGTGTGACGCTTGGCGGGCTGGAGGGAGGTCAGGTGTGGAAGCCACGGGTCTAGAAGACCCCTGACTGAAATGTGACCTTGGACAAGCCGCTCCTTTTCTGGGTTTGTTTCCCGCTTCAAAAACTGGGTGGGCTGACTGAGCTACACCCGCCCCTTCAGCTCTGCACTTATTGGCGCCCGGCTGGCAGCGACCCTTCTCGGCGGGGAACTCCCACCACCCCAAAGAGTAGCGGCGGGGCGGGGCGGGGCGGGGGTGGGGCCTGGCCGCTGGCTCACTGCGCCGAGGGTCCGGTCCGGCCGCCCCACCTGCGGCCGCTCACCTCTAGGCTGTAGTTGCCCCGGATGGCGGTGAAGTCGTCCAGGGCTTTGGCCGCGCTCCCCTCGTCCAGGTTCAGCTCTTGGCATAGGGCCTGAAGTGCTTCCCCGGCCGCGGCGACCACCGCCGCCCCCTCCGCGTGGGCCTCGTCCTCGAACATCCCCTCAGGCCCTGCGGGTGGCGCGGTCGCAGCCCCCCGACTCCAATCTCCTTCCCGGGCGCGCTACCCACAACCACCCGCGCCAAAGCGCGCGAAAATCAGCGACACTTTAGCGACGCCTTCTCCATCGTCTCCCTCCGCTTTTCTCTTCAAAAAAGTCCATTTCCTCTCCTGAGCTCCCAGCCACCTTCTCTAGAAATGGGATAACAAAACGGATCTTGGGTCCTGGAAAAATTGTACTTGGCCCTTGAAGGGCAGCGGTGGGCCAGCCAGGGCGGCAAATAGAGAGCGGGGAGGGGGGGGGGGTCTGCAGCCAGCGCGCGAAGCCTACTGGGAGTTGTAGTCCGCATCCTGCCCTGAAGCTGGCGGCACCGCTCTTACCGGTTTGGGAGGGGTTGGGGTGACATTTATTTAGCGAGAAGCGTCCTCTGCCCCGCCAGTCTTATCAGCCCTGTCTCTGTTGGTGTCCAGAGGCGCCAAACAGCCCATCTTTGACTGAGCTTAGGCACTTGAATTGCGAGATGGAGGCAGTGCCTCCTGGGATGTCTCCAGTGTTGGATGAATGTGCTCTAGACTATCACAGGGCTGGTGAGGCAAGTATATTAAGGGGTATCTCCCCATTCATCATTAAGGAGTCCCTTTTTCAGCTCTCTAGACTTTGGGAACTTTCTCAATAAAGACAGCCATTTCAGGCTTAGGAATACTCTTCAGGTCTTAGAGCTTATCCTTCTGTTCCAACAAAACTTCAGGAAAAGCCAGAGTGATCTTTTTAAAAGGTAAATCAGAGCATGGCACTCCTTTGATTAATATCATTCTGCGAATACCTTTGCTTAAGATAATACCCAAGCTCCTTTCCGTGGCCCACAAGGCCCTATGTAACCTGGCCCGCCTCATCTAGTGCCTTGTACTTCCAGCTTCACTTTGTTTTGGACTCTGGAAAATGCCAAGCTAGTTCTTGCCTCAAAAGGTCTTTCTCATATGCTGACCAAACTGCCTGTCAGCTTTTTGCTTACCTGGCTCCTCTTCACTTCAGTTCAATTAAGTGTCACTTTCTCAGTCCATCCCTGAGCTCTGTGTCTAAAGTAGCTGACTTTCCTTCCTCCCCATACCCTGTTTCATTATCTTCATAGCACCTTATCACTATCTGAAATGATCTTACTTGTTTATTGACCAGCTCTTCCTACTGAAATCTGAGCTGCATGAGAGCAAAAACTTTTATGTTTATCACTGTCGATCCAATATTTAGATTAGTGGTAGGCACTCAGTATTGAAAAAATTACAAAGAGCCCAGTGTTGAGTGGATGAGGGAAAGGAGTCACTGGATCTCATATGCATCACTAAAAGCCTGGACATTACCCTCAAGGCAGTGCAGGTTTTAATGCAGGGAGGTGATGATCAATCTATATTTTGGACAGGTCCCTCTGGCTACCCCATGAATTGGTTGGGGTAGAGACTGGTGGCAGGGAGTCTTCTGGGGAGTGATGCAAAAGTCCAGGCAGGAGATAGTAAGGGGCTGGTTCAGCACAGGAAGGAGCCAGCCTGAGGAGGGGTCTCTGGCCTAGAACTGGAGGAGCCACTGCTGGAGAAGGAAGAGTCCCAATAACACAGGTTTCCATCCAGGCCAAGGGGGTGAAAGTGATACTGTTAATTGGGATGGAAGTGTAAGCAGATGGATGAGATGAGTTCTGGAGTTGTTGAGTCTGGGATGCTTGCGAGAAGTTTAAGCAAGGCCATTGGGTTCCAGAAGGTGTCCCCCTCTCTCTTGGCAGTTTCTCAGTGTTCTACATTCTGCACACATGGAGAGGGATGAGACTTGGGAATCAGCTGCAAACTAGGTCCCAAATTAGCAAAAACTCAAACACCACCCCCCCAAAACTCAAACTCATTCTGAACCACTTGTGTGGTACCTCCAACTCTACTTCTAGGAACTACTAATGCAGCTGACTTCAGGATCACCTCATTATTCTCTGGAAGGAATGTTGGCACACAGTGTGTGCAAGAAGGGTCTCCTCCCATGAATTTGTACCTACTCAGGGTAAGGAGCACTGGTGGTTCAGTGGTTAAGCGCTCAGCTGCTACTCCCCAGCGGCTTCTCTAGGAGAAAAGACCTGTTAGTCTACTCCCATAAATATTTCAGCCTAGGAAATCCTATGGGGCAGTTCTACTCTGTCATACAGGGTTGCTATGAGTCAGAATCAACGGTACATGGCAATAAAAGATTGGTTATGGGCAGTTGGTGTCTATCTCCAGCACCACTGAGTCTGTAGCAGGGGTTATCCCTCTTGCTAACTCCCTTCCTTGGAGTGAATATAGTCAGCAAAGAAATGTCAGGAACAGTGGAGGTGAGATGAAGTTTCTCTTGTAGCAGCTCATTTGTTTTATAATTTATTGCTCTTATATAAGAGAACTTCCAGCTCAGCAGAGAGCTTGGGGAGTGGGGACAGCCTGGACATGAGGACTGGGAATTTTCAGGCTGGACCTAAAGATAAGGGAGCAGGTTGATATCACTCAGGAAGAGAGCTGGCAAGAGAAGAGACCCAAGGATAGAATAGGAACAACAACATTTAAAGGGATGGATGGGCAGAATTTGAGGAGTAAGTGAAAAAGAGATTGGGCCAGAGGGGCATAAAAGCAATAAGTGGTATCTCAAAGGTCAGAAAAGTAGTACTCCATAGTCCAGTGCCATTGAGAACTTCTATAGAGTGAAGAATTCAAAGAAGACTTCATATTATCATTTGTATGCTTCTGGTGACCTTTGCTATAGTAGTTTTCCTTAGCATGGTGGAAGTGGAAGCCAGATTACTGTGGTTGAGGGTCTACTGGGAAGAAGGTCAGAATGTTGAGGTAGGAAGTAGAAACTCTGTAAGAAGTTTGGTAGAAGAGAAGCAAAGGAAGGGTATTTTCTAGGATAAGGGAAACTCAGGCATGTGAATAATCAGGGATAGGACCAGGCTGAGAGAGACTGAAGATAATCAATGTAGCAGGACCCTAGAGAAGGTAGCCAAGCCTGGCTTTCCTCTTCATAGCTCCGGTTTAGAAGGTCATCACTTTACACCTACACTAAGCAGGTCTTGCTAGATGTTCTACTGAGGGGAAAATAGAGGAACACGCAAAAGGGAGTTGAGAGTGGCTTGGAACAATGAGAAAACTCCCTGGGTTTGTCAAATATAAACATCATGGTCAGGATTTTTTGAGGAAAAATGGAGTATAAGTAAGTCTACCTCATGGGGATACTGGCTTTCATAGGTGGTCCTGGACAAGATTACAAGAGATGAGAATCCTCAAGTTCTTTGCCTTTGCTACAATTAGTCAATTTTTGTATCCAGATCTGAACTGCAGAGGGTCATACTGGCCTTGAAAACAAACCAAGATAAGAGGAGACCAGCTGCTCTCAGGAGTTAGAGAGCAGTTGGTCTCCTCTTATCTTGGTTTGTTGTCAAGGCCAGTATCCCCAAACAAAGAAAAGTAGGTACTCATTGCACCATTTTTCATCTTTTCAGTAGTTTAGTTTTCAGTGAATTGCAGGCTATGTACTATAGCCCTTCTCTTCTTCTCTACTGAATTTGATTCTCCTGATCCGTTTCCCACTTCATGCATTCACTAAGGCCTGAAAACTCTTCATTTTTCCATTCCATAAATGTTTACTGAATTCTTGTGTACAGATGGCGGTGTCAGACCTTGTCTAACTCTAGAGGGAGAGATGACAATCAGCATCAGCCCAAAGATGATTCCCATGAGGTGGAGGTCAGACATACATACCTTCACCACTCTCCAACCTTTTTACCAATCCAAACACCAGCCATCCCTTCATGGCACTCCCTACTTCTCTGCTAGTTTCGATAATTCATTGCAGTGGCCACAAAGAACTCACAGACCATACTCACGAGTATGGGGTTTATTAGTGAAGTAACAGGTTACAATTCAGGATCAAGATCAACTTGGAAATACCAGAAACAACTCAGGATATAATTTTTTTGATCAGGACAGCATCTTCTCAGCCATGCCTGCAAGCAGGCCTCTGCTGCTGTGCCCTGCATGGGCCTGGCCTCTGCTCCGCTGGGGCAAATGTTACAGCTCTTTAGCTCCATTGACATGTGCCCAGAGGCACCCCCACTCCATCAGCAAGCTTCCTGCCTGCAGGTGCTCAGCTCTTTTGTTCTGTTGATGAGGCCACTGCAGACACCTCGCACTGTGGGCTGAGATGCTCACTGCAGCCATCTTGCACCAGTGTCTGGGTTCTCATGCCGTTTCCAGTGTTATGGCTGTCACTGTCTCCTGGGTCTAGGAAGTTCTTTGTGCAAGGACCCTGGGTCCAAAGGAGGCGTTCTGCTCCTAGCTTTTCTTCTTCGTAGGATTAGCTCCTTTAAATCTAGCGGCATGGCAAAACTGACTAATCCCCTTGGTGGGCCACAGACACCTTATTTGCATAGTCCCAGCCAATCCCAGGAAGAGTTATACACACTATTTTATAGTGTGTGGGAGTTGCAATTATTTTGTGGGAGTTACAAAGCCATGGCTAGAATGGCCATATAATAGCAATTTGTTGCACTGCAGCCTGCTATGTGCAAGATACTGATTCTTTCTTTGTCATGACTTTCAGATTTCCCAGACTTTTAACCATTACTGACTTGAAAATGATCCAAGAACAAAAGAAAGTTCCTCAAAGGTCATTCACTAAACAAACAGAAATTGAGAAACATTATACCTTTTTTCTTCTCTTTGGGACTAAGTCTGGGCTCTGACTTTGGATTTTCAATGTCATATCTTGTCAGTATTTACACAGATATTTTCATCTCCTCTATTTTGATTCTCCTGATCTATCACCCTGTATATTCAATCATTATGGCTTTTCCTTTTGCCATGTTATAATTCTCAGACTGTCCTGAATTGAATTATTAGGAAACAAGCTCCTGAAAATGAGGCTAAGATAAAAGGAAAATGCTCTTATGTTCCATTATTTCCCTCATGAAATGAAGCAGATTTAGTCAGTACTTCTTTTTTCTCTTTTGGACAGTATCTAGACTTGATTTTCAATAAACTGTACACACACACACACACAGACTGTACACATCAGCCCATGTTGTTCTCTTTTTTTTTTTTAATTTTATTGTGCTTTAGGTGAAAGTTTACGGGGCAAATTAGTTTCTCATTCAAAAATTTATACACAAAATTGTTTTGTGACGTTGGCTGCAATCCCCACAATATGTCAGCACTCTCCACCTTTCCTTTTCTGCCCCAGGTTCTCCGTGTCCATTCGTTCAGTTTTCTTGTCCCTTCCTGCCTTCTTGTCTTTGCTTTTGGGCAAGTGTTTCCTGTTTGGTCTTGATTGATCTAAGAAGCATGTTCGTCACGTATATTATTGTTCATTTTATAGGCCTGTCTGATCTTTGGCTGAAAGGTGGACTTCGAGAGTGACTTCATTTATGAGTTAGCGGGGTGTCCAGGAGCCATTGTCTTGGGAGTTCCTCCAGTCTCTTTCAGACCAGTAAGTCTGGTTTCTGTGTGTGTGTGCGGGCGTGCGTGCATGTGTGTGTGTGTGAATTTGAATTTTGTTCTACATTTTTCTCCCACTCTGTCTGGGAGCCTCTATTGTGATCCTTATCAGAGTGGTTTGTGGTGGTAGCAGGGCACCATTTAGTTCTTCTGGTCTCAGGCTGCTGGAGGATGTGGTTCATGTGGTCCATTAGTCCTTAGGAGTAATACTTCCGTTGTGCCTCTGTTTTTCTTCATTCTCCTTTGCTCTGAAGGTGGTGGGACAAATATATATATTTTAGGTGGCTGCTTGCAAGCTTTTAAGACTCCAGCAGCTACTCACCAAAGTAGGATGTAGAACATTTTATGAACTATGTTATGCCAAATGACCTAGATGTCCCCCCAAGACCATTGCCCCCAGCCCTCAGCCCCAGTAACTTGGTCCCTCAAGGTGTTTAGACGTGTCTAGGAAGCTTATGACTTTGCCTTGGTCAGGCTGTGACTTCCCCTATATTGTGTTTTGTCTTTCCCTTCACCAAAGCTATAAACCCTTGTCTACTACCTAGTTAGTGATTTTTTTCTCCTCACCCCTCCCCTCCTTCATAACCATCAAAGTTTTTTTCTTTCTGTGTGTAAGCCTTTTCTTGGGTTTTTATAATAGTGGTCTCATACAGAATTTGTCCTTTTGTGACTAACTTACTTCACTCAGCATAACACCCTCCACATTCATCCATGTTGTGAGATAGTTCACGGATTCGTCATTGTTCTTTATTGTTGCGTAGTATTCCACTGTGTGTATGTACCGTAGTTTGTTTATTCATTCATCTGTTGATGGGCACTTAGGTTGTGTCCATCTTTTTGCTATTGTGAATAATGCTGCAATGAGCATGGGTGCGCATATGTCTGTTTGTGTGATGGCTCTTATTTCTCTAGGATATATTAAAAAAAAAAATTTTTTTTTTTTTTTTATATTACTAGGGGTAATTGCTGAATTGTATGGTATTTCTATTTCTGGCTTTTTAAGGAGGTACCACGTCATTTTCCATGGAGCCCTCATGGTGCTGTGGTTAAGAGCTTGGGTGCTAACCAAAAGGCCAGCAGTTAGAATCCATCAGCCGCTCCTTGGAAACCCAATGGTGCAATTGTACTCTGTCTTACAGGGCCACTATGTGTTGGAATCAACAGCACTGGGTTTATATCATTTTCCATAGTGGTTGTATCATTTTACATTCCTACCAACAGTGCAGAAGAATTTCAGTCTCCCTGCAACCTCTCCAACATTTGTTATTTTCTGTTTTTTTTTTTTTTTCTTAATTCATGCCGGTAATGTCGAGGTGAGATGGTATCTCTTTGTAGTTTTGATTTGCATTTCTCTAATGGCTAAGGATCGCAAGCATTTCCTCATGTGTCCTAACTACCTGAGTGTCTTGTTTGGTGAAGTGCCTGTTCATATTCTTTGCCCATTTTTTAATTGGATTTTTTGTCTGTTATTGAGGCATTGAATTATTCTATAGGTTTTAGAGATTAGGTTCTTGTCGGATATGTTGCAGCCAAAAAATTTTTCCTAGTCTGTAGGTTCTCTTTTGGTGAAATCTTTTGGTGTTTAATTTTCAGGAGCTCCCAGATATCTAGTTTATCTTCTGATATTTGTGCATTGTTATCTATGGTTTGTATTGAATTTATGCTATGTATTAGGGCCCCTAGGGTTGTCCCTAATTTTCCTCCATGATCTTTATCGTTTCAGGTTTTATATTTAGGTCTTCAATCCATTTCGAGTTAGTTTCTGTGTATAGGGTCACTATGAGTTGGAATCGACTCAACGGCACTGGGTTTGGTTTTATGGTAGAGGTATGTGTCCTGTTTCATTTTTTTTTACAGATGGACATCCAGTTTTCCCAGCACCATTTGTTAAAAAGTCTGTCTTTTCCCTGTTTAGTGAAGTTTGGTCCTTTTTCAAAGATCAGCTGACCATAGATGGAGGGATTTATATCTACGTTCTCAATTCTGTTCCATTGGTCTGTGTGTCTTTTATTGTACTAGTACCAGGCTGTTTTGACTACCATGGCTGTATAGTAGGTTCTGAGATCAGGTAGTGTGAACCCTCCTACTTTGTTCTTTTTCTTCGACAATGCTTTGCTTATCAGGGGCCTCTCTCCTTTCCATATAAAGTTAGTGGTTAGTTTTTTCCATTTCAATAAAGAATGCTGTTGGTATTTGGATTGGGATCGCATTTTACCTGTAGATCACTTTGCGTAGGATTGACGTTTTCACAACGTTGAGTCTTCCTGTCCATGAGCATGGTATGTTTTTCCATTTATATAGGTCTCTTTTGATTTTTTGCAGTAGTGTTTTGTAGTTTTCCTTATATAGGTCTTTTATGTCTCTGGTTAGATTTATTCCTAAGTATCTTTTTAGGGGCTATTATAAATGGTTATTTCTATTTTAATCTCATTGTGTGAAAATCTATGATTAGCCTCCTTTTTTGTGGTTTAATATTTCAGAGTTCCTCCAGAGCATGTGCCCAGAACCTGATTAAGACTATTAGAGGCTCCAAGACTAAAAAGGCTATAGTGCACACTCTCCCAAATACAATTAAAATAAACAATTCTAAACCAAAAAATAAATGTAAGAAAATATGACAAAGTTCTGATTATTTTTCTCAAGAAGATGTTCATTTTTTTTTTGAAATAACAATTCTTTCAAGTTTTTTTTTTCTTTTTTTGTGCCCCCAGGTGTGTTCAGCACATGACCCCGTTTAGGAAAAACTACTAGCCTAACGTAACTGTCAGAAAAAGCAGTTGATCGTTGTGGGGGAGGGGTAGAATCTGACTTCATCATTCTTAGTGTTCTTGTTCCTCAAAGTAAAATCTAAAATGGTGGTCCTCAAGCTGGAGAAAATAGCGCCAACCTTAATAACAGGGACAACTCAGTGATTTTTTTTTTTTTTTAATATCCCCTTTAGATTTTGGGTAAGAAAATGAGAAACTGAAAAGCACAATTTAACTTGACAGTATTAATTACTCTCTAAGGCCTTTATCCATCAAGTAAAATCCATGTCCAGGTCACTCATTTTGATTACAAAAAGATATTTCAGGATTTTTTTTTTTTTTTTTAAATTCCTGTCTAAGAGACTGTCCTGACACATAAACTTCTATCTACCTGGGCCCAAAATTTAGGATCATTTTTGTTTCCTGAATTCTACATAACTAGATTAGTCCTACTCCACTGCAATCTCAGAGAAGATGGAAAACCGAACATTGTTACCTCCCCAGGTAGTAGCCCTTAAGAGAAGGTCTTGGTGGAAAAGTCAAATCATATGTGAAGGATGTATGAAACACTGAAAGAGAGCAAGAGAAAAATCTTCGAGATTATCTCTGTTGCTTTTCCCTCATTTCAAGTGAGAAAAACTGACATTTTCCTTCTTTGAATCAGAGGTTTGGAATCCAGAAACTTGAGTCTGAATCCTAGCACTGTCACTTGACTGATTTTGTGATCTCTGGCAAGTTATTTAGCCTCTCTGAGCCTGTTTCCTCACCTGTAAAATGAGAATAACAATAAAATCTATACTAAACAGTTTCTATGAGGACAAAAATAATGTTAAAGTTCTATACAAATAACAATTATACCTTACTAGTTCCTCTATTATTTTCCTGTGGCACCAGAACTGGCTGTTTTCAACCAACTCTAATGTATTTTATTGCCACACCTTCAAGCATGCCATCTCAATCAATGTAACTGATTTCTTAAATGCATGAACTTTTAAGAACTTGAATAACTGGGATTAAGATTTAGAGCAAATAGATAAAAGATTATCTATACACATGCATCTGCATAAAATGTCTCCGGACGGATCGATACATAAGAAACTGAGAACAGTAGTTACCTATGGGAAGAGAAATTCAATAGTTGTGAGATGGGAATAAAGAAACTTAAGTTTTACTGTATATCTTTTTGTATCTTTTGTATTTTGTGCTTACTCCAAAAAATAATAAATAGAATGTGTGCCATAAAATAAAATAAAGGAAATAGACCATCACATAAGTATGCTGTGGTATTTAAGATACTTCTGTTGCTACCCGTTTTTATTGATAAACCCAGTTCATTAAAAACTGCACCTAATCTGTTAAGGGTGATGAAAAAAGCTGGAAACAAATAGTGGTGATGCTTTCACAACATGACGAATGTAAATAATGACAATGAGTTTTATTAAAAATGGCGGAAATGGCAAACATTTTGTCGTGTATAATTAAACACAATAAAAAAGTTAAAACAGCAAGTACAACAACAAGAAACCAAAACCTTCATCTAAGAACTTCTAAACATTCTATCACTTCAGAAACTCTTTTTCTTTGACTATTTGATTAAAAAAAAAAATAAGGCACGGGGGTGGAGAATCAGGAATTAATTTCCATATACAATCACCATTATTGCTAAGGTCCTAAAGTTTTAAGTGTGACCAGAAAAAACAAAACCCAGGTAGCTGTACCATTTCAGATATTAACTGAATTTGTAACTAAAATAATAGAGAAGGGTTAATTTCCTCAATGTAAAAATATTCGTATGAATCAACATGAAAAAGATTGACAAACCCTCCAAAATGGACAAGCCATTTGAATAGTCTTAGAAAGGGTATACAGATGGCTTTTAGACATGAAAAGATGCTCAAACTTTCTAAAAAAAAAAAAAACTACTGAAAAACCATTTTTTTCACCTATTCAATTGACAAAATTCCAAAAGTTTAAAAATGTTCCAAACACATTTCTTTCACAGTTAAGCCAAACTACTTGTCATGGCCTAAAGTTAGTAATGATCTTGTCCCCTATATAATTTAATTTGCTAGTCTCCCCTTTCTTGCCCCACCCTAACTGTACTGGCCTCCTTGAAAAATCCTCGAATACCCTAGGCAACCTTAGTGCCTTAACACTTTGAAATGGCAGTTTCCTCTGCCCAGAATGTTCTTTCCTCAGATCTCTGCATAGCTAACTCCCTCACTTCCTTCAAGCCTTTGGTCAAGTATCACTGTCTCAATGAAGCCTACTGTTATCATCCTACTTAAAATTGTACCCCTCAACTCCCAATAACCTCTACTCTTGATTCCTCTTACCCTAATCTTTTTTCCAGAGCGTGTGCCAGCTTCTAACATACTATATGATTTGTATGTTATGTTTATTGTCTTATCCTCACCTGCTAGAATACAGACCCTACCAAGGCAGGGATTTGGTCTGTATTATTCACTGATGTTTCCCAATCGCCTAGAACGGTGCCAAGCCCAAAGCAGAAGTTCAATAAATACTTGTAGAGTGAATGAATATCACATTGTGCTGGCAAGGATATGAGGAGAAAAGCACTCTCCTACATTGCTGGGGTGAGTGTAAACTGTTATTACCATCATGGAAGTCAGTTAGGCAATATTTTTTTATTGACATTATCCTTTAGCCTAGTAATTTCCATTTTAAGAAATCTAACCTAAAGATATACTTTGCCATGTATGAAATACACATGTCCATAGTTAGTCACTACAGTATTTATTGTCTGTAAATGCCAAAAACTGGAAATCACCTAAATGCCCATTAATATGATAAATACAATGAAATATTGATCAGGAATAGAGACTGAGGAAACTCTTTTTGGACTAAAACCGAAATATCCCAAAGATATTTTATTAAGGGGGAAAAAGTGCAAGGTGCAAAACAGTGTGATTAGAACATTACCATTTCTGGAAAAAAAAAGGGAATATATATATTTTTGCTAATAAATGAATAATGGTATCTTAAAGAGGATACACATGAAACTGGTAACACTGGGTGTGCCTCTAGGGAGGTGAAGTAGATGGCTGGGTGTATTTCCTAACTTTTCAATTTTGAACATATATACATATATTATCACTGTAATAAATCTATTGTAAGTAAAAAAAAGTTATCTAAACTCCCTTTTTCCCTTTAATATGGTATTTTAATTTCAAATAAACTCTAACTGATTTAACATGCTGATAGAAAAAAAGTATGTTGAGGTACAGGGCTTTCACATAAGGAGTCATATGCAGAAAGATAAGCGTCTTGAGATTATTTTCAGATTCAGTCACCTACTGATTTGATTTCAAAGATAAAAGCACTTAACTAATGTCTATTTCACTTTTTTATTTCTTGTTTTGGCAGTGATGAGGACTGGCTGTGTTAATATATTAATATTTCAAGCATCTTAAAAGGTTCTTTTAGCAACCAGGATATTACCACAATTTCAGTAACTGTTAATAACAACTTTGGAGGTCATGAATTAGAAGAACCTTTGAAAACTGTTTAAAAAGTCATTTTCAATTATTTTAATAATGCAGTTGATGAAATAGTTTTGCAAAGGACTTTAGGCTTAGAAATCTAAAGAAAAAGAATTCTGACAAGGTTATTTAAAGCTCTAAAACAGGTTACTACAAAGGAAGTGGTGTACTGTCTGGCTTAAAAACTATTTGTAAAACTTTTTTTTTCCCCCAATATAAAACTTTACTAAAATGCAGTGGGATTGGTGGGCCAGACTTTATAATTCTATGGGCTCTTGAACCAAAATGATAATCCAGGCAGTGCAACAACACAAAACTCTTTAGACGTCACAAAGGCTATTTCAAGGAAAAGGCTCAAGGACTTTCTTGGAAAAATCAATTTCTCTAGTCTTAAGGTCACAACACTTAAGCTGCCTACAAATTTCTTTCCTTTTTAGGGTCCTGCCCTTACCACCAAAGAAGTGATTTCCTAAGAACAACTGATACACAATCAGAGCTTAAATTTGGCAGAATTTAGTTGCTTTGGTTTGAGTGGTGCTTGGTTTAAGGACACAGGCTTGGGAGATGTACCCTCAACTGGCATATTTAGGACTATGACCTCTTCTAAACCCATGAGTGGCTGGGGAGGCAGATGCTTTACCTTAACTCTAGTCTTCTCAAAGGGACTGGGGGAAGATTTTCCTGAAAAACCTAAGGATGAATGCACAATGAGGCTGAAGCCTAGGTTTTTTTCTAGGAATTCATCCATTTCTTCTAGGTTTGCAAATTTGTTAGAGTACAATTTTTCGTAATAATCTGATATGATTCTTTTAATTTTAGTTGGGTCTGTTGTGATGTGGCCCATCTTGTTTCTTATTCGGGTTGTTTCCTTTCCTGTATTTCTTTAGTCAGTCTGGCCAATGGTTTATCAATTTTGTTAATTTTTTCAAAGAACCAGCTTTTCACTTTGTTAATTCTTTCAATTGTTTTTCTGTTCTCTAATTCATTTAGTTCAGCTGTAATTTTTATTATTTGTTTTCTTCTGGTGCCTGATGGATTCTTTTGTTGCTCACTTTCTATTTGTTCAAGTTGTAGGGACAGTTCTCTGATTTTGGCTCTTTTGAAGCCTCGGCTTTTTATATCTTCTGTATTGTCTCACCTTGCCCACCTTTTAATATCATTCACAGGTGGACAGGTATTCCCAGCTCCATTTCCCTCCTAACCTTTCCTATATTCCTGCTCCTTTTTTTAAAATTTCCATTTTTATATTCATGCCACCATTTCTATTTAAAAAAGGAGGGATGACAGTACCCCCATAAACATTATTTGGTATCTCTAGGTACCATTTTAAACCAGTCCTGTCCTCCTTGGCCATCAGAAGAAAAACTCTTCAGGGTGAGGGAAATGGTAGAAGTGTAAATGAATCATTTGACAACTGACACACAGTGTTTAAGTGAGGAAGTTATTCTAGGTGCTGGGAACTCATTATCTTTTCAGGGATAACTGAATTCATCCCATTCCTTTGTGTTTTGCATAACAAACAGCAGTGGCAGTAGGTAACTATTCTTTTTCTTCTGCCTCAGCCTTTTCCTCTGTTGTATTTTCAGGAGGGTTTTGAAAGCAGCCACCTATATGATATAGTTTCAGGGAGACAAGAAAATGTCCATTCCCCACTCTCATCTCCAGCCCCACTTCCAAACACCTCCTCTCTCCATCCTGCTCTGTAATGCCTAAAATTTCTCAATTAGAGATTTATGCCTTTGGCTTAAGAACTCTACCCTGTTAAAA
Source organism: Loxodonta africana (assembly GCF_030014295.1). Classification (NCBI taxonomy): domain Eukaryota; kingdom Metazoa; phylum Chordata; class Mammalia; order Proboscidea; family Elephantidae; genus Loxodonta; species Loxodonta africana. The sequence continues at coordinate 36,249,448 of NC_087365.1, forward strand.
AGCAAAAATCTCTGAAAGAGTTGACCTCATTAAGCCTTGCATTATTAATCATTTACATATAATAGTGAGCTCAACAGATCCTTTCCTGAGAGTAGGAGATAGAAAAAAAGGAGCAGGGACCCAAGAACCTGGCAGAAGGAAAGAGGGGAGAAAGTTAGCTAAGGGGTAGAGAGACTTGACATATTTCACAATGTTACAATTGTACCTAGCACAGTTGTACTTGCCAGGGCTGGTGCCTGACAGAACCTCCGCTTTTCCAATCCCAACTGTCAGTTACATGATAGTTTAAGCTTTCTTGGAAAAATCAACAAGAGAAAAAAATAATTTCTTATAAAATAGGTATCACAGTATAAGGGGTTGGGGGAAGCAATACTCAAATAAAACAACTGAGAATCTAAAATAATAAAGACACGGATTGGCCAGTAATAGATCAAGAACAATACATTTTAATAGTATACAATGAAAATAAACCAGGAAATTAAAAAAATTTTTCAACATAACAAATTTAAATGTCCAGAAATTTTTGTGTTGTATATTAAAAAAAAATCATAAAAACATAAACCTATCTATCTCTGAGGAGAGCCTTGTATAAAAACAAGGGAGCTATTTGGAATAGACTTGTTAATATAATCACTATTAAGTACTTCTTTTTTTTTCAGTCCTTCCCAAACTGCTGAGGTAATTCAGTGAAGAACAGTCCTCTCTCTCAATGGATGCTTCTCTCTGTGAATTTTAAAATAATAAAACATAAATAAAATAGAATAAACACTGTTGTGCTTGCTATTTCCTGTTGGTATTATTCAGAAAATAAAAGTCAGCCTGGAGGGAAATGGACTCTAGCATAAATACGAGCAAAGAGAAAGGATTCACTCAACGTCTTACATATCCCTGGAGATTTAAACTTAGCCTCTGCAGGCATAAACGTCTTAAGTTTTTGGAACTGAGAAAAGTAAATCCATTCATTCACTTGGTAATTTATTTTTAAACTAAAATTTTAAAGACAAGTATAGTCTAGTCACTCGGGGCTGTTTCTGTTGTGAGTCAGGGATAGTTCATGAGATCAAACCAAGTCTTCAAAAAAAGAAAAAAAACTCTTTTAAGATTAATTACTATGTTTTGTTCTAATTCCACTTTCTCTACAATGTAGGATGTGCCTTCTAAGCTATTAAAATATGAAACAAATAAGGTACACTAACTTTTAGGTAAGAAGTATCCAAGCTTTGCATTTGAGAAATTATTTGAGGTAAAATGTCTCTCTTCAATGTTTGTTTGGGCAGTTTAGCAACTGTGATTACAAAGCAGACATGCATTTATTCACATTAGAGGCAAACAGTGGATTGGAGGGGATCAAAGCAGACCAGCCAAGGGTATGGGCTCTGGAGCCAGACTACTTGAGTTTGAATGCTGGCATTGCCATTTACTAGTTTTGTGGCTCTGGGCAAGTCACTTTAATGTTCTGTTCCTTGACTTCCTCATCTGCAAAATGGAGATGATTATACACCGGGTGGCTATGAGGATTAAAAGTGTTAATTATACAATGCACTTGGATCAGTGTCTGGTTCATTGTAAGTACTTAATAAATGCTAGTCATTTTTATTGAACAATCCACAAAATGGGCAGTCCAAAAGTAGAGGATGGAGTTGGCTGCATGTAATGAGACCAAGGAGAATACAGCAAGGGATGCATGTAATTCAAATGTGCCCCTTGTTTGATGTTCAACATCTAGTGACCACCCTCAGGGTATACTCTTGGCTCTGCTCCAGGATGAGGATTTAATCTATCAATCAACTGGAGCCTATATTTTAGCTCCAAACTCCTGACTGCTAGCCCCAGATGTGGCAGACCTCCCTTGGGCAGAGATCCCCTTGAAACCACACTTGGCACACTGTCACATCCCTCTCAAATCAAATCTAGCTCCACAATGAATCACTGAGAAATTTGTTCCTACAGATGTCTTGGCAGAGGGATGGGGTGAAAGGTAGAGGATAGGGTGGTAATTCATACTAACTCAATTTACAACACAAACTGAATGCAATTGGACATGTCCTTCAGCTTCCAGTTATCTCATCCACCCCACCCCCTTTGTCTTTTCCCACATCATCTCCAAGAGGCCCTTTTATTGTCCTAGACAGATCAGCTCTGGATCTCTGCTTATATTCCTCAACCAAACAAGAGTTTGGGAATTAGACCAGTGGTGACCATTTCTAATCAATGCAGCATGCCTCTTGGGGGTTTACCACTCTTCCACATGCAGCTTATCAGAGTACTCATCAAATACAAACTAATCTCTTTCTCGAGAAATTCTGCTTGTAAGAAAATTTTCTCTATATTGATCTATGTTTAAAGCAGACTGTGGGTACTCAACAAGTAAGAGTTGCCCTCCTGTTGCCGTTTGAGGATCTGACAGCTGTTATAGGACAGAATCAGGACAACGAAAAAGGGGAAGGAAGAAGTGGAGATCCCTCATTTACTGGAACAGATCTAGCACCACATCACTTCAGATATTTTTTTCTCACTGAAAGGTTTTTAAGGGAAATGGAAGGAAGGAGAGGCCATAAGGAATTTTATAAAAATACATCATTAAACATGAAACTATAAGAACTGGTTGTTATTTTATTCTTAAGACTATTGGCAATTAAGTAGACTGGCCCCTGACAAATACTAACATTGAGAATACTAACATTGCAACATTAATATTTATTTAGTCTCTTTCGAACCCACCCTAGACCTGTTTATGAGGACTGAAACTTTATGGATGTTCTGGCATGTGTCAAAAACGCAATAGATTTTCACTATTTCTGTAAATTTAAAACAAGAACTGCCCTCCCCTATACTATTCTAACTCATTCAAGGTTTGTTGTTTTTTTGGGGGGGAAAGGAGGATATACACAACAAAACATTACAGCACTTCAACAATTTCTATATGTACAGTTCAGTGATATTAGTTATATTTTCAAGATGTGCTACCTTTTTTAATTTTTATTGTGCTTTAAGTGAAAGTTTACAAATCAAGTCAGACTTTCATACAAAAATTTATAAACACCTTGCTATATACTCCTAATTGCTCTCTCCCTAATGAGACAGCACACTCCTTCCCTCTATTCTCTCTTTTCATGTCCATTCAGCCAGCTTCTAACCCCCTCTATCCTCTCATCTCCCCTTCAGACAGGAGATGCCAACATAGTCTTATGTGTCTGCTTGATCCAAGAAACTAGTTCTTCCCAGTATCATTTTCTATCCCATAGTCCAGTCCAATCCAATCCCTGTCTGAAGAGTTTGCTTTGGGAATGGTTCCTGTCTTGGGCTGACAGAAGGTCTGGGGACCATGACCTCCAGGGTCCTTCTAGTCTCAGTCAGACCATTAAGTCTGGTCTTTTTATGAGAATTTGGGGTCTGCATCCCACTGCTCTCTTGCTCCCTCAGGGGTTCTCTGTTGTGTTCCCTACCAGGGCAGTCATTGGTTGTAGCCAGGCACCATCTAGTTCTTCTGGTCTCAGGCTAATGTAGTCTCTGGTTTATGTGACCCTTTCTGCCTCTTGGGCTCATAATTACCTTGTGTCTTTGGTGTTCTTCATTCTTGCTTGCTCCAGGTGGGTTGAGACCAATTGATGCATCTTAGATGGCTGCTTGCTAGCGTTTAAGACCCCAGACGCCGCTCTCCAAAGTGAGATGCAGAATGTTTCTTAACAGATTTTATTATGCCAATTGACTTAGATGTCCCCTGAAACCAAACCCCTGCCCCTGCTACGCTGGCCTTCGAAGTGTTCAGTTTATTCAGGAAACTTCTTTGCTTTTGGTTTAGTTCATTTGTGCTGACCTCTCCTGTATTGTGGTGCCACCTTTTTTGATATCCTCTTCCAAATTATTTCACCATCATAACACAAACTCTCTCCCCCCGTAAGTTTCTCATCTAACCTTTTGAGCTGCTGTTGACAATTCAACCACATATAGACAATTCTTTAAAAGAACACAATGCTCAAGGCAGTCTTTTCTAACTAAGCTATATATATTTTTTATTGTTTGGTTTAAAGGTGATTTCAGGGGATAGTTTTGGTTTAAGGTTTAAAGATTTCCTCAGGGCAATAGTTTTTACGGGGGTTGGGGGGGTTCCTTAAAGGTTTTGTCAACAAAAAAAAATATGTTCTGAGGTAATGAAGGGATGGAAATAGCTTAATGCTGGCATTGTTTTAAGTTTGGGGGAAATAAAAAAAGGATAGTAGTTGCTTCTGTGGGTTCTGAAAGGATTGGTTTTACCTGGTGTAGATTCCCTTGCATTTCTAGGTAGAAAGACAGCCCATGAGCTTCCTCAGCCTGCAAACTGTCTGCCTGGGTTCAGGTTCTGACTTCGCCTTCTGGACTCGGAACAGAGCCTGGGAGGCTAAGATGCGCACAGAGGGCTCAGGGTCATGCAGCATATCTCTCAAATCTAAGAAGCAAGAGAACCAAGGTTGGAGAAGAAAGCCCCTGAGATCTATGGAAATGAATACTGGTCCAGACCCGAAGCAACCAATACACCTTCAGCAGCTGAGATAAAAGGATAAGTTTTTCCAAGTCTGCGTTTGAAAGTTTATACATCTGTGGATCAATTTCAAGGAAACTGGTTCTAAGTTGCCAAACGTTTTTTCTGCATAGTCACATTGCTAAGTATTCTGCCTAAAGTCAAATTATCTAGACCTGCCAAACTATGTCTAATACTGTTAATCTCTAAATTCTTGTGTTGGTCTTAGATGTTACTCTTAAATCATTATTCCCTTTTAAATTAAAAAAAAAAAAAAAACTTTTAGCTTTTACGTTTTCTTATGGCACTGTGTAGAAAATTTAGACAACACATATAATAGAAGAAAATCAGAGTCACCCATAATGTAGCGATAACCAGGGTCAGAGAACAAGAGGAAGGCCCTCAACGAGATGGACTGACACAGTGGCTGCAACAATGGGCTCAAGCATGGCAACAATTGTGCAGATGGCGCAGTACCGGGCAGTGTTTCTTTCTGTTGTGCATAGGGTCGCTATGAGTCGGAACCAACTTGATGGCACCTAATAGCAACAACGACAGCGACAGCCACTGTTATTTTGAGGGTCTTTTTTCTATGCATTTATTTATACATGTATACTTTTATTCTTTGCACAAATAGAACCATATCTGTGCCTACATATTAATAAATAATTGCTTGTTTTATTTAATAATATCGCATTACCATTTATCCAAGTCATTTAAAAATCTTTTATAATATTTTTCATAGCTACATATGATTTTATAATATTGATATGCTATAATTTATTTAATTAATTCCCTATTGTTTTCAATCTAGGATGTTTCCCATCTTTCCTATTCTAAAATAACTGAAATGAACATTCCTGTAACTCTTTCTGCTATTTTCACAGTTTAAATTCCTAGAAGTGGGATTGATTCGGCAAGGGTTGATATGTTAAAGGGTTTTGATAATACATATTGCCATACTTCTTTATATAAATGTTGTATCAATTTATATTTCTACCAGCACAGTGTGTGATAATGTCAGTTTCAATGTTGAGTATTAATCAATAATCTTTGCCATTTTGACAGAAAAACTAATACTGGCATCTCATCATTATTTTATTTTGCAAACTTCTGGTTACTAGTAATATTAAATACTTGTCATCTATTTATTGGCTATCTGTAATTCTTCTATGAAGTGCTTATTCATATTATTTGCTACTTTCCTCTGAGAATCTACTGGTTTGTTTTGAGGATGCGAACCCTTTATCATGTTGCAAATATTTTCTCCCATATTACTGTTTGATTTTCACTTTTGTATAGGTGTTTTTTTCCAAAGTTGGGTTTTTAAATTTTTATGTAGATAAATTTGTCATTCTTTACTTTATGGATCTGTCTTTGGTATCAGGCCTAGAAAAGGCTCTGTTTTTAATTTCTAATTCTCTAGGCCTCAAAAATGCTCGCGACATCTTCATTGTTTGAAATTTTTATTTTTTAAGTAGGGTTTTAGCCTTTAAATTCATCATGTTTATTTCTAAAAAAAAAAAAATACTTTTTTAGTTTCTTTCAGTTCTTGCACTGAGATCCATCTACATGTCCCACAGAACAAATGAGGGAGCAGATATCAATTTTGAAATCCAAAGGAATTGAAGCCTACTCTGTCATGAAATTGGTTATACTGATATTTAAAATCTTGTTATTTTTCTGTTTAAATTTAGCTTTAAAATTACCTGTGGTAAATGACTTAAGCCTCCTCAAAAAAGAGTACGAGAATGCCTTATTTCTAAAACGGATAAATCACTGCTACAGAAGGAAGAGGGTAGTATTATTCCATAAGGTTGGTCCACATGAAATTGCTAATATTTGACTGTTTTCAACCCTCAAAATGGCAATTTCATATAGTTCAACCTAAAATATATGTATATAATTTTCTAGCTCTTCTGTATAGATGACTTTTGAATGGAAAAGGAGCTTCAGTTCCCCAATGCTGTAGATTGGAAAACAATTTCTTTTTAATTGAATAGAATCAGCCATATGGAATCCTATTCCATAGAATAAAATCATCTACACAGCTTTTTCCTTTCATTTTGCTTCTGATATCTTTGAGGAAGTGGGAGAGAGACTTTTACAGAAAAGTGGCATAATCTTTCTTAAACAAGCAGTGTCTAGCTTTTTTTTTTTTTTTTACCAGTTATATATTTTTATTTTAAAGGCGGTGTATCGCTCAGGATTTTAATTTGGTTCTCAAGGTACATACTTTTGAACTGTGAGACTGAGCATTTCGTGGCCTTTTCTAATTGTAAGACTATTTCTTAAGTGGAAATAATTCTTTAAGTGCCAAATCTGCAAAAGCGTACAATTACAGAAAATTTTCACTCACTGACAATAGAGAAAACCATTTGCATGATAGTTGCTTTATATGACTATAAAGCATCTCTATTAACACCTTATAGGAAAAAGCACTGCAGTCACCTCTGTGCTACTTGTGAGGTATCATCATAATTTACTAGATAGCATTTCTAAGTAATAGGTTATTCCTGACAAAGTTCAGGAACTGTCCCTGAGACATTCATCAAAGCTGGTTTCCAGACCAATAGGGTTATGTCCTTTTCTATAAAGGGAACCGGACTGGGATGAGATAGTTATTCAGCTGAAGTCACCAAGGGCTTTATTACTGCAAAAGTCAGGTTTCTGGATCCCAGAGTCTCAGCTTCATCACAATGAATTAAAGCAGCCCTGCTCACAGTCACTGCCTCAGATACCTTCCAAGATACCTGAGATATCTTCCAAGATAACTTACCATACTCTATCCATTCAGTACCCTTTGTCTTGAGCTCATTGTGATCCACGTACTTTGATAACAGCCCTAAATGCAGAATAAAGTCAGTGAGTCTGTCATCTGGATTTTATTCTTAGAAACTAATACCTAAGAGTTTCCAAAAAACCCAAACCCAGGGCCGCCGAGTCGATTCTGACTCATAGCGACCCCATAGGACAGGGTAGAACTGCCCCGTAGAGTTTCCAAGGAGCGCCTGGTGGATCTGAACTGCCGACCCTTTGGTTAGCAGCTGTACCATTAACCACTACGCCACCAGGGTTTCCTTAAGAGTTTCCAACTGCTTGGAAAATCTAAGCAGTTGGCAGATGACCTTTTGATAATGAGGCAGATTCCAAAAGTGCCTGGTAGTTACATATAGGTCACATGGACCCTTTCTCCTAGAAGTATTTTTAAGGTCATCTTCAAAAAGAATGGGGATACTCAACAACATAATTCGGGAAAGTATGGGATAAAACTGACTGTAGAAATGAAAAATTTTCTGTGTACCTACAAACAACGCGGCTGCTCTTCTGATGGAAAGTTTTGCATTCTTGGAGTATATCAGTGCTTGGGCGAGGATGTTAACTTTCCCCTTGCATTTTTTCCCCTAAGTGGAGGGAAAAAAAAGGAATGTGAAGCAGTCAAGTAGCAGCACTGTCTTTATCAGCCTCAGCGTGGCTACCAGGGTCAGGGATTATATTAAATATCCATACACAGTATAGTGCTTGAAATAACTATGGTTGCTAATGAATATCATGCCACAATAATAAGTCCCTAGACAAAGTTAAACCCTCTGAATGTACCTTGCTCATGCCCACTCATGCTGCATATTGTACCTGCAGTATTGCAGAAATCCCTGTATCTAAATCTCTGCTCTCAGTTTCACCTGGAGCCCTGGCTCCTTATGAGGCCTTCCCTGACTGCTCTCTGCTACCTGACCTAACTCTGCTCTGAGTGTTTCTCAGGTACTCCTCTCTTGGCACATATTTCCTACCTTGTGTTTCTATTTACTTTTCTGTGGAGATTTTATTTTGCTTACAAGCTCCCCTCAGGAAGTTTCTGGGTTCTTTACAGCTTGTTGTACACTGGATGTGCTATGCTTACTGGATGAATGAGTACACTTCTCAGTGTATTCCTTCAAGGGTAGACACCTCATGGATGGGAGGGGAAGCATAGATATAAGTGGATTGTTTTACTCTCCATCAGAGCATGTTCAAGGAACTTCAGTGAGAATTTATAGAATTTATACTTTAACATGGACAATCTGTAGTCTTATTCCTCAAGAACACCAAATTTCCTGCTGTAAATACTGTCATCAGTGCACCAGGTATAGCTTTGGCTACAGATCCAAGAGAAAATCTTCACCTGAAAGTCTGACACAAGGGCATTGTGAGTTTTGAAGCCCCCTAAGTATGATCAGAAGAGTCCGTACTGGGTCCTAAACAGGTTATAGGTATGGAAGATTCCTGGGAATAGTCAGTCTTAGGGTGTTTCTGGTAGGATTCAGGTGGTTCTAGAATCAGCTGTCTAGAATAACCATGGGCCTCCTGAGGCTGCCCTGATGTATGCCTGTACCTAAGATCAGCTGCACTGGCCTTTTTCGAATTTGTCAGAAGAAAGGATATCATCTGGGTCCTGGCAGAGCCAGTGGCATGCTGTCATCATGCTGTATGGCCATAACAGCATAGCAGCCCTCACTGAGGTTCCCTGAACATGCTCTGATGAAGAGTAAAACAATCCACTTACATCCAAAAAAAGGATTAGAGATTGCTGAAAAGCAACATGTAATTCCATTTCACTTCAGTCCACAAGCAATTTTTTTAGCATTTACTATTAGGCTGACCTTCTAGTCTCTGACAGAGGTTAATGGAGCTCCCAAGAGTTCACCAGTTTTCTTGTGAGGAAGGGTGGTAATAAAAAAGTGAATTTATGACTCAATTAGGAGGGAATTATAGGAAAATAGACCCACAGCACAAAACAGTTCATAGATATCAACTGCTGATGTAGAAAGGGATGGGAAATGATTCCTCTATGCCATTTTCCTCCATTAAAAACTATGTCAGAAAAAAAAGCCTGTCAGCATATTAGAGACTTGACAAAGCCATCATTGCTCACATACAAAAAATTTGCAGATTGTTCCAACTTCATCAGGTGTGCTGTACCAGGGATCTTTGCAGTACACCTCTTGGGGCAGCTTCCACTTCAGGAACTGGGCACATATACTTAAGACTCGCCTGCTTTCCTGTGAAAAGGATTATCATTAATCATCATTTTAAAACATTTTTTAGCTGAGGTCACCTTTCTTCAAATAACACTGACACTAAAACCCAATATGAAAAGCTGATAAACTTAGGATTACTCTGATTGAAGAGAGGGGAGTGGTGAGAAAGAACCAGAGTCTTGCCCTCCTCCTCTATCTTCCCCAAACAGTCCCTAAAAGGGATTTATAAACCCTCTGGGGTTCTAGGGAGTGGAACGTAGAAACCATTGGGCTAGGGCAAAAGAGAGAGCTACAGATGAAATGTGCAGACCAGAGCTCTGGGCAGGAATATTCACTATCCCAAGCTCCCACCCCTACCAGCTGTTCCTATGTCATTTTCCTGTCACTCTACAGAGGGAAGAACAGCCCCTCTTCCTATCATCCTTGTGGAATCTCTAGGTTGGAAAGACCTCAAGAGAGTTCCCTTCCTGATCCAGACATCCAAGCGAAATTTAACAACTCAAACTCCTCTCCAGCTCATTGCTCTTAAAATGCCTCCCATGATGAGTCTCCAAACAAATATTTTGTCCCAGATCTACTACATATCTGGGCCATAAAAAATCCTTTGGAAGCCAACATCATCCAATGTCATCCTAAATGGAGAGAGTCTGAAAGCATTCCCCTTGAGAACGGGAACCAGACAAGGTTGCCCTTTATTACCACTCTTATTCAACATTGTGCTGGAGGTCCTAGCCAGAGCAATTAGGCTAGATAAAAAAATAAAGAGCAAGTAAAAGTATCTCTATTTGCAGATGACATCATCTTATACACAGAAAACCGTGAAGAATCCTCAAGAAAACTATTAAAACTAATAGAAAAGTTCATCAGAGTATAGGGATACAAGATAATCATACAAAAATCAGTTGGATTCCTCTACACCAACAAAGAGAACATCGAAGAGGAAAGCACCAAATCAATACCATTTACAGTAGCCCCCAAGAAGATAAAATACTTAGGAATAAATCTTACCAGAGATGTAAAAGATCTAAACAAAGAAAACTACAAGACACTACTGCAAGAAGCCAAAAGAGACCTGCATAAGTGGAAAAACTTGCTCATGGATAGGAAGACTTAATATTGTAAAAATGTCCACTCTACCAAAAGCGATCCAAATCCCAACGACATTTCTTAATGAGATGGAGAAACAAATCACCAACTTCATATGGAAGGAAAGAGGCCCCGGATAATTAAAGCATTACTGAAAAAGAACAAAGTGGGAGGCCTCACCCTACCTGATTTTAGAACCTATTGTACTGCCACCTGGTGGCGTAGTGGTTAAGTGCTACGGCTGTAAACCAAAAGGTCGGCAATTCAAATCTACCCGGCGCTCCTTGGAAACTCTACGGGCAGTTCTACTCTGTCCTATAGGGTGGCTATGAGTCGGAATCTACTCGATGGCAACGGGTTTAGTTTTTTGGTTTATACTGCCGCAGTAGTCAGGACAGCCTGGTACTGATACAGCAACAGATACATAAACCAAAACAGAATTGAGAATCCACACATAAATCTATCCACGCATGAGCAACTGATATCTGACAAAGGCCCTAAGTCAGTTAAATGGGGAAAAGACAGTCTCTTTAACAAATGGTGCTGGCATATCCATTTGCAAAAAAATGAAACAACACCCATACCTCGCATCATGCACAAAAACTAACTCAAAATATATCAAAGACCTAAATATAAAATCTAAAAGGATGTAAGATCATAGAAGAAAAAATAAGGATACTCTAGGAGCCCTAATACATGGCATAAGCAGTAAACAAAACATTACTAACAATGCACAAACACCAGAAGAGAAACTAGATAACTGGGAGCTCCTAAAAATCAAATACCTATGCTCATCCAAAGACTTCACCAAAAGAGTAAAAAGACTGGAAAAAATTTTTAGCTATGACATTTCTGATCAGCATCTGATCTCTAAAATCTATGTGATACTGCAAAAACTCAACAACAAAAAGACAAATAACCCAATTAAAAAATGGGCAAAGGATATGAACAGGCACTTCGCTAAAGAACACATTCAGGTAGCTAACAGATACATGAGGAAATGCTCATGGTCATTAGCCATTAGAGAAATGGAAATCAAAACTACAATGAGATTCCATCTCACTCCAACAAGGCTGGCATTAATCCAAAAAACACATAATAATAAATGCTGGAGAGGTTGTGGAGAGACTGGAACATTTATACATTGCTGGTGGGAATGTAAAATGATGGGAATGTAAAATGGTACAAGCACTTTGGAAATCAATTTGGCGCTTCCTTAAAGACATAGAACTACCATACGATTCAGCAATCCCACTCCTTGGAATATATCCTAGAAAAATAAGAGCCTTTACATGAACAGATATATGCACACCCATGTTCACTGCAGCACTGTTTACAACAGCAAAAAGATGGAAGCAACCAAGGTGCCCGTCAACTGATGAATGGATAAATAAAATTATGGTATATTCACACAATGGAATACTACTCATCAATAAAGAACAATGATGAATCCATGAAACATTTCATAACATGGAGGAATCTGGAAGGCATTATGCTGAGTGAAATTACTTAGTTGCAAAAGGACAAATGTTGTATGAGACCACTATTGTAAGAACTCGAGAAATAGTTTAAACAAAGAAGAAAACATTCTTTGATGTTATGAGAGTGGGGATGGAGGGAGGGAGAGGGATATTCACTAATTAGATAGTAGACAAGAACTATTTTAGGTAAAGGGAAAGACAACACACAATACAGGAGAGGTCAGCACAACTGGACTAAACCAAAAGCAAAGAAGTTTCCTGAATAAACTGAACACTTTGAAGGCCAGTGTAGCGGGGGTGGGGGGGTGGGGCTTGGAGTCCATGGTTTCAGCGGACATCTAGGTCAACTGGCCTAATAAAATCTATTAAGAAAACATTCTGCATCCCACTTTGGAGAGTGGTGTCTGGGGTCTTAAACGCTATCAGGCAGCCATCTAAGATGCCTCAATTGGTATCGACCCATCTGGAGCAAAGGAGAATGAAGAACTCCAAAGACACAAGTAATTACAAGCCCAAGAGACAGAAAAGGCCACATAATTCAGAGACTACATCAGCCTGAGACCAGAAGAACTAGATGGTGCCCAGCTACAACTGATGACTGCCCTGACAGGGAATACAACAGAGAACCCCTAAGGGAGCAGGAGAGCAGTGGGACGCGGACCTCAAATTCTCATAAAAAGACCAGACTTAATGGTCTGACTGAGACTAGAAGGACGCTGGAGGTCATGGTCCCCACACCTTCTGTCAGCCCAAGACAGGAACAATTCCCAAAGCCAAGTCTTCAGACAGAGATTGGACTGGACTATAGGATAGAAAATGATACTGGTGAGGAGTGAGCTTCTTAGATCAAGCAGACACATGAGACTATGTGAGCAGCTCCTGTTTGGAGGGGAGATGAGAAGGCAGAGGGGGACAGAAGCTGTCTGAATGGACACGGAAATGGAGGGTGGGGAGAAAGAGGGTGGGGAGAGCAACTAGGTGTATATAGCAAGGTGTATATAAATTTTTGTATGAGAGACTGACTTGATTTGTAAACTTTCACTTAAGGCACAATAAAAATTAAAAAAGAAAAAAAAAGATGAAGGAAAAAAAGTCATTTGGAGACTGATGGGAATACAAATTGGTTCAGCTGTTTTGTTTAATAATTTGTCAATATCTAGTAAAGTTAAAGATACCCAGGTATTCCACTTGTGGGTTTATATACTTAAGAAACTTTCACACATGTGCTCAAAGAAATATGTACAAGAATGGTCATTGCAGCATTGTTTGTAATAATAAAAAATTGAAAACAATCTAAATGTCTAGGAATAAGTGAATGGGATAAGTTGCAGCATATTCATATGATGGAATACTATATAGCATTCAACATGAATAAACAAGAGCTATACAACAGATAAATCTCATAAATACTAAACAACAACAAACAGTTGCAGAAAGCTATTTATAGAAAGATATAACATAAAGTTTTACCACAAGAATGAAAAAAAAGATTCAGAATGATTTTTCTTGGGTAGGATTCAATTGGGGATAGGTGCATGTTTTATTCCTTACAGTAAGTGGTGGCTATATGGGTGTTCATTGTGTTATTCTCTGCACCAGTAATTCCCAGCTCATTTAATGCTAGACCCTCCTCTCTACTTGGGCTGCCCTCTGAGGAGTCTTGAAAGAAGCGGATAGAGGTTGTTCAAAGTTTGAGGAAAAGCCCAGAGCTTTGGCTGCTCTAGGCTTTGCCTGATTGCCAAAGGTTGGGGAGAGGGGGCAATACTTCCACATATCTGTAATCCCTATAGGGCATACTTCTCTATCACCTCATTGGGAAGCTCTGCTCTATACTTTACTGGCAGTCTGAAATATTTCATATTTATGTCTACAGTACCATAAAATTTCCTCCATAACAAGATTCCTGTTTCTGAACCTGAAGAACTTGAGCTTTCATTTCTGTAAGGGGGAACACCTGAGGTGAGTGCTCACCCATTCTTCCAGAATCCTTGTGGTCTAAACCTATCTCCCTGGGTAGCCATTACTGGCGGTCATAGTTAGCACTTGGGCATGGACAGAATTCGGAGCTGTGGGACAGTACTAAAGATGATGACACTTCCAACCTCCCACCCAGCTCCCAGTTGAGACTAGGGTGGCTTAAATGGGAAACCACAACTCTTATGGCAGAAATCCTTGGAAAGTTAAGGCAAGGTATAGGCTCCTCCAGATTGTCAGAGAAGCTACTATCTCCAGCTTAGTCTATTTGTCTCAAGGCCATGAAGCAGTTCTTAAAGTGAAAGATTAAAGATAATGGAATAGTATCATTGTCATAAGTAAGAGTTTGTTGAGTTGGACTATGTATTTAGGACTCTGTGCTATGCTGAATATTGGGATAGGGCTACAAAGAGGTATAATTTATTATTTGTACCCACAAAGGATCATAATTTGCTATATAGAAATAAAGAGTAAGCTTTTTCACACAATTCACTTAGGCAAAACAATTGAAAGGTAGCTCTGTGCTAGATGCTATGGGGAATACAAAGATGGTACCACATAGTCCCTACTTTCAAAGACATGAACACTTATTTGCAGATTTGGCTCTGGATTTGAAGTTAGTCAGGGCTGGAAGAAGTTGATGGTAGGCCTTACCTCAGCTACTGCATCATTTTCATCCTGAGAATACAGAAGTAGTGGGACCAAGCTGTCCAAGACTTGGTTCTCTACACCCTTCTTATCTGTGGATTTCACAGACTTTATGGAAGCTCCAAAGAGAGTCATGGAGAAACGATGAACATTAGGTCTCACCTATGATGGAAGTATCCAGAGGAAAGGAGCTCACTGAAGGTATGCATGCTTAGTTTGTAAGAATCTAGTCGGATTGGAAAGTCAGTCCTAACATGAGACTATTTGGCTGTATTTAGCTGAGGGTAGGAAGATAAAGATATCTAGAGATAGCAAGCTTTGCTGATTTGGCACTACTTGCCCTTCTCTTTCTCTACAAATGAGAAATGGGTATGGTCCCACCTGTGGTCATCACAGCTTGTGCCTGATACTGGTATTAACTATTCACGCAACTTGTTTTGCTACAACTAAAAATCCCAGCCTTGGTATGTTTTACTCTTCCAAGGATGCTGTTCATTTTACTCCATGTATTTCTTTTTGAAAAATTTTTTGCATTTGGGATGGGGACATATGTATGGTTCACCATTTGGCCCAGTCCCGATTGTTCCTTGAAAGGAACAAGCTTCTTCCCCATCCCATGAAACGGGGTGGTACCTTGGCAAGTCTTATGTCTCAGTATTTTTTATCTGCACAATGAGAATAACATCACCCTGCCAACATCATGGTTACCTGGGGGGGGTCTTAAGAGAGGATATTTGAAAGTGCTCTGAAAGTAAAAAAGCACTATATAAAACAGAGTGTTACTTATTACTATCCCAACTTCTACTTACTGCTATGCCAATTACCCTCGCCCCCTCAGTCTTACATCACCAAATAAGGAGAACAGCGTCCTCATCATGGCAGCTAAGGTGGTGAAATCCATTGAACGGACAAAGTGCAGGAGTATCTGGATGGCCAACAACACAATACTCTCGTCGGTTTCACATAAGCTGTCTAAGATGCATGGTAGCAGCCTCTTGATATCTTCCCTCTGTGTGCCCAAACACAGCACATCACCACCTCTCCCGACAGCATATCATTTGGTACCAAAAGGAGGGCTCCCTACTTTTACTCAGTACCTGATGCTTGTTCAGTTTTGGTAGGGGGGAATAGTCAAGAACAGAGACGTAAAGAGGGTATGCTTGGTGTCTCTCAGTATTGGCAGAGTTGATATGTAGAAAAGGGAGCAGAGCTGTTATAAGTCACCTCACAAGGCAGAAATGGGGTCAGATTGGGGAGATCCAGGCATATGGACTTGGGCTTAATCTAAGGAAGAACTCTCCTAACAATGAGAGAAAGTGGAATGGCTAGCTCAGGTCATTTGGAAGGTATCCAAACAAAGGCTAGAAAATCTCTTGGCAGGAATTCATATCCTTCCCATTCTGAATTGAGATTCTGCTCTTCTGAGACCGCCCACTCCAAAGGAAGCAGTCTCAGCATTTTAAAGACTAAAACATACATGTAAAAAAGTACATAGAACTAAGAGACAAATACACATGCATCCAATCTAGCAGAATTAACACATATTAATTTTGTCATTTTTGCTTCAGATACATACACGTATTTTTAGATAAAATAAATAGAACCCAACTGATAAAGCTGAAGCATCAGGGGTTACTCTCTTCTGACCAAGGCTTTGTTTCTAGCTAGGTCTGTGGAAGATAAGGTCTCTTTCAGTATGAATGTCAGTGATCTTTGTCTTAGATGATATAATCTCCTTGTGGGCAGATAGAATGGCCTGTCCAATTTACCCTACGGGGTAATATCGTACAAGGCATAAAGGACACCTGAATGCTGCCCAGGTTGTGATGATAATGAGGGTATCTCCTATACAAACTGCAGGTTTCAAATATTATGAATACATGTGACTTGGACTTTTTGTTTCTTTTGATTCCATTAATTTTTAATAGTCACTATTTACGTATTTCTTAGGTATACAATTTGAATAGTTCAAAAGGGTATATGGTGAAAAAGACCTCTTACCCACTCTTGTCCCTAGGCTTTCCAATTTTCTTCCTCAGGGGCAATAGCTGTTTCTAGTTTCCTGGGTATCTTTTTGGCATATGTTTAATTTATGACTGGAGAATCAGTGGTTTCAGAGACCCCTCTTACCATCTCCTGGTGTCTGAGGAGATAGCACAGGCCTCTCAGGCCAAGAGCTCTGAAGAGATTATTCCCATGATGTAGCCAGTCTTTCAAGCGGGCAACAGAGTATATGCTGGGCAGTCTCCTAGCCACTGGACTCTGGAGAAGCTGAAAAAACCCAGAAATCAGCCTAAGAAGTTACTTTTAAGCTCTTCTTCATGAGGTGAACTACATTCCCACCAACTTCAAAATATGTATTTTCCTCTGAAATCTCTACAGCATATACACTACAGAGTGATGTTTACACTGTAGGTATGCAAGGAATGATGAATAATGAGTATATAAGTGGAAAGAAGAATTTTGGTAGGCTTAAATCTGAAAAATATTTCTATCTCACACCTGAAACGGACCCCAGCCTGCCACTAAGTTGAAAGTAGTCTAGGAAGGCAAGTGCTGCTCCTTTATGGGCTTCCTGAATCCAACTTCTAAAGAATGGGTCTTGAAAAAAAAAATAGGTCTTACCTCCACAAAAAAGCCTGCAGATGTGATTTTATGTTTATCGTTCCCTCGGTTAAGAAGAGGGACTAACAAGTACATGACCTTATGTGCAAGGAGGTGATTTCTTTCCAGCAAAGCACTGCAAAACAGAATACCGACACAACAACTCTCAGAGGTGCTACCATCCGGACTGCACTTGTCCATGGCCAGGGCCCCTCTAAACTTTTTGCCCAGCTTCAGGTGCACAAGAGAGGATAGCAGGGACAGGATCTCTAAAAAATTTGCCTGGCATTATGGGTATTTGCCCACCCTGTTATAAGGAGGTTATTCAAACTTGGTGGCCGTGGTGACTAAAAATGAAGGGAAAAAAAAAAATCTAAAACAATGTTGATTTAGGGCAGGTGGATATATGCACGTCAAAGAAGCCTTACTTGGCAAGGAGAGATACTCCCTGAAGATGACAATCTTTTCCTTCCAGCAGGGTCCATCCTTTATTCTTTTCCATGATGTTGAATTCCTGCCAGCACAATGTTCTGAGCAGGAGAGTCTTTGTAGCCTGTATGGCAAAGCTAAATCAAACAGAAACAGTACAGGTCACTAGAAGAGGTTCCTCCAACTTACTGTCACACAGTCACCCCGCTCTCACTGAGGGGGGCTATGCATTGAGAGTTGGTTGACTGTAATTCTCTCCTATCTAGATTTCCTAAAAGATTCTTAATGCTCTAATAACTTGAAAGGTCCTTCACATAAATTTGTAGCATAAAGAAATATAACTAGATTTGGTTTCTCCAGGAGTTTGAAAAGAAATCTATGACAAAACAAATGATCTTGGATGCTAAACCATATCCACTGCTTTTTTTTTTTTTCCTTAAAACTTTATTGAGATATAATTTACCTCCAACTGCTTTTTCAAGCTACTTACTGGACTTAAAGCTAGAAGGGTCCTTGGAGATCACCTAACCTGACATCCTTGTTTACGGATAAGAAAACTGAGACACGAAAGAAAGATTTGCCCAGGGTACACAGCTAGTTAAATGGATGAATGAAAACTAGAACTCAGGTCTCCTGACTCCTAGTCTGGTGTTTTTAAATATGCCACATTATAGTACCTTCTCTGAAAGAAATCAATGTTCTACGGTGACACTAAGAAAATTCTACTGAGTTGGGTTAAGGGTCTCAGTAGAACCCTTATGGGGGACTAAAAATACCTCCTCATTTGCAAACAGAAACAAGGAACCATTCTGCTGTAGACAGCAGTTTTTGGGGTAAGTTTGAAGCCATTTGGCTTGTCTTTGTCTCTTTTGCTTGATTTAAAAAGGACTGGCATGACATCATACATTATTTTGCAGGGATTCTGGACCCAGATGATCAAATTTGCCTTGGTAGCAATAAAACCGAAATCAACCAATGAGATCCCAGAATGACCCCTGGGCATTTCATCTTGATGTTTCATGTGAGTAGCAGGCTGTAAGCTCTCCCAGGGTTGAGACCACATCTTGGTTATCCTTGTGTCCACCACACTGCCCAGTGCTTAATCAGTGTTAGTTAAGTAAATGAAATCACAATGGGCAGTACCACAAAGGGGTGACCTCTGAAGACACTTCCTGGTCTGTGTACAGGCCACTTGGGATGGAGACATCAGACATGGTGAGGCCGATGCTGTGGTGAATCTGGATAAGCAGTGTCATGAGAAGCTGAGGAAAGAGTCGGAACGTAGCTGCTCGGAGTCTGTTTCCCATAAACACCTCATAAAGGGCATCTGTTGCCTGTGGTAGAAAAGGCACATAGCAGAACTGAACACCTGCTAGCCCTAATTTTACTTTGGCTTTAATAATAATGTTTGTGGCAGAACATGCTTTCTGGTTCTACTATTTCAAGGACAGAACACAGTGGTAATTAGAGTAAGGACATGAAAATGAGGGGAAAAAGGAATAAGAGTGAAGTTGTCATTAAAAGTTACCCCAGAGTAAGGGGAAATCTGAAATTCAGAAGTCATAAAGGAAAATATTAACAGGTTCAATTACAGACAAATAAAAAACCAGAGCAAAGATTATCATAAACAAAGTTAAATGACAAAAAAGTTAGAAAAATATTGCATTATATCTATCAACACAATATTTTTAATACATAAAATGTTCTAATAAATAAGAAAAAATGTATAAAGGCTTGCTACTCAAAGTGTAGGGAGCTAGTTAGAAATGGAGAATCTCAAGCCCCACTGCAGATCTACTGTAGCAGAATCTGTATTTTAATAAAGATCTCCAAGTGACTGAGGTTTGTGTGCATATTAAGTTTGAAAGGCACTGGTGTACAGGACATGAGCACACAAGTCATGCAAGAAGAAATACAAACAACAGAAGACAAACTAGATAACTAGGACATCCTAAAAATCAAACAGTCATCAAAAGACTTTACCAAAAGAGTAAAAAGAGAACCTACAGACTGGGAAAAAAAATTTGGCAATGACATATCTGATAAGGGTCTAATCTCTAAAATATATAGAGAACTGCAACAACTCAGCAACAAAAAACAAACAATCCAAGTTAAAAATGGGCAAAGGACATTAACAGACACTTCACCGAAGAGGACATTCAGGTGGCTAACAAACACATGAAGAGATGTTCACAGTCATTAGCCATTTGAGAGAAGAAACTCAGAACTACAATGAGATACCATCTTACCCTTGCAAAAATGGCACTGATCAGAAAAATAGAAAACAAATGCTGGTGAGGTTGTGGGGAGACTGAAACTCTTATACACTGCTGGTGGGACCGTAAAATGGTACAACCACTATGGGAAACAGTATGGTGCTTTCTCAAAAAGCTAGAAGTACATTATGATTCAGCAATCCTACTCCTAGTATATATCCTAGAGACATAAGAGCAGTGACACAAGTAGACATATGCATACCTATGTTCATTGCAGGATTATTCACAACAGCAAAAAGATGGAAACAACCTAAGAGCGCATCAACAGATGAATGGGTAAACAAATTGTGGTACATATACACAATGGAATACTACATAACAATAAATAATGATAAATCCATGAAACATTTTATAACATGAATGAATCTGAAGGACACTATGCTGAGTGAAATAAGTCAATTACAAAAGGACAAATGTTGCATGATACCACTTTTATAAAAAGTCAAGAATAGGCATATACATAGAAAGCAATGTTCTTTGATGGTTACCGAGGATGGGAGAGGAAGGGAAGGGAAATCACTTACTAGATAGTAACCCAATAAAGACATGTGTTAATTCTGGTAACGAGAAAGGCAATACACAATATGGGGAAAGTCAACACAACTTGACCAAGGTAAATGAAGACACTGAGGGGTACATAAGAATAAAGGACAACTATTTTTTTATGGTAAATGCTATAACATATACAATTTTGCATCAGTAATAACCAGCAAAAAGATATGTGAGTGGTTACATAGGTAGATATATATGCTATACGGGTGTGGAAAGGTGTATGGGAGTACACGTGTGTGCATATATAGGTATATTTGTGGGCATATGTATATACATGCTTGTATGTGCTACATATATATTCATACATACAATAAAACACATAGGGGGCACAGTTATAGATACTTCCTAGACATATCCAAACACCTTGTGGGACCGATTTACTGGGTTTGAAGACTCAGGACCTAGTCTCATGGGACAACTAGGTCAACTGGCACAACTTAGTTCATAAAGATAATGTTCTACATCCTAGTTTGGTAAGTAACGTCTGGGGTCTTAAAAGCTTGTGAGCAGCCCTCTAAGATACAACTATTGGTCTTTTCCTGTCTAGAGCAAAAGAGAGTGAAGGAAACCAAAGACTCAAGGAAGAAATTAACCCAAAAGACTAACAGCAATTGTGAACCACAGCCTCTTCTAGCCTGAGACCAGACGAACTAGATGATGCCTGGCTACCACTACTGACCATTCTGACCAGGGACACAATAGAAGGTCCCTGTTAGAATGGCAGAAAAATGTAGAACAAAATTCAAATTCATAAAAAAGACCAGACTTACTAGACTGATAGAGACTAGAAGAAACCCCTAGACTATCACCCTAAGACACAGGAGTGGAACAGAAGCCACTCCTGGAGGTCACCTTTTAGCCAATAATAGATTGGCCTATAAAATAAACAATAACACCTGTGAGGAATGTGCTCCTTTAAACAATCAACAATATGAGACCACAGGGTCCACGTTTCCCAAAAGCAAAGATGAGAAGGCAAGGAGGGGCAGGAAAACTGGAAGGATGAGGCAGGCAGGGTGGAAATGGTGAGAGTACTGACACATGTAATCAATGTCACAGAATGATTTGTATATCAATTGTTGAGTGAGAATCTAATTTGCTGTGTAAACTTTCATCTAAAACACAATAAAATATTTTTTTAAAAAGGAAGAAATACAAGTGGTCAATTAAAAACGTATACAAATATTTGACCTTACCAATAACAAAATTATAATTACAACAGTGAGGAGACTGCTAACTTCAGTGTAGAGAATGTGGATAAACAGACATTCTGATATAGCAACGGAGAAAAGGCGATGTTCTAAAGGACAAGCTGGGAACACGGATCAAAGTTTTAAATAAGCTCACCCTCTGACCTTGGAATTCCCTTTCTATGGACTTTATTCTAAGAAAATAATTGGATATGTATAACAAAATGTACGTATGTATGATTGTTTTAATGGCTCAAAGTCTAAATGTTCACCAACAGGAAGCTTGATAACTAAATAATGGTTCTGTACCATGTAAGTATTACCTATTAAAAAAAAGGTAATTAAAAATAACTTACTATGCAGCCATGAAGATGGTAACAGGGATCTTTGTGTACTGATATGGATAGTAGTTCATACAGTGTTAAGTGAAAAAAAGTGGGTCACCGAACAGTATATGTAGCATGATCTTACTAATATATATAAAATTCATAGAATAACATGATTAAATAACATGGTAAAATACTTTTATCTGTTCTACCTCCTATAACTGCACTAAAATGACAGTATAGACATTTTTAAAAAGGCATAAATTCATGAGAACAGAGAGAATAGGAAAGGAGACAACAGCATATTAGAGATGTTGAAATAATTTTGGAAGCTGAAAAAAAAAAATGATAATAGCCTAGAGAAAGCTGAATCATTAACTGATAGGCGAGAAAAAAAAAAAAAAAAACTAAAAGTATACCATATGTGTACACAAAAGGTTTGTACATGTATGAACACTCCTGGAAAGTTCATCTCTAGGGAGATAGTACAGCCATGAACTAAGGGTGGTTTTTACATTTTTATAGGATTATTGAAAAAACCAAAGACTATGTTATAGAGACTGTATGTGGCTTGTGAAGCCTAAGATATACACTATCTGGCTTTTTACAGAAAAAGTTTGCCAACCCCTATTCTAAGGGGCCTTAGCTTTCTCTTTTGTATCATTTGAATCTTTTTTCACGAGTCTGTATTACTCTTTAACTATGATGATATGTACTTTTTAAAGGATAAGGGGAGAAATGTGTAAAACATATGAAACCACACTAATTCCTTCACCTGTCCCCCACCCCTCCACATCAATCTCTTGGTAGAGACACTGTAGATTCTTCTACCCTTCGCAGAGACACTGTAGATGCCTCTGTGGATGACAAGCAAACTTTCAGAGGGACAAAAACAAAAACAAAAAAACCACTCTCCAGATAGGCATTGGGCCAGTCATCCAGGAGGGGAGCATGGTGGGCTATTGGAAGGACAGAGCCCAAGGGCTTACAGCAACAGCCACGTAGGCCATCTTCCCCTGAGTGGGCACATTATGGCATTTCTGCAGTTTCCTCAGAAGCCTCCACAGAATCCAGGTCGTGCTGGGCAGCTCTACTTCCAGCGTTCTCCACAACTGAGCCAGATGCCTAGAAATTCCAAAGAGTAAGAGGGTTCAGGAAAACGGTTTATCCCAGACCCACCATGATGACCACAGTCTTTCTATTCCTAGCATATGTTTAGAATCCAATCTACAAGAGGTTTTCCTCTCTGCTTAGTTCTTCAGGATATGAAAAGGCTCACTATCTGGTTTCATAACAGTAACTCCCAACTTGTTACAGAACCAAGTTCCCACTGCCTCAGCATGGACTTGAAGGTCATTCACAAACTGGCCTAATTTACCTTTTCAGCCCTACTACTTCCTTATCATATACCCCGTGCTCTAGCCACCAAAGACTGGAAATTCACCTTTACCAAATAAATCGTGGACTTTGAAAACCTTGAGCTTTGCTTATGTCATTTCCTTAAACTGGAAGGCCCTTTCCAAAGCTCTTCCCTGCCCATCAAAATCCTTCAGGTCCAGCTCCAAGGTCATCTGTTCTGTGAAGACTTGGCTGCATCCTTACCATGTCTTTCATGAGAGTGCCCAAAACACTTTTTAAATTTCTTCTTTATAGAGGTTGCCTCAGTCTTACATGTGCTATTGTCAGGTCTCTGTATGTGTGTCTGTTTGTTCACCCTGAAGGCAGGAAGTATGTCTGGCTTTTCTTCTATGAATCCCTTGGGGCCCAGCACAATGCCAGGTTCACAGAAGGCATTCAAAGAAATACTTACTCAATCTAGTGTACGGTCCTCCAATTTTGGCTAAGGTCAGGCCCTGAAACAAAGCTTTGGTTCTCTTTATAAGAGATCTCTTCTCAAATCAAACGTAGGGCCTGAGGATTACGTAGAAACTGTAGAGGAGCAGCATTATGGGGACAGTGTGGGGTGGAGGGGAGGCTGAGAGTTACTCATGCTTGTAATCCATTCTCTTATTTTCAGAAGCTGCCCAAGCAATTTTGGGTGCTAAACCCAATGTAAAAAGTGTAGTCTCCCAATCACCTACATCAAAATTACTCTAAAAATTGAGAGGCTTAGAGACTGTCCCAACCTTTCACTTCCTACCCTGGTAATTCTAATATGTGAACGAAACATAGTAAGGAGATCCTAAGGACTCCTAAAGGGAACGCAGGAGTTGCTGAAGTTCTTCAGTGACTCCCTTTCTCTCACAGGATAAAGCCTTTAATTAAGTTGGACCTAATATATCTCTGCTAATTTCTGACCACTTTTAAAAACAATTTTATTGAGGTATAATTTGTTATTCTTAGGTGCTGTTGAGTTGGTTCCAACTCATAGCCCCTAAGTACGACAGGACGAAACACTGCCCGGTCCTGTGCCATCCTTACAATCTTTGCTGTGTTCAAGTGCACTATTGGAGCCACTGTGTCAATCCATCTCGTTGGGGGTCTTCCTCTTTTTGGCTGACCCTCTACTTTACCAAGCATGATGCCCTTCTCCAGGGAACGGTCTCTCCTGGTAACATGTTCAAAGTATGTGAGAAGATGTCTTGCCATCCTCGCCTCTAAGGAACATTCTGGCTATGCTACCATAAAATTTACCTACATGTTCTAAGCGTACAAGTCACTTATTTTTAGTAAGTTGTGCAACCATCACCACGATCTAATTTTAGAACATCTCCATCACTGCAAAAAGATCCCTCTTGTCTGATCACTTCTTACTATCCACTTCTCTCCAGCCATTCTGATGTGCATCTGGCTCTCAGCATTCATCAAGCTGTTTCATACCTCCTTGCCTTTGTCTTTAATTTTATTGTGGTAAAATATATGTAACAAAAAGTTTGCCACTTTAACAAGTTTTAGGTGTACAATTCAGTGACATTAATGACTTTCACCATGCTGTGCTACCATCACCACTGTTCTTTGCCTTTATTTCTGCTATTTCTTCTGCCTGGAATACCTTTTCCACTCCTCCATCCCACCTTCTACTTGATTAATTCACACTACAAAATCCAGCTTGGGACCATTCCTTCTTTCAGAAATTCTCTGATCCTTCATCCAAAGTTAAGTCTCCTTCTAGGTTTTATCTGAAAGAATCCCCTACTTTGCTTTGGAATCACCTGTTATTCATCTATGTCTGCCACCAGACTATGCATTGCTTGAGGGCAAAGTCCATGTCTTGTTTTTATCTCCCCAGTGACTGACAGAGCCCCTTGCACACAACAGATGCTTTGAACAGACTCTTAAGTACATCACCCCAATCTGTATGTAAACGAACTAACAAACTTCAGGTAAATAACCAAGAATATAATCAGATTGAAGCTTCCTGAGTAGTATGGTCATTTCCATTTGTACCAGATTCCACAGTTCTCATGAGATCTAAAGCAGTTTTCAAAGTCCTCAAAGGAGTAGAACAAATACAAACAATAGAATAATGATAAAATTATACTTAAAATAACTAAACATACATATTTTGTGCTTCATTAGATATATTTTATACAAAAATTTAGTATAGATAAGGTGTAACAAGCATCAAAGATTTAAACACAATTTATTAGAGAAATATACAAAAGTAAGAACATCTAAAGAAATATATATTAACTCAATATTTTTCTCTGCATGGGTAAAAGCCCTCCATTATTTGATTTAGTGGTAGACTAAGTTCAGCTCATAGACTATCAGCACTATACCAAAGCATTGTTTGAGAAGCATTCATTTAAAAGAACAGTTTTCAAACATTTTAAAGCTGAGTGTTATAAAAATGAAACAGTATTTTAAGGCTGTTTTATTTCTTCAAATAAAATAGCTACCTAAAATCATAGTATTTAAAACAGATTTTAAAAAGGTGCTGCTCTGGTTAAAGTGGGTTGGGGGCCTGGAGCCCTCTCCTAAAGCAAACTGCCTTCCCCATAAGGCATCGCCTTGGAACTTACAGAGTGCCACCATATTTGAAATCCACTAAAGAAGAGTAGTTTGTTTCTCTCTCTATTTCCATTCTTGTTTATGCATGTTTATGCTTTTTTATGTATATGTATGTATTTTTTAATGTATATAGTTGTTTTTTGGTTTTTTTTTACTAACTCATTTGTAAGCAAGTTGCAGGCATCATGACACTTCACCCCTAAATAAGGACATTCTTCTGCAGAACCATTATATCATTTCACATCTAAGAAAATTGACATTGATGTAATAATCTTATAGTCCATATTCAAAATTTTCAAAAAAAAATTTTACAGCTTTTTTTTTTTTTAATCCAGGATACAATCAAGGACACATACTACATTTGGTTTTGTGCCTTTAAGTGCCCTTTAATCTAGAACAGCATCCCCACCACCACCATTTTTTTCTTTCATGACATTAACTTTTTTGAAGAATCCAGTCTATCTTATAGAATGTTCTTCATTCTGGATTTGTTGGATTGTTTCCTTTTGTTTATGCATTTATCCTGATTTCTCCTGCAGGCCTTTGTCTATTGTATTTTGTCTCGCCTGTAAGAATCCCTTAGACCATGTTCCACAATGCTCAGAACTATGTCACATACTGCAGTTTAATCCAGAGGCTGTACAGGGTTCTGTTACCTGTCATAGGGTACTGGATGACACAGAAGGTGGCTGAGCACGGAGTCTGTATACTTTGGCCTGGAGATAAACAAGCTCACAGTATTTATGACCTGTTGGTGGATACTTGGCTGGATGATTGTGGATAGCTGGGCACAGATAACTCCCATAATTTCTGGCACCTAAAGAGGAAAAAAAAAATCACTAAGACCTTAATCCTGAGGAATATTGACTAGTTACTGACGGTATCGTGGCCCTTTCTAAAAGGTCCCAGGGAGTGATTTTTAAAACAACATGTTTATTATTAAAAAAAAGTTTATCTGTATGCATGCATATGTATATAAAAGGGTTGGATGTATATACAAAGAGGTAAATAGTGTCTTTGAGTGATAAGATACTTGATTTTTTTTTTTTGCTCACATTTTAAAAAAATTTCCTCAATGATTATTATTGATTTTACAGTAATACAAACTAATAAAACTGTTGCAAGAACTTGGAGTCCACCCTTGACTCTGAGAATGGCAGAGCAGCCCTTACCTGCCCTCCTCTTAGTGATGTCTATCATGCTCAGGTAAAATCAACAGGGGTCATTTCTCTGCTTGAACTATTCCTCCCACTCATAGACTTATGTCTTCAGCTCTTGGTGGAAACAGAGGGTCCTCAGAGAGGTGAAAAGAAGCAGTGTGGAGATCAAATAAGAGGGGCAGCCTAAAGTCTGACTGTGGGTGTACTGCATGTGGACTGGGAGGAACTCTGGGTTATAACCATGCAATTGTAGCACCGTCTGGGCTCCATGTGTCCGTCCAACTGTCTATCGGAAGATTTTCTTTTTGGTATTAAGTGTGCTTTCCTGCTTTTTCAAGCATAAAGGGAATAGTTAAATGGTTATGAAAGTTTATTTATAAAACGCTTTCCAATATTAAGCATGTAAGCCCTTACCTTAACATCACCATGTATCTTTCCTTGTAGCCTCCTATGGTTTTTTTAGTCATGGGATGGATTGCATGCTTTTATACAGTCCTAATCAGCGTGTATACAATTTGTCGCTTTCATTTTTCTCTTAACCTTATTTTGTATATTCACTTTCCGTGTGCTCAAGTAGCCTTTATATTTATAACTTTCAATGGTTACACTTTTCCCCATAACTCACCACTGGCATAGTGTGAGGGAGACTGGTTTAGCAGAAAGAACACTAGGAAGATAATTACGATATGTGAGTTCTCTTTATGTGAGCCCGGCTCTGTCACCAACTACTGCTGTGGCACTGGAGAAGTCCTTTAACTTCTCTGGGCCCCAGTTTTTCTCATCTATGAAACAAAAAATGTACACTAGATTTCAATGTCTTTCTTAAAATTACATGAAGTACAGTTGCAAAAAATTCTTTGTGCATATAACCATTCATTTAAAAAAAATTATTTCCTGAAATTAAGTTAATGAATTCTAAGGCATGGGGTTTCTATGGTAAAGGGTAGGAAAAGTTCAAAGTTCTTGACTATAAACTGCCAAAAGAATTAGATCAATTTACATTGCTTAGAATATTCTTGATCATAAAAATAAATTGTTCTGTGGGGAAACTCCATCTTGATGTTAATGTAAACTTTTCATAAAAATAATTTTTAATGGCCACAAGTATCACATCATATGGATAATTTACTTAGCTATATCAGGTTGTTGGACATTTCAGTTGTTTCCAGTTTTTCATATCATAAGTAATACTGCTATGTATTTGTATATACATCTTTTCTACATTCCTGATTATTCCCTTAGAACAGACTCCTAGAAGTGAAATCTAGGAAGCATGCAGATGACTAATCGTTAAAAGATCTACTGAATTGCTTTTCAGAAAAGTGGTACTGATTTATGTTTCCATCCAGTAAACACGAAAATGTGAAAACAGCTTCACTAGTAATCGGGAAATGCAAATTTAAACAACAGTAAGATACTATTTTTCACCTATAAAATTGGCAAAACTTTCAAATTTTGATACTATTAAGAGTTCAGGAAGTAGTAGAGAAATGAATACTCCTGTACACTGCTCGGAAACCCTGGTGGTGGTGTAGTTGTATAGTGCTATGGCTGCTAACGAAAAGGTCGGCAGTTCAAATCCACCAGGTGCTCCTTGGAAACTCTGTGGGGCAGTTCTAATCTATCCTATAGGGTCACTGAGTTAGAATCAGCTTGACGAGTTGATGGCAACGGGTTTGGTTTTTTTTGGTATTCACTGCTGGTGGGAGTGGCTACAGTTACTTCGGAGGTAACTGATAATATGGCAGTGTCTAGTGACATACCAAGGTGAGTGTGTGTGTGGGGGGAGTAAGGGGAAATGGAGTGATCCACTCTGGGTGCAGGTAATAAAGAGATTCAGTGTTTCTAAAGAATTTAAAAACAATAATAAAGCCAACTAAAAGTCGATCTGCTTTTTATAACAATCACGTGCCATTGTTTCTAAACAATGTCAGTGATAACATACTTCCCCCTACCAGCGTGGAAGTCTCCCACCCTAAACTCCCTAGGTATGCGACTAGTTGTATCTATTAAAATTTTAAATGTATGTGTCCTAGGATCCAGCAACTCCCCTTCTCATTATCTACTTTAGAGAAATATTCTATTTGCATCCAAGGAGACAGGAACAAAAATGTTTACTACAGAGCTGTTTCTAACAGCAATAAACCAAAAACAGCCAAAGTACTCCACCAACAATGCTTGGGTACTATGGCAGGACACTGCTGGTTCCGTACCCCACAGCCTCTTCTGCCCCTACCCTTTATCCTTGCTGGAAGAACTCCAATTTTGTTTGGGTGTTCTCTGAAGCACTTAGGGACCCAGTGGTATTTCAAGGCTTTTTCCTCCTTATTCCCCAAGTAGGTCTGCTCTCCAGAGACAAGTACCTTGTTCCCTTTCAGCGCTTTAGTGTCTCTCCATACTTCTAAACAACATGTTGCTATTTCTTGATGTATCACTTTTAGATACATTTAGATAAATTCCCTTGATTTTAAGCTTACTAAATCTGCCTCCCTGTAGAATCACTTAAGGCTTGATTTTTTTTTTTTTTTAATTTGACATTTCAGAGAAGGACAGAAGGCTTGGCAAAGTACAGGGTCAGCAGAAAAGAGAAAGACCTTCAATGAGGTGGGCTGACACAGTGGCTGCAACAGTGAGCTCAAGCATGACAATGACTGTAAGGATGGCGCAAGACGGGCAGTGTTTCATTCTGTTGTGCACAGGGTCACTATAGGTTGGAACCGACTCAACGGCAACTAACAACAACATTTTTAATTCATCTAAACGAAAATCTAAATTGAAGGTATCATTTTCATATGTGTTAATTATCTCTCCTCAGAAAAACTACCTCTTCTGGAAAATATGGACCACACCTAAGATTTTTAAAATCTCCTTCCCTCGGTGCTTACACAGTGGTGATGCAGTATATGCTTGCTGAATGGATAAATGTAAACAAATGGCCTAAGGCTTTGACCTTGGCCCCTTCAATAGTTGTTCCCAGCTGAACAGGAGAACCAGAACAGACCTCTTCAGCTGCAGGAGTGGAGAGGACTTGCTGGTAATTCAAACCCTGGAAATGGCCACTGAGCTTTTTACCTTCTCAAAGCGGGACTCTGCATTTTTCACCAGTGTTATCAGCAATTCTCCCGCTGATTGCTGAGTGCAGGGATGTCTCACGTTTTTCAGGCCATCCAATGTAGTCATTACAAACTGGAAGAGCTCATTTGAATCGAGAAAAACTTCGAAGACCTGAAATTATTTAGGGATAATGAACTTCTACGAACTAAGGTATGACAGAAAGAGCCAAGCACAAGGAGTAGCTTCTAAGTTAACAGAAAAGTACACAAAGATGTACAAGGCTGTTACTTTCAGCCTTGTTTACCAAAGTGAAAAACTGGAAGCAACCCAAATGTCCACTGATAGGGTCTGTACATGGCCTTTTATGGCTCAGACTTTCAGAAAGATGCTTTATTACTCAAAGTCACACTTTTAAAGGAATGAGACTAAAGGAAGGCTCTAATGTTATATAGCTGAGAGGTTCCCAGGAATAGTAAAATACCTCGTGTGGAGTCAACGCTACATTAAAAGAATGTGCTACCCAATGACAGGGCTGCAAGATAGATAAAACAAACCTTAACAGAACTGAAAAGTGAGATAGACACCTCCACAATTATAGTAGGAGACTTCAACACACCACTTTCGGAGAAGGACAGGACTTCCAGTAAGAAGCTCAATAGAGACACGGAAGACCTAATTGCTACAATCAACCAACTTGACCTCATAGACTTATACAGAACATTCCACCCAACAGCTGCAAAGTATACTTTTTTTTCTAGCACACATGGAACATTCTCTAGAATAGACCACATATTAGGTCATAAAACAAACTTTTGCAGAATCCAAAACATCGAAATATTACAAAGCATCTTCTCAGACCACAAGGCCATAACAGTTGAAATCAATAACAGCAAAATTAGGGAAAAGAAATCAAATACTTGGAAACTGAACAACCATGCGGAAAAAAGACTGGGTTATAGAATACATTAAGGAGGGAATAAAGAAATTCATAGAATGCAACAAGAACGAAAACACTTCCTATCAAAACCTCTGGGACACAGCAAAAGCAGTGCTCAGAGGTCAATTTATATCAATAAATGCACACATACATAAAGAAGAAAGAGCCAAAATCAGAGAACTGTCCCTACAACTTGAACAAATAGAAAGTGAGCAAAAAAAGAATCCATCAGGCACCAGAAGAAAACAAATAATAAAAATTAGAGCTGAACTAAATGAATTAGAGAACAGAAAAACAATTGAAAGAATTAACAAAGCCAAAAGCTGGTTCTTTAAAAAAATTAATAAAATTGATAAACCACTGGCCAGACTGACTAAAGAAATACATGGAAGGAAACAAATCACCCGAATAAGAAACGAGATGGGCCACATCACAACAGGCGCAACTGAAATTAAAAGAATCATATCAGATTATTACAAAAAATTGTACTCTAACAAATTTGCAAACCTAGAAGAAATGGATGAATTCCTAGAAAAGCACTAGCTACCTAAACTAACACAATCAGAAGTAGAACAACTAAATAGACCCATAACAAAAAAAGAGATTGAAAAGGTAATCAAAAAACTCCCAACAAAAAAAAGCCCTGGCCTGGACGGCTTCACTGCAGAGTTCTACCCAACTTTCAGAGAAGAGTTAACACCACTACTACTAAAAGTATTTCAAAGCATAGAAAATGACGGAATACCACCTAACTCATTCTATGAAGCCACCATATCACTGATACCAAAACCAGGTAAAGACACCACAAAAAAAGGAAATTACAGACCTATATCCCTCATGAACATAGATGCAAAAATCCTCAACAAAATTCTAGCCAATAGAATTCAACAACATATCAAAAAAATAATCCACCATGACCAAGTGGGATTTATACCAGGTATAAAAGGCTGGTTTAATATTAGAAAAACCATTAATGTAATCCACCATATAAATAAAACAAAAGACAAAAACCACACGATCTTATCAATTGATGCTGAAAAGGCATTTGACAAAGAACAACACCCATTTATGATAAAAACTCTCACCAAAATAGGAATTGAAGGAAAATTCCTCAACATAATAAAGGGCATATATACAAAGCCAACAGCCAACATCACCCTAAATGGTGAGAGCCTGAAAGCATTTCCCTTGAGAACAGGAACCAGACAAGGATGCCCTTTATCACCGCTCTTATTCAACATTGTGCTAGAGGTCCTAGCCAGAGCAATTAGGCTAGACAAAGAAATAAAGGGCATCCGGATTGGCAAGGAGGAAGTAAAATTATCTCTATTTGCAGGTGACATGATCTTATACACAGAATACCCTAAGGAATCTTCCAGAAAACTACTGAAACTAATAGAAGAATTTGGCAGAGTCTCAGGTTATAAGATAAACATACAAAAATCACTTGGATTCCTCTACATCAACAAAAAGAACATCGAAGAGGAAATCACCAAATCAATACCATTCACAGTAGCCCCCAAGAAGAAAAATACTTAGGAATAAATCTTACCAAAGATGTAAAAGATCTATACAAAGAAAACTACAAAGTACTAGTGCAAGAAACTAAAAAGGAGCTACGTAAGTGGAAAAACATACCTTGCTCATGGATACGAAGACTTAACATAGTAAAAATGTCTATTCTACCAAAAGCCATGTATACATACAATGCACTTCTGATCCAAATTCCAATGACATTTTTTAATGTGATGGAGAAACAAATCACCAACTTCATATGGAAGGGAAAGAAGCCCAGATAAGTAAAGCATTACTGAAAGGGAAGAACAAAGTGGGAGGCCTCACTCTACCTGATTTTAGAACCTATTATACAGCCACAGTAGTCAAAACAGCCTGGTACTGGTACAACAACAGGCACATAGACCAATGGAACAGAATTGAGAATCCAGATATAAACCCATCCACATATGAGCAGCTGATATTTGACAAAGGCCCAGTGTCAGTTAATTGGGGCAAAGATAGTCTTTTTAACAAATGGTGCTGGCATAACTGGGTATCCATTTGCAAAAAAATGAAACAGGACCCATACCTCACACCATGAACAAAAACTAACTCCAAATGGATCAAAGACCTAAACATAAAGACTAAAATGATAAAGATCATGGAAGAAAAAATAGGGACAACGTTAGGAGCCCTAATAGAAGGCATAAACAGAATACAAAACATTACTAAAAGTGACGAAGAGAAACCAGATAACTGGGGGCTCCTAAAAATCAAACACCTATGCTCATGTAAAGACCTCACCAAAAGAGTAAAAAGACCACCTACAGATTGGGAAAAAATTTTCAGCTATGACATCTCCAACCAGCGCTTGATCTCTAAAATCTACATGATTCTGTTAAAACTCAACCACAAAAAGACAAACAACCCAATTAAAAAGTGGGCAAAGGATATGAACACGCACTTCACTAAAGAAGATATTCAGGCAGCTAACAGATACATGAGAAAATGCTCTCGATCATTAGCCATTAGAGAAATGCAAATTAAAACTACGGTGAGATTCCATCTCACTCCAACAAGGCTGGCATTAACCCAAAAAACACAAAATAATAAATGTTGGAGAGGCCGCAGAGAGATTGGAACTCTTATACACTGCTGGTGGGAATGTAAAATGGTACAACCACTTTGGGAATTTTATCTGGCGTTTTCTTAAAAAGTTAGAAATAGAACTACCATACGACCCAGAAATCCCACTCCTCGGAATATACCCTAGAGAAATAGGAGCCTTTACTCGAACAGATATGTGCACACCCATGTTTATTGCAGCTCTGTTTACAATAGGAAAAAGCTGGAAGCAATCAAGGTGCCCATCGACGGATGAAAGGTTAAATTATGGTATATTCACACAATGGAATACTACGTACGCACTGATAAAGAACAGTGACAAATCTGTGAAACATTTCATAACATGGAGGAACCTGGAAGGCATTATGCTGAGTGAAATTAGTCAAGAGGCAAAAGGACAAATACTGTATAAGACCACTATTATAAGATCTTGAGAAACAGTATAAACTAAGAAGAACACATACTTTTGTGGTTAGGAGATGGGGGAGGCAGGGAGGGTGGGAGAGGGTTATTTACGGATTAGTTAGTAGATAAGAACTACTTCAGGTGAAGGGAAGGATAATACTCAATACATGGAAGGTCAGCTCAACTGGACTGGACCAAAAGCAAAGAAGTTTCCAGGATAAACTGAATGCTTCAAAGGTCAGTGGAGCAAGGGCAGGGGTTTGGGGACTATGGCTTAAGGGGACTTCTAAGTCAATTGGCAAAATAATTCTATTATGAAAACATTCTGCATCCCACTTTGAAATGTGACGTCTGGGGTCTTAAATGCTAACAAGCGGCCATCTAAGATGCACCAATTGGTCTCAACCCACCTGGATCAAAGGAGAATGAAGAACACCAAGGTCACACGATAACTATGAGCCCAAGAGACAGAAAGGGCCACATGAACCAGAGACTTACATCATCCTGAGACCAGAAGAACTAGATGGTGCCCGGCCACAACCGATGACTGCCCTGACAGGGAGCGCAACAGAGAACCCCTGAGGGAGCAGGAGAACAGTGGGATGCAGACCCCAAATTCTCATAAAAAGACCAGATTTAATGGTCTGACTGAGACTAGAAGAATCCTGGTGGTCATGGTCCCCAAACCTTCTGTTGGCCCAGGACAGGAACCATTCCCGAAGACAACTCATCAGACATGGAAGGGACTGGACAATGGGTTGGAAAGTGATGCTGACGAAGAGTGAGCTACTTGTATCAGGTGGACACTTGAGACTGTGTTGGCATCTCCTGTCTGGAGGGGAGATAGGAGGGTCGAGAGGGTTAGAAACTGGCAAAATCGTCACGAAAGGAGAGACTGGAAGGAGGGAGCGGGCTGATTCATTAGGGGGAGAGTAAGTGGGAGTATGGAGTAAGGCGTATACAAGCTAATACGTGACAGACTGACTTGATTTGTAAACTTTCACTTGAAGCACAATAACAATTCTTAAAAAAAAAAAAGAATGTGCTAATCTGCCTTTCATTGCACTTGGCACTGTACAAGTTCTTTCATACGATTATCATCATAGGTATAATTTACTGGGCACTTACTATGTGATGGATATTAAGCAAAGCATTTTGCATACAGTATCTCATTTAACCCCCACAACAATGAGTTATACTAAGTTTTACAGATCCCCATTGTGCTGATAAGGAAACAGAGGTACAGACAGATTAAATTACTTGATAAATTAGACCCTACATTAGTAAGATCTGTAGGTTTTGTTTTTCTCCCTAACCCCTAACATAGTGCCTGGCACCTAGTAAAAAAAAAAAAAAAAAATAGATGCTTAATATTTGTTGGATAAAGAATAAATATATTAAGTTAAAAGTATACAGGTTATTGGATCAACTAAGCCCTCTTGCAACTCCTTTTTGTGACAAGGGTTCACATTTGCAAGAGGCTGGCTAGGGTCAGTGGGAGCAAAGCTAGTCTACGGAAATCCAAACGGTAACGTTGGCTTCACTGGCAGGTTGACTTAAACCACTAAACTTACAAGGCAAGGTGTATAAGTCACAAACATGGTATATCCTCTCTAAACTATAAAATGTTTAGAGAGCAAATTCTCTAGAAAATCTTGTATATTTAGTTTATAAGAAATTACCAGAACTTTTTCCAAAGTGGTTTTACCATTTTACATTCCCATGAATAAATGTCTGAGAGCTCGGGTTGCTCCTTCATCCTTGCCAACATTTGAAGCTGTCAGTCTTTTTTTTTTTTTTTAGTTTTTATTGTCCTTTAAGTGAAAGTTTACAAACCAAGTGAGTCTCTCACACAAAAACCCATATACACCTTGCTAAATACTCCCAATTTCTCTCCCCCTAATGAGACAGCCCGTTCCCTCCCTCCACTCTCTCTTTTCATGTCCATTTCACCAGCTTCTAACCCCCTCTACCCTCTCATCTCCCCTCCAGGCAGGAGGTGCCAACATAGTCTCAAGTATCCACCTGATTCAAGAAGCTCACTCCTCACCAGCATCCCTCTCCAACCCATTGTCCAGTCCGATCCCTGTCTGAACAGTTGGCTTTGGGAATGGTTCCTGTCCTGGACAAACAGAAGGTCTGGGGGCCATGACCACTGGGGTCCTTCTAGTCTCAGTCAGACCATTAAGTCTGCTCTTTTTACGAGAGTTTGGAGTCTGCATCCCACTGGTCTCCTGCTCCCTCAGGGG
Organism: Loxodonta africana; assembly: GCF_030014295.1. Lineage (NCBI taxonomy): Eukaryota > Metazoa > Chordata > Mammalia > Proboscidea > Elephantidae > Loxodonta > Loxodonta africana. Next base: position 36,285,911 of record NC_087365.1, read on the forward strand.
TTCTCTGTTGTGTTCCCTGTCAGGGCAGTCATCGGTTGTAGCCAGGCACCATCTAGCTCTTCTGGCCTCGGGCTGATGTAGTCTCTGGTTTATGTGGCCCTTTCTATCTCTTGGGCTCGTAGTTACCTTGTGTCCTTGGTGTTCTTCACTCTCCTTTGCTCCAGGTGAGTTGAGACCAATTGGAGCATCTTAGATGGCCACTTGCTAGCGTTTAAGACCCCAGACGCCACTCTCCAAAGTGGGATGTAGAATGTTTTCTTAATAGATTTTATTATGCCAATTGACTTAGATGTCCCCTGAAACCATGGTCCCCAAACTGCTGCCCCTGCTACGCTGGCCTTCGAAGCATTCAGTTTATTCAGGAAACTTCTTTGTGAAGCTGTCAGTCTTTACAGTTTTATCCATTCTAACTACCTGGGCAATTTTGAAGGGACAACTGTAGAACTGTTTAATATTGTAGAGCTGTAGGAGTTCCTGGCATTTTTTCATTGCTTTCCGCAAGCTTTGGTGATTTTTCTTGTCATGAGTGATATCTGAAAAGAAAATATGAACTATTAATACTTTCTGGCTTATTTTTTCTTGATTTTGCAGATTTGGTTGATCTCCAGGTTGAAGCAGACCCCAAGGTCTCACTCTTTTACACTTGAACAAAAATGTCTGGTGGAGGATATCTGTTAATCTGACAGCTGATTTATTTCCCCTGTGTTGTAGATATATATAAAAAAGGCACAAAGAAAAATAAATAAACTTTTTTGAGAGAAGGCTTTTTGACCAATTTGGGAGTCCAACCAAGACATGCTACCCATTTTTTCTATCGGTGAGGACTCTTGAGGGGTCTCACAAAGCTTAGGTCCTCACATAAAACTGCACAATTTTATACTGTATCTCATAATCCCAATATCAGAACTCTTTATGTGTCTAGTTTTGCTGATTATTGTGTCTGCCAATACTCCCTCTTAGTGCTATTTTTCTCATGGTTTATTGTGCTCTCATATTCACTAGAAATTTATCCTTGGGAAGTCTTTGAGGTCTTGGTTGAGGAAACTGTCTCTACAACTAGAAAATGAGGTCCTTGAAGGAAAGGATCTTGTTCATCTTGTTCACTGATGCATCCCTAGAACAGTAAGTGTTCATCAATATTTGTTGAATAAATAATCAATTGTATTTCTTTAACTTTATATTTCTGTAGATATTTCTCATACTCAGACCTGCCTAGAGATGACACTGTTGCCTTGGAAAATACACAGATTCCTTTTCTTTGGGATGAATAGACCCAGGTGGGACAACTACTTGTTGGGGGTGGAGTAGACTGAGATTCAAACACTAGAGGGGATGCTGGGTTAGATATCTCCTACAGTCTCTTCTAACTGTGGGAGTCAGTGGCTTGATCACACTGGCCCTCTATTTCTCAAACTCCTCAATCTCATAGCTAAGGGCCTTGCTTGTACTGCTCCCTCTACCTAATATATTCTTCTTACCTCTTCACCTGGCTAATTGCTCATCTTTCTTCAGATTATCTTCAGAGCAGGCTTTGCTGAACTCCACAAATAAATGATTCTCTCTCTTGGCCCCTGAATTTTTTCTTCATAGCGGTTATCTTTGTTTATAATAACATAGCTGTTTGTTGATTCTTTGATTGTCCGACACCCCCACTAGACAGTAACATAAGTATTGGGACCACTTGTGTTGTACTTACTGCTGGATCCCAAGTAAGTACTCAATAACCATTTATGGGATAAATAAATAAATGAACACTTAAATGATGGCAAGAAGGTTTCCTACTTCTGACCAAACTAATCACTCTAGTTTGGTCACAGGGCTGTGTGTTTAGTTACTCAAATGTTATGGTATGCAGATGGCGCTGATGGGTCTCATATTGTGTGATGGCTCTAATTATTGCGCCAGTGTTGCTTCCTCATGTACCCTTTCTCTTTATGAACTACAGTTCTTAAAGTCTTTCTAGAACATGGGAAGTTAGGGCACAAAGATGGCTGATGTTTGTGTTGTGTAGAGAACATATTCAGGGCCTCACTGCCTTCAGCAGTGCCTTACATTTCAACTTCAGGGTGATATGCAGTAGGTGGTGCATGCCCTCTGCAGCCTCCTCGGCCACCTCTTTCAGTGGGTCTGCACACAGCAAGGCCATGAGGGCCACCAGATGTCCAAGTCTCTGGAACCGAAGTGGAAGCTAATTAGGAAGGAAAAAGAAATATGCTATCAGAATACAAGTATATTTAGAATTTAGTGCCTTAGATTAGATTTTTTCGCAAAGTTAGTCCACTTCTACTCCAAACTCAAGTGAAGGGCAAGGGTCACATTCAGCCCATGGATCTCTTTAGGGTTAACATTTAACATGTGTAGATACAGTATAGTTAGCAGGAGGTATTGTTGCTGTTGTTAGGTGTTGTCAAGTTGATTTTTGACTCATAGCAACCCCATGCAACAGAGTAGAACTGCCCCATAGGGTTTTTAAATAGAGCAAATTCTAACATAAGTATACAATCTGAAAACTAAAAAATTTTGTGCATAAAGATGTTTATAATAGCATGTTTTTAAAGATCACATAATGGAAATAATTGCCCAGTAATAGAAAGAGAACAGCAAAAGAAGCCTACAGCTACCAGAAAGAGAAAATAATAAAGATTAGAGCAGAAATAAATGAAATAGAGAATAGAAAAACAGAATCAACAAAACCGAAAGATGGTTCTTTGAAAGCATCAACAAAATTGACAAACCATTGGCCAAATTGACAAAAGAAAAACAGGAGAGGACACAAATAACCAAAATAAAAAATGAAATGAGGGACATTACAACAGATCCAACTAAAATAAAAAGTGTCATAACAGAGTACTATGAAAAACTATGGTGTTGTTGTTAGATGCCGTTGAGTCGGTTTTGACGTATAGCGACCCTATGCACAACAGAACGAAACACTGCCCAGTCCTGCATCATCCTCACAATCATTGTTATGCTTGAGCTCATCGTTGCAGCCACTGTTGAGGGTCTTCCTCTTTTCCTCTGACCTTGTTGAGGTCACCTCTTTTGGTAAGGGTCTTCCTCTTTTCCACTGATCTTGTACTTTGCCAAGCATGATGTCCTTCTCCAGGGACTGATCCCTCCTGACAACATGTCCAAAGTATGTAAGATGCAGTCTTGCCATCCTTGCTTCTAAGGAGCATTCTCGTCGTACTTCTTCCAAGACAGAATTGTTTGTTCTTTGGCAGTCCATGGTATATTCAATATTCTTTGCCAACACCAAAATTCGAAGGTGTCAATTCTTCTTTAGTCTTCCATATTCATTGTCCAGCTTGCACATACATATGATGCAATTGAAAATACCATGGCTTAGGTCAGGCGAACATTAGTCTTCAAGGTGACATCTTTACTTTTAAACACTTTAAAGAGGTTCTTTGCAGCAGATTTGCCCGCTGCAATGTGTCATTTGATTTCTTGACTACTGCTTCCATGGGTGTTGATTGTGGATCCAAGTAAAACGAAATCCTTGAGAATTTCAATCTTTTCTCCATTTATCATGATGTTGCTTATTGGTCCAGTTGTGAGGATAATTGTTTTATGTTGAGGTGCAATCCATACTGAAGGCTGTGGTCTTTGATCTTCATCAGTTAGTGCTTCAAGTCCTTTTCATTTTCAGCAAGCAAGGTTGTGTCATCTGCATAACGCAGGTTGTTAATGGGTTATCCTCCAATCCTGATGCCCCGTTCTTCTTCGTATAGTCCAGCTCTTCGGATTATTTGCTCAGCATACAGATTTAACAGGTATGGTGAAAGGATACAACCCTGACGCACACCTTTCCTGACTTCAAACCACTCAGCATCCACTTGTTCTGTCCAAACAACTAACTGCCTCTTCATCCATGTAGAGGTTCCTTATGAGCACAATTAAGTGTTCAGGAATTCCCATTCTTCGCAATGTTATCCATAATTTGTTATGATCCACATAGCCAAATACCTTTGCATAGTCAATAAAACACAGGTAAACATCCTTCTGGTATTCTCTGCTTTCAGCCAGGATCCATCTGACATTAGCAATGATATCCCCAGTTCCACATCTTCTTCTGAAACTGGCCTGAATTTCTGGCAGTTCCCTGTCAATATAATGCTGAAGCTGTTTCTGAATGATCTTCGGCAAAATTGCTTGCGTGTGATATGAATGATATTGTTCTATAACTTCCGCATTTGGTTGGATCACCTTTCTTGGGAATAGGCATAAATATGGATCTCTTCCAGTCAGTTGTCCAGGAAGCTGTCTCCCATTTTTCTTGGCATTAATGAGTGAGCACCTCCAGTGCTGCATCCGTTTGTTGAAACATCTCAGTTGATACTCCATCAGTCCCTGGAGCCTTGTTTTTCGCCAATGCCTTCAAGTGCAGCTTGGACCTCCTTCTTCAGTACCATCGGTTCCTGATTATGTGCTACCTCTTGAAATGGTTGAACGTCGACTAATTCATTTTGGTATAATGACTCTGTGTGTTCCTTCTATCTTCTTTTGATACTTCCTGCGTCATTTAATATTTTCCCCATAGAATCCTTCACTATTCCAACTCGAGGCTTGAATTTTTTCTTCAGTTCTTTCAGCTTGAGAAATGCCGAGCATGTTCTCTTTTGGTTTTCTATCTCCAGCTCTTTGCACATGTCATTATAATTCTTTACTTTGTCTTCTCGAGCTGCCCTGTGAAATTTTCTGTTCAGTTCTCTCACTTCATCATTTCTTCCTTTTGCTTTAGCTGCTCAACATTTGTGAGCAAGTTTCAGAGTCTCCTTTGACATCCACCTTGGTCTTTTCCTTCTTTCCTGCCTTTTCAATGACCTCTCGCTTTCTTCACGCATGATGTCATTCCACAACTCGTGTGGTCATTGGTCACTAGTGTTCAACGCATGAAATCTATTCTTGAGATGATCTCTAAATTCAGGTGGGATATGCTCAAGGTCGTATTTTGGCTTTTGTGGACTTGCTCTGATTTTCTTCAGTCTCAGCTTTGAACTGGCATATGAGCAATTGATGGTCTGTTCCACAGTCAGCCCCTGGCCTTGTTCTGATGATACTGAGCCTTTCCATTGTCTCTTTCCACAGATGTAGTCAATTTGATTCCTGTGTGTTCCATCTGGGAGGTCCATGTGTATAGCCGCCGTTTATGTTGATGAAAGAAGGTATTTGCAATGAAGAAGTCATTGGTCTTGCAAAATTCCCCCCATGTGTCTTTCAGTTTGTCATACTGTGAGGGCTTACATGTTGCTGTGATGCTGGAAGCTATGCCACTGGCATTTAGATACCAGCAGGGTCACCCATGGAGGATAGGTTTCAGCTGAGCTTCCAAACTAAGACAGACTAGGAAGAAGGACCTCACAGTCTAGTTCTGAAAAGAATTATCCAGTGAAAACCTTATGAATAGCAGCAGAACAGTGTCTGATATAGTGTTGGAAGATGAGCCCCCCAGTTGGAAGGCACTCAAGAGATGACTGGGGAAGAGCTGCCTCCTCAAAGTAGAGTCGACGTTAATGATGTGGATGGAGTAAAGCTCTCGGGACCTTCATTTGCTGATGTGGCACGACTCAAAATGAGGAGAAACAGCTGCAAACATCCATTAATAATTGGAACGTGGAATGTATGAAGTATGAATCTAGGAAAATTGGAAATCGTCAAAAATGAAGTGGAACGCAAAAACATCGATATCCTAGGCATTAGTAAGCTGAATGGACTGGTATTGGCCATTTTGAATCGGACAATCATATAGTCTTCTGTGCCGGGAATGACAACTTGAAGAGGAATGGTGTTGCATTCATTGTCAAAAAGAACATTTCAAGATCTATTCTGAAGTACAATGCTGTCAGTGATAGGATAGTATCCATACGCCTACAAGGAAGACCAGTTAATACGACTATTATTCAAATTTACACACCAACCACTAAGGCCAAAGATGAAGAAATTGAAGATTTTTACCAACTTCTGCAGTCTGAAATTGATTGAACATGCAATCAGGATGCATTGATAATTACTGGTGATTGCAATGCAAAAGTTGGAAACTAAGAAGAAGGATCAGTAGTTGGAAAATATGGCCTTGGTGACTGAAACAATGTCGGAGATCAACTGACAGAATTTGATGAAAAACTATACTCCAACAAATTTGAAAATCTAGAGAAAACGGACAAATTTCTAGAAACACACTACCTACCTAAACTAACACAAACTGTGGTCAAAAATCTGAATAGACTCATAAGAGAAGAGATTGAAAAGGTAATTTAAAAAACTCCCAACAAAAAAAAGCTGTGGCCCAGATGGCTTTACTGGAGAATTCTACCAAACATTCAGAGAAAAACTTGAACCAGTACTACTAAAAGTATTTCAGGAAGAGGGCGGGGCCAAGATGCCTGACTAGGTAGAAGCTACCTCGGATTCCTCTTGCAACAAAGATTTGGAAAAACAAGTGAATCGATCACATACATGACTATCTACGAACCCTGACCATAAAACACAGATCTAAAGAGTTGACCTGAGTGACAGAGACTCAGCCAGGATAAGCAGGCTACACACTGACGCGGCTAATGAGAGAACGAGCAACCACGGGGAAGCAGCGACTGTTTTTGGAGCCTGGAGCCAGTGTCCCAGTCAGAAAACCTTGGCGCTGGGCTTTGGACTGGGTGCAGGGGAGCTGAGCATGGCATCCTGAGATGGCACAAACACGGGACGCAGCCCTAGGCCCCAGAAGTGACCTCGGGGGAAGCCCTACCAGTGCACGCAGGAAGCGCAGCAACACGGCTGACAGGAGGAGAAGTCACCGGGAGTCAGCGACTGGTTTTGCCGCTGACAGGAGGAGAAGTCACCGGGAGGCAGCGACTGGTTTTGGAGCCTGGAGTGTGGTGTCCCAGCCGGGGAACCTTGGCACTGGGCTTTGGACTGGGAGCAGAGGAACTAACCACGGCTTCTGAGACAGCACAAGCAGAGGACTCGGGCCCAACCCTCGGGGACAATCTCGACCCAGCCAACGCACACAGGCTACACGCCCCTCAGAAAACTCAGATAAAACAGTCATAACCAAGCAAGATAAGTAACTTTGTCTATATTCCTGGGTGCTACTCTCTCCTATCTATCTGATCCCTCCTCTCCCCTTCCCAGGTGGGTTCATTAACATTGGAATTTCCTGGGTCAGAGAGTGAAGTATTCTATGGTTTTTTTGTTTTTTTGGGTTTTTGTCTTTTCCTAACCCATTCTCCTGGCCTGAGAGAAGCAGCTACAAAAAACCCAGGGAACAAAAATCCTTCCCTGACTTCCCAAAATTGGACTAAAAATACAGAACCAGCTCCAGCCAAGTATATGAGATACACAGTCTTGGGCTCTCATCCCTACAGGGAACAAGGTGGCTATTATAATGCAAAGGCAATTCTGATAGTGATCTGACTGTAATTGCTTTAGCGGATTGCTGGAAAGACAAGTTTCCCAGGTCTGATATCTCTACCTATTAAACAGAGCCCTCACTGACCCACCCAAACCACCTAGCCTCCTGTCATAGGGGTCTGAGGATAGTGACATCTACCAATCTGTAAAGGTACATGCATTGGGTGCCTAAGGTACAGCTGCAGAGCCCACCCACCAGAGTGCTTTAAGAATAGACACACAACTACCTCACTGGCACTTGTGGGAAGCCTGTCAGCATCCTGCCCCCCCGAAGTGTGACCCCCTGCTGCTACTAGAATCTGGTGCACACAACTATCACGACTACTCCTCTAAGTGAATAGGTGACAGTCTACCCCACAAACTTGGAGACCGAAAATCAGATTCTACTCAAGAACAGTGAATAGACTCTTAGGCTTATATATCTGGTAACAACCCAAACCAGCTGGTAATAGGACATAAGCGATTCAAAGGCTACAACAATTAAGACAGCGGAATCTAGCAGCCCATCTACGTATATTGAAAGAAAACAAAAGAAGATAAGACTCAGTGAGCAAATATAAAATAAACCATTACAATATCTTATAGATGGCTCGGAGACAGCAGCCGATATCAAACCACATAAAGAAGGAGACCATGATTGCTTCTACAACTCCCCAAAGTAAAAAATCAAAATCTTTCCCAAATGAAGATACAAGCCTGGAATTGCCACATGCAGAATATAAAAAATTAATTTTCAGAATGCTTCAAGACATCAGGGATGACCTCAAAAATGAAATAAGGCAATCTACAGACAAAGCCAAGGAACACACTGATAAAGCAGTCGAAGAAATAAAAAAGATTACTTGAGAACATAGTGGAAAAATTAATAAGCTTCAAGAATCCATAGAGAGCATTCAGAAATCCAAAAGATTAACAGTAAAATTACAGAATTAGACAACTTAATAGGAAGTCAGAGGAGCAGAACTGGAATGCAGAGTGGAGGAGTTGGAGGATAAGGCAATTGACACCAATATCGTTGAAGAAAAATCAGATAAAATAATTAAAAAAAATGAAGAAACCCAAAGAATCATGTTGGACTCTCTCAAGAAGAATAACTTGCATGTGATTGGAGTTCCAGAACAGGGAGGGATAACAGAAAATACAGGGAGAATAGTTGAAGATCTGTTGGCAGAAAACTTCCCTGACATCATGAAAGACGAAAGCATATCTATCCAAGATGCTCATCGAACCCCATATAAGATTGATTAAAAAAGAAAATCACCAAGACATATTATCATCAAACTTGCCAAAACCAAAGATAAAGAGAAAATTTTAAAAGCAGCCAGGGATAAAAGAAAGGTCTCCTACAAAGGAGAATCAATAAGAATAAGTTCAGACTACTCAGCAGAAACCATGCAGGCAAGAAGGCAATGGGATGACATATATAGAGCACTGAAGGAGAAAAACTGCCAGCCAAGGATCATATATCCAGCAAAACTCTCTCTCAAATATGAAGGTGAAATTAAAATATTTGCAGATAAACATAAGCTTACAGAACTTGCAAAAACCAAACCAAAGCTACAAGAAATACTAAAGGAAATTGTTTGGTCAGAAAATCAATAATATCAGATACCAACATAACACAAGGTCACAGAACAGAACATCCTGATATCAACTCAAATAGGGAAATCACAAAAACAAATTAAGATTAATTTTAAAAAGAAAAAAATGCTCAAAAGAGGGAATCATTGAAGTCATTATGTAAAAGATCACAATAATCAAAAAGAGGGACTAAATACAGGAGGCACAGAACTGCCATATGGACAGGAAAAAAGGCGATATAGGATGATACAAGTTAGGTTTTTCCTTAGAAAAATAGGGGTAAATATTAAGGTAACCACAAAGAGGTCTAACAATTCCATAACTCAAAACCAAGAAAAACATAACGACTCAGCAAACATAAATTCAACTACTATGAAAATGAGGAATACACAATTTACAAAGAAAAACGTCTCAGCACAAAAAAGTAAGTGGAAAACTGAAACTGTCAACAACACACACAAAAAGGCATGAAAATGACAGCACTAAACACATACTTAGCTATAATTACGCTGAATGTAAACGGACTAAATGCACCAATAAAGAGACAGAAAGTCTCAGACAGGATAAAGAAACACGATCTGTCTATATGCTGCCTACAGAGACACACCTTACACTTAAAGACACAAACTAAAACTCCAAGAATGGAAAAAAATATATCAAGAAAACAAAAAACAAAAAAGAGCAGGAGTAGCAATATTAATTTCTGACAAAATAGACTTTAAAGTTAAATCCAAAGGATAAAGAAGGACACTACATAATGATTAAAGGGACAATTGACCAGGAAGATACAACCATATTAAATATTTATGCACCCAATGACAGGGCAGCAAGATACATAAAACAAACTTTAACAGAAATGATAAGTGAGACAGACACCTCCAAAATTATAGTAGGAGACTTCAACACAACACTTTTGGAGAAGGACAGGACTTCCAGTAAGAAGCTCAATAGAGACACGGAAGACCTAATTGCTACAATCAAACAACTTGACCTCATACACTTATGCAGAACACTCCACCCAACAGCTGCAAAGTATACATTTTTTTTCTAGTGCACATGGAACATTCTCTAGAATAGATCACATATCAGGTCATAAAACAAAACTTTGCAGAATCCAAAACATTGAAATATTACAAAGCATCTTCTCAGACCACAAGGTCATAAAAGTGGAAATCAATAACAGAAAAATTAGGGAAAAGAAATCAAATACTTGGAAACTGAACAATACTCTGCTGAGAAAACACTGGGTTATAGAAGACATTAAGGAGGGAATAAAGAAATTCATAGAATGCAACAAGAATGAAAACACTTCCTATCAAAACCTCTGGGACACAGCAAAAGCAGTGCTCAGAGGTCAACTTATATCGATATACACATACATAAAGAAGAAAGAGGCAAATTAAGAGAACTGTCCCTACAACTTGAACAAATAGAAAGTGAGCAACAAAAGAATCCATCAGGCACCAGAAGAAAACAAATAATAAAAATTAGAGCTGAACTAAATGAATTAGAGAACAGAAAAACAATTGAAAGAATTAACAAAGTCAAAAGCTGGTTCTTTGAAAAAATTAACAAAATTGATAAACCATTGGCCAGACTGACTAAAGAAATACAGGAAAGGAAACAAATAACGTGAATAAGAAACGAGAGGGGCCATATCACAACAGACCCAACTGAAATTAAAAGAATCATATCAGATTATTACAAAAAATTGTACTCTAACAAATTTGCAAACCTAGAAGAAATGGATGAATTCCTAGGAAAACACTTCCTACTGAAACGAACTCAATCAGAAGTAGAACAACTAAATAGACCCATAACAAAAAAAGAGATTGAAAAGGTAATCAAAAAACTCCCAACAAAAAAAAGCCCTGGCCTGGACGGCTTCACTGCAGAGTTCTACCCAACTTTCAGAGAAGAGTTAACACCACTACTACTAAAGGTATTTCAAGGCACAGAAAATGATGGAATACCACCTAACTCATTCTATGAAGCCACCATCTCCCTGATACCAAAACCAGGCAAAGACACCACAAAAAAAGAAAATTACAGATGTGTATCCCTTATGAACATAGATGCAAAAATCCTCAACAAAATTCTAGCCAATAGAATTTGACAACATATCAAAAAAATAATCCACCACGACCAAGTGGGATTTATACCAGGTATGCAAGGCTGGTTTAATATTAGAAAAACCATTAATGTAATCCACCATATAAATAAAACAAAATACAAAAACCACATGATCTCATCAATTGATACTGAAAAGGCAATTGACAAAGAACAACACCCATTCGTGATAAAAACTCTCAGCAAAATAGGAATTAAAGGAAAATTCCTCAACATAATAAAGGGCATCTATACAATTTTTTTTTTTTATACAAAGCCAACAACCAACATCACCCTAAATGGTGAGAGCCTGAAAGCATTTCCCTTAAGAGCGAGAACCAGACAAGGATGCCCTTTATCACCACTCTTATTCAACATTGTGCTAGAGGTCCTAGACAAAGCAATTAGGCTAGACAAAGAAATAAAGAGCATCCGGATTGGCAAGGAAGAAGTAAAATTATCTCTATTTGCAGGTGACATGATCTTATACACAGAATACCCTAAGGAATCCTCCAGAAAACTACTGAAATTAATAGAAGAGTTTGGCAGAGTCTCAGGTTATAAGATAAACACACAAAAATCACTTGGATACCTCTACATCAACAAAAAGAACATCGAAGAGGAAATCACCAAATCAATACCATTCACAGTAGCCCCCAACAAGATAAAATACTTAGGAATAAACCTTACCAGAGATGCAAAAGACCTAAACAAAGAAAACTACAAAGTACTAGTGCAAGAAACTAAAAAGGAGCTACGTAAGTGGAAAAACATACCTTGCTCATGGATACGAAGACTTAACATAGTAAAAATGTCTATTCTACCAAAAGCCATGTATACATACAATGCACTTCCGATCCAAATTCCAATGACATTTTTTAATGTGATGGAGAAACAAATCACCAACTTCACATGGAAGGGAAAGAAGCCCGGATAAGTAAAGCTTTACTGAAAAGGAAGAACAAAGTGGGAGGCCTCACTCTACCTGATTTTAGAACCTATTATACAGCCACAGTAGTCAAAACAGCCTGGTACTGGTACAACAACAGGCACATAAACCAATGGAACAGAATTGAGAATCCAGATATAAATCCATCCACATATGAGCAGCTGATATTTGACAAAGGCCCAGTGTCAGTTAATTGGGGCAAAGATAGTCTTTTTAACAAATGGTGCTGGCATAACTGGGTATCCATTTGCAAAAAAATGAAACAGGACCCATACCTCACACCATGCACAAAAACTAACTCCAAATGGATCAAAGACCTAAACATAAAGACTAAAACGATAAAGATCACGGAAGGAAAAATAGGGACAACGTTAGGAGCCCTAATAGAAAGCATAAACAGAATACAAAACATTACTAAAAATGACGAAGAGAAACCAGATAACTGGGAGCTCCTAAAAATCAAACACCTATGCTCATGTAAAGACTTCACCAAAAGAGTAAAAAGACCACCTACGGATTGGGAAATAATTTTCAGCTATGACATCTACGACCAGTGCCTGATCTCTAAAATCTATATGATTCTGTTAAAACTCAACCACAATAAGACAAACAACCCAATCAAAAAGTGGGCAAAGGAGATGAACACGCACTTCACTAAAAAAGATATTCAGGCAGCTAACAGATACATGAGAAAATGCTCTCGATCATCAGCCATTAGAGAAATGCAAATTAAAACTACGGTGAGATTCCATCTCACTCCAACAAGGCTGGCATTAATCCAAAAAACACAAAATAATAAATATTGGAGAGGTTGTGGAGAGATTGGAACACTTATACACTGCTGGTGGGAATGTAAAATGGTACAACCACTTTGGAAATCTATCTGGCATTTTCTTAAAAAGTTAGAAATAGAACTACCATACGACCCAGAAATCCCACTCCTCGGAATATACCCTAGAGAAATAGGAGCCTTTACACGAACAGATATGTGCACACCCATGTTTACTGCAGCACTGTTTACAATAGGAAAAAGCTGGAAGCAACCAAGGTGTCCATCAACGGATGAATGGTTAAATAAATTATGGTATATTCACACAATGGAATACTACGTACGCAGTGATAAAGAACAGTGACGAATCTGTGAAACATTTCATAACATGGAGGAACGTGGAAGGCATTTTGCTGAGTGAAATTAGTCAGACGCAAAACGACAAATATTGTATAACACCACTAGTATAAGATCTTGAGAAATAGTATAAACTGAGAAGAACACATTCTTCTGTGGTTAGGAGATGGGGGAGGCAGGGAGGGTGGGAAAGGGTTATTTACGGATTTGTAGATAAGAACTACTTCAGGTGAAGGGAAGGACAATACTCAATACACGAAGGTCAGCTCAACTAGACTGGACAAAAAGCAAAGAAGTTTACAGGATAAACTGAATGCTTCAAAGGTCAGCGGAGCAAGGGCGGGGGTTTGGGGATTATGGCTTAAGGGGACTTCCAAGTCAATTGGCAACATAAATTCTATTATGAAAACATTCTGCATCCCACTTTGAAGTGTGGCGTCTGGGGTCTTAAATGCTAACAAGCGGCCATCTAAGATGCATCAATTGGTCTCAACCCACCTGGATCAAAGGAGAATGAAGAACACCAAGGTCACACGATAACTATGAGCCCAAGAGACAGAAAGGGCCACGTGAACCAGAGACTTACATCATCCTGAGACCAGAAGAACTAGATGGTGCCCGGCCACAACCTATGACAGCCCTGACAGGGAGCACAATAGAGAACCCCTGAGGGAGCAGGAGAACAGTGGGATGCAGACCCCAAATTCTCATAAAAAGACCATACTTAATGTTCTGACTGAGACTAGAGGAATCCCAGCGGTCATGGTCCCCAAACCTTCTGTTGGCCCAGGACAGGAACCATTCCTGAAGACAACTCATCAGACATGGAAGGGACTGGACAATGGGTTGGAGAGAGATGCTGATGAAGAGTGAGCTACTTGTATCAGGTGGACACTTGAGACTGTGTTGGCATCTCCTGTCTGGAGGGGAGATGGGAGGGTAGAGAGGGTTAGAAAGTGGCTAAACGGTCACGAAAGGAGACTGGAAGGAGGGAGCGGGATGACTCATTAGGGGGAAAGTAAATGAGAATATGTAGTAAGGTGTATATGAGCTTGTATGTGAGAGACTGACTTGATTTGTAAACCTTCACTTGAAGCACAATAAAAATTATTAAAAAAAAAAAAGTATTTCAGAACATAGAAGAGGTAGGTATATATCTGAATTCATACTATGGAGCCAGCATAATCCTGATGCCAAAGCCAGGCAAAGATTCTGCTGGAAGTCCTAGCTAGAGCAATAAGGCAAGCAAAAGAAATAAAGGGCATCCAAACTGGTAAGGAAGAAGTAAAACTATGCCTATTTGCAGATGATATGATACTATACATAGAGAATCCAAAGGACTGCACAAGAAAACTACTGGAACTAAGAGAAAGATTCAGTAGAATAGCAGGATACATGATAAACACACAAAAATCAGTTGGATTTCTATACACCAATAAAGAGAGAACTACGAAAAGGAAATCAGGAAAGCAACACCATTTATACTAGCCCCTAAAAAAGTAAAGTACTTAGGAATAAGTCTAACCAGGGATGTAAAAGACCTGTACAAAGAAAACTACAAAACACCACTGCAAGAAACCAAATAACCTACATAATTGGAAAAACATACCATGTTCATGGATAGAAAGACTCGACACTGTGAAAATGTCAATTCTACTGAAAGCTATCCAGAAATACAATGCAATACCATTCCAAATACCAACAACATTCTTTAATGAGATGGAAACACTAGTCATTAACTTTATATAGAAAGGGAAGAGGCCCTGGTTAAGTAAAGAGCTACTGAAGAAAAGGAACCTACTACACAGCTATGGTAGTCAGAACAGCCTGGTACTGGTACAATGACAGACACACTGGCCAGTGGAACAGAAGTGAGATCCCAGATGTAAATCCATCCACCTACAGTCACCTGATCTTCAACAAAGGCCCAAAGTCCATTAAATGGGGAAAAGACAGTCTTTTTAACAAATGGTGCTGGCAAAACTGGATGTCCATTTGTAAAAAAAAAAAAGAAACAAGACCCATGTTCCATACCATACACAAGAACTAATTCAATATGGATCAAAGACCTAAACATAAACGTAAAAACTATAAAGACCACAGAAGAAAAAATATGGTCAATGCCAGAGGCCCCAACGCACAGCATAAATAGGATATGAACCATAACTAAGAACACATAAACAGCAGAAGATAAGCTAGATAACTGCGATCTTCTAAAAATTAAACACTAATGATTAGCAAAAGACTTCACCAAAAAAATAAAAAGAGAGCCTACAGACTAGGAAAAAAATTTTGGTTATGACAAATCTAACAAAGGTCTAATCTCTAAAATCTACAGGAAAATTCAACACCTCTACAACAAAAAGACAAATAATCCAATTAAAAAATGGACAAAGGAGATGGACAGATACTTCAACAAAGAACACATCCACGCAGCTAACAGACACATGAGGAAATGCTCACAGCCATTAAAGAAATGCAAATCAAAATTATAATGAGATACCATCTCATCCCAACATTACTGGCAGGAATCAAAACAACAACAACAAAAAAAACAGAAGATAACAAATGTAGGAGAGGCTATGGAGAGATTGGAATTCTGAGGCACTGCTAGTGGGAATGTAAAATGGTACAACCATTTTGGAAAACGACATGGCACTTCCCTAAAAAGCCAGAAATAGAAATACAATACGATCCAGCAATCCCACTCCTAGGAATATATTCTAGAAACACAAGAGCCATCACACGAGTAGACATATGCACACCTAAGTTCACTGCAAAATTACTCACAATAGAAAAAGATGCAAACAACCTAAGTGCCTATCAACAGATTAATGGATATACAAACTATGGTACATACACACAATGGAATACTATGCAACAATAAAGAACAATGATGAATCTGTGAAACATCTCACAACACAGATGAATCTGGAGGGGATTATGCTAAGTGAGATATGCCAATCACAAAAGGAGAAATACTGTATGAGACCACTATTATGAAAACTCAAGACAGGGTTTACACGCAGAAAGAAAAAAATCTTTGATAATTATTAGAGAGGGGAGGGAAGGAGTAGGGAAAGGAAAACACTAACTAGACAATAGATTAAGTGGTAACTTTGGTGAAGGGCAAGGCAGTACACAATACTGGGGAAGTCAGCACAATGTGACCAAGGCAAGGTCATGGAAATTTCTTAGGCACATCCAAACTCCCTGAGGGGCCGAATTACTGGGTGAGAGCTGGAGATCGTGGTTTCGGAAAACATCTAACTCAATTGGCATAACAGAGTTTATAAAGAAAATGTTCTACATCTGATTGTGGTGAGTAGCATCTGGGGTCTTAAAAGCTTGTGAAAGGCCATCTAAGATACTCCACTTGTCCTACCCCATCTGGAACAAGGTGGAATGAAGAAAACCAAAGACACAAGGGAAATATTAGTCCAAAGGACTAATGGACCACGAGCACAGCGTCCATCAGACTGAGTCCGGCACAACTACATGGTGCCCGGCTATCACCACCAACTTCTCTGACAGGGATCACAATAGAGGGTCCTGGACAGAGCTGTAGAAAAAGGTAGAACAAAATTCTAACTCACAAGAAAAGACCAGACTTACTGGTCAGACAGAGACTGGAGAAACCCTGAGTATGCCCCCTGGATACCCTTTTAACTCAATACTGAAGTCAGTCCTGAGGTCCACCCTTCAGCCAAAGATTAGACATGCCCATAAAGCAAAATGAGACTAAATGGGCACACCAGCCCTAGGGCAAGGACAAGAAGGTGGTGGGGTGGGGGAGGGGGGCGGACAAGAATACTGGTAATGGAAAACCAAGGTTGAGAAGAGGAGAGTGCTGGCATGTCACAGGGTTGGCAACCAATGTCACAAAACAATATGTGTATTGTTTAATGAGAAACTAATTTGCTCTGTAAACCTTAAAGTACAAAAAAAAAAAAAAAAGGTAGAAAATAAACAAATAAATGCTGAAGAATATAGGACAAATAGAAAAAGTGTAGGAAAGTTAAGTGAAGCTAAGAATTTGGTTAGTATGCAGAATGCATAGTCATCATTTGTTCGACATAGGCCACTTAGGTAGTATCCTAACTTTCTCATGGCTAATGCAGAGGTACACAAGTGTCCTGTATAATAGGATTCACACTGTCTATAAGAAGCAAACCACCATACAGAGGAAGCAAAATTATTCCTAGGACTGAGGCAGAAAGAAATTTTTTCTGTGGCTCTTTTTGTGAAATATTGTGAACAACACTCTCTACAACCTATTTATGGTAAACAAAGCAACAAATATATAAACCTGTGTAACACCTTTAATTCATTTGACTCAACTTTTCTTCATCCAGTCAGTCAACAAACACTGAGTGTCAGGTACAACAGGTCTCTATTCAGCTGGATCAAAATAAGTAGGAGAGTCATGAATAGAAGGAGGAAATGGAATGTGTGACTGACTGCCTCCATGAACAACTGCATTGTCGTGAGACCAGAACTGGATGGTGCCTGGCTACGATTATTGAAAATTTTGATTCTATAGAAGAATCCTAATCAAAAGGGGGGAAACATAGAAGAGAATTTCAAATTCTTTTGAAATCCAGAGTTCCTGAATCCACTGAGGCTTGAGTAACCCCTGAAACTATTGCCCTGAGATATCCTTTAAACCTTAAACCAAAAATTTCCCCTGAACTCTTCTTTAAACTGAACAACAGCTTAATTAGTAAAGAACGTCTGCTTGAGCATTATGCTCTTTCAAAGAATTATCTACATGAGATGAAACTGACAACAGCAACTTGAAAGGTTTGATAGGAAACTTAAGGAGCAGTGAGTTTATGTTAACGGAGGGGGAACAATTCGGAATAGGAGGGTGAGAATGGTTGCACAACTTCAAGAATGCAATAAATGTCACTGAGTTGTACATGCAGAAATTGTTGAATTGGTGTATGTTTTGCTGTGCATATTCACAACAACAACAACAACAAAATATAATAGTTAAAATCAACAAACACTGAGTGTCTATTATGGAGCAGCAACTACGACAGGCCCTGGGGATACAAGCGGTGAACAAAAGTGATAAAATCCCTACTCGTGGAGGCGATATTCTGGTTAAATGAAACAGAAAATAAACATAAACAAAAATAACTAAAATATGTTTCAAATGGTGATAAATGCTGTAATGAAAAAAAATGCAGAAGGGAATGGAGAATAGGAATTGCTATTTTAAAATGGTCAGGGAAGACTTCACTGATACCGACACGAGGGTACCACGCAGAGTAGCTGGGGCAAAGGGCCTGAAAATGGAGCGTGTTTGCTGATTTTGAGGAACGACAAGTAGGCCAGGTTGGCTGGAGCAAAGTAACCAAGAGGAAAAGAACAGCAGGTGGATGGGGAGGGGGCCAGGTAGTGTGGAAATTACAGGATATTGTGATATGTTCACTTTTATTATGAATTAAACAGGAAGCTATTAGAAGATTTTAAGCAGAGAACACGAGCTGACTTACATTTATTCAATAAAGAGTATGTAGCAAGGTATACGTAAGTTTTTGTGTGACAGACTTGATTTGTAAACTTTCACTTAAAGCACAAGAAAAAAATTTAGTTATTTACAGACATACCATGTTTTATCTTGCTTCACTTTATTGAGCTTCGCAGATACTGCGTTTTTACAAATTGAAGGTTCATGGCAACCCTGTGTCAAGCAAGTTTATTGGCACAATTTTTCCAATGCATGGGCTCACTTTGTATCTGTGTCACATTTTGTTAATTCTCACAATATTTCAAACTTTTTCATTCTTATTATATTTGTTATGGTGATCTTTTTTGTGTGTGTGCTTCAGGTGAAAGTTTACAGAGCAAATCAATTTCTCATTAAACAATTAATACACAAATTTTTTCAAGATGTTGGTTGCCAATCCCACAATGTGTCAACACTCTCTCCGTGTCACCCTGAGTTCCATTTCCATTCGTCCAGCTTTCCTGTACCTTCCTGCCTTCTAGTCTTTGCTTTTGGGCTGGTGTGCCCATTTACTCTCGTAACATGATTGAACTATGAAGCACATTCCTCACGTGTTATTCTTTGCCCTATAGACCTAATGTTTGGCTGAAGAGTGAACCATGGGAGTGACTTCAGTCCTGGGTTAAAAGGGTGTCTGGGGTCATACTCTTGGGGTTTCTCCAGTCTCTGTCAGAACATCAAGTTTGGTCTTATTTTTATTTTTTTAATTTTTATTGTGCTTTAAGTGAAAGTTTACAAATCAAGTCAGTCTCTCATACAAAAACTTATAAACACCTTGCTATATACTCCTAACTGCTCTCCCCCTAATGAGAAAGCACGCTCCTTCTCTCCACTCTCTCTTTTCGTGTCCATTAGGCCAGCTTCTGAGCCCCTCTGCCCTCTCATCTCGCCTCCAGATAGGAGATGCCAACAGTCTCATGTGTCTACTTGCTCCAAGAAGCTCATTCGTCACCCGTATCATTTTCGATCCCATTGTCCAGTCCAATCCCTGTCTGAACAGTTGACTTTGGGAATGGTTCATCTTGGGCTAACAGAAGGACTGGGGTCATGATCACCAGTGTCCTTCTAGTCTCAGACCATTAAGTCTGCTCTTTTTATGAGAATTTGGGGTCTGCATCCCACTGCTCTCCTACTCCCTCAGGGGTTCTCTGTTGTGTTCCCTGTCAGGGTAGTCATCGGTTGTAGTCATCTAGTTCTTCTGGTCTCAGGCTGATGTAGTCTCTAGTTTATGTGGCCCTTTCTGTCTCTTGGGCTCATAATTACCTGGTGTATTTGGTGTTCTTCATTCTCCTTTGCTCCAGGTGGGTTGAGACCAATTGATCCATTTTAGATGGCCGCTTGCTAGTGTTTAAGACCCCAGACGCTACACTCCAAAGTGGGATACAGAATGTTTTCTTAACAGATTTTATTATGCCAATTGGCCTAGATGTCCCCTGAAACCATGGTCCCGAAACCCACACTCCTACTATGCTGGCCTTCAAAACTTTCAGTTTTTTCAGGAAACTTCTCTGCTTTTGGTTTAGTCCAGTTGTGCTGACCTCTCCTGTATTGTGTGTTGTCTTTCCCTTCATCTAAAATAGTTCTTATCTACTACCTAATTAGTGAAAGCCCCTCTCCTTTCCTCCCTCCCCCCTCTCATAACCATCAAAGAATATTTTCTTCTCTTTTTAAACTATTTCTCAAGTTCTCATAATAGTGGTCATATACAATATTTGTCCTTTTGCAACTAATTTCACTCAGCTTAATGCCTTCCAGATTCCTCCATGTTATGAAACAATTCATGGTTTCATTATTGTTCTTTATCGATGAGTAGTATTCCGTTGTGTGAATATACCATAATTTATTTATCCATTCATCCGTTGATGGGCACCTCTTTTTGCTGTTATAAACAGTGCTGCAATGAACATGGGTGTGCATATATCCATTCGTGTAAAGGCTCTTATTTCTCTAGGATATATTCCAAGGAGTGGGATTGCTGGATCATATGGTAGATCTATTTCTAGCTTTTTACGGAAGTGCCAAATTGATTTCCAAAGTGTTTGTACCATTTTACATTCCCACCAGCGGTGTGTAGGTGTTCCAGACTCTCCACAGCCTCTCCAACATTTATTATTTCGTGTTTTTGGATGAATGCCAGCCTTGTTGGAGTGAGATGGAATCTCATTGCAGTTTTGATTTGCATTTCTCTAATGGCTAATGATCATGAGCATTTCCTCACGTATCTGTTAGCTACCTGAATGTCGTCTTTGGTGAAGTGCCTGTTCATAACTTTTGCCCATTTTATAATTGGTTTATTTGGCTTTTTGTAGTTGAGTTTTTGCAGTATTACGTAGATTTTAGAGTTCAGGCGCCAATTGGAAATGTCATAGTTAAAAACTTTTTCCCAGTCGGTAGGTAATCTTTTTACTTTTTTGGTGAAGTCTTTGGATGAGCATTGGTGTTTGATCTACTTTCTCTTCGGCATTGTCAGTAATGTTTTGTATACCGTTTATGCCATGTATTAGGGCTCTTAATATTGTTCCTATTTTTTCTTCCATGATCTTTATCATTTTTAGACTTCACATTTAGGTCTTTGATTGATTTTCAGTTCATTTTTGTGCATGGGGTGAGGGATGGATCTTGTTTCATTTTTTTGCAGACGGATATCCAGTTATGTCAGCACCATTTTTTAAAAAGACTGTCTTTTCCCCATTTAACTGAGTTTGGGCCTTTGTCAAATGTCAACAACTCATATGTGGATGGATTTATGTCTGGATTCTCAATTCTGTTCCACTGGTCGACATATCTGTTTTTGTACTAGTACCAGGCTGTTTTGACTACTGTTGCGGCATAATAGGTTCTAAAATCAGGTAGGCTGACGCCTCCCACCCTGTTTTTCTTTTTCAGCAATGCTTTACTTATCCAGGGCCTCTTTCCCTTCCTTATGAAGTTGGTGATTTATTTCTGCATCTCATTAAAAAATGTAGTTGGAATTTGGATCGGAGATGCATTGTATATATAGATGGCTTTTGTTAGAATAGACATTTTTACAATGTTGTCTTCCTATCTGTGAGCAAGATATGTTTTTCCACTTATGTAGGTCTCTTTTGGTTTCTTGCAGTAGTGTTTTGCAGTTTTGTTTGTATAAGTCTTTTACATCTCTGGTAAGACTTATTCCTAAGTATTTTATCTTCTTGGGGGCTACTGTGAATGGTATTGATTTGGTGATTTCCTCTTCAATGTTCTTTTTGTCAGTGTAGAGGAGTCCAACTGATTTTTGTATGTTTATCTTGTATCCTGATAGTCTGCTGAACTCTTCTATTAATTTCAGTAGTTTTCTTGAGGATTCTTTAGGATTTTCTGTGTATAAGATCAAGTCATCTACAAACAGAGATACTTTTACTTCTTCCTTGCCGATCTGTATGCCTTTTATTTCTTTATCTCGCCTAATTGCTCTGGCTAGACCCTCTAGCACAATGTTGAATAAGAGCGGTGATAAAGGGCATCCTTGTCTGGTTCCCGATCTCAAGGGGAATGCTTTCAGACACTCTCCATTTAGGATGAGGTTGGCTGTTGGCTTCGTATAAATGCCCTTTGTTATGTTGAGGAATTTTCCTTCTATTCCTATTTTGCTGAGAGTTTTTTTATCATGAATGGGTGGTGAGCTTTATCAAATGTCTTTTCTGCATCAATTGATAAAATCATGTGATTCTTGTCTTTTGTTTTATTTATGTGGTGGATTACAATGTGTTTCTAATGTTGAACCATCCCTGCATACCTTGTATGAATCCCACTTGGTCATGGTGAATTATTTTTTTGATATGTTGTTGAATTACATTCGCTAGAATTTTGTTGAGAATTTTTGCATCTAAATTCATGAGGGATATAGGTCTGTAATTTTCTTTTTGTGGTGTCTTTATTTAGTTTTGATATCAGGGATATATTGGCTTCATAGAATGAGTTTGGAAGTATTCCATCCTTTTCTATGCTCTGAAATACCTTTAGTAGTAGTGGTGTTAACTCTTCTCTGAAAGGTTGGTAGAACTCTGCAGTGAAGCCATCCGGGCCAGGGCTTTCTTTTGTTGGGAGTTTTTTGTTTACCTTTTCAATCTCTTTTTGTTTTGGGTCTATTTAGTTGTTCTACTTCTGATTGTGTTAGTTTAGGTAGGTAGTGTATTTCTTGGAATTCATCCATCTCTTCTAGGTTTCCAAATTTGTTAAAGTACAATTTTTTGTAGTAATCTGACATGATTCTTTTAATTTCAGTTGGTCTGTTGTGATATGGCCCATCTCATTTCTTATTTGGGTTATTTGCTTCTTCTCCTGTTTTATCTTTTCTTAGTCTGGCCAATGGTTTATGATTTTTGCAATTTTTTTCAAAGAACCAGCTTTTGGTTTTGTTAATTCTTTCAATTTTTTTTTTCTGTTTTCTATCTAATTCTGCTCTAATTTTTATTATTTGCTTTCTTCTGTTGCCTGAAGGTTTCTTTTGTTGCTCTCTATTTGTTCAAGTTGTAGGGATAATTCTTTGATTTTGGCCCTTTCTTTTTGTATGTGTGCATTTATTGATGTAAATTGACCTCTGAACACTGCTTTCGCTGTGTCCCAAAGGTTCTGATAGGAAGGAAGTATTTTCATTCTCATTGGGTTCCACGAATTTTATATTCCATCCTTAATGTCTTCTATAATGCAGTCTTTTTTTAGCAGGGTAGTGTTCAGTTTCCAAGTGTTTCCTTTTTTTCCCCTGCTTTTTCTGTTATTGGTTTCTACTTTTACGGCCTTACGGTCAGAGAAGATGCTTTGTAATATTTCAATGTTTTGGATTCTGCTAAGACTTGCTTTATGACCTAATATGTTCTCTATTCTAGAGAATGTTCCATGTGCACTAGAAAAGAAAGTATAGTTGGTTGCTGTTGGGTGGAGTGTTCTGTATATGTCTACGAGGTCAAGTTGGTTGATTGTGGCATTTAGATCTTCCGCGTCTTTATTGAGCTTCTTTCTGGATGTCCTGTCCTTCACTGAAAGTTGTGTGTTGAAGTCTCCTACTATAATTTTGGAGCTGTCTATCTCACTTTTCAGTGCTGTCAGAGTTTGTTTTATGATCTATAGCCCTGTCATTGGGTGCATAAATATTTAATATGGTTATATCCTTCTGGCATATTGACCCCTTAGTCTTTATATAGTGTCCTTCTTTATCCTTTGTGGTGCATTTAACGTTAAAGTCTATTTTGTCAGGAATTAATATTGCCACTCCTGCTCTTTTTTGATTGTTGTTTGCTTATTTTTTTTGTATCCTTTGAGTTTTAGTTCATGTCTCTAAGTCTAAGGTGTGTCGCTTGTAGGTAGCATATAGATGGATCATGTTTTTTTAATCCATTCTGCCACTCTCTCTTTATTGGTGCATTTAGTCAATTTACATTCAGCGTAATTATGGATAGGTATGAACTTAGTGCTGTCATTTTGATGTCTTTTTTTGTGTGTTGTTGATAGTTTCTTTTTCCCCCTTAATTTTTTGTGCTGTGTAGTTTATATGTTATCTTTTTCCCTTACTCATTGTTGTTGATTTTGTTTCTGCTGAGTCTCTATTTTTTTCTTGTATTTTATTTTGATGAGTAGGATAGTTAATCTCCTTTGTGGTTATCTTAATATTTACCCCTATTTTTCTAAGTTTAAACCTAACTTTTATTTCTTTATATCACCTTGCCTTTCTCTCCATATGAAAGATATATGACTACATTTCTTAGACCCTCTTTATTGTTTTAATGTTGTTTTCTTTTACATAATGACATTGCTGTTTCCCTGTTTTGAGGTTTTTTTTTTAATCTTGATTTATTTTTGTGATTTTCCTGTCTGGGTTGACATCTGATTGCTCTGTCCAGTGTTCTAGTCTTGGGTTGCTACCTGATATTGATTTTCTAACCCAAGAACTCCCTTTAGTATTTCTTGTAGTTTTGGTTTGGTTTTTGTAAATTCCCTCAACTTCTGTTTATCTGGAAATGTCCTAATTTCGCCTTCATATTTGAGAGACAGTTTTGCTGGGTATGATTCTTGGCTGGCAATTTTCATGCTTCAATGCTTTATATAAATCATCCCATTGTCTTCTTGCCTGCATGGTTTCTGCCGAGTAGTCTGAGTTTTTCTCATTGACTTTCCTTTGTAGGTGACTTTTCGTTTATCCCTAGCTGCTCTTAAAATTCTCTCTTTATCTTTGGTTTTGGCAAGTTTGATTATAATGCCTTGTTAACTTTCTTTTGAAATCTACCTTATGTGGAGTTCAATGAGCATCTTGGATAGATATCTTCTCATCTTTCACTTCAGAGAAGTTTTCTGCCAACAAATCTTCAACAATTCTCTCTGTATTTTCTGTTGTCCCTCCCTGTTCTGGTACTCCAATCGTTCATAGGTTATTTCTCTTGATAGGGTCCCACATTATATTTTTGTTTTCATTTTTAAAAAGACTTTTATCTGATTTTTCTTCAAATATATTTGTGCCAAGTGCTTTATCTTCATGCTCACCAGTTCTGCCTTCCACTTGCTCAATTCTGCTCCTCTGACTTTCTATTATCTAATTCTGTAATTTTATTGTTAATCTTCTGAATTTCTGATTGCTGTCTCTCTATGGATTCTTGCAGATTAAATTTTTCATTATGTCCTTTAATAACCTTTTTAATTTCTTCAACTGTTTGTCTGTGTGTTCCTTGGCTTGTTCTGCGTATTGCCTGATCTCCTTCCTGATGTCTTGTAGGGTTCTGTATATTAATCTTTTGTATTCTGCATCTGCTAATTCCAAGAAGGCACCTTCATCTAGAAGACCCCTTGGTACTTTGAGAGCTTGGTCTGTTTCTTTATGTGATTTGATATTGACTGTTGTCTCCATGCCATCTACATTATTGTATTAGTTTATTTTGTTTGCTTACTGTATCCTAGGTTCTTGCTTTGTTTTGTTTTGATATGCCCAAGTAGGTTGCTTGAGTGAGCTAGCTTGATTATTTTCACCTTTGAAGCTCTGATGTCGTGTCACCAGATGGCTAGAGCTGTTACCAGGTGTATCAGTCTAGGAGTCCATTCATTTTTCTTGTATGGATTTAGCTCAGGTGTCCAGGTCATCAAGTATGTGGTACAGGCTCTGTCCTAGTCTTAGAGGGGCAGGGGTGATTGGTGTAGGTACCAGTACCTTGTTGAAGCAGGGGGTCATGCTCTGAACAAGGCAGGGCACTGAGAATCATCCCCCAAATGTCTGAGGAAAGTGTGTCCCTCTTCCCTAGAGCATACAGGTGGGTGAATTCTGCAGATGGATCATGGGCACCCAATGCTTTTGGTTGTACGGACTAGGAGGTACCAGTTATCCTTGGACCCCTGTCGTGGGTGGCTGGGTGACCTGAGTCCAGCCACCAGTCCCCAGGCCCCTGATGTGGGCAGGTGAGGACCCTGTTTAATAGGCAAAGCTGTATCAAACATCAAACACCCATCTCTCCACCTCACAGCTGAAAACAATTGTGGTCTGCAAACAAGGGCCTCTTCTCCTGAAATAGGCCCACATAGGTCCACGTGCGGGGGCGGGGGGGAAGGTATTCAAAGTCCATGAACCTTTTATGCCTGGACAGGAGCTGCTTCTGTCCTTAGCTCCCCTGGTTAGTGGAACCGGCAAATTATCTTTTCCCTCAATTGTGAATTTATTCCTTCTGCAAGTTCAGGAAAATGGCTCTGGGCACTCAACAGGGCCTATCTCAGGCCCAGGGAAATCAACAGCCTCTGAAGCTGGTTTGGGGGTCGGGGGGCATGGTAAAACGTACACAAGTACTTAGCTTTTGCTGAGAGTGCCATTTTTCTGTGGTTCCAGACGTGTGAGTAGGCTGTGATGCTGGCTGTTTGCTCGACGAAACTGCTGCTGAACACTACCACCAGCCTGCCGCAGCCGCTCCCAGGAATGGTGCCTGAAGGATCCCGGCGATTCAGGTCCGGCTTCTCCTCTCAGCTTCTGAACTGTCTCCCCCTCTCCCTGCCGCTCAGTCCATTTCCCAACTTTGCCTTTGATGTTCAGGGCTCCTGGCTTGTCATAAATATAATCATTTCACTTGCTTTTTGGAGTCTTTGTTGTAAGAGGGATTGCTGGAAGCATCTGGCTATTCCTCCATCTTGGCCTTGCCCTCCAAATCTGGTCTTTGTGTGTGAATTTGAATTTTGTTCTACATTTTTCTCCTGCTCTTTCTGGGACCCTCTATTGTGATCCCTGTCAGAGCAGTCAGTGCTGGTAGCTGGGCACCGTGTAGTTGTTCTGAGCTCAGTCTGGCAGAGGTTGTGTTTGTTGTGGTCCATTAGTCCTTTGGACTAATCTTCCCCTTGTGTCTTTGGTTTTTTTCATTCTGCTTTGTTTCATCTGGGATAAGACCAGTGGATGTATTTTACATGGCTGTTCACAGGCTTTTAAGACCCAGATGCTACTCACCACAGTCGGATTAGAACATTTACTTTATAAACTATGTTATGCCTATTGACCTAGATATCCCCCAAGGCCATGGTCCTTAGCCATCACCTGAGTAATTTGGTCCCTCAGGGAGTCTGGCTGTGTCTTTGAAGTTTCTACGACTTTACCTTGGTCAAGTTGTGCTGACTTCTCCAGTATTATCTACTGTCTTCCCGTCACCAAAGTTACCATGTATCTACTATCTATTTAGTGTTTTTCTCTCACCAAACCCCTTCCTCCTAACCATCAAAGATTGTTTCTGTGTGTAAGCCTTTTCTTGAGTTTTTATAATAGTGGTCTCATACAGTATTTGTCCTTTTGTAATTGACTTATTTCACTCAGCACAACGCCCTCCAGATTCATCCATGTTGTCCGATGTTTTTGAGATTCATAATTGTTCTTTATGATTGTATAGTATGCCTTTGTGTATATGTACCATAGTTTGTTTAACCACTCATCTGTTAATGGGCACGTAAGTTGTTTCCATCTTTTTGTTATTTTCAGTAATTCTGCAATGAACATGGGGTGCATACGTCTATTTGTGTGACAGCTCTTATTTCTCTAGGATATATTCCTAGGAATGGGATTGCTAGATTGTATGGTATTTCTATTTCTGGCTTTTTAAGAAAATGCCCTATTGTTTCCCAAAACACTTATACCAGTTTGCATTCTCATCAGCAGTGCATAAGACTTCCAAGCTCACTGCAACCTCTCCAACATTTCTTATTATCTGTTTTGATTCATGCCAGTTACATTGGGTTGAGATGGTACCTCTTTGTAGTTTTCATCTACATTTTTCTAATGGCTAGTTATTGTGAGCATTTCCTCATGTGTCTGTTAGCTGCCTGAATGTCTTCTTTGGTGAAGGGCATGCTCACATCCTTTGCCCAGTTTTTAACTGGATTGTCTTTTTGTTGTAGAGGTGCTGGATTTTCCCTATAGATTTTAGAGATTTGACCTTTGTTGAATTTGTCATAGCCAAAATTTTTTTCCTAGTCTGTAGGTTCTCTTTTTAATCTTTTGGTGAAGACTTTTGATGTGTATAAATGAGTGATCAGTGATAACAGTGTAATTGTTTTGGGCACTACAAATAGTGCCCATACAAGACGGTGAACTTAACTGATATATGTTGCATATGTTCTGACTGCTCCACCAACCTACCATTCCCGTGTCTTTCTCCCTCTCCTCAGGCCTCCCTATCCCCCGAGACAAAACAATATTGAAATTAGGCCAATTAATAACCCTACAATGGCCTGTTAAGTGTTCAAATGAAAGGAAGAATAATACACCTCTCACTTTAAATCAAAAGCTAGAAATGATTAAACTTAGTGAGGAAGGCATGTCGAAAGTCGAGACAGGTCAAAAGCTAGGCCTCTTGTGCCACACGGCCAAGCTGTGAATGCAAAGGAAAAGTTCTTGAAGGAAATTAAAGGTGCTACTCCAGTGAACACACAAATGACAAGAAAGCAAAACAGCCTTATTGCTGATATGGAGAGTGTTTTAGTGGTCTGGATAGAAGATAAAACCAGGAATAACATTCTCTTAAACCAAAGCCTAATCCAAAGCAAGGCCCTAACTCTATTCAGTTCTATGAAGGCTGAGAGAAGTTAGGAACCTCCAGAAGAAAAGTATGAAGCCAGCAGAGGTTGGTTCATGAGGTTTAAGGAAAGAAGCTGTCTCCATGATACAAAACTGCAAGGTGACGCAAGTGCTGATGTAGAAGCTGCGGCAAGTTATTCAGATGATCACTAAGATAACTGATGAAGGTGGCTACACTAAACAACAGATTTTCAATGTAGACAAAACAGCCTTCTATTGGAAGAAGGTGCCATCTAGGACCTTCACAGCCAGAGGGGAGAAGTCAATGCCTGGCTTCAAAGCTTCAAAGGACAGGCTGACTCTCTTGTCAGGCGCTAATGCAGCTGGTGACTTTAAGTTGAAGCCTGTGCTCATTTACCATTCTGAAAATTCTAGGGCCCTTAAGAATTATGCTAAATCTACTCTGCCTGTGCTCTATAAATAGAACAAAGGCTGGATGACAGCATATCTGTTTACAATATGGTTTACTGAATATTTTAAGCCCACCATTGAGATTTATACTCAGAAAAAAGATTTCTTTCAAAATATTACTGCTCATTGACAAAGCACCTGGTCACCCAAGAGCTCTGATGGAAATGTACGAGGAGATTAACATTGTTTTCATGTCTGCTAATACAACATCCATTCTACAGCCCATGGATCAAGGAGTAATTTTGACTTTTAAGTCTTATTATTTAAGAAATACATTTCAGAAGGCTACTGCTGCCATAGATAATGATTCCTCTGATGGATCTGGCCAAAGTAAATTGAAAACCTTCTGGGAAGGGTTCACCATTCTAAATGCCATTAAGAATATTCGTGATTCATGGGATAAAGTCAAAATATCAACAAGAGTTTGGAAGATGTTGATTCCAACTCTCATGGATGTCTTTGAGGGGTTGAAGACTTCAGTGGAGGGAGTAACTGCAGATGTGGTGGAAATAGCAAGAGAACTAGAATTAGAAGTGGAGCCTGAAGATGTGACTGAATTGCTGCAATCTCTTGACAAAACTTTAACTAATGAGGAGTTGCTTCTTATGGATGAATGAAGAAAGCGGTTTCTTGAGATGGCATCTGCTCTTGGTGAAGATGCTACAAACATCATTGAAATGACAACAAAGGATTTAGAATATTATATAAACTTAGTTGATAAAGCAGTGGCAGGGTTTGAGAGGACTGACTCCAATTTTGAAAGAAGTTCTACTGTGGGTAAAATGCTATCAAACAGCATCACATGCTACAGAGAAATCTTTCGTGAAAGAAAGAACTGACGTGGCAAACTTCATCGTTGTCTTATTTAAAAAAATTGCCACAGCCACCCCAACCTTCAGCAATCACTACCCTGATCAGTCAGCAGCCATCAACTTTGAGGCAAGGCCCTCTACCAGCAAAAAGATTATGACTTGCTGAAGGATCAGATGATGGTTAGCTTTTTTAGCAATAAAGTATTTTTTAATTAAGGCATGCACATTTGTTTTTTAGACGTAATGCTATTGCACACTTAACAGACTACAGTATAGTGTAAACGTAACTTTCATATTCACTGGGAAACAAAAAAATTGGTGACTCGCTTTATTGTATTTGCTTTATTGCAGTGGCCTGGAACCAAACTCAAAATATTTTCAAGGTATGCCTGTACTATATAGCAGATCCTGTGCTAGACACTGTGGATACTGTGTTGAAGAAGACAAACGTAAGCACTGACAGAATCTACATTCTACCAGAGGAAAGGAAAGAATAAGTCATTAAAGAAATAATCCTAAGAAGCCCTAGGAAGGAAGAGAGTGATAAGATAAAGACTAAAGGCAGACCTATCTGTGGCAAGCAAAGTCCTTTTTGATGTGGAGGCATTTGAGCTAAGCAGAGAATGAGGAGGGACTAGCTATGTGAAGAGTCGGGTAAAGTCCTTCCAGGTAGAAGCAGGAGAGGCTATGAGGCAGGAAGAGCTTTATGTGGTGAGGAATGTAAAGGCAGCCTTGAGCTGGAGTGTAGTAAGTCAGGAGGTGTAGAGAGGCAGGCAGAAGCTAGATTATACAAGGCTTTGTATTTTGAGAACAGTTGGAAATGACTGGATCAAAAGAATGACATAGATTTTAAGAAGAAAACTCTGGCTATGTAGGGAATATGTTACAAAAGACTCAAGTAGAAGTTCCTACCCCAATATACTCAGCAACTTAAGAAAAACCTGGAAGAAATAAATAAAAATATTAACAGTGGCTATCTCTGGATGATAATCTACTAATTTTTCTTTCTTATACTTTTAAAAAACATTTAAAATTTTTCTATAATAAGCATATATTTATTAAAAAAAAAAAAAAAAACAAAAAACCAAGCTTTATTAAGACAAAGAAAAGGACACCAGAGAATTATGCTCCTACTCTGACCACTAAGTGGTTCTTCTCTAACATTTTCTTTTTTAATTCTTTACCTCTTCGGGTTCCTTTAAGAATAAGAAAAAAGGCTAGGGACCCAGGGTATATATATTCGTCAAAATTCATTGAAATGTATACTTAAATTGGATTAATTCATTGTCTATAAATTATACCTCAATAAAGTTGATTTAAGAAAAGCTATGGAGAGTCCTCAGCATTGACTTGATGGCAGTGGGTTTGGTTTTTTGGTTTGAGACGGATAGCCCTCAGAAAAATCCAGCATACTGCACCACACAGAATTCTGCATACAACTTCAGGAAGTTCACTGACTCCAATGGTACTCGGATTAAAAACCCCTGCATTAACAATTCTCCTTAGGAAAGAAAGGATTAATGAAGATCTCCAGGGCCTGGAGAGGTACAGGGGAGTCTTATGGAACTCTTTTCTTCTTTAATCTGCAGTCAAAGTTAGAAGCTGAGGAATGCAGAAGAAAGAACAACGCATTGTTGTTACCAGGATAAAAAGGTAGGCAGAGATGACCAGAATAATGATGATAATGAGTGATGGCTAGAAGTTACTTGATTTCATTCACTAAGGACAGAAAAAAAGAAGTAGCATCTGAAGTAAAGACTGAACTTACTTCAATAAGGAGGTGGAAAGTTTGGATATATTTTCAACATGAGAAGTAAGAAAGTTAGTGGAATGCACTCCTTTTAAGTGAGTCTATTAGGACATTTGTATTAAGGACAAATTCTCTAAAGAAAATTCTGGAATAAGCCACCTAGCCTTTCTACCCCACCAATTTCTCTTCCAATACCAGGGCCTTATTATACAGAATGGAGAACAGGAGGAGCTCTAGCAGCTAAAGGATCTCCTTAGAAGGGAGAAAGAGAGGATCTCCTTAGAAGGGAGAAAGAGGGATTAGCAGATGGAAAAAAGAATAGATTCAGGAAGGAAAATCTTAGGTTTGGGGAATTCTTTATTAGGAGTTATGGGAGATGATTCAGAAAAACTGAGGAGTAGACTGAGAGAGAGAAAAGGGGATTTTAAAAAGAGATACCATAGTGTATGAGCTGGATACTCTTTGAAATCCTGGGAAATATTTAAATTAATTGGACTTTATTTGTTCTAACACAGTGATGCCCAGAGACCAGGCCACCGTGGGCCCTTAGATATTTTCAGGTTACGCTTATTTACCCATTCATTCAAAAATGTTTACTATATTATGTTGCTGTGAGTCGGAATTCGACTGGACAGCAACAGGAGATTATGTTGCAGCTGTAGTGCTCAACAATGGAGGTGCAAAGATTAATAAACATAGTCATTGGTCTCAAGTTGCCCATACTTTAGGAGAGGGCAGATATGCAAATAATGCTAAGTGCTATGCTATTAAACATGAGAACAAAGGGGATACATAACCCAATTTGGGGAGTCAGAAATGGAGAGGAAATAGGCAGTAATTGGATGTCTTTCAATCTTTCTTCCTCTGCAACTAAAGGACTGATTTACCTTCAAGCTGAGATGTCTGGATAAGCATTTCAGAACTTGAGCCATGCTGGCTGTGGCCCGTTCCCGCTCATGGTCTTTGACTGACTGTAACCAGGGGTCCATGAGCTGTGAAAAATAAAGGAAGGCTAAATGGTTTGTAAAGATTTGGGATAACACCTTTATTCTATTTGGAAGAAAACGTGGACAGAGAAGTTCCACACCCCCTGCCCCATGTCGCTACTATAAATGAAAATATTTTCCTAATTATAAACCAGTTTGGGTTGAAACTGGAAGTGGTGGAATGACAAGCAAAGGCACGAAGACCTAGGGAGTTAGCTGGTCAGGCCCTAGGGTGGCTTATTTTCTAGACTTATTTTCCTTCATCTCACTTTCTTTAATTACTTATTCTATTCTTCTGTATGTTTTTAGCCCTCTCAAATCTACTTTAGAAAGAAATATAAAATTAATAAAGTGCTATTAAAGGAACGTTGAGGATGGAGGAATTCCATCTGCCTGGAACAGTCAGGGAAGGATTCATGGGCAAGGTGATTTCTGTAAGTAGGAGCTTCATAAAGAAGGTAGCATTTCAAGTAGAAGAAACGGCTTATAAATAAAGCTGCCGAGGCAGGAAGGTATGAATCACAACTGAAGAAAGGGGAAAAATTCAGTCTGGCAATGAGAATGTTTCAGTGGGTTATGGCAAGAATAAAGTTCATCTGCACTTAAATGCAAATTATGAATGATATTAAAAAGGTCATCCCTTTCTGGGTCATTTGCATCTTAATAAAGGACAAGAAGGCAAGATGACTGAATGGCAGTGAATGTATTCCAACGGATGCATCCCTAATGACGGAATGGCATATCCTAAAGCAGGTACAGGTGAAATATTCGGGGCAGATGGTCATTTACCACCTCTGCATTCCAGCTGGTAGGCAGCTGCCCATTTACTTGCTCATGAGACTGACTATTCCCTGAAACCCATTTATGCCAGTAAGGAATAATCATTTAAAGAGTAATTGTAGCAATCATTGGCTGAAGGGCATTTATTCAATACTTGCAGTAACCCTGTGAAATAGGAATTATTATTTCCATTTAAAGGCAAGGAAACTAGACCCTGAGAAAGAGATTAAATTCCTTGCAATTTATTGCAGAAGGCCTGTGCAGAGTTTATTGGAGAAGGCCTTATAGCCAGTAAATGGCAGAGGGTCAGAATCTGAGCCCATGCCTCAGACTCAAAGTTGATAGTTGATACTCTTAACTATTATGCTGCTCCTAAAATGTAATCCTTCCACATTTTCTTTTTCCACTTCCACTATTTAATAGGAATAGTTTTCCATCATCCCCTGATATCCTGGTGTACCTCAAAAATGGTGTCAAGATTTTCCAAATGTGGGTCTTTTACCACTAAACTCTGGAGCATCTCGGAGAATGCCTGAAACGTCTGCCTGTAGAGACACTGAAAAGGCACAAGGTCAGTGATGCGCCCCACCTGAAGTTCCCCAAGCACAGACTTTGAAGGTTCTCCTCATTATCTTGGGTTTTTACCCAAAGGAACAGAAGCTGTGTAAAAGCACCAGTAGACAATTGTGGCATGAGGTGAAATAGAATAAATTTGCATTTCAAATGGTACACCCAGGCATTACTGGGGACACAGTTAACTATTTGAACTACATTGGGGGAACTATCAAGATACTTTTAAAGACTGACTTGTGACTCTTTGACATCTAGAAACAAAGGGGAACGAAGTCCCTTTTGACAATTGCTTTACCATCCAGTTTACTACCACAAAGAAAACCAGAGCCTTTGCACTTATTCTTCCCTCTGCCTGAAAGCCTCTCCTCCAGATAGCCACAACCTCTCTTTCCTCAATTAGCACCTCATCAGGAGGAATTCCTCTGACCACCCCGTGTTAAAAAAAAAAGCCCCTGTACTCTCAACTGCAGTATTCTTTGTCCTCTTCTTTCCCGGCTTTATTTTTTCATAGAACTTACTGCCACCTGACATATTATGTATTTACTTATTAATGGTGTCTCTTTGCAATAGAATGCAAGCTCCACAAGGGTCTTTGTTTTTGTTTACTGCTGTATTCCTACTGCTCATCATAAAGCTTAGCACTCAGGGACTCTTAATAACTATCTGTTAAATACATGAATAGTCCCACCTTATTTTAAACACAAAAGGAAGAAAAGTGATGAAGAAAAAAAGAAGACAAGATAAAAAGAAAAAAGATACCATCTAATTTAACTACATATTTTATTCACCAGACTTGGTTTATGGCTACCAAAACCAAACCTGTTGCCATCGAGTTGATTCCGACTCATAGCGACCCTATAGGACAGAGCAGAACGGCCTCATAGAGTTTCTAAGGAGCATGTGGCAGATTCAAACTGCCGGCCTTTACGGTTAGCAGCCGTACCACTTAACCACTACGCCACCGGGGTTTCTGGCTTTTCGCTAGTCCCCGAAAATCACATGTACCCTCCAAAGGCCAAGATCAGCTGACCCTGTGGGTGGCAGGTTACTAAAGCAAAGTGTGAGTTACCTCTGAGTTGTCGGGCCTACTTGGCATGATTTCCTGCAGCTGAGCAAGGCTGGTTATAGAAGGCAGAGTAATTATACTTTTGATGATAAGACTGAATAAGTCAGCTCGATCTTCAGAGCCAAACAGCAAATGGACATCTTGGTAACTAAAACAAGACAGTTTGGGAATAGCAAGCTGGAGGAGAGTTTGATGTGATTGTGATAAGCAGGGATCTAAGTAACCAAAAATGGAAGGGTAGGCTGGTTGGTGTTATCATTGAATGGAAAAGATAAATGGCTGGGCTTTTCAGTCTGTTTCAATAAAGATCAAAAAAAGGTTAGAGAAAGTGTTTCAGGCTCAGAGCCTCCATCCCCACCCCACCCCACCCCTACCACAAGAGGTCCCTGATACCCTTCCAGGCTTTTCCTCCAGTTCAACTACAGGGGGAAGCCTACTACAGTCTAATATAATCAACCATGATTTTCAGAGTGTGGTCTGCTCAATGTTAGTTAACTTGAGGAATGGTGGGTTGAGCCAAGTTGAAAACTTCTTAACTACCAGACTTCTCAGGATCTTTAATCAGATGATGTGCAGTATGAATTTCCAAGAGAAGTACACTCTTTGGTACCCTTCCAAATTCCTTTGATTGTGAAACTCTACTGTCATGAAGCATATATGGGACTAATTTTCCACTGAATATACTTTGGACAAAACTCAACTCCAATAAAGTCTTTCAGCTATGGATTGTAGCATATACGAAATCAGAGTTCTGAAACAAAACATGGATATGGCTTCCCCTTCCCTATCTAAATAGTTGTCAGAAGTAAAAAATATGGAGCATGTTGGTTGACTCTAGCATTGGCCCTGAATGAGGAACCAAGATACATATGGAAGGGGCATAAGGTTATCACCTGAAGTCAGCAATGGTGATGAAGACCTCCTGGCGCACAGGGCTGAGGAGAGAATGTGGGGGCTCCTCTTGCAACAGCAGCTGCAATGAGAGTCAAAAATGGGCCAAGGGACTAGGCCAGATGCTGAGGGGGGTGGACGGCTTGCAGGAACAGCAACAGGTCCTTCAGTAGGCCTTGCTCCTCGGCTCCACAGGACTAGTGGCAGCAAAGTGGCAGGGGCTAAGGGTTTACCCTCTGGACTAGAGCCAGAAGCTGGCTCTGCCTGTTACTAGTTGCTTGAGCTGGCACCTTATTTAACCTCCCTGTGCCTCAGTTTCCTTATCTGTAAAATGAGGTAACAGTACTCCTTACCTTCATGGGATGGCTGTGAGCACTAATTGAGTTCATTCATAATATCCAACAGCCCTCAATAACTGTTAGTTTGTTGTTATTTTTATTACTGGTGATTATTTCCAGTTTGGATGATTCCAGTTTAGGCATCCTAACTTCTCTTTCGACTAAGCCAGCCATCTCTACCATACCAAAAAAACCAAACCCTGTGCTGTCAAGTCAATTCCAACTCATAGCAACCCTACAGGACAGAGTAGAACTGCCCTGTAGGGTTTCCAAGGACTGGCTGGTAGATTCAAACTGCTGACCTTTTGGATAGCAGCCTGAGCTCTTAACCACTAAGCTGCTAGGGATCCATTTCTATTATAGTGCCTAATATTATTCTGAGTGGAAACCCTGGTGGCATAGTGGTTAAGTGCAGTTCGAATCCGCCGGGCGCTCCTTGGAAACCCTATGGGGCAGTTCTACTCTGTCCTATAAGGCCGCTATGAGTCGGAACCAACTTGACGGCACTGGGTTTGGTTTGGTTTGATTATTCTGAGTTCCTTCCTGTAGAAAAAGAAAAACTCCAAATTATAAATCAGCAGGGAGAAAGATGCCCTGCTCCGCTATCAAAACCTAAAGAATGATGGAGAGGGAAAAAACAGGGGCTTTGGAGCAAGACAGCACCTGGATTTGAGTTGTGTGGTCCTGAGTGCATTATTTCACTTCCTTGTGCCTGAGTTTCCTGATCTGCAAAATGGGGGGGGGGGGGGGAGGGAGAAGAGGGGAGATAAGATGTATCAGTGAGTTGATGTGAAGATCAAATGTAAAGAATTGTAGTGGAAGCCTCACTAGATTGTCTCCCTAGCCCTTTTACTCTGGGAGCTGTCCTGGCCCAGAGGAATGGGCACCTCAGAGCCATGTTTCTGCTAAGTTATTCCGCCGTGGTGATCACAGCTGATCTGTCTAGGAATGGACACCAAGGCCAATTAAATTCTCTCTCAAGAATCTGGAACTGGGACAAAGAGCTTCAGTCTCGGTCTGGCTGGTCTACTGAATGCGGAAAATTGAAAATTTGAGAGCACTGGGCCCTACGGGCAAGGTAACAGAGCTGATTTGAGGAAGGGGAGAAAGAGAAATGAGAATGCATTCAAAGGAACGAAGATAAGAGATAGAAAGTCCTGAGTATATGAAAGCTTTTTATTTTCTAATTTCATTGCCTTCCTTCGGGAGCTGCTCTTCCTGTCTTAGGGTTCTGGGGAACATCCAGTTATCCTGAGAACAGATCTCTCCTTTTGTTTCAGATGCCTCTAGCGGACTTTTCTTACCTGCTGCCAAAATGACCTCATTTAGGAACTTAGGCTACTTGCCCATCAGATAGCAAATATCAATAAGGTTTTTGGTTTTTTTTTATTACCAGGCTCCTTCCTTGCCTTTCTGAGTTTTCTCTTTCTCGTCTTACTTTCCAACTTACTTATCAACTCTGAGATCTTGCTTGTGGCCTCTTGTCTTCTTCCTTTACTTATTCCTCCAAAGAGCTCATCTATTTTTATGGTTTTATAGCCTCAAGGGATGAAGCATAAGACTCTTGACAGCTCTCCAAGGGCTCTAATTGCCAAAAGCTAGTTACCTCAAAGACAATGGCACTGAAATCACAGCCAAGATCTGGCATTTTGGTGTTAAAAAGTGAGTTCATTATCTTTCTCCTACAACAGGCATACCTCTCCAGTCCTGAATAGTTGCCAATGGTGCCCTCCCCAGAGTTCATGAAAAAGACGATTTGTGACTTTTCTCCTTTATTCATCAAACACAGTGATAGCCACTCCTCCTCTGTACTTTCTGCGATTCTCCATTCCTGTAGCCATACCTCTCACAAAACCCCCAGGCCTACAATCCCCTCTGACCTACTTCTGCCAAATTAATCTGTAGTTTTCTTTTTTTAATCAATGAGGTATTAAAGGTTAATTATTTGTTTCCAATTTTGCTACCCACTATGGGGAATTCAGAAGTGAGAGACTACTTTTTATTTGTAAAGTACTTGTCTTAGCAGGCACCACTAGGGGTGGTGACTGGCCAGATCACAGCAATCACTCCTTCTCTGGGAACTGTCTCCAATACAGAGATGGATACCCAGGTGGGGTGCTCAGTCACATCTGATTGATGCAGGGATGGAGAACAGACCCAGTTTGGCCCAATCAGATTCTTCCTCCCAGATTTTGGTACTTTAGAGTGACAGACACAGACTCTGCGAGCTGCTAGAGGTTTGAGTCATGGAGACAGCAGAGCAGATCCTGCCTTTGAGACCCCTAGAACCTGCTCTTCTGGAGGCTTGCTTGTTAAACCTCTTCCCTAGATTCTAAGAGATATCTCAGCATTCTTTTTTTTTTTTTAAACTTAAGTGAGCCAGAGTTGGTTTTTGTAGCTTGCCACAAGAATAATCTTAATGAAATGAGACATTTGTCTCAAAGGCCTTAACAAAAGCCAGACAGGAATTAATGACTCCATTTTCCAGATAGAGTTACTGAGGTTCAGAGACTCTAAGTCATTTGTCCAAGTTTCTCAATCTTGTGCTTGACAGAGCTGGAACTAGAGACTGTGTCTGCTAATGCCTAAATTGCTCGCTTTCCTGCTTATCTTGCTTCAAAGAGGTCAAACTCTCACTAGGACAATTGAGCAGAGTTTTTTCATATTAGTTCGGCCCACTGTGAACTCCTTCAACATTTATTTTCATACCATGGAAGACTCTTTTTGAAACATCATTCCCTGTTACTTCCTGCCTACTGCTGAAGTCTTACAGTGCCTCCTCAATGCTGAGTGCACCCTTTAACTATTAAGCAACAACACAGTAGCAAGCAGGGTTTTGTGGAGGGCCCAGGATGCAGAGCTAGAGTGAAGCCTCAAGCTGGCAGAGGAGAATAGGGTCACAATGAGTCGGAATTGACCCTATGGCAACAGGTTTGGTTTTTTTTTTTTCCAATAGGGTGGCTATGGCGCAGTGGCTTGAAAGTTTGCTGCTAACCAAAAGGTCGGTAGTTTGAATCCACTAGCCACTCCTTATAAACCCTATGGAGCAGTTCTACTCTGTCCTTTAGAGTCACTATGAGTTGAAATTGACAGCAGTGGGTTTGATTTTGTTTTGGAACAGGGCTTCAAACAGGTTCCTTCTGGTTCAAACCCCTGCTGAGAACTTGCATTTCTAACAAGTTCTCTGCTGAGAATTTGCATTTCTACCCCAAATATACTGAATCAGAATTCACAGGTTATTAAGATCCCCAAGTGATTCTTACGTATAACTTCCTGGAAAATTGTTAGAAATGCAAATTCTCAGCAGAGAACTTACTAGAAATTCAAATTCTCTGCAGGGGTTTGAATTGGTTCAAAGTCCTGGTTTGGAAGGACAAGTCTGGTTATACTAAAATTCTATTATAGCAGGCCTTGGTGCCCATGTCTGCTGCTGGGTCACTAAAACTATTTCCACTCTGCCATCTTGCAAGATGCAGATCCTGGCCTTGGCATAGCCAGGCAGGAATCTCTGGCTTACCATTTAAGACCTCCAGTGGTCTATTTTCTCTTTTCTCAACCCTATCTATCATATTCTTTAAGGCTTGGATCGGGATATCTACCTGGATTAATTTCACCACAACCCTGTCATTATATTACCCTATGATGTCCCGGTTGCCACTGACATTATTTTCTTTAAGCTTTATTCTGTATTTTTTTTTAAAAGTTCTCAACAGATTTCTTTACAGCTTTTTTGAGGTATAACAGACACAAAAACTGCAAATATTTAAAGTGAACAATTTGATGACTTTTAACATATGTTTACATCTATGAAACCATCACTACAATCAAGATAATGAACATATCCATCACCCTCAAAAGTTTCCTTGAGCCCCTTTGTATTCCTCCTTCCTGCCCGTCCCCACCCTGCTCCTATCTCCAGACAACCACTGATCTGCTATTATTATAGATCAGTTTGCATTTTCTAGAATTTTATATAAATGGAATCATACGATATATCTTCTTTTTTGTCTGGCTTCTTTCACTCAGCATAATTCTTCTGAGATTCCTCCAAGCTGTAGTATGTATCAATAGCTCACTCCTTTTCATTGCTGAGTAGTATGCCATTATAGATATAACACAATGTATTTATT
The DNA here is from genome assembly GCF_030014295.1 of Loxodonta africana. NCBI lineage: Eukaryota > Metazoa > Chordata > Mammalia > Proboscidea > Elephantidae > Loxodonta > Loxodonta africana. The sequence continues at coordinate 36,326,383 of NC_087365.1, forward strand.
CATCTGTTGATGCGCATTTGGGTTGTTCATGGTATTTGGCTATTACAAACAGAGCTGAGTGTTCAGGTCTTCGTGTGGACACATACTTTCATCTCACCTAAGGAATGGATCATTGCTGGGTCATATGGCAATCCTATGTTTGACTTTTAAAGAAATTGCCAAACTTCTTTTCCAAGTGGTTGTGCCATTTTACATTCCCACCAGCAGTGTATGAGTTTTATTTGCTCAATATTCTCAATATTGGGTATTGCTTTTTTTTATTTTAGCCATTTTTTTTAGTGGGTATATAGTAGACTCTTACTGTGGTTTTAATTTGCTTTTCCCTAATCACAATGGTGGTGAGCATCTTTTCATGTGTTTTTTGTGTTACCTTCTTTGGTGAAGTGTTATGGCAGCTTTCTCTCCCTTTTTTCTACATTTGATTCTTAGCTTCCTTGGCTCTTTTTATTTGGGTACTGAAGAATTGTGCATTGGTGTGGGTCATGAGACTGACAAGTGCCTTAAAGTTCTTCTTTAATAAAAGCCAAGTGGCAACCCACTGCTGCCAATTCTTGTGGAAGTAGAACTTTGAAATCATGCCATTTTGGCTGGGTGCCATGGCTGGCTGCCTATGGCCCTCTTTCCAAGGAATACAGCCAAGCCGAGAGTTGCATTCATTCTTACATCTGCATTATATAACTTTGTTCTTGATGTATTATTTGGGATGGTTCTCAAACTATTTACTTTATGAGGCTGGTCACTTCCAGACCCTGGAGGGCAAGAATTACATTTTCCAGGAAATCTTTATCCTTTATCAAAGTACCACAGCGCTCCAGATATGGAAGATCCTTGATAACTGCCTATCACTAAACAAACCTGTTAAATAGTTAGCATTCCATTCTGAAAAGCAGTCATCAATCTAATCAGCCTTATAGGTCTATTGTATGAAAAACAACTGCTTATATCCCTGGAGCGTATAAGAAATCTCAGATTCACAGAACTTTAGAGCTTTAGAGGAACTGAAGGGGACATTTCACAGATGAGAGAACTAAAGCACCACAAAGTTAAGTGCTTGCTCAAGTATATTACCTCTGCTGTAAAGCTCTCCTGGACCTTCTGATTCAGTCCTCTGTGTACTCAATATACCCATTTAAACTTTTATCACAGCCCCTGTGATAGCTGATTGAACTTTGTTTGGCTGCAGGAACAGGGATTATGTCTTCTTTGTCTTGGTAGTCCCAATTCCCAGGACAGTGCCTAGAATTGTCAGGTACTTTGTAAGGGAATGAATGGCAGAGTGTGGCTGGAGTAAGTAAAAATAGGACAAATTACAAAAATACAATCCTGTTTCCCAAATGCTTAATATGTATTAGGTACCATGTTACATGCCTAACATTTATTTCTTACTTAATGCTCGTAATAGCTCTGTGAAGGAGACAAGGCTATTGTTCTTATTTTATAGATAAAGAAACTAAGGCACTGAAAAGTTAAGTAAATTCCCAAAGACAAAAAGCTAGGAAGAGGCAGAGCTGGGATTTGAACCTAGGCATTTTATCCTAGAGCCTGACTTAAAATTACTGTTTGATTAATGAGAATGTAGCACTGGCCTCACCAAGAAATTTAAATGCTGCTCCTCTCCTTTCTACTCTTTTAATTGGTTTTCAAGGGTGACTGTATTTGTGGGGAACCTCCGAGTATTTCTCCTCCATACAGAGATACTGATATGGGAAGAGGCTAAAGGAATTGACAACCTAGGGGAAGCCATTAAAAAACTTCCTGGCCAAGAGACTGGACTTGTGTGGTCCCAGTAATTTGTGATACGGCCATAATACTTACATTTAGGATGTGCACAATGTCTGCTATGTGGCTCTGAACGAATGATTCTGTGGTTTCATCATAAGGTAAAGTTCGGCTGAGAGAAGACAAGGCTCTTAGGAATGTCAGCTTCTCAAATTCATCCTGAATTTGTAGGAAAACGATAAAAACACAATTATACAACATAGTCTCATTTCATAATTGTAGAGGGCTTTCAAAAAAGTTTTGGAAGTGTTTTTAACATTTGACATTTTATTCAATACAATACCAGTCTTTTATCATGAGGCATGAACGAACTAGAGAGGAATTTCAGTAAAATTTCTGGTCCACTGGCCCTGCCTTGGTTTGGGACCTCATTTTGCCTCCCAGTTGGACTACTAATTGCTCCACGATGGCTTTCTCCACCTACGCGCCCTGTGCGGTATTGCCTGGTGAAGCTTACTAAAGGTGAACTCTGACGCTGTTACTTACTGGCTCTCTTGATGTCATAAAGATTTGTTATTTTGAAACTCTAAGGTTTTCTGTTAAAGTGCAAGTTCTGATTAACAAAATCTTTTTGTGTATTAACATTCTCTTTTTATGATTATAAGACAATACGTATTTATTATAGGAAGTTTGAAAGAAAAAAAGCAGAAAAAAGAAAACAAAATCCCACAGTTTCACGGCCTTGAGAAATTTCTTCCAGCTTTTTTTCCCATGCATATAGATGGTGTAACCGGTACAAGCTCTCTACAGAGCAAGCAGCGACACACAGCAAGAAGCCTTTAACCCTTTGTGGTTGGCTCTTTCGCTCAGCATAATGCCTTTCAGATTCATCCAAGTTTTTGCAGGTATTGATAGCTCACCCCTTTTTATGGCTGAGTAGTATTCCATTTTATGGATGTACCCCAGTTTGGAATGGTCTTTTAATCTCACCATTCCAACTTATTCCTAGTGTCTAGCACTATGCCTTATAAACAGCAACTACTCGTTCATTATTTGTTAATTGAACGAATGAGATTTAAAATTTGTATAAACCAGTAAACCAGCTGCCATCAAGTCGGTTTGGCTCAGGGCAACACCATGTATGTCAAGAGTAGAACTGTGCTCCACAGGGTTTTCAATGGCTGATTTTTTCAAAGTTGATTGCTAGGCCTTTCTTCCGAGATACCTCTGGGTGGAATCAAACCTCCAACCTTTTAATTAGCAGTTGAGTACGTTAACCATTTGTACCACCCAGGGATTTCAAAAGACATCACTGGGAACACTGACTAGAGAAAAGTTACTATAATAATTGCTTCTCATAAAGGACCAGGCCAAACAAGATATTACACAGAAGAATGAGATGTGTTAAGCTACAGAGGTAAAACAAATAGATATGCTTTTTTGTCAGTTAAACTGGTAAAGATTAAAAATACAAAAAAGTCATACTAATTTTAGACAGTTGTAAACAACTGGGCATTTCATGTATTCTTCTGGTGGGAATAATATTCCTGGGGGATCATTTAACAATATCTATTAAAAGTCCTATAGAATCAGCTCAACGGCAAAAGGTTTGGTCATTTTATTAAAAGCTTTAAAAAACACATGACCTTTGATTCGACAATGCCACACCTAGAAATTTACCCTAGGGAAATCATCTGTGGTGTGCTCTAAAGACTCACATATAAGAATTTTGTCAGATCTAGGTCAACGGGGATAACACAGTTTATTAAGAAAATGTTCTGCATCCCACTTTAGCGAGTGATGTCTGGGGTCTTAAAAGCTTGCAAGCAGCCATCTAAGATACAGCAATTGGTCCCAACCCACTTGGAGCAAAGGAGAATGAACACCAAAGACACAAGGAAAATACCAGCCCAAGAGACAAAACGGCCACATAAACCAGAGACTCCATCATCCTGAGACCAGAAGAACTAGATGGTGCCTGGCTACCACCAATGACTGCCCTGACAGGGAACACAATAGAGAACCCCTGACAGAGCGGGAGAAAAGTATGAAGCAAAACTCAAATTCACATAAAAAGACCAGACTTAATGGTCTGACTGACGTTGGAGGAACCCCCGAAGCCATGGCCCCTGGACACTCTGTTAACCCTAAACTGAAACCATTCCCGGGCCCACTCTTCAGACAAAAATTAGACTGGACTATAAAACACAAAATAATACTTGTGAAGAGTGTACTTCTTAGTTCAAGCAGATACATGAGACCAAATGGGTGCTCCTGTCTGGAAGTAGGGTGAGAGGGCAGAAAGGGACAGGAGCTGGTTAGACAGACATGGGAAACCCAGGGTGGAAAGACGGAATGTGCTGTCACATTACAAGAATTGCAACTACTGTCACATAACAATGCGTGCATGAATTTTTGTACAAGAAATTAACTTCAGCTGTAAACTTTCACCTAAAGCACAATAAAAACAATTTTTTTGTCAGAAAACGATAATAAAAAAATTGGGAAGAACCTAAACGGCAAACGACAGACTATCGGTTAAGTAAATTATGTACAGTTTATTCATTTTATTGCTCTTTGGGCTTAGATAAAGACCAAAATCCTTATCCTGGTTTTTCAAGGCCCAGCATGATCTGCCCCTGTCCATCTCTTCAGCCTCATCTTGTACCACTCTCCCCATTCTTCCCCATGGTTTAAACACATAGGACTTCTTCGAGTTCCTCAAACATGCCATTCTGCCACAATGTTGTTAAACATATTCCCTACCTGGAACTGAAGCCATTCCCAGAGGCCACCTTCCAGCCAAACAGATAAGCCCATATAATAAACAATAACACTGAGGGGAACGTGCTCCTTAGAACAATCAATTATACAAGATCAAAAGGGCAATATTTGATTGTATAAGACCACTATTATAAGAACTTGAGAAATAGTTTAAACAGAGAAGAAAACATTCTTTTGTGGTCACGAGATCGGGGAGGGAGGGAGGGTGGGAGAGGGGCATTCACTAATTAGATAGTAGATAAGAACTACTTTAGGTGAAGGGAAAGACAGCACACAATGCAGGGAAGGTCAGCACAACTGGACTAAACCAAAAGCAAAGAAGTTTCCGGAATAAACTGAATGCTTCGAAGGCCAGCGTGGCAGGGGCAGAGGTCTGGGGACCATGGTTTCAGGGGACATCTAAGTCAATTGGCATAATAAAATCTATTAACTAAACATTCTGCATCCCACTTTGAAGAGTGGCGTCTGGGGTCTTAAACGCTAGTAAGCAGCCATCTAAGATGGATCAATTGGTCTCAATCCACCTGGATCTAAGGAGAATGAAGGACACCAAGGACACAAGGTGATTATGAGCCGAAGAGACAGAAAGGGCCACAAGAACCAGAGACTACATCGTCCTGAGACCAGAAGAACTAGATGGTGCCCAGCTACAACTGATGACTGCCCTGACAGGGAACACAACAGAGAACCCCTGAGGGAACAGGAGACCAGTGGGATGCAGACCCCGAATTCTCATAAGACCAGACTTAATGGTCTGACTGAGACTAGAAGGACCCTGGTGGTCACGGCCCCCAGACCTTCTGTTGGCCCAGGACAGGAACCATTCCCAAAGCCAACTCTTCAGACATGGATTGGACTGGACAATGGGTTGGAGAGGGGTGCTGGTGAGGAGTGAGCTTCTTGGATCAGGTGGACACTTAGAGACTATGTTGGCATCTCCTGCCTGGAGGTGAGATGAGAGGGTGGAAGGGGTTAGAAGCTGGCAAAATGGACACGAAAAGAGAGAGTAGAAGGAGAGAGTGGGCTGTCTCATTAGGGGGAGAGAAGTTGGGAGTGTGTAGCAAGGTGTATATGGGTTTTTTGTGAGAGACTGACTTGATTTGTAAACTCTCACTTAAAGCACAATAAAAATTATTTAAAAAAAAAGGGGGGGGGGCAATATTTGACCAAAAGCAAAAATGAGAAGGCAGGAAGGGGTAGAAAACAAGGATGAAAGGAAAAGGGAAGCCTACGGCAGAAATGGGGAGAATGCTGACACATTGTGGTGAATGAAACCAAGGCTATTAAACACTTTATGTACAAACTATCAAAAGGGAATCTAATTTGCTCTGTAAACTTTCACCTAATGCACAATTAAAAAAAAGAAAAAGCACGTATTTCCTACTTCTGGAGCACTCTCCCCAATTCTAATTTTTCCTACTTTCTCCTGTTGATTTTTCCCATCTGAGCTCAAGGGTTACATCCTCAGAGATGCCTTTCCTTACACCCAACTTAAGACAAGTTTTTCTGTTAATGTGCTCTCACAGAATGAAAGAAAGAATGAATATTTTCACTTAAACAATGGAATACTATGTAGCCATTAAGGAGGATAACGTAGATCTATAGCTATGGGCCTAGAAAAACAATTTTTTTATCCCTCCACATATGATCTTTATTTTTTTATATGCACAGAGAAAAGTCTGAAAATACAATACCAAAATGTTAACAGTAATTATCTCAGAAGAGTAGAATTACAGAAGATTAACTTTTAATTTTTATTATGGCTTGTTATTACATGAATTTTATAGTTTTTATAACCTTGTAAAATTATTTGTATAATACAGAAATATGTTTAAAATATTTGTTAAAATGGAGGAGTACGTTGGATAAATCGTAGAGATTGCTTGTGCATACCTTTAGCTCACAATTAAAAAACTCCTGTACAGATCCAATCAGCCTCTCGATGATGGCCTCACCACAGGGTCTCTGGTGGGTCTGGTGGCCGAAGCTATCTGTGAGGGATTCCCAAGGGAGTCCAGGGATGTCAGAGATATCCGAGTCTAATACCAAAAGAAAGACACCCGATGATGCCTCCATACTGTGTAAAGTTATAATGGTTTAGCGGGAGAGCCACTGGACCTAAGGATAGACAGATCCTATTCTCACCTTTACTACCTGCTCTGTGACTTTGGCCAAGTCTCTTCCTCCTCCAAGTCTCAGTTTTCTCAATTACAAATTTAATGTTCCCTACGGGTCTCCCCGGAGCCCTGGTGGCACAGTGGTTAACTGCTCAGCTGCTAATCAAAAGATCAGTGATTCGAACTCACCAGTTGCTCCATGTGAGAAAGATGCGGCAGTCTGCTTCTGTAAAGATTATCGCTTTGGAAACCCGCTGGGGCAGTTCTACTCTGTCCTGTCACTACGAGTCAGAATTGACTCAACGGCACGGGGTTTTTTAAGGATCTTCTAACCTACAAAAACATTCAGGACTGAGTGCAGCAGAATGGTTAAGAGCGCGGACTTTAAATCTCAGTTTGAAACTAGTTTGAATCCTGACTCTACCATTTATTAGCCGTAAGAACTTCATCAAGTTAGTTTGCCTCCTGAAGCCTTAGTTTCCTTACCTGTAAAATATGGAGGTACCCACCTCAAAGGGTTATTGTAAGGATTAAGTGAAGTGATACATGCAAAGGGCTTAGCCCAGCATCTGGCACATAGTCAGCACTTAATAAATGGTAGGTGTTATTCAAACTCAAAACTCTATGGCTCAGGGGTGTCAAGAGCTTAAAATACAGTAGTCCCTTACTAATATTTATCTTTTCCCATTGGACTAGGTTGGAGTGAGTGCTGGAGGCGTCTTCTTCCCAATCTGGAACTTGCTTTAAGAGCCTGGGCCCCAGAATCAGCCTGCCTGGGCTCAGATCCTGGCTTTTCTCTTTCTAGAACTTGAACCTTGTTACCTTCTCTGGGCCTGTTTCTTCATTTCCAAAATGGGGACAATAGCATCTACTTCATTTGGCTGATATAGAGCTATTACCAAGGAAGTGTCAGCAAATGTCTGCTATTCCTTTGCTCACTGAGAGACAACGATTGTAGTGGTTTCATTTTTCTCTTCATATATCTTTACATCCTTACCTCCTCTACTTCCCCAGTACAAATCCGTTATTCCTAACAGGCTAGTACTCTTACTATTCCTCCCTTAACACATTTATCATCTGAAGGTTTCAACCTCTCGGCTATTGTGCTCTTTTGTTCTCCTGAATGACAACCCTTTCCACAAATTCCCCCAACCCCCTAACACATTATTTTCACCCACCAAGTGCAATAACTGAAGCCATATTCCTCTTTGTACAGGATGTACCTTCTGCCTGCACGTTTCTCCTTCCTCTCCCCACCTTCCACTACTTCCCTTTGCCTAACTCAACTCCTACTCATTCTTCAGGTCTCAGCTCTAGCATGCCTTTCCTGAATCCCCTCTTTGCTCATTTTGACTAAGTATCCTCCTAGCCACTAAGAAACCTCTGCCCGTTACACCTATTATACTGAGTTCCAATTACCTATTTATTTATAAGTAGACTGTGTCTCTTCTGTTCACTGCCATATCTCCAGCAGCTAGATCAGTGCTTAGAGCACTGTAAAAAAAAAAAAAAAAAACTGGTGCCATCGAGTCGTAGGCTTCAATAAATATTTGTTGAATGAATGAATGTAGTTCCTCAAATAAAACAAGGTCTTTCTTGTCTCATGCACATGCTGTTCTATCTGGAATGGTCTTCCCTCTATTTCTCACATAGGTTGCTCTTTCATATCCTCTATGCTTCCTCTAGGTCTAAATGGCATTGCCTCAGACAGGTATTCTCTGACAACCACAGTTTAAAAGTAATTTAAAGTAGGTTCCTGTCTCACTTATTTTTTGTCTTTTTTATTACAAATTGTAATTACTGTTTACGTTTTTTGTCTCATTTCTATACTACAGTACAAATTCTATGAGGGCAGGGACCATGTTGTTCTTGTTCACTTTTGTACACCTAGCACCTGGTACTCAAGTGTTTGTAGAACAAAGGAAAGATGATAATTCTGCAGCCCAATCCAGATCCTACCTTCTGTGTGAAGTCTTCCAACTGTGTGAGCCCACACTTACCTTTCCTTTCAGAGAATCTCTCTAGCACTGAGACTGTCCTGCAGAATCTGCAGGACTGTCTGTCTGAGGGCCAACTTTAGTTTCGTGTACGTCTAAAATAATGTATCCTATCTTATTCTGCCAACCATATCCCAATGTCTCAAAGTCAGGGGCCAAAGTCATTGTCAGAGTCTAGTCAGGGCTGGTTACCCAGCAAGCACAAAATTAACACGTTTTGGCTTAACTTGGAAAGAGATTCCCTTCTCCCCACCCCTCCGCCCCTTTTTTTTTATACCCTTTCCCCCTTTCACCTGTAAGTTCAAGACTACTTGGGCCTTTTTTAATATCTTCTAAGTTGCTCAGCTGCAAATCCACACTTCCAGAGTCATTGTCAGAAGCACAAGGGATCACCACTTCTTCCCGACTACAGACCCTAGGAATGAAAAGGGGACGAGAAAAATGACAGTTGATTTCTGTCCAGGATCCCTAAGAGTCTTCCCTACCTTTCCGCCCCAGGCTCACTTCTCAGGCCTAAGCCTGCTTTGCCAACTCTTTTTCTTAACTGAAGCAGGTTGCGGAGTAAGCCTGATTTTCCTTCCCCCCAATTATAAAATAATGCTATCAGAGAAATACTCGTACATATGTACACGAGGAAATATATGTAAGGACGTTTTACTGCAGCAGTGGTGCAACAGAGAAAAAACTTGGAAATATCAATAGGGGAACAGTTAAACAAATTCTGGTATTGATCTGAATTATGCAATACTCTGAAGCCATCAATGGGAAAGAGGCGGATCTATAAGTATTGATGTGGAAAGAATGACACAACATACTATTTGGTTAAAGCAAGTTGTAAAATAATACATTTGGTGTGATACCAGCTATACATGCACAGAAAAAGTCTGAAAGCAGACATGTCGAAATTCTGATAGTGGTTATCTCTAGAGAGAAGAGTGACTTGGGTAGGGAAGGGCCAGTGAAACAGGCCAGTGGACTTCTGCTTTGTGGAGAATGATTTTCTTTCAGTGAGAATATATTTAGATATTGTTTACGTAATTTAAAAAAAATAACAATTTATTTTTTGTTTTTGAGACTATACATAGCAGTATACCAATTAAACAATTTTTATATGTACAATTTGGTGACATTTATTACATTCTTCAAGTTGTGTAGCCATTCTCACCCTCTTTTCCTAACTGTTCCTTCCCCATTAATATAAATTCATTGCCCCCTGAGTTTCCTAAATAATCTCTTGATTTGTCAATTTGATCCCATATAGATAGTTCTTAAAAGAGCACAATGCTCAATGCAGGCATTCTTTACTAGTTACGCTAAACTATTTGGTTTTAAGAAAACTTCAGGGGATATTTTTTGTTTAGAGTTTAAGGTTTAAAGATTATCTCAGGGCAATAGCTTTGGGGGTTTACCCAGACTCCCTGGCTCCAGAAAATGGGGATCCCACAAGAATTTAAAATTCTGTTCTTCATTTTCTTTCTTTTGATCAAAATGTTTACTAACTGAAGCCAGGCACCATTCAGTTCTTCTGAATGGCAAAGGAGGCTGCTATTCATGGAGGCAATCAGCCACACATTCTATTTCTTCCTCCTATTTCTGACTTTCCTTCTTCCTCTGTTGCTCCAGGTAAACAAAGGCCAAATGTTGAGTGTTGGATGGCTGCTTGCAAGCTTTTAAAACCCCAGGAACAGGCAACGAACTAGGAAGTAGACCAGAAGCACTAAACATGTTATTAGGCAATTAAGTGGGAAGTTTCATGAAACCATGACCCTAAATCTTCACACCAAGAAACCAAATCCCATGAGGTGTTTGATTGTACATAAATAGCCTCAGCACCTCTCTCTCTCTTTTTTTTTTTGTAGTCATTGTAAATATATCTGTCACAACATTTGACAATTCAGCTTTTTACAGGTGTTACAATTGGCTGTGCAACCCTACCCTTTAGTCGATGTGATTTTTCATCACTGTAAATCGAAACCTAGAGCTCCATAAGCAGTAATGTAATTTTTTTTCCTGTCTTCAATTGAGGTGAAATTAAAGTAACCCACAATCCATCATTTTAAAGTGTATGTTTCAGTGGCATCTAGAGCATTCACAATGCTGTGCAACTACCACCTCTCAGTAGTTTCAAATTTTTTTCATCACCCCAGAATACCTCATACCCATTAAGTAATCACTCCCCATTCCCTGTTCCTCTCTCCTCTGGCAACCACTAACCTGCTTTCCATCTATGGACCTGTCTATTCTGGGTATTTCATATAAAAGGAATCATACAGTATGTGGCCTTTTGTGGCTGGCTTCTTTCACTGGGCATGGTTTCAGGGTTCATCCATGTTGTAGCATGTATCAATACTTCAGTCCTTTTTATGGCTAAATAATTCCATCTTATGGATATGCCACAATTTGTTTATCTATTCATCTGCTGAAAGGCATTTGAGTTGTTTCCACCTTTTGGCTATAATGAATGAAGAATATATATTCATGTACAATTTCTGTGTGGACATACGTTTCATTTCTCTTTGATATATACTCAAGAGTGGAATTGCTGGATTATATGGTAATTCTATGTTTTAATTTTTCGAGGAATTACCAAGCTGTTTTCCACAGTGGCTGCACCATTTTATGTTCCCATCAACAGTGTATGAGAATTCCTGTTTCTCCACATCCTCACTAACAATTATTATTTTCTGGTTTTTTGACTACTGCCATCCTAACAGGTATGATGGAAACGCTAGTGGTGTAGTGGTTAAGAGCAACGGCTGCTAACCGAAAGATTGGCACTTGAAATCCATCAGATGCTCATTGGAAACTCTATGGGGCAGTTCTATTCGGTCCTATAGGGTCACTATGAGTCCGGAATTGACTCAAGAGCAATGGATTTGGCTTTTTTGGGTTCTGAATGGGTGTGAAGTGGTATCTTATAGTTTTAATTTGCATTTCCTTAACTACTAATTATGTTAAACATGTATCTTTTCATGTGTTTGGTGGCCATTTGTATCTTCTTTAGAGAAAGCTCTAAGTCCTTTGCTCATTTGTTAATCTGGTTGTTTTTCTGTTGTTTACTTGTAAGAATTCTTTATATATTCTGAATACTAAACCCTTATCAGATATATGATTTGCAGGTATTTTCTCCAGTTCTGTAAGTTGTCTTTTTTACTTTCTTCATAATGTATTATAATGTACAAAAGTTTGAAATTTTTATGAAGTCCAATTTATGTATTTTGTCTTTGTTCATGTTTTTGGTGTCAAATCTAAGAATCCATTATCAAATGTGAAGACACAAAGATTGACCTCTATGTTTTCCTCTAATACCTTTATGGTTTTAACTTTATTGTTTTTGTTTAATTTCCATGTATTTGTGAATTTTCCAGTTTTCCTTTGGTACTTCATTCATTGTGATTAGAAAAGATACATTGATTAAAAAAGAACAAACAAACCAAATCCATCAACACTGAATCATTCCTATTCATTGGGACCCTAAGGGTTGATTTCAATCCTTTTAAAATTATTGAGAATTGTTTTATGGCCTTATGTATGGTCTGCCCTGGAGAATGTTCCATGTGCAACTGAGCAGCATGGAGCAGTTCCTCTCTCAAAGTCCTGAGAAGGAATCAACATGGCAGAGGCCCTGAATTCTGACCTCTAGCCTTCAGAATTGTGAGAAAATAGTTTTTCCAAGCTACCCACTTTGTGTCATTTTGTTATAGCAAGTCCTAGGAAACTAAGACAAGTTGTATTTAACAACTGACTTGCAAAACTCCTGAAAATTTTTAGCAATTTACCTTTGCGAGCCAGTAGAGCCAACTCTAGCATACAGGTTGTTTGTCTTATTATTGAATTGGAAGAGTTCTTTATATATTCTAGATCAGGGCTGTTCAATAGAACTTTCTGTGATAATGGAAATGTTCTGTAATTGTGGGCTGTGATATCCACTAGCCACATGTGGCTATTGAGCACTTGAAATATGGCTAGTACAACTGAGGACCCGCATTTTTAATTTAATTTTAATTCAAATTTAAATATCCAATATGGCTAGTGGCTGCCTTATTGAATAAGGCAGTTCTAGACATAAAAAGAACTAACCCTCCTCTATTTGGAATAATAATAATAATATCAAGGGTTACGTCCTTGTGCATACTTTATATTCTGTATGTTCATAATTTTTAAAAGAAAACCCTGGTGGCGTAGTGGTAAGAGCTACGGCTGCTAACCAAAAGGCCATCAGTTCAAATCCACCAGGAGCTCCTTGGAAACTCTATGGGGCAGTTCTGCTCCGTCCTATAGGGTCTCTAGGAGATAGAATCTACTCGACGGCAATGGGTTTTGGGGGAATATTTAAAAACACAGATTCTGAAATCAACTACCTGGATTCAAATCCTTTAGTATCCTTCTCTTTATAACAGGAATAACAACTATGTGTGGAATCGACTCAATGGCAAACGGGTATGCTTCACAGAAAGGCGATAAGGAGTTAATGAAATTATGTACGTAGAGAACTTATAACCGGCTATATTCTAAACCCTCAATAATTGGAGTTAGTTATTATTACTGACTTCTTAGATGAGTTATTTCCATTTTTGAGCCAGTTACTTCGCCTGTAAAATCGGGCCAATACGCTTCTCAGTTACTGTGAGGAGTAACTGAGTCCACACAAATGCTTTGCAAATCAGATAAAATGTCACCCACAGGCCAGTTATTAACAACCGAAATTATAATCTTTGGAGTAAACTGCCATAATTTTCTACGGGGAAAAAAAATCCCTTCGAATGTTGCTCCCTTCTCCCCACCGGACCCTTCCCATTCCTTTAAAGTTGGCCGGGCTGCAGGGAGACAAAGAGTGACGGCGCGATCGGCCAACCACTGAGCTCGACCAATCAGCCGCCGACCCGTTTCGGGTCCTCCCAGAGGCGTCCTCCAACCGCGTCCCGACAGCGCCCGGAACAGGACGGTTGCGAGGTGGCCGGTTCCACGCAGGCCCGGGCGCGGGGGGGAGGAGTGGACCTCCACGCGAGGACCGCAAGGCCCTTTGCGCTCGAGACCAGGAGTTCGGGCCGCAGCTGCTGGAAGCGGCCGGCCCAGCAGGACCGCGGAACTGACCTGAGCCTGGAGCCCATCCCGGCACGCGGAGCCTCCCGCGAGTCCCTGGCGTCCCCTGCGGCGCGCTCTTGGAGCCACCTTCCCGAGCGGAAGTCAGGCTGAGGCTCAGGCACTGGTGGGACCTGCTCGGAGGAATGGCGCCGCCGGGTGAGGCGTTGCGCATGGCTTGATGACGGGGTTCCGCGGCCGGCACGCCTTGGGGAGCGGGCCGTCACCCGCGGAAGGCTAGTGCCCGCCGCTCGGGAGGCGGCTAGGCGGGATCCCCTTCCCCTGCGGGGCAGGGGCATGGGCTCGGGCACTTCGGGGTCGCAGGTCTGACAGGACTGGCGACCGGCGGGAGTGTCCGCAACGCGGGGAAAGGGGCGGGGGGGGGCATGCAGCGTGAGCCTACGGGTCCCTGCGAGGCCCAGCCCGGAGCGGGGGTCGCGATCGGGCTGAAGCCGCAGTTCATCCCGGGCAGGCCTTCGCTCATTCATTTGACTGGCTTTTGGGAGCGCAGGCTCCCGAGCCTAGCGGCCTGGGACCTGGTCCCACCGCCGCCCCTTACTCAGACATCTACTTAGGTCCGCAGTTTCCTCAGTTGTGAAAGGAGCAAGAAAAATCACTCACTTTATCTGGGAGCTTAGAGGACAGCTTCTAAAGTTAGCCTCTGGTTTCAGACTTGTAGTCTGTCCCGTATTGCTTGTGTATGTGACCGGCGCAAGTTACTTAACCCGTCTGTTCCTCATCTGTAAAATGGGTTAGTCACATTATCTGCCTCAGAGTTGTTGTGAGTATTGGATGAGATAATTCCTGTGCAGAGCTTAGAACAGTTCATAGCACTAAGTAAGCACTTTATTAAATTATTTCACTGCTAGTTACTGAGTGGGCACTGTGCTGGATGGACTCTAATATAGTCTCACCACAATTTAGGAAATGTGCTATTGGTATTTCCCTTTGACAGATGAAACTGGAATCCCACAGAAGGGAAGTGACTTGTTACTTAATTATTTGAGAAGTCAAGGATAGTATAGTGGTTAAAGACAGACTTTGAATTCAAACTGCCTGCAGTTTGATTTTCAGTTGTGTAGCTTAGGGCAAGTAACTATTTCTGAGCCTCAGGTTTTTTTGTTTTTTTTTTTTTTTGTTTGTAAAATGCAGAAAATAGCTACCTCATTTGTATGTTGCGAGGATTTAATAACTCTGCATACAGAGTGTTTAGCATAGTACAGGGCATAGCTGACACGTTAAGTGCTCAGATTTAGGCCCCTCCTCTCCCAAATATATATATATTGTTATCATTAAGATGAGGTGGGACGATTAGGATAGGACACAGGTACTGTGCTAGGGGAGTTTACGGTATAGCTGAGAGTGTTTGCCGTAGTCAGTTATTCACTACCAAAACCAAACCAAACCAAACCCAGTGCCGTCAAGTTGATTCAGTAGAACTGCCCTATAGAGTTTACAAGGAGTGCCTGGCAGATTTGAACTGCCAACCCTTTGGTTAGGAGTTGCAACACTTAACCACTACTCCACTGGGGTTTCAAGTTATTCAATAGATCTTAACATATTGAGTACATGTATATACACAAGGCACTGTGGATTCAGCATTAGTAACTTGACCTAGGGACTGATTACCCAGGTAAGCAATTGTAAATCAAGAAATTGCAAATCAAGTTCTTCATTATCTACGTGAAGTTCACAAAACTGAGTTTTCTAAGTATGGAAGCCAGCCCTATGACAATGTCTGCACTTAGAAAAATCAATTTTGCAAACGTCACGTAAATAGTGAAGTACTTGATTTGCAATTTCTGCACTGGTAAGTCTGTTGGGTAATCCGTCACTGCCCTAGCAGCATTAGATAACTAAGACACAATCTGGTAAGCACCAGTAAGCCCGTGCTTACTTTGCTTATTGGGTGCTGACTTGACCTCTCTCCTTTTCTTACTTCTTTGTATCTGTGTAGCAGATCCGATAGGCATTAACTTTGAATTCTAGCCAGACTCAAACCTGTGGTCACCACCTCCACTGCTGTCGTGCTGGTTTGGACCACCATCATCTTTCTACTTGAATTATGACAATAGTCTCCTAACTGGTATCCCATTTTCTGTCCTTGCTCCTGTGTAGTCTTTTCTCAACACAGCACTGTCTCAGTATTCACCACAATGATCTTGTTAAAATGTAAGTCGAATCACTCCTCAGCTCAAAACCCTCCAATGCCTCCCATCTTGCTCCGTTGATTTTAAAGTAGGGAAAACATAAAAAAGCACTGGGTAGGAAAGAACATGGCTCCTTAGAGGAACAGAAAAGGCCAGAGAGCAACAGAAGGTGGGAAGAATGAGGGAGGAGACTGAGTGAGAGGCAGCCAAGGCCAGGATCAGGGTTCAGTCTGTCCTAGGAGCCATAGGAGTCATGACTGTACATTGAACAGGTGAATGGTGTGATGAGTCTTGTGCTTCAGATACATGGAGGCTGCTGGGAGGAGGACTGTCTTTCAGATGGTTGAAGACAGTGCTCACCCTTCCCCGAGGTTTCTCTTCAGATTAAACCTCCCCTGTTGCTTCACCGTTCCTTACATGACTTGGTTCCCATATGCCCTGGTGTGCACAATCATTGGGACTGTATATGTAGAAGTTTGGAATACTGTGGAATGTATTTAATAGTCGTTTTCCCCCAAGGTTCAAGCACTGTCTTCCTGTTGGCCCTGACAATCATAGCCAGCACCCAGGCCTTGACACCCACTCACTACCTCACCAAGCATGATGTGGAGAGACTGAAAGCCTCGTTGGACCGCCCTTTTACAGATTTGGAATCTGTGTTCTATTCCATCGTGGGACTTAGCAGCCTTGGTGCCCAGGTGCCAGATGTAAAGGTAAGGCCCCTTCTGTCTTGGTGGCCAAGGTGGTTCAGAAAGACCTTTATCCCCTGGCCGTATTCCTAAAAGGTACTTCAAAACTTTTGCCTCATTTGAGGATAGCCAAGGTTAATCAATCCAGTATAACAAGTATTTCAATGTGACAGATTCTTTTTTGTTCTTATAAGAACTTAGTGTGTGTGTATAAATCCTGGTGGCATAGTGGCTAAGAGCTATGGCTGCTAACCAAAAGGTCAGCAGTTCGAATCCACCAGGTGCCCCTTGGGAACTCTATGGGGCAGTTTTACTTTGTCCTCTAGGATCACTATGAGTCAGAATTGACTCGATGGCAATGGATTTTTTTTAGCGTGTGTAGGACTACATCAGGTATTTCAGTGGAATATAAAGGAAAGCAAGTCATGGATCCTCTAGAAACGTGTGATGTAGCTCTATGAGTGAGACTGTACACTGCCACATGTTTCTTGTTAAGTGTTGCATGTGTGTGACCAATAAGTAACAAAGGAATTCAGGTGGGGGGCACTCAACATTTGTAAAGCAGTGACAGTCACTGTACCAGGCAATCTTGGTATACTTTTTGGACCTAAAATGAGGAAGGTGCCTCATGACTAAAAGCTTTTCTGGATTTTGGAATAGCCTTAAGTGAATTTACATTTTATTAGTTACAGTAGCATGGACAGCTAGGGTAAAAAATTGTCCTCAGCCAGGTTTCTCATGTATGTCTTGTGTTTTGGTTTTCTATTGCTGCATAACAAATTACCATAATTTAGCAGTTTAAAGCAACACCAGTGTATTAACTCCTAGTTCTGTAATTTGAAAGTCTGAGCAGGCTTAGTAGGTCTCTCTGCTTAGGGTTGAAGTGAAGGTGTGGGCCAGACTGGGCTCTTATCTGGAGGCTCTAGGAAAGAATCTGCTTTGAAGCTCATTCAGGTTGTTGATAGATCCAGTTCCTTGCGGTTGTAAGTCTGAAGTCCCTATTTCCTTGCCAGCTGTTAGTGACGGGCTGTTTTTTGCTCCTCAAGGCCAAAAAAATGTAATGCCCTCCATCTTTAAACCAGCAATGGCACATGCTTCTGACACTTTAAATCTCTCTGACTTCCTGTTTTGCTGCCAGCTGGAGAAAACTGATTTTAAAAGGCTCACCTGATTAGGTCAGATCCATCAAATAATCTCCCTATTTTAAGATCCTCTGACTTGGGACTTTAAAAAATCCCTTCGCAGCAGTTTCTAGATTAACGTTTGATTGAATACCCAGTCGATCGAAATCTTATGGGGTCATCTATAGAATTCAGCCTACCATATCTTGCCTTAATATGCAAATAACCCCAAATCTTAATGACTTATAACAAAAGCTTATTTTTTGCTCATTCTGTATGGCCACCATGGGTTAGTTGGTGGCCCTGCACTAAGTTTTTTTTTTTTTTTAATTTTTATTGAGCTTTAAGTGAACATTTACAAAGCAAGTCAGTCTGTCACATATACACCTTACTCCATACTCGCACTTGCTTTCCCCCAATGAATCAGCCCTTCCAGGCTCTCCTTTCGTGACAATTTTGTCAGCTTCCAACCCTCTCTACCCTCCCATCCCCCGTCCAGACAGGAGATGCCAACACAGTCTCAAGTGTCCACCTGATACAAATAGCTCACTCTTCATCAGCATCTCTCTCCTACCCACTGTGCAGTCCCTCCCATGTCTGATGAGTTGTCTTCAGGAATGGTTCCTGTCCTGGGCCAACAGAAGGTTTGGGGACCATGACCGCCAGGATTCCTCTAGTCTCAGTCAGACCATTAAGTATGGTCTTTTTATGAGAATTTGGGGTCTGCATCCCACTGTTCTCCTGCTCCCTCAGGGGTTCTCTGTTGTGCTCCCTGTCAGGGCAGTCATCAGTTGTGGCCGGGCACCAACTAGTTCTTCTGGTCTCAGGATGATGTAAGTCTCTGGTTCATGTGGCCCTTTCTGTCTCTTGGGCTCATAGTTATCGTGTGACCTTGGTGTTCTTCATTCTCCTTTGCTCCAGGTGGGTTGAGACCAATTGACCTGCACTAAGTTTATTCAGTCCAGGATTTAGTCTGATGAAATACTCTCTGTCTCCTATGGTAGAGGGGAAATGAGAGTTCTCAAAACTGCTTAGAAGAGGCACATATCACTTCTTTTTATCATTCTCACTGTGTTGCCTAAAGCAAGTCATCTGGCCAGGAAAGTATGATTCTCCCACAGAGGGACAGCACATTTTCTTGAATGGTAACTTGTCCAACTAGCCTCCTGAGTCCCTTTGCCTCACCCTTTCCCAAAGTTTCTCTTTAGATTAAACCTCCACCATTCCCTTACTCTTCCTCGTGTGACTTGGTTCCCAGACCCGCCCCAGTGC
Source organism: Loxodonta africana (assembly GCF_030014295.1). Taxonomy (NCBI): domain Eukaryota; kingdom Metazoa; phylum Chordata; class Mammalia; order Proboscidea; family Elephantidae; genus Loxodonta; species Loxodonta africana. Next base: position 36,345,314 of record NC_087365.1, read on the forward strand.
CGCTCCAGTGATCCTCCCTGGCTCTAGACTCCTGTCTCCTGCCGTTTGCTTCCTTCAAGACTAACAGTTCCTTTTCCGAGAAGAGTGGTGAGCATCCTGACCCACTGGATTGACACTTTAGCCACTTTAGTGTGAGCTTCTCATTCATTCAGCAGCAGTTTACTGAGCACGTGTGTTGGGCCCTGGGAATACAGTGGCAAACCAGTCATAATCACTGCCCTCAGCTTATGGTCCAGTGGAAGTTAAAATACTAGCAACTCTTGTTTTAATCTTTCATTATTATTATTTCATTATTAAAGTTTTTAAACTAGTAATGAGCACCCATCTAACCATTGGCCGTCTTGAAAAATTATCAGCATTTTACCATTTTTATTACATGTACTCCCTCTCTTTTTTGTTTTTTGCTGGAGTATGTCAAAAGCAAATACCAGACATATCAATTTACTTGTATCTCTAATATGAACTTTTTAACATAATGACAATCCTTTTGTTACATCTAGCAAGGTTAATAATTCTTTAATGTCTCTCATGCCCAGTCTGGAAACCCTGGTGGCATAGTAGTTAAGTGCTACGGCTGCTAACCAAAGGGTCTGCAGTTCGAATCCGCCAGGCGCTCCTTGGAAACTCTATGGGGCAGTTCTACTCTGTCCTATAGAGTCGCTACGAGTTGGAACCGACTCAACAGCACTGGGTTTGGTTTTTGGTTTATGCCCAGTCTGTCTGCACTAATCTCCAGTTATCTCAAAAATGGTTTTTACAGTTAATTAATTTGAATCAGGATTTAAACACATTTCCACACATTTCATTTTGTTGATGTCTCTTATGCTTCTTTTTATCTATAACAGTTCACATTCCCTTCCCCCCACTCCCTGCCATTTTTTATGCTAAATGAGCCAGGTCACTTATGGAGAATTTTCCACATTCTGCCTTTGGTTGATTGTGATGTTTTTGTACATATTCCCCTACCCTTTATATTCCTGTAAACTAATAGTTAGCTCTCGATAAACCAAAAAAAAAAAAAAAAAAAACCCCGTTGTTGTCGAGTCGATTTCAACTCATAGTGACTCTGTAGGACAGAGAACTGCCCCATAGAGTTTCCAAGGAGGGCCTGGTGGATTTGAGCTGCTGACCCTTCGTTTAGCAGCCGTAGCACTTAATCACTATGCCACCAGGGTTTCCTTAGCTCAAATATTGTTAACTTTTTTTTTTATTGTTATACAGTCTGACAATCTTTACCTTTTAATTGGGGAGTTTAATCCAATTATACTTAATGTGATTATACTGTTGGATTTAAGTCTACAGAGTCTCTGAGTGCACAAACTGTTAAGCACTTAACTACTAGCCAAAAGGTTGACGTTTTGAACTCGCCCAGAGGTGCTGCCTTGGTAGACAGGCCTGGCAGTCTGCTTCTGAAAGGTCACAGTCTTGAAAACCCTATGGAGCAGTTCTGCTCTGCACACAGGGGTCCCCATGAGTTGGAATTGACTCGATGGCAACTTACAACAACAAAATACTGTTAAGTTTAAGTTTTTTGTTTGTTTTCTATTTATTTATTTATTTTTCCCTCTCCTTTGCTGTCTTCCTTTGGGTTAATTGAGTATTTTTTAATATTCTATTTTGTCTCTTCTACTGGCTTTTTGGAGTCTCTGGGTGGTGCAGACAGTTAGTGCACTCAGCTGTTAACCAAAAAATTGGAGGTTTGAGTCCACCCAGAGGCGCCTCCAAAGAAAGGCCTGGCTTTCTACTTCTGAAAAGCCAGGCATTGAAAACCCTATGGTGCACAATTCTACCCTGGTACATATAGTGTCACCGTGAGTTAGCACTGACTTAAACAACAACTAAACCCAAAAACCTAGGACTAGAAAATTGTCTTTTTAGCTTTGTGTATTTATTAGTGGTTGCTCTAGAGATTGTGATATGCATCCTTAACTTATCACAGTATACTTTGAATTAATTTTATGCCATCTCACAAATAATGAAAGAGCCTTATATAATATTCTTAAATATAATAATAATTTCTCTTCCCCCCCCACCTGCCACATGCATTTGCCTCTTTTGTTGTTGTCGGGTGCCGTTAAGTTGATTCCAACTCACAGTGACCTCATGTAACAGAGTAGAACTGTCCCATTAGGTTTTCTTGGCTATAAACTTTATGGAAGCTGATTGCCACGTCTTTGTCCTGCGGAGCTGCTGGGCGGGCTTGAACAGCCGATCTTTAAGTTAGCAACCAAGCGCTTATCTTTTCTGCCACCAGGGCTCCTTTTCCCTATTCTAGATATTTAATATAAGTGGGATCATACAATGTTAACCCTAGTTTTTAATTCTGGCTCCATTTCTCTTTAAAATAGGAGTTAGAATGTCTACCTTACTGTGTCATTGTAAAGATAAAGTGAAATCATGTTATGTTTAGCCAGTGACTGACCCACAAAATGCCCTTCAAACGGTAACTAGTATTATCATTATTAGTATGGGAAAAATTTGGGTTTTATTTATAATTATTCAGGTGAGTTTAGACAGTACCTGGCGCAGATACTGCATTTGTGGTGCCCTTTGAGGTAGTGCCATGTCCCTCTCCCCTGGACTCCCTGGTGTCTGTAGAGGCCCTGGCGGAGACAGAACAAATTGGGAGACATAGAGTGGAACAGTCTGTCTAGTAGAGGTTTTATATTGTAAGGAGTAGGAGATAAAATTGGAATATTAGATTAATGTTGAATTTTGGCAGGATTCGAAAGGATGAGAGGTTTCTACTGGTGATTTTCAGACTTTCGTGGAGTCATAGGATTCGGTCAGGGTGGGACAGAAGTATATTCATTTCCTAGGGCTGCTGTGACAACCATAAACTGGGTGATTGAAAACAATGGAAATTTCTCTCATGGCTCTGGAGGCTAGAATTCCAAAATCAAGATGTTGGCAGGGCCATGCTCTTTCTGAAAGCTCTAGGGAAGGATCCTTCCCTGCCTCTTTGTAGCTTCTTGTGGCTCGTGACAATCCTTGGTGTTCTTGGCTTAAAGCTGCATCCTTCCAGTCTGCCTGTCTTCACTTAGCCTTCTTCCTTCTGAGAGTGTCTCTGTGTGTCCTCACCTCTTCTTGTAAGGGTACTGGTCATTGGATTTAGGACCCCTCTAATCCCATGTGAGTTCGTCTTAACTAGTTTTATCTGTAAAGACACTATTTCCAAATAAGGTCATATTCTTAGGTTCTAGGTGGACATAATTTTGCGGGGGCGGCGGGGGGAGCCCTTTTCAACCCCTATAGGGGTCATAAAGGACTGAGACACTCTCACTTCAACCAGAGCAGTACCTTTTTATCTGTATCATAGTTTGGACTTCCACATGGGCTTTGGGTTGTACACATACATCTAAAGGTGTTTTCTGCTGAGTTTGAGGGGACACTGGTCAGAGTTGAAGACGTAGATTGAAGAGCCATGCAGAAAGCAGTGTGGTTTGGGGTAACTGTATGATTTAGCCAGCTCTGGCTCTATGTTTATAATACAGGCTCTAAATCAGACTAGCTTCACGGTTTTTTTTTCCAATAATATTTTGTTGTGTTTTCAGTGAAGGTTTGCACGGTAGCTTAGGTTTCCATTCAACAGTTTTTATACAAATTGTTCAGTGCCATTGATTATGTTTTTCACAGTGTGTGAACATTCTCATTATTTCTGCTCTGGTTGTGTCATTTCCATTAATCCATTGCTCTAGTTTTCCTTCCCTTCTTACATTGTTATAATCTATGTTTTAAAGTAATTGGTAATTATTTGGTCTTATATAGGTGATTTTTTAAAAGAGCATAGTAGTTAGGTGATATTCATTATTTTTTGAGCCAGTTTGTTATTTAGCCACAAGATGACCTCAGCTCAAGGTTTGAAGAGTGTCTCGGGGCAATAGTCTCGGGGACTCCTCCAATCTCAACTAGTCCAGTTAGTCTGGTTTTTTTTTTTTAGGAATTTGAGGCTCTGTTCCACATTTTTCTCCCATTCTGTCAGGGTCCATCTTTTGTGGCCCTGATTAGAATGGTTGGTAGCAGTAGCTGGGCACCATCTAGCTCTGGTCTCAGGGTCGATGAGGCCATGGTTTGTGTAGACTGTTTGTCCTATAGACTAGTTTCTTTTTTGAGTTTTTGTTTTCCTTCATTCTCTTTTGCTTCAGATGAATAGAAACCAATAGTTGTATGTTAGATGGGCACTCCCAAGCTTTTAAGACCCTAGACACTACTCACCTAACTAGGATGTAGAACATAACTTTATGAACTATGTTATGCCCATCGACCAAGATGTCCCACAAGGCTATGATCCTAATCCTTCAAACCCAGAAATCCAGTCCAGCGAGGTGTTTGGTTATATCTATGAAGTATCTATGACTGCTCCTTACGTGCTTTATTATATATATAAACGTATACGCATACAGTCACATAGATGTATACACCTATATATACTGTCTTAGGCTGGGTTCTCTAGAGAAGCAAAACTAGCAAAGCATGTAAATATATATACAGAGAGGGCCGGGGCCAAGACGGCTGACTAGGTAGAAGTTACCGCAGATCCCGCTTGCAACATAGACTCAGAAAAACAAGTGAATCAATCACATACATGACAATCTACGAACCCTGACCATTAAAAACAGAACTAAGGAATTGACCTGAGTGACGGGAGCAAAAAGCCGCGTGGTGAAGCAGCAACCACTTCTGGAAATGGCATCCCCTGCCACACAGCCTTGAGCCCTTACGGTTCCCTGGTGCCAGAGTGGTTGGGCTGATCGTGTCTTACTGAGACGGGGCAAGCATGGGACACAGCCCTATCCCCTAATCCCCTGGAGTAACCTCGGCAGAGACTCAGCCAGCGCAAGCAGGCTGCACACTGACGCAGCTGACAGGAGAATGAGAACCTACAGGGAAGCAGTGACTGTTTTCGGAGCCTGGAGCCAGCATCCCAGTCAGAAAACCTTGGCGCTGGGCTTTGGTCTAAGTGCAGAGGAGCAGATCTTGTCTGAGACAGTGCAAGCACAGGACGCAGCCCTAACCCCCTGGAGTAACTTTGGCCAGAAACCCAGCCGGTGCACACAGGCTGCATACCGACGTGGCTGACAGGAGGAGAAATCATGGGAAAGCAATGACTGGTTTTGGAGCCTGGAGCACAGCGTCCCAGCCAGAAAACCTTGGTGCTGGGCTTTGGACTAGGAGTGGAGGAGCTGATCACGGCTTCCTGAAAAGCAAGCCCAGGGATGGGACGCAGGCCTGACCCTCGGGAGCAGTCTCAACCCAGCCAGCACACACAGGCTACACACCCCTCTGGAATCTCAGATAAAACAGTCTTCACCAGACAAGATAAATAACTTTGTCTGTATTGCTATGCTACTCTCTCCTATCTATCTGATCCCTCCCCTCCCTGCCCCAGGTGGCTTCATTAACATTGGAATTTCCTGGGCCAGGGAGCGAAGTGCTCTGTGGGTTTTTTTTTTTTTCCTAACCCATTCTCCTGGCCTGAGAGAAGCAGCAATTAACAATCCAGGAGAGAAAAATCCTTCCCTAAACTGGAATAATAATACACAACCAGCTCCAGCCAAGCAAAACAGATCCACAGTCTCTGGCTTTCATCCCTACAGGGAACCAGGTGGCTATCATAATGCAAAGGAAATTCTGATAGAGATCTGATTGTAATTGTTTTAGCGAAGCACTGGAAAGACAGTTTTGGAGGTCTGATACCTCTCTACCTATTAAACAGAGCCCTCACTGATCCAGAGCAGAGAGCTGAGGGCTAAACCTCCACCCACACCACCTAGTAACTTACTAAAGGGGTCTGAGGATAGTGATGCCTACCAGTATTTAGAGGTACAAGCATTGGGTGCCTAAGGTACAGCAGCAGAGCCCACCCACCAAAGTGCTGTGGGAATAGAGACACTCCTACCTCACTGGCATGTGGGGGAAGGCTGTTAGCATCCTGCCCTCCTCGGAGTGTGACCCCCTGCCGATACTAGAATCTGGTGCATACAACCATCACCACTACTCCTCTAAGTTAATAGGTTACAGCCTACACCACACACTAGGTGACCCACAATCAGCACACCTAAGCTGATTCTAGTCAAGAATAGTGAATGGACTCATAGGCTCATATATCTGGTAACAGCTCAAACCAGCTGGTAATAGGACATAAGTGATTCAAAGGCTACAGTAATCAAGATAGCACAATCTAGTAGCCCATCTGGGTTTATTGAAACAAAACAAAACAAGAAGATAAGACTCAGTGAGCAAATATAAATCATTACAATATCTTATACATGGCTCAGAGACAGCAGTCGGTATCAAATCACATAAAGAAGCAGACCATGATTGCTTCTACAACTCCCCAAATTAAAGAATCAAAATCTTTGCCAAATGAAGATACAATCCTGGAATTGCCAGATGTACACTATAAAAAACTAGCATAGAGAATGCTTCAAGACATCAGGGATGACCTCAGAAATTGAAATAAGGCAATCTACAGACAAAGCCAAGGAACACACTGATAAAAGCAGTTGAAGAAATCAAAAAGATTATTTAAGAACATAGTGGAAAAATTGATAAGCTGTAAGAATCCATAGACAGCATTCAGAAATCCAAAAGACTTAACAATAAAAATACAGAATTAGACAACTTGATAGGAAGTCAGAGGAGCAGAATTGAGGAATTGGAATGCAGAGTGAGGGAGTTAGAGGATAAGGCAATTGACACCAATATAGTTGAAGAAAAATCACATAAAAGAATTTTAAAAAATGAAGCAACCCAAAGAATCATGTGGGACTCTATTGAGAAGAATAACTTGCGTGTGATCAGAGTCCCAGAACAGGGAGGGATAACAGAAAATAGAGAGAGAATAGTTGAAGATCTGTTGGCAGAAAACTTCCCTGGCATCGTGAAACATGAAAGGATATCTATCCCAGATGCTCATCGAACCCCACAAAAGATAGACCCCAAAAGAAAATCACCAAGGCATATTATCATCAAACTTGCCAAAACCAAAGATAAAGAGAAAATTTTAAAAGCAGCCAGGGATAAAAGAAAAGTCACCTACAAAGGAGAATCAATAAGAATAAGTTCAGACTACTCAGCAGAAACCATGCAGTCAGGAGGGCAATGGGATGACATATATAGAGCACTGAAGGAGAAAAACTGCCAGCCAAGAATCATATATCCAGCAAAACTCTCGAATATGAAGGTGAAATTAAGACATTTACAGATAAACACAAGCTTAGAGAATTTGCACAAACCAAACCAAAGCTACAAGAATTACTAAAGGAAATTGTTTGGTCAGAAAATCAGTAATATCAGACACCAACATAACACAAGGTCACAGAACAGAACATCCTGATATTAAATAGGGAAATCACAAAAACAATATAAGATTAAAAAAGAAAAAAATGCTCAAAACAGGGAATCATTGAAGTCATTATGTAAAAGATTACAATAATCAAAAAAGAGGGACTAAATACAGGAGGCATAGATCTTCCATATGGAGAGGAAAACAAGGCGATATAGAACAATACAAGATAGGTTTTTACTTAGAAAAATAGGGGTAAATATTAAGGTAGCCACAAAGAGGTTTAACAATTCCATACTTCAAAATAGGAACCAAGATAAACATAATGACTCAGCAAACATAAATTCAACTACTATGAAAATGAGGAACACACAATTTACAAAGAAAAACTTCTCAGCACAAAAAAGTAAATGGAAAAATGAAATTGTCAACAACACACAAAAAAAGGCATCAAAACGACAGCACTAAACACATACTTCTCTATAATTACACTGAATGTAAATGGACTTAATGCACCAATAAAGAGACAGAGAGTCTCAGACTGGATTAAAAAACACGATCCATCTATATGCTGCCTACAAGAGACACACCTTAGACTTAGAGATACAAATAAACTAAAACTCAAAGGATGGAAAAAAATATATCAAGCAAACAATAATCAGAAATGAGCAGGAGTGGCAATATTAATTTCTGACAAAATAGACTTTAAAGTTAAATCCACCACAAAGGATAAGGAAGGACACTACCTAATGATTAAAGGGACAATTGACCAGGAAGATATAACCATATTAAATATTTATGCACCCAATGACAGGGCTGCAAGATGCATAAAACAAACTTTAACAGAACTGAAAAGTGAGATAGACACCTCCACAGTTATAGTAGGAGACTTTCTTGGAGAAAGATAGGACTTTCAGTAAGAAGCTCAATAGAGACACAGAAGATCTAATTGCTACCGTCAACCAACTTGACCTCATAGACTTATACAGAACACTCCACCCAACAGCTGCAAAGTATACTTTTTTTTCTAGTGCACATGAAACATTCTCTAGAATAGATCACGTATTAGGTCCTAAAACAAACCTTTGCAGAATCCAAAATATCAAAATATTACAAAGCATCTTCTCAGACCATAAGGCCATAAAAGTAGAAATCAATAATAGAAAAATCAGGGAAAAGAAATCAAATACTTGGAAACTGAACAATACCCTGCTGAAAAAAGACTGGGTTATAGAAGACATTAAGGAGGGAATAAAGAAATTCATAGAATGCAACAAGAATGAAAACACTTTCTATCAAAACCTCTGGGACACAGCGAAAGCAGTGCTCAGAGGTCAATTTATATCGATAAATGCACATGTACATAAGGAAGAAAGAGCCAAAATCAGAGAACTGTCCCTACAACTTGAACAAACAGAAAGCGAGCAACAAAAGAATCCGTCAGGCAACAGAAGAAAACTAATAAAAATTAGAGCAGAATTAAATGAATCAGAGAACAAAAAAAAATTGAAAGAATTAACAAAGGCAAAAGTTGGTTCTTTGAAAAATTAACAGAAATGATAAACCATTGGCCAAAATGACTAAAGAAATACAGGAAACAAATAACCCGAATAAGAAACGAGATGGGCCATATCACAACAGACCCAACTGAAATTAAAAGAATCATATCAGATTACTACAAAAAATTGTACTCTAACAAATTTGCAAACCTAGAAGAAATGGATAAATTCCTAGAAACACACTACCTACCTAAACTAACACAATCAGAAGTAGAACAAATAAATAGACCCAAAACAAAAAGAGATTGGAAAGGTAATCAAAAAACTCCCAACAAAAAAAAGCCCTGGCCTGGACAGCTTCACTGCAGAGTTCTACCAAACTTTCAGAGAAGAGTTAACACCACTACTACTAAAGGTATTTCAAAGCATAGAAAAGGATGGAATACTACCTAAATCATTCTATGAAGCCACCATATCCCTGATACCAAAACCAGGTAAAGACACCATAGAAAAAGAAAATTACAGACCTGTATCCCTCACGAACATAGATGCAAGAATCCGCAACAAAATTCTAGCCAGTAGAATTCAACAACATATCAAAAAAATAATTCACCACGACCAAGTGGGATTTATACCAGGTATGCAAGGTTGGTTCAATATTAGAAAAACAATTAATGTAGTCCACCATATAAATAAAACAAAAGAGAAAAACCACATGATCTTATCAATTGATGCAGAAAAGGTATTTGACAAAGTTCAACACTGATTCATGATAAAAACTCAGCAAAATAGGAATTGAAGGAAAATTCCTCAACATAATAAAGGGCATGTATACAATCGAGAGAGCCTGAAAGCATTTCCCTTGAGGATGGGAACCAGACAAGGATGCCCTTTATCACCGCTCTTATTCAACATTGTGCTGGAAGTCCTAGCCAGAGCAATTAGGCTAGACAAAGAAATAAAGGGCATCTGGATTGGCAAGGAAGAAGTAAAATTATCTGTATTTGCAGATGACATGATCTTATGCATAGAAAACCCTAAGGAATCCTCCAGAAAACTACTGAAACTAATAGAAGAGTTCAGCAGAGTTTCAGGTTACAAGATAAACATACAAAAATCAGTTGGATTCCTCTACATCAATGAAAAAGAAGATTGAAGAAGAAATCACCAAATCAATACCATTCACGGTAGCCCCCAAGAAAATAAAATACTTAGGAATAAATCTTACCAAAGATGTAAAAGACCTATACAAAGAAAACTACACAGGACCTACGTAAGTGGAAAAACATACCTTGCTCATGCATAGGAACACTTAACATTATAAAACTGTCTATCCTACCAAAAGCCACCTATATATACAATGCACCTCCGATCCAAATTCCAACTACATTTTTTAATGTGTTGGAGAAACAAATCACCAACTTCATATGGAAGGGAAAGAAGCCCCGGATAAGTAAAGCATTACTGAAAAGGAAGAACAAAGTGGGAGGCCTCACTCTACCTGACTTTAGAACGTATTATACAGCCAGAGTAGTCACAACAGCCTGGTACTGGTACAACAACAGATACATAGACCAATGGAACAGAATTGAGAACTCAGATATAAATCCATCCACATACGAGCAGCTGATATTTGACAAAAGCCCAGTGTCAGTTAACTGGGGAAAACATAATATTTTAAACAAATGGTGCTGGCATAACTGGATATCCATTTGCAAAAAAATGAAACAGGACCCATACCTCACACCATGCACAAAAACTAACTCCAAATAGATCAAATATTTAAACATAAAGTCTAAGATGATAAAGATCATGGAAGACAAAATATGGACAATGTTAGGAGCGCTAATACAAGGCATAAACAGAATACAAAACATTACTAAAAATGACGAAGAGAGACCAGATAACTGGGAGCTCCTAAAAATCAAACACCTATGCTCATGTAAAGACTTCACCAAAAGAGTAAAAAGACCACGTACAGACTGGGAAAAAATTTTCAGCTGTGACATCTCCGACCAGTGCCTGATCTCCAAAATCTACATGATTCTGCTAAAACTCAACCATAAAAAGACAAACAACCCTGTTAAAAATTGGGCAAAGGATATGAACAGACACTTCACTAAAGAAGACATTCAGGCGGCTAACAGATACATGAGGAAATGCTCTTGATCATTAGCCATTAAAGAAATGCAAATTAAAACTACGGTGAGATTCCATCTCACTCCAACAAGGCTGGCATTAGTCCAAAAAACACAGAATAATAAATGTTGGAGAGGTTGTGGAGAGATTGGAACACTTACACACTGCTGGTGGGAATGTTAAATGGTACGATCACTTTGGAAATCGATTTGGCGTTTCCTTAAAAAGCTAGAAATAGAATTGCCATACGACCCAGCAATCCCACTCCTCGGAATATATCCTGTAGAAATAAGAGCCTTTACGTTAACAGATATATGCACACCCATGTTTATTGCAGCACTGTTTACAATAGCAAAAAGCTGGAAGCAACCAAGGTGCCCATCAACAGATGAATGGGTAAATAAATTATTGTGTATTCACACAATGGAATACTACGCATCAATGAAGAACAGTGATGAATCTGTGAAACATTTCATAATATGGAGGAACCTGGAAGGCACTATGCTAAGTGAAATATTAGTCAGTTGCAAAAGGACAAATATTGTATAAGACCACTATTATAAGATCTTGAGAAATAGTTTAATCTGAGAAGAACACATTCTTTTGTGGTTATGAGAGGAGGGAGGGAGGGTTATTTACTGATTAGGTACTAGATAAGACCTACTTTAGGTGAAGGGAAGGGCAATGCTCAATACAGGGGAGGTCAACACAACTGGACTAAACCAAAAGCAAAGAAGTTTCCTGAATAAACTGAATGTTTGAAGGTCAGCAGAGCAGGGGCAGGGGTTTGGGGACTATGGCTTCAGGGGACATGTAAGTCAGTCAGCAAAATAAAATCTACTAAGAAAACATTATGCATCTCACTTTGAAGAGTGGCATCTGGGGTCTTAAATGCTAGCAGGTGGCCATGTAAGATGCATCAGTGAGTCTCAACCCACCTGGATCAAAGGAGAATGAAGAACACCAAGCTCACAAGGTAATCATGAGCCCAAGAGACAGAAAGGGCCACATGAACTAGAGACCTACATCATCCTGAGTCCAGAAGAACTAGATGGTGCCTGGCCACAACCGATGACTGCCCTGACAGGGAACACAACAGAGAACCCCTGAGGGAGCAGGAGAACAGTGGGATGGAGACCCCAAATTCTCATAAAAAGACCAGACTTAATGGTCTGATGGAGACTAGAAGGACCCCGGCAGTCAGGGTCCCCAAACCTTCTCTTGGCCCAGGACAGGAACTATTCCCGAAGCCAACTCTTTAGACATGGATTGGACTGGACAATGGGTTGGAGAGAGATGCTGATGAGGAGTGAGCTACTTGCACCATGTGGACGCTTGAAACTATGTTGGTATCTCCTGTCTGGAGGGGAGATGGGAGGGTAGAGGGGGTTAGAAACTGGCAAAATGGTCATGAAAGGAGAGACTGGAAGGAGGGAGTGGGCTGACTCATTAGGGGGAGAATAAATGGGATTATGTATAAGGTTTATAAGTTTGTATATGAGAAACTGACTTGATTTGTAAACTTTCACTTAAAGCACAATAAAAATTATTTTTTAAAAATTTGTATATATATATATACAGAGAGAGATGCGTATCAAGGAAATGGCTCACGTGGTTGTAGAGGCTGGAACGTCCGAAGTCCATGCATCAGGATAGAGGTTTTTCCTGTTTCATGTAGCTGCAGGGTCTGGGGAACCCAAGATCAGCAGGTCGGAGAGCAGGGCTCTCGCTCACAAGCTGTGATGATCAATGAATCCCAAGATTGGCAGGCAAGACTGCAGGTAAGCTGGTAGCTCAGGTCCCAAGAACCGGAGGTCAGATGAACAAGAACCAGCTGCAGGATCCAGAATGTGCAGAAGCCTCTGAGCCTTTCCAGAATGTCTGCTTGTATTGGTATATTGGCCGCATGCCCAAGGAAACTCCCTTTCAACTGGCGGGTTACTCAGAACAGATCCTATCATGAGGGTGATCACTTATCAAATCTCAACAGGGAAGTGATCACATTATACAACTGCCAAAACACTGAGAATCATGGCCCAGCCAAATTGACACACAATCTTAACCATCACATATATAAATATATACATATCAGGGGCCCTGATGGCACAGTGGTTAAGCTTGGCTGTGAACCTACAGGTTGGAAGTTTGAACCTGCCAGCTGCTCTGTGGAAGAAAGATGTGGCAGTCTGCTTCCATAAAGATTTACAGCCTTGGAAACCCTATGGGGCAGTTCTATTCACTCTGTCCTATAGGTTCACTATGAGTTGGAATAGACTTGGCACCAATGGTTTTTATACACATACACCTACCTACATACATATGGAGCCCTGGTGGTGCCGTGGTTAAGAGCTCGACTGCTAACCGAAAGGTTGGCAGTTCAAACCCACCAGCTGCTCCTTGGAAATCCTATGGGGTAGGGTAGTTCTACTCTGTCCTGTAAGGTCCCTAGTGAGTCAGAATTGACTTGATGAAAACAGGTATATACATACATATATGCCACATATATAATTTTTGGTTGCTATTGTTTTAAAATTATGTATGCCATAACGATTACTAACAGGTCCTTTTTTCTTGTGTACTTTTTAGTGATGTCATTTACCTTCATCAGGCTGGGCGCACTTCACCCTCATTTGGGGTTACCTTTCCTATTACCAAAAATAACAAGTGCCAACTATCTAGACAGTGAAACTCCCTGTCCACTTCAAGATCTTGACTTCCTGACTTCACAACTTAAATTTCAAGATTGTTTTCTCATCTGTGAAATGGAGATAATAATAGTACCAGCTCATAGGTGATGTATGTGAGGTGGTTAGCTTGGTGATGGCATGTGCTAAGTATGTAATAAGTATCAGCTCTTGGTAGTAATAGTATATAGTAACCTGTTGCCGTCAAGTCAGTTCTGACTCATAGCAACCCTATAGGACAGGGTAGAACTGCCCCATAGAATTTCCAAGGAGCACCTGGTAGATTCGAGCTGCCGACCTTTTGGTTAGGAGCCATAGCTCTTAACCACTAGCCACCAGGGTTTCCAATAGTATATAGTAGTAGTGGTAATGTACATTGATTAACATTTTAATGTTTTGCAAACTGTCTTCCCCATTTTCTAGCATAAAGCAGACATACACAGGGTATTCAACAAGTGTTTGTTGAATGAATGAATAGTAAACTTTAGCTTAATAGAAATGGAAACTTTCTAAATATTCTCCTAATTAGAAGATAAATGGGTCAGTCATATACTTCTAATCACTTATGAGATATACTGTGGTGATAGATGGTGTGCACATCGTAAGTAATGGAAGGAAGGTAGGTATATAAATGTTCTAGATCTGTTGAATTTCCTTCTTACATATGTTACACTAAATAAATCCATCGAGAGGCTGTCTCCATTATGGTCACTTCCATGTGGTGGTGTGTGCTTTGCTCAACTGCCTTTGCTTTCTGCTGAGTAGAGAGAAAGCCCTCAGCTCTGCCGTATTCACAGATGCATCCTTTCGAGAACCAAACCCACTGCTGTCGAGTCGATTCTGATTCGTAGCGACCCTACAGGACAGAGTAGAACTGCCCTGTAGAGTTTCCAAGGAGCGCCTGGTAGATTCGAACTGCCGACCTTTTGGTTCGCAGCCGTAGCACTACGCCACCAGGGTTTCCATCCTTTGGAGAGATTTTGGTTATTTTGTTGCAATAGGTTTTAACACCAAAAAGTGGGAGAAATGAGGCTTAATGAGAATATGAGGATAGAAAGCAGCTCTGGAAATAATGGAGTGTGGAATGGGAGTTTATTTTAGGTGTTATGAAAAGTGAACATCTTTCATTTTAATTGTTAGGTACTATAGATCGACCGACTCGACAGCACTGGGTTGCCATCAGGTGAATTTCCACTCACGACAACCGTAGGTGTTGTAAAGTAAAACAGCACTCTGTGAAGTTTTTAAGGCTGTGACCCTGTGGAAGCAGAACACCAGACCCTCCTTCTGAGGTGCACCTGGATGAGTTTGAACCACCAACCTTTTGGTTAGTCTAGCGCTTAACCATTTGTGCCACCCAGGAACTCCTGGTTAGGTACTCTGTACGTATGTGAAACCTAACAAGCGTATCAGAATGGTGATTTCATAGATACTACAGGTTAGCTTTTTATAAGGAGCCTTGGTGGTGCAGTGGTTAAGAGTTATGGCTGCTAACCAAAAGGCGGGCAGTTTAAATCCACCAGCTGTTCCTTAGAAACTCTGTGGGGCAGTTCTACTCTGTCCTATAGGGTCACTATGAGTTGGAATACACTTGATGGCAATGGGTTAGGTATTTTTACAAGAGTAAGAACGATAGGGTTATAAGCAACTGAACTTTACCAATGTATTTCTTTTAATGAAAATAAAAGTAAATGGGTTATATAATATGACAAAAATTGTGATGTAAACATTCAAATGATGGAAATCAGGAAACGGTCTGTAAATTGGGCATAATAATAATACCTACCTTGTAGAGTTGTTGTGAGGATTAAATGAGATAGTAAGTATAAAGTGCTTAGAACAGTGTCTGGCACATGAGGAATGCATATGAAAGTAAGCAGTTGGACTTTACCAATGTATTTGTTTATTTATTTCCATTTAAATAAGTACTTAGTGCCCACTGAGGGCCAGGCACTGTGCTAGTTCCTGCCGATAGCGGTGAATCAGACTTCACACAGTAATCATTCATTAAGCATCTGCTGTGTCTGTGTGCCAGACATTGTGATAGTGCAGAGAAGACAGAAAAGCTCCTTATTGGATGCAGGATAAGTAAGGTGATAACACAGAGTGCTAAGTACGAAGGCGTGTATAGTTTGTGGAAGGTACCGTGGACATCCAGCAGAGGAAGCAGCTTACCCTGCCTGGAGAGTAGTCTAAGTACTACAGCCTTGCACAGGGGAGCTCCCATCTGTGCTGACTGTTGCACAGTTCGTTTAATCAATCAGCAACTATTTAATGAGTTTCTGCTTTGTACTAGGCATCATACTAGGTGCTGAGAATTCAGTGTTGAACAAGAAAAGAGGGCTGCTACTTTCTCAAAATGTATAGTCTTAATAATGAAGGTAGGCATTGGTCATATAATCAAATATACACATGAATATTTTTAACAATGGTAAGTTTTGTGAAGGTGAGATACATGGTGGTATAAATAGGGCACTTTTATAGGTATAAAATAGGGGACCTTAATTTGGTCGGGGAAAGCTTTCCCGAGGAGATCCCTGAACCTAAGTCTTACTCTGTGTCCCACTAAAATATAGCTTCTTGAGGGCAGAAACTTTGTGCACTTTATTTTTTGTGTATTCCCAGTGCCTAGAACAGCAGCTGACATGTAGTAGGTTCTTAGTAACTTTATTAAATGAAGGAAGTTATGATTGAGCTGAATTCTAAAGAAAAAGTAGGAGTTAACTTGGGGGAGAAAGGGAGACAGGCAAGGAAGGGACTTCAGGAAGAGGGAATAGCATGTGCAAAGGACCTGGTGCAGGAAGGGATCAGGTTACATTTGAGAGACTGGAAGGAGCTGTGTGTCTGGAGTAGAGTCTAAGTGAGAAAGGAGTAAGGTTGGAGAGGAAGACTGGGGCCAAGCTCAGGCCTTGGTGATAACAGAAAAGATTTTGATCTTTCTGTAAACAGCAATCGATTTTAAGCACCAAGTATCATGGTCTGATTTACGTTTTGGAAAGCTTTCTCTCCTGCTTTGTGGAGGACAGGCTTTAATAGGGAGATACAGGGCAAGATTGAAAGCAGGAGGGATGCAGAAGATAACACCTGGACTTCAGACTTCTGCTTTACAAATGAATGATTGGGCCATTCTGTGGAAAAGGACTACGTTTGTGAAGGCGAGGATCACGAATTTGATCTTTACACGTTAACCTTGAAGTGCCTTTGAGTCACACAAGTGGCTATTGGAGAGGTCTCCTCTGAAGGTACAAATCTGAGAGTCATTTGCATAGAGGTTGTGGACGAAGCCATGACATGAATGAGATTGCCGAGAGAGAGAGAGAGAG
This sequence comes from Loxodonta africana, assembly GCF_030014295.1. NCBI lineage: Eukaryota > Metazoa > Chordata > Mammalia > Proboscidea > Elephantidae > Loxodonta > Loxodonta africana. Next base: position 36,362,247 of record NC_087365.1, read on the forward strand.
AGAGAGAAAGAGAGAGAGAATGGGGATGAGAAGCAGGCCTAGGAGTTGAGAAACCCCAGTGTTGAATGGCCAGGCAGAAGAGGATGAAATTGAGAAGAACCTGCCAGGGAAGGTAAGAAGAGAATCAGGAGATGTGCCAGCAGAAGCCAAGGGCACAATGGGAGCAGAAATGAGATTGGAATGAGTGGAATTAAGGAAATGAAGACTTGGGTATAGGTAACTCTCTGGAGAAGTTTGGCTGTGTGGGAAGAGAGAGAAGATAGCAGCTAGAGGGGAGAACAGAACTGAAGGACATTTTGTTTTAAAATAAGTCGTGGGTGTTGTTAATACACTATGGGAGATAGCAGTTGAGAAGAAGAAACTGAATTGATGAGATGAAGGGGCTGCCAGATGGAGAGAATCACCTGTACAAAGCCTGGAGCCAAGAAAGTGCTTGTTTTGTTTGGGGAGCAGGGAGTTGGTTGCCTGGAACAGCTGGAGCAGACGTGCATGGAGAAATGTGACAAGAAGCGCTCGTGGGAAAAGTTTCAAAGGACCCGGTGTGGGGACTGTAGCCAGGGTGTGCCTGGATAACACGTCTCGGTAACAAAGGCTGGCGTAATTAGGAAGCATAGTCTAGAGGAGACAAGAGTAGTTGGGAGCTGTTCATAGAGGAAATAAGGGAGAGGAGAGGGCAGATGAGAGAGAGAGGATGCACGATTCACTGCCTTTTCTGTAGTACTTGGTATCTGCTTAGGTTCACGGAGTTTTAGGGAAAGAAGGGTAGAAGGCAGCACAGGTGTTCTTCACGCAGTGGGACGTTTGGGTAATTGAAGTATTAACACAGGGGACAGAAGGTTGGAAGGGAACAGATGGTGGCTGGACATTTGTTGTCAGTTGCCACTGAGTTGGCCCCCGACTCATGGTAACTCCGTGCACACCATCCTGTGTAGTCCCCATTTTGGTTGCACATCCGAGTATTGTGATCCATAGGGTTTTCTTTGGCTGATTTTTGCAAGTAGATCATCAGGCCTTTCTTTCTGATTTGTCTTAGCTGGAGGCTTTTCTGAAACCTGTTTTATTATCATAGCAACACACCAGCCTCCACTGATAGCCATGGCTGTGCATGAGGCACTTCGGCCAGGAATTAACCCAGGACTCTGGCATGGAAGGTGATAATTTGACATTAGTATCAATGGCTTGCGATGGACATTTAGGAGGTGATATTCAGCCTTCGGAGTTCCTAGGTGGTAAGGCACTTGGCTGCTAACCGAAAAGTTAGAGGTTTGAGTCTACCCAGAGGTACCTCAGAAGAAAGGCTTGGCAATCCACCTGTGAAAAATCAGCTATTGGAAGAAACCCTGTAGAGCACAGTTCTATTCTGACAGACATGGGGTTCCCTGAGTCAGAAATGACTTGATGGCAACTGGTTTTTTTAATTATTCAGACTTCAATTGGGAAGATGAGTCTGGAACATGGGAAGGCAGCTGGAATCCCGAGTTACAAATCTACTGAAATTGGCTGGCTGAAGCCTCAGCACTGAGTGGGCTTACTAAGAGTCCAGAGCATGTTTTAGGAGTTCTCCCCTTCCTCTGCTGCTGTTAAAACCATGCTGTCAATATCCATGAGCTTTGGAACCACAGAGAGCTGATACTGTTTACCTTGATTTATGTGGGCAAAGAATTAGAATAGGCATGATATGAGCTTCACTCCAGAGCAGATCGTTATGATTGTTCTCTTGAGAGATGGGGGCTGTGGAGCTCAGACTGTGGAGCCAGGCGGTCTGCATTTGAATTCCATCTCCTCCAGTTAAGAGCTCAGTGACTTGGACAAGTTACTTCACCTTTCTTATCGATAGACAAGTTTTCTTGCCTGCAAACCAAGGATAATAAGAGGTCCAAATGCGTAGGATTAAAGAAGAAATGCACGTAAAGCTAAATGCATTCTCAATGCTTTACACTTAGAACAGTGCTTTCTTTATTTATTTAAATAGTATTTTATTGTGTTTTCTGTGAGATGTTATACAGCACATTTGGTTCCCATTTAACAATTTCTATACAAATTATTCAGTGACATTATATTTTTCACAGCACGCCAACATTCTTATTAATTTCGTTCTGGCTGTTCCGTTTCCGGTGATCTGGTTTCTGCCCCTTACCCTGCTCATCTTTGCTTTAGTGCAATTGTTGATCATTTGGTCTCATATAGATGATTTTTTTTTCTTTAATAATTTTTATTGAGCTTTAAGTGAACGTTTACAAATCAAGTCAGTCTGTCACGTATAAGCTTATATACACCTTACTCCATACTCCCACTTACTCTCCCCCTAATGAGTCAGCCCTTCCGGTCTCTGCTTTTGTAACAATTTTGCCAGTTTCTAACCCTCTCTACCCTCTCATCTCCCCTCCAGACAGGAGATGCCAACACAGTCTCAAGTGTCCACCTGATACAAGTAGCTCACTCTTCATCAACATCTCTCTCCAACCCATTGTCCAGTCCCTTCCATGTCTGATGAGTTGTCTTCGGGAATGGTTCCTGTCCTGGGCCAACAGAAGGTTTGGGGACCATGACCGCTGGGATTCCTCTAGTCTCAGTCAGACCATTAAGTCTGGTCTTTTTATGAGAATTTGGGGTCTGCATCCCACTGATCTGCTCCCTCAGGGGTTCTCTGTTGTGCTCCCTGTCAGGGCAGTCATCGGTTGTGGCCGGACACCATCTAGTTCTTCTGGTCCCAGAATGATGTAAGTCTCTGGTTCATGTGGCCCTTTCTGTCTCTTGGGCTCATAGTTGTCGTGTGACCTTGGTGTTCTTCATTCTCCCTTGATCCAGGTGGGTTGAGACCAATTGATGCATCTTAGATGGCCGCTTGTTAGCATTTAAGACCCCAGATGCCACATTTCAAAGTAGGATGCAGAATGTTTTCATAATAGTATCATTTTGCCAGTTGACTTAGAAGTCCCCTTAAGCCGTAGTCCCCAAACCCCGCGCTTGCTTTGCTGACCTTTGAAGCATTCAGTTTATCCCTGAAACTTCTTTGCTTCTGGTCCAGTCCATTTGAGCTGACCTTCTGTGTATTGAGTATTGTCCTTCCCTTCACCTAAAGTAGTTCTTATCTAAAGTAGTTCTTATCTACTAACTAATCAGTAAAAAACCCTTTCCCATGCTCCCTCCCTCCCCGCCTCGCAACCACAAAAATATGTGTTCTTCTCAGTTTATACTGTTTCTCAAGATCTTATAATAGTGGTCTTATACAATATTTGTCCTTTTGCCTCTGACTAATTTCGCTCAGCATAATGCCTTCCAGGTTCCTCCATGTTATGAAATGTTTCACAGATTCGTCACTGTTTCATATAGATGATTTTTTAAGAATGCAGTACTCACGGGTTATAGTCTTTATTTTATGAGCCACTCTGTTATTTAGCTAAAAGCTAACCTCAGGGGATAGTTTCAGTTCAAGGTTTATGGAATATCTCAAGGTGATAGTCTTGGGGAATCCTTTAGTCTGGACTCGTCCAGCAAGTCCGAATTTTTAAGAATTTGAGTTCTACTCCACGTTTTTCTCCCATTCTGTTGAGGTCCATCTGTTGTGGCCCTGACTAGACCAGTAGGTAGTGGTAGCTGGACACCATCTAGTTCTTCTGATCTCAGGGTAGATGAGGCCATGGTTCATGTAGACTGTTAGTCCTGTAGACTAGTTTCTTCTCTGAGTCTTTGGTTTCCTTTTGCTCCTGATGAGCAGAGACCAATAGTTGTATGTTAGATGGCTGCTTGCAAGCTTTTAAGACCCTAGACACTACTCACCAAACTAGGATGAAGACATAAACTCTATGAACTATATTATGTCCGTTGTGCCTGGCACATTTTAAATGCTCGAAAAGTGGTAGCAACGACTGTATCATGGTTTTGGGGACTTGGGTGCTGTCATTCCGCTGTGGGAGCACCAGATGGCGACAAAGCATGCATCTTAAGCTTACCCGTGTTCTACTGAAAGGACTCAGCTGTTGGACGTGAGGATTTGGGAATTTTCAGGAGCCCTGGTGGCACAGTGGATAAAGCACTCAACTGCTAACCAAAAGGTCGGTGGTTGGAACCCACTACCTGCTCCATGGGAGAAAAATGTGGCAGTCTGCTTCTGTAAAGATTTACAGCCTTGGAAACCCCACGGGGTAGTTCTACTCTGTCCTATAGGTTCACTCTGAGTCAGGATCGACTCCATGGCCATGGGTTTGTTTTTGTTTGTTTGCTTTACAGATCCCCAATTTATGCAGGGTGAAGTATTTTCCTTCCTTTCTCCCTCTGGCTTCTTTCAAACTTCTGGTTAATACTCATTTGTCTTATGAGTCGTATTTCAATTTTATTCATAAAATTGAAATATTTTTTGTTGTTGTTAAAGCAACACATGCACACAGTAAAACAGCAGATACAACAGAATGGTTATTAGTGAAAAGCAGCAATCCATTGCGTGGCCTACCTTACCCTACTCTCTGTCCCACTCCCCAGAAACGCGCGTTTCTTCTTCCTCGTGGTGAAATGCACGTAAGGGGCACCATTTCAACCACTTGGAAATGTATAATCAGCGGCATTGAGTGCATTCACAATATTGGGCAACCATCACCACTGTCTAGTTGGAGAACTTTTTCAGCACCCCGTGTGAGAACCCCATACCCGTTCAGAAGTACTCACTTTTAATGGTTTTCATTATCATGTAATTTTGAATAGCTGAATTCTGTTACTTCAATCAGAATATTTAGCAATATAACTATTAGATAATGTTTCTTGGAGTTCTGTTGCATACCTTCTCTTGTGCTAGGAACAAAGGCATCGAATGATGAGTGCACGATATGTCTGGGGAGTTACAGTAGGCTGGTAAGATTTTGGGTGGAGATGGGGATGGTCATAAAGCTGACACAGAGTGAGGGTCAGTCAGGAGGACATTTTATGCTATGTTAGAAATTTTGGATCTTGTTCTTTTTTTTGTGCATCAGGAGAAAGTTTTCAGACCAAATCAGTTTCCCGTTCGATGGTTTGTATACAAAGTGTTCCATTTCCCACAATGTGCCTACCTTCCCCCCATTTCCGTCCTAGGCTCCCCGTTTCCGTTCATCCTGAATTGCTACCCCTTCCTGCCTTCTCATCTTTGCTTTTGGGCAAGTATTATGCTTTTGATCCTGTATAATAGAATGTTCTAAGGGAACACATTCCTCTCAGGTGTTTATTTAATGGGCCTGTCTGTGGTTTGGCTTAAAGATGGTCTCTGGTAATAGCTTCAGTTCCAGTGAAGAAGGGTGTCTTAGGTCCATCGTCTTGGGGATTCCAGTCTCTGTCAGACCAGTAAGTCTGGTCTTTTTTGTGAATTTGATTTCTTGTTCTGTAGTTTTTCTTCTGCTTTGTTCGAGACCTTCTGTTATGATCCCAATCAGAGCAGTCGGTAGTGGTAGTCAGGTACCATCTAGCTCTTCTAGTCTTGGGGTCATGTAGGCTGTGCTTCATGTGGTCCAATAAACCTTTGGACTAATTGCTCCCTTCCGTCTTTGGTTTTCTTAATTCTCTTTTGCTCCAGACTGGATCTTGTTTTGAGTATAACAGGTATCCACCAAAGGGTTTTGTTTTTGTGTGTGTTTGGTGAAAATATACGTAACAAAACATACCGTATCTTAATTTCTACATGTACAATTTGGTGACATTGATTACATTCTTCTAGTTGTACACCCATTCTTGCTATTCTTTTCCAAATCATTCCACCATTAACATAAACTTCATGCCCCCTAAGCAAAATCTTCCCCTTTCCCCGTCCCTCCTACTCCTAGTAACTACTAATAATCTTTGGTTTCTGTATATCTGCTTATTTCACATAAATAAGATCCTACAATATTTGTATTCGTTTTGCGGCTGACCTATTTCACCCAGCATGATGTTTTCAAAGGTCATCCACACTGTAATCCATCAGGACTTCGTTTCTCTTTATGGCTCAGTAGTGTACTGTTGTGTGTATATACCACATTTTGTTTATCTATTCATCCACCAAGAGGTTTTAATAGCAAAGTAGCATGGTTACATTTGTATTTTGTAAAGATCACTCTTAAAGCAGTGTGCAGAATGGATGGCATGGCCTGAGACCAGCTAGGAGATGGTTGTAACAGTCTAGTGAGACATAGCAAGGGCCTGGACTAAGGCACTGACAGAAGTAAGAGGATGGGGATTGGGTTTGAGAAATGAACAGGAAGATAGGGCTTGGAGGGGAAAGTCAAGAGTGATTCCCAGGTCTCTGGCTTAGGCAGTCAGGTGCACGGTGATGCTCATATATGAGCCTAGAAGTCCAGGTGAAGAAACAGGTTTATTTATTTATTTATTGAGTTTTAAATGAAAGTTTGCTATTGAAGTTAGCGTCTCATACAAAAATTTATACACACATTGCTATATGACCCTAGTTGGTCACCCTACAATGTGACAGCACACTCCTTCTCTCCACCCTGTATTTCCTGTGTCTGTTCAAACAGTTCCTGTCCCCCTCTGCCTTCTCATCTCACCACCAGACAGGAGCTGCCCACATAGTCTTGTGTCTACTTGACCTAAGAAGCACACTCCTCACCAGTATCATTTTATGTCTTATGGTCCAGTCTAATCTTTGTCTGAAGAGTTGGCTTAAGGAATGGTTTTAGTTTTGGACTAATAGAGAGTCCAGGGACCATGACCCCTGCGGTCCCTCCAGTCTCAGTCAGACCATTAAGTCTGGCCTTTTTACTAGAATTTGAGGTCTGCGTCCCACTTTTCTCCTGCTCCATCAGGGATTTGAAGAGACGGTTTTAAGCTTATTTTAAATGTGCTGAGCCTGACTTGCCTTTGGAGACATCTAAGTGGCGACCTCGGTGCATTTGAAATCAGAGGAGACTTTTTCCCACTTTCTAGCCTTGTCACCTTCATCAGGTTACTTACCAACTCCAACCCTCAGTTTCTTCCTCTGCTAAATGGGGAGGATACTGTCTACCACAGGTCCATATGTTCATTACAAGGAAGAGCATCGTAAACACCCAGCACAGGTCATGGCCATGGCAGATGATCAGTGAAGGTCGGGGTTTTTTTTTTTTTCTTTCTTTCTTTTCTAGAATTCAGAAGGACTAGAATGTCTTCCTGCTTGCTCCTTGTATGAAGTCAGCAGCTTTTGGTAATCAGTGCTTTATGGAAAATAACTGCTTAAAAAACTAATTTTTTTTTTCTGTTTGTTTCTTTTATTTTTGTAAGTTGTGATTTAGCTGAAAGTTTACAGAGCAAATTAATTTCTCATTAAGCAGTTAATACACAAATTGTTTTGTTACATTAGTTGCCAACCATGTGATATGTCAACACTCTCCCCTTCTCCATTCCAGGTTCCCTCTTGCCATTTGTCCAGTTTTCCTGTTTCTTCCTGCCTTCTTGTCTTTGTTTTTGGGTTGATGTGCCCATTAGTCTCATACACATGATTGAACTGTGAAGCATGTCCCTCATGTGCGTTATTGTTGGCCCCATAAAAAACCCTTTGCCGTCGGGTCGATTCCGACTCATAGCCACCCTATAGGACAGGGTAGAATGGCCCCAGAGAGTTTCCAGGGAGTACCTGCTGGATTTGAACTGCCTGCCTTTTGGTTAGCAGTTGTAGCACTTAAGCACTATGCCATCAGGGTTTCCTCTTGGCCCCATAGACCTGTCTAATCTTTGACTGAAGGGTGAACTTCAGGAGCGACTTCAGTACTGAGTTAAAAGGGTGTCCGGGACTATACTCTTGGGGTTTCTCCAGTCTCTGTTAGACTAACAAGCCTGTTGTTTTTTTCGTGTGTGTGTCTGCGTTTGAGTTTTGTTCTACATTTTTCTCCAGCTCTGTCTGGCACCCTCTGTTGTGATCCCTGCCAGAGCAGTCAGTGGTGGTAATGGAGCACCATCTAATTGTTCTGGGCTGAGTCTGGTGGAGGTTGTGGTAGTTGTGGTCCATTAGTGCTTTGGACTAACTGTCCCCTTGTGTCTTTGGTTTTCTTCATTCTCTTTTGCTCTAGCCAGGATAGGACCAGGAGATGTATCTTAGATGGCTGCTCACAGGCTTTTAAGACCCCAGTCAATACTCACCACATTTGAATGTAGAACATTTTCTTTATAAATTATGTTATGCCATTTTAGCTAGATGTCACCTGAGACCATGGTAGCCAGCCCTCAACCCAGTAGCTCAGTCTCTCAGGGCCTTTGGATGTGTCTGTGAAGCTTCTATGACTTTGCCCTGGTCCAGTTGTGCAGACTTTTCCAGTATTGTGTACTGTCTTACCCTTCACCAAAGTTACCACTTATCTACTGTTTATTTTTTGAGCACCTACGACGTGTCAGGCCATGGGCTGTGTTCTGGAGTCATAAAGATAATAGGACATAGTCCCTTTTTTAAAGGAGCTTGTTTTTGTTGATAGGGGCCCTCAAATTGATTTTTGACTCACAGCAACCCTGTGTGACAGAGTAGAACTGCCCCATAGGGTTTGCTAGGCTGTAATCTATATGGGGGAGCCCTGGTGGCATAGCAGTTAAGCTCTCAGCTGTTAACTGAAAGGTTGGCGGTTTGAATCCACCAGCTGCTCCTCAGAAACCCTACAGAGCAGTTGCACTGTGTCCTGTAGGGTCACTGTGGGTCAGAATCAACTCATTGGCAATCGGTTTGGTTTGATTTTTGAAATCTTTATGGGGACAAATCACCAGGTCTTTCTTTTGAGAGCGGTTGGGTGGGTTTACACTGCCAACCTTTTGGTTAGCAGCTGAGTGCTTAACCTTTGTGCCACCAGGTCTCCTTTAAAGGAGTTTACCGGGTAACAGAGATGCTGTTGTGGTTAGCTGCCATGTTGATCCTGACTCATGTCAACCCCGAGTGCACAGAGTAGAACAGGTTTTCAAGGCTGTGACCTTTTGGAAGCAGATTGCCAGGGCTGTCTTCCAAGGGCCTCTGGGTGAGTTCAAACCACCAACCTTCTGGCTAGTAGTTGAGTGCTTAACTGTTTGTACCCCTGGACCAAAAAAGGTGACAGATCTTTAAAAATACATTCTATAAAGTGTTATAGGTAAGAAAGGCTTCATATAGGAAGTTAATGTTGAAAAATGAATGGATGCTACCAGGTGAAAGGTCATTCGAAGAGGACAAGAAAAGGTTTGAAATGATCTGACCTACTTCAAGACCTTATCAGGATAGTTTTGGACCAGATATCTCCTTCAAGTCAAACACAAACAAGTCAGATTTATAGCACACTATCTTTTCATTTGGGGGTATGCTGGTAGCAACAGCCCAAGAATGACAAACACCACCCACCACTCACACTCATAACCAGTTAGGCTAGTCAGAGATTCCTGGGATTTTTGGGTACTACTGTTAAGGTAAACAAAAAAAAGAAAAACCTGTCGTTACTGAGTCAATTCTGACTCATAGCAACCCTACAGGACAGAGTAGAACTGCCCCATGGGATTTCCAAGGAACAACTGGTGGATTTGAACTGCCGACTTTTTGGTTAGCAGCTGAGCTTTTAACCACTGCCACCAGGGCTCCATCTCATATACTTTGGTCATGTTATCCAGAAGGGACCGGTCCCTGAAGAAGGACGTCATACTTGGTAAAGTGGAGGATCACTGAAAAAGAGGAAGACCCTGAACGAGATGAATTGACACGGTGGCTGCAACAGTGGGCCCAAGCATGACAACGATCATAAGGATGGTCCAGGACCGGGCAGTGTTTCGTTCTGTTGTACATACGGTCGCTATGAGTCGGAACTGAGTCAATGGCACCTAACACCAACTGTCAAGTTATACTCAATTTTTTACTGCCTTGACCAACTTCCAAAGACTGAGTGAGGGTTTGCCTGGACACTGCCCGTGATTGATGCCTTCAGAGGTCTCTTCACCTCAGTCACTGTCTAGGCCTGCATCCATCTAGATGCAGTAGAAATGGTTGCCTTCAGTGCCTCAATGAGAAAAACTAAATCTTAAGTAGCTCATACTTTAAGCCATTTATGATGGCTTACAATTTTACTTGCCATTTATAAAGTGCCTGTGCTTTTTTTCCCCCAGTCATTGCATGTATCGCTACTTAACATTGACTCTCTCCCCCTTTTAGAAAGCATGCGCCTTCATTAAATCCAACCTTGATCCCAGCAATGTGGATTCCCTTTTCTATGCTGCCCAGTCCATCCAGGCCCTCTCAGAGTGTGAGGTGAGTGCAGGTTCCTGCATTTGAACTTACTTTAAGTTGTAAAGTATTTTTAAAGGGGGGATTCATGTCAGATTATTTTTTCTAAACAATGAAACCTCAATAAGAAAAAAAAATCACAAGATCATGGTGTGGGTGGGAACTTTGATCTTGTGATTTTTTTTTCCCCCCTTAAGGAAATGTAGTGTGTTTATTTTCCCCTTGACTTTTCGCCTTTTGTGTTTTCAGTAACTTTTTCCTATAGTTGTTACCTCTTTTCTGGAAAGCCTTGATTTTTCTTTTCATGTCTTTCGAACATTTACAAAGGTTCAAAGTAAAGGAAGAATGCCCCACACCAGACTTCTAGAAATCCATGTCACTGAACATAGGAGAAGCACGTAAATAAACAAGTGCTCTGTCAGCATCTTCTCAGCAGTGTTGTGCTCAGGTTTATTCTGGTGTCTGGGAGCGGGGGCGTGGGGAATAGTCATGTGCTAGGCAGGTGTGACTTTGGCAGTTGCTCTGCATGCCATCTTTGGCATGCCTGCCACAAATTGCCAGCACCTGTTCTAAACTTCTCTGTCTGCCAATCCATTCTTAGATCTCTATTTCAAATGAAACGAAAGATCTGCTCCTGGCAGCTGTCAGTGAAGATTCATCTGTTGTCCAGATCTACCATGCAGTTGCAGCCCTGAGTGGCTTTGGCCTCCCCTTGGCATCCCAAGAAGCACTCGGTGCCCTGACTGCTCGTCTCAGCAAGGAAGAGACTGTGCTAGCGTGAGTCACATTCTATGAGTGCTTCTCAGGCTTCATTTGTCTCAGTCCTATCCTGGGAGGGTCCATTCATCAGTTCAACAAATATTTTCTGTGTATCTACTACATGCCAGGCATTGTGCTACGCACAGCAGAGATAGCATTGAGCTAAGGCAGGTAAAATCCCTGTCTTTGTGGAGCCTACGTAGACACAGTCTTCCTCAAGCTACTCAGGCAGAAGGCAAATACTGAGTTAAAGCATAATCACATGGCCACATCGAGACAAAACTTGCCTTTGGAGGTTAGAGTGAGGCCAGTGAGCCACAGCGTCTTGTGTGAGGCTTGGCTGGGGACAGCGAGATGTTGTCAGTGAAGGCTTTGGAAAGACAAAGGGCTTATGGGATCTCTGGAAGCCGTGAGTGACAGCATCTGGTGGGAGAGCTGGGTGTTCAGAGGGTAGAGTAGTCTAGGTATCAGGCTCTACTCAGCAACAGGCTGAAGTGAGGGAGAAGCACCTTATAGGAAAGGAACTTTGAGAAACTTCTGTTTATTATACATTTGATTGTAACCATCTTAAGGATGTTTGTTATAAACTTAAAAGTGATAGTATATGTAATTGTTGTTATTTAACACTAAGACTCTTCATTTAAAACAATATTTTTGTGTGTGTGTGTGTGTCCCCCATCTAATTGTAACCCCTGAAAGAGGGTGTGGAGTCCCTCGAGTCCTGCATTTGTTGGTGCTCCATTCCAGTGCCCAGTTAATTTAACTGTTTGTTGAGAGATTGTGACACCAGTTTCCCGCTGCAGAGCGTTTAGATTGTTCCCCACGTTTGTTTATTTTTTTTTTGGCTAAGAACCAAATTGTTTCTAACCTTGAAGCTTTCTTAAGGGCACAGTCCACAGGTGGTTGATACTCTGTCACTCTCACACCCGATACATATTCACACGGTCAGTAATCAGTGACTTTGGGCTGGTATTTTTCCCGGGGTTGATGTTTTATGCACACTTTTCCCAATGCTTTGGCCTCTGTGGTGCTCTGATTTCAGTTCCCGATTTTGAGCTCTGCTCATGATGCGTTGTGGTGGAATATCTTTCCTCAGTCACGCCCATCTCATGTCACGATGTCACTGTTACCACCTTGCTCTGATGCCATCTTCTACAGAAAATTCTTCCCATTTCTCTATACGCGAAAAGGAAAATCTCCTTCCTTAAAACCCCAGAACAGGAAAAATTACAAGGGAGGTGCATCCATTTTGGAGTCATACAGACTTGGGTTTGAATGCCAGCTCTGTTCCTTCCTTGCTGTGTGACTTTGGGTAAGTTACTAATCTCTCTGAGCCTCATCTGGAAAATGGGACCAATAATCCTTACACCATAGAGCTAATGTGAGGATTAAATGAGATAATACATGTGAAGAGCCTAACACAGTGCCTGGTTCTTAGTGGGCCTGCCACAAATGAAGTTTCCCTTCCTCTAGAGCACTGGCTTGTTGAGTATCTTTCCTAGAGACCTGGTTGCTTCCTCGGTTCTATTGTCATTATTTCTCTATTAGGTTATAAGCTTCTTCGTTTGCAAAGCCCACAGAGCCTGGCACATGATAGATGCCCAACAGAGTTGTTTAACAAAGGCTAAAACTGTACTTTTGTGTTTCTGCCACCTTGTAGAAAGAGCTCATGCTTTGGATCAGTTAGAACTGTGATTCTCCTACTTACTATCTCTGTGACCATGGATCGGCTGTTTACTCCAGCCCCCAACTCTCAGTGTTTTTGTATGTGAGACAAGGAAAATGATACCTGTCTCGTGAGTTACTGTGAAGATCAAACCTGGCCGGATGCCTTATGTAATAAAAAAAAAAAAACCAAGCCCGTTGCTGTTGGGTTGATTGCAACTCAGAGTGACCCTATAGAACAGAGTGGAACTGCCCCATAGGGTTTCCAAAGAGCAGCTGGTGGATTCAAACACCAGTCTTTTTTTGGTTAGCAGCCAGACTCTTAACCACTGTGCCACCAGGGCTCCTGCCTTATGTGATAGTACTACTAATTTTCCCTATTTAAGGAAATCTGGCATAGATTCAGACTCTTCTAAATGGACTCTGTATTTTAATGGACTTACTCTAGGAAGTGTATATTCATAAACCCGTCTTGAATGGAAAACAAAATATTTCTAGGTTTGAATGAACCATCTGAAAAGTTGTCATTGTGGTCTCTCATGAACCAGTTTCTTTGACTCATCCGCTGTATATTTGCAAGACAGGGTCTGCTTTCATAGTGCTTGAATATAGTGTTCCAGAGGGAAAGAAATTGCTGGCTGGGGAATAAGTAATTAAAGCCAGTAATAAAACTTTCCTAAAGCTAAGTGGATTAACTTCGTGCAAAAACTTGTAAGGTTGTTACCAACATGATGCTCGTTCCAAAGAGGAGAAAAACAGCATCTTCATTGAAAAGTTCTTCCTAAATTATCTTAGCAGCCCTTTCTGAGCTCACCATTTATCATGGGCAGATGTGGGGTTTTTATCTTGTTTGGAAATTCAGGTTGCATTTTCTCAAGTGCATTATAGCGACAAGTATCCCATAGGAGTTGTTGAATACTCCGGGGCTTCTCTCTCTGTGAATTGTGACTCCTCTGTTTTTCAGCTTATCATCTTAATGGAATTAGTTTTCCATGGAGGGAATCTAAATTGTTATGATCTCAACCTAAGCTGACAAATTCTCGCTCTACATTCCCTGACAGATTGACTGGATAAGTGGTGGTTTTACACAAGGGCCCAGCCATCTCTCAGGAATTAGAGAACCATGGGAGGGTTTGAGCGTAGATCTACTTAACCACCAGGGGGCCCAAGCGTTCCTTAATCCATCCAGAAAAACACTGCTTGTATTTTCTAAATCATCTTCATTGAGAATAGAATCTAATAAAAAATCTTACGTGCACATACCTGTCATGGTCCACCTTAAAAAATTTATCTTACAGAAATATAGGTGGATAAAAATATATGAATAAGGGTTGTCAGTTACAGCATTGTATTACCTAGTGAAAAATTGGAAACCTAAATGTTTATCCATTGGAGATTAAATGAGTAAATTATGGTACATCCAGGCATCACAATACTAAGTTGTTGTCAATAAGAATGAAGTACATTTATGTGTATTGACATGGAAAGATGCCTACAATATAGTAAATTAAAAATAAATTGGAGAACGGTTACCCTTTAGGGGGTAGATGTTACAGGAATTTTAACTTTCTTCTTTCATAGTGTATTACTTGAGTTCTTGACTAGTATGTACTTCTATAATCAGAAGAAAATGATAAGAAAAAGAGAATGGACTCTGATTTTGGAACCACACCTTCTTTTCCTTTCCTTTCCTTTTATGTAACGCCTGAAGGCTGAGTGACTTCCAGGTCTCCCAGCAGGATGATGGCATCACACTTGTCAGCCGTCAGCCATTGAGCTCATGTTAATCAAACGCTTTCTGTTCATACTGCTCTTTCTGGTTTCAGAGTTGCTCCAAAGGCTACCCGACAGTTTCCTGTTCCACCTGCAAATGTAGATTTCACATTTCTTTGGTCCAGGAGTAGGAAAAGTAGAAAATTAACAGGCACAGTGTCTCATACAGCATGGAGGATGACAGATACCATATTTTTACACAAATAATGCGCACCTTCTGCGTTTGTTTGCTGGCCGTGCCCTCCCCACTGTGAGGTGTGTTAGTAAGTGCACTATGCTAATTTTTTTTTTTTTTACAGCAACATGTGGAAGAGGATTGGCATGGCTGCACTTGTGAGGGTGCCTCGTCGGGGGGTGGGGAGGGCATGGCTGGCAAACAAATGCGGGATGCACACAATATTTCCCTAAAAATACAGTACACCTTGGTTGAGTTGAATCCTGTTCTCCCTCATAGCATGTCTTATAAACCTAATTAATTCATAGTCTCAGTGTTCTGTATCTGATGCCATCAGGAACAAAACAGATTTTCCAAGGGGGTAATCCTGTGACCCCTCTTCTCTGTATGCACAGTATTTTCTGCCAGTTCTGTTGCCTAGATTGCCTTCTCACGCTACCACAATCTTTTCCATTCTTTGTCACATCTTTCCCAACTAAGTTGTAAGTGAGCTCCTTAAGGGCTGAGGTTGTCTTGTTCTTCCAAAGACCAGGAGTGGGATATTTGAGAAGGTGTCCAGAAACAGGAAGGGTGAGTGTAGTTGAAAGGAGACTTGATATTCATTGGAATTCTACTCTTTACCTTCCAGAACGGTCCAGGCTCTGCAGACAGCTTCCCACCTGTCCCAGCAGGCTGACCTGAGGAGCATCGTGGAAGAGATTGAGGTGTGAATTTGTTTTGCTGAATGGATTTCCCAGCTCCTGTCTTTGAAACACTTTAGAAGAGTCTTGCAGATAGTCATGCGTGGTTCCTTATGGACGGTTACATTTCTTCTCACATCCTTGGCATACTTATGTTCTTGTAGTAGAGCCATATGTCCTAGGCAATATTTATTAATCTAATATAGTTACACTGCAAGGTAGGTAACAAACTGCTTTTCCAGCCTTTTGTAAATATAATCTAAAGTCCACGGGTTTTAGAGTCTGACAAACATGAATTTTAATCTTTTTTCCTGTAACTTACTGCTGTGTAATTTCAGTTGAGTTATTTAATGTCTCTGAGCCTCAGTTTCCTTATTGGTGGCTGTAGGAAGAAGTGAGGTAATGAATCTAAAGTGCATAGTACCTAATAGGTGCCCAGTAAGTGGCCGATATAGGCTTTATGATTACCTTACCGTTTGCCCTGGATATCCTGCTCCTCGGGGACCACTCTCCTGGACTGCATAGCCAGCTAGCAGGTGGTCCTGACATGTCATCACTGCATATGTCAAGGGCACAGCTGCCTAGCCACATTGCCCGGGGGAGCATTATATCTCTCTTCATCTTTGGGTCTCTGTTTTAGAGCAGCAAATAAGAAAGGGAAATGTATGCTTTGTAGGTTGCATCCAAATGAATGGCCGTGGAATCCAGCTGTGTCCCAATGTTTCCTGGGTGCACTGCAGCCTGGCCCACTGGTCTTCTGCCCAGAGCAGCTGGTGCCTTCAGTGCTATAACCCTTGGCCTTGGACATGAATACAAGGGACCAGAGAAGGCATATTCCCAGAGCGGTAGAAAAGACTGTGGTCTTAAAATATCTGTATGATGTACTTTATCCTCTGGTACTAAGTATTCTCTGGTAAAAGTACTAAACGACTAACTGCAGATTTGGAGTGAGAGATTTCTCAAAACTCAGTGTCTGCACTGGGTTGACAGTGGTGTGTGGGTTTCATTTCTGTTGTCACTACACTTCAAACATCCTTCCCTTTTATTGTGACAGGACCTCGTTGCTCGCCTGGATGAACTGGGGGGCGTGTATCTTCAGTTTGAGGAAGGACTGGAAACAACAGCATTATTTGTGGCTGCCACGTACAAGCTCATGGACCATGTAGGGACTGAGCCATCCATCAAGGAGGTGCGCCTGTCTAACAGTTCTCAGGCTTGGATCCCCAAGGGGTTGTCAGCCTCATCTGCCAAGAATAGCTTTTTTCGGGGAGGTCTGTTCCTGTAACCTTGGGGTGTGGTCACTCAACGTCTTGGGTTAGGCATTGAGAATGAGAACTAGAGTGATGTAATGCCTGTCCTCAAACTGGAGGTCAGTGGGACAAACGTGTAAACAAAATGTTCCACTTGCTTTAAATGGGGTACGTACATGCCGTGCAGTAGCAGCAAGAAGGGCAAGTGTATTACTCTTGTCTCACCTCCCTTTTTCTTCCCGACATCCCTTCCTGCCAGTCTAATGAACTCTTCCACTTTGGTGGCCCATGCAAATCCTCTTTCTCGTGAGAAGTTCCCTGTCATTCGGAACTGCCTGTTTCCCCCTCCCTCCCTCATCCTCAGCAATGGCTAAGTCTTAGCTAATCTTTGCTGACTGACATAGTTCACTGGGAGGCGTGTGCGCCTACAAAACATCAGCCAAGAGTTAATTCTTTTTTTTTTTTCCTCAAGAGGAGCTTGTTAACCTAAAAGAACCTTTAGTTGGAATGTGTGTGAGAAGTCTTTTTGAGTAGGGCCTTCTTTGTACTCCTTGTCTGTGAGGTTACCAACCCTTGATCTAAAGTGCTTAAAACAAAAGCTGCTGTTGTTTACATTTTATGAGAGATTAGGGTTCTGAGTTAGAACTTTTATTTTTTTTTATGCATCCCGAGTTCTGTGCTGAGAGTCTTTAAGTAAACAGTAAATATCTGTCTTGGGTAATTTGAGTTCACTTTATATATTCTCCCAGAGATAATACGATCTAATAATTTGTTCATATATTTACATTCTTAGGGTATCTTTTCCTTCATCCTAAGTGTCATGGGTGAAAGTGCAGGAATGTGGAGTCTTATGGTACAAATCATTAGGGATTCTCCTGTACACAGTAAAACAGATGAGTTGGCAACACTCTGCATATACAACGTAAACTTTTGCTTGCTTTATTTCCAGGCTTCTAACCAGGTACTTGGCTGGAATAATTTTGCTGTCACTGCTTTTGACACAACAATTCTGGTGAACAGTCACCCATTTTAACATGTCAACAGCCTAGTGATGAAAAAATGTAATTGGTACAATTAAAGAAAATTATTTCATTTTGACTGTGAATAACACTGTCAGGAACAGGGAGCTCTTTTGTCAGATGGTAGATTTTCAAAAACAGAGCTGATTGAAGTGGAAAATGTTTCCTCTTAAGCAAACAACCTCTAGAATTTTAATAATGCCTTTTAGGTTTTACTTTTTTAAAAAATTGCCTTCAGTTTTCTTCTCTAAGCAGCCCACCCGTCCTTAATGGAGAGTTATTTTAGTTTCTTTCGAATGTACTTTTTGGCCATAACATTTAGTCTCATAAATATAAACTTAGCCCCAATTTACTACTTAAAGGTAGGCTGGGAGGGGGTGTAGTTTAGCCCAGAGGGTGATTTGATAGGAATCAGGAAAGAACATATATTTTATCGTAGAAGGACTTTGCAGACAAACAGACTACACTTGAATGCTGGTTTTGCTATTTTTTTTTCCTGTTATAACTTGGTCAAGTTACTTAACCTCCTTGAGCCTTAGTTGTCTCATTTCAGAAAGAAAGAATACTTGTCTTTTAGAGTTTTTGTCAACATTAGAGTTACTATATATAAAGCACCTATTACAGTGTCAGGCACATACAGGCATTTAACAAATGGTTACTGCCATATGGGTTTTATAATGTATGTTCCTGTTATCTTTATACACTGATTCCTTCAAGAGAAGAATATTGCACTAGTGTACATATGATTCTGTAGTTGTACTTGAGAGCAAATATTTGACGAATCTGTTTTTCATAGCCACTTTATTGATTCACATACCATACCATTTGACTATTTATTAAACTTTAAAATTATTTTAAATTTTATTTTTTGGCCAATTTTTTATTGAAAATTTTACCTTATCTCAGTAGTAATCTGGAAGTACCTTGCATTTGCATAGTAAGCATTCAATAAATGGTTGCCAAATAAATGTAAGAGTTTCAGTTTATACTGAACAGATGGAAAAAAACAACCATATCTAAGTTTCTAAGCTCAAATGCAGACTATTTGTCCCCGTTTCCCCCCCTCCCCCGTTTGGATTAATGGCTAAAGGACCTTCTGTGTAAACACCTGGAAACAGATAAGGAATAACTTGAGTCAAGTAGGGGGGAAGGGGTAGCTCTCCCATCTTTCTGCTGGAGAAAGATCTGGAACTACATTTCCCTTTCTTCCAGGATCAGGTCATCCAGCTGATGAATGCCATCTTCAGTAAGAAGAACTTTGAATCGCTCTCAGAAGCCTTCAGTGTGGCCTCTGCCGCTGCTGCTCTTTCCCAGAATCGTTACCACGTGCCAGTGGTGGTTGTGACCGAGGGCTTGCCTTCCGACACTCGTGAGCAGGCTGTCCTGCGGGTATGAGTTCCGTGCCCAAAATGTGCACTCTGATCGTCATTTCTGGTGTAAGACTTTCAGAAATCTAAAGACCATGGTACAATGCCAACTATAGCCCCCATGAGGACCTACCCATTAAATCCAGGGCAAGACTCATTTCTCTTTGTCTGGAAATGCAGACGTGACCAATGGGCCTGAACTAGTCAAAGAATCCTTCATATCTTCTGTCAAAGTCTTCCTTCCTCTTAGAGGATTTCGAATAGTATGGGCTTTGAATAAATTAAGTGCAAGAAAATTGCATCTCTGGGTCTAGACTTCCAGGTGTATAGAAAAGTCCTGCTTTTAAAATGCGCTGCCCAATACCAAAACTTTCTAAATATGTTGTTCTAAGACAGCTGTTTTAATTCCCATGTAGTTCTGGTGCTCATAGTTGTTAAAAGAAGTAGAAGGTCTCCTCCCTAGTGCTGACAGTGTGTCTTTCTGCTTCTTCATAGCACAGTCCTCCCTCTCAGTCAGCATTAAGCACAGACTTCTCCTTTGTGTTAACTCTTTGAACAGAGCAAATCTGTAAATCTGGAGTACCCTGAGATTTTTCATCTCAAATGAGGCATTTTATTGTTATTTAGAAACAGTGATAAGTTAAAATCTTCAGAAGAAATTAGCATTTTATTTATGTCTAAATGTTGATGTTCCAAATAGAGCAGTACCATCTGTCCCATATTTTCTTCTACTTTGGTCACTCTTAAGGAAGTGCCCTTCAAAATTGCCTATCCTCTCCCTACTTATAACTCATATCCTCTTAACAAAGACTGGGGTAAGAAGTAACCTGACTAACATAGTTTAAGGGGGACTAAGAGAGCAAAGTGGAAAGAGTATTGGCTTTGAAGCCAGGCAGACTGGGGTTCGAGTCTAGACTCAGCCACTTAACCGGCTGGGTGGCCTTCGCCAGACCCTTAACCTCTTATGGCTTAAGTTTCTTCATCTGCAAAATAGAGATGATGCTGTCTATCTCATACAGTTGATGTGAGGATGTATGTAAAGGGCACAGCCTAGTAGTAGCAGTAGCAGTTGGCTTTCAGCAAATGATAGCTATTCATGTTATCCGTCATGCTTGGTAGAGGGTCAGCGAAAAAGAGAAAGACCCTCAACGAGATAGATTGACACAGTGGCTGCAACAGTAGGCTCAAGCATAGCAACAATTGTGAAGGCGGGACACGACCAGGCAGTGTTTTGTTCTGTTGTGCATAGGATCGCTATGAGTCGGAACTGACTCGATGGCACCTAACAACAACGATGTTATCCATATTTCCTCCATTTTCCCATTGCCATTGAAGGTATTTTAGTACCTTCCTAAAATATTTTTTCTTGCTAATATTTTATTTTTTAAGATCCTATAGTGCAGTGGATAGAATAGGAGATCAGAAAGAGGGAAACATAACAATCAGTGTGATATGGGCCATTTTCTTTCTCTGGGCCTTAGTTTCCTCCTTTGAAAAATGCGATAATGTCAGCTTTAACATTCTATAATCAATTCCATCCCTACCTAATTATGTTTTCCCTGTATTTGCTCTGTGATAGGTAACAGCAAAGGTCAGTGATGATTTCCTGAAGTGAGGTGTTTCGCTCCCTGTGGATAAAGCACCACAGAAACAAAATCCCTCAGCCTTCGTTCTTACGTGTAATTTTCTATTTCTTCCTAGTTGCAAGTCACCAATGTTCTGTCCCAGCCTCTGATTCAGGCCACTGTCAAACTAGAACATGCTAAATCCGTTGCTTCCAGAGCCACTGTCCTCCAGAAGACATCTTTCACCCCTGTAGGGTAAGTCCTGAATAGATTTTTGCAGGGTGCAAACATTTTTGTTTTGGGAAGTTAGCCTGCAGCCAATATAACCCAGATTAATGTGGACATTACCAAGATCGTAAAACCAAATTTACTTAAACATTGGTTAGGTAAATTTGACCTCCCAATATCAAAATCCTATGGTTATAAGAAAAAGATTTTTAAAATGAAAAATATTTTGCTTTGGTTTTACTGTTTCCTGTCTCTTTCTGGTTGGCTTTGTCTTGTCAATATACTGTAAATAACTTTTTATAAATTTAATATTTGTTTCCGATATATTAGTAATATGTGTTTATTGTGGGAAAAATATAGAAAAGAAAAGAAAATCATGCATAATTCCACCACCCAGAGATAATAACTTTGTTAACATCTTGCTGTCTTTTTTTGTTAGCCTTTTTTGGTACGCATATAAATGTATTTTTGAATTGAATTAGGATTATGCTTTTTTTATCTGTAACAGTATGCCATGAACATTTCCCCACGAGATTAAATATTCTTCTACAATTTTATTTTTAATGGCTGCATATTGTTATGCAAATTTTTAAAATTTAGGGTCAACTTTTGTATGAGACTTTGTTAAGTGTCATTAATAAGTTAATAAGATGGTCCCTGTTCATCAGAAGCTTTGACTTTCAGAGAGAAAATAAGTTGATTAGTCAGTCATGAAGATACACAGGCGATATGTGAAATTAAAAAGCAAAAATCATTTTTAGGAATGAAAGAATCAGTGGGGTGATAAAAGACGTCATTGGTGTTTTGTTATATAGTTAGAGTCATGAATTCACTCTTTTTTTCCCTTTTAAAATAAAAATTATGAATATTTTTATAAAAGCAAGACAGGCCTTTTTAAGGAAATTCACGAAACACAGATAAGTAGAAATAATACAAAAAATTACCCGCTTTGAACTTTTTGGAATATTTTTTGCTTGTGCTTTTTTTCTCTGTGAGCATGTATATGTGTATGTATCTTTTTCTTTGTTTCTTTTATTAGTGTAATTGGGATCATACTGTACACTTCCCTGTTTAGCATTTAATTGTGGAAGGCTACCTGAGAGAGGTAGGATTTTAGGAGCTAAGAGGGGAAAACAAAAGAGAAGACTGGAAACTTGGCAGGGGGAGGTCATTTTAGATAGATTATAATGTGGAGAAAACTTAGAAACTGTGATTGAGCAGAGAAGTTGCCCAAGTGAAGTAGGAGGTCAAAAATGAAGAAGTGGGGTAGCCCTGGACTGTGTCAAGGCGTTCCTTGCTCTGTAGCCTCTTTTTGTTTTACTCCTGTTGTCCCTATGTGAGTCCTTGCTAATCTCACTGTCATTCTTAACAGGGATGGTTTTGAACTAAACTTCATCAATGTGAAACTTCCCAGTGGTTATTATGACTTCTCTGTCAAAGTTGAAGGTGACAACCGTTATATTGCAAATGCTGTAGAGGTAGGTGCTTTTCTTATCATCCCCATTGCCGTGTTAATGTATCCAAGGAAATGACCAAAGAGACATACACCATTAATTGTCCAGTATGACACCTTTACTTTGGGATTAAGATAACGTGAGTATTTTGAGAGGGATAGGTTTGAACTATGCTGTTTGACAGACTTAGCCAAGGCAATAAATCAAGAACTTAGCTATAGCTAGTTTTATTTGTGAAGTATTTGTTTTTCATTATAATTTAGCATTGCTGTCTTACATAAAATTTAGGAAGTGGGAAAAATAATTCTGCCAAGGCATAAATATTTGTAAAATGTTTTGTGTGGTGGTCCTTGGTAGGTTTAAAAAAGTACTTGCTCCTAATTAGGTGAAGAGAGA
The DNA here is from genome assembly GCF_030014295.1 of Loxodonta africana. Taxonomy (NCBI): domain Eukaryota; kingdom Metazoa; phylum Chordata; class Mammalia; order Proboscidea; family Elephantidae; genus Loxodonta; species Loxodonta africana. The sequence continues at coordinate 36,384,734 of NC_087365.1, forward strand.
CATCAAGTGACACAACGATATAATGAGTCTATCTGGGTACAGCACAAAAGACAGCTGGTAATCTTTCATGACAAATTGTGTTTCACATGTTCAGCTCACTCCAGTTGGGTTGAACATCCACGTAGCTTTAAGGATGGAAAGCTACGCCTCATTTATCTGATGCTTTGTGGGAATGAGGTATTTCACATTAGTGGTTTCCCAGCTAACTGAAGTTTACCCCTTCAGTCACCTTGGCTTTCATTTTAACCTTTTTGAATAGAAGTTTATTTAAGATGAATGACGTATTTCTCTGCCTTCATAAACCTTGTACTATGGAATATGATTTAACCTTTTTTTACTCTGAATTACGGTCATCAGTATGAACCTTTTATTGACTACTGCTTTACTTGGCAAGCACAGTTCTAAGTGCTTTTGCTTACGTTATTGTATTCTTACAACAACCCTGAGAGATAAGTGGAGTTAGTCTCATTTCATAGATGAGGCTCAAAGGGGTTGAGTAACTTGTCATCCAGCCTGTGTGCAGGTGGATCCCCTGCACACTACCAGCTTGGTTAGCATGCCCTGTGAATATACAGGGCTGTGTAGAGCTCCAGCAGCTGAGCTTTGCATAATACCACTTTTGCCTTTTTTTCCCACCACCTCAGCTGTTATTTTTCAATATTTCTGCTACTTGGTCTTTGCTGGATCTCCTTGACTACACTGTCATGCATGCTATTGAGGAAGACCTTGGAGTGGCGCTGTGCCTTTCCTGAAATAATAAACATGTGCTGTTTGTGACAGCTATTTTCTTACTATTCATTTCGCCATCAGAGGCCATTTTCCACTTTTCTTTGTTTCTTTTTTTTTCATTGAAACATGCTTTAATTGCCCCTAAAGAAAAAACAAAATGCTTAGGAGTAAACCTGACCAGGGACGTAAAAGACCTAGATAAAACTACAAAACGGTCCCACACGAAACCAAAAGGGACCTATATAAATGGAAAAACATATAATGCTTATGGATAGGAACACTCAACATTGTGATAATGTCAGTTCTACCGAAAGTCATCTATAGATATAACGCAATCACAATCCATATACTAACAACATTCTTTAATGAGATGAAAAAAACTAATCACTAACTTTATATGGAAAGCAAAGAGGCCCCAGATAAGTAAAGCATTGTTGAAAAAGAAGAGCAAAGTAGGAGGCGTCACACTACCTGATCTCAGAACCTACTACACAGTCACAATAGTCAAAACAGCCTGGTACTGGTACAATGACAGACCCATAGAACAATGGAACAGGATCGAGGACCTAGGTGTAAATCCATCCACCTATGGTCAGCTGCTCTTTTGATGGAGGCCAAAGTCCATCAAATGGGGAAAAGACAGTCTCTTTAACAAATAGTGCTGGCAAAACTTGAAGTCCACCTGTAAAAAAATGAAACAGGACCCATTCCTCACACCATGTACAAAAACTAATCCAAAGTGGATGAAAGACCTAAATATAAAACCTAAAACTACAAAGATCATGGGAGAAAAAATAGGGACAATGCTGGGGGCCCTAATACATGGCATAAATAGGATACAAACCATGACTAACAATGTACAAATACCAGAAGATAAACTAGATAACTGGATAAACTAGATAACCAAATAATGTATTAAACGCTTATGATTATCAAAAGACTTTACCAGAAGAGTAAAAAGAGAACCTACAGACTGGGGAAAAAATTTTGGTTATGACATAACCAACAAGGGTCTAATCTCTAAAATCTGTAAGAGACTACAACACCTCAACAACAAAAAGGCAAATAATCCAATTAAAAAATGGGCAGAGAATATGAAAGGCACTTACCAAAGAAGACGTTCAAGCAGCTAATAGACACGTGAGGAAATGCTCACAGATCATTAGCCATTAGAGTAATACAAATCAAAACTACATTGAGATAAACCATCTCACCTCGACATTACTGGCACTAATCAAAAAAAAGAAAATAACAAGTGTTGGAGAGGCTGTGGGAGGATTAAAACTCTATGCACTGCTGGTGGGAGTGTAAAATGGTCCAACCACTGTGGAAAATAACATGGCACTTCCTTAAAAAGCTAGAAATAGAAATACCATACTATCCAAGCAATCTTGTTCTTAGGACTATAGTGTAGAAAAATAAGAGCCGTCACAGGAATAGATATATGCACATCTATGTTCTTTGCAGCACTATTCACAATACCAAAAAGATGGAACCAGACTAAGTACCCACGAACAGATGAGTGGATAAACAAATTATGGTACACACAAACAATGTAATACTACATAATGATAAAGAGCAATTATGAATCCGTGAAATATCTCACAACATGGATAAATCTGGAGGGAATTAATGTTGCATGAAATAAGTCAATCACAAAAGGACAAATACTGTATGAGACCGCTATTATAAAAACTCAAGAAAAGGTTTTCACACAGAAAGAAACAATCTTTGATGGTTATGAGGGAAGGAAGGATTGGGGAGGGGAAATCATTAGATAGTAGGTAAGTGTTAACTTTGGTGAAGGGAAAGACAGTACACAATATAGGGAAGTCAGCAATAACTTGACCAAGGCAGAGTCATAGAAGCTTCATAGACACATCCGAACACCCTGAGGGACTGAGTTACTGGGGCTGAGGCCTGGGGACCATGGTTGTAGGGGTCATCTAGGTCAATTGGCATAACAAAGTTCATAAAGAAAATGCTCTACACCCAACTTTGGTGAGTAGTGCCTGGGGGCTTGTTACGGATTGAATTGTGTCCCCCAAAAGATGCATCAACTTGGTTAGGCCATGATTCTCAGTATTGTATGGTTGTCCTCCATTTTGTGGTTGTTGTAATTTTCCTATGTGTTGTAAACCCTAATCTCTGCCTGTGGTTAATGAGGCAAGATTGGGTTAAATTAAAGAGGATTAGGGTGGGATATAACGTCCTTACTCAGGTCACATCCCTGATTCAATGTAAAGAGAGTTTCCCTGGATTGTGGCCTGCATCACTTTTTATCTTACAAGAGATAAAAGGAAAGAAGTCAGCAGAGAGTTGGGGACCTCATAACACCAAGAAAGCAGAGCCAGGAGCGCGTGTCCTTTGGACCTGGAGTCCCAGCGCTCAAAAGTTCCTAGACCACGGAAAGATTGATGACAAGGACCTTCCTCTAGAGCCGACAGAGAAAGAAAGCCTTCCCTGGAGCTGATTCCCTGGATTTGAACTTGTAGCTTACTAGACTGTGAGAGAATAAATTTGTTTTTGTTGAAGCCATCCGCTTGTGGTATTTCTGTTATAGTAGCACTAGATAACTAAGATAGGGCTTAAAAGCTTACGAGTGGCCATCTACTGGTCTCATCCTGTCCAGAGCAAAGGAGAATGAAGAAAACCAAAGACACAAGGGAAATATTAGTCCAAAGAACTAATGGACCACAAGTACCACAGTCTCCACCAGCCTGAGCCCAGAATAACTAGATGGTGCCTGGCTACCACCACCAACTGCTCTGACATGGATCACAGTAGAGGGTCCTGGACAGAACAGGAGAAAAATGTAGAACAAAACTCAAATTCACACACAAAAAAACCCAGAATTACTGGTCTAACAGGCACTGGAAGAATCCCTGAGACTATGGCCCCTGGACACTCTTTTAACTCAGAACTGAAGCTATTCCTGAAGCTCACCCTTCAGCCAAAAATTAGACAGGTCTATAAAACAAGCCATAACACATGTAAAGAATGTGCATCTTAGTTCAATCAAGTATATGAGAGCAAAAGGGCAACACCTGCCCAAAGGCAATGATGAAAATGCAGGAAGGGACAGGAAAAATGGCCTGATGGAAAAAAACTGGGGTGTGGAAGCGGAGGAGAGTGTTGACACATCAATTTGTGTAATAAATTGTTCAATGAGAAACTAATTTGCTCTGTAAAGTTTCATCTAAAGCACAATGAAAAATATTTATCTTTTTCATTTTGAAACGGTTTCAGTATTAATCAAAGTTGCAAAAATAGTGCAATGATTTCCCATATACACTTCACCCAACTTCCCCAAATGTTAACATCTTATGTAACCATAATTATCAAAACCAAGAAATTAAACATAGATACAATATTATTAACTAACCTATAGACCTTAGCTCCAACTTCGCCATTTGTGCCACTGTCTTTAATCTGGTTCAGGATTCAATACAGGATCGCATATTCCTTTAGCTGTCATATCCCTTTCATCTCCTTCAATTGAAGATATTTCTTTCCGTTTCATGACCTTGACACTTTTGAAAAATAATGGCCAATTACTCTGTAGAACGGAATGCCCTTCAGTTGGGTTTATCTGATGTTTTGGTAAAAAGACTCCAAAAGTGATGTCCTGCCCTTCTCACTGCATTGTGTCAGGAAGTAATGATGTTGATGTGTCTTGTTACTGGTGATGTTAACCTTGATCACTTGGTTAAGGTGGTATCTCCTAGATTTCTCCGTTGTAAAGTTCCTGTTTTTCTACTTCATAGGTAAGTATCTTTTGGGGATATACTTTGAAGCTCTGCAAATATCTTGATGGTTCTTGCCTGCAGCAGTTACTGTGGTGTTTGCCAAAAGGTCATTTCTCTCTTTCTTGCATTCCTTCTGCATTTAATAGTTGGAATTCTACTGTAAGTAAAAACTTTTCCTTCTCCCCCATGTATTTATTTATTGAATTACTTATAGCAGCATGGATTCATGAATATTTCTTTTATGCTGTAGGTTATAATCCACTGCTATCATCATTTATTTTGTTTGTCATGTTATCCCAGATTTGGCCTTTGGCGAGCTCCTCAAATTGGCTCCTGTGACGCTCACCTTTCTTTAATGAAACGAATGTAGGCAGCTAGAAAGTTTGACCTTTTCAAAAGTGAAGCATTACTTAACATAGGTAGATCAAGCACTTGTATTAGAAGCATGGCAGAAAAGAGGCTGTTTTCTTGCTTCTCATCTCTGCATCATGTCTGACCTTTTAGGGAATGAGATGTCTGATCCTAGTCTATTCACTGACAGAAAATCTAGGCAGAAAATAGTGTAGTGTGTACCTTGAACCTTTAAAATTCAGATAATTTTAATGTTAGTTTCCTTTGTTAAGGGGCAATATTTACAGCTTAACACATTCAAAGGCAAGCTGTTTTGTTTTGCCTGAAACCTATTTTTCCTTCTACGTTTCCTGTTTTGATAACAACATATCCACCATGTGCCAAGCTCATACCTTACAGTTGTTCTTAACCCCTTCCTTTCTCTCCACTTCTGATTTCTAGTCCATCACCAAGTTCTGTGGCTTTTCCCTCTCAGTGCCTTCTCTGTGAGTCCTTTGTTCCTCAGTCCCAGTGTTCCCTCTTAGTCAGGGCCCCGTAGTCAGTCCTGTAGACCGTGGTGGTAGTTTCCAACTAGCTTCATTTTTCATTGTCTTCAGTCTACGCCCTTTCATTTAGTTTTCCATAAGTGCCACTGGAATGATATAATTTCATTGTTCTGCTGGTTAAATATTTCCTTGGTTCCCCATTGCCTGAGTGAGGGCCAGATGCCTAGCATGGTGTAGAAGGTCCTCCACAGGGTCAGTGAACGTGCTTCAGTGTTGAGAGCTCTAGCCGCTCTTGATTGCATAGTGTTCCTCAGATCTACCTTACGAACATGCATGCCTGTATGCAACTCATGCTGTCTGCACCACAGAAAATGCTCTTCACCCCCCTGCCCATATGCTGAGCTCCTATCTACCCTGTAAGGCCTAGTTCAAATCTTGCTCCTTCATCTGTACTTCAGTAAAATTTTATTTTATTTTTTAGTATGGAATATTTCAAACGTACAGGAAAGAACAGAGAATAATAACAGTGAATCCTTGTATCTACCAGCTACACATCTTCTTCAAACCCTAACATTTTGCTGTACTTCATTTTTGTTTTTTCTTGGTAAGAAAAACTCTATGGGTTGAATTTAAGCTCTCTGAGTATTCCTCTAACAGTTTCTCTTCCCTCTTTCCTCAGATTTTAGGGTTTATTGTTCCAGTGCCATTTTTGCTGTTGTTGTTTTTTTACTGTGCTTTAGGTGAAAGTTTACAGCTGAAGTTAGTTTCTCATACAAAAATTTATACATACATTATTATGGGACCCTAGCTGCTATCCCTATAATATGACCGCACATTCCTCCTCTTCAGCCCAGATTCCTGTGTCCATTCAACCAGCTCCTGTCCCTTTCTGTCTTCTCATCTTGCCTCTGGACAGGAGCTGCCCATTTAGTCTTGTGTATCTACTTTATCTACTTGAACTAAGAAGTACACTCTTCACGAGTATCATTTTATGTCTTATAGTCCAGGCTATTCTTTGTCTGAAGAGTTGGCTTTGGGAATGGTTTTAGTTCTGGGTTAACAGAGAGTCTGGGGACCATGTCTTCTGGAGTTCCTTAAGTCTCAGTCAGACCACTAAGTCTGGTCTTTTTTACTAGAATTTGAATTCTGTACCCTACTTTTTTTCTGCTCCGTCAGGGTCTCTCTCTCATGTTCCCTGTCAGGACGGTCATTTGATGGTAGCCGTGCACCATCTGGTTCTTCTGGTCTCAGGCTGATGGAGTCTCTGGTTTATGTGGCCCCTTTGTCTCTTGGGCTAATATTTAACTTGTGCCTTTGGTGTTCTTCATTCTCTTTTGTTGCCCCAGGTCATTTGGGACCAATTGATGCATCTTAGATGACCGCTAGCAAGCTTTTAAGACCCCAGATGCCACTCATTCAACGCAGGTTTATATATATATGTATTATTAAATACTATATTGCACTCATTTGCATGTTTCCAAACTTTATAAATTATACTGTATTTATCCTTTTGCTTGTTTACACTCAATATTTGTTTTATGAAAATCAGCCATATTTATATATGTAGAACTAGAGCTATATGCATAAAATGGGTGATTTTCATAAGTTAATCGTCTTCCATTTATGAATAAATCAGATTTTATTAATTCATTTTCCTGTTGTTGGACATTTAGGTTTTTATTACTATAAACAATGCTGCTGTGAAGACCCTTCTGCATGTTTTTTATGCACGTGTTTTGTTTATCTAGAATGATATCGTTTATCTAGAGTGATAGGGCCATAAGGTGTGCTTATCTTCAGCTTTGCTAGGTCATATGGCAACTCTATATTAACTTCTTGAGGAACTAACAAACTGTTGTCCAAAGGAGTCACACCATTTTACATTCCCACCAGCAGTGGATGAGAGTTCCAGCTTCTCCACATCCTCATTAACATTTCTTACTGTCTTTCCTTTTGATTGTATCCATCCTAGTAGGTGTGAATATCTCATTGTGGTTTTGATTTGTATTTCCATGATGGCTAATGATGTTGAACATCTGTTCATGTGCTTGTTGGCCATTTGTATATTTTCTTTGGAGAAATGTCTATTCAGGTCATTTGCCAGTTTCTAAATTGAGTTATTTGTCTTTTTCTATTATTGAATTATTAGAGTTCCTTGATATGCTGGTTGCAAGTCCCTTATCAAATATATATATATGATTTGTGAGTATTTTCTCAATAGATTCTTTACTTTCTTGATGGGATCCTTTGAAGCACAAATTTTTTTTTTTTAAATGAGGTCTAATTTATTGAATTTTTTTCTTTTGTTGCTTGTACTTTAGGTATCTAAGAAACCATTGCCTAATCCAAGGTCTTGAAGGTTTACTTCTGTGTTTTCCTCTAAGAGTTTCTTGGTTTTACATTTAAGACTTTGATCCATTTTGAGTTAATTTTTCTGTATGGTATGAAGTAGGGGGTCCAGCTTCCTTCCTTCTTTTGTATGTGAATATTCATTTGTCCCAGCCCCATTTTTTTGAAAAGACCATTCTTCCCCCATTGAATGGTCTTGGCATCCTTGTCAAAAATCAATTGACCATAGATGAGTTGATGTCTGAACTCAATTCTGTTCCATTAATCTATATTTCTGTCTTTGTGCCAATACTACGCTACCTTGATAACTATAATAGCTTGGCTTTTTGTAACTTCAAGTCTAGTGTTTGTCCAAATGTTTCCTGTGGTTATTGGAAAATTTATTTTAAGTACAAAATAGCAGAAATAGCTGATAGCTATTATTCCTGCAATAAAAGTAAGCCCCCATTTAGGCCACGGCTGTCCTTTTCCTTTCCGGTGATGGAATAAACATTACAAAACCTCCTTTCCACTCTTCGTTACATTCCCAGGAAAAAAACATTAGAACTTCTTTTTTTTTTTTTTTTGGTGAGCGCTGACCTCTGCCATATATGCCAACTTTACTTTGTAATTTCAGTAATAGTCACACTTAGCGCCTCAGAGCAGGTCAGCAGGTCCCGCTTATCCTCCCTAGAGGTGCTCAGCGTGGGTCAGAGAGCATTAATGTGGTTTGGTGTGGAAGACCTTTAACAGTGCTCACTGACGTTGGACTGGCTCTCAGGGGAAGCATGGGTTTTGGAAGCTGTCATTAGCATTAATTGCCCCTAATGCACCATCATTTTTGACAGTAATGAGCTAAACAGGAGGGCTATTACTCTGAGCAGAAAGGCTGCATTTCCTGGCATTAAAACATTTTTTGAGATGTATGTGGCATGCAGCACAGGCTAAGAGAGGACCAGCGTGATCCACTGTAAAGCAGGCTTAGCTGTATTTACAGTGGAGAAATAAGTTCTCCTTTCCTATTAGGAAAACGAATCCTGCTGTGTTAGTTGGAAGGAAGAAGTGCTAACGAATAGGAATCCTACAGCAAACTCTTTAAAACAGGGTTTGGAAAACATAGGATGATTTTTAGTTCTCAGTTTACTTTAAAAGAGTAGCATAAAAACACTGTTCTTTTGAATGTGTTTCCAGAGTCCAATTTGTAGTAAGATTTTAGGGGTAGAAGGACTTGTGTTAAACTGTTTTCTATTCAAGAATAGCCCTACAGTGTTTCTGTGGAACAAAGAAAGCTATAACCTAGAGGACCTTTTTAAAACGGGCTGAGATCAAACCAAAATTGACTTGAGTTCACTGCCATTTGCCGCTTTGCTTATCGGCTATGTCTGTGTTGTCTTGCAATGCTCACGATGGCTTTAGTATACATACAGCTGAATCTTGATTACCAGGCTTTAGTGGCCATGTTATTACTGAAAGTTTATGGTCAGGATTCTGAGGGAAAAACCTAAACTTGATGGCTTTCTTATCACTCTGATTAGGATACATTGAGGAGCTTTAGACAAACCTTAAAACATCTGTTTGTGTTTATCTGTTGAAAGGAAGACTAATTATTTTGAAAGTCATATTCATTAGGTGGTACTTTTTGTTTGTTTCTATATCTCTTCTTTTAATTGTACTTTAAATGGAGATTTACAGTGAGAATTAGTTTCTCAATAAATAATTAATATACATATTGTTTTGTGATATTGGTTGCCAGCCCCACGACTTGTCAACACTCTCCCCTTCTCGACCTGGGGTTCCCTGTTACCAGCTTTCCTGTTCCTTCCTGCCTTCTTGTCCTTGCCCCTGGACTGGTGTGTCCATTTAGCCTTGTTTTGTGGGCCTGATCTAATCCAAGACTGAAGGGTGAACCTCAGGAGTGACTTCAGTACTGAGTTAAAGCATGTCTGGGGACCATACTCGGGGTTTCTCTAGTCTCTGTCAGAGCAGTAAGTCTGGTCTTTTTTTGTGAGTTAGAATTTTGTTCTATATTTTTCTCCAACTCTGTCTGGAATCCTCTGTTGTCCCTCTTCGAGCAGTTGGTGGTAATAGTCAGGCCCCATATAGTTATGCTGGCCTCAGTGTGGTAGAGACTGTGGTAGTTGTAGTCTCTTAGTCCTCTGGACTGATCTTTCACTTGTGTCTTTGGTTTTCTTCTCCCTTGCTCCAGATGGAGTGAGACTAGTGGAGTATTTTAGATGGCCGCTCACGAACTTTTAAGATCCTAGATAGGTGGTACTTTTTTAATACAGAAAAGTTTATAAAGAAGAAAGTATATGGCCTGTAATCTCATTGCCCACATAATCCCTGATTTTTTTTTAAGGGAATAAAATATGCATATGGTTAAAAAATTCAAAGCACAGAAAGAATATAATGGAATATAAGAGCCTTCTCCCATCCTCTCCACCCAGATCCTCTCTTCAGAGGAATCCATTATTAACAGTTTCCTTTGTATCCTTTAAGAAAAAAAATAGGATGCATGTATTAGTGAATGTATATGTATTTTTTCTTATTTACACAGAAGGGATCATTCTATGAATAGTTGTATTCTTTGATTTTGTCACAAAATAGAGCCTTCCAGTTTTCCCGTGGGGGTCTATTCAACTTGATGACTGTCTCTTCCCCCATCCCCAATGCCAATAATTCACCCAGTTGCCTAGACTCAATGACAGGCAGAGTTACTAAATATAATTCTGCGAATGGGTAGCTGTGTATTCAAAAGTAGGGGGCAGTATCTCTGTATCTATAGGTAAACTTCTACCTTGTTCTTTTAAATTGCTACATAATATAGATGTACCAAAATTTGTTTAACTGGTCTCCTGTTTATGCACATTTAGGATGGACAGTGATTTCAAGATCACATTTACAAATTTAAATGAATAAGTCCCTAAGAGAATGAGTCACAAAAGTGATGAGGGAATTACCTGGTTAATGTTGATGAAGATTGCAGAGTAGTTAACTATGAAGACAGATTAGTTTTATAGTATGGGGTATTCCTAAACTTCTACCTCTGCCCAAAATGTGTCCTCCTGCTATACATTTTCACTCCCCAACCAGAGGGCCACCCCCAGGCAGATTTGGGTCACAGTTCTTTCTCCTGTGCTTCTGCAGCACTTTGTACATCCCTTCATTAAAACAGTGACCTGGCCTGTGATAGTTATGGTCTGCATGTCTGTATTCCCTTAAGGAGAAGTACACCTTGCCATCTCTGTATAGCCCCTGGGAAAGTGGTCTCAGCAGGATATCTTGCTAAAAGTCAGTACCCTAACCAAAGTTCTTTGGCAACTTCTTTGCCAGAACCTTTCCCTCCAGTTTGTCTTTAAGTAGACATGGTGTCAGCCTCTCTGAGTTGAGCTTTCTGTGGCAATGCTTGCTCTGGCTCCAAGCCCTGAGTGAGTTGTGAAGCTGTTTACTTACTAGCAGAGAGCCCAAAGAACCAAAGTAGAAGCTCCCAGCTCTCTCACTGGGGGTCTGTTCAGCTTGGTGGCCATCTCCCCTACCCTACCCCACCCCACCTGCTATAATTTACCCAGTTGCCTAGACTCAGTAACAGGCAGTGGTGCTAAATATAATTCTGCCAATAGGTGGCTGTGTATCCAAAAGTAGGAGATAATCTCCTTACAGCTTCTGGTAATAAATCTTTTGCATTCGGTTTCTCTTTTCAAGCAAACCAGAACACCCCTATTCAATGTAATAATTAAGGCTGTTGTCACAAAATAGTTATTATGGAGATAGGAGAGAAGGTTGTTAAAAAGAATTACTTGATAGCTATCTTTATCCCTTTTAATTTTTGTCCTTGATTTGAGTCTGTCACACCTTGATATGGCATTTTAGAAAAATGCTGAAGCTATCATTCAATTATTTGCCCAGCCCTCTATCTCTATTCCCTGATCAGTACTTTGACTGTAAACCAGTGGATTTGGTAAGGATTTCCCTAAACGTTACATTCAAGCCTATCAAATATTTGGAAGACTCACAGATATGTTTATACGTAAAAGCCTGGGTTTGTATAACTTGTACATTCATCTTAGATTTTAATTAAGAGATTTGCTATGAATGGACTTTTAATGTGTTTTCTGTCTGTTTTGGAACTTTGTATTTATTTTTGTATCTAATATTTTTTAGATTTATATTTTACTGACATTGGCAAGTTCTCCTTTGTGAAAATATTTATAAGAGGCATATAGAATTAAAACCCAGGTTGAGTCTCTGTAAGAGTCATGATGGACTGGGTTATGATTATAACAAAGCCCAGATTTTGGTGGCTTAAAACAACAAATGTTCATTTCTTGTTTACAGTAGGTATCTTTAGTGGGTCGGTTAGAGGCTCAGCTTTATTTTGTCCTGACTCCAGGGCCCAGGCTGAAGTAGCAAGCCTCTATCTGCACTTTACCAGTCAGAAGGAAAGAAAGAATCACACAGACTCTGAAAGCTTCCATCTGGAAGTGACACACTTTATTTCTGCTCACATTTTCTTGGCCAGAGCAAGCCACGTGGCCACACCTGACTGACGGGGGGCAGAGAAGTACAATTTTACCACATGCTCAGAAGGAGAATCAGAAGATCTTGGTGAACAATACAGATGACTTCCATAGCTTTTTAGATCTTCCCAGGCAGTTACAGTAACCCTTGGCTTTGGGTAAGCATTGATGGGAAGCTATAAAATGAGGTACCTAAGAATATAGACAGATATAATCAGAGTGCCTGAGCTTGAATACTGGCTTTATCACTTATTAATTGTCTAATCTCGAATAAGCAATTTAGCCTCTCTAATCTTTAATTTTCTATCAGAAAGAGCACCACCATGCAGAGTTGTTGTGGGGATTAAGTGAAATCATCTTTATAAAGCAATACCTTTCACATATTGAGGGCTTAATAAATCATAGCTGTTTCTTGAATAGACTACTTGTTAATCTGAATTATTTTAGGATTATTGCTTACTGAGTTTTCCTCCCTTAGATACTTTAAAAGACAAGAACAAGATCTTTTCAAGGATACCCTTTTTCACCACTCTTACTCAACATCGTGCTAGAGGTCCTAGCTAGAGTAATAAGGCAAGAAAAAGAAATAAAGGGCATCCAGATTTGTAAGGAAGAAATAAAAGTATCTGTATTTGTAGATGACACAGAAAACCCCACAGAGTCCACAAGAAAACTACTGGAACTAGTAGAAGATTTCAGTAAACTATCAGGATACAAGATAAACATACCAAAATCAGTTGGATTCCTCTACACCAACAAAGAGAACTTCAAAGAGGAAATCACCAAATCAGTACCATTTACAATAGCCCCCAGGAAGATAAAATACTTAGGAATAGCTCTAACCAGAGACGTGAAAGACCTGTACAAGGCTAGCATTAATCAAAAAAACACAAAATAATAAATATTGGAGAGGTTGTGGAGAGACTGAAACACTTGTACACTGCTGATGGGAATATAAAATGGTGCAATCACTTTGAAAATCAATTTGATGTTTCCTTAAAAAGCTAGAAATAGAAGTACCATACGATCTAGCAATCCCACTCCTTAGAATATATCCTAGAAAAATAAGAGCTGTCACACGAATGGATATATGCACTCCCATGTTCATTGCCGCACTGTTCACAATAGCAAAAAGATGGAAACAACCCAGGTGCCCATCAACAGACAAATGGATAAACAAATTATGGTATATAAACACAATGGAATACTATGCAATGATAAAGAGCAATGATGGATCCGTGAAATATCTCACAACATGGAGGAATCTGGAAGGCATTATGCTGAGTGAAATTAGTCACAAAAGGACAAATATTGTATGAGGCCACTATTATAAGAACTCAAGAAAAAGTTTAAACACAGAAGAGAACATTCTTTGATGGTTACGAGGGTGGGGAGTGAGGAAGACGGGAATTCACTGACTAGATAGTAGACAAGAATTATCTTAGGTGAAGGAAAGGACAACATGCAATGTAGGAGACGTCAGCACACATGGACTAAACCAAAAGCTAAGAAGTTTCCTGAACACAGCCAAACACTTCGAGGGACAGAGTAGCAGGAGCTGGGACCTGAGGACCTTGGTTTCAGGGAACATCTGGATCAGTTGGCATAACAAGGTTTATTAAAATGTTCTGCATCCCACTTTGGTGGATGGTGTCTGAGGTCTTAAAAGCTTGCAAGTGGCAATCTAAGATGTGTCAATTGGTCCCAACCCACCTGGAGCAAAGGAGAATGAAGAACACCAAAGACACAACGAAAATGTTAGCCCAAGAGACAAAAATGGCCACATAACCAAAGAGTCCATCAACCTGAGACCAGAAGAACTAGATGGTGCCCGGCTACCATCAATGACCGCCCGGACAGGGAACGCAATAGAGAGTCCCTGAGAGAGCAGGAGAAAATTGTGGTTCAGAACTCAGATTCTAGTAAAAAGACCAGACTTAGTGGTCTGACCAAGACTGGAGGAACCCTCAAGACCTGGCCCCTGGATGCTCTGTTAACTCAGTACTAAAACCATTCTCAAAGCCAACTCTTCAAAGGTTAGACTGGACTGTGAAACATAAAGTAATATTCATAAAGAGTGTGCTTCTTAGTTCAAGCAGATATAAAGAAAAAAAAAATTTTTTTTTTTTTTTTAAGCAGATACATGAGACTAAATGGGTGGCTCCTGTCTGGAGGCTGGACAAGAAGGCAGAAAGGGACAGGAGCTGGTGAAATGAACACGGGAAACCCAGGGTGGAAAGGGAGAGTATGCTGTCACACAGGAATTGCAACTAGTGTCACATAACAATATATGTGTAAATTTTTGTATGAGAAATTAACTTGAGCCGTAAACTGTCACCTAAGGCACCAAAAAAAGAAGAAGAACAAGGTCTTTTTTTTTTTTTTTTTTTAAACATGTGCATCCCACTGCAGTCAGAGAAGGGAAAAAGGGATAAAAGTCAAGGAATTTCTTTTAAGCTTCTGTATACTGCCTGGCTGGGTCCATTTTACTATAATCATTGAAGACTTGTGTCTTAGAACCTTTCATGCTTTTACTTACTTTTAAGAGTAGAAAATTCTGGATATGCACGTTAATCCCTGGTATACCCACCAGTTGGCTCAGTGATTTTCTTCTGTGTCGCTCTAGCTCAGAGTCAAGGTCTCCACTGAAGTTGGCATCACAAATGTTGATCTTTCCACTGTGGATAAGGATCAGAGCATCGCACCTAAAACCACCCGGTAGGTAGATGCCACATGGGCACAGTCTGGAGCTGGAGGGACATGCCTAGTCACCGAGCCCCTCCAGTTGTCATTTCTGTGTCAGCAGTCATCCAGCCTGCGCCCCCAACTGGAGTGTCTGTAGTTCCGCTGGTACTGCACCAGGGATTCTGCTTAGCATTTAAGGAGATTTGGGTGTTGTTTATACCAGTGTTCAGTCCATGAGTGAACCTTATTATGAGTCCTCAATGAGTTGAGGGACTTGCCTCAGGATGTAAGTCTACTATGTCACTAAGCACATAATTATTTGTTCAGACGACAATTTTTATTATAACAAGACTTTTCTCGATTTACATTCTGTATATTGGTTTACATTCTGGTGCAGTCTCCTTATCTTGGCAGTCCTGAATTTGCTTTTAGCGGCCTCATGGAAGCTTTCTTTGGCCCAGGGTAGGCCTGAAATCTATTGGAGGTCTCGTATGTCGCTAGACCTGATATGGCAAATACCTTGCATGCGAGGATTACCATTCCACTCCCCAAGTCCATAGGAGGCATCACTAATCAGTCCCAGCGCTTGTTCCTGCTGAACTCAGATACAACCTTCTAAATAACTATTAGCAGTTGATCAGAATGGGCCCAGAACACTATAGGAAGCCCATTTGCCAGCCTTCTCCCGGATCCTTATTTTGGGGCAAGAGCATCAGGATCTCTGGGTATAGTTCAGACTCCAGTTTTACTTAACTGGGGTGGCCATAGATGCCATTTTTAAGACAGGAGATTGTAACCAGAGTCTGGAAGCCAGTCACTCCTTTTAAGTCATATAGCACTGGTCTTTCTGCCTCTGGCTTGGCTGTTTTAATAGTGACGTTGGAAATGAGAGCACTGTTTGAGACTCAGTTGAAATGTCTTTGAGAGTGCTTTGTGACATTTAATACTTTATATAAATGAATAGTTGGCGTTATTCATAAGTAAATGTATAGCCAAATGTGAGCCTTATAACCATTAGGCTAGTTTTATTCTCTGGCCTTCTTAATCTAAAATCCTAGGAAATAGCTGTGAAAAGAGCAGTTTTCCTCATTGAGTCTCCCTTTTTTCGTTTTTAATTTCCCCAACTTTTTTTTTGTTGTTGTTTGTTTAACAATATTTTATTGTGTTTTCAGTGAAGGTTTACAGAGCAGTTTAGGTTCCCATTCAACAATTTCTGTACAGGTCATTCAGTGACATTGGTTATATTCTTTACAATATGTGAACATTCTCAGTATTTCCATTCCGCTTGTTCTATTTCCATTTATCTAGTTTCCCTGCCCCCTTACATTCTCATCTTTGTTTTAAAGTAATTGTTGACTGTTTGGTCTCAAATAAATGATTTTATTAAAGGAGCCTAATACATACAGGTGATATTCTTTATTTTGTGAGCCAATCTGTTATTTAGCTAAAAGGTGACCTCAGGGGCTAGTTTCTATTCAAGATTTAAAGAGCATCTCAGAGCATTAGTGTCAGGGAGTCCTCTAGTCTCAACAGGTCCAGTAAGTCTGGGTTTTTTTTGGTTTTTTTAGGAATTTGAGGTTTTGTTCCAAATTTTTCTCACATTCTATCAGGGTTCATCTGTGAGTCTGCCTTTTGCAAAAAGATCACTTTTTAAAACTCAGTTTCAGATAGGAAACTAAATTGAAACGGTATCCAGGAGAAAAATATAGTACAAAAAAAGAAAAAGCTAGAAGTGCCCTTCTTTCTTTTGCATCTCCAGTCCCCCAGCCCCGCAGTCTCTGGCCTTGCTCACATGTGCAGCTAACGTCGATCTTGTGATTATCGTCTGTGTGATTCTGCCTGCGCAGCTCTCCAGGCCGCCTCTATGCCTGCAGTGAGCCTCTTGCGCTCCACTGCTGCCTGACTTGGTTGAGTTGAGATCCTTAGGCCCTTGAAGTGAAAGGCTGGAGGCACAAGCATCTATGTGTAGCGTTTCCCCAGACCCTGATGGAAGGTCATTCTGTGCTGTTCACAGTCCTGGCTGTATCAGCTCAGTTTGCCCCTAGGCCCCAGATAGTTCTCCACATCTGTCTGTCTACAACAGAAGTGTTACAATGGGAAAGGGAGGATCAGGCAGTGAACAGTGTATTCTTTGCCTCTTGGCAGAGATATGCAGGCCCTTTCTAAAGACTTAACTTCCTGTCTCTTTCAGGGTGACCTACCCAGCTAAAGCCAAGGGCACATTCATTGCAGACAGCCACCAGAACTTCGCCTTGTTCTTCCAGCTGGTAGATGTGAACACTGGTGCTGAACTCACTCCTCACCAGGTTAGGAAAAGGCTCAGGTATTTCTCTTGGCCTGAAGTGTTAATGTACACTAGAGCTAATGGTACAGTATGTTAACAGTGACTGGGGAGGTTCCAGATGCCTGCCTTCAGATCTTCACTCGGAGCCGCGACAGTTCATCAGGCTCAACTGTGTTGGGCTTTTCCCACATCACACTGCTTCTCTGGTACTGGTTGTAACCCCGAACCTGGAATACACTCGTCTTTTTAAAAGATTAGCTGGTGTTGAGAAGATGTATGTCAAGCAGATTAACCCTTAATCGAGGCTTTTTTCTTTCTTATAAAAAATTTCAAAATAACTTTGATGGAAGAAAAACCTAGACAGTGAACCCAAAGCATTTTTTTGTTCTGGCCAAAGCAGAATTTTTATTTGTGGGAATCTGTGGAATAGCACTTCTAAACTTGTTCCTGCTTTATATTATGAAAGCAATAGGCTTCATTTTTTCCCCCATAAAAAATAATCAAAATTATTATTTCAGAGAGATTTCAAACCATACCATTTCCAGACAAGCAGCTCTGCTGTCTTCCCCCCTCACCCTCCACCCACTGCCGCTGTCATCCCCCTTGATTGAGAGCCCTGCCCTGTGCACAGTTAAGTGTTGTGGAAAGGGAAATCCAAATACTTTGCGTGTCCAAAGATAGGAAAGAATGTCAGACCAGAATGGGCTTGGTTTAAGTGCTTTGTACTTTACCAAGAACCAGCCAACTTGTGTCCATCCCAAGTGGCAGCTTCAGAAGCCAGTGTGTTTATTTGGAAACCTTTTTGCTTCTGTTCCTAGTGGCTGCAGCTGCTGCACTTGTCCCCAGGCCCCAGAGTTTCTGCGCCACGACCACTGTCCCCACACTGCTCTGCTCTGCTCTCCCCTCCACCCCCAAACTCCAGAGAGCTTGGTCAGGGCACTTAGCCATGGGTGACTAACCTTTAAGTACTTCAGCCTCTTAGCATTTCTCAACTTTTTCCCAGAGTGACATTCACCAACCAAAATAGCACTGGAGAAGAGAGAATATGAAGAGAAAAAATTAACAAGACTAAGTCAGTGAGATTGGGGTTAGGGCAGGGAGAATAAGAGAAGGGAAATACGTGAGGAAATATAACTTTAACTGAATATTTGTCTCATCCAAGATTCTGGTTTGGAAACCAACCTCTGTGGCTTTTTCTACCTCTCAGGTAGAGGTGACATTTTGAGATGATAGTGGCTGCTACCTGCACTTGACTGAAATAGGAGGAAGACCAGGTATCTGGGCTCCTAAATTCCATTCTTGGCCAAGACTGTATAATTGCTATAGCCAGGATGCTTCTCACCTCTGGGCCCCATCCCTAAATGCTTTGATGGTTGTTCTTTGTTGCCCAGGTGTAGAGCAACAAATGAGATTTGCATTTTCTCTGTGGCTCCAGCACTAGCTGTGTGGCCATAATGACTGATTCAGTATTTTTGCCTTATGATCTGTGAAATGAGACCGACCAAGGCTGCCTGCCTGTTGAATTCTGTTATCTTGAAACACGTGGAAGAAAAGCTCTGCGTGGATATTGAGTTTTGCTGCAGTTCTAAATGTGCAGAAAACTTAATTTCTTGTGCCATAGGGGAGGATAAGATGATTAGACTCATACCATCATACTGATAACAGTATTAGCTGTTTGTTGACTAGTATGTACCAGGCCCCACACTAAATGCTTTGCATATGTTAACTGTGAATCTTCACACAGTCACTCCACATGTAGAAGTTAGTCCTTCTGTCTTACAGATGAAGAATCAAGGCTCAAAGAGGTGAAATAACTTGCTCAGCTACTAAGTAGTGGAACTAAATCCATCTGTCTTCAGAGCCTGGTCCCTCTTCATGACACCGGGCTGCCCAGCTTGATTAGAACTCTCCCTTGCTGTCGGTACTTAAGCCTCCTCTACTAAAGCTTTAGCTGGAGGCACCAGGAAATTGAAAATGGGCCTTTTACAGTTCCACCTCATTTCCCTTTTTTTTACCCTCTGGTGAAGAAGTTAACTGGGCCACAAAGTGGCCAAAGGCTGGCAGGAAGAAGAAATTGCAGCAATGGCAAAGGGCTCAAATCATCCACAAACTGGGCCTTTTCAGCCTCCAAGTAGTGGAGAATTGGTTGGACCTCTAAGTTAAATTTCTTGCTTTCTACCAGCAAAAAGTTCTCTCTGATCTCTGAGTTAGGAACCAGGGTAGGATGGCTGCTTCTCCCACTCTTTCAGGCAGGTCTGGCAGATCCCAGAGCTCTCACAGTAACAAGAGAGCCAGTGGCCTGCTGCCTTGTTGATGGGTTGATGGGCCGCAGTGAGTTTTGGAGTTAATAGATGAAAGGTTTGTATCATTGTTCCATCTAGACCTTCGTCCGACTTCACAACCAGAAGACTGGACAGGAAGTAGTGTTTGTTGCTGAGCCAGACAGCAAGAATGTATACAAGTTTGAACTGGATACCTCTGAAAGAAAGACTGAATTTGATTCTGCCTCTGGCACTTACACCCTCTACTTAATCATTGGAGATGCCACTTTGAAGAATCCAATCCTTTGGAATGTGGTATGTGCCTAAATGTACCCTGACCGAGTCCTGGCTACTCCATAATTAGACAGATGCTCTTTTCAGGGGTATGGGGCTCTTCACCCTAGCCTGGCCTGTGCTACTCACTGGGCAGTAAATGAGCATTATGGGTTGAGAGTCTGTGTGCTGTCTCCATTAATAATCTTAGGGCCGTGTACATGGCCTGTACACAGCAGGTGCTTAATAAATATTGAGTGAATGAATGAAGTATAAATTTGTCCTTTCGTAGGTTCTAGGGATCTGTGAATTTCTACAAAAGTTGTACTGGAAGGAGATTTTCATATTACAGCAAGGCAGTACGGGGGATAATATAAAAGTTAAGGCCCTGGCCTATGTGATATGGTACAGCCTCATGGGAGGGGTAAGATTTGAAATGTGATAATTCAGAATGGTGTGGGGTAATAATTGTAGGCTGTGCGAAATGCTAGTAAACTAATGGCCAGTGTGTATATAGCATCTTACAGTTCATGTAGAACTTTTCACCTGCATGTCTTACTTTTGTTTGGTGTGATGAGAGAAAACTTCTTGAAAGACATGCATTTTGGTTAGGAGTGGAAAAATTGCGAGCATTTATCAGAATAGTGTTATCACTAAGGGGATGGCCTGCAGAAAAGCTTAAGGCACTTTCAGTGAGGACTGAGTGGTTCCCTTTTGCTCAGGAATCCTGTAGGCGGTGATGATAGAAAGGTAGCGGAGGCGAAATTTCAGGCCTTGATGGCGGCTGGCTCTCTTTGCGAGACAAAGGGCCAGCTGCATTTTCTTGTGTTGTAATCAAGGCTCCTTTTCTTCTCCTGGACATTGGGCTGCTTTTTGTACATGAGCGCATTTTCATTTCCTTTTCTTGTGTGACTAAATCACACTTCCCGGGGATACTAAGCAATTTCTGATTGCAACTATAATGGCCTGGGTACCAGCTGAGATTTTTGTATTAAGCAGCTCTATGGGGCTCACCATACCAGTAGAAAATTGGAACCCTTGCTCTTAAAAGCATTTTCAACAAATACTTATTTTGTTCTTGAAATTTTTACTGCCTCCATTTTTCGACTAATGGATCAGGAAGTGATTGGACTGCTTGGAGTTATTTTCAGTTATGGTCTTAGGTGTGAGTCAGGCAAGACTCTCCTGCTGATGAATGTCACCCCCTTTCTCTGCCTTGTGCCTTTAAACACCACTCTTCTTTTTAAGGCCGATGTGGTCATCAAGTTCCCTGAAGAAGATGCTCCATCAACTGTCCTGTCCAAGAACCTCTTCACTCCCAAACAGGAAATTCAGGTATGTCCTAAAGGGTTTATTCACCAAACACTGAGGAGCACAATGGAATGGGCACAACGTGAGAGAGCAGCAAGCCCCTGGACTCTCACTCTGGTTCCTTCTTTAACTATTATGTTTGTATGATGCCTTATTGTTTGGTTCTCACTACCTATGATTCAGGCAGGGCAAATGTCAGCTCCATCCTAGAGTCAGAAAGGCAGGCGCAAAGAACCCAGTGACCAGCTCCCAGAAAGCAGATAGTTGGAGACAAAATCAGAACCGGAGTCTGTTTTCCCTGACATCTAGTCCCCTGGGCCCTTTTGTAGCCCTAGTGTCACTACATGACAGCTGCAGGTACAGATGCTTAGCTTCCATCCTCTCTGCTCCCGTGTAAATCAGGGCTGATGGGGCCTACAGGTGGGAAGACTCAACTGGGAGAGTGGGCTTCACTCCCTTAGAAAAGTCCTTCATCTTTCCTGGGGCTTGCCTTCCTTGGACATGAAAATGAGGGATCCCTGCCCAGCCCACAGGGCTGTTGTGAGGATCAAAATAGATAACTGATAAGGAAGGAAAGGCTTTGAAAAGTTTCTAAAGCACTTTACAAAGTGAACACAATAATTGTTCAACAATTGGCACTGGTTAAGGAAACCAAGGTATATATATACTCAGTAGAATATTTTGTAACTCTTAGAAATGATCATACTGCAGCAATGGGGAACCTCTATATGAATCGCTGTTTTAGCGATAAAAGCAGGCTACTCACTCTAATGTCATTGTAAAAAAGAACAAGGGCCAAAAGGGTAGAGTAGTAGGATTCTTTAAAATCAGTTGAATGGTAGAAGGTTAGCTGTAATGATTGTGAGTGCCACCTGATTTGTGGGTTGGGACAGTGGCAGCAACTGTCACAGTGTTAGAAATCCCTGAATGGCAGTGGCAGCAAGGAAGAGCTGAGGTGAAGATGTGGGCATAGGAGCCTTGAGTGGGACTGCCTCATCATGGAGCTGGATTGACTGGGCATTGGCATGCAGGGAGGACAGCTACAGGTTTATATGCTGCAAGAAAATCTTTTTTTAAAAAAAAAGTTCAATTTGTGTAAGTGTATTACAGCTTACAAAGCATAGTCAAATGTCCTGTTTCATTTGGTCCTTAGCATATCCTTGCAACCAGGTAGAGTGGTCTTTCTCCTCCTTTCCCCCCAATTTCCCAGCCAGAAACTGAGGCAAAGAGTGGTAAAGCTACGTGCCTGTGGTCACAGCAATACATATCAGTTTGGGCCTGAATGGCACTCCTTCTGCTAGGTCACACTATCTAGATGAGCTTCCCAAAGGTCTTCAGGCAGAATTACTTAGGAGGGAAAAAAACAAATAAAAAAAGGAAATATCAGAGGGATGCTTGCTCATTGATGAAATTTACCCAACCTTCTGGTTCAGCTCTGGAAATCAGGCAGGATGAGGGAGGGAGAAAGTTTTTCTTAGGGCTTCCTTAAAGTCATGGGCTGGGGGAGGGAGGGCACAGTGAGGGTTGGAACCATCCATAGTATAGCTCTGCTAAATTTTTAAAAGAGGAGGTATTACCAGTTAGCTAACTTACATGGGGCAACAACATATGACTGAATCCAGAAGCTTTATGGATTCTGGAGGTCTGCCTGGGGAATATCACGCCAGTCATCCATATACCTGGGCACCGTCTTTGTTACCAGCTAGATACCTCTTGATAGGTTGTGTTCTCCAACCTCTAGATGGCAATGAGTCTTGAGGAAAAAGGATTGGCCACCTAGCGAGCCAGGACTGATGTAGTGTCTTTGGAATGGAGACCTCTGGGATCAGAAGAGGCAAAAAGCCACGTGACTGGCCACTTGTTGCCAGGAGATTTGAGCCTCTGGGAGGTCTTTCCTTTTCATGACTGTCATTGACGTTTTCCATTCCCAGTGTACGTGGCATTCCCTGCTGGGAAGGGCACATTCTTAAGTATTCTTGGTGTGTCTTCTTGTGGCAGCACCTGTTCCGTGAGCCTGAGAAGAGGCCCCCCACAGTGGTGTCCAATACATTCACCGCCCTGATCCTCTCGCCCTTGCTCCTGCTCTTTGCTTTGGTGAGTAGCTCTAATTAGCATGGGCAGCTTGTGTCTAGTGCCAGACTCGGCAGATGTGGCCGTTCCAAAGGAGGCTTTGTGCTTCGGCCTCAGCACAGCTCCAGAGGGGTCCAGCAGCTGTGACCTGAACTGATGGTCAAAAAATCTTAGGGTAACCGAAATTCCCCGCTAGAAGGGAGTAGCCAAGTAGACTGAGCCATTAACAAGGAACATGAGAAAGAACCTAACAGCTACTAAAAATGATAGAAGTGTATGGACTATGATGCTCTATAGAAGTGTACAGATGAGGTCAGGTGTGAAGAAAGCAAGGCCCAATGCTGATTTTGATATAAAAATATAGTATAGAGGCTGTGCGTTGTAGTACTGTTTGGAACAGAAAACTGGAGACAGCCTAAAAGTCTTAATGAAAGTAAGTGTTAAATAAATTATGGTCTATCCATACAATGGAATAATTCACAGCTTTTTAAAAGAATGGATAGATCTAGGCTGATATGAAAAGATTGTGAAGATTTATTATTGTGTGAACAAGGCAAGGGTCAGAATAGTATGTTTAATATGATCCTCTTTGTGTAAAAACTTTAAAAAGGGAGATGGCCTTGTAGGAGAGTGTGGAGGTAGGAAACTTACCCTTTATACCTTTCTGTACTGGTTGATTTTTTTTTTTAGCCAGTTGATTCCCCCCCCCCAGTTAAAATTATAAACATAGATGCATATCCTCAAAGTTCAGAGAATTTTCAGAAGTATATGGAAAACTCATTAGATCTTACTTTTGGAAAAGTTTCTGTGTTTCTAATTAATTCATTGATTTTAATAAAAAGAATTATTGGTCAGTCTAAATCTAGACAGCATACCACAAGGTTTCAGAAATCAGACCGGGGGCACCTGCTCTAATTTTTGAGTGATCAGAATTTTAAAAGGCATGGAACCCACAGTGAATGCATGCAGCCTACCACTTGCCAATGGCTTTGTCTTACCACACTTAGAGAAATTAGAGGGCATGTTAGTTACTTCATCGTAAATGCAGTTTCTGACCTTCCATTTTCATGGTTTCACCTGTTTTAAAATACAAGGGTTTGCTGTCATTAAAAATGACGTTCAGGTTTGAGTTATCCAAGAACATTTGAGAGCAGGTGCTGGGTGCCTTTCTAAAAAAAAAGAGAGAGAGAACAACTTTTCCTGAAGACTCATTATAGGGTAGTTGTCACTTGGAAAAGTTCCCTGTCCTTCCAGTCTGTACCAAGTTTTAAGCCCTTAAGGCTGCTCATTGGATTAGCATTGGCATGCATGTGCCACCTCTCAAGTTCTAATGTCTTTTTAATTTATCTCTCTTCATCGTCCAGTGGATCCGGATTGGTGCCAATGTCTCCAACTTCACTTTTGCTCCCAGCACGATTATCTTTCACCTGGGACATGCTGGTAAGCGCCCCAGGCTGCTAATTCCATTTAACCTCCTCTGACATTTAGCCTGCACCTGCAAAAGCCCTGTTAAGTAGACCCCCACAACCTATTAACTATAATGACTTAATAGCATAACATCTCCCTCTTCCTCCTGGCCTTTTAGGACAGTTAATACTATGATAAACCTGTTTGGTCCATCAGCTTAGAACAGCTGTCATTACATTGGGCCTCAATGTACTTGGCTGCTTTTGGCAAGCCATTTACCCTCATTTAATAGCCCTGTTCATTTCCAGAGATTACTCACTTATTGTGTCTTTACATTGAGCCATCTTCCCAGATGAAGAGGATTAATGCAGTTTCCAAAGGTTACCTTGCCCCACCATATCGATCTTCACATTTACTGGTGGCTGTGTCTGGACAGTAATAGAAAACAGTCCCTTCCACAGCCAGACACGCTGTCTTGCACTGTTCTCTTGAGAACTTAGGACCTGAATGTAATGAGACAGTAAATTCACAGATCGGTTAAGCATTTCAGAGGCTTTCGATACTATTGAATCAGTAGTGCCTTGCATTCTCCTGAGACTTCAACATCCTTTTTTAATTTCTTTACCTCTTTCGGAAGTAATCATCTGTTGTGTCCCTACCATGTGAATTCTGTCAGGGTCCACAGATGAACCCCTTGAAATTGTAGGCAAATGTATGTCTATGTATTTTTTTCTGGGGAAAGAGAGTTGATAACTTTAATCACATCCTCACAGTGTCCAGGACCTCAAAGATGGTTAAGAACCCCTGCTGTAGTTCATCAGTCAGCCTTCTGGGCAGAACTGACAGGATGACCTTTCTCTCCAACCCAGTTACTGGATTTGAGTGATAGCCCGTCTGGGTCAGGCTGGGAACAAAACCTGCATATCAATTTGTTTAGAGCCATGACTTTTCTTTCCACAGTATTTTTTGTATGCATTTCCTTATTTGATTCTCATCACAACCCTGAGAGGGGGTGACTGAGGCAGGAATTATGGTCCATGTTTTCAGGTGAGAGAATTTAGGCTCAGAGAAATCAAGTGACTCTTCAGGGCAGAGCCTGGACCGTAACTGAGAACTCTCGATGCCCATTCTGAGTCCTTTTCACTAACCCTCCATCCTCAGTTCTCCTAGCTGCCTTCTGAGTCTCGGTGGCAAATTATCCTTTTAAATTTTTTTAACAAGAAGAAAATGATTCATTTATTTATATCCTGCCTCCTTTCATTAAGAATTTGAAAAGTAAAAAGAATTCCGAATGTAGCAGCACAGTAAAGTGGTGTTTTTTGTTTTTTTTTTTATAAATTAAACCAAAACAGAACCTACGTTAACTTGAAGCACGGAAATAGATGAGAACAGGAATGTGGGAAGAGATAGTTAACGTAGCTGAGGTCTGGTTTCTACCTCTGGGTTTCCTGGTCGGCAAGGCTGAGAGGCAAGCATGTTGAGTTACCTACTTCCTGGCATCAGACAAAGGAAATAAAACAAGCTGGCCTAGAAATACAGACCTTTTTGTGATCTAGCAGCTATTGCTCCCAACTCTCCTGTACCCCCAACGGGTTGTCACTGTTCCATTTAACTGATTTTCACAACACCTCTTCCTGTAGCCATGCTGGGGCTTATGTACGTCTACTGGACTCAGCTCAACATGTTCCAGACACTGAAGTACCTGGCCGCTTTGGGCAGTGTGACATTTCTGGCTGGCAACCGGATGCTGGCCCAGCAGGCCATCAAGAGGTAAGAGTGGGGATGGGCCAGGGGCCCGGAGTGGGGTGAGAAGTGTGTGTGTCAGCTCTGCTCACCCAGCTCTTTGAACAAGGGTATGTGGCAAAGTGATTCATATCCTTAGGGGCAAGTCAGCACCTTAATCTAGCCCAATACTGAAGCCATACACACTTTTAAGTCAGAAAATGGCCTTGGTGATGAGCTTTAAATGTCTTAAAGCCACAGTAATTTATGTCCATACACATTAGAATGAGGAAGGAAAATAATGCTTTATGAAGATTAAAATGGATGAGAACGTGTGGCAGCTAATTAGCTGGCTGTGTAAGCATTCTCTTCTTCGCTACCACAGAGGATGCTCCCCTGCCCTCCTCCCAGGGCCCTCAGAGTTACTCCTCCATAACCCCTAAAAAAGGCTGCCAAAACTTTTCCTCCTCCTAAGCGTGAGGTCAGTGCTCTTCTCCTCAAAAGCTGCTGCAGGTTTTGCATAGAGGCCCCCAGCAGGGTGCACCTGCTGTGTAGCCCTTACCACTTCCCTGAGAACCAGACAGCCTCAGGTTCACACAAACGGTTAGACCACAATGTGATGGCAGCTTGCTGGCAGCTTGACTTTCAAAATGGAATTCAAGGCAAATGTAAATGTCACATAGGTGTTTCTCATTGACCTGACTTTATTAGAACTTGGGCGATTTCAGCTACGCAAAGGCCAATAAGAAAAGGTCATGATTGCTTTCGCCTTTGGAAGTAAACATTTCCAGACGTGCTCTGCTTTCTTTTCACCAAGACTTTCCTGGAAGAGTGTAACCCAGTAGTGTGCCATGGCTGCAAATTAAGCTGGTCAGATCAGAGAGAGGCTTTCTCAGAGACTGTTGTGGGTGGGAGAGTCAAACGTCTTGCCTCTGCCTGAGTCTCCACTGTGAGCTCTCTGAGTGCCTCACCGTGGAGATCCGGCACAGACGTGCCCCTGGGCTGCCCTGTTTCCTCTGTGTCCCACCAGAGCTTCCCTTAGCACCAGCAGTGGCAGCTTGGTTAGTTGTTCTACCCCTCCAGCAGCCTTTACTTGGCTATACATTGCACCTGAGGAGCCAGGACTCAGTTGTTTTCCCAAAGCAGAGCTTTATCCCCTTGCAGCAGCCAGTCTGGGCTCCAGGGAGCAAAAAGGCTGTGCCCTGCTGTACGTTTTTTTTTTCCTAGAACACAGATGCCCACACAAGACAGACAAAATCAAGAGGCAATAGGCATGAAAGACATTTGATTTAGAGCCTGCTTAGCAGGAGTTCCTAGTCTGGGATCCTAAAACTGTGTGCATTTTCTGGGAAAAGGGACAGTGGTTTTCAAAAGAATCAGGACTACCCCTTCTTACCTGCCTGACACCCATACACACATCCCACACAAAAAGTTAAAGACCTGGCTTCTTTTGCTGTCTTTATAAGTCCTTGAACTAACTCTGCCACTGGGAAAGTCACTGACCCTAACGGAAGCTCTGGTTGGGTGTTTGCCATTTCTTTCCTTGGCTTATTTCTCCTCTCACTGTCCTTTCTTGATTCTCAAACCCTCTTTCCTTTGGCAGGATCGCTGCAGAGCAGAGCAGTAGATTGGCAAAATATAGGACACTACGGTAACGATGAAGGGCGAACTCGTGTCAGAAGCAGGGTCCCTTGCCCATGGTGCCCACCTCCTGCATGTCAGTTGTTCTATCTGGTTTTCAGCCCACTCGTTCTTTCCCAGCCCTCCCTAAGCCAAAGCTGAATTCTGAGGCCATTTTCTAGCTTACTGGACTGGGGCAAAAGCCTCCTGTATTAGTCTAGCCATTGGGGTAGCTTTGCAGCAGAGCAACCTTGGCCTGGCTTTGACTGTGTAAGACTTCATCCTCGCTTGGATCTCATGGGGTACTTATTTAGAGACGCTAGTCCCTCCTCTGTATACTTAGAGGAGAGGAGAGTTGAGGATAAGACTGGGCAAACCTTGGGCTTCTTAAAAGGGGAACCCCATTCAAAACATCTAAATTCATTAAATGATGGTCCCGTGGCAAATCCTGGCACACCTTATCACTGTTTCTAGGCCTTTTTGTAGCACCTACCTTTAGTTGGGCCAAACAGTGTGGTTTGGTGAAACTAAATTGTGATGGCCACAGATCAAAGCTGCATCAGAATCCAGTTTTATAGCACTCAGGGTGTGGTGTAAGGCTGCTCCCCCTGTGACTAAAATACCAAGTTAAACATCGCCTGTTCTCCTTCCAGATACTAGCCCTAGGATGGGAATGGAAGTGGAGGCAAAGTGAAGTGGGGGGTGGGAGGAGAGCAAGGGAGCTTGATGCTTCATTGCTCAGCTCTTCTAGACCAGGGGTTGGCAGACTTTTCCTATAAAGAGCCAGATAGTATTTTAGGCTTTGTGGGCCATATAATCTCATCTCTGCCACTGTAATGTGAAAGCAGCCATAGACAATATGTAAACAAATGAGCATGGCTGTGTTCCAATAAAACTTTGTTTACAAAAACAGCAGGTGGGCTGGATTTGGCTCCAGGCTGGCCTATGCTGACCCACGCACTAGACCAACAAAGGGGAGGGAGATAGTTGGGTTTTAAGTAATGTCTCCTCTTGTTCCTTGCCTTGGAGATGGCTTTCCCTGACAAAGCAACAAAGCCAGCTAGTTTTTCATCCTCTGAAAATTAGAGAGGTCAACAAGTGCATAGAACGTGGAGCTTTTTTACTGATGTATGAGCAGAAGCTGAAACACCTAGCCCTCAACGCAGAAAGGAATTACATTTTTTTTTTTTCAGGTTTAATTGAGGTATAGTTTATATGGAAACCCTGGTGGTGTAGTGGTTAAGTGCTACAGCTGCTAACCAAGAGGTTGGCAGTTAGAATCCGCCAGGCACTCCTTGGAAACTCTATCGGGTCGTTCTCTGTCCTATAGGGTCGCTGTGAGTCAGAATCGACTTGAAGGCAGTGGGAGTGGGATAGTTTATAGAGAGTAAAACCCTTTTGAACCATTGCCGCCAAGTTGATTCCAACTTACAGCAACCCTATGGGACATAGTAGAACTGCCCCATGGCGTTTCCAAGGAGCAGCTGGTGGATTCAAACTGCTGACCTTTTGGTTAGCAGTCTACCCCTTAACCATTGCTCCATCTGGGTCGCTATGAGTCAGAATCTACTCTATGGCAGTGGGTTTGGTTTGGTTTTAAAACCCTTTTTGATGTATGATTGTGTGAATTGTAACAAACTTACGCAGTTGTGTAACCACCACCTCAATCAAGATGTAGGCTATTCACACTCCAGAAAGTTGCCCTGTGTCCTTTGTGGTTAGTCCTTTCACCCCACCCCCACTCCCTGGCAATACCCATCTGGTTTGTCTTAATTTATGGTTGCTCTGTCTGAGATTTGCTTTCAGAGCTTGTCGGCTCTATTGTCCTTTCTGCTAAATGCTGAGTTTTTAATTTTGTAAAACGATTGATTGATTTTTTTTTTCTGGATTTTTAAATAGCTCATTCCCACCCTGCCATCCCCGAGAGGAAAGTCATTTGATCTTTTGGACCTTCGCCGCTTTCTGCAGTTGGAACCTAATACCTTAGAGAAATATCCCTGGTAGTGAAGCAGTCTTGATCTGAGGAAGGACGTTGTTTTGAGCAGGCAAAACATAAGGCATAACTCCTTAGCCAAGATAGCAGCTCCTGGGCCAATAGCCTTCAGCTATTCTTATTCTATACTCATGCTGTACTTTCCAAATGAACGTTTCTGATGACACACATTTTAGCGTACTGAGGAACCTCTGGACATTGGAGGGGAGCTAGGGGCAATCGCTTTGCCCTCAGGATTAGTTCCGTGCCTGTGCATGCCCCTTGGAACTGTTTTGTTAATTGGTTTGGAGCCACCTCCCATTCTGCAGAACTTCACCATCATCACGTTAGTCATCACCACTGAACGTAGCTGTCTACTAACGGATGGCCTGGGTGTCAAAGCCCCTGCCTGTGGTTGCCAGAGCTGACCCAATTATTACTTACTGCTTTTACCCCCCGGGTGGCAGTCTGTCTAGGTTGTCCTTTTCATTTCCTGTGTTTCTCCATCACTTCTTGGAGTCTCAGGAAAGGCAGCCTCAAGGAACAAGGGAATGAAGAAGTTGAGGGATTTTTATCCTCTCTTAAAATTTTTCTGTGAACTGAGTCCCATTTTTGAGCATCATTCTGCCTTAGGTTTAGATGCTGAGTCTGACCATTGACGAGAGCATGACCACATGGCAGGAATATGGTGCAGCTTTGTGCACTGAATGGTCAGGATGCCATTTTCCAAGCTATATAAGGGCCACAAGTTGGTTGGCAGATCTGGAGTCGAGGAGGCCGAAGATGAGCATTCTTTAAACTCTGTTCACCTGGTTGAAGTTTACACTGTCTTTTTTGGCCTTGCACGGTGAGAGGTGTGCCTGGAATTTGCTCATCTGCTTATGTTTTCACATGCCTCTTACTTAGCTATCATTAGGTTTGCTTCCTTTTTTTTTTTTTATTTAATCAGCTTTAATTATGAACTAGCTGTCTTAAATTCTTTCGTGAAATGAGATGGGGCATAAATAAATAAGAATTAATAGATAAATGATTATGCCCTGATAAATGGGATCTTATAGTGGAAGAGTGTCTTGGTCTCTCTCCTGTCACCAGTTAGGAAATGGAACAGTGAACTGAAATCGGCCGTAATTTTGTGTATGTCTCTATTTTCTTTCAGGACAGCACATTAGTTCCAGAGGAAGGAAAGAAATTCTGAAAACTGAAATGAATGTTGAGAAAAGGAGTCAAGAACAATTCACAATTTGAAAAACAAAGCTTTATTTAAAAAGAAAAAAGTTGAGATTGTGTGGTTATACTTGTCCTTCGATTTCCCTAACACAGAGCAGATACCGTGAGCCCAGATATTCGTTTCTTTGGCATGGCGCCCTGGCAAGATGCTGTGAATATTCTTAACGTACTTGGATGTTGCATTTGGAAAGTTGAAATCTGTAACCAGTTTTGGATTAAAAAAAATGATAATAAGAACAAAGACCTGATTGTGAGTTTATTCTAGTACTTTTGGCGGAGTGGTATTCTTGGGGTATTATAATATGAGGACTTAGTTGGGAAATACCATGGACAAGGTGGCCATGTATTTCCCCAGACCTCTTTATATTGCTGCTTCTGGTGTCTTTCCTAACAGGACTGAGGATTGCCTAGACCAGTCACCTTCCTTTCTTCTTCTGCAGCAGTAAGTACAAGCTGTCTGCAGGGAGCCCTGTTGGTATCTGAAGGCCTCTCTTGCTGTAGCACGTAGGACTTCTGCTCAGTGCTTTTGCCCTGAAAGTTCCGGCACCGCATACAGTGGAAAGGAAAGGGATTGTCTTCAGAGTAGGCTGACACATGAGTTATCTTAGGATTAAGACTAGGAAAGACACACATCTCAAGAATGCCCCTTTTGAAGTTTTACTGCAGGACCACCGTTACATGGAAGTTATATAGAATCATATATCCATTGCTGTCGAGTTGATTCTGACTCATAGTGACCCTACAGGGCAGCATAGAACTGTTCCACAGGGTTTCTGAGGAGCTCCTAGTAGATTCGAACTGCCATCCTTTTTGTTAGCAGCCAAACTCTTAACCACTATACCACCAGGGTTTCCGTAAAGTCATACAGAGAAGTCATAATAAATAGAATAACATGGTTAAGTGGATAGACTTTGATGTCAGGCAAACCTGCTACTTATTAGGTGAGGGACCTTGAGCAAGTGACTTCTCCAAGCCTCCTTTTTTCTTCTTTTTCAAGAGATAGAAACAGTACCCATCTCCTAGAATTAAAGGAATTAATTTGGGTGACACAAGTGGTTAAGAGCTTGGCCACTAACCAAAAGATTGGCAGTTTGAACCTACCTGGAGGCACCCTAGAAGAAAGGCCTGCTGGACATCCGTTTCCGAAAGGTCAGAGCCGTTGAAAATCCTCTGGGGCACAGCTCGTCTCAAACCCATGGGTCTCCATGAACTGGGATTGACTCGACGGCAGCTGGTTAGTGCATCTGAAGCACTTGGCTTAGTGCTTGGCGTCTTTCCTAATTGGTCCACATTTGTGAGCTTTGGCTCACTGTCTAAATCTATTAATTGAAACGATGCATTCTGTTAGCTTTTGAAATGCAGGTGATCCTAACAGTATTTTTTGAATTTGAGGACTAGGAATTATTTTTTTTTTAATCAGATTGCTTTCTAACCTAGCTGGATTTCACTACAGTGAGAAAACTGGAATTTTGATTGGAGAAAGGGAAAAGGAGATTCTGGGACTTTGGGCTAGTTCTGAGTGAAATTCTGCAGGAGAGAGGGCAATTTGGGCAATTACAGGGGTGTCTGGAAGATGGGAAAGATGTTTTGCCTTTTCTAGAGGTTCCCAACTGGTGGTCCATGGATGTATTTTATCTGTAGTGTTTTTTCCAAAAATTGAATTTGTTAACATTTAAAAATTGTGAGATTTCATATAAAAATCTGGGATTTTGGTTTTGGATTCTCTTGAAAAAGAAAATTAGATCTGACAACATTAGGCCTGATTTCCTGCAATCAGCTGGAGCTGAATCACAACTCCAGTTGCTGGGGCTTGCTCACTCCAGTTTGCCATAGCCCACCATTCAGAATCAGTTCCACTTACCGTGGTCCTGGTGTTGGTACCCACAGCCAATGTCGTTCACTGATACCTGCCTTGCTCTATAGGCATATGACTTTGGGGCCCCTTGCTTCTAATTTTAGTTTCTTATCCCACCTTGAAGGCAAAGGGTGGTGGTGGACTCCCATTGCTCTTGGGTGGCTCCTAGTGTCCCTTGTTAGGTGTGCTTAGGTCTCAACAAACCACACTGGTGGGGAAGAGGAGGAAGCCAGCAACATGAGGGATGAGAGCAGGGAAACCCACCGAACTGGGTCTTGTACAGCTTATCACCAAGACCCTTACAGTTCTGGAAGACAGACTGGTTAAGGCCCGATGGACAGTAGTGCAGAGAAGGGGTGGTAGGGCCTGAGAGTGGAAGTACACAACAGGTGCTGGGAGTCCTGGTCTCGGAAACAAAGGGCAGACAGAGACTGGAGGGAAGGAGGTCAGGAAACTGCCTCCTTGAGAAGGGGCACCAGGACTGTTCGGGGCTGGCCTGCAGTCCCAGAGGGGTGCTGGAGAATGGAGCACAGCCAACATTTGCTGTGTGCCAGACTGTGCTGTGTCTATAGCTACAACAGTGAACAGGAGAGATACAACCCCTGCCCTTGGTCAGCTTTTAACCTGGAGCGCAGAGAAAGGGAGCAGAATGATATAAATGAGAAGCAATTTTTATCTAGAGAGACTAGGAAGGCTAAGCTGAGGCCTGAAGGATACAAAGGAGCCTGCTATGCAGAGCTGGGGAAAAGCACTCTATGCAGAAAAATCAACATGCGCAAAGGCCCTGAGGCGGGCCAGAGGCTGGCATATTTGAACTGAAAGCAAGCCAGTGGACTAGGGTGTAGTTAGCAAGGAGGGGAGTATCCTGGGATGAGGCAGAAGAAGCCAGAACAAGCAGTGCTGTGGTAAAGGGAATAGGTTTTATTTTAGGACCAATGAGAAGGTACTGGCAAAGTTCAAGCAACTGGAGTTTTATGTAGGGATGTAGCAGAGGTGGAAGCTCACCCTACATGCTGTCTGCTTGGGTGGAAGCTCCTAAAGGGTTCTTGGCTCTCAGCTCTGGATCAAGGCTGTAGGGGAAGAATCTGGTTGTTTACAGCCAAGTGGGTCTGGGAAGTCTGGAATTGACAGCAGGACTAACTCTTTACTTTTATGTATGATAGTCACTGGATTAGTCCCTCAAAGTTCAGCACAGCAATGCCAGGCCATGGCCTCCTCTAAGGAGTACAAAGCATAGAGGTTTTGAGTGTACACACAGACCTGCTTTGAATTCCCCAATTAGCTGTGTTTCCTTAGGCACCTCTCTGGGCCTTAGTTTCCCTTCGGTAAAAAATGGGGATAATACCTCTGAGGGCTTTACAAGGATTAAATGAGATCACACCCAAAACATATGCCACAGTGCCTGCACTTAGAATTTTATCAGTGTTTGCTCTGATTGGTATCGTTATCATGGTTGATTTCCTGGGTGTTGTCAGTAAGCAGCTTGTACCAGGTCTACATTTGTTCATTTGCTTAGTCACTACCTGGGGAATTCAAGTCCCAGCTGTGCTACCTTAGAGCTGTATGACCTGGGGCCAGTCATCTGACCTCGGTGAAACCAATCAATACACCCTCTATGTCTTGCTCCAGAGGGTCGCTGTAGGGAGCAAATGAAGTAATGGATGGGAAATCTCTTTGTGAATTTTTAGTTAATACAAACATAAGGGATTATTATTAAAAGCAACAAGGCCCCCATTGATTAGAGCATTTCTTTAGGGAAAAAAATTGCACTTGGTCTTGAGTAGGGCCCCCACAGGAGTGGGAAGCTCCCAGCACTTCTGTGGGGAGGGGTTAAGTCTTTTAAGATACCATTAGTGTCGTAGTTAATGGTGATAAAGCACCGGAATTGTTACCACGATGCCTTTTTCCTTTATAATTGCATTCACCTCGAAAACCACAAGTAGCAGTGGGTCCCAGTAGTCATTATTTTATTTGAAAAACTAATTGGAAGTTGAGAGAACTCTCAGTTTTTGCTTTTGTTGGGACAAGCCAAAGAAAGAGATGAGCAGGTGGGTCTAGGAAAAGGAGGGGGTCTTCCATTCAGCAGTCTCCTTTGTTCTCCTTCCTTGGCAGGTTCTGGGCCTTGGTTGAAGTGGACAGCCTGCCCTCAATGGCCAGCCCTCCTCTGGAGGGAGTTTTTGTCTCCCATTGTACTTCCTGTCTGAGCAGAGCCCGGCCATGGCCCCCACAGAGCTTTCCCACGCTTCACTTCTTTCTCCGAGGTGGGGAGTGCTAAGTGGGGATCCCAGGGAGAGCAGGTGGTCTAAGCTCTATAAAGAAATTGGTTTTGCAACTCTGGTGCTGGGAGGCAGGAGACTCAGCTTCCAGGCCCACAAGACCTGGGTTGAGCACTTCCCTTCTTTGGTGGCAGTGTCCTCAGCTGGAAAGGGGTGAGATTGCTCATCTCGGTGTCCTTATCAACTCTGTAATTATTTATTTATTTTTCTCTGTTTTTTATTTTTTGTTGTGGTGGTGGTAAAGGTATACACACCAAAACGTTCACCAATACAACAACTTCCGCATTACATTTTGATAACATTAATGACCTTTTTCATGCTGTGCCACTATTATCACTATTCTTTTCCAAAAGATTCCACCACCATTAATACATTCAATGCCCCCAAGCGCTTTTCGTTAAAACAGAAATACCAACCTGGTATCTCTTCATCTCCAGACTTGTCAGTTGTTTGTTGCTATCGTTTGTTTTAGATTTAATTTACTTACAATAAAGTGCACAGATCTTAAAAATACAGCTCAATGGATTTTTACATATAAGTACACCTATGTGGCCACTATGGAAATCAATATGATAGAACCTTTTGATCACCCCCGAAAATCCACAGATTCTGATAAGAGGCATATATATAGGGTAGGTGACGTGTGAGAATATTTGATTTAGATAAAATGGTTCATTAGTAGAAAAAGCTGGATAATAACTGAACAGGGACCTCTGGTCAGTTGCTCCTGGAGCCCTAGTGGCATGGTTGTTAAATGCTACAGCTGCTGATCAAAAGGTCGGCAGCTTGAACCCACCATCCGCTCCTTGGAAACCCTATGGGGAAGTTCTACTCCATCCTATAGGGTCGCTATCAGTTGGAATCAACTCAGTGGCAATGGGTTTGGTTTGATTTGGTTGGTGAGCTGTTCTAGTTCTCTGCTTTTCTTTAGACCAAAATTTCTCCAAAGAGTTCTCTCTACCAGCATTGCCCAATGGAACTATAATCCAAGCCACATAAGTAGTTTAAAATTTTCTTGTAACCACAAAAAAAAGTAAAAAAAAAAAAAAAAGACAACCAAAAAACCTCAAATGAAATTAATTGTAATATATTTTATTTAAACCAATAGATTGAAAATATTATCATTGTACTATGTAATAAATATAAAAATATTATTGAGATTTTTAAAAATTTTATTGTGCTAAAGTATATATAACCAAAATTTTGCCTTTTAAACCATTTTTAAGTATATAATTCAATAGTTCCATCCTTCACCATGTTGTGTGATCAATCACCACTACTTCCAAAAGTTTTTCATCATCCCAAACAGAAGCTCAGTACCCTTAGCAATAACTTCCCATCCCCCCCACCCAGCCCCTGATAACCACTGAAAACCTTTTGTCTCTATACGTTTGCCTATTCTAGTTATTTCGTATCAATGGGATCCTATAATATTGGTCCTTTGTTTCTCACTCGGCGTAATGTTTTCGAGGTTCATTTGTGTTATAGCATGTATCAGAACTTCATTTCTCTTTATGGCTGAGCAATATTCCATTGTACATACATATCACTTTTTGTTTATCCATTCATCTGTTGGTGGACACTTGGGTTATAGCTACCTTTTGGCTATCATGAATAAGGTTGCAATAAACATTGTATACTGAGATATTTTGCATTCTTTTTTCATACTAAGACTTTGAAGGCTAGCATGTATTTTATACTTTAAGCACATTTCAGTTCACACTAACCACATTTCAACCGTTCAATAGCCACATGTGACTAGTGGCCACCATATTGTACATATAAGTATATTTAGTGGGTACCATATTGTACACCTAACTCTGATTCCTCTCCTCCCATTTTCTCTTGTACACACTTGAATGAGATTTTTGCCTCCACAGCCCCACCCAGTTTGTTCTCAGTTTCCAGCTTCCACATAACCTAGTCCATGGTCAGTTCTTGGGGTGTCCTAAACCTGCCTGACCCATCAGCAGCATTTGGCACTATAAATTGCTTCCTTCTTGAAACACTTTCTTCAGTTGGCTTCTGGGATTTGTCTCGCTCTTGGTTTTCCTGTTGCCTCACTGCCTGTTCCTTTTCCATCTCCTTTGCTTGTTCCTCATTTTTCCTCCAAACTTTAAATATAGGGGTGCCCCAGGGGCATTCCTTAGGCCTCTTCTCTACTCTTTCTATACTTCTTCTCTTGGTGGTCTAACCTAGTCTCCTGACTTCAGAGTACATCTAAATGGCCATGACTGCCAAACATATCTCCTGCCCTGAGGTCAGGTCATTCCTCTTAAATTCTGCAATGATTCCCTATCTCACTAAGGGTGAGTCCAAAGTCCTTACTGTGGCCTCCAAGGGTCTCCATGAGCCGGCCTCCCACTCCCTCTCTGCTTCCTTTCCTTCCACTCTCACCCTCATTCTACACTGGCAGCCACGCTGACCTTGCTGTTTCTCCTTTCACTCTCTTGCCTTAAAGCCTTCGTGTTGGGTTTTCCCTCTGCCCGGAATATTCCTTACCCAGACATTCATGAGGCTGACTCTCTCATCCTTCAGGTTTTTACCGAAATGTCACCAGAGCAGTGAGGCCTTCCCTGACTACTAGACAGCACGTATATGTCATATATAAAATAATATCCTCCAGCACTTTCTATCCCCTTATTTTTTTCCTTTGCATTTACCACCATCTGATACATTCTATATTTACTTGCTTTTGTTATTCTTCTCCCCCATTACATGTAAGCTCAGTGGGGTTGGGGGCCCTTGTCTGTTCGCTCACGGCTGTATCCCCAACATCTAGAACAGTGCCTGGCACATAGTAGGTGCTCTATAACTATTTGTTGGATGAATAAATGGTTATTGCTCATAGGTGAATAAGATACCAGTGGATAAAGGTTGCCTTTGCCCCAGAGTAGATGAATTATGGTTAAGAGTCTGTGTCCAGGCTGGACTGCCTGACTTTGAATCTCAACTCTCACTTGCCAGCATGCAACCGTGGACAATTCAGTTAACCTTTCCACACCTCAGTTCCTTTGTCTGTGAAATGAGGAGAATGCTAATGCCTCCCAGGGGGCTGTGTGAGGAGCATGTGAGATTCCACACGTGAAGCCACCTGGCTGGCCCTCTTGAGTGCTTGGTAAATGTTAGCTGGTTTTTATGATACCTGTAATACCACTTTGGGAAATGTAACTAAGACACATGTAAAAAACTAGGCTGAAGAGAAAAGAAAAATGACATGCAGACCAGTATGGGGGGATTTTATTGTATTTACATAGGAAAAAGGAGTCAGAAATTCATAGGATTAACTGGATTCACTTATGTTTTGGATACAGGTAGGATAGAGCGCAGGTGGAATCTTCATCCTTGGGAATTCCTGCTGCAGAAAGAAAGATAACAGTTTAGCCTGGAGGACTAATATAAGGGCGAATTAGGGCTGGAGTACTAGGAACCAGGGTGATAGTTACTCCAGTGTCAGGAACTGGCTGTCTGGGTTCCAGAAGAGGTAATGTGGGGTGGAGGGAAGGATGTGCATGTGTGCCAGCAAAGCTGACCTCAGCCTCAGCCCCAGCTCTGCCACCTTGCTCTCACTGAGACCCTGGGCTGGTTACTTCCCCTTGAAGAAGCTGCCTCTGCTCTCTAGGCGGGGTCAGCTTCCTTCTGGCACCCTTTGTGTCTCTTACTATTTATCACTTGTTTAATTCCCGTCTCCCTCCGTGCATTATGAATTCCAGGAGTGCAGGGACCCCTGCTATCCTGTTCACTGCTCTACCCCCAGCCCAGAGTCTGGAACATAGAGGTCACTGAAGGGTTAAATGGATAAATCTGAACCTCAGTTTCTTTACAGAGCTGTTATACAGAGCACAAGGTGTTTGGGGTGCAAAAGTAGGCCATAAAAAAAAAAAAATTCACTCCCCAAGTCCCCTGGTGGTGCAAATGGTTAACACATGCAGCTCCTATTGAAAGGTTAAAGGTGCAAGTCCCCCAAGAGACTCTTTAGAAGAAAAGCCTGGTGACCTACTTCTGAAAAATCAGCCATTAAAAACCTTGTGGAGCACAGTTCTACTGTGACACACATGGGGTCTCCATGAATTAGAATCAACAGGTTAATTGGTTTCCACACTATGAAGGTGTAAGAACTCATTCTGATTTTGGGTCCTCTTAGCCCCACGAAGACCTGGTATTTGCAGCAGTCGAGCTGGAAGGCGGACAATGGCTGTGGCAACCTCCAGACTTCTCCCTGTGTGCTTTGTGACTTCTAGCTCTCCAGAGATTCTGTGAGGCCTCCAGCTTTTAACCTTCAGTAACGAAGCCTGCATTCTTAGGGCTGTCCTCCTTGGGGCCACTTTAGCCTACCAGAGTCTGGTGGGAGCCATAATGCAGGTGAACGATTACCTAATCCCAGCGTGAGACATACAGGGAGGCATTCTTCTTAGAGGCATTCTTCTTAGGATTCTAGCCCTAGGGACCTCAGAGGTGATGGGAGCTAACCCCCTGCTTTCATAGAGGAGGAAAGTAGGAGGCTGATGGTTGCAGCATACAGCCCTGGATCCCACCCCTCCCTTATTCTGCCCATCGACCTGCTACTGATTGAATCTCTGCAGGACTGTAGTTGGTGAGATTTCTGGGCTCCTGGCGTCTAATTAGGTTGGGAAGAAAGCAAAGGAGCATGTGGAGAGCTCCATTGGGAACTGGATCTGCTTAATAACTTGGTCCAGAATTTCCAACAGAGTCACGTTGGGACATGCTTGTGTTCACAGTTTAAAATTGGGCTCTAAAATACAGTAGTTTCTTCAAACGGTTATGTATTTCTTAGGAAACTTTGTCCATGGAGTGGAGCTTGTGCAAAGAAGTCCCAGGAAGGCAAAGTAGGCCTTGGTCCTACCTGTGCCTGACATTGAACCAGCTGCTGCTGCCCCCTTCTTTGCCTCAGTTTTCTGATACCGACGGTAGCTACCATTTAATCATGATTCCACACCAGAAACACAGGTTCTAGACTGGAACATTTATGTACTCTTGGCACACAGTGAGCCCTTGATAAGTGTTTGCCATTATTCTTATTTTCTTCTGGATCTTTGTAACCACGCTAGAAAGCAGGTACTCTTACCTCCACTTTACAGAGAGGTTAATCACTTGCTAAAGGACACACAGCCAAATAGGGCCCAAACAGTCTGACTCCAATTGTCACAGAATGTGTATTAGCTGTTTAATGAAAAACTAATTTGCTCTGTAAACTTTCACCTAAATCATAATTTAAAAAAAAAAAAAAAGAGGAAAGAGGAGAAAACAAAGAATGCCCCTTCCCTTTAAGGATACTTCCTAAAA
Source organism: Loxodonta africana (assembly GCF_030014295.1). Taxonomy (NCBI): domain Eukaryota; kingdom Metazoa; phylum Chordata; class Mammalia; order Proboscidea; family Elephantidae; genus Loxodonta; species Loxodonta africana. Next base: position 36,425,160 of record NC_087365.1, read on the forward strand.
GTTGCAAAAAAAGAAACAAATTCAGATTCCTCGGTCTTATTCCAAACTGTTGAACTAAATAACACTTTCAGACACAGACTCTGAGCCTGATCTCTTCCTGCTCACTGGGGACACAGCAGTAGGTGAGGTCCAGTCTCCATCACACATTTTCTGTCCTTTAGTTATTATTATTATTATTTTTTTTTTGCTGTTTTTGTTGTAAAAATATATGTAGCACAACATTTGCCAATTCAACATTATTCAGCATTTTTCACTTGTATAATTCAACGAAACCAATTACATCAATCATGCTGTGCAACCATCGCCAAGATTTATTGCAGCCCAAATGCCCTTCCTCTAGTTCTTAATGTGTATAAGAAGGAACCTGATTGCCAGTTGGCTTGGCAGAGCCCCACGCCTTAGGAAAGGAAGGGATTCTTTTCTTTTCCTGGCAACCCGCATGGAAGGAAGCCTCTGAGGTCCTTAAACACGCACACACGTATTCCTACCTGTGTTTCTGCAGCAGGGCCACCAGGACGCTCTCCAATGCCATCTGCTTTTGGTCTGCCCACATGCTCTCCACTTGACGGCCAAGGCGCACCCTTGCTCCTTGCTCCTGGTTTTGCTCTCTGTTTAGTTAGAAAAAGAGAAACAGCTGAGGTTGCTTTTTGGGTAGAACTGTGGAGAGGCTTGGTAGAGGCCAGGGCAAAGTAAGGCCCCTCCAAATATATGCAAGCCCCTACTCATGAATATATGAGTACGGGTGTGTCTCTATACCTGTTTCAATAACCAGTATGATGTGGACTCTTCCACCCAAGTGAATTAGGTTCAACAACATTTTAGAGAGGCAGCATACATAGTCGCAAAGAATATAGACAGTGAAACACACAGTTGCAAAATACCACCCCCCCCCCGATTACTTATTAATTACAAAGGGAAAATTATTAGCTTTACAAAGGAGAAAACTGGCAGACGCCACGCTAACCAAGTGGTCAGAATTAACATCACCAAACTGACACCATGTGTCTGATATGACGCCCTGAGAAGGACACAGTATCGGTTCTGTGAATGCATAACCTGAATCTAATCCCGAGGAAGCATCAGGCAAATCCAACACGAAGGACATTCTATAAATGATTGGCCTTTACTGATCAAAAATGTCAGTGTCATGAAGACTGAGGAACGGGCCCGATTAAAACAATCTGAGGAGGCGTGACTACTAAATGCAACTTGCGATGCAGAATTGGACTCTGAGTCAGAAAAGAAAGAGTTGTTATAAAGGACATTTTGGGACAACTGGTGAAATTTGAATATGGACTATAATTGATTATATTGTGATTATGTAAATAGGAAATGCCCTTTCATTAGGTTTTAGGAAACCAATTGAAAGTATTTAAGGGCAAAGGGTCATGATGACTACAATTTACTCTCAAATGATTTAGCAAAACAATAATAATATTTGTGTATGTCCGTATATCTCTGGAGCCCTGGTGGCACAGTGGATAAGAGCTCAGCTGCTAACCAAAAGTTTGGCTGAATCTACCAGTAGCTCCTAGGAAACCCTATGGGGCAGTTCTCCTCTGTTCCATAGGCTTGCTATTAGTTGGAATCGACTCGACCGCAATGGGTTTGGTTTTGGTTATGTATATCTCTAGGTATAACTATAGAGTAAGCAAATATGGTAAAATATTAGAAATTTGTGAATATAGGAACGGGCATGTGGAAGGAAGTCCTTTGTACTATTCTGGCAACTGTTCTGTAAGTTAGAAATTTTTTTCAAAATAAAAACTAAAAAACAGTACAGGCTGTGGAGTCAGATTGTTTGGGCCCTAGCTCTGCCTCTCTTTGGCTGTGTGTCCTTTACCAAGTGATTAACCTCTCGGTAAAGTGGAGGTAAGAGTACCTGCTTTCTAGAGTGAGTGGTTGCAAAGATCCAGAAGAAAGTAAGAATAATGGTGAACACTTATCAAGGGCTCACTGTGTGCCAAGTATACATAAATGTCCCAGGGCAGAACCTGTGTTTCTGGTGTGGAATCATGATTAAATTGTAGCTACCGTCGGTGTAGTAAGTGCTGGAGCCTAGCGTAGGGAGAAGCACGTAGTTGTAAGTATTCAGTGAGCATTTAATAGTGAGAGGAAGCTGAGGTTTAACATTGGTGCCCTTCTGCTATAGAAAGGCCAGAAATGATAGATGCTATCTATAAAAAAAAAAAAAATTTTTTTTTCTATACAAGGGAGAAAAGGAGCCCTGGTGGCGCAATGGTTAAGCACTTGGCTGCTAACTGAAAGGTCTGCGGTTTGAACCCACCAGCCTCTCCATGGGAGAAAGAGGTGACAGCCTGCTTCCGTAAAGATTTACAGCCTTGGAAACCCTATAGGGGAGTTCTACTCTGCCCTAGAGGGTCTCTGTAAGTTGGAATCGACTTGATGGCAATAGGTTTGGTTTTTTTGGTTTTGTACAAGGGAAGAGACCAAACTTGGTCCCTGGCCTCCTGTGTCAGGGCCCCCAAACTGATACCTAGAGGTGTGGAAGAAATCACTGGAACTTCTGCTTACCCCTGCTGCCTGCTCATGATGTCCTGGAGTAGCTTGCGGGCAGACAGCTGGCCCAGCACCTTCCGGTAGCTGTTGGTAAAGATGGCATCTGCATACCGCCGTGTCCTGGAAGGAGTCAGAGGTCAGAGGGTGGGTGGCTGGGGCCAGGCGAGGGGACACTGGGAGCTGCACTTGCCATGCCCTTCGTTGCCCTTTGTCCTGCTCACCCCTAGAGAGGCTCAGCTCCTGGGCTTGATGGCCCCCTGGAGCTCAGCATCTGCCCCTCCCAGAGATGGGCAGTGGGTGCTGCCTAGGGAGATAGCTGGGGACTAGCTGATGGCTTGGTTCTGCATCCCCCAACCCCGGTGGCAGGGATGGCTTGGGGACAGCCAGAAACCCAGGCCTTGTTGGCAAAGCTGCTTACCTGAGGGGCAGAGACGGTGGGGAGCAGTGGGCATCACTGCTGAGAGTGAGGACCACGAGGAAGAACACCCAGAGCAGCATCCTTCACCCCTGGGTGGCACCTGGAAAATGACAGGAGGGGAGGGTCAGGAGTAGCTATAGTCACAGCGATGCCATTTGTGAGCTGGGCCCAGCCCTGTGCTCAGCTCCAAGACAAGCCTTGGTCCTTATCCTTTGAAAGCTGTGGGGTGGGGGGTCGGGGCGGGGAGGGACACAGACTCTGGAAGTCAGACAGACCTGGGTTCAAGTTCTGGCTCTGCCAGCCACGAGCTCTGATCTCATTTTCTCTATCTGTAAAATGGGCATGATAAAGCTACCCTGCTGATCTCATAGGGTTATACAGAAAATTCATGATAGTGGCAAAACTGCCTCATGGTATAAGGCAGTATAGATGGAATTCAGGCCTCAGCAAGTGATAGGGGAGGAGCAAGCACCTACCTTCAATGCCCCTAAACCACTCCACCCGGGGTGGCACTGACAGTAGGGAGCAGGGCCAACAGCTCAGGCTATGAGTCAGACAACTCCGAGTTCAAATCCAGGCTCTGCCTTCACCAGCTGTGTGTGACAGGACAAATGGCTTCTCCTTTTGGTGCCTCAGTTTCCCCATCTTTAAATGGAGACAGTAACCATACTTCCTCCCACACAGAATCTTTGTGGGGATTAGACGTGATGAGGTGCGTGAAGGAAGTAGCAAGTGCCTGGCACAGAGGGACGTCTCAATAGGCCATTGCTGGAAACCCTGGTGGCTATGGCTGCTAACCAGAGGATGGACAGTTCGAATCCTCCAGGAGCTCCTTGGAAACTCTATGGGGCAGTTTTACTCTGTCCTATAGGGTCACTATGAGTCAGAATCAACTCGATGGCACTGGGTGGGTTTTTGGCGATTGCCTAATGTTAGGCCCCCTCTGAGGTCAGGCTTATCCTGTGTTTATTTTGCGTGGAGTTGGAGGGAAGGAAGGATGGTTGGTTGTAAATCCTACTCCAGAAGCTTAGATTCCACTGAGGAGTCTGAGCCCTGGAGAAGACCCCAGCGCCTGGGGAGCCAGTATGGCTGAATAATCTCTTAGATCTTGTAATTGCACTTAGTTGGGGCCTGTTGACACTGTGCTCTGCAATTAGCGGAAGCAGTCAGCAGGGAAAGAGCCCGCCTCACCTGGGAGGATGCCAGGGCTGCCAACCCAGACCTGTCCCAATATGGGAAAGGCTGGCCCAGGGTGACTTAAGCCAACCAGGAACTGGGCCTTCCCTAGGTCCCCCCTGGCTCAGCAGGAGATAGTCTTCAAGGGGATGCAGATCCATCCAGAAGCCTCCTTTCCCATGATCATCCAACATGGCTCCCTTTCCTCCTCCTCCCTGGGCCTGCTGAGACATGGGGTCCGGTAGACTGGGCCTGCACTGGAAGAACCTACCTTCCACTTCTGTGTTCACCTGTGCTGTCAAGGAATCATCCACCTCACTCCAGACACTGGGGTTCCAGAGAGGGCACCCACCATGGGCGGCTCACTGAGGTATGAGGCCCCTGCACCTCCAGAGCTGGAGGAAGAAGCCGCCTAGGGCTCAGTCATCAGCCCCTTCCACATGTGTCCCCCCATACACACAGGCAGCCCTCCAGTTCCTGCTCTACACTTGCTGCCAGTGAGTGACCAGGGGCTCACTACCCCCAAGCCAGACCTCTTTCCAGGCAGTTCTTATTGTTAGGAAGTCTTTCTCACCTTGTATCAAGCCCGAATCCCCTTACCCTCGTTGTTGTTGTGTGCCCTCCAGTCTATTCCGATTCATAGTGCCCTATATGGCAGAGTATAACTGTCCCATAGGGTTTCTTAGGCTGTAATCTTTATGGGAGCAGGTTGCCAGGTCTTTTCTCCTGCAGAGCGGCTGGTAGGTTTGATCTGCCGACCTTTCGGTTAGCAGTCAAGTGCTTAACAATTGCACCACCAGGGCTCTGCCTCCACTATTCCAGTAAGGATGGGAGCTAGAGAAAAGACTAGAGCATGGTGTCTGCCCCCAAGGGCTGCCCTTTAGTATCCACCTTCATCCACATAAGGAGCCCTTTAGAGAAGTTTTGCTCCTCAGGCCAAGGACCTTCAGTCTGTCCTTCTTAACTTACCACATCACGTCTGGCTTTCTTTTCCCAACTGTCCCAAGCTGCACCTCTGACAGTGGGATTGGCTAAGCAGGGAGATCTTTGGGGGCAAGGAGAGCCCATTAACCAAGAGCTCCAGAACCATTGCTTCTCCAGTCACCCAGCTGCAGCCTACGCTTTCTTGCCTTCTTTACTGCCGATCTTCGCAAGGTTTGGGCACATCCAGGCACCCAGTCACCTCATTCTCCTTCTAGAAGCCCTTGGCTCCCCACTCCCTCTAGAGCAAAGCCCAAGTCCCTCTTCTCCGCCTAAGCTTCCCCTCTGCCTCCTCACCTCCTGCCCCTTCTCCATAGGGCCAGCCCAGTTGGTTCCCAGTCCCTGTGCCCCCCCGGTCTGCCCAGCCTACCCTCACTCCCATCCTCTGGAGCAGGTATCACGATTCCCATTTTATAGCCAAGGAAACGAGTCCAGGGAGGAGAAGGGCCTTTTTCCATGGCCCTCCATCCAATTAGTTTCGGAGTGGGCTCTTCAGAACGGGCCTTCCAATTCCCAGGCCAGTGGCCTTCCTCCTGCTCCACGCTGCGGCCCCCCAGATACACTACCCTATTCACAGTACTCCCTATTCATGGGACACTTCAGAATTCATCACCTGCATGTGGGAAACAGTGCCAAAGAAACAGAAAGCTTTCACCCTTTGTCATCCGGACTCAGGGGAAGAAAAAAAGGGAGCAAACAGGGGCACCTGCTTGAATGGCGTCTCCCTGAGCTCACAGTGGTTTCAAGGAGTTGAAAATACCTCGTAAGAGGGCAGAATTTGGGGAGCAAGTAATAGTAAATGCTGTAACACCCTGCTCACTCAAAATGAGGTTTATTACATCATTCTGGGTAACCAAGTGGCACTACACTTGGCATGGGTGAAGGCACTCTTGCAACCACCGGGCTATGAGAACACAGTGCATGGGGTTGCAAAACTCCACCGACAAAGATGGGAAACAACCAGAATTGTCCAGTTTAAGACTAGAGTTAGGATAAGAATTTGGGCAACAAAGGATAAAACAGCTGTTGGCAGACAGTTTACACAGGGCCATTCCAAGAAGCTGAAATTCACTGACTTATGTGTAACACAAACTCAACATCATTCCTGAGGACCCGTTGAAGACTCCAAAGGCATTTTAGGGTTTATTATCTCTCATTATGAATATCATTTTGCTTTCTGCAGTGCTTCCAAACCAATTCTGTGATTAGATGCATTTGAGGTTGTCTGGCTACAGGATGAATGGGCAATTGGTCGACATTAGTTGGCACCCTCTGCTAGCCTTCCTGCCAAGAACGCACTGAGAATTCTGCAGATGTGGACTTCTGCTAAAGACAGAGGTTAGGTCTCAAGTGTCAAAACAAGTAAGACCACTTTTGAACACCTAGGAAAAAATGTTCCACCTTTCCTAAATATTCTGCTTTGTAATTCGAGACTTCTGAAGCAATGACCTGAGGGGCCCTGGTGACTATAAAACAATGACAAGGAGCAAGGAGTCCTGGTGGCACAACTTTTCAGCTATCAGCTGCTAACTGAAAGGTTGGTGGTTCGAACCCACCCAGCAGCTCCATGAGAGAAAGACCTGGATATCTGCTCCAGTAAAGATTACAGACTAGAAAACCCAATGGGGCAGTTCTACTTTGTCACACAGGGTCACTGTGAGTCGGAATCTACTTGACAGCAACCAACAACAAAAAACAATGAAATCCTGATCCAGTTTAACTGTTTCACCAAGAATGTTCCAAGTTGAAGGAAATGTAAGTGCTCAATGAGGAAGCATCTTAATTGTCATTCAGGAGTGGCACCTACCATCTTTCAGAAAGGATTTGAGGCTGCTTATGGTGAAAGACAGGAATACATAAGAACCATTACAGTAAAGGTCAAGAGACAAGAGTAGCGTAATGGAGAGCACCCAGGGTGGAAAATTTTGTCTAAAACCTAGAGTAGGGAACACGGCTGCAAGTGAACAAGAAAGTGAAAAACCAAAAAAAAAAAAAAATCTGTTGCCATCAAGGCGATTCCGGCTCATTGCAACCCTATAGGACAGAGTCAAACTGTCCCATACAGTTTCCAAGGAGCACCTGGTGGATCCAAACTGCTGACCTTTCGGTTAGCAGCCATAGCTCTTAACCACTACGCCATCAGGGTTTCCAAGAAAGCAATATGTTATTAATTTCCAGGCAATTATGTTGAATCGGTTCTGAGTGATTGATGAGCAGTATTGATTTGCACGTCCACTTGTTTCCTCTCAGATCCTTGGAAGAACCTTGCCATTAACAAGAGAATCTAGCCCCCAAAGCCTGCCTGTACACCCCTGAAGGTGCATTGATACCTCCCTTACCTCCAACAGTTGCTTGGAACATGCTCACCTGCTGCTTCTCCATGGGTTAAGGCGCCACAGCATCCAAGATGACTTCAAAATGGCACCAACCATTGAAAGCATGTGCCAGAGCCCCGGACAAGGGGTTATTTTATCTAGAGAGGGGCCCAAATGCACTCACCAGTCCGTGGTCAAAGAGGATGGTGCGGAGGGCCTCTTTGAGTTGGCTTTTCTGAGTTGGTGAGAACATCAACTTTTCTTGCCCCCAACCAGCCTAGCCCCCAGGGCCACCCTCTCTCACCTCTGATGTGGCAGGTCTCCCTCTGCTATGAGGCACTGCTCCAGTCCCACAGGCTTGAGCTCAGCGTTTGCTCCGGCAGCTGCATGGCACTCCCATCATTTATACCTTCATTTTCCCAAGCTTTGTCAGCGTCAGAGAATCAATTACCTACAAGTCAACCGAAGGACCAATTTTAGCATCACACTGACAAAACCCTAATAGGGGAAAGAGGTTTTGCCCCTTGCAAATTAGATGTGTACTGAGCTTCCCCTTTATCTTTGAGGAGGGTGAACAGAGTACAAAGTTGTACTATTATTCTGGGAGGAGTAGAGAGTATAATAGTGCTGCTCTAATAATTGGAGTACTTACAACAATGAAACACCAAGGATTCATCTCTTCTCTGAGACAAACGTGCCTGTTAAATTTTTCATATAGTTTTGTGTTGTCCGGGTGTAACTTTATTTCACTTTAGGGTGGGAAACTTTACCAATAAGTGTTTTTCTCTCCTTAGTGAGGAAAGTTTATTGCTATCTCCCTTGTCATCCAATTATCGAGATTTTCTCCCCTTAGTGTTTTTCTCTCCTTCGTGAGGAAAGTTGATTGCTGTCTCCCTTGTCATCCAATTATCAAGATTTTCCTCCATTTCATTTGTTCCTGCTGCAGTCACAGGCTGGTTTAGGCAGCTAGCCCGAGGTATGTATCATGATACATCAAACAACCCAGCATCGGCTCTTGCCTCAGAGACGCTTGAAGTGAAAGGAAAGAGATGAGAAGCCTTAGGAGAGTTGTGTTTCCAGACATCTCTAGCCTGTAGCTGAGGAATCTTCAAAGAATGACATAAAAGAGTGGCAAGGCAGATGCGCTGATTTACCATTCAGTTGTTGTGGAGGCGTGGAAAGAGCTCCAAACCATGAGTCCAGACACTGGCTGCCCCCCCGCCCCGGGCCTGTCCTTCACGACCTCTGTAACCCTTAGCAAGTGACTTCACCCCTCCAGGCCTCAGTTTCTTTACCTCGGAACTCAAGAGTTGGCTCAGAGCAGCAGCTTCCAAACTTTTTTTTAAGAACTGGCATAACTTTTTCCTCAGAAATCTTCTGTGGAAGTGCAGTATACAAAACAGATGAAAAATGTGGCTGTGCTGGTTGAAGAAGGGGGAGCACAGACCCCCTTTGCTTGCCCCCGGGACAATGAAACTACTGAAACTACCAGAAGTTTCCAAGGGCCCATCTAGCAATGATATTTTGTGATTTCTGCTGCTTAGCCTGTGCAGAGTGATGCTCTTGGCAGAGAACACACATCAAATGCTCCCCAGAAAAGCAGGGACTGAGTAGCATGTCAGCCTGCTGGCATGGACATGAAGTGGCCAAATTAGGCCACATCCAGAGATTCAGAGTGGGCTGATGGAACACAGCAGCAGGTGGCAGATGGAGTAGTTGGGAACCCCAAGGGCAATGGGTCATTGCGCAGACAAGAGGATGAGAGGTTACCCCAGAAAATGCACACTGGGAACCACGTAGAACTGCATGCTGAGCCACAGCGCAGGTGCAGGACACATGGCGTTGGCTGGAGAAGCCATAGGGATCAGGATTCAACCCCAGTGGATGATTTGTGCCAGACACTGCACTAAGGAATTCATGCCTGATATTGGTTTCTTTGTCTTACGTAAAATGGGAGTGATAGAGCTCAAGTCATGAGGCTGTTGGGTGAGGATTAAATGTGCCAGTGCACAGAGCACAGGCCTGGCACAGGGTAAGCCTCACAAACGAGCTATTGCCATTGCTATTGTTGTTACAAATGAGGAAACAGAGGCACAGAGATGCTGCACACTCACCCACAGTCACAGAGCTGATCAGTAGTAGAGCCAGGACTCAAACAAAAGTTTTCTGACTCCCAAATTCAGTGCCCCATGCCAAGATGATGTTCTCCTAAGACCCTTCCTTGGTCCCACCTTTCTTTTTTGTCAAGAATTTTATCAGTTTTATTGAAGAGTAATTCACATACCACAAAACTCACCTCTTTTAAGCCTACAATTAAATGAGTTTTCATAAATTTATACAGTTATGTAACCATCACCACAATCCTGTTTTACTATCAATTCCTATTCCCAACTCAAGCCCCAGGCAAGCACAGATCAGTTTTCTGAAAGTTCATATAAATGGAAGCATACAACATTTGTTCTTTGGTGTCAGACTTTTTTCACTCAGCATAATACTTTCGAGATTCATCCATGTTATTCCGTGTTTCTCTAGCTTGTTCCTTTTTATTGCTGGGTAATATTTTATTATATGGCTGTATCACAGTTTGTTTATCCTTTCACCTGTTAATGGGCATTTAGATTGATTCCAGCTTTGGACCATTACGAATAATGCTGCTACGAACATTTGTGTACAAGACTTTGTGTGAACGTATGTTTTCACTGCTTTTGGGTAGGTACCTGGGAGTAGAATTGCTGGCTCATATGAAAATCCTGGTGGCACAGTGGTTAAGAGCTTGGCTATTAACCAAAAGGTCAGCAGTTCGAATCTACGTGCCACTCCTTGGAAACCCTATGGGGGCAGTTCTACCCTGTCGTATAGGGTCAGTACGAGTGGAAATCGACTTGGCGGCAATGTTTTTTTAATGAAAATCCTGGGTGGTATAAATGGTTAACACATTTGGCTGCTAACTGAAAGTTTGGCTGTTTGAATCCACCCAGAGGTACGTCGGAAGAAAGACTTGATCTGCTTCTAAAAAATCAGCCGTTGAAACCCTATGGAGCGCAGTTCTACTCTGACACACATGGGGTCACCACAAGATGGAATCAACTCAACGGCAGCTGGTTTTTTAGTTTTATGGTAGGTGTACATTTACCTTTTTAAACTATTTCCCAAAGAGGCCGTACCATTTACATTCCCACCAGCAGTGATGGAGGAGGCTCCCCAGCAATTCGTGAGCTCTTAAAGAAGCATTTATTTCCTCATCCTACAAACACTTATTAAGCACCTAACAAGGTCCAAATGGAGTTCACGGGATTCACTGTCACTGAAAGACTTGGTTCCTTCTCTGCCTTTTAGGAGAGTGGGGCAGGCCTTTCCCCCCTGCTGGGAGGAAAGCACAGCGTGTGGACACAGTTCTTGTCTTCAGAGAGCTTCTGGAGGCAGGCAGACAGGAAGCTGGGCAACGATCCCAGCCGGTAGAGCCAAAGGAAGACACACCATACATGCTCCGAGACCTGAGAGAAGGGAGAAGTCACGCAAAGTTGGGAGGGCATCAGACAGGAGGGGAGAGAAGCAGCTGGGCCTGAAAAAAGAGCAAAGGCTTAGGTGGCAAATGGATTTGGATTTGAAACCCATTTACAAGCAGTGTGATTCTGGGCAACGTGCTTGATCTTTATGAGCCTCGGTTATCTCATCTGTACAATGGAGGTTGTAAAAATAATCAAAGCACAAAGAAATGAAAACATAAGGTTTATTTGGGCAGTTAATTGGTATGCATATGGGGAAAACCTGTTCAGAGAAGCCGAGGTTTCTTCTTAGGCCTGTTACAATGAGTTTTAGGGAAAGAAAGTAAACACAAGGTAGAATATTAACTGTTGTCTAACTTTACCATAAATTCAATCAAGCTTTCTTTCCTTCCTGAGATTGCCAGGTGGACTTTGTGACCTAGCTGAGGTATCTCAATTACTCAGGAAACTCCAAAGGTTTAAAATTGTCTTTTCAGAAAACAAGGGCAAAGACTAGTTTAATCTTCAGTGAAGTTAAATTCTTTGCACAGAGGGGGTCTGGGATTTTATGATCAGCCTGTCTCCTTGTTAGTGGTCAGGGTGCATTCCACATGGGTCAGTGACCTCTGTTAAATTTCCTATGTACTCAGAGGAGTCTATTGATTTGGAGCCTCCATTTCCCTTCTTATTAACAGTGTGGTAATACCTACCTCCCCGGGTTGTTGTAAGGATCAGAGATATGCTTGTCAAGTGCCTGATACATAGGTTCTTGGCCAAGGGTAGCTGTTGTTATAATTCTTGTTATCAGAGCTGAGCCCTGGATGCTGGCTGGGGTAGTGGCGGGGAAGAGCTGTGAGCTGTTTAGATGACAAGCTGTATTTGCAGTAGATTCTCAAACCCATGGAGGAAGAGGATGAAGGCAGGAAGCCAAGAAGAGCCAGTGTGCCCCATATGAGAGCCCAACCCCCTCCACCAAATCCCACCGCCTGCATCTTCCTTGTCCTCTGAGAGCCAGTGAGAAAGCCTAGTTCCACACCCGGCTCTCTTTCCCAGGATGCGTTTTAACCCGGCGTTAATTAGCGATCGTGGCTGCATCTAGGAGCCAGGGGCTTGAGCTGTGGAAAGAAAGCACCCGAGAGAATGGCAGGCTTTAAGAGGCCCCAAAGAGCTGGGGCGGAGAGACTCAGCTGAGAAGGATACAAGCCGTGCATTTGTGTTGCAAATTTCCAGTGTGTTCCAGCCAGACATTCAAAGATGCTGAAGGGGGGGTTGGGGTGGGGAGGGGAGAGGAAGTCCACAAAAGGGGCCTGTCTGAGGGCCTCAGACCCTGCTTTGTAAAAGCTGCCTTCATCACCCTCCCTGGATTATGGCAGTGTTCCCAGCCCGAGACTACCGCGCAGGGAAGGGGGAAGCCTGGACTCTGGACTCCCAGATTCCCTTGACCCCTACTCTCTTCTAGGTTTGTTTCTATGGAGTCCTCAGCAGCAGATGTCACATGAGTGCTATGTCTGAGAGAGGGGACCAGGGTTTGAGTGTCGTGGCCTTGATGGGTAGGCTCAGGCAAAGTCGCTTGACTTCTTTGAGCCTCAGTTTCCTCTTCTAAAAAATGGGGCTGATGGAGTCTTTTCCCTTTATCTCACAATAGTCATGGCGTCTGTAAAACATTTGTCAACTATCAGGCAAGAGGATCTCCGATAAGATGGCAATTCAGAAGTTCATCTCTTTCCAGAAAAATCAGTGTTTGGGAAGGTCATTGTTGTTGTTGTGTGCCGTCAGAATAGCAACCCTATAGGACAGAGTAGGACTGCCCTGACAGGGTTTCCTAGGCTCTAATCTTTACGGGAGATCGACAGGTCATTCCTTCCAAGGAACCATTGGTAGCTGACCTTTCAGTTAGCAGTCAAGTGCTTAACCATTGTACCACCAGGGCTCCTTGAGAAGGTCACTAGAAGAGCTCTTTTAGTGAAGTAAAAAAAAAAAAAAAAAAAAAAATCCGTTCCTGTCAGGTCGATTCCGACTCATAGCAACCCTATAGGACAGAGTAGAATTGCCCCACGGGGTTTACAAGGAGCGCCTGGTGGATTCGAACTGTCAAACTTTTGGTTAGCAGCCAAGCTCTTAACCGCTGCACCACCAGGGCACCAATGAGGGGGTAAAGTTGACTATATTTAGCGAATCAATTAAACAACCCTGGGTGGCTTGGAAATGTTATTCCCTTGAGTATTTTAAGTGCTGACCTTGCTTGGAATCTTTGGGCCTGCCCCAGCTCAATTATTATGAATGTTAACCAGGTGGGTTTTCTGGGTTGGTAGACTTGGTGTAGGTGCCAAGCTCACAGACACAAGGAGGTGGTAACGGCTGATTCTTCAGTCAACCTCCTTCTGGTGGACAGGTGACCAGCATTCTTCAGTGACCCCTTTTGCTCCTACTTCTCTAAACAGCATGCTCACACACTGCTCCTCCTTCCCTGTTTTTGCCTTCTGCCTGAGTGATTTAATAGGCGGATGTTTGTCTTCTTTCCTGGGGCCCCCAGGATGCCCCAGGACCAAATCTGACTCATCTTTGGGGCCCTGGAAGCTTTCTCATCAAAGCATCGTCCGTGGACCAGCACCATCTGGGTGCTGGCTGGAAATGCAGAATCTCAGGCCCCACACCTACGGAAATAGAAGCTAAAACTGCTTTGTTCCAGGATTCTAAAGGCATAGAGCACTCCAGGTGGTTTCGGAATGCCCAGTGGTTTTCTGGACAGAGGAGGGCTGTGGCCGCAGGCAGCCGGGAGATGTCGCTGTTTCCCAGTCAGTGGTGTTACCTGGCTACGTGATGCCGAGGCCCCTTAAGCAGGGCTTTGTTCTCTGTGAAATCCCAGGAGCAACAAGGAGCCCAGGTCAGTTACATCTGATAGCCACCCCTTCCTCAGCCACCCAAGCCCCCCACCCCACCACATTTCTCTGCCCTTTCTTCTCAGATATGTTTCCTGTTAGGGAAGACTGTGTGATCTCCAAGCCCAGTCCTTGCCCAAGATCCCCAGGACAAAGATACAGGAGACAGCACAACTCCTGGGGTCTCTCCCCAGCCTGGCTAGGCTCTACCAAGGCTCACACATGGCCTGGTGAAAAAACCCAAAAAAACCAAACCCACTGCCCTCAAGTCAATTTCAACCCATAGTGGCCTGGTGAGGAGGGGGAATTTACTGGGGAGACCCTTCCCACTTAGATTCTCTGAGTTGGAGGATCTGCGTGACAATACGACCTGCAGACACAGTGAGAGGACATACCCATTATTTGAGTGTCTACAGGCAAAACTCAAGGCCAACCTGGGATTCCTGGTTCCAGTTTCCCATCTGAAATGGGCGTCTGGTGTAAGGGGCTGAGTTATCACTTCCCCTCTGCAATTGGAGTGGAGTCGGGAGAGCTGGAATAGTCCTGACCCACAGCACACCTGGCCTCCAGAGTCAGGGTGAGGAAACCCTCAGTCCAGACAGGGAGCAGTCACTGGGGTTTCCCTCCAGGCCCTAGAGCTCCCAGTCTGGCCACATCCTCCCGGCTTTCCCCACCATATGTCATTTGGTCCCTGCATGTCACAAAGCAGAATGACGAACTTCAGCCCCCCACATCCAGCCCCACCCATCTCCTGACTTCCCCCTGCCTGGGCCCTGTTGGACTGGAACTGTTCTCTAAACCCCAGAATCCCAAATCCAAGGCTAGAGCCTGACTTCCTGCTTAAGTTCTGACACCCAGCCCCTAGGCCTGCCCCAGTCCCCCCCCCCCCGCCCCCATTGCTTGTGGTTGTCCTGGATCACAGCAGTATAATAGTACCATCTCTCAAGTACTCACTGTGTCATGTCACACACTTGATTTCATTCAATAGTCTTAACGGTTAGGAATACTTACTAATCTCATTTTACAATGGAAGAAACTGAGTCTTGGAGGCATTGGGTGACTTGTCCGATATAACACAGATAGTGGCAGTTCAGTGGTAGTATTTTCACCTTCCATGCGGGAGACCCAGATTCAATTCCTGGCTGATGTACCTCAGGCACGGCCACCACCCATCTGACAGTGGAGGCTGACAGGTTGCTATGATGTTGAACAGGTTTCAGCGGAGCTTCCAGACTAAGAGAGACTTGGAAGAAAGGCCTGGCAATCTATATCTGAAAATCAGCCAGTGAAAAACCCTATAGGTCACAACAGCCCAATCCACAACCGAACATGAGGGTTGTACAGGACCAGACAGCATTTCGTTCTGTTGTGCGTGGGGTTGCCGTGACTTGGGGGCCAATTGACAACAGTAACTGGGGAAGCCAGGATCAGAAGCTGCGCTTGCCTCCTCCAAACAAGCCCCACTGCCCTGAAGCAGTGCTGCCCGTTGTCTCTAGGACCGAGGCCCAGCCTCAGCATCTTAGGGCTGATTTTTGCCAGTTCCTCATGACAACCCCTCATTTCCCATCAAGCATTATCAGTAGAGTCTCTGTGGACCCGGCAAGGTGGAGTGATAAATGGGACAAGTGAGGCTTTCCCGGTGGTTGATGGATGGCCGGGCAGCGGTGATGGCAGAATGCACTATTATTTTCGGATGTACCCATCATGGTGACAGTGACATTTCTGATTAACATCAGGACTTTGAGCTGGTGATTTCACCAGAGAACCTGGGACCCAAGTCCCAGGCTTGAATCTGACCTCTAATCCGGGTCATATCCTTCAGGGTAGATAAGGTCCCAGGCATGCAGAAGCATTCCAAAATATGACTTGATGATAAAAATTCATCATTAATTTATTTGCATATTTTATCCTTCATTCACGCTTTCGTCCATGCTTTGATAATCCATCCATCAGACGTTGATGTAATAACACCTGCCAGGTGCTGAGCACTATGTTTGGTGCCCAGGAGCCAAGAAAAAGTACGATAAAGTTTGAAGTAATTGGTATTTATCAAGTGCCTGCTGCGTGCCAGTCACTGTGTTGAGGGGCTGGCTTTTGTGGAGACTTTATCCTAGCTAGGAAGGCAAACAGATCATTACATACAGTGTGATACACACAGTCTATAATAGAGGTGTGTGCAAAGTGCTATAGGAACCAAGTAGGTGGGGAGTGGTTCTGCCAGGCAGCCGGAAAGGCTTTGCAGAGGAGGAGACATGTAAGCTGGGCTTTGAAGCAAGGGGAGCACTTAGCCAGGTGGCCCAGAAGTGGTGCAGCATGAGCAGAGGCCTGGAGGCGTGACCAAGGAACAGCAAGTTGCTGGTGTGGCTAGAATGAGGTTCTCAGGCCTTTGCATGCATGGGGTCCTGGACCCCCAGGTTCGGTTATCTGAGTTTGGGGTTCCGTATTTTTAACCAAGGACCCCACATGATTCTGATAGAGGTGTGAGGGACCACAGTCTGAGAAACCTATGCCTAGGGCTTCATCAGCAAGGAATGCAGACGGTGATTCTGGAACATCAAATGCCATGCTAAAGAATTTGGGCCTTTCCTGTTCTCTGTGGAGAGAGCCTATGGGAGGTCTTCAAGCCTAGGAGTGATGGTTTCTGAAGGAGAGTTTTGCCAGCAGCCTGGAGGGAGGACTGAAGGGCAGAGAGGCTGGAGGGAAGAAGCCCAGTTAGGAAGCTTTCACAGCTGTCCTGAGGCCCTAAGCCACGGCTATCCAGAGAAGTGGAGGGAGCACCCATGGGTGGATTTGAGAGAGGTTTTAGGTAGACTAGATTAGACTAGACAATGGATATGAAGAAGGGGGCCATGTTTCCAGCTGGGGGCCTTGAGGGCTGATCGGGATGCATTGGGGAAACAGATTGGAAGGAGGAGAAATGAGCCCCACTTTCCTGTGTTGAGTTTTCAGTACTCATGGGACCTCCAGGAGGATGCAGGTAAACAGATCCAGGTCTGGAGCTTGGATCTGGGCCAGGGGCCCAGGGTGGAGAAGTTGTTGAAGAATGAGGTGTGGGTGGGACCTTGGAGAGCAGACAAATTTTCAGGGCAGATGGAGGCAGAATTGGAAAAAGTGAGCAAGAAGACCATTAGAAAAGTAGGCTGTTTGGTTGTTGTCAATTTATTACCTGCACTTAAAAGGCTTGTCATACTCACTGGTTGTCAGAGCGGAGCTGGGACTGTGAACCTAAGCCTCTCTGACTCCAGCACCCATACTCTCTTTCCTGCTGAGCCTCCAGGAGGCAAATTAATTCCCAGGCACAAGATAAACAAATTCATAGATTGGGGGTAGGAGGATGTAGGCGGGAAGATGCTTCAAAAAGAAATCGCAAGACAAAGGCAGCAGAGACCAGGGTATTGAGTGAGTGTATTTTCTTTACCTCCCTTCACAACGTTTTTTCTTTCACACAAATCCCAGACTTCCTGTCATTCTATCCATAAATATTTCATTGTTTATCTCGGAAAGATAAGGGCTCTTTCTTTGATATAGTCACAATACCATTCTTACGCCTTTAAGAAATGTAACAATACTCCTTATTAAGTGAATCTATTGAGGACAATTTGATGAGATGTCACAATGAAAGCGGGACTCGCTTATCTTCAGCAAGCATTGTCACAAAACCAGGGTAAGGAATTTAAATTTTCCTAAGATAATTGCTGCAGTGAAGGCCAAACAGGGGATTAAAAATGCAGGAGATTTGAGAAGCTTGACAGGCGTCTTGAAAGGAAATGCTATGAAGAAAAAAAGTCTGGAAAGGTTTGCAGAGTACAAAAAGAATCTTCTTCCTGGCTTCCTTTTCCCTCACTCAAGGGCCTTTAGTTATAAATGTGAAATGGGAACCAGGGCTAGAGTGAAACCAAACAAATAAAAATAACAGGATGAGTAGTTGCTAAACACAAGAGAGATTTATGGCAGTCTCTCCACCAAAACCACTTGCCATTGAGTTGGTTCTGACCCATGGTGACCCCATGTGTGTCAGAGTAGAAACTATAGGGTTTTCAATGGCTGTGATCTTTCAGTAGTAGATCAACAGGTCTTTTTTCTGAGGTGCCTCTGAGTGGACTTGAACTTCCAATCTTTCCGTCAGTAGCTGAATGCTTAACAATTTGTGCCACCAAAGGACTTCCCTTTCTCTACCAAGGCTATCCAAACTGCTTATTTCATAGATGACGACTGTTCCACTGTTGCTCTTCAGGTCCTACACTACCCTTCTACTGGGCATGAGGAAACCTGATTACTAGGTCCAGCTCCTCTGTGAACTTGCTCTATGACCTTGGACAAGTTACTTCAACTCTCTGAGCTGATCTGCAAAACGAAGGTGTTCCCCAACAGGGAACGCGACAGAGAATCCCTGATGGAGCAGGAGGATGGTGGGATGTAGATCTCAAATTCTCATAAAAAGACCAGACTTAATGGTCTGACTGAGACTAGAGGGACCATGGAGGTCATGGTCCGCAGACTCTCTGTTAGCCCAAGACTGGAACCACTCTGGAAGCCAACTCTTCAGACAGGGATTGGACTGGACTATGAGATAGAAAATCATACTTTGAGGAGTGAGCTTCTTGGCTCAAGTAGACACAGGAGTCCACGTAGGGAACTCCTGTCTGGAGGCAAGATGAGAAGGGGGACAGGAGCTGGTTGAATGGACATGGGGAATGGGGAATACAGGGTGGAGAGGACAAATGTGCTGTCTCATTAAGGGGAGAGCAGCTAGGAGTACATAGCAAGGTGTGTATAAGTTTCTGTATGAGAGACTGACTTGATTTGTAAACTTTCACTTAAAAAGCACAATAAATTAAAAAAAGAAAAAAAAATGAGCGTGTTAGACTACAAGACCTCAAAGTTCCCATTAACTTCTGAATTATCTGAGTCAATGAACCCCTAATAAAATGGCTCTCACTCCCTGAGCTTTAGAGAGCGTTATCAGGATTTGGTTTGATGTTACTCAGCATCTGCAAAATACTTGGATAATGTAAATGCAGGATGCCATGGAGACGCCACGCGTTTATTAGGTGGGTTTGTACTTTAAAATCATCCAGGGTTGTACTTGGCTGACCCCCCAGAGGACATCCAAAAGGCAGCTTTACAGGGGCTCTGGGGAAACCAGCGGTGGATGGAGAGCAGATGGAAACTGCAGAGCGACATCCGCAGATGGAGCTGGTTGCCTGAGGCCCACGAAGCAAATTGTAGAAATAAGTTTAAATGACAGTCCAGTGATTTTTTTATGGCAGGTAAGGCATTGATGGATGGCAACCAGGGACTTGGGGCTGAGACGGAGCTAAAGGGAAGGGAACTGTGAGAAGCCGTCAGATCATGTCACCATATGTTGTTGGGATTCTGGGACCTTGGCCTGGAGAGCTGCATTTGAGCTGAGTCTTAAGAACAGAAAAGGATGCACAAGAACAGTGAGCCAAAAGGGGAAACGAAGCAGACGCCATCCTGGGCCAGAAGAAAGCCCTCTCCAGAAACACTGCCCTCTGACCCAGCCCTCGCCATCAAGCTGGGAAGGAGGACATGCGCGGAAGGACAGTTGCTCGCAGCTGTAGCTGCTCTGATTTCTTTTTCCGTTCTTCCTATGTGCTCTGCTTTTCCTGCCACTGGGCCTTTGCCAGAGCTGTGCCTTCTGCCTGGAAGGCAACTCTTTTCCCTTGGTCAACTTCTGCTCAGACCTCAGCTCAAACCTGCTGCCTCTGGGAAGCCCTCTTTGGCCTCTCTACTGAAGACAAATCACTCCATTTTAGGTCCTTACACCATTACGTACCTTTTAAAAATAGCACTCATCCCTATTACTGTTTTTAATGTACTAACGTGATTGTAAAAACAGCTTGGAGGTGGCATCTGACCTTCTCTCACTTTACAGGAGGGAAGGAGAATCAAGATCAACAGCCCAAGGCTGATTCCTAGGAGGTGGTAAGGCTTGCCTCTTCTCTCCACTGTCATTACTAACTCTGACACCAACCATCCCTCCTACAGCACTCCCTTTGGGTTCGATAATTCATTGCAATGGCCACACAGAACTCACAGACCATACTCACAATTCTGGGGTTTATTAGGCAAGTAACAAGTTACAATTCAGGCTCAGAACACTCAGAATATAGTTCTTCCATCAGGACAGCCTCTTTCCAGCCAGGCTCACAGGCATGCCTCTCCCTGGCCCTAGGCCTCTGACAAAAGGCTCTCATCTTTCTCGCTCCATGGGCCAGGAAGCCCACGTGCGGTCTCCTGCTGCTGGGTCTCTGCTGCTACCGCTTCTCACCCTCTTCAGGGTTACAGCTCCCTTTCTCTTTCAGTCTCCAGCTTCCAGGAGCTTCTCAGCACAGGTGTCCTGAGTCCAAAGGATATGCTGGCTCCTGGCTGTTCTTCCTTGGTGGTGGTGGGATCTTCCTCTTTCCCACCTCTGTGGTGGCTCATTTCAAGCCCAGCAGGATGGCAAAACTGACCAATCCCTTTGGTGGGCCACAATTACCATATCTGTACAGTACCACCCAATCACTTGGGAGTTATAAGGCCGTGGCTAGAAAGGCCACACGAAAGTGATCCATCACACCACAGGCAACCCCCTGACTTTTCTAGCCACGGTTCTTTCATATTTGTAGGATAACTTCTCCCTCTCAATCATTTTACCAGTCCAAAACAGTCATTAACAATTAGTCCTTCAATAGGGCCAATAGTCCTCAGGGTGAGGTTACTCAGGTACCAGCCATTCAGGTCTGCTGTGAGTTCCATCTGATCTGGTCAGGTTCTCCAACAGTTCGTCTCATCTTCACCCTTTCCGGTGTCTGGTAAGATTTAACTGAGAGAAGATTATTCCCTTGCTTTAAGCCTCATGAGGTATCAGCATAGCAAAACCTTTAAGGGACTTTAGATTCGGCCACTGTACTTGAGTTCAGAAGTGCCTTCCCCTTAGTCCACTCTTTCACACTTGCACCTTCTACTATTACAGTTTTCACCATCACAATGAACCCTGTTAACAATCAACACTCACAAATGAATTACATAATTCTATCAGCATCTTCCCCTGCACCCTCTTCCCCAGACCCATCAGGAAAAGAGGAACCTATTCAGTGAGAATCCTCTCTTGTTCCCCTCATTTTGAGTGTAAGCACACCCATCATGCCTTTCTCTCCATCCATTTTAGTCAATATTTAAGTTGCCATCCCTATCAAACTAGTGCTGAGGAAACAAGCATGTTCCTTGGTCTTGAAGAATCTTCTGTTCCATTGGAACTTTGAGCATCTGCATCCATAAACAATGTCCAGTCCAAAGCAAGCCATTAAATTGCAGCAGTTTACACCAACTCACCGTGTCAGACATTTTTCTCTTCACTTGATTGGGCTCTGGTCAGCTCATCCCTAGTCATCCAAGCTAGGTCACAATGGGTAGCAGCCTTAGGCTCAAGAGTTCATATACACCTCTGGATACCAAAGACAGCCCCTTCATACTCTCTCATCCCTAGCACCCTTGGGCTAGGTCATTGATTTCCACCTGTAAACTTAAGAGTCCACACAACTCCTTTTACTTCTGACTAGACAGCCCTTCCTTTCTCTCTCATTCCTAGCCCCTATGGGCTAGGCCGACGGGTGCCAATGGAACATGTCCAAACTGAGCCCATATTTTCATTGCTGCACTTCTACCACTTCCACTCTTGGAGTGATTCTTTTTCAATTTCTAATTTTGAAAGAACTTCAAAAGTTCAGAAAAGTTCCAAGAATGATACAAAGAACTCCTATATACTCTTCACCCAAATTCGATAATTGATAACATTTTGTTACATTTGTGTTCTCGTTCTCTCCGTTTCTGTCTCTGTGTGTGTGAGTATATATATGTGTGTGTGTATATATATATCATATATATATCATGCATGTAGTTTATATATATCCATACATATAATACATAAAAAATCAGCTGCAGTCAAGTCAGTTCTGACTTATGGTGACCCCATGCATGTCAGAGTACAAACTGTGCCTCATAACGTTTCCAATGGCTGAATTTTTGGAAGTAGATTGCCAGGTCTTTCTTCTGAGGTACCTCTGGGTGAACAGGAACTGCCAATCTTTCAGTTAGCAGCTGAGTGCATTAACTATTTGCACTACCCTGAGATTCCTACATATAATATATGAACTATATATAATATTTACTATATACAATTTTTTTCTGAACCATCTGAGAATAAGTTGCAGACATCTTGCCCCTTTGCCCCTAAATATTTAAGCATGATTTCTGAAGAACAAGATTGTTCGCTAAGACAACCATAGCACAATTAATTTGTATGAATCCTGAATAACATTTTTCCTTTTAAACATCAGCTCTATGAGGATGGGGACCGCTCCTTGCCCATTGCCCATGTGTGCAGTGCCTAGATAGAGTATGACATATAGTTGTTGTTAGGTGCCGTGAGCCAGCTCCGACTCATAGCAACCCTATGTACAACAGAATGAAATATTGCCTGGTCCTACGCCATCCTCACAATCATTGTTATGCTTAAGCCCATTGTTGCAGCCACTGTGTCAATCCAGCTCATTGAGGGCTTTCCTCTTTTTTGCTGACCTTCTACTTCACCAAGCATGATGTCCTTCTCCAGGGACTGGTCCCTCCTGATAAAATGTCCAAAGTCCGTGAGATGTTGTCTCGCCGTCCTTGCTCCTAAGGAGCATGCTGGTTATACTTCTTTCAGGACAGATTTGTTCGTCCTTTTGGCAGTCCATGGCATATTCAGTATTCTTCACCAACACCACAATTCAAAGGCATCAATTCTTCTTCAGTCTTCTTTATTCATCGTCCAGCTTTCACATGCATGGGAGGTGACTGAAAACACCATGGCTTGGGTCAGGCGCACCTTAGTCTTCAAGGTGACTTCTTTGCTTTTCAAAACTTTGAAGAGGTCCTTTGCAGCAGATTTGCCCAATGCGATGTGTCTTTTGATTTCTTGACTGCTGCTTCCATGGGTGTTGACTGTGGATCCAAGTAAAATGAAATCCTTGACAACTTCAATCTTTTCTCCGTTTATCATGATGTTGCTTATTGGTCCAGTCATGAGGATTTTTGTTTTCTTTATGTTGAGGTGCAATCCATAATGAAGGCTGTGGCCTTTGATCTTTATCAGTAAGTGCTTCAAGTCTTCTTCACTTTCAGCAACCCAAGTTGTGTCATCTGCATAACGCAGGTTGTTAATGAGTCTTCTTCTGATCCTGATGCCCCGTTCTTCTTCATATAGCCCAGCTTCTCTTATTATTTGCTCAGCATACAGATTGAATAGGTATGGTAAAAGGATGCAACCCTGATGCACACATATAGTTGGTGCTCTATAAGTATGTGTTGAGTGTACAATAAGTCCCGAGTTTCAAGGACTTTCCATTAAGATTGCATTCTACCCCAGATACCAGCTTTCTCACTTGGCATGCTGTGTGTGTTGGATGTTCAGACTTGCCTGCCTCGTCTTCATTTCTGTGGCAAACCAGGGTTCCACTGTGGTAAATTATAGTGACGGAAGTTTTGGCTTCTGTCATTTTCAAATCCTCTCCAGCCAGCTCTGGCCCTTGCTCAAACGCTCTTGATGGGAAGCTGTCTTTCCTCTGGCCCAGTGGCACCTGTTGGCCATCACACCCAGTTAATTGGCCCCATGAGAGAATTCTGGCAAAGACAGTCAGAATGCCAGCCAATCTTCTTATGCAATTGCTTGTATGAGGAGCTGGCCTCAGCCTTCCCTTTAAAGCCGTTGGCCCATCAGATGCATTTTCTATCTTACAGCCCACATTGTGCCATTCTGTCAGGAAATTGTAACTACTTATTTAACAGAGGAGACTGAAGGAATGGATATGCCCAGAGCAAGTGGGGCTGGGGCCCATAGCGCACAGAATCCCGAATTAGAGAGGCCTTTAGAGATCATCTAGGCCAATGGTTTTCCAGGCATGTTACCTGACCAACAGCATCAACAGCACCTGGGAACTTGTTAGAAATGCAAATTCTCAGGCCCACCCCCAGACCTACTGAACCAGAAACGCTGGGGGTGGGACTCAGCAATCTCTTTTTCATCAACCTGCAGGTGATTCTGATGCATGCTCGGGGTTGAGACCCATTGCTTTCGGCCAAGGAGTCCCTGGGTGGGGCAAACAGTTAAGCTTGACTACTCACTGAAAGGTCAGCTATTCTAACCGTCTCAGAGATGCCTAAGAAGACAGGCCTGGTGATCTACTTCTAAAAGGTCACAGCCTTAAAAACCCTATGGAGTGCAGTTCTACTCTGCACACGTGAGGCCACCATGTGGTTTTTTTTTGCTCTAGATGGACCCCACCAGTTTTTAAGGGGGGAACTTAAGCCCAGGAAGGTCACCCTGCTGCCTCCTCTCACATGGCACCTTCTTTGCTCATTGCTGCCCATCTGCAGCTTGCTGGTCTTTTTTTAAAAAATCTTTTCCAAGTCATAAATAAGCTTATCACAGGCTGTTACATTACCATAGAAACCTGGCAGCTGGCTCAAAAGAAGCAGGTAGCACAACTGCCTTGAGGTTTCAGTGGCGCTGAAGCAATTGTGGTTTTTCGGCCTGGCAGTCATTCCACTACGCACAGCCTCTCTGTCTCCTCTTTTCTTCCTCCTTCCTTCTCTTTTCTTCTCTGCTTGGCCCCCTCTTCTTCCCTTATCTCATAGGAGCAACACGTGTTCTAATAGCTTTCTAAGGGGCTGCTGCATCTGACCTCTCCTTTGAAATTAGCAAGAACCCTGGGGTGGGGGTAGGGGGCAGGATGGATATGGGCAGGGAGATTTGACTGCATTTTTTTCCTTATCAAAATGTATTAAATTTTTTCCTGAATCGAATGATTTATCTTTTGAGGAAGTATAAGCACAGAGTGCAAAATTCAAACAGGACAAAATGGCACACATTAAGACTGAGTCTCTTCCATGGCCCCCTGTCTCCAGTCCCCTCCCGGGGTGGGGGACATTGGGGAACAACTAAACCAGTTGTTATCGAGTTGATTCCAACTCACGGCGACTCCATGTGTGTCAGGGAAGAACTGTGCTCCACAGGGTTTTGAATGACTGATTTTTCAGAAGTAGATCACCAGGCCTTTATTCTGAGGTGCCTCTGGGTAGACTTGAACCTCCAACCTTTTTTTAGTTAGCAGCCAAGCAATTGTTTGCATCACCCAAGGACTCCCCTCCCTGGGATGAGTGCCATTATCTGTACCTTGTACGTCTTAGCTGAGACAGCCTGTGCTGTGCTCCTTCCCATTTTCTATTTACACAAATGGCAGCACCCCATACCCACAGCTCTGCACCTTGTTTTTTCCACTCAATATGCCTTGCAGATCCTTCTCCAGCATTTAGAACTTCTTTATACTATTTTTTTTTGTGGGGGGGGGGAGGTTTTAAATTGTGCTTTAAATGCAAGTTTACAAATCAAGTCAGCCTTTCTTACAAAAATTTACATACTCCTTGCTATGTACTCCTAGCTGCT
Organism: Loxodonta africana; assembly: GCF_030014295.1. NCBI lineage: Eukaryota > Metazoa > Chordata > Mammalia > Proboscidea > Elephantidae > Loxodonta > Loxodonta africana. The sequence continues at coordinate 36,450,425 of NC_087365.1, forward strand.
CTCTCCCTAGTGAGACAGCACACACCCCTCCAACCTGTATTCCCCGTGTCCATTCGACCAGCTCCTGTCCTCCTCTGCCTTCTCATCTCCCCTCCAGACAGGAGCTGCCCACATAGTCTCATGTGTCTACTCAAGCCAAGAAGCTCACTCCTCACCAGTATCATTTTCTATCTTATAGTCCAGTCCAATCCCTGTCTGAAGAGTTGGCTTTGGGAATGGTTCCAGTCTTAGACTAACAGAAAGTCTGGGGACTGTGACCTCCGGGGTCATTCTAGTCTCAGCCAGACCATTAAGTCTGGTCTTTTTATGAGAATTTGAGGTCTGCATCCCACTGCCCTCCTACTCCATCAGGGATTCTCTGTTATGTTCCCTGTCAAGGCAGTTGTCAGTTGTAGCCGGCACCATCTAGTTCTCCTGGTCTCAGGCTAATGTAGTCTCTGATTTATGTGGCCCTTTCCGTCTCTCGGAAACCTTGGTGGTGTAGTGGTTAAGAGCTATGGCTGCTAATCAAAAGGTTGGCTGTTGGAATTTACTGGTGCTCCTTGGAAATGCCATGGGGCAGTTCTACTCTGTCCTATAGGGTCACTATGAGTTGGAATTGACTTGACAGCAATGGTTTGTTTTTTTTTTTCTGTCTCTTGGGCTCATAATTACCTTGTGTCTTTGGTGTTCTTCATTCTCCTTTGCTCCAGCTGGGTTGAGACCAATTGATGCATCTTAGATGGCCACTTGCTAGTGTTTAAGACCCCAGACACCACTCACCAAAGTGGGATGCAGAATGTTTTCTTAATAGATTTTATTATCCCAATTGACTTAGATGTCCCCCAAAACCATGGCCCCCAAACTCCTGCCCCTGCTATGCTGGCCTTCAAAGCATTCAGTTTATTCAGGAAACTTCTTTGCTTCTGGTTTAGTCCAGACCCCTCCTGTACTGTGTGTTGTCTTTCCTTTCACCTAAAATAGTTCTTACCTACTATTTAATTAGTGAATCCCCTCTCCCTCCCTCCCCACTCTTGTAACCATCAAAGAATATTTTCTTCTCTGTTTAAACTATTTCTTGAGCTCTTATCATAGTGGCCTCATACAATATTTGCCCTTTTGCAACTGACTAATTCCTCTCAGCATAATGCCTTCCAGATTCCTCCATGTTATGACATGTTTCACGGATTCATCATCGTTCTTTACTGATGCATAGTATTCCATTGTGCGAATATACTGTAATTTATCTGTTTATCCGTTGATGGGCACCTTGGTTGCTTCCATCTTTCTGCTGTTGTAAATAGCACTGCAATGAACATGGGTGTGCATATATCTGTTGTGTGACGGCTCTTATTTGTCTAGGATAAATTCCAAGGAGTGGGATTGCTGGATCATAAGGTAGTTCTATTTCTAGCTTTTTAAGGAAGAGCCAAATTGATTTCCAGAGTGGTTGTACCATTTTGCTTTCCCACCAGCTCTGTATAAGTGTTCTAGTCTCTCCACGACCTCTCCAGCATTTAGTTTGTGTTTTTTGGATTAATGCCAGCCTTGTTGGAGTGAGGTGGTATCTCACTGTAGTTTTGATTTGCATTTCTCTAATGGCTAATGATCGTGAGCATTTCCGCAGGTATCTGTTAGCTGCCTAGATGTCTTCTTTGGTGAAGTGTCTGTTCATATCTTTTCCTCATTTTTTAACTCGGTTACTTGTCTTTTTGTTGTTGAGTTTTTGCAGTATCATGTAGATTTTAGAGATCAGACACTGATCGGAAATGTCATAGCTAAAAACTTTTTCCAAGTCTGTAGGTAATCTTTTGACTCTTTTGGTGAAGTCTTTGGATGAGCATAGGTGTTTGATTTTTAGGAGCTCCCAGTTATCTAGTTTCTCTTCTGGTGTTTGTGCATTGTTAGTAATGTTTCGTTTATTTTTTATGCAATGTATTAGGGCTCTTAGCATTGTCCTTATTTTTTCTTCCATGATTTTTATTGTTTTAGATTTTATATTTAGGTCTTTGATCCATTTTGTGTTAGTTTTTGTGCATGGTGTGAGGTATGGGTCTTGTTTCATTTTTTTTGCAGATGGATATCCAGTTATGCCAGTACCATTTGTTAAAGAGACTGTCTTTTCCCCATTTAACTGACTTTGGGCCTTTGTCAAATATCAACTGCTCATATGTGGATGGATTTATGTCTGGATTCTCAATTTTGTTCCATTGGTCTATGTATCTGTTGTTGCACCAGTACTAGGCTGTTTCGACTGATGTGGTGGTATAATATGTAGAACTTCTTCATACTTTTTAGTAGCTCGATATTCTTTGGTGTGGATCATTTATTTAAGCAGTCCCCTGCTGATGGACATTTGAGGTGCTTCCAGTCTTTTGCTATTTGAATCCCCATTTTACAGATGGGAAAGCTGTGATTCAGAGAGGGAAGTGACTTGTGGAAGTTGCCAAAGGAAATGTTGGCATCTCAGGCATTGCTTAGCTACAGAATATAATAGAAAGAATGGGTTAACTCTGATTTACACAAAGGAACAAGCCATCCAGAGACCTGGTTTATTTTCCTGCCCTCCTACATGTTACCCATTGCTGTCCAGTCGATTCTGACTCATAGCAACCATACAGGACAGAGTAGAGCTGTCCCATATGGTTTCTAAGACTGTAGTATTTATGGAAGCAGACTATCCAATCATTCTCTCGTGGAGCAGCTGGTGGTCTCGAACTGCTGAACTTTCACTTAGCAACGAAGTTCTTAACCACTGTGCAACCAGGGCTCCTTCATGCCCTCCTAGTTCAGTTAAATTTGGCCAACATTGCCTGCTATTAATGAAATAATCATTCACGCAAGTATTTTAAGTCTGTCTGCCCTGCTAGATGACAAACTTTGTTAGGGCAGGGACTATGTTTTCCTCACTACTGCATCCCTACCAGAAATGAACCAGAATTGTGTGTGATTAAAACAATGGGATTAGGAGCCAGACAGGCTTGGGTTTGAACCTTGGCACTAACATGTATTAGCTGTTTAACCCTAGGCCCCATGACTCTTCTGTCAGTTTGTCATATTGTGGTGGCTTGCATGTTGCTGTAATGCTGGAAGCTATGCCACCGGTATTTCAAATACCAGCAGGGTCACCCATGGTGGCAGGGTTCCATGGAGCTTTCAGACTAAGACAGACTGGGAAGAAGGACCTGGTGATCTACTTCCAAAAAAACTGGCCAGTGAAAAACTTATGAATAGCAGCGGAACATTGTCTGATATAGTGCCAGAAGATGAGCCACTCAGGTAGGAAAGCACTCAAAATAAGACTGGGGAAGAACTGCCTCCTTAAAGTAGAGTTGACCTTAATGACGTTGATGGAGAAAAGCATTGAGGACCATAATTTGCTGATGTGGCACGACTCAAAATGAGAAGAAATCACTGTAAGCATCCATTAATAATCAGTACATGAAATGTACGAAGTATGAATCTAGGAAAATTGGATGTTGTCAAAAATGAAATGGAATGCTTGAAGATAGATAACCTAGGCATTAGTGAGCTGAAATGGGCTGGTATTGGCCATTTTGAATCGAACAAGCATATGGTCTACTATGCTGGGAATGAGAAATTGAGGAGGAATGGCATCACACTCAGTGTCAAGAAGAACGTTTCAGGATCTGTCCTGAAGTACTACGCTGTCAATGATAGGATAATATCCATATGCCTATAAGGAAGAAATAAAAAAAAAAAATTTTTTTTTTATAAGGAAGACCAGTTAATACTATTACTCAAATGTATGCACCAACCACTAATGCCAAAATGAGGAAATCGAAGATTTTTACCAATTTCTACAGTCTGAAATTGATCAAACATACAATCAAGATGCATTGATAACTACTGGTGATTGGAATGCAAAAGCTGAAAAAAAAAAAAGAAGGATCAGTAAGTGGCCTGGGTGATAGAAACGACGCCAGAGACAACATGACAGAATTTTGCAAGATCAACAATCTATTCATTGGAAATACATTTTTTCAATACCATAAATGGCAACTATGCATGTAAACATTGCCAGATGGAATACAGACTACATCTGTGGAAAGAGATGATGGAGAAGCTCAATGTCATTGGTCAGAACAAGGCCAGGGTCTGACTACAGAACAGACCATCAATTGCTCATATGCAAGTTCAAATTGAAGCCGAAGAAGATTAAAACAAGTCCATGACAGCCAAAGTAGAACCTTGAGTATATCCCACCTGAATTTAGACACCATCTCAAGAATACATTTGACGCATTGAACACTAATGACTAAAGACCAGACGAGCTGTGGAATGACATCAAGGAAATGATAGATGAAGAAAACAAAAGGTCATTAAAAAGACAGAAATGAAAAGACCAAAATGGATGCCAGAAGACACTCTGAAACTTGCTCTTGAAAGCAGAGTAGCTAAAGTGAACGGAAGAAATGATGAAGCGAAAGAGCTGAACAAAAATTTCAAAAGGTGGCTCAAAAAGACAAAATAAAGTATTATAAAAAAAAAATGTGAAAAGACCTGGAATTAGAAAACCAAAAGGGAAGTATAGGCTCAGCATTTCTCAAGCTGGAAGAACTGAAGAAAAAATTCAAGCCTCGAGTTGCAATGCTGATTCTATGGGCAAAATATTGAATGACACAAGAAGCATCAAAGGAAGATGGAAGGAATACACAGAGTCACTGTACCAAAAAGAACTTGTTGACATTCAACCATTTCAGGAGGTAGCATATGATCAAGAGCCAATGGTGTCTTAGTCATCTAGTGCTGCTATAACATAAATACCACAAATGGATGGCTTTAACAAAGAGAAATTTATTTCCTCCCAGTAAAGGAGGCTAAAAGTCCAAATTTGGGCGTCAGCTCCAGGGGAAAGCTTTCTCTCTCTGTCGGCTCTGGAGGAAGGTCCTTGTCCTCAACCTTCCCCTGGTCGAGCAGCTTCTCAGGCGCAGGAAGCCCAGGTCCAAAGGATGCGTTCTGCTCCCAGTGCTGCTTTCTTGATGGTATGCAGTCTCCCCCTCTCTGCTAGCTTCCACTTCCTTTTTTTTCTCTTGAGAGATAAAAGCTGGTGCAGGCTACACCCAGGGAAACTCCCTTTACATTGGATCAGGGGTATGACCTGGTAAGGGTGTTACAATCCCACTCTACTCCTTTCTAACATAAAATTATAACCACAGAATGGAGGACAGAGAATAGTGGAAATCATGGCCTAACCAAGTTGATACACACATTTTTGGGGGGACATAATTCGGTCCATGACAAATGGTAATGAAGGAAGAAGTCCAAGCTGCACTGAACACACTGGCACAAAACAAGGCTCCAGGAATTGATGGAATACCAGTTGAGATGTTTCAACAAACAATGCAACGCTGGAAGCCCTCATTTGTCTATGCCAAGAAATTCAGAAGACAGCTACCTGGCCAACTGACTAGAAGAGATCTATATTTGTGCCCATTCCAAAGAAATGTGGTCCAACGGAATGCTGAAATTATCAAACAGTATCATTACTATCACACTCAGGTGAAATTTTGCTGAAGATCATTCAAAAGGGGTTGCAACAGTACATTGACAGGGAACTGCCAGAAATATAAGCTGGACTCAGAAGAGGACGAGGAACCAGGGATATCATTGCTGATGCCAGATGGACCTTGGTTGAAAGCAGACAATACCAGAAAGATGTGTATCTGTGTTTTATTGACTATGCAAAAGCATTCAACTTTGTGGATCATAAATCATAGATAACATTGTGAAGGATGGAAATTCCAGAACCCTTAATTGTGCTCATGCAGAACCTGTACATAGACCAAGAGGCAGTGGTTCAAACAGAACAAGGGGATAGTGCGTGGTTTAATATCAGGAAGGGTGTGAATCAGGAAAGGTTATATCCTTTCACCATACTTATTCAATGTGTATGCTGAGCAAATAATCTTAGAAGCTGGAGTATATGAAGAATGCGGCATCAGGATTGCAGAAAGACTCATTAACAACCTGTGATATGCAAATGCCACAACCTTTCTTGCTGGGAAAAAAAAAAAGAGGACATGAAGCACTTATCGATGAAGATCAAAACCTTCAGTATAGGTTACACCTCAACATAAAGAAAACGAAATCCCTCACAACTGGACCAATAAGCAACATGACATCATAATAATTGGAGAAAATATTGACCTTGTCAAGGATTTCATTTTACTTGGATCCACAATCAACGCCCATGGAAGCAGCAGTCACAAAATCAAAAGACATATTACATTGGGCAAATCTGCTGCAAAAGATCTCTTTAAAATGTTCCAAAGCAGATTGGGTGAAGGGAAAGACAACACTCAATACAAGGAAGGTCAGCCCAATTGGACTGGACTAAAAGCAAAGAGGTTTCCGGGATAAAATGAATGCTTCAAAGGTCAGCGGAGCAGAGGCTGGGGTCTGGGGAACATGGTTTGAGGGGACTTCTAAGTCAATTGGCAAAATAATTCTATTATGAAAACATTCTGCATCCCACTTTGAAATGTGGCGTCTGGGGTCCTAAGTGCTAACAAGCGGCCATCTAAGATACATCAATTGGTCTCAACCCACCTGGATCAAAGGAAAATGAAGAACACCAAGGTCACACAACAACTAAGAACCCAAGAGACAGAAAGGGCCACATGAACCAGAGACCTACATCATCCTGAGGCCAGAAGAACTAGTTGGTGCCCGGCCACAATAGATGACTGCCCTGTCAGGGAACACAACAGAGAACCCCTGAGGGAGCAGAAGATCAGTGGGATACAGACCCCAAATTCTCAAAAAAAGACCATACTTAATGGTCTGACTGAGACTAGAGGAATCCCGGCGGCAATGCTCCCCAGACCTTCTGTTGGCACAGGACAGGATCCATCCCCGAAGACAACTCATCAGACATGAAAGGGACTGGTCAGCGGCGGGGAGAGAGATGCTGATGAAGAGTGAGCTAATTAAATCAGGTGGACACCGGAGAGTGTGTTGGCAACTCTTGACTGGAGGGGGGATGGGAAGATAGAGAGAGAGGGAAGACGGCAAAATTGGCACGAAACGAGAGACTGAAAGGGCTGACTCAATAGGGGGAGAGCAAGTGGGAGAAGGGAGTAAGATGTATGTAAACTTACATGTGACAGACTGATTGGAATTGTAAATGTTCACTTGAAGCTTAATAAAAGTTAATTAAAAAAAAAAAAAATGTTCCAAAGCAGAGATGTCACTTTGAGGACTAAGTTGCACCTGACCCAAGCCATGGTGTTTTCAATAGCCTCATACGCATGCAAAAGCTGGACAACGAATAGAGAAGACTGAAGAAGAAGTGATGTTTTTGAATTATGGTGTTGGCAAAGAATATAGAATGTCTTAGGCTGGGTTCTCCAGAGAAGCAAAGGAGAGATTTATATTAAGGAAATGGCTCACACAATTGTAGAAGCTGGAACACCCTAAGTCCGTGGTTCAGCATAAAGGCTTCTCCTGATTCACGTAGCTAGGGGCTGGCAAACCCAAGATCGGTAGGTCAGACAGCAGGGCTCTTGCTCACAGGCTGTGAAGATCAACAGATTCCCGAAATTGGCAGGCAAGACAGCAGGTAAGGTGCTAGCTCAACTCCCAAGAACAGGAGGTCAGACAAACAGGAGCCAGCTGAAGGATCCAGAGCAAGCAAAAGCCCACAAGCCTTGCCAGAGAGTCCACTCATGTTTGATGCAGGCCACACCCCCAAGGAAACTCCTTTTCAACTGATTGACTAGTCCCAGCAGATCCCATCATGGAGGTGATCACACTACATCAAATCTCATCATGGAAGTGATCACATCATCATACGACTGCCAAACTATGTCATTACTGCCAAATCACTGAGAATTGTGGCCCAGCCAAGTTGACACACAACCTTAAGGTTCACATTGAATATATGATGGACTGCAAGAAGAATGAACAAATCTGTCTTGGAAGAAGTACAGACAGCCAGAATGCTCCTTAGGAGCAAGTATGGAGAGACTTAGTCTCAAGTATTTTACACATGTTATCATTAGGATCAGTCCTTGGAGAAGGACATCCTGCTTATAAAGTAGAGCATCAGGAAAAAGAGGAAGACCCTCATCTTAAAAGCCTGTAAAACAGCCATCTAAGATATAACACCGGTCTTACCCCTTCAGGAGCCAGGGAGAATGAAGAAAACTAAAGATGCAAAGGAAAGATTAGTCCAAAGGACTAATAGATCACACCTACCACAGCCTCCACCAGACTGAATCCGGTACAACTACCCCCACCCACTGCTCTGACAGGGATCACAGTAGAGAGTCCCAAACAGAGCTGGAGGAAAATGTAGAACAAAATTCTAGCTCACAAGAAAAGACCAGACTTACTGGTCTGACAGAGACTGGAGAAACGTTAAGAGTATGGCCCCCAGACACCCTTTTAGCTCGGTAATGAAGTCACTCCTGAGGCTCACCCTTCAGCCAAAGATTAGACAGGCCTGTAAAATACAACAAGACTAAAGGGGCACACCAGCCCAGGGACAAGGACTAGAAGGCAGGAGGGAACAAGAAAGCTGGTAAAAGGGAACCCAAGGTCAAGAAGAGAGAGTGTTGACGTATCGTGGGATTGTTAACCAATGTCATAAAATGATACGTGTAATTGTTTAATGAGAATCTAGTTTGTTCTGTAAACCTTCATCTAAAATAAAACTAAAAAAAAAAAAAGAAGAAGGCCCTCAGTGTGATGGATTGACAGTGTCTACGGCAATGGGTTCAAACATAGCAACGATTGTGAGGATGGTGCAGGACCAGGCAGTGTTTTGTTCTGTTGTACACAGGGTCACTATGAGCTGAAACTGACTCAATGACACCTAACAACAACATAGTGCCTACCCCATTGGGATTTTTGAGGATTAAATGAGACTTTAGGCACTGGGCCAGGTATCACTGTGTGGGCTCTGTAAATAATAGCTGCAGTTATCGTTGTTATTATTATCTGATCTTCTAATTGTGGGGCCCTGGAGAAAGCTGTATTCTAAACCAGAGAAGGACATCATGTTTGCAAAGTAGAGGGTCAACAAAAAAGGGAAAGACCCTCAACAAGATGGATTGATACAGCAGCTGCAACAATGAGCTCAAACATAGTAACATTTGTGAGGATGGCGCAGGACCAGGCAGTGTTTTCTTCTGTTGTACAAATGGTACCTATGAGTTGGACCTGATTCGATGGCACCTAACAACAACAACCCTAGGCCCGTCATCCAACTTCCCTATACCTTGGTTTCCTCAGCTGTGAAATGGAACTACCCCTTCGGGGTTGTTGGGAGCATCAAGGAAGTGAATGCAGGCCAAGGATCCATCATAGGGCCCTGGTTTCCATCATAGGGCCCTGTGTACAGTGAGGACCCAACCGTTTTTCTTAGATCAGAGCTCCTCAGAGTCACATGCTGCTTAGAGTCGTGTTGGGGGAACCGAAAAAGCTTGAATGGCGATATAGTTTGAGCTGGGCTCTGAAGGAGAATTAAGATTCCAGTTTACACGGTTGGGGACAAATCCCTTTACTGAATTCATTCAACTACAAAATGAAGATGACGACTCTCCGTTTTTTGTCTTCTCTGGGGAGATGGTCTCGGCCTTAACTTCCTCAAGGGGAAGTTGCCATACAATTAAAAGGCAGCATTGTTATTCAGCTAGAAAAGTGCATTCATGGGACGAGCGAACTAAGCCCCTCCAAGGAAAATTCTGCTTGTGCTCTGTGTAATTGAACGCTTAGTGTGGATTTAACCCAAGGAGCCAACTGTGCTGTCAGTTAGAACCAAGTTTAACGGGGCACTTAATAGATGTGGGGGTAATTAATACCACCCAGATGCTGGATGTGTGTGAAGTTTGTGCTATTTACATGACTGAAGCATTTCAGAGAGACGAAAGTCTGGATGTTCTCCCTAAGGGAACTGGCAGTGAGGGCCGTAGCCTGGGCCTCTGCTTCTGCTGTGTCCTTCTCCTGGAGATTGAATGTCACCTTCCTCGGTTGCCAAAGGTAGAGTCTAATGCTTCTCCTAGGTTCCCCTGTCACTCTGTACACACTTTTCTTATAAAACTCAAAATATCCTATTGTGTAGATGGATAGCTGACATTGAGTTGACTCTGACTCATGGTGACCTTATGTACAACAGATGAAACGTTGCATGGTACTGGATCATCCTCAAGATTGCTGGCGTGTTCGAGTCCATCATTATGGCTACCGTGCCAATCCATCTCACAGAGGGTCTTTCTTGCCTTTGCTATCCCGCTACTTCAGCAAACATGATGTCTTCCTCCAGTGATTGATCCCTCCTGATGACATGTCCAAAGCAAGAGAAGAAAGTCACACAATCATCTGTTGGGATCCATAAGGTTTCATTGGCTAATCTTCTGAAGTACGAGGGTAAGTCAAAAAGTATTATTACGAAATCATAGAAACCTTTATTAAACAACAAAAAAATCAAAATGTGAAGCTATTGTTTCTTGGCATATCCTCCATGTGGGTCTATATACTTCTGAAGGTGGTGTTTCCATCTCTCTAACCTTTCCCCGAAGAATTCTGTGCTCTTCAATTTACACCATGTCAAAACAGCAGTTTTGGCATCCTCGAGGGACTCAAATTGTGTCCCTTTTAAAAATTCTTTGAGTTTGGGGAACAAAAAGGAGTCTGAAGGGGCAAGATCAGGGCTGTAGGGTGGATGGGGTAAGGTTTCCCAATGAAATTCTCGTAGGACAGCCCTGGCTACCCTTGAAGAATGCGCAGGTGCGTTGTCATGATGGAAAAAAATTTCTCAGCACAATTTTTCCTGAGCTTTCTCCCCATAATGCAGTTTTCAATTTTCTTAAAACTTCTTCAGGATAGGCCCCTGTGATCACCCTGTGTCCTTTGTGAAACTCTATCAAGATTGTCCCTTTGGAATCCCAAAAAACAGTTGCCATAACCTTCTGAGTGGTCTTCCCTCTCTTGGCTCATCTTTGAGGTCTTTCCCACCTTTTTTAAAACACTTGATTGATCTAAAAACTCTTATTTTCTGTGTGGCGGCATTCCCAAAAACTTGTTTCAAAGCTTCAGTGATTTGGGAAGAGGTCCACTTGAGTTTTGTTAAAAAGTTGATATTAGCCCTGACTTCAAAATCATTTTTTTTTATGGTACAAAAAAATCCTTTTTTTTTTCTGAAGGCGCTCTAATGAGACTAAGACAAGTGTATTACTGAGAAAACTTCTCTGCAGCCATCCTCTGATTGCAGAGACATGTTTAAACACATTTTGTCATTTTGTTTGGAATAAACTAGTGCATGTATGAGCTGGAAATCTAGTAGCAATATTTTTTGACTTACCCTCATGTATTGCCAGGACTTTCTTCCTAGTCTGAGTCTGGAAGCTCTGCTGAAACCTGTGACCTTGTTGGTATTTAAAATACCGATGGCATAGCTTTCAGCATCACAGCAACATGCAAGCCACCACAGTACAACAAACCAAAAGATGGTGGATCCTATTGTCTACCCTGTTGTTTTTGTGTCTGTCTCCCCTCACCAGAGCCCAAGCTCTTGTCCCCACTATGTGTCTGACATACAGTCAGTGCTCAGTGAATGTCTGCTGAATAAACCTGTTCAAGTTTCAGAACTGTGGAAAATCTTGGGTCTCAAGAACAGGTCAGGGCATTCGGGTTTTCCTGAGAAGTGCAGATCCTGTTCAGTGTTGACATGTGTTCTAACTTCTGATGGAAATTCTGTCTAGTGCCCTCTCTGATGAGCCCAGTATTGAAAAATGAGCCTTTCTTCCTTTGGAGCAGACCTGCTGTAGTATCCTGGAGCACAGGAAGAGGGCCTGGGCACCGTGCATGTACAGATATCTGGTGTGAAATCCAGCTTTGAGTTTACACCTTATAGAAATGAAGAGGATAGCAGGCTTTCGGCAATCAAAGTTGATTATCTGCTATGAGGCTCCTGGAGGCCCTGAGAAAGAGCCCAGAATGTCATGAGTCCATGCTGTTGTCTGGGCGCTGCTAGCTCCGAGGTGATGGTGTCTCTGGCCTTTCCTGCACGTAGAAGATAACCTCCACCACCTGGAGGACAGTGGTCCCTCATTTTGGTCCTGCATTCTGGACTCATCAGAATCAACCCCACTCAGTGTTCTTGGTTTAACGTGAAGCTAAACATAAGAAGGAGAACTGATGGGAATACTGCAGAACTATGCTCAGGAACCACCGAAGGACAGGACACCGCAACCATCTGCTCTGGACAAGGCCCCGGACACTGGACTTACAACAATCTCTGGCTGATTCTTGCAGCTCCGGATTCAGAGTCTGCAGTGGGGGCCTTTGATTGGTCATGGTTAGGTCAGGTTTGCATGTTTCAGCAGGCATTGAGGAGAAGGCGTGTCAACTCCATTCACCACCTGCCATAGTGGGAGATGGGGCTGCCCCCCTGCTTCTTGAGATTCCCCACAAACAGGGGTTTAGGTGTTAGCCAGCCCAAGCGACAAGCACCTGCCTCCCCTTGCTCTATGACCTTTACCTTCCCTGCCATTACTCTTTAGAAGGGTTCCATTTCCTGGTCCCAGGCAGTTGGTCACTCAACAAACATTCATACCTACATAAACCAGGCAGTATATTAGGTGCTGGGGGACTGGAGTGAACAAAGGAGATGAAGATTACATTCTAGGGGGAGAGATGGATAATATACAAGTAAGCAAATAAAATAGTTACAGATTGTGGTGGTGGCTGTTGTTAGATATTGTCAAGTTGATTTAGACTCAGAGTCACTCCATGTGACAGAGTAGAACTGCCCCATAGGGTTTTTCAGGCACAACAGTAAAAACACTCGGCTGCTAACCGACAGGTTGGATGTTCAAAACCACCCAGCAGCTCCACAGGAGAAAGATGTGGCAATCTGCTCCCATAAAGATTACAGCCTAGAAAACTCTGTGGGGCAGTTCTACTCTGTCACATGGGGTTGCTACAAGTTGAAATCAACTCAAGGGCATCTAACAACAACAATCTTTATGGGAACAAATTTCCAAGTCTTTCTCCCGTTGAACTGCTGGGTGGGTTTGAACTGCCAACCCTTCAGTTAGCAACTGAATGCTTAACTATTGTACCATGAGGGCTCCTTATAGACTGCGGTAACTACTATAAAAGAAAAAACTGTGATAGAAAGAAAAGGAGGTCTACTTAGAACTGAGGTTTCTATTATCTATACCTCTAAACTTAGTGAAGTTGTCAAAGATTTCATTTTACTTGGATCCACAATCAACACCCACGGAACCAACAGTCAAGAAATCAAACGGGTAGTGCATGTTATCAGGCGGGACCAGTGCCTGGAGGTCATCATGCTTGTAAATTAGAGGGTCAGCAAAAAAGAGGAAGAGGCTCGATAAGAGGGACTGATACAGTGGCTGCAATAATGGGCTCAAACATAGCAATGATTGTGAGTATGGCGCAGGACCGGACATTGTTTCATTCTGTTGCACATAGGAGTTGGAACTGACTCAACCGGCACCTAACAACAAACTTAGTGACTCAGAATACCTATTTGTTTAGCTCATGATTTTGTGGTCAGGAATTTGGGAAAGGCTGGACTGGGAGGTTTGTCTCTGCTCCATGTTGTATCAGCTGAGGCAGCTGGGGCTGGAGAATCCACTTTCAAGATGGTTTCGTTTTTGTCCAAAAATTTATAATGAAAAATTTCAAATATACAAAAAAAATTGAAAGAATTGTCCAACAAACATCCTATACCCACCACCTAGATTGTATGCTTAACAGTCTACTATATTTGCTTTATCATGTATTGTGATTGTTTCCCAAGGCTGCCATAGTAAACGATTACAAACTAGATAGCTTAAAACAACAGAAATTTATTCTCTCACAGTTCTGGAGGCTAGAATTCTGAAATCAAGGCGTCAAAAAGTTTCATTCCTTCTGGAAGCTCTGAGGGAGATCTGTTCCATGCAGGCCTTCAAACTGGTTTGTTTGGGTTCAAACCCCTGCTGAGAATTTGTATTTCAAGCAAGTTCCCTGCTGAGAATTTGCATTTCCACCCCAGATATATAATGAATCAGAGTCTACACTTTAATAGGATTCCCAAGTGATTCTCCTGTATAACTTCCTGGGAACTTGTTAGAAATGCAAATTCTCAGCAGGGGTTCAAACCAGAATAGACCAGTTCAAAGCCCTGGTTCCATGCCTGTTTCCTAGTCTGTGGTGCTGCTGACAATCCTTGGCATTCCTTGGCTTACAGCTGCATTGCTCCAGTCTCTGCCTCTGTCATCACATGTCATTCTCCCTGGGTGTCTCTGTGTCTTTATGTCTTCACAGGGCTTTCTTGTAAGGACCCCAGTCATTAGATTTAGGGCCCACCTAGTCCAATATGACCTCATCTTAACTTGATTACATCTGCAAAGACCCTATTTCCAAATAAAGGCACGTTCACAGGTACCAGGGGCTAGGGCTTCATCATCTTTTTTGGGGACACAATTCAATCAGCCACACATATCTATCCATCTATCCACCTTCCAAGATGGCTTCTTCACTCAGCAGTCTGATGTCTCTTTCTTACCACGTGGCTTGGGCTTTTCACAGCACAGTGGCCTCAGGGTAGGGGCACTTCTTACTTGGTGGTTGATTTCCAGGTCAGTTAGATGCCAAGTCTGAAACAGGCACGGTGTCACTTCTGCTGTATTCTATTGCTCAAAGCAGTCACACAGTAGAAGAGCATGTGGAATGGGAAATACTGTTGCAGCCCATCCGTCATCTTTAGAAAAAACAATACCCTACGAAGCGCGTAATCAGGGAAGTCTTTTCTGAAAAGGTGATATTTGGGCTGAACCCTGAGGGACGAGATAGAGCCAGTCTTGTGAAGAGCCAGGAGAAAACAGCATTCCCGGCTATAGATCAACAAAGGCAAAGGCTCAGAGTTGGAAAAGTAAGCCTGATACCTCTCCTTTCTTTTGCCATATCCAAACCCAGCCCATCCTCTGGGGCCCACCTTGAACCTGCTTCCGCCATGAAGCTGTCTCCAATCTCCCAGCCCATGCTGATCTTTCCTCTTGGCTCACAGTCTGTGATGCTCATCTGGCATGCACGAGTTGATCCCTTAGTGTAATGGTTATGACGCCTTGGGGAAGTTGCTGAACTTTTCCAACCCTTGATTTCTTCATCTTTAAATGGGGATAATAATACCGATGTTATGGAGTTGGGTTTGGGGGCAGGGGTATTGATATATGTAAAGTGCTTGGCACCTAGGGAATGCTCAATAAATGGCAGCCATAATTATTCATTAAAAACTGGCTTATCCTGTCATCTGTTAACCTAGTTTAGAAATTTTTTCAGAGCAGGGACCATGCCTTTTTCAACCTTTTCCTCATTCATAGTGCAAGCACTGTGCCTCACGTAGATATTAAGGATATGAACAAGCATGTCACAAAGCTTTCTATCATGCTATGGTGCTAATGGAGTCATACAGGACACAGAGATGAACAAGACTCAGCGGGAGCCCTCCAGGAGCTTCCAGAGAGTAAGACAGTATCTGTGCCTACAACAGCCACACAGTGGCTCTTTTATATTTGGATATAGAGAGTAACATGTTTCAAAGCACCTGCACATTTGTGTTTCCTATGATCCTGCTCACTCATACCCCATAGTGAGCCCCTCAGGGGCAAATACCAGTCTTGTCCTCAATATCTGAACCTTCAGGCCTCTGTTTCTCCCATCCACCCTTCAGCTAATCTTATGCTCCAAACCCTTTCCCACCCCCCGTCATGCTCTTCCCTCCTTCTCTTTGCCTTCATTTCTTAGCTTAAATGTCACCTCCTCAGAGAGGCCTTCCCTGATTACCCTGTCTTGATTTTATCCCCCATGTTGTTTATCTTCTGATGGTTTCCCCTTCTTTCTTAACACATTTTAGTTTCTAAATATACATTTATCCGTGCAATTGATTAGCGGGAATGAGACATTAACCCCTAGTCTATAAACTCAGAGATGGTAGGGACCTGCCTACCCACCACTGTCTTCCCAGTTTCGGGGTACCCGATCCATAGTAGAAACTCCATACGTATTTGTTGAATGAATGAATGAATTCTGCATCTTTGGATCCTCATAATACCTCATATAGTATGGGATTAGTGAATTATAATCATTTCTGTCTTCCAAGAAAGAGTGAGCTCCTTCAGGCTGAGCTAGGTCTTATCTTTTTTTTTGAATTTCCAGCATCCAGCCACTCCTCCTTGAGCCTTTATGTATTAGTTATCTACGCTCCATAACAAATTACCCTAAAACTTAGCAGTTTAAAACAATAACATTATCTTCCACAATTCCCACAGGTCAGAAATTCAAGAGAGAGTTTGCTGGGTGTTTCTGACTCAATGTCTCTCATGAGGTTATTTTCAAGATTTCAGGTCCCCAGGTCACAGTCATCTGAAGGCTTCCTCGGGGCTGGAGGATTCACTCAAGGTGGGTTATCCACATGGCTGGCAAGTTGGAGCTGGTTGTTGGCAGGAGACTTCAGTTCTTCTCCACGTGAACCTCTCCATAGAGCTGTTTGAGTGTTCTCACAAGATGGCTTCCCCAGAGCGAGAGATCAAAGAGAGATCAGACAGAGCTACAAGGTCTTTTATGACTTAGCCCTGGAACTCATAAATTCTCTCCTTTCCACAATACCCTATTGGTTCTACAGATCAGTCCTATTCAGTGTGGGTGGGGACTACACAGTGACATGGATACCAGGAGCCAAGAAGCATTGTGGGCATCTTAAAGGCTGGTTACCATATTGACTAAATTTGGTCTCCGTTCCTCCCACTACTTGTCCCCCTCCCCCACCTCCCATTCTCAATCACGGAGCCCTGTTTCTTGTCTTCCAAACGCTATCACATTGCATAATTGCATATTCATTTAATTATTTTAGTCTTTCCCTCCACAAGACTGTAAGCTCCATGAGGGCAGAGCCTGTGTCTGTCTGGTTCAGCATTGTACTCTCAGTGACCCAACAAGGCAGGTGATAATTATCTGCTGGTCAAACGAACAGGTGATTACGGAATGAATGATGCTTTTCCCCATCCCCCTGAAGAAACTATATATAGCATACAGCCGGCGCTCGGTGAATGTTTTGGAACAAACCGTAATTATTTCTGTCTGAATTATAAGAATTTGCTTCTGTTTGTCTCCCTGCTGCACTTGTAGGCTCCTAGCTCACAGAATTAAAGACTCTACCACCATAAATATTTGCGGAAATGGGCTGAGCTGATAACAAGGCTCGGAGAATCCAGAGAGTCTGGACCTCACTTCCCCAGGCCGCTCCCTTGGCTCAAGCTCACACTACTAGCGCAAAGATCCGACAGAGCGCCGGCGTACCCGCCCAGCCGAGCCCTAGCAACGCGGGCAGAGCTGAGCCTCCCGGTTGCTAAGGGTGCGTCACTTCCGGGACCCAGGGTCATGGAAACCACTTCCGGGAGAGTGGAGCGGCGGCAAGGCAGGTGAGTACGGTGGCGCCAGCGGCGGAGCCTGGGTCTCGGGGCGGGGCGGAATGGGGGACGCGGTGGGACAGAGAGGGGCCGTTTCGGGCGCGGCCGCCAGCTTGTCCCGGGCGATGCCACTCGGTTGGCCAGGGCGTTTCTCTGCGCGAGGCGTGAATAACTTCCCAGAGCGCCAGTTAGAAAGTTACTTGCAGAGTGGAATCCGAGGCCCAGGGAAACCGAAGCATCGCCTGGTCCCGCCCGACGCTGTGGTTCAGAACCTAGACCAGAACCCAGAGTTCTCATCCCCCTTGGGGCCTTTCCTTCCACCGGGGGAGCGTTAGTGAGGAGCCTGGGCTCGGGAGTAGGTCTGGCGAGTGTGCCCGTCTTGTGTTACCGTGAGCAAGTCACATCTATTGTTCTCAGTTTCCTCCTCTGTAAAATGGGCATGTAGGGTTGTCCTGGGATTAAATGAAGTGAGTGTTGCCAAGGTAAGAACCCACCCAGTACCCAGCAGTTCCGCGGAACAAAGGCCAGGCTGTCTGCTCTGGTAAAGATTCCAAAAAACCAAAACCAAACCCCGTACCGTCCAGTCGATTCTGACTCATAGCGACCCTATACCACAGAGTAGAACTGCCCCATAGAGTTTCCAAGGAGCGCCTGGCGGATTCGAACTGCCGACCCTTTGGTTAGCAGCCGTAGCACTTAACCACTACATCACCCTAGAAAATACTTACGGGGCAGTTCTGCTCTGTCATATGGGTCGTTATGAGTCGAAATCCACCTGATGTCACCTAGCAACAGCAGATGCGCAGTTCGTGTTGGATGAATTCTTTTAAAAGAAGCCGGAAGTTAGTATGTAACATCCACAAGTTTTAAATGGTGGCAACAAATTCAGATTTAATTGTATTTTGCGAGTTACCGGTTACAGACCATTGGCAGCCAAATGTGACTTTGCTCAGGAAAATGGCAAAAGTTTCCACAGGACAAAATTCGAACTCACCTCTGAGCAGTTCTTGAAAATTTGTTGTACTGGAAATTTGGGTATACACCTCATTACTATAACGCAGCCTAATTTGTGACACTGGCTTTATATTCCTCAGTCTGTTTCAGTGGGATTCTCAGAACAGAGTTTTAAAAATCACTTCATTAGAAGCCAAGAATCCCCTACCAACATATTATACTACACTGGGGAAAGGTGGGAGATGGTGGGGCCTCTGGCTTTTCCGGTTTCAGAGACCATTTAGTTACTGTTCGGTAATTCTGGCAAGTTTATATGTCTCAGGTGGGTGGGCTGGTTTGTTGGTTATTCATTCATTTATTTGATCAACCAGTCATTTATATCACTAGATTTATGAACTTATTTTGTACTTTGGGTTATAATTCAGTACTATTTATTAGTTTTTTAATTAATATTTTGTTTTATTTTTGGTGAAACTATACGTATCAAAACCTGCTCCCTTTCACATTTCTAAACATAGTGGTCAGTAACATTGGTTACATTCTACACATGTCAACATTCTGGTGGTTTATGTCTCCATTGTTTCACTCCCATTTAAACTCCCTCCCTCCTCCCTGCTCTCTATGCTTTAAAATAGCTGTTGACCCTTTGGTCTTATATAGATTTTTTTTTTTTTTTTTTTTTAACGCAGTACTCAAGGGTGACAGTTTTTACTTTAGAGCTAAACTCTTTAAAGAGGACTTCAGGGGATATGTAGTTCCAATTCAGGGTTTGAAGAGTAACTCAGGGCCATAGTTTTGGGGACCCTTCCAGCCTCAGTAGGTCCATTAAGTTTGGATTCTTTAAGAATTTGAAGTTATGCTCCACATTTTTCTCCCTTTCTGTCAGGATCCACCTGTTGTGTCCCGGATCAGAACGTTTGGTCGTGGTAGCCAGGCACCATCTAGTTCTTCTGGTCTCAAGATAGAGGGGGCTGTGGTTCATGGAGACAATTAGTCCTGTAGTTAGTACCTTCTCTTATTCATGGGTTTCCTTCTTTGTCTTTTGTTCCAGACGAATAGAGACCAATGGTTGTATCTTAGATGGCCATTCATAAGCTTTTAAGACCCCAGACACTACTTGCCATACTGGGAGCTAGAACATAAACTTTAAGAACTATATTATGCCGATTGACTAGATTGTCCCACGAGACCATGACCCTAAGTCCTCAAACCAAGAGAACTAATCTGGTGAGGTGATTGGTTATGTCTAATTAGTATCAGCATCTGTAGTCCCCTCCCCCCAGTTTATTGTTTATTGTTATTGTTGCAAGATTATAAGGTAGCATTTCCCATTTCATCCTTTTTTCTTATGTACAGCTTATTGACATCAATTAATTAGTCAAGCTGTGCAATCTTCACCCATATTTGGTGCCACCATCCCTGTTACCATAAACAAAAAGTGACTGTTACCTAGATAATACTTCCCCATCCCCCCACTCCATAACCACTAATGAACGTTAGTCTCTGTATATTTACCTATTCATGTCATTTCATAAAAGTGAGAACGTGCCAAAGTCATACTTGTCTTTTTGTGATTAACTTACTTCAGGTTCATCCATGCTGTAAGATGTTTCAGGAGCTCATTTTTCTTTATCGCTGAGTAGTATTCCATCGTATGTGTGTACCACATTTTGCTTATCTGTTCATCCGTTGATGAGCACTTAGATTGTTTCCATCTTTTCATTATTGTGAGTGGTGCTGCAGTGAACACAGATGTGCATATATCTGTTCGTGTCATTTATATTACATAGATCCCTAGAGTATCTACCTAGAGTGGAATTGCTGCGTCAAATGGCAGAACTACCTTTAGTTTTTTGAGGAACCACCAGACTTTTCCGCAACGGCTGTACCACTTTGCGTTCTCACCAGCAATGGGTTAGAGTTCCAATTTCCCATATTCCCATTAACACTTGTTATTTTCTTTTTCCTGTTTTTAAATTTAGTCATTCTAGTGGGAGTGAAATGGTAGTTCATTGTGGCTTTGTTTTGCCTTTCTCTGATGGCTAGTGACATTGAGCATCTTTTCATGTGTTAGTTGGCCATTTGAGCATCCTCTTTGGTGATGTGTCTGTTCATGTCCTTTGTCTTTTTGTTGTTAAGTTTTATACGTATTTTAGATATTAGACCCTTATTGATTATATTATTCGGGAAGATTTTTTCCCGATAGGTTATCTTTGAACTTTTTTGATAAAGTCTTTTGAACATAAGTATTTAACTTTTATGAGGTCCCAGTTACCTATTTTGTTTCCTGCTGTTTGTGCATTCGTTGTTGTGTTTGATAATCTTACTGAAGAAAAATAGGTCCCAAAGTTTTACTCCTATATTTTCTTCCAAGAACTTTATGATTTTAGATTTAACATTTAGGTCCTTGATCCATCTTGAATTAGTTTTTGTGTATGGCATGAGGTGTGGATCTTGCTTCATTTTTCTGCATGTGGAAACCAGTTTTGCAAGCACCATTTGTTGAAGAGACTGTTCCTTCCCTATTGAATCGATTTAGCTTCCTTGTCAAAAATCAATTGACCGTAGATGTTTGGATTTATTTCCGGTTTTCAGTTCTATTCCATTCGTCTGTGTGTCTATCATTAAACCAGTATTAGGCTGTTTTGATATAGGGTCACTATGAGTCGGAATCCACTCTACGGCACTGGGTTTGGTTTTTTTGTTTGTTTGTTTAGGCTGTTTTGATCATTGTAGCTGCATAATATGTTTTGAAGTTGGGATGTGTGAGACCTCCTACTTTGTTCTTCAATATTGTTTTGGCTATTTGGAGTCTCTTGTCTTTCCATATAAGATGAGGATTAGTTTTTCCATTTCTGTACAGAATGCTGTTGGAATTTTGATCAGGATTGTATTGTATCTGTAGATGCTTTGGGTAGTGTCAATATTTTGACTATAGTAAGTCTTCTAATCCATGAGCATGGACGCCTTTCCATCTGTTTAGGTCTTTAGTCTTTTTCAGCAGTGTTTTCTAATTTTCATTGTACAGATCTTTCACATCCTTGGGTAAATTTATTCCTAACTATTTTATTCTCTCATGTGCTGTTGTAAATGGAGTTGTTTTCTTAACTTCCTTTTCAGATTTCTCATTGCTGGTGTCTAGAAACCTGACTGGTTTTTGTGTGTTTACATTGTATCCTGCAACTTTGCTAAATTCCTCTATTGTTCTGGAGGCTTTTTAGTAGATCTTTGAGATTTTTCTATGTATAGGATGATATCATCTGTGAATAGACATAGTTTTACCTCTTCCTTTAAATTTGAATACCTTTTATTTCTTTTTCTAGCCTTAGTGCTTTTGCTTAGTCTTCACGTGCAATATTGTATAGTGGTAAGAATGGGCATCCTTGTCCTATTTTTGAGGGAAAAGTTCTCAATCTTTCTCCATTTAGTATAATGTTAACTGTTGGTTTTTTATAAATGTCTTTACTCATGTCGAGGAACTTCCCTTTTATTCCTGTCTTGTTGAGAATATTACTTTATTAATTTTGTTTCAACTTTGGCCCTTGGGAGCTCTTTCAGTTGGTCTTGCATCTCTTTGACATACCCCCATTATTGTGGGTTTTTATTTTTTTGCTTTCTGACAGTATATAGATGCTTTAGGTTTATCTTGAATATTTCTTGCCCCAGTCCTACAATCATTCATTTCTCCAAGGATCCCTGGTTCCTTTTATTTGTCTGTGATTCATTTCGAGTTTATTTTTTATTTGGCATGAGGCAAGGGTCCAACATCGTTCTTTTGCATGTGTAGTTATCCCAGCACCATTTGTTGAAAAGACTGTTCTTTCCTCATTGAATGGTCTTGGCACCCTTGTCAAAAGTGAAATCAGCCATAGCCAGTAGAAGAAATGAATTCTTGGTACATGCTACAATATGGATGGAGCTGGAAGACATTATGCTTAATGAAATAACTCAGTCACAAAAGGCCAAATATTATATGACCTCACTTATGTAAAAAGATCAGAAAAGGCAGAAAAGGCAGTTTATTAGTGGTTACCAGGGGCAAGAAGGAGAGGAAAAAGAGGGATCAACGGTGATGGAAAATCACATTGATTGAGGCTAGGGTTGCACAGCTGATTATTGTAATTGCTGTCAATAAGTTGTACGGCAGTGAAGAGTTGAATTGGCAGAAGTCGTGTGACAGGTTTATTTATAACAATGACAAAAAAAAAAAAAGAGTATCTGCTGAGTCTGCTTATGTACAACCACACACTTCATGGAATTTGGTTTCTTGGTTTGGAGGTCGAGGGTCATGGTTTCCTGGGATATTTCAGTTCATTAGCCCAATAACATGTTTAATGCCTCTGTTCTACCTCTAAGTTTGTTGCGTAGTGCCTGGGATCTTAAAAGCTTGCAAGTGGCTGTCCAAGTCACAATGATTAGTCTCTATTCACCTGGAGCAACAGGGTAAGGAGGAGAGTCAGGAACAGGAGGAGGAAATAGAATGCGGGGCCAATTGCCTCCATGAACAACTGCCTCCTTTGCCATGAGACCAGAGGAACTGGATGGTGTCTGGCTACCATTACTGAATATTTTGATCAAAGATTCTATAGAAGAATCTTGATCAAAAGGGGGAAAATGCAGGACAGAATTTAAAATTCTTATGGATTCCAGACTTCCTGGAGCCACGAAAGTTAGATAAACCCCAGAAACTATTGCCCTGAGATAATCTTTGAACCTTTAACCAAAAAAATTCCCTAAAGCCTTCCTGAAACCAAACAGTAAAAAAAAAAATTTTTTTGGAGTTTACCTTAATTAGTAAAAAAATGTCTGCCTTGAGCGTTATGCCCTTTTAAGAACTATCTATATGGAATCATACTGACAGCAGTAACTTGAAAGATTATATAGGAACCTTAGGGGTGGTGAATTTGTGTTAATGGGGGAGGAACAACTCAAAAAAGGAGGATGAGGATGGTTGCACAGCTCGAAGGATGTAATCAGTGTCACTAAATTGCACATACAGAAAATGTTGAATTGGTGTGTGTTTTGCTGTGTATATTCTCAACAACAATAGCAGAATACTTGAATTAAAAAAAAAAAAACCATAGATATGAATGTATTTTTAGAGTCTCAGTTGTATTTCATTGATCTATATGTCTGTCCTTATGCCATTACCACACTGATTACTATAGTTGTGTAGTTAAGGTTTGAAATCAGGAAGTGAGTCCTACAACTTTGTTCTTTTTAAGATTGTTCTTGCTATTGGCAGTCCTTTGCCATTCCATATGAATTTTTCTGCAAAAAAGGCAGTTGGAATTTTGATAGGAATTGCAATGAATCTGCAAATCGCTTTGGGGAGTATTGTCATCTTTGTCTTTCAGCTATGTTTTATAATTTTCAGGATATAAGAGTTGTACTTCTTGGTTACATTTATTTCTATGTATTTTGTTCTTTTTGATGCTGTTGTAAATGGAATTGTTTTTTATTTCGTTTTCAAATTATTCATTGAAAAAAAAATTTTTTTTTTTAAGTGTATAAAATACAACTGATTTTTGTATAATAGCCACTGCCATCAAGTCGATTATTGATCTTGTATTCTGCAACTTTGAGGAACTCATTTTTTTAGCTTTAATAGTTTTGTTTTTTTTTTTTTTGGTGGATTTTTTAAAAAGAATTTTATGTAAGATCATGTTATCTGTGAATAAAGATAATTTTACTTTTTCCTTTCCATCCTGGATGCTTTTTATTTCTTTTTCTTGCTTAATTGCCCTGGCAAGAACATCCAGTACAATATTGTAGAGATGTGTTGAGAGTGGACATCCTTCTCTTGTTTCTGACCTTAGAGGGGAAAACTTTCAACCTTCACCATTAAGTATGATGTCAGCTGTGGGTTTTTCACAGATATGTTAGGTTGAGGAAGTTCCTTTCAGTGCTTAGTTGGTTGAGTATATTTATCACGAAAGGGTGTTTGATTTTGTCAAATATATTATTTTTTTGTGCTTTTATGAGATAATCATATGTTTTTCCCCCTTCATTTTATTAATATGGATTACATTGATTCATTTTCATATGTTGAACCAACCTTGCATTCCTGGGATAAATCTCACCTGGTCATAGTGTATAATCCTTTTAATATGCTGTGATTTGAATTTGGTTTGCTAGTATTTTGTTGAGTATTTTTGCATCTATATTGATCTGTAGCTTTCTTTTGGTGTCTTTGTCTGGCTTTATTATCGAGGTAATAATTGACCTCAGAGGATGTATTAGGAAGTGTTTCCTTCTCTGTTTTTTGGAAGAGCTTGAGAAGTATTGGCATCATTTCTTCTTTAAACATTTGGTAGAATTTACCAGTGAAGCCATATGGTCCTGAGCTTTTCTTTGTTGGAAGTTTTTTGATTATTGATCAATCTTTTTACTTGTTTACCTGTGGTTAATTCAGATTTTCTATTTCTCCTTGAGTCAGTTTTGATTAATTCGTGTGTTTCTAGAGTCTCAATTGTATTTCATTGATTTGTTCATTTTATATAGATTATATGATTTGTTGGGATAGAAGGGTTCATAGTATTCTCTTATAGGGATAGAAGGGTTCATAGTATTTTCTTTTTTTCCCCTCTAAGCTCGGTAGTAGAAACCCTGGTGGTGTAGTGGTTAAGTGCTATGGCTACTAACCGAAAGGTCAGCAGTTCAAATTCACCAGGCACTCCTTGGAAACTCTGTGGGGGCAGTTCTATTCTGTCCTGTATGGTCGCTATGAGTCTAGATCAACTCAACGGCAACAGGTTTTGATTGGTTAAGGTCAGTAGTAAAGTCTCCCTTTTCATTTCTGACTTTAATACTTTGAGTCTCCTTTTTTTCTTGGTCAGTCTATCTGAAGATTTGCCAGTTTTGTTGATCATGTATGTATGTTTGAGGACCTCCACTTGGATGGAAACTCCATGAAGGCAGGGACTAGAATAGTGACTGACACATAGTAGGTGCTCCTGGCATTCAGGGATGAGTCTTACGGGGTCTATATGACATTTTCTTCCATGTTTGGTGATAAGTGGGTGTGTACTTTTCATTAGATTCTGATAGGGGCTTGGTGTTCCCCTAGTGTATAAAAAACCCTGCCCTTAAGCAAGCCTGGAACACTATAGGGCTAGAGACATTGCAGTGATGTTAAGCCAGCCACAGCAGCCAGAAAGCCCAGTTGTGCCCTGTCTCGTGTGTGAGCTTCATGAAGACCCATGGCCTCTCAGCTCCTTGTCCTCCTCATTGTTGAATGAGGCATTTGGGTGAGGCATCTGTTCTTGCTTTAAAGGTGAGAAACAGAGGCAAATTCTTAGTCATTATCAAATATTTATGCGTCGGGCCCTGGACAAACTGAAGATGGACACAAGGTCCCTACTGCCCGGGAGCTTATAATGAATCAAGTAAAAAACAGTAGAATCTGGTGTTTCTCAAACAATGAGATAAACATTTTAAATTTTGACCGAAGGCATGCATACTTGGATGTAGATGGATATAACTGGAAAAAAAACAAACAAAAAAATCCAAAAAACAAAACATGTCAGGGCGCAGCACTGACCCTAACTAATGTGACACAATGTGATGTTTTCTGTTATAATTTAGTTCATCAAATAAAATTTAAGAAATAAAGTGCTGGTTGCAACCCACTAAACAGTGTCTGTGGCTCACTAATGGGTCATAGCCTGCAGTTTGAAAACCATTGACCTAGTAGGTAAGAACTAGTGTGCTGGAGGAGCCAGCTTGCCTGCGTTTGAGTCCTGACTTTGCTACTTACCAGCCAAGTAATCCCTGGGTAAGCCAGGGAACCTCCCCAGGCCTTGGTTTTCTCATCCTCATTAGTAATCACCCACGTCCCTGAGTGGGTTGTGAGATGAATGAGATGCTGACTGTAAAGTGCTGTACACAACACCTGGCAGATGGTTTGCTCACTGCTGCTGCTGCAGCTGCAACGATGGCAGGGGAGAAAAGCTTTTCACAGGGAGCCTGGGGGATAAGTGCCTCCTTCTTGAGATTGGGAGGATGAGTAGGAGTTCTGTAATCGGGAAAGGAAGACCCAGAAATACTGGCAGCCAGACTGGGAAGTAAAGCACAGGGATGCAGAGAAAATGATGAGAGTTTTAAGGCATACACAATATATGTAGAGCGTTTTATGTTTTGCAGAACCTTTTTACAACCACCCTCCCGTTACATCTGTGCTGTCCAATATGGGAACCTCTGCCACACGTGCTTATTTATATCTAAATTGATTACAGTTAAATAAAACTAAAAATTCATTTCCTTATTCACACTAGTCACATATCAAGTATTGAACAGCCACATGCAGCTGGACCTTCTACTGCCATGTCGGAGAGGGCAGATACAGAACGTTTCATCACGGGAAGTTCGATTGGACAGTGTTTCATTAAAACTAAAAAAAACTAAACCCATTGCCATGGAGTCGATTCTGACTCATAGCAACCCTATAGGACAGGGTAGAACTGCCCTGTAGGCTGGTGGATTCGAACTGCCAACCTTTTTGGTTAGCAGCCGAGCTCTTAAACATCATGCTACCAGGGCTGTAACAAAGAAAGGAAGTAGATACGGCATGGATTTTTCTTTTGAAATTTATTCATTGTTTCAGTAATATTCCAGAAAATTAAAACTCAAAACCCCTTCACCTTACATTTTCCTGTGACGTCTTTTGATCTTTAGCCACACAAAATCGCAGTTTATACGTACATGGTTGCAATCAGTGTTTATTCAGTTGTTTATGTTTTTTCGATTAATATTATTTTGCAAAGACTTTCCACTGATCCGATATAATTGCCATTTTAATGAAGGGGGAATATGCCATGAAGCACCATAATTGGGTTAAGTGCTTCCTTATTATTGGGCACTTTAGTTGCTTCCTGTTTTTCAGTATTATGAATAGTGCTGCCATGAGCTTATTTGCACCTGGAGCCTTTTTCTTCTTTTGAATTGTTTCCTAACTATAAATTCTAGGAAGTGAGTTATTCAGTCAAAGGATATAATCGCTTTTATGGCTCTTGTTAT
Organism: Loxodonta africana; assembly: GCF_030014295.1. Taxonomy (NCBI): domain Eukaryota; kingdom Metazoa; phylum Chordata; class Mammalia; order Proboscidea; family Elephantidae; genus Loxodonta; species Loxodonta africana. The sequence goes on from NC_087365.1 coordinate 36,477,823, forward strand.
ATATTGCCTAATTGCCATTAAAAAAAAAAAAAAGCCAGCTTGAATGCATTATAGCTTTGAATAGATATTATTGTGATTGCTTGGCTTATGAGAACATGAAGTCGCAGAGAAGGGATCAGCCCTTAGCGCAGCTCCTTGCTGATAGAGCCAGGGCTTGTGCCCATGTTTCTCCACTCCTGGCCCCAACTTTCTATTGGCCTATTCCAAATATTCATAACATTGTTGCTATTAGTAATACTAATAAATGTAGTATTGGCAAGACCAGTAAGCATGTTGCAGTCTTAAGCATAAAGTTTGGTGCCAAGGTCATTTTAAAAAATGTATACTTTATGAAATGCAACTGTAAAGAAAGGAGTCTTTGGAAATGTTGGTATTCTAGTGGGGGTGCCCTGTAGGCTTTACTCCAGGAAAGCTGTTCTCACAGCCACCCTGGAGTTCACTTCAGGGCCGGTTTATGAGCCACCCCACACAATTGGCCTGGTATCTGAGCGTCATACCTTGTATTTGACCAAAAATGGCATTCCTGAGCTTGGTGCCACACCTGATTCACCACACTTGGATCCAAATGATGTTGGATTCTTTCCAGAAGCCAGCTCCTTCCTGAGTGGATGAAGGTCTGCCAGCTCTGAGGGCTTGGAAAAGAATGGGTCTCAGGCTTTGAAGGCTATTCCCAGAGAAGACAGAACTGATTTGAAAAGTGGCCCCCTTGTTGGCGCAGGCACACGACTCCCAAAGTGACCAGGTCGTAAGGGAAACAATACATATTTGTGTGCATCCACTCCTGTTCACTTAGAAGATCATTTATATTTTCCTTCAGCCACTCCTCCAGGCTGTTAAAAGTTGCGAAGCAGTGAAGCAGCAGAACCAAGGTCGAGGAAAGTCTTCTGAACAGCCCCTTTAGCCCAAGGCCATTCCACAGAAATAGAATGTGGGCCCATGCCATTTGACATTTTCTGGTAGCCACATTAAAAAAGTGAAATTAATTTTAATAATATATTTCATTTAACCCAATATATATTACTTCAACAGGAAAATATTATTAAAGAGATATTTTACTTTCTTTTTGTATACGAAGTCTTTGAGTGTATTTACCTTAACAGCCATCCCAGTTCAGACCAGCTGGATTTCAGGTGCTCAGCAGCCACGTGTGGCTCGTGGCCACCACGTTGGATAGTACAGATTTAGTAGAAGATTGCATTGTGGCACAGATGTCTGAAATCACAAAGGGATGTCTTTGGAGTCAGGTGGATCTGATTCCAAAGTAAGTTTTCACCTTTCTTATTGGGGTGGGCAGAAGGAAGCTACTACTGAGTCTGTGATAGACCAGGACCTGTTCATTGATACAAGGGGTGGAGGAGGGCAGACAGACAGACTTGCAGGGGAGGTGCCACTTGAGCTCAGTCTCAGAGATGGGCCGAGGGGCTCGCGGGGCATGCAGAACGGGAATGGGCATTCCTGGCAGAGCGCACAGCTCAGGCAGAGGCACGTTGCTCTGGAGAACCACAGAAACAGTTCTTTCAGCTCTTCAGGGTACTAGGAGTGGGGGGCCCTGGTGAAAGGAGAGGCTAAAGAGGTGGGGCGAGGCTGGACCTTCTACCACCAGCTGCCACCACCCCTCAGGTCCATGCCATCAGCATCTCTTGTCTGGATTAGTGGCAGTAGCCTCCGGTTCCTTCTCCTGATTGCTCCTCGACCCCCATCCATTTAAAATGTAAGTCAGATCATGTCACTGTGCTCAGAACCCTGTGGTGGCTTTCCATTTTACTCAAATCAGAAGTGTCAGGGTCTTGCAAGATCTGGCCCTGCCCCTTTACCTCTCTGATCTTACTACCTCCCTGAACACTGTCTCCTGGTCGCTCCTCTCTGGCCACACTGGTCCCTTCCCCTGCCCTGGGCCCATTACGTTTGCTTTTCTCTCCATGGGAATATGCTTCTATCAGATATTCAGATGGCTCACTCACTTCACATCTCTGCGACTTCATTTCCATCTCTGTTCTTCTGAGAGGCCCTTCTCACCATCCTCTAAATAATGCCCTTTTTAGATTTTTTTCAAAACGTTATCACCACCTGGCATATACCTTCTCGATTTGTTCATCATCTGCCTCCTTCACGAGAATGTAGGCTCCAGGAAGACAGGGTTTGGTCTGTTTTGCTGACTCTTGCTCCACCAGGGCTTGGTGTTCAATAAATATTTGTTGAGTGAATGACTGGATGAATAAATGAATGAACAAGCAACACCTGGAACATGGCAGGCCATCAGTAAATGCGAGTTGATTTGAAATTTTTCTTGAAGTATTTCTTTTTGCATTTATTCACTTACCCTAATTTTATATTGAAAATTTTCAGCCAAAAAAAAAATGTTGAAAGAATGGGATAGCTATGCATATATCCTCCACTTAGATTCAGCAACTGTTAACACTTTGCCACAGTTGTTTTATGTATTCTTGCATGTACGTACATTTGTTTGTGGATGCTGAGCCAATTGAAAGTCAGTTGCAGAAACATGACACTTACCTCCTGATTTTAAAATATACAGTTACAGTAATCAAAACAGCCTGGTACTGGTATAACAATAGACATGTAGACCAATGGAATAGAATTGAGATTCCAGAAATAAATTCACACATCTCAGGTTAACTGATTTTTGACAAGTGTGCTAAGTCCACTCAATGAGAAAGAAACATGATGCTTACCCTTTGTATTTACAAGTTGGGTCTGGAGAGTGGTGAGTCTGGAGAAATCAGGCAGCGGCAGCTTGGGTCATGGCCTCCGACCTGGACTTCTCACCTCCCGAGGTGCCTGAGCCCACGTTCTTGGAGAACCTGCTGCGGTACGGACTCTTCCTGGGGGCCATCTTCCAGCTCATCTGCGTGCTGGCCATCATCGTACCCATTCCCAAGTCCTACGAGGCGGTAAGTCCTTTCTTGTGAGCCTCGGCTCCCTGGGCGCCTGGCTGGAATCTAGGTACTGCTAGTAGATACCGCAGCAGCCAAGATCAGCAGGGACTGTGCTGGGCTTTGTTGATTTAGTGTTCCCCCAAATTCCCATTTGGTGGCATTTGAACCCCATAAGTGATACTTTGTGCATCTGGTAAGCAGATTTTTATTTAGTGTCTACTTGATGTCAGTCTGCTGAAAGATGTAGTGTCTGCCTTCAAGGACCTTCTATTCCTTTGAGGCAAGCAGATATTAGGCTACTCCTCATGTGTGCTTCCGTGAGAAGTACAGTGTTCTGTGAGGGTGTGCATTAAAGGGGAGGACCTGACCTTATCCTGGGGCAGAGGCTGAGCTGTCCTCCCAAGGAGGCAGCATTTGAACTGAGACAAGGGATAAGAAGATTTCTGCCAGGTGAAGTAGGGATGGGGCAAGCGCAGTGTTCCAGGGAGAGAGAACTGCATGTGCAAGGGACTGGAGGAGTAAAGGAACAGGCTAGTTCAAGGAACTGAATAAAGGTGACTAGTTGGAGCATAGGGAGGGAGAAGGGGACATGGTGAGAGGCATAGCCCAGGATGGCAGGGCCCAGGAGGGTTTTAAGTAAGACAGTGACATGATCAGACTGGCTTTTTTGTTTTTTTGATTCTTAAGTCTCTTTTATACATTCCCTGCCCCCACTTTTCTCATGACATTGGTTTGTTGGAGAAAGCAGATCATTTGTCCTGTACAGTATTGGCATCCAGGATTTGGCTGGTTGCTTCCTTGAGGTGTCATTTAACATGTTTCTCTGTCCCCCATATTTCCTGTTAACTGGAAGTTAGATTTTGAGGCTTGATTCAGTTCAGGTCAGATGATTTGATGAGAATAACTCCTGGCTGCTGCTATGTATTCCCTATTGTATGTCACCTCCAATAACTACTTGTGACAACACATGTGACATATCTACAGGGAAGCTCATTAGAGACTCATTGCACAGGGTTTTTACCGGGGGCTGGTTATTTAGGCACCCTCTGCCTAGTTGTTGTTGTGGTTAGGTGCCCTCAAGTCTGTTCCAACTCATAGCAACCCTATGGACAACAGAACGAAACACTGCCTGGTCCTGAACCATCCTTACAATCGTTGTTATGCTTGAGCTCATTGTTGCAGCCACTGTGTCAATCCACCTCGTTGAGGGTCTTCCTCTTTTCCGCTGACCCTGTAATCTGCGAAGCATAATGTCCCTCTCCAGGGACTGATCCCTCCTGACAACATGTCCAAAGTATGCAAGACGCAGTTTCGCCATCATTGCCTCTAAGGAGCATTCTGGCTGTACTTCTTCCAAGACAGATTTGTTCGTTCTTTTGGCAGTCCATGGTATATTCAGTATTCTTCGCCACCACTACAATTCAAAGGCGTCAACTCTTCTTCGGTCTTCCTTATTCATTGTCCAGCTTTCACGTGCATATGATGTGATTGAAAATACCATGGCTTGGGTCAGGTGCACCTTAGTCTTCAGGGTGACATCTTTGCTCTTCAACACCTTGAAGAGGTCCTTTGCAGCAGATTTGCCCAGTGCAATGCATCATTTGATTTCTTGACTGCTGCTTCCATGGGTGTTGATTGTGGATCCAAGTAAAATGAAATCCTTGACAACTTCAGTCTTTTCTGCGTTTATCATGATGTTGCTCATTGGTCCAGTTGTGAGGATTTTTGTTTTCTTTACGTTGAGGTGTAATCCATACTGAAGGCTGTGGTCTTTGATCTTCATTAGTAAGTGCTTCAAGTCCTCTTCACTTTCAGTAAGCAAGGTTGTGTCATCTGTATAACGCAGGTTGTTAATGAGTCTTCCTCCAATCCTGATGCTCTGTTCTTCGTATAGTCCAGCTTCTCGTATTATTTGTTCAGCATACAGATTAAATAGGTATGGTGAAAGAATACAACCCTGACGCACACACCTTTCCTGACTTTAAACCAATCAGTATCCCCTTGTTCTGTCCAAACAACTGCCTCTTAATCTATGTAAAGGTTCCTTATGAGCCTAGTACGTACCAAAATTCCAGACTTCAAGAAGGAAAGCCAGTGTTCAGCATAAACCATGTTGTTTGCACAGTTAAGGGACAGTGAGTCACTCTTATCAGTTCTGGAAGTTATGGGAACCTTCCTGAAATCCACGTTCCCAGATGCCAGCCAGGGGCCAACCTTTGAGCTTTTCTAAGAATAGTGGTCTCTCTGTGTTAACTCTTTTCTGCACACCTACAGTGTAATTAAAATATTTAGTAACTAAATATTGTTTTTTCCTAGTAACAGACTCAATGCAATTTAAGATTTCTTCTTGGTTCTTTATTGGCCTCGGAATATGTCCTAAGAGGGATTTACAGTCCAAGTACTGTGTTTAGTAATCCTTTTCTTTGCCATGGCTCGTGTGCTTCAATTTGTTTTGTTTTGTTTTAAATAATTTTTATTGTGCTTTAAGTGAAAGTTTACAAATCAAGTCAGTCTCTCACACAAAAACCCATATACACCTTGCTACACATTCCCAATTACTCTCCCCCTAATGAGACAGCCTTCTCTCTCCCTCCACTCTCTCTTTTCATGTCATTTTTGCCAGCTTTTAAATCCCTCCACCCTCTCATCTCCCGTCCAGGCAGGAGATGCCAACCTAGGCTTACGTGTCCACCTGATCCAAGAAGCTCACTCCTCACCAGTATCCCTCTCCAACCCATTGTCCAGTCCAATCCATGTCTGAAGAGTTGGCTTCGGGAATGGTTCCTGTCCTGGGGCAATAGAAGGTCTGGGGGCCACGACCACCGGGGTCCTTCCAGTCTCAGTCAGACCATTAAGTCTGGTCTTATGAGAATTTGGGGTCTGCATCCCACTGGTCTCCTGCTCCCTCAGGGGTTCTCTGTTGTGTTCCCTGTCAGGGCAGTCATCGGTTGTTGGTGGGCACCATCTAGTTTTCTGGTCTCCGGCTGATGTAGTCTCTGGCTTCTGTGGCCCTTTCTGTCTCTTGGGCTCATAATTACCTTGTGTCTTTGATGTTCTTCATTCTCCTTTGATCCAGGTGGGTTGAGACCAATTGATGCATCTTAAATGGCTGCTTGCTAGCGTTTAAGACCCCAGATGCCACTCTTCAAAGTGGAATGCAGAATGTTTTCTTAATAGATTTTCTTATGCCAATTGACTTAGATGTCCCCTGAAACCATGGTCCCCAGACCCCTGCCCCTGCTACGCTGGCCTTCGAAGCATTCAGTTTATTCAGGAAACTTCTTTGCCTTTGGTTTAGTCCAGTTGTGCTGACCCCGCCGTATCGTGTTCAATTTGTTTTTAATTTTTAGGAATTTTTTTTCTTTTTGACTTAATTTTATTTTGTAATTAAATAAACTATTTATATACAACATTTCTCAAAGTCAAAGCTATGTAACAAGGTACATTCACGGAAATTAAATTTCTGTACCCTCCACTATATTCCTTCCCTCCCCCATAGATAATCATTTTTGCTATTTTGATTTATCCACCCATTGTTTCTTTTTGAAAATATAAGCAAATACATATATATGTGTGTGTGTATTTATCTAAGCATATTTCCCCCTTTGATACACAAAAGATAGCCTACTATTAATAGCAAGCTATTAGTTTCACATCTTTTTTTCATTCAACAGTATCCAATATCTCCTGGAGATTATTATGTCCTGGAGATTCTGCTTATGAAGCTGGGAGGGCAATGGGGCATTTACTCATGTGCGGGGGTACCCTGGCAAAGGAGCAGGCTTAGTGGTAGGGATGAGAAGGGAACAAGGAACATGCTGAGTTCAATTTTAAACAGGAGCCTTTGAGATGTCCAGGTGGTTCTGTCGAGTAGGCATAGGCAGTTGGACTTCCGGGTCTGTAGTGGGAGGAGAGGCTTGAGCTAAGTGTTGACCAACATTTGGGAGTTGATGTGATTGGAGCCATTGGTGGGGATGAGGTCACGAAAGGAGAGAATATGGAGGAGGAGGAGAAGAGGGCCTAGGATGGAGGCTTGAGGAGCTCCTGCATTTAAAAATGGGACAGGTAGGTGAGAAGGAGCAGCCAGCAAGGGCAGGGAAAGGCTCATGCCTCTAGGTTGTTCTGTTCATCTCCTTTCTTACTCTCGTATTTTGAGAAGGAGGTCATGATGGGAGGTTTTCTACCCACAGTTGTATCACACTTTACAAATGTAATCCCTGTGCTCTTGGGCTCTGTCTTCACACACATGGCATGCTATTGGGTATTATAAATAACAAACATTTTTTATTGTCACAGCCACTGATGAAGCCTGCTAGGAGTCCCTAGAGGGGGAGATGATGAATGTTCTTGTTTTATAGGCAGAGATGTGGAGTCAGAGGTGTGTGGCCTTTTGGAGAGCTGGGAAGCTGCTTTCCTCCCATTGTGTTCTTAACCCTTTGAGGTGAGCTGCCGAGGACTGGGTCAGCTCAACAAACTTTTAGGCAAAGGATGCCCTTTATCTCTGTGAGGTTTTTGGTGGCACAGGTGGGTCGAGCTCTGTTGAGGCAGAGAGTTGACAAAGGGCTCAAAAATATGCCACATACACACACACACAGAAACTCACACAAACTGCCATTTACAGGTTAACTTGGGACAACAAGCTCATCTTTTAAAATATAAATATAGAACATCACATCTCATTTTCATTTTATCTTGCCGTTTAGGGGAATAAGGCTCACAGAAGTGAATTGTCCTCATAACTGAAGCTTACTGTTTTATTTTAGCTTTTTATTTTTAGGTTTTCAACGGATCAGTAGCAAAAATACTCAGTACCATTAATTTATATTTATATTAGTGCTTCAGGCCAGCAAATGGTCCCCAATTACATAGGGATTCCTCCTGCCAACTTTCTTCTTTGTGTCCCCATAAGGCAGTCTTCTCTCACAGCCAAACTCCTAAATAAGTGGAAGGAAACACTGTATTCTGTGCATGAACAAGAAGATTCCAAAGCAAGAGTGTTAGGACTGCTCCTTAGAGGATGTGCCTCACAGCTTACTGGGGTTTGGAATTTGGGTGGGGAGGGGGAAAACGAGGAGGGTAAGTTGGGAAGGGCGCTCTTAGGGAGGAAGGGAGCCTGGGGAGTGGGTACAGTTTGTGGGGGCCCCAGGCAACCTGCGGGCAGTAGGGAAGCACCTGGAAATGGTAAAGGGCAGGCGTTGGGAGAGGGGGCAGATGTGGGGGATGGAGGACCCAGAGAAAAGCTTGCTGTCTTTGCTGTTTTGCTTAGACCAACATCATCCGTCTTGCCTGGCCTATAGGAACAAGGTTGATTAGTGGCTTTTTGAGTCAGAACACGATAGTTTTGGCTCCAGATGATGGGAAAGCCTTTGAAAAGCAAAAGAATGTCTTTCCTGTTGTTCTAATAAGCTGATTTTTTGCAACTAGTTTATGACTTCAGTACTTCAATAGTTAGATTATTTGAAAGCTCATTTGGGGGTAATCAGGGAAGAAAAAAGAGAAATACAAATTCTTCCCACCCTACCCCCTTTCTTTTTCATGTTAAGAACAAGAACCAATTCGTAAAATCGAAACCGAAGTCCCTAGAATCATAATCCAAATAAGAATGTTTTCTCACTGACACCTCATTTAAACTAAGACCCAAGAAATGAACATTTGAGCCTGATCGAGGCCTGGGGCCACACTTAATCCAAGCTTTTTCTTGTTGACTGGATTCTAAAATATAAGGTAGTAAATCCTCACACTATTTCTGTCTAGTCTAGGATGGCAGGTATGTTTTTTCTCTCACACCAAGTCTAATTATGGTGGCAATGGCGAAAAGGATTCTGGGCTGCTACGAGGCTCCAGAGGAAAGCTATTGATCAGTGATGTCTGCAGAAGCAAGGGGCTAGAGAGTGGTGGGGAGCTTTCAGAGCCCTGGGCTGTACCTCTAGAGGCTCTGATTCAGTTGTTTTTGACTGAAGCCTCTGAGTAGTAGTTATTAAAGTGCTCAGGTGATTCTAATACGCAGCCACTGATCTAATCCTTAGTTCATTTCCCTGAAGCAGAAACCGGTTTTGGGAGGATGGTAGTTGTTTAGTTTTAGCTGTGTTAAGTCTGATATAATGAAAGCAAGACATCCAAGTGGGAAAGAAAGAGCCAGCAAGAAGTCAGGTCTAGAGAGAGACCTGGGAATTATCCACACAGTATTATTACTTGAAAGAATGAGTTGCTGAGATTTCAGGGGAAATTAAAGTTCAGAAAAAACCTGAACTTGAAGTAGTTTATGTGCAACGGAGATATGTGGAAAAGATGCACGTTCTGCTCCAGAACCTTTGAACAGGAATGCAGCTGGGCCTCTGGAAGGGGCAGGAACTGGGGAGCCCATCGCTTATCATCTGCATTTTCCGGGCTATGCTTCCATGGCCCTCTGCGCCCTGCTCCCTCTGCCTCTGTCCCTGTGGTGAGATGCAGTATGACCACTGACAGCTCCCAGCTTGACAGAGTCTGACTTCTTGCTCAGTTCCAGTTCCAAAATCCCCGGCTTTGGACAGCTGTGGCCAGTAGGCAGGGGAGGGCAAGGTCAGTTCTCAGAGGAGCTGGAGATTAGACTCACTGTCTCAGGAGACAGGGCAGAGTAGTGGGAAGAGGACCAGGAGGGTGCGGCCTGCCGGAAAACTGTCGAGGATTTCAAAGAGGACACATGTGAAACCTAGTCCCCACAGAGACTGGGAGATGAGAACGATCAAGAAAGCCCGGTGTTTGACTGCCGTGTCCAGGCAGCTGTCCTTCAGTGTTTGGTTTCAGTAGAACAAAGTTCTTATTAGGGAGCCACTGGAGCCCTAGTGGAAACCCTGGTGGTATAATGGTTAAGAGCTACAGCTGCTAACCAAAAGGTTGGCAGTTCGAATCTACTGGGTACTCCTTGGAAACCCTATGGGACAGTTCTGCTCTGTCCTGTAGGGTTGCCTTGAGTCTCAACGACTCAACGGCAATGGGTTTGGTTTGGAGCCCTAGTGATGCAGTGGCTAAGAGCTTGGCTGCTAACCAAAAAGTCGGCAGTTTGAATCCACCAGCTTCTCCTTGGAACCCTGTGGGGCAATTCTACTGTGTCCTAGAGGGAAGGGTCACTATGAGTCAGAATTAACTCGATGGCAACGGGTTTGGTTTTTGGATAGGCTTCAGGAGCCTGTGGGCTCCTGGAAGTTGTGTTCAAAATAGTGGTGTCTTTATGTTCAGGTACATTTTCAGGAGGAAATAGTCTATCGCTTTTCTCAAAGAAGAGTACAGTAGTTTAAGGGGATGGGAGCCTACTTCCAGGAGTTTAAGGAGTAGGTAACAAAGTAAAGGTTAAAGGCCATCTCTTCTTCCTTCCCAAAAGCCTGCCTGACCTTAGCTCCCCAGCCCTCCTTTGGTTCAGTTTTTATACAGAATGTTGCTCTGAGTCAACCCTAAGCAAGTGGGTGTTGACTTTTAGTTCAGCAACTCATGTAGCAGATAGTCAGTATTAGTTCATCTGGTAGTTAATTATAAACATTCATAGTATAGTTTAATGGTGTTTCCCTCTCATGATTAAAACATGTTCTTACCAAGGCGGGTGGGGAGAATGCTGACTGTTCTAATCTTTTCATATGTTTATGCCTCATCTCCCTAGCTAGATGCTAGCTCCTAGAAGGCAGCTACCTTCCTTTCCATGTTGTTGCCCTTGTTAATTGCTGTAGTCTCTTCTGGTAGTAATGGGAGACTCTTTCTGATGAATGGTCAGAAACGCAGCTTCCCAAAGACATTTTATTGTCTTAGAACCAGGAATTTCTAGGCACAGTTGGATCCAGGGGCTCAAGAGGTCATCAGGGCTCTGCCTCTCTCTGTCTCCTGGCTTTCCTAAGTGTGTTAGCTTCATTCTTAGGTTCTTGCCAAGTCAGCAAGGATGGCTGCAGCAGCCCCAGTCGGCATTGTTATTGCTCATGACTTACTACAGAGAGAAACCATTTCTCTGCCTATGTCCACCTCCCAAATCTCATAGAAGGCCTCTGCTTGGCCACTTGCTTGTACCTTTGTCCCATAGGTAGGAAGCGGGAATGGGTACCATTTCTTACCAGACCATAGCTAACTGCCCACTTCTGTGGCCACTGTGACTGAGAGTACCCCCAGAACCAAATGGGATAGGGAAAGGACAGGGCCCCAATGGGAAAGGGGTCCTGGGCAGACAAAGATAACAGATGCCTAGCCTTGTGATCTAGTGGGAGAGAACTCACTAGAATTGATGGCAAGAGTGGTGGCTTTCATTGTGATGCCCACATGGGTGTCAACTATCAACCAGAAGGGCCCACAGTGTTTGAAGCCCTGGAAGGGATAGAGACTTCTTGTAGGGCAGGGGTCTAAAAGGTAAGGATCTTGATTTTAACCTAGGCCCCTGGTTACCGTGAGGGCTGCCATAAAGTATATATGGCAAGCATATACCCATTTTTGACACCACAGGAGACGGATTCACAGAGCCAACTCTGAAATTCTGCTTGGTATTATTTTTTTAAGCTTGGGAGGAGTTTGCAGGTGAATTGGGTGTTTTTTAGTAAAAGAGACATTCCAGAGAGATTGCTGTGTGGTAGGCAGGATGAGGGTATAAACATGCTCCCTCCAGCTTCTGATCTTGAGATGTATACTGGCATAAACATGCTCCCTCCAGCTTCTGATCTTGAGATGTGTACTGGCTTCTGGGAGAGTCGTTTGGACTCCCAAGGAGCCACAGACCATTTGGTGGGAAGGGCCAGCAGAGCTGTGCTGAATTGTATCTGGAATGAGCACCCCAAGGCTGTTCTTTCTAATCATAGCTCTTCTCGCCTGCCAAGTGAGTCCTGGACTCTGTGTCTCTGTTCGCCTTGTTGAGCCCACATGAATGGGCCTCCCCCGCTGCCTGTTTCAACTAGTCCTATCCTTCTCCCAAGGCCATTGCTAGTTCCATTTCTGCGAGGTCTTCTCTGCCCCCACTCTGTCAGGGCCTTGGGCAAGAGTGAAACTGTGGATTGAGCAAGAGCTTCAGCATCAGGCAGACTTGGTCTGAGTGCTGGCCCAGCTTTAGTCTACTTGAGCCTCAGGTTCTGAGCTATTAAAAGAAGGACATGCACGCCAACCCCAGAGTTTTTGGAGGATCAGTGAGATGAGGTGTGTGAGGGTACCTGAGCATACATAGTGCCTTTCTTTCCTCGGACTGTTTTAGAGACGAGAATGGTTCAGTTAGTGTGGAGTGGCATTTTGCCCAGATTTACAGAACTAAATCCACATTGAACTGTGTAGTGGAAATCATAAAACTCAGTGTGCCATCTCTGTTGGAAGGGATTTGATGCATTGTGGCACAGATTTGATTATTTGAATCTGATGAATAGTGGCAATTTTCTGGCCTCATAAGCAGCTGTAGAGCCTCTTCATTATTCATGGGGTCCGTGTCCACAGGGGACTCCTCTGCAGACCCAGTAACTACCTGGCGGTGGCTTTCTTTTGCTCTCAACAGTGTGATTGTTACATCAGAGGAGGTGAGGTGCTCTCAGATTTAAAGGTGGGGCTGTACCGTTCACAGTCTGCCCTTTGCCTGGTGTGGACTGTCTATGTATGTTTGAAGGGAAATGAGAAGTCAACCATTCATTCTGCCCTTCTTGCCAGCTAACACTGTGGAGCCACAGGCTCTGTGACTAGGACCCTAGGTTCTGAATCATGTGTGTAACAGCCACCTTTGCTTCCCTACAGCTTGGGGAGAAGCCGGCTGTGTCACATTGGGCCAGTCATCAAGTCTCAGTGAGCCCGTTTCCTTGTCTGTAAACTACAGTTCACTGTGGCTAGCTTATCAGGGTGACTGGGAGGCTTAGTGAGCTGATGCTTGTAAAGCACCCATATGGTCCTCGCCCAGTGCATGTAAGTTCTCTTCTTCATTGTCCATGGGGCCTGACATACCACCTTGCATGTATGGATGAGAACTAATAGGTGATGAATGCCAAGCACCTGTGCAGAGGGTGAAAGGGAGCAGAGTATTTATAGTCCAGAGTGACAGAGTGAGCTGTGTGAGGGGCATGCCTGGAGATGGCCCAGGTTGAAATGGGAATGGCCCTGGAGGCCTCGCTGAGGCTTGTGGAATTTGTCACATATGAAAGAACCAGCAACATTTTTAAAACAGAAAACAGACATGATCAGGTCTTTGTCATTGTTTCAGGAAAATAGACTCTGAAAGTAGTGTGGAGGATGATGAGAAGAGAGAAATATGGGGGAAGGGCAGGAAAACCTGAGGGAGGCTGTCACATGAGGGGGCAGGCGGGAGACTGTGGGGTCTGATCAGCACAGAGGAGTGCTTGTGGAGGGGATGGGCGGAGTCTAGTGCCCCTTGGACGGGAAAATGGACAGGACCTGGGGAAAGACTGGATGTGGGGAGCATAAGAGAATGGCAAGTACTCAGAACTCAGAAATGACTCGGAGGTTTCTACCTTGGGGAACTGGGTGGGTGACGATGCCAAAAACTGATATGGGGGAGAGGAGGAGGTCTAGGGTGAAGAAACAGATAATACCTTCAGATAACTCAATGGCTGTAATATGTGCACACACCCACTGAGAGCTGCTTTCAACTGTGAAAAGTAAAGCATGACTCGTGGGGTGCTAGCCCACTTCTCTGACTCCCGTAGGGACTTCAGTCACAAACAAGGGGCTCTGAATGGCCCATAGACAGAATCTGGCACACGCTATTCCTATTTTTCCGTAGTCATCTTGTGGTCCTAGAGGCTTTTAAACAGAGAGAAAGTAGATTTTACAGCTGACTCGGATTCATGGTCTTCATTGGCCCTGAAGTCCCCAGGAAACCTGGGAGAGGCTATACGATACAAATGTTAGAAGTTTAGGTTTAAATTCTGGCTTTGCCATTCACCAGCTAAGTCCTTACACAAGTCACATAGCCTCTCTGATTGTCTGTTCCTTCAGCCATAAAATGGGGCTCATTATGGCACTTTGTGAGGTTAAAATAAGATTATGTCCAGGACATATAATATGGCGAGATTTGGCATATTGTAAATAATAAATATTAGCAGCTGTCGCAACCATTATCACCACTATCATTAATATTAACGTCTATGACTAGCCATATTTTAGAGTTTAAAGTCTGCCCATGGAAAAAGTGAAGGCCGTTACTAGATGTATTTTCTTGGTGATAAACAAGCTTCCTTGGTTTTGGGAGACTTGCCTGTTCTTTCATTTCATTCATTCATTAATTCATTCAGCAACAATTGAAGCTTTCCCCAGGAGCCCACAGAGCTCAGGGGCTAGTAGGGGAGACCGATGTGAAAACATGTAATTATGGTAAAACAGTGGTGGTGTATATAAGGTTCCTGGGTACTTGGGGTGGGGGGCAGGTGTTAAAGGAGGAGGTGCACCCTGCTGAAGGTGGAGGACCAGAGAAGAAAGGCAAGACAGTGAGTAGGTGTGTTCTTTGAGCTGATCAAACCACGAGGAGGGGTTTGCTAGGTGGCCAAGGAAAGAAGGGTGCTTCTCCTGGCAGAGGCCTTGAGGCCATGGGCCTGACCCAATGTGTCAGTAGGGGGGAAGAGCCCAAATGAGGCTGGAGAGTTGGCCTACTTAGATGCCACTCCAGGTGTGGGACGAGGCTGTGGGTGATGGAGAGCCACTGGAGGGTTTAAGGTGGGGGTGCAGTGGTCCAGTTGGATCTGTACTTTAGAAAAATTCCTTTGGCATCTGCACAAGGGATAGGATAGAGAGAGCAGGGAGGACGGTTAGTGTGGGCAGAACTGAAGTGGGGGCTTTGATGCTAGTGACAGAGTCGAGAGGTTGTTGTTAGGTATCATCGAGGGTTTTCTTGGCTGTAATCTTTACAGAAGCAGATTGCCAGATTTGAACCACCAACCTTTTGGTTAGCAGCTGAGCACTTAACGTTAAGTGTCACCAGAATTCCTTCAAGGGGTTATTGTTGTGTGCCCTTACTCATAGTGAACATATAGGACAGAGTAGAACTGCTCCATAGGGTTTCCTAGGCTGTAATCTTTATGGGAGCAGATCTCTAGGTCTTTTCTTGCTCAGAGAAACTGGTGGGTTTAAACCACTCACCTTTGATTAGCAGCCGAGCACTTAACTGTTACGCCACCAGGATTCCTTCTTGGAAGTCAAATCAACAGGACTTGGTGACTGATAGGATGAAGGGGAGGAGAGAAAGTGTAGGGACTCTGGTTGCTGTGCCTGTGGAGCGGAGGGACTGGATGGGAGGAGGGACCACCAGTCCCAGTCACCTGACAGACATTTGGATCTGGGTGGCTGGAGCTTCCGTGGGGAGGTCTGTCCTGGAGGTGCTGGACACGATGAGGTGCCTCAGAGAGGGTGTGTGGAGTGAGGGAAGCACTGGGGACAGAACCTCGGTATCACCACCTCTGGATTCTGAACTGGGCATCATTTAAACCCGAGGAGGCACCCCGCTTTGAGCTCAGAAGGTGGGCTCCATTCCCTGGAGATCCAGGCAAGCCCTGGCAAGTTCCCTATGCAGAAGTCACCAGGCCTGGTTAGGGCCTGTTCGCCTGAGGGCGTTCATGGAGACTGCTTTCTGTGGAGGTACTATGGTAGGGCTGGTTTCAAGCTCCCAAGATCACCACATGCATTGCGTCTTGCTGCGTTTGCCTTCATCGTTAGCCTCCCCAGTGGACACAGCAGAAATTAGCGTGTGCAGCTGGTGGAGGGGCTCCTCTGACGTCTGTTTTTTGTTTATTTTAGGCTAACCATTTTTTCCCCAAGTTATATAAACAGTATCAGCACAGGGGATCCCTCAGTGTCATTACGTTGGTGGGAGAAGGCGAAGCAAGTGGAGGTGGGCAGTTCAGAACTCCAATCAGGGACCTGGCCAGGGTGGGGTAGGAGGCCCTCTTGTTATTTTAGGAAGATAACTCCATGCGTACCTGGAACTGGGCTGGCCCTTTACATCTGTGCTGTCTCATCTGGCTCGTGGGCAGGGTGGAGAGAAGACAAGGATGGCCTATAAGAGAGAGATGACAGACCTCCGCACTGGTCCTTGGGCAGGAACCGCCCCTCCCCCTCTGTGGGGCCTCTTCTGTATGGCAGAGGCTTAGACAGGGGCTCACAGGGTGAGCAGGGAGGTTTAGAAAGTAGATCATGCTGGAAGCTGGGGTTGGCAAATTAGACGTGAAGGAATTTTTTTTCTTCTATATGTAGTATGCTCCCTTCCAGTATTCTTTGTCTGCATTTTGTTTTCCTAGTTTTAATAAAGACACAAATGTTATTGGGTGCTGTGAAGTCAATTCCAACTCATAGCGACCCCATGTGACAGAGTAGAACTGTCCCATAGGATTTTCTTGGCTGTAATCTTTCTAGAAGCAGATTACTAGGCCTTTCTCCTGCAGAGCTGCTGGGTGAATTCAAACCACCAACTTTTTGATTAGCAGCCGAGTGCTTAACTATTGTGCCATGAGGGCACCTAAAGACACAGATTTGGGGTAACAACATTTCCCTACCCTAGTGCCAGGGGCAGTGGAATGGTGGAGGTCCTAGGGGGTGGGGGGATAGGCACCTGACTCTTTTTCGGGGCAGCTGCTACTTAGCCAGTTGCTGCCACGAGGGAGTAAGGGGCCAGTATCGCCAGATACTTAAAGTTTTCAGGAGAAGCTGGGAATCCAGATCTAATGAGAACACTCCCAGAAGGCCGAACTTTTAAAAGATAAACACTGAAAGCCAAATAAAGTCCGCCTGTGGGCCAGATGTGTGTTCTCTGGGCTAGACCAGCCTTCCTCACCCTTTCTGGCCGCAGCACGCTGAGTTATCACCAGAGGAGGAGGCAGCACTAGATAGGAGCAGGCTGAGTCTGTTCCAAACTCTTCTCTGGCATGAGCCTGAGTGGCCCGGGACAGGCCATGTTCCTTCTCTGGAGTCCACTTTCTTGATCAGCAGAATAAGGGCCAGGTCTGGATCTGTGGTTCTGAACTATCGTTAGCAGCAGAAGGTTTGTTAAACCAAATCTCACAACGAACAAATCTCTGGACAAAACAGAGCTGCTTCTGTTGAAGGAAGAGTCTGGAGTCCTGCCCTGAGTCTGCCTCCTGCCCCCTCCTCAGGGACACCTCTGCCAGGCTCCCCAGAACACAATGCAGTGACTGCCCACCTGCCAGCTGGTTGCTCTCTGGTCCCTCCCAGCCCTGGCATTCTGTGGGCTGACTGGAAGGGGAAGAATGGCAGAGGTGGAAGGAAATAGGCTGCAATAGAGCCATCCAACAGCTGCTTCTTACCCAAATTCTGCCAGGTCCCTGCCACAGGGTGCCTGGCCAGCCACAGGGTGCCACTGCCATTTACTGGGTGCTTTCCATGCGTTTGTGCCTCCTCACATCAGCCCTCCCAGGTGCGTATGACTCTTTCCGTTTCATAGATGAGTAAACCAATACACAGAAAGGAGAAATGAGTTGCCCACAAGGTTACCCTGCTGGGAAGTAGAAGAGCCTGGATTCCATTCAGGCCTGAGAGGCTCCTCCTCTTCCCTGTCGGGCCTCCTTTATTCTTCACTTGCTCCCTGAAGGCAATCCCACATACATGAGGATCCTGGGTCCCAATAATAATGGTTTCCATCCCTTTTGTTTCTGCGGCTTGCTTCAGTTTGCAAAGTCCCTTCAGATGTGGTCTCATTTCTCTAGTGTCAGGCTTGATTCATCTAAGTGGGACTCTTCCTTTTATCACCATGCAGGAGGCCGAGCCATCTGAGCCCAGAAGTGCTGAGGGGACAAGGAAATCCAAGGCTACTGGTCCTTCCACAAGCAAGAGGCCCAAGAAGGAGACCAAGAAGAAGCGGTAGAAGAGGAGGCCTGTGGAGCTGGGCAGGCGATGGCCTGGGGGAGTAGCCCTCCTGGGAATCAACATCCTGTTCCCACTCTCCACCCCAGACTCAGGATCTGAGGGGGCTGGGAACACCCTGTGACCACAGAGAGCTGGATGAACCCCAGGCCCCAGACCACCACTTCCCCTTCCTTCTGCTTCTGTGACAGTTTGGAGTCAAAACAAACCAAAAAAAAAAAAAACCAAAGCCCTTTGCCCTTGAGTCGATTTTGACTCATAGCGACCCCATAGGACATAGTAGAACTGCCCCATAGGATTTCTAAAGAGCGGCTGGTGGATTCGAACTGCTGACCTTTTGGTTAGCAGCTGAGTCGTTAACCACTATGCCACCAGGGTTCAAGAAGACTATAAAACTCCTTCTGAACAAAGACAGGAGGTTGTTTCAGAAGTCAGGTCGGCTCACAGAGTCAGATTTTCTTGCTAATCGCTGTGTCCACCCTTTGGCCACCACCCTGTGGATTTACACTCCCTTTCAGGAGGCCCTGTCTACCCCTGACCAGCACCGCAGCTCTCCCGTGAGTCACCAGCTTTTCTCTGCCGTGCAGACCTAGCCAGGCCTCACCTGTTCACTTAGGCTGAGAGACGTGCTGCTGCAGTGCCAGTGATCCTGCGCACTGGAGCAGCAGGTCTGAAAGGTGCCTGTCATGAGTGCCAGCAGAAGACCTGGGCCAGGGTGACTCCTGGCTCTCCTCCACCAGGTGGAAAAGATTTGCTGAATGAATGCATGCTTCTTGGGCACATGCTTTCTGCGCCTTCAAAATGGGGAATTTGCCAATCTCAGACCAACCTCTTTTCAACCCATTATAGCATATTCAAGGTGTGCCTTTTGGCTTCCACCTGTACAATAATCTCCCTCCCACTCAGTTCTTGTATCCCCGACCAGTGAGAAAAAGTTATCTGAGGAGGTAGATGTCAATAAACTGCACTGCATGCTGACTCTGCCTGCATGTTGTCTGCTGGTGAGGGAGAAGGGAAGCCAGGGTCCCTGCTCTGGCGGGTAGGGCCGTGGGGGCGAGGATGGCCAGAGCAGGGGGCAGCTCTGGTCAGAGCAAGTCACTCTGGGACAAGTTTTCAAGTCAAGACGCGTGTGGCCCTTAGTCACTGGAAACATTGTGAGCCTCCATGCATGTGTTAGAGTTTCCACAGGTTCCTGTTGCCTAAGGAAAATGCTGCTCGTCCTCCAGGTGGCTTGAGGAAAACCAAGGGCAATACAGTGGAAGGCCTCATGTGGCCTGGGATGGGTCATCCAGATGCAGTCATGTGCCCTGAATCAGCTGCTGAGGAAGAGCCCAACCCACCATAACTCAGACTTGTCCAGCTCATTCATAGTTTGCCAAATGCTTTGCCAGTTGTCAGCTGACGAGAAGGCGCTTAGGCGATGAGCATGGATTGTCTCCATTTTGTGGATGGGAAACGGAAGTCTACTTGAGAGTGGCCAAATTGGGACTTGGACCCAATCCATGGCCTTTCCTTGGTATTTAACACATGTCAAATGAGTATCTGTGGAGTCCCTGGGTAGTGCAAACAAGTAATATGCTTGGCTGCTAACTGAAAGGTTGAAAGTTTGAGTCTACTCAGAGGTGCCTTGGAACAAATATCTGGCTGTCTACTTCTGATAAATCAACCATTGAAAACCCTGTGAGGCACAGTTCTACTCTGACACACATGGGGTTGCCATAAATCAACCACTGAAAACCCTGTGAGGCACAGTTCTACTCTGACACACATGGGGTTGCCATAAATCAACCACTGAAAACCCTGTGAGGCACAGTTCTACTCTGACACACATGGGGTTGCCATAAATCAACCATTGAAAACCCTGTGAGGCACAGTTCTACTCTGACACACATGGGGTTGCCATGAGTTGGCGTTGACTCAACGGCAACTTGTTTAGTGATTGTCAGTAGGTGCAGTGATTGGAGGGTCCCTGCCATGCTGCAGAGGGCTTTGAAAGATCTTCCAGCACTTTAGGTTTCAGGAGAGGAAGTCTAGGAACTGGAGCTTGTGCATAACAAAGTGGCAGTCTTGGCCAGACACGAGCAGGGGGAGGGGCTTCTGCAGAGTACTTCTGTCCACAAACATTTACTGAGTCTCTTAGATGGGCATCATGCCAGCCGCTGGGGATGTAGACATCAGGAACCTTCCTAGAAACCTACAGTACACTTAGCCTGGTGGGAGATACGTGAACAGGTTTGATGTGGGGAGTTCTTTAACAAGAGTGAGCAGCAGATGCTGTGGGAGCTGAGCAGAGGGACACCCAGCTCAGTCTTGGGGGTTAGCACAGCCACCAGCTCAGTCTCGGGTCAGAGGCAGAGGGGAGGTAGCTGAGTCTTAAGGCCCCGTAGGAGTTGAAACCAGAGGGAAATTATACTGGGGGAGTGGGGGCCAGGCCTCTAGGGGAGACTTTTTCCAGCTTCCTGGAGGGGAGGCAGCCTCTGACTCACGGGAGTAGACCTGACTCCCTTAAATTGTCCCACGGAAGGCTGTTTGCCAGAGAACAGCACTAGGAAAGTCAAGGGCAATCTTTGCTGTTAAACCAGGCCCTCATTCCATGTAGTTTGTTGCATGTGGATGTCTTGGCTTCCAGAACCTCATCCTTGCCTGGTTTTCCTCCTCCATCACCCTTCCTCAGAGGGCCCTTAGTCCTCTTGTCTCTACACACACTCACTACACAATCCCATCCAGTCTTGTGGCTTTAAAAACCACCTCTACGCTGATGCCTTCTAAACATCTCTCCAGATGCCTCTCTTAAACTCTAGACTTCTATATCTGACTGCCTACTCACTGTGTCCACTTAGATACCCAATAGGCATCTCAAACCAAATTCCTGATCTTACACCTCCATTCCCAAGCCTACGGTTCTTATGGTTTTCCTCATTTTATAGAGCATCATCATTCTTCCAGCTGCTCAGGCCAAAAACATTGGAGGCATCCTTGACTTGCCTCTCCCTATCACACTCCATATCTGACCCCTTAATTCCTTGTGACTCAGAATTCAGAATGAGACCCCTTCGCACCTCTTCACTCTCTACCATTGTGGTCCAGCCGCCTTCATCTCACTTGAACGTTGTAGCAGCCTCCTCATAGGTCTTCTGCTTCCTTCCCTGCCCTCCTAGTCTTGTTCTCTCTCAACACAGCAGCCAGAGGGATTCCTTTAAAACATGTAAGATCATGTCCCTCACCTGCTCCCATCTCAGGTAAAGGCCAAAGTCTTCGCTGGAACCCTTGGGCCTGCAAGAGCTGTTCCACTTCGTCATCTCCCCAACCTCATCTCTCTCACTCTTCTCCTCACCCGCTCTCCTGTATCCTCCCTGGCCTCCATCATCCTCAAACATGCCAGGCAACCCTGCCTCAGGGCCTTTGAATTTGCTGTTCCCACTTTCAGATACTATGGCTGATGTGGTAGGCAGAATAATGGCCTCCCAGAGATGTCCACATCAGAATCCCCAGAACCTGTGAGCCTGTTACCCTACATGACAAAAGAGACTTTGTAGATGTGATTACGTTATCCTAGTGGGCCCAGTGTAATCACCAGTACTTATGAGGGAATGAGGGACCAGGAGAGAGATGGCTATGAGCTGAGGAATGTAGACAGCCTCTAGAACAGGAAAAGGCAAGGAAATGGGTTCTTCCTTAGTGTTTCCTGAAGGAACATAGCCCAGCCCACACCTTGATTTTAGCCCAGTGGGACCCATTTTGGACTTTTGGCCTCCAGAACTGTAAGGTAATAATTTTGTATTGTTTTATGCCGCTGAATTTGTACTAATTTGTTACAGCAGGATTAGGAAACTAATACACCTAATTTCCCTCAGATCATTAGGGAAACCTCTGGTCACCCAATTTAAAACTGTAACCTTTCTCCAACACTTCCTATCCTTTGTCCCTTAAATTGTTTCCTTGGCACTTACCACCACCTAACATACTCTGTATTTTACTTATTGTCTTCCACCTCAGAATATGAGCTCCATGAAAAACAGGAGTTTGTTGTTGTTTTACAGATGAATTCCCCAGGTCCTAGAGACTGTCTGGCATGTAGTAGGTACATGAATGAGTTAGTAGGGGAAGTAGTAGTAGGAAAGTAGTATCTGCCCTAACAATACAGCATCACGAGTGAGTATGCGTTATATATGCCCAGGCGCTTGATGCAGAATTTCATTTAGTTCTCGCAGCAACCTATGAGCTTGGCAACGCTATGATCCCCCTTTTACAGAGGAGGACATGAATGTGCCTGGAATTGAACCCAGGCAGCCTGACTCCAGTGTGCACTCTGAGTCACTTTGCTCTTTCCTCCCTTTCTTCCTTGGAATTCCCAAGGAGGCTTCTGTGGGGGAGAAAAGATCAGGTGCTGGAGGCTTTACTACCCAGAGGACTAAATCACTAATGGAAACTTAGGCTCACCAATGAGGAAGGGACTCTGGGGTAAAGTTTTTTGAGACAGCAAATTGGTGAATGAGATTTTGGAGCCAGAGAGCCACATTTGGACTCCGGACCCCATTGAACAGAGCTGTGTGATGCTAGGGGATTTCATGTTTCTGAGGCACAGGCCTGGTCCATCAAATGGAGGTCATAAAACAACCTTACAGTGCTGTCGTAAAATTAAAAATTAGATGTGTGTATATGTAAGGTGCCTGGAGTATAGTAGGTAGTTTATAAATACTAGCGGTGGTAATGGAACAAGTTCATCATTAAATTTATCATTAAAACACACACCCTCAAATCAGCCATGATCTTGGCTTCCTCAAAAGGCAAACCCATCCTTAGCCCCTAAGTAGTGTATAACCAAATTTGAAGGCAGGATTCCCAGGCCGAGCACATACTTCTTTTCATATTTGTAGAGGTCTTTATATTCCTAAGGAGCCCTGGGGGTGCAATGGTTAAAGCGCTTGGCTGCTAACTAAAAAGTTGGCAGTTTGAACCCGCCAGATGCTCCTCAGGAAAAAGATGAGGCAGTCTGCTTCTGTAAAGATTTACGGACGGCCTTGGAGATCCTGTGGGGCGGTTCTACTCTGTCCTATGAGTCGGAATCGACTCGACAGCAATGGGTTTGGTTTTGAGGTTTTTATATTTCTGGTAGGTTTTCCCATCAGCTTTTCCCTTCTTCATTTATTCAAGAGACCTTCAGATTGTGGAGGGTAGAGCTACGTGGCAGTGAAGGGGAGAGGAACTACCTTGAAAAAATTTTTTTTCTAAAAACGCACATGAAGAGTGCTCATCATTAGTCATCAGGGAAATGCAAATCAAAACCACAATGAGCTACCACTATATACCCACCAGAATGGCTAAAATCAAAGACTGACAACAGCAGATGTTGGAGAGGCTGTGGAGCAACAGGAACTCTCCTACACCTTGCCGGTGGAAGTGTAAAATGATACAACAACTTTAGAAAACAGTTTGAGAGTGCCTTAAAAGTTCAACATACAATTTACCCTATGACCAGCATTCTGCTCCTAGGTATTTATCCAAGAGCAATGAAGGTGTTTGTCTACAAAGAATCTTGTACTAAGTTCTAGTTAGAGTGTTTATAGCAGCGTTGTTCATAATAGCTCCAAACTGGAAACAGCCCAGATGCTCATCAACAATAGAATGGATAAACCGAAGTGTATTTATATGATGAAATACTACACACCATAAAGAAATGATCTGATAGGCACAACAACATGATTGAATCTCAAAAATATTATGTCTGGTTCCATTTATATGAAATTCTGAAACACAAAACTAATCTGTGGTGATAGAAACCAAATCAGTGGTTGCTTCTGGGAGGAGGATTGACAGGGAAGGAGAATGAGAAAACTTTCTGGGGGTGATGGAAATGTTCTATGTCTTGATATGCAATCATCAAGATTAAAATCTGAGCATTTCACAATGTGTAAATTATACCTTAATAAAAATATTCCTGTGGTCCAGGCACTAAGCTATGTGCTTTGTACACATATGTCATTTAATTTGTCAGCAAATCCCATGAGGTAGAAATTGTCTCTGCTTTACAGACGAGGAAGCAGAAGCTCAAAAAGGTTAAGCTCTTGCCCCAGGACACACAGCTAAAAATATAAGATTAGAACCTAGGCAGTTTGATTCCAAATCCCAAGCCTCGAAGTTCACCTCTTCTCCCTCAACGCATTCTCTTCCCTGAGATTTTATGGGTGGAGAAACTGAGCCCTATAAAGGGCTGGAGATTTGCTCGATGCCACTTAACTCTTTGGAAATAGAATTAAACTAGAACCCAGATCTCTGGAGGTTTCTTACAATATCACACATCCTCACTTGGCCAAGAGGTCACGTTCATTTCCACTGCTGTCCAGCTGGGGGGCGAGGTTTAAAAGTATAATTTTTGAAGAGTTGAGTATAGCATTTACTTATAGTAGACTCAAACTGGGGACTCCTCACAGATAGCCTGTGAGGTCAAAATGAGAGCGCTTCCCATCTGTCTTTATTACTAGAGTAGTTCCAGGTTGATTTTCTGTGAATTGTGGAGCCTCCTCCCTGCAATTATCCCGTGAAAAAAAAATAATTTTTTTTTTTCACCCCCAAAAGCCCCACCATACTCATCTCCTCCACGTCTTGGGTTGCAAAATGCCCAGGCCCTCCAAAACACTCAGCAAGCTTCCCTTGGCTTAACTTAAGAGGCACAAGTGTGAGTTTTTCATCCTCCCCTTGACAGTCGGAGTTCTGACAAGGGCGTAGTATCAAGAACGGCAACAGCCAGTCTAATTTGGTTTTAACCCACATCCAGTCAGTCAGCAATAAGGGCTGCTGTTGTCAGGTTCAAGTTGCTTAAAAAGTACTGTTGTCTCTGGTATTCTCAGAGGGCACCATCTTGTGTTTTGAGAAAATTGGGCCCAAACCATGATCCTTTCCTCCAAAAAATGTTTGTCCCAGCTCCTTCGGCCTCCATCGGCTAAAGAAAAACTTCATCTTGAAATTTCTTTCTCTCTTCTTTAACAGTGAAAGAATGTATTCCATGGTCTGCCTTTTCTCTGGAACTGGCAAATGGTGGTAGGGATGAATCACCTTGCTTCTCCAGAATGTTTTGCTCCAAGAGCTCAAGGGGGTACAACAAGATGATAAAGGGCCTCTTGAATGACCTCCCCCAAGCCCCATGGGGACTGGGGCCTATGAGGTCATAGAACTGGAGAGCTGTTGAGCTTTCGGAGACTATTTGGTCCAACTCATTTTTGCGGATGAGGAAACCTTGGCTTTAGCTTTTATGGAAAGGGAGCCGTGGAGCAGGGCTGAGGCAATCCAAGTACGGTTCATCTGCATGGACTGTGGGCCCACGGAATGGGCCTTCACTGCTCTAACCCTCAGCTTCCTTCTCTGGAAAATGAGGCGGTTTTGGTTCCGACCTCAGTTGGGTAGTGCAGGTTCTGTTAGCTGTCCTTGCCTCTCTCCTGCCCTTACCAGCCAGGCTTAGTACCTGGAAAGAATGAGGCCCACTTTCTCTGTCTACCTACCCTCTTCCCAGTCCCTCCAGAACCCTTGTAATCCAGCTCCTGCGCCCAACACCCCTGCAACTATACTCCTCGAGGTCAATAGCTTTGTGGCTCAACCTCTTGGATACTTTTTTGTACTTATCTCATGTGGCCTCCTTTTAACATCTGACCCCAGAGGACCCCCCCTCCCATTTTGGGAAGCCCAGAATCCTCTCTGGAAGCCTCTTCCTGTAGCCTGTTATACACGAGCACTCCTTGGAGCTCTGCCTGGCTTTCTTCTCATCCTATTTACAACATCCTACCCTGAGCCTATCTCCTCACCAGTAAAATGGGGATAACAACAATACTCTTTGCAAGGAGTAGTTGAAGGGATTAGATGAGTTAATATATGCAAGGCACTTAATACGCAATGTAGAGTGCGCTCAGTAAGTGTCCAGATTATTAGTTTTCCATCATACCCATGGATATCTAATAGGTTTCTCCAATATAATTTGGTCAAAACTGAACTCTTGGCTTGCCCCCTCAGTGGGCTCCTGCCCAGGCTTCCCCATCTCAGTAAATGGCACCTCCATCCACTCACACCAAAGCCTGGGAAGCAGTCTGGATCCTTCCCTCTGCGCGCCCACACTCCTGCTCCATCAGCAAGGACTGTGGGAGCTTCCTCCATGCGTACTCAAATCACACCCTTGCCACTCCCCTGCCTGGGCTGAGCCACCTTCGTCCCCACCCAGAGGCCTCCCTGCCTCTATCCCCCGCCCCCAACCCCATCTGTTCAGCCTCCAAACCTTCAAAACCATGCACTGGCTCATGTCACCATCACCCACCTCCCTGTCTAATGTCTACCACAGCCTCCCTTGCATTTAAGTAAAACCCAAGTCCCTCACCACAGCCCAGGAGGACTTGCCAGCTCCAGCTCCAGCTCCAGCTCCAGCTACTGACTCCAGCTTCATCTCCCACTGCTCTTCCCCAGCCCACTGCCCCTGCTCTATCTTAGCCCAGATTCTTCCCTTTGTCTGAACAGTCCTTCCCCCAAATCTTCGTATGGGTCACTTTTGTTCATTCTTTCAGCTCCAGCTAAACTCATCTCTTCTGAGAAGCCCTCCTTAACCTATCCTCAGAGTCCCCTGCCATTCCGTCTGCCGTTTATTTCCTTTCTACCATATAGCCCAGTCTGTAATTCTGCATCTATAGGTTTGTTCTCTGGTTTCTCGACTGCCTCCTGCACCAGCCTGCAAACCCCACGTGGGCAGGAGCTCTGGTTTACTAACTAGTGTGCTTCTACCAGACACCGTACGTGTGTCATCAGCTCCCAAGTCTTCAGCCAGCTTTCCAGATTTGGGGTCTGTGACCTAGGGAAGTTGCTCACCCTCTCAAGGACTCAAGAAGGAGGGGAAACTGCTTGGACTGGCCCTTTGCCTGCTGTATACCTCTCTGGACACACTTCTTTCATTGACAGAATTCTGCAAGTGTTCGTTGAGTTGTATCTAACAGCCCTGCCCCAGGGACTGGGAAACACAGATGCTGGCATCTCCAGGAACGAGAAGGCCACAGGGGAGCTAGCTCAAGGCCCGGGGAGCTAATTTAACCATTGAATGATTAAATGCTTTTAATTATCGGGAGGTAGATGGGGTGGGAAAGTTGAGCACAGACCGCAAGTGCAGGAGACTTGGTTCAAACACAGGTGGTGGGGAGGGGCCTCCCTGCCAATTTAGGGCCTCACCCAGATCCAACCATCCAGAAGGGAGAGAGTCAGTAGGGACTCTGGCCCCGGGGTGTGTGAGGTCAGGTCCAGCACAGGAGGCTGCGCTCTTGGCTCCTCCCAGAGCTGGCTAGGGCACAGGAAGATGGTGAGGCCAGACTCCAGGCGGGACCTGGGGCAGGGTGGCTGGCTCAGTGCCTAGTCTGGAAGTCTGAGCTAATGTGCTAGCCTCAGGCAGGGGCTGGGATATGCCTGGCACTACTCCAGCCAACCTGGGGAATCCAGGCCTGAGATTCCTGTCCAAACAAGCACTGGAGCCTGTTCAATGTCAAGCCCTGGTCCCAGCAGTGCTGGGAGCAAGGATGACACAGGCAGGCCCAGCCTCTATCCCTTGGAGCTCGGCCTCCCTTGGGTAAAGGACAGGTTAGAATTAACATTCGTGTTAGAAATGCAGATGGTGTTCTGATGAGGCTTTGACCCAGGCTGGGGAATCGGGGGAGGGGCCAAAGGATGAACAGGAGTTAACCAGACAGCAGAGGCAGGGAGAGAACGCCCCAAGCAAAGGGGACAGCAGGAGGAAGGACCAGAAGGTAAGAGAGTGGTGCATGTGGGCAGTGACCACTTGTTTAGCCCTGGGAAATATGAAGGTGGGACTACAGAGGCTGGCAGGGCCCTGTGTGGCCTCTTCAGTGTGGGCTTTGGCCTGAGGCCTCAGAGGAGCTATTAAAGATTCAGAGTTGTGTTTCGGAAAGAGGACCAAGGGGGCTGTTATAGGATGGACTAGGGAAGGGGAGACTAGTGACAAGATCATGAAGAGGCCAGGATGGTATCTGGGTGAGCCAAGCCCCAACCTGAGCATTGGAGAGGGTACAAGAGGAGTGTATAGTTTGGGTGGCAGAGGCAGTAGGTCTTGGGAGTGGGAATGAAGGGGGAGGCTGGGGATGCTGGGCTTCTGGATGAGGTGCCTGAGAGGATGGAGCAGCTATTCCTGAGTCCAGGACCCAGGAGGAAGGGCCAGCTTCAGGGAACAGAGGATGTACTCTCCTTGGGATGTATGGAATCTGGGGTGTTCCAGGGGAATGTCCTAGGGAAAGGTCTGGGGTATAACTGGACAGATGGGTACTGCAGTGCAATGAATTACTTAATATGGGCCTTCTAGCCATAGTCTGTAACTTCCACCAAATGATGGGGTGGGACCATGCTAATAAGTTATATGGAACCCTAACGAAGGAATTGATCAGTTTTGCCATTCCTCTAGGCTAAGAATGGCCCTCCTAGAGGCAGGAAGAGAGTATCTCACCACCATCAGGGAAGAAGAGACAAAAGCAGAGCATGTTGTTTGGATCCAGGATCCCTGCACTGAGAAGCTCCTGGAACCAGGAGGCAAAGAGAGAGAGACACACACACAGAGACACAGAGAGAAAGGGCTGTAACACTGAAGGCAATGAGAAGCAATGGCAGGTAAATGGTGGCAGGAGAGAGCCGCAGGAGACGGCACAGTCGGCTTCCTGGCCCATAGAGCAAGAAGCTGAGTGCCTTTGGACAGGAGGCTTGTTGGAGGAGTAAGGTGCCTCCAGGCACTTGGTTGAGCAAGGTTTGCTGACCCATGGAGCTAGAGCTGAGCACCTTTGGGCTGAGGCTTCCTGGCAGAGTGGGGTACATTGAGGCGCTTATCGGCAGACCTAAAAAGAGTTTTGTGACATTCACCAGAGCAAAGAAGCATTCCTGTGGGCGCAGCTGAAAAGAGGCTGTCCTGATGGAAGAATTGTATCCTGAGTGTTCCTGAACCTGAACTGTAACCTGTTACTTCTCTAATAAACCCCATAATTTTGTGTATTCTCTGTGAGTTCTGTGTGGCCATTGCAATGAATTATTGAACTATATAGAAAAAAAAAAAATTTTTTTTTTTTTATAGAGCAGTGGAGAGTGCCGCGGGCTGGATGGTTGGTGTCAGAATTAGTAAAGATGGCGGAGAGAGGAGGCATATCTGACCTCTGCGTCATAGGCTCAACCTTGGGCTGTTGATCTTGATTCTCCTTCCCCCTTGTGAAGTTAAAAGGGGTCAGACACCGCCTCCCTGCCATTTTTACAGGCCCAGAGCTCTGGAGAGAGGCCAGGGCTGAGGAAGGAATCTGGGGTGAAGCTGTGGGGGAAAGGGGGTGGTTGTAGTGGTGTGGCTTGGAGCTGGGATTGAGCCTGGGGAATCCCAATGTTTAAGGAGCAAGCTGGGGGCTGGAGCTGCAGACCACAGAGTTCCACCTCCATTTTTGTCCCTTGGCTCTCTGGAGGGAGGGAGTAGGCTAGCTGGTAAGTGAGAGGGAGTTAACACCCCTGGGGGCTTCCCAAAGCCAACGGGGGACCAGAGTAGGGGATTACCCCTCCAGCCTTCTATCCTCCCAGCCTCCTATCCTCCTGTCTGTCCTCTGGTTGGACTTTTCCGGAGGCATTTTGTGACTTATTTGAGGTCTCAGAGGAACAGAGCCCCTGTTGCCTACAGCAGCAACCTCAGTAATGCTCCTTATACTGGCTTCCCTTCTTCTCTGTTTCTCTCTTCCCGCTCCCTCATTCCAGCTTCCTGGGCTCACTTCCCAAATGCATGCTCTGCTTTGAGAGACTCTGTGAACTAAGATAAAGTCTAGTCAAAGTCACCAGACCTTGGGCTCCTGCTGGGCAAGGACTGGCTGTGTCCTTGGCCCCAAACCCAGGGCCAGGGCAGAGAGGTGCCCCTCCCCTCTACTCTCCCTTACCCTTCTGCCCCAGAGGGTTTGTGGATGTAAGCAGGTTGAGCCAGGGCCAAGAGGAAGGGGAACAGGAGGGTCCCAGAACTTCAGGGAAGGGAACTGCATGCTTCCCCCTAGGAGTCTCTCTCTTCCTCATCGGGTGGGGCCAGGAGCCAAATGCGCAGTAAGACAGAAGATCCTGGACAGGCGCCTTGAGAGACTAGCTAGAGGGGGCAGGGGAAGGCCAAGGGCATGACAGGTCCATCCTTGAGGACTTCGGCCTCCAGGAGCCCTGGGCTGTGGAGCTCTGTAGCCAGGCCTTGCAGTTGGGCGTCCAGGCTAGTAGGGGAGAAAAGACCCACTGCAGTCAGATGGACCTGAGATGATGCTTTTTAAATAATTATGTTTTTTCTTATTGCCTGATTAACATGAGCTTACTGTAGAAAGTTTAAAAAATAAAGACAAGCCCAAAGGAAAAAAATTTTAAGCTCATCTGTGACTCCCCCACTGCCAGGACAACTACTAGTAACATGGCAATGTTTATTCCTTCTATGCCCGCTTTTTTTTTTTTTTTTAATAAAAATGGGATTATATTGTTAATATTATAACATTTTAATTTACCAATATAGCATGAACTCTTTCCATGACAAAATATATAGATCTACATTAATTTTCCAGCTGTGATAGTTGTCCAGCTTTATTAATAGAATCTTAAGGTGGCTGTACCAGATTTTAAAATAATAATAATATCCATCTACTGAACTTCTGGTGTGCATCATGCTAGTCGTTAAACAGTATATGAGGTATGTACAGTTGTCCCCAGGCTACAGATAAGTGAGGGTCAGAGGGGTTAAGTGGCTTGCCCAAGGCCGTACAGCTACGGAGGCAGGATTCAAACCAGGTTTCTTTCTTTTTTTTTCATTGAACATATATTAACTTTATTTATTTGTTGTACTTTAGATGAAGGTTTACAGAACAACCTAGTTTCTCATCAAACAGTTAATACACACATTGTTCTATGACATTTGTTAACAACCCTCAAAACCAGGTTTCTTAATCTGCTCTTAACCATAATGTTCTGCCACCTGGCAAGTCATCCTTTCTGGACCTGCATATTTGTTTCTGCCCAGAAATTCTGATGAATCTGAGCCCTGTGTGTGCTTCTTACCAATTCCATTTAGAGACTTAAATTTTTTTAATTAATTAATTTATTTATTGTGCTTTAGGTGAAAGTTTACAAATCAAGTCAGTCTCTCATAGAAAAAGTTACACATACCTTGCTTTTTATACCTAGCTGCTCTCCCCCTAATGAGTCAGCACCTTCCTCCTCTCCTCCCTGTATTTCCTGTGTCCATTCAGCCAGCTCCTGTCCCCCTCTGCCTTCTCTCGTCTCCCCTGCAGACAGGAGCTGCCCACATAGTCTCAAGTGTCTACTTAAGCCACGAAGCTCACTTCTCACCAGTATCTTTATCTATCCTATAGTCCAGTCCAGTCCCTGTCTGGAGAGTTGGTTTCAGAAACGGTTCCAGTCTTGGGCTAGCAAAGGGTCCAGGGACCATGGAGAGACTTGAATTTTGAGGAATTATTTTGGGGTTGGCAGAGTGGGGGTGGGGGAGTCCTCACCACCCCCTCCCCCATTCTTCCAGGGCTCCTGGACTTGTCATCTTACCTCTTCCTTTTGCAGCTGGGGAAACAACACTAGCCAGAGCTGGGACTCTTGCCCAAGCCACAGGATACAGAGACCGCACAGGATGGGGTCCTCATTTCCATTCCCCACCTAGGGCATGGACAAAGCATGCACGACACACAGGGGTTAGAGGCCCAAGCTCCAAAGGGCAGGGAGCATGACTGTCTTGGTCACTGCTGTGTCTGTCCCCAGCCCTGGCACAGGGTCAGACATGCAGGAGGCACTCAGGAACTGTTTATGGAGTGAATGGGTAAAGAGGCCAGGACAGGGAGGGTCTCACTGGAAGGGACTTGAGCAGTACAACTTGCAGGAGGAGAGCTGAAGATGATGAGTGGAGTTTAGACTAGCAGAGAGGAGGCAATACTGTATGGGCAGATGTTTGGGGCCAGGAAGGAGAAAGGGTATGTTGGTGGTGGTGGGGGAGAGGGGAGGATGGGAGACTGGGTAGACCCACGAGACCCAAGGAAGCTCTAAGTTCCAGCCTTTGGGGCAGCCCCTACCACCATAGACCCTGGCCGGGTAATTCCTAAATAGGAACAGAAGGAGGAAGTTGTACAAGTGACACTCAGCTGGTGAGTGGGAGGCAGGACTCTGTTTCGTTTCCAGATTGTGGAGTTTGTTCTGCCCTGGCATCTTCCTCCACTACTGCCTGTCCCCTGCTGTCTCTGCCCTTGGCTGGGGCAATGGTAAACCCCGGAGCCCAGGAAGGTCAGGAAGGAGGCATCAAGGCCAGGAAACGGGGAAGTCCCGTTAGGTGGGAACTCCCAGGGAGAGTACCCTGACATGTCTCTCCTCTGCTGAACCAGACAGTGAGCTCTAGAGGCTGGGCCTGCAGCTTCCATGTCCTTCCTGCCTGGCAAATGCCTCCTCATCCTTCGAGACCAACCTAAGTGTCCCTTATCTGCAAAGCCTCCCTGGGGCCTCTACCAAGAAAAACTGACAAATTTTTGCCTCTCTGAGCTCCTCTAGCACTCAGCCTGGTTCTCTGCTACTACATTTAAAAATAAGAAATCGTTGTTTATTGAGCTCTCCACACCTCTCTGCATCCTCCCAGTGTTACGGAGCATCAGTCCCATCGTTAGCCCCTTTTCACCGAGCAGCAGTGACTCTCATGGAGGCCACATGGGCTGCAGTTGGTGGGGCTGGCTTTTGGGGACATGGAAGCTCTCTGGCCTCCTGCTTGTGGTGTTTCAGGGCCTGTTTCTACTTCTGGCTGAGGAGCCTCCAGAAGGCAGGGTCTGTGTTTCTTGAGATTTGGCCCAGAGGTGCTGACCCATGGACAAATCTTTAAATCTCCCCACCTGCCTTCACCATGACAAAGACCTAGGCCGGTGCTTTGTATAGAGTAGACATTTAATAAATACTTGTGACATTGAGAAATCTTGTTCCTAGTCCAGGCTCTGTCATAAACTCACAGTGTGACCTTGGGCAAGCCACTTCTCTTCTCTGGTCCTCAGTTTTCCAACTTTAGAAGGAAATGTTTAGAGATGGCTATCTTCGTTTCCTCCTTGTCCTAAGATTCTGTCCTTTGCTCTAGAACATAACATGGCTCTCAATTTCTTTCTGCATCAACTCCTCTGTCAGGCATTTGGACATGCCTCCTCACCTGACCCTGTCCTGCCTGTCCAGCTCCAACCCTTGGCTTCCACATATACCTGCTGCCCCTGCACACATATACCTGCTGGGTTTGGTTTCAGGCCTTTGCTTCTGCAGTCCCCAGCCCAGAATGCTGTCTCCATCCAAATCCTATCAGGGCTTGCTTCCTCCGCAAAAGCTTTCTCGAGTTACCAAGCCACCAAAATCTCTTTCTTGACTTACCACCTATGTCAACCAATGCCAATGACTTCCATCTTGATACTTAAATATTATTTAATTGTGTTACTTGTCTTTGGGTTCTATCAGGGTCAATGTGGCAGGGTGTCAGTAACCCCTGCAGACTAGTGGTTGTTATTCTTCCCATTTTACAGATGAGGAAACCGAGAAGAGAGGGACTTGCCCACAGTCACTCAGATGAGAAGTGAAGTTACTGGCATCAGACCCCAAGACATTGGACTCTATAGGCCTTGGAGCCTGAAAACTAGCAAGGACTTAATAAATATTAGCTGTTGTCATTCCAAGTAAAGCAGGTATATTATAGAATATTTAGAAAATACAAATGATCAAAAAATAAATAATATCGTTGGTATTCCCACCACCCTGAGGTAACCAGCGTAATTTCCACGTTCCACGAGCAAGTTCTCACGGTCAGAAACATTCTCCACAACCTTTGAAATAGCCGCATAATATTCCTTCCTGTCCATGGGCCAGGGTCTAATTAAAAATCCCCTAGTGCTGGGTATTTGGGCTGTTTCTGATTTTTTTTATTATAACCTATGCCTTGATGAATATCCTTGTAACAATCTTTGAGATCATCTCTGTTTACTTCCTGAGGACAAATTCCAAGTTGGGATAAAGCAGATACACATTTTAAGGCTTTTCCTGCATATTGTTAAACCACCCTCCACATTACTCACTCCAGCAGTACATCAAGGAGCTCATTTCCCTACACCTAGCCTGAACTCGGCATTAACATAAAAAAAGGTATTTTTTAGAACAGTTTTAGATTTACAGAAAAATTGAGAAGATAGTCCCTATACCCTGCACCCAGTTTCCCTAACGTCTTACATCAACATGGTACGTTTGTTACAATTCATGATCCAGTATCGATATATTAACTAAAGCCTGTAGCTTATTCAGATTTCTTTAGTTTTCACCTAATGTCCTTTTTCTGTTCCAGGATCCCATCCAGGATATCACATTACATTTGGTTGTCATGTCTCCTTAGGGTCTTCTGGGATGTGACAGTTTCTCAGACTTTCCTGGTTTTGATGGCCTTGACAGTTTTGAGGAGTACTGGTCAATTATTTTGTAGGATACCCCTGTATTGGGATTTGTCTGATTTTTTTTTTTTTCATGGTTAGACTGGGATTCTGGGTTTTTGGGAGGAACACCAAAGAGATAAAGTGCCATTTTTTTCACATTATATCAAGGGTACGTATATTCATATGATTTTTCACTGTTGACATTGACCTTGATCACCTGGCTGAGATGGTGTTTGTCAGGTTTCTTGCCCTCCTACACTGTCTTGCCCTTTCTATACTGTCCTCTTTGGAAGGAAGTCACTATGTGCAGCCCACAGCTAAGGAGTTGAGAGTTATGTTCACCCTCCTTGAGGGCAGAGTATGATATTAACATTTTTTGTTCTTTAGTATCTACTTTTCAAAGTACTCCCACAGAACATTGCTACATTCCATCTTCCTGACATGCCTGGGAAATGTGGAAGATGGAGACACTGTTCAACTGATGTGAAAGCTGGGGCTTAGAGGGGAAATAGTGATTCCCTCTTGGGCATCTGCTGGGTCTCACTTCTCTCTCGGACTTGAAATCTGAGCTTCATAGAAGGTTGGAGCAGCACAGAACCTCAGGGTCTGAGCTCCAGATTCAGCAGGGTTTGAGTTCTGCCTGAGTTTGAATTTGAGGTCCTGCCCTCCCTCATTGCACCATATTGCCTCTAGTCTCCTCATCTCTACAATGGGGATAACAGTGGCTCCTAGCAGGTAGTGTTGTGAAGAATAAAGACGCTAAATACACAGAGCCCCCAGAACAGGGTACTTGCTCGGGGAACTCCGCACTTAATAACTGTGAGGTATTGCTATGATGGCGTAGTGGTTAAATGCTGTGGCTGCTTACCCAAAGGATGGCAGTTCGAATCCACCAGGCGCTCCTTGGAAACCCTGTGGGGAGATCCTACTCTGTCCTATAGGGTTGCTATGAGTCAGGATCGACTCAATGGCAGCTGTTTTTTTTTGTTGTTGTTGTTGCTGTGATTATTATCTTCACCATTATTCTTTCAAGCCCTCCTGTGGCAGGCTGTCTCCCTCTGCTAGGTTGAAGGTTTCTAACCCTTCTTGTCTGTGGGGTCACAGCTTTGGCTTCAGATTTCCGCTTGCCCTCTACCCTCCTGCCAGGCAGATCAAGGGCCCGACTCCTTTCATCTTTTCTCACAAACATTCTGGGATGTGGCCTGCGCTGGGGGATGGCTCTGCCCACCAGTAACTCTTTGTGTAACTTTGGGAGAGTGTCTGTCCCTCTTTGGGCCTCTACTGTGGCCTGAGGGGGTGATGTGATGAGTGACTGAGTTTTCTTGGCAACTGGCTTTCACAACAGTCTGGGGGGCTTGGGCTTTTGCCCCATTTTCAGATGTTCAGGTCTTTTCTGCCTGTAATGTCCTCTATTTTGTCTCCAGACTCTAGGCTGGACAGAGAAGTGCTTGAGCCTCAGGTTTCCCTTCCCTGTACTGGCCGTAAAGCCCCAGAAGGTGCAGCTGAGGAGGTTTGTGATTCTGCAGGGCTGCTCAGTGGTTAGTGCCATCATTTGGATGTCTTCACTCAGGCTTCTCCGCAGAGGTGCATGCTGAGGTGCACGCCTGTGGGCAGGTGGGCAGTGAGGCTGGAGACTGACCACCCCTCCCGGGGGCTGGCCTGAGGGAGAATGTGCAACCTGTTCCTTCTGACTCTCATAGGGTTATGCTTCTCCAACCTCCTGGGTTTTAGGCCTCCTAACTGCCTCCCTGCCTTAATCTATCTTCCACCCAGTAGTGACCACAGTGATCTCTCGTCTGCTAACAACTCTCCATGGCTCCCCATTGCCTCTAGGACAGGAGTCAAACCTGGCACTTGAGGACGCTCAGGGTTCACCCCAGCCCCCCCCTTCCTGCCCCACTTCTCCCCACTGCCAGCCCACCCACCATCTTGTGCTCCATCAGCGCTGCCCTGCTTGTAGTTCCACACATAGCGGTGTTTTTGGCCTCTGGGTCTTTGCTCAAGCTGCTCCCTCTGTGCCATTTTTCACCTGGCAGCTGTCTCCTCCGACTTTTGAGCCCTCCATTGCTGACCTCCTTCTTCCACCAGCCACCCCACAAGATACATGCTGGCATGGAAGCTCCTTCTCCAGGTCCCCCTCCCCAACCACTGTGCCTGGCACATGGTCACATGTCCCTGTTCCTCCAGGCTGTGAGCTCCTCCAAGGCACAGGTCTGGCCTGGTTTGTTCACTGCTGTCTCCCTAGCACCTAGCACAGACCCTGGCACATAGTATGTGCTCAGGAAAACTGACTGAATGGAGGAAGGCTAAGGCTTAGCCAGGCCTTAGAGGGTGGGGAGCATTCCAGGCACAGGGAGCAGCAAGTGCAGAGGCCTCAAGGCAAGAATGAGCTCCGTGGTGAATCAGCAAGGAGGTAGACTTGGCAGAAGAGGAAGGGGACCCAGGCTCGGAGGGCCCAGATTGGGCTGAAGCTCTGATGAATGGAACATCACTATGTAAACTCTAAGACGCAGTACTGTGGGAGGCACCAAGCTTATTACATAGCTTCAGGCTCCCTCCTCCCCTAATCCATCCCACAGTCCTGAGTCCAGTGGCTTCAGACAGAGGACTCATAGTAAACCATTTGGGGAATGACAGGGCTGGTCTGGAATTTCCCACTGAGTGCCTGTGATGGGTCCAGCCTCCCAGTGGCTGCTCCAAGGATGAGCTGGCCTGGGGGTGGGTGCAGTAGATAGGCTGTCATTGAGCCAGAGCCCCCAGGGCCCTGGGTGAGATGTGGGCGGGGCCCTTGACCCCACGTCATGGGAAGCCTCTGGTGTACGGTTCTACCACCAGTTGCGTGCAGCGGGGCCTCACTCCACACTCCCCATGCTGCCCTGGGTTGTGGCTTTGACCCAGAACGCAGTGGGGAGGAGGAGAAGAGGCGGTTTCCAGAGACCAAGGACTCTGTGCCACCCATACTCACCCTTTCAGCAGTGCTGACATCAGTATCATCTGTCATCTGCTGGGAGCTTTGGGTTGGGAAATTGTCCTCACTGGTGTCCAGGCCTGGCCTGGGGCTGTGTATACAGTCAGAGATTAATACATGGTTTTCGTCTATTAATGATGATGAATGGTTTACAGGCACTAAGCTGAGTATTAAATGATGTGCTGATAAATATTTAATAACCACCTCTCCGAAAGGAAAAAAAAAAAAGCCTTGATTTGTAGCGTTTGCCAATTTCCAGGATGTAATACTTTCACCATGGCTGATATCAAGATACCAATGTAACATCAGTGAACACAAAGTTGAGAAGAGGTGCACAATCAGCTCTTGGGGGCAAATAGGAGTCAGCTGTGGGACACCACTGGATGAATCCCATCCCTAGCTCAGTGTGGCCAGTGAAGGCCTTCAGAAATGTCTGAAGAGTGAACCAGGGAGAGAAACCTGCTCCTCCAGCCAGGAGCCCAGGTTAATCTTTAAGCCAGCCTTGCAAACAAGTGCAGCCATTTTGCCAGCCCATGTTGGCTTACGGTACTGCTTTGCCTCTGACTTGCTGTAGGCCTTTGTGCAGTCCCTTCTCTCTCTAGTCTCAGGAGCCTTTGCTAGCATTCCCCTCCCAGGTGCTTTTAGCAGAGACTTCTGTCCAGGGGGTAGAAGTCCAAGCCTGGTGCCTCTTTGTCCTGGCTGGGCCTTTGTTTCCCATCTGTGAAATGGGAGAACTTTCAGAGGAGGAAAGTGGAGGCTGGCGGGGGTATTTAAAGCTGGATTCAGGCCCACCCACTAGGTGCTATGATCCAGAGAGGCCTGGTGAGGAGCCAAGGTGGCAAGCTCTACCTCCATTAGGGCAGCACTGGATCCTGGGCTAGGAGGTGGTAGGGCGTCAGGTAAGCTCAGATAGTGGTTGGGGGAGACTTTGTGGCCTAAAGCAGTATTTCCTCCGTGTTCCTTTTCTTTCCTGCACTTCCAACCCCTGTGCCCAGATGTGCTTAGCCTCTTTAGTTACTTGAAAATGTAATTTTCACTTAAATATCAGCTTTAACTGCCCCTTCCCTCCC
Organism: Loxodonta africana; assembly: GCF_030014295.1. Classification (NCBI taxonomy): domain Eukaryota; kingdom Metazoa; phylum Chordata; class Mammalia; order Proboscidea; family Elephantidae; genus Loxodonta; species Loxodonta africana. The sequence continues at coordinate 36,515,999 of NC_087365.1, forward strand.
CCAGCAGTAATCTCCTCAACTTGCTGGTCTGATTGGGCTACCATAGTTAATGTTTTTTCTTAAGCACATGAAAATGAACACATACCTAGACACATCCAAACACTCTGAGGGACCAAGTTGCTGGGGCTGGGGGCTGGGGACCACAGTCTCAGGGAACATCTAGATCAATTGACATAACGTAGTTCATCAAGAAAATGTTCTATAGCCCATTTTGGTGAGTAGCATCTGGGATCTTAAAAGCTTGCAAGTGGCCATCTGAGATACATCTATTGGTCCCATCCTGTGTGGAACAAAGGGGACTGAAGAAAACCAAAGATACAAGGAAAATACACTAGCCCAAAGGATTAAAGGACCACAAGAAGCAGACTCCACCAGCCTGAGCCCAGAAGAACTAGATGGTGGCTGGCTACCACCACCAACCACTCTGACAGGGATCACGGAGGAAAATATAAAACAGAATTCAAATTCACCAAAAAAGACCAGACTTGCTGGTCTGACAGAGACTGGAGGAACCCCCGAGAATATGGCCCCAGACACTCCACTAACTCAGAACTCAAACCGCTCCCCGAGCACACTTTTCAGACAAAGATTAGACAGGCAGATAAATTAAAAAACAACACACTGTGAGGAACACGCTTCTTAGTTCAATCAAATATAGGAGACCAAATGGGCAACGCCTGCCCAAAAGCAGGACAAGAAGGTGGGAAGGGACAGGAGCTGGAAGAGCAGACACAGGGAAAACCGAGTGGAAAGGGGGAGCATGCCCTCACATTGTGGAGAATGCAACCAAAAAAGAAAAATAAATAAATAAAATGAACACATATCTATTAAAATAAAAGTGGCTCTTTCGGCTTGCCCCACCTGCCCCAGTTCCCACTTTGGGAAACTGGGGTTAAGGCTGGGAACCAAGGACTGGTTCTTGTTAGGAGATCCTTGCCGTTTCAGCACCTCAGTTTCCTCATCTGTGCAACAGGGATAATCTCAGGACCACCCAGCCCAGGTTGTTTTCAGGATTAGATCCCAAAGTCGACCTCAGCCACTTAGTATGGCTCCTGGTAAGGAGTGAGCGCTCCATTAGGGTCGAGGTTATTATCATTATTAATAATTGCAGGAGAGGCAGATTTGGGGTAAATAGGGTTGGTGAGTGGCTTGGGGGAGTTAGGGAGGGTATTTTGCCCTGGGAGCAGATGGGATGGGGGCCTCGTGGGATGGGGCGCTTTCACGGGCAGCGTGGGAGGCGGGGCCTCTGCTCCCCGTCCACGCCACCCCTGCCCTGCCCGGACCCCTGGCTTGGGCCGCGCACGGGTGTCTCCCAGGTCACCGGCAGGGAGTATATCCCCGCGCGCTTCCTCCTTCCTCCTCCTCCCGGCGGCCTGCCGGGCCCCTCCTCCCCACTCGCGCGCTCCCTCCCTCCTCTTCCCCTCCCGGGGCCGCCGCCGCCTCCTCCTCCTCTTTCTCCTCCCTTTCTCTCTCGGTCTGTCTCTCCCGGCCCAGAATCCATTCCGGCCTGGGAGCCGGAGCGGCCAGGCCGCCGTCTGCCCGATACCCTGCCGTCCGGCGGCCCGGGGGTCCGCCCTCCCGTGCGTCCGCCCGCCGGTGCGACCGTCTGCCGGCTGCCTCAGGTGAGAGCCCTCCGCCCCTCTGCGGGCCCCTAGTCCCGGCCGGCCTGAGAAAGCCCCCGCCTGGACCACCCCGGCGTCTGATCGCGGGGCCGCCGGGGCTCCTGCCCACCCCTGTCCCCCAGCCCCGGGCCGGGCCGCGATCCCGGAGCGCACGGAGGGCGCACCGGGACAAGCCCAGCGCGGCCTTTTGTTGTGATGCCGCGGAGGGAGGGGGCTGGGCGGGGGCGCTGGAGTCCTGGCCGTGCGGGGACCCCTCTCGTTGGCCCTTCCCCCGCGAACCCCCCGAGATGCAGGCGAGCCGGCCCGAGTCCCCAGGCCAGGTCTAGGCCAAATATGAAATCTGAGCCAGTCGGCGCCGCCTCTGGCCGCGACTACCCGGCCTGGCGCCCCTGGCCCGCGGTGGGGTGTGGGTGGGTGGGGGGGGCAGAAGGCCTGGAACGGGGGTTTGGGGGGCGCCAAGGAGGGAGCGCTAGGCCCAGGGCGCCAGGACCTCCTCGTCCTCGTGGGGCCTTAGGTCGGGCCTGGTGTCGCCGGCCTGGAATAAGGGGCTGGGCCAGGCTGGGCTTGGTCCCCGCTGCCCACAGCCCCCAGCGCTGCCCGCTCGGAAGTTGGCAAAAGTTTTGGGTGCCTACCTCCTGGCGGGTCCACCTGCCTGCCTGGGTGGGGGTGGGTTTGAGGCCAGGCTGGGGCTGCCACTCGCCCTGCTGTGTATCCTCAAGCAACTGCCTGTCCATTCTGAGCCCGGGACCTCATCAGTGGCAGATGGGCCTGAGTGGAATTGCTGGGCTGGTGGGAGAATGGATTGGAGTGAACAGAACTCAACTGTGGGGTATCAGTTCAGGGACTTGAGAGTGGGCACAGTGTGTGTGTGGCCCTGGGCAAGACTTCCTGGGCCTCAGGGATTCTGTCTATACAATAGGGGCAGTGGTCCCTGGGTCACCTGGAATGAGTCCAGGTCTAGCAACAGTATAGCTGAGACCAGACCTGGCTTGAGGGTGGGCCTCGCTGGTCCTGTTGCTGACCCTCTTCTTGCCCCCTAGGGGGAGCACTGATTGGGAAGTCAGGACACCTGGGCTTCTTGTCTCCCTAAGTGACCTGGGCCAAGGGATTGCCCCTCTGAGTCACAGTATGAGGAATAGGGATGCTCAGGGGAAGATTCTATGCACCTCTGCCTGTAGGGGCTTGGCACGTAGTTGGTGCTCAATAAATGAGTGCTTTACAGAACGACTGCCTGAGAAATGAAGGTGGGAGGTAAGGTTGCTGGCCCAAGTGGGGCTCATCTCCTTGTGCCCAGAAGAGGATGAATCTTCTGAAAAACCTACTCATAACCCCCTTGAGAAAGAAACAGCCCCAGCCCAGTCCTGCCACATAGCAGCTGTGTGACCTTAAGCAACTCACGCTCCCTCTGGCCACAGTTTTGTCAACTTTAAAATGAGCCAATAATAATGGCAACTGAGTACCCTCTGTGAGCACTCACCCCTGTGAGGTAGAGTCTCTTTTTTTTCTCCAGTTTACTGATGGGGAAACAGACTCAGAGAGGGGAAATAATTGACCAAGGCCATACGACTTGAAGCTGGAATTAGAACCCAGACCTCAGAGACCCAGTCTGGCTGCCGGGCACCCCTCCAGTGATGGGAGAGTGGAGGTTGCCCAGCATGGGGCCAGGCACAGAGCAGTGTTGGAAGACTATACTGATGAGTGATTGACTGGAAGCCACGAGGCCCTTTTGGGCCTGCATTGGTGATATTGTCTTTCCACCCAGAGAAATGATTTACAGTGTGTCACCTCTCTCAGCTGACTGCTTGCCTAGGTTCTCCTGTGTGAATCCTGGGCCTTTGCTCCTGAAGATGTCCCTGCCAGGAGTGCCCTCTCCTCATAAGCTGCTCATCTGCTCAGGCTCTTCAACGCTTAGCTTAAGGCCCACTTCTCCCAGCAAGGCCCCCTGGCTCTCTCCTCTTCCTCCTGGAGTAGGCATTATCCCCAGCACACAACCCAGAATCTTCTTTGGCTTGTTCCCTGATTGTGACCTGAGGGGGAGAGGGTCTGACTCCCACAAACCCCAGGGGTCAGGGTGGGGATAGCTCAGTGACCCACTGAGCTCTGCCCAGGGTGAGCACATGTAGCTGCTGGGAAAACCCCCCATCTCTTGGTCCCGAACCATGTATCATGGATGCTTGTTTGTCTAACCTTTTCACAAGAGTTGACCCTGTTTTCTCAAGCTTGCCCAGATATAAGCACCATGACCCCATATTGAGCACCTACTATGTACGAGGAGCTTATAACTCAGTGGAGCAGTGCTGTGATGGGGTAGCAGTGGGAGTTATGGGAGGCATCAGGGAGATTCCAGGAGGTAGTGTGCCTAAGCTGAGGGAGGGCAGTAGGTCACCTAACAAAGAAGGGGAGAGGGGACTCTTTCTTCCCTCCTGCTCAGATACCTCCCAGGCCTCCATTTTCCTGCCCTCCCCTGCCCAAGATTGTGGGAGTAGTCAGCCTGGTGGGTACTTGCTGGGGAATGGTGATCAAGTCCCTGACCTTCCAGAAATTTGAATCTGTAGGGGAAGAAAAGTAGCAAACCAGTTGCCAAATAAATAAATATATAATGGCAGATTGCGATAAGGATTCAGAGTGTGAGGTCTGGGGTGTGGAGAAGTCTTAAAGGATGCCGAAGGAGTTGGCTGGACGTGGAGCTAGAATAAGAGCATGCTAGGCAGCCAAACTGCACGTGCAAAGGCTCTGAGGTGGGGGAGTGTGTGCTTTTGTGGAGGAACAATGAGAAAGCCTGTGGTGAGGCTGGAGCACAGAGAATGAGGGGGAATGGTGAGAGGTAAAGTGAAGGGTGTTATCAGCAGGGCTGGACCACAAGGGAGTTGTGGGCCTTGGGGAGTAGTTTGGCCTTCATCTTCACACAAAGGCTATTTGGTGCCTCCTGTATATACAGCCCCATGCTTGAGGCCAAGTGGGCCTGAAGCCAGATCTGTGGGCAGAACTCCTTGCCTGCCAGGTATTCTTTGGGGCCTAGATTAGATTTCAAGAGGAGGAGGCATTTGAGGCTGGGCTTTGAAGACTGAGTACGAGTTCACCAGCATGAATGCAGGAGAGGTGAGAGCCAGGGCCTGGGGAAGTGCGCTGCAGGTTGACTGGAAGCTGGGAGTGAGATAGGAGCAGGAAAGGGTCAGCTGGGTAGATGGAGACCAAAGGTGTGGTAAGGACCCAGGAGTCAGAAGGCCTAGGTTCAAGTTCTGACTGCCTCTACTTACTGTGTGTCTTAGGTCATTCATTGCATCTTTCTGAGCCTCAGTGTCCTCATCCTGAAGTGGGACAATAAATATCGCCTTGTCAGGTTAAGACTATAGGAGGACTGTCTGGTGCCTGATGCCATAGGTGCTCAGGAAGTGGGACCTGCCTTGTGCTGTGTTACATTGGACAGGTTGGTTGACACCTCTGGTCCTGGCCTCCTCAGCTGTGTGGTGAAGGCCTTGAGTGGATAATCTCTCTGAGTCTGAAAGTGCCAGCCTGGGTAAGGCTGGCCTAGGAGAGGATATTGGCAGCCAAGGCCACTGATGTGCTGGGTGGCTTTGGGTCCTCCTCTCCCTCTCTGTGCCTTCTCTGTGTGCAAGGAGGCTGAACTGAGGTGAGCACCATGGGTCTAGGCCAACCCAGCTTCTTGAAAGCCTGCCTTAGATGAGATTGGCCCTGTTTCCAGAAGCAAACACTGAGGCCCAGAGAGGAGAAGCCACTTGTGTAGAGGGAGACTAGTGGCAGGGCTGGACTTAGGCTATAGGGATTTGGACTCCTAGTTCAGTGCTTGGCACTGCCAGGGGCCTCCCAGCTGTCTGCAACCCTTAGAGTCACTTTGAAGGGCCCCACTCCCCTGCTCTGGGCCCTTTGACCAGAACCTCATTTCCTGCCTTGGTGGTGTGGCCTTGTACTTCTATCTCCCTTTGGGTTCCCACAGCCCTTCACTTCCTCTCTACTCACTGCTCCTACCCCCTTATCTCCATGGGAGGCTGCTTTAGTTTCCAGTTGAGCCCCTGTTGGGGGGTACTTCCTCTGGGGAGCCTCAGTTTCCTCATCTGTAAAGCAGGATAATAAGAGCCATGGTTCTCAGGATGTCCAACAGGACAGAAATAAAGCACTTAGCCACATTAGATGCTCAATAAATAGGAGTGGAGAAGAGCCAGACACTGGCTCCAGTCCTGTCCCTGCTGGCAGCTGATCCCACTCACTGTGACTCAGTCTCTGAAGCTGTAAAATGGGCATGGGGCTTGCATCTAGTAGGGCTGAGGGGAGAATAGGGTGAGGCCCATCCTTAGGCTTTCACCTGGTGGCTGACTCTGCATCACTGTTCCTGGACCCAGGGAAATTACCCATGGAGGGTGACCCAGTAGATGTCTCCCCTTTGTTCAAATCCCTATTCCCAGCTGTACGCCCAAAGGTGAGTCACTTGGCCTCTCTGAAACTCAGCCTGTACACTCCTCCATTATGAGGATTATAACTCAGAAACTCTATGGGGCAGTTCTACTCTGTCCTATAGGATCGCTATGAGTCGGAATCGACTTGATGGCAGTGGATGGGTTAATGTACTTCCAGCACCTTGAATCTACTGGATGATCAATAAATGTTATGTCCTTCTTTTTCCCTTTCCTTCCCTCATGGGGACTCAGATATTGTCCAGTCTAGGGATGGTCCAGTGTTCAGATCCCCTAGACTTGGACTGCTGTGTTGGGAAGCATTCTGAGGCTTAGTCTTGGCTTCATGGGAAAGAGTGCTGTGTTAGATTAGTAATGTCTGCCATGGGCAGGGGATTAGAGAGGCTTGTATGTGTGCCATGTGTTTGGCACTCTTGATCTATTTGACCTTCTCTTTTCACAGATAGGGGAATTGAGGCCAGAAAGACCCAAGGTCACCCAGCAAATCATCCAAGCTGGGAGAATGCAGATCTCTTGCCTTTTGATCAAGAACTCTGCCTACCCAGTGAACTTGCCCCTTCCTGCAGCATAGCCTGGGTGGGGCTGAGGCAAGAGATGGGTGATTGGGTAGGATTCCAGAGCTGGAAGCCAGAACCCCCATCTCCCTACTCCTTGCTGTGGGACCTTAGGCAAGTGACTTCTCCCCAACCTGGGCCCTAATCCCCTGCCCCCTGCCCCTAGGACTTCCCAGAGAAGTTCCAGAATAAAATAAAAAGCCAAGTGTAAGGCCAAGTCCCTTCCCATTCTGGTCCTCAGTTTCTCCATCTGTGCAGTGAGGGCTTTTCCCTCACTGAGCCTCTGTGATGGGGATTCCAGCCAGGGAGTTCGCCGGGGCAGGCCTGACCGCCTTGGTGCCTGTGCACGATGGGCATGCTGGGGGGCTGTGGAGTTGCTGAGAGACTGTGGGAATGGGTCATTTTGAGCCCTTGTATCTGCTGGGCTGTGAGGCCAGCACAAGCAGATGTGGGTGTTGGAGGTGGAAATCGGGGTAGGAAGCATGACTGCCCACGTCATTGTCTGATTATCTTCTCTAGGGTTGCTTTGTCCAACTGTAGGGCCTTGACTTTTACTTTGTCTGCTGTTGCTGTCCTTACATTGTGCCCTCCCAAGCCATAACACGGTGGCCCCCTTACATCCCTTCTCCCATCCTGGGGGTGGGTAGAATTTGTATTCCTGTTATACAGAGGGGGAAACTGAGGCTCAGAGAGACTAAAGGCAGGGGCCGTGGTCACCCAGCAGAGTGAGGTGTAAACCCAGGCTCTCTGCTTCCGAGTGATTTGTGGGTGTCTGATTCCTACTGAGTGTATACTTGTCTCAGCTAAATCTTGCCTCAGGTGTAGGATGGGTATATTACTGGGAGCAGGTGACCCTGACTCTCTGGGCTTCTGGTTCTGGCTAGTGAATCTCCACTTGGACCCGAGGCACTGGGATCTGGCAGGGAAGCCAGGCTTCCAGGATTGGTATTTCCTGAGAGCTCAATAGATGTTCATGGCATAAAGGGATGCTGGTAATAGAAGGAGCAAAGCCTTTGGAGCCAGTCGGTTCTGGGTTTGAATCCTGGCTCTGCCACTTATTGCAGTGGTAAAGTGATTACCCTGCTCAGAGCCTCAGTTTCGCCATCTGTGAAATGGGGAGGACGATGTCAGTACTAGGTTTTTTTTTTTTGGTTTTGGTTTTCTACTCCAATATGACCTCATCTTTTTTTCTTTTTAATTTAACTTTAGATGAAGGTTTACAGAACAAACTAGTTTCTCATCAAACAGTACACACATTGTTCTATGACATTGGTTAACGACCCCATGACATGTCAACACTCTCCTTAATCCTGGGTTCCCCATTACCAGCTTTCCTGTTCCCTCCTACCTTACAGTCCCCACCCCAGGGCTGGTGCACCCCTTTAGTCTTGTTTTGTTCCATGGGCCTGTTCAATCTTTGGCTGAAGGGTGAACCTCAGAAGTGGCCTCATTACTGAGCTGAAAGGGTGTCCGGGGTCAGTACTCTCAAGGTTTCTCCAGTCTCTGTCAGGCCAGCAAGTCTGGTCTTTCTTTTTGAGTTAGAATTTTGTTCTACGTTTTTCTCCACCTCTGTCTGGGACCCTCTATTGTGATCCCTGTCAGAGCAGTCAGTGGTGGTAGCCGGGGACCATCTAGTTGTACTGGACTCAGACTGGTGGAGGCTGTGGTAGATGTGGTCCATTAGTCCTTTGGACTAGCCTTTCCCTTGTGTCTTTAGTTTTCTTCATTCTTCCTTGCTCCTGAAGGGGCAAGACCAGTGGAGCATCCTACATGGCCGCTCACAGGCTTTTAAGACCCCAGATGCTACTCACCAAAGTAGAACGTAGAACATTTTCTTTATAAACTCTGTTATGCCAATTGACCTAGATGTTCCCTGAAACCGTGGTCCCCCCAGCCCTTAGCCCAGCAATTGTCAGTACTAGCTTTGACAAGGTGGCACGAGGATCAGATGAGCTAATGGGTGCCAAGTGCTTGGCTCAGGGGTGGCACACAGTAGATGCTTAATACTTATGAGTGCCCGTGATTATGAAGGTAATTCTTTCCTTCCCTGGAGGTAATTCCCAGAAGTGATTACAAAGGTCTTACCTGGGAGGTAATTCCAGGCTCCCCCAGCTCTATTGATCTGGGGAATCCCTAGGGCTGAGACTGGGGACCTGAATCTGTGGTTGGCTTGTCCTGTGGCGTAGGGAATGGAGGATGGTTAACCAGAGATAGACAAGCTTGGTGGCTGGATCGATGGGAAGCGGTGAGCTCCATCCAGCCTCCCTAAGCCCGGCTTCCGCCCCAGCCCTTGCTTGCCTGTGGCCCACCAAGGCTTCCAAGCTTCCTGACAGCTCTGCCTGGCATTGGAGGGCTCCTCAGTGCATGGGCCCATCGCTCCAAAGGTGGCTACCATTTGGGCACTGGGTGCTTTGCATCCTTGTCCACTTGGCCTTGTTTTTTGGGGAGGCAGCTGAGGCTTAGAGAGAGAATGGGCTGGGCTCACAGTGGGGCTCCCGGGGGTACTCTTCCCTCTGCCCCACCCTGGTCATCTCCCACACTTGCCTTCAACCCAGGGGCCCTCTAGCCTTTCTGAACCATTGGTTACCTTCCTGCCTGCCCTGGGTTGTCTGGCCTCCATGCCTTTGCCTCTGCAGGCCCCACTGCCTAGCATGCCCGCCCTCTCAATGGCTAAGATGCATCTGCTTCCAGAAGACCTTTACTGCCCACTCTCCCTGCCCCAACCTGCTCCCATTCCTCCCCTCTCTGCCCCTACCTCACCCTTCTCTGCCTCCCGCATGGCTCTGACATATTCTGCCTTATATGCAGATGGCAAGTCCTGGGGCTCTTTTTGTCCCTAAAGGAGTACAGGGATAATCATCACTCCCAAAAAGCACTTCCACGATCACCTCTGAGCGCCCCCAGCAGGACTGGGAGGCAGATGGCTGCTGTAATGATCTTTGTTTCACAGATGAGGAAACTGAGGCCTTGAGTCAGGGTCACACCAAGTGCTCTCTCTGCTTGGGGAGGTGCAGTGGGCAGATGGAACTGGATGCTCTGCCCCCCAACCCCGTCCCCTGCCCCTAGTCACCCAAGCAGAGGCCTCTCTCCCAGAGCACTATGAAACCCTGGAATATTGTCAAAACGAGGATTTAGAGGCTCAAAGAGATGAAGTGACTTGCCTGAGGTCACACAACCAGGAAGAAGCAGAGCTGGACTTCTGAATAGAGAATCAGACCTGCCTGAGATCCTGGAGGAACAATGTGCCCTAATGGGCCAGCCCTCAGGGTCCCTTCAATAGCTATGGGTTCCGTCAGCCCACACCTGAACCCTTGCCCAGGGCCAGGCATCTACAAACACTGGAGCTAATTCTCAAGCAGCCCTTTGAGGTATCGATTGTGGCCCTGTTTCACCAAAGAGGAGACTGAGGCTCAGAAAAGAGGCACCTGCCCCTGATCACCCAGAATAGGGCTTTGAACCCAAGACTTCCAGAGTACCACAGGTCTGTCCTGCCTCATCCAGGCTGAGCCCTTCTCTGCCTCCCTCCTGACCTGTTCCGCCAGCCCCTCCTACTGTTCCATGCAGCTTGTATGGCCTCAAGGGGAGCTTGAAGACGGGAGACTCTTCTGAGAATTTGCCCTGCCCCCAGTCCAAGGGGCTTTTTCTCTATCCCCGGCTGCTGCCACCCACTAGCTGTGTGACTTTGGGGGAGTCAGTTCACTGCTCTGTGCCTTGTCTGAAGAATGGGCCTAATGGCAGTACCCACATCATGGGCCTGTCCTAAGGATCAAGTGAGGTGTTATTACATGATGCTATCAGAGCGATGCCAGAACATAGTAAGGCCTTATCTGAAAAATGGGCCTAATGGCAGTACCCATGTCATGGGCCTGTCCTAAGGATCAAGTGAGGTATATTGTACACGATGCTGTCAGAGCAATGCCAGCACGTAGTAAGGACCCAGTAAATTAGGCATTATTTTCTCTATTAATTTGCACCAGCCTGGGAGGAAGGGAATGACAACCTCATCCTCCAGATGGGAAAACTAGACTCAGAGAAAGGAAATAGCTTCTACCAGGTCACATTGTGATGTCACAGCCAGAAAGTTACTGGGACACACCCTGCTTTCCAGGTGAGGAAGCTGAGGCTTACAACCCAGGAAGGGACTCAGTCGAGATCCCAGTTTCTTGCCTTCCGACTGAGTTGAAACTTCCCTGGCCACTTACTTGTTCGGGGACTTTGGGCAAGTTGCTTTCCCTTGCTGAGCCTCAGTTTCCTTATTTGGAAAATGAGGATGATCAAACTGTCTACCTCAAGGTTGTACTGAGGATTGATGTGATCATCTATGTGAAGCATTTAGCCCAAGGCCTGGCCCAGAGTTAGCACTCAGCAAACAAATGCAGGGTACAAGTTCCTGTCTCATTTCAGGACTCAGTTTCCCCATCTGTGCAGTGAGTCTGTGCATATTGTGGGGAGACATTGCCATCACACCCACCATTGTGGCTCCTCAATCTCTCAACAGTCACCCTAGGTGGAGGTGGGGGATGGAAGTGGGGGCAGATAGGTGCTCCTGTCCTGCTGGGGCAGGTGGAGCTGTGCCCTGTGGACTTTATCCCCAAGCTGCGCCACGTCCCCAAGTCTGGGCTTGGTTAGGAGGCTGAACCAGGCCTTCCAGGTGCCCTGTGGCTGCCAGCATCCAGGTCCCACCACATCACCTGGTCCACCTGCCTCCTCTGCTGCATACCCTAGACAGATGGCTTCTCTGTTTGAGCCTCAGATTGCTCATCTGGAAGATGGGGCAGGAGCATTGACCTCAAAGGGCTGTTGGGAAGACTTGACAGATCTATTCCCCACAAATGCCAGCCTGTGCCAGCTTATAGAAATTGTGGTCGGTGGTCATGGTTATAAGGATGGACACAATTCTGACTGGCAGGAGGGGGAACAGCACTCCAGTCAGATGGCCACTTGAATGACCATCATGAGCAAAGCTTGAAGGCGGATGGTTAAGGGTGCATCCTGTAGCGAGGTGGGGGTGATTGGGAGAGGACTAGACTATGGGGGAAGTGGGTGGAGTGTCAGCACCAGTTGGAGTATTCTGACCCCCTGCCCTCCAAGCTTTAGATTTTCTTTCAAAGTCTTGGGAGCAGTTGCCTGCTCTCCCCACCCCCGCCCCTGCCAGGTGTTCCCGAAGGCCCCGGAACCAGATGAGCCACAGTTCTATTTGGGGACAGTTCTGCTGTTCCCGTTTCTCTCCTGTGCCCTAGTTTTAGAAACGACGTGGGTTTGGTTACCAGTTGGCCATTTGCAGAAATTACCTCCCCCCATCCCGCCTGTACCTTAGATCTGTGGGCAGTGCAGGCGAAATAGGACTCAGTGCTGCCATTGGGCTCTGCCCCTGGATTCTCCAGGCAGGGAGTTGGCAGCTGGACTCTGGACTACCCATGGGTGATGTCTTGGGCTTGTGCTGGGTGCTGGGTAGCCCAATGATGTGCTTTGTGAGCAGCCCGAACTCTGGGGGAGCCAGACACAGACCTTGATCACTGCCCTACCTCGGGGTAGGTGCCATATGAACTTGGCAGCACAGCACAATGCTAGGAAGGCTTCCTAGAGGAGGCAGTATGTAGTCTGGGTCTTAAAGGGTAAATAAGAGTTTATGAGGAAGTGGAGGGTGAGGGCATGCCAGGAAGAAGGACAGCATGTGCCAAAGACCGGAGGTGGGAAACAGCCTGGTGTGTGTGTGTGTCTAGCCTGGGGAGGTGGGATAGAGGCAGGTCATATGCAAGGTGGTGGGAAAGTTGACTAGGTTGATCAACCAGGGCACCAAACCTTCGCCAGAGTGACTGGGTTTTGGTCCAGAGCTGATGGGAGCAGGGCAGTTGTGGGTGGCCTTCGTTTGAGGGTGTGAAGGGAGGACAAAGAGAAGAACCAGACCGGGCACCGGGCTTAGGTACATATTACTGTTGGCCAAGTGAAGGCAGCCCACAGAGATTGGGGTTTGAGATAGAGATCAAGAACCCTAGCTGGTTCATAAGGTCAGGGTAGTTCGGGGCTGGTCAAGGGCCTCTGAGGGAGGTGATTCAGGGAAGGCTTCCTGGAGGAAGAGGTACCTATGACTCACCTGGAAAGATGAGATGGTTCTTGGGGGGAAGCACAGCTTGAGCAAAGGCCTGAAAGTACGGCATGAGCAGTTCCTCTTGTGGAGTTCGGAGAAGCCATGGAGTTCTGACTTGAGAGGTTGGCTGCTGCCAGTCAGTGAATGCCCCGCTCCTCGAGTTTATAAGCTGTCCTCAGGCAGTGAGGAGGGGCCCCCGGGTGGGACCGATTTATCTGGCATCCAGCCCATTGACAGTGTGGCTTCAGTGAGGAGGTCCTGGTGGCCTGGAGACAGGTGGGAGCCGGAGCAAATGGCCAGGCCTGGGATTGACAGAGAAACAACTGGGGATGAAGGGTGGGGGGCCTTAGCCCCCTGCTCCACCTGCCTATACATCCTTTCCTCCTAGACGCCTGGCAGGAAGTGGTAGGGACATGTTGGGGCCTGGCTGGTAGATTCCAAAGGCACCCGGGGCATGTGCTAGGCGTGGGGCAAGGGCTCTGGGTTCAGGGCCCAGCCTCCTTCCCACACTGGGTAATCCTTGCCAGGGTGAGGGTCCCTCTGCTTGTGTGGCGGGCCAGGCATTGTTGCCCACGCATACCTCCATGAAGGTTGGTCCACCCTCTTGAACCCAGAGGGTCCATACGCTAGACGGGGTGAGTTGAGAGCTGTGGCTGCTGACTCTGCTGCCAGATGGGCCTGGGTGTGAATTCCAGGTTTGTTACTTGCTGTCTGGGAGACCTTGGCCAAGTGACTTTGCCCTTCATAGCCTCCATTTCTCCATCTACAAAAGTGGAGGTCACCTGAGGGCTCCAGGGACGATTAAATGAGGTTTTGGAGGGCTGTGCCCAGCACCATGTCAGCCCCTAGGATCCAGCTTCAGACCTGTTGCTCCAGCTGGCTGGGGGTGTCAGGACCTGCTGAGGGTGCCCAGGGGCACCTTCCGTTCTGCCCTGGGCTCTCAGCACTGAGGACAAAGCCCCTTTGTGGTGAGACAGATGGAGCCTGGGAGCCCCCACTCCTTGGGGACCAGGGGGCCGCTTGCCCCTCCTCACGCAGTTCCCTGCTGTCAGTGGGAACTTCCTCAGACTGAGAGGACGGGAAATGAAAGTCATGTTCAGGAGAGACAGGCCGACTGGAGCTGCTTGGGCTGAGGCCTCCTGGTGAGCTTGGCAGATCCTTCTTGTCTCTGGGCCACCTTCTCAGGGCCCAGGGCATCATTCATGCACCCATTCATTAATTCATTCATCCACTACCAAGAACCCATTCCATGCCAGACCCTGTGCTTTTGGCCAGTGCATGTTCTGACTGGATGGTGCCCAGACATCCCAGCTGTTAACTGTTTTGAGTGTTACACCCACCGCAGAGTAGCAGAGTATTTAGCTGTGAGTGAGATGAATGTGACCCCTGCCTCATGAGACATGTACTCATACAGTGAATTATGTCATCAGAGCTGTGGTTCGTTTGGAAGGAGAAGTTGAAGGTCTTCCCTTGGGCTGGGGGAATCAGGGAGACCGTCTGCAAGGAGGTGGCTTTTGAGCTGAGACACCAAGAGAAAGCCGAATTCACTGGGTGCGTTGCCATTTAAATAGGATTTTCAGGAAAGGCCTTGCTGAGCAAGTGACATTTGAGAAAAGATCTAAAGGAAGTGAGGGAGCAAGGTGTGTAGATGTCTAGGGGAGCATGCTCTGGGCAGAGGGAACAACAGGTGCAAAGGCCTTGAGGCAGGTGTGTGCAAGGTTCTCCAGGAAAGGGGAAGAGGCCAGTGTAGATGGAGCAGAATGAGTGAAGGAGGTGGGGCTGGTAGGGTCCGACTGTAGGGCCTTAAAGGCCCTGGCTCGGACTTCGTCTTTTGCTTTAAGAGCGTGGGGCCCATGAGGGGTATTAAGCAGAGGTAGAGGGTTTGGATTTACATTCCTGAAAGGCCTTTTGCCTTTAGTTGGCCAGCCTGGAGGAGCCTGGGCCTAGACTAGGGGTGGCCATGGGAGAGAAGGAAGTGGATTTGGTATTTGGGAAGTGGCTTGGAGGTGGAACCAACAGGGCTTACAGTCAGGCTACATGGGGGACAGGGAGAGAAACAGTATTATCTTTCCCCTCTTGGGCTGCTGGAATAGGGTGAGGATGGGGATATGGATAAAGGATTGAGTCCACCACAGGCCACTGTGGGCTTCTGGTTCATGTTTGGCCCCCCTCCCCAGTCCGACTGGAGACCCATGGACTCAGTGGCTTCCCCACCTTGCCCTGAGGGCTGAGTCCTCTGGTTCCTACAGCTCTGAACACAGGGAAATGCCATACGTGAAGCTGGCCACATCCTGCCCATTTTATAGATGAGAAAACTGAGGCCCAGAGTGGTACACTCATGGGCCTGGGATACATAGTGAGGTAGGACTGGAGTTTGGCTTCCGGTGAGTTTGGGAAATACAGACCTTGCCCCCCAGATTCCAGCCAATGCCTGTCCTGGATTGTCTTGGGGAGATGGAGGCTGCCAAATGTGGACCAGGGCCTTGGGGGCAGAGTCAGAGGGCCTAGATTCCAACTTGCCGTATGACCTGAGTCTCGGTTACCTCTGTTGTGAAATAGGCTGACTGTCCCTACCTCACTGGCGCACAGAGGAGACAGTGCATGTGAGGCGCTGAACCCAATGCAAGGCGTACAGTGAGCATTC
The DNA here is from genome assembly GCF_030014295.1 of Loxodonta africana. Classification (NCBI taxonomy): domain Eukaryota; kingdom Metazoa; phylum Chordata; class Mammalia; order Proboscidea; family Elephantidae; genus Loxodonta; species Loxodonta africana. The sequence continues at coordinate 36,531,337 of NC_087365.1, forward strand.
AGTAATTAGCAAGTATTTTTATTATTGTTGCCTCTGTGGGGACTAAGGGCATGTGTGTGAGCCCAGGGCCTGGAGTTGCTGATTGGCCTCTTCCAGGTAACTCAGCACCGTGAGGTTGAAGGTCTCGGATCCATGTCCATCATTTTTCACATGGGGAAACTGAGTCCAGAAGGGCACACAGACTTTTCGAGGCTCTGTGGCAATTCGGATAGAGCAGGGTTTTATACCAGGCCACCTGCTGCCAAGCAAGCCCCAGGGCTCAACTCACTTAGCTCTGCTCAGCTGGCACCCCCTTCCGGGCTTCACCCTTTCCTCTAGGGCTTCCAGGCTCTGGATGGGCCCTAGTGGGAAGGGATCCTGCCCCCTACAGGGTAGATCAGGTGCTGGGACCCCAAGAGGGGCCACCTACCTGCCCAGGAGGAAACTCAAGAACAGCAAGGGCTGGCCAGGGTTGTGTCTCGACAGGGCTGGGAGTTAGTGGGAGTTCCACAGTCCACTTGCTTAGCCCTTGCCCCTCCCTGGGCCACAGGGCCTATCACCAGTGGCACCTCTCTGTCTCTCATTCAGTGCCAGCCTGAGCCTGCAGCTGCCCTGCCCCGGCCACACTGGCAGAGCCGGTTTGAGGCCTGCCAGCCCTGAGCATGTTTGCACCGTGAATACGGGACCAGACATGTTCTGGCTACCCTGGCCTGCAGACGGCCTCTCGCTCACTCTTCACTCACTCCCTGCTCACTCAGCAAACATCCCCTGTGCCTGGTTTATGCCTGGGCCCATGCTGGGTGGGGCTGGGGGCCTGGAGGAGTTCCTGGCTTGCACATGGCCCTGTGTGAGTCCAGGTAGTCAGAGGCCCTGCCATGGGGCGGGCCAGGCAGGTAGCAGAAGATTGCAGTGGTCAAGGGCATAGGTTGTAGGGTTGGGGCTGGACAGGCCCGGACCAAGGCCTGCCACCTCTTCATCCTGGGGGCCCTGGGCAGGGTCCACCTGTCCATCTGTCCAACAATATTTACTGAGCACCTACTACATATCAGACAGTGTTCTAGGGGCTGGAGAAGCACAGAACTGATCAGGCAAAAATCTCTGCTCTCGTGGAGCTGATGTTCTGGTAAGGGAAACAGAAAAACACAACAAACAAGGAAAATACGTGTATAGTCTGTAAGAAGATGATAAGTGCTACAGATCAAGCATAAAGCAGGGAAGGGGGATTGCCATGCTGGCCAGGGTGTGGAGGATGGATTGCAATTTCAGATAAAGCTGCGGGGAAGATCTCACTGAGACCCTCACATCAAAGGAGGGGAGGGAGGAGCCACGTGGCTCTCTGGGAGAAAAGCATCCTGATAGAGGAAACAGGTAGAGGAAACAGCCGGTGCAAAGGCCCTGAGGCTGGAGCATCCCTAGAGTGTTGGAGGAACAGTGTGGGAGCAGGAAGGAAGGAGAGGCGGGTGGTGGAGTTTCTGGGGTGCAAACAGCCCATGCAAAGGCCTGGAGGCTAGAGGAAAGTTATGAGTTGAGGGGAGGGTTGAGGGGAATGGAGGAGGGAGCACGCATTCCTCTATCCCTGAGCTGGGCCTTGGTCCTGTGGGTGGAGGGCAGGAGCTTTAAGGCTATGGCCATCTTGCAGACCACTGTCCCCCCACCTCAGTCTCAAATGCTCTTTCCCAAGGAAGTCTGCCAGCGACCCCATTTTACATATGAGTAAAGAGAGGGCTGGGCCTTCCTGAGGTCACACAGCCAGGGGTAGCCTACCTCTGGGCTTTGGGTGGGGGGCCTGACCACCAGGCACTCCTGCCCACTAGTGTCCTGAAGGGAGATACTGCCTGGGTGTGGGCGGGGAGGAGGGGGCACTGCCTGTTCCCAGAGCAGAGAAGCAGCCATAGCTGCTAGCAGGGAACAGTGGGCACCGTGGGCAGGGGCCGGCTGGCAGCTGTCCCCTAAGGCCCATGAGCCATCAGGGGTGGGGGTAGCTGGGGCCCAGAAAAGGTGACCTTGGAAAGGCTCAGAGAGAGTCAGGCTTTTGCCTCAGTGTTCCTTCCCTGTGGTCATACCCTGTGATACTGGGGGAATCCTTGATAGCCAGGGCCTCTGTGTGCCCACGTGCAGAGGCTGAGGCCCAGAGAGGGGGAGTGATTTGTCCAGGGTCACAGAGTGATTCTAAGGGTCTCCTCTGCGCTGTGGTTTTTTTACCATGAGCTGCCCAGTATGCCCCCTGTTTAGCCACACGGGAGGGCAGGCAGGGTGGATGGTACCTGGCTAGGTCACTTAGACCTGTCTGGTCTGTGGGTCCTTTGGGGCCTGTGTCTCTTCTTCCGGCTCCTCCTCAGTCCAGCACTCTTGGGCCTGGTGCCCAGACAATCTTATCTTCAGGGCCAGTGCCTTCTGGCCACGCCCTCATTCTAGGGGCAGGCCTCACCTCACTGTGTGACCAGTGGCTTCCACCTGCGATATCTCACAAAGCCTCCATGGAGGGCCTGTGACCTCCTGGCCTTGTGAGCTGCCCTGTCCCATCCACCTATGGGGCTGCTTGGTAGGGAACCCTGGAGGTAGAAACTGGGAGGCGGGGGAGTGTTGGGCCATTGAATTCTCCCAAGCCCCCTGACCTCACCAGTCCCAAGACACTCCCATGGGCAGGAGGACCCAGCAGTCCCCTCTTCAGAGACCTCACTCTTGGGCATGGGCCTTACAGGTGGGAAACATGGGGGAAGCAAGTATGGCCGAGCTGGAGCAACTCCTGTGCTCCTGTCTTTCCCCCCATTTTGCTGCTGAGGAAACTGAGACTTCATGACATCAATTGACCTGGCTCCTGGCCTAGATAGTCTCACCTCTGGGCCTTTGCCCAGGCAGTTCCTTCTGCGTGGTTCATACTCCCTCACCTTCTTTTCACAAACTGCCCAGCCTTTGTCTTCTCCTCTGGAAAGCCCACAGTGGTTTAGGTGCCTCCTCCTGCTGCTCTAGCCCCAGAAGCTGGGGATCGCTGTGTACTGACAGGGTAGGCATGGACTGGTACCTCAGCCCCCTGACCCTGCCCTCCTTGTCCCCTCAGAGGCCTGAGAAAACCTTCATGCCCCCACCCCCCTCAGTTTTTCAGGCCTTCCTGATCTGACTTGCTGGATACACTCCCTTGTGGCTCCCCTGGACCCCTCACACCTGGACCAGGAGCCAGTGCAACTCAGGTAAGTGGGGACCCATGTAGTCCAGTCCCCCCACTCGTTAGCAAAGCCCCCCGCCCCGCCTTAGTCCCTTCGCATGCCTTGGAGGTACAGTGAAGAGAGGCCTGGCTTTGGTGTCCCTCTGATCTGGGTTGGAACCTGGCTCTCTGCTTCCTGGCTGGAGCAGTTTCCCTGAGCCCCCCGTTTCCTTCTGTGTAAAATGAGTGTGGCCACAGCTCCCTCCAGGGCTGTTGTGAGCATTGAAGGCATAGAGTGAATCAAGGAGAGAGGCTGTGAGGGGGAAAAAGCGTGGGTCTCTGCACCCCCATCAGCACTTCCCACTCCATCCCCTGGCTGGCACAGGAGCAGCCTGCAGTGGGTTCTGGGGACAGGACAGAGTTAGCTCTCGGCCTCGCCAAGAAGAGCCAGCTCTAGGACCCTTCCTTGGGCCCTTCCCAGTGGCCCTGGGTGGCAGCACCCATTGGGAGGAGGCTCAGAGAGCAGGGAGGAACTGATTAGCTGCTAAGAAGTAAGGCCTTAGGTACGTTGTTTAACCTGTCTGTGCTTCAGTTTCCTCATCTGTAGAATGGGACACTCAAAACTGGGCACCTAGTAGGTGCTAAGTAAATATTAGCTGTTATGACCATTATTATTCCCACCTCTCAGTCTGAAGTCAGTGCTCTCTCTACATTCTAAAACTACTTGTAGAAAAACACCTCAGTTGAGCAGGTAATTCTTCTGATAGTCTGCTGGAAACAATGGAATCAGATGAAGATCCAGCTGGAGTGCACGAAGTCCTAGGGAGGCAGCAAGAGAAGCCATTGGGCCAAAAGGGACACAACCCCATCTGTGCAATGGATGCATTGGGCTGGTGCCCACTTGTGCTTCTCCAGCCTCAGCTTCCATCTCCGTGGGATGGGGAAGTGCTGGGGTACTTGCTCCAGAGGGCTGTTTTGAGATGGAGTGACAGGGCATCAGAGGATCTGAGGGACCAGCCCAGGAGACTCACTGACGAGTGGACCTTCTTAGGCCCCTTGGTCCAGCACTGACATCCTTACCCTCAGCACTCTTAAGGGGTGAGAGTGAGGTGTTTAGCACCTTGGAGGCCTGGGCCCTGGTCCCACTTTTCTCAAGCCTGCTGGGTAGCCTTGAGCCAGTCACTCTCCTTGTCTGGGCCTCTGTTCCCATCTGGAACATGTTCTGGGCCTGGGACCCTGCTTAGGTCCTAGGCTCCTTACCTGTGAGACCAGTGGCCTTGGGAGGAGGGGCCGACAGTGGACTAGGGCCAGGAGAGCTGGGGCCTCAGCTGGCCCTCTGCCCACCTTGGCTGGTGGCCCGGGCACCTGACCCAACTCCTCAGAGTCTCCCTGTGTCCCCTCCTCTGAAAAGGATGGCCAATCATCCCTGTATAGCAGGGTTCTGGTGGGACTGGAGAGCTAAACAGTTAACAATGGAAACAATAGAGTTAGCAGTAACAACAAAGGTTCTCATTTATCAAGCAGGGCCCTTGTGCCCAAGCATGGCCTCTGGGTGATTAACTCACTTGACCATGGCAATCACCTGGGGATGAATGACTGTGGGTATTTCCATGGTACCAAAGTGGCCACTGAGGCTCAGGGAGGCTGGGCAACTTGCCCAGGTCCTCCAGTGGGCTGTGGCAGGCCCCCCTTAACCACTGTCTGGCTCTGGCAGGTGCCTGATGGGCCTTTCCCCTCCCCTCTCTCCACTGGCAGGAAGATTGGCCACCAGTGAGCCATGTCCCTGACCACCTCCCCCTGTCCCTGCCCCCTTGCACATTCCTCACACAGTATCCACCACCTACTCTGCCACCCCTGCCCAGGCCACTGTTATCAGGAGACATTCCTGGACAGGCGAGAGCACTCTCACTTTGGGCCCTTCTGAGCGGGGGTGTGATTACTGATATAGGCCCTGCTGGAGCCTTCCTCAGGAGATGGGTCCTGGGGCATGAGGCTGCAGAGCCCAGACAACCTGGTGTGCCTCCTGGTACTATCTCTTATGAGCTGTGTGACCTTAGGTGAGCAACTGGACCTCTCTGTGCCTCAGTTTCCTCTTCTACAAAATGAAGCTGACCATAGAATTGTGGTAGGGTTCAGCTGGCTCATGCGTGTAGATAGAATGCTTCTTGGCATGGTACCTGGTACACAGGAGTCTCTGCTCATCAACTAGCTGTTGTTATCTGACGGCCAATTGTCCCTCCTTTTTGTAGGCCCCCCAGTTTAGAGTGCACACGAGAAGGGCCCCTGTGGGCTTTCTCTTCTGGCCTGTGGAATGTGAGGGGGCTAGAGCCGAGGGAGACCTTTTGGAAGCTGGGAACCTACTGTGTCACCTCTGATAGTCCTTCTCACTCCCTGAGCCTCCATTTCCTGCTCTGTGAGCACTTGGACCTGGGCGAGACTCTGTCCCAGCCCCTCGTTTGTCCCCATCACTGCACCCCGTGATTCCTCCCTTGGCTGGTCCAGCCACTTGGCTTTTGCCTATCTTTTCCACTACAGTGCTTGGTGTGTAGTAGGTGTTCAGCTAAGCTTTATTTGTTGAAGAAACAAATGAATGGACCAATAATTGAGTGAACGCCCAGGGCTGTCTCACTTCTAGACCTTTGCTCGCACAGTTCCCTCTGCCAGGAACACCCTCTGCTGTCATCTCCACTTGTAGAAATTCTTCTTGTCTGTGAAGTGCTTTTCAAAGGCTGCCTCCTCCAGGAAGCCTTTCCCAGTTTCCCCCAGCCCAAGGGGACAGCTCGGCCTCTGCCCTCTGATGGTACCTGTTACAGTCCACCTTGGTGTATGGAGTATCAATAACTAACGTCAGTAACCAACAAGGACTGTATACTCACTGTGAGCCAGTCATGGTGGGAAGCCCTGTACTCATGTTATATTACTTAATTTTCCACAACAACCTTGCAAGGTAGTTATTATTATCTCTCCTGTTACAGAGAGGAACAGAAAGGCTCAGAGAGGTGAAGTGACTTTCCCAGCTATGAGACACAGAGCCAGGATTTGAACCCGGTAAGCCTCTGTTTTTTTCTCAGAAAGCAAAGAAAAAGCGTTAAAACACACACACACATGCACACACACACATACACAAATAATTCAAACAGTACAAAAGAAGACAGGAAGAAGTATGTCTCCCTCTCACTGAGGCCTCCTTGCCAGAGGCAACCACTGGGAAGAGTTTCCTGTATGTCCTTCTGGAGAGATCCAGGCATATATAAACATATATGTAAAACTATTTTTTTATTCTTAAACAAATGGTACCACACGATATGCCCTGTTCTGTGTCTGACTCTTTTCTCTTAACAATGTGCATCAGAGATCATTTTGTGCTGCTCCACTCTTTTTCATGGTTGTATAGTATTCTGTTGTGTGGATGGAGACCATGCTGTATTTAGTTAGTGAAGGGTACTTTTGTTGTTTACAGTCTTTTGCCTATTATAGACAATTCTGCAAAGAATGTCCTCAATCATACGCCTTGTGCTCATGTCTGAGGATACCTGTAGGACTAATTCCAAATTGCAGAGTCAGCAGGTGGGTGCAGCCGTAATTCTGGTGGCATTGCCAGGTTGTCTTTCAGAGAGATTGTGCCGACATAAGTACTCCACACCCTCTGGCTACCCTCACTCTCACCAGCACAGGCAGCTATCAAATTGTGGGCTCTTTGCCAACCTGGTAGGTGAATTATGGTCCCTCTCTCTCTTTTTTTTTTTTTTAAATATATCATAGTTAAAACGAACAAATTAAAAAACAGTTGCTATGAGTTGACTCTGACTCATGGCAACCCTGTGTGTGTTGCGGTAGAACTGTGCTGATATTTTAGAAGTAGATTGCCAGGCTTTTCTTCTGAGGCCCCCTGGGTGGGCTTGAACCTTCCGTTTAATAGTCTAGCATGCTAACCATTTGTACCACTTAGGGACTCATTCAAATACCATACAATTCACCCATTAAGGATATACAATTCAATGGTTTTTAGTATATTCACAGAGTTGTGCAACCATGGGAGCCCTGGTGGTGCAGCGGTTAAGAGCTCAGCTGCTAACCAAAAGGTTGGCAGTTCTAATCCACCAGCCACTCTTTGGAAACCCTATGCTACTCTAGTATTTCTACTCTGTCCTATAGGGTCACTATGAGTCGGAATTGACTTGATGGCAATGATTTTGTTTTGTGTGTGTGTGTGTGCAACCATGACCACTGTCAATTTTAGAACATTTTCTTCACTCCAAAAAGAAACCCTTACCTATTAGCAGTTACTCCCCATGTCCCCCAGCCCTTCCCCCTGAGCTCCAGTCAACCACTAATTTACTTTCTGTTTCAATAGATTTGCCTTTTTTGGACGTTTCATCTAAGTGGAATCATACAATATGTGACCTTTTGTGTCTGGATTTGTTCGCTTGACATGATGTTTTCAGAGTTCATCTGTGTTTTAGCATATGTCAGTACTTTATTTTTTTGCATTGCCAAATAATATCCGATTACATGGCTATGGGAAACCCTGGATGGCACGGGGTTTGGGTTGTATGGCTATACCATGTTTTATTTATCCATTCATCGGTTGGTGGACATTGGAGTTTTTACTTTTTGGCTATTGTGGATAATATTGCAATGAATGTTCATTGGCCAGTTTTTATATGCCTGGAGTGTATACCCAGGAGTAGACTTGTTGGGCTGTATTGTAACTCTATGTTTAACCTTTTGAGAAACTGCCAGACTGTTTTGCAAAGCCATTTTCCATTTAAATGTACCATTTTGCATTCCCCCCAGCAGTGAATGAGGGTTTAAATTTCTCCACATCCTCACTAAAACTTCTTTTTGTCTGTTTTGTGTGTGTGTGTGGTCAATGTGTATGTGATACAACATTTGCCTTTTCAACATTTTTTACACATACAGTGCAGTGACATTAATTACATTCACCCTGTTGTTCAGCCCTCACTACGGTTTCCAGATTTTTCCATCTCACTTAACAGAAGCTCAGTGTACCCCAAGCAATGAGTCTCCCTTTTCCTCTCCCTCTCTCCTGCCTCTGGTAACCATTAATAAACTTTTTATACACTTGCCTATTCTAGGTATTTACCTGTCTTTTTTAGTATAGTCATCCCAGTGGGTCTGACATAGTATCTCATTGTGGTTTTGATTTGCGTTTTCTTGATGACTAATGAAGCAACCCTGGTGGTGCAGTGGTTAAGGGCTCGGCTGCTAACTGAAAGGTCAGCGATTTGAACCCCCCAGCAGCTCCGTGGGAGAAAGATGTGGCAACCTGCTTCCGTAGAGATTACAGCCTTGGAAACCCTGTAGGGTAGTTCTACTCTGTCCTGTAGGGTCACTATGAGTCTGAATTGACTCAACAGCAATGGGGTTGTGTTTGTTTTTTTATATATTCTGGATTTTAATCCCTATGAAATACATAATTTGCAGATATTTTCTCCTATTCTGTGGGTTGTCCTTTTACTCTCTTGATAGTGTCCTTTGATGCATAAAGTTTTAATTTTGATGAAGTCCAATATATGCATTTCTTTTTTTTCTGTTGTTGCCTGTGTTTTTGTTGTTATGTCTAAGAAACCATTGCCAAATCCAAGGGCAAAAATTTTCCCCTCTGTTTTCTTCTAAGAGGTTTATAATTTTAGTGTTTACATTTAGGTTTGTAATCCATTTTGAGTTAATTATTTCATATGGTATAAGGAATGTGTGCAACTTTCTTCTATATATGGATAACCACTTGTTCCTGTACCATATGTTGGGGAGACTATTCTTTCCTCATTGAATTGTCTTGGAGCCCTTTGTGAAGATCAGTTGGCAATAAAAGTGAGAGTTTATGTCTGGACTCTCAATTCAGTTCTCATGATTTATATTTCTATCCTTATACCAGTACCATACTATCTTAGTTATTATAGCTTTGTAGTAAGTTTTATGATTGAGAAGTGTGGGTCCTCAAATTTGTTCTTATTTCCCAAGATTGTTTTAGCTATTTCAGGTCCCTTGATTTTCCATATGAATTTTAGGATCAGCTTGTCCATTTTTTTTTAAAGGAGCCAGCTAGAATTTTGATAGGGATTGTATGGAATCTGTAGGTCAGTTTGGGGAATATGGCCATCTTAGCAGTGTTCAGTCTTCCAGTGGATGAACGTGGGATGCCTTCCCATTTATTTAGGTCTACAGTAATTTCTTTCAGCAATTTTTGTAGTTTTCAGACTATAAGTTTCACACTTCTTTTGTTACTCTTATTCGTAAGTATTTTATTCTTTTTGGTGGTACCATCAATGAAATTGTCTTCTTAATTTCATTTTTGAATTGTTCATTGCTACTGTATAGAATTAAAATTGGTTTTTATATACAGGTAGTCCCCGACTTATGACATATTCCAGTTACAACAAACTGCATTTATGACTGTCTTTTTTTTTTTTTTGTACATCTTTTTGTTAGTAATATGTACTACATACAACGTTAAAATATATCTAAGTTCTTATGTAATGGTTCCACCATCCTTTATAAAGTTTGGATTTATAAAGATACAATAAAATATAACAAATGCTGATAATAATGAAAACTAAAAAAAAAAGATAGCAAGGCATTCGACTTATGTCAGAACCGACTTACGACAGAGTTGTCTGAATAGAGCTCCATCGTAAGTCGGGGACCACCTGTACTGATCTTGTGCCTTGAAACCTTGCTGAACTTGTTTATTTGTTCTAATAGTTTTTTAGTGGAATCCTTAGGATTTTCTATATGCAAGATCATGTCATCTGCAAATACACAGTTTTACATCTTCCTTTGCAATCAAGATGCCTTGTATTTCGCTTTCTTCCCGAATTACACTGGCTAGAACCTCCATTACAGTCTTGAATAAAAGTGGTGAGAGCAGACATCCTTCTCTTGTTCCTGATTTTGGGGGGAAAGCATTGAATCTTTCACCATGAAGTATGATATTAGATGTGGATTTTTCATACCCATTGCCATCAAGTTGATTCTGACTCATAGTGATGCTATAGGACAGAGTAGAACTGCCCCATAGGGTTCCCAAGGGTGTAATCTTTATGGAAGCAGACAGCCACATCTTTCTCCTGTGGAGCTGCTGATGGGTTCGAAACTTCGACCTTTCAGTTAGCAGCTGAGTGCTTAACCAGGGCTCTTTATCAGGTTGAGGAAATTCCCTTCTATTCCTAGTTTGTTGAATGTTTTTTATCATGAAATTGTGTTGGGTTCTTAAATGCTTTTTCTGCATCTATTGAGATTTGGTGGCGTAGTGGTTAAGTGCTATGGCTGCTAACCAAAGGATCAGCAGTTCAAATCTGCCAGGTGCTCCTTGAAAACTCTATGGGGCAGTTCTGCTCTGTCCTGTAGGGTCGCTATGAGTCCGAATCGACTCGACGGCACCGGGTTTGGCTTTGGTTTATTGAGATTCTCATGTGGCTTTTGTCCTTTATTCTTTTGAAATGATGTATTACATTCATTGATTTTCAGATATTAAACCAACCTTGTATTCCTGGAATAAATTTCACTTGGTCATACTGTGGATGCTTCTGGATTCTACTTGCTAGTAATTTATGTCCATATTCATGAAATATATTGGTCTTGTCATTTTCTTTTTTTATCCTATCTTTGTCTGGTTTTGGTATCATGGTCATATGTGCCTCAGGATGAGTTGGGACTTAATCTGTAGTGAAAAGTTGGTATTAATTCTCCTTTCAGTGATTGGTAAAATTCACCAGGCAGTGGAGCCATCTGGTCCTGGGCTTTTCTTTGTTCAGTCTCTCAAATCTCTTTACTTGTTATGAGTCTGTTCAGATTTTCCATTTCTTCTTGAGTCAGTTTTGATAATTTGTGTTTTCTAGGAATTTGTCCATTCCATTCAGGTTATCTAATTCGTTGGCATGTGATTGTTCATAGTATTTCTTTATAATTCTTTTTATTTCTGTAAGGTAGGTAGTAATGTCTTCTCTTTCATTGCTGATTTTAGTAATTTGGGAATTCTCTCTTTTTTTTCTTAGTCTGGCTAAAGTTTTGTCAATTTGTTAATCTTTTCAAAGAAGCAACTTTCGGTTTCATTGATTTTCTCTATTTTTCTATTGTCGATTTCATTAATTTCTACTTTAATCTGTGTTATTTCCTTCCTTTTGCATGCTTAAAGTTTACTTTGCTCATTTTCTAGTGTCTTAAGGTAAATTTTCTTTTTTTTTTTTAAGGTAGAAAGTTAGGTTATGGATTTGAGATCTTACTCTTTTTTTAATATAGACGTTAACAACTATAAATTTCCCTTTAAGTGCTCAGTGGTATGTTGTGTTTCATTTTCACTCATCCCAAAGCCTTTTCTAATTTCTTTTGTGACTTTTCTTTGACCCGTTGGTTATTTAGGAGTGTGTTGTTTAATTTTATTACATATATATGAGTTTCCCAAATTTCTTTCTGTTATTGATTTCTAATTTCATCCCATTGTGGTTGGAGAGCATACTCTGTATGATTTCACTTCTTTTAAATTTATTGAGGTTTGTTTTATGGACTAGCAAATGGTCTATCCTGGAGAATGTTCCATGTGCACTTGAGAAGAATGTGTTTTCTACTGTTGTTGGGTGACTTATATAGTTTTAATTGTTGCATTGCATTAATGAGTGAGGTTGAGCAACTTGTCATATGCTTAAGAACCTTTAGTTTGCTGTTTTCTGTAAACTGTGGTCATTTTTATTATTTTGTGGGAGCTCATTATGTAATAATGGGAATTGTTACATAATAATATAATATTGTGTATTATTATATTATGTACATAATATAATAATGTATATTTCCCATTATGCAGTAACGGGAAAAAACCCTTGTCCATCGTAAGAGTTGCAGATATATATCCCAGTTTGTTATTTGTCTTTTGAATTTGGGCCATGCAGACATTTCAGATTTTTATATAGATCGAGTTATCATTTTCTAATGGTTTTTAGGTTTTGTGTCATGTTTAGAAACGCTTTTCCCACTCCGAGATTAGAAAATTTATCCATCTCACCCCTCTCCCACCTTTTTAGAGCTTTATGGTTTTATTTATTTATTCTCGGTTTAAACCTGATTGATCTGGAATTTATTGGCATAAGGAGTTGTTTCCTGATGGCAGATCACTTGTCCCAACTCCTTTTCAAAAATAGCCTGTCTTTTACTGACTGGTATGAAATGGCACCTTTATTGTGTATATTAAATTCTCATATATTTGGAGATAATTTTTGGACCCTATGTTGTGTTCAGTTGATTTGTCTGTATGCTGGTACCATACAATTTTAGTTACTGTGGCTTTATAGTAAGTTTTACTATCTGGTTGGTCCTTTTCCCCTTCCTTATTTTTCTTTTTAGAATTTTCCTGCCTATTTTTATGCATTTACTTTTACTTATAAACTTTAAAATTGACTTGCCTAGGTAAAAAAAAAAAAAAATTTTGTTGGAGTTTTTATTGGGATCACATTCAACTTTTAGACTAATTTAGGAAAAATTGGTATCTTTATAATGCTAAGCTTTCTTCCATTTTATTTTCTGATTGTTATTGGTATATAGGTAGATTTTTATATGTTAACTTAATTCCTTGCCATTTTAATTAATTTTCTTTCTGTTTAATAATTTTTCAGCAGATTTTCTTGGTTTTCCCAGATCTGTGTACGTAGCATCTGCAAATAATGATAGGCTATCATCTGCTTTCTAATTCTATTTTATTCCTTCCATTTCTTTTCTTGTCTAATTGCATTGGCAACTATTTAAGAACAAAGTTAACTATCGGATGTGCTTGTCTTTTCTAGACTGCTTCCCTCTGAAGTGACCTTCATAGGCCTGGGTTTCTAATCACCTCCATCAGACAATTCTTCCAGGGCCAGGCACAGGGCTTGGCACATGGTAGAAACTTTGGAGGCTTTTGCTGAACTGTAGAAATAGTTAGAAAAGAGGGCCAAGTTCTGAAAAGGTCTTCCATAGTAATGATAATGATAACTAATATTTTCTGAGTACCTTCTATGTGTCAGGCACTTTACCAGTATTACTTTGTGTTTTTCCCACAACAAGCCTATTAGGAATAATCGCACTGGTTCCCATTTTAGAGGAGTAAACCAAGGCCTGCCTGAGACTGCATGGCTAGGAGGTGACAAGCTGATTTTCTGGCTTTCCGGCCTCAGGCCTGTACTTTTGACCCCTTGTTGATGCTTTTGCTTTCTTAAGAGGGCCCAGAGAGGTGGGTGGTGATGCCAGAGGCTGGCCTTTGACCCCTCTGTGGCCTGTATATTAGGGTGGTGAAGACGGTGGAGTGCTGGACGCCCCAGGGCAGTGGGGGCTGATTCTGACGTCATCTTCCTGGGTATCCTACCCCTGCTGCACTCACTTGCTGTGTGGCCTTGGGCAAAGTTCTGGTTTCTCTGAGTCTTGGCCTCATCTGTGAAGTGGGTACAGTTATAGTCTCTACTTCATTGTGCTGTTGGATGATTGAGTATCAACTGCATGTAAAGTGCCCAGCTCTGTGCTTGGCATTCAAGACCCTTCACCCACTTTTGACTCCTTTTACATTACCCCACTCATCCCCCGTAATGGTAATGACAACAGTAAATGATATTGAGTACTGTTTATTGAGCACTTACCCAGTGCATGGCACATGGGCTCTCTCACTTAATGCTCAGGGGTTAGGCTCAGTATTATCTGCATTTTAAAGATGAGGAAATTGAGAGGTGACGTGACTTGCCCCCAAAAAGATTTAGCTAGAAAGTGGTGGAGCTAGGATTTGAACCCAGGCCTTACTGGAGTCCTCACTTTCAACTCCTAAACTTCCTTATCCCTTCCACCCTTAGAAGAGGTGGAAGTGATGTTCTTCAGAGTTGGGAAGTAAGGAGGGGTATGTTGTGACTGAACAACAGTGTGTTTTGAGTATCTGTGTGTCAGGAGGAGGGCACAGACTAGGCAAAGGCCAGGAGGTGAGAGTGTGGCAGAGCAGAGGGTTGGGGAAGTGATGGGAGAGGCCATGAGACAGTGCAGCAGCACCAACAGCAAGTGAGTGGACCTGAGTGGACCCGAGTGTCTTGGTCATATAGTGCTGCTATAACAGAAATACCACAAGTGAATGGCTTCAACAAACAGAAGTTTATTCTCTCACAGTCCAGTAGTCTAGAAGTCCAGATTCAGGGTGTCAGCTCCTGGGGAAGGCTTTCTCTCTCTCTCAGCTCTGGAGGAAGGTCCTTGTCATCAATCTTCCCCTGGCCTAGGAGCTTCTCCATGCAGGAACCCTGGGTCCAAAGGATGCACTATGCTCCAGTGCTGCTTTCTTGGTGGTTTGAGGTCCCCATGTCTCTGCTCACTTCTCTCTTCTATATCTCAAAAGAGATTGGTTCCAGATACTATCTAATCTTGTAGGTCTCATCAATATAACTGCCACTGATCTGTCTCATTACATTATAGTGATAGGATTTACAACACATGGGGAAATCACATCAGATGACAAAATGGTAGACAATCATACAGTCCTGGGAATCATGACCTAGCCAAGTTGACAGATATTTTTGGGGGACATAGTTCAATCCATGACATTTTACCTTTTGGCCTCCCAAAATTCATGTCCTTGCCACATGTAAAACATATTCATCCCATCATATCATACCAAAAGTCTTAAATCAACTCCAAGTCCAAAATGCAAAAATTTTTCCTTACCTGTGAAATCTAAAAGACAAGTTATCTGCTTCCAAAATTATAATGGCAGAACAGGCCAGTCATTTCCATTTCAAATGGGAGAAACTGGAGGGAAAGAAGGGGTAGCAGGCACCAAGCAAGTCAGCAGAACACATTACATTACCCTTCAAGGCTTGAAAATAATCTTCTGTTCTCTGAGACCATTTATGCAATAGCCCTGCCCTCCAGACCCTAGGTGTTGGCCACACTCTCCAGATTCTGAGTGGAGACCTCTTGGCCCTGGCTCCACCTGGAAGCTGGGATGGCAACTCTGCTTCTTTAGCTTTATATGCACCATTCTCCTAGTCCATCTGAGTGGCTACTCCACCTTTAGAAACACCAGAGGCCATGGTTCTACCCTTTGAAACCTCAGAGGTCCTGGCCATACCTTTTGAGACTGAGGCAGCTTGGCTTTCTGTGTTCCTTGTCTCTTCAGCTTCTGCTTCCTGGTTCCTTGGTCTTTGGGCCTTCGGGCCTCACACCCACATCTGCCCTGCTGGGGTAAGTGTTCCAAAGCTCCGTGGCTCCACTGAGAAGTGCCTGGAGGTACCTCACTCTTCCAGTAAACTTTGGCTGGAAAGCACTCAGCTCTCTCACTCTGTAGTTTGGCTCCAGACAGTATTGGTCTTCTGGTTCTGCTGCTGTCAGTTCTCTGCTGCTGCCAGTCCTCTACCCATTCACAACCGCTTCCACATTTTGGTATCCCTTAGAGCAGCACCCCATTCCTGGTACCAAATTCTGTCTTGGTCATCTAGTGCTGCTATAACAGAAATACCACAAGTGCATGGCTTCAACAAACAGAAGTTTATTCTCTCACAGTCCAGTAGGCTAGAAGCCCAGATTCAGGGTGTCAGCTCCCAGGGAAGGCTTTCTGTCTCTCTCGGCTCTGGAACAGGATCCTTGTCTTCAGTCTTCAGAGCTTCTCCACGCAGGAACCCCAGGTCCAAAGGATGCGCTCTGCTCCCAGCGCTGCTTTCTCAGTGGTATGAGGTCCCCATGTCTCTCTGCTTGGTTCTGTCTTTTATATCTCAAAAGAGATTGACTTAAGATACTATCTAATCTTGTAGATTTCATCAATGTAACTGCCGCCAATCCATCTCGTTACATCATAGTGATAGGATTTATAACACATAGGGAAATCACATCAGATGGCAAAATGGTAGACAATCATACAATACTGGGAATCATGACCTAGCCAAGTTGATAGATATTTTAGGGGGACACAATTCAATCCATGACACTGGGTAAGGAGATCAGGCTATTCCAGAGGAGAGTGATAGGAAGCTCTTGAATTTTTTTTTTTTAAGTCTCATTCATTTATTTTTGAAATTATGACAAAGTTATTTCTAATGTTCATGTCTAGTGATACAGGATCTAAAGTGAAAAAGGGATGTTTCCTTCCCCTGCCCTATACCTTTTAGATGAAACAATTGTAAAGAGTTTGGAATCCTTCCAGAACTTTCTCTGAACCTCTATAGCTCATGCGTGTGTGCGTGTGTGTGAGCATGTGCGTGCACCCGCATGAACGTAATTTCCTTACAGAGATAATTGTAGTTCATGTTTACAGAGTGCCTACTGTGTGCCAGGTTAAGCCCTGTTGCATGCATTATCTCATATCACCCTTCTACCAATCCTGTGATGTAGGTACCATTATTGCCCCCATTTTACAGATGAGGAAACTGAGGTCCCGTGATGCCCAGAGGAAATGCTACACTGCCATTTCCTTCTTTTCACTTAACAGTGTGTTGTGAACATCTGTCATCCTCAGGCTACACTGAGCTCTTATCTTTTAAATAGCTGGACGGCTGTCGACTTAATGAACCATCCCCCTCTGGTGAACACTTAGGTTGTTTCTGGTTATCCGTGGACAGTGTTAAGCAGCGGAAGTGTCCAGTCAACTATGTGGTTTACAGAGATGCCTCTGGCTGTAGGGAGGAAGGTAGACGAAAGAGGGCTACCTGTCCCTGTCTAGGCTCAGGGACGACAACCGCCTGGTCTGAGGAAATGGAGATGGGGAAAGGAGATACGGATTTGTGGAAGATTTAGGAACCAGCCACTTTAGAGCTTTGCATGGACAGGAGCTGTAGGGCTTTGTCCACTGCTGCGTCCCCAGAGCCTAGCACAGGGCCTGACACATGGTAGGTGCCCTATACATATATGGTGAGTGACTGAACAGGATGAGGGTGAGGTCAGCCCTGAGACAGCGACACATGGGAGACACAGATTTGAGGGGAGATGCTGAGACAGCTTGGGCCCCATTCATTGTGAAGTGCTGGGGGCCTTGAGGGAACAGTGCGGTAGGGCCATACCTGGCACCTCATGTGGGATTGGGATAGCATAGGCCCTCTGTGGGGAGAAGTCTGGGGTCTGTGGTCAGGAGTGGCTCCCCAGAGGAAAGGGGGCCTCCTTGCTCTGAGAACCTCATGCACTCCCAGCCCAAAGCTCCCACCACTTCCTCCCAGCCACCAAGGCCTTATCTCTAACTCAGAGTGTGCAAGTGGTGGGAAAAATGTGGAGGGGGTGTTGGTCCTTCTCGAACGGGCGACTCATGGTGACTCCGCGTTTGGGCCCCAGAGCCAGGAGAGCCCTAAATGTGCCTGTGCTTCTCAAGCACACTGTTTCACAGAAGCCTGAATCCTCCAGTTTCTGCTGGGATCTGGGCTGGACTGCCCTTGAGCCATCTGCATCCTTATCTGGTTGCCCTGGACAACCAAGGACATCTGATTGTTCCGTGTGAGAGAGAGGTCCCAAGGGCAGGAGTTCCCACACTGGACCCCTGGATTCCTGCTTGCCTTGAGTGGTTCCCTCTCTCCCATTCTTTTTACTCTCATTGATCCATTGTGACCTTGGGCAATTTTCTCAACCTCCCAGTACCTCAGTTTCCTTATTGGTCAAATAGGGACAATATTAGTATTGGCCTCATAGATTAGCATAAGAATTCGATGAATCAGTATTTGCAAAGTGCTTAGAGCAAGGCCCAGCACAAGGTTCAGGCTCTGGGAGTGTTTGAATATTGTGGGATGATACTTGGTGACAAGGGCCATGTCTTTACAATGTGGCATTGCAGGAACAAAGCAGGGTGCAAATTATACATCCGTACTTATTTTAGTCTTTTGTCTGTTCTGAAAATATTTCCCAGGCTCCTACTGGGTGCCAGGCCCATACTGGTGACCGCAGATGTGGAAGTAGGTCCAAGCCATCCATGCCCACAGGGAGACCACAGTTAGGGCCAGATGGATCCCAGTTTTGTTTATAGACATACATTCATGTGATGCCTGGAGGGAAATCCACCATAGTGCCCAGGTGGTTGTCTTCTAGGACAGGGTTATAGGGCTTTTTTTCTTCTTCTTTGTATCTTTCTGCAGTTCCAAAGAATCCACTGTGAATAGTAACAGTTTCAATTTTGTTGGGGGCCGGCAATGTACCTGGCCCTACCCTAAACAAGTTCCATGTGTTTTTCGCACTAATTCTCCAAGCAGCCCAATGATGTGGGTGCTCTTGTTATCCTCAATTGACAGAGGAGGAAACTGAGGTGCAGAGTTTCACAGTGAGGGTGGTAGAGGCTGGCATTCAAACACAGGTAGTCTGCTCCTGCACTCTGGCTCTTAACCTCTACCCTGCCTGCCTCCCCACAAACAGGTGTTACTTGTATAATCAGAATCAACCACAAAGCCCAAGAAACCCCCACAAACCAATAAACAATTGGTGGCCCAGGCCACCTTAGCATGGTTTTGAAGGACCTTTTATGCTTTTTCTGAGTGCCCCAGTGGGGATCAGTCTCCTTGGCCAGTGTAAGAGCTTTGGGGCCAGGAGCAATGTCTTTTTTTCTCACTCCCTCCCCCAAGGAGGACACATTGTACCCTCTTAGTGCTGGAAGGGCCCTCAAGGCCCATCCATGGCTCCCCTTCTCCCTACATGGTACATGAGCCAAGTACTCATTCTCCCATTCTTGATTACTTCCATTGACGGGGGTTCCCTCCTTAGTACAAGTGCTAGTTCATTCTAAAGGAAATTGGGTTCTTAGAAAGCTCTTCAGAATATACACTCACTGGCCTTTGCATTCAAAACCCTACAAACACATGATGAATGTGATTAATGTCACTGAATTGTACATGTAAAAATGTTGAAGTAGCAAATATTTTGTCAAATTATGGATAACATTGCGAAGAATGGGAATTCCAGAACACTTAATTGTGCTCATGAGGAACCTTTACATAGATCAAGAGGCAGTTGTTCGGATAGAACAAGGGGATACCGATTGGTTTAAAGTCAGGAAAGGTGTGTGTCAGGGTTTTATCCTTTCACCACACCTATTCAGTCTGTATGCTGAGCAAATAATCTGGGAAGCTGGACTATAGGAAGAACGGGGCATCAGGATTGGAGGAAGACTCATTAACAACCTGTGTTGTGCAGATGACACAACCTTGCTTGCTGAAAATGAAGAGGATTTGAAGCACTTACTAATGAAGATCAAAGACCACAGTCTTCAGTATGGATTGCATCTCAACATAAAGAAAACGAAAATCCTCACAACTGGACCAATAAGCAAGGTCATAATAAACGGAGAAAAGATTGAAGTTGTCGAGAATTTCATTTTACTTGGCTCCACAGCCACGGAAGCAGCAGTCAAAAATCAAACGATGCGTTGCATTGGGTAAATCTGCTACAAAGGACCTGTTTAAAGTTTTGAAAAGCAAAGATGTCACCTTGACGACGAGGTGCACCTGACTCAAGCCATGGTATTTTCAATTGCATCATATGCATGTGAAAGCTGGACAATGAATAAGGAAGACCAAAGAAGAACTGATGCCTTTGAATTGCGGTGTTGGTGAAGAAGAATATTGACTATACAATGGACTTCCAAAAGAATGAACAAATCTGTCTTGGAAGAAGTGCAACCAGAATGCTGCTTAGAAGCAAGGATGGCAAGACTCTGTCTTACATACTTTGGACATGTTGCCAGGAGGGATCAGTCCCTGGAGAAGGACATCATGCTTGGCAGAGTAAAGGGTCAGCGGAAAAGAGGAAGACTCTCAACTAGGTGGATTGACACAGTGGCTGCAGCAATGAGCTCAAGCATAACAACAATTATAAGGACGGCACAGAATGGGGCAGTGTTTCCTTCTGTTGTGCAGAGGGTCGCTATGGGTCCGAACCGACTCGATGGCACCTAACAATGACAACATATATTTTAACTACAATAAAATTAAAAAAAAAAAAAAAAAACCCAAAACCCCACAAACAGGGTCCCTGCTAGACTGTGGGCCCTCTTAGGCAGTGCCTGGCCGATTCATTTCTTCGTGTCCCCTGTGTAACTAGCAGAGGGCCTGCTGTGAAATAAAAAAAAAATAGGTGGTGTAAATACTGAACGAGGGAGCAAGTGATAGTGGTTGGAATTCAACTTCCATCAAGCCTGGGGCTTTGGGTAACCGTGTCAGCTGGTCTTACGGGGCACCAATGACATGAGTGCTGATGGACACCATGACCTCAGTGGAACGGGTTGCCATAGAAATCAACCTTCCATGTCCCCAGGCCCCTTGGCCCATCCCTCAGGAGGCCCCAGTGATCCCTTGGGCTGTTAAGCAGGTCTCGCCAGAGCCTCTCCAGACTGCCTTTTCTGAGCTGGAATGTCCCCAGGGATCGTGCAGGCCATGCCCGCATTGTGCAGCCCGATGGCCTGAGGCCCGGAGGCACAGAGACGGGCTAAAGTTCATCTAGGGTGTGGGGTCGCAGAGCTGGGCTTGACTCTCAGGAGAAGCAGCCCTAACCAGTCGAGACTTTCTACCAGCCACAGGTTCTCAGAGGAAATTCTGGACCAATTCCAGGGCTCCAGCATCCTCTGGAGAAGAATGGAAATCCGCTTCCCTGGTGTGTCCAGAACCACACAATATCATAACAGCTGACATGGCAGGGCGGCCTGCTGTGCTCCAGGTGCTCTGTATTGCCCCCTTCAGTGGTCACACCAGCCTCCTCATTTACAGATGCGAAAACAGGGCACAGAGGGCAGTTAAGTCAAGTGCCCAAGGTCACACAGCTACTTGGGGGCAGAGCTGGGACTGAATCTGGGAAATCTGGCTCCAAAGCCCATCCTTATCCACAGTGCCATGCATTGCCTCACTTAAAAAAAAAAAAAAAAATTATATTTTTGGTGAAAGCATATACAGCAAAACAGGTTCCCGTTCAACAGTCCCTGCATGTATTGTTCAATGACATTTGGTTCCATTTTTCACACTGTGTCAGCATTCTAGTTATTTCCATTCTGGTTGTTCCATTTCCATTAACTTTGTCTCACTGCCCCCCAACCTTCTCATCCATGCTTTAGAGTAACTGTTGACCATTTGGTCTCATATTTTTAAAAGAGTTCAGTACTCAAGGGTGACATTCTTTACTTCTTGAGTTAACCGACTATATAGTTAAAAAATGACCTCAGGATAATTTCACTTTAAGGTTTAAAGAGTACCTCAGGGCAATAGTCTCAGGGATTCTTCCAGCCTCGTAGGGCCCGGTAAGACTGGGTTATTTGAAGCTCTGTTCTACATTTTTCTGCCTTTCTGTCAGGATCCATCTGCTGTGACCCTGATCAGGATGTTAGGTAGTGGCAGCTGGTCACCATCTAGTTCTTCTGGTCTCAAGGTAGAGGAGGCCATGGTTCATAGAGACAATTAGTCCTGTAGACAGATTTCTTCTCCAGTTCTTGGGCTTCCTTCCTTCTCTTTTGCTCCAGACAAATAGAGACCAATAGTTGTATCTTAGATGGCTGCTTACAAGCTTTTAAGAGCCCAGACACTACTCACAATACTGAGAGGCTGAACATAAACTTTAAGAGCTGTACTATGCCAATTGATCGAATTGCCCCATGAGACCATAACCCTAAGTCTTTAAACCAAGAAAACTAATCCTGTGAGGTAATTAGTTATGTCTAAGAAGTATCAGCATCTGTAGCCCCTATTTATTTTATATATGTATGTATGAGTATGTGTATATATATATGTATGTATATATATATGTACACACACACACATATATATGTAATTTTTTTGGTTGTTGTTACAAAATGATATATGACATTGCATTTACCAATACATCCTTTTTCTTGTGTATAACTTAGTGGTATCAGTTACCCAAGTCAAGCTGTGCACACGTCACCCGCATTCGTGCTCCTTTTCCCATCACCATAAACAAAAAGTGCCTGCCTCACTCTTGCTCATAGAATGTTCTTCGGGAGGGTTGAAGGAGATTTTGGGTCTGGTAGGGCTTGCCAGATTCAGAGCCTGATGAATAGTGACTCAGAAGTCAGACTCATTGTAACTTCTTTTTTAATCATATCTGTACAACAGCCCTGAGAAATCTGCTTTATCCCTGCTTTGCAGATGAGATGCTGAGGCCCAGATAGGGGAAGTAACTTGCCCAGGCTCACACAGTGGGGAGAGTGGAGCAGAGCCTTCTGTTCAAGACTCCTGACTTCACACCTGGTATTCGTGCTGAGACCTCAGGCTGTCTCCCAGGTCTGGGACAGCCCCTGCCTTCCAGGAGGTAAGGTGCTGACCCAATCAGGGCTGCCAAAATAGGGGAGCTGGGATGGGCAGCCATGATGCATGGGGAGACCCCAGCCAGGCTTCGTAGGAATGAAGTTGAGCCAAGTCCTGTGGGTGGGGAAGAGGGAGACAGGAGCGGGTAGCAGAGCCAAGGGTGCCACTGGGGGAGTTTTCAACTTGATTCCCTCTGCGTTTCCAGTCTCTGCGCTTCCCAGCTCTCTGGCTGGGAAATCTCTGAACTCTTAACTAATCACTCATTCACTCACTCGTTCACTCATTCAACTGTTTATTGAGCATCTACTGTTTGCTACGTACTGTGCTAGGCACTGGGAACACAGCAGTGAACAAGATAGACAAAAACCCACAACAGTAATCAAACAATCATGCAAATTAAAAAAATCAAAACTGGGCCATGTATTTACAAGGCATGGCCCAAAAGTCGGTGGGGGGCGGGGGGTGGTTGACCCAATCAAAGGTTTCGGGAACGTGTCTTGAGAAGGTGACTTCAGGGCTGAGAACTGAAGGAGACATGAGTTACCCTGGTGAAGTGGTCAGGGAAGAGCAGTCCAGGCAGAGGGAACAGTGACCTCCTAGCAGTCTCTCCTTCTGCAAGGCCTTTCAGCTGGACCACTCCCTTGATTACCACATTTAGTCTTTCCCCTGGTGTTAGTCCATTTCTATCAGCCACATGTTCATTTAACAAACCATCAGTGAGCCACTCCTGTGTGCCAGGTGCTGGGGCATAGACATGACGTGGATACTGTCCCTGTCCATGATGGAGGGGCAGAAACATTGACTTGGAGGAGTAGGGGAGTTCAGGGCTTCTGATTATGCTTCTTCTGTGCCTGGCCCTGTACCAAGGAAGCCCTTTTTAGGTGTCATCATTCCCATTTTACAGATGAGCAAACTGAGGCTTCAAGAGGCTAACTTACTCAAATCCCACAGCACCACTTTTTGGACTTCAGTTTTTCCATCTGTAGAATGGGTAGGGTGGAGGCCATATAAGGGGCCCAGGAGGCCCTGCCTGTGCCCAGCGTCTCCTTTTCACCCAAGGATCCCCTCTTGTCTCCAGCCAGGACCATGGGCAGCAATAAGAGCAAGCCCAAGGATGCCAGCCAGCGGCGCCGCAGCCTGGAGCCCACCGAGAACACCCATGGTGGCGGTGGGGGAGCCTTCCCCAGCTCACAGACCCCCAGCAAGCCAGCCTCTGCTGATGGTCACCGCGGCTCCAACACGGCCTTTGCCCCAGCAGCTGCCGAGCCCAAGCTCTTTGGAGGCTTCAACTCCTCGGACACAGTCACCTCCCCACAGAGGGCAGGGCCACTGGCTGGTCAGTGGGCCTGGGGTGAGGGTGCTGCGGTGTCCTGTCCCTCTTGGCTGGGCAGAGGCTGTTCTGCCAGGCGGCTGTGTGCCCTGGCGCAGAGATGCCCTCTCTGGGCTGCGGTTTCTTTCTCTCACTAAAGGGGAAGAGTTACTTATCCTGAGGACCTTTGGTGGTTTCCTGGATGCCAAGGGTGGGGAGGATTTTGTAAATTATAAAGGGTGGTACTTGGTACACACTCAAGGACACGTTTTTATCCATGGCCTTTGGGGTGAATCAGATGCAGGGCATAAGGAGGCCTAGAGACATAGAAGTGGAAGACAACACCAGATGGGGGAAACTGAGGTCCCGAGATGGGGGTGGTTTAGGCCAAAGGGGTCCTCAGGCAGTGTGGGGACCAGGTCTGAGGCTGCTGCTCCATGGTCCAGGCTTGGCCCCTTGCATAGGTCAGTGCAGAGCTAGGTCAGGGTAGGTGGCCAGTGTGTGGCAGAGGGGCCTCTGTGGGCCACCCAGGCCCAGCCTGGGAGAGGGAATGGGGCTCCAGGAAGGCCTGGTCTTAAGGTGCTGAGTTGCACCCCTTCGCCCTCTGCTGGCACTTCAGGGCACAGCAGCCCCAGGCAAGCGATGCTCAGACGGACCATCTCCGAGACATCAGCGGCAGATATTCACACAAACGTGCGCTCTTACTTCAACACACTCAGACAGAGCCACACAGATGTGGATACATACACATATTCAAAGATACCCTCACAGGACACAATCATGCTTAGCTAGAGACACCGTCAAAAACACTTATGTTCAGTGCACATACAGACATGCACTCAGGGATACACGGGTGGGTGTGGGCCCCTGGGCACAGACACACACTCGAGTTCAGATGTACAGACACACTGACATACACACGCACACACACTCATATGCACACACAACCGCATACTCTCAGGTGAAGACACAGCAGTACACACGCAGTCAGAAACACACATGCAGGACACAGACACATGCTGAGCTAGAAACACCACAGGCTCCCAGATGTATACGTGCACATACAGGACATGAGCACCCACAAACACACAGAGACACATGCTCAGGGGCACGGACAGGCCCGGACCCTCAGACACAGACTCACAAACACACCCATTCATTTGTTGAAGACATACTTTTTGGTCTCTACTATGTGCCAGGACTCCTGGTGCTGGTGACACAGGAATACATAAAACAGACAACACCCCTGTCCCGCAGCTGTGGCCCCTGCCGCCCTGACACTCTCTGCCCCTCTCTGCAGGTGGAGTGACCACCTTTGTGGCCCTCTACGACTATGAGTCGAGGACAGAGACTGACTTGTCCTTCAAGAAGGGGGAGCGGCTCCAGATTGTCAACAACACGTGAGTGCTCCCCTTCCCCATTGCCTCTCAGGACGGCCCCTTGGGTCTGGCCCTGGGCCAGAGTCACCCCTGAGCATCCCTGCAGGCCATGCCAAGTCCAGAGCCAGAGAGCAGTGGAACAGTCAGTGGGCAGAGCTGAGTATCAGGGCTCCAGAGCGCCAGGAGCCTCCAGGAAGCTGTAATGGGGCTGTTGGGGATAGTGACACAGGTGGTGGTTGTTGGCTTGGGACTCTGGGCAGGCAGATGTCTGGGTCCAGTAACTAGAAATGGGGTGTGGGGCGGGGGGCAGGGCAGAGAATGGATCATCAGAGCATAGCATCCCAAATCCCAGACCCTGCAGAGGGGCATGTGGTCAGGGCAGAACTGAGCCCAGGACCCAGGACTGTGCCCTCATTAGTGACTTGTGGCTGGAGGGCCAGGGAGCCAATGAAGCCAGAAGTCTCCAGCTGTGGGGGGAGGGGCTCACATTGGGAAGGTTGGGGACAAAATATGCAATCTGAGCAGGATCAGGATTGGGCATGAGGATAGGATGTGGATAGGATATGGAAGGCAGGGCACTGTGGGGGTGTCTGGTTCACCTCCAGGACTTCAGCCTTGTGGGGTGGGGGGAGCCTGGAGCCAGGCTGGCCTAGGGGGGCCTGGAAGCCTCCTGCCAAGCTCTGAGGTACTTATGGGCAGGGAACAGAGAGGAGTGAGCTGGGAGGGGTGTGGGGTTCTAGCCCTGGGGTGGGGGTTCTTCCCTCCCCTCCCCACCTCTCCTGTCCCTTCTCTTCTGCATGGCTACCAAGAACACAGTGGCTGGGTGGGTGGGGCAGAACAGGGTGTGGGGGGCTGGGGGAGAAAAGGAGGTACAGTGCCTTGAGGGTGACTGAGGCTTCAGGCCATATGTCAAGTGCAGGAACAGGGCTACCAGCAGAGGGTGGGACAGAATCCCACGCCCCACAGCGTTTCTGCTGCCCCCTCTGCAGGGAACTCCCTGCAGGGCTCCCCTTCTACATCCCTGGCCCATGCTTGCTCCCTCCAGTCCTCTCTCAGCCTCTCCCTCTCTCTGCTTCTCTTCTGCTGGCCCTTAGGAGGAAGGTGGATGTCAGGTGTGTACGCACTGTGTGGGCAGTGGGCTGGGTGGGGCGCTTTGCTGGGTGGGGAGGGGCTGCTATTCTGTTCTGCATGTCCTCCCATCCCTGGTGTCCCTGCCTGTGTGCCTTGGCTCCTTCGGCTGCATATCCTGCCCTCCCCAGATTCCCTAGCTTCCCCTCGCCCCATACACCGGTTTGACCAGGCCGCAGGCTCTGACCCCAGGCCGAGTGGGTGGGAGGGTCCTCCTGACATCCCTTTCACTCACTGTCTCAGCCCCCTCCCGCTCTGCCTTCTTACTACTTTACCCCCTCCCCATTCTGCCCCCACATTGAGTGCCAGCTGCGTGCAGGGCTCAGTGTGGGGGCCCAGTGAGGCCTGGGTGGAGAAAGCCATGTCCACACCCTCCTGGAGCTGAGTGTGGCCGGAGTCAACTCCAGTCACCCAGTCCAGGCTGAGGGGCAGGCAGAGGCTGGGGTCAGCTCAGCCGTTTGGAGGCCCTGCTGTATGCCTCCCTCTGGTGGTGACACAGGAGCCCTGAAGGCAGGTGGAGGGGCTGCTCAGGGAAGGATATAGGGCTGGAGAGGGGTGGACGCCTTCAGGGCCATGGAAGTCAAGAAGGCGCTAGAGGGCAGAGCGGACTCGATCCCCAAGCATCCTCAAAGGCCTGGCTAAAGAGGTGGAACATCACCATCCCAGTTATCCTTGCTTGTTCATGCCTCCCTTCCCTTGGTGCATGCAGTTCCTTCTGCTTGAAATGCCCTTTCTCTCAGCTCTGCCTGGCAAACTCCTATTCATCCCTCAAGACCCAGCTCAGGAACTCCTTCTCTGTCAGGCAAAAGAGAGTAGAGGTGCCAGGTGCTTTTACCCACGTACCTTGCATTTACTCTTTGTTACAGTCCCACCAAGGTGTAGTGATAGGGGAGGGAGCTGTCTCCATTTTGCAAATGAGGAAACTGAGGCTCAGAGATGTGAAGGCACTTGCCCAAGGCCACACAGCTACCAAGTAGCAAAGCCAGGAATGGAACTTGGTTAGAAGCTCTCTCCCCTGCCTCAAACTGTTGACTCTGGGGGAGGGGGCTTCTCCAACCTTCTATTCCCTTGCTTGTCAGACTCCTGGTACAGCCCCAGCTAGCTCCCTTGTCATCAGCTGCTTCCGTCTGCCTCTTGCCTCAGACTGGGAGCTCCTTGAGAGCTGCCCTCTGGTCTTTCTCACTTCTGGGCTCCCACGCCACTTGTCACTCAGCACAGGGTTGTGCATTGGGGTTACTCAGCCAGCGTTGGTGAATGAGATGAATGAACAGTGATAAAACTGCCACCGTTCATCACACCCATACTTCATAGTGTGTATGAGCTGAGTCCTGTGCCGAGCACTCTAGGTCAGGTTTTTTTATGTATGTGTCCCTACAGCCCTGTGAAGCGGGGACTCTTATTTGCTCCCTTTTACAGATAAGGAAACTGAGACCCAGAGAAGTAAAATGGCTTGCCCAAGGTCACACAGCTAATATGGCAGAGCTGAGATGGGTGGGCAGGCCTGGGGCTCAGTAGAGGTGCAGGTGAGGCGGAGTCAGGATGGTGGCTTTGTGGGACGGGGAGAATCGCACTCCGCAGTGATGGGGAGGGCATCTCAGGTGGGGCCACAGCTTGAGCAAAGGTGTGGAGCCAGGAAAGGTCAGGGAACTTTGATTCTGCCTCTGTCCTCCGTCTGTCCAGCCCCTACTCTTCCTTCTTGCTGCTTTCTGGGATGGGCTAGGCAAGGTTTGGCCAGGCCTGGAGCTGCCAGGCAGGCCAGAAGTGATTGACTCCTACCCATGGGAAGCCCCTGATTTGGGGAGAGGGGATAGGTCAGGAGCCCTCCCCCCATCATGACACTCAGCCACTCATTTGCCTGAGAGGTTGCTGGTGGTGGGGTTAGTGCTGGCATTACGGGAAGAGGAGGGATAAACGGATCTGGGGAGCCTAGTGGAAGAAGGACCACCCAAATTGGAGGTGTTCAGTCTCATACCTCACCCAGGGACTACGCTGCTTGTCCTTTCACCATTATCACCTACCCCTACCCCCCATATTGCCCTGTATGAGTGAGGGGCTTTTGGAGTCCAGCCTGGGAGGCCCAGCCCATGGGGGTCTGGATTGGGGTCAGGGGAGGTGGAGAGCCTGAAGATGAACGTGTCTGTTGGTGGGGTTTGACGAGGCCTGCCTGGGTTGGGGTCCTCACAATGGCAGGCCTGGGACCTTGCTCCCTGAATCTTTGTGCTGACTGGCCCTGAGTGTTGTGTGGCCCTGGGTTCAAGGAAGCCCACTGGGGTCTGAGGTCTGAGTGCCCTGAACCCACTGACCTGGTATCTGAGTTCCTGGGAGTTGGGGCCTCTTGGGGTCTGCCTCCAGGTTGCTCCCTGAGTTGCCCCTTCCTTCTACCCAAACTCCAGCAGCTTCATTGGGGGAGGTCTCCAGTGGACATAGCCAGGCAATAGCACTTCAGCTGTCTCTTGCCCCCTTACCCTGGGCACTCCAGCTTCTCTACCCCCCATGGGGCAGGGTCACCTCAGAGCTTCAGAGCCTCCTCCAAGGACCCTGCCCTCCTCACATTCCCTTCACCTCAGACCACATGCCTCTGGCCTCAGGGCTTGGAAACTTGGCTAGTGACAATCCAGGCTGTCTGGCCACTGCCTGGGCTCCAGCCAACCTCAGCCCGAGGGCTGTTGGCCTCAGGGCTGGGCCATGCCAGCCCAGCAGCTCATCTGCAGTCCCCAAAGTGTTTCTCTGATGAGTCCCAGTAGCCCAAGTGAGTTAAAAATAATAGTGCCCCAGCCCGGCACAGCTTTCCAGCTTCCACAGCTGCCCATACCCCAGATCTGCACAAGGATTAGGGTGCAAAAACGAGGACCTAAAGCTCAGAGAAGTGAGGTTACATAGCTAGTGAACAGCAGTCAGGATGTAAACCTGTAGCTCGGGGACTTCCGGCCCAGTGCCTTCTCCTCTGGCCCCATGGGGAGGCTGAGGGGCCGGGCAGGGAATGTGTGATTGCCTTCCTTCTTTCCCTTCTTTCTGCCTGTCTGATGGGGACCAGGTCCCAGGGAAAGCGCCGGGTGCAGCAAATCTGCCCAACCCAATTAATGCTTCGTCACTTCCGACTCTGGGCTCGGGCTGGCGACCCTGCCAGACTGGACTGCTGTGGGAAGCCGTCAGGTCCCTAGGAGGGAAGTAGCCCCAGACCTTTAGAGAGCGGGCTTGCAGCCACCTATGGCAGCTTTGAGCCTCCCAGTCCTTAGAGGTGGGAAGATGAGGATTGATGCCTCCATTTCACAGGCAGGCAAACTGAGGCCCAGATGGTTATCACAGTGATTATCTCAGCTAAACCTGACTTGATGCGACTCTTTACACATTTTGCCTGCAAGGATGATTCTGTGACTATGATCTCCTTTTATTGATGAGGAAGCTAAGACCCAGAGAGGGCAGGACACTTGCCCAAGGCCACACAGCAAATCCTTGTTAGAGACTGGGACTGAGCTGCCTTGGCTTTTAAAAACATTTTGGAGGGCCTGGAGGGGCACTATGGATTTAGTTTTTTTTTTCTTTTTTGGCCGGGTCACAATACTAACAGCTCATGTGTATTGAGTACTTACTATGTGCTGAGCCCTTATAATCCCCGTGGGAGGGAGGCATGAGTATCCCCATCCTACAGATGAGAAAACGAGGCACTAGAGGAACTGGTATGGTGCCCCCCTAAGCACTCTGACTCTGTGACATCTAAAACTAGGGCCAGGCCAAAGTTGGATCTTGGGTCCTTTATTAAGATACAGTACATACCCATGCCTGCTCCTTGTGAAATAAAACCCCCAAAACTGGACTGTGAAACCCATGCATACGGGCTGATGTCGGGGAGCTGGAACTCTGCTGGCAAAGTTGGGGTAACACCAGCAGGCTGGGTGCTCCTTGTTTCTGGACCCCACTTGGCTGGCCTCTGAGCATGTGCTCCCTGCATGCCTTCCACCCTGCTGTGGGTGGCTTAGGGGCTCCCTGGAGGCCGGCCAGCTTGAAGGCTCTGGCTTTATTAGGTCACCTCATTTTGTGACCTCCGACCCTAGACTTTGGCCCAGTCCTGGTACAGCCTGTCTCCTGCCCCAGCCCTGCCTCCTCCTCTGTCTTCTACTTCCCTCAGGGTCTCTGAGCCTCCGAGGCCTGGGGGAGGTGCAGAGGGCCAGGCTGTTGGCTGCAGGCACTCAGGTGCCCTGGTACCTACCCCTGCTTTCCCATTGACCTGCTATGTGGCTTTGGGCAACTCACTGCCCCTCATTTTTCCCATTGGTGAGGGAAGGCTCTGGACTGGAAGATCTCAGAGGGCTGTTTCTGTGATTTGAGTCCTTGCTTTGTAGCTTTGGGCAAGTCCCTGCCCCTCTCTGTGCCTCAGTTTCCCCAGCTTTGCAAAGAAAGTGCTGGGCTGCTCCAGCCTGGGTTCTTTGTATTCTTGGGCTAGTCCCTGGACACCTCTGAGCCACAGTTTCCTCATCTGCAGGATGAGGCCTTGAGGATCAAACAGAACAGACGTGTGCAGACACCTCCAGGTGGGCACACAACAGGGAAGTGGAGGGCAGTTTTGAGCATCCAAGGGCTTTTTTCCTTGAGGTGGGACTAGCTTCTTACTCTGGGGCCCTCCCTCTTCCCCAGGGACCCCCACATGAGCTTGTGCCCCAGCTTGAGTGAGCATACAGGGACTGCACAGTTGGGTCAGGCCACGCAGCCCCAATTGTACCGCCTTTGCCTTACCGCATCCAGCAGGGACCCTGTGCCCTCTGGTTCAGCCTTAGCCCACCTGGCTGAACCCCAGGGTATGGCACTTACCTGCTCTTACAGGTTGTCAGAGAGCTCCCCAGCCCTGCCCTCTCACGGCCTCAACTTCTCCATCTTCAGACGGGGCTGAGAAATCTGGCCGGGGTGGCTCAGAAGAGCTGGGAGCCAGAGACCCGGGTTTAAGTTCTGACTGTGTGACTATGGGCAAGAGCCTTTCGCTTTCTGGGCCCCGGCAAGGAGGATGTTCCATTTACTGTATGTCTTCTCAGGGCCACAGGGAGGCGAAGAGGCAGCCTTGGGTTAAGACCAGCTCAGCCATCTATGAAGTCCCACTTCACTCTGTAGGGAAGGGTTCCCTTTTGTCTGGAGTCAGGAGCCTGGGCCTGGCTATGTGACTTTGAGGAAAGGCTGTTGCTTCTCTGGCCTCAGCCTTCCCATCTGTACAGTGGGTGTGGGAGGGGGATTGGACTCTCTTGCCCCACCAGTGATGTCCCCTCATTCCCCATGGACCCTCTCCCTGTCCCCTTTGGTTGCTTTGGATGTGAGGCCTCTGCCGGCTGCCCTGCCCTGCCCTGCCCCCATCCCCCAGCCCCGCCTGGCTCTCCTGCTCTCTCCCTTGCACTTTCTGCCTCTCACCACCCCCATCTCTGCCTCTTCTCTCCTGTTGGGCTCTCGCTTTCTCCTCCCTCCTCTGTGTCTCTGGACCCCCGCTCCAGCCAGACCTGGTTCACATTCAGATGGCTGCAAAGGTACTTCCACCCCCTCCCCACTCCCACCCAGGCCCAAGGGACCCGACCATGCCGGGAAGCTCCTCCTGTCCTCATCCCTATCACCTCCGCCTCATGGGGCAATTAGTGTAGAAGTGCCCTGGGTACTAGGGGCTCTGCCACCTCGTCCCCTCTGACATGACACGCCGTGTGACTCTGGGCAAGTCCTACCCCCCTGGCCTCAGTTTCTGCCTGCAGATGGGCAGCTGCAGGAAGAGGCCTGTAGCGATCAGCTGAGGGGCCCTTAGGTGTGACCCATGATTTGTGACAGAGGCAAGCATTGCTTGAATTTTCAGGGTTGGGACCTGGATTGTCATCAGTCCCCAAAAGGGCCACCCCCCTGCATCTCCCCAGGTCTCACCAGCTCCCCAGGACTGGGCTTCCAAGCCTCAGGGCTGGGGAGGCCCTGAAGGTCTGACTTGACATCCATCTCAGGCAGGGGTCTTCTCTCTGCCATGGCTTGCTTGCCCCAGAGACGGAGCTCCCTCCTCACTCCCTAGGCAGTTCTTGGCTTCATTGTTGGCTTCCATCTGAAGGGAAGCAGATTACTTCTCAGCCCAGGACTGTCCCTGTGGATCGGGCCTCAGGCTGCCCAAGGTCGGTCCTGGACAAAGCCTGTCTGAGCTGGCTTTGGCAAGGAGGCAACTGGGGCGAGGAGGGGAAGCGTTCCAGGCCAGCTCCACCTGGAGGCTGTGTGGCTCAAGCTGGTCCACTGCCTTCCTGAGCCTCACTCTGCCTGAGGGGCCCCGCACAGCACCCTTGAAGACTGCAGGCTCTGGGGCCACTGCTGATGGCTGCCTCTCCTTTGCTTCCTCCCTCTCCCCTGCTCAGAGAGGGAGACTGGTGGCTGGCCCACTCGCTCAGCACCGGACAGACGGGCTACATACCGAGCAACTACGTGGCGCCCTCCGACTCCATCCAGGCTGAGGAGTGAGTATCAGCTCCCTGGTTGCCTGTCTGCCCACTGTCACTGCAGTCCGAGCTTCTCTCATGAGCTGTTCAGGGCCCCAGGCATATCCCAGGGAGAGGGGCTATGGGTGAGCGAAGCCTGGACCGCGAACACCATCTCTCTCCCTCCCACCTAGGTGGTACTTTGGCAAGATTACCAGAAGGGAGTCAGAAAGGTTGTTGCTCAATACGGAAAACCCTCGAGGGACCTTCCTAGTGCGAGAAAGCGAGACCACGAAAGGTATGAGCACTGCTGCTGGGCAGCGGGAACTGGGTCTTTTGTGGGTTGTTTGAGCTGGGTATTGTGGAATGAATAGGAGTTAGTTATGTGGAGTGTGGTGGGAAGAGCCCTCTAGGTGGAGACTCCAGCAGAATTAAAGCCAGGGAGGTGCATCTGAGAAACACTGTGTTATCTGAGTTGGCAGAGGTGCCGCCAAAGGTAAGGCTTAGCCTCTCTGGCCCCAGTTTCCTCAGGTGGGGAGCGGAAACAGGTGGTCAGGAGGACTGAGGATCACACGGCAAAGGCTTAGGGTGGGTGCTGATCCAATGGATCCCTCTCCTTCCCTTTCCCCAGGGGCCTCTGGGGCTGAACTGGGTCTAGGACCTGGCTTTGCTCTTCTCCCAACAGTCCTGGCCCCTGCACCTCTCCTGTCCCCCCAACTGGAGAATGCAGATCCCCTTTTCTCTCCAGCCCCTCAGAAAGTGGGTCACAGGTGCCCCGTCACCATGGTGATGAAGCTGGGCTGCTTCATGTGGGCTTGGGGCTCACGGGAGCAGAGATGGATATACATGTGCATACCACACATGGTCTAGGCATGTGTGTGTGCACCAGTGGACATGTTGCTGTGTAGAGTGAGTTGTGAGTTTGTCCTCATGCCCAAGGAACCAGGGAGCATGTACCTCTGTGAGCATGTGGGGCACTGGACATGGCGCCCCTATGTGTGTGCACAGGTGGCCCGGGGTTGGCCTTGGGCTCAGGCCTGTGCCTCCCACACACGCATGGCCTGGGCTGTTTACAGCAAAGTGTGGTTGCCCAAGTATGGGCTTTGGAGACCTAGGGTGTGGGCTCAAGTCCTAGCTCTGTGCTTAACATTCTGGGTGACATGAGGCCAGCCACTTTCCCTCTCTGGGCCTCAGTTTCCCCTGCCTAGGGACTGTCCAAAAAGAAGGTCTTTGGGGGGCTAGGGGCTGGACTTACAGCATAATGCTGGCATCCTGCTGGGCCAAGCTCCCTAGAAGGGCCTTCTCTGGCTACTGACTCCTTCTCTGGCCACTGAGGCTTCTTCTCCCCACTTCCCCCACTCCAGGGCTCAGTTTTGCCTGCTCCCTGGTGCCACCCAAGGCATCTCGGGCTCAGGGCGTCAGAGGCTTCTAGCCAGGCCTGCTGCACATGAGGAAACTTTCCCAGCCCAAAGCTTCTCCAGGCTTAAGGGAAGCCCAGCACAGCCTTGGCAGCTCTCAGGCCCAGCCAGCACACAGTCACCTGCCCGGCTGCCACAGCCTTAGCCGACTCCTGCCTGAACCTGGACCCAGTTCAGGAGGAAGGCGGGACAGGGACAGTGCCCCACAGGCATACCCAGAGAGGGGAGCAGTTGGGCCAGGGATACACAGCCACTTGGGGTCATTCCTAGGCTCCCAGCAAACACTTACTGAGCACCTACTGTGTGCCAGGCCCTCTTCCTTGTGTCTCATTGAACCTCCCAGGGATCCGGGAGTACCCCCACTGTACAGAGGAGGAAACTGAGGCCCAGAGAGGGCAATCAACTTGTCAAGGCCACACAGCTAGGATGTGCATATGGGATCTGGAGGTCTTGCCAGAGCTAAGGGTGCCTGGCGAGAGTCTCTGGTTCATTCACTCTCTAGGCCCTGCCTCGGTGGCTGCCCCAAAGCTGGGTGCCAAGAGGTGGGCCAGTGCTGGCTCTGCCATCAACCTCGTGCTGGCTGCTCTGGGTCTCCCTCCCTCCTGTGTCAGGCAGGCACACAACAATGCTCAGGGCACCAACGTTCCTGGCTGCGGCCTGTGGGGGTGGTGGCCATGGTGGTCACAGCTCCCCTCTGGCTCTGCCCCCCCAGGTGCCTACTGCCTCTCCGTGTCTGACTTTGACAATGCCAAGGGCCTCAATGTGAAGCACTACAAGATCCGCAAGCTAGACAGCGGCGGCTTCTACATTACCTCCCGCACCCAGTTCAACAGCCTGCAGCAGCTCGTGGCTTACTATTCCAGTGAGTGGGCCTGGGCTGGGCCCTGGGGCGGGCGGCTATGAGGGTGTGGGTGGGGGCTCAGGCCTCAGCGGCAGACCCTGAGGAGGGGGCTGAGGGCACTGGGTCTCCTGCTGTCCTCTCCCCTCTCTTTTCCCCCTTCTTCCTTTTCCCTCTCTTCTCCTCCCTTCCCCCTTCCCTGTCCCCCCCCCCCCCCCCCCCGCCCGCCACTGCCTCCTACCTTCTTTCTTCCCTCTCCCCTCCTCCACTCCCCGCCTCCTCCTCCTTTGCAGCTGGCTGGTGAGGAGGGGGCTGCAGCAAAGGAGCACCAGAGCTGAGAAGGGAGGGAGCATAGGCTGGTCTCATTTGTCTCTGCAGCCCCAGCACCGGTCTGAACCGGTTACTGGAGAGAGGAGGGGGTGGATGGATGGAATTGATTGCAGCAAAGAGAGAGCAGTGAGAGTGCTCGTGTTCACGTGTACTGGGCATGTGTGCCGGGGGCGAGTGTGTGTGTGGGGGGGCGTGTGTGGGGGTGTGTGTATGCGGAACACATGCAGGGGGTGTGTGAGAAGGACGTGTGGGGGCGTGTGTGTGACGCATGGGTGTGGGGTGTGTGTGGAGTACATGTGTGAGGCATACATGTAGCAGGGTGGCCAATCCATGGGGATGTCTAGGGCTCCTGGTGCCCATGGTGCCATGGGCCTGTGTGTCCCCACAGGGGTTGGTCTCCATGGGCACCTCTCTGTGTGCCTGTCCAGAGAAGCAGCTACTCTGCGCCCACACCTTCCTTTTCCTCTGTTGCCCAGGCCTCCTGGCCCCCTCTAGGATCTGCCATTACTCTCCATCCTGTTGGCCATCTCTGCAGAGTTCATTTTGAACTTTAAATCAGATCATGGCACCCTGTGCCACCTGATCAGAACCCTCTAGGGGCTACCTTGGAATCTGAAGATAAAGACTCCAGTGCAGCCTCTGAGGCCCTGGGTGGTCTGAACCAGCTGGCTCCCCCTTCACCTCCTGCCAGTCTTTCCCCCATCCACTCCCCTGCAGCCCCTCTGGCCTCCTTTCAGCTCCTACAACCCTCAGGGCCTTTGTACAGGCTCTACCTCCCGCTTGAAGTGGTTCCCTAGTTATCCACTCACCCTCCTTCTGCAGACCCAAGCCCAGTTATCGTTTCCTCTGGGAAGCCTTCCAGGACTCCAACAAGCCCACCTGCTCTCACACTCACAGTCCCACAGAGCTCGCCTCTGCCACATTTGTGGTCGTAGAAGGTGGCTAAGGGAAAGTGGACTCTGCCCTGGACTGTGACTCCTGACTTGTCCCCTTTTGGATTCCTAATACCAGCCTAGGTGGCCACCTCTTAAAGTCTGATGAGTGAACGAATGAATGAATGAAAGACTCAGTAAGCAGATGCCTGAGGCAGTGTGGGCCTGTGTTGGGTGTGTATGCATGTGTAGACTCCTGGCTTCGAGGGCATGTCACATGTCCCCAAAGCCTGTGTGCACACACTGCCTGACAGGGAGGCCCTCAGTGGGGAGCCCTGCTTGACTCTACCTCCCTGCCTCCGTCCTCAGAACACGCCGATGGCCTCTGCCACCGCCTCACCACCGTGTGCCCCACGTCCAAGCCGCAGACTCAGGGCCTGGCCAAGGACGCCTGGGAGATCCCCCGGGAGTCGTTGCGGCTGGAGGTCAAGCTGGGCCAGGGCTGCTTCGGGGAGGTGTGGATGGGTAAGGCCTTGCCCCCTGCCTTCCGCCCTCTGAGGAGAGACCACGGCCTGAGCACCAGGCAGATCTCCATCAGGGGCCCCTCAAAGGCCCTTTGGCCCCCCTTCTCCTCCAGAAGCCAGTCACCTCTACTGAGCAACAGGACCCTGTTTCAATGATGGAAATATTCCAGGATGTCTGAACCTAGTTGGGGTGTACCCCTCCCACCAGAGCTTTACTGGGCACTAAGGTGGGTGAGTGGGACTCACTGTTGCCCATGCCTCTGCAGATCCCGGCACTGCTTATCGGTCTAAGCCTGGGCACTGGGAGCGCCCAGTCACCTGCTGTATGGTCTGAAGCAGGTGGCTTCACCCTGAGCCTCAGTCTTCTCAACTGTAAAATGGGGCTGGTGATAACA
The DNA here is from genome assembly GCF_030014295.1 of Loxodonta africana. NCBI lineage: Eukaryota > Metazoa > Chordata > Mammalia > Proboscidea > Elephantidae > Loxodonta > Loxodonta africana. The sequence continues at coordinate 36,568,290 of NC_087365.1, forward strand.
GGACCCACCTGCAGGGTTGTTATGCGAGAACACTGGCCCAGCGTGGGGCCCACACGTTAGCACTTAAGCCGAGGAAGGAGAAGCCAGCTCCCAGAGGGGAATGCTGGGAAGCGTGGGGCCTGGTGTGTTCTGTTAATGATCTCCTGTCTAACCTTGGAGGTGCCCCTCTTTTAGTGGGAGAGATAACAAAGCCATCTTGGCAAACAAACACCACCCAGCTCTGATAAAACCCAGGCCCCTCTTTTGCTGACTGGTTTCTGCTGACGAAGAGGGATCCCGAGGTCAGGTGGAGGTGTGCGTGACAGCTGGGAGTCTGTGGCTTCAGCGAGGGATCGCGGTTTGCCGTGTTCAAGGTTGTCTTGTCTGAGCCACAATATTTACTCGATATTGCTGTCTCCACTTTTCATCCCTTCAGAGGGCTGGTGGGAAGGAGCAGAGAGGGCCCTGGGGGGAAGGCGTCATGAGGACAAAGACCTGGAGGCTGGAAGTCAGGCCAGGCCAGGGAAGGTGAGGCATGGGCTTTGAGCTGATGAGAGGGGAGAGGGATGAGAAACTAGTGCCTAACCACAGACACTAGGTAGACTTGAGCAAACCCAGATAAATCCACGGCATCAGCCCTTCTGGTGGCTGCAGAACTCATCCCTGGCTGGGGTGTCATTTTGGGGTGATTTCAGATGTCACCCACTTCCTCCCCAGCTTCGCTAGGTGGGCCACAGAGTTGGGCCTGAGCCCAACCCTTGAGTGAGGCCCAGGGATGGGGAGGGCTGGGCCCAGCCGGGACAAGTACCTGGATTAAACACTCTGGTTTAGAACACAGCTTCTTCCAGGGCCCCACAGTTAGATAATAATAACGATAACTGCAGCTATTATTTACCGAGCCCTCACAGCGGGACCTGGCCCAGTGCCTAAAGTCTCATTTAATCCTCAAAAAGCCCAATGGGGTAGGCACTATGTTGTCGTTAGGTGCTGTGGAGTCGGTTCCGACTCATAGCGACCCTACATACGACAGAATGAAACAATCCATTGTCACAGTTGTTGCTGTGTTTGAGCCCGTTGTTGCAGCCACTGTGTCAGTCCATCTTGTTGAGGGTCTTCCTCTTTTTCGCTGACTCTCTACCAAGCATGATGCCCTTCTCCAGGGGCTGGTGCTGCCTGATAACATGTCCAAAGTACGCAAGATGAAGTCTCCCCTTCCTCCCTTCTAAGGAGCATTCTGGCTGTGCTTCTTCCAGGACAAATTTGTTCATTCTTCTGGCAGTCCATGGTATATTTTATATTCTTCATCAACACCATAATTCAAAGGCATCAATTCTTCTTCAGTCTTCCTTATTCATTCTCCAGCTTTTGCATGAATGGCTTGGGTCAGGCACACCTTAGTTCTCAAAGTGACATCTTTGCTTTTTAACACTTTAAAAGAGTTCTTTAGTGCAGATTTGCCCAGTCAGTGCAGTACATGGTTTGATTTCTTGACTGCTGCTTTCATGGGCGTTGATTGTGGATCCAAGTAAAATGAAATCCTTGACAACTTCAAGTTGTCACTATAGCATAGTAGACACTATGTTGTTGTTGTTGTTAGGCGCCATCAAGTCGGTTCTGACTCATAGCGACCCTATGCACAACAGAGCGAAATACTGCCCGGGCCTGCACCATCCTTACAATCTTTGTTATGCTTGAGCTCATTGTTGCAGCCACTGTGTCAATCCACCTCATTGAGGGTCTCCCTCTTTTCCGCTGACCCTGTACTCTGCCAGGCATGATATCTTTCTCCAGAGACTGATCCCTCCTGACAACATGTCCAAAGTATGTAAGATGCAGTCTCACCATCCTTGCCTCTAAGGAGCATTCTGGTCGCACTTCTTCTAAGACGGATTTGTTCGTTCTTTTGGCAGTCCATGGTGTATTCAATAGTCTTTGCCAACATCACAGTTCAAAGGCATCAACTCTTCTTTGGTCTTCCTTATTCATTGTCCAGCTTTCGCATGTATATGATGTGATTGAAAATACCATGGCTTAAGTCAGGTGCACCTTAGTCTTCAGGGTGACATCTTTGCTCTTCAACACTTTGAAGAGATCCTTTGCAGCAGATTTGGCCAATGCAACGCGTCTTTTGATTTCTTGACTGCTGCTTCCATGGGTGTTGATTGTGGATCCAAGTAAAATGAAATCCTTGACAACTTCAATCTTTTCTCTGCTTATCATGATGTTGCTCATTGGTCCAGTTGTGAGGATTTTTGTTTTCTTTATGTGAGGATTTGTTTTCTTTATTTTTGTGTAATCCATACTGAAGGCTGTGGTCTTTGATCTTCATTAGTAAGTGCTTCAAGTCCTCTTCACTTTCAGCAAGCAAGGTTGTGTCATCTGCATAACACAGGTTGTTAATGAGTCTTACTCCAATCCTGATGCCCCGTTCTTCTTCATATAGTCCAGCTTCTCCTATTATCTGTTCAGCATACAAATTAAATAGGTATGGTGAAAGAATACAACCCTGATACATGCCTTTCCTGGCTCTAAACCAATCAGTATCCCCTTGTTCTGTCCGAACAACTGCCTCTTGATCTATGTAAAGGTTCCTCATGAGCACAATTGTTCTGGAATTCCCATTCTTTGCAGTGTTATCCATAGTTTGTTATGATCCACACAGTCAAATGCCTTTGCATAGTCAATAAAACACAGGTAAACATCCTTTTGGTATTCTTTGCTTTCAGCCAGGATCCATCTGACATCAGCAATGATATCCCTGGTTCCACGTCCTCTTCTGAAACCAGCCTGGATTTCTGGCAGTTCCCTGTTGATATACTGCTGCAGTCGTTTTTGAATGATCTTTAGCAAAATTTTGCTTGCGTGTGATATTAATGATATTGTTCTATAATTTCCACATTCAGTTGGATCACCTTTCTTGGGAATAGGCATAAATATGGATCTCTTCCAGTCAGTTGGCCAGGAAGCTGTCTTCCATATTTCTTGGCATAGATGAGTGAGCACCTCCAGCGTTGCATCTGTTTGTTGAAACATCTCAATTGATACTCCATCAATTCCTGGAGCCTTGTTTTTCACCAATGCCTTCAGAGCAGCCTGGACTTCTTCCTTCAGTACCATCAGTTCCTGATCATATGCCACCTCTTGAAATGGTTGAATATCGACTAATTCTTTTTGGTATAATGACTCTGTGTGTTCCTTCCATCTTCTTTTGATGCTTCCTGTGTCGTTTAATATTTTCGCCATGGAATCCTTCACTATTGCAACTCGAGGCTTGAATTTTTTCTTCAGTTCTTTCAGCATGAGAAATGCCGAGCGTGTTCTTCCCTTTTGGTTTTCCATCTCCAGCTCTTTGCACATGTCAGTAGGCACTATAGCACCCCCATTTTCCAGATGAGGAAACTGAGGCTTAGAGAGGGGAAATGACTCACCCACAGTTTCACTGCTGGCAGGAGGCAGAGGTGGGAGTTAAAATCTTGCTGGTGGGACCTCCAAGCCCTCATACTTAGCTCTATGCCTGAATCTTTGGGGAATCTGGGCTCCAGAATGACCTCTGCTTCCAGAGGTCTCAGCTACCCCTAGGTCAGCTCCTCATCTCCAGCCCCACCAGTACACACTAAAATTTGCCAACTCCTGAGGCACCTTTGATGCTCTGCCAAGAGACCCATTGAGGCCCTAAAATCACCCAGGCAGAAGCCTAGGCTCCCATCTCTCAGACTAGTGTGCAGCTTTTTAGGACATTCTGATACTCATAGTCCTAACAACAGCTACTGTTTCTTGAACATGTGCCAGAGACTCATTGAATCCTTGTGACAGTCCTGTGAGGAGCGTGCTGTGATTATGCCCATTTTACAGATGAAGTCACTGAGGGCCTGGGCCTTGGCTTGGCTGATCACATGGCTAGGGAGGCCAGAGCTAAAATTGGCACCCAGACAGGTTGATTTGGGTTCCTGTGGAATAGGGATGGGGCCTTATCTGAGCCAGCCTATGCCTGTCCTCACACAGGGACCTGGAACGGTACCACCAGGGTGGCCATCAAAACCCTGAAGCCGGGCACCATGTCGCCAGAGGCCTTTCTGCAGGAGGCCCAGGTCATGAAGAAACTGAGGCATGAGAAGCTGGTGCAGCTGTATGCCGTCGTGTCCGAGGAGCCCATCTATATCGTCACTGAGTACATGAGCAAGGGTGAGGCCCGAGTGCCTGGCACAGAGCTGGGGCAGCCCAGAGACAGGTGTTCCCACGACAGGGCCACTGGGGATGGCTTCACTTCCCCCCAGTCTAGAATGTACACCTTTATGGAATGAAACGAAATCAAATTCTCATGTCAGCAGATGGTTAAACCCAGCCAAGGATGGCCTTTTCCGTTTCAGTCCCCACAGTCCATCCCCTTGTCCCCAGTGTGCTGGTTTTCTAAACTTGTTTGCCATTCTGGGGCCAGAAGAGAACTCCCCCAACCTTCCAAACTGGTCACATCCAGGTGGAGTCCCTGGCCAGATCTTTAGTTAATGTTTAAATAGTTAATTACTTTGTAAAATTCCACTTGGTTAAGGTATAATTTGTATGTGGTTTTAAGTGTTCAGTTCAATGAGTTTTATCAGATGAATATTCTGTGTATCCCTTATTGCAATCAAGATGTAGAACATTTTCCATCACCCAAAAAAGTTCCTTTGCACCCCTTTGCAGAAAGTAGCCCCCAGCCCCAGGCAACCACTGATCTGCTTTCTGTCAGTTTAGATTGGATTTGCCTATTCAGAGCTTCATATATGTAATTTTTTACAGCTGCGATTCATGCGTGTTGTTGCGTGTATCAGGAATTTATTCCTTTTTATTGCTGAGTTGTATTCTGTTGAATAGGAGCCCTGGTGGTGCAGTAGTTAAGCTCTCAGCTGCTAACTGAAGAGTTGATGGTTTGAACCCGCCCAGTGACTGCACGGGAGAAAGACCTGGCGATCTGCTTCTGTAAATTTACAGCCAAGAAAACCCTATGGAGGCAGTTCTACTCTGTCTCATGGAGTTGCTCTGAGTTGGAATGGACTTGAAGGCACACAACAACAACAACAACAACAACATTCCACTGTATGGATGTGCCACAGGTTGCTTGTCCATTCACCTGGAGATGGTTGTTTGGGTTGTTTCCCATTCTGCCTGCTCTTTGAGTGACACACACTGAGTGAGAGAGGGACTTTATTCAGAGATGAGTTTACATACAGTCTGTTGTGCTTGTTAAAGAGAGGCCAGTCTGCTTGGGTAGACAGGACCAGCAGTCACTGTTCCTGGCCCAGGGAGGGCAGGGCAGAGTGGGCAGGGGCTGGAGCTGTCTCTCTCTGCCCAGGGAGTTTGCTGGACTTTCTCAAGGGGGAAACGGGCAAGTACCTGCGGCTGCCTCAGCTGGTGGACATGGCTGCTCAGGTGAGCCCACCCCTCCCACTGCCCCACACCCTTGGCTCTCAAGCCCTTATCCTGGCTTAGCCAATTCTTGCCTCCTGAGTGTCCCCTCCAGGAAGCCCACCTTGATGGTCCCCACACTTGCTGATCTCTCTGCATGTACTACTGGGGCCACTTACAGGGGCTACGAGTGGCAGTTCTGGGCAGAGGGAAGAGCCCCCGCCTTCGGAATCAGAAGTTGCTGACTCACTATAGGTTCAGGCTTCATTTCTCTTCCCTGTAAAGGTTATTCAGTCACTCAACAAACACGCATTAGTGCTTGCCATAGGCAGTGCTGAACAGCCATTTTTCATTTAATCTCTATCACAATTGGGGAGGTAGGGATGGCTGTTATTTCCATTTGACAGATGGGAAAACTGCAGCCCAGAGAAGGGACTCAGAGAATGCTCAGAGAGGCGTAGCAGGCAGGACTTGGTACACGTCTGTGCCTGTGGGGCAGCTGGGCTCCCCTTCCATGGCTACCCACCTCCCTGGCTGCGTCTTGCCTTGTACCTGCCCTTTGCCTCTTGCCCTGTGTTCCTTCCACCTGCTTTTTATGCCAACAACATTTATTGTAAACCAACTTCTCTTGCCTGAAGAAGTGTGGGGTGGGTAGGAGCGTGGTTGGCTCTCCATCTCTGGGGATGACCCCAACCCTGGGCATGTGTCCTGTGACCCTGGGAGGGGCATGGGGTGTTCTCTGAGCTAGCCTCTGGGGATTCTCCTGCAGATTGCCTCAGGCATGGCGTATGTGGAGAGGATGAACTACGTCCACCGGGACCTCCGTGCTGCCAACATCCTGGTTGGAGAGAACCTGGTATGCAAAGTGGCTGACTTCGGGCTGGCTCGACTCATAGAAGACAACGAGTACACTGCCCGGCAAGGTGGGCAGGCCTGGGCAGCAGATGCTGTGTGGCTTTGGGCAGGTCACATCCCTTCTCTGTGCCTCAGTCTCCTCCTCTGACATGAGGAGATGACAATGGTGCGATCTGGCAGAGCAGTCATGACGTTCTGATGAGCCACCCTGACCTTTCTCACTGCTGCAGGTGCCAAATTCCCCATCAAGTGGACGGCTCCAGAAGCTGCCCTGTATGGCCGATTCACCATCAAGTCAGACGTGTGGTCCTTTGGGATCCTGCTGACGGAGCTCACAACAAAGGGACGGGTGCCCTACCCTGGTAAGAGCAGTCCCCGGACCCCGTCTTTGGTCTCTGAGCCCCTCTGCCTGGGTGGCCTTGGATAAGCCACACCCCCTTTTGGACCTCAGTTTCCCCACCTGTATAACAAAGAGGTTGAGCATCTGATCTTAGGCTCCCTCTATGGTCAGTGCTCTCAGCCTTGGGGACGGGACTTGCTCTCAGTCACACTGGACCTGTCCTAGATGGGAAGCCCTCTTCTTTGTCCTCCTGTACTTCCCCCCACCTCCACCTTCCTCACCGAAGCCACCCTCCTCATGCCTCCCTCTGCCCCCAGGGATGGTGAACCGAGAGGTTCTGGACCAGGTGGAGCGGGGCTACCGGATGCCTTGCCCACCTGAGTGTCCCGAGTCCCTGCATGACCTCATGTGCCAGTGTTGGCGGAAGGAGCCAGAGGAGCGGCCCACCTTCGAGTACCTGCAGGCCTTCCTGGAGGACTACTTCACGTCCACCGAGCCCCAGTACCAGCCCGGCGAGAACCTATAGGGAGCAGTCCCCAGGGCCAGACTGGCCTCTCGGCTTGGATCCTGGGTGGGCGGCCCCTCACACGGGGTTCTGCCTCCCTCTGCTGCCCCCCACCCATCCTTCCTCCATGAGGCTGAATTGCCAGTGACAAAGCCCCTCCCCCTTTTGTTGCTGGAAGGGCTTGGGAGTCCGGGGCAGCCCTTAAGGCAGGGTTGAGGCTGGCATGGTGACTGTCTCCCAGCTCCTCCTCTGGCTACATGCCTCCTCCCTGCGTTCGCTCCTTGAGCTCTGCCATCTCTGGAGGAGGAATTGGAAGAAGGGCTGGGATGGGACCCCCTTTCCCAGCCTCAGCCTGCTCCACACACTGACTCCTTCTCCAATTCCCACGCCACCCCAGGTCTGTCTCAAGAGCTGGCCAAAGAGCCTTTCCAAAGAGGAGTGATGGGCTCCTAGCCCTCAGCCTGCCCCTCAACCCTGCCCCTACCATCCGTCCCTGAAACATCTCTTGGCAGAGGCCACTGGGTCCAGACCCCTCTGCTGTCTGCTGGCTGGCTGGGCAACCTGAAGCCCAGCTTGACTTGATGGTGGGTGCCGTGGGTACCCCCCCCACAAACCCTGCCCTGCTTAGACCTGAGGGACCCTTAGAGATCATCAAGTTCTTGCCCCCATGGGGAAACTAAGTCCAGAGAGGGGCCGTGACTTGCCCAAGGCCACAGAGCAGTCCAGGCTTGAGGTGGGATCAGAACCTGCTACTCCCCCTGTCTTCCTCAGGAACCGATGAGGTTTGTCCTTGGAAGCTTCTTGGAGAAACTGGGGCCTCCCAGGGAATAAAGGGCCTGATGAGGGGTTAGAGATAGCAGAGAGAGGGTGCTGTCACCACTCCTGGCTGCAGATCTCAGCAGGGCCATCATGGGAAGAGACTGGAGGGGGATGAGCTAGGACTGAGGGGTGGAAGCTGCAGGAAGGTAGGCTTCAATCAGAATGTGGTTGGTTTTGACCTTTGGAGCTAGTCAACCATGAAAGGGAGTGAGCTCTCAGGCTCCAGAGGCAATCAAGCAGAAGTAGAAGACCCAAGAGGCTGGGAGGTCCTGACCTGGCCTTAAGGGGGCCCCAAGTCCCTCCTTTCCCTAGTTTGTCCTGTGGCATTTCAAGGCCTGGACCCTGCTCTTCTCCCCATTGGCCCCTCTGAAATCCCAAGTAGGGAACTGAGTGCCGGGCTGAGGTGAGAGGATAAGGGTGTCCACTGCCATGCACCAGGACCTCCTTGTCATGTGGCCATGGCCTCCACAAGTGCTCAGCTCCTGTCTAGACCCTGTGGCCTGGCATCTCGTAGTGAGTCCAGCCCTAGGACACCAGGAGACTGTGTTTTGGCCATAGCTCTGCTGTTCAGCCTAGAGTATGTGGTGGCCCCTCCCTGGGCCTCAGTGTGCCCAACTGTAAAAGGGGTAGCTGACAGTTTGTGAGCATCTTGCCAAGGGCCCCTGTGTATGTATGTGTGTATGTGTCCACGTGTGTGCCTCCATGTGTGTCCATATTTAACATGTAAAAACGCCCCCACTCTGGCCCCCCTGACACGTTGTACATTTCACCCATGACCCCCATCATAGCAATAACATTCTCGCTGCCTGGGTTTCTTGAGCCAGCCAGGCCCTGCCAGCGGGAAAGGAGGCCAAGCAGTGCCTGCCTATGAAATTTCGACTTTTCCTTTCATTCATGTTTATTACCAAGTCTCCCATCCGTTCCAGTCCAATCTGGGCTCGCTCACCCCAGTGTGCTCTCAAAACCCCCTCTGACTGCCCAAGGCCCTTTGTAAAAGGTGTCCTAATACTGTCCTTTTTTTCTTTTTTAAAAAACAAACAGTGTTTTGTAGATTTCAGATGACTATGCAGAGGTCTCGGGGACCCCTGGCTCTGGGCAGGGCCTTGGGGTCCCACATTCCATGGCCCAGGCTTAGGGGGAGGGAGGGACCTAGGACTGTTGTAAATACTTTGCATATTGTCTGATTAAAAACAAACAGACCTCAGTGTTTGGCCAGTGGTTTCTTGAGCAAATGCTGTGTGCTGGTATGTGAGGGGCCAGGACATAAGGACAGGCTGTGCGTCCAGGGGCTCTTTGTCCCGGAAGCCGTGGTGGCTGGAGGTTTAAGGCAAGGGGGTGACATGATCAGATTGGTGACAGCAGTGGCAAGGGGCTGTGTGAGCACATCTGTACCTGTGTTTGGTAGTGAGCATAGCCGGCAGAAGGAGGCTCAGGGCTCCCAAAGCATGGGAGATGGATGGTGGAGGGGTTGACACTCTGGGAGACCTGGACAGGGCTACCGGGCCTGTGTGGAGCTGCTGGTGAGTTCATGGGGAGATCTCAAATAATGAGAATAGGGCTGTGTGTGTGTTATTTTTGTTTCCTAGGAGTGTGTGTGTGGGTGGGGGGAGGGCAGGGCAAAAAAATTACTGGACACTGGGGAAAATCCAGAGACCCTTCCCCTTCTCCTCTCCCTCCACTAAAGGACGATCTGGAAAGCTCATTTGCAATGATATGTAGGTAAAGTTGGTGCAGTGATTAAGAGCTCGGCTGCTAGCCAAAAGCTTGGCTGTTCGAATCCACCAGCTGCTCTTTGGAAACCATATGAGGCAGTTCTGTTCTGTCACTGTGAGTTAGAATCGACTTGAAGGCCACAGATTTGGCCACTGCATGGGCGAGGGGATTCCTTGCTCTCAGTGGACCATTTGATTTCTGAACTCGTATTCTCTTTTCTGTCTCTCTCGGTGTGTTTCTCGCTCTTTTTTTCTATCTGTACCTCTCTAGCTTTCTGTCTCTGGCTCAAGAGATTTTCTGCTTCTTTTAATTTCTCTCTGTAGCTCTGTTTCTCATGCCATGTCATTGTGTGCTTTAGATTTTCTGTCTGTTTCTACATGTGTCTCTGTTGTTTGTTTCTGTCTCCTTTTTCCGTGCCTTTCTGCCTCTGTTTCTCTACCCAGTAAAACCCTGTGCCGTCGATCTATCCAATTCTGTATGTATTTCTCTATGTTTCTGGCTCAGACTTTCCTCCCCCTGAGTCTCTCCACATCTCTGACCTTCCCTCCCTGTCCCAGCTGCCCCAGCCCTGCCTGCTGCCTCTTTCCCTCTCTCTTCTCTCTGTCCCCACCCCCCTCCCTTGACATGTCCCCAGACCTTAAGGTTTCATCTTCAGTCCTCCCGCCTCAGCTTCCTCTAGCCCTGCCACTGAACCAGCTGCTTCCAGACCACAGGGATCTCAGCCTCTGCTGGGACAACTTCCTCCCCTGCCTTGGTGGTCCAGGCCTGGGCTCAGCATCCCTGGCCCATTGCCTCCCCCGACCCTATGGCCTTCACTCAGCTCATCCCACCCTCAACCACCTCCCACCACCTATCCTAACAGCCAGCGAGGTGCTCTCCAGCTCAGAACCCTGCTGTGGCTCCCTACCACCCCAGGAAGAGTCCAGGGACCCCTGGGCCCTCTAGAGGCTTCCACGATCCCATCTACCCCTCCAGGTACAAGCCTGCACTCACCAGGCCCTCCCATACCTGTGTCTTTGCCTAGGCTGTTTTCACCACTGGGAATGGCCTTTCTTCTCTCACTGCAACCTCGCAAACTCCTATTGATCCTTAAAAACACAACCGGCTTCTCTTGTTTCAACTCCCACAGTCTGGGCCTCTGTTCAGTTTGTGTTTGCTCCATCCTTGCATATGAAAGAGACAGGCATAGACATGGAGAGAGTGGAGAGGCAGGAGACGCCCACTCACCTGGGCCGTTGTCTCCTGGCCCCGCCTACAGACAGCCGCGTCCAGTTTCCGCAGCCCCTTGGCCTTCTCTTTGTGGCTTCAGCTGGTTTTGCTTTTGTTCTATACTCAGTTTTTCTTTTTGAAAAAAGATGTTCCCCCTCCCCCTATGACTTAGAGGATGGGCACGTTTCCAGGAGGGGTGTGTCTGGCCTGTCACCTGCTCTCTGCCTCTAAGCTTCTGCCACCTTGTCTCTGCGTCTCTCCATCACTGCCCCTCTGTCTTCTGGACCCTCGTTTACCGACTCTCCCTTTGTGCCGCCGGCCTGTCCATTTTTGATTCATTCATACATAAAAGTTTCATCGAAGGTTTATCCTGGGCCCAGCCCTGCTGTGGGCCCGTGTACCTGTGTACACATGCTTACTTGTGTACCTGTGTCGGCCCCTCCGTACCCAGGTCTGTCTGTCTTTCTGTAGCCCCCTCTCTCCCTCCCTTCCTCCATGATTTCACTGACACCTCCGCTCCCAATGCTGCACTTCAGATGTGTGTGGTCTGTGCCATGTCATGTGTTGTGAGCACAGTGTGCGGCTTGCCATGTGTGCTCTGTGTGTTGTGTGCATGGTGTGTGGTGTGCGTGGTATACATGAGTTTTGTGTGTGGTATACATGTGTGTGCATAGTGAGTAGTGTACACAGTGTGGTGTGCACTGTGTGTGTTGTATGTACAGTGTGTGTGCTGTGTGCACGGTGTGTGTACTGTGTGTTGTGTGTATGGTGTGTGTGCTGTGTGCGTGGTGTGTGGTGTATACTATGTGTGTTGTGTGGAGCTTATACAGTATGTGTGGTATGTGGTGTGTACTATGTGTGTTGTGTGGAGGGTGTTCTGTGTGTATGGTGTGTGTTGTGTGTACAGTGTGTTGTGTGCACAGTGTGTGGTTGTGTACTGTGCATTGTGTGTATGGTGTGTTCATGGTGTGTGGTGTGTACTGTGTTGTGTGGAGGGTGCGTGGTGTATGCGGTGTGTGCTGTGTGTTGTGTGTGCGGTGTGTGTAGTATGTGTGTTGTGTAGAGGGTGTGTGGTGTGTGTGGTATGTTTGTATACGTTGTATGTTAAAAATTATATTTTACAACTGCATTGGTATAAAGATGAATGTTAACATATATTAAAACAGTTTCTTTGAGCTAAAAGTTCTTTTTTTTTTTTCCTCTCATTTTAGAAGACATTAAAACATTTTTGTGGGCCCCTAAAAGGGCTGCGGGCCGCAGATGTGCCGAACGCCTCCTCTGCCAGGCCTGGCAGCTGTGTGTCCTCTGCACCTTCTGCCCTCTCTGTGCCTTCCTCTCATTCTGCTCCTGCACGTGCCCTTGACTTCACTGTGAGTGAGACGACGTGTGTGTGTGTGTGTGTGTGTGTGTGTGTGTGGCATCCCCCCTCTCCATCTCTGTCTCTCTGTCCGTCTATCTCGCATCCTAGCAGGTTTGTCCCTGTCTCTGGGATCCCTCTCGTTCATTCATTCATTCATTCCCCCAGCAAACACCAGTGGCCTTTGTGTCCGTGTCTGCCAGGGAGCTGGCTTCTTGTCTGCTGTCTGAGCCTCCTGCCCTCCCCAGTTGGCAGGCTTGTTGAGGTTCCAGTGTCGCTGTCCTCCTTGCAGCCCCCTCCCCTGCCTGCCTGCTCTGCAGCTCCAGCTTTAGGGGTCACTGCCATTGGCTGGGGGTTTTGTTTCCTTTCATTCCCTGGGCTCTTGCTAACACACTCAGTGTGGAGCAGCTGCTGCCACCTGGCTGTGCGTGTGTGTGTGTGTGTGTGTGTGTGTGACACAGAGAGACACAGGGCAGTCCCCACCTACCCGCCGGTCCACCTGTCCTGTCTCAAAGGTGATTGCCTGGTCTTGCATGTGTGACATTTATATATACAGAGAGAGGCAGTGTGTGTGTGTACATGCGTGTGTGTGTATCTGAAACACACACACACAAAGGTCCCGGGCTTGGCCCCCTCTCTGCTGGGTTCTAGGCTTTTGTGCTCATTCTGTGAGCCACTCTCATTTGTCTTTCCATTCAATCAATACCTCTTGGACATCTACTGTGGGCTGGGCTGTGTGTGCATGTGTATGTGTGTGTCCCCCTTTCTCCCTCCCACCCACCTGTCTCTAAGGCATCCCTCCTGCCCACCTGTCCTCTCCTTGTCCCTAAGGCGATGCCCTGGCTCTGTGTGTGCAGCATTTGTGTATACAGAGGGAGATGGTATGTGTGTGTGTGTGTGTGTGCGCCGGGTGCTTCACTCTCCCACTGCCTGCTTCAGCTCCCACTGCCCTCCCCCGCGCCTCCATCGTGATTATTCCAGATGTGCCTTCCCCTGTCTTCCTATCTCCCCCTGCCTCTCTCCCTCCCTCCTTCCCTTTCCCTTCCCTCCGCTTTCACCCCTGCTTTCTCCTTTCCGGCTAAACTAATCCTGGCTTTCAGGCAGACGTTCAAGCCTTCATTCCCTAGTTCATTTGTTCGCTCCTTTACCAAATTTCCACGAGCACCTGCTGTATACCTGACCCTGGCTTGGGGGCTTGGGGTTCAGCAGTGAAGAAAATCAGCCTAGGCGTGGGGCCTGGCCCTGGAAGAGTCACTCAGTGTCTGGGAGCCATGAACAGAACAGACGCAGAAAGGTCCAAGTTTCAGGAGCCTAGACAGGGCTCCTGAGCTTGTTCAGGGCCCAGGGAGGGCTGCTGTGAGGAGGGGAGACTGAACTGAGGCCCGAGTAGCAGTAAATAGGTGGAGCAGGGTGGTGAAGGGGAAGAACACCCTGGGAAGAAGACCAGCACTTGCAAAAGTCAGGGGTGGGAGTGGATAGGGGATGGCTGTGGGGCGGGAAGTCAGCCCAGGACAGGGCAGGACTGGCATCCAATCCTGCATCCTCTCTTTTCTCTGCCTCACCTGTCTACCCTTTTCTGGGGGATGTGGTTGTATGGTTGTTCTGTGTGTGTGTGTGGTGTGTGATATATATGTGGCACATGGGTAGCATGTGTATAAAGTGGTATGTGCTGTGGTGTATAGGTGTGATGTGTGTATGTATGTATGTAGTGTGTGACATAACGTGTGGGACGTGTGATGTGTGTGTGGTGTGTATGTGTGATGCAGCAAGTGTGTGATGTATGTGGTATATGTGTGGTGTGTGTAGCAGGGTGCTTGTGTAGGGGGCACATGTGGGGCGTGACATGTGTGTGGAACATCTGGGGTATGTACAGTGTGGTTTGTGTGTGGTGTGTGTGGGGTGCGTGTGGCCTGTGTGGTGGGAAACATGTGGTCTGTGAGTGTGGGGGATGTGATTGTGTGTGTGTGAAAGGGACAGACAGACAGACACAGATAACAAGAGAGGGTGAGAGAGGTGCCCAGGAGGTTCCCTGTTTTCTGTGTTTATCTTCCATTTCTCTTCCCTCTTCTGTCTGGGACTTTATTGAAATTTTGTCTTTTCTCTGAGCTTCCTTTGTGTGTGTTACATGGTTGTTTTGTGTGTGTGGTGTGTGATGTGTGTGTGGCACATGGGTAGCATGTGTATAACATGGTATGTGCTGTAGCGTATAGGTGTATCATGTGTGTATGTATGTAGTGTGTTTGGCATAGCGTGTGTGGCACGTGTGGTATGTATGTGGTGTGTGTGATGTGGCAGGTGTGTGACATGTGTGGTATATGTGTGGCATGTGTAGGAGGGTGTGTGTGGTATGTGGGGAACACGTGAGGGGCATGGCATGTGTGTGGAACATCTGTGGTATGTATGGTGTGGTTTGTGTGTGGGGTGTGTGGCCTGTGTGGTGAGAGACGTGTGGTGTGTGATGTGTGGGGCATGTGTGAAAAATGTGTGTATGGAGTGGCTTGTGTGTGGTGTGTATGTGTGTGTGTGTGTGTGTGTGTGTGGCGTGTGGTCTCTGCTCCCGCTTTGCGGTCTCCCTTGCTGTTGCCTGGATCCAGTACAGCTGTGCTGAGGGTTCCTCCCCTCCATTCAGGCATCTCCTTTCCTTCCTTCATTCATTTGCTTGTTCTTTCATAAAATCCTAATTGAGCCATTCTTTCTTAAGAGGCAGCCCAGGGTGGCGTGGGTGCGTCTCTCCTCTCTTGGGCTCTGTTGCTGCTTCAATGGATCCATCGATCTTCCCCATCCTATTCATTCCGGCTCCATCTGGGTTTTCTCTTTCCAAAGCCCTCGGGGATTCTCTTTTGCTTGGTTTTAGACTTCTGTGTTTCTCTTGCGTTTGTGCCTGTCTGTCTGTCTGTCTGTCTGTCAGTCACTTCTCTTGCTCTATGTCTCTCTCACTGTCTGTCTTTCTCCTTTTGTGTCTCTCTGTTTTCCTAGCTTTCTTTGTTTCGGTGTCTATTTTTCTGTCTTTTCGTTTCTGTCTTTTTTCTGTTTCTGTCTCTGGTCTCTCTTTGTGTTTTTCTGCTTCTCTCACTTTCTGTCTCTCAGTTTTAGCCTACCTCTCTGTTACCCATTCAGGCATTAACTTGTTTCTTTTGCTAAGACGTGACTGCATAGCTGTGTGTGTGTGTGTGTGTGTGTGCCCCACAACTGTCTTTTGCTCACTCATTCCAACTGGCTTAGCCACTACACCAAGGACCAGCCCCCCATTCATTTATTAACCCTCTCAAACACTTGTCTGGGCCTCTCAGGCCTGTGCGTGTATCTGGGTGGCCGAGCGGGGCTCTGGCTCTCATCTGTCCCCCAGGCTTCCTGCCCTCCCCGTCTCTGTCGGGGGGAGGTCTCTAGCGTGGGCAGCCGGCACCTCCGCTTGCTCCAGCTTTGGGGGTCACTGCCATCAGCTAGGGGTTTTGTTTCCTTTCATTCTCCTGGATCTTGCTAAAACACTTAGTGTGGAGCAGCTGCTCCTGCTAGCAATGTATGTGTGTGTGTGCATGTGTGTGTGTGTGTGTGTGAGAGAGAGAAAGAGAGAGAGAGAGAGACAGCGCAGCCCCTTGCCCAGGCCCCTCTCTGAGGGGTTCTTGGCTTTTGTGTTCATTCTGTGAGTCACTGGCATTTGTCCCTCCATTCAATCAACACCCTTTGAGTCTCTCCCATGTGCTGGGATCTATGTGTGTGCGTGGGTATGTGTATGTATATGTGTGTGCACATGAGTGTATGTGTGTGAGACTCTCTGCCTCTCCCTCCTTCCCACCTGCTCTCTCCCTGTCTCTAAAGCAGCTCTGAAACCTGCCCTGGCTCTCTGCAGGCAGCCTTCACAGAGAGGTGTGTGTATACAAGAGCCAGGGTATGTGACAAGCTGTCTGTCAGTGTGTCATTCCTGCCATTTTACCTAATGCTTTGCTCCCATGCTGGGGTAATTTGCCTTGTATTTCTTTCGGTCAACATGCGCCGAGTGCCTCCCACGCGTGTGGGTGTGCTCTCTGCTCTCCTCCTTCACAATCCACGGCTCCATCTTGATTTTTCCAGCCCTGCTCTGTCTCTCCCCACTTCCCCAAAGTCTCTTTCTTTCCTTCCACAGCTGTCTCCGCGCTCTGTCCATTGTTTGCTCTTGCTCTGCTGTGGAGCATATGGTGATCTGTCTGTCTGAGAATCATTTCTGAGTCTTTTACAGCCCCCCTTTCCTGGGTCAACTGTTGCCCTTCTGCCTGCTCCTTCTGGGCCTTCTCAGTGTCACTCTCAGCCTCTGTTCCCACCCCCCCACCCCCCACCCCGCCCACCCTGCCCGACCTCCTGCACTGTTGTAAGCTCTAGACCCGCGCATGCAGCTGCCTCCCCGGGCCCCTCACCAGCCCTCCTTACCAGCCCTCGGGGGCCCCTCAGCCCCTCCACCCCTCACAGCCCACCCTAGACTCAGCACCTCCTGCCCCCTCCCCCATGGTTGCCTGCCTCTGCCTGCCTCGCTCCCACCTCTCCAGGTTACCCTGATGTGGCCATTTCACACTCCAGTGCATGCCTGCTCCAGGACCCTTCCCTGGACCCCTCTAGGGAAAGGGGCCAGTGTTGGTGATTTCCTTCCTGCCCTGTGGACTTCTCCTCCAGATTCAGGTCTCCCAGGGGTTGCTCTCCCCTTCTGTGGGAGGGTCTAGGAGTCTGTCTTTCTCTCTTGGATGCATTGCTTTTATATTTCCTTTTTCTAGAGGCTCTGTCCCCAGACTTGTTCTTACCTGGGCATCATTTGCAGATGTGTGTTTGTGTGTGTGTGTAGGTGTGTGTGTGTGTGCGTTTCTGTCTCCCTGTCCAACACATACATCTTTTCTTCCTTCTCTCTTTTATCCTCTTTCTCTCATTAAAAAAAAATGGCGCTATACCTTACCGACCACAAAGTGCACAGATCTTCGGTGAAAATCTCAGCGAATTTGATGTGTCTCCACCTGTGGATCCACCACCCAGAGCAAGAAACACACCATTTCCCGTCCCCTAGCTGGCTCCCTCCATGCCTCCCACTCACGACCACCCCGAAAAAAAAAGGGAACCGCTATTTGGACCCTATCACTGTTTTCTTTCATTGTTTTAGATCCCAAACTCGCTCGGGGTCTTGTTCTCA
Source organism: Loxodonta africana (assembly GCF_030014295.1). Lineage (NCBI taxonomy): Eukaryota > Metazoa > Chordata > Mammalia > Proboscidea > Elephantidae > Loxodonta > Loxodonta africana. The sequence goes on from NC_087365.1 coordinate 36,585,595, forward strand.
CTGTGTGTGTGTGTGTGTGCGTGTGTGTGCGTGTGCGTATGTGTGTGTGTGTGAGACTTTCTGTCTGCCTGACTTAGAACTTTATCAGGCAGCCACTGCCTCATTCAAGGAGGCTTTGCCTTTGTCCCTTCATTCCATCAACCATTATTGAAGACCTCCTAGGAGCGGGAGCCCTGCCGAGCTTGCTCCCCCCGCCTCTCTCCCTCCTCTCTCCCGCGCTCTCTGGGCTGAGTCTCCAAGTCATTATTGAATTCTGCTTCTATTCCGTGCGTCACTGCTGGAGTGAGTGTGTGTGAGTGGATGTGTGTGTGTCTTGCTTGCCCACCACCTCCCCCTCGCTCTCTGCTTCCTCCCACCTCTGCTTCTCTTTTCCTCTCCAGTCCTGGGGGCTCCATCTAGATTTTTCCAGGTGAGCCTGGCTCATTCTTTGTCTCTCCCTCTCCCCCTTTCTTCTCTCGCTGTCTCTGGTTCCTCTCTATGCTGCCTCCGGGGTGGCCGAGGGCTAGTTTTCATTCTGAGTGTGTGCCGGCCTGTTCCCTGTGCCCTCTCCTCCCCCTGCCCCTCACATCTCTCCTCTCCCTTGGCAAACTCACTCTGCTCTTCAGAAACCAGACTTCAGGCTTGAGCTGGGATCTTGTGGCTGAGCCCCAGGCCCATCCACCCACTGGGGCCTATCTCTCCCATTGCAAAGCGCCCCTCAACTGCCACACTTAGGTTAGGGCTGGCTTTGCACCCCCTCCTCTCACCCCTGTCCTGTTGCATGTTGTCCTTGGCCCCTCCGAATGGCTCTCGCCATGGGCTCTCCCACCACCCCACAGACACAGCCCGTTGTCATCTTCTCCAACTTCTCCAGCATCTGACTCTGCAAACCTCTCCTTAGCAGACAGGGTCATTCCCTCAGCCTTGGTGACACCACATCTCCTGAGACTCCCCTGCTTTCTGCCGGCTCCTTTTCCGTGCCTCATCCTTCAAATGGGGGTGTTGGTCCCCTACCGTCCTTTTCCTTCCCATCATGTCTGGTGACCTCACCCCCTGGGTCTCACCTCCCATTGTGTGGACTACCCCGGCCTCCATCCCTGAGTTCCAGACCTTCCCGTACCCCAGCCTCCCGGACTTCCATAGGTGTCTCACGTCGAAAATCACCCCCCGCTTCAAAGCCATGAGGGCGGGCGTCCTGTGTCACAATGCCCCACTGCCCGAGCAGCATCCAGGGCAGATGCCAGGCTCGTCCCCACTCCTTCTTCCCCTCCACACTCTCCACATACTCCCCCAAATATCCCTCCCCGACCCAATCTCTCCATCTCAGCCTTGCCTGTGCTGGCTGTCCGGCCCCATCTCCCTTGCTCTGGCCTCCCACACCAGGCAAATTTGGCCGTGATTTGGTCAACACACGCTCACTGAAGATCACCTGTGCAGGGCAGGCCTTGGGACCACAGAGGCACACCATGCCCCTAGTCTGGTGGGAAGACCCCGAGTTGGTCTGGCCGGCCACTCAGGGTGCAGGCATGTGTTCTCACATACTGCTCCTCATCTTCATCTTCTGTCAGCCTCCCTTTCCTTTCCTTTTGTCCTCATGTGTGTCCCCACCCATCTCTCTCCATCGCCAGTGTGTATGTTTCCAACTCTCAGAGTGAGGATCTGCGCATCTCTGTCCATGTCCGATGGCCTGTAGGTGTGTCCGTCTGTCAGCGTATTCGTGTGTGTGTCTGCTTTCTCTGTCTGCCTCCATGTCGATAGCTGTGTCTGTCTCTTTCCCTGTCAGAGGCTGTGTGTTTCTCTTTGTGTCAGTGTGTTCGTGTGTGTGTATCTGACAGTCTCAGTGCTCTGACCTGGGGTTCTGACTGCATCTGCCCGTGTGACTCTGTGAATGTCAGTATCTGCTCGTCTCTGTTTGTGTCTTGCTCTGTGGAAGGTGTCTGTCTATAAGTCTCTCTGTGTGTCTGTCTGTCTAGTTGTGTGTCTGTGTGTGTCTGCTCATCAGTCCTGTCTGTGTGTGGAGGTCTCTCAGTGTTTTTTCAGGGGGTCCTGCCTGACTGTGCCTAGGTGTGTATGTGTAAGAGGATCTCTGTGTCTCTGGCTGTGTTTCCCTGAGTACAGGGGTCTGTCTGGGTGATTCTGTCCGTGTGTCCTTCCTTCTTTCTCTGAGGTTTTGAAGGGGTCACAGGCTCCCTGTCTGACCAGCTGGCCTTTGTCATTCCCACCGCCTGGCTGTCTGGTGCACATCTTTCCCTCCCCTTCGTCTTCCTTCTCTTCGTCCCCCTCCTGGGGGCTTTGTTGGGGTCTGCACATCACCCCTGCCCGGTGGCCTCGCAAGCCTGCGAGCAGGCAGCATGCGTCACACCTCACACAGAGTGAGGATGAGACAGCTCTCCTGCGTAGGCCTGGTGGGTGTGTGCGTGCGTCATCGGAGCCCCTGGTAGTACGGGGGTCTCGCCTCACCGCTCCTGCTCTCCTTGACCCCCTCCCTCTCTCCCTCTGGGTCTTTCTCTAGCCTTCTTCTCCTTCCTTCGTGCGTCAGGCCTGTATCTGTGTGTGTGTCTGTCAAGATCTCCTCACTCTTGCCTCTCCTGCTGCCTTTCTGCTGCCGAGTGTGTTTGTTGGGGGAACTTCAGGGTGTATTCGAGTCTTCCTTTGGTGGTTCTATCAACAAATCCTGCAAAGGGAGAGGGTAGAGCTGGGCAGGGCTGGGATGGGCCTGACATGCCTTTTGTTTTTCGTCTTTTCCTGGTCCTTCCAAGTCCATTTCCCTCCAGGGGTGCCCCATTGCAGAATCAAATCCAAAGCATGCACCACGACCTACGAGGAACCCAGCATTCTGCTCCTGCCCGCTCCTCATCTCCAGTTTACTCCAGTCACACTGCCCTTACTGTTCCTTAGGCCAACATGCTATTCCCACCTCAGTGCCTTTGCACTTGCTGTTCCTTCTGCCTGGAGGACCCTATCCCTGAGGTCCGCACGCTCACTCGCTCACCTTCTCCAGGACTTCGCTCCAATGGCCCCCTTCAGAGAGGCCCTCCCTGGCCACTCTGTCTAAAACAGCATCCTCTGTTGCTCTCTTCGTCCTTACCCTCATTTGTTGGTCATCATAGCATGGATCACTCCCTGCTGTCACCATATATGTTGAGTTACTGGTTTTTTCTCAGAGGGCAGGGGCTGTGTCTGTCTTGTTCAGTGCCGTGCCCCCAGCTCCTAGAACAGTCTGGCATATAGTTGATGCTCAGTGCATGCTCAGTGACTGACTGTAGGAACAATCTAATTTCTGAGCCCTGGCTGGCCAGGAAACCCAGCATCCGATGCCAGGACACCAGGACGGGCCTCCTCTTGTCCACCCAGTCCCCGTGGAGGCCACCCCTAGCTTCATCCTCGCCTTCCCCATCTGCCCACCCCTGTGGCTGACTGGTCGCCGATTCCTGAGGTCTCAGCCACCAAAACCTCACCTGAAGCACTCCTTCCACCCCAGCAACTGCTGCCCATACCTTACCGGCCCCCACTCAGATGGCTTGGACCTCTGCCTCCTCCCTTAACAGCTTCCTGAGGCTCTGTCTTAGATATCTAGTGCCGCTATAACAGAAATACCACAAGTGGATGGCTTTAACAAACCGAAATTTATTCTCTCACAGTCTAGGAGGCTAGAAGTCTGAATTTAGGGCGCCAGCTGCAGGGGAAGGCTCTCTTTCTCTGTCGGCTTTGGGGGAAGGTCCTTGTCATCAATTTTCCCCTGGGTCTAAGAGTTTCTCAGTGCAGGGGCCCTGGGTCCAAATGACACGCTCCACTCCCAGTTCTTCTTTCTTGGTGCTGGGAGATCCCTGTCTCTCTGCTTGCTTCTGTTTCCTTTTATGTCTTGTAAGACAAAAGGTGATGCAGGCCACACCCCAGGGAAACTCCCCTTACATCAGCTCAGGGCTGTGAACTGAGTACGGGTGTGGTATCCCACCCTTATCCTCTTTAGCATAGTATAATCTTACTTCATTAACCACAGGCACATAGGGTGATTACATCAGATCACAAAATGGAGAACAACCATACAATACTGGGAATCATGGCCTAGCCAAGTTGACACATATTTTGGGGAACACAATTCAATCCATGACAGGCTCCCACTTCTGGGAAATGTCCAAGGCCCCTCCACACCAGGCCTTGTCTGCCCTGCCTACCTCAGCTCCTGTTGCTTTCAAGCCCCCACCCCGAAACTGGCCATCCCCCGCTCAGTTGCCTCCCCACTCCAGGTGCTTTCATGCCTCTATACCTTTGCACATGTGGCCCCTCTGCCAGGAAGCCCCTTTCTTCCCGGGTCTGCTTGGTGCGCTCCTATGCAATCTTTGTGTCTCCAAATACCCCCCTCCCCCCCGATAGAGTTGGGCTCTTTTCTCTGGCCCCATCTTCCCGGGGCCTGCGCTGGACCCTGGACTCCCCAGTCTGCTTCTTTCACCCTCTCCTGAGCTGCCTACTGTGACCACTTCTGCATTCCCACTGCCCACCCTCTTTCCCAGCCTCCCCTCCTGCTGCCCCTGGTACCCCCAGAACCAGTCCTTTCTCTCTCTCTTTCTCACACACACACACACACACATCTGACCCTGTCCTGTGCTGCTTCAGTCCCTCCCCTGGCCTCCCGCCCCCCTGGGGCACAGCCTAGGTCTCAGCCCCCTAGACAAACCCTGTCACCTCTCACCTCCATCACCTCTCAAGCCTTGTTCTTCCTCCATCACCCACAAACCAGCCATCCAGATTGCCCACCATTCAGATTCCTCCCCTTGCATTCTTACCCCTCCGGGCCTTTGCACATGCTATTTCCAATGCCTGAAGTGCCCTTTCCTGACCTGCCCTCCATGCTGGGGCATCCAGCTCCAGGCCACCTTCTTCTGGATTGTTTCCTGACCACCCCCTCCCACTCTCAAGTCTGTTAGGTATTTCTCCCCCTGGGCCAGGAAGGGCTTCCAGAATAGCTCCTGCCCCACTGTGTGCTGATGGCATCCATCTGTCAGCCCAGAGCCCTCTTTGGGGGCTGGCCATGAATGGCTCAGCTCTGGGACCAGGCAGGTGTGGAGAGGGACTTGTGGGTGATGAAGGGAGGGGAAGAAAGAAGGAGGGAGTGAGGCCGGGCCCAGCATGCCCTGGCCCCTCGGCCACCTCCTCTCCCTCAGCCTGGCTTTTCCTCTTCTGAGGAGCTCCTGCCCGTTTTTTCTCACCTGGTGTGAGTGTGTCTGTTTTTCTGTCTGGTTATCTTTCATGCCTTCTTCTCCGGGCACTGGGTGTCGGAGCACCAAACACTTTATGATGTATATGCGTGTGTATCACTGTGCCTCACAAGGCGTCTTCTGTCTCTGTCTGCCTGTCTGTCCATCTGGCTGTTTTATCACACTGTACCTCTTGCTTTCTCCCTCTCCAGCCCTGGGGGTCATTGTCATTCTCTGAGCGTGTGGAGAGACAGAGAGAGAGAGACGGAGCAGCCCCCTGCCTGGCCCCTTCTCTGCGGGGTTCTCGCTGTTGTGCTCATTCTGTGAGTCACCGGCATTCATCTCTTCATTCAATCAACACCCCTCCAGTCTCTCCCGTGTGAGTCACCGGCATTCATCTCTTCATTCAATCAACACCCCTCGAGTCTCTCCCGTGTGCTGGGCTCTGTGTGTGTGTGTGTGTGTGTGTGTGTGTGACTTTCTGCTTCTTCCCCCTCCTTGCAGCCCATTCTCTCTCTGTCTCTAAGGCGTTACTGAAATCTGCCCTGGCTTTGTGCGTCAGAGGTGTGTGTGTTTGTGTGTGTGCCTCCCACCAGCACCCCCTCCCCGCTAGCTCCTAGCTCCTGCTTCTATTCCCTCTTGAGGTCTTTGTATCTGACTCTCTTCAGCTCTCAGCTTCTCTCCATGCATGACTCTCGTGGTCTGTCTCTGACTCTCTGGGTCTCTCTTCTCTATCTCTCTTTGTCTCTATCTCTCCTTCTCTCTTCTTCCATCACTGACTCTTCTTTTTCCATCTCTCTACCCATCACCATTTCCATCTCTCTTTCTCTCTGCTCCCCCCACTGACTCTCTCCCTCTTTCTCCTTCTCTCTCCTTCCTTGATTTTTCCACATGTGCCCATGTCTCACTCTCTGTCTCGTGCCATGTATGTCTCTGGCTCCCTCCTCCTCTCTCAGGCTGTCTTCTCCCTGTTCCTGCCTGGCCTCCTCTGTGTGTGTGTGTGTGTGTGTGTGTGTGTGTGTGTGTATCCCTACAAATGCCCCTAACCTGCCGGGGCTCCCATGGGGGCCGTGCCATGGGGTCTTGTCTTCCCACTGGTACTCCCAACCCAGGTGTGTCTTCACCCCCTCCTGAGGGATACCACACCCTCAAACTCACCCTCTCCTCCTGAGAACTAGTCCCAGGGCCCTTGAATTGGGGGTCCCCATTATCCCCCCAATTGCCTGGGCCAAGCCTCCCCCAGTAGACAGACCATCATGAGGATGGTGGGACTGTGTTCTAAGACCTCTCAGGCCACTCATCCCTCCCTCTTAGTGGCCAACACCCTGGTCAGCCCACTCCCATCTCTCCCCTGGGAGGACTCTGTCGGCTTCCTCTGGGTCTTCCTGCTTCTGCTCCATCAGGGATCAGGAACAATCCCCCCAAACCTAAACCCATCAACTTCCCAATGTTTTAACACAGCATTCTGGACCCTCATGCTCCGGCCTGGCCTGTCCCTTCAGACTCCCCTCCCCTTTCTTCTGCCATCATGAACTCTGGTCCTCCAAGCCATTGTCAAGCCCTGCCCTCTGCCTGGTGAGTGGGCCCACTGTCCCTGCCTCCCCACCTCCTCATCTGTTTGGCAAACTCCTCTTCCTCCTCCAGGCCCTGCATTGGGGTCTCAGGCTCTGGAACACTCCTCTGGGTGACCCCTCCTCTGCCTGAGCTTCTGGGTCAGCCCAGACTTCCCACCCAAGATTGTGGTAGGCAGTGGGGGACCAGGCTAAAGCTCCAACCTAACCCCAGAAGCCTGTACACAGCAGGTGATTAATAAGTGTACCCTAGGCTTCTTCTGGAGTTAGGTCTCCCTGTGTGAGTCTGTGTATGTTTGGGGGTCCGGGGCCCGAGTCAGCTTGTCTGTCCTGGCCGACCTTCTCCCCTCTCTTTGCTCACAGCTCCCATGCTCTGTGGTTCACCAAGTATCCCCTCTGCTGCACTTCTGGCGTGTGTGGCGTGTGTGTGTGTGCGCGCGCGCACGCGTGTGCCCCTGCCTGGCTCTTATTGTTTATTCTGTAGCTCCATCTTCATTTATTCTCTGTGCTGTTTTTCTTCGCTTCTCTTCTTTTTTCCTTCAAAGCACATTTTTTCCCAGTTCCAGAAGTAATGCATCCATAGTCACGATGGAACGTTTAGAAAATACAGAGAAAACAATAGTCAGTCCCATTTCTCGAGAGGAGAGGCTGTGAAGAGTGGACTGGGGAGTGGGCCCTAGGCTGGCCTGTCAGCCTAGACACCCCCTCACACATGTGCACATGCATCTCTGTCCCTCAGTGTTGGTGTCTCTCTCTGATCTGCACTCTCTGTCTCTCTCAGCCAACCCCTCTGTCTCCCACGCTCTCTGTCTTCATGGGTTCTGCTTCCACTCTGAGGGTCCCACCCACATTCACCTTCGCTCATTCATAAAACCCATCCTGAAGACACAGGGCCGGGGAGTGTTTGTGGAAGAGTGTGTCTCCCGCGCCAGCCTCAGGTCTCACTGAGATTTGTCCCCACTCTGCAATCACTCCTGTGTCCATGTGTCTGACACCCATCTGCCTGTCTGTCTGCCTGTCTCTCTGCCTCCTCCTCCTCCCACCTCCCTCTCTCTGCGACCTGTTGGAATTGCCATCTTGCCCCTCACGTCACGCATGCGCGTGTGTGCCTCCACGCACACCTGCCTGCATGTGTGTATGTGTGTGTGTGTCCCTCCACATGCACCCACCTCTGTTTGTATCCCTTTACACACGTCCACCTATGTGTGTGTTTGTCCCTCTGTATGTGCCTGCCCGTGTGTGTGTGTGTGTGTGTGTTTGTGTGTGTGTGTCCCTCCACACATGCTGCCTTCCTTACTTCCTTTCTGTGGTTTCCTCACAGCTTGCTCTCCCATCATCGTCTCCGTGGGTCAGTCCCATTCATAAGTCCTTTTGCTTGTTCAAAAAATAGGACACAATTTTTTTCTAAATTGTCTGGCATGAACACAGATTGTTTTATTACCTTTGTAATAAGAAAAACCCATTAAAGTTACAACCAACACCATCACAAGAATAATGGGAGTGTTGGAACCAGTTGCTAGCATTCACACTGAACCACACCCCACACTAGATCAGTGTGTCTACCTGTCTGTGCACCCATCTCCAGGCCCCCCGTCTGCCTCTGTCCTCTTCGCCACCCTCTTTCTTCTTCAGAGATTTCTGGAACTTCATTCTCGTTTCTGATGCTACGAGCCTAAGGAATGGGACTGTGTGTGTGTGTGTGTGTGTGTGTGTGTGAGCATATGAGTATTGTGTGAGCATGGATGTGTGCATGTGAGTTTGTGTGAGTATGTGAATATGTGTGAGCTTGTGTGTAAGGGTGTGAGTGTGTGTGAGCATGGGTGTGTGAGTATGTGGATATGTGTGAGCTTGTGTGTGAGTGTGTGTATATGTCCTTGTGTGTAAGCATCCGCATACGCTCACTCGCCTCTCCACAGCCTTCCAGGGTTTGTTCCCCTCTGTGGGCATTTTCTTTCTCTTAGAATTGACATTTATTATTTTCCTCTGGCTCCAGAAATAATAAGTCTTCGTGCTAGAAGTGTTCGTGCTAGGTGGAAAAATACAAAAAAGAACGTGCAGAAGAATATGAAATAAAAATTCCTGTGATCCCACCTCCCAGAGAGAAATGAATCACTGTTAACATTTTGGGTCTTTCAAAATCTTTTCCTTGTATGCGTGGACTTTTCCTCTCTGTGTGTGTCTCTCTGCAGATTCTATTCACTCTATCCTCACTTACTCATTCCTTCAAAAGCATTTGTGGGTCCCATTTGGGACCCTCCTGTGAGTCTTTGTCTGAATGTCCAGGAAGGTTTGTCTGTCTGTCTAACAGTCTCTTATTTCTCCCTTCTTCCTTCCTTTTCTCTGGGGCTTTATCAGACTTTCATGGTGTGAGTGTGTGTGTGTGTGTGTGTGAGCGAGAGAGAGAGAAAGAGGGAGAGAGAGACACACACACAGAGACAGAGAGAGAGAGACAGAGAGACAGAAGCAGAAACAGACAGAAGGTAAACAAGAGAGATCAAGCTAGACTGATAATCCGAGCAGAGAAATAACAGAAAAATAGCAGGAGAAAGGGTGGAAAGAGAGCCCATCTCCCCCATCTTCCCCTCTTTCTCTTGCTGCCTCACTAAGGATTCAGGGACTCTGCTGGGTGCCTGCCTGTGTCCCTCAGCCCCTTTTCCTGCCCCTGTCCCTTTGCCGTCGAGCTCCTTGAGGACGAAGAAAAGCTTGCCCGGGAGAAGGCAATTCAGGGGGAGGCACAGCTTGCTCCAGGGAGTGGAAGCAGGAAACTGGACAGTCTCTGGAAGGTTCCTGCCGTGGCCTTGGGAGACGAGCATGGGAGAGGACCAGGGGCCTGGGCGTGCAGGGGCTTCAACCCGCTCCAGATTAAGAGGTGGGCTATTCAGGCGGCCACCTGGGGCGCTAGGCTTAACAGGCCACCAAATTTGATGTGTCAAAAATTAATTTGACTGAAACGTTTATCAAAATGACTACATATCAAGAAGTTAAGTGGCATAAGTGGGGTGTATGAAACCCCGCTGTAGAAAATACTCTTGCATTTAAGCAACGAATAACGGTTTTAATCTCGCAGCAAAAGTTCACCACTGTGGTAGGACGGCTCCGTACAATTCACAAGCTGTGCGTCACAAGTGGGACCCCGGTGAGGGGGCCTGAAATCAGCTTGAACAGAAGTGGAGGATGCCTCCTGTGGATTGCTGCACCAGTCAGGTGGCAGAAGCTATCAGGAAAAGATATTTTTGTTATTACTATTTCCCTCAATTTGTTATTTGTAATAAAGTAAGCAAGTAAGTAGACTTTTTTCTGAGTGCTATTTTTTATTATATTAAAGGGCATCCCTGACACCCTCTGCCGGGGGCCTGGGCTTCACCTTTGTTTCACCTTGTAGGTGCTGTGGGGCAGGGATGTGGGACGTGGTACATGGGAAGCAGGAGTGGGATGGGGTTCGATTTTTACTTGACCACAAAGACTGAGATGACAGCTTGTGTGGGGACAGATCAGAGGCTGGCCTGAGTGGAGGTAGAGGGAGGAGCAATATTTAAGCAAACATTCCCTAACATTGACCAAGCCCTCACTACATAGCAAGCGCTGTTTTTACAACTCTGTGATGTAAACATGATCTTCATTTTACTCATGAGAAACTGAAGCCCAGAGAGGTTAAATAACTTGTCCAAGGTCACAGAGCTGGGGAGTGGCTGCGTCAGGTTTCAAATCCAAGCCAGCCTGGCTCCAGAGTCTCTGATCTAAAGATGTGGGTTACCCTGCCTCCCACATTCAATGCCTGGACACTCGTAAACTCTCCCCTTACTCCAAGTTGGCCCCCAACACCCTTCAGAGAACTCTGCCTGTCTCCCTCTCTGTCTAGGTCCCTCCTGAGTCTTCCTATTTGTCTCTCCCTACTCCCCTCTGGGGCTGTAATCTCCATTTTGCTCTGACTCCGTCTCTCACCTCGACACAGTTAGATGAGCCCCTGGGCTTTGGCGCCTGACACACCTAGGTTCAAATCTTACTATGGGCCTCAGGCAGGTGTCCTCACCTGCAAAATGGGGATGTTAAGAGTTGTGAGGCTCCAATGCAGCGGCTAATGTAAAGAATGCAAGGTGCCAGGCATACCACATGGGCTTGGGACACACTGGCCAGCCCTGGTGATGCCTGTCACCATGTCCCCTATCCTCTCTGGCTAAATCAGTTTGCCTCACTCTGCGTGCCTCTTCCATTGCCTGTTTGTTCACTCGTAGGCAGCTTCTTTCCTGCCTGCAGGTGCTGTGCTGGGCTGGCAAGTGTGCTCTCCCATGTCTGCGCAGCAGGGCCTGCGGTGGGCTCTGTGCCGGCTCCCTCCCTGGTCCCTGACTTCACTGCCCCCCAGTGTGCGGGACTCCCCCATTACCCTTTCATACAGCCATCTGGGGTCTCCCTAGGCCCTCTCAGACCCCTGCCACGGCTCCTGCAGGCTGCTGTCACCAATCACACACTGTCAGCACCCAGCACGCCCCCCTGCTTGACTCCTGGCTCCTCCAGCCCACGCTCGAGCTGTCACTGCTTCCTGCAGAATCTGTCCCTGATGTCCCTCTCCCCTCCCCATCCTCCACGAGCTGTCACCTGCTTCCTGCTGAATCTGTCCCAGACAGCTCCCTGAAGTCCTGTCTCCCCTTCTAGTCCCCCATGTCCTGGCCCCACTTGTGTGCAGATCTGAACTTTGCACAGGGCCCTGTCCACTGAACTGTGGTCAACTTTGAGGGTCCCTAGGACTCAGAGGGAGCCATGCCGGGGTGCCAGAGAGGCCACTGAGAACTGGGGATAAAGGCAGTGGGCAGGGGGAAGAGATGGCTGGTGAGGGTCTCACACTGTCGTGAGGATTAAACCCTGATCCAGAACCAGCTTGGGGCCCTATCTCCACCCCAGGTCCCACTCCAGGCCCCCAGCCCTGTTGTGACTCTAAGGGCAGCGTGGGCATTGGGGAGGTGGCTGGAGTGGGGATTCTGGATGGAGGCAGGCAGATCTGAGTTTCCTTCCAGGGTCTGCTTCCATCTGGGCTCACCCCTGGAGCCTCAGTTTTCTTCTTCTCTGACGTGGAGCTGACAGTAGTGCCCAGGTCCTCATCACAGCCTAGGAAAGCGGCTAGGGCTCCCAGCATACTTGCTTCTACTGTGCTTTGGTCATTGTCCTCACTGCCCCATCCTCAGGGCCAGGGCTAAAAAGGTGGCATCCCCAATACTTCTCCTGGCATGTAGCAGGTGCTCCCTGGCTAGCATTTGGATGAGTGACTCAGAACGGCTACAACAGCAGGCCTGACCGAGGCAGACAGATGGGCAGAAAACAGACAGACAGTTGTGTGAATGCATATGCTCACACGTGCACACCACACACACAGCAGGACTGACCCCCGGTGCTGGAGGGAAATTGGATTCAACTCTAGAGAAGGGTAACAATAAAGAAAAGACAAGAATGGGGGTGGGGGCAGGGAGAAAGACCCTCAGCAGGTAGACCCAGGCGAACACAAAGATTGGGTCCAGAGCCCTCCCTGCAGAGCACGAGCAAACCAGAACCGGAAGTGAGACGCTCCAGGAGGAGAGGGAGAGAGAGAGAGACACACACAGAGGGAGATGGAGGGACAGAGACTGGCACAGAAGAAGATAGGGAGAGACAGAGACAATCAGAGGACAAAGTGATGCAGAGAGAGACAGAGGGACATAGAGAGATGCCAAGAGAGACAGAGAAAAAGACAGAGAGACAGATGGATGTAGAGGGAGACAATGAATCAGAATCAGGGATGGTGCAGGTGACAGAGGGAGAGAGGAAGACAGGGAGACCCCATGCCCAATAGAGAAAGAGAGTGAGAGAGAGCCAACCACACACACACAGAAGACAGAAAGGAAGGCGTGTGTGTGTTTGTGGAGAGTGTGTGTGTGTGTCCCAAGGGGAAGTCAGAACTGCACCAGATTCTGAAACGGAGAGACACTTGGACACACCACCCCTCAGTCGGTCAAATGTGGACTGGGACCTATCCGTGCCAGGGGAAGGAACCCAGTGATGGGTCCAACCCACGCTGGTGCCCAGAGGCAAGAGTGTGCCCAGCCAGTGACCTGAGGGGAGGTCTTGGCCTTCGGGAGCACTGGACCAGTGCTAGAATAGCCTCTGTTGCCCCTGGGGCAGGTTTCAGAGACTAGGAGGAGTTCTGGGCGTTACCCCATGGGCCATAGGGAGCCAGCGAAAGATGTGGGCCAGGGGAGTGATTCTGCCACATTGTTGGAGTTTGGTACTACGTGCTCTGGCAGCAAGTGAAGAAGGATGGTGAAGGGGCTGTGAGGGGCTGGGGCGCCAGTTGGGGAGGAAGGAAGGTGATTGGCCCACCCAGGTGTGGTTCCTCCAAGATGTCCTGTGGATATTCAGGAAATGGTGGAGTGAGAGAAATCATGGAGGCAGCAGGGTGAGGGCAGGGAACGCTGGCAGAAGCCCGGGAACACACGTACTCTTCACCAACACAGGGTGCCTAATGCACTCCTCCAAGCCTTTGTCTATGGCTAGTCCCTCAGTTTGGGATGCTGTCCTCCACTCCTACTCCCCTTTACATGTTGCCCTTCTTCTACTCCTTCGGATACTCCTTCCTGTCACCCTGTAGGTGGACGTCCCACCTTGGGGCCCCCGTGACTCTCTGGGCACTTCCTGTCGCTGCTAATACCATGTTTTCTTGTAACGATCTCATCTTTTCCATGCCTGACTCACCCGCCAGACTGGCAGTGACATGAGGGACAGCCTGGTGCACAGTTTCTTTGTGGAACCTTGGCCTCACCCATGCGGCATAAGCCTGGGTATAAACAAGGCACTTGGGGCATGCTGGAGAATGGTTGGAAGAATGAATAAACCTTCCTTCTCTACTTGGTGAACTTCTATGCATCCTTCAAAGCCCAGCTCAAATGACCCTTCCTTCCTAAATCTTTCCCTGACCTCTGTAAGTAAGTGACTCCCTCCCTGGGATCTCATAAATGTGGCTGTTAAAACAAATCTCAGGCTACATCGCTGTTCTGTTTTTCTATCTCTGCCTTCCTAAAGGCTGTGGGTGCTTAAGGGCAGAGCGAGGAAGGACATGACAACAACAATAGCTAATTCTCATGTAGTGCTCACTACATGTCAAAAACGTCCAGAGTGCTTTAAACATGCTTTGCATTCAATCCCTACAATATGATTATAACCCCAAAACCAAACTCATTGCTGTCGAGTTGATTCCAACTGATAGCCACCCTACAGGACAGAGTAGAACTGCCCCATAGAGTTTCCAAGGACTTGTTGATGGATTTGAACTGCCAACCTTTTGGTTAGCAGAGGAGCTCTTAACCACTGCACCACCAGGGCTCCACAATATGATTATAGATACTATTAGAAAAAAAAAGCCAGCTACTGTCAAGTCAGTCCCAAATCATGGCAACCCCATATGTGCCAGAATAGAACTGTGCTCCATAAGACTTTCAATGGCTAATATTTTATGGAAGTAAATTGTCAGGCTTTGTTCCAAGACGTCTCTGGAGGGGCTCAAACCTCTAATCTTTTGGTTAGGAACCAAGCATGTTAACTATTTGTACCACCCAGGGACTCCCATATATACTATTATTAACCCCTTTTTGCAGATGAGGAAACCATGGCTCAGAGTAGTTAAAGGACTTGCTCCATATCACATAGTAAGTAGTGGAGGTGGGATTTGAACCCAGCCAATCTGGCTCCAGAGTCACTCTCTAAGGTGATAAAAGGTGATATGTGCTAAGTATTTTCTCTGAAAGTATAAAGGGCCCTGGGAGGGTGTATGCATTTCCCTGGGAGTCTTTCTGCATCTCCTGGCCTGGGCCCCTCTTCCTCCCACTGCTTACCCTCTCCCTGGCCAGCTCATCCCCTGCTCGATGTGCTGACCCTCCCAAGTCTCTTCCTGCAGTCCTCAAGGGTGAAGACACAAAGCCAGCACCGGCTGGGCCCCTCCACAGATGCCTCAAACCCACCACCTTGTCTCTGCAGCCCCCAAACATGTTTTTCTCTCATTCTCATTAGCGCTGGGTGTCACCACCCGCTGGGCTGCAGCCAGGAGCCCCGAGTCATCTCTGACTCCTCCCGCTTCTGCCGCCCACGGCCATCTGTCCCTACTTCCTGCTCACTTTCCCTCTGGGGCCCCTCAGCAGCTTCCCCCATCCCCTCAGCCCCTGCATCAGCCCCTCCTTCATCAGGGCCCCCTCCTTGGGCCCCCTCCTCCATGCTCACCCCTCCACTCCTTGCTCAAACACCTGTCATCTTCCCAAGTCCCCTTGTCTGTAGACGAAGCCAGTGACAGCGCGTCCCTCATGGGGTGTTGCGAGGATTAGATGGATCTTGAAAAGCTGTTACGGCGAGGCCAGGCTCACAGGCTCCACAGCTCGTAGCTGTTATTCAAGATTAAGTGGGTGGCTGTTATTAAAGACTTTCTGAATGGATGAGTCAGTGACACTGTGGGTGCTCCATTCTCCTCTTCCTTGTCCTCTCCGTTTCTCTCCCTTCTCTGCCTCCTTGTCTCAGTGGTTTTATGTTTTTAACCTTTCGGGGACATGGCTATCTTTTGAAATTTTTTCTTGGCTCCCTCCAGCCTGCATGCAAACCCCTCCTATCTTAGAAAAAAGACCCTTCCTTGGCTCTCCTTCCTCGAGCTACAGCCCGTTTCTCTCCTCGCTTCTTAGAAGAGCTTTGGGAAAGAGTTCCCTCACATACCAGCTCTACTTCCTCCACCCACAGTGATCAGCTGCCCCCTTGGGCCCCAGTCAAGGTCATCAGTGGCCTCCATGCTGCCAAATTTAATGGACATTTTTTATTTTTAGCCTTCGTCTTGCTCAAACTCTCAGCAGCATTTCAACATTACTCTCATTTTCCAGGACACCCCTCTCATGGCTTCTTCCAAGACTGGCCATTAGGGATGAGCTGAAGGACTCCTTCTGAGTGTTGTTGAAATGTCGTTGAGCCATGGGGCTCAGTCTTTGGATATCTTCTCTTTTTCTTTTCCTCTCTCTTTCTTTTTCTCCCTTGGGAATCTTGGATTATCCAGTCCCATGACTTGAAAACCCAGTAAGCCTTATGCGATAACTCCCATGTTTACACTTGCAGCCAGGGCCCTAAATTCCAGACATTTCCATGCGGAAGCCTACAGGCAACTCAAACTTAACATCCTCTAAATGCACCCTTGACTTCTATCCTCCAAGCCTGGCACCCACATACCCTCCCAAGGTGAGAGTAACCGGCACCACCACCATCCACGTCTCCTCCTGACATCCCACCCTCCCTCATCCCCAGGGCTGTGCTCTAAGCCCTTTTAATTTCTTCTCCAGGCTCCCTCCCTCTCCACAGTTTCAGTGGCCACTCAAATAGTGGTGACTCTCCAGTTTTTATCTCCTGCGTAACCTTTATTCTGAGTCCCAGATCTGTCTTAGCAACTGCTTCCTGGATGCCCGAGACGCCTGCCACTCCACGTGTCCCAGAGTGGACTCAGCATCTTCCCTGGCACATACTCTTTCTGCTGGGGTCCTTGTGTTGGTAAATAAGACCATCATCTGCCCAGCTATCAAAAGTGGTAACTCAACATAATCCTCGACTCCTTTGCTCTTCTCTACCAGTACTCACTGTGAAAAGTCAATTGCCAGTCTCCCATCACGCCCTCTCAGTAACTGAAGGTCATGTTTCCTGGTTTGTTGTCTGTCTTCTCCCTAGTCCTGGTCTTGTGGCTATCTTTGTTGACTTCAACACTCACGCGGATGGTGTAGACAAAATCATGACTTTGACCTCCCAAATGGCAACAATCTTGTCCTCCATTCGACCTCAACCATGGTCACGTTCTTGACCTTGCCACACCGTAACAGTTCCAACTCTGAAGTCTCAATTTCAAGTCATCCCACTTCCCAACCTTCCCCTGCTGTCATTCCATCTTGTTTACTCTGGTATGTCTTTGATCTCAAAAAGACTTTGCAAGTCAAACCCCAACCATTCATTCTTTAAAACTAAAAACCGAACCTGTTGCCATTGAGTTGATTCTGATTCATACATAGCGACCCTATAGGACAGAGTAGAACTGTCTCATAGGATTTCCAAGGCTGTAATATTTCTTTGTTTGTTTGTTTAATTTTATTGTGCTCTAGGTGAAAGTTTATAGCTCAAGTTAGTCTTTCATTCAAAGTTCATACACATATTGTTTTGTGACATTGGTTGCAATCCCGACAATGTGAGAGAACTTTCCCCCTTTCCATCCCGGGTTCCCTTTGTCCATTCATCCAGTTCCTGTCCCTTCCTGCCTTCTTATGTTGCTTTTGGGCAACAGTTGCCTGTTTCGTCTTGTATATTTGATTGAGCTAAGAAGTACGTTCCTCGCCTGTGTCATTGTTTGTTTTATAGGCCTGTCTAATCTTTGTCTGGAAAGTGGGCTTCGGGAATGGTTTCAGTTCTGAGTTGGCGGAGTGCCTGAGGGCCATAGTCTCAGGGGTTCCTCTGTCAGACCAGTAAATCTGGACTTTTTTTGTGAATTTGAATTTTGTCCTACATTTTTCTCCTGCTCTGTCTGGGACTTTCTGTTGTGATCCCTATCAGAGCTGGCAGTGGTTGTAGCTGGGCACCATCTAGTTCTTCTGGACTCAGGCTGTGGAGTTTCTGGTTCATGTGGTCCTTGAGTCCTTTGGGCTAATATTTTCCTTTCATCTTTTGTCTTCTTCATTCTTCTTTGCTCTGGATAGAATGGGACTATCAGGTGTATCTTAGATGGCTGCCTGCAAGCTTTTAAGACCCCGGATGCTACTCACCAAAGTAAGATGTAGAGCACTTTCTTTATGAACTGTGTCATGCCTAGATGTCCCCCAAGACTATGGTCCCCACCAAGGCTGTAATCTTTACAGAAGGAGACTGCCACATCTTTCTCCCTCAGAGTGCTAGTGGGTTCGAACCACCGACCTTTTGGTTGGCAGCTGAGCACTTTAACCACAGCACCGCCATGGCTTCTTATTATTTCTTTCTTTCAAAAAAACCTTTTGCTGTCGAGTTGATTCCGGCTCATAGCAACCCTATAGGACAGAGTAGAACTGACCCATAGGGTTTCCAGGGAACACCTGGTTAGATTTGAACTGCTGACCTTTGGTTAGCAGCCATAGCACTTAACCACTACACCAGCAGGGTTTGCATTCTTTCTTTAGCTCCCTCTATTTAGCCTTTCCTCCCCAGCTTGCTACTAACACTGCCCTTGGCAAGATCCAATGGCCAGTTCTCAGTCCTCATCTTTCTTTTCCCATCTTCAGGGCTGGATGTAGTTGGTTGCTGCCTCAGTATTGAAACATTCAGTTTTCTTGGCTTTCATGGTATGACATTCTTCTGGTTTTCCCTCTCAGTTTCTTTTACTGGCTCCTCCTGCTTCCCCTAACCGCCAAATGGACCCCTTCTCTTCTTTATCTAGACAGCCTGCCTAGGTGATATCATCAAGTTTAGGGGTTTGATGTACTATTTACTGATGACTTTCAAACTCTACCTATCCCTGAACTTCAGACTCCACCATCCATCTCTACTTGGGTGCCTAACGGGCACCTCAAAATCAATATGTCCAAAGCTAAACTCATTCTGTCTCTCCTGCAAACTTGCTCCTTCCTCAATCTTCCCTGTATCATTAACACACCACTCAGATCCCAAGTCTAAAACCCTTGAAGTCATCCTGGAGTTCCTATCTCTGGATTACCCCTCCCTCCCTCCCTCCCTCCCTCCCTCCCTTCCTTCCTCTCTCCCATCCATCCATCCATCCATCCGTCCATCCATCCATCTGTCCATCCATCCTTCCGTTTATCCATCCATCATCTCACAGGTGCCAAGCTCTGTGCTGATCAGTGAGAATGTGTATTTAGTGTGCCTGCATCCATGTCCCTGCTGTCTGCCTGTCTGTCTCCTCAAGGGTCCTTTTCCCCCCTCTCTCACTGCCTCTGTTTCCATCTGGCTCAGCTACATTCCCTGTCTCTCTAAAGAGGAGCCTTACTGAATTTTGCTCGGAGTCTGTGTGCCATTCGTGCTCTGTGTGTGTGTGTGTGTGTGTGTGGTGTGAACATCTGTCGGTCTCTCACGTCTTTCTCTCTAGGGCTTGGGCTGGGGCAGTTCCCAGTCTTTGGGTCACTGTCATTCACACTCTGTCCATCTATTTGTTGATTCATCCACAAGAGGTTTATTAAGCATCTGCTCCATGTCAGAACCTGGGCTAGTCCATTGTGAATGTGTGTGCATGTGTGAGTGCACGGCTGTCAGCTGTCCTCTGCCTTTGTCTCCTTCCCCTCCTCCTCTTCCACCTGCCCTCACACCTTGGGGCCCTCAGTCCCTGTACTGGAGCCCCACCCCTCCTTCTCTACATATGCTTACCCTGCCCTTGGTTCTGACACCCCTGTGGCCCAGACTCTCTTCTTGCTCACAATTTGAAAACTCAAAGCCAACTCCCAGCTGGCGTTTGTACATCAGCATATCACAAACCAACTGCATCATCTCTGCACGCATAGCGTGTTTCTCTCCCTGTTCTCATTAGCACTGAAAGTCATTGCCCGCTTGGGTCTGCAGCCAGAAGCCCCAAGTCATCTCTGACTCCTCACTTTCCTGCCGCCCACAGCCCATCTGTCCCCCTTCCTGTAGAATCTTCCTCCAAAACTGCTCAGCCCCCCCCTCCCCATCTTATCGGCCCCCACCCAGGCCTAGAAAATTGAAGCCTGGACCACTGTATCCATCCAACTATCCACCCATCCGTCCAACAAACTTGCACTGAACACCTGCTGGATCTCTGCAGAGGACACAGGTCCCAAAACCCCAGGCCATGTCCTGCGGGGGCTCAGAGTCTAGGGGAAAGATAGACCAGTTATCATGGCATCGAAAGGCAGGCAGGTGATAGGAGCTCCCCAAGACTTTTTGTCACTTTGGTCATCACGTGTGTGTGTTTGGGGAGGGTGATGTCTGTTTTATTTCTGTGGTCACTGTTTCAGACCTTCTTCCTGCTTCTGGCCCTCTAGCATCAATGCTCCCCAGGGCTGCTGTCTCCTTCCAAGGACTCTCTGCCACCCCGCTGTCCATGCCCAGGGCTTCAGAGACCCCCTCTACACAGATGCTCCCTCATCTCTATGTCCTCTCCAGGCCCCTCTGCTCACATCCTAACACATGTCCACTCTCCCTTCCTCAGACCCATTTGGGTGCCTCAGCAGCATCACAGACTTACCAAGCCAGGATCAAGCACTCCATTATCCTCACTCCTCATCGCATGTTCCCATCGCCATCTCACAGTCCAGAAATCCAACATTTATCTCCAATTGGAGTTCGATTTTTGCCATTCTTCCTCCAATATCTCTTTCCAGTTTTTCCTCTTGTTCTTCCCCAGCCTCATGGTCAATGTGGTTGCCCTAGCAACGGTCAACTCCTCCCTTCTTTCCTGGGTGCTTTCAGCTGGTGAACTTGCTCTCTAACTTGTGGAGAAATGCTTCCTCTCGGTCTGTCTCACTCCTGTCCTCTTTCTCCTTCTGTCCTTGGAAGATCTGGGGTGGGAATCCTTGGCTCTGGTTTTCCTCTATGCCCACCATTGTGTGCAGGCACTCCTGTTTGCTAGATCCACTGTCTCTTTCTGCTATGCATCCATTTGCCCTATGGGAAGGGCCCCAGGCATGTCCCATGGCTTCCTCTCATCGACAAGGCCACAATAGCCTCTTTCCCTTCCCTTCCCAAACCTATCTTTCAAGAATAAGGCACTGTGTTCTCTTCCACCAGCCTCTGCTGGCCCCTCTCCCCTTGGGTACCCATCATACCCCAGGAGCTCTCCCCCAGGAATAGTCAGGCATGCCTTCGTTTGGGTGTCTTTCCCAACCACCAGACTGTGAACTCTTACTGTTGGGGTCTGCATCTGATTTCTCTGGATGTCAACACAGGGGACGGGCTGCGAGATGTTTGTGACTGGAAGGGTGGAGGGACAAACAAGCAGACAGAGGGTGTGTCTGCCTCCGGGTCTCTCCTTCCTCCTCATCCTTAATCTGTCCTCTCTCCCCTTTCTGGAACCCTTCACTGATTTTTTTTTTTTTTTACAAAAATTACTTTCAGTTTTACCAGGGATGTACAAATACTTTGTTTCTTCTTAAAGAAATTAAAACATTGCATATGAGGTTAAAGTGTCTTCCACTGCCCGTCCCCCCTCGCAATCTACATCCTTGTCCTCAATCATTATCCCATGAAGAAACCAGTGTTATCAATTTAGTGGGGGGAAAAAATCCATCACACACATACACACACACACATGCACACTCACACGCACACATACCTGTAGAAACAGCTAAAATCACATTCAATGGTAAGTCCATTTTTCCGCTAAGATCAGGAACAAAGCAAGATGTCTGCTTTTGCCACTGTTATTCAACATTATACTGGAAGTTCTAGCTAGTGTAATAAAGCAAGAAAAAGAAATAGAAGAACACACAATGTGATTTTTGGGTATTATTAGTGGGCAGCATTATTGTCTATGAAGAAAATTCTAAAGAGTTTACAAAAAGCTCTTAGAACTAATAAGCAAGTTCAACAAGTCATAAGATACAAGGTCAATAAGCAAAAATCAATAAGCATTTGGAAATGGAAGCATATGTATTCCTGTAGAAAGTGCAGAGTAGTGTTTGGTAGTGTTGTAGTCAGAATACTGTTGGTCTTTTTAAAAGAAGTCCCCTCACACTGGGTGTGTTAGTCTTCAGTGGGCTCCTACACTCAACAGTTTCCTTAGGGCCCTCTTTCCCTATTAGAACATATAGTTACAGAAAATTCTTTTTTTTCTGCTGCACAATATTCCAGAGAAGAAACACACTGGAGTTTACTTAGCCTGTCCCCCAATGGTGGCCATTTCGGTTGCTCCTACTTTTTCACCTTTACAAACCAGGCTGCAATGAACACATGGGTGTCTCCTTCTGGCTCCCTGTTTTCTAGGTTCTAGGGGCTCCCCATACTTTGAGCATTCACAGATCTGTCACTTGGGGTCTCCTTCCCTCCCACATTCTCTCTCAGTTTCTCCTTCATCTTTTGGTGTTCTCTTCAGACTTGACCCTAGCTCTGTAGGGCACAACTTGCATGTGCGTTGCTTGTTCCCCCCTCTGTATATAAGTGTCCAAACAGGAAATTAATGTCTCAATCAAATTAAGATAATTCGAGGAGTCTTTCTTTCAGGTCTTTCTCAGTTTTTTTCTCACTTTCTGGGTTGCCCCATCTCTCTTCCATCCACCCAGATTCCCACCCACCCATGCACCCTCCCACAAAAACACCAGGGACCAGGGCTCAGCCTGGCCAGGTATATGTCAGAGTGTGTGCATGTGAGTGATGTGTGAGGCTATATCTCTGCCTGCCTGTCTGTCTGTCTTCCTGAAGGCAGTGTTTATTCTTTAACTTTTTAACTGATGCACCAGCTTGCTCCTCTTGCTTCTGTCTTCAACTGTTTTGCTTAGCCCTGCTCTTTTCCACTGTCCTGAGAAGTGTTCTTCAATTTTGGTCTGAGTTTGTGCATCATTCCTGCTGTGTGTGTGTGTATGTGTACACACATGTGTACATATGTTTGGGTCATGTTTCTTTGTCTGAGACAGGGTCATGGTTGGGTTTCACTCTTCCTGCCATTCTCAATGACTCCATCTGTATGCCTATTCATTTATCCAAAACACATATATTGAGCTGAGTGCCAGGGTCTGTCTGTCCTGTCTCTCCTTCTTTCCTTCCTTGACTGCTCCTTCTTCACACACTCTCACACCTTAGTCCCCCAGACCCCTGTCTTGGGCCTTTCCCTCTCCCACTTTGTACCTGCTCTCTGGGCGAGTTCACAGAGTCATTCTTTTCATTCACAGCCCCATGTCCTCCTGTAGCCCAGACCCTACTCATTCTCTCCCCATCCTACCACCGAGCCTTAGCACATGGACTGGTCCCTGTGCAGGCGCTTTAAACCCAGTGCATCATCTCCTCACCCCCAAGAGATGTTTCTTTTCCAGTTCTCATTAATGCTGAACGTCACCACCACCTGGGGCTCCGTAGCCAGGAGCAAGTCATCTCTGACTCCACTCAATTCTGCCACCCACCATCCATCTGTTCCCCTTTCCTGTCAAGTTTCCCTCTAAGGGGCTGCTCAGCAACCCCCACCCCAGCCCAACCCTTCCCAATTTGCCACAGCTCAGTCATCAGCTTTTTGATGCTTGGACCGGCCATCCATCTATCCATCCATCCAACAAACACACACTTGACCACCCACTGAATGTGGTCCCAGGCCACATCCTGTAACAGCTCAGAGTCCAGGGGGAAGACAGGCCAGTTATCATTACACCACAAGATGGGCGATAGGGGCTTCCCAAGAAGCTCTGTCACTCTGAGTATCATGGTCGGTCTCTCTCTCTCTCTCTCTCTGTGGTCTGGCTGGGCCACTTCTCCAGAAACTCCTCCCTCCCCCTGGTTCTCTAGCATTGTTGCTCCCCACAGCTATGCTCTCCTTCTGCTGCTCTTCTCCCTCCTTGGGCTCTCTTGGCGCTGCTCTCTCCCCCTGAGACTTCAAAGACCCCCTCCACAAGATGCTGACCCTCTTCAGTATCCCCACCAAGGCTCTTTGGCTCAAGCCCCAGACCCCCCATATCCGTTGTCCTCTCCTCAGCCCCACTTGGTTGTTCCATCAGCATGGCAGACTCACCAAGCCAGGACCAAAGTCTTCATCCTCCCCACTCCTCATCCCTCATTTCTGGAGCCAGAAATCTAGCAGTCACATCCCCTTTCTCTGCCTCCAGCCTCTAATCTGCCTCCAATTCTTCATGATTCTTTTCTCCCACCTCCCCCTTGCTCTTCTCCATCCTCTTGACCAGTGTTGTTGCCCTGACAACAGCTGTCCTCTCATCTCTTCCTGGGTCCTTTCAGCAGGTGGACAAGCTTGCCTCTCCCCCACCTAAGAAGAGATGTCCCATCTGCCTCCTACCTCTCTCCTTCCATCCACAGATGAGCAGTGGAGGGAACATTAGTCACTGACCATTTCTCTCCCTTTACCCAGCACATCCTCCGCAACAGACGACCTTGCCCCTTGGCCCCATCATGCTCCAGCAAGGTTCCCCAGCCTGCTCTTTGACAAAACCATCCATCTTATTTCAGTCCTTACTTCCCTCTGCCCCCAGAGCACCCCTGATGCTGGGGGTCCATTCTGATTTCTGGAACCTGCTCCTCCCTCAGCTTCTGAGGGTTCCTGCTTTCCTCCCACCTTTCAGGCCACCCCTCTTCTCTTTCCATTTGTCCTATCTCCCGTGCATTCCCCTTCTGCCTCTTCAGGTCTCCAAGTCAGTCTGTCTGCTTCCTTTTTTGGTTCCCTCTCAGCTTCTCATCTCTCTCTATTCTTTCTAGATTTGGTCCTTACTCTCTGTGTGTGACCTGTTCTTTTCTCTGTGGGCTTGTTAGTCAGGGTCCCAACAGGAAAAAGAGATGAAATACTAAAATTTAGGAAGATTGAAGAAGAGTTTATTTACAAAGGTACCATATTGCCAGGTGTGAGAGTAGAGAAACCCTGAGGGGTTTTGCAGGAGCCTGGGGCTAAGAACTGGGAGATTGTGACCATGTCTACCACTTAAGGGATGAGGTTACCAGAAACTGGAGGCAAAGAGTCATGAAAACACAGCTGCTTGGGGAGGAGTTATGTGACCTTTGAAGGACCACCTAGCCTGAGGTGATCCCTGGGGAGGGACCTGGGGGAATAAATATCTTGATCTCACTCTCCTCCCCAATTCATTCTCCTGCCAGGGTACCTCATTGGCCAAATCCAACCAGAAGCCAGATGGCAGGGGAGCCACCGATGGTTGTGGGTACAGGTTAGCCTCCTAGAGCAGAGAAGAAGGGTGGAGGGGGAGCTGGAGGAGCAAGAGGAAGATGTCCAGCACTTTCTCTCTCTGGGCCCTTTACCAGGTTTTATTTCTAGTCTCTGGGTTAATTTATCCAACCATCCACTCCCATCCACACATCCATCATCCATCCATCCGTTCATCCATCCCTCCATCTGACTACCTCCATCCACACAGCCATCCACCCATCCACCCATCTGTCCGTCTGTCCGTCCATCCGTCCATCTATCCATCCATCCCCACCCACATCCATCCATCCAGCAAGTCTGCAGGGAGAATCTCCCAGGTGCCTTGTGCAGGGTGGGGAGTCTGTTAGAGAGGGTTTGTGCACACACGTGACCCCTGGCCTGGCCCCTGTCTGCCCTGCAGTCAGCCTGCATTTCCTACTGCCTCCTCTTCTTTGAAAAATTTTAATTGACATATAATCCCCCCATCTCTATCTGTATCTGACTCTGTCTTGCTCATCTGTGCTCCTTCTCTCTCCAGAGGGGAATTATTGAATTTCTGCTCTAAAACTGTGCGTCATTCCTGCTGAGTGTATGTGTGCGTGTGTGTGTGTGTGCGTGCTTGTGCTGGTTGTCCTCTCCCTCAGCTCTTTCTTTTCTGGGGGCTTGTGGAGTTTTTCTCTAAAGCCCTGAAATTCTGTTTGATCTCCTAATCCTGGTTCCCAACCCCCTTCCCCAGAGGAAATCTCAGTTATCAGGAAGATGGGAAGCAAAATGATCACACATGGTCTTTCTCTTTTCTTTATCTGATTTTATCCTTACTTTGAGTTACTCACTCCACCCACCCACCCACACATAGTACTTATACCTGGTGCCAGGTCCCGTGTCCTTTCTTCGCACTCATTTTGCTGTGCCAGAACACATGTGGGTCATATCTTTTTTGATTGTTTATCTGCCTGCTCTTCTGTATGTCCATCAAGTGCTTAGTTCAGTGCCAGGGTCTGTCTATCTGTCTTGTCTCCTCTGTCCTCCTTTCTCAGCTCCTTCTCTTCTCCCTCTTTCTCCTACCCTCATACCTTGAGACCCACAAGCACTTGTCCAGGGTCCCTGGCTCACTCCACCCACACTCCCTGGATGAGCTTACCCATTCTCCTTTGTACAAATACAGCCACCCCCAGCCCCTTCTGCAGCCTATATCTCTTTCTCTTCTCTCAGCCTTCACTAGGCCCTGACAAAGGCCCCTCACTTCCACTGCATTACCTCTGTACCTGCCAGATGTGTCTTCTCTCTAGTCTCTGCAGCCAGGGGCCCCGAATCATCTCTAATAATTCTCATTCAAGTCAAGTCTACCTTTTCATCCCCTCAACCGTTACCTCAGTCCAGATAGAAGAATTTTGTGCCTAGACCCCATCCATCCATCCATCCATCCATCCATCCATCCATCCATCCATCCATCCATCCATCCACCCATCCACCCATCCACCCATCCACCCATCCACCCATCCACCCATCCACCCATCCACCCAACCACCCACCCACCCATCCACCCATCCACCCACCCACCCTCCCACCCATCCTTCTAACCTGATTGACCACCCATAGAGCTCTTTGTTGAGAACAGAGGCCTCAGAGCCCAGGCTGGGTCCTACGGAAGCTCAAAGTCCAGGGAGGCGATGGACCAGTTAACACACAATAAGAAGACAGTGATAGAGGAATCCCAAATCTTTTTGTCACCCTGAGTATCATGCTGTGTATGTGGGTGGGAGTGCATGTACATGGGAGGAGAGAGAGAGAGACACACACAGAGACAACTGCCTGTCTGTTTGCTCCCTTGGTCCCTTCTCCGGACCCTTCTTCCTCCTCCCAACACTCTGGATTCAGTGCTTCCCAGGGCTGTATCCTCCTCCCTCCTCTCCCTCTGAGAGCTCTCCTGGGCTATGACCAGGGGGCTTCAGAGACCCCCTCATGCTGACGGCTGCCTCATCTCTGTGTCCACCTCAGGCCCCTTTGCAGGAGCACGGACTCCACATATCTGTTGTGCCTTGCTCAGCCCCACTTGGACATCTTTCCGTGGGGCCAGCTCACCAGTGAAGGATTGGCTCACCAGTGCAGGATCATAGTCTTCATCTTCCCATCCCTCATTCAGGCTCCCTATTGCCCCATCTCTGGGGTAAGGAATCTAGATTCCCCCTCCATACATCTTGGCCTCCCACTTCCAATCTTTCTACCAGTTCCTGCTGATGCCTCCACTAAATCTCTCTCCAATATTCCTTTTCCTTCCCCAAATCAACATTCAGCAGCAACCAGATGAACATACTCACCTCTCTTCCAGGGAAATAAAATGTTCTCCCTTGACCCTGTGTTCCCACCTGGCTCTGATCCTCCTGCTCCTGTCCACAGAGGAGCCGGGGAGGGAACAGCAACCTTGGCTGTACCCATCATGGTGTTGGGGAGGCCTCCGCTGACCACCTGTTTGCCAGATTCTGTACCTCGGGCCCCTTCTCACCTCACCCGGCCCATCAGGAGCCTCTGACCAGGAGAACCCATCCTTGCTTCAGGATGCTCTTTCCTTTCTTGCCCATGGAGACAATGTCTATTCATGGTTTTCCTCCTACCTCTCAGGTAGTACCTTTTTTTTTTTTTTTAACAGCTTTATAGAGATATAATTCACACACCCATTTAAAGTATACAATTCAATAACTTTTAGTATATTCACAGAGTTGTGGATTCACCCACTGAAAGTATACAATTCAGTGGCTTTTAGTATATTCACAGGGTTAACATCCATTACTACAATCAATTTTAGAACATCTTCAATTGCCCCAAAAAGAAAGGCTGTGCCCTTAGCCTCATCCCTCATTTCTGTACCCCACCTCTGCCCTAAGCAGTGACTAATCTATTTTCTATTTCTATAGATTTGCCTATCTGGACATTTCATGTAACAGAATCACACAATGTGGTTGGTTGTGACTGGCTTCTTTAACTTAGCATGATCTTGTCAAAGCTCATCCATGCTGTAGTGTGCATCAGTATTTCATTCCTTTCTCTTGACAAATAATAGTCTACATTTTATTTATCTATTTGTCATTTGAAGAAATTTTTTCCCCCACTTTTTGGCTATGATAAATAATACTGCTATGAACATTCATGTATAAACTTTTGTGTGGACATATTTTTTCATTTCTCTTGGGTATATACCACTGAATGGAACTGTCGGGCCATATGGTAACTCTAGTTTTACACTTTTGAGGAAATACCGGATTGTTTTCCACAGTGGCTGCACCCTTTTACATTCCCACCAGCAGTGTAAGAGGCTTCCAATTTCCCCATATCCTTGCCAACACTTGCCTTTATCTGTCTTTTTGATTATAGTGCTCCTACTGGGTGTGAAGTGGTACCTCATTGTGTTTTTTGGCTTGCATCTCACTGATGGCTAATGCTGAGCATCTTTTCATGTGTTTGTCGAGCGTTTGTATATCTTCTTTGGAGAAATGTCTGTTCAGATCTTTTGCCTATTTTTGAAAATTGGGTTGTCCTTTCGCTACTGGGTTGTAAGAGTTCTTTATATACTCTAGATACAAGCCCCTTATCAGATATGTAGTTTACAAAAATTTGCTACCATTTCACTTTCTTGATGGTGTCATTTGAAGCCGAAATTTTTTTAATTTTGATGAATTTTTATTGATCTATTTTTGCTTTTGTTGCTTGAGCTTTTGGTGTCATATCTAAGAAACCACTGTGTAATCGAAGGTCATGAAGATTTATACCTATGTTTTTTTTCTTCCAGGAGTTTTATACATTTAGCTCTTACATTTAGGCCTATGATCCACTTTGAGTTAATTTATATATACAGTGTGAAATAGGGGTCCAAATTCCTTCTTTTGCATATGGATATCCAGTTGTCCCAGCACCATTTGTTGAAAAGACTATTCTTTCCCTATTGAGTTGTCTTGACACTCTTGTTGAAAATCAATTGACTGTAATCAGGTGGTCCCTCTTTGGTCTCCTTCGAATCCACATCTGCTTCCATCCACCCCTCAATGTCACTGCTCTCAGGGCCTGGTCTTTTCTTTCTCTGCTTTATGTTTTGCCTCATCCCTTGAAGTGGTTTCCTGCCCCCCAGGCGACACTCTGTGTCTACACATTGACTGTCTTAGTGACCCCTTTCTCATGGGCCAGACAGCTCTGCTGAGCTCTGGCTGCAAATCCAGCTATCTGAGGGGTAGGCTCCCCATGGACTTCTATGACCACCTTCTCACAGTTAGCATGACCATCATAGGTCCTCCCTTTCCCTTGTCAAATCTGTACCCTGCTTGCCTCCCCACCTGCCCAACTGCCCATGTCAGAACCACAGATTTGACTCCTTCCTTCGCCTCCCCTCACACGATCCCACTGCAGCCTAGCTTCTCTGCCACCTTGGCAGCTCCGGGCTCTCCCACTTCTTCTGGCACAGCCCCCAGCCAGGCCACCAAGATTTTCCCAGAGCATGAGCTTCAGCTTCCTCCTGGGCCTCTAGTCTTGCTCCCTCCTGTTCATGCCACGCTAAGGTACATGAGCATCCTTTCTAATACCCACGCCTGGCCAGCTTGCCCTCCACTGGCTTAGCTGTTACCTGGTAGGCTCCTACTGCACTCAGGGCAAGTCTATGCTTTGGCCCATCTTCAAGGTCTTTCTGGATCAGGTGCTGCCAACTTTTCCAGCTTCACGTTTCTCCGTGACATCCTCTTCTCCCCCAGCTCAGCCACACTGAACCCCCTGCAGTTCTTAGAAAGCCCAGTCTGTTTCCCAACTCTGGGCCTTCACATAGCTGTATCTTGGCCAGGAATGCCTGGCACACAGAAAAGCTTTCTCTCGGGAAGAACACTGTTTCCTCTTTGAAGAATTCTTTGCTGACCCTTTCTCCTGGAGACACCTCTAGTTCATGTGATCACCTCCCAGGGTCAGCCAAACACCCATGTAGGCGTGTCTTTCTCCCACCAAATCATGAGCTCTTGAGGGCACTGATTGTGCTCGATTTCTCTCCACAGGCTGTGGGATGTTTGGGCAGAAGGAAGGACAAGCAGAAGAATGGACACTTAGGGGATGTGTCTGTCTGAGGGTCTCCCTTCTTCCGTCTTCCTCTCTTAGCTTCTTCCTCTTCTGCCTCCTCTCTCCTTTTTTATAAACCTAACTTTCTATTACAGAAATGATATATGAACATATTTTCTTTTTACATATTAACATATTGCAGACAAGACTAAGGTTTCCTTTGACTCCACAAATCCTAGGCCCCAATGGCCCTCTTCTCAGAGGGAACCTCGGAGATTAGTTTGTGTGTGGCGGGGGTCGGGTGGGGGGAGGGCCCGCTGTGCCCTTTTCTACGTATTCACAGAGATGCAATTTTTTCTTTTTTCTCTAAATGCTCTTGTGTGTAGTGTTCTGGAAGGGGTTTTTACTCAATGACACGTCTTGGATCACTTTCTGTGGCAGCCCGTAGGAAGCATGCCAATCTTTTGATCCGCAGCATAGTTCTCTAGAGGACAGTGACATGAGCATTTACTTAGCTGTTCTCTTGTTGATGGATATTTAGATCGTTTCCATTTTCCACCATTACGCATAATGTTGACAAGAACATCCATGCCTCCACCTTTCCTTCTGCCCCTCTCTACTTGGTTCTAGCCCAACGCCATCCACTGGGAATATAATGCAAGCCATGTTTGTAATTCCAAATTTTCTAATAGCCACATGAAAAAACAAAGGAAAACAGGTGGAATTAATTTTAATACTATATTTTACTTAACCCACTGAATTCAAAATATTATTGCCTCAACATGTAATCAATATAAATATTTATTGAGTTATTTCACATTCTTTTTTTGTGTGTGTGCCAAGTCTTCAAAATGCTGTGTGTATTTTACATTTTCATCACATCTCAATTTGGTCTAGCCACATTCCAACCACAAATCAAGTACTCAATACCTACCTTTGGCCGGGGGCTCCCATATTGGATGGCATAGTTCTAGAGTGCTCCCAGCATTCATCTCTAGCCCATGGTACATGTGTTCCTTTTGTCTGTGTGTCTGACATTCACAAATCTGTCACTCATGTCTCTGAGTTCGTCTGTTTCCTCACATCCATTTGTAGACCCTTTGTTTGGTTTTGTTCCCATTCTGGGTCACCCCCAACTATCTGTCCATCCGTCTGTCCATCTGTCCATCAGTCCATCCATCTGTCCATCCACCCACCCACCCATCATCTCCCAGGTACCACTGTGTATGTATATGTGTGTGTGTGTACCCCTGGATGCCTGTATATCTGTGCCTCCTCTCTGTCTTCCTGAGGGTCCTCCTCCCCTTTCTTTCTCTGCCCCTGTTGTCGTCTCTATCAGTCATGCTTTCTCCCTCTCCCCAGAGGGACTTTACTGAATTTTGCTCCAAGTCTATGCATCCTTCCTGCTACTTCAGTATGTGTGAGTGTGTGTATGTGTGCATGCACAGCTTTGTGTATTTGCTACCCATCGCCTTAGCCCCCTCTGTGACACTTTCTCTAACTTTATGTAGGTCTCACTATGTGCGTATATGTGTCTGTGTACATATGTGTGTACATGTATGGCTGACATATTTCTCTCTCCAGGGCAAGGTCAATGTCACGCTCGAAAAAGTCATCTGTCCATCCATCTACCCATCTGCCCACACAGTGCTCACCAAGCTCCAGGCTGTGTCCTTTCATCTTCTTGACTCCACTTCCTCCTTCTTTCCTCAAACCTCAGGGCCGAGATCTCTGCTTGTCACTGCTCCTCAGGCTGACACCCCCATTCCTCTCCTGCCACCCAGACTCTGCTCCCCACTGCAGCTTCAGATATGAAACAAGTGCAGACCCAGGGCTTCTCAAATCCTCTTCACATCCCCTTTGTGTTTTCCTTCCTGGTCTCATTAGCACTCAGTATCACCATTCTCCTCAGGCTCAGCAGCCAGGAGCCCAAGTCATCTCTGGCTCCTTTCTCTCCTGTCACACAGGGCCTTTTTCCCCACTTTCTGCTGAATCTCCCTCCAAGGGGCTGTTCAAGAACCCAGCCCAACTCCTCAGCCCCTCAGCCACTCACGCCTGGACCATGGGCCTGGATAAACCACTCGGTCTATGCTCCCATCCCTTTTTTCCCTCCCTCCCTCCTTCCTTCCTTCCCTCTTCCCTTTTTACCTTTCTTCCTTTCTTCCTTCCATCTATTCAGCAAGCATGCACTGAACACCTCTGGATGCTCTGCTGAGGACATAGACCCCAAAGCCCAGGCTACATCCTGGTGGAGCTGAGTCCATGGGGAAGCAGACCCATTATCTGCAGCAAAAACATGGGGGTGATAAGTACATCTCCTGTTTTTGTCAATCCGGGCATCACACTCAGTGTGTCTGGCTGTGCGAATGAAAGAAAAAGATGCCCCTAGTGTCCACCCTAAGTCTCTCTGCTGAAGTACTGTGCATCGGATCATAT
Source organism: Loxodonta africana (assembly GCF_030014295.1). NCBI lineage: Eukaryota > Metazoa > Chordata > Mammalia > Proboscidea > Elephantidae > Loxodonta > Loxodonta africana. The sequence goes on from NC_087365.1 coordinate 36,617,607, forward strand.
ACTCCACTAAGGACTCCACCAGAATCACAGACTCTCCAAGTCCAGGACGAGATTCCTATCTCCCCCAAATCCGGGACTGAAAACCCAGATAAGCCCCTCCTCTCTCTCTGCCCCCACCTCTAACCTATGACTGATTCTTCCTCCAAAGTCCCTCCTTAGACTTTCCCTTCAATCTTCTCCACTCTCCCGTCAGAGTGGTTGCCCTGGCAACATCTGCCCCCTTCCCCTTTCCCTCCTTGAGCTCTTTCAGCAGGCGGACATCCTCACCTCCCTCCCACCTGTAGAGATAGAGTCTTCCTTGACCTTTTGTTCCCATCTACTTCCTGTCCTCTCTCTTTTCATCCCTAGAACACCTGGGATGGAACTCAGCTCTGGCTGTGTCCACTCACTCTTCTCCCAACCCATCGTCTGCTGCAACTTGCCGCAGCAGCCACTGTGCCCATCAGGGTTGTTGGACGAGGTCTCTGAACCCCATGGCCCATTTTCCCTCCTCACTTCCCCATATCCGTTAGGGGCCTCTGGCGCTGGGGGTCTACCCTGGTTTCTGAAGCCCCCTCCTCCCTTGGCTCCTGCTTTTCTTCCCACTCTCTGTCATCCCTCTTCTGTTTCCTGTGCTGCATCCTTGCTTTTGTCCACCTTCCTGTGCTAGTGCTCCCCAGAGCCCTGGCCTTCTTCCTGCTTCCTCCTGCTCTTTCTGCTGCCCTGGGTGGTCTTCTTCTAGGGCCTGGGTAACTGTTCACCACACTCTCTTAGCCCAAAACACTCTGCTGAGCAAGGTCAGGGGATGCCCAGTGTCCTCCCCAATGAAACCTTTGCCAACCTCTCCCTGGGAGCTCCCACCTTATTGGGTGAGGGCTCCTCCACTTTCAAGGCACCCAGGCAGGTGTGTGTTTGGGCATATTTCTCCCCCTCCAGGGCAGAATCTGCAGCTGATTTCTCTTTGGACCTCAGCAAAGGAGAGGAGGGGCTGAGGAACATTGTGGATGGAGGGAAGGACAGATGGACAGACAGACAGAAGAGCTGGAGATCACATCTGCCTCTTCTCTCAGTCTCATTCTTCCTTTTCTTTCTCCCTCTTCTGATTCTAAAAATTAATTTTTAATTATAAACATGATAAGTGAAAAAAAAATCTGCAAAAATTGAAGCATGACAGAAAAGACTGAAGTCTCTGCCTCCCTCTCCCCCATCCCAGTCCCCAGCCCTCTTCTAGGGGAAACCACTGTGACCAGCTCTGTGTGAACCAACCTGCACCATCGATACGTGTCTTCTTGCCTAGATAAAGGGAGTTGCTTTTGGGGGGGGCTGTTTTTAAACATAAATGCTACTTATTGTACTCAGATTCTCTAATGGATGTTTCTACCCAGTGATGTCTTTGGAGCTCTTTCTATGACCAAGTAGATACATGGCCAGTGGTGTGCTGAAACTGGCTCGTAGTGGTTCACAAGAGCCCATTATGGGCATCTCTTCCCAGCTCTTTCCTAGATGATGGCATGTTGGTAGCTTGAAATCTGCCACAATGGGAGTATTTACACCACGGAAATTGTCAAATACTACAAATCAAGGGTTGTCTTCCTCCCGGACTACCAGTTTGCCAGCACACCACAGAATGCATCACGTTATAAAAATCTGCTCGAGTATATTTCAGAATACGATCGCGTTGTGGTTACTTGAGCTCTTTACCTGTGGATGTTTTAGCTCTCCACCCTTGGACACATAGGTTTTCTCCTTTTTACCACGACAGACAAGGTTGCTGCAAATATCTGTGCTCAGGCCTCCCTTCTACCTCTTACTCTTCTTCTGGGTTCTAGAGTGATCCCCAGAATTTGTCCATGGTATTTGGGGTCCTTTCTGTCTCTCTGTCTGTCTGAGCATTCACACAGATGCCTCTTTAGATTTCTGTGAGTCTTTTCCTCTCTCCTTCCCTCCTTTATCTTCTTCATTTCTTCTCCTTCTCTCCAGACTTTGCCCTCAGCCTGAAGGTCACAATTTTTGTCTGCTTTGTGTGTATCTTATAGGGTCGCTATGAGTCAGAGTCAACTCCACGGCAATGGGTTTTTAATGGGTTTTTGTGTGTGGATAGGTGGGTCACAGCTATGCCCCTATTTCTTTAGGTTCTTTATCAGGTTTTGGCTCCTGTTCCAGTTTCTTTATCCCTCCCTCATCTCTGAAATGCCAGGCCCTGCATTAGCCGTGTGTGTGTGCCTGCCTGCCTGTCTCCCTGAGGGTTCCACCTCCCCCTTTTCTTTTTTGACTTTTTTATTGACGTACCACCCGCCCCCCTTTCTGCCTCTGTTTTCATCTTACTCAGCCGCGCTTCCTCCTGCTCTCCAGAGGAGCCTTATTGAATTTTGCTCTGAGTTTGTGCGTCATTCTTGCTCTCTGTATGTGTGTGTGCGTGCGTGTGTGTATGCCTGCCACTTTTCCCTTCAGCTCCATTTCTCTTTCTGGGACTTGTGGATTTTGCTCTTTCTCTGTGTCTTACTGTGTGTATGTACATGTGTGTACATGTGTGTGAGTCACGTGTCTCTAGGGCATGGCCAGGGTTGATTTCCATCCTCTCTGTCACTCTCATGGACTCTTCATCTACCTGCTTATACTCCTCCTGTCCACAGAATTCCTAGTGAGCTCTGGATGGTCTGTCTGTCTGTCCTGTCTCTCCTCCTCTCCTTCCCTGAACCCCTTCCTCTCCTGCTGCACCTGCTTCCTGCACAAACTCACTTACTGTCCTGTGCTGACACCTCCAGCCTCCTCCTGCATCCTAGAACCACCCCGCCCCACTCCCTCTCTCAAGCCACACAGTTGGAGCCAACGTTGACTGGGCTCCTCCACAGGTGCCTCAAACCCATCTCCTCATCTCCATGCCCCATCCAGTCCCTTTCCTGTTTTCATGAACGTAAATGCCACTGCCTTCCTGGTTTTGTAGCCAGGACTTGAGTAGTCTCTGACTCCTCCTGCTTAGTCACCCACAGCCCATCTGTTCCCCCTCCCTGTCAACCCTCCCACCAAGGGGCTGCTAGAGCCCCCGTCCCCTGCTGCAGTATTGTGTGACTAGATGTCTGCATCCATCCATCCTTCCTTCTTTCCTTCCATCTATCCATCCATCCAACCAATGTCCACTGAGCACCTAAATGGTCTGTGAAGGACAGGAGTTCCAAAGCCCTAGGCTGTGTCTTATGGCGCTCCCAGTCCAGGGAGAAGAAAGGCCAGTTATCACCCCATTAGAACATGGGATGGTGGGGACTTCCCAGGTCTCTAAATTACTCTCAGCATCACTGTGTACATGTGTGTGGCCAGCCTGTGTCTGTCTTGACCCTCAGATCCTTCTCCCTCTTCCACATTTTGCCTGTCAGTGCTTCCTAGGGCTGTGTCCCCATCTTTCTGCTCCTCTCCCTCCATGAGTTCTCCTGAGCTATGTGGTGTACACCCAGGACTTCAGAGACCCCTTCCCAACAAATGTCCCCTCATTTCTGTGCTCCCCCACCCAGAATCCTCAGCTCAAGTCCCAGACCTGTGTATACACAGTCCCCTCTGCAGTCCCACTTGGTCAGTCCACCAGCATTGCAGACTCACCAAAGCAGGACTAAACTCTTCATCCTCCTCCACCCCTCACCCTGTGCTCCCCATCCTCCATCTCCAGGGTCAGAAATCCAGGCACTTCTGCCTTCGCTCTGCCTCCCACCTTCAAGTTCATGCTAATTCTTCCTCCACTATCTCTTGTTTTCCCCTTTTCTTCTCTCCATTCCTCTGGCCAGTGTGGTTGCCCCGGCAACAGTAATCCTTTTCCCCCTACTGGGTCCTCTCAGCAAATAGACTAACTTGCTTTTCTCCAACATGAGGAGACATTCTCCTTTGACCCATTGTTCCTCTCTTGCTTCTGTCTTCTCTCTCCATTCATCCACAGAAAAGCTGGAGAAGGAGCCCTCAACTCTGATTGCTTCTGTTCCATTCTTATCCTACCATCCTCTGCAACTGACCAGAGCCACCCTGAACCCACCATGATTTTCAAGCCAGCCCGACTTTGATCTCCTGCTTGCCAAATCCAATGGCCCCTTTTGCCTCCTCATCTCCACTGGCCCATCAGGGACCCTGATTGTGGATGCCCATCTTTGCTTCTGGACACTCTCTCCTCTTTTGGGACACTGCGTACTCCTGATTTTTTTCCCATCACTCATGCTGTTCTTTCTCTGCAGCCTCCTCCTCTATCCACCCCCGAGCTCATACGTCCTTCTTCTTCCTGCTCTGCCTGCTCCCTGAAGGCAGTTCTGTTCCCTCCCAGGCCTCTGGTTGCTGGCCATTGTCCATCTTGGGCGTAGAACTCTCTCCTGAACTGGGACCCCACATCCATGTACTGAGTAGGCAGTGGCGGTTGGGGCCTCCCTATGGTTGTCCATAGACTCTTCCCCTTCACTTTCCATATTGGTTTTCTCTACCAACTAGGGTCCAGGGTGGTCTTCAGTGTTTATCCTCAGGCCCATGCCATGCCTGTTCATTTCTATCTGCCCATTTGTGTACACATCTGCCTCTCTTAGCCTGAGTCTGTCTCCTCCCTTCCTCCCAGTTTCTCTCTATTATTGCTCCATGCTCGCTCTAGATTTGGTTCTCAGTATGTCACAATCATGTCTGTACATGTGTGTCTCACCCCAGGTCACATCAATGGTCTGTTCCTCTTTATCTGGAGCTCTTCCTCATTCTAATTCTCACTCACTGGGTGACTTCAAACCTCCAGGTACCCCCTCACCCTCCTATCCATTCGTCCACCATTCTCAGATACTGAGCATCTTCCAGATGCCTGGGCCGGGGATGGCTCATGTATGTGAATCTATGTGTGTACTCCCTCCTCTGTGTGCCCTGTCAGTGTCTCTGCCTTTCTGTATGTCTGTCTTTTTAACACCCTCTCTCTCCCTTTCCCCTCCTTTCACAGCTTTTGCCTTCGTCTTGCTCAACCGCGCTTCCTGCTGCTCTCCAGAGGAGCCTTATTGAGTTTTGCTCAGAGTTTTTATGTCATTTCTGTTGTGTGTGTGTGTGTGTGTGTGTGCGTGTGTGTGTGTGTACCACTTTTTTCCTCAGCTCCATCTCTCCCCTTCTGGGGCTTGTGAAGTTTTGCTCTTCCTCTGTGTCTTGATGTGTGAGTGTGTCTCCGTGTGCACAGATGTGTGTATATGTAAAAGGGTCACTTCTGTCTCTCTGAGGCATGGTCAAGTGTGGCTTCCACCCTCGCTGTCACTCTCATGGACTCTTCATTTTCATCCATCATCCATCCATCCATCCATCCATCCATCCATCCATCCATCCATCCATCCATCCATCCATCCATCCATCCATCCAAAGCATGCCTAGTGCTCTGATCCAGGGCCTGTCTGTCGTGTCTCTTTTTCTTTCCTTCTCCCATCCGTCTTCTCTCACTCCTCACACGTTTTTATTAACATCCTCCTCTCTGCTCCTGCAGCCAAGACCTCCACTTATTTTCTCTCTCTCAAGCCACAGACATAGAACCAATGGTGGCTGGGTCCCTCCACAGGCACCTCAAGCCCACTCCATCATCTTCACACCCTGAAATGTGTTTCTCTTCCCATTCTCATTAGTGCTGAGTGTCACTGCCTATCAGGGGCTGCAGCCAGAAGCCTAAAGTCATCCCTGACTCCTCCTGCTTCTGCCCCCCACAGCCCATCTGTCCCCGCTTCCTGCTGAGTCTCTCTCCCAAGGCCCACTCAAAGACCTCTCTTATTACAATCTCTTCAGCCCCTGCCTCTGGCCGTGGCCTAGCTTCTGTGTCTAGACCACTGAAGAGGACTCTTACTTGGTTCGCCAACCTCTGCTCTCAACCCCTTCTCTTCAACCTTCTTTAACCTTTAGAGGAATCATGAATCTTATTTGCTCAAAGCCTGCCTATGGCTCCCATGTCACTCAGAGTAAAAGCTAATATCCTCACCATGGCCACAAGACCTTACACAGCCTATCTCCCTGTTACTTCTCTGCCGTCATCTCCTGCTTCTTTTCTCCTTGGTTACACTACTCCAGTTACAGCTCCTCACTATTGCTTGAATGTGAGAGATACCAGGACTGTCATCCATGATTGTTTAGGGTGCACTCTGCATGAGGGTATCCAGCTGAGGGTGTGAGTGGAGGATGAAATCCAGCCCTTGTTCTGTTCTCCAAGCCATGTACCCTGATTTGGTGTTACCTCTGCTTGGGAGAAGGATTGTCTTTTTCTTTTGAATACATAGACATAATAGCCCTTTTAACACCCTTACCTGCTTGTTCCATCATTTCCATTATTTCTGGATCTGTTTGTATTTAATAATTTTTCTCTTAGTTATGGGTCACATTTTTCTGTTTCTTAGTCTGTCTAAGAGTTTTTGATTGGATGCTAGACACTGTGACTGTTACATTGTTGAATGTCTGGATTTTTGTTTTCTTCCTGTAAAGTGTGCCATGTAGTTAAGTTACTTCCTAATCATTTTGATACTTTTAAGGCTTGCTTTTGAAGTTCTTTTAAGGTGGGTCTATAGTAGCCTTCCCTCACAGGATAGTTCATCTCTTCTACTAACACGATTGAATTGAATGCTCCAGGTGAACATCAAGGACTTAAGCTCTGAGCAATCAAAGCTTAAATATCTCCCTGCCCTGTCTGAACTCTGGAAATTGTTCTGTTTACATTCCCTTAGTCTTTCCTCATGGAGTTTTGTCCTGCAAATGTGTGGCCTTGCACTCAACAATGACTCAAGGAGGTCTCATGTAGATTTTTCCCGTGCTTTTTCTGAATAGCTCCCTCCACTCAGGTACTCTGCCCCTTAACTTACAGCCACCTCAGCTACCTGAACTTTGATTTTTGTCTCTTCAACTTAGTGATACTGCTGGCTCTATTTGAGTTTTCCCTCCCTGCACCCAAGGTGCCTCCAGAAAGAAAGCTGGGTCAGTTATAGAGTTCATCTTATTTTCTTCCCTTTTCTCAAGGGTCAGCCTTATGTTACCTGTTGTTCAATGTCAGAAAACAGCTGTTTCTAATATTTTATCTTGTTAATGTCAGGAGTGTAAATTTAGTCCTTGTTACTCTTTCATGGCTGGAAGTGGAATTTTAGGTTGCCTTTTTCTAATTTGCATACATGCTCTTTATTGGCACTGCCAGTCATGATCCCACCTTACAGCCTTTGTACTTGCTGTTTCCTCTGCCTGGAACACTTTCCCCCCAAATATCTGCGTGGTTAACTCTCTCACTTCACAAGTGTTTGCTCAAATGTTACCTTCTCAGTGAACCCTTCCCTGACCACCCTATTTAGAATCACAGTCCTCAACTTTATTCCCCATTACTCCATGAGACATTTTACATGTTTATTTTGCTCATTACTTGTCTCCCTCCACTAACACGAAAGTTTGATGAGGACAGGGAATTTTATCTGTTTGTTCACTGCTGTATCATCAGGAGGTAGTAGGGTGGGTGACCACAACTGTGGGTGCTCATTGGGGATTTAAGTTGAGCTGAGTTTCTGTAGAAGTCCAACACATCCTGGAGCAGTTACTGGTGCTGGCCAAAGCTAGGGTGAAGAAGGGAGTGGGATGGCCTGGCCAGGTCCTAAGCATCTCACTGTCCATTCACACTTGTGCTGACAACCTCATTCTCCACCTGTATCCACTGCCCTTGACAGTAGGCAATATCTGGCCGCTTTGCCCAAGCACACACTGTTTCCTCTCGCCAGAGTGTAATTCCCTGACTCACCCACCTGGTTCAGACACCTAATTCCAGAGTCTCTGCCTCCATCCATGTCCCCTGAATTCCCCATGCCCTGTGACTTTCAAACTCTTCTCCATTCTGGGAGGCTTCTTCCTAAGCCCAAACTTTTCCATGTCCCTCTCTTTTCTCTAATGCTTCAAGGACCCCGCATTGTTCCTGGACCACAGTACAAATTTCTTGACTTGGTTATTATCTCTTACTACATAACAAATTACCCCAAAATTAAGCAGCTAAAACAACAAACGTTTATTTCCTCACATAGTTTCTAAGGGTCAGAAATCCAAGAGCAGCCTAGTTGAGTGGTCCTGGCTCAGTGTTTTTCATGAGGTGTAGGCAAGCTATTTGCTGGGACTGTGGTGATCTGAAGGCTTGACCAGAGCTAGATTATCTGCGTCCAAGTTTTCTCACTCACATGGCTTTTGACAAGAGGCCTCAGTTCCTCACCATGTGGGCTCTCTATAGCATTACCTGAGTGTCCCCATGACATGGCAGTTGGTTTCCCTCAGAGCAAGTGATCTGAGAGAGAAGAAGCATGGAGCTACTCTGCCTGCTATGACCTAGTATTGGGAATTGTATATTGTCACTTCCATTTTATTTTATTTGTTAGAGGACAGTCACTAAGTCCAGCCCACACTCAGGGGCGGAGACTATCAAAGACTTTGTGGACATATCTTAAAAGCACAAGAGTCTTCCCTCTGACCACAAAGTATTTACATTCCTCTCACAGGCATAATACTCCTTGCCATCCCAAGGTCCTTGACGTCTCCTCCCAATACAGTATGAGCTTGAAGTCCAGAATTTTGCCATCTACAAAAGGTCCATTTAGATGACAAAACAGATGAGGCTCCTTGGGTGTAGCTCCTTAATTATAGCTCCTCAAGTTCTCTCAATTTGTAAGCCTGTGAAACTAAAGAGACAATTTATCTGTCTGTCCTACACCTGCTGTCCCCAATATACAAGGGTGAGATAGGCATAGGAAAACTGCTATAGACATTCTATTCAGAAATAGAGAAAATGGAAGGCACAAAAAAGTCACAAGTCCATAGAAATTCTGAAATCTAGCTGGGAAAATGTTGGAGGTTGGGAATAATTCTCCAAGGGTATCTGCTCCACCCTCTGGACTCTTTGTTCCTCCCTCTGGGCTCTTGGTCTCACCCTCTTGAGTGAAAGGTAGCCTAACTTTGCAACTGTGTAGTTTTCTCAGCCTGCTTCCTGCAAGCAGGAGTTGGTGGGTCCAAAGGCATCTTTTCATTTTACATTGTCTCTGTCCTTTTCAGTCCAAGCTGGTGCTACTTCTGATGACATAATTATTTTTAAAAACTTTGCTTGTCTTCCATGAATCTTACTGGGGGCTTCTTCATTATACAAAAGCTACACTCACACATCTCTTTGAAATAAGCTCTCCACTAGCTTGGTATTCTGCTGAGGGACAAGCCCTTCAACTTCTTAAAAGTCCAATTGTTTGTTTAATGGACAGAATCTATGAGGCAGGTCCTTGAACTTTTTAGAGGGACTTTTTCTGACCAAGGGTACTCTGAGCACTGTCTTAGATATTTCTGAAGTCTTTAGCAAAGTATTTTACAGCCACCCCTCAGTTTCATCTTTAGGCCAAGTGTCATGGATTGAAGTGTGTCTTCCCCAAAATGTGTGTATCAATTTGGCTAGGCCATGGTTTCCAGCATTGTGTGGTTGTCCTCCTTACCCAGGTCACATCCCTGATCCAATGTAAAAGGAGTTTCTCTGGGGTGTGGCCTGCACCACCTTTTATCTTTCAAGAGATAAAAAGGAAAGGGAAGCAAGCAGAGAGTTGGGGACCTCATACCACCCACAAAGCAGCACTGGGAGCAGAGTGCATCCTTTGGACCTGGGGTCCCTGCACCTGAGAAGTTCCTTGACGAGGAGAGGAATGAGGACAAGGACCATCCTCCAGAGCTGACAGAGAAAGTCGTCCCCTGGAGCTGACACCCTGAATTTGGACTTTAACCTACTAGACTGTGAGACAATAAGTTTCTCTTGTTAAAGCCATCCACTTGTGGTATTTCTGTTACAGCAGCACTAGATAACTAAGACACCATGTTTTCCCGGAAATGCTTTGGATTTGATCTTTGTTTCAAAAACCATTTCTTAAATTCAACGTTGTTTGCCGTTTGGAGACACCAAGAATTTTCAAAACCATCAAGTCCAGACTTCTTTATGTTTAACACTTATTCATTTAGTTTATCTCTTTCATCTTGCATGCTACTATAAACACCAAAAGAATCCAGGCAGCGTCTTCCACCTCTCACCTGGAAACTCTTCAACTAGACCACCCAGTTTACTGTTGTTAGCTGTAGTTGAGTTGGCCTCCAACTCATGACAACCCTATGCATAATGGGGTCAGATTATTGGGATTCACAGGGTTTTCATTGGCTAAATTTTCTGAAATAGATCACCAGGCCTTTCTTCCTTGTCTGCCTTAGTCTGGAAGCTAAGACTGGGGGGAGGGGAGGTGGCTGTACTTGAGGTGGACTGGTTGGGAATTGAACCCAGCTCTTCCACATACAGGGCAAGAATTCTGTCACCGAACCACCACTTCCTCTTCCCAGTTCATTAGGCACATTTTACAGTTTTCATGGTCCTGTAAGCAATGGTGTTACTAAACTTTCTGCCACTATATTACAAGGATTTCTTTTCCTCCAGTTGCCAATAAGATTTTCCCTTAAACCTTCACCTGCAGCCTCCTCAAAGGACTTTAACTAACATTCTCCTTAAAGTCCTTCTAGCTTCTTCCCACTACTCGGTTTCAAAGCCATTCCCATATTTTAGGTTTTTGTTATGGCAGCACCTTACTTCTAGGAACCAAAATATGTAGTTTTCTACTGCTGTGTAATAAATTACTCCAAACTTAGCATCTTAAAACCAGTAACATTTATTATCTCACACTGTTCCAGAGGGCTAGCAATCTGGGAGCATACTTGGATGATTCTGGCTCTGAGTCTCTCATAAGATTGCAACGAAGCTTTTGGCTGGGGCCGTAGTCATCTCAAGTCTTGACTAGAGCTGGAGGATCTGCTTTCAAGATGGTTCACTCATATGGCTGTTGGCAGGAGGCCTCAGTTCCTTGGGGGTAGTTGGCTTCCCCCAGAGTGAGTGATCCAAGGTAGAGATAGAAAAAGAGAGAGAGAGAAAGCAGGGAGATGCAGTGGCTTTTATGACCTAGCCTCCAAAATCCTACACCTTTACCTCTGATTTATTCTATCACTTGAAGTGAGTCCCTAAGTCCAGCCACTCTTCAAACCAAAAAATACAAACCTGTTGCTGTCGAGCCAATTCCAACTCCAGTGACCTATAGGACACTGTAGAACTGCTGGGGTTTCCAAGGCTGTATCTTCATGGAAGCAGACTGCCACATCTTTCTCCTGTGGAGTGGCTGGTAGGTTCAAATGGCTGACCTTTCAGTTAGGGCTTAACTACTGTGCTACCAGGGCTCCTTGCCACTCTGGGGAAGGGGAATTAGGCTCAACCTCTTAAAGGGATGAATGTCAAAGAATTTCTGGACATATATTTGGCCCTCCATATCCATGGGTTCTGCATCTGCGGATTCAACCAACCAAGGATTTGAAATATTAAAAAGAAGGAAAGTTCCAAAAAGCAAAACTTGAATTTGCTGCACTGAGCACTGCGCTGAATCCACTTGAATGAAGTGAAGTGATGTGTAGGCATACCCTGCTGTAGCCGCCCGCCATTTTACAGATCCTCAGTCTCCAGCACTCCTTTTGGCATTGTTCGCCACGCATCTCATTCATTTGCTACTTGTACTGTGTGCATTCTTTGTTTCTGTTAAAAAATGGTTCCTAAAAAACAACAAAGTGGTCGAAGCAATCCCTCAAAAGCTAAGAGGGAGTGTAAAGTATTGGGATCTCTTCATGAGAAAATAAAAGTCTTAGATCTTTTCAAAAATGGCATGTCGATTGCCAAAGTGGGTTGTAAGGTCGGTAACAACGAATGGAGCATTCTCACGATAAAGCGGAAAGAAGCTGAAATTCATGGAAGTCTTAGTGCTGCCTCTACAATGGCAAAAATGGTCACTCTGATTTGTGATAAAGTGCTTGCGAAGACTGAGAAAGCTTTAAGTGTTAAGTGTAGGCATTAACAACTATTTACATAGCATTTACACTGTATTAGGCATTATAGGAAACCCTGGTGGTGTAGTGGTTAAGAGCTGTGGCTACTAACCAAAAGGTGGGCAGTTCTAATCCATCAGGTGCTCCTTGGAAACTCTATGGGGCAGTTCTACTCTGTCCTATAGGGTTACTATGAGTTGGAATCAACTTGACAGAAATGGATTTGTTTATTCGTTTGTTTTTTAAGGCATTAGAAGTAATCTAAGATTCTTTAAAGTATACAGGAGAATGCGTGTAGGCTATAAGCAAATACTATGCCATTTTATATAAGTGACTTGAGTATCTTAGAATTTTGGTATCCGACAGGGTCCTGGAACCAGTCCCCCACGGATACCCAGGGACAACTGTATCTTAAAACTGCCACACTTGGCATTCAAGGCTCTCTGGTATCTGGCCCTGGTTAACCTTCTAGGGCTGAATTAGGCCTTTAGAGGCCCCAAGATTATGGCTTCCGCAACCAACAATACACAAAAACAATTGTTAAACCATGAAGTAAGTGTAAGGAAGGCCCATAAAGCTTTACTTTTTCTCATGATGACAATTTTAATAATACAGGTAGTCCTTGACTTACCGTGGGGTTCCATTCTGATGACTCCATTGTAAGTCAGTTCTGATGTAAGCTGAATACTTCATTTCCTTTTTAAGTTTTCATTATTATTGCCTTTTATTGTCAGTATCTTTATAAGTCTGGCAGTGTTTTGAAGAGTAAATCATAAAATTGAACATTGATAAGTGAACATCTGAGAATGATATCATCGAATTATGCACTGCAACATATTACTAACAATAAGATACACAAAAAAAACAAAAATAAAAACAAAAAAGGATAATCATAACTGTGGTTTGTAACTCGAATACATCATAAGTCAGGAGGGGCTACCTATATTTTAAAACCCAACTTTATTAAGGAATAATCTACATTTTTTTTAATCTACAGACAATAAAATACACCCATTTTAAGTGTACATTTTGATGAATTTTGACAGGTGTATGCACTCATGAAACCACCACTACAATCAAGATGTAGAACTTTCCTTTCCCCTAGAAAGTTCCCTCATGCCCATTTGCAGTCAATCTATCATCACTTCCAGCTCTCCCCAAAACTAAACAAACCCTTTGCTGTTGAGTCGATTCCTACTCCTAGTGACCCTGTACTACCAAGCAGAGCTGCCCCATAGGGTTTCCAAGAGCACCTGGTGGATTCGAACTGCTAACCTTTTGGTTAGCAGCCGGGCTCTTAACCACTATGCCACCAGGGCTTCTGAGGTAGCTAATAATCTGCTTTGTATCACTATAAATTAGGTTTGTATTTTTCTGAGTTTCGTATAGAGTCATGCAGTATGTGATTTTTGCTTCTGGCTTCTTTGGCTCAGTTAATGTTCCTGAGATTTACCCATGTGGTTGCCTGTATCAGTCGTGTGCTCCCTGTTGTTGCCGCGTGGTATTCCATTGTGTGAATATATGAAAATTTGTTTATGTTTTTGCATGTTGATGAACATTTGAGTTGTTTCCAGTTTTAGGCTATTAAGAATAAAGCTGCTATGAAAATTTGCAAGATGGTGTTTTTGTGGACATATGTTTTTGTTTTTCTTGGGTAAAAATACAGGAGTGGAATTGCTGGATTGTGTGGTAAGTGCATGTTTACCTTTATAAAAAACTGTCAAAATATTTTCCAGAGTGGTTGTACCATTATATAATCCAACTAGCGATGCATGAGTGTTCCAGTTGTTCTATGTTCTTGTCAATATTTGATGTTGTTGGTCTTTTTAATTTTAGCCATTCTAGTAGTATCTCATTGTAATATTAATTGGCATCTCTTGAATGACTAATGATGCTGAGCGTCTTCTTGTATGCTTATTTCCATTTGTATATATTCTTTGGTGAAGTACGTGTTCAAATCTTTTGGAAATTACTTAAAAAATCGAGTAGAGTTGTAAAAGTTATTTATAAATTCTGGGTATGGTGTCAGGAAAGGGTTGAAGTTTATTTATCATTTATTTAATTCTCATATGGGTTTCCAGTTTCCCCAGCACTATTTTGAGGAAAATTATCCTTTCCCCATTGAATTGCCTTGGTGTCTTTGTCCAAAATTAACTGACTGTATATGTGGGGTTCTATTTATGGACTTACTATTCTGTTCCATTTATCCATAGGCCAATACCACATTATCTTGATCACTGTAGCTTTATAGTAAGTCTTGAAATTAGGTAGTATAAGCTTTCCTACTTCGTTCCTCTTTTTTTTAATATTCTAGTTTCGTCGCATTTCTATATTAATTTTAGAATCAGTTTGTTGATTTCTACAAAATGTCTGATAGGATTTTGTTTGTAATTGTGTTGCATCTATAGATCAATTTGGGGAAAATTGACATCTTAACAATGTTGAGTCACATGCTGTGTGACTCTGGACCAGTCATGTGCCATCTCTGAACTTCAGTTTCCTCCTGGTCCCTCCCTGAGAGGTTTCAGTGCACAGGCAAAGCTGTGCTGAGCACAGTGTGCACAAGGGCTGGCGTGTGTTTGGGGCTCAAAGTGCTGCCATAATACTCTTCACAATGGGGGCCATTGAAATGTCTCAGGGCCACGAGGGCTGTCCTAAGCAGGAACTCACCACTCACTTGTATGGGCATGTGGTCTCCTTTTCTGGGGCCTTAGTTTCCTCATCTGTAAAGCAGAGGTTGCCATGGACTGGTCCCTTCATCAGTCAGTGGACAGATTAAATGAGATGGTGGATGAGCAGGAACTAAGAAGACCAACTGTTTTCCCCATTCCAGCCATGGGCTGCCAAGTGTAGCAGGCAAAAATCATATCGCTGTACTGATTGTTGCCAACAAAAATTAATTTTTTCCCACCTCAGCTGGGTCTTAGATGCAGCTCAGCAACCCCTGAACTGGTCCTCAAACTCCTTCCCTTTCCATCCCCACAGCAGCTGTTCTGCCCAAGGTCCTCTTTGCTTCTCTTCCCCTCGGCCCAGAAGACAACCTGGGCTCCTGCACACTGGAGAAAGCAGGGGTCTTTGTGGGGGCTCACAGTTTCAGAGCCAACTGCAGGGGCACCTTCTTGCATCCAAGGTCAGCTGTCCCTCACCCGTCTTCTCCTGGGCCTCACATCCCCTTTCTGTTCTTTTTTAATCCAATTTCTCCTTCTCTGTTGACCCTTTCCTCTTCACAGGTAAATATTCTCAAGCCTCCCCCATCCCCTCCACGAGATCCTTCTTCTTCCTGACCAAGCTTCTGCACCAGGTTGTCTCCACTCCTTGCCTACCCATCCTCACCTTCTTGTCACAGTCCATACCCTCCCACCCAGTTGGTCTTCCAAGGTGCCAGTGGCCTCCACATTGCTAAATTTATGGGGCAAATCTGCCCATTTGCCCTCCTGGAGGCTTTAGACATGAAGGCCACAGCCAAGTGGAAGAGCTGCTGGAAACTCCAGGCAGGATGTAATCCACCCTCCCAGGAACATTCAGGACTCCCTTGTGAGGTTCACCCAGGACACAGGGATAAAGTTACCTGCTGAGAGTTTAATTAATTCACTTCAAGCAGCTCAGCCCGACACTGAGGTATTGTTTAAACCTAATCCTTCCACCTGGGCCTAGAGCTTGGCAATGTGGGTCCCCTCAGCCTGTTTCTTCCTTCGCCTTAAAATACCCCTCTTTTTACTTTAGCCCCTTCTACCAAGAGTCCCTCCTCTCTCTCCCCTTGAGGCCTGTCTCTGGCTCCCCCTTCCTGTGCTGCCCCAGGCTCCACTGAGCCCTTGATGCCTCCCTGGCCAGGGTCACTAGGGTGTTCCATGGGGTCATAGCTAGTGGCTTTAACTTGGTGCTCTTAGAGACCACTGACGACCTCAAACATGTCATCTCGGTGTTTCCCCAGCACCAGCTTCTCTCCTGGTTTTCCTCCCACTTCTCTGACCACTTCTAACCCTCACCCTTTGTAGCTCCTCTTCCCTGGCCCACTAGGCCTCTAAGGCTTCCTCTTCCCACTCCACTCTCCTCCCTATCCTCCTACTTCTTGGGCCATCTCCCCCATTGTCGGGGTTCTCCCACCTCTACGCTCGTGTCTCCCAAATGCCAGACCCTTACTTAAAACTGCCCATTACATGTTGCCACCTCAAAGTTATCAGCTCCCAAATCAAACTCTATCTTTCCTCCTGTCTTAGTCATCTAGTACTGCTATAACAGAAATGCCACAAGTGGATGGCTTCAACAAAGAGAAATTTAATGTCTCACAGTCTAGTAGGTTACAAGTCCAAATTCAGGGCGTTGGCTCCAGGGGAAGGCTTTCTCTCTCTGTCAGATCTGGAGGAAGGTCCTTGTCCTCAATCTTCGCCTGGTCGAGGAGCTTCTCAGGAGCAGGGACCCCAGGTCCAAAGGACGCACTCTGCTCCCAGTGCTGCTTTGTTGGTGGTAGGAGATCCTCAACTCTCTGCTTGCTTCCCTTTCCTTTTTATCTCTTGAGAGATAAAAGGTGGTGCAGGCCACACCCCACGGGAACTCCCTTTACCTTGGATCAGGGAGGTGACCTGAGTAAGGGTGGTGTTGTAATCCCACCCTAATCATTTCAGCATAAAATTACAATCACAAAATGGAGAACAACCACACAATACTGGAAATCATGGCCTAACCAAGTTGATACATATTTTTGGGGGGACACAATTCAATCCATGATACCTCCCAAACCAGCTTGTCTTCCCAAATGTCCCATCTCAATGGTTTTTGCCAAACATTCAGTTCTTCCATCAACAACTATTTATTGAGCACCTACTAGAAGCCAGACACTGTTCTAGGTGCTGTGCATAAATTTGTGGTGAAAAAATGCTGGTGCTCTCTCTAGATCCCTTCAGATCTCTTTTAATCATTTTTGTGCCCCCTCTCCCAGCCCCCAGTTGAAATGTGTTTAGTTTCCTACAAAGAGCACCTGCAATTTGTATTTTGGAGGACTACCCTTAGGGTCCAGGGTCTACTTTCCCCAGAGTGCATGGGTATTTATGTCTCCCTTCCTCAGGCCCACTATGCCTTCCTCCCAAATCCCTTAGCCGATGCAGGAATATGAAAGCCCAGCCTCCTTGCTTCTGGTGGGGACAACTCTGAGGTTTAACTTACCCTCCAGAGCTTCCCCTACAGGATCAGGCTGAGCCTTGCTAGGCCTCCTCCTCTTTGCTTGTCCTGCTTTCCCATTCCCTTATCAGTTTCTCTTCGGACAACTGCCTTAATAAATCACTTGCACTTAAGTTGTTGTCTCAGGATCTGCTCCTGGGGACCCTGACCTAAGCCAGCGGTAAACACAACCGCCAAGGAGTTACCACCTCCTCCTGAACACCCTCTGAAACCTCCTTCAGATTCTCTCACCCCCGCACCTTTAGGGCCAATCCCTCAGAGCGGGCTTTGTCACCCAGACCAATGCACCAAGCCCTTCCAGACTCGAGTGTAGGCCCATCCACTCTGACCCAATTTCTCCTCCTGTCAACCCTCAAATAAAATCTGATTATGCTAGTCCTTCACGCAAAATCCTCCCAGGTGACCCAATAAAAAACACGGGCAAAAGATTCGAAAACCACTAGGATGGCTAAAATTCAAAAACAAACAAACAAAAAACCAAAATACCTAGTGCTGGCAAGGAGGTGGAACAACTGGAGCCCTTACACATGGCAGTGGAATGCAAAATGTTACTTATAGCCTTTAAACTGTCTGATAGTTTCTTATAAAGTTAAACATACACTTTACCACATGACGCAGAAATCCCACTCTTGACTATTTACTCCAGAGAAGGAAAATTTATGTCCACACAAACACCTCTACATGGGTATTTACAGCAGCTTTATCCATAACTGCCCCAGACTGAAAGCAACCCAAGTATTCTTCAACTGGAAATGAACTAAAAAACTGTGGTATAGCCATACAATGGAACACTACTCAACAATGAAAAGGAACAAACTACTGACACAGGCAACAACATGGATGGATCTCAGCTGCATTATGATAAGTGAAAGAAGCCATGTTGTGTGATTCTGTCTATATGACTTTCTTAGTTATCTAGTGCTGCTATAAGAGAAATACCACAAGTGGATAGCTTTAACAAAGAGAAGTTTATTCTCTCACAGTCCAGTAGGCTAGAAGTCCGAATTCAGGGTGTCAGCTCCAGGGTAAGGCTTTCTCTCTGTTGGCTCTGGAGGAAGGTCCTTGTCATCAGTCTTCCCTTGGTCTGGGAGCATCTCAGCATAGGAACCTCAGGTCCAAAGGACGTGCTCTGCTCCCAATTCTTCTTTCTTGGTGGTATGAGGTCCTCTGTCTCTCTGCTCGCTTTTCTCTTTTATATCTCAAAAAAGATCGGCTTAAGACATTACCTAATCTTGTAGACCTTATCAATATACCTGCCCCTAATCCATCTTATTACATCATAGTGATAGGATTTACAACACATAGGGAAATCACATCAGAAGATAAAATGGTAGACATTCATACAAGAGAATCATGACCAGCCAAGCTGACAGATATTTGGGGGGACACAGCTCAATACATGACAATGACATTCTGGAAAAGGCAAACGTACCAGATCAGTGATTGCTAAGGGCTGGTGGAGAGAGGGGCATGAGGGGATTTTCAGGAATGACTGAATGTTTTATATCTTGATTTTGGCAGGAGTTACATAACCGTATGCATTTGTCAAAACTGTGCACCAAAAAGAATAAATTTTACCATATGTAAATTGAACTCGAATAAACCTGACTTAAAAAACAAACAATAACCTTCTCTCAACGGAACCCAGACTTTCTGGAGCCATTGAGGCCGGATGACCCTGCAAAACTATTGCTCTGAGATAATCTTTAAGCTTTAAACCGAAACTATCCCCTGAAGTCTTCTTTGAACCAAAAAAAATTAGTAAAGTCAAGTCTACTTTAAACACTGTGCTCTTTTAAAGATTTATCTATATGAGATCAAATTGACAAGAACAACTTGAAAGGTTAGATGGGAAGCTTAGGGGGCAGTAAGCTTAACATAATAATTTGGAGAAGGATAGTGAGAATGGCAACACAACTTGAAGAATGCAATCAATGTCACTGAACTGTATATGTAGAAGTTGTTGAAATGGTGTATCTTTGGTTGTGCATACTTTCACCAAAAAAAGAAAAAGAAAGAAAAAAGAAACTTCTTACGGATGAGTGGATAAACAAAATATGGTATAAACATACAATGGAATATTACTCAGCCATAAAGAGAAATGAAGTCTTGATACACACCACAACATGGACGAACCTTGAGAACATCATGCTGAGCGAAAACAGTCAATTGCGAAAGTACAAATACTGTATTATCTCATTTATATGGAATAAGCAAATACATAGAAACCAAAGATTATTAGCAGTTACTGGGCCAAGAGGAAGGGTGAAGTTTTTGCTTAGGGGGCATTGAGTTTATGTTAACGGTGGTGGAATAATCGGATAAGCATAATGATAATGGCTGCACAAAATGAAGAACATAGTCAATGTCTTAAACATGACTTAAACATGTAGAAACTTGGATTGGAAAATGTTTTGTTGTGTATATTTTCACCACAATAAAAGTTAAAAGAACAAAAACAAAACTTTTTGTTGAGTATTGTCATGGATTGAATTGTGTCCCCCAAAAATGTGTGTATCAGTTTGGCTGGGCCAAACTTTGTGATTGTCCACCATTTTGTCATCTGACATGATTTTCCTATATACTGTAAATCCTGCCTCTATGATGTTAATGATGGGGGATGGGCAGCAGCTGTGTTGTTGAGGCAGGACTCAATCTATGGGATTGGATTGTGCCTTGAGCTGGTTTCTTTTGGGATATAAAAGAGAGAAGTGAGCAGATAGACAGGGGGGTGGGGGGACCTCATACCACCAAGAAAGCAGTGCCAGGAGCAGAGTGCATCCTTTGGACCCGGGGTTCCTGTGCAGAGAAGCTCCTGGTGCAGGGGAGGATTGATGAGAAGGACCTTCCTCCAGAGCCAACAGAGAGAGAAAGCCTTCCCCTGGAGCTGACACTTTGAATTTGGACTTTTAGCCTACTTTACTGTGAGGAAACAAATAAATTTAGCCTACCTTACGGTGAGGAAATGGCTTTGTTAAAGACATCCACTTGCGGTATTTCTGTTACAGCAGCACTAGATAACTAACACAGAAATCCCAACAGAAATTAACGCATATGTCCATCAAAAGATGCATACTAAAATGTTCACTGCAGCCTTTATCTCTAATGGTGAAACCTGGAAATAACCAAAATACCCACCAACAGGAAAATAAATAAATATATATACGTATGAAAAAATACACACAGCAATGAGAATGGGTGAATCTCATAGCATAATGTTTAGCAAAAGAAGCCAGATGCAAAAGAGGACATGACAGTTCCATTCATTTAAAGTTCAAGAATAAGTAAAACTACTCTTTGGTGATAGAAGTCAGGATAGTGATTACTTCTGAGGGGTGGTTATTGACTAGGGATGGGCACAAAAGAGACTCTTAGGGAGACTAAAAATGCTCTGTATTTTGATCTGGGTGGCGGTTTACTTGGGTGTATTAAAAAACCTATTGCCATTGAGTCGACTCCAACTCATGGGGACCCCATGCTTATCAGAGTAGAACTGTGCTCTATAGGATTTTCAATGATTGATTTTTCAGAAATAGATCTCTAGGCCTTTCTTCCGAGGCACCTCCAAGTGGACTTGAACCTCTAATCTTTTAGTTAGCAGCCAAGCATGTTAACCATTTGCACTACCCAGGGACTTTACATGGGTGCATACATAACTAAAATTCATTGAACTGTATTCTTATGACTTGTGCACTTATCTGCATGTAATACAAAATTAAGTATATTCAGCACTTATCAGTTTTACTGACCACTGCAAGTGCCCAAGAATGATAGGAGGTGAGGAATACGTGATCCCAGCCACAAGTCAAGATGAAACTAGTGCTAATGTGGGGAGCTATCATGTAGGGGAACGATATGTCCTTAGAACAACATGGAGATCAAGTTACCTGCAAAAAGGTAGATGATTTAATTAGGTCCTGTTCAACCTAATACATGTGATAGTCCGATGATAATCCCTCTATCTACACTCTTGGCTCCATTTGGTCACTAACTGTCCGGTATTTGATTGCTCAATGTCCCTAGTTCCTTCCTCTCAGAATATTAACATGCTCGTACCCCGCATACAATAAAAACAAATTCCTACTGGGCCCTGCCTTCCCTCCTCTCTCCTTCCTTCCCTACCCTTTCTTGGATGATCTCTCAACCAGTTGTACATCCGCCACCTCTCCTGATAAGCTGCTCTCAAAAAGGTCCCCCAAAACTTCCCAACTGCCAATCCCAGGGAACACCTTCCTCCTTCATCCTCCCCTCTGTCTCAATCGCTCTGCTCACACCCCACAGGTGACCACTCTTACCTTCTGCAAACTCCTTCCTCCATTGGCTTCCCAGAATCCCCTCTCTTGTACTTCCATGAACCCCTTCTGGAGCTTCCTCATTCTCCTCAGTGGACTTCTCTTCCTGTATCCAGAACCCTGTACTGGTGAGGGCCTTGGACTCAACTCCTGGCCTGTCCTCCTTAGTTTCTCCTCAGGCTCCTGGACTGTCTCCACTTTTCCAGCTTGGAGTTTTGGATTAGATGTTGGTCCCTGAGCTGTAAGCCAGGCTATCAAAGCCCCCCATGCCAGATGCTTCTAAGACCTACCCAACTTTGGGAGCCAGGCGGATGGCTCAGTCTTTCTTATCCATCTTCTCCATGGTCCCAGAAGCAGCTCTGGAAATCCCACTGGCCTTGTGGCTCCTCCACAGCTCTTCTGTTGTCTTTTCTATAATGTTGCCATGTCGCCCCTCACATACTCTTGCTGGGCCTCCTCATCCCACTCTGGTTCAGAGCTTCCCGTTCACCCAGGACTTCCCAGCCAGCCTCGCTCAGCGCCCGCCCTTTTAATTTACTCTCCACACAGCAGCCAGAAGAATCTTTAAAAATGAGAGCCAAGTCTCAGCCCCACAATGCTCCCCATTGTCAAACCCAAACCAAACCTACTGCCACTGAGTCAATTCCAACTCATAGCGACCCTATAGGACAGGGTAGAACTGCCCCATAGATTCACAAGACTGTAAATCTTTACAGGAGCCCTGGTGGTACAGTGGTTAAGAGCTCAGCTGCTAACCAAAAGGTCAGCGGTTTGAATCCACCAGCCGCTCCTTGGAAACCGTGTGGGGCGGTTCTACTGTGTCCTATAGGGTTGCTATGAGTCAGAATCGACTCGATGGGAGCAGGAAAGTCTTTACAGAAGCAGATTGCCACGTCTTTCTCCTGCAGAGCAGCTGGTGAGTTTGAACCGCCAATCTTTTGGTTAGTAGCTAAGTGCTTTAACCACTGCAGCACCGGGGCTCCTCTCCCCATTGCATTTGGAATAAATTCTTACACGGCCCTGCATGATGTGCCCCCTCCTCCACTCCTACCACACCCTGACCTTTGCTCTCTGCTGTAGCCACACTGGCCTTTTTGCTGTTTTTGGATTACAAGGAGCTTGTTCCTACTGTGGGGTCTTTGCTCTAGAGGCTCCCTGTGCCTGGCATGCCTCTCCTCCCCCTGGATCTTTATGGCTCATCCCTTATGTCAATAGGGTCTCTGACAGAAAGCCACCTTGTCAGAGAGGTCTTCCCTGACCGCCTTATCTAAATAGCTTGGCCCTTCCCCACTCTTCTTCACCTCAAGGGTAGGCCCTCGTCACTCTCTATCCTTTTGCCCTCATCCTGCATTTTTGTCATCACACTTTTGACTACCTGAAGTGATAGTATGTATTTGTACAACTGTTTTTCATCTATCTCCTCTGCTAGCTTGTGAGGTCCACGCGTCAAGGGCTTTTGGCATCTTCTTCTGTATCTCTACTGCCTGGCAAATGGAGGGACAAGGGTTCTCAATAAATATTGTTTGAGTGAATAAATAAATGAAATACTTTTCTACCCAACACCTCCCCTTGGACACGTTTAGCCAATCAGCAAATATTTAGCGAGAACCTATGCTGTGGAACAAAACAGCCTCAGTCTAGGTCCTCATGGAACATCCCACTGGTAGGTGAGGAGACTGATATTAAACAAGCAAGCTCACAAATAAATAAGTTGGGAGGGAGACAGCCCAGGTATCTGTTATGAATATGTAATGGCATTCAAGTGATGAGAAGAATGAGATGAAAATTTTGCCAAAGTGGCTTTTTGTAGTCTGGAAGCAGAATGCATTCTAAAGAAAGACACTCCTTTTTTGCTCTTAAGGCCTTCAACTGATTTGTATACTACATTAGATTACATTATGGAACGTAATTACATTACATTACCAGTACCAATACTAGTTGCTGTCAATTCTAACTCATGGCAGCCCCATGTGTGTTAGAGTAGAACTGTGCTCCATAGGGTTTTCAATGGCTGATTTTTTGGAAGTAGATCACCAGGCCTTTCTCCTGAGGTACATCTGGGTGGACTCAAACCTCCAACCTTTAGGTTAGCAGCCAAATCTGTTAGCCATTTGTACCACCTAGGGACTCCTTACATTACTTTAGATGTAATTATATCACATTACATTAGATTACATTAAGGTAATCAATTTTTCTTAAGCCTAACTGATTTCATTTACAGTCGTAATGTCTGTCCGAGCAATATCCAACGACATATACGTCCGTGGTCCTATACCCTTATAATCCTGATCCAAGAACGAGATGTACTAGATTTAGGCATGTCTCACTCAACAATCATGATGATCCTCAAAAACAAAAAATTCTCTGAGCTGTTAAAGGATCACTTCCACTGAAAGACACATGGCTAATGAAAATGTGAGAGGGACCTATACCAGATATGGAGAAATTGCTAATGATGGGGATTGAGGACCAAACACAAAAGCATGTCCCTCTCAGCACAGTGACAATTACTGCTAAGGCACAAAGCTTGTTCAAGATGCTTAAAGGGAAAGCAGGACCAGACTATGACATTGAGTTTAGTGCTAGCCTGGGTGGTTTAACACTTCAAACAAGTTTTTTTGCTGCATAATGTGATTTTTTTTTTTTATGTGAAATTGAAGGGTAAGCCTATTAATGCTGATACAAAGGCAGCAGAAGAATTTGTTGAAACCTTAGATAAACTAATTGCAGAGGGAGGTTATTTGCCCCAGCAAATTTTTAATATGGATGAAACCTCTTTATTCTGGAAGAGAATGCCTGAAAGAAACTTCATCCATAGTATAGTTTTGAACAGCATCCAAATCACAGAACGTCCTATTTCATAGAAAGTATTGTGGATATTAAGTGATGCATGACTGTACATGTACTCCATAACAGCACGTGTAACTACTTCATAATGGCAACTAGACTAGTGTTTGGCCAAACAACTGGGAACCATAACTTAGCCAAGTTGACACATAAACATTGCCAGATGGTATTTACAGCCATGGGGTAGATATGATCATTTAGGGAGAGGGTGTTGAGCGAGATGAGAAGAGGGCTCCCAGCAAACTTGAAGGATTTCAGAATTTAAGTTTGCAGTGGAGGAGGACTTCTGGCAAGGGAGGTGGAGGCAGAGCAGCTGAGGGGTGAGGGAGAAGCAGAAGAATGTGGCATCAGGGCCAAAGCCAAGTCTGCAGAAGTGGGGAGTGATCGACAGTGCTGAACACAGCAGAGAGTCCAAATGAGATAAAGAACAAGAGTTGACTTGGATTTGCCAAGACCTAGATGAGAACCACCTCGAGGTCTTGGTGGGGAGTGGAACTGAGGAGGAACAAATGGGAGATTGTTGCAGAGATTTGCCAGGATGTTGAGAGAGGCAGGAGCTGGCAGGTAGTGGGGTCCAGAGAGCATTGAGGCATGCAGGTTTGGATGAGATTGATCTTTTGGCATGGAAATTCAGGAGGGAGGGGTGACCTCAGGAAAGGCCAGGGAGTGGGTGTAATTCGGAGCCCAGGGACAGGGATGAAACTGCTGATGTTGGGTGAAGGGGTAATCCCCACTTCAGAGAATGGGGGCAGGTCTGTGGATCAGGTGGTGAGATGAGGTTGTGGAGCAAGGGTAGGGTCATCTTCTGGAGCAGTTTTGTGGAAAGTGAAAATATATGGAATAGTTGCTGGGGAACGCGTAGGGGAAGCTTCTAGAGATATGTGGAAGGATGGTGGCCCAATAGTATCTGGTGAACCAGAGCTAAGAGGGGGCCAATCTGCCCTGCCAGACCAGTTCCTCCATCTATTTTTCACATCCCTCAGACCACCATGATGCCCCAAACTGAACCTGTTATTTTCCACTGAGAAACTCTCCTCACAGATTGCTTCCACAGGAAATGCTACAAACGCCCACTTGTTCTCCTAGGCAGGAACCTGGGCACAAACACCTCATGGCTCTTGCTCTGTACCCCCACATCTGAAGGGCTGACTCATCCTGTGCACCTCCAATCCCTCTCCTCCATTTCTCAGGTCAGCTTCCTTAAGGCCTCAAGGATTCACAACAGCCAGGTGACAGTGGTGGCCTCTGGGTGTGGAGACCGGGGGCCTAAGGGAGAGGCATGCTTTCCATTATACGCCCTTTGGACCCCAAATACGTATTAAGTTTTGAATTAAAATATAAACATTGACATAAAGAGTGTTAGTGTCTGATTGCAGTTTCCTGGATTCTCCCTTCTCAGAGATCCTAGCACTTTAACAAGGCTCATGAAGGCTGCTTCCCAAAGCAACCGGAATTTCGGGGCTCCAGGCACTGTGAGGCCAGCAGAGACTGCAGGGGCCCCTCCCATGGCTCGGTGAAGCTGTGCAGGGCCTACCTGTGGACCCTTGAACATCTGGCTCTCCAAGGATGTACCACTCAAGCCTCAGGTGGACCCAAGGGCATAGTCCCGCCTCTTCAACCTACCCCAAGCTTGTCTCCAGGAGTGTCCCCACTGACCCCTTGTTCTGGTTCCATGGCGCTGATGTGTAGTTACCTCAGACCCACAGAGGCAGCAAACTGGGCCCTGTGTGACCACAGGGGCACCCACTACAGATGGGAAGGTGGCCCATATGTCCTGAGATTTGAGAATGGCCAGGGCCCAGCATGCTGGGAGAAAGAAGTCACCCTGGTCGATCTCTCTCCCACTCCCCCTCGCAGAATTTCTACAGCTAGATAGACGAAGGCTCAGAAAGAAGGAGCCACTTGCCTGAGTCACAGAACGAGGCAGGGGAAAGGCATCGGGGTGGGGGATAAAGTGACTTTGACCCCAAGCCTGTCCCATAACTTCCATTCTTCTCCCTTAGTCCAAGAACGGGGAGGGCAGTCCCTTTACAAATGTAAGAGATGCGCCTCCAGCGGACCTGGGGAATCACAGTCCTACTGTGTACAGTGTGGATTCTAGAACCCTCCCTGTCAACAGCCTCTGACCCCAGGCACTCCCCTCTTAGCCTCTATCTACCCTTTCCTCAGCCCTAGGAAGTTCACATCTCCTTTGGCACCCTGATCGGTTTCAATTAAAAAAAAAAAAAAAAGATTGAACTGCATTTCAGATATTTCACTTCATGTCAAAAAAATGTTCACTTAGCAGTCCCCAGATTTAATGCTTATTGCCAGGTTTGGAGGGTGATTCAAACATGAGGGCTCCGTGGCTTCAGCTGTGGGGCAGGACAAAGTCCCCATGAGTGCAAGCTGCTACCAGGACCCAGGGACCAGGCTACAGGCCACCACAGAACACTGAGCTCACGTTACTTGGCAGAAGGAAAATGATTTAATTTTGTTCCATTCAGTGAAACACATGTTCTTGTCCAAAACTAATTTCCCAGCGCGACACTTGACCCCGGCACCGGGCTCATTTGTCCCTGTGTTCAATCTCTCGCTCTGTGAGGAGTCCTTCTCAAGAACGGCAATAGTGGAAAATCTATTTCCTGTATATTTCCAGAATTCCACATTGTGGGTTTTATTTCCTCTCTGTGGGAGGATATGCTGGTTCCCTTTAGGAAGGGGTCCCGGGGGCTGGAGGATATGGTCAGAAGGTAGAATTTTCGCTGTGTGTCCTTTGAAGACTATGAATTTGGAACCATGTGAATATATTTTGTATTTTTAAAAAACTCAGTTAAAAATTTGAAAAATCCTTTCCATTAAAAAATAATACCTTCTGGTTCCTGCTTCCCTCTCTAGCTCCCCCATGTCCCCCTCCCTTTGTAACTAGACCCTCGATTACCTCTCTTCTTTGGTCCTGGCCCCTTCCCCACCAAGGCTGCTCTGGCAAAGATCCCCAAAGACTTCCCCAAGGCCAAGTCACCTCTCCTGACTTCTCTGGATGTGGCCCACTGATGGCCACACCACCCAGAAGCCTCCTCCCTGGGTTTTAGTGACCCTCTTCTCTGCATCTGTCTTCCAGCCCCACCCTTTCAATCTCCCTCTAAATGCTGGTGTGGTCCAGGTCTTAGCCTGGATCCTCTTCCTCATTATCACCCATCCCTAAAATTTTGACTTCCTCCTGGACCCAAAGACCTGCAGCCATCCGACCCAAACACTGCACAGCATGAACTTGATGCAAGTCAGGGTCCTCCCTGGTTGAGGACTGCTTTCACACCTCCAGCCCAAATCTCCCCACTGAAACCTGGTACCTAGGTCCACCTGCCTCCTTGACATCCCATTTATCCTGGGGACACCAACATGTCCAGATTGTCTGGCCTGAAATCCAACCTCTTGCACTTCCTTGTTGTGCAAATGTGGACAAGTTTCTTAACTTCTTTGTGCCTCTATTTCATCTATATAAATGTGGATAATAATGCTGTCTATCTCACGGGGTAGTTATAAGTATAAATGAGTTAATATAAATAAAGTATCTAATCCAAAACCCATGTCCATTAAGTTGATTTTGACTCATAGTGACCCTATTAAAAAAACCAAACCCATTGCTGTTGAGTCAATTCTGACTCACAGTGACTCTATAGGACAGAGTAGAGCTGCCCCATGGGGTTTCCAAGGAGCACCTGGTAGATTAATGACACTATAGGACAAAGTTGAACTGCCCCATAGGGTTTCCAAGGAGTACCTGGTGGATTCAAACTGCCAACCTTTTGGTTAGCAGCCTGAGCTCTTAACCACTGGGCCACCAGGGCTCCAAGTATATAATATATAGTGTATAAGAACAGTGTTCAGCACATTATAAATGCAAATATGTGTCTTGCTAGATAAAAATGTCCCAAACTCAAACTTGCTTTTCCTCTTGCCGACCCGATCCTCTTGCAGCACCCCCACTGCCATCCAGTTCGTTCTGAAAGCCAAAGACCCAGGAGTCTTGCTGACGCTGCCACCTCATCCCTCCCCAATACAGACCTTATCATCAACTTGGGTCCATTTTACTGCCTAAATCTCTCTCCATCTCCACCCCCTCCCTGACCCAGGTTCCCTTGAAATTGGTCTTGTTAAACTCATCAATGTTCTACTAATTGCCAAATCAAAAGAAAATTTTCAGCCTTCATCAGTTTGGAAATTTCTGCTACATTTAGTCCTGCTGAACCCCTTCTCCTAGAAATGCTTCACTATCTTGGTTTCCATGACAACCTGCCCTCCGGCTCTGCTCATGTGGCCACGTGGCACCGACATTTTCTTCTCTCTGCTGCTTTTGTGGGTGCTTTGGGCCCTACCAGCCCCTGAAATGGTGGGGCAGAGGTCCTTGGACTCTGGTGGGTCTCTCAGTCTTCCTAAGCTGCAGCTTCCATCGATACACTGATCACCCCAAATCTTTATCTTCCGTTGAGATGTCCCCTGGAGAACCAGACTGCTATACCTGGCTCCCTGCTGGTCATTGGCCCCAGGATGCCCATAAAAAAAAAAAAAAGCCCATAGACCCCTCAAAATCAACTTGTCCAAATGCCCCTCCGAAGCCTGCTTCTCCCCAGTACTCTCTTCCAGAGGGTGCTACCATCTGTCCAGTCACCCATAGGATATCATCCCATGGGATTCATCGTGACTCCCCTGCCTCACCCACATTTCCAATCCATCGGCTTGTCTTGCCCATTCTACTACTGAAATTTCTTTTGGGTTCATCTTCTTCTCTCCATCCCCACAGCCACTGTCTAAGTTGGGAACCTCACTATCCCAAACTCGGACTATGGTAATGACTCCTCCCTGGTCCACTGGCTCCCCCAAATCCTACTGAGAACTCCATAAAACAAAAATCTGTCCATGGCACTTGCCTGCTTGAAGCTATTTCATGGCTCCCGTGCCTACAAGGTTTAGTTCAAACTCCTTAGCATGACAGGAGCTGCTCCCTGCTAACTTTGCCAGCCTCATTTCCCATCAGTCCCTATCTCATTCCAAACTCCAGGGACATCTAACCGCCTACAAGCACACTCCCACACAGTTCCTGCCCTCCATGCCTTCGTTCATATTGTTTCCTCTGCCTGGGTACCTTCCCAATCTCTTCTACCCTGCTTCTCAAGAAATCAACTGAAGTGTCACTTCCAGAAATCTTTTTCTATCAACCACCTCCTTGGGTCCCAAGATGAGGTTACAACCGCCTTCGTGTGTTCTCATAGCACCCTAAACATTATTGCCATGTTAGCTAGAACATTTTTGGTTGCAAGTGACAGAAAAAAAAAAAAAAAAGAAGTTTGAAATAGTTTAGGCAAAAGGGGACTTTATTGGCCCAAGGAGGGCAGAAGTTTATTTGAGTTTCTGAGAAACTGAAAGTAGAGATGAGAGATGGGGAAAAAGTCTTAGATCCAGCTGCACCGATAAAATAAATTTTATTATTATTTGTGTATGTACTTATTTAGCAGCTTTATTGCTGTATAATAGACATACAAATAAATGAACATTTTTAAAGTTTGCAGTTTGATTAATTTTGACATATTCATCCATGAAAACAACACCAGTCAAGACAATGAACATATCCATCACCCCTAAAAGGTTTCTTATGTCCTCTTGTAATGCCTTCCTCCCTCCTCTCTCTAGCTACCCACCTCCATTTCTCAGGCAACCACTGATCTACTTTCTGTCACTATGCATTAATTTGCGATTCCTAGAATTTTATACAAATGGAGACATAAGGTATGTACTCTTGTTTTATATGGCTCCTGTTACTCAGTATATTTATTCTGAGATTCATTCATGTTTTTCTGTGTACATATTGATAGTTTATTCCTTCTTATTGCTGAATAATATCCCACTGTATGGATGTACCACAGTTTATTTATCCATTTATCTGTTGATGGATATTTGGATTGTTTCCAGTTTGGGGCTATTACAAATAAAGCTGCTATGAACATTCGTGGACAAGTCTTTGTAAGGACATAGGCTTTCATTTCTCTAAGGTAAATACCTAGGAGAGGAATGACTGGATGGTATGATAGGTGCATGTTTAACTTTTACGAAAAATGTCAAACTATTTTCCAAAGTGGTTGTGCCATTTTACGTTCCCACTGCAATGTATGTGGGTTCAGGTTACTTTACATCCTCACCAGCACTTGGTTTGATTAGCCTTTTTAATTGCAGACATTCAAATAGGTATGTAGTGGTATCGCATTATGGTTTTAATTTTCATTACCTTAATGACTATTAGGAAACCCTGGTGGCATAGTGGTTAAGTGCTACAGCTGCTAACCAAGAGGTTGGCAATTCAAATCCACCAGGCGCTCCTTGGAAACTCTATGGTGCAGTTCTACTCTGTTCTATAGGGTCGCTATGAGTTGGAATCGACTTGATGGCAATGGGTTTGGTTTTGGTTTAATGACTATCGAGTATCTTTTCAAGTGCTCATTTGCCATTGATATATCTTCTTTGATTAAGTATGTGTTAAAATCTTTTACACATTTTTATTGGGTTGTTTCTTTTTCATTATTAAGCTTCGAAAGTTCTTTATATATTCTAGATATATGTCAAAGGATATATGATCTGCAAATATTTTCTTCCAGTCTATGATTGGTCTTTTCATTCTCTGAGCAGTGTCTTTCACAGAGCAATTTTTGTAATTTTGATGAGGTCATATCTAACAAATCTTTGTGTAACCCAAAGTCACGAAAATTTTCCCACATTTTGTTCTAGAAGTTTTATAGTTTTAGGTTTTTGTTTTGTTTTTATTTTTATGCTTGAGTTAGTTTAAGTTGGGTTTTTGTTATTGCAAAAAGAGTCTTGCTAATATCATAATCTATCTAAAAGGCAAAGTTTAAAAACCTTCAAAGGCTCCTCATTGCCACTGGAATAAAATCCTAAATTCCCTAGCATGCCCCAAAAGTTCTGCACCAGCTGGTTTCCCACCACCCTTCTCCCTTCTGGCACCTCCCTGTACCCTGCGCTCTGGAAGTACTGAACAAATCGCAATTCCTTGAGTTCAGTGCCCAAGGGAATTCTTTCACTGAACTTTAGGGAAGGCTAAACCAGATTATCAGGTTGTAGCAAGACTCCACTATCCCTCTCCTCAAGGTATAAAGCTCTTTGAATTTGAGACTACAACCAGGACCCTACCCGGGCATCTTTTAGAGCCCGCCACCATTTCCCTTTCCTCCATCAAAGCTTATTTGTCCCAGGTCCCATGCCCTTTGGTTCAGGATCCCAGTACATTTCCTTCCAGTCTTTTCTCAGTGTTCTTCTTTGTTTCCATAGCTGAGATTATATGCTGCATACAATTTGCACCATTTTTTTTTTTTTTAAGTTGTGGTTCCACTTTTTATATCATAAGAATCTCCTAGAGCTTTTTATAAAAATCATGGTTGGTTAATAAATAATAGCTCATTTCAGTGGATGTAAAATGATTTGCTTAACATTTTCCCAATAGTTGGCTATTCTGGTTGTTTCAATTTTTTTTTTTTAAAATGAACAGGGCCACACTACATCTCTTTGTACATAAATCTTTGTCAATTTGACATTATTTCCTTCTGATGGAGCACCGTAAGTGTAATTACTGGGTCAAAGGCTGTAGCAATTTACATTCCCATCAGCAGTACTGTCTGTTCCATCACACCCTAGCCAGCATGGGGTATTCTCATTCAAATTTTTTCTTCACTCTGTGATGGGCAAAAAGTGTTATCTTACAGTTGTTTTAATTTACTTTTTAAAAAACAATTAGATATTGGAAAATGGGTTCAACCTATGAGCCATAAAAAATTAATCTTCTGTTAATTGAGTGTTCCTCTCCCTTCACATTTATCCAGCAGTGAGTTTAATTTTTAAAACTCAATTTGTACGGCTTCTTAGACAACAAGGATATTAACCCTCTGCATGGCATCTTCAGAATGACTGCCTGCTTTATACATTTTCTTTGCAGTGATTTTGGACGCACTCTTGCTTTTAATTTTCATATGGTGAAGTGTAAAAACATCTATTTTCCTTGTGATTGCTTTCATTGCTTTTAAGCTTAGAAGGCAATGTTCATCCAGAGTTTTGGATAAATATGCACTTCTACTTTATTCAAGTGTGATTTTTAATTTAAATCTTTAATGCACCTGAACTTGATGTTGATGTATGACATGAAGTGAAGAATGAAGTGGATTTGCTTTTCCAAGCGGATTAGCGATCATTCCAGCATCTTTTATTGACTAATCTCCTCTTCTCGATGTTTCGGGTGCCTATTTTTTAACTGTATGAAATGGAGCAGGTAATATTTTTCTCTAATACTGTGTATGGGTTTAATTCTCACTCTCTGTCCCACTGCCCATGCTTTGGGATCCACTATCCTTGGAACTGACATTATATAGAGGAAAGGGTCCTCTTGGCTTTGGACCTACTGTATGGACTTTGTAAGTCTGTAGTACAGACAACAATTGTGCAAAGATTTACCTGCAGGAAGTCTTTAGAAATGAAAGCCACAGCTTTTCAAGGCATGAGCTGAAGCTTGAAAAAGAAAAGGTTCTAGAATCCACAAAGCTTGGAGGATGTGGAGTCAAAGTTAAAGGAAGAGGCAAAGAATTTATCCATACACAATAGATCAAAAAGACAATTTACCATAATGTCAGAGCTTAAGCCTCCATGAAAGGGATAAAAGTTCAATCTATAGGCAAAAAAAGGAGGGAGATCCAAGGGGATTTGACTAGAACTTTGGTATTTCCTGGTCCCCAGAGAGGCCAAGAAGAAGAACGGGGTGGGGTGGGGGGATCAGGATTGGAGGAAGGCTCATTAATAACCTTCGACATGCAGATGACACAACTTAGCTTGCTAAAGTGAAGAGGACTTGAAGCACTTATTGATGAAGATAGAAGACCATAGCCTTCAGTATGGATTACACCTCAACATAAAGAAAACAAAAATCCTTACAACTGAACCAATAAGCAATATCATGATAAAATGAGAAAAGACTGAAGTTGTCAAGGATTTAATTTTGCTTGGATCCACAATCAATGCCCAGGGAAACAATAGTCAAGAAATCAAACAACACATTGCACTGGGCAAATCTGCACCAAAAGACCTCTTTAAAGTGTTAAAAAGCAAAGATGTCACTTTAAAGACGAAGGTGTGCCTGACCAAAGCCATGGTGTTTTCAATCACTTCATATGCATGCGAAAACTGAGCAATAAATAAGGAAGCCTGAAGAAGAGTTGATGCCTTTGAATTATGGTGTTGGCAAAGGCTATTGAATATTTATACCATGGGCTGCCAAAAGAACAAACAAATCTGTCCTGGAAGAAGTACAGCCAGAAAGCCCCTCAGAAGCGAGGATGGCAAGACTTTGTTTCACATAGTTTGGACATGTTATCAGGAGGGATCAGTCCCTGGAGAAGGACATCAGGCTTGGTAAAGTAGAGGCTCAGTGAAAAAGAGGAAGGCCCTCAATGAGACGGATTGACACAGTGGCTGCAATGGGCTCAAGTATAGCAACCATCCTGAGGATGGCGCAGGACCCAGCAGTGTTTCATTCCGTTACACGTAGGGTCACTATGAGTTGGAACTCACTTGAAGGAACAACAACAACAGAGAGGCCAATGCTCCATCTCCTCAGCTTTATCCTAAGGTGGGATATGATGGGAACTCAGACAAGTTTGGGGGTCCCAGAGAAGAAGGCTTAAGTCCAAACTGGTGCAAAGGTAAAGCACCCCAGAGCAGGCTGTGGAAGCTAGGTAGTGTCTGAGAGTGTCGGGGAGGAGACTGGACATGGCTGAGCTTGAGCTGGTAGGCCCAGGGGAATTGGGATGGCTGTGTTTGCCAGCCCGTGGTGATGGGAGCAGAAGCAGCAAGATCCTGCTCAGTAGAGCTGAGCAATCTATTTATTCTGTGACATTCACACCCATCACACACAAACCACCTTTCCCTGAATCCAGGGCCTGGATCTACCCTTGCCACATGGGTCTCAATAGTGTAGTTTTGGATGGTATTTTAATATCCAACAGGGCTTGTTAGCCTTCCAAACCTGGAGCTCCAGGCATCCTCCTGTTGAACATCTGCTCCTGGTGACCCACAAACTCTGCCTTCATCTTTCATGACTTGATTCTAGACTTGATTTTCACCAGCGGTCTAATTTTGAACATGATCTCCTGTTGGAACTCATCTTGTAGAGTGGCTAGGATGTTGGAGTCAGAAGTAAAGAGAGCAGGTTTATGTCCTGTGCCTGAGCTAAGACACGCCGAGGTCTTCCACAGCCACAGCACCATGCTAGGTCCTCAGCTTCCTTCTCTGTAAAATAGGGGTAGGGATCCCTATCCGCTGCATGGAGTGTGGGGAGGGGGTTGTGATGAGTACATGAAACAATGGCAATGACCCCACTGTGTAAAGACCTGTGCCCATGCTTTGTCCTGGTTCTGTCTGATGAACAGACCTCCTTTCCCATACTCCATCAGTCAGGCATTGCAAAATGCCAACCACATAAATCCCTTCCCCCAACTCTCCTAACCTCTCATTCACTTTGCCATGAAAAATTTAGCACACACAAAAACAACTGTTTGTTTATTCTATCGATCACAAATGCTTTTTGGTTAAAAATTTTGGCCTTCCATTTCAGATATTTTATTTCAAGTCAGAAAATATTTATTCGGCAGCCCCCAGCTGGCTGCTGCCCTGGTTTGGGCATGATTACAAAATGAATGAGACAGAGTCCCAGTCGTGGGGCAGGATGAAATTCTTGCTTAAGCAAGACACGGTTAAGATACAAAGGCCATATACCAATTCCCTGAAAGACAGTAGGATGCACGTTACTCAGGAAAACACCAAGGACTGAATTGTCTCCGAGGAGGTTAGATGTACTCTCTCACCCAGAACGGATCCCCCTTGTGCCTCGTTTCCTCGGAGGCCTCATTTTCCTAATTGCCCCAGGTCTGTGATGGTTCATATTCCGCAGGTGTCTTCCTCTGGGAAAATTAATATGTGAATATTGCTCTTCTATTAAAATCATACACAAAACAAAAAAATCTGGACCTATTGCTCCCTTTATCCACCCTGCTCCCAGCACTCTGAATCACCCCACTCATTCAGGCCCCTGATCTACCTCCACCCCCATCCCCCACAAAATTGTCAAAGTTTCCCAAAGGCCAAGTCCAGGGTCGCCAATCAGCCCCCACTTCCCTGACCTCCCTGCACACGGTCCAGATGTCCTTCTGAAAACTATCTTCTCCCAGGACTCTTGGAACTGCCCCCCACCAAGTCCTCTGCCTCCTGCTTCCCTTCTATGGCCCCTCCTTCTCTATCTTCTCTTCCCATATCAAGCTCCCTAAATGCTGGTGTTCACCTGGATTCAGCCTCTATCCTCTGCTCATTCCTCTGAACTCTATTCTTAATGTCACCCATCTCCTGAGGTTTGACTCCCCGATCCACTAAGCCTGAAACTGGCCCAGTCTCCGTCTCCTGCCCAAGTTCTCCTTCAGGCTTCAGAACCCAGAAGTCTCAAAGGCACCACATACTCAACATACAACTCTTCTAGTCCTTCACCAGAGTCCCATGTCTCATGGAAAAACACCACCAGCCAGTAATTCCAGCAGCCAGGCATTTGGGGTCTTCCTCCACAGCTTCCTCTCACTCACTCCCATCCACAGCCCAGCCTCAAGCCTTGGTAACTTAACCTCTCAGTGGCTCCAGAATTACTCCAGTTCTCTCCAACTCCACCACCAACATCCTAGTCCAAAGCACCACCAACCGTGGTCTGGACAACAGATAGGAAGTTACCTCTCACTGGTCTCCCTGTAGCTCTTCTTGCACTCCTGAAATCCCTTCTAGGAGCCAGAGCAATACTTTCAACATGCATATCAGAGCACATCATCACAGTGGCATCACAAGAAGGGGGAAGGGGGTTTGGACTTTACTGGGTGACACTGTCAGAGGAGGTGACAGCAAAATGACTGTCTATAAAAATATCCCTGTAGTTACTTACAACTACAAAGACATTTCTCGTAAGCCCAGCTTACATGTATCAATATACCTACAAGGCTAAAACTCTGTGCTAATCTACTTTTTGAACCTTCTGATGCACTCTGGTCAGAGTTGTCATTATTACCCATTTACAGTGATGTTTCAAATCATGTGGTTTCATCTTCAGGTGCTACAAGCACACGCTGTTGTTCTTGTTGTGGTGTTTTCATAGTTGCTGATTTTGTCAAAATTTCTGGTGGATATTAGTATTTGTGAACCTATAGGAATAACTTTTTTGAGAATGAAGTAGTAATTAAAGGAAAAGAAGGAGTGATATATGGGAATTACAATTTGTGAGTAACATTAGTACAAAAAACATTACTAAGGATTCTGTATGGTCTGGTATGGGAGGAAGTCCATGGGGAGGGATGACACCAACCCTAGTGACACCACTGTGTCATTGCTATGTCTAAATTTCTCCAAAGACTCCCCTTCATTCTTGGGATAAAGCCCCAAATCTTCCCAGCCTGCCAATGTCTCCAGCTTGATTTCTTACCCTGTTTCCCCTCATCTACCGGGCCGGGGCATTTCCTTTCCCACACGCGCCCTGCCCCTCTCACTGCAAGGCCTGTGCTCCTGCTGTTCCCCCTGCCTGGAATGCTCTTTCTCATGCCTCTTAGCTTGTCTGATGTCCACTCATCTTTCAAATCTCGTCTGGAAACATTAGTGGATCTTCTCATTCCCTGATTCAGGAGTCCCCTTGCTTCTCCCAGCACCATACACCTCTCCTTCGTAATTGTCATCTTTCATAATTATCCATTCAGTCATAGGATTGTTTGATTCACTTCTTCGTTCCCATTTAGACTGTAAACACTGGGTGGACTAGGCTGTTTCTGTTTTGTTTACACTGGGTCTCCAACAGCTAGTCAGCACATAGTAGGTACCGAAACAGTATTCGTTGAATTAACTTGAAAACTTTCTCTTGACTCCACACATCCCTCTCTAGCTCCCAGGCAATACTTTTCTAATTATCTAAACTTAATTACCTAAACTTCTCTAAAAGCTGTGTCTTCACTGACTATCTGTCATCCTCAGGCTCTGCAGCCGGGGTTCTGCTCCATCACACCCCTGAAACTATTCTTGCTGAGGGCTCTGATAGCCTCCTAATTACCAACTTCAGCGGGTGTTTTTCCATCCCTGTCTTATTGGAATTCTCTGCAGGGTTCGATATTGTTGATCGCTCTCGCCTTCTTGAAACGCTCGGCTCTCTTGGTTTCCATGACAACACCCTCTCCTTGTTTTTCACCCATCTCTATGACGACTTTTCCTTCCCAGTCTCATTAATCAGAGCCTCTGACTCACCACCCTTGAAATGTTAGGGTCCTGAAGGCTTGATATTGTAGAGATGTCAATTCTCTCCAAATTAATGTACAAATTCAATGCCTTCCTAATCAAAACCCTGCCAGGATTTTTTAATGAAACTTAATAAACTGATTAGAAAAGTCATATGGAAGAAGAAATTGGCAAGAATAGCCAAGATGATTTTGAGAAAGAAAAGCAAGTGGTGGGAACACAGTAGGAGGAAAGGGACTGGATTTGTTCTATCAGGTAGCATAATAAAGTAACAGTAATTAAGTAATGTGGTCATGGCACATGAGCAGATACCAACTTAACGATCCTTGGTATGTTTGAGTCCATTGTTATGGTTATTAGCATATACTAAAGAATGACATTTCAAATGACGGGCACTGGTTCAGTGATGAAGCTCTTTGAATGGGGTCCACCCAGGCAGCCTCCTTCACAAGGGACCATTTTCTGTCCTTTCCTGTCTGTCCCAGTCCCTCCTTCAAATGTTGCCTGACTCAGGTAGCATTCCCGTGAGACTTGGTTGGCCATCTAATTTTTTTCTTGGTTTTCTTATAAAAGCAATATCTGTTCTCGGATGGCGAGTATATTGTGTTCTTTGTGTTGTTCTTGTTCCCTTCTGTATTTCTGAAATATATTATTACTAAAAACAGGGACACCTGAACATTAGAGAAAATTTGCAGAGTAACTAAGGCATGAATAACAGAAAAATCTTGATAAGAATCCCAGCCTCCAGAGCCGTGTTATGTGAAAACACATCTGAAAATCACATTCCTTTTTAGTCTTTTTTGATGCATTTATTTACAATAAATACTTTTATTATGTATATAATTTTGTACCATCCTTTTACACTGATTATATGTTAAGCGTTTCCCCATGTTAGTCAACATTCCTTGTAATTATTACGCTTAATGGCTGCCTAATAGTCCATTTAATGAATGAAACATGATTTTGTTAACCATCCCCCTGGGGCTGGTGAATTTGATAGCTTTTTTTTTTTTTTTTTTTGCTATTATAAATAAAGCCAAGGTGCACATCTTTCTGCACCAATCTCTGTGCATTGTTTTAGATCATTTTCCTGGGATGAGTTTCCTGTAAATGGAATTACCCAGCCAAACAGTATGAACCTTTTTGAGCTCTTCACACATCTTTAGCAAATTGCCTTCTAGAAAGGTTTTGCCACTTCACGGTCTTGCCAGCTGTGCACGAGAGTACCCATGCCACTGAGCCGAGCCAGCGCCAGCCTCTTGTTTTGCAAAGTGTTCTCTTGATGGGTAAAAAGTAGTCTCTCTTCATTCTCATTTACATTTATTTTATTATGAGTAAGCTTAACATTTTCAACCAAATTTACCTTTTGAACTTCATCTCTCGTAAGTGGACTCTTACTGACTTTTATTGCCCCAACATTTCAATATGAAAACTCTCACTGCCTCTGTGAATGTTTTATTTATGAGAATTTTCAACATACAGAAGTTTTACATTTCATGCAGCCAATTACATTTCTATTTTCCTTGATAATTCCTGCTTTGCCGTGAAGGCTACAAAAGCCTCTCTCACCCACAGTTTTGATGACGAATAATTTCCATCCTTTCTCATTATTAGTATATATATTTTACATTTAACTCTTTAAATCATCTGACACTGATTCTGGTAGTTTGATATAAAGTGAGATACAAAGTCTTTTAGTTTCTCGAGTTCCTAAAATCATTCTCCAGCCCCGTTGAGTGCCTAATCCTTCCATTCCCTGTTGATTTGTGATGCCGCTCCTCTCATAAGTCACAGTGTTAGATATTCTGGGGCTTTGCCTCTGGGCTTTCTATTCTACTCCATTGAGATGTCTTTTTTTTTTTTTTTGCAAAAAATTATGTGTGTGTATATGTATATATATATATTTAGTATTTATGCTGTAATACCTGTTAAAGTCCAAACCAAAAACCAAACCTGTTGCCGTGGAGTCAATTCTGACTCATAGAGACCATATAGGAAGGAGTAGAACTGCTCCATAGAGTTTCCAAGGAGCGCCTGGTGGATTCCAGCTGCCGACCTTTTTCGTTAGCAGCTGTAGCACTTAACCAGCACGCCACGAGGGTTTCCCTGTACGCCCTTAAAATCTGTATTTCATATCAGATCAGTCTCCCAAGTGGCCAACTTCCTTTGAGGTATTTCACCTTGGGTTTCCCATAGGCACCACTTTTTCTCTAGCTATTTCTTTTCTCTGAAGAAATACTGCCAAATCGACAATACGGAGCTCCAGAGGTGCAGAGTGAGTCGCGGGTATGGCCCTGAGATCTAGAAGAAGGTCAAGAGATCTGGGTTTGAGCCCTCCTGACACCACTTGGTTTCTAGACACCTCAGTTTCCTTTTCTTTGAAATGGGCTTGTGATGTTTGCTAGGTGCCAGGGACATGAGAATGGGCAGGGGAGAAATGGTCTCTGAAGAAATGTCTTCAGGGA
Organism: Loxodonta africana; assembly: GCF_030014295.1. Taxonomy (NCBI): domain Eukaryota; kingdom Metazoa; phylum Chordata; class Mammalia; order Proboscidea; family Elephantidae; genus Loxodonta; species Loxodonta africana. The sequence goes on from NC_087365.1 coordinate 36,657,550, forward strand.
GGTCATTAGTGGAAAGTCCTCTAAAACAGAGAAAAAAGGCAACTGCCAATGACAGAATCACAAGGGATAAGACAAAAACAAGCAGAGTGTTGAGGAAGAAAGTGGGGCAGTGGCCCTGCTTTAGATGGGGTTGCCAGAGAGCGCCTCTCTGAGGGGACATTTAAGCTGAGCCCAAAAGACTGAGTAGAGGGGGGTAGGGAATTACTTTCCAGGTATGGGGATCAGTATGAGAAATGGCTCTAAGACAGGAACAAGCTTGGCACATTTGAGAAACTGAGGGAATCCACATGTAGCCAGAGCGCAGTGATTTGGAGCATTCAAGGGAGTTTGAAGAGACGGACAGGGCAGATCAGGTGTGCCCTGTAGGCCCTGGGCAAGAGTTCAGATTTTGTTCTAAGGGCAATGGGAAGCCACTGAAAGCTGGAGAAAAATGACATGATTCTATTTACGTCTTAGGAAATCTGTTTTCACTTTAGTGTTAAGTGGATGGGCAAGGAGGAAGAAATAAAATAGTGAGGCCATCACAGTAGAGAGATGGGAGATGAGGTGGCTTGAACCAGGTGGTGGTAGGGAAGTGGAGAGAAGAAGCCAGACTAGGGATAATTCTAGAGAGAGAACTGCCAGGACTCGCTGGAATTGGGTGGGAGAGGTGAAGGTGTGGAAAAAGCCAAAGATGACACTTAAAGATCCAGTTTGGGAAACTGGGTTGAAGGTTGGGCCACTTACAGAGAAGGGGAAGACAAGAGGGGAGATAGTTTTGAGACTAATTGGTTGTGTGGCACATTTGAGATGTTAAAAGACATCTAAGCAGAGCTGTCAACTGGGTAGCTAGGTGTGCAAGTCTGGAGAGGTCAGAGCTGGGGGCATAAAACTGGAGTTATTATTGATCATCCAGGATGAAAATATAGATGGAGTTACCATGAGTTGGAACAATTCAATAGCAAGTAACGACAATAACAAAGATGGAAAGGAACCAGCTGTAAGTCTTGAGGGAACCTGCCATCCAGAGGGTGGGTAGAGGAGACTTTGGAGGAGCAGCCAGTAATGGGGAGGTTAACTGGGAGATGGCAGTGTCATGGAAGCATAGAAGAGGTGCATTTAGGAAAGAGTGGTCAACTGGGTCAAATGCTGCCCAAAGGCCGAGTGGATGAAGACAGACAAGTATCTGCTGGATTGGGCAATATGTTTGTAAAGCAGAAGCAGTAAAAAGGTAGGGACGGGGCCTGGCCAGTGGACAGCACTGGGTGAAAAGCTGGGCACTTGTTGGGGATGAGTGGTCTTAGACCTTCCTCCTGTGGTTGAGTGAGCACATTTCCTGATGACCCATCGTGGTAGAAATTAACCTGGTGACAATTCCAAACCTCCAACCCTTCCGTCTTCACTCCTCGAACCTCTGTCACTCACAACTACCCCAACAGCTTCTTTTGCCTGTAATCTCACTCCCTGGGCATCACCACACAGTCTTTCTGCTAAAAAGAAAATTTTCTGAACCTCCATTTTGGACACGTGATTTCAAGCAGAAAATAGTTATTCTATCCCTACCTAGCTCACTGCTTGTTGCTAGGTGTCAAAAGGTACAAAAATGAATAAGACATGTCCCCAGACATGTGGCAGGATGAAACCACTGCTAATTAGAGCTGTAGTCAGTACACAGAGGTCAGAGAAAAGCCTCAGAAGAACATGGAGCTCAAGTTACCCGGTAAAATATAAATGATATGATGTTGTCCCTTTCTAGCCAGAACAATTAATCCGTTCACCTTCACACTTAATCCCACTCTCCTGGGCCTCTTTCAGTACGTGTCCCTGCTCTTCAAACTCATGTTCATACAGCCTTCCTGGACACTGCTGTTCCCTCCAGCTCCCCCCCTTCCCTCCCACTTTCTCAGCCAGACACTAGATCAACCCCCACCCCACTAGATCTGTGGCAACCCTTAAAGTTGTTGTGGCAAAAGCCCCCAAAGGCCAGGCCAGCAGATGCCAATCAGCTATCATCCCCCCTATTCTCTGTGCATATGGCTCACCAGTGGCCACTCTGTCCTGCATACTCTCCTTCATGGGTTTCTGGGATGCTCTCTTTCCTTGTCTTCCCCTCCTTCTCAGACTTCCCTTCCCATGTCCAACCCTACCCCAACCCACCCCAAATATTATTGTTGCCCAGAGCTTAGTCTCTGGCCCTTTTCTCTTTCACTACGCACCTTTCCCCTCAATCTCATGCATCCCTATAGCTTTGTCCACCTCCTAGAGGCTGATTCCCAAAACTGGGAGCCTAGGCCAGACCTCCTTTGAGCTCTAAACAAACATTTCCATCTTCCTCTTTAATGACCACTCTTCCACTTCCAGTTCAGAGCTCTACTCTGAGCTCTGAACCAGATGGCCAACCATCTACTCAGCATCTCAGACATCTCAACAAATCATCTCCAAAAGGATCCAAACAAAACTCCTGGTCTGTTTCTCTTTTTTCATTTTATTATCTCTTTTTATTCAAATTCTTAACCTTTCTTCCCAAAATTTGTTCTCATCTGATGCTTCCTATTTTAAGAAACGACACCACTAATATGGTGGGAGACACTTGGCAGTTACCCTAGACTCTCCTCCTACTTCACCTGCCACATCCCATCACGATGTGGCACGGTTGATCGTACTTCCTATCTCCATCACCGTCACCAAGCACTTAGTCCAAGCCATCATCTCTCACTTGGTCCACTGCAGTTACCTATGAATTGGCCTCCCCAAATGTACTCTTCCCACCCATAATCTACACCCCACAGAGCAGCCAGAGTGGTCTTTTCAAAAGACACATCTTTTTTTATGCCCATCTCCTAGTTAAAATCATTCAATGGTTCTTAGAGAAAGATCGAACTTTGATTTCTCCAGCCTTATCATATACCATAATCTCCCCTCTATGACATTGTTCCTACCCAACAGTCATTTCTTCCTGGTGCTTACTAACAGAATCCCAGTTATGTTCAGAATCTACTCTCCATACGCCTCAAGGGAAGTGGGCCTGGTCACTCCCAGGTGGTGAATCATGACTGATCTATGTCAGCTACATTGAGCAGGCCCACTTCTCTTACCAGTGACTGGTTTATGAGTAGGCCTTTGATTTCATTGGGCAAACCTGACCAGTGAGGGAGGGGGCGGGGGGAGAGGAGAAGTATAATGGTTGTTGTGGAATGCTTCTGGAAAAGGTTTCTTAGCCCTTAAAAAGAAGTACAAAGAAGAAACACTTGCTTTCATCTACCTCTGAACATTGGTATGGTGGACACAATGCCTGGAGTGGCTACAGCCATCTTGTGACCATGGGGATAGGAGCCCATATGCTGAGGGTGGGAGAACTGAGAAGTGAAAGAAGGACAGAACTTAGAACTTTGATGATGTTAGAGCTGCCTTCTTTAGGCTTCTCATTATGTGTGATAATAAATGTCTTGTTTAAGTGTTTTTTGGTTGGTTTTCTGTTACTTGCCTCAAAATCATTCTTATTCATGTGAACCAGTCACGATGGCCTCCTTCTGGTTTCTGGGATGCACAACCCTCCCACCACGAAGCCTTGCACATACTGTCTCTTTATGTACATACAATGCTCTTCTCAATCCTGGTTAACTTCTACTCCTTTGCTCAAATGTTACTTCTCTGCTCTCAGAAGATTGTGTTCTTCAATGGCCCCTATCAATTTTAAATTACACTATCTTTATTTACTTGGTTAATATCTGGCTCCCTCGCAGGACTGGCAACTTCATGCAGACAGGGCCCAGGTCTGTTTTTATTCACTATTGTGCACCCTCCCATAGTGTCTGTCACAGGGCCTAGATGAACCAAGGTCACTGATTTAGTCAGGGTCCCATAGGAAAGAGAGGTGGTACAGGCAAAAGGATTTAACTGAAACTTATTTAATGAATGGACTATTCCTAGAGGTGTGACAGGATTAAGGGTTCTAGTCAGAAGCCATTACCACTTCTAGGCCTGAAGAAGTGTGGGTTTTCAGAACCTGAAGAAAAAGCTGTGGCTTTAAGAAAGAGACCACCTGTGACCATAAAGGAACACATCCACTGATAACCTAAAACCCATAGGAAGGCAGCCAGGGGAACTTCACTCTCCTCCCTCACTTCAGTCTTCTTCTGGTGTCTCCCATTGGCCAAACTCAACTAGAAGCCAGAGGCAAGGAGCCTAGGTGGTGTCAAGGTCTGACACCCAGGGCACAGAACAGGATGAAGAAAGATAGAGAATGGTTCTAGAGGGGCCAGCAAATAATATGCGAACAGTCACCAAATGACCTAGCTCCTCAATTCAATGAACCAGTTTTTTTTTTTTAATTAATCTTAACCACCCTGCAACATTTGACTGTGTAGATGACCCTACGTCCAACTTCTTCAGGATCAGCAAGGGCATCCTTACATTCCAAGCAGAGAGAATAGCATAAGCAAAGCCCCAGAAGTGAAAAGGAGCAAAGGTGAGCTTGTGGGCATTTGGTGTTCCTGGAATATGAGGGAGGAGAAGCCATATGCTTCTTGAGACTTATCTCCAACCATACTTCTTAATCCGTTGCTCAGAAGATGAATTCCAGCTCGCTTACAAATCTTTCCTTTTTTCATCCTCTCCCTGTCTGCTGGTATTCTCCTTTAAGACTAGTAATTCCAGGGCCTCTCCTGTTTTCAAAAACCCTCCCTGATCACCCACTTTTTTCAACCTACCACCCATCTCTTTGACTAGCTATCCAACCTTCTCTAGGGAGTGGTCTGTATCTCCTGTACCCATTCAATTCATCATCCCCTGTAAGCTGGCTTTTACCCCTCTAGGCCCCTAAAACAGTCCCTTCAAAGGTTAATAATAGGCTTCTGATTGCTAAATTCAAGAGAATTTACTTCTTATTTTTCTGAGATTCAGGGCATATAGCAGTGTTGATTACTTTCTCCTTGAAGCTCTTCACTACCTTGGTTGCCATGGCAACCATCTCCTAGTTATTTGTTGCATCTCTCAGACCCTTCCTTCTCTCTCTCTCCTTTTATTACCTGCCCACACCTCAGTCAGCCCCTCAAATGTTGCTGTAACTCATGATTCTTCCCTGGACACTCTCCTATTCTCTCTTTAACTCTCTCCTTGGTGCTCTCACTCATTCTTGGGGGTCCATTTACCCTCAAGGTATTCCTGGGTTGGTCCCTCCAGTCATGTCTCTTCCCAGGCTCCAGATCCTGAGATTCAGGGGTCAGCTCGGCCCTGCCTGGCTGTGCCCCCAGGCCCTCAGCTCTACCTATCTGACACTGAGCCTACTGTCCCCCCCCAAACTAGCTTCCCATGCTGTGTTCCCCATCCCAAGTGTCTCCCCACCACCCTCCCATGGCCCCACCCATACACATGGGTGTCACTCTTGGCTCTACCCTCCTCCAACCCCAACAGCCAACAATCATCGCGCATTTCTGACTTTACTTTCTAAAGGTGTTTGGTTCTGTCCATTATCTCCTCCCACCCCTGGCCTTCCATTGCCCAAGCTCAGGCCTCATTCTGTCTTACCTGGACCATGGCCATAGTCTCTTAATTGGTATTCCTACCTCGAGACTGACACTTCCTGAACCTAGCCTTCACATCAGCCACCACAGTGATCTTCCCAAACCACAAATCTGAACGTATCAGTCTGGTGTAAGACCTTTCAATTGTGTCACTGGCTGCAGGATAGTGTTCAAATTCCTTGACATGGGTGGCACTTAAGGTCCTCCAGGGCAAGGTCTATTTCTCCTGTCTCATTCCTCCCTCATGCTCCAGGAAAACCAAATGCCCATGTCACAGATTGAATTGTGTACCCCCAAAATATGTGTCAACTTGGCTAGGCCATGATTCCCAGTATTGTGTGGTTGTCCTCCATTTTGTGATTGTAAATTTATGTTAAAGAGGATTAGGGTGGGATTTACTAACACTTTTTTTTTTTTTTTACTAAAGTCACATCCCTGATCCAATGTAAAGGGAGTTTCCCTGGGGTGTGGCCTGCATCACTTTTATCTCACAAGAGATAAAAGGAAAGAGAAGCAAGCAGAGAGTGAGGACCTCATACCACCAAGAAAACAGCGCTGGGAGCAGAGCGCATCCTTTGGACCTGAGGTTCCTGTGCTGAGATGCTCCCAGACCAAGGGAAGATTGAAGACAAAGACCTTTCTCCAGAGCTGACAGAGAGAGAAAGCCTTCTCCTGGAGCCAGCGTGCTGAATTTGAACTTCTAGCCTGCTGGACTATGAGAGAATAAACTTCTCTTTGTTAAAGCCATCCACTTGTGGTATTTCTGTTATGGCAGCACGATGACTAAGACAGCCCACAAGCTCAGCCTTGCTACTTTTCACTTCTGGGGCTTTGCTTATGTTGTTCCTTCTGCTTGGAATGTCCTTCTGGTGCATCTTGCTCCTTCCTGCTCATCTTTTAAAAAGTCAGATCTGAGGTCACCTTCTCTAGAAAGTTCTGTGCATTTTCTGTGCATAACTATGTTTCACGATTGTACTTACTGTACCGTGTTATAATGGTCTACTTAAATGCCTGTGTAGTAGGATGATATTTTATATAATGTTTACTGTGCTCTTTCCCCGCCTTCCCCAACTTTTTTGTCCATCACTGCTTTGGTGTTTAACAAACTACCCAAACTTTAGTGGCTTAAAATCTATTGTTTCTTACGGTTCTAGGGATTAACAGAGCTCAGCTGGGTGATTTTGGCTTAGTCTCTCATGTAGTTGCCATCAGATGATGGCTGGGGCTGGCATCATTTGAGCCTCAGCTAGGCTTAATGTCCAAGGAGGCTCATTCACATACCTGGCAGTCAGCTGGGACCTCAGCTCAGGCTGTCAACTGGAGTGCCACATATGGAGTCTCCACATGGATTGGACTTCTCATAGCATCATAGCTGGATTGCAAAAGGGAGTGTCTCAAGATCAAGTGTTACAAGAGGCCCAGGCAGAAGCTGCAAGAGTTCATATGACCTAGTCTTACAAGTCCCAGACTGTCCCTTCTGCTACATTCTGTTGGTCAAGAAAGTCACTAAGGCCAGCTCAGATTCAAGAAGAGTGGAAGTAGACTCCGCCTCTTGACAGAAGGAGCAGTATGTGCATACAGGGAAGGGAGGAATTGACAGCAGCCTTCTTTGGAGACTATCACAGCCACCTCTCTCCATTCGGTGAGAGTTTGGGGAGAATTAGGGTTGTAACAGCATGAGTGTGATAAGAAGGACAGTCAAGGATTCCAAATAGTCTCTTGAAACCTGCAGCAGAGGCAGGGCATTTGGCTGAAATAGCTGAACTTTTGTAAAGAGAAAAGAACCTGAGAGGCTCAGAACTTGAATTTGATGCCATGAACAGTAAAGTGGGGAAGAATGTAGAGGTTGTTTTCCTACCCGGAAGGAAAAGTTTTACTAGCTGGTAGGAGGAGAGAAATCATATGGAGAAGTAACTAATAGTAGATCTCCCAAAAGAAATCTGGGGTATCCCAGAGCAGAAGGGACTGTTGCCCGGCTCCTCATAGTGTTGCCTCGGAGAGCAAAAAGCTCCCAGTATGGGCTGGAGAGGTTGAGGATCCCTGCCTGGGGGAGATCTCTGACAGGTGAACCTGGGGGTGTCCTCCAGGGTCCTGTGTGTCCCCACAGGCAAAATGGTGAGGGTGAGGGTGAGGGTGTAGGGAAGTGGGTGAGTATATAGAGTGGACTTGAAAATACCTCATGGTCAGGACAAAGATTTGACAGGGATGCCTTTGTTCAGTGGATGGCAGTGGACAGGTGTTGGTGACCCAGAACCAGATGCACATGTACGCCCCTGGTGCCAGGCAAAATAATTGCTCCCAGAACACTGACCATCCTTGGGGAGAAGGAAAGATGCAGAAGAGGCAGAGAAGCTGAAAGTGAACCAAGGATTTATTTAAGAGAGACTTAAGAAAAGTCCAGATATGACTGAATTTGAACTAAGATTAAGTTTCTGCTACTAAACAGAAGTAGGCGGTGGGGGGCCAGAGTAAGAGTTAACTTGAATCATGGAGAAATAAAGAAGCTACATTTTTGCAAGGCAGTTTGTAACTACTTTTGGGTGTCTTCACCTTTTCATTCTCTTATCTCTCACACTCAGTTGGCACCATGCCCTCTATTTCTACCTCTAAAACTTATCTTGAACCCACCTCTTCTCCATCCATACTTTGTTTGGCTCAGGCTTGCATCACTTCTCATCTGGACCACTATAGTGACATCTTAGGCAGTTGTCTCACCTACAGGATTGGGAGGCCTCCTTTGAACCCTTTTCTGCAGGCAGCCAGGAGAATGGTGGACACTTGCATTGTTTTATCTACCTAGAACAGTGCCAGCCCTCCTAGGAAATCATTCTGTACTCCAACCTATCTATTTTGAATGGAACTCACTTTTTCACTACATAACTCACCTTATTGGTGACTGACTTTTAGACTTGGTAACAGAGACCTCATAACTAGCACTTAAGGATCATTTACTGACCCTCACAAAACTCTGAGGCTGGTGCTGTTATTATCCCCGTTGCCCAGATGAGGACATCGAGGACAGAGAAATTAGACAAAACAGTCAGTAGCACAGACTAAAGTGTGGCCTATGACCCAAGTCCCTGAACTCCCATCTCAGTCTCTTTTAGGTCACGAACCTGAGAGATGTGAAACACTGGTAGCCTTGATGTGGAAGAAGTAGGGCTGAGAGAGTGAGGCTGGCATGCAGAGATAAGAGGCATGGAGATAAGAGAGGGACGGTCTGATGGTCAAGTCCCTGGCTCCAGGAACTTGCAGGCCAACTGACCCTAGTCTGGCCTGTGATTTGGCCATGGCAACCAATCAAATTTCATTTTTGCCTGACCTGGTTTGAGGTGAGCTTCTTTCACTGGCAAAGAAAAGAAACTTAACTAAAAGAAAATGTGATCACACCTCTCCCCCGGCTTCAGAACATTCGCTGGATCCTCATCACCCTTAGGATAGAAGTTCAAACTCCTTGCACGACACCCATATGGGCCGGCCAGTCTGATGTGTCAATGTTTCCCCTTCTGCCTTACCTATGTGCCCAACCCTGTGTGGCCCAGACACGCTGGACTCACAGCTGCTCCTTGAATGCCCAGAACAGTGGCCGCCCCTCGCTGGGACCAGGTGAGTGATGAGATCCCCCCTACTCCACCTGCTCCTCACCCCCAGCTCTGAAGTTCTTTGAATCCAAGTCTTTACCTGGGACTTCACGCAGTCTCTTCAAAGCTCTGTACTTTTCCTGCACCAAAACTTAACTCTCTTGTGTGTCCAGCTTCCTACGAACTTGGGTCTTTGACTTTTAAGAAAAATCACAAATTTGTGAACATCTTAGAACATTTCAAAGTACCCAAAGTTACCCAGAGGCAACCACTGTTCACATTTTGACGTACTTAAAAACAATTTTTTATTTCTATTTAAATAATGCATGCATAAATTAAAAAAAAAAAAATCCAGGAGGACAGGGCTTATGATGAATAGCAGCAGTGCCCTACCTTCTTCCCATTCCCAAGGCCTCACCCTGGAGTCTGTGATCTGCTCCTTCAGGTTACCTCCCCAGCTCTACGAAGCTCTTAGATCCCTTGTATTAGGAAGGATGCTTTCATCAACATGTAACAGAACACCTAAGAGTGGCTTATAAACAGTAAGAGCATTTATTTGTTTATTTCAAATAATGAAAAGTCCAGTAGTCAGGAGTAGTTCTAGGTATCTGGGCTCTGAGTCGGCAGAGAACTTTGAGTCTCAGCCTTCCTCTTCTGGTCGTAAGATGGCTGTCAGAGCTCCAAGCATCACATTTTCACCCAACAGCACCTAGGCAGAAAGAAAGGAGCCAGGGCCAAGAAAGCTCTCTGGCTGTATCTCTTTAGTCAAGGAGAAAGTCTTTCCTTGAAACTGCCCCCAAGATGTCTCCTTACAAGTCTCTAGCCAAAACTGGTTCATGGGAGTCCTCTAAACAGCATCTGCCATACTCTATTTCTAGTTTGTAGAATCTACTGACATCCCACATGACAGATGAGGCTTTCGATCATTTAGAAACTACTCCCCACTCACCCCCGAACAGTTTTCAGGTACACTTTTTTAGTTTTAAGAAATCTACTTGCCCTTTCGTTCCTTGTTCCACCAAGTGTCCACATAGCTCTTGCCTCCCCACTATCGTCACTGTCAGCCCTCCCACCCGCTTCCCTCCCTTGTTACCTCCCAACTTTTATATCTTTACTTTTACATCGTGATGGATGATAATACTGACATCCTATTCTGTAACCACAATAAAATTCTGGTCAATAAAAAAATTGACAATCCATGAAAACTGAAAAGGGAAAGAAAAAACTCTCATTATTTGAGACAACTATGTCATGTATTTCCTGTGGGTTCCTATCTATGTATTTACAAGTTTTTAGAACTGTCTGGAAAAGTAAACTTTGAGCCCATTACAGTGATTACCTCTGGGGAAGAAGAAAGGAATGGGAAGGCAGTGGGTGGCCAAAAGGGACTGCAGCTTCATCTGCCATGTTCTACTTCTTAAAAAGGAGAATGTATTCATGTTTCGCTTGTGTCATTAAACTTTAATTTGAAAAAAAAAAAAAAATCCCATTCATTTTCAGCCAATTCTGCCAGCTCTGAGTGTTTGGCTGTGCTCGCGTGTTTGTGCCGAGGGAGGAAGAACATTTACTTTGTGTGTGTCTGTGAATGAAGTACAGTGATTAGTAAGGAGATTAAAAAGAAATGTAGCCAACAAAAGCAAAACAAAAACGGAGCTGGGGAAAGAACTCATTCGCAACAACAATGAAAACCGTAGGAATAAAGCCATTAGGAGACGAGCAAGTTCTTTATAGAGAAAACTGTAACACGGCTGAGGGACATCCGAGATGACCAGACTAGATGGACAGCTCGATTGTATTCACAGACTGAAAGGCTCAGGATTGTATTAATGTCAACTTTCCCCAAATTAATCTTTACATTCATGGAACCCAACAAGCAGGCTTTAAAACTCATGTGGAGGAGTTTATGTGCAGTAATAGCTAAGACCATTGAAAATGAAGCACAGTGGATTGGGACATTCAACTTAGCAGATATCAAAAGCGGTATAAAGCTATAGCAAATAAAATAGGCTGGTACGGACAGAAATTAACAGATCCGTGAAACAGAACAGGGCAGACCCACCGAGACATGCTAAGTCCCTAGAGGAGAGCTTCACTTTGTATTAGTAGAGGAAGGACGAACTGGTCAATCCATGTTTCGATAATTGCCTGTGTGTTTGGAGAAGGGTTAGAGCATTCAATCATAAAACTATATTCCAGATGCGCTCAAGACCCGAATAAAATTAAAATTGTTAGAAAATAACACAGGATATGTTAAAACCTTCACGGTAGGAAAGATTTAAATAAATATGATATAATTTTAAAAAAGGAATAAAAGCAAAGATTGATCAATTTGATCATATCAAAGAGTTAGAGGCATTAGGTAAACTGGAAGAAAACATTTGCCACATATATACAAATGATTCATATCCAGATTATATCAGGAAATTCTATACACCAATGAGATAAAGACAACCTAATTTTTAAAATGGGTAAAAATAAAAATAGATAAGTAATTCAGAAAAGAGGAGACACAAATGCCCAAAACACCCACAAGAATCTCCCTAACAATATAAATTTAAAATTGATCAGATTTTTTTCACCCACCAGATTGGCAAGTATTTAAAACAATTGCTTATGGTGTGAGAATTGGAGTCCTCTTTACCCTGAGGATGGTAGTGCAAATGGCACAGAAATGGCAAGACAATACAAAAAGGACGGAAGACACGGTGGTAATATCTGTTAAAACTAAAAACATGGAAACCTTGAGAGCCGAATTTGCTCTGCTCCTTCACTATCATAGAGAAACATCACAGGGAAGGCATGTGCAAGGCTGTTCTCTGCAGCGCTGTTCATGACAGGGGAGAGAAAAGGAAACAACTGAATGACCATGGATCTTAGAGAAGACAAAAAGCAATATATTCACGGGAACAAATGCCATACAGCTATTAAAAGGAACGGGCAAGAGTTCTATCTATCTACCAACACAAATATGTCTTAAAAATATAAGATTGAGTGAAAAAAATGTAGCTTATAGTAAAATACCTATAATGCGGTGTGACTTATTCAAAATACCTACATCAATACTATACAGTCGTGTAAAACTCTGAGGATGGGGTAGGGGACTAGAATTTCTGAGCACGGCCAAAACAAACTGTAGCTTTATCCATTACTGTTCTACTTTTAAAAAGGAAAATGTATTCATGCTTTACTGGCATAATTAAAGTATAAATTGAAAAGACTCTAATTTGTTTTCAGCCAATTATCCCGGCTCTGAGTGTTTGGCTGTGCTCTCATGCTTGCGCCCAGGGAGGAAGACGTTCACTTTGTGTGTGTGTCTGCAAATCAAGCACAGCGATTAGGAAACAGGTTGAAATGGAATACAAAGAAGCGAGAGCCAAACAAATAAGGGGCAGGGGGGCCCTAGTCACAGTTGACAATAAAACCTATAATATACCTAGGAATAAATTTACCAAGAAATATGCAAGACTTTAATGGGAGAAAACTGTAAAACTTTACTGAAAGACATAAATGATGACCTGAACCGAGAGAGAACAGTGTGCATTGGTATGAAGACTCGATATAATAAAGATGTCAGTTTTCTTCAAGATTATCCATAAACTCAATACAATCCCAATTGAAATTCTAGCAGAATTTTTCCTGAAACTTGTCAGGCTAATTCTAAAACTCATGTGGTGGAAAAAATATGCAAGAATGACCAAGACAATTCTGCAAAAGCAACAAAGAGGGTGGAATTTGTTCTGCCCCTTAGCAAAGCACATTATCAAGCTCAGGAATAGACAAACAGGTTTTTGTTGTTAGGTGCCATCGAGTCGGTTCTGACTCACAGCTACCGTATGTATACAGAAAGAAACACTGCCCAGTCCTGCACCAATTAGACAAATAGATTAGAGGACCGGAAAGAGCCCTGCCATAGACCCACATTAGAATTTAGTGTGAGATAAAGGTAGTACTTTTATTTTATTTAAAGGTAGCAATTTTGAATCACTTGGGGAAATGACAGATTATCCAATACATGGTATAAAAAAATTGGTTATCAATTTGGAAATTTATTAAAATTAAATACCAACATCACACTACGAAACAGTTTCATTTGCAGTAAAAACAAATGTAAAAATTATAAAATAACTCAAAATATAAATGCAAGAAAAATAAAAGTTTTAGAAAAAATATAGCAAGAATGCTTATGATGATCTTGGTGTAGGGAGGGCCTTCTTAAGACAAGATTCTAAATCTGACACAAAAATTAAATGGTCTGTAATAAAAGACACAATACAGCTGAAAGACAAGGGTTGGGATGACAGAAAATTCTGTGCAGTGTCTACAACAGACCAGGAATTGGTATTAAGAATTAGAACTCTCAGTATTTAATAAGAAAAATGGACAAAGGATTTACACTACTGATTCCCACAGGTAGAAGTATATGTGGCCAGTAAACCCACAAGGAAAACAATCACTCAGGAAAACGCAAATTAAACCAAGAAACCATTTTTTCACCCATCAGATCTGTAAGGTTTAAAAGCTGGCTGTGGTCTGGCGAGATGAGGACTCACGTTGACTTGTGGAAGGCGTGTAAATAGACACAGCCACTTGAGAAGACATTGGGCCATATCTACTACAATGAAACCATGGACATCTTTGGATTTAGAATGTCACTCTCAGTATCTACCCTACAGATGAATTTCAGGAGAGGCACGTACCAAAATGTTCTCTACAGCACTGTTCACGATAGAACAGGAAAACATGGTATATTCATAAGGAAGGAATATTACATAGCTGTTACAAGACGTGAACAAGAGCAATACATGGGTAGATCTCAAAAACATAAGATTAAATGAAAAATACAGGCTACAGTATAATACATATGATATGGTATAATTTATTCAAAATATCTACATCAGTGCTATTCAGTTCCTATGGCAGACTATCCCTGTGGAGGGAAAGGGACCAGGATCTCAGGGGTGGTCAAAAGAAACTTTAGCTTTATCCATTACTGTTCTACTTTTAAAAAGGAAAATGTATTCATGCTTTACTGGCATAATTAAAGTATAAATTGAAAAGACTCTAATTTGTTTTCAGCCAATTATCCCGGCTCTGAGTGTTTGGCTGTGCTCTCATGCTTGCGCCCAGGGAGGAAGACGTTCACTTTGTGTGTGTGTCTGCAAATCAAGCACGGTGATTAGGAAACGGGTCGAAATGGAATACAAAGAAGTGAGAGCCAAACAAATAAGGCGCAAAGAGGACCTATTCACAGTTGACAACAAAACCTATAATGTACCGAGAAAAATTTACCAAGAAATATGTAAGACTTTAACTGGAGAAAACCATAAAACTTTACTAAAAGACATAAAACTTCACTAAAAGACCTAAATTGAGAGAGAGAGAAAGCAATGCATATTGATAAAGCAAAAACAAACCCATTGCCATCGAGTTGATTCCAACTGCTAGCAAACCTATAGGACAGAGTAGAGCTGTCCCATAACTGCCCCATAGGGTTTGCAAGGCTGTAATCTTTACGGAAGCAGACTGCTACATCTTTCTTCTGCAGAGTGACTGGTGGGTTCGAACCACCAACCTTTCGGTTAGCAGCTGAGTGCTTAACCGCTGACTCAATATGATAAAGATGTCTAATTTTTAATCCATAAATTCCATGTAATCCCAATTAAAATCCCAGCAGAATTTTTCATGAAACTACTTGGGCTATTTTAAAATCCATGGGGTAAACATGCAAGAGCAGCCAAGACAATTTTGCAAAAGCAACAAAGAGGATGGAATTTGTTCGGCCAGTTAGCAAAGCATCTCACCAAGTCCAGGAGTACACAAATAGATCCGTGGACCAGAAAGAGCCCTGACATAGACTGGCATTAGAATTTCGTATAGGCTAAAATTTTTTTTTTTTTTTAAAGGTAGGCGACTGTAAATCAGTGAGGAAATGACATATTATTACATCAATGGTATTGGAACAATTACCTATTCATTTGGGAGGGGGAGGATTAAAGTTGGAATTCATTTTCTGTACATGGTGTACAGAATTAAAGGTGTGTGTGCGTAAATAATAAATGCTGTGAAGAAAATACAGAAGAAAAAAACGCTTACGATCTTGATGCAAGGAAGTCTTTCTTACATAAGACTGCAAAAAAAAAAAAAAAAGGAGGGAGGACATAAAAGACCGATAAATTTGACTATATAAAAAATTAAAATTTCTCCAAGATAAAAAGTACTATACAATTATAAGACAAGAATCACAATTTTAGAAAATATTTACAACACATATGACAAAGTACTAGTATCCAGAATACATACAGAACTCCTAAAAGTCGATCAGAAAAAGACAAAATACCTTTAAAAGATGGGTAAAGGATTCAGACAGGCAATCCAGAGGAGGAAAAACAAATGGACAATAAACACACCAAGACTTTAGCCTCACTGGTAGTTCAGAAAAAAATGCAGACTAACACAAGATACTATTTTTCTTTCACACATCAGAATGGTTAAAATGTGAAGCTTGCAGATGGTCTGGGGAAAATGGACATGCTCGTACACTGCTGGCAGGAGACGAAATTGGTACAGACCCTTTGGAGAACATTTTAGCAATTTCTATCAGAATTTAAAATGTATACACCCTATGATGCATGGATTCCATTTCTAAGTATCTGTCCCGGAGAAACACTTGTACGTGTGCAAAAGGGACGCTCTTAAAGCTTTCTCTTAACAGAACAACGCTGGAAACATTTCAACAGCGAGTCAATGGGAAACCGCTAAATCAAACACCGCATTATCAGTTATGGTCGCCAGTCACCAGTCGCCAGCTGAAAGGAGCCCCGGGGCTCGGCAGGCCACGGGAAGAGAGTCCTGCAGGATGGCTGCAGGGCACAATAGGCTGAGAAGCAACACCTCCAGTGCACATCTTTGTGTCCGTTTAAACAAACAAAAACAACAACTAGAAGAGAGCACATATTTCAGTGGGCACAGGAAAACATTTTGTATAAACAGCAAATGTCTAAGAGCAGCTGCCTCTGAAGGGAAGGGAGGGACTTGTGCGTGTGTGGGGCGGGCGGGGGGGGGAGGTCAATAGAGACTTTTATCTGTAATCCTCTAATTTTATTTAAAAGAAAATGTATTCGTGTATTACTCGTGCAATTAAAATTTAATTCAAAAATTCTTATTTCCAGCCACTGAGCTCTGCCTTCCATGTGTGCTCTGTGCTCATCTGTGGGCCCGGGGACAAAGCACGTTTACTCTGTGGGTCTGTGAATAGAACACAGTGATTAGTAACTTGATTAGCATTTGGAAAGCAAAGACAGAAAAAGGAAAACTTCTTCCATTCACAGAAGAAACAAAGCTAATAAAGCACTCAGGAATAAACCCTACTAAGAAATGTGAAATTTTTTTATACGGGAAAGGTGACCAACCTTCACTAAAAGACCTTAAAAACAAACCAAAAAATAAACCCTGATTCAATGGAGGGAGATACTGTGTTCACAGATGGGAAGAACTGATATCCTAAAGATGTTATTTCTTGTTTTAATATAATCCCACTAAAAATTCCACCAGGATTTTTTTTTCATGTAACTTTGACAAGCTGATTCTAAAATGGACCAAGATCATTTTTAAAAAGAATAAAGGTATGTACATGTATATATTTATGTGTGTGTTTACCTTATCTGGTAGCAAAATATTTCATAAAGCTTTGTTCATTAAAATGCTGGATTGGCTCAGAAATAGGCAAATAGATCAACAGAATCGAACACCATCCAGACACAGGGAGCTGGAAGAAAAGATGGTGTAGGGACAGTAAACGGTGCTTAGCAAAATAGATATCCATTTGGAAAAAAAGATAACATTAGATCCCTGTGTCACACCATCTATGAACAAACATTTCATATGGATAAAGACAAAGGATTTTTTTTTTTTTTTTACGATGGAAGCTTTAGAAGCAAGCCTGTGGCAGTCTTCTCAAACAAGAGCGCTGCCTGCTCTAGTGTTCGTGCTGCAGGACTCATCACTGCAGTCGGAGATGATGCGTTCATATCCTGGAGGTCTCAGGCCACACTGCACCTCCGACCCCAGGCTCTTCAGCAGAAGTGGCTGCACAGCATCTCCACCTGGACCTCACAGACCGCTCTTCCTCTTTCCCTCTAGCTCAACCTGGCCCTGGCAAGAGGAACTATGGTACTCTGGATGGACAGAACTCTGGGGCTAGGAGACAGAGATCTGAATCCAGCTCCTGCCACTTGTGCTCTTTTTCAATAAACCATTTCCATCTCTGGTTTCTGTTTCCTCCTCTATGAAATGGAGTCATAGTCCATGTCTTGTAGGGGGATATAAACTTCATATGAGATAATGCATGGGAACACATATAAATGGTGCACAGTATGCAAGGATGAAGGGAACAAACTACTTTTTTCTCAACTTGCACCCCCAAAACCCCTGCCACGCAGGACTAAGTGCCCCAATTCTTTCTTGCATTATAACTCATGGAGAACTGTCATAGATTCTTTTTGGTCAAAAAAGTCTGAACGTTGACTCAGATACTTAATTCCAAGGCAGAAAATACCGACTTGGTCCCCAAAGAGCTTAGTGCTTGTTGGTAGGTACTGAGAAACACAAAAATATAATAAGTCACAATCCCAACCACAAAGCAGCATAAAACTGGTGCTAATTAGAACTGTAGTCAGTACACAGCTCGGATAAAAGCTCCCAAAAGAACATGGAGATCAAGCTACTCTCTAAAAGGTAATTTAATTTTGTCCCATTCAGCCAAATACACATTATTGCCCCAAACTAATTTATCCACTTCCACACTTGATCCCAGTCCCTTTGGGAGCTCATTTCACTATTTGTCTTCATCCCTAATCGCTCAATCGCTCAGGAACCCTTTCCTTGGAATATTCATATGCTAGCATTGCTCTTTCCTTTAAAATTAAAAAGCCCTAGACCTTGCTCCCTCCTCTTTCCTTTCCTTAATTCACCCCCATCCAAACTGCCCTAGTGAAGGTCCCCAGAGGCTTCCCATGAGTCCCAGAGGATGCCATTCAGGAGAGCCACTATGCTGCCCAACTCTGGGGCACCGTGATGATTAGGTCATTGTGCTCTGGAGGGTCTCACGGATCAGCCCTCAGCCCCTTGACCTCTCTGAACATGCTCACTGCTAGCCACTCTACCTTTCTGCTCAGAGACCCCACTGGCCCTTTTTTTTCAGTACCCTTGGAAGACTCCTTCTCCCTCTTCCAGTCTCAGAATGTTGGCTTGGTTTCTGGCCTCTTCATAGCTTCAAAATCCACACTTCCACTCAGGTCCCTCAGGAGCTCTGAACTGGTCTCTGTAATTTCCCAGCCTGTGCTCCAGATCTGTGCTGTCAAGTCACTTCCTCCCTACCTCACCTGGAAGTTTCAAGTCTCAGTTGTCCACTATCAGACTTAGGGTCTGCCTCACAGACCTGGTCCCCTTCCAGGGCTCCCCAGCTCTAAGAATGGTACTGCCATAAAACCAGTAAGGCAAGCCAGGAACCCAGGGATCATCCCAAGTACTCCCTCCTCTCCCTGTCCCTCTTCATTCCATCCAGCACCAGGATTAACTAGAATATGTTGATTGTGTCCAAATCCTAACCACCAGGACAACAAAACTCTCTAACTAAAAAAAAAAACTAGTCCCCCCCAATTCTAGCCTTGATTTCTCCACAGACTAGACAGTCTCAGGTTACAGCAGCACAGGTAACACCCCCTGCTTCCCTTGCTCTTAGGATATAGGTAGGAGCTGGGCATGGCCTCCAAGGCACTACACAGCCAGACCTGTCTGCCTCTTTGGTCTCACCTCCCTGCCTCCTGAGCCAAGCCCTGTGCACAGGCAGTTACCTCTGCCCAGAATGCTTTTCTCCAACTTTGTCCAGTTCACTCCTTGCCCTTCTTCACAACTTGGCTTGAGTGTCATCTCAGAGAAACCTCCTGGAGTCAGAGGAGGACAGGTCCTCTGGTTATACACCCTCTAGCACTTTTTTTTTTTTTTTTAGCACTTAGTACCTCTCTTTTTAGAAAAAGAGTGCCTATCAATGTTGGAAACTACATTTACGTGTGATTATCTGATTTTTGTCTGCCTCCCCTACTGCTCTCTCCCCTACTAGCACGTAAGCTCCAGCATAGCAGGGATCCTGCCTATTTTAATTCACTCACCAAAGTAGTCACACTAGACATACTACCATGCACATAATAGGTGCTAAATTAGAATATGTGAAATGAATAAACTTTTGTCACTAAACAATGGATGCTTAAGGCATTTAGGAGTTGATGTCTGCCTACAAACTTGCTCCTGTCTTTCCTACCCTCAACCTCCACACCCCCTTTCCTCACACCTCCAAATCTTCCTTCCAGACTCCTCAAAGGTCTCTCAGTGACAGGATCACCTCCCCCTCACATCTTCTCCACATTACTCTGGTTTGTGCCACCATCACTCCCCCAAAATGCTCTTAAGGTCACCAAAGACTTAATAATTATCAAATCCAAAGAGAAAATTCTGTCTTCATCTTATTGAATTCTCATCAGCATTTGACGGCGTTGATTACTTTCCCCTTGAAATGCTTCACTACCTCAGTTGCCATGGCAACCCACCTCCTGGTTGTTTGTCGCATCTCTCAGGCCCTTCCTTCACCCTCTCCTTTGCTGCCTGCCCACACTTTGATCAGCTTCTCAAATGTCGCTGTAACTCATGATTCTGCCCTGGGTCCTCTCCCATTCTCCCTATATACTCCCTTCCTGGTGATATTACTCATTCTCAGGTTTCCAATTACCCTCTGAGTGGGGATGGCTCCTGGATTGGTCCCCACAGTTAAACCTTTTTCTGAGCCCCAGACCCTAAGATTCAAACACCTGTTGGGTCGCCCATGACTATGCTTCTGATCCCTTGGCTGCATCTGAGCCTATTGTCCTCCCTCTCATACTGGCTCCCCACGGTGTGTTCCCCATCCCACGGGCCTCTCCACCATCCACTCAAGACACATGGGGTCACCCTTGGCTCTACCTTCTCTCTCACCTCAACAGCAAATCAATCATCAAGTATTTCTGATTTTTATCTACTACAACTTCTGACCTCTTATTCTCCACCCCCATTGGTTAGTTCAGGCTTCTCTTTCTCTTATCTGGACCATGGCCAGACTACTTAACAGTTCTCCCTACCTCAGGGGAGTGACATGAGGCCTGAGCTCTGCCAGTTAGACCAAGATGCTCTCTCTAGACTTTGACTTCTATCCAAATATGGAAGAAATAGTTAGAATTATTCAATGTCTAGGAGACATTACCAAGCAGGACTGCTATCAAGATGCTGAACGTAGCATTCAAGACTGTGACCCAGTCAGTCTTCACTCATTTCTCACCATTCTCTTCCTCTGTCCCTGCCTCTCTAGGTCTGTTTCCTTCTCTGTGAAATGGGGTTAATGATGGCTATTTGTCTCACTGGGGGCAGGAGGATGGGTTGTAATGACCAGATGAGACATGGGGCATGACCCTACTGTATAAACTATAAAGAGTTGTGGCCACACCGCAAGCGGGGGCCGGGGGGGGGGGGCGGGGAAAGTCTTCCTAATTCTTCCTCAAGTGCAAAGTACATTTTCTGAGACCTAGACAACCTCATGCAGGAGTACTACATACATAAAACTACCTGAGTGATGAAGTGTGACCATCCAGCTCCACTCACTCCACCCAGTATCTGTGACATCTAAGGTTCAAAGTTGACTTGTATTTCCTTATTGATTCCTTGGAAGTTGTCACAAAGTCTTTGCGGTAAAAAGATTTCTGAACCTCCATTTCAGATACGTGATTTCAAGCAGAAAATAGTTATTCTATCCCTACCTAGCTCACTGCTTGTTGCTAGGTGCCAAAAGGTACAAAAATAAATAAGACATGGCCCCAAACATGTGGTAGGATGAAACCACTGCTAATGAGAGCTGTGGTCAGTATACAAAGGTCAGAAAAAGAGCCCCAGAAGAACATGGAGATCAGGTTACCTGGTAAAATATAAATTATTAAATTTTGTCCCTTTCCAGCCAACATGACTACTCCCTTCACCTTCACACTTAATCCCCCCACTCCAGGGCTCCTTTTACTACCTGTCACTGCTCTTCAAACTCATGTTCGTACAGCCTTCCTGGACCCTACTATCTCCTCCAGCTCCCCCTTTTCAAAAACCTGCTTTTTCAGTCAACAATAGATCACGCCTCATGATCATGAGCTTCTGACCTATCCCCTGAAGCCTCTGTAGCAAAGGTCCCCAAAGGTCAATCAGCCCTTATCTCCCCTGGCCTCTGTGTACATGGCCCACCATTAGCTACTCTGCCCTGGAAATTCTTTCCTCCCTAGACATCTGAGAGGGACCCTCACTCTCTTGGTCTTCTTCTCAGGCTCCTACTTCTCAGCCTCCTAAATAGGGTCCTCTTCCTGTATGCATCCCTAAAATGTCAGTCCCGGCTCAGTTTCTGGCCCTGTTTCCATGAACTGTGCACCTTTTTTAAGCTTATCCTTAGTTCTCTATCTGTTCCTGTTGGGAGATGCCCACACCTCTTTTGTGAGATTCAAACTGTCATATATAATTCCCTACCTGATAACTGCTCTAGTCAAGGTTACCAATGGACATTTTTCCTTCTTACCACCCTTGTCCTTTATAGATTTATAGATAGGAGGATTTCTGATGATAGCTCTATTGGCCTCTCTCCCATCATGCCTATGGTTATCTCCTCCCGACACAGCTCAGAAACTCTCCCTTCACCCCAATTGTCACTCTAGCAGTTTCTTCACCAGTGTTCCAAGCTTTCCAGAAGAGGCAGCCATGCTGCCTACCTTTCCTTGTCCTTTCATTTTCCCCTGCCCACCTCAAGGGGGCTTCTGCTTCATCTCTCACAGGGAACTGCTCTTGCTGAAGATTTAATTGCCCCCTAATTGTTTTTTTTTTAATTGTCACAGCCAGTGGGCTCTCAGTCTTTATCTAACTGGCCTTTCTCTTTTGTCTGTTAATTCCTCTCTCCTAAATAAAATAAAATTAAAAAATGCTCCACAACCTTGAGTTTTCATAACAGCAGAGACTCCAGGTGCTTTTTCTGTATCTCTCTGACTTTTTTCCTTTTGTGGGCTCCCCTTTCTCTCTGCCCACCCCTAAACAGGGAAAGGGTTCTCTGTCCTGGATGCCCTTTCTCCTCTCAGCTGGCACGTTCTGCCAGTGCCAGCTCACCCAAGCCCATTGCTACAATCACCACCAGTCACAACCCAAATCTCTTGTTCAGATCTCCTGCTGGGATCCAGACCCTCTACCTTGCGCCCTGTGGGTTGCCTCAACCTTGAGGTGTCCAAAACTGAGCTCAACAATCTTCCTCCAGCACCCAAGCCTACTCTTTTTTCTGGTGCTCTCCCACCTACCCAGTCATCTAAGCTAGAAACAGGGAAAGCATCCTTGACTCTCTTTCTTAACTCCAGCAACCAGTCAGTTGCTAGACACTCCTCATTTTACCTCCTGAATCTGACCACTTCTTTCCATCCCCTTTGCCCCTCCCCTAACTCAGACCTTGCCTTCTCTATCTCGATTAAGGCAATCACCTCTCTAAGGCTCTTACATCTCCACATTTCTTCAAGCAACCAGCGTGACCATCCCAAAACAGAAATCTTACTATGGTACCTGCCTGCTCAAAATGCTTCAGTGGCTCTGTTAGCAAGAAGAAAAAGACAAAATCTCTTCAATGGACACACATTGCACTTTACGATCTGGTCCTGCCTCCAACATCTTTGGCCCCCACCATTCCCCGCCTCTTAGTTCTTGCTTCAGCAGCCCTGAACTGTCTACAAGTTCATCCATGATGCTTCTCATCTCTGTCTTTGCCAGTGTTGGTCTCTCTACCTAAATAACTCCTACTTATTTTTTTTATCCAACCACCTCTTCTAGGAACCTTCTTGGATATTCCCATAAAGCTCCATACCCATACCACTGGCCTCTGCAGCTCTATGCTCCCATATCCCAAGCATATCTCTGGCCTTCTACTTATTACATATCATTTGAGTATCTGTGTGTTTTTCTTATCTTGTTGACTGTATGTTCAACAGAAGGGGTCATACCTTAGTTATCATCATATTTTTAACACTTGACACAAAGCAGATACTCAATAGGTGTATAAATATATAGGTCATTTGCCCTTTCTTGAAACTCTCATCTCTTTCCTTCTCTCTAGCTACCATATTACTTTCCAAAAAAGTTTACATGAATTTACATTCCCCCGGCAGTGTATAACAGTGTAGAACTGCTTTGCTGTATCCTAATATCGCAATCAGCATTAGTTATTCTCAAACTTTTTTTTCCGCTAATCTGTTGGTGAAAACTTTTATTTCCCTATTGCTTTTCATCATTGATCTTTGGTTATTAGTGAAGTTAATCATTTTTCAAAAAAAATTTTTTTAGCCAATTGCATCTCTTCTTCTGTAAACTCTGTTTAGGTGACTTACGTACTTATCTATGGGGTTATTACTCTTGGTTTAAAGTTTTACATGTGTTCTTTACACATTGTAGATCTACAAATATTTTACTTAGTCTGTTTTTTAGTTCTGTTTGTGATATTATTTGACTTTGGAAATATTTAATTTTGATGCAGTCGAATTAACTGGCCTTTGCCTTTTGATGTCAGCTTGTTGCTTTTTAGCTTGGAGACGTTCCCTTATTCAGGCACTTGTTAAATATGCTATTTCTCTTCGCCCTGTTTTTTATTTATTTTTTATGGGTTCCTATCTCCTTTTTTTTTTTTTAACTGGGTTTATCTCCTTTTTTACCTTTAAATATAATTTGTGAATTTGAATGTATGCTCTGAAGTGAGGCTGGAAATGGATTATTTTTTTCTAGTGAACGGTGAATCCACAAGCAGAGTCCCATTTTTGAACAACATCCCCCTTCCGTCCCCAACCTGACTCCAAGCAAAGCTATTCCTGGCTAATTATGGCATCACAGCCACAAATATATAAGAGAACATGCCTCCTAGACAGGGAACTGGAAGCCTAAAGGAAGGTATGATTCCACGCATAGTAACATGAAATACAGGGTGACATTTGAGGGGTGGAAGCAGAAAGCCTTTCTGGAAGTCCAGCCAGCACAGTGTATGGACAGATGGTTTATCTACTTTGTCAATACGAATGGCTAAATCCAGTTAGCACACACCAGTCCTGGAGCTTTCACCTGATTCTGCAAGGAAACATTACTCGGGAGTAATAGGAAAGGGAGAGCCCAGCCCTGCCCCTCACCAGCATCAACTTACCTGCATAGACTCTACCAGAGCATTTCACCATCAGCAGAAAAGTTGTCTCAGCCAGTTCCTGCCACGTTCATCTTCCAGGGGGCTGTGGCCATCACCGTGACTCCTCCATGCTCCACAAGGTAGACTTGACTCAGAGCCTAGGGTCACCATGCCCTGTGTCTGATCATTGCTCTGGGCACTGGGGCAACTGAGGGTGATGCTAGAGCTGGAAAAGAACTCGAGGATTATCTAGTCCAACTGCTTCATTTTGCAGATGGGGAAACTGAGGCACAGTGAGTGAGTGACTCAAAGTCACATAGGAAGTGAATAGAAAGCCATCCTTGCTGGGAGGAATCACCATGGGGACTTTGTCCGCTTACTCTTGGTCATAAAAATAGTTGGAGCCCTGGGTTCTAAGAAAAATCACAGGGTAAACCTGTATGTTGTTCAGAGAAGCAGGATGTTATGTAGAAGATCTGCTGAATTTAGAGGGGATAGGCCTTGTTCTGCCAGTTCTTGCTGGGAGACCACTGGGGCTTTGTTTTCCCTTCTAGGAAATGGGAATGATCATCCTTGCTCTGCTTCAAGGGACTATTGAGAGAATCCAAGGTGATGGAACTGAACTCACCCTATAGACTAGGGTACCGGTTACCAGTTGCAATCAAGTCAATTTGGGGCAAGTCTACAGGAGTCCTCAAATCTCAACCCTGAATGGGGAATGCTGTGTGTGAGATCCCCTGCAAAAATCCTTGCAAACTATGCAGAACTGTGCCCATAGGAGGGGTTGGTCATTTTAGTCCCAACCACCATGTAGACATCAATTCTGAATATCCCAGACAGCCCCACCTAATTGGCCAAAGGATGGGATTCTGCCCACTTCTATCATCCATAGCTTAACACTGGCTTTTTCCTCTGATCTGATTTCCCATTTCAGACATTTATTTCACATCAGAAAATATTTTTTCAGCACCTCCCACGTGTACCTGCAAGGGTGTGGGGATAGATGAGGTCATTCACCAAGTGAGTTTCCAGGTTTGGCTGGGTGTGTTGTTACATGCTTGCTGTCCAAAGCTACCCACAACCTATCTATCCAGTGCACTTCACTCCAGGCATCTCGGGACATGGGCCATCACTTGTCCCTGTTTTCTGTTGGTCTTTGCCTTCTTGATGTCATTTCATTGGTTTTGAGCTTAGAGGGGATCCCCCACTCAGATACTTGTTAAATATTCAATTCCTTTCTCCCCTGGTTTTTAATGAGCTCGTATCTCCTATCTGACTTTTTAAAATAGCCAGTCTCTCTCTTCCCCAGCCCCTTCCCTTTTGAACAGTGATGTGTTCCAGCCCCCAAGTCCTATCTAACCCCCAGTAACTTCCCTTGTGCCTCCACCCCTAGGGCTCTCCAGCCCTCAGAAGCCCTCTACCTCACTCCTTCAATGCAGGGAGGACAAAGATAGTGGTTAAAGTGAGGTTCTGGAGGGCAACGGAATGGGGTGCAAATTCCAGCTCAGCCACTCATCTTGAGTAAGTGGCTTCATCTCTGGAACTTCTACTGTATAGTGAGCATAACTGTGCCAAACTAGGAAGCTGTGTGAGGTTTCAGGGAAGTATTGCTATTAAAATGCTCAGTACAGTGCCTGATCCAGAAAAAGTACTTGTCAAATATTAGCTAAATAACTAAGAAAAAAAAAAAAAAAGGACAGTCCAAACAGGTCAATTCCACTTCTCCACCTCTCTCCTTCCCTTCATGATTGGAAGGAGCAATCTGTCTCTCCTCTCTCTGTAGTGATGTGATGTCTGCCTCTATCACTCTGTTGACTCCAAGATGGATGACAATAAGAGCTCCTAACTGGCCAACCCAATGTGTACCCTTCTTGGTCCTTTTGTTGGCAGTGGCTATTGTTGAAGACCTCACATTCTTTCTCAAAGCCCTCCTTCTTGACCACTCCCTCCCTTAGGCAATCTCCTGTACTCACATGTGAAAGGAGCTACCTCTTCAGGGAAGGACAGCTAAACTCATCTGGCTGGGTGCTTGATGCAGCAGAGTCAGAGCACACAGAGGTAGGCGGGAACTAGACAGTGAAATACTTGACAGTTCTGTTAACAGGGAGAACTACATCCTCTGGTTAATGAAGAAGGACAAAAGTTAAGCCAGGAGCCACAGAATGTGACCTTAGGAAGACCAGCTGGTGGCCATTCAACACTGGGTTGAAAGAAACAGGACTGGAAGCAGAGAGATGTCTAATGTAACTGTCCAGTAAGAGATGATTAGGTCCAAATTAAAAGGAGGTGAACACGGGAAAGATTAAAAGGTAGACTGCACAGGACTAGGGGCCCTGGTGGTGCAGTGGTTAAGTGTTTGGCTGCTAGCCAAAAGGTCAGCAGTTCAAATATACCAACTACTCCTTGAAAAACCTGTGGGGCATTCTACTCTCTCCTATAGAGTTGCTACGAGTCAAAATCGACTCGACAGCAATACATTTGGGGTTTTTTTTTTTTTTTTTTTTGCAGGAATAGAGGTGTGATATTGCCATGACCAGGGGTAAGGAGGCCCAGTCTAATCCTACTGGCTCAGAACATCACTCATTACTGCACACAGAAACTGTCAGGAGAACATGGCCACGAGGGTCATTAGTTGTAGTAGCTGTAGTGTGTGCAGTGCGCCTGTGGCGCCTAGCTCCTGACATTCTAGTCAGAACAAAATGGAACCATATGGCAGTCACAAAAAGGGCTCTAAATGTGGAAATAAGAACTGGTTCATGTTTGACCAGTAAGTAAAAACAAAACCAAAAAACAAACCACCAAAAATCAGCCCCCAAACAGTCCAGCCCATCCCTAAGCAGTAGTCTACTCCCCACAGTGCCAGTAAATCACAGCTGAAGAGTCAAGAGTCCGTACAGAGGCTGGGTCTTTCCTCAGAATGATCTGAGGGAATGGGGTCATAGGAAGGACTTGAAGCTCAGTCACACGAGCTCACATGGCATGTGTTGGAGTGTGTGTGCCTGGCCTAGTTGAGAATCCTTGAGCTTCAGTAGGCCCTCTGTGAAACAGGGCAGTAGTCTGTGCCCTGCACTTCTGCTAGCTCACCTGCTTTGCTCTCATAAAAGTGAAAATGTCTGAGAAGTCCCACATGTACTAGAGCTGGGGTGAGGGACAGGTGAAAAGAGGGGAAAAGAGGAAACCCTGTCAGCCTACAAGCAACTTGGAGACCCACCTCCATCTAGGTCTTACAGGGTGTCCACCATCTGGCTGGGCCACTCCTAAACTGCATGTGGAACATCACCACAGGGAGGAAGGATCCCAGGCTCTGGAGCCTTTTTACA
Source organism: Loxodonta africana (assembly GCF_030014295.1). Classification (NCBI taxonomy): domain Eukaryota; kingdom Metazoa; phylum Chordata; class Mammalia; order Proboscidea; family Elephantidae; genus Loxodonta; species Loxodonta africana. The sequence goes on from NC_087365.1 coordinate 36,685,199, forward strand.
AAGTTCCTCTGAGTTATAACTTTGTTCCAGCATTAATCTGGAGATTGGAAAATAAACTCTGTCACTTCACCATTGCCAAGGGGCAGCTAAGGAGGCAAATTGAATTCCCTTTCTTCTAGGAAAGACTGGGTCAGTCAATTACTTAGGAAGTCAGGGTTGATTGATGGAGCCATCCATCCATCCGCCCACCCACCTGGGTGGTCAACCAGCAGGTACTGTGCCAGGCCTGGTCAGGCAGGTTCTGAGCCTGGTCAAGGGACAAAGAAGCCCTTGCCCTCAAGTGTTACACAAGGCCTTGATGGTCAAGCTAAGGAGTTGGAACAACAGGCCAAACAGGAAGCTACTGAAGGCTTCCTCCCTCATAGACCCTTTCAAGTCTGCCTTGACTCTAAGCTTCTTGACAGTTCTGTACTCAAGGGACTTGAGGTTTATTCTTTTATGCAAAAAATCCTGATTAAACACTTGACTGTCTTAACACACTTTCTTCCAACCAATATCTCTAAGACTAAAGTAAAAAGGATCAAGTTTACTAGAGTTTCACAGTAGATAGCTTTGGCAACATTAAAGACTCCCTATTCCCGCCCCCTCTTTGGCTTGTAGATGGGGAAACAGAGGCCTGGAGAAAAGCCAGCAGAGGAGAGCAATGTCAGCTGGAAATGGGTGGGGATAAGTCCCAGGGTCTTAGCTCTTGTATCCCTGACTCCTCCTTGGAGGGCTGCCACCACTGTGGGGCAGGGGGTGCCAGAGAGTTGGTGAGATGCCCAAGTGCTGGCTCTCCACAAGTCACCCAGCAAAGGAGGAAGTGAGAGGTCAGAATCACCTAGAGAATTAGTCCTTGGAGGAGGGTCATGTCCAGCCCATATCTGATGAAGCACTCCAAGCACATCCCTGCTCTGTTCCTCATGGGGAAGAGGCTAGACAGATAGGGGTTATCCCTACGGGAAAAATCTCTACGAAGGGTTGCTGGACAAGCTGTTGCTCAAGCAGGGATTTGAATGCAGGGCTTCGGCCTCCCAGGAAAAAGCTACATTTTGGGGTTCCTCTCCCTGTTAGGATATCATAATTCCAGATATAAAAAATTGTTCAGGGAATTCACACTGAGGTACTGACATATGGCTTCCCAAATGATCTCTCTCCCTGACTCCATTTCAGCCTTGATAACATGGTATTGTAATTATCTGCCTACAGGACTGCCTCAGTGCCCATCTTCCTGTTGATCTGAACTCCTCAAGGAGGGCATGGTCTTTCTCTGCCTCAGAATCTTAGAGCCTGGCATAGGGCCTGGCAAACGCTCCTTGCATGAATGAATGAGTGGGCAAATTGGATGATGAGATCGTATCCCTAAGAGGCTTGAGCCTGGTAAGGACCAGTGGTGGGGGGCCACAGAACAAATAAAGTTTGTGGAGCCTTCGCCTTGAGACAGATGTTATGGTAGGTGTCATGGTCTCCATGTTACAGGTGAGGAAACTGAGACTCAGGGAAGTAAGGTCACAAAGGCAAGGGCATAAAAAAAGTCTAGGGCTACCTGAAATCACACATCTCAGGGTTCTTTGATCCTAGACTATCCTCTGCATCCACTCCTGTCCAATGTTTGAGTTCTTTCCCGATATACCAAAGGAAAGACTGTATTTGCTCCGAAGACCACGTTTTATCTATAAGGAAACGAAGGCCCAGAGCAGGGCAGGGGCCAGTTCCTAAAGAAGCCTGGGCTTAGGCCTCATAGGGTCTTATGGTTACTGGACATCATCTGAGTAACCATTTTCACACTGTACCACAGCGACCAATGGTATTGCAGAGTATAATTTTTGTAAGGCTGGGTGCCTCTACTCTTTTCCAGAAGAGGTATCTACTTTTCATTTTTCTGAAAGGCAGCAATGACCAGGAAGCCGGGGGTGGGGTGCTGACAGTGCCGTCTTGACAAGGCAGAATGCACTGTTGGGTAGACAGAATGCTGAATTGGCAGTCACTTTGGGAGGGGGTGGGCTGCAGGTTCCCTGCTGGAAAGGGCCACAAATCTTTTGGAGGGAGGTCTGTTTGTGACTCCTAAGCAGGCTTGACCTAAGACAGAAAGCTGCTTTCTGAGGGAGAACAAGATAAGCAAAAACCTTGGCTTCATTTATCATCCAGGTGTCTCCATGGGAGAATGGGGCCACAAAGGCCTTATTTGTTTGTTTTGTTTTTAGAATTTGCAATAGTCTATTTTCTTAAGTCTTCCCATTAGGCTAGAGAATCATAAGTTCCTGGAGTGTCAGGCTTGGGCCTTGCCCCTGAAATCCTCAGTAACCCTAGTATACAAGGTCTCAGTTTTTGCTAAACAAACCATTCCTCCCATGTGTATGACTCCTCAGCTCATTAAGACTTTGCAGAACCATGAAATCGAGCCAGAAGAGAAGAATTCAGAGATAAAAGCAAAAAATAATCAAATAGGAAAAATACTCAGCAAATATGATCAAGAAAACTTTGGTTCTTTGAAAATACCTCTGAAATAGATAAATCTTTGACAAAGTCTGATGAAAAGAAAAAGCACCAATAAGCAATGCTAGGAATGAAAATGGGGATAAACTGATGACAGAGAGGTTTAAAAGATTAGGCAAAAACTATACACAACTTTATGGCAATGAAATAAAAATCTAGGTAAAGCAGGTGAATTTCTATGAAATTACCGAAACCCTTTCACAACTGTCATTTTATTAAATTCTCTCACAAGAGCCCTGTGCCTTGGACAGGCTGTGCTCCTGTTGCGCTCTCTAGAAGAAAGGAGCAGAGATTCAGAGGTGGACACCCAGTACAGGATCCTAACAAATGTCAGGGTCACTGGAGCACGTGCACATTGACAACACGGAACCACACTACTCTCATGCTTCTAGCCATTGCCCTAAGTCCCCCGGTTGGATGGCCCAGCCTTATTTATTTTTCCACTTGAAATGCCATAAGGGGTTTCACTTTATTTTTACTTCAAAAGCAGCACCATAAAAATCCTTGATGATTATAGCCCCAGCTGTCTTAAGTTGTTTGTCAAGAGATCAGTTACTCAAATCTCCTATGGAGGGAAATAGTTTCAGGCAGAAAGCCATGGGAGCTGAGAAACGGGAATGTCTCATCTCTGAAAACTTTCAGACTCCCTCCTGTTCACCGCCTGGCCTGCCCCCTTCTACCCCTCCCGCATCCCTACCATCTGCTCTCCAGCGAGTAGATCAAATTTTCAGGCTAAGGTACTCTGGCGCCAAGGACTCAGCCTCTCCATGCTACCCACTGCCCCCTACCAACTTAGAAACCCAACACCACGACCCAAATGGACTGCAGCCACATTAAACCACACAGTTAAGTTCATAAAGCTTTATTAAACATTTCAAACAGCTGTGCAACGAACACACCAGAAATAAAAGCTCCAGAATAGCAGTCCAAATGTTTCACAAGTGTGGCCCCACAGTCCCATTCCCCAGATGGAGCGCCTCCAGTTGTGTCCTCTGCCTGGCCCACCTCCCTCCTCCGTCAGGCAAGAGAAAGGTGGACTGGAAGACCACCGTGCTGATCCCCAGTGGGCAGGGCCAAGAGAAAGTCTTGTTTGCCAACACTTGTTACTGAAGTGCAGAAAAAGGAAAAAGCAAGTGACAGTCACAAAGTCTTCCTGTGTATTCTTCATAAGGTACAGTCTCTGTGTGCAGGAACGAAGAAGATCCTCGCGCGAGGACGATGGCCAATCGCTCTCCTCTGTCTCGTCGGAACCACCTCGAAGTCCAGTGTGCTGGTCACTCTGTAATCCCCATGCTAAATAAAAACTGCAGCGGCACCCACTATAACGAGCTATGCTAAACTTCAAAATCAGAACACATTCAATAAAGCTTCTTTAAAAGGAATATACACATGTGTCTGTACACACGCATATACACACGCACACATACACACATAAGGCTCACCAAAAAAATATCCAAACACCGATCAGGAGGATCGTGGCCATTACGAAACATACACGTACTTCCCATTCACTCCGCTGGGGGCTGCCGGATCTACGTGAACACACCACACCTCAGTCCTGTGGAGCATGCACAGGGGACACAATGAGGCCCCACTCCTTGGGACAGTTGAGAAAGCTGGGAGGAAGGGCAAGGGAAGTGAGGCTGGGCTGGGAAGTCATGAACCCAGAGACCCAGATGAAACAGCAACCATTTCTCTCTGTTGCTTCTTTCTGAAAAACGAAGCGGAGCAAATAGCAGAGCTTTGTGGACAACACACAGTCAAGACATGTTTCTGTCTAGCCTGTTGATCAGGGGGCAAAAGGGTAAAAAAGCGAGGCTCTTGGGCGTCAGCAATCTCTTCGAATTTGAGATAAGTGCAAAAGTGAGCCCTGCCTTAAACAGGTGCTCCCCAAACCAGGAAAGGGGTAGAAGAGAACTAAAGGGAAACTAGGAGATAGATTAAGGAGTCAATAACATTGTGGGAAGAGAAGGAAGGAGGCCCTGACAAAGAGGGGTCCCAGAGGTGACAATGAGACTGGCAGTTTACCTGTCCAGGTCACCCTAGGGCTGTATGTTGACCAGGATGGATGCAGACTCCTTGCAGGAATGAGGCGGGGGCGGGGGGGTGGGGTGGGGAGCAGCCATCCCGCTAGCTGGAAGCGAGATGGGAACAGACACACACAACCACAAGACCACCCACGATTATAGGACTCTACATTAAAAGCACTGGCCAGTGCCATTATTCACATTATAAGGATAAAACATCACAGGCCAAAATGGTGCCGTCAGGAATGTGGCACCCGCAGGGTTGCGGGATTTTAAACTCCAATGCTTTATGACCTATGTCAATGCCTCCCCTCCCGTCTTCTGCTTCCCTTGGAAAGCTAACTAGGCAGGCCATTAGGTGCCCACAACGCCAGGGTCGTGCGCCAATTCTGGAAGCGGGGAATCGGAGCAGTGATACAGGAAACAGTTTCCCCAGCAGCTATAGCAGATGAGGAACAGGGCTGCCAGGAAAACCATGGCACAAATAGTGCAAGGCTTCCGCTCCAGGAGGAAGCTGAGCAGGTAGAAGCCCATGAACATGGAGTGGCTGAACCACAGGGCGGGATTGAGAGGCTTGGGGATGAGGAGGACGGGCAGCAGCCACTGGAGGCAATACATGATCTCTGCCGGGCGGGGCTTTCGCCAAGGCCACCGGGCACCGCTGCAGGAACCGACCTAATGAGAGCCAGCGGGTGCAGGCAGCTGCCCTCCGCTTTCTTCAACGCTCACTCTCCAGGAGCTGAGCCGCTGTGCTCTCTGGCTGTCAGCCCGGGATCACCAAGGCAGCAGGGATCCTGAAGAGAAAAGTCAACACAACAGACAAACAGACAAAAAAACAGACAGACAGACACACACACACAAAAAAAAAACAGTAACAGAATGTATACTTATTTGGGAAAATGGATCATGGTTAACAACAGCAAATGTGAATGCCCTTTCCTCCCTGCCCACCCATGAAAGTCTACTCTCCAAGTCACCAGGTGAAGGGAACCTCCTAGGGTGTCTCTCCCGAGCTTTTCCTGGGTCTCCGCCGGAGGGCTCTGGCATAGTCTGGCACAGTGGACTGGCTTTGCCTGGGCCCTGCCCAGCAGAGATCATGTATCGCCTCCTGGGGCTGCGGCCCGTCCTCAAGGGGCCCAGACCCCACAATACCGCCCTGGGGTTGCCACAGGACGGCCATGGGCTCCATGCTGTGTCCCCGAGGGATAAGGAACAAGCTTGGAATCTAGTCTCTCTCGTGGAGGTATGTGCTCAGGCGGATAAGCTGCAGTTAGAACAGCTGGAGAGCATCCCCAGGCTGCGGATGCGACCTCAAAGCAAGGGATCCCGTAAGACCCACTGAGTGGTACCGACAGCACCATCAGATACTTTGTTTTAAGATGGCAGTCTGGGCTGAGCTTGCCTTTCTCAAATAGCCCGGCTGCATTTTGCCAAAACCAGCCAACTTCTTTGAAAGTCAACGCAGAAACAAAACAAAACAAAACAAAACAAAAAACCTACCATGCTATTGCGTCCAAAGTAACCTCGCTTGGATCACTTACATCTCCGTTGCTGCTGGCGCTATATAGAACCTGACCTCTATAAGCTTTTAATCAAAATTAATTTTCCATCTACATAAGGGCAAATGCCGGTTGGCCCCCGCGCCAAGCAGCTTGCTGGAAAGAGGTGTTTTTGGCGGGTCGCCGGCACGGGCGCGCCCGCAGACCACGCTCTGGTCTTCCCACACGCAAGGCAGGCGGTCTGCGAGAGACCCGTCTCGCTCGGGGAGCGGAGCTGCGGTAGCCACAGTTCTCTGGTGGCGGTAGCGAAACCCTGCTCCGCGCTCCAGCCACCCAGCGCAAAGGTAGAAAGACCTGAACTGGCTGAGGCAGACCTACAAAGGCCTGGCGGAGTAGGGCAGACAGAGGTTGAAGCGACATGTCCAGCAGAAAATCGTCCCAAAGCGCGTTTCTTATCTCTTCTCCGGAAGGCTCATTCTTTCCGCGTGTACAAAGGGCGCCTATCCCTCCCGCAGGGTAGATACCGTAGCTACCCGTAAGACTCCCGCTTTTGTGCCCAGAGCGCAGTGCCCTCCCAGCAGTCGCTGCTGCCGCTGCCGATCCTAATCTCCTTGCCGCCCTAAGATGTGGGATGCAAGGAATCAGGGAAGGGCTACTCAGGGACCCTGGTGAAGCAGAGGATGTGGGTTTAAAAAAGACCGAATATTAGGAAAGAAGTGCTGAGCAGGAGCTTGTGTTGTTAAGGCCCGCGGAAGGGACACCTTTTTGCTTTAAGGGGCAGATGACCCCTCCCCAAGTTCAGTTTTCCCTCCTTGCCCAAGGTGGGTTCTGGAGCGGCACTCGTCACCAGACTCCAGTTTGGAGGCTAAGGCTGGGGCTGGGGGAGACGGCGCCCCATCACTGAGAAGTGTCCACCCTCTAACTTCAACCTGTACTCTCCCTGAGTTGCGGTACCCCTCCATTTTAGACCAAAATTGAAACGCGGGCACCGCGGAATCTTCTAGAAAGGGGCTAAGATGAAACTCAGGAGGCGGGGGTCGGTGTGGAAAGAGCAGATGGATTTTTTTTCCCTCTCTGGGCGAATGAAGAACGCCCCCGACCACCCCTCCTCACGGACCCCCCCGACAACGCGCATGCGCACTTGGGTGGCGGGTGGGTACTTAAGGCGCGGTTACAGCGGCTGCGGCAGTGCGCCCAACAGCGGACTCCGAGGGAGCAGCGGACCTCGGCGAACCAACGGCCCACTCTCGACCACCTATCCACCACTCTTGGAACCATGGCGGCAGTGGCGGCGGCCTCGGCTGAGCTGCTCATCATCGGCTGGTACATCTTCCGTGTGTTACTGCAGGTAAGTGTGCCCGGGCTCCAGGTGGGAGAGGGGCTCCCGATGCGCGTTCCCTGAACCGGCCGGTCTGCGTCGCGATTGCCGCTTCCCATACCCGTCCTGTCCCGATTGCCGCGATCCCTTTCTGCCCGAGTGCCCCTGCCGGCACCACGCGCCCCACCCGTTCCCTGCGCCCTCCTAGTCGCGCAGACCCTCCCCAGTGCGCCCGCGGCCGGCCGGGAACAAAGACTCAGGGCGCGGCGGGCGCCCGCCGCGGACGATCGCCGAGACTCTTAGCGACCAACGCGGTAAGAAAACCCGCTACACCCAGACAGACTCGATCCCAGGAGGGAGGCGGGGCGCTCTGTTTGCGAAAAGACTTTACAACTCAAATAACGAAAAATTTTCACCGTAAAAAATTACGCATTGCGGGGAAATTTTCTTTAAAAAAAAAAAAAGCTCTTGTGGGAGTGGGGCGAAAAATAAGTTAGAAAAAGGCACTTCTCAGGAAAAAAAGAATTAGAGAAAAACGCGCATTGCAGGAAAAATAAATCGGACAAAACCACATGACAGAAAAATGCATTAGATAAAAAGCGCACTGCAGAAAAGACAAAGGACCTAACAAAAAACGAATTGGCCAAAAGCACTTACAAAAAAAAAATTAGAGGTAAAAGCCCTTCGCAGGAAAAATGGAAGAGAAAAAAGCGCTTCCAAAAAAAGGAAAAGCACTTTACAAAAAAAGAATCAAATGGACGCAAAGCACTTTGTGTCAAAAAGAAGGAAATCAGAAGAAAGGTAAATCATTTACCCTAGCAGAACCCATGGCAGGAAGAACTCCCTGCTAAAGGAATCTTCTGCCACAGGAATCGCATATTTCCTTCAAGGTGTTCCTGGAATGCTGCATTTACTGGGTAGGATTCGCTTTTCGAAATCCTCCAGGGACACAGCCCATTGCGAGAAGTGAGGTATACCTAAGTTGTGGGTCCAATCAGCTTGCCGCCATGCAGCCCTCAGCAGAGTTGGAAAAGCTCCAGCTGCCCTGACTCGTGGATGAGCTGCGCCCGCGCCCGCCTCTCCGGCCTAAATCGGACAGGCGGGCGGGGCAGGGGGCGGGGCGGGGCAGGGGGCGGGCAGGGCTGCACAGCAGACGACGCTGCGGGTGCTCTCCACTAAGGGCAGGTCCTGGGTCTCTCACGCAGGTGTTCAGGTACTCCCTGCAGAAGGTGGCACAAACGGTGTCGCGGACCGGGCGGCAGGTTATGGGGGAGCGCCGGCGGGCCCCCAACTAAGGCCCCAGCTCCCAGCCCTGGGCGGCCGTGTCACCAGGTGCTCCTGTGGGTCTCAGCCAGCACGGGAGCCAGTGCCGCGCAGGAATGAGGGGTCCCCTATTCTTTCTCGTCAAAGGGGCACGTGCCAAGGTCAGTGAGGGGCCGGTAGGCCCCCCGGAGAAGCAGCACCAACAATGACAACGATACCAGACCCTTTCCGAACCCCTATGCGCCCCTCCCACTGTGGGGCGGGGCAGCGGGGGGATGCGGGGTGGGGGAGCAGACCCTGAGATCTGGGCCTAGGCAGCGCATTCTGATCTGGACCAAGTCGGGACAGCGCCATCTCAGCCCCGCAGCCATGGCAATCAATGCCAGAAGGCCCACCATGGAGATCCAAGCACAACACACCAGCCAGCAGAATGAACGTCCTGACATCACCAGCCGAAGCCCTGAATCTCGATGCAGAGAAGGCGCCAACTGCGTGCCCATGTGGCGGGACTCGAGGGCATGGGTGAGGGAGGAGGGCGGGCTGAGCTCGCTTGACAAAGAATGGGCCCTCTTGCTGTCCCTTGCCTATGGCACGTGCATTCCGCCTTGCTGCCTTTGCTCCCTGGACTCCCCATCTTCCCTGCGCCCTACCTCACCCCCTCCCAAACCCACCCCACCAAAAGAAATGTGTCACTTGATTTGGACCTATTCAACTAGTAAACTAATCCCAGCTTTACTAAAACGCCTTCTCCGAGCCCCCGGCCCCTCACTGATCTCCCTTTTCCCTGGTCTCTCTCGCAATTGTGGTCAATAGTGTAGTAATTGCTAATTGTGATTGTTTAAATGTGCATAGTTGTGTCTCCCTGGCTAGGCTGTAAGCTCCTGAGAGACAGGGACCCCCTCTACAAAAAATAAAGTACCTCCCCCTTCCTGCACAGTGTCCCAGGACCCTGCAAGGTGTTGGAGCGCACCAAAAAGTTGTCTGTTGTTGACTTCTTTTGCGGCTTTGACACACACACACACACACACACACACACATCTAAGACTGCTCTGATGTGCCCACTGTGGAATGGGAATGCTGCTTAGGGGAGGCAATGAAATGGGACCCCCATACACCCAGCCCCCCACCTCAGCAGTGTCCTGAGATAAAGGACCGCTTCCCCCTCTCCAAAGAAAAGGGTGGGCATCTTCACTTGTGGTCCTGGAATAAAGGACCACTTCCCCTCCCCAAAAGAGGAGTGGGTGCCTTCACTTGTGGTACCAGAATAAGGGACTGCTTCCCCCCGCTCAAAGAAAAGGGTGGGCATCTTCGCTTGTGGTCCTGGGATAAGGGACTGCTCCCCTCTCCCCAAAGAAAAGGGTGGGCATCTTCACTTGTGGTCCTGCAATAAGGGACTGCTCCCCTCTCCCCAAAGAAAAGGGTGGGCATCTTCACTTGTGGTCCTGCAATAAGGGACTGCACCCCTCTCCTCAAAGAAAAGGGTGGGCATCTTCGCTTGTGGTCCTGGGATAAGGGACTGCTCCCCTCTCCCCAAAGAAAAGGGTGGGCATCTTCACTTGTGGTCCTGGAATAAGGGACTGCTTCTCTCTCCCCTAACAGGTATAGATGTCTTATGATCCTGTGATAAAGGGCTTTGACATATGATCATTTTGGGAAAGAGGAGGGGAAGGTGGGTGTAGCGCTCAAAATAAGATACTAGGGACCAATGATGGGGTGATCGGCACTTCACAGCACAAAGCCTCACTCGAAATCTCTACCCAGAAGCCCTAAGGAAATGCGCACTGGGCAGGGTGGACACTGGCTTGGATAAGGAGTATAGGACAAGAGGTGTGGTGTGGCACCCCCTTTCCCCGGGTCAGTCTACAGGCCCTAAAACCTCCACCTGGACTACTATGAGGTCATCCTGCCTGGCTCTGCTACTATCCAGGGACTACCCCCACCAGATGCCCCCAGGGAATCCTCTCCTGTTCACTTTCCCCATTACCGGGTTCTCTGCTTCTCCTAGCACTTGCCCCCTTATTCTTGGGGACACTTACCAGATCCCTGGCTCAGGGCTCTCTTCTGCCATGTCAGGGTGGGTGGGCAGACTGCTCAACTCTCAATCTCTCTCTCCCCTCTCCAACTCTTCAGTGAGTCCGGGCTCCTTTTACTTGGGGTCAGCTGACCACTCACCAAATGGCCCTGCTGCCTGTTGAGCCTCATCTCAGCTTTATGTGTCCCTGTCACTACACACCTGTTCCTGGGCCAACGCCAAGGAAGAGCCATAAATCTCTCTTCTTGCCACATCCTCAAATCCCTTAGTCACAGCTGTCACAAACACTTTTGGAAAACAAAGCATCTCACTCCCTTGAGCCTGATCATGCTTCCCTTCCCTAAGCAAGCCTTTTAAGCTTCTCAACCCACCCAGCAACTTCTAGAGGCACCTACAACTTAAGTTCGTCGTCAGAAAATTATGGGGGGGGATGCCGACCTTGATTCTGTTCTTGGTTTGCCATCAATGAACCCAGAGAATCTGGTCAGGGTACCTCCCACCCCACATCTTCAGTTCTCCTCTAAAAGGGATCGCTAAGATCCCCATAAACCCCAAAATATTAGAAACATTCTGCCACTCCAAAGTGACAATCAGGACTCATCAGGGCTAGGGGTGGGGATGTGCAACCTGAGACTCCATCTTCCTTCGGCTGGAGTGGGTGACTCCAGCTGCTACCACAGCCTAAAGATGAGGCAGTCTTCTTTCACCCGAGGGTAAGTCATCCACAGGCAATGCCCAGACCTCCTCCTGTCTGAAGTCCAGGTGTTGGCAGGCCTCAAACCTGGGTTTCTGTGGTTTTCCACATTAAATCCACAGAATCATGAACACATTTCAACATGTGTGCTCAATGAAGGGTTGTCCCTCCCCTCACAGGCTTCGAGGGGTGTGCCTGTGGCCCCACTGCCCAGAGGATCTAACCTCAGCCCAAGCAACCAGGTGGCTGGGTTCAGGGAAGCAGGTGTGAGCAGCACGGAAGGGTTCGGCTGCCCTGCACCCCTCTCAGAACGGGTGATCTCGGCAGATGATCTTGGCAAAGCCCAGCTGTGGGGCTTCCTCCATCCATCCATCAGCAGGGTTCTGGCCGTGGCACAGTGAGATGACAGATCTCCAGGCAAGGGCAGCCTACCCTGGTAGGCTTGAGTGTGAAAATGTCTACCCCCCCGCCCCCCCCACCCCGCTTCAGTCCTCCACCCCAAGCCCCCCATGTTATGGCAGCAAACGTAGCTCCCCAGAGAAGACCGAAGGCATGCGTTCACTTTCCATTCTTGTGCAATGCCTAGAAGTCTGTTGCGAACACACCTTGTTTGTAATATTCTTTCCGCAAGCTGTAACATAAAATCATTCTGATAGAGAGCAACAAAAGGAGTTGAAAATGACTAGTGTTTTATTGCAAAGCACTAAGTCCACACCACTAAATGTCCACTGGCCTCCCCTTTCCCCAAACTGCCTCCACTATCCCCACAAGACTTTGCCCCACAAGATCAGGGACAGAGCAGATTAACTGTGAGGAGGCCAAAATGGTTTTGTGGGACTCCCGGTAACAGGTGAGATCTTTGAGACTAATGCCCTAAGAAAGATGTTAGTTTCTTAGCCTGATCAGTTGAAGTTACGCCCGGGGGGTTTAGGTACCACACCTTTCATAGGTGTGGGGTGACATGTCACCCCCATCTGTAGAGTAGGTGGATTGTAATTGAAAAAAGGAATGTTCTGGAAGTAGGGTGTGAAGGCAAGTTCCTTGACCTCCACCTACAGGGACAAAAACCAAACCAAACCCAGTGCTGTCGATTCCGACTCATAGTGACCCTATAGGACAGAGTAGAACTGCCCCCATAGAGTTTCCAAGGAGCGCCTGGTGGATTCAAACTGCTGACCCTTTGGTTAGCAGCCGTAGCACTTTGCCACTACGCCACCAGGGGTAAATGCTACAGCTGCTAACCAAAGGGTTTCTTGGTGGCGTAGTGGGAAAATGCTACAGCTGCTAACCAAAGGGTTTCTTGGTGGCGTAGTGGGTAAATGCTACGGCTGCTAACCAAAGGGTTTTCCTGGTGGCGTAGTGGTGAAGTGCTCCGGCTGCTAACCAAAGCGTTTCTTGGTGGCGTAGTGGTGAAGTGCTCTGGCTGCTAACCAAAGGCTTTCCTGGTGGCGTAGTGGGTAAATGCTACGGCTGCTAACCAAAGGGTCAGCAGTTTGAATCCACCAGGTGCTCCTTGGAAACTCTATGGGGCCAGTTCTACTCTGTCCTATAGGGTCGCTATGAGTCGGAATCGACTCGACAGCACTGGGTTTGTTTTTTTTTTTTGCTACAAGGACAGCGACAGCTTATTACATGTGGGTTGGATGGTTGGATGAGGGAGCAGGTTTTCATGAGCCATTTGCAAGATATCTATTTTCAAATTTGATGTATCTACTGAGGAGCCAGAGCCCTAAAGGGAGATTCTGAATTTGCTGTTAGTTTTTCCCCCTATAGATTTAAACGTGTGTGTGTGCCCACATATGTAGAAGATACCAGGCTAGCAACGGTCTCTTTCCCTGGTCACCTCTAGCTTCCTCTATATGCCCTGAGGCAAGCTGCCACCATCTTCCGTGGGAATGATCTCATTTGCCCTCCCCTCCTTCCCTCCCCCTTCCCCCATGGGGCCCATACCCCAGCAGGATTCAGATGCCTGAGCATTCCTAGAACAGGAAGTCAGAAAGGCAGGCAACACATGGTCCTCAGTATATCACACAGTGACACACTTGAAATGGAATGCGTATATTTCAAAGATAGGAGAACAACAAGAAGGCAGCCAACCTCAGATTTTCAGATTCCTCTTCGAAACAACAAATTTTAGATAAAAGGTTGAACTGTTTTTGGCAGCAACCCTAGCAAGATCAATTTCAGGTATGGAAATGACCTGGTGGTCACTGGAAACCAATCAGTCCCCCACCCCCAATCTTTTAACAGATTTGCTTGACATTAATTAGGCTCTAATTCAGACAAGCAAAACAAACATGAGCTAACACTTGGCATTAGCACTTAAACTGGAACTTTTTTTTTTGGACCCGGCTTTGGTGTCGCCGTCTGGAAGGCTGACGGGTTGGTTGGATCATGTCAGGCAGGGCAAACAGAAGCTGTTCCCAACACACCAGTTCCCTGAAAGGGATAAAACACGATCCGAACCTATGAACAAAAAGGCCATTTCTTTCCTAGGACAGACCCCAGTATCCTAACGTTTCACGTTGGGACACGAAGGCCTGGAAAGAAACTAAAGATTTAGAGGGAGGAAGGAAAATCAACTCTCCCCACCCCCTTCTTCCTTTCCAGAGCATTAGTGTGCCAGGCATTCCGTTCCTTCAGCTGCCCTTGAGGGCCACTCCCCATATATACTGGAGGAAAGGGGACAGGTGTCCAGATTTGATGTGAAGTTGAAGGGAGTAAAAAGCGCCCGGGGCTAGAAGCAGAGCGTCACCCTATCACCCCAGACCCCAAAGCGGGTACCCGGGCCAGGAAATCCTTTTTCTCCCACTGCCCACGCCCCTTCTGATTAAAAAAATGTAACTTAAGTGGTAGGGACAGAGTGACAGGTCTCTCTCAAGCAGGGATCCCTGCCATGGGCCCTCAGACGAAAAGGGGGTCGTCGCGCTCCCCAGCCCCGCGCCCCCAGGCTCTACCTGCCCCGTCCCAGGAGGAGGCAGACAAGTGCTGACCTTGGAAGCCTAGGAGTCCGGTTACCTGCTCTGAGGCCGGGAAGGAGCCCCCAAGGTCCCGATTGGGGCCAAGCTGGGCAATACCCTGCCGCCGGTGGCCCCCAGGGTGCGCAGAGGGAAAACCTTTGTGAGGAACCCGGCCACGACTAAAGGTGACCCCAAAGGGACAACATGGCGGCACCACCGCATTGAGGGTCCCTCATCCCGCCCAACGCAGGCCGACGCCAAGGTACCTGCGAGCCCTGCCATGGCGCCACCACCACTGTCGCCGCCGCTGCCGCAGACAACCTCCGCCTCAGCTCGCCACCGACGCCGCAGGAAGCCAAGGAGACGCCCCCTTGGTCTTCTAGTCTAGCCGGCCGAGGACCCCTCCTGGGATCGGGTTGCCCACTGCAGATGCCTGACTAGGCGGCACAAAGTGGGGGTGACCTTCGCCAGGTATCCTCCCAATATCCGCTCGAAACGGTCCGTTTAGGACTCACGACATGCCTATACACAACCACGACGTGCCGAGGCCTTCAAACCCGAAGAATTTTCAGTCAGGCTCATCCTGGGCAGCCCCGAACCACGGGGCCTAGGTCCCCTCATGCATATACAGCGGATTGTGACCATTACTCACCGAGGCGAAGGGGCGGGGCTTAGGCCCTGTGGGTAAATTCCAGATGGCCCGCGTGGGCGGTCCACGTACTCTGGAAGGACCTTTTCCTGGCTCACGGTACACCCCTCCCTGGCCTTTTCGCCAAGGGGCCAAGGCTCATGGGCAGAAAGGTCTGCGTGCAGAACTTGACACCTGACTCGAGTCAGGACCTGACTCTTTCTCTTGCCCTGAGGCCACGAGCAAGCTTTTTGCCTTCCTTCTCCCGGCCCCCTCTGCTTAGGAGCCCTGGTGGCGCAATGGTTAGGCGTTCCCCTGCTAACCGAAAGGTGGGCAGTTCGAATCCACCTGTGGCAGTCTGCTTACCGAAAGATTTATAGCGCTGGAAACCCTATGGGGCAGTTCTACTCTGTCCAATGGGGTCGCTGAATCGGAATTCGACTTGATGGCAATGGGTTTGATTTGGGGTTACTCCTTCCGCTTACGGAAGCCTGGTGGCTCTGTGGTTAAGAGCTCAGCTGATAATCTAAAGGTCAGTGGTTCAGAACCACCAGACGCTCCACAAGGGTGAAGATGTAACTGTCTGCTTCCGTAAAGATTACAGCCTTGGAAACCCAGTGGGGCAGTTCTACTGTGTCCTATAGGATCGCTGAGTCGGAATTGACTGGAGGGTAGTGGGTTTGGTTTGGTTTTTATTGTAGGGTAAAGGGGACAGTGGTGGCTTAGAGGCTGAATTCTGGCAGGAGACCCTGGTTCAATTCCCAGCCAAACACTGGACTCCAAACTGAAAGGTTGGCAGTTCAAACCCACCAGAGGCATTTCAGAAGACAGGCCTGGCGATCTGCTTCTGAACGGTCACAGCCTTGAAAATCTTATGGGGCAGTTATACTTGGCACATACAGGGTCTTCGTGATTGGAAATAGACTCAACAGCAACTAACGACAGCAATGTGGGAGACCTGGTTCAACTCCCAGCCAATGTACCTCATGCACTGCCGCTACACATCAGTTAGTTTAGGCTTGTGTGTAGCTATGATGCTGAACAGGTTTTTAGCAGAGCTGTCACACTAAGACAGATGAGGAAAAAAGGCCTGATGAACTGCTTCTGCAAAGTAAACCAATGAAAACCTTATGGATCCCATTGTGCATGAAGTTGCCATGAGTCAGGGATGACTCAATTGCAGCCAACAACGATGTAGAGAGAGGAGTCCCTGGTGGTGCACACAGTAAATACACTCATATGCTAGACAAAAGACTGGAGGTTCAAGTCCACCCAGAGGCACCTCAGAAGAAAGGCCTGGCAATCTACTTCTGAAAATCGGCCATGGAAAACTCTATGGAGCACAGTTCACTGACACACGTGGGGTTGCCATGAGTCGGATTCCACTCAACAGCAACTGGTCTGGTTTTGGTTAATGTCGGGAAAGTAGTGAGGGCAGGACCTCCTTGAGAAGATGGCATTTGGGCTGAGAAACCAATGAGAATTAGAAGTTGTGCAGGCCCAGAATGAGGGGAAATCGCGAAGGGGAGAAAAATTCTAGGCAGAAAGTCCCCAGTGTGGAGGTGGGAAAGAGCAGAGTAGGGGTGAGCAGGGAGTGGGTGGCAGCACTATGTAATAAATTTGGATTTTATGTTGATAGTAATGGGAAACCATTTTCATCTGGGAAGTGGTATCTGACTTGGATTCCTAATGAAAGGCTGCCGTGGGTGTGTGGTTTGGAAGGCACTGGGGCGTGGTTGTGGGGAGACCGAGGCGGTGGCTGTTGCCGTTTTGCGGGCACAAGGCAATGGTGACTCAGACAGGATAGTGGCTTCGGGAGGGGGAGAAGTTAAGGATGCAAAATTGGATGTAGGTGGATGGTGGGGTGGAGATGTCAGTAATAACATCTAGGGTTTACCCTCAAGGAATGAAGGGGGAGGCGCCCTGGTGAAGCAACACTTAAGCCTCGGCTGCTAACTGATAGGTCCGCGGTTCGAACCCACCCAGTGCCTATACAGATGAAAGACATGGTGATTTGCTTCCATAAAGAAAGATTACCGGGGCGGGGGGGAGGGGGGCGGTTGCCGGCAAGTTGATTCCAACTCAGCGGTCCTATAGGACAGAGTAGAACTGCTCCCTAAGGTTTTGAAGGCTGTAATCTTTACGGAGGAGCCCTGATGGCACAGTGGTTAAAGTGCTGAACCCCGCTAACCATCAGTGGCTCCCCAGTAGAAAGATGTGGCAGTCTGCTTCAGTAAAGATTACATCCTCGACTGTGCCCTACAGAGTCACTATGAGTTGGAATCAACTTGACAGCAATGGGTTTGGTTTTGGTTTTAGTCTTTATGGAAGCAGACTGCCACATCTTTCTCCTGCAGAGCAGTGAGTGGGTTCGAATTGCCGACCTTATGGGTTAGCAGCTGAATACATAACCACTGTGCAACTAGATTACAACCTAGAAAACCTTATGGAGGCAGTCCTACTCTGATACACGGGTTCACTATGAGTCAAAAATCAACTCGATGGCACCTAACAACAACAATGAAGGGGTGAAAGAGCCCTTGACTAACATGGTGAAGCCTGAAGAAGGATCATTCTGAGCAGGAAGATCAAAAGTTCAACTTTGAGGGAGAGTGAAGAAAACCAAAGACACGAGGAAAAGATTAGTCCAAAGTCGTAATGAACCACAACTACCATAGTCTTCACCAGACTGAGTCCAGCACAACTAGATGGTGCTCGGCTACCACCACTGACTGCTCTGACAGGGATCACAATAGAGAGTCCTGGACAGAGCAGAAAAAAATGTAGAACAAAATTCTAACTCACAAAAAAAAAAAAAAAGGGCCAGACTTACTGGTCTGACAGAGACTAGAGAAACCCCAAGAGTATGGCCTACAGATGCCCTTTTAACTCAGTACTGAAGTCACTCCTGAGGTTCACCCTTCAGCCAAAGATTAGACAGACACATAAAACAAAATGAGACTAAATGGGCACACCAACCCAAGGGCAAGGATGAGAAGGAAGGAGGGGACAAGAAAGCTGGTAATGGGGAACCCAAGGTTGAGAAGAGTTGACATGTTGTAGGGTTGGCAAGCAGTGTCACCAAACAATATGTGTATGGTTTAACTAATTTGCTCTGTAAATCTTCATCTAAACTACAATAAAAAAAAAAAGTTCAACTTCTGAAGTTAAGTTTGAAATGCCTGGGCAACATCTAGGTGGAGAGGATGGGTAGGCACCTCTCTTTTATATGAGACTGGCGTGCAGAGGTCTGGGCCAGAGATACAGATTTTGGCACCATCAGAACATAGATGTTAGGTAAAGTCTTGGCTCTGAATGAGATCCCAAGGGAGGGAGGGTAGACAGAAAAATGGGCAGAGGGGAGGAGCCAGGAAAGGAGGCTGGGAAGCAATAGCCAGTGCGGAGGACCAGGAGAACATGAAGTCTCAAGAAGGAGGGGATGCTAAGCGAGGCCGACTACTTTGAGAGGCCAGGTCAGAGAAAGACAAAGCTGAAACTATCATGTATGGGGACGAGGAGGGCTGTAAGTTCAAAAAACCCCTAAATCATTTGACTTAGAGAAATAAGTAGCCTGAGATAGGGTGGGTGGCTCCATGGCAGGTTAATTGAGTGGCCTGGTAATGTTATCAAGGACCCAGGTTCTTTCCATCTTTTTGCTCTGCTGTCCTCATATTGGTTTCATGCTCATGGTCACAAGATGACCACCTTAGATGACCACCAGGTCAAGAAACTGTCCATTCCTCTCTTAGCTGAGACTCAAACAAACAATCCTGCTGCTTATGGGCTAGGAGTTCAATGCATCCAAGTCAGGCACACCAAACATCCAACCCTGGAGGTAAGAGACTTGTAGTGGAAACTCTTGTTTAGAAAAAAAAAAAAAAAAGGAAGAGGAGGGTAAGTGTTGGCTAGGATGTGGATGTGAAGCAACTGAAAGCTGAAACCCGTGCACGCTGCCGATGGAAGAGTAAATTGGTACAACCACTTTGGAAAACTGGCGCTTTCTACCAAATCTAAACATACGCCTATGCTATGATCTAGAATTTTCACTCCTCGGTATTTATTTACCCAAGAGAAATGAGTGCCTATGCCTATAAAAAGACTTATTGCAAGAATATTCACAGCAGCTTTATTCATAGTAACTCAACAGAAAATAGCCCAATGTCCAACAGCAGGAAAATAGGTTAAAAAAAAAAAAAAAAACAACTGTGATATATTCATCTAATGGAATACTATGTTTTACACATAAAAGGACAAACTATTGACACACTCAACGCCATGGATTAATCTTGGTTGTTTATTAAAAGAAGCCAGACACAAAAACAGTACGTACTGTTTGATTCCATTCGTATAAAGTTCAAGAACAAAGCTAATGTTTGGTGACAGAAGTCAGAATAATAGTTAACTGGGTCGGGGAAAGTAGCCCTGGTGGAGCAGTGGTTAAGCACTGGGCTGCTAACCAAAGGTCAGCAGTTTGAACCCACCAGCTGCTCCCTGGGAGAGAGATGTGGCAATCTGCTTCTGTAAAGATTTACAGCCTAGGAACCCCTATAGGACAGTTGTACTACTCTGTCCTGTAGGGTTGCTCTGGGTTGGAAGCTACTTGATGGCAATGGGTTTTGGTTGGGTTTGGGTCAAGGGAGTGGTAGAGATGGGAAAGGAACAAGAGGGACTTCTCAAGGATGCAGGAACAAGTCTATATCTTAACCTGGGTGGTGATTACATGGATAAAAATTCATCAAGCTATACCATCGAGTCAATTCCAATTTATAGCAACCCTATGCAACAGAGTAGAACTTCCCAGTAGGGTTTTCTAGGCTGTAATCTTTATAGAAGCAGATTACCAGGTCTTTCTCCCATGGACCCACTGGGTGGGTTTGAACTGCCAACCTTCCAATTAGCAGCCAAGTGCTTAACCACTGCACCACCTGGGCTCTGAACCTTAAGATTAGCCCTTTCATTGCTACATTTTTTCCTCCTTGATTTTTTTTTTTTTAATGGCATATGCTTTCAGTATTGGAATGTATGCTTACTAATTGAGTGTGTTTAAATTTTTGGTTGGTAATATGAATTTTTGTTATGAAAAAGTATGGATAACACTTCAAAGAATGAGAATTCCGGAACACTTAATTGTGCTCATGAGGAAACTGCATAGATCAAGAGGCAGTCATTCAAAAAGAACAAGGGGATACTGTGTGTTTTAGAGCCAGGGAAGGTATATGTCAGGGTTGTATCCTTTCACCATATTTATTCATTCTGTATGCTGAGCAAATAATCCGAGAAGCTGGACTATAGGAAGAGGAACGGGGCATCGGGATTGGAGGAAGACTCATTAACAACCTGCGTTATGCAGATGACACAACCTTGCTTGCTGAAAGTGAAGAGGACTTGAAGCACTTACTGACGAAGATCAAAGACTACAGCCTTAAGTATGAATTACAACTCAACACAAAGAAAACAAAAATTCTCACAACTGTACCAATAAGCAACATCATGGTGAATGGAGAAAAGATCAAAGTTGTCAAGGACTTCATTTTACTCGGATCCACAATCAACACCCATGGAGGCAGTAGTCAAGAAATCAAACAAGGCATTGCAGTGTGCAAATCTGCTGCAAAAGACTTCCATAAAGTGTTAAAAAGCAAAGATGTCACTTTGAGGACTAAGGTGCGCCTGACCCAAGCCATGGTGTTTTCAGTCGCCTCATATACATGTGAAAGATGGACAATGAATAAGGAAGACCAAAAAGTTGATGGCTTTGTGTTGTGGTGTTGGAGAAGAATATTGAATATACCATGGACTGACAAAAGAATGAACAAATCTGTCTTGGAAGAAGTACAGCCAGAATGCTCCTTAGAAGTGAGGAAGACGAGACTTTGTCTCACATACTTTGGACATGTTATCAGGCGGGATCAGTCCCTGGAGAAGGACATCATGCATGGTCAAGTGGAGGGTGTCTTTGTTATCTAGTGCTGCTATAACAAAAATACAAGTGAGTGGCTTTAACAAAGAAAAATTTATTTCTTCACATTAAAGTAGGCTAAAAGTCCAAATTCAGGGTGTCAGCTCCAGGGGACAGCTTTTTCTCTCTCTCAGCTCTGACAGAAGATTCCTTGTCATTGATCTTTCCCTAGTCGAGGAGCTTCTCAGGTGCAAGGATCCCAAGTCCAAAGGACGCGTTCTGCTCCCAGGGCTGTTTTCTTGGTGGTGTGAGGTCCCCCCTCTCTGCTAGCTTCCCTTTCCTTTTATCTCTTCAGAGATAAAGTGGTGCATGCCATGCCCCAGGGAAAGTCTCTTTACATTGGATCAGGGATGTGACCTGGTAAGGATATTACAATCCCACTCTAATTCTCTTTAACATAAAATTACAATCACAGAGTGGAGGACAACTACAGAATACTGGGAATCATTGCCTAACCAAGTTGATACACACATTTTTGGGGGGATATAAGATGGATTGACTTAGTGGCTGCAACAGTGGGCTCAAGCATAGCAATGATCATGAAGATGGCGCAGGACCGGGCAGGGTTTTGTTCTGTTGTACATAGATAGGGTCGCTATGAGTCAGAACTGACTCAAGAGTGCCTAACAACAACAGCAATATGGATTTTGAGAAATCTGATCTGGCAATACAATCCACCAAGGAGGTGAGTGCCACTTTGATGTCACCGATCTGTGGCATGAAAGTATGCCACTGAGAACTAGGTAGATAATTTATTGCTGGCATCTTTCCATTAGGTTGCATGGGAGCTTCTGGTTTTCCAAACATGACACAGAAAAACCAAAACACACCCATCAGGGCTCCCTATCACACAGGAAAGCCACAATTATCCTTGCAAGCCTTATCTCTCAGAAATAATGGGGGGGGGAAGCAAAAGTTTACAAAACTAACACATCCAGGAAGCGTCACCTAACAGAATCCTCAACCTACACAACAGTAAAGCTCTAACTCTGGTCTGCTGAGCTTCACTCATTTCAAAAGGGACCCACCTTGACATTAAATGCATTAGAACCGGAATAATGCCTTACCTCTGAAGTTCAGAGGCATAAAAAGTGGCTGGCAAACTTTACGCCAATGGTAACAGAAGGGTTAGAGAACTTTATTACTCTATGTATGTTATAACCTCAAAAATAAAAAAGAGAGAGGGAGAGCACCTGCCAACCCACGGCATGTGACATGCTGCTGAACAAGGCTTGGAAGGTTCATTTTGGTGACAGTCCATTGTCCAGTAACTTTTGTGTTGGATCTGGGTATTGACAAGGCCTCAGTGGCCCTCTTCCTCCCCCTGGAACCCCAGAAGCACCTGGAAGAGGTGAGGCAGGGCCTTCCACTCACACAGCCAGCTCCCTCTGTTTCTACCCACAATACTGCTCCAACCCTCAAATCTCAGTGGTGGTAGAACTATCACCAAAGCTGGCCTCTGAGTTGAGGGGCGTGGAAGGTCTTTCTGCCCTGAAACTTTGTTCAACAGCCTTATAGCTTCCTGCCTAGGCCCCTGCCAGCTTGCCCCCGTCCACCCCAACTCATTCCTGACTCTTTCTGCTCCCTCCTGCCCCACACCCCAAGTCTTGTCCATCCCTCCTGAATCCCTTCAGGCCTCTTCTGTCTTCATTGCCAAAGATATGTATCCCCTCTCCCCTGAACTCTGCCCCAACCTCCTTACCAGTCTCCCTACCTCCAGTGTCTCCCAGAGCCATTGTCCTCCACACAGCATCCAGGATGATCGTTCTAATTCCACCCTGTTACTCCTCTAAATGGTGTGTCCTTCCTCCCTTGTCTTCACTTCTTAAGATCCTCACCAGTCTTTAAAGCCCCAGATCAAATGCTACCTCCTCCATGATGACTTGGCATTCATTCACTAAGCTCTGTGCTAGACATGGGGGATAGAGAAGTGAATAGGACAGGTGCCCTCTACAGAAAGCCTGGAGAGACGAGTAAAAAGCACTGCCAGTTTGTATGCACATCCTACGTCTGTCAACTAGCACTAGACTGTGAGCTCCTTGAGGGCTCCTTGAGTCAAAAGGGTCAAGCCCAGCACAGGGCCTGGCAGGGAAGAGGAGGCAATAACTGTTAACCGAATGAATGAATGAGTGAGTGAAAGGCCAAATCCTTCACCCTTTGGTCTGTCCTCCAAGCCCCACATTTAGCCGATAATCGAGTTCATGGGATTCAGATGGAACTGCATGGCCAGTTTTGGGCTACATGATAAAGAATCAGGAAACAGTTATCAATAGAATAACGTTTTCTGAAACTGCAGCGCCTATTTTCCCATACTGTCAGTCAGCCTGACAATTTTTTTGAAAATCAACATTTTTTTTTCCTGACTTAGATTCAGGAAATTCAATCAGTAATGGCTGTAATAGCTACCTGTTAAATAACCAGGGATTCCTGGTAGTGCAGTGGTTAAGTGCTACAGCTGCTAACCAAAAGGTTGGCAGTTCGAATCCACCAGCTGCTCCTTGGGAATCCTATGGGGCAGTTGTACTCTGTCCTATAGGGTCGCTATGAGTCGGAATTAACTCGATGGTAACTGGTTTGCTTTTTTTTTTTTTTTTTAAATAACCAAAGAAGCTATGTGATATCAAAAGATTTAACGTGCGTGAAGAAACATTACTACTGAGCTGACCAAAGAAAAAAGTAAACTCTGGCATAGCACAGATGGCAGCCAGAATGCCGGGTTTTAAGCTCGCTCATTTGCTTGCTGTGTGTCCTTGAGCAAGTAAATGATCCTCCATCTGCCTCACTTTTCCCACCTGTAAAATGTGAAAAGCATTGGGATCCAACTCATATGGTTGCTTTAGGGATTCAATGAGTTCATATTATAAAGTGCTTAGAATAGTGCCTGCCACATAATTAGCACTGACAGGTAACTTATTAACTAGCTGCTGTCGAGTCGACTCATGGCAACCCATGCACTTCAGAGTAGAACTGTGCTCCACAGGGTTTTCAGTTGCTATGATCTTTTGGGAGTAGATCTCCAAGCCTTTCTGCTCAGGTGTCTCTGGGTAGATTTGAACCACAAACATTTCGGTTAGTATCTGAGCACTTAACAGTTTTCTCCACCCAGGAATCCTTTACAACTGGAGTCAAATCCCCAGTCTGTCCACAACCTGTTTGCATGACCTTGGAGAAGTCTTTGCCCCACTCTGGCCTCAGTTTCCCCACCTTGAAGGCCCTCTGTGTTCCCGATTTCTTAGGACTTTTTCATTTGAGGAAGAAGTGCTGTTATTTTAGGTAAGTCTGTGGTGACACCTAGTGGTAAAATTGACAACTGCCTAGTCTCTATTAAACTGTCTTCAACAACTACCTATTATAGACAAAAATAATAATGATATATGAAGCTCTTACTACTCCTAGATGTGTTACATTAACCGTCTTAGTAATTTTTAATATAAGCCTATAAAGTATAGACTATTATTGTCTGTACAAACATTCAGAAAGATACAGCCAGTTGCCTAAAGGGGCCCTGGTTGTGCAACGGTCAAGTGCTAGGCTGCTAACCGAGAGGCTGGCAGTTTGAACCCACCAAGCAGCTCCACAGGAGAAAGACCTCGTGATCTGTTCCAATAAAGATTACAGCCTAGAAAGCCCTACAGGGCACTTCTGTTCTGTCACGGGGTCACCAGGAGTTGAAAATCAACCTGATGGCACGAAACAACATATAGCTCTAGGTTGCAGGGCGGGATTTGAACCCAGGTCTAATTGGCTTAAAGTCTCATTTTTTAACCCCTCTATGCCAGGCTACTGAATGAGTACTGAGAAAACATGAAATATCATGCTCCTGCCCTCATACAGAATGTAAATGTAATTGGTAGCTGTTTTAAATGGAAAAAAATGAGGCTCAGACTCCCGTGCTTGAATAAGCTGTAAAACGTCAGCACTTTCCATGGGGAATTTAGAACCCAGAGAGCTCTTCCTCCCCAAGAAACCAGGTCCACCCCAGAAGATTATGAGATTCTGTCATGGACTAGTTGTGAAGCCTAAGCTCCAGAATTCCAGTCAAGATTCATTTACTCATGCAGTCATTCATTCCTACAGCATATGCTTATTGGCCATCTAGTATAAACCAGGTAATGTGCTAGGCTCTAGAAATACATCAGTGACCAAGACAGAGAAAGTCCCTGACTTCATGGGGCTTACAGTCCAATGGCAGAGGAGCCAGACATACAACATGAGATTACAAGCATGTCAGGGTGTGATGGGAAAGGGAAGGATCCTGTGAAATCATGAACAGGGCTCCAAAATACGTAAAACAAGCTCTAACAGCACTGAAAAGAGAAATGGACAGTTTCACAATAATAGTAGGAGGCTTCAACACACCACTCTCAGTAAAGGACAGAACATCTAGAAAGAAACTCAACAAACATACAGAAGATTTAAAAGCTGCAATCAACCAGCTCGACCTCATAAACACTATAGAACACTCCACCCAACAGCAGTGAAGTACACATTCTTTTCCAACGGACATGGATCATTCTCCAGAATAGACCACATCTTAGGCCATAAAGCGACTCTCAACAAAATCCAAAACACTGAGATACTACAAAGCATCTTCTCTCATCACAATGCCATGTAAGTAGAAATTAATAACAGGAAAAGCAAAAAAAAAAAAATCAAATACAAGGAAACTGAATAACACCCTGCTTAAAAACCACTGGGTAATAGAAGAAATCAAAGTTGGAATCAAAAAATTCCTAGAATCAAACAAGAATGAAAACACATCAAACCAAAACCTTTGGGACACAGCAAAGGCATTGCTCAGAGGTCAATTTATAGCAATAGATGCACACATCAAAAAAGAAGGGACAAAATGAAAACATTAGCTATGCAACTTGAACAAACAGAAAGAGAACAGCCAAAGAAGCTCACAGTCACCAGAAGAAAGGAAATAATAAAGATAAGATCAGAGCAGAAATAAATGAAATAGAGATAGAAAAACAACAGAAATTATCGACAAAACCAGAATCGGTTCTTTGAAAGGATCAACGAAATTGACAAGCCATTGGCCAAACTGGCAAAACAAAAGCAGGAGAGGACACAAATAACCCAAATAAGAAATGAAATGGGGGACATTACAACAGACCTAAGTGAAATAAAAAGGGTCATACCAGAGTGCTATAAAATACTATACTCCAACAAATTTGAAAGCCTAGAGGAAATGGACAAATTCCTAGAAACACACTTACCTACCAAAACAACACAAAGTGAAGTCAAAAATCTGAACAGACCCATAACAAGAGAAGAGATTGAAAAGGCAATTAAAAAAAAAAAAACCTACCAACAAAAAAATCTCTGGCTCAGTTGGCTTCGCCGGAGAATTCTACCAAACATTCAGAGAAGAGATTGCACCAGTGCTACTCAAACTATTTCAGAACATAGAAAAGGAAGGGATACTTCTGAATTATGCTATGAAGCCAACATAACCCTGACACCAAAACCAGGCAAAGACACCATCAAAAAATAAAATTACAGACCAATATCTCTAATGAATATTGATGCAAAAATTCTCAACAAAATTCTAGCCAATAGAATTCAGCATCATATCGAAAAAACAATATACCACGACCAAGTTGGATTCATACCAGGTATGCAAAAATGGTTCAACATTAGAAAATCAATCAACGTAATCCACCACATAAATAAAACAAAAGATTCACATGGTCATCTCAATCGACACAGAAAAGGCATACATCACAGTCCAACACCCATTCCGATAAAAACTCTCAATAAAATATATATAGAAGAGAAATTCCTCAACATAATAAAGGGCATCTACACAAAACCAAGAGTCAACATTATTCTTAACGGAGACAGGCCGAAAATATTTTCCCTGAGAACAGGAGCAAGACAAAGATGCCCTTTATCACCACTCCTATTTAACATTGTGCTAGAAGTCCTAGCTAGAGCAATAAGGCAAGAAAAAGAAATAAAGGGCATCGAAATTGGTAAGAAAGAAGGAAAACTATCCCTATTTGCAGATGATATGACACTGTACATAGAGAACCCAAAGGACTCCACAAGAAAACTACTGGAACTAAAAGAAAGATTCAGCAGAGTAGCAGCAGGATACAAGATAAACATACACACATCAGTTGGATGACTATACATCAATAAAGAGAGCTATGAATAGGAAATGAGGAAAGTAATACCGTTTATAATAGTGCGTAAAAAAGAAAATAAAATACTTAGGAATAAATCTAACCAGGGATGTAAAAGACCAATACAAAGCAATCTATAAAACACTACTGCAAACAACCAAAAGAGATCACATAAATGGAAAAACATACATACCATGCTTATGGATAGATTTCAACATTGTGAAAATGTCAATTCTACCCAAAGCAATCTACAGATACAATACAATCCTGATCCAAATACCAACAGCATTCTTTAATGAGATGAAAAACTAATCATTAACTTGATATGGAAAGGAAAGAGGCCCCAGATAAGTAAAGCACTATTGCAGAAGAATAAAGTAGGAAGACTCCCAATACCTGATCCCAGAACCTACTATACAGCTACAGTAGTCAAAACAGCCTGGTACTGATACAATGACAGACACATTGACCAATGGAACAGAATTGAGAACTCAGATATAAATCCACCCACCTATGGTCACCTGATCTTTTGATAAAGGCCCAAAGTCCATTAAATGGGGAAAAGACAGTCTTTTTAACAAATAATGTTGACGAAACTGGGTATTCATCTGTAAAAAAATGAAACAAGACCCATACCTCACACCATACACAAAAACTAATTCAAAATGGATCAAAGACCTAAATATAAAACAAAAAACTGTAAAGATCGTAGAAGAAAAAATAGAATCAATGCTAGAGACCCTAATACATGGCATAAACAAGATACAACCATAACTAACAACACACAAACTCCAGAAGATAAGCTAGATTACTGGAATCTTCTAAAAATCAAACACTCGTGCTCTTCAAAAACTTCATCAAAAGAGTAAAAAGAGAACCTACGGACTGGGAAAATATTTTTGTCTGTGACAAATCTGACAAAGGTCTAATCTCTAAAATCTACGGGAAAACCCAATACCTCGACAACAAAAGGACAAATAATCCAATCAAAAAATGGGCAAAGGGTATGAACAGTCACTTCACCAAAGAAGGCATTCAAGTGGCTAAAATATACCATCTCACCCTAGCATTACTCTCACGAGTCAAAAAAACAGAAAATAACAAATGTTGGAGAGGCTGCAGGGAGATTGGAACTCTTATGCATTGCTTGTGGGAATGCAAAGTGGTACAACCCTTTTGGGAAAAGATATGCTGCTTCCTTAAAAAGCTAGAAATAGAAATACCATGTGATCCAGCAATCTCACTCCTAGGAATATATCCTACAGAAATAGCCATCACATGAATAGTCATATGCACACCGGTGTTTGTTGCAGCATTATTCACAATAGCAAAAATATGAAAACAACCTAAGTGCCGATCAACAGATGAATGGATAAACAAACTATGGTACATACACATGATGGAATACTAGGAAACAATAAAGAACAGTGATGAGACCACTATTATAAAAACTCACAGAAAGTTTACAAACAGAAAGAAAAAGTTTTTGATGGTTATTAGGGAGTGTAGGGGTGGAGAGGGAAAAACTCTAGACAATAGATAAGCGGTAACTTTGGTGAAGGGTAAGACAGTACACAATACTGGGGAAGTCAACACAACTTGACCGAGGCAAGGTCATGGAAGCTTCATAGACACATCTAAGTTCCCCGAGGGACTGAATTACTGGGCTGAGGGATGAAGACCATGGTCTCTGGGAACATCTAGCTTAATTGACATAACATAATTTATAAAGAAAATGTCCTACATCCTACTTTGGTGAGTAGCATCTGGGGCCTTAAAAGTGTGTGTAAGCAGTCATCTAAGATACTCCACTGGTCTCACCCCATCTGGAGCAAGGGAGAATAAAGAAAACTAAGGACACAAGGGAAAGCTTAGTCCAAAGGACTAATGAACCACAACTACCACAGCCTCCACCAGACTGAGTCCAGCACAACTAGGTGGTGCCTGGTTACCACCACCAGCTGCTCCTACAGGGATTACCATACAGAGGCCTGGACAGAGCTGAAGAAAAATGTAGGACAAAATTCTAACTCACACACACACACAAAAAAAACAAGACTTACTGGTCTGACAGAAGCTGGAGAAATCCTGGAGTATGGCCTTTGGAGACTCACTCCTGAGGTTCATCCTTCAGCCAAAGATTATACAGGCCCATAAAACAAAGTGATACTACATGGGCACACCAGCCCGGGGGCAAGAAAGAGAAGGCAGGAGGGGACAGGAAAGCTGGTAATGGGGAACCCAAGGTCTAGAAGGGGAGAGTGTTGACATTGCACAGAGTTGGCAACCAATGTCTCAAAACAATATGTGTACTAATTGTTTAACAAGAAACTAATATGCTCTGTAAACATTCATCTAAAGTACAATAAAAAAAACTGTTGATATGTAAAAAAATTAAAAGAAAAAAAGCCATGAATGCGGGAAGTAAGTTAGTCTGGGGGTAGCCAAACAAGGCTTCCTGGAGGCAGTAATATTCAACCTGAGGCTTGAGGATGAAAAAGGAGTTTGCTGGGTCATGAATGTGGCTCTGCTCCATGTCCTTTCACTCTGAGATACAGCCTGATGGAGCAGCCTTGATCTGGCAGGGGCCAGGTCTACTCACTTATGTTTGCCAAGCCCCTCGCACAGAACTGAGCAAAAGCTTTATGCAGCTTGATGTTGGTTAAGCTGAATTGTCTTAAGGTCCTCGCAGGGAAGAGGGGGTTAATCTTAGGACTCAGCTGAGTGGGAAAGCCACGGAATTTTCCCTCAGGATCTTTTTTTTTTTCTTTTAATTTCTATTGCGCTTTGAGTGAAGGTTTATAAATAAAGTCAGTCTCTCATACAAAAATTTTTATACACCTTGCTATATACTCCTAGTTGCTCTCCCCCTAATGAGACAGCACACTCCTTCTCTCCACTCTCTATTTTCGTGTCCATTCAGCCAGCTTCTGTCCCTCTCTGCCCTCTCATCTCCCCTCCAGACAGAAGCTGCCCACATAGTCTCATGTGTCTACTTGATCCAAGAAGCTCAATCCTCACCAGTATCATTTTCTATCCCCAGTCTAATTCCTATCTGAAGAGTTGGCTTTGGGAATGGTTCCTGCCTTGGGCTAACAGAAGGTCTAGGGACCATGACCTCCAGGGTCCTTCTAGTCTCAGTCAGACCATTAAGGCTGGTCTTTTTATGAGAATTTGAGGTCTACATCCCACTACTGTCATGCTCCCTCAGGGGTTCTCTGCTGTGTTCCCTGTCAGAGCAGTCATCGGTTGTAGCCAGGCACCATCTAGTTCTTCTGGTCTCAGGCTGAAGTTGTCTCTGGCTTATGTGGCCCTTTCTGTCTCCTGGGCTCATAATTACCTTGTGTCTTTGATGTTCTTCATTCTCCTTTGCTCCAGGTGGGTTGAGACCAATTGATGCATCTTAGATGGCTGCTTGCTAGCGTTTAAGACACCAGATGGAAGGGCTTGTTTTGACAGACTGATAGTAAATGTTTCTTTCTTCTTACTGAGGAGATTGGCATAGTGCATGTCATGTTATTAAAGAAAAATAAAAGTAAATGGTGTAATAAACAAATAAATAATATTCTTTAGGTAGCAGTGAAAATTTGGAAACTTTTTTTTTTACATTTACAATGGCATTTACAATAGTACCATAAAACATGACCTATTTAGGAATGAATCTAATCCAAGACCTCTACAACAAACATGACAAAACATTGCTGAGGGAAATTAAATAAAACTTAAATAAATGGAGAGATATACCATGTTTATGGATTGGATGACTCAATGTTTTTGACAATGTTCCTCATCAAACGAATCTATTAATTAAACACAATACCAACCAAAATTCCAGAAGGCTTTTGTAGAAATTGGCAAGCTAATTCTAAAATTTATATGGAAATGAAAATAACCTAAAATAACCAAAACAATTTTTTTTTTTTTAAGAACAGAGTTGAAGAATTTACCCTACACAGTTGAGATGTATCTCATTCCTTTTGATGGCATCAGAATTTCATTACATGGGTGATCTATGTTATTTTTAAACATTAACTTTATTGATGTGTATTTTACATAAGGAGCGCTGGTGGAGCAGTGGTTAAGAGATCAGCTGCTAAACAAAGGGCCGGGAGTTCAAATTCACCGGCCACTCCTTGGAAACCCTATGCGGCAGTTCTACTCTGTCTCATAGGGTTGCTGTCAGTCGGAATCAACTCCACAGCAATGGATTTTTTTTTTTTGTTGTTATTTTACATAAAGTAAAATGTGCTCATTTAAAGGTACAGTTGGATGATTTTATTTCTTTAAACTTTATTGAGGTATAATTGAAATAGAATAAACTTCACATGTTTAAATCATACAATTTTATTAGTCTTGACGTATATGAAACCATTACCATAATCAAGATAATGAGACTTTCATCACACTCGAAAGCTTCCTCATGTCCCTTTGCAATCCATCTCTCCTCGCTGCATTCCTGACCTTAGGAGAAAGTATTCAGTCTTTCACCGTTAAATATGATGTTAGCTATGAGGCTTTGTGGGTGCCTTTTTTCAGGCTGAGGAAGTTCCATTTTACTTCTTGTTTGCTGAGAGTTTTTATTGTGACTGCATGTTTAATTTTGCATCATTGAGATGATTATCTATTTTCTTTTTAGTTTATTAATATGGTGAATTGCACTGATTGATTTTCAAATGTTTCACTTGATTATGCTGGATTTTATTTGCCAGCATTTTGTTGTGAATTTTGAATCCCTTTTCATGACAAGTATTGGTCTGCAGTTTTCTTTTCTTGTAACGTCTTTGTCTGGTCTTACATCTGGGCAACACGGGTCTTATAGAATGTCTTATATCTGGGCAACATGGGCCTCAGAGAATGAGTTGGGATGTGTTCCCTCCTCCAGGATTTTCTGGAATTGGTATTATTTATTTCTTAAATGTTTGGTAAGCCTGAAATTTACTTTGTTGGAAAGTTCTTAACTATGAATTTGTAGTCATGAGACTACAAAGTTTACGTATTTCTTCTTGAGTGAGCTTTGGTAATTTGTGTCTTTGAAGGAATTTATTGAAGTTATCAAATTTATGGTCATAATTTTTTTTATAATATTACCTTATTCTCCTTTCAGTGCCTGAAATTTACAGTAGTGTCTCGTCTTTTATTCTTATTATTGGTAATTTTTGCCTTCTTTCTTTCTTCTTAATCAGCCAGGTAAGAGATTTATCAATTTTATTGATCTTTTCAAAGAACCAGCTTTTGGTTTCATTGGTATTCTGTTGATTTCTAACTTTATCTTCATTATTTCTTTCCTTCTGCTTGCTTTGAGTTTAATTTGCTCTTAATTCTTCAGTTCCTTAAGGGGAAAGATTAGATTATTGCTTTGAGATTTTTCTTCTTTTCCAATATAGTCATTTAATCCTATGCATTTCATTTTGAGCACTGCTTTAGCTACTTCTTGCAATTTTAATATGGTGCGTTTTTATTCTTTCAATTAAAATTTTTATGTTTTCCCTCATGATTTCTTCTTTGATCTATGAGTTATTTAGAGGTTTAGTTTTTAATTTTCATAATTTTGGCTATGTTCCAAATATCTTTCTGTTACTGATTTTTAATTCAATTCCCTTGTAGTCCAAAAACAAATTTTATATGATTTCTATCCTTTAAATTCTACCGATACTTCTTTTATGGCCCATAATATGGAGCATCTTATTGAATGTTCTGCATGCATTTGGTCAAATTATTTATTCTCCTGTTAGGTTAAGGAGACCTGGCGGCACAGTGGTTAAGTTCTTGGCTGCTAATCAAAAGGTTGGCGGTTCAAACCTACCAGCTACTCCAAAGCAGAAAGATGTGGCCATCTGCTCATGTAAAGATTACAGCCTAGGAAACCCTATGGGGCAGTTCTACTCTGTCCTATAGGGTTGCTATGAGTCAGAATCGACTTGACGACAATGGGTTTTTGGTTGTTAGGTGAACATTCAATAATTTTCAATTCGGTTAAGATGATTGATAGTATTGTTGACAGCTTTTTCAGTAAATGGTGTTGGTGCAATTGATATCTGTGGGCAAAATCATGAACCTAAACCTCACAGCTTATATAAAAATTAACTCAAATGGATCACAGGCTTAAAAGTAAAACTTTCAGAGAAAAACATAGGAGAAAATCTTCAGACTCTAGTGCTAGGCAAAGAGTTCTTAGACTACACCAAAAGTATGATCCATAAAAGGAAATGTTGATTGCATTAATTTTGACCCCATCAATATTGAACTTTCACTACATAAAAGACCACGGGAAGAGGATGAAAAAAATAAGCTACAATCTGAGTGAAAATATTTTACAAAGGACTAGTGTCTAGAATATATTTTTAAAAAACTCTCAAAACTAAAAAATTTAAAAAATCCAATTATAAATCAGGCAAAAGACATGGACAGACATTTCACTGAACAGGCTATACAGATGGCAAATAAGTACATGAAAATATGCTCAAACATCATTAGCCATTATGGAAATGAAAATTAATTTGCACTGAGGTATTAGTACACACCTATCAGAATGGCTAAAGTAAAAAATACTGACTATCAAATGCTAGATATTGTGGAGAGCATGGATGTATAGAAACCGGATTATTCACACATTGCTGGTGGCCATGTAAACATGTAAATGGAAAACAGTTTGACATTTCTTATAAAACTAAATATGTAGTTACCATATGACCCAGCCATCCCACTCTTGGGCATTTATCCCAGCGAAATGGAAATTTGTGTTTGCACACAAGCCTGTACATGAATGTTCATAGCAGCTTTGTTCACAATAGCTCCAAACTAGAAACAACTCAGACGTCCTTCAATGGGTAAATGGTTAAACAAACTGTGAGACGTCCATACCATGGAATACTAATCAGCAATATAAAAGAACAAATCATAAATACATTCAACAGCTTGGATGAATCTTCAGAGAATTATGCTGGGTGGAAAAAAGTCAACCCCAAAATGTTACATATTGTATTACTCCATTTATACAACACTCTTGGAAACCCTGGTGCCATAATTGTTAAGAGCTACGGCTGCTAACCAAAAGGTTGGCAGTTTGAATCTACCAGCCACTCCTTGGGAACCTTATGGGGCATTTCTACTCTGTCTTATAGGGTCACTATGAGCCAGAATTGACTCGACGGCAATGGGTTTGGGTTTTTGGTTTATAACACTCTTGAAATGGCAAAATTATAGATATTAAGAATGGATGTGAAATCTACCTGGCGTTTCCTTAAAAAGTTAGAATAGAAATAGAACCATACAACCATAAAAAAAAAAAAAACATACAACCCAGAAATCACACTCCTTGGAAATAAGAAATAATACATGAACAGATATATGCACACCCATGTTTATTGCAGCACTGTTTACAATAGCAAAATGCTGGAATGGATAAATAAATTATGGTATATTCACGCAATGGAATACTACCTATCGATAAAGAACAGTGATGAATCTGTGAAACATTTCATAACATGGAGGAACCTGGAAGGCATTATGCTGAGTGAAATTAGTCAGCTGCGAAAGGACAAATATTGTATAAGACCACTATTATAAGAACTTGAGAAATAGTTTAAACTGAGAAGAAAACATTCTTCTGTGGTTATGAGAAGGGGGAGGGAGGGAGGGCGGGAGAGGGTTATTTACTGATTAGATAGTAGCTAAGAACTACTTTAGGTGAAGGGAAGGACAATACTCAATACAGGGAAGGTCAACTCAGCTGGACTGAACCAAAAGCAAAGAGATTTCCTGGATAAACTGAAAGCTTCGAAGGTCAGCGGAGCAAGGGTGGGGGTTTGGGGACTATGGCTTCAGGGGACATCTAAGTCAATTGGCAAAATAAATTCTATTATGAAAACATTCTGCATCCCACTTGGAAGTGTGGCATCTTAAATGCTAATAAGCGGCCATCTAAGATGCATCAATTGGTCTCAACCCACCTGGATCAAAGGAGAATGAAGAACACCGAGGTCACAAGATAATTATGAGCCCAAGAGACAGAAAGGGCCATGTGAACTAGAGACTTACATCATCCTGAGACCAGAAGAACTAGATGGTGCCCGGCCACAACTGATGACTGCCCTGCCAGGGAACACAACAGAGAACCCCTGAGGGAGCAGGAGAACAGTGGGATGCAGACTCCAAATTCTCATAAAAAGACCAGACTTAATGGTCTGACTGAGGCTAGAAGAATCCCGGTGGTCATGGTCCCCAAACCTTCTGTTGGCCCAGGATAGGAACCATTCCCAAAGACAATTCATCAGACATGGAATGGACTGGACAATGGGTTGGAGAGAGATGGTGATGAAGAGTGAGCTACTTGTATCTGGTGGACACTTGAGACTGCGTTGGCATCTCCTGTCAGGAGGGGAGATGGGAGGGTAGAGAGGGTTAGAGACTGGCAAAATGGTCATGAAAGGAGAGAGTAAAAGGAGGGAGCGGGCTGACTCATTAGGGGGAGAGTAAATGGGAGTATGTAGTAAGGTGTATATAAGTTTATATGTGAGAGACTGACTTGATTTGTAAACTTTCACTTAAAGCACAATAAAAATTATTGAAAAAAAAAAAGAATGGATGTGGTTGCCAAGGGTTAAGAGTAGAGTGGTGGGGAAGTGGGGGAAGAAGTGAATGTGGTTATAAAGGGGCAATGCAAGGAATCCTTGTAAATAATGGAGCTGTTCTATGTTTTGATTGTGGTGATGGATACACGAACCTACACTATGACAAAATTTCATAGAACTACACACATACGCACAAGCACACACAAATAAGTACAAGTGAAACTGGGGAAATCAGAACAAGATCAATGGATTGTACCATTATCAATATCCTAGTTGTGATATGGTACTAAGTTTTACAAGATAGCACTGGGAAAAGCTGGATAAAGCGTACATGAAATATCTCTGTATTATTTCTTACAACTGCATGTGAATCTGCAATTATTTCAAAATAAAAAAGAACTCTGTTTTGTTTCCATGATTATTTATTATTGAGATATAAATGAATAAATCTTAATTGTACACACACAAGTAAAATGAACAAATCTTGATTATAGACATACAAATCCACCTAGGTCAAGATATGAAAAATGTTCAGCACCTCAGACAGCTCCCTTGTGCCCCTCGCCATCTACACCCACCCGCTTAAGGAGATAGCTACTATTTTGATTTGTATCACTATATGCTAATTTTGTCTGTCCTGCAATTTTAATAAATGAAATCATAGTGCATGTACTCTTGTGTGTGGCATTTTTCACTTAGAATAATGTTTCTGCAATTCATTCATGTTACTGAATGTAGCAACAGTTCATTCCTTTTTGTTGCTGTTCATTATTTTATTATATATTATACACCACAATTTGTTTATCTATTCACCTGCTGATGGACATTTGGGTTGTTTCCAGTTTAGGACTATTACAAATAAAGCTGCTATGAACATTTTTCTACAATCATTTTGTGGAAATTTGTTTTTATTTCCCCTGGGTAAAACTTTATTAGAAATTGCCAAAAATGTTTTCCAATGTGGTTGTGCCATGTTACACCCCGGCTGTCATGCAGCAAAGTTCCAATTGCTCCACATCTTTCCTGACATTTAGTATCATCAAGTGTTTACACTTTAGTCCTTCCTGTGGGTGTGTGGAAACCCTGGTGGCATAGTGGTTAAGAACTATGGTTGCTAATCAAAAGGCTGGGAGTTCAAATCCACCAGGTGCTCCTTGGAAACTCTAGGGGCAGTTCTACTCTGTCCTATAGAGTCACTATGAGTCGGAATCAACTCGACAGCAGTGGGTTTGGGAGGATGTGTAAAAAAAACCAGCCCGAGGGTGTGTGTGGTAATTAATTTGGGTAACGAAACAAAATAAAAACCATTGCCATTAAATCAATTCTGACTCATAGTGACCCTATAGGACAGAGTAGAACTGCCCCATAGGGTTCCCAAGGCTGTAAGCATCTTTACAGAAGCAGATTGCCTCATTAGAATTTTAAATATACTTAAAAAAAAAAAAATCTCAGTAGTCCAGAAGACTGACATCTAGGGAGCCCAGCCCAAAGTAATTCCTGTATGACCAACTCCGATTTCCTTCCAACGTATTCCAAGATGAACCCTTCCCTTTCCTCCCACCCAGCTCACTACACCCCAGGGACTCAGTCCAGCACCAGTACTAGCCTGCTGCCGGCCCTCCTTAACACCAACCTTACCTCTGCCGCTCCCCTGCTCTGAGCCTTCTGGATCAAATTTATACCGTTCAGTCTGCATTCGAGGGCCCCTCACCTGCCTGGCCTCATTTGTCATGATCTAAGGTCTCTATTGGCACTTTTCAGCTTCCAAAAAGCTTTCAATGACTTTCTCATGGCCATTTCAGCTTTGCCTCTCCCCACTTCTTCCAGGCATCCCTTGGCTCTAGGCAAACAGACCTGCTTTCTGTTCTTTCGGAAGCCTGCCTCTTGGCCTTTGTACATGCTTTGTGCTCCACCTAGAGGCCACACACAGCTTCATCTCTGTCTCAGATGCCATCATGATCTCTAGGCTGTCCCACCCCTTCCCAATTCCATTTAATTCCACAAGCAGCTACTGAGCACCAAGTACTTGCCAGTCCATGTGCTAGTCCATTCACTCCTCATGACCCTATTCAGGTCCAGCCTGGGTGACTGCAACAGCCACCTCCCTGGCCTCCCCACTTCCACTCTGGACACCCCACAATCTGTTCCCTTCAGGAAAGTCAGAGTCATCTTTTAAAGAGAGAGGTAAGACTCCATCACTCCTCTGCTTAGAACTCTTTGAGGTTCCCCATTGCTCTTAGGAGCAAATCCACTGGCAATTCCCCATTGCCCATGGAAGCAGCATTCAAGAAATCAAACAACATATTGCATTGGGCAAATCTGCAGCAAAAGACCTCTTTAAAATGTTAAAAAGCAAAGATGTCACCTTGAGGACTAAGGTGCACCCAACCCAAGCCATGGTATTTTCCATTGCCTCGCAGGCATGCGAAAGCTGGACAATGAATACGGAAGATCAAAGAAGAATAGATGCCTTTGAATTATAGTGTTGGTGAAGAATATTGAATATATCATGGACTCCCAGAAGAATGAACAAATTTGTATTGGAAGAAGTACAGCCAGCACGCTCCTTAAAAGTAAGGATGGCGAAATTTCATCTCACTTACTCTGGACATGTTGTCAGGAGAGACCAATCCCTAGAGAAGGACATAATGCTGGGTAAAGTAGTAGGTCAGTGGAAGACAGGAAGACCCTCATGAAGATGGATGACACAGTGGCTGCAACAATGGGCTCAAACATAGCAACAATTGTGAGGATGGGGCAGGACCAGGCAACTTTTTGTTCTGTTATGCATAGGGTTGCTATGAGTTGGAACAGACTTGTCAGAACCTAACAACAACAACAACTTAGGAGAATTTCTTAACTCTTCACCATGACCTACAAGCCATGAATTACTTTGCTTGAATTTCCCCCAAAATAGACCCTGAGACAAGAATCTGGGTGCAAGACAAAGGGTGCCTTGATGGGCGTGTTACTGCTGTAGGTAACTGGGTCTCAGTTCTGCTGCAGACCCTCTGAGAAACTGTGTGGAGCACACCCCAGAACTGTCCCACCGAGTGGCAAGAACCCAGGGCTGGACTAAGGTGAGGCAAGTGAAGTGCCTAGGGTTCAAAATTTAAGGAGAAACCACAATGAGCTACCACTTCACACCCAATAGCATGGCCATAAAAAAAAAAAAAAAAAAAAAAGATGACCATGACAAGCGTTGGCAAGCATTTGGAGATATTAGAACCCTCAAACATTGCTAGTGGAAATGTAAAATGGTGCAGCCACTTTAGAAAACAGTGGCAATTTCTCAAAAAGTTAAACATAGAGTTACCACATGACTCAGCAATTCCACTTCTAGGTACACAACCAAGTGAAATGAGAACATATCCACACAAAAAATTATACATGAATGTTCATAGCAACACTATTCACAATAGCCAAAAAGTAGAAATCAGCCAAATGTCCATCGACTGGTAAATGGATAAACAAAATATGGCATATCCATACAATGGAATATTTTTCAGCCATAAGAAGGAATGAAGTACTGATACATACTACAATATGGATGAACCTTATAAATATTATGCCAAGTGAAAGAAACCAGATATAAAAGGCCACATGTTAAATGACTCCATTTATGTGAAA
This sequence comes from Loxodonta africana, assembly GCF_030014295.1. Lineage (NCBI taxonomy): Eukaryota > Metazoa > Chordata > Mammalia > Proboscidea > Elephantidae > Loxodonta > Loxodonta africana. The sequence goes on from NC_087365.1 coordinate 36,724,391, forward strand.
TGTCCAGAATAGGCAAATCCCTAGTGATAGAAACTAGATTAGTGGTTGCCAAGGACTGGGGGAAAGAAGAATGGGGAGTGACTGCTTGAGGGGTACAAGGTTTCTTTTTGGGGTGATGGAAATATTCTAGAATTAGATAGTGGTGATGGTTGCACAACTTTGTAAATATACTAAAAACCACTGAATTGTCCCCTTGAAAAAGATGAATTTTATGGTATGTGAATTATATCTCAAAAAAGTTGTTTAAAAAAAATGTACAGAGGTTCTCTGCACTCTCAGATACCAACTCTGCACTGTCACAACCCTGAGAGTAAGTGCCTCAGATTTTTGCGCCCTAGGCCCTCCCTAGCCTCACCTTAGTCCTGAGGAAGCTGGGGTATTTAGACACTAAATTCTGATCCTTGCTGACCGAGAGTCACCCCTGGGGTTTAACTGTTCTGCTTTGCCCTCTGCCTCCAGCCAAACTCACTGCTGTGGGCAGGTGCCTCCCTTAGACAGAGACGCAGGAAGGCATAAGGTGGCTGGGCACCAATGGCCATGACGCTGTCAGTGTCTGCAACACCCTGTGTCATCTGGCCACTGCCATCCCTGTAAACTCATGCACCCCACTTTCCCCCTCACCACGCTGCTCCCGCCACCTTGGTCTCCATTTTCTTCTAAGAACCCACCATTTTCCCACCTCAGGGCCATTGCATGAGCTGTTTCCTCTGGAATCCTGTCCCCAGGCTTTCATCCTAGTGGTTCTTTCCCATCCTTCAAGACTCAGCTCAAATGTCACTGCCTCACAAGAGAGCCCTTCTTTCCCTGCCCTATCCAATGTGGGCTCCCCATTATTCTCCCTCAAAACATCCAGAATGGTTTCTTAATAGCACTTATCACAATTTGGAAATTATATACTCATTTGTTTGTCTATGTGTTTAGTGCCTATCTCTCCTACTGAGTTGTGAGATCCAGGAGAGAGGGACAGAGTCTGTTTTGCTCATGGATGTATTTGTCATCCCCTTAGCTGTGCCTGGCACATAGAAGGTGCTCAATAAAGGCTTGTTAGAGGCTTTGTGAATAAGACACACTCCAGGCCCTGCTCCCCCAAACAAGCACTCTCAGCCAAGTAGTGGAGAGAAGCATCTGGACGGCATTTATAGCACCAGATGGTCCATGTTATAACAGGGAAGTGTCCAGGGGGGGCAAATGAATCCAGGTGAGGGAGAAATTAATTCTTCTAGAAACTCAGAGAAGGAATAAATCTAGAGAGCAAGTACCTTTTGAGCTGGGCTTTGAAGGATGAATAGGAGGTCATCAGGTATCTAAGGATGTGGAAAGGGAATACTAGGTAGAGGGAACAGCATAGTTAAAAGTTTGGAAGCAGACAAGTACTGCTCTGGCCATGTGTGTTATATGTGTGCGTGCATGTAGGGTGATAGGATGAATCTGGAGAGACGAGTAAGAGCCCTGAAAGTGAAAGGATTCTAACACCCCTAGTTATAATGACATGTGCAAAGAGCCAGAGATGGAAAACCAAAAGTGAAGAGCACGCTTGGCACTTCTCAAGCTGAAAGAACTGAAGAAAAAAATTCAAGCCTCGAGTTGCAATAGTGAAGGATTCCATGGGGAAAATATTAAACGACGCAGGAAGCATCAAAAGAAGATAAAAGGAATACAGAATCATTACACCAAAAGGAATTAGTTGATGTTCAACCATTTCAAGAGGTGGCATATGATCAGGAACCGGTGGTACTGAAGGAAGAAGTCCAAGCTGCTCTGAAGGCATTGGCGAAGAACAAGGCTCCAGAAATTGATGGAATAACAGTTGAGATGTTTCAACAAACAGACACAGCACTGGAGGTGCTCCTTGTCTATGCCAAGGAATATGGAAGACAGCGTCCTGCACAGCTGACTGGAAAAGATCCATATTTATGCCTGTTCCCAAGAAAGGTGATCCAACCGAATGTGGAAATTATAGAACAATATCATTAATATCACACGCAAGCAAAATTTTGCTGAAGATCATTCAAAAAGGGCTGCAGCAGTATATCGACAGGGAACTGCCAGAAATTCAGGCCAGTTTCAGAAGAGGACATGGAACCAGGGATATCATTGCTGATGTCAGATGGATCCTGGCTGAAAACAGAGAATACCAGAAGGATGTTTACCTGTGTTTTATTGATTATGCAAAGGCATTTGACTGTGTGGAATATAACAAACTATGGATAACACTGCAAAGAATGGGAATTCCAGAACACTTAATTGTGCTCATGAAGAACCTTTACATAGATCAAGAGGCAGTTGTTTGGACAGAACAAGGGGATACTGATTGGTTTAAAGTCAGGAAAGGTGTGCATCAGGGTTGTATTCTTTTACCATACCTATTCAATCTGTATGCTGAACAAATAATCCGAGAAGCTGGACTGTATGAAGAAGAACGGGGCATCAGGATTGGAGTAAGACTCATTAACAACCTGCGTCATGCAGATGACACAACCTTGCTTCCTGAAAATGAAGAGGACTTGAAGCACTTACTAATGAAGATCAAAGACCACAGCCTTCAGTATGGATTGCACCTCAAAATAAAGAAAACAAAAATCCTCTCAACCGGACCAATGAGCAACATCTTGATAAATGGAGAAAAGATTGAAGTTGTCAAGGATTTCATTTTACTTGGATCCACAGTCAACAGCCATGGAAGCAGTAGTCAAGAAATCAAAAGGCACATTGCATTGGGTAAATCTGCTGCAAAGAACCTCTTTAAAATGTTGAAGAGCAAAGATGTCACCTTGAAGACTAAGGTATGCCCAACCCAAGCCATGGTATTTTCAATCGCATCATATGCATGTAAAAGCTGGACAATGAATAAGGAAGACCGAAGAAGAGCTGACGCCTTTGAATTGTGGTGTTGGCGAAGAATATTGAATATACCATGGACTGCCAAAAGAATGAACAAACCTGTCTTGGAAGAAGTACAACCAGAATGCTCCTTAGATGCAGGGATGGTGAGACTGCGTCTTACATACTTTGGACATGTTGTCAGGAGGGATCAGTCCCTGGAGAAGGACATCATGCTTGGCAGAGTACAGGGTCAGTGGAAAAGAGGAAGACCCTCAACGAGGTGGATTGACACAGTGGCTGCAACAATGAGCTCAAGCACAACAACGATTGTAAGGATGGCTCAGGACCGGGCAGCGTTTCGTTCTGTTGTGCACAGGGTCGCTATGAGTCGGAACCGACCCGACGGCACCTAACCACAATGACATGATGAGTATCCATTGTAGGAAGAGGGGAGAGGCTAGCTCAATGATTGAGCTAAGATGTCAAACTTTGATTTCACAAGGACCTTTAAGTAGTGTGTAAATCAAAAGGCAACTTGACTTGAAGAAAAATATTAAGTAAATAATACAAGCAAGTGGACCCAGCAGAAGCTTGGCAAATGCTGCTGAGGATGGTGGGAGCCACAGCAAGGAAGGAGCATGGCAGGACTAGCTCTTCAACAGCTCTCTCTGGCCAATTGTGGGCTGACTGGATTGACTGGGAGTGCTGATGAGGGTAGGGCAAGAGGCCAGACCTAGGACATGGGGAGGAGAAGAGAATCCACAGCCTAGGGGTCTGACTGGGTATAGGAGTGAATGGGCTTGAGAAGTTGGGGGAAGCTCTGGTTTTTCACTCGACTGGACCAGGTTGCTTCCAACAGGAAGTGCCAGAATTGGCCATATTGGAGCAGTAGCACCCTTCATTAGAAGACTCAGAGTGTTCTGTACTACAGTGAAACAAAACTTGCAGAGCTCAAGGTAAGGTGGTAAAAAGACTCCCTCCCCTGTCCCCATTCAGATGCTGTAGCAGTTGCGGTTGGTGCCTGTATCACCTTTGGCCCACCTCTGAGGTGGCCCACAAACAGTACCATGTTTGTCAACAGCTTTCTGCATCTGTCTGCCTGAGAGCATTCTCTGGTCACTGGAACTGACTTAGCTCATACAAAGTGCAGTTGAATGTGCCAGGGAGTTCATAATGCCCTAGGACCAGCCCTCAATCAGTGGAGGGCAGGAATTGGTAAGTAAATAGCCCAACTTCTTTCTCAGTGTGGCTGCTCTGAGGTATACTCTGCAGTCTTCCAGAGGATCCCCAGCTGGATTAAGCCCCAGTTTCCCACAACAGTGACCCACTCATTAACACACTGGATCACCTCCCCACTCTCAAATTATGCTCCCTGGGATCATTTCCCAAAGAAACCACCTGTACTCAAATCCATGCCTCAAAGTCTGCTTCCTGCTAAACAGAAAAGCAAGAAATGTGAGGGTCACCCCTACTTCTCCAGACCCCGTGCGGGTTTTATTTGTCCAAATGATACCCAGAGCTAGTGTGGGCCCCGAGAGCCTACCTCTTGCAGCAGATTTTGTGGGCACAACCGGAAAAGCAAGATTGGGGTGAGCGAGAGGCATACCCCCCTTTTCAAGGTTTTAATCAGGTCAGCAATTGGCAGCCCCTGGATACATCCTGCCCTAAGCTTTGATTCAGCTCTTTGGGGCATGGAGGGAGGAGCCATCTTGCCTTAGGACCTTTGCACTTGCTGCTCCCTCTGCCTGGGAGATTTCCCCAAAGATATCCCATGTCCAGCTCCCCACTTCATTCCGATCTCAGCTCAAATGTCATCACTTCAGAGAGGTATCTCTGATCATATTATTTTAAATATACTCCTTCCCTTTCACTACTGCCCATCCTATTGTCTTATGGCATGCAGCATTATGGCATGCAGCATTATATCTTTTTTAAATCAACTTTATTAAGGTGTAATTGACATACAATAAAATACACTCATTTAAAGCTTAGAGTCTGAGGAGCTTTGACAAATGCATATGCCCTGTAACTGCCATCCCACTCGACATTTCCATCACCCCAAAAGGTGCCTTCATACTCCTTTGCAGTCAGATGGTCCCCTCTCTGCCCCAGGCACTCACTGATCTGCTTTCTGCCACTATTGCTTAACCTTGCATTTTCTAGAATTTCATACAAATGGAATAATTCTGTATATACTCTTTCGTGTCTGGCTTCTTCTGCTCAGCATCACCGTTTTTGAGATTCATACATGTGCGTGTCAGTCCTTCATTCTGTTTTCTTGCTGAGCAGTATCCCATTGTGTGAGTGTACCCCACGTGGCTTATCCATTTTGCTGTTGATAGACCTGGGCTATTCCAGTTTCTATTATGAATAAACCGCTATAAACATTCACATGAAAGTCTTTGAGTGGACATATGGACACGCGTTTCCATTTCTCTTGAGTATACCTAGCACTGGAATTGCTGGGTCATTGAACGCCGTTGCCATTATATTATCTATTTACTCGCTTTTTTGGGGTCCATCTTCCCCATGGAGGATAGGCAGGGTGCTCAGCAAGTGCATGGCATGGGGTGGGTGTTGAGCAAGTCCATACCGCATGAATAAAGCCAACAAGCCTGATTTCCAAACATAAGGGCTCCAAGTCAGGGATCTGCTGACCTTCTGCGCCCTCCTCCCTGGCTGCAGGTCCCTGCTGGGAGACTGGGCATGTTCGTGAATCCTCCAGGAGAATAACACCTACGGCAAGAGAGGAAAGTCAAGGCTTGGCCATACCAGGGATCTCGTACCCTACACCAGGGCTTCTTGTAATGTTGAGATGTGCCCGCGAAGTCTCGCCTCCTCTCTTTTCCTTTAGGACTCACCTGTCCTTTGCATACAGCACTTGCTCTCTGCTGGGTGTGAGGGGCCCTTTCTCTCCAAGCAGTGTTTATGCAGGCCAGCCCCCCTCTCCTCACCACTTCATGAAGGGCCTTGAGGGCACACAACATGTGAACACCCGGCCACTGTACCCAAGCTCTGTCCACGCCTTCTGCCAACAGCTGCCTCTTGCTCCTCTGGGGTCCTTGGGCTATGGGGCTGGGCACTTGCCTGGGTAAAAGGGTGGGTGGTGTTGTGTCTATGTGTCAGGATGGGTCTGCAATCTGAGACCAGTGACTCTGTGTGTGTGTGTGTGTGTGTGAGAGAGAGAGAGAGAGAGAGACCCTGTGAGGCCTCCATGATTTGTGTGTTTCTTGCTCTGCCTGTACCTGAGCATTCTTGTGTATACATGTCAGCATGCATGAGGATGTATGTCTCTGTCTCTCTTTATCTGTGGTTCTAGGCCTGGTGGCGCCGCAGATCCCTAGAGGCGGCACTGCCTTCTGCGTTCAGGCCGCACCCGCCCAAACCCCGAGATTGAATCAAGAGCGTGACAATCTACAGCGGGGAGAGCTGGCTGCCCGCCCGCCTCGCTCCAGCAGGGGGCGGCAGCGCTCCGCCGAGAAGCAGCCCTGGGTCCACACGCGCCGCTGAGGGCGGAGGGCGAAATGGGACCCTGAGAGACCTCTCGGAGGCCATTCTGAGGCCCCCATAGCCTCAAGATCCTTTCTGTTGTTCAGAAAGGAAAACTGACGCCCAGAAAGAGGGAGGGAGAGGCTACTTAGATCTCCTAAATCCCAGTCCCAAATTCCACACCCCTCTTAAGATTTACAGTTCTACTCTGTCCTATAGGGTCTCTATGAGTCGGAATCGACTTGATGGCAACAGGTTTTAAGATTTGGGGGAGGGGGGGTAGGAGTTTTTGCTAGGGAATAGACTGAGAGGCAGGAGGATGGACTCATTGATGTCTCAGTCTTCTCAGAGACCTTCATCAGCTGCCAGAGAGTCTGTGATCCCAGGTATGGGGTCCAGGGGACAAGGCTGGAGAATTTGCCCCTTTGGATGTTGCACAATGTGAGGGAGGGGCTGAGGGCCTGTAAAATGGGAACCGGCAGGAGCCCTGGTGGCACAGTGGTTAAGAGCTTGGCTGCTAACCAAAAGGTGGGCAGTTTGAATCCACCAGCTGCTCCTTGGAAACCCTATGGGGCAGTTCTGCTCTGTCCTATAGTTTCGCTATGAGCCAGAACCCACTCGATGGCAGATAACAACAACAGGGAACCAGCAACTCTGGTTCTCTCCTTTCCCTTCTGCTTCATTCTAGCTCTGACTGGAGGCTCAGGAGGTGGCTGGACCAGTGTCCTGGGGACTCTGCCCTTGCACTGTCCAGCCACACCTGCATCCAGAAGAGACCAGCCTGCTCGTTCCCGGACACCGCGGGCTTGGACAATGGAATGGCCATCTGACCCAAAGGCGTGCATTTTCCTTACCCGAGCAGCCTGACTCAAAACGATGAGTTGGCCGATTAAATATCACTCTCCTGCTCTTCCAGGAATTTACACTTTGCACCCACTCTGTGCCAGGTCTTATGCAGGCTGCTGGGGATGCAGCAAACAGAAAGCTGAGGCCCTGGTCCCAGAGACCACACCATCTAGAGGAGGAAGACAGGCTGTCAAACAAATAACCAAGAAACAAGTAATTACAGATTGTGGGAAACGCTGTGAAGGAGACCAACAAAGAAGAACCGAGGGGGCAAGGAGGAGACTAATGTTAGCTGGGGCTGTCAGGGAAGGCCCCTCTAATGAGGCAACATTTAAACCAGGAGTGAAAGATGAGATGGAGCCAGCCATGCAAAGTCGAGACCAGCGGGAATGGTGAAACAGGGCACGAAGAGGGCCAGATTCATATGTTTAAAGATCCCTCTGGCTGCTGGGTGGAGAATGGGCTGGGCCGGGGCATGGACAGAAGCCAGAGGTCAGAGAGGAAGGCATTGCAATTATTCAGGGGAGAGACGCTGGTGGCTTGGATCCAGGTAGTAGTGGAGATGGTGGGCTCTGGATAGATTTTAAAGTAGGGCTAGTGGGTGTTGCTCTAAGATGTGGGGTAGGGGGTAAGGAGGAATCCAGGTTGATGCCTTAGTTTCCAGCTTTAAAAAAATCAATGGTCGGAAGTGTCCCTTTACTGAGATGAGAGAGTGAGAGAGAGAAAAGCAGGCTGGGAGGGGGCATAGAATTTAAGAACTAATGATAGAAACTCAGGGATTGCAGAGTGGAGCCCAGTCCTCCTTCTGTATTCCCCTGCCTTTGGGGTTGGGGCGTGGTTCTGAACTCAAGCTTTAAGGCTTCCAAACCTGGCCTGGCCCCAGAATCACCCTGGAGCTTGGGGAAAACACGATTCCTGGGCCCAGATCGCCTGACTCGAGCTCCCAGGTGGTGTTGATTCAGCCCGTCTCGGCCCATATTGGGAGCCCCTGCTCAAAGCTCCGGGTTTCTGTTCCTGCTAGGACCTTGGTGACCTCTGTCTGCCTCTCCCAGGTAGCCAGGACCAGGTGAGGGAAGAGGCAGGGGCGAGAGAGGCAAGAGGGAACTCCAGGAGAGACAAATGAACAGAGGTAGCTGGAGGGTCAGGGATGCTGAGAAATGCCAGAGAAAACCAACCCACCCTTTTATTTTTATCTTATTTCCAAATAATCACAGCTCCCAAGCAAAATATATTTTGCCTTTCCAGGAAGCGGTGGCGGTGGTGGGAACACAAAGAGCAAAAGAGAGCACAGAGACTGAAGTCCATGTACCTGCAGAGATGAAGGGGGAGAAGGCTGAGGTCCTGAGGGCCACTAGGACCCTGGGCTACACCCCCAGCTAGGTCAGCCAGCTAAGGGCAGCTCGGTTCATTCGGACCCATCCCACCAGTGGGTCTCAAATGGCCAAAATGTCCCTTGTTCTGCAAGCTTGGGAGGTACACAGAACATTTTCACTCCTTGACTCTCTTCCCCTGGGCATCATCCTTGAGGTCTCAGCACAAGCTTCCCTCCCGAAGGGTGCACCCCCGCCATTGTGAGCACCCACTTGATACTTTCTTTCCCCCACCCTGGGCTTGTTCACATACGTGGTCCACTTCCACCCTGCAAGGCAGCCCTGCTGTCTCCTTCACAGAGAGCAGGCGAAGGCACTAAGGTTCAGAGACTTTAAGCAGTTTGCCCAAGGCCACACAGCTAGTGTGGCCTCCAATGTCATGGCCGCAGACAAGCTAGGAAATGTTACCCCCAAAGTCTTCGTTATAGCTAAACACCGCTAAACGACAGAAAACTGTAGATCCCCCAAAAGATCTGATGAACCACCTTAAAGGACCAAATGAACATCAGTGAGGGGCCCAGGTTGTACCACAACCCCCGCGTGAGGTGGGGTTTAGGCTTCAGACCCCATGCCCTCTTTTCCGGGCGACAGGACCCCAGAGGCCAGCCTCAGCTGGACGGACCCCTCCTCTTTCTCAACATCAGCTGTTTCTCTGTCTCTGAAAATGTCTTTGAAATATCAGTTGTGAGCTACCCTCTTCCCCTCCCCTGCCCTGCGAGTCATGTAGCAGCTCAAATATATTATACATATTAAAAGAATATATTCTCTGGCAGCCCTGAAGGGGATAATGAAACCTATATATATATATCTATATATTTATACACAATGGATTGGCTTCCGAAAGCTCTGGATACCCCTCCAGCTGTGGCAACCCTTTGAAATATGATGCTTGAACAACGCCTCCCCCACTGGTGGCTGGCGGGAGACATTAAAGATTTAAGAAAAGGGAAGGAAGGAAAGAGAGGAAGGAGAAGAAAAAGGAGGCAGCTGCTTTTGCCTTTGGCTGCGCAGCGGCAAACTGTGTTTAAATATTAAAACCACCCATCACCCGGCCCAGCTGTCCGCCCCCTTCAGGCGCCTGGGTACTTGCCAGGGTCTCCTGTGGTGCAGAATTGTTGGGGGGTGTCATGCAGGTCTACACCCCAAGTCGGGGGTGGGGTAGGGGCTGGGAGTGTGGCGGGGGGGAGGTGGGAGGTTGGTGGTGAGCTTAGACTCTGGGCTTGCCCAAGCTTGGCTAGAAAAGGATCCTGGCAGTCACAGCCTTGAAGACTCTATGGAGTGCAGTTCTACTCTACAACACGTGGGATCACCATGAGTCGGAACCGGCTGGATGGCAACTGGTTTGGGTATTGTGTGTATGTGGTGGGGGTTAGAGAAAGTTTGCTGGATTTGAGGTGGAAGATGTGGGCTTGGATGCTCTGCTTCCTAGTTGCTGTGCAGCCTTGGCCTTGGGAAAGTCTCTCCCTGTCTCTGGGCTGCAATTTTCTCATCTACACTATGAGAGATTTGACCTGAATCTTGGGACTTTAAAGGGTCCATGAATCCTCAGAAATGACATGCACATTTGGGGTAAGGTCAAGGGCCCCAGGCTCACTAGGGTGACTAGCACTTCTCTGAGCATCCAGAGCATGCTGACTACGGTAGGGCTCCTTGTGGGGCTCCTTTTGCTTGTCTGTCTCCCCAGTAAGCCAGGGCCTGATTTCTTCTGTGTCCCCAGTTCCTGCAGAGAAGTTCACTTTGTCAATGTTTGTTCACGGTTGGAGATCCGAGAAGGCACACTTTGTTTCAACAATATAATTTAAGGTAATTGGAAGTGACATGGCCTGTTTTACAAGGTGATGAGCCCCTGTCTCTGGACGAGTTCAAACAGAGGCTCATAAATTCTTTTGGGGATGGTGTAATGGGAATTTGAAGCCCTTGTAGTGCAGTAGTTAAGAGCTCAGCTGCTAAACCCAAAGGTCACAATTTCCAATCTACCAGCTGCTCCTTGGAAGCTCTATGGGGCAGTTCTACTCTGTCCTATAGGGTCGCTATGAGTAGGAATTAACTCAATGGCAATGATTTTTTTTTTTTTAAAGGGAAATTTCTCACCATCTGTCTGTTAGTTTGTCACCTTGTGGTGGCTTGCATGTTGCTATGATGCTCAAAACTATGCACCACTGGTATTTCAAATACCAGTAGGTCACCCATGATGAACAGGTTTCAGTGGAGTGAACATACTAAGGCAGATTAGGAAGAAAGGCCTAAGGATCTACTTTTGCAAATCAGCCAATGAAAACCCAGTGGATCACTATAGAAAATTGTCCAATACGGTGCTGGAAAATGAGCTCCCTGGTTGGAAAGCACTCGAAACACCCAGTGGCCACAACAGTGGACTCAGGTTTACCAATGATCATGGAGATGGCACAGGACAGGGCGACGTTTTGTTTTGTTGTACAAGAGGTGGCCATGAGTCAGAGCCAACTCAATGGCAACAAAAAACAAGAAGAAGAAGGGGCATTTGAGCATTTGACAGGGTCTTGCTGTGAGGTCCCTTCGAACCCCAAATTTCTATGACTTAATTTTCTATGATTGAAGACTATGTATACTTAGAATACTGACTAGAGAGTGAGAACAAGAGGGAGAAGGAGGGAGAATGAGAAAGAGAGAAAAAGCAGTGTAAGCAGTTGGCATTGGGGGTGTATATATGTCTTCTGTATATACCAGGAGGATGTAAAACGGCAGGCGTGTAGCTTTGCTTTCCAGGATCCTCCCATGGTGAGTGTGGGCATCATGCCACCTTGAGCAAAATCCCAGGGTTTAAAGATGCATGTTTTACTCTACCATAGCCTCACACCAAGTACTCAGTCTTCTGCTCAACTGAAAAGGCAGGGATTTGTCCCTCATTGGAGGCAAGGCTAGCCGGGTTGGCCTCACTGAGAGATGGGTGGTCTCCAGCACAGGGTCTCTCTGAGGGATTTGCAAGGGGAATTTTGACTACACAAGGTTAGGATATTTGCTCACCCACTAACTCTAGAATCAAGCCCCTGCATAAGACATGACTTCCCTAAATGAGGTACTCCAAGTCCAAGATCTGAGAGCTAAGGTTTCAGGGTTCCAGAATCTAAAGTTTTATGTCTTGAAGTTTCTGGAAGTCAAATTTCTAACACCCTATGAGTCAAGGAATCCTTAAGGAAGATCGAGATGAGACCTTCTACGGGAAATGTTTATGAGGCATAGAAGTGCTAAGGAGTGGATGTGAAATTTTGTTGTCGTTGTTGTTCCTAAGGTGAACCACCTATCCACAGAAAAGAATGCTGTGAAAAGACCACATGCAAAAAGCAAAGTAATTTAGCTTTTTAACTTAGGAAAATGCAAAATATTTTATACGTCACGACAGAACGGGGGCTCAGGTGGAACTTAGGTAAAGGGATGCCGTCAGTGGTGTGCTAGCAGAGTGGCTCTCCAAAAAGCAAAATCTCAGATCTGTAGCATTTGCCCATTTCCCTGGTGTAAAAACACTCCCACTATGGCTGATTTCAAGTTGCCAACAAATGGTTCTCAAAATTCCTGAAAACTTAACCATCGCTTCTTGTGACCTAGTAGGGTGGGTCCAGCACCTCCCTGGGTGGGGTGGCTGCCCAGATCTCTGTAACTGGGACTGGAAGGGTCAGAGGGATTGCAGCTATGGGGGCAACTGCTGGGCTAGGACTGTGCTGATTTTGACATGGTAGCTGGGGCCTGATGGGAAGGTTTTCTGCTTAGGAAGGAGGGATCAGATGGCCGCTTTTTCTCCTCTGGGCCAGGGAAGCATGGAGGGGGCAGCAGTGGGGAGCCTCTGGGTAGTGCAAATGGTTAAGCGATTGACTATTACCTAAAAGGTTGGCAGTTAAAACTATCCAGAGGTGCCTCGGAAAACAGGCCTGGAAATCTGCTTCTGAAAGATCACAGGGTGAAAACCCTATGGAGCAGTTCTATTCCACTGAACGGCAACTAACAACAACAGGACCGGGAGGCCAGCTGGAGGTGAGGGAGATGAGAAAGGGAAGGACTTGTCCTTTCACCAGGGCCACCCCTCAGCCAAGAGGGGACATTTGTCTGTTTTGTCACTCAGTCATTCAGTGAAGATGTAGGCTTAGCCAATATTATTGTCCTCAGTTTACAGATGAGGAAAATCAGGCCCAGAGAGGCGAATGTATTGATCCCAGTCACATAGTTGCCAAGAAGTGAAATGATAATAGCTAAAATGGTCTGAGCGTTTACTTTGAGCCAGGTCTGTGCTACACATCTTGACTTGTTGCTGAGGTCGGGTCCTGAGAGGTAGACCCTGAGATAGAGGTTCCTGGGCCACGGAGTTATTAAGGAGGTGCTCCCAGGGAGACTGTATGGGAGAGGGGAGCAGAACAGGGAAGATGGAGGCCTAGCCAGGGTGTGATTTCAGGCAAAGCCTGAGCCTCAGCGCCATCCCTAGGGAGCTCTGGAAGACAAAGAGAACCTCAGAGTCTGCCCCACCTGGAAGCAAAAGAGCTAGGCTTTCACACTCCTGCCCCTGGCAGTCACTGGCTGTGGGCCACTTCTGGGGCCTTAAACTCCCAGGCACGCCAGGCTCACTGTAGCCCCAAGTCAGGCCTCTGAGTAAGGTTGTAGTTGTGAGCTGTTAGCAGCGAAACACGTAGGAGCTGATGTGTGGGCACACAGAACAAGTAAGGGTTCTGAGCCAGGCGCCAACAGCGTCCGCCCCAGCTGTACTCATTTCATCTTTACAGTAACCCTAGATGGTATTATTATTGTGGTTGTTCGTTGCTGTGGAGTTGATTCCGACTCATGGCAACCCCATGTGTGCAGAGTAGAACTGCTCCACAGAGTTTTCAAAGCTGTGACCTTTGCAGAAAGCAGATCGCCAGGCCTGTGTTCTGAGGCACCTCTGGCTGGGTTTGAACCACCAATCTTTTTGGCTAGAAGTTCAGCACTTAACCATTTGTACCACACATGGACCCACCCAATTTGCAGGTGGGGAAAATGAGGCACAGAGAGGTAGAGCAGCTTGCCCAGCATGACACAGCTGGTAAATGGCAGAGTTGGGCAGAGCCCAAGGCAAGCTGAGGCCTGACACCCAGCTCCCGTTGTCCTCCTCTGGGGATAAGAGGGGGTGGTGGCTGGTGGGGAGGGAGAAGGGTGGCCAGAGGTGGGAGAGAGAACTATACAGGAAGTACACGGATTGGTTGGGGCAGAGAAGGGGTCACATAGGGTCCTTCACCCTCCGCTCCCCTAAAACATCCTAAGCTCTCTGAGCTCAGTCTTTTCCTCTGTAGAATGGGTGGATGGAGTTACCTGATCATGGTGCTCTTGAAATAATTAAATAAGAAAGTGCCTGTCAAGTGCTTGGTCCTGGGTAGCCCATTGTGAGGACTGACAATCATAGCTGTTTTCTCTGCGTGGCCAAGAGGCTCGCTCCAGCTGGGTTGCCAGATGTGAGCTCTGCTCTGGCCTGGTGACAAGAGGCTGTGCTGGGGCCAAGTGGTTGTGTGTGTGTGTGTGTGTGTGTGTGTGTGTGTGTGTGTGTGTGTGCGCGCGCATGCGCACGCGTGTGCATGCGCATGTGTGTGGAGTGGGCGTTGTCCCTGTGTTGGGAACCGCTCTGGGGTCACTTCCCATTCCCTAGTGCATTTCATCCCCCACTTCACTCTGGCGTATTATTCATCCCAATCTTACAACCCGGGAAGCTGAGGCATAGAGTGGTCAGGTCACTTCTCTGTGCCAGCCAGAGAGGAGCAAGTGGGATTTGACCCCATGTCTCCTGATTCCAAATTCTCTGTATTTGCATATTTCTCTGGACGTGTGTATATGAATATCTGAGATTCATTCATTCATTACCGAATCATTCATTCATTGCATAAATGCATATCAAGTGCCCCACATGCCATGCCCTGTGCCAGGCACTGTGGACCTGAAAGAGACCTAATGAAGATGTCAGAGAAAGTCATCATGAACTAGCCTGAGTAGTCATTACAGCCCTGCCCAGTGCTCCAAAACCAAAGCAAACCCGTTGCTGTCGAGTCAATTATGACTCACAGCGACCCTATAGGACAGAGAACTGCCCTAGAAGGTTTCTAAGGAGGGGCTGGTGGATTCGAACTGCTGACCTTTTGGTTAGCAGTCCGAGCTGTTAAGCATTGCACCACCAGGGCTCCACCCAGTGCTCCAAAAAAAAAAAAAAAAAATTTTTTTTGCCAAGGAGGGTATAAAACAGGGAGCTCTGAGCTGGCCCAGGGGTCAGGGTGGGCTTTCCAGACAGCTGACGTTTGAGTTGAGCAGGAGTCAGTCAACAGGCAAAGAAGAGAGTAGGGAGGGGCTTGTAGTCAAGCAGGGGAACAGCATGTGCCAAGGCCCAGGGCCTGGAGGAGTGTGGGCCCCCAGAGGCTCTATAAGGAGGGGTGGGGTGAGCTGAGATGGGACAGGGAGTAGGATCCAGGCCACGCAGGGCTTTGCTGGGGGTTTGATATTTGCCCCAGGAGCCCTGGGCGGGGGGATCCATTAACATGTGTTCAGCAGAGAGGGGCCAGAGGGGCAGCAGGGAGACCAGGGGGAAGGTGTGTCCAGGCAGGAAGGAGACGGTGTGGCTGCTCCAGAACAGTGTGGCAGCGGTTGGAGCGCAGGTTTGCAGTGTAGTGCACCTGGTGGTGGGACAGCTTGTGAGTGTCTGCAAGAGCATTTGTGTGTCTGTGTAATGGTATGTGTGTATCTGAGTGTGAGGTTGTGGGTATGTGTTACACTAGCGTGTCTGTGTATTCAATTGTGGGTGCAAATGTATGCGAGTATGTGTCTGGCTCAAAACTAGCAGTCTTGGGTGGCAGAGGGGCTGAGGCCTGATGGGTGGCGTTGGCATCCAGCCCCCACTCACAGTAGCTGATACCCAGACCAATAAGGAAGGCTGGTACCCACTGAGTCTTTCTATCACCACCAAAGCCCTGAAGAAAGTCTGGGGGTAGGGGAGGTTCTCTGAGCCTAGGGAGGGGGCCAGGGTGGAGGAAACAGGATGGTGAACAGAGCTGGTCGGGTCTAGGGGAGGCTAGGTGCATACCTAGGACAGAGTCCCCTCCCTAGGCCTCTGTTTCTCTACCTGTGAAATGGGCCTTGAAGAGCAATCCCAAAGGTAAAGTTAGTTAGACCATCCAATATCCACCGATTCAAATCCCTCACTTTACACCCATGGCCCAGAGAAGGCAATGACTTAATGAGTGTTACGCATCAAGTCAGTGACTACTTGGGATCGGACCCCAGCTCTCCTGTGGGTGCCTGGGCCAGGGTCTACTCAGGAAACCTGGAACATCAGCACTGGAGACCCCATTTTCCAGAACAGGACCTCAAAGGGACAGGACTGATAGCCGATGCCTCCAGGTAACCTGGCAGGTCCCTAGGTATGTCTTCAAAGCCTGAAAAGACATGGAAATCTCACCACTAGAGCTCACAGCTGTCCATTCTGCAGGATTTCAGGGCCAAGAAAAAGCACCTATACCTACCTGCTATTTTACCTTTATAGAGCCAGTCGCTTGGCTATATAAATATTTCAGATATTCCTCTTTTAAAATGTAGATCTTTTCAGACGGTATTCCACTTTCCATCTTGGTTGTCAAATAAGATTAACCCATAAAAAACCGATTGCCACTGAGTTGATTCTGACCCACAGTGACCCTAGAGGACAGTAGAACTGCTCCATATGGCTTCCAAGGAGTGGCTAGTGGATTTGAATTGCTGACTTTTTGGTTAGCAGCCAAGCTCTTAATCACTACGCCACCAGGGTTCCCAAATAAGATTGGGACCAGCAAATTGGGTAGGACCATCTGTGGGGCCAGTGCATGGGGGTGTCCTGAGATCAAGCCAGGTCCTACGCTGGACTGAGGAGCCTGGCCTGGGTGGGAGGAGGCACTTTAGTGAAGATGGAGGAAGGGAGGAGGGAGAAGTAGGTGAATGGAGGTACCAAAGCTGGGGCCACAGTAAACACCCTACTTAACAAACATCTGAGTTGATGTTGAACATGCTAGTTAACAGCCAAAGCCTTCATTAACTGTTAACAGCTAGTTAACTACATATGCCCTACCTAACAAACACCTTAGTGGATGTTGAACACACCAGTTAGCAATGAACACTCTAGTTAACAGTCAACACCTTCATTAATAGTTAATTAATGTTGTTAACACCCCATATAACAACAAGCAAATTAGTTGATAGCCAACCCTTCGGCAGGAAATCATTTGAGGACAGGACATTGGGAGGAAACGCAGGCCCTTGCTCTGCCCTGCGGGCCTGGCCAGCCTGACCAGCCCTACCTCCCGGCAGCAGCCCCTCTCCCCACGAGCTCCTCCTGCCCGCCCCCACAGCCCGCCTGCTGCACCCAGGCTCTGCCCTGGAACTCTGGCTTCCAAAGGGAAGATGAAACAGCCGCTGGAACGTGAGGTACATTATTCAGCTCGGGCCTAAACGCCCCATGCTCCCGTCAGTGGCAGCTCAAGTTCCTCTTCAATGTCAGAGATGCAAGTCCTGATGGGAGTAGGTGGGGAGCTTGGAGTAATTTGTGGTCCCTCTCTTTCCCCTCACCCTCTCTTCCCCCTTGGTTCTTTGTCTCTCTGTCAGCCCCCTTTTCCCCCACTTCTCTCTCTCTCTCAATCTGTCCAACTGGCTGGATCAGGCTGGCTTTTCTCTTCTACCTTGCTCTCCATCTGTCTCGCTCACTCCTGACTCCTTCTCTTTGCCCTTTACCTTTTCTCAAGCTCTCCACCTCTTCCTGACTCTGTCTTTCCCAATCCCCGTTTCTCTGTCTCTGTTTCTACTTTCTCCCTCTCTTTTGGTCTCTCTCTCTCTGACTGTTTCCTCCTTGTCCTCCAGATCTCAGCCCAAGCACCACCTCCTCCAGGAAGCCTTCCCTGATGCCCCAGGTCCAACTTATGTCCCTATGAGGCACATCCTCCTAGAATTGTGCTGCTTCCCTTCAGGAATGAGTCATTCATTCATTTGGGATGAATGATTCACTCACCAGGGTGATTATCTAACACCTGTCTCTCCACCAGATGGTAAATTCCCGAGGGCAGGAGCGAAGGCTGTCTTCCTCACTGCTGTATCCTTGGTGCCTGCTATACAACAGGTGCTTAGTGGATGCTCTGGTGCAGTTGCCTTTCTCTGCCCCTTCTACTCTCTGTGCTTTGTCCCGCCTGGCCAGTTGCCCCAGCCACGGGATCTTCTCCTTGTCTTTCTTGGACCCCCTTCCTGTTCCATACCCTCCCTGTCCCCACAGCTCCTGGTGGCCCAGGGTGGGCCTTGGCTTACAGCTTGCCAACCTGGGATTCTCTCAGCTCCCAGAGTGGAGACTAAGACCTGTGTGAGGTCTGTAAACCCAAGCCTGACACAGCTAGGAGGCACTCCATACACTTTCCTTGAAGGGATGGATGGATATAAACAGAAAAGGATTTGGTAATTCAATGTAAGCTATCCCTGCTCGATACACTGTGTAAGCCTAGACAAGTCACGCCTGTCCTCTGAGTTGCTCTTTCCACACCTGTAAAGTTGACTGAGGACCAACAAAGACACCAGATGGGAACATTCTTTGTAAGCTATGAAGTGCCTTGCTGATGTCTGTGGTTGTTAGACGTTAGTACAGTACTTTCCTCAGATCCCTGGGCACCGAGGGAAGGAAGATTCAGTTTGCAACCCTTAGGGCGCCCAGGCTGAGGGGCTTGGGGGTGCTGGGGCTCCTCAGTAAGGGGGCCACAGGGAGAGGAGGAGGTTGACATTTAAAACTAAATGCATTTGTGTGTGCACTATTGTGTACCTAGTATGTGCCAGGCACTGTGCTAGGCTTTTGGGATGTATCAGGAGCAAAGCACAGCTCTGCTCCTAGCTTCCAATTCAGTCACTCCACCATCCATGCAGTCAGCAGGTGTGCACTGAGCACCTACTGTGTGCTAGAACTCACATTCAGAGCATTTGGCCCCTGTGAGGTGCTGGGAGCCCTTCCACACTCAGTATTACCTCCAACTGTCCAACAAAACTGTGAGGAAGGCCGCCTTCTCCCCGTTTGTTTGATAAAGAAATCGAGGACCAGGCAGCCAGCCCAAGGTCCTGTGTGCTAGTGGAGAAGCTGGATAAAAACCCAGCTCTGTCTTACTCTAGGGTCCTCATTTGCTGGGAGGCCTTGAGTTCAACCTGTCTTCTCTCTCCAAGCCTCAGTTTCCCTGTCTGTACCTGGAGGGGCCAAGCGGGGTGGCCCCGGAAACCATCTAGCCCTGTGGGTCAGTGGAAGGAGAACTGGAGTCAGTGAAGGCTAGGGGGGCTCAGACTAACAATCTTCTCAATCAGGTCAGCTCAGCCCCTGCGGGACTTTCCTGGCTCCAGTGTCTAGAGATGGTTCTTACTATTGGCTCCAAATGACTTTTGCATCCATTTATTTGCTGCATTTTGATTTTGCATTCAATTTCTGGTCCATTCACGGTGTCTGCGCTACCTGGGGGATGCGAAATGGAGGCAGCGAGGAAAGCAGTTTGGACATGCCTGACAGATACCCGCTCCTTGGAGGGAGGGGTACTTGGCCGACTCCACCGTAGAAGGGTAGGGCAAGCTGGAGGCTGCCCCCACCCCCACTTGGGCCAAACCCACAGGTGGGCCTCTTGCCAGGTAACTGGACACCCACCCTGACACATACACCTGAGATGGCCATGGCGACCAAGTTGATCTGTGGGGCCTTTGGGCAAGGCAGGCTCTGGTTTACACAAAGGATTTGAGATCTTCTGGAGATGCAGAGAGGCACTGAGCAGAGAGACCAGGGCTTGAATCCCAGCTAGACCTCTCCCACCTCTCCTGCCCAGTCACCATCCATGGGTCTTCCTAACACTTAATCCGACCTTGTCACTCTCCTGCTGAAGCCCCTGCCATGGCTTCCCATTGCCCTTGGGCTTGGGTACAGTTCCTGGCATTCGAGGCCCTGTCCACACCAACCTCTTCTTTTAGCACTTCCTGCCTTACATACTAAGCACCATCTTGGTCTAGTAACGGGATGTTTCCCCATGTCCACAACTTTGCAAGGCTGTTCCCTCTTCCTAGACCATTTGCCCCACCTTGTCCTCCAGGCAAACTCCTATTCACCCTTCATGAATCATGAGAACATCAGCTAACCCTCTGCGTGTAGCACTTCATATGTCCTGTCTACTTGGCACTCACAGCCACCCTAAGAGAGATTCCCGTTCCTGGCTCTCCAGAAGTCAACAGAGGCTCAGAGATGTCAGGCAAGTTGCCCACGGTCACAAAGCAGGGTGCCAATGCAAGGGGTGCAACTCCCCAGTGTCTCAGAGCCCAGCTCAGAGACCACTCCTCAGTGTCCCCCCAAACACACACACACACCAGCCTCCATCTGGGGTTTCTGTGTATCCAGGAAGTTTTTGATGGTTGCACTTCCACTCTGTGGGGCTTTTACTTTTTGGCATGCTAAGGCTCATCAAGGACAGTGGCTGTGTCTTGTTCATCTCTGGGTCCCTGTTGTCCAGCGTGGGGCTTGGCCCAAAGGGTAAATATGAACTAGGATGATTCTTATCAGAGAACCCACAGGTGGATGGAAAAAGCAAATGAAGGAAGAGCTATAGAGCTGTAAACAGACCTTGGGTGGCTGCTGGAGACAGAGAGAAAGTCATTATACAGAGAGGTGGTGAGGATTGCCCCAGGCCACACAGCAGTGATCAGCAATGTCTACACTGTCTCCTCTCACAAAGACAAGGGTGGGACATTGTCTCCTGGGGGCCCTCGGAAAGTGCACCACAATTAGCTGGCTCAGTTTCACCCAGCCCCGGTGCCCCAGCCTTGGGGAGTTTAGGGGAAAAGGAGGGTGCTAGCTGGGGATGGGGTTCTGACGGAGGCCATATATCACAGCGGTAGCTGAGGCACAGGGACGGGAGTGATTTTTCATCATGGTTTGCAGACAAATGAGGTAGATGGAAAATGGATGACAACCCTTGGCATAAGAGGCCTGGGGCCTGGGGAGCCGGCTGTGTTTGCTTGAGCAGTGGAGGACCCAGGCACCCACTCCCAGCTTCCTCCTACTCCTACCCCAGGCTACTGTCCTTGGCACAGGGAGGAAAGCAGCCCAGACTGACGTGAGGGCTGTAGGGAGGAAGGTGTGTATGAGGTGGCCTGGGTCTGTGCTGCTGACTGTGTCGCCTAGGCAAAGTCAGGACTCTCCAGGCCTTGGTTTCCCCCACTTCCCCAAGGACTCTCCAAGGGAAGGTGCCACAGCTTTGACTGACTGGGGTGTCTGGGCCCCTGCCTTGTCAAGGCCCGGCAGAGTCTTGGGCAAGAAGAAGGGGAGCCTCTCCCAGAAGCTCTTTATTCTTTAGCCATCTCACAGGGACCTGGGAGGGTCAGGAAAATGGCCACAACCCTGGCAGAGGCCCCAAGAGGCCCCAGATTAGATTTTCCGCCCTTCCAAATTGTCCTTGAAACTTGAGGTTTGGGGAGCTTAGATTGTGAGTACCTGTAAAGCTTCTTATCCTGGACACCCAGAATCCTCAACTCTTAGTCAGAGGGTATAATTCTCTACCCACACCCAGGTGGACAAAGAATGTAACTTCCTTTGCATTTCCATAATGCAATGTAATTTCCACGTGGAGGCCCTGTCCTGTTGTGGTGGAAGAAACTCAGGCAGATCGGGATCCCCTCTTTTATGGGGTTGGCCTACATTTGGGGTACTGATCCAGGGTCATGGGGGAGGACAGTCTGCCCACCAATACATACTGCCTCACTGACTCTCCATTGCTGATCCCCACAGTGTACAGCTCTCCACGAGCCCCTCTGGGCCTGGCCAGTCTCGCTGGTGCTCCTGTACCATGCTGGGCACAGGGGCGCCTGCGAGGCCATCTCAGGTCTGCGTACCCAGACTTTTCTTCTCCGGGGCTCAGCCTGGAATGGAGCACAGGTTACCGTTTCTTGTCCTACTCAACAAATTCCCTCCTAATTCAAAGTCAATTCCCAGACCTCTGGGACATCCGTAGCACATCTCTCTTTAACTTCAACAGCACTTTCTAGGATGCATGTGTGCCTGAACACATGGACCCATGTAGCCATGTGTCGTGTGTGTGTGCCTGGTCCTGTGTACACATGGGGTCCTGAGGGGTAGCTGTGGACATGTGTAGCTCCCCCTGGATGGAGTCCCCCAGACCTGTAGTGGGTTCTGTCATCCCTCTTCCTCCTGGAGACAGTGTAAACTTCTTTCTCAGGCCCTGTGGCTTCAAGGGCTCTTGGCATCCCTCTGATTCTTCTCCCCCAAGCCAAGCTGCAAGGACTGTGTTCCTGGCCTCAGGGGTGACTGGGGGCCTGGCAGCTCCCAGCTCTGCTCTCTGTGCCAGTACTCCAAGTCCTTCCCCTTCCCCTCAGCCCCAGGGCTTTAAAAACTCAGGACCAGGAGGACAGCAACTGGAGAACGGGGGTGGAATTGAAGGAGAGGTGTGACGGATAAACAACAGGAAATAAGAAAATGGATTCATAATACAGAAATGATCATTCAACCACACTGAAATAGAATGATGCAATTTTTGGAATCTTGGAATTTCAAAATCAAAAAATCTGAATATCACTTAATTCTATGTTGCTGTTCTTGCTACTTGTCATCGAGTCAGCCCAGGTTCATGGTGACCCTGTGCACAACAGGATCAGACCATTGTGATCTGAAGGGTTTTCAATGAATGGTTTTCAGAAGCAGATCGCCAGGCCCTTCTTCCTAGTCTGGCTTAGCCTGAAAGCTCCACTGAAACCTGTTTAGCATCATAGCAACAAGGAAGCCTCCACCGACAGACAAGCGGTGGCCGTGCTTGAAGTGCATTGGCTGGGAATTGAGCCTGGGCCTCCCTCATGGAAGGTGGGAATTCTGCTATGAGCTGCCACTACCTCTAATTCCCATCTAAAAAAATTCTAGAAACCCCCAAATCAAACCACTGCTATCAAGTTGATTCTGATTTCTAGTGACCCTATAGGACAGAGTAGAACTGCCCCATAGAGTTTCCAAGGCTGTAAATCTTTACCAAAGCAGACTGCCACCTCTTTCTCCCATAGAGCGGCTGGTGGGTTTGAACCCCTCAGTGCTTAACCACTGTGCCAGCAGGGTTCATAATTCCCATCTGTAGGAGGGTGGATAAATAAAGTGTGGCAAATTAGTAACTGTAATACTCTACACCAGTTACAAGTAATGAACTTCAGCCACATGTATTGACAGGGGTAAATCTCAAAACTATAATGGTGAGTGGCGGCAGGGGAAGCAAATTGCGGAAGGATACGTATGACTCGATGTCATTTACATAAATATAAAAACTCACAAATAATATGGACACCTTCACAAACAGTTAAAATACAGAGACCCAGACCAGTGGAAGCCTACACATCCTATTTCCTGAGGGAGTTTCCTTCAGGAAGGGAGAAAGAGAAAGGAATGAGACCAGGGAGTGGAATGTACAGGAGTCTTCCATTGTTGCTACAACATTTTATTTCTTTTAAAAGGTAACAACTAATAAAATAAGCAGAAACCCTGGTGGCATGGTGGTTAAGTCCTACAGCTGCTAGCCAAAAATTCACCAGGCGCTCCTTGGAAACTATGGGGCAGTTCAACTCTGTCCTATAGGGTTGCTATGAGTCGGAATTAAGTGGACAGCAAAGGTTTTTTTTTTTTTTTTTTTTTTTACTAAAGCAAGTATCTGTGTGTGTGAGTTGTTTATAGAGTTTGTAAAAGAGTGGCATGCCATATGTATCCTTCTAAAACTTCCTTCACTTAGGATTATATTGCTAAGATTCATATTCATTGTGCTTGTTGCTGTGGTTCATTCATTTTGACTGGTGGCTAGCATCCCATTGTGTCAGGACACCTGAGGATGTGGATTCCAAAACCTCTCAGACTCCGCTGGTGAGGTATAAATTGATACAACTGCTTTGGAAAACAGTTTGGCAGTATCTCATGAAGCTGAGTATTCAGCAATTCCACTCCTAGATATATACCCCAGAGAAACTCCTGCACGTATACAACAGGAGACATGATAAGAATGCTCATAACAGTCTGCCCACAATAGCAAACACATGGAAACAATCCAAACGCTCCTCAACCAGAGAATGGATGAAAAAACTCTTTTGCTGGTAAAATAAATTTTAAAAATAAAAGATAAGAACAGAAGCAAGGCAGGCTTTTTTTTTTTAATTAATTTTTATTGTGCTTTAAGTGAAAGTTTACAAATCAGGTCTGTCTCTCATACAAAAACTTCCATACACCTTGCTATACACTCCTAATTGCCCTCCCTCATGAGATAGCACAGTTCTTCCCTCCACTCTCTCTCCTCGTGTCCATTCAGGCAGCTTCTGGCCCCCTCTGCCCTCTTATCTCCCCTCCTGACAGGAGATGCCAACCTAGTCTCATGTGTCCACTTGATCCAAGAACCTCGTTCTTCACCAGTATCATTTTCCGTCCCCTATTCCAATCCAATCCCTGTCTGAAGAGTTGGCTTTGGGAATGGTTCCTGTCTTGGGCTAACAGAAGGGCTGGGGACCATGGCCTCTGGGGTCCCTCCAGTGCCAGTCTGACCATTAAGGCTGGTCTTTTTACTAGAATTTGGGGTCTGCATCCCACTGCTCTCCTGCTCCATCAGGGTTTCTCTGTTGAGTTCCCTGTCAGGGCAGTCATCGGTTGTGGCCGGGCACCATCTAGCTCTTCTGATCTCAGGCTGATGTAGTTTCTGGTTTATGTGATCCTTTCTGACTCTTAAGCTCATAATTACCTTGTGTCTGTGGTGTTCTTCACTCTTCCTTGCTCCAGGTGGGTTGAGACCAATTGATGCATCTTAGATGGCCACTTGTTGGTGTTTAAGACCCCAGATGCCACTCTCCAAAGAGGGGTGCAGAATGTTTTCTTAATAGATTTTATTAAGCCAATTGACTTAGATGTCCCCTGAAACCATGGTCCTCAAACCCCTGTCCCTGCTACGCTGGCCTTTGAAGCATTCAGTTTGTTCAGGAAACTGCTTTGCTTTTGATTTAGTTCATTTGTGTTGACCTCTCCTGTATTGTGTATTATTTTTCCCTTCACCTAAAATAAAACTTATCTACTATCTAATTAGTGAATACCCATCTCCCTCCCTCCTTCCCTCCCTCCCCCCTCTCGTAACCATCAAAAACTATTTCCTTCTCTATTCAAACTGTTTCTCCAGTTCTTATAGTAGTGGTCTTATACAATATTTGTCCGTTTGCAATTGACTGATTTCACTCAGCATAATGTTTTCCAGATTTCTCCATGTTATGAAATGTTTCACAGATTCCTCACTGTTCTTTATCAATGCATAGTATTCCATTGCGTGACTACACCATAGTTTATTTATCCATTCATCCATTGATGGGCACCTTGGTTGCTTCCAACTTTTTGCTACTGTAAACAGTACTGCAATGAACATGGGTGTACATATATCTGTTCGTGTAAAGGCTCTTATTTCTCCAGGATATATTCCAAGCAGTGGGATTGCTGGATGGTATAGTAGTTCTAGTTTTTTAAGGAAGCGCCAAATTGATTTCCAAAGTGGTTGTACCATTTTACATTCCCACCAGCAGTGTGTAAGTGTTCCAGACTCTCCACAGCCTCTCCAACATTTCTTATTTTGTGTTTTTTGGATGAATACCAGACTTGCTGGAGTGAGATGAAATCTCATTGTAGTTTTGATTTGCATTTCTCTAATGGCTAATGATCATGAGCATTTCCTCATGTATCTGTTAGCTGGGCAGGCATATATATACATATTTTTTAATAATTTTTATTGTGCTTTAAGTGAAAGTTTACAAATCAAGTCAGTCTGTCACATGTAAGCTTATATACACCTTACTACATACTCTCATTTACTCTCCCCCTAATGAGTCAGCCCGCCCCCTTCTTCCAGTCTCTCCTTTCGTGGCCCTTTTGCCAGTTTCTAACCCTCTCTACCCTCCCATCTCCCCTCCAGACAGGAGATGCCAATACAGTCTCAAGTGTCCACCTGATACAAGTAGCTCACTCTTCATCAGCATCTCTCTCCAGCCCATTGTCCAGTCCCTTCCATGTCTGTTGAGTAGTCTTCGGGTATGGTTCCTGTTCTGGGCCAGCCGAAGGTTTGGGGACCATGACCGCTGGGATTCTTCTAGTCTCAGTCAGACCATTAAGTCTGGTCTTTTTATGAGAATTTGGGGTCTGCATCCCACTGTTCTCCTGCTCCCTCAGGAGTTCTCTGTTGTGTTTCCTGTCAGGGCAGTCATCAGCTGTGGCCAGGCACCATCTAGTTCTTCTGGTCTCAGGATGATGTAAGTCTCTAGTTCATGTGGCCCTTTCTGTCTCGGGCTCATGGTTATCGTGTGACCTTGATGTTCTTCATTCTCCTTTGATCCAGATGGGTCGAGACCAATTGATGCATCTTAGACGGCCACTTGTTAACATTTAAGACCCCAGATGCCACACTTCTAAGTGGGATGCAGAATGTTATAATAGAGTTTATTATGCTAATTGACTTAGAAGTCCCCTGAAGCCATAGTCCCCAAACCCCCGCCCTTGCTCCGCTGACCTTCGAAGCATTCAGTTTATCCCAGAAACTTCTTTGCTTTTGGTCCAGTCCAGTTGAGCTGACCTTCCCTGTATTGAGTATTGTCCTTCCCTTCACCTAAAGTAGTTCTTATCTACTTACTAATCCATAAATAACCCTCTCCCACCCTCCCTCCCTCCCCTCTCTCGTAACCGCAAAAGAATGTGTTCTTCTCAGTTTATACTATTTCTCAAGAACTTATAATAGTGGTCTTATACAGTATTTGTCCTTTTGCATCTAACTAATTTCACTCAGCATAATGTCTTCCAGGTTCCTCTATGTTATGAAATGTTTCACAGATTCATCACTGTTCTTTATTGATGCGTAGTATTCCATTGTGTGAATGTACCATAATTTATTTAACCATTCATCTATTGATGGACACCTTGGTTGCTTCCAACTTTTTGCTATTGTAAACAGTGCTGCAATAAACATGAGTGTGTATATATCTGTTCTTGTAAAGGCTCTTATTTCTCTAGGGTATATTTCGAGGAGTGGGATTTCTGGGTTGTATGGTAGTTCTATTTCTAACTTTTTAAGAAAACGCCAGATAGATTTCCAAAGTGATTGTACCATTTTACATTCCCACCAGCAGTGTATAAGTGTTCCAATCTCTCTACAGCGTCTCCAACATTTATTATTCTTTGTTTTTTGGATTAATGCCAGCATTGTTGGAGTGAGATGAAATCTCACTGTAGTTTTGATTTAAATTTCTCTAATGGCTAATGATCGTGAGCATTTCCTCATGTATCTGTTAGCTGGGCAGGCATATTTTTAATAGAAATTAAAACTGGGTAGTGGGTACATTGGTCTTTATTATATCCTTCTTTATATTTGAAATAATTCATAATAAAAATGAATTGTTTTTTTAAATGTCCTGAGTTGTAGCATCTTGGACTTAACAATTAAACTAAACTTGTTGCCAAACCAAACCAAACTCATGGCAACCCCATGTGTTACAGAGTAGAACTGCTGAATAGGGTTTTCTTGGCTGTAATTTTTGTGGAAGCAGATTGCCAGGCCTTTCTTCCATGGCACTGCTGGGTGGGTTCCAACGGCCAACCTTTAGGTAGTAGTTGAGTGCAAACTGTTTGCACCACCTGGGGACCTATCAGCAGGGTTCAAGATGATCTGGTTGTGGCTGTAAAACCTGAGAAACACCTGAGATCTCCCGCAGCCGGCTTCCCCACTTTGCCTGTGCATTCCTTGCTGTGGAGTGGCCCCAGAGCAGGAGATGGGGTGAACTCTAAGGGAGAAATGGACAAAGAAACAAACACAATCCTCATTTGGAGAAATTGCTCACAGGGAAAGGAAGTGACCTAGGGCGGCCCAGGAAGGGCTGATATCAAGTCAGGTGGACCAAGAAGGGACCTCCAGCAGCTGCTGAAGTTGTTCCAGTCTTAGGGGAGGACCACTGGGGGACGAGGATCAGGGCAGTAGAGTTGGGAACGGGTACTCCAGAGCGCAATGTGGTGTATGGGTTCAGCCTGATGCAGGGGAGGCTGGAGGGCCCAGGACATCGAGGCCCGAAAGCCATACTTCCCTCATACCTTTGCCCCCAGAAGCTTTTTCTACTCGCCACTTTCATTTCTGGTTCAAAGTCTGTCCCCAGCCCTCACGGATATTCACACCACATCACTCTTTAACTTCAACAGCTGTTCCAGGATGCATGGGTGCCTGAGCATTTGGACCCAAATGTACTTACATGTGTGCATGCCTGGGCCTGTGTACACATGGGGTCCTGAGGGTAGCTGTGGATATGTGTAGCCAAGTTCGGTCACACTATCACTTCTGAAGGATTGCCCAGGCTCTTCTGGTGTCTCTGCCTCCCATCTTATCCTCTCCACGGTCCACGCTGAAGCCAGGGGTGGGCAAGGTCTTTCTGAAACATAGAGCGGACTCTGTAACTCTCCTGCATGGATAAACAAGTGTGTGCTATAAGCAGGTGTACACGCTCATGCACGTAAGTGCCTACATCAGAGTGTGTACACGTGTGTGTGTCCACATACCCTTTTTTGATTTTATACTTATTTTCTTTTTTTTTGGCTGGCTAATACCCAGACATGGTAACAACTTCACACAATGCAAAAAGATGCATTGGAAAAGTTAGTGTCCCAGTGACCAACTTCCAAGGTGACGGACCAAGGACCTTCAGAAAGCCACTCCTCCATAAAAGCAATGAGAACATTGGCAACCGTGTCAAGCAAAAATTTTTGGAATGCTGGAAATTAACTAAAGTCTTGCAACAATCTAGGATGGGCATAATTTTTAAAAAGGACAATAAGAGGTTTTGGTAAGGGTTTGGAGAAATTGGAACCCTCATACATTACACAGCACCAATGTGAAACAGTGCAGCCACTTTGGAGATAGTTTGGCAGTTTCTCAAAAAGGTAAACATAGAGTTACCATATGACCCAGCAATTCTACTCCCAGGTATATTCCCAAGAGAAGTGAAACGTGCGTCCATATACAAACTTGTATACAGGGCAGTGAGTTTAGGTCAATGGTGGTAGAACAATTTGGAGGAGGATGGCGAAATTGTACAACTTGAAGAATGTAATCAATGTCACTGAGTTATACATATAGAAATTGTTGAAATGGTGTGTGACTGTGTAGATTTTCACCAAAATTAAGTAAAATGATTCATAAGAGTAAAAAAATAACTTGTACACAAATATTCTTGGCAGCATTATTCATAACAGCCAAAGAGTAGAAACAACCCAAATGTCCATCGACGAATGAATAAACAAAATGTTGTATATCCACACAATGAAATAATATTCAGCCATAAAACCTTGGAAAAATTCTGCTAAGTGAAAGAAAAAACCAAAAACCAAACCCGTAGCTGTTGAGTTGATTCCGACTCATAGCAACCCTATAGGACAGAGTAGAACTGCCCCGTAGAGTTTCCAAGGAGCACCTGGCGGATTCAAACTGCTGACCTTTTGGTGAGCAGCCATAGCTCTCACCCACTATGCCACCAGGGTTTCCAAGTGAAAGAAGTTAGATGCAAAACGCCACATACAGTATGATTCCATTCATATAAACTGTCCAGAATAGATGAATACGTAGAGACAGACTGTAGATTAGGGAATTCCCAGGGCTGGCAAGAGTGGAAAACAGTGAGTGATTGCTAATGGGCTAGGGGTTCCTTCGGGGGATGATGAAAACCTCCTGGAATCAGATAGCGGTGATGGTTGCATAAAGGGGACAGCAGTGGTTCAGTGGTAGAATTCTTGCCTTCCGTGTAGGAGACCTGGGCTCCATTCCTGGCCAATGCACCTCAACCCTGTAGGTGGAAGCTTGTGTGTCGCTATGAAGCTGAACAGGTTTCAGTGGAGCTTCCAGCTTAACACACGCTAGGAAGAAAGGCCTGGCAATCTACTTCTGAAAATCAACCAATGAAAACCCTATGGATCACAATGGTCCAATCTACAACTGATCATAGGGCTGGTGCAGGACTGGGCAGCGTTTCATTCCGTGCGTGGGCTCACCCGGAGTAGAGGGCTGACTCAATGAAAGCTAACACAATAGAGATAGTTGCACAACTTCGTGAATACAGTAAAGACACTGAAGTGTACACTTTAAAAGGAAGAATTTTGTGGTATGTAAATTATATCTCAATGAAGCTGTCGATATGTGTTAATGTGTTAATTATATTTCATTAAATCTAAGGCTCTGTCAATTATAACATGCACCATCATTTTATGTATTGAAGAGCAAGGAAAAAAAAAAACCCACTGCTTATTTTCATTGTAAGGCATATCCCAGTTTCAGGGATGTTAACATCTTTAAAATGTGGATCTTAGGATCTCTGCCATACGGCATATGTCTACACCCCCTTTTTGATGTGTTTTTGAGGGACATGTATTGGGGTGTGGCCTGTAGACAGGTTTAGTACCTCTCATATCTGTGGCTTATCTTGGAGGTCTCCTGGGGACAGCTCCTTTGCACACTTCTGGTGCTTTTCTGAGTGGGTAGTAGAGTCAGTGCCCAGGAAAAACCCCAACTGAGGAGGGACAGGGGTTTTGGAGAATTTCCCTCAGTGGGACAATTCTGAGATGTGTTCCAGATAGTCTGTCGGGGGGTCTCAAGCAGGTTGAGCTCCAGGGCCCCCCAGTGGTGACCCAGTCATTAATACAACTGTCATTGTCTCCTGTCTTCCTCACTGTGCTTCCTGGGATCACATCCCAAATAAGCTACTTGCAACTACATCTCTGTCTTAGCATCTTCTTTTGGGAGAACCCAGATTCAGACACTGTGTGAATATGGGTCCACATGTGTTCATGCTGACAAATGTCTAGGAACCAAAGCGTGAATGCATGTATGTGTTCCAGAGTTGGCGTGAATGTATGTGTATGTGTTCATGCGTGCTTCCACTCCAACGCAGATGCATTTGTTGCATGCTCATGTGTGCAAGTGTGTCCATGCACATGTATGTATCTGTCACATGTATATATACCTCTCATATGGTGCATCAATGGACTCTCGGACATGTTTAAGGGCTTGTCTGTACCCATGCAGGTGCGAGAGAGGTCAAGGGAGCCCTAGAAAGCCCCTCAGAGGCTCTTGGGTGATTAAGAGGCTCTTGTCAGTGGCGGCGGTGGTGGGTAGATGGGCAGGGTGTGCCTTGTAATAGCTGCCGCCTCCCGTCTCCCTCTCCCTTGGCAGCCGCCTGTCTGGAGACAGCCTCATCAGTCTGGTCTCAGATGTGTGTTCTCTCTGATGGGAGACAGCTGGAGCCGGCTGTCAGGGGCCTCACCAGTGATAGCGGAAGCTCGTCGTGGCACCTGTCGGCAGCATCTAATCGCTGTCCTCGTGATGGCTTCTGGGAGCAGGAAGATGACATGGGGCAGCTGTTCTTGGGGTCTGGAGGGCTCTTGGTTCTACCGCCCTCTGACCCCTCTACATGGAAGGGTGAGCCCCCGTGCCCATACATTCTCTGGAATCACAGACACCCACTCCCCCTGCATCCCATCCCATCCACCTCCCACCTGTGTGCAGAGCCCTCACCGAATAGTATCCATGCTGTGCATAGTCTGGCCTCGACTCGCCTCTGCCACCCACATGGTCACCCCTCCGCCTGTGTTCTGAGTCAGTGTGCAGTGTTACCCTCCCCGTGTTTCCACACACTGGTCTCTGCCTCAAAGGCTTTGGCTTCCCTCCTCTGCCTGGTGAACTCATCCTCTCCAGGGTTAGCTCCAATCGCCTTCCTTAGACAGCCTGTCCTGCCTCACCCAGGCAGGTCCTTCTTCCTCAAGCCCCCATAGCTCTTGGCGTGTTTCTCTTCCATTACACACATCAGTGCCAGGAAGGAGAATTCTGGTTGGATGCTTGTGTCTGACTCCCAGTGTTTGAAGCTTAAGGAGGGCAACTGGGTGGGCTCAGGTGTCCTCAGCCCAGGGGGACAAGGACCAGGGTTAGGCAGGGCAGGGCCTGGGTCCCAGGAAGGCAACTCTGTTGGGGTTAATACTAGAAACCAGTCGGTGGCAGGGAGAGAAGCCTGGAGGGCCCAGGGAAGGGCCTAGAGGACCTCTCCACCCCTGGAGAGTAGAAGCAGCTGACCACGAGACAGAGTATCAAGGTCTCAGGAAAGGGCGCAGAGGTCAGGACAGGGCTGAAGTCCAGCAAGAACCGGAGAAAAAACCTCATTTTTCCAATTGAGCCCACCAGTCTTGAAGGAACTGGAGCCCCTAGACCTGGATTCAAATCCCAGCTGCTCCACTTATTGGCTGTGTGACCTTGGGCAAGTTCTTTACCTCTCTGAGCTGTGGGTGCCACCATTATACCATGGGAATAACAGTGCACAATTCAAGGAGATGATGTTGAAGGCTAGCACAGAGCTGGGCACACAGCAAGTGTTGGTCTCTACCCTTGGAGAGAAAAGGCCACAGCTTTGCCCACTGGAGCTGCTTGAGACAAGCTTAAGAAAACATTGTCAACTCCAGCTCCCTATTGCTTGTGGGCAAGGGCCCACAGCGGCTCCCAGACTGCATTGACCACTGGCTCCTTACTTTCTAGCTGTGTGACCCTGAGCAAGTCATTTCACCTCTCCACACCTCAGTTTCCTTCCCTATAAACTGGAGATACTAATAGAACCCACCTCATGGGGTTGTTTGTAAAAGTGAATTGCTATTAATTGCTATAGGAACTAACTATTTGTTAATTGCTATGAATGTTAAGAATTAATTGCTCTACAAATTAATTGCCTTCAAGTATCCACCACGGTGCCTGGCAGATAGTGAACCCTCAGTGCTTATTGGCTATTATTACTGTCATTATTGAGGCAACATTTGAGCACCTACTTGGTGCCAAGCTTCACACCAGGCACTGAGGGTGTTGGGAGACAGTGCAGAGCTGGACATGACTTGGCCCTGAGCACTGAAAGCCTAATCTAGGTGGTGGTAGGGGAATGGAGTCACTCAAATGACCAGCGAAAAGTACAAAACATCACAAGACAGAGGCAGATAAGGTGAGCTGGGGGGAAGGCTTCCTGGAAGAGAAGGCCTTTGGCTGGTGCTTTGATGACTGGGAGTACAACAACAGTGTAATTAATGTTTATTGAGCACTTCCTATGTGACAAGCACTGTGTTTTGCCAACATTATCTTATTCAGAGCTCTTAATGGCAGTAGTAAGTAGGGACTATTGGAGTCCCTGGGTGGTGCAAACTGTTAGCACACTCAGCTGCCAGCCAAAAGGGTGGAGGTTCAAGTCCACCCAGAGGCACCTCAGAAGAAAGGCCTGGCAATCTACTTCCAAAAAATCAGCCATCAAAAACCTTATGGAGCACGGTTCTACTCTGACACACTTGGGGTCACCATGAGTCAGAATTGACTCGACAGCAACTGGTAAATGGTTAGTAGGTACTGTTATATCTATTTCACGGATGAAGAAACCGAGGCTTAGAGAGATTAAGATACCTGCCCAAGATCAATCACTCATGCCTGAATTTGAATTCTCAATTACCTAAGCTGTTAAGCCTCATGCTCTCCTGCACTCCTGTGTTGTTGCCATTGCCATCGAGTCAGCTCTGAGTCATGGCGACCCGTGTACAACAGAATGAAATCTTGCCTGGTCCTGTGGCATCTTCGCGATTGTTGGTAGGCTTGAATCCATTGCTGCCGCCACTGTGTATTTTGAGTGTGTGTGTGTGGGGGGGGGGGCTCATCTTTCAGCACTGTATCAGACAATACTCTGTTGTGATCCACAGGGTTTTTACTACAGATAGAGGATGTAAAGTTGCAGAATCAGGGGGTGGGTGGATACAAGCATTAATTGTGCACCCATTCTGGGGTGTGCCAAACTCTTTGTTTAGGCACTTTGCCTACTTGATCACGTGTAATCCTTACAACAAGCCATATGAGGTAGATAATATTATTATCTCCATTTTGAAGATGAGAAAACTGAAGCGAAAAGCAGTTGACTGTCCTGCACAAAGGTCAAACAACTAAAAGGTGGTAGCACTGGTACCTGACCCCACACTATCCAATCCCCAAACCCATGCTATTTCCCTGACACTGGGGGTGTGTCCTGGGAACAGAGATGTAATTGTCCCATGTGGCTAAAGGTTTGGGTGCATGAAGGGGAACAAAGTATGGACAAGTTGGGGCTGAGTTGTGGAGAGCTAGATGCCCATTCATCCTGTAGGCAATGGGAAGCCATCAAAGATTGCAGAGTAGGAGCATGGTGGGGCAGACCTGAATCTCCCAAAGATAAATCCTGTTGCAGTACCTAAAATAGATTGGATGGGGGCAAGAGAGGTAGTGGGACCTCCATCAGGAGACACCACTGGGCAGTGCTGCCTTTAGATGACAAGTGATATGAACAAAGTGCCCTTCTGCTGGGAAAGGAAAACAGAGCACTCAGTGATGAGGAACAGCCAAGGGCAGGGCCATTAGCCTTATCAAAAAGCTGATTGCTCTTAGCAAAGTATTTAATACGATTTTCCATTATTAGGGCCCAAACCTGGACAAGCAAGATTATTAATTCTAAAGATAATCATTAAGCTGGGCAGACCGTATTTTAATATATGGCAACAGGCGAGCTATTGTCATTTTTTCCCTTCTATCTTGATTGCAGGTCACCCAGCTACAGCTGGCTTCAAAAGCCCCTTCCTGGAGGTAGTGAGATAAGGCCTAATGTCCTCAAACAAGAGCTATCGGCTGTGACGAGAAGCCCATAAATATTAATAAATCTATAATTAGTCCTGTGAAAGGGGGATCAATCCAGGAGAAGGTTCCGCCCATTAATACTAGAAACCAGTTTTGCAAAGTTGCTGGGAAAGCAAGGCTTTTCTGTTTCAAATGCCAGGTGGTTCTTTGTTCTAGGAGGATGCAGTTCCGTCAGACTTACCAGGTGCCTGCTCTTCCACAGTCCCTAGGGGTGGTGAGAATACCCAGAGGGCTCAGTAGGGGAGCAAGGCTTTGTAGAGGGGTGATGGGGGAATGTTGAGGCCCTCATGATCAGAGTTTTATTTATTTTAATTGTCATTTAAATTATTTTTTTAAGTTATTGTTTTTCAGAATCCAAATGAAGAAAAGACTTCATCATTTCCAGGTAAAATTAGAGTGGGTTGTGAGCTAAGTGAAGGCGCCTCGTAGAGCTTTAAGGTACTCAGAGATAGGAATGCACTTTATTTTTTGACTTAAAAATTGTTATCAAGGTATAACATGCACCCAGTAAAATGCACAAATCTTAAATGTACAGCTCAGTGGTTTTTTACATATTTATGCACCCATGTAAGCACCACCCAAGGAGCCCCAGTAGCACAGTGGCTAAGCGCTCAGCTGCTTACCAAAAGGTTGAAGATTCGAATCCACCAGCCGCTCCGTGGGAGAAAGAGGTGGCAGTCTGCTTCTGTAAAGATTATAGCCTTGGAAACCATATAAGGCAGTTCTCTGTCCTTTAGGGTCACTATGAGTCAGAATTAACTTGACACCATGCAACCACCACCACCATCACTGCTCAGATAGAGATAAAGTTTCCATCCCTCCAGAAAACTCCCTTGAGAGCTTCCCAGTCCACATCCCCCCATCCAGGGGTAACCATGCTTCTAACCTCCATTACCATAGATACATTTTACCTGTTCTTGAACTTCAAACGAATGGAATCACACAGTATAAACTCTTCTGGGTCTGGCTTCTTTCATTCATTACTAAGTTCCAACATCACAGTCAAATTATCCTTTTCAAAATAATTTTCTTTTTTGTGGTATCACAAACTAACACTTGTCATTGTGGAAATGACATAAAGCACAAATACACAGCAAAGAAAACAGTGGACATCACCTGTGTACCTGTGTACTTCTAAGGGCATCTAAATTTTTTTTTCTGATTTTAACAATTAGATATGACCACTGGGGGAATTTGGAAAATAAAGGATGCATGGCTGCAGTTGAGAGGAACCCAACTGGCTTGAGTAAGGTGCAATTTGCTCGTTTTTATAACTGAGAAGGCCAGAGGTTGAAACAACGTTGTCTGTGTTTGTCTCTCATTCCATCTTACCCCGGCTTGGCTATGCAAACAGGCTAACCCTCTGGCCAGCAAGGTGGCTGTCAGCGACACCAGACTCAAGCTGAGAACATTTCTCTATAGCAATCCCAGGGAAAACTCTGATTGGCTTTGCTGGGACCATAGGTCCATCCTTGGACCAATCACGGTGGCTAGGGCAACGAGGGACTCTGATTGGCTAGCCTGAGTCATGACTGGAACAGCATGGTGATTACAGATCCTCCACAGGCAGGAAGTGGAGAGGCATTCCCCAGAGGCACCAGAAGAGGGCAGGCAGGCAGAAAAAAGGTGCTGGGGAGGCTAGTAACTGGGGTGACCTCCTCCAGTACGTACAGAAAGTCAGCAAGCTGTGTTGTTTGCCTGCTCTGTGGGGCAAGACCTTCCTCAAAGATCAGGGCTGGGACTGCTTCATCTCCCTAGTGCTGTCTATCCAACTGCCTCATTCTTCGGCCTCCTCCTTTGTGTCTCCATCTCGTACTTGTCAAGGTCAAAAAACTTTGGGACTTGAAAAATGAGGCATCATGTGGAGAAGACAAACCTTAACCATTTAGTTAAAACTAACAGGCTGCGAGCTCCTGCCGTACCAGATCAGCCTCCTGGCTGGGTCCCGGGCATCCAGCCCAGAGCCTGGCACAGAGACGGTGTCATTGAATGTGGTCCTAATAAATGGATGGGGAAGCTAATAACACTTGCAGAGCACTCACTGTGAGCCAACCCTCTGTACTTCTCTGGGCTACTTGCTGTATCCTCACAACTGTCTTAGGTGGTAGGTATTATTGTGAGCCTCATATAACAGATTTGCTCTTTTATTTATGTCACTATTCATTTACTATTGCGTGTGTAGGGTGTGCCAGACACTGAACAAGATAGGCAAGATACCAGCTGTCTTTCACGGAGTGTATAATCCAGTGGACCGGGAAACTGAGGCACTCACAGGGGTTGAGCGGTGTGGGGCGTGGGAGGTGGCTGGCGGTTGGGTGGGGGAGGTTCACCAGCTGGGAGGGGTCCCCTGAGTTCTCTGGTGGACTGGGAGTCGACGAAGGGGATTTAGCAGCTTCTTCCCCCCGGGGCCTGGACTGGTTTCAGCCAGTCTAGGGCGGACAAGGCTGCACTAGCCGGACCCCTTCCTCTCCCCCTTCTTCATCCCTTCTGCCTCTCTTGCCTTCCCCTCCTCTGCCGCTGGTGCAGTGATTGACGCGGTAATTGGCGCACGAAGGCACCGGGCTAATTGAGGTCGGGCTGCAGATTGCAGCCGCTGCCTTGCGGAGGCGGTGGCGCCGGGGCTGCGCGCTCCCCCTCCCCCTCCAAGGTCTGGTGCGGGGGCGATAAGGGGAGGGGGAGAGCAAGCAGGCCCACCCCTCATTTTTCCACGGGTAGCGTGCTCTCCAGGGACGGTGTCCTGCGGAAGTGCTCCTGGGCCTTCCCTTTGTGCAAGGGTGGGAGATACCAAGCAGGGTGTTGGGGGGGCGGGGGGACACGGATCCCCCTCAAACCCAGGTTGAATCTCTACCTGATACCTGAGCTCCTGGGGAGGAAGGGGCAGGGAAAATAGCCCAGAATCTCTCCTTGCCCCTGACAGCATCTGGGGGGTCTTGGGCAAGTAATTTCTCCTTTGAACCTCTTATTCATTATTCATTCATTCAGCACTCATTTATCGAGTGCCTTTTATGTTTCAGACATGGGAGATGAAGTTGAAATAAGACAGACATGGTCCAGCCCTCAGAGGGCCGGCAGCCCTGTGGGGAGATAAACAAACAAACCGATAGACACTGTTACAAACTAAGGTGATAGGAGAGGCATTAGAGGTCCCTGGGTGGAGCAAATGGTTTGCACTGTCTACTGACCTAAAGGTCGGCAGTGTGAACCCACGCAGTGGCACCACAGAAGAAAGGCCTGGCGATTTTATTCCGTAAAGATTACAGCCAAGAAAACCCTGTGGAGCACTTCTACCCTGTCACACTAGGTCACCTTGCATCTGAATAGGCAACAGCAACAGGTTGTGAGAGGCATTATCTGCAGGGACATAGTTCTGATGGGTGGTCGGGGAAAGTCTCTATGGGAAAAGACGTTAAAACTGAAACCTGAGGACTGAGAGCACTTTGGGAGTCGGCAGTCTGTGTGTGTGTGTAAGACAGACAGGTGTGTGTGTTCGGGGAGGTGGTGGTGTCTTTTCCAAGAGAAGAAGCTGATGAGCAGTAGATTTATATTGTGTCATTCTGCAACTTGCATGTTTGGATCACATTGTATTCCTGAAAGGGCACTCTTGCTGATACACTTAGTCCCAGTACATTCATTTTGCCCATTCTACCACACTGAGCTGCTTCTGAAGCAAAAAGGAGTTCTAGCATGGTTTCTGAACCCACCAGTGGACAGGCAATTTTTTCAATCTACTGCCCAGCAGGACTTGGCTAGTTTGGGATGGGGCAAGAAAGCTGACAGGGTGGAGGCTCACTGAGGGCAGCTGGAATGGAGAAGGGTATTTTGTCCAGGGAAAGATTTAGCTAGCCCTGCAGACACTTCCCAACATTTAACAGCCTAAAGGAGTCAGGAAAAGGGACTTGGGCTGAGACAAGTGGGGACCTCAGTTCTCATCTCAACTAGGCTACAAACTCAGTGTGAAACTTTAGGAAGGGCCTTTTCCCTTTCCCATCTGTAAAATGGGTGTATGTGACAAAGCAAGGCAAGATCAGTAGTTTTCCACTAACTGGACAACAGATGAGTGGTAACTTTGGTCATGGGGAAGCCAGCACAACTTTACCAAGGCAAAGTCATAGAAGCTTCATAGACACAACCAAATTCCCATAGTGATTAATTTACTGGGCTGAGGGCTGGGTACCATGGTCTTGGGGACATCTAGTTCAGCCGGCATAACACAATTTATAAGGAAAATGTCCTACACCCTACTTTGGCGAGTAGCGTCTAGAGTCGTAAAAGCTTGTAAGTGGCCATCTAAGATACAGCTACTGACCCCACCCCATCTGGAGCAAGGGAGAATGAAGAAAACCAACGACACAAGGGAAGATTAGTCCAAAGGACTAATGGACCACAGCTACCACAGCCTCAACCAGACTGAGTCCAGCACAACTAGATGGTGCCTGTTAACTACCATCTGCTCTGACAGGGATCACAATAGAGGGAGGGTCCCAGACAGAACCATAGGAAAATGTAGAACAAAATTCAAACTCACAAAGCCCAGACTTACTGGTCTGATGGAGACTGGAGAAACCCCAAGAGTATGGCCCCCAGATACCCTTTTAACTCAGTACTGAAGTCACTCCTGAGGTTCACCCTTCAGCCAAAGATTAGACAGGCCTATAAAACAAACAATAATACAGGTAGTTCAACCAAGTATACGAGACTAAATGTGCACAGCAGCCCAGGGGCAAGGATGAGAAGGCAGGAGGGAACAGGAAAGCTGGACGAATGGAAATGGGGAACCCAAGGATGAGAAGAGGAGGGTGTTAATATATGGCAGGGTTGGCAACCAATGTCACAAAACAATATGTATATTAATTGTTTAATGAGAAACTAATTTGCTCTGTAAACCTTTACCTAAAGCACAACAACAACAAATAATAATAAAAAGCTCAGTAGTTTTCAACTGAGTTCCTTGGAGTCAGATGGTGTATGAAGTCCCTTGACACAAGGTGGTGGACAGGAGGACTATGGGCAGAGTAGGTGGCTACAGAGAAGGGGCTGGATGGGTGCAGTACGGATCCCTTCCTTGGCCTCAACTAGAGCTGTTCTCTGGAACACATGTAGCTGCCACATCTGGGGAAAGCATTTTGCTGCTGCCTAAACTTTAGAAAACTCTGATCCTAAAGGCTTGTCCATCCCAAAGATTTGGTTTGGCTCCCACCTTGATACTACAACTGACGTATATTCATCCATTCTGTCTTATGTTTTCAAATGGGTTCTTCTGTTATTTGCTTTGATGTCTGAGGAGGCCTTGTGGACCAATTATTTCCTCATGGTTCTCAGCCCCGCTTCACTCTTCTAAACTTTCCTCTTATTGCCCTGGCTAGAAGCCTGCAAAATTTCCCAGATGCCCTAGTCAGCTGGGGCCAGTGGGTGCTGCGAATGGGAGGCCCTGGAGGGGATTAAACATAGGAGCCGCAGCAGACTTTAGTCAACCAAAGACATATATGGGCTCTCTAGTAGTGTCAGTGGTTTCATTAGTGACCACAGGGCATCTCCTGCCCAATGGCAGTGGCAGTGCCTGTGGCAGTCTAGCTTGGAGTGGTAGCAGCTTCCTGATTACTGGACATCACCTTCTTTTCCCTTTTGCTCCTCCAGCCCTCCCCCCATCCCAACACCTTTGTAAAACATTTCACTTAATCCCTCTCTGTTTGGAATATCTAGAGTGGTTTCTATTTGCCTTTCCGGACAAGACTGATATACCTGGGTTAATTATGAAAGTGTGAAAAAGACCTCATGCCCACCTGGAGATGGGCGCCATCTTTGGCCACATTACTAGGAGTATGGTGCTTGGATCTAGGAGAGTGATATCCTGATCTCCTCTGTGTTAGAGCCAACCTGGAGGATGCAACTGGGTTTGACAAAGTTCTGGGATTCTTAGTAATCCTGAATGGGCAGGTGGTCAGTGCTGCAGCTGGTTAGAAGGTGCGATTCTAAATCATCTTTTCTTATCTGAATGATAGCACCAGTTTCCTCATTGGTGTGCCTGTCTCCAGCTTTGTACCCTCCAGTCCATTTTCCACAGGATGTACCAGAGGGTCTTCCAAAAACCAGTCCAACCCAGAAAACCTACCCCTACCCCATGCCTCAACTAAAACCTCTGGATTGCTCTGTAGTGCTCAAACTTTTTAACTTGACATTCAAGGCCTTCTTAATCTGGCCCCTACAAACCTCCCCAGCCTCTCCTTGACCTCTGTGATGGTTAAGATTGTGTGTCAACTTGGTTGGACCGTAATTCTCAATGTTGTATAATGTGATCACTTCCCTGTTAAAATTTGATACGTGATCACCCCCATGACAGAATCTACTGAGTGGTACCAGCTGGGGTGGGCCTGTGACGGCTCACCACCCCCTCAGCCTTCATCTCTCCACCTTCTGCCACCTGCTTCCTGCTCACCTTGCCAAGGTTGTTGGCTTGTTCTGGATCCAACAGCTGTCTTCTTTCTGACCTCCAGTTCTTGGGACTTGAGCTAGAAGCTTACCTGTTCATCTTGGGATTCATCGATCTTCACAGCCTGTGAGCAAGGAAGCATCAAAAGAAGATGCAAGGAATACACAGAGTCATTATACCAAAAAGAATTGGTCAACGTTCAACCATTCCAGGATGTGGCATATGATCAAGAACCTAAGGTGGTGAACGAAGAAGTCCAAGCTACACTGAAGGCATTGGCGAAAAACAAGGCTGCAGGAATTGATGGAATACCAGTTGAGATGTTTCAACAAACAGATGCAGCGCTGAGAAGCGCTCACTCATCTGTGCCAATTGGAAGACAGCTACCTGGCTAACCAACAGGAAAAGATCCGTATTTGTACCCATTCCAAAAAAAGGTGATCTAACAGAACGCGGAAATTATTGAACAGTACCATTAATATCACACAAAAGTAAAATTTTGCTGAAGATCATTCAAAAACTGATTGCAGCTGTACATTCTACAGGGAACAGCAAGAAATTCAAGCCAGACTCAGAAGAGGACATGGAACAAGGGATATCATTGCTGATGTCAGATGAATCATGGCTGAAAGCAAAGAATACCTGAAAGTTGTTTACCAGTGTTTTACTGAGTATGCAAAGGCATTCAGCTGTGTGGATCATAATAAATTATGGATAACATTGCAAAGAATGGGAATTCCAGAACACTTTATTGTGCTCATGAGAAACCTGTACTTAGACCAAGAGGCAGTAGTTTGAACAGAACTAGGGGGTACTGTGTGGCTTGAAGTCAGGAAAAGTGTGTATCAGCATTGTATCTTCTCATCATACCTAATTAATCTGTATGCTAAGCGAATAATCTGAGAAGCTGGACTGTAGGAAGAAGAGCACAGCATCAGGATTAGAGGAAGACTCATTAACAACCTGCGCTATGCAGATGACACAACCTCGCTTCCTGAAAGTGAAGAGGACTTGAAGCACTTACTGATGAAGATCAAAGACAACACCCTTCAGTATGGATTACACCTCAAGATAAAAAAAAACAAAAATCCTCATAACTGGACCAATAAGCAACATCCTGACAAATGGAGAAAAGATTAAAGTTGTCAAGGATTTCATTTTACTTGGATCCACAATCACCACTCATGGAAGCAGCAGTCAAGAAATCAAAGGATGCATTGCATTGGGCAAATCTCCTGCAAAAGATCTCTTTAAAGTGTCAAAAAGCAAAGATGTCACTTTAAGGACTAAAGTGCACCTGACCCAAGCCGTGGTGTTTTCAATCACCTTGTATGCATGTGAAAGCTGGGCATAGAATAAGGAAGACTGAAGAAGAATTGATGCTTTTGAATTATGGTGTTGGAGAAGAATACCAAATATACCATGGGCTGCCAGAAGAATGAACAAATCTGTCTTGGAAGAAGTACAGCCAGAATGCTCATTAGACACAAGGATGGCAAGACCGTGTCTCACTTACTCTGAATATGTTATCAGGAGGGACCCAGTCCCTGGAGAAAAATATCACGCTTGGTAAAGGAGAGGATCAGTGGAAGGGAGGAAGACCCTCAAAGAGATGGACTGACACAGTGGCTGCAACAATGGCCTCAAGCATTAGCAAGGATTGTGATGATGGTACAGGATTGGACAGTGTTTTGTCCTGTTGTACATAGGGTCGCTATGAGTCGGGACTGACTCCATGGCACCTAACAACAACAACATGTGTCTGTCACTGGTCTAGGGACTGAGGAATAGGGGAATAGGCAGTAAATAATTCAAAGTCCCTTCCCTGACCTCTCCTCCGGGCCTTTGCACATGCTCCTCCCCTGGCTTGGCGTGCTTATGCTCATTTTCCACCACTTGCCCTCCATCCACCTGGTTATCTGCTACCTTCAGAGCTCAGCGGAGGTAGTGCCTCCTCAAGAAGTCTCCCTTGACGAACTTCCAACAGATTGTTTAGATATTTCCCTTGTGCTCCTACAGCCCCCGAGCTTCCTCTGGCCTAAATCATGGCTGTCAATGGTCACCGCTGGTTTACACCAAGAGCTCCTAAAGGGTGGGACCATGTTTGATATGGGTCTGCGTCCGTAGGCTTAACAGTTTCTGGCACACGAATTTGCCAATGAATGAATGAATGAATTTCTGTGGGTTAAAATATCAGGAAGTGGTTTTTAGATGGGAATGACCATGTAGGTCTTGAAGGGGTTACCTAAAATCATTCTAAATAGAGGGATTCAGGATAGAACCTTCCATGGCTCCCATTATCCTCAGCCTTGACATTCAAGGC
Source organism: Loxodonta africana (assembly GCF_030014295.1). Taxonomy (NCBI): domain Eukaryota; kingdom Metazoa; phylum Chordata; class Mammalia; order Proboscidea; family Elephantidae; genus Loxodonta; species Loxodonta africana. The sequence continues at coordinate 36,767,426 of NC_087365.1, forward strand.
CCTTCATGACCTCTCCAGCCCTACCTGTATATCCCAACCCAGATCCAACCCTTCAAGCCAAATAGGATTTTGGATTTGGGCTCAGCTGAATCCTACCCGTGTGATCTTGGAAAATGACTTCACCTCTCTGTGGCTCAGTTTTTTCAACTTTAAAATGGTTTCAATGACCCTGCCTCCCAGGGTGTTTGTGAAAACTCAAAGAGATAATCCATGTAAAGCACGAAGCTTAGCACTTACATCAGCGGATGCTTCCATTCCTATTTCTTATGCTGGGGGACTTTCAGCAGCGGGTAGACATCATGGGTTTGTTCCTCGGAAAGTGAGCTGTGGTGGTGGCTCTGGGGAGATGGCCTGGTCAAGGCAGCAGAGGAAGAAGCTGGCGCAAGCTGGTAATTTACACAGTTGTCAAAGTCAGATCTTTAATGCTTTTGGCCAACGGCTATTGTAAAAATTTTAGAGTGACATGTAAAATACAATCTAATCTTCAGAGTAAATTATAAAACCTGGAACAGAAACAAATTAGACAGATGATACGATCTCATTGAACCAAACCAAATTTTCCCAGTGACACCTCCAGGCTGGGTCAGAAATCACTTCTGCTGGGTCCTCAGAGCAGGAGGGTCAGGTGACAGGAAGAGTCACAAACATATGTGTGGCATCCAGGTACTTCAGTTTTCAGATTCGGTCTCTTTTGTATAAAAACTAGTTTAAAAATTATTACAAAAGTAATATATGCACACAGTTCAGTATCAATTGTTACTGAAGACATAGAAGGAAGAAGTCTCCCTCCCACCCCAGGTTCCCAGACCCCTCTCAACGATAATAACTTATTGTTTATCCTTCCTGAAAATTTCAATCCCTTTGTAAGGTCAGGTGTACACAACAAAATCCTTTCTCTCTAACACAGTCAACATTTTGCACCCTGCTTATTTCACTTGATGATGTGATCTTTCATGTTCTTTTCACAGCTGTATAATAATCCAGTGTATGAATGAACCATAATTTACTTAACCAGACCGTACTGATGAATATTTAGACTCTTTCGTTAGTGTGTCTGTCTGAGAAATTCCTAGAAGTGAGATTGATGGTTAAAGGGTACAGGCATCCTTTATATTGTTAAATGCTTCCAATTTACTCCCTTGTTTGGACACGTCATCAGGAAAGACTAATCACTAGATAAGGACATCATGTTTGGTAAAGGCAAGGGTCAGCAAAAATGAGGGAAACCCTCGGTGAGATGGATTGACACAATAACCACAACAGTGGATTCAAACATGTCAACAATCAAGAGGATGGTGCAGGACCAGGTAATATTTCATTCTGTCATACATAAGGTCACCTTGAGTCGGAGTCAACTTCACGGCAACTAACACTAACAACAAGGGGATCCTGTTGGTAGTCCCCGCAGCTCTCCTTGCATCTCTTTTATCGGTTTGTTGTGCTTCCCCCAATTTCTGTGTGCTTTGCTTCTGATAGTTCACACCTGTGACCTTCTTCAGGGAACATCCTTAAGCTACTAGCTGCCTTGCCCATATAGCAAGCCTGAAATGGGGGCATCTAGCCAATGTACAAAGTATGAATCAAGGAAAATTGGAAATCATCAAAAATGAAATGGAATGCATAAAGATCAATATCCTAGGCATTAGTGAGCTGAAATGGACTGGTATTGGTTATTTTGAATCAGACAATTGTATGGCCTACTATGTGGGGACTGACAATTTGAAGAGGAATGGCATTGCATTTATCGTCAAAAAGAACATTTCAAGATCTTTCCTGAAGTACAGTGCTGTCATTGATAATATCCATACCCCTACAAGGAAGACCAGTTAACACAACAATTATTCAAATTTATACACCAACCACTAAGGCCAAAGATGAAGAAATTGAAGATTTTTACCAACTTCTGCAGTCTGAAATTGGTCAAACATGCAATCAGGATGCACTGAAAATTACTGCTGATTGGAATGCAAAAGTTGGAAACAAAGAAAGATCAGTAGTGGGAAAATATGGTCTTAGTGATAGAAATGATGTCAGAGATCGCGTGATTGAATTTTGCAAGACCAACTACTTCTTCATTGCAAATACCTTTTTTCAACAACATAAACAGTGACTATACACATGGACCTAGCCAGATGGAATACACAGGATTCAAATTGACTATATCTGTGGAAAAAGATGATGGAAAGGCTCAATATCATCAGTTCGAACAAGGTCAGGGGCTGACTGCGGTTCAGACCATCAATTACTCATATGCAAGTTCAAGTTGAAACTGAAGAAAATTAGAACAAGTCCACGAGAGCCAAAGTACTACCTTGAGTATATCCCACCTGAATTTAGAGATCATCTCAAGAATAGATTTGACGCACTGAACACTAATGACTGAAGACCAGACAAGTTGTGGAATGACATTGAAGACATCATACAAGAAGAAAGCCAAGAGGTCATTAAAAAGACAGAAGAGAAAGAAAAGACCTAAATGAATGTCAGAAGAGACTCTGAAACTTGCTCTTAAAGATCAAGTAGCTAAAGCAAAAGGAAAAAATGCTGAAGTAAAAGAGCTGAACAGAAGATTTCAAAGGGTGGCTCGAGAAGACAAAGTAAAGTATTATGATGTCATGTGCAAAGACCTGGAGATAGAAAACCAAAAGGGAAGAAGACACTCAGCATTTCTCAAGCTGAAAGAATTGAAGAAAAAATTCAAGCCTCAAGTTGCAACACGGAAGAATTCTACAGGGAAAATATTAAATGACTTAAGAAGCATCAAAAGAAGACAGAAGGAATACACAGAGTCACTATACCAGAAAGAATTGGTTGATATTCAACCATTTCGGGAGGTAACATATGATCAGGAACCGATGGTACTGAAGGAAGCAGTCCAAGCTGCTCTGAAGGCATTGGCAAAGAACAAGGCTCCGGGAATTGACGGAATACCAATTGAGAAGTTTCAACAAACAGATGCAGCACTGGAAGTGGCCACTCATCTATGCCAAGAAATTTGGAAGACAGCTACCTGGCCAACAGACTGGAAGAGATCCATATTTATGCCCAGTCCCAAGAAATGTGATCCAACCGAATGCAGAAATTATCGAACAATATCGTTAATATCACATGCAAGCAAAATTTTGCTGAAGATCATTCAAAAGCAGCTGCAGCAGTATATCGACAGGAAACTGCCAGAAGTTCAAGCTGGATTTAGAAGACGTGGAACCAGGATATCATTGCTGACGTCAGATGGATCCTGGCTGAAAGCAGAGGATACCAGAAAGATGTTTACCTGTGTTTTATTGACTATGCTAAGGCATTCGAGTGTGTAGATGATAAAAAATTATGAATAACATTGCAGAGAATGGGAATTCCAGAACACTTAATTGTGCTCATGAGGAATCTGTACATGGATCAAGAGGCAGTGATTTGAACAGAACAAGGGGTTACCGCACAGTTTAAAGTCAGGAAAGGTGTGCGTCAGGGCTGTGTCCTTCCACCATACCTGTTCAATCTGTACACTGAGCAAATAACCTGAGAAGCTGGACTATATGCAGAAGCATGGGGCATCAAGATTGGAGGAAGACTCATTAACAACCTGCGTTATGCAGATGACCCCACCTTGCTTGCTGAAAGTGAAAACAGCCTGAAGCACTTACTGATGAAAATCAAAGACCACAGCCTTCAGTATGGATTACACCTCAACATAAAGAAAACAAAATTCCTCAAAACTGGACCAATGAGCAACATCATGATAAACGGAGAAATGATTGAGGTTGTCGAGGATTTCATTTTACTTGGATCCACAATCAACAGCCATGGAAGCAGCAGTCAAGAAATTAAAAGATGCATTGCTTTGGGCAAATCTGCTGCAAAAGACCTCTTTAAAGTGTTGAAAAGCAAAGATGTCACCTTGAAGACTAATGTGTGCCTGACCCAAGCCATGGTGTTTTCAATTGCCTCATATGCATGCAAAAGCTGGACAATGAATAAGGAAGACCAAAAAAGAATTGATGACTTTGAATTGTGGTCTTGGTGAAGAATATTGAACATACTATGGACTGTCAAAAGAATGAACAAATCTGTCTTGCAAGTACAGCCAGAATGCTCCTAGGAAGCAAGGATGGTGAGATTACATCTCATATGCTTTGGACCTGCTATCAGGAGGGATCAGTCCCTGGAGAAGGACATCATGCTTGGTAAAGTGGAGGGTCAGTGAAAAAGAGGAAGACCCTTAATGAAATAGATTGTCACAATGGCTGCAAAAATGGGCTCGAGTAGGGCAACAATTGTGAGGATGGCTTAGAAGCAGGCAATGTTTCGTTCTGTTGTGCGTGGTGTCACTATGAGTCAGGACTGATTCGACACCACCTCACAGCGACAACAACAACTGACTGGTGCAGGCATGTAGAAGTCCAGTTCCCTTCCCTCCAGGCTGGACAAACTCTGCATGTGCTTTATACTCCAGAGCTCCCTGTGGGATCGGGCTGAGGCTTGGACTTTGCCTAAAATCCCATTGTGGTAGGCAACTGCTAAGGTGGCCCCAGAGATCCTTGCCTCCTGATCTTCACATCCTTGTATAATCCCCTCCCTTTGAGTGTAGGCTGGACTTAGTGACTCATTTCTAATGAACAGAATACAGCAGAAGTGATGGAATGTCATTTTGAGATTGGGTTATAGAAAGATTGTGGCTTCCATCTTGGGGGCTCTTTTTTTTTGTTTGATGTTTATTTTAAGCCACTAATTTTTCTATTGTTGTAAAATATACGTAACATAATATGTGCCAATTCAATGCAAATATTATGCAACCATCACCAGTAGCTGTTGCCATATTTTCTATTACTATAGACAGAAACTCAGGGCTTCCTAAGCAATGATTCCTTCTCTCTCTCTCTCTCCCTTCTGCGCTCCTAGTAACCACTAATAAACTTTGGTTTCTACTGTTGAGTCGATTCTGACTTGTAGCAACCCTACAGGACAGAGTAGAACTGCCCCACAGGGTTTCCAAGGTTGTAATCTTTACAGAAGCAGACTGCCACATCTTTCTCCTTCGGAGTAGCTGGTGTGTTCAAATTGCCAACCTTTCACTTAGCAGCTGAGCCCTTTGACTACTGTCCCATCAGGGCTCCTTAGCATTTGGTCTCTATACATTTGCTTATTCTAGATATTTCACTTAAGTGAGATCATACAATATTTGTCCTTTTATGATTGACTTGTTTTGCTCGTCATAACGTTTTCAAGGCTCACCCATGTTGTAGCATGTATCAGGACTTCATTACTCTTTATGGCTGAGTAATATTCCATTGTATGTACCTCATTTTATCTATTCATCTCTTGATGGACATTTAGTTTGGTGCCTTTTTCTTGCTCTTTCTCTCTCTTTCATGTCTCTCACTCTAGGGAATGCAGGCTGCCATATTGCAAGCAGCTCACTGGAGTGGTCCATAAGGCAGGGAAGTGATATCTCCTGCCAACAGCTAGCAAGGACCAGAGGCCTATCAACACTCACAGAAGTGAGCTTAGAAGTGACTCCTCCTCCAGTCCTACCTCGAGATGACTACAGCCCTGGCCAATACCTTGGTTACATCCTCTTGAGAGACCCTGAGTCAGAACCACCCAGCTAAGCCATTCTCATATTCCTGACCCACAGAAACTGATGTAATAAATCATTTTTGTTGCTTTTGTCATTTCAACCCCTGTGTTTGGGGTAATTTGTTACACAGCAGTAGATAACTAATACATGCATCCTGCTTGGCTTCCTCCCCTTCCCCGTCCTGCTTCACCCACTCACCTCCCAGGCTTCCCCAGGAGCACTCCCTTAATAAGTCCCTTGCACAGGAATCCTTGTCCACCAACCCAACACAATCCTAAAGGGTTTGTGCCAGCATTTGAGGGGGGTAGGGGCTCATCCCCCATAACCTCACCAATACCACGTGCTATTAAAATTTCCAACTCAAATGTAGTCTTGAGTTGGGCACAACGAGGTAACCCTGATTACAAATAAAGTTACACTGCGTGAGGCCTGTAGTGTCAGAGCTACAGTCACACTGAGCCACTTGCCTTTCCTGTAGTTGTCCCTGTAAATTCCCGGCTCTCTGCCTTCACTAAGACTGGGCCTTCCCCTCGCTTTACCTGTCCATATCTTCGTCCTTCCCTTAAGGCCCAGATCCTAAGTATCCCCCCTCCAGGAAGCATCCCCTGACCTCTCTACCTACAAGTGATGTTTCCCTCCCCTGAGCACCCTCGGCTCTGTGTCTCTTCCTCTCTGATGGCCGTTAACACCTTTTACCCAAAGTGTCATTATTTCTCCTCAAGTATTATCTTCCTGCCTGTGCAAAGGGCTATTTACAGGCCATGATCCCCTGCCCAGGAGAGTGCTTGGTCCAGGGAAGTCGTAGGGGCACTCTTGGTGAATGAATGGCCCACACTAGTGATGTCTGGGGAACCCGGATGTGAGCCATCCTGAGCTCCTCCTCTCTGCCCCACACCCAGCCGGCCCCCACATTCTGCTCATTCCCCTCCTCTGTGTCCCCCTATACACCACCTCCTGTTCATCTTGCAGCCACTGCTCTAGCTGGGATCTCATCACCTCTGCTTTCTGTCTCTGGTTCTCCCTCCACCTCATGTCTTGCTGCCTCTGCTCACCTGTACCTCCATTCCAGCCATGCAAATTTATGCACAGTTTCCAAAAACTCGTTATTAGCTACCATTTTCTCAGCCACTTCCCAGGCTCTGCGCTAAATGTTTTACATCCTCACAATTTCAACGTGGGAGGTATCATCATTTGGTAAGTGGCCAGGGCAGATGTTCTTCATTCCCTGTCCCACCTTCATCTGGCCCGGGGTCACCTGTAGACCAGCCTGGGCATGCCTCACCCAGTGGCATTCTCTGGCCAGCTGCAGCATGCTTAGCCTGCATTGGCAGACCGTGAGTGCAGGGAGTTAACACTCAGGGACAGCCTTCTATCAGTGAGGGCAGGAACTGAGGGACAAGGATTCCATCTTCCTTACCTCTCACAGAGACAATTCTGAGACCCGTTCCACATACAGTCTTAGAAAGGTCCCTGTCTTATTTTCCTGGGGCTGCCATAACGAAACACACAAAACGAGTTGCTTTAAAACAGAAATTTATTGTCTCACAGTTCTAAAAGTTAGAAGTCCAAAGCAGGGTATTGTATGGATCATGTTGACTCCTGAGGGTTCTGATGGAGGAACAGTTCCATTCCTCTCTCCTACCTTCTGGAGGCTCCTGGCAATCCTTGGCATCCCTTGGCTTGGAGATCCATCTTCACATGTCGTCTCCCCCTCAACCCCCGTGTGCCTCTCTGTGTCTGTTCTCCCTGTTTGTTAGTCACCTCGCAGAAAGAATTAGGTCCCACCCTACTCTATGGCCTCATGTTAACCCAACAGATAACATCTTCAAAAAAGACTCTGTTATCAAACAAGATCACATTCACAGGTACAGGAGTTAGAATGTCAACATATCTTTTTGGAGGATATAAGTCAATCCATGACGGTCCCCAGCAGACTGAGCTCCAGTTGCCAGCAATAGTTGCCCGCTTATTAGCATGCCCCATACTGGCTTTTTTCCTTCCCTGTCTCATGTTCCCACTCCATTATGTGCTGGCATCACCTTCCAAGCAAACTGCTTGTGCCCAAATCCTTGTCTCAGGATCTTCTTTGAGGTAAACCCATGTGAAGTAGCAGTGGGGTGGGATCTGTACTCACTTTCTGCCCAGAGCTACTCTGCTGCCCAAACAGGACTGGCTGTTTCACAGCCTCACGCCCTTGCTCATCCCCCCATCCCACCTGGAATAAATTTCCATACCGCCTCACCCCACCTCCATTTTAAAGACTCAGCTTATATCAATTTTAGTAAGAAAATTTGTCTGACACACCCCTCCCCAGTTAGACTTGGCCACCCCTCAGTATCTCAACAGCCTTCTCCACCAGCCCCTATAATATCCCAGCGCTGTATTTGTGGGCTTCTGACTCCTCTACTGCCCTGGATGGCACCATATCTTTTTCATTTTGGAAACTCCCAGGTTTGCCCAGCGCTAAGCGTGGAGCAGGCACTAATCCTGGTTTGAATAGGCTGGCACTATCCACAGTTTGATGAGTTAGAATCAACTCCATCGGCAGTGGGTTTAGTTTTGTTTTTGGATCCACAGTTCCCTTCTCTGCTCTCTGCTTCTCTCACCTCTTCCCCAACCACACCCATCTCACTCATTTCCAAAGGGCGGGCCATCATTTCCATATCTTTGCTGCCTGTTTAGGACTCCAAGATGTCCCACCCTCTCCTTCTCTGATACAGCCTCTCTCTCTCTACAGACGTCCTTCGTAGCCCTTGTAACACTTATGGCACTAATTTATTCTTCTGTCTGGCTCCCCAACTAGATTGCTAGTCCTTTGAGGTCCCCATTGTGTCTTGTTTATTGTTATATCCACACTATGCCCCTAGCACATACCTATTGCATACTGGATGCTAATAAATGTTTGTCAAATGGATAAATGAATTCGTTACTTAATATATAAACAAACAAAAAAACCCAAACCCAATGCCATCAAGATGATTCTGACTCATGGTGATCCCGCATGTTTCAGAGTAGAACTGCGTTCTATAGGGTCTTCAATAGGTATAATCTTACAAAAGTAGGCTGCCAGACCTTTCTTCTGCAGTGCAACTGGGTGGGTTCAAATTGTCAATCTCTCAGTTAGTACCTGAGTGCAAACTCTTTGCACCATCCAGGAACCTACTTGATACATATATCCCTGAATTACTGAATGGAAGCACATAGAAATTGGTATAAATTACTTAGGACTCTGGGTTGTAAGTGACAAAAACCCAATTCGAGCTGGCTTAAGTAAAAGAAGTAACTTATTGGCTTCGTCACTAGGAAATCCAGGTGGACTTCAGGCATAGCTGGATTTAGAAACCCAATTAGGTCAGCTACTACTGCTTCTTCTCCTTCTCCTCCTCCTGTAGCTCTCTCTCTGCATCTCACTCTTCATGTTGACTCTGTTCCACTCCCAAAGGCAAGTGCAATTGCATAACTATTAGTCACTTTTGTCTTTGGGCCTAAATTTCCCTCATCTGTAAAATGGGGAGGCAACTCAACCAGATGATCTCTAAGCCTCCATCATAACTAAAAAGTCTTAAAGGGGATCCAGGATAACTTCCATTTTCTAGTTAGGAAAAACTGAGGCCTGGAAAGTACTTTGACCAAGGTTACTTACTTATGAAGTAAGAGTTGGTGTTGGCATTATAGCCCAAGTCTCTGACCTTCATGGAAAGGAGAACAATGTCATTGTGGACACACAAGACTCCAGAGAGCAGGGCTTTGATATTGACTCAGAGTCACTCGCCTCCTCTCTGACTTCACCCAGGCCTGCAAGACTGTTGAAACTTTTTGCCCTGTGAAGTATTTGTGGGAAATGTATACCTCTGATACCCCTAGACCTGGATTTGAATCCTGGCTCCACCACTTGGCAGCTGTGACCCTGGCAAGTCATTTCCCACCTGAACCCCTGCTCTTTTATTTTACTTGTTTTTCCCTAAATTTTATGTATTTTGTTGTTGTTGAGAAAATACACAACAAAACATACACCAATTCAATAGCTTCTACACATAAATTCAGTGACGTTGATTACATTCTTCAAATTGTGCAATGATTCTCACCCTCTTTTTCTGAATTGTTCCTCCTTTATTATTAACACAAACTCACTGCCCCCCAAGGTTCCTATCTAATCTTTCAAGTTGCTATTGTCAGTTTGGTCCCATATAAATCTTTCAAGTTACTATTGTCAGTTTGGTCCCATATAGATAGTTCTTAAAAGAGTGTAATGCTCAAGGAAGACATTTTTTACTGGCTAACCTACGGCACTGGGTTGGGGTAAGCTATTGTTTGGTTTAAGATGACTTCAGGGGATGTTCTTGGTTTAAGGTTTAAAGATTATCTCAGGGCAATAGCTTCAGGGATTCATCCACCCTTCACGGCTCCAGAAAGTCTAGAGTCCATGAGAATTGGAAATTCTGTGCTGAATTTTTCCCCTTTTGATCAGGATTCGTCTATGGAATCTTTGATCAAAATATTCAGTAATGTTAGCTGGGCACCAACAAGTTCTTCCAGTATCATGACAAAGGAGGCAGTTGTTCATGGAGGCAATTAGCTACACATTCCATATCCCCCTACTATTCCGGACTCTATTTCTTCTTCTGCAGTTCCAGGCAAATAGAGACCAATTGTGCCTTGGATGGCTGCTTGCAAGCTTTTAAGACTGCAGGCACTATGCAACAAGTTAGGAGGTAGAACAGAAGCACTAAACACGTTATTAGGCCAATTAACTGGGATATCCCATAAAACCATGACACTAAATCTCCAAACCAAGAAACAAAATCCCATGAGGTGTTTAGTTGTTCATAAGCAGGCTCAGCAGCTACCTTTTTTTTTTTTTTTTAATCATTGTGGTAAAGGTATCTATCTCCAGCTTTTGCCAATTCAACTTTTTACAGGTGTAAAACTTATTAATAGCAATTACAATAATTGGCTATGCAACCCTACCTTGAATCAATGCAAATTTTTCCATTACCATTAATGCCCCTTTTCCTTCTCCCTCCCACCCTTGGTAGCCACTAATAAACTTTGATCTCTATGCATTTGCCTTTTCTTGCTTTTTATATAAGTGAGGCCATACTATATTTGTCCTTTTGTGATTGGCGTATTTTGTTCAGCATAATGTCTTCAAGCTCCATCCATACCGTAGCATTTATCAAGACTTCATTTCTCCTACTGGCTGGATAATATTCCGTTGTATGTATGGACCACATTTTGTGTATCCATTTGTCTGTTGACAGGCATTTAGGTTATTTCCACTTCCTGGCTGTCGTGAATAGTGTGGCAGTGAACACTGGTGTACAAGTCTCTTTTTGAGTCTCTGCTTTCAAGTCTTTTGGGCATATACCTAGGAGTGGAACTGCTGGGTCATATGGTAGTTCAATTTTTAGTTTTTCGAAGAACTGCCACACTGTTTTCCACAATGGCTATAACATTTTGCATTCCCACCAGCAATGGATAAAGGTTCCAATTTCCCCATCCTCACCAACATTTGTTATTTTCTCAGTGAAATGCTGTCTCATTGTGGTTTTGATTTACATCACTCTGATGGCTGAAGGTGCTGAGCTTCTTTTCTTGTGTTTGGTGGCCATTTGAATGTTCTCTTTGGAGAAATGTCTATTCAAGTTCTTTGCCCATTTTATGATTGGGTTATTTGTGTATTTGTTGTTAAGTTATCGAAGTTTTATATATATTTTGGTTATTAGATTCTTGTCAGATGTGTGGTTTCCAACCTCTGGTCTTTTGATCTGGAAAATGAGGACACTAATAGTAACATAAGCTCTGTCTTCTGGGTTGTCGTGAGGACTCCAGGTGGCAATGAGGGCAAAGCTCTCAGCCTAGGGCCGGGCATGAGGCAGTAGGATAATCAACTCATCCCAGTTTTCCTGGGACTATACTAGTTTTTGTTTTATTTTTTTCTTTCAAGAGAGATGAATTTTTACTTTTATATAGACATTGTTAAGACTCTGCAATAAACCTATTGCTATTGTTAGATGTTGTCAAGTTGATTTCAACTCATAGCAACTCCATGTAACAGAGTAGATCTGCCCCCGTAGGGTTTTCTAGGCTGTAATTTTTATGAGCAGGAGCCCTGGTGGCACAGTGGTTAAGAGCTAGGCTGCTAACCAAAAGGTCAGCAGCTCGAATCCACCAGCCACTCCTTGGAAACCCTATGGAGCAGTTCTACCCTGTCCTATAGAGTCACGATGAGTCAGAATCGGCTTGACGGCAATGGTTTTATCTTCATGAGAACAGGTCATTAAGTCTTTCTCCCCAGGAGCCACTGGGTGGTTCAAAGCCACTATACTAGCTTTGAAACTTAAAGTCCTACGTCCCAGGAACCCCTAGTTCCAGGCGATCTGCATAGTTGGTCACCTTATGAAGTAGGCACCTACACCTGGGCTGAGAGGGAGGGGTGTCCTCAGAAGACCACACAGATCAGGTCCAAAAGCGCCAGTTATCCTGGAAAGATGGAGGAGTCTTGCTCAAGGCAACGCTATGGAGCATCTTCCTGGGTCTCTGGGTCCTTTGCAGTTTAGAGCAATTTGCACTAATGAGGCTTGGAAATCTGCACCTGCCTCCTCCCTTCCCGCCCCCACCCAGCTAGCTTCCTGGACATTCAGGGGCTCCGAGAAACCACTCTGAGAACATGTAGCTGGAAAGGATCTTGGCCCCCACACAATCTCACTGGGCACCCTTCCATTGTACAGATGACAAAACCAAGGCCTATGGAGGGGAAGCAACTCCTCAAGTTCTCATGGCAAGCCGTCTCCAGCATGGATGATGCTCTAGATGTCGCTCCTAGATGCTTTCAGCAAAAATTCACTAATTTACACCCCTGCTGGAGGTGGGGGCAAGAGAAGGCTGATGAGTGACATCAGTGTGTCATGGGGAATGAGCACAGACTCAAAGCTTAGCTCTCAGAGCTGCAGATTTGCTGAGTGACCTCTCAGGTCTTGGTGACCCATCTGTGAAATGAAGGTGCTAATCTCACCCAGCGTACCCCAGGGGCTGTGGCTGAGGAATGACAGAGCACTGGGGAGTATTAGTCCTTGTGTGGCCGCCAGAGCAGAAAGGGCCTTCAAAGCCTGCCTTAGTGTTTGCAGAACCGCGGGCATTCCCGAAACGCTGTTTAGGTACCACCCGTGCTGTTAGTTACTTGATGTTTTTCTTTAAAATGACTTGTTTGTAAAACTTACGTAAAAATGTTTTAGACAAATTCGTCACATCAGTTGTTTGCTGTACTAGTTATACATAGTTTTTCTAACATTCTTTAAAGTAAATTCAAAACTATTCATGTAAAAAAGTTTGACCCTAAAACATGGTGCATATTCCCAGCGGCATGCGTATCCTGCTTTGTGAAACACTGATCTCATCCGACGCCTACCCCGCCCCACCCCCATCTTATTGTACATATAGAAAACTGTGGTCCAGAAATGAGCAAGATCTGAGCTGAAGCCACACACAGAGCTGGTGGCAGAGCGGGTGCTGGAACTCAGGGTCTAGGCCCTCCCGCTGCTCCTACCACACTGGGACCTGAGCCAGTGCTTAAAGAAGCCAGCCTTTTCCTGCCTTAGGACATTGGTATCTCCTGTGCCCTCAGCTGGAAAGCTCTTCCCCTCAGATCTCCCAAGCCAGCTCCTGTTCATCCTTTGAGACTCAGTGCAAACACTCACCTTCTCTGGGGAACTCTACTGGCAGGCAGAGTGAGTCCAAGATCCTCATCTAGTGCTCCATCCCAGATTGTAATGGACTGTTTGGGAATCTCTCCAGATTGAGACAAGGAGGCCCTGGAAGGCAGGTCCAGGCCTGATTTATCTATGCCCTGAAGGCACACCCTGGGGCTGGACACACAGCAGGTTCTGGTCAGTGCTGGTTAATTAGGGGAGGCTGAGGACACTGGTGCTCAGAGGCCTGAGTCAGTCCTGTCTGGGCCTTAACAGGGACAGGGCCACCAGGCTAGCAGCTTGTCCCAGGTGATAAAATACCTCAACCGGGGCCCTCATCACTCTACCAGATACATTTCAGCTGCTAAGAAAGAAGTTCAAGGGCTCACCTGGGTCTGTTGCTTAGCAACAGAAGGCTGTAAATGACATCACTCTTAACACTTTAAGTAACCCCTCCATGGCAGGCAGAGGATAATGAAGGCAAAGGCAGACAGTGAGACGGAATTAAAAACTAGTCTCAGGAATGAGTAGGCGAGGTGCTGCGGGGAGTAGAGGGGTGCTGCAGTAGGCAAGTGAGGGCCTGGAGAAGTGAGAGGTGTCTCGGTGGCTGTTCTGTTCCTGGGAGCCCTCTTCAGGAGTCCTGGGCAACAGAAATGTTTGCTAGCCTTAAATGACTGTTTGCTAGAGTTGGTCTCTAACAGCAGGTTAGTACTTCCTGAGAACTATGCTTGTATTCTAGAGGTTGCCACTAGGAGGACGGCAGCAACTCCAAGGGTAGCCAACTGATGGTAGACTTAATTAACTCTTTATAGACCATCTATAGTATCTCAGATGTCTCTGGTGGTGCAAACAGGTTGCACTTGGCTACTAACCTAAACGTTGGCAGTTAAAACCCACCTAGTGGAAGAAAAGCTTGGAGATCTACTTCTGTAGAGATTGCAACCAAGAAAATCCTATGGAGCAGTTTTACTCCAAACACATCAGGTCACCGTGAGTTGGAATTGACTCAACAGCAACTGGCTTGGTTTTTGGCTATAGAATCTCTGAGTTGGCAGGAAGCCTGGATTGGAGGCGGGGGGGTACCATTTATTAAACATTTACTGAGTACAAACCACTCTGCTTTACTTCTGTCAACTCGTGTGATCCTCATACTAACTCCATGATTTAGGGAGGTCTTTCCATTATATAAGGAGCCTTGGTGGTACAGCGGTTAAAGCAATTGACTGCTAACCAAAAGGTCAGCAGTTGGAAACCACCAGTGGCTCTGTGGGAGAAGGATGTGGCAGCCTGCTTCCATAGAGATTTACAGCCTTGGAAACCCCATGAGGTCGATATGAGTTGAAATCGACTCAAAGCAGTGGGTTTTTCTGGGTTTCTGTTATATAAGGGGAGCCCTCGTGGTGCAGTGGTTAATCGTTTGGCTGCTAACCAAAAGGTCGACAGTTCAAATCCACCAAGCTACTCCTTGGAAATCCTATGGGGCAGTTCTACTCTGTCCTGTAGGGTCTCTATGAGTCGGAATCAACTCAACGGCAATGAGCTTATCATACAAGGAGCTCTAGTGGGGTAGTGGTTAGAGCCCACAGCTGCTAACCAAAAGGTTGACAGTTCAAACGCACCAGCTGCTCCTTGGGAGAAAGATGTGGCAGTCTGCTTCTGTAAAGATTTACAGCCTTGAAAACCCTATGGGGCAGTTCTACTCTGTCCTATAGGGTCGCTGTGAGTCATAATCAACTTGATGGCTGTGGGTTTGGGTCTTTTTTTTGTTTTGTTTTCCATTTTACAGATTAGGAAACTGGAAGCCATTCACTCAAGAAATATTTTTTGAGCTCCTTCTATGTGCCAGGACTGAAAGTAGGAAGTAAAGCTGCTGGGATGTTGTTTGCCTATAGGGGGATGGAGTGGAGTCAGGTTTGGGGTTTGAGTAACTAGGTGGATAGCAGAGCCAATCCTGGAGATTCCAGGAAAAAGGGAAGAGCAACAGGTTTGGAGGGATGGTGGGCATTTAGTTTCGAACTTGTTGAGTTTGAGGTGTCTGTGAGACATCCAAGTGGAGCAGCCAAGTAAACTGTTAGGTGTACAGGTCTGGAGTTCAGGCTAAGGCGGTAACATCTACCTTAACTTTCTACTGCTAGCAACACACATCTGAACAAGACTGTGCCTCAGCTCATAGGTGGGATGAGATATCTGGAAGAGCTGACCTTGGGCTGGGCCAGTCAGAGTTTTATGCAGGAGGTGAGACTGGAGTGGAGCCTTGAATAATGGGTAGGATTTGAGGAAGAGAAGGGAGGCACACCAGGTAGAGCCATGACACGAATGAAGGCATAGAGATGGGAATAAGCATGGTGCATTCCTGGGATCACCGTGTGTGTGTGTGTGCGTGTGTATGTGTGTAGGTGAGGTGGAATTAACCCAGAAAAGACTCAACCAGGAATGTCTATCCTCCTCTGAATCTGCAGACTCAACATCTCATGATGTCAGCTTCTTTCCCACTGTCCTGCCTCCTTGTGCCTGCCCCATCTGCCTACTCACAGGACGATGGAAAAGGAGACCCCAGGAATATTCGCAAACTTTCTGGCATCCGAACCCCATCATAGGCCCTTGGGGCAGTGCCTTCCTCAACTCAGACAAAGCAGCTCCACTTTTATCTGCTTTCTGCGTTGGGTTCCCACTAAATATTTCTTTGGAAGAAAGGTTTACACATTGCATAAAGCTGGAACAGCCTAACTGCCCATCGATGTGGATAAATAAACCATTCATGCTGGGGACCAATATACAGCAGTGAAAATGAATGAAATAGAGCTACTGGAATGAAGCTCACAAACATAGTATTGCGTGAAAAAAAAAATAGGTTGCCAAAATATATACCAAGGAAGATACTGTTTACATAGTCTAAGCCCCAGCCCAGTGCCATTGAGTCAATTCCAACTCATTATATAGTCTAGAAACATATAAAACAATACTGTTTGAGAACTCACACCAGAGTAAAAGTATAAAAATATGCGTGAAAACACTAAATAGCCATGGGTTAGTGGTTATCTCTGGGGAGGCAAAGGCGGAAGAATGGGGCCTGGGAGGGAACTTGGGGACCTTGATGGTCTCTGTAATGTTCTATTACTTAAGCTGCTTACTGGACTCACGGGCATTTGTGACACGATTAACTATATCTTTTGTATGGTCAAGATCATTTTTGACAACCTATTTTGGCCTAGAGGGAAGAGAAGACCCAGAGGTTTTCGAGGCCTAGATTTACCTCACAGCTTCCTGGTCGTGTGATTGTGGGCCTATGGGCAAGGGATTTCATTTATTTGAGCCTCTTTAGATCTGTGGAAACCCTGGTGCATAGTGGTTAAGAGCTATGTAACCAAAAGGCTGGCAGTTCGAATCCGCCAGTCGCTCCTTGGAAACTCTAGGTCAGTTCTACTCTGTCCTATAGGATCGCTATGAGTCGGAATCGACTCAACAGCAATGGCTTTAGACCTATAAAACTGGTATAAAGAATTTTTGCCTCATGGTTTCTCTCTCTTCCTCCTCCTCTCTCCTTCCCTTTATGTCCCCCCTTCCTCTTTCCTTCCTTCCTTTCTCTCCCTCCCTCCCTCCCCCCTTCTTCTATCTCTCCTTCCCTTCCTTCCTTTCAACAAATATTTCTTGAATGTCTACTGTGTGGAAGGCACTGTGTAAGGTACTGGAGATAAGCTCCTTTGTGGAACTTAGAGTCTTGTAAGACAGATAAATTAATACACAACTACACATGATGATAAGCACTATGAAGAAAATAAACAGGCTTCAGTGATAGGGAGTCACAGGAGACTCAGATAGGGTGGTCAGTGAAGGGATTTCAGAGAAGATCTGAAGGAGCTGGTATTGGAGGGCATATGGGAGAGAAGAGAATGCGCCTGGCAGAGGGAACAGTGTGGGCAAAGGTCCTGAGGTTGGAAAACACTTAAAGAGCTTGGTGTATTGCAGTAACAGCGAAGCTACAGAGTAGCAGGCAAGGGGGAGAGAGGCACGATGTGAGAAGCTGAGAGGACCTTGCTGTTGTCTTTAGTTGCTGTTGAGTTGGCTCCAACTCCTGGAGCTTCCATATGCAACAGAACAAAACATTGCCCGGTCCTGCACCATCTTCATAATCATTGGTATATTTGAGTCCATTGTTGCTGCCACTGTGCGTTTTGAGTGCCTTCCAACCTAGGGGGCTCATCTTCCAGTACTCTATCATGCAATATTCTGTGGTGTCCATATGGTTTTCATTGGCTAATTGTTGAAAGTGTATCTCCAGGCCTTTCTTCCTAGTCTGTCTTAGTCTGGAAACTCTGCTGAAACCTATCCACCATGGGTGACCCTGCTGGTATTTAAAATACCGGTGGCACAGCTTCCAGCATCACAGCAACATACAAGCCACCACAGTACCACAAACTGACAGATGGGCAGTCGGGGGGGATGGAGCACATGAAGGAACACAGGCTTGCAGAGCATGTAGCATTGCACTTGGCATGTGTGCTTGGAGATGCTGACACCTTTCCTCCCACCCCTTCCTGGGGCCATGGCTGAGGGGCCATTGGACTCTGAAAGCAGGAACGGGGTCTGGAGCCTGGACAGCCTCCCAAGAGCACCTGTGGTAACTGGCTTATGGCTTCTCTCTGGTGATAGGAGTATGTGTGCATGCCCTTTGCCATGTTCTTCTGCAGTGCTCTCCTACTCTGTCTCTGACTTGACATTGCTCAGCCATCGACTTGCTCTGCCAATGGGATGTTAGTAGAGGGTGGCAAGCAGAGGCTTGAAAAGCGCTCATGCAGTTGGGCTTGCCTGCTTTTGCCTCTGCCATTGTCACAAGGAGAGCATGCCCAGCCTAGCCTGCTGGCCCTGGGAGAAGGGACAGAGCCTAGCCACCCCAGCCAAGCCACCCCAGCAGACTCACAGATTTGCAAGCTAATTAAATGCTTGTTGTTGTTTGCCACTGGGATTTTTCTGGCTGTTTGTTATGCAGCACCCAGTTCCCTGTTCCAGTGGTGTCCCTGGATGCTGGGCCTCTCCTGTCTTCACTAAAGCCAGGGTTGCAGGAGAGAGAGGTGGTTGATCCAGAACCCAGGATTCTGGCTTCGGATCTGCTAAGGCCTCATTCTAGGCACCGGGCAAGACCTTCTCCACATGGGACCTTGGTTTCCCCATCCATGTAAGAAACATTTGGCTCATGATTGCTAAGGCTGTCACAGCTTATAGCCACAAAGACTAAGAGCTCAGTTTATTCAAATATGACTAAGTCCCTCCTGTGCTTAAAACCCTTAGTGACTGCCCGTGGCCTTCAGAGAGAAGTCAATGCTCACTAGACTGGAATTCAGTGCCCTGCATGGCTGTCCCCTGCTCACATCTGTAGCTCCTCCTGCCACTCACTCTTTGCTCCAGCTAAGCCTTATCACACTGTGCCTGTCCATGCCTCTGGACCTTTGCACAATGGATTTCAACCCAGGTCTGTTTCCAGAGTCTGCGTACTTAGTCACTTCTCCATACCTCCTCTGCTTGAAGAATTCCTACACAAGTGCATGAACTGGATTCTAGGAGGTCATTGCTTTTACTGAAGCAATTTTGCTGAAGATGGGAGAGGTAAAGAGGCTAGCTTATGGTCATATAGCCAGTACAAGGTGAAGTTGGGACACATCCCAGGCAGTCAGATGCCCAGGCCCGGTGACAGAGAATCACACTTAACCTCTTGGCCACACTGCTTCTCACTTTAACATAAACTTCAAGATCCAGTATAGACACCACTTCCCAGATGCTGAATGAATGAATCCCAGGGGATTCATAGCACTGGTCTGTCCATCAGCCCCTGGCCCAGGGGCTGAAGATCTGACAGCCCAGGGTACAAAATGGCTTGGACAGAAGTCAAGTGCCTGACAACACTGGCAGCTACTCCCTTCCAGTTTGCAGCCTGAAGCATTGCCCCCAGCCCCCATCCCACCTTACCCCTACCCCTGGGCCTCAGGCTCTGAATCCAAACAAACACAAAGCCAAATGACTTTCACTCTGTCCTTTCCAACTCAGTGATTTTGGAGGAGAATAAATACCAAAGCCACTGGCATGAATAGAAATTAATATAGAACTGTGCTAACTGCACAGGGATGTTTTTTAAAAAGAAAAAAATTCTCAATTTAAAATCTCAACACAAATAGACTCTTATAAGGTCAAATAAAAGATAAATGCCTCAGGAAAGCAAACAAGTCATCATTTGGGCTGAATTCTCTCTCTCTCTCATTTCCTCTGCCTCTTTCTCATTCTGTCCCCATCTACATTTCCCGCTACCCCCTCCCTGTCTTTGTCTCTCTTCTTATCATCTGTCACTTGCCCTTCCTATCTGGATATTTGTATGTGCCAGTCTCTCACTCTTGGTCTAGTGGTGTAGTTTCTACCCCAGGAGAGCAGTATAACCTTAGTCAAGTCATTTCTTAGCTTTGCACTTCAGCTTGCCTATCTGCACAATAGGAGGTGTAATTACTCCTTGCAGAGAGATACTAAGCGTAGCAAGACTGTCCTTCACAGAGGAAATGATGCTTCTAACCAGTGGTGGTGATGAGTCTTCTTTGGCGTTAGGCAATCTGACCCTCCCTCTGGGTTCAGGCTTGGGGGGTGGGCAAAGATTAAAAGCAGGTGCCATCTGGTCACCAAATGAAGTCAACGAACAAAAATGGCAAATAGCTTTTTGACCTTGGCCTTTTTATGGTCAGTCTGATTCGGCCCAGAGTTACCCTAAGAAGATGATTCTGGTCTAAAAAGAAGGAGAAGCTGGGAGGTATGCAAGGCCTGGCAAGTGAGAGACTCCTCAAAGATGAGACTAGAGCCATACTCAATAGGCAAACAACCACGTGGCAAGCTTAAATTAAAGCTAGAGGGATTATGATTAGCAGGAGGAAGAGCTCTTTGTCAACTAAGGGGGAACAAAACCCTGGGAAACATTATTCGAATGGGAGGCACTAGGTTGTAATTTTTCTTGGGCAGGGATCACATCTTTCTTGTTCACTGTTGTATTCCCAGGGTACAACAGAGGGCCTGGCTCCATAAATATTAGTTGAATGACCATCTTAATGAATGAGTGTATCTATTCCTGGAGCCCCTGAAGACAAGACTGGATACCACTTGCCCCAGAGCACAGAGCCTTACACACAGCACGTGCTCATCAACCGTTGGCTGAATGTTGAATAGGTGGGTTTTCTGGCGGTAGAGATTGCTGCTACTGCCATCTCTTGAAGACCAAATGTATCTGGGAGGGAGAGGGGGCAACTCCAGGGTGGAGTAGAAATGAGGGCACCTGATAACACTTGGTCAAGTATCCCAGACATCTCCGTTTGGTCAGTTTGAGGCACTTGCTACCTGGAGGTAGAGGGTCAGACGGAAAGAATCACCATAACCCAATTATCCTCTCCTTCGAAGAGGTACCAAGTCAGTGAACTGGGACAAAGGAAAGAATGTAAGAATTATATTCTTGTCCCAGTAAAAAAGCACTTGACTGGCCGTCAGAAGTCCTGGTGTCTAAATTCAAATCACAACAAGAATAGCAGGAAAACACAGAAGAGCCTCCTATACAACAAGAACTGTTCTAGTCATGGATTACAGATTTGGTTCCCTGGGATGCAGCCTCTGAAATGCAGATCAGCATGTGCTCTTCAAGCCAACACCTGTGGCTGAGAAGGGGAGAAAGTGGGACTGGGCAGAGGGAGAAGGTGAGCCAACCAACCCTATGCGTGGTTCTGAAGCTCAGATGACACTTCAGGGTTGTCCAGAGTTGAGGCTGGCATTTAACTGCCATATCAATCAGTCACTGAAGGAAGGGTGCACTAGGAAGGGGTGTTACCTTGAATGAAGCAGCTCTCTGCAGATGAGATAATCCCTGTAGGTGACTGGAAGCTGATGGTTTTCTGCCAGTGAAATGCCCAGTAGCTGGAAGAATAAAACTTCAGTTCTGAAGGTGGCTTCGAATGGGCATTGCAGCATGTTACTTCCATATGTGTTACTACCACAACATGTTACCTCCATTACCACCGATCCTTATTGCAATTCTACAAACTAGATATTATTATACAGTTTCACAGATGAGAAAACTCAGTTTTAGAGAGTGTATCAACTTGATACAAAGAGCTTAAAGCCCAGAGAGCTTAGTTTTGCCCCAAGCTATACAACTAGTAACTACTTCTGGAGCCGATTCAAACCCAGGTCTTGCAGGCCCTTAACCCCTTCCTCTTTCAACTATACCCCACTGCCTTAGATTCATTCATTCCCCCACCCAACAATTCCACCTATTCGCTCTGCAGAATTTGACAAATAGCCTCCTGTCCTTGAGACTCAGCCACTCCATCTGTAAGATGAGGAGGTTAAGCCATATATGAGTTTCTTAACACATATATGGATCCCATGACATAGTAGGCTAATTTTGGTATGTAGGGGCAAAACCTGAGGTTTGTTTGTTTCTATAGGGAGATGTTATCAGAACATGTTACCAGGAGGGACCAGTCCTTGGAAAAGGACGTTATGCTTGGTAAAGTAAAGGGACAGAGAAAAGAGGAAGACCTCATCTGGATGGACTGACACAGTGGCTGCCACAATGGGCTCAAACATAGCCACCACTGTGAGGATGGTGCAGGACCAGGCAGTGTTTCCTTCTGTGGTACATATGGTCGCTGTGAATTGGAAACAACTTGACAGCACGTAACGACAACATAGGGAGAGAGCCCATGGGATTGTTTATATTCTCAAAAAGATTTATGGTTCCCAAAAGAGGTCGAGACGTACCAGATCAGATGGTCTAAAGTCCCCTTCAGCACACGTTCTGCTATTCTGTACCCCTGAGAGCTGAAAGACCACGGCTAGCATGAAAGCCCTTCAGCACCATGGATAGAGCCATGGCTGAAAATCTCCCAAGGCAAAGTCTCAGCAACTTTTACATTGACCCAAAGACTGAATGATGGAATACCCCTGACTGCCCAGAATCAGAGGGATAAGAAGTCAGAGTCTGCAATAGACACAGATGGCTTTACCTCCCCCCATCGCTTTTTTATGAAAGAGTCCCAAATGTTGCAATTATCCTCACGGTGACATTTCCCCCATCCTGGGGGCTTCCCATCCCTCTCCCCCCAACAGTGAAGAAGAGGGTATCGAGTTGGGCAGTGGAGTACCCCGGTGACAGATTAGTACTGCCAACCAGCGACACAAAACCATTTGGTGTGGGGAAATGATAGATGCTAACACTCATTTTAAACACAGGCAACTGAATTCCTGCAGACAGGCGCCACGGCTGGAATTTAGGGCACAGCTGCTAGGTTCAGATAAGGTGCAGAATCAGCCCAGCATACTGAGATGTTACTTAATAACGAAAATGTGGTGATTGATGCTGCTGTCTCGAGGATATAACCTCCCTATTTAGAGGTTTTCAGCTCCCAAATCATCCATTCCACCACTCTTTTTTTGGAAAGGCAATTGTGGGGGAGGGGGCTGTGAAAATGGCAGGGGTCAGGGGTGGGTTGTGGTGGCAGCAGGAAGCTCATGATCCTAAGGAATTTGAAAAAGTCCAGAGAGCTTAGTTGGAAAGAATTCAATTCTGTCAAGCGCACTCGGGACGGCAAGTTCAATATGAAAGACTTGGTTAGTTCAGTTGCCCTCAATATTTTCATGGTCAAGGGCTTTTTTTATAACCCCCTTCCCCATTCTTATGATGTCAGAAAGAGCCAATCAGAGTTTTTGATACAGAACTTCAGCTCCCACCTCTCTCCTGAGCTTCAGGAGATATGGCCCATTTATCTATTGCCTCCTGGAAAAAAAAAAAAAATTTTTTTCCTGGACCACGCCCTCTGGAGGAAACCTCAGATTCAGCATGCCTGAAACTGAGCTCACCCCCGCCTACCCAAACCTGCACCTTTTTCTCATTTTGGCGAATGGCACCTACCAAGGCAGACACCTGGGCATTATTCTAGACGACTCCTTCTCCCTCACCTCCAATGTCCGGTCCCGTAAACCTGCTATTTTTACCTCCCAGATCACTCTCTCTTGAATTTACCCACTTGTTTTTAGCCCCACAGCCTTAAAATAAGACCTGATGCCTGATGCTCTCTCTGCTAAACAGCCCCCAGGGCTTCAGTCTTTCTCCCCAATCCATCTTCCATCCTGGCCTCCAGAGTGATCTTCCTAAACAGAAATCTACCATGTTGCTCCTGGGCCTGAAGCCCAACAGTGGCATCCATCTTCCTGTGGGACAAAGTACCAATTCCTCACTGTAGCATCCAATGCCTTTTGGGATCTGGCCCCAGACTACACCTGAAGCATATCCCTCGATACCCCTCACACTCTTTGCTGTGAGTTATGTGCTTCTTCTTGCCTTTTTGCCTTGACACATACTGTTCCCTCTGTCTTGCATCAGCTCCCCCCACCCCCAACTCCTGCCCACCTGGCTTTTGTCTATCTGGAAGGCTCCAATTTATTCTTCAAGCTCGAATGTTTCCTCCTTTAAGTAAGCTCTCTTACCATTCTCCCCAACTCCTGACAATGTCAATTTCTCCTTATTCTGTGTTAAACAATGTTAGTCACTTTGTGTTATAATGCCTGGTTGCCATCACTGCCTCATTTGCTAGAACTGTGTTCAAATTCCTGTTCCACCATTTATCAATTGTATGGCCTTGAGCAAGTCATGCACTCTCTGACTCTCAGTTTCTTCCTGTATAACATGGGGATAATAATAGTACTTATGTGAGGATTACATGGTACTACAGATTTAAAGCATGCAGCATGGACTTGGTACACAGTAGAATGCTTAATACATGGTAATTCTCCAGTGGTGATAGATGGATAACTCAGAGCCCATTGAAGACTTGGGAAGAGCTGTTTTGATCAGGTTCTCAGAAGCATAGCCTGAGACAAGGGCTAGTGTGTGGGATTTATTAAGGAAGTGCTTAAAAGTAAGGGAAGGGGAGGGAACACACAAGGATGTCATCTCAGGTAAGTTCCAGCCTTGGCCTAATCGCAAGATGCTCAGGAGCATAAATAGCACCACAGACTTTTCCCTTCCTTGGGGCAAGAGGCTAGCCTTTTGTACCCCCATTGTTAGGCACGTTGTCTGTAGACTGTTAGGAGTGGGGAGAGAGGGTGTAACCTCCCAGAAGAGGTAGCCCTGGTTGGCTGAGGGCAACTCTCCAGGGAAGGTAGCAGCTGTTGAGGGGGCATTCAACATAGGGGATGAGTGCGCCTTCCTGAGGTGGGGTGTCTCCATGGGGTGCCTACAGTGTCACGAGAGACAGTCACTGCTTTACCGGGGCTGAGAGGTTGTTCTGCATGGAACGAAGGCAAAGTCCAGACCTTACAGCTGCCCCAAGCTTCTTTCATTCAATAATTCATATATTCATTTAAAAAAATATTTATCGAGCATCTACTATGTTCTAGGGAGCTTACTAGGCCCTGAGGATACACCGGAGAGAAAAAAAATACCCTTAGGGAACTCATAGTGAGGGTGACAGACATTTATCAAATAATCACATCAAAAGAAAAGAACTCTGAGAGGAAGGGACTTGATTTTGTGAAGGTGTGTAACAGAAAGACCCAGGTCTGCCTCAGGGGATGACTAAGGAGGGCTTTCTGGAGGAAAAGATTCTTTTTTATATATGTTGCTTGTTGTTGTTAGGTGCTGTCGAGTCGGTTCCGACTCATAGCAACCCTATGCACAACAGAATGAAACACTGCCCGGTCCTGCGCCATCCTTACCATCGTTGTTATGCTTGAGCTCATTATTGTAGCCACTGTGTCAATCCACCTCATTGAGGGTCTTCCTCTTTTCCACTGACCCTGTACTCTGCCAAGCATGATGTCCTTCTCCAGGGACTGATCCCTCCTGACAACATGTCCAAAGTATGTAAGACGCAGTCTCACCATCCTTGCCTCTAAGGAGCATTCTGGCTGCACTTCGTCCAAGACAGATTTGTTCGTTCTTTTGGCAGTCCATGGTATATTCAATATTCTTCACCACCACCACAATTCAAAGGCGTCAATTCTTCTTTGGTCTTCCTTATTCATTGTCCAGCTTTCACATGCATATGATGCGATTGAAAATACCATGGCTTGGGTCAGGCGCACCTTAGTCTTCAGGGTGACATCTTTGCTTTTCAACACTTTGAAGAGGTCCTTTGCAGCAGATTCGCCCAGTGGAATGCGTCTTTTGATTTCTTGACTGCTGCTTCCGTGGGTGCTGATTGTGGATCCAAGTATCATGAAATCCTTGACAGCTTCAATCTTTTCTCTGTTTATCATGATGTTGCTCATTGGTCCAGTTGTGAGGATTTTTGTTTTCTTTATGTTGAGGTGTAGTCCATACCGAAGGCTGTGGTCTTTGATCTTCATTAGTAAGTGCTTCAAGTCCTCTTCACTTTCAGCAAGCAAGGTTGTGTCATCTGCATAACACAGGTTGTTAATGAGTCTTCCTCCAATCCTAATGCCCCGTTCTTATTCATATAGTCCAGCTTCTAGTATTATTTGTTCGGCGTACAGATTAAATAGGTATGGTGAAAGAATACAACCCTGACTCACACCTTTCCTGACTTTAAACCAGTCAGTATCCTCTTGTTCTGTCGGAACAACTGCCTCTTGATCTATGTAAAGTTTCCTCATGAGCACAATTAAGTGTTCTGGAATTTCCATTCTTCACAGTGTTATCCATAGTTTGTTATGATCCACACAGTCGAATGGCTTTGCATACTCAATAAAACACAGGTAAACATCCTTCTGGTATTCTCTGCTTTCAGCCAGGATCCATCTGACATCAGCAATGATGTCCCTGGTTCCACATCCTCTTCTGAAGCCAGCCTGAATTTCTGGCTTTCCCCTGTCGATATACTGCAGCAGCCGTTTTTGAATGATCTTCAGCAAAATTGTGCTTGCATGTGATATTAATGATATTGTTCTATAATTTCCACATTCGGTTGGATCACCTTTCTCGGGAATACGCATAAATATGGATCTCTTCCAGTCAGCTGGCCAGGAAGCTGTCTTCCATATTTCTTGGCATAGACGAGTGAGCACCTCCAGCACAGCATCTGTTTGTTGAAACATCTCAATTGATATTCCATCAGTTCCTGGAGCCTTGTTTTTTGCCAATGCCTTCAGAGCAGCTTGGACTTCTTCCTTCAGTACCATCGGTTCCTGATCATATGCCACCTCTTGAAACGGTTGAACATCGACTAATTCTTTTTGGTATAATGACTCTGTGTATTCCTTCCATCTTCTTTTGATGCTTCCTACGTCATTTAATATTTTTCCCATGGAATCCTTCACTATTGCAACTTGAGGTTTGATTTTTTTTCTTCAGTTCTTTCAGCTTGAGAAATGCCAAGCGTGCTCTTCCCTTTTGGTTTTCCATCTCCAGCCCTTTACACATGTCATTATAATACTTTACTTTGTCTTCTCGAGAGGCCTTTTGAAATCTTCTGTTCAGTTCTTTTACTTCATCAATTCTTCCTTTTGCTTTAGCTGCTCGACACTCAAGAGCAAGTTTCAGAGTCTCCTCTGACATCCATCTTGGTCTTTTCTTTCTTTCATGTCTTTTCAGTGACCTCTTGCTTTCTTCATGGATGATGTCCTTGATGTCATTCCACAACTCGTCTGGTTTTCGGTCATTAGTGTTCAATGCGTCAAATTTATTCTTGAGATGGTCTCTAAATCCGGGTGGGATATACTCAAGGTCTCGTGGACTTGCTCTGATTTTCTTCAGTTTCAGCTTGAACTTGCATGTGAGCAATTGATGGTCTGTTCCACAGTCAGCCCCTGGCCTTGTTCTGACTGATGATATTGAGCTTTTCTGTCGTTTCTTTCCACAGATGTAGTCAATTTGATTTCTGTGTGTTCCATCTGGCAAGGTCCATGTGTACAGTCGCCATTTATGTTGGTGAAAGAAGGTATTTGCAATGAAGAAGTTGTTGGTCTTGCAAAATTCTATCATTTGATCTCCGGCATTGTTTCTACCACCAAGGCCATATTTTCCAACTACTGATCCTTCTTCTTTGTTTCCATCTTTCGGATTCCAGTCGCCAATAATTATCAATGCATCTTGATTGCATGTTCAATCAATTTCAGACTGCAGCAGCTGATAAAAATCTTCTATTTCTTCATTTTTGGCCTTGGTGGTTGGTGTGTAAATTTGAATAATAGTCGTATTAACTGGTCTTCCTTGTAGGTGTATGGATATTATCCTATCACTGACAACATTGTACTTCAGGATAGATCTTGAAATGTTCTTTTTGACAGTGAATGCAACGCCATTTCTCTTCAAGTTGCCATTCCCAGTATAGTAGACTATATGATTGTCCAATTCAAAATGGCCAGTTCCGGTCCATTTCAGCTCACTAATGCCTAGGATATGGATGTTTATGCATTCCATTTCATTTTTCATGATTTCCAATTTTCCTAGATTCATACTTCATACATTCCAGGTTCCGATTATTAATGGATGTTTGCAGCTGTTTCTTTTCATTTTGAGTCATGCCTAAGAAGGGCTTTCTGGAGGAAGAGATTCTTTTTTACATATATATAATTTTATTTATTTTGTTGTTATTGTTGAGAATATCCACAACAAAATATACACCAATTCAACACTTTCTACACGTACCATTTAGTGACATTGATTACATTCTTGGAGTTATGTAACGATTCTTACCCTCCTTTTCTGAGTTGTTCCTCCTCCGTTAACATTAATTCACTGCCCCCAAAGGTTCCTATCTAATCTTTCAAGTTGCTGTTGCCAATTTGATCCCTTATAGATGGTTCTTAAAAAAGTACAATGCTCAAAGCAGCTATTTCCTACTAATTAAGCTAAACTCTTATTTGTTTGTAAGAAGACCTCAGGGGATACTTTTGATTTAAAGTTTAAAGATTATCTCAGGGCAATAGTTTCAGGGGTTCATTCAACCTTCATGGCTCCAGGAAGTCTGGATTCCATAAGAATTTGAAATTCTGTTCTGCCTTTCCCCCTTTTTGATCAGGATTCTTCTAGGGAATCTTTGATCAAAATTTTCAGTAATGATAGCCGGGCACCATCTAGTTCTTCTGATCTCATGGCAAAGGAGGCAATTGTTCATGAAGGCACTTAGCCACACATTCCATACCTTCCTCCACCTATTCCTTACTCTCCTTCTTCCTCTATTGTTTCTGGAGGCAGAGACTTTTGAATGAAGGTCTGAAGCGTAGGAGTTTACTAGTGAAAAAAGCAGTTGTAATTGGGTGGGGAGAGGGAGGATGTATTGCTACCTTCCTTCCTGAAGTCCTGCTGAAACATGAGGGAGTCACATAACCTTAGAATTGTTGTCAGTCATTTACCCTTGAGTGTGAATGAGATTTTAATTTTTTTCTGAGAAGAGACTTTGTTGAAGGCAAGTGAGGACAGAGCTTGGGGGCACTGAATACTTTGGAGCAAAGCCAAAAAAAAAAAAAAAAGGCAGAGGGTGGGAGGAGACAGAAAAGGAAGGCAAGAGCTCTGAGACAAACTTGCTGATTTTGCATCTTTTGCAGTTTCCCCACCCTCTCATATGTGTGTGTCTCTGTTTCTGTCTCTGGCTTTGGATACTGGTGGGAAGAAGTTTTGTGTCCAGGGCCTGCCTTTTCTGAAGCCAGAAGTGGCAGCCACCTATGCAACATGATATAAAATCCTCCTTTCTGCCCAGCCCCACTGCCAACATGCCACCAGTCATTGCCTGAAATTCCCACCTCAGAGCCTTGAAGCCTGGACTGGAAGTTCCAGGCATTCTGTTGTCTTTCTGGCTCTCTTCTTCTGACCTTGGGCATGTCTCTTCCCCTCTCCGGACACAAGGCAGGGGTTGGACTTGATCCTCTGAGGTCCTTCTAGCCCTAGATATCTATGTGTTTCTTCCTCACTTCACTATTGCCTTAGTGAGGTTGCAAACTCCGCGAGGGGGCGGGGGGGTGCCTGAGCACCTGGAACTTGGGCTAGGCCCCTTCGTTGACCTCTGGCAGGCATAGGCTGTGGCCCAGGAGTTGGGAGGGAGAAGGGCGCTGGAAGAGGCTCCTGGCCCCTTGTGACCCTTTAAACGCTGCCAAAATGACTTCCGCTCCCCAGATTGCTGCCTGTGGCTGTGAGACACGCGTCAAGGTCAGGGGCGTGCATCGGCCCCAGACACAGCAATAATGGTTTCTAATGGACTGTAAACAGGTGAAGTTTGCTGTAAAGACGCTGCCGCAGCTGCTGAAACAATAAAAATTGCTCTCTTCTTAACCCTATCCTGGATTTTGATGGTGCCGTAATTGCACTGTCTCCAAACAGTGCCTTTAAGCTTTCTCCAAAGCACTTTCCTGCCTGGCATCTCATCTGCCCTTAACACTAGGCCAATAATGCTATTACGACCATTTGGCAGATGGGGAAACTGAGGCCCCAGAGACAAAAAGAAATGTGCCCAAGGTCTTAGAGCTATGATGTGGCAGAGTCAGAACTAGAACTTAAGGCTTGTCTGGCTCCACAAACCCAAGTTGCTAACCACTATTCACCCTGTCTGCAGCCCACTAACAGTCGGCATTGAACTTTGAAGGAGCTTCAAGAGAGATAAAAAGTGACCTTGGAGCCCAGAGGTCTAGAGCGAAAAGTGAAGGCCTTCGAGCCTCTGTTTCCTCATTTTGAAAATGGTGCAGTAAGATAATTGTCAGGTGGGAGGAAATGACATGCAGGGAATGCCTGGCACAGGGGCCTCAATCAAGGCCAGTCCCCTCCTCTGCCAACCCCAGCCCCTCCTTGAGGAAGACTGAGATGTCTGAGGCTTCCTAGAGAACCTTAGCACTGGGGCTGCCTCAAAAGCCTACCCCTCCCCTGAGACTCCTCGGGGACACTATCCCCAAGGTCACTGTGCACCAGGCAGACCAGCACCCTGCCTGCTCTCCCCAGCCCTGGGCTGGAGAAGGGGAGTGAAGACAGCGAGGGCCATAAATAAGACCAACGAGGAGGAGGTAGGCAGCAATTCCACATCGCAGCACTGGCCATTTCCCGTCACGCTCCTACTTTTAGTGCCGCTACTGTCACGGCAGAGGCTGCAGGGGGAGGCTGGATGGCTCCTCCAGTGGGCTGTTTGTTCTGAGCCTGTTAGATGCCAGGCACTCTGGCAGGGCAACGAGGGATGGGGCAGAGGGGAGTGGACCTCACCCCCAGATGCTCCCTGACCCTACCCCTCACTGCTGCCCTCCATCCCCCAGATTGAGCTCTGTCTCCTCTTGGGTCAGCTTCCCCCAGAGGACCCCAGAAGAGGGACCTGTGTCTTCTACTGTGGACACATGCCTTTGGTTCACCCTCTATTGACCCATATCCATAGCCACCTCAGGCTCATCCCTGTCCCCACTTTATTTCTCTCCATAGCCCTTTCCACCTGACATACTTGATACTTTACTGATTTATTTATTTTTATTGTCTGTTTCTTCCCAGCAGACTGTTTCCTCCCAGTCTCCTCCAACTAGACTCCCTGAGAACAGGGATTTTTGTCTGTTTTGCTTACTAGGGTCTATTCCTAGCACCCAGAACAGTGCCCAGCACATGGTTGTCATTGCTGTTAGCTGCTGTTGAGTCAGTCCCTGACTTGTGGTGGCCCCATGCACAACGGGATTGGATCATTGTGATCCATAGGGTTTTTGTTGGCTGATTTCTGGAAGTAGATTGCCAGGCCTTTCTTCCTAGTCTGTCTTAGTCTGAAAGTTCTGCTAAAAAACCTGTTCAGCATCATGGTAGTATGAAAGCCTCCACTGACAGACAGAAGATGGCTGAGCTTGAGATGCATTGACTGGGAACTGAACCCAGGACTCCCACATGGAAGGTGAGAATTCTACCACTGAACCACCACTGCCCCTCCTAGCACATAGTAGGTCCTCAATAAAGAAGTGCTGAATGTATTTATCCATTCAACCACTATTTATCTCATACTTTGTTCATTCATTCAAAAAACATGGTGGCATCTAAATGAACCACACAGTCCTCCCCTTGAAGTGGGGAACCCACAGCAAAATGGTCTAGCAGAGGAGTTTCCATAACTGATGCTGGGTTCAGGATGCCTGAATTTTCTTGGTGCTTGACCTTGGGAAAGCTTTCTATGTCTCTGGGCCTCAGATTTTTACCTGTAAAGTGGGGATGGTCAAAGAGTTGTAAGGGGTCAAGGAGGGCATGCATTCAAGCCCTTAGGATAGCACCAGACACTAGGAGTGCTCAGTGGATGGGCACCATGGATCTATGAGCCCAACCACCACACAGCACAGAATGAAAGCATGTGCCTTGATGTGGGAAAAATCAGGTGCTGAAGGTCTACAGGGAAGAGCAGGTGACCCTGACAGGGAAGATCAGGGATGCAGTCCCAGAGGAAATGGCCAGTGAGCAGGGCATCCAGGTGCCCAGCATTGCTGGTGGACGAGACAGCAGGGGCAAAGGTGCAGGGGTGTAGGAAGAGCTGGGGCTCCAGAGGTGGGTGTGTGTAGGGCAGAAAAGAAGAGGGTAAGGTGGTGGAGGAGTGAGATCAGGGATCCTTGAATGCTCAGGAGAGGAGTTTGGACCCTGTCCCAGGGGTCTGGGAGCTGAATAGGGTAGGCATGGCCAAATCTGGGCTTTAAAATGTCTGCAGTAGCCCGGATGCAGGGACAGGAGGCAGAGAGGGCTGGCAAAAGGGGCTAAGACTCCAGGCAGGAGATGCTGAAGCTTAGACACAATGTCAGGGCCTGCCTGAGCTGGTGGTGGTGCCCAGACCCAGACTCCCTGGATAGGCCACTTGGGAAGCCTGCACTGGAACCCACCGCAAGCCTCAAAGAGTCACCAGGGAATGAAAGGGGAAAGAAAACCTGGGGGCTATCCATGTCCCCGGCCCCTCCTGAAATGCCTCTGCTCTTAGATATCCCAACTAGCCACACCAGCCTGGTGGGTAGAAACCCCAGCTCCTCCACCTGCCATCAGCATGACCTTGGGCAAGTCATTTCCTCCTTCTGAGTATGTTCCTTTGTCTGGAAACTGGGGAAGGCCGAGAAGAGAAATACTTATGAGTCCTGACTCTGTATCAGGCCCTACCACTTGCAGGGGGACAATGCTTCCTTCCCTGAGTACTCACAGGGGATCATTCAGCATACTCTCTTCCTTTCTTCCTCCCTCCTTTGCTTTGCACTCTAAGGAGCCTGCTGTGTCTTTGGCTGTCTGCTCTGAAATGTGTGGCCGATGAGATCAGCTATCATATGCACAGGAGTTTACAGTTTACACAGCACCTTCAACCCCATTATCTCACTGGATGCTCCATACGAGAAAGAAATTAGGAGCTCAGTATACGAATGAGGAAACTGAGGTCCAGAGAAGTTAAGCAACTCTCCTAAGGTCACACAGCATTCAAACCCAGGTCTGTCTGATTCAGAACCCAGAGTGCTTCCTCTGCAACCTTACTACCTCCCCACGGGCGTGAATCTCCCGGAGGTAGGCGCACCTTCCATAACTTGATTTTTTTAGCATGCCTTTTCCCCCAAGTGTAGGAATAGGCAGAAGAATCCTTCTGAGATTCATGGACACCTACTATGTGCCAGATTCCTCACATTCCTTCTCCCTAATCTTTGTAACGAAGCCCTGGTAGTGTAGTGGCTAAGAGCTACGGCTGCTAACCCAAAGGTCGGCAGTTTGAATCCACGGGCGCTCCTTGAAAACTCTATGGGCAGTTCTACTCTGTCCAGTAGGGTCGCTACGAGTTGGGATTAACTCGATGGCCATGGATCATCTGTATATCAGACTCCATGAGCTGAGAACTGTTATCTCCATTTTGTTGTTACCTGCCATTGAGTCGGCCCCTGACTCAGGGCGACCCTAGGCACAACGGACAAAACTCTGCCTGGTCCTGCACCATCCCCATGATCTGTAGTGGATAGGGCCATCGTGATCCACAGGTTTTCACTGGCTCATTTTTGGAAGTAGATCACCAAGTCTTTCTTCCTAGTCTTAGTGTGGAGGCTCTGCTGAAACCTGTTCAGCATCGTAAACTAAAAACCAAGCCTGTTGCCGTTGAGTTGATTTCAACTCATAGTTCCTATAGGACAGAGTAGAACTGCCCCACAGGTTTGCCACGTAGTGGCTGGTGGATTCAAACTGCTGACCTTTTGGTTAGCGACCAAGCTCTTAACCACCACACCGCCAGGGCCAAACCACCGCTGACAGACACATAGTGGCCTCACTTGAGGTACATTGGGCAGGAATAGAACCCAGGTCTCCCACATAGAAAGTGAGAATTCC
Organism: Loxodonta africana; assembly: GCF_030014295.1. Lineage (NCBI taxonomy): Eukaryota > Metazoa > Chordata > Mammalia > Proboscidea > Elephantidae > Loxodonta > Loxodonta africana. The sequence goes on from NC_087365.1 coordinate 36,800,940, forward strand.
ACCACTGAACCACCATTGCCCTTTCTCATTCAGTTGCCATCGAGTTTACTCCAACTTACGGTAATCCCATGCGTATCAGAGTGGAACTGTGCTGCATAAGGTTTCCAATGGCTGATTTTCGGGAAATAGATCACCAGGCCTTTCTTCTGAAGTGCCTCAGGGTAGAGGTACTTTCAGTTAGCCGCCAAGCACGTTAACCGTTTGTACCACCCAGGGACTCCTACCTCCATTTTACTGATGCAGAAATCAAGGCTCAGAGACATGCGGGACTTGCTCAGGAGCAGCCTGCTCCCGGGGGGCAGAGCTGAGTTCAAGCCCACAGCTGCCTGAATCCATTGGCCAATCTCTCCTTCTGTGAGAAGCTGGTGGTCCGGCAGACCAGGATGCCATGGTCAGTGGGGGCAGAAGGGGAGCAGGGACAGGCCACATACACAGTCCAGATAGGTCTCTGGCTGGGGTCTGGGTTAGGATTCCCACTGTCCTGAGGATGGCATGTTCAGGGTCTCAGCTCTCACTCAGGGCCTGGCCTCGTCATTGTCCAGCTGGCTTCTCCCCTCTTGCTCTGGAGCCCCTTCCCAACAAGCTTCTTCCCCAGCCTTCCTTTGACTTTTCCGAGTACAGGAGGGCTCTCTGGGCAGCCGAGAAGTGCCCCTACCACATTTTGATACCCTTCCCGGAAGCCCTGGAAAGGAGTTTGGGGGCAAATTCCCATCAGGAGCCAAGCCCTGTCTGATGGCCACAGACTCAGCCAGTGTTCCTCGTAGTCCTGACCCAAACCTCCTCGTGCTACAGATTTGGCCCCACCGACCCCTTGCAGGGCCAAGGGGGCAGGGAGGCATGATGGAAAGCATTCAGCACAGTGGAAAGTGCTCAGCACCTGATTTGGGCAGACTGGGGTTCAAATCCCACCCTTGCCATCTTCTTCCTGAGGGCTTTTGGAGAAGCCACTTTACCTCTCTGAGTCCTCATTTCCTGCCAGCTGTTACAAGGGCCTAATCCTTGCTAAAGGGCTATTATCCCTATTTTACAAAATGGGAAACTGAGACCCAGAGAAGAGAACTGAAGTGATAAAACCAGGCAGCCTGGTTCCAGAGTCTGAAATGCTCTTGACACCTATTTAAAACTGAGTGTAGAAGAAAGCTTATGACCTGTGGAGTTGGACCAGCCTCTGCTCTCGCCCTAGCTTCACAATTTACCGGTTTTACGGTACAGGGAAAGCCACTTTCCATTTCTGAGCCTTAGTTTCCTCATCCATAAGTCGTGCATTCCTGCAAATAATGAGAATTCAAACTGTAACAGGTGTGAAAGTGCCTGGCATATAGTAGGTGCACAATAAAAGCAGCTCCACCTACTGCTTAAAAAAAACTTACCCACCTGTAAAACGAGGAGGTTGCACCAGAAGGTCTCTTAATAGAGGATAAAGTCCAGCTCCCAGCAGCCTGACAAGTGCTGAAAAGGTACAGCTGATCAGATGTCCTCAAGTCACACAGGGCAGGCTCCCAGCTTCACCCCTACACAGCCCAGCAACCCGCAAAAAGAGGAGATCGAGTGGAAAGATAAGCCAGAAGAGGGTTCTGGAGATGTTGACTGTCAATTGGCAGGGCCCCAAGCCCAGAGCTGAGTTCCAAGCACAGTCAACTCTAGAGGGCTTGGGCCCAGAAAGGAAGCTTAGGTCCGGGAAGAAAGGAAAGGACACAGTTAACAGAATGGGGGTGAAAGTGGGAGCTAGTGCCTGGGAACAGAGTGCGAGAGCCCGAGCTGGGCAGAAATGATGTTCAGGACCCTGAGATACTAGGAGATATCATCTTACAAGGCAAATACCATGGCTACATATGATAAAATTGTATAGAGCCACACACACGCACACACATGCATGCAAGCAAAACTGGGAAAATCTGAGTAAGATCAATGGATTGTATCTATGTCAGTATTGTGGTTGTGATATTCTACTATATAGCTTTGCAAGACATTACCACTGGGGGAAACTGAGTAAAGGGTACATGGGATCTCTCTGTACTATTTCTTACAACTGCATGTGAATCTACAATTATCTCAAAATAAAAAGTTTAGTTTAAAAGAAAAGAGAGTGAGAGAGAAGCAGGGGCCCTAGAGTCCTGGGCTCAAATCCCAGCTCTGTCTCTTGCTCCCTTTATGATGCTGGGCAGGACCCTTTACTCCTTTGACTCTCAATTTCCTTATTTATAAAATGGGGAGAAAATATAGCCGTTTAAAACTGAAAGGCAATGATAGTATGTCATATCCAAACTGGTGGGATGTGGACAAAATAGGATTCAGGGTAATTTACAGTCTTGAATGCATTTGTTAGAAAGCAAGGTTGATTAAAAACATATTAATTAAATTTTCAATTTGAGATACTAGAGATACAACAAAATAAATCCAAAGAAAATAGAAGGAATTCAAAGAGATGAAAGCAGAAATTGATGAATCAGAAAACGAAATGGATGGTAATGGTTGCACTGCCTGAAGAATGTGATCAACGTCACCGAATTGTACGTGTAGAAATTGTTGAACTGGTGTATGGTTTGCTGTGTATACTTTCAACAACAATTAAAAAAAAAATGAAATTGGAGAAAACGATCCCTACAATGCTGAGTTGTGGCAAGAATTAGATAATATGTATTCAGCAAGTACTATTTTCCAGGCACTGTGCTAAGTAAAACTTGAGTCCGTTCCAACTCAGGCAACCCCCTGTGTGCCAGAGTAGAACTGCATTCCAAAAGGTTTTCTTGGCTGTAACCTTTCAGAAGCAGATTGCCAGGCCTTTCTTCCAAGGCACATCCGAGTGGGTCTGAACCTCCAACCTTTCGGTTAGTAGACCAGCACTTAGCCATTTGTACCATGCAGGCACTCCACCTTTACTAAGTACTAGGGGTATAATGGTGGGAAAACACACAGCCCTGTCCTCATGGAGTTTCCAGTCTAGTGAGAAAAAAGGCAGATAAACAGGTAAATGCAGCACAATGTTCAGGGAAATCAGGGAGGAAATAGAGGGGGTGGTGGGACTCCAGAGGAGGGCTAGTCGCTCATCCTGGGGGAGCAGGGAATGCTTCCTGGAGGGGGTGCTGTCTAAGTTAAACATGAAGGACGAACAGGGTTATCATAAAAATGCCCCTGGCCATGAGAACAGCACGTGCCAGTCTGGGGCAGGAACACACTGGAGGAAATGCAAGCATTGCTGATATCTGCTGAGTCCTTACAACAACCCTGAGAGTAAGTACTATTATCAGTCCTTTTTCGTAGCGGAGGGAATTGAGGCTCAGAGAAGTTACTTACCTTACCCCAGATCCTTCAGCAAGTAAACGGTGAAATTGGGATTGGCCCCAGGTGTCTTAACCTGTGTTTCCTAACACAAAGGTAGTAGCAAAGATGACATGCTTTATGGGAGGCGCAGACCTGGGGCAGCAAGCGTGAGGAGAAAAAGGAAGCGAGGCAGGGAAGGAGGGAAAACAAACACAGGTGATGTATTTCTGAGCTGGCCACAGCTTTCTGAGCTAAGACAGCCAGTGTGGGTCACGTGGGATGTCATATAGACAGGCCATGCAGAACCTCCAGTCTTTGGAACCATCCATTTATCTGTGGCTCCTTCCCATCTCATGGCTTCCAGTGTTCCCAGTTTGCTCCGCGGAATGCTGTTACTTCGTACCTCCAGGCAGCCACTGGGGAAGCCAGATCCCATGCCCTCAGCGTGGTGTTTTATCTGAAGGAGAAAGTGGCAGAAAGAGACAGAGCTTCCCTCAGGTTGTGTTAGACCCGATTGATAGCCAATGCAACTTGACAGGCTTCACGGAGGCCATGCTGAAGGCTGGTCCCCGTCCAGGTGGACTGAGGCAGGCAGGTTAGAGGATGAGGCAAAGGCACGGGGTGGAGGAAGAGGGCAGAGGGATGGAGTCAAGCTGGGAAGATGCATAAGCTGGGTCTGCTGCACCAGGCCTGTTTGATTCTGGGACTTATGCAGAAGTGGCCAGACCTGAGGCTGGATATGTGGGCGGGGGCCAAAGTCCAAAGGCCTCATTGGCTGGCTGGGGATAGGGGCTTAGTCTGAAGGGCATGGGAGCCACGGGAGGATTCTCAAGCCCCCGGCAGGAGAGTCGGCCCCAAGAGATTCAGGAAAGGCTAGGTCCCACTGGTAGGTGGCCCAGCGACCTCCGATCGGCAGGGAGTAGGGGGCGGCAGGGAGGCAGCTCAGCCACATCTCTCCCACCCAGGTCCAGGCGCTGGCAGTCGGGTGCCGGCCATGACCGAAGCGCACATCCTTCAGCGTGACATTGGAACATCGCTGGGGGAGTGGAGGGTGACGGAGCGCCATCCAGGGCGGTAATGGCTCGAGCGCCGGGAGGAAAATGACATAAATAATATCCCATTAGAGGCGCCGAGCTGCTCTGCTGAGTGCCTTGTTTTGCTGGCAACATTATGGGCTTCATAAACAGACTCATTTATTTTCCAGTCCTTGCTCTGGCTGAGGAGGGCGTGGGAGGTGCTGGGGAAGGTGACTGGGGTCTGAAGAGCTGCTGAGGGCGGGTGTGGCAGGATCCCCTCCTGGCCCTAGCTGTTGAAGCCCACCACAGTCCACCATTCCGTGTTCCAACTCACAGGTCTCCCCTCCAGGGTCACCCAGACCTGCCTGCCCTGCCCCACCTCCAGACTTTCCCATGCTGCCCTGGGATGGTCTCCCCAGCTCAATCTTTAGGAATCGTACTACTTCTTTCAAGGCCCAGCTCCTGTGCCCCCTCCTTCATGCTTGCTGTTGTTGTTTGCCGCCATCAAGTTGGCTCTGATTCACGGTGACCCCACGTATAATAGAACTAAATAATGCTTGGTCTTGTGCCATCTTCCCAATCATTGTTTTGGCCACTGTGTATTTAAAGTGCTTTCCAACCTAGGGGGCTCATCTTCCAGCATTATATCGAACAATTGTCTGCTGTGATCCATAGGGTTTTCACTGGCTAATATTCTGAGGTACCTCGCCAAGCCTTTCTTCCTGGTCTGTCTTAGTCTGGAAGCTCTGCTAAAACCTGTCCACCATAGGTGACCCTGCTGGTATTTGAAATACTGGTGGTATAGCTTCCAACATCAAAGCAACATGCAAAACTACTTTAGGTGAAGGGAAGGACAATACTCAATACATGAAGGTCAGCTCAACTGGACTGGACCAAAAGCAAAGAAGTTTCCGGGATAAACTGAATGCTTCAAAGGTCAGCAGAGCAAGGGCGGGGGTTTGGGGTCCATGGTTTAAGGGGACTTCTAAGTCAATTGGCAAAATAATTCTGTTGTGAAAACATTCTGCATCCCACTTTGAAATGTGGCATCTGGGGTCTTAAATGCTAACAAGCGGCCATCTAAGATGCATCAATTGGTCTCAACCCACCTGGATCAAAGGAGAATGAAGAACACCAAGGTCACACGACAACTAAGAGCCCAAGAGACAGAAAGGGCCACGTGAATCAGAGACTTACATCGTCCTGAGACCAGAAGAACTAGATTGTGCCTGGCCACAACCGATGACTGCCCTGACAGGGAGCTTAACAGAGAACCCCTGAGGGAGCAGGAGATCAGTGGGATCCAGACCCCAAATTCTCATAAAAAGACCAGACTTAATGGTCTGACTGAGACTAGAGGAATCCTGGCGGTCATGGTCCCCAAACCTTCTGTTGGTCCAGGACAGGAACCATTCCCGAAGACAACTCATCAGACATGGAAGGGACTGAACAATGGGTTGGAGAGAGATGCTGATGAAGAGCGAGCTACTTGTATCAGGTGGACACTTGAGACTGTGTTGGCATCTCCCGTCTGGAGGGGAGATAGGAGGGTAGAGAGGGGTAGAAACTGGCAAAATTGTCACAAAAGGAGAGACTGGAAGGGCTGACTCATTCGGGGGAGAGTAAGTGGGAGTATGGAGTAAGGTTTATATAAGCTTATATGTGACAGACTGACTTGATTTGTAAACATTCACTTAAAGCTCAATAAAAGTTATTAAAAAAAGCAACATGCAAGCCACCACAGTGCAACGAACTGACAGACAGGTGGTACTTCCTCCATGCAGCACTCCTTGATTCCCCACTCAGACTTGACCTCAAGGCTCCATTAGCGCCTGGTGAGGCAGCTTGACATACCGAAAGGAACTCTAGGGACAGATCTGAATTCAAATCTTGACTGCCACTTACAAGCCTGTTGACCTTGGATGAGTCTTCCAACCTCTCCAAGTTTCAGTTTCCTCTTGTGAAATGGTGGTAATGATATAGACTTGTGAGAAATCTCTTATAGGTCTTCTTGTCCCCTTTGCTTTGTAGGTAGAAATCCTTACCCTAATGGGATTACTTAGTTTCCTGTCCTTGTCCCTCCTGGAATCTAGCTTGGGCCTTGTGTACAGCAGGTGTTCAGGGCAGGTTTGAGTCTGTAGCTCTGGGCCAACAATGTGAGGCACTGGTTATGTTCCAGCTTGGACATGCTGTGTGACTTTGGGCATGTTCCTTCCCCTCACTGGGGCATTCTTCCTCCAAACGTAAAGCAAGAGGTCAAACGAAAGGACATTCGTGGTTCCTTTCAGCTCTCACTCCCAGGGTCCCAGGCCAACACCTCATACCTCCACCTGTCAGGAGATGGGCTCCGGCTTTGAGGTCAGAGAGAATCAGTCTAGGATTCTGCTCTGCTGTGTGCCCTTGGTCAAGGACAGAACATCCCTGAGTCTCAGTTTTCTTTGTCTGCAAAATGGGGATAATAAAGCCCATTTTGCATAGCTGATGTGATATTTTAGTGAAATCATTAATTTAATGATACTTACTGAGGACTTATGTGTCAGGCACTGTTCAAAGTGCTGGGACATGGTGGTGAATAAGACAGACAATGACTCTCTTATATACACAACTCATATCTTAGTGGCAGAGAGAGAAAAAATCAACCATCACATAAATAAGTGTATAATGACCAACTATGATACGTGTTATGTAGAAAAAGAAAATGGAACTAGGAGGATGTGACCTACTCCTCCTGGTCAGGGAGGGCTTCCCGGCGGAGGCAATGCATGAGCTGAGGTCTTCTTCTGGTTACCTATTGCTGCATAGTAAGTCACTCCAGAACCTGGTGCCTTAAAACAAAGTAGTTATTTTAGGGTTGCTCATAGTTTCTGTGGATCAGGAATTCAGGAAGGACTCTGCTGAGCAGTTCTGGCTCATGGTTTCTCCTGAGTTTTTAATCAGATGGTGGCTAGGGCTGGAACAGCTGGGGCCTGGTTCTCCATGTAATCTCAGAGCTTCTCCACCTGGTCTCTGCATAGGCTAGTTGGGCTTCCTCATAGCATGGCTTCCTTACGCCAGTCATACTACTTATATGGTGGCTCAGGGCTCCAGAGCCCATGTTCTTGATCTTACCTTGGAAGTCTCCATACCCTATTGGTTATCAGCCCACCTCAACTCACGGGGGAGGGGCATAGACCCCATCTCTCCTTGGGAGATGTGTCAAGGTTATATTTTATGAAGAACATGTAGAATAAGAGATATTGTTGTGGCCATCTTAGATCTGCAGGGCTGGAGTTACATCGGGAAAGAAGAGAGGGAAGAAAGTTCCAGGCAGAGGAACAGCTGGGGCAAAGGCTCTGTCTGGTGCTGGAGGAGAATACCTGGCCTAGTACTAAGGAGGCACTGTGGGATATGGTGGTGGATAAGACATTCCCTCTTGGAGCTTACATTCTACTGGGAGAGACAGATAATAAATAAATGCACAAGTAAATAAACAACAAAATTAAAGATTATAATAAATGCTGGGAAGAGAATAAACAGGATGCCGAGATAGAGATTGGGGGCTGGTGTATTATTTCAGGTTGGCAAAACATCTTTGAAGAGGTGACAACTGAGCTGAGATCTAAGACTGGGGAGGAGATGGCCAGTCATGAAAAGAAAGGAGGGAAAGAGCTTTCCCATCAGAGGGAACAGCATGTGCAAAGACCAAGAGGTGGGAAAGGGCTTGGCAATATGGCTGGAACTTGTTTAGCAAGTGAGAGCACATAAGTATGGCTTGATGTTGGACAGGGAGGGAGAGGCCAGATTTTTCAAGGTCCTGGCAAGGAACTTGGGTTTATTTCTAAGTGTGACAGGGAGCCATTGGAGGGATTTAGACACGGGAGTGATATGATCTGATTTTGTAATAAAGAACCTTCTGGCTCCCCTGTGGAGAATGGATTATAGGGGGCAGTTAGGGAAAGAAGCAGGGAGTCCAGGGAGGAGGTTGTAGCAGTCGTCCAGATGAGAGGTGATGGTGGCCTGGACCAGGGTGGTAGCAGTGGAGATGGTGAGAAATGGACAGAATCTTGAGAGGTTGGTGGTAAAACTGATAGAACTTGGTGACTGAACTGGAGCCTGAGGACAAGGAGAAAACAGATGACCCCCGCCCCCACCCCAGGTTTAGGGCAAAGCTTAATCTCATTTTACAGCCCAGAAAAGTTAAGCGACTAGCCCGTGGTCACACAGCACATCCGTGGCAGGAACAGAAGAGAGACATCATGCCCAGAGTTCAGTGCCACCCTTTAGACTAATCCTGGATCCAGAGATGGTGCTGACATGGGGTCCTGGACCCTCACTCTGTGTCTCCCCTGCCCCACCCCTTCCACAACCTCTTCCCTGTTCTCCTGGGATGCTGTCGGCTGAAGCTGACGCAGGCCCAGCAGGTGTGCCTTGCCAAGCTGTCGGTGTGATGAACAGCTTCCCTTGGCTGAGCAGATAACTGTACACACACAGGTCAGGGGGGGCCCATGTAGCCCATCCATCAGGCCTGGGAGCAGGCGGAGGGCCGACACACCCTTGTGCCTGTTATCTGCCACCATGTGTTCTTCCCCCCAAGGTTAACAGGAAGAGTGACGGCCAGGCGCCTGACATCAGCAGGGCTGGTGCTCCTCGCAGGAGCCAGCCAGGCCCTCCCTCTCTTCCTCCCTCGGTCCCTGAAGGCTCTTGCTAGCCTTCCCCGGGACCATGGCCCAGCCTCTCAGTAGTTCCGGGTGTGGAGGTGCTTACAGCCTCAGAACTGCAGAACCTTCAAGCCTTGAGCTCTGAATCTTCAGAGCTTAGATGTGCAGAATACTCAATTCCTTGAAGCAGGATTGTGCAGTGGTTAAAAAAGCATGGACTCTGGAGTCAGCCTAGCCTGCCTGGGTTCAGATCCCAGTTCTGCCACTTACGAGCTATGTGATCTAAGGCAAATTACTTAACGTCTCTGTGCCTCGTTATGAGGATAATGATAGTGCCTACACCACGAGTAGTTGTGGAGATTAAAGGAGCCAATCTTTGCAAAGTGCTTAGAACAGTGCCTGGCACATAGTACATTGCTCAAGGTAGGGTTAAAGAGCTCTTAGAGACACAGAGTCTTGAATTCTAAGTCTTAGAGACACAGAACCCTAAAGCCTTTGAATCTTCTTAGGGACACAGATTCTTAGAATCTGGCTATATTAGACTACTGCAGTTATACCTTGCTTGCTGAAAGTGAAGAGGACTTGAAGCACTTACTGATGAGGACCAAAGACCACAGCCTTCAGTATGGATTACACCTCAACATAAAGAAAATGAAAATCCTCATAACTGGACCAATAAGCAACACCATGATAAACGGAGAAAAGACTGAAGTTGTTAAGGATTTCATTTTACTCAGATCCACAGTCAACACCCATGGAAGCAGCAGTCAAATGAAAAGACGCATTGCATTAGGCAAATTTGCTGCAAAAGACCTCCTTAAAGTGTTGAAAAGCAAAGATGTCACCTTGAAGACTAAGGTGCACCTGACCTAAGCCTTGGTATTTTCACTCGTCTCATATGCATGTGAAAGCTGGATGATGAATAAGGAAGACTGAAGAAGAATTGACACCTTTGAATTGTAGTGTTGGTGAAGGATATTAACTACACCATGAACTGCCTAAAGAATGAATGAATCTGGCTTGGAAGAAGGACAACCAGAGTGCTTCTTGAAAGCAAGAATGGTGAGACTATGTCTCACATACTTTGGACATGTTATCAGGAGGGATCAGTCCCTGGAGAAGGACATAATGCTTGGTAAAGTAGAAGGTCAGCAAAAAAGAGGAAGACCCTTGATGAGATGGACTGACACAGTGGCTGCAACAGTGGACTCAAGCATAGCAATGATTGTGAGGATGGCTACGGACCAGCAGTGTTTCGTTCTGTCATACGTAGGGTCGCTATGAGTCAGAACTGACTCAATGGCACCTAACTACAACAGTTACACTGCAGTGGGAATGCTGAGGGTGGCTTAACCTGTAACCCGTTGTCATCGAGTTGATTCTGACTCATAGCGACCCTGTAGAACAGAATAGAACTGCCCCCATAGAGTTTCCAAGGAAAGCCTGGCAGATTCGAATTGCCAACCCTTTGGTTAGCAGCCGTAGCACTTAACCATTACACCACCAGTGGCTTAGTAGGGCTTTAACTCTCCATAATCTCTTTCGCCCCTTTCATTTGAACAGGCAATTGATAGTTTCTCAATCTTACATAAACTGTTCTCCAAACATAGCATCAAGCCTCCCTTCCAAGCAGACTGTTGCCCCACGTAGAAATTCTTGAGCATCCACTGCACAGCACCTCACAATCTCTCTCTCATACATACATACAAATACATGGATACAAATACATACATAGATACAACTGTTCATTCCTTATCCATCCTCTCATTCATCCATCCATCTATCCATTCATTCTTCTATCTTCTTATCTACCCATTTACCCATCTTCCCATCACCCATCTATACATATACCCATTTGTCCATCCTTCCCCCTCCCATCCATCTTCCCATTCATCTATCGGTCTTCTCTTTCCCTCCCTCCCTCCTTCCCTCCCTCCCTCCTTTCCTTCCTTCCTTTATTTTCTCATCTATCTACCTGCCTATTCATCCATTCACCTAACGCTATTGAGCATCTACTGCATACAAGGCACTGGATTGGGCTATAAAGAGGAGTATGAATTTGTTTTCAGTTTCTACCTTCCCTGAGCTTCTGGTCCATCAGGCCAGGGAAGCCACAAACACAAGCCAGCCAACACAATATTGTCTATTTTCAATAGGGATAAAAAGTCATGCAGAGTGAGAAAAAGAGAATTCTTCCTGCTGAGGCTTCTGGGGGTGGCTTTATAGGGGATGTGGTATTTGATCAGGATCTCAAAGGACACTGTCTTGATGGCATCACAGGTGGCTTTATGTCGAGGGTACTGGGAGTAGAGTAGAGCTACTAACAGAGCTGGGAAGAAGAAGTTACAAAGGATGTAAACACTATATAGTCCAAGTGGATGACCAGTGCTTCCTAGCTCCCTTCAAATACTGTGTGAAGTATTTGTGCAATCCCTGCTTGCACACCTCCAGGACTGGGAAGCTCACTACAAGATAAGGAAGAAGACCTGTAGAACTCCACTGTGCTCGCATACTCTAGGAGCTTAAAGGTACAAAGGCCCCCACCCCAATGCTTGTCTATTACTGCTATCCTGGAGGGTGGAGACAGTGCTCTGAGCCAGCCTATCTAGTTCAATCCCCAGCTCCACCACTTTTTAACTTTTTAACTGAAACAGGTTACTTCACCTCCCTGAGACTGAGTTTATTCTTTCTTAGGAAGCAGATGGTAATTAGAGTACCTAATACATGCACGATGCTTAGTAAGTTTTTAATAAATGATTGTTATTACCACTTTAGGAGACTGCATCGGTCAGGGCCACATCGGGCAGCTCAGTAGAGAGCATTAACACAGGGAACTGGTTATAACGGTTTGGGAGAGCTGAAAGGAGAGAGTGAGGCTGCCCAGACAACAGGAAGGTACTACAACCCCTAAGACTGGAAGAATCAAGGGAGGAAGTAGCATTCTAGAGCCCAGAGCTGGGGCTGTCTAGAGGAAGCTGGAACCACAGAGGGAAAGAATGTTTTGCAGGTCAGGATCCATGGAGAAGATGCACCTACTGGAGATGCTGTCCTAAGCAGCAAAAGAGCAGGAAAAAATACCCTAGCTTTTCCAATCTTTCCCTCCTGCCCTCAAAGCTGTATGTGCTATGACCTGGGAAACACATCCAAGAAAATGGACCTTGACCTTAAAATTTGCAGAGTCCAGAGCATCATTTCACAGAGCATGTTCCTCAAGATACTGTCTTGCAAGATACTTTTTGGGGGGGAAAAAAGGTTCTTAGGCAAATTAAGTTTGGAAAATGCTGCATGCAAGATCTTTCTTGCATATATGCCAACATGTTACCACATTAAAGACAAGCAGGTGTATAGTAGTTAAGACCCCAGGCTCTGTAGTCAAACTTAGTTCTCTCCTCTAACAAATGGCCATAGTAACAGCACCTACTTTACAAGATCATTCATACATTCATTCATCAACTGAGCACATATAGTGTGCCAGTCTTTGGGAATACACTGGTGAACAAGATAGACATGGTGGCTGTCCTCAAGGAGCTTATATTCTAAAGGGATTTAAGCTAGTGGGTTGGTTGGAATATAAATTAATTAGGTAATGAATGTAGAGTGCTTAGCACAGTGCCTGGCATATAGTAAATGCTCAATAAATGTTACCTTAAAGGTTCTGAAAAAAAATTTTTTTTAAGGTTCTGAGAAGTCCTGCAGTAGAACCCAAAACCGTTGCCATCAAGTTGATTCCTACTCAGAGCAACCCTATAGGACAAAGCAGAACTGCCCCCACAGGGTTTCTAAGGATGTAATCTTTATGGAAGCAGACTGCTACATCTTTCTTTCATGGAATAGCTGGTGGGTTTGAACCACTGACCTTTCAGTTAGCAGCCAAGTGCTAATGGCTGGGATACCAGGGCTCCTTCCTGCAGTAGACACTTGCTAAATCCAAGGGTCTCCTTTTTTTCCTGTAGCATACTAGTCACAAGCTGCAGTGCTCACTGGTCCATAGTAGATACTTCGGAAATGCTAGATTGGTGGATGTAATCTATACACACATGCACAAAGATACAAATATCAATGACTTCTACTGGATGGTGAAATATTAATAGTGCTTTTAGCAAAGGAGAATAACTCATCTCTTTTTTTTGTTTCTTTCACTTTAAAATGACCACATTTCATGTGAATTTTATCTGGGGAGGGTAGGAATGGAATTCATTTTGGTGAGTTCTCTCCACAAACCATGGAGTCATTAATTCATTTGTTTATTCAACAAGCATTTATGGCTGCTTCTTCCATCCTGGTCTGCATGCCCTGCGCTGGAGACACCGCAGTTTCTCTGGCCTGTAAAGAGACCATTCAAATGTGATGTGTAGGAACAACATGCCTATGCATTGTGGGAGTCCAAAGAGAAGCTGCTTGTGACCATTTCGAAAGGCTTCCAGGAGGAGGTGATGTCTGAGCTGAGTCTGAAAAGGTGACTAGACATTAACCAGGAAAGGGGGTCTTTGCAGGCATGGGCATTTTGAGAACCAGCCTGGCTTTTTGGCCGTGATTCCTTGGGATCAATGTTGACTTTAGGCTCAGAAGAAAGGCAGATGTGAACTGAGATGCTCTGGCTCCTGGTAGTTACGCCTCCACTTGGGAAGATTGGAGGCTATGAAAGGAGCATGGGGCTGGGAACCAGACAGCCCTGGGAGCAAGTTCAGTCCCTCTACCCATTAGCATATGCACTCCAGTAATTCACTTCCCTTCTCTGAGCCTCAGCTTCCTCATTGGCAAATTGGGTCTAGCAAAGCTTACCCCACTGTGCAGATGTGAGGAGCAAGAGAGATGATGGGTAAAGAAGTGCTCTGTAAACTGCTGAGTGCCCTGTAAACTGTAAAGCTCTTTGTACATGCAACACATTAGCTGCATGTCTTAGCTCAAAGCCCACCCCACAGCAAGGGCACAAAGAATTGTAGAACCGAATTATCCTGCCTCCTTTTGAGCTGTTCCTCTGGCTCTTGAAATCCTCTGGATCTTTCTGAGGTCCCTTATTAATATGCCAACACCCTGAGAGGTGTTAATCCTTATTAGCTAATACCTTCGTTAGTGTTGACACTTTCATTAGCAGTTAACACCTTTAGTTAGCAGCTAATTCCTTAATGGGAATCATCTGGAAGTGAGATGAGAGAAGAACCTTCAGGAATGGATCCAAGAGGGGCTCCTAGTGTTCTTGGGGGACCAAGGGGAGAAGAAGTCTCTGAAAGGAGAGCAGAAGATTGTCCAAGAGAGACATCCTTGACAGAGCTGCCTGCTAAAGGTCAATTCCATTGCCTGTCTGCTAGACGGAGCCCCCCAGACAGCGAGGCCCTGGGCCACTTCTGCCAGCTTCCCTAGATGAGAGGCCTGGAGAAAACTATTTAACCATTATGAGCCTCAGTTTCCTCTTCTATTAAGTGGGGCTACCCAACTCTACTCAGCCAGACCTTTTGGGGTCACCATGAGGATATGCCATGTCTCTCAAATTTGCTGTGTATCTGCAGGTGGCACATAATTTTTTTTCATTTTAATAGTGATACACCGGCATCAGTCAGCTTCAGTGAAGTTATGCTGCAGTAACAAATGACCTGCCCACAAATCGCAGTGTTTTTTAACGGTAAGAATTTATTTTTTGCTCACACTTCATGCCAATCATGGGTCCACTTTGGTCCTGCTCCACGTCACCGTCACTCTGAAAACCATACTGAAGGGCAGCACCTGCCTAGAACATGCTGTTTGCATGGCAGCAGAAAAAGAAAGGATGGGAAAACTACCTGGTGGCTCTTATAGCTTCCATGCAGAAATGGCACAGTCACACGGCAATAGGGCAGGTTTAAGGTTTAAAGATTAAATGGGGCAGGAAGCGTACTCCTTTGTAGGAAGCTTCCCAGTAAGGGGGGGAGGGCAGTGAGTATTTTTTTGTTGTTGTTAAAATTCTTTTTTTTTTTAATCATAATTTAGATGATGGTTTACAGAAGAAACTAGTTTCTTGTTAAAGAGTTACTACACATATAGTTTTATGACATTGGTTAACAACCCCATGACATGTCAACTCTCTCCCTTCTTGAACTCAGGTTTCCTATTACCAACTTTCCTGTCCCCTCCTGCCCTCTAGTCCTTACCCCTGGGCTGGTGTGCCCCTTTAGTCTTGTTTTGTTTTATGGGCCTGCCTAATCTTTGGCTGAAGGGTGAACCTCAGGAGTGACTTCATTACTGCATTAAAAGGGTATCGGGGTCCATACTCTCAGGGCATGTCAGGCAAGAAGGTCTGGTCTTTTTTGTGAGTTAGAATTTTGTTCTACATTTTTCTCCCGCTCTGTCTGGGACCCCCTATTGTGATCCCTGTCAGAGCAGTCAGTGGTTGTAGCCAGACTCCATCTAGTTGTACTGGACTCAGCCTGGTGGAGGCCGTGGTAGATGTGGTCCATTAGTCCTTTGGACTAATCTTTCCCCTGTATCTTTAGTTCTCCTCATTCTGCCTTGCTCCCAAAGGGGTGAGACCAGTGAAGTATCTTAGATGGCCACTCACAGGCTTTTAAGGTCCCAGGTGCTACTGCCGTGAGTATTTTTCAATAGTAATACAATCTAGTAGAGTACTTCTCTTAATGTGTATTTGTGTATTAGAAAAATACATAAAATATATAACTATGCATATATATGTGTTACATATACGCATCTGTTTTTGTTGCTGTTGCATGCCATCAACTCCATTCCAGCTCATAGCAACCCTATAGGACAGAGTAGAGCTGCCCCATAGGGTTTCCTAAGCTATAATCTTTACCAGAGCAGATCACCAAGTCTTTTCTCCCACAGAGCTGCTGGTGGGTTCAAACCACTGACCTTTCAGTTAGGAGCCAAGCACTTAACCTTTGAGTCACTATATATATATATATAAAAAGTAGAGGGCCAGCAAAAAAGAGAAAGACCCCCATGAGATGGATTGATACTGTGTCTGTAACAATGGGCTCAAACACAGTAACAATTGTCAGGATGATGCAGGACTGGGCCGTGTTTCATTCTATTGTATGTAGGGTCACTGTGAGTCAGAACCAAGTCTACAGCACCTAACAATAACAACAAATAGAGAGAGAGAGAGAGAGAAAGCAAATAGGGCAAAATGTATGCATTTGGTGAATCTGGGTAAAGGATATATGGACATTCTTTGCAACTTTTCTGTAAAGTTGGCAATTATGTTAAAATTTAAAGTTCATTTTGATAAAAGATTCTATAGAAGAATCCTGATCAAAAGGGAGAAAATGCAGAACAGAATTTTAAATCCTCATGGAATCCAGACTTTGTGGAGCCATGGAGGCTGAATGAACCCCAAAACTATTTCCCTGAGATAATCTTTAAACCTTTAGCTTAACTAGTAAAGAATGTCTGCCTTGAGCATTGTGCTTTTCTAAGAACTATCTATACAGAATCAAACTGACAACAATAACTTGAAAGATCAGATAGGGAATGTACGGGGAAGTGAGTTTATGTTACTGGGGGAGAAACAGTTCTGAAAAGGAGGTTAAGAATGGTTGCATACTCAAAGAATCTAATCAATGTCACAGAATTGTGCGTGTATAAATTGTTGAATTGATGTACGTTCTGCTGTGTTTACTCTCAAGAACAGCAACAAAAAATAATGTAAATCATTAAAAAAAGTTAAAAGTTCAAATTCTCTCTATATATCTCAGATCTAACCATGATATCATGAATCTGGTTGCTAAGGGGAGGCAAATAGAAAAGGAATACAAGTTAATTGAGTTAATTTACAGACTACTAAATGACAACATTGGTGAAAATGAACTTGAATGATAGATGGATAGAAACCCTTGGATGAGGTGTGTGATATTCCTGACATGTCATCAGTTGTTCCTTTGGTTGGCAGACCCCTTCCCATGCATTCATTCTATATTTGGTTATCAAGCACCTACTATGTGCCAGGTACCTGCAGGACACTGAGGACACGGTGATTGTAGACACATGACAGATGCAGGCCCTCGCTCGAGCAGGTCACAGACTCATGGAGCCGTCAGAGCAGAAAGAGACACAATGCGCCAGGGAGCCCGCCTGCCCGCTAGAGTCTGTGTCTTTGCTGGGAGAGACTGGCTTACGACAGGCAGTCGGGTAGAAGAAACCCCTTCGGCATCCTGTGATTCTGGGTTTTCTAATGAGGAACACTCACGGCTGTGGATTTTCTAACAAGGAACGTGCATGGTTCTGGGTTTTCTAATGAGGAACACGGGTGTACTTGAGTCTACATGACAGTGTAGGTTTGTCTGTTGAGAGCACAGATAGACAAAGTCAAAGTGTAAACCCTGCCCACCTTCCTGGAACACTTATTTGACGCCAAGATTTGTTGTTATGGGATCTGGAGAACCTATTATTTTATACTAAAAACAACAGAGAGAATGGGAAAGGGCAGAAGAGAACTTTTTAGGATGATCAAAATGATTTTTTGCTGGATCACGGTGGTGGTTATGTATGTGTATAAATTTGCCAAAACTCATCAAAAGGTGAACTTAAGACGGGTACATTTTATCATATACAAATGACATCTCAATAAAGGTGATTTCCAAAACAAAACAGAACAGAATGAAAAGGATGCATTTATTTTGGGGAAGCTCAGAGAGGTTGACTAATTTATTCAAGGTCGCACAGCCACTGAGGGGAGGAGCAGGAAATGAGTCAAGTATTCCTGACTCCAGAACTGGTGCTATTAACCACAATTAACACATGACTTTCAGTTACCCATAAACAAAAGCGATTTCCATTTTGAAAAGTAACATTAACAGACAGTATGAAATCTGTCCTAGGTATAAAGGTTTCAGCATTAGGAAGGAGTTAAGTGGTCCCAGAATTCTTCCTCCTTCCTCCCCTTCCCCAGGCACACACAGATGCCCTTGTGCTTGGCCCCAGTTGCTCTCTGGCCCCTCCCTGGAACCTTTATTTATTTTTGTGCTGGTCAAGCCTCGCTCACCCTCAGCCTCTCTCTCCTTCTTTTTGCCTTTCCTCTGGGGCTTCTGAGGCTCTATCTGCCGTGTGGTATCCAGCTAAATGTCCTTGTATTGTCTCTACTGCTTATCCTTCCACCGTTTCAGAGGCCAGAAGGGGGCCCTGTATATCTCCCAATATGGATGCATCTGGAGGGCATTATGCTGAGTGAAATAAGTCAGTCACAAAAGGACAAATACTCTATAAGACCACTATTATAAAGACATATGAAAAGGTTTCCATACAAAAAGAAACCATCTTTGATGGTTAAGAGGGAGGAAAGGGGTAGGGAGGGAAAAACACTAACTAGACAATAACTAGACTAGACAATAGACAAGTGGTAACTTTGATAAAGGGTAAGACAGTACACAATACTGGGAAAGTCAGCACAACTGGACCAAGGCAAAGTCATAGAAGCTTCATAGATATACCCAAACTCCCTGAGGGACTGAGTTAGTGGGCTGAGGGCTAGGGACCATGGTCTTGGGGAACATCTAGCTCAATTGGCATAACATAATTTATAAGGAAAATCTTTCACATCCTACTTTGGTGAGTAGCATCTGGGGTCTTAAAAGCCTGTGAGTGGCCATCTAAGATACGTCTATTGGTCACACCCTGCTTGGAGCAAAGAAGAATGAAGAAAGCCAAAGACACAAGGGAAGAATTAGTTCAAAGGACTAATGGACCACAACTACCACAGCCCCCACCAAACTGAGTCCAGCACAGCTAGATGGTGCCCAGTTACCACCACTGACTGCTCTGACAGGGATCACAATACAGGGTCCCAGACAGAGTGGGAGAAAAACGTAGAAAAAAATTCAAACTCACACAAAAAAAGACCGGGCTTACTAATCTGACAGAGACTGGAGAAACCTTGAGGGCATGGGCCCCAAACACCCTTTTAACTCAGTACTGAAGTCACTCCTGAAGTTCACCCTTCAGCCAAAGATTAGACAGGCCTATAAAATAAACAGCAACACAGGCAGTTCAATCATGTATATGAGACTAAATGGGTACACCAGCCCAGACAAAGACAAGAAGGCAGGAAGGGACAGGAAAACTGGACAAATGGAAAGGGGAACCCAAGGTCAGGGAGGGGAGAGTGTTGACAAAGTCACAAAACAACATGTGTATTGTTTAATGAGAAACTAATTTGCTCTGTAAATTTTCACCTAAAGCACATTAAAAAAAAAAAAAAGAAAGGAGCCCTTTGATCTGGGTGGGAGGCAGGGACCAAGTTACAGGGTTTACCACTACTCCTGCCTTATAGACAAAACAAAAAGGTTCAGAGAGGTATGGGGGCCTGTC
Source organism: Loxodonta africana (assembly GCF_030014295.1). NCBI lineage: Eukaryota > Metazoa > Chordata > Mammalia > Proboscidea > Elephantidae > Loxodonta > Loxodonta africana. The sequence continues at coordinate 36,820,150 of NC_087365.1, forward strand.
TAAGGTCACACAGTTTGCCTGAGATGGAGCCTGGGCTCTCCCAGGCCTGTCTGTCTCCATGTCTCAGGGCTCTTTCCCAGGAAGGGAGAAGGAGGCCAAGTCATGGGGGTGGTGGCAGGCGGGTGGGAAGTCCCCTTCAACACCTCCTCCCCCCACCCCCAACTCCAGACCAGCTCCACTGTGTCAACGGCTGAGAAACCTCAGTCCCTGAAGGGGATGGAGCTGCCGAGGCTTCTTGCCGAGTGACTGCAGACCACATTTTTCTTAATCTAAATTGAAAACTGCTGAAGTAGAAAAATCATTTCACTGCTCCATCTGAGAAAGAAGAAGAGAGAAGAGAGAGGACAGGACGGGGGAGGGCGGGTATAGCCAGAGAGAAAAAGCTGGTGGCCACAGAGGGCTGGGCTCCACCTGCCTGAGCTTAGCGCTGACTGGACCCCAGCCCTCCCCTATCTGGGTGCCCCCAGCCCCAGGGCCTGAGGGGGTGAGCCTAACGCGCTGCAGATACAGTCAGTCAGCAAATACTGAGAGCCCTACTGTGTGCCAGGCAGACCCTGACTGGGCTCCCAGGACAATAAAACATTCTCAGATACTGTTCCTGTCCTGAAGGTACTTCTAGTTCCTCCCCTCCCTCCCTTCCTCCTTCTTTCTTTCATTCCTTCCTCCGACATATATTTATTGAACACCTACCATGGGCCTGACGCTATTCCAGGTGCTGGGGGTATAAGAGTGGTCCTCCCCCTCCTGGAATGCTGTCTAGCAGAGGAGACAGATTCCCAGATACACAGAGGATAACAAACTGAACTCAGCTCTGAAGGAAAACATGAAGAGTGGGGTGAGTGAGTATTCTATGGGTGGGGCTGGGAAATGTGATTGAAGTTGGGCAGTCAGGGAGGGTTTCCTGGAGGAAGTGATACTCAGCAGAGGCACAAAAGGTGGGTAGGAGTTACCTCAGCTAACGCAGGGGTGGGGTCAGTGGGGGAAGTGGGGAAGCACCTCAAGGACAGAGGGAAGTACTGTGTAAGGTAGACTCAGGCTGATTAGGTTCAAATCCCAGCTCTGCCTCTAGCCAGCTGTGTCATTTTGGGCAAGTTTAATAACCTCTCTGTGCCTCAGTTTCCTCATTTGTAAATATAAGGTTATCGTGGGGATTAAGTGGATTAATGTATGTAATGTACTTAGAACCATGTCTGGCACATGGTTTTAGCTAAACAAGCAAAACAAAAAGGGCCCAGCATGTACAAAGGCCCTGAGGCAGGAAACTGCATGGTGAGTCATGGGAAAAAGATCTGTGAGCAAGCCTTGTCCCAGGGCAAACAAAACATGCTATGGAAATCCACAGGACACAGCAAAGATACATAGGCTAAAACCCTATATATGCCACATAATCATAGCACATGCCCCTGCCCCCCTTCATGTAATCCCCGCAGCCCAGGGAGGTAGCTATGGTTATCCCCATTTTACAGGAGAGTAAATTGAAGCTCAGAGAGGTCAAGTGATTTGTCCAAGATCATACTGCTGAGGTTGAGCCCAGATTTAGCTGACTCCAGAGCCCACGTTCCTAACCACTGTACTCGACTGCCTCAATTCTGAGATGTGACAGAAAAGGTGTCTGTGACTAGCTTTGACTACTGAGCACGTGCTGTGTGTTAGACCCTGTTTATAAGATGTAGCCTAGTAGGATAGCCATATATACTTTGCCCAGACTGGGTCACTTTGGACAGTGAAAAGGCATTACTAATATTCACACCAAACTGTTGTCACTTAGGACCCAGAGTCACCCCAAGCATAGGGGAAGGTGATTAAGGTCATGGAGCCAGGTAAATCTGCCTGGATGAATAATCCTGGGCAAGTCAGTTAACTTCCCTGAACCTCGGTTTCCCATACGTAAAATGGGGATCATGAGAATTACTGAGATAATGAGATGACAGGTATTTAACACGGTGCCTGGCATGGAGTAGGCCTTCAGTAAATGTTAGATGTTATCATTACACATGCATGCGATGGAATTGTCTCTCCCTGTCTGTCTCTTTCTCCATTTCCCGGCTTCTCAGGTTTTCTTCTCCATTCCCCATACCGCTTTCAGGTCTCAGTCCTAGTTTCTTTTGCTGTGTGTCCTTGGGCACATCTCTTCTAGTCTCTGGGTCTGCTCTCCCCATTCGGCCAGAATGTAATGACAAGGCTGGTGGGGTCCCACCTCTTCTCCCTTCTTCCTTGGCTGTCTTCCTGCCTGCCATCCATCCTCAGACTCATTTTACAGGTCAGTTCCCTTTAATTAATGGAGTCCTGAGCCTTTTCCCTCAAAAAATGGAAACTGCAGGTTCATCAAAATCTCATTAACCTCCATTTCCCTGGTGGCCCTGTGGGGGTCAGGCCTGTCTCAAGCTGGGGGAGCCATGTCCCAGCGGACGAGGGTCCAGGTCTGTCAGGGCTAGGGGTAGGGTGGGGGCACTAGTGTGCTGGTTGCTGACAATATTCTGGCCACAGCCCCCAGCCCCGCAGGCCCTGACCATCTGGGGGTTAGGGGAGAGAGAAGGTCTTCAGCACTTTAATTTGAAAACTTGCCGGGGGACCGAGGGACATCCAGACCCGAGGGAAATGGCTTGCTTCAAATGAATTAATACTTCACTTGTAGCTGGCGATTTTCTACGCTTTCGTGTTGCCTACCTCTTTTTTTTTTTTAATTCCGTCTTTCATTATTTTACTTGGAGGGGTAACATGATCTACCACTGTCTCCTCGGTCACATTCCTAAATTTTTAATCTGAGTCTTGTCTGAGCCTGGCTCTGGGCAAACCAGTGCCCAGCCCCTGGCACCGTCTCTGAGCAACCAGTTTACTGGGACCCCAGCACTGTCTCACTGAGTGAGGAGCCTTGGACGAGTTGCTTAGCCTCTGTGAGCCTCACTTGCCTTATCCATTCTGAAATAAAAAGAGATTATGTATTCAGTGGCTGGAAAACACTTTGGCAGTTTCTTATAATGTTAAACATATAAAAAATATAATATACTTATCATAAATCCAACAATCCCAATCCTAAAATATTTATTCCAAGAGAAATGAAAACGTGTCTACCAAAGACCTGTACGCAAATGTTTGTGACAGCTTTATTCCTAATCACCCCAAACGTGAGACAACCCAATGTCCATCAACAGGGAAATGGTGAAGAACTTGTGGTACATCCATACATTGGAATATGCTGGCGTTAGCTGCTGTGCGGTCAACCCTGACTCATGGCGACCCCGTGGGTGATAGACAGAAATGCTGCCCTGTCCTATCATCAGTTGTGGCTCAGATCATTGTGATCCATAGGGTTTTTATTGGCTGATTTTTGGAAGTAGACCACCTGGCCTTTCTTCCTAGTCTGTCTTAGTCTGGAAGCTCTACTGAAACCTGTTCAGCATCATAGCAACACACAAGCCTCCAAGGACAGACAGACGGTGGCTGTACGTGAGGTACATTGACTGGGAAAGGAACCCAGGTCTCTCACGTGGAAGTCGAGAATTCTACCACTGATTCCGAAGTTCACTCTTCAGCCAAAGATTAGTTAGGTCTATAAAACAAACAATAACACACGTGAGAAACGTGCTTCTTAGTTCCATCATGTATACCAAACCAAATGGGCAACACCTGACCAAAAGCAAAGACAAGAAGGCAGGAAGGGACAGGAAAAATGGGTGGATGGAAACAGGGAAACTGGGGTGGGGAAGAGAAGTGTGTTGACCCATCAAGGGGATTTTAGCCAATGTCACAAAACAATTTGCGTATGAATTGTTGAATGAGAAACTAATTTGCTCTGTAAACATTCACCTAAAGCACACACACACACACAAAAGAATTCTGTTTCTGAACCACCACTGCCCCCATTCATTGGTATACTGTTGTTGTTGTTGTTGTTAGGTGCCATCAAGTCCATTCCAACTCATAGGGCCCCTGTGTACAATGGAATGAAACACTGCCCTGTCCTGTGCCATCTTCACAATCATTGCTGTTTGAGCCCATTGTTGCAGCCACTGTGTCAATCCATCTCCTTGAGGGTCTTCCTCTTTTTAACTGACACTCTGCTTTACCAAACATGATGTTCTTCTCTGGGGACTTGTCCTCCTGATAACATGTCCAAAGTATGTGAGATAAAGTCTCACCGTCATTGGAGTACTACTTGGCAATGAAAAGAAACAAACTATTGACATCTATAACAACATGAATGAATCTCGAAAGCGTTTTGTTAAGTGAAAGAAACAGGCTCTACAGGCTAAATACTAAATGATTCCATTTATATGACAGCCTGAGAAAGGCCTATTAATAGGCACAAAAATCAAGTCAGTGGTTGCCAGCAGCTGGGATAGGAGGAAAGAATCAACCGTGAAGGGGCCCAAGGCAACTTTTTGGTGTGACGGAAATATTCTATAGCTTCAGTTTGGTATGGGTACTGGGTACTGGTGTACAAAGCTGTCAAAACTCACCCAGTTGCACATTTTTAAAGAGTTAATTTTATTGTACAGAAATTACATCTCAATAATACTTACTTTTAAAAATAATGTTAGCTAGTAAAAATGGTATCTGATTTTTTAACTTATCTTCCTTTTTCATTGAAGTATGGTGCACAAATAGTATAAAACCAGTTGCTGTCGAGTTGATTCGAACTCATGGCAACCTCATGTGTATCAGAATAGAACTGTGCTCCATGAGATTTTCAGTGGCTGATTTTTCAGAAGTAGATTGCCAGGCCTTTCTTCTGAGGTGCCTCTGGGTGGACTCCAAGCTCCAACCTTTCAGTTAGCAGCCAATCGAATTAACTGGCTGCACCACCAAGGGACTCCTGCACAAACAGTATACCGTACACTGTGAAGTTCATCAGTTACGCATCCATCGCGATAACTTTTTACAGTTTTGTATATCCATGGTATGGGACATTTCCAGCCCCCCAGCTCCCTTGTGCCCCCTCCCAAGACTACAACCCTCAAGGTTAACCACTCTTTTGACTTGTGTCACCCAGAAGTTCTGTAATTATTGAAGTCATCTTTTAGAAAGGCAAATCAGATCATACCACTTCTCACTCAAAAGCCCTCCAGTGTCTTCCCATTAAGCTTCAGATGAAATCCCAAATCCTCCTCTGCCAACCAGGCTGGTCATGGTCTGGCTCCTGCAACCCCCTGCCCCTACCCGGGACATATGGTAGACATATGTGCTCATTTCTGTTGGGTATGTATCGGTGACTACAATGGTTGGGTCAAAGAGTAGGTGTATGGTTAGCTTTCCTATTGTTGTTGTCGTTAGCTGCTGTTCAGTCGGCCTTGACTCCTGGTGACTCCATGTACAATGGCATGAACTGCCACCCCTATGATCAGTTGTGGCTCAGACTGTTGTAATCCACAAGGCTTTCATTGGCTGATTTTTGGAAGTAATTGCCAGGCCCTTCTTCCTAGTCCATCTCAGTTTAGAAGCTCCCCTGAAACCTGTTCAGCATCCTTGCAACACGCAAGCCTCCACTGATAGACTGTGATGACAGCACATGACGTGCACTGACCAGTAATCATACCATGGTCTCGCTGCATACCAAAAAAACCCCAAATTCTACCACTGAGTATGGATACTGCCAAACAGCTTTCCAAAATGGTTGTACCTCGTGTACCTTAGGACTCCAGCAGCCAGAAGGCTCAGTGCTGACTCTCCTGTCGCCCCTAGCGTTCCCTAGATTGGAGTAATTCACTGTGGCACTGGGACCCCAAGTGGCTCTGCTCCATTAGCAATCACAACAGAGAGAAGGGGTCAAGCCAGGAGGAGCAGGGCAGAGCTTTCTGCTGGGAGGCTGCAGGCTCAGCTGAGCTCTGCAAGGATTAGGCCGCCTTGCATTTTCCCCTCCAATGATCTCAGCTCTTAGGGGCAATTAGCCGGCAGCAGAGCAGGGAGCTTGGAATACTAACCAGATTCGGCCTATTCTGGGGAGCATTTCTCATCCTCCACCTGGGCTGGGGCCTCACCTTGCAGATGGGATTTCTGGGTGGAGGCCCTGGGGAAGGGAGCATCCTTTATTGTTGCCTCTGCACATTTTGTTAGTGTTCTGAGTCACCAGACACTCTTCGGTAGGGAAATGGGGGCCGCATCTGGTGCCACTGTGCTCTTGCATGCCTCCAGGGACAAGACACTCATCACCACTCCTGGTTACTGCATGTTTCTCCAGGCAGCTCCGCCTACCACACGGTAGTGCTTCTTTGTTCATTGTAGTGTTATTTGTAACAGCCCTAAATTGGAAATACAGTGAAAGTCTATTGGAAGGTAAATTATGTTACATCCCGTTCAATATGTAAGGAATACTCTGCAGCCATTCTGCCCAGGAATAAGACACATCACATCATACACCCCTGATGTGCTGTCCTGAGAAGGGCACAGTATCAGTCCTGTGACATTCTTGCCAAAAATGCATACTCTGTCTAATTACGAGACAATACCAGACAAACCCAAACCAAAGGATGGTCAAAAAATTAACGGAGCTGTATTTTTTTTTAAAGGATCAGGGTACTGAAAGTCAAGGAAAATCTGAGGAATCATTACAGATTGGAGACCAAGGAGACATGTCAGCTAGATCACATGTGGGTTCCTGGATTGGATCCTGGAACAGAAAAAGGGAATTAGTGAAAAAAATTGGCAAAACTAGAGTTAATGATTAGTAGACGATACTATGAAAAATTAGGTAATAGTGTACAAATGTTAATTTCTTGGTCTTAATAATTATTCTACGGGGTTTTTTTATGTATGATGTTAATATTAGCGGAAGCTGGGTGAGGAGTATATGGGAGCTCTCTGTACTATTTTTGCAACTTTTCTGTACATTTAAAATAATTAAAAAAAAAAGAAAAAGACAATAGGGTAGATCAGGACTTCTTAATCTTTGCTGTGCCATAGGCCTTTTAGGTGGGGCCCATGGACCCCCTTCTCAAGATAATGTTTTCAAAAGCATAAAATAAAATATTTAAAATTTCCATGAAAACCAATTATATTGAAATTCCATTATCAAAGTATTTTTAAAAAAACAATTTCTGATATGGCAATTGTAAAAACAGCATGGGGGCAGTGTCTTAATTCTTCTAACTTCACAACTAGAAATGAAACCCGTTGCTGTTAAGTAGATTCCGACTCATAGTGACCCTAAAGGGCAGAGTATAACTGCCCTATAGGGTTTCTAAGGAGCAACTGGTGGATTCGAACTGCCAACCTTTTGGCTAGCAGCCATTGTTCTTAACCACTACACCACCAGGGCTCCTAACTTCATAAGGGTCAAGGAGAATCAAGATCAACAGCCGGAGGATGGTTCCCATAAGGCAGAAGTCAGACTTGCCTCCTATCTCCACCAGTTTTACCAACACTGGACACCAACCAACCCTCCCACAGCACTCTCTACTTATCTGCTGGATTTACTAACTTATGGGGTTTATCAGGAAAAATTAACAGTTGCAATTCAGGCTCAAAACATTCAGGATACAGTTTTTCCATCAGGACAACTTCTTCCCAGCCTTGCCTGCAGGCATGTTTCTCCCTGGCCATCAATCACTGCCCAAAGGCACTCAGCCTTCTCTCACAGTGGACCAAGAAGCCTAACACATGGTCTTCTGCCGCCAGGTCTCTGCTGCCAGATCTCCGCTGCTTGGTCCCTATAGACACTTCTCGATGCCTTCAGTGTTATAGCTCTCTCTCTTTCTGTCTCCTGGTTCCAGGAGCTTCTCTGCACAGGGATCCCAGGTCCAAAGGAAGCACGCCCTGCTCCTGGCTGTTCTTCCTTGGTGGTAGTGGGATCTTCTCTTTCCTGCCTCTGGGGTGGCTCCTTTCAAAGCCAGCAGGATGGCAAAACTGACAGATCCCCTTGGTGGGCCACAATTACTCCATTTGCACAGTCCCACCCAATCACCTGGGTGGGAGCCACAAGACCACGTCGAGAACAAAACCAAAAACCCATGGAGTCGATTCTGACTCATAGCAACCCTATCGGAGAGGGTAGAGCTGCCCCCATAGGGTTTCCAAGGAGCATCTGGTGGATTTGAACTGTTAACCTTTTGGTTAGCAGCCATAGCTCGTTACCATGTCAAGAAAAAACATACAAAAGTGATCCATTGCAACTGAACTAATACACATGTTCCGTTATTAACATAGCCACCAACAAGATCTAGGGGCAGGCCTAATAACCACTGTAACTTCAAAGTAAACAGTATTTTGAGATATGTGCAGCAATGGCAATGCAGTATGAAAATATCTGTGATCACTACTGGTAGTAAAGTCACAAATATTGCTAATACTGTTATGTTTTGTTGCCTACATTCAAGATGAAGGAAATGCAAAATTCCAGTTAGAGCTTAGTGAAGATAAGGATGTAATTGTTTCCTGTTTAAGTTCATGGACCCCCGAATCTATTTGCAGTCTGGCAGTATCTATTATGTTCCTGATGAAAATGTATGTTTATGGAACTGGAAAGAAGCTCATAATATATTGGTAAGGGGGGAGAAGAAGGTTACAAAGCCATATATACAGTAGAATCTCATTTTGGTAAATTTTGCCCCTATGTGTGTGTGCATTTATGTATTCATTCAACAAGCACTCTGTGATTATCCACTTGGCACCAGGCTCTGGGAATATAATAACAAAAAACACAAGACGGGTTTTTTACCTTCCCAGAGTAGGGGCTCTGCTAGAAACATTGATAACTTGCATCAAAACGTTAAGTGATTATTTCTATTTTTTTCTTTCTTATCTGTATTTTCTAATTTTTCCAAGTAAAAATGTACCTTGGGTAAAGCTAAATATTAAAAGAAGAAGAAAAAGAAAGTTTACCTTCACCCCATGCCGAAACCAATCTGCAGGTAACACCCCTCATTGTTCCTACAACCGCCCTCGTGCCCTACAGAACACACCCCCACCTCAGTGCCCCACAGTAACCTTCAGGAATATGCAGATGGTGATTCTGGCCCTTGCTGTCTCTGGGTTGACTCGCCCCAGGTTCCTTGATGGTTCCTCACCCAGCGTCATTTCAAGCCCTTTCACCATCTTGGTGACATTTCTTTGGACCCAGTCTATTTCTTCTACATCCCTCTTTAAGTGTGGCAGTGAGGACTGAACTTCAGATGGGGTCCACCTCACCTAGACTGCAAGGAGCCTATCTTCTCCCTCCTTCTAGACGTCACATTTCTATTTATGCAGCCTAAGGCAGCAATCATTTTTTTAACAACTTTATTCAGGTACAATTCTCATACTATATATATTAGTTTTCTCCTCCTGCTGCAATAAATTACTACAAACGGAAGGGCTTAAAACAATATGTATTTATTATCTTATTGTTCTGAGGATTGGAAATCTGACATGGATCTCACTGGGCTAAGATCAAAGTATCAGCACACATGCATTCCTTGTGGAGGCTCTAGGGGAGAATCTGTTTCCTTGCCTTTTCCAGGTTCTAGAGGTTGCCTAGATTCCTCGGATTATGGCTCCCTTCCTCCATCTTCAAAGCCAGCACCATCGGGCTGGGTCCTTCTCACAATGCCACCTCTTTGTTTTTCCTCGGATTCCCTCTTACACTTTTGATTATGTTGGAGCCCTGTGGCTCAGTGGTTAAGAGCTTGGCTGCTAACCAAAAGGTCGGCAGTTTAAATCCACTAGGTGCTCCTTGGAAACCCTATGGGGCAATTCTACTCTGTCCTATAGGGTTGCTATGAGTTAGAATCGACTCAATAGCAACGTTTTTGTTTTTTTTTTAATTATATTGGACCCACCCAGATAATCCAGGATAATGTCCCTATTTTCAAGTCAGCTGTTTAGCAAGCTTAATTTCATCTACAGCCTTAATCCCTCTTTGCCATGCAAACTATCATATTTTCAGGCCCCGGGGATTAGGACATGGACATCTTCAAGAGCCATTACTTTCATTATTATGATAAGCATTTTTTCATCCCAAATAGAAACTCCATGCCCATTAGCAGTCACTCCCCATTATCCTTCTTCCCCGTTCCCCCGCACTCCCCCACACACAACTCTCCCAGCCATAAGCAGCCATTAGTCTACTTTCTGCTGCTATAGACTTGCCTATTCTGGACATTTCATGTAAATGGAATCATATAACATGGAATCTTTTGTGACTGGCTTCCTTTACTTAGCATGATGTTTTCAAGGTTCAACCACGTTGTAGCATGTATCAGTACTTCATTCCTTTTTTATTGCCAAATAATATTCCATTGTATGGATATGCTATATTTTATTTACCCATTTATCATTTGATGGACATTTGGGTTATTTCCTGTTTTAGCTATTACGAATAATGCTACTATGAACACTTGCACACATGTTTTTATGTGAATGTATGTTTTCATCTCTGTTGGGTGTATACTTAGGAGCAGGGGCAGATTAACCAGTAAGCAAGGTACGCAGGGGTTTATATGAACCAAGATATGCACAGGCTTACTTGTGCTTACTTACTAATCTGCAGTGCACAATTTCACCTGTACGTGAAAAAACAGGTGAAATTGTACACTACGGATTAGTAAGTAGACACAAGTAAGCCCATGTGTACCTTGCTTATTTGGTAATCTGCCTCTGTTTAGGAGTGCAATTGCTCAGTTTAACATTTTGAGGAACTGCAAATTGTTTTCCAAAGCAGCTGAACGATTTTACATCCCCACCAGCAGTGTTTGAGGGGCCCTATTTCTCCACATCTTTTCCAACACTTGTATCTGTCTTTTTATTCTAGCCATCCTCGTGGGAGTGAAGTGTTTTCTTATCGTGGTTTTTATTTGCATTTCCCTAATGACTAGTGATGTTGAGCAACTTTTCATGTGGTTGTTAACCATTTGTATATCTTCTTTAGAGAAATGTTAATTCAAATCCTTTGCCTATTTATAAAATTGGGTTATTTATCTTTTTAAGATTGAGTTGTAAGAATTCTTTACAGTATATTCTGGATATAAGTCCCTTATCAGACATGTGATTTGCAAATATTTTCTCCCATTTAGTTGGTTTTCTTTTCACAATGATGGGATCATTTGCAGCACAAAAGTTTTTAATTTTTGATTATAACATATTTAATTTTTTTTGTTGCTGTTGTTGCTTGTGCTTTTGGTGTCATTTCTAAGAATTCATCGCCAAATCCAAGGTCATGAAGATTTACACCTATAGTTTCTTCTAAGAGTTTATAGTCTTATACCTTACATTTAGGTCTATGATCTATTTTTAATTAACTTGGATATATAGTGTGAGCTAGGGGCTCCAACTTCATTCTTTTACATGTGGATATCCAGTGGTTCCAGCATCATTTGATGAAAAGACTATTCTTTCCCTTTCGTATTATCTTGGCCCCCTTATTGAAAATCAGTTGATCAGAAATGCAGAGGTTTATTTCTGTACTCTCAATTCTGTTCCATTGATCTGATGTCTAACCTTGTGCCAATACCACACTGTTTTGATTAATGTAGCTTTACAGTATGGTTTGAACTTAGGAACTGTGAGTCCTTCTACTTTGTTCTTTTTCAAAACTGTTTTGGCTTTTCGGGGTCCCTTGCAATTCCATATGAATTTGAAGATTGGATTTTCCACAAAATAGGCTACAAAAAAGGCTGCTGGAATTTGATAGAGATTGCATTGAATCTGTAGATTGCTTTGAATAGTATCGACATCTTAACAATATTAAGTCTTCCAATCCATGAGCATGGTATGCTCATCATTGAACATGGCCGATGTTTTGGTTATTGCAGCTTTGTAGTAAATTTTGAGGTCAAGTAATATGAATCCCTCAAGATTATTTTTCATATGAATACTTCGAGATTATTTTTCAAGATTGTTTTGGTTATTCTGGGTCCCTTGACTTTCTATATAAATTTTAGGATCAATTTACCAATTTCTGCAAAAAAACTAGCAGGGATTTTGATACGGATTGCATTGAATCTGTAGATCAATTTGGGGAGTATTTCCATCTAATCAATGAATGTCTTTCCATTTATTTAGGTTGTTAAAATTTTCTTTCAACAATGTCTTGTAATTTTCAGAATATAAGTTTTGAACTTTTATTAAATTATCCCTAGGTATTTTATTCTTTTTGATGCTATTGTAAATGGAATTTTCTTAATTTCATTTCCAGATTGTTTATTGCTTGTGTATATAAATACAATTGATTTTGTATATTTATTTTATAGCCTGCAACCTTGATGAATTCATTTATTAGTTCTAATAGTTCATTTAAAACATTCCTGTCATGGATTGAATTGTGTCCCCGAAAAATATCTGTCAAATTGACTAGGCCATCATTCTTAGTGCTGTGTGGATTGTCCACCATTTTGTCATCTGATGTGATTTTCCTATGTGTCATAAATCTTATCTCTATGATGTTAATGAGATGAGATTGGGGCAGTTGTGTTAATGAGGCAGGAATCAATCTACAAAATTGGATTGTGTCTTAAGCCAATCTTTTTTGAAATATAAAAGAGAGAAGCAAACGGAGAGACAGATGGACCTCATACTACCAAGAAAGCAGCACCAAGAGCAGAGCATGTCTTTTGGACCCAGGGTTCCTGCACGTAGAAGCTCCTAGACTAAGGGAAGTTTAATGACAAGGACCTTCCTCCAGAGCCAACAAAGAAAGCCTTCCCCAGAAGCTGGTGCCCTGAATTCAGACTTCTAGCCTACTAAACTGTGGGAGAATAAACTTCTGTTTGTTAAAGCCATCCACTTGTGGTATTTCTGTTATAGCAGCACTACATAACTAAGATAATTCTTAGGCTTTTCTCTCTATAAAATCATGTATGTGTGAATATAGATAGTTTTATTTCTTCCTTTCCAATCTGGGTGGCTTTTCTTCCTTTTTCTTGCTTAACTGCCTGGCTAGGACCTCCAGTACAATGTTGAAAAGAAGTGATGAAAGACACTCTTGTCCCTGATTTGGAGGCAAGGGAGGGAGCATTTAGTCACCGTTAAGTATGATGCTAGCTGCGTTTTTTTGTAGATGGCCTTTATCAGGTTGAGGAAATTCTCTTCTATTTCTAGTTTGTTGAAATAACTTTTTTCTTGAAAGGGTGTTGGATATTGCCAAATGCTTTTCGTGTATCTATTGAGATAATCATGTGGTTTTGTTCTTTGTTCTGTTGATATTTTGCTGGCTTTGGTTTGCTAGCATTTTTTTTTCTTTTTTGCATCTATGTTCATAAAATATATTAGTCTGTAGTTTTATTTTTTGTGATGTCTTAAACAATCATTTTTGAAAAGTCACATCTCACTGTTGACCCACTGAGTTTGTTGTCGGCAACTCCCTCCTGCACTGGTCAGGATGTTGCTGACCTGGTCTACTCCCAATGTTGACACAATCACACTGTGCAATCTTAAACGTGCCTTCTCTGGACCTCAGTCTCCTCTTCTGGAATTACAAGATTGTAAACTCTTCAGAGTCATAGAGTCTTATAACTGGAATGGATTCTCAAGCCAGTGCTCCTTCACTGAGACCAAGTTTGAAAGGGTCCTCATTGTCCCCACTGACCCAGTAGACCAGTGTTATTAAAACAATGTGTATGTGAATGTATCTAAGAATCCGTCTTGGAAGAAGTACAACCAGAATGCTCCTTAGAAGCAAGGATGGCAAGGCTGCATCTTACAAACTTTGGACATATTGTCAGGAAGGATCAGTCCCTGGAGAAGGACATCATGGTCAGTGGATAAGAGGAAGACCCTCAGCGAGGTGGATTGACACAACGTCTGCAACAACGAGCTCAAGCATAACAACGATTGTAAGGATGGCTCAGGACCGGGCAGTGTTTCGTTCCGTTGTGCACAGGGTCGCTATGAGTCGGAACCGACTCGATGGCACCTAACAACGACAACAATGAATCTCCATGGGACCTCATTAAAATGAGATTCTGATTCAGCAAGTCTAGGAAGGGGCCTGAGATTCTGCATTTCTCACAAGCTCTTAGGTGACACTAATACTGCTGGTTCATGGACCTCACTTTGGTAACAAAAAACTAGAATATTGTTTCTGAAGCTTCAGTCACAGAAGTTCCAACTTCGCATTTTTTTGTCACATTCCTCTCCCAACTACACTATTTTTGAATTTTTTTTTTCTTTTAATTGACTAGCAAGTAAATTTCCTCTTTGGGTAAAATTTAGACTCATTCTAGACAACAATACAAGTCAAATCACTGGTTTTATGTACTAGCTATATTTTTTCTAACACACATTAAAATACAAACATACCTATTAAAGAATTTTTTTAATGATCTTTGTGCCACCAGAAATTACCCTGCATACCACTAGTCCACACATCCCTCTGTGGTTAAGTATTACGTTAGAAGTTCCCAGTTGTTGAGAATGTGGTTCTTGCCCTTTAAACGCCATCACACTTTAATTGGACACTTTTGCCTTGCGTCTCATGATTTTGCCCCATTTTTCTCTGCTGCAATTTGGCCAGCAATTCCTGTCTTTCCCTCTATTATCTACTCTGATTAACTCAGCTGCACCTGTCAGCCTTTATTCCTGTGAGCGGGGTGGAGCGAGGCATGCTGAAGAAGTCGTTAAAATGCATGAGTTTGATAGAATTCACTCTTTCCTGTCCAGAGCGTAGGGGGCCAAGTCCCCGGACCCCACATCTGAGATTTGCTCCGCAGGCCTGGGGCACAGGGCTCTGGGCAAGGACGCCCATGGGACCAAACTGCAGCTTCATATGGCGGGCACTGCTGGAGGGCCTGTGAATTTCCCCCGGGGTGCCTGTGCAGGAAGCAGGGACTAGTCTGTTCAGTGAGTCTTAACTGTATTTTCCAGGAGAGGTGCTTATGAAGAAGGATCAAGGCTGGTTTAGAGACCTGGTGTTTTCTGCTTGGTTTGTTTTTTCAGGTAGTTGTAGAATGAATCACTTAACCTCACTGAGTCTGTCTTCATCTGTAACAGGAGGATAATAAAACTGCCCACAAAAGGTGGGAGGTGCGATGGTTAAGAATTCAGGTCTTGACATCAGATGGGCTGGTTCTATCACTTACAATGTGTGTGACCTGGGGCAGATCATTTTATCTCGCTGAGCCTCAATTTCCTGTTCTATAAAACGGAGTTAAAACAGCTACCTCACAGGGACAATGGGAGGGTTAAGTAGTGTTGAGCCCAATGCTGGCATAAGGTGAGCACCCAATAGATGCCAATATCATCATCATCGTTTTGTAAAATACTTAGCAAGTCTGGAATATTTTTGGTACTTAATGTTAGTTTCCTCTTCCTCTCTCTTTCTTCCTTCCTTTCTTTCCCCTCTCTCCCTCCCTCCTCCCTCCCTTCCTTCTTTCTTTCCTCCCTCCCTGCTTTCCTTCCTTCCTGTCTTCCCACCTTCCCTCCTTCTCACTTTCCTAGATGCACCTGTTTGCAGCTGGGGAGGTGTGCAGGGAGCAATGGGAGCTATAGCTGGAGAAGCCAAATCCTGGAGGGGCTTGAGCATCAGGGGTAGGAGTTTGATCTTTAGCCTAAGGGCAACAGTGAACCATTGAAGGCTGGGTGTGATGAGAGTGGGAAGATGAACCTGGGAACAGAGACTGGGAAGGTGTGGTGAAGGCAGAAGCTGAAGCCAGAGAGGTGAAACACCCTGGGGGTCCTGCGGGTCAAGTGAGAAGGGTGGGGAAGAAGAGGCTGCCTTTTCTGGGAGGAGGAGCCCTATTCACAGCTTTCACCTTGCCCAGGAAACCCCCGCAGGAGAGCCCCTCCATGTGTGACCTCAGGTAAGTGTCTGGACTCTGAACCAGCAGTACAGCGAACTCAGGCCTTGGTGACGCCTCCTGGCTTCCCAGCAAAGACACTGCTGGGTCCTCAGGGCTTCCATCACCTTCCAGGCTGCTCCCCCTTCGGAGATTAATTTGTTTACTCCCTTGCCTGGAGATGAACTGAGAGAACTAATCGTTCATCAGCCACAGTTCCCCCAACCCCGCACCAGCCCACCTTCAATGTCCGTTTTCTGGCAAAGTATGTCCCTGCCGCTGCCAAGGTTGCTTGGAAAATGCTAATTTTATCCTCAAATTAAAATTTGTTCCCCTATCTTCATTTTAATAAAAACAAAGCATCCGGAAAGATTGCCAAGGCACGGAAGAGAAAGATCTGACATAATTTTTAAAATGTCTTCAATCACGCCGCCTTCTGAACAGTCTGTCCTCTCACCCTGACCCCTCCCCTGACTTCCCCACCCCCTGAGGCATCATTTACATTTCTTAATAACCCCTCATTAATATTCATGAGAAGGGGTGGGTAATAATGGCTGAGCACACCGTACTAATTCAATTTCCACCCTCCTCTGCGTGTTTACTTAATCACTAAGGGACCCCGGTTACTCAGTACAATTATTTATTTGGAATTAGACCTGGAGGCTTCTGGACTGGAAACAGGGAACCTGAAGCAAAGTGGGAATGGAATTCTCTTTGTCCTCCCCTCCCAGCCGCCTCCTCCTGACTGGCTGCCAAGGCTGGGGCTGCCAGCAGGACCTGGTGGACAAGCCATGTACTCACCGGGCAGCTCCTGAAGGAACTGGCTTGTACTGGGGTTGAATGCGGTGCAGGTGCTCGGTCCCTGACAGGAATCTCTCAACAGCGGTGGCCTGGGAGGTAGTGCCAGGCCCACGTGTGGCTAGGTGCCCTGTCCCAGCCAAGAGTGTGTCCTGCCAAGGGTGGGGCCTCTGAGGGCAGAGCCCAACCTGGACATGCAGAGTGGTTAAGCACTTGGTCACAGGCACCTGTAGAGGGGAGTTTGTGGCATGGGATATGAATAATGTCTGCTTATCATTCACACTCAGCTTAACTGTTGGCTCCTCCAGGAAGCCTTCCTTGGCCCCCTGGACTATGTTAGCTTCTCCTATTACACAGCTTTTATCACATGGCTACCACCGTGTGTCAGTTTATCATGCTGTGATGGGTTGCATGTTGCTATGATGCTGGAAGCTGTGCCACTGGCCTCTCAAATACTAGCAGGATCACCCATGATGGACAGGTTTCAGCAAAGCCTCTAGACTAAGACTAGGAAGAGAAGCCTGGCAACCTACTTCTGAAAATTAGGCAATGAAGGACCCGCTGGATCACAATAGAGTATTGTCCGATATAGTGATGAAAAATGAACCCTCTGGGTTGGAAGACACTCAAAACACACAGTGGCTGCAACAACGAACTCTAGCACACCAACAATCATAAAGATGGTACAGGACGGGGCAACGTTTCGACCTACTGAACATGGGGCCACCAGGAATCAGAGGCAACTAGATGGCAACTAACGACAACAGTACATGCCAGGGTGGGCTCCTGCACATCACCTTGCCCTCTTGTGAGTGTTCACACAATCATTTCTAATTTGTTTTTCAGGTCTGCTTCTCCCAGCAGACTGCCGGCTCCACAGGGGAGGGCCCAGGGCTGTCCTGATCGTTGCTGTTTCCCCAGCCTCCAGCAATGCCCGGCAGAGAAGTGATGCTCCGCAAATACAGGCTGATCGACCACTGATTTACAGACTCCCAAGCCCCTCCCTAAAATGAAGATGAGAATATCCACCTTGCAGGGTTGCTGTGAGGATTCAGTGATGTAAAGAGTGCAAAGTGTTGAGCCCAGTACCTGAGACGTAATAAATGCTCAATCACACAAGGTGTTATTATTACTGTTATTTTTGCTATTATTTCTGGTTGTAGTAGGACACAGAAGGGTTAACTGTGGCAGGCCTGTGCAGAACCAGAGGAGGCTGAGCTTGGATGGAGCCCTGCTCAGAGTCTTGAAATGACTTTCCCAAGTTCACACAGCTAGTAAGATCGAAACCCAATCCTGGTTTTGCCTCTTAAATGCTGGATGACCTTGACAAGTTGCTTAACTTTTCTGAGCCTCAGTTTCCTCCTCTGTAAAATGGGGATAATAGTAGTTCTCACCTATTGGGCTGCCAGGGAGGATTCCTTGAGGTGTCTTATGCATTTTAGCATAGAAGCTGAAACATGGACTTAATAAAAAGGGCTGTTGTCATGATGGAGGGTGGTAGTCCAGGCAGAAAGAATGGCATAAACACGTCTATTAACTTACTCATTAATTTATTTATTCATTCACTCAATATGTATTCATTTTTTTAGGTGCCAGGCCCAGTTCTAGACCGAGCAGGAGCAGAGGTGAGGATCACGGGGCTCCCTCCCGCCAGGAGCTCCTGGCTGATAGGAAAGATGAAGTGGGAACGCAAGTCATTGGCACATCAGCAAATATCAAGGCCACAGGGGGTGATGGAAAGATAGCATCCAGCTTCGGGGTTCTGGGAAAGTTGACTGAAAGGGGCAACATTTAGAGCAAGAAGAAGAATTTGAACGAGAGTGCCGGGGGGAAAAGCATCCTAAACAGAGGGAATAGCAAGAGCGAAGGCCTGACAATGGGAATTTTCTGTTACTTGTGACCAAAATATCCACAGCTGATACACCTTGGCATAGGCCATCCCTGCTACTTGTACTGCATTCCTCTACCTTGATGCTCAGCAAACTCTTACTCATCCTTCAAAGTCCTACCAATCAACCTCCCATTTTCTGATTTCTTCTGCAAAGCCATGACTCTGTGTGTCTCAAGCACTGTGTTCCTACCCTATCCTAAGACTTCTCACGTGATATCACTGCTTACCTTTCTGTCTTCAGTCCTCACCCTTCTACCACTCTGCTGTACCAGAGGGGAGGTGACTCCCCTAGGCTGTTTCCGAGGCTCCTAGGTCGGCTGGCTTCCAGCTGGATTTGGCCAATGGGAGGCACAGTGGGAGACTGGGGGGAGGAAGGAAGGGAGAAGCCAAAGTATTTCTCCCTCTCCCTCTTGGCCTTGGGTAGCATCCCCAGCAGTAGTTGCCTCCTCCATGCCTCCAGCTCTTCTGTACCTCCACCGTGGTTCCATATTCCACCAAGTGGCCCTGCTCCTGGGCTGGCAACATCACCTCCTCCTTTCACCTCCTCAGGCCTGGGGGTGGTGGCAGCTTCTTGCTATTGCTAATCTTTGGGCTGCCTCACTATCTTTAGTTGGTTTCACAGCTCTTCCATCACTGGTATAACTAATTCCCTAGATTAAAGCTCCTCCTTTGTAAATACTTAGTGTTTCCTGGCTAGACCCTGACCAATACACTGCTTTACCAGGCTGCTAGCTCCTGGTGGGATACAAAGAAGCTACCAGAAGGTGAGTGAGTGAATGAATTTTGATCATGTGACTTTCCCAGCCAGGCTCTACTTTGCGTAGCAAAAGAGGGGAAGCATAAACGGAAAGAATTTCTCCCTGAGGTTAATAAATGTTTGTATTAAAACAACAACGGTAATAATAAGAATAATGAAGTGCTTGTTAAATAGCTCCAAGCATTTATCTATTAACTTATTCATTCATTCATTCACTCAAGCATTCATTAGTCCCTATTAGGTGCCAGGCCCAGTGTGAGGCTCTGAGCAGGAGCAGAGGTGAGGGACATGCAGCTCCCTTCCGCCAGGAGCTCCTGGCTGATAGGAGGATGAAAGCTCTTTGTAAACTGTAAAGTTCTGTACCCCCATTGGGCGGTCCTACTGTTTCAGGCCAGCTCAGCATTGCTGCTGAGAGCAGCTGCAGGAGAGAGAGAGGCTGAGAGAAGGAAAGGGAGATAATAGATGATCAGCAACGTCTCAGCCAAAGAACAAAAGGCAGGGAGGAGTGCAGGGGACAGAGGATGATTTAATCATTACGGGCTCATTTAGAGAGGCCCCTTCCCTCCCTTCCAGCCTCCCCGGCACCTGGACCCCCAGCCCAGCCAAGTCCTTTCATTAAAATCTTCTCAGAACTAGGACTGGGTTGGAAGATGGTCAAGGCCAGCCAACTTGTCTGCCGGACAAGGCCAGGAGGCTTCAGAAGGGGACATTTCTCTAGAAGTCAGCCGGGAACAGCAGAGCAGGGAACCCGGGGTTCAGAGAGGGGAAGGAGCCAAAGGGAATTTCAGAGGCATAAGGGAGTGCTAGTGACCAGCCTGTTTGAGGCTGGATTCTTCCCAAATCAAAGCCTGAGACAAGGACTTGGGTACAAGGCTTTATACATAGCTTCAAGCCTGTAAAGTTCTTTGTAAACTGGAAAGTTCTGGACCCACGTTGGGCTGTCCTACTCTTTCAGCCCAGCTCAGAGTTCCTGCTGACAGCGGCTGTCAGGGAGGGTCTCTTGGGAGAGGTGACACCTAAATAGAGCCCGAACTATGAGAAGAAATAGGCACACATGCCTCCTACCACCAATGGCTTCTGCATCAATGGTTCTGAAAATTTGAGGTTTCACGGTAAAAAAAAAAAAAAAAAAATGTGTTTTGAGGACCAATGTAGGGTTAGCAATTTAGTATTTTGTCAATTAAGACCATTAAAAAAAATCCAACCAATAATGACCATTTATTATCACCATGATTTCATAAAACGAATGGCATTTTAAATACCCTTAAGGTAGGAAGAGCATGATCTCAGAATAACAGTCCTTTAAGTGATTTAAATTTAGCTCTATCAAAAACTTCCTCAACCCAAACCAAACTCATTGCCCTCCAATGGATTCTGACTCATACAGACCCTATAGAACAGAGTAGAACTGTCCATAGCTTTTCCAAGGCTGTAAATCCTTACTGAAGCAGGCTGACACATCTTTCTCCCACAGAGCAGCTGGGGGGTTCGAACCATCAACCTTTCAGTTAGCAGGCGAGAGCTTAATCACTGTGCCACCAGGGCTCCCTAAAAAATCCCTAAACGGTCCTTATTTTTTTTTTTTTTTGGCACCTGACTCTTGAAAACTCTCTACCTCAAGTCTAACTTGGGCTCAGGACGCATTGTTATTCCCTTTGTCTTTCTGGCTTGCAGATTTTGGTAGCAGTAGCTGAACATGAAGATTGCTTTGATACTCCCACGTTCATCAGTTTTCGCACTTGTAAAGCCAGGGTGGGTAGCTGCTTGAATCATCCCTAAACTAGGGACTAGAAAGTCAGAGAAGACCTTAGCAATTCATTTAACAGGCACAGAAAGTGTATGAAATTCCCTCTGTCCCTGCCATGGTAAACTCCTCTTCTACTCTCAAAACCCAGTTCAAATATCCCTTCTGCGGCCTGACCACCTTCAATCAGTTATTCACTCTCTGTTCCCACAGCAGAGAGTCCTGGCCTCTATGGACCACACATCGCCATACTTCATGATGGATGCTTCTTTCTGGATAGGGGAAATCAGTCCAGTAGTCTTCCTTTCAGTTAACACTTTCGTTTTCCCAAAACACCTCATTGTTATTGTAGATAATGCAAAAATACAGGGAGCAGAGATTTGTGGGCAGAAGGAAGAGACAAGCAAGCCAAGTGACGTTGATTATCTACAATGTGCCTGGCCAAGTGTCAGGTGCTTTGCATATGTTGCTTATTTAAAGCCCTCACTTTAATAAATATAGTCCCTCCCACAATAACCACTGCTCCTCTTCCTGTCCCTACACACGTAACTGCTCTTTGCAGCTGTTAACACCTGTGCCTGTGCTAAGACACTGGACATAAGACAGGGCTAGAACCATTTTCTTAAAACTGTTGTCTCCTCAGGATAACCCCTCACTCAGTCCATTTCCTGAAGTTGTTTTTCTCCTCAGAACTTCTTCGAAAAGAAACAGCCACCGGCTAGCCGGAATCGGCTGAAACAAGTCCTGCCCTCCATCTTGGCACTTCAAATGAACTTTAGCTCATTAACTGCCTCATGCCTGGTAAATTCTCTGCCCCTGGATGGACAGCTAATATGCTAATGAACAAAAAATGGCTAACTTCTTCCTCCGTGGGGAATCAAACTCTGGCCTTAGAAAATGCTTACTCATTCTAAAACGTTCTGTGCCTGCAAAGCACTAGTTTGTATTCTGAAACTGATCCTGCCTGTATAAACCAGCCTCAACAAGCTGCCTGCGAGGCAGTCTTGGAAGGCATTTAGCTCTGACTGTCTCCTTGCTTGGTCAACCAATAAAGTTGCCTTTCGTTCTCCACAATTCCGTCTCTGTCTTTTTGGTCCTGATGGAGTCACACCGAGCAGAACCCGGAGTTCCTGACAACAGTATCGCTTTTCCCTCGTAGTATGCCCTCCATCCTCTTTGTTGAAGCCTTCCCCTTTCATACAATGTGATCCCCTCTTGTGCAGCTCTTACCTGGAGGAAGGTGGTCATTTCACCCAGGTCAGGTGGTGAGGATCTGTACTCCCAGTTCAGGGAGAGAGAAAAATGTAAACAAAGACTCTGCCTGGCCCATTCCAGGCTGAAAACTCTTGGATCCTTTAAACCAGAGATCCCCTTTTTTCAAGACTTCAGGATTGTTTGTAGCTTTATGACGACAGCCCTGGAATTAGAATTCTCCCTTCCAAGATTCTAGAACTCTAAGACTCTACAAACAGAGCAGGGGACTTCTGCCTTAGGACTTGAGAAGCCTCTGGCAACTCCTTGGGTGCTGCCTGGCCTCAGGACCCCCAACAGGCCGCATGGGGCAGAGAGCAGCCTGGAGGAAAGCCCCGCCTTGCTGGCGTCTTCAGGCCTGCTACCATGCGTCAGGCCTCATTCATAATTGATTCAGTTGCTTGGCAAGCAGCAGGCTGCAGATGCTCGGGGGCCCCTAGAGACACCCTCCTCTCCTCTCCTTTCTGAGAAAGGAGCTACTCTGCCAGCCTGCAGGCCCCTTCCCCAACAACAGCTGCTTAACTCCTGGCAGTCCCCATGCCAGCCTGCCTCTCCTGCCCCTCCTTTCTCCCTTTCCTCATTCTCCTGTGCAGGGAGCCAATTCTCATTCAGCAAGCCCCTGCCTACTGGCTACTAAGTGCCAAGAGCTAGGTCGCGCATGTGACATCAGTCACAGTTGGGGTCTTCATAAGCAGAGTTTGGGGTATGTCTTAGTTTCTTAGGGGGCCCTGGTGGTGCAAAGGTTAAGTGCTCAGCTGCTAACTGAAAGTTTGGTGGTTCGAACCCACACAGCCATTCCATGGGAGAAAGACGTGATCTGCTTCCATAAAGGTAACGGGCCACAAAACCCTATGAGGGAGTTCTGCTCTTTCATAACCGGTCGCTACAAGTCAAAATCAACTTGATGGTGATTTGGCGCATCCTTAAAAAACTAGAAAGAGAATTACCATACGATCCAGCAATCCCACTCCTGGGAATATGTCCTAAAGAATTAAGAGCCTTTGCACAAACAGATATATGCACACCCATGTTCATTGCAGCTCTGTTTACAATAGCAAAAAGATGGAAGCAACCAAGGTGCCCATCAACAGATGAATGGATAAATAAGTTATGGTATATTCACACAATGGAATACTATGTATCGATAAAGAACAATGATGAATCCTTGAAACATTTCATAACATAGAGGAATTTGGAAGGCATTATGCTGAGTAAAATTAGTCAGTTGTAAAAGGACAAATATTGTATGAGACCACTATTATAAGAACTGGAGAAATAGTTTAAACAGAGAAGAAAATATTCTTTGATGGTTACCAGAGCGGGGAGGAAGGGAGGGAGGAAAAGGAGTTTTCACTGATTAGATAGTGGATATGAATTATTTTGGGTGAAGGGAAGGACAGCATACAATACAGGCGAGGTCAGCACAACTGGACTAAACTAAAAGCAAAGAAGTTTCTTGAATAAACTGAATGCTTTGAATGCCAGTGTAGCAGGGGCGGGGGTTTGGGGACCATGGTTTCAGGGGACATCTAAGTCAATTGGCATAATAAAATCTATTGAGAAAACATTCTGCATCCCACTTTGGAGAGTGGCTTCTGGGGTCTTAAATGCTAGCAAGCAGCCATCTAAGGCGCATCAATGGGTCTCAACCTACCTGGATCAAAGGAGAATGAGGAACACCAAAGACACAAGGTAATTATGAACCCAAGAGACAGAAAGGACCACATAAACCAGAGACTGCATCGGCCCGAGACCAAAAGAGCTAGATGGTACCCAGCTACAACCGATGACTGCCCTGACAGGGAGTGCAACAGAGAGCCCCTGAGGGAGCAGGGGACCAGTGGGATGCAGACCCCAAATCCTTGTAAAGAGATCAGACTTAATGGTCTGACTGAGACTAGAAGGACCCCAGTGGTCATGGTCCCTAGACCTTCTGTTAGCCCAAGACAGGAACCATTCCCAAAGCCAACTCTTCAGACAGGGACTGGACTAGACTATGGGGTAGAAAATGATACTGGTGAAGAATGAGCTTCTTGGATCAAGTAGACACATGAGACTATGTTGGCATCTCCTGTCTGGAGGGAAGATGAGAGAGCAGACGGGGTCAGAAGCTGCCTGAATGGACACAAAAATAGAGAGTCAGGGGAAGGAGTGTGCTGTCTCATTAGGTGGAGAGCAACTAGGAGTATATAGCAAGGTATGTATAAACTTTTGTATGAGAGACTGACTTGATTTGTAAATTTTCACTTAAAGCACAATAAACATTAAAAAAAAAAAAAAAACTTGACAGAGTGGCAGAGAGGTTAAGAGCTTGGCTACTAACCAAAAGGTCGGCAGTTTGAATCCACCAGGTGCTCCTTGGAAACCCTATGGGGGCAGTTATGCTCTATTCTTTAGGGTTGCTATGAGTTGGAATTGACCGACGGCAATGCGTTGGGTTTTGGTTGTTTGGAATAACAACTTCGTTTCTTAGTGCTGCTGTAACAGAGATACCACAAGCGGGTGACTTTAATGAACAGAAATTTATGTTCTCACAGTTTAGGAGGCTAGAAGTCTAAATTCAGGGTGCTGGCTCTAGGGGAATTCTCTCTTTGTCTGCTCTGGGGAAGTCCTTGTCTCAGCTTCTCTAACATTCTTCTCTGTGTTCCTTGGAGATCTCCATGTGGCCTCTGTCTTCTCCCCATTTATGCTTACTTCTCTGTGCTTGATCTGCTCTTTTTAATCTCAGAAGCGGTTAGGTTTAAGATACCACTACTACACTGATACAGTCTCCTTAACATAACAAAGAAAACTCAATTCCCAAATGAGATTACATCTGCAGGTACAGGGGTTAGGATTCCAACACATATTTTAGGGGACGCAATTCAATCCATAACACGGTGCAAGATAATTTCTTAGAAAGCAGGCCTGATAAAGCTTCAGCCAACCAGGCTGGGTGCTCTGGAACCACTATTACCTGGCTAAGTTGTCCTGCTTTGGGCCGAAGTAGCTGTGCCTTTAAACCCCTGCACGCTCAGTCACTGGATGCAGGCTGCCCAGAGAAGGCTGGATGCAGGCTGCCCAGAGAAGGCTGGATGCAGGCTGCCCAGAGAAGGGCACGACCTCAGGCCAGGTGGCTCTCTGCATCTGAGGCTGATATGAAAGAGCTCACAGATGGAGGCCGCGGAACAAGTCCTTCCTCAAAGTGGTCTCTGGGCAGCTCCTCTCCTTGTGTACCACAGCAGCCCCGACAACAGCCCACTGGTATAGAGATTATCAGACCCATTTTACAGATGAGTTCAGAGTTTAGGCAGTTGGCCAGAAGCAGCTTCCAAACAGTAAGTCAGAGAAAGAGCCAGAACTCAAAACCAGGTCCATTCATGGCTAAAGTTTTATGGTCTCCTCACAATAACCTAGGTGTCCTCTGCACCTGGGATCCATTCTTAGGCTGTTCCTTGTATGTGCAAATGGTAGGGACAGGGAGCACCACGGATAATTTCCCTGATCTTCACCTCCACAAAGCGTCCTCAGCATTTAACCCCCTTCTCCCCATCCCCACAGCTTCCCCACACCTCCCTCACTCTCAGTCCATGTGGTCCAAATGGGGCTCCACCTCCTGCTCCAGGATAAAGCATATGACCCAGGCTGAGCCAATTAGTGCACATCACAATTCTTTAGTTGAGCAGCTGGTTCATAACTGCCACATGACTTGAGGGGAAACAATCAGAGTGAACTCCAGGACTTAAGCAGGAGCTCTCAGAAAAGAACCTTGATTTTTCTGCTGTACTTGAACCTGCAGTGATGTAGAACTGAAGCTGCTGGTGTGTTTCAGTTATTCAATGCTGCATAACAAGCCACCCCAAAACTTAGGGGCCTAAAACAACAATGACTTATTATTTTTCACGATTCTGTAGGATGACATGTTGGTGCTTCTGACTCACAAGGTGCTGGCTGGGGTCACTCATGTGGCTGCATTCAACTATGGCTGGGCTGGAAGAGACAAGGAACAATAGTGTGTGTGGTGGGCAGGGTCCACCCCAGGTACAGGCAATAAGGGAATGCATTTTTTTTGCAGAGAGCTTAAAAATAACGGTAACGCTGACCAAAAGTCAATACGCTTTTTATCATCACTGGGCGCTGGCAATTCCAAACAATGTTAGTGATAAAATACTCCAGCTCACTGAAGTAGACTACCATTCCCCCTTATTATGAAGGTCTCTCTCATGTTCTGGAGTCCCTGTGGGACTATTAGCTAGCATAGCTCAGTTCTCCTCTATGGGGCCTTTCTCTCCACATGACATCTCCTCCAGGACATCTCCCCATGCCCTGTCTATTCAGACTTCCTTACAGCATGGCAGCAGGGCTCCAAGAGGGAGCATTCCAAGACATTAAGCACAAATGTACAGTGCTTATCAAGCTTTTCCTTGTGTCACACATGCTAATAGGTCAAGCCCAACATTCAGTGTAGAAGGGGACCCAAAGGGCTGTCTGCCACATGCTGCTAGCTTACTTACCACCAGGAGAGAAGAGCCCAGAAGAGCCATGAGCTACTGGGCATATCAAGCAGGGTCCTTAGATGAAACAGACTCACGCTTAAACCAGTAATTTCAGGAAAGTATAATAAAAGGCCACCACCTATCTGTCAGTTTGTACTTGTGGTGGCTTGCATGTTGCTACGATGCTGGAAGCTATGCCACTGTTATTTCAAACACCAGCAGGGTCACCCATGGTGAACAGGATTCAGCAGAGCTTCCAGACCAAGGCAGACTAGGAAGAAAGGCTGAGTGATCTACTTCTGAAAATTAGCTGATGAAAACTCTGTGGGTCACAACAGAATATTGTCCAATATAGTGCTGGAAGAGGAGCTCACTAGGTTGGAAGACGCTCAAAATACACAGTGGCCACAACAATGGACTCAAGTATACTAACAATTATGAAGACTGTGCAGGACCAGGCAACATTTTGGTCTGTTGTACATGGAGCCCCAGTGAGTTGGAGCTGACTAAACGGCCACTAACAACAATGTAATAAAGAGACTATTTACAAAGGTGTCAACAAAGTTCAGGGAAACCAACAAAGGAAGTTATGGTTTTTCTGGGCTAGTAATAGTGGGGAGTTTTCCCATGTTTAGGGCAAGAGCAGGAAGTGGTTACTAGAACTCAAAGAAGGTAGTTGTAGCTCTAGGAGCTGTGGTCTTTGGTAGAGGGACAGGGCCAACCCACTGGGATCTGACAGGAAGGAACCTAGAAGGATGAACTATCCTACCTTCACTCTTCTTCCCTTTTTTGGCCCGCCATTGCCTCCCAGGCTGAATCCCCTTTTCCACCCCCACCCCCAAGCCAGAAGGCTAGGGTGCTTGTCGATGTGGTCCATGGAGGCCAACATCCAAGCCACAGAGCAGGGTGGACAATGGTGGAGAGCAGATCTGGAGGGTCCAAGGAAAACATCTGGGACCCTGAATCCAGCAAAGCCTGGAACAGTTCTATTCATTGGCTTTTTAGCTACCTGAGGTAATAAATTCCCTTTATGAGTAGGCCAGTTTGGGTTGGTTTCTGTCTCTTGCAAACAAAGGGCCATGAATGATATACTTCCATTGAGGGAATGGCCCTTTAATGGAAGGACTGCAATTCGCCCTCACCAGAGCCCTGAGAGGCTGGGAAGCAATTCCACACTACAGGTGAGGAAACTGAGGCTCAGAGAAATTAAAGAATTTGGTCTAAGTTGTCTGACTTATTAGTGGCAGAGATGAGATCTGAACTCAGCCCAGTCTCAGTGTACCAGCCACATCGAGCCACTCACTGTCCCCTGAGTATGGTGTTCGCTCCTGACTCTGGGCCTTTGCACATGCTGTTTCTTTTTCTGTAGCCTCTCCACTTCCCCAAACCTCCATTTAATCCAGCCCTTTGGAGCTTATGAATAGACAAACCTGCAGAGAAGAGAGGAGATCCTTCACGGAATCACTCATACTACCCCTCTTTGTTTTTCCTCCTTGTCCTAAGGTCTCAACTCAAATGCTACTTCCTCAGGAAGCCTTCCCTGTGTTTCCTCCCTCTTCTGTGCTTCTGTCGCAGTGTGCCGTCACTGTCTGTTGACATGGCTGGTTCTCCACTCTCCCACTGGACTGTGCACTCCTCAGGGGCAAGGGCTGTTTTTAATCTTGGTTGTGGCTACAGCTATGCCCAACACAGGTTCAGGCACGGTATGGGCATTCGCTAATGCTTGTTGAATGAACAAACGTTCAGTTCCCCTCCAGTTCTGCTCCACCCTGGGCCCCTGCCCCAAGGGGGAGAAACACTTGATGAGAGTGCATGCGAAGTAGCTCAAGGTCACCAATTGCGGGTGAGGGTGGGACACCGATCCTTGAGTCCAGCCATACCTTAGCACGGACCTCCTG
Source organism: Loxodonta africana (assembly GCF_030014295.1). Lineage (NCBI taxonomy): Eukaryota > Metazoa > Chordata > Mammalia > Proboscidea > Elephantidae > Loxodonta > Loxodonta africana. Next base: position 36,848,647 of record NC_087365.1, read on the forward strand.
CCCGCACTGCCAAGACCCTGTCAGAGGAGTGACAAACAGCTTGGCTGATGGCTTATAATGTCAGAGATGATGGAAACAGGGAGGCAACAGCTGAAAGAATGGGTTGGGGACTCTTGTCATAACTTTATTTGTGGAAGGTGAGTTCCTGTCGACCAGGTGATGGATGGTGACAGGGCAGGCACAATACAGACCCTGCCACCGCATCTCCCCTCTCTCTCTGAGCCAAATGACTTTGGGGATGAAAAATGACTTTCTTGGGAAAACCAGGGGGAGGGGAAATTCAGGGGGGGGGTCATATTGTCTGCACCTTGGAATGACTTTTTGTTTCTTGTGGAGAGCTGAGTTTTGCCTAGTCCAGCTGTATAGTTTCTTCTTCCCTTCCTTCCTTCCTTCCAAAGAGACTACTGATATTAATTCCATATGTATTGTCTGCCTTAATCCTGAAAATGTCCCAAATGTGAATTTGTTATTTTACAGATGAGGAGCCCGAGGCTTGGAGAGGGGAAGTACTATAGTCACAATTCCACATGAAGGAAGTGGCAGACCTGGGATTTGAACCTGGGTTCAATTACTCCAAATCCTGGCTCCTCTCCACAATGATGTGATAAAGGCCACAGTAACAGCCTGTGCTGGGCTCTGTAGAAAGCACAGTGACAGAGAAATTAACTGGTAGGAGAAAATCAGGAAAGATCATCCCAAAGATGTGACATCTGAGTTGGTCCTTGAAGGGTGGAGAAAATGTTAATTGAAAGGCAAAGAGTGTAACTATTCGGAAAAAAAAAAAAAGGGTATGTGCAGAGGGAAGAGCAAAGAGACGAGTTATTGTTGTTAGGTGCTTAGGAGTCATTTCCAACTCACAGCAACACCATGTACAACAGAACAAAAACACTGCCCAGTCCTGCTCCGTCATCATGATTGTTGCTGTGTTTGAGCCTGTTGTTCCAGCCACTGTGTCAATCCATCTTGTTGAGGGTCTTCCTCATTTTCACTGACCCTCTACTTTAGCAAGCATGATGTCCTTCTCCAGGAGCTGCTCCCTCCTGATAACATGGTCAAACTGCATAAGACGAAGTCTTGCCATCCTTGTTTCTAAGGAGCATTCTGGCTGTACTTCTTCCAAGACAGATGTATTCGTTCTTCTGGCAGTTCATGGTCTCTATTCAATATTCTTCGCCAACACCATAATTCAAATGCATCAATTCTTCTTTGGTCTTCCTTATTCATTGTCCAGCTTTCGCACGCATATGAGGCAATTGAGAATACCATGGCTTGGGTCAGGCATACTTTAGTACTCAAAGTGACTTCTTTGCTTTTTAACACTTAATTAGGTATTTTGCAGGAGATTTGCCCAAGGCAATACATTGTTTGATGTCTTGACTGCTACTTCTGTAGGCATTGATTACGGGTCCAAGTAAAATGAAATCCTTGACAACGTCGATCTTCGTTTATCATGATGCTGCTTAAGAGAGGAGTAGCATACATTTTTGCTTGCTTATCCAAAACCAGTCATGTCCACTTTATCCTTTCCATTTTCTCCTTTCTAACAGAGTTTCTAATTTGGATGGGGGGAGGGAGCAGGGTAATTCATCCTCCTACAAGTGGCCATAGGCTTTACCAAGACATTCATGAAGTTCCCCTTTCCCTTGTGAGTGACCGGGTTGGAAACAGGAATAGGACACAATTCTGGCCAATGAGATATGAGGAAAGTTTGCTTCTGGGAAGTTTTCTTGTTCTCAGAAAGAGAAAATCTCTCTTCTTTTGATCTAGTCATGTCTGTGCGTGATGCTGGAGATGTGGCAATCATCTTGTGACCATGTGGATAGAAGTAACACGCTGATGATGGTGCAGTGGGAAGACAAAAAGGACACCACTGAGCCACTGAGTTAATGACCCTGGAACCATCATACCTCGGGATGTATCCTTTGAGATGATCCATTTTCCTCATTGTTAACCAGCTAAGCTGATGGTTTCATGTTTGTAGCTCAACAACCCCAATATACATAAAACTTCTAAACCTCTAGCTCCATTCTGGACCCCATCAGAGATTCAGATTCTGGAAACATGGTGGAGGCATGTTGATCACTTTAACAGCAGGCATCAGAATTTTTCCTTGAAAACAGCTATTTGTGGGGAAGGAATACCTTGACAATCCTCCTTGGAGCACTGAGACCCCATAGTCAGCAGACTCTGAGATGTCAAGTGTCAAGTGGGGTAGCTGGAAGACGATGGTTTGGTGATGGGAAGCTGCTGGGCAAGGGCAGAGGGGAGAAATTTGCATTTTGAGCTGGTGAAGGTTTGGAGGAAAGAAGTGAAGAATTGAGAGGGAGAAGGGAGACAGAAAACATAGCAAGATGTGAAACTGGATGTTGTATTAAAGAAGGCCCAAAGGAGAGAGAACCCCCAAGTGGCATGGGGATCCCCCAACACTTTGGAAATGAGACTTTCTTACCTGAAGAAGAGGAGCATGTAGTGGTTAAGAGGGCATGCTCAGGGGTCACTTTGCCTTGGTCTGAAATCTGGCTACACCTGGCTTTGAGGCTCTGGGCAAGTTACCCAACTCCTCTGAGCCTAAGCTCCATCATCTGTAAAATTGGAATAGAGTGGTTGTAAGGATTGAATAAGCACTAAGCACAGTACTGGCATATGCTAGGCCTTGGAAGAAAAAGAAATTGAGGTTCAGACTGTCTAAGGACTTACCCAACCAAGGTCACTGAGTCACCTAGCATGATGCAGGTAGGCTGTGTATCCAGGAATGCCTGACTTCACACAGCCCCTGTGCCATTATTCTCACCTGTTTTCATGGAGCCAAGGCCAAGCCAGGATCTGGAGCTCAGGGTTGAGTTTCTGGCAGCTAACTCCTTGCTTCCCAGCACTATCTCAGCCAACTACCGCTAAGAGCTGATTTTACTCTCCCACCCTGCCCCCACTTCCCCTCCTCCCCCCTTCTCCTGGACAGTATTTCCCTGGGGCTCCCCTTCCCAATTTGCAGAGCAAAGGCACACACAGGCAGTTCAGGGGTGGTGCGAGCTCGGCAGCTCTGGTATTGTTTTTAATTCAATATTTTGTCCCTGTGCGCTGGCTTCTTTATTGGATGAGAACACTGTTATTGGATCCTGCCCTGCAGGAGAAAAGGCAGCCTTCCCCAGACGGTTCTAGAGTCTGATGAGTCAAGGCAGGGCAAAAAAACAGCAGAGAGTTCCAGAAAAGCTGCTGGTTACAAGCTGTTCTGTGACACGCACAAAAATATTAACATATGTATTCTCGACCTTTCCCCTTGCCCTCCCTTCCTGGGAGAACAAAAGCCCAGGAGACGGGCTTGACATCCCCCTCTCCCTTTCCCTGCACATTCCCTGTATCTCTTGCTCCTGCTGATTTTACCGTCACTCCTCTGCATGCCCGGTGTCCAGTGCCTGGTACATGGGTTGGGTAATATTGTACAAACATAGTGCGTGGCTGCATACACCAACATTAATAGAGCTCCTACTCTATGTCAGGCATATTCAATCCTACTGAATCCTCTGGGAACACTGTGAGGTGTTTGAGACAGAGACAATTAAGTGTTCACTGACTCTCACTCCCTCTTCTTCACGGACCCGTGGAGAGAGACTATATTTCTTAACCTTTCTTGTCCTTGTGATTGCGCTCAATGGGATGAGGGCAGAAGTGAAATGCACGCATATAGACTAGGCTCACATGTGTGATCTTCCATGCTCTCTTTTCCCATTGACCGACTGAAAGCAAAGGTCTTTGAGTCCCCTTTGATGAAGTCACAAAGTGGAAGGAACCTGGATGCTTGAGTCAATGTGTGGAAGGCCATATGCCAAACACCCACCTGCCTGTTGTATGAGCAAGAAATAGACATTCATTTCATTATTACAATAGTTCAACTACACTGACTAATACAATACTTTTATCCACATTTTACAGATGATGAAAAAAAGGCCCAGAGAGGTGATGTGATTTGCCCAGGGTTTCATAACCAGAATGTGGCAGAGCTGGAATCGTGTCTCCAGAACATATGCAAAATATACTTGAGGTTGCTTCCCTCTTGGTAGGCCTTTAATAAATGAATGTTGAATGAATGCAATTAAGAGCCTTGATTCCCTAACTTTTATTTTAAGAATTTAGGAAAAGAGTAGCTCAAAAATAAATATCAAAAATAAAAATAAAATATCATGATGTATTGGTCTCCTTGACTCAGTGGTAAGCTTCTAGAAGGGATATGCTTTATTGTACTCATCTTTAAATCTTTCACAGAACCTACCACAGTGCTTGGTACGTTGGGGGTTCTCAAACATGGCAACTGGATTCTTATCGATGGCTTGGACTACTTTTTCAGATGATGGAGAAATACCTTGAAATCATTGTTCTTCCTGCAGAACAGCATGAAATTACGACAAATTAATTTTAAAAATGACTAAATACATAATTTTGTGCTAAATCAAATACCATCTTGTTCTAGAGTCTACCATAAAGAATGGAAGCAGGTGCTAAAGTTGGGAAAAATGCACTGGGGAATAATTGCAAATGAGGCGATGCTACCTATTAATCCTTCTTTCCTATGAGTTGACCTAAGGCCGCCAGTCCTCTACAACTGGTTTTAGTGGTAGAACAGCTGGGTCCAGTTCATGAAAGCATTCCACAGGAGTATAATTTGAAAATCACTAGATAAGCTGGTTGAAGAAGAAGGAGCCAATTAATTAACGTACAAGTTTCTGTTTTCACATTTCCTACTTAACAGTTTAAAACCAACTAGTGCTCCATTCTGTGGGAAGTGTTTTTGTATTTGCTTCATTTCTACTTCTGCTTTATGCTCTTCTCCATGATTTTCTTTTTCTCACACCATCTTTTAATTTACACTACCTGGCTGTGTTTTATGTATCTTTGTAAGCCACCTTAAATCCTTTCTGGAATAAGGTGGTAAAAAAAAAAAAAAAAGTAGTATAAATAAAAAGATATAACATAGATATAAATATAAAATGCAATAAGCACTATAAAAACCTATTCCTAAAATACCAACAGTGGTTGTTTACTGTGAAGAGAAATAGGATGGTTGGACTTGCACTGGGGAGGGGAGTTGTCCATCTGAAAGGGACAGATCTATGTATTCTACAAAACCCCAAGATGTGGGCATTATAAATAACTTTAAGAAATAACTTGAAGATAACACAAGAAAAAAATTATTTTTTTTAATTCTTCTGTAATACTAGCACAGGTAGAAATGGAGGAAATACAAGTAAGCAAAAAGAAGAAAATTAAAGCCACCCATAGCCCACCACTCACAGATCAACGCCATTACCATGTGGATGCAGAGTCTTTGCATCTTTTTCATGTAGGGTTTGGAGAGGGAGGTCGCAGCAGATCCTAAAATAGGACTCAGAGTCTGGTCAGCTAATGCATCCCCCTCCCACCAGGTGATAGGGGTGACAAAGAGGAGGGAGAAGAAGGAGGAGGAGGAGGAGAATGGGAGGGATGGGAAAGGAGAGGATCTTTGAGGTTTTGTATTGGACATCAGAGTATAGACAGGGAGCTGGGAGGATGAGATAGTGTTAGCTGCCTGGTGTGACTCAGGGACGAAGTCTGACACTCCTAGGGAGAGATGCTGTGGATAGAGGAGGGACTTAGGAGTTGCAGGGACAAGCAGAACTGCTTTGGGAACCAGACAATAAGTGCTACCCAGCACTGAGGAGAGATGCCTCACCAGTAACTCAGCAGGATGCGGTGTGGCTCTGACGCTATGAGGACTCAGGCAGGAGGCTATGGTACCTCCAGGGTCCTGCTGCTTCTGGAGCACCAGAGAGCAGTGCCCTGGGCAGGGCAGAAGTGTCAGGAGTGAGGCTTTCCTTACAAGTGACTTCGTGACAGCAGGTACCAATGAAGAGTCAGAGCAGAACTTGAGAGGATCAGCCATGAGTATGTGTGAACATATGCACATCCAGAAATAACTGAGTCTTTTATAAGGCCAGGCCTGAGGTGTTTATACCGGGGCAGGTGGAAGGTCTGAGTCAGAGAGTGTTAATGTGATCTCCTTTATATGCTCAGGACGTCAGGCCTGGAAATTTTTAGGTTTTAAAAAATATACATACATGGGCATGTGTATGTTTTTTTCTAGGGGAAAATTTGAGACCTCGCTATGAGTAGAATTCTCTGAAACTTAGGAGAAGATTGACATAGATAAATTTTTCTTAAGATGTGTTTCTCATAACACTAGTTCCACAGGATACTAATAGATGTTACATGAAAAATGGCTTCTGTGGTCAAAAGGGCTTGGGAAACACTAGGTGAAACAAAGTTAAACAGGTTTCCCTATAAGACTGCTCAGAGTTCTTAATATGCTAAACGTGCCTTGTGATCCTTAAGGGAGGTGTAAATTTAGTGGCTACCCCTCCGGCCCCTGTAGGGGGCAGGAACATTCTCTGCCTTCATTGTTGCTGGTATTAATTCCACTGCTATCCACTGGGAATGATTCAGGGAGTTTAATGGGGCACTAGTTCGAATTCACCAGCTGCTCCTTGGAAACCTTTTTGGGCAGTTCTACTCTGTCCTACAGGGCTGCTATGAGTCGAAATAGACTCGATGGCAATGAGTTTTTGAATGGGATGTTAAGCCAGCCCAGGTGGCACATTGATTAAAGTGCTCAGCTGCTAATCAAAAGGTTGGCTTTTAGAGCCCACCAGCCACTCCACGTGGGAGAAAGATTTGACAGTCAGCTTCCACAAAGATTTGGAAATCCTATGAGGCAGTTCTACTCTGTCCTGTCAGGTCACTACGAGTGGGAATAGACTAGATGGAGTGGGTTTGGTTTTTTGGAATGGGGTGTTAATGAAATACTCAGCTTATCAGTAACTCACAGTGGCTGCCAGTGATAGGAATGTCACTGTTTGGTACCTAGCCTTTTGGACTTTGTATATCTATTATTACATGAGATACTATCTCAATACTTGGAAGGTCGAAAAAAAAAATCAGCATTTATTTATACCAGAGTTTTTGTGGGTCAGGAATTCAGGAACAGTTTAGATGGATGATTCTGGCTCCCTGGTTCCCTATGTCTCATGAGGTTGCAGCCAAGAAGTCAGATAGGGTTGCAGGCTTTACTGGAGCTGGAGTCTCCACTGCCAAGGTGGTCTTAAGATGGTCTATACTACTGAATTATTTTATCTGAGGCTTTTTATTATGGAAAATGGAAAATATATAAAAATGTAGAGAGAATAGTAAAATGAACTTCTACCCAGCCAACTGTTGTTCATGCTTTTGTGTAGTTCCTCCCATAATGGGAAACTCTGGTGGTGTATTGGTCAAGTGCTATGGCTGCTAACCAGAAGGTTAGCAGTTCGAATCTACCAGGTGCTCCTTGGAAACTCTGTGGGGCAGTTCTACTCTGTCCTGTAGGGTTGCTATGAGTTGGAATCGACTTGGCAGCAGTGGATGGGTGGGCTCCCATAATGAATTGGTCAGACCTGTGCAACCTGTAAGATTGTTGTGCAAATGACAGACTATGGCTTCTGAAATCACATCATAAAAGACATTGTGGCTTCCATGCTGCTCTGTTTCGGACCACTTGTTCTGGGGGAAGCCTTTCACCATGTTATGAGAATACTCAAGCAGCCCTACAAGGGGGTCCACATGGTGAGAACTGAGATCTGCTGCCAACAGGCCAACAGCTAGTATTTATTTGCTGATCACGTAAGTGAGCTATCATGGAAGTGGCCAGCATCTAGACTACAACGTCATGAGAGACTCTGAGCCAGGCCTACCCTGCTAAGCTCTTTCCAAATTCCTGACCCACAGAAATTATGTGAAATAAATGTTCATAGTTATTTCAAGCCACTAAGTTTTGAGGTAATTTGTTACACAGCAATTGATAACTAAGAGGCATTCTTAGTGCTAACGTTGGGTAATAAACAGCTACTTCAGCTCACTGCGTAAGGAACCTGCTTACTTTCCAAGCCAGAGGTGGTCTTGGCCAATGCTCTTTCACTGACTTCAAATGATGATGGCACAAATCGTTCTCCCCATCCATTATTAAAGTACCCTTGGAAGGCCTAACTCATGAGGACAATTGGCAAGGGGCATTGATGAGGGGAACCTCTCAGAATTAGGGATCTAGGAATTTTATTACATTCTTATAAGCCATTGTGAGGGCTGGTTTTCATGTTGTTGTTTTTTCCAGCCCATCATATTTGATCACAGAATCCTTTCTTTGGGGGGTGCAATGGATACAGTTGGTCCCTACCAGCAACCTTTCTTCCTCAGGAAAAGATAATCTCTCTTATTCTTCTTGATGTTGTTGTCCCTGGACTGCTGCCATCCTGTTTCCAGGTCAAGGATGAAGCCAGTTCTGAACAATGGCACAGCAGAAAGGATCTGGTTTGATGATATCATTGAGCTACCAAATCAACTTGCCTATGGCCTGCCCTACCTCTAACCTTTCTGTTGTAGGAGGTGGTATCTTCATTTTTTAAACCAGCTGAGTTAAGGTTTCTGTTAAAAAAAAAAACAAAACACTACCATCATGTCAATTCTGACTCATAGCAACCCTATAGGACAGAGTAAAACTGTACCATAGGGTTTCCAAAGAGCAGCTGGTGGATTTGAACTGCCAACCTTTTGGTTTGCAGCCAAATGCTTAACCACTGTGCCACCAGGCTTCAAGCGTTAAGGATTCTGTTACTTGCAGCCAAAATCACACCCAGAGCCTGGTGTTCTAAGAACTATCTTTGGGGAAGGCGCCTCTCAATGATCTTACAAGCCCATGTGGCTTAATGCTTATGCATTTCACAAATGTGTGCTGCAAAAATTGTGTTCCCAGCCCAGACGTAGACAAAATAAGAAGGGCTCTACACTATTGAGTTATTCTATTTTAGCCTTTTGGTTATGAAAAATTACAAATACATAAAAATTTAGAGAGAATAGTAAATGAACCGCTATGTATCCATTATCCAGGTTCAACAACTATGGCTTCACCAATGATTCTCTCATCTGTACGCCCACTCACATCCACGCCTACCCCCTCCTCAGATTATTTTGAAGCAAATTCTAGTCATAACACCATTTCATAAACATTTCAGCATGTATCTCTAAAATATTAGGACCGTTTTTAACAACATAACAATTTCATTATCATGGCTCAAAAAAAAAAAAAAAAGTCACACCCAAATAATTCCTTATCATTAAATACCCATAGACTATTGACTTCCTACTTGGCTTAAAATGTATCTGAGAACATAAACTCTCCTTTGTGTCTAACTGAGAGTAGTGCCTGCTGGGAGACGTAATTACTCTTTAGCATTCAATAATCACCTGTACTTGGATCATAAGTGTCAGTACGCTTTGAAAGGTTAACTGAGCCCAAATCCCTAATGTGAAGTGCATAGTCAGACTTAGACTGAAGTCTTGCCAGTTACTAACACTACGACTATGAGTATGCAACTAAACTCTCTAAGTGGCAGTTTTCTCAACTATATAAAAATTGGTAATAATAATAGTACTTATATGCACCTAGTTTTTTGCTGAATAACAAACCGTGTAAAAATTAATGGCTTAAAAAAATGACCAAGTATACATGCTATCGTGGATGAACCTTGAAAACATTATGCTAAGTGAAATAAACCAGACACAAAAAGACAAATATTGTATGACCCCACTTACATGAAATATCCAGAATAGACAAATATGGAGATACAGAAAGTAGATTAGTGGTTACCAGGGGTCAGGAGGATGGGGAATTATAGCTTAATGGGTACAGAGTTTCTGTTCGGGGTGATGAAAATGTTTTGGAAATAAATAGCAGTGATGGTGGCACAACATTATAAATGTAATTAATGCTACTTAATTGTACACTTAAAAATGGTTAAAATGGCAAATTTATGTTATGTATCTTTTTTTTTTATCTTTTACTACACAGATAAAAGATAATAAACAAAATCTAACAAGCGTTTATTTAGCTCATGAGACTCTAGGTTAACTGAGTGGTTCTGCTGATCCGAGCCAGGTTTGGTTGAGAGTGGCTTGCTCTGGGTGAGCTGCTAGGTCAGCTGGGGGGCTGATTGTCTAAGACAGCCTCAGGTGGGACGGCTCATCTGCTCCACGTGGTCTTTCATCCTCCAGCAAGCCCACCCTCCTGGGCTTCTTTACTTGACAGCTGGCTGGAGGTCTAACAAAGGAGCTCTTGAATGAAAGCACTCAAGGTCTCTTGAGGCCGAGGCTCTGAGCAGGGTTACTTTCACTGCATTCTACTGTATTCTCAAAGCAAGTCACAGGCCAGTCCAAATTCAAGGAGTAGGGGAAAGATTCCATTTTTTGTTGGGTAGAGCTGCAACGTCACATTGCAAAGGATGTGTACACAGGGAGGGTTGAGAACTGGAGCAATTTTTGCAATCTCTCACACCAATTCACCAGGCTGTTGCGAAAATTAAATGAGATGAACCACATGAAGTGCTCAACCCAGTGGCTGCACATACACTTCATAAAGGGGAGCAATTTTTATAATTAATTTGTGGGACTAGTAGTTCTAATGACCAAACAGAAAAACGGACTGCTGTTGAGTCGATTCTCACTCATAGCAACCCTACTGGACAGAGTAGACCTGCCCCACACAGAGTTTCCGAGGCTGTAAATCTTTATGGAAGCAGGCTGCCACATCTTTCTCCTGAGATGTGGCCGATAGGTTTGAACCCCCAACCTTTGAGTTGACAGATGAGTACTTAATCACTGTACCACCAGGGCTAGCTGTTCTAATGACAGTGAGGTAAAAATAATTAGCCTTGAAAATGCAGGTATAATCAGTACAAGATAGCTTATTTTTAATACAACTTTTGGTCTTTAGCTGAGACATTAAGCTGAGAAATACAACCTTTTTTTTTTTTTATTTAATTGTGCTTTAGGTGAAAGTTTACAGAGCAATTTAGTTTCTCATTAAACAGTTACTACACAAATTGTTTTGTGACCTTAGTTGCCAAACCCGCGATGTGTCAATCAACACTCTTCCCTTCTCCATCCACGGTTCCCTGTTTCCATTCATCCAGTTTTTCTGTCCCTTCCTGCATTCTTGTCTTTGCTTTTGGCCCGGTGTGCTTGTTAGTATCATATACATGACTGAGCTACGAGGCATGTCCCTCACATGTGTTATTGTTGGCTCTCTAAACCAAAAGCAAACCCATCGCCACTGAGTCAAGTTCAAGTCATAGCAGCCCTATAGGACAGAGTAGAACTGCCCCATAGAGTTTCCAAGGAGTACCTGCTGGATTCCAACTGCCGGCCCTTGGTTAGCAGCCATAGCACTTAACGACTAAACCACTAGGGTTAATCTTTGCTTGAAGGGTGAACCTCAGAAGTGACTTCAGTACAGAATTAAAAGGATGTCCAGCAGCCATACTCTTGGTTTTTTCTAGTCTCTGTCAGACCAGCAAGCCTGTTTTTTTGTGTGTGAATTTGAAGTTTGTTCTACATTTTTTTCTTGCTCTCTCTGGGACCCTCTATTGTGATCCCTGCCAGAGCAGTTGGTGGTGGTAAACAGGCATCATCTGCGTGTTCTGGGCTCAGTCTGGTGGAGATTGTGATAGTTGTGGTCCATTAGTCCTTTGGACTAATCTTTCCCTTGTGTCTTTGGTTTTCTTCATTCTCTTTTGCTCCAAACAGGGTTTGACCAGTAGATGTATCTTAGACAGCAGCTTACAAGCTTTTAAGACCCCAGACGCTACTCACTACAGTCAGATGTAGAACATTTTCTTTATAGACTATGTTATGCCAGTTGAGCTAGATGTCCCCCGAGACCACGGTTCCCAGCCCTTAGGCCAGTAACTCGGTCCCTCAGGGCTTTTGGACGTGTCTGTGAAGTTTCTGTGACTTTGCCTTGGTCCAGTTGTGCTGACTTCCCCAGTATCGTGTACTGTCTTACCTTTCACCAAAGTTACCACTTATCTACTACCTAGTTAGTGTTTTTCCTCCCCACCCCTTTCCTTCCTCATAACCATCAAAAATTGTTTTTTTCTGTGTGCAAACCTTTTCATGTATTTTTATTATAGTGGTCTCATACAGTATTTGTGATTGACTTATTTCGTTTAGCATAATGCCCTCCAGATTCATCCATGTTGTGAGATGTTTGGCAGATTCATCGTTGTTCCGTATCACTGCGAAGTATTGCATTGTGAAATACAACCATTTTAGAGCACAACCTAGCCCAGCACTGTCCCATAGAAATATAATGTTGCCGCATATGTAATCTTAACTTTTATTGTAGCCACATTTAAAAAAGTAAAAAAAAAAGTGAAATTAAATTTTTAAAATAATTTTTATTGTGCTTTAAGTGAAAGTTTACAAATCAAGTCAGTCTCTCACACAAAAACCCATATACACCTTGCTACACACTCCCAATTACTCTCCCCCTAATGAGACAGCCTGCTCTCTCCCTCCACTCTCTCTTTTCGTGCCCTTTTCGCCAGCTTCTAACCCCCTCCACCCTCTCATCTCCCTTCCAGGCAGGAGATGCCAATATAGTCTCAAGTGTCTACCTGATCCAAGAAGCTCACTCCTCACCAGCATCCCTCTCCAACCCATTGTCCAGTCAAATCCATGTCTGAAGAGTTGGCTGCGGGAATGGTTCCTGCCCTGGGGCAACAGAAGGTCTGGGGCCCATGACCACCGGGGTCCTCCCAGTCTCAGTCAGACCATTAAGTCTGGTCTTATGAGAATTTGGGATCTGCATCGCACTGTTCTCCTGCTCCCTCAGGGGTTCTCTGTTGTGTTCCCTGTCAGGGTAGTCATCGGTTGTAGCTGGGCACCATCTAGTTCTTCTGGTCTCAGGATGATGTAGGTCTCTGGTTCATGTGGCCCTTTCTGTCTCTTGGGCTCATAATCACCTTGTGTCCTCAGTGTTCTTCATTCTCCGTTGACCCAGGGGGGTTGAGACCAATTGATGCATCTTAGATGGCTGCTGGCTAGCGTTTAAGACCCCAGATGCCACTCTTCAAAGCGGGATCCAGAATGTCTTCTTAATAGATTTTATTATGCCAATTGACTTAGATGTCTCCTGAAACCATGGTCCCCAGACCCCTGCCCCTGCTACGCTGGCCTTCGAAGCATTCAGTTTATTCAGGAGACTTCTTTGCAATTGTGCTGACCTCGCCTGTATTGTGTACTGTCTTTCCCTTCACCTAAAGTAGTTCTTATCTACTATATAATTAGTGAATACCCCTCTCCCACCCTACCTCCCTCCCCGCTCTCATAGCCATGAAAGAATGTTTTTTTCTCAGTTTAAATTATTTCTCAAGTTCTTATAATAGTGGTCTTATACAATATTTGTCCTTTTGCAACTGACTAATTTCACTCAGCATAATGCCTTCCAGGTTCCTCCATGTTATGAAATGTTTCACAGATTCTTCACTGTTCTTTACTGATGTGTACTATTCCATTGTGTGAATATACCATAATTTATTTACCCATTCATCCATCGATGGGCACCTTGGTTGCTTCCATCTTTTTGGTATTGTAAACAGTGCTGCAATAAACATGGATGTGCATATATCTGTTCGTGTAAAGGCTCTTATTTCTCCAGGATATATTCCAAGGAGTGGGATTGCTGGATCCTATGGTAGTTCTATTTCTAACTTTTTAAGGAAGCACCAAATCGATTTCCAAAGTGGTTGTACCATCTGACATTCCCACCAGCAGTGTATAAGTGTTCCAATCTCTCCGCAGCCTCTCCAACATTTATTATTTTGTGTTTTTTGGATTAATGCCAGCCTTGTTGGAGTGAGATGAAATCTCATTGTAGTTTTGATCTGCATTTCTCTAATGGCTAATGATCGTGAACATTTCCTCATATATCTGTAAGCTACCTGAATGTCTTCTTTAGTGAAGTATCTATTCATATCTTTTGCCCATTTTTTAATTGGGTTATTTGTATTTTTGCAGTTGAGTTTTTGCAGTATCATGTAGACTTTAGAGATCAGGTGCTGATCAGAAATGTCATAGCTAAAAACTTTTTCCCAGTCTGTAGGTAGCCTTTTTACTCTTTTGGTGAAGTCTTTGGATGAGTATAAGTGTTTGATTTTTTAGGAGCTCCCAGTTATCTAGTTTTTCTTCTACTTTCTTTATAATGTTTTGTATACTGTTTATGCCATGTATTAGGGCTCCTAACGTTGTCCCTATTTTTTCTTCCATGATCTTTGTCTTTTTAGATTTTATATTTAGTTCTTTGATCCATTTTGAGTTAGTTTTTGTGCATGGAGTGAGGTATGGGTCTTGTTTCATTTTTTTGCAGATGAATATCCAGTTATGTCAGCACCATTTGTTAAAAAGACTGTCTTTTCCCCATTTAACTGTTTTGGGGCCTTTGTCAAATATCAGCTGCTCATATGTGAATGGATTTATGTCTGGATTCTCAATTCTGTTCCATTGGTCTATGTATCTGTTGTTGTACCAGTATCAGGCTGTTTTGACTACTGTGGCGGCATAATGGGTTCTCAAATCAGGTAAAGTAAGGCCTCCCACTTTGTTCTTCTTCTTCAGTAATGCCTTATTTATCTGGGGCCTCTTTCCCTTCCATATGAAATTGGTGATTTGTTTCTCCATCTCATTAAAGAATGTCTTTGGGATTTGGATCTGAATTGCATTAAATGTATAGATCACTTTTGGTAGAACAGACATTTTTATAATGTTAAGTCTTCCTATCCACGAGCAAGGTATGTTCTTCTACTTATGTAAATCTCTTTTGGTTTCTTGCAGAAGTGTACTGTAGTTTTCTTTGTATAAGTCTTTTACAGCTCTGGTAAGATTTACTCCAAAGTATTTTATCTTCTTGGGGGGGGGGCTACTGTAAATGGCATTGATTTGGTGATTTCTGAAATTAATTTTAATCATATAGTTTTGTTACTCCCATGTATCTAAAATGCTATCATTTCAACCCGTAATCAATATCAAAAATAATAATAATGAGGTATCTTATATTCTTTGTGCTTTTCTTCAAAATCTGGTGTGCATTTTACACTCACAGTACATCTCAATCCAGAGTAGCCACATTTTGGGTGCTCAGTGGCTACATATGGCTGGTGGCCACCATATTAGACGGCACTAGCTTAGGCAATCATTCCCAGTCATGTATGTGCCTTTTCATTTTCAAATTGTATATATAACTTTTTTATTGAGCTAAAATTCATGTGACAAAAAACTAGCCATTTTATGCAGACCAGCATTTCCAATTCTCACGGAATCAGGCTTTCTGGACCCAAGGAGGCTGGATGAACCCCTGAAATTATCGCCCCTAATTAAACCTTAAACCAGAAATATCCCCTGAAGTCTTCTTAAAACCAAACAATAGTTTAGCTTAACTAGCAAAGAATGTCTGTCTTGAGCGTTGTGTTCTTTTAAGATCTATCTATATGGGATCAAATTGACAATAGCGACCCGAAAGATTAGATAGGAAACTTAGGGGGCGGTGAGTTTATGTTAATGGGAGGAAAAACTCAGAAAGAGAGGGTAAAAATGGTTGCTGTGAACAACTAAACAAAACACGGCCTGGTCCTGCCCCATCCTCACAATCGTTATTATGCTTGAGCCCATTGTTGCAGCCACTGTGTCAATCCATCTTGTGGAGGGTCTTCCTCTTTTTTGCTGACCCTCTACCAAGAATGATGTCCTTCTCCAGGGAATGATCCCTCCTGATAACATGTCCAAAGTAGGTAAGAAGTAGTTTTGCCACCCTTGCTTCTAAGGAGCATCCTGGCTGTACTTCTTCCAAGACAGATCTGTTCATTTTTCTGGCAGTCCACGGTATATTCAATATTCTCAGCCGACATCATAATTCAAAGGCATCAGTTCTTTTCCAGTCTTCCTTATTCACTCTCCAGTTTTCACATGCATATGAAGCAACTGAGAATACCATGGCTTGGTCATCAGGCACACCTTAGTTTTCAAAGTGACTTCTTTGCTTTTTAACACTTAAGTAGCTCTTTTGCAGCAGATTTGCTCAACGCAATATGTCTTTTGATTTCTTGACTGCTGCTTCCATGGGTGTTGATTGTGGATCCAAGTAAAATGAAATTCTTGACAACTTCAATCTTTTCTCCATTTATCATGATGTTGCTTATTGGTCCAGTTGTGAGGATTTTTTTGTTTCGTTTTCTTTATGTTGAGGCATAATTCATACTGAAGGCTGTGGTCTTTGTCCTTCATCAGTAGGTGCTTCAAGTCCTCTTCACTTTCAGCAAGCAAGATTGTGTTGTTTGCATAAGGCAGGTCGTTAATGAGTCTTCCTCCAATCCTAATGTCCCGTTCTTCATATAGTCCAGCTTCTTGGATTATTTGCTCAGCATACAGATTGAATAGTCACGGTGAAAGGATACAGCCCTGACACACACCTTTCCTGACTTTAAACCATGCAGGATCCCCTTGTTCTGTTTGAACAACTGCCTCTTGATCTATGTACAGGTTCCTCATGAGCACAATTAAGTGTTCTGGAATTCCCATTCTTAGCAATATTATTCATAATTTGTTATGATCCACACAGTTGAATGCCTTTGCATAGTCAATAAAACACAGGAAAACATGATTTCAGCCAGGACGCATCTGACATCAGCAATGATATCTCTGGTTCCATGTCCTGTTCTGAAACTGGCTTGATTTTTTGCCAGTTCCTGTCCATGTACTGCTGCAGCTGCTTTTGAATGATTTTCAGCGAAATTTTACTTGCACGTGATATTAATGATATTGTTCAATAATTTCCACATTCAGTTGTATTACCTTTCTTGGGAATAGGCATAAATATGGATCTCTTCCAGTTGGCTAGCCAGGTAGCTGTCTTACAAATTTCTTGGTATAGATGAGTGAGCACTTCCAGTGCAGCATCCATTTGTTGAAACATCTCAACTGGTATTTCATCAGTTCCTGAAGTCTTGGTTTTCACCAATGCCTTCAGTGCAGCTTGGATCTCTGCCTTCAGTACCATCGGTTCCTGATAATGTGCCATTTCCTGAAATGACTGAACATCGAGCGATTCTTTATGGTAAAGTGATTCTGTTTTCTTTCCATCTTCTTTTGATGCTTCCTGCATCATTTAATATTTTCTTTGTAGAATCCTGCAATATGGCAACTTGAGACTTGAATTTTTTCTTCAGTTCTTTCAGCTTGAGAAATGTGGGGCATCTTCTTCCCCTTTGGTTTTCTATCTCCAGGTCTTTGCACATGTAGTTATGGTACTTTACTTTGTCTTCTTGAGCTGCCCTTTGAAATCTTCTATTCAGCTCTTTTACTTCATCATTTCTTCCTTTTGCTTTAGCTACTTGATGTTCAAGAGCAAGTTTCAGAGTCTCTTCCGACATCCATTTTGGTCTTTTCTTTCTTTCCTGTCTTTTTAGTGACCTCTTGTTTTCTTCAACTACGATGTCCTCGAAGTCATTCCACAACTTATCTGGTCTTCAGACATTAGTGTTCAACTCGTCACATCTATTCTTGAGATGGTCTCTAAATTTAGGTGGAATATACTTAAGGTCCTACTTTGGCTCTTGTGGACTTGTTCTAATTTTCTTTAGCTTCAACTTAACTTGCATATGAACAGTTCGTGGTTTGTTCTACAGTCAGCCCCTGGCCTTGTTCTGGCTGATGATACTGAGCTTTTCCATCGTCTCTTTCCACAGATGTAGTAGATTTGATTCCTGTGTTTTCCATCTGGCATGGTCCACGTGTATAGCACCGGGCTGTAACCTTTTTGACCCTTGTGGGAGTGGGACCATGCAGTAAGGTGTATGGAACTCTAAAGAGGGAATTGGTCAATTTTGCCATCCCACTAGACTTAAAAGAGTAATCAATCCCAGAGCAAGAGGGACCTACCACCACCAAGAAAGAAGAGCGAGGAGTGGAGCACGTCCATTGGACCTGGGATCCCTGTGCTGAGACCTCTGTTTTAGGCTGGGTTCTCTAGAGAAGCAAAACTAGTGAAGCACGTGTGTGTGTGTGTGTGTGTGCGTGCATATATATATATAAAGAGAGAGATTTATCTCAAGGACATGGCTCACATGGTTGTAGAGGCTGGCAAATCCCAAGTCCTTGGGTCAGGCGTCAGGCTGGAGGCTTCTCCTGACTCATGTAGCTTCAGGGGTTGACGAACCCAAGATGGGCAGGTAAGACAGCAGGCCGCTGTCTCATGGGCTACAGAAGCTGACGAATCCAAGATGAGCAGGTAAGATGACAGGCTGCTGGTTCACAGGCTGTGGAGGCTGATGAATCCCAAGCTCGGCAGGCAAGATGGCAAGCCACTGGCTCAAGGTTCAAGAACTGGAGGTCAGATGCAGAATTCAGAGCAAGCAAAAGATAATGAACCTCGCCAGGATGTCCATATACATACTGGATGCAGGACACTCCCCTGAGGAAACTCCCCTTACCACTGAATGGCTGATCACATCAGATCACACCATGGAAGATGGCTACATCATTGTATAACTGCCAAACTACATAATTACATAACTGCCAAACCACTGAAAATCATGGCCCAGCCAAGTTTACACACAACCTTAACCATCACAACCTGCCATACCCAGGAGACAGAGAGAGAGAGAGAGCTGTAACACTGGAGATAGGAAGAAACAGAGGGAAGCAGCAGCAGAGAAACAGCAGTAGCAGAGGCAGCCAAACCAGGAGACCAGCAGGAGATGGCATGGTGGGCTTCCTGGCCCATGGAGCAAGGCATTTATGGTAGGCATTCCAACCCACAGAGTGAGAGTGCTGAACACCTTCGGGTAGGAGGCTGCCTGGTGGAGTGGGGTGTCTTCAGGCACTTATTGGCAGAGCTAAAAGGGTTTTGTAACACATACTCAAGCAGAGCAGAGGCCTGGCAGGCCCAAGAGGCCCCTCAGGGGACCAAGCGCCAGAGAGAGGCCTGCCTCTCTCAGCATGGCTGAGGCTGTCCTGATGGAAGAACTCTATCCTGAGCATTCCTGAACCTGAATTGTAATCTGTCACTTCCCTAATAAACCCCATAACTGTGAGCATGGTCTCTGCTATTGTAACTAATTATTGAACGCAGCAGAGAAGTAGAAAGTGCCATGGGAAGGATGGTTGGAGGATGGAGGCCTATCTGACCTAGGCCTCCTAGGAATCAGCCTTGGGCTATTGATGCTGGTAAGAATTCTCTCCCCCTCATGAAGTCAGAGGTGGTCAGATGATCAGATGCTGCCCCCACGTCACTTGTACAGTTTGGATATGTTTTCAACTCTTTTGGGTAAATACCTAGGAGCGGAAATTTCTAGGTCATACGGTAATTGTGGAAACCCTGGTGGTGTAGTGATTAAGTGCTACGGCTGCTAACCAAAGGATTGGCAGTTCGAATCCGCCAGACGCTCCTTGGAAACTCTATGGGGCAGTTCTACTCTATCCTATACGGTCGCTATGAGTCGGAATCGACTCGACGGCACTGGTTTTTTTTAACGGTAATTGTATATTTAACTTTTTGAGGAACTGCCAAAATGTTTTTCTAAATGTGACTTTTCAAAAGCCTCTTTTGACATTACAATAGCTGTGAGCTAAATGATGCCTTTCAGGGGGACAAAAGACCGTTCATTCCTTTACTCATGCATTCATTCAATTCACAAATATTAATTGAGCATCGACTATTTGCCAGGCAACATGTTAGGCCCTGGCAACACAGCAATGAATGAGACTTATTAGTTTCCGTAGACTTGGATTTTGGAAGTGAGAGTCAGAGGGAGCAGGGACACTTCCTGATCCCCCAGAAATTGAATTCTGTCCCCCAGAAAATACATCTCTCTTTCCCCTGTGCACCCTGTAACTCTCCTCCCTCCGTTCAGTGCCTAAACAGAGGAGTCAGAATTTCTTCAGCAGCGTCATATGTTCCAAATTAGCTCAAGATTTGGTAGGAGTACAATATTTGGTGATAAATATACTTTTTGAGTGTTTTTTTGAGGATATTTCCTTAAAGGCTGTTCCAGTAAATAATTTACTGGGGGCAATGAAAGATGGAGGAGGTGACTCTGATTGCATCCTGGAACACCTAAAACCTGAAGTTTAAGGAATCTAGGCAGCCTACAGCTATTTAAAAACCTTATTGAAGCAGTAAGTCTTCCACATTACATTTTTTTAAAAGGTTACAGCCCAGCAGTAGGCCTCCTGGGTGGTGCCCTCCTGGCTCACACTATCCTTTCCCTCTCCTGCATGGATGCCACTATGTACTCAGTATTACATGTCTGCTTGGTGTATCCTGAACCTCCATTTCATCATCTGTACAACTGGGTAGCTACATTGTTAGGATTTGGGGTGGTGATTTGATTTTCTTTCCTTAATTGTTGTGAAAATATATATAACACAGTATTTGCCAATGGATTTAAGAGGTTTCTTTTTTCTAAATTTTATTTATTTTGTTGATGTTGAGAATATACACAGCAAAACATACCAATTCAACAGTTTCTACATGTACAATTTAGTAACACTAATTACATTCTTTGGGTTGTGCAACACTTCTCATCTTCCTTTTCTGAGTTGTTCCTCCCTCATTAGCATAAACTCACAAGGTTCCTATCTAATCTTTTGAGTTGATATTGTCAATTTGATCCCATGTAGATAGTTCTCAAAAGAGCAAAATGCTCAAGGCAGACTTTTTTACTAGTTAAGTTAAACTACTATTCAGTTTTAAGATGACTTAAGGGGATATTTTTAGTTTAAGTTTCAGAGATTATCTCAGAGCAATAGTTTCAAGGGTTCATCCACCCTCCATGGCTCCAGAAAGTCTAGAGTCCATGAGAATTGGAAATTCTGTTCTGCATTTCCCCCTTTTGATCAGGATTCTTCTATGGAATCTTTGATCAAAATGTTCAATAATGGTAGCTGGGCACCATCCAGTTCTTCTGGAGGCAATTAGCCACACATTCCATATCCTCCTCCTATTCCTGACTCTTCTTCCTCTGTTGCTCCAGGTGAATAGAGACCAATTGTTGTGCCTTGGATGGCCACTTGCAAGCTCTTAAGACCTCAGGCACTACACAACAAACTAGGAGGTAGAACAGAAGCTCTGCTTCTGTTATTAGGCCAATTAACTGGATGTTCCTGAAACCATGACCCTAAACCTCCAAACCAAGGAACCAAACTCCATGAGGCATTTGGTTGTACATAAGCAGCCCCAGCAGCTATATCTGAAAGTTTTTAACAGTATTTTGGTCAAGAAGGAATGAATCAATTAATAGATAGATTGGTTCATCCATTCCATCAACAACTCTTTAAAACCAGTAGCTGTTCAGTTGATTCCGACTGATGATGACCCCGTGTGTGTTAGAGTAGAACTGTGCTCTGTAAGGTTTTCGATGGCTGATTTTTTGGAAGTAAATCATCAGGCCTTTCTTTGGAAGTACCTCTGGGTGGACTTGAACCTCCGATTTTTCTATTAGCAGCCAAGTGTATGCACCACTCAGGGACTCCCAACAACTCTTCAGTCAGCGCCAATTAAGGGCCAGGTATTGCGTAGGTTCTTAGGTTAGCATGGTGAACAGTACAACAAAATCTGCCCTTCTGTAGCTTAGTATCTGGAAGGGAAAACAGACCTCAAATGAGTAAAAAAACAATAAAACGTAGGACTCTATGTTTTAAGGTTAGATCTCTAAGTGAAAAAACAAGCAAATAAAGCCACAAACTCTAAGTGTACTGAAGATAGCAGTCACGGCTAGTGATAAAGATTATTGAGGGGAGGGACTGTTTTAAATCTTGAAGTTAGAGAAGGTTTCTCTGATGCGGTGACATTTAAGCTGAAACCTGAATGGTGAGTCCCCAAGCTATCATCCCCTGGGAGGTTCCAGAGGAATTATTATTTTTTTTTTTAAATAATTTTTATTGTGCTTTAAGTGAAAGTTTACAAATCAAGTCAGTCTCTCACATATAAGCTTATAACCTTACTACATACTCCCATTTACTCTCCCCCTAATGAGTCAGCCCACTCCCTTCTTCCAGTCTCTCCTTTCTAACCCCCTCTACCCTCCCGTCTCCCCTCCGGACAGGAGATGCCAACACAGTCTCAAGTGTCCACCTCATACAAGTAGCTCACTCTTCATCAGCATCTCTCTCCAACCCAATGTCCAGTACCTTCCATGTCTGATGAGTAGTCTTCGGGAATGGCTCCTGTCCTGGGGCAACAGACGGTTTGGGAACCATGACCACGGGATTTTTCTAGCCTCAGTCAGACCATTAAGTCTGGTCTTTTTATGAGAATTTGGGGTCTGCATCCCACTGTTCTCCTGCTCCCTCAGGGGTTCTCTGTTGTGCTCCCTGTCAGAGCAGTCACCAGTTGTGGCCGGGCACCATCTAGTTCTTCTGGTTTCAGGATGATGTTAAGTCTCTAGTTCATGTAGCCCTTTCTGTCTCGGGCTCATAGTTATCGTGTGACCTTGGTGTTCTTCACTTTCCTTTGATCCAGGTGGGTTGAGACCAATTGGTGCATCTTAGATGGCCGCTTGTTAGCATTTAAGACCCCAGACGCCACACTTCAAAGTGGGATGCAGAATGTTTTCATAATAGAATTTATTATGCCAATTGACTTAGAAGTTCCCTTAAGCCATAGTCCCCAAACCCCCGCCCTTGCTCCGCTGACCTTTGAAGCATTCAGTTTATCCTGGAAACTTCTTTGCTTTTGGTCTGGTCCAGTTGAGCTGTATTGAGTATTGACCTTCCCTTCACCTAAAGTAGTTCTTGTCTACTAATAACCCTCTCCCACCCTCCCTCCCTCCCCCTCCTCTTAACCACAAAAGAATGTGGTGTTCTTCTCAGTTTATACTATTTCTCAAGAACTTATAATAGTGGTCTTATACAGTATTTGTCCTTCTGCATCTGACTAATTTCACTCAGCATAATGTCTTCCAGGTTCCTCCATGTTATGAAATGTTTCACAGATTCATCACTGTTCTTTATCGATGCGTAGTATTCCATTGTGTGAATGTACCACAATTTATTTAACCATTCATCTGTTGATGGACACCTTGGTTGCTTCCAGCCTTTTGCTATTGTAAACAGTGCTGCAATAAACATGGGTGTGCATATATCTGTTCATGTAAAGGCTCTTATTCCTCTAGGGTATATTCCGAGGAGTGGGATTTCTGGGTTGTATGGTAGTTCTATTTCTAACTGTTTAAGGTAACGCCAGATAGATTTCCAAAGTGGTTGTACCATTTTACATTCCCACCAGCAGTGTATAAGAGTTCCAATCTCTCCGCAGCCCCTCCAACATTTATTATTTTGTGTTTCTTGGATTAATGCCAGCCTTGTTGGAGTGAGATGGAATCTCATCGTAGTTTTAATTTGCTTTTCTCTAACGGCTAATGATTGAGAGCATTTTCTCATGTATCTGTTAGCTGCCTGAATATTTTCTTTAGTGAAGTGCATGTTCATATCCTTTGCCCACTTTCTGATTGGGTTGTTTGTCTTTTTGTGGTTGAGTTTTTTTTTTTTTTTTGAAATCTTTGATATCAAGATTTTTTTATTATTATTATTTTATTAACTTTTATTGAGCTTTAAGGGAAGGTTTACAAATGAAGTCAGACTGTCACATATAAGTTTATATACACCTTACTCTGTACTCCCACTTGCTCTCCCCCTAATGAGTCAGCCCTTCCAGTCTCTCCTTTCGTGACAATTTTGCCAGCTTCCAACTCTCTCTATCCTCCCATTCCCCCTCCAGACAGGAGATGCCAACACAGTCTCAAGTGTCCACCTGATATAATTAGATCACTCTTCATCAGCATCTCTCTCCCACCTACTGTCCAGTCCCTTTCATGTCTGATGAGTTGTCTTCGGGAATGGTTCCTGTTCTGTGCCAACAGAAGGTTTGGGGACCGTGACCGCCGAGATTCCTCTAGTCTCAGTCAGACCATTAAGTCTGGTCTTTTTATGAGAATTTGGGGTCTGCATCCCACTGATCTCCTGCTCCCTCAGGGGTTCTCTGTTGTGCTCCCTGTCAGGGCAGTCATCGATTGTGGCCGGGCACCAACTAGTTCTTCTGGTCTCAGGATGATGTAGGTCTCTGGTTCATGTAGCCTTTTCTGTCTTTTGGGCTCTTAGTTATCATGCGACCTTGGTGTTCTTCATTCTCCTTTGATCCAGGTGGGTTGAGACCAATTGATGCATCTTAGATGGCCGCTTGTTAGCATTTAAGACGCCAGACGCCACATTTCAAAGAGGGATGCAGAATATTTTCATAATAGAATTATTTTGCCAATTGACTTAGAAGTCCCCTTAAACCATGGACCCCAAATCCCTGCCATTGCTCCGCTGACCTTTGAAGCATTCAGTTTATCCCGGAAACTTCTTTGCTTTTGGTCCAGTCCAATTGAGCTGACCTTCCATGTATTGAGTATTGTCCTTCCCTTCACCTAAAGCAGTTCTTATCTACTAATTAATCAGTAAAAAACCCTCTCCCACCCTCCCTCCCTCCCCCCATCATAACCACAAAAGTATGTGTTCTTCTCAGTTTATACTATTTCTCAAGATCTTATAATAGTGGTCTTATACAATATTTGTCCTTTTGCCTCTGACTAATTTTGCTCAGCATAATGCCTTCCAGGTTCCTCCATGTTATGAAATGTTTCACAGATTCCTCACTGTTCTTTATCGATGCGTAGTATTCCATTGTGTGAATATACCACAATTTATTTACCCATTCATCCGTTGATGGACACCTTGGTTGCTTCCAGCTTTTTGCTATTGTAAACAGAGCTGCAATAAACATGGGTGTGCATATATCTGTTTGTGTGAAGGCTCTTATTTCTCTAGAGTATATTCCAAGGAGTGGGATTTCTGGGTTGTATGGTAGTTCTATTTCTAACTTTTTAAGAAAACACCAGGTAGATTTCCAAAGTGGTTGTACCATTTTACATTCCCACCAGCAGTGTATAAGAGTTCCAATCTCTCCGCAGCCCCTCCAACATTTATTATTTTGTGTTTCTTGGATTAATGCCAGCCTTGTTGGAGTGAGATGGAATCTCTTCGTAGTTTTAATTTGCATTTCTCTAATGGCTAAAGATCGAGAGCATTTCTCATGTATCTGTTAGCTGCCTGAATATCTTCTTTAGTGAAGTGCGTGTTCATATCCTTTGCCCACTTCTTGATTAGGTTGTTTGTCTTTCTGTGGTTGAGTTTTGACAGAATCATATGGATTTTGGAGATCAGGCGCTGGTCAGAGATGTCATAGCTGAAAATTCTTTCCCAGTCTGTAGGTGGTCTTTTTCCTCTTTTGGTGAAGTCTTCAGATGAGCATAGGTTTCTGATTTTTAGAAGATCCCAGTTCTCTGGTTTCTCTTTGTCATTTTTAGTAATGTTTTGTATTCTGTTTATGCCTTGTATTAGGGCTCCTAATGTTGTCCCTATTTTTTCTTCCATGATCTTTATCGTTTTAGTGTTTATGTTTAGGTCTTTGATCCACTTGGAGTTAGTTTTTGTGCATAGTGTGAGGTATGGGTCCTGTTTCATTTTTTTTGCAAATGGATATCCAGTTATGCCAGCACCATTTGTTAAAAAGACTGTCTTTTCCCCAATTAACTGACACTGGGCCTTTGTCAAATATCAGCTGCTGATATGTGGATGGATTTATATCTGGGTTCTCAATTCTGTTCCATTGGTCTATTTGCCTGTCGTTGTACCAGTACCAGGCTGTTTTGACTACTGTGGCTGTATAATAGGTTCTAAAATCAGGTAGAGTGAGGCCTCCCACTTTCTTATTCTTTTTCAGTAATGCGTTGCTTATCCGGGGCTTCTTTCCCTTCCATATGAAGTTGGTGATTTGTTTCTCCATCACATTAAAAAATGCCATGGAATTTGGATCGGAAGTGCATTGTGTGTATAGATGGCTTTTGGTAGAATAGACATTTTTACTATGTTAAGTCTTCCTATCCATGAGCAAGGTATGTTTTTCCACTTATGTACGTCCCTTTTAGTTTCTTGCACTAGTACTTGGTAGTTTTCTTTGTATAGGTCTTTTACATCTTTGGTAAGATTTATTCCGAAGCAGAGGAATTACTAATGTACCCCCCCATGAAAATTCAAATACCTTAATATGGCAGTCAATACCCTACATGATTAGGGTTGCCAGGTAAAATACGGGAAGCCTGGTTAAATTTGAATTTCAGGTGAGCAACACTATTTGTTTTTAGTATGTTACTAAATATCGCATGGGACACATTTATACAAGTAAAAAAAATTTGTTGTTTATCTGATATGCAGATTTAACTGGGCATCCTTTATTTTCATTTGCTAAATCTGGCAACTCTATCCGTGATCTTCCCCAGAAGCCTTCCGCTGCCTTACTTCTCGCCATCTCCCCCGCCCCGCCAACACCCTATGCTCCGTCTACAACAGATGATGTGACTTCAGTCTCTTTGCTCATGTTTTCCCTCTGACTGGGCTACCTTTTTCTTGCCATGTTCCCTTGGTAGATTCTTCTCCTTTACATCCACATCCAAATGGCACCTCCTCTGAGACGCCTTCCCTGACAGTGAAGATTATCCCCATTCCAGGGTGCTCACTGAACCTGGTTCTCAAGGATTTTGGCTTTCCATTCGATGCCCTTAAGGTTAGGTCTCTAAAAATACAATCATCTCTCTCCCTCCACATCCCACTCAATTCCTCATAATATTAATAGCAAACGTTGAGCACTTTTCTGTGCCAGACACTGTGCAAAGTGCTCTACATGCATCAGCTCTTATTTAAAAAACAAAACAAAACACAGTTGGCCAGGAGTCCATTCAGACTTTTGGTGACCCCACGTGTGTCAGTGTATAGAAAACCCTCTATAGGTTTTTCAATGGCTGACTTTTTGGAAGTAGATCTCCAGGCCTTTCTTCCACCAATCTTTAGGTTAGTAGTTGAGCTCAAACATCCAGCACCTATGGTACCCTTAATTTCGGCTAGCCATATATCAAGCAGTTGGCAGCCACATGAAGTTAGTGGGTATGTACTGTGCAGTGCCTCAGTTTATGTGTGAAAAACTATCCGAGGATTAAAACCCAAAAAAAAACCCAAACTCACTGCCAACCAGTTGATTCCCACACACAGAGAGACCCTATAGGGCAGAGTAGAACGGCCCCATAGGGTTTCCAAGGCTGTAATCTTTCTGCAAGACGACTACCACATGTTTCTCCCGCTGCAGCCGGTGGGTTCAAGCCGCCAACCTTTCGGTTAGAAGTCGAATGCTTTAGCCACTGCGCCACCAGGGCGCCTTCATTTGAGAATAATACTGCCCAGGAAGCGCTGAGAAAACACAAGTGAAACACCCAGCCCTCCGCCCTGCCCATAGGGGTGCGCGATAAACTCCGGCTACTTTCTGCCTTTCCTCTCCTCCTACCGCCCTCCTCCAGGTCTCCGCCCCCTGCCCCGCCCCGCTCAGGCTCCAGGCGGAAACAGCAGTGTCCTAAATGCAGCGCGCTTTACGGTGGCGCTGCCTTTTACCGCAGTGTGGCGGTCCAGCTCGTCGTGCGCACTTTTACCCGATTGGCTCTGAGGCCGGCTCGCGGCGCTTTACGGCAGTGTGTCTGGAGAAACTGCGAGCCGCGTTTTCGGCGTGAGTGGAGGGAACCGACGTCGCCGGCGTTGGCTGGGCAGGCAACCATGGACGTGGGAGAACTTCTGAGCTACCAGGTAGAAGGAGTGGGCAGGGCCGGGGTTCCGCCCTCTCGCAGAACCAGGGTCCCTTTAATGCACGTCCTCTCTTTTCGTTCTGGGGCCTGGCTTCCTCTTCTCTGCGTACCGGCCCGGGTCCGAGCCGCTCATTTCACTTCGCTCTCCCGGGAACCCCCTTGGGCCTCTCCCGGGAACCCCCTTGGGCCTTTCAGTTAGTTCTTTGTCAAGGCCCTGGCCCCCTCGCCTCTTCTCACAACTGTCTGGGCCCTGCTCACCCCACCCACAGGCCTTGCTCCCTGGAACTTCTCTGAAGGCCCCAAACTGCCCTGTCTTCACAACCATTCCCCTCCGCTGTCTTCTTCCCTCAGTCATTCAGAGCAGCGCTGGCCTTTCTTGGCTTTGAGCTCGAGTCTCCATTGACTGGCTATGTGACTTTGCATCAACTCATTTCTTCCTCTACGAGGCTCAGCTATTCTAACTATACCCATTGCCGTCGAGTCGATTCCGACTTACAGCGACCCTATAGGACAGAGTGTAACTGCCCCATAGAGTTTCCAAGGAGCGCCTGGCGGATTCGAACTGCAGACCCTGTGGTTAGCAGCCATAGCACTTAACCACTACACCACCAGGGTTTCCTTTTTTAACTATAGAGACATCAATAACCGTGAGTTGGAATCGCCTCGACGGCAACGGGTTTACGGTTGTTTGAGAACTCTGTTAGCTAATGGATGTGAAAGCTGATTTTAAACTGTGGAAAGCTGTACCCATGTTAACTGCCGTTGTTGGGAGATGTTTGGAATTCAAGCATGGGATTCAATGGGGACAAGGAACCCTAGGAATTTCCTTGTCCCCATTGCTCACACTGCTTGTTGGAAAACTGGTCCAGAGGGTGGACACTTGCCCAAAAGTCAGTCAACAAGTAAGAGCTCAGGTCTCCTGGCTGCCAGCCCCAAGTTTTATCCTCCCTTTAGGCCCCCAAGAGGCTTCTTTTGCGAGGCAGTTGAGGTGCACGGTGCAGTACTGTAGCCACTAGCCACATGTGGCTATTGAACACTTGTAACGTGGCTAGTCTGAATCGAGAAGTGCTTTAAGTCTAAAATTCACACTAGATTTTGAAGACAATATGAAAAGAGTGTAAAATTTTTTATATTGATTGCATGATTATATTGGTCATATTGATTTATCTTGATTAAATAATCATATTTTGGATAAGGGGCTAAATAAAGTATATTTAAAGTAAATTTCACCCGTTTTTGGTTGACTTTGTAATGCAGCTACTAGAAAATTTAAATTTACACATATAGATGACATTATATTTTTATTGGACAGATAAAAAGAGCCTGAAAGGCATGAATTTGGAGGCCCAGGTTACTTGCAATCTTATTTTTGCTGCTAACCTACTGCTGTAGACTTGAACAGTAGTTAATCTCTCTATGCCTTGGTTTTCTCATCCGTAAATGGGACAGTGTTGTTTGCTACCTCACGGGTCTGTTTTGAAACATAAATGTAAATGGCTTAGACCAATGCCTGTCAAAGGGTAAATGTTCAGTTGTTGATAGCTGCGGTTAAGTCAGACCCTGTGCACAACAGAAGAAAATGCTGTCTGGTTTTGCAGCTAAGATCGGTTGGAGATCAGATACTTGTGATCCATAAGGTTTTAATTGGCGGATTTTTGGAAGTAGGTTGGTTGCCAGGTCTTTCTTCCTAGTCCATCTTAGTCTGAAAGCTCCACTGAAACCTGCTCAGCAGGCTGTCAGTAAATGTTAACTATTATTTTTGTGCCACTCTTTCATCCAACATATCAAAAACTGACCTGGCGACTCCAGACATGATGGGAAGGAATTTGTAAGGAGTAAGGAGGTATACACTTACTCCCTACTTATCAACTGTCTTGTTATCCAACATTTCACATTTTACAACAATAATAAAAAACCGACTGTTTTGTGACAGTGAATATCTGGTAGTAATGAATGCTGAAGTGCAAGGCGAGAGTTACGCTGGCTGCGATGGTTAAGATTGTGTGTCAGCTTGGCTGGGCCGTGATTCTCAGTGGTTTGGCAGTTATATAATAATGTAATTTGGTTGTCATGTAATGATGTAGCCATCTTCCATATTCATGTAACGCCAGTTTTCACATAATGACCTGGTCTTTGGAACCTAACCATGTTGATAAGCGAATGATGGGTGTACAGGCAGTCCCCATGCTATGAACATCCAATTTATGGACAACTTGTATTTGCCCTTTAATGTTATGTAATTTTTTTTCTTAATTTTATTGTGCTTTAGGTGAAAGTTTACAGCGCAAGTTAGTTTCTCATTCAGAAATACACACGCAAATTGTTTTGTGACATAGGTTGCAATCCCCACATTAGGTCAGCACTCTCCCCCTGTCCCTTTCCACCCCAGTTCCTGTGCCCATTCATCCAGTTTTCCTGCCCCTTCCTGCCTACTTGTCTTTGCTTTTGGGCAGGTGTTGCCCATTTGGTCTCGTATACTTGATTGAACTAATAATCGTGTTCCTCACTTGTGTTATTGTTTGTTTTATAGGTTTGTCTAATCTTTGGCTGAAAAGTGGGCTTCAGGAGTGGCTTCAATTCTGAGTTAGCAGGGTATCCGGGGGCCATAGTCTTGAGAGTTCCTCCAGTCTCTGTGAGGCCAAGAAGTCTGGGTGTTGTTTTGTTTTGTTTTGTTTTTGCTGAATTTGGATTTTGTTATACATTTTTCTCCCACTCCGTCCAGAGCCGTCCATTGTAATCCCTGTCAGAGCGATTGGTGGTGGTAGCCAGGCACCATCTAGTTCTTCTAGGCTCAGGCTGTGGTTTATGTGGTCCATTAGTCCTTGGACTAATATTTTACTTCTGTCTTTGGTTTTCTTCAATTTCGTTTGCTCTGAACAGGATGGGACCGATAGATGTATCTTATATGCCTGCCTGCAGGCTTTCAAGATCTCAGATCCTACTCACCAAAGTAGGATGTAGAACGTTTTCTTTTTTTTTTTTTAAGTCCTTCAAACTCTTTTTTATTGTGCTTTAAGTGAAAGTTTACAGATCTCGTCAGTCTCTCACACAAAAACTTGCTTTTTGTACGTGCCTTGCTACGTACTCCCAATTGCTCTCCCCCTAATGAGACAGCCTGCTCCCTCCCTCCCTCCAACTCTCTCTTTTCATGTCCATTTCGCGAGCTTCTAACCCTCTCTACCCTCACATCTCCCCTCCAGGCAGGAGATGCCAACATAGTCTCAAGTGTCCACCTGATCCAAGAAGCTCACTCCTCACCAGCATCTCTTTCCAACCCCTTGTCCAGTCCAATCCCTGTCTGAAGAGTTGGCTTTGGGAACGGTTCCTGGCCTGGGCCAAAAGGAGGTCTGGGGACCATGACCCCTGGGGTCCTTCTAGTCCCAGTCAGACCATTAAGTCTGGTCTTTTTATGAGAATTTGGCAACTGCATCCCACTGCTCTTCTCCCTCAGGGGTTCTCTGTTGTGTTCCCTGTCAGGGTAGTCATTGGTTATAGCCGGGCACCATCAGGTTCTTCTGGTCTCAGGCTGATGTAGTCTCTGGTTTATGTGGTCCTTTCTGTCTCTTGGGCTTGTGATTACCTTGTGTCCTTGGTGTTCTTCTTTCTCCTTTGATCCAGGTGGGTTGAGACCAATTGATGCATCTTAGATGGCCGCTTGCTAGCATTTAAGACCCCAGGCACCACTCTCCAAAATGGGATGCAGAATGTTTTCTTGATAGACTTTATTATGCCATTTGAGTTAGCTGTCCCCTGAAACCATAGTCCCCAAACCCCTACGCCTGCTACGGTGGCCTTTGAAGCGTTCAGTTTATTGAGAAAACTGCTTTTGGTTTAGTCCAGTTATGCTGACCTCCCCTGTATTGTGTGCTGTCTTTCCCTTCACCTAAAGTAGTTCTTATCTGGTACCTAATTGGTGAATACCCTTCTCCCACCCTCCCTCCCTCCCTCTCCCCATCTCGTGACCATGAAAGAATATTTTCTTCTCTGTTTAAACTATTTCTCAAGTTCTTATGATAGTGGTCTTATCCTTTTGCATCTGACTAATTTCACTCAGCATAATGCCTTCCAGATTCCTCCATGTTATGAAATGTTTCACAGATAAATCACTGTTCTTTATCGATGTGTAGTATTCCATTGTGTGAATATACCATAATTTCTTTATCCATTCATCCGTTGATGGGCACCTTGGTTGCTTCCATCTTTTTGCTATTGTAAACAGTGCTGCAGTGAACATGGGTGTGCATATATCTGTTTGTGTAAAGGCTCTTATTTCTCTAGGATATATTTCAAGGAGTGGGATTGCTGGATTGTATGGTAGTTCTATTTCTACCTTTTTAAGGAAGTGCCAAATCGACTTCCAAAGTGGCTGTACCATTTTACATTCCCACCAGCAAAGTATAAGTGTTCCAATCTCTCCACAACCCCTCCAGCGTTTATTATTTTGTGTTTTTTGGATTAATGCCAGCCTTGTTGGAGTGAGATGAAATATCATTGTAGTTTTGATCTGCATTTCTCTAATGGCTAATGATGGTGAGCATTTCTTTATGTATCTGTTAGCTACCTGAATGTCTTCTTTAGTGAAGTGCCTGTTCATGTCATTTGCCCATTTTTTAGTTGGGTTGTCTTTTTGTAGTTGAGTTTTTGCAGTATCATGTAGATTTTAGAGATCAGGCGCTGATTGGAAATGTCATAGCTAAAAACTTTTTCCCAGTCTGTAGGTAATCTTTTAACTCTTTTGGTGAAGTCTTTGGATGAACATAGGTGTTTGATTTTTAGGAGCTCCCAGTTATTTAGTTTTTCTTCTGCATTTTTAGTAATGTTTTATATACTGTTTATGCCATGTATTAGGGCTCCTAACATTGTCCCTGTTTTTTCTTCCATGATCTTTATCATTTTAGATTTTATATTTAGGTCGTTTTTGTGCAAGGAGTGAAGTATGGGCCTTGTTTCATTTTTTTGCAGATGGATATCCAGTTATGCCAGCACCAATTGTTAAAAAGACTGCCTTTCCCCCATTTAATTGACTTTGGGCCTTTGTCAAATATCAACTGCTCATATGTGGGTGGATTTATGTCTAGATTCTCAATTCTGTTCCATTGGTCTATGTATCTGTTGTTGTACCAGTACTAGGCTGTTTTGACTATTGTGGCAGTATAATAGGTTCTAAAATCAGGTAGAGTAAGGCCTCCCACTTCGTTCTTCTTTTTCAGTAATGCTTTACTTATCTGGGTCCTCTTTCCCTTCTATGTGAAGTTGGTGATTTGTTTCTCCATCTCATTAAAAAATGTTGGAATTTGGGTCTGAATTGCATTAAATCTATCAATCATTTTTGGTAGAATAGACATTTTTGTAATGTTAAGTCTTCCTATCCATGAGCAAGGTATGTTTTTCCACTGATGTAGGTCTTTTTTGGTTTCTAGCAGAAGTGTTTTGTAGTTTTCTTTGGTAAGATTTATTCCTGAGTATTTTATCTTCTTGGGGGCTAGAACATTTTCTTTATGAACTGTGTTATGCTAGTTGACCTAGATGTCCCCCGAGACCGTGGTCACCAGCCCTCAGCCCCAGTGACTTGGTCCCTCAAGGTGTTTGGAAGTGTCTAGAAAGCTTCTATGGCTTTGCCTTGATCAAGTTGTGCTGACTTCCTCTATATTGTGTGTTGTCTTTCCCTTCACCAAGGTTACCACTTATCTACTATCTAGTTAGTGATTTCCACTCCTCACTACCCCTCCCTGTAACCATCAAAAAATGTCTTTTTCTGTGTGCAAACTATTTCTTGCATTTTATAATAGTGGTCTCATACAGTATTTGTCCTTTTGTGATTGACTTTTACTCAGCATAATGCCCTCCAGATTCATCCATGTTGTAAGATGTTTCTCAGATTCCTCCTTGTCCGTCATTGCATAATATTCTGTTGTGTGTGTGTACCATAATTTGTTTATTCACTCATCTGTTGATGGGCACTTAGGTTGTTCCTATCTTTTTGCTATTGTGAATATAATGTGTAAATCTGCCCTCCCTTTGAAAGGATTCACAATATATTCTTCCTCACAGTTACCTTTACTTGTTGTACCTGCAGTTTTTAAATCATTGAAAGGCTTAGGGCCTTTTCTTGTACTAACCCAAACCCACTGCCTTTGAGTAGATTATGGCTCATCGTGGCCCTGTAGAACAGAGCAGAACTGCCCCATAGGGTTTCCAAGGCTGTAAATTTTTACAGAAGCAGACTGCCACATTTTTCTCCTACAGGGCAGCTGGTAGGTTCGAACCACTGAGTATAGCAGCCGAGTGCTTTAACTGCTGTGCCACCAGGGCCTCTTTCTTGCACTAAAGTAAGGCTAAATAAGAACTGTATGTGCCTGTTCTGACTTACCTACAAATTCAACTTAAAGACAGAGTTGGGGACAGATCTCATTCATAACCCAGGACTGCCTGTATAATCAGGAGAGATTTTTTGTTGTTGTTGTTGGTTTTGTAAGGCATTAATTGAATCTGAAAGAAGAAAATAGGACAGTTGTTGAATGAGTGGTTGTGTACTTGTCTGAGAGTTGTGGCATGGCTAGCCCAGTAACTCCTGGAATATTAAAGGTAGAAGAGGTTCATCATTCATTTGACAAATATTTACTGAGCACCTACTGTGTGCAAGGCACTGTATCCAGTGGGTATATTACTATTCCAAGTTCTTGCTTTTGTGGAGCTTATAGTCCGGAGGGAAGTCACAAGATAATAAGTAAACAAATTCAAATTGTAGTACGTTCTATGAAGGAAATAAAACAGGGCATGGTATAGAAATGTACCCTTCAGTATGGTAATCACTAACCACATGCGACTATTGAATACTTGAAATGTGGCTAGTCCAAATTGAGATGTGCCATATGCGTAAAATACATACCAGATTTCAAACATTTATTATGGAGAAAATGGATGTAAAATACCTTATTAATAATTTTTATGTTGATTTCATGTTGAAATGATAATACTTTGGATATATTGGGTTAAAGAAAATATATTACTAAAATTATATCACCTGTCGTTTTTACTTTTTAATGTGACTTCTAAAAATTTTGAAGTTACGTGTGTGGCTTGTTTATGGGGGCCAGGACTTACTGCTTTAGATAATATTGCCTGGGAAGCTCCCTCGGAGAAATAGACATTAAAGTTGAGACGTGAGGGTTGAGAAGAAACCAGCAGTTGTTGAGTCGTCTGTTGTGTCAGCTGCTGTGGAGTCGGCCCCCAGCTTGTGATGACCCCGTGTGTCACTGAGCAGAACTGCTCCATAGGTTTTCTTGGCTGTAATCTTTACAGAAGCACTTTGCCAGGGCTTTCTTCCGTGGAGCGCCCGAGTGGGTTTGAACCACCAACCTTTAGGTTAGCAGCCAGTCACAAACCACTTGTTCCCCCCCAGGCTCCTGTTGAGTGGCCTAACCAAAAACAAAAACAAAAACCTGTTGCCGTTAAGCTGATTCCGACTCATAGCAGCAACCCTGCAGGACAGAATAGAACTACCCTATAGGGTTTCCAAGGAGCAGCTGGTTGATTCAAACTGCCCACCTTTTGGTTAGTAGCCAAGTTCTTAACCCTTGAGCCACCAAGACTTCTTGAATGGCCTAGGGGTTGTTCAAAAGGCAGATTGCTGGGTCCCATCCCTAGAGTTTGATTCAGTAAGTTGCTTGTGGAACCTGAGAATTTTCATTTCTAACAAGATCTCAGGTGATGCAGAAGCCCCTGGTCCAGGTACCACACTTTGAGAAGCATTGGTAGAACAGTTTACATTCCTTGTAAAATTTTCCCTGCCTGAGACATTCCCTCTCCCTTCTCATGGCCATTGGTTTGTAGTTTTTTTTAGATTACATTTTTACCCTGCCACCCAAGATGCTGAGAATAAGTCATTTAATCTTTCTGGGCCTCAGTTTCCTCATATGCCTAATGAGGGGATTAGATAAGACCCTCTCTGAGATCCCTTCTAGCTTTAAAATTGTTGTACTAATTATTTAGGTCCAAGGACTCCAGAGATTTCAGGGGATAAAACAGCTTAATGTAGTGGAATGAATCAAGCTGAAAATCTAGGAGATTTAGGTTTTAATCCCACCTTTATCATTTTATCTGGATGACTCAGGACAAGTCACTTCCCCTCTCTGTACATCATTTTTTATCACTTGTAAGATGAGATTGGAAACCCTGGTGGCAGTGGTTAAGAGCTACTGCTGCTAACCAAAAGGTCAGCAGTTCGAATCCACCAGGTGCTCCTTGGAAACTCTATGGGGCAGCTCTACTCTGTCCTATAGGGTTGCTGTGAGTTCAAATTGACTTGATGGCAATGGGTTTGGTTTTTGGTTTAAGATGAGATTGGCTTATATGACTTCTTGTTCTTTCCATTCCTAAAATTTGGAAACTAAGGTGCGCAAGGAAAAATATCATCCAATTTCAAGAAAGTTTATTGAAAGTATTTAACATTTTTTAGGTACTTACTAGATTTCACTTTGGGGCAACTTGGTGGGAAGATTCCAATTTTCTGCTGAGATGGGTTCTCCTAGTAATAGAATTAGGCAGAAAACTTCTCAGTATATGTCTTATATCCTTGACATATGTTAACTATTCGTTTGAGGAGACAGGAGAATTACAATGTGGACAGGAGGTGGTGGAAAAAGTTTTAAAGAGGAAACTAGTTATGTTCCAAATATGGAAATGTACTTTTCAGATGCCTTCAGGCTCAGACATCTCATCAAGAAGTGTGCCTGGCAGTTCCATGGCTGAGAAGTTTCTGCTGCATAGGCAGCACGTATATGAACTCCGGGGCACTCTCATTAATACTAATTCTACAGATGTCTGGAGAAAGTTCTTAGCTCCAAAGTTCTGAAGAATTGCAATAAAAAATTCACATTTAGTGCAGCTTGGCTCATGGGAATGACTTGCTGTGTGACAGGAGAGGTATTCTCTTTGAGGCAGATTGGGGTCAGGGACCTGTGATTTTGGTGACATTGCAGACACCCAGTCCTCTCATCACCTATCAGTAATATACCATTTCCTTGAATTGCAAGGGTTTAGGAATCTATCATCTTGCTCCTTTCCCCCTCTTATTTCTTTCTTTTGAAATAAAAAATTTTAATGACGTTATGCTGGCAGGAATAGTACACATAGCCCCTGACTTACGACGTATTGGAGTTATGACGAACAGCACTTAAAACCACCTGTTTTTTTTTGTAATTCTTATCCTTACTAAAATGTACTACATACAGTGTTGCAGCGTGTGATTGGATGTTATCATTCTCAGACATTCACTCGCAGATGTTCAGAGATTGGATTTATAAAGATACTGACAATAAAAGGCAGTAATAACGAAAACTAAAAACGAAGAGGCATTCGACTTACGTCAGAATCAACTTATGATGGATCCCTGTCATAAGTTGAGGGCTACCTCTATTTAAGAAAGTGAGAAAAGGAAAACTACCCTTGTAATACAACATTTTTATTCTCACAGTTCTTACCTATTTTGCCTCGCTGTAACCATTATGGAAACCCTGGTGGCGTAGTGGTTAAGTGCTATGGCTGCTAACCAAAAGGTCGGCAGTTCAAATCCGCCCGCTGCTCCTTGGAAACTCTATGGGGCAGTTCTACTCTGTCCTATAGGGTCGTTATGAGTCGGAATCGACTCGATGACAGTGGGTTTTTAATAACCATTATATATATCCTGTTTTGTGTTCTACATTTTTAGTTTAACATTGCCAGAAATATTTTCTATGTTTCTATATGGTCTTCATTTTATTTGCAATGTTTGCGTACTATTTACTTGAGTGATACATCATTTTCTCCTGAATTGTTCCTCTTTAATTAGGTATTTAGGGTGGTTCCAGGTTTTTGTTCTGGGAGATAGTATTGCATTAAACTTCTTTGTTCCTGTGGCATATTTTTTCCTCCTATCTGTGATTAATAATTACCATGTGCCAGCTCCTGCGCTAAGCATTGCATGTACTAAAATTATTAAGACATAGTCCTGGCCCTTTAAGAATTAATGCTTTAAAGGGCTAGACAAACATTTAAACAACTAACTGTGTGGACAAATTATTATGGGAGTACAGTGGAAGGAATGATTGGATATGCCTCCGGAGGGGGTGTATTGATGGGGATGGATTTGGTTTGGTCAGTTAAGAGAAAGGGAGGTGACACTGGAATCCCAGCCTTGATGAATTAGTAGGAATTCAGTGGGTGGTGAAGGGGGCTGGAGAGAGTCATTCTTGACTAGGATTAGCAAGAGCAAAGTGTGAGAGTGAAATGTTCAGCCTTGGGTAGATGCAGGGGAGTGGCAGGAGTTGATGGGGTCATCTCAGCTGCAGATACATTAGCATTACATAGCGCTCATATGGAGTTAATCCTTTATCGCTTACAGTGCTACCAGCAGTGTGTTCCAGTTTTACTGCCTTGATAGTACTTGGTGTCATAATTTAATTTTTTCCCCTTACTTTAACCTGAAACCCCTTGCTGTCGAGTCGATTCTGACTCATAGCCACCCTATAGGAGAGAGTAGAACTGCCCCTTTGGGTTTCCAAAGAGCGCTTGGTGGATTCGAACTAATGACCTTTTGGTTAGCAGCCATAGCTCTTTAACCACTATGCCACCAGGGTTTCCCCCCTTACTTTAAAAAAAATTAGTGAGTGTAAAATACTTACTTTTTATACCCCTTACTTTAGTAGGTATAAAGTGTTAGTTCAAGGTTGCTTTAATAGGCATTTCTTTTTTTTTTTCACATGTATGTTTATCATTTGTGTCTCTTATTATGTGCTTCTTTTAAGGCAGTAGTTGTGGTTTGTAATTGAGCTTTTCTGTTGTTTTGTTGTTGTGTGTTTATAATAAACATTACTGGAAGCCTAAACACTTGTGTTCAAATGTATCTTTCATTCTCTGGTGGCCTCATCTTACCTGTAATCCTGATAATATCATCTTAATCATGATGTCATTTTATAGCATTGTGAAATATGCCCTTTTTGCATGATAATTTAGACTAGTGCTTTTCAAAGTTACTTTTTGTTAATAGTAGGACTGTAAATAACAGATAAAGTGCTATTCTCATTGACACTCCCATTTCAGGGTGTTTTCTATGTCATCTCCTGAGTAATCTTTCTTAAATTCCCTTCTTCCCTTGCAACCTTCTTACCCTCTCTCTTTCCCCGTGGCTCATTCTTCTCACACTTACGGACCACATCGTATTTATGTGCATCCTTACACACCTTCTTTACTAGACTGTAATCTTCGAGTCAGAGACTGGCACCTAGCAGAGTATCTCATTCATAGTTGATGCCTAGTAAATAGTTGTTTAATGATTAAGTAAATGAACTAGTACATTGCTTCCAAATATACTCTGGTTGTTTTCCCCTTTTGGAAGATTTTGCTCCAATATCTTGTCTTCTTGCTGGCTTGTATCTCTTTGTTTTCATGGCAGACTTTAAGGAAGTTTAATTCAAACGTGTTACTTCAGCTTCTGAGTCATTCTCTTCCTTCTCATCATTGTGTCTCACTACTCTTGTTACAAAACCTACATTCTTTTTATTTTGAACTAATTTTAGACTTAGAGAAAATTTTCAAAATAGCTCAAAGTTTCCATATATCCTCACTGAGCATCTCCTAAAGTTATCATCTTATGTAACCATAGTACAACGATCAAAGTAAGGAGTCCCGGTTGTCCAGTGGTTAAGGTTAAGCACTTGACTGCTAACCGGAAGTTTGGGGGTTCAAATCCACCAGCAGGAAAAAGATGTGGCAGTCTGCTTCTGTAAAGATTTATAGCCTTGGAAACCCTGTGGGATCCATAAATTAACCTCTCTCGATGGCACTGGGTAATTCAGCTAAACTGTTGTTTAGTCTGAAGATGACTTCAGGGGATAATTTCAGTTCAAGGTTGAAAAATTTTTTCGCAGTAGCAGATTTGCGGGTTCTTCCTGTCTCAATGGGTACAGTAAGTCTGGAGTTCTATAAGACATTTGAATTCTGTTTCATATATTTCTTCTTTTGATTAGGACTCATCTATTGAGTCCTTGATCAAAATGATTGGTAATGGTAACCAGGCACCCTACACTTCTTCTGGTCTCATGGCAAAGGAGGCAGTAGTTCATGGAGGCAACAAGACCGTAAGTCCAGTTTCTTCTCCTGTTCCTGGGTTTCCTTGTTCCTCTGTTGCCCCAGGTGAGTAGAGGTCAATTGTTGTATCTTGGATGGCTGCTAGCAAACTTAAGACCCCAGACACTACTCACTGAACTAGGGGGTAGAGCACAAACTAAAAACAATGTGAGGCCAGTTGGCTGGACAGTCCCATGAAGCCATGACCCTAAACCCATGAGGCATTTGGTTGTACCTAAGTGGCTTCAGCAACTGTATCCTTTCTCTCTCTCTTTTTGGTTGCTGTTCTTGTAAAATTATGTATAACACATTTGCCATTTTGCCCTTTTTTCTGGTGTACAGCTTAGTGATATCAGTTACATTAGCCAAGTTGTGTAACCATTACCCTTAATTGATGCCAATTTTCCCATCATCACAGACATAAACTCGCTGTCTCCCAAAAATGATTCCCTTTCTTCCTACCCGCTCCTGCCCCTGGTAACCACTCATAACTATTGGTCTCTATATATTTACATATTCTTGTCATCTCGTGTAAGTGAGGTCATACGATATTTGTCCTTTCGTGATTGACTTATTCTACTCAGCATAATGTCTTTGAGGTTCATCTATGTGGCATGCATCAGGATTTCCTTTCTCTTTATGGCCGAGCAGCATTCCATTGTTTATATGAGCCACATTTTGTTTATCCATTCTTCAGTTGGTGGGCACTTAGGTGGTTTCCACTTTTTTGCTATTGTGAATAGTGCTGTTTGTGTTGCTACTTTTTAGGTCCCTAGGGTATTATATGGAAACCCTGGTGGTGTAGTGGTTAAGTGGTTAAGTGCTATGGCTGCTAACCAAAAGGTCGGCAGTTCAAACCCACCAGGCACTCCTGGGAACTTTTATGGGGGCAGTTCTACTGTGTCTTATAGGGTTGCTATGAGTTGGAATCGACTCGATGGTAACGGGTACAGGTAGGGTGTATATACATAGGAGTGAAATTACTGGGTCATATGGTAGTTCTATTTTGAATTTTTTGAGGAATCACCATACCGTTTTCTACAATGGTTATACAATTTTACATTCCCACCAGCAATGAGTAATGGTTCCATTCTCCCCACATCCTTTCCAGCATTTGTTATTTTCTGTTTTTTCCATCATTGACATTCTAATAGGAACGAGATGTTATTGTAGTTTTGATTTGTATCTGTAATGGTTAATGGCAGTACATTTGTTGGCCACATGGGTATTTTCTTTGGTGAAGTGTGTGTTATATCCTTTGTCTGTTTTTTTTTTTTTTTTTAAAATTGGGGTGTCCTTTTGTTGTTCCCACCATTAAAAAAAAAAATCTGTTTTGCCTTTTTAAAAATTTTTAAAAAATAGAGGATTGAATGAGATGATGTGGGCAGTGCTAAGTAGTATACTGCCTGGCACATAGGAAGTCCCCAGGAAATAAATCTTAGCTGTTAATTTTTCTTATTGATACTATTGCAAACAACACACTGTACAGCTCCCCCTCCGCCCCCCAAAAAAGTTTTTCTTGAATGCTACAAGTATGCCTCGGCCTTCCTAAAGTCTTTTGTCCCTTGGAAATTAAGATTTAGAATGCCACAAAGTGAAACGAGAACGTGTTTGTCACCCACACGTGCCACAGCATACAACTCCTCTCGGTCGGTTAAAGCCCAGCCCTGTTCCAGCACAGTCAGGAGTCACTGACACCACCGATTACGTCATCCGCACAGCAGTTCTTTTCCCCAGGTCTCCCTAATACTACGAACATCTCAGTTTTCCTCTTGTCTAGTGCCAGGAGTCTCACTTACAAATCACTCCTTCCTTTTCCTTTTTTCTCCCTGAAGCTTCCTAAGATCCTAAGGAAATGGTTGGTGTTGATGGAGTTAGGAAGAGGTATACCAGAATTCAGCAACTTCTTGAACTTTTTCCAGAGCCGGCCATTTGTCTCTTCAGGATTGCACCTGAGTAGTTCAGAATTACTTTCTTCTTCACAGAGCCCCAGAAGTGACTGATCCAAAAGTGTGTTGTCCTAAACTTTAGGACCTCAGCCCACTGTGGATTTTGGCAAATAGAAACTGGATTCTTTTCATCCCGAGTTCAGTGAAAGATCTAGTGAAAACTACTGTAGTGCATTTTCATCTCTGAATTTGTCTGAGACTACCAATTGCTTGTAAAGAGATTGCCTGTTTTGGCTCCTCAGACTTCGCTTCAACTGCTCAGAAATGTGCAGTCACTGACTGAACCGAGAAGGGTTTAAGACCGAGCACAGAGTATTGTGATGTTTCTCTCTGTGTCTCACTTTATTCCAAAGGCAGGTCTGAGTATTGAATGATTTGTTTGCCTTTTTTTCATGTGTTTACGCTGTTAATAACATAAAATTTGACTGTCGATTACATTAAAAAATTTTAACTCCCCCACTTGTCCCCACCTTTGTTAAGAGCAACAGAGTTTAAAATTTCTTTTGGGGTCTTTGATAGACTTAAACATCTGTCCTTTGCTAGTATACAGTGTTGGAATGCTACAGTCACATACCATATAACGTCCATTTGGGCAACATCCAACTGCATGTTTGTCTGTGGTCCCATAAGGTTATAATAGAGTTCAGAAATCCTAATCAGAGAACAGGACATAGCAGACATAGTTGGACGTAGTGAATGGAACAGCTCCCTGAATGTAACACGTATATCTCGTGGCTCATATACAAAGTAATTGTGTTGCCAGAAGTATAGTGGCACAATGTATATAACCTATCACACAGATGTCTCGATAGTCATAATAAACGCCTGTGTTACTGGCTTATGTATATACTGTACTATCTCTTGTATTTCAGTGTGAACTTTCTCTACTTACAGATAAAAAAGTTTACCATGTAACAGTGTATGCTTAGGCTGCTGGGCAGCAGCATCCAATCTTGCGTATTGTGCATCTCTCGAGCATTGTAGTATTATCTCTGTTTAATTTTCTCTGGGAAATGTTACTGCAAAGTGTATCATTGCTCCCAAATGTAGCAAAACTGGTGCTAGTGATAGCTGCCACAAGAGGCCAAGGAGAAGTATCAATTTGAAAGTGAAACAAAAGGTATCCCCTATAGCTTTGCTGAGTAGGTAACATGATGTTCTCACAACCTGCAAATCACATAATGCCCTATTTCCAGTGCAAGACTTATTTTCTTTGTAACTTCGGATAAAACAAAAGTAATTGTAGCAACATTTGTAGCACATTACCTTGCATCAATGCCTCTGAACATTAATGCTTCCATTGTAACAGATAATAGCTTCTCAGATCAATGATGAAGGAAATTTGTGAGCATTGCAGGGTTGTATATTTACTTCCAGAGAAGGTGAAATGTGAAATGGGGGCTCTGGCCAGGAGTAACTGTAACTCTGTTGGGCAGAGGAGGATAAGGATGCCAAGAAATCAAGAGAATGCTGAAAGTCAGCAATAAAGAAGGAGAAGCAAAAGACATTACCATTCATTAATCGGAGGTTGTAGCTGAAAAAAATTCATAATGAGGTTTCTTTTTTAAAAAGGTGATACAGGTTGTATTGAATTGTACTAACTCCTCATTTATCTGGTGTCTTTGAAAAAATGTGTTCCTCATAAACAGATAATTTTCCAGACAATTGAAGCTTATAGGTGAGTAAGGATGCTAGTATAGGAAGGAACCTAGAGATGATCTACTATAGCCCTCTCTTTTTACTAACAGGGAAGCCAGGGCCCAGAGAGGGAGAGTAACCTGCCTCAGATCCCAACTACTTTGTGACAGAGTAGGGTTTAGAGCAGTGCTTTTTCTATGATCATGTCTCTACTCTCTCTCTTTTTTTTTTTAACCTATCAAATCTTTTATTTTTTTGTCATAATGTATGGAGATCTAAGACATATATACTTTCTTGCCTTTTTCAATAGGTCATA
Source organism: Loxodonta africana (assembly GCF_030014295.1). Classification (NCBI taxonomy): domain Eukaryota; kingdom Metazoa; phylum Chordata; class Mammalia; order Proboscidea; family Elephantidae; genus Loxodonta; species Loxodonta africana. The sequence goes on from NC_087365.1 coordinate 36,892,266, forward strand.
CTGCATCTCAGGAGGCTTTAATTCCTGCCTGAAAATGCTTTAGACTGTTAGGGTTTTTGAGTTCTTGCGCCTACTTCTTATAGTTTTTCTCTCTTAGTGTCAGCTCTCACCCCTCAGTGTTATTTGTTTGATAGAATTATATCTAACTTGAATAAGAAGAGTCTGAAGGCTTTTCTTGTGAGTAAAGTACATTACTTTTTTACTTTTATTTTTTTAAATCTCTGGGGCCTGTTTGGTTTTCTTTTGATGATGTCATGAGAAGTTGAGGTTGTTGCATGAATGAGGCATTAGTATTTTTGGTCATCTTTGGATGAACTGTAAAACTCAGGACTCTTCTGGATCCTGAAGTCTGTAAGGTACTAGAAGTCATACTAGCATAACACGTCTTCATTTTCCATTCAGTATTTCCTCTAGAATCTCTTTGCCCACCACTGTCATCCTGGGGACTGAAGTGCATTTGAGCAATTACTAGCACTCACAGATAGCTTAACCTGGCTTTCTATGGAGTGTCCCTTTTATGGCTCCTTATTTTTATGGAGGGGAGCGCTTTATCTATCTGACTGCCTTAACCCTGTATCTTGAAGTCAGCCTTACGTCTAGATTCATGTGCTTGCCAGCCCATGACACCTAACCATGGTCTAGATTGTGGTAATCACCTGAGAAACCTGTCTGCTTGTTCCTGACCTGGTCATGCTTCTGCTCAGTTCCTGTTTGGTGCCTGGCTCTTGGCTCTATCTCTCATTTCCTGTCACTGCTCCCTTTCTTCCTCCTCTCCCAACACACGCACACACACACACACACACACACACCAGTTTCTTTTTTTTTTAATTAACTTTTATTGAGCTTCAAGTGAACGTTTACAAATCAAGTCAGTCTGTCACATGTAAGTTTATATACCCCTTACTCCGTACTCCCACTAGCTCTCCCCCTAATGAGTCAGCCCTTCCAGTCTCTCCTTTCGTGACAATTTTGCCAGCTTCCAACTCTCTCTATCCTCCCATTCCCCCTCCAGACAGGAGATGCCAACACAGTCTCAAGTGTCCACCTGATATAATTTGCTCGCTCTTTATCGGCATCTCTCACCTACCCACTGTCCAGTCCCTTTCATGTCTGATGAGTTGTCTTCGGGGATGGTTCCTGTCCTGTGCCAACAGAAGGTCTGGGAACCATGACCGCCGGGATTCCTCTAGTCTCAGTCAGACCATTAAGTATGGTCTTTTTATGCGAATTTGGGGTCTGCATCCCACTGATCTCCTGCTCCCTCAGGGGTTCTCTGTTGTGCACCCTGTCAGGGCAGTCGTAGGTTGTGGCTGGGCACCAACTAATTCTACTGGTCTCAGGATGATGTAGGTTTCTGGTTCATGTGGCCCTTTCTGTCTCTTGGGCTCTTAGTTATCGTGTGACCTTTGTGTTCTTCCTTCTCCTTTGATCCAGGTGGGTTGAGACCAATTGATGCATCTTAGATGGCCGCTTGTTAGCATTTAAGACCCCAGACGCCACATTTCAAAGTGGGATGCAGAATGTTTTCATAATAGAATTATTTTGCCAATTGACTTAGAAGTCCTCTTAAACCATGGTCCCCAAACCCCTGCCCTTGCTCCGCTGACTTTGAAGCATTCAGTTTATCCCGGAAAGTTCTTTGCTTTTGGTCCAGTTCAGTTGAGCTGACCTTCCGTATATTGAGTATCGTCCTTCCCTTCACCTAAAGCAGTTCTTACCTACTAATTAATCGGTAAAAAATCCTCTCCCACCCTCACTCCCTCCCCGCCTCGTGACCACAAAAGTGTGTGTTCTTCTCAGTTTATACTGTTTCTCAAGAACTTGTAATAGTGGTCTTATACAGTATTTGTTCTTTTCCCTCTGACTAATTTCACTCAGCGTAATGCCTTCCGGGTTCCTCCATGTTATGAAATGTTTCACAGATTCGTCACTGTTCTTTATCGATGCGTAGTATTCCATTGTGTGAATATACCACAATTTATTTACCCATTCATCCGTTGATGGACACCTTGGTTGCTTCCAGCTTTTTGCTATTGTAAACAGAGCTGCAATAAACATGGGAGTGCATGTATCTGTTCGTGTGAAGGCTCTTATTTCTCTAGGGTATATTCCGAGGAGTGGGATATCTGGGTTGTATGGTAGTTCTATTTCTAACTGTTTAAGATAACGCCAGATAGATTTCCAAAGTGGTTGTACCATTTTACATTCCCACCAGCAGTGTATAAGAGTTCCAATCTCTCCGCAGCCTCTCCAACATTTATTATTTTGTGTTTTTTGGATTAATGTCAGCCTTGTTGGAGTGAGATGGAATCTCATCGTAGTTTTAATTTGCATTTCTCTAATGGCTAATGATCGAGAGCATTTTCTCATGTATCTGTTAGCTGCCTGAATATCTTCTTTAGTGAAGTGCATGTTCATATCCTTTGCCCACTTCTTGATTAGGTTGTTTGTCTTTTTGTGGTTGAGTTTTGACAGAATCATATGGATTTTAGAGATCAGGCGCTGGTCGGAGATGTCATAGCTGAAAATTCTTTCCCAGTCTGTAGGTGGTCTTTTTGCTCTTTTGGTGAAGTCTTTAGATGAGCATAGGTGTTTGATTTTTAGGAGCTCCCAGTTCTCTGGTTTCTCTTTGTCATTTTTGGTAATGTTTTGTATTCTGTTCATGCCTTGTATTAGGGCTCCTAACATTGTCCCTGTTTTTTCTTCCATGATCTTTATCGTTTTAGTCTTTATGTTTAGGTCTTTGATCCACTTGGAGTTAGTTTTTGTGCATGGTGTGAGGTATGGGTCCTGTTTCATTTTTTTGCAAATGGATATCCAGTTATGCCAGCACCATTTGTTAAAAAGACTATCTTTTCCCCAATTAACTGACACTGGGCCTTTGTCAAATATCAGCTGCTCATATGTGGATGGATTTATATCTGGGTTCTCAATTCTGTTCCATTGGTCTATGTGCCTGTTATTGTACCAGTACCAGGCTGTTTTGACTACTGTTGCTGTATAATAGGTTCTGAAATCAGGTAGAATGAAGCCTCCCACTTTCTTCTTCTTTTTCAGTAATGCTTTGCTTATCCGAGGCTTCTTTCCCTTCCATATGAAGTCGGTGATTTGTTTCTCTATCCCCTTAAAATATGACATTGGAATTTGGATCGGAAGTGCATTAAATGTATAGATGGCTTTTGGTAGAATAGACATTTTTACTATGTTAAGTCTTCCTATCCATGAGCAAGGTATGCTTTTCCACTTAAGTATGTCCTTTTTAATTTCTTGTAGTAGTGCTTTGTAGTTTTCTTTGTATAGGTCTTTTACATCTTTGGTAAGATTTATTCCTAAGTATTTTATCTTCTTGGGGGCCACTGTGAATGGTATTGATTTGGTTATTTCCTCTTCGATGTTCTTTTTGTTGATGTAGAGGAATCCAAGTGAGTTTTGGATGTTTATCTTATAACCTGAGACTTTGCCAAACTCTTCTATTAGTTTCAGTAGTTTTCTGGAGGATTCCTTAGGGTTTTCTGTGTATAAGATCATGTCATCTGCAAATAGAGATAATTTTACTTCCTCCTTGCCAATCCGGATGCCCTTTATTTCTTTGTCTAGCCTAATTGCTTTGGCTAGGACTTCTAGCACAATGTTGAATGAGAGTGGTGATAAAGGGCATCCTTGTCTGGCTCCCGTTCTCAAGGGAAATGCTTTCAGGCTCTCTCCATTTAGAGTGATGTTGGCTGTTGGCTTTGTATAGATGCCCTTTATTATATTGAGGAATTTTCCTTCATTTCCTATTTTTGTGAGAGTTTTTATCCTAAATTGGTGTTGGACTTTGTCAGATGCCTTTTCTGCATCAATTGATAAGATCATGTGGTTTTTGTCTTTTGTTTTATTTATATGGTGGATTACATTAATAGTTTTTCTAATATTAAACCAGCCTTGCATACCTGGTATAAATCCCACTTGGTCGTGGTGAATTAATTTTTTGATATGTTGTTGAATTCTATTGGCTAGAATTTTGTTGAGGATTTTTGCATCTATGTTCATGAGGGATATAGGTCTATAATTTTCTTTTTTTGTGATATCTTTACCTGGTTTTGGTATCAGGGAGATGGTGGCTTCATAGAATGAGTTAGGTAGTATTCCGTCATTTTCTATGCTTTGAAATACCTTTACTAGTAGTGGTGTTAACTCTTCTTTGAAAGTTTGGTAGAACTCTGCAGTATAGCCATGTGGGCCAGGGCTTTTTTTTTGTTGGGAGTTTTTTGATTACCGTTTCAATCTCTTTTTTTTGTTATGGGTCTATTTAGTTGTTCTACTTCTGATTGTGTTAGTTTAGGTAGGAATTCATCCATTTCTTCTAGGTTTGCAAATTTGTTAGAGTACAATTTTTTGTAATAATCTGATATGATTCTTTTAATTTCAGTTGGTTCTGTTGTGATGTGGCCCTTCTCGTTTCTTATTCGGGTTATTTGTTTCCTTTCCTGTATTTCTTTAATCAGTCTGGCCAATGGTTTATCAATTTTGTTAATTTTTTCGAAGAACCAGCTTTTGGCTTTGTTAATTCCTTCAATTGTTTTCTGTTCTCTAATTCATTGAGTTCAGGTCTAATTTTTATTATTTGTTTTCTTCTGGTGCCTGATGGATTCTTTTGTTGCTCACTTTCTATTTGTTCAAGTTGTCGGGACAGTTCTCTGATTTTGGCTCTTTCTTCTTTTTGTATGTGTGCATTTATTGATATAAATTGGCCTCTGAGCACTGCTTTTGCTGTGTCCCAGAGGTTTTGATAGGAAGTATTTTCATTCTCATTGCGTTCTATGAATTTCCTTATTCCCTCCTTAATGTCTCTGTAACCTAGTCTTTTTTCAGGAGGGTATTGTTCATTTTCCAAGTATTTGATTTCTTTTCCCTAATTTTTTTGTTATTGATTTCCACTTTTATGGCCTTGTGGTCTGAGAAGATGCTTTGTAATATTTCGATGTTTTGGATTCTGCAGAGGTTTGTTTTATGACCTAATATGTGGTCTATTCTAGAGAATGTTCCATGTGCACTAGGAAAAAAAGTATACTTTGCAGCAGTTGCCACCAGTTTCTTTTAAACTTGGTATGTATGTACGTCTTCTCTCTGGTGCCCAACTTTAGCTGGCTGAGATTGGAGCTACCTCACATAGTGTGTCTTATATGGTGTTCTTTGCACTAGCTGGACCTTCAAGACTCAGCCTGTAGTCCCAGCCCATTGATGATTGACAGGCTGGCCCATCTAATCCTCCTACAAAAGGACAATTTGGCAAGATTCTACCCAAGAGGCTTGCAAATTATCCAGTTCTGCAGCTTTGAAAGTCTGCGAATTCTGTATCTTGTTCTCATCCCAGCCTCCCTTTGCTGTTGTTTCATGTCATTCCCTAGAGGTTGGTGAAGAACTAGAATCTTGTTTACCATTGTTTCTAGGGCATTATGACATATGCTCACAGTTAGGCTGTGAGCCAATCCGGATTTTATTTTGGAGGGGAGTGTTAGTAAATTGGACCCACGGTGGCACAGTGATTAAGAGCTCGGCTGCTAACCAAAAGGTTGGCAGTTTGAATTTACCAGCTGCTCCTTGGAAACCCTGTGGGGCAGTTCTGCTATGTACTGTAGGGTCACTATGAGTCGAAATCTACTTGATGACAACGAGGTTTTTTCAACAGGCAGTAAATTTAATTTGGATTAGTAATTGTAACAATGGCATAGTGTCAGACCTCGTCTAACCTCAGGGAGAGAAGAGAGAATCAAGCTCAGCAACATCAGGCCATACCTCTACTCTCTAGTCTTTTTACCAATTCTGACACCAGCCATTGCTCCCATGGTACTCTCTACTTCTCTGCTGGTTTTGATAATTTGCTGTAATGGCCACACAGAACTCACAGACCATACTCACAATTATGGGGTTTATTAGGGAAGTAACAGGTTACAGTTCAGGATCAGGATCAACTTGGAAGTAACAGGAACAGCTCAGGATACAGTTCTTCAATCAGGACAGCTTCTTCTTGGCTGTGCCTACAGGCAGACCTCTCTCTTGGCCTTTGGCCCTTGCTCTTAGCCTGGTCACTACCCTGCTTGGGCAAGTGTTACAAAGCTCTTTAGCTCCGCCAATAAGTGCCTAGAGGTACCCCATTCTGCCAGGAAACCTCCTGCCTGAAAGTGCTCAGCTGTCTAGCTCTGTGGGTTGGCATGCCCACTGTAGCTGCCTTGCTCCATGGGCTAGAAAGCTCATCATGCCATCTTGGCACCAGTCTCCTGGTTCTGCTGTTGCCATTTCTTTGCCGCTGGACTCTGTCCTGCTTACTGCTGCTGCTTACCAGTCTCATGCCATCTCTATGTTACAGCTCTCTCTGGCTTCTGGGTCTAGGAGGTTCTCAGTGCAAGGACGTTCGGTCCAAAAGACATGCTTCGCTCCTGTCTCTTCTTGATGGTAGTGAGGTCTGCCTTCAACCTCTCGGATTGACTCCCTTTAAGCCTAGTGGGATGGCAAAACCCTATAAGGGTTCCATGCACCTTATTTTCATGGTCACACCTCTGCATGGGTTCCATGCACCTTATTTGCATTAGCAAAACTGTCCAGTCCCCTGGTGGGCCACAAGCACCTTATTTGCCTAGTCCCATGCAATCATTTTGTGGGAATTTCAAGACCATGGCTAGAAGGGACATATGAAAGCAATTCACTGCACTGCAGTGATTCATATTGAACCTCTTATTCTTTAATTTATGTTCAATGTGAGATGTCTTACTAGACACTGGGGATAGAGCAATGAACAAAACAGTCACAGTCCCTGTCTTTGTGGAGCTTACATCTAGGGAGGCAAGAGAAACAATAACCAAGAAAACAAATAAAAATAAGTAACCCAAACAAGCAAGTACATACTTAATAAATAAAAGCAAAATAGAGAGAGATAAGTGCTACGAAAGAAAAAATGGGCAGAGGCTATTAGAAAGGTGCAAGAAGGCCTCTTTGAGGAGGTGACTTTTGAGCTGAGAACTGAATGACAGGAAAGATCCAGCCACATGAAGAGGTGTGGTAATAGTCCTGTAAGCCAAGGGAAAAACCGATACAAAGCCCTTAGGTGGAGACAAACTTGTCATACTTGTGGCAATATGGGTAGAGCATGGTGAAGGAGGAGGGAACAGTTGAGATAAGAACAGAGAGGTCACCTGTGGGGGTGGGGGACCCTAAAATTTTTAGATTTTATTCTAAGTACAATGGGAGGCCATTGGGGTTTTAAGCCATGGGGTGACACAATTTGGCTTATGTTTTAAAAGATCACTGTGTCCGTGAAATGGAAAATAGACTGTAAGGAAGCAATCTGGCTAGCCTAGTTCAGTGGGGGTAGAATTCACCTTTGTGCTGCAGAGGGCCACAGCTGAAGCTGTTTTGGTCTCCCTGGGATAATTGCTTTCCCACCTAGGTTGTTTTCAGACTCTCCCAGTTCTAAACATTTAATCTGTGCTCTGGCTTAATCAAGAAGCAGCATTCTCCTAGTGCCAGGCTTGGCACAGAAAATGTGGGCATGGTGCCTTTTGTTGAGCGCCCTGGCCTGGAGAGAATGAAGAAAGCAGCCCCTGGTGGATTGGAGGACAATGCAGCTGACCCTGAGCACCTGGTAACTTGTAGGAAGCTTTGGAATCCATAAAGTTTATGTGCTTCTGCAAAACAGTTGCAGATGGTCTGAACTGATGATTAAATATCACTGCTGGTTTGCCCAGAACTGCTGTGGCCATCCTCTCCATGTCTGGTTTTACATTACAGTGGGTAATTAAAGGGGCACAGCAATTTCTGGTTACTTCCAGGACATCTTTTTCAGTTGGCTTAGGGGGAATTTTTAGTTTCTGCCAGTTGTATAAGTGACTGCAGTGAGCAGTGGCTGTGAATGGCTACTTTTTTGTTTTGAGAATTTAAAAGCAAACTTAAAAAGAACTGTCCCTAATGACAAGGAATAATTGCGTGCCTTTGCTGTATCTGCTGATTTTCCAATGGGGGTTCTGCTATCAGACCTGTCAGAGTTGGTTGGCAGGGACTTTTTCTCCTGAGTTAGCACATAGAGATCTGAATGGGCAGCGATTATACAAATTAGCCATGGTACAAGCATATCTGCAGAAGAACAGATTTCCTTCTGACCAGAGATGCCATTGGGGGCACCACCCTGATTCTCAATGCATCTCTTACATCTGATGACAGGAGTTTTCACAAATAAAAAGAATTGCTTAAGCACCACCTGAGCTGGGCTGTTTTTATAAGTTTCAAAGGGCTTGGGGCTGCTCATCCTGCCAGTGTAAAGTCCCCTGATATTATCTCCCTGGCTTCCTACTGGGGATCCCTACACCTCACTCAGCATAATGAACTTGGGGAGACAGAAATCCTGATTCTTCCACTTCATTTTTTTGCCAATTGGATTGTCTTCTTCCATCCACAAAGAACTTGCAAGGACACAGAAGGCTCAGTGAGAGAAAAGAGATGGTGTCTGCCTTCTGGCTGACATGACTTGTGCCAGTGGTCGCGTGGGGATTTCATAATGAAGATTGCAAATCACTTTCCATTCTCTTGGAGTCTGTCCCATAATTAGCAGATTAAACATTTTGTTTAAATTAGTAATTTTTCCCCTCCCTCCTCTGAGTGCTTAAAACCGCCATTAAAGCTGGATGGAGACTGGTTAACTCTGATATTGGGCTCCACGTTCTAGTTGTGATTGTCAGCAGGAGGTTGAAGAAGTCTTATTTTAATTAAAAAAGCAATTTTAACCATGGTTCACCTTGTGTGTGGCAGAGGCACTTCTGACCATGTGAACTTTCTGACTGCTGAGTGCAATGAGTATAGCTTTCCTCTGGAGCATGACTCTGAGCCTAACAGGATAATATTGTGGGGTGGGTATACAGCTGGCCTTGAGGTATTGCCTCTGCACTAACGCTGTCTTTGCCCTTGAGCTGACAGATTGTCCTTGTGTTTGGAGGAGAAGGGGTCACTTATAGGGTATGTTCCTTATTTGACGTGAATGCTCATATAGGCACTTGTGGAAATTTTCATACTTATAATGAAATAAAAGAATATGTGTATTCCCGTTCTCCCCATGGTGCTCAGCCAAAAGAACAAAACAAAGGGCCAGGCACAACCAGGTAGTGAAGCCCACTGAGAAGCAGGCATTGTGCTATTTGTGTTATATACGTTATCCCCTAAAGGCAACCATATGAAGTAAGTATTCTTATTTTCATTTTAGAGATGAGGAAAGGAAGTTCACAGAGGTTTAGTAGCTTGCCCAAAGACACCCAGGAAGCAGATGGTGGAATCTTGCTTCTTCCCACTGGAGGACTAAGGAGCCCTAGTGGCGCAGGGGTGAAGTGCTCGGCTGTCAACCAAAAAGTTGGGACTCAAACTCACCGAGGGGCTCTGTGGGAGAGACGTGATGATCTGCTTCCATAAAGATAACAGCCTAGGAAACCCCGTGAGTCAGTTCTGCTCTGTCACGTGGGGTTGCTGTGAGTCAGAATTGACTAGACAGCATCCAGCAACAACAGCAGAGGACTGGTGAATGAAGATGACTTAAAAAAAAAAAGAAAAGAAAGACCCTAGAGAGTAGAATGCAGCAAGACTGCTGCCATCACCCCCACCTTGCACTCGCCTTCAGTTTACCACATATATAATTCTTTATTGGAATTATATGCCTTTCCTTCCTGTTAGACTGTGAGTTTCTTTTTTTTCTTTTTTATGAGAGGCAAGTTTTTTATTTGCTCATTTCTTGCATTTGAAATATTCTTCGATGACAATCTTAGCCTGAGATTCTTTGCCATAGTCCTTAAGAACCACACAACTGCAACCAACCACTTCATAAGGTTTTCCTTTCTGTCAATTTTGCAGAGGCCTACCCACTCCCCTAGTTTCTTGTTGTCATCAACCTTAATCAGGTTGATTTGGTGTTCAGCACAAAGGGCCTCTACTAACTTGACATACATAGGCTCACCATAGCTGGATGCAAGCACACAAAGATGGGCTTGGTGCTTGTCTAAGGCTTTGGCAGCTTTGCAGATTCCATGTGCTAGGCCATTGTGGACAGGGGATCTTCAGCACCTCTTATAAAGCAGATTAATTCCATTACACCTCCAGTAGCAATGCCTTCCCCTGCCATGGTGGTGGGTTATGGGTGGAGCCGAGTCTTGAAGGCATCCTGGGCCTCCACCTCCACACAACTTGGAGGCAACAGAGAAACGAGCTAGACTGTGAGTTTCTTAAGGACAGTCACCAGGTCACTGTTTGCCATATGGTAAATGCTCAATAAATGTCTCTTGACTGAAGAAAGGAAAGAATGAATAGATGAATGAAAGCAAAAATGAGCAACTTGTTGGGTGGCTGAATTTGGGTCCTTTTCAGGTATCTTTTTATGCTGAGGTTTGGAATCTCCCCAATTTTCTTCTTGCTTCTTTCTTGATGGGGCGTACATAAAGCTGTGTTTGTGAATGGTAGTGAACCTGATCGTAAGACCAGTACTGTCAACCAGTTTTGGTTTGAACCCCTGCTGAGAGTTTGCATTTCCACCCCAAATATACTGAATCAGAATCTACAGTTTAAGGAGATTCCTGGGTGATTCTTATATGTGTAACTTCCTGGGAACTTGTTTAGAAATGCAAATTCTCAGCAGGGAACTTGTTAGAAATGCAAATTCTTAGAGGGGTTCCAAGCCCTGTAGGAACAACTAACCCAACCACTAACCCTCTGCCGTAGAGTCACTAGGTTGGGTGAAACTTGCTTTAAATAACGTATGATCTTCATAAAAGCGCTGTTCCATTACCGTAGCCACCTGAGAGTTGATGGGCATTTGCTTTAAAGACTAGGGTTGTCTCTGACTCTAAAGCAAGAGATCGATTCATTCATTTATTCACCCAAGATTTACTGAAAGTCTGCTGTGGACTGTAATTGCTGTTTTCTCCTTACCCAGCCTTATATGCAAAAAATAAAGAGATAATACACAACAATGAGATTAGTTTTCATTTTGTGTTAGCTGTACCTGGCATGTCCGTTTGATTTTTTTTTTCTCTTATTTAACATTTATTGAGTACTTTTTGTGGGTTATGTGGAAGAAAGATGTGGCAGTCTGCTTCCATAGAGATTTACAGCCTTGGAAACCCTATGGGGTCACTATGACTTGGAATCAACTCAACAGCAGTGGGTTTTTTGTTTTTGGTGGGCTAGGGACTTCTACATTATTATCTCACAAGACTGTGAGGGCTTTTACCAAGGATGAAGGTAAGGCTGAGAAGGTGGTGATTTGTCAAGGGGCACACACTGGTAACAACATATCCAAGTACCTGAATACCAAGTCCATTCTCTTCTCACCACACCACACTTTCCTGTTAATGGGACTAGTTTAGCATTAATTTCATATGTGTTTTATGTTTTACTCAGGCCTAGTGTTACTGGGTAGAAACCCCAGGTTCTACTCGGTGTGACTCATCTCAGCCAAAAGCCAAAAAAAAAAAAAAAACCCAAACCCAGTGCCTTTGAGTTGATTCCGACTCATAGGACAGAGTAGAACTGCCCCATAGAGTTTCCAAGGAGCGCCTGGTGGATTCAAACTGCCGACCCTTTGGTTTGCAGCTGTAGCACTTAACCACTACGCCACCAGGTTTTGTCTTAGCCAACAAACAAGAAATCAGTGTAGGAGAGTAGAAAGGCACCTTTATTTCATTATGCAGGGAAGGGAAACCATTGGGGCTGCTGCCACCAAGACTGCTCAGTGAGGGCAAGGAGTTTATAAGTAGGAAGCTCATACACGTTACATCAACAATATTTTTAATCATACTACACGGGCTCAGTGCGGTTTACATATAACTTCATGCATTGCCAAGATTTTACTGTAAAGTTACGGGGCATGCCAAGCAGAGGAACCAGGATTCTAATGCAAAGCTATGGGGTGAACCAACAAGCTGCTTGATGCAGTGGAATTTTTCGCAGCCTGAGGACCTCTGTCTTACTAGGACACATATGTGATAGAGCTGCTAACAGTTCACTTGGGCCTAAGGAACCACAGGAAACAGATCTGAATAAGCACAGAAACCAGTAAAGGCAGGTTGATTTCCCAGTCACATGGGGGTAGCGTGATGTAGTGGAAAGAGCGGGAGCTTTGTCTTACTAGGACACATATGTGATAGAGCTGCTAACAGTTCACTTGGGCCTAAGGAACCACAGGAAACAGATCTGAATAAGCACAGAAACCAGTAAAGGCAGGTTGATTTCCCAGTCACATGGGGGTAGCGTGATGTAGTGGAAAGAGCGGGAGCTTTAGGCTTAGACTGACTGGCAGTGTTCAAATCCCGTCTCCAGTATTTTCTAGCTCTTTGACTTTAGGCAATTTACTAAGCAAGTCACCTGAGCCACTATTTCCTCACTTGTGAAAATGGGGAATGACATTACTTACCTAGTAGGGTTGTGTGGTTCCTTGGTTAAGTACTCAACCACCAGCCTAAAAGGTTGGTGTGGTGTTTCAAACCTGTCCAGAGGCGCCTCGGAGGACAGTCCTGGTGATCTGTTTCAGAAAGATCACAGCCTTGGAAACCCTTCGGAGCATCCTACTCCACATATGTGGGGTCACCGTGACTCAGAATTGACTTGAGGGCAACAAACAACAAGGGTGGGTTAATTAAAAAGATAATGAACTATTGATTTCCTGGCACATAGTAGGCATACAGTAACTGTTTCTCCAAGCTGTATAATGGCAACTATTATATAACTTGGAGAAATTTTTGATAGTTTCTTTAAACCCTGAGATTCTGAGACCTCAGTGCATCCTAAGAATCTCTGTGGGGTGTTTGTGAGCTTTATATCTGACTTTGCGTGTTGAAGCCCATTCTGGCTCACATACTCAGTTTTGTTTAACAGAGGTGCCTGAATTCCTTGTGTACGGAATTTTTCAGCCAGTGTGTCTTTGTGTTTTTTGGTGTGTTTACCGGGATTCTCCAGTTTCTAAGTAATTTCAGTCTGAGGCAAGTAAGTGAGTAGGATTGATGTTAGCCTGCTTTAACACAGGTGTTATAAACAAGATTAAGAGGTTGTTGAAAAGATTTCAGTACAGCTCTGGGGCTAGCTTTTTGAAGTCATCCTAAATTGACAGCTAGTGGATAGTTTGCCTTGAAAGCTCCCTCTGACTTGGTTGTAACTGACTAGAGATTGACCCAGAGCAAACTTGCTTATGAAAATTCACTTTACTTTCCTTTGTCAGAAATTAAAGCTGTAGTAACATGCAATGCTGTCTTCGCATCCTGCAAAAAAGTTGCTTTTGCACTGTTTTTAGATACTTTTTATTTTTTATTGTGCTTTAGATGAGGGTTTACAGAGCAAGTTGGTTTCTCATTAAACAATTAAGACACATATTGTTTTGTGATGTTAGTTGCTAACCCTGCCACGTGTCAACACTCTCACCTTCTCAATCTTGGGTTCCCCATATCCATTTGTCCAGCTTTCCTGTTCCTTCTTGCCTTCTTGTCCTTGCCCTTGGGCTGTTGTGCCCCTTTAGTCTCATATACATGGCTGAGCTACGTGTTGTTGTTATTGTTAGGTGCTGTCGAGTCATTTCCGACTCATAGTGACCCTATGCACAACGGAACGAAACACCTCCCGGTCCTGAGCCATCCTTAGAATTGTTGTTATGCTTGAGCTCATTGTTGCAGCCACTGTGTCAATCCACCACCTTGAGGGTCTTCCTCTTTTCCACTGACCCTGTACACTGCCAAGCATGATGTTCTTCTCCAGGGACTGGTCCCTCCTGACAACATGTCCAAAGTATGTAAGACGCAGTCTCACCATCCTTGCCTCTAAGGAGCATTCTGGCCGCACTTCTTCCAAGACAGATTTGTTCGTTCTTTTGGCAGTCCATGGTATATTCAATATTCTTTGCCAACACCACAATTCAAAGGCGTCAACTCTTCTTCAGTCTTCCTTATTCATTGGCCAGCTTTCACATGCATATGATGCGATTGAAAATACCATGGCTTGGGTCACCTTAGTCTCTTCAAGGTGACATCTTTGCTTTTCAACACTTTGAAGAGGTCCTTTGCAGCAGATTCACCCAGTGCAATGCGTCTTTTGATTTCTTGACTGCTGCTTCCATGGCTGTTGATTGTGGATCCAGTAAAATGAAATCCTTGACAACTTCAGTCTTTTCTCCGTTTATCATGATGTTGCTCATTGGTCCAGTTGTGAGGATTTTTGTTTTCTTTATGTTGAGGTGTAATCCATACCGAAGGCTGTGGTCTTTGATCTTCCTTAGTAAGTGCTTCAAGTCCTCTTCATTTTCAGCAAGCAAGGTTGTGTCATCTGCATAACGCAGGTTGTTAATGAGTCTTCCTCCAGTCCTGATGTCCTGTTCTTCTTCATATAGTCCAGCTTCTAGTATTATTTGCTCAGCATACAGATTGAATAGGTATGGTGAAAGAATACAACCCTGACGCACACCTTTCCTGACTTTAAACCAATCAGTATCCCCTTGTTCTTTCCAAACAACTGCCTCTTGATCTATGTAAAGGTTCCTCATGAGCACAATTAAGTGTTCTGGAATTCCCATTCTTCACAACGTTATCCATAATTTGTTATGATCGACACAGTCAAATGCCTTTGCATACTCAATAAAACACAGGTAAACATCCTTCTGGTATTCTCTGCTTTCAGCCAGGACCCATCTGACATCAGCAGTAATATCCCTGGTTCCATACCCTCTTCTGAAATCGGCCTGAATTTCTGGCAGTTCCCTGTCGATAATACTGCTGCAACCATTTTTGAATGATCTTCAGCAAAATTTTGCTTGTGTATGATATTAATGATATTGTCCTATAATTTCCACATTCGGTTTGATCACCTTTCTTGGGAATAGGCATAAATATGGATCTCTTCCAGTCAGTTGGCCAGGAAGCTATCTTCCATTTTTACTGGCATAGACAAGTGAGTACCTCCAGCACTGCATCTGTTTGTTGAAACATCTCAATTGATATTCCATCAATTGCTGGAGCCTTGTTTTTCGCCAATGCCTTTAGAGCAGCTTGGACTTCTTCCTTCAGTACCATCGGTTCCTGATCATATGCCACCTCTTGAAATAGTTGAACATCGACTAATTCTTTTTGGTATAATGACTCTGTGTATTCTTTCCATCTTCTTTTGATGCTTCTTGCGTCATTTAGTATTTCCCCCATAGAATCCTTCACTATTGCAACTTGAGACTTGAATTTTTTCTTCAGTTCTTTCAGCTTGAGAAACACTGAGTGTGTTCTTCCCTTTCGGTTTTCCATTTCCAGGTCTTTGCACATGACATCATAATACTTTACTTTGTCTTCTTGAGCCGCCCTTTGACATCTTCTGTTTAGTTCTTTTACTTCATCAATTCTTTCTTTTGCTTTGGCTGCTCGACGTTTGAGAGCAAGTTTCAGAGTCTCCTCCGACATCCATCTTGGGCTTTTCTTTCTTTCCTGTCTTTTCAGTGACCTCTTGCTTTCTTCATGTATGATGTCCTTGATGTCATTCCACAACTCGTCTGGCCTTTGGTCACTGGTGTTCAATGCATCAAATCTATCCTTGAGATGGTCTCTAAATTCAGGTGGGATATACTCAAGGTCATATTTTGGCTCTCGTGGACTTGCTCTGATTTTCTTCAGTTTCAGCTTGAACTTGCATATGAGCAATTGATGGTCTGTTCCACAGTCGCCCACTGGCCTTGTTCTGACTGGTGATGTTGAGCTTTTCCATCGTCTCTTTCCACGGATGTAGTCTGTTTGATTTTTCTGTGCTCCATCTGGCAAGGTCCATATAGTCGCCGTTTATGTTGGTGAAAGAAGGTATTTGCAATGAAGAAGTTGCTGGTCTTGCAAAATTCTGTCATTCAATCTCCAGCATTGTTTCTATCACCAAGGCCATATTTTCCAACTATTGATCCTTCTTCTTTGTTTCCAACTTTCACATTAAAATCCCCAGTAATTATCAATGCATCTCGATTGCATGTTCGATCAATTTGAGACTGCAGCAGCTGATAAAAATCTTCTGTTTCTTTATCTTTGGCCCTAGTGGTGTGTATATTTGAATAATAGTCATATTAACTGGTCTTCCTTGTAGGTGTATGGATATTATCCTATCATTGACAGCTGCGTGTATTATTGTTTTATTTTACGGGCCTGTCTAGCCATTGACTGAACGGTGAACTTCAGGAGTGACTTCCATACTGAGTTAAAAGGGCATTTGGGGGCTGTACTCTCAAGGTGTCTCCATTCTCTGTCAGACCGGTAAATTTAGTCTCTTTTTGTGAATTCAAATTTTTGTTCTACATTTTTCTTCAGCTCTGTCCAGGACCCTCTATTGTGATCCCTGTCGGAGCAGTCAGTTGTGGTAGCTGAGCACCATCTAGTTGTGCTGGACTCAGTCTGGTGGAGGCTGTGGTAGCTGTGGTCTGTTAGTGCTTTGGACTAATCTTTTCCGTGTATCTTTGGTTTTCTTCATTCTCCCTTGCTCCAGACAGGATGAGATCAGTGGAGTATCTTAGACGGCTGCTCACAAGCTTTTAAGAGCCCGGGTCTACTCATCAAAGTGGAATGTAGAACATTTTCTTTATAAACTTTGTTATGCCAATTGAGCTAGATGTCCCCTGAGGCCATGGTCCCCAGCCCTCAGCCCAGTAATTTGGTCCCTCAGGAAATTTTGACATGCCTATGAAGGTTCCATGACATTGCCTTGGTCAAGTTATGCAGACTTTCCCAGTATTATGTACTGTCTTACTCTTCACCAATGTTACCCCTCATTTTTTGTCTAGTTAGTGTTTTTCCCTCCCTACCTCTCCCCTCCCATCCCTCGTAACCATCAAGGATTGTTTCTTTCTGTATGTAAACCTTTTCATGAGATTTTATAATAGTGATCTCACACAGTATTTGTCCTTTTGTGATTGACTTATATCACTCAGCATAATGCCCTCCGAATTCATCCATGTTGTGAGATGTTTTGTAGATGCATCATTGTTCTTTATTGTTGTGCAGTATTCCATTATGTGTATATACCATAGTTTGTTTATCCATTCATCTATTGATGAGCACTTAGGTTGTTTTCGTCTTTCTGCTATTGTGAATAATGCTGCAGTGAACATGGGTGTGCATGTGTCTATTCATGTGATGGCTCTTTTTTCTCTAGGATATATTCCTATGAGTGGGATTACTGGATCTTATGGTATTTCTGTTTCTAGCTTTTTAAGGAAGTGCCATATCATTTTCCAAATGGTTGTACCATTTTGCATTCCCATCAGCTGTGCGTAAGAGTTCCAATCTCCTTGCAGCCCCTCCAACATTTGTAATTTTCTGTTTTTTTGATTTGCTCCAGTAGTGTCAGTGTGAAATGATATCTCATTGAAGTTTTGATTTGCATTTTTTTTTTAATGGGTAGTTTAGGAAATCCTGGTGGCATAGTGGTTAACTGCTACAGCTGCTATCCAAAGGGTTGGCTGTTCAAATCCGCCAGGCGCTCCTTGGAAACTCTATGGGGCAGTTCTACTCTGGCCTATAGGGTTGCTATGAGTCGGAATCGACTTGACGGCATTGGGGTTTGGGTAATGGGTAGTGATGAAAGATTTTCCTCATGTGTCTGTTAGCTGCCTGAGTGTCTTCTTTGGTGAAATGTATGTTCATATCCTTTGCCCATTTTTTAATTGCATTATTTGTCTTTTTTTTTTATAGGGGTATTGGATTTTCCTATAGATTTTAGAGATTTGTCAGATTTGGTCATAACCAAAAAATTTTTCCCAGTTCATAAGTTCTCTTTTTACTCTTGGTGAAGTCTTTTGATGAACATAAGTGTTTAATTTTTAGAAGATCCCAGTCATCTAGCTTATCTTCTGGCATTTAGGTATTGCTAGTTATGGTTTGTATCCTATTTATGCCATGTGTTAGGGCCTGTAGCATTGACTCTATTTTTTTCTTCTGTGATCTTTATAGTTTTTGGTTTTATATTTAGGTCTTTGATCCATTTTGAATTAGTTTTTGTGTATGGTGTGAAATATGGTCCTGTTTCATTTTTTTACATATGGACATCCACTTCTGCCAGAACCATTTGTTAAGACTGTCTTTCCCCCATTTAATGGACTTTGGGCCTTTGTCAAAGAGCAGGTGACCGTAGTTGGATGGATTTACATCTGGGTTCTCGATGCCATTCCATTGGTCAGTGTGTGTGTTGTTGTACCAGTACCAGGGTGTTTTGACTACTGTAGCTGTATAGCAGGTTCTGAGGTCAGATGGTGTGAGGCCTCCTACTTTATTCACGTCCTTCAGTAGTGCTTTACTTATCCAGGGCCTCTTCCCTTCCCACATAAAGATAGTGATTAGTTTTTTCTTCTCATTCAAGAATGTTTTTGGTGTTTTGATTGGGATTGCATTGCATTTGTAGATTGCTTTGGGTAGCATTGACATTTTCATGATGTTGAGCCTACTTATCCCTGAACATGGTATGTTTTTCCATTTTCGTAGGTTTCTTTTGGTTTCTTGTAGTAATGTTTTGTAGTTTTCTTTGTATAGGTCTTTTACCTCCCTGGTTAGATTTATTCCTAAGCATTTTATTTTTTTAAGGGCTATTATAAATGGTATTGCTTTTCTGATCTCCTTTTCATAGTTCTCTTTATTAGTGTGTAGGAATCCAACTAATATTTGTACGTTTATCTTGTATCCTGCTACTCTGGTGAATCTTTCTATTAGTTCCAGTAGTTTTCTTGTGGAGCCTTTTGGGTTCTCTATGTATGTCATCCACAAATAGGGATAGTTTTACTTCTTCATTACCAATTTGGATGCCCTTTATTTCTTTTTCCTTGCCTTATTGCTCTAGGTTGGACTTGCAGCACAATATTAAATAGGAGTGGTGATAAAGGACATCCTTGTCTTGTTCCTATTCTCAGGGGGAATCTTTTCAGCCTCTCTCTGTTGAGAATGATATTGGCTGTTAGTTTTGTATAGCAGCCTTTTATTACATTGAGAAATTTCCCTTCTGTTCCTATTTTATTGACAGTTTTATTAGGAATGGATGTTGAACTTTATTGAATGGCTTTTCTGCATCGATTGAGATGATCCTGTGATTCTTTTGTTTTATTTATGTGATGGATTATGTTGATTGATTTTCTAATTTGGACCATCCTTGAGTAATACTGAACCATTCTTGCATATGTTTTTAGATATTTTTTAAAGATAACCAATTCTTAATGGCAGCAGGTTTGGTTTTGGTTTTAAACCTGCCAAGCTTCAAAGAACCCTCTTAAAAAGGGTGGTGGTGGTGGTTCAAAACAATTATTTTTCTTCTATTTTTATTTTCCTCTATGTGACACTTATTTAATTTTTTATCTTACCCTTAGTAGAGTTCCTTTTTGCCCAACAAGGTATGCATTTTGCCTTATCTAGTGTATGAGGCACTGGGTTTTCTGGGTTAGTGTACAAGATACTCCTGCCAGGAAATTATCCTAAGATGCTTTAGTTCTTGAAGTGAACAGTTATTAGTTTAAGGCCACTTTGAAGTCAGTATTGTAGCCTCCTTGAGAGAGTACTGTAGTGGTGGGGATACAGCTTGCAGGGAAATTTGTAGGTGGCGGGAGAGAAGTGAGCTGCTAGAGAATTCCTTTTGATGGTATTCCACATGGCCAGATGGTCAGGGTTCTCCCTATTGTTCTCTAGGTGGAAGAAGTGTTTCTGACACTGAATTGTCTCGCCTGAGAATAACTCATCCCCCATCCTTGTCTTTATTGGCAATGGAGTTATTTTGCTAACTTTAGTGGTTTTTAAAGCTTCTAGAAATAGTAAAACCTTTGAGTTGAGGAAAATAAAGTGCATCTTAGATAAAAGCAGACACGAAACCATCTCTTTTCATTGTCTTTGACGGTCTCATCAACAGGCATATATTGAGGCCGTAACACCAGATACTTCATTTAAGCTAAGGGAGAGAAAGAGAGAGAGGTAAATCAGCACTCAAGTGCTGGAAAGTATATTATATAATCATGCTACATTTTCAGATTCTGAAGTATTACCCATAATGTTGAAAAATATTCTTTTTAACAAGATACTCAGGGTAAAGTTCTATGTGCGTTCTATCTTCCTTGAAAGAAATATGGCAGCTATTGTGTAACAGACGTATGTGGATAAGTTTTAAGCTTTAAAGGAAATAATGGCAATAGCTCTAAGGTCCTAGGCTCCTGAGACTTAAACCATCTCAGAACCCTTAAGGAATTAATGAGCAATTGAAAGACTCAGCTCTTGTAAATAAATAAAATGATTTCCGGTTCTCACACATTCAGTTACCCCCTTCTCATTTTCTCAAAACATCTTTACTTTTTTCTTTCCTATCTGTCTTCCTGCTAGTATACACTGTCCTCTACCCCCAGCCCCTGCCCTCCCCCACCCCCAACTCCCTAATCACTCCTGTTTGCAAGAGGAATATAGTTTTGTCTTAGCGGTGACCTCTGAGGCAACTTACAGAAAAAAGTAATTAAAGATTTCCTTGTCCCCCTTTAGTCTTAATGAAATCCTCTGTTGCTAGAGGCAATATTCCACTAGCTGGAGACTCCTCTGTCAGCATAATTACATGTAACAGGTATACTGTGTAACTCGCAAAACCACTGTGTGGATCTGCTGGTTGCTGAATGCATATTCCCCTTCCAACCCTTTGTGTCACCGTAAATGATAAAGTGAATTTATTGTACCTGAGCCTTGGTTTAAAACTATAAATAATTTTAAATAGCTTTTTCATATTAATTTGTTATTTAATGTTTAAAGGTTTACAGTGGACTGGTGTTAATGGTAGGTGCCCTCGGGCTTCGTGCAGTTTCCCCAATGATCTGGGGGAGGAAGTTCCTACTGAAATCTACATGTGGACAGACGACATTAAGCTATTCTGAGCAGTGAAATTCCAAATTTGCAAGGAACAGCTGCAGAAGGAGCCCATGTGGCTTAAGGCATGGGCAGAAATGTACCAGAAGGAATTTTAATGTTAGTTAAAAGATGATGGCAATTATATCTTTAACATGATAGCTTCTGAGGTTATAACTAAGGAAAGGGGTCTGAAAGTTGTGGATACTGCTTCTTGCAAAGAAGAAAGTTGGATTCCAGGCCCAGATCTGTGCTTCAGGCTCAAGTCTTCTCACTTACCTGGGTCTCAGTTTACTTAACTGTAAATTAGGGGGTTATTGAAATTCTTTGTTTGAATATGAGCTTTATTATGCTTACTTTCAGAATTTCACTTGGTGCTACCATTAGAAAATGTACTAAACAAAAACCAAACCCAGTGCTGTCGAGTCGATTCCGACTCATAGGACAGAGTAGAACTGCCCCATAGAGTTTCCAAGGAGCGCCTGGTGGATTCCAACTGCCGACCCTTTGGTTAGCAGCCGTAGCACTTAACCATTGCGCCACCAGGGTTTCCAGAAAATGTACTAAGCTATATGTAAAATATAGCCCAGTATAGCATGAGGTGATTCGGTATGTAGATGCGGAACAGATGACTTCTGTCTGGTTGCGGTCCTTTTAACAGCCCAAAGAACTCCGAGAATTTTTATGCAATTGTATATATTTGCTAATAGTTACGTATGATTCCTGGGTACTTCCTGTTGAACTATAATGCCCTCCTTGATGCCCAGTCTAATGTGGAAGCCCATCCTGTGGTCCTCTTGTTCCCTTTGCCACAGCGTTAAACCAAAGGGTCAGTAATCCTCCCTTCACTTGTCTGTGTTGTGCTACTTACAAGATGGAAAGTGCCTTGAGGACAAGGACAGGTCCTTTTTTTTTTTTTTTAATCTTGTAGCATGCAGCCCATGTAGGTGTTGATTAGGAGTGCACTGTAAATTCAGCAAGGGCAGTTCTCTCTTGTCTCCCCATCATGTTCACAAGGATCCATGTACTTAACACTCATGAGTTATTTATCAGGTGGTATTTGTCTTAATTTTTTTAATGTAATAACCTTAGAAAATGTTAGAAAAGATTTAATTCTATTTGAAAGAAGGTATGATCTGTAGAGAAAAAGGTTTTGTTTTATCATGTATTTGTTCATGGCCGATATTTAAACAACTTTAAAACCTATGAACAAGATGGATGAAATAAATTATCTTTTAAATTAAAAAAGGTGGTAAATTGTCATTTTGAATAACAATCAGTGAAAAAAGTTTACATTTAAGCTGGTTTAAGACTCAGATGTTAAATGTCTGGACCTTAGAAGCTCAGAGAGTCCAGCCACAAGGGCCTGTTGACAGCAGTGTGACACATAATTCAGGCTCTGCTGGACACTTTCAGCTTTTTCTGTTCTGTTCGCTTTAATGGATACATGTGTGCTAATATGTATGGGCAGCCCTGGTGGTGCGTAATGGTTAAGAGCTATGGCTGCTATCCAAAAGGTCGGCAGTTCAAGTCCACCAGCCGCTCCTTGAAACCCTGTGGGGCAGGTCTACTCTGTCCTATAGGTCGCTATGTGTTGGAACCAGCTCCATAACACCTGACAACAACAACAATATGTATGGAGCCAAAATCTGTCTCTCATTGATTTAGCAGCATGGGTTAAATGCCTGCTATGAGCGGGGCACTGTTAGGTGCTGAGGTGTTAGGAACAAGGGTCAGATCCCAGGGTCCTACCCTTGAGGAGCTGACTCATGATTTAGAGAGGAGATGGGAATTTATAATGCATGTATTTTGTGCTAATAGAGATCTTATATACTGCTGAGGTCTAGAGGGGGCAACGTTTGAGCTGGGGCTTAAGGACGAGTAGGATTTCTCTGACTGGAATGAAGGCAGAAGGAAGGCGATGCTCTACCACTCATGGTAGCATGCGTGCATCTAACTCATTCCAAGGCATCTGTTTAAATAATTGAAGGACTCCTGGGCCCCTCCCCAAATCTTCCTTGGTTTTCTCACTGATTTTTCCTATAGTAACGTTTCCACACCCATTTCTATCGCGCTGAAATGTATTCTCTAATTTGTAATGTCTCTTTTAAAGTGCAGTGGCTAGCTCAGTGCAATGGGACTGTGACCACATTGGGTGTTATGCTCCTAAAAGCGGTATACTAATTGCTGTGGAGTTGATTCTGATCATGGCAACCCCATATGTGCTCTGTAGGGTTTTCTGTGGCCAAATTTTTGGAAGTAGATAGCCAGGCCTTTCTTCTGAGGTGCCTCTGGGTAGACTCAAACCTCCAACCTTACAGTTAATAGCAGAGCCTGTTAACTATTTGCACTACTAAGGGCCTCTAATGCCAAGCCACCAGTGGCCATTGAACCGATTCTGACACCTGGTGACCCCATGTATTGCAGATTGGAACTGTGCTCCATGGGATTTTCATGGCTGTGACCTTTCAAAAGCAGATTGCCAGGCCTTTTTTCCAGCAGTGCACTCCAACACGACTCTAATAGTATACCCTTAATATGCATTAGTTTTAAAAAAAAATTTAAGATTGGTCATGCTGATGACTTACTGAATTTGAGATTTATTAATACCCTTAGCTCTTTTCGGAATGAACTGTTTTGAGCTGCATTTCACCTAGGAAGTACTTTATAATTTATTATTTTGAATTTAAACAGAGAACTCTATTGCTCATACTCTTTGGGTTCAGCCAGTTATGGATCTATCTGTAGTATCATTCACCTACATTTCTTCTCCTGTTAATTTGAATAACTTTGTGAAAGATCTTGCTGATATAAAGATAACCCTTTATGTATTGTAACCCTTAACTGTAATCAGCAGTAACAGTTTCAAGGGATCACAGCCTACTGGGCATTGTTCATTCTGCATGCTCCCCTGCTAGCTCATAGTGATCTCCTTTTTTTTTTTTAATTAAATTTTATTAAGCTTGAAGTGAACGTTTACAAATCCAATCAGTCTGTCACATATAAGTTTACATACATCTTACTCCCTACTCCCACTTGCTCTCCCCCTATTGAGTCAGCCCTTTCAGTCTCTCCTTTCGTGACAATTTTGCCAGCTTCCCTCTCTCTCTATCCTCCCATCCCCGCTCCGGACAGATCTCCTTTTTTTTTCACCTAAAGAGTATACATACCATTCCTTTTGCCAAATTTGCTTCAGATCTCTTTTTAAGAAATAAAATGTTAAAAATACAATTGAAGTCTCCTGTGTGGTGGTGTTATTAGGTGCTATTGAGTTGGTTTTGCTCACAGCAACCCTATGTACAACAGAACAAAAACACTGCCTGGTCCTGTGCCATCCTCACAATCATTGCTATGTTTGAGCCCATTGTTGCAGCCACAGGGTCAGTCCATCTTATTGAGGGTCTTCCTCTTTTTTGCTGATCGGCTACTTTACCTAGCATGATGTCCTTCTGCAGTGGCTGGTCCCTCCTGATAACATGTCCAAACTACATAAGATGAAGTCTTGCCATCCTCGCTTATAAGGAGCATTCTGGCTGTACTTCTTCCAAGACAGATTTGTTTGTTCTTCTGGCAGTCCATGATATATTCGGTATTCTTTGCCAACACCGTAATTCAAATGCATCAGTTCTTCTTTGGTCTTCCTTATTCATCGTCCAGCTTTCACATGCGTATGAGGTGACTGAAAATGTTATGGATTGAACTTTGTCCCCCAAAAATGTGTGTCGACTTGGCTAGGCCATGATTCCTAGTGTTATGTGGTTGTCCGCCATTTTGTATCTGATGTGATTATTCTGTGTGTTGTAAATCCTAATATCTATGTGATGGTGTAGTGGTTAAGAGTGCAGCTGCTAACCAAAAGGTTGGCAGTTCAAATCCACCTACTGCTCCTTGACACCCTATGGGGCAGTTCTACTCTGTCCTGTAGGGCTGCCGTGAGTCAAAATCGACTCCACAGCAATGGGATGATGTTAATAAAGAAGGATTAGAGGCAGTTATGTTAAAGAGGCAGGACTCACTGTACAGGATTAGGCTGTATTTTGAATCAATCTGTTTTGAGATATAAAAGAGAGAAGTGAGCAGAAAAGAGAGGGACTTCATACCACCGAGAAAGAAGAGCCAGGAGAAGAGCACATCCTTTAGAGCTGGGGTCCCTGCGCTGAGAAGCTCCTCAACTTGGGTGAAATCGATGACAAGGACTTTCCCCTAGAGTCGACGAGAGAGAAAGCCTTCCCCTGGAGTTGGCACCCTGAATTTGGACTTCTTGCCTCCTAGATTGTGAGAGAATAAATTTCTGTTTGTTAAAGCCACCTGCTTGTGGTGTTTCTGTTATAGCAGCACTAGGTAACTAAGACAGAATTTGGTACCAGGAGCGAGGTGCTGCTCTAACACGTACCTAAGATGTGGAAGCGGTTTTGAAACTGTGAATGGGTAGAGGCTGGAAGAGTTTTAAAGTGCCTAATAGTAAAAGTCTAGATTGCCTTGAAGAGACTGTTAGTAGAATTATGGACATCAAAGACAATTCTGGTGAGGGCTCAGAAGGAAGTGAGGAGAGTTGTAACACCGGAGATGGCACAGATGGCGAGAAGCAGCAGCAGAGAAACAGCAGCAGCAGAACCAGGAGACTGGCATGAGATGGCATGGGAGCTAACCCACTGAGCAAGAGTTTTGATTGCCTTTGGGCAGGAGGCTTCCTAGTGGAGTCAGCTGCCTCCAGATACTTACTGGTAGAACTAGGCTTGCTGACCCACAGAGCAAGAGAGTTGAGTGCCTTCCAGCTGAAGTTCACTGGTGGAGTGGGGTACCTCTGGGCACTTATCAGTAGAGCTAAAGAGCTTTGGAACATTTGCCCAAGCAGGGCAGACGCCAGGCCAGCCCAGGAGACCCAAGGGGCTGAGAGGCCAAGGACCCAGGAAGTAGAAGCTGAAGAGACAAGGAGCACAGGAAGCAGAGATGCCTTGGTCTCAAAGGGTAGGGCCACAACCTCTGGGGTCTCAAGGGGTGGGGCCACAGCCTCCTAGGTTGCAAAGAGTCAGATATTTACCAACTTGGTTCTGGAATGTGGGCCTGCTGTTTACAAGTGCCAAGAGGATGAGGCGAGTGCCACGGGGATGAGGCTGGATCTGCTTCCCAAAGCTGAGAGGTGGGGGCTGCCATGCCCAAGGGGCAGAAAAATGGAGCCTGCTGGGGCCAAGGGGGTAGGGCCGCCACTCAAACAGGCTAGGAGAATGGGTCACCCAAATCTGAGGGAGCAGAGTTGCCATCCCAGTGGCCCTGGAAGATGGAGCTGAAGCCCAGGGCCGAGGGGCCTCCACCCAGAATCAGGAGAGTGTGGCCAGCACCCGTAGTCTGTAGGGCAGGGCCATTGCCTAAATGGCCTCAGAGAACAGAGAATTACTTTCAGAGCCTTTAGGGCTAATGTAATATGTTCTGCTGACTTGCTTGGTGCCTGTTATTCCTTCCTTCCCTTCAATTTTTTCACCCATTTGTGATGGAAATGTCTAGCTTGTAATTGTTCCAACAAACAGATAACTTGTATTCTAGATTTCACAGATGAAGAGGAATTTTTGGAATTTGGACTTGGAGTGGATTTAAGACTTACGGGATGATATGACGGGGTGAATGTGTTTTACATGTGGCAAGGACGTGGATTTTTAGGGACCAAAGGGTGGAATGTTATCAATTGAATTCTATCCCCCCAAAATGTTTATCAACTTGGCTAGGCCGTGATTCCCAGTATTGTGTGGTTGCCCACCATTTTGTGACCTAATGTGATTATCCTATGTGTTGTAAACCCTAACCTCTATGATGTTAATGAAGGAGAATTAGAGGCAGTTATGTTAATGAGGGGAAACCCTGGTGGCATAGTGGTTAAGTGCTAGGGCTGCTAACCAAGAGGTCAGCAGTTCGAATCTGCCAGGCGCTCTTGGAAACTCAATGGGGCAGTTCTACTCTGTTCTATAGGGTCGCTATGAGTCGGAATCAACTCAACGGCAGTGGATTTGGGACTCAACGGCAGTGGATTTGGTTTTTTTTTATGTTAGTGAGGCAGGACTCAGTCTACAGAATTATCTTGTATCTTGAGTCAGTCTCTTTTGAGATGTAAAAGAAGTGAGCAGAGAAGAGAGGGACCTCATACCAGTAAGAAAGATGAGCCAGGAAAAGAGCACATCCTTTAGACCTGGGGTCCCTGCACGGAGAAGCTCCTAGACCAGTGAAAGATTGGATGACAAGGACCTTTCCCCAGAGCTGACAGGGAGATAAAGCCTTGCCCTGGAGCTGGCACCCTGAATATGGACTTCTAGCCTCCTAAACTGTGAGAGAATAAATTAAATTTCTGTTTGTTAAAGCCATCCACTTGTGGTATTTCTGTCATAGCAGCACCGGATAACTAAAACACATGACTTGGTCAGGCGCACCTTAGTCCTCAAAGTGGCATCTTTGCTTTTGAACACTTTACAGATGTTTTTTGCAGCAGATTTGCCCAGTGCAATATATTGTTGATTTCTTGACGGCTGCTTCCTTGCCCGTTGATTATGGATCTAAGTAAAATGAAATTCTTGACAACTTCAGTATTTTCTGTGATGTTGCTTATTGGTTCAGTTGTGAGGATTTTGTTTTCTTTATGTTGGGGTGTAATCCATACTGAAGGCTGTGGTCTTTGATCTTCATCAGCAAGTGCTTCAAGTCCTCTTCACTTTCAGTAAGCAAGATTGTGTCATCTGCATATCACATTCAACTGTGTGGATCATAACAAATTATTGATAATATTGCAAAGAGTGGGAATTACAGAACACTTAATTGTGCTCAGGCAGAATCTGTGCATAGACCAAGAGGCAGTCATTCAAACAGAACAGGGGTATACTGCATGGTTTAAAATCAGAAAACGTGTGAGTCAGAGTTGTGTCCTTTCACCATACTTATTCAGTCTGTTTGCTGAGCAAGTAGTCAGAGAAACTGGACTGACTATATGAAGAACCAGGCATCGGGACTGGAGGAAAACTTCTGTGATTAGGCCCTCCCTAATCCCATTTCTGTTTGCCCTCCTTAGAAGTAATCACTATCTTGATTTGCTGATTTTTATTCCTATGCTTGTTTTTCAGTTTGTTTATGATTACAAATGTGTGTATCCATTAAAATAAATGAATTTTTTTTCTTTTTTTTAAGTAAATGGGGGCTCTTCTTGTGCATATGTGTGAGAATTTCTCAAATGTATATACACCTGGCAGTGGAACTGCTGGGATAATCATAGACTATAAGCCCTAGTGGCGCAGTTGTTAAGAGCTACAGCTGCTAACCAAAAGGTCGGCGGTTTGAATCCGCCAGCTGCTCCTTGAAAACCCTGTGGGGAATTGACTTGATGGCATTTGGTTTGTTTGGCTTGGTTTATAGACATCTTCAGTGTTATGAAGTATTACCGAATAACTCATTTACACTTTCATAAAAAGTTTTAATAATTCCTGTTTCTCCAACCAACACTTGATATTATGAAAAAAAAATTTTTTTTTTCCATTCTAATGGTAGCTCATGGTTTTAATGTGCATTTCTCTGATTTCTGATGAAGTTGGGCCCCTATTTATATGCTTATGGGCTATTTAGTGTATTTTTTCTTTTGTGATCATCTGCTTATTATCCTTTGTCAAAAGCTAGTTTTAAGTAATTTTTTAAAAACCTGTTGTAGACATTAAGAAAAATTGAGTTCTAGGCTGTTTTCTTTTCCAAATGCTCTATTTTTATCTTATTTAATCATGCTATTTCTTTATCTGATGAAAGACAACTGTGCGAGGTAGCAGGGCAGAGGCCCAGAGTTGTTGTAAATGCAGCGCTGGTAAATGAAATGACTCGTCTGAAGCCATAGGACTCTTAAGTGAGTCACTCAGACCCAGAGATTTCTGATTATTGGTCTGATGCTCTTTGCATTGTATCATGTTACTTCTTTCAGATCAGTGCAATTCTGTTGTTGTTGTTGGGTTGCTGTCTGATATTCCCTTCAGCACCTGATAGAGTGATACTCGGGCTCTATTAGCTCAGTAAACACTTCCTGAATGAATGAATGATGATGGTGGTTCTAGTGAGCTGACAAAAAAATATTCATAATAGGCCTGTTAAAATGGAGATCATTTACTTTCCAGTGATTTTACAAGTATCTGCTTCTGTTAGCTTTGATAAATAAAGAAACCGAATCAACATTCAGTTTTCTGATATAGCTGCAGAATTAATCAGAGAAGATGTCACAGTAAATCATGGCCGTAAAAGTATAGGTTGTACTTCTAAAAAGAAAACCGCACACCCTTTGCAGGTGAGGTGAATATATATTCAGGCTTTAACAAGGAATAAGAAATTGGGGGGGGGGTAGGAAAAATTAAGTAGAATTTTCATGACTAGTGATTTAAATCATAAATCTTACCCATCTTGTCATCCAATCAGATTATAGATCATAAGTGAGACTGTTGATAATTTTGATTTTTAATACATTGGCATCCTTCCCTGCCTGCCATTGTGGACATGGCTTAAAAATTTTTTTTCTCCCGTAGTTACTGTGGTCCCAGTATCTGGAACTTTTTTTTTTAATTGGGAATTAAGTAAATGGGAGTTCTGTTTCATATTTTGCAGTTACTTTCTTTGGAATTTCGAGGCATTCTTGCTAACAATACTTCCAGTAAAAAGGTAGTAGATTGCCATAATTCATTCTTTTTTTTTTTTTTTTCCTTGAAGCTTTACCCTTACAACTTTTGGAGAAGCATAATTATCCATAAATATCTGGAATTTTTCACTCAGATATTTTCCAAAACTATGATGATAATCATTTACATTGGTATAGTACTTTTTTAGGTTCATAGGGCTCCTTTCTAAGGCATCTCATTTAATCCTCACAGCAACCCTTTTGAGATGGGTGGAATTTTCGGGGTTTTAATTATTTTGATCCCCAATTATGAACTTTGGCCGATGGTAGTTGCAGCATTAGAGACCGTAAGCTTTTTGAGTTCTGGTACCTTAAACAAATTTGCAGGGGAGCCTTGATGTTAACTTTGGCAGCTTTCATGCCTGCAAATATTGATTGCGCCAGAAGTCCTAGTTGTAAAATGTCACCAGTAAATTGTGCAGCCAACAAAGGCAGGGAAAACTCATTACTGCAGCTCTTCCGTTACTTCTGGGTCAGGCCACTCACTACCATCTGGTAAAAATCAGTGTTCAAAAACTCCCTTTTATTTTGACAGAAGATAATCAAGAGAGGTTAACAGCAGATGATTTCTGAGCATTTCAGATTGGTTAGACCAGTCAGTCCACGAGCTTGGGTTTGTGACATTGCATCTGCTTGATTATCTCAAGAGGTCTCAGAAAGCTTTAAAATGAGGTAATTCCAAAATAACGGTAGGAAGGAATTTAATTAGGTATATACCTCCTCTTCTCCCCTGTGTTGTACCCTCCTTCCCCAGTACTGAAGTTGTTTATTCTGAAAAAGAAAAGGCAGTGGGATTGGAAGAAATAAATAAGATTACTGTCTTGAAATAATCTAAATATATATATATATTAATGTGAGAGAGAAACTAGACCTGTTTTATATGGCTTCAAAGAGAAAGATTAGGGACCAGGGAAGGAAATTGTAAATTGAAAGGTTCCTGCTCAATTTAATCAACTCTAACTGAGTGATCCGAAGATGGAGGGTACACAGTTTAGGAAAGGAGGTAAGTTTGTGGCCACCAGAGGTGTTAGGAAAGCCCCAGGTTCTGTGTGGCTGAGATGTTTTAAAGGGGATTCAAATCTCAGGTAGGTGATTGGATTAGATCCGAGTTTATTGACCTTTAGCACCTCAGAATCCTCCCAAGAGATTGTGAATCCAGATGTATGCAAGCATTTTCTGTAGAATGAATAAATAATCTCATGTAAATGTGGGGGTTAAAACATAAATTCAACAAACAGTATTACCAAATACATGATGTAATTTGTTGTCATTGTGTCTTTTCTCAGTCATTGGATACTAAAAAGTGCAGCTGGAGAGGGGAGGGTTCTGCCAAATATTTTAACATTAAAAAGGGGTCCTCATTTTAAAATGTAATGATTAATGGTCAAGGTCTTTTCCAAACTTGAGGTTCTTTGATTTGAAATCAAATGTGTCAAAGAGAGGGACAGAGCTGTGTGTACTGTCTTCTATGGGCTAAACTGTGGTTGGCCTTTTAGAAACATCATTTTTTATGTACATAAATGTCTATATGAAAGTGGTATTGCTTCCAGTTTATAAACTGAGAAAACTCAAGCCTAGAGATGGTAAGTTACTTTTCAGGGCTGGTAAGTAGAGAGGCCAGGATTTGAATTTAGGAAAATCTGACTCCACGACTCTCTATTTTTTGTTTGTTTGTTTATTTATTTGTTTATTTACTTGTCATTTCTTCAACATCCCCGTATTCTTTTCTTTCCATCCAGCCTTGAGTTAATATGAAGAAGAAGCACCATATTGGGAACTAGGAGCTTTGTATTCTTGCCAAGTCTGTAATCTGACAGTGAGCACACGCAAGTTGCTTAAATGCATTGGGCTCAGATTTCCCTATTTCTATAAAGAAAGGGATAAACTAGGTTATCTCTTTCTTCTAGCTTCGATTTCTTGAGTCTTTTCCGTCGTTCGATATTTAGGGAACAGCACGTATGCCCTAGTTGGAAGGACATTTTCTGAAGTTATCTGAGCTCTGTAGTGCTAGGTGAAGAATGCCTGGCTTATAAGACTATAGAACATTTCCTTTGCCTTTTTCTATTTCCTTAATAGAATTGGGCATTTTTTCTTCCATTAATGTACCCTTTATGAATTACCTACTTTCTTAACCAGGAATCTTGGAATGTTGAGCTGTATTGAACTCCCCTCAACACAATATCCTGGTACAAATATGCTTTTCACATTTATAATTGCACTATGTGTATTCATAATTTATCATAATGATACCATTATTGTTTATTATAGAAGTCGCCTTTCTTCCCTCCTCCCCACCCAAAGTCTAATTGAGGTTGAGACAGACCATAAATGCGATAATATAGATCTCATGCTCTGAGGAAATGGAGTTGGTGTCATAGTGGAGTTTTAATTTAGGATTCGTTCTGGTGATGTAGCCTCTTCCTATGGTACATTACTTTGAGCCCAGTATAACAGCATGTTCCCACAGCCCCTCATTATAGCTACAGCTTCTTATTGCTTTTTAATTACAAAAAAAAAAAAAGGGAGAGGAAAAAATGAAACCTAAAGCTTAGGTTAGATATTGTCTGGGTACACAGGGAGTATCCTAGGGAGATTGCTTATTTAATTTTTTTTAACTCTTTCAAAGCTTTCATGGAGATGTCTTGATTTCTCTTTCCAGAGGGATGGTTGGTGGATGGATATATACTCAAATACACACGTGCACATACAATAGGCTTCAAGATTATTGGAAATTAAAGGTATCACCTGTCTAGTCTTGAAGCCTACTGTAAGTTTGCATAAGCAAGAATCCTTTTTGTATCCTAGAAAGGCTGCCAGTGTGTGGTTGGGTGGTGGCAAATGCTTAATAAGCATATATATCACTCACCACCAATTTGGAGTAAGGCAGGGAATGTAGAAGGTTGTGAAAACCCTTAAAGACTGATGTTCTGGTACATCCAAAGTTAAGAGTTAATCATTTTTTCTCTAGTCCTGAAGGCAGCAGAAGCAGAGAAATGACTTTATAAAGAAGAGTTTCTTTTGTCATTCCTTCATCTTAAAGGATTCCAAACACCTTTCAAATACCAAAGCAAATTAATCTGTAAAGATCACTGATAAGAATAGCTTAAGCCTCTTGGGATTGGTTGTGTAAGACACAAGGAACATTCAGGACTGAGCTGTTGGCCTCTTTGACAGGCTGTGAGTCTTATGTTCCCTTTCTGGGTCAAGAGCCCTTTGGCTCTTCTCTAGTGAAATCAGTTTGACAGCTTTGAGCAGCTTGCCTGCTCACATATTCTTGCTTTATTTTATATAACTGATTGCTCTCGGGTGAATATTTGATAAATAAAATGTAGAAGTTTATTTTCAGGTCAGTGTGTTAACTTCGCAATTTTTAGCATGAACCCTTCACAAACAGTCGGGGCTTCAGCTTTATCGGACTCTGTATTTCATTCAGTGTCACTAGAAAGGCAGTTTCGTTTTGGCTTTGTCAGAGAGCAGGAATCTCTCAAAGTGGAAATGCCCCAGAGCTGTGCTATGCAGTGTGGTAGCCACTTACCTACCATACTATTGAACACTTCAAATGTGGCTAACCTGCATTGAGATATACCATAAAAGTAAAATATATACCAGATTTTGAAGACTTGGTATGAAAAAAAGAATGTGAAATATCATATTAGTAAATTTTTATATTGATTACATGAGGAAATGATCGTATTGGATTAAATAAAATGTTATTAAAATGAATTTCACCACTTGTGTTTTTAAAATTTTTTTAGATGTGGCTAGTATAAAATTTAAAATTACAGCTGACTTGTATTATATTTCAGTTTTTCAGCTCTGTTCTAGACTCTTAAGCCCTTTGGTTGCAAAGCATTGTTTGTCTTCTTCGCACTTATGTCCCTAGTACACAACACAGTGCCTTATACATAAAAAAACCAAAGCCGTTGCCACTGAGTCGATTCTGACTCACAGACACCCTGTAGGACGGAGTGGAACTACCCCATAAGGTTTTGCCACATCTTTCTCCCGAAGAGCAGCTGGTGGGCTTGAACCACCAGCCTTTCAGTTAGCAGTCAAGTGTTTTAACATCTGCACCACCAGGGCTCCTTGCTTTATACATAGTTGACACTTAATAAATATTTGTTGAAGAAAGAAATCCTAACCTTGATTATTCAGGGTGGTCAAATTTCAGAAATGAGTAGAAACTTTTCTTTTTGGAATATTAGTGTTTGAAAAAGAGACAATCGAGGGTTAAGAAGAAAGAAGAGCAGAAGTTCTTAAGATTTTACCTTGAAGGAGAAAAATGCTGAACTAAAATATATATCAGGGCCCTTGAACGGCTTACCTGTCTGTTGGAGATGGCCATGGGAGCTGATATGTTGGTGAAACAGCCATATTAGAGTGTTCTAATGGATTCTGCCATAGAGTTGTCATGAGAGGTGCTGAAGCTGAATACCCTGTGTCATGGATTGAGTTATGCGCCGCCCCCCCCCCCAAAATGTGTGTATCAGTTTGGCTGGGCCATGATTCCCAGTACTGTGTGGTTTTCCACCATTTTGTGATTGTAATATTATGTTAAAGAGGATTAGGGTGGGATTGTAACACCGTTTGCTAAGGTCACATCCCTGATCCGACGTAAAGGGAGTTTCCCTGGGGTGTGGCCTACACCACGTTTTATCTTACAAGAGATAAAAGGAAAAAGAAGCCAGCAGAGAGTTGGGGATCTCATACCACCAAGAAAGCAGCTCGAGGTTCCTGCACTGAGATGCTCCCAGACCAATGGAAGACTTGGTGACAAGGACCTTCCTACTGAGCCAGCGCCCTGAATTTGGGCTTCTAGCCTACTGGACTGTGAGAGAATAAACTTCTGTTTGTTAAAGCCATGTACTTGTGGTGTTTCTCTTAAAGCAGCACTAGATGACTAAGATACCCTGTGTGAGGGGGAAAAGGTTTGGAGAAATAGTTGGTGAACCTAGCGGGATCCCTAGAGCCCTCTTAGGGACGTGTGCTTAGACTATAAAGGTTGACAAAGCTATTCGTGTTTCAAGAATCCACACTGGCTCTGTCTATCCTTGTCTCCCCATTTAAACATAACTCTCATGGAAGCCTGGGGCTGCTACTGGAGCAGCTGATTACCTTAGGACCCTTCATGCCTGGAATTCTGTAATAAGTGATTTGTTGAATGAACGTTAGCTGAAGTCTCATGTGGCTTAAGTTTATGGATATGTGTTCTTGCCTGAAAGTCTCTCGCATCTGTCACACTTAGGGTCCTGGAATCATGTAAGATTAGCAACCTCTCCAGAAATTAGGTTCAGCGCTTAGAAGGGGCCAGTATTATCTTTGCAGGAGTTTATTAAAGACCCTTGGCTGTCCTGTCTCCTTGCTTATAAAATAGAATTGTTAACTTCTCCCTAGAGATGTGTTAGAGATTAAAGGAGGTACTTTAAGTTCTGTAGAAAGAAAGTGCTATTTCAGTGGAAATTATTAAAGTTGAAAGTGAAACTCTCCCCTGACCTCTGAAATGTTTGTTTCAAAAAAGTGGGTTTGAAGATGTGTTCAAAAGAGACATTGCTAATGTTATTTCCATTTTGCATTTCTTAACCATGGTGGTAGTTAGCTTTCTCTTTTTAGTTGTGGTCTACTGCCTTTTCCCTATGCCCTCAGAGATAAACAATCCAGAAATCTCCTTTCCGTGGAGACCTATAGAGCTCATGCCTTGACTTGGCTGCTGCAGCAGGCTCACGCTAATCAGAATCACAGCAGGGCTTCTTTTATGAGCCTGAAAGAATTAGGGCTCCCAAGGGGCTGAAGTTCCTTACCTGCTGGGGAGCTACAGATTTCAAGTTTGAAGCCTGCCTTCCTTTCCCCTTCTCTTATGAAAACTCTCACCTCCTTTTTCTTGTAGTTTGAGGTTACTGACACCTTTCCTTTCCTTTTTTTTTTTTTTTTTTAAGGTAGACCAGTAATGGTAGTAATAGATTTTTATAATTTTTGTGCTTATGGAAATAGGAGGAAGATGTGGCAGTCTGCTTCTATAAAAATTTACAGCCTTGGAAACCCTATGGGGCAATTCTGCTCTGTCTTAGAGAGTCGCTATGAGTAGGGATCGACTCCATGGCAGTGGGTATGGAAATAGAGTGTGATCATATGAAATTATAATCCATCCCAGGGAGACTGGGAGCAGAGTAAAAAATAGCAGGTGGCGCCCCACAAACCAAATTGTGTAATGTAAATTCCCTAAGCAATGTCATATGTTTAGACTTACTGAAGCACCTGGTATGTGGAACCAGCAGGATACATGAATATAAAGGGGAATGACTTTCCACTACTGGGATAGTGGAGTTCAGTAACTGTGTGGTTTCAGAGTCACAAGGTGAGATGTGTAACATGTATAACAGAAATTTGTCTGTTATTACCAGACAACTTAGCAGGCTGGCAGGGAAAGTGGCATTTTTTTACGTTTGGCAGTAACGTACCACGTTGTACCTAACACACTGTTGGTGGGTGCAGTTATTGTAACAGATAAAGAGAAGCTCAGCAAGGAGCCTAACACGGATGTTTTGTGTTTGGGGAGACAGAATTATGTGGATTACCTTGTAGTGATAATTTTATGCATTTGCTTAGTACTGTTATAATCTAGGGTGGTTCTTTGACTTCAGAAGCAACTTTATAAAGTTCACAGGGAAAAGAGTTGTAATCTCCATTTGCAGATGAGGAAACTAAGGCTTAGAAAGGTTAAATGATGTGCTTAAGTTGCCGCAATAGTTGAGCTGAGTAGAGGCCTTGGGCTGTTTGAAGTCTGGTGCTGTGCAAGTTCTCCTCAGGTCTGAAGCCTCTTTCGGTAGTGCTCTGCTTTATTCTAATTTTAATGGAAAGCAACTCTAAGAACTCCCCCATGGATTATGATGTAAAAGGCAAAATGAGGTCCTAATAGTATGGTAGAAAGAACCCTGGCCAAGAAGTGCCAGCTCTGTTCTCAGCAGTGCTGTGGATTATGTGACTTTGGGTAATACTTACTTGACCTCTGCGCCTTTATTCTTGGGTGAAGTAGGTATTTGGAGTGTAGCTGACCTTTTTGAGTCACATATGTAATATTCTCTGAAACTTGCAAGTGTCTGTAAAAAGGCTTTGTGATCTTTCTTAGACGTGAATTCAAATTATGTGCTAAGTAAGCGAACCTAACCCAGTGTTGCCATCTCAAAGTGGCTTTGTTTCTTGCAGTTTCTGAATACACAGGAAATTCAGTGCAGTGATAAAAATTAGCATGTTAAAAAAAATTCAACTAACTTGTAGATGATGTTAACGGTATATTTATAGAATCTTTAAAGGTCTGAAAAATAACCACTCAAAGCTTTACTGTGTTTTGTGGGAGAAATTGTATGTTATTGCGCCTTTTAGTTGTTAGGGAATTCTTCAAGGCTCTTAGAATACCTGCTGCCTATTTTTTTTTATATACCCTTAAAAAAATTTTTTTTTTTTTAGGTTCTAAAATCCTGTGTTTCTTTTCTCTCAGCCCAACAGGGGTACAAAACGTCCCCGGGATGATGAAGAGGAGGAGCTGAAAATGCGTCGGAAGCAAGCTGGTACACGAGAGCGAGAGCGCGGCCGCCATCGGGAAGAGGAAATGACTGTGGTAGAAGAAGCTGATGATGACAAAAAAAGGCTGCTTCAGATTATTGATAGAGAGGGGGAGGAGGAAGAGGAAGAGGTAATGTGCAGAGATGGGGTGGGGGCTGAGATGGCTGGCTCTGACACAGTAGCTGTAGAGTGTAATTTTGGGCCAAATACT
This sequence comes from Loxodonta africana, assembly GCF_030014295.1. Classification (NCBI taxonomy): domain Eukaryota; kingdom Metazoa; phylum Chordata; class Mammalia; order Proboscidea; family Elephantidae; genus Loxodonta; species Loxodonta africana. The sequence continues at coordinate 36,929,575 of NC_087365.1, forward strand.
TCTCTGAGCTTTCCAGCTTTGTAAGATAGAGTTAAGAATACTTATTTTTCAGTGTTGAGGTGATGGTTAAGTGGGATAATGGAGTTGAGAAAGTACTTCATAAAGTGTAAAGAACATTCCAGGTACAGTTTTGAAATGATTCTGGAGCATGGGCTGTCATTGAGACCAAAGCACTAAACTGTGGGAACAGACAGGAAGGGGCTATTGGTATTGACTGGGGAGGGTCAGAGAGGGCTTCCTACACGGGGTCTCATAGAAGGTGCTTAGGTTTTTGAACTAGTGAATTGGCATTTGATCTAGTCTTTGAAAGAAGAGTAGAATTTTATCAGTCAAACAAATAGAAGAAGGACTTTTTGGGCAGAGGAAATGGCATTAGCAAAGCAACAAAGGTGGAGAAATCCACGACAAAACTATGGGATTTGGTATTTAGGTGTGACTGAAAAAATATAGTTTGGGGAAGGAGATGCCTTGAGACCTTTGCACTCATTCCTGCCTCTGGCCCTTTTTACTTTTATGTCCTCTGCCGGAATGGTCTCCCCTTATGCTTTGCATGGCTGGTTTCTTCTCAGCAAGGTCTCAGCTTGGATGTTTATTCATTAGAGAGAGCTTTCCTATCTATGAGGTAGCCCCCCATGTCATTCTCTCATTCGCTTATCACGTTGTTCTGTATACTGACTTTGCAGCACTTCTGATCTGAAATTCTTATTTGCTTACTCATTTGTGTCCCTTCCCCCCAGTGAAATATAAGTTCCATGGAAACAGGGACTGGCTCTGTCTTGTTCACAGCTGTATCTCTAGCACTCAGAATGGTGCCTAGCTCTTGGCAGACTCTTAATAAGTGTTTATCAAATGAATAAATGGATGAAGCTGAAAAGATTAGAGGTAAAATATCAGTGATTAAAAATAAAATGACCTTACCGTTGTGTCTTTTTAAATCCTTAAGTTAACTTGTGTGTTATTTCACTCTGGCATTTTGTTCAATATGAATTATGGAAATAGATTCTTATAGAGCCAGCTGTTTTTTTTGGTTCCCTCAAAGACATGATGCTAAGTTTGGATTTAAAAGCTGGAGTGTGAATCTGAGAAGGGAAAAAAAGAAAAATGGATTCATATTCCAAAAAGGTCTTTACTGTGTTATGACAATACCTCTCTCCTTGTTAGGCTTTGTACTGGTGCTAATTTGGGAGGTCTGCTCTTAAAAGATGATGACGCTTTGAAAATCTGTGGTGGGAGACAGTCCTGAATTTCTGAATTTCGTTTCTGAGAGCAACAGCACGGCCAGGGCTTAGACAAACAGTATGTATAGCACATCCACCGGCCCTCCTCACCAGCCTCTGTTCAATCTGTTAGCCCTGGAGCAGCAGTTAATTGGCAGGTATAATTCCCGTGTAGGGCAAGGCTGGTACCGGAGGATTAGGATAGTAGCTGTCATGGGTAAGTGGTTTCTAGCCTGCGAGACAGAAATGTAATGTGAGACCAGCCCTTCTGTTAAGGGAGAGGGAAAAAGAGATCGCTTTGTGAAAATGACACATGGAAGCCTTCAAGTCCAGGAGTTATTTTCTCACTGCTACCAAAGTCCCATTTTGTGAAAAGCAAGTGATGGTTGCCCCTGTAAAGTCACATGAACTTGTAAAATATTATTGTCCTTTTTGTGCTACTTCACTAACACCATCTTTCTGAAATCTACCTCTGGCTTCTGACGTTGAGCTATTGGAGATACAGCTGTGGCTGATGACTAAGACCGATAATTTAGTTTTCCCCCAGTGTTGGAGAGGAATTAAAGGAGGGAAGGCCAAATCCTGGAAAAGCTAGGACTTTGGAAATCCCATGAGAGCTGTATTAACACTGGTATGGTTTTTGTATAGGGTAGGCAAGATGTTAGCTAATGGAAGTAAAAGCAGTGGATATCGAGGTCACTTGAAAGTGATTTAACCCATTCCTAGAAATTTAGATTATTTTAATTAAAGCCTAGTGGTATGTGGGGTACACTGTGCCTGCTGCTAATAATAACAGTAATGGCTTACATTAACATAATATAGTTATCGTATAGTTTTTTTTACAAAACAGTCTAGTGTATATCATTTCTTTAGGTCTCTTGATGACCTTGAAGGAAACTCTGGTGGCATAGTGGTTAAGTGCTATGGCTCCTAACCAAAAGGTCTGCAGTTGGAATCCACCAGGTGCTCCTTGGAAACTCTATGGGGCAGTTCTACTCTGTCCTGTAGGGTCACTATGAGTCTGAATTGACTTGATGGCAACGGGTTTGGTTTTTTGGTTTATGACCTTGAAAGATAACATCTTCCTCCCTCCCACGTTTCCCATCTACCTTCCTACCTGTAGGTCCTCACTGGGTGCCTGCTGTGTGCCAAGCACTGTGAAGAAGTAGACGTGGCTCAGCAACAGGGGTATATGCCCCAGTTTAGAGTTGGAAAGGTTATCTGGGCAAGATCTTCTCATAAGCCATGGGAAGGATTATGCAATTTTAAATGCCCATGGAGGTAGAATCAATTGGACTTAAGGAATATATTCAGGGAAGTAACATTGCCACATGTCCAGTAAGTAGTGGAAGCTAGGTTCTGAGTCCTGACTGATCCAGGATGCTGACTTCAGTTTTTACATGTCCAGGAGCCTCTCTAAACTGTAGACCCTGGGGAGGTGTTTGGAGTCCAGCAGAGTACCTCAAGGCCCAGGAGTCATTGATGTAATCTAAAAAATACGTCATGCCCAAAATGAGTTTATAGGTATCTCCCACTTAAAATCCAATATATGAAAATAAAAATTTAATAATAAAATAATCGCTAACATTTTTGAATACTTAGAAAATTATGGGATGACTCAGTGTTTTCCAAAAGGATCCATTTCGGGTTCTTGTAATAGTTTCTTTATTGCATTTAGGTGTGAGTTACGGTCAATGGCTGCAAAGCTAGGAAGCCGGAAATTGGGAGAGTGTTAGAGAGGCAGAGTGCATTGCAGCACATTAAGTTAAACTGGAAAACATTTCTGCAGTGTGTAGATTTTGGGGGAGAAATGATTCTGTTTTCAATAAAAAGTTCTCTTTATTTACCTTGGTAGGTAGTATTCCACTGTATGAAGTAAGAAAACTATGTATAGTCTTGTTTTTTTATGCTTCCTATGGGCAAGAATACTAAATTCTCGATGTTCTGTCAGGATTCCACACACTTGTCTCTTCTTAGCAGCTGGTGAGGACTAGACATGGTAATGTGTTAGAAATGCAAAGTAGTGACTATAGCTAACAAACAACTGCACTTAGCTCGTGGGCTGTACAAGAATAGGTAGTAGGTCAGATTTGGCCTGTGGACCAATCCCTGGTGTGGGGGAAAGACTAAGAGGCACTATTGCTGACTCAGGGTTTGACCTTGAACAAGTTCTTCTTAACCTAGGTCTTATCTTACCTGTACAACAAAGGCGAAGGACAAGATAGATATTATATAATATCAAAGATTGTTGCTTTCTGTGTACCATACTCTGCGCTCAAGAAATATTTGTTGCGTTAATGAGCCTTTAACTCCTTATGAATTTCCTGTACTGTAGATACTGGGCATTATGTGAGACACCCAGAAAAACACAAAGGAGCATATGTGGACTAGAATAAGGACCCTTAGCCCTTATTCTAGTGGGGGAGACAAAGTGTGAACTATACATTTAACCCAGAGAGGTAAATGGCAGAGTGTGGCAGAACATACAAGCCTAGTGAGGAACACAGGAAAGAAGTGGTGATACCCACTGCCGCCGAGTCGATTTCGACTCATGAGATAATGAATGAGATCCCTGTGAACTGAACTTGTTGCATTTGTCCCTTTGTACCAGGAGGAACCACTGGATGAAAGCTCAGTGAAGAAAATGATCCTCACGTTTGAAAAGAGATCGTACAAAAACCAAGAGTTGCGGATTAAGTTTCCAGACAATCCAGAGAAGTAAGACCCTGTTTTGCTGATGTGTATACACCCTTTCTCCACTGAGGTGGTTTTGGTTTTCATGTGTGTGTTTTGTTTACTTTGGCTTTTGGGATTTAGTTTGGGAGTCCCAGGATTACCCACATGTTCAGGAAATCACTAGAAGGACTCGTAGGACTTAGAGGCAGTGGTACTCAAGGCTATGGTTTATTACAGCAAAAGGGTATACAATAGGATCAGCAAGGGAAATAGACACATCAGGCAGAGTCTGGAGAAATCCATGCAGTTTTCCTCTGTTTCCTCCCTCCCCGTGAAGGTGTCAGACAGACATGCTTCTTTCTCGAGCAGTGAAATGCATCAGCACGTGCGTAGTGGTTTCCACTCAGAGAAACCCATTTAAGCTTGGAGTCCAGGGTTTTTATTGGGAGTTGGTCATGTAGGCATTCTCTGCCAGCCACAACTACCAAAATTCCAGGCTCCCAGAAGGAAAGCAGGTGTTCAGTGCCCTAGGTGAGCAAAGCAGCCTTATCACTTAGGGAATATTTCAAAAGCAAAATTCCCAGATACCAGCCAAGGGCCAGCCCTACAAGCAGGCCCTTCTACAGATCAAGCCTGCGATATGAACTCTTTCTTGCGCTATTTTTCTCAAAGGCTGTCTTAGTCATTTAGTGCTACTGTAACAGAAATACTACAAGTGGATGGCTTTAACAAACAGAAGTTTATTTTCCCACCAGTCTAGTAGGCTAGAAGTCCAAATTTGGGGCATCAGCTCCAGAGGACTGCTTTCTCTGTTGGCTTTGGAGGAAGATCCTTGTCATCAATCTTCCTCTGGACTAGCAGCTTCTCTGTGTAGGAACCCTGGGTCCGAAGGATGTACTCTGCTCCCAGTGCTGCTTTCTTGGTGGTATGAGATCCCCCCCTTTCTGCCTGCTTCCCGTTCCTTTTATCTCTTGTAAGATAAAAGGTGGTGCAGGCCATGCTGCAGGGAAACTCCCTTTACATTGGATCAGGGATGTAACCTTAGTAAGGGTATTGCAATCCCACCCTAATCCTCTTTAACAAAATCTAATCTTCATTAACCGCAGGCAGAGATTAGGATTTACAACACATAGTAAAATTACAATCACAAAATGGAGGACAACCACACAATACTGGGAATCATGGCCTAACCAAGTTGACACATATTTTTGGGGAACACAGTTTAGTCCATGACGAAGCCCAAACAGAACTGACCATGGCTGCCATTTGTGATAAGTTTACTGTTAAGAAAGTGTCAAAAGGTTTGGAGGTAGATGGATGTGACTTCCACATAACCTTGAATAAGTCACTTCCTCTTTCTTACCTTCATGTTTCTTATCTGTATAAGGAAATATTGCTGCCCTCACAGGGTTTTTGTGAAGATCAGATGAGAGTATTTGAGTGTTTTGCCTAGCACCTGGCACACAGTAGGCGCTCTTGAAATGGTAGCTAATATGATTGTTACTACACTAGCACTTCGTGCACCGTGAATTGCTGCAGTGAGGAACCTGGTATCTTTTAGTCAGTCTTGCATCCTAACTAAAGGGATCTCCATGTTTATACAGATCTCAATGTTCTGAACCCTTGTGCTCTCCCCGCCAGTGTTTCTCCCCGCTAGGACACACACTTTTAATGAATTTTAATATGCCCACAGCCCCTAGGCAATTAAGAGTTGAACGGTACACTGTTCAGTTAAGTTTATAGGTTACTAGGGGTACCCACTGTAAATGCAAGGTAGAAGGAAATGTACACCTTAAAAGAGATACAAACAATGCTATGGGACATGGAGGAAGAAACAGTGAATACCAAGTTGAGGGCTATTGAGGGCTTCATGGAAGAGGTGATATTTGACCTGGGATTTGAAGAGTGACTTTGATTTTAATAGGCAGAAAAGGACACAGAAAGACATGGCAGGCAGTGTGAATAGCATGAACAGAGGCACAGAGGTCCCATAGGGCATTAAGGATCCAGTCTTCATGGAGCTTCTGTGAGACCAGGGCAGTCCACTGTGTTCTTCCTGTACTGTGGATGAGGAGCCAGGAGAAATTGGGCACTGGACCTGGGGTCACAGCCTGTTTCACAGTAGGAGTAGCTAGATCACAGTTTAGCTTACTCAACACCAGTGTCCTATCAGGTTTTGTGCTGACCTTCAGTTCACCCAGGGCTTCAAACCCCTTTGGTCTGCTTCTAACCCCTGCTGCGAATTTGCATTTCTCACAAGTTCCCAGGAAGTTATACATAAGAATCACCTGGGGGATCTTGTTAAAAATATAGATTTGGATTCAGTATATCTGGGGTAGAAATGCAAATTCCCAGCAGGAAACTTGTTAGAAATGCAAATTCACAGCAGGGGTTTATTCCAGAACAAACCAGTTAAAAGCCCTGCCTTCACCATATGGTAGCACTTGTCACACACTGCACTCTGCATGTGTGTGTGTTTTTAATTACACAAATAATACATAAATAGATTGTCATTGTAAAAAATACCAGCAGCGCATGATTAGAATAAAAAGCAAGTTCTCCTTCACTGCACTGACCCCTTTTCCATTTCTCTCCCTAGAGCTAACTCCTGTGAATAATTCTGTGAGGACCCTTTTAGATCTTTTTCTGCATGCTTATTTACATACCATTTTCTGTATACTTATTTACATATATATGCAAATCTATTTTATCTACTTAAACCATGCTGTACCTCAGCTTCTTTGACCACATAGCATAGAGTTATAGGAGATCTCTGCATGTTAGTACATACATATCTACCTCATTCTTTTTGACTGGCACGTAATATTTCATGGGTTGGATATATCATGATTTAGTTGTTTTTCTATTGATAGACATTTGGTTATTTTAAATGCTGATTTTTATACACAATGCTACAATGAACCTTCTTGTACGTGTGTCTTCGTGTATGTGTGTTTCTATAGGATAGATACCTAAATGTAGAATTCCTGGACTGAAGGGATGTGCATTTTAAACATTGGTAGCTACTGCCACATTTCCCACTGTGTCCTTTTATTGCCTCACCAGCAGCTATATTCTTTCCCACAATGGCTGTGATTGATCTTTAACACTTTTGCTATTTGTTTTGTTATTTCTTTACCGCATTAAACTCTGTTCCTTTTAGGAGATGGACTGTGTCTTATTTGTCTCTGTATCCGCCATGCTGTAGGTGCTCAGTGAACATGAGAGACCTCATATAGTCGATGACGTCTTTATTACATTCCCCCCTCAGAACCGAAGGAGGTGTTACGTATGAGGAAGTTAGGCTGTAGGTTGATAACACTGGAAAATGTAGAAATTCAGTTTACAATACTGCCTTTTGTCCACTTGGTAGGTGTACTTCTGTCAACTTAGAGTAATGAGTTTCTGCAAGTTAGGTTCACCATCTACGTCTTATGGAGCACTGATGCTCTAGTGTTACAATTGACAAACTGTTTTTAAAAAAATTGATTTTTTTTTTTTTCAAATCAACAGTGTTTTCCATTCAGTCAGAATTTGTGTACTTTTTAGTGTTGGAACATCTCAACATTTGAAAATTGAAATTATGCATGAAGAACCTATTTTTTTCTGTTTCATGTCAAAAAGCGGCTAGGAAACTACATTGTGTTTTAACCTTGAGCTCTTCAATTCTTACTGATGCAGTGTCTTTATAATTCTCTAGACCAGCATTCTGCAGTTAAGATGACAATTGCTAGAGCATATTTGAATGAAACTTTCCAGTTGAGATCAGAAACATTCAAATTTTATTTTCCCATATATGCAGTTGTCATTTTGATCGCATACCCAAAATGCCTCTCTTCATTTGGCTGCATTTCAGATTCAATTGACAATTCTCCTTATGCAGCCTGTACTACTATGCACTGTGTGATCTTTTCCTCCAAACATCTTGTTGAGTAGAATGTGCCGTTTCCCTATAAATCCTTTAGTAGTTCTTTTCTGCACTATTTAGGTTAGTGGTTTTCAAGCTTTTCAGTCTCAGGACCCCTTTGGACTCTTAAATTGAGTACCCCAAAGTTCTTAGAAAATTCTAGGAAACACAAGAATACACAGGCACACATTCCATTAGCCATCAGGACAATAATACCATCACGTCCCCGGTGGAGCGGCCATTGCCATCGAGTTGATTCCGACTCATAGCAACCCTATAGAACAGAGAACTGCCCCATAGAGTTTCCAAAGAGCACCTGGTGGATTTGAACTGCTGACCTTTTGGTTGCAGCCACAGCACTTAACCACTACGCCACCAGGGTTTCCATAGCTCTCTAGAAACCTCACTGTATTCTCTTGAGAGAACAAGAGTAGAAAAAGCAAATAATGTCTTGGTATTGTTACAAAAATAGTTTTGATCTTGCAGGCCTCGGAAAGAATTTTGAGCCACCTCCATAGGGCTGCACTTTGAGAACTGTGAGGGAGAGCCATGTTGTTCTCCCAGCCAGCCCAGAGCCTGGGCGGTGATTGCTGGTTTTATGGTTGCCAGAGGCGTAACAAGGGTATGGCAGGTGTTGCATCAGCCCTGGGGATGTGATGCTACTGAGCAGTTTCTATTACCCTGGTATGGCCAGCAGCATATCTATGGAAAATGGCACCTATAGCAAGCACCGAAACTGCGTCTCTGTCCAATCATCTGACACCCCTCTTTTAGATAACTTTACCATAATATCAGCTCAGAAATACAAGTCAAGCTTGTTAACCCATGCTTGAGAAAGGATGTTGGGCTGTACCGGGTTAATAGCTACAGTTCAGTGGTACCACACGCCCGGGGCTGGTGCAGTACCCCGGATACACCACTGTGTTTGAATTCGTCGGTTTCTGTTGCTTTTCTGTCGTTATTGAACTTTGCTGGTCACTTGCTAATTCCTTCTGTTGTTGAAGGAGAACATCCTGCTGGTTTGAAGCAAATGTACATGGGCAGGCTAGCAGAATACTCTCCATCATACCAGAGGGAATCAATGACCCCATCTCAGCCTAGGTTACGGTTTTAATAAGTTGCTTTATTGCTTTCACATTGCTCTCTAACTTGATCTTTTCCCCCAGGTATGAGTCATCTGTTGCTAAGGCTTGCCTAATCCCTGCAAAGAGTAAATGTGTGCTTACTGTAAGTAGGCAGGTACTTTTCAACAAAAAGAGAAGAAATTTTTTTTTTTTGGTTATAGCGTAACACACTTGAGAGTACCTAAATTCATTGAGCACGTACTATGTGCCAAGCATTGTTAGGCACGTTATGTTTATTATCTCTTTTAATTCTCAAAATAATTCAGCTAGTAAGATAAGGAAACACAGGCTTAGAACTCCCTTGACCAGGTTGGGACCCCAGGCTCTGTGTTCTCATGGGCATTTTTATTGGGCAGTACTGGGCATCCTTACAATTAATTGCACGTCATAGATTGTTTATATTCCTGTAGGCTTGGAGCTCCAAAATATCCTTGGGGTCCCAGTGGCACAGTGTTTAAGAGCTCAGCTGCTAACCAAAAGGTCAGCAGTTCAAATCTACTGGCTGCTCCTTGGAAATCCTACAGGGCAGTTCTACTCTGTTCTCTAGGGTCCCTGTGAGTCAGAATCAACTTAATGACAGTGAGTTTCATTTTGTTATTATATCCTCAGTACCTAGCACAGTGACTGACAGCTAGTGTGTGCCCAATCAATATTTGTTGATACATTGTCCTTGGTCACACAGCCAGTAAATAGTGTCGCTGGGAGTGTGACCCAGGTCAGCCTTATTTTTGAGTCCACAAGACCCCAGTGGTATTTTTGTGATGTTTTCCTACTCACAGGTTGACTCTGTTTGTTTTGATAATTTTATAAATTTAAAAATATTGAGTTGAGACCACATATTTAGAAGAACAATCTCAAAGTTGGAAGGAGCCTAAAGGTATAGTCTGTTTTCCCGTCTCATTCTTGACTTTTTTTTATATCCGCCTTTATTGACTACCTCCAGTGACAAGGATCTAACCTTCCAAAGAACCCTATCCCATTACTTGGCAGCTCTGACTTAGAAGATGTCAACTGAGAATGAGAAAGAATTTCAGCCAATTCTCCTACAAGAGGATATCTAGCCTCCTTGTAATCTTGGTTGCTTTCCTGAATTAGTTTCCATAACCCTCCTAAGGTAGAGTTCCCATAACAGGTCACAAACTTTTAGGGTCATCTCATCAGCATGAACCACTTGGTAATTTTACATTATACTTCTTTTAAGCAGCCACAGTAACATTTTTGGCAGCTACTTGCCTCTGTTCCTTCTCTGGCAGGCATCTGCCAAGTTTCTGTGGTGGACCAGGGAGTATGCCAGGTGCTGGGCATCCTGAAATGCATAAGAAATAGTCTCTGTCCTGGCAGAACTATCTTATGGTTCTGATTTGTATTGCAGTTGCAGTTGACTAAAACCATCAAATCCCTTCTCTGCCTGCACTCAAGCTAAACTTGTGTCTTTCCCATCCCACACTTCTGCCCTTGCTTTTTAAGTTCAGTGCAGTTCTTCATGTGGATCCCAGGTGACTTTCCTTCTGTTAGATTTTTTTCCATCATTATTGCCTGTCAGGAACTTTGTGAATTGATTCTGCCGCCTGGTGTGTTCACTTCAAGCTCCTTAAGCTTTGTGTTCTATGACATTAGTTAAGTTTGCCTTCTGTATATCTCCACATAAGCCATTGATCAAAAATAACAACAAAATGAAATAGTTGTTCTAAACAGCCTTAAGGATAGAGACCTGTTAGGATACCACCAGAGGCTTCTCTCCAAATGGCATTCATCCATTAATCAGCACCCACATCTAATCCTTGTACTCAACATGATTTTGTTTACTACTGTTTAGTGCCCAGTCTCCCTTGCTGATTCTTCCAGGTGATCTGTAAAAATCTTTTGTCCAGTTGTTCTCCAGAAATCAATTGTTTTTAAAAATACACATCTAAGGCAAGCATAGTGGAAGACTAAAAAAAAAAAAAAGTATTTTTGGAGGGATAGTGATAAAATAATTTTGATATTTACTTGGAATAATGAACAAATGAGAATAGAGAACATTGAAAAAGATGAGTTACGAGGAATTGCTTTGCATTAACAGAAATAAAACATAGTCTTAAGCTATGTTGTTGCTACATGCCATCAAGTCAATTCTGACTTATAGTGACCCTGCATACAACAGAATGAAACACTGCCCAGTGCTGTGCCATTCTCACAATCTTTGTTACATTTAAGCCTAATGTTGCAGCCGCTGGTCAGTCCATCTCATTGAGGGTCTTCTTTTTCACCAACCGTCTACTTTACCAAGCATGATATCCTTCTCCAGGGACTGGTCCCTCCTGATAACATGTCCAGAGTATATGAGACAAAGTCCTCGCTTCTAAGGAGCATTCTGGCTGTACTTCTTCTAAGACCAATTTGTTTATTCTTCTGGCAGTCCATGGTATATTCAGTATTCCTCACCAATACTATAATTCAAAGGCCTTTCACAGTTCTTCTTCAGTCTTGTTCATTGTCCAGCTTTCACATGCATATGAGGCGATTGAAAATACCATGGCCTGGGTCAGGCACAGAGCAGATTAGCTTTTCATTAAACAATTAATACACTTATTATTTTGTGGCATTGGTTGCCAACCCCATCATGTGTCAGCACTTTCCCCTTCTCAACCTTGGGTTCCTCATTTTCATTCATGAAGCTTTCCTATCCCTTCCGGCCTTCTTGTCCTTGCCACTGGGCTCATGTGCCCATTAGGCTTGTATACGTGGTTGAACTACATGTATTATTGTTTGTTTTAAAGACCTGTCTAATCTTTGGCTGAAGGGTGAACCTCAGGAATGACTTCAATACTGAACTAAAAGGGTGTCCAGGGGCCATACTCTTGGGGTTTCTCCAGTCTGTGTCATACCAGTAAGTCCGATCTTTTTTTGTGAGTTTGAATTTTGTTCTAAATTTTACTCCAGCTCTATCTGGGATCCTCTATTGTGATCCCTGTCAGAGTGATCCATAGTGATAGCTGGGCACCATATAGTTCTTCTGGCCTCAGGCTGGTAGAGTCTGTGGTTCATATCGCCCTTTCATCCTTTGGGCTAATATTTTCCTTGTGTCTTTGGTTTTCTTCATTCTCCTTTGCCCCAGGTGGGGTAGGACCAATAGATGTATGTGAGATGGCCACTCGCAAGCTTTTAAGACCCCAGACACTACTCACCAAAGTGGGATGTAGAACATTTTCTTTTTGAACTATGTTGTGCCAGTTGACCTAGATGTCCCCCTAGACTATGGTCCCCAGGTCCATTTCATTTCTGATGACTTCCAATTTTCCTAGATTCGTACTTTGTACATTCCACATGCCAATTATTAATGGATGTTTGCAGCTGTTGCTTCTAATTTTGAGCCGTACCACATCAGCAAATGAAGGTCCCAAAAGCTTGACTCCGTCTACATCATTAAGGTCGACTCCACTTTGAGGAGGCAGCTCTTCCCCAGTCGTGCTTTGAGTGCCTTCCAACCTGAGGGGCTCATCTTCCAGCTCTATAGCAGACAGTGTTCTGGTGCTATTCATAAGGTTTTCACTGGCCAGTTTTTTTGTTTTGTTTTTTTAAAATAGATCACTAATTCCTTCTTCCTAGTCTGTCTTAGTCTGGAAGCTCTGCTGAAACCTCTCCACCATTGGTGACCCTGCTGGTATTTGAAATACTGGTGGCATAGCTTCCAGCATCATAGCAACAGGCAAGCCACCACAGTGTGACAAACTGACAGATGAGCTTAATACTAATGTGAGTAGTGTGGCCCTGGTTCAGGAATTTGCAGACCAATGAAGTGGAGTAGAAAGTCCAGTAACAGATCAGAGTACACATTAAGATTTAGTGTGTGATAGAGGTGGCATTTCTTCACATCTGTGGGGAAGGGATAGGTTTGGGGTTTGGGGCAATTGGCCAAACATTTGCAGAAAATAGAATTAGATTTTTGCCATATACTGTATGCTAAAATAAATTTCAGATAGATTCAATATATGGAATTTAAATATACAGAAACAGAGAAATGCACCATAAAATATACCTCTTCCTAGCATGGAAAAAGCTTTGCTCAGGACACATGTAGAAAAGAGTTCATAAGAGAATAGATTTGACTACTTCAGCTTTTAAAAACCTCTGTGTCAAAAGCATGATTTACAAATGAAGGGACAAATATTTTTCTCTGGTTAATTTTTGTAGCATATGACAGAGATTAATTTCTTTAGTATATAGAGCACATATATATCAACAAATAAGATGAGCAACCTGATATAAAAATGTACAAAGAAGTGCAAATAGTCGGTAATATTAAAAAATATTTTAGTATCGAAGATGCAAAATAAAAAGTTACTTATATTTCCCATCTCGAATTGGAAGAGATTTTAAATAATACTATTCGTGAAGCAGGTGAGAAGAAATAGGCACTTTATATACTATTGGTACCTTTCTGGAGCCCAGGTGGTACAGTGGTTAAGCGCTTGACTGCTAGCCAAAAGGTCAGCAGTTTGAATCCACCAGCTGCTCATTGCAAACCCCGTGGCACAGTTCTGCTCTGTCCTAAAGTGTCGCTATGAGTCACAATCGACCTGATGGCAATGGTTTTATGGTACCTTTCTGGCAAAATATATCCAAATCTCGTAAGATGTGCATGCTGTTTGACTTGGCAGTGTCCTTCCTGGGAATTTATCCTAACACAATAATTATGAGTGTGTGCATTTTCATGTTATTTGTTACAGGGGAAAAGTAGAGAACATCTGAATGTCTGACAAAGGAGGTTTGGTTAAATAAATTATGGTACCTCCACATAAGGGGGATACTATATAATTACTTAACATTTATGATTTAGAACAAGCATTGTGGATAGGTTGCGTCTCTCGCACCCACTTGGTGGTTGATTGGTAGGTGGTCTCCTCCTGGAACACTGTGTTGAGAAGGATGCTGAAGCCATGTCTGGTTCAATAGAGTAGAGTGCTGTGCTGAGTTCTACTCAGTGAGGGGTTTTCACGGAAGAGGAGGACTGACAGTAAGTGTGTCAGGCATTGGCCTTCCCTGTTGTAGAAGAATATGTAATGATAAGGGGCGTTGTTCAGCCTGTGCTAACAACAGCAACAGTTGGATGTAGAACTAGGTACTGTATAGGCTTACTTTTAGGAAAAAAAAAGTCTTTGAGTTGACAAAATGACTTAACCTTACCAAATTATTATAAATGTTTATTTCTGGTTAATAGGATTCTGGGTGATTTTTGTTTGCTTTTTTGAGGAATTATCTCTATTTTCTAAGTTGTCTACAAAAAAGAATTTTGTAATCAGAAAAAAATATATAAATGTCATAGGACAGAGTAGAACTGCCCCATACAGTTTGATTAAAAATAGTAATGGAGAAAAATACTGGAAAGGGACATTGTCTAAAATATAGGCATGTTTTAAGTAATTTACAGGCTCTAGGTTTTGTTCCTTACAGAATCCAGCCTTTCTGGAGAGGTGATATCTGCCCAGTCCTTCAGCATCTGAAAGTTGATGAGTCCTGTATGACTTCAAGAGTCCCTGCTTATTGTCCATTTCTTGCAGGAATCTGTGGATATATAGAGACAAAGATATAGTGTCTGTCTTTAAACTTACATTCTAAAAGGGACGGTGGGCATACAATAACAATAGCAATACTAATAATAAGGAGAGCAAATACTTATATAATGCTTTTTATATGCTAGGCATTGTGCTAAGTGCCTTATGCGTGTTTACTCATTTCTTCTTTCCCTATAAGGTAGATAACGTTATTCTCCTCATTTACTGAGGAGGAAACTGAAGCATGGCGAGGTTAAGTAGGCGGCCACGCCAGGGTCAGCCCAGGAAATCTGGCTCCCGAGTCTGTTTAACCACTGCTTCCTTTCAGTCAGGTATCGTTCAGTTGCTTTACATGAATTAGCTCATTTCCTTCTCACAACAAACTTTGCTGTCTTGTTCATCAGAAGCTTAACTGGCATTTCTTACATGTCAAATACCCCTGAGTGGGGGGAGGGCAAGAGATGAAAGCAAAACAGTTCTGTTCTTAGTGCCTGAGTGTACGTTTGTTGGAAGGTTCAGGTGTGGAAATGTGAGTGAAGTTTCATGCTATATAAATATGGTGGTAATTATGGGATGCCAGTTTTTAGAAACTAGGTTTGCTTTCTTTATTTTGGGAGCTGCCTCTTAGTCATCCCACTGGAGAGGAAGTAGGGGAGGGAAGGGTGTTTTGGAATGGCGGAAGAATCTAAGTGTTTTCCTTTGGAGGAAGGGGAATGATTGGCCCTTGATCTGAAGCGGGGAGTAGGAGAAACTCATTCTGGATTAGTGGGATAACTATGTTCAGGACAACAGAGTGACTTGCCATATAGAGGGTAATGGTAGCTAATCCACAGTACTGGTGGGCAGGTCCCTTAATGCTGCCAAGTGCTTCAGGAGCCTCTAAAAGGTGGCTTGTGACTGCAAAAGTAAGGGGAACCCTATAATGAGATCTGAATCCAAGATTGATTTTTGTAATGAGGAAATCGATTTCCCAAGGAAATTGTGTGACAGTCCGATGTTTGGATGAGTGTACTTCTTGGTTGGTCTGTTGCAGACACTTTAACAAATCGTCTCTTGGTCTGGATGGTGTTGCTGGTTTCTCCTCGGTGCTGATAGCGCCACATTCCTTGCAGTGATGCTGTCTTGTTTTCCTCTCCTAGGTTCATGGAGTCTGAGCTGGACCTAAATGACATCATTCAGGAGATGCACGTGGTGGCCACCATGCCAGACCTGTATCACCTGCTGGTAGAGCTGAATGCCGTGCAGTCTCTTCTCGGGCTGCTTGGCCACGACAACACAGATATCCTTTCAGGTCTGTCCTCAGTAGGAGGCTGATGTACTGGAGGACGTGCTGTTTACTCTCATCGCCTGTCTGTCTCTGCTGATGTGTGCTCACGTCTGCTGTTCTATTTCCATTCTAATTATCTCCCATCCTGAAACACACGCTTCCCTTTACTCATTCCAAAACCTGGTTTTATCTGTTAAAAAACCTTGGCAATCCTTAATTGTCCTATTTGCTCTTATTAGTACTAGAATACATCCTGACGAATATGTCCACACATGAACAGCATTCATTGTCAGGATGTGGATTTGAGGCCCCATTATAGAGGCAAGGCCAAACAGGACTTGAACCTGTTGATCTAGACATCATTCTGCTAACAGGGGGCCCAGTGGACTTGAGACCAGAGGAACCAGCAAACCATGGTGGAAAGCACATTCGGATGTTCAGGAGGACAGGGATTTTTTTGTCTGTTTGTCCTCTGCTGTGTTCCCAACTCCTGAAAAAAGCCTGAGTGCACAGTAGTAGTTGGTATTTGTTAAATGAACACTGGCTTAACCAGAGAATCTACATTTGATTCCCAGCTTCAGTTTTTGTGTGACATTTGTCGCCCCTCCAAGCCTTGGTATTCTCATCTACAAAAGCGGAGTAGTAACCTTTGCCTTTCAGTATTATTAAGAGGATTAAAGGAGATTAAGTGCTGAACACAGTCCCTGAAACATAGTAGGTACTTAGTAAATGTTAATTGTAACTCAGTCTGAATCCTGGCTTCCAAAACCTTTCTCTGCTTTGTCTTTGCTGTCAGATGGGCAGCAGCTTTTGGTGCAAAAGCTGTTTGATGTGCCTGTTCATTAGACCAGATTATCTTCCAATAGTTGTTTTGTTTAAATCCAGATTTCCAAAGGTAAGAGACAAATGTAGTTAGTCTGCTTGAGTGGTGATATTCACGGGGAATCTGCTGCTGCTTCCTGTTACTCAGCTTCCTGGTAATCTCCCCCTGGAGAGAGTGTCTGCCTAGATTCTTTCCTTCCTGATAATTCTCATAGAAATAAATCAGTGAATAATTTTAATGTAGGCTTCTTAAACCATGTTCTTTAGATGTTTCTGATACTTCATATAATACTAGACATTATTAAGAATTGCTCTGCAAGTCCCCAGATTGATGACTGTATTCTCCAGGGTTCACTGTGGGGTTCTGGGTTGTACGAGAACCCTTGCTGGTTTCTGAGTGAGCTTGGTATAAGCTGTCATGAATTCATTCAGTAGACATGCTTTGAGTGCTCATGATGTGCCAGACACTGTGCTAGGCCTGAAGGAACCAAAGGCTGGTCTGAGTCCTCAAGCAGCATCAGTCAGTAAACATATGACTGGCCCTATTCAAGGTACTGACCCTTGAGGGTTTAGTGACTAAAAGTTCTAGTTGTGATTTCACATTTCAGTTCACCTGCAGAATGGTAGATTTTCACAATATGACCGACCTTAGAGATGACTTAGCCTTATTGATTGATCGATGAGTCTGTGATATTGAACAGCTAACTGATGGCAAAGTTAGGCTAGCACTCCAGTTTTCTGATTTCCGGTCCAGTGTTTTTTCCAGAGCACCTTGAGCTCTAAGGAGTCTTTTCCCTTTGGAATTTACTACTTCCCTGATGGAGTTACATAGTCACCTCTTACCGTGTGTATTAGTACAGAAATCACCTAGTTTATTTCTGGAAACACAGTATTCATTCATTTTTCTACCGCTGCTAACCTAAAATAATAGTAGCAGCTTTCTGAAGACACTGATATCTTGCTGATTCACCAGCCTGGTTCGTGCTGGGGAGAAGACTGACACAAGAAATGTTGTTCGACGTTGGCATACTTGGAGAAGGCAGGGGCACAGATGTTCAAAGCTGTTAAGTTCTGGTCTTTAAAAACGAAAACAAAACAAATCCCCCTATAATAACTTTGACAAACTGCCATTTCCCTCCTGTTTTCTGAGATATAAACCGTTTTTTTTTTCCCTCTCGAATACCAACCTTTACACAACTGCCCTAATGATATTTTTTAAAATCTGATTTTTAATTATGCCCTATATCAAATTTAAAGCCATTTGAAATTTTTTTAATTACCTTAATTTTAATTAGATGCAGCAATTAGAGTAAATGTCATCCTCCTCAAAGTATAATTTTTCTTGAGGCTGGTTTCAAGAAAGGGTAGGCCCTCTGGACTGGCACCGATCGGTTGGCGCAATGATCTCCCTGCAACATTGCACCCTGCTTTCTGTGTTATCTGTGATCCATAATGGAAATTTTTCTTCAGGAAACGGTTGTTAGCAATTTACTGTTGTACAACTGTAACTGCTGAAAACACCTTACCGTGAATAAACAATTTTGTGGCAGTCATGACTTAAATTTTTAATCTTTTTTTACTCTTCATTTATTAACCAAGACTATACGTAACTGGTTATGTTCTCAGCAAGCACAGGTCACCTTTGCTTTGTCCTTCTCCAGGAAAACATAAACTATAGGGATTTTAATTGGATCGGAGGCTGGTTTGTTGTAACCTTAAGAGGCAGAGGATGTGAGAAAACAGCTTGTGCCTCGTCTTTTCAACCGTGAGAAGCTGCTTCAGAGTTTACTCTGGCGCTCTGCATCGCTGCTGCTGGGGAGGGCTTGTCAGCACTTCTGTGCCTCGTCTGGCCTCTTGAGAGGCTGGAGCCCAGCCATGGGTTGGCTGCAGAGCACAGCAGAATCTGGTCTGTGCAGAGCACCTCCGAGGGTGGGAGAGAGGGAGGGGCACACACCTCACGCGCTGTTGGAGAGTTACCCTGAATGCCTTAGGAGCAGCCATAAAGTGGAATCCAACAGCTGCTGCCCTTTAAAAATACTGCTTTTTTAAAACAACTTTTCCTTTAAATCATTTAAACATGTTTAGAGTCCTTTTTTCTGAACCTTTTTTAGCGTGTTTACAGAAAAATAAAACCAAAGATACATTTAAAGATATTTTCAAGAGGGTCCTGGAGAAAATCCAAGAGAGCTAGAGAAAAATATAGAACAAAATTCAAACTCACCAAAAAAAGACCAGACTTACTGGTCTGAAACAGAGACTGGAGAAGCCTCGAGAGTATGATCCCAGAAACCCTTTTAACTCAGAACTAAAGTCACTCCTGAGGTTCACCCTTCAGCCAAAGATTAGACAGGCACATAAAACAAACAGGACAAGAATGCAAGAGGGGACAGGAAAGCCGGACCAGTGGAAGTGGGGAACCGAAAGTCAAGAAGGGGAGAGTGTTGACACATGGCAGGGTTGGCAACCAATGTCACAAAACAGTATGTGTGTTAATTGTTTAATGAGAAGCCAGTTTGCTCTGTAAACCGTCATCTAAGCACAATTTAAAAAATGGTATTTTCATAAGGTATTGCTGAATAGCTTTTGTGACCTGGTGTAAGTCAGATTTACCCAATTTGCCTAAAGGAACAGGAGGAATAAAACAGGGGGATGATAAAACCCCAGGTGGTAGCTGATCACCCCTCCCACTGCACCAAATCCATAAGTAACCTGTTTTTGTGAGTCCTTTGCCATGTTCTCAGTTTGCATGTCAAGTCAATAGAGTCCTTTCTAAAGTCATTTTGGTAGATCACTGGCATTTACTGGGTGCCTACTTTGTATGATAGGCTGTGCTGGGTGTTATTGGGGAAACCAGAAATACTAACTCCAGTCGAGAGCAAAAACAGATTACTACCCCAGTGCGTGTGTGGTCGTTGCCCTTGGAGTGTTCTGTTGAGGCAGTGCCTTTCAGAATGTGTGGGTCATCTCTGGCTTGAAAGTGATCAGGGAATTGAGTATTAGAAGGATGAGTCAGCTTTTGATAGATAATGGAGATGAGTGCATTTCAGATTTATTGTCGTGGTCTGTGTTGGCAGTGAAAGTTGCCATTCCCCATATGCTGGAAACTGACATTGTACTCTTGCCGGTTGCTCGTGTAGTCATTACAGACTTATCAGGATATCAAGTACGTGCCTTTATTAAATCACACACATGCACACACAACTACTGCTTCCCAGCTAAGTGCCTTATTCTTTAATAAAAAGTAGTAACCTAAACTCAGTTTATTCAAAGTCTGCTTTCTCTCCACCCCTTGAGGATTTAGAAGAGTAAGGTCTCATTATAATGTTAACTAAGGCATCAGTACAGTGGGTCGTATACTGATATGCAGGAAGGGAGAAGTTTGTGTTGTTATAGGTTGGGTCATCAGCGCTGATGGGACAGCTCTTTTTTGTCTGGAATAATTCTGAGTGGTCGGTTGTTGGCACTATTTTCAATCAGTGCTTAGTTTTTTCAGACTCTAGAAAGCCAGAAGGACTTGCAGTGTTGTCTGGATTTTGTAAAGGATTACTCTGGGAACTTAGAAAAAAGGAGCAGACTGAGAGTTTTTAGACCAGCAGGGATCAATTGAACTTGAGCAGTTTGGGTCTAAGGATGCTAAAATGGAACAAACTGACTGAGACACACCATCTTGCCCCAGAGGGTATGTACAATAGTTGACGGTGCCTTGTGTTACAGACCCAGTGTTAATGAGCAAGAATAGGGCTGGGACGGGTTTGAGCTTCCTGGGGGGCTTTCTTCTAATTGGACTGGGAGGGAGTTGGTTATTGCTCTAGCGCTTTGCTGCAGCAAGCACCATCTAACAAGACTTAGGGATCTCAAGCTGTTGTTTTGCTAGGAGCTATTCTTGTCTTGGTATTTCCAGAGTCAAAATTACATTTAAAAGGATTTACTTCAACCTTTTCTCATCTGTAGTCTAACTTCCCTCATAATATGTATTAAAAAGCAGCCCCTGTTTTTGAGCCAGTTAAACATGCTCTGAAGAAAGGCAGATGAGGTAAAAAGGCAGTTTTGGAAACGGACCTGTTAGTGTAACTTTTGATCTTGTTTATGGATTTTAGATGAATTCTGTGTTCCCGGAAGGTTAGGGTGGTTGTAGCCTGCTTTGAACATTTCCCCTGCGGCATGGTAGTGTCCACTAGCATTTAGTAGGTACTTAATAAATGCTGGGAAACCCTGGTGGCATAGTGGTTAAGTGCTATGGCTGCTAACCAAAGGGTCGGCAGTTCGAATCCACCAGACGCTCCTTGGAAACTCTATAGGCAGTTCTACTCTCTCCTGTAGGGTCGCTATGAGTTGGAATCTACTCGACGGCACTGGGTTTGGTTTGGTTTGGTCTGGTAATAAATGCTGAGTGAGTGCATTTTCTCCCTCAATTTAATCTAGGACTGGAATAAAGAGTCCAAGTTCATTCTAAGTAGCTGTGTGCCAACTATTTACAAAGGAGGGAAAGGCCATTTTATCTGTGTTTTGAAATTCATCTACAGTAATTGAATTATATCTAATCATTGTCCTAGTTTAGGAATAAAAGCCTCCTTTGAAGGGAGGATGGTGACACTTCATCTTACATACTTCAGACATGTTGTCAGGAAAGACCAGTCCCTGGAGAAGGACATCATGTTTGGTAGAGGGTCAGAGAAAAAGAGGAAGACTCTCAACAAGATGGACTGACACAGTGGCTGCAACAGTGGGCTCAAACATAGCAACAGTTGTGAAGATGATGCAAGACTGGACAGTGTTTCTTTCTGTTGTTCATAGGGTCACTATGAGTTGGAACCGACTCGACGGCACCTAACAACAATGACAACAGGAATAAAAAAAAAAAAAGCAACCTCCACATTTGTTTCATTAAATCAGTGGCATACTCTGAATCTATACTCATTCATTTTTCTTAAGGAAGCATTTTGAGATTACTTTTTAAAAAGTCATCTGCTTAATGCATCTTGCTCCTTTTTCTATCTTTTTAAACATTTTATTGTGGTTTGGGTGAAAGTTTACAGAGCTAATTAGTTTCCCATTCAACAGTTTATAATGTTGTTTCATGACATTGGTTGCAGTCCCCTCAATGTGACAGCACTGTACTCACTTCCTCCCTGGGTTCCCTATGTCTATTCGCCCATCTTTCCTGCCTTCTGAACTTTGTTTTTTTTGGCAAATGCTGCCCTTTTGGTCTCGTGTGGTTAATTGTTCTGAGGAGCCTATACCTCACGGGTGTTATTGTTCACTTGATTGGCGTATTGTTTGGCTGAAAGATGATCTCCAGGAGTGGGTTCTGTTCCAGGTTTGAGGGGTGTCTAAGGACCTTAGTCTTGGGGGTTTCCCCAGTCTGTATCAGACCAGTAAGTCTGGTTTTTTAAATGAATTTGAATTTTATTCTACATTTGTCTCCCACTCTGTCCAGGACTTTGTACTCTGATCCCACTCAGAGCGGTCGGTCACGATAGCTGGGCACTATCTAGTTCTTCTTGTCTCAGGCTGATGGAGGCTGTCATTAGTGCAGCCTGTTAGTCCTTTAGACTAATTATTTCCTTGAGTCTTTGATTTTCTTCACTCTTCTTTGCTCCGAATGGGAAGAGATAACCAGTAGTTGTATCTTAGATGGCCACTTGCAAGTTTTTAAGACCCTGGTTGCTACTCGCCAGTGCAGAATGTAGAACAGTGTCTTTATGGACTATGTTATGCCAGCTGACCTAGATGTCCCTCAAGACTGTGGTCTTAAGCCCTCAAGCCCAGTGACTCAGTCCCTTGAGGTGTTTGGTTATGGCTAAGAAGTTTGTTTTTTTTCTTATAGTTTTGTTTTTTTGTGGACACATCCCATTGGAGATTAATGTAAGATGAATGCTCAGTTTCTCTACTGAAACTCTTGAGTGGGATCAGGCCCAGAAACAAATTTCTAAAGCCAAAAAATGGAAGTATACACCCCTCTTTTACCTAGAGCCATTATGTCACAGGCCATTTTGTTCCCAGCTGGCCTTTTCGACTTTACCTTTTATTCTACCAGCTATTGCTGCAGTGGTGGACAGGTACAGAGGGTGTCCTTTCTACTAGACATGACAAAACAGGCTATCAAAAACTGTGTTTTAGTAATTCACAGAGAGACAGGCTCTCTGTTTTCCTATTAAACTTGGACGGGAGAGCCTTTTACCTTGTGAAATGAAATTGTAACCACAGTGGAAAAACCTATCACCCATGCCCATAGCTTACTTGTGAAGAAATGCTGGATGAGTGGCAGACCATGTTGAATTTTCTCATCAAGACTGAGAATTCGTCTGTCTTTAGTTTCGGTTCTCATCCCTCTTTCTGGTCTTCAGATGACCTCTGCCTTCTGTGCCATACTACGTTACCCAGGAGTTGATGATTACAATTATGGGCTCATTACTGCCTTGCTGAAATACCATTTTGTGAAAGTTGGAAGTTTATGTAATATCAGTTAGTAGTAGGACTGATGAGATGTTTATTAGACCCAGTAGGTAGCTGATGTCTTTTTCGACTTCTCAACTGAGGCAGGAATGTAGGTAAGGAGATCCCACTGGAACATAAGAAAATACTTTTCTTGATAAAACTTAGACATTTATCCTGTTGCTATATAAAATCACCACCCTTGTCAAAATTATTTTTTTTCTTTTCTTTTTTTAAAGCTCCTGGGTTTAATGTGACACATTTGTGAGCATGGTGTAGGACTAATCAAAGAAAAATATGATACCTGGCCCACAGGACCTTAGAGGCTGAGAAAAGACTCCATCAATGTGAATGTCTGTAGCATCTCTGAAATATAAAATTAGATTTTCTAGCCCACTGTGACCCAGAAAGAGAGGACCATGCTGTTGTTAACTTAAATTTTAGATTTTAGAGGCTTTAGGAAAAATGAAAGCAAAAGTGAGGGCTTTGGCCATTCTGTGGGAAGACTTGAATAAGAATATTATAGTGCTTTCATATTTTCTAAAAATTTTGATTTACTTGGCCTCTGATGTACTTGACCTCATTTATTCCTTATAGGGACTCTGAGATAGGCTAGGCAGAGACCATTTTATAGATGAGGAAACTGAGCTGTAAGAAAATAAAGGGGCTTGTACAAGGTTGCATGGCTAGTCATAATTTTGGGATAGTCTAGCTCACTAAAAATGTGGGTCAAAGAAGGTTCACAGATGAATATGAGATGGCCCCTGTCCTCAAGCTTGCTCTGATTCTTTGTTATTCTTTCAGATACACCCTGCCCACTCTCTTTGGCTTTCTCTCACTCTCTTTTTTTTAATTTGTTGTGGTAAAATATATATATAACAAAAAATTGCCATTTTAACCATTTTTAAGTGTACAATTTAGTGACATTAATTATATTTACCACGTTGTACAATCATCACCACTATTTCCAAGCATTTTTCATCACTGAAGAGAGAAACTCAGTACTCCTTAAAGCAATAACTCTCAATTCTCTCCTCCCCAGCCCCTGATAACCACTAATAAACTTTTTTCCATGCATTTGCCTAATCTAGATATTTCATGTAGATGGAATCATACAGTATTTGCCCTTTTGTGCCTGACTTATTTCACTCAGCTTAATGTTTTCAGAGTTCATCCGTGCTG
This sequence comes from Loxodonta africana, assembly GCF_030014295.1. Lineage (NCBI taxonomy): Eukaryota > Metazoa > Chordata > Mammalia > Proboscidea > Elephantidae > Loxodonta > Loxodonta africana. Next base: position 36,953,739 of record NC_087365.1, read on the forward strand.
TATCAGAACTTCATTTCTCTTTATGGCTGAATAATATTCCATTGTTTGTCTCTTCTATTATATGTCTATTCCATTGTATGTCTGTGGAGGCCTGGTGGCACAGTGGTTAAGAGCTACGGCTGCTAACCAAAAGTTTGACAGTTGGAATCCACCAGCTGCTCTTTGGAAACCCTATGGGGCAGCTCTACTCTGTCCTATAGGGTCGCTATGAGTCGAAATCCACTTGATGGTGGTGGGTTTGGTTTTGGTATGTCTATACCACATTTTGGGAAACCCTGGTGGCATAGTGGTTAAGTGCTGTGGCTGCTAACCAAAGGGTCGGCAGTTCGAATCTGCCAGGCGCTCCTCGGAAACTCTATGGGGCAGTTCTACTCTGTCCTATAGGGTTGCTATGAGTTGGAATCGACTCAACGGCACTGTTTTTTTTTGCGTTTGTACCACATTTTGTTTATCCATTCATCTGTTGATGTCCACCTTGTCTCTTGAGGCTGTTGTTTAATTAGTAATCGTCACATACTAGTTAATGAGCGCTTAATCATACATGGTGCTATATAAGGGACTGCGTGCCAGGATTCAGGTCCTTGTCCTTTAGACATCTGACTATGCAAAATATATATACGTACATGTGCATGTGTGTAATGTTACCATTTATATTAAATAAGCATGCGAATGGATAATGATAGTTTTATATCTCATAATAAGAACTTTTTGAGAGAATAAATGTGGGAGTTTCTTAGATGAAGAGGACTGGGTGGATGTTTGCATTTTGTTCTTCCTGGGACCTTTAATAATTTATGATGGGAATCAATGACAGTTATTTTCTCTGGGATTACAACAAGGTCAACAGCCAGGATTTACCTGACTCTAGCCTTATTTAAACCTGGCATGTGTCCCTCTCTGCATTCTTACGAAGTGTGGTGACAAAAACATTGTTTCTGGAATCAAAGGACCTAAACCATTAGCTAGGACAGACCCTGTTGTAATCACAGAGAAAAGAGCCATCGCTTATTTCCATCACAAATTACTATTATGATGGTAATAGTTATGATGGTGGAGCTCTGGTGGTGCAGTGGTTAAAGCTAACCAAAAAAGGTTGGCAGTTCTAATCCATCAGCTACTCCCTGGGAACCCTATGGGGGTGATCCCTGTATGCCCTGTACGGTCACTATGAGTCGGAATCGACTTGATGGCAATGGGTTTGCTTTTGGTTTATTGTGATGGTGGCTTGCGCCTTTAGAGAGTACTAATTCCTATCAGTTAGGGGTAGTTTTAGGGTTTCTAGGAGTTATTTTGGTAACCTTTTTGTTTTTTTTCAATTGATTAAAGCAACTTATGTATCTTGGTTTACCGTTATGTCGAGTATGACGCATGGTTTTCTGTGTCAACAGCTTTTTGGTTACCTTGTAAATAAAAACTATAAGCATGAAGGAGTTTTGTCCAAAGACCTTTAAGCTCCTTATACACATTAAGTTTTATAACACTCCTATGTTTTCAGTAAGTATCACTTTAAAGAATGAAAAAATAAGACACAGAAAGCTTAATTGGTTATTTATGATATACAGCTGGTCAGTTATAGATGCATAAAGTGAAACTTCAGATAATTTTTCTTTCAGCAAAAAATGTTCATAAAATACCTGAAACACCAGTTAATAGTTAGCAAGTCCTATCATTCTCGTTAGGAGCCCTGGTAGTGCAGTGGTTAAGCACTCGGCTGCCAACCAGAAGGTCGGCGTTTCAAACCCACCAGCCGCTCCGAAGGAGGAGGATGTGGCAGTCTGCTTCCATAAAGATCACAGCCTTGGAAACCCTACTGGGCAATTCTGCTGTGTCCTGTAGGGCTGCTATGAGTTGAAATCAACTTGATGGCAGTGGATTTGGTTTGGGTTTGGGTATCATTCTTGTTAATGTGTCCTTCATCTTTCCTTTTCTTTTTTCTAGTTCTAATGAAACTGCCCTGTATCTGGCCCTTGTCACCTCACATCTGGACTCTATAGTGTGTAGTCGCTTTGGAGCAAGTCTTCCTGCCTTCAGGCCTGGCTCCCACCACCAGCCCCCCAGACCGAACTCTCTGCACATCCTTCCTCCTGCCTGTCCCCGGACCCTACAAACACTCACTGTGTTTCAGTGCATCCTGCACACGACTGTTAGGTGATTCTTTCAAAACTGTTGTTTCTTCGTAATAGTTATAATTTCTCCCTTCCTTCCCCCCCTTACCTCAGCCCCATCCCCTCTCTGCCTTCTTCATATGGGCATTTCCATCTCTCTCTCTGCCTTTATTCCTGTGGTTTTGCTTTCTAGCCTACCTGCCCTCATCTTTTTAGTTCTCCTTTTCTGCCAGTCTTCTTCTTCTAGCAAGTCATTCCTGATTTCCTAGCTTGGTTTAACTGCTTCTTTTTCATGACGTCTGTAGTTCATATAGGAGCCCTGGTGGCGCAGTGGTTAAGAGCTGCAGCCATTAACCAAAAGGTCAGCAGTTCAGATCCACCAGCTGCTCCTTGGAAACCCTACGGGCAGTTCTCTTCTGTCCTATAAGTTTGCTGTGAGTCAGAATTGACTCAGTGGCAGTGGGTTTGGTTTGGTTTTGGTAGTTCATATTGGCTGTGCTCCTCGTTTGTCGCACGTTGTTATTGCCTGTGGTGTATAATTTTTAATGTCTTTGATTATTTTGCCTTACGTCCTCATTTTACAGATGAGGAAACTGAGGCCCAGAATGAGGATTGGATTTGCCTTGTGTCCCTCACAGTAATTTATTCATTATAAGCATTCAATAAATGCCAGTCAGTGGAGCAAGGGTATGTGTGTTTATTTCCATTGTGTGGGAAGTGAAGCTACTTACAAATTTAGTTCTGCCTTCCAATTTCCAAACATAACTCCTTTTTTTCTCTCCTTCATATTTCCTTTCTTTTCTACTTTCTTCTTACTTCCTCCGATTTTGCCTAGTGTTTAATTCTTTTGTTCTCCTTTTATGTCCAAAGTAGTGTGGTATTTGAGAAAAAGAAGTTGGTAGGTAAATCCTCTCCCCTACATTTTAAACCTCTTTTGTTATGCCCTGATCTCTGAATACTCCTTTGTGAACGCCAGCCATCTCCTCTCAGGAATCATTACTGCCTTTGAAGGTGAACTGTACAAGGTAGTTAAGATTACACTGAGTTTCAATAATTTAAATTATGAGGTAAGGTTAAAGGTGTTGGCCTATTTCTCACTGGAAAAGAGGCCTCCTGAGTGATCTATCTGAAGTTTCAAAATTTGTGAAAATGCAGTGAGCCTATGGAGTAAGTTACCAGAAAGGCAGCATAATGAAAGAGACTAAGTGAGTCAGTTAACAACATTTATTGAACACCCACTCTGAGCAGAGCCCTGTCGAAGAGATGTTAATAAAACCGGAGTGTGTTAAAAGATAAATGGTGATGAAGCGATTGGCAAGGAAACAGAAGGGAACCAAAGATTTTAATAAAATGTCGGTGGGGCTTCAGCATGTACGTGATGTCCTTAACATTTCTCACATGTGTCCATAGCAGTGGTTGATTTGCTTCAGGAATTAACAGACATAGATACCCTCCATGAGAGTGAAGAGGGAGCAGAAGTGCTCATCGATGCTCTGGTAAGTTGGGGTTCTGCAGGTTGGTTTAAGTGTTGGCCTCATCACCACCATTGTCTTTGGGCCAGCTATGGGAGTAGCATCAGGTAGAGATAAGTGACAAGAGATCTGTAAGCAACACCGAATGGTGAGAGTAGAAACAGAACTTGTGGGGTACTTTATTCTTTCGGATTCTGTTGGGTGACAGGTTGTAGAGGCCTGACACCTCATACTTTCCGCTCTATTTAATCTTTACCATATCCTCCCAGGTGGGTATTATTGCTCTTTTTCTCATTTTATAGCTATTAAGCTGAAGCTTGGAAAGGTAAAACAACTTGCCTATCTTCACACAGCAGGAACTTGAGCCTGTGTTATCTTTGACTCCATGTTCCTGTTCTTTCTCCGCCCCCCCACCCTCTTAATGAATTGCTACTGACCTTTTTGCAGAAAGCTTTCACAGGTGTTTGTTTTCTCTTCTGGGCTTATAATCCCAAGGGGTAGGGAGGACAGATATTATTACTTATTTTACAGCTTTGTAATCAGAGAGAAATCAGAGAACGTCAAAAACGGGAATTAACTTTATAGCTCATCTAGGCCAGAGTTGCAGTCCCTGCCTGTAGAAGACAAAAAAAAAAAAAAAAAACAGCCCCAAAAACCAAACCTGCTGCCTTTGAGTCAATTCTGATTCACAGCAACCCTAAAGGACAGAGTGGAAGGCAGGACCAGTTGATTTCTTTGTGGAGGCTAGGAAAGGCCTCAGAATCCTCCTCAGCTGTTGTTCCAGGCAGCAACCAATCAAAAGGAGGTGGTGTGTGAGATGAAGCCTCCTACCAGGCCCAATCTAGTCTAATCTCCTAGCTTTGCATGTGAGGAAACCCAGATGCAGAAATTCAGCCTTCTCCTGGGTCTCTGAGTCAGCCCGTCTAACAGTGGAGATTAGAGCCTACATGTACTGATCCCCTCTCTCGTGGTGATCACAGAGAAGGGCCCTGCCCAAGGTACCATAGCTGGCCAGTGGCAGAAGTGGGTCTAGTTCCTGACACATCCTATAGAGTTCTGTCCCTCCACCAAGCTATCTCCCTCCTCAAGGCTCTGCTGATTCCACTTGCCTTTTCTTTCCCCTTCCCTTCCCCCCATTCCCTTCATCTTGCCTTGTTTTTTCTCTTTTCTGGTAAGAATGTTAGCTAAGACCTGGTTTTGATGTAGTTTGCAGAATTTATCAAAGATTTCTGCAGCCACTTGTGTTGGAAGCACCTGGGTGCTCATTAGGCTGCTCTCTGGCCCCACTCAAGACCTTCTGAATAAGAATTAATGGACTGTGGCCCCAAATGATTTCTGAAACCTACTGAAGGGTGAGACTCCACTGCTACACTGCCTGCCCCCCGCCCCCGCCCTTTCTCTCTAAAAGTTCTTGACACTAGGGAGTCCCATGTGCCATGCCCACTGCTGGCATTTGGTGCGAATAAAGGGGTTATGAACCCACTGGATATGAAGAACTGTCTCTTACAGAGCATGTGGCTGGAGTCCAGCAGGGCCATTTGTGACTGAATATGATGAAAATTTCTATGGCTGTTTTTCTTTCAAGCTCCTTCCTAGAGAGAGCTGCCACTTTTGTAGAATTCGGACCTTTATATTTCCTTTGAACAGCTGCGCAGAAAGAGAAGGATGATGTTGGGGTGTCGCTCTGTTTTGAGGCGCATCTGAAGACAGGCTGTGGCACTTGCTCCCTCCCTGTGTCCCCACAGTGTCATTTGTGCAGTCTTACCCTTCCAGAGGTTAATTACAATGGCCCTGAATGAAGCTTCTTGCCTGGTCCCTGGGCCGATTTTAATTACCATCCTTGGCCTGTGTGAATGCAGGAGACAGAGGAACAGCTAGCCTGGCTGCTGCTTGTAAAATGTGCTCAGAAACAGCAGATCATACGAAAGTCCCTTTTGTGTTTTCCATGTTGCCAAGCCCACCAACAAAAGCTGGATCTTGCAGATTTTATTGTTCGGGGGAAAAAAACCAGTTTGTCCCCAGTCTGGGGAGCCATTAGGTGGCTGCTGTCCAGGGTTTTCTGGTTGTTTTGTTTAGTATTTTACTACTAATATAACTATTTTAAGATTTTGAGTCATAGCTTTTTTACTGGTGGGGCTGGTATGAATCACAAGCAATTGAACGTTTCTGGACTCTAATATATTATTTGCTTGCCTGCAACTAGTCAGAAGCCATCAGTAAATATCAGAGGTCAGAGCAGGTGGGTGGTCTTCCATTTATTTATTTTTTCTACCCTTGTGCTGCATTCAGGAAGAAATTTGATAAGTATTCTCAATATTACAAGAGTTGAGTTGTCTTTGTAGTTTTAATTTGCGGCCAGTATCAGAGGCCTGGAATTGCATGAGCAGAGGCTAGAGGGCATGTAGCAGAATTTATTGTGGAGTGCAGTTTGCAGTTATTGCCTTGGTCTTTTTCCCAGTTGGAAGTCCTAAGCAAGAGAATAGCACATTTGTGGGGAAAGAGTGCTGTCCTGGCATTCTCAGGGATCTTGGGGGTTTGAAAATTTGGTTCATAGCCACTGCTGTTACTTACACAAAAGGCGAATATTTGTGCTTTGTAACAAGTTGGTTTGGTGACCTGGAAAATAGACCCTTTTCTGAAGAGTAGTGAATGTGTGGATTTATTGATGGCAGTTCTCTGGCATTGTTCTCTAAAGAAGCCTTGGGACTCCTTGGGAATGTCGATCAGATTGCAGTCGTTTTTCTGCATTCTGTTTGCAAAATTTTTCACGTGCTTGGCAGTTCCATGCCTTTGCTCACACTCTGCCTTCAGGTTGGCATGCCTTTCTTCTCCTGGGCTACCTGAAATATTCCTACTCATCCTTTAAAGCCTGCTCAGACCTTATCTCCTCTCTTCTAAGTTTTTTTTCAGACTCATCAGCTCCACAGAATTTGTGTTCCCTAGCACTTTGTACGTCCTGGCACCTGTCAGATTGGATTGCAGACATCTGTTTATAAACTTGTTTTTGCTGAGCTGTGATCCCTGTCAGAAGAGTGATCAAAGTGATGGCTCTGTCACTTATCAACTGTGTGTTACGTAACCTCTTTGTACTCAGTTTCTTCTTCTGTAAAATGGGGATAACAATAGCATCTATCACATAGGGCTACAGTAAGAAATATCTAAATAAGTCTTTGGAACAGTGCCTGGCACAGCGTGAACACTCAATAAATGTTGGCCATTTTTGTAATGGTATTATGCCTGGGACGTAGCAAGTACTTTGTAAATGTCAAGTTAAGATGATATGTATCATCTGCCACACACTGAGATGTTCGTGAACAATTAGTTCAACAAATGTTTTTTGAGTATTGTGTACATAATGTGGGACAGCTACTTCAGAGGGTGCAGGCCTAAGTAAAACATGGGAAGATAGGAGTTTAGTTTTTTTATTTAAAAGGATGAAATGAGTAATGATGGTAATAATACGAGGCAACATATTGAGAATGGCTGTGAGATGCAGGCTTCTGTGGAAATTAGAGGGGAGCGATCACCTCTGACAGGGAAAAATCGAGGACAGCAGAGCTGCAGGGATTGGCAATGGCCTTGGAAGGAAGAGTTTCCTACAAAGGTGTGTGGAGGTATGGTTGGGCCATGAAGCTGGCCAAAGTGATGAGGATCCACCATTGTAGGCCTGCAGGCACTGTCACACATGGGGACACTGGAGTCCAGAGGTCCCTATATGACTCAGGCTAGATTCAGGTGAAGGTGCTTTTGGAAAAGGAGACTTAAGACCAAAAAAGAATGATACCAAGGATTTTGTGAGGAAATACTGTATTATACTATATTAATACGTACCATAAAAAAGAATAAGGGTTTGTGGAAAAGAAGAAAAGTGATGCTGTTTGAAAGGCAAGACTAGTGGTTTAAAATGTGGAAAGATTATATAGAAACGGAATTTTGCTACAGAATTTCATGAAAGTAGCTGAGTTGTGGAGAGCCAGGGGACCACCCCTCCATACCCATTCTTGCCCTCAGTTAACCCTACTTAAACATTAAACTTTGAAGCCCTGTGTCAGTTTGACTGGGTGTGGTTGGTAAAGCATTTGTGCTTCTCTTAGGTTAGGGTTCCAGGTAAGGCTGAGGTTAGCTGTTTTAGTAAGTATTCTTAGAGCAAGGGTACTTACTATGTAAATTTCTGGATCCTGTCCCTTTTATCTCTTCCCATTTCCATTAATGTTCTTCACGTTCATCTCTATTTGTTCCCAAGCAAAATTCGTTTGTTCATTCATTCACTAAATGTTTACTGAGGGCTTAGTGTGCTCCAGATTCTAGAAACTAGGCATATAGCAGTAAACTAGACCGACAAAATCGCTGCTTTTATGGAGCTCATATTGTAGTGTAGGGAGAAACAGTAAATAAGTAAACAAGAAAACTATCAGATGGTGATTCTCTGTTATGGAGAGAACTAAAATACAAAAAAAAAAACAACCAAATGCATAGCCGTGAAGTTGATTCCAACTTATAGCGACCCTATAGGACGGAGTAAAACTGCCCCATAGGCTTTCCAAGGCTGTAATGTTTATAGAAGCAGACTACCACATCTTTCTCTTGCAGAGCCATTGGTGGGTTCGAACTGTTGGCTTTCTGGTTAGCAGCTGAGCACTTGACCATTGAGGTACCAGGGCTTCTGAGAATTAAAATAGTGATATAGAGTGACTAGGAAATCACATTAGATTAGATAGGAAAGGCCTGAGTTCTGACGATAAGAAGAAACCAGCCATTCACAATGATTAAGGGCAAGATGAAACAGGGGCAAGGCAGGAATGAGCTTGGCATATTCGAGGAACAGAAAAAAAGCCAGTACTATCAGTGCTGCTGGGGTGAGGGGGAAGAACATAGGGGCAGTTCACATTGGGCTTTGTAGGTCTTGGTGAGACCTTTGGGTGCGGATTCCCTGTGTGAGGGGGAGTAATCTTGGAGGATTGTAATCAAGGGAGTAGTGACGTTAACTGACCCAGTGTTTTAAAAAGACCACTCTGGCAGCTATATAGATAATGGATTGGAGGGACAAGAAGCAGTGGGACAAGTTAGGAGGCTTTCGTAGGCATCCATGTGAGACGTGGACCAGAGTGGTGGTGTGGAAGCAGAGAAGATGGGTTTCAGATACGTTTTGGAGGTAAAGTGAAGGAACTTGTTAACGGTTTGGATCTGGGAGGTAAAGAAAAGAATCAAGAAGACTCCAGGTTTATGGCTTGAGCAACTGGATGGAAGTTGATACTGTTTGGTAAGATGTGGGAAGCTGGGGAAGAAGCCATATTAAGTTTGTCATTCTTGTTAGATATCCAGGTAGAGATATCAACTTCTAAAATTGCCCTTTTAATGATAAAATATTGTGGTAAGTTGCAAACAGGCAAATGTTTTACATTATGACCAAACTATCATGTGTAACCTCAAACTTATTGCTTTGATCAAGGTTCAATGGGGTCGATTTAAAAAAAAATTTTTTTTTTATATGAAATTTCTGGAACTCCTAGTGAGTAGAAAAACTAACTCATGAGAAAGCTTATTGGCAGATTGTACTAGATAGAAATAGAAAAAGAACCACTCCTTCAAACCCCCTTGTCTTTTTTTTCCCCCCTTCCTCTTTTCTTGTAGCCATCCTCTTTGGTCAAGTAGGGAATGCTTTCTGATCATGCCCTTGAACTTTGTCTCCATAAGACCTGCTGGAATATTGGTTACGAGACCTGCTAACAAGCAGAAATAACCAGTTACCTCTCAGAAAATGTCAGATTTAATACAGTCCCAGTTTCCAAGGCCAGGATTGCTTTCTCTGTGACTGGTACTTTAATTCCTGAGCAGGATTTGTTTTTAGTATCAGACTTTATCACAGGCCCAAAAAATAGGCATGAAGGTAGACCCAAGGGGCTAGGAGGAGTTGGATAGAATGCTAATTTGTGCTTCTTACTAGACAATATCCAGAGCTATGCAAAATAGAAATATTTTTCAAAGGGTTTTCTGAGCTAAATGTATCTTGACTGCTTTTGGCCCTCCTGCAATCAGATAAAATTGCATTTAACCCAGTTAAACATAAAGTTTCACACTTTGCAAGCCTAAAAAGGCTGACTGTTAGAAGTTAGATTTCTGCAGCAAGAAAAAGATTTTCCTCTATCCAGACACCCATCATCTATCCATAACCATTCTACTCTGGGATTCGAGCACATTGCTCACTGCCACTGTCCCCACCACTTTCCAGACAGCAGTGAAAATAAATAAGATAATGCAGATAAAGCAGCGATAAGCCGTTGAAACTGGTGAAGCGGTTTGCAGAACTGGGAAGCGGTGTGGGACCCAGTGGAGTTGCAGTGTCTGCTGCATTAGGATTCAGGAAGATTATAAGTCAATCCAGGTGATTTAGGGAAAAACAAACTGTGACACGGTTCGTATTTTCCCCCAGATGCCTTTCGGTTTTCTCTCACATACTCAAATTGTCCAGTTAGTTAAGGAAAACATTGCACTGGATTTCTTTGGTGAAGCTTTTGCTGGTTGTGAGATTTGAAAGCAAGATTGTGTATTTCCTGATAGAAGAAGGGAAAACAGCTCTCGCTTGTTTATGGGCTCTCTCATCTCTCTGGCATCAGTATCCCTTCAGATATGCAGCCAGCCCATCTTTCATTGTTCCTCACACCAGGTGTAAAGGGGAGCCCCCAAAAATCTTAATTTATTTGTAATTTACCTATTGCGAATTAGTTATTAGTTTCCGCTTTGTCCTTTATCCAGCTGCTTCCCTTGAGTCTCACCCAGAAAGAGTAAAGAGGCCTTATTCAAGATCTGTCCCTCTTGGCCATTGCTTCCATCCTCATGCTCAGCTTGAATTGTGTCGGACTGCCTTACACACAGATGCTCAGGAAGTGTCAGTTGAGCGAGATCACTTCCTTCTCCCCCCTTTCTTCTCCTTTCACCCATCTCTGAAGTGATAGGGTTTAATGGGAAAAAATAGAGTTTTTTTTGGAGTTGGTTGCCTCTGCCACCAGCTTTGTGACTTTAACCAAGTTAATTAACACCTCTGAGTCTTTGTTGTCTCACTTGTAAGAGCTGTGAGGATTACATGAGGGTAAATGGAGCAGTATAAACAGCCAATTCTAATGCACAAAGTAAGTGTTCTGTCCGTTTATTTAAATTTAGCAAATTTACTGAGTGCTATACGTAGCATAGCACTCGGCTTTGAAAGGTGTACCAAGGTGAATGAGGTGAGGTACCTGCCTTGGGCTTTTTGAACAGTTGCCATGAACCAGAACCAGGATAAGGTATGTCACATATTTTCATTTAACAACTTATTCCCATTTCTTAAGTGAGGAAACTGAGGCACTGAGAGACAGGATACACCATGAGTATGCAGCAGACTTTAGTAGAAATCTACTACCAGGTAGATACAGTTCTTGATAATGAATTAGATGTTTCCTTAGTTATACCTCCTGTGTTGTGCCTCATGGTTTCTTGTGGGTAGTCTCCCTAAGAACACAAAGCACGTACAGAAGGTAGCATGAAGTAGTAAAAGCATTATTTCACATAAGAGGACGGAAGCCGGGGTTTAGCTTTTGCTCCCAGTGTTCAGTAGCTGCATGGTCTTGGCTAAGCCATGATCCTCTTGTATAGTCTCCTATTTATCTCAGTGTTGTGTGAATCAGGTTAAGAGAAATACACTTGCTTTGTAATGCATTAAATGCCATACAGTTACAAGGCATTTTATCATGTCAATATCTTTCTTTTCAAGACAGAATTAGAAATGCTTCAGAAGTAGTCATTTTGTAAAAGCTTCACATGGAGAATTAGGAATGTTTTGAGTTTAACCCTAAATTCTGAGGTCAGTTAAAGCATGGCTAGTAAACTTTCCACCTAAACATTTCTTGGTGCTGTGGACTAGAAATGTGTTTTTTGATTTGAATGAACTGTTGGCATGACTTAAGATGGCATTTTTTTTTTAACGGTGTTTAAGTAATGCAGAGAAGTAGAGCACTGTACTTTGCGTCAGAAGGCTTAGCTTCAAGTGTTAGCACTGTCCCTCACTACCTTTGTGACCTTGAATTTTACTTTGTCTTCTTAAGCTTCGATTTACTTATCTTAGTTAGGGGCAGTGATGCCCTTTCAGGGTCACTTTAAGGCTCAAAAGAAATAATGGAATGGGTGAGCACATTGTAAACTGTAGGTGGCTGTTCTGTGATGTTTGTCCCCGTCTCTTTTTGCTTCCCTGTTCCTGAAGGTGGACGGGCAGGTGGTCGCGTTGCTGGTGCAGAATTTGGAGCGCTTGGACGAATCTGTGAAAGAAGAGGCGGACGGTGTCCACAACACTCTGGGTGAGGGAAGGAAGGGTGGCCAGCGTTCCCGAGATCTTTGTGCGTGTGTTGGGACTGCGTGGTCATTTCCCTTCCTCCTTCACGATAGAGTCAACAGCAGCGTGTTTTCTTTCCGTCTGTTCCCAGACTGCCTTTTCAGAAATGAAGACCCTGGGGTAAATTTCATATAACTGCAGCTTTGGTTTGGCTTGCAGGTAATAAAAGCACTAAGTAGGTAACCTTTCTGGGCAAAAATCATTGGCTGCTTTTAACAGGACTTTGCAGGTAGAATTTTTTTTTTTTTTTTTTGCTTTGGAAAATGTATATTTTACAATTTTTAATTCCCTTATGTTGGTTTTTCTTCCCAATTTCCTTCAGTGGAACTATAAACTTTTGAATAACTGTACCTTTATAGGACATTTTATTTGAAAGAGAGCCAGTGTTTCTTTCTTTTTTTATGTATAGTTTACTGTGTAAACTATGAGTTGAAATATTGCTTTAACTTGGCTGCCCCTTCAGCATATGTTCATTTAAGTGGATTCCTCTGCAGTATTCTCCTCCTCCTTGCCCTCTAATTTCCCCAGTCCTGCCCATTGCAAAGCCACGGAACCAATAGCCTATTTAAAATTGTGCTTTTGGGTAGTCTTCTTTATCACTGGTCACTGTCTTATAAAACCAGAGGTGATATATCTCTAAGCAGAGCTTGAGAAATGAACGAGTCCTGGTGGAAGCAAAAATTTTGATGAGATTAAGTTTTCTCTCTGCTCTTTTGTGTTTACCACAGATTTCTCTTGTAGTTTTAGACTCTTTTCAGTGAAGATTATCATAAAGAAAGGGAAAGATGTAGTACCTAGGGAATAAGAAAAGAGAGAGCACAACAATCTGTAATTTGGGAGATGGCGCTAGTTGTCTGGAGCCAGAATTTGGCATTGCCATATGGTAGCCTGCTGCTGGAGTTTGCTGAAAGAAAGCTTATCAAAGTCTCAACTGACTTAGTTAAAAAAAAAAAAAAAATCCTGATGTAAATGGAGAAAACACCAGACTAGCAGTCTACAGAGATCTGTTGTCATTTCACCTTGGTCACCTGCCAGCAGCTCAGGAGACTCATCTCACTCTCACTCAGTGCCCCAGGTTTGTCAGACACTGTGCTAGGCACTGGGGTAGATTAGAGATGAATTAGGTCTGGTTCTATTCCTTAAGAGGCAGACTGATGGAAAAGTCTCAGACAGAAAGGGAAGAGAATACAGGATGATACATGGTATAATTGGAGTTAGTGAAAAGCACAGTGGAAATAAAGCAGGTAGCTGATTGGGCAGGTGCATTTTGACAAACAGAGAAGTGTGATAAGGGCCTTTGGGCAGGGCGTGTCATCTGCCAAGTCTGGGAGCCATGAATGGGCATGGGCTTCAAGGATAGGTTAGAAATGAACTGTAGCTGGTGGGAGTGGTGGGAGATGGGGCTAGAGGAGTAAGTTTGTCCAGATTATGGAAGTTTGGATTTTATTCTAGTGGGCAACAGGAAGCCGTGTACAGTTTAAGCAGAAGAGTAAAATAAAGGCATAGGTGATTAAAGTGAATGAGTTGATTTTCTTAGAAAATGTGAGGAAGTAATGTAGGGTATTATAATGATCCTCATCTCTCAAGGATTGCCGCCGCTCTGCTGCCCAGCCATCCTTTAACTTGCCACTGGCAAGGCTGACATGGGTAAAGGAGTGAAGAGGAAGGTAGGAAGTGTGGTGATTTCTTCAGCCCTTTTCTCCTTCAGAACTCAGACCCGATATGTTCTGGGCGTTGTACTCAGAGAACACAGAACTATATCTTCTTTGTAAGAGTAGTATATCCTAGGATGTGGAGCAGAAGGTACCTTGAAGGGAATGAAAGCATTTGATGTGTTAGGATGAGACCATAGGTGATTTCTTTATTATGCCCCTCGTTTTAGCATCATAGTCACGCAACAGCTTTGTTTTATTTTTTTCCTGCCTCCTATTTTTACATTTTTCTATGAAGCAACACTTCGATTGTTGTAGGAGATAGCAGGGACCATATTTGTTTCTGACTACCTGACAGTCACCTCAGCCAGCATGGCCTGTTCCTTCTGTGCACATTATTTTGTTTAGTTAGGAAGACCATGTTTGCCTCCTTTGCCATATCCTTGCTTCTGTATGATCCAGAGGAAGAGAACTGAAAATCAGGAAAGGAATAGATCAACTTGACAGCAATAGTTTTTTGGGGGTTTGCAACAGTTTTGGGGGGGTTGCAACAGTTTTTGGGGGGTTTGCAACAGTTTTTTGGGGGTTTGCATTTTTCCTTTCTCTTTAGTTACAGGCCTCTGGGACTTCAATACAGTGGGGACTAAGAGAGCTTTCTTGAGCAGATATGGACCCTTTTGTATGTCCTAGTTTTGTTCCCTGTCAGCATAGAAATTTACCACATATTCCTTAAGTGACTTCCATCAGTTACAGTTATGAGTTTTACTTGTAAAATGTAACATAACTCGAAGAAAAAAAAAAAACAATAGCAACTCCCTGGTTCATCTAAAAATGGCAACACAGCATCTGGCTGGGAGGGACACGGGGAAATGGGAAGAGGAATACGATGCATGTCATGGGAAGAAAGCTTGTTGCAGCTGGCAACAAAGTGGCCATCCTACATGACTGGTGTCTGTCTCCCTTCAGCTATTGTGGAAAACATGGCTGAGTTCCGGCCCGAGGTGTGTGCGGAGGCAGCCCAGCAGGGTCTTCTGCAGTGGTTGCTGAAGAGGCTGAAGGTAAGTGTGGCTTTGTGGGGCTGCAGCGCAGACCTCTTTGCTCTGGATGTGGTTGACCCCGGGCCATATGGTCTAGTTTGGGAATCTTTTGGTACCTCTTACTTTGCTTTTCTTTTTTTGTTTGTTTATTGTAAAGGAAGGGATTTTAAAAATAGCCTTCAGTATTTCTGAAAATAATATAAACGTTGTAAATACAAACAAATCCATATGCTGTGGAAGGTATAAAAGTGAAAGTTCCCATCTTCTGAGCCCTTCCACTTCTACTTCCTGGAGATAGGCACTGTTGATATTTTATCTGTCCTTTCAGAGGTTTTCTGTGCAGATAGCAGAGTGTGTTTGTATGTGTGTGTGTGTTTGACAAACAGAATTATACCATGCTTTGTTGCAGCTTGGTTTTTTCCCTGAACTAATGGCCCGCTAGTGTTCTATTGTCTGGATGTACCAAAATTAATTTAACAATTTCCCAGTTTATAATAGTTTTTCACTGTCATAAACAATGCTGCAGAGAATATCCTCGTAGACACACACACTCTTTTTTCTTCCACACTTATCTAATTTACTTGTAGGATAAATTTCTAGAAGTAAAATTGATAGGTCAGAGAGTATGCATATTGAAATTTTTGGTAATATTGAAAAATTTTCCTCCAAAAGGCTGATTTGAAAGTATCTGTTTCCTTCTGTGGAAACCCTGGTGGCGTAGTAGTTAAGTGCCATGGCTGCTAAACAAAAGGTCAGCAGTTGGAATCCACCAGGTGCTCCTTGGCATCTCTAGAGGGCAGTTCTACTCTGTCCTATAGGGTCACTATGAGTCAAAATCAACTCGACAGTGTTGGGTTTGGTTTTTTGGTTTGGTTTAGTTCCTTCTATATCTAGCAACATTGGGTATTATCAAACTTCAGATTTCGTTAATCCAATAACAGAAAACTGTTATTTTAATTTGAGATTCTAAAATCCAGTAAAATATATTGGCTTCTAGTTGTTTATTTGCCATTTGTGTACACACATAAGGTCACCACGGGTTGGAGCCAACTCCACAGCAGCTAACAGCAGTGCATCTTTGTTGGCTTCCTTCCGTCATCCACTTTTCTGTAGGGTTGTCCCTTCTCTTTACTTCTTGGTGTCATGCTTTTGATCATAATGCTCTACCACCAGGTAAACGAGGAAAGGGAGAAGCAAGAGCTCTTCCCAAAATAGTTGTAACCAGAGATGTGATGGGAGACGGTTTGGAACTGCTTACATGCTACTGAAATGGTCCTGGGGCAGGCAAGGATTCCTAGCTTTTTTAGTTAGAAGGAGACACTTGTTTGTAGCTAGAATGATTTTCTAAACAGTCATGGCTTGCTGGACTTCAGAGTGTCATAGAGATACAGAAAGTCTGATGTGTATCAGTCATGTTTTTCCCCATTGTCGTAGCAGAGTCAAGAGAAGGCTCTGCAGTACTACCTAAGGTATCATATGCCCTATGATTCTCTCCCTTTCTGACAGTCTAGATCTGCCCCAATCTCCCTTACTGAACCATCTTTTTCCATGAAATCTGAAACATAGACTTATGTAACATATTGACTGGAGGATACTCAGCTAGCCCAGATATTACTGTCAGTGGGAATGGGCACATTTGGCTGGTAGAGTCTGAACCTGTCACATAGTTCAGTGGACTGTAGTCCCCCTTCCCCCCTGCCTTTCCTCTCGGTCCTGTAGCTAGCTGGTGGTTAATTCATGCGTTGTCATCTTTGCAACTTCCTTCATCACCCTAGATGTCCTTTGGTTTTGGAGCTGGTCTTGTTTCCCCAGGTAGTTCCTTTCATGTTGCCTAAGCTGAGTTTCATCTTCCTGTGCTTGACACATTTTTTATTATTCAAACCCTTGAGACATTTTGGGAGTGAGGATTGGGGGAGAAGAAAGTAGAACACAGAGTTTTTAGGAATGGGCTAGATGGCAGGGACCTGAGTTGTTGGTGGGGTGGCCACAGGCTGGGACCCCAGCTTTAAAATATATGAAATAATCCAATAGTTTTTGTTGCTGTGAAGTCAGGACAAATTTTTCTCAGTTACTTGAGACCGGCTACTGATTTCAAGCATCTCTCAAGGATCCTTCATTAAACCAGAATGTAAAACCTCTTCTGTCTTTTGAAAGGTGTTAAAACTTGCCAAAGTCTTCAGAATTTAACTGTCTTTTGGAATTGCTAACATAGGGAAGGAAATTGACACCTTTGGGTGTTTGGCTTGGATTCCGTTACCGTTACGATCATAATAAAGCAGGCGCATTGATAGTCCAGCAAGCTATTGGCTCTTGCCTTTTAGCCATAGAGTCTAGTGTCTCTAAAATGATTTTTTAAGGTTCTGAGGTATTTAAACATTAAAGTGCTGTTTGGTTATTTTACTAGTAAGTGAGTGCCCTTAGAAATATGCTGCCCAGAACATTAATGAAAAAATGCCCTCCTTAAGGGCGAAGCCAGCAAGAAAGCGTGACTTCAAAAGTAGTGCCTTGCTCTTATTTCTCATAATCTGGGCAAGTGCTTGTTATAATCTTGAATTTTCTTTTTTTAATCATAAGCACCATGGTGCAGCAGACAGAATTTCGAACCCAGATCCTGACTTTTCCCCTTCTTAGCTTTGTAACCGTAGGCAGTGATCCCATAACTTGCCTGGGATCATATTCCCTGCCTTTCCAGTCTCACAGGGTTAATGTGAAGTTCAAATGTGATAATGCTTTTTAATTGTAAAGGTCTGTAGAGCAGTTGTTTTCAGCTGGGGTTTGTATTAGGAGCACCTGTGGAGCTTTAAAGGTAATACACATTCCCAAACCCTACCCAGACCTACTGTCCCCATCTCTGGTGTTGGTATATTTTAGAAAAATCCCACATGTGATTCCCAGACTGATTTAAAGTTCCATTTTCAGTATGTCATTCCCTATTCAAGAACCTCCCTGCAGTGATGCTAAATGTCCTCTATATCAGATCCCACCTTCTTTGCCTATTTTTTTTAAAGCCCCCTTAACTTGGCCCAGTCTGCCCCCTCCACTTCTCAATTTTGAAACATTGGCCTTAGAACCTTTCAGACACTGCTTTTACCTGCCCCCTGTTCTGCAAAGGTCACGATTATTTTGACCTTCATGTCTTTGTTCATGCTGCTCCCTCTACCAGGAATGACTCTTTTCTTCCTTATTTCTAAATTATACACAACCTTCATGAGCCAGCTGACATCCCTAGTCTGCCATGTGCCCTCCGTCATTTGGCATAGAAGTTTAGCACTGAAAGAAAAATTATGTTTTATTGTAGATAAAAAATTAAAAATTGAGACCTAGATTAAGTGCCTTGCCCACACCCATACAGCTAGTTAGATATAGAGCTGGAATTAAAGCCCAAGCCTCTGGAATTTTTCTCACGTACCCTTTCCACAGGACCTCTTTGTACCCCCCGCCAGCCTATACTGCCCTCTTTCTTTCCAAAAAATCAACCACTTCATTTTTTCCTGATGGTTCTCTTGTGGCAGTTGGTAAATGTGGGTTCAAATATATACCGTACCTGTGACTGTGACACCGTCTTGGAGCATCTCTTCTTCATCTGTAAAGTGGAGATAGTACCATTACCTGGCAGATTTTCATATTATTATGTGTACCTCCCTCCCCCTCCAAAAAAAAAAAAAATCCTTAAATTCCTTAAGAGCAAAGACATTCAATCATATCTCCACCTCATCGTAATGGTTCTGAAAGTGTGGTTCCCAGGCCAGCAGCATCAGCATCACCTGGCAACTTGTTACAAATGCACATTTTGGGGCCTGCCCCAGACACACTAATTCCATCAAGTGGGGAATCTGTGTTTTAACAACCCCCCCCTCCAGGTGACTCTGATGCATGATAAAGACTGAGAACGCTGTCCTAGAATGTTTACGTCTAGCTTGCTCAGTAACTGATTATCATGTATTTATTCAATAATCCTTGAATAAGTGTGCGGCACATTGGTGACAGGCATTTTAGTCTTGTATTTCTCCTTTTTGTGCTGGGAGTCTAGCAGTATATAGACATACTCATGGGTGTCATCACCCACCAAATGACACCTCATTGTCTTTCTAATAAGGGAGAAACCCCTAGTAGATGATTGTATTAAATGGATTAACAGGTAAGCAGATAGCAGTAGTGTGAGGGGCACTGCATCAATGTTCATTTTTTATGGGGAATACAACTTATTAGGATATTGTGTACTATTGAAAATAACACCAAAACCAAAACAATTTTATTTTTCTTTTCTAAAGAAACAAAATTACATGTCTCCCCTTTTCTTCCCAGTTAATTCATGCTTCAAAAACTGTTGGAATGTTCAGCATATGAATTAATGAATTGAGAACTGGCTAAGTTATGTTACATGTACAACTGGTTGACGCTAAGTCCTTAGCCTCTTATGACCACGGGCTGAGACTTTGCCTTGCACAATCTGTTGTAACAGTTGTACAGGGCTATAGATATGTCTGAACCTGCCCTGTGTGTTCCAGGTACCAGAGATGAGCTGCAGAAATAACCTGTAGTTTCTGGCTGCGGGTGGTAGCATAATTGTTTTGTACTTTCCAAAGAAGCAGCAGCTCCCCAAAAGGTGAAGTTTAATTTTATTCAGGGCTGGTACATGCTGAGTACAGACCTATGCTTGACTCTGTAATTACTCTGATCACTGAAAAACATAGGATCACCAGGCTCCTTGTAGAAGAGAGTCCCACAAGCTCCAAGACCCAGTGGTTAACTCTGCAAACTCCAAGAGACTGTACCTGCCAAACGAATTCTCCTTTCTCCTGATTTTCACTGAATGTCTTTACAACCTGGCAGTTTGGTGTTGTACAAGCTTGGAGGTGGTCATCTCTGGCTGAGATTTAAACAGAAGTAAAATTTCTTTGGTGACCTTTGTCTTTAGCAAGACATGAAAGATTGTTCTTTTCCATTCCTACCTGGCCTAGTTTCTTTTATTTGTTTTCCACTGGTTTAAAATGTTTGGTTGTCATCATCATCACTAAGTTTTTCCCCTCTAATAGGAGTTTCATATATTGACCCCCACGATGTGCAGAGTGTTGTTCTTGATGCCTTCCGTATGTTATTTCTGGTTCTCATAAACAACCCTGTCAAGTGGATGGTGCTATCCCCAGTTTACAGAGGAGGAAAGAATCCCAGAGAGGGGAAACACCTTGTCCAAACCACGTGTGGAAGAGCCAGTGAGAGTCAGGCCTGGATACCTTCTCTCCCTCTTGCCAAGCTGCTTCATATCTAGCAGCCCATCCCTGTCATTCTGAAGCATTGCAGGACTCAGTGTTTGAGGGTCACAGGGCCTAATCATTCCCTTTCCTGACTAGATTCCTCCTTCATGCCAATTTTTCAATCAGAGGGCCTATATTGTAGGAAAAAAGTGATGGGATTATGATTTTGATTTAAAGAAATTTGCTTTAGGCATACTGGGAACTCTTTCAATTGTCACATGACAAAAGCTGGAGATTGCCTAGGGGAACCAGGAATTTTTAATAGGGAGATCTCACCTGTTGGGAGCCTGTTATGTGTAGATGGTTCATTTAATACAACAACTGCATGAGGAAGATATTTATTCTCATTAACATAAGAGGAATCTGCTTAGAGAGTTAAGAGTAACTTGGCCAAGATCACATAGTGGATGACTGTTTAGGCTGAGATTCTAATCCAGATACTCCTGATTCCAGTCATCAAAAAAGCTTTCAGTTCCTGCTGTATGCTAGGTACTTCCGTATT
The DNA here is from genome assembly GCF_030014295.1 of Loxodonta africana. Classification (NCBI taxonomy): domain Eukaryota; kingdom Metazoa; phylum Chordata; class Mammalia; order Proboscidea; family Elephantidae; genus Loxodonta; species Loxodonta africana. Next base: position 36,974,124 of record NC_087365.1, read on the forward strand.
ACTTAATTTTCATAGTAACTCTTCAAAGTAGGTGTTGTTCTATTTTTTCCACTTTACGGTTGAGGCGACTGAGACTAAGAAATATTGCAGTACCTAGGTCGTAGATTCCCAAACACTCTCAGTTCATGGTGCTCTTAGTGCTGCAGTAATTTTGTTTTTGCAGCACCCCTATGCCAAAACATACGTAACAGTCCCATTTATTAACTTAATAAGTATTTGTGTCTTAATAATTTGGTAGCCATTTGAAAAAAATAATACATATAAATTGAAAGAAACAATATTTTTATTTCGTTCTTAAATTCCACAGTTACTTACTAATGGATGTATGTGCTTTTTCGGTACTCCACCACTTCTCAACCTTCAGAATCAGATTGAACACCGCTGCCTTTATTCCTGTTCTATACTGATTTTGACACAGTTCTTTTATGACAGCTGCCACCAACACCCAGCTTCACAGAGATATGACGTGAGCAGAAGAAATGCACCTCAAGCTAGTAATTAAATTCAGTGTTCAACAATTTCCTCAAAAATTTAAAATACCCTGCAGTGCCTTCGTCAGTTTGTTACAACACCCCAGGTACCTCTGCACACAGGTTGTGAACTCCTGACTTAGGGCCACATAGATAGCAGTGACAAGCTCATGAGTCAAACCTAGGTGTGTCTGTTCCAAGGGCCACGTCCTTTAAAAAAAAAAAAAAAAACTTGATTGTACAACTTAATAGAATTAATTTTAATTCAGTGTAAAATTTTTACATGCTTTGACAGTAGACCAAGTTCATGTCTAATTCTCCTCCGTTTCCTGTGGTGCTGAATTCTGTGTCTTGCATATAGCACGTGCCCAACAAATACGAAAGAAAGAGAAATCTCCCTTATACTTTAGAGACAGAAGTTTATAAAATCAAATAAAGGATAAGAGGCATTGGAGTCAAAGAAAGGCCACTGTTCTAGTTGGCTGATGTCTTTTGGCTTCTTTCATTTAAATAGATCTTGTTTCAAACAAAAACCCTGGCACTTGAAAAGCTGCACAGAAGTTGGTTCCGGCTTAAATCATTTAAAATGTAGTAGCAATACTTGAAACTTAAATAATTTAAGTAATTTCATTAGCAAAATCCCTGATTCTTATGGAGACTCACCCCTGGGCTTTTCTTTCCCCTTTGTGTTTGGATTTTTGTAAAACAGTTTTTCTTAAAGTGAAACACATCACAGATTGCATTTAAGCTGTGGCCGTTATACTGAATTTCTTGTTCCAAGGCCTCAAGCTTGCCCAGGGAGCATACCTTGCAGTCAGCACACGTCAGACCTTCCATTTACAGATCTTTTAACCTAAGAAGGGTTATACCTGGTCAGCCTCCTGAAACCCTGCGGGGCGCACTTAGGCTTGACAAGGAAGACGTGCGCAGAGAACTGAAAAGATGCCGATGCTTCATTAGGGGCCACTCTCCCTCCTAAGTACAAAATCAATGTCCAAACAGAACTGTGAATGGTGCTAAGGTGATGAAGGTGTTAGCTCCAAGATAAACACTTCTCCTGTCCTTTCTAGATACAGAAATTATTTGTCATTTAAAAACCTGGATAGGTAGCAAAGCTGCTGCAGACTCAGTTATTGTCTAGGTGCCTGATTTTAGGGAACATGGGTACCATAAATGAAAACACATCCTGAGGCTTGCTCCTCTCTGTGCACCTTTTTCCAAGGGGCACTGTCGATGGTGAGATACGTGACTCTCACAACTGAAGCAGCATTGAGGATGGCCAGGAAAGATAATCTCTGCAGTAGACGTGGCCCCTGTGGCGCTCCCAAGTAGCAGGGCATGCAGCAGGGAAGGAAAATGTGGGTAGCAATTTGGGTGTTAAAATATTAACACATTTTTGCATATTTAATGCCGTTTCCTTTTTAAATAGTAGGCAGATAATGGCATAGGAACAGACAGGTTTATGATTTCAAATTAATATTTAAGCATTAAAAAAATCCAAAATGAACTGCTTTGTTATAAATACATTCAGTTAATCTAAACAAGAGATTGCTTTCTTTTCAACTTCTCTGATTTGCAGCCTAATTTTATGATTGTAACTTGTGAAAGAAGCTTTGTGATGGGTTTTAGTCTTAAATTTTCAAAACTTGGAATCATTCATCTTGTCAACATTTGAGTACTTACTGCGTGCTGAACAGTAGTCCTGAACTCAAAATGGGGAATTGGGGATGACGTCAGAGAGGAGGTGACATTCATATCTGAGCATTAGGAGTGTGAGAGCCATTGTGCTCATCTGCCATCTATGGTTTTGCTGTACTGTAAGTCCCTGGGTTACAAACATCTGACTTATGGACAACTCATATTTGCCCTTTAATGTTATGTAAATCTGCCTTCCCTTTGAAACAATTGAACGAACCCCGACTCCTAACAATTCTTCATCACAGTCACTTCACTGGCTGCACATGCAGCTTTTAAATTATTGAAGAGGCTTCAAGCCTTTTCTTGCTCTAAAACCAAAACCACTGCATCAAGTAGATTCCAACTCATAGCAACCTTACAGGACAGAGTAGAACTGCCCCATAGGGTTTCCAAGGCTGTAAATCTTTACGGAAGCACACTGTCACATCTTTGTCCCACAAAGCAGCTGGTGGGTTCAAACTGCTGACTTTTTGGTTCACAACCAAGCGCTTTAATCACTGTGCCACCAGGACTCCTTTCTTAGGCTAAAAAGCTATTGCCTTCGACTCCGACTCATAGCGACCCTATAGGACGTAGTAGAACACCCCCACAGGGTTTCCAAGGAGTGGGTGGTGGATTCGAACTGCCACCCTTTTGGTTAGCAGCTGAGCCCTTAGCCACTGTGCCACCAGGGCTCCAGTCTTGCATTAAAAACCAAAAGCCACTGCCATCGAGCCAATTCTGACTCACAGCGACCCTACAGGACAGAGTAGAACTGCCCATTGTATTTCAAAGGAGTGGCTGGTGAATTCTGACTGCCGACCTTTTGGTTAGCAGGCAAACTCTTAACCATTACACCACACAGGGTTTCCCTTGCACTAAAGTAGGGCTAAATAAGAACCATGTGCACCTGTTCCAGCTTACCTACAAATTCTTAAAGACACGCTTAGGAACAGATCTCGTTGGTAACCGAGGGACTGCTTGTGTAGTACTTGAGTCTTGTCTCTTGAGAGTAGAAGCAGACTTTTTAAAAAAGTCCTTAACCTGCTTATTTCCCTTTCTAACTTCTGTGTCTCTCTAACTCAGATCCTAGTACTTATGAAGAATTCATCCTGGGAAAGGAAGCAAGGCCCCTTAACGTTTTTTCTCATTTTTCCTATTTCCCCACAGGCGAAGATGCCTTTCGATGCCAACAAACTGTATTGCAGTGAAGTGCTGGCCATATTGCTCCAGGACAACGATGGTGAGGCTCCCTCTCGGTACTGATATTCTGTTAGAATAGGAGCCAGGCTTGTTTCAGATCATGACAGCAAGCTCTCTTGCCTTTGGCATCCCCTTGCACTCCCTCGTGCTCTCTGTGCAGCTTTTGTACTCTGTCAAGCTGTATTGATTTTGTTTGCTGATGTATCAGTGTTAGACGACTGTTAGCTCCATTTTTTTTTCTTCCTCTATTTTTTTCCCTTTTTAGAAAACAGGGAATTGCTTGGGGAGCTGGATGGAATCGATGTGCTTCTTCAGCAGTTATCCGTGAGTAATTCTTATGCTTCCTGTCTGCCATGAAGATACATGGCCTGGTTTAAATGGGAGGTGGAGCTGGAAATTATGGGAAGGAATAAGCCGCATGGTGCAAGCAAGGTGGAGGTGTGTTGGCAGGTTTGAGGTTACATTGGAGGTACATGGTTTGTCTCCTTTTCTTAGTCATTTGCCTTTAATGACCGGTTGTCACTGTGTATATCTGGTGTGGACTTTCTCAGTCTTCTGATAGAGTATTTGTCAATCTCAGAGAGGTGTGCTTCCTGCCTAAATACATGTTCTTGGGCTAAAAATAGCAAGGTATTTTCAGAGCTGACCCACTCCCAAGATACTCACTTCCTTTCCTTTCGGTTTGCCACTAAAATGGAATCTCTTCATTTAGGGCCAGATACGCTCAAGGAGTACAGGTTCCAATGCAGTGGGCTAGAGGTCACAGAGGAGAGGATAGGAAGGATGTGGTGCTGGAGGCTGCTAGGAGAAATTGGAAATTGCCATTTGCTCACTGTAAGAAATGTAAATCCAGTTGAAATGTTGTTCTGCTGGCATTCTGAAACTGCTGTTAAAATTTCTTCTAACAAACCTCATCTGTGCTACTCCAAAAACAAAACTGAAAATAGATCACTTGGATAAAAACTTAGAGTGTTGGGAATGTTTGAGATGTCAGTTTGCATACAGCCTCCATCTTGGTGCCAGCAGCCCAAGTGCGTGGCTTCTACCCGCAATGTGAGTCTGTTTCCAGTCCTGGGAAGGTGCTTAGTCCTGTTCCTGCCAGATTACTGATCATTTTGGGTACGCATATGTTATTAAAGGGTTTTCCCTTTAGTACGCTGTACATCTTCGGCAAAGACAAAGCTTCTGCTTTAAACTCTTCTTCGCATGATTGAGATCCCACTACTTTGTGAGGCAGTTTGATAGCCCTGATTGTTAGGAAACAATTCCTCATATTGCACCAAGACTTGCCACTCTGGATTGTGATCACTTTTAGAAGGGGAAGGAGCCCTGGTGGCACAGTGGTTAAAGGGCTCGGCTGCCAACCAAAAGGTTGGTGGTTCAAACCCACCCACAAGCTGCTTCATGGGAGAAAAATGTGACAGTCTCCTTCCGTAAAGTTTACAGCCTTGGAAACCCTATGGGGCACTTCTCTGTCTTATAGGGTCACTATGAATCAGAATTGACTCAGCGGCAGTGGGTTTAGAAGGGGAGGAAAGAGGTGTGGTTGGGTTGGTATGTGGTATGAGGTGACTGGCAGAGTTCTGTTTCTTCACCTGGATAGTGGTTTCAGGGCTGTTCACTTTGTTCATGTAGCTGTATGTTTTTTATGGAGCTTATCTGTGTTATATTTTTTAGTAAAAATGGTGTTTTCATTTTGTTTTGTTTTTAATCCATCTCCCTGGAACTGTCAGTTACTTACGGACCCAATGGTCAGTTGAGTGTTTTGGTTTTTTGCATAAGCTGATATCCATTTATTTAATACTTCTGAATCAGAAAGATCAGTTTCTCTGAAGTCGAAACACGAGAATTTTGTTTGGTAATCTTCAGTTTCCTCAGTTGTGGGGTTATCATGGCAGGAGGGCTTTGGAAATTGTTAGGCGATGGCTGATGAAAAGATACTGTCTTATACAGCTCTTTGCTTTCTGCTCTCTTTGCTTGACAGGTGTTTAAAAGACACAATCCCAGCACGGCTGAGGAGCAGGAGATGATGGAGAATCTGTTCGATTCACTCTGTTCCTGCCTAATGCTCAGTTCTAATCGTGAGCGCTTCCTGAAGGGTGAGGGGCTTCAGCTGATGAATCTCATGCTCAGGTATTTCTCTAATCTCCTTGCTCTCTCATCTTTTTTGCCTAACTTCTCACTGTTAGCTTAGATTCAAGAATGTATAGCCATGGTCTTTTATTCTGTTGAGTTCCCTAGGCATATAGAACAATAAAATCTTCGGTTACGAGTGCATGTGCGTGGTCTTTTCTAAATAAGGTTATGTTGTTGTTGTGTGCCGTCGAGTCGATTTCAACTCATAAACCAAAAAAAAAAAACCAAACCCACTGCCGTCAAGTCGGCTCCAACTCGTAGCGACCCTACAGGACAGAATAGAACTGCCCCACAAAGTTTCCAAGGAGTGCCTGGTGGATTTGAACTGCCAGCCTCTTCGTTAGCAGTCATAGCACTTGACCGCTACACCACCAGGGTTTCCTTTCCACTCATAGCTACTCTAAATGACAGAGTAGAACTGCCCCAGAGTAGGATTTCCCAGACTGTAATCTTTACAGGAGCAGATTGCCAGGTCTGTTCTCTCTTGGAGCAGCTGGTGGGTTCAAACTGCCACCCTTTTGATTAACAGCCAAACACTTAATCATTATGCCACCATACTCCTTAAATAAGGTTATAAGGTTATAGTGGGTAAATAAAAAGTATATTTTGGTCTGTTTGTACACTGTTGTTGTGTCAACGGGTAATTTGACCATGCCATTAACCACTCCATTGAAGGGAGATGTTGTCTTTTTGCTCCTTCCCTTAGTGCTTTAGTTTTGGGGAAATCTGGTCATTACCTTCTAAACCCTTATCCCGTGTATTTACATTTTTGTCATCAATATCAGCAGAATATCATTGATTTTTTTTTTCATTTATTTATTCAGTAATGAATTGTACATGTGCTTTGCGCCTAGCATAGGAGATATGAAATGTGCAAAACAGATACAGAACTTTTCTTTGTAGTACTTTCTTTGTTTATTATTTATGCTGTAATTCCTTAGAATTCCTTAAAGTATTTAAAGTGGATATCATGTTAGTATATTTCATAGAATCCTAAAGTTGGAAGCAAAAGGGAGACAGCTTGTCCCCATAACTTTTTTGAGCAATATGGCTTGGAATGGGAGGAGAGAAATAAGCAAAGAGGACAAGGAGTGACCAGAGTGTGATGTAGGGTCAAGAGACAGTTTTTTAATTGAGAAGCACTGGAGTGTGTTAGCGTGGTTGAAAGACTAATCATTATGGAATTATTATTTATGGAAATTATGCCAGAGTTTGCTTTGTTGAAACTCCTGCTCATAAAAACTGATAATTCTGTTAGACTAAGGTTGAAATTTTTTTTAATAAATTTGATATATATCTGTTAAATATAATTTAGAATATAGACCTGCAAAACTGCTGTAAAAACTTTGATAAGGTAATATGTTAAGTGCTAGGCTTACATAGAATTGAATAAGACAGAATTCTTGCCTTCAAGAAGCTAGATACAAAAGCTGCAGCGAAACACAACCCCTCTTTGGATGTTTATTTCCTTCTAGTCTTTTTTTCTAAAATTGTTGTCTTTGTTTTTAACAACTTTTTTAGGCCTACCACACACATAATTTTCTATACTTTTTCTTTTTAAAGTTAGCATTGATATAAGTGTATTGAATGAATAAAGGTTTCTTATACTGTGACATAGTCTTCAAGAGGGTTTTCAATAACTGCTTTTAAAGGGTTTTAAGGCAGTATACTTAGCTTACTTATACTTCTTCAGTTGTTGAAATTGAGGTGATTTTCAGTGTTTTGTTATTATAACAAATTCTACAATGACCATTTTTGTCATTAAAACTATTTTTGTATTGAAGATTATTGAGGTATATATTTTGAAAATACCTTCTCTTTAAAGGCTTGCATGGGGCCAGGATGCAGTGTATGTTTTCATTTATCCAGTGCATACCAGACCTTGGATTGATTGAAAGTCTTCTCTGAGGAATTACTTTTACAAAAAGATTTTTTAAAGTGCTGAGAGGAGCAAGAGAAGTTACTCAGAGGCCTTCAGTGTTCAGCTGATGTTTGCTAGCTTTACTCTCTTGAGTCTTTTGTTTATCTCTTTTGCCCTTTAAATTGCCTGTCCTTTTGTTGAAATGACCTACCTTATCTCAGGCAAATAGCATATAAAGGAAATGCATTTGACTTCTTGAGCCTTCTAACCTTAAAACACTTTGCAAGGGACTTTCTCCTAAACTTCTTAAAGGACTGAACTGCCAGTGTCTTTGGATGGTTGAGTGCAGATATGAAGTGATGCATTCCTGTAGCATATGGCTTGGTAATGTGCAGCAGTGAGGAGGCAAATAGATAACCAGAAATACGGAGTATTCAAACAGAAATGCTAAGGTTCTGGGAGGCTCATTAAAGAGAACTCCAAAAGACTTAGAAAGTGTACCTCTCCAGCATCTCCTAACTTTTCATTTTTGAATGTAGAAGTTACTGTTAGATTTGTTCTTTTGCATTAATTAGCCATATTAGCAGATTCAGCATTTCCTTTTTTGTCTTTCCCATGTTCTTTGTTCTGTGTTTGTTTTTTTTCTTCTTCAGACTCCAAATGGAAATTTTAATTGAAAGGGAATATTTTTTTTCCCCTACTAGATTCATCCTTCCTGATCTTCTGGCAAGAGCTGCCAAGTGGCTGTCTCTCTGTCTAGAGTAGGAAGCCATGACGCTAGAGGTTCAGGAGGATTTCTGTGGTCCTTTCCATTGCCCCTGAATACTAATCTTTACTTCAGTCATGCATCCAACAAGTAAATTCCCTCTAGGAGAGGTGGCAGGGTAATACAGGGTGAAAGAATAGGCTTCAAGATTGAAGTAAATGTGGGTTTGGAACGTAGCTCTTGCACTTAGTAGCTCTGTTATTTTTCCTGAATTACTGTGATTTTTCTGGCCTTCTGACCCTGTTTCTTCATCTGAAAAATGAGGGTAATAATGCCACATTTACAGGGATGTTATGGGAGTTAGAGAGACTATATGTAAAGTATCTGGGACAGTTTTTGGCATATCCTAAGTATGCTGTGTTGAAACACTGATACGGAGACAAGACAGAATCCCAGCCTTCAAGAAGCTCACAGGCTAGTGAGGGAGGCAGACACTAAATAGATGTAGTATTATTTTGTGTAGTAACTGTTAAAATTAAAGTGCCGCTGAGATCTGAAAATACAGATGAGGAGTGCTTAATTTTGTATGTCTATATCCAGTGAATTTTTCCTCATTTTTAATTATCAAGGGAAGGTCACAAATAAGATAGTCATTTATACACATACAAACGATCACATATACATAGATATATATATGTGCGTAAATACATATACTACCCAATTTAGTATTTTTATCAACTTTTTTAGTCATAATTTACATACAATAAATACATCCATTTTAAGCATAGTTTGAATTTTGACAGATGTATTTTGATAGATGTATGTAACATCATTTCTTCCACCACAGTGAAGATATAAGATAGCACTGTCCAACAGAAATATGTGAGCAAGATACGTAATTTCAAGTTTTGTAGCAGCCACATTTAAGAAAGTTGAAAGAAACAGATGAAATTAGTTTTAATGATATATTTTATTTAACCCAGTATATCAAAAGTGATCATTTCAGCATGTAATCAAAATGAAAAGTCATTGTTGAATCAGTGTGTATTTTACAGTTACATCACAATTCAGATGCCAAATTTTCATCTGCATTTAGATTTAATAAAATTTACAGTTGAAAAAGTATATTCACATACCCAAGTTGCTTTCCAGTAACTGAAAAGAATCAGTTTTTTAAATTTAAACATAAAATAATTACTTAAATAAAATTTAAAATTTAGTTCTTCAGTTGCATTAGGCACATTTCACACTTGGTTACTATATTGGAAAACGCATATAGATCATTTTTATCATCTCAAAAAATTCGATTGATCTCATGTCTCTTTTTGTCAGTACTGTACTATCTTTATTATTGCTGTTTTGTAGTAAGTCTTGCAGTCAGGTAATGTGAGTCCAACAACTTTAGCCTTATTTCTCAAAATTGTTTTAAGTAGTCTAGTTCCTTTGCCTTTTTATATAAATTTTAAAATCAGCCTGTCAGTTTCTACAAAAACTCTGCTGCAGTTTTGATTGGAATTACGTTGACTCTATGATCATTTTGGGTAGAGTAGACATCTTCTCAGTAGTGAGTCTTCCAATCCATGAACATGGTATATTTCTCCATTTATTTAGGTCTTTGATTTCTTTAATCAGCATTCTAATATTTCTTAAGACAATTTAATATTTTATATTTTTCCTAGAAATTTATTGATTTTATGCAGACTTTCAATTATATAAATTGTCCTTGTATTCTTATCATTCTTTTTCAGATCTTCCATTTTATTTCCTCTTTTTGATTTTTTTATACTTTTTGTCCCTTTTTTTATTCCTAATGTTATATATTTAAATTTAGCTTTTTCCCTCAATCTAACGTGTTAGAAGTGATTATGATGTTTTTGTTTTATTGGGAAGGCATCTCTTCGTATAGATCCAGCTCTTGATTTTATATTAAAGTTTGGTATTTTATTTGTTTGTACACTTTTTTGTCTTTCTCCCCATGATTTTCTGCCTTTTAATTCCTTTTTTCTACTCTCTTTCCATTTATTTCGTTGCCCTTTTCCCAAACTTCTGAGTTGAATGCTTAATGCTTTAAAGAAACATTCCTTTTGTTTAAAGATATTTTAAGGCTAAAAATTTCCTCTTAATAATTGCTTTAGTAGGCTTGCTTTCTAACAGAAAATACAGGTTATGAAATATCTGCTTTTCCAAATTGGAGATTTTATTTGTGGGCCTTGTACCTGGCTGTTGTTCTTGGGTGCCATCAAGTTGATTCTAATTCATAACAACCCCATGAAACAGCGTAGAACTGCCCATAGGATTTTCTTGGCTGTAATATTTGCTGGAGCAGATCGCCAGGTCTTTATACTGCAGAGCCACTGGGTGGGTTTGAATCTCAAACCTTTTGGTTAGCAGCTGAGCACTTAACTGTCTAGTTTTTATAAATATTCCATGGACATTTGAGTAGAATTTGTGTTTCTAGGATGTAAAGTGCTATAAGTATCTCCTAAATTAATTTTATAAATATATTCAGCTCTTCTGCATCCTCTTTGTTTGTTTGACTCATTTGTCGAATTCTAAAAGAAGTATTAGTATCACTATAGTTGAGGATTTTTTCCCCTGTTTCTTCTTGAAATTTTTCCTTGTTATATTCTAACTGTGTTGTTCAGCAAGTAAATGCTAATTACTTTTATCTTAATCTTGGATTGGCAATATAAAATAGCCCTCATTATTCCATGTAGTAAACTTGTTTTGAATCCTTTAATAATTTTGTATTTATCTAGGGTATCCTTTCACATCACTTTATCATTAGCTTTTTATGTCATTTTTTTGTTACGTGTGACTCTTGTTAAGTGTGTATAGCTTTTTTAAAACCTAATGTGAACGTTTTTCTTTAAGTAGATGAAATTGTGACTTTTGTTAAGAGCATATAGTTGTTTGTTTTTAGTCTAATGTGACAGTTTGTCTTAGTAGCTGACTTTAGCCTATTTGCTTTTATTGTAATGACTGTTATATTTGGCCGTTTTCCTCTCTGTTTATTGTGTTCTTATGATTTCTTTGATGGTTTGGTTTGGTTTTTTCATGTATTTTTTGTCTCTTTCATTGTATGTTTTTCTTCTGCGGAGATGTGGAAATTATTTCTTTTCTACTAGTGACTACCTTTTTAAAAACTGAAACTTTATTTCTTTGTATACATTCGAAATAGTATCAGGTCTCTTCAAGATATGGCTGCTGCCGAATTCTCCTATTGCCATCTCTCTCATTCTCCCCTTTCCATACATTTACATTTTATTCTCTAAACCAAATTATTTTAGATTCCTTAACACATTTCATTATTTTCTCTTTAAGCAGCCTTCTGCTCCTGTGTTACCTCTCCCAAACCTGTCCTTGCCCGCCACCCCTAAAATGTTGGGGGTTGGCTTCTTCACTGCTGTAGCATCCTTTGCTTACCTTTATCAGAGAACTCATCACCTTGTAAGGTAATCATCTGTTTGTCTACGTCTCTGACTGTACTGTAAGATCTTCGAGGGCAGAAACCAGCTTTTCTTCCTTTTGTATCCTCAATACCTAACAACAGATACACTTTAGACCTTCAGTAAATATTTGCTAAGTGAATGAGAGAATCTGAGAAACATTTTTTTGCTATTTAAAATCACTGGGTCTTAGAATTTCTGGCAAATTCCATAGATAGAACCAAAGAAAGTAGAGTGACTTATTAGAACCCATGTAGCTCAGGACTGAGTCTCCTGCCTGAATATATTTAGTCGTATATTTCTCTATCAAATTTTTAGTGCATGATATAGAGAGCACAGAATGGGTCACAGGGTAGTTGTGAACCTGATCTTCAGGGGTTAAGGGAGGCTGGAATAGGAGTCAGCTCTAGTCCTGGGTTTGTTGCCCTTGGCAGCTCCGTTTAGAAGCCAACACAAGTGTCTGTTCTTCAATTTATTCCCCTTTGGGGCACTTGAACCTCTCAACAACAACAACTTTTTTGTTATTGTTTTGTTTTGCTTTACATTACGCTTTTATTTTGCTTTAAGCAGAAACTGTGCTGCATTAAAATTTTCAGATAGCAGCATGTACTTTTTGTGTGTGTGTTTTAGGTGAAAGTTTACAGTACAAATTAGTTTGTCATTCAAAAATTTATACACAATTTATCTTGTGACATTGGTTACAATCCCTACAGTGTGTCAGCACTTTCCCCCTTTCCCTTTACACCATGGCTTCCCCGTGTCCATTTGTCTAGGTTTCCTGCTCCTTCCTTCCTTCTCATCTTTGCTATTGGGTATGTGTTGCCCATTTGGCCTGGTATACTTGATTGAACTAAGAAGCATGTTCCTCATGTGTGTTATTTGTTTTATAGGCCTGTCTGATCTTTGACTGAAAGATAGACTTCAGGAATGGCTTCAGTTCTGAGTTAGGAGGGTTTCAAGAGGCCATAGTCTCGGGGTTCCCTCAGTGTCTGTCAGACCAGTAACTCTAGTCTTTTCTTGTGAATTTGAGTTTTGTTATACATTTTTCTCCTGCTCTGTCTGGAGCCCTCTACTCTGATCCCTGTTAGAATGGTCGGTGGTGGTAGCTGGGCACCATCTAGTTCTTCTGGGCTCAGGCTGGTGGAGGCTGTGGTTCATGTGGTCCTTTAGTCCTTGGACTGGTATTTTCCTTCCATCTTTGGTTTTCTTCATTCTCCTTTGCTCCAAGTGTGATGGGATGAGTAGATGTATTTTAGATGGCCATTTGCAAGCTTTTAAAACCCCAGACGCTACTTACCAAAGTAGGGTATAGAACATTCTCTTTATGAACTGTTATGCCAATTGACCTAGATATCCCCTGAGACCATAGTCTGCAGCCCTCAGCCTCAGTCACTCAGTCTCTCAAGGTGTTTGGATGTGTCTAGGAAGCTTCTTTGGCTTTGCCTTGGTTGAGTTGTACTGACTTCCCCTACATTGTGTGTTGTCTTTCACCAAAGTTAACACTTGTCTACTATCTACTTAGTGATTTCCTCTCCCCTCCCTGTTAACCACCAAAGATTGTTTTTTTTTTTCTGTATGTAAACCTTTTCTTGTTTTTTTTTATAATAGTGGTCTCACACAATATTTGTCCTTTTGTGATTGGTTTATCTCACTCAGCATAATACTCTCCAGATTAGTCCATGTTGTGAGATGTTTCTTGGATTCCTCATTGTTCTTTATTGTTGCATAGCATTCCATTGCGTGTATGTACCATAATTTATCATTTCATCCCTTGATGGGCACTTAGGTTGTTTCCATCTTTTTACTATTGTGAATAATGCTACAGTGAACATGGGTGTGCCTATGTCTATTCCTGTAATGACTCTTACTTCTCTAGGATATATTCCTAGTAGTGGGATTGCTGATTGTATGGTATTCCTATTTCTAGCTTTTTAAGAAGGTGCCATATCATTTTCCATAGCGGTTGTACCGTTTTACATTCCCACCAGCAGTGCATGAAGAGTTCCAGTCTCCCCGCAACCTCTCCATCATTTGTCATATTTCTGTTTTTTTGATTCGTGCCAATAATGTCAGTGTGAGATGGTATCTCACTGTAGTTTTGATTTACATCTCTCTATTTTTATTTTAAAGGCTAATGGGAAACCCTGGTGGCATAGTGGTTAAGTGCTAGGGCTGCTAACCATAGGGTCAGCAGTTTGAATCTGCGAGGCACTCCTTGGAAACTCTATGGGGCGGTTCTACTCTGTCCTGTAGGGTCACTGTGAGTCGGAATCAACTTGACAGCACTGGGTTTGGCTTTTGGAAACCCTGGTGGCATAGTGGTTAAATCCTACGGCTGCTGATCAAAGGGTTGGCAGTTCGAATCCACCAGGCACTCCTTGGAAATTCTATGGGGCAGTTCTACCCTGTCCTATAGGGTCGCTATGAGTCGGAATCGACTCGACAGCACTGGGTTTGGTTTTTGGTTTTTTTAATGGCTAATGATTACGAGCATTTCCTCATGTGTCTTTTAGCCATCTGAATGTCTTTGGTGAAATGTCTGTTCATATCTTTTGCCCATTTTTTAATTGGATTTTTTGTCTTTTTGTTATTGAGGTGTTGAAGTATTCTATATTAGACCCTTATCAGATATGTCATAGCCAAAATTTTTTTTCGAAAGGTTTTTTTTTTTTTTAAATTAATATTTATTGTGCTTTAAGTGAAAATTTACAAATCAGGTCAGTCTCTCATACAAAAAATTTACAAACACCTTATTATACACTCCTAATTGCTCTCCCTCTAATGAGATAGCACAGTTCTTCCCTCCACTGTTTCTCCTCATGTCCATTTGGGTAGCTTCTGGCCCCCCTCTGCCCTCTCATCTCCCCTTCAGACAGGAGATGCCAACATAGTCTCATGTGTCTACTTGATCCAAGAAGCTTGTTCTTCACCAGTATCATTTTCCATCCCATATTCCAGACCAGTCCCTGTCTGAAGAGTTGGCTTTGGGAATGGTTCCTGTCCTGGGGTAACAGAAGGTCTGGGGACCATGGCCTTCAGGATCATAGCCAAATTTTTTTTCCCAGCCTATAGTTTCTGTTTTCACCCTTTTGGTGAAGTCTTTTGATGAGCCTAAGTGTTTAATTTTTAGGAGCCCCCTGTTATCTAGTTTTGTGCATTGTTAGTTATAGTTTGTATTGAATATAAGCCATGTTTTTATTTGGGCCCCTAGTGTTGTCCCCATTTTTTCTTCCATGGTCTTTATTGTTGTAGGTTTTATATTTAGGTCTTTGATCCATTTTGAGTTAGTTTTTGTGTATGGTGTGAGGTATGGGTTCTGCTTCATTTTCTTTTTTTTACAGATGGACATCCAGTTTTGCCAGCACCATTTGTTAAAAAGACTGTCTATTCCCCCATTTAATGGACTTTAGTCCTTTGTCAAAGATCAGCTGATCGCAGGTGGATGGATTTACATCTTGGTTCTCAGTTCTGTTCCATTGGTCTATATGTCTGCTGTTGTACCAGTACCAGGCTGTTTTGACTACCATGGCCGTATAGTAGTTTCTGAGATAGGTAGCGTGAGGCCTTCTACTTTTTTCTTTTTCCTCAGTGATGTTTTACTTTTCCGGGGCCTCTTTCCTTTTCTTATAAAGATGGTGATTAGTTTTTCCATCTCATTAAAGAATTCTGTTGGTATTTGGATCAGAATCACATTATATCTGTAGATCACTTTAGGTAGGATTGACATTTTCACGATGTTGAGTCTTCCTATCCATAAGCATGGTGTGTTTTTCAGTTTATGTAGGTCTCTTGATTTCTTGCAATAGTGTTTTGTAGTTTTCTTTGTATAGGTCTATTACATTCCTGGTTAGATTTATTCCTAAGTATTTTACCTTTCTTAGGGGCTATTATAAATGGTATTGTTTTCCTGATTTTCTTTTCAAAGTTCTCTTTGTTGATATATAGGAATCCAGCTGATTCTTGTATGTTAATCTTCTATCTTGCTACTCTGCTGAAACTTTCTATTAGTTCCAGTAGTTTTCTTGTGAAATCTTTGAGGTTCTCTATGTATGGGATCATATCATTTGTGAATAGGGATAGTTTTACTCCTTCCTTTCCAGTTTGGATACCCTTTATTTCTTTTTCTTGCCTAATTGCTCTGGCTAGAACTTGCAGCACAATGTTAAATAGGAGTGTGACAAAGGGCATCCTTGTCTTACACCTACTCTCGGGGGAAATGCTTTCAGTCTCTCTCTGTTGAGAATGATGTTGGTTCTTGGTTTTGTATAGATGCCATCTAGTATGTTGAGGAATTTCCCTTCTATTCCTATTTTACTAAGAGTTTTTATCAGGAATGGGCATTGGACTTTGTCAAATGTCTTTTCTCCATTGATTGAGATGATCATGTGATTCTTTTCTTTTATTCTATTTATGTGGTGGATTATGTTGATTGATTTTCCAATGTCGAACCATCCTTGCATACCTGGTATGAATCCTACGTGGCCATGGTATATTATTTTTTTGATATGATGCTGAATTCTATTGGCTAAATTTTTGTTGAGAATTTTTGTATCTACATCCATGAGAGATATTGGTCTGTAATTCTCCTTTTTTGTGCTGTCTTTGCCAGGCTTTGGTATCACGGTTATGCTGACTTCATTGAATGATTTCGGGAATATTCTTTCCTTTTCTCTGCACTGAAATAGTTTCGTATTGGTGTGAGCTCTTCTCTGAATGTTTGGTAGAATTCTCCAGTGAAACCATCTGGGCCAGGACTTTTTTCTGTTGGGTATTTTTAAATTATCTTTTCAGTCTCTTCTCTTGTTATGGGTCTGTTCAGATTTTCTGTCTTGGTTTGTGGTAGATTAGGTAGGTAGTGTGTTACTAGAAATTTGTCCATTTCCTCTAGGTTCTCAAATTTGTTGGAGTAAAATTTTTCATAGTATTCTCTTATGATCCTTTTTATTTCAGTTGGGTCTGTTGTAATGTCATCTGTCTCATTTCCAATTTGGGTTATTTGCTTCCTGTCCTGTTTTTCTTTTGTCGTTTTGGCCAATGGTTTGTTGATTTTGTTGATCTTTTCAAAGAACCAACTTTTGATCTTCTTATTTCTTTCTATTTTTCTCTTCTCTATTTCATTTATTTCTGCTCTGATATTTGTTATTTCCTTTCTTCTGGTGGCTGTGGTCCTCTTTTGCTCTTCTCTCTTTGTTTGAGTTGTAGGGCTAATGTTTTGATTTTGGCCCATTCTACTTTTTTGCTGTATGCATTTATTGCTATAAATTGACCTCTGAGCACTGCCTTTGCTGTGTCTCAGCAGTTTTGGTATATGTTAACATTCTCATTTGATTCTAGCAATTTTTTAAATTCCATCTTTGATTTCTTCTGTTACCTAGTTGTTTTTAAGCAAGATGTTATTCTGTTTCCATATATTTGATTTTTTTTTCCCCCTTGCTCTTTCTTTTATTGGTTTCTACTTTTATGGCATTGTGATCACAGAGAACGCTTTGTATTATTTTGATGTTTTGGATTTTATTGAGGGTTGCCTTGTGGTCTACTCTGAAGAATGTTCTATCTGTGTTGGAAAAGAATGTATACTCTGCTGCTGTTGGGTGAAATGTTCTGTGTCTATGAAGTCAAATCGGTTGGTTTTGGCCTTTAGATCCACATCTTTGTTGAGTTTCTTTCTAGCTGTTCTGTCCATTACCAAGAGTAGTGTGTTGAATTCTTCTACTATTATTGTGGAACAGTCTATTTCTTTTTCAGTGCTATTAGAGTTTGCTTTGTGTATTTTGGAGCCCTGTCGTTGGGTGGGTAGATATTTATAAACGTTATGTCATCTTGGTGGATTGTCCCTTTAATCATTATATAATGGCCTTTCAGGTCTTTGTGGTTGATTTTTCCTTAAGGTGTATTTTATCTGAGATAGTATTGCCATTCCTGCCCTTTGTTGGTTACTGCTCGCTTGATATGTATTTTTTCCATCATGTGAATTTTAATACGTTTTTGTCTTTCTGTCTCAAGTGTGTCTCTTGTACACAGCATATTGATGGTTGTGTTTTTTTTCTATTCTTCCACTCTCTGTCTCCTCACGGATACATTTAAGCCATTCATATGCAGTGTGATTTATCGATAGGTAGGAATTTATTGCTGTCATATTGTACTGCTTTTGTAGTACCAACATTTTCTTTTTTCCTCTTAATTTCCTATGCTGAGTTCTTTTTTATATATATATAATTTTTATTGTGCTTTAAGTGAAAGTTTAAAAATCACGTCAGTGACTTACACAAAGACTTATATACACCTTACTACATACTCCCAATTACTCTCCCCCTAATGAGTCAGCACGGTCCCTCCCTCCACTATCTCTTCTCGTGTCCATTTCTCCAGCTTCTAACCCCCGCTACCCTCTCATCTCCCCTCCAGGCAGGAGATGCCAACATAGTCTCAAGTGTCCACCTGATCCAAGAAGCTCACTCCTCACCAGCATCCCTCTCCAACCCATTGTCCAGTCCAATCCCTGTCTGAAGAGTTGCCTTTGGAAATGTTTCCTGTCCTGGGCCAACAGAAGGCCTGGGGGCCATGGCCACCGGGGTCCTTCTAGTCTCAGACCGTTAAGTCTGGTCCTTTTATGAGAATTTGGCATCCGCATCCCACTGCTCCCTCAGGGGTTCTCTGTTGTGTTCCCTGTCAGGGTAGTTATCGGTTGTAGCCGGGTACCATCTAGTTCTTCTGGTCTCAGGATGATGTAGCCTCTGGTTCACGTAGCCCTTTCTGTCTCTTGGGCTCATAATTACCTTGTGTCCTTGGTGTTCTTCATTCTGCTTTGATCCAGGTGGGTTGAGACTCATTGATGCATCTTAGATGGCTGCTTGCTAGCATTTAAGACCCCAGATGCCACTCTTCAAAGTGAGATGCAGAATGTTTTCTTAATAGATTTTATTATGCCAGTTGACTTAGATGTCCCTTGAAACCATGGTCCCCAAACCCCCGCCCCTACTACGCTGGCCTTTGAAACATTCAGTGTATTCAGGAAACTTCTTTGCTTTTGGTTTAGTCCAGTTGTGCTGACCTTACCTGTATTGTGTGTTGTCTTTCCCTTCATCTAAAGTAGTTCTTATCTACTATCTAATTAGTGAATACCCCTCCCCCACCCCCTCCCCTCCCCCCTTTCATAACCACAAAAGAATGTTTTCTTCTCAGTTTACACTCTTTCTCATGTTCTTATGATAGTGGTCTTACACAATATTTGTCCCTTTGCAACGGACTGATTTCACTCGGCATAATGCCTTCCAGGTTCCTCCATATTATGAAATGTTTCACAGATTCCTCACTGTTCTTTATCGATGAATAGTATTCCATTGTGTGAATATAGCATAATTTATCCATTCGTCTGTTGGTGGACACCTTGGTCGCTTCAGTCAGGTAGAGTAAGGCCTTCCACTTTGTTTTTCTTTTTCAGTAATGCTAAATTTATCCGGGGCCTCTTTCCCTTCCATATGAAGTCGGTGATTTGTTTCTCCATCTCATTAAAGAATGTCATTGGAATTTGGATTGGAATTGCATTAAATGTATAGATCGCTTTTGGGAGAATAGACATTTTTATAATGTTAAGCCTTCCTATCCCTGAGCAAGGTATGTTTTTCCACTTTTGTAGGTCTCTTGTGGTTTCTTGCAGTAGTGTTTTGTAGTTTTCTTTGTATAAGTCTTTCACATCTCTGGTAAGATTTATTCCTAAGTATTTTATCTTCTTGGGGGCTACTGTAAATGGGATTGATTTGGTGATTTCCTCTTCGATGTTCTTTTTGTTGGTGTAGAGGAATCCAACCGATTTTTTTGTGTTTATCTTTATCCCGATACTCTGCTGAACTCTTCTATTAGTTTCAGTAGTTTTCTTGAGGATTGCATAGGGTTTTCTGTGTATAAGATCATGTCATCTGCAAATAGAGATAATTTTACTTCCTCCTGGCCAATCCGGATGCCCTTTATTTCTTTGTCTAGTCTAATTGCTCTGGCTAGGACCTCTAGCACAATGTTGAATAAGAGCGGTGATAAAGGGCATCCTTGTCTGGCTCCCGTTCTCAAGGGAAATGCTTTCAGGCTCTGTCCATTTAGGATGCTATTGGGTGTTGGCTTTGCATAAATGCCCTTTATTATGTTGAGGAATTTTTCCTTCTATTCCTATTTTGCTGTGAGTTTTTATTATAAATGGGCGTTGAACTTTGTCAAATGCCTTTTCTTCAACAATTGATAAAATCATGTGATTCTTGTGTTTTGTTTTATTTATGAGATGGGTTATATTAATTGTTTTTCTAATGTTGAACCATCCCTGCACACCTTGTATGAATCCCACTTGGTCATGGTGAATTATTTTTTTGATATGTTGTTGAATTCTATTGGCTGGAATTTTTTTGAGGATTTTTGCATCTACATTCATGAGAGAGAAAGGTCTTTTTTTGTGGTGTCTTTACCTGGTTTTGGTATCAGGGATATGCTGGCTTCATAGAATGAGTTTGGGAGTATTCCGTCCTTTTCTGTGCTCTGAAATACCTTTAGTAGTAGTGGTGTTAACTCTTCTCTGAAAGTTTGGTAGAACTCTGCAGTGAAGCCTTCCGGGCCAGGGCTTTCTTTTTTGGGAGTTTTTTTTAATTACCTTTTCAATCTCTGTTAGTGTTAGTTTAGGTAGGTAGTGTGTTTCTAGGAAATCATCCCTTTCTTCTAGGTTTTCAAATTTGTTAGAGTACAGTTTTTCATAGTAATCTGATATGATTCTTTTAATTTCAGTTGAGTCTGGTGTAATATCACCCATCTCATTTTTATTCGGGTTATTTGCTTCCTCTCTGGTTTTTCTTTTGTAAGTTTAGCCAATGGTTTATCAATTTTGTTGATTTTTTTCAAAGAACCAGCTTTTGGTCTTGTTAATTCTTTCAGTTGTTTCTCTGTTTCATTTAATTCTGCTCTAATTTTTATTATTTGTTTTCTTCTGGTGCCTGACGGTTTCTTTTGTTGCTCTCTTTCTGTTTGTTCAAGTTGTAGGGATAATTCTTTGATTTTGGCCCTTTCTTCTTTTTGTATGTGTGCATTTATTGATATAAATTGACCTCTGAGCACTGCTTTCGCTGTGTCCCAAAGGTTCTGAGAGGAAATGTTTTCGTTCTCATTGGATTCTCTGAATTTCTTTATTCCATCCTTAATGTCTTGTATAATCCAGTCCTTTTTGAGCAGGGTATTGTTCAGTTTCCAAGTGTTTGATTTCTTTTCCCGCTTTTCCTGTTACTGATTCCCACTTTTATGACCTTATGGTCAGAGAAGATGCTTTGTAATATTTCAGTGTTTTCGATTCTGTTAAGGCTTGCTTTATGACCTAATATGTGGTCTATTCTAGAGAATGTTCCATGTGCATTGGAAAAGAAAGTATACTTGGTTGCTGTTGGGTGGAGTGTTCTGTATATGTCTAAGAGGTCAAGTTGGTTGATTGTGGCATTTAGATCTTCTTTATTGAGCTTCTTTCTGGATGTCCTGTCCTTCACGGAAAGTAGTGTGTTGAAGTCTCCTACTGTTATTGTGGAGCTGCCTATCTCACTTTTCAATGCTGATAGAGTTTGTTTTATGTGTCTTGCAGCCCTGTCATTGGGTGCATAAATATTTAATATGGTTATATCTCCTTGGCGTATTGTCCCTTTAATCATTATATAGTGTCCTTCCTTATCCTTTATGATGGATTTCACTTTAAAGTCTATTTTGTCAGAAATTAATATTGCCACTCCTGCTCTTTTTTGATTGTTGTTTGCTTGTTATATTTTTTTCCATCCTTTGGATTTGAGTTTGTGTCTCTAAGTCTAAGGTGTGTCTATTGTAGGCAGCATATAGACGGATCTTGTTTTTTAATCCATTCCGCCACTCTCTGTCTCTTTATTGGTGCATTTAGTCCATTTACATTCAGGGTAATTATGGATAGGTATGAATTTAGTGCTGTCATTTTGATGTCTTTTTTTGTGTGTTGTTGACAGTTTCTTTTTCCCACTTAATTTTATGTGCTGAGTAGATTATATATTGTCCTTTCCTCATATTCATTGTTGTTGATTTTGTTTCTGCTGAGTCTCTATTTTTTTCTTGTATTTTATTTTGATGAGTAGGATAGTTTCTCTCCTTTGTGGTTACCTTATTATTTACCCCTATTTTTCTAAATTTAAACCTAAATTTTATTGCTTTGTATTGCCGTATCTTCCTTTTCATATGGAAGATCTATGATTACATTTCTTAGTCCCTCTTTATTATTTTAATGTTGTCTTCTTGTATGTAATAACATCACTGTTACTGTGTTTTGAGCTTCTTTTTTTTTTATAATCTTCCTTTGTTTTTTTTTATTTCCCTGTCTGGGTTTACTTCTGATTGCTCTGGCCAGTGTTCTCTTATTGGGTTGATACCTGATGTTATTGATTTTCTAACCCAAGAACTCCCTTTGGTATTTCTTGCATTTTGATTTGGTTTTTACGAATTCCCTAAACTTTTGTTTATCTGGAAATGTCCTGATTTCAGCTTCATATTTAAGAGATAGTTTTGCTGGATATATGATTCTCGGCTGGCAATTTTTTTTCCTTCAATTTTTTAAATATGTCATCTCATTGCCTTCTTGCCTGCATGGTTTCTGCCAAGTAGTTCGAGCTTATTCGTATAGGCCCTCCTTTGTAGGTGACTTGTCATTTATCCCTAGCAGCTCTTAAAATTCTCTCTTTATCTTTGTTTTTGGCAAGTTGGATTATAATATATCTTGGTGACTTTCTTTTAACATCTACCTTATGTGGAGTTCGATGAGCATCTTGGATAGATATCGTCTCATCTTTCACGATATCAGGGAAGTTTTCTGCCAACAAATCTTCAGCAATTCTCCCTGTATTTTCTGTTATCCTTCCCTGTTCTGGTACTGCAGTCACTCATAGGTTATTTCTCTTGATAGAGTCCCACATGATTCTTAAGGTTTCTTCATTTTTTTTAACTCTTTTATCTGATTTTTCTTCAAATATATTAGTGCCAAGTGATTTATCTTCAAGTTCAGAAATTCTAGCTTCTACTTGCTCAATTCTGCTCCTCTGACTTTCTATTGAGTTGTCTACTTCTGTAATTTTATTGTTAATGTTCTGAATTTCTGATTGCTGTCTGACTATGGATTTTTCCAGCTTATTAAACTTTTCATTATGTTCCTGAATAATCTTTCAAATTTCTTCAGTTGCTTTATCTGTGTTTTCCTTGGCTTGTTCTGCGTATTGCCTCATTTCCTTCCTGATGTCTTGAAGCATTCTGTATATTAAACTTTTGTATTCTGCATCTGGTAATTCCAGGAATGCACTTTCACCTAGAAGATCCCTGGATTCTTTGTTTTGAGAGCCTGTTGAGATGATCATGGTCTGTTTCTTTATGTGACTTGATATTGACTGTTGTCTCTGAGCCATCTATAAGTTATTGTATTAGTTTATTAGTTTATGCTTGCTTGCTGTGTCGTAGCTTCTTGCTTTGTTTTGTTTTGATATACCCAAATGGGTTGCTTCAGTGAACTACCTTGATTATTTTTGCCTTTGGAGCTCTGGCGTCCTGTCCCCAGCTGGCTAGAGCTGTTATCAGGTATATCAGTGTAGGAGTCCATTCCCTTTTCTTGTATGAATTCAGCTCAGGTGTCCAGGTAGCTGATCATCAAGTGTGTGGTACAGGCTCTGTCCTACAGTCTTAGAGGAGCAGGGGTGATTTTTGTATGTACCGGTATCTGATTGCAACAGGGGGTCATGCTCTGAACAAGCCAGGAGGCTGAGAACCGACACCCACGTGTCTCTGAGGAATGCACATCCCTGTTTCCTAGAGCGTGTAGGTGGGTGGGTTCTGCAGACGGAGACTAGGAGGTACCAGTTATCCTTGGATCCCTGTCGTGGGTGGCTGGGTGACCTGAGTGGAGCTACCAGTCCTTAGGTCCCTGATGTGGGTAGGTGAGGACCTTGTTTAATAGGCAAAGCAATGTCAAACATCAAATAACCACCTTTCCACCGCACAGCTGAAATGGTAGGAGTTTGCCAACAAGGGCCTATTCTCCCGAAATAGGCCCACACAGGTCCATGCAGAAGGGAGAGGTGCTCAAAGTCCTCGGGCCATTTATGCCTGGATAGGAGCTGCTTCTGTCCTGAGCTCCCCTGGTTATTTGGAGCTGGCAAATTATCTTTTCCCCCAAATGCAAATTTGTTCCTTCTCCAAGGCCGGCACTTCTCCAAGTGCCATGGCTCTAGACACTCATCAGGGCCTACCTCAGGCCCAGGGAATTCAGCAGCTGAAGCCAGCTTGGGGGGTGGAAGGGTGCAGTAAAATATACGCAAGTACTTAGCTTTTGCCGAGAGAGCGCCATTCTTCTCTGGGTCCGGAGGCGCGAGTAGGCTTTGTGGCTGGCTACTTCTCCCTGAGGAAACTGCAGGCAAACGCAAGTACCATCCCTCCGCCACCGCTCCGGGAATGGTGCCTAAGGGCTCCTGGCGATTCAGGTGCAGCAATGCCTCTCTGCTTCTCAACAGTCTCTTCCTCCCCCTGCCCCTCAGCTTGTTCTCTGCGCTTGCCTTTGAAGCTCAGGGCTCCCAGCTTGTCACAGGTATATTCATTTCACTTGGTTTTTCAGGTCTTTGTTGAAAAGAGGGCTCACCGGAAATGTCTGTCTCTTCCGCCATCTTGGCTCCCCAGGCCACTGAGTTCTTTTTGTTTATGGGTTTCCTTTTCTTTTAGATTTTTTGTTTACTGAGTCTTTATGGTTTTCTTTTTTATTCTGATGAGGAGGTTTGTAAGCTTTCTTTGTGGTTACCTTGAAATGTTCCCTCTTCTTCTTAAGTTTGAACCAGTCTTTTATTGTTTGACTTCCTCTTCATTCAAAAGCTCTATACCTACACTGTTTATTCCCCCTTATTGTTGTGATGTTGCCATTTATAGATTTTTCCTCTCTATTTCCCTGTTTTAAGTCTTTTAGCTTTATTATTGAGAGTTCTTTACCTGGGTTGTTATCTGACTGATGCTGTCCTGTGTCCTAGACTCAGGTTGTTGTCTGATGTTGTTGGTTCTATAACCGATGGGCTCCCTTTAATATTTCTTGTAAGTTTGGTTTGGTTTTTATGAATTTCCTTAATTTCTGTTTATCTGGAAATATCCTAATTTTGCCATCATATCTGAGAGAAAGCTTTGCAGAATATATTATTCTTGGTTGGCAGCTTTTTTTTTTTTCATGTTTTTATACATGTCATCCCATTTTCTTCTTGCCTGCAGTTTCTGCTGAGTAATGAGAGCTTAGTCTTACTGTTACCCCTTTGTAAGTGACTTTTCGTTTTTCATGAGCCGCTCTCCCGACTCTTTGTCTTTGGTTTTGGCAAGTGTAATGATATGTCTTGGTGACTTTCTTTTGGGGTGTGTCATATATGGGGTTCATTGAGCTTCTTGGATGGTCAGTTTTTCATCTTTTATGATATTAGGGAAGCTTTCTGCCAGCAAATCTTCAACAATCTCCTCTGTGTTTTCTGTTTCTTCCCCCTGCTCTGGAACTCCAATCATACACAAATTTTTGTTCTTGATTGTCTTCCGCATAATTCTTAGGTTTTCTTCTTTTTTCTTCATTCTTTTCTCTGATTTTTCCTCGAAGTGGCACCCATGAATTTACTTCCATCTCACTGATTCTGTCTTGCATTGTTTCAAATTTGTTCCTAAAACCTTCTATTGAGTTGTCCATTTCTGAAATTTTGTTGTTTATCTTTTGGAATTTTAGTTGCTGTTTTTGTATGATTTCTAATTGTTTATTTATTTTGACATTTTGTTCCTGTATTATTTTCTGGAATTCTTCTGTTGCTTTGTCTGTGTTTTTCTTGATTTTGGCCATGTTTTTGTTAGTTTTGCCTGTGTTTTCCACGATTTTGTCTATTTTTTTCCTTGCTTTTGTCTGCGTTTTCCTTGATCTCTTTCCTAATCTCTTGGGGAGCCCTAAATATTAGTCTTTTGAATTCCATATCAGGTAGTTCCACTGCCTTTTCTTCTGCCAGAAGGTCATCTGATTTTTTATTTTGTTCACTTGCTAAAGCTACCTTTTCCTGCCTTTTTATACATTTTGATATTGTCAGCTATCTCTAAGACTTTAAGGTATTATTTTCTGTATTTATTGATTGTGTGTTCATTTGTTTCATCCTGCTTGTTTTTTTGATATGTCAGGGCAGCGAACCAGGAGTGCCTTCCTGCTTGTTCATCTGTGGGTATGATAGCTCTCACCACCTTGTCTGGGTGGACAGGGCAGTAGCAGGCAGGGTGAACCCACTTTACTGTACACTGGTTTGGCAAGGTGGCTGAGGGCAGACCGGGTGGCCAATGTCTGCCTCCTGATCTTGGTCCAGCAGTGTAGGAGCATTCCCAGACCCCACCAGATAGATGGGAGTGATATGGACTTGCTTCCCTCAGCTGAGCAGCTGGTTGAGTGGAGGGAGCTGGTTGAGCAGATCAGTCTCTCAGCTTTTGATTCTAGGAATGGTTTTTGAAGGCCTAGTAGCTAGTCTTTGTCCTTACCTTTGCAGCAGTAGGCCTGAGCTGGGGATGCTGTAGCCACGAGGGCTGGTGGGAAGGGGGGCTGGCATACCGGGCTAAGTTGAAGGAAGAAAGAAAAGAAAGAGAAAGGGGGAAAAAAAGGGTAACTGGCAGGTGGAGAAGGGAGATAGGGCTGGGATAGCAGGAAGGGGGGTTTGGAATACAGGGCCAGGTGAGGGGAAGAAAGAAAAGGAAGTAAGGGGAAAAATGGCAAGGCAGGAGCTGGTGGATGGGGGCGGGTGGACCCACAGTGACAGCAGACCAGTAGCCCTCTACCCGAATGACTCAGTGTGGCCTGTTGGGAAGGGGTGGGGGTGTTGTACTTGGCTAGATAGAAGGGAGAAGGAAAAGGAAGAAAGGGGAAAAAATGGCGTGACAGGAGCCAGCCGGTGTGGCTGGGATGTACCCAGGGTGATGACCAGCCAGTAGCTGTCTAACCAAATGGTGCAGTGTGGCCTGTCAGGAAGGGGTGGGGGTGGCATATGTGGCTAGGTGGGAGGGAGAAAGGAAAGAAAGGGAAAAGAAAATTTAAGAAATGGCAGGACTGACTGGAGGTTATGGTGGGCTGGTGTTTCTCTAGCTGCTCGGCAGGGCATGGCCCGTTGGGAAGGGGTAGGGTGGCACATGAGGCAAAAGGGTGAGGAGTGGAAAAGCGTGTTTCTCTGGTTACCAGTTGCTCTGTCTCTTGCTTGGAGCTTTGTGAAGTTTCTTCCTGTACTCCCTGTCTCAGGTTGTTGCTGGCTCTGCTCAGGATGGTGACACTGTGCCGTGCTAGTTGGCAGGGGACCTCCACTCCATATCTCTCCTCGTTCTTTTCTTGTCCTTACAGTGTCTTCTTCCATTCAGTGTTTGATATAGTTCTTTATCCCCTCATTTGATGCTTAGGGTTCCACGTTTGATGTTTGTGTCTGTTTTACTCAGTTTTTCGGGTCTTTGCTGTACAGGGATGGCATGATGCCATGTTGGCTCCACCTCACAGCAAGTACTTTTTCTGAGCCTCTCAACATTATTTTTCTATCCTCCTCCTGAGCCAGGGTTATGGCTTAGATATTCATTTCTTACAACCTTTCTATGCAAGGTTCAAAGAAATCCTTCATGTGCATCAGTCTCTCAGCTTTTGATTCTAGGAACGGTTTTTGAAGGCCTAGTAGCTAGTCTTTGCCCTTACCTCACAGGTCTTTTCTCTGTAATCTGTCCTTTAATTCAGGTGTCAGTTTTGTTGTCAGATGACCTTTTTTTTCAGTCCTGTGTTAAGAGTGTCTGGATTTCACAGTGCTTGACAGAATCAATAAGAGGAAAGCTAGATTTTGTTTTTCTCTGTCTTTGTGCCAAAGAATAGATGGAGACATCTTGGGAAAGAAAAGTTTATTGAGGTGATATTTAAAAATGGAGCTGATGCTGTGAAAATTGCAGCAGGTAACTATCCTAGATTATCCAAAACCAAAAAACCTGTTGCTGTCGAGTCAATTCCGATTCATAGTGACCCTATAGGACAGAGTAGAACTGACCCATAGGGTTTCCAAGGAGCACCTGGTAGATTCGAACTGCCAGCCTTTTGGTTAGCAGCCATAGCTCTTAACCACTATGCCACCAGGGTTTTCACCTAGGGGAACCAAAAGGAAAAAAAAAAAAATTCCGCATTTGACCACGTGAGTGTTTGAAAAGGAAAGCAAAGGAATGAGGTGAGGGTAGAAGGTACGGAAACTCACGCAGCGTCCAACTATACACTGAAAGGCAGAGAGAAGCAGCATCTCTGCTGTTGTAGAAAATATTACTCCTTAGTATGTCAGGCAGCACCCCCTCATTCTTTTGGTTTGCTAGTCGACAGGGCACAGTTAGGAGGTTGGGCTGGTCTTTGGCTGGCAGCAAAAGAGCTAAGACATGACTGTGGAGAATCAAGTGGTGTTTTTTAGTCAGGGGTAGTTGAGGGAAAAAGAAACTTCAGGAAAGGAACAACTCATTGTTCAACTTTTAAGTGTCCAGATTCAAAGGCTCTAACTCTCAGAAATGAGATGAAATTATACTTATGAGGACTTAGAATTTAGCAGGAAACGAGGACAGAGCTATAATAATCATTGCCCCTGGATGGAGACTAGTTTGCAGTTTCCATGTTCTCGGTTACAGATGTCTCCTTTCGGTAGGATGGTTGCTACAAATAGAAGATTCCAATGTATCTGATTTAATTATAGCCTGTACTCTAAAATCATTTGCTTCTTGCCACCAGAAAGCTCTTTTTAACAGTATGTCCTTGTATCAAAATAGATGCAGTGTTCTTTAAGAAGCAACAAAGGCAGGAGACAGAAGAATAACATTGTCAGTTTCCCTGAAAATGTTGACATGAAGCTTATTACTTCTGTTGTAAAACCCTGTTCCAGTTAGAAAGAGAAGAGACCACCGTGATCCCAAGGGATGTGTACAAATGCGGCTTTGGGTTGTGTAGCAGAAATACAGTGAACCCCTCTTGATTATTAACTGTAAAGGTAAAAAAGAAAGAAGGGTACACAGACACATCCATTTAGGAACCACCAAATTTTTTTTGCTCTGAAGGTTTTCGGTAAGGTCTCCCTTAATCCTCTGACAAAGAAAACAAATAGAATGACAGTGGTATATTAACTGCGGAGTAAGCCTTTGCAGGCCCAATTCTGGGATATGAACTTGTACCAAAGCATATACGTAGGTAGGAGAGCTTGAGAATTTTTTTTTTTTTTTTTAAATCTCGTGTTTTTATTCCCATGGTTCTTATTTTGTTCTACATTGGTTTTGTTCCTAATGATCATTTGAAGGACCAAACTATATTGCTTTTTTACTCTTGTGGTCCGTTACAGTTTTTGTTTGTTTTTAGCAGCTAGAGTCTTCTCTTCTGACCTTCAGTCTCTTGGAATTCAAGTGCAAAAGCAAAATAATGATGCAGATCATTTAGCAGTCAGCTGTGCTTCCTGATGGGGCTGTATACAGTGTGTGCTCCAAGCTGTGCACACAGATCTTGCTTGTTGTTTGTCCAACAACAAAAGTTCCCTTTCTCTCCAAGCTGAATACTACCATTCTCTCTTAAATGGTTGATAGTAGTTTGCACCTGTTCTCACAGAACCAGAAGAACGTTTTGAAGGCACAATGTAATCCCTCCAGCAGCCCTCCAGGCTGATGTTACCTCTTCGTAAATGGGAAGGTGCTGGGACTGAGAAGGCGGATTCACTGAATCAAGATTACCTAGCCGGAAATGATGGAAGGCCTGTCTGAGCCTTTCCATTGGGCTTGATAGCTTTTCATCATTTCAGCGTAGTTAAATTGCACATATTTAAAGTGTACAGTTTGATGAGTTTTGATGGGTAAACACAATACCACCACCACAAGCATTGTAATGAACATATCATCCCCAAATGTTTCCATGTGCCCCTTTGTAATCCATAACTCTTCCCCTCGACCCTAATGTCCCCAGGCAACTATTGATTTGCTTTGTTTCCAATATAGGTTAGTTTGCATTTTTTAGAATTTTATATAAATGGAATTATACAGTATGTACTTTTTGTGTGTGTGTTGTTTTTGTCTAGCTTATTTCACTTACTATAATTATCTTGAGATTCATTCAGTTTGTTCCCTTTTCATTCGTGAGTAGTATTCCATTGTTATGGCTATATCACAGTTTGATTTTTCATTTGTTGATGGACATTTGGGTTTCTAGATTTTTGTTCTTATGTATAAAGCTGCTATGAACATTCATGTACAGATCTTTGTAGACATATCTTTTATGTCTTTTGGGTAAATACCAACGAGTTGATGGCTGGGTCATATGCTAGGTGTGTGGTTAACTTTTTGAAACATTGCCAAGCTACTTTCCAAAATGGTCGTACCATTTTTACGTTGCCACCAGAAATGTTTAATTATTATACATCCTCACTAACACTTGGTATGGTTAGTGTTTTTTACTTCAGCCATTCTAGCGGACATGTATTTGTATCTCATTGTGATTTAATTTGCATTTCCTCCTGACTGATGATGTTGAGCGTCTTTTTATGTTCTTATTTGCCATTCACATATCTTTTTAGAAAGTGTCAGTTCAGATCTTTCATCCATTTTTTGTTTGGGTTGCTTGTCTTATTATTGAATTGTAAGAGTTCTCTATACATTATAGATACAATCTCTTGCCACATATATGTTTTACAAATATTTTATTCCAGTCCATGGCTTGCCTTTTCATTTTTGTGACAGGGTGTTTTGAAAAGTTTTTAATTTGATGAAGTGCAGTTTATTTGTTCCAGTTATCTTTTTTCCATTTGAGTGAACTTGGGAAGTTTGTGTCTGCCAAGGAATTTATCCATCTCATCTAAGTTGTCAAATTTATTGACATAAAGTTGTTTATGAATATTCCATTATTATGCTTTAATATGTGTAAAAGCTGTAGTAATATGTTATCTCTTATTCCTGATGTTAATAATTTGTGTCTTCTTTTTTACCCTGGTCAGCCTCACTAGAGCTTTGTTTTAGTAATTTTCTCGAAGAATTAGTTTTTGTTTTCATTGATTTCTCTCTACTGTTTTCTGTTTTTCATTTCAGTTATTTTTATCTGGTACTCATTATTTTGTTTTTTTCTGATTACTTTTGGTTTAATTTGCTATTCTTTTTCTGATTTTTTAAGGTGAGAAGTTGAGATCATTGATTTGAGACTTTATTTTCTGATATAAGTGTTTAATACTATAAACTCCCCTGTAATTGCCGTATTACCTATATCCCGCACCTTTTGATATATTGTATTTTCATTCTCCTTCAGTTCAAAATAATTTCTCTTTTGACTTCATTTTTGACTCATGGGTTATTTAAAAGTATGTTATTTAGTTTCCAAATATTTGGACGTTTTCCAGATATCTTTCAGTTATTGATTTCTACTTGAATGCCATTGTGGTTAAAGAACATACATTGTATGATCTGAATCCTTTCAAATGGAATGAGATTTGGTTTTGGCCTAGAATATAGTCTATTTTCTTTAATATTCTTTATGCTCTTGAAAAGAATTTGTATTTTGCTCTTGTTGGGTGGAAATGTTCTATAAATGTCAATTAGGTTAAGTTTGCGATGGTCTTGTTCAGGCCCTCCACTTCTTACAAATTTTTGGTCTGCTTATGTTGTGTTTTTGTATGTTGTCAGTTATTGAGCAAGGAATGTTGAAACCTCCTACTGTAATTGTGGATATGTCTGTTTCTCGTTTCAGCTCTATTAATTTTGTCTTTATATATTTTGGAGTTTTAGTATTAGGTGCTTAAATGTTTAGGATTAAGTGTTCTCTTGACTAATTGACCTTTTTATCATTATGAAATGACTCTCTTTGTCCCTGGTATTATTTTTTGCTCTGAATCTACTTGGTTTCATTTTACAATGGCACTACAGCTTTCTTTTAATTAGTGTTAGCATATGTCTTTTACCATCTTTTACTTTTTACCTATTTGTATCTTTATATTCAAAAAATGTCTTTTTATGGGCAAAAAGAGTTATATGTAATATGTATTTGGATCTTCCTTTTTTTTTTCTTAACCAGTCTAATAATCTCTGCCTTTTAATTAGGGTGTTCAGGCCCTTTATATTTAATATGATTATTAATGTGGTGGTTTATGGTTAGATTTAAATCTATCAACTTGCAGGTTGTTTTTTTGTTTTTTCCCCCACTCCTCCCTTTTTAAAGATATTTTACTGTGTTTTAGGTGAAAGTTTACACTGCAAATTAGATTCCCATTCAGCAATCAACACACAAATTGTTCTGTGGCATTGGTTATAATCCCAATAATGTGTTAGTATTCTCACCATTTCCACTCCACATGCCCCATTTCCATCCATCCAGTTTCCCTGCCCATCCTTGCCTTCTCATCTTTGCTTTTGTGTGAATGTTGACTGTTTGGTCTCATATAAACCCACTCCTCACTTATCAACATGATTAGGTTCCAAAGACCAGGTGGTTATGTAAAAATGGAGGATGACCACATCAGTTCACAAAATCAAATATAACTACATCATTACATAAAACTGCCAAACCACTGAGAATCATGGCCCAGCCATGTTGATACATAATCCGAACCATCACAGCCAGTATTATTCTCACCTCGCATCTCGGCATTCATTATTGCTAGACATACGTTGTTAATGCACAAAATAGTCAATAGTAAATTTTTACCCTTGTCATAAGCATGAAATGTTGGATAATGAGATAGTTGATAAGTGAGGGGTAGGTATAGTTGATTGTTTAAAGGAGCACATTTCTCACGGGTCTTACTGTTTATTTTATAGGCCAATCTACTGTTGTACTGAAAGCTGACCTCTGGGAGTGGCGTCAGTTCCAGGTTAAAGGGGTATCTTAGGGCAATAGCCTTGGGGGTTCCTCTTGTCCCTTTTAGTCCAGTAAGTCTGGCCTTTTTTTATGAATTTGAGTTTTGTTCTACATTTTTCTCCCATTCTAACCGTGACCTTCTGTTGTGTCCCTGGCCAGAACAGTCGGTAGTGATAGCCAGCTGTAAGAGTAACATGGCGGGGGCACCTGACTTCATCTAACTTCATAAGGGGGACAGAGAATCAAGATCAACAGCCCAAGGCTTATTCCTATGAGGCAGAGGTCAGACATATCTCCACTCCAACCTGTTTACCAATTCTGGCACCAACCATCCACTCCTACAGCACTCTCTACTTCTCTGCTGGGTTTGATAATTTGTACCAGTGACCATATAGAACTCACAAGCAGTACTCAATGATTATGGGATTTACTAGGGAAGTAACAGGTTACAATTCAAGTTCAGGAATGCTCAGGATACAGTTCTTCAATCAGGACAGCCTCGTTTCAGCTGTGCCTGTAGGCATGCCTCTCTCTGACCCTTTAGCCTTTGCACTGCTCAGACAAGTGTTAGAAAGCTCTTTTAGCTCTGCCAGCAAGTACCTGGTGAGGCCCCACTGTGCCAGGAAGCCTCCTGCCTGAAGGTGCTCAGCTTTCTTGCTCTGTTGGTCAGGAAGCCCACCACACTGTCTCCTGTCCATTTCCTGGCCCTGCTGCCTCTGCTGCCATAGTTTCTCTGCCGCTGCTTCTCGCCATCTCACCGTCTCCAGTGTTACAGCTCTCTTTCTCTGTCTCCTGGATCTAAATGGTTCTCAACACAGGGATCCCGGGTCCAAATGATGCATTCCACTCTCAGTCATTCTTCCTAGGAGTTGCAAGGTCCTCCCTTCCTGCCTTTAGGATGGCTCATTTAAAGCCTAGTTAGATGGCAAAGCTGACCAATTCCCTTATTAGGGTTCCATACACCTTATTTGCATGGTCCCACCTACCACAAGGGTGCCATGCACCTTATTTACATTATTAGCAAATTATTCAGTCCCCTTGGCCACAGGCACCTCATTTGTGTAGTCCCACTTGGTCATTTGGTGGGAGCTACAAAGACTATGGCTAGAAGGTCCATATTAAGTAATTCAGTGCACTGTACCAGGCACCATCTAGTTCTCTTGGTCTCAGGGTAGAAGAGGCAGTGTGGTTTGTGTGGGCCATTAGTCCTATGGACTAATTTCTTCCTTGAGTCTTTGGTTTACTTCACTTTTGTTTGCTCCAGACTGGAAGAGCCCAATAGTTGGATCTTAATGGCTGGTCACAAGCGTTTAAGACCCCAGACACTACTCACCAAAGTAGGATGTAGAACATTATCTTTATGAACCAAGTTGTGCCAGTTGACCTAGTTGTCCCATGAGACTATGGCCCTGAGCCTTCAAACGCAGCAAATCAATCCCATGAAGTGTTTGGGTATGTCTAGGAAGCATCCGTAACTGTGCCCCTGTGTACTTCATTGTGTATTTGAATATATACCTATTACCTATAAACATATATATATGTATGCTCACAAATATACCTGTATATGCACACGTATGTACTCTCATACGCCTTCCCACACCCATACATCATATATATCTGCCTTTGAAACCACTCACATATTTCTTGCTTGTTATTGCTGTTGTTGCAAAATTATATATGTTATATCATTTACCGTAGTTGTCCTTTATTCTTGCATACCTCTCCGTGTCTTCATTTACCTTGGTCAAGTTGTGCTGCCGTCCATGTTGTGTATTGCCTTTCCCATCACCAGAATTGACATGTGTCTACTATCTAGTAAGTGATTTCCCCTCCCTTCCCCCTTCCCATTGCTGGTAACCATCAAAGAAAGTTGCTTTCTGTGTGTCTGCCTATTCTCAATGTTTTATAAAAGTGGTATCATGTAAGATTTGTCCTTTTGTGTTTGACTTATCTTACTCAGCATAATATTCTCCAGATGCATCCTTGTTATGTTTCACGGACTCATCATCATTCTCTGTCATTGCATAGTATCCCATTGTGTATATGTACCACCATTTGTTTATCCATTCGTCCATTGATGGGCTCCTGGGTTGTTTCCGTCTTTTTACTGTCGTGAAATGCTGCAGTGAACATATGTCTATTCGTGTCACAGCTCTTGTAGTTCTAGAATATATACCTAGGAGCGAGATGGCTGGGTCATAAGGTATTTCTATTTCTAGCTTTTTGAGGATGTGCCATACCGTTTTCGGTAGTGGTTTTATCATTTTACGATTCCACAAGCAGTGTATAAGAGTTCCAGTCTCCCCACAACCTCACCAGCATTTGTTGTTTTTTTTTTTCTTTTTTGATCAGCACCATTTTTGCAGGAGTGAGATGGTATCTCTGTTCCCCGTTTTTGCTTTGTCTGTTTTTTAGATGAATAGTATTTTTTATTATCCCATTTTATCTTTTTAGGTGACGTATTAGGTCTACATCTTTGCCTTTTTAGAAGTTGCTTTAGGGTTTATAGTACACATCTTCAACTTATCACAGTCTGTTTTCAAGTAGTATTACACCGTTTTACCTACAACGTAAGAACCTTACAATAGTACATTTCAATTTCGTCCTCCCAGTTTTTACTATTCTCATACATTTTACTTCTACATGTGTTATAAATCCCACTATATATTGTTGTCTTTGTTTTAAATGATTCCATATGGCCTTATCCAAATTCCTTGCCAGGATTAGTTATGGTTCGTGGTATCTTTTTTTTTTTTTTTATTGTGGTAAATATATATGTAACAAATCATTTGCCGTTTCAACATTCTTCACATGTACAATTCAGTGACATTAATTATCTTTATCATATTGTTCAGTCATTGGTATTATCCAGCTCTAAATTTTCCCATCACCCTTAACAAAAGCTCAGTGTCCCCTAAGCAGTAAGTTCCCCCTTTCCCCTTCCTTCTTGCCTGCCCTTGGTAACCACTAATAAACTTAGGTCTCTATACATGTGCCTGTCCTAGATATTTCATATAAGTGGAATCATGCAATATTTGTCCTTTTGTGGCTGATTTATTACATTCAGCATAATATTTTCAAGATTCATACATGTTGTAGCATGTATCAAGACATAACTTCTTTATGGCTGAGAATTAATTCCTTGTTTGCATGTACTACATTTCATTTATCCATTCATCTGTTGATGTACATTTATTTAGACTGGTTCCACCTTTTGACTATTGTGAATAGTGCACAGCAAACATTGCTGTACAAGTGTCTGTTTGCATTCCTGCTTCCAATTATTACAGGTATATACCTAGGAGTGGGATTGCTAGGCCATGTGGTAGTTTTGGAGCTCTGGTGGTACAGTGGTTAAGTGCTAGGCTGCTAACTGAAAGGTTGGCAGTTCAAACCCGACAGCTGCTCCTTGGAAGAAAGATGTGGCAGTCTGGTTCTGGTTCTGTAGTCCAAAGACTACCGCCTTGGGAACCCTATGGGGCAGTTCTACACTGTCCTATAGAGTCGTTATGAGTTGGACTCAACTCCATGACGGTGGGTTTGGATTTTTTTTGGCTTATGGTCATTTTATGTTTAACATTTTGAGGAACGACCAAACCTTTTTCTACAGTGGCTATAAGATTTTACAGTCCCACCAGCGATAGATAAAGGTTCCAGTTTCTCCACATCCTTACCAACATCTGTCGTTTTCTGCTTTTTTAATCGTAGTGGGTGTGCAGTGATATTTCATTGTGGTTTTGATTTGCACCTCTTTTTTTTTAATGGCTATTGGTGTAGAGTATCTTGTCATGTGCTTGTTGGCCATCTGTATCTCTTCTTTGGTGAAATGTCTGTTCAAGTCCTTTGCCTATGTATTTTTGTAATTGGGTTGTTTATCTTTTTGTTGCTAAGTTGTAGATACTTTTTATATATTTTGAATATTAAAGCCTTATCAGACATGGTTCCCAAAAATTTTCTCCCAATCTGTAGGTTGTCTCTTCACTTTGTTGATAAGGTCCTTTGACGAACCAGAGTTTTAAATTTTGATGAAATCCCATTTATCTATTTTGCCTTTTTTTGCTTGTGCTTTTGGTCTTATAGCTAAGAATCCATTATTTAAAAAACTACGTCACAAAGCATTACTCCTATTGCTTTAAGAGTTTTATGGTTTTAGGTCTTACATTTAAGTCTTTGATCCATTTTGAGTTAGTTTTTGTATATGGTGTGAGGTATGGGTGCAGGTTCATTATTTTGCATGTGAGAATCCAGATGTCATAGTATCTTTTAAGGAATGCCTGTGACTTTTTTTTTTTTTTTTCCATTCCTTAGCCTCTGTTGGTCAGGAAGAAAGGGGACTTTTCCTCCTTCACCTTTCCTTTAAATAAGTTTTGTTCATGGTTCCATCCTTATTTTCTGCATATTTTCTATACCCTCTCAAGATACTCTCGTTTACACCATGAATTTAATTACTACCCATAGATTTAATGATTCTTCTGAACTTTCTCTTATCCTTAACCTCATTCCTGGAGTTCAGGATCTGTATATACTATGATAGATATCACTGGCACGTTCCACAGGTACCTCAGGTTCAGTCAGAACTCAACCCCATGCACCTCCAGTCTATTATTACTGTACCTTTTCTGTCAGTCTCTCTGCCTCTAATATTGTTTCCTCCCTCTTCTGCTTCCCCATCCCACCTTCTGGAAAAAAATACTAACATTCTGTGACAATGTCATCTTTCCAATACACAAAATCAGCCAGCTTCAGGTTCTACTGCTGTGCCTCTTTCTCTTTGTATTTTAGCAGTGCCACGGTCTACTTCCCTGAATGCTCCGCGTTTACCCACGTCTTGCTTGCGCTGTTGTTTCTTTCTGCTTGAAACACCGTCTCTGTTTGCCTGCCTGGGAAAGACATCCACTGAGCTGCAATTAAAGCATCATCTCCTTCATGAGGCCTTCCTGACTTAGTCACACATAGGCAGCCCTCCTTCCTGTGTTCATATTCTACTTTGAACCCACCTTCACTGTAATAGTTGGCTTTTCTCAGCATGCTCATTGTCTGCATGCCTTTCCCCCCTTTGGGCTAAGCTCCTCAAAAGCATCAGCTGTGTCTTGTCTCTGCATCCTCAACCTAATATCTGGCACCTGTTAGGTACCCTGTAAGTACTGGATGAAAGAACAAGCAAACAAAGAAAACATACTCAGAACCCATGTTCATTGCAAAAGTGTTCTTTGAATAAGAAGGATAAGCTGATTAAAACTACAGCAGAAGAATTTCCCCCTTGCTTCAGAAGGTTCAGTTTAGCAGAATAGGGAGCAGTAAAGGACTCTCAGTCATTTCCCATAACCACTCAGTTTTATAGAGGCTAGCGTTCACATTGGTCCTGGCATGATCGACAACCAGATGAACCCAGACAAGACTAAGATAAACTACTTGTCCTCCAGTAGAATAAATATTTCAAGTAAAGTCAACCCACGAAAGTCAGGCCAAACAGCTATTGATTGCTGAAAGCTTGAACTTAAGCCCAATGAATATTCCAAAGTTCACCTCCATGCAGCTCGCCTAAATGGTGATCAATATGCAATTACTGCCCCCTATAAACGTGTCTTACACTGCCTACCTGAAGAAGGATTTTACTTTTAAAATCTTTTGTTTGCTGAATTTGCTTAGGCAGGAAAAAAAGAGACTTGGCTAAACCAGGGTCCTTTACCTTCAGTATTTCAAACAATTCTGTGTTATTTGTGAAATGGTCTGAATGTATGCTGAATGGTAACTGAAGGTGCCTTGTGTTGTGACCGTCATTCATTTCAAGAGGCCTTTTCCTGAGGGACTAAACAATGAGGATATTGTCTCTTGGTTTCCTAATTTCTGCTCACATGATTATCTGCCCTAGTCACAACCTTTGTGTATTCAGGCTTGTAAGGCAGGATGTGAAAGTGCAGCTGCAGTGAGAACAGGTATTTGTCTAGTTTCCTGCTTTGAATTTCATCCTGATGCCAAAAAAAAAAACATTTTCCTGCTGGATTTGAAACCTTGTTTACCTTGCACCTGATATTGAAGATTTCACAGGTCTCTCAAATACGCCTTTTTCATACCACTGTTGTAGTCAGAACCCTCTGTCATTTCTCACTTGTACTGTTGCCATAGTCTCCTAACTGTCCTTTCTGCCCTCAAGCTCTGTCCCTCCAGTCCATTCATCATACTGCTGCCAGATTAAGCCTTCTAAAATATACCCAGCCAGCGTTCTCCCTGGCAGCACATCTAGGACCCACCTGTCATGACCTTGTGCCTGCCCACCTTTCTTGGCCACCTTTCACCACTGGTTATTCAGAACTACGTCTAGTTCCCCAGCTGGATGCTCTTACAATCTCCACACCTTTGCACGTGCTGTATACCCACCACCACAGCTACCCCGCCAGTGCTGTCGTTCTCCCTTCCTGCCTGGCAAGTGCTCATTCTTCAGACTCAGTTGAGATGTCACCTTCCACTTGACACCTTCAGTGAGTTCTTCTACAACAAAGTTAATGATCCCTACCGCTCATATCCTTGAACTTAATTTCTGTTGCTTCAGGTTTTTTAAGTTATTTTTATTTACCTATCCCTAGATTGCTTAAAGAAAGGACCCTGTAGTTTCTAGCAGCCAGCCTAGTGCCTGCTGCATGAAGGCATGTGTTCAGTAGCTTTTTTTTTTTTTTTTTAACTCAGTTGTTGGATTAAATGTCATTTGTGAGTATCCGTGGGTTCTTTAGAAACTCTGGTAGCTCAGTGGTTAAGCGCTTGGCTGCTAACAAGAAGGCCAGCAGTTCAAACCCACCAGCTGCTCGAAAGAGAAGGATGTGGCTGTCTGCTTCTGTAAAGATTATTATAGCCTTAGAAACCCTGTGGGGCAGTTCTACTCTGTCCTATACAGTCACTATGAGTTGTAATCAACAGCAATGGCTTTGGGTTTTTTGTTTGTTTTGTTTTATGGGTTCTTTTGTTTGATTCATTGCGGGGGGATAAAGGTAGGAATATTCACAGTTCACCATTGATTTCTTGAGGTTGGTACCAAAGCAGGGCATCCAACTATCTTGTTTTGTCTGAGACTGAGGAGTTTCCAAGATACGGAACTTTCGGTGCTGAAAGTGGGACGGTCCCAGGTAAACCAGGGTGGTTGGTCACCCTAGCACCAATGGGCACTCTCAGCAAGCTTCTTACCTATTCTCCTTTTCTCCACTCCTTGGGACCCAATTCTGGCTGGCTAGCCTGACCCAGGATAGCGTTCTTTGTCAGCATTAGCACTCTAATAGTACAATTCTTTAATAATGTCGCCTGTACAAAAGATTGTCCAAAAGGGGTGTTACTTCTGATTCGTTTTTCTTGACTTTCAATAAGAGATCGAGTAAAGTGCTTTGGTTTATGTTACTGCTGCCTTTTTGACCAGGCTTGGCCCCCTTGCCTGACCAATGACCTCGCTTCATCTGTTAGTTCTCCCCTTGACCTTTAGTTTCTTCATCTCCAGCGGCTTTTTGCCGTCCTAAAACTGTGACTCAGTCATACACGCTCTGTATCAGGTCGCTAGAGACAAAGGAGATTAGCGGTTGCTTAAGGCCGGGAGGCAACGGGGAGAGGAGAGTGATGGCTGAGGGTGTAAGGGTATCTGTGAATATACTAAAACCCATTGGGTTGTGCACTTTAAATGGGGGGATTATAGGGTGTGTGAACTATATCTCAATAAAGCTGTTTTTTTTAAAAAAGGAAAAGGAATAATAAATCCATAATCCCAAACCCTTGAAATAAGCTATTTGCATTTTTATCTATTTCCAGTCTTCTCAATGCATATTTTTCACAGAATTGAGATAATGCTTCATGTGGAGTTTTTAATACTGCCTTTTGTGCTTATTCTGATCATAAAAATTTGTTCATGCAATTACAGACTCTCCTAATTGTTAACGAATGTGTCCCTAATTGTTAATGAGTGTGTCATATTTCGTGTAGATAGATTATAATTTAACTATTTTCCCATTGGACATTTAAGTCATTTTGTTTTTCTTTCTTTTCTTTTTTTCATTATAATGAGCGCCGCAGTAAAATTATTATTATTTTTTTTAAGACTCGAACTCCTAAGGGTAGAATCATTAGGTCAAACAGCATGAATATTTTTTTAAAAAACTCTCAATACAAATGTTTGAATTTAAGACAATTTAGATTAATTTACATCCCAGCAGTGCGAAAGGAGTGACTTTCACAGTGTCTTTATAACGTTGATTTTTGTTTTTCTCTTTTGGGGCTGTTATCTAATACCCAGTGCCCTCGAGTCGATTCCGACTCATAGCGACCCTATAGGACGGAGTAGAACTGCCCCACAGAGTTTCCAAGGAACGCCTGGCAGATTCGAACTGCCAACCCTTTGGTTAGCAGCCGTAGCACTTAACCACTACGCCACCAGGGTTTCCATGTTATCTAATAGGTTAAGTATTTGATAGGGTAAGCCTCCCTTTAGTATGCCTGCCTCATAATCTGAGATGTAATTTTACTTTTCCCCCGTGAAATGCCTTATGTGAAACCTTTTTTATTCACAGAGAAAAGAAGATATCCAGGAGCAGTGCCCTGAAAGTGCTGGACCATGCCATGATTGGACCTGAGGGCACAGACAATTGCCATAAATTTGTTGACATTCTTGGCTTACGAACCATCTTTCCTCTCTTTATGAAATCTCCCAGGAAGATCAAGAAAGTGGGGACCACTGAGAAGGAACATGAAGGTAATATTACTAGGGGAGTCGGCCGAATTTAGGTACATTAGGAGAAATGGGGGAAACAAGAGCTATTTTGAAAAACCCTGATGTACATTTGAGGAATGGACTCTTGAGAAGGAGAGTGCTTTTCTATCTTCTGATTTTCCATGCCTGGAAAAGCCACCCAGAGACCCCAAGGCACCAATGACCATTGTTCTGCTAGTTTTCTGCTTGCTTGAATCTTGATGGTTCCATTTCCTTCTGGCCTGTTAATAAGCCTGTGTGTGAGGGTTTTGTTTTCTTCACTGTAATTTGTAGCGAGGTGTCTCTCTGATGAAAGACCCTTTTGAAAAGAGTAATGAGGTGGCAACACCTGTCACCTCCAGAGTGGTGCTTTCTTGTATTTCTGTATTAAAGTATGAGTCAGCCACCATCAGGAATTGCCGAAATAAACTATTTACAGCCCAGGTTCCCCTTTTTGTTTCTCCTCTCTGATGGTGCACACTCCCAGCAAAATGCTGCCATGAATTGCAGCGCTGTAACCAGAGTAGTTACCGCTAGGCCAGTCTCTTCCTCCTATTGTCTAGTGGCCTGCCGCGTCCCACCCCCCAATAAATAGCCACAGTGCAATCGGAAAGGGCAGGGTAAATTTATGAGTGTTGACAGTTCTGCTGGAGGCTCACAGACACTCGCACCAGGGAGTTTACAAGGTTGGATGGTTATTTTGAAGTGTGTGAGAGGGGTAAAGAGGGGAGACCTGGAGCTGATGTGCTAACTTGGTTGTCCCGTCAGAAGTGATGTTTGTCCTGTGGTTTGGAGGTGGTTGTCTGTTTTGGTTGTTCTGTCAGTGGCTGGTAGAATCAGCACAGGGGTCTGCAGGATCTGCTACGCTCCTCACCTTCCTAGGTAACAATTTGAGGACTCCTGTCTGACTCTTCTTAAATTGTCTTGGCTTACTTAGTCTCTTCCACCTTTGAGTGGCTAGTTCAGGGATGGCTAAAGAGAAGGTGGTGTGGCCTGTCTTTGGTGGTCACCTTCTGTGATATTTTCTCCTAGCATACCTACTCTCCAGAGACAGCAGAAAGTCTGGCAGGGCCAGGCGAGGAACTGGCATTACAAAGGACTGTGGACTGGATATCTGAGAACAAGTCGAGAATTCAAACCAAACCCATTGCCATCAAGTCGATTCCGACTCCTAGCAACTGTATAAGACAGAGTAGAACTGCCCCATAGGGTTTTCAAGGAGTGGCTGGTGGATTCGAGCTGCCAGCATTTTGGTTAGCAGCCAGTCTCTTAACCACTGCGCCACCAGTAGAGAATTCAGTCTAACTCAAATCAGATATTGACCAAACACCAGCTGTAAACATGTTGACTCCTCTGCTCGTCTTTTTTTCCTTCCACAGTGGAAATTCAGCAAAATTGCACTGAGGGAGAAGGAATGGAGTGGTCTTGAAGATCTAAGAGATACAATTTTGAAAACAGCCGCCATTCACTGAAAACCAGCCCCTCTTCCCCATACTGCTGCATTATGTGCCGTCTTATTTAGGCCTCCCAACCTAGAGAGCAGATGATGGCATCCTTGCTCTTGTAGATGAGGATATGAGCTGAGAAAGGAGCCAAGCTGTCATTCTACAACTACCAACTGTGTGACTTCAAACCCTTTGCTTAACTTCTCTGGACTGTGTTTTCCTTCCTGGCCTGTAAAATGAGGAAACTAGGCCAGTGAACTAGAGACTCAGATATCTGTCCTTTAAGGTTCTGAGGCACAGGCCCTAGTTGTCAAGGCTATGTTCTATAATCCAGGAAGCTCCTTAAGGACTGTGCTGTAGCTGACCTGCTGGGTTCTACTGAGAGACTTGAACATACTTTAAGAAAATATAAAGGAAAACAGCCCTTAGCAGGCTCTTGCCCTGTGTGCATGGTACTGAGAAGAAGTAGTGACAGATTCAGCGAGCAGCTGTTTTCCTTCTGAAAAATGTGCCCGGTGGCGTGGTGGTAACAGTACATTTGCTTTAGAGCACCCGCATTAGGAATTTGATAACATTATATTAGTGAGGGCAATGGCTTGGTAAGACAGTTCCTAGAAGGCATGTTTGGACTGTAATGGCTGGTGAGAATGAGCTCTGCATTCTGAGTACACCAGCATCCAGAAAACAGAGATGAAGTCCATAGGGAAAACACAGCCCTGGACCTCCTCCCATCCCTGCCAGTTTTTGTTGCTCCTGGCAAGCTGGCCCTCTGGCCCTCTGGCCATGACTGGCAGGGTAAGGATGAGGCAGAGCAGAGCAA
Source organism: Loxodonta africana (assembly GCF_030014295.1). Classification (NCBI taxonomy): domain Eukaryota; kingdom Metazoa; phylum Chordata; class Mammalia; order Proboscidea; family Elephantidae; genus Loxodonta; species Loxodonta africana. The sequence goes on from NC_087365.1 coordinate 37,017,479, forward strand.
GGGCACATTGTGCAATATTTCTTTGTCCTATCTTGTCCTCTGGGTAAGCTTTGTATTCTCTCTTGCTCTCCATGTGCTGGACCTTCTGACCTGAATGGACCAGGTCCATGTGCTAAGCTAGAGCACAGTAGCCTCAGACCACCAGGACTGTACAAACCTGCCCAGCTTATTCCTGCCCCAACTTTCATCGTGTTCTTTCCTCCACCTGTAATGCTTTTCTCTGACCTAGAGTAGGCTACCTCCTACTCATCCTTCAGGTCCTAGATTTTGATGTCATTTTCTTAGGGAAGCATATTGTGAGCCCCCAGACTAGGCTAGAGCCTCCTATTATAGGAATGTTGGTCCCAAGACTTTGCCTTTATAGCCTTTAAGATTATGGTACTTAAATGGCTGTTTGTGTGATTATCTGTTTGATGTCTGCCTTTCCTCCTGGAATGAGTTCACTGAGGGCAGGAACCAATGGCCTGTCACCTCTGGGTTCCAGCACCTAGCACTGTGTTTAGCGTGTGGTAGATGCACAGTAAATGTTTATTGACTGCATTGAGGACAAACATGGATTTGGGGCTCTCCCCAAGCCTTGCAGGGTTGAAGTCAGTATACTTCACAGTTTAGATTGATGGTTGTGAGTCATACACCTGAGTGAGTGGTCTTTCACTCAGTTTATTTGGAAGCCACAGCAAGTGGGTTGCTAGCCATAAGTTTTACTTTGTTGCACTGGCTTGGAGATTATCGCAGGAGCATCCTCTTTAGAGTCATGCCCTTAAGACCCATGAACTTCCTTTTATGTGAGACCACCCTGTGAGAAGATTGTTTTGATAATTCGCCTCCTAATTATTATGACCTAGTGATTTTTTTTTTTTAATGCCCTGCTCTTTCCCCTTTCCTGCCAAGCCCCAGGGGCACGGAATACATCGGGGTTAGGCTCTTGAAGTTCACCCTGGCGTAGTCTCAGCCCATCACAACTCAGGACTTTTCCCAGACTCCTTCGTTAGCAGTATAGCCTGGTATAGTACAGGCGGATCTGCTGCTTATCAAGTATATGATCTTGGACAAATCCCTAAACCCTCTGAGCCTTAGTTGCCCCTTCTATAAGATATGCCAGAACCTGCCACACAGAGCAGTTGTGAGACCAGAATAGGCATGTTAAGAAGTATTAGTTCTTTTCTCTACCAAACCTGTCTTCAGTTCTGCCCACCCTGGTCTTAGTCACACCATCCTGCCATCAGGTCTCCGGGAAGGCCAGTCAGAGAGATTGCCCACACCTTGTCTGGAGTAGGGGGAGTATAGTTTTTACTGGTCTGCATTCTAATTCCTTATTGATAGCTGTGGAAGAATGAGCAAAATCATTCTTGCTGGGAATGTCCGGAGTCATGGTGTGCTAAAGAGTGGGATGGGGTAAAAACAGCTGTGTTCCCAAAACCAACAAAAGCGGTTGAGAGGGAAGAAATTCTGAATTAAGATGACTCTGGAGAGAAGGGAAGAAGCAAAAACCGCCCTTATAACCTAGAATTGCTGGTAATTCAGTTCCTCTTTTGTGACTTGAGGTAGAGAAGGAAAAGAAAGATTGTAATTGAAATCTATTCAGGTTTGCATAATAAAACCTTCAGAATAGGGAGGCCCTTGGCTTGGGGGATGGGCTGGAAAGAAATAATTTGCCCTAGAGTGCAATAGTGTGATTGGCTGCCTCCTTGGTTTTATAAAGAATGGCACAAGTATATTTTGTCTCCTTGGTATTAACTGCTTCTGAAGAGGAGAGAAGAAAAGAGCTGGGATCCAGAAATGGCATTTGACCTTTACTTCTTGTCTCCTTTTAAAATTCTTATTAAAATAGGTCCAGTTTTCCTTGTATTGCTTCATTAGGTAGGTGAGTTATTGAGTTTTTAGCAGTTCTAGTTAATTGCGCTGTTTTAACATGGTTCCCCTGCAGGCTGTTAAGAGCTTTAAGGGGGTGAATTACCAAGCAGTGTGTAGGTGCGTGGTATGCATGATAGGCGCTTGCACACATTTTTACCTTATCAACAGCGACAGAAGTTGATAACAGGTCAGCGCTTTAAAGGATACTTTTCTGTCATCTACAAAGAATTGTAAGTGACTCTGGTGAACTCTACCTGTCAGGAAGCTTGTAGTTGCCTTGAGCTTCTTGGACTCCTGATAGTGAGGATGTGCAGGCCAAAGCTCCTGCACCACCTACCAGGGTTACAAGAGGAAAATGGCAGAACCTTCCTTGAAGTTAGAAGACAAGGGGAGACGTTTAGCCAAGAGAAAAAGAAACATTTAAGGTCTCCATGACGGACTATGATTATGACATGGCAGTGTTTGGGGCAGACCTTTACTGGATTCCTGCTGTGTTCAGAATTTAACAAAGACCTATTTGACAGGCCCCAAGGAAACAAAATAAAATGCCTGTCCTGGGGGAGGCTACGTTTTCCTAGTCTTTCACCTCCAGACCTCTTTCCTCTGCCTGTCCCTCAAGTGTTCACATGACATGAATTGGTGATATCTTCCCCCAGTTTGTTTTTCACACTACACACTTGCCGGGGGTGATCTCATCCACCCCCCTGCAGCTTTATCCTCCATCTCTCTTCCAGTGACTCCCAAATCTTCGTCTTTAACCCAAGTCTCTCCCCTAAATTCTAGTTGACAGGGCTAATTAACCAGCAGACAACTCTATCAGATACTCAAGCTCAGTTTGTTCATAGGCAACTCTGGTGGTGTAGTATGTAAGAACTACGACTGCTAAGTAAAAGGGCAGCAGTTCGAATCCACCAGGCGGTCCTTGAAAACCCTATGGGGCAGTTCTACTCTGTCCTGTAGGCTCGCTATGAGTCGGAATCGACTCTACGGCGATGGGTTTGGCTTTTGGTTTTACTTTTGAGGTGCCACTGGGTGGGTTTGAACCACCAACGAATGTTTTGGTTAGTAGTCCAGTACTTAGCCATTTGCGCCACCCAGGGACTCCTTAATTGATCATACCTCTATGAGTTTTACCTTATAAAAATATTTTGAATTATTTCTCTCCGTTGCCACTTCTTTCCTCCTCCTCATCTCTCCTAAACTTTCACTCCAGCCTTAATAATTCTCCGCTTTAGTCTCTCAACCTCCCTGTCCTCTCAAAGTCTTCTGCACACAACCACCCACGTGAGAATGACATTCGCAGCCCTCAATGAATTTACAGTTTAAGGAAGGTGGGAAAATAGACATATCTTAAAAAGTAATTCATAGATCTTTACCAAAAAATTATATTAGGAAATACAAAGCCATGCCAGATAAAAGTACTTCATTGTTAAGGGGAACAAGAAAACAGGAGTGCATCGAAAAGGAGACACATCTTGGTGGAAGGGAGATGATGATACAGGCTAAAACGAAGGACATTAGAATTTCAGCCTACCAGTTCATTTATGTATTACCTGTTTTCAGCGTTTTTGAGTGTCTTCACACATGATCATATGTAAACCTTACAACTACCCCACAAAGTCAGTGTTATTTCTCATTCTGAAGGTGGGGAAATTGTGAAACTGAAGAAGGTTGTGACATCAGGTCACACAGTAGGTAAGTGTCTAAACTGGGACTCAGACCCAAAGTTTCTGATCACAGATATCATGCTCGTTCCATGAAATCATTGCTCTTGGTGTTTAGCTCTTAAGAGGTCCAAACGAGTTTGTAGTTCTCTGTACTGGATTGCTGGTGCGGTTGAAAAAGATCTTGATCAGAAGAATTTGGTTATAATCTTGGTGCTTTGACCTAGAGCAAGTCATCATGACAGTGGGGACTCTTACTTATCTTTTCGTACTACACAAGTTATTGGGATCAAAATGACTTGGTTAAATTGTTGTTAGGCATTCCTAGTGCCTGTCACAGTAATTGGAACATGGTGCTGCCCAGTAAATATTGGTTTAGTGAATAAATGAATTTATTTAACACCTGTGTACCAGGTACCATCAGAAATCCTCATGGCATAGTGGTTAAGTGTTGTGGCTGCTAACCAAAAGGTCATCAGTTCGAATCCTCCAGGTGCTCCTTAGAAACTCTGTGGGGCAGTTCTACTCTGTCCTGTAGGGTCACTATGAGTCGGAATCGACTTGACGTCAGTGGGTTTGGTTGAGTTTTTGGCACCATGTACTTTCCACAATCGAGATAGAGACGCATGCCAATAGTTAAGAAAAAAAAAAAGCACTGTGGAATTCAGAGGATTCATGCTAATCAGTTTATGGTTCTACCATAGGCCGCTCTGCATCTGTCCCATAGTAGCGTTCAGTATGTATTTATTGCTTCATCTGTAAGAATAGGATTAATACCTACCTTCTTGGGTTATAATTAAGTGAGATGCTTTATACAAGTGTACCAGTGTGGAGGGTTGATAAATGTTATTTTAGATCATTATTTTAATATGATGCTATACTAAAGGTTATACTAAATGTTATACTAAAGGTTGTAGAAGCCTAGGGATACTGGAAAGACTTAAGAAAAGAGATGACATTTTAATGTTCCTTGAAAAATAAATATTTCATTTTTATACTAGTGAGGGGAGCAGCAGAGAGGACAAAATCAAAAAACCAAGCCCATTGCCGCCAAGTCAATTCCAACTCATAGTGACCCTATAGGACAAAGTAGAACTGCCTCGTAGCGTTTCCAAGGAGCACCTGGTAGATTCGAACTGCTGACCTTTTGGTTAGCAGCTGAGCTCTTATCCACTACGCCACCAGGATTTCCACTAAGACATGGATAGCTTGTTACTGTGATATGGATGATTAAGGACATGAGCTTTGGATTAGGACAAGACTTAGGTTAGAGTCCTGGTTCTGTCACTTAACAGCTGTGTGACTTTGGGAACATTGCTTAACCTCTCTGAGCCTCTATTTCCTCAATTGTAAAATTGGGATAATATTAGAATCTGTCTCATAAGGGTACTTATGTGAGGATTAAATGAAATAATATCAGTCAAGAAGAGTGAATGGTATTTAATTTTAAGAATGGCATTGAGCCATGTTCTAACAGGTACTTTATGTTAAACAAGGGTGAAAATGTCTTGCTGTTGTTTTTTGTTGCTATTTGAAAACCTTATAATTGAACAGTTTCTGGATAAATTCCTTTTCCTCCCTCCAGCTGCTTGTCTCATTCCTGACCTTGGGTGACAGAAAAGTAGGGATGCTGAAATAAACTGTGTGTTTGAATTTGAAGGTCCTCTCCTCAGGCTCAAAGGGATGATTTTGCACATCTGGTTTGCTAACTGGTTGAAGTCATCTTAGGGATTTACCTACAGGTCTTTCCCAAGTCTAGCATGGCATAGTTATTTGCCAGTGAGGAAGACAGTGAAACAGAGGATCTATTTGCCGTGCTAGAGGCAACTCTTCTTTTTGAGGAGCGGAGGCAGTGGAACAGACCAATGGCCAGCTCAACATTCATTGAGCATTATCTTAGTTATCTAGTGCTGCTGTAACAAAAATAGCACAAGTAGATGGCTTAACAAACAAAGTTATTCTCTGACAGTTTAAGAGGCTAGAAGTCTAAATTCAGGGTACCAGCTCTGGAGGAAGGCTTTCTCTCTCTGTTGGTTCTGGGGGAAGGTTCATGTCTCCTTTCAACATCTGTGGGCTTGGCGTTCCTTGGAGATCTCCATGTGTCTTAGCATCAGTCTTCCTCTGCATCTAGGAGGTTCTTAGCGCAGGGACCCTGGGTCCAAAGGACGTGCTTCGTTCCCATCCCTTCTTTCTTGATGGTGGTGACGTTTCTCTCCTCTTGGCTCAGTTTTCTCTCCTTTTATCTCTTGTAAGATAAAAGGTGTGACTCAATCAAGGGCATGCCTGAGTGAGGGTGTGACCTGAGTAAGCGTGTGACTAAATCACAGCTTCTTATAAGGTTACGGCTCAGGATACACCCCACACTGATCCTGCCTCTTTAACATGTAGAGGTTAGAATTTACAACACATCACAAAATGAAGGACAGCCACACAGTACTGGGAATCATGGCCTAGCCAAGTTGACACATATTTTTTGAGTACATAATTCAATCCATGACAGGCATCTACTAATATATTCAGGTCTTTACAGATGTATACCCAGATGTATATACAGATGTATATGTATACCCGTATACAGATGTATATGCTTTACAAATCAGGCATTTTTACTTCTTTTTACAGATGAATCTTAGAGTTTGTCAGTTACTAAACACACATTAGCAAATGAGTGGCAGAATCAGAATTTGAGCCTAGGTCGGCTTCTAAAACTTCTTCCTGTTCAACACCGTGGTGGCTCCACTGGTCTTCTGGTTGGTAACCCAGAGGCAGCACAGAGGCAGCCCAGAGGCTCAGAAGGAGGGATTGTCTTTGGAGGCAAGTGGACCCGGCTCCAAATCCTAGCTCTGCCCCCAAACTAGTTGGTGGACTTGGGCCAAGTTACTTCTTCTCTCTGTGCTTGAGTTTTTCCTCAATTAAATAGGCCTGATAAAACGTTTCTCATAGAGTTTTGTGAAGAATAATGATCATGAGTATCCTTTATTGTCTCTAGCATGTGGACATTCAGTAAATGGTAGTATAGTTATGCACATCAGCCTCCTTCCAAAAGTAGTCATCCCTGCGTCTCCTAGTTTTTATGTTTGCATGTAGGATACAGACTGCTTGGTTTTTGTGGTTGTTAAGCCCAGCTCTGCTTCAAGACTCCATGCAGGGACAGGTTGGGTTATAACAAGCAGTACCAGAGAGATGGGACGACCACTGTTTATCATGCCTGTTAACCTGGACGTTCAGTCATGACCCTGGTTATGCTAGCACTGTTAAAATTCATCACTGCTTGAATGATGTACCAGCCTCCTGTTTCAGTTTGAAGTTCCCATTCCTAATTGCCTTTGCAGAGTCTATTTCTCTAGATAGATGCCCCAAAGGTAGGTGAGACTTCATTCATTCATTTATTAGACAAACCACTAGCCCCTGGATTGTACCAGGCTTCTCGCTGGAGATGGAAGGTGAAAGAGCTCATAGCTTAGCTGGGGAGAAAGACACAGACACCTGCATTTACTTTACAAAGTAAGAAGGTAGAAGGAAGTACAGGGCACTGTGGGAGCAGAAGAGAAGCTCCTACTCCCTCCTGGATGGTGAGAGAACAGGTACCAAACCAAACCCAGACCTGTTGCTGTCGAGTCGATTCTGACTCGTAGCGACCCTATAGGACAGGGTAAAACTGCCCCATGGAGTTTCCAAGGAGCGCCTGGTGGATTCGAACTGTTGACCTTTTGGTTAGCAGCTGTAGCACTTAACCACTATGCCACCACAGTTTCTGAGAAAATAGGTAGGAGTTAGAAATAGCTCCCCCTTAGAAATGTGGCTCCTGATCCAAACCTTTGGTAGAAGTTAGTCAGGTAAAGGACTGTCAAATGGAGAAAGCAGCATGTATTAAAGGGGGGCAGAAGAGGAAGACAGATTGCAGTGAGCCTTAAACCTAGCTGTCATGAGAATCAGCTGACGTTTGTTTTAGTTGTAGCCTTCAAGGACATGTTCTCAGAGATGCTCATTCCACTGGTCTCCATAAAGTTGCTGAATCTGTGTTCATAATAAGCTCCCCAAGAATGTCTTCTGAGGCCAGTCTGGCTCCGGCTCTTGGTGAGTAGAACATGGAGCAGGAGATGAGATAGTTAAGCAGAAGCCAGACCTTGAAGGCCCCTGCAAAGCTGTTGTGAGGACTGTCTGAGTAAATGTATATACGACACTTAGGACAGTGTCTGGCACCTAGTAAGCATTCATTCAGTGTTTGTAGTTATCACTGTTATTACAGTTACTTTGTTATGGTATACCAAAAGAGAATGCCTCCAAATTTGTACATGTCATAGGTATAGGCTAATTTTAGTTATTTTGACTGTTTCAGCTAATTTAGTATAAATTCACCTTTGAGATTGAGGGCCTGGGTGGGGAGGTTGAAGGAGAAACATTTATCATTCCTGTTTTTCTTTCGCGTTTTTCATTTTGCCAGGTAGAAACTTAGCTCTTTAGTGACGACAGTAGCTGAATTCTTATTTTGGATATAGAACTTTCCACTGGTGCATTTATTATTTTGTCAATATGACTCCGTTAGTTTTCATTTATAATCTTGATTAACTTTTATAGAAATAGTTTAGTGTGCAGTATATCTCCTTTACAGAAGTAAAACAAATACCAAGAATGTAGCAAGCAATAGTAGAGAAATAGCCAGATCTTTTTAGATTATTTCTCTGGTATTTTTAGGTGGTAAAATAAACTAGAGGCTAGGCAATTGTTAGCTGTGGACCTTGGCTTAAAAAACCCAATACATGATGCCTGCTGGGGTATGTTCCTTTTGTTACCATCGGGAGGCATTCTTCTGAGTACTCTGGTAAAAACCTACCTGTTGCCGTTGACTTTTTTCCAACTTATAGCGACCCTGTAGAACAAAGTACAACTGCCCCATAGGGTTTCCAGGGAGTGGCTGGTGGTTTTGAACTGCCAACCTTTTCGTTAGGAGCCTTAACTCTTAACCACTGTAGATGCTTATGTGTATTATCTCATTTCACCTAAGTCTCACAATAATCCTATGAGCCATGTATTATTACCCACATTTTACAGGTGAGAATACTGGGGCATAAAGAAGTCTTTTCCCAAGGTCACACAGCTAGTACGTGCCCTTACTCGGGTTGGAATCTGGGATTTTTTTGTGTGGTTTCTAAAAACTGAATCACTTGCAGTGCTTGTTTTGAAATCATAAATCGAGGTTGCTTACCTGTAGTGGGCCCAATGTAAACTGCTTGGTGTCTTTTCCTGTTTGTTTTTTTTAAATGATCAGTTATCATGAGTCTAAGTCAGTGCTGCGAAATAGCCTCCATCCCTCAATCCCGAACATTTCGCCCAGTCACACTTTGTTCAGTTCTCCTCGGCTTCAGACTTTAAGGTGTATCTGCCACTGCTGGCCGCCTCTTTCCTCGTGGCCCCTCAGAACCTAAAGGCCAGCACTGATTCAACCTTTAGTTTCTCTTCCTGAACAGTACTGTCTGGCCGCCTTACAACTGCCTGCCTTTATTCAACCTGCCTTGACTAAATGCTTCACTCAGCACTCCGGCCCGTTTTCTCTCTGTGTTGGCCCTGCTCTGGAGAATGAGGCATAAATTTGTAGTTTTCACCCCTAACTACCAATATCACTTGAAGATCTTTGACACAACACAGATGCCTATGCCCCACCTCCAGAGATTCTGAGTCAGGGACCCAGGACTGGGACTCCCAGCATCTACGTTTTTAGAAAGCTCCAAATTCTGTTGCTCAGCTGGTATAGAGAACCACTGGCCAGAATGCTTTGAGCACACATTGTGGTAAACGTCCTTTTATTTTATCTTTGTGCCAAGAGAAGATTCTTCATATGGCAGATCTTTTGGGAAGGCCTTTTAAAAATAGCTATATTGCTTTTTCTCAGTGTAAATAAAATAAATTAATTCAAACATTGTGGGAGAGGGTGAAAAAAATAAAAATCATCCCCATCCGACCACCCAGAACCATTTACTAAAAACACTGAGGAGACCCTCCATTCAAACTCTCTGTTAGGGGAGAGGTTGGTATATGTGTACATATAATTGTGTATAAATGGAATCTTGATGTGTATGCTATTGTAACCTGCAGTTTTTACTTGCCCTGTCTTGGGCATCTTTGGCAGGAGTAGGTCTTTTAATACAGTTAGGAGGCTAGACTATGTTTAAGGCAGGATAGATTTGAAGTTAGTGATTAGGTTATGGAGGTGATAGCACTTTGAAGAGGTAAGCCGTGTTTGGATGGTGATGTTGGCTTATTCCAAGTCTTCTGAATATGCTGGGACTTCAGGATAGTATGGAAATGAGGTGTGGACTGAGGCTAATACATCTTAGCTCATTTGGTTATAGCATAAGAAGGGGAAGTGAAGATGCTTTTCGAAGGGTATTTTTTTTAATGTGTGAATATTTGAGTGTGTTAGACATGATGGCATATAACAGTAAATGTAATGTGGAAGGAGATAAGCTGAAAATAAACTCTTACCCATTTCACTGCTTGTAAAGAATAAAAGTACATGTGTGAGATGTTTGTTAGTGTCCACCTTCTTGGGCTGCTGTGATATTGGACATGATTTTAATATGCAGCAGCCTGCAGGTTGCTGGGGAAATGCTCTGTGTATTTAATAATGTTGCAGTCTTCCTTGTTCGTGTTTTTGTTGTTGGTGGTGGTTTGGTTTGTTTGTTTTTATGGTAAGAAAATGTCTTTGGCTTGCTTTTATAGTCAGATTGATTTTACTTGTGGGTGTCCAGATGCCAATGAGCTGAAATTAGCATAAGAAGGAGGTTGGAAAGATGTTGAACATTCTTTTCAGGTACCCAAACAAAAGATTCCTGAACAGAAATTATTTTCAGGATCTAGAGAAGCAGTCCTTTTTTAGATGAGGGTGCATTAAAGGATGTATGTGCTGGGCTGGGTAGATCACCACTGGCAGTGGGGGCTGGAGAACCTTGTTGTGAACCGGTCTTGGGGGTGTTTTGAGCAGATGAGAGAGAACCTCTCACTAACTTCACTGTGAGAGTGGTAGCTTTAAATCCCACGAGTACCCTAGCAGAATGAAAGGAGCCCTGGGCTAGGTTCTAAAAACTTGGACTTGCATTTCTGCTATAACCTTTATGCTTAGGCTCTGTGACTTGGGCAAGTCATTTGCTCTCTCTGAACCTCAGTTTCCTCACTTCTAAGATGGAGAAGAATCCCTGATGGCACAGTGGTTAAGAACATGGCTGCTAACCAAAAAGTCAGCATTTCGAATCCACCAGCCGCTCCTTGGAAACCATGTGGGGCAGTTCTACTCTGTCCTGTAGCATCGCTATGAGTCGAAATTGACTCGACGACAAAGGGGTGGTTGGGTTGGTTTAAGATTGAGAAAATAATATTTTACAGTGTTGTGAGAATTGGATAATATATGCAGAAAGTGCTTTGTATAGTATAAAACTATGCACATGTAAGGTAGAGTGGTGGTGTGTATTAAATTCAGTCCCCCCCCCCATATTCTTTATACTTTTTTCTTTGTAACGTATTTTTTTCTTTGTCCCTGGCTCCAAAGTAGAAAGAAAATGATTGTTAATTTGTTCCCTATTTGCTGCAGGGTTACCATAAAATAAATTAAGTGTATCATTTTGATAATCACTAAAAAATATGCCTACAACTTTCTTAAATGTATTGATTACTAATAAATCATGTCTCTGTTAAGTATGCCTGCTGGGTAGCAAACTTCTGAGATAACAATCCTTGCTAGCCTAGTTAACAGGCTGCTTTTTCTGATGGTGTGTCAGCCAGTCTGAGATTACTATTGATAAGGATGGTGCTGGTGATGGTGTCTAGCATTTATTATTTGCTGGGTTCCAGTATATACATGATGTCATTATCCCTAACATCAGCTCTATGGGCTATCATTAGTCTGTTTTATTACTGAGGAAACAGCCTCAAAAAAGTTAAGTACTTTTTCAAATCGTGCACACAGCTTAAATTAATGTCTGCTAGAACCTAAAGCTTCCTGACACTGGGAGACATCTGAAAAACCAAAGAGTTAAACAACTTTTAATCACCAAAGCTACAATCCAGTAGCTTTAGCTATTTCAAGAAATAGCATAGGAAAAATTATGATATTAGCAGGGCAGGGAAGCTCTATTACCAGATTTTTTTCCTATATTTGGTAGTATGGAATATGAAATATTTTTTGAGATGATGAACCATGTTATAATAAAGTTTTTTTTTTTCTCTAGTATATATCTTATGTGAAGTTTGATGTGTTTTTCTAGGAGCCCTGGTGGCATAGGAAACCCTGGTGGCATAGTGGTTAAGTGCTACGGCTGCTAACCAAAGGGTCGGCAGTTCGAATCCACCAGGTGATCCTTGGAAACTATGGGCCAGTTCTACTCTGTCCTATAGGGCCGCTATGAGTCGGAATTGACTCGATGGCACTGGGTTTGGTTTGGTTTTTGGTTCTGGTGGCGTAATAGTTAAGTGCTTGGCTGCTAACTGAAAGGTCAGCAGTTTGAACCAAACAGATGCTCTGGGAGAAAAGACCTGGCGATCTGCTCCCAGAAAGACTACAGCATTGGAAACTCTTTGGGACAATTCTGCTCTGTCACGTAGGGTCTCAGGGAGTCAAAATCGACTTGACAGGACACAACAACAGATGTATTTTTCTAAGTTGTAAGCTTGGCATCTACTTCAACAGCAGTGTAACGAGAAAAGCCCAGCCTTTTAGAACATGCAGACTGCAGTGCTTCTCAAAGTTTATCCTGCCTCTGAATCACCTGGGGATTTGTTAAAATGCAGATTCTGATTCCATAGGTCTGGCTTGAGGCCTGGAACCCTAACCAGCTCCTGGGTGATGCTGATGCTGTTGGTCCTCCAACCACACTTTGAGTCTCAGGGATCTATGAAACGGGGTATCTGCCTCACAGATTTGTTGTGCCATATACTTGGTGCTTAACAAATGCTAGCCTTCTTCCCCTCTCCTTCTAATATACCTCGGAATCTCTTGGAGATGGCCTGTATTTAAAAAGCAAATCTGGAAATGTCTGTTCCTTGCATGCCTTACCTCTGTTAAAAATCCCAGGCATTTCACAAGTAATGAGTTCAGGATTAAGCTGTAAAATGACAGATACACACATCTGGGTACTGCCTGATGATGCTGGAGGTTCATCTCAAGGAGCTGGCCTGGAACCAGGAGTAATTTAGGGAGTCTCTGTGAAAGCCTTTGTCTCTAAAGTGGCCCAAAGGTACCCTAACTGACCTCTTCCATGAGTTCTTCCAGTCTCCAATTATTCATTCAGTATTTGTCCAACACTTGATGTTAGGCAAGATGTTAGGCCCTGAGAGACCCAGAGGAGCCACCTCAGGCCCTGCCCTAGAGGCACTTACCTTTCAGTGGGAAGATAATATGCAAATAATGATTATATTACTTTAAAGGTTATAAAGGAGATAGCTACAAGTTGTGACTGGAAGCACAGAAATCTCTTCCAATCTACTTGGGAGAGCCTTGGAAATCTTCCCCTAGATGATTCAAACTAAAAAAAACTAAACCCATTGCCGTCGACTCAATTCTGCCTCATAACAACACTGTAGGACAGAGTAGAACTGCCCCATAGGGTTTCCAAGACTGCAGTCTTTACAGAAGCAGACTGCTACATCTTTCTCCCATGGAGCGGCTGACGGGTTTGGGTTTGCGCTTTAACCACTGCACCACCAGGGCTTCTCTGGGAAAAACATACGCACTTTTAATATTCCTAATCATCTAGGAGGGAGCCCTGGGACACAGAAGAAAGATGTGGCAGTCTGCTCGTAAAGATTTACAGCCTTGGAAACTCTATGGGGCAGCTCTACTCTGTCCTATAGGGTTGCTGTGAGTTAGAATCGACTCCTTAGCAGTGGGTTTGGGTTCCCCCTGCCCCCAAGGAGTCCCCGGGTGGCACAAATGGTTAAGCACTGGACTACTAGCCAAAAGGTTGGCAGTTCAGACCCACCCAGAGGCGCGTCAAGAAGACAAGCCTAGCAGTCTGCTTCCAAAAGGTCATAGCCTTGAAAACCCTATGAAGTAGTTCTGCTGTGCACACATGGGGTCACCATGAGTCAGAGTCAACCGGACAGCAACTAATAAGAATAGGCATTCCCCAAGTGCACAAGAAAGGGAAGAACTCCTGGGCAGGGAGGGGTAACATAACAAAGGCACAGAGAATGTGTTAGGACTCTAGAAAAGGCAAGTATTCCAGTGTTGAGGTCTTGGGGTTTCAGTCTAAGCTAGAATTAACTTTGCTAGCTAGTGAGCCATACTGTTAACTGCCTTTGTTGGGGCTGGTGACCAGGAGGGCAGAGGACATGGACCAAGATAATCTTCTTCTAAACCAGCTTGGGCAGACATTCCTAACCGAAGTATCATAGCTCTAGTTTGTGCCCAAAATCTTAAAAAAATGAGATAGGGAATACTACGCAATGATAAAAAACGACGATTCTGCGAAACATCTCATAACATGGATGAGTCTGGAGACCATTATGCTATGTGAAATAAGTCAATCACAGGACAAATATTGTATGAGACCACTATTATAAAAACCCAAGAAAAGGTTTACACACAGAAAAAAACAATCTTTGATGATTACAAGGAAAGGGAGGCGCAGGGAGGGGAAGTCACTAACTAGATAGTAGACAAGTCTTAACTTTGGTGAAGGAAAAGACAACATACGATGTAGGGGAAGTCAGCACAATTTGACCAAGGCAAAGTCATAGAAGCTTCCTAGACACATCCAAATACCTTGAGGGACTGAGCTACTGGGGCTAAGGGCTAGGGATCATGGTCTCAGGGGACATCTAGGTCAATTGGCATCATATAGTTCATACAGAAAAAGTTCTACTTCCTACTTTGGTAAGTAGCATCTGGGGCCTTAAAAGCTTGCAGGCATCCATCTAAAATATATCTATTGCTCATGTCTGGAGCAGAGGAGAAGAAAACCAAAGACACAGGAAAATATTAATGCAAAGGACTAATGGACAACATGAACTACAGCTTCCACCAGCCTGAGCCCAGAAGAACTAGATGGTGCCCAGCTATCACCACCAACCACTATGACAGAGCAGGAGAAAAATGTAGAACAGAATTGAAATTCACAAAAAAAGACCAGACTTACTGGTCTGACAGAAACTAGAGGAACCACTGAGACTATGACCCCTGGATACCCTGCTAACTCAGAACTGAGAAGCCACCCTTAAAGTCTACCTTTCTGCCAAAGATCAGACAGGACTATAAAACAAACAAACACACTTAAGGAACATGTTTCTTAGTTCAGTCAAGTATATGAGACCAAATGGGCAACACCTGCCAAAAGCAAAGATGAGAAAACAGAAAGGGACAGGAAAACTAGACAAATGGACGAAGGGAACCTGGGATGTAAAGGGAAAGGGAGAGAGCGCTGACAACACAGGGATTGCAACCAATGTCCAAAACAATTTGTGTATAAATTTTTGAATGAGAAACTAATTTGTAGTGTGTCTTAGTCATGTAGTGCTGCTATAACAGAAATAACACAAGTGGATGGCTTTAACAAAGAAGTTTATTCTCTCACAGTCCTGTAGGCTAGAAGTCCGAATTCAGGGCCCCAGCTCCAAGGGAAGGCTTTCTCTGTCGGCTCTGGAGTAAGGTCCTTGTCATCAGTCTTCCCTTGGTCTGGGAGCATCTCAGTGCAGGAACCTCAGGTCCAAGGGGCGTGCTCTGCTCCTGGTGCTGCTTTCTTGGTGGTATGAAGTTCCCATGTCTTACTGCTCGCTTCTCTCTTTTATATCTCTAAAGAGATTGGCTTAAGACACTACCTAATCTTATAGACCTCATCAATATAATTGCTGATAATCCTTCTTATTACATCATAGTGATAGGATTTAGAACATACAGGAAAATCACATACAATGGTGAACAGTCACACAATACTGAGAATCATGGTCCGGCTAACTTGACAGATATTTGGGGGGGACACGATTCAATCCATGACGCACTGTAAATGTTCACCTAAAGCTCAATAAAATTAAAAAAAAAAAAAGACAGGAAGGAGCCACAGCCAACATTATCAATGTCTTTGTAAATGTACTAAACTCATTTTTTCAAGATCCTTTGTAGATTCTTCTCTGTTAATCCCAGTTTTGGTCTCTTTAAGGCAAATTCTTCAGTCTCTACTTCAGAGTTCATCTGACGATGTGTTATAACCATAAATATCTCTTGAATTTAATCTCTTAGCAGTCCCTGTCCCCTTCCCCACTATGTCCTATCCTCTTTAGTTCTTTCTCAGATGATTACAACATTATTTTCCTATAAATGGCTCCCTATTGGAATTCTTGCCTTTCTCCTTGGAAGACCCAGATGAACTGTCTCAAGTGCCTCTAAAAAACTAATCCGATCACATGACTCTACTGCTTAATCCTCCAAAAGCTTCTTAACACAGGTCTAGGGTAAAATCTAAGAGATCTGTGGTTGCTCAGTGGTCAAGTGCTTGCCTGCTAACCACAAGGTAGGTGGTTCAAACCCACCAACAGCGCCTCAAGAGAGAAGACCTGATGATCTGCTCGCATAAAGATTTCAGCCTGGGAATCCTTGTGGGGCAGTTCTGCTCTGTCATATAGGGTCACTACAAGTCGGAATCAACTTGACCGCGCACAGCCACGACAGGATAAAATCTAGACTCTTTAATAGCATGACATAAAAGGCCTGCCCATTCGGCCACCTTCTTTTCTTGCTGTTATCGCCTTGTTCATCTCCTGCCTGCTTCTAGCCATACTGAATTGCTGCTGTTCCTCACAGTGTTACTGTTTTCTCACCTGCCTGTCTGGTCACATGATGCTTTTCCTGACTGAGACACCCTGCTCTGTAAGAGCAATTACTTTTTCTTTGAAATTTCTCTAATCCTACTTCCTCCATGAGCCCCTCCTGGATTTCTCACTGCGGCTTTTAGATTGGTCCCTCCCTTGTGCTCTCAACAGCATTCTTTGTATTTGGTGGCCGTTGGCCGGCTTGTTTTCACTCAGCTGTGAGCTCAGTGGGTTTTTTGGGTGAGCTTGCCAGGGCCAAGGACCACTTCTTATGCTGTGGGAGGAGCCAGGGGAAGAGTCCTTTTTATCTAAATTCTCTTTAACTAGATGCAATCAGAAGGAAAGAAAAATACGTTTTTAGTATATATTGAACCATATGTACCCATCACCCAGCATTAGTGATTAATATTTTGCCAATCTTGTTTTACCTCTCCCCTCTCCCCCGCTCCCCCATTTTTTCCTGGAGTATTTTAAGGTAACCCAAGACGTCATATAATTTCACCATGTATACAGAATTTTTAATTTACAAAATTAATAACGTGAACAAAAGCCTTGGATTTTAAGCATTTTTCTATCTAGAATACATACGTTAATATAGTGATAGTTCAGCTTCACCTCGTTAGGTGTCAGAAATAACTTAGATCAGGGCTTCTAAACCTCAGCACTATTGACATTTTGGACCAGATAATTCTTTCTTGTAGGGTGCTGTCCTATGCATTGTAGGCTGTTTAGCAGCATCCCTGGCCATTACCCATTAGATGTCAGTAACACACCCCCCTCCCCAGCCATGATAAACAAAAACGCCTCCAGACATTGCCAAATGTCTTGAGGTTGGGAGAGAAGTCCCCCCCTTTCCCCTTACCCGCCATGAACCATTGACACAGAGATAAAGGGAAGAATTTTATAGGTGTTGAAAGCTAGGAAGACTGTTCAGTAGACAAATGGGGAAACAGCCCCAGAAAGGAAGAGTGCCTGTCTCATTATTACTGTGTTTATATCAGTGTCACCTGTGTTTCCAGTCCTCATGCCAGTGTGCATCACAATCTACCATACAGAGTTCCAGGAGCTAACAGGGTGGTGTCAGAGGCTTCCCAGGAGCAGGAATAATGTCCGTGGTCCTGGTGGGGGTGTCTTATAGAGGAGGGGAGATTGCCTGGGCAGGCTGAGGGGAGTTAGAATACCGCTACCAGCAAGGACACACTGCAGCTGATTTGCAACCATGCCCAGGGTCTGCCAAGGCTGCTCATCATCTCCCATTACCAAGTATTTATGATGAAGCAGGTTGGGAAATTCTTTCCTTGGGAGTACATCTTGTGGTCCATAGTGGTAGACAAGTAAAATTTGTTTCACAGATATTACTCTGAAATCCATTTTTGCCAGAAACCATCTGTTTGTATAAAGCAAAAGGACATTGGTGGTTCAGTTTATAGCTTTGTTCAAAATGGGCTTTCTGCTTATTTCTCACAACTCAGTTAGCTAAGCAGTGCCCCAGAATTTGGTGCTAGTAGATTGAACTCAGCACTAGAAAGGACAGTCTGGAACCGTGGAGGGCAAGACAGAGCCTTCAGAGTCAGATCCATCAGGCTCTGGCTCCTACTAGTACTGAGAACTAGGGTACATAAACTCTTTGGGCCTGAATTTTCCTTGTCTGTAAAATGGGAAAAATAGCTCATAGCTCCAAGTCAGTGAGAAACGGTATGTGAAGCACCTATCACATAGTGCTTGTAATTTTTTTTTTTACTTAAGGAAGACCCACTAATAAAGGCATGTCCATTTTTCAGGCCCTTAGCTCTTTATTTGTACAACTGTAAAGTGGTTTCACTGGGTGTATGGAAAGATTATCTTGTGAGAAATGATGACGGTAAAGTACTTACTGTGTTTGCCAATTGTTGATGATATCCTGTTTAATGAAACAGAGCATGGAATCGAAATGCCATATGCGTTTTAGGATTAACTAGCTGCCTTTATCTCCTCCGTGTGCCGAGCCTGGTCCCTGTTAGAGCGTGGTCCAGGAGTTATTTCACAGAGCTGACTGCGTGTCCTTCCTGTAGTTGTTGTGTGTGAAAGATTATAGAGTGGTTTGGTGAGTCAGTCTCAGACTAGAAATGAAAGGACCATGGTAGTACAGCATTGAAAGTCCTTCTGCCCGCTCACTCTGCCGTGTTACTGGCTGATGGAAGAAGGGTTAAGAAGTCAGACTTCAAGAGAAGGAACATAAGGCCACCTCGGGTGTGCAGGCAGATTTTTCTGGTTTCTGTGGAAATCAGCTGAAGCCTTAGAGTCCAAAGGACGCGTGTGTGGAGCTCAACGGTTGGTGAGGCTGTAGCGCCTTAAAGGAGCCTTTGCTGCATAATGTGGGAGGAATAGAAGGAGGAGATAGTGGCGGTTTGAAGAGTGCAAAGGCAGGACTGGTGAATGAGATGAAAGCAGTGAAGAGGTAGGCTTGGATCATTCCATGGAGGTGGAGGCCCTGGAAACAGGCACTCTTTTTTTTTTTTGTTTTTAGCTGAGTTTCTAATCTAAAGCAAGCATCCAGAGAAGACCTTCAGAGGAGTGTGAAAAAACATCCCCTTTGCTTTGGGGCTGTGATGATCCCCTCTCCTGCATCAAGACAGGTGATGCTTAAAAAGTGGAATTTGGAATAGCAAAGGAATCACTGATGGGGAAGAATGTGGGAGACTCTGAGCATTTGTACTTAGCCCTGGGTATGTCTGAACCCAGGGAGTAGTGTGTCGTGCTGTGACAGGGTTCTCCTATGCTTTCCCAGCCTTTGGGGTTGTTTGGGAATACAGTGATCTAACCATTGAAAAGGACTCTTTAAAAAAATAAAATCACAGTACAAACATTTTGGGTGATTGCCTCATTTTAATATCTAAAGGTTTTTAATGTTTTTGTTGAGTGGAGGTAGGGAGAGGAGAGGTAAACTGTACAATGTACTTTTTAAATCCTGAAAGAGCTTCTAGGCCATAGAATCAGTTTAAATTAGTTTAGATGAAATGAGTGCCTAAAAGTGTGATATGCTATAGGAAGCTGAGCCGTGAGCCAGCCGCTTCTCTCTGTACAACTGTCTTCATCAAAGGGACTGTCTTAGTTATCTAGTACTGCTATAACAGAAATACCGCAAGCGGGTGGCTTTACCAAAAAGAAATTTATTTTTCTCACAGGAGGCTAGATAGAAGTCTGAATTCAGGGTGACAGCTCTAGGGAAAGGCTTTCTCTCTCTCTCTATTGGCTTCGGGGG
This sequence comes from Loxodonta africana, assembly GCF_030014295.1. Classification (NCBI taxonomy): domain Eukaryota; kingdom Metazoa; phylum Chordata; class Mammalia; order Proboscidea; family Elephantidae; genus Loxodonta; species Loxodonta africana. The sequence continues at coordinate 37,037,033 of NC_087365.1, forward strand.
AAGCTCCTTGTTCCTTGGCTCTTTGGTGCTGTTCATGTGGCTTGACGTCTATCTTCCCCCAGTTCTCCTTGCTCACCCGCTTGTTTAATCTCTTTTAATGTCTCAAAAGAGATTGACTCAAGACATACCCTACACTAATCCTGCCTCATAACAAAGACAACCCATTCCCAAATGGAATTCTAACCACAGGCATAGAGGTTAGAATTTACAACACATATTTTGGGGGGACATAATTCAGTCCATAACAGGGACTCACTAAAGGACTCTGTCTGGTGAGTCAGAAACCCTGCATCTGGGTAGTCTCACATGAGTTCTTCAAAATACTGCCGATGTAGGTGCTGTTAAGGGAAGTGTTTGTGAGAATGCAGAGATAAAACAAAGGTGCTGAAACTCCAGACATTTATTTCTGCGTTTTCAACGATACAGGTTAATTTAAAAAAAAAAAACAAAAAATTATATCATTCCTTCCAGCCAGGTTCTCCACAGAGTCTACATATAATAATGGAAAAGGATTCTAAGGAGAACCTATAAGACGGTGAGGTAAAAAGAAGAGAGTGTGCCTTTTCACCAACAGCCACTCCTGGTTCCACAGCTTTCCCCACTGGAACACGTGACTGGTTCCACAAGTGAGTGAGACTGTACCCTCAGCTTTGCTTGAGGTCAACACCTGAATTCTTGGGCTGCCTGGAAAAACATTTACTGGATTAACTTACCAGTTAGTAATTGCAGTTTATTACTACTCATAGAGACTGGAAATAGAACACTTAGAGGTTTATTTTTTCTCACAGGTCAGCAGCCCAGGACTGGACTGACAGTTTCATGGTATCATCAGGAGCCCAGGCTCCTTGTCATTCTCTTCCACCATCCTTATCCTAGGGCCAGGGATGTTTGTCTTTCTGCTTGTTGGAGTGCCTCAAGTACCTATGCAAGTACCCAGCTTCCAGTCTCAAGATTGCTTCATGGCCCCAGATGGCTACTAGAGCTCCAGTTATTATGTCTATATTCTTAACATCAGGAAGGCCAAAAGGGGAGGGGGAGGGCAGAAGGGGTGTGTCATTCTGGAAATCATAAATATCAGTTCCACTTAAATCTCTGACCCAAATTTAGTCACATGGTCATATGTAACTATACGGGAAACTAGTTTTTTTAGTTGAGCATATTACCTCTTCAAATACAGTGGGTTCTATTACTAAGAAGTAAAAGGAGAGTGGATATTGGGTAGGCATCTGGCAGTCTCAGCCATCATCAGGTTGCTACTGCTTTGTATAGAACATCTCTCTTGGGCAAATGTGGCCAGGCCTCTTCAGCGGTCCTAAAGTCACTGGTACCCTGCTTATTCTTTGTGGTGCTCCCAAGAACCAGGATCATCCCCCGGTCCAAACTGCTGCCACTGGAGTGATGAAGTTGGTTTCACTGATGAAACACATAGGAGCCATAGAAAACAAGATTTTTAAAAAACTACACATGGGAGTCACTTTGCACAGAGGATGGTTGTCTAGGCATGTGACGGGCACTTAAGGCTTCATGGACCTCTCCTTCAGCCCATCTGAGAGATGGGCCTTTCCTGATGTATGAACACTTGACCTCAGAAACTTCATGCTTCAGCCCAGGCCCTGAAATACCACATCATTTCTTTTCACTCTGATCCTTTAGAGCACAGTAGTGTATCAGAAGGAAGCATTTCCTGACCATACATGCCCCCTTCTTGCTGCAAGGCGTATTTTCCCACAGATGTAGGGCCGTAAATTAGTTAAGAGAGCACTTAAACACTTTTTTAATCCATAGTACTACTGGAACATCCTAACAGGGAGTCCCATAGGGACAATGAAAATAAGTGAGTCATCCAAAGTAACATGTGTCATATTGTTTGCACCCAGTAGGTGCTTAGACAGTGTTTGTGGAATCTCATCACAACACAACTGAAAAATGAGAATAATGAGTTAAATTTGGCTACATTTCAGGTTAAATGGGTTTCAGTGGGCCTATTTCAATAGAAAATGCATTCAAAATTTCAAACAGCAGACACATGGAAAACTGCTTTTTGGAAAAATGGCCTTTGGGAATCTCATTATTTATATTCCGAGTTCACATGTCTCTCACTTTTTTCCTCATCTCCTTCTCCCCAATATTTTATAAAGAATTTTTTCAAACATAGAGAAAAATCGAAGGAACCGTATCCGCCACCTAGATACTACAGTTAACATTTGCAATGTTTGCTTTATCACATACCTATTCATATCTCTATCATCCACCCGTCTTATTTTTTGATGCATGAAGTAAGTACAGACGTCAGTCCACTTTACGTTTAAATACTTCAGCGTGCATATCAGTTAACCTAGAGTTCAGTATTCGTTTAGTCTTTTTTTTTTCCTTTCAATAAATTCAGAGTGAAATGTATAGATCGTGAGTGTACCATTTGATGAGTTTGAACAAATACATACTGTATCAATGTACAGAACGTTACTGTCACCCCAGAAAGTTTTCTTGTGTCCTATCCTAGTCAGATCTCTTCCCCACCTCCCGAAGATAACCACTGTTCTGATTTTTTTCACCTCTTATCAATGGACTCCTATCAATGTACTGCTTTTGAGAATGGCTTCTTTCACTCAGCATACCATTGTGAGATTCATCCATGTTGTGTGCATCAGTAGTTTGTTCGCTTTTTATTGCTGAGAAATATTCCATTTTGTGGATATACCAGTTTATTTTTCCATTCTTGTTGGCAGGCCGTCTTTGGCCACTATGCATAGAACTACAATGAACATTCTCGTGCAAGTCTTTATGTGGTCATATGTTTTCATTATCTCTTAAGTAAATACCTAAGAATGGAAGTGCTGGGTCATTAAGTAGTTGCAGTGAGGTGAATTACTTAATATGGCCCTTCTAGCCGTAGTTTTGTAACTCCCACCAAGAGTGGGTGGGATTGTGCAAATGAGGTATGTGAAACCTTAATGGGATTGGTCAGGTTTGACATCCTGCTAGGCTTAAAGGGAGACACTGAGAACAAGAGAATAGGAACTATAACATGGAAGGCAAAGAGGGAGAACAGTTACACTGGGAATATCAAGAAGCAGTAGCAGGGAAATGGCAGCAGGAGATGGCACAGTGGGCTTCCTGCCCACGGAGTGAGAAAGCAAGTGCCTCCGAACTGGAGGCTTGCTGGTGGAGTAGGGCGCCTCTGGGAACTTGGTGAAGCTACACTGCAGACCCACAGAACTACAGCTGAGCACCTTTGGGCAGAAGCTTACTGGTGGAATGGGGTGCCTCTGGGTACCTGTAAGCAGAACTACAAGAGTTTTGTAACGCTTGCCCAAGCAGGACAAAGGCCAGGCTGAGGGGCCAAGGGCCAGGGAGAGACCTGCCTGCAGGCACAGCTGAGGAGGCTGTTTTGATTGAAGAAATGTATCCTGGGTGTTCCTGATCCTGAATTGTAACCTGTTACTTCCCTAATAAACCCCATAATCGTGAATATTGGCTGTGAGTTCTGTGTGGCCACTCCAACCAATTGCCAAACTCAGCAGAGAAGTAGAATGTGCTGTGGGAGGAACAGATGGTGTCAGAATTGGAAAAAGTGCTGGCGAGAGGGAATGTCTGACCTCTCTGCCTCATAGGAATCAGTCCTGAGCTGTTGATCTTTATTCACCGCCCCCTCTTGTGAAGTTAGGGGAGTTCAGACGACGCCCCCACCCCACCATTTTTACAGTAGTTGTTCAAATCTTTTTTTTGATAACTAGAATCTTATACTTGCATTGCGAGAGGACCTTATAAATCATGTAAGCCATTTATCTCATTTTACAGACACCGATATTGAGGCCCAGAAAGTAGGTAAAGAAGAGATTCAGAGTAACATAAAATATTTTTCTCAAAGTCTGTGCTAGAAAGCCGTGCCTTCGAACTCTAGTCTACCATTCATTATATCACGCGTACCTCCCTTCTCTGAGAAGGAGGGAAAGAAACTGGCTTCTTTCTGAAAGATCATTGTCTTGGTCATTTAGTGCTGCTATAACAGAAATACGACAAGTGGGTGGCTTTAACAAAGAAAAGTTTATCCTCTCACAGTCCAGTAGCTAGAAGTCCGAATTCAGGGCTCTGGCTCCAGGGAAAGGCTTTTTCTCTCTGTCGGCTGTGGAGAAAGGTCCTTGTCATTAGTCTTCCCTTGGTTTGGGAGCATCTCAGCACAGGAACCGCAGGTCCAAAGGACGTGCTCTGCTCCCAGCACTGCTTTCTTGGTGGTATGAGGTCCCCTTGTTTCTTTCCACGCTTCTCTCTTTTATATATCAAAAGAGATTAGCTTAAGACACTACCTAATCTTGTAGACCTCATCAGAGTAATTGCTGCTAATCCATCTTATTACATCATAGTGATAGGATTTATAGCATATAGGGAAATCACATCAGAAGATAAAATGATAGACAATCATACAAGGGAATCATGACCTAGCCAGGTTGACAGATATTTTGGAGGGACACAATTCAATCTATGACAGTCATTAACTATGTCAGTTTTTTGCTTCTTGTTGTTGTTAGGTGCCATCAAGTCGGTTCCGACTCATAGTGACCCTATGTACAACAGAATGAAACACTGCCCAGTCCTGCGCCAGCCTTATGCCCATTGTTGGCACTGTCCATCCATCTCATTGAGGGCCTTGCTCTCTTTTGCTGACCCTCTACTTTGTCAAGCATGGTGCCCTTCTCCAGGGACTGACCCCTCCTTACATGTCCAAAGTATGTGAGACATAGTCTTCCCATCGTTGCTCCTGAGGAGCATTCTGGTCGTACTTCTTCCAAGACAGATTTGTTCGTTCTTTTGGCAGTCCCTGATATATCCAATATTCTCCGATGCCACAATTCATCATCCAGCTTGCACATGCATATGAGCTGATTGAAAACACCACGGCTTGGGTCAGGCACACCTTAGTCCTCAAGGTGACATCTTTGCTTTTCAACACTTTAAAGAGGTCTTTTGTAGCCGATTTGCCCAATGCATTGTGCCCTTTTATTTCTTGACTGCTGCTTCCATGGGTGTTGATTGTGGATAGAAGTAAAATGAAATCCTTTACAACTTCAGTCTTTTCTCCGTTTATCATGATGTTGCTTATTGGTCCAGTTGGGAGGATTTTTGTTTTCTTTATGTTGAGGTGTAATCCATACTGAAGGCTGTGGTCTTTGATCTTCATCAGTAAGTGCTTCAAGTCCTTTGCACTTTCAGCAAGCAAGGTTGTGTCATTTGCATATTACAGGTTGTTGATGAGTCTTCCTCCAATCCTGGTGTTCTGTTCTTCTTCATATAGTCCATCTTCTGGGATTATTTACTGAGCATACAGATTGATTAGGTATGGTGAAAGGATACAATCCTGACACACACCTTTCCTGACTTTAAACCATGCGGTATCCCCTTGTTCTGTTCGAATGACTGCCTCTTGATCTATGTACAGGTTCCTCATGAACACGATGAAGTGTTCTGGAATTCCCATTCTTTGCAATATTATCCATAATTCATTATGATCCACTTAGTCGAATGCCTTTGCATAGTCAATAAAACACAGGTAAACATCTTCCTGGTATTTTCTGCTTTCAGCCAGTGTCCATTTTACATCAACAGTAATATCGCTAGTTCCATGTCCTCTTCTGAATCCAAATGGAATTTCTGGCAGTTCCCTGTTGATGTACTGCTGCAGCCACTTTTGAACGATCTTCAACAAAATTCCACTTGTGTATGATATTAATGATACTGCTCAATAATTTCCACATTTGATGGGATCACCTTTCTTGGGAATAGGCATAAATATGGATCTCTTCCAGCCAGTTGGCCAGGTGGCTGTCTTCCAGATTTCTTGGCATAGTCAAGTGAATACTCGAGTGCTGCACCCGTTTGCTGAAACATCTCATTTGGTATTCCATCAGTTTGGGGAACCTTGTTTTTCGCTAATGCCTTCAGTGCAGCTTGGACTTCTTCCTTTAGTACCATCAGTTCCGCATCATATGCTGCCTCTTGAAATGGTTGAACGTCAACCAATTCGTTTTGGTATAGTGACTGTGTATTCGTTTCATCTTCTTTTGGTGCTTCCTGTGCCATTTAATATTTTCCCCATAGACTGCTTCAAAATTGCAACTCGAGACTTGAATTTTTTCTTTAGTTCTTTCAGCTCGAGAAATACCGAGTGTGCTCTTCCCTTTTGGTTTTCTATCTCTAGGCCTTTGCACATGTCATTATAATACTTCACTTTGTCATCTTGAGCTGCCCTTTGAAATCTTCCGTTCAGCTCTTTTACTTCATCATTTCTTCTTTTCACTTTAGCTACTCTGTGTTCAAGAGCAAGTTTCAGAGACTCTTCTGACATCCATTTTGGTCTTTTCTTTCTTTCCTGTCTTTTTAATGACCTCTTGCTTCATGTATGATGTCCTTGATACCATTTCACAACTGTCTGGTCTTCAGTCATTAGTGCTCAGGACTTCAAATCTGTTCTTGAGATGGTCTCTAAATTCAGATGAAATATACTCAAGGTCTTACTTTGGCTCTTGTTGACTTGTTCTAATTTTCTTCAGTTTTACCTTGAACCTGCATATGAGCAGTTGGTGGTCTGTTCCAAAGTTAGCCTCTGGCCTTGTTCTGACTGATGATATTGAGCTTTTCCATTGTCTCTTTCCACAGATGTAGTAAATTTGATTCCTGTGTATTCCATCTGGCAAGGTCCACCTGTATAGTCGACATTTATGTTATTGAAAAAAGGTATTTGCAATGAAGAAATCGTTGGTCTTGTAAGATTCTGTCATGCGATCTTCAGCATCATTTCTATCACCAAGGTCATATTTTCCAGCTACCGATCCTTCTTCTTTGTTTCTAACTTTCTATTCCAATCACCGGTAATTATCAATGCATCCTGATTGCATGTTTGGTCAATTTTAGACTGCAGAAGTTGGTAAAAATCTCCAATTTCTTCATCTTTGGCCTTAGTGGCTGGTGTGTAAATTTGAGTAATAGTCTTATTAACTGGTCTTCCTTATAGACATATAGATATTATCCTGTCACTAACAGCATTGTACTTCAGGATAGGTCTCAAAATGTTCTTTTTGACGATGAATGTAACACCATTCCTCTTCAAGTTGTTCCCAGCATTGTATACTGTACGATTGTCTGATTCAAAATGGCCAGTATCAGTCCATTTCAGCTCACTAATGCCTAGGATATTGATGTTTATGCATTCCATTTCATTTTTGACAACTTCCAATTTTCCTAGATTCATACTTCGTACAGTCTACTTTCCAATCATTAATGGATGTTTGCAGCTGTTTCTTCTCATTTTGAGCTGATGAAGGTCCCGAAAGCTTGACTCCATGTCATTAAGGTCATTGAGGAGGCAGCTCTTCCCCAATCATCTTTTGAGTGCCTTCCAACCGGAGGGGCTCATCTTCCGGCACTGTATCAGACAATGTTCCACTGCTATTCATAAGGTTTTCACTGGCTAATTGTTTTCAGAAGTAGACCGCCAGGTCCTTCTTTCTAGTCTGTCTTAGTCCGGAAGTTCAGCTGAAACCTGCTCACGATGGGTTACCCTGGCAGTGTCTGACTACCAGTGGCATAGCTTCCAGCATCACAGCAACATGCAAGCCCCCACAGTAGACAAACTGACAGATGCTTGGGAGCATTTTTTGCTTAGGGAGAATTACCCACGTAATTGTGTTTTTTTTTTTGTATGTTTCTGTAATGATCTCGGTCTGGCCCTGCTTCTCTTCCAGTGTATTCCCTGTACATCTCCCAGAATGATCTTTCTGGAACACAAATCTGATCGTGCTGCTTTTTCTCCATTATCTACCCTACAGATTCTAGTCTCTTTAGTCTGTCCCTGCCATAGTGCACTCTACTTCTCTGCTGAGCTCGGTAGTTGGTTGCAATGGCCACACAGAACTCACAGACAATAACATGATTATGACGCTTATTAGGGAAGTAACAGGTTACAATTCAGGTTCAGGAATCCCAGATGTGTAAGGCTCTTGCTTACTTTTCTTTCTTCCATCCTATTGCCCACTTCCCCTGCAGCCTATCACCATGCCTTAAAACCTGTCTTATTTTGTCTGGAATGCCCTTAGCACCCTTTGTCTCTGGTAAATTCCTGCACATTCTTCAGGATTTGGCTCATCCAGACCTGCTCAGGGGAGTCAATTATTCCTTTGTTCTTTATTCTCTTAGTCTTTTATTTTATATATTTATATGTAAAATACATGAATTTCTTATAGCTGACTCTTACCATGGTGTCAGATACATCATTAATTGAACTCCAACACAGGACTAAATACTGAAGATGCAGAGATGAGTAAGTCACGGGCCCTGCCTTTGAGGGGCTTACCATCTGTAGGGGAAATTCATACAGCCGAGTAGTTTCAGCATGCAGTGTATGAGAGCTCAGGCATTAAGTATTTTGAAATCATTATTAAATGAAACTGTCTCATTTTATTTGCATTACTGGTGAGATTGAATTTTTTTTCATATATTTGTTGGGTATTATTTTAACTCTTGAGGAAAATGATCATGTCTTGTTGCAGTAGAACTAACTAGGTTACTTCCTAGCTATGAGACCCTGGGAAGGCAAATTTCTTTCTTTTCCTGACTGAGTCTCCAGTTTATCTATAAAATGGGGAGAATAATAGAACTTACTTCATAGGACAATTGAAAGAATTAAATGAGGTAATGGGTGAAAGCACACAGTAGGCGTAATGTAAATTTATAATAAATGTTGCCTCTACTTTTAAGTCTCCAGTCTCTAGCCCAGTGCCTGCCACATACTCAGTATTCAGTAAAGGTTTGTGGAGAATAAGAATATATGTATTTTGTGTATGTGTTAAAAAGGGGCTATATATAGATGCACACACAGATCCATCTGTCTTGAGAAGGATGTTTGATTTGACTTGCATCAGTATTCAACTGGAGTGGCTTAGCACACACGCATGACTCTTCTTGGGTTGCCACATCCCCTGCTAGGCAGATGTCCGTTATAATGAAATGTAAAAAGGGAAAAAAGTAATAATAAAGGCAGAGGAGTGTAATGTTATGGCTTGATTTGACAGGGCCTCCTGCTACTTCAGCTGCCAGTGCCGGGCATGGAACAGATGAATCTGTATTCCAGCACACCACTGCTGAAGTCAAGATCCATCTAATTAGGGTATTTTAAACATCCTGTTTGCATCTAAAGACTTACCAGAAACCAGGGTATCTGTCCATCTGAGGAAACTGGGGGAGAGGTGGGCAGTAAAACTCAGATGGTTTTAATTTTAGAAGTGAGAGAACACTGCTGTATGTTTCCCTTAAAACAAAAGAGCTAATGGCCTTGGATGTTCCGTGGAAACAAAGGCAGCTCTGCAGCATGGCCATGAATTTTAAAGAGGTCCTGCAAGATCTTGCCTAGACACGGGCCTGATGGCTAAGGTACAGGAACCACTTCCATCCTAAGAAAAGAACTCTGGCTGGCCCACGCATGACTGTCTGAACCATTTGGGCTGCTGGAAGGCAGGTACAGCCTCTGCTGGGTGAACAGAGTGAACATGAATTTGTTCCCCAACCCACCAGGCTGGCCAGGCCATCAGGATGGTGGTTAGGGTCTACGTTTCATAGGCCAGCATTCATCATTATCTGTGATCCGCTTCCCCATCCAACCTCATCCAACCCTCGTCCTCCCCTCCCTCCTGCCACCCTGATCTCTTTCCAGTTCTTTGTCCATACCCTGTTTATTCCAGCTTAATGCCTTTGTTTCATGCTGGGTCCATCTGCTTGGAATACTCTCACTCCCATTACCCCTTCTCCTGTGCCTATCTTTCGTGGCTAGGCTCAAATGCCACCTTATCTACCAATCTTCCCAGATCCCCTGGGAGGATCTTTGCTCCATCTGTAGTTTTCGCCCCTTTCCCATTCACTGTCATTTTCTGTTATGTAATTTTTGACATAGCGAATCACAAGCACCTGAAGGGCAGGATCAATATCTGATTCTCACTGTCCCCAAACACTGTATGTTACACATTGTAGACTTCTTATAGCTATTTTATGAATACATGAGTGAATCAGTGTTCGCTCCTATGCCAAAGATCCCTAGGGACCTTCTGTGATCCTGCTCTGCTTGCTATTGCCTCCTCTTCCTTTCTGGTGAATGTATTCTTCCCCTGCACCATGGGACTAAAACCTCAACAGAGATGCAAGCAGAACACCTCTGAAATCTGGAGACCCAGCTGCTGGCACAGAAGGATGAGGAAGTCACATTTAGGACTTGTCACTGTGAACTTCCTCACCTTCTTCTCCTCACTGCCCGCTTTGGGAGACTTGTTAATATAATGTTGCCTTTATACGACTTCAAGAATATGGTCCAGATCTGTGCTTAAAGCAGTAAATGTGCCCATGGAACCTAAAATCCTGGCTTCTGTCTACCAACTTTACCACAGAAAACTAGGAGCTTTCAAGCTCACGGCCATTGACTTGCCAGTATAACATATCCAACGCTGCATTCCTCCCAGAAACCTCTGAAAAAATGTTTTCCTTTGGCCTCAGCTCTGACCTCCCAACCTCCAATCTTTGTAGCCACCCTCACCTACCCTCCTGTTTCCTACCCCACCCCTAACTGAGTAAAGGGGCCCTTCATATATGTACTGTGCACATTCCATGTATACCATTTAGTTATGTATTCTATTTTAGTTGTTTTTATCTTAGCCTTGCTCATAAGACAGTGAGCTTCTTTAGAGTGGAGTGTCTTCTTTCATCTCTACATTCCCAGTACTTGGTACATTGCCTGGCACATAGTAGGTACTCAGAAGTTTGAGTAAAGAAATGGCTTGGCTGGTGTATGTACCATTTCATGTCCTATATTGTCCTGTAGTTATAAAACTTATCAAAGGGAAGGTATTTTCTGTACAGATCACGTGTTGTGTTTTCAGAGCTTGCAGCAAGATCAAAAGGCAAATGATTACCATGGCCAAGTACATTTATTTTTTATTAAAAAATAGGACCATCTCTGCTTAGATGTGCTGCATCCTTTAGCTTACTGTTAAATAGCCGCTACCCACCTCAAGGCTGTCTGTGGGGCTTCCAGAATCTTGTATTATTTAGTTTTATAGGCAGCCACACACAAGCTCTTTATTTTCATTTATCGTGGGATTAAAGAGTCTGAGTGAAGTTGGCCTTGCTCCATTTTAGGGTTAGAACAAATCTCGAATGATAGAAAATAGTCCTACCAGCTGAGAAAGTCAAGCAATCTAGGTCCCTGTTTTTCTTTGCAGGGGGTAGTTAGGATGATCCAGGCAGAATGAACCATGTTCAGTGGTGAGCATGTGATAAGGATGTAATATGGAAGGAGGGAGGTAACATTTGAGATGGGTGATCTTATAAATGATGCCAATATGACAGGTACATAAGGGAGAAAATCTCTTGTCATGTTCTTTTTCAAGACAACAGATCTCAAACTAATGTCTGTTGAGTGCCTGTGTGCACATATTATCGTATTTGATACTCATAACAGATTTAATAGATGGAAGGAACAGCTCCATTTTACAAGTAAGAAAACTTGAGACTTAGAGATTAAACAACATGCCCATGGTTTAATCCCTAGTGAGTGCCAGAGGCAAAACTTAAAAACAAGTCTGTCTAATCCCAAAGCTCCACATAGGGTTAATTAACTCACTTGCTGGCATTTTTGGAGCAGACCCCAGGGGTTATCCAGTCACTCTAATGTACCTGCATCTTTCGCAGCAGTGAGACACTGATAAGCCTAGTTGTGCCTGCCTGTGGGTAAATGGCTGTCCTCACAAAGAGAGCTGATGGTAGACAAACACCAGTTGGAATTTAGACCATGCGTTTCTTAAGAGTGAGGATGAGAAATGCTAGTCCATCCCATTCTTTATAAAAATGGTGTAGACTGCAAAAGGCTGGTTGGAGTGACTGCACAGCCTGGTTGTGCAGTTCTGGAAAGACCTCTGACCTGACCTTGATCAAGGGTTCTTAACCAAGGAGCCACCCCTTAGAGGTGGAAGTGCTCTGAAACTCCATGGAAGATATCTGTTCATGTATATATATTTTGAAAGGAATAGCTTGCAAAAGGGTTCGTTGTATTCTCAAAGGTATCTGTCATGTGAAAAAAAAAAAAAGAAATTGAAGATCTAGACTTCAGTAGTCCACAAAGTTGCTTCTGACCCAAGCCAAACCACATCTCTTCTGACCTCTATTGTTTCTACCCCCAGAAAGATTTCTAACTCTCCTTCCAGCTCCCAAGAATTCCTAGAACACTAACTGCCCCTGGAGAATCAAGCCTTTAACCCCCCTGCATACACTCAGGGGTCTAACTCATTGCTAATCACCCAGGAGAAGCCCTGAAGAGGCTTAAGCTGGGGGAAGGGTGGGTCTGAGGCAGCCAGTTGTCTGGCTGCCAAACAGGCCGCCTAGCAGGCAGGGACTCACACAGGCACAATTTCAGCACCAGCTCTCCAACATTTCACCAAGATGCCTACCTGCTTACCTAGTGATTTGAAAATGTAGATTTGTTCAGCCTTCTCCTGTCTGAAGCCTTGTGGATTGTGTGTGTGTCTGTGTGTTCTGTGCGTCTGTGTGTGTGTGTGTGTGTGCGCGCGTGTGTGTGTTTTCTGCTCTTGCCAGGCCCTGCCTTAGAGGATGCTGTCTGCAGTAAGAGCCACCACATTCACGCCGTCTACATTGACAGCTCCATAGTCATCCTTCACCTCTATTTTATCCTGTCGAAATGACAGAGTAGCTGAGCAGTGTTGGCCAGCAGATAAACCTGTTATCTCCCCTGCTCTCTGTGCCAGCAGCTCTCCCCATCTCCTTGGTGCGTGAAAAATTGACACCACCTTGGGCTGAAATCTGTTCCTAGGGAAGCTACATTTATTAGTAGCTAATGAAACTCTGTGTGTGTGCGTGTGTGTAAAACTTGGGGTGGCTGACATGTTTTCCTGTCTGGCAGGCCTGGTGACCTATGACAGGCCACAGCATCAGACAGAGATGGAATAGGCAGCGTCGTGTCTCCTAAATTTGACAGCCTGTCCTTTACTTAAAATCCCAAGTAGGTAAATGCCATTTGTTCTTAGTATACTGCCACAATTGATTAAGGTATCTCCTGCTCCAGGCTAGGATTTCCCATGGAAATGCATGCTAATATGATGTGGTACCAAAAAAGATAATTCTTCTATATATTGCATTTTCCTCTTTGAAGATTACAGCTCCCGGTACCTCTCTCTGTGCCACTGGTACTTCCTGCCCCCTCCCCTTGTTGAGGGGTGTAGGGAAATTCTCCTGCAGCTCTTTCTGATACATCTTAATTGGCAGGATTAAAAGGGAAGATTATTAAGAAGCTCTGATTCAGTATTTGTGGGATTGCCTGAAACCTAAAGTCTCTTCTTTATTTGGACCCTGGTAGAAATCTCTTCTAGAAAGGGTAAATCAGTAAAAGAGAAGAACGGTTGTTATTCATGTCTTACTCCATATGGCTTTTTCTTCATTTTACTCTCATTAAGACTTGAATTTTTTTTTTTTTTTTTAATCCACATTTACATACTGCCTGTCTTTTGGACAGAATGAGCCTCCGCAAAGCCATTTTCGTGTTTGGCATGGTTTCGTTTCTGGTCTCTTATCTTCCTTCTTTAGTAGCTTTGATGATAGCCTCTGTTGGCGTCTGACTTTAAATAGGACGTATATTTATTTCTATTTTTATATGTGGGAAGCATATATCACAGTGGAGAAAGCTTACACTTTGGGGTCAGACAGCTTGGGTTCAAATCTAAGCTCCCACCACCACTCAGGACGTGACCTGAAGTAACTTAATTAACCTCTCTGAGCCTTGGATTCCACATTTATAAAATGGAGATGAGAATAGTACCTTTCTCATAGCATAGTTGTGTGGAGACTCGAATAAGCCTAGTGTCATAGATACACAATAAAAATGGTGACAGTTATTATTATACCCTACCTACTTTCAAATAGGAATTTGAGGCAGCTTATAGCAAAACAATATGGTGGTACTAAATCTTAGCTTTGAGTAAGAAAAAATTTGTCAAAAGACAATGACAGGGGGGCGGAGCCAAGATGGCGGACTAGGCAGACGCTACCTCGGATCCCTCTTACAACAAAGACACGGAAAAACAAGTGAATCGATCACATACATAACAATCTACGAACCCTGAACAACAAACACAGATTTAGAGACGGAGAACGAACTAATACGGGTAAGCAGTGATAGTTTCCAGAGCCTGGAGCCAGCGTACCAGTCAGGTACGGCACAAGCACAGAGAGCGGCTCCACCCCCCTGAACTAACCCCGGGAGGGGGACCAGCCGGTTCTACGGGCGGCGTGGGACGCAGCCGGTAGGGGAAGTCCCTGGGAGGCAGTGACTGGTCTTGGAGCAGAAAGAGCAGCGTTTGAGCCGGGGAACCGTCCCGCAGGGATTTGGACTGGACGCAGGTACGGCATAAACACGGAGAGTTGCTCCACCCCCCTGAACTAACCCCAGGAAGGGGACCAGCCGGGTCGCGCGGGCGGCGTGGGACGCAGCCGGTAGGAGAAGTCCCTGGAAGGCAGCGGCTGGTATTGGAGCGGGGAGAACAGCGTCCCAGCCGGGACACTCGGTCACGGCACAAGCACGGGGACCTGTTCCACCCATCTGAACTAACCCCGGGAGGAGGCCCAACTGGTTCTCGGGGGCGGCAGGGCCACGTGGCTGGAGGGACGAGAAGTCCCCGGGAGGCAGCGACTGATTTTGGAGTCGAGAGTGCACCGTCCCAGTAGGGGAGCCTCGACGCTGGGCGTGGGGCTGGAAGCAGAGGATCTGACTGTGACTCCAGCGGGCCAGACCCCCTGGGGGCAATCTCCACACAGCCAGCACACATAGGCGACGCGCCCCGTGGGAGTCTCAGATATAATAGTCATTCCAAGCAAGACAAGCAACTCTGGCTATATTCTGAGGTGCTACTCTCCTATCTCTCTGTTCCCTCCCCCACCCTCCCCAGGCGGCTTCATTAACATCTGAATAGCCTGAGCCAGAGGGAGAACTCTGATAGGGATCTGACTGCATTTTTTTTTTTAGCGGATTTTCTGGAAAAACTAGTTTCCCAGTGATGGCTCGGAGACAACAATCCATATCAAACCACTTAAAGAAGCAGACCATGCCAGCTTCTCCAACCCCCCAAACAAAAGAATCAAAATCTTTCCCAAATGAAGATACAATCTTGGAATTATCAGATACAGAATATAAAAAACTAATTTACAGAATGCTTAATGATATCACAAATGAAATTAGGATAACTGCAGAAAAAGCCAAGGAACACACTGATAAAACTGTTGAAGAACTCAAAAAGATTATTCAAGAACATACTGGAAAAATTAATAAGTTGCAAGAATCCATAGAGAGACAACATGTAGAAATCCAAAAGATTAACAATAAAATAACAGAATTAGACAACGCACTAGGAAGTCAGAGGAGCAGACTCGAGCAATTAGAATGCAGACTGGGACATCTGGAGGACCAGGGAATCGACACCAACATAGCTGAAAAAAAATCAGATAAAAGAATTTAAAAAAATTAAGAAACCCTAAGAATCATGTGGGACTCTATTAAGAAGGATAACCTGCGGGTGATTGGAGTCCCAGAACAGGGAGGGGGGACAGAAAACACAGAGAAAATAGTTGAAGAACTCCTGACAGAAAACTTCCCTGACATCATGAAAGATGAAAGGATATCTATCCAAGATGCTCATGGAACCCCATTTAAGACTGATACAAAAAGAAAAACACCAAGACATATGATCATCAAACTCACCAAAACCAAAGATAAACAGAAAATTTTAAAAGCAGCCAGGGAGAAAAGAAAGGTTTCCTTCAAGGGAGAATCAGTAAGAATATGTTCTGACTACTCAGCAGAAACCATGCAGGCAAGAAGGGAATGGGACGACATATACAGAACACTGAAGGAGAAAAACTGCCAGCCAAGGATCATATATCCAGCAAAACTCTCTCTGAAATATGAAGGCGAAATTAAGATATTTACAGACAAACACAAGTTTAGAGAATTTGCAAAAACCAAACCAAAGCTACAAGAAATACTAAAGGATATTTTTTGGTCACAGAACCAATAATATCAGATATCAGCACAACACAAGGTCACAAAACAGAACGTCCTGATATCAACTCAAATAGGGAAATCACAAAAACAAATTAAGATTAATTAAAAAAAAAAATACACATAACAGGGAATCATGGAAGTCAATAGGTAAAAGATCACAATAATCAAAAAGAGGGACTAAATACAGGAGGCATTGAACTGCCATATGGAGAGTGATACAAGGCGATATAGAACAATACAAGTTAGGTTTTTACTTAGAAAAATAGGGGTAAACAATAAGGTAACCACAAAAAGGTATAACAACTGTATAACTCAAGATAAAAACCAAGAAAAACGTTAACGACTCAACTAACATAAAGTCAAGCACTATGAAAATGAGAATCTCACAATTTACTAAGAAAAACGCCTCAGCACAAAAAAGTATGTGGAAAAATGAAATTGTCAACAACACACATAAAAAGGCATCAAAATGACAGCACTAAAAACTTATTTATCTATAATTACCCTGAATGTAAATGGACTAAATGCACCAATAAAGAGACAGAGAGTCACAGACTGGATAAAGAAACACGATCCATCTATATGCTGCCTACAAGAGACACACCTTAGACTTAGAGACACAAACAAACTAAAACTCAAAGGATGGAAAAAAGTATATCAAGCAAACAATAAGCAAAAAAGAAGAGGAGTAGCAATATTAATTTCTGACAAAATAGACTTTAGACTTAAATCCACCACAAAGGATAAAGAAGGACACTATATAATGATAAAAGGGACAATTGATCAGGAAGACATAACCATATTAAATATTTACGCACCCAATGACAGGGCTGCAAGATACATAAATCAAATTTTAACAGAATTGAAAAGCGAGATAGATACCTCCACAATTATAGTAGGAGACTTCAACACACCACTTTCGGAGAAGGACAGGACATCCAGTAAGAAGCTCAACAGAGACACGGAAGATCTAATTACAACAATCAACCAACTTGACCTCATTGACTTATACAGAACTCTCCACCCAACTGCTGCAAAATATACTTTTTTTTCTAGCGCACATGGAACATTCTCTAGAATAGACCACATATTAGGTCATAAAACAAACCTTTGCAGAGTCCAAAACATCGAAATATTACAAAGCATCTTCTCAGACCACAAGGCAATAAAACTAGAAATCAATAACAGAAAAACTAGGGAAAAGAAATCAAATACTTGGAAACTGAACAATACCCTCCTGAAAAAAGACTGGGTTATAGAAGACATCAAGGAGGGAATAAGGAAATTCATAGAAAGCAACGAGAATGAAAATACTTCCTATCAAAACCTCTGGGACACAGCAAAAGCAGTGCTCAGAGGCCAATTTATATCAATAAATGCACACATACAAAAAGAAGAAAGAGCCAAAATCAGAGAACTGTCCCTACAACTTGAACAAATAGAAAGTGAGCAACAAAAGAATCCATCAGGCACCAGAAGAAAACAAATTATAAAAATTAGAGCTGAACTAAATGAATTAGAGAACAGAAAAACAATCGAAAGAATTAACAAAGCCAAAAGCTGGTTCTCTGAAAAAATTAACAAAATTGATAAACCATTGGCTAGACTGACTAAAGAAATACAGGAAAGGAAACAAATAACCCGAATAAGAAATGAGAAGGACCACATCACAACAGAACCAAATGAAATTAAAAGAATCATTTCAGATTATTATGAAAAATTGTACTCTAACAAATTTGAAAACCTAGAAGAAATGGATGAATTCCTGGAAAAACACTACCTACCTAAACTAACACATTCAGAAGTAGAACAACTAAATAGACCCATAACAAAAAAAGAGATTGAAACGGTAATCAAGAAACTCCCAACAAAAAAAAGCCCTGGCCCGGACGGCTTCACTGCAGAGTTCTACCAAACTTTCAGAGAAGAGTTAACACCACTACTACTAAAGGTATTCCAAAGCATAGAAAATGACGGAATACTACCCAACTCATTCTATGAAGCCACCATCTCCCTGATACCAAAACCAGGTAAAGACATTACAATAAAAGAAAATTATAGACCTATATCCCTCATGAACATAGATGCAAAAATCCTCAACAAAATTCTAGCCAATAGAATCCAACAACACATCAAAAAAATAATTCACCCTGATCAAGTGGGATTTATACCAGGTATGCAAGGCTGGTTTAACATCAGAAAAACCATTAGTGTAATCCATCACATAAATAAAACAAAAGACAAAAACCACATGATCTTATCAATTGATGCAGAAAAGGCATTTGACAAAGTCCAACACCAATTTAGGATAAAAACTCTTACCAAAATAGGAATTGAAGGAAAATTCCTCAACATAATAAAGGGCATCTATGCAAAGCCAACAGCCAATATCACTCTAAATGGAGAGAACCTGAAAGCATTTCCCTTGAGAACGGGAACCAGACAAGGATGCCCTTTATCCCCGCTCTTATTCAACATCGTGTTGGAAGTCTTAGCCAGGGCAATTAGGCTAGACAAAGAAATAAAAGGTATCCGGATTGGCAAGGAAGAAGTAAAGTTATCACTATTTGCAGATGACATGATTATATACACAGAAAACCCTAAGGAATCCTCCAGAAAACTACTGAAACTAATAGAAGAGTTTGGCAGAGTCTCAGGTTATAAAATAAACATACAAAAATCACTTGGATTCCTCTACATCAACAAAAAGAACACCGAAGAGGAAATAACCAAATCAATACCATTCACAGTAGCCCCCAAGAAGATAAGATACTTAGGAATAAATCTTACCAAGGATGTAAAAGACCTATACAAAGAAAACTACAAAGCTCTACTACAAGAAATTCAAAAGGACATGCTTAAGTGGAAAAACATACCCTGCTCATGGATAGGAAGACTTAACATAGTAAAAATGTCTATTCTACCAAAAGCCATCTATACATTTAACGCACTTCCGATCCAAATTCCAATGTCATATTTTAAGGGGATAGAGAAACAAATCACCAATTTCATATGGAAGGGA
The DNA here is from genome assembly GCF_030014295.1 of Loxodonta africana. Lineage (NCBI taxonomy): Eukaryota > Metazoa > Chordata > Mammalia > Proboscidea > Elephantidae > Loxodonta > Loxodonta africana. The sequence goes on from NC_087365.1 coordinate 37,056,154, forward strand.
AAGAAGCCCCGGATAAGCAAAGCACTACTGAAAAAGAAGAAGAAAGTGGGAGGCCTCACCTTACCCGACTTCAGAACCTATTATACAGCCACAGTAGTCAAAACAGCCTGGTATTGGTACAACAACAGACACATAGACCAATGGAACAGAATTGAGAACCCAGACATAGATCCATCCACGTATGAGCAGCTGATATTTGACAAAGGACCAGTGTCAATTAACTGGGGAAAAGATAGCCTTTTTAACAAATGGTGCTGGCATAACTGGATATCCATTTGCAAAAAAATGAAACAGGACCCATACCTCACACCATGCACAAAAACTAACTCCAAGTGGATCAAAGACCTAAACATAAAGACTAAAACGATAAAGATCATGGAAGAAAAAATTGGGACAACCCTAGGAGCCCTAATACAAGGTATAAACAGAATACAAAACATTACCAAAAATGATGAAGAGATACCCGATAACTGGGAGCTCCTAAAAATCAAACACCTATGCTCATCTAAAGACTTCTCCAAAAGAGTAAAAAGACCACCTACAGACTGGGAAAGAATTTTCAGCTATGACGTCTCCGACCAGCGCCTGATCTCTAAAATCTACATGATTCTGTCAAAACTCAACCACAAAAAGACAAACAACCCAATCAAGAAGTGGGCAAAGGATATGCACACACATTTCACTAAAGAAGATATTCAGGCAGCCAACAGATACATGAGAAAATGCTCTCGATCATTAGCCATTAGAGAAATGCAAATTAAAACTACGATGAGATTCCATCTCACACCAGCAAGGCTGGCATTAATCCAAAAAACACAAAATAATAAATGTTGGAGAGGCTGCGGAGAGATTGGAACTCTCATACACTGCTGGTGGGAATGTAAAATGGTACAACCACTTTGGAAATCTATCTGGCGTTATCTTAAACAGTTAGAAATAGAACTACCATACAACCCAGAAATCCCACTCCTAGGAATATACCCTAGAGATACAAGAGCCTTCATACAAACAGATATATGCACACCCATGTTTATTGCAGCTCTGTTTACAATAGCAAAAAGTTGGAAGCAACCAAGGTGTCCATCAACGGATGAATGGGTAAATAAATTGTAGTATATTCACACAGTGGAATACTACGCATTGATAAAGAACAGTGACGAATCTCTGAAACATTTCATAACATGGAGGAACCTGGAAGACATTATGCTGAGCGAAATGAGTCAGAGGCAAAAGGACAAATATTGTATAAGACCACTATTATAAGATCTTGAGTAATAGTAAACCTGAGAAGAACACATACTTTTGTGGTTACGAGGGGGGGAGGGAGGGAGGGTGGGAGAGGGTTTTTTATTGATTAATCAGTAGACAAGAACTGCTTTAGGTGAAGGGAAAGACAACACTCAATACATGGAAGGTCAGCTCAATTGGACTGGACCAAAAGCAAAGAAGTTTCCGGGATAAAATGAATGCTTCAGAGGTCAGCGGAGCAAGCGCGGGGGTCTGGGGAACATGGTTTGCGGGGACTTCTAAGTCAATTGGCAAAATACTTCTATTATGAAATCATTCTGCATCCCACTTTGAAATGTGGCGTCTGGGGTCTTAAATGCTAACAAGCGGCCATCTAAGATGCATCAATTGGTCTCAACCCACCTGGAGCAAAGGGAAATGAAGAACACCAAGGTCACATGACAACTAAGAGCCCAAGAGACAGAAAGGGCCACATGAACCAGAGACCTACATCATCCTGAGACCAGAAGAACTAGTTGGTGCCCGGCCACAATCGATGACTGCCCTGACAGGGAGCACAGCAGAGGACCCCTGAGGGAGCAGGAGATCAGTGGGATACAGACCCCAAATTCTCATAAAAAGACCAAACTTAATGGTCTGACTGAGACTGGAGGAATCCCGGCGGCCATGCTCCCCAGACCTTCAGTTGACACAGGACAGGAACCATCCCCGAAGACAACTCATCAGAAATGAAAGGGACTGGTCAGCGGGTGGGAGAGAGACGCTGATGAAGAGTGAGCTAATGATATCAGGTGGACACTTGAGATTGTGTTGGCAACTCTTGTCTGGAGGGGGGATGGGAGGATAGAGAGAGAGGGAAGCCGGCAAAATTGTCAAGAAAGGAGAGACTGAAAGGGCTGACTCAAGAGGGGGAGAGCAAGTGGGAGTAGGGAGAAAAAAAAAAAGACAATGACAAACGAGGGAAAATATTTGCAACATATATGACAAAAGGGTAATATCCTTAATTTACGAAGAAAACAAAAAAAAACCAAACCCCCTGCAGCTGAGTCAATTCCAACCTATAGTGACCCCGTAGGGTTTCCAAGGCTGTAAATCTCTATGGAAACAGACTGCCACATCCTTTACCCTCGGAGCTGCTGGTGGTTTTGAACCACCAACCTTTTAGTTAGCAGTGGATCCCTTTAAGCACCGGGGCTCCTAATTTGCAAAGAGCTCCTAGAAATCAAAATTGGACAAAGAATAAGGTCAGGCAGGTTCACAGAAAAAAACAATACAAATGGTCAGAAACATAGGAAAAGACAAGTAACCTTATTTATAACAAGAACAAAAACATGCTAATCAAGAGAAGATCCCATTTTTCACCTGTTTTTCATAATTTTTTAAGTTGGATAATATTCATTCAGAGTGAGGGAAATAAACACGAAACCAAACCCACTCCCATGAAGTTGATTCTGCGATTCATAGCAGCCCTGTAGGACAGAATAGAACTGCCTCATAGGGTTTCCAAGGCTATAAATCTTTACGGAAGCAGACTGCCACTTCTTTCTCCCACAGTATCGAACCTCAGACCTTTGGTTAAAGTGCAGCTGAGCACTTTAACCACTGCACCACAAGGGCTCCTGTGGGGAAATAAAAAATAGATGCTGTTAAATATGTTGAGAGTGGAAGTGTAATTGGCCCAACCTTTTTAGGAGGCAATTTGTTAGTATCTTTCAGCATTTTATGTGTAAATACCTTTGGACTCAGCAATTCCAATACTGGGAATCTGTCATAAGAAAACATGCAAAAGTGTGCCGGAATACGTGTACATAGATGTTCCTGGCAGCCATTGTTTCTGATAGGAAAAAAAGAAAAGGGGGGATGGGAGAAGCCAACTTGGAAACATCCTAAACAAGGCACTAGTTAAATTTTGGTAGATAAGTTTAGTGGAATTCTAGGTAGCTATTTTTTTTTATTTTAAAAAATGAAGTGTGTGCTGATATCAAAAGATATATTAGGGAATGGAGGTGTGTGTTTATTTTTCCCCCTGAAAATACACACGAGAAACTTTGTGGTTTTTGTTGGAAGAGAGGAATTGGGTAATGGAGGTACAAGAGAAGAAAATGTATTAGTAAGTGCTCAATAAATATCTGTAGAGTACATTTTATACCTTTTTGTATAGCTTGATTTTTACTGCCTACATCCATTGCTTTTACTTTGATACGGGATGGGGGAATCAATAATAAAGCAATAAAAAAATTCCAGAGGTCCTGCATAAACTCATTTTTGAGCTTTGTAATAGCCAAGGCAAAAAAGAAGCCCTAATAAAGAAACATAACACATTCATCAGGAAAGAGAAACATTTTTTTTAATTGCACTTTAGCTGAAGGTTTACAGAACAAACTAGTTTCTCATCAAACAGTACACACATAGTTCTATGACATTGGTTAACAACTCTACGACATGTCAACACTCTCCCTTCTCAACCCTGGGTTCACTATTACCAGCTTTCCGGTTCCCTCCTACCTTCCAGTCCCTGCCCCAGGGCTGGTGTGCCCCTTTAGTCTTGTTTTGTTCCAGTTCAGTCTTTGGCTGCAGGATGAACCTCAGGAGTGGCCTCGTTACTGAGCTGAAAGGGTGTCCGGGGGCCATACTCTCAGGGTGTCTCCAGTCTCTGTCAGGCCAGCAAGTCTGGTCTTTTTGAGTTGGAATTTTGTTCTACATTTTTCTCCAGCTCTGTCCAGGACCCTGTATTGTGATCTCTATCAGAGCAGTCAGTGATAGTAGCCAGGCACCATCTAGTTGCACTGGACTCAATCTCGTGGAGGCCGTGGTAGATGTGGTCCATTAGTCCTTCGGACTAATCTAGGAAAGAGAAACATTTTCCTGATCTTAATCTCTGAAAGGAACAGAGCTGCCAGGGAGATTGGTCCAAACTTAGATCTGATCTTGTCTCTCCCCAGATTAAAATTTGTTGGTAGATCATTTTTACTTTCCTCTGTAATCCTGCCATTGCCCACCTGACTGGCTTCCTCTCCCCCATGTATGCATGACACTCCATCCAAACTGGACTTTGCATATGTTATTCCTTCTGTCTGAAATTCTTCTTCCTCTTCTTTGCCTAGTTGTCAGCTATGCCTGTTGTTTCTGTTTTAAGTGGTGGTTACCTTCATTGTGAATCCCTCTATCTAGGTCAAACATCCCTCCTCCGTGCTCCCCAAGCCCACTGTGCCTACCTCAGTAATGGAACTACTTGTCTCACTAGCCTGTAATTATAGTTTTCCTTTCCTTACTAAAGAAGGAACTCCTTAAGGTTGGATTACTGTCTTGTTTGTTTTAGAGTCCTAATCACCCAGCACTTGCCAGGCACAGAGATAAGTGCTCAGGGAATGAATGGGTGAGTGAGTAATCTGAAGCTTGAGTTCCATCTCTTACATCTAGTGTGTAGATAAGTCACTTCTCTCTGGCCTCAATTTTTCCATCTATACAATTAGAAAGTTGGCTCAGATGATCTATGAAAATTCTCTGAGTCTGGGGTTTTTTTGTGTTTGTTTTCTTCCTTTATGGTTGCCATATGCCTATGTGCGCACACGACACACACACACATACACCTGGAAGTTGTTACCAGCTGCCATTCTGAGTAATTTCAAAGTTTCAAAACTGAGCTCGTTAGAATTCACTGTGTTTATTATGGCCTGTCCCACATCTGTTCATTCACCAGCTGAAGAAATGAGAGCCATATCCAACTTGCTTGGCCCAAGATTGCAGAACTAATCTTATCCCCACGCTTCCTTTCTCTGATCTTCTCTCCTTCACATGCACAAAGGTCAGAGAATTTCTCTGACATGTGTCTCTAAAGACATCCCTTTCTTGTTCTACTTTCTCACCCTGAGCTTAGCTCCCTTGGTTCACTTTCTCTAACCTGGCTTCATGATGTTTTTTGCCTTCCTGTGGGCACAAGGCCTCTTCTTTCCACTTTCCACTCTCTAGTCTCACCTAACCCCACTCCATGTTCCCTGCCCCCCTTCTTTTCTCCAAGGTGGAAAGTAGACCACCTCAATCCCAGCTTTACACAAGAGTGTAACAGAAAATATTAGAGGTGAACCTGGGGTCTTGAGAAGGCATGGACTATGTAATACCTCTTTCTACAACATATTTGAATAAAAAGTTTATATTTCTGATACTTGAAAAATTGAATCTATTGATTAGGGACATTTTATGAAAAATGATGGGTTCCCTAGGAAAAAGCCATCTACCTACTCCCAAATGAGGACAAAAAAAAAACTTTAAGGACCATTTTGTAACTGAACAGATATTACTCAGAAGTAGGAGTAGGTACTTGTGTACAAAAGGGTGAAGACTATTGGAAGGCATTTGAAACATATCCAGAGTTGAAGAGTGGTTTGTTTGCCCCCCCCCCCCCCCCCCCCCGGCCAACCACCACCACTGAAAATTGAGAGCTTGCTTTCCACCCATTCACTCAGCAGGTATTTACTTTTTATTTACTATGTGTCAGGAGTCCTGGTGGCATAGTGGTTAAGAGCTTGGTTGCTAACCAAAAGGTCAGCAGTTCGAATCTACCAACTGCACCTTGGAAACCCTATGGGGCAATTCTACTGTGTCCTGTAGGGTCGCTATGAGTTGGAATCGACTTGACGGCAATGGGTTTTTTTTTTTTTTTTTTACTATGTGCCAGGCATTGTTTTGGATCAACAAAACAGGTTAAAATCTCTGCCCACGTGGAGCCCTGGTGGTTCAATGGCCAAGAGCTCTGCTGCTAACCGAAAGGTTGGCTGTTCCCATCCACGGGCTGTTCCTTAGAGACCTTATGGGGCAGTTCTACTCCGCCCTTTAGGGCTTCTATGAGTCAGAACAGACTCAGTGGCGCATAACAACAACAATGTGGAGCTTATATTCTAATTGAAAGAACACTGTGAACAAAATAAGTAAATGATAACAGTATTTTAGGAGATAATATGTGCTAGAGAGAAAAATAAAACAGATAAGAGGGAATAGGCAATGTTGGTGCATTGCATTTTTAAATGGGCTAGTCAAGGGAAGTCCTTGAAATGACGGTTGAGTACTTGATTGAAGAGGGTAAGCCATGCAGATATCTGGTGAAAAGAGGAAACAGCAAGTACAGAGGCCCTGAGGCAGGAGCGTGCCTAACATTAGAAACAGCAGCGAGCCACTGGAGGCTTTGCTTATAGCTTATAAGCAGAGGAATGACAGGACGTGACTTTAGGTTTTAACCTAACGGATCATTCTGGCTGCTGTATGGAGACCGAAGGGGGCATGGATGAGACCCACAAGTAGGCTATCGAACATTTCCAGCAAGAGATGATGGTGGTGTGGACCAGAGTAGTGGCAGTAGAGGTAGTAGTAAGAACAGATTGGATTCTGGATATAATCTGAAGGTAAAGCTGACAAGGTTAATTGTAGGACATGTGAGAAAGAAGAGAATTAAGGATATTGCCATTGTTTTTGGATTGAGAAACTGGAGAACCTGGTGCCCATTTAACTAAACTAAGGGGAACAGGTTTGGGGAGAAAGGTCGAGAGCATGGCTTTGGACATACTCAGTTTAAAGAATCTGTTAGACAACCAAGTGGAGAGAGCAGATAGGCAACTGAATACATGAGTCAGCATTCAGGAGACAGGGCCGACCCGTAGATACAAATTTGGGAGCTATCAGCATGTAAATTGTTTTTAAAGCCATGGAACTAGATGAGATCACCGGGAGTGGATGTAGATATAAAATAGAAAAGGTTCAAGGACTGGATAACTCCAGCATTAAAAGATTGGAAATGAAGCGGTGGAAGATAGGAGTGAAAATAAACAAACAAGTGTACAAAATTATATCTGTTATACTAAGAGAAGGATGTTTAATTGTGGCTTTCCTTAATAGTCAAGTGACTGGGAAATCAAGGTAACTCTGGTGTATATATAGGTGTTACAGATTGGATTGTGTCCTCCAAAAATATGTGTTGTAAATCCTAACCCCCTTGCCTGTGTTTCTAATTCCATTTGGGAATGGGTTGTCTTTGTTATGTTAATGAGACAGGATTAGTGTAGGGTGTGTCTTGAGTCAATCTTTTTTTGAGATATAAAACCAAAAAACCTGTTGCCATTGAGTCAGTTCCAACTCAAAGAGACCCTATAGGACAAAGTAGAACTGCCCTTTAGGATTTCCAGGGAGCAGCTGGTGGATTCAAACTGCTGACTTTGGTTAACAGCCGAGCTCTTAACCACTGCACCACCAGGCTCCTTTTGAGATATAAAAGAGATTAAACAAGCAAGTGAGCAAGCAGAGCTGAGGGAAGACAGATGCCACACCACATGAAGAGCACCCAGGAGTCCAACGAGCAAGGACCTTCCCCCAGAGCTGACGGAGAGAGAAAGCCTTTGCCTGGAGCCAGCACCCTGCATTTGGACTTCTAGCTTCCTAAACAGTGAGAAATAAATTTCTGTTTATTAAAGCCATCCACTTGTGGTATTTCTGTTAATAGCAGCACTAGATAACTGAAAACCAAAAACCAAACCCATTCTAGTCAATTCTGACTCATAGTAACCCTATAAGACAGAGTGGAGCCCTGGTGGCATAGTGGTTAAGAGCTATGGCTGCTCACCAAAAACTCGGCAGTTCAAATCCACCAACCGCTCCTTGGAAACCCTATGGGGCAGTTCTACTCTGGTCCTATCATCTGGTTTCCAAGGAGCGGCTTGGTGGATATGAATTGCTGAACTTTTTGGTTAGCAGCCAAACTCTTAACCACAATGCCACCAGGGCTCCCTAGATAAGTAAGACAATAAGAAGATGTTTTTCAGTCAGTTTTCAAATACAGTGTTTGTCGTCCATTCTCTTAAGCATTTCATTTCAAAATAAACTTTACTCTGCCATTTGTCTATGAATAAACTTCTTCCACCTCCTTTTCAAGGTCATTATTCTTGGGTTTGTTTGTTTGTTTTTCCTTAAGAAAAACATCTCTTTAAAATTGAAACCTATAATACACCCTTCAATTACCCTCTTCCCAGTGTAAAAGAATAGTATTTCATAATAAAAGCCCTTGGACTACATGAACTCAAAAAGCATTCCTATTTTGAAGTACTTAGAGTCCAACTGCCTTTAAACTTGAAGTGGAGATTTTAGCTGCACCAGAATGTAAGTGAGCACTGGAACCTGTCATATTTCTTATTTGCTTGGGAAAGTTATAAGGTAATTTGAGAATTCAACAGAACATGTCTTATTTGTTCATTATTTGCCCATTTCATGGCTGATATTTATATTCTTTTCAGAGGTTATTTCTGTACATGGGGGATTTTGTTTGCAATTCTGTTGTGGACAGTAAAAATCAATTAATTCTGAGCATAATAGAAAGTCTTAGTTTTGATTCACTTGTTCAAGTTGTCCTTTAGGATATCATCCCTTTTGAATATGTTTCTTGTGCAACGTGTGAAGATCGGTTAAGTTGTCCAGTGACACAGTTTGGGTTCTTGTCTTATTAATCAATAGCAGCAGTCAGAGAAGGCCTACTTACTCCTCCTTCAACAGAAGAACACTAGGCTTGAAAAGAGGTAATAATTACTGCTCTGATCTCAGCATGTTCTCTTTTCTCCTCCCCAACCCAGAGCATGTCTGTTCGATCCTGGCTTCCCTCCTGCGGAACCTGAGAGGGCAGCAGCGGACCCGGCTTTTAAATAAATTTACTGAAAATGACAGTGAGAAGGTGGGTGCTTGTTGGACTGTAAGAATGGGGCCAGGACTGGCAAGGATAGAGGGCTCTTTTTCTGATCTCATTTGAAGGGTGCGGGGTGAGTGTTCCTGCCCTAAAATTTTCTCTTCTGTCATCAGGGCCCCATTGCTTTGTATCTCAAAGGTTTTTCTCATGTTTCTCCCTCTCATCTCGAAATGCATTTTCCTAGAAGGGATAATACCTTAAGGCGGTATCATCTAGCACTTTAGGGGAGGGTTTTGAACCCAACAAGAATGGATTATAATAGAATGTTGGTGGTGGAGAGAGTGGTGCACAGCAGAGCACAATGGTTAGGAGCATAGGTCTTGGATGCAGACATCTAGATTGGAACCCGTTTAGCTGCTTTTGAGATGTGTGCCACTCTGAGCCTTGCTTTCCCTGGCTATAAAATGGTGACATGAATACCCGCTCTGGAAGGGTCAACAGAAGGAGGATTAAATGAGTTCTTACCAGATGGTGGTGGTCAAAATGAACATGATGGAAATAAAATGGGAGAGCCTGTCCTAGGTGAACTATGGAAGCTGGAAATGATCGTGTAAATGAGATTAGATGAATAGTTGAGACTGTTACCTAGCATGCCAAACCATAAGATCTAACAGTAATAACCGAAACCAAAACCAAACCCACTGCCATCGAGTCAATTCCGACTCATAGCGACCCTATAGGGCAGAGTGGAACTGCCCCATAGAGTTTCCAAGGAGCGCCTGGCAGATTTGAACTGCTGACCTCTTGGTTAGCAGCCGTAGCACTTAACCACTACGCCACCAGGGTTTCCAACAGTAATAAGACCTACCATTTAGTTAGTGACTACTGTGGATTGGTAATATAGAAGATGCCTTTTGTTGTTGACCTGTTGGTTTGTCTCTGGGTAGGTATTATCCACGTTTACAGATAAGGAAATTGAAGCTTAGCAACCTTACTTGACTTGCCCAAGATCACACTACTAATAAGTAGCAGAGCTGGGATTTGAACCCAGGCTGCCTGAGTGCAGAAAGTCCCTGTGTATTGTATCACACCAGATATAAGTAGGCACTTCTGAGTGAGTGAGATTAAGCACCAAAGCCCCCTACTTGACCTATAATAATTTGTTTCTTTCTGCCCATGTCCACAGTAAGGCTGAAATATTTTCCTACTTTGAGAGAGATGTAAGACTGTTCTTTAAGCCTACCTCTGACCATTTTTCCCACCCTCACAAAAAAAAAAAATAAAACTTTTTTTTTTTTTTTTTCTTTCACTGGCAGTGTTGTATGGTAAAGAGACCATTAAGTTAGGACAAAGAACATCTAAGCACTCATGTCACATCCCTGGTGACATCATTTAACCTCTGGTCATCAATTTCCTCATCTTTAAAATGGGGGTTACTATCTTTCCTGCTTTTTTCATCTTTTTTTTTTTAAGGAAATAATGGACATGAAAATACTTTCAAAATTGAAATATATAAGGTCTTACTTAGGGTCATCATTGCTGGGGAGAGAAGAAGTCCTGGGCACAGTCTTCCTGGACTGTCTGATGCCATGTGGAACCAATACCTGCTATTAACCAATATCAGCTCCTTGGGTAAATACCAGGGTTGCCAAGAGCCATGCTGGTTCCACCCTAATAAAAAGATAGGATGGAAGTCTGGGCTTGCTTCGCAGTGTTCCCTCAGTCTTTTAGAAGTCTTAGGGAAAAATAAAACTTTTTCAAATCCACTGAGTGTTCTTCAGGCTATGTTTGAAGCATAACTTTTGCCAAGTTTAAAACTGATTTTTAAGTTATTGCTGAGCAAAAATCAGGTTGTTTTTTTTTTTAACTTGCTGAAGGAGCTTTTCTTACACTTTCTTCTGACTCAAAAGCAACTAAAGAGATTTTACTCAGACCTTTTTAAAAAAAAGATCAGCTGTGGGGCACAATCTGAACATGAAAGGTTTCAGTTCGAGAAAAGGAATTTCTGTAAAGTTCTAAGTGAATATCAAGTATGTAACTTCAAGGTCCTTCACTTTGCAAGAAGGGTGTTGAATTTTTATTTATTTATTTGTTTTTAACCACATGAATTTGTGGGAATCCTAGAAGGACTGGGAATATGCAGTCTTCTTTTGGGAATGGGCCGGTGTTGACACTGCATCCATCCTACATCTTTGCTTTGTTCTGCCCCAACTTTTTGATCCATTCCTGATGCATCCCTGAGCAAGGTTCATATCCGACGTAAGCGGTGGGAGAGTGGACCTCCCTTTGTAAGGAGTGACAATGAGATGAATAGAAACTCCTCTGTTCTCTTGCCTTGGTATTCATTTTCCTTTTCACTCATGCCTGTGAAATCTCTTTCAGGTTGACAGACTGATGGAGCTGCATTTTAAATACCTGGATGCAATGCAGGTGGCCGACAAGAAGATTGAAGGGGAAAAACATGTACGTCCCCCTGCTATCTTTTGCCAGCTATTGACTTGCACTCCATTTGGGTCCCTTGTGCATCTCTTATCTCTCCACAGAACAGGTAACAGCCGAGCTGCCATCTAACATGTTGCAAGGGCAGAGCAGATGACGGTATGCTAGAAGTTATAACTGCTCTTCTGACAGGAGTGAAAGTCTTCTAAGAGGAACGTGTGTAGGATTGATCCAGGTCTGACCTAGAGTCTGGATAGAAGGCACAAGTACCCTTGATAAAATGTTCTTGTAAAAGCTGGCCAAAGTACTTTGATGTGACCTGCTACCATGTTGGCAGAGTGTGTCTTGGTTAACACTCTTGCCGGCTTCTTTAGTCATAAGAGAAGCATCCTAAGGAAGGGTGATCACAGGGTGTAAGAGCTATAAGGGAACTGAGGTCATCAAATCCAGTTCCCTCATTTACAGATGAAAACTGGAGACCGAGAGAAGGGAAGCTGAGGTACATTGCAGCAAGGCCTGCATACCACATTCAGAATGACTGGCCCTCATTTTCTTTTACTGATGGTTACTAAGGGGAGGGAAACCTGCCAGATTTTTTCTTCTTGAGTGACTGTGTTTACTGTGGTATTATCCTACCTTCTGTATTTTTCACCTTCTTCCATTTTGTTCTCTGTCATCTCTGGCCTCTAGTTTCTCATCTGTACTCCTTAATAAGGGTAAGTTTTCATGTCTGTTGTTTAATGTACGATTATGTTCTCTTCCCTACAAGACATTCCTCAGCCTGTGGTCACATTGCAGGTCTGACCTAGAGTCTGGATAGAAGGCACAAGTACCCTTGATAAAATGTTCTTGTAAAAGCTGGCCAGAGTACTTTGATGTGACCTGCTACCATGTTGGCAGAGTGTATCTTGGTTAACACTCTTGCTTTTTTCGAAGTCTGTAGTAGCCTCATCTCCTTGTGATCTTGATTTGCAAAATCTGTGCATCCTCTTTTCACTCTTCTTGCCTTAACGATACACTTGAGGCTTTTGAACCTCACTGGTAGGAAAGCCAGTTTCAGCATCCCATCCCCTCTGTGTTGGGACAGTCTAGCTATGTGGCAGAGCTCTGTGCATTGGGAATTACACTAGCGCTTTCCCTCAAGCTATGCCTCAGGCCAGGGTGAGAGACTAGAGCTTAGAGGAAGACAGTGACCAGGTTGTGTCCTGATTCTCTTTGCCTCTCCTTATCCACCCCTCCCCTTTCTCAAAATATATCTTCATTTCTGCCTTCATTTATGAAGACCAGTAGATAGGTAACTGTATGTTCTCTTTCCTACTTTGAGCAACTTTTTCATTCTTATGATTTCCCTATGATCCCTAAACCTAGTAAGTCCTCAGATGTCTGTTGATTGATCGAATTGATTGACTGGGACTTTCTTCTTTTATACAGTGATACTACTACAAGATAAAAGGCAGAGACTATAAATTCTGAGGCTGGACTTCAGATACTGCCATGTTCCGAACTGTTCCAAACACAGTTCTTCCATTCCACACACCCCACCCTCTTTGTTTTGTTCTTTGATAAGACTTTCCTTTTCTTCCCTATACAGGAACTAGTACATGAAGGACACATAATGATTCTTAAAGTGCAAGAGTAATATATTCTTTCTTTTTGTCTGAACAATAATTAGAAACAAATTGCAATTCCCACTTTTTAGGGAAAAAAGCCATGAAACCATTAGAACCCCATCTTTGATGGATCCCCCCTAGTGTTATCTGCTGGAGGAGATTTTGAGGTGTGGTAGAAGGAGCACAAGGCAGGGGCGTGAACTTTTAGTTTAGGCACCACTTCAAAATAGCAGCTCAGCTGTGGCTTGCCACTTAGCCACATGCAGCCTCAATTTCTTAGCTATCGAGTGGTATTACAGCAAAGGTGATCTCCAAGGTCCCCTCCAGCTGAATTTTTTCCCTCAGGTTCTGTTGAACATCCTTTGGTAACTCCACCATTTGTGGACAATAGAGTGGATTAAGAACAGAATTGGAGGTTGAGCAGTGGTTGAATTGTCTTCCAGATAGAGAAGCAGCAACCTAGTGGAAAAGCTGTGCGTGAGGTAAGGACTCAGATAGCCCTGGATTTGAATTCCAGCTCTGCCACTTCCTACCTCAGTGACCTTGGACAAATGAGTTAACCTCGCTAAGCTTTAGCTTTCTCATCTGTAAAATGGTAATAATAACCCATTCAACGTTGGGAAGATTAATGAAGATTAAGCATTAAATATGTGAAGTACCTTGCTCAGTAAGTAGAAGCCGCTGCTGCTGATAGCTCTTCCTAGCTTCCTCTGGAATTCTTGTGTAACTTTTAAGTAAATCTTTTCCCGAGTGCATACTCCTTATCAGATATCCCAGGGGTCACTCTAAAAGACTAGCATGTTGGCACCATTAGATGCTTTGTTTGAGGTGAAGCTGGAATAGACTTTTTTTGAGAGAGACCAAGTAAGCTGTTTGGCATCAGGGAGCAGCTTGCATGTAGCTGTTAGGAAACTTGGCCTGCTTCCCACAAGATTATCTATTATCAGCATTGAAGAGAGTGTGAAATTGATTAGCGCTGACGGAGAGTAATAGCTGCAGCCACTCTCCTCAGCATTCGTGGGGCCTCTATGTGCCATAGGCACCAGTGCCTCTGCCATTCCCTGACAAACATCTGTCTCCTTGATGCCAAGGCCGTTTCGCTGAGCACTGGCAAACATTCCAAGGCCATTAGTGCTCAGCAGCCTCAGTGTTGCTCAAAGAGACAGTTCGGGGTGGGGGCTGAGGGATGCATTTGTGAGCAGTGTTCACTGCCAGCACTCAGGCTCCATCCTGACAGATGAAGCCACCTCACAGGTATGAAGTGACTTAGAACAAAATGTCTTTTTCACCTCTCCCTTAAACAATTTGTCTTCTCACCCCATCCCCTATTAAATTCGGATATGCTACACCTATTGGGAACTCAGCAAATATATTTTTTACTTAAACTGAACACTTCCTAGACATTTTGATGATATTGTCTGTCAAATCAGTAATGAGTAAGTATCCCACATCCTTTGCCAGGTCTGCAGCAAAAGTAAACCTTAGGTAGCAGGGTCAGGTATTGACAGTGTTAGTGTCTCAAAGCCACAGCTCCCCTGTAAACTTCGGACTTCATGGGCACAGTGCAAGTGTCCTTGGTTTGCAGTTGACCAAGATTCACTGGAGAGAATCCAGTCATTTGGCAAATATTTATCAGCATCTGTTCTGTGGAAGGCACTAGGCCAGGCACTGGCCGGGCGTTGGGGATGGAAGTGCCAGTGAAAGAATGGGCCCCAGGAGTGGTGCTGCTAAAGGGATCCAAGGAGCAGGGAGACATCATCTGTAGTTCAAGTAACCCTGAACAGTTTTGTGGATGGGGCCTGATTCAAGCTGGATCTGGAAAGATAGAGACTAGGCGGGGCATTTACAGTCTAGGGAGGAACAGGAGCAAAAGAGGGGCCATGGGAAGCCACGTTAGGTTTGGGGGCAAGTGCTGAGATAAATCCCAGGAGCATAGGGTAGGAGAGAGAGGGAATGGCCTTCCAAGCCAGGTTTTTCCTGGTTCTCTGACTGGACAAAAGGCTTAACTGCGCTAGCCTTGTTGTCTTCCTTCTTGGTGTTTTTTTTTTTTTTTTTTTTTAACATGTACATCCCAATTTTGTGTACTTTGAGAAATTACATCCGTAGGGATTTGGTGACAATAAATATATGTGAAAGCCCCTTGCACAGTGCCTGGTACATTAGGGCTGGTCAGAGAACCCTTAGGTTTCTTCCCTCTGTAAGGATATTGCACACCCCCCAGCACCACCCCCTCTCCCACACATACACTCTCGGAGTTCCATAGGACTGTGAGAGTTTGCCTTATCCGGCCCCTCCTGCTTCTCCAGCCTCCTCTCCTGCCACTGCGAACTGCCTTACTTACCTTAGAGCCTTTGCTTTGGCTTCTCCCTTCTGCCTGGCCCTTCTCATGGTGGCAGTCCTCTCACCTCCGTCTCAGCTTAAACGTCCTCCTCAGAGGACATCACCGTATGTAAAGTAGACCCCTCCTCCTATGCTGCTTCCTGACTTGTAATTATTGTATTTATCTGTTTACTCTCTACCTCTGGGGACTGTAATCTCTCTTGTTCATTACATGAAATTAATATCTGTCCATGGGTATTAAGGAAGATAGTCACCTGGGTTTTCCACATTATTCCTTAACTCTCATTTTTAACCCTAAGAATTTTTGGTTTTTTATATTTTTAGTCCCATTGTCAAAAAATATTTAAGTACATGATTCAGATTCTGTGGCATAACCGCAGCAATATCCAGTAAAGGAAAACGCTCCTACTTGGGAGAGTCTGTAGGACACATCGATAGCTAATGTGATACATGTTCAGTTGAGATCACATTATTGCAGTAATCTGTGAATAGCAGAGACCTCCACGTCCTGGGCAGTAGCCCCCCGTTCTCATGTTATGTTCCATATCCATGAGGTTCCAAGGACGCAGGGTGTTTGGACATGCCCTAAGGGTTCCTGGTTAACAAGATTTGACCTGAACTTTTAAAGGGCATGTAATCTTAAGGCTCTTCTAGTGAGCAGCCATTTTCTGTGATCTGTAAATATCCAGGATGCTTGTCTCAGCAGATATCACCTGACTCCGGAACAACACGAAGCCCAGGAAATAGCAAGGTCCCGTTGTTGGGAAGATGTCCTGACTTCTTGTAGATTCCTTCCGGCTACTGTTGGTTAAGTGTACAGAGCATGCCTGGCTTCTGACTGTCAGATGTAAGACAATTATATAGGTACTGGCAGGGATTTCTGAAAGAGGGAGGAGAGCCTTGGAGAGAGGTTTTCCCTTTTTTAGTTCCTGGGAAAATTATACTCAGCAGGTTTATTCAATAAAATGATCTCACCGCATACTTTGTACTGTAATGACTTACAAATTGCATGCTAATTTTGCCACAGTTAAATCATTCCAGGCTTTATCCTGGAGAGGGAAAGATGAACTCCTTGTAATGAAACAGTATCCACAGGACTTGAGTTCTTAAACAGACTTGGACTATTTTCTTAGCGTGTGAAACTCATTTCAAATGGCTTGATTTATATGAAAGGGGGTGAAGTGCAGGAATGCGTGTGGGGTACGTGATCCTAAAGCTCTAGGCGAGAATGTAGGCAGTGAAAGCCTGAGGCTGCCGTTGGTTCTTCTGCTAACCGTGCTGGAAGCTTCTGGGGCAAGCTTAAAAAAAAGAAAATCCTGCTGAGAGCTCCTCTGGGCTGTTCTTTAAACCAGTGGTTCCCCAGCTTTCTCAGTCTATCAATTTGCCAGACCACAGCTTACAGCCAGTGGAAGCTAGTGATGGTGGGGGAGGGGGCATCACGGTGCTTTTTCCTCTCACCACAGGTTTAGCCATATGCCCCTTTACCCTCTGCTGCCTCCCTGCTCCGCTTCCTGGTCACAAATGTCCCTCCTACCACTGAAAGAGAGGTCAGAGGACCTGAGTCCTGCCCCCACACCGCCACCACCTACTTTGCAGTGGAGGCTTGAGCACTTTATTTTGCTTCTCTGATCTGTGCATTGTTAGGTGGCATTAATAGGCCCTGCCCCCTCTCGACCTCACAGGCTTGTTGCAAGTTCTGCGAAGATCAGGGGTATGTGCTAGGGCCCTCCCAATCTGTCTGCAGACCCATATAGCCAGCTCCCACCTGGACATTACCCCACAGGCTTTTCTCGTTCAGCAAGTCCAAAACGAGGCTGTGGCCCTAAATCCACTATAATCTCTTCCCCCTCCTCTCCAAACCAGGGCCATTCCCCAGTATGACCATGCCATCTTTTGGCTCCTCTCTCCCCCTCCCGCCATACACCCATCTGGTAGATTTTACCTCTCTGACAACTCCACAACCCCTCCATTTTTCTCAGTCCTCACTGCCAATACTTAAATTCAGGCTACTATCATCTTTTTTTCTTGCATTAGTGTAACACCCTCCTAACTGTCTCCCTATGTCTAGGTTTGTCCCCTTCAACAATGCCACTCCCCTGCCTAAGCACAGTAAATACTGGCTCTGTATTACCTTCAGGAGGTGGTCTCAGCACCTTAACCATCATCTTACAGTGCCTTTTCCAGCTTGGCCCCTGCCTGCCACTCTAGCTGCCTCCCTCACCACGCTTTCTTTTCCCTTGTAATGTGGGAAAGCCATTCTGCGCCACTTGTGCTTGCTCAAACCTCCTGAACATTTGCCCGTTCTTTACACTCTGTCTAGAATGCCTCCTTGGGCTGTCTTTCCCCCACTCCTTTCCTTAAGCTGGCTAATTCTTCAGTATCCTTCAGGGCTTTGGCAAACAAATCAGTCAATAAAAATATAATGAGTGCCTACCATAGACCAAGCATGGCACTTTGTGTTTCCATGTCAGCTCCTGTAGAAAGCCTTGCTTGGAGCCCCTCCTGTGCAGTATAGCCCTCATGCATCATGGACTCTAGAGCCAGACTGCATAGGTTCAAATCCTGCCTCTGCCCCTTACTAGCTGGGTGATCATTAGCAAATTATTTAAACTCTCTGTGCTTCAGTTTCCTATCTTGTAGGGTTTGGGGGAGGATTAAAGATAATATATAGAAATCATTTAGACTAGTTCCTGTCACAAGGAAGTACACCATGTGTGGTAGTTCTTGTTGTAAGTATTTCTGGCTTGCATACTTGCCTGTCTCTCTCTCTAAACTAAGTCTTCACAGGCGGGGACTTACCTTGTTTACTTCCTCTGTGTTCCCAACAGAGATTGTGGTTTTCTGGCCTTGTATTACTGTATCTGCTGTCAAGGAAGTCCCACTTCTCTCAAGGCTGGTTTATATGCTGTCAGAATTCAAATGAGCATTCTGGATTATTTTAAAGTAAAATTAGTAATTGTAGATCACACCTGTGATGGAAGCATCATGGTAACATAGACAGAACATAGGTTAAATTCCAGCTCTACCACACACAAACTGTTTACTTGGAAAATAAATGCCTTGCCCTGTGTGCATGTCAGTTTTCATGGTAGCTTTGTTATAGGGTCATTTTGAAGATTAATGGATTGTTTATAAAAGCCTGGCACATGCCCATGTACTCAGGCAGGCCTAACACATGGTCTTTGTGGACAAAGCTCTGGCCTGAGAGCCTTGGCTTCTTAGCAGAGCTGCCGTCAGTTCCCTATGCATTCCCAGAAACAGTCCCTGTTGCTAATTCTCCAGCCTCACTTTCCCCAGCTGAAAGTGAACCACAGTCTCTAGAATCCCTTTTTTAACAGTCTGTCCTATCTTAGGAGCTTTTGGAGGAAGGCTATTTTTCTGATGTTTGTCCTCTCCCATCTCCACTTAGTTCTCTCTCTCCAGTTGTTTAAGTTCTTCCCGTCCTTTGAAAGAAAAAAAAGAGACTGGCATTTTCTGACTGATGGGACGATTCCAGCCCATGACTACATGCAGAAACCGTGACCTCTCCTGAGGAGGTGGCAGAGACTTCATATTTAGGCTCTGAGTCATGTCCCCTCTTATTAAGACAAGAGGGATTCATGTTGGCTTCATAGCAGCCACTTTTATGACTGTCTCCTTCCATCAGCGAGGGCAGCTCACTGCCTGTCAGGGACAGATTAGAAATGGCATCTGCGTGCTCATTTGGAGGCCTGCGACTTGACTGCTTAGAGAGATAGAGGCACGTGGAGAGGTGGTGATTTGGTAGTGCTCCCGAAGACAGATTAGCATTTAAAGTGAGGATGTGGCTGGAGGAGGGAAACACACACACACAACCCTGCAGAAGTGGCACCTTGGCGCTACGAATACTACCTCCGCATGTATCTTTGGAGATGAATCTGTTTATTTTAGGAGCCCCCAAGCAGGCTTACCCTGCTGTGAATTGCAACCTGTTCTCCTTAATGCGCCCTTTACAGAATTACCATCTAAGTTTTAGTCTAGTCCTCTCTATGGAATTAACAAAACAAAGCCTGTCAGAGTGTCTTCTTTTCTTCATCTTCTTCCTCTGCTTCTGCTTTTTTTTAACTCTCCCGAATTACATGTGGAATTTGTTGGTCTAGCTATGGGTTTTTTTCCCCTTTCTTTTAATTTTTAGGAAAAAGACAGGCCAAGAAGGTAGGTGGCCTTCCATTAATGCTATTGATTTGCATTAGCCCCCCAGGTATGGCATAAAGAAAAAAATCCCACCTATTGCTCATCTGTAAATACTGAAAAGGGTCTATAAAACAGAGACTTTTTCCTACTATGAACTATGAAAATAAACACAGGTTTGGAGCCAAACTTGTATGTCCTGCCAAACTTGTATCTTGTCACCACTTCTTACTCCACCTCAAGATCTTGTGGTCTTAGGAAAGATTCATCTCTTCAATCCTCAGTTTCCCCATATGAAAAGTGAAAATACTACTAGTTTTTACCTCATGGGGCTCTTGTGAGGAAAATGAGAAATCCTTGCAAGTGCTTACTTAGCTCAGTGCCCTGGCACCTAGTAGGGACTTGGGAAATTTTGCTCTTATTATTATTTCAGGTTTTCTAACCATCTCTTGCCAGAGTGAAAGGACTAAGTGAAAAGGCTTGGACTAGGAAAACATGTTCTACCCCAGTCTAACCAAAACTCAGGGATGGTCATTTGGTATCTGTCTCAATTTTTCCATCTGTGAAATCTGAAAATGATATTTGCTGTATATAACTGACACAGGATATATACAGCAAGTGAGGTTAATGCAGGTGTCCTGCTTTGAAAAGAAAAATCGCTGTATGTGGATGTTGAGTTGTCATTGCTTCACAAAGAAGGCAGTCACCTTCACTCTTACAAAGGTGATAGTTGAATGAATTAATCTCTGGAAGACTGCCTTTAAATCTTTACACTCCTGTCTTATTTCAGATACAATTTATTGTATTAAAGATTTTCATTGCGAAATTTTGTAAAGTGAAATGTATTTACAACAGCTCAGGAAACTACTGGATTCTTGGAATTTCTCCTTAATCCTTATTAATCATATTCCCATTTGAGTGTACATCATCTATATGACCACATTATTTTTAAATGGACTCTCGTATAACAGCAGATCCAGGGGTCGTCTCTTTGTACAGGGAAGTTTAATTTATCGATGAGAGGATGAGCTAATTGTCATTGCTTATCATCATGTCCCCTGAAGGTGTTGATACCTGTCTCCAGCATGAGCCATCTCTCACAGTGGCTCTTCTGGCCATCTGAGAACACCATCAGTCAACAGCTTAGATCATCCACACTTACGTACATAGGCAGAAATCCGTTACATCTAGTTACAATGGTGCTTCAGTCCTGGATTTGCCACCTATAATCAAAGCTAAAAGGAACCCTTGAGAGCACCAGACTAGGGAAGGCAAACGTGAGGTGCATTGCCACTCCCCTGTCCTGCAATCATGCAGACATTGCTGACTGGTTGCAGCGCTCTTTCCCACTAAGCCCCAACTTGGCTTCACACCCTTTTCCACCTAGTACTCTGCACCCACTGCAGTGGATTAGAGGTGGCACTCAAGATGAACCATAGGAGCCTTCCTGACTAGTTCAGGCTTGTGTTTCCAAGCAAGAAGTGAGGCCAAGAAAAGTTAAGTGACTTGCCTGAGGACACTGTTAAGTTGGTATTAGAGCTTGTACCTGATTTCATTTGTTTAGTGCTCTGCCCCACCTTGGCAGAGGAGCTAGTTTATAGAACTTATACTTCATACTTCAGAGATCACCTCAATATCTGATTAACCTAAATGCTTCTTATACTATCAGAAGGTCTCTGAGAAGGATGGGAGGCGAGGGGAGGTTGAGTACCTTCTTTAGATTTGGGTATTTGTGGCCTGTTAGCTCAGTATGTGTGTACTGAGGAGGCTGGGCTGTAGGTTTGATCTCTGCATGGGCCGGTTGGCTTCATGACTGGTTACTTTTGCAATGTGTCTGATTGGTCAGTTGGCTATAATTCAGTTCTTCCTACCACTAGTGAAAGAAGTCTGACGGCATATTACTAGTGTTTAACCTTCAGAATAATCTAGATCAAATGGCTTCAGTTCTTTTGGACCCTCTTTTGAGGGAAGGAATGGGATTTGGGGGATGGAGGGGAGACTCCTGATGAGTGGTTTTTTTTGTTTGTTTTGTTTTTTACTTCCTGAAACTTTTGTATTACTTCTCCAAAGGCCAAATCCCAGCCAGATGATGATAAGGTGAGTTGTACTGACAGCCATTTTGGAATTTCAGATACCCTTAGAAGTTCTTTCACATGCCTGGTTTTGTTTCCTCAAACACAGATATCCAAGGAACCATGTTAAGTCCTTAATTCAAGATCAGTTTTTTATTTGGTATCTTGGAAACTCAGAAAAAGAAGCATAAATTCATTAATTCATAATAAGTTGACCCCATCCATACATAGTAAAACAGGGCTGGAAAAGTGAGGGGTGGAGAATGAAGGTGGTATATGCCATCCTACTTTTTAAAATGGACTAAAACTTGAGAAGATGTACCCAAAATAACCGTGCTCATACTTTTTTCCTTATTTTCCGTCAGAGTGGTACATAAGCATCCTGCTTCTTTTATTTGCGTTTAAACACTGAGTATACATTTTCCTGCAGCCATTCAGCGGTGACTGTTCCATGCCCCGAGTTGTACCAGGCTAGATAAAGTGCTATCCTGACAGCAGTCAGCATTTCTGCATGCTGGTTTCTGTGATGCTTCTGACGCTGTCAGGGCAGAAACTTGGCCTTCAGAAGCCGATCTCTGTTTCATCTTTGTGCATGTTTAACGCAGCGACGGTGATGCCTTTCTTGGAGATGAGCTATAGTCGTATCTCAGATCTACATTTGAGAATTTCACTTTCAAATCATATGGCCATATGTATAAAAGTAGAATGTTGAATTGAATGTTGTCAGAGTCTTGAAGTTCTGGAGAAAGAGGAAAAAAATGAGGTTTGGCATTGCTCTCTTGGATCCATCCTTTCTAGATGACAATACTTAGAAAAACTGGGGAGTACAGTGTGTACCTGCCTGATGAAAAAAAGGTCAGATTATGGGGAAGAATGTGGAAGAGGAAATTTCATCAGGAACACTTCAGACCTAATTGAAGAAACTTGATTTAGCTAAGCTCCATTCTTTTTTTTTTTTTTTTTTCTTTCCTAAATTTTGTTTTGTTGTTGTTGAGAATGTACACAGCAAAACATACACAAATTCAACATTTTCTACATGTACAATTTAGTGACCTTGACTACATTCTTTGAGTTGTGCAACCATTCTCACCCTCCTTTTCTGAGCTGTTTGTCCCTCATTAACATAAACCCACTGCCCCCTAAGGTTCCTGTCTAATCTTTTGAGTTACTACTCTCAGTTTGGTCCCATATAGATAGTTCTTAAAAGAGAAAAATGCTCAAAGCAGACTTTTTTTTAACTAGTTAAGCTGAACTATTATTTGGTTTTAAGATGACTTTAGGGGATATGTTTGGTTTAAGGTTTAAAGATTATCTCAGGGCAATAATTTCAGGGGTTCATCCACCTTGCATGAATTCAGAAAGTCTAGAGTCCATGAGAATTGGAAATTCTGTTCTGTATTCCCCCCCCCCTTTTTTTTTATAATTTTTATTGGGCTTTAAGTGAAAGTTTACAAATCAAGTCAGTCTCTCACATAAAAACTTAAATACACCTTGCTACATACTCCCAATTACTCTCCCCCTAATGAGACAGCCTGCTCTCTCCCTCTAGTCTCTCTTTTCGTGTCCATTTTGCCAGCTTCTAACCTCCTCTACCCTCTCATCTCCCCTCCAAGCCAGAGATGCCAACATAGTCTCAAGTGTCCCCCTGATCCATGAAGCTCACTCCTCATCAGCATCCCTCTCCAACCCATTGTCCAGTCCAATCCATGTCTGAAGAGTTGGCTTCGGAAATGGTTCCTGTCCTGGGCCGACAGAAGGTCTGGGGGCCATGACCTCTGGGGTCCTTCTAGGCTCAGTTAGACCATTAAGTCTTGCCTTTTTATGAGAATTTGGGGTCTGCATCCCACTGCTCTCCTGCTCCCTCAGGGGTTCTCTGTTGAGTTCCCTATCAGGGCAGTCATCAGTTGTAGCCGGGCACCATCTAGTTCTTCTGGTCTCAGGATGATGTAGTCTCTGGTTCATGTGGCCCTTTCTGCCTCTTGGGCTCGTAATTACCTCGTGTCCTTGGTGTTCTTCATTCTCCTTTGATGCAGGTGGGTTGAGACCAATTGATGCATCTTAGATGGCTGCTCGCTAGCGTTTAAGACCCCAGACACCACTCTTCAAAGCGGGATGCAGTGTGTTTTCTTAATAGATTTTGTTATGCCAATTGACTTAAATGTCCCCTGAAATCATGGTCCCCAAACCCCTGCTGCTGCTACACTGGCCTTCGAAGCATTCAGTTTATTCAGGAAACTTCTTTGCCTTTGGTTTAGTCCAGTTGTGCTGACCTCCCCTGTATTGTGTGTTGTCTTTCCCTTCACCTAAAGTAGTTCTTATCTACCAACTAGTTAGTGAATACCCCTCCCACCCTCCCTCCTCTCGTAACCACAAAAGAATGTTTTCTTCTCAGTTTAAACTATTTCTCGAGTTCTTGTAATAGTGGTCTTATACAATATTTGTCCTTTTGCAACTGACTAATTTCACTCAGCATAATGCCTTCCAGGTTCCTCCACGTTATGTCTGTATTTCCCCCTTTTTGATCAGGGTTCATCTATGGAATCTTGGATCAAAGTGTTCAGTAATTAAAAAAGAAAATAGCTCAGTAGTGGTAGCCAGGCTCCATCTAGTTCTTCTGGTCTCATGGCAAAGGAGGCAGTTAGTTGTTCATGGAGGCAGTTAGCCACACATTCTATATTCTTCTCCTATACCTGACTCTCCTTCTTCCTCTGTTAATCCAGGTGAATAGAGACCAATTGTTGTTCCTTAGAGGGGCACTTCCAATCTTTTAAGACCCCAGGCACTACACAGTGAACTAAGAGGTAGAACAGGAGCACTAAACACATTATTAGACCAATTAACTGGGATGACCCGTGAAACCATGACCCTAAATCTCTAAACCAAGGAAACAAATCCCATGAGGTAATACATAAGCAGCCTCAGAAACTGCTTTTTTTTTTTTTTGTGGGGTGGGGTCATTGTTGTAAATATATCTATCACACAGCTTTTACCAATTCAGTTTTTTATGGTTGTACAACTTACTGACAGTAATTATAATAATTGGCTGTGCAACTCTAAATGCGATTTTTCCATCACCGTTAACCCCCCTTTTCCCCTTCCTCCCACCCCTGGTAATCACTAATAAACTTTCCTCTCTATACATTTGCCTTTTCTTGTCTTTTTATATAACAGAAGTGAGAGAATATTTGTCCTTTTGTGATTGACTTATTTCACTCAGCATAGTGTCTTCAAGCTCCATCCATACTATAGCATGTATCAAGACTTCATTTCTCCTGCTGGCTGAGTAGTCTT
Organism: Loxodonta africana; assembly: GCF_030014295.1. Taxonomy (NCBI): domain Eukaryota; kingdom Metazoa; phylum Chordata; class Mammalia; order Proboscidea; family Elephantidae; genus Loxodonta; species Loxodonta africana. The sequence continues at coordinate 37,080,960 of NC_087365.1, forward strand.
CCATTAATTGTATGTATGTACCACATTTTGTTTATCTATTCTTCCGTTGATGGGCATATAGGTTGTTTCCACCTTTTGGCTATTGTGAATAGTGTTACAGTGAACAGTGGTGTACAAGTCTCTGTTTTCAAGTCTTTTGGGTATATACCTAGGAGTGGAATGGCTGGGTCACGTGGTGGTTCTATTTTTAGTTTTTTGAAGAACCACCACACTGTTTTCCACATACTCACCAACATTCGTTATTTTCTGGGTTTTGTTTTGTTTTTTATCTTAGCCATCCTCGTGGGAGTTAAGCTCCGTTCTTGAGCCATTCTACCACTCTTATTTTCCACCCTCCTTTGTTCTCCAGACAGCTCTGAAATCTATGCCTCCGCAAACGGGGCAGTATGAAAAGAGCTATGCAGATATGGATTTGAGTCTCAGCTCTGCCACCCATTAGCCTTGCCCTGCCTGAGCCAGTTTCCACATCTAAAATGGAGCTGATACTCCCTGCCTCCCAATATTGTTAATGAAAAGTAAAGGAATTAATGTACATAAAGCACTTAGCACCATGCCTGACACATAATAAGCGCTCAGTAATCACCAGCTGCTCCTCATAGGTGCATAGGTGATGGTAGCAGTGGTTATTATTCAGACCACTTCACACACTGTCTAGTATGTCATAATCAGTCAGAAATGAGAACTAAAAAAATTATGATCTGCCAAAAGCTGAAATCTAATAAGCAAAAAAAAATACCACCTTACTCATTTCTGATCTTTCTGTTAGTGATACTGGTATTTCACTGTTCTGTTCACCCACACTAGCTAAATTGACTTTTCTATGCCTTTATTCATACTGTTATTCCCTATGCTTGGAATGTCCTTCCCAGCTTGTCAAACTGCTTCAAAATCCAGCTATTTATACTACATTTCCTTTGAACTCTTGATTCTCCTGGACAGACTTAGTCTGTCCTTCTTCTGGGGTCCCATGGCATTCTATACAGTTTGAGAAGTCCTTTGTAATAGTCATTATTACATTTTTTAAAAATAATTTGTTCATGTTTGTTAACATCATTAGATATGAGCTCCTTGATTATATGGACTGTTCTGTTTCCCTTAGCTTCCCACAGCACATCACACAATACCTGGCACATAGTTTAGGAAAGCTTTACTAGGCGGGTAGGTGAATACATTACTCCTCAGATTCCCATGTTTGCAACCTCTCAAGGTCTCAGCTCTGCTCTTCTCACCTCTTCTCTTGTCCATCTGATCTGCTTACATAAGCTGATCTGTGGTCTCCCAACTATGCACCGCACCTGCCTCTTGATCCTTTAAGCCAGTGTGTCCATCATGCAGCCATACGCATATTGTCATCTGTGACATTTTCCTACACAGTAGTGACTGACAGTCTGCAGCCCATCATGTCCACTTTCTCTGTCCAGATTTAAACCTCCCACCAGCTAGCCCTCCAAAGCACTGTCCCTACACTTCCTGACATCTCCCCATCGACCCCAGCCACACAAGTCAGCACACACAGCTCCTTAAATAGCTCTGAACCTCTACCTGCTTGCTTTCAATCCTGTTTGATAAGGGCTTTCTGAGAGCCTACTAAGCTAAAATGCACCATGCAAGGTACTTCCTAGGGTACAAACACAAGTCAAACACATTCCTGCTTTCAAGAGATCTGCACAGGAAAGAGGCACACATCTGAATAACTGTTACAAGGCAGGACATGGGCATCGCCATAAAGAATACAAGTCATATATATTATGATAGAGATTGGGAGTGGGGGTGGGGAGAGTACCAGCATTATGAGCAGAGGCGAGGAGATCAGGAAAAGGAGGGTGGGCCTGGCAGTGCTGTGTGTGAGTGGAGGACTGGTGAGCAGAAAATGAACAGCAGAAGGCATTTTGTGTAATGCCTTAGCCAATGGCAAGGCCATACCTTTAAGGCATCCATTCTGCTCTCTGCCCATAATGAGCCTTGAAACCGTACTCAAAAGTCGCTTCTTCCAGGATATGCTCACAGCTTAACCTTCCCTGATCAGCACTCATACTTGTTATTTTTAACTTGTAGGCGCACTACATCCTTTCATTTTTTGGTAATTTCCTGAGTCTTCCCAGATAGGGAGTCTTCCCAGACAGGCGGTCAGCTCCTTGGTCACTAAGACCAGGACTTCCCCTTACCTCCCCACCTTCATTTTTCTCCTTAACTCAGTGCTTAGAATGGTTCTGCCGCTAGGCACGTAGTAGGGCCGGGGGTCTGAGCACTCCACTCCATTTACTCATTTCCGTGACAGGGATGAATAGGCAGGGTTCCTGTCCCCACGGAGCCCATCGTCTGTAACTAATAATTATGTGATTGTGAGCAGCTTCACCTCTTTGTGCCTTGGTTTCTAATTTCACAATGGAATTAATAATCCCTGTCCTGTCCTCTTTCAATTTGGTAGTAAGGATCTTGGTAGTTTAAAAAATTCTTTAAACTCTGTAGTGTTATAAAGAAGTAGCAGCAAATGCTTTTTGCATGAGTGAAAGGAGTAATTTTCCTTCCTGGGCCCCCAGCTGCTGAACACTTAGGAATTGTGGAGCAGGAAGTTATGATTATGAGTAAATGAGGAACTAAAGAGGCCCTTCTCTTTTTAAACACCTTAGACATCAGACCAGTGCTCCATGATTGCCTCATGAACATTAACACTATTACCAGATTACCAAGGAATTGGCTACTAAATGAAGCTAGGAATTAGTGGTGGTGATTTACCAGGCAGTGCAGGGCCTGGCAATCTGCAGCCCTCTTTTGCTCACAGACAAAAACCTTTAGGAGCGAGATGAAAAGTAGCCTTGTATTGCTACAGCTGGCCCCCTGGGCAAATAATGGAGTGCATTATCTGTGTCTAAATAGCCTCTGAAGGCTTCTTGTTGGAGATTAATGACCACAATGGTAAGTCCTTCGAGTTTGGGAGAGTGGAAAAGCAGGGTCCCAAGGGCTTCTGTCAGTGACAGGTGCCTGAGTTGTCAGAGAGAACCGTGGCCGTAAAACTACTGACAGAATTAAGAAATGGATTGTTGTCATCAAAAGCATGTTTAAGCACTTATCTTCCTAGGCCAGGCTGCAAGTTGTGCAGAGTTGAGTCCCCCAGCCAGTTCTCCTGAGAACTCCCAAAACAGAGCTGTCTTTATTCTCTCACTCACTGCGTGACTGTTTACTGAGCTGGGAACATGAAGACAGAGTTCAGTCCCTGTCTTCACAGCGCTCACAGTCCACCTTCATGAAATCAAGGCTTGGAGGTAGTGGGAGTCGCTGATGACTGAGATCAGTGGGAATGTGATGTGCAAGAAGAGATGGTGTGATGGAGTGGCTTGTCAGGGCTGTTCTCGAGAATTTTGGAAAGAGACAGTTGTTAGCCTTAAATAAGCTCTCTTAGATAATCAGGAACGGCTTTGTGGTAGAAAAAAAAAAAGGTAGAAGCAGCTTAAAAATAGTATGGGATTGAAAAATACCCTAGGAGAACCCCTGGGAGAGAAGGTAGTGAGGGCCCTGAGCTGGGGGGGAGAACTTTCTCAGCAGAGGTCTTAAGGCTCCACTAGATGGGATTTTGGTTTGGGGGGTGATGAAAATGTTCTGTAATTGTTGTGGCGATAGTTGCACAGTTCTGAATACACAAAATACTATTAAATTGTATACTTTAAATGAGTGGATTTATGGTATGTGAATTATCTCTCAATAAAACTATTTTTTTTAAAAATCCACTGAAGAAGAATAGACGTGGCGCGGCAAGTGTGAGAAGTCTGGGGTTATAGAGGTGTAGGCAAGAGACCCCTGCCACTGATTAGGGCTCTGGCTTAGAAGACTGTTGGACTTGTGAAATGAAATTCAGAGATTGACAGCATTTTGCAGTTGACAAACGGTAAGCCAAAAGGGGCAAATACACGCATGTTGGGCCCTATGGCATCAATTTCACCAGTGTACCGAGACAGGGTTGTGGAGAACAGGGACCTTTCTTCCCTGTGTTTCACTTAATTTGGAAGTGAAGATAGCTAAGTATACTCTGTAGAGAAGTAACTTAGGGAGGCCTAAACCAAAGAGAAAAGAATTAGTGGAAGCAGGTAAAGCTTAGATTTATGTCCCTTCAGCTAATTTTTTTTAGGTTAAGTATGTGGATGAAATCATTTTGGCCCTCTGAGCTTTAAGCCTGACTCCTGGGGCCTCTGTAGTCTACTAAGAATGAGGAACATAAGAAAGATACTTTAGAATAAGGAGAAGTAGAAGACAAATCAAGGTAGGGGGGTTTGTTGTTGTAGCTGCTATTCTCTGTATGTTATGGGCAGGCCAGTGGCCCATTCTTTCCTCCTCTGCTCACTGTCCCGCTCTCATTCCCCAATGTTCACTCATTTCTAGGACATGGTTCGGCGTGGAGAGATCATAGACAATGACATCGAGGATGAGTTCTACCTCCGACGCTTGGACGCAGGCCTCTTTGTCCTCCAGCACATCTGCTACATCATGGCCGAGATCTGCAATGCCAACGTCCCCCAGGTAGGAGGAGCTCACCCTGGAAGAGCCTGTTCACCCTGCCTCCTTCCTTGCCCCCTGCTGAGGTAGAGCCTCTCAAGGGAAGAAGCGGATCACCCTCTCCTTGAATTCCTTTGCTCCATGTGAGCTCTGTTTTCCAGAGATGGGGCTGGGGTGAACACTTCCAATAAAACCTGCCAGGACAGATGATCTTCACTTTCCTTCTTAGATTCGTCAGAGAGTTCACCAGATCCTAAACATGCGAGGGAGCTCCAGCAAAGTTGTCAGGCACATCATCAAGGGTGAGTTGGGTAGCACTTGGATCTGGGGCTCCAGGGAACTAGATGTTTTCCGAGTCCTGTCGGTATCCTTGGTATTTGGTGCACAGCGTTCTCTGCACAAAAAGTGTAACTGTGTTGTCCACTTCGCTGTGTGTCCAGATCCTCGCTGGTAGCACAGCGAGGCCAGTATTAGCTTTAGGGACTGACAGCACCAGAATTCAGAGATCGTCAAGATGGACCGGTACTGCAGGCAAATCATTTTCCTCTCTCACCCTCAAACTACCCACTTCTGAAATGACAGATTGTGCTAGATCTGCTCAACAGGGCTACCTTTAAGTTGCTTACAGCTCCTATTGTAGGTGGGAGATGAGATGTGAAGATAAATAATACACCTTATAAAACGAAGAGACTCCTGGATTTGAATCCTGGCTCAGCCATTTACTGTGTTTCCTCAGGCAAGATCCCCAGTTGCTCCATGACTTCATAAAATGGTAGAGAGGATTAAAGGAGATGATATATGTAAAATGTCTGACCCTTATAAGTTCTCAGCAAATATTAGTTATTATGAGCATTATGGAATATGATAATTATCATCATTATAAGTGAGGCATAGCTGCAATCTATGGGAAGCCTGTAGAAGAGGCGCCATTGATTTGGGTCTTAGAGGCTCAGGACAAGGGCATTCCAGGAAGAAGGAACCATACGAGTGAAGGCATAGGGGCTAGAATCATATGGTCAGCACAGGGCTTCCCAGGCAGGTGGAAATGGCAACTCCGTTGTGCCCATTTTGTATATGGAGAATTTGAGACACTGGAATTCATTGTCTTCTCCCTTGGAGAAAGAGGAGAGAAAGGGGGGACCCATTTGTGAACGTAGGCCAGCATCTTGCCTTCCCTAACAGCACGCTGCCTGCTCCCAGCTCATTCTCCGCATCGGACCCGCATGAATTACTGCTCAGAGTGTCATTCCACCTCCTCCCTAAGGTGTAGCCGTGGTGATTTGCAACGCCAGCCTTTAAATGGCATTTATTTTTAACGCCCACATGTTCAATTAGAACTTTTTATTACTCTCAGCTCTGCTCTCTTGCATTTAGGCTTTTCCCTGCACTTCCATCCCTGTAATCAAAACAGTGATCTTCTGAGAAAGAAAAAGTTTTTAACAGGTGCTGACACATAGTAGGTGGATGTTTTTCCTTCTAAAATTCTAACACAAATACCTTAGATTATTCAGAATTTTCAGTTGTTATGAGCTAGCCTCTGTCTTCCTCAGATCCTGGGTTAATTCCTCTAACCCGTCGCCATCAATTCCGACTCATAGTGACCCTATAGGACAGAGTAGAACTGCCCCATAGGGTTTCCGAGGAGCAACTGCTGGATTTGAACTGCCGACTTTTGGTTAGCAACCAAGCCTTTAACCACTGAGCAACCAGGGCCCTGGTTGATTCCCCTGGTGCCTATCAAAGAGCTGGGCACATACGAGAAGCCAAATAAGCACTTGTTGAATGAGCGTATGGACAAGTGAACGAGTGAGTGAGAAAGTAAGCAAACATCCTGTGAAGATGCTGTGTTCCTGCCTACTCTCGTTTCTCTCCCTTGTTGCTTTCTTTCCTTTCTTTCCTTGTACCCATCCTTCCAGGCCCAGCTCCAGCCCTTCAGCTCTCTCTCTCCCCATCAGGCTTCACAGCCAGGCATTAGTAAATCCTGCCATTTTTGCCTCCGAACTCAATCTTGAATCCATCCACTTCTCTCCATCTGTTATTCTCCATCGTAAAAGCACCCTGTTTATTTACTTCCTAGCCCTTATTACAGTCTGTAGTTGTTTTTATTTATGTGTTTGTTTACTTATTTTCTGCCTCATATATTAAAATGTAAGCTCCATGATGCAGCTTTGCTGCCTTGTTACCATGTATCCTGAGGACTGTAGCAGTGCCAGGCACATGATAGGAATCCAGTGAATTTTTTAAACTGTGTTGAATTAAGCCCTACTCTTGTGTGCATTTAATTTGGCAAATGTTACTGAGGCTCTCCTAGGAGCTAGGCACAGTGCTAGATAGTGTGCTCCAAAGGTGTCACACGGCATCTGCCCTCATGGAGTTTCTAGTCTTCTGGGAGGACATAGATGTACGGATGGCCAGCCATATTCAAAGCTAAAGGAAATAGACGCTTAGTAGCTACTGAGCTAGCATTGGTGAGTGCCAGGCTCTGTATCCAGAGCTAGATCCAGAGAGGAATCAGCACGATCCCTATCCTTAGGCATTCACAGTCTAGTGGGGGGAGATACTCGAAACTAATTATAACGTGCTAAGTGCTTCGTTAGAGTCGTGAACAGTGTGCTAAGGAAGTGGTGAGGAGTCAGTCCTGGAGGCATAGACAGTGCCATGGAGTCTCAGAGGAGGGAGAGGCTACTTCTTCCCAGGAGTGGGAAAGGTGTCCCAGAGGAGGGGCGCTTGAGGGAAAGGCGTATTCCAGGCAGAGGGAGCAGTGGCCCAGAAGCAGGTCAGAACATCGGTAGCCTTTGTAAGGATGCTGGCACCGTCAGCAGAGGCAGAGCAGGAATGCAGGAGCTGGAGCATTGGGTGGGGCTGGAGGGTGTTACTGGCCAGGGCTCATGAGTTCTGTCGGGTACACAACAAGTTTTGGGGAACGGGTAGTGACTGCATCCCTGGGCTGGCCAGCAGACTGTGGGACATTCTCATCAGAGATGAGGAGAGATGCTGGTTTAGGGAACCTGAAGTCAGTGGTGTGGAGGTGATATTTAAAGGCAGGGACAACATTGCCTAGGTTGAAGAGGCCCTCAACGTGACTGACCATTTTTTAAAAAATGTTCTCTCCTACTAGAAGAACTAGATGGTGCCCGTTTACCAACAGTGACTTAATGGTCTGACTGAGACTAGAGGGACCCCAGAGGACATGGCCCCTGGACTCTCTGTTAGCTCAAAACTAAAACCATTCCCAAAGCCAACTCTTCTGACAAAGATCAGATTGGACTATAAGACGTAAGATGATACTGGCAAGGAGTGTGCTTCTTAGCTCAAGTAGACACATGAGACTAAATGGGCAGCTCCGGTCCAGAAGCGAGATGAGAAGGCAGAAGGGGACTGGAGCTGGTTGAGTGCACACGGGAAATACAGGGTGGAGAGGGGGAGTGTGCTGTCACATTACAGTAAGAGCAACTAGGATCACATAACAACGTGTATGTAAGTTTTTGTATGAGAAACTGACTTGAATTGTAAACTTTCACTTAAAGCACAATAAAAGAATGTTCTCTCCAGGTGGAAGGTGATAATTAAGGTTCCCCAGCCCCTCTCCTTGGCATGCCTGTGGTGTGTGCCTGTGCAGCCTCTCTCTCTGAACAGCCCATGGCCACCTGTACAGCAGGGACCCCCAGGGTCCACCACTCTGTTGGGGTAGGGCAGTACTGAGGTTGGAAAGGGGTGAGGCTATGCTGGGGGTTGCAGGCTGGGGCTCTGCCAGGCCTACCCCCTGAAGCCCATCTGGTTCTGCTTTTATCCCCTCCTCCTCCTGCCCCTGCTCCCTTCCATCAAAAAACATGAAAAACAAAGCCTCATAAAGAAAACCAGCTCATCGGTCTGTCCTCTTTGATTTTAATTTTGTTTTCAGTTTGGGTTGCTGCTTTTTTTTTTTTAACATACTAATTAGATGCAGGCTTTTTTCTTTGATTTTATGGCCTACATATTTCCTAAGTTTTGCCGGCAGGATGACAGCTGATGTATCCCTTGAGGTTTCAGGAAAACGCTGATGAGGCAAGCCCAGCAGGAGACTTTTCCCTTTATTTTTCTGTCCCCTTTCTCACGCCTCTCCTCCCTCCTTTTCTTTTGGGGGTGTCAAGAGAGCTGGGAATAATTGATGGCTCATTAAAGTCCTCCTTTCTGCAGACTGCTTACTCGGCGCTCCAAAAGTCCAGCCTTCCCTGGGACTGGCAGCAGCTCTGGGCCCAAGGACTGTGGGGCCCACACAGGGCTGAGAAGGAGCGATGGTCTCTTTACCCATCTTATCAGACCGTGTGCTCCACAAGGACAACGACGGTCTTCCTGCCTTGTGTCTTTCGGGGGTCTGGTACCATGACTGGCACAGGGGAGGGGCTCCCTTACTGCTCAGTGAGTGAGTGCTGTGGTGGTGCTTTGGGCTTTTTGCACTGTTCCAAAATGCGGGACCGTGAGAGGCAGAATGTCACTTACAGAGCACCTCCTCTGTGCCAGGCTTTTACTGTACATTGTCACCCTAGAAAGCAGGGCAGAAGCCTCCATTTTGCAGATAAGGAAAATGAGACTCATTGAGATTAAGTGACATTATCCAAGTCATTAGTAAGGTTGGAAGCTGGATTCAAACTCAGAACTATCCGCAGTGGTGCTTCCATCATGCAGAAAGCAAAGCCCTAACTCGACTGATTGGCTGATAGACTCCTACAGGGTTTTAAGAGAGAAAAGAAAATTCAGGGCATCCACCTTTATAAAGCACCCATTTGGTTCTACACAGGTTGCTGAGTGGGCCCATAAGATGAATGAGACACTTTGGAGGCCCTGTCCCAAAGGGGCATACAGTCCCATCGCAGGTGAAATACCTAACGCTGACACAAAGCAGAATGAAATCAGTGGTGAGACATGGAGTGAAGAAGTGGGAGTGAAGAAGGCACAGTTAATTCTGCTGGGGCTTGGGAGGGTCGTGAAGATGCAGGGAGGCCGCACCGAGGTGGCTTCTTGATGCAGGAGAATTTCTGTCGGCAGATGTGTATGCACATCATTGAGTGGCCATCTCCTTGGATGTGGCATAGGAACTGTGGCCTGGGACTGGTTCTTAGTATAAATACTTGTGCCACGGGTTACTGTGGAAGCCCCTGGGGAGTCTCATAAATGCTTTTGTCCGCTGGTGAAAGTTGTCGGAAAGCCACCTGCATGCTTGGGAGCAGCCGAGGCCATTGTACAGCAGCAGGGCTGTTTTCCGGAGGGAAGCTTAGAGGATTACTGGCTCAAAATTCTCACTGGTGGGCGAAGAGAGTGAGCCAAAGACGTCAGAATGCTTTCAGAAATTGGCCCATGGCCCTTTAATTTGCTTGTGCTCTTTATGGCTTGAAATATCCTCTTAGAAGCTTATAAACATGTATTTCCATATTGACTTGGAGCTCTGGGTAACCTGAGCTTTGCCTCTACTTTTTTAAAGCTGCAGAAGCTGATAGGATTTATCTTCTGATGACATGTTGGTGCGTGTGTGATTTGCACCACGTCACACCTGCTGTGGCTAGTCGGTTATTTGGAAGTAAGAACCTGATAGCCAGCTGTGTGTGAATCTGATAGCCAGGTACCTCGATGGGGCTCAGGCATCTTAGGGTCACCTCTGGATGTCTTCAGCAAAATGTCAGATTTGCTGCCCCCTGAGCCTTGCACTCAGTTCGCCCAAGGGGGCTGTCAGGAAACGCTGGCTTGGGTGATAGTGTGGTGTGCGAAGGAGGGAGAACCAACTGTGTGCTGGGCACTCTGCTGAGATATTTTACCTGTGTTATCTCCTCTTACTCACAGTCACAGTTATCATCCCCACTTTATAGATGAAGAAATGGAGACTCAGAAAAGTTATAGGGGTACAGGGAAGTGTTCAGATTGTGGAATCTGCCATCAGGCTGCCTAAGTTCAAATCCAAGCTCTATCACTTCTAGGATACCTAAGGACAGACAGCTAGAAGTGATAGACACCTTCATCTGCACCGTGGGGACAGCCTGCCGTGAGAGCTAGCTGAGGTCTGTGTGTAAAGTGCTTACATGTTGGCTGGCACATAACACATGCTTGATAAATATTAACTACCTTTGTTGTTGTAGTTATTGTCTAAGCTGACCCACTTAGGAAGTAGCAGAACTGAGATGCAGACCAGTGTAAATTCAGGCTTTGTGTAACTTTGGGCACATTCGTGGATAACATGTTTGTGCCTTGGTTTCCTCCTCTGTAAAGAAACAAACCTAAAGTAAACATCAGCCCTCTCAGGAAGGCCGAGGTTGAAATGCAGTCAAATGCCTGGCAGAGAGTAGGGACTCAGTAAATGGAGATTTCTTCCTTCCCATCCTGAACCTAACCATTTCACCTGGAGCTGGCGGCAGCCTCGACCCAGATGCAGGCAAGAAAGCCTGTGATCAGCACCCAGACCAGACTCCTCAGGGCCTTGGGTGGGTGGTGGTGGTGGATGGTGGTGGGTGGTGGTGGGTGGTGGTGGGCGGTGGGGGGATGGTGGTGGGTGGTGGTGGGCGGTGGGGGGATGGTGGTGGGTGGTGGTGGGCGGTGGGGGGATGGTGGTGGGTGGTGGTGGGCGGTGGGGGGATGGTGGTGGGTGGTGGTGGGCGGTGGGGGGATGGTGGTGGGTGGTGGTGGGCGGTGGGGGGATGGTGGTGGGTGGTGGTGGGTGGTGGGGGGGTGGTGGGGGGGGTGGGGGGGTGCTTTCCCAACCAGCTAAAACGTCCTCAGGACCAGGGGGACATGACCTGTTAGCATCTAGACAAGAGGATTCAGTTCCTTCTCTTTTACCCCAGAGCGCCAGCAAAACGTTCTCTGCCTTGAGAGGTGCAACATCTAAACGTTCCCAGCTGATTGTTGTTGAGGACTATCTTTTAGACCTGAAGAATTTTCCTTTCTCAGTTTCTATTCTGTGGTGGTTTCTGTGTCTTCAAACATTTTCAGTGTGAAAATATTGGCATTCCTTTTCTGCCCACATCACTCTTCCTTTTCCTCCTGCATTTTTGAAAGGGTAAGCATTTAGGGCTGAAGGTCCAGGAACCTGAACCAGGTTTGTGAGCACAGGTCCCTGGAAGACGGTTCTTTCTCCTCTACTGCCTCGGCTCCCCACCACCCCCCACACCCCTTAACATAAACAGAACAGCTTGTATTCCGTGCCTGAGTAGCAAACCTGCTGCCCAAAGTTTGCTTTAATATTTATGTGTTCAGCACTGCTGCCTGTTTTTGAGCTCCATCAAAGCCTTTATTATAAGAACATTTGAAAATGCTGGGGAAGTAGAGAAGGGAGTTGATATGTCTACCATCTTTGTCGCTCTCCAACCCAGCTCGTCCTCTTCCTCTCTCCCCGCCTCCCCCTGCCCTGGCCCATGCCTCTTAGTTCTTCCTTCATCTGGTACTTCTCTTTCCTCTCTTACACACACACACACACACACACACACACACACACTCTCTCTCTCTCTCTCTCTCACACACACTCTCACACACACACACACACTCTCACTCACACACACACACACTCTCACACACACACACACACACTCTCACTCACACACACACACTCTCTCACACACACACTCACACACAGCAAAGAACTCTTTCCCAAGACCTCTGGGAGGAATCTGTTCAATATTTATAAACTGCTGCAGCAGCTGCAATAACCAGAGGTAGTTGGCACCACCAAGATTTGCTCCAAATAGGATTCTACTCTGGAAACAAAGAATGAGTAGGGGTTAGGGGTGGAGGGCTAGGGGTGAGGAATACAGTTGATGCAGGCTACCAGGGCAGTGTGAGAACATTAGGCTGGGTTGGCAGACCTAGGTTCCAGGCCTGGATTCCAGGCCTGGCTCCATGGCTGGCTCTCTGTGGGACCCTGGCCAGTCACCTGCCCCCTCAGGGTTGCAATAAATTCCTCAGAGCCCTACCAGCTCTGATATTTGGCGACCTGGTATGCGGTGTTTGGCTTCAGCTGGGCTACCCACATCTGTCTTGCTTTGGCCACTAGGCCCCTTTACTGTAACACATTCCTTCTAGAGTCTTATCTTTAATGAGGACTTTAGCCAGATGCCCTGTGGGACTGGGCTGCTTTGGAATGCTCACAGAGCAGGAATTGGTTCCCAGAGGATGGGGAGCAGGCAGGGTAAGGTATTGCTTGGGTAACATGATGCCACTTGGGGACCAGCCCCACCGCTGGTGGCTTTTTCAGTGCCTTTTTACATAACTCACATGTATTTGGGGGTTTGAATTCCAGCTCCTCTGCCATTCTAGACTCTGGCAAATGGCTTAATTTTTCTTATAAATCTCCGTTTCCTCATCTGTAAACAGGGATGATGTTCTCTACCTCATATGAGTGCCGCAAAGATGACGTGAGACAACATACATAAACACATGACACCTGAGAGTGCGGAGTGCATGTTAGTGCCCACTCCACCTTGTTTAAGACAGCTCTGCTTCCAGGTGACACTGACTCAGCTCACTGGCCAGGTGCAAGTCTGACATCCTGTTTCCAGAGAACGGGTGACCTGGTTTATTTGCTCCCTCCCTACAGACTGCCTGACAGAGGAGGCTTGCCCGTAGGATGGGTGTTCTGAATACCAGTGGAACGAGCTTTTTCTAAGGCCTTGGCTGAGGTGATTCCACAAGGGGGTTGGTGCAGGCTCTGGTTTCCCTCTAGTCTGTGCATCTCTGGGAAAAGATTAGGTCCTCCAGGGAAGCTGGCTTCACTGTTGGAAAATCACTGCCCCAAAGGATCAGGCTGCTTCTCCATTTTCTTCCCTCCTGGGCCTGAGAATACATTAGGAGAGCAAAGTGTTAGTTCAATCCATTAAGATTCTTGCTTCCAGATCTTGCCTCCAGGGGTATTAAATGCTAGAGTAGCCGTGTCTCTCTCTCCTGGGGCAGCGACTCTGTCAGTCACATGTGAGGGAGAGATACCACTTACATACGGCCCTGTGGCCTTTCCCCGTGGCTCGGTGCCTCTTTGCCCACCACCCCAGCCCCTCCTTTCAGGGGCCTTAGTAGGAGGCATCGCAGCCATTTGCTGTTGGAGGTGATGGATGGGCCTAACAGAGAGGATGATTACCAGGGAGAGACACACAGCTGGCACATGTCTGAATCCCCAGTCCCATTTTCCGGCACATGTCCAAAGTAATAAATAGAAAGGAGGAAGAATGGAGAAGTGGCGGGAACACAATCATTTCCCCAGCATGGTGTTGAGGGAGGGGGTTGCACACTTTCTCTGTCTCCCCGGTCTTTGTCAGACTTAGGTCAGCAGATGTTTTCTCATACAGAAAGTTCTTACCTAAGACTCCTCTGCCTCAAGCCGGGTCCCAGGGGGCAGAGATGCCAAGAGTAAGCCAGGGCCCCTACCTTCATAAAGCTCCCAGCCTGGTGGGGAAGGACAGGAAGAGAGGATGGTCTAGAAGTCAGGCCTCAGTGTGGGGGAGACAGAGCACCCTGAGAGCAGGGGCAGGAGGAAGAGACAACCAGGAATGGTTTCATGGAGAAGATGCCTTTGAGATGGACCCTGAAGGATATGTAGAATTTCCTCAAGTGACGTTGCCGTCCTGAGTGCAGGGGACTCCGGGAGGGGACTGATGTTTCTTGAGCAGCTTCTTTGCTGAGTATTTAGGTGCATTTTCAGAGGAGGAGACGACCCAGGGTCACTTCGGATTGTGAGTCAGAGACAGGATTCCAAAAGCCCACAAGGTTGTGCCATCTTGTTTCTGTGGGCAAGGGGAGGGGTCGGTCAGGGACAGGAGGAGTGGGCCCACCCAGGACCCCTCATCATCCCTCATACCCTGGACTCACACCTGTAAGTTCTACACATCATTTTTGCCACCACACCCACCACTCCCCATCTCCTAGAGCCAGGATGAGCACATACGTTGTGGTTCCTACGGGACACCACTGAGAACTGAAGGAGCATTATTAATTATTGTCACGGGGAACGGGGTAAACCAGAACTATCTTGGGCAAACCGGAACATACGGTTGCCCACTTTAAAGCTCTTTGATTGTGTTCTCTGAATTCTGGCATCAGCATCATCCCCCATATCTTCACCTTCTTTTGCATATTTCCTTTGTCTTTTTTGCACTGAGTGAAACCTGGCTTTCCCCTGTAGCCACCTCACTTGGTGGCTGTTTTCTCTCCCACACCACTCCGACCACTGTAGACAAGGGTAGGTGTCTTCCGTGCTCCTCATAGACACCTCTAGACCATTCTCTCCTTCCTTTCTCCCTAAAAAAATCCCAACTCTTAGAATCTTATATCAGCGGACTATACTACCCTCAGCCCCTCCCATTGGTAGAGGCGCCTGTTCCCTCTCATTCCTTCTCCAACACTAAACCCCTGCTAGTTGCCACTGAGTTGACTACCACTCATGGTGACCCCACGTGTGTCAGAGTAGAACTGTGCTCCATAGGGGTATCAATGGCTGATTTCTCAGAAGTAAATCGCCAGGCTTTTCTTCCAAGGCACCCCTGGGTAGTAGACTCAGACCTCCAGCCTTTTGGTTAGCAGCTGAGCACGTTAACTGTTTGCACCACCCAGGGACTCCTCTCCAACAGTGCTTTATCATTTCCTTCGGTGTTTTCAGTATCCACAGCTCCTTCTCTCACATCCCATTTTCAAACTCTCAGTAAATCTTGTTGGCTCCACCTTCAGAATAAATCCAGAATCCAAAGACTTCCCACTGCCTCGCATTACCTTCCTGGTCCAGGCACCATCAAATCACATCTTCTTGCTCCTGTACTTGCAGGGTGTTTCCCACACAGCAGCTAGAGTGATCCGATTAAACATGCAATTAAGAATCCAGTCACGCAACTCCTCTGCTCACAGCCCTTCTAGAGTTGCCCATCTCAGAGAAAAGGCAAAAGTCCTTACAGTGGCCCGCAGGTCCCACCCCTTGCTCTGGGCTCCGGCCATACTGACCTCCTTTCTGACCCTCAGATAGACCACACAAGCTCCTTCCCCAGAGCCTCTGCATTGCTGTCCCTCTGCCACTCAAGCCTAGATCATCACATGTGGATTTCCGTCAGGTCTTTAAGCAGATATCCCCTTCTCAGGAAGACCTTCTGACAGCCACCCTTGATATTTTATTTACTTTTTGGTTTGTTTCTCCACAAGAGCAGAGATTTACATCTATTTTGATCATTACTTTATCCTCATTGCCTCAAATACTGGTTCTCAGACTTGAGCGTGTATCTGAATCATTTTGAGGACTTTTTAAAACCCAGATGATGGCCCTGCCTTCAAAGTTGCCTCTTCAGTAGATCTGGAGCGAAGTTCCCAGGGGATGCTGCGGCTACTGCTCCTGGCCAGGGGCCCACACTCTGGGAACCCCTCACCCAGAGCAGTCCCTGCGCATAGCAGGTGTCCAGCCTATAGGGGCCGAGAGAATAAATGAGGGAGTGAGTGCGCAAAGGTGTGGTGAGGAGAGGCCTGTGAGCATGGCAAGGTAAGTTGGACCTTGTTCACTGACCAGGAGTTAGGCCACCCCTGCCACCGTGGGGGCTACTGGGGACCGGAGAATAGCACGAGCCTCTCGGGGGCCGGGATTGAAGGGAACGTATGAAATGACAGTGGACCCCATGCCCCGAATTCATGCCTAACCCTGCCTTTGTCTCCGCAGAGTACGCAGAGAACATCGGGGATGGCCGGAGCCCGGAGTTCCGGGAGAATGAGCAGAAGCGCATCCTGGGCTTGCTGGAGAACTTCTAGAGGCCCCTCGGCCTGGGCAGCACGGACTCGCTCTGGGCCTGCCTCCCAGAAACAGATTTTTACATGGCTGAGCGTGGCTTTTGGACAGATTAAAGCTGGTTTTGCTGTTCTTGGGCTGGTATTCTTTGTAGTGAAGCATCGCCATCTAAGCTTTACCAAGCACCTCCACCACAGCTGCCTCAGGACACGTCAGGAAGGCCAGTGGTTGGCCTCACTTTGCCGGTGAGGTGACTGGGGCTCAGAGAGCATATCCTTGATAAAATAACCTCTGTGGCTACCCTGGGCGCTGCCATGAGGCAGCGGGTTTATAACGAGAGGGGTTAAGAGTGGACTCACAAGGCTGGAAGCACTCCCTGGAAGGCACAGGGAGCACCGCCCCAGCCGCACATCAGACTCGCCCTGGAAACGGGGTGGTGGCACTTTAGAGATATTTCCATGTTGGGTTCAGCCCCAGCACAGTGACAGCAGATTCTCAAGCGTGGCCCAGCATTGGTGTGCTTTGAGCTTCTCAGGGATCCCTGGTGTGCACCAGGGCGGAGGCCGCCCCACCGCTTTAGAGTTGACAGACCTTAGGTCCACACCCCAGCTGTGACTTCTCCACTCCGACTCTCACTTCATCTGCAAACTGGGGGTAATAACACCCACGTGGTGCTTGTAGGGGTGACATGAACTTGAGCGGGCAGCACAGTGATGCACACAGGAGTGCACTGTCTACAATGTATCCGTCCTGCACACACTTGTGGCTGCAGAATTGCCATTTCAGCCGTGTTATATGGGTTGTGAGGAAGTTGGTCTCCTTTTCTGAGGTCGGAGTAGCTTTAGCATGGTTTTAGTCCATCCTTAAATAACACAGTCCTCATGGGTGAGGAGAAGGAGGAACAACCAATCTGAAAAGGCAGCATTTCATTAAATGAAATGGGTCGGCACATAGGCTGCAAGGGATGCCCCCGCCCTGGTGCAGGGCCCTGGCAGAGCCAGCTGGGCAGCAGCAGCTCTCTGCTCCTCCTTGAATGCCAAGGGAGAGTCAGCAACCAGGTGAGGCAACTCTGAATGAGATGGCACTGGTTTGGCTGGCACCTGCTTTGGGCCCGACACAGGTCTGGCATAGAACAGTAAGACAGGTGTGGCCCCTGCCCATCTGGCGTGCGTGTCCTGCCTGGTGGGGAAGACGGGCAGCATACCAGTGAGTCGTCACCATGAAGTAAGCATCCCGGGGAGCGGTGCTCAGTGTGGGTGTTGGGGCCCATTACAGCCAGAGTTGCAGTACGTTCCCATTTTGGATTTAGTCAGTTTTTACTTCAATTTTCTGTAACTGTCATAGCTACTGAGTGCGGAACACCAGCTACATGCTACGTGATTCCCATTCATTCTTTCTAACCTGCACAACAGCCCTGCAGCTTCCTTACCCCCAGTTACTGAAGCCAACACTGAGGTGTCAGAGAGGGCAAGTAACTCCACAAGGTCCTACGGCCAATAGTGGCTGAACCTGTGTTCCAGTTGAGGTCTGTCTGACTCCACAGTCCATGCTTTCCCCCACCACCCCCCACCCAAAAAGCTGCCTCTCTGTCTAGAAGACAGTCACGAATCACTGGCTGACGTCACACTTCGATCTGTTCACCTCGGTACGCAGTTTAATGAATTCACAAACACAGCATCTCCAAACGTAACCTATAGAACCATAGACTTTCTCAGCTGAGATTAGTGCTTTAGAGACCATTAGTCCTTCAGCTTTACTGGCATAAAAAATGTTTTTAACCAGGTAATTCTTGGATGTAGTACAGAAGTTCAAAATTTAACATAAAGGCATACAGTGAGGAGTCGCCCTTCCCATCCCTAGGTTTCCCTGTCCCTGGAGGCTGCCACTGTCACCTGATGATCCTTCCAGAGATGTTGGGTCCAGCAGTTTTCCAGCTGCAGTCTGCAGAAGGTGCAGGCTTCCCCGCAGCGCGGCAGAAGCCAACATAGAAAGAGGGTAGGTAGTGCACCTCTAGGCCACACAGCCCCCTTCACCCAGCTCCCTCCTTCACCCAACACCCCCTTCACCCAGCACCCCCCCGTTCACCCAACACCCCCTTCACCCAGACCCCCCTTTACCCAGCTCCCCCTTCGCCCAGCTCCCCCCATCATCCAGCTCCCTCCTTCATCCAGCTCCCTCCTTCACCCAACACCCCTTTCATCCAGCACCCCCCCTTCACCTAGCATCCCCCTTCACCCAACAACCCCCTTCACCCAGCACCCTCCCTCAGCCATCGCAGCTCCACCGTACTCTGCTTCCAGTGTGGGGGCGCCTGCTAAAATTCTGTGTGACCTGGAAGTTCCTCTGCTAAAAACAGGTTTGACCTTACCCCTTTATCTTAAAAACAGAGAAGTGGTACCTTTTCCCATCAGTGTTGTGGGGAACATGAGGTAGTCTCTTAGGATTGGGAGGGTGCACAGTTCCAGGGATTTGGGAACCAAGGAGACAGGGTAAGGAGAAAGCTTCAACCCACTGCACAGCTGAAAGAAAAGCTTTTGAAAGTACAGGGTAAAGATCCTCGTTAACCTTTTTAACCGTAGGCTTCTGGGATGTGGTCCTAGCTCTTGACTCTGCTATCTAAGAAGCTGCCTTCCTCACAAAGCAGCCCCACTCCACCACGATGGCTTCTCGGGCTTCAGCTAAAGGCCACCCTTGTCCAGTGGTCCTGACTCTACCTCCATGTCCCACTAGTCACAAGCTCTCCCCTTCCAACAAAGCCCTGGTGTCCAAGGCTGAGTGATCCCAGAGCTCAGCATCCCGGGGGTCAGTATACCTGTCCCTGTCCAAACATGGCCATCAAACAACCTTTAAGCAATGTTAGCCAGATACTTCTTCACTGGGGAAATGAGGTTTCACTCTCCCCTTCCCTCTCAGCTCGCTGCTCTGCTTGTGGTGGTCGGCATGGCTGAATTCCGAGGCAGCAAGATGGGCTGTGTCTCATTTAGAGCGATTTGCATGCAAGCTGCATGCCTCCTCTATCTGGGGGAAAAGCATTGCCAGGGAAGCTTGAAGGCATCCTTCAGTCACCCCCACAGTAACACCAGTGCCCAGGTGGCATCTTCTGCCATTACCAAGCGTCAATTTAGTGTCAACGGGGAGACAAGACTCAATTTCCTAAAGGCAGAAACTTCTTGATTAGATTTTCTTACCCAACAGTAGAGGTAAGAGCAGACCCACATTTTTCAATCTGTCTAGCTCTCTGGCACACATAGAAAGTGGCTGGTATCACAGCAGTGGGCCTTCGTTATCTGTGCTGGGAAAAATGGCAAGCTTTTCTTCCAGTCACCTTTGTCTTGATTAGGTAACACATGCCCTTGGTGTAACTTCAGAAGGTACATAAGGGTATACAGGGCAGAAATCTCCCTGCCTGATGCATCTCCTGGCCACCAGCACCACCCCCCCCCCAGAAGTAACTGCTGCTAATTAGCGGAAGTGACCTTTCACAGGTAGTCTGCGTGTTTTCAAGAGAATGAAATATTTTGTAATACAAATGGTGGCAGATCACATTCTCTGCTTTGTTCCTTGCTATCATTCAGTGCATCTAGCAAACACACGTGGGGTTGCCCCTACCCCTCAATAGCAGAGCTCTATTGCAGGGCTGTGCCATAATTTAGTGAATCGCGTTAATTGACGTTTAGGTTGTTTCCAATCTTTGGCTATTACAATGCTGCAGCGAACACTTGTATAGAACGTCATTTCACACATGGGAGTTTAAATTCCAAGTTGAATTGCCCAGTCAACGAGAATGTGCATTTTTCATGTTGATATATTTTTCCAGCTTGCCCTCCTTCCAGCTACAGTGTCTGCAGTTGTCTCTCCTGTCACCAGCACAGTGTTCTCAGACTTCCATCTTTGCCTCTCTGATAGGTGAGCAGTGTGTGCTATTCGTTGCTTTAATTTGCATCTCTCTTATGAGTGAGGTCATTTAGTGTTTTTAGGAGAATGAATTTATTTAGTATGTGCCACGCTAGCTAATACTCACTGGGCTCTTTCTATGAGCTAAGTACTTTATTCGAATTAGCTCATTTAACCGTCTTTACTGAGGTGTAGATACTTTTTCATCCACCCCATTTCACAGATGAGGAAACCAGATTGAGAGGGTCAGTGACTTAAAAAGTGACCAGGCTGGGAGTGGGACAAGCAACCAGGCTCCAGAGGCCCCACGCCTAACCTCGAGGCCACACTTTCCCAGCTGGTAAAAGGGGACTTGGGGTGAGGCTGGAGAGGGTGGCGGTGGCTGGGGATCCACCCAGTCAGTACAGAGCACATTGGAAGCAAAAGCCTTCAGCAGAGTTTTGCAGGAAGCCCCAGAGAAGCAGCCCTTGCCGACCACGTGAAAGAAGCCCACAGGGGCTCTGCAGGTCCGGCCCCCTTGCCGGGGCTCACAGCCACATGTGCTTGGCCTGGCTGCAGGACTCGCCTGCGTGGGGGTGCTGGGGGCCAGGTTTCCTGCTGGGATGGGCACTCCCAGGGATTGGCCGTGGCTGCTCTTGAGTGGGAAGGGTTGTGGAGGTCAGAGAAACATCTGGAATGTTAGGCATTCCACCTGCAACAGTGGCAAAGAGGAGAGCCACCATCAAGTGTGACTGTAGTGAGGGTCTTTGCACACCTTTCCCATCCCACCCCACCCCACCGCGCCTGTCCACTGTGCTCAAGGGCCTCATCCAGGAAACCTCACTGGTGCCACAATCAGAACCTCCCCTCTGTGCTCACGCCCTGGTGTGCTTCACTGCCTCCGTCAGGAGATGTTCCTGAGCACAGATTCTGCCAGGCCCTGTGTGGGGCACTGGGGGATGCACCAAGGAAAAAGCCGGTGGAACTTTTGATGGTGGTTCAACAGGTAGTCACAATAGAGTGATAACGGGCTTCCACAGGGATAAGCAACAAGGCCGTGGGTCAGAGGGCCCTACCCTGAGAGGAGAGGTCAGGAGAGCTGGGACCCAGCATCCGAGCTGTATCGTGAGTGACTTTTCACAGGGGCTTTATGGTGGCCGATGAGTGTCAACAAACAAGAGGTAAAAAGTCATTCTGGGTGGAGGAAACTGCAGGCGGCAAAGAATGGAGGCACCACAAAGCATGGGCCTTTGGGGGCTTGGGGGCTTTCTCAACTACCTGAGGTAGGCCAGGCAGGGGCAGAATGAGCTCTGGACTGTGGCAGAAACTGACAGAACGATGTGTATGTTGAATGCTGTGATTTGTGGAGCTTGGAGGTCATGTTTGCCCAGAGTCACAGAGCTTGTTGCCAGACTCTAGTCCTCTGCTTCCCCCAGGCTATTTCAGCCCTGAAACGATGGGAAACAGACTCCATGGGAGGGCGACGAGGCTGCGATTCTGACCCCTAACGCAAGATCCAGCCTCAAAGGGTCTTCCAGGCAGTGCCCAGGCCCCAGAGGCACTGACAGTAGCTGAGGAGGAGCAAGGCCACCAACCCCAAGGCAGCAGGAAAGCTGTCTCGAGGCCACACCCCTGGAAAGATGCTTTGCTATACAGCCCTGGGAAGCAGCTGGGGGAAAGCCACCAGAAACAACTTCTACAGAAGCCGGTTGCTGTCGTCCTGGTCACAGCTGAGAAAAAGTTCCAACCAGGGAGATCTCCGGTATAGCTATAGCTCCTGCGGCCTCAGGAGCAGAGGGGCCAGGTACCTGGGGGCCCCAGTCTAGCCTGTGGTTCTGTGAGGCCGTGAGCTTGTCCCTCCCGCTGAGAATCTTGGTTGTCCATCATGTGAGGACTGAATGAGAGACCTCTGAGGGAGCAGCCTAGGCACTCCCCACAGACTAGTACCTGTGACCTGCTCATGGTACCCAGGTGATCATCTGCCACCTGTCCCCCATCACTGACCAAACACTTGTCATGAGCCATGTGGGGAACAAACCAGACATTGTTCCTGCCCTCAAGTAGTTTGCATCCTCATAGAACACATGAAAAGACAACTAACATGTAGACAAAGAAGTAGAACGATTATCAATTGTGCTAATTGTTATAAAGGAATAAACAGTGTGCCATGATGGAGACTAAGCAGTGGAGGATGCTGGGTGGTCTGGGAAGCCCTCTTTGAAGAGGTGCCTTTGAGCTAAACTTTGAATGAGGTCAAGGAGCCAAGCAGTCAGAGTTGGGGGAAGAGGAGTCCAAGCAGAGGCACAGGTACAAAGGCCCTGAGGCAGAAGGAGAGAACTATCATCCTCCAGAAACGAACCCAAAGAGGCCAGCACCTCTGGACCCAAGACCAAGGCAGGGGCTGCTGGGAAACAGGGCCACAGAGGTAGGCAGGGGCCAGACCATGCAGGGCCTTGAAGGCTTGGAGGAGTTTTGAGTGTGTAAGAGGTGTGATCCCGTGAACATTTTGAAAAGATTCCTTTGATTGCTCTGTGGAAGAGGCCCAAGAAGAGGCTGGTGCACTCTTCTTGGGTCTTGTCCAGGCAAGAGATACTGGGGCTTTGGACCAGGAGGAGCCAGTGGGTTAGAGGCAAGTAGGCAGGTCTGGGATGTGCTGAAGTAGAGCAAACAGGTTACTGGGTTACCCTGCAGGGAAGAGGGCCTGCTCTGTGGAGCCCTCCCCCAGCACTGAGGGCTGGGAACACCTTGACTGGCCCAGCAGGAGTCGGGTGGGCCAGGCAGGGAGAGCTGCTCAGTATATAAATATCTTTAATGAATAAATAGAAGTGCTTTTAGGGCTGGTAAAGTCGTATCATTTCCACCTGCCGTAAAATTTCATTAGAAGCAGGCACTGCAGGAGGAGAGGAATGGCTACAATAAATCTGCCCACCTTCCCTTAGGCCCTGCCTCCTTTCCCAGCCCCTGGGCTCAGTCCCACTCCCTGGAGAATGCAGACCAGGCCCCTCTCCCCAGGCCTTCCCAGGGCCCAGGAGAGTACGGTTCTTCCCCATTCCACACCCACAACGTGAACAGGCAAGGGCAGCGTGGGCAGGGAGGTGTGGCCTGCCCCTGAAGACCGGGGGTCTCAGTCTCCCCAGCTGGGAATTGGGCACGCCATCCTGGCCGCACCTCTGTCCTCCCCAGGACTGCAGTGCCGATGAGTTTCAGAGGAAGCAGCGTTCCGAACCGCCATTTTCCTGGGACAGCAGCAAGTGAAAGCACAGCTAAGGCCCTGGGAGAGCAGGTGACTGTCCCGCGGTTGTATAGAATCAGTAGCAGATCCAACCCTCAAAAACTACCATAGTGACAGCTCTCATTTACTTAAAAAAAAAAAAAATTACCATGAAGTCAATTCCAACTCATGGTGACCCAGTGTGAATCAGGAGTAGACTGTGCTCTGTAGGGTTTTCATGGCTGTGACCTTTTGGACGTAGAGCCTTTCTTCCAAGGTGCCTCTGGGGAGGCTCAAACCAACTTTTCCATTAGTAAGCCAGTGCTTAACTGTGGGTTTAATTAGCATTTAGTTAGCACCAGCTAAATGCCACCTCTGTACTAAGCATTTAATATGCACCATCTCATCAAATCCTCTCCAAATTTCCATGACACAGGGACTGTTACCACCCATTTTGCAGATGAGAACACTGAGGTCCAGAGAGAACTAGGATCCAGGCCACCCCATGAGAGCCCAGGTCTCCACCCTACCATAACAGCCTTTTCCTGGTGTTTGCAAGCTTGTGGGCCTGGGGTTATGCTTTTCTGAGCCTGTAAGTCATTCAGAGTATGAGTCCTTTGAAAGACTGATATTTGCTGAAGACCTTCTATGTGCCAGGCAGTCTCCAAATTAAGGCCACTGTTATTTCATCCCTGCAGCATCTTCCAAGGTTGTCATGCTTATCTCCATTTTACAAATAAGGAGACCGGGTGCAGAAGGATCAAGGAATTTGCTATGTCACTGATGCTGCCAACACCCAAGCCACTGGGGATCCCCAGGCCCCTTTCTTGGCCCCACTGCCACCCTCCCCCAGCTGGATGGGTAAGGCCAGGGAGCTAGGCCAAGTGGACGAGCCAGGCTGGCAGCCTGCCTGGGCCCTCCGTTATCAGTTCAGCTCATTAAGTGGCCGTGACAGAACATGGCCTGACCAGCTGCTTTCCCTCCCCACCTCATTCCAGCCGTCTTGGGAGCAAGGCCTAAGGATAGGCCTCTGCTTTTAGCAGCTGCAAGTAAAAGTCTGTGTGTAATTGGGTAAGATTAAAAGACATAGGAACTGAACCTCACTGGGCCACACTGTGGACCCACCCACTGCCTGACCTCCAACATTGTGGGCAGTGAGCACAGGACACAGGTGCTGCAGACAGACCGTCATTGTTAGGTGCCATCGAGTCAGTTCTGACTCATAGCAACCCTGTGTACAACAGAACGAAACACTGCCTGGTCATGCCCCATCCTCACAACCGCTGTTTGAGCCCATTGTTGCAGCCACTGTGTCAATCCATCTGGCTAAGGGTCTTCCCCTTTTTCGCTGACCCTCTACTTTACCAAGCATGATGTCCTTCTTCAGTGACATGTCCAAAGTATATGAGAAGTCTCGCCATCCTCACTTCTAAGGAGCATTCTGGCTGTACTTCCAAGACAGATGTGTTTGTTCTTTTGGCAGTCTATGGTATATTCAACATTCTTCGCCAACGCCATAACTCAAAGGCATCAACTATTTGGTCTTCCTTAATTCATTGTCCAGCTTCTGCATGCATATGAGGTGATTAAAAATAACATGGCTTGGGTCAGGCACTCCTTAGTCCTCAAATCCCAGCCCTGCTATTCCCTAGCTGTGTGTGACCTTGGGCGAATCACTTCACCTCCCTGAGCCTCAGTTTCCTCATCTATAAAATGGGGAAATAGTGTTATAAATAGTACTCACTGTCTAGGATCCGCAACAAGCTGACACGTATAAAGTGCTTGGCCAACTGTAAAGTGCTGATCAATGATCAGAACCCCACAGCAATCCCTTATCTTGTCTACCTTCCCCACTAGACTGTAAGCTGATTCACCTCTATACTTTTCAGAATGAATGAACAGGCCAATGAGGGCATCGAGCCAAGATCCATTAGGAGCAAAGACTGAGCAGTGTGCCCTGTATACAGCAGGCACTCTTTAAGGGCTTGGGGTGTAAACCAAAGTGCTGTGGGCCTGAGCAGCTATCCCTGCACTGCGTACAGCCTGATGCTCCCTCACCCAAGCCTGGCGGGACCCACTGAGGCCTGGCACTGCCCACGCTCCTCCCATCGGCCTCCTCCCCTCAGCTGTGTCTGTCGGCCCTGCCCAACTTTATTTCCCACTTGCCGATCCTACCTGCCCTCTATGGGAAGCGGGAGTCCTGCCCTCGTGGGGCATACAGTCTCACAGGGGAGATAGATGCATACACAGCCTGCTGTCAGCCAGACATGATAAGCAGGGGACCCCAGCACCCCACAACTCTGCCCTGAGGCCCCCAGTCCCCACATGCCTCACTTTCTGTGTTCTGCCTGGGAAGCCTCCCCTGAGCCTTCTCTTCCCCAGCTGCCCTGGGAGCTGCCTGAGGGTGGGGCCATAATCCATCCATCTGGGCATCACAGAGCCCAACACGAGGGTGCCCCTCCAACATCTCTTCGGCAAGTATTTTCTGACTACATACTATGTGCCAGGCCCTGTGCTGGGCTGTAGGGCTGTAGAAGGCCTTTCAGGGAAGTGATGTCAGAGATGAGGCTGGATTGATAAGTGAAGTGGCTGCCAGGGGGAGTTGGGAATAATATTCTAGGCAGAGGAAATAATAGCGTGTGCAAAGGCCCTGAGGCAGGAGTGTGCTTCATGTGTTGAGGGATAGTCAGATGTGGGTGGAGCCTGAGAATGAGAGCTGGAGAGATGAGTTTGCAGAGGTGGGCCAGGGCCTTGTTAGTTGCAGTGAGGAGTTTGGATTTTCGCCCATGCCCAATGGGAAGCCACTGGGGGGTTTTAAGCAGAGGGGGAAATAATCTCAGAGACCATGCATGGAATATAAGGACTGAGCTGAGGAGGGAGGTGGTGGGTAAAGGAAGGGAGGATGAGAGAGTGAATAAGGGATGAGGCAGAGACCCCAGCTGCCCACGGGGAGGAAACATCACCATGGGCCGACCAGCTCTCTAGCCCTCCCATGCTTCCCATCCCTTCTGGCTCACTGTCTGGAATGACCAGAGCCCAGCATGGTTCACTGTGGCATGAGCCACAGACACAGGGACAGCTGAGCCAGGTGGTTAGCATAGGTTCTGGGGACACCTGGACTGAGTTAGCCTGAAGGGTCCTTGATGGCTTTATGGAGGAGGCAGCCTTGAAGCAGGGAATGGAAGGACAAGGAGAATTTGCTAGGTAGGAAAACAGGAAGGACTTCCAGGAGGGGCAACGAGAGTCAAAGGCATGGTGGTGGAAAAAGGCCAGCTCTGAGCTGTGGGCCTGAAGGACCCAAATCTACTTAATTGTCAACCTGTGAGGGGCACACTGCTGTCTTCATTTTATAGATGAGAAAACCAAGGCTGGGAAAAGGGAAGAGGCTGACCGAAGGCCACATAGCTCTTATAGGTGAGAGCTGAGACTTGAACCCAAAGAGTGGTCAATAAAGCATACTGAGCCTTGGGGAATCCCCATGGCTTGCAGGAGGGTGAGGTGGGGCTGCAGAGCAGCTCATTCTTCCTGGGGTATCATGAAAGGCACCATGGAGGAGGTGGCATTTGAGCTCACCCTTGAAAGGTAAGTGAGCGTACCTTCTCTACCTGTAGGACAGGTGAAGAATTGGAGGGAGGAGAAGAGGGAACAGCATAGGCAAAGGCCTCAAGGGAGGGAAGCACGTGGCAGGTTGATGAAGCGTTTAACTCCTCTGGGGTAGACGTGCGGCATGAGCAGTGGCAGTGGGGAGAGAGGAGGGCAGGGAGGTGGTAGAAAGGGAGACTGGAAGATGGGCAGGATCCAGATGATAAAAGCCTCGAATGCCAGGACCAGACATTTGTACTCTATTCCCAAGACCCAGAGGGGCCCTGGAAGGTTCTGAACTGGAGGCTGGCAGCACAGGTGTAGGTGTCTGAAAAACTCTCCTGACTGTTTTATGAATAACGGATAAAAGGGGGGAAGGTTGGAAGAGCAGGGAGGGGTCTGCCCAGGCAAGTCATGATGGTGACTTTGGGCAGGGCTCTGAGCTTGGGGTGGACAGAAGGGGATATGTGAGAGCTATTGTGGAGTTACTGTGGGCTGGAGTGGTGGGGCAGGGAGAGGGTTGAGAGCAGAGATTGGATCCAAGTGGGTCACTTAGCTTGGTCACCTCTCCTGGCCAGGGACTAAAGCCATTCAACAATTCATTCGTCCATCTCTTCAACCATCCACCCACCCATCTATCCATCCTTCTGTCCCTCCACCCATCACCAAACCCTCCATCTATCCATCTACCTATCCATCCACTCACCCATCCATTTCTCCTCTTTTCATCCAGCGTTTACTAGTCTCCTTCCTGGGCCATTCCCTCACTGCTTTTGGGGGCACCAAAACCACCGGGCTGGTCCCTAGCCCTCTGGCTTAGTTCATGGTCTAGTGGAGAGGACCGTGGTGAAAACAGGTGACCGCAACCATTGGGATGAGGGCGTGTGACAAAGGAGACAGTGGGGGTGAGGTGGGAGTGGGGGGATACCAGAGAATGGAGGGGGCTGAGCACAGTCCAGCTCCACTGCAGGACGGTGGGTCTGCAATGTCACTGTCCCAGGCAAAGGACGGTAATTAAATGGCAATTACAATTAAGAACACAGCAATAAAAATGCCACCTTGGATTTAAATGCCTCTTTTCTTCCAGCGTCTGAGTGAGTGATTTTCCAGGTGCTCAGCCCTGCACCCCACTGGGGCACTGTGCACACAGTAGGTGCACGGCCAGCTCTTGTGTTTCAAAGTCACAACCAAGGGATCACAAAGTCCAGCTCCCCTTGTTTTACAGAGGGGTAATCTGAGGCCGAGGAAGGGGAAGTGACTGGCGCAAGGTCTGTGGCAAAGGAGGTAATTTTACATAAATTCCCAGCTGCTGCCTCCCAATTCACCCCACCCCTAACCTCACTGGCCTAAAGGACTTCCAGAAAAACCCCTTTTTGCAAACAGCCTTTTTTCTACAGGAAAAACAGCTGTCAGAGGCAGCCATCCTGTTACTGATTAAACAAGGCAAATTCTATTGGAAAAGAACCGGAGACACCCCTGGACACCTAATTACACAGCCTGGAACGAGAAACATGGGCAGGGAAATGGAAATATGAACAAACACCGCTGTGGCCGACACAGTGGAGGAGCCCTCCCAGCACCAGAAGCTGTCATCTCCCTGCGGCCTCCCAGACGAGATATGTCACCTGTCTTTAAATGAGGTCCCCACTCCCCAGGGAGAGGCTCGCCAGCTGTAGTGAGCCTGACCCAACCTGCCAGAAGCAACCAGCCAGGGCACCAAGAGACCAAATGCGAAGAACGTGGACATCAACATCTGGGCACACAGAGGAGCAGTGAGTCTTCTCACAGAGCCTTCTGGAGAACACTGTGCAAAGCAGGTGTCGGTCAGGCTTACAGCCAGGGCAGTCAAGGCCCAGTGAGACAAGTCTCTTCTTCAGTGGCCCAGCAGTAGAGCAGGGACGAGCTCCCACCTGCCTGACCCTGAGGACAGAGCTTCGTCTGGAGGCACCCCTCCTCTCTTTGAACAACTCACATGCAGGCCTGTCCCAGGCGTGTTTTGTGCACTAGGTAGGCTTTGTGCAGGAGGCTGGACTTTTTTTTTTTTTTTTCTAATTTTTATTGTGCTTTAAGTGAAAGCTTACAAATCAAGTCAGTCTCTCATACAAAAATTTATATACACCTTTCTACATTCTCCTAGTTGCTCTCCCCCTAATGAGACAGCACACTCCTCTCCACCCTCTAATTCTGTGTCCGTTCAGCTGGCTTCTGTCCCCCTCTGACTTCTTATCTCACCTCCAAACAGGAGCTGCCCACATACTCTCATGTGTCTACTTGATCCAAGTTGCTCACTCCTCACCAGTATCATTTTCTATCTTATAGTCCAGTCCAATCCATGTCTGAAAAGTTGGCTTTGGGAACAGTTCCAATCTTGGGCTAACAAAAGGCCTGGGTACCATGACCTCCAGGGTCCTTCTAGTCTCAGTCAGACCATTAAGTCTGGTCTTTTTATGAGAATTCGAGGTCTGCATCCACTGCTCTGCTGCTCCTTCAGGGGTTCTCTGTTGTGTTCCCTGTCAGGGCAGTCCTCGGTTATAGCCGGGCACCATCTAGTTCTTCTGGTCTCAGGCTGATGTAGTCTCTGATTTATGTGGCCCTTTCTGTCTCTTGGGCCCATAATTACCTTGTGTCTTTGTTGTTCTTTCTCATTTGCTCCAGGTGGGTTGAGACCAATTGATGCATCTTAGATGGCTGCTTGCTAGCATTTAGGACCCCAGACACCACTCTCCAAAGTGGGAGGCAAAATGTTTTCTTAATAGATTTTATTATGCCATTTGACCTAGATTTCCCCTGAAACCATGGTCCCCACACCCCCGCCCCTGCTACGCTGGCCTTCAAAGCATTCGGTTTATTCAGGAAACTTCTTTGCTTTTGGTTTAGTCCAGTTGTGCTGACCTCTCCTGTATTGTGTGTTGTCTTTCCCTTCACCTAAAATAGTTCTTGTCTACTAATTAGTGAATACCCCTCTCCCTCCCTCCTTCTCCACTCTCATAACCATCAAAGAATGTTTTCTTCTCTGTTTAAACTATTTCTGGAGTTCTTATAATAGTGGTCTCATACAATATTTGTCCTTTTGCAACTGACTAACTTCACTCAGCATAATGCCTTCCAGATTCCTCCATGTTATGAAATGTTTCACAAATTCATCATTGTTCTTTATCGTTGTGTAGTATTCCATTGCGTGACTATACCATAATTTCTTTATCCATTCATCCATTGATGGGCATCTTGGTTGCTTCCATCTTTTTGCTATTGTAAACAGTGCTGCAATGAACATGGGTGTGCATATACCTGTTGGTGTAAAGGCTCTTATTTTTCTAGGATATATTCCAAGGAGTGGGATTTCTGGATCGTCTGGTAGTTCTATTTCTAGCTTTTTAAGGAAGCACCAAATTGATTTCCAAAGTGGTTGTACCATTTTACATTCCCATCTGCAGTGTGTAAGCATTCCAGTATCTCCACAACCTCGCCAACATTTATTATTTTGTGTTTTTTGGATTAACGCCAGCCTTGTTGGAGTGAGAAGGAATCTCATAGTAGTTTTGATTTGTGTTTCTGTAATGACTAATGATCGTGAGCATTCCTCATGTATCTGTTAGCTACCTAAATGTTTTCTTTGGTGAAGTGCCTGTTCATATCCTTTGAGGAGGTTGGACTTTGCTGCCCCTGCCCAAGAAGAGACTCTATGAGGATAGCTTAGGCAGAATTGGGAGCAAGTGAGGCCAGGGCCCCATCTCATTCCATTTGCGTGGTCCCCACATTGACGAGCACCAGGACAGACACTAATGAATGGTGAACCCAAAATTCATTCCACCATGTTTTTTAAGCATCTACTTAGAAGCAAGGATGGCAAAACTTTGTCTTGCTTACTTTGGACGCATCATCAGGAAAGACCAATTGCTGTAAAAGGACATCATGTTTGGTAAACTAGAGGGTCAGCGGAAACAAAGGAAACCCTTAATGAGATGGATTGATACAATAGCCACAACAATGGGCTCGGACATACCCACGATCAGGAAGATGGCGCAGGACTGGGCAACATTTCTTTCTGTTATATATGAGATCGCCATGACTCAGAGCCAACTCAAAGGCAACTAACAACAAAGACAAGCACCACGTGTCAGGCAGGCACAATGCTAGGCTCTGGGAGATGACAATGAACAAAACAGACCTCCTGCTCTCAAGGAACTCGTGTTCTAGCGAGGGAAGACAAACACTAAACAAGCTGACACAGCAATGAAAAAACAATACACTGCCAGGCAGAAATAAATATGAAGAAAATAGAACAAGGGAATGAAATAAGAGCAATTTTTTTTTTATATGGGGGAGGGAAACCCTGGGGGCGTAGTGGTTAAGAGCTATGGCTACTAATCAAAAGGTTGGCAGTTCAAAACCACCAGGAGCTCCTTGGAAACTCTTTTGGGCAGTCCTACTCTGTCCTATAATGTCTCTATGAATCGGAATCCACTCCACGGCAACGGATGGCGGAGAGGGTCTACTTGAGATAAGATGGTTCTGGAAAGTTCTCCAAGGAGGTGACGTTTGAGCTGAGACTGAACAGTGGGCAGAAGCTGGCCATGGGAGGAGCAGAGAAGAGTGTTCCTGGCAGAGGGAACAGCGAGAGCAATATGAAAGAACCAGTGAGTGGATAGTAAGCTAAGGAACAGGCAAACAGGAAAAGGAGCAGAAGGCTGGTTGTCTTATGAGAAGCCAGGCCTGGAGCCAAGGCAAAGCAGGACTGTCCCCTTGCTCTCCTCTGCAGGGTCCTTATCTGTGATGGGCCCCAGGCCCCTCTGAGAATCCGACTTTTCAGCACTGTGCTCCCCACGTGGGGTCGTCCTCCCTCAGCCCTACTGGCTCCTCCCTCCACCCTCCTCTCCTCCCACCACTCCCTCTGTGCTTTCCCCCCTCCCCCATGCGTGGCCTCCTCTGAGGTGACTTTGCTCATTCTTTATTGTTAGTGATATTGGTGTGTCATTAATAATCATTATTCCTCAAGTTTTTCACATTTCACCGCTTTGCTCTCTCAACATAGGTCAAGGGGCCTAAAAAAATGTCCCTGGTCTTCCTGAGCCTTGGTTCCCCAACTCTGGATGGAGAGTGGGAGACCACACCAGGACCCCGAGGTTCTGCCTCTTCAAGGCCTTCATGCTGTGTGACCTGGAACAAGCAACATGACCTCCCTGGGCCTCCAGTTCCTCTTCTAAAACCCAGAGAGTAGTAGTACCCTCTCCACCACCGTGTGAGAAACTACTTTTACCTCAGATATCCCCTTTACAGATGTGGGAGGTGTGGCTTGGCCAAGGTCCCGCAGCCAGGAAGTGGTGGAGTGCAATTAGAACTCAGGCTGGCGCTGAGGTTAGATAGCGGCAAGGTACCGGCATTCGTTTCCTGCTTTTGGTGTTTGTGTGGTTGTTATGTAATAATATCTTTGTTTAAAAACACACTCGAAAGTATTCAGGGGGTATCACATACTATACTCACAACTTTTCTGTAAGTTTGAAATTATTGCAAAATTAAAATATCCAAAATAACAGAAACAATCAAAAGTCAGACCCTCGGACTGCTCTAGGCCCGAGCTCCTTCCTCCTTGACCTGCGTCCCTGGTGCCAGGCTCTGGGCTGGGCCCTGCTGCTGCTGCTGCTGCTGACACAGTTTATACTCACTGTGCCCTGCAGAGTGTGCAGGCGGCCTCATTACCCCTCACTTTGCAGACACAGAGACTGAAGCTCAGAGTGGTCCAGTCGTTTCCTGAGGCCACACAGCTGGTCAGGAGCAGATACCCTCCTGAAGAGGTCCACACCCAGTGAGGCCAAAAGACCCAGAGAGAGAGAGACAGGCCAGGGACCAGGAGGGCAAGGGGGGTGGGGGCACGAAAGGCTTCTGGGAGTGGGCCAGGATACTGGGGGCCAGGGCTCTGGGGGTCAGGGCACTGGGCCAGATGGTACCCCAGCCTGCCCTTAGCGCCCTCAATCTCTGTGGGAGGGGAGCAGAGCCCCAGGGCTCCCACCTGGCCAGGGCCTCATTGATCCTCCGTGGTTCCTGGAGCTGGTCCCTGCGTCCACACCTAGCGCTGCTGAATGTTTTCTTGTCTCTGATTGTAAACAGATTTGACTAAAGAGGTAAATTAGAAGTTAATTAGAGAGAACATGATTGATGAGGCAGTTTGCGGTGATTGGGAGGCGTGGAAAGGATGGGGTTCCCTGGTCGGAGGCGAGGGAAGAGGGAGAGCGGGAGGAAGAACTCACAGGCTGGGGGGCCTGTGGCCAGCTCAAGGCTGCCCTTTCTCCTAGGCTCCAGGGTCAAGGCCAGGCAGGGTCAGGCCTGAGGTCCCAGGGGGAGCATTCCATGAGACACTGGAATTGGGGGCTGGGGATGAAGCAGGCACAGTGGCCTGTATATGGCCAGAAGTTTTATCTGGGGGCAGCCCAAGGCTGGGAAGACAGCAGAGCAGACAATCCCCCTCCTTTATTCTAGGCTGTATCCTCTCAGAGATGCTACCAGTATCCACATGCCCTTGGTCAATGGCCTCATCACTGGTGCCTTCAGTGGAGCCAGAGGCCTCCTGAATGCCTTGAGGCCCGGCCTGACTGTCAGCTTCCTCACTCTTCAGACTCTTGCAGACCCAGAGCTGGAGCCTGGAGAATGGCTGCTGATTCAGACCAGAAACACAGGAAGGCCAGCTCTGATCAGCCATGGGCAGGGACTGGCAAATGTCCGTGGACAATTCAGTGCTAACATCCACTGAGCCAGGGCTTACCGTAGACCAGACAGTGGAGTAAGTGACTGATATTTAATTCATACAACAATCCTCTGCAGTAATCACTGTTATTATTCCCATTTTACAGATGAGGAAACAGAGGCTCTGAGAGGGAAAGGGACTTATCCAAGGCGACACAGCCACACAGCAAGAGGCAGCCTCAGGATCCAGACCCAGGCCAAGCATAGACTCAGGACAGTCTACCAGCTGCCTCTTGAGCAGTCACCTGGGCCTGCCAGCCTCATTAGCATGGGGCCTAGCATACTCTGCCCATGTGAGGGGACAGGAACACAGGAGGAGGTAATGACAAACCTTAGAAAATACTCAGCTGGTTTCTGCCTTCAGTACCCCAGGGACCAGGGACACTGGCTGGATATTGGGTGCAGGCGATGCTGAGGTCAAGGATGAGCTGGGCTC
Source organism: Loxodonta africana (assembly GCF_030014295.1). Lineage (NCBI taxonomy): Eukaryota > Metazoa > Chordata > Mammalia > Proboscidea > Elephantidae > Loxodonta > Loxodonta africana. Next base: position 37,114,995 of record NC_087365.1, read on the forward strand.
CCAGGAGCCACACTGACCTTTGGCCGGAGGTGGCCTCCTTGGGGACATAGGCCGTCCAGCCTCCTCCCTGTTCAGTGCTGAGACTTCTGGTTCCTCTGGCTAAAAATGGTCAACAGGGCACAGGGTAGAGGGCTGTGATTGGGTGGAGCCCCGGGTTCCAGGTCTGTCCCTGCCAGTCCATGGGATGCGTAGCCTCCAAAGTCATGCCATTGGGCGGGGCCAAGATGGCAGAGTAGTCAAAGTCCTGCCATTCCCTGGGCCTCAGTTTCTCCACCTGGACAATGAAGTAATGCAACAAGATTATCCTAGAGAGAGTGAGGACAAACAGATCAATAGTCAACATTTATTGGGCCCCTACTGTGTGCCAGGCGCTGATAAGGGCTTCTCATGCATATCTCGTTTAATTCTCACGAAGCCCAGTGAGATAGGCATCATGATCTCCACTTTAGACCTGAGCCTCAGAAAGGCTAGGTAGCTTTCTCAGGATCACACAGCTGGGAAGTGGTGAGACTGGACCCAAGTCCACATCTGTCTGGCTTCAAATGAGGCCAGTGCCAAAGATCGAACAATCCCACGGAACAAAACAAGACTGAAGGGGTGCACCAGCCCTGGGGCAGGGACTGGAAGGTAGGAGGGAACAGGACAGCTGGTAATAGGGAACCCAAGGTTGAGAAGGGAAAGTGTTGACATATCATGGGATTGTTAGCCAATGTCATACAACAATGTGTGTACTGTTTGACGAGAAACTAGTTTGTCCTGTAAACCTTCATCTAAAGTTCAATTAAAAAAAAAAAAGGAAACAAAACAAAAAAACAAATGAGGCCAGTGCTCTTTCTGCTGCACCCACTGCAGGGTGCTGAGGGTTGCCTGCCATCGTACATCACAAATACCTTCCCATGGAGATGCTCACTGGAACACATGTGTGCGTGCACACACATGTGTGTCCATGCGTGCCCAATCAGAGTGCGCCCTTCCAGGGTATGTGAGCAGGTGGGGGTCTGGAAAAGGGAGTGGATGGGAATATGGAGGAAACATGCGGCTAGAAATAGCAAGAATAAGCAAACTTGTGGCCCTGGTCATGTTACTTTATCCCCTGGGGTCTCAGTTTCTTCATCAGTAAAATGAGAATAATCGTTGTCCTCCCCAGAGCAGTTTAAATGAGGTGGTGTATTTAAAGCAGGGCACAGTGCCTGTTTGTTAAGTGGGTACCTAGACTCTGTCATCTGCTCTTCACAGATGAAAAAAGGAGGGAGGGGAGTGCTCATCTCTCACTCAAGGAAGCTGAGGCTCAGAGAGGTGGAGAGACTTGTCCAAGGTCATACCAACTTAGAATTTGAACCTGGTGAGTGAGATCTCACCACTACACCAGCCCAGCAAAGAGCAGAGGCTGATCAGTATTGGATGAATGGGTGGGTGGAAGGAAGGAAGGGAGGGAGGGAGTGAGGGAGGAAGGAAGGAAGGATGGATGGATGAAAACGTAAGTATAGTCCTGGGGACTCTCCTTTCTCCAAAGTGGCCTTGTTGTTTGTCATCAGGGTGGCAGGTGTTTAGCTCCAGAGTCATGGGCTTCTGCTCAGCCGCTGCTGTCTCCATGCCCCCCTTCAGCCTTCTCCTGGGGGTATGGAGGCCCTGAAAGCCCCCGGATGCTGCTGTTCATTCAAGATCATAGCTGGAGACATTCTCAGATTAGAGGGGAAATGCATCCCTCCTCGGCTGCCATGGCGTGATTTACAGGCCTTGGCCAGTGCATGAAAGACTGGAGCATGTTTCAGCCATTTAAATAAAATTATCAGGCACCTCCATCCAGATTCGGTCAATAGATTATGAACACGAGGGGCCTGGGGTGCTGATGGTGCCTCCACGTCAGCAGAGACTCCTCAGAGGACAGTTCTACCCCACCCATATCCAGCAACCCAGGTCAGGTGGGCCAAGCCTTGTCCTCCCAGTCTTGCCTGAATTTTCCCATTAGACAGTCACTCTTCTGGCTTAAGGCTCTAACCTGGTTTCCCAGGAGCTTTTGCTTTGTGGGAGAACATTAGCCTGGGTCTCTGCAGATCCACGTTGGAAACCTTGGGTACCTTGGTCAAGTCACAGTCTCCCCATCTCCTCTTGCCCTTTAGCCTATGGAGCTGGAAAGGCCCTTCTGCAATGCTCAAGTTGTACCCTCCCATTTTAGAGATAGGAAAAGTCAAGGTGCAGAGAGGGTGGTGCTGGAGGGGACTGGAACTCAGAGGAAACGAAGACTGTAGGGCTCAGTATGCCTGACTCCCTTGTCCATCCAAGTGGGGGAGCTGAATCCCAATAACAGAGGGAGTCAGCCAGGCTAATCCTGTCCTCTCCACTCAGCCGGGATTGGCTCCAAATGACATCCTGGAACTGAAAGGACCTCCTTGTCAAGGTTATAAGCTCAGCCCTACAGACAGGCCACACAGTGGCCACCTCCAGCATGCCTCTGTGCCCCTTGGAGCCTCGGGCTTCACATCTGTAAAATGGGGGTGCTGGTGATGTAACCTCACTGAGTCACTTTGAGGCATCAAGGAGGAAAATTACTATAAAGTGCTCAGCTCAGTGACCAACATGGGGCCAACTCAGGGAGTTACTAGGTAACTTGGAGTCAAGAAGACCTGAGCTAGATCCTGGATCTGCCACTTGCCAGCTATAAGACCTTGAGTGCCTCTCTGAGCCTCAGTTTCCTCATCCGTAAAATGGACTGAAAACACCTACCTTTCAGTATTGTGAAGATTTTAATAAGAAAGCATGTTAAGCCCTTGGCGCAAGACCCGACATGTTCTAGGCCTGCAACAAATGATGACTGCTGGTTACATTAATACCAAAATAACAACCCTTCCCAAGATCTATGTGTCCAGCTTTACTTGGTCAATAGTCGTTGAGGACCTACTATGTGCCAGAACCTACAGTAAACACAGCAGTGAGCAAAACCAACTCAGTCCTTCCCTCATGGACCTCTCAGCATGGTGGGGGAGACCAAATAAACAAGTTTCAAAAATCACACTCATGTATTCAATAGTTGTTGAGCACCCACTACGCGAGGCACTGAGAGCCAAGAACAAGTCAGACCCCTGCCATAGGCTCTCTTTGCTGTGCATCAGAACATCTTCAAAAGACATGTAACAGAGGAAAACCAGTAACCAAAACCAGTTCCCATCAATTCCCACTCATGGAGACCCCATGTGTGTCAGAGTAGAACTGTACTTCACAGGGTTTTCAATGGCTGATGTTTCTGAAGTAGGTCACCAGGCCTTTTTTCTGAGGTGCCTCTGGGTGGGCTCAAACCGCCAACATTTCAGTTGGCAGCCAACTGTGTTAACCATTTATACCACCCAGGGACTCTGAGAGGAAAACAAGAGAGCAATGAACCCTGAAGTTACAGACTCATGAGGACAGCCCCAGCTTTAGCTTCTACCTCAGCTGCTCACAAGGCCTGGGGGCCCTGTCCTCTGTCATTCTCCACCTGAGATCTCCACCTGCAGCAGGATGGTAGTGGGAGAGTGTGGACCTTAGTCCCAGCCACTATGGGACATCAGCCTAGTCACTTTACCTCTCTAAATCTCAGTTGTCTCACCTGTGAAATGGAGTGAGGCACCAGCTCCTGCCAGCCTTGGAGTGAGAGTTCGATAAATCATGGTGCCTGGAGCCCTGGTGGCATAGTGGTTAAGAGTTCAGCTGCTAACCAAAAGGTCAGTAGTTCAAATCCACTTTGGAAACCCTATGGGACAATTTTACTCTGTCCTATAGGGTTGCTATGGGTTGGAGTCAACTCAATGGCAATAGGTTTGGTTTTTGGTTTCTGGCACACAGTAAGTGCTTAATCCCTTCCACTGTGTGGGACCCATGGAGATATCAACCTCAGGCCTCCCTCCAATTGTCTACCTCTGTGCTGCCCAATACGGTAGCTATATGTGGCTATTGGGCACTTGAAATGTGACTGGTTCGATTCAGATATGCCATAAATATAAAATACACACACACTGGATTTTGAAGATTTGGTACATAAAAAGGAATGTAAAATATCTCATTGGTTATGTTGTATATTGATTACATGTTGAAATGATAATATTTTTGATACATCACGTTACATAAAATGTATTATTAAAGTTAATTTCACCTGCTGCTTTTTACTTTTTCAATGTGGTCACTGGAAAATTTTAAATTACACAGGTGCCTTGCATTTTATTTCTATTGGACGGTGTTGGTCTAGCTAATTACTCACAGCCATGGAATATTTAGACTGGCATTAACCACGCCACTAAAGTCATTTCAGGGTTTTAAAAACACTCCTGCAAGCAGAGACTTGTAATTGGCAGAGACCCTGCTGTTCCACCATGTTTAGTAAGTACCCGGTTGGCAGGGCAAAGGGCCCTCAGAACCCTGCCTCTTACATGCAATTAATTGCCTTCGATGGAGATTACCACTAAGCTCCATGCCAGGACAACACAGATACAAGTCACATGTCTTGCTGGCCTTGGTAGGGCTCAATTTATGGGCTTAGGTTCAAATTCAAGGGCTGAGGCCTAGAGGGGTTCTTTGGACCCCGATGCAGTGCCCCTGCTGGGAAGCAGCCAAGTTGTGTGTCTTTGCAAGGAGCCGCCTGGCTGCAGAGTTGAAGATGGACCCTGGCTGCCCTCCGCAGGCAGTGCCGTGTGGAGGAAAGACCTCAGCCTGGAGTCAGGAAAACTGTGTCCTTGGCCCAACTCTCCCATCCCCTCCATTTTAGGTCCTAAACTTGACACCAACCCTCTCCAGGCCTCAGTTCCCCTGTCTATGCAGTGGGGGCAATGGTGGTTGATGACCCTTCCCATTTAAAAACTGGAGCTATTTTAGATGATGTCTTCACTCTCTGTGGCTGCTCCATTTTAATTTAAGGCTGGAATTAAAATGAAAAACCTCAAGGAGGCACCCTGGGTCTTTATGGGGTTACTCAGCCTGGCAGGGGCTTCCCAGGCCTACCTCCCACCCCCAAACCCTGGGAGGCAGAGTGCAGATGGAGCTCAGAGTCCGTCCAGGTAGAAAAACCTAGCTCTGCATGAGTGGTGGACTATGTGGGGAGAAGAGTCAGAATCTGGAGGCTCATGTGACAGGTGTATGAACTGACTGTAATGGACACTCAGGGCTCCTGCCCAGCTTGGCGGAGGTCCAGATAAGGATATCAGTTATCAGAGGAGAGGAAGGTCCCAGACCCAGGTGGAAGGTCACAGCTTGGCTCCCTGGGCTTCCCTCCAGATGAGCGCTTGGGTGGGGTGGCTCCCTCATCCCAGGAAGCTGGCTGGGCCCAATTCAAGGGTCAGAAGATGTGAGTCTGTTGCCCCCTAGTCCTGTTAGAATCCTCACTGTGGCCTACTGAACCTTGCATTAGATGCACCCAGGATGCTTGGTGAGTGGGCAGATTCCCAGATGCCCCCAGCCAAACTGGAAGAGAACCCCCAGACATGGGGTCTGGGCATTTGTGGGCACAACCAGCCTCCCCAGAGATGCGAAAGCACAATGATATCGAAGAACTCTGTGTCTAGGCAGAGTTAGTGGTGCTCAACCTTGGCTGTACACTGGGACCACCTGGAGAGTTCTAAAAGCCAGGTAGACTCCCAGGCCTCAGCCCAGACCAACTACTTAAGAATCCCTGGGGTGTGGCCCGGATGTTAATATTTTTTTAAGTTTCCCCCAAGTGATCCCAGTGTACAACCAAGGGCTGCCCCTGTCCCAGATCAATTCTAAGAGCCTCAAGATGGATGTCTGGGGGAAAGGGGAGAGTTGTAAGGCAAGTAACTTGCCCAAGGACATACGCCAAGATGCTGGCAAAGCCAGTCCAGGAACCCAGGCCTCTTCCCTGATCCTGGGCCCAATTTCTCTCCTGAGGCTGCATCTCCTCCTACAAAGCAGAGCCTGGGCAGGCAAGACCCACAGTATTTCACTTTAATAATGCTGGTCTCCGGTACAGTCAGGGCCACTACCATGATGGGGCAGGAGCCATGATGGCGATTAGCAGAGCCATAAGTCTTTCACTTTATCCAAATCTTAGGCAGTAATTTAGGAAATTTAATTAAAGGGGGGAGAAATGGGGACATCTCAAGTTCCTTGCCTCCTGTTATAATGAGTGAAATACACCAGGCTGTAAAAGGAAACGCTGTCTGAGACGCAGCCTTGATGTTTTATTGCCAAGTTTTATTCGCTGATGTAAACGTAATCGCTGGAAACCGGAGCTCTATTAACACACATATTTTCACACATCCAGAGCCCCGCCTGGGCCGCCCTCCCTGTGGGCTGGCTCACCCACCTCCTCAGGTCAGCCCTGGTGCTTTTTGGGCATGTCTGTGCCAAGTCTGGGTTTCCCCACTGGTTTCATACCCTCTCGTGGCAGATAAGACGTTAATAGAACTCTGTTGCTCCTCGGAGCTCAGTAATGCATATTCTGGAAATTAGGCAGCTACATACCGAAGCCATTGTTCCCCCTTATAAATGGGCTCCCTCAAAGCCAGTGACCGTGGGGTCTCCGATAAACTCTCATGAAGCGTCACTCCACGTGTTATTGGTGTGTTAAAAGGTGCAATTCCGGGCTTACATTGCTCATTGTTAGGGGCTGATACGTTTAAGTAGTTTCTCCATGAATCAGGCAGCTTAGGTATTTTCCCCCTCTTGGCATTGATAGATGAGCAAAAGGAAGCCATTTAGACGGCGCTGTATAGGGCCCTGGCCCACATGGTGAATGATTTCCAATGCCTGGTTTAATTTATTTTTAAATGAAATTTGTTATTGATTCTGGATTAAAAGGACAAATCTTACGGCTGTTACCACTGACAGAGCCACGGTGCTCAAGTGACACTTCTCAAGGAAAAGAAGGAGGGTGGACTCCTTGAGTCAAGGGGAGGGTGGAGACTCCCCGGGGAGACTGGGTCAGAGGTGAAGGCAGTGCAAGAGCCCCTGCCTGTGAGGAACCTTAAAAAGGTTGCCTTACCCACTGAAATACTTGACATGATGTTCACCTTCTAAGCCTCATTTGTATAATGTGGCATGATATTTGCCTAATAGCAATGATATTTGCTTTATGGCATCCCCTTCAAGGGACTAGAAGGTGCTTGTTTAATTGCCTCCAGAGATGGGAGGCTCACTATCTCCCAGGGTATAGCCAGAGTGAAATACGTGACAAGAGCCACCCACCCTAGTGAATCTCTAGATTATTTCCTGGGGTAGTCATTGATTGCTTTTGATCTCTGTTAGGCTCTCAGCACCCACAGGGCCTGTAGTTTGCCCTTGAATCAGTGAAGCAGACAAGAGGCAGAATTACACAGGGATGGAGCAGGGGCTGGGGCTGTGTCCATTCCACCCAGGCTTTACCCTGCCTCACTGTGTCATCTTGTACAGGTTCTGTCTATACTCTAAGCTTCAGTTTCCTCATCTGTAAAAGGAGGATGGCAATACTAGTGGCCTCAGGGGTTGTTGTGTGAATTATATGAGATCATGGGTGGGAGTGTAACTTTTAAACTGTAAAGTGCAATTTAGGTGCTGCAGGAGAAACAAATGGGACAGTATGGTCTAGTGGGAGAGCCTTGAGCTGGGAGACAGTTCTGTTGTGCTTGGTTGTGTGACTCTGATGAAGTCACTCACCCTCTCTGGGCCTTAGTTTCCTAAACTGCAAAGATGGGGGTTAAACTAGATGAACTCAGGCATTATGCTGAGAGCGTGGGCTCTGGAATCAAACATATCACAGCTCTATTACTCCCTTGCTATGTGAGTTTGGGCAAGATAATTCACCTCTCTGCGCCTCTGTTTCTTTATATAACAATAACAGCCAACGCGTATCTGCATTTCCCACGGCCAGGCACTGTTCTAAGTGCTTTCCATGTAGCAACTCACTTAATCCTCATAACAGTCTTGTGAGGGCTGTATTATTATTATTATTATCCTTATTTTACAGATGAGTAAATTAAGGTACAGAAAGGCTAAGTAACTTTTCCAAGGTCACAAAGACAGCAAGGATTCAAAACTCAGAAAGTATGGCTGTAAAGCCCACACTAATGAGATGATGTAAAGTTGTTAGCACAGCGCTGGTGTGCAGCGATGGGCCAACCAAGGGGAAAGGAGAAGGTGGCAGGCATTTCTTCCTGTAGGAGAAATAGATTGGACCTTGACCAATGGGAGACTCAGCTAGACGCAGGAGAGAAAGAAGCACTGGGAAGGTAAAGACAAGATGAAGTTAAGGCATGCTCAGGCAGGGAATGGGGGTTGGGGAAGAGGGTATTGCAGGAAGTGAGGTTGGGACCTGGAATGCAAAACTAGAGAGATCAGGATTTCTCTAATAAACACAGCCGTTGGAGAGTTTTGGGCAAAACTGTTACATTATGAGACTCTTCAAAGCCATGAAATCCCTGGAGGTTTGTCCTTGAAGGAACCTTAGAGGTTACTGGGTTTAACCCTGTTCTAGACTGGAGTCCCTGGGGAAAAAGGATTCATGAAGACCAGATGGTGGGCCAGTGGCACAACAGGGCCTGGAGCCCAGCTGTCCCATCCTGGCCTCCTTTCTCAGCAGCCCAAGCAGTGTCTCTTGTTTTCTTCGCTCTCTCCAAATCTACTGTCTCTTCCTGTCCCCTTGTCTGAGCCCCTCTCCCTCCAGTCTGTGGTCTAAAAGGAGAAAGCCCTGGGTTTCAGCCCCAGTTCTGCCACCACGTTCTCCTGGAGAGGCCTCAGGCTGGGGTTAAAAGAGTCCTGGGTTTCAGTCTTGGCGCTGCTATGTGATCCTGAAGACTCTGTGTTCTTTATAATGGGAGCAATAACACCCCTCATGTTGGCAGTGAAGCTCAAGTGAGTTAATGAAAGAGGCTTTTGTCGAGTCCAAGGCGCCTGGCAATCCCTGGATAGCCCAAATTCCACCTCTGTGTGGGAAAGTGACAAGTGAGTCAGTTGGGCAAAACAGCCCTTAAGGGCCCAGAGAGTAGTGGTCCAGGACGGGCTGGGAGAAAGCAGGGACCTGTCCGCGGTGCTGAAGGCCACGCGGCACCGCCCTTCCAGCGGGGGCTGTCTGTGGTGCTGAAATAATAGTGTGCGAGGCATTTGGGGGCTGTCCTTAGAGCACCCCATATGGTGTGCTCCCCGCCATAATATTGGAAGTGGGGGGAGGATGCGAGGACCGATTAAAGACAGCAGAGAAAGGCTGTCCCTAGGGCTCTAATCACGATCTCAAACTTGCGCTCTTAGTAATGCTGGATCCACCTGGGGCCTGGAGTCGGGAATGGGCCGTCTGCGACGCTCATCCTCTTTTGGGGGCAGCAGGGTTTTTTAGGGGAGGAAGCCGGAGGACCTGTCCATGGTGCTTAACCCCCGCGTCCCTAAGAGGTAGCGGAGGCGCCGTCAGCTGCGCAGAAATTGTCGGGATCGGCGCTGTCCTCCTCCGTGGGGCTGAAACAGCGGAGACACGGACATGTCGGGAAGGAGATCAGGGGGAAGGGCAAGGGATGAGAGCAAGAAGGACTCTGCCGGGGAGTCAGGGGCCTTCCCCCTACACTCGCCATGGAACGTCAGGGAAGGTACTTCTTTAATTCGATGTGCTTGCTCCTCCTTTAAATGGGGCCACAGGCCTGCCCTCGTGTCTGTTCTGAGAGTCTGACCCCACAGCCCAGGAGAACGGTCAGGTGAAGGAACCTGAGAATCCCGTTGGATTCCTGCTCTTGGGAAGGGGAGGGACTTCATGCTCCTCTCCCTCCCCCTAACACACACACACATTCCGTCCAGGCCCATCGGTCCGGGGAAAGGAACCTGACAGTCCAGAAGGGGGCGATTCGATCTACTGCGTAGGACCCCGCATTTCTAAAATGGAAGGAACTCCAGCGATGGGCCTGCTTCACTCCCATTATACAGATTCCAAAACTGAGACCCAGAGAGAGGACAGCAAAAACAATAAGTATTGAGCTCCTACCATGTGGGCAACATTATGCTAAGTGCACAAATATACAATTTCACTAAATCCTCACCACGACCCCTGAGGTTATTAGCCCCTTTTCTCAGATGAAGACCTTGAGGTTCAGAGGTAGATACCCAGACAGAATCACACAGCACTCTAACCAGATCTCCTGTGTCTCAGCCCAGGTTCCTTCACTACCCCACCCTCAGCTCCACCCTTGCTGCCTCCCCGGCCTGGCACCTCCGTGCTAGCAAAGTTGAAGAGTCCCTGTAAGGGCGTTGGGTCTGGCGGCAGGTATATTGGCTTTTCCCTTTAACTCGCTGATTATTTCTGTTTCTGAAGCCAGTCGTATTGTGCTTTGGAAGAACCAGGTCCCTGGGGTGGCTTCCTCCCCCCAGCCCGCCCCCACCCCGGCTCTCGGGCTGGGGAAAGTTGCGGGTACCGCTTTAAAAATCCCAGGCTGGGCAAAACTTTGATGATAAATCAAGCAGTAGATCCCTCCGCCGCCGCCTCTGCGGGGCGGGCGGGAGCGAGTGGGAGGGAGGGGTGCGTCGGCTCGGCACCGAGCTGAGTGGCCTTCCGCGGAAGGGAAGAGTCCCGCAGTCGGAGGCGGCCGGCTGGGCGTGCGCTCGCTACCCGCAGCCGGGGCTGGGCTGGAGCCGGCGGGGGCTGGAGCCGGGGCCGTGCCGGGGCCAGCGGGCGAAGGTCAGCGGCGAGAGCCAGGCAGCCAGGCCTCACGGGGCAGGGGGCGGCGGGCGCAGGGTCTACGGTCTCCCGAGCCCGATGTGAGGCGGTGGCGCCCCCGGCCCGAGCGCGCAGCATGGGGGCCCCGCTCGCGGTGGCGCTAGGCGCCCTCCACTACCTGGCACTTTTCCTGCAACTCGGCGGCGCCACGCGGCCCGCGGGCCACGCGCCCTGGGACAACCACGTCTCCGGCCATGGTGAGTTCGGTCTCCGCCCCCGTGGACTTCCCCATCAAACCCCACCCGGGTCTGCGCCGCACCAACTTGGCCACCTCCGGGCTCGAACCCGCGCAGACAGTGGTGGGAGTCCCAGGGCGCCCCCTGCGGGGACCGTGGACCCCCCCCCGGGTCCCTGGCCACCCTTGCGGGGAAGAGGGGCACCCAGTGCACGCTCCCGTTCGCCTCTCGTGGAGCCCCACCACACACACACACAGTCGTGCGAATACACACACCTCCATGGACACACAGCTATTCACCGACACAGACATTCAGATCCGCACTCAACTGCTTTCTCACACTCCTAACTCCTGCGCTCACACATCTCCAGACACCTCAGACACACTCGTCACTCACAAACACACTTATGCCAGCTATACAGGCTCTACCGCTGGTGGGCTCCCACCCTGCCAGCTGGCACACAGACACACACTCTCTGCCACAACTCTTTTGCCCGTCTGCTTGCAGATATGAGCGTGCGTGCACACACACACACACACACACACACACCCCGCACACACTTGTGAAAACGCTTTGCTTGCCCACTCATCGCTGCCCATCTGCCTTTCCCTTTGTGAGTTAACCCGCAGCTGCCCTTGTCACTCACGCTCCACACCTGCCCTTTAGGGCACCAGGAAAGGTCTTGGGGGGCAGAGGCCTGCCACTTGGGAACTGGTAGCCTCAGGCTGAAACCTTCCCTGTTAGGAGGTGGCATCTCAGGGACCAAGGCTGTGGGAATCCCTGGAAGACACTGGAATAGTTGGGATTGCTCTTCTAGCCCCAGACATGGGAGAGACAGGTATGTCAGGTGCTTTTGTCTGCCTCTGGGGGTGGGCAGCAAGCCCCTGCCATCCTTCCACAGGGTACCTTCCCTACCATCCTCATCCTTGGCCCTGGAAGACCAAAATGTGGGAAATCTCAACTCTATCCACCTTGGGAGCCAGGAAGCCAGCAAGCATCCCCAGCACTGGCTGCCTGAGTGTCAGAAGCTCCTTCTAGCCTCCGAGGAGCCCAAGTTGGCAGCAGAGTTGGATTGTCTGAGGTTGGCAGGTGTGGGGGCTCCTCCGTCCCCTATGAACTAGGCTCCAGTATGGGGGCTGGGCATAGATGAAAACGAAGAGGACCCTTCCTCCATCCATCCCCTCCCTGCGGGGGCTCCCAGTCTGGTGGGGGAGGCTGCAGCACCAGTGGTGGGCACTGTGTGCCCACGGCTGGGGGGAGGCTTGCACAAAGGGCAGAGAACTGGGTGATGTATTCTGATGGGAATGAGTGAGGGGTGTGTGGGTGGGTGGGATGGGGGTAGACGATCAGGGAAGGTTCTGCTGGGGCATGACACACAAGTGGGATGGCTCCAGGGGCCAGGGGGGCTTCCAAAGCCATTCTTGGAGGGTCTCAGATATTGGGGAACCACGACTCCCTGTACCCTTTTGCCTTAGCCACGTTTGACAGTTACCACTCTGTGTGTCATTTATGCACCCTTCGTATCCCTCATCCGATTTCTACCAACCAGGCTGGAGTGGTGGGAAAAAAGGGAAGGGTTCTAATGATGCTCAGATCAGGAAACCAAGGCTCAGAGAGGTGATTGGACTTGCCCAAGGTCACACAGGGAGTAGGTAGCTGAGCCGGGACTGGCCCCAGTTTCTGTCAGGCAAAGACAGTGCTTTTTCCAGGACATTCATCTCCCTGTCAGATTCCCTCCCATTCAAGGGAAACTGGGAATTCCTCCCTCCCCTCCCCTCCTCGCTTTGCTCAGTTCCTTGGCACTGCTGGGATTTACACTAGGAGTTTTCCAAGGAAGTGCTGCCCTGAGTTTGTGGTCCACAGAGGAATGATGACTGGGGCTCTGAGGTCCACAGCCACCCCATCCCTGGAGCACCAGACCCCAGGGAGTTGGATGCCACTCTATCATTCCTGAGGCCCCAAGTGGGCCCCCATAGGGAAGCAGGATTTGCTCTTTCAGTCCAAGTCTCTGCCTGCCCCCTGCTGCCAGCATGCTGAGGGCTGTCATTTCCCCTCCACACCCTGGAGAGGTCCAGCTAAGCCGCAGAGGAGGGGCTGGGCAGAGGCAAGACAGTGTTGGCTGCTGGGGAAGCTGGCCTCTCTCACCAACCCTTGGTGTGGCTCTGGCCAAGTGAGTCCACCTCTCTGGGGCTCCCTCTTCCCTCAAGAAGTGAAGAGGCCAGGCTGGCCTGCAGGGGCCAGGCTGCCTTCCCCTAATCCTGCCAGCTTCAAAGTCATCAAGTAGTGGCCACTGAGGAGCCCCCACGGGGTGCCCCTCTGCTGGGCCAAGCACCCGCCACCACAGGAAGGGTTTGGAGCCACTCACTTAATCACAAAAAGAAACTGTTATTAATGATAGTGAGACGTGGCGAATAAGTGGGTCATGTCTAATAAGCCATTTGTGTTGAGGAGGAGAATACCAATTTGATAAAAGCTGTGTGTGCTGAAAAAGCCCAGAAATTGCTGTTTAGCAGATTGGAGCCTGATCGTTTCATTATTCCTGGATTCCGTGTGTCCTCAGCTGATTCAGGAAATGTGGCTGGGTCGGGGAGGTGTCTATGTCTGGGTAGGGGGCTGGGGTGGGGGTTCCTGGGGAGGGCCCCACTGGCCTCAACTGCTTGGTGGCTGCTAACCTCTCCAGCTTGAGCTGAGCCCAGCCCAGCTGCCAGGCTCATGCCTTCCGCCTGCCTGCCCTGGGGCTTGTCACAGGGAGAGTCCGCGGTCAGATGGGTCGGCAAGGACATCTGCCTTGTTTCCGTTCTCCCTCCTACCTCCTCTCAACCCACTTTGCAGAGGGCTTTCTAAAGGCACGAGGAATGAATGAGGAGTGAATGGGGCGTTCCTCTCAAGGAAGCTGGGTTGGCTGTGGCCAGTGTCTGTACCTAGAAGTGCTCAATGAATGGCAACTATTTTGATTTTTCCATCTTAAAAAGTGTTAGCTCATTGCTACGAGGGCAGCAGGGATGGGTGGAAAGGGAGCTGATATTTATGAACCCCCTCCTTTGTGCTAGGTGCTACCAAGCCCTTTGCCAGTGTTAACACACAGAGGCTGGCATCATCCATGTAAGACGAGTGTTGGGCAGAGGAGAAACTGAGGTTCAGAGAGCACCAATGACTTGCCCAAGGCCACTGAAGCAGAGGGCTGGAGAGCCGTGTCTAGAATGGAGCTGTGTCTGCCAATTCTGGGCCTGCCTCCTCCAGGGCAGCCTTGAAGAAGGCTTGGCCCAGTCCGGTGACAAGGCCTCTTCCTCTGCACAGCCCTATCCCAAGTGTGCTTCCTTCCAGTGGCTTAGAAAGGTGACGGTATCTTCCTGAGGCCACATACAAGTTAGAAACAGCCACCTGGACTGGACTCCTTATCCAGTGCTCTTTCCAGATCTTGTCCAGGGCAGAATCTAGAGGGTATTTTGGGGGGGGGGGCTTTGTGAGGGCTGCAGACTCCCTGCCTTGGAATTACCCAGGAAGTTAGTTAAAATACAGATGCCAGGTCCCCCCATCCCAGACTACTGAATCACGATGATTGTTGATGGGGCCCTGGGATCTGCATTCTAATAAGCTCTCCAGATGATCCTTGTGTAGCCTGGAGTCTAGAAGCCACTGCCTTAAGTATTCACCCGTTCGGATGGAAGATGCCGGAATGGGAAATTATTTGGTGCTTGTGGCTGACCTGGTTTGGTTTTGCAGGGGACTGGGAGGTCCAGGAGGAGAATTGGTAGTACAGGCTGCTAACTGAAAGGTTGGTGGTTTGAACCCAGCAGCCGCTCCAAGGGAAAAAATGTGGCAGTCTGCTTCCATAAAGATTAAAAAAAAAATTACAGCCCTGGAAACCCTATAGGGTAGTTAGTCCTACTGTGTCTTATACGGTTGTTATGGGTCGGAATTGACTTGACGGCAGTGGGTTTGATTTTTGGTTTGGGAGGTCCAGGCTGGGGTAGGCATGTGGACCCGTCAAGGAGCCCAGGGAAGCCTCGCACTGCAGAGAACATCCATCCTCCCACCCACCCAGCCCCGTCATAAACACATACACACACTCCTAGGCCAGTGCCTTCAATTATTAATACACCCCAATGCAGACAAAGATCAGGCTTGGCCTGGTGCTTCGTCCACTGAGTGATTTGCCGTCCTGAGGTTCTTGTTACCAGGAGGGAGCAATGCAGGCTGGAGAGGGGGCAGAGGCCGCCAGGCCATTTGGCAAACAGTCTGTGCACTGAAAAATGACTCTGGCTTTCTCACGTCCCTTACCGAACCATAGGTATCTCACCATCAATAAGCCGGCTAGTTTGGTGGCTGGGAGATGGAGAAAATTGAGTCCTGTCTTCCGAAGGTTATAATGTTAAAAATGTGTTTGCCTTTGTCTCGGGCCTTGGTGATTATTCTATCAATTACGCCCTAAACACTCCGCCTTGGGCTGAGGGTTTCCCAGCCTCCTGTGGGGAATTGGCCCTCACAAGCAGTTTTCCCCAAGACCTTCACACCAATTGCTTTTGACACCTTGCCCATCAGCAGCTCCCACAGCCTTTTCTCCAAACAAGGTGAGCTCCTGGAGGCCGGCAGGACTAGCGGAATTCGGCTCATTGCCACAGTGACAGCAGGGGTGGTGGCGAAGTCACCTGTGGCAAACACGCAGGCAAGGTCAGGAGGAGCCGGTGGTTGGTCCCTTCTGACCCACCTGCCGCCCAGGTGAGAGGTAGGGTGCTTGGAATGAATTATGAGGCTCAGGCTGAGCTAGGGAGGCCCCTTAGGTCAGCTTCCTCAAGCCTCCTTCTTGCAGATGGGAACACTGAGGCCCATGGATGAGGGGACTTTTACTCAAAATTGCCCAGGAGGGTAGTGCTTGACTTTTTGGTATTTTGGACATGTTATCAGGAGGGACCTGTCCCTGGAGAAAGACATCATGCTTGGTAAAGTAGAGGGTTAGTGAAGAGGAGGAAGACCCTCAATGAGATGGACTGACACAATGGCTACACAATGGGCTCAAATATAGCAGTGATTGTGAGGATGGCACAGGACTGGGCAGTGTTTTGTTCTGTTGTACATAGGGTCACTATGAGCTGGAACTGACTTGACAGCACCTAACAACAACCTCCAACTCTGTACAAATAAAGAGAAAAATATATGGAAGCAAGTTGAGTGTTGTGCCAGATCCTTAAATGCTGTCTCATTTTATCCTCACAAGAACCCTGAGAGGAGGGCACTGCTCCTGACCCAAGGTACAGATGAGGAAACTGAGGTTCAGTGAAGTTAGCTGACTCCCCCAAAGTCACACACCTAACAAGTGGTGGAGCTGGGATTTGATCTCCAGGGCCCGTGCCCATAATGCTCTTGAATCCCAGAGAGAGGAAGGAGAGGCTGAGGTCACACAGGGAGGAAGGGCAGAGCTGGGCCTCAAGCCCACAGCTGGAGACTTGGCCCTGTGGTGAAAGGAGAGTGGTGACTGCCACGTTTCCTACCCGGGTGGTGTACAGCAGTGGAAGTGGGAACTTCCGTGGCCAGAATCCTGCTTTTCTGTCCTTTCACCCTCCCTAGAGGAAGGTGAGTGGTAAGAGGAGGTGCCTGGTATGAATGGTGCCCACGTGAGGCACAGGTGTCACGATGAGGAGGGGCAAGGGGGCATGCAGCAAGTCCACCTCCAGTTACTTGGCCATTGTGTTGGACTTGGGGGACCAAACCAGCTGCTGATTAGTCGTGGGAAGAGTCTTTCAACCCTGAAGGGAGTTTGGGGGCCAGCTGGGCACACAGGAGCCCCCATCCTGGCCCTGTTACCACCCCCACTGTAATGACCAGGGGCTCCAGGGCAGAGGTGTCCCTTGTGTCCTGGCACCCTCCACAATGCCCATCCTGGGGAGGTGGCAGGGAACGAAGGAATGGACGGCAAGGAGGACAAGGCAGAGGTCTGAGGGTCCAGATTCTTCAACTTTGGCTAATTCCAAGTCGAATGGATTTTTTTGTGTGTGGGGGGGGGGGGTAGCAAAATATATAGAACAAAACATTTGCCATTTTAACCACTGGATGGATTTTTAAACATTCAAATAATTTTTCTTTCATAAGAAACCCTTGTTTGTCATAGGAAAATTGCAGAATTGGAGCTCCTTCTCACCATTACTGTCCACGGCCAAGGACATCCTGGGGTGGCTAAGGCTGATGACACCTTGCAGCAAGTGGACCCAGGCCCAGCCCCTGGGGTGCATATGACATGCTGCGCCATGAGGGCAGTGGGGTCCAAGGAGTTGTGTTCCCCTCCCTTCCTCTGCCCCGAGATACCTGTTAGCTTCCAAAGAGACTTTTCCATCCAGAAAAAGGGCAGTGGGCTAACGGGGGAGGAAGCCCACCCTGCCCCTACCTGGTGACCCTGGGATCCATTGCCGGTCCAGCTCTTTCCTCTGGTCCCCACTGCTGTGAAGAAGGTGGGGATGGGGAGGCCAAGGGGGCCGCTGGTCCTCCAGGCCCCCTTGCCCACAGTCCTGCCTCCTCCCCTTCTTTGAAGCCATCAGAGGGACTCAGCTCCCCCCTCCCCAGTTTAAACTCTTCTTCAGGACCCCAGGCCCTCAGCAAGATTGGGCCCTACCCGAGAGATGATTATAGGCAAAACCCAGACAAACCTCTTACATTTTAATAGTTATGCATTTATTTTAATGTGGATTGGAAAAATACACCCAGCACATCAAAACTGTGAATGCACAGATATGATTGCTTAGGATGAGGCTAATGGGGGTCTTAAAAAAAAGTGAGTTAGTTTATAGACAAACATTAAGGTTGTAATAGTACGGGCAGTACTCAGGCACATATGTAGGTATCTGCCACTTGGGAACGATTGGGCTTGGGGGCACACTGTCCACAGGGTTAAGTCCCGACTCTTACAGCTGCCCCCTCCCAGTCACCTGCAAACTCCTGGCATAAGAGTGATGCTGCCAACAAACATCAAGAGAGCACCTACTGTATGCTAGGCTGGTTTAGCCACTAGGGACATATCAGGGAAGAAAACAGATAAGATTCCTGTTCTTTTCAAGTTCTCAGTCTAGGGAAAGACAGACAGCCAAATTCATAATGAGTCTAAAAGTAGACATTGTGTTAGGAATTAAGCCATGATGATGTTCAGCTCAGAGAAGGGCATTCACCCTTGGGGCAGTGACGGTATCTGGTAGTGAGCTCCCTGTCACAGAAGGTGTGCAAGCTGGACCTGGCAGGTATTAGCTGGGGATGTTACAGAGGAATTCCTGCCTTATTTCCCAAAGGAATAAAGCCTGGAGGACTGGGTGAAGCAGGCAGAGAAGCCAGAAGACAGTGGACAGTTAATAAAGAACTGTCACACAACACTTAAAAGATGGTGCTGCTCAGGTGGGCTGAGCAGAGGATGCCTGCCTCACACAGGAGATGTGATGGGGTGGGGCCTTTAGTGGCTCCCTCTGCCTCTGCCTTGCTGGGTGACTTGACCGGTCCCTACCCCTCTCTGGGCCTCAGTTTTCCCATCTGAACCATGACGGGTTAGCCTTGAGAATTTTTCTGTCTCTCTTTTCCCAAATCCTCTCCTTTGTCCTGCAATCGGCAGTAAGCTGGTGGAACTGTGAAATCCATGCAGCACTTGGTGCGTAACTCCCGGTGGCCTGCAGGAGTCTGTGGCCCAAAGCCCCAGCCAGCGTTCCTTGACCCCTGTTCTCTGTTCCCATCACTTCCCTGCTTCCTCACGTTCCATCTTCACAGGCCCGCTGCAGAGGGCGCTACTGCCACTCCCACTTTACAAAAGGGGACACTGAGGCTTAGGGAGGCGATGTTGGATGGCAAAGCCAGGCTTGAGTCCAGCTGCGGGGCTACAGAGCTGCAGTTCTTAGCCCGCTGGTCTGTCTAGCTTCTGGCTGCCAAACTGGGTGGTATGTGGGAAGGTACGTTGTTCCGGGAAGCGGCGTCCTGGCTTCATCAGCGTTCTCATGGGGGTTAGTGATGCCATAATGCGTGAGAATGCCCGGGTCTGGCTGAAGAAGCATTGGTCTAAGAGCCTAGGCTCCTGGATCTAAGGGTGCAGTCAGAGGGAACGTGGGAGCTGGGGGGTGTGCGTGACCCCGTGTGTACCTACCTGGGTTTTCTAGCAGGGGGAGTGGTGTTTCGCTCTGAGAGTGTATCTGGAGTGACTGTGTTCAGATGGGCAATTGTGGTTTGAGGGGCTGCAGCCAGATGGGAGGGAGCCTGGGGGGTCCTTTAGCTTCTCGCCTAAGGAGCCATGGTGATGCACTCTGCCCTGTAACCTTCCCTTCTGTAGGAGCCCCCTCAGCCCCCTCCAAGCTGGTGCCTTAGGGGTGAGACAGAGAGGCAGCGGGAACAGCTGTGAGGTTAGAGCTGGAGCGGAGCTGGGAGGGGCCTTTCTCTGAGCTATCAATTAGGGGCCCGCAATGCCCATCTGTGTACAGTGCTTTGCCTGCCCACCTCCCCGGCCCCCCGCCCCCCCGCCCCTGGATCTTTCTCTCCTTGGATTTGTGTGTCTCTTGTCTGTAGCCCTGCCTGAGTCTCTGGGTCTCTCTCTCAAAATATTTTTCTTTTCTTTTTTCTCTTTTTCTTTTGCTGTCTCTGCCTTTCAGTCTCTCTCTGTGTCTCTCTCTTTGCCCCTTTCTCTGTGTCTGCTGTACCCATCTCCTTTTCTCTCCCCCACCTTGCTCCTCCCTTTCTTTCTAGAGCGTACACACACACACACACACACACACCTCTCAGATGACAGCTCTTAAGATCACACACATATATATCCTGTATATCATAGTGACACTCACATAGAGCAGGCACTCAATAAATGTCAGTTGAATGAATAAAGTGAGTGAATGAATGAATGGCCCGGTGGTAAAGCTGGAAGGGCCACTGAAGCTTGTCTAGACAAAAAAAAAAAAAAAAAAAATCCAACGAGTTGCTGCTGAGTTGACCCTGACTCGTGACGACCTCATGTGTGTCAGAGTAGAACTGTGCACCACTGGGTTTTCACGGGCTGATTTTTTAGAAATAGATGGCCAGGCTTTTCTTCCAGCGTGCCTCTGAGTGGAATCAAACTGCCAAGCTTTTGGTTAGCAGCTGAACGTGTTAACCATTGCACAATCCAGGGATTCCTTGTCTAAACTACTGGTTTCTAGTTTTTAAGGAGGTCATAACCCTCTTCAAGAATCTGATGAATACCGTGGATTATTTCCTCAGAAAAATGCCACATGGTTTTGCCCACAGCTTCAGAGGTTCCTTGAGGCCCCCAAGCCTGTCTCTGGTCCCCAGGGGGCCCAGCCTTCACTTCATCAGCCCCTGCCCCCCAACAAACCTTTTCTCACTTTTCCTGTCAAGTCCTTGTGAACATCTCCAGGGGGCGGGGGGGAAGTTGCAAGGCGGGAGGTGAAGGAGAACAGTAAAACCAAGACAGGAGCCCCAGAGACAGGCAAACGTCCAGAGGGAGGTCTATGGAGGGTCCCAGTGAGGTGGCCGCTGTGTCTGGTGAAGTCAGGGAAGACTTCCAGGGAGAAGCAGGATTCGCCAGAGCTGAGAGGGGGTCTCCAGAGGCTAGTAGCGGAGCCTCGCCTGGCTGCCTGGGCTTGGCAGGGGGCTTCATTTGGGAGTCAAGCGTGCATATCTGGAAAAGCAGGTTGCAGCTGGAGCCTCCAGAGATGGGCTGCAGAGTTTGGTTTCAATCCCCGGGCAGTGAGAAGCCTGGAAGGTTTCTGAGAGAGGAAGGCAGGTGGTCAGGCTGGCGTTTGGGTGGTATGGCCGTGGGAAGGAGAAGGGGGGAGGCGGGAGGGGCTGCTAACGGAATAGGAGAAGCTGGGTTGCAAGGAAGGTGCTGAGTTTGATTTCAGCCTCGCTGGATTTGTGACTTATGGGATGCTGGGGCTTGCCACGGTGTCCAGGGGATGGTGGAAAGGTGGGCTCAAAAAGAGATGGGACTTGGGCATGCGTGTATGTGCGCATGCATCTGTGTGCTTGTGTGGGCATATCTAGTAGTATCCCAGGGCCTAGCCCCAGACGACAAAGCCCTGCCTGCTCCGCCCCCCGCCAACCTGTCTGGCCTCATCTCTTTCCTCTCTCTCCCTTTCTTGCTCCCCTGACCTCCCTTCCAGTCCTGACCACACCAAGCTCCTTCCTTCCTCCGGACCTTTTCCAAGCTATTCCTTCCGCCTGGACCACCTGGCGCATTCTTCCTACCTCCTGGATGCTCCTTCTCGCTCACATCCCTCCCTGGAGAGGCCCATGATCTCCTGGCAGAGCCTTGTGACAGTCATCCCAGAGGCACCCTGGGCCCCCATCAATATGCCCATCTTGCAGAGGAGGTAACAGGTTTACTTGGAGTGGCATAGCGAGCCTAGGGCCTCACACCTGCCTCAGAGCAAGGGAGCAGAACCCAAACTGTCTTCCTCCAGCCCTGGCATTTTCAGGGTGACCCTTGGGGTTTGGAGTCCTGGTTGCATTCCCCCTTCCCAGAACCCTCAGGCCTGGTTCCCGGCTGAGGCGGGAGAAGGCGGGAGAGCAGACGGCAGGGTGTCTGTTTTGCTTTGTGAGGTTTTAAAAAAAATCATTTCCGGCCATGGAGGCAGCAGCAATTACAGCTGGCTCGCTGGGGAGCTGTTTGCTGCCTGTCATCGGCCGGGAAAGGGTCCCTAATGGAGGCCGGGCGGCCAGAGCGCATGGTAGTGGAAATAGCACTCAAAACAAAGCTGCACTAATGGTGTCCTGGCGGCGGGGAGGGGCTGGCTGCCAGGAAGCTCTGGGGCAGGGTCCAGGAAGGGAACTGAGATTCACTGGCTGGCCTCCTTATGCCCCACAGAAAACCCAGCAGGTCTCTGAACTCCAGTGGGCCCTGGGAGCCCTGAGTCCCAGTCTTGTCTCTGCTGCTCTGGCCCCGTGGCTTTAGGCAGGTGAAATCCTGCCCCAGGCAGTGGGAACAGCATGCACAAAGACCCTGGGGTGGGGCAGAACCTCTTCAGTTTAGGGATTCTCTGGTTCTGGAATGGTCCTCTTATTTTAAAGGTCCAGGGCAGGCCAGTCTTCTCAGCAGGGAAAAGGGATGGGTAGCAGCCTTTGAGAGGGGCTAGAGCAAGACCACCTTGTGAAAGGAGCCATGAATCACAGCTTCATCGTCATTATCTTAATAATGCTCCATGGAGACCACTGTGTGCCAGACATATGATCCCACCGAGTCCTCCCAATACCCATTTTACAGATGAGGAAACCGAGGCTCAGAGATTTGCCCAAGGGCCCACCATGAGTAAGTGCAGTTGGAGGTTCAAATCCAGATCAGGATGACTCCAGAAGCTATATATTTACTGCTGCAAACTTGGATTTTCCCAACACGATTTGGTAGGGTGGCAGGGGCTGGAGTCAGGCGAGGTCGCTAGGTCCCATGAAGGTGGCCAGGCTTGGCTCAGGCCAGGGCCTGGGAGGGGTGGGGCCACTGGGCACCTTCAGAAGCTCTGCCCCTGAGCATCGCCCATGTCTCCCTCTGTGTCTCCCTTCCTGTTTGTCTCTGCTCACGTCTTTCAGGTCCCCTCATCTCTGCCTCTCCTCTGTGGTCTGTTCTCCTCCAAGTCCCTGGCCCTCCCTGGCTCCACCCCTGCCTCTTCCCTCCACCCCCCTGCATATCTCCTTTCTTCTTCTTTACTATTCTGGGACTGCTCCTTTTTGGGGTTCCAGGGCAACCACTCATCTCTGGCTGGCGCAGCTTCCCTTTGCTTCTTCCATGCACTACCTTGTGAATGGAAGCAGGGAGGGGCATGTGCTTGGGCTTTGGGGTTAGACAAGTCTAGGTTCAAATCCTGGCCCCCACTCAACCTCTTTGTAGCCATTGGTGCAGTGGGCTCGGCACAGGCTGAGGCTGAGGATGAAAAGAAATCACGTTGCACACACACCAGCATGCCTGCTCTGCCTTCTCCCCATCGGTGTCTCCCTGGCCCTGGTCCCTGCCTGCTCCTGGCCCCGCCCATGGCCCCGCCCCTGCCCCCACCCCTGGCTCCTGCACATTCCCACACTTGGCTCTCCCTCCCTGTAGCCCAGACGTGTGGGAAGACGAGGCGGGAATTTCACTGGGGAAACCTGTTCAACTCTCACAATCCTGCAAGTGCCAGAATATTTTCACTCTCCTTAAATCTCACCAGATTTGTAATTTCACTGCTGTCTCCTTCAATATGTGCCGCAGGCCTTGGGACGCACTCTGCCCCAGCCGCAGGCACCGGCACTGCCCACCCGGCTGTATCTGTATCAGAGCTGCCTGGCAGGGCGCCTGGGCAAGTTGCCCACCCTCTCTGGGCCCTTTCCTCATCTGTAAGAAGAGGAAAATGGTAGTGGCCACTTCCCAGGCTGTTTTGGGGATGAGGTGAGATATTTCTGTTCTAGCAAAGAAACACCTCTACAGCACATGCTTTGGGCCAAGCAGTCCGTTATACGTGCTAGCACATTTAATCCTTACAATAGCCCTACAGGGGGAGTTACTATTATTATCCCCATTTTACAGATGAGGAAACCCAGGCACAGAGTCACCAGGCACTTAGCACATAGCAAGTGCTCAAAAAGGTCAGCTATTTAACTTTTACTGGGCATGGGAGTGCCCGCCTAGTCAGAGCTGGCAGGGGGCCCCCTCCTGGGCGAATGTGCTTGTGTGTGTCTAAAACTTGGGAGCGAGTGGGTACCACCAGGTAACAGCAGGTGTGGAGGCCCTGCTGTGTCTTGCACACTGAAACAGGCTCTTCACATGCATTCGTTCATTTAACGCTCAAATAAGCCTTACGCAATGACACATGTGGGAACTGAAGCTCAGAGAAGTGAAGTAACTTAGACAAAGCCACACGGGAAGTCAGGGTGAGCCTCGACTTCCATCCATCGCCCATTGCCATTGAGGTGATCCCGACTATAGTGACCCTGTAGGACAGAGCAGAACTGCCCCACTGGGCTTCCAAGGCTGTAATCTTTACAGAAGCAGACCACCACATCTTTCTCCTACAGAGCAGCTGGTGGGTTTGATTAGCAACCGGGAGCTTAACCACCACACCACCAGGACTTCCCTGTGAACCTGTAAATCCTGGACCTGTGGTCTTAGGTGCCTCGCCTCATCCCTCTGCTCCCCAGCCCCTCTCCTCTCTCCTGGCCGCCTCCTCCTTAAGCCAAGGGATCAGCACTGGCTACATGCAGAACCCAGGTTAGAAGAACCTTGAGGCTGCAGAGATGAGTGAGGCCTGGGATGGGATCAGATGGGGGGCCCTCGACCGGGGTGTTCCCTCCACCAAGGGAAGAAAACAGCTCCCAACCAGGGGCACCATTTCTTTGATGTTTCCCATTTACTCAAAATTCATGAATTTTGTATTCTACTCTGTAATATATTCATGTTTTGTTTTAATACAAAAATAATATTCTCTCCCCATTTTTGCGGGGGGGAGTGAAACTGATGCCTCAGGAAGCTATTTCCCTGGTTCGAGCAGCATAGACCAGAAGGGAGTCCTCTGTTCATGTCTTTGTTCATTCCACAGGTGGGCAAATTGAGCCTCCTGGGTCCTTAAGTGGAGTCTCCCATGGAGTCCCTAGGTGGCGCAAATGCTTAATGCGCTTGGCTGCTAGCCAAAAGTTTGGGGGTTCAAGTCAACCAAGAGGTGCCTCGGAAGAAAGGCCTGGCGATCTGTTTCCAGAAAATCACCCACTGAAAACCCTCTGGAGCACAGTTCTGCTCCAACACTCTCGGGCTCGCCATGAGTTGGAATTGACTCAATACCTCCCCCATGAGCAAAGCATGGGGAACCTTAAGGAGAATCAGACAGGATGCTGCCCTGTGAGCTGAACTGGAGAATTAAGAGGCTTCTGATAGGTGAGTGCCAGGGAAGGCTTCCAAGTAGAAGGCCCAGCAGGAGCAAATTCTTGGAGGTGGGGACTAGAAGATGAATTGTGGGATTGTGGTAATGGTCATGGGAAGCCAGCTGATGTGCTCTGGTGACGGTGGTGGAGATGGCTGCCCACTGGTGCCCATACTTCAGGAAGACTCGAACCCCAGCCCCTTCTGGTCAAGAAGAAAGTCTCAGCTTGGTGCTGCTCTGAATTTAACCCCCAACTCTCTCCAGGCTCCTTGGTTGACAAGAGAAAAATGGAGATTGAGGCTCAGAGTCCTCAGCAGGCAACCTTCCCTGGTTAGAATTTACAAACACTGTTTGGTTTTCATAGTGTTTATTTTTACAGTTACCCTCTATTTATGACAAGTGATGCTGATTTTCCGTTTATGACTGTAATAAAAGTCTCCTTTTTAAGCTGAATTTATTTAAGTAAAAAGGGAAAGATGCTTTAAAAATAAATATTAAGTAAATAATAGTGCAGGTGGTATGGGGATTCTGCAGAAATGGCAAAGGTGGTCCCCAAAAGGTTGGACTTGGGAAATCCTCTCTCTGGGATGCCCCATCCTGCACTGAGTCCCCCTGACTGTGCAAACTCCTGCTCAGCCTTCAAGTCCAAGCTTGTCCCCTCCTCCTAGAAGCCCTCCCTGACTCTCTAGGCAGACGTGGGCCTGCTTTTCCTCAGAGGCTTCTAGCACTCATTCCTCTGTCCACAGCCTCTGCATACAGCTGTGTGGTTCACACCTCTGCCCAGAGCCTCTGCATACGGCTGTGCGGTTCACACCTCTGCCCAGAGCCTCTGCATACGGCTGTGCGGTTCACACCTCTGCCCAGAGCCTCTGCATACGGCTGTGCGGTTCACACCTCTGTCCAGAGCCTCTGCATACGGCTGTGCGGTTCACACCTCTGCCCAGAGCCTCTGCATACGACTGTGACGTTCACACCTCTGTCCAGAGCCTCACATACAGCTGTGCCCTGCACAAGTCTGGGGGGCACTACGACCATGTGAATATTGCACGCCCCGAACAACTGTACATGGCGATCCAGGCTCGGTCCTAGATGTCTGTACAACAGTCACTGATCTGTGTGTCTATCCCTCCTCTGGACTTAAGGGCCAGGAGCTGGTCCGAGGCATCTTGGGAATACCAGCACAGGGCCTGGCTCAGGGTGGGGGTTCCTTCAAGGTTGATCTCTTTCATTCCTTCTGGTGGTGAGGACGTGAGTGAGCTCCTACTGCAGACCCAGGCGCCCATCTTCCCAGCAAGCCACCCTGCAATTCCTCAAGCTTTTTACAAAATGTCTTCCTTCCTGAGAGTGGGAAAGCTTTTCACTTTTGCTGGCTCATTCCAAGAAGTAACAGTCCTCATGGACTCACACCTCAATCCCTCTTGCTGTAGGTGGCCTGCCAGGGCCAGAGGCTGCCCAGGGGGAAACAAAGAGAACCCTTGGGTGCCTCCCCTGGGTAGCACCTCCCCCAGGAGGACAAGGCTCCCCAGCCGTCAACTGCCCAGCTCTCTCCACGCAGCCAGTCCTCTCGGCCCCGTGGGCCTTTTCCATTCCCTTTATCTGAATTTTCCCCTTATGGAGGCTTTATATCCCCTGATTTCAGAACCAGATGAGATTTACAGGTAGACGAGCTGGGGCCTCATTAAACACTCCTCTGTAGCCCCTTCCCTGGAGGTGAGGGGCCAGCCAGTAGGCCTCCGCCTGTACCACACACCCCTGGGCCCAGCATCCAGCTGAGCTGGGCAGAGCGGGCTTTCTGGAAACAGCCCTCATAGAATCTAGAGCTGAAAGGGGAGGGACCCTTAGAGAGGCCTTGGGCTTTGGTTGGGAAATTTTGCAGTCAGTCCTGGGGTTGAATTCTGACTTCGCCCATCCCACTGTGTGACCTCAGGCATGCACCTCTCTGAGCCTGGTACCCCCTCTGTGAGATGGGGGTGAGAACAGCACCCCCCCATCAAGTCCTTGGGAGGATGTGGTGAGGTCCTGTGTACAGCACCTTCCTTTGACCCTGAGGCAGGGGACTGGCCCTGATGGCCCCCAGGTTCTCTGAGCTTTGGTTTTTCAATGTGGATGGGTGTGGTGGGGGGGCTGCAGGGCCATGGACACCCCTTACATTCTGTCTTCATCACTGCGGCAATGGTGGCAGCAAAGAATAGGGGAAAAGCTTGGACCATGGAATCCCAAAGCCTAGGTTTGAATTCCTGCTCCTGCCCCAGCTTGCTGAGTGGCCTTGTAGCACACATCTCTGAGCCTCGATTTCCCCGTCCATAACAGAGTGACAATGACCCAAGCCCCACAGGGTCACTCTGAGGGTTTTGGGAGAATAGGCACATCAAGTTCCTGGCAAGTCGTGCGCCTCTGATCAGAAAGGTGACCCTGCAGGCTGCTGGGGCTGGTCCATGGTCACCAGGGGAGGGGGCTGCTGGTGAAGGAGCCCCCACACCTTCGGTCTTTATTTATCACCTGTTTCATTCTTGGTTGCATTTCGCAAGGTGACTTTATGGGCCATCTCAGGGGAGCCTCCAGCCTGCCCATCAGTCTGGCTGGCTGTCATCCTAGCGGGTTCATGTGTGCAGGCTGGGCTCAGGTGGTCGGTGGGTGTGAGGGCCAGAAGGAGGCGGTGGGGAGGGAGCTGACCTGCTGACACCTAACTCAGCACCTCCCTGGTTGCCTCTGTCCATATTGTCCGTATGTGTGTCCCCATCCCTGCTCAATAAATGTGGAGTGGATGAATGAGTGGATGAATGAATGAATGATCACTCTGCCTCTTGTTTTTTTCCTTACAGTTTCTAAGTTAAGTCCTCTGGATTTGTCCAACCTTCTTTTCTCACTTCATTCATTCAGCACCTGCCTAAGAGCCTCCTGTATGCTGCTGCATGTGGGGTGATGCAGAGACCCTGCCCCGGGGGAGCTCCCAAGCTGGGGGGAGACATAGATGCCCCAGTGTCTGTCATCTAACACAGTCCTGTGGGGCAGTGAGAGAAAGACTCAGAGACCATTGAGGGTACCAAGGAGGGCTTCCAACCTAGGGAGGGTGCCTCTAGGCAGAGGGCCCTCTGTAAGCTGGGATTCTAGGAACCAGTAGGCTGTGCCCCGGGGGGGGGACACATGTAAATGGCGAGGAGGGGCAGGGCCAGAGCCTGCAGGCTTTGGATGCCCAGCCTGGGAGCCTGAACTTAACTCCGAGGCCTGGCAGTTTCCCAGCTGGCACTCCTAAGCATGGGAGTGTCCTGGAGCCCCTAGGTGCTCTGCTCTACAACCCGCCTCCCTCCTGGCCTCTCTGTAGCTCTGGCTCTGCCTTGGTGCTCCGGACTAGGAGCTGCCCCTTCCAGCATTTCCCAAAGGAGCCTTGATCTCCACCTGGAAGCTGGGGACCAACTGGGGATCAGTCCCTGCTGGCTTCCTGGAGGAGGAAGCCTCAAATCAGAGAGCCGAAGATTGGAAGGAAGGGAGCGCTGTGCCAAGGGAGAAAAGAAGATTTGAGACTGGAGGATCCAGGATGGAGAATCTGAGCTTGGAGCTGGAGGGAGCTGGGCGTTGGCCTGGGGCTGCCTTTGATGGACTAGCCTCTAGGCCCGCTGGGCTTCAGTGGCTGTGGGGCTGGCTGGGCCGGGCAGGGCTGACCCATTGAGGAGTACAGGACTGATGGATGAGAGGTCACAGGGCCCAGGGGTGAGTGAAATAAAAATGCTGTGCATACCTGGCAATCTACTAAGAAGAATCTCTAAAAATCTTTCTGAGATGACAAATTTTTTTTACCTAGACAGTGAGAAAAGAGGGTAGCATTTATTGAGCATCGACTGTGTGCCAGGCATGAGGCATGTGTTGCCTTGTTTAATCCTCTTCTTGGTCCACTCATTCTCCCCCTTTCTCAGATAAAGAAACTGAGCCTTAGAGAGGTGAGAGACTTGCCCAGGTCATACAGCTAGAGAGTAGGGGAAACAGGATTTGAACTCAGACCTGAAGGCAAAAACTGTTTGTGCTGAACCAGGCTCAGGAAGGTTAGGAAGTCAGGCCTCTGGTTTTGAAGGGTGGGCAAGGTCTTCCAGGTCAACCCTTGTCTTTCCTAAAAGCCAAACCCAGGGACTCAGGCCAGGGCAAAAGGGCTGTTTCCTGCGAGGATGCACTGAGCACCAGCCCTGGGGTTAATTAATACATTGCTCCCTCAATTAAAAGCGGAAAGGAAGAAGATGCAGCATTCAGTCAAGCCCTTTTCTCCTTCTCCTGCAGAATCCTAATTTGTGGACGCCGGTTTTAATTGTCTTCCCAGCGAGCCCACCCCTGCTCTGGCCCTGGGGCTGGAGAACACAATTGCATCTTTCTCAAAATCTATAATTGTACCAGCCTCTCCAGGGACTGGCTGTGAGGAGTTACCTGAGTGGGAGGGACGGCTCAGGGGCGGGAGAAAGTCAAAGAGGAGAGATGAATTTTATGTCCCAAGCTCAGCAGTGATGCTAACGTGGAGATTGGGGGTCTGATTGGCTGAAGGGAGAGAGGTGGGAGTGGGGAACCAGGAAGAAGGGCTGCAGGAGGACAGTTTAGAAGTTATGGACTCTCACTCTAGAGTCCTCTAGAACTGGCTTCAATTTTAACTACTTGCTGTGTGGCTTGGGCAAGTCATTAACCTCTCTGAGCCTCAACTTTCCTATCTGAAAAATGAGATACAAATGATCACACCTAACCCATAGCATTGTGGTGAGTGCATAAGAAAATGTATGTCAAGTGCTTGGCACAGTGCCTGGCACATTGCAAGCACTCTGTTTTTCTTAGAGATTATTGTTATATTTTTATCATCATCATTAGAATATGTGTGGATCACCTTCCAGTTTCTGATGCTGATGCAGCATTCTCAGTCACAGTTAGTAGAGGGAGGAAGAACCTCTTGCCAATTAGAGCTGCCCATCTTTAGTGGGGTGGGAAGAACTGAGCTCCCCGTCTCTGGAGGTGTGCAAGTGGGATGCAGAAGTGTGGAGCCTGCAGACTGATAGACCAGATTCTAAGGAGGCCTGATAGACCCCTGGGTCTTGGTCACAACTGCTGTCAGACCTGGACTCAAGATCTGGTCTGTGTAAATCTTAGGCAAATCACGTTGCCTTTCTGAGTCTCATTTCCCTCGTTTGTCAAACGGGTTAGAGAGCATTAGAGACAACGTCTGCAGAGCGCTAGGCACGCACAGATGCTCAATAAATGGAGTGATTTTTTTTTTAATGAGGCTCTACAGATTTCGTTCCTCCTGCCTTTGCCCACAGTCTTCCCTGCCACCTGACATGCCTTCTCTCCTTGCCTCTGCCTGTCAGTGTCCAACCATTCTTCAAGGCCTGGCTTACATGACACGTCCTCTCTGAAGCCTTCCCAGATTCCCCTCCTCTGCCAGTGGAAGGGACCCCTCCCCTTCCCAATCCTCAGGGCACTGCCCTTGTGACATTAATCACTTTCTCCTTCAGATTGTCTGATGGGGCCCTCAAGGACCTTCAGGATTAACCCCCATTATACAGAAGAGCAAACTGAGGCTCAGAGAAGGGGAGAGATTCTCTCAAGATCACATAGCAAGTCATTTGGCAGAAAGAGGCTCAGTCCTCCATTCCTGGCTCCCAGTCCAGTGCCTCTGGTGCTTGCTGGCATACTCCAGCTTTTCCCTCTGGGGGCTCCTTGGGGCAGGGCCTGGGGCAGGTCTTCAGATCTCTGAATGTGAACTACAAGGAGACTAAGATTCACCATCAAATGCCCAGAGCCTCAGATACCCCTCTTGTCCTCTGGACAGGCTGTCCGATTCACCACCAAGGTTGGAGCCAATGGGCTTCTGAGAGGGCCTCCCTCAATCCACTCCTGACAGGGCCTGAGGGGATCAGAGAGACCCTGGAGCTGGGGCCTGGCTGTGGGGAAGGGGAGCTGGTAGTCACACTGGCGACTAACTCCTCTGGCTCCCAAGTGACCTTGGAAGCCAGATTCTCTCTTCATCCCTCCAGGGAAGATGGATAAGGAGGTTACACTTCAGGACTGCCTGCCCCAAGCTGGGCTGAGGCAGGTGGAACACCTCCTCTGGGAAGCCTTCCCTGACTGCCGGTGAAATTCCTCCTCTGTGCCTGCCCAGGAAACCTCGGTGGCGTAGTGGTTAAGAGTCTGGCTGCTAACCGAAAGGTTAGCCGTTCGAAACCACCAGGCGCTCCTTGAAAACCCTTTGGGGCAATTCTACCGTGTCGCTATGATTCGGAGCCCACTATAAGGCAACAGGCCCCCCCCCCCGCCCATGGGTGCCTGCCCAGCCCTTGCACTCAGAATAAACCCAGTCTCCCCACCCTGCCCTGGAAGGGTGGGCCATTTTAGACAGCCCTACCTCTCAGGTGGGCTGTGTGTAAATGCACCTCACACCACACCCTGCAAGTATTGGATAATGAAATCGCCATTCATTCTGATTAAACAGGCTTGGTTTACCCACAGCGCCCAGTCCCTTCCAACCCTCTGAGACCCGGGGAAGCCTCCAGGAAACGTTTTTATAAACCTTTGACCTCAAGGATCAGGGATGTTTCAGACTTCCTCTTAGCCCAGAAAGCCGTTGCTCAAGTAAAACTCCACATGGAAACCTGGTGTGTAAAGCAGAAAACGCAGAAGCTTCTGGACAGAGGGGCTTGCCAATCCCAGATCCTCCCCAAACCCTCATTGTCTTGCGGGGGGGGGTCCAGAGCAGGGGCTCAATCCAGGACCCCTGCTCCCAGCCCAGTGCTCCCTCTTCCTTTTGCCCAGATCCTAGTGGGGACAGGAGGGACCGCTGGGGCTCGGAGTGGAGCATCTCTGTCCCCCTGGGCGGGGAGAGGGTGCCAGGACTGGCTGCGCAGGAAAGTGGGGCACTGGTCAGGGGCAGGGCTGAGAGCCGGGAAACAGCCCCTGTGCAACCTGCACGTTGCCAGCGTCTGTCCGGGGGCGAGATAATCTCTCCTGAGAAGAGGAAAGAATTCTAATTACATCTCAGGACAATATTTGTTTGGAGAGACGAGAGACAGAACATATGGTGGGGAGGGGCATTGGGGCCGTATTAGATGAGGATTTATTTTTTCATTTACCTGGGGGTGCGGTGGGAGGCGGCTGGGGGGAAGGGGCTCCCTGCTGGGGAAGGGGAACCCCTCATGGGGCCCCTGTTCTCGGCCTGCCCTGCCCTGGGATTTGGGGGGGGGCGGGGGGCTGGGCCCTGCGGGGTACAGGAAGCAAGTGTGGCTCCCACCACACCCTGCCCACCTCCAAGAGATGGCAAATGCTCCATGAATTCAACACACAGGGAATACCTACTGTGTGCCAGGAGCTCTGGGATTCGCCCCCGCTCCTTGGAGCAGAGACAGTGAATACAGTGAACAAATGGTGGCGGAATGATTTGGGGGTGGGGTGCGGGCGTGGGGGGAGGGAGACCTACTCAGGGTAGTCAAGGAGGGCCTCTCCGCTGGGAGATGTTGGAGCTGAGCTTTGAGGTCCCTGAGTGGCGGAAACAGTTTAGGCTGGACTCCTAACCTAAAGATTGGTGGTTTGAACCCCCCAGTGGCACCATGGAAGAAAGGCCTGGCAATCTACTCCCATAAAGATTACAATCAAGAAAACCCTGTGGGATGTAAACTTATATGTGACAGACTGATTGGATTTGTAAACGTTCACTTGAAGCTTAATAAAAGTTATTAAAAAAAAAAAAAAAGAAAAGAAAACCCTGTGGGGCAGTTCTCTGTAACAGACGGAGCCACCACGGGTTGGGATCAACTTGATGGCAATGAGTTCTGAGTGACTCGAGGGAGCCAGTCAGGCAGAGAGGGGCCAAGGGGAAGACGTTCCGGGCAGAGGGAACAGCCAGGGCAAAAGTGAGGTGGGAAAGGGAGTTCCCAGAACCTCAGGGAAGTCAGGGGAGAGGGATGGGGCCTGGCCACACAACCTGGGGGGTGAGAGGGGAGTCTGGATTTTATCCGAGGTGCAGTGCAGAGGAGGGGTGTTTGAGCAGGGGAGTGTAGAGGTCTGATTGGCTTTTACAAAGATCTCATAGGCCACAATGCACTGCGGTTGGGATAGTCTAGGAGGGAGACTGGGTAGGGGCACTGGGGAAAAACTGATGAAAAGGCCAGCCTCCTCCCTGGTATCTGGCCTCCTCGCTCAGGGCTTCTAATCTAGCCCTCCCCTGGCCTGTCACTCCTCTACTGGAGTCTCCCACGGCTTCCATGGGCTCCAGGTTAGAGGCCCAGCTGGTTGGTGTAGCATCCAGGGCCGTATCCCCCTGTTGTCAGCTGCTGCTGCACACACCCTTTGTCCTTGCCTCACCGACCTTGGCCAGGTGCCCTCCCAAAGCCTGGCCATCACCCCTGCAGGCCTTTTCTCTCCCTTCCTCCTCTGCCCCAACACCTCTCCCCCTCCTCCACTGTGCAGGAGGCCTGCCAGCTCCTATTCCTTCCAACTCTCGTCACCCACCAGCCCCTTTCCCGCCAGTGTTCCCTGCTGTTTCCTGAGCCCTGGGTACCCTCCCCGTTTCTCCACACAGCCCTGTTCACAGAGATGCCCCACGACATGACAGCGCGGACGGGTGAGGACGTGGAGATGGCCTGCTCCTTCCGGGGCAGCGGCTCCCCCTCCTACTCATTGGAGATCCAGTGGTGGTACGTGCGCAGCCACAGGGACTGGACTGACAAGCAGGCATGGGCTTCGAACCAGGTAACGCCCCATGGAGATGTGACCCCAGGTGGGGTGTCTGCTCCTCCAAGGGATCCAGGCTGCAGCTCTGTTTGTCTCCGTGGCATCCAGCTGTCTCCTGCCCTGCTTCCTCCTGGGCTGGGGGATTTAAAGGATGGGGTAGCTGAGGCCATTACCCCCTAAATGGAGGCTTATTTGAGGGGACAGGAGACAGAGCTAGGCTGAGCACTCAGTGTTGCCAGAACAAGAACCCCACCCCAAAGACTACAAGTTCCTCCCTTCAGTGTACAGGTGGGGAAACTGAGGCCAGAGGGACAGATGCTGGCTCCCAGTTATGGGCCAAGGTGGGTCTCCTGATTGGCCTTCTACCACTTCTCCAAGTGGCATGAGCAGGTGTTCTGTAAATGATTCTACAAACACAGGGCAATATTGTTACATACCTGTGTACACTCCCACATTTGTGCAAGCACGCTCCCAACACACTTGTCATTGCACACACTCTCACCTCTGTACACATGCATGTTCATACGTACACACCAGCTCTAGCAGATGCTGTTGGTGCCCTGTCCACCATCCCTTGGGCCACTAGGCCAAATGCCAACGGCCAACCCCTGTAACTCTGCCTGAGGGATTTCTCTGGACAACAGAGCTGCTGGCCAGCAGGGCGGGCTGGACGGGCTGAAGACTCAGTGTCCAGAGGAGCAGCCCTCAGCCAATAGCTGCCAGGAGATGGAGGATAAGTACCCCAGCTCCCTCATCCCTCAGTTGGGATAACTAAACGCAGTCTCCCAGAGTGCCCAGAGGCATTAAGCCCAACTGCTCACAGTGGTAACCGGTTTAATAATAACCCCACTATTGCCTGCTTTCCTTTTTTGTCTCACCCTCCCCTCCTCTACTGGTATTTCCTAGGGTCACCTCCCAAATAAACTACTTGCACTTGAATCTTTGTCCCAAGGTCTGCTTCTATGTAAAACTAAACCAAGACACCTGTGTTCTTATACAGATAAATGTGCAAACGTACATATCTGTACACCCATTCATGTGTGAACACATCCATTTACACACCTCCACAGACACACATTGACATGCTCACACATTCCTGCATGTTCATTAGATAGCCTCTAACATATACACAAGGAGGGCTGGTGGCACAACAGTTAAGTGCTCAGTTGCTAACTGAAAGGTTGGTGGTTCAAACCCTCCCAGCTGCTCTACGGGACAAAGACCTGGCAATCTGCCTTCGTAAAGATGACAGCCTAGAAAACCCTATGGGGCAGTCCTACTCTGTCCCATGGGGTCAGTACGAGTTGGAATCTACTCAACGGCACGTAACAACAACAAGGAGCCCTGGTAGCTCGTAGCGTAGTAGTTAAGCACTCAGCTGCTAACTGAAACCTCGGCGGTTCAAACCCGCCAGCCACTCCTCAGGAGAAAGATGTGGTTGTCTGCTTCCATAAAGATTTCAGCCTTGGAAGCCCTATGGGGCTGTTCTGCTCTATCCTAGAGGGTCGGAATCAACTCACCGGCAATGGGTTTAACATATACAGAAATACATACCGAAATCTGTCGTGTTCCCAACACCTCCAGCCTACTACTTGGGGGCTTAGAGAACTCCATCTGTCAGAGAAAGCCCTTAGGCAGGGCTGCAGGTATTTGCAGTTGAAAGCCTCCCAGTGGGCTCTCGGGAATGGTATCTGGGCAGGACTTCCCAGTGGGCTCTCAGGGGAATGGTATGTGGGCAGGGCTTCCCAACAACATCTGCAGCAAACACATACTCATGTATTTCCACACACCTGAAAGCACACGCATTCACAGAGAAACACGAGTGTACAGACAGGCACACTCCTACATGTACACCAAGCCGACTCTCATGTTTTTGCCCCGTATGTATCAAAATACCCTTGCTTACGTAGGTCGCCAGGTCACCATGAGTCAGAATCAACTCGGCTGTAGCTCATCTTTTATCTAAATACACATAGGAGCCCTGGTGGTGCAGTGGTTAAAGTGCTCAACTGCTAACCAAAAGGTCAGTGGTTTGAACTCACCAGCTGCTCCACGGTAGAAAGACATGGCAGTCTGCTCCGGTAAAGATTAAAAAAAAAAATACAGCCTTGGAAAACCTATGGGGCAGTTCTACTCTGTCCTATGGGGTTGCTATGGGAATGGACTCTACGGCAGCTGGTTTGGTTTTTTTTGCACAGCACACGCACAGGTGCTTTGTTATACATGGACACAGAGAGCAGAGAGCCCCCAGCTCCAGACCCCACGGCCCCCAGAGTGTCACCTGCTGTAGCTGGCATCTTAACCGTTGTCCATCTCCCCACCCCCAGCCCGCGCTAACGCCTTGTCTCTGCTCTCTCTCTGCACCCCTCCCGCTTCACAGCTAAAAGCATCTCAGCAGGAAGACGCAGGGAAGGACGCGACCAAAATAAGTGTGAGTTTTAATAATGACTTCTCAAAAGGGCTCTAATGGAGGACATAGCCGTAACTTTTTTTTTTTTTTTTTTGGTCCAGTTCACCAGGGAGTTTGGGAAAGAAGATGAAGGAGAAGAAAGAGAGAAGGGGGAAAAATATGGCCCCACTCTGTTTTGTAAAAGCCAGAGATTTTTCAAGTTCACTGAATGACAGGCACAAAAAATGACAGGAGGAGGGAAGATGCATTCTCTCCTGTCGGGGCCAAGGTTGCGTATGCCCCCGGTGCTTTGTGCCTGTCTCAGCAGCATTTTTTTATTTGGGGAACCAACAGGGTCTAATGAGACTGAGCCGACTTTTCCCAGCCCATCATGACTGTCTGCCGCAGCATCTCATGGTCATTCGGGTGATCTGGCTGCCAGGGGTGGGGTGAGTGGACCACAGCCAAGGATTTCAGGACTGGACAGGTCTTCTTATGCATTGACTCATTCTATCCCTGTTCCAGCTCTGTAGAGAACAGGCAAGTGTTTGCTCCATTTTACAGTTGTGGCAACTGAGTCAGGAGGGTCGAGCACTTGCTGCAGGTCACGCCAAGAGTGATTGGTGGGGCTGAGCTGCTTGACTTTAGAGACGGAGCTCCTTGCCTCTGGGCTGTGGTGGAGCCCAGTGAGGCAGGAGACCCAGGAGGCTCCCAGGGAACGAGGGGCACCCAAAGTTGGGCCTGGAAGAGGAAGGCAGGATGGAGAAAGGAGGCAAAAGAGCATACCAAGTAGAGGGAACTGGCTTGTGGGCATGGGGACAGGCTGGGTTTGTGCATGGGGCATGACGTCAGCCTAGCAGGGGACCAGCCACACCATCAGGCAGTATTGGTGCTGTGGGGTGCGAATGTGTACGTGTGGGTGCAGTCTCCTCAAATGCACTCTTTTCTCCTTGGCTCCTCCACAATACTTATCAAGGACTTGTCGGGGAGCTTAGGACCCCAAGGCCAATTAGACACAGACCCACAAAGGAGCCGCACCCTCAAACCAGAGGCTGCAGTACAGAGTGTGGGCCCCAGGAGCTATGGGGGGGTGCCTTGTTGGGGTGTGATGGCTGAAGTGTGGAGGCAGGGAGGCCAGGGAGGAGGCTCCCGAGCCATTCAGGCAAGAGGTTGACAGATGAGAACGCAAGGGCCTTCAAAGCATCATTTGTGCCGTGTGTCCTGGGCCTTTCCAAGCTGAGGTCTGGATATTGAGCCATTTCCAGCTCTGTTGGCTGCTGGCCCATCGCCCTTCTCACTTTCCCCCTCATCCTCTGCCAGGCCACATCCATATCTAATGCCCCATTTCTTGCCCAGACACCTATCAAGTTAAGCAGGTGGAGATCTGTGTGTATATTAATACACCCCGTTCATTGCAACTCTCTCTTATATGATTTCGTTTGGGGTTTAAGGAGAGTCTCAGGCAAAGGAGAGAATAATCTAATTGACTTAGAGGATTAGAATTTGAGGCTGCCAGGCCCCACGTGAGGAGAATGTGAAGATGGTAATTAGTTCAATAAAATAAATGTGCCCAGCGTGGTTGTGCAATCACCCCAACCCGTCCCCTGCAATTCCTGCACCAGCTGGACTCTGGGGGTCTGGCTGGGAAACACACAAACAGACACAGAGCCAGCAATTCATGCAGACAGCATCACGCCAACAACGGCTCGAAGATATACAGACGCATAGTTAGCCACCACCTGTAAACAGATCCCTGCCCTCGTTTCCTGCAGTTCTAGAAGGTGCAGACTTTTCTCTGTGGCCGCCAAGGCTGTGTATACTTGCTCTGCCCACCCCCTGGGCTCGTCTCATCTTGCTTGACTGCACCCTCTTCCCCTCCCAACCCTGGCTGCCTTTTGCCTCTTCATTCCTTCTCACCTCCAGGCTTTTGCACAGGCCAGTCCCTCCGCCTGGAAAGCTGTCCCCCTCTCTCTTCTTTTGGAGCTCAGCTCAGGGAAGCCTCCCTGGACCATTACTTTCCCCTGCTGGCTGTGTTACAGTCTGTAATTATCCATTCATGTGAGTGTTTGCTGTATGCCTGTCTCCCCCAGAGGCTAGGGGCTGGGACTGTGTCTGATTGATTCACTGTTATATTACCAGAGCCTAGCACAGAGCCTGGCACATAGCAGATGTCCAATAAATACTTACTGAGTGAGTATCACACACATAAACATATGCCCTGGCCGCTGCATCGTGGGTAAACCCATATGCAGATTTTTATACACGGACACGCCAACATGACGTGGGCCCCAAGCCTGTATATCAACGTTCAGGGATGGATTACCCAATAAGCAACGCACCTGTGCTTACTTGTACTTATTTTCTAACCTATAGTGCACAATTTTACATGGGTTTCACCACATCTTTTACTACAGATTAGTGAGTAAACACAGTTAAGCCAGTACGCACCTCGCTTGCTGGTTTGTCCGCCCTGCGTATGTGTACAGGTGATGTGAATGAGTGAGTGAAGGAGCTAGCGTGGGGACCACGGGGACCTGGGAAACTTGGGCCCTGTATCTAGAGAGACAGAAATTCAGAGGCAGAAATTCAGCCTCAATATTCCCATGTCTTCTAAAATCCTAATTTCAGTGGAATAACTCCTGGTTTTTAACTGTTGGGAACTAATTTGATTTTTAGAGAAATACCATGTGAGTCAAACAGTGCATGTCACCAGGCTGGGCAGCATCAGAGCCTATGGGGTCTCAGGTACTAGGGGAGGAAGTGCTGGCTGGCGGCTTTGAGGAGCTTGTTGGGAGTGGGGATGGGGACCCAGGTCTGTTGGAGTCGCCGTGTTAACCTTGGAAAGGTTCGGACTCTGAGTCAGCTGTGCTAAGAGCTGGGTTGGGAGGGGCCGCCAAGGATTCAGAGGTGTAGCTAGGATATGGCAGGTATTGCACTGGCCCTGGGCACAAGATGCCCCTGAAGTTTCTCTCAACCCAGCATGGCCAGTGGCGTATCTCTGGAAAATGGCCTACAGCAAGCACTGACATCCCTCTGACATCCCTCTTTTAGATAACTTTACCATAATACCCTTTGCTTTCAGTTGATTCTGACTCATAGCAGCCCAATAGGACAGGGTAGAACCGCCCATAGGGTTCCCAAGGAGTGGCTGGGGGACTAAGACTGCCGACCTTTTAGTTAGCAGACAAGCCATTAACCACTATGCCACCAGGGCTCTTTTATCACAATATCAGGTCAAAAATACAAGTCAAACTCATTAATCTCTTAATTAACACATTACCATGCTTGAGGAATGACGTTGGGCTGTACTGGGTTAATAGAAACTGCTCAGTGGTGCCACATGCCAGGACAGGTGCAATACCCTAGATAGCCCACTGAAAGGATTGTGGGGACACAGTGGGGCAAGCACCTAGCATCCCTAGGAGCCTGAGTCCTGGTTCCAGGTCTGCCACCTCCCTGAGCCCCCTCTTTCCACAGTTAGCTGTTGTCTAAAGCATAAATGAAAACACTTTGGAAACTGTAAAGTACCATGGATTCAGCCCTGTGAATGACAGTGGTCACTAGGGCGGAAACTTGGTAATGCAAACTTGTGAATCCTAAGACATCTTATTCCCAGTATGCGGGGGCTGGAGCAGTGAAAGGGGTCTGACTTCTCTGCAGGAAATAGCTGAGGGGGCGAGAAGAGCTCAGAATCCCACAGGGATATTGGAATATGGGAGAACAGGCATCTGTGGTAAAATAGTGATAATAATGATGATGACGATAGTAATAATAATAGCTGGTAACATTTATTGAGTGTCGACCATATGTCAGGAACCACGTGAGTACTTTATGTGAATTATCTCACTTAATTTAAGGACCCCTGGCCTAAAAACACCTCCCCTGGTAGCTACATATGCCAGAGTCCACCATTGGGGCCCCATTCCTCTGACTCTGGCAGATACTTCTGCTTATTGGCCATTTTCCCAAAGTCCTTTGGAAGCCCTGCTGGTGCAGTGGTTAAGAGCTCAGCTGCTCACCAAAAGGTCGGCAGTTCGAATCCACCAGCCGCTCCTTGGAAACCCTGTGGGACAGTGCTACCTTGTCCTTTAGGGTCACTATGAGTTACAGTCGACTCAACGGCAATGGGTTTTTAATTCCTTTGTGCTAGGATCTAGGTAAACTTACCGTTAACCAGTTTAGTAAGTAGAAATAGTTCCCAACTTACTAATTTTAAGACCAGGTGAAATTCTGTACATCTCTCTCCCCAGGGGACTCAGTGCTCCACAGTCTTCACCACCGTTGGTCTAACAGAAGTTCTTTGTACTGTAGGTTCAGTCCATGTAACTGGCTTCAGTCTGAAGTAGCCACAAGCAGCCTTGGTCCCAATAAACATGTGGCCCAGTGCACTGGCCTGCTCACTCTAGCCCCTTGCCCCCTCTTCAGCTAAGTCCTAAAAGCCAGCTGCAGCAGAAGAAGCCTCCAGGAAGCACTGTGCAGCTCCCAACCCTGAATCTCAATGAATTGTTCAAAGGCTGGTGGTTCTACACGTCAAGTCAAGCTCCTGTCCACGCTACCTGGCTGCGGTACACGTGTGGCACACCTGTGTGGAAACCAAATGTTTCTGGTTAGGGGCGGAGGACTTGCGGGGGGTAGAAGAGTAAGGGCTGGGCCCCCTGGGGCAGCACATGGGGTCTGTGTCCTTCACAGAGGATTAACAAGCGGAGTGGTGGTTCACACTTCACTGTGGTTTTATCTTCTGCTGTAGGCATTTCTGTCTTTTCTTAAAATTTCTGCAGCAGTGATCCGCAATATATGTAGGCCATTAAGTTCTGAAGCCCACAAGGGAGGAGAGACTCACATGGAGTCAAAATCACCCTTGGAAGTCCCTTAAAACATCCATAGCATGGTGGCTTGCAGTTGGGAGCTGTGTTAAAGGCCATGATCACACACACTCAGGCCCTGCCCAGTCCAGTATGGAAGATGGATATTAATCCAATAATCATACATGATAAAGTAAAATTACAGCAGTGACAATCAAGAGAAGGAGGCTGTCCAGGGCTCTGAGAGCTGTAAGTCAGGAGGGCTTTCCTGGAGAAGGTGTTATACTGAAATGAATACTGCAGGTGGCTAGGAGTTGGTGGGGGGACTTCACTGAGTATGTGTTTAGGGGAACTGCTAGAGGTTGGTGTAGCGGAGGAACAGGTGGGAACTCATAGAGGTGGGAGGGGGTGCTCAGCCAATGTGAGGAGCCATTGAAGGGCATTAAGTGGGGGGCATTTTGAAAAGATCTCTCTGGCTGTCATGGGAGAAGAGATTGGGAGGAGCCAGAGTGGACTTGGGGAAACTCTGGAGGAGGCTGGGTGATGATCCAGATGAGAGAAGCTGGGACCCTTCCTCACCCAGTGCTGGGGGTCTGGACTCAGGAGAGAAGGGGGAGGGTCCAGTGATGTTTCGAGGAAAAACCAGTGGGATTTGAGAATGGCTTGTGCCAGGGGTGAGGAAGAGGCGGTGAGGACGATGACTTGGATCAGTCTTGCTGGAACGGGTGAGGTCTTCTGGGGCCCAGATTCGGAGAGACCCTGAGTTGGGTTTTGAACATGCTGAGGGACTGGGGAAGCAGCTGAGTGGAGACAATAGAGGCAGGCAGGGCAGGATTACCCAATAAGCTTGGGCCCAATTGTGCCTTCCCACCAATCTGCAGTGCACAGTTATACCTGTCCCCCACCATGGCAGTCGTGGTGAAACCCATGTGAGATTGATCACCATAGATTAGGAAGTAGGCAGTTAAGCCTTGTGCACCTTGCTCAGTGCAAGCAGGTGCATACCGTGTTTGGCTAATTTGCCCCTGGACACATGGATGTGGTGGAGCTCAGAGTGACCCTTATTTTACCCCACTCCAGCACCTTCCCGGGAGCTACCCACCTCATTCTTAGGCCTCAGCCATGAGGCCATATGTGGGAAAGGGCTGGCATCATGGGCTGAAGTCAGAACCACTCATTCTTCCTGGCACAGCTGGGAGGAAAGGCCCCAGCCTGCCCATGAGCTGGCCGGGCTGCCCCTACCATGCCAGTTAGGCCTGGGCCATGGGCTGAGCAGGGAGGAGCTGAGCCTGGTCCTGGCATGGACTTGGCCTTGTCTCTTTCAGCATAATTAGGTGCTTAATCGCACTGCTAAGCCCTGTCGATGCCTGCGCGAGGTGATTATGATTTACAGCCATGGCTGCTGCCTGGGGTCTCTTCTCGTGGCCTCTGCAGTCGTGCTGGGGGGCTGGGCCACAGGGTTTTCTGCACAGTTTGTGAATGATGAAATCCAACAGACTGCTCCCACTACCCCCAAGAAGCTGGGGCTGGGAAGTTGGGGCACCTCAAGATATCAGGGTTTGGAGGTCTAGGGAAGGAGGTGGGAGGGGGTGAGAAGACCAGCTTGTAGTTTACTGGTCATGGGAGGCTCTACAGGGATGAGGTTAAGGCCTCGACTCTGTCACCAGCTGGGTAGCCTTAGGCAAATCACTTCACCTCTCTAAGCCTCAGTTTCCTCACCCCTATGACGGATACCCTAACAGTGGGATAGTGTGAAGTTTTAAATAAGACTTAGGAGGTTTTAGCACAGTGCCTCACAGTGACTGCAGGCTCCATAAACACTCGCCGCCGCCATTACTGTCACTGTGGCTGCTGCTTTTGTATCTGCCTTCTCCAGATTGCTGGTAGAAGCAGAGACTACTGGGGCTGAGGTTTGTCATTGCCCTTTTTCCCATTGGAAAGCAGCTTACTGAGTTACTTGATTGCTGGTTTGGGGTCTGGGTTCTCCCTAGACCGTGAGCCCTTGCAGGCAGTGCTAGGGTCCCCTGTTTGCAGCTGTATCCCCAGCCCCCAGCTCAGGGTCGGTGCTCACTAAATGTAGCACAAATGGATGAATCCAGCCCAAAACAATCAAGGCCAGGGGGCTGATGACTTTTCAGGGTCAGACCCAGCCTCCCAGTGCCCCTTGGGTGCTCCCTGTCCCCTCTCCCTCTGAGACATCTGGTTTGCTGGCAGAGGGGGTGACAGGGCTGGAGGAGAGCTGACTGTCCCTGGGGAGAGCAGCTCAGGCCTGCGTTCCCACTTGGAGAATGGGAGGGTGGCTTCCCCTATCCCCCAGGCTGGGCGGAGCATGGGCAGGGGGGTAGGCTGCGCCTGGTGCTCCCTCCCTGGGATCTGCTCTGCTCCCAATGCTTCCCATTATTACTCCATTAGCGCCTTGTAGGGTTGACAAATGAAGGATAATTAATATCCGTGAGGGAAACAGATGTTGAGGTAATTCACTCCCTGCTGTGCATTTGCAACAGCACGGCCTAACTCTGCCCCGAGAGCCTGGCAGGACAGCAGGACCTCTCTGTGCCCTTGGTCTGAGGTGATGGAGTTAGCAGGACAGGAGGGCCTCCCGCTGGGCTGAGCCCTGGCGCCTGGTTGGGGGGATGCCCAGTTCTCACCCCCACACCAAGAGGGGCACCTGGGAGAGCTTCCCACTGCTTGCTATTGGGAAGTTCTGCCTGTGTCCCACCTTGGTCCCTCCTGCTGTACCAGAAGCCTGTGTCTACCTGCTCCGTGGGGGATGGTGACCAGCCCAGGAAGGCTCAGGGTAAAGCAGGGTGGGCCAGGCTCCCAGCTGCTGCCCACCTGCCCTCTTCCTTTCTGAAGCCTGGGGAGTCAGTTTGTGGTCTTGCAGGGGCAAGGGGTCTGCCAGCTCTGGGTGACCCTCTGTGGGCCTGTCGCACCATCCAGAGGGTTAGAGTGAATGGAGTCAGGCCTGGGTTTGATCCCCAGCTCTGCCACCCACTGCCTCAGTGCCTGGGTCACTTCTTTTGGAGCCTAGGTTTTGCCACCTATAAATGGGCATACACATGGGTATGCGACCTAAAATTTGGAAGCATGACATCCGGGCACCCTTCAGCTGAAGAAAGAAGGAAGTGGAGTGAGTCCATTCATTCACAAATGTTTTATTATTAGTGTTATTATTTAGTGAGTGCCAGGCCCCATAGTGGTCACTAAGCTGAACAAAACAGATACTCTTCCTGCTCTCATGGAAGT
This sequence comes from Loxodonta africana, assembly GCF_030014295.1. NCBI lineage: Eukaryota > Metazoa > Chordata > Mammalia > Proboscidea > Elephantidae > Loxodonta > Loxodonta africana. The sequence continues at coordinate 37,158,773 of NC_087365.1, forward strand.
TATGGTTTAACCAGGAAGAGAAACAAAAAATCAAGTCAACAGGCAAATAAATGATTCAAATTGAAACAACTGCTATGAAGGAAATACCCAGGGAGTCATAGGGGGATTAAAGGCTTCTTGGAGGAGGTAACTTACGTTTGAGAATGACAGGGAGTTGACCTGGTGAAGAGAGATGGGGAACAAACAGCACCCAGAGAGACCAGCCTTGCAAAGGCCGTGAGGTCAGAAAGAGCTTGGCATTTGGGAGGCCAGAGCTAATTAGTAAGATGGTTAGAAATCACATGCGCCCAGCGCAGGCCCTGAAACACATCTGCAGAATGAATGCTTCCCTTGGGAACTGTCCTCTTTCTCCTCCTGGACCTCTCACCCAGTGAAAGCTGGCTTCCCCCTCCAGGACCTGGGACTTGGTAGGAACAGGCCAGCTGTTCTCCCAGGAAGAGGGGCCAGTGGGGACCATGGAACAAACCTGTTTGGGAAGGTGTTACCACCTGGCAGTTGGGGACTTAGCTACACTCTTTTGTCTAGTTTGGGTGAGGGCTTTGGGAGGCAGGGCTTATTTTATCTCTAAGCAAGAAGGGGCTGGGGAAGAATGGAACCCACACCCTACCCCACCATCAAAGTACTCTCCAAAGGTCCAACTTCCTTTAAAAAAAAAAACTTTCAATTTTGAAATTATTATAGACTCACAGGAAGTTGTAAAATAGATCAGACTCCTGTATACTCTTCACCCAGCTTCCCCCAATGATGTTATCTTCTATAACTGTCCATCTGCCTTTTTTTGTTTGTTTCTTTTGGCCATAGACCTTTTTCTTTTTCAACTGAAAAAAATCCACAGCTTTATGTCCATAGCATATTTATTTATAAGAGCTCTAATCTGGAAACTACTCAAATGTCCATCAACAGGTGGCTGGGTAAACAAATTACTGTATATTCATCTGACAGACTATTACACAGCAATGAAAAAGAACAAACGGACACAATGTGGAGGAATCTCACTGATACTATGTGGGGTGAAAGGAATCAGGCACGAAAGAGGTCAAGAACAGGCAAAATTAATCTATGGTGCCATCACTGCTAGGTGCCATTGAGTCGATTCCTAGTGACCTCACGTGGCGGAGTAGAAGTGCCCCATAGGCTATAGTCTTTACAGGAGCAGATTGGCAGGTCTTTTCTCCTGCAGAGCAGCTGGTGGGTTTGAACTGCTGATCTTTCAGTTAGCAGCTGAGTGCTTAACCATTGCACCAACATGGCTCCTAATCTATGGTGCTAGAAGTCATGAAAGTAATTAATGCGGGTTGGGGTGGGTATTGGCTAGTAGGGAGCACAAGGGTACACCCCAGAGGATGATAAACATTCAGGCCTTGCTCTGGATGGTGGTTACGTAGGTATACACACATGCAAATTTTCATCAAGCTGTACACTCAACATGTGTGCACGTTACTGTAAGCTAAACCTGAATTTAAAAATAAAGTGTAAAGAATCCAATAAAAAAGAACAAACAGAAAGCCATTGTTGAGTACAAAGACAAATACACTATTGGTAAGGGTGTTGTTTATCCTTACAAATAAACAAGCACCCTGCTCCTTCGACTGGGGTGAACAGTTAACATCATGATATATGGTGGAAACTGTGAAAGCTGGAACTCCACGGAACTGCCTTGTTTTTCCAGGTCTCACAAGTTTTCCACCGGTGACAGGGTGGAAAACTTTTCTATTATTCGTTTTAGGGGAAAATATTTGAGTTTTCCTTCCCTGATAGGTTTTTGCCTTACACAGCTTCTGGTTTTCTCAGGTTTTACTGTATTTCTAAGCAGCTTAATTTTTTTAAAGAACATTTCAGGCCAAGCGAAGATTTTCCTTTCCGGACTAGCCCAGGTGCACTCCCCTCCCCTGTGCCCTGCCCCAGGGACAACTGCTGTGAGGCCACTGTGTCTCCTCTCTTCTGTTTTTAAACTTCTACACACAGAAAACTCCAAAACCAGTAAAATGTGTGTGTGTGTGTGTGTGTGTGCTTATTTACATAAATGGCATCATACTACAGGATTGTTTTGCAATGAGATTTTTTCACTTCCTGTAGGTTATTGGACAAGCTCTGGTGACGCAGCGGTCAGGTACTCCGCTTCGAACCAGAGGGTCACCTGTTCAAACCCACCAGCTGCCCTGTAGGAGAAAGATGTGGTGGTCTGCTTCTGTAAAGATTACAGCCTTGGAAATCCTGTGGGGCAGTTCTACTCTGTCCTGTGTGAGCTGGAATTGACTCAATGGCCGTGGGTTTTGATAGGTTATTGAGCTCCAGCCTGGCTGTTATTGTTGTTGTTAGGTGCCCTTGAGTCATTTCGACTCATACTGACCCCATGTGACAGAGTAGAATTGTCCGATAGGGTAACTTGTATGGAAGCTGTAACCTGTATGGAAGTAGATCACTGGGTCTTTCTACTGCAGAGTGGCTGGGTGGGTTCGAACCGCCAACCTTTTGGTTAGCAGCCAAGCACATAATCCTCTAGCATGCCTAGATCTAGTTTATTCTTCTTAACCACTGTGTAGTACTCCAGTGAATGACTAACCACTGACTATCCATTCTGTTGATGGACATTAAAGTTGCTCTTACCTTTTTGCTATTTAACTCACCCTTGGGCAGAACCTCCTTGTGTCCTTGTGTGGGTGTCTTTGGGGCCCCAGCTCTAGGACCCCAGGACTCCCTGTTTTCCTGCTGCTGCCCAATGGACAGGTCACGGTCTCTCTGTCGCCCCCAGGTGGTCAAGGTGGTGGGCAGCAACATCTCCCACAAGCTACGCCTGTCCCGGGTTAAGCCCACAGACGAGGGTACCTATGAGTGCCGTGTCATCGACTTCAGTGACGGCAAGGCCCGACACCACAAGGTCAAGGCCTACCTGCGGGTGCAGCCAGGCGAGAACTCCGTCCTGCACCTGCCTGAAGCCCCACCTGCTGCACCAGCCCCACCGCCCCCCAAGCCAGGCAAGGAGCTGCGGAAGCGCTCGGTGGATGAGGAGGCCTGCAGCCTCTAGACTGATGCCCCACCCTGCCCACCTGCCCGGCTGTGCCCCTCCCGCTGTACAGAGTGCATGAGGAGCTGCTGGACTGCCGGGGATGCGACTGCCAGGTCTCGCCACGTCCCTGTCCCCAAGACTGCCTGTGGCCACCACGTCGGCCCTCTGCCCACCATCCCTTTGCTCAGCATGTAAGCCCCCCAATCCTTCGTTTTCAGACCCCTGTGGTGACCTGGCTTGGAGAAGGTAACCCTGGGCACCAAGGGGGCGACTTCCCTGAAAGCTGCGGTGGGGGGCCGTGCCGGGCCTGGGCTGCCCCCATTCTGTCACCAGCTTCAATGAAGTCCAGTGTTTCTCGCTTTGCTTGCTTGTCTCCCATCCTGTCCTGAGCCGGGGCTTCCCAGCCTTACTCTCCCTCCTTCCTACCACCCCCCACTTGGCCCTGGGGGCGGACAAAGTGACCCCCTCCTCGAATCTGGACTTGACTCCTCTGAGCAGAACTAGGAGCTCTCGCCCGCAAAGAACTGGGCCACAGAGCCCCCGGGAGGGGCTTGTTCTGGGGCTATGGCCTAAATTAGCAGGACCGCCTACAGGGGCCTTGGGAGGGGCTGGAGGAGTCCCACTGCCTCCTGGTGGCTCCTTCCTGTTCAGCCTCCCCTTACCTAAGAAACAGCTCCAGGTTCCCAGGAAGCGGGGAACCAAGAACTTCTGCCCGTCATACAGCAAGTCAGAAGGGAGGGCCCTTTCCCTCTGACCCCACTGCCCCAGGCAGAGTTTTGCACCAGCAGGCCCCCCTTCACGGACTCTTAGGAGTCCCCCTCTGCCAGCTCCCAAAGTCCCAGCTCCCTCTTGGGGCCCATGCCAAGTCCACCCAAGGGTCTGGGGCTTTTTGGAGCCAAGAGTCCCCCATTACCAACTCCCTCACAATTCCTGATCAGGGGGATACCCGCCACCTGGTGATTTGTAAATATTTCTATCTGGTCCAACGCCCCCTTAGAACTGGCTCAAACCTCTGGCCGCCCCGCAGTGATGGAGTGGGGGATATGGGAGAGGCCAAGGACTTTGCCTAGGGGTGTCTGGGCTGCCCTGTATACATGATCCAATCTGTGACTACCAGCCAACCTGAATAAAGTGGTTTAAAAGGACCCCTGGGCAGTGTCTTTCTGGGGCATCATGCCTGGGAGCATGGTATTGCAGGGGAAGGGAGAGGAGGGCTGGCCAGCCCATATACAGCATCTTCTTGCTTCTGCTCTCTGCCCCCCAAGCAGGGTCTGGCTGTGGGGTATAGAAGACAACAGCTGGGGAGTGGGGTGCCTAGGGAGAGGGTAAAAGAAAACCAGCCTTTGTCCAGCTCCAAACCAATCACCAGGTGCTTCAATTATTCTTTGATTTTGAGATAATCATGCGTACAATGGTGCATAAACATGTTTACACAGCTTCGTGAATAATTATAAAGCAAATATCCATGTAGCTCCCACCTATCAAATATAGCACAGAACAGCACCCACTCCCCCAGCCCCAAACGTCTTCCCTTCGTTTTAATCACCACCCTGACTTTTATGGTAATCCCATTCTTGATGTTCTTTTTATAGCTTGACTACCTTTATGTATGTAGTTGTCTTAGTTACCTAGTGCTGCTGTAACAGAAATACAAGTGGATGGCTTTAACAGAAGTATATTCTCTCCCAGTCCAGTAGGCTAGATGTCCGAATTCAGGGCACCAGCTCCCGGGGAAGGCTTTCTCCCTCTGTCTGCTTTGGGGGAAGGTCCTTGTCATCAATCTTCCCTTGGTCTAGGAGCTTTTCTGCACAGGGACCCCAATGGGTCCAAAGGATGCGCTCTGCTCCTGGCACTACTTTCTTGGTGGTATTAGGTCCTCTGTCTCTCTGCTCACTTTTATATCTCAAAAGAGATTGACTCAAAATACAATCTAATCTTGTAGATTGAGTCCTTTCTTGTTAACATAACTGCCTCTAATCCTGCCTCATTAATGTCATAGAGGCAGGATTTACAACACACAGGAAAATCACATCAGATCACAAAATGGCAGAAAATCACATAATACTGGGAATCATGGCCTAGCCAAGCTGACACACACTTCTGGGGGACACAATTCAATCCATGACAGTAGTCTTAATATATTTGAGTTTTTTTTTTTTTTAACCTTATATGCATAGAATCACACCGTATCTATTCTTGCATGCAACATTGTATTTGTGAGATTCACCCATGTTGTTGCGTGTGTCTGTGATTTTTTCATTTTCATTGCTGTACAATAATTCCCTGTATGAAGACCCCACAGCTGATCAGTGTGTTTGTCCATTCTACTGTTGACAAGAACTTGGGAGCGTGTTCCTGCCTGGGTGCTATTACTAACAACACTGCTCTGAGCATTCTAGCCCTGTTTCTCCTGGTGTATAAAACCATGAGATTCTGTCAGGTGGATTTGCCAGGATGGAGGTTTAGCCACTTTATTTTAGGCGTCTCATTTTCTTCTGTCAGGCTCCACCATCCTCTATTACAGTGGAGGAAACAGGCTCAGAGAGGTTAAAGAGCTTGCCCAAGGTCACACAGCCGATAAGCTTGGATCTCCCTCACCCCTAAAGCCCGTGTATCCTGCTTTGCCGAATCTGGACCCCCGCCTCTACAGCATCTCCCTGCCTCCCCTGCTGTGCCCTCGGCTCAGGACTCTCCTCAGCTCATCCCAGCCCAGGGGTCCCATCTGTCAAGGTCCTGCCTGAGGGCATGTCAGTCCAGGGCTCTCAGGTCAAGCCTTCGTAGCCAGTATGGCTGGCTGGTCTCTCCTCTGTGCACCTGCAGAAATCATGGGCACCCATCACACTGGGCCTGGGGCATCTGCCTGTCCCAGGTCTCCCCCACAGCCAGACTGAGCAAGCCTCCCCTAGGGCAGGAAGCAGGAACTGCTGAGATGATGACTGATGTCTGTCGAGCACTTTCCATGTCCTGACCCTGTGCTGACCCCTACAGTTGTCCCTAAGGGAGGGTTGTACCCAATTTTCAGAAGAGGAAATGGAGGTTCGGAGACAGGAGGGTTGGAGGATAGAAGGATGAGGACACAGATAAAAAATGGTGTGGCGCAGGCAGGGTTCTGGAACTGCCGTAGAATTCAAGTGTCCCAGGGCTGGCTGGTCTGTGACCTGTGGTCCCCTCGGGCTGGTGACCAGACTTTATTCAAAGGATGTGGTCCCCTGCAGAAATCTCCAAGTACAAAGCAGGTCCTGAAAGGCCCGGGTTCCTCTGGGAGGGTCTAGGGGGTAAAGGCTCAGGTTTGAGTGGTAACAATACTCAAGGGTCCTGAGCGCCTACTATGTGCCAAGCACCAGTGAAGGGCTTTCCATGCAGGATCTCATTTCACCCTCCCAGGGGCCTGCGTCCCCTCTCTGGTTTCCTTCTCCCTCAGGAGGTTCCCACTTCCTTGGAGGAATCCTTGCTCCAGTGGGAAGGCAGTGCAGGGGAGGGGAAAGGAACTGGGTTAGAATCCTGCCTCTGCCCATCCTTGGTGCAGGGCCTCAGGCAGGGCTCTTCATCTCTCTGAGCCTCAGTTTCCTTTTCTGTAAAATGGAGATGCTCCCAGGGAAATGCAAATGAAAACCACAATGAGATACTACTTCATACCCACGGTGTGGGGGGTGGACCCAAACCCAGTGCCGTCGAGTCGATTCCGACTCATAGCAACCCGATAGGACAGAGTAGAACTACCCCCATAGAGTTTCCAAGGAGCACCTGGCAGATTCGAACTGCCGACCCTTTGGTTAGCAGCCATAGCACTTAATCACACACCGCCAGTGTTTCCCCTCATACCCACTAGGATGGCTGCAATCAAAAAGACAGATAACAAGTATTGATGAAGATGAGGAGAAATCGGAGCCCTCACACATTGCAGGTAAAATCCACTGCCATGAAGTCATTTCCAACTCATACAGACCCCGTAGGACTGAACGGCCCTGTAGGGTTTCCAAGGCTGCAGGAAAGCAGACTGTCACATCTTTCTCCTGTGGAGCGACTGGTAGGTTGAACAGCCAAGCATTTAACTGCTGCACCACCAGGGGTGGTGAAAGGTTTGACATAGGGTTACCCTCATGTTTGGTAGAGGGTTAGTGAAAATGAGGGAAACCCTCACTGAGATAGACTGATACAGTAGCCGTAACAATAGACTCAAATACACCAAACATCATGAAGATAGCACAGGACAGGGCAGCATTTCCTTCTGTTATACGTAAGGTCGCCATGAGTTGGAGTTGACTTAGTGGCCACTGACAACAATCATAGGATCCAGCAATTCCATGTCCACAGAAAAGCTTGTACGTGAACGATCATGGCAGCATTATTCATAATAACCCCAAAATGGAAACAACCCAAATGTCTACCCACTGATTAACAGATAAAATGTGGTACGTGCATATAATAGAATAAAAAAAGAATGAAGTACTAATATGTGCCACAACATGGATGGACCATGAAAACATCATGCTAAATGAAAGAAACCAGACACAAAAGGTCACACATTGTATGATTCCATTTATATGAAACGTCCATATAGAGGCAGAAAGTAGACTGATGGTTGCCAGGGGCTGGGGGGTTGGATGAGTAGGGAGTGAGTGCTAAGGGGTTTGGGGCTTTTGGGGGATGATGAAAATGTTCTAGAAATAGGAAGAGACGATGGTCGCACAACTGTAAATCTACTGCACATTTTAAATGAGTATGTGAATGTATCTCAACAAATCTGTTAAAAACACAACCCAGGATGCTGTAAAGATAGCATGGTGCCCACATCGCCAGCACCAGGCACATGGGAGGCGCTCAGGCAAGGCTGGCCCCCTGTTGATGTTGTGTGGTTTTTATTGGGAGCCAGAGACAAGCTGTGCTGACCTCAGTGCGTGGCTGGCTGGTGGCAGTGGAGAAACACAAGACCTGGGGGAGAGAAGCCCAGGCCCTGATCCAAAGGCTCAGAGAAACCTCCAGGCACCCCAGGGTGGTTGCAAGCCACTGTCTGCTTTCACCCCTGCAAGAGAATCACCTGCAGGGGGTGCCTGTTATAAACTCAGATGTCTCCGCCCCTCCTTTCAGATTCCCACCATCAGCAACCATAGTCAGCTAGTGCCCCCAGGTGGTTCTCATGATGGAGAGAAAGGGGGAACCTGGGCCAGGGGTGGCTTCCCACACATACTCTTGCTCCTGAGTTGCTCCAGCATCCCTCCCCTCACCCCCAGCTCTCTTGGGTCTCCAAGGCCCTAAATTCTGGCCCAAACCCCATCCACTCTGGCTGTCTGGACCCCCTCAGGTGTGAGCCCTCTGGGGACTCCCCTCCTAACCCTCAGTTCCAGAACTTCTCTTTCCCTCTCCCTACTGGGTAGGATAGCCTGCCATCTGCCCTGCACACACACATTCCAGCAACTGCATGGTGGAAACTGCCAGCAAGGACAAGGCCTTTGCTACCATTCTTGGTCCCTCATCCCGGAATTCAAGGTCTATGCCAGGGATGTCCCATTTCAGAAGGTGAGAGAGTGTCCAGTAAGTATCAGCCAGGTGGGTTGGGCCCTCACAGTTCACCACAGGACTGATCTCACTCCTAGTCCCTGGCCAGTGCTGGGGACAGGCTGTGTGATGAGCTACATAGCTACGTATCACATTTTATCTGTTAATCAGAAAGTTCTCAACTTTCTTTCCCATTCCCGTGATTTCATTTACGGGCCAGTGCCACACTGTTTTAATTATTATAGCTTTTAAAATATATTCTAAGACTGTTTTCCACTCCTCTCTCCATTTACTTTTTGTTTCCAGACATTTCTTGGCTCTTCTTTGTTCTTTGCTTTTCCATATGAACTTTAGAATCACCTTATCTATTTAAAAAAATTCTATTGTTATTCTAGACATTTGGGTTGTTTCCATTTTGGGGTTATTATGAATAATGCTGTCATGATCGTTCATGTACAAGCTTTTCTGTGGACATAGAATTGCTGGATCATACGGTTGTTGTTAGTGGCCACTAAGTCAGCTCCAACTCATGGCGACCTTATGCGTAACAGAAGGAAATGCTGCCCTGTCCTGTGCTATCCTCAGGATGTTTGGTATATTTGAGTCTATTGTGGCTACTGTATCAATCTGTCTCCTTGAGCTACATAGGGGGATGAGCTACATAGAGGGATGAGGACATCCCCAAAGTCAGCCCCAGCACCTCAGCGAGGACCAGCCGGAAGGCTTGTCCCAGGGAAGAGGAAGGGACTCAGGAGCCCCCTCAGGGACCCTGGAGATGGGTGTGGATGGCTGGCCTCCCAGGCCCCCACCTCTCCTGAATCCAGTCATCTGAGTCACAGGGACCTTGTGAATGGGGCTCCATCCCTGGAGATTCTGATCCAATAGGTCTAGAAAGAAGCCCAGGAATCTGTATGTCCAACAGGAACCCCCAGGGCTCCTTCAGACCAAAGGACTATAATTCAAGAAATATTGCCACATGTAATCTTTTAAAGAAATAGATATAAGTAACTAAAAAAAGAAAACTTTTTATAACAGTGGCTGTTTGTTTCACTTTGCTTCTTACCAGTTTTAGCAGATACAGCTCCTTTTTGCTACTAACTGAAGAGCACTGCAACCCAGGGATCAGCCACAATTACTCCACCCACTTGCCTACCGAAGGGCATCTAAGTTACAGCTAATAATTTGCTGTTACATCCAATGGTTCCCCGAGTAGGCTTCCAAGGACACTTTGCCACTTCGGGGTTGTTCAGAAAAAAAAAATAGTATGTGGGAAATCTTTTAAGGTGGAATTGCTAGCACCAGATAGATGAAAACACATTTTCATTTTGAGATATTCTACCAAATTTCTCTGCCCAAACAACGCTGACAATCTTAAAACATGTTTTTTTAAATAAATAATATGGGCCCGTGGACAGAATTTTAAAAATTCAAGAGTATATATAAAGAATTATATTTTGCTTCCATAATCTCACCATCATCCTGTTTCCTGTAGAGACAACCACGTTAGGAGGCTCTTAATTTAACTCTCTTTACAGCTAGGCTGTGCACATATGTGTGAGTGAGCGAGTATGTGTGTGTGCACTTGTCTCAGTGTTTAAAGACACAGATGGTAGCATGTTATATACATTGTTCTGCACCTTGCTTTTTCCATTTAACAATATATCTTGGTAATGATTCCACGTCGGTACTTGAATGCCTGTAGATTATTATATAGATGAACCGTGACTTTAGCCGGTCCCCAAGTGATGAACATTTAGGTTGTTTCCAATCTTGTGCTATTATAAACAATGTTGCAGTAAATTTTCTAGATTATAAATCTAGATATGTGTAATACATACATACATATGCAAGTATGTTTTAGGACAGATATTTAGGAGTTAGAATTGCTAGGTCAAAGAGTTGGTGAATTTTTAATTTTGGTAAATATTGCCAAATTTCTCTCCACAGAAGTTGGACCAATTTATACTTCTACAAATTGCGTGTGAGAGAGAGTTCCTGTCTCTTACTTGCTTCACTCTCTCCAACCCCCTTATCAAACATTTTAAACTTGGCCTATCTATTGGTTAAAATGAGATCTCTTTGTGGTTTCAATTTGCATTTTTCTTGAGTGAGGCTGACCATCTTTTTGCAAGTTTAGAACCATCTTTACTCTTTTTTCTGTGAGCTGACTTCTTAGCCTTTGCCCGTTTTTCTATTGACTTGCCGGTTGACATTTTATTGATTGGTAGGAGCCCTTTGCGAGACTGCAAATATTTCTTCCAGTCTTGTGTGTGCCTTTTGACTTTGCTTTTGGTATTTTATGCCAAGTTAAAAAAAATTATTCTTACATAAAAAAAAGAGCTTGTATTTATTAACATTTTATTGTATAATTTGTGTAATGTTTCATTTCTATAAATGGTTTTTCCACTCAGATTAAATTTTTTAACTCTCTAATATTTTTGCCTAACAACCTTTTCACATTTAAATCTTGATCCTCTGAGAATTTAAATTGCCTTAAGGTCTGAGATAGGGTTTCCATTTTTTTTTTTTTTTTAAATACGTCTATCTCTTTTTTTAATGTTATTTATTTCCCCCCTCCCCTACTGGTTTGAAATGTCATCATTATCATATTTCGAATCTATGCATATATATGTAAACCCTGGTGGCATAGTGGTTAAACGCTACAGCTGCTAACCAAGAGGTCAGCAGTTCAAATCTGCCAGGCGCTCCTTGGAAACTGTATGGGGCAGTTCTACTCTGTCCTATAGGGTTGTTATGAGTTGGAATCGACTCGACAGCAGTGGGTTTTGGGGATACATATATATGAACAAGTTCTCAACTTCCTTTCCCATTCCTTTGATTTCATTTATGGGCCAGTGCCACACTGTTTTAATTATTATAGCTTTTAAAATATATTCTAAGACTGTTTTCCACTCCTCTCTCCATTTACTTTTTGTTTCCAGAAATTTCTTGGCTCTTCTTTGTTCTTTGCTTTTCCATATGAACTTTAGAATCACCTTATCTATTTAAAAAATTCTATTGTTATTCTTGTTGGGATCATGATAAATTAACATAGTGAGAACTTAAATATTTATGATGATGTCTTCCTATCCAAGAATAAGGTATGCCATCCTATTTTAAGACTTCCTTTTTTGCTTCTTAGAAGAGTATGTATCTAAAAAATAAGATGGAGTTTTGGATTAATATGGGTATATATGTGACAGATATATGGATAGATATGGATACTATATAAAATACAGATAGATTCTAGATAGAAGATAGATCTATAAACAGCTGCCATTGAATCAAGTGTGACAGTGTGACTCATGGCGACCTTATGTATAACAGAATGAAACGTTGCCCTGTCCTGTGTCATCGTCATTATCGTCAGCATGTTTGAGTCCATCACCATGGCTACTGTGCCAATCCATCTTACCAAGAATCTCCCTTGCCCTTGCTGGCCCTCTGCTTCACCAAACGTGGTGTCCTCCTCCAGCGATTGATCCCTTCTAATGACGTATTCAAAGCAAGCGAGTTAAACAATGTCCTTTCATGATTCATAAGGTTTTCATTAAATAATTTTCAAAAGTAGATTGCTAGGCCTTTCTCCCTAGTCTTAGTCTGGAAGCTCTGCTGAAAGCTATTCATCATGGGTGACCCTGCTGGTATTTGAAATATTGGTGGCATAGTTTCCAGCATCACAGCAACACACAAGCCACCACAGTATGAACAACTGACAGACAGGTGGTGGATGTGTGTGTGAAATAAAGCAAAATGTTAACAGCAGAATCTAGGTGGTAAGCATATTAGTTTTCTCTCTACAATTATTTCAACTTTTATGTATGTTTTTAAACTTTCATAAAAATACACTGAAGAAGAGAGAACATTTTAAAGTTATTTTCATATGTTGTTACTAATTGCCGTTGAGTCAGTTCTGACTCACAGTGACCCTGTGTATCATGTAACGAGACACTGCCCTATCCTGCGCCATGCTCACAATCGTTACTATGCTTGAGCCCACTGTTACAGCCACTGTGTCAATCCATCCCATTGAGGGTCTTCCTCTTTTCCGCTGACCCTGTACTTTACCAAGTATGACGTTCTTCTCTAGGGACTGATCCCTTCTGACAACATGTCCAAAGTATGTAAGACAGTTTCACCATCCTTGCTTCTAAGGAGCATTCTGGTTGTACGTTAAAAGATTTGTTCATTCTTTTGGCAGTCTATGGTATATTCAACATTCATAGCCAACACCACAATTCAGAGACATCAGTTCTTCTTCGGTCTTCCTTATTCATTGTCCAGCTTTCACATGTGTATGACGCGATTAAAAATACCATGACTTGGGTCAGGCGCACCTTAGTCTTCAAGGTGACATCTTTGCTCTTCAACACTTTAAAGAGGTCCTTTGCAGCAGATTTACCCAATGCAATGCATCTCTTGATTTCTCGACTGCTGGTTCCATGGGTGTGGATTGTGGATCTAAGTAAGATGAAATCCTTGACAACTTCATATAGACCTTGCATAGTTTTTATTGAACTAATTCCTAAACACTTTATCTTTTTTTTGCTGCTATTGTAAACAGGTCTTTTGTTATGCCTTTTAAGTGGTTGCTGTCTGCATAAATGAAGGCTATTCTAATTTTTGTTTTCTAGTCACCTTATTGAATTTTTATTGCTTGTAATAGATTTTTTTTCAGGTAAATAATATCTACAGGTAGGATCATCTTCCTCATTCCTTTTCGATCTATACACCTTTTATTTCTTTCTCTTGTCTAATTGCATTGGCCAGTACCTCTAGGGCACTGTTAAGTAATACAGATTCTAGGGACATCTTTGTCTTATTTTTAACTTTAATGTGAATGCTTCCAGTGTTTCCAGTACTGGCTTTTGACTATATGTCCAAAGTCTTCTCAGAAGTTTTAGGAGACTCAAGCCTTGTTTATTTGTCACCTTTGAGTTTGTTTTTTATTATATAATTTTATTTATTTTTTGTTGAGAATATACACAGCAACAGCAAAACATACACAAATTCAACAGTTTCTACATGTGCCATTTAGTGACACTGAGTACATTCTTTGAGTTGTGTAACCATTCTCATCCTCCTTTTCTGCATTGTTCCTCCTCCATTAACATTAATTCACTGCCTCGGAAGGTATCTATCTAATCTTTCAAGTTGCTGTTGTCAATTTGATCCCCTATAGATAGTTCTTAAAAGAACAAAATGCTCAAGGCAGACAGGAGACTCAAGTCTTGTTGATGAGGCACCCAAACACTTCAACGTGAATGCCTATTTCAAGTTGGCACTATCCAAGCAAGGTTCCAGGCCCCTTCTCTCCCCCCTAAAATTCTGGAGTAATGCTAAATGCCTTGCTAAGGTCCCTGGGTGGCGCAAATGGTTTGTGCTCCGCTGCTAACCTCAAGGTTGGAGGTTTGCACTCACCCAGCAGTGTTGTAGGAGAAAAGCCGGAAAGATGGCGTCCAAGCAAACTCTGTGGATCTCAGTTCTACTGTGTAACATATGGGGTCCTCATGAGTCTGAATTGACTCAACAGCAAAGGGTTTTTTTTTGTTTTTTTTTGGTTTAGTCACTTTCAGGTACAGCTCTGGAAGCCAACAGGTATAGCCTTTAGAGTATGGGTTTTTGGGTCTAATAGCCATGGGTTCAAATCTCAGCTCTGCCATTTTTGAGGAATGCAGCTTTAGGTACACCTCCCCTGTTTGAGCCTCAAAGTTTCCTCAGAGAATTGAAGGGGGACTGTGAGTTCAGCATCTGCACACTGAAGCTGCTCTCCTTTACCAACGTGGTGGGGTGTAGGTGGGGGAACAGGGCCCGGGAATCCACATTGCTAACAAGTTTCTCTGTATGCTAAATTTTGTGGGCTTTTGGGATATCGCTTGTGTGCAGCAAGTTGTCTGAATAAAATACCCGCCAAGCTGAGAACTGGGTCACTTCTGAGGAATGGGATAAGGAGGGATATACCCAAATAGGCTGAGTATTTTGTAAAGGGTAAGTACTACCTCTGTAACTTAAAACACATATAAATATTTAAAGAAAACCAATCAGGAAACAAAAGTAAATAAAATGGGAGAAATGAAGGAACGCCAGGGTTGGCAGAAATCCTAGTAGTGCACCATCTGGTGTCTCAGTCCGCTTGACAATGTCTCTTCCTCCACGAATGAGAAGCTTCTCCCTCTAAGGAAGCCCTCGCTGACACTCCACGGATCAGACCGTGCAGCCGTGTCCACCCCATCCCTCCTCCATCCCTCGCTCACACGCTCCCTAACCCCACTTCTATTTTGCCTGATTTAGTTCAGATATCCACACTCCTTTGAGGGCACTTATCTTAGAAAAGACTTGCCTCCTCCCAGCTTCGCATTTGAATCTTGATTAGTCTAAGCCAGTTGCTCTTCACATGAAGTCCACCGCCCCGCCCCCCACTGCCACCCTTTCCAAAGGAGTCCATGGACAGAAAAAAGAGCCCACATCTTTATGTTCACTAACCTCTCACTGAAATTTAGCCTCTCCTCCTATTATGCAAATGCCATTAGCAGTAGCATTCACCTCTGACTTTGTCAACAAAAGAAATCACAGGTATTTTCATGTCACAAAACAGCTGTTACAGATGTCTCAGGCTATCATTTACACTAATCACAGCTTCGAATTATGGTTACCAGGCTGGCTCTGGATTTTATTTAATGCACTAATAAAGAAGCATTTATTGCTATATCCCACACACTTTGAAAACATATTTTGAAAACTGTTTCAGTCTCATTTGTTTTCTTTACAATCCTATAATTTTATTTTATGCAGTTAAAAACATTATTCTTAGAAGGGGAACATATGCTTCACCAGACTGCCAAAGGGGTCCATGGCACAGATGAGGTTAATAAACCCTGGTCTAAGCCAATCCTAGCAATTCCATTATCTTCACCAGAGATTGGCTAAGGAAGCATCACGTGATCTGGTGATGGCCAATGAAATGTGAGCAGATATCTGCTGGAGGGAAAGGGGAGTCCCCCCTGACGAAAGTTTCTTAACACTTCAAAGGAGACACAAGAAAGACATAATTTCTTCCTCTGCTTCTTGGTGTCTGAACATAGGAGGCTGGGAATTTTTCCATGGACAACCGTGAGGAGAGCTGCTGACCCACCTGAGATGGCAGAAAAGTCTGATGGTAAAAGCTAGGTCTCTGAAGACTTGGGTGAGTTAATGAGTTAACCAGGCCCAGAACCTCCCTGACTCTGGACTACTGTTATGAGTCAAGAAATGCCTTATTATTTAGGCCAGTTGGGTCTGTTCCCTGCAGCCAAGAGCATCTTCTCTAATCCACGATACCATTTTTGTTCCCCCATACTTTCCATGCTTGTTCCTAGCTATCACTGGGGAGACACAGGGAAATAAGCCAGTCCTTTCTTCTGTCTGATCCCTATTTAGTTAGATCTTCATTTCTTGAGGGCTGAATATCCTAAGGCCCTTAATTATCCTTAAGAAACATGGTTCTAAGTCCTTTACTTACCCTAACCTGTTTGTCTATCTAGGTCCAAAAAGCAAAAAAAAACCCATTGATGTAGAATTGATTCTGACTCATAGTGACCCTGTAGGGCAGGGTAGAACTGCCCCCTAGGGTTTCCAAGGAGTGGCTGGTCGATTCTAACTGCTGACCTCATTATGGTTAGCAGGTGAGCTCTTAACCACTATGCCACCAGGGCTGTCTAGGTCAGTGGTCCTCAAACACTAGCAGGCATCAGAATCATGTCAATCTTTGTTAACATCAGCCTGTTAAAATGCAAATTTCTGGGCCCCACCCCCAGAGTTTCTGATTCATGAGGTCCAATAATCTGTATTTCTGACAAATCCCCAGATGCCGCTGATGCTGCTCGTCTTGAGGACCACAGCTTGAGAACCACTGGTCTAGGTATCTGTGAAAACATGGCTCCTAGAAATGAAACCACCACTCAAAGTGGGATCTGACTAGTGCTAAGGAGAGCAGAATTATCACCCCCCTCAATATTGACACACGCTAATACTGCAGCCCAAATTTGAATCCGAGTTTTCATACTACTGAATTCCATGTCAACATAAACACTGAAATGGCTCCTCAGCCATCTCCCTATTCTATAGCATGGGAAGTACCACTTCTTCAGTGCTTACCGTATACCAAGTACTTCGCATGAGTTATCTCATTTAATCCTCACGGCAACCCTTGAAACTGACAACTATCTCCTTCTGGGGAGAAAGATGTCCAGAGAAATTAAAAACAAAACAAAAAACTGCTCAAGGTCACCCATCTGGTAAATAAACAAGAGACCCAGGATTTGAGCCTGGGTTATAGAACTCTACTATTAAGAACTCCCCTCCCGCTTAACAGCATCTATTAATCAGCTGCTCTTTGAGGCTCAAGACAAATTTACCCAATTGTGCCTCATCCAGCTCATTTCTCTTTCTTGTCCACAGGGTGATCACCAGTCACTATTCTCTAATGCTCCCGGTTCCTTAAGTCACCAATATGTTTTTCGTCTGTAACTCAGCCCCTTCACTGCCCCTACTCCTGCCCCAGGGCAGATGGAGGCTAGGTTTGTTGAGTCCCATTTGGAACCACTTGGGTTTGATATCTGAAAGTGTTAACTGTGGGCACATTTTAATAAAGGCCATTTTCTAGGCTACATCTACATAAAGTTCTAATTTAATATGTAAATGTACTGCAAATGATTTAGGGTGTGCTGGGCCTTTATTGTTCTATTTGCAGTTACGTTGATTTAGACAATAGCTTTATGCTTAATAATTTAGTAAGCAATGTTATTCTTTAATCTCCCTTTGTCCTCATGCCTCATCTTTTTCCACATTAAGGGATTTAGGCCTATGCGAAGATACAGTCTAATGAACAATCATTCCTTGAGTAAGTGTAGCCACAAGCAGTGAGTCAAATGCTAGGAAAGGCTTTATGTTCATGATTTCTCATCTTCTTCGTGGGATTCTTGCTTTTATCATAAATACAATAACCCACTTTATCTCTAGTGGTACTTTTTGCCTTATATTCTATTTTGCCTAATATTAACATTGTTAGGATAGTTTTCTTTTGGTTAGTATTTGCTTGGAATATCTTTATCAGTCTCTATTTTCAACATTTCTGTGTCATCTTAGATATATCTCTCATACACAGTTTATAGCTTGATTTTGATTTAAAAAAAATCTCATCTGATGGTCTTTGTCTTTAAGAGATAAGTTTAGTCCATTTACAATTATTGTGATTACTGATCTATTTGGCCCTATTTTTGAACCCTCTCTTTTGGGTGTGTGTATACGTGTGTGTGTGTGTTTTCTATTACCACGAGGTTTTTTTTGGGTGGGGGAGGCATATGTGGTTACTTTTTTTTCTTCTTTTCTGATTTTTGATGGATTAATAATTACCCCACTCCGTTTCCTTCCCACTGATTTGAAGCCTATAAGTCACATTTCTTTCAGTGGTTTCACTTTCACTTATAACATACTTGCTTAACTGTATATTTTCCTAACAGTGTAAAGTTATTCAGTATCTATTTTCCCCGTGAACAAGACAATCCCTTTAACACACTGAAAGCACCAACTGAACCACCCTCTACCCTACTTCCTTGTTATTATCTAGGATTTTAATTCCACCTTTTTATCATAAAAATTAATATTTGTATGGTCAGAAATTAGATTTACCAATATATTTGACCAATTTCTGACTTAATGTTTTCCTTTGGGTTCCCTCTTGCTTCTGCTTAAGTGTATGCTTTAGTAATTCTTTCAGAGATGGTACAGGTGGTAAAAATCTATGAAAGTCTGAAAATGTGTATTGAAGTTGGTTGATAGTATTTTTTTCCTCTGCATGTCCAAGGTTATTATTCCTCGTCTGTGGCATCCATTGTTGCTTGAAGGGAAGTTTACAGTCAGTTCAGTTGTTATTTCTTTGTATGCAATTTGTCTTTATTCTCTTTTAACGCCTAAGAGTTTTCTCTCTCTCTCTGTTCTGTCTGGTCACCACCATGCTGCGGGTTGAGATTTATTTTTAATCATTCTGTTCAGCACATGGTATGTGCTTCTCATCTCAGGACTTTCTATTTGATTCTGAGAAATTCTCAGCCATTATCTCTTAAATATTGTATCTCCATTATTTCTTCTTTATAATTTTTTTGCGTATTTTGAAAAGGAATCATTCCGTCCTTTTTCTGTCTCTGCACTGGTCTGAACCCTGCCCCTTAAGATCCCAGCCCCAAACCAGGCTTCCTATCAGCAGCTCAGGATGTCACAGGTACAGAGCCAGGGGGGCTTGGCTCAGATCCCAGCCGCCACATCTGGCTCTTCTCCCTCCTTTTATCTAAGATTCAGGCAGTGAGTCTGATGCTAGACTTTCAGATCCGCAAAGAGCCCTTTTGGTACCCATGCGATCTTCAGGCCTGGAACTCCTGGTCACTTCTGCCTGTTGCCAGACTTAGAGCCTGGCAGGCCCAATGTTTCAGCCCCTTTTTATCTTTGCATTTCTGTTCCAAAGGGGTTTATCTTGTTTGTGAGTGTGGCTAAGTAATTTCATTTATTAAAAAAAAAAAACAATATGTTTCTATTATTGCAGTGTATGAACAGAGGTTATTTTTTCACCAACCACACTGTTGTTTTCTTTTTACATCAGTTTTATTGAGGTATAATTTAAATACAACAAAATCACTCATTTAAAGTGTATAATTTAATGAGTTTTGATAAATATATACAGTCATGTAACCACCATTACAACCAAGAAAAGAATATTTCCACCACCCCTCAAGTTAACCTTGTGTCCGTTTGCAATCCTCAGCCCCAGCTAACAAGTGATCTGCTTTCTAAGATGAGTTTTGCCTTTCCTAGAATTTCATATAAATGGAATCATACAGTACATACACTTTTGTGCCTGATTTTTTTTCACTAAGCACAGTGATTTCGAGATCCATCCCCATTGTTGTGTATATCAATAGTTCATTCCTTTGTATTTTTGAGTAGCATTCCAATGTGCAGATATACCACAATCTGTTATCCATTCTCCTGTTGGTGGGCATTTGAATTGTTTCCAATTTGGAGCTATTACGTATAAATCTGCTATGAACATTCGTATTCAAGTCTTGGCGTCGGGGGTTTCATTTCTCTTGGGTAAATACCTAAGAATGGGATTTCTGGATGGTTTAGAAAGTGTTTGGTTAACTTTATAAAAAACCTCCAAACTGTTTCTCAAAAGTGGCTGTACAATTTTGCATTGCCATCTACAATGTATGAGAACTCCGGTTGAGGAACAGAGGTTATTTTTAAAGCATGAATTCAATGCCATCTTGACTGGAGGTGACTGTAAAAACACTTTAGAATGTACACTGAGCTATAAAAATGCCAGGAGTGGTAATGAAGGCTCTGTGAGGGTCAAACTCTAAGTGGCCTCTTTACTGCTGCATCCCCAAGCACAGGGCCTGGCTCCTGGCAACCACTCAATAAATGAATCCATGAATGAACGATTTGTCTCTGACAGACATTAACAGCTTATAAGGGTTGGGTCAAAGTTGGGACCTACCCAAAGGAAGTTTTTTGGGTCTCTGATTTCTCCTTCACCATATTTCTCAAGACCCCATGTTTTGAAATAGTGGGCATTTTTTGCCCTGTTACTATAACATCTACTTTCTCTTTCAGCCAGGCTTCTACTTCACAGCCCAAGATAGCCACTCTAACTCCCAGCCTTAGAGTCTGCATTTCAGCCAGCAAGAAAGAGAAAAAGGGAAGAAAAGGGCACACACCCTTTCTTTAAGGATTCTAGCCTGGAGTTCCAGATTGTTTCTGCTGATACATGATAGAAGATGGACCAGCCCCATCTAGCTGCAAGGGAGACTGGAGCATGTGGCCTCTATTCTGGGCAGCTGTGTGCCTAGACAGATGCTGGGGTTCTTTTGCATAGAAGAAGAGGAGGGTAGACAGTGGATCACTTCTAGCAGGCCCTACTCTGAGCCTGACCATCCTGAACTTTGAGCTCAATATGCTACATTATTTGGAAAACATGTTTATTCCTCAGCTCCAAGGGGAATCCTTTTAATTTGCTACACAAAAGAAAGTCAGGCTGGTGGGCACAGGAGGTGCCTCACTCACCCCCTCCAGTCCCTTCACCCATCCACCCAGGTCAGACATCCCTGACACCTCAAGGTTGTCTGCTGAGGTGGGGAAGGGGGGAGGCGGGAGGAAGCAGTTGAAGGATGGTGCCTTCAAAGAAGGAGGAAGAAGTCAATGATGGGATTGGCAGAAGGCACACACCAGTTGGCCCCCGGGACCGAAATGGCTGCCTTCTGGGTGGTCTACCTGAGGAAGCTCTGGTGGGTCGGTCCTATGGCTGAGCTGGGGTGTAGAGAACTGGGTCTGGTCAGCTGCCCTTCTTACAGTTCGTCAGGCTGGGCCTCCAGGAAACTTAGTGGCCTACAGGGTATAAGGCATGTCCCAGAGCTGTGCTGTCCAATACGGTAGCCACCAGCCACATGTAACTACTTAAATTTAAATTAATAAAATAAAATACAAAATTTAGTTCCTCTGTCATATTAGCCATATTTCAAGTGGTCAAGCCATAAGCACACGTGGTTAATGGCTATCATGTTAGACAGCACAGATACAGGACATTTCCACCACTGCAGAGCATCCTATTAGAACACAGGAAAGCCATGTGAAGCAGTATTAACAGAGGCAGAGTACCAAGAAAGAAGCAGCTGATGGGCTGATTTACAGGATGCCAGGCAGATCCCAGCTGAGCCACCATGGTCTAAAAAAAAAAAAAATTTTTTTTTTTTTTTTCCCTACGGGCCCATAATCTGTGAAGGACACAAATGAGAGAGAAGAAGGTGTCCAGGCAAAGGTAACAGGGATGTGGAGATGGTTTGAAAAGTGTCTGTTCTCCTTGAAGGATGTCTTAGTCTGGGTTCCCCAGAAGCTGACCCTAGGACAAGGATTTGACAGCAAGTAGTTGATTTGGAGGAGTCCCTGGGTGGTACAAACAATCAGTAGCTGGGCTACTAACTGAAGGGTTGGTGTTTTAAACCCACCCAGAGGTGCCTCAGAAGAAAGGCCTGGCAATCTGCTTCCAAAAGGTCACAGCAATGAAAACCCTATGGAAGACAGTTCTACTCGGACACACGAGGTTGGCTAGTTTATTTGGGAGGTAATCCCAGGAGGCACCAGTAGCAGGTGGGAACATGAGACAGGAAAGGGGAGACATCCAATAAAGGGTGATGGTCAAGCAAGTTACCACTGTGGGCAACTGGAGCTCAATTCTGCTGGGAGCTCTGGGAGTCAGTAATAGAACATGGACCTCAGAATTATCCTGCCTGAGGGGTAGGTAAACTGGTTTTTGTTTTTAATAATTTATTTTTCACTGTTGTTGATAATATACAGAGCAAACCATACACCAATTCAACAATTTCTACATGTACGTTTAGTGATATCTATTACATTCTTCATGTTGTGCGACCATTCTCACCCTCCTTTAAGAACATAAACTTACTGTCCCCTAAGCTTTCTACCTAATTTTTCGAATTGCTGTTGTCAATTTGATCCTATATCGCAGTTCTTAAAAGAGCACTGTGCTCAAGTCAGACATTCTTTACTAGTTAAGCTAAACTACTGTTTGGTTTAAAGAAGACTTCAGGAGATATTTTTGGCTTAAGAGTTAAGGTTTAAAGATTATCTCAGGGCAGCCTCATCTACCCTGAGACCAGAAAAACTAGATGGTGCCAGGCTACCACTACCAATTGTTCGCATCAGAGCCACAATAGGTGCATCCTGATAGAATGGGAGAAAAATGTGGAAGAGAATCTCAAATTGTTAAAAAATCCAGACTTACTGGATTGTTTGAGACTAGAAGACTTCCCAAGATTATTGCCCTGAGATATTGTTTAAACCTTGAGCTGAAACTATCCTGAGGTTACCTTTTAGCTAATAACAGATTAGCTCACCAAATAAATAATACCGCCAGAGAGTACTACGCTCCTTTAAAAAATCATATATATGAGACCAAATGGTCAACAACTACCTTAAAACAAGGATGAGAAGGTAAAGGGGCAGAGGGAAACTAGATTACTGGAACCAGAGCAACCAGAACGAAAATAATGAAAATGTTCACGCATTGTGAAGAATGCAACCAATGTCACTGAACAATCTGTGTAGAAACTGTTGAATGGGAACCTAATATGCTGTGTGAACTTTCATCTAAAACACAATAACACACTGTTTAAAAAAGATTATCTCAGGAAAATAGTTTCGGGGGTTCATTCAGCCTTAATGGTTTAAGAAAGTTCTTTTCTGGAAAGTCTGGATTCCATGAGGATTTGAAATTCTGTTCTAAATTTCCCCCCTTTTGATCAGGATTCTTCTATGGACTCTTTGATCAAAATGTTCAGTAATGGTAGCTGGGTATCTGGTCTCATGGCAAAGGAGGCAGTTGTTCATGAAGGCAATTAGCCACACCTTCCATTTCCTCCTCCTCTTCCTCACAAAGTTGGGTTTTTATGCATCAACTTCCATCAGTCATTGGCTGAGGGCTGCTCCAATGTGTTAACTCCCTGCAGTGTGGTGACTGAAGATCTTCCTTGGCTGTACAAAGTCCTCAGTCAAAGAGATGCAAACATAGAGCAACTGGAAGTTGGCTAGAGCATACCAAGGTCCTAAGACCTGCGGGATATAGGCTGGGCGATATTGTCTGGTACAAAAGGTGAAGAGCAACATCCTTAACCTCCAGTCTCCTCTCTCTCACACACAGACACACACATACTCCTCGTATACTTCTCACACTGGCCTCTTCCTCACTCTGCTCCCTCCTAGCACAGGACCTTTGCATATACTGTTCGAATGCCTGAGACATTCTTCTACTCTTTCCCTTCCTCTTTCACCTAGTTAATAAAAAAAACCTTCAGATCTCAGCTCAAATGTTCCTTCCTCTGGGTATCCTGTCCTGATGGACACCCCTCCCCATCATCCCAGCACAGGCTCAAGACTTCCTGTTGCACACTCTCCTAGTTCCCTGTCCTCCTGGTGTATAGTCTCCTCTATCCTCTAACATGTCATTACGTGTGTGTGAGGTTAGCTGATTAACACTGTCTTCCCCATCAGAGGGCGAGGAGGGGATCTTGCTTGTCTTGTTCAAGTCTCCACACTTAGTGCACAGTGACACACAGTAGGTGTTCAAGAAATGTATGCTGCGTGAATGAACAAATCCCAGTCATGGTGACTAAGGCTCCCAGTAGCCAGAGAGACAATTTACCAGCTAAAGACCCCAGGAAAAGGAGGAGGTTAATTAGCAATTCATTAGGATCCATTTTCAAGTCTGTAGTCAATGCTAATCACTTGTTTGTTTAAAACAGGAAGTCCTGCACTCATTAAATACATTACTAAATGAAAACATTTCTCGGGGAAGTCTGGCCTCGCACACTGGAATGTAAACTTGAGGGCCGCACCCCTTCTTTTGTACAGACTTCCCAGAATTCAGCAAAGCAGGTGTTCACAGCTGGAAATACCCTGGGCTGGGACCCTAGTTCTCTAAGAGTGGGCCTTAGGAACCTGGGCCTGCAGCTTTCTGGGCTCAGTTTTTGCCCCTGTAAAATGGGCACGATATTCAACCACCTGGCTGGTTGTGAGGATTAGAGGAAGCTGTGTAGCCAAGAGTGCCAGCTCGAACCTTGGTGTTATCCTCTCTACAGCCTGTAGCAGATCTAATTTGGGAATGTAGTTACCTCCGCCTCCCCAGGGATTTGACCAATGCCTGCGCTTGTTACTAAGGGCTCCTCTTTATAGGCAGCCCACAAGCACTCACAGGCCATGCTGTGCTCCCCCTTGCCTTGTGTTAGCTCGCTGAATCCTCACAGCTAGATCAACCCAGGGGGGAAAAAAAAAAAAAACACTGCCATCAAGTCGATTCCAACTCATAGCGACCCTAATGGACAGAGTAGAACTGCCTCATAGAGTTTCCAAGGAGCACCTGGTGGATTCGAACTGCTGACCTTTTGGTTAGCAGCCCTAACTCTTAACCACCACGCCACCAGGGTTTCCAGGTCACTATCATTACCTGCATTTGCACATGTGGAAACTGAGGCTTAGAGAGGAGAGGCACCTGTCCAGTGCATGCTCCCCTCTACGCTGAGGCCCTCCTCCAGGAAGTTCCCTCTGATTCTCAAAGCAGAAATGCTTCCTTGCTTTGCTGGGTCTTATTCATCCTCATGTTCCCAGGAGGCTCTGCAGAAATGGAACTGCTACCTTTGTGTGAACGCTAACCACATACATACCAGTCTCAATGCTCTGTGCTTTTCACCTCCACAGAGTAAGCTGCTATTATTACCTCCATTTTAAGATGGGGAAACTGACTTGTCAAAGGTCACATGGCTGATAGCTGTGGTAAATGACGAAGCCAGGGCTCGAACCCAGGAAGCCTGTCTTCGGAACTCATGCACTTAGCCTTTGGGAGGACTACTGTGCCCCTATGACAGCCCTTGGGAACTGTAAAGGGGAGGGCTTGGGAGTGGCCTGGCAACCTAAGCCCTGCAGAAAAGCCTCAGAGGACTATACTCCTCTGGGCAATGCTACCCAAGTATTACTCAGAAATCCACTGAGTGCCCTGGGGATGCGGAACAGACCAGCCTCCTTTTCTGAAGCCTCACCCTTTCCTTCAGCCTCCCTGCTGACTACTCCATCTCCTGCTAAAAGGAGCAATACCCTGAATGTGTCCTGTGAGCCTCTGTACCTGCTGCTCCTCTGCCCAAAGGGCTCATCCCTTAGTTCCTGAGGATAAATGCTACAGATCGGAATGCTACAGAGCGAGCTCGGGTGTCCTCCTCCCCATAAATCTCCCAGTTTCCTTTCAGTTCAATCTCTGTGCTGCTGTTTATAGCTCTGAGGTATCAACATCTTCAACGTAATCACCAACTCTCACAGAGCACTTCCCAGGGGCCAGGCCCTGAGTCTGGCAGGCACCATGCTCTCAGGAAGGTACGATTTTTATTCCCATTTCATCAAGGCTTAGAGCCATGAAGAAACTTGCCCAAACCCACCCAGAAGAGTTGGGAGTCAAACCCAGGCTCTTTGCTTCCAAAGCTCATGTTCTTAACAGCTGCTCCCTACTACCCCGCAGTACAGACTTCCACTGCTGCCTTCCTTTATTGCAGGAGTAAATGTTATCCTTGGACAGGGAAAAGGCTACAAGTCCCAGACAGAGCTTCAGTGGGGGCTGGGCAGATGGAGGCATGCAATGCCCTGAGAGCACTCGAGGGAGCCCTGGATTCTGCCTGGGGAAGTCAGGAACAGCCCCTGAGGCCCAACCTGCCTCTCTCTAAAGTCTAAGATGAGCTACTGTGTGGGTGGGTGATCGTCCTCCTGGGTCTACATGGGCCTGCACAGCATGCATGCACACAACGATCCCCTGAAGGACATCCTCTCCAAGAACCCTTTGCTAATTTGGATTGGGCACTGCTAACTTCCCTCTCCCCAGCCCTGGTTCACTTTGAGAAAAGCAAAGCACAGGTGGGGGGGGGGCGGATACAGACTATGTAAATCCCCTAACACCAAAATATGAATTTTTCATAGAATTATAGACTCACAAATGCTTTACTTTTTTAACAATAAAATATCGAGGGTATATAAGGAACACCTACATCTTAACAACAAAAAGATAAACCACCCAGTAAAAAAATGGACAAAGGATTTGAATAGACACTTCAGCAAAGAAGTTATACGAATGGCCAACAAGCACATGAAAAGATGCTCAACATGATTAGGCATTAAAAAACAAACCCGTTGCCATTGTGTCAATTCCGACTCATAGTGACCCTATAGGACAGAGTAGAACTGCCCCATAGAGTTTCCAAGGACTGCCTGGTGGATTCGAACTGCCAGTCCTTTGGTTAGCAGGCAAATGCTTAACCACTATACCACCAGGGCTCCCATTAGGCATTAGGGAGATGCAAATCAAAACCACAATGAGTTACCACTTCATCACGACCAGGATGGCTGAAATAAAAAACAAACCAACAAAAAACCCAGAAAACAACAAATGTTGACGAGGATGTAGAAAAACTGGAATCTGCATTCATTGCTGGTGGGAATGCAAAATGGTGCAGCCACTGTGGAAAACAGTTTGGCAGTTCCTCAAAAGTTTAACATAAAACTACCACCCCCTCATTGCCATCGAGTTGATTCTGACTCATAATGACCCTAGAGGACAGAGTAGAACCGCCCTCTAGAGCTTCCAAGCAGCCCCTGGTAGATTTGAACTGTGAGCCTTTTGGTTAGCAGTCGTAGCTCTTAACTACTACACAACCAGGGTTTCCAGAAAACTACCACACGACCCAGCAATTCCACTCCTAGGTATACACCAAAGAGACTTGAAAACAAGACCACAAACAGAGACTTGTACACCAGTGCTCAGTGCAGCACTACTCGCAATAGTCAAAAGGTGGAAACAACGTAAATGTCCGTCAACAGATGAACAGATAAACAAAAGGTGGTATATACATACAATGGAATATTACTCAGCCACAAAGAGACACAAAGTCTTGATATATGCTACAACATGGACGAACCTTGAAAATGCTATGCTGAGTAAAGGAAGTCAGTCACAAAAGGACAAATATTGTATGATCCCGCTTATTTGAAATATCTCCACTAGGCAAATATATAGAGACCGAAGTTTATTAGTGGTTACCAGGGGCAGGAGGGTAAGGGAAAGGGGTCACTGTTGAGGAAGCACGGGTTTCTGTTTACGCTGATGGAAACCTGGCAACAGATCCTGGTGATGATTACACAGACAACACGATTAATGTAATTGGTGTCGCTGAATTGTACTTGTAAAAAATGATGAATTGGAATATGTTGCGTTTTATATATACGTTAGTGGGTGGAAACCCCAGGTTCTTAACTCGGCAGGACTCGTATTGGCCAATAAATGAGAGACCGAGGTGGGAGAACAAGAAAGACATCTTTATTTCGTTGTACAAGGAAATGGAGTAGTCGGAGCTGTTGCTGTCAAGACTGCTCCCCAAGGGCAGGCAGGCAGGGAGGTTACTTTCAAAGGGGTTTACAAGTAGGGAGTTCTCGTCAAGTTACAAGTCAGCAACATTCTTAATCATCGGCTGCAGGCGCAAGGGGGTTTACACATAACCTCTAAGCAAAAGCAGGATTCAGATGCAAAGCTGAGGGGGGCGGGAGGGGAAGCCCAGCAAAGAAAACCATTTTGCGGGACAACACTGTAGGGGAGGAAGCCAGGTAAAGAATACAGCTCTGTGGGGGGTTCTGTCTCACAGGTGTATTTTATATTAAAAAAAAAAAGCTGAAAAAGCAAACGCATAGAGACCAAAATTTATTAGTGGTTACAGGGGTGGGGGGAGTAGGGAACGGAGAGTCGTTGCTTGGGGAGGACCAACTTTCTGTAAAGGGTGATGAAAAAATTTGCAGTCGGTAGCTGTAAAGGTCATACAACATGGGAGCATAATTAATGTCACTGAATTGTACACATTAAAAATGGTTGTGATGGCAAATGTTTTGTTATATATTTCACCACTATTAAAAAAAAAGTTTTTGCGAGCAAATGAGCTCAAGTGTAGGGTATAAAAGTCTAAAGAGAATACAGAGGGTGTATTGTGAAAAGACTTCTCATCTCTGGCCGTTACCCTTCTAGAGGGTGCCACCGGGGTGTCCTTTAAGAGAGTTTCCACATGTAAAGGAGTGTAGCTGCCCCCCTCAATAAAACAGCAGGATTGTTCTACTTGCCTTCTTCAATAATACACCCTGCAGATACACACGGAGAACCACCTCGTTCTTTTTAAAAGCCGCAGGGTACACGACACAGGTTTGTGAGGTTCCTTCTTGGTGGCCTTTAGGTTGTTTACAATTTTTTATTAACATAAGCTGCTTCAATGAACCCTTTGTTCGTCATCTTTGCACACGTGCAAGTAAATTCCTAAAAGCAGGGTTCCTGAGTCAAAGTGGAACAGGCTGCTTGGCCATGACATGGACGGGACCTACGCCATTTTTCTCTCTTCTAAACTTCTTGACTGCTCAGTGCCTTTTTCCTTGTTAAATTCTTACTAATGACTAATGTCCTTTTCAGACTGTGGAAAACAAATGATAGGATCTAAGAAAGCCTTATGACCACCAAAATTGCCCCAGGAGGCCAGTCACCCCCTGGACAGGTAAGATAATACCTTGGGACCATGATCCCCGACACCATGACTTTCCACAAGCCCCTGAAACCCATGATTTTGCCCTATAAAGCTTTCAGCCAATCTCCTGTTGGGGGAGACAGGCTTTGGAGATCATTTCCCTCTGTTTCCTATGTATCGATAGACAATAAAGCTCTTGCTACTCACCTCACCAGTCGCAGGAATTGGCTGTTTGCGGCAGGTGGCTCTAACTCTCGAAAGTGCGGTAACAAAAGGGTGTGTGCATTTTAAACTTTGATAGCTACTGCTGTTTTATTCTTTTAAAATACTGCACTGCATTTTGTTATATGGGTGTTCTCTTAGCCTGTCTATCCCCTCCTCCTTCGCCTAACTCTTTCCCTTGCTATCTTCCTTTTGTTTTATAATTTTTTTTGGCAATTGTGGTAATTATATATGTAACAAATCGATTACCATTTTAATCTTCTTCACATGTACAGTTCAGTGACATTAATTATGGTTATCATGTTGTTCAACCATCACCCTTATCTGTTTCCAAATTTTCCCATCGCCCTGAACATAAGCTCAGTGTTCCCTATCTTGCTTTCTTTTTAATTATACACCTACTTTTAGGAAATAGTTATCAGTAACATTTCATGACTTCTGATGCACTACTCTTCAGCAGAGTTTCTGTGTGTGCGTGTGTTTCATAGTTAAGTCCCATGACTAGGTTATTTCCTATCTTTTGTTTCCAGTCTTTTGAGATACCAATGTAAGACATTAAGCATAACGCCTGGCACGTAGTGGCCGTTCAGTATTGGTGAGTTTTTGTATATTATGCACAACAGTGCAGTGAATTGCCTATGCGCGTACATCTCTGTGCACACCTGAGCGGTAAATTCCTGGTGGCAGACTTGCTGGTCAGAAGGTGTGGACATTTGAGTCTGGGTTCAAATACTGCCATACTGACTTCCAAAGAACTTGTACTAATTTACATGCCCTTCTCCCCATACTTGCCCACAATGTATTATCAAACCATAGATGTTTTAGGAGGTGTAATGGTGCTTGAACCCGACTGCTTCAAACCCTTCATCTAGCAGACAGGGAAACTGAGGCCCAAGGAGAAGCAGGGAGGGGAGTGCTCAAGGTCACCTGTGAGCTGTGGCACAGTTCAGTCCCATTTCTGGCCTCTCCCCAGGGAACTGGGGCCATGTCTGGGCAGAATGTGCAAGAACAGAGTGAGGTCGGTGAGGTAAGGAAGGATGTGGAGACAGGGTGAAGGGGAGGTGGTGCACACGGAGGTCTTGACTACACCCCTCTGCCTTGGAGAATGAAACATGTTTTATTTTCATGAAGAAACTTCTGGCCCTTCTCCACTACTTCTCTCTACCTCCACCCTCCTCCCCCATGTCTTTTCCCTTGGAAACGGCCTCAGAGATTCTGAAAGGTGCTCTCCTCACTTCTGAGCCTGCCTGTGTGGGAGGAAGCTGAGGACGTGAGGGTACTGATTGAGAGCAGGTTGAGAGTCAGGAGCTGCTGTGCAAAAAGAATGGCAAATTACATAAGGAGGGAAGAGGAAAGGGGATGGGGGCCGCAGCCAGTCATCTGTGCTTTTTTAACCCTTTCCTGTGGGAGAAAAAAAAAAAAAAATGCTGGCAGCCCCAGACGCAGGGACATGGCTGCCGCGCGAGACATTTTCATAAATGGCTTGTGCTGAAAGCTTTGAAGGGAGGAAGGCACTGTTCCCTCCTTGTCCTTTGCAGACAGGCTTCGTACACCGGGTAGAACTGTCGGAAAAGGTACAACAGCTCCTAATCTAGGAGATGATTCCTGGGGGAAATCAGGCTGCTTTTCAAGCGTAATTTGAAAAGCCGCTGCCTCCAAACTTCAGTGGTGGCGGAGGGGGCAGGGGACGCAGAGCGAAAATACCATTTATAAAGCAATCAACGCTTCCACAGCGTCCACCATCGCTCAGAATTATTTTCCGAAATTTGGCCTCTCTTCCTTACTCTGGAGGGGAGGCAATCCGGCACTTTGCTTCCCATCAAGCCCGACGCCGACGCCGAGGACTGGCGAAGTCACACAAAGGGAGCGCGGACCTTGCATTGTTCCTCCCAGCTGGAGCTGCGGAAAATCATTTCCAGGGCTCCTCCATGCTCCGCAACGAGCCGGAGGAAGCCTCATCAGAGGTTCCATTCATCTCACTTCTTACTTTTAAACTTTAAAGCACGTATTTATGTGCCTCCAGTTGGCCATGAACCACAGCGTGTCAAACAGTTTGGGGTTGATGGAAGAAGTAGATTTTCTCGTCCAGGGACTTTCAGAAACATAATTTCATCGCCAGTCTCTCTCATTTCCAGTCTCTCCTGTACGCTGCCACTAGATGAATATTCCTAAATACACCACTTTCAATACATTACCCAGTGTTCAGGAAACTTCCAAGGCCACTTCTCCATTCCTGAAGGCCAGGACCGCCAGACAGGCATACCAGACCCTCCACAGGGATGGTCTCAGCTCTCACGACCTCCTAACGCACACCCTCCCCCACAGCCTGCCAGGCCACACTCGTCATGAGTGCTGAAAGCTTTGAAGGCACTCATCCCCTGCATCTCTTCTGGGAACCAAATACAGTGCTTCCTTTTGGGGGAAACCAGCCGCCCCAACTCTCTATTTAGTTCGCATGAGCCGTTCTGACCCCCTGCCTCTGGGCCTGGCTGTGAGACGTAAATCATGCTTTAGCAATGCTGTAGATAAAGGGCCTGAGTGCTAAAAACAGAATTCTCCCACCCCTATTTTTGTACGGCCCTGGAGCTAAGAATGATTTTTGCATTTTTAAAAGATGGTTAAAAAAATAAAAGATGCCACAGAAACCCTATATGGCCTCCAAAGTCTAATTTTTTTTACTATCTGGCCCTTTACAAAGAAAGTTCGCTGACCCTTGCTGTGGAGGCACAACGTCTGTTTTAGGGCTGGGCAAAGGACCAGCTGAGCCCACGGCAGGAAATCCTGGGACTTTAGCTGGACCTGTCCAGAAGGAGGTGCCCCTAGGTTTGTTACACCGGAGGAGTTATAAGCCTGGGACTCCTGGTGGCCATCTTTGACACTTTACAGAGAAAGGCTGCCAAGAATGAAGCCAACACTGGGGAAAGCAGAATCAAAAGACGGAGACAGGCTGTGGGATCTGGAGCCATTTCTTTAAGCTTAAGCCAGTTTGAGTTGGGTCTCCTGTCACTTGCAACTGAAGGAGTTATGAAAAATAGAGATATTGGCAGGTATGACTGTTTGCCTTTGGGAATGTTATTTTCCCTATCTGGAATGCCCATTTTCCTTTCTGACTGCCAAAAGTCTATTTGTCCTACAGGATCTCAGCTCCTTCTGGAAGCTTTCTTTGCTTCTCTCTCCCTACTGTGGTCCCCTTTAGTTCCTGGGTGCTTCATTCTGGGATTTAACCATATACTTCCTCAGCTGTAACTGTCTGGAAGAGTATTGCATCCCTAACAAAGCCATGAACAATGGGGGTGGGTGGGGTGCACATTGTTGGTGGCCCAGGACCATGCTAGATGCTTTATAAGTACTATAGCATTTATTCCTCCCAACATGGCCACCCTAAGAGACAGAGGCATCGACTCCATTTTAGAGATCGGAAAATGAAGCTCAGAAGTAAAGTGATTTGTCCAAGGCCACACAGTTAATAAGAAATAAAGTCAGGAATCAACCATCAACCACAGCTCTGATGAACCTGAAATCACAATCTAGTGCTTCCTGAGGACCACATCCAACCCCTCCCAGCCACCTTCAGTAATCTGTTGCCACTGAGTCGATTATGACTCATAGCGACCCTACAGGACAGAGTAGAAGTGCTCCATAGTTTCCAAGGAGTGCCTGGTATATTTGAACTGCCGACATTTTGGTTAACAGCTGTAGCACTTAACCACTACACCACCAGGGTTTCCGCCTCCAAATCCACCCCTATGCTTTCCTAAATACTCTATGAGCCTTCTACTGTCTGCAGATCAAAGCTCAAAGATCTCAACCCGATTCAAGGTCTTTCAAGATCCACCTTACAAAAAAAAAAATCAAACCCATTGCTGTTGAGTAGATTCCGGCTCATAGAGGTCCTATAGGAAGAGTAGAACTGCCCAATAGGGTTTCCAAGGAGTGGCTGATAGATTTGAACTGCTGACTTCTCGGTTAGCAGCCGAGTCCATAACCATTGCGCCATCAGCGCTCCACTAATCCCTTACATATCCCTAACTCTAGCCAAACCAATACTCAAGATGCTGGTGCACCCTGAATAAAAGGAGAAACCCTCATTGCACCAGCAAGTTTTAACAGAAGGAAACAATCACTTTGCAAATACTCTGCTAACAAGGAGTAGATTGAGTCCGTTGGACAGGTTCAAAATTAAAGTTGCCTGAATATAATAATAACTGGAGAGGCACTCTAATTAGTTTTTTTTTAATCAAGTGCAACAATCTGCCTGGAGGAATCAGCAACTCAGGATGTCTTAACTCTTTGAGGAAGAGGCTGGGAATACCATGGAAAATCTTCCCATACAGAGCCCAGGTCTCAGCACTGGACAGGAGGGGTGTGTGTGTAGCTGCCCCTGCCTTCGGTACCACACCACTGCCTGCCACGCCCAGGCACCCTTGGAAGGCAGGCTACTTCAGCCTAGCAGTGAGCAATCTATGTAATGCTTAACGAGTCACACCACCTCTCTGACCTGCTTTCTCATTTGTCAGGACCTAGTGATTGAATTAGCCTATCACTTTGTGTCCCTGATGGAATTAGGAACAATGCCGTGAATCCTTTTACAATCTCCCCAAATAGAGGGCATTGCCTCCCCCTTTTCCCAACGGACCTTAGAATCATCCCAGAATTTTAAAGCTGGAAGAAAGTTAAGTGATTATCTCTCCCAGGAGTTCTTTTGTGTGTGCGTGTGTGTGTGAAGACATACACAACAAAACATACCACACCCCAATTTGACAATTTCTACCTGTACAATTCAGTGACATTGGTTATATTCTTCAGGTTGTGCCACCTTTCTCGATACTCTTTCCAAATTGTTTCACCATCATTAACACAAACTCACTGCCCCCTCAGCTTCCTATCTAACCTTTCAAGTTGCTGCTGCCAATACATATACTGTATCTTACACAGATAACACATACCTTCTACATTAGTTTCTCAACTGCGCCCTCCCCACTCGAGGTAGTTTCATTAGTGTGCTATGCACATTTTTCACAGCAATGTAAAAAAAATTGGCACGGTAGCACTTAGGAAAAAACTTTGAGGGGGAAGGGCACGGTTGGCAAACAAACACAGAAGGCACATGTTATTTGTGTAAAAATATGGTAAATAATTCTTTACAATAACACAATGCTCAAGGCAGACATTCTTTTCTAATTAAGCTAAACTACTGTTTGGTTTAAAGATGACTACAGGGGATAGTTTTGGTTTAAGGTTTCCTCAGAGCAATAGTTTCGGGGGTAGGGAGTCATCCAGCCTCAAAGGCTCCAGAAAGTCTGGATTCCATAAGAATTTGAAGTTGGGTTCCAAATCCCCCCCTGCCCTTCGACCAGGATTCTTTTATAGAATCTTTGATCAAAATGTTCAGTGATGGTAGCTGGGCACCATCCGATTCTTCTGTTCTCATGGCAAAGGAGGCAGTTGTTCATGGAGGCAACTAGACACATACTCCAGTTCCCCCTCCAGTTCCAGGGGTTCTTAACTTTGGGTCCCTGCAGGGGGGTCATAGGTGAAGCCTCTGAAACTGTACATGGAATTTTGTGAGATCAGCTAGGCAGACCCAGCAGGAGTCGAGGAGATGGTGTTGGTGCAGTCTTGGGGAATGCGGTACCCTTCTGGGGGTGATGCGAGGAGGGGGAGCATGCTTCTAATGAGTAGGTCCCCAGAGTCCATCTGATTCCTAGTGAGGCCAGAATCCCAAAAGATTAAGAACTCTCCCTCTGGCCCAATCACTCCATTTTATAGGTTGGATAGTAAAACTGAGGTCCGAAGAGGGGAAGGGCCCCTTGATGACTAATTTGCAGAGCCAGACCAGAAGCAGGTCTGTGTCGCCTGGACCTGAGCAGGACGTCTCACTGCCCTTCCAGGTAAGACCCTAAAAGGAAAAAAGAGGGCCTCTCTGGATCTGGTAGGGGACCCTTGCTCCAATATGTCCCCATGCCAACCACCTTCTGGGGTTTTTAGAGTTTGGGGGTTATGAAATGTCATTAAAAGAGGTATCTAGACAGTGCCTCACCATGCATCTGGTGAGGAAACATCCATCACTCCTGGGACCAGTCAGCTGTGCGTGTGTGTGTGTCTGTGTCTGTCTGTGGGGGGAAGGTGGCTGTGTACCGAAATTTACATAATCTGCATGTTTTAAATCCTCCAGATAGAAAAAGCAAGTATTTATCCCGCCTTTTCTATACAAACTGTACCTCAAGGTTATCACATGGTTGATGAAGGGAAGATTTCCTTTGTAGAAGTGCTGTGGCTAAAGCAAGCCAGAACAGTGGGGTGGAATTAGAATAGCACTGTTGCAGTACCTAATGAACGGATCCAGGTGGTGGTCACCAAAGGCTACATATCACAAGAAGAGATCAGAGGTTACACACCTCCTGATGGAAGTAAAAAATACCACCTACTGCAAAGAACAAAAACAAAATCTGATTAAGTCTCCTGTTCTGCCTCCCAGTTTACAGTAAATACAGGGGACAGGAGAAGGTCGTGAAACGAGCCCCACAGGGATGTAACAGGTAAACCCAGACTGTGGGGAGTGCTGTAGGATAAATGACCTCATTTCTTCAACAATACAGAAAAAAGAGGTGGACAGGGAACCATAAATTAAGAGAGATTTTTTAAGTGACATACATTACCTACAATAGCAATACTACCCTTAGGGTCCTGATGCAAACACACTGGGGAAATCTAAACACTGACTGGATTTCTGACAATATTAAAAGATCACTGCTAATTGTTTTAGGTTTGCTGATGGAGCTGTGGTTGTATGTTAATTTTTTTTTTTTTTTGGATTCTACATCTGGGATTTGCTTTAAAGTAATTAAGGGAATAGATGGGACGTGGGGGTAAGTGGGCAGGGGTATGGTCACTAGTGAAGCTGGGTGATGGGTATACGGGCTTCATTATGCCATTCTCCATTATAAAAAGTTAAAAAATTAATCTCCCACTTAAAAGAGACACAAAAAATTGCTTTGAGTGGCTGCCTTTGGGGAGGGAGGCCAGCTGGCTGGGAAATGGGTAAGGAGAGACTTACCTTACTTTTGACTGTTTTCTGTCTGTACTGAATTTTATACCATGGTCCTGTATTATCTAAGAACATAAACTCATTTTTAAAAAAATCACCCAGTTTAAAAAACAAACTTCAAAGTGACCTCATGATGATACTTCCTTCTAAGAAATGCCTTTATTTCACTTGCTTCCAAAAATTGGTTAGGTACAACAAACTAGTTCCACCTCATTACTTGGGGAGGGGGCACTTGTGGGGGAGGCCCATCTGTGTGTTGGCAATGGCAAGGCAGTATTCCATAGACTCTTAGGGCTGCGATACTTTGAAGGGGGTCCTCAGGTGCTCAGAGGACACAGGCGCTGTGCAGTGCACGACTCTGCCCTAGAGCCCTTAAGCTTGGTGGTGTGTGTGTGTGTGCTAAGTGGGCTGTGGGGCAGCCTCGTGGTGCACTAGGGCCCTGGAGATGGAAAGCTAAGGAGTTAAACCCTTAGAGCTGCCAGACAATGTCATTTGAAAACACAGGTATGAAATATAAATAACAGTCAGCTACTTTTCTTCAATCCAATTTCTAAGCAGTTTATATATTTATATATCGATCAATTTATATATCGATGAGCTGTCTAATCCACCTTTGCAGTCTTCTCTGCAGCCGCTGCCACTGCCTTAGGCCAGGGGTGGGGTCAGCGCGACACCGACATCAGAGGCACCAGCAGGGAGGAGAGGGAGGCGACCTCCTCCGGACTCTGCCCACCCCAATCAGGGAGGGGCGCGTCACTGCAGCTCCTTGAGCAGGCGCAGCACGTTGGCTGTGTATGGGTTCTGCTGCCCCGGTGACCCCTGTAGCTGCACGGGGCAGAGGCTGGGGTGAGGAGGTGCAAACTGCTCGGGGCAGTAAAGTTCATTCAGGAGGAGCCAGGTGGAGTCCGGGTCTACCTTCATCAAATGGAGGAAAACGCTGCAGAGGAACAAAGAGTGAGCGAGCAGTGGGCACAAGGGAGGGGAGAGAAGGGAGGCGTGCTGGTGTTTTACCCAAGAGGCGATTTACTGGGCTATTCGAGAAGAAACTGATAATGACATCAGAATGCTTCTGATAGCAGAAGAAGCTCACTGAAGTTCCCAGGACCGGGCCATTAGGACGGTTCTAAGCCTAACAGAAATAGAGGTAAACGGTTTCATATCCACTGACAGAAGGAAAAATAATTAGTCTGAGCAGAACAATATTGACATCAAACAAGCTCTTGGCAAAGAAACAGGTTGATTTCTGGGTGTAAAGCAAGAGTTTTCAAAAAGAAGAAAAATGATAGGGGCCACACTTCCTTATAGGCTCCACTCAGCTCACAGGCCCAGCCAGGGTGGTGGCTGCTCCAGCTCCACAGCATGGACTCCCAGTCCTGCTTGGGGATCATGGGTAAGTGTTCCAATTTCTGAGCCTCTAGGTCCTTATCTATGGGCGCTCCAGCTTGCTGCTGAACCCTAGTTCCACTCCTTCTGGAGGTCGAGAGCCACAGATTCTCAGTTTCTAGACACATGGTCATGGCTCTGCTCTGAGGACCCGTTTACCGGTGCAGACCCAATAGAACTTGCTGTTCTTCGAAGGCTGAGACAGGGCTGAGCCCTGCCCCAGTGACCTTGTGGCAGAGACACAGAGTTGAAGGGTCAAGGGCCCACTGGATACCATGCCTCCATTAAGGGTGAGGTTCTTTATCTTGGCTTGAACTTTGGGGTCAACCCTTGTTTCTTATCTCCCTATATCCTATTTCTGAATAATCAATCCACATGCCTAAGGCCACTACCTTGGGCAGTCCAAACATAAACTTCACACACCTGGCTGACAGGCCCACCCCAGAAAGGATAAGATGTCCTCTTCTTGTTCGTCAGTGGCCTCCCAGCCATCCTGCCCATCTCGGCTCATATACTACCTCCTTAGGGAGGCTACCTTCCCTGACCATTGTGCCTAGGTAAGCTGCCCCTTATTGTTCTCTTTCAGAGCACCCTTCTCAAAATCCAAAAAACCAAACCCACCGCTGCCAAATCCCTTCCAACTCACAGTGACCCTACAGGACAGAGTAGGACCACCTCACCGGGTTTTCAAGGCTGTAAATCTTTACGGAAGCAGACTGCTACATTTTTCTCCTGCAGAGTGGCTGATGGGATAGGACTGCTGACCTTTTGGTTAGCAGCCGAGCGCTTTACCACCACACCACCAGGGCTCCTACACCCTTCCCAAACAAAAACAAACCCCAAACTCGTTGCCATTGATTTTGACTCACAGCAACCCTACAGGACAGAGCAGAACTGCCCCATAGCGTTTCCAAAGAATGGCTGGTGGATTTGAACTGCCAACCTTATGGTTAGCAGTTGAGCACTTAACCACTGCACCACCAGGGCTCCCACATCTTTCCCAGCAGATACCAATTACTTCTCTACTGAGTATCCCCTCCCCCAGAATATAAGCTCCTTGAGGGTAGAAGCAAGTGTGCTCATGATCACTGCTGCATCCCAGGTACCTGGCACAGTGCACGGTACACGGTAGGCACTCAGCCAATGCTTGTGGATTGCACAGGTTCTCATTTTAATGAGGACTTACTATGTTCCACACTGGTGACTTAAGATGCCATTCCTCTCTGGAATAGTGCTGTCATACAAGAGCATCTGAGGGAGGGAGAGGTCACCTGCTCACCACCACGGAAGGACTAAGGACCACTATTAACAGGATTCACACAAGCGCAGGCATCACTAGTCGTGTGATTATGGGAAGCTCTTCACCTTTTCTGGGGATTGGTTTCCTCATTTTTAGAAACGGGGGTGTCCCTCACTCCGGGTTTTGCTGAGGTTTAAAGGAGAAAACAGTGTCTAGCACATGTGATCCCTATCTACCAACTAAGAGAGTACATAGTATCTATTTGATGGATCACACTTTATTCTTGACAGCTATTCCTAGGAGCCTCTCCCACACTGTTGAGCACCAAGTTGGAAAATAAATGCTTGCTAAATGGAAGGAAATTTTGGTTTTTAATTTCGTTAATTTGAAAAACCTGTGCTCTCAGGGGTTTGCGTCTTCCCTCTGTGAAACCAGTTTTGCTTTCTTCCTTGTGTTTAATATACATACGCTAAAAACGCAAAAGAAGCAGGTGGAGGGCGCTGTGAAATTTTTTCTGGATTGTTTTGTGCCTAAACAATTTAAGTTTTCTTTGCTTAGGATAATCTCGTGTTTATACCCTCAGCGGTGGTTGCTGGAGAAGTGATTAGAATATTCTAATTCATCGTTTCCACTTCACTGCGGAAAGGAGATGGGGCCTGTGTGGGAGACGATTTTTGTTTAAAAACAAAAATATCTTCGATAATTAGAGTGGCAAGGGAAATTATGAAAAAATGCACCAAAAATGGGAAGCAGATTTCTATTTACATGTGACATAGTTGACAGTTTTCCCTGGTGCCAAAGGCTGTTAGAATGCAAACGGTTTCACTTGATTTTTTTTTTTTCCCTTCAAGAACTGGAGCAATTTTTCAAGCTATAGCTTAGTACACTCCCAGCTTCACGGAATATTTCTATCTGTGCAACACCCAGCAGACTTGTGCCACAGCCCTGTTCAGTCATAGCTCTGCTTTGACTTACAGGGCATGAAAACATTGCAATGTTCATTGTCCGAGTCCTTTTCTACATGCTAAATGCGGATGTTTGTATTCCTTGACAGGAAAGAAAAAGGAAGCCCCTTTTTGCCTTCCTAGATCTCTAAAATGCTAACGTGGAAGGGAAGGGAAAACCTATGCAAAGTTCACCTTCTTTTATCAAGCAGGAGCCAAACTCTTAGAATTATTTTGGGTGTCATTTCTTCACCTGTAAAGGGGTAGACTCCTCAGAAGGGCAGAAAAGGCGCAAATTTCCTTCTCCTCCTCTGTGGCTTGGAGCAGATCGCTTTGTCTCCCTGAACTGCTTTCTTCTTTCTCCAGGGGAAGATGATCACACCACCCCACCCTCCTCACAGACTCCTTCACAGGCTCTCAGGATATGGGGTGCAGGGAAACACCCTGAAGTGTATACTGAAAACACCTCACAAATTCCTTCACAGGCTCTCAGGAGATGAGGTGCAGGAAAACACCCTGAAGTGTATAATGAAAACACAGTTCTTTCCAGGGTGTGTGTGTTTAAGGCATAATTACCACTACCAACCCTAGCAGCACTGCTACCCATGGAAAATTCTCAGATCCTCTGAAAAGGGCAAAACATTTGTCTTTTGTTTCACTCGTTATTTCCTCCATACTGACTTGGTAGGGGTCCCAATTCTCAGCCAACGGAGGGTTCTAACTCTGCCCATTATTTTCAGGAAGAAACGCATGCTACGTTCCTTGCCCTCCACATGCCTGAGGTGGGGAGCAACACTGTGCCATGTAACCAGATGGCTGGCAGGTGGGGCTGTTCTCCTTCTTGGTGAGACTCATATGACCCGCTGAACTCCAAACACTGACAAATTCTGAACCTGGAGCCTTCCTTGCTTTAAGTACCTTGGAGCTGAGCCTGAGGCCCAGGAGGACTTGTCTGCTTAACAGCCCAGTTTCACTCCAAACCCCAGTGCCACTTGATCCTGGGGCCAATTCCTGCCTACCCTGAACTGGAAAGAAGATGCTCTGGAGAGTGAAGAGGCCAAAGCTGAAAGCTAAAGCCCTGGAAAGCCCATTTTGCATAATCGAAGGCCACAAGACAAAGATAGGAGGACCTCTGCTTCAAAGTGATTGGGGTAACTGCCTGGAAAATGTTCCCAATACATCTTGAGACACGGCAGGGATGGCTGTTGAACATGCCAAATAGCCAGTTCCATCTTTTTTTCAAACCCAAAGAGAAGCACTTTTTAAAAAATATATGTGCACCATTTAACTCCTGAACAAAAATTTTGTTCTCCTTCCCCCAGGCCCAAATCAGTGGCTCCAGGGAGCACAGTTATCAAGAGATTATCTGGTCCCCAGAGTATCGGGAGGCACTCAGCTGTGCCTCCTGCCTCCGAGTGTCCTGAGGCCAGTGATTATCTCTCAATAACCTGTAGGGCCGTGTAGCTTAAATGATAACTTGACTTTAAAAAATTTAGAACTCTCCGTTAGGCAGTTTCTAAGCAACCTCTGTTTCCATGGCAAAGAAGCCTGGTGTTTATACTGATTTTTCACTTAAAATGCAGTTTTATTGAATTTCACTTCATGCAGGCGGCCATTTCCCTGCACTTCAGCCCTATCTACAATTGACAGGTATCAGTAAGTACCTGATAACCTCCAGATGCCAAACCAACAAAAGCGGATCATTCCTTTGGGATCAGTATCAGGGAGCTCCGAGTGACCGACCTGGGTGGGAGGGTGCCTAGGGAGGTGGGAAGTGTGCTACTGGGATCTGGTCGGCTGGGTCTTCTCTCTTCATGGTTCCCCAAACATTAACTGACACTCAGTTCTAGCACCTGATTACAGAGGCCCGTGATACAACGTGGCAAGTGCTGTGCTAGAAGTCCTTTGCCGGAGAAGCTGGGGAAGCTTCCTGAGTGGGGTGATTATCTCTCAGTAACCTGTAGGGCCTGCAGGTCGCTTCTGTGTAAAGAAGGGGTGGATCAGATCAGTTCTAAGGTGCAGCAGCTTTCCGGCATGAACACTGATCTTAAACAGCCCCTCTTCCCGCAATGTGGCAAAACCAAATAGAAACCTCTCTGCTGTAGAGGCAGAGATTATGGACCGTGTCTTCCGCACTGCTCTGTCTAGACAACACCTGCTCAGAGGAAGCTCTAGAAAACTTCAGGCCAATCACGGCCCAGCAAAGCTAAATAAACTGTAACCGAAATTCAGGGCTTTAAGCTCTCCTGGGTGACAAGCTATTCTTTCTCTGTCAATTACTTGCTTGAGGGATCTGCTGCTCCTTGTCCCTTTCTGGATTTATAAAATGCTCTCATGAGCTGTCTGGGTAAACGCCAGTGGTAAAGAACTTGTGGCTTTGTGATCTGCTTACTTATTTATTTATCTGGGGCTTCTAAAGAAGTTATTCCAGGCTGCCTCCTTAGGAACATGACACAGGCCATCTCTGTGTGGGCATGATCAAATGCAGTCGGAAAATAAACTCACTTCTTAGAAAGCAAGCACACCCACGGAGTTATTGTAGCCTCCCTGGCGTTCCATCTCTGGCAGACCAGCCTCCATGCTCTTCTTTTCCCTGGCCATCTCTCCTCCCGTGACTCCACACACACCGATGCTACAAATGAGCCTGTGTGTTTCCTTCTGAAACAAATGGATGCTCTGGGTGTCGACGTGTCCTAGCCAGCAAGCAGTGGGACTATGTTTCTATACTCCGTAATTTACTCTAATGGGTCTCGGTTCATTGGTTAACCAGTATTTCAAGCCTGTCCTTTCATTTTTTTGTTTCTAAATGTTGGAAATGGAGTATTATGACTGGAAGCAACAATTTACTCTGCAAATAAATACTACCAATTACCTTTGCAGCTATACATACTTGTTAGCCTTAACTGTGTTTACCTGTTCAAAACCATTCATCGATCAATAGAACTCCAACTTGCATACTCACAGAGACCAATATTAAAAATATTTAAATGAGACGAGGCCAGGACCGAAATCCATAAACGGCAGCAGAAATGTATGATGCTAACTGCACCCCTGAAGTACCACAAGACAAAGTCTCCTACATGCAGCGGAATGACTCCATTGCTTTGTGTGTATTTAAAAAGATATGGCACAGAGAGGCCCAATCTGTTACAGACAATTCAAAAATAAACCAGAACCTAGAATGACTTAAATCCCACCAGGACGGAATTGAAAAGCAGCCCCTTTCATCTGGCCAATCTCCCACTTCCAGGTCCCCCAGAGGCCTAGACCCCATGATGGTGCCACAGCGGATTTCAAAGTGGCCCTGTGAGGAGAAGCACCACAACGGCAGTGGCCTGGCTGGCTGCGCTCTCAGGCCACCTGCAGTGTTTCCTGCCCCTCCGTGGAAACCTGTACCCTTGAAGACAGAGACATCTTCATAGCAGCCTACCTACCCCCCGCACTCCAGAAATGTCTTCCTGTAACCTGTGCTTTGGCACTAAGCCAGCAGCCTCCAGGAGGCTGATGGATGCTGTAAGAAACAGCTCTAGGAAATGTACCTCTGTATTTACTGCAAGGACACTGAGATACTAGCCACAATAGGACCCCGTGTCCCTTTAAGATAAGATGACCCACGGAGAATTTTTCTTAGGGTTCAGCAAGTACCAAGAAAAGCTGTGCTGCTTTCTTTCTCTCTCTCTCTTTTTTTAAATCACTTATGAATACCGGAAGTTGTGCAACACATTACATTTTCATCTTTGCTCTGCCTGTTAGGAAACCCAGAGCCACATTTAAGGCTCATCTCTGGCAAAGGTGCAGAATTCTAAGTCTGCAATTTATATGTTAACCTCAGTCCTGGTTTCATTTGTTTTTACTCCTAGTATTTCTCTCTTTTCCTTAATTTCTTCACTTCCTTTTTTTCTTGTTGCATATACTTTATAAGATGCCCAAGTCTTTTTACGGAATAAGGAAGAAGTTTAAATAATGATAATAACTATAATTATTGACTTTTTTTTTTTTTTTTAAAAAGGTGCCCTGGTAGTACAATGGTTACACGCTCAGCTGCTAACTGAAAGGCTGGCAGTTCAAACCCACCAGTGGCTCCACAGGAGAAAAGACCTGCTCCCGTAAAGATTACAGCCTAAAAAACCTACTAAGGTCACTATGAGTCAGTATTGACTCAATGGCACATAACTTTGATTTTTTTTACTGTGCTGATATTTTGTGCTGAAGAATTAATATACACGACTTTACTGATTCCTTGCAATAATTTTGTT
This sequence comes from Loxodonta africana, assembly GCF_030014295.1. Classification (NCBI taxonomy): domain Eukaryota; kingdom Metazoa; phylum Chordata; class Mammalia; order Proboscidea; family Elephantidae; genus Loxodonta; species Loxodonta africana. The sequence goes on from NC_087365.1 coordinate 37,202,501, forward strand.
AGGTAGGTAGTGATAGACATGCTTATTCCAATCTTCTAGATGAGAAAACTGAGATGTCAAGAGGTTAACTAACTTGCCCAAGGATACACTGCTATCAAGCAGCAACGTAAGGCCAAGTTTAACTTAGTATTTGACTTTGAAATCTTTCAACTCTCAACACAGTACTTGGCTTATAAGAGACACCCAACAAAAATCTTTTAAATACATACACATGTAATAAGACAAGAGAGGCTGTTTCCCTGGTTACTTTGCGTGATACTGAGGTCACCAAGTTCACTCCAGCCACCCAGTTGTTCAAGACAGAGCACAGACTGTAAAAGTAATGAAACCGCCGCCCTGGGGTATGCCGAGGCTTTTGGTAACTGAACCCCACTTTGTGTAGACAGTTGAGCTGCCAGGCTCGATCTGCTATCCAGGCCATCTTCTGACACAGCGTACGTGCACACACACACCCACGCCTGGCCTTCCCACCAGGTGGTAAAGCGGTTGACCCTGGCAGATTATCAATCACATGACAAGACTGAGGAAGCAGGGAAAGGCTTGGTAGCATCCATTTAAGTAGCACAGAGGTCCCTGCCTTCGGATCTGAAACCTAGCAACCTACTTTGTTTGTCATCTGCATAGCAGATGTCTCTTATCTTTGACACCATGAAGTCATGCCTATATATGCACAGCGAACAGCTTCAGATCTGAGTATATTTTTAGAACAACGGGCCTTGAAAAGAAAAGCAGCAATGCCTGTCAAAAGATGGATAATAGGAAAGCTAACTACTTGAGTCTGGATTTGTCGACTATTAATCAAATGTCAAAAGGAAAAATATTAGGAGTGCCCTCATTTCCATGCCGGGTGCAATCCAAGGGGGAAACAGCTTTGCAGCTCAAGCTCAAACAAATGGCCCACACCATTTAAGGGAACGAGCTACTAATTTCAAGCTCAGTTGAACTAAGGGATCACCTCTGTGGCTCCTGATCCATTCAAATATAATAGGCCCATGTGTGGGTAAAAGAGAGGAGGTGGGGCTCTGACGGGGATGAAACAGAGCAGCCAGTGCCAGTCCATGTTCGTCCAGAGTCTGATGGCACCAGCTGGTTCTTTGATGGGCTAGGATCCTACTGCTAGAAAGAGAGCAGGGAAGTCAGTCAGTAAATGAACCTTCAGAGCTGCTCCTGGCTCCTCAAGCAAACTGGGGTGGGGGTGGGGTGGCACAATTACTCTGAAAAAGATCCTTCTGTGTGAGAACCCCTTTGGATTTTAGCAGAGAAGACAAAGCAGGCTGACGACAAGAAATATATACAACCATACATACATGAATCATACATATGTATATGTACACGCACGAATTTGTACATAAATATATACAAATACATACACAAATATATACATGTATCACATACATAATGCAGCATACATTTGGAAGATTTATATACATCCCATATTAAACACACACACACACGCACACACCCCATACATCTCTGAAACCAGTACCATGAGGGCTGAGACCTCCTCTGCCTCCCTCCCCTCTATTTTCAGTGCCTGGTGCATAGTAGGTGCTCAACTGATGCGCATGATGACTGGAGACCAAGTGGACTCCCTAGTATAACACAATTCATCTGCATAATGGCCCAGTGAGGAAGGTGTTATCACCACTCTAGTTTACAGAGGAAAGAAATGAGGTGTGGGAGACTGTCATTTGCTCAAGGTCACATAGCCAGTAAGTTGTGAACCCTGGTTTATCCAACTCCAAGACTGGTACCTTTTGCCCTCATAGCCAGCCAGAGGAGCTGAGAGGGCCAACTTCCCTCCCCCAGCCACAGCAAGGACTACAGCAATAACAGCATCTAAAACCTGCATAACCAGAAGGTGCACCAGCTGGTCACTCCCCGCTGGTGCCCTGCAGCTCCACCTGGGCTCTGGGTTGGCAGGTGGGGAAGGACTGGGGTAGAGATCAAGAAGCCTACAAGCATTACTCCTCTATTGTGAGACTCATTCGGCATGGACTTCACCTTTTTAAAATTGGTATGTCTAGTTCTGTTTCCTTTTAGAGTCAGGGTGGAAAGGCTCAGTGGAGATTTAAGACCTCACTGCAAAAGACAGGGTGCCTCAGAGGCTGCTAAGAGCTCAGCCCAAGTCGAGTGGTTTTAATCAAGCTGAATTTAACTAGGCTCAGTGTGTGTATTGGCTTGAAGGAAAAACACAGAAATTTGGGGAGTGTGCTCTTATCTAAAATTCCTTTCATGTTTGGGAGGAAAACTCCATGGCCTGAGAGACATAGAACTGTGGAGGCCCAGTGCATGCTGGGAGAGATCTTGGAGGTTTCCAGGGCCACCTGGGAATTTAAATCAGTTAAATCTGCCTGCACAAGGGGCTGAGATGGGGGCTCGGCTAATACGACCTGTTATTTTGTGATCCAAGGCTTACCCTCAGGGATACTGCCTTATTTACAGCTCATGGTATGCTGACCCCTCCTTTCACACCTCAAATATGATTTTCTCATTTGTTATCCATTGAAGTTATTTAACTAGAAATACTGTGGGGGAGCTGCTATTTTTCTTGCATTGCCAGTTTGCAGTGACACCTGGTGGTAACACACAACAAGGTTATACCCTGCCCCTCCGCCACCCCGCCCCCACCCCCGACCGCGGCCACACCAAGTTGCAAGATTTATGCTCCCCTCCATATAAGGCACCTTCGCTAGATAAAAGCATTAAACTGGAATGGCATCTCTGTTCTTAGCATTTACAGCCTCGGTTATATCAACCACCCCCTGATCAATTTCCATTTCTAGAGTTTACAGCCTGGATATAAAAGCCTGCCACAAAGGCTATATTTAATATGACAAATTAAAAAAGCAAACAGAGACTTGGTCATTCTTTGGAGCCAGGAAAAGCCAACAGGAAGAGCAAAAAACCCAACCATAATGCTTGCAAGGAGGGGTTTTCATGATGCTGCCCCTGAGGGCCAACCCCCTACCTGACAGGCCCAAGGTGGCACTGGCTGCCAGCTCATTCCCCGCTCCTCTCAGAATGCCAGAGGCCTCCAAGCAGATCACCTGGCTCTCAGGTTTTCCCACCAGCCCTCTGCCAGACAGAGGGGCCAATTCCAAAACAAGCTGGCCATATGCCCAGTGATTGGAAACTCACTGCCTCAGAAGGGGGCCAGTTCACCTCTGGCAGTTCTGGCTTCCACCTGGTTCTTTTTCTGAGCCTATGCTTGATTTTTGGTAACGCTCTGCCTCCAGGGCTCCCCCTTGGATCCTCGAAAAGAACACAGCAGCTTTGTCTGGTCCCGTGTGTGTGGTGGGGTGTCTGACTGACTGCAGAGCAGAGAACACTTAGGAGGGGGCAGGAGCAGACTCAGGAGACTATGGAGGAGGCTTCTGCAGGCCTTTGGGTAAGAAACAGGGTGGCCTGGTCTAGAGTGGTGGCCTGGAGGTGAAGAGGAGCAGACAGTTTTAAGAGAGATTTTAGAAGTTTAGTAGGCAGGTTTAACTTCTGGAGTGGAAGCGGGATGTGAAGGAAAGAGAAGAATTCAGGACGAAAAACTGGATGGATGGTAGGACAGTGCCTCCATCTCGTATCAGCAGGTATGACTGTCTCAATTCCGATCAGTCCACCCATCTCCCTCTCGTTAGGCCTTAACTAGGCTCACAAAGAGACCAGGTTTCCTGTGGCCTCAGACTTCTTCTATTTAGAGAGCTTATTAATTTCTGCATCAAGATGCCAAATCAGCTCCTGATCAAGGACAGCACAGATATTTTCCCCGGACTTCAAAATCAGTTTGCAAATGATATGGATGTGAAACAATCAACCTTGTACTTCCGCCGGCTCCCAAGGCTTCGGAAGGGAGGTCATCTGACTCAACCCTGAATGGAATGCACAGAACAAACAGGCACTGCAGTCAAGGGGTCTGGCTGCATTTTCCTCCTCCACAGGCACCCCGAATACCAACTCAAGGCCCAATTCCAGGTTTAATTGCTTTCAGCAAGAGAATTAGAAATGAAAAGATAATGAATCGTGAAATGTTAGCTTGTTTGATGGGTCTGAACTTGAAGGGTGGGTGTGGGGTGGGGGCAGGAAAAGTATGATGGACAGAGAATGTGAAAATCAGATCTTTGTAACTTGCTTGTAACAGGCACGCAGGAGATTTTTCTTAAAGATACCTTTTTATGTTCCGGAGTTCTGCTTTAAGGCGTACAGCAGTTAGCTTCATGGGCACCACCTGGGGGGTGACTATTTTCACCCTAAGTTGGTTCTTCAAGGAATAAGAATGCCCAGGCACAAGAAGCTTCTTGGGACGTGCCCTTGTGCTTGAAAGACTATGACTGATTCTGGGCCTAGGAGATGTGACGGGGAGAGGGACAGAAAGAAAAAAGGGAGCTTGGGAAATCAAGAGCAAAAAATTACAAAGGACAATAAATCAATTCAAAAAGATATTCCCATCACTGCCAGGGCATGTGGGGAGTGCAAGGTTTATAAGGGAGCGAGTCAGTTGTCCTCATATCAGTCAGAGCAGCCTCTTATCCCCCTAGGTAACGAGATGACTCCTATCCCCACCAAGGAGAGTCGGGCGCGTCTCTAGAAGCCAAGGAAGGGGGAGGGAGGGGCTGTTTCTTCACTCAGAATGCAGAGCTGCAGGGCTAAGCAGGGTGCGGTGCCAGACAGACAGACAGGCAGGCTGGCTTTCACCCCAGACGTCCATCTGGGGAAATGGTGCTGGGGCGCAGGCTGCTCCCAGCTAAATGAGAGCTGGGGAAAGGGGACCAGAGTGCACTGTGGATCTCAAGTTTGGGGAATGTCGCTCTGCTCAGAGCTTCAACTTAGGAGAAAAATTCTTTAGGACTTAAGGAAGCTGACTTAGCCTCTTCCATTAGAGATGGTGTAGCATGGTCAAAATTCTTGGAAATTAGAATTGTGTAATTTCAGAGCCAGAAAAGGCTCTCTGAGCCATTGGTTCAGTGGTTCTTGACATTCTTTGGGTCACAGAGTCCTATTAGAACTGGATGAATGTTGTGAACTCTGTCTAGAAAAATGCGCAGGTGTGTCTGCTGGCACACACCCAGCTCTGCATATAGTTCACAAGGGCTCACCGTCCCTGACACCCATCTAAGCAGCTCCTTGGGGTTGACATATGCCACATCAGTAACCCAATGCTTCCACTTTGCAGAGAGGAGCCAGGGTCACCCAGTCACCTGACAAGCAGGGCCTAGACCTCGATCGCACTCCAACCAGGTGAGTGCTTTGCCTCCTCCAGCACACCGTCTCTTGGATTTTTGCCCCTTTGCAATTGTTGCTGACATTGCAGTAAAGGAAAAGGTTACTTGCAAGAGAAATGCATCTAGTAAAAATACCATCTCTAGAGTTGGCACAGTTAAAGAAATCATCTTAACCTGCAAGAAGAGAGAGAAGAGAAAAAAGAGCAGAGACGCCACAACTCTGTTCGCCATTAGCAGATCATCTATAATTTAGAACAAATGTAAAGAGACGCAGACGATCAAGCAGTCTTACCTCCTGGCAGCCTCTTGTAATTTCACGGGCTGCTTGGCGCTGAGGTAAATCAAGCAGGCATCAGCCACTTTATTCAGGTCACCCTCACCTGCAGAGAGGAAAAACAAAACAAGTATCAGCCCTCAGACTTCATCGGGGACAAAAAGTAACCAACTGCTCTCTGGTGAGGCTGGAATAGCTACGCAATAGGCCCCGGGCTCTTTACCCAGCCCTTAGATCACAAAAGCCCATCAAGATAAATGGGACAACGAGGCCAAAGTAAGACTGAAGGATGTGCCCGTGAGGGAGGTGAGGGGTGCAAGACTGAGCAGGGAGTGCAACAGCAGAGGTGTGACTGGCAGAGTGTGTGGGTCCAGGGGAGTCTGGCTGGTACCTACCTAGATCCAGACTCTCGCAGAGGGGGCCCAGGCCCTGCAAGACGGCTAGCTGCAACTTGAAGGCCAGCGTGTGGGAGTAAACTGGCCCAGCTCGGGTGCTGACGGGAGCCTGGGTGACTAGCGAGCCAGCCAGCTTTGGCAGGACATCTTTGCAGAACCGGCTCCTTAGAAAATCGCCACATTTGCCTCCCAGGGTACGCAAAACCTGTAGAAACAGCCCCTAACTTGGTGACTGAACATTGCCAAGGCAGCGGGATAGCAAAGAATGCTTAGTAATTCAATTTCACCTAGGTCTGTGCTTGGAAAAAAAAAAAAGAATTACTGCTGTTAATTTCTTGCCCATGGTTTGTGACTCTGACAGTTATGAATTTGGAGGTCTCTGCTCCTAAGGCATGGCTGCTTCTATCCATAAATACAGATTACACGGAGAATAACTCAAAGGAATCTTGGGTTGGATGAATAATATGATTAATACCTTGATTTTCCTCCCTTTTTTTGGTGGGGGGGAGAGCTGAAAGCAGTTTACACAGATTATCTCTAGAATCTTCCTAGCGTCTCTTGAGAAAAGACTTGTGCTTTTAACTGGAGCTAGCTGAACAAACACAAACACTGAGGCACAGCTGCTGCCAAGCTCAGACATCAGGGGGTCAGTGACTGGGCTGAGGGCCCTTGACTGAGTCAGGGCAGGCTGCCTAGGGGTTGGAGCCGACTCGGCGTTCTTTCTGTTTGACTGCACAATCTCTTATGTACATCACCCTCATTTCATCTTTCACAACAGGCAGTTTCTTTGCATGTCTCTTGTTTTAAACTTTCTCTAGCAGAACATATTGAAACGTTTTGCCCCACTGCACAAGACTGAATGTACAGGATAATAGGAATTTCTTTAAAAATTGGTAAGCAAGGCATAACCAGCACACAGACTGTTTGCCTACTCTGCAGAGAGCAAGACGCTTATTTCAGGTCCCTCGGCTGGACCGCACAAGCCGGTACAGACTTCAGCTGTCATCAACGTGTCTGGAGTGAGAAAAGCAGCCTCAGTTACAGCACGTGCGTCTTTATATTTTTTCATTTTCTATGCCTGCTGTCATTTGAGATAACCTATTAATTTCCATAAAGGAAAACAGCTCATCTGAATAAGATGCAGCACTATCTCCCTCCCACTCTCCTACTGCCCCACTCTGACACACACACACACAGCACTCGTGTGTGTGTGTCATTTTGTCTCGGAAAAAGTATTAACAACTTACATGAGCTTTAAATGTAAACTTGTATTTTGGTCCAGTGTATGCTGAAGACACTTACAGAAAACCAAAATACTTCTGCCAAATATATTAGTCAGATCTCCAGCTTCATTTTATGCCCCTACACATCTTTTCTCTTTGCCTCCTCTTACTTACTTCTAATTTATGTTAGCTTGCCATGCTAAATGTATCTCTGTAGTTTACTGTAAGTGCTTTTTAGAACAAGGAAGGATATCAATAAATAAGCCGAGATACCTGTGGTAATATGGGCCAAACTAAGTCAGGGATAACATATACATACATATATATGTACATATATATATATACACGCACACACACACACACGTATACACACGTATGTATAGTGCTTCTAACTTTTCAAAGCATTTCACCATATGGTCCCATTTTAGCTTTGAACACAACACTATGAGAAAGACAGGGTAGATATCCCTAAGACCAACCTGGGCTTTGCCCACAGTCACCTGGCTGGGCAGAGGGTGCCCGCTGCTAGAATCTTGGTCTCTTCACCTAAACACTTACGCAGCAAAGAACACAGGAGTGAACTCACAGAGCTGGGCTCTACCACTTACTATGTGTGACCTCGAGAAAATTCCTTAACTTCTCTGAGTTTGTTTCCACCTCTGCCAAAAATAAAGATAACAGAACCTACCCTGCAAGTATGTTGTGAGGAGAAGATGAGCTCACATGTGCAGAGCACGCTGCCTGGCACACAGTAGGTGCTCAGTAAACATCAGTGTCCCTTCCCACCTACTAGTTCATTCTGCCTCGAAGTCGAAAGGAAACTGACTTTTATTTTCTCCTTTGTACCGTTCTCATTTTTCTATACTTTCTACAAGGTACGTGACATTGCAATCGGATAAAAAATGAACCAGCCCCAAAAGACACTGGTGAGCTCTGTGCTGACGACCTTCCATGCTCATGACTGGCAGTGGTGGGGCCTCAGTCAGTACCTTGAAGGCTCTGAGCACTGCCAGGGGGTCATCATTTGTGAGTCGGTGCACGAGTGAGGGCCAGGCCCGATGAGCCAAGGGAAGGAGCTGGTTCTTATGGCAGTGCAGAACCACCACACACAAATCCAGCACATCCAACACCTAAAAGAAAAGAGGACAGAATTTCAGAAGATAGCTGAGGACTTGAAATTAGGTAAACAAAAACAAAAAACAAACCCACTGCGGTCGAGTTGATTCTGACTCATGGTGATTCCATGTTTACAGAGTAGAACTGCTTCATAGGGTTTTTTTGGCTGTAATCTTTTTTTTCCTCTACTGTGCTTTAGGTGAAAGTTTACAGCTTAAGTTAATTTTTCATTCAAAAATTTATACCCATATAGTTTTGTGACATTGGTTGCAATTCCCACAATGTGGCAGAATGCTCCCCCTTTCCAACCCAAGTTCCCTGTGTCTATCCATCCAGTTCCTGTCCCTTCCTGCCTTCTCATCCTACTTTTGGGCAGGAGTTGCCCACTTGGTCTTGTATATTTGATTGAACTAAGAAGCACATTCCTCACCTGTGTTATTTTTTCTTTTATAGGCCTGTCTAATCTTTGTCTGAAAAGTGGGCTTTGGGGATGGTTCCAGTTCTGGGTTAGCAGAGTGTCTGGGGGCCACAGTTTCGGGGCTGGTTGTAATCTTCACAGAAGCAGTTTGCCAGGCCTTTCTTCCATGGTTAGTAGCCTGGCACAAAGTGTTTGCACCACTCAGGGACTTTTGAAACCAGATACCTGGGATCAAGTCACCACTTCAAAGGTATAAAAGCTAGAAACTCATTAATTGAATAGATAGTTACGAGTCCTGACTACAAGCAAAGCACTAGCTATGTGCTGGGGACAAACACAGGCACAAAATGCACATGCTTACTTGCCTTCATGGGGCTTACGGTCAACTGGGGAGATATCTTAATCAGATGACGGTAACCATTGTGACGGTGCTGGGAAGGGAAGCAAAGGGTGAAGAGCAAAGAAACCACAGGGAGGGATGTAAACCACACAGATGGCTGGGAGGGCTTCTCTGAGGAAGTGACTTTTAAAATGACACACACAGGATAAGTAGGAGTTAGTCACATGAAGAGTGAAAGTGCATTCCTGGAACTGTAAACAGATCAAGGAAGACCCAGAGGTGGTCGCTTGAGAAACTAAAGCAGAGCAGCATGGACTGACGTGAAGGGAAGGGTAAGACGGGGCTGCGGGGGCCGTCCCCGGGGCCGGACCACGAGGCATCACGTCAGGGATCTTTTATTTTATATTATCTACAGTAGAAGCCATCAAAGTGTTTTAAGCAGAAAAATGACATCATGTTGTTGTTGTTAGGTGCCGTCGAGTTGGTTCCAACTCATAGCGACCCTGCGTACAACAGAACAAAACACTGCCCAGTCCTGCGTCACCCTCACAACTGTCGTAATGCTCGGGCCCACTGTTGCAGCCACTGTGTCAGTCCATCTCGTTGAGGGTCGTCCTGTTTCCCGCTGACCCTGTACTTTACCAAGCACGATGTGCTCTTCTCCAGGGACTGATTCCTCCTGACAACATATCCAAAGTACGTAAGATGCAGTCTTGCCATCCTTGCTTCTAGGGGGCACTCTGGTTGTACTTCTTCTGAGACAGATTTGTTCGTTGTTTTGGCAGTCCATGGTATATTCAACATTCTTCAACAACACCCCAATTCAAAGGCGTCAATTTTCCTTTGGTCTTCCTTATTCATTGTCTAGCTTTCACACGCATCTGAGGTGACTGAAAATAATATGGCTTCAGTCAGGTGCACCTTAGCCTTCAAGGTGACATCTTTGTTTTTCGACACTTTAAAGATGTCCTTTGCAGCAGATTTGCCCAATGCAATGTGTCTTTTGATTTTTTGACTGCTGCTTCCATGGCTATTGATTGTGGATTCAAGTAAAATGAAATCCTTGACAACTTCAATATTTTCTCCATTTATCATGATGTGGTTTACTGGTCCAGTTGTGAGGGGTTTTGTTTTCTTTATGTTGAGGTGCAGTCCATACTGAAGGCTGTGGTCTTTGATCTTCATCAGTAAGTGCTTCAAGTCCTATTCACTTTCAGCAAGGTTGTGTCATCTGCATAACGCAGGTTGTTACTGAGTCTTCCTCCAATCCTGATACCCCGTTCTTCTTCATATAGTCCAGCCTCTCAGATTATTTGCTCAGCATACAGACTGAATAGGTATGGTGAAAGGATACAACCCTGATGCACACCTTTCCTGACTTTAAACCACTCAGTATCTCCTTGTTCTGTCTGAACACTTGCCTCTTGATCTATGTACAGGTTGCTCATGAGATAAGGAAGATGACAAGATTCGTGTTTTAAAAAGGTCATTCTGGCCACTGAGTGGAGAAGGGACTAGAAGATGGCAAGAGAAGAAGGAGGCCACGGAACATATTCACATGAAAGGAAGAAAGTGATGTGGTCACCTGATTGTGGCAGAGAGGCAGAAGTAGGATTTGGGATCTATTTTGGAGATGAAGTGGCCTGAAATAATGAAGGACTGAATATTGGGGAGAGAAAGAGAAGTATCAAGAATAACTGCTTCAGACTAGAAAGCAGGAGGGAACAGGAAAGCTGGTAATAGGGAACCCAAGGTTGAGATGGGGGAGTGTTGACATATTGTGGGGAGGTTAACCAATGTCATAAAAACAATACGTATACTAACTGTTAATGAGAAATTAGTTTGTTCGGTCAACCTTCATCTAAAGTACGATAAAAAAAAAAAGAATAGCTGCTTGGGTTCAGGCGTAGCAACTGAGTAGAGCAGATGAAGGTACTGTTTAATGTGATGGGGAACAATGGAGGAAGAGCAAACCTAGAGGTTGGGTGAGATCAAGTTCTGCTACTTCTAAATGGATAGGTCAAGTACACGGCTGAGATACAGGTCAATTTCAGAAGAAAGGTTTGGGATAGAGTAGATGTAAATTGGATTTTTTACCTTCTCTGAGAAAATGTTTCCTGATCTTTCATATCTCAAAGCTCACTGACAACAGTCGGCCACTTCAGTATCACAGACAGTGGTTGCCACGGCGACCACTGCAGGCATCCCTCCTGCACAGACAGGCCAGACTTCACAGAGCAGGTGAAGTACACATTTGAGTAAGAAAGGCAGACTGAAGTCCTCTAACATTAAGCAGTAACTCCTTATTGGATGCCTACTATATGCTAGTCCACGCTGAGACTAGAACAGAAACAAAAAACAAAAGGGGCAGGGGGAATAGTAGAAAGCAGAGGAGTACCGTGGGGAGAAAAGTAGTATAGGGTAGTTGCTGTTAGGTGCTGTCCAGTCGGTTCCGACTCACAGTGACCCCATGTACAACAGAATGAAACACTTTCTGGTCCTGTGCCACACTCTCAATTGTTGTTATACTTCAGCCCATTGTTGCAGCCACCACATCAACCCATCTTGTTGAGGGTCTTCCTCTTTTTCACCAACCCTCAACTTCCATCTACTGCCCTCTTCCAGGTACTGGTCCCTCCTGATAACATGTCCAAAGTATGTGAGACGAAGTCTTGCCATCCTTGCTTCTAAGGAGCACTCTGTCTATACTTCTGTACTTCTTCCAAGACAGATTTGTTCATTTTTCTGGCAGTCCATGGTATATTCAATATTCTTTGCCAACACCACAATTCAAAGGCATCAATTATTCTTCGGTCTTCCTTATTCATTGTCCAGCTTTCGTATGCATACGAGATAACTGAAAATATCACGGCTTGGGCCAGGTGCACCTTAGTACTCAAAGTGACATCATTGCTTTTTAATACTTTAAAGAGGTCTCTTGCAGAAGATTTGCCCAATGCAATGTGTCTTTTGATTTCCTGACTGCTGCTTCCATGGGCGTTGATTGTGGATTCAGGTAAAATGAAATCCTTGACAACTTCAATATGTTCACAGGATAGTAGTAGAGTGTAAATGGTTTGGTATCACTAACTGGCTCTGAATTTGAGCTGTCAATAACTGGACAAATTATCACACTTCATTAATTCAGAGACACATGTTTCTTCCCTGTGCCTGCAATGTTCTTCTCCCTGCCTTTGCCCCTGTGCCTGGCTGGCTTCTTCTCAATCTTTAAGTCTGTAAAATGTTAAAAGTTACCACCTCAGAACCTTCCTTGATGACCTAGTTTAAAGTCAGAGTATAATCTCTGTGTCTTATTCAACAGGGTTTGGTATAGAGCATGTTCCCAACAGAATGAAACGTTGCCCAGTCCTGCAACATTCTCACAATCATTGCTATGTTTGACCCTACTGTTGCAGGCACTGCGTCAATACATCTTGTTGAGGGTCTTCCTCTTTTTTTGCTGACTCTCTACTTTACCAAGCCTGATGTCCTTCTCCAGGGACTGGTCCTTCGTGATAACATGTCCAAAGTATGTGAGATGAAGTTTGGCCATCCTAACTTCTAAGGACCATTCTGGCTGTATTTCTTTAAAGACACATTTGTTCATTCTTTCTATTAATAGAACTTGTTTATTACCTTCATAACACTTTCTCAACTTGTGTTTGTGTATGGCTTCTCTAGACGGGAAGCTTCATGAAGACAGGGATCATGTCTGCCTCATTCTGTTCTATATACCCTCTTCTTGACCAGTTGTTGTTGGGTACTGTCAAGTTGATTTTGACTCACAGTGACCCCATGTGACAGATTAGAACTGGTATGTAGGTCTGACTCCAAAGTTGATGCCCTTATTAACTATGGTATGTATTCAGCAGCTACGAAACCTCCATGAAGGGGAAGACACTTGAGTAGGGTCTTGAAGGATATACAGGAGTTTGCTAAACATATCAATTAGAGACCTATAATAAAGCTTTGCATACAACAGGCACTGAAAAAGTGCTTGCTGAATGGAACAATAAACAAATGCTAAGAGGTGTCTCTGGGAAAATGAAACAAATTTCACGAGACACAACACTGAGATTTGAGATAGTCTGTGGATCCGGGTATCCTAGCCCACCACTCCTGAGCAAGGCAATATGCTGCCATTGGTAACAGTGATTCACTAAGGCATCTGTGTTTTTCATTCCTGCTTGGGGCTGGGGGAATGGGCTAGGTTGTATACGATTTTCTCCCAGGGGATTCTGAAAGCCCCATTCCCCATCACCACCCCACCCCACAGTCCTATTAGAGGACTTGCTCATGGGGTTGCTGCTTGAGAAACTGCCAGGAAATGAGGATGTAAGATTAAGAAAAGTGTTGGTACTTCTCACAGAATGAAAATGGAAACAGAAACAGAGATAAGGACTACCGTCTGGCTTGGAAGAATGACCACTAGGAGGTATTAGGACCTCCATTAAGTCAGCTCAGAAAACGATATCCTTTTCAAAGCATATGACTTTCCTTCCCCTGGGGATTCAATGAATCCCCGAAACTTGGTGGCTTTTAATTCAGGGGATTCAGCTCCCTTTTGGCATCTGAGTTGACAGAGAAAAATGTAAGACTGTCATCCCACAGATAAATTCCTCTTGAGGCCACCACACATGGACCAGGAGATAAGGGAAGCTACTTGCTCATCCGTGTAGTCGCTACCAACTGGACCAAACCTCTTTGGTCCTGCTGCTCTGTAAATGCAGAGAAGGGGCCACATGCTGACCTTCAAGCGGATTTTCAGGTTTTTATCCGACAACAAGTGGATGCAGCGCTCCATCACGTTCTTGGCTATCTGGATCTGCACCGGCAGTGGTGGCTCCACATCAGGACGCATGTCACTCTCCACTTCAGGAGGGACTGATGGCTCCTCTGGAAAAAGAGCATAAGGTGGACAGAGTTTTGTGAGGGATGCCTCAATGCAGCTTCATCTGCCAACCTCAGTCAAACTCAGGGACGGGAGTCAGCAGAGGAAACTGCCTAGGAACAAACCCTAAGGCACCCATCTGGGTCAAGCTGTAGGAGTCAAGAAGTTCATCACAGCATTAACTGTAACAGCTAAAAACCAGGGGAACACCAAGTCTACTCAAGGGGGAACAGTTATGTAAACCACAGCACATCCATAAATGGCATGTTATGAAGTCCCTAAAATTTGTGTTTACCCAGGGCTTTAATGCCAAGGGAAAATTTTTCCAGAACAACGTTGGGTCAAAAAGAGAAAAACAGGATACAAAACAGCATACACAGCATGAGTGCTATTATGTGAATTTTTTCATGGGAGGAAGTGCAACAAAATATTAACAGTGACAGGTCAGGAGATAAAAGGTAGTTTTCCTTCTCTGGTCTTTTCTAAATTTCCATTAATAAATATCTAAAATAAAAACATAAGAGGGCAGGATTCTAGTTTGGAGCCCTGGGCAGTTAGGCAGTTCCCTGGCTGGCCTAAGCTCTGCCTTTTATTCACCTTCCTTTCCTCTCGTTCATCCTCTGACTAAAGGGAATACATGTCTGTCTTTCCCACCAGAAAGGAAGATCTCCTGATGGCCAGGATCAAGCCTCACTTATCTCTGTATGACAGATAACACCAGGGCAGCATGGTACATGCACAGGGCATGGGGTCTGTCAGAGGAGGTTGGCTCAAGTCCTGCCTCCACAACCTATTAGCAACTTATCTTATGTCACTCATCTGAAAAAAGGGGATAAAGCATATATATCTCGTATGCTTGTTTAGAGAGTTAAATGAGAAGAATATCACCATCTTTCTTTTATTGCCTAGAGCATTGCCCTGAAGGAGGCTGGTTCAAGTTTGTAGATTAAAATAACACAAATAAATAATTAAAGAGTATGTCACAAAAGTAAAAAAGAAAACTCTTTGTAATGAGTTTTGGTTAGACTTACGGTTTAACAGTAAAATTAATTTAATGTAAATCCTTTATATATATATATATAAAATGCTGAACAAAGAAAATGCTTTTTAGTTAAGAACGTGTGTGTGTGTGTGTATATATATCCCCTGGAGTCTTCTTAAAACCAGACCATAGTTTAGCTTAACTTGTAAAGAATGTCTGTCTTGAACACTGTGCTCTTTCAAGAGCTATCTATGTGGGACCAAACTGACCACAGCAACTTGAAAGATAAGAACCTTAGGGGGGAGTGAGTTTATGTTAATGGAGGAGGAACAGCTCAGAAAAGGAGGGTAAGAACTGTTGCACAACTTGGAAGAATGTAATTAATGTCACTGATCCGTACAGTAGAAATTATTGAACTGCGGTATGCTCTACTGTGTATTTTCTCAACAACAACAAAAATTATTTAAAAAAAAAAAAGACTCAAGAATTCCATAAATGAGGGCCAAGATCCCTACCCTGCAAACTTTTCCTCTGTCTTGCCCCTATCACCAGTTGTGCTCATTTCCACTGAGCTGAGTGTTGCTCCCTTAACTTTTTCCCATTTCAGTTTCCTCTGCTGGAAAAACGGACTCTTGCAGAAGCCATACCTGTCTCTAACAGATGCCGAAAAGATCAATGGAAATGCATTTGTAGATTTCTTGGAGAAAGGGACCTCAGCTATACAAGGTGCTTTTATTGTGGTTAAAACAAAAAACTCACGTCAAACCAACATCCACCCAAACATTCTTTATAATGCCAAGTGTGCAGTGTGTACTTGATGAACGATAATTATAAGAATGACAGGGCTGTGCTTGTTCTTCCCAGAGGAGAATTTGTTGTTTGGAATTCACCGACTGCCAAATGTTATTTGAGGGCTGTGGATGTTTCTGTTATTGGAAGAAGGGTTTGATTCATTCAGTCTGCTCCTAGTGAACATTAACTACAACTAGAAGATCCTAATCATGAGAGAATGGATTTACTGGCAATGCTGGAATTTCAAACAAGAATGGCAAAGCAGGACTACGAGGGATCAAGGCTCCTGCCCTTTTTTAGGGTTTCCAGGTTTGGGTGAGGGGAACAGTTCACAAAAAGGATTGGGTTGGCTCAAGAAGCAAGCCTGAGAAGAAAAAGCCTGATAGATTTCTGATCAGAAAACTCTGTCCTTGGGGAGGGGAATGACTCAACTCTGCATAAATCATTATTTGGGCCCTGTGATGCTTCCCTGTATTTAGAAGGAATTTGTTATAGTTAGCTGCATTGAGCTACTCTCTCCTGTTATCCTGGAAGTATTAGCTTCAATTCACCCAAGAGTCTCAGAGTAGAGATGGCCAAAAGAAAAAAAAAACTGCTTGATTCCAACCTAACAAACTAATTTGGGACTCAGTTCAATTTAGGATAGTTCTGAGACCACCAAGCTCATTATGACTTGGCATTTTATATTTGCAGAGGAGATTCTAATAATTTATTAATCCTTCCATGACCTGAAGGTCCAAAATGAGCTTGTGAATAAAACAATAGGCCAGAGCTTCAACTAGCCTGAACTCCTTTCCCTTTATCATATAAATTGGTAAGAAAAACACTGAAATAAATGGACTGAGTATATGCACAGACAAGGGGCATAAGAAAAAAGTTGCTAGGAAAGAAACATACAGAAAGATGTTCAACCTTTTCAGTAATGAAAGAAATGCAGAGTGAAATAACAAGAACCATTTTTCACCTATTTAATTTAGCAAGATGTAAAACTGGTAATAGCCAATGCTGGCAAGCTTGTGGTGAAGCCGTAAGTTCTGCACTGCTGATGTGGAGGCAATTTGGCAAGCATAAAATAATGTTCATATCCTTGACCCAGAAATCCCACTTCTGGGAATTTATAAAGAAAGCTGCAAAAAGGAGGAAGAGGTTACATGCACCGAATCATCCGCTGCAGTACTGTCTATTAAAGTGAAAAGCTAGAAGCAGCCTCAACTTCCCACTAGGGAATGGATACTTAGTAGGAGCTATTAAAACATTAATTATGAAAACACTAAAGCAACGTGGAGAGTTACTTATGATTTAACTAAAGGCAAAAAGGGTATAATATGTTTAAACTATGGCTGCCAGCATAAAAAAATAGATTTTCAACAAAAAAGAGAGGAAAAAGATCACACACAAAAAAATGAGAATTGTTACTTTAGCAGGGTGGGATTATAAGTGACTTTTTTTTATTTCCAAACTTTCTGTAATGACGTTTTGTCGTTTTTATAATAACATACTTAAAAAAGAAAGAAAAAAAAAGTTAAGTCAAAATAAATAATAGTTACCTTCTTCATTATCAAAATCTGAGACATTTCCATCTGCCACGTCCTTTTCTTTGAGGTAGTTTAGCAAAAACTGTTCAATGTCTTCGGCCGTGGTATTCTCAAATCCTTTCTCAAGAGTTGCTGGTCTTTGGCTCAAGTGACTTCCCACCTTCCCAAAACTCTGCTCTTGGAGTTGTCTTGTGTCTGGGAACCACCGGGCTATAAATGAAGTGTTATAATTATCACCTGTGCCATCAACGCATCAGTACTTCAAAAGTAGAATAAGCTCTTTGCCGTGGCCTGCAGGGCCTCCCCAGCCTCATCTTTTCTCACTCCTAAACCCAAAACCAAACCCAGTGCCATCGACTCAATTCCGACTCATAGCAACTCTATAGGACAGAGTAGAACTGCTCCATAGAGTTTCCAAGGAGTGCCTGGTGGATTTGAACTGCTGACCCTTTGGTTAGCAGCCATAGCACTTAACCACTACACCACCAGGGTTTCCCTCTCACTCCTATTTGCCCATTCATTGACCACTTTCCATTTCCTCCAATGTACCAGGCATTAACCTCTCAGGACTTCTGCATATGCTGTTCTGTCTGGAATTATTTCCCCACTATTTTATTCCCGACTAATTCCAACTCACTTTTTATGTCTCAGTACAAATACAACTTGCCCAGTAAAGCTATTCCTTGAGTCCACAATCTATGTCCCATATATATTCTCTTATAAAGCACCATGTTTTCTCCCTTCGTATCAAAGCATCACAATTCGTTAATTACATTTATTTTTGTGTGTACTGTTAGTGTCTGAATCTCCCACTAGACTCTGCTCCATTAGGCTAGTATCCTTTGATCACCACTGGATGTCCAATATGCCCAGTACAGAGTGGGTACTCAAAATATACTCAAAGTGAATAAATATACTAGACTGGAGAACATGTACAAGTGACAAAATTTGGAGTATGGAAGACATTAATTATTAGCAGAATAAAGGTGCTAAAGAGCCTTGAGAATGGACAGTTTTACATGTGTATTTTAGACATAAAATACTTCAGAAGGCTGGCTGTTTTTCTCCCCAGTGCTTTCCCTTCTCCAGTGGTGCTCTGATAGTTTCTGATTATGTCATCACAGAATTAACCTTAAACATCATCGTGTGCAGTGGTTTCCAACTGTGCCTTCAGCTGCCTTAGGGCTCTGCAGAAATGTCTCAGGGGTCACAATGGGGGAGGGCACTGCAGAGACAGGCTAAGGGGGTGGGCTCCAGGGTCTCTATCCCTGCTGCAATCAGGGCAGCTCCAATTTCAACTGTATATTGTAAATTGGGGTTCCCTCTAAGGCTGCATTTCAAAAAAGGCTCTTACTATTTGAAGAATGGAACAACAACAAGAAGCCTGCAGCTTGAAAATTGCTGCTCTGGTCCAGCAATCTCCTTTTGCAGACAGCAGGGAAAAAGCCTCCAATAACCTTTAGCACCCGCTAATCTCGTTTTTTTTTTTTTAATCTCCTTTTTATCAGAGAGCATCTGCACAGAGCTAGAGGAACGGCAGATGGGAGATGCCAGGGCCAGTCAATTGCGAACAGCAGAGAGCACATGCTTGAGAACCTTCACTCCAGTACCTGAAGGTTCCTGTGTGTAAAAATGATGCACATTTCCGCAAAGCTCCACCCCCAGATGTAAATCAGGTCCCTAGGGCACTCTAAGGGATTGTGTTCCCGAACAGTTAAAGCCAGGACGCAGCATTTACATTGCTAAGGGTATTATCGCTAGACTCAAGCCTACTGACAGACATTAAAAAAGTCTTCGCTCACAAATGGCTTTTAAACATATGAAAAGAAGCTCAACCTCACTCTTAATGCAAATTAAAACTGCAATAAGCTGCTGTTTTTCTCCTATTGGATTAAATAGCAAAGATTAAAAAGCTTGGTAATGTACAGTGTGGGTGAGGGCGTGGCTGAATTGGTGCTCTTACATTGCTGATGTGAGTTTAAATTGGTAAAACCTGTTTGGAGAGCAATTTGATACTCTATCAAAAATTTAAATGTAACACCCTTTAAGCCAGCATTTCTACTTTTAAGAACTTATCCTACTGATAACACTTTAGACATTTTCAAAATGACCTACAAAGGTATTAACTGCAGCATTTTTATTTTTTGTTGGTGGCAAAAGATTGGCAACAACCAAAATGTCCAAGAAAGGATTGGTTAAATAAATAATGATACAGCCACATAATGTAATACTATGTAGCTGTAAAAAGAACACGTAGCTCTACATATAAGAGTTCTAAGGTATATGAGTTTGGGGACACCTTCTCATTGTCAAAGTTACTCTATATTTTTCTTGTTATGAATAATTAGCCAGTCAGTAGTTGGTCCTAAGAATGAATTAATTGATGGCTTTTGCCTTCACTGTGGTGACTGATGTTTTTCAGTCAATGCATAGTGAAAGATTGTGGTTGTGGTAACTCCACTTCCTAAGACATCTACTGGGCTCTTTTAAGATCTTTCAGAAGTTCTGTAAGGCCACACACATCCACTCCCATCCTAAAAGAGTTAAACAATTCGATGATGAACAGACATGCCAGCATAAAGCGCTCATTTGGTTCCTGCTTGACCGGACCAACTTCCTGATGGTACCAATTATTTTTCAGAATGCAAATGAATTCCGGGTCCCTCCAAAACCTTTAGGAAAGCTATGCCCACTTTTGATTCTTTTCCTAGGATGTTATACAGCCAACCTTAACCATCCTCATTTTTCTTTCTGCAACAGAAACATCCCTCCCTCACATCAATTAAAAAAAAGAGCGCTACATAAGATTTTTCAACTTTCTTCCTTCAGAGATGACCAAAGACATCGATGATTCAATTTTCAAAACCCAAATTGAGATTTCTCCCCAGAGGGTATATTTAATATGCCCTTAATATATTTTTAAATATTACATTTAGATATGGTACAGTTCTCCAATGCAGCAAGAATACAAGTATGGGGTCTATTCAGACCACGGAAGCCAGTCAGTCTAAAATGAATAAGCAGCTAGTCACTCCTAGGAGTGTGACCCTGAGAAAAAAAATGAGGGCAGGGGCCAATTCCATCTTGTTCACTACTGACTCCCAGTGAGTAGCTCAGGACACAAGCTTCCCCCAGTGCCTGCAAGATAAAATCCCAATTCCTTCTCTTGGTCTATACACCCCGCAGGACTTGTCCTTCCAACCTTTCCCATTTCACCTTGCTCCACTCTCTTCACACTGGCCTCTTTTCTATTTTCCAAAGACCTCAAGCCCTTTCTTTCCTGCAGGTCTTTGCACCTGCTGTTCCCTTTGCCTGAATGTTCTTAAAAGCCATAAAAAGAATGTGACAGCCCCATGTGGACTGACAGGCCCTTCTCTACCTTCAAGTCTCAGCCCCAGCACTGCTTCCTCAGAGAGGCCCTACCCGACCACTCAACTGAAAGTAGACTTCCTCGCTTTTCTCTTTCATCAAGTCGTCTATTTTCTTTGCAGTGCTTATCAGAATCTGAAATGAGCTCATTTAGTGACTTGTTTACTTGGTTATCGCATCTTCCCCAGTAGCAGGAAAGCTCCATGAGAGTTTACCCAACTTGTTCACTGCTGTATCCTCATTACCTAGCACAGTGCCTGATATATGACAGGCACTTTTTATTGAATGAATGAATAAAAAAACATTAAATGATGCATGTGAATGTTCACGAATGAACGAACATTGGAAATGGCATCAGCTATGGGGCAAAGGACTGTCCCTGCCCCAGTCACCGGGGGTATTATTTTTTCATTCAAAGATTAACTATTCAGTTGAGGGATTCTTTTTCTTCTAGTCCCAATTTTTGCCATTTCACTGGTGGCTAGCACCTCCAACAGGCACCCAACAGGATCAAAAGGAGGAGAGGAAACTCAAACCAAAGCATGCAATTAAAAGCTTAAAAGGAAGCTTCTAGAACTGCTGTGTCCAATAGCCACTAGTTACATATGGCTATTGAACTTAAAATTAAATTGAGAATTCAGTTCCTCAGTAGTACTAGCCACACGTGGCTAGCAGCTAGTGTATTAGACAGCACAGATACAGAACGTTGCTATTATTGCAGAAAGTTCTACTGGATAGTGCTGTTCCAGAAAACCTGTGGTCTGAATGCCTCAGGTTATTCCTGTTCTTCATTAGCACAGATACTGCTAACTCTAAGTATCATCAGAAGTTTTGCATACTGACAAGAGCTCTGAAGTGAGACCAAACTGTCATAAATCCTGACTTGATTCTTATTAACTGTGTGACCCTGGATAAGTAGGAGCTCACTAAGCCTTATTTTTTCTTATCTGTAAAATAATAATAATAACGTTTACATTTAGACTGCAGGATTTATATTCTAGGCACAGAGCAGGAGCTCAATGAATGGTAGAGATTATTAAAAGTGTAAAAATAAGTAAGGAAACAACAGAACTCTACTGTAACATGTGGGACTGGAAAGACAACTATCCAAATAATGTTCTCCATATCATAACCACAAACAATGACAAAAATAAGGTTGGGCAAACTAGGATATTAGCCCCATGCCTCAAATCGACATTAAAGAGGACCCTCAATGTACCCAATGCTGCCAGCAGGGCGTGCAGGACACCGACAAAAGAAGTAGCTCTCTTATCGTAAAATTGGTCCAGGGTGGCCAAGACATCTTGAACCACATCTGTCACCAAAGGAAGCAGGCTAGCATCAGAGTTCCGCAGCATGACTTCCAAGACCTTTGGGGTATGAGGGTGCTGAGCCAGGTGACGCAGATTTAAAGAGATCCCGTTCACCAAATAGTCTGAATTTTGATTGATCAGGTGCTGCAGGGACTCATAGCCACACGCATGGCATATGTCCATCATGGCGTTGGTAGCTGCCTGACTAATGAGCAGGGTTTGGTCTCCAGCCTTCTCTAGTACGGGATAGAGGGCTGACATCAAGAGCAAACGAAAGTCCTTTCCTAGTGCATATGCAAAGTGGCCAATCCCTTCCAACTGGATACATATCTGCCAGACGTTGCTGTTCATAGAGCAGATAGTGGGACTTGGCTTTGATAGGGCTGGAAAAGATGTAACTTGGCAGGTGTGTGCACCTGCTGTGACGGCCTGGAGGCCTGACTGCTTCATCATTAGCTCCTCTTCCATTTCCTCAGCTTCAATACAGGTAACCAAATACCAGTTTTCTTGGCTCATATATTCTTCAAGTATGGATTTCACGATCTCTCTCAGTTCCTCTGGGCTTGTTCGAATATGGTTTTTATGAAGATCCTCCACCTCCAGCCCAGCAGCCCCTGCAACCAGTTCATTAACGATCATGGAGGCTTGCTTCCGGTAAACTACCGATTCACGGTACAGCTCCATGAAGTGATCCACAAGTAAATAGAGGTTCCCATAAAAACCAAGAAGCTGACAGATTTGCCGTAAGAGCAGGAAAATCCTTTCATCAGTGAAGAAGCGGAAATACCTCCTCTGGATTTGATTCCATGGCTCTGCGGCTGAGGCCGCTGGAGAAGCACTCAGATCATCGGAGTTCCAACGCCGCTCTTCAACAACTTTGATGCCAGCCACGTCCAATTCTAGAACCTGGATGAGCGCTTTGGAAAGGCGCTGCAGATGGGCCACGGAGTTGAGGATAAAGTTTACTTTTGGCCCCAACAGTTTCAGATAACCAAGTAACAAGGAGAGAGTAGAGAATTTTCCTTGATCATCTTGGGAGTTCATTAGGCGGGGAAGAGATGTAGCAAGGGAATACAGGTTTTCTGACAAGATGTCGGCAAAGGCTCTGTTGCCCACCACTACTTTCTGATCTGCAAAATGTCTCAGAACTTTATCGCACTGGGCTTGGACTTCAGGACTCTCATCGTTCACCAGACCCACCAAAGCCTTCAGAAGGGGACCAGCAGATTCAACCAGTGACTGACTGCACTTCAAAAGAAGGGTCTTGACAAGTTCTACCAGTTCCAGCCTCACCTTCCAGTGTGGGTGAACTGAAACACACTCAGTTATCTTTTTAATAAGGATAGTCAACTTGTCCCCAGCATTTTTAACCCATTCTGCTGCCCTGTGAATCATCAGTTCTGCTACTCTCTGCTCAACTGCAGGCTTTGCTTGGACCTTTGAGATTCTTCCGAGCTGTTCATCAGCCATAATAAGGCCCACTGTCTTGTAAAAAAGCCTTAGGGAAGACACGACAATGCTGTGACCTTGTTTAAAGTCTCCTGTGATAACCCTGGTCAGTGCAGTTGAGATTCCAGGTAAGAAGGAAGCAAACAAATCCCCCAGCTGCTGTTGCTCACGCTCATCCAAGGACCTCGGGTGGTCCTGACAATCGCACTGAAGGAGGAGAACCTGTAAACACTGCAAGGCAGCCATTTTAACTTGCTTTGATTTCTCCTGTTCTGCTAGGTCTAGCAGTAAAGATACAGCAAATCCTAAACGAGGCAGAATGCAGGGCTCATAAAAAGTCAGAATGATGTCCCCGTAAGCCGCGTGCATTAATGTACTGAGTCCCCGGGTCACGGCCAATTTCAGCTCCTCTGAGATGGCTGCGGGTTTAGGGGAGTTGGGTGAATACAGGCAGGCAGAGAGTTCTGAAAAGAGCTCCTGGAGAAGTTCCTGCTCCTTTACACACGTCGACGACAGGACAAACGTGAGACATTCCACCACGCTCTGGACCAGGCGCTCTCTTTTGGGACCTGGGGTCTTCAGGGTAAATCGCAAAGGGAAGAGGACATACTGCTGAAGTTCCTGAAGGGCAGAGTCACTCACAGCTCGTAATTGTGCCTGTAGGTGTTCCACGTTCTCCACCGTCTGGGTCTTTGTGAGCTGAACACAGACTGGACGTAAGACGCCAAAAGCCTCCTGAGGAGTATCAAAAACTGCCATTTTGCAAGTCTTCCTCTCAGAGAGGCAACATCCTGTAGGCCGGAGGAAGGAAACTTTTCAGTAAAAGCCAGACTCAAAGCAAATACATAGGAACTTGCATTCCTTCGTGCAACGGACATTTTACTAGGGGCCTATGTGTCAGTCACTGAATGAAGCACTAGGGGAGCAAGGGAACCGAAAAGAGATGGTTCTTATTCTCAGGAAGCCCCCAGGCTAGTGAGGGAAGCAGACATACAGCTATAATGCAGTCTCTTAAGGATTGGGATAGGCCTGTTTACATAATTCCCCGGTGGTGCAACTGGTTAGTGTGCTCAGCTGCTAACCAAAAGGTTGGAGGTTTGGGTCTATCCAGAGGTACCTTGGAAGAAAGGCCTGGTGAACTAATTCCAAAAAATCAGCCACTGAAAACCCTATGGAGCACAGTTCCATTCTGACACACATGGGTGGCAATGAGTTGGAATCAACTCAATAGCAGCTGTTTTTTTTTTTCCTTTAATGCTTACAGTACTAGGTGGAAATGAACTACTGTGTTACAACCCTGGGAAAGTCAGGATGGGTTTCACAGAGAGAAGGTGCTTGAGTCAAGACTTAAGGTAGGAATCAATAGGAAGCTGTGAGTTCTTTTAAAAAGTTTGGATTTTAACCTACGGAAATGACAAGGTGCCACTGAAGGTTTTATTTTATTTTGAACTGAGGTGTAACATACATAGGGAAAAATGCACTAGTCTTAATATAAAGCTTAGTGGATTTTTATGTATGTATAGACCCAAATCAAGATATAGAATATGTCTAGCATTCTAGAAGGCTCCCTCATGCCATTTCACAATCAATTTCCAACTTCCTCTGCTCACAGGTAACCACCATTCTGGTTCCTATCACTACAGTACAGATTCGTTGTTTTTTCCTCCATTTTAGCCATTTTTAAAGTATACCATTCAGTGGCATGAATTACATCTGCAATGCTGTACAACCTTCACCACTAACTACAGATTAGTTTTACCTGTTCTTGTCATTGAATGGTTTTAAGCAGGGGATGATATGATCAACTTTATGCATTAGAAAGATCCCCTGGCAGCCAGTACTGTGGGAGAAGGATCAGGGCTGGGTGAGTCTAAAAGCAAAGCAGAGAAACGGGGAAACCAGGAGCACATGCTATCACACGCTTTCACAGAGTCATGCAGGATGGAAAGACGGGTGACAGGCAGCCAGGCAGTGAAAGGAGACAGGTTTATAGGTAAGCAAAGAAGCTGAGCAATGTAACAGCTGACATTCTTTTCTCTGTGAGGAGAAATTCAAAGTCATGGGCTGACAGTAAACAAGAAGGGGGATAAGCAGGGGGCTTGAGGAGAGAAATCAAAGTCTCAAATATCCCCTTTGGGGAAGCAGAGCAGGCTGGGAAGACCTAAAAGTGTGGCTCAAGAGTACTGAGGACTGAACTGAAGCTGGAGACTGTAAATGTGCACAGCTGTAAAATGATGGCTCACAGATCACCTAGTCTAGTGGTGTTCCTTTTTTCCTTTCTTTTTAACTCCTTTTGGTTCTACTTGCTGAGGGCTTCAGAAAAAGACGATGACAAGAAAGTGTTCCTGCTCCCTTCCCCTGCCCCAATCCAACAAACTCTCCTGAACCCTGTGGCTGTAGAGCTGGCAGCCAAGTGATGCCTGGTGACTTCGAATTTCTCCTCATAGAGAATAGACCTGTTAAATCCAGAGACAGCTGATGCTGGGTTTTCCCTGAGTCAGGAGAGGGCTCCAGGGCAACAATCAGGACTCTCATACCCTAGAGAAAGTTTGGCCCACTGAGCAACATGACCCCTGTGAGGACAGCACTGCTGGTCTCTGTGAGGGTCCTTGGTGGGGATCTCCTGGTCACTGTGGCCCCTAAGAATCTGAGGAAGGGATGCAGCTTGAATCTTCTCTTTCTCAGGACAGGAAAACACCAGGTATGGAGGCCGGAAATTTTCCTCTTAGAGCTTGGTCTGGGACTAGTGACACCGTTAGCACCGGCACACACACTGATGCACCAGAGGCTGCTGAGCCATCCCTTCCTGAGGTAGCTGGATCAATAAGCAGGAAAGGAAAATAACCACCTAGTGGGACAGAAGCCAGAGGTAAAAGCAAAACCCAAACCCGTTGCCGTTGAGTCGGTTCTCACTCATAGCGACCCTCTAGGACAGAGAGGAACTGCCCCATAGGGTTTCCAAAGAGTAGCTGGTGGATTCGAACTGCCAACCTTTTGGTTAGCAACCAAGTTTTTAACCACTGTGCCAGCAGCTAGAGGCAGAAAATGTAAATAGAGCACTCTGTGAGAAAGTGAATCTTAAATGAACAGAACTATTAGAGGAGACGGACAAAAAGCTGAAAGAAAAAAAAAAAAGACCAACTAAGGAAGTTTAATTATAACACTAAAGATATTTTTAGAATTAAAAACTTGATTTTCCACACCAAAAAAGCTCAACTGATAAAATAAAAAGGGAAGCTGAATTCTGAGATCCCATTAGTGGCCTGGAAGATCGAACAGAACTATCTTAAAACTGTGAGCAGGAATACAAAGTGATGGAAATCGTGAAACGTGGAAGACAGATCTGGGAGAACCAACGTAAACAACTGGGAATGCTGGGAAGAGAAAAAGGAACAAACGGAGGAGCTAAAATAATAAATAACAATAAAAAACACTTCCCTGGACTCCAGAAAGATTTATCTGGGGATTAAAAAACATTGAAGGATACATGCCTAGCCACTTTCTGGTAACGTTCCTGAACTCTAAAAAAAAGAGAGAAAAAATCATATATGCCTTTAGGAAGAAACAACAAATAACTGAATTGGACTTCTCATTTGTAACAATTCATGCTAGAAGACAGTGGAATAGCATCTACTGACCTCAAATAAAGAACTGTGGCCCCCCAAAACCTATACACCTGTCAGGGTGAAAGAACAGTATGCAAGGAGTCACAGAGATACCACCTATATACCCTACCAGAGGAAGATACTTAAGAAAGTACTATTCAAAGAATAAATGATTTAGAACAGATACCTAAGGCGGACTAATTACACAGGACATTGGTGAGTAATGTTTTTTCTTTTAGCCATGGAAAACTTTCTTAAAAAAATTAAGTGAAAACCCGATATATAAAGCAGATAAAATCAGAAAGTCTCTAGTTAAAGCTGGGAATAAGTCAATGGCCTGAAGCACTGCATCTCTCTTAACTACCTCAGGAGTTTTAAGATGACACCTTGGGACCCCCTAGGGTAGAGGTTCTCAAACTATGTTCTCAGGTTATATGATAAAAATTGTAACAGAGCTAATGAAATGGGAACACTTAGCATGTCCAAAACTGAACTCATCTCTTCTTTCTACTGTATGTCCTTTGTGACTATGGTATCATTGTCCACCTCGTCCTCACCCAAGACAGAAACCTTGGAATCTCTGCTTTTCTTCACTTTCCTCTTCGTTCCATAGATTTCATCAATTCTATCCCTTCAACGTCTTTCAAATCTGCTGCTGATCATCACCTACTTAACGCTGGGCCAACCGTAAAGTTTCTTCCCTGGCCCCTTGTCTTGTGTGCTTGCCCACATTTCAAACTGACACATAATCTTTCTAAAACAAATATCTGATTGCACTTCTCCATGCTTAAAATTCATCACTTGCTCTCCACAGCTGGCTTAAAGTACAAACACATTTTTACCATGGCATACAAGGCCGTTCGCCATCAGGCCTCTGCCTACCTCTCCGGTCTCATCTCTCTTCACCCCACCGCTTGCACTCTTAAACTGTAACCATGTAAAATTACAAACCTTGCAGTTTTCAAAACAGGCGTTGTTGCTTCACATTCGCCCCCTTTGTTTTCCCACTGTATACACCTCTGTTACGATACTCAGCACACTGCGCCTTTTGTGTATATGTCTGTCTGAACTACTTTAAACTGGGGGTTCTTTTGAGGGCAGAGACAATCCTATACCAAAAACCTAGAAGAGCATCTGGCACATGGTAAGCGCTCAAAAATATCTGTACAGGTTCTGCTTTCATGTAACATGTAGTAGCATGCAGCAGGCCAATAATCCTGCTGAACACTAGAAAAAGCCAAGTAAATTACAACAATAAAAGTTAATGAAAGGATGAAGAATTTTATCACAGAATTGGATTTAAATCTATCTATAAATTATCAAATGAACATCCTAAAACTGAAAAATATAATGTATATAATTAAGAACTCATTGAAAGGTTTTAATAGCAAACTGGACTTAGCAGACAAGAAATGGAAGACAGGTCAATAAAAAATAACCAAATTCAAGCAGAGAAAAAAAAGAAAGGTAAATACAGACAATGTAAGAGACATATAGAATATACTGAAAGATCTAACATGTAAATTCCTGGAGCTTTGGAATTCTTCAGGAATTTAGGCTCCAGGAATTAACAGAATACCAATTGAGATATTTCAACAAAAGGATGCAGCACTGGAGGTGCTCACTCATCTATGCCAAGAAATTTGGAAGATAGCTACCTGGCTAACCCACTAGAAGAGATATATATCTGCCCATTCCAAAGAAAGGTGATTCAACTGAATGCGGAAATTAACTAACAATATCATTAATATCACACATGCAAGAGGATGTGGAATGAGGGATATCATTCTGATGTCTGATGGATCTTCGCTGAAAGCAGATAATACCAGAAAGATATTTACCTGTTTTATTGACTATGCAAAGCCATTCGACTGCGTGGATCATGACAAATTATGGATAACATTGCAAAGAATGAGAATCCCCGGAACACTTAATTGTGCTCATGTGGAACCTGTACACAGACCAAGAGGCAGTTGTTCCAAAAGACCAAGGGGATACGGCATGGTTTAAAATCAAGAAAGGTGTGCGTCACCATACTTATTCAATCTGTACGCTAAGCAAATAAATCTAAGAAGCTGAACTATATGAAGAAGAATGTCGCATCAGGATTGGTGGAAGACTCATGAACCACCTGCGATGTGTAGATGATACAACCTTCTTTGCTGGAAGCGAAGTGGACTTGAAGTACTTACTGATGAAGGTCAAAGACTACAACCTTCAATATGGATTATACCTCAGCATAAAGAAAATAAAAAAAGCTCACAGTTGGACCAGTAAGAAACATCATGATAAAAAGAAAATATTGAAGTTGTCAAGGATTTCATTTTACTTGGACCCACAACCAATGCCCACGGAAGCAGCATTCAACAACTCAAACAACATATTGCATTGGTCAAATACGCTGCAAAAGACCTATCTGTATTAAAAACCAAAGATGTCACCTTGAGGACTAAAGTATGCCTGACCCAAGCCATAGTATTTTCAATTGCCTTATATGCATGTGAAAGGCTGGACAATGAATAAGGAATACCAAAGAAGAATTGATCCCTTTGAATTATGGTATTGGTGAAGAACACTGAATATATTATGGACTGCCAAAGAATGAACAAGTCTGTTCTGGAAGAAGCACAGCCAGAGTGTTCCTTGAAAGCGAGGATGGTGACACTTCATCTCACGTACTTTGGATATGTTATCAGGACGGACCAGTCCCTGGAGGGGGACATCATCCTTAGTAGAAGGTCAGAAAAAAATAAGGAAGACCCTCAATGAGATGGATTGACACAGTGGCTGCAACGATTGTGAGGATGGTGCAGTGTTTCTTTCTGTTGTACATAGGGTTGCTATGAGTTGGAATCAACTCGATGGCACCTAACAACAACAACATATAAATAAATAAGTTCCAGAAGGTCAGGAGGAGAGAATAGGGCTGAGGCAATGTTCAAACAGTAATGGCTGAGAACTGTCCAAAACAAATGAAAGACATCAACTCAAAGATTCAAGAAGCGAAACAAATCCTAAGCCTGAAAAATACAGAGAAAAGTATATACAAACACTTCATAGTCAAACTGTAGAACAATAAGACAGCTGACTTCTCAACAGAAATGATGAAATTCAGAAGACAATAGAAAGATATCTTTAAAGTGCTGGAAAAAAAAAAACAAAAAAAAAACTAAAAACCATGAATCATACACCCAACGAAAATATCTTTCAAAAATGAAGATTAAAAAAAAATGAAGATAAAATAAGGATGATTTTAGATAAACAAAAATGAGGCGATCCATTGCTATCAGGCCTACACTAAAAGAAAAACTAAAGGGAGAAAATGAATCCTGACAGAAATACAGAATTGTAGAAGGAAATGAAGAACACTGGAATAGGGCAACATAAAAGAGTATTAATTGTACAAAACAATAATTATGTCTTTTATAGTTTAAGTAGATACGATACTAAAATGCAAAATAGTAATGAAACGATTTAAGTGTTTGAAGATTCTAGCAGTGTCAGGAGGTGGTGAAGTAACTCGCATTAGGCCCAGACTGTAACATGTCAAGAATGTGTTGAAATCTGTAGGGTAAGCTCTAAAAGAATTGCAAAAGAATTTAAATACCTAACAAGTTAATAAAGCATAAAAACAGGATAATAAACATTTCTATTAATCCAAGAAAAGGTAAGAAAGCAAAACAGGTGGTTCAAATAGATAACAAATGGCCAGATGGTAGACAGAAGCCCAACTCTAAGAGTGATTACATTAAATCAGGTTTGGCAGTTATATAAGGATGTAGTCACCCTCCATTTTGTGATATGATGTGGTCATCCTTCATTTTCACATAACGCTGATTTTTCACAATGACCTGGTCTTTGAAACCTAACCATATCGATAAGTGAGGATTGGGTGTACAGACACACACACACATATATAAAATACATATACATATATATGTATTTTTAAATAATATAGATAGCCAAGTGACCTAGCACCTTTAATTGAAAAGATCATTCTTTCCCCCACTTCATTGCAGTGTCACCTTTGTCAGGTATGTGGCTCTATTTCTGGACTCCCTAATGTATGTGTGGGACTATTTTTTAACTCTCTTCTGTTCTACTAATCTGTCTTCTTTATGCCAATACCACACTATCTTTAATTATTGTACCTTTACAGTAGATCTTGAAATCAGATAGTGGGTGGGTTCAAACTGCCAACCATTCAGCTAAAAGTCAAGCGCTTAAGCATGTGCATCACCCAGAGACTCCATATATATACACATTTTGACTCCATCCCACACCAAAAATCAATCCCAGGTGTACTGTAGATTTAAATGTGAAATGTAAAACAGGTTTTCTGAAGAAAATAGAGAAGATTATCTGTGATCTTGGAGTAGACAAAGATTTCTTAAACAGGATACCAAAAAGGGTTAACCATAAAAGGAAAAAAATGGCTAAATTGGACTACATTAAAAAATTAACAACTGTTCATCAAAAGGCACCACTATGAGAGTCACATAAAGTGAGGGAAGATATTTGCTATAACTCACCAAACACTCACATCCAGAATATATAAAAGATTCTTACAAATGATTAAGACTGACAACCCAACAGAAACACGGAAGAGAACCTGAAAACATATCACAAAAGATGATATACAAATGGCTAGTAAACAGATAAAAGACACTGACCGCCATTAGTCAAGAAAATGCAATATAAAATCATAATGCAATCCCATTATACACCCACCAGTAGGGCTAACTTGAAAAAAGAAGGAAAGAAAAAAACAAAAAAAACCCAGGTGTTGCCAAAAATATGAAACCATCAGAACTCTCATTCAGTTTTTGTGGGAGTGTAAACTGGTACAGGAAATGCTAGTGGCATAGTGGTTAAGACCTATGGCTCCTAACCTAAGAGATCAGAGTTCAAATCCACCAGGTGCTCCTTGGAAACCCTATGGGGCTGTTCTACTCTGTCCAATAGGGTTGCTATGAGTCGGAATCGACTCGATGGCAATGGGTTTGGGTTTTCAGTAAACTGGTACAACCACTTTGGAAAAATGTTGGCAATATCTATTATTTTAAAAGTGAACTAATATATGTCCTATGATCTAGCACAGAGATATGAACAAGAATGGGATATAGGCTCAGAAATATATAAACCAGCTTTTTGTAAGAGAGACAGTACAATACATCGCTACTTTGACACAACTATAAAAGGCCATCATATAGCTTTATAGGATGGCCATGAAATCACACTTGTGTGACAATATGTCAGTTACAGAAGGAACTGTTTTAGAGAGATTTAGAATGTCAGGTGTCCTAGATTCTATGCACAACTCTGATTATTTAAGTCGGTGAAGTCAAGTTTAATGTTTATACAGCTGACAGCAATTAAGGGCACTGTGGCCCAGAAAGTGATCCTGGGATGAGCCATTCAGAACAAAAGCTGATCTTCTGGGTGAGTAGGGAAAACAACCCAGAGTTCAACTGTGGCAGACAATGACTGAATAAGCATAAGAATGAAGAAACAGTTCTCGACTGCTAAATTTAAGCAACATCAAGATAAACAGTGAAAATACTGAAGTTTTCAAGGACTTCATTTTACTTGGATTCACAATCAACACCCATGGAAACAGCAGTCAAGAAATCATTGGGCAAATCTGCTGCAAGAGACCTCTTTGAAGTGTTAAAAAGCAAAGAGGTCACCTTGAAGACTAAGGTGTGCCTGACCCAACCTACAGTTTTTTCAATTGCCTCATATGCATGTGAAAGCTGAGCAATGAATAAGTAAGACTTGAAGAAGAATTGCAATCTTTGAATGTGGAGATGGCGAAGAATACTGAATGTACCATGGGCTGCCAAAAGAAGGAACAAATCTGTCTTGGAAGAAATATAGCCAGAATGTTCCTGAGAAGCAAGGATGGTGAGACTTTGTCTCCTATACTTTGAACATGTTATCAGGAAGGATCAGTCCCTGGAGAAGGACATCATGCTTGGTAAAGCAGAAGGTCAGCAAAAAAGAGGAAGACCCTCAAGGAGACGGATTGACACGGTGGCTGAAACAATGGGCTCAAGCATAACAAGGAGTGTGAGGATGGCGCAGGACTGGAGCAGCATTCCATTCTGCTGTGCATAGGGTTGCTATGATTTGGAACCTCTTCAATGACACCAAACAATAACAACAACAATCTAAACCTTTCCTGGTTCAGTGTACCCAGTGTGGGCCTGGGAAGCAGCCACTGGAGAGGTAGGGGGGCGGGGGGGAAAGGTGGGGGAAGAGATATGCAATTGGAGAGCATGAATCATCTCAAACCCCCGCCTCACCCCTGGCAGTCTCCTCAACTGCCTCCTCATCGCTCTCTGCCTTGTCATATGCACGGGCTATGTAAGCTCCCTGGGCCATGGGTGAAGACAAATGGGTCGATCTGTACAGGACACGGTGTTACACTTTACAGGCACTTAAACAATAAGACCATTGATCACAAGGCACTTACTGTATTATACAATCAAGAAAAGAAAAAGGAAGAAAAAAATTAAACAAGAAGTACAAAAGGAATCTGGAAAACGGAAAAACACAACAGAAAAGCGCTCATGGAAGAAGTATTTGTTGGGGTGGGGGGACCACACACTCGGGGCTGATCAGGAAGGCGGCTCAAGGTAGAAGGCCTGCCATGAGCAAAGGCCAGATGGGAGAAAAGCCAGACCACCTAAAGGCAGGGACGAGGTAGAGATGTCATCACGGCAAGTAAGCCAGTCACCCTAGCCAGGGTGTTCTTCTGATGAAATCACAGACTTCAGGCCTTTGCACTTGCTGTTTTCCCACACATCCTGATGGCTTGGTCCCTCGCTGCTTTCAGAACTTTGCTGAAATGTGAATTCTCAGTGAGTCCTTCTCTGATCATTCTGTATAAAACTGAAACTCCTCCTCACCCTGGCATTCCCTCCCTATCCCCTTTTCCAGACTTTTAAATTTTCTTCCATAGCACTGTGCACCACCCACCAAACCAGGTATCTACTTATTTGTTTACTGCTTCTGGACATAGCAGATATTTAATACTGTGAACGCTTGACTCAGTCACCAGAGGCCAAGGTCTAGTTCCCTCACTGGTTGAGCTCTGATATCAGCTATGCCTGAACGGGATTCTGGATAAAAGCTGCCATACTCCTCTCTGGGGTGGGTTATTCCTACAGGCATTTGATCTCTAGATTGTGCTAAATTCATTCTTGGGGAGCAATCGCTGTTCTAGATTTTGATTGTACCCCAGCCTACTTTGAGGCTATGTTTCCAAAACAGGGACGGAATGAGTGTGAGACAGGAATGTGACTATCTGGGATCTAGTCCTGGCTCTTACAGTACCTGGCTGTGAGATTGCCATAAATTTCCGTTCCTTCAACATAACATAAACTTGATGGATAAAATGATCTCTAAACTTCTTTTTTTTTTTTTTTTTTAAACTTCTAAGTCTGAACATACGGATAGGAAGACTGGGTTTAGATCTCAGAGACAAGAGTTCAGCCATAAGAATTGCCAACACAAGTTCTTGAATGGGAAGAAGAGAACTGATATTTGTTGGAAAAAACCTACCATATGCAAGGCAATGTGCTACTGCTAGGTATTTTGCAGATATAAATTTCTTACCCACAGCTGAGTAACCCAAGGCTCAGAGAGGTTAAGATGCCCAAGGTCACACTGCAATCAGGTGTTACATGGATTCATCTCAAGCCTGTCTGACTCCAAGGGCTATATGTACTCTTTCAAAAGTTCCAAACCTGACTGTTTATCAGAATCAAGAAGAAACCATTTAAATATAGATTCCTGGGCCCACACCAGATCTACTGAATCAGAATCAGTATTTGAGGCGAGGGGGTGTCATGGTTGGGTCTATGATTTTAAAATTTCACAAGGTCAGTCTGACGACCAGTCAGGCTTGAGAATCCTGCACTATATACACTCTACATACACACATACTCTCGCTCTGGAGCAAGAGTCATTGATGAAAGACGTACATGCTCAATAACCCATCTGGTAGTAGCGTTCACAGTGAGCTGGAGGACTACTGTCTTGGGGTAAAATTATTTTGTCTCTCCAACCAAATGGTACACTGCTTAACTGCTGCAGCCTTATTTGTGGTTTCCCCAGCATCTGGTGCAGTGTCTGCCAAGCAGTTCCCACTCACTAAATATTTATTTAATAAACAAGTAAAAGAAGATAGATAAACATTAAACCTTTGGCATACCCTGAAGTTTTGTTGCTTCCTAGCCATCCCTCCTTCTACTTAGAAATGTTTCCTTTGCATATTCTAGGAGCCACACATTGTGCTAAGCTCTTAAGAGGGAAGGGAGATACAAAGTTAAGCAGAGGGTCTAGGCCTGCAAGGAGGAGGGCACTGCAGAACAGTAAATGCATATGACAGAATACGGAGGAGGGGAATCAGGAGACTTCCCATAAAGCCTTCCAGTCCTAGTTCCCCTCCCCTGTCTTGTGAGAATTAGGTTATTCTAGGCTCACTTAGTACTGTTTACAGCTCTCCTCTATAGAAGGCTTGTGACACTGCCTTGTATTAAACTTATACCATGTACCTGTCCCCTTAGACCAGAGGCTCTTTGGGAGGCAGTATATTCTACAACAGTGGTTCTTAACCAAAGGTGTACATCACAATACATATGATAGCTCTCTCCCTTTCTCTGCCATCTTTGTGTGTATGGCTGCCTCCCATCCTCACCAGGTCTTCTCAGAAGACTCTCAGGATCAAGAGCTTCCTGGCCAAGAAACAGAGGCAGAATTGTCCCATTCCCCAGTGGATTTGAATGAAAACTGGTAATAAAATCAGGCATGACTCCAAGAAGAGACACTGGAGAAGAACGAACCTGGGTCTATAAGGGTCACACGTGATGGCACACAGAGTTACGCTCTATCAAGTTCACTAGCATCTTACCATATCAAGTGGAAAATTCCACCACT
Organism: Loxodonta africana; assembly: GCF_030014295.1. NCBI lineage: Eukaryota > Metazoa > Chordata > Mammalia > Proboscidea > Elephantidae > Loxodonta > Loxodonta africana. Next base: position 37,238,362 of record NC_087365.1, read on the forward strand.
ATCTGAACAATTGAACATGTTGTATTGGGAAAATTCTAGTTTCTTCCTTTGTTCTTATGCTTTGGCATTAATATGTTGATTCAGTAATAAATATGTGTGACCTTTTATTTGGAAAAAAAAAAAAACACATATGATAGTGCTGTCCCCACCCCCAAATTATGCCCTGGCACTGGAAATCGAAATAAACTCTCTAGGACACATGTATCTATATAAAATAAACAGAAGACTTCCGCTTCCAGGAAGATGGAGTAGATGTACTTTTTCCTATCTTCCCACTAAGTACAACTAAAAACACTGGATGTTATATGGAAAACAAACCTAAGACTCTAAAATGTGGGAAGAAAATAAATTGGCTAGGGGCCTCAGGACCGAGAAATAACCTGGTGGTGAGTACCCTGGGCTTATTTTTACCTCATATATCTCAGGCTTGGAACTGAAGAAGCTGGAAACCCCAAACACCAACAGGTGCAGACAAAAGAAGCCCCCCCAAAAGCCTTCCCTTTCTAGCCAAAGGACCAGGAAAGCACAGCCTAGCAAGACAGAAAACATTTAGACAGTAACTGGTTTACTTCAGCCAAACACCACAGAAATAAACGGCAGGCTCACCCCAATCTGTACCAAAAAAGGCTCAGTGCAGAATGTAGACTTCTATCTTCACGCAGCTATAATGAGGTGCCCCAATACCCCGCCGAGGTGGTGCCAGAGAAGGCACAGGGACCCTCACCCCCACCACCACTGCAGTATCAGTGAAGACCACATGAGGAGTCAGAACACCCACCTCTGCCCAGCAGTAACAAGAAGCCCCCTTCACCTTGGGTGTCAGTAGAGGGTGGGTGGAGAACCTGAACTTCCACCTCCACCTGGCAGTAATGAGGTCCCCTTTCCGCTACTGGAGCAGTGCCAGAGAAAACCAGCTAAAATGGGAGGTTTAAATAAGAGCCAGAATCTCAACAAAACACAAAAATGTCCAGGTTTCAACTGAAAATCATTCATCATACAAGAACAAAGAAGATCCCAAAATGAATGAAAAAAAGACAATCAATAGATGTCAACACCAAGACAACAGAGATGTTAGAATTCTCTGACAAAAATATTACAGACGCTATGATTAAAACTCTTCAATAAACAATCATGAACATGCTTGTAACAAATGAAAAAACAGAAAACCTCAGTGAAGAAACAAAAGATATAAAGAACCAAATAGAAATTTTAGAACTAAAGAATACAGTAACACAAAAAAGCTCAGTGACAAAGTCAACAGCAGAATGGAGGGCACGGTGGAAGGGATCAGTGAACTGGAAGACAGAACAATAGAGATTGCCCAATCTGAACATGACAGAAAACATAAACTGAAAAGCCAAACAAACGCAGAGTCTCGAAGACCCGTGAGGCTCAAATGAAAGATCTAAGAGTTCTCAGAGCAGAAAAGAAGGCTGGCTGAGAAAAGTACTTGAAGAAAAAATGGCTGAAAGCTTCCCAAATTTGGAAAGAGATGTAAACCTATAGATTCATGAAGATTTGTGAGCCCCAAACAGGATAAACTCCCAGAAATCACTATCAATACACTTCATAATTAAATTTCTGAAAACTAAAGACAAAGTCCTGAAAGCAGCCAGAAAAAAATGACATCTAATAGGGGCAAAACAATTTGAATGACAGTACTTTTATCATTAGAAATCATTTAGGCCAGAGGGAAGTGGCACAATATTTTTCAGGTACTTACAAAAAAAAAAAACTGTCAATTCAGAATTCTATACCCAGCAAAAATGTTCATCAGAAATGAAGAGGAAATCAAGACATATCCAGATGTCTAAAAGATAAGGGAATACTATAAATAACTTTATACACATAACCGACCACTAAGAGACACAGCAAATGGGCAAACTCCTTGAAAAATACAAATTACTATAACTCACACAATATGAGATGGAATACCTGAATAACCATATTAACTATTATCAGTACCAGTTGCTGACAGTTCGGATTCATGGCAACTCACGTGTGTCAGAGTAGAACTGTGCTGTATAGGGTTTTCAATCGTTGATTTTTCAAAAGTAGAGCAACTGGCCTTTCTTCTGATGCACCTCTAAACCAAAACCAATCCCACTGCTTTGAGTCAATTCAAACTCAAAATGACCCTAAAGGGCAGAGTAGAATCGCCCCATAAGGTTTCCAAGGAGCGCCTGGTGGATTTGAACTGACAAACCTTTGGTTAGCAGCTGTAGCACTTAACCACTATGCCACCGGGGTTTCCGATTCAGACATAGGTGCTCAAAATTTATTTGCTGAATGAATGAATGAACCAGTGGCTCAGGAATGAAGAATCTGGGATCACACATCAGATCATCTTAATCTGACTCTTGGCTCTGCCATTTCCTAGCTGTGTACTCTTGGATGGGTTACTTAACCATGCTTTATGTTTTCTCATTTATCAAATAATAACCCCATCCTATAGGCTATAAGGATTAAATATACGTAATGTACTTAATACAGTGACTTGGTGTAAAAGCTCTCAATACGTGATTGTTACAGTATAGAATCGTGTATAGATTTGGATTCAAAAATCCTAGCTTACAATTATGACTAGTTACTGTCTGATTTTAGGCTACCCACTTCTATATTAATTCATTCAATCAGCTATGACTCAAGTGCTGGGGACAAAGGGATGGATAAAATGCAGTCCCTACCCTCAAATCTTAGTTATGTGATTTTGGGCAGGTCCCTTAAAATGGGGATAATACAATACCTACCTCAGAGCTTTACTGTGAGAATTAAATGAGTTACTATGTGTAAACACAGTGTCTGGCACACAGCAAGCTCTCACTAAGTGTTAGGTACGATTATGATAATTCTAATCCGGAGAAAAAGTCCTGGTGGAGCAGTGGTTACGAGCTCAGCTGCTATAACCCAAGGGTTGGTGGTTCGAATGTACCAGCTGCTCCGTGGGAGAAAGATGCGGCAATCTGCTTCCATAAAGATTACAGGCTTGTAACATTTAGGGTATTCTACTGGTCTCACCCCTTCCGGAGCAAGGAAGAATGAAGAAAACTAAAGGAACAAGGGAAAGATTAGTCCAGAGGACTAAGGGACTACAACTACCACAGCCTCCACTAGACTGAGGCCAGTACAACTAGATGGTGCCCAGCTACCATCACTAACTGCTCCGACAGGGATCACAAGAGAGGGTCCTGAACAGAGCTGGAGAAAAATATAGAATAAAATTTTAACTCAAAAGGAAAGACCAAACTTACTGGCCTGACAGAGACTGGAGAAACCCTGAGTGTATGGCCCCCAGACATGCTTTCAACTCAGCTCAGTAATGAAGACATTCTTGACATTCACCCTTCTGCCAAAGATTGGACAGGCCCATAAAAACAAAACAAGACTAAAGGGGCACACCAGCCCAGGGGCAAGGACTAAAAGGCAGGAGGGGACAGGAAACCTGGTAACAAGGAACCTAAGGTTGAGAAGGGAGAGTGTTAACATGTCGTGGGGTTGTTAACCAATGTCATAAAACAGTATGTGTACTGTCTAATGAGAAACTTATTTGTTTTGTAAGTCTTCATCTAAAGGACAAAAAAAAAAAAAAAAAAAATTACAGGCTGGAAACCCTAAGTGGCAGTTCTACTCTGTCCTATAGGTCACTGAGTCAGAATCAACTCGACAGCAACATGTTTAGTATGGAAAAGGGATAAAGGCATTTAAGCAAAGAACTACAATACAGTGACAGTAAGAGCAAAAAACAGGGGCACCAACTAGAAGAAAGTCTCCTAAACTGCGGTCTGCCCACAACTGTGAAGTTCCACGGTGATCAAGAAAACCTTAACCTGATTTTTTTTTATGGCACCTGGACACCCTTTTAGGTCAGTAACGAAGTCACTCCTGAGGTTCACCCTTCAGTCAAAGATTAGACAGGCCCATAAAACAAAACGAGACCAAAGGGGCACACCAGCCCAGAGGTAACGATTAGAAGGCAGGAGGTAACAATAGGGAACCCAAGGTTGAAAAGAGAGGGTGTGGTGGGGTTGTAAGTGAATGTCACAAAACAACATGTGTACTGTTTAATAAGAAGCTAGTTTGTTCTTAAATCTTCATCTAAAACACAATTAAAAAAAAAGGAAAACCTTAAAATTCTGCTATGTCTATGATAACTGTTATAGATTGAATTTTGTCCCCCCAAAATGTGTGTCAACTTAGCGAAGCTATGAGTCCCTGTATTATGCGGTTGTCTTCCATTTTGTGATCTGATGTAATTATCCTATGTGTTGTAAATCCTAACCTCTATAGGATTGGAGGAAGTTATGTCAACCAGGCAGGACACAATCTACATGATTAGGTTATATCTGGAGTCGATCTTTTGAGATATAAAAGAGAGAATTGAGCAGAGAGGGACCTCATTACCATCAAGAAAGATGAGCTAGGAGCAGAGCACGTCCTTTGGACTGGGGTTCCCTGTGCTAAGACGCTCCTACACCAAAGGAAGATTGATGACAAGGACCTTACCCCAGAGCTGACAGACAGAAAGCCTTCCAACCTGGAGTTGGTGCCCTGAATTCAGACTTCTAGCCTCCTGAATTGTGAGAGAATAAATTTGCTTGTTAAAGTCATCTACTTGCGGTATTTCTGTTATGGCAGCACTAGATAACTAAGGCAGTAACCTCTCTACTCCCCCAGAGTAATTACAAAGACAAACTACTTTGCTGCTTTCACTGGAATTTAAAGCTTTAAAAAAATTGAATAAGAATTCTTAAAGAGTGTTTCTTAAAGGAGGCTGACAGACACAGCGGGAAGGTAAGATAATTTCCCTTCCCCACCAAAGGTTAACATATTAAAGCTGAAAAACGTCAATTGGATGGTGAACCCCAGTGGGCAAAGGTTTCCTGTAACTGCCTAAACGAAGCAACCAATTAGAAGTCGAGAGCACAAGGTGTGTTTCATGGCAGTGCTGTCACAAAGGGACAGAATCGGACATTAAAGAGTGGGTCCTGGCGGCTGAGTAGGTGAGAAAGACGGCGTCACCTTTGGAGAGAGAAAAACAAAAGCCGAGGCGCGGAAGGGTGAAAGCGCACGTGCGTGACTTGGAGGAATCAAAAAGAAGCTTTTTAAGGGGCGGTCACAGTGCTGGACATGTACAGAGAGAAAGTGCGGCCTGGGGCTTGGCGGGTGAAGGAAGAAACCCTCCCTCCATACCTAGGCCATGATCCCTCAGCCTTGGTGTCCCCACAAGGCCCCTCTCCGGAATCCACTCGGCTGGGCTCCCAGCGGCTCTCGCCCCTCTTCCCTTACCTCGTCTTCTAGTCTTTCCCTTATTCTCCCTCCTCCTCCGCCCCGACGGAAGTGACGTTATAACGAATGCGCCGCACAGCGCTAGAAAGGTTCCGCGGGCGCGGGAGACAGGGTTCCGGCGGTACTCAGTGCGCCGGCGTACGGGCGCGAGCGGTCACAGCGCCTTCCGGGAGCCGAGAAACAGATTCCTCTCGCCGGGTTTATCGCCTTCGAAGTGCCCTGAGCAACGTTCGGAGAGGCTGCCGGTCCTGGAAAGACTTTTCTCTACAGCTCCGGACGCCTCTGGGTGCCCAACTACTCCGGCTCTTGCCCCTTGACCCTGCTCTCGCGGCGGGGTGAGAGGTCGGGTGGCCATCTTGTGGCGGCTGCGCGGACGGCTGTTACTGCGGTGACCCATCCCCTCCTCCCACCTACCACCCGAGTCATCTGTCAGTCAGTAAAGAGTCCGGCAGTCTGTCAGGTGAGGCCTCGGCCTCGTGCCGTCGCTCTTCCTGCCGCACTGGGCGGCCCAGGCCGCTCCCTGCCGGCCCTCACCGTCGCCACCATGTCCTCCTTCTCCGAGTCAGCTCTAGAGAAGAAGCTCTCGGAGCTGAGCAACTCTCAGCAGAGCGTGCAGACCCTGTCCCTGTGGCTCATTCACCACCGCAAGCACGCGGGGCCCATCGTCTCGGTGTGGCACCGCGAGCTCCGCAAAGGTAAACACCCCTTCCCCGCCCCCTTGGCTCAATCCCGGATTGTTCTCTCCCCCACCTTCTCCCTAGGCTCCTCTACTGCTTAATTGAGTCTTGCCTTCCAGACACGGGCTTCTGAGGCTGGAGATAGTGTTATCCCCATTTCTCGGAGAGGGAAACTGAGGCCCAGGAAAGTGTAAGGCATTTGTCCGAGGTCCCACTGACCAGGGCCCAGCTACCCAGACTCCCAGTTCATTAAGCCTTTCCCCCCGCAGAATTTTCTTCACACTTTTAAATGTTACTTTCTCGGCTGCCTTCAGCGCCCGATGGAGGGTACTGGCGCCAGCCTGTTAAATATGCCAGGTTCTGTGCTGGGCATTCAGAGTAACAGTCGGCAGGCTCAGGAGTCAAGCTGCCTAGATGGAGCCTGGCCCAACCACTTGCTAGCTGAGTGATGTTGGGCTCTCTTTGCCTTCGTTTCCTCATCCATAAAACGGAGGCAAGCTTAGCTGTGACTTACAGAGCCTTTATTCTGTGCCAGCCACTATGCTAAGATCTTTATATATGTCCTTGTGCTCAGTCCTCAGAACAGCATTTTAGAGAGTTTAAGGGGCCACATCACTAGCCCTTACCTCTCAGGACCCTCCTTTCATGCAGCTGCCATAGTTTCCAGACCCTGCTCAAGATCACTGAGCTCAGCCTAGTACTGGGTTGGGCACTTGACGGTATGTTAGCCCCACAGCCTAACAGCTTGGAATCTAAGCCTGGCTTTGCCACTTACTAATACGAATAACTTAACCCTCCTTGTTTCTCTGTTTCCTTAATTCTCAGAGTCCTATGAAGTAGGAGGAGCCCTGGTGGCACAGTGGTTAAGGATTAGGCTGGTAACCAAAAGGTTGGCAGTTCAAATCTACCAGCCACTCCTTGGAAACCTATGGGGCAGTTCTTCTCTGTCCTGTATGGTCCCAATGAGTTGAAATCAACTTGACGGCAATGGGTTATGAAGTAGGAAGTGGCTTGGTGGCGCAGTGGTTAAGAGCTATGGTTGCTAACCAAAAAGGCAGGCAGTTTGAATCTACCATCCTCTCCTTGGAAACCCTTTGGAGTGGTTCTACTCAGTCCTGTAGGGTTGCTATGAGTTGGAATCGACTCCGTGGCAATGTTTGTTTTTTTTTTTTTAAATAAAGTAGGATCTTTGCAGATGAGGAAAAACTGATGCTGAAACAACTCCTTGTGGTGAGCGGTAAACAAAATAATCCAGATGAGCATTTAGTGTGGTGTCAGACACAGTGAAGGCATTTGGTTAATTGTGGTGAGATGGGACTGTTGATTATTCAGTGTGAGGCAGAGTCCTCGTCTTAAGTTGCTTACAGTTGGTGGGGAAAGGTGGACACCTACACCTCTGATACCCCAGTGAGTGCCATAACAGAAGGATGAGGAGATGGTCCGGGCGCTTAAGAGTTATACCGGACAACCTAGACAGCAGAGAAAGTGACTTTACCTGTGTTCTCTACTACCTGTGAGGTGGAGGGTATCTCCCCACTTTACAGATGAGGAAACTGAAGCTCAGAGTGGCTAAGTGGTATTTCCGAGGCCTTAGAGCTGGTGAGACTATGTCAGGTTGGCAAGCTCCAAAACCCAAATTTTGGAGCCTCCCCGGCCCCAGCAGACTCAGTTCTAGCCTACTAGCAGAGACTCCAGAATATCATGGCCTGTACGGGATCCCCTCAGCCCTCTGGGCACTGGGGTAGAGCCTGGGGCTGCCAGAGCCTCCTTCATGTAACTTGTGCTGAGATGTGGCAAACGTGTATTGCCTCAGCAGGATCGTGTTAGGTAGCATTTCAGTCCATCTCAAATAGCCACATGTGGCTTGTGGCTACCATATTGGACAGTGCAGAACTAGAGGAAGCTCCATCCAGGCATCAAGATGCAACTTCCTAATACGCCGGCTTGCTTTGTGAATTGAAAATGCCCTCACACTAAAGTGGAAAAGGATTTTCTGTTCTAATGTTCAAACTGACTGGCCTTTTAGATTCTAGGCCACCCTGATTCTTCAAGAAGTGGACATTTCTGTTTATGGTCATTTTCTTTATGTAAGTTTTTCACTGACTGACTCTGAGTTGCTTTCAAAATATTTACCAGACTTCCAGAAATCACTGTTTCTCACTTAAACGCGCCTTCTATTCCTGATGTGTTACTTTCTTTCCAGTTTCCTAGGAAGAATTCTTAATTTATTCCTTTGGGCTCAGTTCTAAGTCGAATGTCTCTTGTTCTTCATGAAGTAGTTTGGTGCAGAATGGTCTTAGATGAACATATTTTAATGGTGTTTTTGTATCCTAGCCTGAATGCAGATACATAGGCTTTTTTCCAAAATTACCGTAAAACTTTCTTTAGATGTCAAAACAACCACCCAAGTGAAAATTTTTGGTCAGCCAGTTGTTTATACTTTGCTCAACAACTAGTTCAACCAATTTGGAATGAGCATAAGTAGGAGAATGAAAGGACCTCTTTTGTCATATTGAAAAGACGTCTGAACGAGTGAGTTGTCACCCAGGGCTGGAGTGGAGGAATGTGGTGTATGTGTTGTGTGTATTATGAATGCATGAGTTCAAGTGCTCTAGTGCTTTGTTGTATCACCTTTACATACACAGTGTTTATGTTGACGGTTACATGCTAGATGTGGAGGAGTAAGGGTTTTTTTAATAGATAAATTTAATTTAAGAAAGTAGATAATTCTCAGTCAAAAATCAAAATGGCATAGAAAGCTGTACATTAAAAGATGTCACTGCTTCCCATGTCCGTGTCTATCCTATTCCCACTCCACACATACCCTGTTTGTAACTACTTTTATTATATTCCTATGTCCTTCCAGCAGGGTTTTTTAATTGTTAAAAAAAAAAAAAAAATTACACATAGGGTTGCTGTGAGTCGGAATCAACTTGATGGCAACAAGTTTGATTTTATCTCTCTGTAAAACACATTTGCCAATTCAACATTTTCAGTTATACAATTTACTGATATCAGTTACATTAATCATGTTCTACAACCATAATTTTTTGTTGATGGAGGGATAAAGTTTTATCCTAAATAAATCCCCTTCATTAAGTTTGGGGATGATGGAAATTAATTGACATTGTAGATGGTGAAAAACCTGACTCTAGTCTGGTACTGTATTTGTAATACAAAAAAAGTATGAGGTTTTGAATGGCCAAATTAACTTTTTACAATATGGATTTCTGGATTTTTTTTTTTTTTTGTAGTTTATTGTGCTTTAAGCGAAAGTTTATAAATCAAGTCAGTCTCTCATACAAAAACGTACATATACCTTGCTATGTACTCCTCGCTGCTCTCCACCTAAGGAGACAGCATACTTCTCTCCACCCTGTGTTTCCCGTAACCATTCAACCAGCTCCTGTCCCCTCTGCCTTTTCATCTCGCCTCTAGACAAGAGCTGCCTGCATAGTCTCATGTGTCTACTTGAGCCAAGAAACTCACTTCTCACCAGTATCATTTTTTGTCTTATAGTCCAGTCCAATTCTTGTCTGAAGAGTTGGCTTTGGGAATGGTTCCAGTCTTGGGCTAACAAAAGGTCCGGGGACCGTGACCTGCAGGGACCCTCTAGTCTCAGTCAGACCATTAAGTCTGGTCTTTTTACGAGAATTTGAGGTCTGCATCCCGCTGTTCTCCTTCCTACTCCATCAGGGATTCTCTGCTGTCAGGGCGGTCATCCCTTGTAGCCAGGCACCATCTAGTTCTTGGATTCTGGATTTTTTAAGATGAAGTATATGGAATTTACGAAATTTCACTTAGTCAGATTTGCTTTGTTAAAACTTTTTTTTTTTCTTAATCCAGTAGCTTTCATGGCATTATGAACTTGATGTTTTGAATTACTACAACTTCTCAGAACAAGGTTTGCTTTTTTTTTTTTTTTTTTTAAAGTCTTTGCCATAATCATACCTTTGTAGCAATGGTGGGCTATTTTACCTAGTGACACTTTTGTTCTGCTTTTGAATAACAATTAGAACAGTGCAAGATAGCTCCGTGTTCCCAATATTCTCATCGAGTTCCCAATATTCTCATCGGTTGGCCATCTAAACTAGGTTACCAGAAGGTTAATACAATACAGGGTATCCATTTTTAATATTATGAGCACTTTTTAAGACATCAATTTAAACTATGATATCCCTTAAAAAATCTTGATTTTTACTTGGGTTATTCTCATGCAGCTACTAGCTACATTTTAAAATGTCAGCTCTTATGCCTGCTGTGTCAGAACTTACACATGCTATGTGCATTTCAGAAGAAACAGAAAAGTGGTTTCTGAGAGAAACGGAGCAGGGACTAGTTATTCAGGTGTGTAAAGACTGACATGGATCTCGCTTGAGTTTTTCAGGTAGTTTTACATTTGAAAAAACTAGGTGTTTTGAAAGATCTAATTTAAGTTTTTATTTACTTCTTTTCAAAGAAAACTAGGACCAAAAAGGGTGGTGATGCACCTTTATGATTGAGAAGTTATGTGCATAGAAGCCAGGACATTCAGTAATGTTCCCCCAAGCAACTGTAACTCAGACATATTGCATGAGGTTTTTATGTTTTGATATATGATACCATATAGAGTAATAAGAAATACTATATCTGGTATGTATAAGAGAGAAGAATTATGGTTTTTGTGGGAGTCATAATTTTGAATATCCGGATTTCAGATGTGTGCAAATTTTTGATACTGATATAGCATTAATGTGTATTTGTATTTGAAATAAATGTCCATTGGTATACCTAGAGATTCCTCTGGATTGTAGAGTTGGTATCATTGACTGCTTATGGTTATTGAAGTATTCAAAAGACATTCTCAGTTTAGGAGCATAAAGTGCAAGAATCTACTGAAATTGCAACATAGCATAATCTTTCATTCTTTAATTTGATAATTAACAGTGAGTTAGAAATGTTCATCTTTGCAGTAGAATAAGTGAAAGCCTTGGTTTTAACATGTCTTTGTGAAAATAGTGAGTGTTTATCCTTTAGGAACTTTTCTTTGGATCATCTTCATTTTCACTCGGTCAATTAATTACTCTGATTAAAATAACACAGAAATGAAGATGGCCCGTTCTCCCCCACCAGAATTGTTTTCCCAAACCTGTTTTCTCAGCAACCTTCCTGAGTTCCTTATTTTTTTGTTTTTAAACACATAGCAGCTTTGAGTTCAAGTAGATAATGGTTGTCTTAATGTTCTTTTTGAGTAGCCAAGGGCAAAAGAACTGCGAAATGAGAATTTCGTTGGTGTGAGTTAAATTATCTTCTTTTCTTTTTTTTTTTCCAGCCAAATCAAATAGAAAGCTTACTTTTCTGTACTTAGCAAATGATGTCATCCAAAATAGTAAAAGGAAAGGACCCGAATTCACTAGAGAATTTGAATCTGTCCTTGTGGATGCTTTTTCTCATGTTGCCAGGTATGTTGTGTTTGTTTGTTTCTTTTTTTTTTTTAATGCAATACCTTTTCTCCTTTTTGTTCTTTGTGTTTCTGTGATAGCATTTGTAAACTGAAAGCTTCGTACTTTAAAAGTTTTTAGAAAGTTGTGGAGGCAAGTTGTGGATCTATGTTTTGCCCGGCCCTTAAGGACTATCTCAGCCGTATAAACATTTTGTTGCATTAAGGGGATTCAGCCTAGCACTCGAATCACATCTTTTCCCCTACATGCATTCATTTATGATACAGCTTTCCTGAGAATGATATTTTTTCTTGATTTGGCTGAGCTGTCTTGTTAGCTTATGATAAAAGAAAAAATCATGGCTACATAGTATAAGTGAACCTTTCCATAACAAAACCTTAATGGCAAGGAATTAGTTGCTTATGCCTTCGTTTGTACTTAATTTCCCTCTAGATGTCTAAACGTCTAGTTCACTAAAAATAGTAGTCGCTACTGTATCTGCAAAGATAGTAGTTATTAGTGTGGAAAGTATTTGCACTGGCTGTATTAACTCTCTGCTCCTATTGTATTTTGTGGCAGAGAGGACTGGGGCATAGCATATATCTATACCGATATCATAGAAAGCATCAACTTGGTTAAAAATTTTATAAATCATTGTTATTCATTTAACAACAAGCAGCTTTCTTTAGATCCAAGTTAGATACCCAGGAGGAACAAGGAAAAACTGGCTCTTTTCCAGGAGAACTTGACCAAGTAACAAAAAATAAATAGATTTTTGCTGAAGGAAATCAGGAAAGATGAAAAGAAGACTAGCAGGTTAAACAAAAAATTTTCTAAGTTCTAAAGTGTAAGTAAAAGGCCTTAAATATGAAGATAAATGTGGCATTCCATGAAGGAATTGAAAAAATTGAAGAGATAAAACCAGAAATCCCAAATAAAGAAATGAAATGTAGCTTTCTAGAGATGAAAAAAGATTTTTAATTTGCTCGTGAGCTGCATAGCTGGCTCTCTGTATTAATGAACATGGACACTGAAGAAGCACAATGTGTCATTAGCTTGTAAAAAATACTGACTCTTCCTAACAGTGTTTAGAGCAGACTACTAGAGTAGCTGTTTGAAATTGGAGAGATAGGCATTTTCTTGTTTTCATGAGATTCACTTCACACTTTTTTAGACATTGGTTGTATGTAGCTCTGCCTTAAATACTGTCTTAGTGACTTTGACTGTGTTACTTAACTTTTGGAGCCCATGTTTCCTAATTGATTAAAAAGGGGGATGACACCATCTATTTCATTAGAGTTGTTATGAGGCTAAAATAATACAGTATGTCTGGAAAAAAACCAAACCAAACCTATTGCGTTGAACCAATTCAAACTCATAGCGACCCTAAAGGATAAAGTAGAACTGCCCCATAGGGTTTTTAAGGCTGTAAATCTTTATGGAAGCAGGCTACCACATCTTTCTCCCTCGGAGTGGCTGGTAGGTTTGAACCTTTCGGTTAGCAGCCAAGCGCGTAACCGCTGCCCCACCAGGGCTGCTCTGTATGTTTGAAAGGACCTAGTAAGATTCGTAATCTGCCCATTCATTGGAAAATATTAGATTGTAAGCCCCATGAAACTAAGGGCCAACCTGGTCCTGTTCTTTGCGGTATCCCAAGCACCTAGCAAAGCGTCTGTTACAAAGCTGCTGGCTTATGTACCTTTAGGGTTACCATTTATGTAGTTCATTGTGAATGGTGTCCTAGAAGCTGGGAAACATTGTGGTCTGCCCAGGCACAGAGTAGGCACTCAGTAAATTTTTGTTGAATGAGTTAATTAATTTAGCGTTCTAGAGAATTGGCTGAAATAATTTCCTATAGGGCCAGTAAACATAGCACTTTGTTTGAAAATTGATCAGTAATGTTTATTGTTAATAATCGATAATTCAACCAACAAAGCATAAGTAGAAAGGGGTGAGAAAAGGAGAGTGAGCAATACTGGGATTAAAAATTCCATTTCTACTTGGTGACATCTAAAAACCTATCCCACAGGCACTGTAAAAATGCCTGGGCAGATTCCATAACGTTGTGGGGAAAATAAAGCTGGTCTTTCTTAATAAAAGAAGTAGACTCAATTCTTTTGTTGCATTCTTGTAGTTCTTTTAAAGGAGCCCTAGTGGTACAGTGGTTAAGTGCTCAACTGCTAACCAAAAGGTCAGCAGTTTGTACCCGCCACTGGCTCCGAGGGAGAAAAGACCTGATGAGCTGTTCCCATAAAGATTACAGCCTAGGAAACCCTATGGGCAGTTCTACTCTGTCACATTGGGTCACCATGAGTCAGAATCTACTCAGCGGCACAAAGCAAGTTCTTTTAAGGTCCTGTTTGGGTATTACGTTTAGGATAACCCATGTTTTCAAGCACCCTCCTGAACAGAAAGTCCAGCAACTTCACTTCAGTGGCTGGCTTACCTCATCAGCATAAGAGTAGCATAATACATGCTTTCTGTGTAGCTATTCTGTGGCCAGTTGATGATCAAAGTAGTTGAGCCATTACTGTTGACTAAAGTTTATAAGAAATGTCTTTATGACAACCTCCTATTTCTCTTGCCTCCCCCACAAAAACAAAACAAACAACTTCTCAAGTCAAAGAAAGCTGCCAAGCTCATAGGGGGTACACAATTTGAATAACAGTTAATTAACCAAGTACAAGCTTATTTTCCATACAAGTGCTGCCTTGTTTTCTTCTCAGTTTGGAAATATTTGTGCATTTAATTTTGCTTTCAGCATATTTTGAGTGGCTTTTATGTGCCAAGTACTGATTCAGACACTAGGGGAACAGCAGTGAACAAGGCACGCAAAGACACATAAATGAGCAAGATACTTTCAGAGAGTGATACGATGGACATAATAAAATAGAATGATATTATAGAGTGAGTGGGGGTGGGGAGTCTCTTCTAGGTAGTGTGATCAAGGGAGGCCTCTCAGAAAATGACATTTGAGGTAATCATACGAAGTATGGGTAAGAACAGCTGTTAATAACGTAAGGCAGGGACAATTTTGGCATGTTAAGAGAACCAGAATGAAGACTAGTGTGGTTAGAACATAGTGAACAAAAGGGAAAGCAGCATCAGATGAGATTAGAGAACTAGGCAGGTACCATTCACATAGATTCCTGTAAGCCTAAGGAGTTAGGATTTTATTATGATGGGATGTCAGTGAAGGATTTTTAAGCAGGGAAATTATGTATTCCAACTCATATATATATATTTTTAATTAACTTTTATTAAGCTTCAAGTGAACATTTACAAATCCAATCAGTCTGTCACATGTAAGTTTACATACATCTTACTCCCTTCTCCCACTTGCTGTCCCCCTATTGAGTCAGCCCTTTCAGTCTCTCGTTTCATGCCAATTTTGCCATCTGCAACACATATATTTTTAAGTGATCCTTCTGACTTGATGTGGAGAATAGGTTATAAAGCCAGAGAGGTGGCAGGCAGATGGATTTGGATGATACTGCTTAATACAGGCTAGAGATTGGTTAGGACTCAGAAGGAGTGAGATGATAATAACTCCATTTATTGAGTGCTTACTTTATGGATGAATTTGGGGTATTTTTTTTTCCACACAACTGATAGGATCTGTGGGAGTTAAGTGGAGTTTCGTGGTGAGGGAAAAGAGAAATCAAAGATGATTTCTAGGTTTTGACATGAGTATAAATGGATGGCTGACGATGCCATTTACTGGGATGAAGATTTGGTGGAGGAAGCTAAGAGTTTTGTCCATGCTAACTTTGAGGCTTTTTTTAGATATCTAGGAGTCCTTAGGTGACGCAAACAGTGAAGCACTAGACTACTAACCAAAAAGTTGGTGGCTCGAACCCACCTAGAGGTGCTTTGGAAGAAAGGCCTGCCAATCTGCTTCTGAAAGATCACAGCCTTGAAAACCCTAGGGAGTGCACTTCTACTCTGCACACATAGGGTTGGCATGAGTCAGAATATATTTGATACCAGCTGGTTTGGGTTTTTTCTTTTCTTTTTTTAATCAGATAACCCAAACGGAAATACCTGATAGGCAGATGGATAAAATAGTCTGAAGCTCAGTAGGGAATTAATTTATGGAGACATATATCTGAGAGTTAATACCATATACACAATATTTATTTGTTGCTGTGCCAGGAATTCTCAAGACTATTCCTAGGCTTGATGGCTCACTAGGAAGACTCTCAAAATTTAGATACAGTTGTATCCATGGCTGTGATTTATTACAGTGAAAGGATACAAAGCAAACTCTGCAGATGGGAAAGGCACACGGAGTGAAGTCCAGAAGAAACCATGCATAAGCTTCCAATAGTTCTCTGCAAATTGAGTCATGCAAAGTACGCTTAATTCTTCCAGCATCAAATGGAGACAACACGTGTGAAGTGTCTACCAGGAAAGCTCATTAGAGACTGAGTGCCCAGGGTTTTTATTGAGGTTGGCCATGTAGGCATCCTCTGCCTAGGACATAGTAAAATTCCAGACTCCCAGAAGGAAAGCAGGAGTTCAGTGTAAGTTATATTGTTTGCACAGTTTAGGCACCCTTGTCAGTTAAGGAATGGTGAGAACACTTAAATTCCAAATTCCCAAATGCCAGCCAAGGGCCAGTCTTTCTAAGGATAGCAGTCTTTGCTATGTTAACTCTTTTCCGCTCAATTGTCAGACATTCCCACTTCAGCTTTGCATGAGGCACTATTGGAAGTGCTGGGGATACTAAGAAAGAATTCCTGTCCTTAGTAGGTAGGCCTCCCATAGGTCTGCTGCGTGTGAGATCAGACAGAAACATACAAATTACACATACAACAAGGAAGTTCTGTAGCGCTACAGAGGAATACGAGGCCCCCAGGCTGGCTTGGCAAGACTCCAGGTGTCCAGCTGACACTTTAAGCAGCAACTGTGTGTGTGTGTGTGTGATACATGTTTTTCACCTGTTAGGTCAATTTTGTTATCTCCCTTAGAAAAGTCGGCAGTGATTGAATTTATAAAATTAATTAAGATACATATTTGTGAAATTGTGTTCATTGTAATATTAAATTATATATGTACTTCTTTATCTTCCTCCAGTTTTTTACAGACTGGTAGCAAAAGTTTTGGGGCCTTTTTCACTTAAAGAATTCCTAATCTAGTATGGAGTTAGAGCAACCTGAAAAGGGAGCTCCTTCTGTTATAAAACTGCAGTATTGCTTTAGTTGTATCTGATTCCAAGTACTTAAGTGAAATGACTTCCAGTTAACTGGAGCTACTTAATTCAAAACGTCATCAGTAAAAAAAGATTCCTTGAATGTTTTCTCTGTAACTTTGAAACTTATCTAGCAAAACCTTGGTTTACTCTAGTGCCCAAGAAAACAGCCTATCCTGATGAATTACATTCGCTAATTAAACTAGAGCCCCTGTTTTGGCTTTCACCACTAAAGGTGAAAGCCTTTTGAAAATGTGGTTATAACAGGTTTGGACATCAGTTTCCACTGTATGGTTATGTAGCTGGAGTTGTACTCAAAGTCAGTCTTAGACTTAATTGAGCCTCAAATATCTCCAGGAATGGTGGCTAGTGGCTGGGTGGGTGTTTTGCCCCCCCCCCCCACCTGTTTTTAAAACTAAATCTTTGATAAGGATAACTTCTCATGATTGGTTTCTCTTTCTACGTGAACAGAGATTCTGCAGAGAACAGATTTTATGTTAAAAATACCAACCAATTAATTAAGTTCTGGTTTGTCATAGTTTGGTTATATTAGTTATAATGACAATCTTTCTAAACCATAGATTTGGTCACATCAGGGACTTCCCATTGTAGGATTAAGGCCCTGTGCATAATATGGCTTTCAGGACCTTTTATAATCTGATTCCAGTCTATCTCTACAGATTCCTCTCCTGTTTTCTCATATGCCACATATACTTCAGCCACCTGAATTACTCGCAACTTCTCCTTCGTCTTAGCCTTGTTCCATTTTGGCAGTGCGGGCATTCGAAGGAGAGGAGATAGTATGAATAAAGGCACATGGATGAGAGGAAGCAAGTCTTGAGTAGAAGATTACCAATGGTTTAGTACTGGTAGAATGTGAAGCCCCAGGAAGAGTATGGAAAGGAGATGAGGCTAGAGAGGTCGAACCCTAGACGTCAGGACCTAGGCCTTCTTCTTTGTATTCCAAGTGCAGTAATCCACAAACCCCTTCATTGACTGAGTGGTTGAGTGGTTGGACATAAATGACCTGGATGTAGTAAGGTGATTGTTGAAAGTTAAGTAACTGGATGACCTACTAAAACCTATGTAAAAAATTCCAGAAAAAATTATAATTTGGCAAGTATTTATTATGTTTGTTCTAAGGCATATAGCTGTGGGGGGAAAGATAAAACCCTGCCTTTGTGGAAATGACATTCAGATAGAAAAAAAAAAAAAAGAAGGAGAGTGTAAATAACAAGTAAGCTATACAGCATATCAGATGATAAGATATATGGAGAAAAATTAAAAGGGCAGGGATTATAATTTTAAAGAGAGATCAGGGAGGGACTCACCTACCAAGAAGGTGCTGTTTGAGTAAATATAGGTCACTGTGAGTCAAAAAGCAGCTCGACAGCACCTACAGCAGACCTGAAGGAGGAGAGGGAACGAGCATGCTACTATCTAGGCAAAGCGAAGTGTAAGCGTAAAGGCCCTGAGACAAGAGGACCAGGGTAGCTGTCGTGGAGAGAGAGGGGGAACAGTGGGTGGGAGATGAGGCCCGAGAAATAATGGGCTCTGTTGAGAAAGGCTGTAAAGCCTTTATAAGTACTTTCACTTTTATTCCCGTGGGAGAACGGGAATAACCAGGGAAAGTTTTCAGCAAAGGAGTGACATGATCTGACTTAACAGCAGCTAGAATTATATTTTTAAAATTTGAGAAAAGATCGTTGGAGGGCAAAGGTGGAAGCAGGAAGACCAATAATGAGGGTATTGTAGTAATCCAGGCAAGAGATGATAGTGACTTGGACCAGGTTGATAGCAGAGGAAGAGGTAAGTTACTTCATTTCTGGATATATTTTGGAAAAAAAAAAGTAAAAGTTGTTTCATCACAAATATTAAAAAAAAAAAAAAGACCCTATCTTTTAGCTATATAAGCTATCAGTGAGAAATTTCCCCTTTTTTCCCCTTAACCCTCACCTTTGACTGAAAAAAAAATTGAACCAAAAGAAAAGAGAACAGTTCTGCGAAAAGTTGCCACTAATAATTCATAAGTAACACAGGTAGACCAGGCCAGGCTGAGACCTCATCTCACCTCAGAGTGTTTGTTAACGTAAGCTTTACAGTAGGCAGGCTTGGAGGTGGATAACGTTCCCTTGTCAGTTGGATTTGGTATGGTTTTTTCTTGAAGTTCCTATTAAAAATATTTGCCTTATACTAGGGTGTAGGCCATCCCTTCTTTTTTAAAGTCACTGAATGTGAGATCATTGGTACTGAGTTTAAACTGCCATCCATAGAGCCCCAGAAAACAACAGTTTGGTGGATGGTGAGTTTTTCCTTTCAGAAGCCTTCCCCCATTCTCCTTGCTGTCTGAGGTTTTACAGGAGGCAGCTGGTTCACACTGAGTGCTAGATATAGTCATGTCATTGAAAAATACTGTTTCAAGAGTGTAATATGTCAATAAAAAAAAAACCTACCTTCTTTCAGATATAAATCAGAAAGGACCGCCTTATTCTCAGGGTATTAAAAAATTACGTTAGACACCCTTGTGTAAATACGGAATACAGACATAGTGCAGAATTAAAATAATTATGAAGTAGTTAATGTAGAGTTGAGATCAGTCTTGGCATATCTGAGTGTGCCTGACTATATTTATGCATGTAGAGGTGTTGGTGTGTTAACATTGATGAGTTACAGGGAATGTATTTTCCATCTTATATATTTGGGTTTATGGTAATCATTTTTTTATCCTTAAAAGTTTTGGCTCACTTTAATTTCCAGCAGAATGTCTTCTTAAAAAGCAAGCTGTCACAACTGATATGATCAATTTTTGGTAATTCTCTGTAAAAATCAGCCATTGGCTTTTTGCCCTACTTGCCGTGTCTTTCAAAGGGGAAAAGACAGATTACTTCTATAATATAATTTCTCTTCCCCACCCACCGCAGGAAGAATAGCATTTCTGGTCAAGTTGGATATCCAAGTATCACAATGTATGCCTTACTCTTCCTTCTGTTATTTAAATGTAAATCATTCAGTCAGTTGTTGATTTTTTTTTTTTTTTAGTAGGTTTAGCCTAATAAAAAACAAACAAAAAAAAAAACCTTCAGCTTATATATATCTTTTCGTCTTTTCTGGGCAGAGAGGCAGATGAAGGCTGTAAAAAACCTTTAGAAAGATTGCTGAGCATCTGGCAAGAACGAAGTGTGTATGGCGGCGAGTTCATACAGCAGCTGAAGCTGTCTATGGAGGACTCCAGGAGCCCTCCCCCCAAAGGTAGAAACATCACCACATGTTTACAGCTCTTGGTCTTTGCCTACTTTCAAATCACGTATGAAAAGCTGCAGTGGGGGTTGCTGTGAACCACCAGTGATTATATGATTCTCCAGAGAGATGATCATGAATGATGGTGAGAATTTATGTAGTGCTTGCAATGTGCAAGCCTGGTTCTAGCACTCATGCTGTTCATCATCTCACAGTCTTCACTTTTGCTCTGTGTTCTCCTTGTTTCTCTTCTGCCTTGCAGAGACTTTTCTTGCCCCAGGGAAAGGAATAACAAAATGGTTCCCAGTTGTGGTGAACTAGGAAGTACCCTGGACTAAAGTTTTACCCTAGCCCGGCCAGTAATTACTTTAGGATTTTGGATGAGTCTCTTAGCCCTTCTAGAACTTGGCTTCATTAAATAACTGATGTGGTTTTTGGAACGTATTTTTATGGTTGTTAGCTTGCTGCCTAAAATTGATTTTGGTCTTTACTGAACCCAGGACATCCTCGGAAAATGTGTACATGTATGTGTATGAATTTTACCAAGTCCTTCATAAGAGCTTATAGTATTTCCTCTTTAAAGAGGAGTAAGAAGGTCAAATGCTATTTGGTTATTTAGCTTTGGGCTAGCTGCAGTTTAACTCTAGTTGGCATGGCATGTCTTTAAGCTACTGATCTGATCTGATTTGATTGTATACCCTGGACGATGAAGTCCAAGCCCTGACGTAGTATTTTTTTGCAACCCTTCATACTTGGAACTGTAGTCTACTTTTCCAGATTCTCCTGCCATTTCGCTGTGTACACACATTCTTTGGCCACACTGAATCACCAGCAGTTTCCCCTCGGGCTGCTTTGTTGGTACCCCTTCCTTTGCATCTGCCGTCCCTCTGCCTGAAGTGTCCTCCTGCCCCTTTCCCTGTACTGTGAACTCATTCTTGAAGAATGCTACTCTCATTCTGACATCTCCCCTGGTTTGTCTGGGCACAGGAGGCCATTTCTTCCTTGTTCCTCTAGTACTTCATACCTGTCTCTGGTATAGAACTTAACCATGATTGGTACACGTGGTAATAGCATTCATTCAGCAACCCTGTATCGTGTGCCTCTCGTGAGCTCTTCCAGGTCTAAATTATATGCATTTTAAGGTGGGGTAGTTTTCCCATGAAACTAAAGATTTGAGGCTTTTTAGGGATGACGTAAGTGCTTTCAGACTACGGGTTGTTGCTGTACATAGAGCTGATGGAAAACAATTTTGGGGTCATTCTGGTTGTAGCTTCTGAAAAGTAAGATGTTTTCTGCTTTAGATTCTGGTCGTGTTTGTGTTTTGTCCTTTAGAACTGTTCTGTACAGCGTTGGGGAATTATCCAGCATTCTTTTCTCTACTCTGTCTTAGAGTTCATTGGTAAACAGTATTGGTTTTTTTTCCCCCACCTTTGGGCAAGTAGGAGAGCTTTGTAAAGAGAATGTTTAAAGCTAAATGTTGAATTTCAGTTCAGTGAGCATTTGCTGCATATGTGCTTTGAGCGAATAGCTATGCTAGATGCTAGAGGAAAGAGAGAGGAGTGAGAAATAGTTCTGTACTCAGGGAATAGTCAAACAAATTGGGGAATTTGTGGCAGTGGTAGATTTGAAAACAGCTCCATTGGGTTTCTGATTTTTTTTGAGTCTAGTCATTAACAATAGCATAGGCAGTATTTCTCTGGGTGGAGGATAAGCTAATCTAATTTCTCTTTCTCTATTATGTAAAGATGAAAACAAGTATCAAAAGTTCCGGTGTACGTAGTGTTCATTAGTCCCAGCTAATTAGTCTATCTTCTCATTGTCTTTTTTGGGACCTGAGTTATCAAAATATTTCACACAGCCCTTTCAAAATGTTGATGAATTCTCCAGAAGTTTATTTCCAAATTTGAATAGTTCTTTTATATTCTAGCTTTGATTCAAGAGTAATTCTTTGTTGTCAGATAACTTCAGAGTTTACCTTTGAAATCAGAATTTTCCTGTGGAACTTTGGCAGTTCTTACAGTATTGGAGAATGAATGAACTTAGAATTCTGTTTTACAACTGGCTATTTTTTACGCTGGAGTCCCTGGGTGGTGCAGACAGTTAATGTGTTTAGCTGCTAACCGAAGGTTGGAGGTTTGAATCCACCCAGAGGTGCCTTGGAACAAAGGCCTGATGATCCATTTCCCAAAAAATCAGCCATTGAAAACCCTATAGAGTTCTACTCTGATACACATGGGGTCTCCATGAATTGGAATCGACTTGATGGCAACTGGTTTTTATTTAAGGTGTATACCTGTCTCCCCAGGAGTGAGACCCAGGTGTTCTAAAGTTGTCTTTCTGTTCATGGGAACAGAGGCTGTTGCTTGGCTGAAGAGAGCTTTATTACTTGCTTGAGTCACACACAAATCGTGTCATATCATATAGTTGTAGAAGGATGTAGAAAGGAAAGGATACAAAGGAACTAGCATTTATTGAGTGAGTTACTTCTCAGCCTCCCTGCTGGCTGCTTTCCATGTTAACTCTTTTTATCTCTGTACAATTACTCTCTGAATTTGGCATTATTTTCATATTTCAGGTGAAGATACTAAGACCTAGAAGGAATAGTAGTTTTGTCTCAGGAATACATCACTGATAAGTGGAGAATATAAACCCAGGTCTATCTCTCTTTAAAGCCCGTGTTCTTCACAGTGTACTTTTTCTTAAAAGCACATAGATTTGAATTATAATAGGAATTCACAAACAGGTCACCTATTAAGAACATGGGTCTGGAATCAGACTTCTGAGCTATATGACCTTGGGCATGGCATTTGACCTCTCTGAACCCCAGGTTCCGCACTGTACAATATGGTTATTAATAGTAATACCTCCTAGAGTTGTTGAGGGTTACTTGAGATAATGCAGGTTGGACGTTAGCAGGACCATGAGGTGATCCCCCCCCGCCCCGTCCCACCGCAGTTCTAATATCTAATATTCTGAGTTTCTAAATATGGAAGAGTAGCAAAAGTAAAAGGAGACTTTTAGTATTTTCAGTCCACCAGATTTCGTGCAGGCCTGGGGAGCATAGTGGCTTAAGAGCACGAACTCTAGGGCCAGCTTCGCTGGGTCCACATCTGGTTTCACCTGCTCAATCCAGAGAGATGATAGGGTAAAGTGCTTTTAGAACTGTGCCTCAAGTGTTAGCCTTTTATTTGTTGCAAGTCCACGAATAAAATTTAAGGTGCTTTAAAAAAAAAAAAATTTCCTGTAGGTTCTGGGGGAACAAAGAGTGAGGGAGCTGTTGCAAATGGTATTTATTGATTCTTTTCTGATTATAGAAGCAATATAAGATCTGTGTGTTTTTTTGTAATCCCAGAAAATGTCAAATGGATCCTTTAGAATATCCAGCTTTAGTAGATGACTATGTTTTGTAATGTAATTTGGGGGCCTTCAGGCAAGTTTTTTGCCCTAAAATTAGTTTCAAGCTCTGCCATGTTGTTGTTGTTGTTAGGTGCTGTCGAGTCGGTTCCAACTCATAGCAACCCTATGCACAACAGAACGAAACACTGCCCGGTCCTGAGCCATCCTTAAAATTGTTGTTATGCTTGAGCTCACGGTTGCAGCCATTGTGTCAATCCACCTCATTGAGGGTCTTCCTCTTTTCCACTGACCCTGTACTCTGCCAAGCATGATGTCCTTCTCCAGGGACTGATCCCTCCTGACAACATGTCCAAAGTATGTAAGATGCAGTTTCCTCATACTTGCATCTAAGGAGCCTTCTGGCTGCACTTCTTCCAAGACAGCTATGTTCGTTCTTTTGGCAGTCCATTTAATATTCTTCGCCAGCACCACGATTCAAAGCCGTCAATTCTTCGGTCTTCCTTATTCATTGTCCAGCTTTCACATGCACATGATGCGATTGAAAATACCATGGCTTGGGTCAGGCGCACCTTAGTCTTCAGGGTGACATCTTTGCTCTTCAGCACTTTGAAGAGGTCCTTTGCAGCAGATTTACCCAATGCAATGTGTCTTTTGATTTCTTGACTGCTGCTTCCATGGCTGTTGATTGTGGATCCAAGTAAAATGAAATCCTTGACAACTCCAATCTTTCCTGCGTTTATCATGATGTTGCTCATTGGTCCAGTTGTGAGGATTTTTGTTTTCTTTGTGTTGAGGTGCAATCCATACTGAAGGCTGTGGTCTTTGATCTTCATTAGTAAGTACTTCAAGTCCTCTTCACTTTCAGCAAGCAAGGTTGTGTCTTCTCCATAATGCAGGTTGTTAATGAGTCTTCCTCCAATCCTGATCCCCGTTCTTCTTCATGTAGTCTAGCTTCTCGTATTATTTGTTCAGCATACAGACTGAATAGGTATGGTGAAAGAATATAACCCTGACGCACACCTTTCCTGACTTTAAGCCAATCAGTGTCACCTTGTTCTGTCCAAACAACTGCCTCTTGATCTATGTAAAGGTTCCTCATGAGCACAATTAAGTGTTCTGGAATTCCCATTCTTCCAAGTGTTATCCATAGTTTGTTATGATCCACACAGTTGAATGCCTGTGCCTAGTCAATGAAACACAGGTAAACGTCCTTCTGGTATTCTCTGCTTTCAGCCAGGATCCATCTGACATCAGCAGTGATATCCCTGGTTCCACGTCCTCTTCTGAAACCAGCCTGAATTTCTGGCATTTCCCTGTCGATATACTGCTGCAGCTGTTTTTGAATGATCTTCAGCAAAATTTTGCTTGCGTGTGATATTAATGATATTGTTCTATAATTTCCACATTTGGTTGGATCAGTTTTCTTGGGAATAGGCATAAATATGGATCTCTTCCAGTCAGCTGGCCAGGAAGCTGTCTTCCATATTTCTTGGCACGGACAAGTGAGCACCTCCAGCGCTGCATCTGTTTGTTGAAACATCTCAATTGATACTCCATCAATTCCTGAAGGCTTGTTTTTCGCCAGTGCCTTCAGAGCAGCTTGGACATCTTCCTTCAGTACCATCGGTTCCTGATGGTTGAATATCGACTAATTCTTTTTGGTATAATGACTCTCTGTATTCCTTCCATCTTCTTTTGATGCTTCCTATGTCATTTAATATTTTCCCCATGGAATCCTTCACTATTGCAACTCGAGGCTTGAATTTTTTCTTCAGTTCTTTCAGCTTGAGAAACGCCGAGTGTGTTCTTCCCTTCTGGTTTTCCATCTCCAGGTCTTTGCACACGTCATTGTAATACTTTACTTTGTGTTCTCGAGACGCCCTTTGAAATCTTCAGTTCTTTTACTTCATCAATTCTTCCTTTTGCTTTAGCAGCTCGATGTTTGAGAACAAGTTTCAGAGTCTCCTCTGACATCCATCTTGGTCTTTTCTTTCCTGTCTTTTCAATGACCTCTTGCTTTCTTCATGTATGATGTCCTTGCACAACTCGTCTGGTCTTTGGTCACTAGTGTTCAGTGCTTCAAATCTGTTCTTGAGATGGTCTCTAAATTCAGGTGGGATATACTCAAGGTCATATTTTGGCTCTTGTGGACTTGCTCCGATTTTCTTTAGTTTCAGCTTGAACTCGCATATAAGTAACTGATGGTCCTTTCCACAGTCGGCCTCTGGCCTTGATCCGACTGTTGATATTGAGCTTTTCCATCATTTCTTTCCACAGATGTAGTCAATTTGATTTCTGTGTGTTCCACCTGACGAGGTCCCTGTGTATAGTCACCATTTATGTTGGCGAAAGAAGGTATTTGCAATGAAGAAGTCGTTGGTCTTGCAAAATTCTGTCGTTCGATTTCCGGCATTGTTTCTATCACCAAGGCCACATTTTCCAATTACTGATCCTTCTTCTTAGTTTCCAACTTTCGCATTCCAATCGCCAGTTATTATCAGTGCATCTTGATTGCATGTTTGATCAATTTCAGACTGCACCAGCTGATAAAAATCTTTTACTTCTTTATCTTTGGCCCTAGTGGTTGGTGTGTAAATTTGCATAATAGTCATATTAACTGGTCTGGCATATGGATATTATCCTATCACTAACAGCATCGTACTTCAGGATAGATCTTGAAACGTTCTTTCTGACAATGGATGCAACACCATTCCTCTTCAAGTTGTCATTCCCTGCATAGTAGACTATATGCTTGTCCGATTCAAAATGGCCAGTACCAGTCCATTTCAGCTCACTAATGCCTAGGATATTGATGTTTATGCGTTCATTTCTTTTTTGACAATTTCCAGTTTTCCTTGATTCATACTTCGTGCATTCCAGGTTCTGATTATTAATGAATGTTTGCAGCTGTTTCTTCTCATTTTTAGTTGTGCCATCGTGTCTGCAGTTCAGCCATAATCAGGGCTCCAAGAGGCATGTCATAAACCCTTTAGTAAGCTGGATTACTTGAAGGTTAGCTGAGTACAAGGCCTCCAGGAGACACAGGGACAAGCTGGGGGCTAGAATAGAAGGTGTGTAATATGAGGACAGAAGGACGTTGACCAACCATAGTGTTTGCCCTGCCTGAAAACAAGGTGGTTCAGTGAGTGAAAAAAAGGGAATGTTAAATACCATCATCAGAAGCCAGGGTGATAGTGGAAAGGTGCCATATCTTAAATTCAGAACGGGACTGATAGCTTTCCTGGGTAATTTTTTTTTTCTGTTTTTTGATTGTACTTTAGATGAAAGTTTACAAAGCAAACTAGTTTCTCATCAAACATGTAGTATACACGTTGTCCTTTGACATTGGTTAACAATCCCGTAACATGTCAACACTCTCCCTTCTCAACCTTGGGTTCCCTGTTACCAGCTTTCCTGTTCCTCCTGCCTTCCAGTGCCTGCCCCAGGGTTGGTATGCCCCTTTAGTCTTGTTTTGTCCCGTGGATCTGTTCAGTCTTTGGCTGAAGGGTGAATCTCAGGAGTGACCTCATTACTGAGCTGAAAGGGTGTCGGGGGGCCATACTCCCAGAGTTTCTCCAGTCTCTTTCAGGACAGCAAGTCTGGTCTTCCTTTTTGAGTTAGAATTTTGTTCTACATTTTTCTCCAGCTCTGTCTAGGACCCTCTATTGTGATCCCTGTCAGAGCAGTCAGTGGTGGTAGCCGGGCACCATCTAGGTGTACTGGTCTCAGTCTGGTGGAGGCCATGGTAGATGTGGTCCATTAGTCCTTTGGACTAATCTTTCCCTTGTATCTTTAGTTTTCTTCATTATTCCTTGCTCCTGAAAGGGTAAGACCAGTGGAGTATCCTAGGTGGCCCCTCACAGGCTTTTAAGACCCCAGACGCTACTCACCAAAGTAGAATGTAGAACATATTCCTTATAAACTATGTTATGGCAATTAAACAAGATATTCCCTGAGATCATGGTCCCCACAGTCCTCAGCCCAGCAGTTCGGTCCCTCAGGGAGTTGGAATATGTGTATGGAGCTACCATGACTTTGCCTTGTACAGGTTGTGCTGGCTTCCCCAGTATTATGTACTGTCTTACCCTTCACCACAGTTTCCACTTACCTATTGTCTACTAAGTGTTATTCCATCCTCACCCCTCCCCTCCCTCATAACCATCAAAGATTGTTTCTTTTTGTATGTAAGCCATTTCATGAGTATTTACAGTAGTGCTGTCATACAGTATTTATCCTTTTGTGATTGATTTATTTCACTCAGCATAGTGCCCTCCAGATTCATCCATGTTATGAGATGTATCACAGATTCATCGTTGTTCTTTATTGTTGCGTTATACTCCATTGTGTGTATGTACCTCAGTTTGTTTATCCCTCCGTTGATGGGTATCTAGGTTGTTTCCATCTTTTTGCTATTGTGAACAATGCTGCAGTGAACATGGGTGTGCATATGTCTGTCTGTGTGATGACTCTTATTTCTCTAGGGTATGTTCCCTAGGTTATTTTTAATGGCTATCTGACTAGATTGAGAATCTTAGGCATCCTAAGTACCAACTGCACAGATTAGTCAAGGTAGAGTTACCAGAGTCCTCTCTCCTGTGTGTGTAAAGGGAAGCAATGGTAGTCATTTCTGGTTCTGCACTGGCACTTTTCAGCCTCCATGCCTTTGAGAGGCTTCAAACTCAGGTCTGTTGATGTGTCCCTAGGTACTTCAGGAATGCAAAGGACAAGACAATGTTTCTATCAGAGAGGAAAGGCCTGTGCCTGCTGGCAGCCATACAGCGTAGAAAGAGCCAAGTATTTAAAAAGAGAGTCCCAAGTTGGACAATGAAAAAGGAAGACAGAAGAAGAATCGATCCATTCGCACTGTGGTGTTGGCAGAGGATATACCATGACTTTACCATGAACTGCCAGAGGAACAGACAAATCAGTCCTGGAAGAAATACAACTGGAACGCTCCTTAGAAGTGAGGGTGGTGAGACCTTGACTCGCTTGCTTTGGAGACATCATCAGGAAAGACCAGTTACTAGAAAAGGGTATCACGTTTGGTGAAGTAGAAAGTGAACAGAAATGAGGTGGGTTGACGAAACAACCACAACACGGGACTCAGATGTACCAGCGATCATGAAGATGGCGCAGGACCAGGCGGCGTTTTGTTCTGTTAAACGTAAGGTCACTGTGCATTGGAGCCAGCTAGACAGCAACTGACGACCAGCGCTGTGGGAGTTCTGAGAGAGAAGATGAGGGGTACTCAGGACGACATTAGGCTTTCAACTTAGGAAATTTTAAGACCATTAGACACCATTCTAGGTTTTTGAGTAGAGACATGACAGGGTCAGAACTCAGGTTTAGAAAGATTAATAATTGAGTGTTGCCTCAGTTGGAAAAGAAGCAACTAGAGGCAGGGAGACCACTTAGGACAGTGGTCTGGACACGGCATGATGGAAGGCAGAATGCTGTTTGGAGACTGGGAAATAGCAGAGAGTGGGTATGTAAGAGATCCCTCAGGGGTAGGGAATCTGCTACAAGACTGGACTTTGGGAGAGACTCTAGTGGTCTTCAAGGTTTTGTACTTGGAATATGGGGCAGGGGGAATCGTTGGTAACTAAAATAGGTAGCTCAGGGAAGGAGGCGCCCTGTGGGGGAATTGATGAGTAATTCATTTCCAGAAATCCTAGGTTTATAGTACCAGTAGGTCCTTTAGGTGGAGACAGGAAAGAACCGGAAAAGTAGGGTGATCATGGTTGTCAGGACCTCCAAATACACCCTCTTCCATCAGGATGGCAAAGGACAGAAATGATCCTACAGTTATTTCCATCAGTTTGATTTCAGTCTTGAATAGCAGCATGAAGTGGTAAAAAGAATTCTGGATTAGGAGGAGAAGACTTTGGCTGTAGGATCCAGACTTAAAGAGTCCTGTGACTTTGGACGAATCACAACCTGCGGGCCTTGATTATTCCTGTATGAAAATTGAGGTGGGGAAGCACAGACATGGGTTGATCTAAGGCCTTCCGGTGCCAAAATTCAGTGAGTGTTCTGAGGTGTTAAGTGATATGTGGCTTTTACATATAATAAATTTCATATGGGACTTTGAAAATGGAACAATTTCAGGTTTTGACTCTTTTCCACCTTCTTTAGCATATCTGGGAGCCCTGGTGGTATAGTGGTTAAGAGCCCGGCTGCTAACGAAAAGGTTAGCTGTTCGAATCTGCTAGCTGCTCCTTGGAAACCCTGTGCAGCAGTTCTACTATGTTCTGTGGGGTTGCTTTTAGTTGGAATCAACTTGATAGCGGCGGGTTTTATTGAGCACTCTTCTTGGTGCTTGGAAGCAAACAAAACTCTCTCTCTATATATACATGTATATTTTTTGTTTTGGGGTTACTTACGTTCTAGTGGCCACTCCTCACACAGGGCCACTTTGATGCTGTTGTTGTTAGGTAACATCGAGTCGGTTCCGACTCGTAGCGACCCTGTGCACAACAGAACGAAACAGTGCCCCGTCCAGAGCCATCCTTACAATCGTTGTTATGCTTGAGCTCATTGTTGCAGCCACTGTGTCAATCCTCCTCATTGAGGGTCTTCCTCTTCTCCGCTGACCCTGTACTCTGCCAGGCATGATGCCCTTCTCCAGGGACTGATCCCTCCTGACAACATGTCCAAAGTATGTAAGACACAGTCTCGCCATCCTTGCTTCTAAAGAGCATTCTGGCTGTACTTCGTCTAAGACAGATTTGTTCGTTCTTTTGGCAGTCCATGGTACATTCAATATTCTTCGCCAACACCACAATTCAAAGGTGTCAATTCTTCTTCGATCTTTCTTATTCATTGTCCAGCTTTCACATGCATATGATGTGATTGAAAATACCGTGGCTTGGGTGAGGTGCATCTTAGTCTTCAAGGTGACATCTTTGCTCTTCAAAACTTTAAAGAGGTCCTTTGCAGCAGATTTACCGAGTGCAATGCGTCTGTTGATTTCTTGACTGCTGTTGATTGTGGATCCAAGTAAAATGAAATCCTTGACAACTCCAATCTTTTCTGCGTTTATCATGATGTTGCTCATTGGTCCAGTTGTGAGGATTTTTGTTTTCTTTATGTTGAGGTGCAATCCATACTGAAGGCTGTGGTCTTTGATCTTCATTAGTAGCTACACTAGCTAAATGTCTAATTGGTCATACCACATACCACAAGGGCTTCAAACTTTTTTGGTCCTGTTCGACTCCCTGCCAGGGGTGATTCTTATGTATAAATCCTGAGAACTTGTTAGAGTGCAAATTCTCAGCAGGGAACTTGTTAGAAATGCAAATTCTCAGCGGCTGCATACCACACCTATTCCTGCATTACAGACTATCTCGTTGCTTGACATTTTGCAATTACTACAATAGTAAAATCTATCCAGCTATCTTGTGCATTGAGGATATACCTCTGGCAGTAACTAACGCTGGTATGAGGCAAGAGGCAAGAGTAAATACTACCTGTGATGGTTAAGATTATGTGTCAGCTTGGTTGGGCCATGATTCTCAGTGGTTTGGCAGTTTTGTAATCGTGTAGTCTTCCTCTATTTTGTGATCTGATGTGGTCATCCTCCATTTTCACATAATGCCAATTTTTACGTAATGACTTGGTGTCTGGAACCAACCATGTCTGTAAGTGAGGAACGGGTGTAATTAGGTAGCTTCTGTGTGCAAAGTACTGTTAGATATTTTATATGTAAAGTATATCCCAATGGATTTTCCATTTTAAAAATACAGCAGTCTTTACTGTATGGTAGTGTGGGACTGTAAAAACGACCATGAAAGCTGAGACCATGCAAAATGGTTTTAATAGTCAATGGGAGAAATGATGATTGTTCTGTGGCACTTAAAATTTTTTGTCAGAGCATTAAACACTGTCTTACTGTCGATAATAAATGTATACGGAAACCAAAAGATAGTGAAACTCATAATTAATATGCTGTAATTTAAAGTATAAAGATTGAGAATGAAAGTATGTTTAATTACTTTTCAGCGAAGTTACCAATAGTAGTTTAAACAATGTTTACCCTCTCCCACTTACTGTTTAATTTATGATAGGGAGCAAGCATCTTTTCTATGCCTCGGTGAGTTGTCATATTCCTTTCCAAGTTTGACTTAACTTCCAACATTTGATCCTTTCTACTTTCACTGTCATGAAATAACTGTGAGGGTTCCTGTAACTATGAAATTTTTGCTGGTGTCATTCCTGTGGGACATTGTCATCCTTTTCATCACAGCCGCCTTCTTCATTTATGCTGTTAAGTTCACCTTTGCTCAATTCCTTTGTCTGTGTAGAGTCTCTAGAACGGCGACAGTGTCAGCATTTCCACAGCCAGCTGTAACTCCATGTCCGTCCCATTCAGATTTCACTTTCAGCATTCGTTTAGTTTCAGTTTCTTCGCAGCACTTTTGTCTTTGCTGGCCAGTTCCCTCTTTCAATTATTCATCTTTCTCAAATGTCATATGAGTTTTATCATTGGAAGAGAAGGAGGCAAAACGACTAAACACTTGTCTCTCTGTACGTAAACTGCATGACAGATATGCAGTGATCAGTCTCTGACAGACTTGGAAAGAAGCCACGTGGTTGGTCATTGATCCTGACACACATCTATTATTTATGTAATGATTGTGAACCGAAGAGCTAGCAGTGAAGTTTGTACTTCATGCGATTGCTCAGAGTTAATATGTCTGTATTGTTGGGGGACTGATGTCATTTCACTAAACTAAACCATGGTAACAAAAATCTGCGTGTATCAGAATCATGCAGTGAGAAGACCGCCTGCATTGTGAATGTTGATGTAACTTTTTCTAGTAGAGCAAACAAAAAAACTTTAAGAAAAAATAAAGCCCACGATGTTGACTTAGCTTTCATTTCAAACATAGTTTGGTCATTTAACGTATAAGGTAGAGAACAGGGACTACATGCCTTGGTTCCAGAAGAAAACGTTTAAGCAGAAGTGTACATTATTCTGTTTATAACTTACGGTGCGTTTGGAGACAGGCGCACGGTAGCCCCCTCTTTGACAGGTGAGGGTAATTGCGTGGTGAGAGTTGTAGTGGAAAAAGCACAGGTTTTGGAGTCATAGCTTTATACCGGTTATTTAACCTCCCTGGACCTTTATTTTCTCACCTGTAAAAGGGAATTAATACATCTTAGAGTTGTGGGAAGGATTAAGTGTAAATAAACTATTGCAATGCCTGGCACATGTTAGGTGTCCAGTAGTTCCTTTACTTTCCAAACCAGAACTTGTTCTCGTATTTATTTTGAATTGTCCAATTGGATGGAAAAGGAATGATTTTGGAATTAATACATTTATCATAATAATTTAGAAGCATACAGTACCAAAACCCAAAACCAAACCCACTGCCGTTGAGTCGATTCCGAGCGTGCAGTACAGATGATTAAAAATGTTACCTGTCAGCCCCAAAAGTGGTTAATTTTAAAATGGCAGTCTAAATAATTTTTCTCAGTATTATCTATCATATTTCTCAGTAATGGTTATATTTAATTTTAAGGTAAAATTAGGTTTGTTTGTAAAGGGATAGTTTAAAAGATATTTGTGTTGAGGATTGTTGACACACTTTTATTTATGGGTTTCTCCCATTTATTTTCTAAAATCCTTGGGTGGTGTATCACATGTATATTCAGTGTGGTCTCTGAACCCTTACACACATTGGCTCGCTCCGTTGTATTGTCTGATGGTCTTTTTTTTTTTTCCTACCATTTTACTTCTATTAACTTTTTAGTTTTTAAGATACGAATTTTTAACTTAAATGTGTTAGTTTTGGAAAGTTTCACTTTTAGATGCTTGTTTCATAGTATTTTCCAGCGAGTCAATCAGAGGTAGAGATGACAGACCCAAGCCTATTTGACTGTTTTCAATAGTGTGGGGAGTTACCACTGACTTTAAATAACTGGCATAAAGGCTGATGTTAAGCCATCTCTGAAAATGTACGCCTCTTCTGCCCTTTGTTTTTTTTTTAAACATATGGCCTATTTTGCATAACACTTGACTATCTGCAGGATTTATGACTCTAATTTGTCACTTGTTTATTCTAGTAGCAGAAGAGAAGAAGTCTCTGAAGCGAACTTTTCAGCAGATACAAGAGGAGGAGGACGACGACTACCCTGGAAGTTACTCCCCCCAAGACCCTTCTGCAGGACCCCTCTTGGTATGTCTTAACCACCCCCCAGAGAGTAGAGCACACTGCCTTAGTGAAGTGACTGCTGATTGAAGATGATGGCCACAAGGTGGCGCCAGTAGCCAATGGCATGGGATCACCAGAGGGCAGCAGGTGGGGCAACTGGGTGCAAGCTCCTCCAGTGAAGCTTGCAGAATGGCAGGCCTGCCTTGGTCTTTGCGTGCCTTGACTCTGGGACAGATTATTTTTTTTAAGTATTTGGACTTGTATTTTTTTTTTCCACTCCTAGAAATTAAAGATGTTTTTTCAAAAATAGAATTTTTGAAAAGGTAGATAATGTTACAAAGACATTCAAAAGCCCTTGGCCTGCCTCCAGTAGCAAGGTTATTTTTTAAGTGAGCAGCTGGTTTGTTTCTAAGGACAGTCAATATGGCTACAGTGTCGCAATAGCAAATTTGCTACACTGTAACCTATTTAAATATTAAAACAAAACCAAAAAAAAAAAACCAAACTTGTTGTCCCCAAGTTGAACTGTCCCATAGGGTTTTCGAGGAGCGGCTGGTGAATTCGAGCTGCCAGTCTTTTGGTTGGCAGCCAAACTCTTAACCACTGTGCCACCAAGGCTCCAAATATTAAAACAGGGAGCTAGCACTTACTAAGTTTTTAACCATGTGTTTTCATTGCTGGGCCTTTTGTATTAACTTATGAGCTCTGTGCGGTTGTCTCATTTTATTTATTTACTTATTTACAGTCAAAGAAAATGAGGCTCAAGGAGACAGATTGAGTAACTTGTCCAATGAGCTCCTTTAAGCCTAGGTCTCTCTTACTCAGAGCCCATCCTCTTTTCACTGGGTCACACTGCCTCTCATTTTGCCCAAAGCAGCTTTACTTTATTACGTTAAAAAAATAAAAAACCAAACCCGTTGCTGTCAAGTCGATTCTGACTCATAGCAACCCTATAGGACAGTGTAGAACTGCCCTATAGGGTTTCCAAGGCTGTGACTTTTACGAGAGAAGACTGCCCCATCTTTCTCTGCAGAGTGGCTGGTGAGTTTAAACTGCCGACCTTTAGGATAAAAGACGAGTGCTTAACCACTGCTCTACCAGGGCTCTATAACAATAGCAGTTAGGTCATATATCTTTGCATTTAAAAACTATAACTCAGACGGCCTTAATTACCCACCTTCAGGATAACCTGAGTACCACCTCCTGAGCCACTTATTCCTAGGTCATTATGGACTGGTCGACTTGTCAGTGGAGCCCTAGAAGCACAGTGGTTAAGAGCTACAGCTGCTAACCAAAAAGGTTGGCAGTTCAATTCCGGGAGCTGCTCCTTGGAAACCCTATGGGACAGTTCTGCTCTGTCCTATAGGGTCCCTATGAGTCAGAATCAATGCACCGGCAACAGGTTAGGTTTTTGGTTTTAACTTGTCAGCATTCTGTTTTCTGACAATTTAATAAATTCCTTCTTTGACATACACAGAACGTGCATTCTTCACTCTTCTCAAGTTTTTTGCCCCTTTGGTTATGATTAATGAGTTTGACACATTTAGTTTCGGGACTGGCTGGCAAAGTGCCTTGTTTGTAAAGCTGACCCAAGAAAGAATTGAAGTAGGTGCGTATATTTTATTTAATCAGCAAACAGAGTTGGTAGACGTCTCACGTGTAACTTTGTTTTACACTGGAGGCCATTCTGTTCTGGAACTCATGCGCCATTTGAAACTAAGCAGTATGAGCCAGACTCTGTTTCCTTCCTTACCTTAGCTGCCAAAGACTTATACAGAATTTCATTATCGTCCTCCCATGGACTTAGAAAAATTAAATTCATACATTCTCGTAGAATTCGCATCATTGACTTCAGTGTAAACTCTGGGGTGAAGAACAATTTTTTTAAATGTCAGGAAAGACAGGGTTTAGAATTTGTCTCCACCTCATTTAACTCCAGCTAATTTTCTTCAGACCCTGTATCTCTTAATGGATAGTGTTGTTTGTGTTTTCCTCGTACAGACGGAGGAACTAATCAAGGCTTTGCAGGATCTGGAAAATGCCGCTTCAGGGGATGCTACTGTCCGACAGAAAATCGCTTCTCTGCCCCAGGAAGTGCAAGATGTTTCTCTTTTGGAAAAAATAACAGGTGAGAAGGTAGATTCCGGATGAAAGATAAGGAAAGGGGAAAATATGTCTGTTGCATCAAATCCTTGGATGTGGTTATGTCTGCAGGCACAGACTGTCCATGCAGTACTGGGTGCTCTGTCATCTTGGGATTTGCATATGTAACTCATGTGCTGAACAATGAAGCTGCTGGAATAGTCAAAGTTTGACTAGTGATTCTAGGAATTATTATAGAAATGCTGGCAGGCCACAATCTGTGGCACTCTAAATAAGGCCTGTTGAAAATGTAGTGCCAGTTGTGTGGGGTGAGGCATTAACTCATGATCCTCTTACTAAAAGAAAAAAATTTGATTGAGTGCTATGTGATTTATACAGTGTGTGCTGCCAAACACATAGATTATGGTGCCTTTGCTGCCAAGAACGCCAGGTGTGTATTGTTAGTCTTGTCATTTTGCTCTAATGGTGATCATCCTTCCTCCCATTCCCCCCTCCTCTGCCATTAAACAAGAAACGGCAGTTCACATTATTCCCACTTTATGCGTGGAAAATTGGAGGAATGAACCATGAACTAATATTTATAGATTATACGTTGTGCTAGGTACTTCTACTCTTCATGATAATTTTTTGAGATTGCTGATTGTATATCCCCATATTGCATAGGAGGAAATTAAGGCTTTGGGAGGTTAGATGTCTTACCCAAGGTCACACAAGTAATGGGTCTCAGAATTCCAACCTAGGCTGTAAGACTGTTCTTCCCATTATAAAAACCCAGAACTTTATTTCCTCTCTCTTCCAAGGTCTACCATTTTCTCCCCTCTAGTCCCTTGACTTGGCCACTTCTCTAACTTCCTACATATCCATCTGAAGGAAATCAAGGTCACTCATGAAATATTTGCTTCATTCAACAAATATTCAAGGCCTACTGTGTAGCAGATCCTGTTGGCCTCACACCCAGACCCCTGGCCCACCCAGTGGTTAGGAGTTAAATGTCAAGAAGAAAGATAAAGCAGGAGTGTGGGGGCAGAGAATGATTGGGGAAGATATTATTTTAATGTGATCAGGGAAGGACTTTCTGTTGAGATAGTATTTGAGCAGAACCCATTGCTGTCAAGTTGGTTCTGACTCATTGTGAACCTGTTGGATAGAGTAGAACTGCTCCATAGGGTTTCCCGTAGGTTGCTGGTAGATTTGAACTGCCAACCTTTTTGGTTAGCAGCCCAACTCTTAACAACAAAAATGAGGAAATATACTGTGAGGGCATACGAGGGAAGGAAGTGCAAACCAGGCAGAGGGAATGGTCCATGTAAAGACCTTAGGCAGGAGAGTGCTTAGTTGGAAAAACACCATGGAAGCCTTCTAACTGATATAAGAAGCTTTTCCGTTCACTCCCTCTGCTTCCCCGGCTCCAGCAATTCCACCCTGCTGGTACCTAAAATCCATTGATCTCTCCACCTTTTCCTAGTCTTCACTCCCCCCAGTACATGCTCATTTTTTCTTCACTCAGTGTAGAGTCCATGATTTATATTTATAATCACTCCCTGACATACACCTTCAACCTCCTTTGTTCACTTTCTCCTTCATTGCAGGCTCCTGGAAAAAATCCTCAGGCTGGTTAAATCCAACTTCTTTTTCTGTTCTTTTTTAGTAGCCGCACAGCTACATGTGACTAGGAAGAACAGGTCACATGCCTGGGCCGTATGCTGGCTTTTCCTCCTATTCCTGCGGATCGGTGTCCTGCTTTCTAAACCAGCCCTTCACTTGTGCGTTAGATTTGATTCTTCTCACCTGTCTGAGGACATTGTTCCAACAAGTCTTGCTTCTCCTGCATCTTCAGTTTTTTCCTTCTTCTACTGGATCATTCTCGATAGCATAGAATGTGTATTTTTCCCCACAGAGGAAAAACTTATTTGACTCCATATCTTCCAGCTACTGCCCCATTTCTCCATCTGTTATAGCACGACACCTTGAATGGATTGTCCGTGCTCATCTGTCTCCGTGTCCGTTCCTCCTGCTCTCTTGTGATTCTACTGTATCGAAACTGCTCTTGTTAAAGTTGCTGATGACTTCCGTGTTGCTAGACCCAGTGGTGGGCTCTCTGCCCTTATCTGAACCTCAGTAACATCTGGCCTAGTTGATCATTTCTTCTTCCTGAACATGTTTTCTTTATTTGGTGTGGTAGACAGAGCAGTGATCCCTTCCCTCCTTGCCCCCGAGTTGTCTACATCCCAATGCCTGGAACCTGTGAATACATTGCCTTACATGGCAAACGGGACTCTGCCGATGTAATTAAGTTAAGGATCTTAAGATGGGGAGATGAACCTCAATTGCCCAGGCAGGTCCAGTGTAATTAGAGGGTCCTTTGCAAGAGGGAGGTAGGAGGGTCACGGTCATAGAACGAGGTACGACTATGGAAGCAGAGGTCAGTAGAGAGAGAAAGAGAAAGATCTGAAGATTGCTATGCTGCTGGCTTGAAGATAAAGGGAAGGGGCCATGAACCAAGGAATGCAGGAGGTCCCAAGAAGCTGGAAAAGGCAAGGTAACAGATTCTTCCCCCAGCAGTTTACAGAAGGAACACAAGCCTGCCAATACCTTGATTTTAGTCCAGTGAAACTGGTTTCTGACTTCTGACCTCCAGAAATGTAAGATAATAAATTTGAGTCATTTTCAGCCACTAAGTCTGTGGTAATTTGTTACAGCAGAGTAAAAAGTTCGGACCCCACATTCGCCTGAGTTTCCTCCTCTCTGACTGGCCATGCCTTTTCAGGCTTCTTTGCTGGTTTCCTCATGTCTCCTTGACCCCTTAATGTTGAGTACTTAGCCCTCTTCCCCAGTTTCACTGATAATTGGCCTTACCCACTCTCATGACTTTAAATAACCATTTGTATATGCTGATGATTCCCTAATTTACATCTCTAGCTTTTACCTCCCCCTTGCACTTCAGACCCATACATCCATCTACCTATTCAGTATCACTAGTTCGATGTCTTAATAGGCATTTCATACTTAACCTCTCCCGAACCTGACTTCTGAACTTGCCTCTAAAACCCATTTCTCTCATGGTCTTCCCCATCTCAGTAAATAGCCCCCTCATCATTCCATTTGATCAGGACAAAAAATTCTTATATACTGTCATCACCCCTTCATTGCTTCCACCAGGGGCAAGTCACCACCATCTTCACCTAGCTCGTTGAAATACCTTCTTACCTGATCTCCTTGCTTCCCTCTGTTCCGCCACCTCCCACCCATCATTCTGTTCTCAACATAGTAACCAAAATGTTGTTGTTGTTGTGTTGTTAGGTACCATTGAGTCGGTTACGACTCATAGTGACCCTGTGTACAACAGAACGAAACACTGCCCCATCCTGCACCATCCTTACAATCATTGTTATGCTCGAGCTCCTTGTTGCAGCCACTGTGTCAGTCCACCTTGTTGAGGGTCTTCCTCTTTTCCACTGACCCTGTACTCTGCCAAGCATGATGTCCTTCTCCAGGGACTGATCCCTCCTGACAACATGTCCAAAGTATGTGAGACGCAGTCTCGCCATCCTTGCCTCTAAGGAGCGTTCTGGCTGCACTTCTAAAGACAGATTTGTTCGTTCTTTTGGCAGTCCATGGTACATTCAATATTCTTTGCCATCACCACAATTCAAAGGTGTCAATTCTTCTTCGGTCTTCCTTGTTCATTGTCCAGCTTTCACATGCACATGATGCGATTGAAAATACCATGGCTTGGGTCAGGCGCACCTTAGTCTTCAGGGTGACATCTTTGCTCTTCAACACTTTGAAGAGGTCCTTTGCAGCAGATTTACCCAATGCAATGTGTCTTTTGATTTCTTGACTGCTGCTTCCATGGCTGTTGATTGTGGATCCAAGTAAAATGAAATCCTTGACAACTTCCGTATTTTCTCCGTTTATCATGATGTTGTTCATTGGTCCAGTTGTGAGGATTTTTGTTTTCTTTATGTTGAGGTGTAATCCATACCGAAGGCTGTGGTCTTTGATCTTCATTAGTAAGTGCTTCAGGTCCTCTTCACTTTCAGCAAGCAAAGTTGTGTCATCTGCGTAACGCAGGTTGTTAATGAGTCTTCCTCCAATCCTGATGCCCCGTTCTTCTTCATATAGTCTAGCTTCTCGTATTATTTGTTCAGCACACAGATTAAATAGGTATGGTGAAAGAATACGACCCTG
Source organism: Loxodonta africana (assembly GCF_030014295.1). Lineage (NCBI taxonomy): Eukaryota > Metazoa > Chordata > Mammalia > Proboscidea > Elephantidae > Loxodonta > Loxodonta africana. The sequence goes on from NC_087365.1 coordinate 37,277,984, forward strand.
GCGCACACCTTTCCTGACTTTAAACCCATCAGTATCCCTTTGTTCTGTCCAAACAACTGCCTCTTGATCCATGTAAAGGTTCCTCATGAGCACAATTAAGTGTTCTGGAATTCCCATTCTTCGCAGTGTTATCCATCGTTTGTTATGATCTGTGCAGTCGAATACCTGTGCCTAGTCAATGAAACACAGGTAAACATCCTTCTGGTATTCTCTGCTTTCAGCCAGAATCCATCTGACATCAGCAGTGATATCCCTGGTTTCATGTCCTCTTCTGAAACCAGCCTGAATTTCTGGCATTTCCCTGTCGATATACTGTTGCAGCTGTTTTTGAATGATCTTCGGGAAAATTTTGCTTGCGTGTGATATTAATGATATTGTTCTATAATTTCCACATTTGGTTGGATCAGTTTTCTTGGGAATAGGCATAAATATGGATCTCTTCCAGTCAGTTGGCCAGGAAGCTGTCTTCCATATTTCTTGGCACAGACAAGTGAGCACCTCCAGCGCTGCATCTGTTTGTTGAAACATCTCAATTGATACTCCATCAATTCCTGAAGGCTTGTTTTTCGCCAGTGCCTTCAGAGCAGCTTGGACATCTTCCTTCAGTACCATCGGTTCCTGATGGTTGAATATCGACTAATTCTTTTTGGTATAATGACTCTCTGTATTCCTTCCATCTTCTTTTGATGCTTCCTATGTCATTTAATATTTTCCCCATGGAATCCTTCACTACTGCAACTCGAGGCTTGAATTTTTTCTTCAGTTCTTTCAGCTTGAGAAACGCTGAGCACATTCTTCGCTTTTGGTTTTCCATGTCCAGCTCTTTGCACATGTCATTATAATACTTTACTTTGTCTTCTTGAGAGGTCTTTTGAAATCTTCTGTTCAGTTCTTTTACTTCATCAATTCTTCCTTTTGCTTTAGCTGCTCGATGCTCAAGGGCAAGTTTCAGAGCCTCCTCTGACATCCACCTTGGTCTTTTCTTTCTTTCCTGTCTTTTCAGTGACCTCTTGCTTTCTTTATGGATGATGTCCTTGATGTCATTCTGCAAGTCGTCTGGCCTGCGGTCACTAGTGTTCAGTGCATCAAATCTGTTCTTCAGATGGTCTCTAAATTCAGGTGGGATATACTCAAGGTCATATTTTGGCTCTCGTGTAACCAGAATAAGTCTCTTAAAACAGAAGTTGGGTCATGTCTTCCTCTGCTCATGGATTCCGTAGTCCTAGTCTGAAACATAGGCTCTCCCTGTCACCTAGAATAAGGGTCCTAGTCCTACATAATCTGACCCCTGTTACTTCATAGACTTGTACTACTTTTCCCCTTGCTCATTGCTCCATACATACGGGCTTCCTTGCCGGCACTCTCCTCTCTTCCAGCCTTTGCACTTGCTGTTCCCTCTGTTTGGAATGATCATCCCCAGGTATGTCTTCGTTTACATATCACCTCAGTGAGGCCTACCCTGACTACCTTATTTGAATTGCAGTTTCCCGCCTTCTTATTCCCATTTTCCATTCCTTCTCGTCTGCCTTATTTTACTCTATAGTTCTCATCTTCAGCTGATAAATAAGTAAGGTATAGTGTGGTCTCTCTCCCTACTTTGCCTGCTGTGCCTAAGGGCCTAGAACATTTTCTGACATGTCAGAGGAGATGAAATATTTTTGTTAAGTTAATTGGAAGGTTTTGAGCAGAGGACTGGTAGGTATAAAAGCCTGACTGGAGTGAGCTTAAGGGACAGTAGGAGGAGAGGAAGTAGATACAGGGAATGTAGACAGCTCTTGAGGAGTTTTGCTACAAATGGGAGCAAAGAAATGGGCAGTAGCTGAACAGTAATGTGTGGTCAGTGGAAAACAGAATAGCATATTTGTATGCTGATGGTAGCACTCCAAGAGGGAGAGAAAGAAATTGGGATGCCTGGGGAAAGAAAGGAGACAATTGCAGAAAGTGATTTTTGAGTAAGCAAGAGGGAATGGGGTGCCTGTACACAAGTGGAGGCTGGCCGAAGGAGGCACGTAGCCACTCACCTCCTGTAACCGGGAGGGCAGGGCGTGAGATGACAGCCGCAGGTAGGTTCCCTGAGGTGTGCATCATACTTCTACATTTTGACTGCATGATTTCTATAACTCATAAGCTATTACAGATTTTTTTTCTGGATTGTAATTATTTGTGTAAATGAATTGTCTCCCACTGTACAGTTATTAGAGGTAAGAGCTGATTTTTTAAAATCTTGGTGTTTTCCTTGCCCTTTTTGCTGTGGGCACTCAAACATCTTATTTGATAATTAAAAAAAAAAAAAAGAGGTCATATAGTCAAGCAGCGACAAAACTAAAACCAACCTAATCACCCCAGCGGTGTGCTCAGACCGTACCGCCAATCTAGAAGGATGAGTTTTGCTGTTCTCTACCTCCCCATGACAGATTGTCCCTTTCCTCTGTGTTGTTTTTTCCGTATATGTCGTAGCACCAGACTGGGGACATTGGGCTGGGATTTATTCTGTTTTGCTCACTCCTTCCTTTCATTAAGAGCATTCTTTTGTTCTTGTCCCCGAGGAGAGTAGAAATGCCTCCTCTTTGGCATCAGCCTGTTGGGAGTCCCTCAGCAGTTCATCTCCCAATATTCACATTAAGAAGGCATCTAAAAGCCAGACAGACTGTTTGCCAAACAGATACTGTGTTGGGAATTCTTAAATCCCAGTCACCCATGAGAGTGCCGAGGTCTCTCACCTCTGATGACCTGTATTCATAGGGACCAGCATATCTGCATCACTGTGTAACTCCCCTTTAGGTTGTCCCATGGAACACTGGAGTCTCTGGTGTTCTTTGTTTCAAAGCACCACCTTACTCTTTTGATCTTTACTGAAGTTCTGATCTCACCACCACCTAATTCTTTGTAACTACAAATACAAATCCTCCTACTTTTTCATTTTGTTTCTTCCTCTCACTTCCTAATGTGTTGAGCCTTTGTTCACTACTTCTAAGAATATCCTTTCTCGTACTAAGATACTGCAGCACGGTTGTTTTTTTCCCCAAGCCAATAGTAGCAACTAGTTAATCGGTCATGAAGCCAGTCTGGGAGGTAATGACCAACGTTTTTTAAAAATGGAGTAGAAGTTAGAATGTTTTGCACATGGTAAAGATAGGTATTGTTTTATGAAACTTTCGTTTTTTTATTCTTATGTATGTGTCAGAAGCGTATTTTTTGGGTCATGTTCAAAGGAATTTGAAAGCCTGTTTATCAGACCCTGTGTTTTTGCAGGCTCAAAGCTTATGGTTTAAGGGGGGAGTCCTATATGTTTATATTAGAGACCTGGTTTTGAGTCCCACCTCCTCAGCTAACCACAATATCGAACCCGTATATGTTTTCTTTGTTCAAGTTTTCACACCTAAGAGATGAGTGCTTCCTTTTTTTACTTAAGAGGAATGTGCAAAAAACACTTAACAAAATGATATAAATGAAAGCACTTTTGAAATCTCAGAGGCAAGGAACAATCATTTCAAGTGTGACTTTAAATATCCCTTTCTGTTTGTTTTATTTGTGGAACTTTTAAAGGAAAAAGGCATTTAGAAATCCTTTGCCAGATTTCCCTCCCTGTACAATTTTCTCACTTCAGGTAATTCAGAAATGGCCTGTCTTGTTGACAGGAGTGAATGCCTATGGATTTCTCAGCCAGCCAATCCATTGTTTGTTCAAAGGTTCTGGCTTACCCTTGGACTCTGTACGTTGGGAGAAAAACTGTTAACCTTCCCCCAGAAGCGTTTGCAATTGTGCCTCTGTGATTTGTATATTGTCTCTGTTTTTTTGATCCATTTGTACTTAGACAAAGAGGCAGCTGAACGGCTTTCAAAAACAGTGGATGAAGCATGTCTGTTACTAGCAGAATATAACGGGCGCCTGGCGGCAGAACTAGAAGATCGGCGCCAGCTGGCTCGGATGTTGGTGGAGTATACCCAGAACCAGAAAGATGTTTTGTCAGAAAAGGAGAAAAAACTAGAAGTGAGTATTTTGCGAGGCAGACCCAGATTTCCCTAGTTTTCCTCCCTGTAGCCCACGTTAGGAGGTTTTTATAATGCCTTCATTGACGCATTTTTGTCTGTTAAAAATTCATGAAATGGGAACATCTATCAGATTTGATAATTATTTGAGCCTACTTGAAAATTGAAGTTACATTTTTATGTGTCCAGGAAAGAACAAATCGGATTGCAGGAAACAAACAATGAAGTCTTAATCATAGCATTTAAGATCTAAATATTGCTTTAGTTTGAACTTACATCTAAAAAAAAATTATAGATTGAGGTATAAAAAGAACAGAGGAAGTGAGTGAAACCGAAGAATGTTTATTTGGTAGTGTTTGGGATGTGCTTAAAAATTTCTTTGGGTCATATTAAGGTACTAAGGCCAATAAGAAGGCAGCCTCCAAGCTCTGTCCGTAGTCAGTTGTAAAATTTCACAGTAATGCTTATGGAGCCCAGTTCTCAAACTGTTGAGAAGGAACTCCCTTCTACCCTGAGTGAAGACATTAGTCTGAGCGTCCTTGGGAGGGGATTCCAAGGTAGTTCCTCACTTTGTGCTTGTTTGGCTTCTTAATTAATATACGTGGTGGTTTAACCTCGGTGTTTCATCCCTTGAGATTACAGCCAGAAGTGGGGGCCTTCGGGAAACCTTGCTTCCCCAAGCTGCTAGACTTCCTTTTCAGGAGTGTCTATTCTCCTTTTAAAAGGTGTGGAAAAGATTTGGTAGCAGTGGTTTTGTGAACGCAGGACAGTTGTGAGTTGGGGAATGAATCACATTGCATTACAAGGAAAACCTCTTAAATCCCACTTGGAGTAGGTAAGGGGGGAATGGTTCCCCCCACCTGCTCTGAGCAAACACCTGTTCTCTGGCACAGAGGAAGGGAAAATTGAGCTTCTAGCCCTTGTGGCTGAGATTGTGTTTGCCTTTCACACAATCATCTGACTTGAGCAGGGAAATGAGTGATGGGCCCTTTTTATCCTTACCTGCAATGATTATGAGAGCCATGACCGGTAGTGGTAGTGGCAACTTCATATTGCTAGCAAGCTTGAATGTGGAAGATGGGAAGTGGCTATAAAAATAGTATGCCATGGATTTAGAAATCAGCACTGACCAGAAATCCTAAAGGGAGTTTCATAGCCAGCACCAGACGGTCATTTATCTGAAATGCTCATCTTTCACTGAGGAAACATTTTCAGCACTGTGCCCCGGGACTAATAAGAGAGTGTGATTAATGATTCTGGTTGTAAGTCACCATGCCATCTGCTGAACTGCCCCTTCGTGACACATTAAGAGCTTTCTCTGATCTGTCAGACATTGATTATCATGAGCAGCTGTTGCTGGGTGGAATGTGGCAAGCTACCATAGAGGACAGAGTCTTTAAGAAGGAGATTGGGTTGGTAGTGTTGGTTAACTCTTTGCTCTTTCCCCTCCCCATATTTACACTTCTCTCTGTAGGTTTCTTGAGGAATCATCTGGTTTTTGTGGAACCAGTTGTCCGTTGGGTGCCACAGAAGGTCAATAAGACAGAGAAAGGAATCAGATTTGGGCCTGTTCTGTAGCTTTCCAGCCCCTATTCCTAAACTCATCCGGGCATTGGAATTTCCTTGCTTACGAAGCAGACCAGGAACGTTCCACCACTGGAAAGTATAGATTCTGAATCGAAGGTTCTCCATCCCAATTCATGTGTCTCAGCCACTTAAACAAATTTATTCATTGTAAAAATGGAGCTAAATTTCCTGCATTTTAAAACACACAACTAGATACCAGAGAAAATGTTGAAAGGTAGCTTTATCCAGGCTTGCTAAAAATGTAAACCATTTCCTTCCAGAATCTAAGGTTTTTCTCTCAGCATCCCACACTATTCTGGTCTTATTCCATTATGTGGCAATGGTGAAACTTCTGAGAGTATGCCACCTGGAAGATGCATTAACGCTGTGAACTCCAAGGCCGCCCATAGTCTTGTTTTCTCCATTTCTGCAGAGACATACCCATTCTCCCATAGAGACTTTTTCCCTTTCTGCTTAGAAGGTCAAAGATTGGGCTGACAAAAAGTAAGTGTTGTTTTGGATTATATATTTTGTCCCAAATCCTCTAGAAGTCTGTTATTGATGGCGTCAGTACATAAAGTATACCTACGTTTGTAACATTAGGTTTTTTTTTTTTATTAACTTTTATTGAGCTTCAAGTGAATGTTTACAAATCAAGTCAGTCTGTCACATATAAGTTTACATACATCTTACTCCGTACTCCCACTTGCTCTCCCCCTAATGAGTCAGCCCTTCCAGTCTCTCCTTTCATGACAATTTTGCCAGCTTCCCACTCTCTCTATGCTCCCATCCCCGCTCCAGCTCACTCTTCATCAGCATCTCTCTCCCACCCACTGTCCAGTCCCTTTCATGTCTGATGAGTTGTCTTCGGGGATGGTTCCTGTCCTGTGCCAACAGAAGGTCTGGGGACCATGGCCGCCGGGATTCCTCTAGTCTCAGTCAGACCATTAAATATGGTCTTTTTATGAGAACTTGGGGTCTGCATCCCACTGTTCTCCTGCTCCCTCAGGGGTTCTCTGTTGTGCTCCCTGTCAGGGCAGTCATCGATTGTAGTCGGGCACCAACTAGTTCTTCTGGTCTCAGGATGATGTAAGTCTCTGGTTCATGTGGCTCTTTCTGTCTCTTGGGCTCTTAGTTGTCGTGTGACCTTGGTGTTCTTCATTCTCCTTTGCTCCAGGTGAGTTGAGACCAATTGATGCATCTTAGATGGCCGCTTGTTAGCATTTAAGACCCCAGATGCCACATTTCAAAGTGGGATGCAGAATGTTTTCATAATAGAATTATTTTGCCAATTGACCTAGAAGTCCCCTTAAACCATGGTCCCCTAACCCCTGCCCTTGCTCCGCTGACCTTTGAAGCATTCATTTTATCTCGGAAACCGCTTTTGGTCCAGTCCAATTGAGCTGACCTTCCATGTATTGAGTATTGTCCTCCCCTTCACCTAAAGCAGTTCTTATCTACTAATTAATCAATAAAAAACCCTCTCCCTCCCTCCCTCCCTCCCCCCGCCAGTAACTACAAAAGTATGTGTTCTTCTCAGTTTTTACTATTTCTCAAGATCTTATAATAGTGGTCTTATACAATATTTGTCCTTTTGCCTCTGACTAATTTCGCTCAGCATAATGCCTTCCAGGTTCCTCCATGTTATGAAACGTTTCACAGATTCTTCACTGTTCTTTATCGATGCGTAGTATTCCAGTGTGTGAATATACCACAATTTATTTACCCATTCATCCGTTGATGGACACCTTGGTTGCTTCCAGCTTTTTGCTGTTGTAAACAGAGCTGCAATAAACATGGGTGTGCATATATCTGTTTGTGTGAAGGCTCTTGTTTCTCTAGGGTATATTCCGAGGAGTGGGATTTCTGGGTTGTATGGTAGTTCTATTTCTAACTGTTTAAGATAACGCCAGATAGATTTCCAAAGTGGTTGTACCATTTTACATTCCCACCAGCAGTGTATAAGAGTTCCAATCTCTCCACAGCCTCTCCAACATTTATTGTTTTGTGTTTTTTGGATTAATGCCAGCCTTGTTGGAGTGAGATGGAATCTCATCGTAGTTTTAATTTGCATTTCTCTAATGGCTAATGATCGAGAGCATTTTCTCATGTATTTGTTAGCTGCCTGAATATCTTCTTTAGTGAAGTGTGTGTTCATATCCTTTGCCAACTTCTTGATTGGGTTGTTTGTCTTTTTGTGGTTGAGTTTTGACAGAATCTTGTAGATTTTAGAGATCAGGTGCTGGTCGGAGATGTCGTAGCTGAAAATTCTTTCCCAATCTGTTGGTGGTCTTTTTACTCTTTTGGTGAAGTCTTTAGATGAGCATAGGTGTTTGATTTTTAGGAGCTCCCAGTTACCGGGTTTCTCTTCGTCATTTTTGGTAATGTTTTGTATTCTGTTTATGCCTTGTATTAGGGCTCCTAGAGTTGTCCCTATTTTTTCTTCCATAATCTTTATCGTTTTAGTCTTTATGTTTAGGTCTTTGATCCACTTGGAGTTAGTTTTTGTGCATGGTGTGAGGTATGGGTCCTGTTTCATTTTTTTGCAAATGGATATCCAGTTATGCCAGCACCATTTGTTAAAAAGACTATCTTTTCCCCAATTAACTGACACTGGTCCTTTGTCAAATATCAGCTGCTCATACATGGATGGATTTATATCTGGGTTCTCAATTCTGTTCCACTGGTCTATGTGCCTGTTGTTGTACCAATACCAGGCTGTTTTGACTACTGTTGCTGTATAATAGGTTCTGAAATCAGGTAGAGTGAGGCCTCCCACTTTCTTCTTCTTTTTCAGTAATGCTTTGCTTATCCGAGGCTTCTTTCCCTTCCATATGAAGTTGGTGATTTGTTTCTCTATCACCTTAAAAAATGACATTGGAATTTGGATCGGAAGTGAGTTATATGTATAGATGGCTTTTGGTAGAATAGACATTTTTACTATGTTAAGTCTTCCTATCCATGAGGAAGGTATGTTTTTCCACTTAAGTATGTCCTTTTGAATTTCTTGTAGTAGAGCTTTGTAGTTTTCTTTGTATAGGTCTTTTACATCCTTGGTAAGATTTATTCCTAAGTATTTTATCTTCTTGGGGGCTACTGTGAATGGTATTGATTTGGTTATCTCCTCTTCGATGTTCTTTTTGTTAATGTAGAGGAATCCAAGTGATTTTTGTATGTTTATTTTATAACCTGAGACTCTGCCAAACTCTTCTATTAGTTTCAGTAGTTTTCTGGAGGATTCCTTAGGGTTTTCTGTGTATAAGATCATGTCATCTGCAAATAGGGATAATTTTACTTCCTCCTTGCCAATCCAGATGCCTTTTATTTCTTTGTCTAGCCTAACTGCCCTGGCTAGGACTTCTAGCACGATGTTGAATAAGAGCGGTGATAAAGGGCATCCTTGTCTGGTTCCCGTTCTCAAGGGAAATGCTTTCAGGTTCTCTCCATTTAGGGTGATATTGGCTGTTGGCTGTGCATAAAAAAAAAAATGCCCTTTATTATGTTGAGGAATTTTCCTTCAATTCCTATTTTGGTGAGAGTTTTTATCATAAATGCGTGTTGGACTTTGTCAAATGCCTTTTCTGCATCAATTGATAAGATCATGTGGTTTTTGTCTTTTGTTTTATTTATGTGATGGATTACATTAATTTTTTTTCTGATATTAAACCAGGCTTGCATACCTGGTATAAATCCCACTTGATCGTGGTGAATTATTTTTTTGATATGTTGTTGAATTCTATTGGCTAGAATTTTGTTGAGGATTTTTGCATCTGTGTTCATGAGGGATATAGGTCCGTAATTTTCTTTTTTTGTAATGAACGTTAGGTTTTTTTTAACACAGCCAGTCCGTGTTTTAAAACTGCCACATTAGAATGATTACGTCTTTTTAAAAAATCTTTTCGCATTGTCTTCAATGTGTAAAAACATAGAATTCTTTAACTCTTTGGAAGTGTATTTGTTTGATTGGTAAGCTTTCCTTCCCGAAGTTCTAGTAGTATTTTAATTTGTTAATGCTTAGTTTTTTGTTTTTTTTTTTAAGCTTATATCTTCCTTTTTGTAGCATAAAAAAAAAACCTTTATTTTCTTTCACATGAGAATTGCATATTAGATTTTTTAGTGGCTCCTGAACTTTGGGAAGGGCAGTGTGAGGATTCAGACCCAAGATGATTTAGACTTTACGCTGTAAGGAGAGGGCATTAGGGAGGGATGACGGAAAGAGACTTAAGTTTCTGCCCTGAAGGAAATCCTGTTCTGGCATAAACAGCATAATAAGCATAGGTGAACATAAAACCAAACCAAATAATCGTACATAGTGTAGATTAAGGAAAGCCTACACACTTCCTGGCAGGCAGTAAAGGCTTTGGTAAAAGGCTGTGGTAAAAGGACATAGCCGTTGAAGAAGAAAAATTTGTTTATAAATGGGGAACAGCCACCCTGGAGCAGACAGACAGGGTGTGAAGAAAGACATAAAGAAAGAGGGTGTGGGAGGGAGGTGCTAGAGACCACAAGTGGAGAAATCAGCAAAACCTGTGCCAGCCAGAAGGCACACAGAGAGAGATGAGCAGGTGTGCTCTCTCCCCTCAGAGGGCTCACACTGTGGTGGGGGAGGAACATCAGCCAACAAGGAGTTAAAATAGAACGTGAGAAGTGTTACAAGTAAGGGGGGTATCTGAAATCGTTGTGTCTAAATTGAAATAGACTAAGAAAAAAACTAAAATGCTCATAATATCAATTTGATCAGATATTTATTAAAATTAAAAGAGAATTATCAAATGCACGGGCGGTTTCAGAACACCATGATGCCTTAGGCAGGTCTCCCAAAGTCAGCTAAACTGTATGGTCTCAGTGCTCCTACAGCGCCAGGGACCTATTCATTCCTCAGTAATGTTTGCTCTGTGAGTGAAATTCATCACTTGGATGTAACCTTTTTCTACAGAAGAAAGGCTTTTTTAGGTTCCATTAAAAGTGGCTTAATAAATTTGATGTAATTTTGGTTGTAAAGAATATGTTAGTGCAGAAAGGTGACGGGATATTTGATAGAAACTTCTGTGGATTTTCTCCTTTGTGCTACTTTTCTTTTTTCCTTAAAGTAGAATTGTGATTCGTTTTGAGAAGATGTTTTTTTTTTACTATCTGCTTCTGCTTCTGGGTGTCATGGTTGACATGGGCCTACTGCCTTTCCCTTAAGCTCGAACAAGCTAGAAGGAGAGCTGCTGGAAATCTATTTCTCATGAACACGAGAAAACCTAGAAACGGGGAAGAAGGCGTACAGAAGGAAGCAGAAGTAGCCCACAGGTGAGGTTAAGGAATGTGGAAGATATAGAAGAAAGTTGGTTTTAAAAGGTAAAGGCCAAAGATGCCAGAAAAACCTCTAGACATCAGTTCTTAGTTGAAGGGAAGGGTGGTTTCTGGTTGACAGAGGTGACTTACCTCAAGTGACTGGTAGATGCTTACAAGACATAGCCTGAGTGGGTTGGACCGACTTCCTGTCTTGACAGTTTGGATAAAGAATAATGTGGATATGTTCTGTCAGAGTGATCAGGGCATGTGGAAGAGTGTGTGTGAGAGACAAACCTATTCGTGAAAACATTGAAAAAAATAAAGGATCAGGTACCTGCAGTTTTATCACCTTAACATATCAGTTATTCTCGTTCAGGTCAGTTCAGGACTGTTAGTGGCCTAGAGCTGAGACAGTCCTGTGTGTGGTACACATGTGACAGGTGAGCACAGAGATTGTCTGCCACACAAGGAATAGCTTTGGAGAAGTGTGTTCCTAGCTGCAGATTTTTTTTTTTTTTAATTGAGGTGAAATTCACATAACATTAACCTTTTTAAAGTGTACAATTCAGTGGTGTTTAGCACATCCACAGTGTTGCGTAACCACCACTTGGACCAAGCTCCAAACTAGTTTCATCACTCCAAAAGGAAACCTAATACCCATTAAACAATCACTCCCCATTACCATCTCCCCCCAGCTCCTGGCAACCAGCAGTCTGCTTTCTGTCTCTGTGGATTTGCCTATTCAAGATATTTCATATACATGGGATCATATAATATGTGACCTTTTGTGTCTGGCTTCTCTAACTTAGGATAGTGTTTTCAAGGTTCATCCATGTTGTGGCATGTATCAGTACTTCAGTGCTTTTTACTGCTGAATAATCTTCCATTGTGTGGATAAGACCACGTTTTGTTTTTTCATTCATTGGTGGACATTTGGGTTGATTTCACCCTTAGTTGTGAGTAGTGGCGCTATGAACATTTGTGTGCAAGCATTTGAGTACCTGTTTTCAGTTCTTATAGGTATATACCTAGGAGTGGAATTATTAGGTTGTTTTGTGGTAATTCTATGTTTAACTTTTTGAGGAACCACCAAATCGTTTTCCACGGTGGCTGTACTGTTAACTTCCCACCAGAATGTACGAGGATTCAATTTCTTCACATCCTCACCAAAGCTCGTTATTTTTCTGTTTTTCTTTTTTTTTTTAATAGCCATCCTAGTGCATCTCACATACTTTGGACAGTTTGTCAGGAGGGGTCAGTCCCTGGAGAAGGACATCATGTTTGGTAAAGTAAAGGGTCAGCAAAAAGTGGAAGACCCTCGATGAGATGGATTGACACAGTGTCTACAGCAGTGGGCTTAAGCATAACAATGATTGCGAGGATGGCGCAGGACCAGGCAGTGTTTCATTCTGTTGTACGTAGGGTCGCTCTGAGTTGGAACCAACTCGATGACGCCTAACAACAACAACAGTGGGTGTTAAGTGGTACCTCATTGTGGAAGTTCTATATATTGGGTAGTTATATTTGTTAGCTGCCGTCAAGTCAACCCCCAACTCATGGTAACCGCACATACAGTGGAATGAAACACTGCCCGGTTCAGCGTCATTCCCTTGATCAGTAGCAGATCAGACTGTTGTGATCAGTAGGGTTTTCATTTTGGAAGTAGATTGCCAGGCCTTTCTTCCTGGTCCTGTATAATCCTGTATTGGATGATAGACCATTACTGAATTTATGATTTGCAAATATTTTCTCCCAATCTGTAGAGTGTGTTTTTACTTTCTTGGTAATGTTCTTTGAAGCACAAAAGTTTATAATTTTTTGTAAAGTCTAATTTACCTTTTTTGTTGTTATTGCTCATGCTTTTGGTGTCATATCTAAGAATCCCCTGCCAAATCCAAGTTCATAAAGATTTACCCTTAGTTTTCTTCCAAGAGTTTTATGGTTTTAGCTCTTGAATTTCGGTCATTGATCCACTTGGGGTTAATTTTTAAGTATGGTGTGAGGAAGGGATCCACCTTCATTCTTTTACATGTGGATGTCTATAGGGTTGCTGAGTTGGAGTGAACTCAACAGCAACGGTTTGTTTTTCATTTTTGTCTAGTTGTTCCAGCACCATTTGTTGAAGAGACTATTCTTTCCTCATTGGATGTTCTGCATCCTTGTCGAAAATCGTTGACCATAGATACATGTGTTTATTTTTGGACTCTCAATTCCATTCCATTGATCTATATGTTTATTCCTATGCTGGTATTACACTGTTTTGATCACTGTAATTTTGTATTATGTTTTGAAATTCGGAAAGTGAATTCTTCAACTTTGTTCTTGTTTTTCAAGATTGTTTTGGCTATTCTGGGCCCCTTGTAATTCCATATGAATTTGAGGATCGACTTTTCTATTTCTGCAAAAATACTCTTGAAATTTTAATGGGTTTGCATTGAACCAGTAGATCATTTTGGGTAATACTGCCATCTTAATATTAAGTTTTTCAATTCATAAACATGGAATGTCCTGTTTATTTGGGTCTTTAATTTCTGCCGCAGATTTTTTAAAAGCACCCTCACCCTAGAATGCTACTTACTGTACATTTGACATTCCAGATGCCCTGTTTAGATGCCGTAGTAACAGGCACCACAGATTGAGGGCAGTAGTGTTGCCTTTCAGTAGGCAGCATTAACCTCCACCTCTCGAGGGTTTGTGCTTTAACGATGTGTGTGCATGCAGCAGAGGCACCAGGGCACAGTAGTGACATCCAGCTTCACTCTCCAATGCAAAGTGACATGTAGAGGCCTGGATGTCCAAGTAAAGTTGTTAACAGGATTATTGAGCTGGGCAGAACCTTAGAGATCCTGTTATCTGACTTCTAAATTGCTAAAGAAACTCAGACCCAGACAAGGAAGTTAGCCACATACCAGGAATAGAACCTAAGGCAGATGTCTGGTAACTTCCCACTGGGTTATATTTCTTTCTTTCTTTTTTAATCTGATTGCATGAGGTCAATAGCAGGGAGACATCCTACACAGAAGTGCAGCCAAAGTTGAGTTACTTGAGTAATCTCCAAGATACCACAAATGATACCTTTTTTAGGGGGATTAAAATGCTTGCATGAAAGCATTCCAGAGTGACTTCAGAGAAAGCCTTTCAAGTTTGAGAGAACCCACTGTGCCACCAGGGCTCGGAGCATCCTTCTCTCTGAAATTGCTGTTCCTCCTCAGCTTGGGGTCTCCCCCTTGGCTGTAATGAGCACTCAAGAGTAGAGCCTTTATCTCAGACAACACAGCTGGCAAAGGGGAAGTGGGCCAGAATCCAGCATTGCTTTGCGACTCTAGATTTCTGTTTGCACCTTGGTTATAACAACTTGAGAAATTCTTTGGCTGCAGCTGAGGGGTACTAAACCAAACTCATGTCCATCTGTTGTATCTGGCAGCATCCCCCACCTCCTTGCAGGGTGTAGATGGTTAGAAACTTATGTTTCAATAATGGGACAGGCAGTAGGTGGCGACAGAGAGCTCCTTTTGTCAACTTTGTGGTGAATTCTCCCTCTTCTCCATGATGATCAAAGTCAGTGTCTTCTTGTCTATCAGGGTAAGGGCGGGTGGTAACAGGTGAGCTGATCCTCATTTTAGATGAGAAACAAAGGCCAGGCTTAACATGAGTAATTCAGGGTCACAGAGGAGTCAGTGAGGACTAGAGCCCGGATCTCCTGGTGCCTGGCTGGTGATCCATCCACTGTGTTCCCCTGAAAGGCCTTACTAGAGCTGCCACTTGTGGCTCTTCCTGGCCTGGCCCCACCTACCCACCCAGCTCTCTATACTCACTGCCTTTCCTTAACAGATGACTCTTTCCTCCCTAAACTAGCAGAGTTATCAGCACCACAGGCTGTCAGAACACTTGTTGAAGTGGGTGAATCTGCTTACATCTGTCAAGTGGTCATGGGGGGCTTGTATTCAAATCCTATCCCACACAGCAGACACTGCTTTTTCATCCCTGTTTTGATATGAGAGCCTTTTTCCCCCCTAGGCTCCTCCGCCAATTCATGGGGACTTTCCTCGAGATGATGTGTAGTTCTGTGAGTGTTTCGGAGTGTAGAGGCTGTATGTTGGGTCCTTGGATTCCTTCCACCCGTTGCAGTCTCTGCCAACCCTGTGAGGCTGCAGGACTAAATGTACCCTTTTTTCCCCCGTTTCTAAATGCATCTTATAGCTCAGGCCAGATTTGCAGCAGGAACTTTTGTTTGGGGATGTATATTCTGTATATGTTACAATGTGAAACCTTTATATGCTTCTTCATCTGTTTTCGCTCCAGGGAAAAAACGCCACATTTTAATGTACTTCACATACTTGGTGACCTATGGGCATGATTTGCCAACGTTTGACACTTGGCGAAAATGACACAGTTTCAAAGCTGTCCCGGCAAGAACTCCATACTTTTTTTTTTAAAAACTAAGTGCCGGATAATTTTAGCCGTAGCAGTGTTTTCATATTTAAAGCCCAACTTCTGGTGGTTCCTCTTGCTGGCTGGAGCAGCTCCGCTGAGTTTCAGCTGATGTGTGTAGCGCTAATTTTTCATATTCATAAAGTCCATGTACATGGTAAGTCAAAACAGCACCTGGGCTTCCTGTCACCGCGTGCCTGCCAGAATATCTGTTCTTATTCAAGTGATACTCTGTTCTTCTGCCCCACCCTTCTCCACCCCCTCCTGGTTATAAAAGTAATCCATCAAGAAGCTTAGTCAAGTAAGCATAAAGGAAATAATCATAATCTCATTACTCGGAGAATAACTGCTTTCAATGTTGGTATAGGAGTATAACCACTTTTATTTTTCTCCCTATTTTAAAATTAAAATAGTTGATCATAATGTGTAGACAGTTTTCTGCCATGGTTTTTGTTTTGTTTTTAACTTAACGTGATCATTTTCCCTTATTAATGAAAACTTTACAAACATTTTAAATGACTGCTTAAATACGTGTGGTTGGATATTCAGTGATTATTTTTATTGGGCATTTATGTTCCTCGCTCTATTTTGGACTTTTTTTTAATTGGGTATTTATGTTTCTCTTTTTTTACTTTGGACTTTCGGTATTTGTATTACTTCCTTCCTCTAGGTTTCTAGAAGTGGATTGTGTGTGTGTTGAGCTGTCCATTTGTCTTTAAGTACACCGGAGGGCACATACATTTCCAGGTCTCTGCCACCAGTATGTATTCCTGACTTAGGAATTCTTGCTTTTCTTCAAAGCATGTTAAGTACTCTAGAAAAACTCTCACAGGTTAAGGATTCGTGTTTGTTTTATGAGGAGTAAATATCGAATAGCGCAACTCGCAACTCGACATGTGGGGCTCTCTTCTGGGGTCTAAATTATCTTGTATACATTTGAAACAGCTGTGGGAAAAGAGCAGCTACTTATTTTAACATTGACTTGAGTGAATGTAACTTTGAAAGCAGGGTTCAGATTACAGAAATTTGAACTTTAATGACCACGTATCTATTTGATCTAGTGGGTGCGTGTTATTTTGAGCAAAGATCTATTTCAGTCTTTATGAATGTTCATTCTAGTGTGAAGGTGGGCCTTCTACTCCCGTTTCACGTTAGAATTTTGGAGAAGGTAAAATTAGGTAGTGGCATGCATTGTAATTTTGGAAGTTACATCCCTGACTTTGTCTTTCTTTTTATAAAATGTAGGACTTGAACTAAGAAAGAGTCTTTTTCTGTGATTAGCACAAAAATCTTCATGGTTGATTGTAGACATTCAGTAGTTACAATTAAAAAAAAAAAAACCAAACCAAACCCAGTGTCATCAAGTCGATTCCAACTCATAGTGACCCAATATAGGAGGGTCAAAATGAAACCCTTGCCCTCTAAGTCCATGAGCCCCCAAAGGTATGATGTGCTTTATGTAAAGCGGTGTTGGGATCAGTCAGCTGTCCTAATGGTTTTGTAAACCTCCTGTTTGTTCTCCTCCTTATTGAGGTCCTTTATCTTTAGACATCTTTAGGAAGAAGTATGCTTAACTCTCTTGCTTCATTCAGTCGTTAGCCACTTTGAGAATTTCAAGCAGAGGAACTATTGCAAATTTCAATTTAAAAATTTATCAGCAGCCTTCTGGGTGTTCTTGGGGTTTGGAGAGTAATTATGAATGGATACATTCCGCTTTTTTCCCCGATGTCTGGTATGATGTCTGAGATGCTTTTCAGTGTCCTTCTGTTTTGACCATAGTATTTCTATTCTGTGGAGCATAGACTTACTAGGAGTTATTCCCAAAAACACAGTTTACCTCAGTGGTGGTTCATTGGTGATCATCATTCCAGGCTCTTTCTGGCATTTTCCTTTGGGGCGAGTGGTCCTTCCAGCCTTTTAGTTTTGTTTTGGCTTTTTGTTTATAAAATAACAATTTCTACATTACCTGGGACAACAGGTTCCAACACCGTCTAACCTTTCCTTGTCACGCAGGGCCGTTAGGGCCAATTAACTTTCCTGTCTGCAGAAGAAATTTCTGGTAGACTGGCTGAAGGTGTTCTTCTCCACATGTAGCATGTTTTGACTCCCCAATATTAAAAAAAAAAATCATATGCATATGAGCACTCCACCAACACAACCACCACTGTCCCTTTAAACCAAAAAAACCAAACCCGCTGCCCTCTAGTCGATTCTGACTCATAGCAACCCTATAGGGCAGAGTAGAACTGCCCCATAGAATTTCCAAGGAGTGCCTGGTGGATTCAAACTGCTGATGTTTTGGTTAGCAGCCATAGCACTTAACCACTGCGCCACCAGGGTTCCCACTGTCCCTTTAGCTACTGGCATATCCTGTTTTCCCTTGTTGTCCCCTTCTGGTGACTGATTGTAGTTTGGCATGCTTCTCTGCCACTCCACTCAAGTGGCAGCCCTCCTAGTCCCCAAAGGGGTCTAGTCTCAAAAGCCAGATGGTACCTTAAGGCTTTCCAGCTCTTGGGTCTCTCTTTCTGGCCTTCTGTGTAGCATTTAACGTTGTTTATTACCCCGTAATATATGTTTTCCTTTGTTGGTTCCTATGTACCACCCCTTGCTGGTTCTGGTTCTACTTTCTTGACCTTCTGTAAGCTTTTCTCCATCCTCATCCTGTAAATGTTGCTATTATTTTAGCCTCTTTCTCATTCTGGACCTTTTCCCTGAGTGACTTAAACTGGCTTCAGCTACACCTGTGTGCTGGTAGCTTAAATCTAGGCCCTTAGCCCCAACCCTTCCTTGTATTTCAGATCCATATACTTATTTCCACAGAATCTTCAGACTTAAAGTGGCCAAAATGAAACATCTTCTTCCTTCTGACCTTTGCTTTCCCTCTTTTCTGTGTCTTGGAAAATGGTATTGCCATTTGTTCAGACTAGAGACTAACCCTCACCCAGTATTTTTCCCATTTTCCACATCTGTTAGATTGGCCTCCTCTTGTCCCGAATTCTGCTCAGTTTCTCTGCTGCACCTCTGCCAGGTTGACCTCCCATTTCCCCATCGTCCACATCTAAGTCGTTACCAAACCATTGTGCTTTGGTCTCCTCAATTTTTCTTGAATCCGTGCCCCCTTCTCTCAGGCTCTGCCACCCATCTACCGCCTTAGTTCAAATTGCCATTGTCTCTCACTGGGACACCTGCACTAACCTCATCACTGACGCATCTGCACGTGCTCTTACACCTTACATCCGCTCTTCACATGGCAGCACCTATGATATTTCCAAAATGCAACTCTGAGCATGTCGTTCTTCTGCTTAAATATTTAAGTGGCTTCTTACTGATCTTAGGGTATAGGCCCAAATCTTGCATGCAGCGGTTCGAACCTTCCATGTCCCCTCTGCCTCCCATGACTTTGCCTCTGCTGACCTCATCAGCCTTCACACTCACCGTGTCCCATTGCACTTTGTCCATGCTGGCCTTCTTTTGTCTCGGGTTTTCTTATGCAGTCCGCCCTGCCTGGGACCTCCTGGGACCTTTCCTACCTCCCACCAGCTATTGTTACCTAGTTATTTCTGGTCATCATTTATATCTCAAGTCAGACAGGATTTCCTCAGGGAAGTCTTTTCTGAGATTCTGTCCCCACCCATGTAAAGCCAGGCCTTACGCCCGCCATGTATGTCGTTGCTCCCTTTGCCTTCAGAGGACAGAAGAGTGTGCCATGCTGTTGGCAGATTATTTGATTGTTTCTCCAACCAGAGAAAAATTCTGTTCATATTGTCACCCTTGCATGCCCAGCTCTAGCCTGATGCTTGGCACAGAGGGTCCCGATCTCAGGGTTCCAGTCACATTTGCAGCTGGATTGATCTCTCGGCTATATCAAAGTATATCTTTGAAGGGAGTTATTTCCAGTTTAGGGGGTGTTACCTTGAGGTACAGGCCTTACTCCTAAACCATGCCTGACTCAGGTGACCTTAGGCAAGTTCGTTCCTGTCTTTGGCCTATAGATGGATGGGATTGTACTGTGTGCTACCTAGGTATAAAGTTCTGTGACTTTTTTTTTTTTTTTTCCTTCATTCTTGGAGGTAGACCTTTAAAGAAAAAGGGTTGTCTTTGGTCAAGAGTCCTTTCACTTTCTCAAGCCAGCTTTTAGTAAATGTGCTCGGTTTTAAGGATGTATTCGAATGGTTTGTGGGAGGAAAGATTCAATAGCCTATTAATAATTGTCCTTTTCTTCAATGTTGCATGTGTTTTCTTAGTGTATAAATCAGGAAGGCTAGGTATTGCTCATAAAGTAATAGAACATGAGAGGGACAGTTGTTCTTTTTCCCTATTGATCTGTTAATTCACATTCGGTAGTTTAGCAAGTGCTTGGCCTCATTCAGGTCTCACATCACCCCACGGCATTATTTCCGTTCTTATCTTATACGTGAGGGCACTGAACCCAGTGAAGGAACCCTGTGTGGGGAGTTGTTAAATGTTCAACTGCTAAATGAAAGCTCAGCAGTTCAAACCCCCCATCTACTCCATAGGAGAAAGATGTTGCAGTCTACTTTCTTATTTAATAGCCATGAAAACCCTATGGGGCAGTTCTGTCCTGTACCAAAAAACCCCAAACTCACTGCCATCAAGTCAGTTCCAACTCATAGCAACCCTATAGGGCAGAGTAGAGCTGCCCCATATGGTTTCTAAGGCTGTAAATCTTCATGGAAGTAGACTGCCACATCTTTTTCCTTCAGAGCAGCTAGTGGGTTCGAACCGCTGACCTTTTGGTTGGCAGCCAAGTGCTTTTAACCACTGTGCCACCAGGGCTTCTCCCACTCTGTCCTGTAGGGTCACTGTAAGTCGGAATAGGCTCAACGGCAACAGATTTTTTTGGCTCTCTACCCAGTGAGGTGAAGTCATGTGTCACACAGTAAGCAAGTGGTAGAGTAGGATTTGAACTTGGACTTTATGACTTATGCTCCTTCTTATTCCACCACAGCCACCCCCTCCAGTGGGGGAGTTAGGAAACATGAGCTTCCTTTCTTTTGTTGTTTGCTGTTGGAAAGAAATTGAAGTCCTTATTGCTTGTAGCGGGAGCCATATCCCAACACAGGGCAGTAAGCTATAGGCTGCCTCGACCCAGGCAGACCCTCTTAACATTTAAAATTATGATAAACATTGTGCTTAAGGTCGTTTTGTGCGAGAACTGCTCTTTGCCTTCCTACGTTTTGCTTCTCAGCTGCCCTCCAGGAATGCTTGGTTCTCCTGGTATTTGGCTTATAGAGGGGAGACGGTTGAAAGGTCTGCACCTTTGATGTTATCAGCTCAAATCCGCCAGGTGCTCCTTGGAAAATCTATGGGGCAGTTCTGCTCTGTCCGATAGGGTCGCTATGAGTCGGAATCGACTTGACGGCAGTGGGTGGTGTGTACAGCATCAATAACCTGGCTGTCCACTGAAGTGGCCCTTAAGGAAGCCAGTCTTGGGGTCTTTGCTACTTGCACAGAGCTTATGTGTTTGGCATTTAACTTCAACAAAAAAGACCTAATTATAAATAGTTCTTCTTGTACTTAGATATTTGGGGCTTACCTGGTTTTAGATAATGTAGGAGCCAATACATGAATGTAAGCATTTTTAAAGGACCCAGGTGTGGTTTTTAATAAGGCATGTTTTTTTTTTTTTCCTCCAACATTTTATACACAGATTGTTTGTGATACTGGTTGTAGTCCCCTCCATGTGTCAACACTCTCCCCTTCCACACTCTAATTACCTTTTTCCATCGTCCGTTTTTCCTGTCCCTTCCTGCCTTCTCATCATTGCTTTTGGGCAGGTGTTGCCCTTTTGGCTTCCTATACGTGACCGAACTAAGAAGGGCGTTCCTCACATGTGTTATGGTTTGTTTTATAGACCTATCTAATCTTTGACTGACGCGTGAACTTTGGGATTGGCTTCAGTTCTGATTTAAAAGGGTGCGTGGGAGCCATCACCTCAGGGGTAATAAGTTGTGGTTTTATTTGTTTGTTTTTGCTAATCTAATTTTTTCTGATCGTGCATATATAGTTAACAAAATATTTGCCATTTCAACAGTCTTTACCTGTACAGTTCAGTGACATTATATATATGTCCATTGTGTTGTTCCACCATCACCATTCCCAGATTTTTCCATCATCCTTAACAGAAGCCCAGTGTCCCCTAAATAAGTATTTTTGAAGCATTTTATGAACATCTGTTGAATTGTAAATATTTAGCTTTAAATTTACAGTAAAGTTTGAAAATTTTTCCAGTTCTAAAATTGATCTTATTTTTGTTAGTTCCGTTTTTATTAGTTTAGTTCTTCCTTCCTTGCCCCTGCAGATCCCTGTCAGACTGGGCTCCCTTTCTTTGTTGTGGCACTAGGAGTGCCCTTATTCCCTTCTGTGCTCGCGGGTCCTCTGGCGAGAAGGGAGCGCCCTGAAAGCGCTTCGTGGTACGGCTTCAAGTTTAAGAAGCCCGTCCTCTTTGACTCCTCCAGGTGGGCGGTTGGATTGCTTTGGGAACATTCCTCTAGTTGTGGCCATTTCGTCATTTTTCCTTTTGGGAACACTTTGTGTGCACCTTTATTGTTGGTTTAGGTGATGGAGCTGAGAGGCCTGGGCATTGGAGTTAGAGACAGAATTTCTACTTTGCCTTGTATCTCCCCCAGCGTCTTACTCAGCAGCTCCAGCTCTGCCGTGACACCCCAGAATGTATCATTTTGAAATGTCGCAGCTGCTACTAAGTCATACGGGAGCCTGGAGCTGGCTGGGCAAGAGGCACAGGTCAGTGAGGGTTTTTGTTCCAGCATGGACATTTGAAGAAAAATTAAAAATGGTATTTTTACTTGCAGTTCAAACATTTATGTAGTGTATTTTCCTTAAGAAAAAAAAGTGAGCGAATAAATAAATTAGTTACTTAAATTGTGGTTTAAAGTAGAGGCTGTGATTTCCAAATGTAGGTCTACGGGCCTTAGTGGAGAGGGCCTTAGTGGAGAGGAGTAACCCATGTGGCAGGATGAGGCTGGGTCGGGTGGGTGTGGCTATGCAAAATAACGTTGGGCTGAGGGTCAGCATCCCCTTTCTGCTTGGGTCCCTCAGCCATCATGCAACTAAGCAGCTCTTTGACTTAAATTGAGTTTGGCAGGTCACCTTAAGAACAGGGTCCTTCATAAAATTGCTTTGTGCCTAACCACCCTTTATGACTCTTAATTGGGGGTAGCCGAGCAGTGGGTGGTGTTTATATACCATACGTCCTCTAGCACCACAGGGCAAGGTAAAGGAAGGCCTGAGTCTTAATACTGGAAGTCTTGTCTTATCAAGTCAAGCCCCTGCCTGTGGTGGTTTTTCTAACGTAATTTTTTTTTTTTTTTTTATATAAATACTTCCTAGCAAGGAAGAAAACAGATTTGACAGTGTTTATATTTTGATCAGTATTTCTTACCTGAGTTGCTGGAAGAAACACTTATAATTTTGTTTGTTTTAAAAATGAAATTCCTGTAGGTCACTGCAATGCTGGCCCCTGTCATTTCCAACCCATTTCTCCCAGAGCTCATCTGCAGTATGTCAGATCTGGCTTACTGCTCTAACCAAAAAAGGCAAAGAATGTGTAAGCCCTGCTCCCTTCAGCAAATTATCCTGGTGCCTGTGATGGTCTATGTTGGCACAGTGTGAACCAGATCCACAGGAAGCAGAGGGATGGTAGACATGTTTTTCTCTTGCAAGTTTGGGGAGTCTGTAAGATTCCAGAGCTTTGCCAGGAGCATAAATCCTAGGTATTATCAGAGCTATACCTTGGCCTTACTCTACATTTTAAACATTTTCTGGCAGTCAGATAAACCCAGGCAGTTTATCACAGGTGCCTGCCGCCTCTCCACTCCGCTCCTTAGAGGATCTTGAAACAAGATAGCAGCAAGTCTGATATGACTCTTACTATTTCATGGCTCCCGTGGGGTGAGGGTGAGGCAAGGTTGGGTGCTTGCAGCCAAATGCAGGGTTCACCCCAATGCCTCACTTCTACCACCACCCACCCCAGTATAAGTTATGCACGAGCCGGAAAGGAAAAGCAGCAAGGATTCTGGTGTGCCTTGTCTTCTCCTGCTTATGATTGGTAGTGGAGTAAGTTGTAGGAGAAAAGGTGAGTGTCTGGGAGCGGAGTACAGGGAAGAGCCACGTGAACTGTCCTGCGAATCACGGGTGGGGAGAGAGGGCTGAGGAGCAGGCGTGCTGTAGCACGTCATCCTGCTGACGGTGCAGGTCTTATTCTCTTGATTCCTGTGCCAGGCAGGGTCCCATGAGTGTTAGATTAAAGGCTTGGTCCTGGATTACACACAAGTATAAGGTGCTTTGAACATGGGACATGTGGCTACCTTGCCACATTATTTCTCTACCTGGGTGATACTCGGTGTGCTGCAGCCCACTTGAGTGAGTCTCATCGCATTGCAGTTGGTTTTGGTGGGATGGGGACAAGAGGCCTGGATTTCTTCTGAGGGCATGGTTTGGAACCTTGTAACAGCAGAGCTTGTATACCATACTTTTGACCGAAGGCAGGCTGATAGGTTGAGATGAAAGATTCTTGATTTTTCCTGAGGTCCTTCACCTGTACTTATACAGAACCAAAGAGCCCCCACCCAAACCCATTGCCATCGAGTTGGTTCCAACTCATAGCAACACTATAGGACAGAGTAGAACTTAGAACTGCTCAATAGAGTTTGTAAGGAGTGCCTGACAGATTCGAATTGCCAACCTCTTGGTTAGCAGCCATAGCACTTAACCACTACGCCACCAGGGTTTCCATGAACCAAAGAGATTAGCCTGGAAAGATGACTAGTGAGGGAGGAGCACCGTGACCTGCCTGAGGAGGAGAGGTAAGAAGCAAGTGAAGGCCAAAGTTGTGTTTGGGGATAGTTCTGTGTGGATTCACTCTTAATGTTTTTGTTGGTCCATAGCAACATTTATACTTGACTTTATTTGGAAAGCCTGAATCTATTTAAAAAAGAGAGAGAGAGTGGGAGGGGGTCATAGAGTCAGTACTACTGAGCCTATTTAGGGGACTGTAAAATTATTATAGCTTCAGTTTGGCCTAGTCAGAATTTGCAGTGAATTCTGACCTACCCGTTTCTCCTCGGGGCGTTTAGCTAGGTCATTCCACCATCCGGCTAAGCAGGTGCATGTTTTAACAGTTTTAAAGGCAATCTCTACCTGTATTTGGATATTCAAAGCATATACCCAGTCACCCTTACTGACGTGTTTAACCCTTTTGGCCTTGGGTCTTTTTTTGTTCTGTTTATCAGCCTAATGAGGTTTTAATTCTTTTCAGCGACTGTCCCACTCTCACTTTTTGTCTAGTGATGCCTTCCTCCTAGCTCATGTACCACTTTTAAGATAGAAATCCCTCTGAAAAGTGTAATTCAGTGGCATGAGGAACTATGAGCAGGATCCTTCAGCTTTCAGAGTGGCCCAAGGAGAAGGCTTCAATGTGGAACATATTTCCTTTTATTAAAGCGAAGTTTCTTAGGTGATATCTGAAATCTAGTATCAGCCTACATGCCCTTCTAAACAGCAACACATGGGTTTTTTTAAGATTGCCTAGGAGAGAGTTCTTTGAACTTAAGGTGATATCTAATCTGATCAGCTGCCTTCCCTTTTAACCATGGGTAGACTTGCTCAGTTAGTCTGAAGGTCACCCAAGGGAAGGAGGGGCCTAGGATTCTGATCCCAGCTCTGCTCTCTAGACACTGGGTGATTTTCAGACTGTTGTGGAGGAGCTACTTCAGCTGAAGTGCTCTGTGGCTGCCGTGGTAGATGGCTTCAAGTTGAGGTGGCTTTCTTTTGTCAGCTTTGGCCAGAGGACTTGTGTGGGAGGCAGTGGGGGTAGCTATTCAGTAACTGTCCTCTTTGTACTTAGCATTCAGTTTATTAAGTGAATTCATGTCCAGGAATAGAGAATTGGTTTTTATGCTTTGTATTATTTCCCTTGAAATATGCACAACCAAAGAAGAAAATCGTTTTTAAAGGGAGGGGGCCAGAAACCCTAGCATTTCACATCCTTAGATTCGAAAAGTAAGAGACTGAAAGGTGGCTTTTGACCGAAGTCTAGGTTTTAGGACCATCACTTAACCTGCTTTACGTATACATAATGCTGTTTTTAGATAACCGTTCATTCATTGGGCAAATGTGCTTACTGGGCACTGCTGAGCATGGTGGATGCTGGGGTTACGCAGACGGCCCAGATCCCTGCCTCCTGGAGTTTACCAGTCTGATGGGGGAGGGAGGCATTATCAACAGTTTACATAAATCATTGCTTAATTTTAGGGGTGAAAATCTGTAAAGGACAGAAGTGGCATGCTAAGAGAGCTTACTTTCTACTCCTGTCTCCTGGATGAGGGCTCATTTGGTGGTCTGTATGAGCAAAAAAAAAAAAATGAGCAGCTCTCGTTTCAGGTGGAAGACAGGTTACCTGCAGTAACGTGGGGGCTTAGAGCTCCCTGGCCATGTGTCCTGTTCCCTTGGGCTTTGGTCATTACAGCTTGAACTAAGTATTCTTATTTTGGTCTATTTCTTGCCTCATCACTCATCCCAGCAGTACTTAAGCTTTTATCCTCAAACCCTCTACCTCCCCAAGTGTACATAAGGTATCCGACATCGAGGAATCTAGAACTTGAAGAAAAACCTTAGTGATACGATCAGTTTCCCCATTTTCAGATAAGAAAGGTGAGGGCTAAGGAGGGGAGAGGGAACATGTCCACACTCAGCAAGTTAGAGCCAGAACCGAACCCAGACCTGTGCTTTCTGCTATCATCCTGCAGGAAATGCTTTTGTCAGAGGGGCCCAGCCTCCAGAGGGGCCCAGCCTCCGGCACCTCCTTCTTGCAGAAGAACCTAGGAGAGTGAGGCAGCTAGAGGAAGAGGGCAAGCCCAAGGGGGCTGTAAAGCACAGATGCTCACGTGGTCCAGGGTGGTTATTGCATATGGATTTACCAAGAGTCTGCTTTCTGCTGGGAGCCAGGAAAAGAATGTACTCCACTCTTATCATCAGGGAATTTATATTCTAGGGAACGTAGAAGTCTGACGTGTTTGAAGAACGAGCAAAAAGAGCAGCCCGTTAGGGGCTGAGATGCCTGTCCAGTGCGTAGGAGGGCTCAGGAGCCGAGGAGGCGGGGAACGGTCTCCTCAATGAGGAGGAAAGGTTTCCTTAGAGCGGCGGAGCTCAGTGAGCAGGCACAGGAGTGGGGCAAGGGCTTTCCAGGACCAGGAGAAGAGAGTCGCCCCTCCCCGCTTGAGGGGGGAGTCCTAAACTGGCCCTTGCAGAAGGAGTTGGGGAGTTGTGAGAAATACATTCGAGGGGAGATGATTTTAGACGACCTTGAGGTCTGAGCAGTCGTGGAGATCGTGGGGTGCAGGCCTTCACTTTCTCAAAGGATGGACTTGATGAAAGTCCATCTTTTGGGAGATGAGTCTGGTGGCATGTTCAGGGAGTTAGGGTGGGGGACTATCAGAAGGCTTTATCGGGGACTTGCTGTAGTTAGCCAGGCGTGGAATGAGGAGGTCCTGGAACACAGATAGTGGCAGTAGGCTCTTTGGAGCTTCTGTAGTGCTCATTTGCTTATATGAGGCTTATTCAGTTTTATTTAATAATGGGTTAATTCTACTGTAAATATCACTCTGAAAATGATAAATCTGGATTAATCTCTAAGCTTTAACATAGAAGGCATGGCTTTATAGTGGTTTTTCTAGCCCCGTCTAAAGGGAGCCTTCAAAATCGTTGCAAAGCTTCAATATATGCATTTCATAAGGCATTTTCAAAGAGATGGGATTCAAAAGAGAATGCAAATACTAAGTGTCACTGCTTTTTACTTCTAAATACCAAGTGCTAAGCTGAATACCATTTCATTCACTGTTGCCAGCGTTGCTGTCTGCTTTCCTTTTTTGGTAGAGAGTTTTGCCTTTTGAGAGTTTGAGAACCCCAGCTAGCCTTGTAGTGTAGCTGAACAGGCGAGGTGCGGCCTGGTGAGGAGAACGAGAGGGAAGAGCAAGCGGGTGACAGTAGCTGTGCTGGTTCCTTAGGCGTATCCGTCCAGCACACACAGATTGAACTCCTTGTCTTTTCTTTGTCTCCTTAGGAATATAAACAGAAGCTTGCCCGGGTAACCCAGGTCCGCAAGGAACTGAAGTCCC
This sequence comes from Loxodonta africana, assembly GCF_030014295.1. Classification (NCBI taxonomy): domain Eukaryota; kingdom Metazoa; phylum Chordata; class Mammalia; order Proboscidea; family Elephantidae; genus Loxodonta; species Loxodonta africana. The sequence goes on from NC_087365.1 coordinate 37,305,405, forward strand.
ACATTCAGAGCTTGCCAGATCTCTCACTGCTGCCCAACGTCACAGGGGGCTTGGCCCCCCTGCCCTCTGCTGGTGACCTGTTTTCAACTGACTAGGGCAACTACCATGCGGCTCCAGATTCCCATCTGTGCCAGCAGAAAGAAGAGGGCTCAAGTCATGGTTGGAAATAACCTTCTAGCCCCTGGTTCTGTCCCTGCTTCCACCTGGCCCTCCAGCCTCCAGAAAGAACCACAGAGCCTTGACTCTCCTCTCCGGCCTCACGTTGAGCACAATTCAGAACAGTGGCGAGTGGGACCGCTTCCGATTCACATTTGGAAAGAATACAAACTCTTTCTCCCACTTCAAATTTTCATGCACCTGTTGGTTTTCCATTTTTAGCTCTTTTTACACCCAAGAAGTTATAAAAATCATGTGTACCTCTGACATTTTCATAAGAATATTTGTCCCTCATGACAGCATTTCCTCATGAAAGCAGTTTCACCTTTCTGAGCTGGGCTCGTTCACGTTAGGTAGAGGCTTCCACTGAGGGGCTCTGTCTGGTGCCGTTGGCTCTCCCAGCTACCATCTGCCCCCAAAGGTTGGAGAAACAACTGTTGAGCAACTTTGCCATAAAGAGTTTGCCAAGTGTCTGATCTTCCCTTCCCGTTACTTCTACTAGTGTCGCATAGTCGCAGGTTAGGGATATTTATGTTGTAAGCAGACTAGAGTATTTAGCAGTAAGATCCAAAGGAGATCTGGGGACATGAAGTCAGGGATGAAATAACAGGGATCACAAGCATGAGTTAAAAATAAGTTACTTGCTTCAAGTTTCTACATACACCCTTCCCAGGCTGCAAGGGTCCTACTCACTGAATCATGGAGCGTGTTCCTAAAACACGCTCCTTTGACCCCTGTTGTTTGAGAAGACACTGCACTGGTGAGTCTACACACCAGCATGCTGGGGCACTGGGCTCTGCATGGGTGTTGCTCTGACCCTTTTTTTGGAGGGGGTGTGGGGCGTATACACTAACAGTTATTCCACTGTGTGGACATCTGTCCACAGTTTGGTGGCTAAACTTGAAGCTTCTCCCCTGCAAATATGACGCTCTGTGCATGTTCACCTGCCAGTCAGTTCCTGCCACTGCCCGCGTCCTTGTACCTGTATGAGGAGAAGGACTTTGTATCACATGTTATTGGGGGAGGCCAGGGGAGGGATGTTAATTTGGGGTTTTAATTTCATTATCATGCCAGGTGACATTATGACTATATAATGTAGTTAGGGTTTTTATCTTGCTTTTAGTAAAGGTTAGGCCTGCTAACTGTAAATCATTCTAATTTGGCAGACTTGGTTTTGACATTGGAAAGGGCAGAAAACAGTTTGCCCCAATTGTGTAATAGGAATTATAGCTGAAATCCACAAGCTGTGAAAAGGAATTCAGTGGAGGGGGGGAGCTTCAGAATCTGCATAACCTTGAGTTGGTATCCTCAAGATGACCCCTTAGCCATTTACACATAATACTGTATGTTGAACCAGTGAACATAACCTGTGTTTTAGAAAGTAAAACAGGCTTCCCTTCAGGAAGCTCTCTGCCTGCCGTGAAGTGAGAACAGTGAAAGGTCATAGCAGGTAATCAGTTTAACTGTGCAGAGCCGAGTAGTGGTGACGCGCTTACCGACATTGCCTGTTCTGTCACTGTTCAGTAATAAATGTCAAGTTTTTCTCCCTGAGGCCACAGGGCAGTAGGTGGTTTTACTAAAATTGCAAGATAAATTCTAATCCTTACTGTCTCTGCACAGACGCCCCTACCCCATATGGTGTGCTGATTTACTCCTGCACAGGAGCGTGTTTCTGAGCAGACCTGGCTGGGACATTCTCTGTGCTTTGGCCAAGGAAGCAAAATGTTACCAGCCACAAATCAACCGAAAGGGTATGATAAGTGTTTGCTCTGATCAGCTAGCTGAAAATGTTAGAATGGATTTAGCCCACTGCTGTGTTTTATCTGAGTCTTCGACCAGCAATTGGTGCATAGTTATTACAGCAAGAGAAAGAAATGACATTTTAGCAATTATGTAAGTGAATGTGTTGGTCTCTTAACACCTGTTAGTAGTGGACTTCCTATGAGGAAGTTAGCTTTTTTTTTTTTTTTTGATGAAATGCCTTTTGTTTTTAAAATCTTTATCCTTCTCTCCACATCCTCCCCAAGTGTGCTTACTTCCGTTGCTTAATTTAAGTAAATCTTTTTCCTTCCATATCTGAGGTGATTTGAGGCAGGCAGGGTGGGTTTTGTTTTTGTGTTTTTTCCTCCTTTATTAGGGCATCCATAGGCCTCAAAGGACCTTTCCTTTAGGTCATATTCCTCAGAAAGTCTTCTATCTTCCTTTGTTTTTGTTTTGTTTTTTTTCTTAAAGAATATTTTTAAAGCTTAAATTTGTATATTAATTTAGGACTTTATTTAGAAGTATAGGCTGTCATTGGTGGCAGCAGTATATTCTGAAATGTCTCATAGATATATATTTTTGAATAAAGATGGTGTTCTTGAACAACATTGTGTGGTTTCTTTTCCCTGCCTCGTTACAGAAAACTCAAGGCTTTCTTTGTAAGCAGTGAGTGAGTAGTAATCACCAATACAGATGTGCTGTCTCCACAGAATCTTGTCCCTTAGGAGTTTTTGTGACTGTTAGTGGCCCATAAATACTTAGCACTTACATAGTGTTTTCTGGTTCTTTCCACGGGCTTAATTAGCTTTAATTAGCTGATCCACACAGTACCCAGGAGAGGTACCCCCTCATTGTATAGAAATGGGAACTGATGGAGAGAGGTTAGATAACCTCCCCCCCGCCCCTGCCAGAACCACCCAACTAGGCTCTGACAGATTAAAACTTGGAAGTTCTTTGATTTCAGCGCTTTTGTTCACAACACTAGGCCTCCTGAGATGTGTTTGGTTTTGGCAATACGGGGAAAGCTACCCTGAATAGAAAAAAGAAAAAGGCAAGATAATTGCAAAACCCAAGTAGTATGTCTCTTAGAAGCATTTTTGTGGATTTCCTTGTTCCTTTCTCTTCGCTTTTAAATTCAACAAAAGCATATTGACTGGGTATTGTTGGTGATAACTCTTAAAATAATAGAAAAACATAGGTTTGAAATAGGTCCTTTTGAGGCAAATTATATGTGTTGAAAGGATCCTTTGAACCTTTCCACTGGATGAGCCCATCACTTAGCAGAAGAGGAGGGATTACCCGTTTATCTGGTGATATAAAAAAACTGCAGCAGCTGTGGACCATCAAAACTAAAAGCAACTCAAAGTCCAGAATTAGCAAAGTTAAGACTGCATTATGCAAGTTCTGTCTTAAAATAGGAAGGTTGACTGTAATGTGAATCTTGGGACAAGATCTCCTGTGTGTCCGCAGGTTTCATGGCCTTGTTAATTTCTGCATTCCTACCTATAAATAGTAAGTCCATAATTCCTTCGGTTTAATTAGCACTTCAGGCTACACAATGTGATTCTGAGATCCTCAGAACTGAAGGTGAAGTTACCCAAGAGCTCATGAATCTGTCAAAATGCCTAACTTTTGCGATTAGAGCCATTAACTCTGTGTGACCTTCCTGGGCAAGGTACTTCACCATGTGGGCCTCAGTTTTCTTATCTATGAAATGTGTGGTAGTAGACAATTACTTTCGGGCTCTCTGCCAGTCCTAAAAGCTTATGATTGCTGTGTTGCATAAGAGGAGTGCAAGGGTGGCATATCCTAAGTTCCCAATAATGTTTGATGGATAAGTAAGTAATATCACCATTGTGCACCATTGTGCTGCATGTTCTTGTTAGTCGCCATTGATTGAGTCAGCTCCGACTTACGGTGAACTTATGTATAACAACAAAACGATGACCATTCCTGCAGCACCTTCATGATCTTTGATATGTTGGAGCCCAGTGTTGAAGATACGGCGTCACCCCATCTCACTGAAGGTTTCCCTTGTCGCTAGCTCGCTGTTGAACATGATGTCTTTTCTATCAATTGGTCTTACCTGCTGATGTGTCCAAAGTAAGACAGAGTCTTGCCATCCTCACTTCTAAGGAGCATTCGGTTGTATTTCTTCTAAGACTGATTTGTTTGTTCTTCTGGCAGTCCATGGTAATTCAATATTCTTCACCAATACCACAATTCAAGCGCATCAATTCCTCTGTCTTACTGTGCTGCGTACAATCCTAAAGCATGTATGAAACCCTGGGGATCACCGTAGTCTATAAAGGTCAGAACACAAGACACGGTGAGTGTTCAGACTAGGAGGATGAAAGTAAACTCAGTAGTTCACCATCTGGGCACAAGCAATCTGCATTTGGTTTATTTGGGATCCTTAAGAAAAAGCTGTTTTCTAACCTGGCTTTGCTGTCTTACTTTCTCCTAGAATAATTCATCTGGCTAAGCTCATTTCTCATCACTACCTGTGTGGAATTTTCCATTTAAAAATCATTCTTCCACTCAGAGGCACAGATTCAATTAAGAATCCATTATTCTCTGGTACAGTAGATGGCAATTCAGACAGCTTTATGTAGTGTTGAAAGCCCAGTTTGTTCAGTTTTTTTAGACCCTGAAATAGTTATTTTGCAATAAATATTAATTTCTACCACTGGTTTGATAAATATTGAAATTAGCAGTACAAATTAGAATTTAATATTTTTTACCAATAAGAGGCAACTGTGGCAATCGATAACCCACATCTTCTGATCTCCTCTCACTGTGATGTCCTTGGGCAAGTCACTCAGCCTTTTGGGACCTCAGCTGCTGCTTTAAGGAAATGAGTGGGGGGAACTAAGTAACCTCAAAGATCTAAAGTTCTATGACTAGGTTTTCAGAATATTTCTTCCTGCTGAGAATCTTACTGACAAACTCAGAACTTGCACAATGCCCTCCAGAGATTTTTAAATGCCAGTTATCTGTATGCACTTTTAGTAATGAAATGGATGTACTCAGTTAACACGAGGTCATACCGGCATAGGACAGCCCCTAATCCAATAGCGCCCAACGCTAGTGGTGTCCTCATAAAAAAGGAAAAGAGACACATGGGGCAGATGGCCATGTGAAGATAGGCAGAGATTGGAGTGATGCACCTATAAGCCAAGGAATGCCAAGGATTGCCAGAAACCACTAGACGCAAGGAAGGGACAAGGAAGGATTTTACCTAGAACCTTCAGAGAGAGCATGACCCTGCTAACGTATTGATTTCAGACTTCTGGCCTTCAGAACTGTGGGACAGTAAGTTTCTGTTATTTTAAGCCAAATGATAATGTTTTATGAGATGCTAGCAAAAAGAGCCTAGTACTATGTCTGGGACAAATTAGGCACTCAATGGTAGCTGTTAGTATAGTAAATAATAAATGTAGATTTTTAAAAATAATGTTGCATTTTTGGTGAAAGTTTACACAGCCGATTAGGTTCCCATTTGACAATTCCTACACAAATTGTTCAGTGACATTAGTTGCATTTTTTGCAATGTGTCAACGTTCTCTTTGATTGCATTCTGGTTGTTGTTTCCAGCATTCCAGTTTCCCTGCCCCCTTATCTTCTCATCTTTGCTTTAGAGTGATTGTTGGCCTTTTGGTCTCGTATAGATGGTTTCTTACTGGAGCACCGTACTCATGGGTAATATCCTTTATTTCATGTGCCAATTTGTTATTTTGCTTAAAGGTGACCTCGGATAGTTTCAGTTCAAGGTTTAATAGAGCATCTCAGGGCGATAGTCTCAGGGAGCCCTCTAGCCTCAACTAGTCCAGTAAGTCTGGGCTTTTTAAGAATTTGAGTTCTGTTCCACATTTTTCTTCCATTCTGTCAGAGTTCATTTGTTGTGGCCCTGATCAGAACAGTCACCACACAGCTAAACCACACGCAGGATTTACAAAGGAGATGGTCAAAAGACTGTAACTCTCATTACCCACCCCTCCATATTGAGGTATAAAGGATTAGGGGTTAGAGCTGAAGGAAGAGGATTTCTGTTGGGGATTTCTTTGAAAAAAGCCATTGGTGTGTTTTGAGTCTCCAAGGCAGAGCAGTGGATGCTACCTGTCCCTTATCTTAGGGCCAGGAAGAAAGGCCTCAGTGGATGCCCACTGTTTTGTCTCCTATAGGTTGGTGGCCTAGACTGACTCCTGCCAGGACAAATCTAAAGGAGGGGATGCCAGTGGCTGGCTAGGTGCTTCGATGATGGAGCAAGTGAGAGGTGGCTGAGTTGGGTACAGCCTCCACTCCTGGAGTTTGCCGGGGCAAGGGATGCATGCATATCTTCCGGGGATAGAGTGTCAGCTGCATGCGAAAGAACTGGCCTGGGACCGTCTCAGAGCCGGCTGAAGAGAGGGCCGAGGACAGGGCAGAAAGCAAAGGGCCAGGGAGAGGGAATTGCTTACTTTTAGAAAGCGCTCCCTGGTGATGGGGGACGAGGATGGGACAACTGGGAGGAGAAAGGGGATGATGAGTGTCCAAGGAAGCCAAGTGAGAAGAAGGTAAAGTCCTGCCAAACCGGTGCCCAGGCACCACACCACCACCCAAGTAAGAATTTTCCCTTGCTCTGTCACCTTCTCCTCACTTGCTGCTCTATCTCTGGAGGAGTCAGTGACCTTAACAAACACAGGCAGCCTCCCTTCTCTGGTGCTGGCTCTCACCTGCAGCAGACCCAGAGCAGTAAACTGGGTAATCCATTTTAATCATAGTGTGGAATGGACTGGACATTTAAATTTCTGAATCGAGGCCGTTTTACATGTTAATTGTGACTATGGGTTTTGTTTGGTTTTTAGTTAAAGATTGACTACAGAAGTTGTGGGGGCCTACCTGAGTTTTCACCTACAGCTACAAGAACCACTAGCCCCACAAAGTGGATTTAAACGGACAGTTGTTAGCTGCTATGGCATCGTGGTGACCTGGTGACTATGACTCATGGTGACCCTATATACAACAGAACAAAATGCTCTCTAGAACGAGGCACAGCCCAGTCCTGTGCCATCCCCACGGTCCGTTGTAGATCAGACCATCGTGATCCACAGGGTTTTCGTTGGCTGAGTTTTGGAAGTAGATCACTAGGCTTTTCTTTTTTTTTTCTATCTTAGTCTGGAAGTGCTGCTGAAAGTGAGCCAGCATTATAGCAGCACGCAAGTCTCCACGGACAGATTGGTGGTGGCTGCACCCGAGGTGCATTGGCCGGGAATAGAACCCAGGCCTCCCTCATGGAAGGCAAGGATTCCACCATTGAACCACCACTGCCCCCAGTAAAGGGACCGAAAAAAAAACCAAATCCAGTGCCTTCGACTCGATTCCGACTCATAGTGACCCTATAGGACAGAGTAGAACTGCCCCACAGAGTTTCCAAGGAGCACCTGGAGGACTCGAACTGCCGACCCTTTGGTTAACAGCCATAGCACTTAACCACTACACCACCAGCGTTTCCAGTAAAGGGACACCAGGGTTTCCAAAGGGACAGAAGGAGACAAAAATAAAGTTGTTTTGTCGTTGTGACCTCACAAGCCTGCTTGTTTATTATAATTGTTGCACGTATGTGATTAATTTTAGGAGCTTTAATTCTTGGTTCACTGTCCTATTTTTGATACTTTAAAGAAAATTCATTTCCACAACCTCAATTTGCTTGCTAATTAGTGAATTTGTGAATTATCTTTCAAGATATATTTAAAACACCTTAAAAAGCAAATTTAAAAGTTAATTTAACTAATGGTTAAATTGATCAATTCGGATTAACCTTGAAGATGTCTTCCCAGCTCAGCATTTTATAAAATCGTTGACATAGCCTGGCTCCCTGATAGAACTGGGGGAGCCAACTAACTCCAAACAATTTTTTCTTAAAGGTCTCCCAGCATTTAATGAAGACACCTTCTAGTAGTCAAATGACGTTTTGAAGCATAAAACAATAATGGAAACAACTTGAGTAAACGCTTTCACTTTCACCGATGGAAGGATTAATTGCTACTGGAATTGCCCTCCCAACATAAACGACTAGAAAAGCCGAGGAAATATATAAAATGATTGTTTTCACACATTGGACAATAGGAAGCAGATGGCTGTGAGTCCCTGAGAAAAGGGAAGCAAAGAGGAAGCACTCTCTGATCGCCCCACCATACTCATTTAGGGAGCTTCTGGTCTGCAGCACAGAGATGGGGAGCCAAACAGAGGCCTGTGGTGTCACTGAGCTGAGGAGACAGAGATCAGAGTTGGGTAAGGCTGAGGTGCCTTGAGTGCAGGGAGGAATAACAGAGGAGGTGGCTCCACAGAGGGGCCCGTTGACCCTTAGGTGAGTTCTGATCAATGCGTGGGATGAAACTCCATGAGGCCAGGGAAAGAACAAACAGAAAACAGTAAGCCAAAGAGTTTCTGGAGCTCACACAGGTTTGGGAATAGTTGAGGTTTCCACTAGCCAGAGTGGAAAAACCTTGTAATTCACAGAGCACTGGGTAGAACCTTCAAAAGGATCATGCCTTTGTAATGGGATTAAATTAGCCCTAGATTCAAGGGGCCCTGGTGGCGCAGTGGTTAAGTGCTTGGCTGCTAACTGAAACGGTCAGCAGTTCAAACCCACCAGCCATTGTGTGGGAGAAAGATTCCATAAAGATCTCCAGCCTCGGAAACCCTATGGGGTAGTTATACTCTGACTGTACAGCAGCAACAGGTTTGGTTTTGGTTCTTTAGAATAAAGACTGTACTTAACCTGCCATAAAAAAAGGTTAATAGCAAGTCTCGGGAGGAGCGAACTGATCTGCAAGTAATCTACCTGCATGGAAAAACAAAGCCCAACACTTTAAAAAATATGACAAAATCCATCATTCAACAACATAAAATTTACTGTTTAGCATCTAATAAAATAAAAAATTACCGATGAGTTCTCTAGAAAAGCAAAACCAGTGAAGCATGTATACACACACAGACACACACATATATATGTAGAGAGAGAGAGATTTATACCAAGGAAATTGCTCATGTGGTTGTAGAGCCTGGCAAGTCCCAAGTCCTTGGGTCAGGTGTCAGGATGGAGGCTTCTCCTGACTCATGTAGCTGCAGCGGCTGACAAACCCAAGATCTGCAGGCAATATGGCATGCAGCTGGCTCAAGTACCAAGAACCGAAGGTCAGATGATGACAAGCAAGATGCAGGATCCAGAACGAGCAAAAGCAACCGAGCTTTGCCAGAACGTCCATATATGTTGGATACAGGACCCACCCCCCAAGGAAATGCCCCTTAAAACTGATTGGCTGATCAGATCAGATCACATCATGGAGGTGATTACATTAATTCACAAAATGGAGGATAACTACATCATTACATAACTTCCAAACTACATCATTGCATAACTGCTAAACCACTGAGAATCATGGCCTAACCAGTTTGATACACAACTTTAACCATCACACCAAGCATGCGAAAAGGTAGGAAAATATGACACAGCACTAAGAGAAAAATTAATCAATAGATCTAGAATGACAGAGGTGATAACATTAGCAGTCAAAGACCTTAAGACAGCTATTATCGATATTATAAATGCTGGAAGATATAAAGGAAAACATGGGCTTAATGAGGAAAGAAATGGCATATGTGAAAAACGATCAGCTAGAACTTTTAAAGATGCAAAGAAAAGAAAAGAAAAGAAAAAAGCCAAAAACTCAGTTGCCGTATGAAGAACAAACTTGGAGAACTGACCCTACCCCACTTCAAGACTTAATATAAAACTACAGTGACCAAGACAGTGTAGTATTGGTGAACGAACAGACTAACAGATTAATGGAACAGAACAGAGACCCCAGGAATAAAACAAAAACAAAAACGCACAAATATAGTCAACTTATCTTTGACAAAAGAGCACAGGCAATCTAATGGAGTAAAGGTATAATGTTCTCAACAAATGATGCCAGAAAAAACTGGGCATCCACATGCAGAAAAATTAATCTAGACACTGACCTTACACCCTTCACAAAAATTAACTCAAAATGGATCATAGACCTAAATGTCAAATGTAAAACTATAAAATTTTTAGAAGATATCATAAGAAAAAATCTAGGTGACTTTGGGTTTGGCAATGACTATTTAGATACAGCACCAAAAGTACAATCCAAGAGAGAATATCTAGATAAATTGGAGATCATTAAAATAAAAAACTTCTGCTAAAGACACTGTTAAGAGGATGAAAAGAAAAGCCACACAGTTGTCATTGTTAGGTTTCATTGAATTGGCTTCAACTCGTACCAACCTTAAGTATAAAAGAATAAAACACTGCCCAATCCTGCACCATCCTCACAATCATTGCTATGTTTGAACCCTTTGTTGCAGCCACTGTGTCAATCCATCTCCCTCTTTTTCACTGACCCCCTGCTTTACCAAGCTTGACATCTTTCTCCAACGATTGATCCCTCCTTATGACATGTCCAAAGTAAGGAGATAATGTCTCCCCATCCTTGCTACTAAGAAGCATTCTGGCTGTCCTTCCCCCAAGACTGATTTGTTCATTCTTCTGGCAGTCCATGATATATTCAATATTCTTTGCCAACACCACAATTCAAATGTGTCAATTCTTCAGCTTTGCTTTTTCATTGTCCAGCTTTTGCACGAATATCAGGCAATTGAAAATACCATGATTTGGGTCAGGCGTACCTTAGTCCTCAAAGTGACCTCTTTGCTTTTTAACACTTTAAAGAGGTCCTTTGCACCAGATTTGCATAATGCAATATGTCATTTAATTTCTTGACTGCTGCTTCCATGGACATTGATTGTTTATACAAGAAGAAAGAAACCCTTGACAACTTCAATTTCTTCGGCAGGTACCCTGATGTTGTTTATTGGTCCAGGTGTAAGAATTTTTGTTTTCTTTATGTTCATGAAACCCTGGTGGCGTAGTGGTTAAGTGCTACGGCTGCTAACCAAAGGGTCGGCAGTTCAAATCCGACAGGCGCTCCTTGGAAACTCCATGGGGCAGTTCTACTCTGTCCTATAGGGTCGCTATGAGTCAGAATCGACTCGACGGCACTGGGTTTGGACTGGGTTATGTTCACATGTAATCCATACTGAAGGCTGTAGTCTTGGCAAGCAAGGTTGCGTCATTTGCATGTCTCAGGTTGTTAACGAGTCTTCCTCCAATCCTGATGCCAGCAGAAATACTTGCAAAACACGTATGTGATAAAAGACTTGTATCCAAAATATACAAAGAACTTTTAAAACTTGTCAACCCAATTTAAAAATGGTCAGGAGATCTGGACACCTCACCAAGGAAGATACACAGTTGGCAATTAAGCATGTGAAAATATGCTCAGCATCATAGGTCATTAGTGAATTGCAAATTAAAACAGTAATGAGGTATCAGTACACACCTATAACAAACCAAACCAAAACCATTGCCGTCAAGTTGATTCTGACTCATAGCGACCCTATAGAACAGAGTAGAACTGTCCCGTATGGTTTCCAAGGAGCACCTGGTGGATTTGAACTGCTGACCTTTTGGTTAGCAGCTGTAGCTCTTAACCACTATGCCACCAGGGTTTGCACAGACCAATTTCCTTTTATCAGAATGGCTAAAACCCAAAACAGTAAAAGAAAAAAAACTTTTTTTTTTTTTTAACAGAGAACATCAAATATTGGCAGAAATGTGGAGCAACAGGGACTCTGATTCATTGCTGGTGAGAATGCAAAATGATACAGCCACATCTTAAAAGACTGGCAGTTTCTTACAAAGCTAAATATAGGGTTACCGTATGATCCAGCAATTGTCCTCCTAGGTATTTACACAAATGAGTTGAAAAGATGTTCATACAAAAAGTCGCACATGAATCTTGAGAACAACTTTATTCATAACTGCCACAAGTTGCAAGCAACCAAGATGTCCTTCCATAAGCGAATGGATAAACTGTGGTGCATCCATATCCTTCAGTGATAAAAAAGAATCACCAGTTTATACGACAAAAAGACATGGAGGAGGCTTAAATGTATATTGCTAAGAAAAAGAAGTCAGTCTGAAAAAGCTGCCTTCTGTATGATTCCAATTACATGACATTCTGGAAAAGGCAAAAGTACAGAGACAGAAAAAAAGAGCAGTGGTTTCCAGGTGCAGAGGGGGGTGGCAGGGATGAACAGGTGGAGCACAGGGCGTGTTCAGGGCAGTAACACTATTCTGTATGATACTGGAACGGTGGACACCAGACATTATTTATCAAAATCTATGGAACTATCCAACACAGAGAGGAAACCCTAATGTAAACTATACCCACTGCCATCGAGTCGATTCCGACTCATAGCAACGCTATAGGACAGAGTAGAACTGCCTGATAGTTTCCAAGGAGTGCCTGGTGGATTCGAACTGCCGACCTCTTGATTAGCAGCCGTAGCACTTAACCACTATGCCACCAGGGTTTCCATGTAAACTATGGACTTTAGTTAATACTAGTGTATCAGTATTGGTTCAGTATCACAGTAATGCAAGGTGTTAATAATAGGAGAAACTCTATGTAGGGGGAGAGGGGGCATATGGGAACTCTTAGTACTTTATGTGTAATTTTTCTGTAAACTTAAAACCTCTCTAAGAAATAAAATCTATTTCAAAAAATATATCAGAGGTGCCTGGGTGACGCAAGTGGTTTGCAGATCTGCTGCTAACCTGAAAGTTAGCTGTTCAAACCCATCTAGTGGCTCTGTGGAAGAAGGCCCTGGTGAACTGCTTCCGTGAAGACGATAGCCAAGAAACCCAATGAAACAGATGGGGTAACACATGGGGTCACCAGGAGTCAGGAGCCAATTCAACAGAAACAAGAACAGTGCAAGATATTATTTAATAATAGGAGAAACCGTATAGGGGTAGAGGGGGAAATATGGGAACTCTACGCACAATTTTTCTGTAAGCTTAAAACTGCTTTAAAAAATAAAGCCTGGTTTTATTTTTTAGAGTAGTTTTTAAAAACACCAAAAAAAAAAAAAAAGCCCAAACCCATTGCTGTCGTGTCCAACTCATAGCGACCCTGTAGAACAGAGTAGAACTGCCCCATAGAGTTTCCAAGGAGCGCCTAGTGGATTCAGACTGCTGACCTTTTGGTTAGCAACCATAGCTCTTAACCACTATGCCACCAGGGTTTCTTTCTTTTTCTTTTTTTAAACAATCAGAACTAATAAACGAGTAAAAGATCAGTATATAAAAATCAATTCTATTTCCATGCAGTAGCAATGACTGATCCGAAATCTAAATTAAAAAAGCAGTTCCACTGCAATAGCATCTAGAAGAATAAAGTAATTGAGAATAAATTTAATAAACCCACTGCCGTTGAGTCGATTCCGACTCATAGCGACCCTATAGGACAGAGTAGAACTGCCCCATAGGGTTTCTGAGGAGCACCTGGTGGATTCGAACTGCCGACCTCTTGGTTAGCAGCCATAGCACTTAACCACTACACCCCTAGGGTTTCCAAATTTAACAAAAGAAGTACAAAACTTATACTCTGAAAACTACAGAACATTGTTGAAAGAAAGAAATAGACATATTCATGGATCAGAAGACTTAGTATTGTTAAGATGGCAATACTCACTGTACTGCTTGTTTGAAAATGCTGGAAATAGAAAACTGGCACCCTGGGTTTACACAGGAGGGAACTGAGGTCCAAAGAAAGGAAGTACTCCTCCAAGTTCCTGCAGCCGTCTCCTACCTCCTGATTTGTTGCTCTTTGTTGTAGCAAAATAAGGGGGAACCTATGGCAAAGTGGCTAAGAGCTTGTCTGCTAACCAAAAGGTCAGCAGTTCAAATCCACCAGCCACTCCCTGGAAACCCTATAAGGCAGTTCTACTCTGTCCTATAGGGTTGCTATGAGTTGGAATTGATTCAATGACAATGGGTTTGGGGTTGTTTTTAAGGTATGCAATAGAACCTCACTTATTTGGACTCATCTAATGCACAGTTAACACAAAGAATAAAAACCACACCAAACCTGTCGTTGTCAAGTTGATTCCAACTCATAGCAACCCTACAGGACAGGGTAGAACTGCTCCATAGAGGTTCCAAGGAGTGGCTGCTGGATTCGAACTGCCAAACTTTTGGTTAGCAGCCTGAGCTCTTAACTGCTGCTCCACCAGGGCTCCAACATAAATAATGGACTGTTTTCAAAGAAATCATTTTATTAGTCCTGAGGTCGTGAGGGCAGGAATGTTGAGCAGTAGAAAGGATATTCACCTCCACAAGTTAAAAGACCCCAGTTTGAGAGCTGACTGCTGTTAACCAACTCTGGAACCTAGGATGGGTCTGCCGACCTGCTGTGCTCCATGTCCTCATCTCTCAATGTGCTTTACCCACCTTCCTGCGTAGGTGAGGTCAGGTAAGATCAGAGATGCCACGAATGGGAACAGGTGTACCGACTGTTTTATGGCAAAAGGATTTAGGCTAAAATTGCTTAGACGTAGTACTCTTTTCGCTGCTGGTTTAATTTACTGAGTGGCTAAGAGTTGCCCATCAATCTGGGCAAACAGGTGTGAAAATTATTTTAAGTACTAGCTTCAGTAATCTGGGAGAGCCTGGCTTGTTTAGGGCACTGTGCTTTCCCCCTATAGATTAGTGCAGAGATTGGCAAACTGCCCTTGGCCAGTTTTTTGTAAATAAACTTTTACTGGCATACAGCTAAACCCATTCGTTATCTGTAATTCATTATCTGTGATTGTTTTCAGAGTCCCTGGGTCGTTCAAACAGTTAATGAGCTCAGCTGCTAACCGAAAGGTACCCAGAGATACTTTAGAAGAAAGGCCTGGTGATCTACTTCCCAAAAATCAGCCACTGAAAACCCAGGGACCTGGTTTGTAATTGTGGGCTGTCAGATGCTGTGCGTATGGGCTCAGGCCCAGGTTCGAAGGCATTTTGCTTCCCTGGATAGGATCTCTGTGACATTGCTACCCTGAAAGATTTGTTTCCATGTAAATCAAGTTAGTGCACCCAGCATGCTTTAGGCCAGGGCACAGAGCTCTAAATTTGGAACCAAGTTGAAGTCCCAGCTCCATCCCTGCAGGATCCTTGGACTTGGGACAGGCCACTTCTCATCTCTGCCTGGGGCTGACTTGTCAGGAAGACTTCAGTATTTTCAGATCTTCCTACAGGTCCTCATTCCATGCTCAGCCTTAACACTGCACAGAGAGGCAGCGCTCCCACGGTTACAAGCATCAGCCCCCCGATCCAGACTGCCTGGGTTCAAGTAGTCCCAGGTTCATCACTGAATGGGGACTTTGGCCAAGTTACTTCACTTCCCTGTACCTTAGTTTCATCATATGAACAGCGGGGAAGATAATAGTAGAATCTAATCTTATAATACAGTTATGGGGATTTAATGAATTAATATTACTAAAGTAAACTGGGCTATGTGAGTCTTTGTTAAATAAACAAAAGCTGCTTGATCATGTAGAACAATCTGTGTGCAAACTTTGGTGAGTGTGAGCCTGAGAAATGCCCCAGCTGGACTCAGCCTTTCTTCCCTTGAGGTCCTGGAATGAGAATCGTGTCCTCTGCTAAAGTCCACAGCGATTCAGTGAAGGTGCTAAAGAGGGACCCTGGCCAGTGGAGGGTGGCCAGGCCTCAAAACCAAGCCCTCCAAGGAATGGCTGGGTGATCTGAAACAGTTTAGCTTGCAGAAGAGGGGAGGGCTAGATTGGTGGTATTCATAGCTGTAGATAAAGCGGAATATAAAAACAGTTCTCATCTTGGTAAAACTCGGGCCAGAAGATGGGAATTTCAGCAGGGAGAGCTTCCGGCCCATTATCAGGAAGACGTGTTGCCCCTACAGGGGCTGGCTGGCCCTTCTCGTCTGGGGAGCTATAAGGAGCTTCTCGATCGAGGTAGAGACTCGGACTAAATGGAACAGCTGAGGCCCTTCCCAGATCTGATAGCTCTAGACTCTCATATTTCTGTTGGCTTTGAGATTCAACTACTGATAAGCGTGGTAGGAACAAAGCCATCACTATTTTAAAGTTCCAAGGTTTGAAGCTTGCCAAGGGCCTTATAAAGCATGCCTGCCCAGACTTGTGATGAAGTGCTCAGCAGCCTAACATTCCTATGAGCTCCCCAATGGGTTACGAAACATGCGTGGTGGTGACAGCTCCTGGCAAGGTCAGGAATGAACCCAGCCTGGCCTGTCGTGGAAAGGCTATTTGTCCAAACGCTGTCCTAGTTCCAGAACCCAAAGACAGATCTCTAGGCCCTGTTTTGATATCTGTCGCAGCCGCCTTTGAAATTTCAAAAGGGCCACCCAGATGTGGCCCTTGGTTACCCAGAATGTAGCAGCATTTGGATTTCATTTCGATGGTCCGGGAGCCTGTGAAGTCCTTCCCAAAAGTTGATTTATTTTCTGTCTCAGCCAAAGCAAACACAGAGTTCCGGTTATGAGGCAATTAGAGTTTATAAGGCTGTGAAATTACATTATAGCATGACCTGTTATAGATGAATTCAGATAAGCCATGGTTCAAATTGAAGCCTGCCCTCCTCACTCCCACCTCTCTACCAGTAGGACTTCCTGTTCTAGAGGCATCGAATGGAGGCTATAGGACCACTTATCTGGGGGAATGTGTTACAGGGGGCTTTCAAACCTAGTAGAGTAGGGGCTGCAAACTCAAATGCCTACACAGGCTGGGAAAGCAGTGGAAAGGAGAGAATTTGGTCAGCTCTGGACAGGAGAGTGTGTAACTGTTGAAACAGACAGCTACCAGCTCTCAGCGTGCCAGAATGCAGGACCAGTGTCTCCAGATTGTCTGAGTTTTCTAAGAGAAGATGGAAACCCGGCTTCGGATATAAAAATCTCTCGATTTTTATATCTTGGTAACTAATTTGAATCCTTCTGGAATACTTGTTTGCCACTTTTACAGTAGAGAGTTACTCTCCTTTGAGGACCTATGACAGGAATCTGTATAGCTGACCACAGTCTGAGTAGAAATCACGTGTTCTAAGAAGAATCTGTTAGCCCAGGATCAGAGCCAGCAGGTACCTTCGAGTTAATCCAGTCTGACTGTTGGGATAGAGACAGGATCGCTGTCCCACCCTGCCACTGATTCCATGTGGGACCCTGGGAAAGTCTCTGCCCCTCTGGCTTCAGTTTGCCCATCTGTAAAATGACAAAACAAGAACAACAACAACAACAAAAACATGGCTGTGGAGTCAATTCTGACTCATAGAAACTCTACAGGACACAGTAGAACTGCCCCCATAGGGCTTCCAAGGATGTAAATCTTTATGGAAGCAGACCGCCACATCTTTCTCCCATTGAGTGGCTGGTGGGTTTGAACCGCTGAACTTTTGGTTAGCAGCTGAGCACTTAACCACTATGTAACCAGGCCTCGGATATCTCATGTCCCTACTAGCTCAAACAGTCTAGGACGCCAGCTGGGAGCAACCCAAAATGGAGAGTTTTCTAAATCAGAGGTCGTTCTTGATTTTGGATGAAAGGGCTGTTTTCACAATTCGTTGCTTATCTTAAAACAAAACAAAACCAAAAAGACAGTTGTCTTCGAATCGGTTCTGCCTCATGGCAACCTCTTGTGTGTCAGAGTATAACTGTGCTCCATAGGGGTTAAAATGGCTGATTTTTCAGAAAGTAGATTGCCAGACCTTTCTTCCAAGGCACCTCTGGGTGGACCCATCAATCTTTCGGTTAGCAGCCATGCGTTTAACATTTTTGCACCACCTAGGCACTCCTTGCCCACTTTTGGGTTGTCCCAAAACCAAGTAAAGAACTTACCAGGCAGGAGGCTTTGTCAGCAGCTTCCAGAGTCTTTGTGCCAAAGTCTCAGGGCTGATGGAGGCAGTCTGTTAGCATCTGACAAGTGCCAATGGTGAATTTTAGGTGGTGACAGAAGACAGGTGGGGCTCGTGACAGATGGAAAATGGCAAGTGAGGGTGTCACCCCAGAGGCCTGGCTACTCGTCTCCGTTCTGACTCTGCAGCCCCGGGAAGTCTTTCCCTGTATCTGGGCCTCCGTTTCCTCTTGTGAAAATAAGGAGGCTGGCTGGCTGGCTTCGGAGGCCCCTCTGAATTCTGGAGTTTTGTGATTGTCAGAAATTTATGTTTTCAGGGTCGTGGTTTTATCACCAGCAGAAGGACTTTAATTTTTTTTCGTCGTTTGTTTCAATAGATGTTTCTTGAGCTCCCACTGGTGACAGGCATCAGAATGCAGTCTAGCAACACTAGACACAGTCCCTGGCCTCATGGCGTTTACAGTCTGGGGGGAGTCAGTGACTAGATAGCCACATCCAGGAGCAGTGTGCCCAGGAAACGTGTCGTCATCAAGAGGAACAAGTTTACAGCAGGAGACTTGAACCTACTTAGGGGTGGACAGGGAGGTTTCCCTGAGGAAGTCACTCTTGAGCTGAGATATAAAGGGTGATTGTTGTTGTTGTTGTTAGCTGCCATTGAGTTGGCCCCTGACTCATGGCAACCTCACGCTGCCCAGTCCTGCACCATGGTTGCGATCAGACCATTGTGCTCCATAGGGTTTTCATTGACTGATTTTTGAAAGTAGATCACCAGGCCTTCCTTCCTAGTGCATCTTAGTCCGGTAGCTCCACTGAAGCCTGTTCCTCATCATAGCAACACATAAGCCTCCACCGACAGACGAGTGGTGGGTGCTCATGAGGTATACTGGCTGGGAATCAGACCCTGGTCTTCTGCATGGAAGGCGAGCGTTCTACCACTGAACCTCCGGTGCCCCTACAAAGAGTGATCAGGGCTGAACTAGATGAAGACGACAGGAGAAGCGTTCCTGGAAGAGGAGCAGCATGTTCAAGGCGCCGAAAGGAAGCCAGCACTGTGAACACACAAGGAGTGAGGGGAGCTGGTGTGAGGTGGGGCTGCCAGGTTCAGCATGACCTTGTGGTCCACGGAGAAGGCTTGGATCTTGATGCTGAGGACAAGAAAACGTCTCTGAAGGATTTTAAGCAGGAAAGACAGGATCCGATTTGTGTTTTGAAAAGTCTTCTCAGAATACTGTTGGGAAGAGACGAGCAGTGGTGGGAATGGACGGGGTGGGGCTGGGGGAGTTGAGGGGAGCAGAAGAGAGGCAGGAGACCAGTAAGGAGGCTGGCGAGTCCGTCCTGGTGAGACACGATGGGGCCTGGCCAGGCTGGTGGCCATCAAGGGGGAGTGAGTGGTCACAGTGGAGAACTATTTAGGATTTTAAATCAACAGGGCTTGGGGATGGATGGAACAAGCCAGCTGTGGGAGGGCAGGCGTGTAAGGCCAATGCCTGGCTTCCTGGTATACCTGAAGGTGAGTCAGCCTCAGGGCTGTGTGAGTTCATAGTTACTGGTCCCAGTAGCGCCCTGTGGTGGGCAGCCTCTAAGATGGCCCCCAGTGATCCCCACTGCCTGGTCTTCACGCCCTCGTGTAATCCTCTCCTCTTGTGTGTAGCCTGGACTTAACAACTTGCAACTACTGAGTAGAAAATTTCAGAAGTGATGGTGAAGAGGTTAGGTGATAAAGAGACGTTGGCTTCCATCTTGAGTGGTTTTTCTTGCCGCCTCTCAGATTGCTCACTCCATGAAGTCTCTGCCATGTCACGAGGCAGGCTTGTGATGGGGCCCATGTGGTGGGCCTGCAAATAGACCTTCCAAGCCCTGACGACAGCTACATGAGCAAGTCTGAGATCAGATCCAACCCCAGTTAAGCCTTGAGATGACAGTGGCTGCAGCCGATACCTTGATCTTATCCTCATGGAAAACGTTGAGTCAGAACCATCCAGCTAAACTGCTCCCAGATTCCTGACCCACAGAAACGGAGAGATTATAATTATTTGTTATTTCCAGCTGCTGAGTTTGGGGGTAACTTGTTATATAGCAATAGTCAATACACCTCTCCTCCCTCCCTGCCCCCACCACCCCACAGGCTGTGCTCATCTCTACTTCCCTGGGGCTGGGTAGGGAAGGGTTAACCTCAGAGTCGGGCCTAGTGGATGGGAGGAGGGGCAGCAGGTTAATGCCTCTAGCTTGAGGGACAGTTCATTACAGAGTTATCTAGCAGCTCAGGCAACATTTGCGTCCGGTGCCAGCTGGGCCCCAGCCTTCGCGTGGTGCCTGTCAGCTCAGGACCCTCGGAAGGGGGCATCCTGAAACTGACGGATTTATTAGTGGCCTTGCCTCCCTGCGTCTGCCCATGATGTGCCAGCTGCGAGGGGAGCCAGGGAACCTGACTGGCCCATGTCCCCAGTCGGGGGAGGGGGGATGCGGGGTCAGGGCTGCCTCAGCTCCTCACTTGCAGCATCTTTCAGAGCTCATAGTCCCGGGTCTGCTAGGTTGAGAGTCCAGAGGCAGGTGCCAAGGGGCTACCCCAAACCCCAGAGACTGCTAGTAACACCATCCAACGTGGCTGGAGCACCTCCTGGGTGCCAGGCCCCTACATTCTCCGTCTTGTTTAATCCTCACAATAACCTTGTAGGAATGCCTATTAGCCCCATTTTGCAGATGAGGAAATTGAGGTCCAAGGTCACACAGCTGGAAAGTGGCAGGGCCATAACTCCAAAGTCTGTGTGCTTAACCTCTCTGCCTCCTTGGCCTCCCCATGGTGAGGATTAGAGACTTGGTGCTTTAGTGGGAGCTGCTTCAGGGGGTAAGTTGCGGAGCTGAGGAGGCAAGACTCCAGCCTCCCATGCCTGCTCCAGAAAGAACAGCTCCACTGTTCTGTGTGGTGCCAAAAGGGACCATGCGAAATCTCATTTGAGAAACAGAATTACAAAAACAAAACCAAACCAGGTAGCATGATGTTTTAGGATGTGTGGTCTGAAAACGAGAATGTTCCACTCCCAAGTCCCCACTCACTGTGTGACATGGGTTTAAGCCTAGGCGGTGCAAACGGTGAAGCGCTCAACTACTAACCAAAAGGTTGGTGGTTCAAACTCACCCAGAGGCACCTCGGAAGAAAGGACTGGAGATCTGCTTCTGAAAGGTCACAGCAGCCTCAAAAACTCTATGGAGCATAGTTCTACTCTGCAACACATGGGATCACCATGAATGGAGTTCGACTCGATGGCAACTGGTTTTTTGTTTGTTTGTTTGAAGCCACTTAAACTTGCTTTCCACATTAGAAAAAAAAAAAAAACATTAGTGGAGCTAATAATAGCTTCTACCTCATGAGAATAGATAGGGATTCGGTAAACTTAAACAAGTAAACCCCTTAGCACAGTACTAGGCACATAGTAAACACTCATTATACGTTGCTGTTTTCAAGGAGGGGTTTGTCTTTATGAAGAGGGTCTGTGGCTGTAGGTTTGCTATGAGTTGGAATCGGTTCAACCGCAATAGGTTTGTGTGTGCGTGTGTGTGTGTGTGTGCGCAAGTGGTGTTGAAAAAAAAAACATGACTCTAGACAATGGGGAGCCTTCGAAGGCTTTCTACGGAGGAGTGACCATCGTCACGTTTCTGCTTGTGGAGAAGCCCCCAGCCCAGCACCACCCTGCCCACCTAGGACCCTGGGGGGAGCTGTGCGTTCTGCCAGAGAATGTAAACTAGGCAGTTAAGTCTGGCAGAGCAGGGAAAGGGAAGGGGAGGAGAAATAACCGTTGTAGGTTTCCTCTGAAAGCAGAGCCTGAGAAGGGATTGGAGAGTGATAAGATTAGAGATTGTTATGAACATTTCCCGGAGCCATTAATCCTGGCTTGTTCTCCCCGTTATTAGTAGCGGGATTATGTTGCCTTTGAGAGAAGCCAGAAGAAAGAGGAGCTGTCCCAGGGCTGACCTTGAGAAGCGTAGAGGCCCCGCCTGGGGAGGGACCAGCCTCACACACTGGCCTGAAATTCATTCGTTCTCCAGCACCCCTAAAGGCAGCGCATCCCATCCCTGCTTGGACCCTTCCGGTAACAGGGAGCTCATTCACTTACGGAGTAGACCGTTCCCACAAGGCTCGTCTCTGAATCCTTCAAGGCCCCCGAGTGCACATCTTCCCCAAGCAGCTTCGCTCATAACTCAATAGGTATTTGAGCACCTACAACACGCCAGGCCTCTGTTGAGGAGGGTGGGACACAGTGATGAGCAAGACCACATCCCTGCTCTCAGGGAGCTTAGGTTTGACTGGGGAAAGACAGATGTTATACAGTTATATTATGCAATGTCACATGATGGCGAGTGTTATGACAAAAATTAAGACAGGTGATGTGACATAGAATGACTGCCTCTAATAGAGTAGAGAGGGAAGACCTTTCTGAGCCATTTACGTGCAGGCGTGAGTGACACCTGAATGTATTGCTGCCGAGTTGGGGTCACTCACGGTTACCCCATGTGTGACAGAGTAGAACTGCTCCATAGGGTTTTCTTGGCTGTAATCTTTATAAAGCAGGTTGCCAGGCCTTTCTTCCATAGTACTCCTGAGTGGGTTCAAACCACCAACCTTTAGCTTAGTAGTTGAGTGCAAACCATTTGCACCACCTGGGGACCTAGACAACCCACAGAGTTATAATAAATTGTTGTTTTGAGTCACTAACTTTTGGAGTAACTGGAGCACCCGTACCCTGAGCTTGTGCAAAGCTCCCAAAGAGGGAAAGAGTTGGGTTATTTGAGAAACCAAAAAAGTCCAACTTAGCTAGAGTGTAGGGTGCAACCAGGAAAAGAGACAGAAAAGTAGGTTCAGATAGTGACAAGGGCAATGAGGAGATCCTGAATGGTTTAGACAAAGGCATGGGCAACTGGGTATATGTTTGAAAAAGACCCTGTGTCTGCTGAGAGGGGAGTGGATTGTAGGTGGCAGAGGGGCAGCAAGGAGACCAGTGAGGTGGCTGCTACATTTGTGCAGGTGGAAAATGCTGGTGGCTTGGACCAGGGTGGTCACTGCGGTGGTGGTGAGAAGTTCACAGATTCAGGATATGCTTAGGAGGTAAAATCAGCAGGACTCGATGGATTGGATATGGGGGTGAAGGAAGGGCAATCAAGGATATTTGTTGATTTCTGTCTTGAGCAACTGAATGGATGGTGGTACAATTTACTAAGATTGGGTAGATCTAGGAAGGAGCAGGCTAGAAAGGAAAATCAGGGATTCTCTATCATCTGTGTTAAGTGTGAGATTCTCAGGGACTGCCTGGCAGACATACGAGTTGGCAGTCGGTATGAGTGGTGTTCAGTGGAGAAGTCTTGAGATAGACCATCACTACGTGGATGGTATTCGAAGCCATAGAACTGCACGGGATCACCAAGGATGTGCGTATAGTTAGAGAAGAGGTCTGAGGACTGAGCCCTCAAACACTGCATCATTTAGGGGTCATGAAGAGAAGAACCAGTAAAAGAGACTGAGAAGTGGCCAGAGAGGTAAGAGGAGAAGCAGGCGAGTGGTGCCCTGGCTGTCAAGTGTGGAAAATACAGGAAGAGAGCATGATGACTATGTCAGATGCTGCTGCTAAGTCTAGCAAAATGAAGATGGGAAGTGAGCACTGGCTTTGGCAACATGGAGGCCACTGGCTAAGCATAGTTGCCTCCTGTCTCTATGAGGTCCTGGCAGGAGAAGTATACTTCTTGTCCCATGGATGGGAGGCTGGACTTTAGACCGTGCTGTGGCCAGTGGACTATGAGTGGAAGCACTATGCGTCAATTACAAGCAGCAGTTCTAAGAGCTGGCAGCACATGGATCTGTGCTCCACAGGGTTTTCACAGCTGTGACCATTAGGACGTAGATCCCCGGGACTTTCTTCTGAGGCACCTCTCTGGGTGGGTTCGAACCACCAGCCTTTTTGTTAGTAGCCCAGTGCTTAACCATTTGTGCCACCCAGGGGCCAGAGAAAGAGACCTTCGTTATTTTAAGTCCCTGTATGGGAAACTCTGGTGGTGTCGTGGTTAAGAGCTACGGCTGCTAACCAAAAGGTCGGCAGTTTGAATCCACCAGGGTGCTCCTTGGAAACTCTATGGGGGCTGTTCTACTCTGTCCTATAGGGTCGCTATGAATCGGAATTGACTCGACAGCAATGAGTTTGGTTTTTGGTTTTCAGATGTATGATTCCATTTAGCTAAAGTTCCAAAACAGGCAAAATAATCTGTGGTGATTAAAAAAAGTAGGCCGGTAGTTGCCTGAGGAGAGGAGATTTATGTCTATGCTTCGGAAAACAAACAAACAGATCAATTTTAATCAGTAACCATAAAAGCTCATGCCCGGGAGAGGTGTGTGGAGGCATGGCCTCCCAGTATTTTGTTTTTTAATTGAGATATCATTTACATACCCTAAAGTTCACCTGTTTCAAGTGTGCAGTTCAAAGGTTTTGAGTATATTTGTTGTTGTCGTTAGGTACTGTCAAGGCAGTTCCGACCCGTAGTGACCCCATGTACAACAGACTGAAATACTGCCTGGTCCTGTGCCATCGTCATGGTTGTGTGCAAACATCGCTATCATCCAAGTTGAGAACATTTTCAAAATCCCCGAAAGAAACCTCGTGCCCACAAGCAGTGACTCCCACTTTCCCGCTCTCCCACAGCCCTAGACCAGCACTAAGCTGCTTTCTCTATGGACGTGCCTATTTTGGATATTTCATATAAATAGAATCCTACAATGTGTGATTTTTGGTGACAGGCTTCTTTCACTTAGTGTAGTGTTTTTAGCGTTCATTCCCGTGTCAGTCCTTTATTCCTTTTTAGTATCAAATAATATTCGATTGTACGGATATGCCAGATTTCATTTATCTATTCCTCAGCTGGTGGACTTTTGTTTTTTTCTACTTTTTAGCTATCATGAATAATTCTGCTATGTGCATTCGTGTATAAGTTTTCCTGTAGATATATGTTTTCAATTCTCTTGGGTGTATACTTAGGAGTGGAACGGATAGATCAAATGGTAACGCTATGTTTAATAACTCTTAGGTGAATCTATTCGGCTTCAGATTTTTCTTTTTTTTTTGATACCATGTGTTTCCTTTTTCTTTTTTTAGTTTAGATTTTTTTTTAATTATGCTTTAAGTGAGAGTTAACAAATCAATTCAGTCTCTCATACAAAAATTTATATACACCTTGCTATATCCTCCTAATGAGACAGCATGCTCCTTCCCTCCACTCTCTCTTTTTGTGTCCATTTGGCCAGCTTCTGACTCCCTCTGCCCTCTCATCTCCCCTCCAGACAGGAAATGCCAACATAGTCTCATGTATCTACTCGATCCAAGAAGCCCACTCCTCACCAGTATCAATTTCTATCTCATTGTCCAGTCCAATCCCTGTCTGAAGAGTTGGCTTTGGGAATGGTTCCTTTCTTGGGCTAACAGAACGTCCGGGGACCATGACCACTGGGGAGCTTCTAGTCTCAGTCAGACCATTAAGCCTGGTCTTTTTATGAGAATTTGAGGTCTGCATCCCACTGCTCTCTTCCTCCCTCAGGGGTTCTCTGTTGTGTTCCTTGTCAAGGCAGTCATCAGTTGTAGCTGGGTGCCATCTAGTTCTTCTGATCTCATGTTGATATAGTCTCTGGTTTATGTGGCCCTTTCTGTTTCTTGGGCTCATAATTACCTTGTGTCTTTGGTGTTCTTCATTCTCCTTCACTCCAGGTGGGTTGAGACCAATTGATGCACCTGAGATGGCTGCTTGCTAGCGTTTAAGACTCCAGGCGCCACTCTACAAAGTGGGATGCAGAATGTTTTCTTAATAGATTTTATTATCCCAATTGACTTAGATGTCCCCCAAAACCGTGGTCCCCAAACCCCTGCCCCTGCTATGCTGGCCTTCAAAGCATTCAGTTTATTCAGGAAACTTCTTTGCTTCTGGTTTAGTCCAGACCCCTCCTGTACCGTGTGTTGTCTTTCCTTTCACCTAAAATAGTTCTTACCTACTATTTAATTAGTGAATACCCCTCTCCCTCCCCCCTCTTTTAACCATCAAAGAATATTTTCTTCTCTTTTTAAACTATTTCTTTAGCTCTTATAATAGTGGTCTTATACAATATTTGTCCTTTTGCAACTAATTTCACTCAGCATAATGCCTTCCAGACTCCTCCACGTTATGAAATGTTTCACAGATTCATCACAGTTCTTTATCAATGTGTAGTATTCCATTGTGTGAATATACCACAATTTATTTATCCACTCATCTGTTGATGGGCACCTTGGTTGCTTCCATCTTTTTGCTATTGTAAACAGTGCTGCAATGAACATGGGTGTGCATGTATCTGTTCGTGTAAAGGCTCTTATTTCTCTAGGATGTTTTCCAAGGAGTGGGATTGCTGGATCGTATGGTAGTTCTATTTCTAGCTTTTAAAGGAAGCGTCAAATCGATTTCCAAAGTGGTTGTACCATTTTAATTCCCAACAGCAGTGTATAAGTGTTCCAGTCTCTCCCCAACCTCTCCAACATTTATTATTATTTTGTGTTTTTTGGATTAATGCCAGCCTTGTTGGAGTGAGATGGAATCTCATTGTAGTTTTGATTTGCATTTCTCTCTTTTTTTTTACTGTCTAATGATCGTTAGCATTTCCTCATGTATCTGTCAGCTACCTGAATGTCTTCTTTAGTGAAGTGTATGTTCATATCTTTTGCCCATTTTTTAAATGGGTTATTTGTCTTTTTGCAGTTGAGTTTTTACAGTATCGTGTAGATTTTAGAGATCAGACACTGACAGGAAATGTCGTAGCTAAAAACTTTTTCCCAGTCTGTAGGTAATCTTTTTACTCTTCTGGTGAAGTCCTTGGATGAGCATAGGTGTTTGATTTTTAGGAGCTCCCAGTTATCTAGTTTTTCTTCTGCGTTGTTAGTAATGTCTTGTGTACTGTTTATGCCATGTATTAGGGCTTCTAACGTTGTCCCTATTTTTTCTTCCATGATCTTTATATTTAGGTCTTTGATCGGTTTTGAACTCCTTTTTGTGCATGGAGTGAGGTATGGGGTCTTGTTTCATTTTTTCGCAGATCTATATCCAGTTATGCCAGCACCATTTGTTAAAAAGACTGTCTTTTCCCCATTTAACTAACTTTGGGGCTTTGTCAAATATCAACTGCTCATATGTGGATGGATTTATGTCTAGATTCTCAATTCTGTTCCATTGGCCTGTTTATCTGTTGTTGTACCAGTACCAGGCTGTTTTCACTATTGCGGTGGTATAATAGGTTCTAAAATCAGGTAGAGTGAGGCCTCCCACTTTGTTCTTCTTTTTCAGTAATGCTTTACTTATGCTGGGCCTCTTTCCCTTCCATATGAAGTTGGTGATTTGTTTCTCCATTTCATTAAAAAATGTCTTTGGAATTTGGATTGGAATTGCATTGTATCTATAGATCACTTTTGGTAGAATAGAACATTTTTACAATGTTAAGTCTTCCTATCCATGAGCAAGGTTTGTTTTTCTACTTATGTAGGTCTGTTTTGGTTTCTTGCAGTAGTATTTTGTAGTTTTCTTTGTGTAAGTCTTCCACATCTCTGGTAAGTTTTATCCCTAAGTATTTTATCTTCTTGGTGGGTACTGTAAATGGTATTGATTTGACGATTTCTTCTTTGATGTTCTTTTTGTTGGTGTAGAGGAATACAACTGATTTTTTATGTTTATCTTGTATCCTGATACTCTGCTGAAATCTATTAGTTTCAGTAGTTTTCTTGAGGATTCTTTAGGGTTTTCTGTGTATAAGATCATGTCATCTGGAAACAGAGGTACCGTTACTTCTTCTTTGCCAATTTCGGCTTCCTTTATTTCTTTATCTAGCCTAATAGCTCTGGCTAGGACTTCCAGCACAATGTTGAATAAGAATGGTGATAAATGGCATTCTTGTCTGGTTCCCAGTCTCAAGGGGAATGCTTTCAGACTCTCTCCATTTAGGATGATGTTGGCAATTGGCTTTGTATAAATACCCTTTATCATGTTGAGGAATTTTCCTTCTATTCCTATTTTGCTGAGAGTTTTTATCATGAATGGGTGTTGAACTTTGTGAAATACCTTTTCTGCATCAATTGATAAGATTATGTGATTCTTGTCTTTTGTTTTATTTATATGATGGATTACATTAATTATTTTTCTAGTGTTGAACCATCCCTGCATACCTTGTACGAATCCCACTTGGTCATGGTGAATTATTTTTTTATATGTTGTTGAATTCTATTGGCTAGAATTTTGTTGAGGATTTTTGCATCTAAGTTCATGAGGGATATAGATCTGTAATTTTCTTTTTTTTTTTTTGTGGTGTCTTTACCTGGTTTTGGTATCAGGGATATGCTGGCTTCATAGAACGAGTTTGGGAGTATTCCATCTTTTTCTATGCTCTGAAATACCTTTAGTAGTAGTGGTGTTAACTCTTCTCTGAAAGTTTGGTAGAACTCTGTAGTGAAGCCATGTGGTCCAGGGCTTTTTTTTTGTTGGGAGTTTTTTGATTACCTTTTCAATCTCTTCTTTTGTTATGGGTCTATTTAGTTGTTCTACCTTGGTTTGTGTTAGTTTAGGAAGGTAGTGTGTTTCTAGAATTCATCCATTTCTTCTAGGTTTTCAAATGTGTTAGAATACAAATTAGTTTCAATTGGATCTGTTGTAATAACCCCTACCTCATTTCTTATTTGGGTTATTTGTTTCCTTTCCTGTTTTTCTTTTGTCAGTTTGGCCAATGGTTTATCAATTTTGTTAATTTTTTCAAAGAACCAGCTTTTGGTCTTGTTAATTCTTTCAATTGTTTTTCTGTTTTCTATTTCATTTAATTCTGTTCTAATTTTTATTATTTGGTTTCTTCTGGTGCCTGAGGGTTTATTTTGTTGCCCTGTTTCTATCTGTTCAAATTGTAAGGATAATGCTTTGATTTTGGCCCTTTCTTCTTTTTGTATGTGTACATTTATTGATATAAACTGATCTCTGAGCACTGTTTTTGCTGTGTCCCAAAGGTTCTGATAGGAAGTGTTTTCATTCTCATTGGATTCTCTGAATTTCTTTATTCCATCCTTAATGTCTTCTATAATCCAGTCTTTTTTGAGCAGGGTATTGTTCAGTTTCCAAGTGTCTGATTTCTTTTCCCTGCTTTTTCTGTTATTGATTTCTACTTTTATGGTCTTTCTGGTCAGAGAAGATGCTTTGTAATATTTCAGTGTTTTGGATTCTGCTAAGGCTTGCTTTATGACCTAATACGTGGCCTATTCTAGAGAATGTTCCATGTGCACTAGAAAAGAAAGTATACTTGGCTGCTGTTGGGTGGAGTGTTCTGTATATGTTTATAAGGTCAAGTTGGTTGATTGTGATATTTAGATCTTCCGTGTCTTTATTGAGCTTCTTTCCGGATGTTGTGTCCTTCATTGAAAGTGGTGTGTTGAAGTCTCCTACTATTATTATGGAGCTATCTCACTTTTCAATGCTGTTAGAGTTTGTTTTATGTATCTTGTTGCCCTGTCATTGGGTGCATAAATATTTAATATGGTTATATCCTCCTGGTATATTATCCCTTTAATCATTATTTATAGTGTCCTTCCTTATCCTTTGTGGTGGATATAACTTTAAAGTCCATTTTGTCAGAAATTAATATTGCCACTCCTGCTCCTTTTTGTTTGTTGTTTCCTTGATGTATTTTTTTCCCATCCTTTGAATTTTAGTTTGTGTCTCTAAGTCTAAGGTGTGTCTCTTGTAGGCAGCATATAGATGGATCTTTTTTTTTTTTATCCATTCCACCACTTTCTGTCTCTTTATTGGTGCATTTTTAGTGCTGTCATTTTGATGTCTCTTTTTGTGTGTCATAGACAATTTCTTTTTCCCCCTTAATTTTTTGTGCTGAGTAGTTTATTTTTATATATTACCTTTTCCTCTTATTCATTGTTGTTGATATTGTTTCTACTGAGTCTCTTTTTTTCTTGTATTTTATTTTGATGTGTAGAATAGTTTGTCACTTTTGTGGTTACCTTAATATTTACCCCTGTTTTTCCACATTTAAACCTAACATTTATTTCTTTATATCGCCTTGTCTTCCTCTGTGATCTAAAGATCTATGACTACATTACTTAGTCCCTCTTTATTGTTTTAATGTTGTCTTCTTTTACATAATAACATCACTGTTTCCCTGTTTTGACCTTTTTTTTTTTTAATAACTTTTATTAAGCTTCAAGTGAACGTTTACAAATCCAATCAGTCTGTCACATATAAGTTTACATACATCTCACTCCCTACTCCCACTTACTCTCCCCGTCTTGAGTCAGCCCTTTCAGTCTCTCCTTTCTTGACAATTTTGCCGGCTTCCCTCTCTCTCTATCCTCCCATCCCCCCTCCAGACAAGAGTTGCCAACACAATCTCAAGTGTCCACCTGATATCATTAGCTCACTCTTCATCAGCGTCTCTCTCCCACCCGCTGACCAGTCCCTTTCATTTCTGATGAGTTGTCTTCGGGGATGGTTCCTGTCCTGTGTCAACAGAAGGTCTGGAGAGCATGGCCGCCGGGATTCCTCCAGTCTCAGTCAGACCATTAAGTTTGGTCTTTTTATGAGAATTTGGGGTCTGCATCCCACTGATCTCCTGCTCCCTCAGGGGTCCTCTGCTCTGCTCCCTGTCAGGGCAGTCATCGATTGTGGCCGGGCACCAACTAGTTCTTCTGGTCTCAGGATGATGTAGGTCTCTGGTTCCTGTGGCCCTTTCTGTCTCTTGGGCTCTTAGTTGCCGTGTGGGCTTGGTGTTCTTCATTTCCCTTTGCTCCAGGTGGGTTGAGACCAATTGCTGCATCTTAGATGGCCGCTTGTTAGCATTTAAGACCCTTGACCTTTTTTTTAATCTTGATTTATTTTTGTGATTTCCCTGTGTGGGTTGACCTCTGATTGCTCTAACCAGTGTTCTAATCTTGAGTTGATACATGATATTGTTGATTTTCTAACCAAAGAACTCCCTTTAGTATTTCTTGTAGTTTTGGTTTGTTTTTTACGAATTCCATAAACTTTTGTTTATCTGGAAATGTCCTAATTTCACCTTCATATTTGAGAGACAGTTTTGCTGGATGTATGATTCTTGGCTGGCAATTTTTTCCTTCAGTCCTTTATATAAGTCATCCGATTGCCTTCTTGCCTGCATGGTTTCTGCCGAGTAGTCCAAGCTTATTCTTATTGACTCTCCTTTGTAGGTGACTTTTTGTTTATCCCTAGCTGCTCCTAAAAGTCCCTCTTTATTTATCTTTAGTTTTGGCAGGTTTGATTATAATATGTCTTGGTGACTTTCTTTTAAAATCTACCTTATGTGGAGTTCAATGAGCATCTTGGATAGATATCTTCTCATCTTTCATGATATCAGGGAAGTTTTCTGCCCACAAATCTTCAACAATTCTTTCTGTATGCTCTGTTATCCCTCCCTGTTCTGGTACTCCAGTCACTCGTAGGTTATTTTTCTTGATAGAGTCCCACATGATTCTTAAGGTTTCTTCATTTTTTAAAATTCTTTTATATGATTTTTCTTCAAATATGTTGGAGCCAAATGGTTTATCTTCAAGTTCAGAAATTCTGCCTTCCACTTGCTCAATTCTGCTTCTCTGACTTTCTATTGAGTTGTCTACTTCTGTAATTTTATTGTTAATCTTCTGAATTTCTGATTGCTGTCTGCCTATGGATTTTTCCAGCTTATTAAATTTTTCATTATGTTCCTGAATAACCTTTTTAATTTCTTCAACTTCTTTATCTGTGTGTTCCTTGGCTCGTTCTGCGTACTGCCTGATTTCCTTCCTGATGTCTTGAAGGGTTCTGTATATTGATCTTTTGTATTCTGCCTCTGGTAATTCCAGGAAAGCACTTTCATCTAGAAGATCCCTTGATTCTTTGTTTTGAGAGCTTTTTGAAGTGATCGTGGTCTGTTTCTTTATGTGGTTGATATTGACTACTGTCTCTGAGCCATCCATAAGTTATTGTATTGGTTTATTTTATGTTTGCCTACTGTATCCTAGCTCCTTGCTTGGTTTTGTTTTGATATGCCCAAATGGGTTGCTTGAGTGAGCTAGCTTGGTTATTTTAATCTTTGAAGCTCTGATGTCCTGTCACCAGATGGCTAGAGCTGTTATCAGGTATATCAGTCTAGGAGTCCATTCACTTTTCTTGTATGGATTCAGCTTAGGTGTCCAGGTAGCTGCTCATCAAGTGTGCATTACCGGGTCTGTCCTACAGTCTTAGAGGGGTAGGGGCGATTGGTGTAGGTACCAGTATCTTGTTGAAGCAGGGGGTCATGCTCTGAACAAGGCAGGGGGCTGAGAATCGTCCCCTGAGTGTCTCTGAGGAAAGCACATCCCTCTTCCCTACAGCATACAGGTGGGTGGGTTTGGCAGACGGACCATGGGCACCCTAAGTTTTTGGTTGTAGGGACTGTGAAGTACTGGTTATCCTTGGACCCCTGTTGTGGGTGGCTAGGTGACCTTAGTGGAGACGCCAGTCCTTAGGCCCCTGATGTGGGTAGGTGAGGACTCTGTTTAATAGGCAAACCAATGTCAAACATCAAACACCCACCTCACCACCGAACAGCTGAAACAGTTGTAGTCTGCCAACAAGGGCCTATTCTCCTGAAGTAGGCCCACACAGGTCTATGCAGGGTGGAAAGGTACTCAAAGTCCATGGACTGTTTATGCCTGGACAGGAGCTGCTTCTGTCCTGAGCTCCCCAGGTTAGTGAAGCTGGCAAATTATCTTTGCCCCCAGTTGCAAATTTATTCCTTCTCCAAGGCCGGGAGGATGACTCTAGGCACTCAACAGGGCCTATCACAGGCCCAGGGAAATCAACAGCCACTGAAGCCAGCTTGGGAGTGCGAGGCACAGTAAAATATACAAAGTACGTAGCTTTTGCCTAGAGCACCGTTCTTCTCTGGTTCTGGAGGTGTGAGTAGGCTGTGTGGCTGGCTGCTTCTCCGTGAGGAAACTGCGGCCAACGCTAGCACCATCCCTCTGCAGCTGCTCCAGGAATGGTGCCTGAAGGCTCCTGGTGATTCAGGTCCGGTAACTCCTCTCTGCTTCTGAACCGTCTCTTCCTCCCCCTGCCCTCAGTTCATTTTCTAACTTTGCCTTTGATATTCAGGGCTCCTAGCTTGTCATAAATATACTGATTTCACTTGTCTTTTTGGGTCTTTGTTGTAAGAGGGCTTGCTGGAAGCGTCTGTCTATTCCGCCGTCCTGGCCCTGCCTCCCATGTATTTTAATTTTAATTAATGGAAGTTTCCTAAGTCATGGAGTACGTTTAAATTTTTGGTTGGTAATATGGATTCTGAGAAATATTATCTGGAACTACATGGTTACCCCTGAACTTTTTGTGTTCTCAAGCTTTCTGATTGATGGGTGACCTTTCGTCCCAATAAACCTTTAGTTGCTGAAAATATGGTGAGGCACCTTCCATTAGGCTACATGGGAGTTTTCTAAATATCACATACACACAAAAACCAAAGCTAAGCCCACCAGTGCTCTCTAAATATCATACAGTAAACCATAAATATGGTTACAAGGTTTATTTAGGGGTACAAAGAAAAAAGAGACAAAATGTTTACCCCATCACACTTCCTGATTGCACTACCTTACTTGCAAGCCACATACTCCAGGTATTTTGCTTCAGCTAACATTTCTTTCACCTTTTGCCATTATCCGAGTCCACCAAAGGGCAGCAAATACTTTCAGTGGGAAAAGTATATTCCCAAAGACCTCCAGAGGCATAAAAAGTGGTTGGGATACCGTAAGTCCACAGGTCACCAAAGGGTTACTTCTGAGGAACTGTCAGACTGTTTTCCAAAGCAGCTGCACTGTTTTACATTCCCAAGCAGTGTATGAAGTTTCTATTTCTCCACAGCCTCACCCACACTCATTACTGTTTATCTGCTTGATTATAGCCACCTGATGGATGTGAAAGAAGCCTGGTGACACAATGGTTAAAGCACTTGGCTGCTAACTGAAAGGGCATCAGTTCGAACCCATCAGCTGCTCCATGGGAGAAAGATGTGGTAGTCTGCTTCTGTAAAGATTACAGCCCTGGAAACCCTATGGGGCAGTTCTACTCTGTCCTACAGGGTCACTATGAGTAGGAATCAACTCAATGGCAGTGGGTTTGGTTTTTGGTTTGGTGGGTGTGAAGTAGTATCTCCTTTTGGTTTTAATTTGCATTTCCCAGTGGCTAATGATGTTGAGCATCTTTTCACGTGCTTATTAGCCATTTGTATATCTTCTTTGGAAAAATGTCTGTTCAAGTCCTTTTCCGGTTTCTAAATTGGGTTACTTATCTTCTTATTGTTGAGTTGTAAGAGTTCTTTATATATTCTGGATACAAGCCCCTTATCAGATACATACTTTGCAAACATTTTCTCCCATTCTGTAGGCTGTCTTTTCACTATCTTGATGGCATCCTTTGAAACACAAAAGCTTTTAATTTTGATGAAGTCCAACTTACCTGTCTCCTTTTTTATTGTTTGTGCTTTTGATCTTGAATCTTATGTTCAATTTCCTCACCTGGGCGCTGGTTCCATGAGTGTGTTCAGTTTCTGAAAATTCACCGAGCTGTTAGGATTTGTGTACTTTTCCACAGGTGTGTGATACTTCAATGAACAGCTTTTTCTAAGGAGGGGTGAAGATAATTGCAGCTTCCTCCACTGAGTCATTGCGAGGACTGAATGAGCAAAT
This sequence comes from Loxodonta africana, assembly GCF_030014295.1. Classification (NCBI taxonomy): domain Eukaryota; kingdom Metazoa; phylum Chordata; class Mammalia; order Proboscidea; family Elephantidae; genus Loxodonta; species Loxodonta africana. Next base: position 37,339,868 of record NC_087365.1, read on the forward strand.
GCTTAGCACAGGGTCACAGTGCTAATAAATGATGGATGTTATTATTAATGGTCTTAAAAATCCAGCTCTGTCACTTACTGGTTGGGTAATCTTGTCCCCAAATCACTTTGCCTCTCTGAGCTTCACTTTCTTCAACTGTAAAATGGCTTAGCACCATCCACTTCACCAAGGTCACTCATTGTTGTATGTCATTGAGTCCGTTCCGACTCGTACTGACCCTACAGAACAAAGTAGAACTGCCCCATGGGGTTTCCTAGGCTGTAATCTTTATGTAATTGTTTTTTTTTTGTTGTTGTTGTTTTTTAATCTTTATGGGAGCAGATTGCCAGGTCTTTTCTTCTGCAAAGCAGCTGGTGGGTTCCAGCCACCAACATCTCAGCAGCCAAGCACTTAAGCATTTCACAACCAGGGCTCCTTACCAAGGCCACTAGGGGTCTCAAATGAGACAAGATGCAGCATCATCATGCTTGAAGTTTGCCCCAGGAAGGCACTCACAAAGGCTTGGATCAAGAAAACAGGAAAAAGCTAAGAGAAAAGTCAGAATTACACTGACGAGAGACGAACTGTCTCTAGGTGGCTGCCAAGAGCTGGGTGTGGAGTTTCCATGAGCAGAGCTGGCCAGGCCTGGGAAGGAATGAGGGGGAGTTGGCTGAGAGAGAGTTGGCTCCCAGGAGGGGAGGGCCTGACAGTACCACGGTGCTTGGCTTGGGCAAGGCTGGTGCTCACCCAGTTATGGGTCAGCTGGGCAGGGGTAACCAGAACTCATTGCTAAAGAGCCAGAGACCAGACCCCCCTCTAGTCCCCCTCCCACTTCCCAAGCCACTCCACAGCTGTCCCATAAAAAAATAGCCCCTCCAAAGTCTCCCACTTCAACCGTAGCCCTATAACCCCCTACCTGGGATGACTAGAGGGAGCTTCCTAATGCCTCAAGGGGGATCATGTCACCTGCTTCTCATAACCCTCCAGTGGGAACCAGGGTGCTAGAATCATATCCAAGTCCTTCTCTGGTCTCAAGGGTAGGTCATGGTTTTGAGGGACCTGAAACTTATACCCTTGGTGGGGGCATTCATTAAAGTATAACATGCATACAGAAAAGGCACAAATCATAAGTCTAAAGCTGGACAAATTTTCCCAAACTGAACGCACCCATGTAAACCAGCACCAACTCAAGAATCAAACCATTACCAACACCCCAGGAGTCCCCCTGGTGTCCCTTTCCAGTTGCTAAAAAACCAGTTGCCACTGAGTCACCTCCAACTCATGTCAATCCCATGTGTGTCAGGGTAGAATTGTGTTCCATAGGGTTTCAATGGCTGATTTTTCAGAAGTAGATTTCCAGGCCTTTCTTCCAAGGCTCGTCTGGTAGACTTGAACCTCCAACCTTTCAGTTAGCAGCCAAGACTCCTTCCAGTTGCTACCCACTAAAGATAACCAGTATCCTGACTTCTAACGTCATAGATAAGTTTTGCCTGGCTTTGAACTTCACCTGTGTGAAATCATACAGTAATACCTCTTTGACATCTGGCTTCTTTCCTTCAACATGTTGGTGAAATTCAACTAAATTGCTGCATGTAGCAGCAGCTTGTTCTTTCTCATTCCTATAGTATTCCATTGAATGACTGTGCTGCAATATATATATCTATTCTACTAGAGATAGACATTTGGGTTGTTCTCACTTTTGGGATATTATGAAAATAGCTGCTGTGAACATCCTCGCACACATCTTTGGAGGATACGGATACGTTCCTGTTGGAGATCTGTCCAGGAGGGAAATGGCTGGATTACAGGCATACATGCACTTTAGTTTTAGAAGATACAGCCAAAAGTGTTCCAAAGTGGTTGTACCAATTTACACTCCCCACAGCTGTGCATGAAAGTGCTGCTTGCACCACATCTTCGCCAAGACTTGGTTTTTTTGTTTGTTTTGGTTTTCGCTTTTTCATTTTGGCCATTCTGGTGAACGTGCTGTGTCATTACATTGTGGTTTCGATTTGCATTTTCAGGGACCCTGTTCAAGAAAAAGAATATAAAATAAAATGCTGAATATAAAATTGGGTACAAAAGTGAATATTTATGAAAAATGTGAAAGAAATCACAACAAATTGCTGGAGCCTTTCAGGCCTCAGATTCCTTTCTTCTGAAAGGTTTTGAGACTGTTTCCCAGAAAAGCTTCCATTAAAGTGTTTCAGATTGCTACATGGCTCCCCCACCCCCTCCTAGAATTCTCAGCAGATGAGAAGCTCAGTACGTACAGAGCCCTATGCAAGTGAGGGAGGGGCCCAGAAACATAAACTCCATCATCCTCGTGGGAATCTGCCTCTGCTTGGCCCTCAACCACATCCGGCCCTTGCCCACTTCTCCGACCTCAGCTCCCAAACAACTCTGCCCACCCCCAACCACTTCCGGGCTAGACCTCCCCCTTAAGGTCTCAGCTGAAACATGAGCTCCTCTGAGAGGCCTTCCTGACATCCTTGTCTAAGAAGAGGCCCCTCCCTTGGTTAAGCCCCTGTCATGTGGCAGATGACAACAGCAGGAGGTTAGGAGCAATTACTGTTGACTTGACCTGCCCTGGCTCCACTACTTCCTAACTATGTGACCCTGGACATGTCATGTAACCTCTCCTTGCCTCAGTTTTCTCATCTATCAAGTAGGGATGGCAATGCTAGCTCCTACTGCATAGAGGGGTTGTGAAGACTCAGTAGTTAATGCACGCCAGGCACCTGAAAGTGGTCTTATGATGGTTAGATGGCTGCGTTATGTGGAGCCTTTATCTCTTCCTACCTGGCACGTCTCACGTCACGCTGGTGATCTGCTTGAAGGCTCTGTAGGACAGGCCTGCCGTGATGACTGCTGTATCCCCAGGCTCTAATACAGCACCTGGCATATCCAAACCAAAACCAAACCCGTTGCCACTGAGTTGACTCCAACTCATAGCAACTCTATAGAACAGAACAGAACTGCCCAGTAAGGTTTCCAAGGCTGTAACCTTTACGGTACAGACTGCCACATCTTTTTCCCATGAAGGGTTCGAACTGCCTACCTTTTGGTTAGCAGCCAAGCGCTTTAACCTCTGTCCCCCCAGGCCTCCTGCCTGGCGCATAGTAGGGGCAAAACCAAGTTGTCGAATGAATGAATCTCTTCTAACCTGCCCATGTCTCTCCAGACCACAGCCCACACCCTGAGCCAGGCCACCCTCATCTCTTACCTGAAGGCAGTAGCCACCTCCTCCCTGCTCTCCCCAAAGTAGGCACTGAATAAATAAATGAGCTTCAGCTGCCCACCTGATCTTGCCTTTCTCTGGCTTGTGGCCAGAGTTCCCACTGGCTTCCATGTCCACAGCCTTGTACAGTTTACAATGCCCATTCCCTCTTGTGATCTAGTCCCAGAGTGGGGTAACAGAGCCACAACTGGGGGCTCCATTGTGATAGCGGAGGATGCGGAGGCCTGGCGAGGGTGATTGGCTTCTTCCAAGTCACCCAGCAAGAGGGTGGTGGGAGCTGGGGCACAAGCCCAGGACTCCCAGGGTGGGACTGCCTTATCTGTGGTCCCAGGGCAAAGGCTTCTCTCATCCCTCCCAGTGAGCACCATAGGCTGAGCACACACTAGGTAGTTAGGCTTATTCAGATGAGTGCAGAGAAGACAGGCCTAGGTCCAGTCCATGGCTCTGGGACCCTGGGCATGCTCCTGACCCACCTGGGCCTCAGTTTCCCCATCTATAAATGGAGTTAACTTAGTGAAGGTTGATCCCTGTTTCTACTGGCCTGGGTGGCATTTCTCCTCAGTCTGTCCGACTTTGGAAGTAGCTGATGTGGAATCAGGAACATGAGGCTGGGAACTGAGGGCATGGATAGAAACTGGAATTTCTACCATGCCTCTGGTTTTCTTCTCGACACGGAACAGCAGCTCAGAGCAATATTTGGAGAGACATCTCTTTGGTCGTTTTTCAAACCTATCATGTGCTTTAAAAAAAAAAATGTAATTTTATTTTATTGTTGTTGAGAATATACACAGCAAAAACGTACAGCCATTCAAGTTTCTACATGGACATTTCAGTGAAGTTGATGACATTCTTCAAATTGTGCAACCATTCTCACCCTCTGTTTCTGAGTTGTTCTTGCCCCATTAGCATACACTCGCTGCCCCCTAAGCTTCGTATCTAATCCTTGGAGTTGCTGTTGTCAATTTGAGCATACACTCGCTGCCCCCTAAGCTTCCTATCTAATCCTTGGAGTTGCTGTTGTCAATTTGATCCCATATAGATAGATCTTAAAAGAGCATAATGCTCAAAGGCAGACATTCTTTACTAGTTAGGCTAAACTATTGTTTGGTTTTAAGAAGACTTCAGGGGATATTTTTAGTTTGAGGTTTCAAGATTATCTTAAGGCAATAGTTGCGGGGGTTCATCCAGCCTCCACGGCTCCAGAAAGTCTGAATTCCATCTGTCTTAGTTATCTAGTGCTGCTGTAACAGAAATACCACAAGTGGTGGCTTAACAAGCGTAAATTTGTTTTCTCACAGTTTATCCAGTTTAGGAAGCTAGAAGTCCAAATTCAGAGTGCCGCGTTTAGGGGAAGGCTTTCTCTCTCTGTCAGCTCTGGAGGAAGGTCCTTCCTTGTCTCTTCAGCTTCTGCTTCCTGGTTTCTTGGAGATCTCCGGGTCTCTTGGCATCTATCTTATCCCATCTCTCCTCTGCTCACTTGTTTAATCTCTTTCATGTCTCAAAAGGGGTGGACCTACACTTGTCCTGCCTCATTAACATGACAAAGGCAACCCATTCCCAAAAGGGATTATAACCACAGGCATAGAGATTAGGATTTACAACACATATTTTAGGGGGACATAATTGTTTTTCTTAATTCAATCTATAATACCATCTTTGGTCATTTTTCAAGGATGTTGATAAAATGTGGCCTGAGCATGGCAAGCCCAGAGGTAACTGCAAAGGGCAATTAGGGGTTTACGAGTCCCCAGCTGGAGCCCTGATGGCTCAGTGGTTAAGAAGAGCCTGGCTGCTAACCAAAAGGTCAGCAGCTCAAATCCACCAGCTGCTCCTTGGAAACCCCATAGGGCAGTTCTACTCTGTCCTATGGGGTCACTATGAGTCGGAATCGACTTGAGGGCAAAAAGTGTGTTTGTGTCTCAGCCTTCAGCTGACCTCTCAGCTTCACAGGGTGGGCAAGGACCAGATGTGATCATGGACAACTGTCATGAAAACATGCCCAGATTAATGGCATTTCAGAGCCCGTCTGCTCCAACTCTTTCCCCGATTTGATAGCAGGGGTAACTAAGACCTAGAAAAGGAAAGAGTTTACCCAAGGTCACCCAAAGCATCGAGGCAGACTTCCCAAGTCAGAATCAAATCTGAAAACCCCTAGTGGGCCCAGCCTTCTTCTGTTTTTCATGTTTCTTGTTAATTTTTTTTAAACAGCTTTGTCAAGATACAGTTCACATACCATACAATTCACCCTTTTAAAGTATACAATTCAATGGCTTTTAGTATTCAAAGAGTTGTGTGTCTGTCCCCACCATCAATTTTAGAACATTTTCATTACCTCATAGAGAAACCCCATACTGCCTAGCTATCCGCTCCCAAACCCCTCATCTCCCAAGCCCTAGGCAACCACCAATCTATTGTCTGTCTCTGTATACTTGCATATTTTGGACCTTACATATAAATGACATCATATAAAATGTGGTTCTTTGTGACCAGCTTCTTTCACTTAGCATGTTTTCAAGGTTCATCCTTCATTCCTTTTTGTGGCTGCATAATATTCCATTGTATGGATATACCACATTTTCTTTATCCTCTCATGATTTGATTAATGTTTGGATTGTCTCCATCTTTTGACTGTTATGAATAACGTTGCTATGAACATTTGTTCACAAGTTTTTGTGTGGACATAAGTTTTCATTTCTACGGGGTACTTACCTAGGAGTGGAATTGCTAGGTCATAAGGGCACTCTATATTTATGAGCCCATCCTTCTAACCCTGACTTTCTCAGGCCTTGGGGTTGCTGACAGAAGGAAGCTTGCTACTTCTAGTATCAAAGGCCTGAGGAGAAAATTCTTCTACTTTCCAGGCCCTTCTGTGGGGGCCCATGGGAGAACCAACTAGATTCTAACCCTTGCTCTGCCATCAGCTGACTGGGTGACCTTTCTATCTCTGAGCCTCAGATTCCCCATCTGGGAAAAGAGGATGACGAGCCTTATCTTAATGGTCTGTTACAAGAATTAGCTGAGATCAAAGAAACACAGCTTACGTATATGGCCTATGATGTGCCACACACTGTCCACAGCAAAGGAAACACGAAATTCATGCCCTTACAGCCTTGAATTTGCATATGAAGCATCTTGTTTAAAGGTACCCTGGTAGCACAACAATTAAGTGCTCAGCTGCTAACCAAACTTTTAGTGGTTCGAACCTACCCAATGTCTCCTTGAGAGAAAGGTCTGTTGATCTACTCCCGTAAAGATTACAGCCAAGAAAATCCTATGGGGCTGTTCTACTCTGTCACATGGGGTCACTATGAGTCTAAATCAACAGCCCCTAACAACACAGTCTTGAATTTACACCTGAAGCATCTCATTGAAGCCTCACGGTCCCGTAGGAGGTATACCCCACTGGAATCTCCATCTCCCAGATGAGGAAACGGGGACCATAGAACCCTGCTGATGCCACAGCCAGCAAGTGCTGGAGCCGAGTCGCCCCAGGCACCTGATCTGAGACTGCCCTGAACAGCACCCCGTGCTCCTGCGAGGACTCAGCAGAGCGCCTGGCAGAGCGTGCTCGGTAAATGCTGATTCCCTTCCCTCTACCCACCTTTCGGCTTTATTTTAAAATCTTTGGGTAGTGTATTTTTTTGTAAATTTTTATGGGGAATGGTGCAGGACCAGGCAGCATTTTGTTCCATTGTGCATAGGGTTGCCATGAGTTGGGGGCCAACTTGATGGCAGTTAACGACGACATACCACACATACGGAAAGAGTACCATCCTATGTCTACGGCTCGATAGATTTTCACAACTTTCAAAGCCCTGCTCCAAGGAGGCCTCCTCTGTAAAGCCTTCCTGGACAGCAACCAACTGCTTTGACCTCTGATTTCCCCAGAACCCAAATGAAAAGAATCAAAACAATCCCAATTCCCCAAACCCACCCCCCTGTGCTCCCTCCCTATCTCTGCCCTGCCAGGGAAAACACAGTCCTGACTTCTAACACCACCAGTTAGTTCTGCCCGTTTGTGGCCTTCAGGTGACTGAGTATGTAGTGGGTCATCTTTCCTGTCTGCTTCTGTGCTCAGCATTAGGTCTGGGAGATTTGCCTGTGTGGTGTGCAGTTGTAGAGCCTTTCTTCCCAAGGTAGTAGCTAGCCCATTGTGTGAACGCACCGTCATTTGTTCACCACTTCTACTTCTGGGGGGCCCTTTGGGCTTTGCCTCTTGGGCTCTTCACTGCCTCCTCAGAGCGTGTCTCTGTGCACCTGCTTAGGCCTGTCAGGGAGGGAAGCAGGGAGTGTGTGTGCCGACACAGGCCTGGCCCCAAGGCGAACGTGCTTCCAGGAGGCCCCAACTTGGCCCTCCGCCCTCAGCTCTCCTTCCTGGACTCCATTTGGCTTGAGGCTGAGGGTTAAGCTGGCAGACACCCTAGATAAACAAGAGCAGCTGGAGAAGAGAGGAGCTCATGAGGGCTGTCGGGGCTTGTGTGGGGGGTCTCTGCCCCATAAACTCTGGAACTGGTGGTGGTGTGGTACCTAGGTGTAGGCAAGACATTGGGGTCTGCTCTGGGCTGGGGGAGGCCAGGATGCCTGAGTTTAACTCCAGCTCTGCAGTTTACCAGCTGTGTGACTTTGGGCAAATTGTTTAACTTCTCTGTCCCTGTCTCTGCATCTCTAAAATGAGGGAACAACCTGGCAGGGCTATTTGAAGAATAAATAACTCAGTGCATATAAAGGTTTCTGACCCATAGTAAATGTTGGCTGTTATTATTATGTGCCAGGAGTCAGCTACATACTTTCCATGTACCATTTTATTGAGCCTGTAATTCAGTCATGGAAGTAGACACCATGTTATCCACATTTCACAGATAAGGAAGTGGAGGCACAGAGAGGTTGAGGAGTTGCCTGAAGCCACACAGCAAATCTGAGACACAGCCAGACTTTGATCTTGGGTCTGTTAGACCCCAGATCCCAGGCCTCTGATATGAGCTGAACCTGCATGGGGCCCAGCAGCTGTGAGCTGCCAGGAAGCAGTGCCTAACACTGTACTGTTGAGGCCTAGCCTGCAGCCCTCACATCTGTTTTGGTGAGCAGGACCTCAGGCTCATATTCTCCACTATAAAATGTACCTAAGTGACTAGGAGAGTCAGCATCCCTTCTCCTTCCTGGAGTTCCTGGGGAGCAGGTCCCAGGATGGGGCAGGCTTGGGGGCTAGTCAGAAAAGGCAGCAGGGTCTGCCCAGCCCTGGCAGACCTGGCTGGAACAGCTCTGACCCTTCTTTTGTTGAGGAGGCAACCAGACCCAGGAGCCAGAGTTGGCAGTCCCAAACCCAGCTTGGTGACTCGTGTGCTGGAGGTGTGTCCTGTCCCTCGTCATGGGGCAAGCACTCAAACACCTGTTTCCAATTCAGCTGCCAAGTGCTGTGAGGGGTTTACGTGATATGCAGAGGAGAACCAGAGGTCAAAGCAGTTGGTTGTTGTCCAGGGAGGCTTTACAGAGGTGGCCTCCTTGGAACAGGGCTTTGAAGGTTGACTAAGAGTTCCCTAAATGGAAATGATGGTGTGTTCTTGGCAGAGGGAACAGCGTGGGCACCAGCTAATCACCTCCACCCTACCTTTGCCTAGCCATCTCTGTTTTTCAGAGAAGCCTGAAAGCAACATTTCTTGGAGTCCCTTTCCAGCTGGTTTCTGGTTAGAGCCTGCCTGTGGGAGAAAGAGAAGGCAGGAGGATGGGGGGTGCTGGCCTGCCTCTGGCTCCAGCCTTGCCAGACTTTGGCAGGCTTTGCAGATCCCAGCAGCTCCCAGTGGTTCCAGCAACGCAGTGGCAGTGCCTCCAGCAGCTAGGTGGTGGGAACGGCTCATGGCTCCCATGGGCAGCAGCTTCCTGGTTTACCGGTAACACCCCTTCTCCTTCTGCTCCCTCTGCTCTTTGGAGTCAATTTCCCACAGGAACTCACCCTCTGCCTGAAATACTTGAGCCATTTCTGATCTCCAGCTGATCACTAATTGTTGCAGTGCCAGAGGCACCAAGCCCAAAACCCAGACGTAGTATTCAGGGAACAGAATGATTCAGCAGTCAGCAAATGTGATGTCATGTTTTTATTTTGATTTATCTTTTATGTGCATGTCATGTCTTTCAACATGAGTTCCCTGAGGGCAGGGGCAGTTCACTGAGGGCAGGGGCAGTTCCCTGAGGGCAGGGACAGTTCCCTGAGGGCAGGGGCTGTTCCCCATCATCTCTTCATTCATTGAACAATCATCAGTTCCTCACTGGTGGGAAATGAGATGCATGACCTAGTCCCCGCGCACAGGGAGTCACAGTCTAGACTCTGGCTGTCCAAACCGAGCTGCCCTGTAAGTATAAAATGCACACTGGATTTCAAAGACTTAGTCTGAAAATAAGAGCATAAAATAGCTCAGTACTTTTATACCGATTGCATGTTGAAATGACAATATTTTGGAAACACTGGGCTCAACAAGAAAACCCTGGTGGCTAGTGGTTAAGTGCTACGGCTGCTAGCCAAAAGGCTGGCAGTTCGAATCCACCAGGCACTCCTTGGAAACTCTATGGTGCAGTTTTACTCTGTTCTATAGCATCACTGTGAGTTGGAATCGACTTGACGGCAACGGGTTTGGGCTCAATAAAATACATCATTAAAACTAATAAAACTGAGCTGTCACACAAACAGATACATGCACACCCATGTTCATTACAGCAATGTTTACAATAGCAAAAAGATGGAAGCAACCAAGGTGCCCATCGGTGGATGAATGGATAAGTAATTTATGGTTTATTTACACAATGGAATGCTATGCATTGATAAAGAACAATGATGAATCTGTGATACATTTCATAACGTGGAGGAATCTGGAAGGCATTATGCGGAGTAATATTAGTCAGTTGCAAAAGGACAAATATTGTATGAGACCGCTATTATAAGAACTCGAGAAATAGTTTAAACAGAGAAGAAAATCTTCTTTGATGGTTATGAGAAGGGGGCTGGAGGGAGGGAGAGGGGAATTCACTGATTAGATGGTAGACAAGAACTAATTCAGGTGAAGCGAAAGACAACACACAATACAGGAGAGGTTAGCACAACTGGACTATACCAAAAGCAAAGAAGTTTCCTGAATAAACTGAATACTTCGAAGGCCAGTGTAGCAGGGGCAGGGTGTTGGGGACCATGGTTTCAGGTCAATTGGCACAATAAAAACTACTAAGGAAACATTGTGCATCCCATTTTGGGGAGTGGCGTCTGGAGTCTTAAACGCTAGCAGGTGGCCATCTAAGATGCAACAACTGGTCTCAGGCTACACAGAGCAAAGGAGAATGAAGAACACCAAAGACACAAGGTAAGTATGAGCCCAAGAGCCAGAATGGTTCACATAAATTAGAGACTACATCAGCCTGAGACCAGAAGAGCTAGATGATACCCAGCTACAACCGATGACTGCCATGGCAGGGAACAGGAGAATCCCTGAAGGAGTAGCAGAGCAGTGGGACGCAGACCCCAAATTCTAGTAAAAAGACTGACTTAATGGTCTGACTGAGACTAGAGGGAACCCAGAGGTCATGGTCCCCAGATCTTCTGTTAGCCCAAGACAGGAACCATTCCTGAAGCCAACTCTTCAGACAGGGATTGGACTGGACTATAAGGCAGAAAATGATACTGGTGAGGAGTGGACTTCTTGGATCAAGCAGACACATAAGACTACGTGGGCAGCTCCTGTCTGGAGGGGAGATGAGAAGGCTGAGGGTGACAGAAGCTGACCGAATGGACACAGAAATACAGAGGGGAGAGAAAGAATGCGCTGTCTCATCATTAGGGGAAGAACATCTAGGAGTGTATAGCAAGGTGTATATAAGGTTTTGTATGAGAGACTGACTTGATTTGTAAACTTTCACTTAATGCACAATAAAAAAAGAGAAAAGGAAAGAAAACCCTATGGATCACATAAAAAAAAAAAAACCCTAATAAAACTAATTTTACCTGTTTCTTTTTACTGCTTTAGCGAAGCCACTAGAGAATCTTAAATTGTATGTGTGACTCACATTTGTGACTCAGGTTCCATTTCTGGACTGGAGCAGCTGGTCTGTGGAACACATTAATGTATGAATTCAGCGTTGACTAGCACCTGTATAAGAGATGGAGTCCTAGTGGCGCAGTGGTTAAGAGCTTGGCTGCTAACCAAAAGGCTGGCAGTTCGAACCCACCAGCTGTTCCTTCAAAACCCTATGGAGCAGTTCTACTCTGTTCTATAGGTTCGCTGTGAGTCAGAATTGACTTGATGGCAGTGGGTTTGCTTTTTTTTTTTGGTATATAAGAGATAGTCTCTGGGTGGCACAAACAGTCAAGTGCTTGGCTGCTAACTAACCCAAAGTTTGGCAGTTCAAATTCAACCACAGGCAGCTCAGAAGGCCTGTCGATCTACTTCCAAAGGTTACAGTCATTGAAAACCCTATGGAGCACAGTTCTGCTCTGACATACACGGGGGCACCATGAGTCAGAGTCAGCTTGATGGAACTGGCCCTGTGTTAGAGATACTTGGTCTCTGCCTTCGAGGACTTCAGCAGGTTGAGATGGGAGCCAGATATGCCAACATGGAACTCATATTCACTGTGATAAATGCTCAAGTTGGTCCACATACTAGGGGACCTGGGGGGTCCTGGGAAGACATTGGGGAAGGCTTCACAGAAGAAGTGACCTGGTGTTAAGCATTGTAGGATGAGTAGGAGCTTGCAAGACTGGTAGGGGAGAGGAAGGGCATTCCAGGCTCGGGAACTGCATGGGCAAAGGCTGAGTTTCACAGACTGTAGCCCAAACGTGGTTTGTTTGTAGAAGGGGCCGGAGACGGAGCTCAATTGTGTAGGGCCTTGAACGCCAGGATACGTTTAAACCTGGGGGAGGGGCTGGAGTTCAGGAAAGGCTCTTATGCAGGATGTGGCTGGTCCAGATGTGAGCAAGCTCATCCATCCATCCCCCTCAAAAGCTCCTAAAGGACCAGACCAGGCCTTGATTGAATGTGAAAAATAAACTCTTTTATTTTCGTGCTGACTCCTTGTGGTTTAAAAGCTCATCTACTGCCTGCTTGAAATCCAAAAGCTTGTATAAAACCGTAGAGAAATAGAGCTATATTTATATAAAACATATACACATTGGCTCATTTGTTATTCCCTTCTGTGCAAAGCAGAAAGTTCTAGTTGCAACAGTGTGGCTTTTCCCAGGCACTTCTCTTGAATTTGGGGGACATGGAGGCTGTGATCCCACCCCTGGTGTAGCATTCTTTCTCCCCTTCCAGCTTGAGGGGAGCCCAGTCGCTTGGACGGAACTGGATAAAAGCAGAGATGACAACTCATGGGCTCCCCAAGCTTATCAGATGCAAGGGCTGGGCTCCAGGGTCCTGTAAAGAGGGAGTGGCCCAGGCGCTGACCTTGTTGGTTAATGGCTGGTTCCGACAGCTAAGCCTTTACCGGTGTGAAGTCTAGGCATTGTGGCAGGAAGGCTCATGAGTAGGAGAGGCACCAAGGGCTCTTGACCCCTAGAACTGGCATCTGAAGGAAGGCTCTGAAGGATACTGGTTGGGGACCAGGACAGGGCTTGGGGCAGGATGGTGGTCACAGTCATGGTTTAATTCTCAGAAGCATCCTGGACCTGTCGCCTAAGTCTTTGTGGAGCCAGGGAGCAGGGCTCCTGGTTATTTGCAAGGCTGGGGAATATGAAGGCATCAGAAGTATGGAGGGCAGAGGGCCTTGGAGGCGAGCTAGTTCAATCACCCCTCCGACCAATGAGGAAACCGAGGTCCAGAGAGGGGAAGGCAGTGGCTTAGGCTCACACGGCCTGACTTGGGGCTTGAACCCAGGGCTCTGACCTTCAGCCCCTCCAACCCACTCCCTATCTCCTCACCTCAACTGGGACCTTTTTGATCAGGTCCCAAAAGGCCTTTGCCCTTCTCAGGTCAGGGGTGGCATCGTGAAAAGAGCACTGGACTCGGAGTCAGAAGGCCCGGCTGAGCTCCATCCCCAGGCTTCCACATTACCCAGCCTTGCAAGTAACCACAGGCCTTCAGGTTGGGTGTGAGGCATCTCCCCTTTCTGACTTCAGTTTCCTCATTGAGAAAGCAGCACCTACTCTGCAGTTTCCCATGGTGATTAAATGGGCTGGTGGATGTGTGAGCACCGTTGAGCATGGACGTGCTTGGCACATAGTAGACACCTCAGAGTAGTGAGATGGGCAGGGGACCATTGGGCCAGGGATGCTGAGATGTGGAGGGGAGCTTGGGCCTGGGCCCCCTCCCCACCCTCACCTGGCATTGGCTCTCCCAGGGTCCCTGGGCTTCGGCGACAGTCTGGAGAAGGGGTACAGGACAAAGTCTGGGATTTGAGCTCCTTGATCTGGCCAATGGGCACGCTTTTTTTTTTTTTTTTTGCCTGCTCCCAGGGGGTATGAAGTAGATCAAACAAGATAGTAGGTGGTTACTGATTTTCCAGTGGTGTTTGGGGTGGACAGATGTGAGAATCCTCCCCCACCCCTCCCCCCAGCCAGCCAAGGCCAGGGTCCCCTCTGTGGGGACACAGAATGGTTACAGGGGCTGGGGAACCAGGCTCAGTGGTGTGAGTCAGGCCAGAAGTACATTCCATTCCAAAGAGCCCCAGGTAGTAGGCACCTGGGGTCTGGGGCCCAAGAGAGGGCAAAGTTTGCTCATTCACTTGACATAAAGTTTGGGGTCAAGTTGGGGGCTTTCAGCAGGCTGAGGGGGCAGCACAGGAGCCCCTTAGGAGGGGCCAATGATGATATTCTGGTAGCCCTTTACTGCCTTGAGCTTGTCACTCTCGAAGTTCACCACCAGCTTGTGGCGGCCCACGTGGAGCGGCATCAGGTCCACCCTCACCTTGACTTCCTCCCCTGCCTCCACAGGGTCTGGGCTGTGAGGAGAGACAGAGAGGTGAGGGGAGGGGCCCAGGCCTGCTTCCCTCACCATGAGGGCAGGCCAGGATGGCCTGTGTATACCAAGAACTCAGCAGGAGCCTCTGTGAACTTAACAGCTAATGACGATAATAAAATGGGCTCGTTCACTGCCTTGGGGGCCTGGACAATCTAATGTGTAGAGGGCACGTCGTGTGTGTCGGTGCCTGTGTGTGCACAGAGGTGGTCCACGTGTTTGGGGGTAAGAGTGGGAATGCACAGGTGACCACACCTGTAAACTGAATTGACTGTGCACTTATGATTTATGCTCTTTGGTGTATGTGTGAAAACAGGTTTAGTGTACGCAGTAAAAAAGTATAAAACGTAAGTGCGTATACTTGTATGTGTGTAAATCTGTACCTGTGAGGATACACGCACATGTGCATGTGTGCGTCCACGCACGCATATAGACAATTGGGATGAGGATGCCTGTGTTATGTGAGGACCTATAAGCCCAGGGGTGGTGCTTAATGCCCGAACATGTAACTGCTCAGGTGTGTGAAGACACGTGCATGGGGTGCAGCTACCATGCTGTCGACGTTGAGTGAGGACGGGAGGGTGGGAACTGTGCACTACGGTGTCTGAGCGGACACGGGGTATATTAGCAGGTGTGTGGGTGTGTCTTTGGGAGATGGAGAGGAGGGGGGTTATTGGCTAGGAGCTGAGGCCCGAAGGCAGCCCCATCCCATTAGCATCTGCCCTCTTCTGCCTGCACTTACATCTCCACTGTCTTCTGCTCCTCAGTCAGGCCGGCCCCCTCCACGGTGAAGGCACAGTCCAACAGGGGCACAGTGAGCGGGTTCTGCAGGGACACCTCGGCCACCAGCTTGCGGTTCTGCTTGCGCTCTCCCAGGATCTGGAAGAGAGTGTGGGGCAGATGTCAGGGGCAGCAGTGAGGGGGCAGAGCCCAGAGCCTCTCCAGAGCCAGGCAAGGCCTGGCTGGGCCATCTCTGTATTCGCTGCAGTTTGGTCCAATGTTTGCTGAATGGAGCCGTGCCCAGCGCTGCCACTAGCACTCCCCGCTTCTGTGCCTCGGTTTCCTCATCTGCAAAACGTGGATAATGCCTGCCTAGGTCTCCTTCACAGACTGCAGGGAGGCTCCATGCGTCCCAGGCTGAACAAAGTGCCTCCCTTGTTCTATGGTCTGGAGTGGAAAGATCATAGGTTTGGGGGCCAGGCTGGCCTCTGCCCTGTGACCCTGGGGAAGTGACTACCCTCTCTGAGCCTTTGTTTGTTTATAGGAGAAAAATGCCTGAACACAGAGTTCTTTGGTTTGGTTTTGGGGGCAGTGTTCTCTCACCTGCCCCAAGGATGCATGATTCTACCATTCTGCCATTCTGGGATTCTAGAGTTCATGTCTAGAGGTTAACCAAAACAAACAAAAAACTCACTGCCAGCAAGTCGATTCCAACTCATAGTGACCCTGTACGACAGAGTAGAACTGCCCCATAGAGTTTCCAAGGCTGTAATCTTTACAGAAGCAGGCTGCCACATCTTTCTCCCATGGAGCAGCTGGTGTGTTTGAACTGCCAACATTTTGGTTAACAGCCAAGCACTTAACCATTGCACCACCAGGGCTCTTTCCCTAGAGGTTAGAGTCCCAGATTCTATTTGACTTCATGATACTTTTCTTGGATAAGCCTAGGATTTGGGGACCTAAGGTGCCAAAGGTCTTGTGGATACAGGGGTGCCAGTGTGGGCTTTCGTGGGGGGCTGTCCTGGGACTCAGTTCCTGCCCCATGCCCTGTCCAGCCCACCACTTACCCTTATCTTGATTTCTGGATTCTCCAGGTAGATGTCCCTCTCAGCCAGCAGGTACCTGTTGGCAGCTGGCTCGGTGAGGAGGCCCCGCACCTTGATGAGGTTGGACTGGGTCAGGCAGTCACAGTAGTTCTCATAGAGGATGTGAAGAGGGATGCTCTTCTCTGCAGGAGGGAGAGAGGGAGGCTTGTGATGGCTGAATCATCGTTCCCACCCTCACCTGTCCTGTGCTCGAAACCACACAGCGGGTGAATGGCTGGACAGATCCCAGACCTCCCCTCACCTGCCCTGGCTTGAGGGCTCCCACGGAGGAGTTGGGGAGGAGAGGCAGGACCAAGAGCCAGTGTGGGGAGCGCTCGAGCTCCAACAGGCCCAGGTTCTAATCCCGCCTCTACCCCTTCCTTGCTAGCTGGTGACTCTGGGCAAGTCACTCCACCTCTCAGGACCTCAGCTTTTGCTACCTGTACTTCTAGGGCTGAGCTTTACCCAGGGTGAGTACAGGGTGAGGGTACTCCTAGGACTGAGCTGTACTCACGGTGAGTACAGGGTGAAGGTATCCAGGGTGAATACAGGGCGAGGGTACTCCTAGGACTGAGCTGTACCCAGGGTGAGTACAGGGCAATGGTACTCCTAGGACTGAGCTACATCCAGGGTGAGTACAGGGTGAAGGGACTCCTAGGACTAAGGTATACCCAGGGCAAGTACAGGGTGAAGGGACTCCTAGGGCCAAGTTGTACCCAGGGCAAGTACAGGGTGAAGGTACTCCTAGGGCTGAGCTGTACCCAGAGCGAGTACAGGGTAAAAGGGACTCCAAGGGCCGAGTTATACCCAGGGTGAGTACAGGGTGAAGGTACTCCTAGGACCAAGCTATACCCAGGGCAAGAACAGGGTGCAGGTACTCCTAGGGCCGAGCTGTGCCCAGGGTAAGTACAGGGTGAGGGTACTCCTAGGGCTGAGCTGTACCCAGGGTGAGTACAGGGCAATGGTACTCTTAGGGCTGAGCTGTACCCAGGGCGAGTACAGGGTGAGGGTACTCCTAGGGCTGAGCTGTACCCAGGGTGAGTACAGGGCAATGGTACTCTTAGGGCTGAGCAGTATACCTAGGGTGAATACAGGGCAACAGTACTCCTAGGGCTGAGCTGTACCCTCGGTGAGTACAGGGCAGTGGTACTCATAGGGCTGAGCTGTACCCAGGGTAGAATACAGGGTGAGGGTACTTCTAGGGCTGAGCTATACCCACGGTGAGTACAGGGCAGTGGTACTCCCAGGGTTGAGCTGTACCCAGGGTGAGTACGGGTGAGGGTACTCCTAGGCCTATGGGAGCACTGGCTGAGCAGGTGGTGGGCAAGTGTCGGGCACACACGCCATGACTGTTAGCTGCTGTGGCATCGTGAGGAAGAGTGGAGCTGACATGTACTGCTGTGCCAGGCACTGTGCTTGACACATGTCCTCCCACTTCACCTTTGCGACGACTCTAAGAGGGTTGTATATTTATTATCACCCAATTCACGGATGAGAAAATTGAGGCTCGAGTAGGTGAAAGAACATTGCCCCCGGCCAGGCAGCTTGTACAAGCTGTGCAGGGAATTCGAGCTGACAACCCAGATGCAGAGTGAAATGGCATAGTCTGCGCCCACCAGAGTCCCTCTCATGGACGTGAGCTCACTGTCCCATTGTGCCCATTTTACAGATGAAGAAACACATCTGCTGACGGGCTGTGTGAGCCTGGGTAGATGACTTGCCCTCTGTTCCCTGAGACATCCAGTACCTGCTGGGCAGAGCTAAGACCAGAGGTCATTTCAGAGCAAAAGCCCCGCAGTGAGGAGGGAATGAGAAAGAAATCAGCAGGGCCCACTCTCCCACCGCAGAGAAGTGAAGTGTGGTTTTTAGCCCCATTTTTCTGACAAGAACACTGAGGCCTAAGATACCACAGGTCTGCTCAAAAGAGGCAGGAAGGAGCAGTGAAAAGAGCACTGGACTGAGAGTCCAAAGGCCTGACCCCAGGTCCTGCTTATCCACTCACAGAGAACCTGGGGTGAATCCCTTCCTCTCCTGGGGCCTCCCCTAGGACCCTCTTTGGGCTCCCTGGTGCCCAGCCAACCTCTTGTCACCCCTTGAAGGTGGGGCCTGGGCCATGATGGGAAGTGCTGCTGCCTCATTCTCTGCTCCTGCACCCTCCCCGCAAGAGACCAGCGTTTCCCAAACTCCAGCCACTCACGGGATGTGTTGTGCATCTGCGTTATGTCCTCAGTATTGCTCGTTATTTTTCTTTACGTTGATTCGACTTTTTTTTTTTTTTTAACTATTTTTCTTAGGGAAACTTTTCATCGTTACTTGCAGCAAACAGTCTTACTTATTAAGACAGAAAGGTGGTGGTGGTGGTTGTTAGGTACCGTCAAGCTGATTTTCTACTCAAAGCGACCCTGTGTGACAGGATAGAACTGCCCCTTAGGGTTTCCTAGGCTAGGGCTATGGCTGCTAACCAAAAGGTTGGTAGTTTGAATCCACCAGCTGCTCCTTGGAAACCCTATGGGGCAGTTCTACTCTGAGTCAGAATTGCCTTGACGGCAACAGGTTTGGTCAGTCGGATTAATCTTTACAGGAGCAGACTGCCAGGTCTTTATCCTACAAAGCTGCTGGGTGGGTTTGAATGGCCAACCTTTCGGTTAGCAACCGAGCGCTTAGCTGTTGTACCACCAGGGCTCCTTAAACAGAAGGTAACCAGTGAAAATAGATACAAGCAAACAGAGTCGTGTTACTCAGTTCTGGCTAGGTACCACTGTCTGCTGAGGGCTCGGAGCTTTCGATCCTGATTTTTCAGGTATGAAGGAGATTAGCAAGGGTCAGGGATATTAAAGACCAATTAGCACCCACCAAGCCTTTCTCCCTGAGGGTATCTAAAGGCCTGATTAAGACCTTTGAAGACAGCCACTTTCTTATTGTGATTCAACGGTAAGAGCCCAACTGTGCACATTGGGGGCCCCGTCCCACTCTCTGGAAAATGCCCCACTAACCCATCCAGCCCTTTAGCCTTTCCAGGGTGGATTTGCCCCAGCCTCAGATTAGATGCTGTGGCGGGAGGTGGGCGAAGAAAACCAAAGCTTCTGCCAAAGCAGACAAAAAGGAGTAAAAACTGATGGGTCAGGACCTGGGGATGCAGAGTGGAAACTCTGACCAGCTCCCCAGGGAAAAAGAACAACATTGTTCTCCAGGAGCTTTGAGGATGTGACCCCTGTTTGTTGACCTTTCCGGGAGGCTCAGGCCAGGGCATGGGTGGGCCTTTGAGAGCTGCCATTCACAGGCCATGGATTATGGCCTTGACCCTGGGCCAGATGCTGGTTGGAGAAATGACTGTGTGCAGTCTGTCTCGAACATTCCTTAGACAATTTGCCCTGTTCTGGAAGGTTCCCTGGGGATGGTCACCAAGGCCTTATTGGCTGCATTCCCAGTACGCCACCTGGAGAGGTGAAGGAGGAGAGACTGGGCAGGAAAAGGAAGGGAGAGAGCAGCTGAGCAAGGAGGCAGGGGTGGGGGGCAACTGGATTCTGTTCAGCTATTCCGGGGCTGACTTCCTGTCCATCGGCACATGGAAATCCCCCACATCTGATCACCAAAGAATAACAAGCAGCTCAGCCAAGGCATGAAAGGATCTATCTCAGGTCGAATGTGACACTGGAGGGCTCAACAGGGCATCTTGGACTAGCTCCACCTTTCAGCTGGTGACCAACACACAGGACCTCTGCCCTGTCCTCCCTCTCCCCCAGGCTGAGCCCATCATGGGTACCAAAGCAGGAGGGACCCACTCTGTGTGGATACACCCCCTCAGGGTGAGGAGAAAAACTGACAGGCTTGGCTGAAGCCACCACAGAACAATGCTCCAGGCAGCCTGAGGTTATCTGGCAGGCAAGGGGTGACTCAGAGGCCTGGGAGGAAGTTCTTCTGGCAACACCTCTGGCTAAGGCCAGGAGGGTACCTCGTGCCTCAAATTCCAGGAGAGACACTTCCTCCATTTGGAGCAGTTCTGAGCATGAGAAGGAGCTGACATGCATTTAGACAAAAGGGCTGGAAGGGCCCTTAAGAGATGAAGCAGACAGCGAACAAGTATGGAACCTGAGACCTGGAGTGGAGAAGACAAATACCCAGGAGCCCAGAGCCCTGGCTGAATAGTAGGCATGAGAGTGTGGGTATCCTGACCACCCCACACATCTGTAGGCATGGACCCCTGTCCTGACTCTGTGCCTGGATGCAGAGCTGAGGCCTGGGTCCTTTCCAAGCCATCAAGGTTGGCAGGGACTCAGAGACCACTCAGCCCAGGGCTGGGCAGTACATCTGTGCTTGTTCTGGCTCCAGTGCTGATGCCTGGCACAGTAGGTGCTGGGGAGAGGCCCATGGGGCTCCTTGGCCTCCCTGCACCTCTCTGTGCTTCTGCTCAGCAAGGACTGAAGGGTCCCACCTCGTCCCAGCACCATTTCACACTTTGCCCTGATATTTACTGAGCACCCACTATGCACCATGTTGTATGCGGAGCCCTCTGCACGCATCCTCTTGTTCTGCCCTCTCAGCAGCCCCAGCAGGGGGTGTTGCTATTGCCCCACTTAATAGATGGGGATAGTTTAAGGCTCAGAGCACCTGTTCACCTTGCCCAAGGTTCAAAGACTGGTCTGGCTGGCTTCAGATTCTGTACTTTCAACAGCGTAAGTGTCGGACCGCATCCCTGGTGCCAAGTGGCTTTGCCCATTGAGGGCTTGGCCCCTGCTAGGGCTCTGCCTGGCCCTCATGGTGGGTTGCCCTAGGGGTGCAGCTCTAGGAGTACCCACAGCGACCCCAGACAGAAAATCCAGGAGGTGGTGACTATCAATATTGTTGTTGTTGTGTGTTGTCGAGTCATTTCTGGCTCATAGCGACCCTACGGGACAGAGTAGAATTGCCCCAGAGGGTTTCCAAGGAGTGGCTGGTGCATTCGAACTGCCGACCTTTTGATTGGCAGCCTAGCTCTTATCCACTATGTCAATACTGTAGTTGCTTTCTTAGGAACTCAAACTCAAAGGCTGCTCCGCATAAACCGCACGTGGAGTCAAAGGAAGGAAACTGCTCCTGATTTGACAGGCAAGAGTGGGGGGTGGGAAGGGAGGGGACACAGATTCCTTAAACACATACTCCTACCTCTCACTTGCTCTGTGTCCTTGGGGAATTCTCTTTCTCTCTCTGGGCCTTAGTTGCTGAGTTCTTTCTACCATTGGGCCTTACGAGTCATGGGGGGATAAGATGAAGTAAAATAGTATAGCTGCTAAGAGTATGGGTTCAAATCTCAGTTTTGTCACTTCCTAACTCTGTCACCTTGGGTAAGTTACTCAATCTCTCCGTGCCTCAGTCTCCTCATCTGAGAAATGGCGGTAATAATAGCATCAACCACCCACTTTGGTTATAAGGATTAAGTGAGTTGATAATCACAAAGTGCTTAGAACAGGGCCTCACCCAGGATAAGTACTATGTAAGTGTCTGGAAGGTAAATTGCACGTGCTGAGTGCTCAGGGCACTCACCAAATGCCCCAGGAACAGAAGGCCTTACCAGAGAAGGGCTCCAGGGCAAGATCCAGCACTTGCGTGGTGCCGCACTCGGGCCCCAGGGTCCCATTGTAGCTGACGGTGCGAGCACAGAGCAGAAGGTGGCAGGTGTGGTCCTCGGAGGTGTCGTTGGTGATGTAGGCGAAGACATCAAAGTCGCTGCCCTTGTTCATGCCCTGGCCCACACGGATCCGCATGGCCATCCCAGTCTCCTCCTTCTCCACCAGCTTGTTCAGGTGGTTGGCCCTCGTGAAGGCCTCCCTCTCCTCCGGGGACCCTGCGGCGACAGGGAAGAGAGCCCCGTCACAGCTGGAATAGGGATCAACGGGAAGGAGTAGGCACTAATACACGTTTGCCAGATAAATAAACCAGTGCCAACTTTCTCACCTCCGTGCATTTGCACAGGGATTCCTCCCACCTGAAATCCTTTTGCTGCCCTTCTCTACCTGCCAAGCTCTCCAACATAACAACTGCCCCTCCTTTATATTCCATTTACTCTCCCCTATGCTCCTTTTTTGGAGCCCTGGTGGCACAGTGGTTAAGAGCTCAGCTGCTAACCAAAAGGTCGGCGGTTTGAATCCACCAGTTGCTCCTTGGAAACCCTATGGGGCAGTTGTACCCTGTCCCATAGGGTCGCTATGAGTCGGAATCGACACAACGGCAACTGGCTTGGTTTTTTGGTTTGGTGTGCTCCTTTTATTTTTTTCTCCACTGCTGTTGGGTATACCTATTTCTTCTATTAAACCAGCAGCTCTGGACCTTTTAGAGGTCAAGAAAAGCATTTCTTCTTTCTATTTTATCTCTTCTCGCTAGGGTCTGGCTGCTTAATACCCATCCCCAGTCAGCCCTGGAAAGTCAGTGGGGGTCACACAAGGGCAAGGACTATGTATTTTCAGTCATCTCTGCGAGCCACACAGTGCTTGGCACACAGTAGACACTTAGAAAATATCTATCATATCGAGCTGGCTGTTGGACTAATCTTCAAAAATAAACCAAGTCCTTCTTTCCCTACTAATTTCATATTAAGAGCAGAAAGGTGCCTCATATTTGTGTCTGATTGAACCTATCACATTACCTTTAAGTTTCTCTTGGTCCGTTGCTCTTTAATTTAACCATTCCCCCATCTACCTGCATGCTCACACCCCCAGCTCTATGTGAAATACTGCAAAAATAAACACTGCAAAGTTCCAGGAACTTCTCTGTGGCTCTCTGCATTTTCAAGCTTCTCTAGTCGACTCGACGGCACTGGGTTTAGTTGGGTTAGTACCCAAAGCCAAGCCCACTGCAGTCAAGTCGATTCCAACACATAGTGACCCTGTAGGACAGAGTAGAACTGCCCCCATAGGTTTTCCAAGGCTGTAATCTTTACAGAAGCCAGACTGCTACATCTTTCTCCCATGGAGCAGCTGATGGGTTCGAACAGCTGAAAGCTTAACCACTGCACCACCAGGGCTCCTTCTCTGTAGTACAATATGTTGCAAAAAAAGAAAAAGAATGAAAAGTGTGAAACTGTGCATCCATAGTTGCAGGTCCCACTTCTGATAATAAATGCTGTGTTAATAAACAGCATAATAAGCAGCCTGGACATTGTGGATTTTTCTGTTAAGATGCATGCCTCTCCCCTATAATAGCTACTCCTTTCAGTTTTATTAAGAGCTCAACCAACCAAAAAGTCAGGCTTCAAAATGGAATTGAATCCTTTTATGGAATCTAGAATTCTTTTTCTAAGTGAGTGATCTTTTACCACCACCCCTAATGTGTCTGATAAGTTTATACTTGCTTATAAGGAATTTTTAGCAACGGAGTGTAACCTACAGGCCGTTGTTTTATGCAGGCTGCACACACACACATGCCACTAGGCTGATAACGTGTGGTGCTTATCTGCAAGGCAGTGTTCAGGGCTCTCAGCTAGCAGGCACCTACCCTCTGGGTACTTGTAGGTGTGAGTGATGTCTGCCCGCTCATCACGGCCGACACACTTTGTGCTGATCCTCAGCCCCACGACCTGGGAGTGGCTGGCAGACTTTTGCATGGACCCATCCTCCTGCTGGATCCAGTTCACCACGTCAGCGTTGACTTCGGCAAAGACAAAAGGTGCATCATACTTGGTACTCAGGTCGCCTTCCTTGATGGCACGAACTGGAACCGGGCCACAGCAGTATGTCCCTGGTTGTGGGTAAAAGGAAGAGAGATGGGCTTGGGCTAAGGGGAGGGTACCCTGCACAGATCAACCACATATAGCAAAAAATCTTAAAACCATGCAGTCCTTTGAACCAATAACTCCATTTCTAGAGTGGCAGCATAGGGTAAAAGTTGAGAACACGGACTCGTGAGCACAGCTTTTAGGGTTCAAATCCAGGTCTGCCTCGTATTAGCTCTGTGACCTTGGACAAGTTACTTCAAGCCTCTGAAGATTCATTAGTTATATATGTAAAGCGCTTAGCATATACCAAGTGCTGTGTAAGTGTTTGATAAATAGCAATTCATCCTGAGGCATCCTAAGGATATTACAGAGCCAAGCAGTAGACAATATGTTAGGGAGAAGGGGGCTTATCTTGTTTACCACTCATATGGAAACTGAAATCAGGGCCCACCATGTGGTTGGCCTCAGGAAGTGTGTACTGACTGAATGAACGTTGCGTGCTGGAAGCTTATCTCAGCGTGGTTTATAAACACCCTAAACTGGCCATGAACTTAAATACTGAAGACCAGAGGCTGGCTAGCTATGTCATAGTACATTCATTTGATGGAATACAGTAGCATTAAATTAAAATTCAAATCACAGAAAACTATCCGAAGGAGAAATGTTAATGATATACTGAGAACTGACAGAGCCAGGATGAAAGGTTTTGCACAGTGGGAGTTCTTAACCCAGGGTCCATGGACCCCCTCAGCGCTGCAAATAGAATTCAAGGGACCATGAACTTGGATGCGAAAAGAAAAAAAATCACATCTTTATTTTCACTGTCTTTAATAGTATTTCCTTCAGTATGAACACAGGCAGCAAACCACCGTAGTCTTAGCAGTAGCTATGACTTGGCACCTAGAGGAGCCACAGATATTATCCTATCAGCTTACAGTTGTCACAGATAACTAGAAATATCATTTACACTCATTTCTACAAGTAAATTATGGAACTTAATTAATGCTACCACTAGATCTTGTAATATAAAGAAGTATAAACATGATTATATTACAAACTTTTAATAATTATATTTCAATGCAATTGGCTTTCTTTGTAACCCTATGTATTATGTTCTAAAACCCAGTGCCATCGAGTATATGCTTTTTAAAATATTAGTCTGAGAAAGGGTCAATATGCTTCACCAAATTTTGCCAAAGCTACCGTTGGCTCACTCTTTCTTTCTCTGTCTTTCTAATGTAGATAGATAATGACATCTAACACACATGTATAATATATATAATACACACACACAATAAACCCCAAAACCCCAAACCCATTTCCATCAAGTTGATCCCAACTTATAGCGACCCTACAGGACAGAGTAGAACTGCACCATAGGGTTTCCAAGGAGCGGCTGGTAGATTCAAACTGTTGACCTTTTGGTTAGCAGCCAAGCTCTTAACCACTACACCACCAGAGCTCCACACGTATGGCAACTGGCTTATGTGTTATATATATACACATATAATATAAACACATAAACCAGTTGCCATCTAGACAGCTCCAATTCATGGCAACCCCATGTGTGTCAGAATAGAACCGTGCTCAGTAGGGTTTTCGATGGCTGAGTTTTTGGAAGTAGATCACCAGTCCTTTCTTCCAAGGTGCCTTTGGGTGGGCTCAAACCTCCAGCCTTTCAGTTACCAGCTGAGTGCCTTAACTATTTGCACCACGCAGGGACATACACACATACATGTACACAAAGTAATTAGAAATTACTGGAAGCAATCTGTGAATGTTAACAATGCATGTTTTTTGGGGAGAGGACAAAGATGCTTTATGATTTTTTTTTTTTCTTTTGCTTCTCCATATTTTCCAAGTTTTCCACAATGCATGTGAATTACTTTTCAAATTATAAAAGAAGCATATTATGAAAATATAAGTAGGAAAATATAAATGACAAGTCAATGGTCTTTGGAGTCAAATAGACCAGTGTTAGAATCCCAGCTCTGCCACCCTTGAGCCGAGGGACTCGGGGTTAGTTACTTCAGCTCTCTGAGCCTCAGTTTCCTCATCTAGGTAACGGGTCCACTCTACCTACCTTCACTCTTTTCCTGGGGCGTGGGGTCAAGGGCCTGCCACCCCTCGTACCCCGGCTGCAGGTCTGGCCTGGTCATCCATGACTCCACCCAGCAGTGGAAGTTCCTGTAGGGGAAAGGAAGCAGAACATTGGCCCAAACTCAAACCTGAGCCTTTCACTGTCAGCTCCTGCAGGCTGACCACCACTGGCCCAGCCCCTCTTCTTGCCCCCTCCCCTGAACTTCCCCAAGACACCCAGGGCCTTCTCCTAAGCTGAACCAGCACTTCCTCCCATGGCCCATCTCAGCAGCACCACCCTCCAGCCAGATGATCATTCCTCCTACCTCACCTCCACTTTCAGGTTTCAGTGGCTCCTGGAGTCTAGCTGATAGACCTAATTCCTTTGCTCCGCCCCTTCTTTTCCAGCCCACAGGTTTTGCCTTGGTTCAGAACTCATCTCCTACCCAGCCCCTGCCCCCAGTCTCTACCCCTCTAGACCTCCTGGTCTACAATAGTCAGCCTGTCTCCTACCTTTAGTGACAGTCTGTTGCTTCTGGAATCAAGCCCAGACTCCCCAACCTGGCATTCCAGACTCCCAACTGCTTTTCCAACATAATTCTCCTAATGCCTCTCCATGCATTGTTTGTTGACTTCCTCTCCCCTAGGCCTTTGCTCATGCTGTTCCCCGTGCCTGGAGGGTCCTCCCCAAGCTGTTTCCACTCCTATCCAAATACAGCTAAACTTTTAAGGCCCACTTCCAGTGTGACCTCCTCCAGGAAGCCTTCCCAGGTTTCTCCTCCATGGTGCCCTCTCTACTGAGCACTATCCCCTACCCCCCGGGCCCCACCTCACCAGATCATCTCGCTCTTGTCACCCTGGATCTCTCCGAACTTGTCGCGGACGTATTCGATGAGCAGGTTGCTGTTCTGGTCGTGGGCTGAGTTAAAGTTGGTCACCACGCGAGTTGGGATGCCAAGGCACCGGAGTACTGGAGAGGGGCCAAGGGACAGAGGGGTCAGGGGATGGGCCAACCCCCTGGAGGAATCTGCCCCACTCTGGGCCTCGACATGCTCATCGGTACCCTGGGAAGCACTGTACCTGTTGTCCAGACAGTGAGGGTGTGTGCCAGCCCCTCTCCCCTGGGCAATGGTGCCCAACTCTCTGGTCACCCCATCCACTTTGTCCCTCTCATTCCAGCTGCCAGTGGGAGACTAAAATGAAAATCTGACCTCAATGCTCCCTTGCTAAATCTTAAGTGGCTCCCTATGACCCTGGAGGTTAAGGCCAGACCCCTGGTGGTGGCTCTTGGTCCTACAAGATCTGGC
This sequence comes from Loxodonta africana, assembly GCF_030014295.1. Taxonomy (NCBI): domain Eukaryota; kingdom Metazoa; phylum Chordata; class Mammalia; order Proboscidea; family Elephantidae; genus Loxodonta; species Loxodonta africana. The sequence continues at coordinate 37,366,897 of NC_087365.1, forward strand.
CCCTGACCACTCCTTGCACACTTTCTCCAGGCACACTGGCCTCCTCACTGCTTCTCCGGCACTCTATGCTCCGGCCGACCACAGGGCATTGGCACATGCCATACCCTCTGGTGGGAAGGCCACCTCACGAGGTCTAGATTGCCTCATCATTTGCCCTCATAGCACCACTGGGGATTCATCACCATTCCCACAGTACGGGCATATGGGGGCATCTTTAACTGTTCCTCTGAGGGCAGTAAGAAGTCTTATTTTATATCCCCAGAGCTTAGCACAGGCCTGGCAGAGAGCATTTCATCAAATGGGGGTGAAGGAGAGACGGGAGGAAGGAGAGAGGGAAGGAATGACCAAATCTCCCTGGGATAGAGATTCAGAGCAAGGGGCAAGCAGGCAGAAGAGGGAACAGGGGCCAGGAAACCTGCCAGTCAAGCCCAGCTTTGCTGCTTCTGGGCTGTGTGAACTGGGCCAAGTCACTTCACCTCTCTGGACCTTGTTTCCACCTCTATCAAACAGGGTCACCGTACCAGCTGCTCAGAGGAATGAATGCCAGTGTGGGCAAGAAGTGCCCTGCATTCATGCCAAAGTGCTGTTGAGAGAGGGATTGTAATAACAGGGAAAGGGGCTGACGTTGCAGCCGTGGGTGAAGAAAAGGCAGGAGATCAATTGGGTGCTCCCAGTGAATGGAATTATGGGTGCTTTTACACCCTCATTTTTTCTGTGCTTTTTATGTATGTTGTAAAAGTAATGGATTCTCAGGATAGGATAAAGAAAGTAAATATCTAAGAGGAGAATTGAAACAAAAAGCCCCAGTAAAGGTAACCTGCAGGACTTTCATTTTCCTTTTAGTTTTGATTGAGGTTGAGCCACTGGGTGGGGGTGCGCCAGGGCTGTGACCTTTGCCCTGTGTCTGCCAAGGGTCAGGACAACAGCTTCCTGATTACCTTGGATTCTGCCGGGAGTGTTGAGGGTGCTGGGAGGAGGCGGAATGGCTGTGAGCTTCTGGCCCCACCTTTGGCCTGGTTGCTGTGCTCTGAGGCTTAGGCAGGGGCCAGACCCCCTCTGCTCACTTAGTGAAGGCTGGTGCCCAACCCAGGCCTCGCGTGCCATGCAGGAGGCCTCAGAGTACAGGCCTGAGGCTTGGGAAGGAGCAAGGCTGCACTTCTGCCCCAGGACTTTGTCACAGTCTAAGGCCAAGTGGTGCTCCAGATCCATGCACACCTGGTTCCGAGCCTGGCACACTGGTTCCAAACCTGGCTGTGCCACCCACCAGCTGTGTGACGTTGGGCAAGCCACTTACCCTCTCACAACCTCTGTTTCCTCCTGTGTAAGAGGAGCTAATAATAACAGCTTGTCGGGATGTTGTGATGATTCAGAGAGAGGTGATGGGTGTGGGCAGAGTCTCCCGTCTGCCCGTCTCTCTGTGGCCAGTGTCCAGCTCAGAGTGGGCATGAGAAGGCACTTAGGAGGTTTGTGGAGCAGTGAATTTTGTCACAGTGCCTGTCACCACAAATGCCTGTCCAGTTAGTGTCGACCGATTGTGGACACTCAGAAAATGTTCAGGGATCTGGTTGAGAATGCTGGAATCCCAGCTTCCCTCAGAAACCTCCAAACCCAAATCTAACCTGAGCCAGAAACTGCTCTGCCACATCTCCCTGGGTCCTAAGAGCTATGAATTAGGTCAGTCACCACTGTCTCCATTTTATGGGTGAGGAAACTGAGGCTTGGAGACATCAATTTGCTTGCTCGAGTCCACTCAGGGGTTAGAGGCAGAGCTGGGATTCAAACCCTGGAAGTTCAGCTCCAGAGTCCATGAGCTCATCCCCCATTTGGCACCCCACAGAAACACCTCATTTGAGGGCCCCTCATTGGACCAAAATTTCCCTGGCACCATTACACACCAGGCCTGGGAGGAGGCTGGGGGACCCTGACATAGGCCTGGGAGGAGGCTGGGGGGACCTTGTGGAGCCAATGGTCAGGGCAAAGTCTGCTGCTAAACCCTCAGGTGGTCACAGCCCAGGGTGAAACAGGCATCAGCAGGTAAGTCTGGGGACCTAGACTGTCCTCTGTGGAATTTCTCAAGGAAAATCCATGGGGTTTTCTGAGAAGATGTGTCTCAGGAATCTCAGAGGAAAATGTCTAGCATGAGGAAGTTTCCATAAGAAAGGGGAATTCAGAGGTCACAAGAAAGCAAGCAGTCATGGACAAGAGGTAGGGACAAGTACCAGGGACAGCCCAGCTGAGAACCTGGGCCTGGCTGCCCCCACCCAGCCTGTCAGTGTGAAGGACAGTGTTGGGGAGCTCCCAGGGTCCCCTCAGGGCCTGAGTACAGGTCTGGGAGTCAGAAAAGCCAAAGATCCTAGATCAGCCTCTTAGATTTCCTGATCCCAGCAATAATAATAAAAAGCAGCAGCATTATGTAAGTATTTGCTGTTATGTGCCTGTCATCATTCTAAGCACTTCACACACATTTATTCATTTAATCCTCACAACTATCCCAGAACTGAGGCTCAGAGGAGTTAAGTGATTTTTCTCAAGGACACACAGCTGGTAAGAAGCAGAGCTGGAATTTGAACTCAGGTCTTGACTCTGTAGTTCATATTCTTAACTAGAAAATGCTATTCAATTCTTAGAAGCACCATCATTAACCCTGAAACAATCCTCAAAAATCTCTGGGCTTGAATTTTCAAGATTTTTTTTAAAGGTCTTTTTTGTTTTAAATTGCTTTATGTCCACCACCGGGGTGCGGGGGAGGACCCATTTTAGAAAATGCATTCCCTTTCTTAACATTGATGATATTACTGTTATTATCAAGTAATTAATAGCTAATGTTTACTTTTTTGTTTGTTTTTTTACTTAGACCTACACTAGGCCAGGTTCTGTGCTGAGCAGCTTTATGTCACAACCACCCTAGGAGGTAGGTCCTGCTGTTGTCCCCATTTGACAGATGAGGGAACTATGGCTCAGAGAGGAGAAGTCATGATCAAGGTCACAGAGCAAGTGAATGGCAGAGCAGGGATTTTTAATTCAGGTCTCCCTGGCTCCAGAGCTCATGTTCTCAGTCTGAACCCACACTGCTTCCTGAATGATGTCCCCTGATCCTAACAGCTACTCAAGGGATGCTGTTGTCATTGTTAGGTGCCGTCGAGTCGGTTCTGACTCATAGCAATCCTATGCACGACAGAACGAAACATTGCCCGGTCCTTCGCCATCGAGGGGTAGTTGTTGGACAGAGCTAGAGAAAAGCAGCCATCAGCTCCAGGTCACAATGTGGTGTTGGTAGAAGAGGCAAGACCAGAACCAGGATCTCCTGACTCCCACTCCAGTGCTCTCTGTGCCCCCTGCCAGGCTCCAAAGAGGCTGAGGGTAGGTTCCAGGCCCTTCCCACATCCTGGAGTGCAACTCACCCGTGCAGGCCACAGCAGCAAAGACCCAGCACTGGCCATACTTGACTTTCTGGCAGCCACAGTTCTTCCAGCGCCGCAGGATGTCCACACTGCCAATCCAGAACGTGGGGCTGATGCCATCCCCGTAGTTGTTGTCCCAGCGTCCCAGCAGCACACCTTGGTCATCATTGCAGTTGACCTGCAACCAGTGGGGCATCATGGGGGGACCGAGCCTGGGGTAAATGTGACAGCTGAACTAGAGTGAACATGGGTTCAGCACAGAGCAAAAGGCAGGGAAGGGAGTTCCAGGATGAGGGAACAGCAGGTGCAAAGATACCAAGATGTGACAGGTTGAAGTATGTTGAAGTTGGCTGGGGGCTGGAGCCCAGGATGCAGGAGGGAGAAGGGAGAGGAGAGGTGGTTAAGAGTGGTCAAGATCATAAAGAGTTTCAAGGTTAGAGGCTGAATTTGTCCCATGAGCACTGGGCTGCTGGGGAGTGACATGGCATGATCTGAGTTTCACAAAAATCCACCCTGGCCCCTGATGAGATTGTGCCATCACCTCCCCTCCCTCTTTTAAAACCTACAAAACTCCAGTTACCTCCAGAATAAAATCCAGCCTCCTGACCATGGTCCAAGGGCCCTGCATGGTCTGGCCCCCTCCCCACTTTTGCAGCTTGTCTAGCACCCCGCTCCCCCTGGCTCACTCTACTCCATCCACACTGACTTCCCTTCTGTCTCCCAAACCTGCCAAAGTCATTCCCTCCTCAGGGCCTTTGCATAAGCTGTGCTCTCTGCCTGGAATGCGCTTCTCCTCCCAGTTATTGTATCAGCTGAAGGCTCTCTACCTTTGGGAGGCCCTCCCTGAGCCCCCCAGTGAAGTTAGGTCTTGTGGTCAGATGCTTTCACACTTTGGCTTCCTTGATCACATGCATCATAATTTATGACTGTGCACTCATGTGCTATTTTGGCTAACGTCTGCCTCCCTCTACTCATTCGCATGTACGCTGTATGAAGTTAGAGACCATAAATATCTCGTACCTGGTTGTATCCCCAGTGAATGGGACATAGGCAGCATTTGATAAATGTTTGCTGAATGAATGAATGAATTGCTTTGGAGGATCTCATGGCATCACCCTCATTAGTGTGAATCTTGTCTTCCCAAACACAAGCTCTCCTCACTGAGAGTTGCTCATCTCCTGGGTTCCCCCACCACGCCCAGCATAGAACATGGCCTCTGTTGTCACAGGGAAAGAGGTGTCTAGTGGGGCATAGATGGGCCCTGACCCTGGGGTGGGTTCCCCGCTCACTCACCATGGCGCTTACCACCCGGCCCACGTAGACCGGGCTGCTGCGGCGGGAGCAGTCGCGGCTGGCATTCTTCAGGAACTTGGGGTTGAGATCAAGGAGCTTCAGGCAGATGTCCAGGATTCCGTCTTCAAACTGTGTCAGAGGAAATCGGGGGAGAATGAGGGAGGTGAGAAGTCACCTTTTCCAGGAAGTCTGCCTTGAAGCCCCCCCAGCTGCAGGTCTTCCTTGCTTCATCTCACACAGCAGACTGGGGGCCCAGATTGGCTCAGCAGCATCTCTGTGATGCCAGCATCTCCTGACCCAGGAGGGAGTGGGGTAGACAGTGACTGAGCAGGCCACGAGTGTGTGAAAAAAGGGGGAATGCACCTGTATCCAGGGTCCAGCTGGGGGGCCCTGGGAAATTGGGGTAGAGCCCACAGAGTGGGGAGTCCAGCGTGCCTGGGGCTTCCCTTCCCCTCAGAGTCACCTCAGGCCCTGCCACTGCTGCCTACCCTTCTCTGCTCTGCCGAATCTCCCACTTGCCCTAAGGCTCGATTCATTCTGCAAAGCCACTGAGAGCACCCACGCATAGCTCTACTTGGAACTGAGATAGATCATAATGATAAATTCAGTCCCATCACTGCTCTGTTTCCATTGCACTCAGAATATAGTCTAGATTCTCACCTTGGCCTGCAAGGGCCTGCATGACCTGTGCTCCATCCCCCTCTTTGACCTCGTCCTTCACCACTGTATTCATTCTGCCCCAGGCTCACTGCCTCGGGGCCTTTGCACTTGTTTCCTCTGCTGGAATGCTCTTCCTACTACTCCGTGTATGGCTCCCACCTTCTCATCCTCAGGGCTACAACTGAAACGTCTTCTTTTATCAAAAGCAGGACCTCTTCCTTGTCACCTTCCATTGCACTACCCTATTTAATTTCTTATCACCATCTGACATGTTCAGGGGCTCTCTCATCTGCGCCTTCTCCCCATCCCAGATAGCTGCCCCTTGGCTGACCCCTAGCTTTCTAAAAAGTAATAAATGGTGGTTGTTTTAAGCATCTAAGTTTCGGGCTTGTTTGTTACTCAGCAATAGCTAACCCATACATCCAGATCAGTGGTTCTCAAAGTGTGGTCCCTAGAATAGCAACAGCAACATCACCTGGGAACTTGTTAGAAATGCAAGTTCTCAGGTCCCACACTAGACCCACTGAATCAGAAACTCTAGGGGTGGAGCCAGGCAATCTGTGTTTTAATAGCTCTCCCCGTGATTCTGATGTACACTAAGTTTGAGAACCACTGGTCTAGATCACAGTTTAAAGCCCCCTCTCAGCACGCGCCTAGCACACGGTGAGTGCTCTCCAAGTGCTGTCTATTATTATGTTATATGATCCTGACTGCCCCTCTCCCGGTGAATACTTGCTGACCCCACATCTTTCAGGTTGGGGTCTCCTGATTCTTTCCCTACCTGGAATATGGAGCTGCCACTCCTATGGTGGGTAAGTCAACCCTATGCTGTGTGACCTTAGCTCCAGCCTGGGCCCTCTCTGAGCCTCCAGCCATTACAGGCCCTCGCTTCCTTGACAGCATGGGCTGGGCAACCCTGGGACCTGCTCACACTGGCTGCCTCAGGCACAGGGTCAGCACACTGAAGGGACTGAGACAGTTGGGAGGGGCAGGGTGAGGCCCTACCTGCCCAAAGTTCCAGGGAGTGCTCTTGATGAACTTGGCTGAGCCCTGGTAGATGAAGCCCTGCTGGGTGAGGACATACTCCTGCCGCTCCTCCTCCAAGTCCAGGTACACATCGTCCGCTGTGGGTGGAAGGAAGGGGCCTCAGTTCTGGGTCTGGCAAGACCTAGCGTCCCAAGCCAGGGTGCCAGCTCTCCTGGCCAGGCCAGTGTCTCCAGGCCCTTATCCCTTGTAATCAGCAAAGCTAATCATTAATTAACCATCCTATGTCAATGACATAAGGTGTTATCAGGTAGTAGCAACAATGGCTGCCATTTATCCACCACTTGCCACATGCCAGGACCTGGGCTAAGTGCTTGACACATATTAACTCATTTGATCCCCACAAGAGCTCTATGAGGAAGGGGCCCTTGTAAGCCCCATTTTACAGGTGGGGAGACTGAGGCTTGGAACTATTTTACAAATGGGAAAATGAATGCCAAAACAAAAGACACAGGAGCATTGCATTAGAAGTTGGGAAACCCCTGGCTCTGATCCTCACTTGCTGTGTGACCCTGGCCAGAGCACTTCCTCCTCTCCACCCACCTCGCTGTGCTGGCCTGAGAGTAAAACATGAGCACAGGTCTGTACAGTGCTTTGGAAGGAAAGCATTGACCCGCTGTCGGGTCATAGCAACCCTATAGGACAGAGTAGAACTGTCTCCATAGGGTTTCCAAGGCTGTACAGCTTTACGGAAGCAGACTGCCACATCTTTCTTCCATGGAGCAGCTGATGAGTTCGAACTGCCGACCTTCCAGTTAGCAGCTGAGTGCTTTACCAGTGTACCATCAGGGCTCCTACACGAGGAAGGCATGTTGTAACTCAAGGTGGAGAAAGCTCAGTGTAAGAAGGGAAGGCCAAGAAAGGGATATTGCGGCTCAGGTGAGATGGGATCCTTTTCAACTTGGGTAGGGCTCAGGGAGCGCTACCTGGCGGAGGCAGCATCTGAACATTGCCTTGGCAAATAACTACGGTTTGGATACTTGGAGGGGTGGCATTCTAGGCAGAGGACCAGAGAGAGCAAAGGTACATTGCTGGAGAATGCAGGACACTCAGTTCCCCGGGGCTAGAGTGAGGGGAGAAGAGGGGACTGAGGAAGTTAGATGGCAGAAGCCCAAAGTCAGGCTGGCCTTTACTATCCCCACTTCACAGATGAAGAAACTGAGGATGGAAAGGGGAAACCCGAGGCCACATTAGTATATCGATGTGGCCTGGGCATTTTTGCTTTCGTGGGCCCCTTCCTCCATAACAGAAAATTTAATTTTTGTAAATTTTACGACTGCATTGTATAAAGATGACTGTATTAAAGTGGTTGTTGTTGCTGGTGATGAGTCGACTCCATCTCATGGCAACCCCATGTCTGTCCGGGTAGAACTGTGCTCCATAGATCACCAGGCCTTTCTTCTGAGGTACCTCTGAGCAGACTCGACCCTCCAACCTTTAGGTTAGCAGCTGAGCCCATTAACTATTGCATCACCCAGGGACTCCAAATACATTAATATTATGTATGAAGACATATTCTTCGACTTAAAAGTTTATTTTTTTTTCTGATTTTAAAAGGAATTAATATATTTTTGTGGGTCCCTAAAAGTATCAGGGGCCCTAAGCTCTGTGCCTACTGTGCCTGACACAGAAGTCAGCCCTGGGAAACCCATTCGTTCCTGGCAGGGCTGGGCCTGGATTACAGCTGCCCAGACCCTTCGAGCCCCTCAACACCCCCACTCGTATCACAGCAAGGAAAACAAATGTGAAAGTGGCGAGCCCCGTGTTCTGGGAAACAGGGCCTCTTGTCTGATCCCTGGCATCAGAGACTGTGCCATAAAAACAGACCTTAAAATAAATGAGCGGCATGGCTGAGTCAGCTGGGTGGTGGGGGAGAAAGAACAAAACAGAAAGAAAAACTATGGTTTCACCATCCCAGTGAGAACGTCAGTACAAGCCATCTGGTGTCAAACTGTCCCCAGCTCTGGCTGGGAAGCCGGGTCTGTGACATCATCACAGCCCAGGTCTCTCTCTGGTGAAGGTGCGGGTGTTGGGGACGTGGGAGCCTCGCACATAACTGATCCTTATCATATTTGTCCTGGAGCTCAGGGGCAGGAGAGTCCCATCTGTCTGTCTCACAGCCAGACTGTGCCCTCTCCCACCCATCTGAGCAATTTCCTCCCGCAGCCCCCCCCCGCCCCCCAGTCCAGCTTCCTGCCTCTGCATCACCAGTTTCACAGCCTCCTCAAGGCTCCTGCCCTCGAGTTGTGGGTCACTTTCATCACTGTGCTGCTTGGCTGACTGCCACCTCAACCCGCTGGTGGGGAGGAAGGGGGCAGAAAGGAAGGAAGGAGGATATTCCCCAGAGCCCTGCTTCCCATTCATTGAACTCCAAAATCCCCCAGTGCTGGCAAGGGTACGGACTGTGGCACGTTCTTGCTTGGTGGGCAGGGCTGCCAACTAGTCACAACCCTCTGCAGGTGGCCTACAATTTAAAACGCCCATGTGGTGGGGTTCATGGAGGGAGGCCACGTCTGTCCCAGGAAACTATTCCTTATGGCCACAGGTCATGTGAGCAACAGTGCTCGCTGCAGCACCCTCCCTGGGGCTCTTATATCGAATGAGGAGGATGGATGTGGTATTTATGTGGAAACATCCCCAAGACATGCTGTAGAGGGAAAAACAAGTTGGTTGGTGGCTCGAACCCACCCAGCAGCTCAAACCCACCCAGCAGCTCCGTGGAAAAGAGGCCTGGTGATCTGCTTCCGTAAAGATTACAGCCAAGAAAACCCTATGGAGCACAGTTCCGCTCTGTAACACATAGGGTGGCCATGAATTGGAATTGACTTGAGGACAACAGGTTTTTTTTTAGGTTGATGTATACTGTTTGGAGCCCTAGTGGCACAGTGGTTAAGAGCTCAGATGCTAAACAAAAGGTCGGCAGTTCAAATCCACCAGCCACTCCTTGGAAACCCTATGGGGCAGTTCTACTCTGTCCTGTAGGGTCACTATGAGTCGAAATCAACTGGAAGGCCCTGGGTTTGTTTTTTCGTTTGTTTGTTTATATACTGTATCCATGTAGTCCCCGGATTACAAACGAGTTCCGTTCCTACATCTGTCTTTAAGTCGAATTTATACCTAAATCAAAACAGTAAGGTATGGTTCGTATTTAACATCAGTTAGTCAAACATTTGTTTTAGTATATAGTAAATAGTGTAACTTTCTATGCATAAAATCATTAAAGAAACACTTCCAGATACATTCAAATATCTTTAACATAATAATACAATAATAATAGTAATGTTTTGATGCTCATGGCAGAGTAGCGCCCATTTGTTGTTGTGAACCATTGTATGCACCTTAAATTTTTAATATAATAGGCTTTACGGGTTTGGTTCGTAACTACAAGTTGTATGCAAGTCTGTCATTCATAACCTGGGGACTGCCTGCACTGTGTCCCTTTTATGTTTAAGAAAGAGAGAGAGAGACTCATAAAATACAGCAATTTCCAATAAAAATTATTAAAAAAAAAATACAGCCATTTCTTCAGGGACATACACACCACATGGTGAATCTAGGGAGATGCCCTCCTGTCAAATGGCTAACAGTGGTGTCCCCCAAGGAGGGGACATCAAGGTAGGGGCGCTCAGTGCTTGAATCTTCTACAAAGAGGATACGATGGCCTCATATCTTACTGTTATGATTAGAAATAAAAGTCAAAATAAGTAAAAAAAAAAAACAAAACTTTCTGCTTAAATGTGTTATAAAATGCTCCTAAATGGAGAAGAAAAAAGAAAGCAGTGGCCCAGGAAGAAGCTGGGTGTCTAATGCTGGAGCAGTCAGAATTTCCACACCAGGCCCAGGCTTTGAGGATGGACGCTGCGTTCCCAGGCCGGACCTGCCCACAAGGTCTCTCTCCCTGCCTTGCTATGTAAGAGCAGGAAGGAAACAGACCGTCAGATCCAACTGCCTTATTAGTTAAATAGGGAAACTGAGGCCCGAGAAGGGGGCGTGGCAGCCTCTGTCTCCTCTCTCCTGCTGGAGTCAGCCTCAGCTCTTCCCAGCTCTCCCTTCAGGCCGTCTAGCTTTCTCCAGCCTTGCTGACTTATGGAAGGAGCTTCCGAAAGCCACTTAACCTCTTGAGCCTCATCTTCCTGTCTGGGAAAGGTGGACGCTGACGTCTCCCCACTGGGACTGTTGAGAGGCATAATTGAGATGGTGTATAAGGTGGTACTTCAGCAATAAGATTGTTCCTGCCCACCTTTCCTGACACCCCTACCCTTTCACTTCTTCATTTCCCCTCCCCAGATCAATCTGGTGAGATTTAAAACAGATCCTGTGAACCAGAACCAGGACCTAGTGCCATGGCTCCAGGCATCAGCTGGGCTCCCCATTCCTAGAATGGGGCTTTTGAGCCCAAGATACCTCCCTGCCTCAGTGCTATGGAACACACGGACGCCAGACGTGGAGGAAACTGGGGTGAAATCCCTTGGTAGCTGTGCACCCTTGGGTGAGTCATTTGGCCTCTGTGAGTCTGTTTCTTCATCTGTAAATTGGGGTAACAAGATGTTATGGATTGATTATGTTCCCGAAAATATGTATCATAAATCCTAACCTCTATGCCTGTGGTAATAATCTCATTTGGGAATGGGTTGTCTCTGCTATATTAATGAGCCAGGATTAGTGTAGGGTGTGTCTTCAGTGAATCTCTTTTGAGACATAAAACAGATTAAACAAATAAGAGAGCAAGCAGAGATGGGGGAAGACAGATGCCATGCCACATGAAGATCATCAAGGATCCAAGGGACAAGGGCCTTCCCTCAGAGCCAACAGAGAAAGAAAGCCTTCCCCTAGAGCTGGTGCCTTGAACTTGGACTTCTAGTCTCCTAAAGTGTAAGAGAATAAATTTCTGTTTGTTAAAGCCATCCACTTGTGGTATTTCTGTTATAGCAGCACTAGATGACTAAGGCACAAGAGCACTCAGGTTGTGAGGTTTTCGTGAGGCTGGCACAGCACAGGCCTCACTCAATCCACATTGATGTCTCTTCTGCTCCCTTACCCCTCTTCTAGGGCCTCCATGGGTGGGCCTGGCCATGACCACCTCCCCACCCACCGTGGATGGGGTGCGGCTCACCTGGACACCAGGTGTTGAAGAGCAGGATGAAGTGGCCCAGCACGAAGCTGGAGCCCTGGTAACCGGTGGAGGTCTCTAGACTGAGGCGGTACAGGCCAATGGGGGCATGAGCCGGGGCGCTGAGCTGCAGGGAGAGGACATTGTCCTGCTGGTTGACCACCGCGGCCGCCCAGGCACACTCCTCCATAGTGTCGGACAGCTGGAAGCGGGCCTTGGTCCAGGACTCCGTGCTGGGGGCTGGGCCTGCAGAGGGAGGAAGCAGCAGCCTTGAGCAAGAAGTGGGCAAGGAGGGTGGGAGGCAGGGATGGCAGGGGCAGGGCACACACCTGGGGTCCCACGGACCTGGGTTCCAGATCTAGTCCCACCACTAACCATTGTGAGAACTTTGGCAAGATGTTTCATCTCTCTGAGCCTCGGTTTCCTCATCCCTAAGGTAAGGATCAGAAATCCAACCTTGCAAGGTATTTTGGGGGAATGTATGAAAAGTAGGCCCTCTGCCAGTGAGGGGATGTGCAGTCTGGGGCAAAAAGACTCGGTCACACTGCTCTGCCCTGGGGTGACTTTAGACAAGGCTCTCCCTGCAGTGGACTCACTTTGTCCGTCCGTATCAGGGACAGGTATTAGAAAAGGTGCTCCCGAAGGGTCTTCTTGTGCCTAAATCCTTTACCTGCTACCATCCTGCTTTCTTTTGCAAGAAAGCATCCAAGATTGACTAGGATGGGACCCTGGTCCTCTGATGCCCAGACCAGGGCCTTGTCTGAGGGCTCCCTTGCTGTTGGCTAGCAAATGGTGTTGGCTCAATAGCCTCTGGGTGTTTGCCTCCCCAATGTCCCTTTCAGCTGTTGGCCTCTATTTCCAAAGGCAGCTCTGGGCAGCTGGTCCTAGCCATCCCTCAGCACCCTAAGTCTTCTCCACTTTATGAATCCTTGGCACTTCCTGCTTCTCTGAAGCCCCTTGTACAGACAAGAAAACTGAGGCTCAGAGAGAAGGGAGTCTCCCAAGGACATCCCAGGGGTTTGCAGCAAAGTTAGTCTCTGAACCCAGGTCTTCAGACTCTACGCCCCTGCTTGTCCTCCATGATGCCTCTCGTTCCCAAAGAGGATACTCCCTAACGGGGCACTCAAAGGCACAGGGAGGTGGGCAGCCAGCCCCAAATGCAGCTGCTTTTTCAGGTGGGGGGTGGGGGCCAGCCCTGGCAAGCAGGTCTGAGTCATGGGGAGGGCAGGGAGGGCTGGTCCACCCTTTCTAGACATGGGTGGCAGAGAGGAGAAACAGAGAACCTTCTCTGCCTGATTGGGCGGCTGCCCAGAAGAGTTTATTTTTATTCTTCCATCTCCTTCCCTGCAGCTCTGCCTATCTACTGCTGACAATATCAGGGCCTGCTCACCAAGAGGCTCTCGCCCAGCATCTGTCCCCCTCCTCCCTGCCCTTCCCCTCCAACCTCACCCCAACCCCACCTCCACCCCAACACCCAGGCCCAAATATAACCATAAACTAACAAGCATGACACAGGCCTCCGAGGCCCTGCTGGGGTGCCAGGAGCCCACGGGAAGCCCTTAAGCACTCCTTGACTTTCAGGGTCTATGTTTGAGGGAGGAACCAGGCAGCCCTGGGGCTCAAGATCCAGCCCAGGTCTGATCCTCTCTCTGCCACTGAGCACTGTATGACCTGGGCCAAGTCACCAGGTCTCTCTGGTCTGTTGTTTTCTCATCAAAGAAGACATAGGCCACCCACATTCATTGCAGCACTGTTCACAATAAGAAAAAGATGGAAACAACCTAGGTGCCCATCAACCAATGAACGGATAAATAAATTATGGTATATTCACACAATGGAATACAACGCAACGATGAATCCACAAAACATTTCATAACATGGATGAATCTGGAAGGTATCATGCTGAGTGAAATTAGTCAGCTGCAAAAAGACAGATACTGTATGAGACCACTATTACAAGAACTCAAGAAAAGGTCTAAACACAGAAGAAAACATTCTTTGATGGTTACGAGGGTAGGGAGAGAGGGAGGGGGTAATTCACTAACTAGATAAAACAAGAATTATCTTACGTGAAGGAAGGGACAACACACAATACAGGGGAAGTCAGCACAACTGGACTAAACCAAAAACTAAGAACTTTCCTGAAGACAACCAAACACTTCAAGGGACAGTGTAGCAGGGGCAGGGGTCTGGGGACCACGTTTTGGGGGGACATCTACCTCAATTGGCATAACAAAGTTTATTAAGAAAATGTTCTACATCCCACTTTGGTGAGTCGCATCTGGGGTCTTAAAAGCCAGCGAGCAGCCATCTAAGACACATCAATTGGTCCCAAACTACCTGGAGCAAAGGAGAATGAAGAACACCAAAGATACAAGGAAAATATTATTCCAAGAGACAAGAAGGGCCACATAAACCAAAGATTCCATCAGCCTGAGACCAGAAGACCTAGATGGTGCCTGACTACCACCAATGACTGCCCTAACAGGGAACAAAACAGAGTCCCTGATGGAGCAGGAGAAAAGTGGGGCACAGAACTCAAATTACAGCAAAAAGGCCAGACTTAATGGTCTGACTGAGATTGGAGGAACCCCGGAAGACATGGCCCCCCGACTCTCTGTTGACCCAGAACTAAAACCATTCCCAAAGCCAACTCTTCAGACAAAGAATAGACTGGACTATAAGACATAAAATGATACTGGTGAAGAGTGTGCTTCCTTAGTTCAAGTAGATACAGGAGACTAAATGAGCAGCTTCTGTCTGGAGGTAAGATGAGAAGGCAGAAAGGGATAGGAGCTGGTTGAATGGACAGGTGAAACGCGGGGTGGAAAGGAGGCGTGTACTGTCATGTTACAGGAATAGCAACTAGGGTCATATAACAATGTTTGTATAAATTTTTGTATGAGAAACTCGCTTGAGCTGTAAACTTTCATCTAAAGCACAATTAAAAAAAAAAAAAAAAAAGAAGACACAGGCTTAGCCTGCACACTGGGAAGGTCTGATTTCAGGTCACGTACTAGCTGTGTGAACCGGACTAGTAATTTAGCTTTTTGTGCCTCAGCTTCCTCATCTGTAAAAAGGAGTCAATCGTAGTACCTCCCCATAAGTTTGTCAGGAGGATTAAAGACGATGAGGGACGTAAAATGTGTCTAAAGGTGCCTGTCGCAATGTCACTGTATTCACAAATTATTTTTTATTATTGTACTTTAGATGAAGGTTTACAGAACAAACTAGCTTCTCATTAAACAATTAGTATACACATTGTTTTGTAACATTGGTCAACACTCTCCCTTCTCGACCTTGGGTTCCTTATCACTGGCTTTCCTGTCCCCTCCTGCCTTCCAGTCCTTGCCCCTGGGCTGGTGTGCCCCTTTTGTCTCGTGTTGTTTTCTGGGCCTGTCTCATCTTTGGCTGAAGGGTGAACTTCAGGAGTGACTTCATTACTGAGCTAAAAGGGTGTCCGGGGGCCATACTCTCAGGGTTTCTCCAGTCTGTCAGGCCAGTAAGTCTGGTCTTTTTTTGTGAGTTAGAATTTTGTTCTACGATTTTCTCCAGCTCTGTCCAGGACCCTCTACTATGATCCCTGTCAGAGCAGTCAGTGGTGGTAGACCATCTAGTTGTGCTGGACTCAGTCTGGTGGAGGCTGTGGTAGTTGTGGTCCATTAGTCCTTTGGACTAATCTTTTCCTTGTTTCTTTGGTTTTCTTCATTCTCCCTTGCTCCCGACAGGGTGAGACCAGTGGAGTATCTTAGATGGCCGCTCACAACCTTTTAAGACCCCAGACACTACTCACCGAAGTAGAATGTAGAACATTTTCTTTATGAACTATGTTATGCCAATTGAGCTAGATGTTCCCAGAGACTATGGTCCCCACAGCCCTCAGCCCAGCAATTCTGTCCCTCAGGGAGTTTGGATGTGTGTATGGAGTTTCCATCACCTTGCCTTGCACAAGTTGTGCTGGCTTCCCCAGTATTGTGTAGTGTCTTACCCTTCACCCAAGTTAACCACTTATCTATTGTCTATTTAGTGTTTTTCCATCCCCACTACTCCCCTCTCTCATAACCATCAAAGATTGTTTCTTTTTGTGTGTAAACCTTTTTCATGAGTTTTTACAGTAGTATTCGCAAATTCTTAATGAAGAGCAACTGGAGCCCTGGTGGTGCAGCGGTTAAGAGCTATGGCTGCAAACCAAAAGGTTGGCAGTTCAAATACACTTGCTACTGCTTGAGAACCCTATTGGGCAGTTCTACTCTGCCCCATAGGGTCGCTATGAGTTGGAATCAACTTGATGGCAATGGGTTTGGTTTTTGGTTTTAATAAGCATCATTTGGAGGAGAGCACAGACCAGACACTGTTCTAATGGTGTGATCAATAGATATTTGTTATTTACAGAATAAACAGGACAGGGATGAGTAGAACAGTACACATCATCATCAGCCTAGGGTCCCTCAAGTTAGGTTCCTGTCCACAGGGCGATGTTAGATCGCCTCTAACATGTCTCAGTTCATGTCTTGGGAGGAGAATGCCTAAATTCCTCTCTCCTGGATTATATACTAATCAGACAGCCACGTCTATGTGCCAAACAGCACGTGTAGAGGACAGGCAGGGGAAGGCATAATGAAAGGGAGGTAACAAAAGTAGGAAGACCCCTGCAGGCAATGGACATATTTACTGCCCCCATTCAGAGTGGGCTAGATTTACTGGCACCAGACAACAGCCCTTCCTTCTTTACCCAACTAAGATAGCTTAACAGAGTTCTGGGTTTATCAGAGGGCAATCCTCTCCCCCTCAGGCACATACTTTACTTCATGTCCATTAGTATCTATCACGTCCACTAGCAACTAGGGAGATGGTGAGGGAACAATTATAATAAAGCACAGCTGTGCATCCAGCACCTGGCAAATAGTAAGTGCTCAGTAAATAATAGCTACTTTTTTTTTTTATTGTTTATTATCACCACCACCTCCTAGCGCTATTTTGAGGATTCATGAAAGAGTCCGTAGAAAGCATTTAGAACAGTGACTACCAGTTGCCATCAAGTCGATTCTGACTCATGGCGACCCCATGTGCTGCAGAGTAGAACTGCACTCTATAGAGTTTTCAAGGCTGTGACCTTTTGGAAGCAGATTACCGGGATTTTTTTTTTGAGACACCACTGGGTGAAGTAAAACTGCCAACCTTTTGGTTAGTAGTTGAGCGCTTTACAATTTGCATCACTCAGGAACTCCAGAAGAGTGACTACCTCGTGGTAATTACGCAGTAAATGTGAACCACCTTCAATGTCATCAACAGGGACCATCGATTATCAGAATTCTCAGGCCCAATAATGGATTATGAGGATTGGAGTGGAATGTAGAGATTGCCTAGTTTGCCTGCTTCACTTCACAGAAACTGAGGCTGAAAGAAGTAAAGTTGGGGTGCCAGTTTGTTGAGGACAGTCCCAGCGTATGCCTGTGGCCTTGGCATAATTAGTAATGGCACCCCTTTCATTCCGAGAAATGTCTCTGTTTGGATAATCAAATTTCACATCATCGTGGTAACGGGCCTGGGCCAGGTCCCACAGCCACTGTCACTGTTGACATAACACCCTTAGGAGACAGATCAGGAAACACATTTTCGTTTTTCTGTGCCATGTGGCAGTGTTGTGTGCACACACACACACACATACACACCCCTTTCTTCCAAGGGGCCCGGGAGGGCGGGACGAAGACAAGCTGTCCACACACAGGGCCCACCGCCGCTCACAAAAGCTGGCTTTGCAAATTCCTTGGCTGCATTTCCATGCTGCACTCTTTGTGGGGCCAGGGGTGCCTCGGGGATCATTCTGGGCTGAAATGACTCTGGGGACCTGGAGGGGCCTGGCCACAATTTCAGACCATTTTGGCGGGGGACAAGGATGGGGTAGGTGAGCAGAACCTTCCAGAATAAAGCCTTCTATTAGCCTCATAAGGGTTCTTTTCACTCCTCAGGTTGACCTTACTCCGTCTCCACACACACCCCAAACCCTGGCCCCCTGGAGGGAAGCAGAACTTTATTCTGGCAACAGGGACCATATCTGTGTTTGTGTTCTGAAATACAGCCTGTTAGGTCTCGACCTTTCTGGGAGAAAGTACACAGCAGCTGAGCGTGTGGGGTCAGGTCACACATTCCATTTGCTGAGTGACCTTGGCCTACTGTCTCCCCTCTCTGGGCCTCAGTTTCCCCAGGCTGGTGACAAGCTAGAATGTTTCCTCATGGGCGCACGCTGAGTGCTGAGCCACAGCCCCACGTGAGGCCCAGGCTTGCCCAGATTTGAGGTCAGACCTTGAGGTGGGAGCCTGGCTTCCTAGTATTGTCCCTCTGGCTTTCCCAACCCCCAGAAGGGTCTTAGTTGCTGGAATCAGGAAGCCAAGGGCACCCACCCAGAGATAAAGGGGCCCCCATGGCCACCTGCAGGGGCTGTGACAAGGTCAGGTTGGCTATGGTTTGAGATAAGTCAGTGGAGACTGGAGAACAGAGATTAGCTGCTGGGGTGGGAAGGTCAGTTGGTACCCCCAACCCTGAACTTGGAGCCCTAATAACCTAATGTCAGGCTTCCCTGACAAATGGAGGAGGACAAAGAAAAAGGGGGCAGACAGGGGGGACATCTTGAGAGTGAAAGAAGGAAAACGGTGGGGAATCACAGGCTGCCTAATGGTAGTTCATCTACCATTCCATTTCACAGAGGAACAAACTGAGGCCTGTAAGGCACTTAGGGTGAATAGGTAAATCTGCCTGCTGTGGGGTCATGGCAATTAAAACCCCTCGACTGGGGGGTTTGTAACCTGCTTTGTCCCTAACTCACTATGTGACCCGGGCAAGTGACTGGACTTTTCTCAGCCTCAGTTTTCCCATCTGCAAAATAGGACTCGTTATGCTTCCAAGCTGAGAGGGTTCAGGCACTCCATAGATGCTGGCTGTTGTCATTTTCACCACCTCAAGCCTGATTCTTCCCGGGGAGCTACATCCAGCTCCTAATCATTTACTCCAACCTTCCATTTTACAGAGGGGCAAACTGAGGCTTGAAAATGCAGACTTGCCAGGGCTCCTCTGCTCTGTTAGAAAGGGCCCCAAAAGTGCTCTGTGTGTGTTGGGTGGGGCGGGGGGGGGGGTGTCCCTGGGTACTGAGTGTATTCCCACCGGGACGGGAAGGGGAGGAGGAAAGGGATGGAGGGGATATCCGTCCTCAGCCTGCAGGCGCCATGATAAGCCTTATCAAACGGCCTCCTAGGTAAACACAGGCTCCGCCAGGTGGGCGCAGCTCCTGCTTGCTGCTCTCTCCACCTTTGGATACCTCAGGGCCAACCTTTCCCACCCTTGGGTCAGAGTCCCAGCCAGGCAGCCCCTTACTGACCGCGAGGGAGTGGCTCCCATCAAAAGCCAAGTGAACCGATTCAGCATTCGAGGTTACTTTCCCAGAATGCCCAACAAAGAAGACTTGGGCACTAGCATCTGAGGATGGGGTGGCTGGGGCCGCGACATCCTTTACTTGTCCCTGTAACCCCTGGAGCAACGCCAGCAGCAGCTGCTAGTGTCTACAGGGTACTACCCCCACGCCAGGCCCATCTCACTCAACAATCCTCTGACCTGGGTGCTTTTCAGATGGTGAAACTCAGGCCCAGAGAGGCTAAGTGACTTGCCCAAGGTCACGTGGCAGGTAGGCAGCCCACCCCAGATTAGAACTCAGGTCTGTCTCTCCAGACCCCATACCTGAAGCATCCCCCCGAGATTGGTAGAAAGAACTGCTGGGACACAAAACCGTCTACTCAGAGTGCTGGATGGAGCCAGCTAGGTTTTCTCCCGGCCCCCCAGACTTAATTTGGGCCCGATTCCAGAGGCCTGGTTGGGTTGTGTGGATTTTGGGAAATAGCAGTTGATAAGAGATCAGAAAGTTGTTTTGATGTGGAAGAAGGGGTTAGGATCTTGATGGCTCCTGTAGCAGAAAGCTGACCCCTAGTCCTGGTGAAAACAGGCTTTCAGGAACCCAGGTGCTCAGGGAAACAGTTTTGTTTACATGGCTGGATGACCTGGGGTGATAATACTCTTCTTTCTGGGCCTCAGTTCCCTTATCTGTAAAATGGGGTTAATGGCGCTGTGAGGCCTGCTGGAAATCTCCCAGGGGAGAGTCACCTGTTCCATTCCCTGTCAGGGCACAATGAAATCACAGAACAGCCCAGGTCAGAGTCGAGAGGCGGTAGGGTGGGGTACTCACCGGTCACCACGCTGAAGGTGAGGTTGTCCACGCTGGCCTCGTAGCCACGGCCCTCGAAGTGCAGCGTCAGCTGAAAGGGCTGGCCCCGCCGCACCACCAGCCTTTCCTGGCACAGGTTGGCTGTGTGGTGGTCACGGCCGTTGGTCTCCAGCTCCAGGTCACATCTCTCCAGGACCAGTTCTACCGAGACAGTGGGAGAGGCATGAGCCATGGCAACACAGCCAGCCAGGACCCCTGGTAATGTGCCTACACTTCCTGGATGTGAGGGTCCTCCGAACCCACCCAGCCCTCAGTAGTCCATGGATGTTGGGGAGGGTAATCCCTCCTCTCAGGATTTGTTCTCTACTCCCTCCTCCTTGCTCCCCCAGCCCCCACACCCCCTCCCAGGAGATAGTGGGAGCCAGATCTCCCAAATTTTTTCAGTCACAAGGTTGTGCTCACTATGGTGTGTTGGGAGAAGGTGCTGCCACCTCCCAGCTGCCTGACCTCAGGCAACTCAACTCTTCTGGGCCTCAGTTTCCTTGTCTGCTCATCTGTCCACAGGTGGGGAACACTAAGACCTACCTCACAGGGCTGTTGTGAGCATTCAACAGACTAATACATGCCTGGCAGATAAAAATCAAAACCAAACCTGTTGCCATCGGGTCAATTCCAACTCACAGAGACCCTATAAGGACAGAGTAGAACTGTCCCATAGAGTTTTCAAGGAGTGCCTGGCAGATTTGAGCTGCCGACCCTTTGATTAGCAGCTGTGGCACTTAGGCACTATGCCACCAGGTTTTCCTGTCATATAATAAATGCTCAATAAACAGGAATTATTATGCCCTTTTTGGAGGGTAAAAGGAGCCCTGTTGGCACAGTGGTTAAGAGTTCAGCTGCTAACCAAAAGGTCAACAGTTCAAATCCACCAGCTGCTCCTTGGAAATTCTGTGGGGCAGTCTACTCTGTTCCATAAGCTCACTATGAGTCGGAATCGACTCAATGGCAGCTGGTTTGGTTTTGTATTTGTTTCTTGGGTAAAACAGGGGCAATATTTGGTACAGGTTATTTACACAGCCTTGGCCTCTGGACTGAACTTTCAATTTACAGGAAACAACCTCACAAACAGGAATATGTTAAACATTCCACCAGGACAGGATAAGCAACATTCACACACTGGGAAACCCGAGGCAAAGTATCTGGTTTCTTCAACAAATAAATTGCAAGGAGAAAAAAAAAAGTTGACGGGAGAACCTATAGATTAAAAAAAAAAATATTTCAACCCACTGAGACGTGTGGACTGTTTTGGATCTTGATTTTTAAAAAACCTACTGAAAATATTTATGACACGTATGAGACAGCTGGAAGATGAGCGTGGTAATCTACTTCCAAAAATCAGCCAATGAAAAGCCCTGGATTATAATGGTGTGATCCCATGCGCGTGGGATCACTAGGAGGCAGGGGCCGACTCCACGGCAGCCAAGGACAACGATGACAACACGAGGTAACTGGGAATGTGAACAGTGGCGGAATAATGGCGATATTGAGGAAGTTAGGGTCCTTATCCTTCAGAGCGGGGCGCTGGTGGTGCAGTGAGTGGTTAAGTGTTTGGCTGCTAATCAAAAGGTCGGCAGTTCGAATCCACCAGCTGCTCCTTGGAAACCCTATGGAGCAGTTCTACCCTGTCCTATAGGGTCGCTATGAGTGGGAATCAACTCTACAGCAAGGTTTTGTTTTTTTTTAATTATCCTTAAGAGACAATTAATGAAATATTTACAGATGAAATGATAGGATGTCTGGAATTTTCTTCAAAATAATACAGGGGGAGGGATGAGGTGTGCACGGAGCAGCAGTGGCCATGGGTTGGGTGTCAGGCGCTGGGTGAGGAGAACACAGGGGTTTCTTGTACTAGTTTCTCTACTTCTATGTACGTCCAATATTCTCCATAATAAAAGGATTAAAAAAAAACATAAGGATTTTGGAATCTTCCACACCTGGATTTGAGTTCTGCTGTGTCACTGTGTGGCCCTGGACAAGTGCGTCTCCCTCTCTGTGCCTCCTTCTCCAAAGCCTCCAAAGGCTACTGTGAGGTCTAGGAGAGGATGTTTAGGACACCCTCCCCCGCACAGGAGGTTGATAGGAGAAAAGCCTGTTCATAGTTTCAGAGGTAGCTGAGAACCAGGGCAGGGGCAAGGCTGACAGCTTGGTGGGGGCCTGAAGGCAACACAAATCTCATGAACCTTGGGAAAGCCAAGGTCAATACTGGGAAGACCTTAGGATGAGGGGAGTAAGCAAGGCAGACTCTCAGAGTTGTGGGGCTATTGGAGAGCATGCGGTCCAACTGGGGCACAGAGGAGGAATTTGCCCAAAGTTACCCAGCAAGTTGGTGCTTCCAGTGGGACTAGGGCCAAGGTATCCTGCCATGGAAGATCCCAAAAGTGACCCCAGCAAATAATGTGCTAGGTGACATGGCAAGGGCTTTTACGTGAATTGTCTCAAATCACACCTCACAACAACTCTACTTATACAAATACTATCACTATCCCCGGAGCCCTGGTGGCACAATGGTTAAGAGCACAGTTTCTAACCAAAAGGTCGGCAGTTTGAATCTACCGGCTGCTCCTTGGAAACCCTACGGGGCAGTTCTACTCTGTTCTATAGGGTTGCTATGAGTCAGAATCAAATGAATGGCAATAGGTTTCAGTTTTGATTTCACAACCCCCATTTTTACAGAGAGAAAAACTGTGGCCCCAGGCTCTATAGCAAGTGGTTGCTGTGGGATTTAAATCCCGGGCTGTGGAATTCTGGAATCTGCACTGATAACCCTCTCCTCTCAGGATTTGTTCTCTACCTCCCTCCCTCTTCGTTCTCCTCCCTCCTCCCATGTCCTGTGCTGTTCTCCAGCCTGGGAGGGGACAGTTCTGCACACCCAAAGCATAGGGGAAGTCGGCCCCCCGACTCACAGCAGGAGAGACCTCAGCTGGCCCCAAGGAAGAACTTCCCGCTGGCTTGCTGGGGTGAGGAAATGCTTTTGGGAACTTCAACCTCATTGAAACTTGAGCAGGGAAGAGGTCACTGTTTTCCCCCAGGGGACCTGGAGATATGGTCAGAGGTGACCAAACCCTGGTCTGGGGCAAACAGGAAGCTCTCTCTGGCTAGTGTCTGAACAAGGTTTTTGGGAAATCATGAGTGGCTCTAAAGGCACAGGAACACTGGGATCTACAATCATAGGAGTTCTGCACTGGGAAGGGACCTGAGTAAAGTCTTCTGGGCCAGTGGGACCCCTGTCAGGAGTGACCACTTCAGCAACAGGGCAGGGAACTTGTCATAACTGGCATCCCCAGGGTTCACAGCCCTGCTGAGCCCCAACCTGAGCTGGCTTTCAACCCCTCCCAGCACTCTGGGGAGCAGGGTCCCAGAGAGGGACGGGTGGCATGAGACCACACAAGTCAGGCAGAGCTGGGCCACAACCCCCTCTCATCCCTGCCTGGTCCTCCCCACCTGCCTTTCCAAATTCCCTCAGCCCTTCCTGGGAGTTGTAGTGGACTCGACCCAAGAGCCAGCTGGGACCCCGGGGCCAGCAGTGTTAGTGCAGGGGCATCATCCACTGTAAAACTCCCTCCCTTGGGACCTAGGACAGTGCCGCCACTCTGTGCGTGGCTGGGGGCTGGAAGGACAGTATTTGAGCCCCTTTTCCACTCCTCCTATCCCTTACTGACGTGCCCAGGCTGATGTTATTGTTCCTGTTTTACAGGAGAGTAAACTGAGACTCAGCAATTGATCAAGGACTAGGGTTACAGAACTTCAAGGCAGGAAAGGACCTAAGAAAACAGGCTTAGTCTCAAACCAATCCCCCGTAGGATGTTGGAACTTCCTCTCTGACCCCTGGGCCTAGATATCAGTCAGGCTTGGCTTACATGCCACCAGGGATAGCGTGCTCACCCCTTCCAGGCTGGCAAGGACTAATCAAAGATAAGTGTTCTGAGGCCAGGCCAGCACTCCCTCCATAGCTTCGCAACACCTAGCACACAGCAGGGACTCAGTCCCCATTAACTGACTGGGGACAAGTGACAATGGTTTGTGCTTTACAGTTTACAACACACCTTCACATTCCATTGCCTCACCTGATCCAGGGAGGCAGGGGTTAATGATTATATCCTGGGCATGGGAAACTGAGACCTCAAACACTGCTGGGACTGGAACCCAGGCACCCTTCTCCCGGCCCAGCCCGCCTGTGGCTTTCCAAATCGAGGGCTTATGGATCGAGCCCAGCCAAATCCCACCCCCACTGCAGCGGTGGGACTCCTGAGATCAAAGAGGCGCGGCCAGGACTGTGGCCCCGGAGCGGTGGCGGTGCTGATCCAGATACTCACCTTCGGTCATGGTCAGGCGGTGGCAGTGGTTTCCCAGGCTGACAGCGAGGTCCTTGAAGAATAAACCGCTAGCGGTTGGCACTGCCGAGGCCGAGCGCCCCGTTAACTTATAGCCCGCTTTGGGGCGGGGTGGGGCGGGAGAGGGGGCGGGGTCGCGCGGACGGGCGGGGGCCTGGCGAGGCCACCCATTGCCCGATCTGCGACCCACTCTCGCCGCCGGCTGGGGCTCACCCAGGGGGCAGGAGTCCCAGGGAGGGAGGCAGCGGCAGCCGCGTAAGGGCGCCCCCTGCGGGAGCGCAGGGGCGCAGGGCTGGGACGGCAGGACAGGGCCACATAATTAGACCAGGACACAAAGACATACCTGGACACACAGACATGGAGGCACCTGCACACAGAAACCCACACAGAACACCTTCAGACAGAAACAGACATGGACACACAATTAGACCAGGACACACAGGCCCACCTGGGTGCACAGACATGGGCCCACAGTCAGATCTGGGAACCCACACAAGCGCACACACACACTCAGGCACACAGCACACCCTCAGACAGAAACACAGACATGGACACACAATTATACCAGGACACACAGGCCTACCTGGGTGCACAGACATGGACCCACAGTCAAATCTGGGAACACACACACACACGCACACACACACTCTGGCACAGATACACGTGAAGCAGACACAGACACTATTAGAGACATATGGAGACACACTTGGACACAGATACAGCAGACAAACTTGAACACGGACACAGTGACATGGGCACAAAATCAAATTAGATTCACAGAGACACACAGGGACAGGTGTTTATTTGGACAGGTGTGCAGATGCACTGGGACTCACATACACATACAGGGAGACCTCACAGACACCCACACTCCATCAGACGTGGTGGAGACAAACATTTCATTTCAAATGGAAAAGGAGGGGCATGTTCGTCTCCATGCGCCCAAAGACGCACCAAGATGCAAATCTCCAGAGATGGATGTACCCGCGCATGTCCACTCATGTATGGACATGCAGACATGCTCGCAAAGACAGATGGACGCACCCGCGCCTCTTCCCTGAGCCAAAATCTGGATAATGCAGCCATCCCATCATTTGTTCACCCACCCATCCATCTACTGACCTTCCTTGAGGGATCCCTGTTTGCCAGGAGGAAGCAAATTCAAACCTCTAGGGACTCAGCCTCCAACCTTTCGAACCTGTTACCCTATCTCTCACCCTTGACCCTTTGGCCCCCCAGTCTCCTATGCTGCCTTTACCCATAGTGAGGGCCTGAGCAGGAAAGGTCCCTGCAGAGACAGAGAACTGTGGGCCCCCTGTAGTCCTATTTCTGGAACAAAGTTGTACATCTATTGATGATTTGAGCTATAAAGCTGCCCCAGTTTTCATTCTGTGTGACACACAACACAAAGAGTAAACTCATGTTGCTTAGAGGTTATTTGTCCCTAGGTCAAATGGGCCTTAGTGAATGAACTCATGAACACAAGTCTTGGGTACCTGCTGACTGGAAAATAGCTCCATTGGGGAAGGCACTGTTTTTGCCCCATTTTACAGATGCTTATTGCAGAAACAGGAAACCCTGGTGGTGTAGTGGTTAAGTACTACGGCTGCTGACCAAGAGGTCGGCAGTTCGAATCCGACAGGCGCTCCTTGGAAACTTTATGGGGCAGTTGGACTCTGACCTATAGGGTCGCTCTGAGTTGGAATTGACTCGACGGCAGTGGGGGTTTTTTTTTTTTTTTTGGTGTTGTAGAAACTGTTCCCTGCAGCTCAGAGGAAGGAGTAGCGTGGATGAACAAGAGGCTAGGGTTCGAGTTTCTGCTCTGCCGCTGACCAGCTGTGTGGCTAGGGACAGGTATTTTGGCTCTCCAGGCCTCAATTTCTCTCTCTGCAAAATGGGAGTGAGATTCCCTCTCTCACAGGCCTGGAGTAAGACTCAGCTGAGATGACTGAGGTTGAACATCTGGTACATGGTGAGTGCTCACTGACTGGGGTCCCTGAGCCTCTGAGCTGACGTGCCCAGTGTCCCAGAATCCAGCCCTGAGGGACAGGGACCTCAAAGAGAAACAGTAGGTATGTTCTCACAGAGGACAGTTGAGCTTTGTGGAAGGAAGACTACAAACTGTAATGTTCCCACAAGTGTCAGTCCTGCCCCAAGTTAAAGGATGGATTTTGTCGTTGGCCATCATTTTCCGTTTGAAACAAACAGGTTCTTCTCCGCCTAGTATTCATTTCCCTTTATAATCCCCAGCCTGGGACTCCCTGGAGGACAGGAATCCACTGGAGCCTTTATACGCTTCATCACCATGGCGCCTGGCATAGTAGCTGGCTCACTGCCAGCCCCAAGAAATAGTTCGTTCAAAAGATCATCAATATGCTTATTAGTAGCCTCCCCATAGTTACTCTTTTATTCTGTCCTCCCCCAGACCTGGGCTTGATTCATTTCACTTAGTGGGTATGCAGACAGCCCTGCGTTCGAACCCTGGCTTTCTTGCCACATAGGCTTGGGCAAGTCACTTCACCTCTCTGTGCCTCAGTTCTTCATGTGTAAAACGAGAACGGTAATAGTAGCCCCTGCACAGGGTGTAGTGAAGATTGCGTGAGCTAGTGCCTGGAGAGTACTTAGGACAGCAGCCAGCATACAGCCAGCACTCAATGAATAAGGACTGTGAAAAGAACACCCAGCAGGTATTCCTAGTTCCCCGGAATGGGGCTTGGCACGGAGCCCCAGGCTTTCCGGACCCCGCCAGCTGCCTCCACTTTCTTCCTTTCCGCGGTACCATGGAACTGTGACCACTTGAGTAATGCAGTGCCTTGAGCAACCCAGGACAGGCCTGTCAGGGCCAGACCTGGCTTCTGAGAAACTGGCAGGCAGAGAGGCCAGAGACGAGGTTTGTCCCAGAAACCTGATTTCACACCCAGTGACCAAGGGGCCCTTGCCCTACTCTGGGTCTTGGCTTCGCCATCTGTCCTGCCTTATCTTGCCTCACTGGTCAAGTAAGATTCAAAACCCCATTTTACTGAGGGGAAAACTGAGGCCCAGAAAGTGGTCATGGGCTCAAGGTCCTCAGGCAGTGCAGGTAGGGATCTTTCCAGCTCTGGGTCCAGTGTCATCCCATGCAGAGGAAGTACTGTTCAGTGGTTAGAGTGGGCTCTGAGATCACTGTTGGCTGTGTGGCCCTGGGCAAGTTACTTGGCCTCTCTGAATCTGAGTTTCCTTCTCTATAAAATGGGTTTAATAATAGTTCCCACCTCTGAGAATCTGGTAAATCCTGGTGGCATAGTGGTTAAGTGCTGTGGCTGCTAACCAAAAGTTCAGCAGTTCCTTGGAAACTCTATGCGGCCATTCTACTCTGTCTATAGGGTCACTATGAGTCAGAACTGACTTGAGGGCAAAGGGTTTTTGTTTTGTTTTGTTTTTTCCTGAGAATCTGAATGTCTGAATAGTGTCTGACATTAAGGAAGTGCTTAGTAAATGTTGCCTAATACTTTTTTATGACGATATCAAGGGTCAGGGCTTCTCCCTCCAGAAATGGAGGTTCGTATGTGTAGGTGAAACAGGTTGAAGGTGATGTAGAATATTTGGGGGGGGCTCAGAAGGACTCCCTGCCTCCCCAATAAATCTTGCACTTAGGGTCACTGATGCTTGGAATTCCACCATTTGAGAGATTCAGTGCTTGACTTCCAGAAGGATTTCCAGGCCCCAAGATGGAGACAAAGGTGAATTTTTAGAACCTTTTGAAAAACCCGTTACCAGCCAGATGTCTCATTTCAATCTCAAAATATGATTTTGTCATCTGTTAAATGAGGAACTGGGCTCAGAGAGGTGAAGTGACTTGTCTAGAGTCACACAGCCAGAAAGCAGGGGAATAGAACCTGGGGCTGCCTCAAAAGCCTGCCCCTCCCTGGAGTGGGGCAGGGGCACTCAGGGGCCTGAGTCATGTCCCTTCCAGCCCTCAGCACATGAGGCTTCCCAGGGCTGTGGTCCATGCTCCTGACCCATGGGATCTGGTGTCCAGTGGAAGCACAGTAAGTATTTGTGGCATGGAAGAGGAAGGGATGACTTGGAAAGCTGAGGAGAGATTGACAGGAAGGAAAGGAGGAAAAGAAGGAAGATATGGATTAAGGTTCTGAGAGGTTGGGGAAACTGTCTGAGGTCACACAGCATGCCTGAGCCATTCCCCAGGGACAAGGAGCCCCCAAGCAGGAGATGGCCCTGGACAGCTAAGCCAGAAAGAGAAGGAGGACGGGGGAAGTGGGTGGACCAGGATGGGACGTTTGAAGGCCTCAGCTTATTAACCAACGGTGACTAACAGGGAATGAGCAGTGTCTGGGAGAGGGAGTCCAGGAAGGGTGGAACCAGACTCTCCTGAGGTGGGTTGGGGTGGGGTAGGGATATTAGGACAGGTGACTCAGGGAAAATGTCAAGGGTCAGGCATGACCTTTCAGGCCCTTTAAGAGGGGGTGTGGCTGGTAGCCTCACCAGCCCAGACAGGATCCTGGAATCCCAGCCTGTGAGGGGACAGAGAACAGGCCATCTGATTGGGGAGGGTCTTTCCGATGTGGCTATTTTACAGATGGAGAAACTGACCTGTCCGTCTTGTCCCCCATTGGCAGCGACTGCCTTCAGTCCAAACCTGGCCCCGTCCTCAGTTCCCCCCCTCCCCACAGTAGGTCACCCTGCAAGTGCAGTTCTTCCTCCTCCCTCCCCACTGTCTCTGCACCTGGCAGAGAGGTCAACTGATCAGAGTTCCAATCCTGGCTATGCCATTTGAGCTCTGTGACTGGTGGGCACTCTTGTCCACTTTTCAAAGGCCTCAGTTTCCATTTCTGTAAAATGGGAATCCCATCCCAGACCTCATGGGGCTGGTGTGCAGGTGAGAGGAGCCTTCTGAGATACAGGCTGAGCTGGCCCCTCTCCTGCTGGAAACCCCTCCCCCTCAGGAGAAAGGGTGAAGTTTTCTGCTTGGGATTTGAGGCTCTGCATGTCTGGCCCAACTTACCCTCCAGTTGCATCCCACACAATTGCACTCTTCAGCCTCACCAGACACTCTTCTTGCCCCTGAATGCACCCTGCAATTTGTCCACCTCCAGGCTTTTGCTCAGGCTGGGCCCTCTACCTGAGACGTCCTCCTCTCTTCATCTGTCAAACTGTTACCCAGGCTTTAGCCCCATCTTAAGGCCACCTGCTCCAGGAGCTCACTCAGAGCAGGACTTCTCTCTTGCCCCCGTCCGGGCACCTCCTTCGTCACCAGCACCTACAGGACACAGTCAGTCTCCTTTCCATCCACCTGGCTCTTAGTGGCTACCCAATAAACGTTTGTTGAATGAAAAAGTGACCTGCAGCTGGGAGAGAGTGAAGTGAGAGAGACTGAGATTTGTCTAAGCCTGAGCCAGATGCTTGGTTGGCAGGCTTTGTGTGCTGGATGCCCCTGGCAGGACCAGAAACCAGGGCTTGGTGTTGAAACCTCTATCAACCCTTGTCGCCACCATCAGAGATGAGAGACTTGGGCCCATTTTACCCTCCAATCACATCTACAATCCCAGGACAGCAAGCTGGAGATGAAACAGGGGCAGATCTGAGCCTGGGGATGTTTGGGTAGCAGAGATCCACAGCCGAGCCTCAGAGAGGGCAAGCAACTTCCCCTAGGTCACACAGCAAGTCAGGACAGAGTCAGGGAGGGACCCCCAAACATTGCAGAGAAGTGACCACCAGCTCTATACCTCCACATCCAATTCTGAAATTTTAAAAAGCTGCCTTTATTTGACTTGCAATTGGGTGTTGCATTGTATCAGGAGTGGGCTGGAAGACAAGACTTGGATGGTGAGTCGGTACAGCAGGAGGTAACACGGTATCTGACAGCTCCAAGCTCCAACCCTCACCCTCTCTTCCTGCCTACATGGCCTCAAGCCTCAGTTTCCTCTTCCATAACAAAGGACTCAAGTCTCTCAGCCCACTGGGCTCAGAAAGGGTGATCAGAAGAGGAAGTGAAAGCCTCACCCAAGGAGATAATTTGATTCTATTGTCATCGTCACCGTTAAGTTCCTAACTCTCCAGACACCTCTGTTCCTAACTCTCCAGACACCTCAGGGAAGGATTTTTGGAAAGCAGAGTCCCGAACATTTCAGGTACCAAGATTTGTTTTATTCATATAGATGCCCTCTTGAGACCATTAATGAAACCAAAACCAAACCCATTGCCATCGAGTCACTTCTGACTCATATTGACCCTATAGGACTGAGTAGAACTGCCCCCATAGAGTTTTCCAGGCTGTAATCTTTACGGAAGCAGACTGCCATGTCTTTCCCATGGAGGGTTCAAACTGCCGACCTTTCGGTTAGCAGCTGAGTGCTTAGCTGTGCCACCAGGGCTCTGAGACCCTTACTCACAGCCAATTATCACTTATTTGGCGTATAATCCTAAAAAGACGGTCACCCCATGCAACAAGCCCAGAAGATTGGAAGCTAAGGTGTTAGGATCAGAGGTGGGAGGTGGAGAGAGTGAGGGAGATGCCAGAAAAACTGCACAGGCAGGCCCAACGGCTCTGGCTTTGGCGAAGTCTGGGGTCATTTGGCACCAGGGTAAACAGCCTTGATCACTCTGTCCTATCTCACAGGACAAAGTGATCATAATTGTGACCCAGAGCCACCCTATAAGTAAAAAGACTCCGTGACCCGCACACTGAGCCCAAAGACCCCATGCATGCCCTTTCTGGTTCCTCTGGCAGCAGCTGTAAGGACACAGCCATGGGGACTCAACAGACCAGGCTCCAAATTCAGTCTGCCACTTGCCTTCCTGCATGATCTTGGGTGGTCACAGCACTTCCTGAAGCCTCAGTTCCCTCATCTGTAAAACAGGGATGATAATAACAGCGCCTACTTCACAGGCTTTTTGTGAGGATTAGCACTGTGTCTGGTAGAGTGTAAACCCATCACCTTTGAGCTGATTCCAACTCATAGTGATCCTATTGGACAGAGCAGAGCTGCCCCATAGGGTTTACAAGGGTGTAATCTTTATGGAAGCAGACTGCCACATCTTTCTCCTGAGGAGCTGCTGGTGGGTTCGAACCACCAACCTTGCAGTTAGCAGCCGAGTGCTTTAACCACTTTGCCACCAGGGCTCCTGGCTAGAGCATAAACACTCAAAAAATACTGGTTGATTATTTGACAATAAAAAGGAATGAAGTACTCATACATGCCACAACACGAGTGAATCTCAAAACCACTGTGTTAAGTAAAAAGACAGTCACAAAAGATCACATAGTGTATGATCCCACTTTACAGGAAATGTCCGGAACGCGGAAATCCATGGAGACAGAAAGTAGATTAGTGGCTGTCAGAGACTGGGGAGAGGACAGGATGGTGAGTGACTGCTAATGGGTTTCTTTGGGGGATATAAAAAAATGTTCTCAAATTAGATTGTGGTGATGGTTGCCGAACTCTGTGAATATACCTAAAAATCATTGTACACTTTAAATGAATGAACTATCTCCATTTCTATAGAAATTATATCCTATCACACCACTTTGTTGTTGTCATTAGCTGCAGTTGAGTCAATTCCGACTCATGGCCACCTTAGGTACATATAACAGAAGGAAACGTTGCAAGTCCTGTGTCATTCACAAAATTGTCAGGACGTTCAAGTCCATCATTATGGCTATTGTGCCAACCCATCTCACCAGGGTCTTCCCCGCTCTCACTGGCCCTCTACTTCACCAAACATGATGTCCTACTCAAGCAGTTGATCTCTCTTGATGACATGTCCAAATCAAGTGAGCTGGTTAATGTCCTGTTTTAATCCATAAAGTTTTCATCGGCTAATTTTGTTACAACTCGATAGTATGGTTTCGAAAAATGGTGGTTGATTGAAAAAAATAGAGAACCCAGAAATAAAGCTCTAAAGCCTTTGCAAATAGCATCTATCCCCAAAACAAAAACCCGAGAGAAAAAACACTTGCTTGTAAGCCCAAGGAGATGTGGGCAGGGGTGGTCTTTGCAGCATCGTTTGTTATAGCAAAAACTGACCATACCTAAGTGCCCAGCAGAAAGGAAGAGATCAATAAGCCATGCTCTGGAAGGAAGAGGTATGGATACAGAAAGAATTCCAAGTCATGATGTTGAAAGAAGAAAGCAAATTGCCGGACGTTATGTGGGGTGGACTTTACAAAACTATTCATTTTCTATGGAAGTTGTTAAGTAAATATATGCAAAATATAGAAATGTAAATATAGAAGATTTGGAAAAATACATTCCAAATTACGTATACGCTTAGGAGGGATATTAGAGGCACGGCTGGGGGACAGGGTAAAACCAGTTGCTACTGACTCTGACTCCTGGCAACCCCATGTGTGTCAGAGTAGAATTGTGCTCCTTAGGCTTTTCAGTGGCTGATTTTTCTGAAATAGATCACCAGGCTTTTCTTCTGAGGTACCTCTGGTATACTCAGACTTTCAACCTTTTGGTTAGCAGCCAAACATATTAACTGTTGACACCACCCAGCGAGGGTAGTGGTCAACAAAGGTGATTTCATCCTTCTCTGGAAGGTGATAAATTTTTAAGTGGGAAAATATATTTATGTATCACTTAGGTAACTGAAGATGAATTTTTTAAATAATTTATTTTGTTGTTGTTGATAATATACATAGCAAAAACATACACCAATTCAAGTTTCTCTTATTTTTTGTTTGTTTCTAATTTTTCAATCCATATGTGATTCAATTTTATATGAAGAGGGTTATTCATTTGTAGCATCAATTTTCATACCAATCATGTTAAACTACATTGCATTTCAAAAACATATTAAGAGTCTAAATGATCATTTTATACACCCACCCCTCCCCACTTGGCATAGGGAGAGAGACTTAAAAAAAATTATCTGCATTCAATCTGGTGGTGATTTTTCATGGTAATGTAATCACGTTGCTTTCAACGAGAAGTAGAAAGTGAACAAATTAAGAGGAACACAAGCCAGGAAATGAAAAGTAAGTTTATAGACGTTTCTATTTCACTGAATGGAGAGAGCTATTGGATCAGAGACACATGGGGGATTAAAAAAAAAATTTCCCCACTCGCAAACATCAGAATAAACCATTTTTGAAGGAAGTACAGCCAGAATGCTCCTCAGAAGTGAGGATGGTTAAGACTTTGCCACAGTTACTTTGGATACGTCGTTCAGAAGGACATCATATTCGGTAAAGTAGAGCGTCAGCAAAAAAGAGGAAGACCTTCAACGAGGTGGATTGATGCAGTGGCTATGACAATGGACTCAAACATACCTACTCTTCTGAGGATGGCGCGGGACCAGTTCAACTTCTGACATGTACAATTCAGTGACATTGATTACAATTTTCAAGTTGTGCAACCTTTCTCGCCCTGTTTCTCTGAGCAGTTCCTCCCCCCTTAACATAAACTCACTGCCCCCTGAGATTAAAAATTAATTTTTTTAAAAGAAAAGAGTAACATTTGCATTTAGAATTGAGCTTTTATAAAAATGAAAACACAAAACCTGTTCCCATTGAGTCATTCTGACTTGTAGCTAACCTACAGGACAGAGTAGAACTGCCCAATAGGGTTTCCAAGGCTGTAATCTTTATGGGGAAACCCTGGTGGTGTAGTGGTTAAGTGTTACGGCTGCTAGCCAAAAGGTTGGCAGTTTGAGTCCACCAGGTGCTCCTTGGAAACCCTATGGGGCAGTTCTACTCTGTCCTGTAGGGCCGCTATGAGTCAGAATCAAGTCAACAGCAATGAGTTTTTTTTAATCTTTATGGAAGCAGAGTGCCCCATCTTTATCCCACGAAGTGGCTGGTGGGTTTGAACCATCAACCTTTAGATTAGCCCTGAGTTCTTAACCACTGCTCCACCAGGGCTCCTTCCATAAAAACAGAAATACTCCAAAATAAAGAAATTCTGGAAAAGTAGGTAGGAAAAAGAGAAAATTAATGTGCAAAAAAAAAAAAAAAAAAAAAAATTTATAATCAACCCATAAAAACATTTTGTAAATGTTGGCACAAAAATTTTACGAAACCAACCCCACAACGACTGCGGGTGAATGCACACTCAGCTTCTACTCATCGTCCAACACTGTTGATGCCTTGAAATGCTTCTAAAGCACCACCGCCCCCTAAGGCCCAAGAAGGCGCTTGAAGAACCTTTTACTTTGTGTAAACCGAGGTTCAGAGAGGTAAAGTAGCTTGCCCAAGGCTACATAGCTCAGAAGGGGCAGAGGTGGGACACTAAAGTCCGTGCTTATAACCCAAAAGGTTACAATTTCACGTAAGGGGAGTAAGACCTTGGAGTGGGTGTCTGCCCAAGTACGCACGGCCATTTGTGGCTCCAAGGACATGGGAGACGAATCTCCTGAATTCTGCACTGTTCCCCTACATCTCTGTCCTCTAAGGCTGAGTCATGTGTTGCGTCCACCTAACATACCCAGTTCAGTCAATAAGAGGCAAACACCCTTCTACGGAAACGAATGACTCTCCAGGGCAGTGGCTCACCTTGTCCAGCTAAATTGACTATTTATTTGGTTGAACTGACCACTTGTTTTTCTCGCCTGTTAGGGGAGCCTCTTGGGTGCTGCCTGCCTGAACCGAATGCTTGTAGGTCTGAAGCAACACCCAGCTTGACCCAGTTAGTCTGAAACCTGACCTTCACATCTGAGGGGGAGTTGTAGTCACCGTGTTCCCTCGTCACAGGAGATGGAGGTTGGCCTCATTCCTGGAAGGGCAGGGCCCACATCTCCAGGATAATAAACCCAAAAGTATACAGGATGTGGAGTCCCTAGGTGGTGCAAACAGTGAATATGCTTGGTGGCTAACCAAAAATTTGGTGATTCAAGTTCACCCAGAGGTGCCTCAGAAGAAAGGCTTGGCAATCTACTTCTGAAAAATTAGCCTTTGAAAACCCTGTGGAGCACAGTTCCGCTCTGACATGTATGGAGTCGCCGTGAGCCTCAATGAAATGGATTGACACAATAGCCTCAACGGCGGACTCAAACATACCAATGGTCATGAAGATGGCGTTGGACCAGGCAACATTTTGTTCTGTTGTACATAAGGTCGCCATGAGTAGGAGCTGACTTGATGGCAACTAACAACAACTACAGTTGATGGAGCCCTCTTCTAAGAGGCAGCTTGTCCACTGTTTTGTCTCTGGGTAAGCACCTTTTCTGTAGGCTTAATGGGACTGTCACTGAAGTGACCCTTCCCAAACCCAGTTAAGAGCAGGTCTGGATTTCAAGCTAGTCAATCATACTCTCTCCTGGGACTTTGAATCTTGTGACTCAGACACAAGTTCTAAATAAATAATGGTTAAAACTCACTGGTTCGTCTTGAGAACTACTTCGGTGCTTGTGTTTTCTGAAGCCACCTTTTTTTAGTGTTCCCCTTGATTTTTTTAAAATCAGATTTATTGAGGTATAATTAATTATATTTTGTATATTATATCATCTGTTATATTTGCATATATTTATATATTATAATTGAGGTATAATTAGTTGAATAAAATTCACCCTTTTTAGGTACACAATTGAGTGAGTTCACAAAATGACAGTCATGAACCTATAGCAGAAGCAGGGCATAGAACATTTCCCTCACCCCCTCGTGCCCTTTTGTAGGCAATTCCCTTCCCTCCATTCTCTGCCTCTGGTAACCACTGATCTGATTTCTGTTCCCATAGTTTTGCCTTTTTCAGAACGCCATATCATGTAATCATACAGTATGTAGGTTTTTAAGTCTGGCTGCCTTCGCTTAACAGAATTCATTTGAGATCCATCCTTGTGGTTGCAGGTAGCAGCAGTTCACCCCTGTGTTTTTGCTGAGTAGCGTTCCATTGAATGACTATACCACCATTTATTTATACATCCACCAGCTGAAGGACATTTGGATCATTCTGGGAGATGATGCACAGAGCTGCTGTAAGCATTCATGTACAGGTCTTTGTGTAGACATGTGTTTTTTTTTTTTTTTTTAAATACCTAGAAGCCACCCCCATGCCTTTCCAATTGATTTTTTTCCAATGTTAAGCTGGCCAGAGTCTGTGCCTGTTGCGTGCCACTGAAGAGCTGAACTGACTCTCCTACGTTTCCCATTTCATTCTCCCCTTTTTTTTAACGACTCCTTGGGGCTTAAAGGCTATCATCTTCATTTTACCAAGGAAGCCGAGGCTCAAAGAGCCTAAACGAGCTGCCCCAGACCACACAGCAAGGACTTGAATACAAACCAAAGTCTCCTCCACAACCCTCTTTCTAAATTCTGGATGGGAGGTGGGCACCTTCCCAGGAAGGATCCTAACAAATGTTTCTTAACAGACGGTTAAGCCAATAAATGCCTCATTCCTATTCTGTAGGTCTTGGTTTCCTCAATGTGAAATGACAACGCTAGACCACATAACGGATTTCTGATGGCTCCTGTGGTTCTTTGAATCCGTGATGTTGACATGCTGTGGCTGTATGAGTGGCGTCATCAGACCTTGTCCTGTGATACAGCATTCCTGGGAAATGGAGCTGGTATATGTGTCGGGTGGGGGGTGGAGGAGGAATTGGCCAGCACTCACCCCACATCAGCCCCTGCAGATGGCCCACTGAACCTTCACCCGGGACTGGTTGATCCCTAGAAGAGCAATTTGCATTCCCTGCCTCTGTGTCCTACAAAGAAAACACTCCTGTCACATTGAATTAGCATCACCCTTTTGCTGAGAATCTTCTAATGGGTGCAGCCCTTTCTCTTCTCAAACATTTTCAGAACGTTCAGATTTCCAAATAAGACCTGGCGGGTTGGCTTTTTTTTCTTTTCTTTTCTTTAAGCTTTTTTAAATAGAATGGATTCCTCTGTTCAGTTCTGGTGACTCAAATTAGATTAACCCTACCCTTTTCCTAAGCAGTAGTTGGGCTGTTGGCATGCATTGAGGGATGGAGAGATGGGAAGAAGGAGTGACGAGTGTCTCATCTTCGGAAAAATTTCTGCAACAGGACCACTTTTGCTTTCTTCCCAGGTCATCACCCTCCTCAGGTGCTCACCGTGTGGTACCCAGGCTTGTCAGTGAGCTCAGCAGCAGAGCTGACTGAGGGCTTCACAGTCCCACAGTCTCCTAGCTGTGCGTCCTTAGGCAAGTACTTTCCTGTCTCTGTACCTCAGTTTCCTCACCCAAGTAATGATGGTAAGGAGAGCACTGACTTCACAGGGTTGTTAAGAATAAGCATTTCTCCCAGGAGTCCTTCGTCTGAGGATAAGGCCTTGATGATGCCACTTGCCTAAGGATAGCATTTGGCACAGGAAAACCTGTACAATGTTGGCTGTTTTTATTACTCTTGTTATTATTTCCAAGGGCTCTGAGGACCTTGATCCCATTTGCTCCCTCATGTCAGCCCTGGGGGTGGGGGGTAGGGGTGCTAGTGTTGTTGCCCTACTGTGTGCTGACCTCTGTTAGAGATTTATGTGTGTCATTGCTTTTCATTTGCTTGCTTGCAGCTCCATCTGGCTCCACAAGGACCCTAGCTGTCATTCTCTCAGGCAGCTCTCTGTCTGTTTGATAAATGGCTCCATCCCCAGTTTCCAGATGAGAAGAATGAGGTTTAGAGAGAGCAAGGGACTTGCCCACAGTTACTGGGCTGACTTTCCGGCCCTGGGATGGGCCTAGCGTCTGTCAGGCTGGGCTCACATTCCATTTGGCCTCTTCCCTGTGGGTCTCGAGGGCCGTGTTCTGACACATCCTGCCAGCAGCTGCCTCTGCCCCAGCTGAATACAACAAGCCACTTCTGCTCCCCATCCCCCAACCGCCACTTCTCAATGCCATCAGGTAGCCCTGGGAAAGGCGCACCTTTCTAGGTAGACCAGCAGCTCTAGAAAGCCTACCAGGATTGACTTGCTGAAACTCAGAGAGGCCATCCACTGGGGCACCCCAAGGAGGCAGAGACACCCCAGGCACTTGTTCTTCATCAGCCCTCCCTCCCAGGCCCATAAGGAGCAGCAAACACCAGCTTGGCCACCCCCAATGGCTTTGCGTTAAAGCCTCACAATGACCGTCGTTTTACACACGGGGTGTCTGAGATCAAGCCTGCCTGCCTCCAAAGACCATGCTTTTTGCAAAACACCTTTCCCGTCAAGGGGCCAAGTGTTTATTGGGGTGGGAGTAAGGACAAGGGGGAGCAGAGAGGAGGCTGCCCTAGTGTCCAGGTGGGAGCAGATGGAGGCCGGGGTTAGGGCGGGGGCGGGGGGGGGGACCCTGTTCACACCTCTTGCCTTTGCTTATGCTGTTCTGTGTGCTAGTTTACCCTTCACAGCTTAACCCCAAGGTCGCATGTCCCAGTGACAACCGCCACATCATCAGCTGCTGAGCTAAGGGCTTACTGTGTGTGGCCCCGGGCTTCATAGCCACCATCTCCTTCTCTGTACACGCCAGCCCTGCAGGGAGCTCAGCCAAGCTCGTGGCTTTAGACACTAGCTATGTGCTGTCAACGTCCACATTTGCTCTCCGTCCCGGACCTCATTCCTGGATTCTGAATCCATGTATCCTATTGCCTCCTCAATACTCCTGATCCCCCACCTAGCCTGCTTTCCCATAGTCTCTCCATCTCAGTGGATGGCAATGCCACCCATGCATTTGGCCCCCCACCTTGAAGTCATCCTTGAATACTCTCTGTGTCTCAAAGCCCACCCGCAGTCTGTCAGAAAATCCTGGTGCCTTTAGCTTTAAAATATCTTCAGAATTCCACCACTTCTCACAACCTCTGCTGCTACCGCTTGGTCTAATCCATTAGTCTCTTTCACCTGGTTTAGGTGTCCCTACCTACTCCCTGGGTCCTGCCCCCAGTCTACTCACCAAAAGCAGCCAGAAGGCTCCCTTTAAAACTTAAGTCAGATCATGCCACTCCTCTGCTCAAGACCCTGCAATGGATCACCATTTCACTCTAGGCAAATGCCAAGGTTCTCCCCAGCTTATAGGCCTCCAGGATCTGACCCATCGTTCTTTGACTTCTCCTATTGCTCTCTCCCTGCACACTCAGCTCCAGGCATGCTAGCCTCCCAGCCATTCCTTCAACATGCCAGGCACGCTCCTAGCTTAGAGCTTTTGTACTGGCAGTTTCCTCTGCTTGGGACACTGTTCCTTGACATAATGCCTGGCATAGGACTAGGCATGGCATAGGTGCCTGAGAAGTGTGTGCTGCATCCGAATAACAGGCTGCGGTGACCCTAAAAAGAACTGGCATGGGAAGTGGGAGTCAAAACAGTGTGGCTGGAATTATGGGTACTTGGGAGAAATGTCAAAGCTGAGCAGGTTAGTGGGGCCCAGACCACCAAGGGTTCAGTCAGGGTAAGGTCAGTGTTACCTGATTGGGGTCCATGCCCTGGAGCAGTCAAGCCAATGAAAAGTACTCCAAGTCAGAAAAAGAGAGATCGTTCATTAGGAGGTAACACCAACGGGACATCCAACAGCAATGCAGGCTGTCTTTATGGAGTCC
The DNA here is from genome assembly GCF_030014295.1 of Loxodonta africana. Lineage (NCBI taxonomy): Eukaryota > Metazoa > Chordata > Mammalia > Proboscidea > Elephantidae > Loxodonta > Loxodonta africana. Next base: position 37,406,461 of record NC_087365.1, read on the forward strand.
CCAAAAGCAATTTTTATATCAGACCTTATATATCATTTTGGCAAGGATTACCTAATGTTTTTAAGCATGTAGCCCACAGATGGTTGTATACATCACAAAACAACTACAAGAAACTGTTTATTAAACTAAAGATATGCATGCCAGGCATGTGGGCTCTAATCTATATGTTTGTAACAGGCAAAACAAAAAAACAAAAAAAACTTAAATAAAAATCTCTCAGCGAGTGAAACTGGCCTGCCAAGTCCACTCTGGCTGAGATAAGGAGCAAGAAAGAAAATTGCAGACCAAAAGTGCCAGACAGCCTTCCTAGCTGCCGTCTGGCAGGCTAAAGGCCATCTCCCAAGACAATAAAGAAAAGGAGGGAGACCAAGACCACAAGAGCTGGAAGGGCCCCACACCCCGTGGAAACAGACCAGTGCAGCTGGTGCAATTAAAAAACAAAAAACGCTTACAGGTTACTTAGAGTATCATTATAGCGTTAGTTATGTCAGGCTCTCAGTCACTCACTTTGAAAAGGAGAAAGTATGTTGCAAGGTATTATAAGCAGGGGAGGGGCATGGTCAGGGCTGAGTTTTGGGAAGATAATGCTGGAATCATTAATCATGGGATTTTCAAGCTTTAATTTGGGGATTATCATCATCCTCGGGTCGGCAAAGATGAGTGAATTGAGGCCAGAGAAGGGAAATGGCACCCACAGCTGGTCAGGGGCAGAAACATTTGCTCCTTACATGTATCTCTAGTTGGGGCTGAGCCTAAGCCTAGGATATGTCTGTAGATAAGCTGTCCCTAACAGGAACAGTTCCCATCCCTCTGTGACAACCCTGTCTCTGTTTTTCTTCGTCCCTTCCTGGCCTGGATTCTCGAAGACCACAGTCGATTATGGGAACACCCTGCTTACACATTCCTTTTCTGACTGTATGACCCTGGCCTTGTCCCCTTCCTTGGAAGCTTCAGTTTACCCATCTGGCAAATGGCCAGGATAAATGACCTGATGGCTGGTGCTATCAAGAATTCTGAGGTTTCCTGCAACCCTCTCAAAGGCCCCAGGGAGGAAGAGGACCAGCCATTACCAAGTCCTCTGTCCAGTGGCAGAAAGTGTGAGGTAGAAATTGGTTCTTGGTGAGATGGGGAAACTGAGGCCAGGGATCTGCCTCCTTACCCCAAGCGTGTTTCTGGATGGCACAGAGCTGACTGGGATTCTCACTTTGCTCATTCCAATTCCTACGTCCCTCTTACCATGTCCTAAGACCATGACAGCTGGGCAAATGAAAGTGGTACAAACCACTCATTGAGGGACTCTTCATGGCACCAAGTGGCAGCCCTGGAGAAGGACAGAATCCTCCTCCATTCCCCAAAGAGCCTCAGCCTAGCTGAGCACAGCTGGTGCCAGTGATGCCAGAGCTGACTTGTTGGTTTGGTAGTTCAAAGCAGCAATGGTCCCATTGCCTGATGGGTGCACGGGAAGGGCAGAGGTGAGTCACTGATCTAGCTCTTAAAGGCCCTTGAGCATGACCTCACTCTGACACAGCCTCAGCCAGGCACTCAAGACTGACACTTGGGAAAGGTCACATGGCTTTGGCAGTTGGCCAGCTTTAGATGGGAGAGGCACACTGTGCTAGAGTCAGAATTATCATAGAAGCTTAAATCTACCTTCAAAATCCTTGAGAAAGACCCAGGAATCCCTCAGGCAGCAAATGGAGGTGCTCTCACTTGGTCACCAAGCATGGATGAGTGCCCCTTCTGGGCCCAGCCCTGTGCCAGGCCCTGTGGGGACTGAGAAATGAGGCAGGTATATATTCTTTCTGTGGCTTTAACATAACATCTGTGGTTTCCCTAATTGATATTAATGCATATTCACTGCTCAAAATTTATAAAATACAGAAGAGCCAAAAGAAAGTAAATGTCACTCCAAATATCACTACCATAGAGAATAATAGTTAACAGTTTGTTATGTTTTATTTCAGTGTCGCTATATTCTATTTAAGTATATATGTGTATGTATAGGGTCTCTGTGAGTTGGAATTGACTTGATGACAATGGGTTTGGTTTTTTGTTGTTGTTGCTATTTGTGTATTCATAAGTTTATATAAATATATCTTTAATTCCTAAAAATAGAATTACCCAATCATTTAATAAATGTTTCTTGAGCAACTGCTCTGAGCCAACCATGTGCTAGGCAGTGGGGACATGCAAGTAGAAGAGGCATGTGTGATTCTTGCCCTCATGGAAGTTACCTGCAAGTACTATTTATCACCTGCCTTTTTTCAGTGTTATCTCTCCAAGTCACAACATGTATTTCTACACCATTTTTAGTGATTTTCTAGAATTTATCAAATAGATGAACCCTAATATATCAAACACCTTTTGTTACACATTTACATTGTTTCTCATTTTTTCACTATGGCAAAGAGGTCATCCCTGTAGCTATTGGTTCAGTGGGTGTGTTGGCTCATTCAGTATCCATTTCAATCTCCCATGTGCCTTTCTGTACTGCAGCGGCTGAAAGTGTGAAGATTGCATTTACCAGACTCTCTTGTTTTTTTCTTGCATGTAGGGTTTTGGAGACCAATTAAGTCATGCCCATTAAAAATACTTGTGTGAGATTTTGAAGGCAAAAATGAGCTGGAGATTGTCTTCTTCCTACTTTGGCTGTTTCCTGCTGGCGTTCGTGGGTATGGAGGCATTGAGATTTTCTGAAACCAGGTCTCAGTGTCCAGTCACCAGCTCACGGATGTCAACAGATGGTGATGGGGGCATCAGCAGCATCTGATCCCAAGATTAAAGCTGAAGACAACGGTTGCCAAGCCTCTGAGCTGCGGCAGAGGCAGCAGCTCCTCTGGCCGGTCAGGTAGCGTTGTTCCAAGGGTCATCCCTGGAGGCCCAGCCCACTCCTCCGAGTCTTGGTTTTGTAAGAACCTGCTCCTTTATTAAATCTCTTTTTGTTTAAAGTAGTGAATGTGGTTTGTTTCTTGCAATTGAACCGTGAGTGATATAAGTTACATCTTTGAGCCCGTTGGCAATTATTTTCGCAGGATAAATTTCTAACCCTGGAATTTATAGGTTAAGATTCACTCTTTGTTTGTTTTTTAAAACTGTTTTATTGAGATATTGTTTACATACCATACAGTTCACCTATTTAAAGAAAGCCCATACCCATTGGCAGTCACTCCCTACTCCTCTCCCCTCCCCCTTCCTAAGCAATCACTAATCTATTTTCTGTCTCTGTGGATTTGCCTACTCTGGGCACTTCATATAAACAGATTCATACAAAATGCCGTCTTTTGTGACAGGCTTCTGTCACTTTTTCCACCCCACTTGGTGTAATCTCTTTATTAATCTTGCTTTTTTTTTTTTGTCTTTCATGCCTTTATGCAAAATAAGTTTTTTATTTCTATTGTGCTTTAAGTGAAAGTTTACAAATCAAGTCAGTCTCTCACATAAAAACTTATATACACCTTGCTACATACACCCAATTGCTCTCCGAGACATCCTGCTCCTTCCCTCCTCTCTTTTTGTGTCCACTCTGGCAGCTTCTAACCCCCTCTACCCTCTCATCTCCCCTTCAGACAGGAGATGCCAACATAGTCTCAAGTGTCCCCCTGATCCAAGAAGCTCACTCCTCACCAGCATCCCTCTCCATCCCATTGTCCAGTCCAATCCCTGTCTGAAGAGTTGGCTTTGGGAATGGTTCCTGTCCTGGACAAACACAAGGTCTGGGGGCCATGACCACTGGGGTCGTTCTAGTCTCAGTCAGACCATTAAGTCTGGTCTTTTTATGAGAATTTGGGGTCTGCATCCCACTGCTCTCCTGCTCCCTCAGGGGTTCTCTGTTGTGTTCCCTGTCAGGGCAGTCATAGGTTGTAGACGGGCACCATCTAGTTCTTCTGGTCTCAGGATGATGTAGTCTCTGGTTTATGTGGCCGTTTCTGTTTCTTGGGCTCATAATTACCTTGTGTCCTTGGTGTTCTTCACTCTCCTTTGGTCCAGGTGGGTTGAGACCAGTTGATGCATCTTAGATGGCTGCTTGCTAGCTTTTAGGGCCCCAGACGCCACTCTCCAAAGTGGGATGCAGAATATTTTCTTAATAGATTTTGTTATGCCAGTTGACTTAGATGTCCTTCTTTCACTTTAACTTAGTATGTTTTCAAGGTATCCCCATATTATAGTATATATAAGAATTTCTTTACTGCTGAATAATATTCCATTATATGGATATATCACATTTTATTCATTCATTCATCAGTCAATGAGCATTTGGGTTGCTTCCACTTTTTTTGGCTGTTGCAGATAATGTTACTGTGAACATTTGTGCACAAATTTTTGTGTGGACGTATGCTTTAATTTTTCTTGAGTGTATAACTAGAAGTAGAATTGCTGGATTATACGGTAAATCCACTTCTAACTTTTTGAGGGATTGCCAAATTGTTTTCCAAAGTGGCTGCACCATTTCACATTCCCACTGGCAGTGGATGAGGTTCCAATGTCTCAACATCCTTGCCAACACTTGTCACTGTCCTGTTTTTGATTATAGCGAGTGTGAAGTGGTATCTCATTGTGGTTTTGATTTGTATTTCTCTAATGACTAATGATGCCGAACATCTGTTCATGTGCTTATTGACCATTTGTATGTGGTCTTTGGAGAAATGCCTATTCAGAACCTTTGTCCAATTTTTAATTGAGTTATTTATCATTTTATTATCGAGTTATAAGGGTTTCTGGATACAAATCCCTTATCAGATATATGGTTTGCAATTTTTTCCCATCCTTTCGGTTGTCTTTTCACTTTCTTGATATCATTTGCAACAGATAGTTTTTAATTTTGATGAAGTCCAGTTTATCTTTTTTTTTTTTTGCTGTTTGTTCTTTTTATGTTTTATCTAAAAAGCCTTTGCCAAATCCAATGTCACAAAGATTTACTCCTGTGTTTTCTTCTAGTAATTTTATAGTTTTAATTCTTACATTTCTGTCTTTGATCCATTTTGAGTTAATTTCTGGGCATGGTGTGAAGAACTCCTGGCAACCCCATGTGTTACAGCATAGCTTACGGGGGCTCCACGTGTTGGAATTGACTCCACGGTGACGGGTTTGGTTTTTTTCTTGTGAGTAAAGGATCCTAGTTCATTATTTTGCATGTGACTATCCAGTAGTCCAGGAGCCCTGGTGGCACAACAGTTAAGTGCTCAGCTGATAACCAAAAGGTCAGCAGTTCAAACCTGCCCAGCAGCTCTGCAGGAGAAAGACCTGGCAATCTGCTTCTGTAAAGATTACAGTGTAGAAAACCCTTCAGAGCCCTTCTACTCTGTCACATGGGGTTTCCATGAGTCAGAATCCACTTGACGGCACCTAACAACAACAATACCTACTTGTCCCAGCACCATTTGCTGAAGGGACTATTCTTCCCTCCATTTAATTGTCTTGGCTTCCTTGTTGAAAATCAACTGACCATAAATGTAAGGGTTTATTTCTGGACTCTCAACTCTGTTCCATTGACCTAAATGTCTATCCTTATGCCTGTACCATAATGTCTTGATTACTGTAGCTCTGTTGTTAGTTTTGAAATTGGGAGGCGTGAGTCCTACAACTTTGTTCTGATTTTTTGGGATTGTTTTGGCTATTCAGGATCCCTTGCAACTAGTATTAATTTTAGGATCACCTTGTCAATTACTACCCCCCCGCCCAAAAAAAAAAGGTGGAATTTTTATAGGGATTGCATTGAGTCTTTAGATCAATTTGGGGAACATTTCCATCTTAACAATACTAAGTCTTCTGAAACATAAAAAGAGACATTAACATGGAGTGTCTCTCCATTTATTTCAATCTTCTTTCATTTCTTTCAACAATGTTTTGTACTCTTCAGGATATAAGTCTTCACATCCTTCATTAAATTTATTCCTAAATGTTTTATTCTTTTTTATGCTACTGTAAATGGAATTCTTTCTTAATTTGATTTCCTATTGTTCGTTGCTACTGTATAGAAATAAAATTGATTCTTGTATATTGATCTTGTATCCTGCAACCTTGCTGAACTCTAGTAGTTCTAATAGTTTTCTGGTTGATTCCTAAGGATTTTCTAAATATAAGATGATATCATCTGCAAATAGAGATAGTTTTACTTCTTCCTTTCCAATCTGGATGTTTTTAATTTCATTGTCTTGCCTAATTGCTCAGGCTAGAAACTCAGGTAAAATGTTGACCCTGATTTTAGGGGGAAAACATCCATCCAGTCTTTCACTAATAAGTGTGAAGTTAAAAAAGTGTGAAATGAGAAAATGCTCTCGAACATTAGCCATTAGAGAAATGCAAACTAAAACTACGATGAGATTCCATCTCACTCCAACAAGGCTGGCATTAATCCAAAAAACACAAAATAATAAATGTTGGAGGGGCTGCGGAGAGATTGGAACTCTTATACACTGCTGGTGGGAATGTAAAATGGTACAACTACTTTGGAAATCTATCTGGCGTTTTCTTAAAAAGTTAGAAATAGAACTACCATAAAAAAAAAAAAATCCCACTCCTCGGAATACACCCTAGAGAAATAAGAGCCTTTACATGAACAGATATATGCACACCCATGTTTATTGCATCACAGTTTACAATAGCAAAAGGCTGGAAGCAACCAAGGTGTCCAACAATAGATGAATGGTTAAATAAATTGTGGTACATTCACACAATGCAATACTACGCATCGATAAAGAACAGTGACGAATCTGAAACATGTCATAACATGAAGGTACCTGGAAGGCATTATGCTGAGTGAAATTAGTCAGATGCAAAAGGACAAATACTGTATAAGACCACTATTACAAGTTCTTGAGAAATAGTATAAACTGAGAATAACACATTCTTTTGTGGTTACGAGAAGGGGAGGGGAGGGAGGGTGGTAGAGGGTTATGTACTGATTAGTTAGTAGATAAGAACTAATTTAGGTGAAGGGAAGGACAATACTCAATACAGGGAAGGTCACCTCAACTGGACTGGACCAAAAGCAAAGAAATTTCTGGGATAAACTGAATGCTTCGAAGGTCAGCAGAGCAAGGATGGGGGTTTGGGGACTATGGCTTAAGGGGACTTCTAAGTCAGTTGGCATAATAAACTCTATTATGATAACATTCCACATCCCACTTGGAAGTGTGGCGTCTGGGGTCTTAAATGCTAACAAGCGGCCATCTAAGATGCATTAATTGGTCTCAACCCATCTGGATCAAAGGAGAATGAAGAACACCAAGGTCACACAATAACTATGAGCCCAAGACAGAAAGGGCCACATGAACTAGAGACATCATCCTGAGACCAGAAGAACTAGAAGGTGCCCAGCCACAACGATGACTACCCTGACAGGGAGCACAACAGAGAACTCCTGAGGGAGCAGGAGAACAGTGGGATGCACACCCCAAATTCTCATAAAAGGACCAGACTTAATGGTCTGACTGAGACTAGAAGAATCCTGGCTGTCATGGTCCCCAAACCTTCTGTTGGCCCAGGACAGGAACCATTCCCGAAGACTACTCATCAGACATGGAAGGGACTGGACAATGGGTTGGAGAGAGATGCTGATGAAGAGTGAGCTACTTGTATCAGGTGGACACTTGAGACTATATTGGCATCTCCTGTCTGGAGGGGAGATGGGAGGGTAGAGAGGGTTAGAAACTGGCAAAAGGGTCACGAAAGGAGAGACTGGAAGAAGGGAGTGGGCTGACTCATTAGGGGGAGAGTAAATGGGAGTATGTAGTAAGGTATATATAAGCTTATATGTGAGAGACCGACTTGATTTGTAAACTTTCCCTTAAAGCACAATAAAAATAATTAAAAAAAAAAAGTGTGAAGTTAGCTGTGGGTTTTTCATAGATGCCCTTTTTCAGGTTGAGGATTCATCCATTTTTCTAAGGCTTTTGGATTGCTGTGCTAATCAACGTGCCAGTCATTCTCCCTTGGCTTCATTCCAGAGTTACCTGGGTCACTATGAAGGTGTAGTCTCCACAGATGACCAAAAGTCTCCAAGTGAGACCTGATCAGCAGGGACAGAAAGTGCATCACCTTCCTTGACCTAGTTATAATTCTCCTGTTGATACAACCTAATACAGAACTGGCTCTTCAGTGACTGTAATCATAATGTGGATTCCTTTATGAGCTTCGACTAAATTAGATTTTCAACCTTGTCAGCCAAAAGTCTCCCTCCCTTTAATAACTTTCTACTGAGATATATATGTATACAGAAAAGTGCACCTAAGTGTTCAGCTTGAATTTTCACAAACTAAACACACCAGATCAAGAAAAGAGACATGGCCGTTACTCCAGAAGCCCTCCTTATGCTTCCATCCAGTCACTAACAGGTAACCTACAAGGTGACCATTATCCTGACTTCTGCTAGCATCGATTAGAGCTTTATGTAAATGGAGTCATTCAGTACATACTCCTTTGTGCCTGGCTTCTTTCACTCAATCGTCACTTTCATGTGAGAGTCATCTGTGTCGTTGTGTGTAGTTATGAACAGCTCATTCTTCTTGCTGCAGAGGACACCATTGTGTGACTACACCTCAGTTTAAGTATCCATTCAGCTGTTGATGGATATTTGGGTTGCTTCCCGTTTGGGACTGTTACTAACAGGGCTGCTGTGAAATTCTTGCACATGTCTTTTGGCGAACATGTATATGCATTCTGGTCAGATATAAGCTTAAAAGTGTAGTTGCCAGAGCCCTCTTTTATATCAAATATTTTTATGCTCCCTTTCATTTTAATTATCTGAAATGAAATTCTCGGGTAACAATCTACCAACACACATATATATCAATGCAATGCCCAATCTGTAACACAAAAGAGGTATAAAGGGAAAGTAATTTATAATAAAATCATGTGCATTTCTATCTGTTCTTGAGCATAACTATCTGAGAAGACATAACGAGGAAGTCAGGGCCATAGCTACCAGTAATGAATAAGTTTGGATTCCAGAGTCGTAAGCAGAGGAGACACCATTAAACACACAAAGTGCAGGAAAATAATTAAGAGGTAGGAGGTGTGGGTGGAAACTAAAATAAAAACTGCTGTTGGGGCAAGACGTCACATAGCAGACTTACTTGCATGATAAGAGGAAGAGAGAAATAACCTTAAATGCAGTAGGAAAAAAATGCCAAGACACATTGCAGCCCGCCCAGTGGAGAGAATGAGGAAATGTGGCATTCTCAGAAGTGGGACAGGCCTCGGAGTGCAGGGATAAACAATTCCCTTCTTATGGCCCAGGACAGGGTAGTGACAAAGTCACGCAGAAAATGCATCTTCCTTGACATTCCACTCCCTGACAGAGGCATGCATTTAGCTTTCAAAACTTAAAGGGCTCTTTGTGAGGGCAAGCGGATGGACTGAAAAGGGAAGTTTTACATCCAATGTTATGGAGAAATTGTCCAGTAAATCTATGGGGACAATTTGTCAGTAGGATTGAAAGATAACAGATAACTCCAAAACACATAACTTTAAAGTATAATTTTCACAACGTAGGTTGAAAACCATCCTGAAAGAGATTCAGTGAGGTTTCTCGTATCTTTGCTAATTTAGTTCCTAGTTACAGCTTGCACTCGAGTACTAGCCTTTAGGTTGGCAGTTTGAACCCCCCCAGCAGTGCCATGGAAGCAAGGCCTGGCAATCTGCTTCCATAAAGATTACGGCCAAGAAAACCCTGTGGAGCAATTCTACTCTGTAACACGTGGGGTTGCCGTGAGTAGGACTCGACTTGATGGTAACAAGTATAGTTTTTTTTCTGCTCATTTACTAACCCTGTAAAAAGGAGCCCTACGTCTGCTCTGTTAAACATTCGCAGTTGGGTTCACTGTCTTTGCAGTAGCTGCATTTGTGTCCTGAAACTGTTTTCCTCTAAATATGTAGTTGGAGATGGTCTAATACACTGGCTAGATAGTGTGGGATAAGAAAATTATTCAACAATTCAGCCACTGTCCTTATTCCATGCATGCTTCCCTGTCAGTAACAACCTTTTCCTAAGTTACTGAGTTAGTCACGTAACCTCTTGTAAAACCTTTTAGTATTGCCATGTACTAAAGTATGAAAAAAAAACAAAGTAGGACCTATCTATAATTGTCGTGGCTTTTCATCTGGTGGACATTTGACAGCCGTGAAGGGTGTGGGGTAATTTTCAGTTGTGTGGGACTCTTCTGTGCACTGTGCCTTTCTGAATGTCAATAAACCAGCGCTGTAGAGTCAATTCTGACTCACGGTGACCCCCTGTGTGTCAGAGCAGAACTGCGCTCTATAGGGTTTTAGAGCAGAACTGCGCTCTATAGGGTTTTCAATGGCTGGTTTTTTGGAAGTAGATCACCAGGCCTTTCTTCCAACGCACCTCTGGGTGAACTCGAACCTCCGACCTTTTGCTTAACTGTTTGCACCACTCAGGGACTCCAGATGTCAATAGAGCCCCCCAATTATTGTGACAGCCAAAAATGGTCACATAAATTTGTAAAAGTCCCCTAGTTCCTGTCCCTTGAGAACTACTGACTTAAACCCACTTTATCCCAACACTGCACTCCTCATTGCAAACTCAGCTGTTGGCTTTTAGCCCAAATACAGGGGTTGACATTCACTCTTATTACATTTTATCTTCTTATATTCAGCTCATTGGTCCCGCTAGTCAAGGTCCTCGGGCATCCTGGTTCTGTTATCTGATGTCTTATTGCCCCTCCCAGCCACACTCCAATGGCCAACCTTTCCTCCTTAAAGCAATCAATAGACATGTTGAACAGAATAGCACTGCGGGCAGAGCCCTGCGGCACTCCACCCTATACCTTGCTTCAGACCAATGGGGCGCTGATATCTGGCAGCTTCTGGTTTCTGGTTACTTATCTGCCTCAGTGGGTGCAGGCCCTGTTTCGTCAACTTGTTCTTAGAATGCTTACACATCATAACTCCAGAGGCCCTAAGACCGGGAAACTGTAACTCAGATAAGAGAAGTGACTTGCCTAAGGTCACTCAATGAATCAGAGTCAGATCCAGGGCACAGCAGGCTGCCCTAAGGAAAACCCATTCCAGGCCCTGGGGGGTTTAAATTCCTTTGCTGTCTACACAGCCTAGGGTGGACGTGCACTGCTCCAATCTGGCCTAAAAAGGGGTGGAATCCAGGGGATGGCCCCAGCCAAGTACACAGCGTCCATGAGCCTGTTTTGATGTCTGGCTCCAGAGCTTGGGCTGGGAGCCAGCACTCTGGGGAGAGGGTGGGGTGAGCTGGCCCTATCTAATTAGAGACACCTCCAGCTGCCCGCTCAGGCATCTGGGGCTGAATGGTGGACAGAGTCCTGGATGGGCAACCTGTTCTCCAGACCCAGAAACATAATCTCTGTCATCTGGGGCTCAGGTTCCCTATCTGTAAAGTAGGAGCAATACTTCCTCCTTGCTTACTTCTCAGAGGTATTATAAGGAGCCAATAAGGAGGACCAAATTGTGTATAGCTTCTAGAACATTCCAGAGACATCCTTTACTCTGAGATAGAACCATTGAAGGGTTTCAGCAGAGGAGAAAAGTGATCTGATTTAGGTTTTAGCTGGATGTCCTGGTTGCTGTGTGAGAAGCAGACCACACTGGGGAGGGGTTGAAAGCTGGTGGACCAATGGGGAGGTACTGCAATAACCCAGGTGAGAGACGATGGCAGTAGTGGCAGAGGTGGTGAGAAAGGGTCAGAACCTGGATAAATCGTGAAGAGTCAACAGCATTTGCTAAACGAATGAGTGTGGGTATGAAAGAGAGATGCCAAAGATGGGTTTTGACCTGTGCAAAGAGGGAGCTGTCCTGGGCTGAGTTGGGGTGAGCTGTGGGAGGAGCTGGTTTGGTGGAGGGAGAGCATAAGCTGAGTTCAGGACATGTTAAGTTTGAGCTCCCCAAACATCCAAGTGGGAATGTCAACTAGATCGTCATTAAATAGATAAGCTCTGCTGCCTCTCGCCGCTGAGGAGCACATGGCTCTGACAACATGAACTTGACTTTCTAACAGCGACTTGGTCAGAAATGAATGTATGCCTTTGACCCCTGTTTTCTGCCTCTGCTTGGCTTCTTAACACTTGCCTCACCTTCCATTTTCCTCTCCTTGTGCCTCGGTTGCAGCCTCACTAGATGATTGTCACTTTCTCCCTGAGATGCTCTGGGTGCATCTGGAACCCCCAAAGTAAGTTCAGAGTATTCAGGGTGACCTATGTTTAAAACGTTTAAAATCAGAGCTGCTTAAACATACTCCCCCCGCTCCCCTTAGGTAAAAATCCACCCAGTCGCTTTTGTGTGCTGTGGTAGCAGACAGAGAGTTTATTTTATTCAAGTGGACTATTATGCATGTGGAAGGGCTCTGGAGCCCACTCCTACTGCTGAAAGGTGAGGAACTGTGAATGACTCACTCAGTCTCGGAGCCTGTTCTCTCACCTGTGGAATGGGCGTAAGGTCCTCACCTGGGCCCCAGGTAAAGAGGTCATCAGAGTGAGGTTCAGATCTGTGGCTTCCCTGCCATTGATTCAGGGCCTGATGGGCCCCTAAGCTGGTCTTTTGGGGGCCCAGCCCCAACCATCCATTGCGCTAGAAGCAACCCCTCAAGACCAGATGGTCTGGCTCCTGGCCTCTGAGAAGAGGGAGATCAAGACCCAGAAAGGGATGGTGGCTTTCCTATGTCACACATGAATGCAGGATTGAGTTGGAGATTGGGACCCCTAGTCCAGGGCATCACCTGCATCCCCTGGCCCACCCCTACCACAAACAGACACTCTCAGGATCTCTTGACCTAAAGCAGTCCAGCCTCCCAGTCAAACAGGGATCCCCTTCACCCTTCCCTATTCCATCTTGCCCAGGAGCCTCCCCTTTTTCCTCTCTGAACCCTCTCCCTATCTGTACTGCAGCCCATCCATCTATCGGTCCATTAGGCTTTACTCAGAGCTTCACCAACTAGACCTTCAGAGAAGGATCTGGACTTCTGGCCTCCAACAGGCCCATGGACCTAAGTACAAATTTTATAGAGTGTTTACTGTGTGTCAAGCCAATAATCACTTATCTAATCCTTTTAGAAATGCCAAGAAGTAAAAGCTATTATTAGTTCCATTTTACAGATGAGTAAACTGAGGACTACCAAAGTCAAAACCTCTTTGCTGTCGCGTCGATTCCAACTCACAGTGATCCTATAAGACAGAGTAGAACTGCACTACAGGGTTTCAAAGGAGCGGCTGGTGGAAACTGAGGCTTACTGTGGTTCAAAGGCAGAGGTGAGATTCAAATATGCAACCATCAAGCTCTTAACCATCACGCTATGTTGTCCAGAAAGTTTGCTCTGGTCAACTCCTGGTCACTGCTGTGGACAGTGTCCTCGGCTGTAACAACTGCTTTTCTCTAGCCCAGGTGAGCCAGGGGAAGGTATGTCTGAGCTAAGAAGAAGGGAAGGAGAGAGTGGGGCTAGGCCGGTATCAAGGTGGGAGACTGAAGCCAGGCCAGAGTTGCCCCCCAGTACCTCCAGCCCTAGATGAGGCCTGGTTGTGCCAGGGGCTGGGCCAAACCCTCTGGGCCAAGGAGGGATCGCCCCCAGGGGAGGCCAGGCCGTGAAAAACAAGTTTCTTCCCTCTGCCAGCGCAGCCTGCCCAGCCCTGCTGGGGGCCTTGCTGGCAACACCACCTTCCTGAGGCCCAAAGCCTGGGCTTGTCAGGACACTCAGCCCCAGAATGTGAGGCCCCAGCTCTACCTGAGCTCCAGTCTCCTCTCCTGGACAGGACGGACCCCTCGCTGAGGCCCCTGTTCTCTTCCAGCACACATGTTCTGGCCCTTTCCTCCCCCCAGGGCAAGGGACAGGGAGAGGAGCCCCAGGATGCCTGCAAAGACTTCTCAGCTGTCCATTTAACAATGGGGGAGATTGAGGCACCAAGCCAAGAAGAGACTTACCCAAGGCCAGTGGCATCACTAGGGTAGGTATCACCTAGTGCAGTAACTCTTGGTGTCACTACTCATGCTAATTACCACAATATTGCACCCAAAACAGCAGAAATTTTGACAAAATCAGAGATTATAAAAATACCAGTAGCAAAGAAAACAGCAGTGCATGCGTGCTGGTAGCTCTTACAGATGAAACCACATGATTTGAAGCATCTGCATAATTGGGTAATAATGACAGCTCTGATCAGAGCACATTAGAAGGTTCAAAAAGTAAATTAGCATAGAGTTTTAGCCTTGTGGGTATATTGATACATGTAAGCTGGGCTTAAGAAAAATGTTTTTGTTGTTATAACTAACTACAGGGAGATATATATGTATATACACATATATTTTTTAAATTGTGTTTTAGGTGAAAGTTTATAGCTCAAGTTAGTTTCGTGTAAAAAAATTTATATGCATTGTTATGTGACCGTAGTTACTATCCCTGTAATGTGACAGCACACTCCTCCTTTCCACCCTGGATTTCCTGTGTCTATCAACCGGCTCCTGTCCCTTTCTGCCTTCTCATTTCACCTCTGGACAAGAGCTGCCCATTTAGTCTCGTGTATCATCTACTTGAACTAAGAGGCACACTCCTCCCAGTATCATTTTGTCTTATAGTCCAGTCTAATCTTTGTTTGAAGAGTTGGCTTCGGGAATGGTTTTAGTTCTGGATTAACAGAGAGTCCGGGGGCCATGGCTTCTGGGGTTCCTCCAGTCTCGGATCGTTAAGTCTGGTCTTTTTACTAAATTTGAGTTCTGTACTCCCCTTTTCTCCAGCTCGGTCAGGGACTCTCTGTTGTGTTCTGCAGGACAATTTTTATAAAAAATAATAAATTTCTGGTGAAACACTACACAAAAATTTTGTAGAGTCACTTTGGTATCATCCCCTCTGACAGTGTCACCCGGTGTGGTCCGTACCCCCGATACCCTCCTAGTGACACCACTGCCCAAGGCCAGTTAGCTAGTCAAGTGACACTTGAACTCCAATCTGGATTCTCTGTCCAGCTCTCCACACACTGCGTTGCCTCACAGAGAAGCTGGGAAGAGGCTGGGAGGGTATGAGTGTGTGCTGGGGACCACCCAAAGGGGAAGTTGTTGGCAGCCTCCCCTGTTGCCTCCCACAGGATAGGATGTCAGATCCTACCATGATGCCTGAGCCCACACTTTCCTGGAAACTAGAGGGTTACTATAAGCCTCTCTAAGCTGAAACCATTTCCTTAGAAAAGGAAAAACCAAAACCAAAAGCCAGGCAAACCCATAAAAAGCAGTAGTACTCATCCCACCCCACCCTCGACAATGGAGCTACAAACTTTGTGGGCAATCTGGAGGTGGGTTGATGTCTTCATTCATTCATTCATTCACCAAACATTTATTTGACCACTTACTGTGTTCAGGTCCTGTGCTGAGTGTTGGAGATTTAGCTATGAGTGTACCAGTTGCAATTCTCCTGGAGACACATATGTCAAGAGGCAAAATTACTAGATACACAAGGGTGGCCAGTTGTGTGGTGGGGCAGGAACAGAAGATGTGGGTGCCCAGAGCAGGTACTGAACCCAGCCTAGGGAAGGGCATGATCAGGGAAGGCTTCCAGGAGGAGGTGATATCAGAGCTGTGCTTTGAAGGTTGTGTAGGAGTTAGCCAGGCAGGCTACAACACTCTAGGCTGTGGGAACAGCCACTGCAAAGCCTGAAGAAGCAAGAGAGTGCAGCTTCTTTAAGAACCGCAAGGAGGCCAGGTGTTCTGAATTGAGGCCTGGGGAAGGATGAAGTATGGGCCACTCACCTGGGTTTCCTGATGCCCCTTCCATGTCTTGATGCCCAGGTTACTGAGTACCCCATTGTAACTGTTCTGACCGAGGCACAGGTCAGGAGGAGGTCTCAGGGGTGCTGGGGACAGGGCCAAGGACTCAACAGAGACAGAGAGGCTGACAGCCAGGCAGCTTTTTTGGAAATTCCTGGAACAGACCTCCTGGCATGTTTGCTCCTGGCATGTTTGCGGCTGCTTCTCCTAACACACATTCCCCATTTGAAGCTTTGAGTGGTGGAATCCAGGAAGTTAAGAGTTAGAATCTGAAAGTGATAATTATCCCTCACTGAGCACCCACCGTGGGCCAGGTCTGGGTCAGTCACCTCCCAATTCCGGCCACATCATTTTGCAGAGGAGGCCAGGGAGGTGAGGGCAATGCCCAGGGTGCCTCAGTTGGTCAGAAGTGGACTTGGGATTAGACCAAGGTATGACGGGAGTCCTGAGTGGGAGGTGACTGTCTCAGGCGAGGCTCCCGGAAGCAGACCCTGAGCAGGATTGTGTGAAAGCGGCTTCTTCAGGAGTGTTTCCTGATGGTGGAAACACTAGAAGCCGTGTGGAGAGGTAGGACGGGAAAGGAGGGAGGCCATCTGGGGTGTGTCAGCAAGATACATCCTCCAACAGGGGAGATGGTACAGATAGCTGGAGTGTTCACACCCCCTGCACCCACAGTTCTTGACTAGGGGCTAGATGAAGGGGGGTGGTACCATACCTGGTTCCATTGCCTTGGAGTCAATTCCAACTCATATCAACCCTATAGGACAGAGTAGAACTGCCCCACAGAGTTTCTAAGGAGTGGCTGGTGATTCGAACTCCCGACCTTTTGGTTAGTAGCCGAGCTCTTAACCACTGTGCCGCCAGGGCTCCAAGAGGGCAGAAGGGATATAAATTTCCAGTTACTTCCAGTTCTCCCCAAGCACAGGCAGAGGGGCTGTCGGAAATGAGTGCACGTAGGGAGATGTGTGCAAGCCACGGTGGAGGGCTTGAGGGTGTGGGCAGACAACAGGCAGAGCACAGCCCTCAGAGAGCATCTCCCAGCCAGTCCCTGTGGTCTCCTCATTGTCTGCACAATGCTTCTTGCACTTCCCACCTCCACACTTTTGCACCTTCTGTGCATGCTCATTGGACACATAGCTATGAAGACCCTACAATGCGCCCACTGGCTCCTAGGCTCCGGAGTGAGGAGGTGAATGAACAGCCTGGTGTGGTCCTTGCCCTCCTGGAGCTTCGAGCCTGGTGGGGGAGACAGACTTCAGATCATCACCAAGGAGTGATGTGGGCTCTGAAGGGAAAGAGTGAGGTTTTTCGAGAACAGGGTAACGTGACCTAAATGGAGGGCGTTAGGGAGGGGTTACCAGAGGAACTGACGCTTGAGCTGAGATCTGGAGGAGGGAGAGGGACAACACAGGCAGCGGAAACAGCTGCCCAGAGCATCCTGACCAGGGCCACCTTGGATTGGAGCTCTGGATGGCAGGAGGAAGGCATGAGAAGGTACTTCTTATTCAGGAGACTTGGGTGGGTTGATTCCCTTCTCTGAGTCTCAGTTTCCTCACCTGTACAATGGCGCAAAGGGAGCTTGGGCTTCCAGCTGTGACCCTTGGCTCAAAATATCCATGGAGAAGTAAGAATAGTAGCCACCTTATGAACGCCAGTGACCTCTACCCCCGTGACCCCAGAGACTTCCTCCCTGTGGCTCCTGTGGTCAGACTGTACCCACTCAGGCTTATCAGCCTGGCTCCCTAGCACCCCTACGTATGATATCTGAATTGCGAAACGGCTGCTCAGTTCCTCAGAAGGCTGCCAGCTCAGGCACCCTCGGCCCAGACTGCTGATGTCTACTCGGGAAATGTCAGCCCTCAGGGGAAGCTGACCCAGGGTCAGTGCTTCCAGGGCCCTTCCAGAAACAACTCCATTTCTGGAGAAAACCGGGTCTCATTAACAGCAAACTTGGGTCGTGGACTCAGAGCTAACACGCCTCGTTGTATGTCTTTGGGTAATCCGGGACTTTCGAGTTGTCATATCTTACCTTTTGGGGTCTTCAAGTTTTCAATGCATGATCATTAATTCGACAAATATTTATGGAGTGCCAACTATGTGCCAGGCACAGTTCTAGGCACTAGGAGAAATAGGGGTAAACAGAAAACAGGCAAAAAACAAAACCCTGTCCTTACATTCTGCTAAGGGAGTCAGACAACAGAAAAACATACACTACAGTGACAGGTGGTGTCAATGACTTTGCCGAAAAATGCAGAGAATTAAAATAAAATAAAAACCTGTTGCTGTTGAGTCAATTCCGACTCAGGGTGACCCCGTGTGTTTCAGAGTAGGGCTGCTCCATAGGATTTTCTTGGCTATAATCTTTATGGAAGCAGATCACCAGGGTTTTCTTCTGAGGTGCCGTGTGCAAACCATTTGTGCCAGCCAGGGACCTTTTGCAGAGGAATAGGCCAAAAACCAAACCTGTTGCCGTCCAGTTGATTCTGACTCATAGCAATCCTATAGGACAGAGTAGAACTGGCCCATTAGAGTTTCCAAGAAGTGCCTGGTGAATTTATACTGCCGACATTTTGGCTAGCCGCCAAACACTTATAAGCTGCTAAATAAGACAAGGAAGTTAAGGAAGTAATCTCTAAAGAGGTGATATTTGAATAAAGACATGAAGGAAGTGAGAAAGGAAACCACGTGGACATCTGGGGAAAGAATGTACCCAAGCAGTGGGAACAGCAAATACAAAGGTCCTGGGGCAGGAATGTGCTTAACGTGTAAGGAATGTGGCTGGAGTCCAGTGATGGAGAGGAAGAGTGGGTTGGACATCAGGGTTGCATTTGGGGGTGCACATTTGTCAATGCGTTTGGATGTGTGTGTGTGTTAGACACACCTGGAGGCTCAGTCTCCTTTCTTACACACAGGCACACAAACATCTTCATGTTGGCATCACCATGATTAAGAAGGGAAAGAACACAGATGATTAAATGATTTAAATGTGCAAGTAAAACAACACCTCGATGAGCACCTTATGCAGATTTATGCAGTTAACATGACAAATGAGGTGAAGCCACCAGGGCCCAAGGGCTAATTTCTCTAGGGGCTCCGACTCCTTGCCTGTCTTCCTCTGAATGCCAGTCTTCTTTAGAGCGGAAGGGAAGGAGGGGGGAAGGAGCTCACGGGAGTGAGGTTCCACTGTGTGCCAGGGCTGGTACGAAGAGGGGCTTTAGCCTTATTGCCTCCTCGATCCCCGCCACCCCGCCCTCCATACTTGTCAGAAGCAGGAGTGGTTTTGCTCTGTTTTGCAGAAGAGAAAAAGGGCGGGGGGTGGGGGGAGGTGAGGAGACAGGACGGAGATTAGAACCCAGATCTTCTGGGGCCAAATCTGGAGCTTTCTGCTGAAACTTTTCCAACTTGTCCCTTGGGTAGGTTTGAGCTTCTAGGAGGGCTTCCTTACGCCTTTAAGGCAGGAGTCAGTAAATTTTCTCTGTAAAGGTTCAGGTAGTAAATATTTTAGGCTTTATTGGCCATACTCAATTCTCCCTTGCAGTGTGAAAGCACCACAGTCAATACTTAAATGAATGGGCACGACTGTGTTACAATAAAACTTTATTTACAAAAACAATGGGCCAGTCCTCGGGCCCTATTTGCTGATTGTTTAGAGAGACCTGATTTAATCAGAGCTGCTTCTGCACCAGGACGGTTAGCTATTGAAGGCTGTGGGACCTCCGGCAAGTTCCTCGTTCCTCTGAACCTGTTTTTTCACCTGGAAGATGAGGGAGATCTTCTAGGTAAGGTTTGGTGACAAGAACAAACTACCCCAAAATTTTCTGGAATATAAAAAAAAAATCATATGCTGCTCATGGCTTTTGTGGGCCAGGAATTTGGACATGACACAATTAGAGACATTTTGTACTGCATCATGATGTGAGCTGGGAAGACTTGAAGGTTGACCCAGTGGTCGGGGACTGGAATTACCTGGAAGCATTGTCATACGCAGGTCTGGTAATTAATGGTCCACTCATTTCAGTTGAGCCGTCAGTTAGAACACCTCCATGTGGCCTCTCTGTGGACTAGCTTGGGCTTCCTAACAATGTTGTAGCTGGCCTCCAAGAGAGCAAAGTGGAAGTGCATTTTTAAAACCTAGCTTTGGAAGCCACAGAGGGTCACTTTTGCCATACTCTATTGGTCAAAGCAGTCACCAAGGTCCACCCAGGTTCAGAGGGAGGGAACAGAGACCCCATCTCTCAATGGAAGAAGTGTCAAGGCCACCAAGGTCATAAGAAGATCATACGGAATGGGTGGTGTTGTGGCCATCACTGGAAAATATGATCTGACACACACACAGTGCAAGGGCTCCTAAGCAGGGTCTGGGCCCACAACCTTGCTTCACTGGCTCTAGGCAGCTCCAGCCTGGCCACTGGAGGCCCAAACTGCTCAGATCCCCCCTCTTCACTGTGGGCCCAGTCCAGCCTTTTCTAGTCAAAGTCAGGCTATGCTTTACCCTGGCTCTCCTTCCGGAGCTGATCCTGGGGCTGTCCCTCCAGTGGGAACATATTCACAATCAGGGTTGTTAAGCCTTTTTCTTACAAACAGTGAAGGAAACAAAAGCAAACACCCCAACCCACATGTCAGCCCTGGTGACCCCTGCATTGTGCACAGGAGGGCTGGCCAAGCAGATGGAGAAATGTTGAGAAAACAACCATCTGGAAAATGTCTCCTCAGGCCAGAGGATGTAAGTATATGGCTGGAGGATGGAGCGAGGGTCATGACCCAGAACAGAGACCCTCAGAGAGCAGCTGGTTGAACTAACCGCCCCCCGAAAAGGCGGGGTGTCCCATGGTCATGTGGCTACAAGCAGATTTCAGGGTGGAAGGAGTCATCAGGATCAAGTTGCCGAGACTTTGGGGGAGATGTGAGAGCCAGACCAGACCCCCGGGTTAGATTAACAATGACTCCAGGCTCCGGTTCCTTTTCATCTCCTCCACTATCTGTCTCCCCAGCAATGGGAGGTGGCAGAAGGAGGAACCTGGGGCTCTGAAAGGGAAGAAGCTTGCCCAGGGTCTCCCAGTGAGCCAGGAGCTAAACTGGGGCTGGAACCTGAGCCACTGCCTCCTTACACTGAGGGGTCCAATGGAAGCCTCTAGGGGCTCATCACCCCTTGTACATGGCATAATTATTAATAATAATACCGCCTCCTGTCATGATGCTCCATGTAATCACCTTACCCAACCCTGCAGCAGCCCTGAGGGGTGGGGACTTTTTCTGTCACTCCTATTTCACAGTGGAGGCAATGGGACTTACACAGAGAATAGTGGGTGACCTGGGATGGGCAGCTGACTCTAAGCCTGGCACTCATGTTCATGTTTGCAGAGAGGGAAGTGGTCCACCCTGGCAACTCTGGGGGGTTCTAGGATATTCGTAGCCCTTGCTCAGTTTTCTATCCTAGGCCATTGGAAACTAGAATCCCCAGGAGCCCCAGTTGGCTGTGGCTATGTCAATGGGGGTTCCTGCGTGTGTTCTTGGGGGTTCCTCCATATGCATCCCACCCCCAGCACCATCTCATTCCAGAATCCCAGCAGTTAGAGCCAGGATCATTGTCTCCAGTTTAACAGGTGGGCAAACTGAGGCCAGAGAGGAAGCCAGTCCACCCCCGTTTGGAGGAGTTGAGGGCGGGGAGCACAAGGTGCAGTTGGGCCCTGCTGATATCTGCCCACTGCTCCTTCTCCAGAATGAGCAGGACACGTGGGAATGATGGAGAAGCAGGGACAGGCCAGCAGCTGCCTCTCTGCGGACTCCTGCTGAGCAGATGGTCCCCATGACTCATCCCCACAGCCTTCAGCCTCCCTCACCACAGCCCTGCTCCTCAGCAGTGAGAGGGCACCAGCCTTACCCATTCTCCCCCATCCAGCACCCGGGGCTTTGTTCCTTTCATAAAATGCTCCAGATGGGTAGGGTGACCATATCATTTATTGTCCAAAACAGAACACTTTGGGAAGTGAAAGGGGAGCTATTAACTATTATACAGAGACAGTAGGCATTAGCTGGGACTGTCCGAGGCCAACAGGGACATCTGGTCACCCTACTGATGGGACAGAGCTTAACTCAAAGTCTCGGAAGCACTAATGTTAGACACTCAGGTATCAGCCACAGGTCAGGACAGAAGAGTTCTGGGGAGGGTATAGTTTTGAGAGCTCGAGTCATGGAGACCCAGAAGGGGATTCACGTCTATGTATAGAGGTGCAGGCTGCCTGAGTTTGCATCTTGCTTCCACCATTCATCAGCTGTGTCAGCTCAGGCATGTTGCCTAACAGCTCTGATCCTCAGTTCCCTCATCCATAAAGCCACCTACCCCCACAGGACTGATGTGAGGATGAAGTGAGATAATGTAAGCAAATTGCCTACATCAGTGCTGGCACAGATTATTTTAAATTTGTATTGATGTTAATTAACTATGCCACGTACTGAGCGGGGCCCACCTTGAGGCCTCAGATATGACCCTGCCCTCAGGTTATGCACAGTCCTGTGCAAATGAAGGCCAGGCTAAGGGAGAGAGTGCTGGGCATGAAGGACAGATGGGGTGCTGTAGGGTTCAGAAATGGAAGAGGGTCTTTCTGACTTGGGTGGTGGTGTCAGGGTGGGTTTCCTGGAAGAGGTGGCCTCTGGGCAGGGTCTTAGTCAAGGCTCTTTGGAGGATGAAGACTCTAGGAAGCTTCCATTTCTTTAAAAAAAAAAAAAAAAAAAATCTAGTGAAGTTCTAATTTTTATCTTCATGACAACTTTGATGCTCGCTTTGAAATGTCAAATACAAAATTATTTTCTTCAGAAAGTTCTTTTTGAGGTCTCTGCATTCGTGTTTCGTCTTCCTATTGTTTCATCCAGGTTGCGAGAAACAGAAGTCCCTAGAGCTTGCTCAAGCAGGAAAGAAGGATGGATGAGGAGACTGAGGGCAGATTGGGTGGTGAACGGTGGGACCAGTGGCAAGCAGGGCAGCCTGGCCTGGCGAGGGGTGGGGCCGGAGGGAGGGAGGTTGCTGCCTCGGGGTCTCTGGAGTCTGGCTCTGAGCTCTGGGCCTATTGGCTTTAGTCATCTGGGCTTATCAGCTTTAGTCCTTCCTCATCAAGGACAGTTTTTTTATTTTCTGTGGCTGTAGCTGCACGAGCTCCTCCCAGCTCTTGAATCTATGCATCCCCAGTTCAGAAACTGCTTTGCATCTCTGATTCCCAAGTCCAAATCCTGGGAAAAAATCTTATTGACTCTCTTGGGCAATGTGTTTATCCCTTATGGATCAGCCTATGACCAAGGGGCAAGATCACACAGTATAAACAGAGAACTAATGGTGGGGGGGAGTCCCTGGGTGGTACAAACAACACACTTAGCTGCATAACGGAAAGGTTGGAGGTTCAGTCCACTCAGGGGCACCTCAGAAGAAAGGCCTGGTGATCTACTTCCAAAAAAATCAGACACTGACAACCCTCTGGAACATAGTTCTACTCTGACACACGTGGGTCACGGCGAGTTGGAGTAGGCTTGACTGCAACTGGTTTGGATTTTTTGGTTTTAATGGCTGGGCGGAAGGGAGCAGGTATTTGTCCCCTACAGCTGGGTAATACTTTGAAGTGTAGAACAGGGAGAAGGCTAGCCCAGGAGGAGGGCACAGCATGGGCAAAGGCTTTGAGGTAGGGACTAGGGCCATTTGTTCGTATCAGCCAGGGGTGGATTATCCAACAGGCAAGGTAAGCACGGTGTTCCCTTGCTTACCAGATCATCTGTAGTGAACAATTGCACAGTTTTTCACCACATCAAAGATCCTGCTTCTTTGGTCCGGTATGGCTGGTATCTCTCTCCCAATCCGACAACATCTTCCTACAGAATCAAAGCCTCTGTTCAAATTTACAGTCCCTTACAGGGACCCTGTAAGCAAGATAAGCACAGGCTTACTTGTGCTTGCTTACTAGTCTGTAGTAAACAATTTCACATGTTTTTCGCCACATCAAAGACATGGCCCAGACAGGGAATCATACTTGAATGTGCGGCAGAGCCACAGCTCAAACCCCTGTTTCCCTCTCTCAGCCCAGGCTGGGAGGCGTAGGAGGGAGTAGTAGCAGAGGAGCTGGGAGGATGAAATCAAGAAATAACAGGCTTCACAGGAGCTGTAATGACATTTTAACTTGAAAATTGCAAGGAGACAGGGCTGTGGAGGCATATGCAAATTTAATGCAGATGAGATGCAAACGAGCCTGCCTGGCACACCTGGATGCGACTCAGTGACAAATCCTAACGGGCACAGCGTGGCTGCCTGATTGATTATCAAGGCCAGCTGGTATGACAACTGAACTCCCTCCAGGGAGCTGGGGAGAGGTGAGATTCCATTTCTAGGTAGCACTGACCACCCTCTGGTGGGGAAACCTCCCCCCAAGGCATGGCCGTATCTAGTCCAGCGACGGCAAGTTCGGGATACACTTGCTACCTCTATTCCTGGCAGCACACATTGCAGACATCATTAATCCATCGTAGAATTCTTTCTTACTAAGCCAACCAGGTACTCTAGGCAACTCAAACTAGTCCATGAGTTTCTATTCATTCATTCGTTGATTCATTCATCTAACAAATTTTGGTAAGATTCTTCCCTGTGCCAGAGATACATTGAACAGGGCGAACTCGGTTCCCACTCTCACGAAGCTTGTGGTTTAGGAAGAGATTTGGGCATTAACAAAATATTGCAAAATAGCAGTTGAGGTCAGTGCCATGAAGGAGAAGTGCATGGTTTTCATAAAACGGGGTATAACTCCTTCAGAGTGGCCAGGACCCTGTTACTGGTTTCTGAAGAATAAGGAGGGCTTAGCTAGTTGAAGGAGCCATGGTGGCGTAGTGGTTAACAGCTCACTAGTAACCAAACTGTCAGCAGTTCGAATCTACCAGCTGCTCCTTGGAAACCCGATGGGGCAGTTCTATTCTGTCCTATAGGGCCGCCATGAGTCAGAATAAAAGGCATTGATGGTTCAGTGGTAGAATTCTCGCCTTACACGCAGGAGACCAGGGTTCAATTCCCAGCCAATGAAGCTCGTGTGCAGCCATCACCTGTCCATCAGTGGAGGCTTGCGTGCTGCTGTGATACTGAATGGGTTTCGGTAGAGTTTCCAGACTAAAGATGAACAAGGAAGAAAGGCCTGGCTATCTACTTCCAAAAATCAGCCAGTGAAAACCCTATGAATCACAACGGTCCATTCCCCAACAGATCATGGGGATGGTGCAGGACTGGGCAGTGTTTTGTTTTGTCGTGCATGGGGTTGCCACGAGTTGGGGGAGGGAGGGGACCAATTCCATGGCAGCTAACAATAACAAGAAGAACCCAGTTGAAAAGGTGATGAAAGAACATTCCAGGCCTTGAGACAAGAGCTTGCAGCAAACTGTCCGTGCTCCACCCAGACCCCTTGTGATCACTTCGTTGCCTGAATTCAGGGCCTCTGGCTCTGTGTGCTCAAGCTTCTAGGAATCCTAACCTGTGACTCTCTTCTGATTGCCTTCGGGCTACCGACCCCTGCTCTGTGCAGCGTGCTTTTGCAGAGGGCCTGGAGTGCCTGGGAGGTGTAACTTATACTCCAGAGTTTCCTAAGAAATCAGGCAGAGGCTGGGGCTTGGTCTGAAATTGCATTGTTGCTGGACTTCCTTCCTTCCCCGCTCTACTTTCCCCCTTCCCTTACTGGTTTCTCCCAAGATTGCCTCTTCAATGAGTCACTTGCACCTGAATCCTCATCACCAAGTCTACCTCCGGGCAACCTGAGCTCTGAGAGAGCTTGGCGTGCTGAGGAACTGAAAGGCAGTCAGTATTGCTGTAACTCAGAGAACATGGAGATGGAGGACTCAGGTGAGGCTACAGTGCTGAGACACCACCCGTAAGACAGTTTGTCATACTGTGATAGCTTGCATATTGCTGTGGTACTGGAAGAAATGCCACTGGGATTTCAAATACCAGTAGGGTTAGCCATGGTGGACAGGTTCCAGTGGAGCGTCCAGACTAAGACAGACTAGAAAGAAAGGTCTGCTGATCTACTTCCAAAAATTAGCCAATGAAAGCCCTATTGATCACAACAGAATATTGTCTGATACGGTGCTAGAAGATGAGCCCCTAGGTTGGTTGGAAGGCACTCAAAATACACAATGGCTGCAACAATGGACTGAGCACACCAACGATTGTGAAGCTGGTGCAGGATCGGGCAATGTTTTCTTCTGTTGAACGTGGGGTCACCATGAACTGGAGCCAACTCAATGGCAACTAACAGCAATAACAAAGTGGTGGGCGGATGCCTGGCCAGGTAGGGCCTTATGGTTCATATAAGGCCCTACATTTTTATTGAAGAGCCATGGGTTGGCACGGGCAGTGGTCAGCAGAGACTGACGTTATTTCACATCTTTGCTAAGGTCCTTCCAGCTTCTGTGTGGGAGACAGGTGAGGGGGTCTGAGCAGCTGCAGGAAGACCACTGAGGTTACCGTTAGTGTTGTCCAGAGTAGAGAGGATGGAGGCTGGGCTGAGGGTGGGGAAGGTGGAGGGAGAGAGAAGTGGAGGATTGGAGAGAGATTTGGGGTGGATTTGGGGACTGGGGGAGGTTCAAAGACAACACCCAGGTGTCCAGGCTGGGTGACTGGATGGACAAAGGGAGGCAGAAATGGGAGTGCAGACCAGGGCTCCACATGTGAGACAGCACCCATTTGCCATCCCTGGTCTGGCTCAGTCACCCCCATTTCACAGATGAGAAAAGTGAAGTTAGAGGAAGTGGTTCACTCAAGATCCTCTATCACGTCCCAGGCCGTGGCGGACAGGGCCCCAGGAGTCCTGTTGTCCAGCCAGAGCACTGACTCTCCAGGGGGCCTGCTGGCTTTGGCCTCTGAGCATTATTTTTTAGCCAGGAGGGTGGGGTTTCAGGCCAGACCGGTTTGTCCTGGGTGGGAAGCCAGCTCACAGCCCCCAGAGAACAGAACATGTCTGTTTCATGAGGGCAGTCTGTGCCCTGACCCCAGCCAGCTGTCCTGCCTGGACTTGATCTGGGTTAACTAATGGGCAGAAGGTATAGGGTGGCCGCCTCAGAGTGGCTGATGAGATGGAGGTTCATCACTCTTCTGGGTTTGGCATTGATCAGAACTAGGTCCAGATCTGAGGTTTCTGCTTCTCAATCCCCTTCTTGGCTGTGTGACCTTGGACATGTCATCTCTCCTCTCCAGGCCTCAGTCTCCTCATCTGTAAAATGGGGGCATTCTAGTGCATGACTTCTGCACCCCTCAGGGTCGTAGTGAGTATTAGACGAGGAAATGGATGGACAAGAAAGTACTTTGCAAACTGTAAATTGTCTAGAAGTCTATTTGGGCTCAGTCCTAGCTCTGCCCCATGTCACTGCCTAGTTGACTTTAAAGACTTTGCTTCTTCACAAGACGACCTCTCCTCTGGAGAGGAAAAAGTCTGATGTAGAGCTGGGGGATCCAGAGATCTTACTATTCTGGCCCAGCAGGCTTAGAAACAAACCCATTGGACAGATGGAGAGATGGAGGGCCAGCCCTCTGTTTGAAGTGTTCAGTTTAAACCTGGGTTCAAAGGCAGTGCTCTCTGATTCCAAAGCTGAAAAAGATCCTTATCCGTATGTTGTTCCCATTGAACAGATGGGGTAAACTGAGGGCCAAAGAGGGGAAGCAACCTGCCTAGGGTCACCCAGGGAGTCAGCAAAGAGCAGGAGCGGCATATGAAATCCCTGAGTCCCAGGGCATGCTCCTTCTACCACCCCTTGCCCACTGACCCCTTGGGCTTGAAAACAGGGTTCCTATCACAGTGGGAGATTCAAAGTGATGTCACTGGCAGACTTGGGGTTCCTTGCAAGCCTCATCTTCTTTCCATCCAAATGAACTGCAAACTGAAAAATCTCATGAGGGGACACTGCAGCCTCCACCTCCCCAGAACAGCCTCCTGGGGGCTGAGGCTTTGCTGGTTCAAAGAGATGCCATCACCTGGGCAGGGTTTTGGAAAAAGCCAATAAATTAGGCCGCTTTGGCCTTTGAGAGGCAACTGGGGCTCCAGAAAATCCACAAGAGCCTTAAAAGTGGGAAAAACTCTTTGGGAATCAATAAGGGAGTTTATTGTGGCCTCCGGAGAAACTTCTTCCTTGATTTGTCAGGTGATGAAGCAGGGGCTGGCAGGGCTGGTGCCAAAGTAGGTACCCTTTATCGAGTACTTACTATGTGCCAGGCACCTTCCTAAGACCTTGTCACATACTGATTCATTTAATACAACAAGCTTCTATGGTCTTATTAGCCTCACTTTACAGGTGAGGAAACTGAGGCATAGTGAGGTAATATAACTTGGCCAGGGTCTCACAGCTTGTAAGTAGTGGAGCAAGTGGGAACCCAGTCGGTTGAACCGCAGCTCCTGTGTGACTAACCACTCTACTGCCACACTGTCCCTTACATTACGAGATACCCAGATGCAAGTGCTGCCCAGCAGCCCCTGAGGGCCCACAGGCTCAGCCTAGGAAACAGCCTGAGCGAGTACAGCACATTCACAGCCTAGCCGGCCCAGAGTCTCCTGTTTGAGGATTCCTTTGAGATTTGCCAACTGCTGGCTTTAGGCTCTCATTTCATCCAGACAGTGTGGCTGTCCAGGGTTTGAGTTCTGCATGGATTCTTTAGTAAGGACTTGAGGGTCAAGCCAAGCCCAGACCAGGACCCTGAGCACATGGCAATGGCCAGACACAGCAGTACTACTAAGGGGACAAAGCCAGTTGCCACAGCAGACCCAGCAACCAGCCGAGGTTTGCCTCAGGGTGAGCAGCTGTCCCCACCCTGCCACCCACTGTGTGACACCAGGCAAGCCACCGAACCTCTGTCTCAGTTTCCTCCTCAGTAAAATGGGATGAAATTAGCACTGTCTTCGTGTGGCTATTGTGAAAAATCCAGTGAGCCCTGTAAATCCCCGTAAAGGGCTTAGCACAGAGCAAGGCACAAAGAAAAGGCAAAATAAACGCTAGCTATTAATATTATTATTTTTAATTAATATTATTACTACACACTATATTATTTTTATTGTATTTCATTTCTGCATCCCTGTCTCCCCCAGGGATTGCTGTAAGTAGATGCATTGTTGGGGGTAAGGTTCTTTTTGGAGAGAGAGGAATGCACAAGGTGACCTTGGGGACCCCTCCCATCCAAGGATTCTTGCCCCACCTCATCCCCTCCTCAGTCTCCCTCCTCCCCAGCAGTAGCTATGGTCTCTCAAAAGTCAGTTTCCATCCTTGTACCCCAGATTCCCTGGCTCCCTGCCTCTGACCCCCACTGGCTGGATGCTGTTGCCATGGCAACAGCATTTTAAAAGCCTTTGGCCCCCCTCTGAGGCGACAGGCATGGATGGAGAGGGGCTGATCAAATACCTCCTTCACTGTCAGGCTGGTCTGGACCAAAGGTCTGGGAGCGGGACACAGGAAGCAGAATTGTCTTGGGGGGGCAGTTTCAGCCCCTAGCCCCCAGCCCCCAACTCCAAACCCCCAAGTGTTTCTCAACAGCACCCCTGCTTGCTGAGTTGCATGAGGAAACACCTGCACAGTTTGTTGCAAATGCAGCTTCCAGGCCCCCCTTCCCTGCCGCTCCAAGATTCTAATTGTCTGGCGTGGGGCTCCCCAGGAAGCTGCCTTTTGACCAGCTCTGCTCATGGTTTTGAGACAGGCAGGCCCCAGACACATCTGGAGAAATTTTGAGTCTTAGAAAATTCCTAAAGGCCTTTTGGGTGTTGAGGTTTGCATGACACTCTCTTTGCTGAGGTAACTCCTTAGAAGCCCTGTTGGTCCTGCTAGGCCTGTCTCTCCCCTTCCATACCTCATTTGTGGCAGAACATGAGCCCCCATGGTCTTCCCAGAGCCAGGAAATTTCCAGGGCCCGGCCACCAGCAGAGGGCTGGGTAATGCGTCCTCAGGCAGAGAAGGAGGCACACGCTCTTTCACCATAATGATGTCCAGGGGATGCGCTCTCAGGGGTCAATCTGGGCAGTGTGAAAGGCGTGGCTGTCTTCTAGATACTCCATCCTGAGATCAGAGAGTGTAAAGACCTCTTCCCACTGTCCCCCACCCCCTGCTGCATGAGGATGGATCTCCCCACCCTCCCCCAGCCCAACTATCAGCAGAACCCTGCTGACATGTGGCCCAAGGCTGTGCCTAAAGAGAGTTGGGGGCCTGGGTGGGGAAGCAGAGTCTGAGGATATGGTGGGGAGGGAAACAAGACAGAGGATATTGGAGGGGGAGATGTCTCTCTCCTGAATGCAAGGATAAGATTTTGTGAAGTTCCTTGAACCTGGAAATGACGACTCAACACCCACTGGAGAGGCCAAGCAAGATAGAACAGAGAAGAGCGGCAAGTCCTGTCAGTGCCCACCCTTACCCCTTTGGCTCACACTAACTGGCTGCCAGCTACAGCAGGTACATCTCTGTTGAGGCCTTTCTGTGGCCAGTGGAGCCTACTTTGTCTGGAGTCCAGAAGTGCTGGGGAATTAATTCCACCTGGGAATCACCCTCAACCAATAACTCAAGGGAGTTGATGGATGAATACCCCAGCTCCCTTGCCCCTTGGATGGGATAACGGGGGCACGTTCTACTCTCTCTCCCAGAAGTTCCCAGTGGGATTGAGCTCCAGTTGCCCACAGTAGTAACTTGCCGGATAACACACCCTTTACAGGCTGCCTTCCCTGACCAAATTCACTCCCCCACTCCCTGACCAGAGGACCCTGGGTTGAATTGTGTTATGGGTTGAACTGTGTCCTCCCAAAGTTTATGTTGAAGTCCTGGTGCCTGTGAAGTGACCTTGTTTGGAAATAGGGTTTTCGAAGATGTCTTCAGTTAACATGAGGTCATACTGGAGTAGTGGGCCCTAGTTCAATCTGAGCAGTGTTGATATAATACAGTGGTATCATAGGACCATGTGACAATGGGGTTATGCTGCAGCTATAAGCCAAGGAATGCCTGGGGCTACTAGAAGCCGGGAGAGAGATAAGAAACGGTCTTCCCCTAGAACCTTCAGAGAGAGCATGTCCCTGCCAACACATTAAATTTGTGAGACTGTGAGACAACAAATTTTTCTTCTTATAAAGCACCCATTGGTGGTACTTTGTTACAGTAGCCCCTGGGAAATGAGCACCCTGCCAGATAAATTACACTTGAGTCTTTGTCCCAAAGTCTTCTTCCATGGGAACCGTAACACAAGAAAAAAGAAAGCCACCCCTAAACCTCCCCACCCGGTAGATTCGGTAGGAGGGCGACCATGCCCCACTTGTCAAAGGGAAAGCTTGGGTACTTTCCTGAACTCCAGGTGGGTATCTGTCCTGATAAAATGAGACCTGTGGAAGGGTCTGTATCGCCTCCTCGTTCCACAGTGAGACGGGAGTTGTGCAGTCAACCTCGTGCTTTATTGCACCCCGGTCCTGACCCATACCCTCACGCTTGTGAATGTGTGAGAATCAGATCTTTCTGGGTTTCCTAGGGCTGGGAGGAGGGCCACAGTTCTCACCATCCCAACACAGGCCAAACATACAGCCAGCACTCAACAGCCACATCTTGATGGCATTGGCCAGGGCTCCCCAGCTTCCTCTGCAGCTGAGTACCACCCCACCTACCCCCAGAGCCTGCCACAATTCATGGGGACTCCCACCTAGAGGGACGCAGGGGGACTTGTCTGAGGGGAGTCCTCCAGAGACGTCTGTGAGTCTGTTCCGTCTGAGGAGAAGCTGCCCCCAGCTTGGTGGGAGACCTGGCTGAGAGGGCCCAGGCACAGCTGCCTGGGGAGCCACTGTCGTGAGAAGGGGGTAGCAGGCGAATGCTCAGGGGCAGGATCCAGGGGCTCATGGGGGCCTTTGCATTCATTAGCGTCTACAGCCTGGCCGGCTTCCTGGGGCAGAAGGCCTGGCTGGAAATTTCTGTACTGCCTGCCTCTGGTGGCCCGAAGAGGCCAAGAGGATTTTGGCAGACGCTCCATACCCAGTGAGTCCCGCAGGGGTGGGTCCTGCCATCGCCTGAAAGAGATGTCTCCACTCAGATCCTGGACCTTGGCGGCTACCCCTCCCAGTTCTGGGTGTGTCGAGTGGACAGTGGGAGTTGCTGGGCGGGGGCAGTGAGCCAACGCCTTCTTCAGGAGGGTCCAGATCTCCTCATGTCGGCCCCGGGCCTCCTCCCACAGGTCTTGGCCCAGGTCTGCCCAGCTCAGGGAGGCCACCTGCAGCTCCATGGCTGTGAGCTTCTCAGCAGGGAACTCAGAGGCCAGCCGCTGCAGGTAGCGGTGGAGGCGGCGCTGGTCCCCAGGGCTGGCCCCTTGGGCCTTGCCCAGCCTGAGCTGGGTCATCAGGTCCTGACAGTCCATGTGGAACCATGTCATCTGGGAACAAGAGAGAGAGAGAAGTGGTGCTGAGGCTGGGGATCCATGAGGGCAATGATGTGCCTCTCTGAGCAGAGACGGAATTTGACAATTATTGCCTGACTGACTTAATAATAAGTGACCAATTAATGTTAGGATCTCCTTCAGCTTGGCCATGATTTGCTCTGATGGCAATGATAACAATGGTTCCCCTCTCTTCCCAGTACCCTCAGGATGTTCCAGCACCTTCTAATAGATATGAGCACCAGCAAGGACTTACCCCTCTCTGGAACTCAGTTTTTCCCTCTGTAAAATGGGAAGTAGAACTAGGTGATCATGAAAAGCCTTTTGAGAGCTGAGAATTTGAAATCTGGAACTGTATTACCTTTATGAGTGAGGCTGAGCGGGGAGCCTGGCTAATGTTTATTGGGCACCAACTGTGCCAGGACATGCACATGTTATGTCCCAGTAGCCTATCTTACAGAGGAAGAAACTGAGGCTCAGAGAGGTGAAGCCACTTGCCCCAGGTCACACAGTAAGTACTCGAACTCAGATCTGTTGGGCCTTCGAGATGCTATCTTCCAAGCACCTCCTTTGGCAGGAGAACCTGGTGAAGGCAGGAGGCGTACCCTCCAGTCACACAGGGAGGAAGTCAGCCCCCACACTCCTCTGTCCCCATTTTGTGATTCCATCTGTCCCTGATTCACCCACAAAATGTCTGCAGACTGCAAAGGAGCCAGCTTCATCTCAGCCACTGGTGAAAAACATAATCTCTCTCTCCATTAATTTAGAACCCGACAGCAAACTGTTAGGCTGTGGGGATTGGAAGAACCATTTTCTCTGAGGAGACCATCTTTCCGTGGATTAAGGAAACTTGTCTTTAGATAAATGGCTTCATATTCACGGAAGCACACAGAGCTCATGGCTGGGAAAGGGCTCCATAAATCTCCGTTAGCGGCACAGTCATGTTACGGTTATTCAGCGTCAAAGCTACGGCACCCACGCTCCCCACCCGGGCTGGGCCAGCACTGGGCTGGGCTGTCCTGTCTGTCTGTGACTAGACCTTCCAGGCCAAGCTGGCCAGAGATGGGTGGCTCCTCAGAAACAATTTTGCCGAACCGCTTGTACGGATTAAATTTGGAGCCAGAGGGGAGAAAGGCCCTGGCCTGGCTGGTTGGCAGAGGGGACTTCCACTGGGGGATGCCACCTTCCACTGTTCGCTTTCTAAGCCTTCCCACATGCCATCCCAGTCCCCCTCTTCTGCCTACTCCTCGCTCCCCCTGCACCCCCTCCTCAGTCACCCACAGCCTGGACGGAGCACGGTCTATGTGCCAACTCTGCGCTGGACACGGGGACAGAGCCAGGAACCAGCTGTGCCTCCCCTGCCTCAGGGAGCTCACCTCACAGGGGAGACGGACAAGAAACAAGCAGGGGATGAAGCAACAGGATAATTTCCAATCACAAGGAGCACCGTAAAGTGATAAAAAGAGGGTGACAGGAAAGAATGGGGAGTGGGTGGGTTCTCTGGCGGGGAGGGGTTGGAAGGACCAGTCTGAGGAGGGGACATGTGAGCTGAGAGTTGAAGGAAGATAAGAAACCAGCCAGTGCAGGGAACGGCAGTCCAGGCTGAAGGAACGGCAAATACAAAGGCCTCAGGGCTGGGACAAACTTGGTTCATCCAGGTGAGATCAACGGAGAGGAAAGTGGCTGAAACTGGGAGCAAGAAGGAAGCTTCCAGGCGCTCTTAACCCTGAGGCTTTATTACAACTACTACTATTAATAAATGGTGCCGGGAAAACCGGATTTCCACACACAGAAAAACGAAACAGGATCCAGGCCTCACGCCATATGTAAAAACAAATTAAAAATGGATTAAGGACCTAAGTATGCAAACTAAAACCACAAAATTCTTGGAAGAATAAACAGGGGCAAAGCTGTCAGGCCTAGCTTTTAACAGTGGATTATCTAATATAATAACAAAAGTAAAAACAGCGAAAGACAAAATAAATAAACGGGACCTCATAAAAAT
This sequence comes from Loxodonta africana, assembly GCF_030014295.1. Lineage (NCBI taxonomy): Eukaryota > Metazoa > Chordata > Mammalia > Proboscidea > Elephantidae > Loxodonta > Loxodonta africana. The sequence goes on from NC_087365.1 coordinate 37,440,582, forward strand.
TAAAAACCTTTGTTCATCAAAAGACTTTACCGACAAAGTGAAAAGACAAGCTATTGACTAGGAGAATATCTTCAGAAATCATATATCCGATAAGAATCTAATAACCAAAATATAGATAAAACTTCAACAACTTAACAACAAAAACAGAAATAACCCAATCATAAAATGGACAAAGGACTTAGACAAAGAGGACGTTCAAATGGTCACTTAAACACATGAAAAGATGCTCAGCATCAGTAGCTATCAGAGAGATGCAAATAAAAAACACAATGAGATATCATTTCACTCCCACTAGGATGGCTAAGATTAAAAAAAAAAAAAAAAGATGGCAAATGCCTGCACCATCCTCTTGATCGTTGTTATGCTTAAGCCCATTGTTGCAATTACTTTGTCAATCCATCTCGTTGATGGTCTTCCTCTTTTTCGATGACCCTCTACTTTACCAAGCATGATGTTCTTCTCCAAGGGCTGGTCCCTCCTAGAACTACCCCATACCAAAAAACCAAACCAAACCCATTGCTGTCAAGTTGATTCTGACTCATAGCATTCCTATAGGACAGAGTAGAACTGCCCCATAGAGTTTCCAAGGAGCACCTGGTGGATTCAAACTGCCGACCTTTCGGTTAGCAGCTGTAGCACTTAACTACTACACTGCCAGGGTTTCCAAGAACTACCATATGACCCAGCAATTCCACTCCTAGGTATACACCCAAAAGACTTGAAAGCAGAGACTTAAACAGAGACTTGTACACCAATGTTTGGCTATTGCAGCACTACTCACAATAGCCAAAAGGTGGAAATGACCTAAATGCCCATCAAAAGATGAATGGATAAATAAAATGTGGTACATACATGCGATAGAAGAAATGAAATCCTGATGCATGTTACAATACGGATGCCGCCTGAAGACAGTATGCTGAGTGAAATAAGTCAATCATAAAAGGAAAGATACTGTATGACCTCACTGGTATGAAAAGACAAGAAAAGGCAAATGTACAGAGACCAAAGTTTACTGATGGTTACCAGAGGTGGGAGGGCAGGAGGCTGGAAACAACTGCATTGATTAAGGGTAGGGTTGCACAGCCGATTATTTAATTGCAGTTGTAAACCTGTAAGACTGGCAAAAGGTGTGTAACAGATATATTTACAACAACAACAACAAAAGTAGCTGCTAAGCCTTCTTATGTACAATCAAAAACTCATGGGATTTGGTTCCTTGTTTTGGAGGCTTAAGGTCATAGTTTCATGGGACATCCCAGTTAATTGGCCTAAATCCGTGTTTAGTGCTTCTGTTCTACCTCCTAGTTTGTTGTGTAGTGCCTGGGGTCTTAAAAGCTTGGAAGCGGCCACCCAAGGCACAACAATTGGATTCTATTCACCTGGAGCAACAGAGAAAGAAGGAGAGTCAGGAGTAGGAGGAAATGGAATGTTCAGCTAATTGCCTCCATGAATGACTGCCTCCTTTGCCATGAGATCAGAACTGGATGGTGCCCAGCTACCATTACTGAAATTTCTGATCAAAGAGTCTACAGAAGAATCCTGATCAAAAGGGAGAAAATACATAACAGAATTTCAAATTCTCACAGATTCCAGACTTTCTAGAGCCAACGGGGGCCGGATTAAGCCCTGAAATGATTGCCCTGAGATAATCTTGAAACCTGAAACCAAAAATCTCCTCTGATGTCTTCTTAAAGCCAAGCAAGAGTTTAGTTTAACTAGTAAAAAATGTCTGCCTTGAGCATTATGCTGTTTTAAGTACTATCTATATGGGATCAAATGGACAAGAGCAGCTCGAAGGTTAGATAGCAACCTTAGGGGGCTGTGAGTTTACTATGTTAATAGGGGAGAAACAACTCAGAGAAGGTGGGCAAGAATGGCTGCATGACTCGAATTGTAGCTGCCACTGACTTGTCCATGTAGAAGGGGTTGGTTTGATGTATGTTTTGCTGAATCTATTCTCAACAACAACAACAACAAAAATGGTACTGAGATCTCAGGAAGCACGGATGGGGCACTGACCATGTCCGCCGCGGTAGATTAGTGTTGTTGTTATAGTTGTTCTCCTTTTGTAAAAACAAACAAACAAATAAACCTTGTGCAATAATACAAAAAAAGAATAATCAATATCACTGAACGATATATGTAGAAATTGTCAAATGGGAACTTGCTTTGCTGTGTACACTTTCACCAAAATTCAATAAAATATTATTAAAAAAAAAGTCAGTGTTAATGATAATAATTCCAAGTTTGAGCCAAGCTAGGACAGAGGGTGTTATGGGCTGAAATTAGCGAGCAAGGGAAAGACGTTTCCAGATGCCCTTAACCCTTCAGGCATTACTACTACTATAACCACTACTACTAATATTGATGTTAAAAATAATGATTCCAAATTTGAGCAAAGCCCCATGGCAGGGGGTTATTTAAATTTAATTTAATTCTCTCCCTACCCAGTTAGGCTGGCACCAGAGCCATATGGTCTCAGTTTGAGTCTCAGCCCTGCCACTTCCTGGCTGTGTGACCTTGAATGAGTTACTTGACCTCTCTGTGTTCCCTTGTGTGTAAAATGGGGGTAATAACAGTACCTGCCTCATAGGGTTAATATGACAATGAAACGATATGAAGAATGACTAGAACAGGGCTTGGCACACAATAAGAATCGCCATTATTGTTATTGCTGATGAGCCGCTGAGGCCCAGAGCGGTGCAGACTGTGGCTGAGGTCACACAGCCATGCTGGCACCCACAGCCCTGACTCTAAGTCTCAAGTATAAGAAGCAGGTGATATGTGAGGGTCCTTCAAGAGCTACCATTTGGTCACTGAGAGGCTGCCTGGTGTAGTGGGACAAGCTGGGGTCAGGGGTCAGCTGGACCTGGTTTAAAAGGGTGATAATCTCTCAAGCCTTGTTTTCCCTTCTGGTAAGAGTGGATAATGTTCTTTCCCCCTCACCGGGCTGTGGGTTAAAGGAACGAATCACGCACAGAGCTTAGCGCTGAGTCTAGGCCCTTCTCTACTCCTAGCCCACCCAACCAGGCGTCTGTGGGGGAAGGGTGCAGGGCTCACCTTCTTGCAGAAGCGGTGTAGGTGGAGCAGTGTCTCCAGGTCTGTGCGCTGCCGCTCGGCCGCCATGTAGAAGTGGGTCAGCTTAGCCTGGAAGGCCCGCTGGGTGGTGGCGAAGGCCGCCATCTCTGGGAACCCTGCTTCACCCGCCTTGCCGGCCCCTCCAGCCACAGCTCCCAGCTGGGCCGCCTGTTTGGACAGCTCGAGGCCACGGCAGTACTGCGCCTGCATGGTAGAGAAGGTTGTCCACTGAACTCCTGCCTAGGCTGGGCCTCCCCCCGAGGTCAGTAACCTCCCACTGCCCTGCTCTAAGTGGTGAGAGTTGCTGAGCCTCAGTGTCCTCATCTGTAAGATGGGGACCCTAAGAGTATCCACCTCACAGGGCTTAGCACACGCTCGCCTGGGTGGTTTGAGCCCACCAAGGGGTGGCTCAGAGAAAGGCCTACTTCTGAAAATCAGCCACTGAAAATTCTATGGAGCATGGTTCTACTGTGACACACGTGGGGTCGCCGTGAGTTGGAACGGACTTGATGGCAACTGGTTAGTTGGTCGGTCTCCCCTACTGGCCTGGGAGTTCCCTGAGGGCTGAGACAGAGGCTGATCAGCCCGTGCCCCAGGGCCCAACACATCGAAGGTACAGGTTCCTGCCCTCGCTCTCTGAGGCTTAGTAGGTCTAGGGGGCTATTGGTCGCCGTTGAGCTAATTTGACTAATGGCAACCCCAGGTGTGCACAGTAGAACTGGGCTCCATAGGGCTTTCCAGGCTGTGACCTTTTAGAAACAGATCACCAGGCCTCTCTTCTGAGGCACCGCTGGATGAATTAAAAAAGCCAACCTTTTGACTAGTCGAGTGCTTAACCATTTGTGCCACCGGGGACTCCAGGTCCAGGGTGGAGCAGTGGAATCTGTATTTTAAGAAACTCTCTAGGGTATTCTGAGAGAGGCAGTCTTTGGACTTGGCAGTCCAGGAAGGCCTCCTGGAGGAGAGAACATCTAAGCTGAACCCTCTGTGGTGGAGGGTGGTTTCTTCCCCGTCTGGAAGTTTTCATGCCCTTTTTTACTTCCACGACTTTCCCTCAGCCGCGCCCTCGCCACCCGCCTCCATGCCCCCTCCATCCGCTCCAGTCCTGCTACACAACTTTTTGAAACGTACTGCCGCCTGAAGGAAGAATTCCTCGAATTCTGCGTGGGTTTTCTCCACTGTCTCCAAGCTTCCATCCTTGGGGGTCAGTGCTTGCAGGTACCGGCTTCCTTCCTGCTCCATCCAGTCGCTGACCTGGGGCAGGGGAGGGAGGCTTGGACATGAGGGGCTGCTGGGGAGATGTCCCCTCGCCCAGCTCCCTGACTTCCTCGGAGGCGTGGAGGCTGAGGTCTTCTTGTCCTTGGTCATTCAGGAGCTGGCCCGGTTCCTGCACACAGCAGGCACTCAGTGCACACTTGCCTGAATGCAGTCACAGGGTGGCAAATTTCAGCTTACTCTAATCATTCAGTGCTGCTCAATCATAAAAGGAACTGGCTCGGGGGTGATGAGCTGCCCATCCCTGAGGGTGTGCAAAGGACACTGGAGGGAAAGCTTCCTGCTATAGTGGAACGTGCATGAGCCTGCCAAAAACTCGCTGTGTGAACTGGGCAAGTCATTTCCCTTCCTGGGGCTTAATTTCTTCAGTGGTAAAATGAGGGCAGACATGAGGATTCAATGAGGAGCAAAGGGCATAAAATGGTGCTTGACTCCATGACCAGATGTCCCCTTCTTTTTCTGGGGTGTCTTAAAGAGCACTATTAAATCACTTTTCCTCACAAAACTCAATGTGGCAGGTACTAGTATCATTCCCATTTTACAGATGAGGAAACTGAGGCACTGAATAGTTAAATAAATTCTCTAGAGTGACACCACTAGTAAGTGGTAGAGCCAGGGTTGGAGCCTGGGCTGTTGGGCTCTGGAGCCCATGCGCATGTGACCATTGTGCTCCACTGCCCCAGGCACGAAGGGAAGTGCTGGCTCTAAGCACCAGCAGATGGACCAAGTGGTGCCAAGTGTGGGCTGCAGGGTCAGACCCCCAGGTGTACAACTAGGCAGGTGGTGTAATGTCTCCCAGCCTCAGTTTCCTCATCTATGTGGTGGGTGAAATCTTAACACTGTCCCCACATCGCTGATAGGGGACGAGGTCAGAAAGCATTGATATATCCAAAGGTTCCTACCCAGAGCCTGGTACACAGTTAGTGCTCAATAAGTGCAGCTCTTGGGGCTATGTCTTTACCCAATAAGTACTTTTGAGTGCCACATCATGTGCCACACCCCAAGGATGCCTGCCTGGTCCTTGTAGAATCACAGCCCTGTGTCCTTGCACCAGAGCAAAGCCCCTGGCTGGAGGGTGCCGTCCCTGTGGAGGGCAGCCAGGCAGATCCTCCCATAGCTCCTCCCAGCCCACCAGCCTTTCCACTCACCTGATGGATGGAGGCCTCCAGGCGGCCCAGGCGGACTCGGAGCTCCAGCTTCCCCAGGAGGTGATTGGACACAGTGACCAGGACATGCAGCTGCTCATCCACGAGGCCATACAGGGCTGCAGCTTCAGCCAGGTGGCTCCTGGGAGGCAGAGGAGGGTGAGAGAAGACACAGGACCCCACCACCTACAGTATTCCTGTTAAGCACAGACCACCCCCTACCCCAACTAGCCCCACCTCTGGGGCTCCAGCCTGGGTATTTCAGCTGCCGACTTGCTGCGTGACCTCAGGGAGGTCCCTATCCTTCTCTGCGCCTCGGCCTCCCATGGGACTGGGAGGACCAGAGGACACAGCAGGAAATGAAATGACCCTCTCCCTTCCCTGCCTGTCAAACAACAAAACCCTTTGGTATAGAGTCAAATCTGGGTTTAAATCCCAACCCTGCTACCTTCTAGGAATGTAACCTTGTACAAATTTCTCAATCTTTCTGTGTTTTTTTCATCTGTAAAATGGGATAATAGCAGAGCCCATCTCATAGGGTGGTTGTGCAGATTAAGTGGTCTCATGCCTTGGCTCCCAACCCTGGCTGCACATTAGAAACTCCGGGGAGTTTTCAAAATCTTGATGCCCACCCCCCACCCAGACCAACAAAGTCAGACTGTCTGGGAGTGCAACCTGGATATGAGGGCTTTCTAAAGCTCCTTGCGGGGTTCCAGGGTGCAGCCAGGGTTGAGAACCAGCCCTCCTGCATACAAAACCCTTAACATAGTGCCTGGCATGCAGGAAGCGCACGATGTTTGTTAGCGCTTGTCGTCTCTATTGTAATGATGTGGAGTAGGTGTAACACGCCCCCCCATCTCGGCCTCCATTTTACAGATGAGAAAACTGAGGTCTAGAGAGGGGAAGTGACTCTCACACATGGCAGAGTCTAAATTAGAACCCAGTCCAGGGCTTCTTCTCCAAGAGGGTTTTTGAAATGGCCAAAGCCAACAAAACATAAGGGAAGGAGTGTTGAAAGGGGATTTCTGGCGTAATGACACTGGGTGAAGGGAGGAATTTAGGGACTTCCCCAAGGCTGCTCAGATCACACACCACTGTCTTCAGGAAAAAGAGGAGTTGGAAAGTCTGCTTTCCTAAAGGGAGCCTTGCCATTTGGTCGGAGCTCCCCATCTGATCAGGGTCACCACTCTTCCAGGAAAGGGGTAAAGGCCTGGGGTGTGTGAACAGGATGGAAAATGCCAGCCCGCCTGGCAGAAGAAGGGAAGAAGAGGACAAGAGGGCAGGAGCTCCAGGGAACCTTCTGCAGAATACAGATGTTATGGCTCACGCGGGAACACAGCGCCCCCTGGTGGAACTGCCAGCAGCCAAGAGTCTGAAGAGGCCTAAGGTGGACTGGTGGGGCCTGAGCCAAGCCTGTGAAGCCAGAGCATGCTGGGAAAGACAGCACTAACCCCACCAGGCTAAAGGGAGACGACCTCACACCCAGCACCTGGACCCACTGCTCTCCAACTCCCATCGGAGTGAACCTGCCCTTGAATCTGGGGACACAATTCAGGGCAGAGTGTTCAAGATTCTGGAATCAGGCTGCCTGGGTTTAAGTCATGGCTCTGGCCCATCCCAGCTGTTTGACTTTGGGCAAGTAATTTAACCTCTCACTGAGCCTCAGGATTCCCCCCCTGTAAAATGAAAATAAAGCTAGGATCTACCTTAAGGGTGGGAATTAAATAAGTTAATATCTGTAAAGCCCTGAGAACAATGCGTTCCACACTAAAAAAAAAAAAAAAACTGTTGCCATCAAGTTGTTTCTGACTCATGGCAACACCATGTGTTGCAAAGTAGAACTGTGCTCTGTAGGGTTTTCAAGCCTGTGATCTTTTGGAAGCAGGTTATCAGGCCTTTCTTCCAAGGTGCCTCTGGATAGACTGGAGCCTCCAGCATCTACGTTAGTAGTAGAGCACTGAACTGCTTTTGTCAGCCAGGGACATTAGCATTACCCATCCTAAGTGCTATTTAGGTGTTGATTAAATGAACGAATTGTTCTTAAAAGCTTCAGCAAACTTCCCCTTGATTCCTGAATATGAATAACAGGATTTGTTTTAATAGAAGTTAAAATAGTTCCAATTACTCACCGGTTTAATTACTGTTTTTCTCCCATCCCCTAAATTTAAAAAAGCAGGTATTTTCTAGGAATGTAAATTATTTATTCTGTGGCTCCGAGGCCACCCCCCCATCCCCCCCCCCCCACACACCATGAACTTCCCCCAGCCTGGCTGAGAAGCACTGAGGAAGCAAGACAGCCTGAGGGTTAAGTGCTCAGATGGGCTGGCTTCAAATCCCCGCTCAGCCATTGCCTAGCTGTTATTCCACTTCACTGCACCTCAGTTACCCCTCAGCCAAGCCATGACAATGCCAGTTGGCCTCACAGGGCTCTTGTGAGGAATAAATGAGCTGGGGCTTGGAAGGGCCTGGCCCCCTATATGAGTCAGAGAAAGTGCTTGGTACATAGGGGTGACCAGAAGTGGGCAGGAGCTGTCCTCGAGGCCTGCTCCTGGCTGAAGATGGCCGAACTGAAGCGGGGGCAGCAGAGAAGGTACAAAGAACTTGACCAGGCCCCAGCAGGGCCTGTGACCAGGCCTCTGTCAGGGAGACATGCCCTGCAAACGCCCCAATCCTGGGCATCCCCAGGGACCACCCTGTGTGTCCCTTTGGCAGGGTGGCCCCAGCCCTGAGCACCCTGAAGAACAGGGTGAGGGTGGGGTGGGGGAGGAGATGCCCAGGTGTCCATACCTGACGTCAGGGTTGAAGTCCAGCCTGCTGGCCTGTTGCCGTAGCCTGGCCAGGGTGGCTCCGCCCTTTTGCTGGAGGCCCAGCAGGCCCGGGTCCCTCAGCACAGCCTCCATCAGCTCCTTGGACTTGCTCAGGCACCTGGCAGCCTCCTGCCAGGGTGAGGAGGTAGCCTGAGGCCCATTCCCCACTCTCCTTCAACACCCTCCAGGGCTCCCCACACCCAGTTCAAACCCCCAGTTTGGCATTCAAAGCCTCCAGAAACTCTGTTCTTGCTATCTCTAAAACATCTCCTCAAGCCACACCGCCCTCGCATCACCATGGCAACTTCTGTGGTCCAAGCTTCATCATTTCTTGCTCACTGACCTCTTCACTGACCTCCCTGCTGCTCTCTGGCTCCCCCTACAGTCTACTCACCACACAACAGGTGGCAGGATCTCAAAGGGCAAATCTGGTCTTGTTATTCCCCTGCTTGAAGCCCTCCCTCCAGTGGCTTCCCTGCTGGTTTAGAATCAAATCCAACCCACTACTTACTACCGCCCCTGACAACTTTTCTGTTCTCTCCTTCTCTCCCGCCCCCTTTGGTCTGCTCCACACTTGTCTCCTTGCTATTCCTGAACACGCCAAGCATAAACCTGCCTCAGGGCCTTTGTACAAGTTTGCACATGTTTGCCCTCTGCCTATTGCTGTGGCAGCCTCCTTCTTGTCCTTCAGCCCCAACTTACATGTTACAGCCCTCCTTGGCCATCTGAACTGAATTCCCTCCCCCGTTATTCTCAATCTTACTTTCATGGCACAATTTGCAATTATATATTCATTTCCTTGTTTAATTTTTAAATGACTGCCTCTGCCACTGCACTGTGAGCCCCATGAGGACAGAAACAAGTCTAATTGCCTGAGGCTGGATTTCCAATGTGGGACCCAATAAATATTAATTGAATGAATGAATGGAAAACAGGGAAGACGATGGCCACTCTGGATGTCCCCTTCATGAGCCCTTGGTCCATGGAGTCTAGGGTGTGGTGTGATGTCCACGCCCTATGCTCCAGACTCACCTGCACACCCCCAGGGGCATCACACTTCTCGAACTCCTCTATGGAAGCCTGTAGCAGGGAGGAAGCCTGGCGGAGGTCAGCAAGGAAAGTGTCCAGCTTCTGTAGGACAGAGGGCCAGAGAGGGGGTGTCAGCCTGGACTAGTGGGAGGATCCCCCCCCACCCCAGGAGGACACAAGGGAGGTGTTAAGCAGGGGTTCTCAAACTTCCGCTGCATCAGAATCACCTGGCGAGCTGGTTAACACACAGCTTGCTGGGTCCCACCACCGAGTGTCTGATTTAGTACTTCTGGGGTAGGAACTGAGAACCTGTGTTTCTAGCAAATTCCCAGGTAATACTGTTGCTGCCATAGAACCACTGGTGTTGGGAATGGGAGAGGGAGGAAGAAGACAGGCCGGAGCTGCTCCCAGGTCACCAAGGACACCTTGGGAGAGGGGAAAGAAGGGGGTGATAGAGCAGAGTTAGGGGACATCCTTGGCTGGGTCCCACTTCGGCCTAGCTCCACTACTTCCTAGCTGTGAGACCTCAGGAAAGTAACTTAACCTCTCTGCGCCTCCTCTTCCTCCTCTGTAAAATAGGAACCATAGTAGTTCCTGTCTTATAGGGTCATGTGAGGATTAGATGGGTTAATTTGTATAAAGCACTTAGAACAGTGCTGTCATGGATTGAATTGTATCCCTCCAAAATATGTGTCAACTTGGTTAGGCCATGATTTTCAGTACTGTGTGGTTGTCCCTCATTTTGTGATTTTCCTATATGCTATAAATCATAATCTCTGCCTGTGGTTAAAGAGGATTAGGGTGGGACGTAACACCCTTGCTCAAGTCACATTCCTGATCCAATGTAAAGGGGGCTTCCCTGGGGTGTGGCCTGTACCATCTTTGATCTTATAAGAGATAAAAGGAAAGGGAAGCAAGCAGAGAGTGGGGGACCTCATACCGCCAAGAAAGCAGTGCTGGGAGCAGAGCGTGTCCTTTGGACCCACAGTTCCTGTGCAAAGAAGCTCCTAGTCCAGGGGAAGATTGATGAGAAGGACTTTCCTTCAGAGCCAACAGAGAGAAAAAGCCTTCCCCTGGAGCTGACGCCCTGAATTTGGACTTTTAGCCTACTAGGCTGTGAGATAATGACCTTCTCTTTGTTAAAGCCATCCCTTGTGGAATTTCTGTTACAGCAGCACTAGATAACTAAGACAAGTGCCCAGCACATAGTGTTGGTCACCATCACTATCAGCTTTATGTTCTAGGTCTATAGGCAAGATCTCATTGGAAGGAAGGGCTGTGAAGCTAAAATATCATTCAAAAGCCACTAGATTAACTGGATGCCTCCAGAGAGGGGACATGGAGGGTTGGGGGACAAGAAGGAAAGGAGATTTTTCACTATAACATTTTTGTACCATTTGACTTTGGGAAATACTGCCTATTCAAAACTGGCACAATTTAAAAAAGAAGAACATCTAGGCAAAAAGCCAATCGACAAACCACCAAGTTTCAGGACAGTGGTTCTCTACGGGGTCGGGGGGCATTTGGCCATGTCAAATGTCATTTCTGGTTGTCACAGCTTGGGGGCGCTGCTGACATAGAGTGGGTAGAGACCAAGGATGCTGTTAAACATGCCACAATCACAAGACAGCCTCCCACACAAAAGACTCATCTGGCCCAGAATGTGCATAGTGCTGAGGTTGGGCACCCCTGGTGTAGAAACAGTCCTGGGGGGGCAGATGGACACTGGGCTCAGCCTGGTTTAAGCCTGTAATCCTCCGCGAGCTATTGTGCAAGTCACCCCCATCCTGTCTGTCCTTGGGTATTAAACTGAGCATGAAATGCCCCCTCGCAGGGCTGCAGGGAGGAGGGATGGAGATCACGTAGGGAAGGAGCTCTGAGCTGGCAGTTTCCTTATTTCCTCCCTCATCCAGGAGGGAACATACCTCCCACCAGACCCTGAGCTCCCTGAGTTGTGTGAGTCCACAGAGCAGATGCCTGGAAATTTATTTTCCATTAACATCAACACAGCTCTTAGCATGCATGTGCCAGACACTGCTAAACTCTTTACCCGCATTAACTCAATTAATCCTCACAGCAACCTCATAAGGAGGTACTAGTATTACCTCATTGTGCAGATGAGGAAACCAGGGCTCAGAGAAAGTAACTTGCCCATGGTCACACAGCAGACCTGAGATTGGAACCTGGGCAGTCTGGCCTCAGAACCTGAGCTCTTAATCACTCTACTCTGAATCCTCATTATAAATGTTTGTTGAATGACTGTTTGGTTTTGAACTCAACAGAGTCAGTGGGTCCACAGGGCAGGATAGTGAAGGGAGAAAGAGAAGGGGTAAGCGTCAGGGGTTAAAGGCTGTGATGATACCCAGAAAACAATGATAGACACCTGGAAAAACTGCACCCACTCGCTGTGGCAGTAGGGGAAGGGGCCTCCCAGGGCTGTGGGCAGCTGGCTGGGGTCCACATGGTGGCTGAGGGCCTGCAGTGAGGTAAACACCTCCACCTGCAGACAGAAGAGGTGAGTCAGGAGAGCTTGGAGACTCAGTGTGAGGACAGACATTTAGAAGGTCCTGCCTAGATCCCTGCCCTAGCACCGTTTCACCCCACAGCTGAGGCCAGCCCTTAGCTTTAAGAGTTGGTTTCTGGGCAACCTAGTTTTTCTGGAAGCCCTGACAAATAAAAATTCAGAGCCAGACCCTGGTTAAGGAATGTCAAATAAACAGCACTCATACTGCTGCTCTCCTGGCCTGTACCCAAGGCAGACATCATTAATCAATTACAGCACTTGTTCCCTCTGAGCTGGGCTCTTACTCAGAACAGCTCTCCAGGTAATCCAAGTTGATTGAAGCTGGCCCTTGTGATGAAACCTCTTTGCAATTCTTGTGCTGTCCTCTGGTGACCCACCAAAGTGCTGTCTCTTTCTTGGGGCTGATAGGAGAGGTCACTAAATCCTAACAGCATCCCCTGAGACACAGACTGAGTGACTGCCTCTTGAAGGCAGTGAAGTTTGAGATTCATGCTGAGAACAGCTCCAGTACCCAAGCTTGAGATTGAGTGGAATCTGTGGGTTTTTCAATCCCTGCTACTCCAAATGTGATCCATGGACCTGCAGCGTCAGCATCACCGAGAGCCTAGAGCCTGTTAGAAATGCAGAATCCCAGGCCCTATTCAGAACTTGCACTGTAATGAGCTCCCCGACGTGACTGGTAGGCACATTAAAGTTTGAGAAGCACTTCTCTAGCTCACCATGTGCCTCTTTACTAACCAAAGGAAGGAGACCTTTTAAATCAGCTCCCGATGCAGGGCAGAGGGCCGGGTGCCCATGCCATTACTGTGGTGTATGGCACCAATTAATGGCAGCTGCAGGGCTCTTGCCTGCAAAGTTCGGAATCTACTCAGCATCTGTATTAATTAGGGAGAGAAATACAGGAAAAGCAGGGCGTGCAGTGTGGAAAAGGCCTCTAGCTTGCTGTGTGGCCTTGGGCTTCAGTTTCCCCAACTGAAAAGAAAGGGAGTGGGGGCACTTGACCAGATGAATCTTGCGAAATAGGCTTCATGCCATGTGTAACTCTCAGTTTCATGGGAATGCCCACCAGGAAGGAGTTGATGAGGACTGTCAGGGAGAAATCATTCTGTGGTTGACCCAGGCCTTGCATTTATTGACTCCTACTTGATTATTTGAAGGCCTCTTTTAGCTCATGAATTCTGAAATTCTCCATCCCCCTCAGCTCAAGCCCAATAACCCCTCTCCTCAGCTGTGGATGTTGCCCTTCATCCCACACCTCACCTGGACGCCAGGTAATGTCTCCAGCTGGACAGCAGCCTCCTTCTCCCCCAGGAAGAGCAGAGCCTGGATGGAGGCTGGGACCAACACCTGCCAGGGAGAACCATTTCTGAGTTGCTCTGACCAAGCCTTCACTGAGCCTCCCAACCCCTTGATTTCCTCCTCCTTTCCTTCTAAGAAACAGGCAAATGGGCCAAAGGGGCAGAGTGGGGTTCTCCATGGCTGGGCCCTTTGAGTGACATGTTTGGAGGGTGAATCATTGAAGGCAAGAGAGCAGTGGGTCCAAGCTATGTTACAAGCTTCCTCCCCCTGCACCTCAGTTCCTCCATCCATAAAGTGAGGAGGTCAGGCCACCAGGCAAGCATATGCCAACCCTCCATTGACTCTGCTGCCCATAATAGCTTTGTAGGAATCTCTGGCCTCCCCCATTCTCAGTTCCTGAGGTTCATGTGACCTAAGTCAAGCCAATGAGTATGTTGCATTCCCTGGGCCACAGGGATCGATTGAAGGATAGAAATCACAGTGAATGAGACACAAGAAACTTTTGCTGGTTCCTCTGGGAAAAGAATCTCACACTCTTTCCTGCTAGACTTAAACCTGGAACTTCTGCTGGCCACACTGTCACCAAGTAGGGGTCTGGCTGAGAATAGCAACCTCCTAGGGGAACAGGGCCAGAAATGGAGAGAGAGGAACCAGGGTCTGGTGACAATATTTGAGCCTCTGGATCAAGCCATACCTGAATCTAGTTTAATCTTGGGCTGTCCAGTTACCTGAACCAATGAACCCCCTTTGTCTTTAAGTCTGTTTGGACTCAGTTTTCTGTTAGCTGCAGCTAAGAGTTCCAGCTAGGTATTGACCAGGTTTCTGGGGATCCTGGTTCCAGCTCTGAGCCCCTGGACTCATGAATGTCAGGAGACCCCTGTGGCCCTTAAGATTTGTTAGGTTGAAGCTTCCCCCTACCCTGCCCCACTCACCTGGGTGGCCTGCAGAGCACTGACCAGACTTGGGTGTGGGGGCTGTTTCCTGGCATCAATCACAACCGTCAGCCCCTTGGTTTTAGCTTCAGACCTGTGGGTGGCAAACAGAATTGGCAGTCTTGTTGGGTGAACTGGGGCTCTCCAGGGCAAGGGCTTAGGAGAAAGTGAAGGAGACTGGCTGCCAGAGAACCTTGATTTATTGGTGAACTCTTCATCTTGCAAGACCAAGTTCCAGTGCCCGCCCCTTTCAGGAAGCCCTCCATGATTCTTCTCCAGGCAGAGTCCACAGCTCTATCCTTGGTTTCCATAGTACCTTGCACAGCAACTTACAGCCCTAGTAAGCATAAACTATAGCCACCTGTCCCTGTTGCGGTGGGTGGGTCACCTGGCATTCATTCACACAAAGTGGGCAGAGCATTTATTTTGTCTAAGAACTTAACCCCTTCAATATAGCCACGTCCCCTGGGAGCCGGTTTCTAATTGGTTGAGGCTAACAGTGGTGGCCTAAATCCGCTGGTCAACGATTGGGTTAGATGTGGTCATGTGACATGGTTCTGGCCAATAAGATGTGAAGGGAAGTTTGCTGGGAGACTTCTGGGAAACGTATTGTCTCCTTTAAAAAGTTGTTATAAAGATGTAGGGCAGAGATGTTGCTGTGTGTGGTAGAGTCGATTGCGACTGATAGCGACCCTTACAGAACAGAGCGGAGCTGCCCCATAGGGTTTCCTACGCTATGATCTTTACGGGAGCAGATTTTCAGGTCTTTTCTCTCACAGAGCTGCTGGTGGATTCAAACTGCAGACCTTTTGGTTAGCGGCCGAGTGCTTAGCCTCTGCGCCACCAGGGCTCCTTGAGGCAGAGATACAGGATATAAATTTCCTTACCAGCTAAAACATTTTGAATTGGAATTTCTGCTACTTGCGGCCAGAACACCCTTCCTGCAGCCAAAACACCTCAGCCACAGCGCACTGAGCTCACTTGGGCCGTTTTCCGTGATTACCTTAAGAAGTCTCAAATTGGCCCAGTTATTTTTTTTTTTTTTAGAACTTCTTAAATGCCATCTCCCTGACCCCCACCCCTTCCCCTGGATATCTGGCCAGCAGGTCTGGGGTGGGGCCGGGAAGTCTGTGTGGTCACAAGTGCCTTTGGCCATTCCGATGATCAGGTAGGTTTGGAAAATAACCCCCAACTGCCTTCAAGCCTTCTAATCACCATGTCATAGACAAAACCAGAAGCGGCTCAGAGAGTGCGGGGAGGGGTGGTGATGGTGAAGCTGTGGCATTGCCATTAGTATCTGGTGATCTGAGCAAATTATTTCATCTCTCTGAGAGTCAACTTCCCCATTTGTAAAATGAGGACAATCAGGGTACCCGCCTTGCTGGTCCCACCTCACCCAAGGGCTGTGGTGAGGACGGACTGAATTCATTTGTATAAAACCCGAAACCAAACCAGTTGTTGTTGAGTCGATTCTGACTCAAAAGTACCCCATGTCTTTCAGAGTAGAACTGTGCGCCATAGGATTTTCAATGCCTGTGATCTTTTGGAATTAGACTACCAGCCTTTCTTCCGAGGTGACTCTGGGTAGATTTGAACCGCCAACCTTTCAGTTAGTAGCTGGGCGCTTAGCCATCGGTGTCACCCAGGGATTCCTCATTTATGTAAGAGGGATCTAAGTGTCTATTGTTATTATTGTCCTAGAAGGGGAAACTGAGGCACAGAGAGGTGAAGTGGCAGACAGTGGGAGGAGGTCTTTGACTTGATGTTCCACTCCTGGCTGCCTCTGCTGGAATACTGATTTGTTTCTGGATCCATCTCCATCACCAGCCTGGAAGGCAGGGTCCCACATGTCTCTCTGGATCCCGGGCATCAACCAGCATAAAGCTGGGCCCAGAGCAGGTGCCAAGCAATGTTTGTTCAAAGCATGACTGGAAAAACAAGCCCAGCACACAAGAGCCTCATGTACATTGCACTCCATGGTTTACAAGGCATTGCACACTCCTCGCATCACCCCCCACCACACACACACTTGTGACCCCACTGAGTCCGCAGAGCCCTCCTATGAAGCCATCCCTTTTTTCAGGTGTGCCTCAGAGAAGGAAAGTGACTGCCCCCAAGGTCTCATAGCAAGTTGGTGGAATTCCAGGGCTCTGTCTACCACTCTGACCACTTCTCAGTTCAGAAAAGAGGGCCCCATGCCCCCATCAGCCCAGAAAAGCCACTCACCTTGTGTCATGGATTGAATTGTTTCCCCCCAAAATAGCTGTCAGCTTGGCTAGGTCATGATTCCCTCATATGATTGTATGATTGTCTACCAATTTGTGATCTGATGTGATTTCCCTATGTGTTGTAAATCCTATCACTATGATGTGATGGAATGGATTAGTGGCAGTTGAGGTCTACAAGAGTAGATAGTGTTTTAAGCCAATCTCTTTTGATATATGAAAGAGAGAAGTGAGCAGAGAGACAGGGGACCTCATACCACCAAGAAAGCAGCGTCAGGAGCAGAGCACTTCCTTTGGACCTGAGGTTCCTGCGCTGAGATGCTCCCAGACCAAGGGAAGACTGACCTTCCTCCAGAGCGGACAGAGAGAGAAAGCCTTCCCTTGGAGCCTGAATTCAGACTTCTAGCCTACTGGACTGTGAGAGAGAATAAACTTTTTTGTTAAAGCCATCCAGTCGTGATATTTCTGTTATAGCAGCACTAGATGGCTAAGATACCTTGCATAGGAGGGAGAGAAATCTCAGTGGCCAGCAGGTGGCAGTGATGGCTCCCGTGGGGCTGGTGGAAGGTCGGGTACATGTGGAAGCTTCCAAAGGGTTTCGTCGGACCCTTCACCCCTACCCCTAGCAGCACAGCCTCTAGGTTGGGTTGGAGACTATAGCCACCACCCCGAGCAAATGCCTCCTCTGAGACTGCCCTGGCTGGGGCTGGGACTCAGACACAAGGATGGTGCCTCTCCCTCAGCCAGTCCAACATTAAGTGTGGGTGGTCGGGGTAGGGGTGGTGGTGATGGTGGAGGCAGAGGGTGTTAGAAATCAGTATAGGTCACTCATCACTCACTTCTCCACTCACTTATTCATTCACTCATTCATTTCCTTCATTTATTCAACAAACATTTTTAATTCAGATACCAGCTCAATTTTCACCTCCTCAGGGAAGACTTCCCTGATTTCCCAACTGAGATTAGCCATCCTATCCTTCTTACTCTAAAACAGTGGTTCTCAAAGTGTCCATCCCAGACCAGAGGCAACAGCATCACCTGGAAACTTGTTACTCATTACCTGTTGCTGTCGAGTTGATTCCCACTCATAGTGACCCTATAGAATAGACTATAGCTGCCCCATGGGGTTCCCAAGGCTGTAATCTTTATGGAAAGCCCCGGTGGTGCGGTGGTTATGCGTTTGGCTGCTAACCGAAGGGTCGGCAGTTTGGACCCACCAGCCACTCTGGGAAAAACTCTTGCCCCCATAAAGATTACAGCCTCTGAAACCTTATAGGGGAGTTCTACTCTGTCCTGTGGGGTTGCTAAGAGTCAGAATTGACTCCAAGGCAATTTTTTTTTTTTTTGTAATCTTTACAGAAGCAGATTGCCACATCTTCCTCCCTTGGAGCAGTTAGTGGGTTCCAACTGCCCACTGTTTGGTTAGCAGCCTAGTGCTTAGCCTCTGCGCTACCACAGCTCCTTTGGAGACTTGTTACCAATGCAAATTCTCAGGCCCTCAGGCCCCCACCCCAGACCTACTGAATCAGAAAGCCTGGGGGTGCGGTCCAGCCCTGTTTTAACACACCTCCCTGGTGATTCTAATACTTGAGTTTGAGAACCACTGGTCTACAACGTTCCTCTGTTTTCTGTACCACAAGAACACTCCTGAAAACTGCTGGTCCTTGGTTTGCTTCTTGCCAACTGTTCGTCCTCCTTGCCCTCACCTGCCTGGGAATCCTCGACAAATGTCCCTTTCCCCACTGTGTTCCCAGCACCTGGCCTCGGAGTGGCTCTGTGAGCAGACGACTGGATGGAAGGACATGGTGTCATTCCACTCGGTGCCTGGTCCAGGACTCTGGGCTGATAGGGTTGAGGTAGGGGTGGAGTTGCCAGGGTGGCCCAGCCCCTTACCTGGGGACAGTGCACAGGTAGGAGAGCAACTTGGTGACCTCTGAGACTGAGCACCACGGCGCCTCCCAGGTCCCCTCATAGGTTGACACCAGAAGCAGGGGGCGCCCTGACCTGTCACGACCACCTGGAGGAGAGAGGACACACACGCTCCGTGAGAACTTTGCAGAATTCTCTATGTGAATCTGCTCTGTGGTCTCCAGGCCGTTGCTCATATTGTCCCTTGCCTGAAATGCCCTTTCTCTCCTTCTCCTCCTGGGAACTCTGAACTCTTATTCATCCTTTAAGACCACTCTCTCAGAGAAGTCTTTCCTGAACCCTTCCTCCATGCAGAGGTCGCCTCTCCTTCCTCTGGATCCTCTGTACCAGGCATCCTGGGAGGCAAAGCTCATGGAATGACTTTTGGGGCCACACAGACAGGGGTTCAAGTCCTGGATCTGTACTGACTCGCTGTGTGCCCTTGGGCAAGTCAGTGCATCTCTGAGCCTCAGTTTCCTCATCTGTCAAATAAGGTGAATAAAAATACTGAGCTTATTAGGTTATTTTGAGGATTAAATGGGACAGCTCTGAGAAGCACTTAACACACAGCAAGGACTCAACAAACAGCAGTTGTTACAGTCATGGCCTCTGTCCTCAGCTCACGCCGTGGGAGTGTACAGCCCCGTGGTCGCCAGCTTACTATTTATTCTTGCAGTCTTTCAGCCATGGATTCTCCACAGGCTGTTTCCTGTTCCCAGAAATCTGGGCTGGGTGCCCCCACACTCCCCACAGGGGCCGTGAGACCGAGGCACAAGGAGTCAGCATAGCCCGTCTGCCTGGGCGGGGGTGGGGGCATCAGCAGGGAGAAAGAAGCCCAGGCCTCCGGGAACTGGCCTGTCCTGCATCCCGGGCTCGGAATCACCCAGAGCCACCTCCCCCCGGGCTGCCCTGCAACAACCACCATCCACCCCACTTGGGCACAACCCTCTTCAGTGTGCAAGGCCCTTCACAGCCCATGAACACTCAGACAAACTTGACCATCTTCATAAGCACAGCCTTACACAGGGGTCAAGCTACCTGGAAGATTCTTCCTTTCACATAGGTTTTAAAATTTGACATAATTTTTAAAAATCTTTAGTTTATAACTGTGTGTGTCACACGCATGCGGGGGCAACCCCATGTGTATCAGAGCAGAACCATGCGTCATAGTGTTTTCTATGACTGATTTTTCAGAAGTAGGTTGCCGGGCCTTTCTTCCGAGATGCCTCTGGGTAGACTTGAGCCTCCAGCCTTTTGATTAACAATTGAGTGTGTTAACTGTTTGCACCATTCGGGGATTTATGTGTGTCTATTTCTTATTTCTATATGTAGACAGGGAAACCCTGGTGGCACAGTGGTTAAGTGCTATGGCTGCTAACCAAAGGGTTGGCAGTTTGAATCCGCCAGGTGCTCCTTGGAAACTCTAAGGGGCGGTTCTACTCTGTCCTATAGGGTCACTAAGAGTCAGAATCGACTCAACGGCACTGGGTTTATATACAGACAGAGAGAAAGAAAGAGAGAGAGGGAGAGAGGTGGGGAGAGAGGGAAGAAGGGAAAGAGAGAGAGAGAGAGGTGCCCTGGAGCAATGGTTAAGCACTCAGCTGCTAACTGAAAGGTCAGCGGTGCTGGCTGAGGACATAAATGCTGGTTGAGTCCACTAGAGTGACCGGCAACTGCCCCTGATTTGCCATTAGCTGGGTGATCCCTTTGCCTCAAATGCCATCCTCACCCAACAGTGGGTGCCAGAAATATCATCATTAGCACTTCAGACCCCTGGCTTGAAGCCGTGCTGTTCAAATTGGGTTAGGAGTCTCAGATGGAAGTGGGGACAGCAAGTTGGAAGGTGGTGGGTGGGGGGCACCCAAAACCACAGAAAAACTTTTTGCATCTTCCTGTGACTTTATATTCACTCCCAATTTGGGGGGAAATGGTAATTTAGCTGGCAAGCAAATTGAAGCATTTTCATATTGAAACAATTATGAATCTATTCCTAGATGGAATACATTTTAAAGACAAGAAAATATTTCAAAGGTATGTTATAGAGCAACCATGAGCTCACAGTGAGGTCTCAACCCTGGGGCCCAGTTCACTGTCTCCTGCCTTAGAGGTTTTCAGTGAAAAGTCCCAGAAGCCCTCTCTGAAGGCTTTTGTGCCTGAGGTAGGCAGAGGAATGGCCCCACACATGTCCACACCCTAGACCCCAGAACCTGTGACCATGTTACCTTACCCGGGAGAAGGGAATCTGCAGATGGGGAGAGTCTTTTGGATTACCCAGGTGGGCTCAATCTGATCACATGACTCCTTAATAGGCCAAAAAACCCCAGTTGCCATCCAGTCGAGTAGGTTCTGACTCACAGTGACCCCCTGAACGGAGAACTTTTCCAGGCTTTGGCCAGTCGGACAAAGATGTCAAGGTGGAAGGAGGGTCAGAGAGATGCAACATTGCTGGCTTTGAAGATGCAGAAAGATAATACAAGCCAAGGAATGCAGGTGGCCACTAGAAACTGGAAAAAGCAAGGAAACTGTAGGATCAGTCCTCAGGTAACAGCTGACAGACACAAAGGCTGGCGTCTGTGCCTTAAGGTGGAGCCAACTCTGTGGTGTCATTCATACTCCAGAGCTCTTTGTGGGATCAGGGTGAAGCAGGCCTTCAGCTGAGAGCAGCTCCTTGCTCAGCTCCTTCCCTGTCCTGTCTGGCTGCCTTCACACCTTTCTCCTGAGAGCACTCCCTGAATAAATAATTTTCCCAAGAATCCATTTTGTAGGCTCTGCTTCTAGGGAAGCTGACCTAAGACACACACCTTGGCTGCCTCACCAAATTCTGGATGGATGGATGGATACCTAGATATAGCTTTTATTTAATCCAACTCCTTCCTTGGACAGATGAGGAAACTAAGGCTGAGGGAGTCTTGATCCAGAACCCAGGCCTCCAGGGCTTTCTCTGCCTCCTCTGCACCCACCAGCATCTGAGAAGGCTCAGATAACCCCCACTCACCCCCTCCCTACCCCTCCACTCTCCCTCCACCTTCCCCTACAATCCCCCAGGACCTGGCAGGCATGCTATCCTGGAGTGGCAGATCTCAACACTCAGAGCCCCAATCCTGGGCTCAGGCCCTAGGGGTGCCTCGTCCAGGGTGGGGCCTCTTTCTGGAAGGCGCACAGAAGCTTCTGGGAAACCACCCTTTGCACCAGTCAGTGGGTCTGAGTCAGTGGCCAGGCAAGATGTTTTGGTCTGGGTTGTTTCAGCTGAGCGAAAACAACAACAAAGAAAACTGTTAGCAAAAGATTGAGTTTTCAATGGGAAAATGTTTTCTCTTTCATCCTCTGGATAATAATAATAGTTGATAACTATTGATCTCCTACTGTGTGCCAGGCATTGTGCTAAGCTCTTCTGGTATCTCTTTGAAAACGACTTTGTGAGGTAGATAGGATCCCTATTTCGCAGGTAGAGAAACCTGGACTAAGAGAGGTTAGGTACTTGATCAAGGTCACACAGTCATACATGACAAAGCTGGGTAGTGACCAAAGGCAGTGACTAAAGGCAGTCTTGACAAAATCACAGAGACTTGCTAAATTCCAGACCCAGGAGACTTCAATCCCCTTAACATGCCACCCTGTGCACTAAACCCCTAAATAAAGCTGACCTAGGTGGGTGTCTGTCCCTTACAACCAGAACCACCTTGTAACCAGATCACATCCAGGGGAATAGTTTCCTTGTTCAGCCAAGGGAGTGAGTGCCTTACCTTTCCCCAATGGCTTGGCTCGGTTGGATTTGGGAGAGTAGAGAGAGCACAGGACTTTCCAGGGCTGGTCGTGCTGGAGCGAGACTCTCTCAGGAGATGTAGGAGATAGCCTCTGCCCTTTCAAGAATGAGAACTTGGGTCCAGGAGTGGGGGACCCCGAAGAGGAGGCGCTTCGGCTAGGGCTGGTCATATGCTTGGGCAGTCTCCCATGTCCCTGTGTGGTCCTATCCTCCATCTTTGTTTCACGGGCTGGAGCAGAAACAGGGGACAGGCGGGGAGAGGAAGCTTGTCTTGGTCCTGGCCTGAGCTGGGACATATTCTCTGGGTTTCCCAGAGATCCCTGGCTTCTGGAGCCAGCTGGCTCTTCTGAGACACCTGCCCTGAGGCCAGAGGCACAGTCCAGTGGGTTCTCCAGGACTTCGAGGTAGGGTTCTTGAGGGGGACGTTCTGAGTCAGGAATGGGAGCTTCATGGTTGACCTTTCTCCTCAAGCCCAAAATGCAGGGTTCCTCCTTTGAGCCTGCTGACTTCGCACATGTCCATTTTTCCAAGAAAGATCCCCCATTGGCCCCTGAGGGAGGCAGCTTCCTTTGAGAAAGAGGGGTTTCCTTGGTTTGGGATAGCTCCTCCAGTGCCGCATAAGAACACTCACTGGAAGTCTCTGCCTCTCTACTAGGAGACCCTCCACTGCTCTCTTGTGAAAAGTCCAGAAGAGCCACATAGTCTCCCTCCAGGACTACATCATCTATCTTGAAGGCCACCTCTCCAGACCTGGCTTGCTCCACTTTGATGAGTCCTGGATACTTGTTCCCGTTAGTTCTGCCCATACCCTTGGCCAAACTCTGGGCAAGAAACTCCTGGCTGCCTGGGGACCTGGCCTGGTGCAGCTCTTGGGGGCTGCTCAAATTGAGTGCCTCTAATTGAAGGGACCCCCAGAGTGGGGAGAGGACATTCACTGCTTGGGGTTTGTCATCCACAAACTCTGGCCTGGTTATCTTGGTCCAAGGCATGAGGGAAATCCCATTTTCTGAAGCTACCAGGCAGCTGTGTAGGGGACTTCCCTCAAAGTCGCTATTGATGGCCTCCAGCCATTCTTGGGTGAAAAGTATAGGGTAGGATGACTCAGGAATAGGTTTCTTGTCCACTGTGCGGAGGTCCAAGGAAAGGCACTTGATCACGATGCAGACGGACTGCTCCTCCTGGGGTTCAACTTGGAGGTAGAAGTCACCCTGGCGCAATAAGAGGGGATTGAGGGGTGCCAGGTGGACCACAACCTCATTCCGCAGACAGAGTGGCCAGCCCTCATGCAGGAAAAGGTGGTGTGAGTAGGGGGCCTGCAGAGAGAAGGGGCTGGCATCAGAGAATCTGGCCCTGAAAGACCCCACCCATGGGTCTTCTTCCTCCCATCTCCAAAATGGAATCTAGAATAAAACAGGAACTAGAGTGAGGCAAGGGAGCCACATTTAAGGAGACCCCTATTCTCAGGGTTGTCTAAGCGCTGATCTTGCACTTGCAAAACCCTGCAAGTGAGGAACTCTTTAAATTTTGCACCCTAGATGCCTCTCTTGCCTCACCCTAGTCCTGTCCATGACTAGTTAGCAAGCATCTTTTCCATAATGATCTCCTTTCTTGGCTCACGCTGCTTTCTCCTCCACTTTTAAACTTCTCTCAATCCAGCTCAAGCCGTATCTCCCCACTTTAAAGCCAGAGAGACACGGATTCAGAGGCCCGAATCACTAATTTGTGCAAATTACTTACCTGCATTGAACTTCAGTAGGGAACAGATAGTGAACTATCTGTAAATAAGAGTAATACCTATTTTATTATGGGGTTGGTATGAGAATTAGAAGAGACAATATGCATGTAAAATATTCCATGAATGCCTGGCATATAGTAGATGTTTAATAAGTGTTCAATAAATATTGATTCCCTCTCTCTTTGACAATATTTACCCTTTGAATAATTGTGGAGATTTTCAATTTTTTTTAAAAAAAGGACACTTATTGCTTTTATATCACTCTCTAATTTTTAAGGAGAGGGTTTACAATAAAGACGTAGAAACAATTCTGAATGAGAAATCAGGAAATCTGACCTCACCACTAACTTTCTGCATGCTCTTGAAAAAGATTCTGCTATTCTGAGCCTGAATATCTATCTATCTATCTGTCTGTCTGTCTGTCTATCTGTCCTTCCATCCATCCATCCATCCATCCATCTTTCTATGCATCTATCACCCATTAGTGGGTAACAACATGGCAGGTGAGGCAGAATTTTTTTTTTTTTTTTTTTTTTTACAGCAGGAGAAGCTGCCAGCAATTCTATGCATAGGTAAACACGGCAAGTCATCTTGGAGCAGACCTTGACAGGAATGATCCCTCTTAGTTGAGCCTTTCAGCAGGGCTATGCAGGACCAGTGTTCAACAGTGACACCATGTGGAAACAACAGAAACAACAGTTCCAATGGACCGACAATAGATCTCTTTCTACCTGGCTTTTGGAAAAAGATCTGACTTTTGTGCATTGAGGAAGTCCCAAACAATCTTATACTATTTGGATGTGTGTGTGGGAGGACTTCAGAGAATGACACTGAACTTCCTGCTAATTAAGCAGGCGTTTCCTGGAATTATTAATTGGAGAAATAATAGAGACCTTACCATATATTGTACCCCAAATTGATAAATTAGGTCGTATCAGTCACACTGTAGACCTGACTGCTTCAGAGAACATTCATATCTATAATCCGTCATAGGTTTGTAGAGTTATTTCACCCATTCATTCAGCCCTCTGTGCTTCACAATATGCTTTTCCTCACCATCTCATTGAATGTGACATAACAGCCGAGCGGTATTTTGCAAACAGCAGAGCACCAGAGAGATGGCAGTTATAATCATCTTGTTTGACTCTCACAGCAACTCAATGGTGCAGGCAGCTCAGGCATTATTATTCTTACTTCACAGGTGAGGAAACTGAGGGTCAGAGAGGTGCAGTAATTGGCACATAGCCACAGTGCTTATAAGTGGCAAAAGGAGGACTTGTGCTTAGGCTCCATATTTGGAGTCTAAAGGCTGATCCAAGTTCCTCTAGATTTCATTTGAGAGTGGCTGCCTCTGGGTGCTGGTGGTTAGAAAGGCAGACTGAGGCTGGCATGTCCTTATTTCAGAGGGAGACATGAGGAAGTGGAGCAATAATAGCCCACAGCTACTGAGCACTTACTATGTGCCAGGTTCTGTGCTAAGTTATATGTATCATTGCTGTAAGGCAAATGGGGCCCTGGTGGCACAGTGGTTAAGGGCTACAGCTTCTAACCAAAAGGTCAGCAGTTCGAATCCACCAGTTACTCCTTGGAAACCCTATAAGGCAGTTCCACTCTGTCCTATAGAGTTGCTATGAGTTGGAATCAATGGCAACGGGTAAGACAAATACTACGTTATTAGAATTTCCATTTTACACATAAGGAAACTGAAGCTTAGGGAGGTGACATGGTGTCCCCAAGTTCACAGTGATGGAGCCCAAATTTGACCATACTGGGGCCATACTGTTAATCTCCACACCACTCCTCCCTGCTTGAAGGTGACACAAACTCACCTATAACTACAACGAGAAAAATAAAGAAGTGGAAGAGTTGCGAATGTTGTCTCTGGGAGAAATGAGGAAAGGGACGTTGGATGTGGTTTCAATGGCCAAATAAAGGAAGTGAGTGGGTGGTTAACTAATCAGGGAGAAAAAATAAGGATGGGGAAGGAGCTGCATGAAATCACATCCTTGTGGAAATGTGGCAGTTGGCTACAAATGCTTCAATGAGAAGCTTCCTCTCCTACATTAACAATTACTCTGTTGTGAGCTATTTGTATATGCCAGGCACTGTACTAAGCACGTTAAGTGAATAATCGGTTTCCTTCTGGTTCCAACCATCTCCAGTTGTGACTTCTCAGCCTGAACTTTCAGCCACCACATTAACTTTCTTTCTACTTCTGAACTGACACACACGATCCCCACCGTACCTTTTGCTCCTGATATGCCGTGCCCCTGGCAGGCAGTGAGCAACTCAGGAAGTACTGATAGGCCTAAGAACCATTTTGTAGCCTCCATCCTCTGACCATAGGTGTGGCCAATCCTGGTACCCATTTCTTTAGACATAGTGATTGGTCCAGAATTGGGCATGTGACCCAGCCTGGCCAATCAGGGGCCTTCCTTGAGATTTTTCTATCCGTTAGCTATGAGGAAGAGTTCATTTTTCTCTCTAGGGGTAATCCAGAGATAATTCCAGAATGGGCCTGGGCTCCAGTCTTGTAGGAACACCTAATCCATAAGAGTGATGCTAGAAGCAGGGAGAAGCAGACAAGAGAAGAAAGAGTCCTCAAGGGGTTTAGTCCCTGGATCAACTGGTACCTGAGGCTTAATCTACCCTGGCCTGGTCTGAGTAAGGATTCTGTCATTTGCAGTCAACAAGTCCTGCTTAAAATACTTTTCCTGCCACTTTGCCTTGGGGGAGGCCTCCCCAAGATCTGGGTTTGGAAAGGGGAAGACAGAGACAGCCCTGATTCCTTAGGAGCTCCAAGGAAACTCTGGAACATTCTCAGCTATTTCCATTAAAGCTGCCCCACTTCAGTCAAGGCAACCTGGCAATGCCCTCAATGCCAACCCCAGGATAGGCTCCAGGGAGCCTGGATCCCCTAGCATGCCTTTTATCCAGGTCTTTATCCCTGCTGGTCACAGTACAGACATGGTGACTTTCGGATGTCAAAGAATAAAGGCCCAGGAGACCCTCATGTTCCATTTGCAGGGCTGAAGTCTCCCTCTGAGCAAACAACAATACTAGAAAAAACCATCCCACAACTTTAATTCTTCCTCTGAAGCAAAACACACACCAGCCTTCCTACTCTGCTTACCTCCAGCCCCATGGCCTTCTGGGAGAGCTTATCCCCCAGCCCTGCATCCCTTTCCAACTTACACAGGCTGCTTCGCGTACTTGCTCACACAGGCGCTTGGCAGGGATCAGGAAATCCAGGAGGAAGTTCAGCCCGTCCCCTTGGAAGTTGGAATCCAAGAGACGGAACACTTGACCCAGGACGGTAGGTGCTGTGGCCTCAAACGGGGGATAGAGGCCTGCCAGGGCATGCTGGATGGCTGTGTCCAGGGATGGGGGGTCCTGTGAGGGACAGGAGGAGAAGAGGAAAAGTCATAGCAACAGTAATTATAAGGGCAGTGTCCACTTAACATGAACAGCTAAGGCCCCTGCTGACTCTGAACTCCACTGTTAACCTTTCCCCCTTGCTCATTCCCCTCCAGCCACATCGGCCTTCTTTACTGTTCCACACAATCCCACCTCAGGGCCTTTGCATTGGCTGTTCCCTCTTCCTAATACTCTTCCCAAGGCATCCTCAACACCTCACTTCCTTCAGGTCTTGCTCAAATATCACCTACTGGTCCCAGAAGGAGTGGAGGAATGGGGAGAGCCATTCAGGTCAGGGTCAGAGGGAAAGCAGAAGTTGGCATCCCCAAATCTCACCACCTGGTTGGCCTGCAGATCTGCAGTTTGAAGCTGAGCCACCATTGAGGCCCAGCCTGGATCTGACTATCCCCAGTTGACATACAGATGTGTGAGTGGTCACAAGTGACTGTCGCTTTATACTAGTGAGTTTTGGGGTGGTTTGTTACACAGCAATAGCTAACTGATACAAGATCAGAGCTTTAGACTCATCTATCCAGCTGCCTCCTGGATGCTTCTCCCTAGATGTCGATTAGGTACAGACCATCGACACATCAAATCCAACTCAGCATCTTCCGAAACCTGCTCCTCCCTCCTTGTCCCTACATCAGTGATGGAGACTCTATATGCCTGTAGAGTTAAGAGAATGGAGCCAGGCAGCCCAGATTCAAATTCTGGTTCTGCCACTTACTGGTTGTGTGACCTGGCAATTGACTCGAAAGCAGTGGGTTTGGTTTTTTGGCTACACCTGGCAAGTTACTTAACTCTGTGTGCCTCAGTTTCCCCATCTGTAAAGCTGGACTTTATAATCATGCCTATGTTAAAGGCTTGAGTGATACTGAATGAGATAATGCACATAAGGTGCCCTACATAGGACTAGCACTTAGTAGGTGCTCATTTACAACAGCCATCACTGGTATTTTGTGGTGGTGATTACATTATAGTTAATATTACATCACCCTTCTAAATTGAAAAATCAGTATCAATTGGCATAAATAGGATATAACTCCAAAAATGTGGTAGTTTATATTATTTATATAAATATACTTATGTTGTTGTTCTTAGGTGTGGTCAAGTCGGTTCAGATTCATAGCGACCCCATGTGACAGAGTGGAACTGCCCAGTAGGGTTTTCTTGACTGACATCTTTATGGGAGCTGATGTCCGGGTCTTTCTCCCACAAAGTCTCTGGGTGTGTTCAAACCACCAACCTTTTGGTTAGCAGCCTAGTGCTTAACCATTGCACTACCAGAGCTCCTTAATATATATTTATTATTGTAATAGTCATATTATATATTATATGATAGATATATATTTATGTGAATAATATTATAAAATATAATACAATAATGTATATTTATTATATAATATAAAATATATTTGTTTTTACTATTCTGTTTCTATAAATATGCAAATAATCCAAGAAGCTGAACTGTATGAAGAAGAACAAGGCATCAGGATTGGAGGAAGACTAATAAACAACCTGTGATATGCAGATGACACAACCTTGCTTGCTGAAAGTGAAGAGAACTTGAAGCAGTTGCTCATGAAGATCAAAGACTACAGCCTTCAGTATGGATTACACCTCAACAAAAGAAAACAAAATCTTCACAACTGGACCAATAAGCAGCATCAGGATAAATGGAGAAAATATTGAAAATATCAAGGATTTCATTTTTCTTGGATTTGCTATCAACGTTCATGGAAGCAAGTCAAGAAATCAAACAACATACTGCATTGGGCAAATCTGCTGCAAAAGACCCTCTAAAGTGTTAAAAAGTAAAGAAGTCACTTTGAGGACTAAGGTGTGCCTGACTCATGCCATGGTATTTTCAATCGCCTCATATGCATGGGAAAGCTGGACAATGAACAAGGAAGACTGAAGAATTGATGCCGTTGAATTATGGTGTTGGCAAAGAATATTGAATATACCATGAACTGCCAGAAGAATGAACAAGTCTGTCCTGGAAGAAGTATAGCCAGAATGTTCCTTAGAAGTAAGGATGGCGAGACTTCGTCTCACATACTTTGAACATGTTATTAGGAGGGACCAGTCCCTGGAGAAAGACATCATGCTTGGTGAAGCAGAGGGTCAGTGAAAAAGAGGAAGACCCTGGATGAGGTGGATTAACACAGTGGCTGCAACAGTGGGCTCAAATACATCAATGATTGTGAGGAGGCAGAGGACCGGGCCGCATTTTGTTCTGTTGCACATAGGGTTGCTAGTAGTCAAAACCAAATTGATGGCACCTAACAACAACATTAAACAAAAGTGGTTTAAAGAAGACTTCAGGGGATTTGAGTCCTCTTCTTTCTAAGATTTTAGCTGGACCCTTTAGGACATTCCAGCTTATTTCATTCTGTTGTGTACAGTTGCTATGAGTTGGAATCGACTTGGTGGTACCTAATAACAACAACATTTACATAAAAATAAACCGTCTTTTAAAAGAAAAAAGTAAACAATAAAAACAAATACCGTTATTAAATTTTAGGAACAGTCGGTCTCTCTTTCTTCCAAAGTGAGATTGTCAATCATTAGGCATTGAAGACAGCCTATCACCAAATGGAGTCTTTCTCCTTGAATTATCAGAAGATCAGAGAATTCAAAGGGGACTGACTCTCTCACCACATGGTTCAATGTTATTTAATTCCAGTCTGTGGCATATGTTCTGTCCTAATTGTGGTCCACATCCCAACCTCTGCAAAACAATGAGCTAAACTCTCTATTTCGTGACATAGAAATTTTCTCTCATTTCTCTCACCAGCAAATGAGGATTCTAGTTGCAACCCTGACTCACTCAAAGAGTTGCTGTGGAGATACAAGATGATAATGGAGGTGGAGGATCTTGGGAAAACTAGGTGTTGCTGCTGTTGTTATTGTTATGAATTGTTATTTATTTCTACTCATACTGCCAAACAAAGCTGAAGTCCCACCCTCTGTGTAAAGATATCTTCCCTCCCCTGGTCCTCACTAATGTTCTCTCTGATCTTGATCTCTTGCCTATCAAGATTTGGAGGGCAAATCCAGCCCCAGTCTCATCCTGAATCCACTACTCTTATCCCAATAATAATAGTTTCCAGACACCTACTGTGCGCCAGGCCCTCTACTCACATTCTCTTGCTTAGCCCACACAACATTCCTAGGGGCTAAGCAGGAACTCCCCATTTTATACGCAGAGAAACTGAGGCTGATCTTGCCCAAGATCACAGAGAGGAGAAGAAAGAGCCAGGATCCAACCCAGGTCTAGGTTGCCAAGTCCACCCTCTTTCCCTGTCCCTGCAGCCTCATCTGCTTTGGGGCCACCAGAAGCCACCGGCCTTTGAGGTTGCCTCCCCAGATGCTGTCCTTCAGTGTCCCCAGTAAGGCCCAAAGAAGTTGTTTACCTCTGGCAGATTGAGGCTCACAGACTGGGAAGCCTTTGGCTTTCACAAATTGGCTCAGTGCACTGCACACTGTAACCGTTTTAAAGGGCAGCCAGTAAAACGGGAGACTGTTTCAAGAGGACTCCAAGCTCTTGGCCAAAGCATTACCTGCCACAGCCCTGAACCCCAGGGGCTCTTAAGCTGTCCAAGTATTCGGGAAAGCACGTGGTGAAGGGGGCCCAGGCGGCTGTAGGAAGGAATGCTGGCCCCTCTCCACCCCAAATCAATCAGGCAGCCCAGTCTGGGACCACAGGAGCTCAAGCGCCCTGGGCCAGACGCGGGCCCCTCAAAATGTGAAACTTAATAGATGTGTTTCCATTCCTTCCCAGTGAGCACAGCCCAGCTGGGCCTTTAACTGTTCCTCAGCGGGAGCCAAAGCCAGAGACAGCGGGGTGAGATATTGAAAGTGAAGAAGGTGAGACAAGCAAGAGCCTATCTCCAACTGCCTCCCGTGCAGCCCAGGGCCAGAGAAGGAGCTCACCACGGGGAGCAAGCAGAACCCAGCCCTCATCGCTGGGCTCCTGTACAGTCGATCAGTGATCAGTCGATGCTCATTGTCCCTTTGGACTCACACGGGGAACCTTGTATAGTGTCCAGGGCCACAGAACATTATCTGTTCAAAGTGGTTTTGTTGGGGAGTCGAGGAGGAGACTACGTGTCTTTATATACTTCTAGTTGAATGTCTTTGCAATGAGCCTCTATTAGTAGTATAATTTTAGGTATTATTTGGAGTCCTTGGGTGGCGCAGTTGGTTAAGCACTCAGCTACTAATTAAAGGGTTGGCAGTTTGAACCCATCCAGAGGCACCTTGGAAGAAAGAGCTGGTGATCTACTTCTGAAAGCTCACAGCCATTTGAAAACCCTATGGAAGTTCTACCCTGACACACACGGGGTCATCATGAGTCAGAAATGACTCAATGGCAACTGGTTTTTGTTTTTTTTAGGTATTATTTACATAAAGTAAAATAAACAGACATCAAGTATACACACCTATGTATGCACCTCTGTAACCACCACTCAGATCAATATACTAAAGATTTCCACCACTCTAGAAAGTTCTCTGGGCCTGCTAGTCAAAACTCCTACCCTGGGGGGAATTACTTTTCTGACATTGTAATTTTTTAAAGAAAAAATTCCCGTACAGTATGATCTCCACTGTGTAAAAACACGTGGAGGCCTAGCCGAAAGCCAAGAGGACATTAAATAAGGTATTAACTGCAATTAGCCCTTAGGACTGTGAAGGCCGTGGGAGTTGTTAGGCACCGTTTTAATTTGCTTCATAGTTTGCTGGATTTTCCAAATGTACCGTAACCAGCTTGTGTGGCTTTTGCAATTGGGGGGAAAAATAAAAGTGCAATTGTGTGTAATTTGAAGGCTGGTTACGCTTTTAAATGGTCTCACCAGATGTTGTTAGTTGGACCTTCTGAGATGTGGGCTGAATTTCCTTAAAGACCTAGATTCCCCCGGGTACTCCCATAGGGAACCACTCTAGTATCCCTCAGCACCGGCCATCTAGGTGGGTGGCGTCCTCGGGCTGCCTTCAACCCCTGCTCTCTGTGGCAGAAATGTTTAGGGAATGTGAGATTCTGCCTCTGACTCACTCAGTTTCCCCATCTGTAAAATGGGGATGTTATGCTTGTCTATCTCCAAGGGCCCTTTTGGTGGGGCGTTCTAGAATTCTAAGTATAATCAGGTTCAGGAAGGTTTGGAGGTGGGATGCAATTTCCAAATGGGGGTTAATCCTCAGTTGAAGAGAACGGTTAAAAAGGTCTTCCGTCTTGTCTATCTTCCTGCTTCAGGCCCAGGAGAGTCTAAACTGGTAGCCACGATACAAATGCCTAAGGGGGCTGACAGGTGACGTGGAAGACGGAAGGGGGCCCAGGGTGAGAAAATGATCCCTCCAGCTCCTTGGCAAGTGGCTCCTGGCAGTCAGCTCAGTGCCAGAGAAGCAAGAGAGAGTAGTGGGGCCTGGGAGATGTACCCCACAGCTTCGGCCCCAGCCTAGTGTTGCCTAAGCCCAGCATTGCCGGCCCTACTGATATTCTAGCAAAGCCTCCCACTGTTTAAAGCTTGGCCAAACCAAGCATGTCTGTGAGCCACATGCAGCCCAGCAGGAGTCCGATTGTGACCTCCAGGCTCAACATCCTAGGACACTTCTCTTGAACATCTCCTGAATATCTCTAGGCTGGAGATTCTAAAACCAGCATTCTGTTGTTCTGGCCGCCATGAAGTTCTTGTTCATGTCCAACTAAAACTTCTCCTGCTTTAATTCCTTTTTGTTTTTGTGTGGGTGGAGATGTGAGAATTGGCTCCTTAAACAAAACTTTCAAAAACTGGAAAAAGAGCTGACAGGCAGCGAAAAGAGAAAAGAGTGGGCGTCAGAAGACCCACGTTCAAGTCCAGCTCTGTCTGTATCAACTGTGTGACCTTGAGCAAGTCACTTCACCTCTCTGAGCCTCAGTTTTGTATTTGTTCAAATGAGGGTATTGGAGGTCTCTCGCGTGTGCTCCTATCTCTGCCTCTCCCCTTTGCCTCTGCCCAGGGGCTCACCATTTCCCACCCAAACCACTAATGATAATAACATCTCTAACTAGAGCTACTTCTTACAGTGCTCCTCTTTATGCTATGCACTTTCCACCTGTTATTTTATTTCATCAGTAATTCTATGATATTTTTATTCGCATA
Organism: Loxodonta africana; assembly: GCF_030014295.1. Classification (NCBI taxonomy): domain Eukaryota; kingdom Metazoa; phylum Chordata; class Mammalia; order Proboscidea; family Elephantidae; genus Loxodonta; species Loxodonta africana. The sequence goes on from NC_087365.1 coordinate 37,473,862, forward strand.
CAGGTTAAGAAAAGGAGTCCAAGGCTCTACCACTAGTAAATGGTAGAGCTGGGTAGGAACCTGCGCACATAACCACCAGCTCTCCTGCTTCCTCCCCAGGCTCCCGGCCACAAGGCCAGGCTCCCCTTTGGCTACCACAGGGACCTTCTACCACACAGATCTACTTGTGGTCCTCCTCTGCTGAACAACCTCCAGTGGCTCCCCATTGCCTTAGCAACTGATTGGCTTGGCATTCACAGCCCAGCAGTCTGCTCCCGGCTTACCTTTCCGACTTCTTCTAAGACATTTAACATTCTAGCCTAGGATTATCCTAGTCACCCATGGACCACACTCATGATGTTCTCAGGCTGTATTCGCATATCGTAATTATCTACTTAATGTGTGTTGTTATTTACTTAATGTTTGTCTTTTTGTCAATTCGTTTTAACTTAAATAAATTTACTTATATTTATTATCATAGATTTGTGCTGTTTAAATCACTTCCTTACTGAGTAAGATGAAAAGCTGTAAAATAAAATGCACATCTAAGTTATCTAAAGGCTCCCCTCCCAACACCCAGAGAGGGTGCCCCACTTTGGGAAGTATTACCCGCTCATACACCTCTGGCCTCTGCTCACACCGTGCCCCTCCCTGGGCTAGGCCAGCTCCTTGCCTTTGCTTCAGGGCCTTGCTCAGCCTGCGTCTCTTGAGGTTTTCATGACACCAGGCAAAGGGAGGGCCTCCCACTGCCATCACCCTTTGCACAGGGTGGAGTTTCCTGTGAATGGGCCTGTCCTCCCCAGGAACTGCAAGCCCCCAGGTGAGAGACCAGGACTTACGCCTTTTCTGCCCCTAGGTTCTTACCCAGGGCCTGGCACACAGCAGGTGCTTTGGGAATGTTGAGTGAATTGAATTGGACTCAACCAGTTTTTTCCAAAGCATGGGATGAAATCACCCGTATCCTACAAGATGATTTGGGAAGGACATGGGCTCAACATGAAATCACAGTAAGGAAATTACTCAAATTCGCTTCCAAGTCCTCCTGATTAGACCAAGGAGAAAGCCTCAGTTGGATGCTGGTATATCTTGAATGCCTCTCAGACCCTTAGCCATTGCTCCTTTTAACAAAGAGAAAAGAGTCCTTGGACTGGAATCAGGTATAGCCAACCTCCCTCAGCCAGACTTACTAACATGGCTTTGTCTTCATTGTATATATTCTACAAGGAGCCCTGGTGGCACAGTGGTTAAAGCACTTGGCTGCTAATTGAAAGGTCAGCGGTTTGAACCTACCAGCCACTCCATGGGAAAAAGATCTGGCAGTCTACTTCCATAAAGACTTACAGCTTTGGAAATCTTATGGGGCAGTTCTGCTCTGCCCCACAGGATCGCTGTGAGTCAGAATCGATTCAATGATAGTAGGTTTGTTTTTTTTTTAAGTATATTTTATAATTCCTTTCTATTTGATTTTTCACAGTCTTGATATAAAATTTACCGTTGAAATATATTTATTAAGTTTAAAAAGTAAGTTGATTTAAAGAACCCTAAGCCTCTTTGTCAGAAGATTCTCTGACAGTGGGCTCCCCCAGAACAGTAGATAATCATTAATCAAATTGTCCCAAAAAGAACTATGGTGGGTGCCATGAAGGAGAGGTATCTGACATGTAGATTAAGAGCCAGGGAAATCAGGGAAGGCTTTCCTGAGGAGGTAACATTTGGGGAAAGACTTGTGGGATGAATAAGAATTCATTAGTTGAAAGTGTTCTGCCTAGTAGGAACAGCATGTGCAAAGGTCCTGTGGCAGAAAGGAACAAGAAACATAAGAGGCTCTGGACCAAGGCTAAAAGTGACTGGAGCACAGAGGTGAGCCAGGGAGGGGGTGGGTGGGTAATGACCTGTATACTTAAAGACAGAGACAGGAGGAAGATCTGTTCATTGTTGCCACTTGGAAAAGAGGTGCTCACCCTTTAAGAGAAGCAGCCCAGCGCCTGACCCTTGATCTGAGGACTGCCCAGTGGGCCTGGGGTTTGGCAAGAGGTTTCTGAATTCTAAAATTAATAACTGGGTTAGGTCTAAGACCTATGTTTGACAAACACCACTCAGTTTAGTTGTGGCTCTGGGGTGGTCGTGGCAGCTGAATGGAGGCTCAGGAGTCAGGCTGTCCTCACTCTCACTTCCTGGCAGGGTGACCTGGGGCAGTGCTTAAACTCCCAGAGCCTCGGGCCCCCATGTGTTGGATGGAGAGGCCAGCAGGTCTAGTATTAGAGCTGGTGTGTTACAAGAAATCCCGCATCTAAACCGCCCAGCACAGGGCCTGGCCTGTGCAGAGAGCTGAAGTTAACCATTAGCTTATGTTTACTGTTTTCGAACAGCTCCAAGAGAAATGTGGGTGTATGCCTGCCCTGCCAGTGTGTGTGGTTTTACAATATGTCTACGGTGTGTGCTTGCAGGTGCATGCCTATACTTCAGCAGCATGGGAAAGCAGGTAGACAAGGCATGTGCGTGTGAGACAGGGCATATGTGCTCAGCTGTGTGAGTCAGCAAGAGTATGTATGTGCTTTGTGTGTGTGTAAGCACACCGCTATAGAGAATTCTTCTGTATGTGAACGTGCCAAAGAGGAAAAACCCACAAAAACTCAACACGGCTGAGCACAGTCAAAGGGTTAAAGCCCTGGCCTGTCTTCTCAGCCCCTTTCCAAATCCCCTCGGCTCCTGTGAACCCGCCCCAGGGCTGCTGGGCCTGTCTGGAGCTGGGCTGAGATTGTCTGCCTGAAAACAGACTTTTCTTTTATTCCCTGTTCCCAGATACTGGGACAAACTCATGCACACATGATTCTCCCAGAGCACCTTCTCCAGGTGCCAGTCCAGAGGGCTGGGGTGCAGGGGTACGGACCTCTTCTCCTGTCCCCTAGACCTAGCTCCCCACTCGCTTCCCAGGGGAGCACCCCACGTAGGGACAATGCTTATGTCTCATCTTCTAGCCCTGAGTGTAAACTATAAACCAGCAAAGCTGCCCAAGTTCTGCCCCAGATCCAGGAGCTAGGCCTCCAGCTCTGATCTGCTATGGTTGGGCAGCATCAAAGTTTAGAAGTCTTCCAGTCTTACTCCACTTCACAGACGAGAGACGGGAGCCCAGGGAGAAGAGGGACATGTCTTGGGGAGCACAAGGCCAGAGATGGGTTCCTGCACCATCCCCCGTTCCCCTCGCTGGGGAGTGGAGCAGTTAGGCTCAGATCCCCGGTGAGGTCCTGGGAGTCCTTTCAGCGTAAAAAGTAGGGTCTGCCCCAGACACCCCCCTGCTCCCACTCCTCCCGGGACTGTTCTAGGGCGTTCTCAAAAGAAGGCAGACCAAGGTGGTCCAGGTCTTAGCAGGCGTTACCATGGTGACGAGCTGGCTGGCGGCTGCTCCTCTCCTGGGCGGTCCGCTGGTCGGTCTGTCGGAGCAGCCCTGGGTCCCTACATAGGGCTGGAGCGAGCAGAGCGAGCTGGCTAGGGGCGCTTACCCCGGCCTCATCTCCGAAGGGAGGCCCAGGAGACAGGAAGAGAGACAGAGAGGGTGCCAGAGAGACGGGCGGAAATCAAGACTGGAGACAGGGAGAGACCGACCGGGAGACGCGGACGACGGAGCGGCCGGGCCACCAGCCGGGGGCGGGGCGGGGCGGGGCGGGGCCAGGGCTACCCTCTGCCGGGCCGGGGTCCGAGCGCAGCTGCCGGCCTGGGGCCGCGCGGGGGGACAGCGGCCCCTTTGTGCCCGCGTCCCCGGCCTCTCTCACCCGCCGCAGAGGGTGATGAGAACAAGGCGTCCCCTCCTGCCCCTAGGGCTGTGCCGGCTGCCAAGACGAGCTTGAGACGTCCTGCAGCGTTTTTCTACGCGCTCCTCCCTCTTCCCACAGCGCCCCTGCCTCCTTGTCGCAGCCCCACACACCCCAACAGCCCCCATTGCACAGACTGGCACATCGAGGCAGCGCCGCGGCCACCAGGTTATGTCCGCTCGGACTTCGGGGTCAGAGCTGGGTTCAGATCTCCTCCTTGTCCACTGCCCGGTGAGGGGACTTGGGCAAATCACAAACTCTCTTAGGCCTCCGTTTTCTCGTCCGTAAAATGGGGACGATGATGATAGCGATGGGACCCGACACTTAGATTTGGTGACAGGGAGTAAGCATCTGTCCCAATACCCTGTCCTGTGAATCCTGCCTGCTTTCAGTCATGATCAGCCACTCCAGAGCTTTGAGTTGACGGCTGCTGCTTGTGGAGCTCTGGTCTTGTCTCTCAGAGAGTGGTTGGCTGCGTGACCTTGACCATGACATTGTTCCCCAGTGGGCCTGAGCTTTTCTTGGGTGACAAACTAGAGGATAGCTAAAGTTATTTCTGGACGAATGCCTCTGGTATTCACTCAATTATTCACCAAAGGTTATGCCAAGCACTGAGCTAGAATAATGTACAATCTAGTGGGAGAGACAGGCAAGAAACAGATGAACAGAAAAAATAATAACTGGATGTGGTAGTTGTTATGAAGGAAAGAGATGCTGACACTGGAAACTATAGGGGCATCAACTTATTGCTGGTGGTCTAGGAATGGGGCAGAGGACCATAGATCTGAAAAAGGGGGAGGAGTTAGGGGGAGAATGGAGGGGGTGGGGGCAGGGAAACAGAGCTCTAGCCAGAAAGAACAGCATGTGCTAAGGCCCTGGGGTAATATTAAGCTTAAAGAAATTGGGGTTAAGCAAGGAACTGCAAACAGACAACTGTAGTGGGCGAGGGTTTAAGTTCAAAGCCCAACCCCTACTCCACAGCCCATTTCCTACCCCACGTCGGTTAATCAGAGAGAACCTGAACTAGAAGCCACCCCGTCTTACTGTGTGGCTTTGGACAAGTCCTTCACCTCCCTTGACCTTCATTTGCTCATCTTTAATTTGGGACTGATAATCCCCGATGACTTCACCATGTCACAGCTCCTAGAGGATCCCCTTAAAGGTGTTTATTAAGCAAACAAATAAATCCTCCCCAACCTGCAGGAGCTAGTCTGGACGATTTTGTTATCATTACTTCACCTGTGAATTTGAGTGTCCAGAAAAAACAGAATTTTAATATCGGGTGCAGAATTCTGCTGGGAGTAGGCGACCATAGCTTGGAGGTTCGAGAGCCTCATCTTTGCAATCAGACAGACCGTCATGACAGTCAATGCTCCGAGGTTGCGGGCAACAGAGACTGATGGTAAGTTAGTTATGCAGATGAATAATGTATTGGTGGGATATCAGGTGCTCACAGAACCAATAAGAAATCTCAGAGCCCAGCCTCATGAAAGGACAGGAACAAGCATGAGTCCCCTGGAGCATCCTGCTTGTTCCTGTCCTTTCCTGAGGAATGAATGAAACGGAATGAATTGGAAACCCCTTGAAGACTGACGGAGTTACATCAACACAAACAAATACACCAAAATAGAACCTACTACATGTCAGGCACTGCCCTAAGTGTGTAACAGTTATGATGTAGATTCTATTATTATTCTCATTTTATAGACGAAAACACTGAGGCAAGACAGGTTATGTAGCTTGCCCAGTGTCAGACAGCTAGTAAACAGTGGAGCCCAAGATTGGACAGTGCTCTCCATTTCCAGGGATTATGCTACTAGCCACTTTGCTGTGCCACTTAAATTAATCCCAAGCATCCTTCCTGCTGGGTATCACCCCTCACTAGAGTCAAAGCCCTAAAAGAGAAATTCTAATGGGCTTCACCTGAGCCCTGTACCCAGGGTCCCACTAAGACTTCACATGTCAGGAAGAGTTGGTCACCCAAAGGGGAAGTAGGCTGCATGAGAAAGAATGGGGAGAAAACAGACAAACAAACAAAAACCAAACCAGCTGCTGTTGAGTTGATTCCAGCTCATAGCAACTCTATAGGACAGGGTAGAACTGCCCCAAAGGGTTTCCAAGGAGCAACTGGTGAATTTGAACTGCTGACCTTTTGGTTAGCAGCTGTAGCTCTTAATCACTATGCTACCAGGGTTTCCATGAAATGGCTTATAAACAACAAATATTCATTACAGTCCACCCTATGGGCCTCCTGACATCCTTTATATTCTTATTCTCATGCACATATTTCCAAAAATAACTTCTACTGACATAGTACAACAATTCCATGTGCAACCAAAAATGTCTAACACACACGCATACACACACACACACACATGTGTGCACACACACGCGCACGCACACGCACACAGATGTGGTTTGAATCCATACTATGTGGGACGTCAAGGAGATTGCTTCACCCTTCTGAGCCTTGAATTCCTCCTCCAAAAACTTACTTCCTTGTAGGGCTGTGGTGGGGATTTAATGAATTAATGAATGTGAAGTGCTTTGTGCCTTGCCTTACGGTACTCTACAACGCACGAAGTGAGTTATTATACAACACATAAAATGGTGGTGTTTGTGTTAGGAGCTGATGATTGTGAAATCAGCCTTCAAATATACAGGCTTAACTGTTGGATTAGACTTGGTTCATCTTCTAGGGATTTTCCAGAGGATTTTCCAAGGACTTTCCAAGCATTCATTTCCTCTTTCTTTGGTAAATGAATAAATAACTGAATCATGCCTCAACCACTACATAATCTGTCTCTGGTCTTACTTATGGTGGAGTGGAGAAAACCCAGAAGCAGTGGGGAAATGGGCTTAGCTACAGATTTGCTATGTAGCCTTGGGTAGACCCCCTCTTCAGGGCCTTGGTTCCTTCAGGATAAAATGGAGGTCTTAATCCTCTCCTCATGAGGCTGTGTTGAGGGTTCCATGAAATAATGCATTGAAAGGGTTTAACACAGTGCCTGGCACAAAGCAGGTCCTGGCAAATATTAGTTCTATGATTCTAAGATTCCCATAACCAGGTGCCAGAACGCCTCACTAGGAGACAGGCTCAGTTGGTAGAAAGAGTGTTCTAATTTAAGCAGAATGTCATGGAATTCAGAATTTTTCATTCGTTCACTCACTCAGTCATTCATTCAACAAATACTGATTTGCTGCTACCACAGGATGGCAAAACTCAACACCTGCATGTATACTCACCCCTTCCATACCCATGGTAGACATCACTAATCGATCATGGCACTTCCTGCTGAGCCTAGAAGCAGTCTCAGAATGTTCCTAACACAGAGCCCAGGCAACCTTTATGAATCAGTCTGAGTTGGCACTGGAGACAATACTTGTTTGACATCTGTGGTCCACAAGGCATAAGGCAGACTGGAATTGTGGAGAATACACAGGCTTTGCAGGTAGAAGGCTTATATGTTTGAATACTGCCTCAAAGCCCCTATTGGCCTTGCTTGGTTCACATTCCTGGACCAATCATGTGGCCAGGGTAATGAGGACATTCTGATTGGCCAGAAGAGATTCCATGCCCAGCCTTGGGTAGAAGCACCACGATGGATGATGACTCTACTACAACCACTTGTAGTGGGGAGAAGTTCTCCAAGGAAACCAGAAAGGGAATGGGAGCACATGTTATGCTAACAAAGGCTTTGTGATCATTGCCCACTTCATAAATGCTGGGAGGAAAAAAAGATGGAAATGACGTGATTTCCTTACTCAGGGACCGTCTCTTTTTGTAGGGGAACATATGGTGTTTATATGAGTTTCCCTATACCAGGTCATAGGATGGTAGTGAAGGTGGACCTGTGGGCACATGGGTACCTCAGTCACTGTCCCTCCTTCTCCTAGGATGCCCACCATCTGGTGGGAGAGTCAGGGATGGAAATAACTCATGAGAACTAAACCTTTCTGAGCCCTTGAAGGACTTTAAATTTTGCCTTGTTTGACTGTCACGATTTACAGCAGGGAGGCTCACCCAGAGAGGGGGAACTCAAACAATGTCACACTGCCAGCCAGGACAGCTATCTGTCATACTGGGTTTGCTCCCCAAACTGCCTTATGGTGGAGAAGCCCAGGATATATACTTAGAGGCCCTGAGTGTGAGTCCCTGCCTTCCCATTAGGTCCCTGGGGAATCGTGGGTGTTTGCCTAAGATCTCTGAACCTCAGTTTTCACACCTATACAATGCAGCCAATAACCTCTGCTTTGCCTCCCTCCCCTGCCTGCTGTGAGGCAATAGTCATGACCATTTGTCATGTTCTGCCAGGGATGGAGGTCATGAGATGAGTGTATTGAGCACCTACTCTGTGCCAGGGACAGTGTGCTGGGCATTGGGGGCACTAGTGTAGCACACAGTCTAGCAGGGAATCAGACCTTAACAATGAATGCACCATATAGATGGTGGAAAGGTCTTTAAAGGAAGAAGAAGAAAAAAAAAAAAGCACATATCAAAGGAACCCACTTGATGCTGGGGTATCTGGGAAGGTTGCCCTGAGGGCTTAAGCTGAAATCTAAAGAGAGAGGAGGAGACAAGTAGTGACAGACATGAGGGAAGAGCATTGCAGTCAGAGGGAACAGCACATGCAAATGCCCTGTAGCAGGCAGGCATGTTGGAGGCACTCAAAGAGACAGAGAATAAGGGGAGAAAGGGCAGGAGAAGAGGTGGGAAGGCTATGCAGACCACAGAGAGTAGTTTGAATTTTCTCCTCAGATCCATGAAAACCATTGGAAGGGTTTAAGGAGGGGAGTAATATGATCAGATTAATTTTTTTCTAAAAGATCTCTCTAGCTTCTGGGTAGAGGACATAGTACAAAAGGGGGCAAGGAATGCAGGGGAAGCCGCCAGCAAGGGGGCTGGCATGAGGTGGAGAGGGTCTGGCTCCAAGGGCAGTGGAAGCCAAGAGCCAGAGCTCCACAGGGACTTGGGGTGCTGAGGCCTCAAGGCAGAGAGCACTGAGTGCCATTGAGAACCCCTTCTCCAGCCCATCCCTTAGCCTCCACCCCTCTAGCCCCTGTACCCCCTGGGGTTTCTCTTTTCCTCCCAGTTCAGCCCTTTCTTGTTATTGTGGGACTGGCTCCATGGATGACTCATCCAGGACTTGAGTTTCTTGTTCCAGCTGTCTCCTCTCCTCCAGTTACATTTGGCTCCTTGGGGGGCCTGCAGGCCTCACCCTTCACCATCTGGGGAGGCAGCCAAGAGTCCTACCAGCTGGAGGGAAGCTAAAGAGGAAGGAGCCTCAGACGCCACCTATACTTTTCTGCCTCTGTGCTTTTGCTCCTTATTTTCCCTCTGCCAGGGGATCCTCTTTCTCCAAGACCAGTTCTTTCTTCCAGGACCATCTCTTCTGAGAAGGTCTGCCTGGTGCCCTGAGGTGATTTTCCCTCTTTGCTCAGCAGTCATCCTGTAGGAATGTCTCTGACCTAGTCCCTGTCCCTGGGGATCCCACCTTCTGATGAAGGAGGCAGGGGAGTGCATTGTTGGAGCTGTGAACACCAATGTGGTAGGAGCTAGAGGAGCGAACCAGTAACTCCCTATAGAGGTGAGTCAGCTGAGGTTTCCCAGAGGAAGGGATATTTATACCTGGGTTTTGAAGGAGGAGTAGAAGTTCACTGTGGGGAGAAAGATGAGAAGGCATCCCATGCCAAGGAAACAGTATGTGCAGTGGCACCAAAACAAAAACAAAAACAAAAACCAAACCCACAGACATCGAGTTGATTCCAACTCCATAGTGACCCTATAAGACAGAGAAGAACTGCCCCATAGGGCTTCCAAGGACTGGCTGGTGGATTTGAACTGCCAGCCTTTTGGTTAGCAGCCGAGTTCCTAAAAACGGTGCCACCAGGGCTCCATGCAGTGGCACAGAGACATAAAAAAGCATGTGTTTGTGGGTGATTGCAAGTCATCTCTGATGTGTGGAAGGGGCATGGTACACGTAAAGATTTATTGGGGAAACATTGAGAAGCTTCAAGTGGCTGCACCTGTTTTACAGACTGGCAGCACATGGGGCAAATCCAGCAAAGACAGTTAGAAAAAGCAAAACTTGAATTAGTTGTCAACACCTGAAAATCGGGAAGCTTCACATAAACCTCTAGAGCAGGGTGACAGCTTCACCCTTCAGCCAGACACATACTGTCCAGCTCACTGCAGTCCCCACCTGGCCCACTTCACCTGTTCATGCTACTTCCTGAACCCTGTGGGCACCTGAGTTTGCAACCCCTGATCTAGATAACACGTTCCTCAAGGATCTGGAGTCTGAACTGCTCACAGGGCAGGCACACAGCAGGTGTTCCATACTTGTTTGTTGCCTAGATAGATGAATGGTATGGTGGTTTTAAAAACATGTCAACAAATTTCTTAACCCTCCTCCTTTCAAAAGTTGAAGTCTAATTCCCTTCCCCTTCAGTGTGGGCTGGACTTAATGACTCAGTTTTCAGTGGCAGAATTCAGTGTGTGGCTTCTGAGACTAGGTCATAAAAGACATGGTGGCTTCCATCTTGCTGATTCTTGGATCATTTGCTCTCAGGGAAGCCAGTTGTCATGTTGGGAAACTCAAGTAGTCCCATGAAAAGGCCCAAGTGGCAAGGAATAGAGTCCTCCTGCCCACATCCTGGACCAGCTTTCCAATTATGTGAGTCAGCCACCTTGGAACTGGATTCTCCGGCCTAGTCAAGCCTTCAGATAACTGCAGTCCCACCTGACAACTTAACTGCAACCTCATGAGAGATCTTGAGAGAGAACAAAATTCAAATTCACATTCAGATGCTAAGTTGTAGGGTAATTTGTTATGTCGCAATAGATAACTGATACGAATGGATGAGTGGATGGATGGGTGGGTGAATGGGTGGACATAGGGAGGGATATTTCAGATTTCATTGGAAAAGTGAATGAGATCAGATCCCAACTGGGCTTGTCACCCTGAGGAGCTGGGAGAATCTTTTAATCCAGGAGCGTCATGTTCATCTCTAAGTTTTAGGAAGATCACTCAGGAGCCAGGTAGCAGAGAATGGAGTTGATGAACTTTGAGGCCAAGAGGTCAGCAAGAGGCTGGACCAATCCTCCTGCAGAAACAGGGTGCCCTGTGTCCCCAAATCCAGCTCCCTGAAGCAGCAGTCCCACCCCACTCCTTCCCATCCCATGGTGCTGACTTGTCATCTCTCAGCACTGCCCAGCCCCCTAAGTTGTGGAGGAGGTCAAGACTTTGGCATTTCTCAGAGGCCAAGTCATCCTCTCAGTCAGAGTCTTCTTTGTGTGGAGGAAGCAGTTGCTCCCTCAGATGGTGGTGGGGGGGTGGGTTCAGGGCAGAGTCAGAGGGCTGCAGGAACCAGAGAGGAGGGGTGAGGAGCTGCAGCCCTCTGTGAAGATCCACTGGCCCTGCTGGGCCCCTAGGCATGATGGGGAGTCACAGCCATCACCCACCCAAGGAGGCAGGTCAATCCTGAGATGCAATGTATTGGGCTTGTTTGAAAAGGCACAGCACATGTCCTGAAAAAACATACATTCAAATGGCTTTACACATATGAAAAGTTTTAATGCAAATTAAACTGCACCAAAATACCATTTCTCATCCATCAAACTGGCAAAAGTTCAAAAACTTGACAACACATGTTGGTGAAGCTTTGAGCAAATAGCCACTCACATATATTATTGGTGGGAATGCCAATTAGTACAGCCTTTATGGAAAGTAATATGGTAATATCTAATAAAACTACATATGCATTTACCTCTGACCCTGCAACTGAACTTCTGGGATTTATCCTAAAGGTATGCGTCCACAGACATGAAATCACTTGTACACAGGATTCTTCATTGCAGCATTATTTGTAATGGCAAAATCTTGGAAATTCCCAAATGTCCATCTACAGGAAACTGGACAAATGAACTGTGGTACCACATGAGGAAATGCTATGCAGCCATAAAAGTGAGGAGGAAAATTTCTGTGAAAAGATATGGAGTGATTTCAGGCATATATTGTTAATCAAAAAAAAAAAAAAAAAAGAAAAGAAAAGCAAGGTGTAAAGGACTGTATGTAGTACACTATCTTTAGAGTAAGAAAATTGATTGGTTGACTGATTTATGCAAAAGGACAAAGATATTCAAAAAGGATAAATCCCAAACTTATTGAAAATCGTTACTCATAGGTGGTTGGTGAGAACGAAATAGAGAAGAAAGAAACGGGAGAGAGATTTCTCTGGAGGTATTTTTAATATAGTTTTGAGTTTTTGAACCATTTAAATACTTTATATTTTCAAAAATAAAATTAAATAAAGATTTAAGAGTAAATCCTTAGTTTTAGTACAAAGAAAAGCAGATGACATTAACTGCACAACAAAATAATAATAGAACCACACAAAGAAAATAATTAATTCAAGTAACTTTGGCCACAGGACTCTGACCACCTAGTGGGATATATTTTAAGTTCAAAAAGAACTACAAAGAAATCTCGAACTTTGTAGTAGTTAGTAAAGGTATTGGTGTTAAAATTCTGAAATTATTATTTGTGTGTTATATGATAGAAGTAATGAAGGTAAATATACTGATGTTTTGGGAATCAGGATTCTCATTGTGGAAAAAGGAAGTTATGAATGTGGAATGAAGGAAGTATCTGTGGTTATGGATTTTAATTGGAGATACCAGTACGAGCTCACACTTTAAAACATACATACATGTATTTGCTAGTTTTGCCCACTGAACAGGACAGGGAACAACACCATTGCCATAGCAACGAGTACATCTATGAGTCAGAATTGACTCGATGGCAACAGGTTTGGATTTTTTCAGTTTAATGTCCAGATCTTGGTTCCCAAATACCATTCTCCACTAAACGGAGCCAGCATCTTTTAAAAAAATGGCTGATTCCAAGTCTAGGGCGGAGAAAGTAGAAGATGACCCTAAAACATCTGGTGTTAGAAAGTAAGGAAATTTTCAAAGGAAATGGTCAAAAGGAGTCAACCTGAAGGGGCTTTCATTAGCCAAAGTTTAGAAAAGTTGATTTTTAAAAGAACAATGGTGTACTTGAGGGACTGAATTACTGGGGCTGAGGGCTTGGAACCATGGTCTTGAGGGGATATCTGGGTCAATTGGTATAACAAAGTTCATAAAGAAAATGGTCTACATTCTACTTTGATGAGTAGTGTCTTGGGTCTTAAAAACATGTGAGTGGCCATCTGAGATACATCTATTGGTCCCACCCCATCCAGAGCAAAGGAAAATGAAGAAAACCAAAGACACAAGGAAAATATTAGTCCAAAGGACCCATGGACCACATAAACCACAGCCTCGACCACCCTGAGCCCAGAAGTAATAGATGGTGCCCATTTACCACCACTGACAGCTCTGACAGGGGTCACAACAGAGGGTCCCTGACAGATCAGGAGAAAAATGGAGAACAAAATTCAAATTCACAAAAAAAAGACCAGACTTACTGGTTCAACAGAAACTGGAGGAACCTCTGAGACTATGTCCCCCCAGACACCCTACTAACTCATAACTGAAGCCATTGCTGAAGTCCATCTTTCAGCCAAAGATTAGACAGGCCTATAAAACAAGCAATAACACACATGAGGAATGTGCTTCTTAGTTCAATCAAGTATACAAGACCAAATGCGCAACATCTGCCCAAAAGCAAAGATGAGAAGGCAGGAAGGGACAGGAAACCTGGAGGAATGGACGGGAACTTGGCGTATAAAGGGAAATGAGGGAGAGTGTTGATACACTGTGGGGGTTGCAACCAATGTCACAAAACAATTTTGTATATAAATCTTTGAATGAGAAACTAATTTGGACTGTAAACTTTCACCTAAATCACAGTAAAATAAAAAAAAAAGAACAATGATGTAAATCTCACTTTTAGAATGAGAAGTTACAGACAAGCAAAGAAAAAGACTAGAATGACCCATGTAGAGTTGAATTCGAGTTGAAAACATCAGTATGAACTCAAGTTTAGCTTGCTATAGATTCAAACATATGTAGATAGATATAGAAACATGTAGAAATATGTATAGATATGTGTATATACATGGGTTAGTATATAAACATGTATTTCCTTTCTCTGTCAGCTGAGAGAGCCTAGAAGCAATGACACCCCAGTAGCAGTGAGCACACCCAGTGCTTAGATCTTGGTTTCTAATACCATTCTGCAATTAAAGGAAACAGAGTTCCTTGGAGAAATGACTGATTCTAGGACTGGAGCATGGAAATATACAAGATGAGCTTGGAGCATCTTGATTTATCTTTCCTGGGTTTCTTGTAGAAAATGCTTAAAAAAAAATCACAATGGTAGGATATGTCAAAGGGGCACAGGAGCCAACGGAAAGAGCTCCCAATGACCAAGGCTGGAACAATTCGAGCAACAAATTAAATAAAGTCGTACTGGTCTAACCAAAAGTATTTTAAAAAATCCTAACCCTGTACTGATGTAAATAAATGAGTGAATAAATAAATAAGTGGAGAAGAATAGACAAATCTCCTGTGCAGAATAGTTCCAAATAATTAATGTAGATATTCTGCCCTCAAGAAGGTTGAGCATAAGTTCCCACTCCTGAAGTGTGGGCTGGGCGTAGTAACTTCCTTCCAAAGAGTACAGTATGGGGGGGGGGGGGGAAGAATAGCTTTATAGTGGAGAAGCTTGACAAATACTATCCCAGCCAGGTGATCAGGTTATCAGTGGTGATAAGTCATGTTTGATAGTATGTACCCTTGACATGATGTGATGAGAATGGTACTTTACCTCTGTGGTCTTCCTCCCCAAAACCCATAACCCCCAGTCTAATCATGAGAAAAGCACCAGGTCAATCCCAGTTGAGGGGAATTCTACAAAATACATGACGAATGCTCCTCAAAACTGTCAACATCATCCTAAAACAAGAAAAGTTTGAAGAGCTATCACAGCCAAGAGGAGCCTAAAGAGACATGATGGCTATATGCACTATGATATCCTAGATGGACTCCTGGAACAGAAAAAGGGCATTAGGTGAAAACTAAAGACATCTGGATAAACTGCTGGCTTTAGTTAATAATAATGTATCAATATTGGTTTATTAATTGTAACAAACGTACTACACTGATGTAAAACGTTAATACACTAATAGGTGAAACTGGATGTGGACTACATGGAAAGTCTGTAGGCTATCTTCACAACCTTTCTGTAAATCTGAAACAATTCCAAACTAAAAAAAGTTTACTTAAAAAAAAGCAACTGTGGCATTAGATTTTAACACACAAAAAATCTTTAAAAATCCATGAATCCTTACTTATTTTCAGAAAGAGAGAGGCAGAGGAGGAGAGAAAGAAAAAGCTCCTTCTTATAGTGCAATGCCTAGTAATAAATATAGAGGAATGATAAAATTGAAAAAAAAAATCACCATTTTCATAGCCCCCTCACATATGGACTGAATTGTGCCCCTCAAAAATTTATGTTGATAAACCAGAGACTCCATCAGCCTGAGACCAGAAGAACTAGATGGTGCCTGGCTACCACCAATGACTCCCCTGACAGCGAACACAACAGAGAGTCCCTGACAGAGCAGGAGAAAAGTGGGGTGCAGAACTCAAATTCTAGTAAAAAGACCAGACTTAATGATCTGAATGAGATTGGAGGAACCCCAGAAGACATGGCCCCCAGACTCTCTGTTAACCCAGAACGAAAACCATTCCTGAAGCCAACTCTTCAAACAAAGATTAGATTGGACTATAAGACATAAAATGATACTCATGAAGAGTGTGCTTCTTCTTAGTTGAGACTGAATGCGTAGCTCCTGTCCAGAGGCAAGTTGAGAAGGCACCAAGGGACAGGAGCTGGCTGAATGGACATGGGAAATCTGGGGTGAAAAGGAGGAGTGTGCTGTCACATTACAGAGAGAGCAACTAGGGTCACATAATGTGTGCATAAATTTTTGTATGAGAAATTAACTTAAGCTGTAAACTTTCACTTAAAGTACAATAATTTTTTTTTTTTATGTTGAAGTTCTAACTCCTGGTACCTGGAAATATGACATTGTTTGGAAATAAGTGCTTGAAGATGTTATCAGTTAATATGAGGTCATACCAGAGTAGGGTGGGTCCTAATCCAGTCTGAGTGGTGTCCTATGAAAGAAGAGAAATGATGCAGAGAGACTCACAAAGGGAAGATGGCCATGTGATTGGAGACCAAGATGGGGTTATGCTGTAGCTGCAAGCCGAGGAATGCTGGGGCCACCAGAAACCGAGAAAAACAAAAAAAAGTGTCTTCCTCTAGAGCCTTCGAAGAGAACATAGACCTGTTGACGTCCTGAATTCAGACTGTTAGCCTCCAGAACTGTGAGACAATAAATTTCTGTTCTTATCAGCCACCTGATCTGTGGTACTCTGTGTCGGCAGCCCTAGGAAACAAATGCAACCTCCCATTTAATAATTGGTTTCACAAGGATTGCAAATGGTTGCTAAAGCCACAGGGTGAAAGGATGTGAGATAATAGGATATTCGCACATTCCGTACATCACCCACTCAATACTTACTAATCACTAAGGGAAAAGGCACCTTTATAATGGAAAACTCTGGCAGTTACCACATTAAACCTATGATCAAATGCAGTACCCGCAAAAGTGGGACAACCTGAAATCATATGGCTCCAGAGGTGCTACACTAAGGGGTATTGACATTATCTGTTTCATATTCATACCAAGAATATTTCACATGAATTTAATCATGAGAAAATAATCAGACAAATGTAGAACATGAGACATTCTGCAAAGACGACTGACCTGAACTCTTCAATAATGTCAAGGTCATGGAAGAGAAACAACCAACTAGTCAAACAAAAAGCAAGGGGCTGTGCTAGATTAGAGGAAACTAGAAATCTGGCCACCAATTGTTATTCATGAACCTTGATTGGATCCTGGATTGGGAAAAAAATCAATCTACGAAAGATATTTTGGAGTCAGTTGGAAAATTTTTTATATGGCCTAATAATTAGGTGATGTTACTGAATTATTGCTAATTTTCTTAGGTAGAGAGGTTATATACGAGAATATCCTTATTCTTGGGAGATACATGTTAGATTTACCAGGGAAAGGTTCTGGTGTGTGTGTGTGTGTGTGCGTGTGTGTGTGTGTGTGTGAAGGGTATGCGGGTGTTTATTGTACTGTTTTCTCATTTCTTCTGTAGGTTTAAAATGTATCAGTATAAAAGTTAGGGATTAAAAATAAAAACAGCCTGATGTTCCCTGGTGCTACAGAAACATTTGTGATAGGGCTGTCCAAGGATGGTCCAATCTGCCTCAGGTGGTGGTGAGCTCCCCACCCCCACAGGTATGCCACCTGAGGCAAAACAACCTTCCACGGGGCTAAAGGGTCAGAATAGCTTAGTGGTTTAGAGCACAGGCTCCAAACTCAGACAGACCTGGATTCCAATGCCGGTTTCACCGCTCTTGATGATGTGAGCAAATTCCCCAAGCCCTGTGAGCCTCCCTTTTCTCCTCTGTGAAATGAGTGTTCCCACAGTAGCAGCTCTGATAATGCCCTGAAGAAGCCCGTCAAGTGCCTGCTGTTCCCAACATGCTAGGATTTGGGGGCAGATTCCTGTGCTCGGGGCCAGGACAAGTTTGAATCCTGATCATGCAATGGACATGCTGTATGGCTTTGGAGAAGACAGTTGCCCACTCTAGGCATCTTTGCAAGGCAGGTGGGGGTGGAATGGAGGGTGTCTAAGGCAGCTTGTAACTCGATTTCCCCATTCTCGCTTCCTTGTACTCTGGACATGGGTACCAAAAAATGTGGTCCCCAAGCCACAGTGTCCCCCAAAACTGAGCTTAGCCTGGTTCCCCCATCCCTGGAATTCTCAGCTCTGGGATATTTCCTTCCCCAAAACATTGGCTCCCTCTCTCTCCTTTCTCACTGGGTGGCCCTTTCCCCTCCAAGGCCCCACTTCAGGGCTCAGAGCCGCCCAGTGTCACACCAGCCATCTTCCCAACAGTGTGAAAACCGAGCAGATGCAGCTGTGGGGCAGCGACAGGGAGGGGGCTGGAGTCACACTGCAGCCTTACCCAGCAACCAGCTGAGAACTTAGCTCACAATGAAAGGGCTAAATCATCCTGTACAGCTGCCTTTGTTTTTTTTCCCCCACTTCAGCTGCAGCTCTGATAGGGGAAGGGGAGGGGGAGGCAGCCATTTTTTTTTCCTGCCCACACCACCCCCCCAGGTCCCCAGGGAGTCCTCCAGGAACCCTCAAGGGTCACTCTCCCCTTCTGGTTTCTTGTCAAGGCAGACTCTCAGGTCTGTAGAGCAGGAATGGGCTGTAGAAGCCATGATGTCATCAGAGGGGGTGCATTATATGAAGATGTCTCCCAGACGGTAAGGTCAGGACCTCAGAGCTGGGATTGGAAATTGCAGTTTTAATAAACACAGCTGGCTAGTTAGACTCCTGGTTATACAGACTGAGAAAAGCTGGGGCCCAGAAAGTGACAGGAACTTGCTCAAGGTCGCATAGCAAGTCCTGTGGCTTGACTCAAGCCAACTCATTCATTCATTCCTACGTGAAAACATTCGCACTGACTATACCAGTCCCTATGCTAAGGATTTACCAGAGAGAGGGTGTCTTAGTCATCTAGTGCTGCTATAACCGAAATACCACAAGTGGATGGATTTAACTAAATCCAAATTCAGGGCCTCAGCTCCAGGGGAAGTCTTCCTCTTTGTATTGGCCTTCTCATCAATCTTCCCCTGGAATAGGAGCTTCCCCATGAGGGACTCCCAGTCCAAAGGATCCCAGCGCTGCTTTCTTGGTGGTATGAGGTTCCCCCTCTCTACTAGCTTTCATTTCCTTTTTATCTCTTGAGAGATAAAAGGTGGTACAGGCCACACCCTAGGGAAACTCCCTTTATATTGGATCAGGGATGTGACCTGGGTAAGGATGGTGTTACAAGCCCTTCTTAATCCCCTTTAACATAAAATTATAATCACAAAATGGAGGACAGCCACACAATACTGGGAATCACAGCCCAGTCAAATTGATACACACATATTGGGGGGGACATAATTCAATCCATGACAGAGGATTTGCACACAAGATGCTCATAATAAGGAAGCAAGCAAACAAACAACAAACGGGTCCTTCAAAAGCATAGTGATAAGTATTGCAATTGAGAAAGTTCCAAGATACTGCAGGGGCCCAGGGAAGGGTACTTAACCCAGGCAAAAGAGGTAGTAGTCAGGGAAGTCTGCCCGGAGGAGGTAATTAGCTATGTATGATCTTAAATCATAGATAGGAAGTAGCTATGTAAGAGAGGAAGGGCCCTCCAGGTAGAAGGGTCAGCAGAAGCAAAGGCTTGGAGGTGAGAAGCAGCGTAGTTTATATGCAGTTTAGTGTTTCTGGAACCCCATCTGTGAGGTAAGAAGAGGCAAGAAGTTCATGCATTCATTGCTGTGTGCTTTCGGTAAGCCAGGCCCTATTCAGGCACTCGGTTTGGCCACAGTGAACAAAGACCTATCCTCATAGGTCTTACATTCTAGTGGGAAAGAAAGGGGGGAAAAAAGCAAATAAATGCATAACATGTATGAGGTGATAGTGCTAAGGAGGAAAATAAAGCAGGGTGGGGGACTGGGGGCTCCTATTTTATGAAGAGCAGCCACAGAAGGCCTCTTGGAGAAAATGGCCATTAACGAAGGCCTTAAGGAAATGAGGCAGTACGCTGTGAATAATCTGGGTTCATTATGTTCTAGGAAAAGGGAGCAGCAAGTGCCAAGGTCCTGAGGCAGTAGTGAGAGGAGGCTGGAGAAAGGCTGGCAGGGGCCAATTTAAGAGGAACCTTATGTGATGTGCTAAGAATTTTCTTTTTTCTTCTTTGTGTAAAGAAGCAAGTGAGAGAGAGACAGGCAGCGTTAAGACTGCTCAGAGACGCACTAAATCAGGACTAAAATATGTCCACAGAATTTTTCAGACATCAAACTGAGTGATACCGCTCTCCAGGAACTGATGTGGAATTATCTTCAAGGTTGTACCAAACCGAAAAAAACCAAACCCGTTGCTGTCTAGTCAATTCTGACTCACAGCGACCCCATTGGACAGAGTAGAACTGCCCCATAGGGTTTCCAAGGAGCACCTGGTGGGTTCAAATTGCCAACCTTTTTGGTTAGCAGCCATAGCTCTTAACCACTGCTCCACCACGGTTCGTACTAGTTACCTATTGCTGTGTAACAAATTACTCCACAACTCAGAGGCTTAAAGCGGTAAAAAAAAAAAAAAAAAAAAAAAGCGGTAGTAAACGTTTATTATCTCATGCCGCGTCTGTGGGTTTGGAACTCAGGAATGGTTTAGCTCTGGGTGTCTTCTAAGGTTGCAGTTAAGACGTCCAGGGCTTCAGTCATCTGAAGACTTGACTGGGGCTCACAGATTTGCTTCCAAGGTGCCTCACTATACGGCTGACGCATTGGTGCTGACTTTTGGCAGGAGGCCTCAGTTTCTCACCTTGGGGACCTCTCCATAGGGATGCTTAAGTGTCCTCACAACACGGTGGGTGGCTTCTTCCAGAGCAAGTGATCAAAAAGAGACCTAACCAGCCCACACAAACCACAACCTCTTCTAACCCAAGACCAGAAGAACTAGTTGGTGCTCGACTACCACTATGGACAGTTCTGACCAGGGACACAACAGAAGACCCTGCATAAAAAGAACGGGAGAAAAATGTAGAACAAAACTCAAATTCCTAAAAGAGGCCTGACCTGCTGGACTGAGAGACTAGAGGAACCCCCGAGACTATAGCCCTAAGATACCCTTTGAACTTGGAGTTGAAGCTATTTCTGCAGGTCACCTTTCAGCCAAATAATAGACTGGCTTAGAAAATGAACAATGTCACCTGTGCATAGTGAGCTCCCTTAAACGACTATAGGAGACCAAACGGTCAACTGTTACCCAAAGCAAAGATGAGAAGGCAAGGAGGGAGAGGGAAGTTAGATCAATGGAAACAGAGCAGAGTGGAAACAATGAGAATGCTGTTGACACATTGTAAAAACTGTAACCAATGGTCCAGAACAATTTGCATAAAAATTGTTAAAGGGGAACCTCTGTAAACTTTCACCTAAAACATAATAAAATATTATTGTAAAAAAGAGACTTAATCTCAGAAATCATATGCTGTTATTTTCATAATATCCTATGGAGGTTAGCCCTACTCAGTGTGGGAGGGTAATACACAAGGAAGTGAATACCCTGCGGCAGGAATCCTTGGAGGTTGTCTTGGGGCCGACTTCCGCTAGGTGAAGAAAATAAGAACATGAAGTGGCCAGCAGTATGTCTGGTACCCAATCATTTTTGGAAGTTTTTTAAAAACACCCATCTACATTAAACATATGATAGGAACATGCTTTTACTTTCATAGAACTTCTCTGGGAGAAAGCACTTTACCCCGTTTACCCCTTTGTATCTTTTACATTTTTCCTACTCTTGTATGGAAACGCTGGTGGCGTAGTGGTTAAGTTCAAATCCACCAGGCGCTTCTCAGAAACTCTATGGTGCAGTTCTACTCTGTCCTATAGGGTCCCTATGAGTTGGACCCGACTTGAGAGCAACAGGTTTGGTTTTGGTTGGTTTAATAAATATATGTTTTCAAAATATATACTTATATATACTTGAAATATTTAATTAAATAGTTTTTACGTATATTTAAAATAATATTAGATGACCAAAAGGAGTGTCCCTTGAGTTTGGAAAGAAGTTCTTTCATTCAATCAAACAACAAATATTTACTGAGTTCCTACTGTGTGCCAGGCACTGTTCTTGGCACTAGAAAAAGTGTAGTGAGTGAGCAAAGTGAAGACGCTGCCTTCATCGGCCTTACAACCTAGTACGGGAGGTGGATGACAGGCAAATCAGTGTATCATACCTCAGGAGGTGAGGAGAGAGAGATGAAATGGAGCAAGGAGATGAGTAGGCCAAGGGGAAGGTGTTGCTATTCTCTGTGTGGTGGGAGGTTACAGGGGCTGAGTAGGAAGGGTAGCCTAAAGGCAGGAAGTGGAAGCAGAAGGAGAGAAGAGTCTGGCAAGGGAGATAAATGAGGCTTTGAGAGGGTTTGGCTGAGGAAGGGAGAGAGGGTGGTAGCTGCAGAGAGGCCTGGGATCAAGAAGGGGTTTTATCCGATTTTGTGATGGGAGAGTCTTGTGAGCTGAGGAGATGCCAGCAAAAAAAAAAAAAAAAATTTCTGAAAATTTAGAAAAGGGAGGCGCAAGGCCTCATGTAGAGGACTGGGTCTCTTTCAGAGCTGAGAGGAAGAGAGGGAGGGAGAAAAGGTAGGTGCCTATGTAGGCATGAGGGAAGGAAGGTGGGGGAAGATGAGGAGCGAGCAGTTCACCTCCTGTGGCCTCCAAGGGGTAAAGGAGGTACCCTGATGAAAGATGGAAGGTGTGAGGAGGGAGACAATGAGGGCCGTGCCTGAGGGATGGGGAGGCTTGAATGTGGGGCTCACAGCCCTCTCTCAGTTCCCAGATATCCCCCCTCATCCCCTATTAAGTCCTCAAGTTCTGTCCTTTTCCCCATGCCCTTCCCCGCCAGAGCTCCTCCTAGGACATCTTTGTGGGGCTCTCCCTCCTCACAGCTGTCTACTCTGATCAATGGAGACTGTGTTCTCTCCAGCTCCTCGTGCACATGTCCCATTTGAAGGGGCCACAGGGCTCCACCCTTGGGACTCACAGGCCAGGAGACTCAGATCCATGGTAAAGGCCATTGTCATCTGGACTAAGGGGAGTTCTGCCTCCACATCTCTGACTCTGTGCTTGTGTCTTATCATATTCATCAGCCCCTGCCCCATCTTTTGAAAACCCTCCCTGGACTCCCCATTTCTCAGAGAACAAACTCCAAATACTTCCGAGTGGCTTCCAAGGCCTGGTGTGGTTTGGCTGCTGTATTGCTTTTTATTAAATTTTTTTTTAATTTTGAAATAATTTTAGATTTTCAAAAGAGTTGCAAAGATAGTACAGAGAATTCTAGTATACCCTTCACCCAGCTTCCCTTAATGTTAACATCTTCATAACCAGGGCACATTTATCAAAACTAAGAAATTAACATCGGTACATGATATATTACTTTTACAATAAATAAAAACATTATGGATTTTTTTTATTGTGACATATAGCTACTAACCTAAAGATGGGCACTTAGAACCCACCAGCCACTCCACAGGAGAAAGATGTGGCAGTCTGGTTTCATAAAGATTTACAGCCTTGGAAATCCTACAGGGCAGTTCTACTCTGTCCTCGATTGCGTGACTATGAGTCAGAATCAACTCGACGGCAGCGGGTTTGATTTTTTTTTTTACATATATGTATATTTACCTGTCTTAGTTATCTAATGCTGCTTTAACAGAAATACCACAAGTGGATGGCTTTAACAAACGGAAATTTATTCTCTCACAGTCTATGAGGCTAGAAGTCCAAATTCAGGGTGCCAGCTCCAGGGGAAGACTTTCTTCCTTTGTCAACTCCAGAGGAAGGTCCTTGTCATCAATCTTCCCTGGTTGAGGAGCTTCTCAGCTCAGGAACCCAGCATCCAAAAGGCTCTATTCTGGCTCTTGTTTCTTGGTGGTATGAGGTCCCCCTGTCTCTCTGCTCCCTTCTCTCTTTTATATCTCAAAAGAGGTTGACTTAAAACACAATCTAATCTTGTAGATTGAGTCCTGCCACTTTAAGATAACTGCCAACTATTCCACCTCATTAACATCATATAGATAGGATTTACAATACATAGGATAATCACATCAAATGACAAAATGGTGGACTGTCACATAATGCTGGGAATCATGGACTAGCCAATTGACAGATATTTTGGGGAGATAAAATTCAATCCACGACAATACCCTAGATAAGGTCCCTGGGTGGCACAAATGGTTTGCACTCATCTACTATCCCAAAAGTTGGTGGTTCAAACCCACCCAACGAAGACGGAAAATAACAATCTGGCGATCTGCTTCTGTAAAGATTACAGCCAAGAAAACCTCATGGAGCAGTTCTACGCTTTAACACGTAGGGTCAATTGACTCAATGGCAATGTTTTTTTTTGTTTGTTTATTTTTAATACTATAGATACACAGGCATATATGTATGGTTTGAAGAAAAATGATAAATACCCTTGAACCACCAATCCTTTTAAAAAATAAAACTTAACCATTGGTCTTGAAGTTCTCTGTGTACCCCTCCCTGATCAAATTGCCCTCCCTCCATGCCCCTGCCCCATTCCCTAGGTAATTCATTCCTTTGCTTGTTTCTATTGCTTTACCTCCTATATAACCCATTGCCATCGATTCAATTCTGACTCATAGAGACCCTATAAGACAGAGTAGAACTGCCCCATTGGGTTTTCAAGTCTGTATTCTTTATGGAAGAAGACTGCCACAGCTTCCTCTGATTAAGAGGCTGGTGGATTTGAACCACTGACCTTTTGGTTATCAGCCAAGCACTTAACCATTGAGCCAGAAGGGCTCCTTCACCTCCCATGTATAGATTCCTGAACAAAATAGTCATTAACTTTGTCTTTTTTCAAGCTTTGTATAAATGGAGTCAGACTGAATGTATTCTTCTATGGCTTGCTGTTTCCCCCTCAACGTTCTGCTTCTGAGATTCATCCATGTCAACCCCAGCAACAGAAGGTCATTTATTTTTACTGCTCTATAGCATTTCATTGTCTGCATATCGCACAATGTGTCTATTTTCTATTGTTAAAGGATATTTGAGTTGTTTCCAGGTTTGTGTGTGTGTGTTGTTGCTAACAATGCTATTATGGGTATTGCTGTATACGTTGCTGATACACAGACAAGGGCTTCTTTTCAGTAAACCTAAGCGTGGACGTGCATATGTATACAGGCTTACATCACGGAGAAGGCATTTTCAACTTTTCCAGATGACAGCTGTTATGGGTTGAATTGTGTCTCTCAAAAAGATATGTTCAAGTCCCAACCCCTGGTACCTGTGAATATGACCTTTTTTGGAAATAGAGTCTTTATAGATGCTGTGATAGGTCATGGTGGGGGGGGAGGTCATAATCCAATATGACTGGTACCCTTATAAGAAGAGACCCAAAGATACACAGAGGGAAGACAAACATATGAAGATGGAGGCATAGATTGGAGTGATACATCTATTACTAGCCTTTCCTCAAAAGAAGACTGTTTAAATAAAATTTTTACATTCATACAATGGAACATTGTGCAATAATCTAAAAAATGTGGTAGGTTTTAATGTGGTGGCGTGAATGGAAATACTGAAAAAAGCGGACTGGGAAACCAAATACATAGTACACTACTCTTCATGTAGGCGCTCTGGTGGCATAATGGTTAAGCCCTTGGCTGCTAACCTCATTGGTTCTAACCCACCAGCGGCTGCATGGGAGAAAGGGTCTGATGA
The DNA here is from genome assembly GCF_030014295.1 of Loxodonta africana. Taxonomy (NCBI): domain Eukaryota; kingdom Metazoa; phylum Chordata; class Mammalia; order Proboscidea; family Elephantidae; genus Loxodonta; species Loxodonta africana. The sequence goes on from NC_087365.1 coordinate 37,499,058, forward strand.
TTTGTTCCCATAAGGATTACAGCCTAGAAAACCCTATGGGACAGTTCTACAGCAACACCTTTTATGTAATGTATAAGCAATATACGTTCATACATGCATTAAAAAGAATTTATTTTAAAGTGTTAGCAGTTTATCTGTATCACTTGAATTTTTTTACAATGGTTTTAGACAACCAGTAAATAAAACATATTAGCTTTTTTTATGTTAAAAAAAATGATGTTGCATACAATTAAGACCATACCATAAAAAAAAAAAATAGCATCCAGCAATTCCACTCCTAGGTATTTATCCAACAAAAACGAAAATTTATGTCCACATAAAACCTGTAGGTGACTGTTTATAGCAGCTCTATTCATAATTACCCAAAAGTGGAAACAACCCAAAACAAATGTCCTTCAGCTCATGACTGGATAGGCTGTGGTACACCCATACATTGGAATATTAAAAAAAAAAAAAATTAATATTACTTACCAATAAAAAGAAACACTACTTTAGGGGTCTTAAAAGCTGCAAGTGGCCATCTAAGATACAACTATTGGCCTGTACTAGTCAGAAGGAAAAGAGTAAGAAGGTAACAAAAATCTCAGAGAAGAAACAAGTCTAGAAAGTTGATAGCCTACATGAGTCATGACCTCATCTAGCCTAAGAGCAGAACTAGATGGTGCCCAGCTACCATCACTGACCCATTCTGACCAGGGTCACAATAGGTGGTCCCAGATAGAATGGGAGAAAAATGTAGAGTAAAACTCAAATTCTTAAAAAAAAGCCCAGACGAATTGGGCCAGTTCAGACCAGAGGACAACCTGAGACTATCGCCCTGAGACAGTCTTTAAACCTTGAACTGAAACTATCCCCTGAGATCACCTTTTAACAAAATAGCAGAGTGGCACACATAATAAAGGATATTACCCACAAGATCAGTATTTGTCTTAGTTATCTAGTGCTACTAAAACAGAAATACCACAAGTAGATAACTTTAACAAAAAGAAATTTATTTTTTCACAGTCTAGTAGGCTAGGAGTTCAAATTTAGGGCGTCAGCTCCAGGGGAAGGCTGTCTCTCTCCGTCAGCTCTGAAGAAAGGTCCTTGTCATCAATCTTTCCCTGGACTAGGAGTTTCTCCATGCAGGAACCCTGGGTTCAAAGGATGCACTCTGTTCCCAGCACTGCTTCTTGGTGCTATGAGGTCCCCCTGTCTCTCTGCACTTTTTTCTGTTTTATATCTCAAAGGAGATTGGCTGAAGACACAATCCAATCTTGCAGATTGAGTCCTGCCTCATTAACATCACTGCTGCCTATTCCACTTCATTAACATCATAGAGGTAAGATTTACAACACCTAGGAAAATCACATCAGATGACAAACCCGTAGACAATCATAAATACTGAGAATCGTGACCTAGCCAAATTGACAGATATTTTGGGGGGACAATACTTTGGGGGGACAATATTTTGGGGGACAATAATTTGGGGTGACTATATTTGGGGGGACACAATTCAATTCATGACAATATCATACCAAAAAACCATCTGTATGAGGCCAAAAGGTGAACATTTACTCTAAAGGAAAGATGAGAAGATAAGGGGGCAAGGAAACTAGACTACTGGAAATGGAACAACCAGAGCACAACTGAAGAGAATGTTGACATCTTGTGACAAATGTAAGTAATATCACTGAATTATTTGTGTGGAATTGTCAAACAGGAACATAACTTGCTGTGTAAACATTCTCCAAAAACACGATAAAATATTTAAGAAACAGAAGAAAACACTGTTAGTACACACAATAACATGGATGAACCTTAATGCATTACCTTAAGTGAAAGAAATCAGACTCAAAAGGCTACTAACTCTGTGACTCCATTTACATGACATTCTGGAAATGGCAAAATTACAGGAAAAGAAACAGATCAGTGGTTGCCAGGGGCTGGGGCAGTGGCAGAGTTTGACAAAAAGTCACAAGGGAATTTTTGAGGGTGATGGAACCGTTTTATATCTTGTTATGGTGCTGGTTACATGACTATGGGTTTGTCAAAACTCCTAGAAGTATATGTTAAGAGGGTGACTTTTACTGTATATTATTTGCACCTCAATAAAAAAATGCAAACTATGAAAAGCCGTTGTGTATAATACCTTTGTAAATTAAAACCAATAAAGTGAAAGCTAAAGAAAACTATTCTGTGTAAGAATATTTCATAATATAGAAAAACATATACAATATTGTCAGATGAACGTCCATGTTACACAATTATATAATAGGCTTCCATCTGTTTGTGTTTTTTTATATGTGTGTATACATATATGCATACACACACACACACACACACTGGTAGAAGACTGCTAGAAAAACACCCAAAACTGGTGTCCATGTGTCTCTGTGAGTGGGGTGTTACAGCTGCTCTTTATTTCTTTCACTCCTTATGTTTTTTAATTTTCCCATGACAACTGCACTTTGTCCTGGCTCCTTGGAACCGCTGGAGTCCAGGGCTGGCTCGGGGAGGGGGCACCCAGTCCACAGCTGGGAAAACAGCAGCCCCCAAATGAACCCTGGGTCTCATCCTGTCAGTGTTTATTTCTCCTCCCTGGGCAGACAAGGAAGAGGGGCGGGAATTCAGACTCAGAAGCCCCCTTCAGATGCCACTAGGTGCCTGGCGCTCTCTGAGTCAGTGGCCCCGAGGGCTTACCCCTCCCACACTGTCTGGATTCTCACAAGTAAGTGTAAGGTCAAGAGCAAGGGCTCTGGTGCCAGCTGGATCTACTCTCAGTCCATCATTTCTCAACTGTCTGACCCTGAGCAAGTTATTCAACCTCTCTGTGCCTCAGTGTCCTCCTCCATAACATGGAAATGGAGCAGTGTCTACCTTGTCAGAATGCTTGCTGTGTGTGTGTATATACACAAGTGTGCACACACATGTAAAAAGCTTAGAACGATGTCTGGTGTCACACAAGTACTGGGTAAAGGTTTAGGGAAATTGTTGTGAAAACCCAGCTGGTAGGTAGTCCTATCTCAGGGCAAGTGGTGGTCACATCATCTCAGTCCTGACACCCCCAAAATACTTTTAAAATGACTCAAGTTTTTCACTTGTGTTTTTGAGCATCCTGAAGGGAATATGCACAGTCTACAGAAAATCTTCCTAAGGTTCCCTCTCTTCAACCCTCCACTTCCCGCCAACACCATCATTGCCATTGCTTTTGGGGTCCCCTTTCTGCAAACTCCCTTCATCCAGTCAGCGTGTGTTTATTGAGCACCTACTGTGTGCCAGTTGCTGTTCTTGGCACTTGGGATAGATCAGAGAGCAAATCAGATAAGAATACTGTTCACAAAGGGATGGTAGAGCTGTCGCCCAGAGCCAGCTCTGGACCCTTGGTCTTATTCCTCTGCCCCTTTCCTCTTTATTCAAGAACCCAAGAAAACCACGTAGTCCCCTCCACAGACGGTGGTAGGGAGGAAGAAGCTGAGTTGACAAAACCAGAACCCTCTTTAGTAGGCAGGGCTCTAGCAAAAGCTGAGCCCCCTCAGTTGGCAACTTGCCCCCAGTTGGATTGGCAGCAACTTCCGGGAGCCTAGCCACACTGTTGTTCTTTTGTTGGGGTATTTACAGCAGGGGCACCCTGTGCACTGATCTTTTGCAGGGGTCACAGATGGCCCATGGTGAGGGGGTTCACCAGCCCAGCCAGGGTTTTCTGTTCACAGACAATGGCGCCCCACACTGGCACAGTGTGAGTACCTTCTGACATCCTCCCCTGGCCAGTCTCCCACCCATTTAGTCCTCAAAGTACCTCTGGGTACTCCATGGGACAGGCAGCTGTGCAGTGGGAAGAGGTGAGGTTTGGACTTGTCCTCAGCTCAACCCCTTAATAGCTATGAGGCCGTGGCCACCTTCTGACCCCAGTGTCTCTATCTGTAAAATGCAAGTGTTAGCCTCTTCCTTGGTGAACATGTTTAAATAAGAAGATGCATGCGGAAGCTCTTTATAAATACTTGTCTTCCAGCAAGGAGGAAGTAAAATTATCTCTATTTGCAGATGACATGATCTTATACACAGAAAACCCTAAGGAATCCTCCAGAAAACTACGGAAACTAATAGAAGAGTTTGGCAGAGTCTCAGGTTATAAGATAAACATACAAAAATCACTTGGATTCCTCTACATCAATAAAAAGAACATCGAAGAGGAAGTCACCAAATCAATACCATTCACAGTAGCCCCCAAGAAGATAGAATACTTAGGAATAAATCTTACCAAAGATGTAAAAGACCTATACAAAGAAAACTACAAAGTAGTACTGCAAGAAACTATAAAGGGCCTACTTAAGTGGAAAAACATACCTTCCTCATGGATAGGAAGACTTAACGTAGTAAAAATGTCTATTCTACCAAAAGCCATCTATATATACAATACACTTCCGATCCAAATTCCAATGACATTTTTTAATGTGTTGGAGAAACAAATCACCAACTTCATATGGAAGGGAAAGAAGCCTCGGGTAAGTAAAGCATTACTGAAAAAGAAGAAGAAAGTGGGAGGCCTCACTCTACCTGATTTTAGAACCTATTATACAGCCACAGTAGTCAAAACAGCCTGGTACTGGTACAACGACAGGCACATAGACCAATGGAACAGAATTGAGAACCCAGATATAAATCCATCCACGTATGAGCAGCTGATATTTGACAAAGGCCCAGTGTCAGTTAACTGGGGAAAAGGTAGTCTTTTTAACAAATGGTGCTGGCATAACTGGATATCCATTTGCAAACAAATGAAACAGGACCCATACCTCACACCATGCACAAAAACTAACTCCAAGTGGATCAAAGACCTAAACATAAAGACTAAAACGATAAAGATCATGGAAGAAAAAATAGGGACAACTCTAGGAGCCCTAATACAAGGCATAAACGGAATACAAAACATTACCAAAAATGACAAAGAGAAACCAGATAACTGGGAGCTCCTAAAAATCAAACACCTATGCTCATCTAAAGACTTCACCAGAAGAGTAAAAAGACCACCTACAGACTGGGAAAGAATTTTCAGCTATGACATCTCCGACCAGCGCCTGATCTCTAAAATCTATATGATTCTGTTAAAACTCAACCACAAAAAGACAAACAACCCAATCAAGAAGCGGGCAAAGGATATGAACACGCACTTCACTAAAGAAGATATTCAGGCAGCTAACAGATACATGAGAAAATGCTCTCGATCATTAGCCATTAGAGAAATGCAAATTAAAACGACGATGAGATTCCATCTCACTCCAACAAGGCTGGCATTAATCCAAAAAACACAAAATAATAAATGTTGGAGAGGCTGCGGAGAGATTGGAACTCTTATACGCTGGTGGTGGGAATGTAAAATGGTACAACCACTTTGGAAATCTATCTGGCGTTTTCTTAAAAAGTTAGAGATAGAACTACCATATAACCCAGAAATCCCACTCCTCGGAATATACTCTAGAGAAATAAGAGCCTTCACACGAACAGATATATGCACACCCATGTTTATTGCAGCTCTGTTTACAATAGCAAAAAGCTGGAAGCAACCAAGGTGTCCATCAACGGATGAATGGTTAAATAAATTGTGGTATATTCACACAATGGAATACTACGCATCGATAAAGAACAGTGACGAATCTGTGAAACATTTCATAACATGGAGGAACCTGGAAGGCATTATGCTGAGCGAAATGAGTCAGAGGCAAAAGGACAAATATTGTATAAGACCACTATTATAAGATCTTGAGAAATAGTATAAACCGAGAAGAACACATACTTTTGTGGTTACGAGGCGGGGAGGGAGTGAGGGTGGGAGAGGGTTATTTACTGATTAGTTAGTAGATAAGAACTACTTCAGGTGAAGGGAAGGACAATACTCAACACATGGAAGGTCAGCTCAACTGGACTAGACCAAAAGCAAAGAAGTTTCTGGGATAAACTGAATGCTTCAAAGGTCAGCGGAGCAAAGGCGGGGGTTTGGGGACTATGGCTTAAGGGGACTTCTAAGTCAATTGGCAAAATAATTCTATTATGAAAACATTCTGCATCCCACTTGGAAATGTGGCGTCTGGGGTCTTAAATGCTAACAAGCGGCCATCTAAGATGCATCAGTTGGTCTCAACCCACCTGGATCAAAGGAGAATGAAGAACACCAAGGTCACACAATAACTATGAGCCCAAGAGACAGAAAGGGCCACATGAACTAGAGACTTACATCATCCTGAGACCAGAAGAACTAGATGGTGCCCGGCCACAACCGATGACTGCCCTGACAGGGAGCACAACAGAGAACCCCTGAGGGAGCAGGAGATCAGTGGGATGCAGACCCCAATTCTCATAAAAAGACCAGACTTAATGGTATGACTGAAATTAGAGGAATCCCGGTGGTCATGGTCCCCAAACCTTCTGTTGGCCCAGGACAGGAACCATTCCCGAAGACAACTCATCAGACACGGAAGAGACTGGACAATGGGTTGGAGAGAGATGCTGACGAAGAGTGAGCTACTTGTATCAGGTGGACACTTGAGACTGTGTTGGCATCTCCTGTCTGGAGGGGTGATAGGAGGGTAGAGAGGGTTAGAAACTGGCAAAATTGTTCACAAAAGGAGAGACTGGAAGGAGGGAGCGGGCTGACACATTAGGGGGAGAGTAAGTGGGAGTATGGAGTAAGGTGTATATAAGCTTATATGTGACAGACTGACTTGATTAGTAAACGTTCACTTAAAGCTCAATAAAAATTATTAAAAGAAAAAAAAATACTTGTCTTCCCTTTCTCTCAGGAAGGAAGCTTCCACCTTCAGACAATCAGACACCTGGCAACAGGCACCAGGACACTGCCTTTTGTGGTTCTTGTCACCAGTGCTCAGCTAAGTTACTCAGGGCAACACAGGCACACAGAAAATTACGGGTATTGTATCAATCGGGGATCCTAATTGCAAGCAACAGAAAGCGACTGTGGCTGATTGGAACAGAAAAGGAGTTCTTCAAAAGGATGTAGTTTGAGAGGAAATTCTCCAGACCTGTGCCCTGCAGTCAGAGTGAATTTTCTTAAAATGGATTGAGGTGCACTCTTAGCACTATGCCTCTCATATAGTAAGTGTTCAATAAATGTCATCTAAGAGCAACAAAAGCACTTCTTAGCACCTGACCCCTCTGCACCCCTTTACAGATCTGTATTGTTCACCAAGGTAATCCTGGCCTGTAGGGTCTGGATGGTAGGGGTGGGGGGAGGAGGAGGCTCTGAATTCTTTCAAAAGCTCTGCAAACCCACATATCCATGAAGCCTTGTCTGTAGGCCAGCACGCATCCCCAAAGGGGGTCAGAAACACTCCCACCGACCCCACTGCCTGATTCTCTGCTCTTCCCATTCCTTTTCTCTCCTCTAAACCAGCTGAAACCAGTTGTCATCAAGCTGACTCGGCCTCATGATGACCCCATGTATATCAGAATAGAACTGTGCTCCGTACGGTTTTCAATGGCTGATTTTTCCCAAGTAGATCGCCAAGTCTTTCTTTCAGGGTGTCTCTGGGCAGATTCGAACTGCCAACCTTTCTGTTAGCAGCCCAGCATGTTAACCATTTGCACAACCCAGAAACTCCCTGCCTCCCTAGCAATCTGGAATTGCTATTCTCATCAGCTGGACTCTCTAGGACATTGATTGGGTTTGTTTTCTAGGGGGTAGGAGTCTTGGTGGCTGAAAGGCCAAGTGCTCTTTCTCTCTGTTCTACTTTGTGCCATGTGATCAGTAAACTAAGCCCAAGCTTGCTCTTGCCTTCTCTCTATCTTTCTTCCTCCACCCACGACAGTCATTGCTAGGATTTCTCTCCACGAGGCCAGCCAAAGGCTGGGGAGAGACGAGGAGAAGTGGGAGGCCTGTCTGACTGGGCCTTGGCCTTGTGTTCCTGCCCAGCCTTTATTCAAGCCTGCCTCAGCTGTCTGCCCATGGCCTAGCTAATCATAAACCAGTACTGGGTTTCTTTGTGTCCTGGGGGCTCAGGAGGTTCAGCTCCCCAGGTATCTTATGGGGGCAGGGAACAGGAAACAGGCAGGGCAAGTTTGGGGCACACCAAGGTCCCTTTAGCCAAACACTATCAAAAGTCATCAAACATGCCCCTGGCTCCTCATCTCAAATGTCTGTAAACTGGGACTAGAAAAATGCAAATTCATCTTAAAAAGTTAAGTTCATAATGGCCTTTTCTCAATCCTTAGACTTGGCAAATCTAACTACTATCATGGGAGGACCTTCATACCTGACAAACTTGGGGGTCACTGGCCTCCAAGAACAAGACCAAGACAGGACCCTGTGGCCCAGCCCCCACCATCTTCCCCCTTTGCCATTCCACACTGCAGCCACCTGGGAATTTCACCCTCAGTGCCTTTGCTTAAGCTCTTCCCTCCACCTGGCCTCCCTCCCCCTACGCCATGGCAGAAGCTGAATCACTATGTCCCGCCTAGATGGTAGCACCAGCCTTCTCACAGCCTCCTGGCTTTGGATGCTTCCGCACCCCACCCCATCCAGCCCCTACTTAGCAGTCAGAGGGACTGTTCTGGAAATGCACATCTGGTCACATGCTTGCACTGGGCCCTGCCTGAAGCCAGTTACCTGGGTTTGCCATGGAGAACCTGTTTAGTTCAGTTCAACCCTCTTCCCTACAGGCCAGAACATTGCCGTTTCATGGTAACTGACCCTCCAGGCATGAAATTTTGGAGAATCAGGATGGTGAGGCAACAGCCTGAGCAAGCAGAGGGAGATTGCTGAGACCTGCTTCCTTCCTTTTACGCAGCAGGGGCTCTAACCAGCCAGTTGAGGTGGGCTTGGGCGGTGCAGCTTCCAAACCTGGGAGGCCCCCTGTCAAGTTGTGCCAGCCTGAATACATTCAGTCCTCTGTGTCCCTTGACTCAGCCACCTCACCCCTGGCTCCAGTCAGTAGGAGAAACTAGAGTTCCCAGGAGAGAAGGAGTAGGAAAAGCAGGCTGTGACAAACACCTACTACATGCCAGACCATCTGTCAAGCGCTATGTACACGTTATTGCAATGACTCCCCATGGGACCTTAGAAGCTGGCTTTGCTAATGCACTTTACAGATGAGGAAACTGAGGATGAGCAAGGTAGCGGCCCTTCCTAAGGGCCAGGTTGTTGTTGTTAGGTACCTTTGAGAAGGTTCTGACTCATAGCAACCCTATGTACAGCAGAACAAAATGTGACCTGGTTGTGCCATCCTCACAATTGTTGCTATGTTTGAGTCCGTTGTTGCAGTCACTGTGTCAATCCATCTGGTTGAGGGTCTTCCTCTTTTTCACTGACCCTCTGCTTTACCAAGCATGATAACCTTCTCCAGTGACTGATCCCTCCTGATAACATGTCCAAAGTACATGAGACAAAGTCTCACCATCCTTGTTTCTAAGGAGCATTCTGGCTATACTTTTTCCAAGACAGATTTGTTCATTCTTCTGGCAGTCCATGGCATATTCAATATTCTTTGCCAACACCACAATTCAAATTCATCAATTCTTCTTTGGTCTTTCTATTTTATTGCCCAGCTTTCACATGTATACACAGCAATTGAAAAGACCATGGCTTGGGTCAGGCATATCTCAGTCATCAAAGTGACATACTTGTTTTTTAATGCTTTAAAGAGGTCTTTTGCAGCAGAAGTGGGGTGGAACTGGACTGTGCTGTCAGCGTTTATTCCCAGAATAAAGGGCAATACCTGCCTCTGTGGCCCAGGCCCGGTGTGCCAAGGGCTGTGCTTTGTATGAGATAAATGTAAGATGCTGTGGAAGGAAGAGAGGGAGGGAGGCAGAGGAGGATTTCGGGAGGGCAGTCTGTTCCATCTAACCTGGGAAAGGCGCTCCAGGCTGTGGGGGCTGCTGTTCAAAGGTGTGGAGGCCTGACAAAGCTTCACATGTTCAAGGTTATTCCTCTAAGTTAGTGTTTTTTGAAATGTGGCTTGGAGCCCGTGTAAGAATCAATAGGGAGATTCCCACATCCCACGACCTACCTTCTACATCAGAATCTAAGAATCTCTGGGTGGCGAAAACAATTAACATGGTCAGCTAACTGCCAAATAAAATTTTGGCAGTTCAAGTACACCCAAAGGCCCCTTGAAAGAAAAAGGCCTAGTGATCCACTTCTGAAAACCAGCCATTGAAAACCCTATGGAGGACAGTTGTACTCTGACACACATGGGGCCACCATGAGTTGAAGTTGACCGGATGGTCGCTGGTGGTGGTGGTGACATCAGAACCTAATGGGATGGTGGGGGGGGGGTGGGGGAATAGCAGGCGGAAAGTTCACTAGTCTGCGTGTTAACAAGCTCCTGGGGGATTCTACGGAAGCTGCGGTTTGAGAACTACCAGAGCGGGACATGGAGGGTCCTAGGAGCCTGCTAGTAAATGGGCACTTGCCCCTTGGTAATATTAAGGTGAGCTGGAACTTAACCCCAGGAGCTGTGTCTCCAAAAGCAATGTCCCTTGTCGTCTTACTTGCCCTTTGGGGAAAGCACAGAATGACACTTTCAGAGTATGGGAATCACCAACATCCCTTTGCTGCATCTTAGCTATGTGGCTTTAGGCAAGTCACTTAACTTCTCTGAGGCTCACTTATCTCACCTGTGGAACCAATGATACCTCCTTTCAGGGTTGGGTGAGGATTAAAAGAGAATGTCAGCCAAAGCTTGACATGGTTCCTGGCATGGATTAAGCCCTACAAAGATGGTGACTGTTCTTATAAATAAGAACCCTGGAGACCACAGACGAGCAAAGGCTGGTCCAAGGCCACACAGCCACGTAAAAGCAAAGCCAGGACTCAAACCCAAGCCCTGCTCCTCACTGGCCTCACTCTAGTCCCAACCTGCCTATGTCCCCAGGCCGTAGTCCAGGCAGGGAACAGCTCCTTCCCAGCAGAGGCTTGGCTTCCCAGAGGCTTGGCTGAACACACAAGCTTATTTCCTAATGTGGCTGCAGGGAAATCGTGCTGGATGTCAGAGGCCCTCGGACATTTGGCAACCACGGCATTGCTTTTCTTCCTGCGATCCTACCTCAGGCTGAAACAGACAGAACCTACAGGAGCAACACGTTTAAAGCACTTCAATTTCTCAATTTCCAGAGGAATAGGAGAAGTGAGAGTGCCACCCTCATTCCCCACCATCCCGAGGACAGACACTTAGATTTTTCTTCTCCTTTCCCTCAGCCTGCTGCCCTTCCCCAAAACTGCTCTTTGGAAGCAACCCTCCCTGCATCGGCCCAACCCGGGACCTGGCTCAAATCTCACCTCCTCCTGGAAGCCTACTGGGATTGCCAGGCTGAGCTTGTCCTTCTCAGTCTCTAAAGACTCTCCTTTCATTTATTCACTGTTGAATATGTCTTGGGTCCCTCTCTGGAATTTCAGTAATAAATAAAAATAATGCAGTCAGAAAGATCTACCCCACACTGCTCCTTTTGGAATCTGTATCCTCCAGGGGCTGGGTACTCAAACGGGCCTTTTTATTATAAGACTCAAGGCTGGGAAGGAAAGACACCCTTTTAAGATAACAAGGTAAGGGAGACTCTATCGAGAGATTATCTTCGTGGTTTGAAATGTCAAATGGTCTTTTAGATGCATAGATCTCCATGAGACCTATTCTCCTCCTCCTCTTCACCCTCAGGACCCACCTGGAGCCCCTTCCTACACCTGCTTCGCTAATGCAGGGGCACAGAATGACTGACAACCCATACTGGAAGCCAGACACGTGGAAGAGGTAGCCTTGAAGTAGGTGAAGGAGGGAGGGGATTGAGAATCAAGAAGCAGAGGGGGAAGGTCTTATGGGGTCTCATTAACCTCAAGGATGGCCTCATGGAAACACCTGAGCATCTTGGTCTAACGAAGGACCTGTGCCAGGATGGAGTTTGGAGACAAATGAGTAAACTCAGGCTTAGCAAGGTTAAGCTACAAGCTTAGAGTTCAAGGTCTGGCCATCACAGTGCTGAAAGGGGGGATGAGACATGGGACATGTCTGATTCTGGCTGAGCATGAGCCATCAGGGAGAAGCCAGTGGGGGTGGCTTGTTCAGAGCTTGTCAGCTGTTTCTAAGGTTCTGATTTTATGGCAACGTAAGTCATCACCATGTGCGTTTCACCTCAGTGCGCCTTCCCTGCCTGCCACCCTCCTAGATGCACCATCAGGTCGGGCCTGGGGGACTTAGGCACTTGGGGTAATTAGAGCTGGAGGTGTTCAAAAATGTGCGAGATAATTTTTCAAAACTCTAATTTTATGACGAGTCATCGTCCTATGTGTGTGGGCTGCTACTTAGAGCCACCTTCCTTGTACAAACATCTGACTGGCTGGGGGCTTGGGTCACTTGAAGGAAGGTAGAATTGGGGTGAGGATGGAGAGCGATAAGCCCCCCTGGAACTGCCCCAGGCAGGGGACAAGAAGTCTTCTCTGCACACATAAGGCCATGTGACCCTAAAAGTGATTTAATAGCTCTGTGCCTCAGTTTCCTCATCTCCAAAACTGAGACTAATCTGTCCTCCCTCACGGGTTGCGTTTGGCTTGGAGAAAACACACGTACAGCATCTGGCACGTGGAAGGTGCTCTGGACATAGCTCCTGTCGTCATTAAGCAAGCAGAAGAATTCCAGTTGTTGAGGTGTTGCGGATGGGTTAGGAAGGAGAACTTTTTTAGAAACAGACTAGGAGAAGGAAGAAAAAGAAGAAGAAGAAGAAAAAAACGACACAGGAGGTCTCACACTCACACTCTCAGGGCTTCATTAGACTTTCATAAAATCAGAGCCGGTGAGGCAGGGCGCCAGGGGGCTGATGAGGACCCAGTGGGAGAGAAGCAGCCACCGCCTCCGCCTCCCCGCCCCTCCTCTCATCACCAGGGAAACCCCGCTGGCTGTACAGTGGGGTTCCCACCGCCTTGGAAACCCTATGGGGCAGTTCTACTCTGTCCTATAGGGTTGTTATGAGTCAGAATCAACTTGATGGCAATGGGTACGAAAAATCCACATCTAATATCACACTTAATGGTGAAAGATTGAATGCTGCCCCATAGAGTTTCCCAGGAGCAACTGGTGGATTTGAACTGCCAACGTTTCAGTTAGCAGCTGAGTGCTTAACCACTGTGCAACCAGGGCTCCTTTAAGAAATCAAAAGTAGTGTGGACAACAGAGAATCCCTGATGGAGCAGGAGAAACATGGGATGCAGACCTCGAATTCTGGTAAAAAGACCAGACTTAATGGTCTGACTGAGGCTAGAGGGACCCCTGAGGTCATAGCCCCTGGACTCTCTGTTAGCCCAAAATTAAAACCATTCCTGAAGCCAGCTTTTCAGGCAAAGATTAGACTGGACTATGAGACATAAGGAAACCCTGGTGGCATAGTGGTTAAGTGCTACAGCTGCTAACAAAAGGGTGGGCAGTTCGTATCCGCCAGGCGCTCCTTGGAAACTCTATGGGGCAGTTCTACTCTGTCCTATAGGCTCGCTATGAGTTGGAATTGACTTGATGGCACTGGGTTTGCTTTGGTTTTTTTATGAGTCATGAAATGATACTGGTGAGTGAGCTTCTTAGCTCAAGTAGACACATGAGAGACTATGTGAGCAGCCTCTGCCTGGAGGCCAGAAGAGAAGGTAGAGGGGGACAGGAGCTGGTGGAATGGACATGGGAAAATACAGGGTGGAGAGGAGGAGTGTGCTGTCATGTTGTAGGGAGAACAACTGGGGTCACATAACAATGTGTTGTATAAGTTTTTGTATAAGAAACTGACTTAATTGTAAACTCTCACTTAAAGCACAATTTAAAAAAAAAATGAAAAAAAAATAGTGTGAAAATAGATAAATAACACCCAAATGAAAACAAAGGCTATTTATTCAGAGCTTGCTATGGCAAGGGAGGCAGCCTGATAGTGGCTTTGGCGGGGACTGGGAAAGCTTTATAGCAAAAAAAAAAAAAAGGGGGGGTGGGGTGAGGAGGGGGAAGGCTTCAGGTGTGCTCTCATGGGAAGCTGTTGGCATGGAGAAGCTGGAGTTAGGCTAACAAGAAGTGGGGTTCTAGTTAGCTCCATATAATTGGTTTGGGGAGCATATTTGGCTTTCTTTCTTTTGTCGTAAGTTGGAAGCGGTGGCAAAAACGAAAGATGCTGTTAATTATTAATCAAGTCCTGGCCATTTGGTGCTCATTATTCTAGGGGTTGTCATCTGGCTTCCTGGACTGGTAGCTGCAGGTAGTAGTTTGACTGCCTGGGCTGGTTGCTATTTTTGTATGTGATCTGGTCTTTGTCTTTTGTGTATTCAGTCTTTCAGTAGAAAGAATACTATAATGAACACTGACCTACTCACCACATAGTTTAATGAAGTTCTGAGATGGGGGGATTTGCGTGGGGTTCAGAGGAGAGGGTACTTAGGGAGGGGAATGAGCCCGGGGTCCCAAACTACACACACACACACACACACACACAGACAAATGTGTGCATCGCTGCCTCTGGGGCTACAGCCCCAACCATAATGGGGAACCGCAGCCCGAAATTCCGTCCTGGTTCCTTCCTTCTTTCTATATTTGGCTGCATTGTGTTTCCCCAGCTGACTCCTTTATAGGTCCTGGTTCCCCTCTGAGGCCCCAAGGCTTTGACAGCTCTGGAGGACGAGGACATGGCCAGATGGGCAGCCCTGGTGATGCTAGTTGCAGTGGGTACAGCCGTGGTAGCAGCCATCAACCCCGGCTTTGTGGCCAGGATCACCCAGAAGGGCCTTGACTACGGTAATTGGATGCCTTCCTCCCTCCCTTCCCACCCCTGTGATGCACTTATTAAGTACTTACTGCGTGCCAGCCCTCTAAATCTGGTACATGGCATGCTCACAGCTCTGCAAGGTAGGCCCTCTTACCCCCATTTTATATATGAAGAAACTGAGGCAAGGTCACACTGCTGGGAAGTGGCAGAGCTGGAATTGGAGCACTGAAGGACTCCAAGTCCAGTGCTTAGATCCTTGAGGGTCCTCTTGGTCTCCTCCCTCCCTCCCTCTACCCAACTCCCAAATTTGGATCCTTCTCTTCCTTTCAAAGCCAGTTTGTAGTCCTGACATTTTCCTCTAGATCCCTGTCTCACTCTCAGCATGAACAGAGCTCAGGACCCATAAGGAGGCTGGACAGGTGGGACGAGCGTCTGGAAGATCTTTCTTAGTGGTCTTCCCGAGTGCAGAAGCCAGGCAGCCATGTTGTGCCCATTACCTAGTGGGTGACCCAAAGAAGGTCCCAGGCCACTCATCCAGGCTCAGATAGAGGAGAGAGTGGAATGAAACGGCCACCACTGCCCTGCACTGGCCTGAGGGCTCTCATTTAGTCCTCGCTACAGCCCTGGGAGGGACTTGTCAGTTAGCTGAGCTGGGGGTGCTGAGCTCAGTTGCCAGGTGTCCCAGTAGTCAATTAAGACAACAGCCAAAGTGGAAGTAATGATCAAGCCTTTAATCATTTACTGCAATAGTATAAGCAAGGGGTGAAACCAGAGAAGGCACCAGCTCCTCCGTGTTCCATGTTTTCCCAGGAAAGGTACCCCAGTACCCTTCCCAGTGAGGGGCACGTGGATCAGAGCTGATGTAGAGACCTGTCTCACTGCTGAGGGAGCCCTGAACAAAAGGTTTCTCCAGTTTTATGGGCCCCAGAGCAAGAGGGAGGGTGTGGGAAAAGGGCTAGGAGTGAAAAAGTACCAAGTCAGAGTGGGAAGAAGTAATCTTGGAGGTCTCGCCTTCCCTTCTGATAAGGAGGCTTTAGTAGAGGTACCTGAGGAAGGCCTCTATTGAAGGTCCTGATAAAGAGGGGAGCTTCCATCTAATAGGAGATAGAGACATTAGTGAAAAAACAATATGAGTAGACGTATAACTACAAATATAACAGGTATCCTGAAGGAGAAATCCACAGCGTCACGAGAATGACAATCAGAGAGTTTACTCTAGTCTACATTTTTTTTTTTTACTGGGTCCGGAATGTTCCCTGAGGTAGTGATGGTTGAGCTGACCAGGAGCTGACCAGGTGAAGATGGGAGGGAAGGTTTCCTAGGCAGGGGGAACAGCATTTGCAAAGGTTCTGTAAAGAGAGGACCAAAAGCCAGAGGGCCTGGGGGTGGGGGGGAACATAGCACAGCGAGGACATAGCACAGTGCCAAGCATGGAATCAGTATTCAGTAAACCTTGTAGGATGCCTGACTGGGTGTTTGGGCTGTGATATTTTAGACCAGAGGTTGGCAAACTACAGCCCACGGGCCAAATCTGGCCCACCACATGCTTTTGTATGACCCATGAGCTAGGAATGGTTTTTCCATTTTTAAATGATTGGAAAAATCAAAAGAAAAATAGTATGTCACAATACATGAAAATGACATGAAATTCAAACTGCAGTGCCACCAATAAAGTTTTATTGGAACATAGCCATGCTCATTTATTTAGGTATTGTCTATGGCAGCAGAGTCGGTATGACCTATGAAGCTGAAAATATTTACTGTTTATCCCTTTACAGAAAACTTAAGATGACTCCTGTTTTAGGCCCCTCCAATCCCATCTCAAAGGCAGCACCCTGGGTGCCTCTGCTATGGACAAGGCCAAGGGCCCGGAGCCTGCCCTGACCTGATGTTCCAGGTTCCTTGCTGTGCTCTGACTGTCACCCTTCTACTTTCTCCTCTCAGCCTGCCAGAAGGGAGTCGCCAAGCTGCAGAAGGAGTTGGAGAAGCTCAAGATCCCCGATATCTCAGACGGCGTTAAGTTGAATCCTTTTGGAAAAGTGCATTATAGCTTATACAGGTGAGGCCTGTCAGTGTTCAATTCTCAATATGTGGGACTTGTAGGGTATTAATATTTTGTGTCAATTTTATATAACAAATGGTTCTTTATTAATATTTGATAAATTAACGAATCATAAGTTTGTATGACTTGCTTTTGTACAAATTATTAAATCATCAAAATTTATACTTTTAGTAACTTCATTTTCAATTTATATAAATGAAAGTGATATCAGTCACTCTTAATGAGTCATGGTAACAAAGACCCAAATTTTTAATTTTCAGAAAGTTTGTTCTGCAGATGCAATGGTTAATGGAGTTGTTAAGAGTGTTTTATAGGTTGTGACAATTCTGATACATTATCTCAAAATATAAATTTTAGTACATCTAGAGATGATACTCTTTTTTTATAATCCTTAAGGAATAATTCTTCTAAAAAGATTGAACTCTTCATAGAAATCAGTTTTGTGTAAGTCTGAATTTAATTAATCTATTTTTATTGTGCTTTAGATGAAGGCTTACAGAGCAAATTAGTTTCTCATTAAACAATTAATACACATATTGTTTTGTGACATTGGTTGCCAACCCCATGACCTGTCAACACTCTCACCTTCTCAACCTTGGGTTCCCCATTAGCAACTTTCCTGTCTCTTCATATCTCTCCATCCTTGCCCCTGGGCTGGTGTGCCCATCTACTCTTGTTTAGATTAGGCCTATCTAATCTTTGGCTGAAGGGTGAACCTCAGGAGTGACTTCAGTACTGAGTTAACTAACAGGGTATCCAGGGGGCCACGGTCTTGGGGTTTCTCCAGTCTCTGTCAGACCAGTAAGCCTGATCTTTTTTTGTGAGTTAGAATTTTGTCCTACATTTTTCTCCAGCTCCGTCCAGGACCCTCTATTTTGATTCCTGTCAGAACACTCGGTGGAGGTAGTGGCACCATTTAATTGTGCTGGACTCAGTCTGGTGGAGGCTGTGGTAGTTGTGGTCCATTAGTCCTTTGGACTAATCTTTTCCTTGTGTCTTTGGTTTTCTTCATTCTCTCTTGCTCCAGACGGAGTGAGACCAGTGGAGTATCTTAGATGGCCGCTCACAAGCTTTTAAGACCCCAGAAACTACTCACCAAAGTAGGATGTAGAGCATTTTCTTTATAAACTATGTTATGGCAACCGAGCTCGATGTCACCTGAAACCATGGTTCCCAGCCCTCAACCCAGTAATTCAGTCCCTCAGGGAGTTCAGATGTGTCTATGAAGCTTCCATGACTTTGCCTTGATCAAGTTGTGCTGACTTCCCCAGTATCGTGTATTGTCTTACCCTTCACCAAATTTACTACTTGACTATTGTCTAGTTAGTGTTTTTACCTCCCCACCCCTCCCCGCCCTCGTAACCATCAAAGATTTTTTTCTTTCTGTGTGTAAACCTTTTCATGAGTTTTTATAATAGTGGTCTCATGCAATATTTGTCCTTTTGTGACTGACTTATTTCACTCGCATAATGCCCTCCAGATTCATCTGTGTTGTGAGATGTTTCACAAATTCATCGTTGTTCTTTACTGTTGTGTAGTATTCCACTGGGTGTGTACCACAGTTTGTTTATCCATTCAGTGTTGATGGGCACTTAAATTGTTTCCATCTTTTTTGCTATTGTGAATAACGCTGCAATAAACATGGGTGTGCATATATCTACTCGTGTGATGGATCTTATTCCTCTAGGATATACTCCCAGGAGTGGGATTGCCGGTTCATATCACATTTCTATTTCTAGCTTTCTAAGGAGGTGCCTTATCATTTTCCAGAATGGTTGTACCATTTTACATCTCCACCAGCACTGCATCAGAGTTCCAATCTCCCCCTATCCTCCCCAACATTTGTTATTTTCTGTTTTTTTTTTTTCTTATTGGTGCCAGTAATGTCAGGGTGAGACAGTATGTCATTGAAGTTTAGATTTGCATTTTTCTAATGTCTGCAGATCACGAGCATTTCCTCATGTGCTGTTAGCCATCTGAATGTCTTTTTTGATGAAGTAAGTGTTCATATCCTTTGCCCATTTTTAAATTGGGTTGTCTTTTTGTTGTGGAGATGTTGGATTTACCTATACGTTTTGGAGATTAGACCTTTGTTGGATTTGTCATAGCCAATTTTTTTTTTCCCAGTCTGTAAGTTCTCTTTTTACTCCTTTGGTGAAGTCCTTTGATGAGCATGAGTGTTTAATTTTTAGAAGATCCCAGTTATCTGCTTATCTTCTGGTGTTTGTATATTGTTAGGTATGGTTCCTATCTTATTTATGCTGTGTATTAGGGCCTCTAGTGTTGACCCTATTTTTTTCTTCTGTGATCTTTATAGTTTTTGGCTTCATATTTAGGTCTTTGGTCCATTTTGAATTCGTTTTTGTGTATGGTGTGAGGAATGGGTCCTGTTTCTTTTTTTTTCAGATGGACATCCAGTTTTGCCAGCACCGTTTGTTAAGAAGACTGTCTTTTCCCCCATTTAGCAGACTTCGGGCCTTTATTGGAGATCGGTGACCATAGGTGGATGGATTTATATCTGGATTGTCAATTCGGTTCCATTGGTCAATATGTGTGTCGTTGTACCAGTACCAGGCTGTTCTGACTACTGTAGCTGTATAGTAGGTTCTAAAGTCAGGTAGTGTGAGTCCTCCTACTTTATTCTTCTTCTTCAATAGTACTTTACATATCCAGAGCCTCTTTCCTTCCCATAAAACGTTAATGATTAGTTTTTCCATCTCATTAAAGAATGCTGCTGGTATTTGGATCGGGATTGCATTGTATTTGTAGATTGCATTGGGTAGAATTGAAATTTTCACAATGTTGAGGCTACCTATCCATGAGCATGGTATGTTGTTCCATTTATGTAGGTCTCTTTTGGTTTCTTGCAGTAGCATTTTGTAGTTTTCTTTGTATAGGTCTTTTATGTCCCTGGTTAGATTTATTCCTAAGTTTCTTTTTTTCTTTAGGGGCTTTTATAAATGGTATTGCTTTTCTGACTTCCTTTTCATAGTTCCCTTTATTAGTGTATAGGAATCCAATTGATGTTTGTATGTTTATCTTGTATCCTGCTACTCTGCTGAATCTTTCTATTAGTTCCAGTGGCTTTCTTGTGGAGTCTTTTGCATGCTTTATGTATAGTATTATATCATCTGCAAATAGGGATAGCATCCAATTTGGATTTCTTTTTCTTGCCTTATTGCTGTAGCTAGGACTTTCAGCACAATGTTAAATAGGAGTGGTGATAAAGGGCATCCATGTCTTATTTCTGTTCTCAGGGGGAATATTTTCAGCCTCTTTCCATTAAGAATGATGTTGGCCAAAAAAAAAAAAAAAAGAATGATATTGACTGTTGGTTTTGTATAGATGCATTTTATTATATTGAGGAATTTCCCTTTGATACCTATTTTATTGAGAGTTTTTATCAGGAATCTGTGCTGGACTTTGTCAAGTGCCTTTTCTGCATCGATTGAGATGATCGTGTGATTCTTTTGTTTATGAGGTGGATTACGTTAATTGTTTTTCTGATGTTGAACCATCCTTGCATACCTGGTATGAATCCCACTTGGTCGTGCTGTGCTTTTTTTTAATGATGCTGAATTCTATTGGCTAGAATATTGTTGAGAATTTTTGCATCTATATTCATGAGTGATATTGGCTTGTAACTTTTTTTTTTTAGTGCCTTTGCCTGGTTTTGTTATCAGAGTTATGCTGGCTTCATAGAATTAATTCAAAAGTAGCCCACCCTTTTCTATGTTCTGAAATAGTTTGGGTAGTATTGGTACAAGCTCTTACCTGAATGTTTAGTAGAATTCTCCAGCAAAGCTATCTGGGCCAGGGCTTTTTTTTTTTTTTTTTTTTTGGCTGGGAGTTTTTTTTTCATTACCTTTTCAATCTCTCCTCTAGTTATGGTCTGTTCAGATTTTCAACCTCAGTTTGTGTTAGTTTGGTTAGGTAGTATGTTTCTAGAAATTTGTCCATTTCCTACAGGTTTTCAAATTTGTTGAAATATAGTTTTCATAATACTCTGTTTGCTATGATCCTTTATATTTCAGTTGGGTCTGTTGTAATGTCCTCCATTTCATTTCTTATTTGGGTTATTTGCATCCTCTCCTGTTTTTCTTTCCTTAATTTGGCCAATAGTTTGTCTATTTTATTGATTCTTTCAAAGAACCAACTTTTGGTTTTGTTGATTCTTTCTATTGTTTTTCTGTTCTCTATTTTATTTATTTCTTTATTTTTATTTATTTTATTTTGATTCCATCTTTGATTTCTTCTATTACCAAGTGGTTTTTAAGCAAGGTGTTATTTGGTTTCCATGTATTTGATTTTTTTTCCTGTTATTAATTTCCACTTTTATGGCATTGTGATCGCAGAATATGCTCTGTATTATCTCAATGTTTTGATTTTGTTGAGGGTTGCTTTGTGGCTTAAGATGTGGTCTATTCTGGAGAATCATCCATGTGTGTTGGAAAAGAATGTGTACTTCGCTGCTGTTGGGTGGAGTGTTCTAGGTATGAGCTTGAGGGTCAAGTTGGTTGATTGTGGCCATTAGATCTTCTGTATCTTTGTTGAGTTTCTTTCTAGATGTTCTGTCCTTTATCGACAGTGGTGTGTTGAAGTCTCCTACTATTATTGTGGAACTGTCAGTTTCTCTTTTCAGTGCTGTTAGAGTTGTTTTTTTTTTTTTTTTAATGTATTTCAGAGCTTCATCATTGGGTGTGTAGATATTTATTATGGTTATGTCCTCATGGTGGATTGTCCCTTTATCATTCTTTAATGTCCTTCCTTGTCTTTTATGGTGGATTTTGTTTTAAAGTCTATTTTATCTGAGATTAGCACTGCCACTCCTGCTCTTTTTTGATTGCTATTTGCTTGATTTTTTTCTCCCATCCTTTGAATTTTTAATATATTTTTGTATTTGTTTCTAAGGTGTGTCTCTTGTGGACAGCATATTGATGTTTTTTTGTTTTTTTTTTTTCTTTCTTTCTTTTAAATCCATTCTTTCACTCTCTGTCTCTTTATGGGTGCATTTAAGCCATTTATATTCAGTGTGATTATTGATATGTGTGAGTTTGTTGCTGTCATTTTGTAGTGCTTTTTTTGGGGGGGGGATGCTGAAGTTTTCTTTGTTCCTCTTACTCTCCTGTGCTGAATTCATTTTGTTTGTGTTTTTTGTTTGTTTCTTTCTTTTGTTTTTGTACATGTTGTGTTTATTGATGCTTTGTTTTTCTTCTTTATTTTGATGGGTAGATTTGTTAACTTTCTTTGTGGTTACGTTGAAATTTGCTCCTAGCTTCCTAAGTTTAAACCAGTCTTTTATTACTTGATATTGCCTTGACTTCCTCTCCATTGGAAAGTTTTACACCTGTTTATTCCCTCTTTTGTCCTCTTGTATACTTTTTAGTTTTGTTTTACCCTTGAGAGTTCATTACCTTGGTTGATATCTAGCTGGTGCTGCCCTGTGTCCTACATTGAGGTTGTTGTCTGATGTTGTTAGTTCTCTAACCAAAGGACTCCCTTTAATCATTCTTGTAAGTTTGGTTTTGTTTTTACACATCTCCTTAATTTCTGCTTATCTGGAAATGTCTTGATTCTGTCGTCATATTTGAGTGAGAAATTTGCAGGATATATTACCTCTTGACTGGCAACTTTTTTCTTTCAAGATTTTATATATGTTATCCCATTGCCTTCTTGCCTGCATGGTTTCTGCCAAGTAATCAGAGCTTAGTCTTATTGTTTCCCCTATGTGACTTTTTGTTTTTCTTGAGCTGCTCTCAGAATTTTTTCTTTGTCTTTGGTTTTAGCTAGTGTGATTATAATATGTCTTGGTGATTTTCTTTTGGGGTCTATTCTTATAGGGTTCATTGAGCTTCTTGGATGGTCAGCTTTTCATCTTTCATGATATTAGGGACGTTTTCTGTCAGCAAATATTTCAGTGACCCTCTCTGTGTTTTCTGTTTTCTCCCATTTTTCTGGAACTCTGATTACAGGCAAATTTTTGCTTTTGGTTGTATTCCCACATTATTCTCAGGGTTTCTTCTTTTTTCTTCATTCTTTTCTCTGATTTTTCCTCAAACAAAGTGGTAGCCAAGGATTTGTCTTCATTTTCACTGATCCTATCTTCCATTGTTTCAAATTTGCTCCTAAAACTTTCTATTGCACTATTTCTGAAATCTTGTTGTTTATCTTTTGGATTTCTAATTGCTGTTTTTGTATGATTTTCTATTTGCTTATTTATTTTAACATTTTGTTCCTGTATTGTTTTCCTGAATTCTTCCATTGCATTGTCTGTGTTTTCCCTAATTTTGTCTGCATTTTCCATGCTTTTGTCTATTTTTTCCTTCCTCTCTTTCCAGTCTCTTGGAAAGCCTCAAATTTTAGAGTTTTGAATTCCCTGTTAGGTAGTTCCAGTGCCTTTTCCTTCTACCAGGAGGTCATCTGGTGTTTTATTGTGGTTGCTTTCTAGAGTCATACTGTCCTGTTTTGTTTTTAATATGTTTTGTTAGTGTCTGCTGTCTCCAGGACACTCAGGAATTATTTTCTTGATTTATTGATTGTAGGTTTGTTTGTTTCATCCTGCTTTTTTGTTTTTATTTGGTTATGTCTGGGCAGGTAGGCTAGGCTTGTTTTGTTGCTTACTCAGCTGTGGACATGATACTTCTCACCAACTTGTCCAGGTGAGCATGGCCGGTCACTCAGCTATGGTACAGCAGTGCAGGTCCAGCGGAGGGGAGCGAGGGGAGGGGGGGTCATTTGCAGCACAAACTGGGGCTGACAGATGGGGCCAGGTGACAGTTCAGGATGGAGTCCAGGGGTCTGGGTATCTGTGCTGGTGCCGCTTGGGAGAGTGATGCTCAATGTTCTGTGCAGATAGGCAGGAGAGAAGGGAGAGGATGTGATGTGTGGAACTAAGTGTATGACAAAGAAGAGAGAGAAACAGAACCAAATTTTAAAAAAGATGTAAAAAAGAAATAAAAAGTCAGGTGGGAGCATGACAGACGCTGGTGGCTTCCTAGCCAAGTGATGTGGCTCAGCCTGTCTAGAAGGGGTGTAAGCAGCACATGGGGCTAGGTGGGCGGGGGGGGGGAGACAAGAAGGGAAAGAGAGAGAAGAAACAAACAAAAACAAAAACAATGGGGGAGCTAGCTATTGGGGGCAGGATGGAATTGGGGTGGTGGTGAGCTATATGTCTCTCTTGCCAGATGGTGTGGCACAGCCCATCAGGAAGGGGCAGAGACAGTGCAGGACCTAGGTGGAAAGGGGGAGGGAGAAGGGGAAAGATAAAGAAAAATAAAAAATATAACACTGAGAGAGCCAGCCTGTGGCTGGCACAGGCCTGGGGAGGCTGTATGCCAGAGGCGATCCAGCCCAGTGGTACAGCACAGCCCATTGAGAAGAGGGGGGGCTAGGTGGGTGGGAGAAAGGAAAGGAAGGAAGGTAGAAAGACAGAGAGAGAAAGAGGTGAAACAATGACAAAAAAAAGAAGAAGAAAAACAAACAAAAAGTGTTGAGGGAGTCAGTCGGCGATGGCAGCTCAGGCATGGGGGGGCTGTGTGCCAGTAACTCTCTAGGCAAGCAGTGTAGCATGGCCCTTCGAGAAGGCGCATGGGTGGCACACAGGGTTTGGCGGGCAGGATAAAGGAAAGGAAGGGAGAGAGAGAGAAGGAACGGGGGGGGGGAAGCAAACAAACTAAAAAAATATGGCGCTGAGGGAGCCAATTGGTGAGGGTAGCACAGACCCAAGGAGGCCATGTGCTGATGGCTCTCTAGCTGAGTGGTGCAGTAAGGCCCTTTGGGAAAGGAGCAGGGACAGTGCACAGGGCTAGGTGGACAGGAGACAGGAAAGAAAGGAAGAGAGGGAGAGAAGAAACAAAAACCATGCACTGGTGACTTTCTAGCCAAGCAGTACTGCACGGCCCATCAAGAAGGGGCAGGGATGGCACAAAGGGCTTGGTGGGTGGGAGAAAGAAAAGGAAGGAAGGGATAGAGAAAGAAGAAACAGACAAAAAAAAATGGCACTGAAGGAGCTGACCAGTGAGGGTGGCACGAACCTGAGGAGGCCACTGCCAATGGCCAGTGGCTCTCTAGTCACATGGTGCAATACTGTCCATTGAGAAGGGGCAGGGGCAGCTCATGGGGCTAGGTGGGCAGGAGAAAAGAAAGGAAGGGAGAGAGAGAGAGAAGAAGCCAAATAAATAAATAAATGGAACTGACGGAACCTGCTGGTGGGGGTGGCATGGACCTGAGGAGGCTGTGCACTGGTTGCTTTCTAGCCGAGTGTTGTGGCACAGCCCATCAAGAAGGGGAGGGGACAGCACACAGAGTTAGCTGGGTGAGATAAAGGAAAGGAAGGAAGGGAGAGAGAAGGAACAAGAAAAAGCCAAAAAAAACCCCAATAACTCTCCCCCAAAGAAATGTTGCTGAGGGAGCCAGTCAGTGGGGCAGGGTGGATCCAGGCAGCAATGAGATAGCGTCTCTCTGGTTGAGCAACTGTGGCCCGTTGGAAAGCGGCAGAGGCCACGTAGAGGTAAAAAGGATGAGGGGAGGAAAGCTTGTATTCCTGGTTACTGGATGCTCTGTTTCCTGTTGGGAGCTCCATGAAGCTGCCTTCCCATACTCCCTGTCTGTGTTCCTTGGTGACTGTAGTCCAAGATGGCGAATCCATGCTGAGTTAACTGGTTGAGGACCTCCACTCTGTAGCACTCCTCATTCTCTGTTCTCTGTTAGTTTCTTATTTCATTCGGTGCTTGATCGAGTTCTTTATTCCTTCATTTGATGCTTAGGATTCCAGTATTGATGTTTGTATCTGTTTTACTTACTCTTTTGGGCCTCCCTAATAACATTCTTTTTTTTTTTTAAATAACATTCTTGAAAACAAACAAAAAAGTGACGTTGAGGGAGCCAGTCGGTAATGGCAGCTCAGACCTCGGGGCGGAGGGGGTTAAAACCAAACACAAGAAGAGAAGTTTGAGGAACACAATGTAACATACCAATGGTCTCTCATAAGAATCAGTTTAGATTTCTCCCCAGAAACTCTTGAGGCCAGAAGACAGTGGAGTGACATATATAAAATACTGAATGAAACAATTACCAACCCAGAATTATTTACCTATCAAATTTGTCATTCAAAAATGAGGGGGAAATCAAGACATGTCCACACAAATGGAAGCTCTGGGGATTTGCCACTACCAGACCAGCTTTGCAAATATTACTCAAAGTAGTACTCAAAATGGAAAGGCAAGAGGATTAGATAAATTCTCATATCTATACAAGGGAAAAAATAAGAGAGAGATCTCCAAAAATGCAACAACAAGGGCAATTGTAAAGACCAAGTATATGATATTTTCAGGGAATAAACTCAATAATAAAACCCTGTAAACAATAAAACATCAACTTTGTAAGAAATAAGTACAAAGTGAGCTTATCAAGTACAGGTTGTATATTGATGTTAATGGAGACACACCAACAGAAATGGTGGAGGGAGGAGCATATCAGAAATAGATTTATTATGTTAAGGTTGTAGGCTAACTGTTGTTCATGTTAAATGTAGTTGCAGCTGTAAGTTGCATAATGTAATATATGTGGTAATCACTAAGAAATCACCAAGAAAAAATATGCAGAGGAAAAGAAGGAAGATAGCAAAATAGTTCATCACAAGAAAGCAGCCAAATACAAACAAAAACAGAAAAATTAAAATTAAAAAACAAAGAAGATACGGAGCATTCAAAAAACAAATAGCAAAATGACTGAGGTAGACAGTTCATTTTCAGTAATAATCATAAATGTAAATGGTCTAAATACCCCATGCAAAAGGCAGAGAGTGGCAGAATGGATTAAAAAAAAAAAAATGATCCATCCTTTTGCTGTGTACAAGAAACACACCTTAGACATAAGGACACAAACAGGCTGAAAATAAAAGGATGGAGAAAAATATTCCATGTGACTAGTAAACAAAAAAGAGCAGGGATGACCATACTGATATCAGATAAAACAGACTCAACTCAAAATCTATTACGAGAGATAAAGGAGGACATTACGTAATAATAAAAGGGTCAATCCAGCAAGAAGACATAGCAATTATAGATATGTATGCACCTAACTGCAATGCACCAAAATACATGAAACAGATACACTCCAGCAAACATCAGAACGATACACATTCTTCTGCAGTGCACATGGATCATTTTCCAGACTAGACCATATGCTAGAACACAAAAAAGTCTCAACAAATTTAAAAAGATTGAAATCACGCAAAGTATTTTTTCTGACCATATGGTATGAAGCTAGAAATCAACAACAGGAAAAATAAGGAAAATAAATAAGTAAATACATGGAAACTAAATAATACACTACTAAAAAACTACTGGATCACAGGCAAAATTAAAAATTCCTAGAAATAAAAACAACGTATCAAAACATTTGGGACACAGTAAAAGCAGTACTCAAGGGGAAATTCATAGCAATAAATATCTATACTAAAAAAGAAGACCCAAAATCATTAACTTAAACAAACAACTTGAACAAATAGAAAAGGAAGAGAAAAAAACCAAAAGCTACCAAAAAAAAAAAGGAAATAATAAAGATCAGGGCAGAAATAAACAAAATAGAAAAAAATAGAAAGAATCACAAAACCAGACGTTTGTTCTTTGAAAGGATTAATAAAATAGGTAAACCACTGGCTAGACTAAAAAAAAAAAAAAAAGAAGAGACAAATAACCAAATTAAGAAATTAAATTGGTGACTTTACAACTGATTTAACAGTTATAAAGAAGATTGTAACTGATTACTACAAAAAAAGTACTTTAACAAATTTGAAAATCTAGATGAAATGAATAAATTCCTAGAAACATACTATCTACCTGTCTTACGCTGGGTTCTCTAGAGAAGCAAAACCAGTAAATCATATAAATATCTATATAAACCAAAAAAACAAACCCACTGCCCTTGCATCTATTCCAACTCATAGTGGCCCTATGAGACAGAGTAGAACTGCCCCATAGAGTTTCCAAGGAGCGCCTGGCAGATTTGAACTGCCAACCTCTTGGTTAACAGCCATAGCACTTAACCACTATGCCACCAGGGTTTCCATAAATATCTGTATAGAGAGCTTTGTATAAAGGAAATGGCTCACGTGGTTGTAGAGGCTGAAATATCCCAGATCTGTGGGTCAGGCTTGAGGCTTCTCCTGATTCACATAGCCACAGGGGCTGGAAAACCCAAGATTGGTGGGTCAGACAGCAGGGCTCTTGCTCACAGTCTGCAAAGACTGACAAATCCCAAGATCAGCAGGCAAGACCACAGGTAAGCTTTTAGCTCAAGTCCCAAGAACTGGAGGTCAGACAAACAGGAGCCAGTTGCAGGATCCAGAGCAAGCAAAATCCCACAAGCCTTGCAGGAATGTCCACTTATATTCAATGCAGACCACACGCCCAAGGAAACTCCCTTTCAGTTGATCGGCTACTAACAGCAGATTCTGTCATGGAGGTGATTACATTATATCAAATGTCATCGTGTCACATCATCATATGACTGCCAAACTACATCATAACTGCCAAACCACTGATAATCATGGCCCAGCCAAGTTGACACACAACCCTAATGATCACACTACCCAAACTAACACAAACAGAGGTAGAACATTTAAACAGACCCATTATGAAAGAAGAGATCGAAAGTGCCATTAAAAAAACGCCAACAAAAATAAAAGCCCAAGACCAGATGGCTACACTGGAGAATTCTACCAAATATCCAGAGAAGAGCTGACACCAATCCTACTCAATCTCTTCAGAAATATAGACAAGGAAGGAACACTACTAAACTCTTCCTATGAGGCCAGCATAAAGTTGATGCCTAAACCAGGCTTTTTAAACCAGGCAAAGACATCACACACACACACACACACACAAAAACCACAGACCAACATCCCTTATGAACATAGATGTAAATATTTTCAACAAAATTCTAGCCAACAAACTTTAGCAACATATCAGAAAAATCACATACCATGATTAAGTGGGATTCATACCAGGATTACAAGAGTGGTTCAACATTAGAAAATTAATCAATGTAATCCACCACATAAATAAAACAAAGGAAAAGAACCATATGATCATACAAATTGATGCAGAAAAGGCATTCAATAAAATTCAACACCCTTTCCTAATAAAAACTCTCAGCAAAATAGGAATAGAAGGGAAATTTCTCAACATAATTAAGGGCATATATGCAAAACCAGTGGCTTACATTAAACTTAACACAGAAAGGCTAAGAGCCTTCCCTTTAAGATCGAGAATGAGACAAGGATGCCCATTATCACCACTCTTATTCAACATTGTACTGGAAGTCCTAGCCGGAGCAATAAGACAAGAAAAAGAAATAAAAGGTATCCAGATCAGAAAGGAAGAAGTAAAACTATCTCAGGAAGGGTCAAGATGGTTGAGTAGTTATCTACTTCCTGTGGTCCCTCTTACAACAAAGACCTAAAAAAGTGAGTGAATCAATTATTGATAATCTAGTAGCCCTGAACATCAAAGGCAAAGTCGAGGAACTGGACTGAGCAGCCAGGGGAGGGAGAGATGGTTCAGAAGCAGTGAGAAGTTGCCAGACCTGACTTAGCGGGAACCAGCACCCAGCAGGCTGGATCCGCTGGCGTGAGTGTGGTGAGGCAAGCAGTGGCATTCGGGACACATTTTCCACATCAGGAAGGACCCAGCAGTGGAGAGTCCACTCAGGCCTCCAGAAACAGCAAAAAGTGGTGCTCTCAACAAAAGATAAGCACAAGCATCTAAACTACCTCACAGACCAAAAAACACCCTTTTGGGGGAAAAAACTCTCTCCCATTTTCCTGACCCCTCCCTGTTTGGCACCAGGTCCCTAGTCAGCTTCCCTGGGCTGGAAGTAGGACCTGTTGTGCACCTGAGCCATTCTCCCAGACCTGGAGAAAGAACAAATTAACAAACAGGGAAAAAGTAATCTGCCAGCTCCTCTAAACTGGGAACAGAAACAGCTTCTTTACTTAGGATGACCTGGACACTTGAGCTGAATCCATACAAGAAAAGTAAACGGATTCCTGGGCTCATATACCTAGTAACAGCTCTAACCACATGGTGAAGGACTTTAGAGCTTCAAAGGCACCAATAACCAAACTAGCTCACTTGAGCAGCCTATTTGAGCATATCAAAACAAAACAAGAAGCTAGGACACGGTAAACAAACATAAAATAAACAAAAACAATAACTTATTGATTGCTCGGAGACAACTCAATATCAAATCACATAGACAGGCTGACTGTGATGGTTTCAGCAAGCTCCCAAGACAAAGAATCAAGAAATCTTTTGGATGAAGAAAACTTCCTGGAATACAAAAGATTAATATACAGAACTCTTCAAGAGATCAGGAAGGATTTCAGGCAAAACGCAGAACAAGCCAAGCAACATAGAGTCAAAGCATTACAGAAACTTAAGAAGATTAGAGAAGAGCATAATGACAAATTTAATAGACTGCAAGAAGTAAAACTATATTTGCAGGTGACACTATCCTATGCATAGAAGACCCTGAAGATTCCACAGGAAAAGTGCTGACACTAATAGAAGAATTTAACAACATTGCAGGGTAAAAGATCAGCACACAAAAATCAGTTGGGTTCCTCTATACTAACAAAGACTACTCAAGAAAATACCATTTAAAATAGCCCCCAAATAGATAAAATACCTAGGAATTAACCTAACCAGGGGCATAAAAAACTTATACAATGAAAATTGTAAAACACTACTACAAGAGACTTACAAAAATGGAAACACCTCCCATACTCATGGATAGGAAGACTTGTTCTTGTTAGGTGCCATCGAGTTGGTTCCGACCCATAGCAGCCCTATGTACGATAGAACAAAACACCGCCCGGTCCTGCACCATCCTCATGATCATTGTTATGCTTGGGCCCATTGTTGCAATCGCTGTGTCAATCCATCTCGTTGAGGGTCTTCCTTTTTTTCACTGACATTCTACCAAGCACAATGTCTTTCCTCCAGGGACTGGTCTCTCCTGATAACATGTCCAAAGTATGTGAGATGAAATCTCGCCATGCTCACTTCTAAGGATCATTCTGGCTGTACTGCTTCCAAGACAGATTTGTTCATTCTTCTGGCAGTCAAGGATATAGTCAATATTCTTCACCAACAAACGCATCAATTCTTTGGTCTTCCTTATTCATTGTCCAGCTTTCACATGCATATGAGGCAATTGAAAATGCCATGGCATGGGTCAGGTGCACCTTAGTCCTCAGAGTGACATCTTTGCTTTTTAACACTTTAATGAGGTCTTTTGCAGCAGATTTCCTCAGTGCAATACATCATTGGAAAACAATATAGTGAAAATGTCAATTCTACCTAAAGCAATCCACAGATACAATGTAATCCCTTTACAAATCCCAACAACATCTTTACTGAAATGGAAAAACTAATGACCAACTTCATATGAAAAGGAAAGAACCTCTGAATAGCCAAAGCAATATTGAAGAAAAAGAACAAAGCAGGAGGCCTCACACTCCCCAACATCAAAACATTCCATACAGCCACTGTAATCAAAACGGCCTGGTATTGCTTCAATGACAGACACATAAGCCAGTGAAATAGAATTGAGAACTCAATAAGCCCAGCCATCTATGGACAACTGATTTTTGACAAGGGGTCAAATTTCATTGAATGGGGCAGGTACAATCTCTTTAATAAATGGTGCTGGCAAAAATGGATATCTACTGGCAGAAAAATGAAACAAGACCCATTCCTCACACCATACACAAAAATAATGCAAAATGGATCAAAGATCTAAATGTTAAACCTAAAACCATAAAATTCCTGTAAGAAAACTTAGAGAGAAAACTATGGTAGCTAATCTTCTGTAAAAATAGGATAACAAACATAACAACAAATACATGAATAGAAGAAGACAAAATAGATAGGACCTCATAAAAATTTAAAAAACTTATGCTCATCAAAAGACTTTACTAAAAGAGTAAATACACAGCCTACAGACTAGGAAAAAATCCTCAGAAATGGCTTATAGGATAAGGGTCTAATCTCTAAAATTTGTGGAAACTGCAACAACTCAGCAACAGAAAGATAAACAACACAATCAAAAAATTGGTAAACCTTCACCAAAGAGGACATCCAGGCAGCCAGCGAACATGAAAAGATGTCCACGATCATTAGTCATTAGAAAGATGCAAATCAAAACTACAATGAGATACCATCTTACCATGGTTAAAATGGCACTGATTAAAAAAAAAACAAAAAACAGATAACAACAAATGTTGGTGAGGATGTGAGAAGACTGGAAACCTTATGCATTGCTGGTGGGACTGTAAAATGGTATAACCACTATGGAAAACAGTATGGCG
This sequence comes from Loxodonta africana, assembly GCF_030014295.1. NCBI lineage: Eukaryota > Metazoa > Chordata > Mammalia > Proboscidea > Elephantidae > Loxodonta > Loxodonta africana. Next base: position 37,531,202 of record NC_087365.1, read on the forward strand.
CTTTCTCAAAAAAACTAGAAATAGAGCCATCCTATGATCTTTTTTATGATCCAGCAATCCCACTCCTAGTTATATACCCCCTCAAAAAATTATTGCTGTACAGTTGATTCTGACTCCTAGAGACTTAAAATTAATGACATGAACAGACATATGCACACCTATGTTCATTACTGCTCTATTCACAATAGCAAATATATGGAAACAAACCAAGTGCTCATCAAAAGATGAGTGGATAAGAAAATTGCGGTATATACAGCGGAATACTACACAACCATGAAGAACTATTGTGAGGCCTTGAAACGTAACATCGATGGACCTGGAGGACATAATGCTGAGTGAAGTAAGTCAGGAATATAAGGACAAATATTGTATGATTCCTCTTTTATAAGAAGACAAGAATAGATATATACAGAGAGACCAGTGTTCACTGGTGGTTACCACGGAGAGGAGGGGGAGGGGAAAGTATGCTTTAGAACGTAGAGACTTGTTATTTTACTTATTCATTTATTTGTTTATTATGCATGTATATATGTGATGGTAAAAGTAGCACCAAATGTGGATGTAATGAGCACAGAACAGCCAAAGTAAAAACGAGTGTTTGAGCACATATAGATGAGTATAGGCATATTGGTACAGGTAGGTATGGTATGTACATAGGTACATGTAAATACAAATATGTAGATGCAGGCACATATATTCATTGAAGACACAAATATGCTCATAAAGTGAGCAGCATCTGGGATCGTAAAACTTGCAAGTGGCCATCTAAGACACAACTATGGGTCTCCACTCACCAGGAGCAAAACAGTAAGAAGGTAACCAAAAGCTCAGAAAAGAAACAAGTCTGCCCAAGCCACAACCTCATCTACCCTGAGACCAGAAGAACTAGATGGTGTCCAGCAACCACCACTGATTGTTCTGACCAGGGTCACAATAGGTGGCCCCAGATAGGATGAGAGAAAAAAGTAAAACAGAACTCAAATTCTCATTAAAATAAAATTTTTAAAAAGCCAGACAAACTGAAACAGTAGAGAACAGAGGACTCCTGAGACTATTGTTCCAAGACACTATTTAAATCTAGAACTAAGGCTATCTCCTGAGATCACCTTTTTGTGAAACAGCAGAGTGGCACACAAAATAAAGGATACTGTCCATAATAACGGTGCCATCAGTATGAGATGAAAAGGTCAACAGTTACTCAAAAGCAAAGATAAGAAGATAAGGGGGCAGAGAAATTAGAGTACTGGAAATGGAACAAACAGAACACAATTAAAGAGAATATCGACACGTTGTGATAAATGTAACTAATGTCACTGAACCCTTTGTATGAAAATTGTTAAATAGGAACCTAACTTGCTATGTAAATTTTCACCAAAAAATAAAACATTATTTAAAAAGAAAGGTTGGTGGTTCAAGTCCACCTAGAGGTACCTTGGAAGAAATGCCTGGTTTTCCAGTTATAAAAATTCAGCCATTGAAAACCCAGTGGAGCACAGTTCTACTCTGACACACATGGGGTTGCCATGAGTCAGCATTAACTCGACAGTAATTGGTTTCGTCTGGTTTCCGGGGCCATTAACATCTAGAATTGTAGAGCTTCAAACACCTAAACCCTGAGAGTTTAGGATCCCAAAGCTAGTGCTCATACCATCCCAAGGGAATACAGTCCCCAAGGTTAGCTTGGGGGAAGCCACAAACACTGTCTTTCAGGCACTTGCTGGGACTCCCAGGGTAGAGTCATGAACTCCAAAATTCTGTGCTAACCCATTTATCATTTAGGGTTTGGGGTGGTTTCAGAGACAAAAAAAAAAAAAAAAACCTAATCCAAAATGGCCTAAGCCAGAATTTATTGGCTTATATGACTGAAAAGTTGCTGTAGTAGCCTGGGTTCAGGTTCAGCTCAAGCCTGGCGCAAATGATGTCATCGAACCCTGTTTCTCTCTTCCTTCAACCAACCAACCAACCAATCAGTGCCATCGAGTCAATTCCGACTCATATGAGACTCTCTTCCTTGGGGAAGCCCAATTCTCAGATATGTTGTCCTGTCAAGGGACAAGATAGTCACCAGCATCTCTTGCTTTATCTCTTCAGCATTCCCAGTCCCATGGGAGGAGAGTGCCTTTTCCTTGACACTAAAGCAAAAGTCCTAAGACTCACCCTGATTGGTCCCTCTTAGGTTATGTACACACCCCTGAGCCAATTACTGTGGCCAGGGGATTAGAATACACAAATTAGTTTAAGACTAGGTCCAAAGTTCCACTCCCTGGAGGTGGAGGTGAAGTCAGTTTTTTTTGAAGTGACATGGAACAGACATGGGGAGGGGCTCCCCCAAAGTAAAATAGCAGTACTGTTCTCACGAGAAAGGGGCATGGATGCTGGGCAGAACATTCACAAATGTCCTGTACAAAATTGTACACCCCATTCACTCAACAAATATTTTTGACCACCTGCTATGTATCTGGTACAGCAGGCTATGGAGCTACAAGAGTGAAAAAAAAAAAAAAGACACATTCCATGCCTTTGTAGAGCTTGTAGTCAATGGGATAAATTTGTTATTTTCATTGAGTGCCACACATCCTGCAAGATAGAGGATATTGTCCCCTTTTTACAAACGAGGAAACTGAGGCTCAGAGTGATTCACTAATCTGCCACGGTCACACACTAGTAAGTGGAAGAGTAAGATTCAAACACAGATTTCTTTAACTTCAAAGTCCTAGCCACTCCACCCACTGCCCACAGAGTTCCCAAGGCCACCCTCCTAGCTCCTGGGTCCTCCTGAGATGGGTGAAGTGGAGGACTGGGGATGGGGGTGGGAGGAAGAGTCTGCTTTAACTGAGTTGTCCTCATGTGGTCGCCCAGGAGGCTGACTGAACATTTCGTCTTTGCCTTTGCAGCATAGTTATCCGCAGTTTCCAGCTGCCCAGTTCCCGGATAACACCAGTGCCCAATGTGGGCCTTAAACTCTCCATCAGCGATGCTAACATCAAGATCAGTGGAAAAGCGAAGGCACGAAAGCGTTTCATGTACGTTTCCCTGCTCAGGGCTATCGGGTGTATGGGTGAGCTCTTGGGGGATATTCGGAAGGGATAAAAGCTAAGGTCCTAAGAATGCCCAAATTTTCCTTTGCCTGTCACCACTCATCCCCACAGGGGTCTTGAGGGAATTAGGGAATTTTCTACATCAGAAGAGTCAACACAATCCTTGATTAATAGCTAAGCATTTGCCTGATACCTCAATGCAGGACTCTGGCAAGACTGAGTTGGAGCATGGGGCTTAGGATGGAAGACAAAGAGCCTTAGTGGTGTAGTGGTTAAGAGCTGTGGTTGCTAGCTAAATGTCGGCAGTTAGAATCCACCAGCCACTCCTTGGAAACCCTGTGGGGCAGTTCTACTCTGTCCTATATACTCGCTGTGAGTCAGAATCAACTTGACATCAATGAGTTTCGTTTGGTTTGGTTTTGGTATCAGTTAGCTAAGGAGCCTTGGTGCCACAATGGTTAAGTGCTTGGCTGCTAACTGAAAGGTCAGCTAGTCAAACTCCCCAGGGGCTCCTGGGGAGAAAAGAACTGGTGATCTGCTCCCATAAAGATTACAGCCTAGGAAACCGTATGGGGCAGTCCTACTCTGTCACTTGGGATTGCCGAGAGTCAGAATCACCTCAATGGCTCACAATAACAACAACATCGATGAGCTGTTTCTTTATAATAAATCATCCCAAACTCAGTGACTTAACACACCAATTCTGTATGATCATTTACATGTCTGTGGGTTGGCTGGGGTTCAGCTGATCTAGGTTTGGCTCAGCTGCAGTGGCTCTGTTCCAAGTGTATCTCATCCTCTTCCCCGAACCAGAGAGCTACCCAAGGCATATTCTTCTCCAGTGATTGCAGAGGTTCAAAAAAGGGCTTGCAGAAACATGCAGACCCTCATAAGGCCTAGGCTCGGAACTGACCTATGGTGCCTTCTACCCATGTGCCCATTGGTGACTTCTACCCATATGCCCATTGGCCGGAGCAAGTCACGTGGCCCAACCCAAAGTGAAAGGGCGGAGACACACACTCCACCTATCATGGGCCATGGCATTTGTGTGGATGCAGAGAAGGATAAAAAATCATGACTGATAATCCAGTCTCCCACAACTCTGATCTAAGTACTGGGCTCTCACCACAGGCACCCTGCCCACTAGTAATAGTGGCCCAGGCTGACCGGTCACGTTAGCAACTTCTTCTTTGTGGGGATCTAAGAGAGGGCACCTTGGATGAGGAGAGGGGCATGAATCTACCCTCCTTTACAAGGATTACTGTGTCTGCACCCTCCCCACAACAAGAATTGCTTAATGCTTCACCTGGGCTCTTTAGCATCTACCATTTTACTTATTGATCACACACACACAGACCTATACTTCATCACATGATAGAAGAGTTGACAAATTAGATTTCTGTCCACTGTCTTACCCAAACCTCACTTCATCTCTGAGGGGGGAATTACTAATCCCATCTAATTAAGACATCAATTAATTAATTGGCTCCAAAGCACCCAGCTTAGTGACAAAGCTGAGACTGACATTCAGGTGTCCCACTGCTGGTCCAGGGTCTGGGTGAGGAAACTGAAGCTCAGAGACGTTAAGAAACGTATTACACAAAGCCACACAGCAACAGGAGTCTAAAGGTAAGGGTTAAGAGCAGGGTTCTGCCAGGCAGACGTGGGTTCAGACTTCAGGTGGAACCCTGACTCTAGCTTTCAGCTACTGTGTGACTTTGGGCAAGCCGCCTCCCCTCTCTGAGCTTTACCTTCTCACCTGAAGGGGGGATAATAACAGCACATACCTTCTGGCCTTGGTGTGAAGTTTGAGTGACAGTGGGGAATAATAAATAATGAAGTGCTTGCTCTCAGTCACTTCTCTTCATCTCCCTTCAGCAAAATTAGCGGCAACTTCGACCTGAGCGTGCAGGGCGTCTCCATCTCGGCTGATCTGAAGCTGGGCAGTAACCCCAACTCAGGGCGTGCCACCGTTGCCAGTTCCAGTTGCAGGAGCAGCATCAACAGTGTGCACATAAAGGTCTCAGGCAGCAGAGTGGGGTATGATCGGCTTGGGATATGATCTCCTGGGGCTGGAGACAGGGGAGGGACCTTGAGGAGAACTGTCCCTATCCTGCCTGCATTCAGAACGTACACCCAGAGCACCGCCTCCATGCCAGGGCTTGTTCGGAGGCCTCGGTGAGGGACTGGGGGGTGGGAGTGGAGCACGGATGAGCTGACACTGTCCCTGACTCCAGGTGTAACTTATTCATTCAAATGCATTCAGCAGACTTTACTGGGCATGTACTATGCCCCAGCCTCTGTGCAAAGCATTTTATACGTGCTAAATTATAAAATCCTCCTCGCAAATCTGAACACATTCATCCATTCCTTCATTCAACAAATATCTGAGACCCTGCTATTCACCAAAGGAGCCCTGGTGGTGCAGTGATTAAGAGTTTGGCTGCTAACCAAAAGGTTGGTTGTTCGAACCCACCCAGTGGCTCCACAGGAGAAAAGACCTGGAGATCTGCTCCCATAAAAATGACAGGCTAGAAAATCCCATAGGGCAGTTCTACTCTGTCACATTGTGTCACTCTGAGTCTAAAGTCAAGTTGATGGCACCTAATAACAACAACAACAACAAGCTATGCACCAGGCTTGTGCAAAGTGCTCAGAAAACAACAGTGACCAATAAAAATTTAGGAATAGCTAACACAGATTGGAGGCTTACTCTGTGCCAAGCACTGTTTTAAGCACATATATTATCTTATTGAAACCACACAAGGATTCTATGAAATTGGTCTATTATTATTCCATTTTCAGGGGAGAAAACACAGGCACAGAAAGGATAGGAAATAAACTGTTTCCATAGCTAGTGAGTGTTAAGGAGGGATTCAAATCCAACACCATCTTGCCCCAGACTCTTAGCCACCCAGTCCCTGTTCTCTTGAAGTTTCCAGCCCAATGGGGAAAGCAGACATTAACCAGTCATTGCATTAATGAATGGCTCATGGAAAATTACAAAAGGAGGTAAGAACTAAGAAGAGATACAAGGTACTGCGAGAATATAAAACAGGGAGATCTGACCGAATCTAGAGGCTGCTCAGTCTTTCTTTGAGGAAATGACATTTGAATTGAGTTGAGAAGAATAAGCAGGAGTGAAGTATGTAGATGTTGGAGACAGGCAGCATTTCAGGCAGGGGAAGGAGCATGTGTAAAGGCCCTGTAGTGGGAAGAAGTACAGGACACAAGAGGCCATGACAGGCCAGTGTGGTTGGAGTGCCAGTGCCTGGGAGGGAGGTGAGGAATGAAGCTGAGACTCGGGCAAAGGCCCTGCAGCTATTGAGGGAATGACTCCATAAACAGGTCACCTTACACACGGTGAGAAGTGCCTAGTGGGGTGTGTGTAGCTGGAGCCCAGGGATGAGTGTGCCTAGGTCTATTTGGAGGAGGGAGGATGGCAGAGGAGGCAGCCTTTAGACTCATCCCAGGGGCACCTGGGAAGCCTCATGCATGCCCCCTCACGTGTCCCTCTCCAGGTGGCTGATCAAACTCTTCCACAAAAAAATTGAGTCTTGGCTCCGAAATTTCATGAACAAGAAGGTAAGTGGGTCTGGGAGTCTCATCAAGGGTCAGAACAGGAGGGGCCCTTCATGTCTGCCCTCATGCTTTGAAACCACAAACCTGGCTGTAAAAGTCAGTCATGGATACTTTACTAATGATTCCACTGAGAGACTGAGAAGGGGGTCACATCACACAGCCCACAGCAACCTGTCCACCTTGTCTACTTGAGCCATCTTGGCTCTTCCCCAGTCTGTCCCTGCCAACCCTCCCTTTCCACAGCCTCCTTCAGCCTTGCTGGCCGTCTTCCTCCACCCCACTACACCTGAAATCCTCCCCCCTTTCTGGTCCCCACCCAGAAAACATGCAACTGATGAAGTTGTCAGGCTAGACTTTGGCCAAACCCCCATTGTAACCCATTCCTTGAAGCTGGAACTGGTATGAGAGGCGGCACCAGCCAGTGTTCCTTGACCCTGCTCATACCCTGAACCCCACAAGACAGTTTCTTCAGCTGAGAAAAAGGACCATTAATTGGTCTGGTTTTCCATTTATAAAACATTACTGTCTGAAAATCACCTGAGCCTATCTTACAGAGAAAGCTTCCAAAAACAGTGAGCTTGGGCTTTCTCAAGAGGGCAATGGGGAGTCACTGAAAATTCTAGGCAAGGGGGGTGACCTGACCAGATTTGTGGTTTAGAACAATTTTCATTTTTTGTTATGTGACATTGAATTTCTTAAATTATTTTTTGAATATTTTTACTGTGCTCTAGGTGAAAGTTTACATAGCAAATTAGTTTTCCCATTAACATGTCATACACAAATTGTTCTGTGACATTGCTTGCGATCCTCGCGACTTGACAGCATTCTCCCCATTTCCTCCCTGGATTCCCCATTTCCATTTGTCTGGCTTCCCTGCCCCTCCCTGTCTTCTCATCCTTGCTTTTGAGCAAACACTGCCCTGCCGGCCCCGTAACGTTGAGTATTCTACAGAGCACATTCCTCAGGGGTGTTATTGTTTATTTTATAGGCCAGACTATTATTTGGCTAAGTGACCTCCAGGAGTGTCTTCAATTTCCAGTTCGAAGGTTATCTTAGGGCAATAGTCTCAGGGGTTCCTCCAGTCTCTACCAGACCAGTAAGTCTGGTCTTTTTTAAGAATTTGGGTTTTGTTCTACATTTTTCACCCATTCTAACTGGGACCTTCTATTGCAATCTAGGTTAGAGTGGCCCGTAGTGGTAGCTGGGCACCATCTAGTTCTTCTGGTCTCACTTTAGAGGAGGCTGGAACAATTTTCTTGAATGTTATGAGAATGACCTGAGGGGCCAAAAGTGGGGACATGAAGACCATGGAGGAGGCTCATATAGTCTTCTAGGCAGGAAACGTTGGTTTCCCAGTCAATAGTGCTGAAAATATGGGTAAGGAGACAATCAAACGAAATAATCTATCTGAAAGCACTCCGTCAAAAGTTTCTAAAAATCAGTGCATCATTGATAAGCTGCATAACCCAGTGGATGAAAGAATGGGTTTTGGGGTCAGAACCCCTGGGGTTTTAGTTCTGCCTCCACGGCTGGCTTAACCAGCTGTGTGATCTTAAACAAATTACTTGATTTTTTCTGAACCTCAGTTTCACCATCTGTAAAATGGGAACATTAACACTTTAATGCATTTGAATTATGGTGTTGGTGAAGAATATTGAATATACCATGAACTGCCAGACGGACAAACAAATCTGCCTTGGAAGAAGTACAGCCAGAATGTTCCTTAGAAGCAAGGATGGCAAGACTTTGTCTCACGTGCTTTGCACATGTTACCAAGAGGGACCAGTCCCTGGAGAAGGACATCATGCTTGGTAAAGTAGATTGTCAGTGTGATGGTTAAGATTGTGTGCCAACTTGGTTGGGCCACAGTTTTTAGTGTTTATATGTGATCACTCCCTTGATGGGATCTACTGTGAGTAGCCAATCATTTGAAAGGGAGCTTTTTTTGGGCATGTGGCCTGCATCCAAATATAAGCAGATGCTCTGACTTTTTGCTCACCCTGGATCCTGCGGCTGTCTCCTGTTCGTCTGACCTCCAGTCCTTGGGACATGAGCTACCAGCGTACCTGAACTTGGGATTCGTCAGTCTTAACAGGCTGTGAGCAAGAGGCCTGTTCTTTGACCTGCCAATCTTGGATTCGCCAGCCAGCCGCTGTGACTACCTGAATCAGGAGACACCTCTATCCTAACCCCACAGACTTGGACGTTCCAGCCTCTACAACAGTGCGAGCTGTTTCCTTGATAGAAATCTCTCTCTATAGATACATTTATATGCTTTACTGGTTTTGCTTCTCTAGAGAACTCAGCCTAAGACAGTCAGCAAAAAAGAGGAAGAGCTTCAAAGAGATAGATTGACACAGTGGCTGCAACAATGGCCTCAAACATAGCAATGATTGTGAGGATGGCACAGGACCAGAGTTTAGTTTTGTTATGAGGTCGCTACGAGTCGGAACCAACTTGAAGGCACCTAATAACAATACCTTCTTTACAAGGGTGCTGTGACGACTAATGAGATAATGCAGGCAACGTGATGATGACGATAGTGAGGAGGAGGAGGAAGAGGATGATAACTGTAACAATGGTGACGATGGTAAGGATGATGGCAAGGATGATGATGGCTTACACATGCACAGTACTATGCTGTGGTACTCTCCATGGCAGTAGAGTACACATGACACTATGCTATGAACTCCACGTGGATTTTAGCATTTAATCCACACAAAACCCCTATAAGACGGGATGTCATGAATATCTCCATTTTACAGATGAGCAAACTGAGGCACGGAGAGGAAGTAATTGTGCTGGAATTCAAACCCAAGCCACCTTACCCCAGAGGCAAAGCTCTTAATCATAACAAGATACTGTTTAGAATGAGATATCAGGGCATCCATGATGCCAGCAGGGACTGGAAATGGAGAGGAGTGAGCTCAGGAGTCTGCTCCCAAGGAATGCAAATTCCAGGCTTGGTATCTGGGGAAAGGAAGAGCCTGAATCTATGTAAGGTGTATATGGGGGAGGCAGGAAAAGGGGAAAGAGCCAGAGCTCCCAGCTGTGATTTGCTGTAGTTTGGAGCCCTCTGGTGGCCCTGATGGGTGAGTGGCACTGGAGGGTGGTAGCCCAGACTACCTGGTTGTTGTTCCTCCCACCCCTGGGCCACTTGGAGAAGAGGCACAGACTCCTCAGGGAATGACATTCTGGGTCCTCTTGTGACCCAGAGTCTGATGTGACAGAAATACACTCCAGAGAAACCAACTTTCCTCCCCCTCTGTTCCTTCCTTCCTTTCTCCTTCTCCCTGCCTCATTCCTTCCTTCTACATCCTTTTTTTCTTTTTCCTCTGTCCCTTTCTATTTCCCTCCCTTCCCTGATAAAATAACGGGCCATGGAGAAGAAGGGGGAGGGGAGTTTGGAGGCTGACCTCTGGACAGATGGTGGGTCCAACCCCAAGGAGCAGTAAGATCCTGAGGAGTTTGGTTTGGGAGCTGGCCTTGGGAGGCCTGGGGCACACATAGGGGCAGGGACATTGTCTAGGAGGCAGCTAGGCCCCCAGGCTCAGGGTATAGGTCTGGGCTGCAAACCATGGTCTGGGTGTTGGCTGCATATTGGGAGCAGTGGAGGCGACTTCCCCCGGGGCAGAAGCCGAGACTAAGATTTGGGTGTAAGTGGTTTACTTAGAGGAGAAATCAGGCATCCCAGTGGGGGCGTGGGGAGAGGAGACAGGAAACGCGCATTAATGAAGGGGTACTGCTGTGGGCAACTGGGGCTCCAGCCTGCTGGGGATTCTCAGAGGAACTGTGTGGAACACACCTCAAATTGTCCCAAAAGGGGGAAGAAAGCTGGGAGTATTTATCCACCAACTCTTACCCCCCCTTCAGTTGAAGACTGTTTCTGGGGGGTTTTAACTCCTTGGCACCTCTGAGCAGCTCTGGTCAGGCAGCTACAGAAAGCCCTCGGGCAGGGAGATGCAGGAGCTGAGGGCAAGAAGTCATGGTGTGTAGGGGAATTGTTCACACCAGCTGTAGGTGACTTCCGGGAGGGCCATGTGGATTAGGATGGGGCGCCAACAGCATCTGCTACAGGGGGACACAGGTGTGCATGAAATGGTTCAGGGAGAAGGCTCAGAGTGGAAGGAGTAGGGAGCCAAGAAAGGCTTGAGGAGTGCCCACATTTACATGAAGGCAGAGGAGTTCCCAAAGGATGTCTGAGGAAGAGTGACCAGAGAGATAGGAGGAAAGCCCGAAGAGTCTTTGGTTATAGGGCTCTAGAAGGACCATTTCTAGAAAGAGAGGGTGGTCACCATGCCAGGAGCTGTCCAACAGTCAAGAAAGCAAGGACTCAAGAGACTCAGTTGGATTAACGAGGTGGAGGCTGTTCATCCAACATCTGGAGGGTGAGGAGAGGGCTTATCTGACCACTACCCCAAGCCCCAATCTCTTCAAGTTAGGGACAGCTCTCATTTTAATCCTATGTTCCAGCTATCCATCGCTTCAAAACAAACAGCCCCAAATTTAGTGTCATAAAACAACTGCCATTTTACAATGCTCGTGGGTTCCGTGGGATCTGAAACTAAGCAGCCACAGCAGAGATGGCTTAGCTTCTCTCTCCTCCATGATGTCTGGGGCCTCATTTGGAAAAACTCAAAAGCTCAGGGCTAGAATCACCTGGAAGGTTCCTCTCTCATGTGTCTGCCTGGGCTGGATGACTTGAAGGCTGTGCTCAGCTGGGACTACTGACCGGAGCAAATTCCCATGGCCTCTGTGGCTCGGCTTCTCACACCCTAGTGGCTGGGTTCCAAGAGGGTGCAACCAGAGAATGAGCGTTCAAGAGACCAAGGCAGAAGACACATAGCCTTTTATGACCTTGCTTCTGAAGTTACACACTCTTACTTCTGCCACATTCTCCTGGTTACAAGCAAGTCATAAGCCTGCCCAGATTCACGGGGAGATTCACACTTCACTTCTGGATGAAGGTGTGGCAAGGTCACATACAGAAGAGCAAGCAGAATGGGAAATATCACCTGCCACAGTCCATTTTATAGACAAGGAAATGGAGGTCTAGAGAAATGGAGGAAGTTCCTTACTGGCAAAGTCGGCATGTGACCTAGGTCTTCTTAGACCAGTGCTGCTTGTACCCCTGGGGGTGATGTGGGGACGGGGTCAGGGAGGGCTTCTCTGGTGGTACACTGCAGAGGTGAGGGCGCCCACCCAGACTTGAACAGAGGGCCTGCGCTCCGCTCCAGGGGCAGCACGGAAAGGGGAAAGCTGACCACTGACCACCTCACATTTATTGTTTTTTTACTGCCTCATTCCACAAGAGACCTGAGACAGTAAAAACAAGCAGATAAATGAAATAAACCCACATTAGAAAATAGAAAACATAAATACCCATCAGGGAAGTTCCAGAGCAGAGTAGGGGACAGAATGCAGATGTGCAAGTCATCAAGTCATGCAGTCATATACAATTACTATTTTCAAATGGCATGTTCGGTTCTGAGCTTCCTGGTGGCCAAAGAGAAAAGGGAAACTTGATTAGCTACATGATTTTCAAGGAGACATTTAAGGAAAGCAAAGCATATCTTACCATTATTCATGAGGGATGTTTTCCACTACGGGAAGCCCTCAATGATCACTTCTTCTCCCCAGATCTGTGAGAAAGTGGCCGAAGCTGTGTCCTCTAAGCTGCAACCTTATTTCAACACTCTGCCAGGTGAGGGCTGGGTGGGGGTCAAAGAGGGAGGGGATAGAAGGAGGAGGGGTCAGGGGAAGCAGGGCAGGTGTGATGGGTGTGATGGAGTCAGCAGTTTCCCATACAGGCCTGGAATCGAGTAGGGATTGGTAGAGCAAGCTCTCTTCAAATGGCAGCTGGCATTGGATTCCTATTGGGCCAAGTCCTGTGGTAGGTCCAGAATCGAAATAGAAAACATGCCCCTCCCTTGCAGAGGCCAACACCCCAATACTGCTGGCTCTCTAAGGCCAAAGCCCCATGACTGGCCTGAGACCTGAAGCTGGTCACTTCTTGTCTCTGGGCTTCAATTTCCACATCCTTAAAACTGGGACAACCTCCCTGCTCCCAAATGCTTAGTAAACTGGGACGAGCTTGGGGGAGAGCTCCCCCTGGCTGCGTGCTCTCTATGTGCCAGGTACTCAGTGGAATGGTCTCCTTTTGGCCTTCCAACACTGCTGAGGTAGGCGTTGTTCTCCCCATTTTACACATGAGGAAACTGAGGCCCAGAGAAGATCCATGATTTGTGCAAGATCACAAAACCAGTAAAGGGCAGAAGCAAGATCCAAATCCAGGTTTTCTTACTGAAGAGCCTGGGCCCCACACTGCTACTTGGGCAGCCTCCCCACAGAGCCTGATGTACGTGGTGAATACATGCTCCCGGCCCACTTGAGATGCATGTTCTTCCTGCAGAGACCATCCCCAGGCTCTCCAGGAGCAGGGGCCCATCCTGTACATGCTCAATGCCGCTCTAGTGTCTAAAGTTTGGCCTTGCCAGGCAGGAAAATGATTTTGGTTTGAGTACCAGTCTTGTCACTTTAGCTGTGTCACCTTGGAAAACTTGTCGTTTCTGTGCCTCAGTTTCTTCCCTTCTAATATGGGAAGGATGAGTCCCTGGGTGGCACAGTTAAGCACTCAGCTACTAACCGAAAGGATGGTGATTTAAACCCACCCAGAGGTGCCTCAGAAGAAAGGCCTGGCTATCTGCTTCTGAAAGGTCACGACCATTGAAAACCCTATGGAGCACAGTTCTACTCTGACACCCATGGGGTTGCCATGAGTCAGAGTCAATTGACAGCTACTGGTTTGGTTTTTCGGTTTGACGTGGAAAGGAAGCACTAAGGGAGGGACCTGGTATTTATTCAGTTCTCATTGGTTACTGCTGGGAAACAAGCAATTGAGACCTGAGTCAGGCTGGGCTCAACCTGGGATGTCACCACTGCTAACAATGATCCCTCCTGACCTTTGAGCTCCTGCCAGGTACAGGGTGTTTGGCATATACCTTCTCATTTAATCCTCCCAGTGTCTATGAGGTTGCTAGTGTTACCCCATTCTACAGATGACAGAGATGCTCAGAGAAGTAAAGGGACTCGTTCAAGGTCACGTAGCTGGTGAGGGGCTGAGTTCGATCAAGTCCAGGTTTGTCTGTCTGTTCCCTCGACCCTGTGCTCATCTCAGGGCTGTTGGAAGAAGAGAATGAGATGATATCTGCGAATATGCGGTGTAGCATCATTTTCCTTTAAGGAGAACTCAGGGAGGGCTCCCTGGAGGAGCTGGGAATGGAGCTGGCACTGCAGTTTCTGGTCCAGCATCCAACCCCAGGGATGTTGCCACGGACAGCCAGCTCACGATCTATCTTCTTTCTTTTTAGTGAATTCCAACATAGATGCTGTGGCTGCGATCGATTACTCGATGGTGGCACCTCCGATTGCCACAGCTGACAGCTTGGACTTACAGGCGAAGGTGAGGCTTATACCACTAATTATGTACCTTCATACCTTTACTTCAGACTCTCCCAGGCTCCCCAGCATCCTTGGAAACAAATCTAACAGTGGTTTCCGCCCATCCCCCTCACCTCGTCTCTGCCCTGACCTACACCCCACTTCCAGCCTCTCCCCATTCCTGTCATACTGGCCTCCTTGCCATTCTTTAGCCCAGGATGCTTGCTCCCTCTACCTGGGTGCTCTTCTCAGATATCCTGCACAGCCCTCGCTTGCCTCCTTCAAGTCTTTGCTTAAATGTCACCTCCCCAGAGAGGTCTTTCCTGATCACTCTCACTGAAATAGTTCCCTCCTCTTTCCCCATGCTCTCCTTTCTTTTCCTCAGTAGCACTTACTACTAATGTGCGCACATGCGTGCACACACACACACTCACACACACACAGACATGTGCACGCCTGCAGAGTCTCAAACCTATCTCCCTCACTAGAATGAGAGAGAAGTGGCTGTGATTGCTTTGCTCACTACTGTGTCCATACAGTAGTATGTGCAGTACCTAGAACTATGTTTGGCACATTGCAGGTATTCAGCAAATTTTTGTTGGCTGCAGGGAAGGAAGGAGGAAGTATGGGTGGGTGGACGGACGGACAGACGGACAGATGGACGGACGGACGGGTGGGTGGACGGGTGGGTGGATGGACAGGTGGGTGGTTGGGTGGAGGGAGGGAGAAAGGGAAGGAGGGAAGAAGAAAGGATGGGAAGGAAGAAGGGAGGAAGGGAGGGGGGATGATGGATGGGCGGAGGAATGGAGGGTGGATGGAGGTGGATGAATACATGGATGGATGGATGGAGGGTGGATAAAGGGAAAGAGGGAAGGAATAAGGAAGGGAGACAGAGAAGGAAAGAGGGAGAAAGGGACGGAGGGTTGGTGGACGGATGAAGGAAGGAAGAATGGAATGTGGATGGATGGAAGAAGGGATAGTGTTTCATCTCATACCACTCTCCCCCTTACTCTCCACCCCACAACCAGACACACTGGCCTTGCACTTCCTCAAGCATAGCATGCTTGTTCCTACCTCAGGGCCTTTGTCCTTATTGTTCCCTCTACCTGGAACTCTGTTCCCTCCTAATGCCCACCCTACTCCACTGCCTTCTTCTTATACTCCAGATGGTCTCTGCTCAGATGTCACTCCCAGAGCGACCTTCCCCACCACCCCAGCTAGAGTAGGTCCCCAGTCCTTGGAATTCATTCCACGATTGGCGATTTGCTTGCTTGTTTACCGTTTACTTGTTTGCTCATGGTCTCCCAACTAGAGGGGGAGCTCCCAGGAAGCAGGGACCAAGTTGGCTTAGTTCATGGTTGTAGTCTCCGCCCATGTAATCAAATAAATGAACTCAAAACCAAAACACATTAGATGTAAAAAAGAAAAGAAAACATAGAAACTCCAGAAAAGAAGAGAAATAAATAAATAGGAAAGAAAGTAGGGAGGGAAGAAAGGTAAGAAAACATTAACCACACCTTACATCCCAGAGAGAAGCACTATCAACACACAAGTAGATTCCCCTTACACACCCACAAAATACACATAGAAATGTGGAAACAAATACCTTCACCCAATGAGTTATAGTATACGTACTGTTTTACAACTTAAAATGTAATGTGAGTATCTTTCCCACCTGTCCATGAAACGCTCTCTTGCAGCCGTTTTACCGCTGTCAGTCTTTTGGTGAGTGGTGAACAGTGTCCCCTCCTGGGACGTTTAGGCTCTTTTCATTTTTTTCCAAACGGAACTAGAGCTGCAGTTAACATCAGTGTAGCTGTATCTCTGTCCATTCTTGAACAGAATTGCTGGGCCAAACAATGTGCTTAAAAAAAAAAATCTAAGTGGTATCACAAAGTAAAAGACTGAAACAACACATCATAATTATCCTTGGCAAAATAGGAAGGTCCCATTTGCCCCTTCTCCCTACCTCCTGGGCTCCTGTCCAGAGGCAAGCATGGGCTGTATTAGCATTCTAGTCCCTTGGTTTTAAGCATTCACGAACACATACATGAAAACCCATCTAGATGTTACTGATAACACTGTGTACGTGAATAAATATACACTGTTCTTCCACCTGCTTTTCTTACCTAATAATATTGACTGGAGATGGTTCTTGGTTGGTCCATACCAGCCACCAGTTGCCAATTCCAACTCATGTCAACCCTGTAAGTCTATCTTTTAAGAGTATGATATTCTATAATATCGGATGTCGTCTTCTTTGATTTTAAATGATGAGTTGATTCAAAGATGCAGAGAATATTACACGCTCCGATGTAGTCACCACCCAGATTTAACAAATGTTACCATCTTGTTATATTTGCTTCTGTTTTTGGTTTTCAAATAAAATGTCATATAAGTACCTTATGCCCCCTTGGACACCCCTGTCTAAGACCTGCCCCCCACCCCTGGTAACCACAGTGATGACAATGACGTGTGTCCTTCTTGCGCGTCTTTGCTACATATCTATGTATGTCAGTAATTCTTACATAGTATCGTTTTATGGGTCTTTAAATTTTACATAAATGGTATCGTACCATATGTATCTATCTACAATTTGCTTTTTTTTGACTCAACAATTTTGTAGCTAAACAAATGATCACCTCTTGCAGCATGTTGCTAAATTGCTCTTCGGAAACATATAAATTTACATCTCCCCAGCAGCGTATGAACACTTTCACCAAAAACTGGATCGCATCGTTTTAAAACACACACCCTCAAGATGGTTTACCTCTCTCTTTTAAAAATCTTCTAATTCGATAGACGAAAAAGCAAAACAGAACTTCTTTGTCCTTCTAATAGGGTGTCTGAGGCTGAGCCAATGGAGTGGTTAAGAATTTCTGGGTGCCTGGGTTCAATTCCTGGCTTTGCCATTTACCAGCTGTGTGACCTTGGAAAAGTCACTTAGCCTCTCTGTGCCTGTAAAATGAGCCTAATTACACCTACCTCACAGGGTTGGCTGAAAGATGCTTAGAAACTAGCACGTAGGAGGCATTTGTTGCTTTAGGTGATATTGTTGTTAGATTCCGGCCATTGCTTTTTCCGCTGTGAATGAATTGTTGGTTCCTCACCCCATTTTTTTCCTGGGATGGGCATGCAGAATTATTACCCTTGAAAGGTTCTCAGGCTCACTCTGTTACTTCCACCCCAGGGAGAATTTTTCAGTCGGACCAACCGCATCCCATCGCCCATTTCCCCATCAGTGGCAGCGTTTCCCACTGAACACGACCGCATGGTGTACCTGGGTATCTCGGATTACTTCTTCAACACTGCTGGGCTTGTGTACCAAGCAGCTGGGGTCCTGAAGCTGATGCTCACGGATGAGAAGGTGAGGCCGGGCTGGGGTTGGGGGTGGGAGGAGCGCTGGACTCAGAGTCCAGCAGACCTCCTGGACTCGAGAACTTCTTCTTACTGGGGGTGATGACAATGATGAGCCAACCAGCCCTGAGTTCGAATACTGGCCCACCACTCTCCTGCTGGGTGACTCAACCTCGCGAGGCCTCAGTTTTCTTGTCTGTAAGATGCCAGTAACAGCATCTTCCTCAAAAGGATGTAATGAGGATTAAATGCGATATTAGTGCGTGAGAAGCCCTCGGCACACACGTAGCATGCAGGAAATACCCACCAAATCACAAAAGCAACGGCTAACGTTGACTGAATACCTGTCCTACGCCAGACTCTATAATCATACCACCATTGTCATCCTCCTCTATTGTCTCTGTCACATAGTAATGGTCGAGTCCCACTCTAAGCCTCAGTTTACCCATCTGTAAAATGAGGAAATAGCCATCCTTTCCAGACTGTAGGTACAGCCTGATTCCAACATGGTCACAAACTTCATGGGTTCATCCTAGGGGGCTCCTGGAAGAGATGCCAGGTCCTCCATCCCTGCAGGGTGCCCAAGGAAGGCTGAGCACCCCACATCCCCTGTAGAAGTAAACACAGACCACCCAAATGAGAACAAACAGGGGCTATTAATTCAGAGCAAGGGAGTCAGCACCCTCACTTGTTTGACAGAGATTCAAAGGCAGGCAGGGAGAGGGGAAGCTTTACAGTGAAAGAGAGGAAGCTTCAGGTGTGCTCTGATTGGAGGCTGTTGGCCTGGGGAGCTGGAGGTGGGCTAACTAGAAGTGGGCATCTTATGTGATTGGTTCGAGGAGCATATTTGGCTTTCTCAGGGACAAAAAGTAGAGAAGCTGGCAGCTACTGAGCAGGGCCTGACCATTCTGGGCTGGTTGTAGCAGTGGTTGTGGGTCAGAGTTCTGTTGTCATCTGTGGTCTGGCCATTGTCCTTTTGTGTATTCAGTCTTTCACCACCCATGCAGAATCTGCCGGGGGGAGGGGCACCTATAACAATCCCCCAAGATCCTTTTTTCTTCTCTTCCTACAGATTTCAAAGGAATCCAGATTCCGATTGACAACCAAATTGTTTGAAACCCTCATACCTCAGGTAAGAAAAGGGCCTGGGGGTGCTGAGGTGGGCTGGGCTCTGCTGAGCTACCTGATGAGCCTTCCCCAACCCCAGATCTAGAGCAGCCCACCCTGAGAGGGTGGCAATAGCTTCATGCAGCCTCTCGCCCATACAGAGACAGGTTCCAAGCACCCAGCTGGCCAGGTGTAAGTGTAGACCCTGGGGGCTCATCCATCCAAAAAATATTTGTTGCGTGCCCGTCATGTGCTCGAGGCCCTGTGCTGGGCACCCAACAGAACAGACCAGGTCTCTGCCCTCCTGGAGCTCACAGCCCAGCAGAAAGAAAGAAATATTATTCACATACAGAAAACAATAAAAAAGAACAGCAGACTGTGACCGTGAAACCAACAGTTTGATAAGGTCGCTTTAGGCCTCTCTGGTGGTGGCACCTCCAGAAATTTCTGTATAGGAGACATTGAGGGAGGTGGTTGGTAGCGGGGCTGGGGGAATTGCCTTCAAGCCTAATTTGTATAACAATCACATTATTTTTCACTCTGGCTGGGAGTTTACCTGGTGGAGAGCTGGAGGCTAGCAGATATGGCCGGATCACCAAAAGGCCTTCCTCAGTTCCCCTTTTTAAAGCCACTACTGCTTTCTGAGCAGTGACAGTTGAGCTTAGACCCGAAGAGCCAAACTTGGGAGGAATGTGGGGAAGAGCATTCAGGGAGAGGGAACAGAGTGCAAAGGATCTTCAACAGGAAGAGAGCTTGTCTTGTTTAAGGAAGAGAAAGGAGTTGCATGTGGCGGGCAAATGGGAGAGGCATGGGGTGAGGTTGGCAGGGCGCCAGGTGCCAGGTTGACAGCCATTCGCATTTTTAGTCTAGGAACAATGGTAAGACATTGGAGGTGTCTATGCAGGGGCAGGACCTGATAGGATTTGGAAACACTTAATAAAAACTACCTCTGTTTTTGGTTGTCCTCGCTGGGGGCTGCAGGTGACCAGGAGGTTCCCGAACATGAAGGTGCAGTTCCTCCTGTCCCTCTCCTCCCCACCACACCTCACCGTGGACCCCAGTGGCCTCACCCTCGTCCCTGAACTGGAGGCCCAGACCTTTGTCGTCTTCCCCAACTCTTCTCTGGCCCCCCTCTTCCTGCTTGGCTTGGTAAGCTCTTCCCAGATATGGGCAGATGAGGTGAGCCCCATTCCCAGGCAGCCAGGGAGCCCAGGGTAACACTGAGAACACCATCCTTAGAGTCAGAAAGCCCAGGTGTGAATCCTGCCCAGATTCAGGCCTGAGCTACCGTATTATTCAACTGCCCCTGGCTCCCACAGGCATTCATTCTTTCAGTCTTCATTTGTGTACTTGTTTACTTGTTCATTCAATTATTCACCCACTCAATTTTTCATTCATTCACTCGATTTTTAAACTGTTCATTATTCACTCCATCATTGACTTGAAATATTTTCTATTTCCAATCCATATATGCATTTATTTGTTCACTCATATCTTTGATCATTCAATCATTCATTAGATCATTCATTCATTTATTCATTCATGTATATCTTTGATCATTCATTCTTTTGTGTATTTGTTCATGCATTTATCCATTTATTCATTCAACTATTAATTCATTCAATTATTCCGACTTGGAATATGCTACACTGTTTCTGGTTCAGACATGAATTTATTATTCAGTTATTCACTTATCCATTCACTTACACCTTTGTTCAATCAATCATTCGTTTTTGTATTTGTTCATTTATTCATCCATTCATCCAGGCATATCTTTGTTCATTCATTCATTCATTCATATATTTGTCTAGCCTTTTATTTATTCAAGTTTCATTCCACTGTGGATCTGTACCTTCATTCATTTGCTCATTTCATCATCCCACAAACACTTGGGAGCACCCCCAATGACCAATAGGGGTGTGGTCCAGCCCTTCTTTCCCACCACGAGGTATCGCCTTTCCGCGTGATGCATGCAGGCCTGAGTCTGGGACCGAGACCCATTATCCCCACTTTGCAGATAAAATGGGTCCTGTGGGAGTTACTGGCCCAAGATCATGCAGACAATGAGCAGCAACGCTGAGGAGGGAACCTCTGTTTTCTGACTCAATAAACACTTGTTGAATGAATAAATGAATGAAAAGATTGGGGCTGACCTCAGTCCATCTCAAAGATCCCCTCCAGGAAGTGACCAGAGAACTCTAAAATGATCCTGGGAACAGGGAGGAGAAAACCGTAGTTGGCTAACAGTCCAGGACTTGTCAGCAACATCAAAGCAAGAGGACTCCTTGCGCCATGGGTTCTGTGGGTCTCGCCCAGCAGTGTGGGCTGCTCTGCTGAGCCTGTGTGATGCGGGCCTTGTGGACAGGGGCGCACAGAAGTTTGGAAGCCTTGAGAGCTCCTGGCTCCTGGGTAAGCGATTTCACCTTCTGGGTTGTTGCTCTGCAGAGCATGAAGATTTCCGTGGCGGCTGGTGCCAGTTCCGACAGGCTGACTGGAGAGCTAATGATGAACAGGTAAGTGAGCCTGTGGAGGAGGGGCTGCCCTGCTGTTCTTGGTGCCCACGTGATAGCAAAAGCCCTACAGTGTGCCACGCTCTGTGCCATTGTGCTCCTGCTCACCCATCACATTGAAGCCTCAAACGATGCCAGATAGGCACAATTATCCCCATTTTGCAAATAGTGAAACTGATGCTGAGATGAAGTGACTTGCACAAAGTCACATGTCACATGGTGGCCAATCATATCAGTTTGCCTGGAAGTGTCTCAGTTTTTGCACTGGAGTCCTGCATCCTGGGGAATCTTCCAGTCGCAGGCAAACTCTCCTGGCTGGAAAGTGACAGAGTGATGACCCCACTTCACACTGACCACCGCAGCTCCCAGCTGCTCCACGTTCCTGGCCTTCCTTGCCACTTGGAAACCCTCCTTCAACTTCTTCACATCCCATCCTTGGGACTTAGTCATCCTGCACCTACTGGAAGAGTTTGGAACCCAAGTGATGCGGGTCTGAATCCTGGCAGTGGAGGCTGTGGTGGGGAGTGTGGGTTCGGGTGTGAGGCGGCTCTGCACCTGAGCCCAGCTCACCTCAGCAAGCACCAAATCTGCCCAGCTTTAGTTTCCCTGACAGTCACATGATTGCTCTTTATCAACAGCATCATCATGAGGACTAAGTGAGGTGTGGATATGCGTGAAGTGTTTAGAGCACTTCTGGGGGTGTGATAAATGCTCAGTAAGCAAGAGGGAAAGAGAAAGAGAGATGAACAGAAAAAGGAAAATAAGGAAGTGGAGGGAGAGACATAGAGAAAGAGAGACAGACAAATGGAGAGACACAGAAAGAGACAAAAAGAGGGAAGGAGGAAGAGAAGGAGGGAAGAAATAGGAAAAGAGACAGAGAGGGAGAGAGTAATAGAGAGAGACAGGTGGAGAGACACAGGAAGACAGAGAGACATACAGGGAGGGAGGACCCCCCGCCAACTATTACCCTGAGGAAATCTTTAAACCTTGAAACAAAACTATCCCCTGAAGTCATCTTTGAACCAAGTAATTGTTTAGCCTAATTAGAAAAGAATATCTACATCAAGCATTATACTCTTTAAGAATTATCTTTATGGATCAAATTGATGACAGCAACTCAAAAGGATAGATGAGAAGCTTAGGGGGTAGTGAGATTGTGTTAGAGATGGTGAAATAGTTGGGAAAAAGTTGTTGAGAAAGGTGGCACAACTTGAAGAATGTAACTGATGTCACTGAGTTGTACACGTAGAAATTGTTGTAGTGGTATATGTTTTATTATGGGTATTTTCACATACACAAATTAAATTAAAAAGGGAGGAAGGGAGGGAGAGGGGGACAGAGAGGAGACTCACAAAGATACAGAGAGAGGCCGACACTCAGAGAGTAGATGTGATGACCCTGACATCTAGACCTGGGTGTCTGGCTCTTCGCCATGGCCACACTGTTTAAATTGCACCTTGACCCACGTTCCTGCTGTTTCTGGCGCAGCGCTGTCCTTCTTCACCTTGAGATCAGCTCCTGAGGTTTACATGCTGCTCATTTCTCCTGGAAACATGTGGTTTTAATTTTCCTTGAAACACCTGTGGGCCTCTCAAGTGGAGAAGCCAGAGAGGATACAGCTGGGTGTTGGCTGAGGCCCAAAACCAAAACGAAGCCTGTTGCCACTGAGTCGACTCTGATTCATAGCAACCCTATAGGACAGAGTACAACCGCCCCATAGAGTTTCCAAAGAGCATCTGGTGGATTTGAACTGCCGACCTTTTGGTTAGCAGCTGTAGTACTTAACCACTGCACCACCAGGGTTTTCAGGCTGAGGACAGACATACTGAAATGTGCAAGGGTGGGTGAGGGTTGAGAATCCAGAGGGCAGGGGTCCTAAGGCTCCCAACTCTTGGTGAACCAGAGCAAATCTTCAAGCTTTGTCAGACACTAAAGGCAAGGACTTTGGCATCAGGGAAACCTGTGTTTGAAATCCTGCTTTGCTAGTCATTAGCTGTGTGACCATGGGCAGGTGGCTTGATCTCTCTGTCAGTTGCCTCATCTGTAAAATGGGAATGTGATGGCTTTTGCTTCTTGGGGCACTGCAGGAATTCAATGGCATAAAGCACCCAGCATAAAGAATGATAGGGGTTCAATAAACAGCCACATATTTCACCCTTGCTCTTGGAACTCTATAAAATGTCATAAAAAATTGTAAAGGGGAGAGAATTTATTGGCTCAGGTAACTGAGACGCCCAAAGATTTTAGGCAAGGGTGGATCCAGGTGCTCAAATGATGTCACTGGGAATCTGACTCTCTTCATCTCTTGGCTCTGCTATCCTCTGTACTGGCTTCATTGCCTGGCAGGCTGTCACCAAGTGGTGGCAAAATGGCCACCAGCAGCTTTCTAATTTTCCTGGAGAAAAGAGAATACCTCATTCCAGTGGAAGTACTGGGGTCAACTCTTATTGGGCCAGCATGGGTCACAGGTCTATCCTTAACACAATCACTGTGGCAAGGGAGGTGAACTATGCCCTTTTTCCAGGTCTAGAGCTCAGAGTGGGATAAGCAGCACTCAAACAATGTGGCTCAAGAGTGGGAAATAGGTGGCTCCCTCAAAGGAAAAGTCAGGAAGCTATGAACAGAGGAAGGGGGCAGGCATACTATGCCGAAAAACCAGCTGTTGTCCACCGGAACAGGCCCATTCTCCCGCCTGGTCCTGCAGCCAGCAACTGGGATCTTGTACAGGTCAGGACAATGGTGGTCTCAATCTCCCCCTCCCTTTCCCACAGCCTGCGCTTGGAACTGAAGCACTCAGATGTTGGCTTCTTCTCGGTGAGTCTGAGGCTCTTGGTGGTTCCTTCCTTCCTTGACCTTGGGGGGACTGTCTTGTGGGCCACTCCAAGCTCCTGGCATAATTTTAGCAGGCCACTGATTAATTTGAATATAATTCACATGTGAATAATGGTAGGAGTTGCTTTGGGGGCAGAGAGAACTGTGCTGGAATCTATGCTCTACGCATTTTGTGTGTGGCACTGGGCAAGTTACTTCCCCTCTCTGAACTTCAGACTTTCCCCATAAATCCGAGATATCCCTTCCACCTGAGTTAATGTGGTGAAGTTTACATAAGATTAAATGTGCATGATCCAGGGCAAAAAATCTGTGTTAACAAATGTTTGTGGAATGAACAAGTTAATTACTTTATTGAGCACCTATTAAGTGCCAAGCACTGTTCCAAGGGATATGGATAACTAAGACAGGGAATCAACCTCTTCTCTGAGCCTTACATGGTGGTGGAAGACAAACAGAAATAAAGATCATTTCAGTCATGACCAATGCTATGAAGAAACAAAATAGGGGTGAGAGAGCAAGTGATGGGAAGAGTTGAGAGTTAGATGGTGTGATTAATAAAGGCCTTTCTAAGGAGGTGATATTCGAGCTAAGTCCTGAAGGATGAGAAGGAACCAGCAGGTGAAGATCATTTTCAGTCAGAAGGAAAATAGCAGGGGCAAAGACCCTGTGGAAGAAATGAACTTGGCATGTTTGAGGAGCAGAAGGGAAGCTAGTGTGCCCAGAGCAGAGCAAGGAAGGGGTGGAGAAGGGGATGCAGCCAGAGAGGCTGGCATGGGCCTTCTGGACCAGGGGATGGGAGGGCAGGTTGTGTTTCAAGGGCAGTGAGAAGCCAGGGAACTGTTTCATGCAGGGCTCAAGACGGTCAGATAGACATCTTTATAACAGGGCCCTCTGGCTGCTGTAGGGGGAATGAAATATAGGGGACAAGAGTCAGACCAGGGAGACCAGTGGGGACCAGGTGAGAGATGATGCGGGAAGAAGGAGAAAGATGGGGATAATAGAGACATATTTTGAAACAGAACTAGGCAGAACTTGGTGAGGGATTTGATGTGTGTGGTGAGGGGAAAGGGAAACAAGAATGACTCCTAGGTTTTCAACTTGAGCAGTTGAGTAGGAGCCCCTGGGTGGTCCAAACGGTTAAGCATTCGGCTGCTAACCTAAAGGGTGGAAGTTTGAGTCCACTCAAATGTGCCTTGGAAGACAGACCTGGTGATCTACTTCCAAAAAAATCAGCCGCTGAAAACCCTGTGGAGTTCAGTTCTACTCTGACACACATGGGGTCACCACGAGTTGGAATTGACTCAAAGGCAAATGGGGGGAAAAGAAGAGCTGAGTGAAGAATGGAACCTTTACTGAGATGAGGAAGTGGCAGGTGGGAAGGACAGCGGCGGGGACCACCCAGTCCGGGTAGATGATTCCACTGCTGACCATCAGTAAAGAGACTCCCCTGCTGCCCTCACCTGGGGCACTGGTAGTTAGTTGAGTGGCCCATAGGGGCAGCAGCTCAAATGCCCATCAACACCCACCACTCAGAGCACCTGCCCTTGTGACATAGGTTAGGAGCCTGTGCACTGATTCTGCCTTTGGCATCTTAATATTCATGGGCCAACCCTACTACTGGGCCTCTTGTTGAACCGTCTACTGCTCTGAAAAGCATTTCCTTAGATCACTGAGATGCTCCACAAGTCCCCCACCAAGTGAGTGCCTTGTAAGCCACCAGCTCCAAAGCCAAACCATCCCAAAGCCCCTCCAAGTCTGATGAAAATCCAGCCAGTCGTTTCCACCTGATAACATTGCAAAAAATAGAAAGACCCAAAGCAACCTCATTTTATTTCCACGGATTTATTGTTGCCAAGGCTCTCGAGGTAGCTGGACTAAGTAGGTAACTAACTTCTGCTTCTGCAGAAAATAAAAAATGTTAATTCCCAGGATTCATGGCAAGAAGGGCACCACATTTGATGAACCCAGGGAAGTATAGCCCAGGGAAGGAAACTCAATTGTTCCTGAAACAAAAACATGCATATTTACAAGTTGTAAATATCACACCTACCAGCAATCATCTTGAGGGTTTTACTTTATTTTTTTATTATTGTCCAAGCAGAATAAAAACCATCTGTATTTTTACCACTTAGTTAATATATTAGAGTATATCCTTCCTGACCACTTGCTATGCATAAAAAAAAGTCGATAATTATAATTCTATAATAGTATCACCTAATATAATAGTATTTCCTGACACCAAAGTGCCACCGCTTCCCCCAAGCTATTCCCCTAGAGTTGAACATGTATGTTGCTCTTTGGAGGAGGGCAGGGATTTGTTGCTTTTGATTTATAATTTTGATTAAATGTATTACTTTGATAAGCACCTTTGCATCTCAATTTTTACCCACACCCTAGATCATTTCCTTGTTTATCCTTAGGTAAGTTTTCCTTAGAGATATGTTTGCTGGCCCACAAGGCATACACATTTTTTTTTCTAAGTTTTATTGTGGTAAAATATACACATATAACAAAACTTGTCATTTTAACCATGTTTATGTGTACAGCTCAGTGACACTAATGACATTCACCATGTTGTTCAACCATCACCATTTTTTATTTCCAAACTTTTTTTATCACCCCAAATAGAAACTCGGTACCCCTTAAGCAAGAACCCACCATTTCTCCCTTCCCTCTCGCCCGCAGCCCCTAACCCATTGCTATGGAGTTGATTCAGACACATAGCAACCCTACAGGACAGAGTTGAACTGCCCCGTAGGGTTTCAAAGGCTGTGATCTTTATGGAAGCAGAATGCCACGTCTTTCACCTGCAAAGTGGCTGGTGAATTTGAGCCGCTGACCTTTTGAGTAGCGGCTGAACACTTTAACCACAAGCCACCAGGGCTCCATCCTCAGCCCCTGGTAACCACTAATCTATTTTCTGTCTTGCATTTGCCTATCCTAGATATTTCATATAAGCGAGATCATATAACACTTGTCCGTTTGTGCCTGGCTTACTTCAGCCAGCATAATGTTTTCAAGTTTCATCCATGTAGTGGCATTGATCAGAACTTCATCTTTCTTTATAGCTGAATAACATTCCATTGTATGGATGTCCCACTTTGTGTCTACCCATTCATCTGTTGTTGGACACTTGGGTTGTTTCCACCTTTTGGCTATTGTGAAAAAGGTTGCAATGAATATCGGTATACGAGTATCTGTTTGAGCCCCTGCTTCCAAGACTTTCATGTATATATGTAGGAGTGGAAGACACACACATTTTTAAGACTTTCGATTAAGTGTTGCCTAAAGGATTTCATTTTACTTGGATCCACAATCAACGCCCAAGGAAGCAGCAGTCAAGAAATCAAAAGATGTACCACATTGGGCAAATCTGCTACAAAAGATCTCTTTAAAGTGTTAAAAAGCAAAGATGTCACTTTGAGGACTAAGGTGCACCTGACCTAAGCCATAGTATTTTCAATTGTCTCATATCCATGTGAAAGCTGGAAAATGAATAAGGAAGAATGAAGAATTGATGCCTTTGAATTACGGCATTGGCAAAGAATATTGAATATACCATGGACTGCCAGAAGAACAAACAAATCTGTCTTGGAAAAAGTACAGCCAGAATGCTCCTTAGAAGCGAGGATGGCGAGAGTTCGTCTCACATACTTTAGATATGTTTTCAGAAGGCACCAGTCCCTGGTGAAGGATATTGTGCTTGGTAAAATAGAGGGTCGGCAAAAAAAGAGGAAGACCCTGGAAGAGATGGATTGATCCAGTGGTCACAACAATGGGCTCAAGCATGACAAAAGTTGTGAGGATGGCACAGGACCAGGCAGTGTTGCGTCTGTTGTACATAGGGTCAGTACGAATAGGAACTCTGGTGGCGCAGTAGTTAAGAGCTCGGCTGCTAACCAAAAGGTCAGCAGTTCAAATCCACCAGCCACTCCTTAGAAACCCTAGGTGACAGTTTTACTCTGTCCTCTAGGGTTGCTATGAGTCAGAATAGGCTCCATGGCCATGGGTTTGGTTTGTTTGTTTGGCTTGGTTTTAATAGCCTTTGCGGAAACTCTGGTGGCATAGTGGCTAAGTGCTGTGCCTGCTAACCAAGAGGTCAGCAGTTCAAACCCACCAGGTGCTCCTTGGAAACTCTATGGGGCAGTTCTACTCTGTCCTATAGGGTCACTATGAGTCGGAATCGAATTGATGGCAATGGGTTTGTTTTTTTCTTTTTTAATTGCCCTTGCAAAGTTTGAACCAATTTGCCGTCTAGCTCACAGGGCTTGAGAGGATGCATTTTTCCACACAAAGGTTTTCAAGGTTAAATGCACTATGATGCCCTTCCTTACCTCTGCCTTGCACTTTACAGTTTAAAACTTGTGTCACATCTGGAGCCTTTAGAGCAAAAGCGATCCTTTCCATGACCTTGATCAGGGTGCAGCTTTCCCATCATCACTTGCCTCCATCTCTCAGTGGTTTTTCCTGCTGTGTGGGGAGAAGCTGCTGAGTGACATTGGGGACAGGGAGGGGAAGGTGGACAGAGAATTGCTGATCCCACATGCCCTGACACTGGTCCCATTTTCCTCTTGATTTTAGGTTGGATCCCTGCAGACCGTCATGAATTATCTGATACATTTTCTTGTGCTTCCCATTGTTAATGGTAAGGAGCTTTGGAGATACAATTAAGTTTTAGTCCTAGTGGAAGCAGGTGGAAATGGTGGGGAGACTAGCCTAAACCCCAAAAAACCACTGCCGTCGAGTCGATTCTGACTCATAGCGACCCTATAGGACAAAGTAGAACTGCCCCAAGCAGGTGGAAATTGTGGGGAAACTAGCCTACAGGCATCTAATACCTGGCCCCGGTTGTGGGTACTGGAGATGATTCCCTTACGTCAACTGGCATCTGACCCAGAAAGGGGACAGGAAAAGGGAAGCCACATGTGTCTAGTTTCTACTCTGTGCCCATCTGTTAACTCCTCTCATCCTTACAATAGCCCTGTGAGGATGGGGAATTATTGATACCTCTAATTGTCCTGGGAGCCAATAAAAGCTCAGAGTGGCCTACTCCAGGTCACAGAGCAAGTGAGAGGTGGAGCCTGGGTTTGATTCCAGCTCTGAAGCCAGAGCTTGTGGTCTTTTCCAACTCTGAGAGAAGGGCCAGGGAGTCTCCTGCTAACCTCTGCTAAGAGCTTATCATCACCAAGCTGGTAAGAGCTTCAGGCAGGCCTGCCCCTAACCTTTGCACAGCCAGGGACAAGAGTACAAGTAGAGTCCTACAAAACATGTGACAAGGCTATTTAGAAATTATAAATTAAGCCCAAACATTGTTATATGGAACATGATCTATCCTTCCACCTGGACAAATACAGCTTCATAATGACCTGGGAGACCAGGTTTGAATTTAGAATTCCTGGGCTCTCTGGAGTTCCACCTCAGAATGTGGTGGCATGAGAGGGGCTGACCCCTGGCCAAGATCCATCTCTGGCTTTGTCCTAACTTCAAAGGGCTTTGTGAGCACACAAGTGGATACCCCAAGCTCTGTCCATACCGCTGTCCACACTCCAGCTGCCCTTGACTGCCACTCAGCCCATGGACACCAGCAGCACACTCACTCTCAGGAGTGGGGAAGAGGCCCGCACAGGCCCTGGATAGACGTGGGCTTAAGACCAAGAGGGCTTAAGAATGCCAGGTCCCAGGTGCACAGGGTGTGGTGAATAGGAGGGAGGTGCGGCCTGCAGGGAAGCCTTCCTTTCAGGCGTGTAGGCCCATGCCAATCCCTATATGGAGCCAGGCTGTCACTTCCGGAAGGCTGCTGGCCCTGGTTCTTCCAGGTCCCCACCCTCTACTTTCTCCTCCCGGGTCCTCATCATTGGTGTCCATTGCAGAGAGGCTGAAGGAAGGCTTCCCTCTCCCACTGCCTGCCCACATCCAGCTTTCCAACGTGGTACTTCAGCCTCGCCAGGTAAGTCCCTCAAAGCCTCTTTTCACCAAATCTTCCCTAACAATAGCAACCTCTTGCCAAAACGCTTTCTCCATGCCGAGCCCTGTATCACGTGCTTTCTACCCGTACAACCCTCTTGGGATGTGGTTAGCAAACAGAGAAGAAAGACTAAGGTTGAGAAACGTTCAATAGCTTGACTAAGGCCACACAGCTATTAAAAGAAGTTCCATTCAGAATCAGGCTCTCTGCTTTTCTCCATTGGCTGCATTGTTCCCACACTGCGCTTAGAACTGACTTGGTGGCCAGAGAGGCCCTTTAGAAGGTGGATGCATTTAAATATTTGACTAATAGATGTTGCATGCCACCCCTTAGCATCCAGTATCATTCTAAGCACTAAAAAAAAAAGCACTATGCAGTATAAAATGTCAATATCGACAGATTTAGATATACTACCTCCTCTTGGCTTTCACCCAGCCTGAACTCGAAGCCACATTTAACACCATTTACCCCTTTCCTTGGGGGCAGTGGTGGTTCAGTGGTAGAATTCTAACCTTCCGTGTAGGAGACCCAGGTTCGATTCCCAGCCAATAAGCCTCATGTGCAGCCATACCTGTCTGTCAGGGGAGGCTTGTGTGTTGCTATGATTCTGAACAAGTTTCAGAGGAACTTCCAGACTAAGACAGACTAGGAAGAAAGGCCTGAGAGTCTACTTCTGAAAATCAGCCAATAAAAATCCTATGGATCACAAAGGTCTGATCCACACTGATAATGGGGATGGCACAGGACCGAGCAGTGTTTCCTTCCATTGTGCATGGGGTCTCCAGGAGTTGGGGGCCAGCTCAATGGCAGCTAACTATAATAACAGTACCCCTTTCCTTGGAAGGCTTTCTTCTCTTAGTTTCAAAGACTCCTTCCTGATTTTCCACCCACCTCTCTCACTGGGCAGTTGCAGACTCCCTTGTGGGTTTCTCCTGCCCCTTACCAGCTGGAGTTCTCCAGGGTTCCTCTCTGGCCTCTTTATTTCCCCCACAATTAGCTTTCTGTGGTCACTCTCGTCAATTCCCTTAGGCTTAACAGCTATTTTTCTGCCACCCAGCCTCCTATTTCTTCTAAGCTCCTGACCTGCATCTGCCAGCTGCCTCAATGCCTCCCCTACGAGGCTTCTTGGACTCAGCAGGTCCCAATGACGCTGGTATCTCTGCAACAAAACCATCACCTACTATTGGTGCCTTACCTCGGCCGATGGCTTTCTCAGCTGATCACCCTGTTGCCTTCCTGGGAAACCCCCACATTGCTAGAATTCCTCACTCTCCTACAACCCCAAAGTCCAGACAATCAAGCCCCAATTCTCTACACCAGGGAGCTAATAGATCTAGGAGGTTATAGAAAAATAGCTGAGAAAGCAGAGGAAACGTATCTTCCATGTTCACCAAATTTTACCAAGTTCATCTTTTAAAAAAACAAAACAAACTTGACCTCATGGCACAATTTAATTTCTTCATTTCTGAAAATTCCGAGTGAAGGACATGAAGGAACGAAGAGAAATGGTTTTGCAGCCTTGATTAGAACAAGTGTCCTCTTGAGTTACCATGAGGCAGGGATGACAAATGAAGACTCTAGAACAGCCCAGGGGTCTCCACGTCAGAGAGGGAAATAGCTGCCAGGGAAGCTGCTGACAGATTCGCAGGCACTGGCAGCCATTGGTGTGCAGGCTTCAGCGGTGAGACCCCGCCTGCTCCTACCTTTCTGTCTGTCAGCAGACAGGCCTCACTCGGCTCTCTGCTTCCCAATAGGCAGGCTCCCAAGGTTTCCATTTTGAAAGCCCAGCAGCCCCTACATTGACAAATAAGAGGTGCACTTCCAGCTGATGACAGTGTTCCCATCTCTCCCTAGGGTTTCCTGCTGTTCGGGGCAGATGTTCAGTACTACAGCTAAAGTTGCCAGGGATGCTGGAGGCTTTCAGCGCCTGTTCTGACAGGCCTGTGGGGCCCAGGCCATCTTTCTCCAGTCGTCCCTTTCTAGACCTTGACCAAGAGGCCCTTGCAAACTTCTCTGAACTCAGATTCAAGGATGATTTAAACACAGGGAACCTCATTCACTGGAAAAGTGTACTGCGTATATTTTAGCTACCGTGAGCTTCTTTCAAGCTCTAAAGCCGTACAGACATTTCCTACAGCCACTGAATTTCAGTTGTAACCACAATATTTCTGTTTGTGCTTCCAAAAAAAAACACTTTCTGGGGCTTTTCCCCTCCTGCGGAATTCTGAGTGCTAGTATTTTTTCTTGTTTTGCGTCCATTCATTCATTTCCTCACTGGCTATTATCAGTATGGCCTACAGTGCAAATATATAGCACAGACACACAGATATAATCACCTCTTTTTTAGTTCTGTAATTAATCTCTTGAGCCTACATTCGCAGAAAGTCCCATTGCTACGTTTCAAGGACACCCCTCATTCTACACTAAGAGTACTTGCTTGGGTTTTACTTAGTCCAAATGGAATGAGTCTTGCTTCCAAATGTCACGCAGAGTTTGTAGAGTGGGTCAGTTCTCTGGGCTCTTGTTCCTATTACTGCCACATGGTGTCACTTTTGAACAGTAATTCCGCACAGCCCATTGTTCTCCTGTGTAGTCATCAATCCACTGGGACTGTAGGTCTTGTCACTACCACACACTGATGCTGTTCAACAGCTATCCTGCACAACCTGTCTTCCTTGCCCCACACTTTGGCTCCATGCTTTCTGACCCAGCATTGTGCCCAAAGCAGAACTCGGCCAGGGGACAGAGGCCATTGGGCTTTCAGCCTCAGCCACGTTCTTGGCTCTTCTCCATGACTCTTTAGACCCTGACATGGAACCCACATCATCAGCTCAGAATTTTCTTGGACTCTTGGTGTGTTTTCTTGGGGTCTTTTGGTCTTTTCATACAATGGAACATCAGATGGGGCTATCTCAGGCCATGCTTCTTAGAAGTGGGGATAGCAAGACTTCAACTTACTTACTTTAGACACATCACTAGGAAAGACCAATCGCTAGAAAAGAACATCACATTTGGTAAAGTAGACGGTCAGCAAAAACAAGGGAAACCCTCCATGAGATGGACTGACACGTTAGCCACAACAATGGACTCAAACATACCGACAATCATAAAGACAGCACAGAACCTGGCAACATTTCTTTATGTTATACATAAGGTCACCATGAGTCAGACCTGACTTGACAGCAACTAACAACAATAGCATTGGACTTCACATGGATCGAGGAGTCATGGAAGGCCTCTCTGAGCACTGACATTTGGGCTGAGACCAGAAGCATGAACAATGACACACCTGAAGGGTTTGAAGCAGGGGATGAAGTATGGTATGACATGACCAGATTTTGTTTTGAAAATATTTCGTTGTGACTTCTGAGAGGATTGGACGGGGCAAGATGGAAGGGGACGGGCACAAATTGGGAATCTGTTGCTGTCATTCAGAGTTCAACAAGGGTGGTGATGGTAAAAATGGAATGAAGCCTTTGAAATGAGGAAAAGATGAGAAAAGATTTTTTTGTTTTAAGAAAAATGCACACACTTCTGTCAACATCACTGATTTTCTGTTAAATGGAAGTGGAGACCCCGGGGTCACACGGGAAGGCAGGGGCATTGATGGAGCCCCCACAGGAGTCAAGCACAGCACTCCCGTTGAATCCTCATTGAATCCTCACAGTACTCCCCATCTCCCAAAGTGGGGGTTGTTCACTCCTTTGATTGAATCACTTTCCCCTGATCACACAGCAGGCAGTGGCTGAGCTGAGATTTCCGCCTTGTCATCAGAGCCCGCGCTCTTTCCATTCTACCAGATGCCAAAAGCTTGGCTGTCTGGGGCTTGGCATATCCAGGACATGAGTCAAAAGCTAGACAATGAAAAAAAGAAGACAGAAGACGAATTGATGCATTTGAGTTATGGTGTTGGCAAAGAATATTGAATATGCCGTGGACAGTCAGAAGAAGGAATAAATCAGTCTTAGAAGAAATAAAACTGAAATACTCCTTAGAAGTGAGGATGGCGAAACTTCATCTGGCTTACTTTGGACAGGTCATTGTTGTTAGGTGCCATCGAGTCAGTTCTGACTCATAGTGACCCTATGTACAACAGAATGAAACATTGCCCAGTCCTGTGCCATCCTCAATCGTAGCTATATTTGAGCTCGTTGGTGCAGCCACTGTGTCAGTCCACCTCATTGATGATCTTCCACTCTTTTGTTGACCCTCTACTTTACCAAGCATGATGTCCTTCTCCAGGGACTGGTCCCTCCTGGTAACATGTTCAAAGTATGTGAGACAAAGTCTCACCATCCTTGCTTCTAAGGAGCATTCTGGTTGTACTCTTCCAAGACAGATTTGTTCATTCTTCTGGCAGTCCATGGTATATTCAACATTCTTCACCAATACCATAATTCAAAGGCATCAATTCTTCATTCTTCCTTATTCATTGTCCAGCTTTCACATGGTTATGAGACAATTGAAAACACCATGGCTTAGGTCAGGTGCACTTTAGTCCTCAAAGTAACATCTTTGCTTTTTTAACACTTTAAAGAGGTCTTTTGCAGCAGATTTGCCCAATGCAATACATCTTTTGATTTCTTGATTGCTGCCTCCATGGGTGTTGATTGTAGATCCAAGTAAAATGAAATCCTTGACAACCTCAAACTTTTCTCTGTTTATCATAATGATGTGAGGATTTTTGTTTTCTTTATGTTGAGGTGTAATCCATACTGAAGACTGTAGTCTTTGATCTTCATCAGTGTTTCAAGTCTGCTTGACTTTCAGCAAGCAAGGTTGTAACATCTACATATCGAAGGTTATTAATGCATCTTCTTCCAATCCTGATGCTGTGTTCTTCTCCACATAGTCCAGCTTCTCAGATTATTTGATCAGCATACAGATTGAATAAGGATGGGGAAAGGATACAACCCTGATGCATGCCATTTCTGATTTTAAACCACGCAGTAGTCCCCTTGTTCTGTTCAAACCGTTGCCTCTTGGTCTACGTACAGGTTCCGCATAAGCATAATTAAGTGCTCTGGGATTCCCATTCTTTGCAATGTTATCCATAATTTGTTATGATCCACACAGTTGAATAATGCCTTTGCATGGACAATAAAAGCCAGGTCCTTAGGAAGGACCAATCCTTAGAAAAGGACATGACGTTTGGTAAAGTAGAGGGTCGGGGAAAACAAGGGAAACCCTCAATGAGATGGATTGAAACAATCGCCACAGCAACAGGCTCAAACATGCCAACAATCACGAAGACGGCACAGGACCAGGCAACATTCTGCCCTATTATATATAAGGTCACCGCGAGTCAGAGCCAACTCAACAGCAACTAAAAACAACATATTCAAGACAGGATGGCTGTGTGCAGTTACGTAAGTTGTGCACTGTGAAAAGGCACCAAGCAGAAGGAATAAAATCCTTTTTTCTAATTTGTCCACCAAGAGGGTGAGCCTTTTTCTGATTTACACAAAGGCTAGCAGAGGCCCTGAATAGAAACAGAAAAGAAGCCAAGGAAGCTGGAGGGAAGATGGCAGGGGGAGCACAGCAGGGGATGAGGTCAAGGGGCCTCAAAGGCTATTGAGGACTCTGGCTTTTGTTCCAAAAGATCATTGAAACCTGTGGAGAGCTTTGAGGAGGTGAATGACACAATCCCATTCACAGTTTTAAAAGTCGCCTCTGGCAGCGCTGATAAGTATGGGGCATAGTGCTGCCTTCTCCCACTCTCGCTTCCTCTCCCATCATCCACTTTGGAGGTAGTTGGTCCCCTCCAACACCCACCCTCTTTTTTCCAGAACATTCAGGCAACCCTGTCCCAATCTTTAGAGAAAAATGGACAGTGAAACATGAGCAGTGAAAATGGCGATTATTTCTTGACCCTAAAGACTAGCCAGTGAAGTACTCCATGTCCCGGGAATCTCTCTTTAACGGTGGAGAAATAAGCAGTAGTTTGGGAGCTGTGGTTTGAGGAGTACTCCCCAGTGCTCTCCAAATTATCTGCCAAATTGCCTACAAAACCACTATTTGAGCAGCTTCTGCCTTCAGGCTAGTATTGCCTGCTCCAAATGACTGCTCCTGTATAGAGGGTTTCTTTTTGGTGTGTTAAATATGTTCTAAAATTAGATTGTGGTGATGGTCGCACAGCTCTATGAGTGTACTAAAAACCACTGAACTCCTTAAATGAGTGAATTAAAAAAAAAAATTGCTTTCTCTAGGCTGCCTAAAACCTCACCATTAGAGCAGCTTCCTTTCTGGGTTAAGCATTGCCTTCTTCTGGGTTCCTTTTTGGAAATGCTGACTGTAGCCTTAGAAAACACCTAGGCTTTGTAAACATACTTGTTAAATATGAGGGAGTGGGGACCTATGGGGGGAGAAAGGAAAATGGTTCACAGGGAGACAGCCTTGTTCACCATTCGGTCACCTACCATCAGTGGCCATGAGTGGAATTGCTGCCCTGCCTTGGGCCAACCTCTACACGGTTATCTCATTTAATCCTTATGACAACCTCCAAAGGTGGACAGCATGGTCCTATTTTCCAGATGAGGAGCCCGAGGCTTAGAGAGGTTATGTGGCCTTCCCAAGGTTGCTAAGCCCAGTGGTCAGAGCTTGGGCTATGGAATAACCTGGCCCTGGTTTCAAACATCAACCCAGGCCCTTATGGGCTGCATGATTTTCCAAATGTCAGTTAACCTCTCTGGTCTGCTATTTCTTCCTCTGCGAAGTAGAGAAAAACCATGGCCACCTCACTGGAGTGAGGTTTTTGGGAGGAATCAGTGGCACAGTTGATGAGCTCATGGCACAGTGGTTCAGAGTGTGAGCTATTTAAACACTGAAGTTTAAACCCCTGCTGTGCTATTTACAAGCTGTGTGACCTTGGGCCATCTACTTAACTTTCTGGGCCTCAGTTTCCTCAACTGCAAAGTGGGAATGCTAATAGTGCCTGACATCCCCATGTGGCACAAAGGGTTAAGTGCTCGACTACTAGCCAAAAGGTTGGAGGTTTGAACTCATCCAGAGGGACCTCGGAAGACAGGCCTGGCCATCTGCTTCTGAAAGGCCACAGCCTTGGAAACCCTGTGGGGTGGTTCTGCTCCGCACACAGGGGTCACCATGAGTCAGAATCAACTCAAAGACAACTGACAACAACCTCATGGTACCGTTATGAGAATCAAAATGTGTGAAATCTGTGGTTTGGGACCTCACAAGTAGGAATCCATGGAAGTTAGCTCTAAATAGTAATAAACCCAGTTCTTCTTACTATTCCGTAAAGACTATATCTGGCTCACCACAGCTGTATTCCAGTGCCTAGTGTGGAGTAGGTACTCAAATATTTATTGGAAAAAAGGACCTAAGATTTGAACCCACGTTTGCATGACCCAGGGTGGTGCATTTCTGCATGCCTGGAAGGGCCTGACTGAAAAATCAGAACCCCCAGCTGGCCAGCCTTCTGGGTTTATCCTCTCTGGTTTAGTGATGGATTCACTGTGTGACCTGGGCCAGTCCCTCTCCCTTTCTTGGTCTAAGTTTCCCCATCTGTAAAAACAAAGGCCCTTCTGGAATTATAGGAAAGGAATTCAATAATAGAAGGTCTGACAAATATTAAAGAATCTCTTCTTGTTGAGAAATTTTCATGTTAATAGAAACCCTTCGGAGCTAACAAAGCCATCAAGACCCAGTGAAATGAGGCTCCTGATGAGATTTTAGATGCTGCCAATTACAGAGGTAATGAGCGGGTGGAGGGTGGTACGGGAGGGCCCTCAAGTCCCTCAGATTTCACTGTGGCCCCTGGGGTAAGGGGTTGTCTATCCACATGGCCAGCCCCACTCCAGGGGTCTCCTACCATCCCAAGTAGATGACACACAATACTCAAACCACACTGGGTCTTCACTGACGTTACTCGTGTGCATGTGTGAGAGAGTTAGTGTGTGTATGGACAGATCTGGAGGTAATGGGGCTGAGGGTCGGGGAGAACTGCCATAAATGTCAACTCCTTAACTCCAAAGTAGCCTACAGAAACCCAGAACCACGGGCCTTCGTAACAAATCGTTCTCTTCCAACAAGAGCCGATGCTCTCAGGAGTGGGCGCCATCAGAGAAGGCTGCATTAAGAGTAAGCGTTAACGGTTGTAGAATTGTTGAGCATGGTGGGAAGATGGAGACCGTTCCTTGTTCTAGAAGTTAGATGCCCGCTCGGCAGCATCAGCATCACCTGTGAGCTAGGTAGATATGCTGGATCTCAGGCCCCACTCTGGCCTGCTGAATTAGAGCCTGCATTTAAACAAGATCCCTGGGTGATTTGCATACACATCACAGTTTGAGAAATGCTGTCTAGTCCAACGCCCTCATCTGTATTGGAGAGAAAATGAGGAGCAGAGAGGGGTGTGGATTGCCCAACGTCACACAGCTGCCAGGGGCGCAGCCTAGACTTGCTTGCTCCCTGCCCTTCACATTTTATTCTCTTGTGTTTCCCTCTTCCTGGACTGCTCCTCTCTCTCTCCTCGGCAAAACCTTCATTTGACCTTGAAGATCCAGCTGGGATGTCACCTTTTCTATGAAGTCTTGGTATCCTTCCTGCCCCCGAGACTTCCTTGGTGCCGTAGCATGGATTGCAGTGTATTTTTAGCTCCATCTTTAGCAGTCTACTGTCCCTTCCATAAAACCTTGCACAGGCTTTGGGAAAGAATTCAAAGCTTTCTGCAAGAGGATGGCATTTGCTCCAAAAGACCGATAATCACAGGAGAAATGTTACTGATTGTGTCAATCAGAGTCCAGGCAGGAAACCAGAGTCCAACTCAGGTTGTTCTTAGGATTTGAGTTAAGGGGCTGTTTATAGAGGTGCCGCAGGCTTAAGGAGACCAACAAAGGATGTTGAGGTGCCCAGGGATTAGCTTCAAGTGGCAAAGAAAGGAGAATATCAGAGCCCACTGAGAGCTGTAGCCATGGGGTTGTCAGGAACAACACAGCCGCGACCAGAAACACAATGACCCAAAGCAAGGAAGAAATGTTCTGACCCCTCTCCCCTCCTGACTTCTGATCTCCTGTCCCACATCCTTCGGCTGAACCCTACCAGAAACTGGTGAGCAAGAGAGCCAGGCCAAGCAATCTGTAGGAGTCAACATCCCAGGGCAAAGAGCTGAGTGGAAGGAGAAAATGAGTGAGAATAACCAAAAACCAATCCAAACCAAACCCTATGCTGTCAAGTTGGTTCTGACTCACGGCAACCCCATGTGCTACAGAGTAGAGCTGCTCCATAGGGTTTTCTTGGCTGTAATCTTTACAGAAACAGATCTCCAGGCCTTTCTTCCTTGGCACTGCTGGGTGAGTTCAAACCCCCAGCCTTTAGGTTAGTAGTCAGGTGCAAACTGTTTGAGCCACCTACCAATTCAGAGAATTATCAGATGCTAGTAATGAAAACAATAGGCATATGGAATAAAATAAATATCCATGAGTCCATACTGATGTCAATAAGTCATCAAATAAATAAATATATGGGGGAGAAAGAACGGTTCCTAACAGAAGAATTCCAACTAATGAACATGGAAGGAAGCAGGGAGATATGAAAACACCACTATGTACTATCAGGTAATGACGCTTGCAGGTAAAATTCCACCCATGGATAATAAAACCCAGGGGCAAAATTTGAGGAGAAAGAGGATATTTGTATAGTCTTAAGATATTTATTAACTACAAAGGAAAAATGGTAACTTTACAGTGGGGAAACCCGGTAGACGTCACTTTCACTGAGTAACCAAGGTTAACATTATCAGCAATAAGACATAGTAACATCGTGAACCCCCTGATGTGATGCACCAAGGACACCTCACTTCTGTGATAGTCTTGCCAAAAACGTACTATCCCAACCTCATTATGAGAAAAAAATCAGACAAACCTAATTATGAAAAAAAAATCAGCACAGAGGACATTCTTCAAAATAATTGTGTCTATAAATAACTGACATCAAAGTGTCAATGCCATGAAAGGCAAAGAAATACTAAGAAACTCTCAGATGAAAGGAGACACAATGACTAAATGCAACATGGGATCCTGGAATGGATCCTGGAACAGAGGAGGACATTAATGAGAAAACTGGTGAAAATTGAATAAGGTCTGTAGCTTCATAATTAGTATTGCACCAAGGTTAATTGCTTAGCTTTGACAATTGTACCGTGGGTACTTAAATATTAACATTAGGAGAGACTAGGTGAAGGGCAGGAGTCCCTGGGTGGTGCAAACGGTTAAGACTGGGGGTCTGAGCCCACCCAGAGGCATCTCGGAAGACAGATCTGCCAATTTGCTTCTAAAAGGTCACAGCTTGAAAACCCTGTGGAGAGTAGTTCTAGTCTGCAACTTATGATTTGGAGTCTACTGGACAGTAACTGGTTTGGCTTGCTGTTGTTAGGTGAAAGGCATGTGGGAACTCTGTATTATCTTTGCTACTTTAACTCTAAAATTATTTCAAAAGACAAGTTTTTAAAAATGGATATTGTGGTAGGCAAAATTCTAAGATGCCCCTCACCCTTGTAGGGTGAGCAGACCTGTGAATGCGATGGGCTATCGCTCCTGTGATTATGTTACATTATATGGCAAAAGTGAAGGGATTTTGCAGATGTAATTAAGGTCCCCAATTGATTGATTTTGAGTTAATCAACAGGAAGACTATTCCGAGTGGGCCTGACCTTATAGTGAGCTCTTTGAAAGAGGGCTTAGGCCTTCTCAGAGCTCAGAGCTTCTCCTACTGGTCTTGAAGAAGTGAGCTTTCATGTTTTGAGAGGAGGGGGCCACATGGCAAGGACCTGAGGGCAGCCTCTAGGAGCCAAGAGTGTCCTTTGGTCAACAGTTAGCAAGAAAAATGAGACCTCACGCATACAAACACAAGAAAATAAATTCTGCCAACAACCTGAGGGAGCCTGGAAGCAAATTCTTCCCCAGTCAAGACTCTAGACAGGAATGTAGCCCAGCTGACACTATGATGATAGAGGACCCAGGTTAGTAATGCAAGGATTCTTGGCCCAGGGAAACTGTGAGATAATAAGTGTGTGTTGTTTTAAGCTGCTAAATGGGAGGTGATTTGTTCTGCAGAGATAGAAAACTAATACAGATTTATTTTTTTCACCTACCAAAATGACAAAAATTTTAATTAAGCAGAAGTCTCAATGCTGACGAAGATATATTAAAACTGACATTCATATTGTTAGTGTTGGTATCAATTGTTACAGCCTTTCTAGAAATGAGTTTGGCTACGATGGTACATTTCTGCCTCTGTCCTCATAGTTCCACTTCAAGGGATTCATTCCATGAAGATATTTAGTAATGAGACTAAAGTTTTAAGCAGTATGACATTTACAGAAATATTATTTATAGTACCAATAAAAAAGTAAGCTATCTGGCAAATTTTGTATGCACTCAACAAATAGTTATTGAATGAATGAATAAATGAGTTTCTGAATGGGCACCTTTAATGGTTAAGGTTGTGTGCTGGCTTGGCTGGACTGTGATTGTCGGTGATTTGATAGTTGTTTCATGGTGTGATCACTTTCATGATGCGATTTGATATTATGTGATCACCTCCATGATGGGTTCTGTTGTGAGTAAACAATCAGGTGAAAGGGATTTTCCTTGGGGGTATGCCCTTCACTGAATATAAATGGATATTCTGGCAAGGCTTGTGAGCTTTTGTTCATTCTGGATCCTGCAGCTGGCTCCTGTTCATCTGATCTCCAGTTCTTGGGACTTGAACTAGCAGCTTACCTTCAGTCTTGGCTGCCGGTCTTTGGGATTCGTCCATCCGCATAGCCCGTGAACAAGGGCTCTGCTCTCCAACTTGCCGATCCTGGGTTCGCCAGCCCCTGTGGCTATGTGCATCAGGAGAAATCTCTATCCTGACTCACAGACTTGGGACGTGCCAGCCTCTACAATCATGTGAGCCATTTCCTTGATATAAATCTATATCTATATATATACTTTACTGGTTTTGTTTCTCTAGAGAACCCAAACTAAGAGAGCACCCTATCTAAAATTACAATACCCAACATTTCTTACCCTCTTCTATAATTTTCTCCCTAGCACCTCTTGCCATTGAATTTAGCATTTGTTTTTAGTCTCTCACTACTAGGATATAAGCTGCACACAGGCAGCTATCTCTGTTCTGTTTGCTGCTTAAAACAGTGCCTGGCACATAGTAGTTGCTCAGTAAATATTTGTTGACTAATTAAGTACCTGAATGTTATTGTTGTTGGGTGCCATCAAGTCAATTCTGACTCACAGTGACCCCATGTGACATAGTAGAACAGCCTCATAGGGTTTTCTTGGCTGTAATTTTTTACAGGAGCAGATGACCAGGTCTTTCTCTCGCAGAGCCACTGGGTGGGTTTAAATCACCAATCTTTCAATTAGCAGCTGAGTGCTTAAGTGTTCGTGCCACCAGGGCTCCTTAAGTACATGAATAAATAGAGGTAAATAAAACGAAAAATCCAATGTAGGAGAATTTTTAAAGAAATCGAAGTACAATCACAGAGTAGAGTATTGCATAGCCTTAAAATTGTGTTTTGGGGGAAACTCTTTGGTAAGAGAAACAGGCACAACATAACGGCAGGTGTGGCAGACCCTATGATGTGCCACTTCGGGTCTAATTCTCCCACTGCTGGGAGTGCGGCCAGCAGATTTCCCTCACCTGTCGGCCCCTACGGGATTGCCCCAGCTTAAAGTCTCCTTGCCCAAGTCACACCCTTCCTGGGCAGCCTGCATCCGAGTGATTGGGCAGCACTACTCCTGGTCCTCCCTCTCTAGCTCCCCACGGTGTTGGCTGGGGCCGTGTTGAGACTGCATTGCAGCCCAGCTCCTTCCTTTGCCCACATTGTTGACCCCAAGAGCACTCCCTAATAAACGTCTTATATGCTAATCTGGCAATCAGAGTCTGCTTCCCAGGGAACCCAACCTGCAACAGTAGGTTAAAAGACAGAATACTAAAATCACAAGAATATAGAGAGAGAATATTTCTGAAAGTAAGTGTGCCCATACATTTTGTTACCTCTGAGAGGTGGTATTTATCTAACACTCGTATGCGCCAGGCACAGCTCTAAGCACTTCACAAACATTAATACATTTAATATTCATAACAGCCAGGTTACCGTTGCTGTTGTGTGCCGTTGAGTCGATTCCAAGTCACAGTGACCCTGTAGGAAAGAGGAGAACTGCCCGTAGGGCATCCTAGGCTGTACTCTCTACGAAAGTAGACTGCCGCCATCTTTCTGCTGCAGAGCCGTTGCTGGATTTGAACCGCTGACATTTCAGTTAGCAACCAAGTGCTTCACCCTTTGCACCACCAGGGCTCCTTCATAACACCCATAGAAGGTAGTTATTATTATCATCCCCATTTTACAGATGAGGAAACTGAGTCACAGAGTGCCCAAGGCCCCCAGTGAGTGAGTCAGGATTGAAGCCCAGGACACCTGGCTCCAGAATCCATGCTCTTAATTAACCATACATTTGGTTAAACCATTTCTGCCTTATGTTCATTCTTTCAATAATTTTCCACTATGTGCTGGACAGTATTCCAGGTATTGTGGTTTCCATATTCTGAATTTCCCAAATTCTCTTCAACCAGCACTTTTGCAATCAATACACTCAACCCCATTCTTGTTAAAAGGGAACATCTTCACAGGTGTAGGACAGGGTGGTGTCAGGGACAGTGGCAGCTGTCGCTTTCCTGGAAGTGGAGAGGCAGCCTGGTAGGAGGATGGCTCAGGGGTCTGGCCAGCTTTGGGGCCACACTACTCCCAGGGGCCTCTGATAGGTCCTGGGTCACCAGCAGGAACTTCGAGCTGGGGGCAGGCAACTGTGGGGGTGGAGGCCTGGCCTGGTGCCACACGGCACCCTGGCAGGGACAGCATTAAGGTCCGAAGTTTACTGCTGTGTTAAATCCCCACCCCTGCAAATAGTCCCAGACAGTGACATCCTCCCTGCTGAGGAAGAGTGACATCCATGTCACTATGAGGTTTCTACTCTCTGTCCTCTCCCATCCTCCAAGCTGGCAGACCCTTCGGAGCTACCTGCTCTGTCCTCCTTGTTTTAAGAGAGGGAAGCTGAGGCCCGGAAAGGAGAAAAGTCTTGCCCAAGATAAGTCTTGTCCAGGACCAATGGCCAGCCAGGGGCTAACCGAGTCAGAGCCCTGCCTGGGACCCCTCTCTACCTCAGCAGGCTGGGGCTCGGGAAGCAGATGGCCCTGGGCACACTGGGGATGTGCCCATGCCGTCCAGTGGGTCCAGCCTCCTCTCTTTACAGCTCTGAGGCACAGGCTCCTTGCATGTGACCCAGAGAGCAGCATTCAGGGGAGCAACACCTGGACTTGAGCCCCACCTCCTTTTTTTCCTCCTTCCCCTCCTCCTCCTTTTGGCTGTATGACTTGGTCAATTTAACTTATTAGGTACAGTTTCCACATGTGTAACAGGCTAAAGATTCTGGAAGGATTGTTGGGCAATCAGTATAGAATTACAAAATGTGGGGCTGGGTGGGAATCCCAGCTCTGCCACCCACTAGCTGTATGGTGTTGGGTAAGTTCATTCAGCCAACACATATTTATTGAGTACACACTAGGTTCCGACCACTATTCTAGATGTTTGCAAATCATCAGAGAACAACAGGAAAAAAAAAAAATCCCTGTCCTTGCATTCTAGTGAGAAGATATAGATTATAAACAGCGACTTTTTAAAAGTATGTTATTTGGTTTATTAGCTAGTGTAAAGTGTTATGGGAAAGAGTGGAGTAGAGGGGATCAGAATGCCAAGGTCATGGGCAAATTTAATTAACTTCTCTGGGCTTCCCTCATAACAAGGCCTGGCTCATAGGTTTGCTGTAATGTGCTTACTGTAATACCCAGTACATAGAAAGCATTCCATAAATGTTACCTGTTATTTTTAAATCAAATTTGAAAGTATCTTGAATATAAGTG
Source organism: Loxodonta africana (assembly GCF_030014295.1). Taxonomy (NCBI): domain Eukaryota; kingdom Metazoa; phylum Chordata; class Mammalia; order Proboscidea; family Elephantidae; genus Loxodonta; species Loxodonta africana. The sequence continues at coordinate 37,575,973 of NC_087365.1, forward strand.
TTCGAGAAACATTTGTTTCCTTCTAGATTTCCATTTTGCAGGTAATTTTTCTCTTATTTCGCTGTTCCCAAGGCAAAGAGGTCATAATCTAATTCTCACCAGGATGTAAATGACTAATGCATTACCCTTTTCATCCATCAGAGGAGAGTGGTGGATTAGAGGATCCTTGTGGAATCAGAGGACTATGTGACCTTGGGCAAGTCAAATCATCTCTCTGAGTTGTGATACTGGATCTCTAAAATGGAGATAAAACCTCCCTTGAGTAGAACTGCCCTTCTGATCCTCAGACACTACAAGCCCTTTCCTTCCTCCAGGCCTTTGTACTTACTATTTCCTCAGCCTGGAGTGGCTCTTCCAAAGGCCAGCTCCTTCTTATCCTTAGGATCTCAGCTCAGCATGTCACCTCCTCAGAGAGGCCTTCCCTGACCATCATCTCAGAATGGAATCCCACAGACCTGGGTTCAAATCCCTGCTGGGTGGCTGTGGCCAAAATCCCTTCACCCTTCTGAGCCACAGTTTCTTCTCAAAATGAGACTAAAATAGCCACCTTAAAGAGCTGTTGCAGGGACAAGAGGAGACATGTAACATAACCAGCGCAGAGCCTGGCACATAGTAAGTGCTCAATAAATATCAGTTTCCATCCAGCTCTCTCCAGATTGCAGGGGCATCACAGGATAAGAAAGGCCCAGTCCTGCCCCCAAGGAGTTCTCAGGCTGGTGAGTGGGACAGTCAAGGACAAACCTCAGCCCCATGGACAGGAATAGCACAGTAAAGAGGTACAGAGAGGCCCAGTTCTCCATATTCAACATGCAAAGTTCTGATCTCAACCTCAATTCCAATGCCTTTAAGACTGTGCTTCAGAAGTCACTCTTTTACTCCCGCCACATTCTATTGGCTGAGATCATCACAAAGACCTCTCAGTTTTGAGGGGCGGAGACACACCTTTCACCTTTTGATGGGAGGAGCGTCAAAGAATTTGTGGACATATTTTTAAAAGACCACAATTACCAAAAAGCAGAGAGTGGTGATGCTACCATGGAAAAAGCGCACAGGACTCTAAAACCTCAGAGGAGAAACTTTCTCTAATCCAGGAGAGACATGTGTGAGGTGGTAGTCAGGGAAGGCTTCCTGGAGGTGGGGGAAAGAACAAATCTCACAAACACAGGGAGTGCTGGGGCGAACCCCTGAGAATTATGCACAATTCCCACTATAAATTTTGTTTTCCAAAATTAAATTGTATTGATTATCTTTTTGTTGTTTTTATCAGTTGCTGTTAAGTCAGCTCTGACTCTGATGACTTTTTCTGTAACAGAATGAAACATTGCCCAATCCTGTGCCATCTTCATGATTGTTGGTACTACCAATACAGGATATGCCCAGGACCCCCCCTCCCCACGAAAAAATTAAAATTAAAAAATACCAATAGGCAAAAAGTTTTTTAAAACACCCATAAGTTTACCCTTTCAACCACGGACAACTCCTCATAACTCCTTGCTAAATATGTTCCGGGTTGGTAAACGTGAAAACCTATTTGAAACAGAGAAACATCGTCTTCCTGTATGGTGCCATTTGAAACCAACTTCTCATGAGCATTTTTCCTTATAAAAAAATACATTTATTTCTGCAGCCTCCTTTAGTAGCTGTATCTTAACTGGTTTAACCAATGCCCTTTTGTCGGACACTTGAGGGTGCATCCGTTTCTTCCTTGCCTGCTTCACACAGAGCAGAAATGGGCGTTTTAGTGTAGTGCCATATTGGCACACTGACTGATTTTACTATGTACTTAGGGGCAAGTTTCAGAAGTAGAATTTCTGGGTCATAGGGCGGGCAGGTGGTTAAAGATTTGCCATGTTGCCTTCCAGAAAATTTTACCCCCAGCAATGTTTGAGAGAGCTTGTTTTCTCAAGGAAAAAAAAAAGATTTCTTTTTCAAATGAACAGACAGTTGAGTATAAAGAAGAATTTGCATGGTCAGACCTGGCTTTGATACCCAACTCTGCCACCTGCTGGCTGTGTGATCTTGTGCAAGTGACATAGCCTTACTGAGCCTCAGTTTCCTTGTCTGTAAAACCAGGCCTGCCTGGCAGAGCTCTTAAGAGGGCTAGGCAAGGTGAGACAAATCTCTGGGGATGAACTTGGAGTGTTTTTGTGGGAAGGGTGGGCTGGGATTATCATTTGGGGCCAACCTACCCTCTGACCTAGAGTGGCAACAACAGGCTTCCAAGTATGATCTATGACCCCAACGGTGTCGCAAGCATAGTTCTTGTCCCTGTGCCTCCCCTTCCCGCTACCAAGCAACTGGCTTTCCCCACAGGAACTGCCCCCAGCCCTCAGGCTCTGGCTACTTAAGGGCCCAGACTGCAGTTGTGACAGACCTACCCTGACCCGCTGGGAATCCAGGATGGGGGCCTGGGCTGGGGCCCTGCCCTTTCTACTGCTGGGGTTGTTGCTCACGTCCACCCCAAGGGCCCACAGTGCCAACCCCGGCCTGGTCGCTAGGATCACTGACAAGGGCCTGGAGTATGGTAAGAAACTGAGGTGTTGGACTGGATTTGGCTGATCCACCTGGCACCAGGCTGCTTGGTACACAGGGGCCTAGACTGGGCATTCTATCTTGGGTGGTGCAGCCTCTGAGTCAGGCAGCTCTGGCTGGGATTCTGGCCTCGTCACACATCAGTTGTGCAACTTGGGCAAGTGCCTTGTTTTAGTTTGGGTTCCCCACTGGCAGACTGTAAGACATGGATTTGGGTGCAAGTGATTGGTTTGGGAGGTGATTCCAGGAAACACCGTAGGGGAGAGTAGGGGACGTGAGATGAGGAAGGAAAGGCAGCCAGAAGGATGTTATTAAACCAGCTACCACCCCAGGTGGCTAGAACAATTTGCTGGGAAAATTCTTGGTAAAGTTTCAAAACACAAGCCTTAAAACTGTTTTTTTTTTTTTTGATCAAAGACTCTTAGAAGAATCCAGATCAAAAGGGGGAAAATGCAGACCAGAATTTCAGATTTTCATATACTACAGACTTTCTGGAAGCCATAGAGGCTGGATGAACTCCTGAAACTATTGCCCTGAGATAATCTTTAAACCGAATGTTAAACTGAAATATCCCCTGAAGTTATCTTAAAACCAAACAATAGTTTAGCTTAACTAATAAAAAATGTCTGCCTTGAGCATTGTCCTCTAAGATCTATCTATATGGGATACAATTGACAACAGCTATTTGAAAGATTAGATAGGAACTTTAGGGGGTAGTGAGTTTATGTTAATGGAGGAGGAACAACTCAGAGAAGGAGGGTGAGAATCGTAGCACAACTCAAAGAATGTGATCAATGTCATTGAATTGCACACATAGAGACCTGAATTGGTGTATGTTGTGCTGTATATATTCTCAACAACAACAGGAAAATAAATACAATTTTTAAAAAACTGTTGTTGTTGGGTGCTGTTGAGTCAATTCTGACTCATAGTGACCCGATGTGACAGAGTAGAACTGGCCCATGGGGTTTTCTAGGCCGTAATCTTCACAGGAACAAATCTCCAGGTCTTTCTCCCACAAAGCCACTGGGTGGGTTTGAACTGCCACCTTGCAGTTAGCAACCAAGCGCTTAACCATTGTGCCACCAGGGCTCCTTGCATTAAAACTAGAAGTCAGAATAGTGCTTACATCTGGAGGCAGCTAGGTCAGGAGCAGGTACCAGGGAGCCCACAGGGGTGCAAGGAGTGTGCCGTATCTCGACCTGGGAAGTGGTTACATGGATGTATAAAAATTGTGAAAAAGAATTTAGCAATACCTTTACAGTTAGTGCACTTTAGGTACTTTATGAATGCCAATTCTCAATTTTAAAAGATCGATAAAAACAGGACTTTTTTTTGTAAATACTGAAACAAACAAAAGGCTCAGAATCATCCCATTCAAGGAACAAGGGGCCTGGAGTATTTGCATACCACTCCAAGAGTAATTGATTGACAGCTGAGGGTTGCTGGGATGTAGGGGGTGTCAATGCCCCAGCACTCCTGTCTTTTTCCCAGCCCTGACTTTCTGCAGTTCCAGGACAGAGGGCCTCAGGCTCAGAGAGACAGACTTTGGCAGCCAGGAGTTGGCTGTTGTTCTTGGAAAGGACCCAGGGACATGGGCAGGCATTGACAGCATGTGCTCCTCACATTCATGAAGCCCCAATTACCTTATCTGTTAAATGGGGGTAATAACATTCCCTCAGGTAAGCCTGTTGGGAGAGGAGGCTAGCTGGGGGCAAGGGAGAAATCAGGGAATGCTTCTTGGAGGAGGTGATATCTAAGCTAAGGTGGAAAAGACAAGTGCAGTTAGCAGGGACAAAGGCTGGCATTCCAAGCAGAGGGACCAGCATGGGCAAAGTCTTGGAGAAGTTTTGTTTAGCTAGAGGGAGGAGTGCAAGTTGAAGAGAGGTGAAAGGGGAGGCTGGAGGTGGGCAGAGAGTGCTGGCCATCTGTGTACATATAGCCTCCTTGAGTCCCTCAAGTCTCAGAACAAACAATGGGGTCTAATAAGTGCTGTTTATATTGAAACCTTAAATTGGGAAGGTTTGTCTCTTGTCCTTTCCACTATGTGACTGTACCATATTTATCCAACCAGTCCTGTAAGTTTAGACATTTGGATCTTTATTCATTTATTGATAATATAAACCCTGCTACACTGTTTAAAGCATTTCCTGAGTGCCTGCTGTGCGGCGTGCACCAGGCTAGGAGTGCACCTGATCCTCTCAGCCCCTTTTCATTTTGCAATTATCTTTTTTATCCTTCGTGGCACCTCACTGAGATAAGTATTGTTGTCATTGACAAATGGAGAAAGTGAGCGTTGGGGAGTTCACTCATCTAGAAAGGTGCCAAAGTCAAGATTCTAACCCCATCTAGCCCTAAAGTCATTACAATTTCTTCTACACCAGCTAGGTGCCACAGAGAATAGGAAAGAGAACCACACACTCAAGTGCACAGCACCCCTCCCTTTGTGGAGTTGCTGGTGAAGCCATTCTGTTTCCTCAGCTGTAAAATGGGCACAAACATAACATCATGTCAGCCTGAGCATGAAATGTAATGATGCCCCTAAGTGTCTTTCATGCTACCTGGCTGAAAAATCTGTAACTGTGATTAATTCTAATACAGAATTCAACTCTCATGGAATCCAGACTTTCTGGAGTCATAGAGGCTGGATGAACCCCCGAAACTAATCCTCTGAGATAATCTTTCGACCTTAAAGCAAAAATATCACCTGAAGTCTTCTTTAAACAAAACAACAGTTTAGCTTAATTAGTAAAGAATGTCTGCCTTGAGCATTATGCTCTTTTAAAGAACTATCTATATGGCATCAAATGACAACAGCAGCTCAAAAGGTTAGATAGGAAGCTTAGGGGGGCAGTGAGTTTATGTTAAAGGGGAAGGAACAGTGCGGAAAAGGAGGGTGAGAATGGCGGCACAGCTTGAGGAGTGTAATCAGTGTTTCTGAATCGTATATCTAGAAATTGTTGAATTGGTATATGTTCTGCTGTGTATATTTTCAACAACAATGAAAATAAATAAATTACTAAAAGAAACTTTAAAAAGAATTTGACCTCCCTCCAGAGGGTAGGTGGGAACCACTGAACGGTTTAGAGCAGGGGCAGAAAGGAGGCTGACCAAATTGACTCCCAGCTCTTTCTTGTCCACAGCTGCCAAGGAAGGGCTGTTGGGTCTGCAGAGCGCTCTGCACAAGATCACGCTGCCCGACTTCACCGGGGACTTCAAGATCAAGCACTTTGGCAGCGTGCGCTATGAGTTCCACAGGTGGGGCTCTCTGTTCTGCTGGGGCCCCAGGGTTAGATCGGGGAACTTCTCTGGGGCAGGCAGTGGGATACATTCTGCCCAAGAGGAGTTCAGGGAGAGATTCTCTGAGAAAATTGAGCTTTTGCATTCATTCATGCAACAAATATTAATGAAGTCCTACTAGCTGTGTTTCTTGAGCCTCAGTTTCCTTATCTGGAAAATGGGGGTGATACTGGCACCTTCTTCAGAGTAGTAATCCAGGTTCCAGTCTGGCCACTGGATATAGTCTGGAAAGGAAGATAAACCTTAAACTTTAAGTATAACAGCCCAACTGTTGGAGCTGAAGTTTGCATATCTGGGGGAGTCAAGGAAATCTGACTCCTAGAGGAGGTGGCACTGGAACCCAGCCCTCAGAGGATCACTAGACACTTGAACAGCTGACGCTCAAAAAAGGCATGAAACATTGTTGATGGGTGGACAACGGAGGGAGGACAATCTGGCCCACAGCTCATCACACCCCTCCCTGCTCACTGCCATTGATTGCCTCATTCATTCCCTCCTTCTCTCGTGCAGTCCATCAGCAAACATTAATTAAGCACCTATCATATGCCAGGCAAAAAGCGTGGAATTTGGTCATTCTTTTTCCACTGACCACTCCCCTGCCAGTTCTGTTTGTGTCTTCTCTCAAGGCCACCCTCAGCCTTCTCTGATTCTGGTCCCCCTCCCTAGATGTGTGGGAGAGGGGCTGGCTGGGGAAAGGAGCGGCAGAACTCAGAGGAATATGCCTATGGCCTTTCTCAGGATCCCTCCTGAAGCATGAAACTTGTGGGGTCATATCCTGACTGTGTGACCATGGGCAATTTGCATTCCTTCTCTGAGGTTCCATTTCCCCCCTGAAAGGGGAACAAGACCTGTGCTGACCCCCTCCGGCTAGTGTGAGTCCTAAATGACACATCCATGATGTAAAAGTCTTAGTATGGTCGATGCCTGGCACACAGCAGGTGCTCCATTAGTGGGCGGAGCCAGATGCCTGCCTGAACATAGGGCCTACTGGTCTAGTCCCCACGGGCGGCGTTGCGGGGAGGTAGGGGGAAGGTACAGAGGCAGGGGCAACGTTTCTGAGAGGCTGGGCCCAGGGCTGGGGTTGACGCCTCCCACCACCCGCCTCTCTCCCCAGCCTGAACATCCACAGCTGTGAGCTGCTTGACTGTGCTCTGAGGCCCCTCCCAGGCCAGGGTCTGAGCTTCAGCATCTCCAACTCCTTCATCCGGGTCCAGGGCAACTGGAAGGTGCGCAAGTTATTCCTGTAAGTTGACTCTGCTCTCTGGCTCTCAGGCCCTTGGGCCATGGCCTTCACCTTGTCTTTCTTGTCTTCAGTGTGTTCCCGTTTTTGTTACTGTTGTTAGCTGCTGTCCAGTTGCTCCCCTACTTATGGTGACCCCAGGCACAATGGAATGAAATACTGCCCAATCCTGCACCATCCCCATGAATGGTTGGGGACAGGAACGGATTATCCAATAAGCCAGGTATGTGAGGACTTACTTGTGTTTACTTACTAATCTGTAGTGCACAATTTCACCAGTTTTTGTGGTGAAACCCTGTGAAACTGTTCACTATAGATTAGTCAGTAAACACAATCAAGCCTGTGCGTACCTTGCTTACTGTAAGCCCCTGCATAGCTTGCTTACTGGCTGGAGATCAGACCATTGTAATCCATAGGATTTTCACTGGCTAGTTTTCAGAAGTAGATCTTCAAGCCTTTCTTTCTAGTCTGTCTTAGTCTGGAAGCTTGGCTGAAACCTATTCAGCATTACAGCAATATGCAAGCCTCCTCTGACGGACGAGTGGTGGCTGCCTGTGAAGTGTGTTGGCCCAGAATCAAACCCAGGTCTACTTCAAGGAACACAAGAATTCTACTTATGGAAACATCACTGCCCCCACTCCTAAAATTAGGATGTTGTTGTTAGTTGCTGTCAAGTCAATTCCAACTTGTAGTGAACACCCACCCATGGTATAGAGTATAACTGCTCCATAGGGTTTTCAAGGCTGTGACTTTTCGGAAGCAGATCTCCAGGCCTGTCTTCCAAGGTGCCTCTGGGTGGGTTTGAACTGCCAACTTTTTGGTCAGTACTGGGGTGCTTAATTGATTGCACCACCCGGGGACTCCAAAATTAGGATTAAAAAAAAAAAAAAAAACCCACTGCCATCAAGTCGATTCCGACTCACAGCGACCCTCAAGGACAGAGTAGAACTGCCCCGTAGGGTTTCCAAGGAGCGCCTGGTGGATTCAAACTGCTGATGTTTTGGTTAGCAGCCATAGATTTTAACCGCTACACCACCAGGGTTTCCAGAATTAGGATAGATCCACCAATTTGTCTTGCAGAAAAGTTATGCCAATGTTATCTCCCTACAACAGTGCCTCCCTACAACACACTTTGTTTATCCATACCTTCACCAGCCCTGGGTATTATCAAACTTCAAAATTTTTTTATCAATCTAATAGGTGAAAACTGACAGCACCGTTGTTTTCATTTTGAATAGCTTTTCATATGTTTATTTGCCATTGAACTCTCTGTTCATGTCTTTGATCTCACTTTTTTTCTTCCTTTTAGGTGATTTTGTCCTTTTCTTATTAATTTGTACAGGCTTGCTCTTTGTATATTAAGAAAATTAGCTCATACACTAGGGAAATGAGCTCCCTGGCTGGTTTGTAATGCAAATTTCTTTTTTACTTTGCATCTGGCATTGTTTGCTCAGAGAAGTTTTCATTTTCTATGCTGGCAAGCTTATGAACCATTTCCTTTATGGCTTCTGAGATCTGGACCCTGCCTAGGTAGCCTTTGCCCATTCCTGACCATAAAAAACTGGACCCAGGTGTTCCTCTTGAACTTGTAATGGCCTCATTTGTTATTCTTTAAACTTTGCTCCATCTGGTATTTATTTGGGAGTAAGAATTGAGCTTCATATTTCCCCCCAAATAGTGACAGACCCTGGTCTAGGAATCAATCATTGCTTCTCTTATCTCCTCCAGGAGACTACAAGGCTCTTTTGACGTGAATGTCAAAGGCATCACCATTTCAGTCAACCTTCTCTTGGGCAGCGACCCTTCCGGGAGACCCACGGTCACTGCCTCCAGCTGCAACAGCCACATAGCTGACGTGGATCTGGAAGTCTCTGGAGATTTGAAGTAGGTCACCACCTGGTCACTAGGCAGGTTGACCCCGGTGACAGCCCATGGTCCATCCAGCCCAAGGCCTGGCCTCTGACAGGAGTAAGGGGCCAGGCATAAGGCACTGTACTTCCCAGGCCCTTGAAGTAATCCTCTCGGGGACCCTGCTGAGATAACAGATACAGATTCAAGCCAACAGTGGCTTACTGGTTAGGAGTTCGGCTGCTAACCAAAAAGTTGGCAGTTTGAATCCACCAGCCGCACCTTGGAAACCCTATGGGGCAGCTCTACCCTGTCCTACACGGTTGCTATGAGTCAGAATTGACTCAGTGGCACCGGTTTCCACACACACACAAATAATAAGCTTCAGGGGACCCTCATCAGGCAAATGAGACTTAGCTACTGGAGCAACACAAAGATTTCTGGCCAAAGGAGGGTTTGTGAAAAATGTAGAGGACTTAGAGACATCATTTCGTCTCTTTGAGTCTCAGTGTCCTTGATTATTATAAAAATGGAAATTCCCAAGCCTCTTCTCCAGATCTCCTGACTTTGGTAGGGGTACAGCTGGGGGCTGGGAATTCAGATGCACTGAATCAGGCTGGGTGTCCGGAGGGCTGGAACACTGCATTTTCACCCCTCCCGAATGAGCCGGGGACACAGAGGGGCACCAGGATGGGGAAGGGAGGGCTCCCTTTGAGGACTGGCCTAGCCAGAGGTCAGGGCCTGCCTTTCCCTGCCACCTCAGTGCTCAGTGGCAGACAGCTGACTGTCCACTGTGGTCTTCTCCCCAGGGAGGTGCTGAATCTCTTCCGCAACCAAATCGAGTCCAAGTTCCGAAGAGTGCTGGAGAGCAGGGTAAGAAGGTCCAAGCCTCTGGGTGTCCACTGAGCCCCATGAGGCATGGGCAGAAGCCCTCACCAACCTCTGGCCCTGGACAAGCCATGGCAGCTATTCCAGATACACTTGAAACCAAGGCCCAGAGAAGATAAATCATTTGCCCAAGGTCACAGAGCTGGTGTGCAGCAAAGCTGGGGGGTTGAACAGACTGCAAATGTGTCCAGCTAGGCAGAGAATTCTTGGCCTTGTCCACTGCTCCACACTTCAGTCCATGAAGGCCAAACAGGAAATCATTGCTCAGGTGCCTGGGGACCAGATGGGAACTTGGGGTGAGCTCGTGAGTACCTACCTGGATGGGGAGGCAGCAACACTATGTCAGATCTTTCCATTTAAAATATACATATGTGTATATACATATATAGGGAGCCCTGGTGGTGCAGTGGTTAAGAGCTAGGCTGCTAACCAAAAGGTTAGCAGTTTGAATCCACCAGCCGCTCCTTGGAAACCCTGTGGGGCAGCTCTACTCTGCCCAAAGGGTTGCTACGAGTCAGAATCGACTCGACGACAAGTCTGGTTTTGGTATATATATATATAATCTCCCTGGTGGTGCAGTGATTAAGTATTTGGCTGCTAATCAAAACATCGGCAGTTCAACTCCACCAGCCCCCCTCCTTGGAAACCCTATGAGGAAGTTCTACTCTGTCCCATAGGGTTGCTGTGAGTCAGAATCTACTTGACAGCAACGAGTTTGTTTTTGTTTTTTGGTGTATACATATCATATGTATATATATTTACATATATATATACCTTTTCCCCACCTATCGACTGTCTCGTTATCCAACATTTCCTATTTACAACAGTAGTAAAAAATCTACTATCCAGCTATTTTGTGCATTAATGACATACATCCGGCAGTAACGAATGCTGAGGTGTGAGACGAGAGGAACAATGACTTTGTTATGTGTCATCATGGCTGGGCCATGATTCTCAGTTGTTTGGCAGTTATATAATGTAACTTGGCAGTTATGCAATGATGCTATCATCCTCCATTTTGTGATCTGATGAGGTCATCCTCCATTTTCACATATTACTGATATCACATACTGAACTGGTCTTTGAACCTAACCATGTCGGTAAGTGAGGAATCTCCAAGTCTTGTAATCTCTGGCTAAAACAGAGATTTCATGCCAACCCTCAGTTCCCACTCATTTTACCCCAAAAATCTCATTTCTGAGGTATTATACACCCAGAGCTGTGACTGTAGCAATGACTCCACGTGGGAAGGAAGAAAGTAATGGAGAAGAAAGGCAGAAACTTTCTCTCTCTCTTCCTCCCTCCCTGCCTGCCTCCCTCCCTCCCTCTTTCCCACCTTTGCCCAACCTCTATTTTGGCCTTCAGTGCCCCCTCGTGGCTAAAGGGGAGATGGCAAACAGACCCCCATAGATTGGAGTGGCAAACTGCCTTCCATTCCATTTTTGGTTCTGGGACCTTGGGGTGAGCTCCAAAAATATGCCAACCTCCTTTTCAGGCATCCTCTTGCCATGTTGCCATGGCTTTCTGAGTAGGATACAGTCCTCTTCAGCAGTGTGGATTTATACTCCCTTCTTGATGATGGTAGTAATAATGATTAGTAATTATCCTATATAACAATAGTATTACAATTAATTATAGTAATTATCAGGGCTACAATTAATGTTACAGAGAATATATTTTTGTAGCACTATTTTTTTGTTGTTTATTCTTATTTATAATAATAATGGCTGCTATTTTTTTGAGACGTTGCCTGCCCAGGAATAATACACTCAGCACTTTATATGCGCAGTCTCGCTGAATCTTAACCACACTTCGTGGAGTAGGTGCCATTTTCCACATTTGACAGAGGAGACTCCAAGAGGTGACATAACTTGCCCAGTGTCACCTTTGCTGGACGGGGCTGGGTCAGGATTTGAACTTCCTCGTACCCAAGCCTTATCAGGACTGGGTATTTTGGTGTCTTTCTTCAGAAATCCTCTTCTCCCAGGAAGGCTAAGAAGCTGGCATGGGATCTTTCTAATTCTCTCCTCAGAGCAGATGTGGTGCCTGAACCAACAGGGGCTAATAATAGTAACAATAACATGAATTTACTGAGTGCTTGCTCTCTGGGTGATGTATGCTCACTGTCTCATCTCCTTCAGCCCTCTCACAGGGCTGTGCCATTGTGTCATGTGGGTGAGGACCTTAAAGGAGAGAGAGGCTCTGCAAAGTTTACACAGCAGTGGGGACCAAGTGGAATTTGAACCCAGGCTCATCCAACTTGACTGCTGACCCTTAACCACTACAGCAACCGTCCTCCCTGGGAGGTCCTACTGGGTGTCTGGGGCTGAGCGACCAGATGCCTCCCCTCCTCATGATTCAGGTTCCTGTGGGGATGGGGCATCCAGGCTCTGGGACTTTGGGATGGTCCGATGGGCCATTGTTGAAGGAAAACAAAGGAAGTCTTGGGAGAAGCCAGTGAAGTTTCCTGGTTCCCTTGGAATCAACTACAAATGTTCCTCACTACCATTTTTCTTGGCTTCCTGGCAGCTCTCCACTACCAAACTCCTCTCCCAGACACCGGGGAGGCTGCAAAGGGAGGTTAAGGTTTACTCCTTTGTCTGCCCAACCCCCAGCATAACCCTTCCCCAGAACTCCTGGGCCTGATGTGTGCCTGATCACCCTTTTGTAGCTGGGTGCCGTTGAGTCAATCTCAACTCATAGAGACCCCATGTGACAAAGTAGAACGTCCCCATAGGGTTTCCTAGGCTGCAACCTTTACAGGGGTGGATCACCAGGTCTTCCTCCCCCGGAGCCGCTGGGTGGGTTCAAACTGCTTAACTGTTGAGCCACCAGGGCTCTTCGATGACCCTTTAGCTTGCCCTTCAAATGTCACCTCTTCAGAAAAGCCATCTGTGACCCCAACACTAGGCCTGGGTCCCATCACATACCCTAAGAGCCCCCCTCCCATGTCCCTCTCCTTCATCGTGTACATGGATCTATTTGCACGTAGGTGGTAGTTGGTTAACCAAAAAAGATGCTTAAAATAAGGACTCTGTCACATATAAGCAAAAAGAATATTTACATATAAATCCTAAATATTTTAAAATATAGTATCCACGGCAGCTAACAACAACAAAATGTAAATTAATTTGCTATTTTTCGATGCAGGGCCTAGAGCTGTTCTTTGAAAATAGTCTGTTGATTGCCATTGCCTTGCCCTTTGTGGTTTCTTTAACCACATTTGCAAAGCAGTCACAGTGCAGAGTCCTTATAGAGTTTTAGAATTTTTTTTCTCCTAAGCTTTTCTTTGGTCTGGTCTACACCAAATTTAACAACCTATTTGTGTAGCAACTCACCTTTCCACAATATTTATCTTAGGTTTTCATAGAAACAACTCTGTTCTCAGCCATATTTTATTGGTCTACATAATTCAAGTGGTTACAATAGGAAGTGCAACAAACAGGTCTGGGAACACACGTTATCTTCCCATGGGAAGCATTCAACTCACCTGGTGGCAACACATTGTGTGTGCCTACTGTGTGTGAGTGGCCTACTAGGTGCAAGCACTCGGTGTTCCTTGACACCAGGGGAAATGGGAATATTGACTGAACAAGCCAACCTGTTAGGAGGTGATCATTAAGAAGTTTCTGCGCTGATTCTACATTTATTTGTGTGACTGTTTCTAATAAATGTCTAGTTCTGCTATTAAACTCTAAATTCTGGGAGGCCAGGGCCTATATGTTTTTGACCATTTCTCTGTCTTCAGTACCTGACACATAATAAGCTCTTATAAATATTCGTAGAATCAATGGCCTATGAGCGAATATGTGAACTAAAGTGACAAATGGGATTAGCACAGCACCAGACCAAAGCTGAGGAGCTCACTCAGGCTTTCTCTTCCAGATTTGTGAAATGATCCAGAAATCAGTGATCTCCGACCTACAACCTTATCTTCAAACTCTGCCAGGTAGGGTGTCCCACCCTTCCCTGGGACATAATATTTCTATTAATTTTTATAAAAAGCACATATGTACTTTGTAAAACATTAAATGGGACAGAAGCATGCAAGTAAAAATTAAAAGTACCCTTTCCTCCAACTTTGCTTTTTGTTTTGGGGTATCCTTTCAGACACTTCCTTTGTATGTGCAAATATGTATAATAAGTACATATAAGAATATGAATTTATATTCACATGTATCCCTTTTGTTTATTAATACACGTGGATATGCGTAATTACAGATACACATCTGAAAAAGGGATCGTTTTACTTCTTCCTTCTTGATGTGGATACCTTTTATTTCTTTTTCTTGCCTAATTACTTTGGTTAGGACAGTGTTGAATAGCAGTGGTGAGAAAGGGCATCTTTCTCTTGTTGCTGATTTTAAGTGGAAAGCTCTTAGGCTTTATCCATTAAGTATGATGTTACCTATGAGTTTTCATAAGTACGCTTTATCAGATTGAGGAATTTCCCTTCTGTTCCTAGGTTGTTGAGTGCTTTTATTTTGAAAGGGTGTTGGATTTTGTCAAACGACTTTTCCGCATTGGTTAATTATGTGGTTCTTTTCCTATAGTCTATTAATGTAGTGTATTATATTGATTGATTTTCTAAGTTGAATTACCTTTACCTTGATGGGATAAGGAAACCCTGGTGGCGTAGTCGTTAGGTGCTAAAGCTGCTAACCAAGAGGTCAGCCATTCGAATCTGCCAGGCACTCCTCGGAAACTCTATGGGGCAGTTCTACTCTGTCCTATAGGGTCGCTATGAGTCGGAATCAACTGGGTTTGGTTTTGATGGGATAAATCCCACTTAATCGTGGTGAGTAATCCTTCTCATGTGCTTTTGGGTTCAGTGTGCTAGGATTTTGTTGAGGATTATTACATTTATTGGCCTGTGGTTTTTTGTTTTTTCTTGTGTCTTTGTCTGGCTTTGGGATCAGGACAATTCCAGCCTCAAAGAATGAGTTAAGAAGTATTCCCTTCTTTTCTATTTTCTGGGAAAGTTTGGTAAGATTTGGAGTCACTTCTGTACATGGTTGGTAGAATTCCAGACCTCATTATTTTAATAGCTGTGTAGTATTCCAGCATATGGATGGGTCTTCATTTATTTAATAAGTCTTCACCTGATGGGTGTTTAGGGTTTTACGATCTGTATTAGTTACCTAAGGCTGCCATAACAAAATATCACAAATTGGGTATTGTATTGTCTCACATTTCTGGAGGCTAGAAGTCCAAATGAGGACTCAGGGAGAACCACTTCCATGCCTCTCTCCTAGCTTCTGGTAGCTCTAGGTATTCCTTGGCTTGCACTTGCAGAATCACATAGTGTCCTTCCTCTGTCCCTGTACCTCTCTGTGTATCTATCTTCTCTTTTATAAGGACACCAGTCATATAGGATTAAGATTCACCCTACTGAAAGTATGAACTCATGCTAACCCAACTGATAACATCTTCAAATACCCTGTTTCTAAACAGGGTCACATTCACAGGTACAGAGGTGAGGGTTCACCATATCTTTTGGGTGGGTCACAATTCAATCCATTGCACCATCTTTTGCTATTACAAACAGAGCTGCAGGGAGCCCCCTTGTGCCTGCCTCTTTGTCCACATGTGCAAGTACATCTATGGAATAGCTGCCCACAAGTGAAATCCCGCATCCAGGGTGCACACTTAAAGTTTTAAAGTTGCACACTGGCAAATTATCTGGGGTATTCTCTCATGCCTTGGCTCCCAGGTACCAACACAGTCACTTGTTGACACTGCCTTCAGTGGAAGGCCCAGCTGGGCACAGAAATCCAATGCATGTGACATAGAACTCTTGTTCACCCAAGCCTGACTTTGGAGGGGAGTGTCTGGGGCCCTCTGCACGTGGCCTGGCCTTCCTGGCTATTTGGCTTATATTGATAGGAGGCCACTTTCCCCAAGGATCAAGGACTCAGCTATAAAATTGGGGAACAATGCCCTAGAGAATTCTCCCCATTGCATGGCTACTGGGCTGCTCCCATCGTGTGTGTGTGTGCACGCTTGCATGTGTGTGTGTGTGTGTGTGTGTGTGCGTGCACGTGTGTGTGTGTGATCCAGGAAGGTGCTCAGGCCCCAGGCTGAGCATTACACCCCCATCAGTGGGACAAGAGAACCCTTGTAGCCTTTTCATGTCGAAGAAGCTCTTTGCCAAGACTGGGCTAGGTGGCAGGTCTTAAGGCAGAGGACCAGGGGGCTCTGTAGAAAGTTGCAGGGACTTGGGACAGCCAGATCCCTCACCCCTTCTCCACCCTGGCTCCTAATTCTGCCCCTCCTCTGGTTCACAGTCACAACAGAGATTGACAGTTTCTTCGGCATTGATTACAGCTTAATGGAGGCCCCTCAGGCAACAGCCCAAATGTTGGACATAATGCTTAAGGTAAGAGTCCCAGGAGCAGGGGCCTGGGTGGGGCCAACCCCAGTGTGGCATTCCCACAGCGTCAGCCCCTTCCTGGGCCTCCTGTCCCCCTGGCTTCAGATCTGTTCTTAACTTCCCAGTGCTTCTAGTTGTGTTGAGCTCAGGGCAATATGGGGTGGTAGGAAGTATTCCAGGATTCTCTCCCAGGTGTCTCACAACCTCACCATGCAGGTGGTGGCGAGGAGCTAGCCAGGAGGTCACGGCGGCTAATGTATCAAAGTTCCTGGGAGTTTTTCATTAAGGGATTCTGGAGACATAATGACTTAACCGAAAGGAAAACGTCTTTAATCGTGCCGTTCAAGGCATTGTCTCCAGCCAATTACCCCCTCGTCAGGCTGTGTATGTGACCCCCTAGCTCAGATGTCCAGTCCTGGGATTGGCTTCAAAAAGTCCAGTTGGACAGGAACCATTCCCGAAGACAACTCATCAGACATGGAAGGGACTGGACAGTGGGTAGGAGAGAGATGCTGATGAAGAGTGAGCTATTTGTATCAGGTGGACACTTGAGACTGTGTTGGCATCTCCTGTCTGGAGGGGGGATGGGAGGGTAGAGAGGGTTGGAAGCTGACAAAATTGTCACGAAAGGAGAGCCTGGAAGAGCTGACTCATTAGGGGGAGAGCAAGTGGGAGTATGGAGTAAGGTGTATATAAACTTATATGTGACAGTCTGACTTGATTTGTAAACGTTCACTTGAAGCTCAATAAAAATTAAAAAAAAAATTCTTTAAGCAATAAAAAAAAAAAAAGTCCAATTGGACCCTATTTCTTTCTCCAGGGTGAAATCTTTAACCTTAATCAACGCTCCCCAGTTGCTTTCCTCGCTCCTGTCTTGAGTCTTCCTGAGGAACACAGTCGAATGGTCTACTTCGCCATCTCAGATTATGTCTTCAACACAGCCAGCCTGGTTTATCACGAGGCAGGGTACCTGAACTTCTCCATCACAGATGACATGGTGAGGATGGTGGCAGAATAGCACACAGGAAGGACAATGTAACCAGTCCTTCCCTTCTTACCCTATTCACATCAGTAAGGTAGTAAATTATGACTAAGAAAAAAAAAATCAAGACCAGGAAAAACATAAGTTAGCTTGATTTCCCCTTTCACTTTGGCTGCCAGAAAGCTCAAGCCAAAGTTCTAGCTCCCTTGTAACAACTGCGGAAGGCTTTGTAGCCTGCTTGTCTGTATTTTACTTTTCCTCCCATCTAGACCTATTATTCTAATGCATATTTTTCCTTACCCTGATGGTTTGTGAAGTTAAAAAAAAAAAAGAGAGAGATTTTAGTGAATGAGGTAGGATAATAGATATACTGGTAAATGCATAAAGTACATAGAATAGGAAATAACGACCAAGTGAAAAGTAAAACTAATTACGAAGGTCCATAAATTGATGTTGTTATCACAAATCTGTTTGAGAACTTCCTTGTAGCCAAAGTGAAGAGGGTACATGATTTAGTGATTTGTCATGAAAAGAGAGACGAAGTCTTCCCAGCACTTTGCTCTATAACAACCATCTCTAATGGGGCTTTGTATAAGTGAGACTGTATTTTATAGAGAATCATATCTTTGATATTTCTCCAGTTTCTTTAATGTTCCTGGGCTTCAAAAAGTTGTTTCTTGTAGCAATTTGTGAAAGCTGAGGCCTTATATACAATGTCAGGATGGTGGGGGAAACGTAGTGTGGTCCAACTTGGGTGGTCCAGTTTACCCCAATAATAAATTGGAGACCATCTGGTAGATGGATAGAGTGACTTTATATCCTTCAAATTATTTCTTCCACATCTACAGGCCTTTGACGTCTGTTATCACGTTTGGTTCACCCATCACATCTCAGACACAGGCCCTCTCTTTTAGTGGGTGAGATTAAAATAAAAGTATGACATCAAGCACTCACTATGTGCTAGACCTTGTGCTAGCTTAGCTGCCTTGTACAAACTATCTCATTTAGCCCTCGCAATGGGTGGGGTCTATTATTATCCCCCTTTTATAGATGAGGAAGTTGAGGCTCAGAGAGGTGAAGAGACCAGCCTGAGATTACACAGGAACCAAACCTAGGTCTATACGACTGCAAAATGAGGCCCTGATGTCACATACACCCCCAAGGAGAGCAGCCAGGCCCCAGGGACCCCTGTGCTCCTGGTAAATGCAGAATAGGCATCTCGCCACTGCCATGGTAACCTCAGGCAGTTGGGAAGCTAGTCTTGAACATTCCCCCCACTTCTCACCTGTCTTAGACCCTCCGCTCCCTAAAACATCTTTGTGTCTCTTTGCTACAGATTCCACCTGACTTTAACATTCGACTGACCACCAAGTCCTTCCGACCCTTCATCCCCCGGGTAAGGCCTCTCTCCGCTCTTGGTGGGTGCAAGCTGAGCCTACTGGGCTTCAGAGAGCCTCTTTAAAACCTCTGTGTTCCTCTCAGCTGCCAGTGAGGCCTCAGGAAAGGCCATGGTGCTGCAAGCCTCAAGGCCCTTCCCTCCAAAGCTCCAATAACAGAAGCCCGAGCTCCAGGTCTTGTGGGACCACAGGTGGTGTCTGAAAATCTCAAGGAATTATTAACATGTTCCACAGAACGTGCCCTAATTAAAAACACCGAACACTTATAGAGGGCTCACTAGGAGTCAGGCGCTGTTCTTGGCTCTTTAAAAATATTTCTTAAATGGATAATAAATTCTCATAGTTCAACATTCAAAAGATATAAAATGTTACAGAGTGGAAAGTCTCCCTCCCACTCCTGTCCCCTAACTGCCCAGTTCCCATGGTAAGTCAACCAAAATCATCCCAGCATACGTAACCTTCCAATGAGATTCTGTGTATATACAAATGCTGTGTGTATTTTCCCCATTTGTTACACAAATGGAGGCATACTGTACACCCACTTTGTACCTTACTTTTTCTCTTACTATGTCTGGGGGATTGGGCTATGCATAGGTAGTTAAGAGCTTCCTCGCTCTTTTTTTCCATGGGTATCCAATATGCCATGGAAGGGATTTACCATGGTTTGTTTAACTGGTCCCTCACAAATGGGCATGTAGGTTGTTTTCAGTCTTTTGCTACAACCACCAGTGTCAAAGTGAATAACCCTACAGCTCTGGCATTGCAGAGCTCATCTCATTTAATCCTCACAGAAATCCACCAGTCCTCTCGCCCGCCCTCCAAGTCCCCCCAAGATGGAGCTCAGGAAAGTGGTAGTGTTTAATGTGCCTTGCAAAGGGCTTGGGGATAGCTGGGGGGAATTATAATGGTGGGGAAAATTTGAACTTCAAGTCCTGCAGTGCCTGAGTCATGTCCTTCCACAGGGAGCCCCCTATAGGCCCTTTCTCTTCCTCAAGCCCCACTCACAGCCCAACCTGCCGCCATATTGTCAGAGCTAGCCCTGGAGTCCCCTTGGCCACATCCTGGCTCCAACATCCCTTTTGCCACAGAAACAGAAGGAAATTCTTTCTCCCTCTTCCTGCCTATTTCATAATAACCCCAGCAAAGAAGCAACTCAGCCCACCTTCTTAGTAAATCAGTTTACCCCCTCAGTCTTCCAAACTTCTCCCTTCTAGAATAGAATGTGGGTTTTATATTTGCATAACCAAAAGGCTCATGGGAGTATCGTTCCTCCCCCCAGTTCCCCTCCCCAAAAAATGAATAGTCTTCTCCCAAAATAAGTTCTGGGCCTATCTCTAGTTAAACAAAAAACAGCTAGCACTTTTGAGATGGTGGGATCTATTCTTTTCATTTTCCAGAAACATTGGCTCCTGGTCTCAGCTTGCACAGTTATTGGAGTGTGATGAGGGTGCAGGGAAACATTAGCTCTCACTCATTGCCCTGGGAAGGAGAGACTGAAAAAAAATGACCAGCCTTTCTGGAAGGCAGTTGGGCAATAATCGTCAGAAGTCTTAAATGTGCCCTTGCCCTGAGACTCAGAAATTCCACCTCTAGGAATATATTCCCAGAAAGAATGGCCAAAAGGTATCCAGGTGGGTGGTTATTACCATGACAAAACCTTAGAGACGGCTTAGTGCCTGTAAGGTTAGAGTAATTATGGTAGACATACACCACGGAATACAATGTGGCCAAGAAGTAGATGATGCCCATGCTATAATGGAAAGGCGTCAGGTACAATGCTAAGAGAAAAGGGCATGAGCACAGAGCATTTTATGGGACATAAAGTCAACTAAAAACTATTCCCTGTTTTACCTGTCTCCTTCGAGGCTCTCATGATAGACGTGTCTGTTTTCTGCTTTTGATATAATCTCCCAATTCTGCCCCCAGATAGCCAGGCTGTACCCCAACATGAACTTGGAGCTCCAGGGAGTGGTGATCTCTGCCCCATTCCTGATCTTCAGCCCTGGGAATCTGTCCTTGACCCCCCAGATGGAGGTTGAGGCCTTCGTACACCTGCCGAATTCCGACAAAGAGTCTGTCTTCCGGCTCAGCGTGGTAAGGTTCAGAGCTTTTGCAAAAGCTATGCCCTTTTCCCGTATGCTTTTCCTTTACTCACCATCTAGCCAATTCCTTCACGTCTCAGCTTAAATATCACTTCCTCAGAAAGGCCTTTCCTAATTGCCTCCTATCTACCTTAGCCCCCTTGTCATTTTTTTTCTTGAGTTTGAATCTGGGCCAGCCTGGAGAAAAAGGTATATGAGTCTTTGGCCTGTTTGCTCTGTTGGATGGCACAAACAATTTGTGCTCATCTACTAACTATACTAACTAAAAGGTTGGCAGTTCGAATCTACCTAATGGCACCATGGAAGAAGGCCTAGCGATTTGTTTCCATAAGATTGTTGTTAGTTGCCAGAGTCAATTCCGACGCATGGTAACCCCATGTGTGCACAGTAGACTACTCCGCAGGATTTTCAAGGCTGTGACTTTTCTGAAGTAGATCCCCAGGCCTGTCTTCTGAGGCACCTCTGGGTGGGTTCCAACTGCCAACCTTTCGGCTAGCAGCCAAATGCTTAACAACTGATGGATCTGTCTAATGGAGGAGTTCTGAGTCCTTTAGGGTCCCACTCACCGGGTGAAGGACTTTGCTCTCTTGTTTCCTCCAGAAGATTACAGCCATTGAAAACCTTACGGAGTGCAGTTCTACTCTGAAACATGCAGGGTCACTGTAAGTCAGAGTCCACTCAACGGCAGTGGGTTCGATTTTTTTCTTTGTCTTTCCTTTTTCTGTAAGTTATTCAGATCTTTTCTCCCTTATTTTATTTTATTTTTTTAAATTGATTTCTGTTGTTGTTAGTTGCCATTGAGTGGATTCTGACTTACGGCAACCCCGTGGGTGCAGAGTGAACTGCTCCACAGGGTTTTCAAGGCTGTGACCTTTTGGAAGCAGATCGCCAGCCTGTCTCTGCCATTCTCTCGGCTAGTAGTCATTTGAACCACTCAGGGACTCTTATTGTTTATTTATTTTTGGCATCTTGCACTCTGGCTTTCAGCTAGGAGCCAATGGGAAGCAGTGCTGGAGTGGGATGGGTGGGTGGTGAGGGAGGAGGGAGAAGCCAGAGCATTTTTCCTCTCATTTTGCCTTGGACAAAGTCTCTGTCAGTGACTGTCTCCTGCAAGGTTCCAGCTTCCACCAAATGGCCCGTTCCCTGGGTTCCCATAACCCCATTTCCTCCCTCTGTTCCTCCAGTACCGTGTGGAAGCAGCTTCTTGCCTCTGCTCATTTCTGAGCTGTCTCTCTAGCTCTTTCTCAGCTTCTCAGTGCTTCTACCACTTGGATAACAAATTTTGTGTATTAAATTCCCTTTGTGTTAAATATTAAGTGATGTCGTATTTCCTGATAACCCATTGCCAACGAGTTGATTCCGACTCATAGTGACCCTATAGTACAGAGTAGAACTGCCCCAACAGGTTTCCAAGGAGTGACTGGTGGATTCAAACTGACCACCGTTTGATTAGCAGCCAAATGCTTAACCACTGATGGACCCTGTCTAATAGAGAAGAAATTCCAAGTCCTGTAGTCCTGTTCACTGGATGGAGAACTTCACTCTCTTGTTTCAGATTGGAAACTCATTAAGTCAAATCTCGGACAGGGTAATTGCTTCTAGATGCTATGTCTGCAATTTGGTATATGTTGTTATTGTTATCAAGATTGTTTTTGTTGGCATTAAATATTTAAATTAAACTATATACCTATATTATTATTACTACTATGAGGGCTGAACCTGGGCCCTGAGATAGCTAAAAATGATCCTCTTTAGAGATCTCCAGGAATGGGTACTCTACACCCTCTCTTGGTAGTGTATTCAAAGTTTAACTGCTGTTACAGTCAGCAATTTCAAGTAAAATGTTCAAATCCAAGTTCAAACATTTATTGAGCTCTGATGCTAAGCCTTCTGGGAGTCCACAGTTTAAGGGCAAGTTTGCTGCTTTACCTCTTTGAGCTGATTGTTGAGAAGAGACAGCTGGCCCTCATAGCTAGCCTTCCTGTCCATGATACCGTCCAGCTTTCAGACCTGTTTCCTTCTCCTGGTATTTCCAGGCCACTAATGTATCCGCCATATTGAGCTTCAACACCAGCAAGATCACTGGGTTCCTGAGGCCGGGAAAGTAAGTCCGCCTGCTGCCCACATGGAGGCACCCAACTGGACTCCATCAGGACACTGCAGCTGATTCTCTGCAGTTGGGAGTGGAGGCGTGGAGAAATCCTCCTGCAAATGCTGGGAGTCCACCATTTAGGAGGGAAAGTTAAATTTCACCCCAGTTGGCCCAATCCTTTTGCCCCATTGGTCCTGCCCTCCCCAAACTTCCTTTCTACCCAGCACCCACTACTTCCAAATTTCTGAAAAATTTATTAATACTGCCTTTTCTTGATCTATAAGTTTTAGACATCAACTATTGATTTCCTGAGGTGATAGATAAGGATTGGGCTCTTTTACACCACCTCACCTCCCCTCTACCAGTCTTCCCCATATGGTTGTACTGCTGTTTTTAGTTACCCAGTTATCTTATTTTTTCATCACCACGTCCACACTACCCTTGGCCCTATGCCTTCTCAAACCTGTACTTTCTCCTTTCTGGGAACCCTGAATTGCTTAGGCTTCCCATGAGGGTAATGCTTACATATCTGAATATTTTCTAATTCTTTATAGGGTACAATTGGAACTGAAGGAATCCAAACTTGGAGTATTCAGTGTAAGTTGTTATTGTTTATGAAATGCCTAGGTGTTGATTAATTTGGGCTCTTGACTAAGCAATTGCTATGATGCCTGTAGTAGAGAATGGAAAAGGAGAAGAGCTGATATAGGTGTTGATCTGCAGTTTGCTTTTTTCAAGACTTTTGCCATGTTACCCAAAAAAAAAAAAACACCCAAACCCACTGTGGTGGAGTTGATTCTGACTCACAGCCCCATCCCCAGGGTGGCCATGTGGGGTTTGGTGTGGGCAAGATGATATGTTTGGTCACAGTATGCCTCTCCTGTTCTCCACCAGGTGGAGCTGTTGGAGGCGCTCATTAACTACTACCTTCTCAACAACCTCTACCCCAAGGTCAATGGTAAGAATTATGGATTTTCCTCTTTGGAGGAAAGAGAGCTGGACTTAAACCTGGGAAATAGGGCTCTCCTCTGGACTGTGGGACCTTCAGTGAGTCACCTCTCTGAGCTTCAGTGGCCTCATCTGTGAGACAGCAAGCCTCATTTACCCTTGGGCTCTAATGAGGGTTGGGGATGGCTCTTTGGAGAACAGGATACCTCCTCATGCAAGAGAAGGTAGGACTCAGGGACGGCCCCTCCACCACCACCACTACACACACATACACACCCTGAAGAGACAAGTGAAGGGGCAAATTAACATAGAGGTCATAAGGCAGTCCACCTCTGAATTCACATTTCCCAGAGCAACCCCCTAGTCAAAAAATAAAACATAAAGCCTACACTAAACCCTATTTCCATGAGGACCCACTTCATTTGGCTACATAGAAAACAGGACGGGGCTGGGGTGCAGAGAAAGCATGCTCACTAGCTCCTTATCACATGTGTACATCATACTATACCTGCTACTTCCTCCACATAGATTGTGGCTGAGAGCTCAGGCTCTGGTGTCAACCTGCCTAGGTTCAAATCCCAGCCCTGCCACTTTCTAGTTGTGTGACCTAGGACAAGTTACTTGGCTACTCTATGCCTCAGTTTCCTTATCTATAAAATGGGAGGAATATCATATTTCATAGCCTTTTGTGAGAATTAAATGGGGATACACGGCATCTAGCAAAGAGCAAATTCTGTAAACATTGTCTCTGTTTGGTACTTATTAACAAATCTCTCTAAACTTCCAGAGGAGCTGGTGAAAGGACTCCCCCTCCCTATGCTAAAGCGAACTCAGCTCTACGACCTTTTTCTCCAGATCCACAAGGTGACTGGATTGGGTGAGGGGCTCTGAGGATTTGGATGGGGTTTAGCTTGCCAGGTTTGAAGGCCATAAGTCAGTGAATGGGACCCAGCCCACCACTGCAGCTGGGGAAGCCTGGGCTGCGACCCGGACACTCCCAGGCACTGCTATATCCCATAAAACCATTCGGTGTCCTTCAGGAATGGCACTTGTATTGAGGCAGGAAGTATCTGACACAGCCCTGTGCCACCGCTGCCTCCCACCCCCCACCATGGGTGACCTGTGGGCACTTCATGACCAACTCATTTTTAAAATCCTGCACGTCCTAGACTTGCCATGTGTGCAATGGCATCACTGGGGGGGTGGGGTACAGACTCTACCAGGTAACACTATCAGAGAGGGTGACACCAAAATGACTGTCTAACATTTTTGTGCAGTGTTTCACCAGAAATTTATAGTTTTTTATAAAAATATCCCTGAAGTTAGTTGTAACAACAAAAACATTTTTCTTAAGCCCGGTTTGCATGTATCAATAGACCCACAAGGCTAAAACTCTATGCTAATTTACTTTTTGAACCTTCAAATGCGCTCCAGCCCAAGCTGTCATTATTACCCAATTACAGTGATGCTTCGAATCACGTGGTTTCCTCTGCACGTACTACAAGCACACACTGTTGTTTTTATGGCTGTCCATGTTTTTATAGTCACGGATTTTGTCAAATCTTCTGGTGTTTTAGCTACAATATTGTGGTAATTAGTATCTGTGAACCTGTATCAATAACTTTTTTGAGAATAAAGTAATAATTAAATGAAAAGAAAGAGTGATATACAAGAATTACGATTTACAAGTAACAGTACAAAAAAACATTCCTAAGGATTCTGTATGGTCTGGTATGGGAGGAGGCCCGTGTGGGGGGATGACACTGAGTTACTGCACTGGGTGACACCAACCCTAGTGACGCTACTGCATTTGTAAGCTTTAAATTTTTATTTTAAACTTTAAGTGGAAGAGCTTTATTACAAAAATATGGTGGGCATGCCCCTCCTATCGTAAACAAGTAATAGTCACATTACTGACATTTTTGAAAATTATTCATAAACTCATTGCCTCACCACAACCACAGTTTAAACGTTGCTGTGCTTCCTTCCAGTCTTTTTTTTCTTTTTTTGCCTAGCATTTAAAAATTTGTTTGTGTGTGTGTTTGCTTTGGATAGTTGCTCATGTCTGTTTTCTTTCTTTCCCTTTTTTAAAAAAACTTAGCATCATCCCTCAGGCTTGTTCCCTTGTTGCAACTTAGTCTCCCCCCGACCCCGAGTGCTAAGCAGCTGTGCACTGTCCCATCCAGCAAATGAACCGTAATTCACGTGACTGTTTTAATACCAAGGAACGTGTCTGAGTTTTCACTGTTTTGTGGTCCGTCTGTGCCCCCAGGTTCAGGCTCTTTTTAGAACACCATCTGGAAGGCAGGATGATGGGTTGGGGGGCTGTGAGCACTAAACGAGATGATGCATGTGCCTGGCACGTAGTCAGCATCCATAAATAATAACTGTTAGAGAGGATAAAGGACAGGGGAGTGGGTGGGAACATTGAAATATTTAGCCCCCGACTTACAGCATATTCCAGTTAGGACAAACCGCATTTACGGCTGTCTTTTTGGGGGGGCACATCTTATCATTAGTAATATGTACTACCTACAATGTTGTAGCACATAATTTGTTGATGTTATCATTCTCAGATGTTTACTTGCAGATGTTTATATGTAACGTTTCCAACCCTCAAAGACAAATAAAGATAGGATTTATAAAGATACTAATAATAAAAGGCAATAATAATGAAAACTAAAAAAAAGATGTTTGACTTACACCACAACTGACTTATGACAGTCACCTGTCATAAGTCAGGGACTACCTGTATTTGGATAACAGATATCCGAAACCTTTTGGGCCCAGAGATACTCAATACCGGTGTCAGTTTCCTGGGGCTGCTGTAACTAAGTGCCACAAACTGTTGCTGTTGTTTTTAGGGGCCACAGAGTTGGTTCCGACTCACAGCAATGCTATAGGACAGAGTAGAACTGCCCCACAGGGTTCCCAAGGAGCGACTGGTGGATTTGAACTGCCGACCTTTTGGTTAGCAGCCGAGCTCTTAACCACTATGCCACCAGGGCTCCATAACCATGAACTAGGTGACTTAAAATAAATTTCTTGTCTTACAACTCCGGAGGCTAGAAGTTTGAAATCAGGATATTGGCCATATTGATTCCTTTTGGGGCTCTGAGAAAGAATCTGTCCCATGGCTTTCTTCTAGCTTCTGGTGATGACTGGCAACCCTTGGCATTCCTTGGCTTGAAGATGCGTCACCCCAATCTCTGCCACTGCCTTCACATGACATCTTCCCTCTGTGTATCTCTCTGTGTCTCTTCTCCTCTTTTATAAGGACCCCACTTGGATTGGGGACCACCCTTCTCCAGTATGACCTCATGTTAGCTGATAACATCTTCAATGACCCTATTTCCAAACAAAGTCACATTCACAGATACCAGGGGTTAGGACTTAAACTTGTATTTGGAGTAACAATTCAATCTATGACAATACCCAAAAGCCACTGAATGGTACAAGTAGAGTCAGACAGATCAAAGATCAAAGCAAAGTTGAGCAACGATTCACTCACTTGGCCTCAGTTTTCTCTTCTCTAAAATGGGGTTGTAGCCCAAACCTCCCTGGGCTCTTGTGAAGAACAGAGGCCAAGTATGAAAGCTTCTAGCACAATATTTGATGCACGGGAAGTGCCAGGAAGATATATTCTTTATTATTATATATTATCGTATTCATTAGAATTTTGAGGTCAGCTCTGTCCGTTTGTCTGACCACCAAGGGCAGGGCAGGGATCACTGTGGGAAAGAATTGGGCTTTGCCTGTGTTCAGAATTCCAGCTGCTCTGAGTGATGGAAACTTAACAGGAGACAGGAGAGTAAACCCCAGAAGCTCACAATTTTGTGTTATTCACCATGGAGAGGAAATTGAGGTGACACAAGGACATTTATGAGGCCTGCCAGGAAGCAGCAGCTTGGGAAAAGACAGATAAATTGCTACCTTGGCGAACGTAACTGGCAAAAGCTGTGCTTTATGGAGGCCTTGGGGACTGAGACATACTCGCGATTTATGCACTGATCCAGTTTCTGGTAGAGCTTCTATTCCCCAAGAATGGGCCTTCCTTTTAAGTTTGCAATGTATTTTTCTGGAGTAGAGGACGCTCTTTGTCATCCTGTCCTGTCTCGTCTCTCTTAGGACTTCTTGTTCTTGGGCGCCAACGTTCAGTACATGAGAGATTGAGCACAAGGGGAAAGACTTGCCAATGGGCTGTGGAAGCCACAGCTGGATCTGGGACATTGGATTTCCAGATGTGCAGCACATTTCCAGAGACTCTGAGGATGAAGACTCATCTGTTCTCAGCACTGGGGGCAAGAGTTTGCCTGGCTCCTGCCCCCACGCTCCTGCTCTCCGGACAGGTGCACCCATGCCTCTCTGGACTCTGAACTTTCTCTGCTAGGATAGGCCACCCTCCGCCACTGGCCTATAATCTCCTAGAGGGCAGGCACTGCATTTTTATTCACTGTCTGATCCCAGTGCCTAGCAGAGTACTGGCACTTAGTAGGTTCTCAATAAATATTTAGTAAACGGTTCAACGAAGGAACCACCTGGTATACTAGATGAACTTCTTTATTGCTATTATGGATTGAATTGTGTCCCCCAAAAATATGTGTTGTAAATCCTAACCCCTATACCTGTGGATGTAACCCCTTTGGGAATAGGGTTTTCTTTCTTATGTTAATGAGGCCATATCAGTGTAGAGTGTGTCTTAAACCAACCACTTTTGAGATATAAAAGGAGCAGATTGGGCACAGAAGCAAGGAAGTACAAATGGGGAAAGATTGACGCCTTGCGGGGGTCACCAAGGAACCTAGGAAGAGAAGCTGTAAGAGATGGATTTTCCCCCAGGGCAGAAAAAGCCTTCCTTCCCGTAGAGCCGGCACCTGGAATTTGAGCTTCTAGCCTCCTAAACTTGAGAAGATAAATTTCTATTCTTTAAAGCCACACTGTGGTGCTATTTCTGTTATAGCGGCACTAGATAACTAAGACAACTTCCCACCTTCTTCTGGCCTAAGCGGGTCTTTGGATGGTCAGCCTCATCAGTGGTCTCCAAGCCTAGGCCCTGACCTCAATCCCCTTTCTCCATCAGCCACTGCGGCAGGAACCTCAATGAGAGTACAAGGCCAGGCCTGGTGCTGATGCCTCTATCTCTCAGGCCCCTGTCATGTCTCAGTCCATAGGTTCACTTTGGGTTAACCTTTGAGTTAAGCCTCCCTCTCTTCTCTCCCACTGAAGATGCTGAAGCCAATAGACCTCCCAGAGTAAAATCTCAGCCTCCTGGTGCTTTCCCCATTGAAGCGGGTGTAAATTAGGAGGAAATGGATCTAGGCTTTTAGTTCAACCCAAATGAAAAGCTCATCCAACTGTTGTTTATGAGCCCCAAGCCTGGAGGAAGAAGTCATGATTTCTAATTACTGAAAAATGAGCCATTTGATCGGACTTAATAAAGATGCATTGATTTTGATTCTCCTGAAATACAGATTTCTGGGTTCATGGAGTTGGGGTGACCCACCTAGGCCATCTGCCCTTAGATGTCCTTTTGAACCTTGAACCTTTAAGGAACTGGTTCCCTGGAGTCACCTTCAAGTCAAACAATAGCTAGTAAGCAGCTTAGCTGAGATCGTTTTGCCTTAGGAATTGCGTTCTTTTGGAAAATTATCTATGTGCAGCCAGCTTTGAGAAGCAGGAACTCCAGGGAGAAACCCCAAGGGTATGGGCCCTGGACACCCATATAGCTCAGTAATGATGTCACCCCTGAGGTTCAGCCAAAGATTAGACAGGCCCATCAAACAAAATGAGACTAAATGGGCACACCAGCCCAGGGGCAAAGACGAGAAGGCAGGAGGGGACAGGAAGCTGGTAACTGGGAAACCCAAGGTAGAGAAGTTGAGAGTGTTGACATGTCATGGGGTTGGCAACCAATGTTGCAAAACAATATGTCTATTAATTGTTTAATGAGAAAATAATTTGCTCTGGGAACCTTCATCTAAAGCACAATTAAAAGAAAAAACATATATTCTGTTACACTAAAAAAAAAAAGTTATATAGTCAGGCCTCCCAGGGACAGGGAATTAGAAGGCTCATTTGATATTTTTTTTTATTGCGCTAAAGAGCAGATGGATGGAGCCGCCAGCTAGCAGATAATTCACAGGGAACAGACCCACTTACCCCGTGTGTGACAGAGATGCCTTCTAAGATAGGATGATTCATTGTTACCCAGCTGGTGGCAGGGGAAGCCATGGTTTCCCCTTCTCCCTCCTCTTCACTTTCGTTCACTGTCCATTACCATCATCCATTTGTATGATGGACTGGTTCAGAACCAGGCTTGATCCAGTACTAGCCAGGTGACCTAGGGAAGGTCACTTTCCCCCTCGGGGTCCTATCTATAAAATAAAGATAATAATACCCATTGCCATCAAGTAAATTCCAACTCATAGCAACCTTATGGGACAGAGTAGAACTGCCCCATAGGGTTCCCAAGGCTGTAATTTTTATGGAGGCAGACCGCCACATCCTTCTCCCATAGAGCAGCTGGTGGGTCCAAAATCACCAACTTTTTGGATAGAAGTGGAGCACTTAACCACTGTGACAGCAGAGATCCTTTTAGCCATCTGCTAGGGTTGTTAATAATTATTATATTAGAAAATGTAAGTAAAAGTGTTTATTAAGCCATAATGGAGGTTCCATATTTATTGGCTCGGCATGGTCAGGTTCAATTGTCCCCAAGCTCCTGTCCTCAGCTGACTCATCCTCAGCTCAACTACACACCCTATATTATTCAGCCTTAACTGCAAACTTTAGAATCTACTCTGGTTATTATAAAAAGAAAGAGGATTTCTTAAAGGACCTTGTGTTGGGAGGTTAAAGGACAACAGATGGGAGGATGGAGGAACAGACTTGAGGTTGAGCTTCCAAGCTGGCCACAGGCTAACCAAACAGAGACCACACCAGGACACAAAGCTCACTTTCGAATTAGTCCCACTGATGCTTTTTATTTTGTCACACACCAGGGTTTATAAACTTCCTTTGTCTTAGCCATTTAAAGTGATGTTTATTAAATGCTCAGTTGTCACTTTGTAAAATATTCACTAGCCCAGTGTTCCTCAAACTTCGATGTGCCTATGAATCTCCTGAGTGTCTTATTAGAAAGCAGATTCTGATAAAGCAGGTCGGGGCTGAATTTCTAACCAGTTTCCAGGTGATGCCAATGCTGCTGGTCCTGAGATCACACCTGGAGTCGCAAGATAAGGTAAACTCCAGGGGAGTTAAAAATTTTCTCAGTGCTATATAATTCCTGGTCATTCCCTAGAACAGTGCCTGGCAAACAGTAGATACAAAGTAAGTATCTGTCACATAAATGGATTTAACCTATCCATCAGACTTGGCCCACCTTCTCCCTCCACCTGTGTTAGTTGTCTGATTCCAGCATTCCCAGTAGTCTGGGTCCCAGGATGGACAACTGACTGAAAATTGCCCAAAAGCCACATAGAAACAGGAAGTGATTGAGCCATCTTGTTAAGATTTTGTGAAAACCAAACAAGTGGCCGTTGAGTCAATTTTGACTCACTGCAACTCCTTATGTTGCAGAGTAGAACCGCACTCCACAGGCTTGTTTGTTTGTTTGTTTTGGTGAAAATACACACATCAAAATGTGCAAAACATGCTCCCATTTAACAATTTCTGCACATACTGTTCAGTGACGTTGGCTACATTCTTCACATTGTGTCGACATTCTCATTATTTCTGTTCTAGCTGTTCATCCCCCATTAATTTAGACTCATTGCCCCCTAAGCTTCTCATCTATGATTTACAGTTATTGTTGTCCGTTTGGTCTCCTATAGATAGTTTTTTTTAGGAGCGCAATACTTAGGGGACATTCTTTACTTTTTGAGCTAAACTGGTTTTTTTGTTTTAAAAAAAATTCAGGGTATAGTTTTGGTTCAAAGTTCAAAAATTATCCCAAGGCAATAGTCTCAAGGTTCCTCCAGCCTCAGTGGGTCCAGTAAATCTGAATTCTATGGGAATTTGAAGTTCTGTTCCACATTTTTTCCCTTTCTATCTGGATCCGTCAAATGCGTCACCTATCGAAACGTTTGGTAATGGAGTCGGGCACTATCCAGCTCTTCTGGTTTCATGTTAGAGGAAGCAGTGGTTCATGGAGACAATTAGCCATGTAGTCTTATTGCTTCTCTGATTCTTGGGTTTCCTTCTTCTCTGTTTCCTCAGGATTTTCATGGCTGTGACCTTTTGGAAGCAGATCACCAGGTCCGTCCTCTGAGGTGCCTCTGAGTGGGTTCCGAACCACCAACCTCTCAGTTAGTAGTTAAGTGCTTAACCTTTTGTGCTCCCCAGGGACTCCTTGCTAAGATTAGGGAGCCCAGTTTTTGCAGTATTTCTGGGTTAGAGTCTCAATGAGAAACCCTCGTATGGAGAGAAGACACAAACCTTCCAAATAATTTATGTGGATACTTCCCTCTCAAGGAAGTGGAGCATAACTCCCTACGCTTTAAATGTGGGCTATGTTTAGTGGCTTGCTTCCGAAGGGTACAGTATACAAAGGGAGAGGGGAGGAAGGAACTTTACAACAGAGAAACCCGACAAGCACTACATTAGCCGGGGGATTAAGGTGAACATCTTCAGTGATATCTTGTTGATAGCATGTACCCTTGATATAATGTTTAGAGGATGGCACTGTACTTCCCCAAAGCCCTCACTGCAGTCTAACCATGAGAAAAACATCAGGCAAACTCAAATTGAGGGACATTCTACGAAACGCTTGATCAATGCTCCCCAAAACTGTCAAGGTAATCAAAAACAAGGGAAGTCTAAGAAACTGTCACAGCCCAGAGGCGCCTAAAAATACTTGACAGCTAAATGTAATGTGGTCTCCTGGAAGGGACTCTGGAAAGTAAAAAGGTCATTAGGGGAAATATAATAAAATAGGAATAAAGTATGGATTTTAGTTCAAAACAACATATCAGTGTTGATTCATCAGGTCTAACGAACGAATACTAATGTTGGAAACCTTGGCACCGTAGTGGTTAAGTATTATGGCCGCTAACCAAAAGGTTGGCAGTTCAAATCCACCAGGTGCTCCTTGGAAACTCTATGGGGCAGTTCTACTTTGTCCTATAGGGTTGCTATAAGTCGGAATTAACTCAACGGCAATGGGTTTAATACCAATGTAAGATGGTAACAACAAGGGAAACTGGGTGCTGGGTATACGGGAGCTCTCTGTACTATCTTTGCAACTTTTTTGTAAATCTAAGACTACTCTAAAATAAAATTTTTATTTAACTTTTTAAAAACTTGAAATTTTTTTCTACCAAGTGACAACTTGTGTAGAATCAGAAGCTACCAATTGTCAAGCTAGGAAATTGTGGGCCCCAGCAAAAGGGCATCAACTCAGTCCTCCACCAGCAGATGGTGATAGCACTTAATTAGTTGGGGTCACTTAGGACTTGGGAACCACTAGAATCTACTTGAAAGAGCCCTGGTGGCTGCTAACCAAAAGGTTGGCGGTTTATACCAACCCAATGGCTCCACAGGAGGAAATCCTGATAGTCTGCTCCCTTAAAGTTTACAGCCTAGAAGACCCTATGGGGCAGTTCTACTCTGTCACATGGGGTTGCTATTAGTCAAAAATTGACTCAGCACACAACAACAGAATCTACTTACTGAGGTTTAGTATCCCCTTTCAGAGCCGATTTTGTGTCACAGATGTAGCAAGAAGGCTTAGGTATCTCCCCTTGCTGTTTCCTCCTAGGAATGGAGTTCTCTTTGCTTGTGTGACATGGTGTCTGGTACAATTCGGTAGTTAAAGAGAAACATTAGAATGCTATGGTTGGAGAATTAAAGTCCCAATCAGAGAAACACAGACTCCTCACACAGTAAAAATAACAGCTGTTCCCAGGACTCCTCCAGCAGTGCTCCCATCGGCTCCTTGCTGGCTTGTCCCAGACTTATCCCTGTTCCTGACTGTGCGCCTCTATGAATGTCCCTCCCCGACCTCTGATGTCGGTGTCTCTGACTCAGTCCTGGACCCTCTTCTCTTCCCAAACCCTCTCCCCAGGGGATTTCAGCCTCCAAGACTTTGAAGACCATTAGTGGTTACAATGGCTCCTATGTTCACATTTCCAGACTAGGCCTCTCTTCTGAGATGCTGATCCTCTAACTAGAGGCTTGATGCTCCCCTTGGGCTTCCTGGATTCGGGAGCGGGGGAGATGTACCTGGCTTGTATGGCAGTGCCAGAGGACTCTGGAAAAGCACCCCAAGGATTTCTCCTGGAGTCTGGTACATAAATTCCCCCAGCTCATCCACCTGGGTCTGCCTTCTCCCTGCTTACAGAGGAACACAGGCAATAAAACATGGCAGAGCAGACGGCTGCTTTATGGGCTGGAAGAAAACAATATCTCACCTAGGGCCACTAAAGAATCCGGAGCTGGATTCTCTCCTTTCCCTTAGAGAAGGCTTTCCTCCTGCCTCAAGTGATCTCAGGGGTCCCCTAGCACAGACATATAGGCAGAAATTCCAGGCACAGGTGCGCTGTTTTTAAAAGCACACTCTGACCTAGACCATCTCCTCTTGCAGTAGGGGCTTGGGCCTTGCTAGGGTGGTGTTGACGGGTACCCAGAACCACTACCTGCACCCTCCAGACCCAAACAAGCACAGCTTTCTTCCAGTCCCTCCTTCCCCCAGCTAGTTTTCCAGACCTGCAGTTCAATCAAGAGTAGCTCTCTAAGAATTTCCCCTGCCCAGTTGCTTTTTATACTGCAGAATACTTTTAAGAGTCAATATAGAATGGCTAAAATGTAAAAGACAAAATCTAAGTGTTGACAAGAATGTGGAATAAATGGCACACTCACCCACTGCTAGTGGGAGTGTATACTGGCACAACCATTTTGGAAGACTGGCAATATCTTCTAAAGTTGAACATGCACGTGCCCCACAATCCAGCAATTTCACTCTTCAGTCTATACCCTACAGATATGGCTACATATGCTCAAAAAACACACACCAAAATGTTCATAAAGTGCTCTTCATAATAGCTTCAAATCGGGAACAACCCAAATGTCATCAGCAGTAGATGGATAAATAATGGGATGTTAAACAGCAATGAGCATAAACGAACTACAACTCCATGCAACAACAGCATGGCCAAAGTCCCTGAACATAATGCTGAGTGAAAGAAGTCTGGTGCAAAAGGGCACCTGTTGTATGATTCCATTTATATAAAGTCCAAAAACCAGGCAAAGCCAACTCATGGACAGAAAAGTCAGGAGAGTGGTCATTCTGTGAGGAGGGAGTAGTAATTGCAAAAGGACACAAGGGAACTCCTGGGATTTTGATAATGTTCTGTTTCTTGATCCATATGCTACTCACATGGGTGAGTTCACTTCGTGAATTTTAAAGCATATGTAAGAAGAGTCTATCTGTATTTATGAGAATTCTTACAGTGTCTTAAACTCAAAAAAATCAAATCCACTGCCATCGAGTCAATTCCGACTCATAGCGACCCTATAGGACAGGGCAGAACTGCCCTACAGGGTTTCCAAGGCTGTAAATCTCTATGGAAGCAGACTGCCACATCTTTCTTCTGTGGAACTGCTGGTAGCTTTGAACCGCCAACCTTTCCGTTAGCAGTCAAGCGATTTTAACCACTGTGCCACCAGGGCTCCTGGATAGTGACTTAGGCTCACACTAAACTAAGTTCCATTTTCCAGATTTACTCATCTGAGTATACCAAGATGTACACTTTGTATAGGCTGTTTATTGTAGCATTGTTTGTAATCACAAAACAATTTAAAAACACACACACACAACAAAAGAAACAAAGAATACAACCTGTGCGGCTCTTAATGGTGCACCCATGCAAAGAAATACTATGCAGTTGTTAAGAAGAATGAGGCATATCTATATGCACAGACAAAGAAAGACATCAAAGGCACCATTAAGTGGAAAGAGTACGCTGCAGAACAGGTACACACTCACGCATGCAAGTTTATATGTGTCTAGGAAATTCCTAGGAGGTTACCCAAGACGCTGAAAACAGAGATTACCTCTGGAGACTAGAAATGAAGGATTGGTAATGTTGGGAAATTTTTATTTTCCTTCTTGTGCTATTTTACACTGTTTGATTTCTTTACACAAACAAATATTACTTTTAAAAAAAAACTTAAAGACGTAAATCAAAGTAATTTAGGCAAGATCAACTGTGCAAAAGGGCTTATCATAAGAAACAACAGTCTCAGGGGAAACCGCTTTTGACTCCTGAGATATTTCTGTTTTTAGTCCTTTTGCTGGATACCTCCAAATCTCAAATAATAGTCCTATATCCCTTTTTCTTTATTTACCAGTTTTTTTTTAATTGCTGACTTTATGAAGATTTAGCTCATTAACCTGCCCCACTTACCTTCTCTCTCTATCTCTCTCAAAATAGTTATGTAACTTAATATTTTTGGTTTCCCTTTTAGCAATTTTCTAATTTAGATTATGTAGTCACTTTTTTTTTTTTTTTTTTGCTCCATCAACTATATACAAATAAACGGTGAGGCGGTGCCAAGATGACAGACTAGTCAGACCCGCTAAACCATCCAGGTGCAACAAAGACCCGAAAAAGCAAGTAGATAACAGATACAGCTGTCAATCCTAGAACCCTGAACCTTAAAAGAAGAGATAAAAGATTAGACTGGAAGTCATGAGGAGAAGAAGAAACTGATAGAAAATGGGGAACTAATAGTGGCGGCTCCTGACAACGCAGCAGGACTCAGCGTTGCCATCTTGGAATGAAGCCAACAACCTCGCATGCAGAAAGGCACCTCCGCGGAATTCCCAATAGGAGATAGAGGTGCAGACACACTCAGGGCTAAGTAAGACCACGCTTGCTGGCTGCAAATCAAGGAGAAGCCCGGACTGTCTCACTCAGTAACCCCAGGAGTACGCTCCTACGACCCCCGCCCTCTGGTGAACAGCGCCTATAACCATTGAGACGGCCCTGGCTGCTGGGAACCAGGGTACCAACCCACCCTACTGCCCTCCTCCGTCCAGCCCTCTCTGTCCCTCCCTTTGCCCCGCCTCCTACCTTTCTGTTTTGCCCCGCTGCCCATGGCCCCGAGGGGACCCAGCCCAGGCTCCAGGCTCCGGACCTCTCCTGCCACCTGTTGCATCCCGAGGAAACCAGGCTTTGACCCCAGGCCCATTTGCACTGGCTCTAGACCCCTCCCACTGCCGGCTGCAGCCCCCAGGGGATCCAGCCCGATCCCAGACCCCATTCTGCTGGCTCCGGACTCTTCCCCACTGCCTACCTCGACCCCAAGGGTACCTGGCCTGGACCTCAGGCCCTTCCCCATCAGCTTGGGACCCCCCAGCAGACCACAGGGGTCTCCTGCAGCCCGAGGCCCAGTTCATGCTGCAGACAAATGACCCACCTCTGCCCCTTTCCTTCCTGCTGGACCTGCCCCGCTGCACCTTAGACAAGTGATGGTCCCTGCACACCAGGACAAGGTGGTAAGAACTACTGTACCCACAGATGAGAGAGCAACAAAACACGCCCAGCCCACCTGCCCAGACATAACCAAAAAAAAAAAGGCAGGATGAAACAAATATATTCAATCAATAAACAAAGAAAATAAAACCTGAATGTACTGAAGACAGCAGAAAATATCAAAACATATAAAGCAACAGGACAAGATGGTTCCAGTAAGTGACCAGAATAAAGCACCAGTTGACGTTCCAGCTGAAGTAAAGACACTGGAAATACCTGATAGGGAATTCAGAAGTCTAGTATTCGGGGCTGTCCAAGAGATTAGGAAAGAAATAAGGAAAATGCAGACAAAACCAACCAAAACAGCCAAAATCAAGGAAAATACAGATAAATGGTGTTTCTTCTCTTTACTCACTGTATGACCTTGGACCTCTATGAGCCCAAGTTTCCTCATCTGAAAAAGAAGCAAATGTGGAGGAGTTTAGCCAGCTAGAAAGAGAAATTCATAAGAGCATTTCTCTTTCTTCCTGAGCATATAGCTAGACTAGGTTTCCCAGCCTGCCTTGTAGTTAAGCGTGGCCATGTGGTTGAGTTCTGGTCCATGGCATACAGACCTGGCCCATAAACAACACCTATATGATCCTCAATCTCAATCTCTCTGTCTCTATCTGTCTCTTTCTCAATTTCTCTCTCTCCTTTTTTGTCTCTCTCTCTCTCCCACCCTCAATTTGCCAGCTGAATGTTAATACTCAAGATGACTTTGGATAAATATCTTAGAGATGGCGGAGCTTCCATCAGCCTGGGTCCCTGAATGACAGCATGAAGCAGTGTTGCCCCCAATCTCAGCTATTATTTGCTGTCAAGTCACCTCTGACTCATGGAGACCCTCTGTGTATCAGAATAGAGCTGTGTTCCATTTTATGAGAGTAGAAATAAACCTCTGTCATATTTAGCTACTGAAATCTGGGGATTTATCCATTAAAGCAGCTAGTATTGGTTTTAATTGGTACAGAGGGTAACAGTAACAACCCCATGAGACTGTTGAAAGACTTAAATGAGATAAAGTATGTAAATTGCTCAGTTTGTAGTGAGTGCTCAAAAAATGGGAGCTAAAAAAAAAAAAAAAAAATTTTTTTTTTTAATTAGTATTTCTAAGGAGCCCTGGCGGTGCAGTGGTTAAAGAGCTTGGCTGCTAAACCAGAAGGTCAATGGTTCGAACCCACCAGCTGCTGTTCAGGAGAAAGATGTGGCAGTCTGTTTCCGTAAAGATTTACAGCCTTGGAAACCCTGTGGGGCAGTTCTACTCTGTCCTATAGGGTCGCTATGAGTCGGAATCAACTCGACAGCGATGGGTTTGGTTTGGGTTTTGGTATTATTATTGCTAACACTCTCCATAGACATCAGGCTTCTCTTCTGTTTCTCCACCCAGAACCCTCCTAGTTTTCTATATTCGTTTCCACCAGAAAGAAAATACGCACCTATCCATACCGTAAATAATTAAATAACATCTCCTTGTTCCAAGTCCCTACCAGTTCCTACTTATTGGCTCCACGATTCATTTGGCAACTGATCATGTGGCATTGTGAAATGCTATTTAAATATTTTCTTATCTAACTTCTCTTGAGTTTTATATCCAACCCTCCTAAATAGATTATAATTTCCTTGAGGGCAGGAAACAGATATTATATGCCTTTGCTTGTTGCAGTACTGAATCAGACACTTAATATGTATCTGGTGATTTGATTCAAAGTCTCTTGTCACTTAACCTAACACTGCAATCTTCTCCCCAGGTATAGGCTGCCGTAGGCCCTTATCACACAACTCTTGCAATTTATCATCAGCCATTAATATCTTTAGATCCTTGCCTCTGCTTGTGCTGCACATGCTCAGATGTTTGCACGTTACTTTCATATCACTCCCGTTCAGTTCACAGACCCCTCCCCGCAACGAGTTCTCGCCCTCTTGTTGCTACTTTGATGGTTCTAAGCTATTTTCCACCCATCTGTCAGTTTGTAATACTGTGGTGGCTTTTGTGTTGCTATGATGCTGAAAGCTATGCTACCAGTATCTCAAAAACTAGCAGGGTCACCCATGATGGACAGATTTCAGCAGAGATTCCATACTAAGACTAGGAAAAAAGGCCTGGTGATCTACTTCCAAAAAGTAACCACCAGTCGTTGCCAAGTTGATTCTGACTCATGACAACCCCATTTATGTCCAAGCAGAACTGTGCTTTACAGAGTTTTCAATCGCTGATTTTTTGGAAGTAGATTGCCAGGACTTTCTTCAGAGGTGGCCTCAAACCTTTAACTTTTGAGTTAGCAACGAATTGTGTTAACCGTTTGCACCACCCAGGAGCTCCCTTCTCAAAATTAGCCAATGAAAACCCTATGGATCACAACAGAAAATTGTCCAATATAGTGCTGGAAGATAAGCCCACTAGGCTGGAAGGCACTCAAAATACACAGTGGCCACAACAGTGGACTCGAGCATACCAAGGATCGTGAAGATGGTGCAGGACTGGGCAACGTTTCTTTCTGTTGTACAGGGGGTTGCCATGAGTAGGAACCAACTCAATGGGAACCAGCAACAACAACAACAACGAGCTGCCTACTGGGGCTCCAGAGGGCAGGAAACAAGAGAGGACCCAAAGGGCCTACATTTTGGGGAGTGGTCAGGGACCACCAAACCAAAAGCCAAACCCATTGCTTTTGAGTTAACTCGGACTCATGGAGACCCCATGTGTTACAGAGTAGAATCTAGCTCCATAGGGTTTTCTTTGGCTGTCATCTTTACGGAAGGATATCGCTAGGCCTCTCTTCTGTGGTGCTGCTGTGTGGGTTTGAACCACCAACCTCGCAATCAGCAGCTGAGCACAAACTATTTGCACTACCCAGGTGCTTTGACCAAGGACTGTAGGGATGGTAAATTAACTTTCCCATAGCTAATATTTTGGTGAATCTTTTTGTTGGGAGGAGGCTCCACAAAAAAACAAACGTCGCCAACTTTCCATTTCAGGAGAGCCTGGGCATGGCTGAGGTCACGTAGACAGGGAGTACGGAATAAGAAGAGGACCAAGGACAACCTGCAGGGAGGAGAGACCCCAGCATCTAAGAGGTGATAGATGAAGTGGCATTTGAGGAGAAGACTGAAGCAGAGCAGCAAGGCACATCCCCTGAGGGTGGAGCAACCACTGTCGTGACCACCGCCAGGCCCAACAGGTAGCCAAGGGGCAGCTGTTTGAGGAGGTGTGGAGGAACTTGGATGGGCAAATTGGAGGCTCCATAGAGACGCTATGGTTTGTGGACAGAGCTGGGTGTAGGAAGAGAAGGGGGCGTGGCTGACAGCCACATTCTGGAGAGGACCTCTGGAGAGTCCAGGAATGCTAATTCCAGACTTGGTCTCCTAGGTCGTTATGAAGATATATTTGTCCAGGTAGGAGGATAAAACATTTTTACTTAACTGTTTATTAACTTAATTTATGGAGTCCCAGGGTGGCACAAACTGTTAGGCGCTTGACTACTAACTAAAAGACTCCTCAGAAGACATGCCTGATGATCTGCTTCTGTAAGACCACAGCCTTGAAAATCCTATGGAGTTCTACTCTGCACACATGGGATTGTAGTGAGTGGGAAATGACTTGATGGAAACTCACAACAACTTCATTTACAAAAAATAAATAGACATATGACATGTGGAGCTCAGCTTGACTATTGTCCTGGTCCCACAAATGCTGTTTTTATTTCTTAAGAGCAGGGTAAGTGCTGGGAAAGCTGAGACACGGCTTTAACTTTTTGCCCCATTTTCTTCTTCTTATTTGACTTTCGTTTATAATGCACATGTATCCATGCATTATTTATGTAATTAAAAAATACGTATTAAAATGTTCTTTGTATTGTGCTTATCTTTCCTTTCTCACTCCTAATTGTGCTTTCTTTCTGTGTGGTCTTTTCCCTTGATTAGGCTAGCTAGTGGCTTATCTGTTTCACTGTGCGCGGTTTTTTGTTTTTTCTTTTCCCTCCACAAAGAATCAGCTCTTAAATTTGTAAATTCTCCCTTTGTTTTTTGCTTCTTTTCTGATTCATTAATTTCTGCTTGCCTTCATTCCGTTCTTTCCTTAGATTTATTTGGTTGTTCATTTTTTATTTTCCTGGGTGGAATGCTTGATTCATTTATCTTTGTTTTTCTTTTTCTCTATTAGAAATACAAGCATTTATGACTAAATTTTTCCTTTCAACCTAGTTTTAGCTGTACCTCATTGCTTTTGACACATAGTGTTGTGTTTTTTTTTTTTCCAAATCTGGTTTTAACTTGCAATTTTGACTTCCTTTTGTTCTCCAGTGGAGTTTAGGAAGGTGTTTTAAATTTCCGTAGGGTAGACTTTTTGTCTGTTTTCTACTTTTCTTAAAAATTAATTTCTGGTTTTATTGGTGATCAAAGTGACCTCTACTATTTCTATTTGGGGGAAATTATTCTGATATTTTGTTTATAGCCATGGTCAATTTGTTCTAATTGTTTTCATGAGTGTTTCAGTAGAAGATATATTCTTGGGAGGGGAGGGGAAATCACTAACTAGATAATAGACAAGGATCAACTTCAGTGAAGGAAAGAACAGCACACAATACAGGAAAAGTCAGCACAACTGGACCAAAGCAAAAGCAAAGAAGTTTCCTGGGCACATCCAAACACCTTGAGGGACAAAATAGCTGGGGCTGGGGCCTGGGGACCAGAGTTTTGGGGCACATCTGGGTCAATTGCAATAACATTGTTTATTAGGAAAATGTTCTACATCCCACTTTGGTGAGTGGCATCTGGAATCTTAAAACTTGCGAGTGGCCATCTGAGATCAACAACTGGTCCTATTTCACTTGGAGCAAAGGAGAATGAAGAAAACCAAAGACACAGGAAAATAGTAGTCCAAAGGACTAAAGGACCAAATGAACCAGAATCTCCACCAATCTGAGACCAGAAAAACAAGATGGTGCCTGGCTACCACCAGTGACTGCCCTGACAGGAAACACAACAGAGAGTTCCAGACAAAAAAGCAAGAGAAAAATGTAGATCAGAACTCAAATTCACATTAAAAAAAAAACAGACTTAATGGTCTCAAAGGGACTGGAGGAACCTCCAAAACAATGGCCCCGAGACACACTGTTAACCAGGACTATAAAACAAAATATAATACAGACGAGGAATGTGCTTTTTGGTTCAATCAGATATAGGAGACCAAATAGGCAGTTCCTGTCCAAAGATAAGATAAGAAGGTAGGGAGCGACAGGCACTGGTTGAATGGACATAGGGAACCCGGAGTGGGAAGGGAGGGGTGTGCTATCACATTGTGGGGATTGCAACTAATGTCACAAAACAATATAAGTATAAATTTTTGAATGAGAAAATTTTTTAAAAAGTTATATTCTTTGTTTGCAGGATACAGAATCTAATATTCTCTCTTACTATTTGATTCAGATTCTCTATGTTCCTTTTGTCATTTGTGGCTGAAGCCTTGGCTGCCCTTTTTCCAGTGTTGTTCAGTTTATTTAATCTTTGCTCAGCTAGAATTGTGCAAAGGTGATGGCAGGGTGCCATCCTCATCTCTCCTGTCCTTACCTTGCCCTCAGGTTATTGGTCTAGCTCAGAAAAAATAAAGGTGGCAAGGCCACTGGGTCCTCCCTTCAGCCCAATTTCCCATCACTCTTGAAGACAGGCCAAGGGCATGACCTTCTTGAATTTTGTTGGGTCCACCTCTGAGTCCTCATCTTTCTTTCTTTCTTCTTCTTCGTTTTTTTGAGTTAGCCATAGGTTTTGTTTTGCTTGTTATTGTTGTTGATGAGAATAGATACAGCAGAACATACACCAATTCAACAATTTCTGCATGTACAGTTCAGTGACATTGATTACATTCTTCAAATTGAGCAACCATTCTCATCCTCCTTTTCCAAATTGTTCCGTCCCCATTAACATAAACACACTGCCCCCTAAGTTTTCTATCTAATCTTTTGAGTATTTGTTGTCAATTTGATCCCATATAGGTAGATCTTAAAAGAGCACAATGCTCAAGGCAGACATTCTCTATAAGTAAGCTAAACTATTAAAGGTGATCCAACTGAAAGCAGAAATTATTGAACAATATCATTAATATTGAACCCCCCACCCAGACATCCCCTGCTCTGCCACAGTTTCCTCACTCTCCCAGCCTGTCAAACTGCAGCTTCTAACTGTGATTTGGCCCGACCATGCCTTGGCTGTAACCACAGTTTGAATTTGGCACCAGAATCCTGCACATGCTTGAACTAGGATTTTAACACATGCACAGGACCTGAAAGGCTGTATCCTCAATCTGTCCTTGGACCTGAGCATCACCGACATGATTCAGCATCTGGACCTCCAAATGTGAACATGGAAGGGCTAAGGGTGGAGAGTTTCAGACACCAGTACCAACCCCCAGATGCCACTGGAAATAAAGAGCTCCCCAAACCCCTCAGACAGGGAGCAGTGGTCTATCGGCTTCTAGGTCCTACATTGCTCCTCGTTTGTGCAAATAATAAATTGCCACTTTCTGTTTCCCTTGCAACTGGTGGTGTGGTGTCCATCTTATATCAATTGGCTAATAGGACACGACAAGAATCCGTGTTTGGTTACAATATCACATGCAAGTTAAATTTTGCTCAAGATCATTCAAAAGCAGCTGAAGCAGTACATCAACAGGGAACTCTGGAAATTCAAGCTGGGTTCAGAAGAGGACGTGGAGCCAGGACTGTTATTGCTGATGTCAGATGGATCCTGACTGAAAGCAGAGAATACCAGAAAGATGTTTACCTGTGTTTTATTGACTATGCAAAGGCATTTGACTGTGCGGATCATAACAAATTATGGACAACATTGTGAAGAATGGGAATTCCAGAACACTTACTTGTGGGGTTTTTTGGGTTTACATGAGGAACCTGTACTTAGACCAAGAAGCAGTTGTTCAAACAGAATGAGGAGATACTGAGGGTTTAAAATTAGAAAAGGTGTGCATCAGTGTTGTATCCTTTCACCATATTTATTCAATCTGTATGCTGAGCAAATAATTCAAGAAGCTGGACTATATGAAGAAGAACGGGGCATCAGGATTGGAGGAAGACTCATTAACAGCCTGTATTATGCAGATGACACAACCTTGCTTACTGAAAGTGAAGAGAACTTGAAGCACTTACTGATGAAGATCAGAGACCACAGCCTTCAGTATAGATCGTGCCTCAACATAAGGAAAACAAAAATCCTCACCACTGGACCAATAAGCAACATCATGATAAACGGAGAAAAGATTGATGTTGTCAAGGATTTCATTTTACTTGGATCCGCAATCAACACCGTGGTAGCAGCAGCCAAGAAATCAAAAAACACATTGCATTGGGCAAATGTGCTGCAAAGAACCTCTTTAAAGTGCTAAAAAGCAAAGCCATCACCTTGAAGACCCGAGCCATGGTATTTTCAATTGCCTCATATGTATGCTAAAGCTGAACAATGAATAAGGAACACCAAAGAAGAACTGATGCCTTTAAGCTGTGGTGTTGGTGAAGAATATTGAATATACCATGGACTGCCAAAAGAACGAGCAAATCTGTCAAGCAAAAAATACAGCCAGAATGCTCATTAGAAGCAAGGATGGCAAGACTTCTTCTCACATACTTTGGACATGTTATCAGGAGGGATCAGTCCCTGAAGGACATCATGCTTGGTAAAGTAGAGGGTCAGTGAAAAGAAGAACCTCAATGAGATAGATTGACACAGTGGC
Source organism: Loxodonta africana (assembly GCF_030014295.1). NCBI lineage: Eukaryota > Metazoa > Chordata > Mammalia > Proboscidea > Elephantidae > Loxodonta > Loxodonta africana. The sequence continues at coordinate 37,620,927 of NC_087365.1, forward strand.
TGCAACAATGGGCTCAAGCATAACCTCAAGATTGTGAGGATGGTGCACGACCAGGCAGTGTTTTGTAACCGACTCAATGGCACCTAACAACATTAAACAAAAGTGGTTTAAAGAAGATTTCAGGGGATTTGAGTCCTCTTCTTTCTAAATAAAGATTTTAGCCAGACCCTTTATGACTCTCTCACTTCTTTTAAAGAATCCTGCACCCACTTGCGATCTGGGGGATGGGTGGGGGCTCTTGGGATCTTCCTTGGGTGCTCAGCCCTATTGGTAGTAACCGTTCCCTTTATCTGCTACTCCTGTATTCTTCAGAGTTTTCTGCTTCTTACCAACCAACCCCTCACTACTCCAATCTCTTGTTGTAGTTAAGAATTCTTTATGTCAAACTTTCCCTACTGAAATTACCAGGTGGTTTCTCTGTCTCGATTGGACTCTGACTAATACACCTGCCCAACGTTGTTGGCTCACATCTCATGGGCCAGGACTAGCTGCAAGTGATAGTGGGAAATGTAGCAGCTGTGCATGTGGCCACATCAACTAAGCCAGGGCTCTGTTACCTAGGAAGAGTATGTTACCTCTGTAATTAGATCTTACATACGCAGTTGGCAGTGCCTGCCTTGATAGCAATATATATTCATAAGAATGCCTTCCAGAGCTCCATTCAAGCTTCATTGTTTTTGGTGAAAATTCCTGCCTGCACACTTCCCAAGGCTCATTTCACACCATCCTCCTAGACACACTGGAGCCTCTCCTTCACTTGAAAACTCGCTCAAAGCAATCTATTAAAAGGATTAAATAAGTGGAAACAAATTCAACACGTATGATTTGCTCCATAATGGACATCATGCAGACATGCCCCACAGTCTCCCCCCTCCTCCCCTTTCAAAGTCACCAGTTCCTTCAGCCTCTCCGAGGCTTCTAGACAGCGGTCCCATGGACCCTCTACGTGCTGCATCCCACCTGGTTTCTGCCTGTCTGAACATGTGCGTCCCCACCCCCCACTTCTTACAGGGGGCTGACCCTGTGTCTGTCCCTTGTAGCTCCATGCCCAGTCACTCTGGCCCCCACTCAGCAGAGAAGAGCACCCCCCCACCCCAGAATGCTCTGAATTCCCAGAGCACGTGCCTTCAGTACAGACATTATTGTTCCCCAGCTCCTCCTCTAACCTCAAGCACAAGCCATGATGGAAACAGGAGGTGCTGACACCTACTTGCTGTGTGACCTTGGGCAGGTTACTTCCTCCATATCGGTCCCCTCCGCTGGGGCTGCTGCGAGCATTAAATGAGAACATGAATAGGAAGTGCTTGTCACAGTGTCCGGCACACAGTAAAAGCTCCCAGCAAATGCTAGTTACGGGTATTATTACTATTATTTTAACAGTTCTCAGCTTAATTTTCAGAAAACTGGGAATGGGGGCTCTTACCCGAAAAGTGGATTATCTTGGGGTTTAGGGGCCCCTGGGTGAGTTCTGACCCCTGTGATGTCCTGTGTATCCAGAGAAGCCACTGTGAAGAGGAGGAAGCCTCCTTTCCAGGGAGAGCAGAGAAGATAGACAGCTTAAGCTGCCAAGCTTTCCTGGTAGATACAAGCTTGTAGTCCCACAGTGAGGTCTTTCCAGACACACGGAAGCTGCAGCGAAAGCACAGACTGCAGTGCCATCTACTGGCCCTATCTTGGAATGTTAGAGATAACTGGTCGCCTAGGATGTTGGCTTTCCCCAGCCACACTCTCAAAGGTACTGACTGATACAGTGGATCTGGGGGAAGGCGTGTTCATGGAATCCCTAAGGGGATCTTCACGCAGGTGGTCTAGTGTTTCCTGCCCCTCTTCCCATATGGGGTTCTATTTTAATGTAAGAAAAAATTCACAGTGATGTAATGCACTGAGATTACTGTGGGTGCTCCTGCCCAAAACACCCAACCCGAATCTAATCCTTAGGAAACATCAGACAAACCCAAAGAGAAGACGTGACTGGCCTGTATACTTCAGAAATATCAAGGTCACAAAAGACAAAGGAATACTGGAGGAAGGAATTGTTACTGCCTCAAGGAGACTAAAGAGACAAAGCAACTGAACGCAGTGTGTCGGAGATTTTCTTTTGTTACACATAGAACGCGATGGGACAATTGGCAAAATCTGAATATGGCCTGATGACTAGATAATGGTATTTTGTTACTGTTAATTTCATGATTTTGATCATCGTACTGTGACTGTATAAAAGAATGTCTTTGCTTTTAGGGAATACACACTTGAGTATTTCAGGGTAAGGGGCCACCAGGTTTGCATCTGACCTGCAAGCAGTTCCAGGGGAAAAATACATACATATGAAATGTTGGTGAAGGGTAATCAGGAATTCTTTGTATTATTCTCAAAACTTTTCTAAAAGTCTGAAATTATACTAAAATGAAAAGTTAAACATTTTTTTTCCCCACAAGCCTGAGAAAATAAAGAGTGGCAATGCTACTATAAACACAGGTACACATTTGTATAGTCATACCTCACTTTTTAATGGAGCACTTAGTAGGTGCCAGGTCATGTATAACTACTTTTCATGGGTTACTTCATTTAATCCTCACAGCAATTCTTTGAGGGAGGTGCTATTACTACCTCTGATCTTCAGATGAGGAAGCCTTTACCTTTGAGAAGTAAGGTGATTTGCCCAAGGTCACAGAGCTAGCAAGCGATGGAACTGGGCTGTGCTCTCTGAATCAAAGTAATAAAAGGCCAGCTAGCAACACAAACAGCCCCCACACAAGATGACATAGTAGGGTTTTCAGTGCTGAAAGGCCTGGGGGGCACTGCTGTGGCTACCGTATTGAACTGCACTGCCTCCTCCAAGCACACCTGGGTCTTCTTGGCTCTGCCTTTCACCATGGCATTGCTTCTCCTGGCATGCTGTCTTAGGCTGCGTTCTCTAGAGAAGCAAAACCAGTAAAGCATATAAATATATATATAGAGAGAGATTTATATCAAGGAAACGGCTCATGCAATTGTAGAGGCTGGAATGTCCCAAGTCCTTGGATCTGGATAGAGGCTTCTCTCCATCCACATAGCCACAGGGGCTGGTGAACCCAAGATTGGCAGGTCGCAGAGCAGAGCTCCCACTCTCAGGCTGTGAAGATCGATGAATCCCAAGGTCTGCTGATAAGCTGGTAGCTCTAGTCCCAAGAGCTGGAGGTCAGACAAACAGGAGGGAGCAGCAGGACCCAGAGTGAGCAAAAAAGCCGGAACCTCTGCTTATATTTGGATGTGGACCACACCTCCAAGGAAACTCCCTTTCAACTGATTGGTTACTCACAGCAGATGCAATCATGGGCATAATCATACATAAACACTGAGAATCATGGCCCAGCCAAGTTGACACACAATCTTAACCATCACACATGCCCTTCTCAACGTCTTCAGATGTTCTCCCTACCTCCTCTTCCCGGATGGGCCATCTCTTCCCCATGATACCTCCCAAGACCACTACCTGGGGGAGCCCCCGCCCTCTTCTGTAGTCCACAGAACTATACCGTCCCTCTTTCAGGTACTATCCCACTCTCCATCTCCCACTATAATTCCTTTGGCAGAGACAGAAGACTGTAACTGTTGTTAGGTCTAGCTCTGGACTCAGGCAGACCTGGGTGCAAACCCAGCTTGGTTACTTACTGGGTGTGTGATTTTGGGGAATTCATTTCACCTCTCTGAACATCTTATAGGTAAAATGAAGCAATTATAACCCCACCCACTATGAAAAGTCAGGGACCAGAGCTATGCAAAGCCTAGAATACAGTGCTTAATAAATATAGCCATTGCTCTATAAATCTTCATCTAAAGCACAATAAATAAATATACCTGTTGCCATTGAGTTGATTCCTCCTCATAGTGATCCTATAGGACAGAGCAGAACTGCCCTGTCAGGTTTCCCAGTCTGTATTCTTTATGGAAGCCGACTGCCACATATTTTTTCTGTGGAGCACCTGATGGGTTCGAAACCCTGAGCATTTAACCACTGCTCCACCAGGGCCCCTTTAATAAATACAGTACTTAATAAATGTTAGCTTTTTTTGATGTCCTATCTCCATAATGACTGTTTTAATTTTTTTTCAGATAAATTAGTTAAAAGCATGTGTCAAAGTTTTACTTCAAGCTTGCCACAAAGCCAAATCAACAGTTCCGTCTTGTTAAGGGTATTTCATAGGGAAAGAGAACAGTCGGATAATCATTATTAAACTGAATACAAGACAAAGAATGTCTGATAATCAGCTGAGAGTTTGGGTAGCTGATTTCCCCAAGGAGGGCTTAATCTTGTTAAAGTTTATCAGAAAATTGCTTAAGCATTTATCAGGAATGCTAATTTCCTCCCAGAAGGAGATTGTAAATTACATCAAGCATGAGAGTTCTATCCCAGACCAAGATGAGGACATGCTTCTCTTTATCATACCCATAATAATCACGACTAGCATTTCTGGAGCCCTCACTATGTGTCCTGCCTGGTGCTGTGTCCCAGGCCTAGCCTTGAAGTCAGTCTGGGTGCATTTCATCATTGCTCCTGGCTCCCACTTAACATACTAAACTCAGTATAAGGCTACACATGTGAAGGCTAAATGCTGAAAGGGTGGTTGAATGGGACTCAGGACCATCATATCATGGGCCTTTGCAAAATATGGGGCACTTACCCTCTCCTGTCCTCCACACCACCAAAGTGGAAATAAATAGGTTTCTGAGAATAGAAAGACCACCCACTATTGGCTTCCCTGATTTAGAGAAGTTTAAATATGTGGTAGAGTCCAAGTGGTGCAAACAGTTGATGTACTTGGCTGCTAACAGAAAGGTTGATGGTTCGAATCCACCCAGAGCCTCCTCAAAAGAGAAGCCTGGCAATCTACTTTCAAAAAATCAGCCAGTAGAACTGAAACATAGTTCTGCTGACACTCATGGGTCCCAACCATGAGTCCCAATCGACTTCACAGCAGCTGGTTTGGTTTTGGTTTAAATATGTGCTGGAGTCCTTGGGTGATGCAAATAGTCAACACATTTGGCGGCTAATCAAAAGGCTGGAAGTTCAAATCCACCCAGAGGTGCCTTGGAAGAAAGGCCTGATGATTTACTTCTAAAAAAATTAGCCATTGAAAACCCTGTGGATCACAGTTCTACTCTGACACTCATGGAGTTGCAATGAGTCCGAGTAGACTCAGTGGCATATGGTTGTAAATACGTGTTGTTCAAGAGACTACGACTTGGTTAGGCTTTCTGGTCCAATACCATGAAGGAAGGACCTCACCAGCTAAATGACAAAGTGCTTTTTTCTGACCACAGAGCCTGGCAAAGGAACTGACGGACGGCTCATTACCAAGCATGGATGCCTTTCCTCTGACAGGCAGTGAATAATTGGATCCAAGCTGCTCAGTAGCTTCCTTAGGGGTTTGTTGGACATCCTGCTACAGTATGAAGAAAATAGATGAACTTGGCTGCTGCCTGCAAGGATGCTTTGGAAGGAGCAGATCTGCTGACCCATTCTGAAGAGCAAAACACTACGTCAGGATGGGGTACGCTAGCTGCAAGCTGGCTTTGGGTGAAGTCAATTGTTCTCAGAGTGTGAACCTCTGACCAGTAGCATCGGCATTATTCAAGAACTTGTTAGAAATGAGAATTCCTGGTCCCCATCTTCAAGCCTACTGTATAGGAAACTCTGGGGTGAGGCCCCACAATCTGTGCTTTAACAAGTCTTCTGTGTGATTTGGATGCATCTCAAGTTTGAGTTCAGTTGGGTTAAGTTGTAATATCTTTTTTCCTCTTTTGTTTTTAGTTTTATTATGCTTTAGGTAAAAGTTTACAGTACAAATTAGTTTCTCCTTTTGTGTATAATTCAAAAACGTATACACAAATTGTTTTGTGACATTGGTTACAGTTTCCACAGTGTGTCAGCACTCTCCCCCTTTCCACCCTGGATTCCCCATGTCCATTTGCCCAGTTTTCCTTTCTCTTTCTGCCTTCTTGTTTTGCTCTTGGGCAGGGTTCCCCATTTGGTCTCGTTTCCTTGATTGAACTAAGAAGCAAGTTCCTCACATGTCTTATTGTTTGTTTTATACTGTCCAATCTTTGGCTGAAAAGTGGGCTTCGGGGTGGCTTCAGTTCTGAGTTAGCAGAGTGTCTGGGGGCTATAGTCTCTGGGGTTCCTCCAATCTCTGTCTGACCAGTCTTGTTTGTGAATTTGAATTTTGTTCTACATTTTTCTCCCACTCTGTCCGGGACCCTCTATTGTGATCCCTGTCAGAGTGGTCGCTGGTGGTAGCCAGGCACCATCTAGATCTTCTGGGTCCTCTTCTCTTCTTTCTCTTCCCACCTTCTTCTCCTCCCTGTTCTCTTGCATTCTTTCTCTCCCACAAACCAGCAGCCTTCTCAGAAGCTGCAGGGTTGTGCTCTTAAAGTCCCAGATGGGTTGTGAGACATTTTGATGCATCCCCAAGGAAGATGGAAGATTACTGAGCTCCAAGAAATTGTCACATTCTCCCATCTGAATGTTTGCGAGCAGACATGCCTGGATACACTAGAAGACATCATATGGTATCTTGGGCTGAGGTTCTATGATTCCATATGTTTCCGAGGCAGAAATAAGTCCGGTCCAGAGTTTAGAGTCTGGGCTCAGCCTTTGCGGGCCATAAGGATGTTTGGAGAGAAAGGTCATAGGAAAAGAACAGCAACTGGAAGAACAGGTTAAGAAGTGGCTGTAGGTGACTACAAGGAGGCCAGGAGCAACAGTGCTATTCAGACAAAAACACAACAAACAGCCAGCAAGATGGATTTATTGGAATTCATCAGTATTTACTGGGGACTTGAACGGATTTTTTCAGAGCTAGGGCTGTATTCGGTGGATGTTCAAGGAGAGGATGAGTCCTATAGGCTGGAGAAATGAAGACACTCAAATCACACCCAATAGAGAAGATGGAGCCCAACTGACTTGTTACAATAAGCATTTGCCAAGTGCCAGCAATTTCCCATGGCTCATGCTAGATTTTAAGTAGGAGGCAGGCCTGGTACATCACTCTGGCACCATGACCCCTTCTAGCAAGCTCTCTAGGCAGACCCTCAGCCACCTCTGAGTCTGTTTAGACCACTCAGGATCCCAGGGAAGCTAAATTCCAAGGCCTCCCTCTGCCCAATCACACCAAGCTGTTCAGTTGCCATGGCTACACCACAGGTTGGAGCAGGGGACACCCCACAAGGTGGTCTCTTTCCAGAGTCAGTGATTCCCCTTCTTGTGTTCAGTGTTCCTTCTAATGCATGTGTTCCCCTCCAATGCAAAATCCAGAGAAGGGAAATTGACATCCATCTTATCCTTTTTCATCTGCTTCCCTGTCCTTTTTCTCTTCCCACAATCCCCCAGGTCAAAAAAGCAGCAGGCTATTCTTTTGTGACTCCTACATTATATCTTTATTCCACATCTGATTTCGTAGCACTAAGTGCTGTCTGAAATTGTATTATGTATTTATTTCCCTGTTTAGTATGTCTTTCTCTATAGAAACATCCATTTATTTCTTCCAGTTCTGTTTAGGTATCTACCCTCCTGCACACAGCCATGAGATTCAGGAGAAGCTGCCCCACCCTCGGCTCCAGGAGGCTAATTCTCATTGTTGTTGTTTTTAGCTGCTGCTGAGTCAGCTCCCAATTCATGGAGAAGCCATGTACGTTGGAATGAAACGGTGCCCAGTTCCGGGCTATCCCATGGTTGCTTGCAGATCAAACCATTGTGATCCATAGGGTTTTCACTGGCTGATTCAGAAAGATCACCAGGCCTTTCTTCCTAATCTGGAAGCTTGGCTGAAACCTGTCCAGCATCATAGCAACACACAAGCCTGCAGTGACAGATGGGTGGTGGCTGCACACGGGTGCATTAGGCGGGAATTAAATCCAGGTCTCCCAGTGGAAGACGAGCCACCATTGACGCCCACCACTCCATCCTCATTGATCTAAGCCAATTATGGTAATTCTACCACCCTCGCCAAAGATTGATTTACTAATAACCATGTGACCTAATTCTGGCTCTAGCAGAGTCTGCTGGTTGCCTACCTAATACCCATCCTCCCTTTCTTCTTTACTGATAGAACACTAATTTTATTGGTCGTGGGCCATGTGACATAGTTCTAGCCAGTTAGATATAATGGAAGTTATTGGTGGGACTTAGGAGAAAACATCTGTAAAGAGGGCACTCCACAGCTGACATTATACCCTTCTGCACTTTCTCCTTTTTCCTGACTTGAATGTGGACATATTTGCTGGAAATCTAACAGCCATATTGTCCTCATGAGAAAGCCACATGCTAAGGATCAAAAAAAAAAAAAAAAAACCCAGTGCAGTCGAGTCAATTCCAACTCATAGCAACCCTATAGGACAGAGCAGAACTGCGTCATAGTTTCCAAGAAGCGCCTGGAGGATTCGAACTGCTGACCCTTCGGTTAGCAGCCATAGCACTTAACCACTACGCCACCAGGGTTTAGGAAACAGAGCAAAAAGATAGAAGATTCCTTGGACATTAATGAAATAGCAGAGCTACCACACCAGTTTTAAACCACCTATCTCCTGGCTTCATGTTATGAGAGTAAATAACAAATTCCTATCTTCTTTAAGCCATTATTTGTAATTTGCAACCTAATCTAATCCTAAATAATATAGTGGCCAGTGAGAACTAAAGGGAAAGTCTGCTGGAGACTTCTGAGAAAAATTTCCTCATCCCTAAGAAACGGACGCAAGAGAAGACAATGTTTATGTTTTTCCTGTGGGTTTAGGTATCTGGATACACCAAAGCCAACTTGCTACCAGTGTGGGGATGAAGCTTGTCCATGGAGATGAGCAGAGCCGTGATCACACTGAGCTTGCATCCTAATTCACCACCAAACTTCATGTTAAGACAGATGATAAATTTCTTTATTGTCTAGGCTAGTGTGCAACATCAATTTTGGTTACATGCTGCCAAAATTCTGATACCCACTCCTACTAAAATATAAGATCTATGAGGGCAAGAGTACTGCCTGTTTCATTCACAATTGTATCCCCCAGCATCTAAAATAGTGCCTGGAGGATTACAGATGCTCCATAAATCTTTGTTAAGGAATTAATGAATGAATTTGTTAAGTGGAAATATTGATAGCCATTTCAGATAACTGATGTGAAAGTCCTGTGAGAAATTAAAAGCACCAGGCATAACAGCTCGTTATTAATTATTATCATTGTCTAAAAAGAGCAGCAGATGCCACTCCAAGCAGAGAAACTCACCTGAAACTCTCTTGTCATGCTCTTGTACTCAGGACCCACTTGCTATTGCCAAGCACCTGCACAATTCAAACCGAAAAAACCAAAACTGTTGCCATCCAGTCGATTCTAACTCATAGTGAACCTAAAGAACAGACTAGAACTGCCCCATAGGGTTTTCAAGGAGTGCCTGGTGGATTCGAACTGCTGGCCTTTTGGTTAACAGCCATAGCTCTTAACTGCTGCACTACCAGAGTTTCCCTGCACAGTCCACTGGGCCTCAAATTTCACCTCTCTCTTACCACCTTCGCAATTTCGTCAGACGTAAGGATCGTTGTTGTTGTTACTTCTCATGGATTTGATTCTGTGTCATGGCAACCCCATGTGTGCAGAGTGGAACTGCTCCATAGGGTTTTCAAGGCTGTGATCTTTCAGAAGCAGATTGCCAGGCCTATGTTCCAAAGTGCCTCTAGGTGGGTTCATACCACCTTTTTGCGAGTAGTCAAGCGCTTAACCATTTGCACCACCCAGGTACTCCAAGGAATGTTGCTGTTAGGTGCTGTTGAATCAGTTCCTACTCATAGCGACCCTCCGTACAACAGAACGAAATACTGCCCAGTCCTGCGCCATCCTCAAACCGTTGTTATGCTTGCACCCATTGTTGCAGCTACTAGGTCAACCCATCTTGTTGAGGGCCTTCCTCTCTTTTGCCGACCCTCTACTTTACCAAGCATGATGTCTTCTTGAGGGACTGGTTCCTCCTGATATCACGTCCAAAGCATGTGAGACGAAGTCTCACCATCCTTGCTTCCAAGGAGCACTCTGGATGTATTCCTTCCAAGACAAACTTGTTCGTTCTCCTGAGTCCATGGTATGGTCAGTATTCTTCGCCAACACCATAATTCAATGGCAGCAATTCTTCTTCAGTCTTCCTTTTTCATTGTCCAGCTCTCACATGTTCTCCAGGTACTCCAAGGACCATTACATACCATCATATGATAACATTTTTTTAAATCCACTGTAAATTAGCACACTTTTTAAACTTAGCCTCCTCCTAAGGAATAATAATAGTGAAACCACAATTTTGACATCCTGGTTATATCTTTTTTCTAAAACATATTAAAAGATCCTATAACTATCAAAACTTAAAGTGTGCAGTTATGAATCCGCTAAAGTAGAGGTTGGCAAACTTTCTGTAAAGGGCCAAAAAATAAATATTTTCAGCATCGCGAGTCATATCTATCACAACTATTCAGCTCTGCCATTATAACGTGAATGCTGCTCCCAGTCCAGTGGAATTATCCTTCTACATAGATGTCCTCTGGGAAGTACTAACAAATTTAGACATCCAATTTATCCAAGTTGAACTTCCCGCTTCACTTCCCATGGGCTTTGGTGGCAGGGACATCTGGACACTGGTGAAGAATTTGAAGCAACGTTGGGTAGTGAGGGACGCTCATGTACGCACCCACATCTGCCAGGAGGGTAGTTGTCCAGCCTTGGGTTTCCCTTGGCCTCTTAGCAACTTGGCAGGATCCTGGAAACCTCCACAGAGCCCCAAATAACCTGACTTTCAGTGGACAGCACTGAGTGAAGTTTGACTGACCTAGGAAGCTGCAGAATTGCTGTTACTACCAGCTCATGGAGTCTTCTGACTCAACATCCATGAAGGCTTCTTTATCTGTCATACAGGCTGTGAGTGTTTTTGAGGTCGTAATTAACCAGATATACACATAAAAGGAAAAGGCAGCCATGAAGATAATACACTTACAAGCCTGGAGACCCATCAGTGTTCTGTTGATTCCAAGCCTTGCCAAGGCTTTTCTCTGTGACTAGTCCTGGGTGGGTTGAGGAAATTTAGGAGGAAGGAGAGAGGAAAGAGGTGGCAGGGTAAACAGAAAAGCTAGAGGATACTTTGGCCATCCCTAAAAGAGCAATCAAATAGGCTCATAATTATAAGCAAACATTTTTTAAGTTATACATGCACTAATTTGCCAGACAGAATTTCAATTATAAATAACTGTTTGCAAAGGAGTAATTTTTTTTTTTTTTTTTTTAAGGGCTGTACCTTTGAGTTAAGGATTCTAACTGGACCCTCTATAATGTGTGCCAATGTACTGGGATATAACTAGGTTAAAACGAGTGATTAAGAGTTTCAAAGTTATAGAAATGATTGATCAATGGGAAAGAATCTCCTACGCAATTAATTAAAATTACTTAAATGGACACGTAAATTTCCATTTTCAAAATAATAAAGCACTTCTTTCTAAAGGTATGTACAGGCATGAATGTGTTTGTGCGCACACACACGAGCACTCTGGTCAGGACACGCCTCCTCTCAACTATGCATGTCTCCCCTCAGCCATGTAGGCCTCTCTACTGCTACCTGATCCGGCTCATAGCCAGTGTAGCAGCTTTGTTCAGCTCTCTCTTAGCTGCATGTCTAGCAGCAGGTTTCTGCCATCACCAGACTCTGCTGCAAGGCCCCTTCCGGGCCTGTCACCATCAGCTCTGCTGCAGGGCACCTTCCAGGCCTCTCGTTGTCTTCAGTGTTTCAGCCCTTGACCCATGTTACAGCTCTTTTGGGAGGTTCCTCACCTCCTCTCTCTCAGCTTCTTCTTTCTCTCTCTTCTTGACCCTTTTGCCTTTTCTCCTTTCTGAAAACTTTGTGGGGTTGGCTACTTACATAAGCAATCTCGTTGTCAATTTCAAGGCATCACCTTCCCAGCAGGGCCACAAACTGAACAATCCCCTAGGTGAACCATAGTCACTTCATTTGCATAGCCTATAGTCACTTCATTTGCATAGTATATTGACCAATCCTTGCAAGGTGCATACCAATCACAGAGCAGGCTACAGCACAGGGCCAGACAAAAGGTAATCGAACCATCAAATTGTTTACAGCTTACCCAGGAAATGTCAATTGACCTGGACAAAAAGCAACAAACCCTCTGGAGTAGAAAACTAGGGCAAAGATAACTCTTCAGGGCTTGAGGGAAAAATCTCTCAAGCTGTTTTTCCAAGGAACCTAGGCAAAAGGCCACATAAGAACCTCATTTCACCACACTGGCCCAAGTTTCAGAGGCAAAGCCCCAGCCATTTCCAAAATGAAACAGACAGGTGTGAATGAGTACAACTTATTTCATGGGAATAGAGCAAAACCTAACAAAACTTGTAAATACAAATACTCTATCACCCAGAATATTTGCTTCTAACAATAATCCCACAGATATATTCACACATGTATACAAATACATTTTCACATTGATCGTGTTTGCAGTATAGTTTGTCACAGCAAGAATGGAACTAATCCAAATATTCATCAAAAGGATACTGGTTAAATAAGCTGTCAACTTCCATATAATGGAATATTCTCATTAAAATAGACGAGCCAGGTCTGTATGTACTAATACGGAACCACCTCTAAGCAATATGTTAAGTACAAAAGCAAAGTTAGAGGACTTGTGCTGCCATTTATGCTTGTGTGGGCATGAAGTATTTCCAGAAGGACGAGGACAACACTGCCTCTGACGGACTAGTGCAGAATGAGAAGAAGAGTTATTTTCACTCTTTTGTACCACTGGTACCATTTTTTATCATGTGCAGGTATTACCTGTTAAAACATTTTAATCAGGCAAGACAGAACTTTGGTCCAGTTCTGGAAGAAAAAGATGAATGGAACTGAGCCTAGAAGAAAGGACAATAAAGGACACAAAGGCCCTGCTTCAGGTCAAGATCTGTTCAGGCCCTGGAGTAGACTCAAGATACAGACCTGGTGGCCCTACCCTGGGGAGGAGAAAAATGCAAAGACAAGCCAGCCATGGGTGCTCACAGTTGGAGTGGGCTCCCTGTCCTTGAGAGAAGAGGGGTTTGATGGAAAGAAGTGAGGAGACCAGTTCCAGGATGAGGTGGAAAAGGGAACACAAAGTAGACATGTCCAAGACTCCCTGGAGGGTCCAGTGAAGAGAACAATGCATGTAAGAATTGTAAAGAAAGGCCCTCACATAGTCTTCTGGGACAATTCAGTCAATTGGCATAATACAGTTCATAAAGTTTGTGTTCTACATCCTAGTTTGGTAAGTAATATCTGGGGTCATAAAACTTGTGAGTGCACATCTAAGATACAATAATTGGTCTCCACTGCTAAAGCAATAGAGAAAAAGGAACCAAAAACTGAGAGAAGAAACCAGTTTCCAGGACTAACAGTCTATACGAACCACAGCCTTATGTACGCTGAAACCAGAACTACGTGGTGCTCAGCCACCAGTACCTAACGTTCTGATCAGGGTCACAATAGATGGATCCTGATAGAAAAGGAGAAAAATATGAAACGGAATTTCAAATCCTCCAAGAATCCAGCCTTACTGGAACTAGAGGAATCTCCAAGACTACTGCCCTGAGATACTCTTTAAACCTTGCACTGGAACTATTCCCTGAGGTTACCTTTTTGCTAAATAACAGATTGGCTCACGAAATAAAGAATATCATCGGTGAGTACTGCGCTCCTTTAAAATCTCATATATATGAGACCAAACAGTCAATAAGTACTTTAAAACAAAGATGAGAAAGTAAGAGGGCAGGGAAACCAGACTACTGGAAATGGAACAACCAAAACAGAAATGATGAGAATGTTCACGCACTGTGAAAAATATAACCAGTGTCACTGAACTAAGTAGCAGGTTGGCTCAAAAAGTAAAGGAAGCCACCCTTGAGTTGTATGGAGGCCACCAAGGACTGGCTCGTGGAGTCCTTGAGCTTGTACTACGATTTCCATGCATTCAACTTTTCAGGAGCCGCCTGAGTCCTTGAATGGATTAGTGACAAAAGAGTCTTTGTTGCTGGCTATGAAAGCCTGAAAAAAAAAATGAGATTTTTTGATATTACCTCTCAGACTTTCCGGGAAGAGAACTAGGACTCATTCCCAGAAAGAGATTTCAAGGCGCACCATGGAGGATTTTCAGACAAATCTGTCTTTCATCTAAAGCACGTGCCAGAAACCAGGTTGCTGGTGACCTGTGGCCTTTCAGGTGTTTCCCTACAGGTGTGGCTGATTGCAGAGGAAGTGATGTCATTAAAGCTGTCAGCTCCATTGCTGTGCATGAGGAGAAGGCGAGTCCCTGGCCCAGGATGTCTGTCTTCTCCTCCATGGCCCCTGGAGTCCTCCACAGGGCGCGGCTTAGCAGTCTGAGGATTCCAGACCTGGAATCCCAGAAGACCAGGTAAACTGCAGGTGTTAGTGACAGTGGGGTTCTCTGTAGGCTGCAGGTCCTGGGTATAAACACCTTTGCTTTCTGCTGTACCTCACGCTGGCTGGGGCTTGTTGACATCCGCCAGAAATGGGCACCTTCTGAGAACCTCAGCCCTGGCCCTGGGTCTGGCGGAGGGAGGTGGTGTGCAGAAGTTGAGGACAGTGGCCAGCGCCCTGGGCCCAGCATTGCCAGCCTTGGCTCAAACAGACAACTCTGTCTCCTCAACCCCCGGTGATCTCTGCTACCCTGTGAGTTCAGCCCAGTGCCCATTGTCCATGCCTAGCCCTGACCCAGAGTTGCTGCGAGTAACTTGGGCCCTGGTCCTGGAAACTGCCTAGCCATTTCAGGTTTTCATGGGACAAACCAGGTTTATGATGTCACATCTTGGGGTAGAGTGGAGAGCCAAGCAGAATCTCTCTTCTTTCACAGAGGTTACATTTTCCAATATGCAAATGAACTGGACACTACTCCACTGGTCACCTTCCACATCTGGCACCCCTGGAAACCAAGGACTTTATTATCTGCACCAAATGATGCCTCTCTGCATGCGCGGAACTGGGTGGAACTTCATGCTTCCTGCTAACACCAGCACCTTTCCACCCAGGCCCCTAGGAAAGAGGAGGAGCTGCTGTAGTAGCAAGGATACTGTCATGGATTAAATTGTGTCCCCCCAAAATGTGTGTCAACTTGGCTAGTCCATGATTTCCAGTATTGTGTGATTGTCCACGATTTTGTCATCTGATGTGATTTTTCTATGTGTTGTAAATCCTACCTCTATGATGTTAATGAGGTGGGATTAGCAGCAGTTATGTTAATGAAGCAGGACTCAGTCTAGAAGATTAGACTGTGTCTTAAATCAATTTCTTCTGCGATATAAAAGACTGAATCACATGGGAGAGCTCATACCACCAAGAAACAGGGGCCAGGAGAATAGCACATCCTTTGAACCCGGGGTCCCTGTGCTGAGAAGCATCTTGACCAGGAGAAGATTGATGGCAAGGACCTTCCTCCAGAGCGGACAGAGAGAGAAAGCCTTCTTCTGGAGCTGGCACCCTGAATTTGGACTTCTAACCTCCTGGACTGTGAGAAAACAAATTTCTCTTTGTTAAAGCCGTCCACTTGTGGTATTTCTGTCACAGCAGCACGAGATAACTAAGACAGGTACCAATTTAGCTGATACCAGCTGTGTGGCCTTAGGCAAATCACCCAGCCTCTCTGACCCCCAATTTCCTTACCTATAAAGTGAGAATAGTAATAACTACCTTGCAGGTTGTTGGGAGGGTTAGAAATAATGTATTAAAAAATACCTGGCAGACATCTAAGATACTCTACTGGTCCCATCCAGTTGGGAGCAAGGGAGAATGAAGAAAACAAAAGACACAAGGGAAAGATTACTCCAAAGGACTGACAAACCAAAACTACCACAGCCTCCACCAGACTGAGTCCAGCACAACTAGATGGTGCCCGGCTACCATCACTGACTGCTCTGACAGGGATCACAATAGAGGGTCCCAGACAAAGCCGGAGAAAAATGTAGAACAAAACTTTAACTCACACACACACACAAAAAGACAATACTTACTGGTCTGACAGAGAATGGAGAAACCCCAAGAGTATGGTTCCCAGACACCCTTTTAACTCAGTATTGAAGTCGCTCCTGAGGCTCTTCCTTCAGCCAAAGATTAGACAGGCCCATAAAACAAAGCAAGACTAAAGGGGCACGCTAGCCCAGGGGCAAGGAGAAGGCAGGAATGGACAGGAAAGCTGGTAATAGGGAACCCAAGGTCCAGAAGCGGAGAGCGTTGACATGTCGTGGGCTTGGCAACCAATGTCACAAAACAATATAAGTATTAATCGTTTAATAAGAAACTGATTTGCTCTGTAAACCTTCATCTAAAGCACAATAAAAAGGGTGGGGTCAAGACGGAGGAATAGTCAGACACTTCCTGTCGTCCTTCTTGAGACAAAAACCTGAAAAAACAAGTGAATCGATTATATATGACAATCTAGGAGCCCTATCATCAAAGACAAAGCTGAAGAGTCAGACTGAGGGGCAGGGGGAAGGAGACACAATTCAAAAGTGAAGTGCCAGTTGTGAAGTTGCTGGCATCCTGCCGGCTGGGTCAGCAGGAACACACAGGCTGAGGTGAGCAATAGCATTTGGGACGTGTCTCACCACATAGAGGCCTGGTGGCGGGCAAGTCTCACAAGCCTCCAGAGCAAGGTGGAAGTGGTGCTGGACCTATGAAAGTTAATTGCAAGGGTCTAACCTACCACTCAGGGGCAAAATAACCCCTCCCCCCCCAGGAGTTTCACAGCGGAGAAGTGCTTCCTTCACCTGGCTCACCCCCCACCCTGCTCCGCTCAGAGGCCAATCACGCCATGTTCAACAACTGCCACACCCCCTAAGCTGGAACTCAGGGCTATCCCGCCTACACAAGTCTCTTGGCTTTAAACAACTCCATGTCCCCTAAAACAGGAAGAAAGGGCAGGTCGGGAGGCCCTGGCCTTTTGTCCAGGCACTGGCATAAAGGGTACACAGACTTGCAGATCCCTTCACCTCTGCCTAGACCTGTGTGGGCCGATTGGATTCCACATGCCTCATTACCATAAAACAACAGGGCATATACCTGAAGCCCATTTTCAACTGCAGCAGCCAAGGAGGAACTGCAGATTCCTGACATTTGACACCATCCTGCCCGCTGTCACCCACTCTCATCAGGGGGCCTAAGGGCTGGCAGTAGCACCTACTCCATCTAGCCACCCACGACAGCAGTCTGAGAATAAGTGGTGCCTCCCAGTCCCTGCAGCCAACAGTACCAGTTGCCCAATACTCCACTCACTACGCATTCTAGGGGACAGGGACATGCCCTCCACCCAGGGGCAGCTGTCAGCCCCCTGCCTTGCTCTGCACACAGGCCCCTACTCCAGCCAGGTAACTGTGCCTACTCTGAACACCCCTACGCAGCCCTGCTCACCTAGGACTGTAGGTGAAAGTCTGCTCCACACACTTGGTGACCAACAACCTGGACACCTGTGCCGCACCCACACAAGAAAGTGAACAGACTCCTGGGCTCATATACCTAGTAGCTGCTCCAACCACCTGGAGACAGGACGCGAGAGCTCCAAAGACTCCAATAACTAAAGTAGCTCAGCCTACTAGGGTATATCATGCCCCCTAGACACTCTCTGTCTCCTCATTGGTCCATTTAGTCCATTTACATTCAGCATAATTATTGATAAGTATGAGTTTACTGCTATCGTTTTGATGTGTGTCATTTGCGTGTTGTTGACAGTTTCTTTTTCCCAATTAATTTTCTGTGCTGAGTCATTTTTCTTTATGTATTTTCATCTTTTTTGTTGTTGATTAGTATTTGCTGAGTACTTAAGTTTTTCTTGTTTTTTATTTTGATGTGTAGAATTGTTAGTTTCCTTTGTAGTTACCTTAATGTTTATCTCTATTTTTCTAAGTTTAAACCAGTCTTTTATTGCTTTATATTGCCTTGACTTCCCGTCCATATGAAAGATCTATGACATTATTTAGTACCTCTCTTTTGTTTTGTTTTAATGTTGTCATCTTTTACATATTGACATCTCTGTTTCCCTATTTTCAGTGTTTTAGCTTTGATTTATTTTTGTGACTTCCCTATCTGGGTTGGTATCTGGTTGTTCTGTCCTGTGTTCTAGTCTTGGGTTGTTATCTGATGTTATTGGTTTTCTAACTGGAGAACTCCCTTTAGTATTTCTTGCAATTTTGGTTTAGTTTTCACAAATTCTCTAAACTTCTGTTTATCTGGAAATGCCCTAATTATGCCATCATATTTGAGAGACAATTTTGCTGGATATTATTTCTTGGCTGGCAATTTTTTTCCTTCAAGGTTTTATATATGTCATCCCATTGCCTTCTTGTCTGCATGGTTTCCACTGAGTAGTCTGAGCTTAATCTTATTGACTCTTCTTTGTAGGTGACTTTTCGTTTATCCCTAGCCACTCTTAAAATTCTCTTTATGACTGGTATACACTGCTGGTGGGAAAGTAAAATGGTACAACCACTTTGGAAATCAATTTGGCACTTCCTTAAAAAGCTAGAAATAGAACTACCATACGATCCAGCAATCCCACTCCTTGGAATATATCCTAGAGAAATAAAAGCCTTTACATGAATAGATACATGCATACCCATGTTCACTGCAGCGCTGTTTACAATAGCAAAAAGATGGAAACAACCAAGGTGCCCATCAATGGATGAATGGATAAACAAATTAAGGTACATTCACACAATGGAATACTATGCAACGATAAAGAACAACGATGAATCCATGGAACATCTCATAACATGGAGGAATCTGGGAGGCATTATGCTAAGGGAAATCAGTCGGTTGCAAAAAGACACATTGTGTATGAGACCACTATTATAAGAACTCGAGAAGGTTTAAACACAGAAGAAAATATTCTTTGATAGTTAAGAGGGTGGGGAGGGAGGGAGGGACCCAGTGTAGTGGGGTCCTTCCTCAAGGGGGCCCAGCCTCCCCTTCATTCAAGGGTTGTGGGTCTATAAACTCAGTGAGGCCTGAGAATTGATTGAGGGGCTATGGCTCTCTATTCTGGTGATTCGAGTTATGCCGCTGTTCACTTGATCTAGAGTTCTTCAACTTGTACAAATCAAGTTAATATTTAGTAGATTTCCCTTCTATTTCACTTCTAGGGACACAATGACAAAGTAGCCAACACCTTAAGTCTATATGAGTAAGACTATTCTAATTACTCTTTTGACTCCACTGTCCATTACAGTAACCATGCCCACCTTGCCTTTGTTGATTGAGTATGGTCCCTTGGCCCCTACCTCCATGAGGTCCAATCAGCCCCATCGTAGTTAGGTTTCTTAATTAGGGAAGTTCCCACTGTCAAATCTGACTTGCGTAAAATAGCAATCACAGCAGCCTTCAAGGATGCTGAAGACCCCTTCACAAATTTGTTCCTCACTGTGGTGCTAAAAAGTGTGTCATCTGAGCACTCCACGTGTGGGTCAGCAGGTCTAACCTGATAAACCCACTCTAATATGTCAATTTCCCAAGCCTTTGTATTCCTTCTTCTACAGTATACCATGGCAGGTCTGGCTCTTCAACTTGATTTAGTGTGGGCCACCACATAATCCGTGCGTCAGTGATCCAAACAAATAAACTACTAGATTCTTTCCTAACCTCTCAAGCTGAAATATTGAATGAAGAATCTGTGCTTAGTGGGCCCATATCCATAAGCACAAACTGATCCAAATTTATGTTCTTGCACCATTATCCCACAACCTTAATAGTAATTCCCACACATATTCCCCAGGTTTGTCTGTATGTATTAGTCATCCAGTGCTGCTATAACAGAAATACCACAAGTGGTTGGCTTTAATAAAGAGAAATTTATTCTCTCACAGTCTAGTAGGCTACAAGTCCAAAGTCAGGGCACTGGCTCCAGGGGAAGACTTTATCTTTCTATTGGCTCTGGAGAAAGGTCCTTGTCATCAGTCTTCACTTGGTCTGGAAGTTTCTCCATGCAGGATCCTCAGGTCCAAAGGACATGCTGTGCTCCCAGCACTGCTTTCTTGGTAGTATGAGGTCCCTACGTGTCTCTGCTCCCTTCTCTCTTTTATATCTCAAAAGAGATTGGCTTAAGACACTAATCTTGTAGATCTCATCAATATAACTGCCGTTAATCCACCTCATTTACATTAGAGTGATAGGATTTACAACACATAGGAAAATCTCATCAAATGACAAAATGGTGGACAATCACACAATGCTGGGAATCACGACCTAACCAGGTCGACACATATTTTGGGTGTACACAGTTCAACCCATGACAACACATCAGAAAAGTCAAGCAGCAATTTTGGAGTGTAGAATATGTCCCCCTGAGTCACACTTTGTACTTCATCTTTTGGGGCTCACTGGGACTTAAGTCTAGTTATAGGTCTAGAAGCAAAAATGGGTGGTGGGGAAGTGTTTTGAGAACATTCACCAATGTCTTGTAAGGCATCTGCCTCAGGAGATACCCCAGGCAATGACTCAGATGCCTTCCCAGGGGATGACTCAGACGATGGCTCTTAGACACAGCTGGATTAATCTCATCAGATGGGGATGAAGGGAGTAGTGGTTTTACTGGGGAGGATGGCTTAGCAGGCAAAGACAGAGAATTTTTCAGATGGGAGTGAGAGGGTTGGTTTTGCTGGCAGGAGTAATTCAATGGAATTTAGGGGCTCAATGTCCCCAGCTCCCTGATTATCTGCCAATATGTCCCCATCCCAAGTTTCAAGATCTCATTTCTTCTCAATCAGTGCCCTCACTTTAACTTCAGACACCACTCAAGATTGGGAATTCAATTGGTGTTGTAAATCAGCCACTCTTAGGATAAGACTGGGTTCTGTTTTCAGTGATATCAGCTCTGTTACTACAAGAAATAAGGCTTTCTTTCCAGGCACAAGTGGAAATTTTGAGGTCATTTATGTGGCACTTGAGCTGTGACTCTGAAGTTCTGAGCTCATCTCTTTCTCTCACAACTTTGTCTGGCAAAAGTAGGACCAACCAGCCAGCTTCCTTACACTTCTCATTCTGAAAATTGTAGAAAAGTATCAAACATGTGATCACCAAGAACCTCATCTTTCACCAATACCTGATCTATTGGTGGTAATATTTTGTGTATTTCTATTGGTACCTCACACCATGGATTAACAGTGCCCACTTTGCTACTGGAAGCAGAATTGCCAAGATCTTTAAGACTAACCAGACTTGAGAACCAATTTAGACCTCATCCTTAAAATTTTGCTTCTCTAGAACCACTCTCATTACCAAATGTCTTAGGTTTGGTTCTCAAGAGAACTAAAATCAGTAAAGTATACATATGTAGAGAGAGATTTATATCAGGGAAATGACTCACATGGTTGTAGAGGCTGGGAAGTCCCAAGTCTGTGGGTCTGGCTATAGGTTTCTCCTGACTCACATAGCTGCAGGGGCTGGTGAACCCAAGATCAGCAGGCCAGACAGCAGGCCTCTGGTTCACGGGCTGCAGAGGCTGATAAATCTCAAGATAGGCAGGTAAGCTGCTAGCTCAATTTCCAAGAATCAAAGGTTAGATGAGAAGCCAACTGCAGGGTCCAAAGTGAGAAAAAGCCAGCAAGCTTTGCCAGAAAGTCCAAATATATTAGATGCAAGCCATACCCCCAAGGAAATTCCTCCTCAACTGATTGGCTGCTTTTAGCAGATCTCATCATGGAGGTGATTACATTATATCAAATCTCATTATGGAGGTGATTACATCATTACACAGCTGCAAAATCACATCACAACTGCCAAACCACTGAGAATCATGGCCCAGCCAAGTTGACACACAACCTTAACCATCACATAGGGGCAGACACAGAGGAAGCAAGAGCCACCTCCCTACAATCTCATCTCCCAACAGAAAGAAAGGCTGGACTCAATTCTGGCCACAGGTCTAGGGTTAATGACAGGAGACTGAGCACTGCAGGTAGAGAATAATTCTCCCAAGGGCTAGTCTTTGTCTACAGCAGCTGCTTGGAATTGACAAGGACTGTGGGGGCCTCCATTTACCTACCCTGAGCTGATGGGCATCAAACTTGCTCAGCGGTGATGACCTTCAGCAAGAGGACAGCAGCCTCACCACCACTGAGGTAAAAAAGAGGACAGTCAACTCACCCAGGCAGCCTCCCCTTCCTCTTCCTTACAGGAACAGAACAGGGAAAGGGGAGGGGTATGAGAAAGAGATCACCCCTACACACATACACACACACACACACACACACACGATTGCTTGATTGCTCTGAGTCACCCAGAGCCACAGGAAGCCTTCATGGGGCTGGGGGGCAGGGGCAACACTGAGTTCAACGTGAGACTGAGGTTCTAACATGGACAGGACCAAGTCTTAAATTAAACCAAATGTGACTGAAAAGTGGTGGAATCAGGACTACGATGTTGTGGAGGTAGCCCACATCCCAGGGGCAAAGGAGAAGTCTACGGAGCAGGGGGATTGTCAGTTACTGAAAAATATACACTATTCCATGTCCATACTTTATCAAGGACTGGTTAACAAGGCCCTTCAAGATGAAATTCCTGCCTATATTTGTGTCCCTTCTTCCACCACTCTCTCCTCCATCCCCATCCCTCATGCTTTACTCTCCCATGATTCTTTGTGCCTTCCCCAATGTGAAGTGCTCCCTCAGGCCTCCATACCTTAGCTTGTGCTGTTCTGTCTAGGATATCTTTTCTCTTTACATCTGTCAATCAAACTCCTACTCATACTTTAAAACCAAGCTCAAGCATGTCTACTGTCTCATTGCTTCCTCTCTGTGCTTCCATAGCCCCTAGAATGTAAAGTCTCAAAGCACCTTCTATATCTCCCCACACTTATCACCGTAGAATTTTGTGTTGATTTGATGGGGGAGGAGATAGGAAGTGGGAAGATGCAAAACAAGGGATAAGAGCAAGACATTTCCAGGTACATCTTTTTATATTGTTTGATCCTTGAAGCGTCTGAATGTATTTCCTACTTGGAGAAAATTAAAAACACAATAAAATTAAAAAAGATTGCACTAGCTACTTACGGAATACTACTCAGCCATAAAAAGGAATGAACACTGATAACACATGACAACATGGATAAATCTCAAAAACATGTTACATGAAAGAAGCCAGTTACCAAAGAATACACTGTATGAGCCTATTTATATAAAGTTGGAGAACAAAAAGTTAATCTATGGTAGTAGAAAGAAGATCAGTGGTTGTCTAGGATAGGGGGTGGGAGGGAGATTGGCTGAGAAGAGGCACAAGAGAACTTCTGGGGATGACGGAAATGTTCTATATCATGATTATGGCCTGGTGTGGTTACACAGGTGTATACGTATGTCAAGACTCATTGGGCTTTATTTTAAATGTTGTTGTTGTTGTTAGGTGCCACCAAGTCGGTTCTGACACATAGCTACCCTACGCACAATAGAACGAAACACTGCCTGGTCCTGCACCATCCTTACAATCATTGTCATGCTTTAGCTCGTTGCTGCAGCCACTGTGTCAGTTCACCTCGTTGAGGATCTTCCTCTTTTCTGCTGACCCTGTACTTTGCCAAGCATGATGTCCTTCTCCAGGGACTGATCCCTCCTGACAACATGTTCAAAGCATGTAAGACACAGTCTCACTGTCCTTGCTTCTAAGGAGCATTCTGGCTTTACTTCTTCCAAGACAGATTTGTTTGTTCTTTTGGCAGTCTATGGTATATTCAATATTCTTCGCCAACACCACAATTCGAAGGCGTCAATTCTTCTTCGGTCTTCCTTATTCATTGTCCAGCTTTCACATGCATATGATGGGATTGAAAATACCATGGTTTGGGTCAGGCACACCTTAGTCTTCAAGGTGACACCTTTGCTTTTCAACACTTTAAAGAAGTCCTTTGCAGCAGATTTACCCAATGCAATGCATCGTTTGATTTCTTAACTGCTGCTTTCATGGCTGTTATTTGTGGATCCAAGTAAAATGAAATCCTTGACAACTTCAATCTTTTCTCCATTTATCATGATGTTGCTCATTGGTCCAGTTGTAAGGATTTTTGTTTTCTTTATGTTGAGGTGTAATCCATACTGAAGGCCGTGGTCTTTGATCTTTATTAGTAGGTGCTTCAAGTCCTCTTCACTTTCAGCAAGCAAGGTTGTGTCATCCGCATAACGCAGGTTGTTAATGAGTGTTCCTCCAATCCTGATGCCCCGTTCTTCTTCATATAGTCCAGCTTCTCGGATTATTTGCTCAGCATACAGATTGAATAGGTATGGTGAAAGGATGCAACCATGATGCACGCATTTCCTGACTTTAAGCCACGCAGTACCCCCTTGTTCTGTTCAAACAACTGCCTCTTGATCTATGTAAAGGTTCCTCATGAGCACAGTTAAGTGTTCTGGAATTCATACTTAAAATATGTTCATCTTATTGCATATAAATCATACCTCAATAAAGCTGACTAAAGAACAAAAGAGCAAATCCAGAAGTGTCTGGAGTCTAGAATTGCGGGATCCATCTGTTGTATTTGTGACCTGACTTGAGGTGGTCTTGCAAGGCCACCAGAGAAAAGTGAAACACTCCAGGCAGGAGAAGAGGGGCAGGCAAATACGGAAATGGAAATAACGCAGAATGTCACTAGGTGGCATAAATGGTTTGGGCTCGGCTACGAACTTAAAGTTTGGTGGTTCAAACCCACCCAGAAGTTGCTGTTAGTTGCCATCAGGCCAATTCCACCAAATCATGACAATCTCATGTATGCAGAATAGAACTGCTCTATAGAGTTTTCAGGGCTGCCCTTTGGAAGCAGATCTCCAGGCCTGTCTTCTGAGGTTCCTCTAAGTAGGTTCAAACTGCCAGCCTTTTGGTTAGTAGTCTAGCACTTAACCATCTGCACCACCCTGGGACTCCCCACCCAGTGATACCATGAAAGAAAGTCCTGGCAATCTGCTTCTGTCAAGATTATAGCCAAGAAAACCCTATGGAGTAGTTCTACTGTGTAACACATGGGGTCGACGTGAGTCAGAATCAATTCGACAGAAATGGGTTTGGGTTGTTTTGGGTTTTTAATTGATGTAGGGGGAGAGAAGGGGATTCTGGCAAAGGAAGAATGTAGGGCTGGGGTGGGCTGGGGCAGTGGAAGTTCTGGTTGAAGAGGTGCAGTGCAGCCAAGTAGAGGTGGCCTTTGCTGCCAGGCTGAGCACTCAAATTTCATCTGTAGATAAAGGGGAATGAATAGAGAGTGTTCGGCAAGACAGAGGTGCTGGGGGTAGGCTCCCCTGAGCTCAATGGGCTGGAGAGATTAGAGGAGGAAGAGATTGGTTTTTGTGGCACCACTTCCGCTACTCTCAGGGCAGAAATAAACCTCAAACAATTCACAAACAACCTTCTCCCCCTCTTGAGTTCCCAGGAACGGGGCTGCCACAAATTCTTGAACCTTCCCCCCTCCAAGCTGGCTCAGTTTCTCACATGGCCCCTAGCTTTATAAGCATCCCAACCTCTGCAGTCACTCTCAGTAAGAGAAACACCTACAAAGAAGCTCTGACCAACCTTTGCCCAGGAAAGAGCTGAGGACATGGATGATGGCCAGACATACTGTGTGATGGTGGTCCTACTGCTGCTGGCAGAGGTCTCCAGGTTTGGAGAAGGGGCCTCTTCAATCCTGGGTTCATCACCAGGATCACTAGAAAAGGCTGGATTATGGTAAAGGGGCTTCGTTGTTCCTTCTGGTGCCCATGTTGGCCTGTAGAGTAGTGTGGTAACAAGGACAAGGAGTCACAGGCTGGGCTTCTACTGCTGCCTGGCTGAGAAACGTTGGATGTGTCACTCTCCGGACTTCAGTTTACCCATCTTAAAAGCAGGAAGATAAGGATAGGACTGGATCAGCACTTTTTCCAGGGCGATCTATGGATCACCCACATTAGGCTTGCTGGAGCACGTGTTAAAATACAGATTCCTGGGTTCCATCAATACTGACTAGGGATGGGCCTGATAATCTGCATTGTTAACATACGGCCCAAGCAATACTAAAAAACGCTAAAGTTTGACCACAGCTGCAGCAAATGATTCCTCAAAGCCCCACTGTATTCTATAATTGCTTTTCAAAATCTTGTTGACTGAATAAATAACAATGATTGTAATTAGCACTTTGACTTCAGGGCCTAATTTAATTGTTAGGCTCAGGTTGGTATCATTATTATTCCCATTTAACAGATGGGGAAACTGAGGCTCAGGGATGTTAAGGGACACGTTTGAGATAGTAAGTAACAAATCCTGTAATCGATGTAATTCCAAAGTCTGGTCACCCAACTCTTATGCTAAATTGCCTTGCACTAAATAAACTGACTCAAAGTCCCTTGTATTTCTCTCCAGCCCGCCATTGTGGAGTTCCTGCCTTGAGGAAGGAGCTTTCCGCCATCAGGTTGCCTGATTTGTCAGAAGAATTCAAAGCCGGTTGGTTTGGAAGTGTTAGCTATGAGTTTTACAGGTGAGGTCTCCGTTCTTCAACACAGGGGCAGTGAAGGAGGAGGGATGGGGGCCTTCATAGGGGAAAGGGGTCATCTCTTGGACTAAAGACGGAGGGATCCTGATCAGCTCTTGTGGTGCTCCTGGAAGGTGCTGTATGTATCTTAAATAATCATGATGGAAAGAAGAGGCATAGAAACCATTCATCAGCTGCTAGGTCAGTCTTGCTCTGGAATTTTGCCTCTGCCAGGTGCCTGGCTACTCTCCTGGTTTGTCCAGGTTAGGGATCTGCTTGAAACATATCATCAACCCCTCCAGTGCCTGTTAGGGGGTTGTAATGAAGGACTTTAAATCTTTCTAGAACCTATTTTCACTGCATTTGTATACCACCTCTTGAGTGTAGCATCCATATCTCCAGTGAGGAATAAAGCAAGGGTCTTCCTGGTTCCACATCTCCCCCCTTGAGAACTTAACTGACCTTAATCTTCTCCCTACAGCTTTCATATATTCAGTCTTGCAAATCCTCACCCTTTATTCTTTCTTCATCCATGTCTAGGTTGCATGGACTTTTCTTTCCTGATCCCCTTCATGTTCAGAATAGGCCATTTACTCAACACTGATAGAGAAAGCTGACTCTTGGAACCCTCCTCAAGTCCCTTGAGACAATTTCCTGAAGGCAGTGGGCAAAGAGGAGTTATTTTTAATTTACACACACACAACACTTAGAGGGAGATGCCCCTTCCACAGCCCTAGAACACCCCTTGTACCTGGTTTTCATAGTAGGTTACTGTTGTCTGGCACCACGCCCAGATCTGCCACCAACTGTGAGCTCCTCAAGGGCAGGGACTGAGTTTTGAAGCTCTGTGTCCTTCATGCCTGGATCCAAGTCTGACAGAGCAGGATTTCAATGAATATTTGTTAGGTGACTTAATGAGTGTTGAATCGACAAAAGACACAAACTTAAATGGCCAATGGGGCCAGAAGGTAATGCAGAGAGTGTATCAGGCAGGGGGCCTATATCAAGGACAGCCAGGAAAGCTGAACTCACACCAGGGACTTCAATGGAGAGAATTTAATACAGGGGATTTGCTTCAAAGATGTTAGAAGAGCTAGAAAGCCAAACAAGGAATGATGAAGCATCAACAGAAAGTCCCTAGAACCCCTACAGCTGGAGGGACAAAGAGATGAGGTGGTATCAGCAGAGAACAGGAGCCAGGGCATCTAGGTGGGAGCTGGGATTGCAGAAGAAGGGCGTGTCCAGAAGGATAATGGTACCATTGTGGAAATGTAACCACTGCCAAATGCACAATTCCAGGCAGAGAGTAGAAGAAATACCCCAGCTTATCCCCTTTTCCTGCCCACAAACCTCCCTTCAGTGCCTCCACTGACCAATCCTAACCAGCAGCCAATTGCAAGGGAGCCTGCAGAATGTTGGTCAGTCCTATTCAATATAGACTGGAGCAATGGAAGGACAGGGACCTGAGTGCAAATAAGGATATGACCAGCATGGTGCTTACCTGGACAGCACCTGCCCCATTTAGAGGTGGCAATCAACTCACCTACAGTTGATTAATGCTGTAAGGGAATAGTGAGCATTCTCTTGATTTTTTCAAGAGAAGCCAGAAATCCAAAAATTTCAGTGTAAAATATCCCAATTTTAAAATGCTGGCAACTGATTCAAATTTTTAAAAAAACACTATGTACGACAAGAAAACCATGTCTGTAGGCTATATATGGTCCACAAATGACCAGTGGGTGCTCTCTGATCTAAATTGTAGACCAACACTTGTGAGCTTCTTCTTCTGTTTGAAGGCTGTGTGTCTCTGGAAGAACCTAGGGCCTGACTGTGGAGACAGGACCTACAATGCAAAGCCATTGTGGCTGTGAGGGTACAGTGAGCAGGACAGACAGGAGGAGTGAATGGAGGGGGGAGGGGCTTCAAAGGAGAGAGGAAGGTCTTTGTTCTTAGGTCAAGGAAGACTTCCTGGAGGAGGCAGAGCCAGAGCAGACCTTGAAGGATACGAATGAGATTATTTGATTGTCCTTTGTGGTTTAGGTCAATACATTTGAAGACCAGAGAACAAATGTGTCCCTGGTTCTTCTAGAATTGATAGCCTTCCTTCATTTTCCAGACTGAGGATCCTTCGCTTTGAGATCCTGAACTCAGATTTGAGTCTACTCCCAGCACAGGGTGTGAGAGCTTCCCTCTCCAATAACTATGTGTCTGTCAGCGGGAACTGGAAGGTGAAAAAGTATTTCGTGTGAGTACTACTTGGACTAGAACGTCTGTCAACTTTGGGCAAGGGCATGTCCACCCGCTCTGGGCTCCCATTTCTGGGTTCTTAAAAGTCTAGTCTATGAGGGACCCAGATTTGACTATTCCTAAGCCTCAGTTTCATTCTCTGTAAAATGGGGTTAATAACCTACCTCATAGATAACAGCTGTGGATTAAATAAAATAACAGATATAAAGCATTTGGCAATGTGCCTGGCACATAGCAAATACACAATAAACATTGGCTGCTTTTATTAATGATAAAATTGAGGCTCGGAGAAGACGCACAGCTGGCCAGTGGGAATATGGGAGTTAAACCTGGGTCTCTGTTCTTTTGGCTTCTCTTCCTGGAGCTGACCCTGCTTTTATAAGAATTTGCTTCTCATTTCTCCCAACCAGCACCCTGCAGGGCACCTTTGATCTGACAAGGGATGAAATTTTCATCTTAGTTTCTCTGAATTTGGGCAATTCACTGGACGACTCACTGCCTCCGTGGCTGACTGCAGCAGCTCCGTTGACCACGTCAACATTGACATTTCTGGACACTAGTTTTTAAGGTAGCGTAGTTTTTTTTAGTGGTTAAGAGTTTGGCTGCTAACCAAGAGGTTGGCTCACACAACTCAACAGCAACAAATTTGGTTTAAGACAGATTGTCAGAGCCGCCTCAGTATCCAGCTCAACCAGATGCCCCTAATGGGCCATAAGAACAAGATTTTAAAAATAAAAAGAACAAGATCCTAAGACTAGGCAAGTTCAAGGGTCAGCAAACTACAACCTGTAGGCCAGACCCAGCCCATCGCCTATTTTTATAAAGCCTTATCGGAAACCAGCCACACTGATTTGTTTATATATTATTGTCTTTGGCTGCTTTAAATACTATAACAGAAATGTTGAGTAGTTGCTACAGAGCCCATTCAGCCAACAAAGCCTGAAATATTTACTATCTGGCCCTTTAAGGAAAAGTTTGCAGACTCCTGGTCAAGATTGTCTTTAACGGACACTCAGCATATCAAAGGTGACTTGCCTCTAGGGAATGTTCAGTGAATATGGAATGAACTCTACAGCAGCCTCCATGGAGCGCTGGTGACACAATGGTTAAGAGCTTGGCTGCTAACCAAAAGGCTGGCTTTTGAATCCACCAGCTACTCCTTGGAAACCCTATGGGGCAGTTCTACTCTGTCTTATAGGGTCACTATGAGTCGGAATCAACTTGACAGCAGCGGGTTTGGTTTTTGTTATGGCAGCCTCTAGGGTGGCTGGCTTAGCACTCTGTTTTTGTTGGCATTGCATCATTCAGGTCCTGGCAGAAAACAGAGGGCACGCACAAAAGGTTTAACTGACAGGAATTCAACGAAAGGAATACTAACTGAAGAAAGGGCAGGGTTAAAGTCCATGGAGGCACCTGAAGATTGGAGGTTGGAACCCACCTAGTGGTGCTGATGAAGAACCTTGCTATCTGTTTCCCTTAAGATTGTTGTTGTTGTTGTTAGTTGCTGTCGAGTCAATTCTAAGATTACAGCCAAGAAAACCCTACAGAGCAGCTCTACTCTGTGACACATGGAACTGTCATGAGTCAGAATTGACTCAATGGCAACCAACAACAAGAACAAGGAAACCAACAAAGGATGTTGAAGCACCCAGAGACTAGTGACAGCAGAGAGCCATTACTATCCAGATGGTTTAACGAGAGAGGGAAAAGAAGAGTGTAACAAGAGCCTGGAAAGAGCTGGAACCTCAGATAAAGGGCCACTGGACAGGCGGTATAGCTGCAGCCACTGCCAGAACAATGGCAACGGAACCAGGGTGTAAATATCCCAACTTCTCGGTCCTTCCTGCCTGTGCTTCCCCTTAGCCAAACAACTGGAAATCAGAGAACAAGACAGCTTGAGAAACTAATCTGTACATGTCAGCCCTCAAGGATGCAGAGAGGAGCAGAGAATGGAACTGGTGGAGGTGGGGTGGCAAACAGAATAACCAGCCAAGTACCTCTTGGCTTTAGAGAGGTCTTTTGCCGCAGATTTGCCCAATGCAATGCATCGTTTGATTTCTTGACTGCTGCTTCTGTGGTCGTTGATTGTGGATCCAAGTAAAATGAAATCCTTGACAACTTCAACATTTTCTCCGTTTATCATGGTGTTGCTTATTAGTCCAGTTGTGAGGATTTTTGTTTTCTTTGTGTTGAGGTATAATCCATACCGAAGGCTGTAGTCTTTGATCTTCATCAGTAAGTGCTTGAAGTCCTCTTCACTTTCAGCAAGCAAGATTGAGTCATCTGCATAATACAGGTTGCTAATGCATCTTCCTCCAATCCTGATGTCACATTCTTCTTGATGGAGTCCACCTTCTCAGCTTATTTGCTCAGCGTACAGATTGAGTAAATATGGTGAAAGAATACAACCCTCACACATGCCTTTTCTGATTTTAAACCACGCAATAACCCCTCGTTCTGTTTGAACAACTGCCTTTTGGTCTAAGTACAGGCTCCTCATGAGCACAATTAAGTGTTCTGGAATTCCCATCCTTCACAACTTTATCCATAATTTGTTATGCTCCACACAGGCAAATGCCTTTGCATAGTCAATGAAACACAGGTGAACATCTTTCTGGTATTCTCTGCTTTCAGCCAGGATCCATCTGACATAAGCAATGATATCCCTAGTTCATTGGTTCAAGGTTTAACTGACAGGCTTGAATTTCTGGCAGTTTCCTGTCGATATACCACTGCAACTGTTTTTGAGTTATCTTCAGCAAAATTTTACTTGTATGTGATATTAATGATATTTTTTGACAGTTTCTGCATTCTGTTGGGTCACCTTTCTTTGGAATGGGCACAAATATGCATCTCTTCCAGTTGGTTGGCCAGGTAGCTGTCTTCCAAATTTCTTAGCATAGACAAGTGAGTTCTTCCAATATTGCATCTGTTTGTTTAAACATCTAAATTGGTATTTCATCAATTCCTGGAGCCTTGTTTTTTGCCAACGCCTTCAGTGCAGCTTTGACTTCTTCCTTCAGTACCGTCAGTTCTTGATCATATGCTACCTCTTGAAATGGTTGAATGTTGACCAGTTCTTTTTGGTACAGTGACTCTGTGTATTTCATCCATCTTCCTTTGAAGCTTCCTGTGTCATTCGATATTTTGCCCATAGAATACTTAAATATTGCAACTCAAGGTCTGAATTTTTTCTTCAGTTCTTTCAGCTTGAGAAATACTGAGCATGTTCTTCCTTTTGGTCTTCTAACTCCAGGTCTTTGCACATTTCATTATAATACTTTACTTTGTCTTCTAGAGCCGCCCTTTGAAATCTTCTGTTCAGCTCTTTTATCTCATCATTTCTTCCATTTGCTTTAGCTACTCTACATTCAAGAGGAAGCTTCAGAGTTTCTTCTAACATCCATTTCGGTCTTTTCTTTCTTTCCCATCTTTTAAATGACCTTTTGCTTTCTTCTCGCATGATGTCCTTGATGTCATCCTACAACCCGTCTACTTTCACTACTTGTCTGTCAATTTGTCATACTTTGTTGGTTTGCATGTTGCTATGATGCTGGAGGAAACCCAGGTGGCGTAGTGGTTAAGTGCTACAGCTGCTAACCAAAGGGTCGGCAGTTCGAATCTTCCAGGCACTCCTTGGAAAC
The DNA here is from genome assembly GCF_030014295.1 of Loxodonta africana. Classification (NCBI taxonomy): domain Eukaryota; kingdom Metazoa; phylum Chordata; class Mammalia; order Proboscidea; family Elephantidae; genus Loxodonta; species Loxodonta africana. The sequence goes on from NC_087365.1 coordinate 37,653,331, forward strand.
TCTATGGGGCAGTTCTACTCTGTCCTATAGGGTCACTATGAGTCAGAGTTGACTCAACGGCACTGGGTTTGGTTTTTTTTTTTTTTTTTTTTTTTTGGTTTATGGTGCTGGAAGTTATGCCACTGTTATTTCAAATACGAGCAGGGTCATCCATGCTGGACAGGTTTCAGCAGAGCTTCCACACTAAAACAGTCTAGGAAGAAAGCAGGGTCTAATACTCATCTTAGATCTGGGGAAGAGGTGGAGTCATCCCTACTGAACCACAAAGACTGAAATGGGGAAGAAGTGGATTCCCAAATAAGGAAGGAAATTATGCTGAAGTTAAAACCACAGACGTACATAGTTAACACCCTACCCCTAACTTACATTTCTGATTGAGGAGAATATTGTAAGAACCCTCCCTTGGATTAAATTCATCCATCAGGGTCCCTTCTTGGGATAGGATGGGGGAAGATCAGATCCATGGGTAGCCCTCCTCACAGGGGTTCAGTTAATCATGAAGTGCACCCTGATCCTCTTTGTTCTTTTCTCCAGGTGGACCCTGACCCTCTTCCATGAAAGAATTGAAAACAAATTCAAAACATTCATGCAACAAAAGGTACATGTGGTAAACTTTCACTTAAAGCACAATAAAAATTATTAAAAAAAAAAAAAAAAGGAGGCAGGCCAAGATGGCTGACTAGGTAGAAGCTACCTTGGATCCCTCTTGCAAAAACAAAGACTCAGAAAAACAAGTGAATCGATCACATACATGACAATCTACGAACCCTGACCATCAAACACAAATCTAAAGAGTTGACCTGGGTGACAGAGACTGAGAACGAACAACCACGGGGAAGCAGCGACTGTTTTCGGAGCCTGGAGCCAGCGTCCCAGTCAGGAAACTTGGTGCGGAGCTTTGGACCGGACGCAGGGTTGCTGAGCACGGCATCCTGAGACAACGCAAACAGGGACACAGCCTTAGCCCCCACAAGTGACCTCGGGGGAAGCCCAGCCAGTGCACGCAGGCAGTGCAGCCACGCAGCTGACAGAAGGAGAAGTCACTGGGAGGAAGCAACTGGTTTTGGAGCCTGGAGTGCGGCGTCCCAGCCGGGGAACCTTGGCGCTGGGCTTTGGACTGGGAGTGGAGGAACTAACCACGGCTTCCGAGACAGCGCAAGCACGGGACGCAGGCCTGACCCTCGGGGGCAATCTGTACCCAGGCAGTGCACACAGTCGACGTGCCCCTCGGGAATCTCAGATAAAACAGTCATCCCAAGCAAGATAAGTAACTTTGTCTGTATTCTGGGGTGCTACTCTCACCTATTTATCTGAACCCTCCCCTCACCTTCCCAGGAGGCTTCATTAACATTGGAATTTCCTGAGCCAGAGAGTGAAGTGCACTGCAGTTTTTCTTTCTTTCTTTCTTTTTTTTTTTTTTTGTTTTTTTCCTAACCCATTCTCCAGGCCTGAGAGAAGCAGCTACAAAAAACCCAGGGGCCAAAAATCCTTCCCTAATTGGACTAAAAACACAGAACCAGCTCCAGCCAAACATATGTGATCCACAGTCTTGGGCTTTCATCCCTACAGGGAACAAGGTGGCTATTATAATGCAAGGGCATTTCTGATAGGTATCTGACTGTAATTGTTTTAGCAGATTACTGGAAAGACAAGTTTCCCAGGTCTGATATCTCTGCGTATTCAACAGAGCCCTCACTGACCCACAACAGGGAACTGAGGGCTGAAACTCCCCCCAGACCACCTAGCCTCCTGCCTTAGGGGTCTAAGGAGGGTGACACCTACCAATCTGTAGAGGTACTTGCACTGGGGGCCTAAGGTACAGCTGCAGAGCCCACCCACCAAAGTACTTTAGGAATAGAGACATACCTACCTCACTGGCACTTGGGGGAAGCCTGTCAGCATCCTGCCCCTCCAGAGTGTGAAACCCTGCTGCTACTAGAATCTGGTGCACACAACTATCACCACTACTTCTCTAGGTGGATAGTTGACAGCCTGCACCACACACTTGATGACCCAAAATCAGATTCTACTCAAGAATAGTGAATGGACTCGTAGGCTTATATATCTGGTAACAACCCAAACCAGCTGGTAATAAGACATAAATGATTCAAGGGCTACAACAATCAAGACAGTGCAATCTAGTAGCCCATCTACATATATTGAAAGAAAACAAAACGAGATAAGACTCAGTGAGCAAATATAGAATAAATCACTACAATATCTTAGAGATGGCTTGGAGATAGCAGTTGATATCAAACCACATAAAGAAGCAGACCATGATTGCTTCTACAACTCCCCAAACTAAAGAATCAAAATCTTTCCCAAATGAAGATACAATCCTGGAATTGCCAGATGCAGAATATAAAAAACTAATTTACAGAATGCTTCAAGACATCAGGGATGACCTCAGAAATGAAATAAGGCAATCTACAGAAAAAGCCAAGGAACACACTGATAAAGCAGTTGAAGAACTCAAAAAGATTATTCAAGAACATAGTGGAAAAATTAATAACCTGCAAGAATCCATAGAGAGACAGCATTCAGAAATCCAAAAGATTAACAATAAAATTACAGAATTAGACAACACAACAGGAAGTCAGAGGAGCCGACTCGAGCAATTGGAATGCAGGGTGGGGGATCTGGAGGACCAGGGAATTGACACCAATATAGCTAAAAAAAAATCAGATAAAAGAATTTTAAAAAATGAAGAAACCCTAAGAATCATGTGGGACTCTATCAAGAAGAATAACTCGCATGTGATTGGAGTTCCAGAACAGGGAGGGATAACAGAAAATACAGAGAGAATAGTTGAAGACCTGTTGGCAGAAAACTTCCCTGACATCATGAAAGACGAAAGCATATCTATCCAAGATGGTCATCGAACCCCATTTAAGATTGATCCAAAAAGAAAATCACCAAGACATATTATCATCAAACTTGCCAAAACCAAAGATAAAGAGAAAATTTTAAAAGCAGCCAGGGATAAAAGAAAGGTCTCCTACAAAGGAGAATCAATAAGTTCAGACTACTCAGCAGAAACCATGCAGTCAAGAAGGCAATGGGATGACACATATAGAGCACTGAAGGAGAAAAACTGCCAGCCAAGGATCATATATCCAGCAAAACTCTCTCTCAAATATGAAGGCGAAATTAAAACATTTACAGATAAACACAAGCTTAGAGAATTTGCAAAAACCAAACCAAAGCTACAAGAAATACTAAAGGAAATTGTTTGGTCAGAAAACCAATAATATCAGACACCAGCACAACACAAGATCACAGAACAGAACATCCTGATATCAACTCAAATAGGGAAATCACAAAAACAAATTAAGATTCATTTTAAAAAGAAAAAAATGCTCAAAACAGGGAATCATTGAAGTCAATATGTAAAAGATCACAATAATCAAAAAGAGGAACTAAATACAGGTGGCAGAGAACTACCATATGGAGAAGGATACAAGGCGCTATAGGACAATACAAGTTAGGTTTTTACTTAGAAAAATAGGGGTAAATATTAAGGTAACCATAAAGAGGTATAACAATTCCATAACTCAAAATAAAAACCAAGAAAAACATAATGACTCAGCAAACATAAAGTCAAATACGATGAAACTGAGGAACACAAAATTTACAAAGAAAAACATCTCAGCACAAACAGTAAGTGGAAAAATGAAATTGTCAACAACACACATAAAAAGGCATCAAAATGACAACACTAAACACTTACTTATCTATAATTACGCTGAATGTAAATGGACTAAATGCACCAATAAAGAGACAGAGAGCCTCAGACTGGATAAAGAAACACGATCCGTCTATATGCTGCCTACAAGAGACACACCTTAGACTTAGAGACACAAACAAACTAAAACCCAAAGGATAGAAAAAAAAAATGTCAAGCAAACAATAAGCAAAAAAGAGCAGGAGTAGCAATATTAATTTCTGACAAAATAGACTTTAAAGTTAAATCCACCACAAAGGATAAAGAAGGACACTACATAATGATTAAAGGAACAATTGACCAGAAAGATATAACCATATTAAATATTTATGCACCCAATGACAGGGCTGCAAGATACATAAAACAAACTTTAACAGAACTGAAAAGTGAGATAGACACCTCCACAATTATAGTAGGAGACTTCAACACACCACTTTCGGAGAAGGACAGGACATCCAGTAAGAAGCTCAATAGAGACACAGAAGACCTAATTGCTACAATCAACCAACTTGACCTCATAGACTTATACAGAACACTCCACCCAACTGCTGCAAAGTATACCTTTTTTTCTAGCACACATGGAACATTCTCTAGAATAGACCACATATTAGGTCATAAAACAAACCTTTGCAGAGTCCAAAACGTCAAAATATTACAAAGCATCTTCTCAGACCATAAGGCCGTAAAAGTGGAAATCAATAACAGAAAAATTAGGGAAAAGAAATCAAACACTTGGAAACTGAACAATACCCTCCTCAAAAAAGACTGGGTTATAGAAGACATTAAGGAGGGAATAAAGAAATTCATAGAATGCAACGAGAATGAAAACACTTCCTATCAAAACCTCTGGGATACAGCAAAAGCAGTGCTCAGAGGTCAATTTACATCGATAAATGCACACATACAAAAAGAAGAAAGAGCCAAAATCAGAGAACTGTCCTTACAACTTGAGCAAATAGAAAGTGAGCAACAAAAGAATCTATCAGGCACCAGAAGAAATCAAATAATAAAAATTAGAGCTGAACTAAATGAATTAGAGAACAGAAAAACAATTGAAAGAATTAACAAAGCCAAAAGCTGGTTCTTTGAAAAAATTAACAAAATTGATAAACCATTGGCCAGACTGATTAAAGAAATACAGGAAAGGAAACAAATAACACGAATAAGAAACAAGATGGGCCACATCACAACAGACCCAACTGAAATTAAAAGAATCATATCAGATTATTACGAAAAATTGTACTCTAACAAATTTGCAAACCTAGAAGAAATAGATGAATTCCTAGAAAAACACTGCCTACCTAAACTAACACAATCAGAAGTAGAACAACTAAATAGACCCATAACAAAAAAAGAGATTGAAACAGTAATCAAAAAAATCCCAATAAAAAAAATAGCCCTGGCCCGGACGGCTTTACTGCAGAGTTCTACCAAACTTTCAGAGAAGAGTTAACACCACTACTACTAAAGGTATTTCAAAGCATAGAAAATGACGGAATACTACCTAACTCATTCTATGAAGCCACCATATCCCTGATACCAAAGCCAGGTAAAGACATCATAAAAAAAGAAAATTACAGACCTATATCCCTCATGAACATAGATGCAAAAATCCTCCACAAAATTCTAGCCAATAGAATTCAACAGCATATCAAAAAAATAATCCACCACGACCAAGTGGGATTTACACCAGGTATGCAAGGCTGGTTTAATATTAGAAAAACCGTTAATGTAATCCACCACACAAATAAAACAAAAGATAAAAACCACATGATCTTATCAATTGATGCAGAAAAGGCATTTGACAAAGTCCAACACCCATTTATGATAAAAACTCTCACCAAAATAGGAATTGAAGGAAAATTCCTCAACATAATAAAGGGCATCTATACATAAAAAAAAAAAAAAAAAAAATTTTTTTTTATACAAAGCCAACAGCCAACATCACCCTAAATGGAGAGAGCCTGAAAGCATTTCCCTTGAGAACGGAAACCAGACAAGGATGCCCTTTATCACTGCTGTTATCCAACATTGTGCTAGAGGTCCTAGCCAGAGCAATTAGGCTAGACAAAGCAATAAAGGGCATCCGGATTGGCAAGGAGGAAGTAAAATCATCTCTATTTGCAGATGACATGATCTTATACACAGAAAACCCTAAGGAATCCTCCAGAAAACTACTGAAACTAATAGAAGAGTTTGGCAGAGTCTCAGGTTATAAGATAAACACACAAAAATCACTTGGATTCCTCCACATCAACAAAAAGAACATCGAAGAGGAAATCACCAAATCAATACCATTCACAGTAGCCCCCAAGAAGATAAAATACTTAGGAATAAATCTTACCAAGGATGTAAAAGACCTATACAAAGAAAATTACAAAGTACTACTACAAGAAACTAAAAAGGACCTACTTAAGTGGAAAAACATACCTTGCTCATGGATAGGAAGACTTAACATAGTAAAAATGTCTGTTCTATCAAAAGCCATCTATACATACAATGCACTTCCGATCCAAATTCCAATGACATTTTTTAATGTGCTGGAGAAACAAATTACCAACTTCATATGGAAGGGAAAGAAGCCTCGGATAAGTAAAGCATTACTGAAAAAGAAGAAGAAAGTGGGAGGCCTCACTCTACCTGATTTTAGAACCTATTATACAGCCACAGTAGTCAAAACAGCCTGGTACTGGTACAACGACAGGCACATAGACCAATGGAACAGAATTGAGAACCCAGATATAAATCCATCCACATATGAGCAGCTGATATTTGACAAAGGACCAGTGTCAGTTAATTGGGGAAAAGATAGTCTTTTTAACAAATGGTGCTGGCATAACTGGATATCCATTTGCAAACAAATGAAACAGGACCCATACCTCACACCATGCACAAAAACTACCTCCAAGTGGATCAAAGACCTAAACATAAAGACTAAAACGATAAAGATCATGGAAGAAAAAATAGGGACAACGTTAGGAGCCCTAGTACAAGGCATAAACAGAATACAAAACATTACCAAAAAATGACAAAGAGAAACCAGAAAACTGGCAGCTCCTAAGAATCAAACACCTATGCTCATCTAAAGACCTCACCAGAAGAGTAAAAAGACCACCTACAGACTGGGAAAGAATTTTCAGCTATGACATCTCCAACCAGTGCCTGATCTCTAAAATCTACATGATTCTGTTAAAACTCAACCACAAAAAGACAAACAACCCAATCAAGAAGTGGGCAAAGGATATGAACACGCGCTTCACTAAAGAAGATATTCAGGCAGGTAACAGATACCTGAGAAAATGCTCTCGATCATTAGCCATTAGAGAAATGCAAATTAAAACTACGATGAGATTCCATCTCACTCTAACAAGGCTGGCATTAATCCAAAAAACACAAAATAGTAAATGTTGGAGAGGCTGCGGAGAGATTGGAACTCTTATACACTGCTGGTGGGAATGTAAAATGGTACAACCACTTTGGAAATCTATCTGGCGTTTTCTTAAAAAGTTAGAAATAGAACTACCATACAACCCAGAAATCCCACTCCTCGGAATATACTCTAGAGAAATAAGAGCCTTCACACAAACAGATACATGCACACCCATGTTTATTGCAGCTCTGTTTACAATAGCAAAAAGCTGGAAGCAACCAAGGTGTCCATCAACAGATGAATGGTTAAATAAATTGTGGTATATTCACACAATGGAATACTACGCATCGATAAAGAACAGTGACGAATCTGTGAAACATTTCATAACATGGAGGAACCTGGAAGGCATTATGCTGAGCGAAATTAGTCAGAGGCAAAAGGACAAATATTGTATAAGACCACTATTATAAGATCTTGAGAAATAGTATAAACTGAAAAGAACACATACTTTTGTGGTTACGGGGCGGGGAGGTAGGGACGGTGGGAGAGGGTTATTTACTGATTAGTTAGTAGATAAGAACTACTTTAGGTGAAGGAAGGACAATACTCAACACACGGAAGGTCAGCTCAACTGGACTGGACCAAAAGCAAAGAAGTTTCCGGGATAAACTGAACGCTTCAAAGGTCAGTGGAGCAAGGGTGGGGGTTTGGGGACTATGGCTTAAGGGGACTTCTAAGTCAATTGGCAAAATTATTCCATTATGAAAACATTTTGCATCCCACTTTGAAATGTGGCGTCTGGGGTCTTAAATGCTAACAAGCGGCCATCTAAGATGCATCAATTGGTCTCAACCCACCTGGATCAAAGGAGAATGAAGAACACCAAGGTCACACAATAACTGAGCCCGAGAGACAGAAAGGGCCGCATGAACCAGAGACTTACATCATCCTGAGACCAGAAGAACTAGATGGTGCCCGGCCACAACCAATGACTGCCCTGACAGGGAACACAACAGAGAACCCCTGAGGGAGCAGGAGATCAGTGGGATGCAGTCCCCAAATTCTCATAAAAAGACCAGACTTAATGGTATGACTGAGACTAGAGGAATCCCGGCAGTCATGGTCCCCAAACCTTCTGTTGGCCCAGGATAGGAACCATTACCGAAGACAACTCATCAGACATGGAAGGGACTGGACAATGGGTTGGAGAGAGATGCTGATGAAGAGTGAGCTACTTGTATCAGGTGGACACTTGAGACTGTGTTGGCATCTCCTGTCTGGAGGGGAGATAGGAGGGTAGAGAGGGTTAGAAACTGGCAAAATTGTCACGAAAGGAGAGACCGGAAGAGCTGACTCATGGGAGAGTAAGTGGGAGTATGGAGTAAGGTGTATATAAGCTTATATGTGACAGACTGACTTGATTTGTAAACGTTCACTTAAAGCTCAACAAAAATTAAAAAAAAAAAAAGGTACATGTGGTGACCCCATGTGTGTCAGAGTAGAACTGTGCTCCATAAGATTCCCAATGATTGATTTTTCAGAAGTAAATTACCAAGCCTTTCCTCCAAGGCCCCTCTGGATGTATTCAAGACACCAACCTTTAAGTTAGCCACGTGTGTTCACCATTTGCACCACCCAGGGACTCCGTAAGCCTTTACAGGTCCCTCTTACCCCAAAATGGCCAGGCAGTGTTGAGATTTCAGGCATTTCTGAGTAGGAGGAAGAGGCAAAGGGACTGAAGACTGGGGTGCCTCCTGCACCTAGAAGCTCTTCCCCTTTATCCCCTCAGCTCTTTAATAAACACCTACATATACTGTGCTGCTTGTCACTTTAACTGCGGAGACTTTGAACTGAGGGCTACGACAATAGCAGACCCCAGGGCACTGGAGACTTTACCACCATCCACTTTTAATACAGTTTCCAGAAAATTTCAGGGGCTTAAGCTGGGCCCAACTGTGTGGAGAAGCTAGCGCAGATGGGACAATAACCAGGTGCTGTATGCTGATGGGGGCAGTGACTTCTTCCTCCTCTTACCATTCCCTCCCCGACATACCTACGAGGCAGAGTGGTGGGGAAGTGCTGGATGGGGGAGGAGGGAGAGGAGAGGGCATTGTCAAGGTGAGACATGGAGGAGGGATTCACCTGGCTTTCTCACCCACTCCTGGCAGATCTGCAAAATAATCAAGCAGTCAACAACCTTACACCTGAAGCCCTATCTCCAGACTCTGCCAGGTTTGTATCCCCTCCCTTCCTTGGGTGCCAGCAGATGTCATGGCACCCAGTACCCCTGGAACAATCGCCTCCTCGAGGGCCCCAGAGAATTTTCTCCATCAAGTGTCTCTCCACCCTACAAAGTTGGATATAAGGCGACCACCTCTTCGGGGTCTGGGATCTGCTCTCCGGACGTGGTGGAGTGAGAGGATCAGGGGTAGGTCTCAGAAACCTGCCGGGAGCATGAGGACACGTGTACAGAGGGTTACAGATAAGTGGGAGAATCAAGTGTTGGCTAGGTAGTGGCTGTTTAAAAAGCAGGGGTGCTCTGAGCTCCCTGTATAAGGCTGGGGGCCCTCTCAGCCCTGCCACTCTGGCTGCTGTGGAGACTTTTTACAATCACACATCAGGTCAAATCGCCCCCTCTTCTTGAAGCCCATCAAGGGCTCCTCTGACTCTGCAGGCGGCGGAGGTGGGGAGGCTTGCATGGTCTGACCCCATCTACCACACCCCTGCCTCCAGCTTCATCTTGTTCCCCTCCCCAACTTGTCCTGTCCTCTGTGCTCCAGCCACACTGGCACTTATTATTTCTTCTACTATACCATGCTCCACATAACTATAAGACCTTTAAGCCATTCCTTCTGCCAGAAATGCCCTTCCCCCACACCTAGCCCCCTTCACCCAATCAGCGCCTGCTCCTCCTTCAGATCTCTGCCCAAGGAATACCTCCTCCCAGAAGTCTTCCATGACTTCCTGTCTAAGTCAGTTTCCCTCCCTCTCCACCCCCTGCTGTATGGCTGTCATTATTCTATGGACCTCTCCTACCTAACAGAGTTGCAATTTTACACTTATTTGCTCAATTATTTGATTATCCGCCTCCTTCTCTGGACTGTTAGTTAGCTCCATGAGGTTTGGGACTTTAACAATCTTACTCAGAGTTGTTTCTTCAGTCCCATCATGGTGCCTGGCACATAGCAGGTGCTCAGTAAACATTGATTGATTGAAGCAATCTCTTCCATGGCCAGAGACACATCAGTCCCAGCCCCGTTTCCACTCTCCAAAGGCAGTAGTCTGTGAGAACAGAAGTTGTGTAGTATACAACCTGCACATCTGTATTTGACTACCCTGTTCCTAACCCTGACTCTTTCCTGTTCTACAGTCACCTCAATGATTGACCAGGTTTCTGGCATTGACTACAGACTGATAGAAGCCCCCCCAGGTGACCTCCCAAGGCCTGGACATGTCCTTCAAGGTGAAGGACTGTGGGTAAAGGAACTAGGAGCTGAGGGCTGGCAGGAAATTAGCTCTGGCTCCAAGAGTTAGGTCCTCCCCTCCCTCACCAGTCCATCTACCCATCAGCTCTGGAGTCCATGCTCTTCACCACCAGGCTGTACTTCCTCTTCTACTTCCTATTCCAGCCCACACTTCCCCACTCCAAAGAGCCGACGCTATAATAGGGGATTCCAGGAAGCTGTCAACACCTTGATGTTGTGGATCCAGAGGGAATCTTTCAGCACCCTAGGGTTCCATATTCTTGAGAAGAACTGCCACCCCAGCCACCACCCAGGAGCCAGGAAGCTTCCTCCCTAGGCAGGCTTTGGACCTTTCTGCCTGATGCCCCCTCTCATAGCAACCTCTGGTGACTGATATACCCTTCTGTCTCCAGGGTGAATTCTTTAGTCAAAGCTGGCATTCCCCAGTCCCCTTTGATGCCCCAGCCATCCAGCTCCCCCAGGAACAGGATCGCATGGTCTACTTTGCGGTCTCTGAATAAATCTTCAACACAGCCAGCCGTGTTTACCACCAGGCTGGGCATGTGAACTTCAGCATTTACCAGCAGGCTGGGCATATGAACGTCAGCTATCACCAGCCCAGGCATATGAACTTTGCCATCGGAAAAGAGCATGTGAGTAGGAGACGGGAGGAGGCTGGGTCCTTGGAGAAAGCATCAAGTGGGACTGTAGACCTTCTGTGTGTACTGCAGAGAACCAGGGGAAGAATGTGGAATTTAGAACCTTCCAAAAAAAAAAAAACAACAACTACATTAGCCTGAGACCAGAAGAACTAGATGGTGCCTGGCTACAACTGATGACTGCCCTGACAGGGAACCCAACAGAGAACCCCTGAGGGAGCTGGTGAGCAGTGGGATGCAGACCTCAAATTCTTGTAAAAAGACCAGACTTAATGGCCTGACTGAGACTAGAAGGGCCCCGGAGGCCATGATCCCCAGACCTTCTGTTAGCCCAAGACTAGAACCATTCCCAAAGCCAACTCTTCAGACAGGGATTGGACTGAACTATAGGAAATGATGCTGGTGAGGAGCGAGCTTCGTGGATCAAGTAGACACATGAGACTACGTGGGCAGCTCCTGTCTGGAGGGGAGTTGCAAGGGCAGAGGGTGTCAGAAGCTGACCAAATGGACACGAAAATAGAGCTTGGAGAGAAGGAATGTGCTGTCTCATTAGGGGGAGAGCAACTAGGAGTATATAGCAAGGTGTATATAAATTTTTGTATGAGAGACTGACTTGATTTGTAAACTTTCACTAAAAGCACAATAAAAAAAAAAAAAAAAAAAAAAAAACCAAACCCGTTGCGTCAAGTTGATTCCAACTCATAGCAACCCTATAGGACAGCGTAGAACTGTCCCATAGGGTTTCCAAGGAGCGGCTGGTGATGGATTCAAACCGTCAGCCTTTTGGTTAACAGCCGAGCTCTTAACCATTGTGCCACCAGGACTCCAAAGATGGGTTCAAATCCAAGCTATACCTCAGTTTCTTTACCTGTACATGTGGATCCTAATAGTGCCTGTTGCCCAGAGATTATATGAGATATTGTCTGTAAAGAAGTCACTGTCTAGCACATAATTCATATTAGCTATAAAAAAAAAATTTTTTTTTTATTATAGCAGCGTTTTTTTTTTTTTTTTAATAAGACAGTGTGTTGCGTCACTGGAGCCCCTGGGTGGCACAGATGGTTCAGCACTTGGCTACTGACCAAAAGCCTGGCAATTCAAATCCGCCCAGAAACAGCCCCGAAGAAAGTCCTGGCACTCTGCTTCCAGAAAACCAGCCACTGAAAGTCCTACGGAGCACAGTTCTGCTGTGAAGCACAGGGGGTTGCCAGGAGTCGGAATTGACTCAATGGCAACCAGTTCTGTTTTTGTTTTTATGCTGTGTCTTACCAGGTCCTCGGAGAAGTAGATGCCGAGATGTCATGAGACTTGCAAGAGATTGTGAAAGACAAAGGAGAGAGGAAGGAGCAGGTGGAAAGAGCCCTCAGACGGTAATGCAGGTCTGACACCTGTGAAAGGAGAGGGAAGAAGGAGTAGGAGGGACCTTCGACTGCTGCCCAGCTCTGAGAAAGCCTTGACCAGGAAGATGGGGAGCCACAGAGCAAAGATTGCTTATTAGAGGAGCACCATGTTGGGCAGAAATTGTCCATCACTTCCACCGCTGCCATGCTTAGTCATGGGCTGGGAGCAGTCTGGGGAGGGCATGGCCTCAGCATGAATGGTGTTGGGGCCTGAACCTGTGGCAGCTGCTCCCCTTGAAGGGAGATCTGAGCAGCGCACCTCCACAGCCATGACACTATTATAAGTGCTATAGGAGCAGCCTAAGCAAAGAGTGGAAATCTTGAGGAAGCAAAGGTCAAGGAAGGGGGGTGTGCACAGTTATAGACAAGGTTTGCCAGGTCAGAAGATCAGCAAGTGATAGGGCTAAGTAGAGAACAGGCGCTATGAGAGATGGCTGGAAAAGCAGAGTGGGGAGTGTTTTAGTCATCTAGTGTTGCCATAACAGAAATACCACAAGTGGATAGTTTCAACAAAGAGAAATTTATTTTCTCAGTCTAGTAGGTTACAAGTCCAAATTCAGGGAGTCGGTTCCAGGGAAAGTCTTTCCCTCTCTGTCGGCTCTGGAGGAAGGTCCTTGTCCTCAATCTTCCCCTGGTTGAGGAGCTTCTCAGGCGCAGGCACCCTGGGTCCAAAGGACACGTTCTGCTCCTGATGCTGCTTTCTTGGTGGTATGAGGTCCCCAAGTCTCTGCTTGCTTCCCCTTCCTTTTATGCTTGAGAGATGAAAGGCAGTGCAGGCCACACCCCAGGGAAAATCTGTTTACATTGGATCAGGTATGTGGCCTGAGCAAGAATGTTACATCCTACCCTAATCCTTTTAACCACAGCAGAGATTATGATTTATAACACATAGGAAAATCACTAAATGAAGGACAACCACACATGGCCTAATGAAGTTGACATATATTTTGGGGGGACACAATTCAATCCATCACAGGGAGAGCCATGTGGGGAACAGCATTAGATGCCAGAGTGTGGTATTTATAAGCTCTAGTTGGCACTTTGGGGGAGATTCCCAAGAAATAGTAAATAACAATAAATAACTGATATTTATTAAACCCATAATATGTGCAGACACCAAAGGCGTTAAAAAAGCAAAGATGCCACTTTAAGGACTAAGATGTGCCTGACCCAAGCCATGGTATTTTCAGTTAGCTCATATGCATGTGAAACCTGGACAATGAAAAAGGAAGACCGAAGAAGAATTGACACATTTGAATTGTGGTGTTGGCAAAGAATACTGAATATACCATGGGCTGCCAGAAGAACAAATAAATATGTCTTGGAAGAAGTAAAGCCAGAATGCTCCTTAGAAGCAAGGATGGCAAGACGTCATCGCGCTTACTTTGGACATGTTATCAGGAGGGACTGGTCCCTGAAGAAGGACATCATGCTTGGTCAAGTAGAGGGTCGGTGAAAAGGAGGAAGACCCTCAATGAGATGGATTGACGCAATGGCTGCAATGATGGGCTTAAACATGGCAACCATTGTGAGGATGGCGCAGGACCAGGCAATGTTTTGTTCTGTTGTACATAAAGTCGTTATGAGTCGGAACTGACTCAACAGCACTTAATAAAAACAACAATGTACAGACACTGTCTTTAGCACTTTCCTCGTATATTACCTCACCTAATCCTCACGGTTTAATCCTCACACAGCCTGTAAAATAAGTGCAATTATTATCCCCATTTTACAGATAGAGAACCTGCCAAAGTTCACCAACAATCGGTCAGCTAGAAGGTAGCAGAAGCAGCATTTGGACACAAGCTGTCAGACCTCAAAGTCCACACCTCTAACTACCGTCCTCTCCTGCTTCTAAAGTAGCTTCCTGCTTGTTCTGCTGCAGATTCCTCCCGAGTCTCTGATCCATCCTGACACCATCTCGTTCCAGGCCCTGGTTCCTCAGGTAAGGTTTCTGCTACTTGCTACAGGGGACAAGACAAGCCCCCAACCTAGCTCACATTTGGAGGTTGTATTTGGACACCAATGGGCAGCTTTGTCCAGACAAGCAGCTTACTTATTAGAACAGTGGGTAAAAATAAAAAATATTGAACTAATTTGTTTGTACAAAATTCCCATCATTCTCTGATTCCTTGTGGCACAAAGACACAGAATCTGAATTCAGATTACCTGGCTTGGATCCTGGGTTGGCTACTTTATAGCTTTGGAACTCAGTCTTGCTGGGCCTCAGCTTCCTCATTTGTCAAATGAGGGTGACAATGATACCTACCGAACTTAACCATTTAACCAGGCTAAAAGCACTTAAAGAAAAAAAAAATATTTTTTTATTTTTATTTTTTTTTCTTTTATCCTGCCACAAATGTACAAGAGTCCCTCCAGGGGACAAATGGGAACACATTGGCCACGCTAATGATTGGAAGCCTAGCTAATGATCATCAAATGTTTTTTTGATGTTTCTTTAGAAGCACAGCTGAAAAGTGGGGCGAAGTGGTAGAGGAGAACATTCAGCCTCCCCTCTCTTGACCCAGGTGATTCAGCTTTGACCCCAAATTTACACACCAGTCAACACAAGCTGGCCTGCATAGAAGGCAGTATGGTGACCATCCACTGTTATACAGACATGGCCTTTGGGGGTATCCCACCCATCCCAAACATTCTCAATGTGCCCCTTTCAGCCACAACAGCCCTCTCTTGGAAAGGAATTCTGGAAAATACCATTCCTTCCTTCCTGTGATACTTCCAGTGCTGGATTAAGCCTTTAGAGATTTGAGCCTTGGGGGCCTGTGCATTTGGTCTTCCCCAGTGCAGTTTAGGGTCCTTCTCTTTGTCGTGTGCCCTCCTCTGAGCATCTACCCTCTCTCTTCAGCTGGCCAGGTTGTACCCCAATATGGAGATAGAGGTTGAGCTATCACCTGAATCAGCGCCTTTCCTCATGTTTACCCTGGGAGCGTGACCTTCATGCCAGTAATGGACATCCAAGCCTTGGCCTTCATGCCCAATGCCACTTAACACAAGCCACTTGCCCAACTCAGGGCTGTGAGTCTGATCCTAGCCAGGGCACCAAAGGGTCAGGCTTGCCATGGATATAAGCCCCTCCCTCAGCAACAGTAATGTGGTTCTCAGCTAATAGACTTTGGAGACTATTTATTGCCACCAGTGGAATTAGTGGGCTCTGCATTCCTGGTCTAAATAGCTAGGTTTCCCAAAGGCATAGTTCATCAAATCATACACCATCAGAGTTGCAGAAAATCTTAAAAGTCATTCACTCCAGGAAGTAGTGAGTGTTTGTTTATGGTGACGGGAAATTTGGCAAAAATTAGTGGGTAATAGTTGCACAATATGATTAATGTAATTGATATCACTAAACTGTACACCCGAAAAATGTTAAATTGGCAAATGTTGTATTATATATATATATTACAACAATAAAAAAAGTTATTCACTCCAGCTAACCTTTTTAAAATTTAAAGCATAAGCCTGTTTAAATTACTACAAATAAAAACCATCAAATTACCTTGTTAAAGACGGCATAAAATTTAAAGAATACTTAGGATGGCAAAAACCAAACCTACTGCCATCAAGTTGATTCTGACTCCCCAAATCATAGATTCAACAAAATCTCAGCTGGCTTTTTTCCAGAAATTGACAAGCTGAGCCTAAAAGTCATATGGAAACTAAGAGGACCCAGAATAGCCAAAACAATTTTAGAAAAGAAAAACAAAGTTGGAGAACTCTCACTTTCCAATTATCTCATTTTCTACAAAGCTATAGTAATCAAAATGGTGTGGAACTAGAACAAGGATAGACATATGAAGCAATGGAATAGAATCGAGGATCCAGAAATAAACTCTTACTTATGGTTCATCTATTTCTGTCAAGAGGGCGAAGACAATTCAACGGAGGAAAGAACAAGGTTTCAATAAATGATGCTGGGACAAATGGATATCCACATGCAGAACAAAGTTGGACCCCTACCTCACACCACATACAAAATTAACTCCAGATGAATCAAGACTGAAATGTAAGAGCTAAACTATAAAACTCTTAGAAGAAAACATAGGAGAAAATCTTTATAACTTTAAATTAGGCAATAGTTTCTTAGCTATGACAACAAGGAAAGCAACAAAAGAAAAAAACAGATAAATTGGACTTCATCAAACTTAAATTTTTTGGTGCTGCAAAGAACACCATCACAAAAGTGAAAAAGCAACCTAGAAATTGCAGTCCTGGGCATTTACCCCAGAGAAATGAAGACTTACATTCACAGAAAACCTGTGTGCAAATAATAGGTTTAGTCATAATTGCCAAACACTGGAAAAAGCCCAGATGTTCTTCAACAGGCGAATGGTTAAACCAACAGCTGTAGATCCATGGAATACTACTCAGCAATAAAAGGAGTCAATGCTTGGTACATGCAACAATCTGGATGTAGCTCCAGAAAACTATGTTAAATGGAAAAAGTCAATTCAAAAAGGTTGCATATGTATGATTCCATTTATATAACATTCTTGAAGTGACAAAACTATAGAAATGTAGTACAGATGAGTGGTTGCCAGGCGTTAAGGAGGGGTAGGGCCAGGAAGAAAGTGATTATGGCCCTAAAAAGACAACGTAATGGATCCTGATGGAACTCAGTCACATGACCACACAAGGCTGGGCACCCAGACTACACAGGAAGTGGTCTTGGGAAACACATAGCAGCATCTGCCACAGCACCTTCCTGGATACCTTCAATACTTCTTGGTCACTGTTAAATCCTGAGCAATCCTGACCTTGCTCAGGCCTGACCAGAATCCAGCCTTTCATCTTTGGATAGAAGACAATAGCATTTTCTTTTTCCTGCCAAAAGCCTCTGGGGCATCAACTAGGTTTCTAAGTAGAGTTTCTGTTTGGTGATGCCTTCACAAGCACGCATCCAGGTATTACAGGTAGGAGCTTATCTCCTGCTAAGAGAAAGTGGGCTCAGGTAGAAAAGCTGGACATCACAGATGGGGCAGGGCTTTCAGCTGCCCCAGAGACCACCTGATCCAACCCCACTCATTGGCAGAGGGCATTCCTCACCCTCAAAGACATGTCCCAGTGGGTGGCATCTTTAAACTTCTACAGGGCTCAGGATTCTCTCTGAACTTCCCTTGGTAGCCTATTCCAAAGCTCAGTCACACTTACAGGTGGAAGATATGTATTCAGATTGAGCTTATTTCTCTTCTTGATGTTTCCATTGAGATAGATGTCTCTGAAGCCTCAGCTCCATCATTCTTAAAGCCAGCTGTGGAGCCACCCACTTCCCACCCTCAGTCTATAACCCTTAGGTAGCTGCTTTCCACCCATATGTCCTGTACCTGGCTGTGGTTTCCATGTCTAGAGACTTGTCTCCTGGACCAGGAGACAGTAAGATGCCTAAGCGGGCTGAGGAGTCCGAGTCATCCCCTTTTGCTTTCCTAGGGAACCAATATTTCCGCCACCATCAACGTAACCTCCAGTAGGATTGTTGGTTCTGTGACCACAGGAAGGTAAGAGGTCATGGATGGGGGGAGTAGTTAGGGTGAAATGAGGACATCCTGACCATGGCCCGAGAACCTAGTCTGGCTCAATGATAGGGCTGGTGTTGATCTTGGAAAAGAGATCCCCACAGAGCTGCTCATCCTCTAATCTGGGTGCCCCTCTGGAAACAGTATATTGGCAATGCCTCAGGGGAGAATCCAGAAGCTGAGAAAAGCTGCCGGGTAGCAGAGCTCACCTTTAGGTTCCCTATCACCTTGGGCTCCACACTTCCCACTCTCAGGCATCAGTGGAGAAGCCAGCATTTCTGCAAAGGGGGGACTTAGGAATGAGAGTCTAGTTGGAGGAGCTGGGCTTGAATCTGTGTTTGCAAGGGCTTTACATATAAGACTGAAAAAAAAACTATCAATTGTAGGAATCAAAAAATTGGAGAGATTTTGAATGGAGGGTTAAAGGTGCCCCAAAGTCACTCCTTACTGACTCCACTGTCCAGATACTCAATCAATAAGCAAGTATTTATTTAATTGATGAGTCAGTAGGGAAGGAGTTCAGGCTTTGGAGACAGACTGACCTGTATTTGAATCCTAGCTCTGCCCTCACTTGCTATGGACGTTGTGCAAGTTATTCCATCTCTCTGAGCCTTAGTTCTGTGTGTCAAACGGGGCAAATGATGGTCCCTAACTCATAGAAGGCTATTGCCAGAGGTAAATAATGCAATGCCTGCAAAGCGCTTGGCATGGGGCTCAATAAATATAACCCGTTGCCGTCAAATCAATTCTGACTCATAGCGACCCTATAGCCAATAAATATTAGCAGTCGTTATTATGCTCCTACTGTGTTTGAAACCCTGGTGGCATAGTGGTTAAGTGCTATGGCTGCTAACCAAAAGGGAAGCAGTTCGAATTCACCAGGCACTCCTTGGAAACTCTACGGAGCAGTTCTACTCTGTCCTATAGGGTTGCTATGAGCCAGAATCGACTGGAAGGCAACGGGTTTGGTTTTTTGGTTTACTGTGTGTGAGACACTGTGGCGGGCACGGGGTGGGTGTGTGATAGGGGAAGGATACAAAGGGGTAAGAGACCCAGTGTCCTAAAGAAGCAGTCAAGTAGGGGAGCAGGGAGTGCATACTGCCTCGTGGGGGCCAGCACTTGCCCTGGCAGTGTCTTCTGTGCCAAGTCCTCACGCACCACCCCACGTCTCACCCATTGTGGGTCCTGCTCTCTGCTGAAGTACAGATATAATGGGTTCATCAGATGAACCAATGCCTGGATTTAGGGTCAGTTAGATGCCTGTTGGCTGATAGAATGTCCTGATCCCATCAAAATGATCATCTCCTTAACAAGGTATTTCAACAGAGAAACTAAAGGTGAGAGTTTGGAGCAGTGCCGCCGGCTGCTGGGGAACTATTTGGAGACAGATGGACTCAGAGGTCCCTGGTGTTTGGCTTCAGGCAGAAATCCGGCTTGGGATCTGTGCAGTGATGGCTGAGAGTTTAGACTATGAGGAGACAAGCCAAGTGATGAGGCATTTGATGAGGATTTAAGAGAATCTTATTTGATGACTTCACCAAGAAAATACCGAAACTACTTTGCCCCACGTGCAGAAAGCAAAGGGATTTGTCCAAGGTAATTAAAAGTTTCTGGTCAGTAGTCTACAGGGTCGCAATGAGTTGGAATCGACTCGACGGCAGTGGGTTTGGTTTTTTTTTTGGTTGGTCGGTAGTCAGGAGGAAAGTCTGTCAGGAAGAGGATCAGTTGGGGAAATTGGGGCTCAGCTTCTATAGCAACAGCAATCCAGGTACCCTGGGTCACTCGGCCTTCCTTCAGGCCAACTGGTGCCAACTGCATGCCAGCATTATATGTGCTGCTTCTCTTTTCCATTTTTATTACTTAGTTCAATATTATTTTTTAAAAATGTATGCGCATTGAAAAAAAATTGGGAAATACAAAAGTATGAAAAAGCAAAACAAATCACTCATAAACTTGCCACCTGTTGTTGTTAGGTGCCTTCGAGTCGGTTCCGACTCATAGCGACCCTATGCACAACAGAACAAAACACTGCCCGGTCCTGAGCCATCCGTACAATTGTTGTCATGCTTGAGCTCATTGTTGTAGCCACTGTGTCAATCCACCTTGCTGAGGGTCTTCCTCTTTTCCGCTGACCCTGTACTCTGCCAAGCATGATGTGCTTCTCCAGGGACTCATCCCTCCTGACATGTCCAAAGTATGTAAGACGCAGTCTCTCCGTCCTTGTCTCTAAAAAGCATTCTGGCCGCACTTCTTCCAAGACAGATTTGTTCGTCCTTTTGGCAGTCCATGGTATATTCAATATTCTTCGCCAACACCACAATTCAAAGGCGTCAACTCTTCTTTGGTCTTCCTTAGTCATTGTCCAGCTTTCACATGCATATGATGGGATTGAAAATACCATGGCTTGGGTCAGGCGCACCTTAGTCTTCAGGTTGACATCTTTGCTCTTCAACACTTTGAAGAGGTCCTTTGCAGCAGATTTGCCCAATGCCATGCATCTTTTGATTTCTTGACTGCTGCTTCCATGGCTGTTGATTGTGGATCCAAGTAAAATGAAATCCTTGACAACTTCAGTCTTTTCTCCGTTTATCATGATGTTGCTCATTGGTCCAGTTGTGAGGATTTTGTTTTCTTTATGTTGAGGTGTAATCCACACTGAAGGCTGCAGTCTTTGATCCTCATTAGTAAGTGCTTCAAGTCCTCTTCACTTTCAGCAAGCAAGGTTGTGTCATCTGCATAACACAGGTTGTTAATGAGTCTTCCTCCAATCCTGATGCCCCATTCTTCTTCATACAGTCCAGCTTCTCATATTATTTGTTCAGCATACAGATTAAATAGGTATGGTGAAAGAATACAACCCTGACGCACACCTTTCCTGACTTTAAACCAATCAGTATCCCCTTGCTGTGTCCAAACAACTGCCTCTTGATCCATGTAAAGTTTCCTTATGAGCACAATTAAGTGTTTTGGAATTCCCATTCTTCGCAGTGTTATCCATAGTTTGTTATGATCCACACAGTCGAATGCCTTTCCATAGTCAATAAAACACAGGTGAACATCCTTCTGGTATTCTCTGCTTTCAGCCAGGATCCGTCTGACATCAGCAATGATATCCCTGGTTCCACATCCTTTACTGAAACCAGCCTGAATTTCTGGCAGTTTCCTGTCATATACTGCTGCAGCCCTTTTTGAATGATCTTCAGCAAAATTTTGCTTGTGTGTGATGTTAACGATATTGTTCTATAATTTCCACATTCGGTTGGATCACCTTTCTTGGGAATAGGCATAAATATGGATCTCTTCCAGTCAGTTGGCCAGGAAGCTGTCTTCCATATTTCTTGGCATAGACGAGTGAGCACCTCCAGCGCTGCATCTGTTTGTTGAAACATCTCAACTGATATTCCATCAATTCCTGGAGCCTTGTTTTCGCCAATGACTCCAGAGCTGCTTGGACTTCTTCCTTCAGTACCATCGGTTCCTGATCATATGCCACCTCTTGAAATGGTTGAATATTTACTAATTCTTTTTGGTATAATGACTCTGCATATTCCTTCCATCTTCTTTTGATGCTTCCTGCGTCATTTAATATTTTCTCCATGGAATCCTTCACTATTGCCACCTAGAGACTACCAAAGTTAACAGTTTCCTATCTTTTCTTCCAGTCTTCTTTTTATACATTTTTACATATTTGGAGTTGTGCAGTACATGTATTTTGTATTCCACTTTTTACACTTAATATTTATATTGTAATTATTTCTTCAAGTTATTAAAAATGTTCAGAAAACTTTATTTTTAACAATGTCACTTCTTAAATCACAATACCTGCTTAAAGTCTTAACCAACAGGCAACACATTTCAGAGGACCTTTTGGGTTCCCAGTCCCCAGAAGGCCCTTGCCTCCAAGTACCACACTGGGGTAACAGGGAGAAAGTACCAGCCATGGCCTGGGGTGACCTGTGCTTCTCTCTTTCTCTGCGCAGTAAGCTGAAACTGGAACTGAAACACTCCAATGTCAGTTTTGTCAACGTGAGTTATTTCCAATCAGCATGTCTTGAGTGTCTTCTCCAAGCAGGGCTTCCTGAAGGCTGCAGGAGAGCCAACAAGGGTCAGAAAGAGGTGCACTGTAGTCTCACAGGAAATGGGACAGCCATGTCTGAAAGTTAAACATCCATGGAGGGCACTGTCTGAGGGCTAATGGAAGTGGCCATTAATGGCATGAGCTTTAGAATAAGAGAGATCTCGCTTCTTATACCAGCTCTGACACTGGCTAGCTCTGTGACCTTGGGCAAGTCACTTAACCTCTATGAGCCTTAGTTTTCTTGTCCGTAAAATAGAAATAATAATAGCATCTACCTCAAATGAGGGCTGTAATATGAAGTGAGGCAATGAGTCAAGAAAGACAAAATATCTCACACATGTAGAAAACTCTCAATAAATGTTCACTATTACTAGTGGCAGTTCGAATCCACCAGGCTCTCCTTGGAAACTCCTTGGGGCAGTTCAACTTTGTGCTATAGGGTCGCTATTAGTTGGAATTGACTCAACGGCACTGGATTATATTACTAGTGGTGGCTCAGGTGTGTAATTCCTTATCCCAACCTCTTGAAGGCTGATGGGTGTCAGAATTGAGAGTTTTTGAGAGGTTTAATATGGTGCTTACCCCACATGTTATATAACTCTCCCAGTAGGATCCGGGGCAGCATCCTCTGATCAAACACATAGCTATTTCCACAATAAAATTCATGAATATTCACACAGAGTGGAATAAAGAAATGTAAATATCCTCGTGACAGTTCAGCTCAGGTTTTGCCATAAAATGAGCTTGCACAACACTTCTGGAAAACTAAGTTTCAGAGGTTTGAAGGTTTTGGAATTGTGAACAAGGGACTGTTTGTCTGTAATAGGAGCCCTGGTAGTGCAGTGGTTAAAGCACTTGGCTGCTAACTGAAAGGTTGGCAATTCAAATCCACCAGCCTCTCCTCAGGAAAAAGATGTGGCAGTCTGCTTCCATAAAGATCTACAGCCTTGGAAATCCTATGGGGCAGTTCTACTCTGTCCTACAAGGTCGCTATGAGTCAGAATCGATGCCACAGCAATGGGTTTGGTTTTGGTTTGGCATCTGTAATAGCAGTAGTCATAGTCAACCCCTATTTTGTAAACAGGATGACCTGTCAACATCTCCAGAGTTCCTCCCTCTCACCCCTGTCTTTACTCATGCCTTACATGATCCCTTTGCTCTGACTCTTCTATTGATCCAGGTGCAGTTGATGGAAGCCATCCTCAGTTACTATGCACCTCATGCGGTATACCCCTCTCTCAATGGTAAGAAATAGCTGCTACTGATTGCTCCATGCAAAGATTGAATGCTATCCTTTCTGTGGGTTTCATGGTTCATTCATTCATTCTCAACAAGTTATGCCTCTCTTCTGTGCCAGTTGGGGTTCTGGCAATCCATGATCCTTGCCCGCATGGAGTCCACACCTTGTTGGGAAGTAGATGCATAACAGGCAATGACAACACAGTGTGATAAATGCTAATAGAAAGAAGCCCAGGTAGTTGTGGGAGCTAGTAGGAGGCACTGACCATGAACTTAGAGGTAGACAAAGCTTCCAGAAAGAAGTGAGGTCTAAGCTGAGTCCCAAAGGATAAGGAGTTAGACCAAGATATAAGGAGCATCCCAGGAAGCACCACGGAGAGCACCTGGAGTTAACAGATCCGCATCATGGGCCAGGTTAGATCCTTGTCTTGCTGGGTGATCTTAATTTAATGTAGATAGTGCTTCGAACAATGACTGCCCTAGGATCCAGCAGGCCTCATCCTGTCCTGCAGTCCTCTCCAGCTGGCCTAGCCTCCTGTCATTATGACCCAGAGATATTGATATTGCTGTTAGCTGCCATCATATTGGCCCCTGACTCATGGCTACCCTATGCACAACAGAACAAAATGCTGCCTGGTCCTGCACCATCCCCATGATCAGCTGTGGATCAGGCTGTCGCAATCCACAGGGTTCTCACTGGTTGATTTTCAGAAGTGATCGCCAGGCCTTTTTTCCTGGTCCAGAAGCTCCACTGAAGCCTGTTCAGCATCACAGCAACATGCAAGCCTCCACTGAGGCATGGCTGGTGGCTACACATGAGACGCATTGGCCAGGAATCAAACCGGGGCCTCTAGGAAAGAATTCTACCACTGAACCATGACTGCCCCCATTATGATCAAGAGATAATGGCAGCAAAATGGTCCTGAAAAAGAGAAAGTAGGGGAGATGGTGGTCCTTAACGATGAGTCCCTGTGAACACAACAGAGTCCCTGATGGAGCAGAACAGTGGGACGCAGACCTCAAACTCTCATAAAAAGACCAGACTTAATGGTCTGACTGAGACTAGAAGGACCCCAGAGGTCACGGTCCCCAGACCTTGTGTTAGACTGGAACCATTCCCAAAGCTAACTTTTCAGACAGAGATTGGACTGGACTATAAGATAGAAAATGATACTGATAAGGAGTAAGTTTCTTGGCTCGAGTAGACACATGAGCCTATGTGGGCAGCTCCTGTCTGGAGGCAAGATGAGAAGGCAGAGGGGTACAGGAGCTGGCTGAATGGACACGGGGAATACAGGGTAGAGAGGAGGGGTGTGCCATCTCATTAGGGAGAATAACTAGGAGTACATAGCAAGGTGTGTATAAGTTTTTTATGACAGACTGACTTGATCTGTGAACTTTCACTTAAAGTACAATTAAAAAAAAAAAAAAAGATGAGTCTCTGGATACACAGCTGTGTGCCCAGCCCTGGCCCCTTTGGTAGTGGATGAGGGCTGGCCCTCAGATGGGCTGACAGAGGCCCTAGAGGCTGTCCACCTCAGACCACTACTGAAGAGGCTGCATTTCCTGGATCTTTGCCTCGAGTCCCCTACCCCAGCCAGCCCGGAATCCAATAGCCCACCACATTGCAGTGGCCTGCTCTCTTTGGAGCTAGCTGCAAATGCAGTGCTTTGTGTCTCTGTACCTGCCCAGCCTTCTCTGTGCAGCCCACCTCTCTACTGTTTCCCTTCCAGCAAAGCTTGAGAAGGGTTTCCTTCTCCCTCTGCCAAGGAACATCTACCTCCACAGCTCGGTGCTACAAATTCACAAGGCCAGTGAGAGCAGGGTCCAGGCAGGAAGCTCTATGACCTGCTGGGGGGGCTGCTTCTGGGCTGGTAGATACTGGGGATAGCCCCTGACTCCCACTTGCATGCTGGACCCAATTTCTATGGAAAATATTTTTTGTTTTAAATGTTGAGTATAAGCGGCAAGTTTTTAAAAATAATTTTTATTGTGCTTTAAGTGAAAGTTTACAAATCAAGTCAGTCTCTCAGACATAAACCCACATACACCTTGCTACACACTCCCAATTACTCTCTCCCTAATGAGACAGCCCGCTCTCTCCCTCCACTCTCTCTTTTCGTGTCCATTTCGCCAGCTTCTAACCCCCTTCACCCTCTCATCTCCCCTCCAGGCAGGAGATGCCAACACAGTCTCAAGTGTCCACCTGATCCAAGAAGCTCACTCCTCACCAGCATCCCTCTCCAACCCATTGTCCAGTCCAATCCATGTCTGAAGAGTTGGCTTCGGGAATGGTTCCTGTCCTGGGCCAACAGAAGGTCTGGGGGCCATGACCACCGGGGTCCTTCTAGTCTCAGTCAGACCATTGAGTCTGGTCTTATGAGAATTTGGGGTCTGCATCCCACTGCTCTCCTGCTCCCTCAGGGGTTCTCTGTTGTGTTCCCTGTCAGGGCAGTCATCGGTTGCAGCCGGGCACCATCTAGTTCTTCTGGTCTCAGGATGATGTAGACTCTGGTTCGTGTGGCCCTTTCTGTCTCTTGGGCTTGCAATCGCCTTGTGTCCTTGGTGTTCTTCATTCTCATTTGCTCCAGGTGGGTTGAGACCAATTGACGCATCTTAGATGGCTGCTTGCTAGCATTTAAGACCCCAGACACCACTCTTCAAAGTGGGATGCAGAATGTTTTCTTAATAGATTTTATTATTAAGCAGCAAGTTTTGATTATCAGAAATCTTGGCTTCACGTAGAATAATAGCTCAATTCCCAATAATTCAGTTCAAAAACATTTACTGAGCATCTACAATGTGCAAGGCACGTAAGCCATGCATGATGGAGGAAAGTGCACAGAAAAGGCAGATTAGATGCACCACTTCTGGGTTGATGAAAGTCCAAATGAACAAGCCTAGAATCTCCTTGGTGGTGTGATGGTTCCCACTGGGCCACCGGCCAGCCCTCCCACCCCCAGCAGCAAAAGATGGTCCTGCAGAAAAATTGGCCTGGCCTGTAGGTGGGTGGAAGACACTTAGCAGGGCCAGTGGAGTGGCCGTAGGCAGCACCACAGTGTGTACTGTTCTCCTGGAAGAGAAAATTTTGGAGGAGGAAGGTGACATTTATGGATGCCTTCCCCAAAGCAGCAGCTCAGGAAGTGCAGATAAATCCCTGGGGACAGGCAGCTGGTAGGGACACCATTTTATAAGGCCCCCAAGACACTGACCTGATTCTTGGTTGGAGTGAGAACTTGCCTCTCCCAAGTAAACACCCCCCTTTCAAGACGCCCCTGTGGGTTCTCAGTTCATTTCCAATTTTCTTACAAGCGTTCTAAACTTGGTATACTCATGAAATCACTTGACTTTTTAAAAAGGGGGAAACTACATTTAAGGAGATGAAATGTCATTAAAATGTATTTCTAATCCATAGAAACCATATGTCAAAAATTCAAATATACAGTCAGAACAGTTCAGATTACTCCTGCATTTGGAGACACAAAGCCATAGAATGACCTATGATTATTCTGTAATTGCTGTTTGCTGGCAGAGGTAAGGTGAACGGTGGTGCTAATCCCAACTGTAATACACAGATTCACCAAGGAATCTTGTAGAGTTGAAGTTTTTCTATCCCAAAGCATAAACTGTAAGGATTCAGCAAGGTAGCCTCCCTTTTTCATTGGCACAAAGATGCAAGTAAGTAAATACACATTTTTAAAAGCATTTGGTGGTGTGTGCTTCTAGGTTTGTGGTTAGTGCTGTTGTTTGTTGATTTTTCTATAGTCATTATGTGTTAGTCATTAACCGTCACAATAAAAGGATTCTTGCTTTAAAAAAAAAAAAAGGGTGCCTCTGAGGTGCAGAAAACGATCTTTCTTGTCTGTCCTTTCTGCCTTCTTTCTAGAACTTCTTGCTCTTCGGGGCAACCTTGATAAGGCTGAAGATTGAGGAGGATGAGCAACGGTGGTTGAGGGATTGGGTGACACCACAGCTGGACCTGCCCCTGCCCTTGTGGAGCCCAGAGGCTGCAGCCATTCTGCCTCCTCTCTCGTGATCTCCCACTGTTCCCATGGATACTAATCCCAGAGCCTATGGCACTTGAAGACACACCTGACCACGGAACACCTCCCCCACCTTCCTCCTGTTTGTTCTCCTCCTCCCCATCCCTTACATGTTCTCTTTGCTGCTCTCCTCAGCCTTACCCTGGGCAGATCAACCCTAGTCCCTTACCAGGCTGCCACTAGAACAAATTTCAGTAAAAGAAACAAGCATGAGCAGTGGCCAACCACCATGCAGCCCAAAGCATCGTGCTCAAAAGAGGCAGGTTAACCAGTAAGCACAGTGAGCACCAGCTTACAGTAAGCAAGGTATACACGGGCTTGTGTTTACTTACTAATCTGTACCGCACAGTTTCACATGGGTTGTGCACTACAGATTAGTAAGTAAGCACAATTAACCCCGTGTGCACCTTGCTTGGAAACCCTGGTGGCATAATGATTAAGTGCTGTGGCTGCTAACCAAAAGGTCAGCAGTTCGAATCCATCAGGCACTCCTTGGAAACTCTATGGGGGCAGTTCTACTCTGTCGTATAGGGTCACTACATGTTGGAATCAACTCCACAGCAATGGGTTTGTTTTGTTGTTGTTGTTTTGGTACCTTGCTTATTGGGTAATCTGACCCTGCTGCTCGACATTAAACTCATAGAACGATGTCGTTGCACATGTCATTTGATATTATGGAAAAGGGAGCAAGGGTCAGGCAGATGTGGGCTCAAGGCTTTGCTTTGACACTTGGTATGTATTTTTTACCGGGATGGGACCATAAGACTCTTCCGTGTCTATACAGGTTACACGTGTATTCAATAAACCTTGATTTCAGTTTTCTGATGATTTTCCTTCACTGGCTTCTGCCTCTGATCTTGGTGCTGAGGGTGGAGTGAATGAGAAAACAGTCTCTGCCTTCATCAAGCTTACAGTCAAAAGCAAAGGCCACAGACTTTTTCTGTAAAGAAACAGGTAATAAATATTTGAGCCTTTGCAGCCCCTATGGTCTCTGGCTCCCTCTCTTTTTTCTTTTTCCCTGTTGTTCTCCTTTTTCCGTCTATTGGGAAACTAAAGATTAAGTGATCCTGTCATTCATTATGTGCCCACTCTCAGAATATCTACTCCAGTTAAGAATTCCTAAGAAAAAATTTAAAAGTTATTAAGTGTTCTTTTGTGTTTCTTTTACTCTAAAATACGTGGACCGAGACATGTATTCGAGTAGTCCTCCTTACTATAGTTGCTGCATAAGAAAAAAAAGCCTCAGTTTTATGATTGTTCTTAGCTGCCATTGAATCAATTCCGACTCATGGCGACCCCACGTATGCAGAGTAAAACTGTGCTCCACAGGGTTTTCAAAGTCTGGGACCTTTTGGAAGAAGATCGCCAGGCCTTTCTTCTATGGTGTTGCTGGATGGGTTAGAACCACCAACTGTTCAGCTAGTTGTCAAGCAATTAACCATTTGCACCACCCAGGGATATGATAAAAGAACTTTAATGATTTAAGGAATATTTAAATCTTGGGCTTATACACCACACACACACCCGTTGCTGTCGAGTCAATTCCTACTCATAGTAACCTTATAAGACAGAGTAGAACTGCCCCATAGAGTTTCCAAGGAGCACCTGGTAGATTTGAACTGTCAATCTTTTGGTTAGCAGGTGTAGCTCTTAACTACTACACCACCTATAGGGTTCATGTAATATTCCTAAGAAACAGATGAATCTTTAGAAAAATTGAAGTGAGTTAATAATATTAATTAATAAAAACTCCATGTCTTCTACTTAGTTTTATTATATAAAATTAATAACAACACAATATCCTAGTTTATGGGATGCTAAGGTTAAACTTGTGAGTAGGAATCAATTCACAGCATACACTAAGGTTAAATTTCTCATGATTTAAACTTTCTAAATTTCCTACACTGGTTTTATAAGTATATTATGATTGTTTCCACTAAATCTTTAAGATTATGAAACTATCAAACTGTGTCATATATATACAATTGAAATGATGACTTTTTTTAAAGGGCTTCAATCTTGTAAGATTCTTATGGTACTGCCAATCACAAGGACTTAATGTTTTAGCTAAAATTGTTAGTTAAGTTTTTAAAACCTTAGACAAATGTTAACTGGAGTCAGTGGATAAATAACTTTTGGATAATGGACCATTTCTAAGTTAAAAAAAAAAAAGATGAATCAGTGACTATATCATCCTGAGACCAGAAGAACTAGATGGTACCCCTCTACAACCGATGACTGCCCTGACAGGGAACACAACAGAGAACCCCTGAGGGAGCAGGACAGCAGTGAGATGCAGACCCCAAATTCTCCTAAGACCTGACTTAATGGTCTGACTGGTGATCATGGCCCCCAGACCTTCTGTTGGCCCAGGACAGGAACCATTCCCAAAGCCAACTCTTCAGACATGGATTGGACTGGACAATGGGTTGGAGAGGGATGCTGGTGAGGAGTGAGCTTCTTGGATCAGGTGGACACTTCAGACTGTGTTGGCATTTCCTGCCTGGAGGGGAGACGAGAGGGTGGAGGGGGTTAGAAGCTGGTGAAATGGACACGAAAAGAGAGAGTGGAGGGAGAGAGCGGGGTGTCTCATTAGGGAGAGAGTAATTGGGAGTGTGTAGCAAGGTGTATATGGGTCTTAGTGTGAGAGACTGACTTGATTTGTAAACTTTCACTTAAAGCACAATAAAAATTATTAAAAAAAAAAAAAAGAAACTTGAATCACTAAACCTAGTTTTAATTTGCCCCTGTTCTTATATATCTAAAATGGCTATAGATTAACAGGATGTTCAAATATCTTTGGATGATGTTACATGTGTGTTTATTTTTGCAACCTTAAAATATATAAAGATAATACAAAATGTACGTTCACGGACAAAAATAGCTAGACAATTCTTGGCTTCCTGTCTTTTAGTTTTCTGTGTGTCTGGGGAAAACAAGTTGTTTACTCTGTTAAAGGTGGCAATTAACAAAAATGATTAGGACTATATTAGACATAGTAATTACAGAGAGATATACTAATATGTACACAAGACAATAGACATAGCTTGTTTAAGGGAATTATCACAGTTTATTAAAATGGCAAATTAAATATATGCATTGGTTTATTTAATATGATAGGGTTAATTATATTTTGAAATTAAGGTTAAGTGTTTTCATTTTATCATCTATTTACATAGTTGGAGCCCTGGTGGTGCTATGGCTGCTAACCAAAAGGTCAGCAATTTGAATCCACTAGCCGCTCCTTGGAAACCCTATGGGGCAGTTCTACTCTGTCCTATAGGGTAGCTATAAGTCAGAATTGACTCCGAGGCAACGGGTTTGGGTTTTTTAACATTGTTATCCATTTTTGTATGTCAACACACACATACATATAAAGGCGCTTTAAGGTTCATTTTTAAGTCTCTAAATAATGAATAAAGTGAAAGGATACAACTCTGACGTACACCTTTCCTGACTTTAAACCATGCAGTATCCCCTTGTTCTGTTCGAAGGGCTGTCTCTTGATCTATGTACAGGTCCCTCATGAGCCCAACTAAGTGTTCCGGAAATCCCATTCTTTGCAGTG
Source organism: Loxodonta africana (assembly GCF_030014295.1). Classification (NCBI taxonomy): domain Eukaryota; kingdom Metazoa; phylum Chordata; class Mammalia; order Proboscidea; family Elephantidae; genus Loxodonta; species Loxodonta africana. The sequence goes on from NC_087365.1 coordinate 37,684,404, forward strand.
TTACCCATAATTTGTTATGATCCGCACAGTCAAATGCTTTTGTATAGTCAATAAATCACAGGTAGACATCTTTCTGGTATTCTCTGCTTTCAACCGGGATCCATCTGACATCAGCAATGATATCCCTAGTTCCACGTTCTCCTCTGAATCCAGCTTCAATTTCTGGCAATTCCCTGTAGATGTACTGCTGGAACTGCTTTTGAATAATCTTCAGCAAAATTTTACTTGAGTGTGATATTAATGACAATTTCCACATTCGGTTGGATCACCTTTCTTTGGAATAGCCATCAATATGGATCTCTCCCAGGTGGTTGGATGCACCTGACCCAAGCCATGATGTTTTCAATCGCCTCATATGCATGTGAAAGGAAGACTGAAGAAGAATTGATGCCTTTGAATTATGGTGTTGGCGAAGAATACTGAAAATACCATGGACTGCCAAAAGAACAAGCAAATCTGTCTTGGAAGAAGTACTGCCAGATTGCTCTTTGTCTCACATGCTTTGGATACATTATCAGGAGGGTTCAGTCCTTGGAGAAGGACACCATACTTGGTAAAGGAGAGGGTAATCAAAAAAGTGGAAGACCCTCAATGAGATGGATTGACAAAGTGGCTGCAACAATGAACTCAAGCACGACAAAGATTGTGAGGATGGCACAGGACCAGGCAGTGTTACGTTCTGCTGTACACAGGGTTGCTATGAGTAAGAACCAACTCGACGGCACCGAACAAGTAAAAATGATATTAAAAGAACCAAAATCAGACAAAGACACCACAAGGAAAGAAAACTATCGCCCAATATCCCTTATGATTATAGACGCAAAATTTCTCAACAAAATACATAGTATATTAAAAGAATCATACACCATCACCAAGTGGGATTTACTCCAGGAATGCAGGGATGGTTTAACATTAGAAAGTCAATCAACATAACATACCACCTCAATAGAACAAAGGGGGGAAAAAAAAAACACACATGATCACCTCTATAGATACAGAAAAAGCATTTGATAAAACTCAACACCCTTTCTTGATGAAAACCCTTGAGCAGATCGGAATACAAGGGAAATTCCTCAATAGGATTCAGGACATATATGAAAAGCCGACAGCCAACATTATACTTAATGGAGAAAGACCAAGAGCTTCCCTTGTGAAATTGGCAACAAGGTAAGGGTGGCCGATCTCACCGCTTCTATTCAATATTGTGTATTAAGTCCTAGCCAGGGCAATAAGAAAAAGAAATAAAAGGTACCCTGACTGGAAAAGAAGTAAAATTATCTCTATTTGCAAATGACATAATCCCATACATAGAAAATTTCAAAGAGTCTGGAAGAAAACTTCCAGCACTAATAGAGGAATTTAACAAAGTTGCAGGGTACAAGGTTAACAAAGTTGCAGGGTACAAGGTCAGCAAAGATCAGTTGGGTTTCTATACACCACCAATGAGAAATCTGAAAGGCAAATCCTAGAGAAAGGGTTCCATTTACAACAGCATCAAAGAGCATAAAATACCTAGGAATAAATGTAACCAAGGATGTGAAGGACTTACACAATGAAAATTATAAAACACTGCTCAAACAGATTAAAGACTTAAATAAATGGAAAGATGTTCCATGTTCATGGATTAGAATACTTAATATTGTTAAGATGTTAATACTACCCAAAGGGATCTATACATTCAATGCAATCTCAAAGTTCCAACAGCTTTCTTTATGGAAATGGAAAAACCAATCCTCGACTTTATATGCAACGGCAAGAGGCCCCCAATAGCTAAAGCAATGTTGAAAGAGAAGAACAAAGTAGGAAGACCCAAACTTTCAGATTTTAAACCATATTATACAGCTACAGTAATCAAAACAGTCTGGTACTGATACAGCAATAGACACATAGACCAATGAAATAGAATTGAGAGTCCAGAAATAAACCAACACATCTATGGTCAACTGATATTTGACAAGGTGCTAAGTCCATTCAAAGGGAAAAGAAGACTCTCTTCCATAAAAATGGTGCTGGGAAAATTGGATTTTCACATGCAGAAAAATGAAAGAAGATCCATGCCTCACACCACACACAGAAACAAATTCAAAATAGATTAAGGACCTAAATGTGAAAACTGAAACCACAAAATTCTTAGCAGCACTACCAGGCCTAGCTGTTAACAATGGATTATCTAATATATTAACAAAAGTGCAAGCAGCAAAAGACAAAATAAATAAATGGGGCCTCATAAAATTTAAAGCTTTGTTCATCAAAAGACTTTACTAAAAAAGTGAAGACAAGCTACCAACTAGGAGAAAATCTTCCAAAACCTTATACCTGTTAAGAATCTAATAACCAAAATATATATAAAATTTTGACAGCTTAACAAAAAAACCCAAATAACCCAAGCATAAAATGGGCAAAGGGCTTGAATAGATACTTCACCAAAGAGGACATTCAAATGCCTACCAAACGCATGAAAAGATGTTCAACGTCATTAGTCATCAGAGAGATGCAAATCAAAAACACAATGAGATACCATTTCACTTCCACTAGGCTAGCTAAGATTAAAAAAAAAAGTAGAAAATAACAAATGTTGGTGAGGATGTGGGGAAACTGGAACCCTTATCCATTGCTGGTGAGGATGCGAAATGGTACAGTGAATGTGGAAAACAGGGTAGCAGTTCCTCAAAAACTGAAAGAATTACCATATGACCCAGCAATTCCATTCACCATGGACCATGTCCTTGAGGATGGTATATTATATACATTATAACTAATTTTCCCCCCCCCAAGTGGTCATCAATGGAGCTGAGACCTGAATCCCAACTCAGCTCACCCCAAAACCCACGCTGTTTCCCTAACCAGGGGTGGATAAACTTTTTTGATACGGGGCCAGATAGTAGATCTTTTCAGCTTGGTAGACCATATGGTTTCTATCATAACTACTCAACTATGCTGTTGTAGCAGGGAAGTAGTCATAGACAATACATAACAGACTGTGTGACTGTGTTCCAATAAAACTTTTCTTACAAAAACAAGTCGGAGGCCAGATTTGGCCAGTGGACTGTAGTTAGGCCACCTCTGCCCTACGTGATTCTACCTTTGAAGGCAGTAAATAAAGACAGACACACAGAGAAGACCAGAGACTGGAAAATCATGTTTAACTGTAATTCTCTTTCATACTTTCCTGTATTTCCCAAATTCTCTAATAGGATCATATATTAGTTTTATATATGTGTACTTATTTATTGGTACATCTCTTTTTTAATATTTGGGGAGGGGGGTAAGGAGTATTCCATAGGACATTTACATAGTTTAAAATTGAAAAACCACAACAGCTATATTGTGAAAAATCCCCTTCCCTCCTGTTCCAAGCCACCTGGGTCTCTTCCCCACAGGCAACCGATGTCATTCCATTGTCTCCTTCCAGTGATATTTTAGATACATGCAGTCAAGTTAGCACAGCCACTGTGGTGCACAGCTTTCTAGGACACCATTTGTGTTGAACTCCTGGGCCGCCATTGACATTGAATACAGTGGAATGCCTCCCGGAATTGTGCAACACAGCAGTCCTGACCTATGATGTGTCTATATGTGTGTGCACACGCTTGTATATACTTATGTGTAAAAAAGATATTAAAAGACAAAGGTAAACTATAAATGTAAAAAAAAATTTTTTCTTAGCAAAAGGATCCAGTAGCATTTGTCATGTTTTCCAAGTCTCCTTCAGTCTGGAAGGGTTCCTTAGACTCTCCTTGACTTTCATAGCCTAGACACCTTTGAAAACTACTGCAAAATACCCCCAGCCTGTGTCTGTCTAATGGTCCTTTATGATTAGATTCAGGCCATACATCTTTGGTAGCAGTATCTCAGAAGTGATACCATGTCCTTCCCAGTGAAGGTATTCCATCAGGTACCAAATTATTTCCATTTGTCCCTTTACTGGTGATGTTAACTTCAGGGAGTGTGTCTGTGGCTATCAGCCCGCTCCCTGACTCTGCCCTATTGTACAAGCTGATACAGATAAATATTACAACTTGTTTATAACAGTTTTATAACAGATCAAAGTATTTCCACATCATCCTTTGACACAATCCCTTCATGATTTAAAACCCAGATCTTTTGTTTTCCTAAACAGACATCAGAGAGAGACTACCATCAAACCTCAGTGGAAATGGCCTTCCCAGGTACTATTAATAACAGCAGTAAAAACCTGAGGCTATTGATCAAGTATCTCTCACTTCAAGATACATCCCATCCTCAAATCCCTGGAGTATTGTTCTAGCCACAGCTCTCTCCTCCTGAAGCCAATAAATGTATGAAGGAATTAGCATCTATCCAAGACCATGAGAACAAGCACATGACTTTAGGAAGTAGACAGATTCTGTCCAAGATGAACAAAATGAGTGCTCATATCTGTGCTCTCTAGTCATAGAAGCTCCTATGCAGCCACTGTCATGTCAGGTGATTCAACAGTTCATCTTACAATCAAAGGAATGGGAACCCAGCAATCCCAGTTCTAGGTATAGCCCTAGAAGTGAAAGCAGGAATGCAAACAGAAACCTGTACATCAATGTTCACTGCAGCAGTTTTCACAACAGGCAGAATGTAGAAACAACTGAAATACTCATCAACAGATTAATGGCTAAATGGGATATATACACACAACAGAATACTCAGCCACAAGGAGAGAAGTCCCGAGGCACGCCCCAACAAGGCCAAATACTGTCTAAACTCAGCGCCCCCTAAGTAAAAACAAAGCCTTCCCCTCTCTCCCACCTTTAGTAAAAAAAAATAAAATAAAAATAATCTTTGGTTTCCATACATTTGCTTACTTCATACAAGTGCTCCTCCTGGCATCTTTTCAGGCAGCTAAAACCAGTTGATTGAAGCTGGTCAAGAGAAGACAGAGGATGGTCTTTGGGTAGGTCTTAAAGAGAAGGGCAAGGCAGAAAAAGGACTTTTGACTCTGGATGCTTCTGGCAAGAATGAAGCATTTCTGCCATCAAGAATGCCTACCCCAAAAATGCAGAACAAAATTTCAAATTCTCATAGACTCTAGGCTTTCTGGAGCCATGGTGGGTAGATGAACCCCCGAAACTACTGCCCTGAGATAATCTTTAAATCTTAAACCAAAAATATCCCAATGTCATCTTAAAATCAGAAAATAGCTTAAGTAGTGAAAAAAAAAAAAAGTCTGCCTTGAGCATTACACTCATTTAAGAACTATCTATATGGGATCAAATTGAAAGATTAGAAAGTTAGGGGGCAATGATTTTATGTTAATGAGGGAGAAACAACTCAGCAAAGGAGGGTGAGAATGGTCGGGCGACTTGAAAAATGTAATCGTCACTAAATTATACATGCAGAAACTGTTGAATTGGTGTGCTTTGCTGTGTATTCTTAACAAAATTTAGGGAAAAAAATGCCTATCCTACCCCTGTGAACCTCCAGACTATTGCCCTGAGATAATCTTTGAACCATAAACCAAAAATATCCCCCGAATTCTTAAAACCTTCTAAGCTTTAGCTTAACTAGTAAGGAATGCCTACCTTGAGCATTATTCTCTTTTAAGATCTATCTCTACGGGATCAAACTGACAACAGCAATTCGAAAGATTAGATAGGAAACAAATGGGGCAGTGAGTTTATGTTAATGGTGGAGGAATAACTCAGAGGACTCTGAGTGAGAATGGTTGCCCAACTCAAACAATGTAATCAATGTCACTAAATTATACATGAAGAAACTGTTGAATTGGTGTGTTTTGCTGTGTATATTCTCAACAACAACAAAAAATGTAAAAGAATGCCTGCCCCTGGCATGACATGAAAAATATAATTGTCACTGAATTGTAAATGTGGAAGATGTTGTATTGAAGTGTATTGGTGTGTATATTTTCATCACAATTTAAAAAAAAAAGAGTGCCTATTCCTGGCAGAAGGGACCATGTCAAGGTGCCAGACTCATCAAGGCAGGCTTAACAGCCTTCATTCTGCCACAGCCCTAGCCAAGGTAGTAGGAATAAGGCAATTAACTCCACCCTGCCATCACAGCTTTAGGGATACATTTGCTGTGTAGACCCTCCACCTGTAAAATGGGGATAGAGTTCATGCATGCATATTCTTAGCACATCATTGCATTCTTACAATTTTTGATCTTACCCCATTACCTCCAAAAGCCCACACCTTTGCTAACACAAACAATGACCCATACATTTCCCTGAGGACACCCCCCAAGTTCCAGCAATGACAACTGCCCCACGTTCATCCTACTTCCAATTTTACTCAATCCTTTGTCCTCTCCAATTGACACCATGCATTTTTACCTCCCAGGTAGGTTGACCAACCTGTGCGTTTTCCCAGGACTTTCCTGGTTTTAACACTGAACATCCCACATCCTGGGAATCCCCCTCAGTCACAGGCAAATCAGAATGGCTGGCCACCCTGCTCCCAGAACTCTAGGGCACTCCAGCCTCCACCAATGACTTTAGCCTCTGCCTCATCTAAAGTCTGCTCCAGCATCAGCTACCCTTCCACAGTCTTGCCCAAATTCAACTCTCATAGGTCCTAAATCTGCACTTGTTTACCTCCTCCTAATTGCATACCACTTGCCAAGCCACAGGAAACGCTCAAGGAGTGAAAACAAGACCTGGCCTTGACCCACATTCTCTATGCCAAGTCTTGCTGGCATGTGGGTTGAAACTGATTTAAAAAGCAGGTGGAGCAATTTGTAAGGTTTACTGAATAGGTTTATTGGATGGGTGGGAGGAGAGGACGGTGATTAACAGGGGCACAAATTCAAGAGAAAAACTCCTGCTTATTAAAAAGGCACTCCAGGTATGGGCAGTGGGACACGGTCCTTGTCCATGCCTCTCCTGCGGCACTGTTGTCAAGACCCAGAGCCAGCTGAAGAGCCTCCAATATCTGGACCCCAAGCCCCCAGTCTCCACGCTTTCCCTCTCATGTCTTGCCCAGGGTAGACAGTTGTTCCATGATGCTCTGAGCAGGCTGGCAGAAGGAGCAACAGTGCTGCTTCCTGTGGTAACCTCACTCTCCATTCTCTGCTATCCACAGACACCACCAAAAGAATCTAGAAGAGAGGAGGACAAGTTAGACCAGTGGTTTTGGGTGGGATCTGCAGACACGATCCAGTTTAGCCTCTGGCTGTGGGTTCCCGGTCCTTGTCATTAACTCACCAGGATGAGAAATATCAGCCAAACCCAAATTCCAAGTCATTCTCAGGGTCACCGACTCCATAGCCTACTTCCTTCAACAATCTCCAGATCTAAGGCTGAGACCTAGGATGGTGAGGAAACACACAAGTATTTAGTCTCCAAAGAATCTTCTCCCCAAGGTGACATCACAGAGAGGGTCCCAATCAAGCAAGCCTAAGCTCCCAGCATCATTCATATGAATTATTTGCACTGCTGTAAACTTATGCACCAAACTGGTCTCATGCAGCACCCACCCAAGTGTCAAAGAGGAAAAACATCTTAAAAATCCAGTTTTTACAATAAATGTTCTTTCAAGCAGCTCATGATCAGGGCAAGAGACCAGGTAAGAGTAATAATCCACAGGCAGACAGCTCAGCACACACTGTCAGGGCTTCAGCACAGGTTCTGCTGCATTTTAACTGAAGGGATGGACCACCACCTGCAGCAGTATCCCACCATACTGTCACCGTTTGTCTGCCTAACCTATCACAAGGCCCCAGCAGCTGTCATCCTATTTTACAAAGATCCATTCAATATGATCCAGCCAGGAGAGGCAGCTGGAAGATGGACTTCCGGCAAGACTTGCTAGGTGCCTGGCACACAGAAGGAAAGCCAGGTATAGGGGCTAACAACACTTTGGGGTACCCAGTTAGCACAATTTGCTCACTCACATGAATAAGAAAGAAGTCTAGAACAGGGACAGGAGTCTGGAGTCCACAGATGTCGATTTCAAAGTACCATCCAAACAAACCCATACCATAGGCCCGAGAATTTCTTCTCTATTGAACCCCTAGGGTCACCCCCATTCAAAAGAGGACCCAAAAAAGAACAGATGAAAAGCCCATGAAATAATCATTAGCCATTAGAGAAATGCAAATCAAAACTACAATGAGATATCATCTCACCCCAAAAAGGCTAGCATTAATCCAAAAAACACAAAATAATAAATGTTGGAGAGATTGTAGAGAGACTGGAACACTTATACACTGCTGGTGGGGATGTAAAATGGTACAACCACTTTGGAAATCGATTTGGCACTTCCTTTAAAAGCTAGAAATAGAAGTACCACACAATCCAGCAATCCCACTCCTTGAAATACGTCCTGGAGAGGTAAGAGCTGTCACATGAATAGATATATGCACATCCACGTTCATTGCAGCACTGTCCACGACAACAAAAAGATGGAAACAACCTAGGCGCCCATCAACGGACGGATGGATAAACAAATCATGGTATATTCACACAATAGAATACTACACGACAATAAAGAACAATGATGAATCCACGAAACATCTCACAACATGGAGGAATCTGGAAGGCGTTATGCTGAGTGAAATTAATTAGTCACAAAACGACAAATATTGTATGAGACCACTATTACAAGAACTCCAGAAAAGTTTCAAACATAGAAGAAAACATTCTTTGATGGTTACAAGTGGGGACAGAGGGAGAGAGGTATTCACTAATTAGATAGTAGACAAGAACCATTTTAGGTAAAGGGAAGGTTAACAAACAACACCGGGGAAGTCAGCATAACTGGACTAATCCAAAAGCTAAGAAGTTTCCTGAACACAACCAAACACTTCGAGAGACAGAATAGGAGGGCCAGAGGTCTGCGGACCGTGGTTTCAGGGGACATCTAGGTCAGCTGGCATAACAAAGTGTATTAAGAAAACATTCTGCATCTCACTTTGGTTAGCGGTGTCTGGAGTCCTAAAGGCTGGCAAGCGGCCATCTACGATGTATCAACTGGTCTCAGCCCACCTGGAGCAAAGGAGAATTTAGAACACCAAAGACACAAGGAAAATATGGGCCCAAGAGACAAAGGGCCACATAAACCAGAGACTCCATCAGCCTGAGATCAGAAGACCTAGATGGTGCCCAGCTACCGCCAATGACTGCCCTGACAGGGAACACAACTAGAGTCCCTAACAGAGCAGGAGAAAAGTGGGGCGCAGAACTCAAATTCTAGTAAAAAGACCAGAATTAATGTTCTGACTGAGACTGGAGGGAACCCAGAAGACACGGCCCCCGGACTCTCTGTTAGCCCAGAACTGAAACCATTCCCGGAGCCAACTCTTTAGACAAAGATTAGACTGGACTATAAGACATAAAATGATACTCATGAAGAGAATGCTTCTTACCTAGAGTAGATACATAAGACTATATGGGCAGGTCCTGCCTGGAGGCGGGATGAGAAGGCAAAAAGGGACAGGAGCTGGATGAATGGACATGGGAAATCCAGAGTGGAAAGGAGGAGGGTGCTGTCACAGTATAAGGAGAGCAACCAGGGTCACATAACAACGTGTGTATAAATTTTTGTATGACAAATTAACTTGAACTGTAAACTTTCACTTAAAGCACAATTAAAAAAAAAAGAGAGAAAGAAAAGCCTGTGAGAGGCAAGCAACAAACCAAGGTTAATCAGTGAGTACGCCCTTCCACCATCAGTGACCGAAAATAATACCCTTGAGATTCCGGTAGACTGTCACAGGATGAAATTTTTTTTTTTAAGCCACTCAGAATTGATAACAGCCCCTCTTAGCCCCAATGTCTGGCCTCATCTTTATTTTTCTTTCTCCATTTTTTCAACACTACTGACTGACAGCTCCTGAAGAAGTAATGCAAATTTCGTGTCCTCAAGAAACAGTAAAGGAGCAGAGACAACACACCGCGGGGATTTAAGTCATGGACTGTCTTGAATAACAGTGTAGGAATTATTCCCACCCCCGTAAATCTCATAGAGCAGAACCTACGATTTACAACTCCCATGTGTGCCCTTTAGTAATACCTGAATTTATTCCTGCAAGGATCCAAATACAAATGCATAAATGGGCTTCTGAGAAGAGGAACTTGTAAAAGACCAAGTGATCTCCCCAAGAGTTGGGGGAGCTAGTCCATCACCACATCCCATGGGGCCTGCAAAGGCCAACTCTGAAGAGGTAGCAGGTAAAGAGCTGGGGTGTGTGAAAGCTCCAGGGTTTGGAAGGAACGGGGTGGACCCTCCAAACACGGGGCAACGTCTTTCAGCGATTCCTCTCCCTGCACTATCAATGACCAGGGCACGGGCAGCCCGTGATCACCTCCAAATGCAGGTGCAGAAGGGCAGGCAAGGAGAGTCAGGAAGGAAGGGGGGCTGATGCCGGGGCCGGGGAATGGCCAGAGACATAGAGAGTACAAGACCCCAGCAGCTGCCATTGTGTCCTGCAAAGACCCCATAAAACCTCCCTGCCTGGAAGAGTCAAAAAACACTTCCAGTATAACAAATCGGAAATGATTTGGGTTGGAAAAGATCGGGATCATGTGGTCATAACGCCGCCAAAACAATCTCACTGCTGTCCTTGCTCTGCTCTTCAGACAAGCAAATGGTGGCTGAATAGGTCACAGAACTAGAGTTTTGGGAGGGACTGGCATCATTCCAGTGTCAAACACGCCGTTGCTGACACCCCGTACCCAGGAGGAAGGGGGATGCCCCAGGGAGCAGCTCTCTTTATCTAAGCAGATTTCTGCAGGCGCCCCCCCGGCAGCGGCATAAAGGCATGTAAGGAATTGCTCCACAGCAGGGACAAAACTAGGGGTGAACAGGATGCCACTTTGACCTCGCTTCCCCTTCCATCTTCACCCAAAGCCCCAGGGAACATTCACGTGACTTTACAGGATGCAAAAAAAAAAAAAAAAAAATCCCAGAGAATGGTCCAAAAATCTTACCTCGGCTGCCATGGTCTGTCGTCCTGCTGATACGAACACCACACCTCTCACAGAGCGTCCACCTGTGCACGGGGCACACCCAGCTGCAAGACAAGCCATGAATGAGCAGCCAACCTGTCACACCCCCCCAATAAAACCCAATTAAAAAAATGGGCAAAGGAACTTTACAGGTTATTTCACCAAAGAGGATGTTCAAATGGCCAACAAGCACATGAAAAGATGCTCCCTGTCGTTAGCCATTAGAGATGCAAATCAGAAGTATGAGATACCACCTCACCCCATTAGAACGGCAATGATCAAAAATAAAACAGAAAGCAACAGGTGTTGTGCTTAGTGCTGAGAGGCAGGGCTAAGGCCAGGGAAAGGGGTGTAATGGGGAGACAGAGGAAGCTTCCAGAAGGAAAGCCCTACAAGGAGAGGGACCCGCATTATGGTTCCACAACCAGCCCACGAACTTCTGCGGCAGGGCCCATGCTCCACCATGCTGGGCAGAAGGGCACTCGATAAACCACACAGCACCAGGCACCAGAAGCTGGGAAGATGAATGTGTAGGAAAGCTCCAGGGTCTGGAAGGGACAGGAGTGGACCCTCCAAACACGGGGAAATGCTTTCAGCAATTCCTCTCCCTGCACTATCAATGACCAGGACACAGCAGCCCAGGGTCACTTTCGAATGCAGGGGCAGAAAAGCGCAAGGCATGAGCCAGAAAGAGGGGCCAAGCCAGCAATCTAGAAAATGGTCCAAGCTGGGAGGAGAGACAGGAGACCAGTCAGTGGCCTGAGTGACAGTCTATGATTCCAGCAGCAGCTTCGGGTTCTCTACCGCCATGCTTCTCAATCTTGAGTGTGAATAAAAATCACTCAGAGGCTTTGTTCAGCCAGATTGCTGGAGCCCAGCCCCAGAATTTCTGATTTAGTAGGTCTGGGGTGTGGCCTGAGAACTTGCTTTTCTTAATTTCTTCAGTTCTCAGACAAGGCTGGTGCTGCTGGTCCAGGTACCACATTTGGGAACCACTGCTTTAATGCTTCCTGGCTAAGAAAATAAGAGGGAAGACTAACTTTTAGCAAAAATGTCAAGGGCCCCCCGAGGGAGCAGGAAAGCAGTGGGATGCAGACCCCAATTCTTATAAAAAGACCAGACTTAATGGTCTGACTGAGAATAGAAGCACCCTGATGGTCATGGTCCCCAGACCTGCTAGCCCAAGGCAGGAACAATTCCCCAAGCCAACTCTTCAGACAGGGATTGGACTGGACAGTGGGATAGAAAATGATACTGGTGAGGAGTGAGCTTCTTGGATCAAGTAGACACATGAGATTATGTTGGCACCTCCTGTCTGGAAGGGAGATGAGAGGGCAGAGGGAGTCAGAAGCTGACTGAACGGACATGAAAACAGAGTGGAGGTAAGGAGTGTGCTGCCTCATCAGGGGGAGAGCAATTAGGAGTATAAAGCAAGGTGTATATAAATTTTTGTATGAGAGAATGACTTGATTTGTAAACTTTCACTTAAACCACAATTAAAAAAAAAAAATGCCAGGGACTCCCTGGGTCTGGGGTTGTGTGATAACATTACAAATCACTTTACAAGAGAAAGCCATTTAGCTAATCGACCGACAGCTAACCACCAGACTCCAAACTCCAGCCCTGTTTCCATTTTAACAAGCTGGGCCCATCCTAAGGAACATGAGGGACACGTGCTTCCCCAAAGAGCTCTCAGAATACAAGGGGGCTAGGTAAGCACCAGCTCTTCTTCAGCACTGTGAAGCCCCTGCTGGGCTCCTCAGGGGCAGGGGAGGGAGGCAGCAGGCTTCAGCTGTTACCTTCCCTCACCACAGGACCTAAGGGTCTCTGGCCTGGCAGCTCCAGAAAAGCACCCAGGATTCCCACCTTCCAAGCATCATGGTCCAGACTCTCCTTGAAGACACCGCTCACGGGGCCCCTGGGTACCACGACAGCAGCCAGCTGACAATCCTGCACTGACAAGAAGCCACATGTCACTTCTTATAACATATTCAACTACCCAAAATGACCCACAGAAGGGAAAAAAAATAAAACCTCTTAATCGAAGCAAAAAAAAAAAAAGCCAAACCCATTGCCATTAAGTCGATTCTAACTCATAGCGACCCTATAGGACGAAGCAGATTGCCCCATAGTTTCCAAGAAGAGCCAGATGGATTCGAACTGCCAAACGGAAGGCATAAAGGATAGTTGCACCAATGGCTTCCCTTTGATCCTCCCTCTCTCGTTTCATTCGGGAACTTACAACTTGGGCCATTTCTTCAGAACCAGCCAGAGGCCCCAGCTACTAAGGGGAGTCCCCGAAGACCATGACAAATAGCAGAGGAACGAAGAGCTGAATGCACCCATAAAAAAAAAAAAAAAAAATAGCGCTTATTTATAGGTGATCTGTTCACTAGAATTCACTGGGGCTCTTTAAAGGAAATATTCCCTCCTATGAACAGGACTACAGGACTAAGGCTCTATAGTCCTGAGCCATCCCTGACAGTAATGACCTTATGCTGGGCAACGAACTGCTCAATACACATTGACATCCTGCTTTCTGGAAAGAGAAGGTCAGGCTAAGAGAGACCCCAGCACTGACTCTCACGTGGCAGCCCAGAAGCACCGGGTTCCTAAATGGGTTGGCAGAAAAGCAGGAGTGTGTGAAAGTTTCAGGGTTCGGAAGGGACGAGTGGACCCTCCAAACACGGGGAAATGCCTTCCACCAATTCCTCTCCCTGCACTATCAATGACCAGGGCACAGGCAGCCCATGATCACTTTCGAATGCAGGAGCAAAAGAGCAGAGGGACAGCCAGGAAGGAAGGGGGCTGACACCAGGCTCTGGGGAACAGCCCGAGGTGAAAAGCGCACAGGGCTCCGGTAGCTGCCATTGTGTCCTGCAAAGACTCACGAAACCTCACCGCCAAGGGGAACCAAAGGAACGACACTGCTGGCAAAAACGCTGGAAAAGGCCTGGGGTTGGAGAGATCAGGGTCATGTGGTCAGGTCAGTAAAAACCACTGCCACAGCTCTGTTTCCCACATCAGGAACTGAGCTTCGGAACAGGTCACAGAGGGGTCCCCCGCTATGTGTGGGAACTTGGCTCTCAGGGTGTTCCCAGTCAACAGGTAACTGATAAGGGCAGTTCACTGGGCCTAGACTATTTGTGCAAACAACATGGTTCAGGCTCGACACCCGCTTTCCTCCTGGGATTTTGGAACATGCTAGACAGAGGACTACATGATCAGTTCCCAAAAAGAAACCAGGGCAAGGGATGTCCAGTGGACTGCCTGGGCAGAAACATCACACATAGGTTGTTGAATATTCAACGCTGGGGAAGGAGTGGGCTGTGTGACGCGTCATGGAAGGAGGAGGAGAGGAAACGCAGCCTTGCTCGTGGATACCTCCAGACCCCACCTGCATCCTTCCCCCTTACAATCTGGCTGTGGATGGTTTCCCTCACTCCATTGCTGTAACAAACCTTAACCATGAACACAACTCCAAAAGGTAAGTAAATAATAAAGTCACAGAGCTAGATGGTGGGAGAGATGGAATTAAGAGCCAGTTATGGCGAGGCCTCTGATGCCTAAATCCACCCCCTCTCCACTGCAACTTGCTGCCACTGACACGCAGGTACCAGCAGAGCCATAGAGTTGCTGCCCGACACAGGTCCCTGGAGGCCCCTCCTCGGCAGCAGCCCTGCAGGCATATGATGGGGAGCCAAATGCGACCTGTGGACATCACCCTTCATCTCATCCTCACCTCCCCAACATAACCTAAAACACCAGGTAAAAGGAGGATGACTTTACAGGGTGCAACAAACCCAAACTCCAGAGAATGGACCAGAAAGCTCACCTTGGGCCCTGTGGCCTGGTGCTCTCTTGCATGACAGCACCTCTCCTGAAGCCTCTCTGCACACGGGGGCCCATCTGCCATAGCCAAGAAGATACAAATGAGTCGATCACTCCCAGCTCACAGCAGGTCCTGGTTGGCACCAAAAAAACCAAATCAAACCTGTTGCCATCGAGTCAACCCCGACTCACAGCGACCCTGTACGACGGAGTAGAACTGCCCCATAGAGTTTCCAAGGAGTGCCTGGTGGATTCGAACTGCCAACCTTTTGGTTAGGAACCATAGCACTTAACCACTATGCCACCAGGGTTTCTCTGGTCAGCACAGTGGCTGACAAACAAGTGCTGTGGAAATGCTGACTGGACTGGAGATCTTCTAAAGCAGGAATAACACAGCTGCACTATTTTACACGCCCTCTGTTAGTAAGTGATGTGTTGGGGGTGGTCTGGGGTGTGTGCCCTGTTTCTCTAGCAGCATCAGGCACAGGCCTGGGAGAGGTCATGGGTGGCAGCAGGGCCTGTGGTCTGCCACCTGCCGCGCAGGGGAGGCACTGATAGATCCTTGATTACATTCTGCTCTGCCCACCTCTGGTCCTTACCACCTTACCAACAGGGTGCAGGGAAAACCATCCCCCAGTGACCTACAGCCCATCCCATGCCAAGTGGTCACCTAAGACCAGAAGCCCAGGCAGGTCATGAATAAATCAGGTCATCTGCTGAAAAATTCTTTGAAGAAGAGGAAAACACAAAACCTGCCCTATCCCCCACTCTCACACAGGGAGAAGTATTTTTCCCCAGACGCTGCACGATACAATGAGGCTTAACAAATCCTCATAATGAAGGGTGGCTCCCTTTCTTGTTTTCCATGTGTTCCACACTGACGAACACCCTACTACCTAGCAGGCACCAGGCAAAGTGAGACGCAAAACTCAGACGCTGCCCTCAAGATCACAGCAGAGGACTAGGAGACAAGAAACAATGATTTCTGTGGAGTGATGGGTGCTGAGAGGCGGGAGCTGAGAGTATGGGGAGGGGAGATGCGGAAGCAGACAAAGTTTGCAGGAGGGAGCCCTTGGAGCAAGGTGACCCCAATCGTGGCTCCACAAGAAGCCCGTGTACTCCTTAGAGGCAGGGCCCATTCCCTATGTCTCACAATCACCTGCACTGGGCCAGACAGAGGAGGTGCTCAACATGCCAGATGATGTCGGCACCAGGAGGCATCACAGTGGTGGTGGGGAGAAAACGTGAGAAAGCTCCAGGGTCTGGAAGGGACAGGAGTGGACCTCCAAACACGAGCAAATGCTTTAGCAATTGGTCTCCCTGCACTATCAATGACCAGGACATGGGCAGCCCAGGGTCACTTTCGTATGCAGAGGCAAAAATGGACAGAGGGTGACAAGGCCAGTGTCAGCATCCTGCTGACCACCCAAGCAGGGGGAAGCAGACTGGTGGAGCCTAGGACCCCTGGAGCTCCCATGGCTGCATATGACAATTCTAACTCTCCCCACTGAGAGTCCACAGGAAGGCCAACTTCTGACAAGAATGCCTAAAATGTTCATCCCTGCCAAGTATTTACTGTGTACCTACTATGTGCCAAGCACTGTGGATTAAAAAAAAAAAATACAGACAAGGTCTGCCATCACAGAGTTTTTAGTCACCCTTCACAGAAGCTAAAGCTCAGAGAAAAGTAGCTTGCCCTAGATTATGGGCTAATGAGTAGCTGAGCCAGGATCTGAACTCAGGTCTTTCTGGCTCCCAAACCTAGCCCCTATGCACAGCTTTTTACCTACACTGTCCACACAAGGGCTTTGCCCAGAACCCACGATGGGCTTGGAGACCACCCACTCTGCCTGTGCCAGGCGGGAAGGCAACAAGCCCCTAGAACAACAGCACTTACCCAGGGGACATCCTCGCCACCAGGAGAGTGGGAGTGTGCCCAGGAGTGCGGATCAGGTTCTACAGGAGAGAAGGGGGTGCTGGCTGGTGTGGAACCAGCAAATTCATCCAAGGTAGAATCCAGCATGACCTAGGGAGAGGAAACGGGGCTTTAGAGCAAAGCACGGGGACAAGAACACAGACTGTCCCTCTGGGACCCAGGGAGTGCCCTGAATTTAAACCTCAGCCAACTGGTCTATACGACGGTTTTAATGCTTACCTCTAAGGATTATTGAGGGGAAAATGATGTGGCACCTTGCCTGACACTGGAAGGCAATCGACAAGTGGCTTTGAGGGCTTAAAATGCCAGGAATCCGAGGTCCACAGCAGTCGTGAAAATCACAGGGGCTTTGGTCTCCCTCAGAGCCCTGGCGGCAGTGGTTAAGAGCTAGGTTGGCGGTTCTAACCCACCAGCCACAGCTTGGAAACCCAATGGGGCAGCTTGACTGCTTTATAGGGTGTCTATGAGTCAGAAGTGGAGCCCTGGTAGCACAGTACTTAAGAGTCTGGTTGCTAACCAAAAGGTCAGCAGTTCAAATCTACTAGCCACTCCTTAAAAACCCTATAGGAACGAGACCAGACTTAATGGTCTGACTGAGACTGGAAGGGCCCCAGTGGTTATGGCCTCCAGACCTTCTGTTGCCCCAGGACAGGAACCATTCCCAAAGCCAACTGTTCAGACATGGATTGGACTGGACAATGGGTTGGAGAGGGATGCTGGTGAGGAGTGAGCTTCTTGGATCAGGTGGACACTTGAGACTATGTTAGCACCTCCCGCCTTGAGGGGAGATGAGTGGGTGGAGGGGGTTAGAAGCTGGCAAAAAGGACATGAAAAAAGAGAGAGTGGAGGGGGAGAGCGGGGTGTCTCATTAGGAGGAGAGTAATTAGGAGTGCGTAGCAAGGTGTATATGGGTTTTTGTGTGAGAGACTGACTTGATTTGTAAACTTTCACTTAAAGCACAATAGAAATTATTAAAAAAAAAAAATCCTTACAGGGCAGTTCTATAGTGTCGCTATGAGTTGGAATCCACTCGAGAGCAACAGGTTTGGATTTTTTTTTTTTTGTCTCCCTCAAGCCGGGGGTTCAAACCCGGCTCCACATGACCTGCAGCAGAACCTCAGGCACAGGTATTGCTGGGTCCCAGTTTCTCATTTGTTCCACACTGATGGAACACTCTACCACCCGGCAGGCACCTAGCAAAGTGAGACACAAACCTCGGACACTGCCCTCGAGAAAATCACAGCAAAGAGGACTTAGGAGATAAGCAACTATTGCCGTGGAGTGACAAATGCTGAGAGGCCAGAGCAGAGTGTGTGGGGAGGGGAGGCCGGGAAGCAGAAAAAGCTTGTGGAGGGGAGCTCTCGGAGCAAGGTGATCCCGATTGCGACTCCACAGCAGCTCATCATCAATGGAGCCCCTGGATGGTGCAAACGGTTAAGCGCACGCTACTAACTCAAAGGCTGGGGGTTGGAACCCATCCAGAGGCGCCTGGGAAGACAAGCCTGGTAATCCGTACCCAAAAGATCTTAGCCTTGCAAACCCTGTGTAGTTCTATCTTGCACATACGTGGCCAGGAGTCGGAACTGACCCGATGGCAGCTAACAAGTCCTTCCCCAGAGAGTGGCTGTGAGGACAGGGGATCTGACAGCCGGGACTGGGCTGGCTCAGAACGAGCGCTCGGCCGATGTCGCTGCCCACCTGACAATTCTCTTTCTCGGAGAAACGCGAGTCCTCAGAGGTCCGCACCTGGCAGTGGGGACGGAGCTTTAAACCCAGGCTCCGGCGCTGACTTCCAGCAGCCGCTTCCTGCCCTAACCCTCTCGGGGCCTCAGTCGCTCCCGGCCGGGAGGCGCAAACCACGTGCCCAGCGCGCCCCGCAGTGCACTCACCTGGAGCCGCAATCGGCAGCGCGGGGCGACGTGGGGAGAGACGAGGTGGCGCGGGAAGGCGCGGGAAGGCGCGGGATGCCGGGAGATGCCGAGAGATCGAGCTCGTCGGCAAGACACAGCAGGAGTCGGCCGCCACACTGGCTCAACGTCGGCGGAAATGCCGCCAAGGGCCCAGGCTGCCGCCTAAAGAGAGGCCTCCGACCGGGAAACCCGCGCAAGCTGTCCTACAGCACCCCCTGATGGACTGGAGCTGAAATGCTCATTCAACTTTAACGTGACCATCATTCATGGTGGCCCCGTGTGTCAGAGTAGAACTGTACCCCAAAGGGTTTTCAAAGGCTGATATTTTCAGAAGTAGATTTCCACGCCTTCTGAGGCACCTCCAGGTGGGCTCAAACTGCCAATGTGCACTAACCATTTACACCACCCAGGGACTTCCACTTGACTTTACAGGCCACTAATTCCCTACCTCATCCGTCCATCCATCCATCCTCCCATCATTCCATCCATCCTCCCATCATTCCACCCACCCGTCCATCCACTTACCCAGAAGACATTTATGGAGCCTGTACTTCATAACAGGAACTGGACTAAGCAATAGGGCAATAGGTGTCTGGTTCCATGGAAATATTTTCACCCCCTGAATCTGCCTCCCCGGGAAGTTTTCCTCTGGAAATCATTACCTAGGGGAGGGCTTGGGATAACTTTAGAAAGTATCCTGGAGTGCTGGAAATAACGTTCCCTCCTTTGCCTTGGTTTTATTTGTTCTGAAGGTGTTCCTTGGTCACAGATTTGTTGTTAATGTACAAAGGGCAACCATCTGTAAAAGAAGCTGCTGCTACCATGAGCTCAGATGGATTATATTTAGTTTGGGCTTCTTTCTGCGCGGGACCAATAGAGGTCTTGTCTGATTCACCACTGTATTCATAGAACCTAATTTAGTGGCTGGCACAGCCGAACAAGTGAATGAATTCTGTGTGTATATTTATTTTGACATCACCAGACTAAAATATTGTTCACATAGTCTGAGACTGGGATGTGAAAGTGTGAAGGAAATGAGCCTTGAGAGGTGGGTGGGGGTGGGGGACAAATACTTTTATAAAATCCAAGAAGCAAATGGAATCGGGGGTATATTAGTCTCCTAGAGCGGATGTAACAAAGTACCACAAACTGGGGGGCTTAAAACAGGAATATATCATCTCACAGTTCTGGGGGCTAGAAGTCCAAAATCAAGGTATCAGCAAGGCCATGCTCTCTCCAAAGGCTCTGGGGGAAGCTCCTTCCTTGCCTCTTCCCAGTTTCTGGTAGTTCCTGGCAATCCTTGACATTCCTTTGCTTACAGACACAACACTCCAATCTCTGCCTCTGTCTTCACCTGGCCTTTTCCCCTCTGTCTGTGTCTCTTCTCTTTTATAAAGACATCCGTTAGGATTAGGACCCATCCTGCTCCCGTATTACCTCATGTTAACTGATAACCTCTTCATAAACCCAATTTCCAAACCAGGTCACATTGACAGGTAGCAGGATTTAGAACTTCAACCTGTCTTTCTGGGGGACACAACTCAGCCCATAACAAGTCATAACAAGAGAAAGGCCTGTGCAAATCACTAGGGGTGTGGTCAAAGGGTGCCAGGAGGGGAGTCTCCAAAGAACCCATGAAGGAAGCCAAGAAAGACTCAGCCTTAAATACATGCCCCACCTGGAGAGGGCACAGCCAGCTTACAACAGTACCAGTCAAGAAAGAAGTCTCCCATGTGTCTTTTACTTTTACTCCATCTGTTTGGTCCTGGAGGTAATGGGGGAAGGAGGATCAGTGGGTGGGCTGAAACCTCCCGGTGAAGAAGAGCCACTTCTTAACTAGCAATGATTACTGAAGACTTGATTCATGCATTAGAGTAGACTGGACATTTTAACTTGGAAACTGTGCTTCCCATGTTTGCTGATTGCAAGACTTTTTATTGCCTAAAAATGATGAGAAAAGTTATGAGGCCTGCCTGATATTTTTCTGTTGTTGTCATGTGCCGTATTATTGATTTCGACTGATAGCGACCCTATGGCAACCATATAGGACATAGTAGAACTGTCCCGTAGGGTTTCCTAGGCTGAAATCTTTATGAGAGCAAATCGTTAGGTCTTTTCTCTCAAAGAGTGGCTGGTGGGTTCAAGCGCTTTCGGTTCGCAGTCAAGCGCTTAGCCATTGTGCCACCAGGGCTCCTTGATATTTTTCTAGGGGCAGGGAAAAGATATTTCCACTTAGCACGTCTAAGGAGATGGCAGGGGGATGTTGCTTTTATGATTACACCCCAGGAGCCCCGCTTTCCAACATGACTAGTTAGTTATATTAATAAAGGACTGGGCTGTTGCTGGGAGGCCAGCATTCCATCACTGGGGAGTTTGTGACCTCATAGTGGCTGAGAGGTCCCCTCAGTCTGGAGTCTCCAGGGGAGATGGAATTCATGCTGGCCGGACAGACTGTTCCAAGGAGGCAGTGTCCAGGGTCTAAGCAGGGTGACAGCGAGTGACCACATGAGACCCGCAGGAGCTACAGACCCCTTCCCACCTAAGCATGACCAGCATGCAGGAGACCTTGTTTTATATGTCCATCTTCATCCTTTGCTGCTTACTACTCCTTTGTTTCTGCATCTTTCAGCAGTATTGTGCTCCACCTCCTTTGGGATAGGACTGAGGCCAAATGCAAGCCTTGGCCAGCCCAGCCCCCCAGCATCTCTCAGGCAGGATCGGCTCTTCCTGACCCACCCCGTGGCCTGGATCTTGGCCTACTGGGGAGCCTCCAGCAGGCCTAGGACTTCTCAGATGCTCTGGTGGACTGAAACGAGGCAGGGGAGTCTCCCACCAGGGTCAGCTCCCACTCAGCTCTCAGCAGGATCCCCTAGCTGATTCCTTGAGCCCCATAGTTTCTCTGTCACTTGTTTTGCTTCTGTTTATTTTTATCCTCGGCTGAGGGCCACTGGCTCTAGAGAGGGGTCAGTGTGGGGCTTGATGGAGGTGTGAATGGCTCAGTCCTCTTCTGTGGGGACAAGCATGAGAAGAGGTGGTCCTCTCCCCTCAGAAGGCTAGCAGGGCTGAGCCTGGGGATCCAACATCCCAGCTAAAGACTGATAACCAGGGCTGGGGACATTGGACTTCCCTGTGTATTGATGGTAGGCAATCCTAGAAAAACAATCTTTTCCCCTAATGAATGTGGACGGTCTCAGCTAATTATATTAGGGCCTCCTTGAGCGACGTCTTTGGACCTTCCTTGTTAACTAAATGCAATAGTTCTGGCTAATTACTTGAAATTTCCTGACTTGAGAATTGTAACTATCTTGGCTGAATACCTGGGCATTTCAGTACAATGATATCTTTCACTATGTCAGCTGAACACACATCAGTTCTTCACTCTTAAGCACCTTGGCTTTTCATGACCAAGGGCATTGGACATTGTGGCTAATTATCTGGGCCTTCCAAGATAAAAATAGAAGAATACTTCTATGATTTCATCAGTAAGGGTGAAATCCATTGATGGATTAAGACATATGTTTATTTCCAGTATGCTAAGAATTTTTAAAGATTATGAATGGATATTAAATATCACATATCTATCAATGATGATGATGATAACTACAATTTATTCAACTCACTTATGAGAAGCCAACAATTGTGCAAAGCACTTCCAGAACTGTATTTCAATTTATTATTTTACCTAGTTTAAAGTTGAAAAATCTGAGGCTCAGAAAGACTAACTCGTAAACAAGGCATGGTGGAGAAAAAATTGCTTCCAACTCTCCTATTTACCACACTTTTGACCTCCTGCTGTGACATCCTAATATAAAGCCATGCTTGCATTCATGGGACAAAACCCTATTTGACATTGGCGAGTTGTTATATTAGATTATAAGCTTGGATGGGTTTCTCTCATTCATCTCTTTACCTCATAGTCATTATATATATATATATATATGTGTGTATATATATATATGTGTGTATATATATATATATATATATATATATGTGTGTATATATATATATACATATAAACACAGTTGTTAGAAAAGTGGTATAACTTCTCAAATGCCTTTATGGAAAAAAATCATTAACTGAACAGTTGTTTTGGGGGTTGTTTGAGTAATAGTGTTTTTTGTTCCTTTCTTAGTTTCCTGCAAAATCAGGTTGTGGTGGACATCTGTTGGGCAAACTCAGTTCTGCTTCTAAGCCCCCGGTATAGTGCCAGGTAGAGTGGACATGCTCCAAGTATTGCATGAATGAAGAGAAAGTTCATTGGCTCAGCAGGGGTTCCCCTCTATTTTTGCTGCTACTCTTCTGTCTTGATCACAAGTTGCTCCAGGTAGCTGGTGGCCACCTTCCCCTAGAGCCTCCTCTAAGCTTGCATGCCCACTCCTGAGAGAGCCATGGTCCAGGCAGACCTAATTACCAACCCACCTCTGCCCAGGACATCACTGGAAGGAATTGGCCCCCAACACATCCCCTCCCATCAAAAAGATGCACTTCAGACATACAGCCCTTCTAGTGGGGAGTTTTGGGGAATTTTCTATGCCCAAGCTTCACTCAGGGACCTGGCACCCTCCTGGTGAACTCACCCAGCAGGTCAGCCTGCACCAGTGGTGAAGGGAAGGGGCAGCAGGTCTCAGGGAGCCCAACAGCAGCTGCACTGGAATGAAGTCCTCTGTCTAGCTGTTGCCATTGACAAAGACATGGTTGATTTCCATTTGCCCGTTCTCACGTCCACCTCTCTCTCCCCAGCAGTGGCTGCAGAAGGTATTCACAGGGCAGGAGCACAGTGCTTGCTCTTCAAGCGCACCGGGGCCAAGGCTGTTTCCACCTGAAGTTTGCCAATGTTTTCTTTAGGATGTGTATATATACGTTTATGAGTATTGGCCTGTAGTCTACTTTTCTTGTATTGACCTTGTCTAATTGTGGGATTGTGGTTATTATGTGAACTGGTGATGTTCCCTCTTTTTCTATTACCTGGGAGACTTTGTGTTCTTTAAACGCTTTGTAGAACTCACCTTTAAAGCTACCTAGGTACGATGTTTTCTTTGTGGAAAGATGGTTAACTACTGATTTGACTTTTTTTTTTTTAATGTTATAGGATTATTCAGGTTTTCTCTTTTTCTTTAATGCACTTTTGTTAAATATTTTCTAGGAATGTGTTCATTTTACCCAAGTTTAAAATTTGATGGACAAAAAGTCAAGCATATTGTTTCCTTTTTACTCTGCTCTGTCTGTGGATTCGAACCGCGGACCTCAGCTCTTAATTACTGTGCCTTGGCCTGCAAAGTCAAGTCAGAATTTCAGCTCTGCTCCACCAGGAGGCGCTGGAGGACCGCTGCGTTGGTTGCTGTCCCCGGAGATGCCGCTCTAGGCCGCAGCCGGCGTTCACCGAGTTCACCGCGGCATCTCCGCCCACGCCGAGAGGGCGGTGAATTTTCTGAGCGTGCGTCCGCCGCCCGCCGTCGTGCGTGCTCCGCGTAGTCCCGGTGGTCCCGCGCCCTCAGCACCTTTTCTGCCTTCTTCCGACGTCCCGCACCTTCTAGCACCTTCCCTGCCCTGTTCAGACATTCAGCTCCTTCTAGCGCCTTCCCTCACCGTCCCCTTGCCCAGCGGCTATCCTGCGATGTAGGTCAGGGCGCCTCGGGTGAGTGCGCTGCATGGCTTGGGGTCTGCGCCTTCCCCACAGGGGAAACTGAGGCCCCAAGAATCTCGTGGAGGGGAGGGCCTTGCAGAGGTCAGCGCCCAAGCCCAGTTTCGGCTCTTGGTTCAGTGCTCAGACTCCTCCGCCGAGTATGGACCTCTCAAGACTCCCGTTTCCTCGAGAAAGGATTCTCCAGTCGGCTGCGCCATCAGCTGAGCGCTCCTTCTGAGGCGGCCCAGTCTAGGTGTCAGGGCCTCTGTCCTCACAGCCACACTTGGCGGGGGCTTGTTGTTAGGTGCCATTGAGTGGATTCCGACCCATAGCGACTGTATGTATGCCGTGTATAACAGGAGGAAACCTTGCCCCTTCCCTGTGCCATTCCCCATCCTTGCTATGTTTGAGCCCATTTTTGGCTTACACGTTGCCCGCCGAGTCGATTCCAACTCAGTGACCTTGTAGGACAGAGTAGAGCTGCCCCATAGGGTTTCTGCAGAATGGTTTGTGCACTGGAACTTCCAATCTTTTGGTTAGTAGCCAAACTCAAACCAGAGTACCACCAGGGCTTCATTATTGGCTTAATGCTCCATTAATGATGAGAAATGAGGATTCGCAGCTAGTAGTGGGGAGCCCAATTAGAGCCCTGGTCTGAGGGTCACCAATATTATTGTTGTTAGCTGCAGTGGCCCTGACTTACCGTGACTCCATGTACAACGTAAATAAAGGAAGTGCACTATCCCCATGAATGGTTTTAGATTCAACTGTAGCGATCCACAGGGTTTTCTTTTCTGATTTTGGGAAGTAGGTCA
This sequence comes from Loxodonta africana, assembly GCF_030014295.1. Taxonomy (NCBI): domain Eukaryota; kingdom Metazoa; phylum Chordata; class Mammalia; order Proboscidea; family Elephantidae; genus Loxodonta; species Loxodonta africana. Next base: position 37,709,440 of record NC_087365.1, read on the forward strand.
TCAGGCCTTTCCTCCTAGTCTGTCTTAGTGTGGAAGCTTTGCTAAAGTCTGTTTAGTATCATAGCAACACAGAAGCCTCTACAGACAGGCGGGCTTTGGTTGCAGATGAGGTCCATGGGCCTTGCCGGGAATGGAGTCCAGATCTCCTGCGGGGAAGGTGAAGATTCTGCCACTGAGCTGAGTTTCATGACAGCTTCAGACCTCCACTCCTGGTATTTTCAGCCCCCAAAGCCACTTGTTGGTTGCGTGCAAACTGTTGGGAATTGTATGATGCCCTTACGCCTTTTAGCTCATTTTCACCTAAACCTTACAATAAGTTGTTAAGAGCTGCATTTTACAGATTAGTTAGCTGAATTTTAAATTCAGGATCCTTCCAGGGCCTCACAGGGATAGAGTCTGGATGTCTGTCCCTGTGTTTTGCACTAAAACCCCTTCTTGCTTTTTTTCCTTGCCTAGGGCACTTGGGATTATGCCAGTCTCTTGGAGACAGATGAAAACTCTCCCCTGGATGGCTTTGCTGGTTCTGCACCAGCCAGCGCCCCCTTCTCTCCTACAGGACCTGATCATACTCCTAGACCCATTCCCACCCTCCTGGTGGTGAGGATGTCCCCTGTGCAAGTCCTGCTTCTCAAGGGGCTTGCTGTCAGGCACAGGCAGAGTGGGTGGTAGTGGCCTGGCAAAGCCCTTGTGTGAAAATTAAAGGCAGAAGCCTGTAGATGGGGCCTAGGTTTGGGCTAGAAAGACCCAAGTTCAAATCCTGGCTCAGCCATCATTAGCCACGTAACTTTGGGGAAGTTACTTCATCCTGAGCTTTAGTTTCTGTGAAGTGGTGAAACTGCAGAAGCTCTCTAAGGGCAGAGATCTTGTTTGTGTGTTTCTTTGTTTTTGAATTCGCAGTGCCCGGCACATAGTTGTGTGCCATTGAGTCAGTTCTGACTCATAGTGACCCTTACAGGAGAGGGTAAAACTGCCCCATAGGGTTTCCGAGGCTGTAATCTTTACAGGAGCAGATCACCAGGTCTTTTCTCCCATGGAGCCGCTGGTGGGTTTGAACCTCCCACCATGCTGTTAGCAGCTGAACTCTTAAACATTGTGCCACCAGGGCTTCCTGGCCCATAGTAAGTACACAGTAAGTATTCATGGGGATGAATGAACAATTTAGGCATTCTTGTCAGACGTCGGCCTTCCTGTGGACTCTCTCGATGGGGAGAGCTGGAAACTTTATATGAGCAATGGGAGCCCTCAGGCTCTAGACTCGGCTGGGCTGCTTTGACTGCTTGGGTGGTCAGCAGGTTGCTGACGTGGGTCTCTTCCTGCGTCGCTTTCTACCCATTTTTGCTCCTGCATGTGAACGTGACTCTGGGTGATCCTGATCATTGATAGTTCAGGGAGAGGAATTGCTAAAGTGCGTCTTGTGTTTAGAGGTCCACACCTGTCCCCTGTCCCTTCCAAACCCTGGAACTCTCCCTCATATCCTCCCTCCCTCTACCTTTAGATGCCTCCTGGTGCATCTGGATTGTTGAGTGCTCTGTGTGGCTCAGGCCTGGTTTCTGGAAGGCTATGAGAAAGGCGGAGGAAGCAGGGCTCTGTCTCAGGGAGCTTATGGGCTGGTATGGAGCCCCAGTGTGGGTTATTTCTCTGCAGGAAGTCGTCTCTGCCTCCCCACCTCCCTTTCCTGGTTCCTTGGTCACGCAGGGTCCTTGGGGATGATACAGTCTGCGAAGTGGATTGACGTAAGATGAGGGCATTAGTCGTACCTGGTGAAGTTGTTGGTTTTCTTGTCTCTTGGCTTTTCTCTACGGTGACCTTGGACAGTGCATGAGTGTTGCCTCTCCTTTGGCTCAGTGCCTGGCAGGTGTTCAGCATTCAGCCGCTGTAGAGCAAATGGAAAACAGGAGAGAAGAAAAAGAGCCCAAGTGCTGTTCGGTGGAATGACTGGTCACATTGTGTTGTGTCAGGGAAAGACTACTACTTGTGAGCAGGCCAGCTGGTAGGAGGTGAGGGCACTTCCTTTGTGTTCCCTTCTCCTGGAATTGTTCTTTGCCATTGGCTAGTGTTATCCATCAGAGACCCCTTGGCAGGGCATGGGGCCTGATCCATAAGGGGAAGATTTTCTTGTGGCCGCAGCTTATGGCAGCAGGGACCAGAGTCTTAATGAAATTGGACAAGGCTGGCATAAATAGAGACTGGGCCTTACCTTCTCAGGGCAGACCTGAAGCACTCCTGCCCTGTTGCGCTCCCAGTCCACATCAGCTTCTGCAGTCAGGTGCTGCACGTTCCCAGGCCTCCCCTGGATTCCGCATCCTGCTCGTGATGCAGCTTCTAGAGCTTCTACAATTTAATCAGAGTTTGTATGAAAGATGATACCAAAAAGCCATCTCTGCACCCCCTCTGGAGTTAACATCTTCCCTTGTTCGTGAGAAAGTATTGTGACTTGTGGGTTAATAACAACAGTCTGCGTTTGTGAGGCATTTATTACTGGGCAGTTCTTTACTGTGCCAGATCCTGTCATAGGTTTACCAGGATGTGTTGTGACCAGGTGACACCTAGCTTGCTCATCCAGGGATTCTTGTTTATTGCAGAGGAGGCAGCTGGGTGTAGGGAGGCCCATGAGAGGTGTCTCCATCCTGTCAGGAAGTGGCCGGACCAGGGTGCCCCCAAGGTGAGGTCTGTTCTCTGGGGCGTTGAGTCTACAAGGGTGCGTGTGGGTTCCTGGGAGTGATGGAGCCTGGGAAGCAGAGAGAAGAGATAGAGAGGGCAGCTTCGTCTTGGCCCCCGGTTTTCCCTGCTTGGGGCCTTTGAGAATGCATTTGGTTCTATGTGTGTCTGCTTGGTTCTGAACGCCCTCGGGGAACCTTTCTTCAAACGATTATATTGGCAGCAGAATGACTGAATTGAAAGTAGACAAAATTTTAGGAGTCTCAGTCACTCTTCTGTGCCTCTTAGCTTTAGGACCATCTCTAGTCCTCTTTTTCATCATCTAGAAATCAGGAATACCATGAGGTGATTTTTCTTAGGATCACATACCCCTGTCTTCTGCAACCTAAGAACTGTTTTCTTTCAGAGGTATCTTCCTTTGTCTCTCCTGGCTGGCATATGTTGACAGGGTTTTGTAGAATTAGAAGTCACTGCTGAGTCCTGTGCTTGGTTGGGCCGATGGCTCCAGGTCTCTGCCTTTGGCCTCCCTTTTCGGTCTCTTTTTTGTTTTGGTAGAAAATATTTACTGTATATATATATAAAAGACAAAAGATCAATATCTACGATATACAGTGAACAAACTGATAAAAAGACAATTCAAAGCATAGATTAGTGATATGAATAAGCAATTAAAAAAAAAAAAAACTTGTAGAGCCAAAGAACAAATGAACTAAAAGCTCAACCTCATTTGCCCATCAGTTTGGAAAATATGCAAAAGATTTTTTTTTTTAGGTATAGGAGAGTGGTTGTGTACCTTCATCCTCTACTGGGGAGAGTGTAAATTGATACGACCACCTTGAAGGGCATTTTGACAGTAGTTACTTAAATTTTAAATGTATATGTCTTCAGCTCAGGTAGTTCACTGTATCATCGTTTGTAAAAGCAGAAACGTGGAAGCTAGCTAAATATTCTTCATTAATGAAGTTAGTTTAAAAATGTATATACCAAAAAAATCCCCAACTCGTTGCCGTTTAGTCAGTTCCGACTCATGGCGACCCCATGTGCCGCAGAGCAGAACTGGTCTGTAGAGTTTTCTTGGCTGTAATCTTTATAGAAGCAGATTTGCCCGGCCTCTCCTCTGCAGTGCTGGTGGATGAGTTCGAACCACCAACCGTAAGGTTAATAGTTGAGTGCAAACCATTCGCACCACCCAGGGACCTCAAAAATGTACGTACGTGGCATCTAATAAAAAGAATGGCAATAGGTGAAGCTGTAGATGCAGCTATGGAAACACTTCCACAGCTTATCACTAAACGAGAAATGCAAATTCTAGAACTGTACAGGTAGTAGAACGCTAATTATGTAAAAAGGAAGGTAAAAACTCATATTTGGAGTCCCTGGGTGGCACAAACGGTCAGTGTCCTCAGCTGCTCCATGCCTTGGAAGAAAGGCCTGGCAATCCTTGGTCCCTTTCTGCTCCTGCATTCGTAAGTGGTCACAGACTGCCCGTGTTCTGGTCATTGGTAGTGCAGGCACAGGAAATGTGGAAAGGTTGCCCCACATTTGAAAGGTCCACATCCTCCCCTTCCAGTTCCGGGAGCCCTCCCACACCTGTTCCACATACCTTGGACCTCCAGGACATTGGGGGCTGTCACGTGTGCCTTAGTGTCATTGTTGGGCCTTTCACTTCTTGCTCCCCTACTCTCAGGAGCCAGGTTATGTGTGTTAAGTTCCCCTCAATGCCCAGTAGAGTATTAAATACTGAGATGGAAGCCTGGTAGTCATCTTAAACACGGGTCCTGCCTCAAAGAAATAGTAGTTCATTTCAGGAAACAAGCTGAATAATAAGGAAGAAGACAATTAGTTGCCAGGTGGTGTTCTATATAGTATTTGCCTTAGGATCTGAGGGGAGGTGGCTTCTCAAATGGTGGGTCCGGGGCTCGTTACTGATTTGGATAGGCTGAGGCAACAGGAGGGCATCCTAGGGAAGAGAACAACATGCTAAAGCCTGGAGGCAGGGATGTGTCTGTGTGTTTGTGTATGTAGAGAACAGGAATGGAACGGGCAGAGCCCCATTGTCCTATCCCTTTATCTAACCTAGGAATTGGTCAACTACAGCTCAGTTGCCTATTTTTTTTTTTTTTAAATTTTTATTAAGCTTCAAGTGAACATTTACCATTCCAATCAGTCTGTCAGATGTAGGTTTACATACATCTTACTCCCTTCTCCCACTTGCTCTCCCCCTATTGAGTCAGCCCTTACAGTCTCTCGTTTCGTGCCAATTTTACCTTCTTCCCTCTCTCTCTATCTTCCCATCCCCCCTCCAGTCAAGAGTTGCCAACACACTCTCCTGTGTCCGCCTGATTTAATTAGCTCACTCTTCATCAGTATCTCTCTCCCCCCCACTGACCAGTCCTTTTCATGCCTGATGATTTGTCTTCGGGGATGGTTCCTGTCCTGTGCCATCAGAAGTTCTGGGGAGCATTGTCTCTGGGATTCCTCTAGTCGCAATCATACCATTAGGTGTGGTCTTTTCATGAGAATTTGGGGTCTGCATCCCATTGGTCTCCTGCTCCCTCAGGAGTTGTCTGTTGTGTTCCCTGACAGGGCAGACATCGATTGTGGCCGGGCACCAACTAGTTCTTCTGGTCTCAGGATATTGTAGGTCTCTGGTTCAAGTGGCCCTTTCTGTCTCTTGGGTTCTTAGTTGTCGTGTGACCTTGGTGTTCTTCCTTTGCCTTTGCTCCCGGTGGGTTGAGACCAATTAATGTATTTTAGATGGCTGCTTGTTGGCATTTAGGACCCCAGGTGTCAGTTGCCTATTTTTACAAATAAAGTTTTATTAGAACACGACCATTCAGTCTATGGTTGCTTTCATGTTACAAGGGAAGATTCCAGTAGCTGCCACACAGACCATATGGCCTGCAAAGCCTAAAATATTTACAATCTGACCCTTTACAGAAAAACTTTGCTGACCTCTGGCCTAATCTACAAAGTATTGTTGATGGGGAAAGAAAGGAATACGGACCATCGTTTCAAGGGGCGTGGAGATGAGCTCGTTCTGAAGTGTAGGAGTTCATTCCCAGACTCAACTGTGTGCTTCCCTTGGAAGCGTGGGTTCACTGAACAGACCAGACACCCTTCGCAGCTTTCATGCCTGTGTTTCTGGTCCTCATCTTAGTTGGTTCCCTTTGCGGCCTTGGTCTCCAGGCCGCTTATGGAGGGGCAGGTTAAGCTGACTCTGACACTGACCAGATCAGGAGTAAAGCTGGGAAGGAGACCCAAGTGAAGCCGTCAGTGTATTGAACTGCCAAGGTTGTGGTTCCTGGGTGTCTTCCTGTTGATGAGTATGTGGGCCAGTCATACCGTGGCATGTTTTCCCCTGCAGGAGCATCTGTGACTGTTCCTTGTGTGAGAAGTGTCCTGAGCATGGGTTTTGAAGTCCCAGGTAGGTGGTGTCCTATCCAGTTCTCTAGAGCTTTTTGCAGGTTGTGAGGCCAGAGGCCTTTAGGTGATGTGATGTGGAGAGTGAGAATACAGGTGGCGATGCGTCCCACTGCTCCCAGCTTTGTTCCCTTTGGGGCCCCCACAGGAACAGGTTTTGGCTCTCTCTCCCTGCCTTCGTTGGACTGCTGTGGAAAAGGTTGGTTTGGGCTCTGTGAGGTCTCTGAGGAGGTCCGCTAGCAGGGAATTGTTCATTGTTGTGTAATGGAAGGCAGGTGCTGGACATTACGTCCTTTATTTTTCACTGACTTGTCTTTGGCCTGGAGGAGCCCTGGTGGTGCAGTGGTTAAGTGCTCAGCTACAAATTAAAAGGTTGGCAGTTTGAATTCACCAAAACCCACCAGCCACTCCACAGGAGAAAGATGTGGCAGCCTACTTCCGTAAAGATTTACAGCCTTGGAAAGTCTGTGGGGCAGTTCTGCTCTGTCCTATAGGGTCACTATGAGTTGGCTTCAACTTTATGGCAGTGGTTTTTTGTCTTTGGCCTGCCTCCCCACGTGGGCCATTTCCCAGGCCACAGCTATTGGTTTTCTTCCCTGACTCACGAGTGTCTGCTTTCCTACATTTGAAAGTGACTGTGGACTACCCATGTCCTGGTCATTCATGGTGCACAGAGAGGAATTGCCGAAACCGTTTCCCTGTGTTTGGAGGGTCCATTCCTGTCCCTTCCAGACCTCCCACATGTCTTTCTCCTCACCACCCGTTAGATGCTTTCTGGTTCCTGGTGTGTCTGGGTTATTGAGTGCTCTTTGTGAGGTTTCTGTGAGTCTTTTCTAAGTGATGAGGAAGCATGGCTCCTGCCTTAGGGAGCACAGCGGCTGTTGGTGGAGCCAGGAGAGGGTTCAGCCCTCAACCAGGGCTCCACTTCTGGACGTCTGCCCTGCCACCTTCTCCCTTCTCACATCCTTCTGGCCCTTTCATACCTTGAGGTAAAGACTGATGTGTTTATCTCTCTGACTCCTGTGATCCCCAAAGCTGTGTCTGGCGGGTAGTCAGTAATCAGTAACAAAAGAGGACGAATCAGGAAAGGAAAAGAGAGAGATAGATCCATGATTGTGAGGACAGAGTGTGTCGCATTGTATGGTGTCAGGGGAAACAAAACTACTCGTGAGCAGGCAAGGGTGCCTAGGGGAGAGAAAGTGTCCTCTGTTTTTCTCGCCTTGGGAGTGTTCTCATTCGTTAGAGCCTGCCCTGAGTCTGGCCATGGGAAGGTGCTTGGCATGGGACCAGTCCACCAGGGGAGGATTTTTCTCTGGCCTTTGATTAAGATGGCAGGGATCAGAGCAGTAAAGAGGTGAGTGGAGCAGAATATAACCAAAGGTGTACGAATGCTGCCCTCATCCAGCAGCAGGTAACAGAACTGTGGCCCTCCTGCCCCCAGCATCCCTTCAGGTCCACGCAGTCTCTGCTGGTCTGTCGTGGCGCATGCACAAAGCCTCCAGCCTCTGCATCTTTTTCAGGCCATCATGGAGTAACTACACATTGATCAGAGTTGGGCACTCTGCCACAGACTGTCCACCGCCTCCATCTTTAAACTGTTTTTTTTTTGGTGAGAAAATAGTGTAGACATAATAACAGCTGACATCTGTGATCTGTAAATACTGTGCTTAGTCCTTTCCCAGTGCCTGCCATGCCCTGTTGTGAGCAGGGACAGGTCTGCTGCTCCTTCACAGCTTCTCATTTGTTGTAGATGAGTCCGTGGTGTGCAGGGGCTCCATGGGAGTTGTCATTATGTCGAGAACACTCTAGACCCTGGTATCCTTGAGGTAAGATCTCTGGTTCATTTTCTGGAGCATTGGTTCCTTGCATTTGGTAGTCATATGCATGTACCCTGGGCTTTGTGTGATGTGAGGGAGCTGAGAGATGAGATGAAGGTGGCATCCATGGGTCCCCAGATCTGTCCGCCCCCAATCCCAGGCAACTTACATTACATCTGGCCCCTCACATGCCTTCGGCAGCTGCTGCAGACTCGGGGCCTCGAGGGACCTGCATGGGTAAAGAGAGCTCTGGGGCATCACACCTTCCCTTCCTAATATTGGAGTGTTGGCAGCAACAGCGTCCCTGGGTCTGACTTTCCCCTCTGCCACTGTGTCACGCAGGCAGTGACCTATTCAGAACCTCATTTTCCTCATCTGAGAAACAAAGCTGTGATGGCGATGATTTTTTTTCTTCCATTCTTTAAAAAAAAAATTATTCTGTTGTTGAGAATACACAAAGCAAAACATAAACCAATTCAACCATTTCCACATACACAGTTCAGTGATACTGATTACGTTCTTTGAGTTGTGCAGCCATTCTCATCCTCCTCTTCTCCGGTGTTTCTTCCCTATTAACATAAACTCACTGGCGCCTAAGGTTCCCACCTAGTCTTTCAAGTTGCCGCTGTCACTGTGATCCCATGTGGATAGTTCTTAAAAGAGCATAATGCTCAAGGCAGACTGTTTTACTAGTTCAGCTAAACTGTTGTTTGGTTTTAAGAAGATTTTGGGGGATATTTTTGGTTTAAGTTTTAATGATTATTTCAGGGCAGTAGTTTCAGGGGTTCATCCAGCCCCCTTGGCTTCAGGAAGTCTGGAGTCCCTGTGCACCTTGAATAGCGACTTGCAAGATTTTAAGACCCCAGGCACTACGCAACAAACCAGAAAGTAGAACAGAAGCCCTGAACGAGGTATTAGTCTAGTTAATTGGGATGTCCCATGAAACCATGACCCTAAACCAAGGAGCCAAATCCCATGAGGTGTTTGGTTGTACATAAGCGGTGTCAGCAGCTACTCTTTTTTTTTTTTTTTTGGTCATTTTTGTAAATGTATCACAACTTTTGCCAGTTCAGCTTTTTACAGGTGTACCACTTATTGACAGCAATTACAATAATCTGGTGTGCAAGCCTACCCTTAATCAATGGGATTTTTCCATCACCATTAATTTCCCCTTTCCCTGGCCCTCTGGTTACCCCTGGTAACCCCTAATAAACTTTGGTCTCTATACATTTGCCTTTTTTTGTCCTTTTGTATAAGTGAGGTCACATAGTGTTTGTCCTTCTATGACTGACTGATTTCACTCAGTGTAATATCTTCAAGCTCCATCCGTGTATGGAGATGACTTTTGATGATCTTAGGACTACGTGATTCCTGTGTTCTCTGACCTTAGTATATTTCAGTATTTTTGCCCAGAGTGACTTCTCTTTGACTCCTCTTGGTGTGGAGGTTTTACAGGGCTTTGACAGGAAAGAATGGCAGCTGGTAGGGTCTAGTGGTTGACTATGTTTTTCTTCCTAACCAACCTGTTCCACAGGCCACTGGCATCTGCTTTCCTTCCTGGGTCTCTGCCCTGCTATGTACCTGCATTGAAAAGCGATCACGGGCTGCCTGTGCCCTGGTCATCGATAATGTAGGGAGAGGAATTGTGGAAAGCAGTTTCCCGTGTTTGGAGGGTCCATACCCATCCCTTTCAAATGCTGACGCTTTCACACATTTCTGCTTCTCTCCTGCCAGCTCCTGCCAGCCTTAGGGGCATTGTGGGTTGCTGTCTGAGAGTCAGTGACAGGTGCTTTGTAGCTTAGCCAGAGACCAAGGTATGCCTGTGTCAAGGTTTAGATACTTTGGGGGGTGGCTGATGATTCTAGAGCATTTGTCCTACTTATATGATGCAACGGAAACCCTGGTGGCGTAGTGGTTAAGTGCTACAGCTGCTAACCAAAGGATCGGCAGTTCAAATCCACCAGGCGCTCCTTGGAAGCTCTATGGGGCAGTTCTACTCTGTCCTGTAGGATCACTATGAGTCGGAATTGACTCGACGGCACTGGGTTTGGCTTGGGTATATGATGTGACATCTGCTTAAGGAGCAAAGATAAATTATATGGAACAAATCAGTGCAGTGTGGTGTGGTATGTAGTGCTTGCCGTGAGATTTTCCAAGAGAAGTAGTTTTTTGGAGGTAGTGAACCTGGGTGGGCTTTTAACAAAATGGACTGTCATGGGCAAGGAAAGTATTACAGGAAAGGTATGCAACAGGAGGAGGACTTGGAGGCTCAGGGAGTTCATAGTCTCACTGGAAAGACAGGTGTGCAGGCAAATGATGACAGTGTGGCTTCTGAGAAGGTGGCCCTTCACTCCCGGCAAGGCAAGGTGGCACCTCAGTGTGAGGTGCCCCTGAGAGCGAGCTCTCCAGCTGTTTCTCTACCACTTACTGCATTACTCGGTTGCCCTGAAAAGGGCTGTTCTAGACTTTTAAGACGTTTTTCATTTTCACTCCTCTAGTTGAGACAAGTTTGATGTGAATAAATGGGCCACTCATACCTGAATAAGCGGGACTATTTTCATTGATGTCAGCCTGAAGAAAGAAGAGGTAATGTTCGGACCAGATGCTTTAGTGACCTCCTGCTCTATGGCCTTTTCATCATTAGGGGATGATCCTTGGATCTGGAGATCACTGATGCAAACTCCAACATGGCTGACGCACCGATGTTCTCAGGATGGTGACCTGGGGTCCCCAGGTCCCCTGGAGGGGCTTTCTAATGGTAAGTTAATGTCAAGAGGCTAAGTTGGTCTGTGTTTCTGCAGATGGAAATTCCAAGCCTTTGACTTTCTCCTTTAGATTATTTTGAGTTGATCTTGGGTGCTGAAATAACAATGAGTGAAGAGTGATGTTGCCACGGTGAAGCATCGCAAGACCTTCTTATTCTTACCCTGTCGCCTCAGCACAGCACGGAACACCTTTTCACTCTGCATGAGTGGGGCTTTGGGGACATGGAGTCCAGAATTGGAGATTCTTCAGCTGCCCCTCAATAGCAGTGCCACAGGACCATGGACTGGGAAGTCTAGGCTGGGTCATCCAGTGGCCTGCCTTGTTGTCCCCCTACCTACACCTGGTATAACTTTTTTTGCATGTGTGATAAAATATAAAATTTACCGTTTTAACCTTTTGTGTCTGGCTTATGTCACCCAGCATAATGTTTTCAAGATCTATCCATGTTGTATTAGAATTTTATTCCTTTTTGTGCCTGAATAATATTCCATTTTATGTAGGTACCACATTTTGCTTATCCATTTATCTCTTGAGGACACTTGTGTTGTTTGCATCTTTTGGTTGTTGTGAATAAGGCTGCATAGAACTTGGGTATACAGGTATCTGTTTGAGTCCCTGCTTTTAATTCTTTTGGGTATTTACCTAGGAGTGAAATTGTGGATCATATGGTAATTCTATGTTCAACTTTTTGAGGAACCACCAAACTCTTTTCCACAGCAGCTGAACTATTTTACATTCTTACCAGCAGTGGGTGATGGTTTCAGTGTCTCCCCATCCTCACCAAAGCCAACACATTTTATTTTCCAGGAATAGCCATACTGGTGGGTATGAAGTAGGATCTCATTGTGGTTTTGACTCACGTTTCCATAATGACTAATGATGTTGAGCATCTTTTCGTGTACTTACTGGCCATTTCATATCTTTGGAGAAATGGCAATTCAAATCCTGTGCCCATTTTAATTGAGTTTATTTTTTTCTCGTTGTTGACATCTATGAGTGTTTTATGTACTCTGAATATTAATCCCTTATCAGATAAATGATTTGCAAATATTTTCTCCCATTCTGTGGGTTGTCTTTTCATTCTCTTGATAGTGTCCTTTGATGTACAAAAGTTCTTAATTTTGATGAAATTTAATTCATATATTTTTGTTGTTCATCACCAATGGTTTTGGCATGATACTTAAGAAATCATTGCCTAATCCAAGGTCACAAAGATTTTCACTTACGTTTCCTTCCAAGAGTTTTATAGTTTTAGTTCCTTAAATTGAGGTCTTTGAACTATTTTGAGTTAATTTTTGTGTATGGTGTAAGGTGAGGGTCCAACCTCATTCTTCTGCATATAAAAAAACAAAAGCCAAACCCATTGCTGTTGAGTCAATTTTGACTCATAGCGACCCTATAGGACAGAGTAGAACTTCCTCATAGGGTTCCCAAGAATTGGCTGGTGGACTTAAGCTGCCGACCTTTTGGTTAGCAGCTGAGCTCTCAACCACTGCGCCACCAGGGCTCCCTCTTGCATATAGAGATCCACTTTTCCCAACACCATTTTTTTTAAGACTATGCAAATAGGAATATTATCTTTACTGTAGATAGTGTTTGGCAACTTTGTTTTTTTAAAATATTTCTTGGACATTTTTCTGTGCCAGAAAAGTCTAAGCAAGCAAATTCATTTTAACAGCGGCAGGATATGCTATCCTCTGATGGACCATTACATGCCTAATAGTCCTTTTCTGTGGGGCTTTAGTTCCCCATTGCTGCAGTGAACCCTTGAACACACATCTTATGCCCTGCTGTGAAAGTTCCTGTAGTGTCATTTTTAGGGGGGGTGTTGCAAGGGAACTCTCCCTCTGAGGCCTGCCAAATAAAACTATTGTAATGGCCCGTGTTCAGGCCTGAAAAATCACAAAGGTTTTTAGCCAGGTGCCAGACTTTGTGTTGTGTTTTGATCCCCTTTCTTCATTTTCTATGTATTTTTTATTTTCTTAGCAGTTACATTGGAAATACAGTTAACATCTTAAACTGATAACAACCTGGTTTGAATAATATCACCTTAGTTACAAAAGTATATACATTGTGCCCCTATACATCTCCATCCTTCCCCCTTTATTATTTGCTGTTGTCACAAATTTTATGTTTACACATTGTTTGCTCATTAATACACTTATAATTGTACATATTTGCCTTTTTAAAAATATTAAAAAAAGAGACACTAAAAACCAAAAGTACAATAATACTAGTTTTTATGTTTACCTACGTAGATACCTTTACCAGTATACTTTTTATGGCTTTGAGTTACTGTATATTGTCTTCACTTCAGCCTGAAAGACCCTTTAGCATTTCTTGTAGGTCAGATCTGCTGGTAATGAGCTCCCTCAGCTATAATTTATCTAGGAATGTCTTAATTTCGCCTTCATTCTTGAAGGACAGTTTTGCTGGGTATAGCATTCTTGACAGTTTTTTTTTTTTTTTTTTTTTTTTCTTTCAGGACTTTAAATACGTCACCCTACCGTCTTCTGGCCTCCATGGGTTCTGAAGAGAAATCAGTGCTCAACCTTTTATGTGACAAGTTGTTTCTCTCTTGCTGCTTACAGAATTCTATTTTGTCTTTGGGTTTCAACAATTTGACTGTAATGTGTTTAGTGTAGATCTTTTTGAGTTTTACTGTTCAGAGTTAGTTAAAAACAAAAAAACCCAGTGCCATTGAGTCAATTCCAACTCATAGTGACCCAGAGTTATATATGTTCATGTCTTTCATCAGATTTGAGAAGTTTGCAGCCATTAGCCCATAACTTGTATCTTTTTATTATATTCTCATTTTTTTCATGTATCATTTTTTTAATTTCCTTTAGTTCTTTGTCCATGGTTTCTTTGAACATATTTAAGACAGTTGATTTAATGTCTTTGACTGATAATAATTTCAATGTCTGGGCTTCCTTGGGGATGATTTCTGTCAAATTTTTTTTTCCTGTGAATGGGCCATGCTTTCCTGTTTGCTAGTACGTTTTGTAATTTTCTGTTGAGACCAACGTTTTGGGTATTATGTAGTGGTAACTCTGGAATGCTAATTCTCCCACTCCTCAGGGGTTGCTGATTGTTGCTTCACGAGGGGTGGAGCCGTCTGTTTGTGACGTCTGAAGTTTTCTGTTCCATTATCTCTGTGGTCAACCAGTAATCTAACAAAAATTTTTCCTTAAACATCTGTCACCCAAAAGGGGAAAGAAAGAAAATTTTCTCTTTAAATCCCCTCAACAGACACCACCTGGGAAGCCACTTCAGCTGTGGGTCACTTGAAACAAGGCTTTCTCTCTGTGCTGGCCCCTCAGTGATCAAAAGCAGCGATCAGTAATCAAAACACACAGCCCCTATTTTTGGATGGCAAGGCCCTTATTGCCACCCTGGCACCAGCAAGTCAAACCAGGCATGCCTGCTCCTGTGCCCATGGCTGCCTGCTGTGGGGATGGGCAATAGTAGCCACTATGCAAAAAACAAAAATTCACCAGCCTCTTCAAACTCTTTGGAAGCTGCAAGTATTGGACTAGAGGACAGAGTTCCAAAATAGTTTATTCTGACAGTTTTTGCAAGCTCAATAGTTGTTGGGTGGAGGGACAGATTCCTGGAGCTTCCTACTTTACCGTCTTCCATGATGTCCCCTCCTGGTACACGTTACTATGAACCAAGACTTTCTGTTGAACTTCGGTGTACTATGCATCATTGTCTTTTCACCTACTTCAATAAATCTTGAAACCATGTCCTGCTGCTTGTTATTTTTCTATTTTGTTTTAAATTAATAATCCATGTGCCAGCAATATAGAGAAAGTGGGTCATGGGAATGAGTTCCGCTCATTGAGGCTTTTCATTTAGCACGTTCCTAGGGCTTGACATACAGGATCTAAGATGGGGGTGTAGAGTTTGGACTAGGGGTTGAACAATCCCAAGATTTGCCAGATGGTTCAGTTTAGGAGAGATTTACAGTTGAGTTAGCTGAGGAACATTGGAACCAGGGCTTCGGAAGGAAAGACAATGGCTGGACTTCAGAGACTGAAGCACGGGCTGAAGTCCTTGAGGAAGACGAGTGCCCTGAGCTCTGGGTAATGAAATCTATAGGGGAAATTTAAGGACATAGATATGAGGAACAGCTACCCTTGGGAGACCTCTGGGTTTGTGGTCATGGAAATGCCAGATGTGGGTTTCTTTTACCACAAGGGGGTTGTGGCCTTTTGGGAATGTTATTCAGTAACAGTAATTGTAATGATGTGCTAAACATGCATATGGACCACCCCCCTCTGAGTATGTGTTTCCATTTTTTTAGGACTGACGTGGAAGGTCCTCAGTCAACACTTAGGGGCAAGGAATGAGGCCAGGGGTGGTTTTTCCTAGTAGTCTTATCAGTTTGCACCAGGAGTGGGTCACACAGGCCCCTCTCCCCTCATGGCTACAACTGCCATGTCACCAGGATGCCCATCTGTTCCCACATTGGGAGGAAGCCTGGTGATATTAAAAGCCTGTCAGATTCTGGCATAGTAAATTACTATGGGGCATGGGGTGTTTTCTTTTGCCTCACTGAACCTCAGCCTCTGGCTCTGTAATTTGACCATCAGAAAAACACCTACCCCAAATAAACCAAACCAAACCCACTGCCCTCGTAGTTGATTCCATCTCATAGTGACCCTATAGGACAGAGTAGAACGGCCCCATAGGGTTTCCAAGGCTGTAAATCTTTACAGGAGCAGACTGTCACATCTTTCTCCTATAGTGCAGCTGGTGAGTTTGAACCGATAACCTTTTGGTTAGCAACCAAGTGCTTTAACCACTGAGCCACGAGGGCTCATAGCCCAAATAGTAAGGATTAAGGATGAAGCATGTTAACTGTATAGCAGTATCTCTCTCATTCTGAATGCTTAATAAATGTCAGCTATTTTTTTTTTTTGAGGAGCACGTATAGCTTACTGATCGTTAATATGAAGAAAAATGTGACAGACTCATCTGTTAACTTGACACTAGGAATGCTTTCTTCTTTGCTAATTTGCAGACATCCCAGTGGGGCTGGTGTTAATCATCACTACCACTGATTGAACTTCTATTAAATGCCATGCATTGTAGGAAGCCCACGTATATAATTGCCACATTTAATCTTCACAACAACCCAGTGCGGTAGGTTTAATTATGCCCCATTTTACAAATGAGGAAACCAAGGCTCAGAGAAATGGGACTTGTCTCACACCTAACAAGTGGCTTAGCTGGTTTTCCACTTCCTGATGTATTCAGTAGTGAAAAATGTTGCAGGCTGATTCCATAAATAGCATAAGCCTGCATATCAGGCTGTCAGATGCTTGTTTGTACTGGGAAACTGGAAATTGGGGTATTTTACTATTCATTCCATCTGCTTCAAATTGCTGCCTGTTATCCAGTCTTCCTAAAATATTTCCTATCTAAATCAACCATCCTGAGGGCTGAATTTGTGAACTTGACATATACAGGAACATAGACGTGTTTCAGCCAAACCGAAGTATCAAGTGTCCCTCCCATTACCATTGCATCTGAAGCAGGAGTCCTCCAGCTCTTCAGAGCTTAAGGAAACCTGAGAAGGGTATTACCGAGACGGCCCAAGAACCAAGATTAGTTTCAAGAAGAGCCATGATCCTAACAGGAATCAACCCGGTACCAGAGGCCTTGGTGAAGCAGCTGGTGGGAGATTACATAGCAGAATGGAAAGGCAGAAGAACGGAGGGCTGGGCAGAATAAAAGATCATTAGTCCGTTCAAAAAATATTTATTAGGGACTATGTTTTATGTTTGGAAACCCTGGTGGCGTAGTGGTTAAGTGCTATGGCTGCTCACCAAGAGGTTGGCAGTTCGAATCTGCCAGGCGCTCGTTGGAAACTATGGGGCAGTTCTTCTCTGTCCTATAGGGTTGCTATGAGTTGGAATCGACTCGATGGCAGTGGGGTTTTTTTTTTTTTTTTTTTGGACGCGGGGACCTGGTGGTGCAGTGGTTAAGGCCTCAACTGCTAACCAAAAGGTTGGCAGTTCGAATCTCACCAGCTGCTCCTTGGAAAGCCTATGGGGCAGTTCTACCTTGTCCTATAGGGTTGCTGTGAGTTGGAATCGACTCAACAGCAGTGGGTTTGGTCTTTTTTTTTTTTTTTTTTTTTTGTATGTGGCAATTAACAACAACAGTGCTGAAAATATGGGAGCAATGGTGGTTCGGTGGTAGAATTCTCACCTTCCATGTGGGAGACCTGAGTTCGATTCCTGGCCGATGCACCTCATCCACAGCCACCACCCGTCTGCCACTGGAGGTTTAAGTGTTACTATAATGCTGAACAGGTTTCAGTTGAGTTTCCAGACTAAGACTGACTAGGAAAAAAGCCCTGGCAACCTACTTCTAAAAATCAGCCCATGAAAACCTTACGGATCGTAACGGTCAGGTCTCATTGTGCATGAGGTCACTGTGAGTTGGGGGCCAACTTGATGGCAGCTAACAACAACCACAACCAGGGACTGGGCAGGGGGAATGGGGAGTTATTGCTTAAGGGGTACTGAGTTTCTGTTTGGGGTGATGAAAAACTTTTGGAAATGGATAGTGGTGATGGTTGCATAACATGGTGAATGAAATTAATGTCACTGAATTGTGCACTTAAAAATGGTTAAAATGGCAATTTTTAAAAATATGTAATTTACCACAATAAAATTTAAAAATATTAATGGGGATATTGGAAACCCTGGTGGCATAGTGGTTAAGAGCTACAACTGCTAACCAAAAGGTCAGCAGTTCGAATTCACCAGCTGTTCCTTGGCAACTCTATGGGGCAGTTACTTTGTCCTATAGGGTTTCTGTGAGTCAGAATTGACTTGATGGCAATGGGTTTGGGTTTTTTTGGTTTGGGATATATATATATATATATATATATATAAACAGCTTTTCAGCTAGAGGCAGAAATTTTCAGGAATTAAAGTCACCAGATGGGGGATAGATGCATTCTCATCATCTTCCCAAGGGTTTTTAGCCAGCTTCTCAGTCCTCTATGTCTGTCACCCTTCTAATTCCCATCATCCATTGTTCTTCCACTTTGTCATCCCCATTATCAGCCCCTTGCCTGTCTCATACACTATAGATGCTCGATAAATATTGTTAGGAATGTGTCTGGTTACAAGTAATAGAAAACTCAACAAACTGTGGTCTAAAGACCCTCCACCTCGAAAAAAGAGCAAAGCAGTCCAGTGTGCAGTTGCTTTAGTACATTCTAAAGAATCAGGCTCCTCTTGTCTTCCTCCTCCACCTTCTTTAGCATATCCCTCCTCATGGTCTCAAATTGGCTGCTGCACCTCCAGGTGTTGTGTCTCACTCAGTTCCAGGCACGAAATAGGGGAAAGGTAAAGGGCACAAATTTCTCTAGATACTTCCTTTTTATTCTGAAAGGGAAGCTCTCTCCTGGGACTTCTGCCTACATCTCATTGGCCAGAGCTTTGTCTCATTGCTACCCCTAGCTGCAAGGAAGATTGGAAATTGTGTGCTTTGCAAGGCAAGGGAGAGTTGGTTGAAGCAGTATTTAGTGAGCTCCCTACAGTATTTGTCATACTGAGTTTAATTGAAATGTATGGCTTTGATCTACAAAGGGTCCTTGACGTAGCCCCATTCTTGTCCTAGGGCATTCTTACTCCTTTTCCGTCTTCCCTCCTCTCGCTAATTTCTTGGGAGATGAGAGAGTGGTCTTGAGAAAACACTTCTGTTTTATCCTTTCTGTGAGGGTACTAGTAGTTCCCTTGTCACTCCTTCCTTCAAGGTAACTCCTGAGGTGAAAGGAGTCAGCATCCTCTTTGCTTCCCCGTCTTTTTTTTTTCTTCAGGCAACAGCACTACTCACAAACCTATGGAAACCCTGGTGGCATTGTGGTTATAAAGCTTGGGTGCTAACCAAAAGGTCAGCAGTTCAAATCCATCAGGTGCTCCTTGGAAACCCTAGGGGCAGTTCTACTCTGTCCTATAGGGTCGCTATGAGTCCAAATCCACTCGACAGCAACAGTTTTTTTGTTGTTTTTGTTTTATTTCAACAACCTATCTCCTTCCTCTTCGAATGTCCAAGGTCAGTCTCAAGGCCAAGTCCTCCGTGAAGAATTCCACTATCCCTCCTCCTCTTCTCCATCAACCCAAGTTTCCTCCTTTACATTCCCAAGGCATTTGAGTTGTACCTCTCTGTTATTATTTTCTCTTTTGAAGCTGAAGCCCAGCTATTGAAAGTGGTACCGTTTACAAGATGTCTGATGCATCGTAGGTGCTCAAACTGGTATCTCTTGCTGTTATTATTACTAATGTCTTATCTCCTATATCAAACTGATGTCTTTAATGAGGGGCTCCGTGATTCATCTTTGTGATCCACACCTGGTTTGGCCTAGAACACTGCTCATAATTAATACTGTGGCCGTGTAATGAGGGGACGGCAAGTAAAGGACATTTCAAATGAGGAGTACTGTAATGGTGGAATGTGAGACATTCCCAGAATCGGGGTGGGAGCCAGAATCTTGCACAGAAATCCTTTGCCCCGCCCGCACTGAAAACAGGTGGCTTCTGGCTTGTTTTTAGATTCAAGAGGACGCAGGTGGCGCACCTCCCGGCTGTATTGCGATTAGTCAGGTGCATCCGTCACTTCACTCCTTTCGCTCCACTTGATCCGGAAAGGGAGAAGGGAATGGTACCCGCGCGGCAATCTGGGATAGCTGCTCACGCGCAGCTTCCGGCTCCGTGTCTCGGGAATTATTTGACTCCACCACTTCGAACCTGCAGAAGTCGCTGATCGGCTGCGCTGCGCACGCGCAGAGGCCCACTCGGCTTGGGGAGTTATTTGACGCCGCCGCCTCTGGCAGTCGGAAGTTGCCAGAGCAGAGCCCAGCCTGCCGGCCCGACCGGCCTTCGTCGTCCCCGGGCGCCCTCCGACACTTGCTGACTGGCGGACTGACCGACCGCCTGAGGACGGACGGACGGCCGGGGCGGCGAAAGCGCCCGCCCCATGGCGCGGGTCGCGTGAGGCGGAAGGCCGAGTGCGGCCAGCGGCGGCGGCGCCCGCCCCAGCGATGCGGGCCCCGCTCGTCGCCTCAGGTAACCGGGGGGGCCGGCCCCGCCACGGCCGGATCCTTCCCTCATGTCTCCTCCCGGCGGTACTAGGACTGCCGAGGCTTGTTTCTCGGCCCTGGGTGCTCCAGGGGCCCCGCCTTCGGAAGCGCAACCCCCCATTTTCTCGGGGACCCGCAGGGGGCGGAGGGAGCTTGGCTCTGGAGTTGGGGGCTTCTGTCGGGTCTGTGCAAACCTGGTCGAACCCGAGGGAGCAGCCTAGGCCGGGCGTAGCTCTCGCCGGGCCGCCCGGGGGGAGGGGGGCGGGCCTGGAGCGGAGCGAGAAAACTCCTGCGAAGAATTTTGGTCCAGCAGAAAGGTTGGCGAGTTGCTGCCGCCCTGTGGGGACGATGCTGCCCATTGCACAGTGGCGCTCCGATGAGGAAGAGTCAGTGAGGAGACTAAACAGCTAACACTTATTAAGCGCTCACTCTGTATGCCAGGCATTGTGCCAGGCCCTTACGTTCGCTACATCCAACTTCACAGCAACCCTCTGAGATAGGATTATTGTCCCCACTTTACGAATAAGACATTGGAGGCCCCGAATGGTTAAGTGATTTACTTGCCCAAGGTCACATAGCTGGTAATTTGAACCGAGGCAGTTAGACTCCGCAGTCCAAATTCTTAACAATTAGGTCAGTGGCTCCCCAACTTTGCTGCACACTGGAGTCACCTGGGAAACTTTTATCCCGATGCCCAGGTCGTATAGCAGACCAATGAAATCAGAATGTCTAGCCGATGGAGGCTAGACAGCAGTATTTTTTTTTTTTTTTAAAGATTCCCATGCGATTCAAGTGTGCAGCAATGTTTAGGAACCACTGCACTGGGTAATTCTGCATCTCAAAAGACCTGGTTGCTGTTGCTCCAGCTTAACTGCAGGAGAATCACCTGGGAGCTTGCTAAAAATGCAGGTTCCACCTAAGGAGATCTTTTCATTAGGCCCACCCATGTATCTTGTGAAGGACTGTTGGGGGTGGGAGTAACTTTCTCTGCAGGAATTCTGAGACAACTGGCCCTATAAAGTGTATACATGTTATGGAAAACTGTTGGTTTGTGATTTTCCCGAATATACAGTACTCATGGGTATAGTGTCTGGGGTTTCTTTGCAAATGCTGTTTCTGTACTTGAATCATCCTGCATGCTTTCTCCCTTCCCTTTCATACACATACCTATCCTTTTCTTCCCTTCTCTGGCTGCATAACTTCCGACATTCCCTTCAAGATGCCTCTGTCCTTCACCCCCACCCACCTTGGGTCTTTCCTAGCTGCTCTTTAGCACTATCATATTGGGACTTATTGGTTATTTTTCTGCATTCTATCCCTTCTACTAGATTATGAGCAGCTTGAGAGCAGGGACCATGTCTTATTCATCTCTGTGTTGACATACAGACTCACAGTTATTACTGACTGGAATATTTGAGTAGGTGGGCTTCATGCTGCAAACAATTTTGTTCTCTATTTCCATTTTTATCAAAGGTCTTTAGCAGTTCTTAGCCTATAGTGTTTTGTTCTGTTTGTCAGAAATAGTCTAGTTAGGTCCATTAATTTATTTATCCATCCAGCAGTTGAACAAGCTACGGAGTTCTTACCACTGGCAAGGCACTGTGTAGAACTAACCATGTGCAGTCAGCATTGCTTGAGTTTTAGTGTCTAATCTTATCACAGTATGCATTCTTTTAGTGCTTTGTCCTGTTTGTTTGCTAGCACTGCTCTTTGATTATTACTTAAAATAATACAGAAAAGAGGCTGACTGAATTATACATATGAAAAACCCAGTACCCAGTGCACTCGAGTCGATTATACAAAGGAGGACCTTGTAATCACTGTTGTGGCTAGTGTGCTGCGTGAGAGAGTTATGTTTAAAGTGCTGTTCAATAGTGTGGAGTCTTGATTGCCCTTATGGCTCTGTATATGTTCTCTGTCTTGTCTTAGTTATCTAGTGCTGCCATAACAGAAATATCACAAGTGGGTGTCTTTAACAAAGAAATTAATTTTCTTACAGCTTAAGAGGCTAGAAGTCCGAATTCAGGGTGCCGGCTCTAGGGGAAGGCTTTCTCTCTTTTAGCCCTGGAGGAAGGTCCTTGTCTCTTTTGAGCTTCTGCTCCTGGGTAATTTTCATGTGGCTTGGCATCTCTCTTTCCCCATCTTTGCTTGCCCACTTGCTTGTTTAATCGCCAAAGAGATTGACTCAAGACACACCCTACACTAATCCCGTCTTATTAACATAATAAAGACAACCAGTTCCCAAATGGAATTATAACCATAGGCATATAGAGGTTAGGAATTACAACACATATTTTTGGGGGACACAATTCCATCCCTAACACACCTTCATTGTCCAAAAAGCATTTAGTTGTCATCCACTGAGTGCTGTTGCCCTGTTGGCACTTCGTAAATACTAGCAGATGGAATTGCTATTGATGAGAGTTCATGTATTCACCAAGAGAGATGGCGTAAAAAGTACTTAATGAAGATTAAAACGTGATGTCAGGGAATTGATAGACTTAGTATGTACTTATTTGCAGAATGTCTGAATTGCCATGCCCAAAATATTTACAAGTTTTGAAGGAACGTGGGCCAATAATTCAGACTGTATTTGTTCTTGGGTGGGCTTAAAACTATGTAAGGTTTGTAAAAGGGTGTGTGTTTGTGTGTATATGTGTATCAAGGTCATTATGAAGAGGTTTTTGGACAATAAAGATTTTTCTATAGCAGTTAAATATGATGAGTATGTGGACCGAATAAAATACACATTTCATATAATGAATTCCTTACAGTGTAAGGGTTGGTATAGAAAGAATTTTTTGGTTCAGTTTTGTACTGTTTTGCTCAATTTTTAGGCTGAGGCTACTGTAGAAACTGATGGAACAATGCATGTTAAATTTAGATACTCAAGGAACTTGCCCCTGTTTCTCTGATGAGATACGGACAGAGTATCCACTTCTGGCCTGGGCACATGGAAGAAACTCAATCTGTAAAAGTGAGATATAAAAGTCTCCAGTCGACCCCCAAAGTAAAGGTGAAAATAACACATGCTCAGTTAAAGACCAGAAGTGACTCTCATTATGATACCTGGATACCTAGAAATGGATCCTGGTCAATTTGAGGTTACCCATCAGTGTTAGCAAGTGTGTTCCTGTGCATGTGTGTGCAAAGGCCTTTTAGACAGGGTACATGATTTCCTTTGGTGCAAGATGAAGAAAGTGGGTGATTTGCCTAAGACTACATAGTTAGCTTCTAGCACATCCAGGACTAGAAAGGAGGCATCCTTCCGCAGGATGCAGTGTCCCCATCCTCTACCCACCTCATGCGAGAGGATGTCATGTTTTTTGGTTTGTGTGCATATATTGGGGATGAGGGGAAGTGGACAAACATGGTAGTCTGTTATGTTTGACATAGTCAATTAAATACGTAGTGAGTGCTTGGTATGTAACATGTGTTTTGTTATGTAAATTGGGGATATGAAGATAAATAAGACACAGCTTCTGCCCTTAAGGGGTCCATATTCTAGTCGGGGTTGTAATAAAAGTACAAGCTCTAAGGCAGCTCTGTCCAGTAGAATTATCTGCAATGATAGAACTGTTTTGTATCTGCTGTCCGATACGGTAGCCACTAGCACACGTGGCTCTTGAGCAGTTGAAATGTGACTAGTGTAACTGAGGAACTGAACTTTTCATTTTAATTGTAGTAGTAACCTGTGGCTATGGCTACCGTATTGGACAGAGAAGATCTAAAGGTGTAAAAAATGAGAACTGTGGCTGAACTGGTGGGGGGCAGGTAGGATATTTAAATTTTCTTTGAGTAGGCTAGCAAAAATCACCTGTTTCCGCCTTTGGGGGAGGAAAGCAGGCAGAACTTGTCTTTTCTTTACTGTAATTCAGGTGTTTGATAGGATCCCTAACAGCTAGGATCAAAATACATTCCTTTTTTGCCAAACTTGATATTTGTCTTGTGAGGTCAGTGGGATTACAAGAGAAATATGAACTGTGGTCCTTTTGCCTTTATTAGTCATAAACTTACATGGATGACCTTGAGTGCACCTGTGTGCCTTAAAATCCAGCATGGTTCATTTATTTATTCAGTGTTTTGGTACCTTGTACCTTATTTTTCCTAAGAGAAACAGGTATGTTTTGTAATGTGTACCTTTCATTTGTACATCTCAAAGTATGTTGACTTATGTTGCTTTATTTAATTCTTCTCCCAACTCACTTTAGATAAGGCACTGCAGGTATTCTCTCTGTTTTACAGATGAGGAAACTATGACATAGAAATGTCAAGTGACTTGTCCGAGGTCACATTTTGAAGTATGGAGTCAGGAGAAAAGGAAAGAGCATTGAACTTCGAGGCAAGAGGTAGAGTTTCTTGTCCCAGCTCTGCTGTTACCTGATGTGATTTTGAGCATAGCCTTACTTCGTTTCCTTACCTGGAAAATGTGGCTAGTGACATCTGTCTTATTTAACCTTCTAGGCTTATTAATGGAACAAAATGAGTTAATACGTGAAAGCTCTTTGAAAATGATCAAGTATACGAAGGTATATTGTTATCAAATAAGATCTCCAGTGATTTTCTGTTGCATTTTGCACCTTCATAAATCATCACGTCAGTTATATTGAATATTACTGTACTGTGGTGCCAGAATTGATTTGTTCTTCTCACTGTAAAACCTTCTTTTGGGCGGCCATTGTATCCTGTTTCTCTCTGTATACCTAAATCGTAGGACAGTGCCAGATACATAGTGTTTAATGTTTGTTGAATGAAATAACCAATGTCTAGTTTTACTTTATGAAGTTTATAAAGATTGTTGTCTTTAATTAGACTTTCACCTCCTTGGGAACAGGAATGATGTTTTATTCTCTGTTGTATTCCCTGTGCTTGGTGCATAGAAGGCATGTAATATATGTTGGTTGAATCAATTGATGTAATTAAGTGTCAGGATGTGGTCATAGGACTGTAGCATCCACCACTGTATTGATCATCTCGGTAATTTGTCATTTAGACTAAACGCGCATGTTACTTTGCGATGATGCCTTTACAAGCCAAAAGCTGTCAGCCAGTACCCAATCTCCTGATAATAGGATCCCCTGGTGAGGATACCTAGAAAGTGGGTACATGTAGAGTTGGGAGAAAAGTCAGGGATCTGTAGGGGAGTGCTGTCCTCCTTTTCTTCCTTCCACCAAACTTACTTCTTAAGCATCAGAAGAGAAAAAAAAAAAAAACCCTGTTGCTGTCAAGTCGATTGCGGCTCATAGTGACCCTATAGGACAGAGTAGAACTGCCCCATAGAGTTTCCAAGGAGTGCCTGGTGGATTTGAACTGCTGATCTTCAGGTTAGCCCCTGTAGAACTTAACCACTATGACACCAGGGTTTCCTAAGCATTGAAGGCTTTTCTGCTAACAGATTGAGAGCATACAGAGTGTCGTAGGAGAGGAGACACATAGGATCCTTAGCATAGCAACCAAAGCCCTTAATCGTTTGACTTCAGTTATATGTCTTCATCTCTTACTGTAGTTTCCACTCCTCCCCCCATACAATATATTAGCCCTACTGGAGGTTGCTGTTCTACTGCCCCTTCAGCCTGTCTGAGACACTTCATCAAATTACTTTATCAGAAATTTAGTTCTTGTTGTATCTTTCCTGTGCTAGTTAAACTTTCTCTCATTACCTGCCCTCAGTTTTACTGAAAATTACAAACCTCCCATCCTTGCATTCAAAGGCCTTAAATTGGTCACTGCTTATCTTTGAAGACTTACCACCTTCTACATATAGCCTTCTCTCCTGCCACTCTGGGTTTCTAGTTTCTAGTGCTGTTAAGCACCTGAAGGAAGTGCCCTTCTTATGTATTTTTATTTTCTTCCTCTTGCTCTTATTTACTCAGTTTTATTGTCTTTGTCAAAATTCTCACCTTCCTTCCTGCCCAAGTGATATGCTCTGTACTCTATAATTATAAAGTCTTCCCTGATCTTACCCTATTGTTTTACGCCTCAGACCATCTTTCAGACAAAAGTAACCTTTCCCCTCTGAACTTCCACAGCATCTTGCCTGTAGCTCTTTTATGCCATTTAGCACTTTAACATTCTACCTTAAATTATAGTTATTTATGTACAAGTCTCACATACCCAATTAAACAATAAACTCATTGAAAACAGGAACTAAGTCCCGTTGATCTGTCTTCTTCATGGGCTTAATACCATGCATCGTACATAGTAGATGCATCATAACTCTTGAATAAGTCAGCTTGGTAGTTCCTGCCAGTGTCTGAATATTCATATGTATAGTCAGAAAGGTAACATACACTTATCAATTCTGCGACACAAAGATTTATTAATAAAAACTTATTATATCACGTTGTAATAACAGTTCTACCACTCAGTTAAAACTGCTTGCATTTTTCTGTGATCCTTTAATCTTTAGCCACCAATATGTTTCCCTAGTTGTAATCATGACTTGTGTTCTTTCCAGTTAGTTTATTAATTGCTTACTGTGCTACGGTATGCCCCAACTTCATATATATATTGATTCTCTGTTCACCAGAACACTGAAGTAGGCACTCTTATGCCCATTTTACGGGTGAGGATGCTCAGGCACAGAGGTAAAGTAACTTTTGCAAGGTTACATAGCTTGCAGGTGGTGAAGCTGGGATTTGAATCTAGGAAGTCTAGTTCCAGAGCCCTGCCTCTTAGATACTCTCATACATATTATGCTTTTGTGTAATCTCAGTGTTTAATGGCTGCGTGATAGTAAAAAAAAGCGTGATAGTACACGGAGTTAATTTGCCCGAATTACTGAAGCCATTCCATTATTGATGGACAGTTCCAAATCATGCCCACTTATGGGACAGTTCTACTCTGTCCTATAGGGTCGCTATGAATCGGGATCGACTCAACAGCACTGGGTTTGGGGTTTTTCCCCGTCTTATGTGCAATACTACAGTGAACATTTTGTACGTTTTTCTATTGAATTGTTTTATAAGGATAAATTAAGTGGTATTTTTGGGTCAAGTCACCTGATGTTACTGTGTCTCCTGCAATGTATTGGCACAACATTCATGCTGTCCTTGGGTGACTAGGTAGAGAAATGCCATGTCAGCCTGAAGTGCCGTACACGTATGCCAATTTATGGATACAGTGGAGCTACAGACAAGGCAAATGGGATGGTAGGCAATCAAGGCACAGCAGTGGAAGCATGGTGCTATACTGAGTGGTTGATGGAGATAAGGACATTCTGGCCCAGGAGGGTCTAGGCTGTGCAGCAGTTCTGGCTTCTGAAAGCAGTGACGTTTTCTGAGATCTCTGCATTTGTTAGGTTGACTAGCCTAAGGGCAACAACAAGAGGAGGTTCGTATTTGTGTATTTAAGAGTAGGCTGGCCACTGACAAAACTGGAACTAACCCCACCTGTTACATCACACTCTGCCCTCACCCTTTTTTTCCCCAACAGCAACAAAAATGAAACAAAATGAAGTTGTAGGACTTGGTGGTCTAGATGGTTAAGAGCTCGGCTGCTAAACAAAAAGGTCGGCAGTTCAAATCAACCAGCCCATCTAGGATACCCAGTGGGGGCAGTTCTACTCTGTCCTGTAGGGTTGCTGTGAGTTGGAACCAACTCAGGGCACCTAACAACAACAACAGCTGGGTTATAATCCGCTCCCCTCCACACCCCCCCCACACCCCAACACACACAGTAGAGGTGAGTGATGTGACTTCCCAGGGCAGCAGGAGCTCGTCTGTAGTTTATGCGTCACTCCCCTCCTCCACAAGGATCTTGCTAGTTCAGTTACCAAAGCCAGCCTATGCATTTATCTTTCATCAGAGGCGTAAATTGGCCCACAGATGGGTTCTTTTTAGCTCACATTTGTGGAGTTTTTTTTTTTTTTAAACTTAAATTAATTGCCAACATTTAAAGACTAAAGAGACTTCACTGAAATATCCAAAATTTCTCCTTTTGTTGAAAAATCAGATTACTTAGCAATACTGGGTCTAAATTTCTTCAAGGTCATAGCTAGAGCTGAGTAGTGGCTGCACCCTTTAAACAGAGCCTATATTCTATAGTTTGCCACAGTTCTGACCCTGCCTGCTTCACTGCTTGTTGTGTGTTTGGTTCCTAGACCAAGTGGTTCTCCTTTCTCCATTTTCAAATAGCGAGTACTTGGTAATGACCACCTTATTATTCTGAAATGAAATTTGTTGTTGTTAGGTGCCACTGAGTTGGTTCTGACTCATAGCGACCCTATGAACATACCTCTCGACTTATAAGTAGACACAAACATTTGGCTGTTTCATTATATCCTCTAGTATAGTTGTGCCTGAACACTTTTTATTGGAAGGATAGTAATTTGTTCTTCATTAGATGTAGTTAGAACATTTCATTAATTTTTTTTTTAATTCTGTGTATTGTCAAGTTATATAATGTATTAGAAATGAGATTAATGTATAATATAGGCTAACAATACACAGTTTAAAATCAATGAAACACCCTAACCATATCCACTAATACTAGTCAACAGCAGTGGGTATGGTTTTTTTTTTTTTTTTCAGAAATGAAATTAATATGTCACCCAACAATACACAGAATTAAAAAAAAAAAAAATGAAACGCCCTAACCATATCAAGATGGCATAGTGGTTAAGAGTTCGGCTGCTAACCAAAAGGGCAGCAGTTCAAATTCACCAGGTGCTCCTTGGAAACCCTATGGGACAGTTCTACTCTGTCCTTAGGGTCGCTATGACTCAGAACCGACTTGACAGCAATGGGTTTGGTTTGGTTTAACCATATCAAATGAAAAATATAAATTACTATCCTCCCAATAAAAAGTGCTTGGGCACAACTATACTAGAGAATGTAATGACACCTTTGTGTCTACTTATAAATTGAGAAGTAAGACAATATATGATAGTTTTTATATTTGACATTTTGAAATAAGGGCTAAATAAGTATGTGATAGTGTTCCTGATAGCAATGTATTAGCATTCGCAGCTCAGATATCACAAGTGGTGTGCCCATTGGTGATGTCATTGTGAACGATTCTTGCATTGATAAAATTATAAACAAAATGAAGTGTAGTCCATTTTCAGTTTACATGATAATTGCATCACTGGAAAATTCAATGTACTTAAAGTAGCACAAAATATTTTGTATTTTCATGTAAGTTAGATTTGGATTTCTAGGCTTAGACAGTTAAACCTAGACTTCTAGCTTGGACAGTTAGATTTCTAGGCTCAGACAGTTAACAACAGAATGATTTTTTGGCAGACATCCCAAAGTCATGTGAAGTGTAGCATAGTTGTTCCATTGTGCAGGACTGTCTCTTGCATTGCAGGATGTCTGAAATTCCTGACCCTGCCTAAATACCAATAGCCCGCCCCAATCAGTGTGTTACCAAACACAAACTTAATGTTTCCAAAATGTCCCCTAGGAGGCAGTTCTTTTCTATTGAAAATCATTGCCCTAGGCACTTGATTGTGTCAACTTGGCCTTAAATACTAATCAGAGTTGAATTTTTATTACTTGTTTTGCTAGTTCAGTAGGTACAAAATAATACCTCACTTGCTTTCTTTTGTGTTTCTTTGACATCTTTGTACTTCCAATGTTTTTCTCTTTATTGTCTTATTTAATGTTGCTTGTAATTATAATGTACTTCTTTATCTTAATGTTTTTTGTTTCTTTGTTAAAATGTAGCATGGTTTGTTTTAAGTGTAGCATGTACACTTTGTTAAAATTTAGCATGTTTTTTCTATTACATATATTTTAATATTTTAGTTCAACTTTTTTGTTGTATCCTTTCTATGCCTTTTTGCATTTTTTTAAAGTATTTTCTTATGTTTAATCCAATGACAAAAGTTTTTAAGAATGATTTAAGAGTTATTAAACCTTTTTTGATTGGTCTTTCATAGTATATATAAATTTTTTTTTTTTTTGGCCTCTTTTTTTTTTTAATTTTTGTTGTGCTTTAAGTGAAAGTTTACAAATCAAGTCAGTCTCTCATACAAAAATTTATGTACACCTTGCATTTTACTTCTAATTGCTCGCCGCCTAAGGAGATAGCACACTTCTTCCTTCCACTTTCTCTTTTCGTGTCCATTCAGCCAGCTTCTGACCCCCTCTGCCCTGTCATCTCCCCTCCAGACAGGAGATCCCAACATACTTGATCCAAGAAGCTCATTCTTTACCAGTATCATTTTCTGTCCCATTGTCTAGTCCAATCCCTGTCTGAAGAGTTAGCTTTGGAAATGGTTCGTGTCTTGGGCTAACAGAAGGTCTGGGGACCATGACCACCAGGGTGCTTCTAGTCACAGTCAGGCATTTCAATCTGTTCTTTTTATGAGAATCTGGGGTCTGCATCCCACTGCTCTCCTGCTCCCTCAGGGGTTCTCTGTTGTGTTCCCTGTCAGGGTAGTCATCGGTTGTAGCCAGGCACCATCTAGTTCTTCTGGTCTCAGGCTGATGTAGTCTCTGGTTTATGTGGCCCTTTCTGTCCCTTGGGCGCGTAATTACTTTGGGTCTTGATGTTCTTCATTCTCCTTTACTCCAGGTGGGTTGAGACCAATTGATGCATCTAAGATGACTGCTTGTTAGTGTTTAAGACCCCAGACGCCACTCTCCAAAGTGGGATGCAGAATGTTTTCGTAACAGATTTTATTATACCAGTTGACTTAGATGTCCCCTGAAACCATGGTCCCCAAACCCCTGCCCCTGCTACGCTGCCATTCAAAGCATTCAGTTTATTCAGGAAACTTCTTTGCTTTTGGTTTAGTCCAGTTGTGCTGACCTCTCCTGTACTGTGTACTGTGTGTTGTCTTTCCCTTCACCTAAAATAGTTCTTATCTACTATGTAATAAGTAAATACCCCTCTCCCTCCCGCCCTCTGTCCCCCATCTCGTAACCATCAAAGAATATTTTTTTCTCTGTTTAAACTATTTCTCGAGTTCTTATAATAGTGATCTTATACGATATTTGTCCTTTTG
The DNA here is from genome assembly GCF_030014295.1 of Loxodonta africana. NCBI lineage: Eukaryota > Metazoa > Chordata > Mammalia > Proboscidea > Elephantidae > Loxodonta > Loxodonta africana. The sequence goes on from NC_087365.1 coordinate 37,740,167, forward strand.
CAGCTGACTAATTTCACTCAGCATAATGCCTTCCAGATTCCTCCATGTTATGAAATGTTTCACAGATTGATCACTGTTCTTTATCAATGCATAGTATTCCATTGTGTGAATATGCCATAATTTCTTTATCCACTCATCCATTGATGGGCACCTGGTTGCTTCTGTCTTTTTGCTGTTGTAAACAGTGCTGCAGTGAACATGGGTGTGCATATATCTGTTCGTGTAAAGGCTCTTATTTCTCTAGGAGCCTCTCTCCAAGGAGTGGGATTGCTGGAGTGTATGGTAGTTCTATTTCTAGCTTTTTAAGGATGTGTCAAGTCGATTTCCAAAGTGGTAGTACCATTTTACATTCCCACCAGGAGCGTGTAAGTGTTCCAGTCTCTCCACAACCTCTCCAACATTTATTATTTTGTGTTTTTTGGATTAATGCCAGCCTTGTTGGAGTGAGATGGTATCTCATTGTAGTTTCTGCTGAGTGTCTGTTTTTTTCTTTTATTTTATCTTGATGTGTAGAATAGTTTGTCTCCTTTGTGGTTGCCTTAATATTTACCCGTATTTTTCTAAATTTAAACCTAGCTTTTATTTCTTTATATCGCCTTGTGTTCCTCTCCATATGAAAGATCTATGACTACATTTTGTAGTCCTCTTTATTGTTTTAATGTTGTCTTCTTTTACATAATAACATCGCTGTTTCCCTGTTTTGAGCGTTTTTTTATCTTGATTTATTTTTGTGATTTCTCTGTCTGGGTTGACATCCGATTGCTCTGTCCAGTGTTCTAGTATTGGGTTGATACCTGATATTATTGATTTTCTAACTAAAGAACTCCCTTAGTATTTTTTCTAGGTTTAGTTTGATTTTTATGAATTCCCTAAGCCTCTGTTTATCTGGAAATGTCCTGATTTCACCTTCATATTTGAAAGACAGTTTTCTTGGATATATGATTCTTGGCTGGCAGTTTTTTCCCTTCAATTCTTTATGTGAGTCATCCGATCGCCTTCTTGCCTGCATGGTTTCTGCCAAGTAGTCCGAGCTTATTCTTATTGACTCTCCTTTGTAGGTTACTTTTCATTTATCCCTAGCTGCTCTTAAAATTCTGTGTTTGGTTTTGGCAAGTTTGATTGTAATATGACTTGGTGACGTTCTTTTAAAATCTACCTTATATGGATTTCGATGAGCATCTTGAATAGATATCTTCTCATCTTTCACGATATCGGGGAAGTTTTCTGCCAACAAATCTCCAACAGTTCTCTCTGTATTTTCTCTTATCCCTCCCTGTTCTAGTACTCCAGTCACTTGTAGGTTATGTCTCTTGATAGAGTCCCACATGATTCTTATGGTTTCTTTTTTTTTTTAATTCTTTTATCTGATTTTCCCTCAAATATATTGGTGCCAAGTGCTTTATCTTCAAGTTCACCAATTCTGCCTTCTACTTGCTCAATTCTGCTCCTCTGACTTTCTGTTGAGTTGTGTAATTCTGTAATTTTATTGCTAATCTTCTGAATTTCTGATTGCTGTCTGTCGTGGAGCCGCTTCTGTCCTGAGCTCCCCAGGTTAGTGGAGCTGGCAAATTATCTTTTCCCCAAATTGCAGATTTATTCCTTCTCCAAGGTCGGGAGGATGGCTCTAGGCTCTGGACAAAGGCCCATCTCAGGCCCAGGGAAATCAACAGCCACTGCAGTCGGCTTGGAGGCCGGGGGGGGGGGGGGGGAGCGGGGCATGGTAAAGTATATGCAAGTACTTAGCTTTTGCTGAGAGCGCCCTTCTCTGGTTCCGGAGGTGTGAGTAGGCTTGTGTGGCTGGCTGCTTCTGTCTGAGGAAACTGCTTCTGAAGGCTATTTTCAGCCCACTGCAGCCGCTCCTGGGATTGGTGCCTACGGGCTCCCAGTGATTCAGGTCCAGTAACTCCTCTCTACTTCTGAACTGTGTCTTCCTCCCCATGCCACTCAGTTCATTTTCTAACTTTGCCTTTGGTGTTCAGGGCTCCTAGTTTGTCATAAATATACTCGTTTTGCTTGTTTTTTCGGGTCTTTGTTGTAAGAGGGCTCACAGGAAGCGTCTGCCTATTCCGCCATCTTGGCTCTGCCCTTCTTTCATAGTATATTTTTAAAGAATTATATTCCAGTCTTCAGAATTGGGAGGGGTGGTAACTGTTTCTTAAAAATGTAGGTTCGCAGACCCCACCCCAGACCTACAGAATTGAGATTTCTGGGGATGGGGTTTAGGGGTTTAGGAATCTGCATTTTCAGTCAGAGCTCTTAGATGATTCTTATGTGTACAATGGAGTTTGAGAGCTAGCTTGTCTTGTTTTTGCCTTCGTAAAAAAAATTTTTTTACTCCAATAATATATTGTTGGAAATGGATGCTTTTCTTTTTATTTCTTTAATATTTGGAAACCATCCAACTACATTTTGCTAATGTTGTGTGCTCTTGAGTCTGTTTTGACTCATAGATGATTCCATGTGACACTAGAGCTGCCACATAGCATTTCCTAGGCTGTAAATCTTTACATGGAGCAGATCACCAGGTCTTTATTTCCACGGAGCTGCTGGTGGGTTCAAACTGCTGACCTTTTGCTTAGCAGCCGAGTGCTTAACCACTTTGCTACCAGGGCTCCTTGTTTTGCTAATAAAACCCAAAAAACCAAACCCAGTGCCATCGAGTCAATTCCGACTCATAGCAACCCTATAGGACAGAGTAGAACTGCCCCATAGAGTTTCCAGGGAGCGCCTGGCGGATTCAAACTGCTGACCCTTTGGTTAGCAGCCACAGCACTTAACCACTACGCCACTGGGGTTTCTGTTTTGCTAATAGCTAGCCTAAAACAAATGGACACTTCTGTTTTTATTTGTATGTGACATATGACATTTTGGACATATGTCCGTGGGATAAAGGGAACACCTTCTGACTTCCACATTGGTGAACGTTGACATTCTGAAACATTTATGTAGTACACGCTATTAGTGAGTATTCAAAGATTCAGGAGGTTAGGTTCCCACTCAAAAAAGACTGATACTCTCATGGGGCACACAGCTAACAAATAATCTAATGTGAAGTTTGATATGAACAACCTGTGACAGGCACTTAGTGCTGGGGAGAAGGGGTGGTTTGAAGAGTCAAGAAAAGTCTCACCAGGGAGACTTGAGCTGGGCCTTGAGGGATGAGTACTTCATAATGTGAATCAAGGAGGGGCGGGGATGGCATTTCAGTCAGTAGGAGGAACATGAGCAGTGACATAGGATGGAAGAACTTACTGGGTTTGAGCGATCAGCAGTAGTTCTTCGCGGTCATAGTGTGGGGTATGCCTAGAATAGTGGAAATAGAAGATGAGGCCAGAAAGGTGATGTGAGCAATTTCATTTAGAATCCTAGCAGAGTTCTGTTTTTTTTGATTAGGTGGAAGTGGAGGGGGTTTTCTTTCCATGTTATCAAAATATGTTATAAAGCCACTGAAACGAAATAATTGGTATAATCCACCAAAAAACAATGCATTATATATCCTATTTATCGTAAATCATTAACAACAAAAGCATTAATCATTAAATGTTTTCCATGACCCACGGTTTGCAAAACACTGATAGAAGAGGTAAGGGAAAAGTCTTCTGGCCAAAACTCAAAACACAGAAGCTATAAATAAAGATAAACATTTGGCTAGAAGAATGAAATTTCACTTTACACCCATCAAATTGGCAAATAAATAATGCCTATTTATTCCTGGCAGCAGGAGAGGATGAGAGGGAAGGGTTCTCATTCATTCCTAATGTGAATGGGAATTACAGTTTTTTTTTGGGGGGGGGGGTTGGGGAAGCAATCTGACAAAACCTATTAACATTAAAAATACATATGCCCTTTGAGCCAAAAATTTCACTTTTGAGAACTTATTCCATAGAAATGAAAGGGCCACTGTTTAAGGATATATGAACGAGGATGCTTATTGCATCGTTTTCTTGTGACAAAAAATAGAAAATGAAGTAAATGCCCATCATTAGGAGATGGTTCAATAAATTACGCTACATACATGCAATGGGATGTTACATGTCCATTAAAAAGAGTTCATTGTATCAATTGTATTGCAAGGATATTCATGAGGTATTGTTGAATGGGAAAAATTAAGATATAGAAAAGTGTGTGTCATATCTCATTGTTATGAAACATAATCCCAGCTATGCATGTGTATTAATTATTTTAATGTAATTGAGTTAAGGTGGAGCAAAATACAGGAGGAGACATTAGATTGTTAACTTGGATTATCTATCCAGGGAAGTGAATTAATCTGGACTGAGAATAAAGCTAAATAAAGAATGAAAAGTGTGAAAAACTATACTTATGTAAGAGAGTATGTATAGTTTGTACTTATATATACTGTTAGTATGCTATCTGTGATGTGTGTGTGTATGTTAATAAAAAAGGCCAAGAAAAAATGTGTGAGAAGTTGTCTTCTGATGAAGATGACTCCCTCTCAGAGCTTTCTCTTTTTCCCACTTCCATGTTTGGAAGTGCTTTTTTCAGGGGGACACCAGGACCTCCTTGGGGGAATTCCTTATAAATCCTGAGGAAACTGAGTCACCTTTTAATAGTTAGTCGCATCTACCCTTCCTTCGAATTCTAGCTACCTTGTTGGATCCTGCCCTTTTCCCTGTGCTTTGGCTTACTGCTGATACATCCCGCCGAGGTTCCCATTTCCCTCTTAGTCCAGAAGAGGAGGAGACCAGAAGATTCCCTTTCAGTGGCCTGAGCCCAGAATACTTTGAAGGTTGAATAGGATCAAGATAGGATGGAGGGTAGAGGGGAGAAGGGAGGAAAGGATTTCCTCTGGAAGGAAAGAAGAAAGAAAATTAGTTTGGCTGACTTTCATGCTAAGGAGTTTGATCTTCATTCAGTAGGCCCGTGATTCTCAAATGCCATCTGCTCTCAAAAAACACTGGTGTTTGGTGAGCTAGAAAAAAGGTGTTCTAGGATAATATTAAACAATGCTAGTCTCTTTCCAGTTTGAAGAAAAATTAACTTAAAGGATAGAACTTTCTTCATATTAAGATGAATTGTACCCATGTACTCTGCTTAAACTTTGCTGGCTGGGCTAACAGATTTCAGAACCAATGAACAACTAGAAAATGGAAGTTAACAAAATTGAATTGGAAGGGGTGAACCATTCTTGATTCTCTCCAAGGGTATGGTTTTTGCGGTTGTAATAATTACATTGCATTCCTGCAGATATGTTTGCTGCAGCTAAAATTCTCCGTTTGTATGGCAGACTTAGATACTTTATGGAAAATGTATAGCATAGAGAGAGGTAGTACATGCCATGGTTAAGAGCATGGTTGGACCATGGAACCCAGCAGATCTGGGTTCAAAACCCAGCTCTATCCTGTTATAGTGTTGGAACCTCAGGTAAGAAGCAAACCTCTCTATTCCCCAGTTTCTTCATATGTGGAATAGGGATAACATTACTTAATACTGAGGGTTGTTTTGAAGACTGTGAATGGGTAGCATGTAGTAAATGCTTAGTAAGTGGTAGCTCTTAACGTGTTTTCTAAAGAACTGACATTCGTGTGTTCCACTACTGGAAGTTGGAGCGCCACTGCATGTAATAGGTACTCACACTGTTGGCTGAGAAATCTGAGCACTACGAGTATCCTAAATCTGATCATTTTATTCCCCTGTACAGTGGCCATCTGCCCCAGCTCTGCTCCAGGGCCTCCGAGGATTCTTTTGGGGAGGTGCTCGGACACCTCCTTCCCAGGGGCCTGCCTTCCTACTAATCTTATCATGAGGCTATTTTGGGACATTCCCAAAACATTTAGATATGTTTGCTCCTCAGTCTTCAAGTATGTTTGAAGATTTCTTTATCTTGCCACGTAAGAGTGAAAATAAGTTTTACTTATTTTTATTAATTTATAGCGGTATATTTTGACATATAATTGTTTTGTCTTTTCAGGTGCCATTTGGATAGTATTTTAGTGGCACAATGTACTCTGAGTGGAGGTCACTGCATTTGGTGATTCAGAATGATCAGGGCCACACCAGTGTGCTGCACAGCTATCCCGAGAGCGTTGGACGAGAGGTGGCAAACGCAGTGGTCCGTCCTCTTGGGCAGGCCTTAGGGACCCCGTCAGCAGCTGGTAGTGAGTGTTTGTTAAAAACTGACAAAGAAGTAAGTGTTTCTTCATTTAATTTTGTTATATGAAAATACAAATTTGTTACTGAAGAGTTTATTTAACGTTGACTTCCTCTTGTGCATATTTTGCTGATTGCAATGTGATGCCTCATTTTTTTGCCTCATTTTGCTTGAAGGTTGGGGCTCAGAGTTTGTGGGGATAATAAGGACTAGGTTGTACCATTTTGCTGGTGGGACTTCCCCTACCCAGGCTCAGTTCTCTGCCCGAGAGCTCACATGTTGGGCCCTTTGCCCTAAGGGTGCGCTCTAGGCTCAGTGTTCTGATTCCCATTCAGAAGTATGTTTGGGAGGTCCTCATTCTTACCCCTGAATGGCCCCTGATTGAAGGCCTATCTTGTGTCACGTTTTCAGACTACACATAATGTGCTGAGCTGGAGATCTCTCGTGTACCCATCACTGCCTGTTCTTACCTAGCTTCCAGGTTTAAGAGTGCAGCAAAGCAGACAAACCCTTCTGGTTGAGGCCAGGTGATTTGAATTGAGGTTGTGTCTGCTGCCCTCCAGACGAGGGGTTCTTGGAGTGACTTGGTAGAGCTGGTCCTTTGCTCTTGGGTTCAGGGAACTGAGCTGCAGTTAAGTTGCCAGTGGGAAGTCGTGGATGGACAGGCCCTGAGAAAGAGTATAGGAGCTTGCTAGCAAGAGGGCTGGCTAAGAGACAGGATTAGAATTTTGTCCCGTGTGCTTGAGGAAACTCCTGCAGCCCTCAGGCTTCAGATTTACCAAAACTTGTACTCTATTTTTCAGATCCTAGTTTTTTTTTTTTTTAAGTTTTTGGTTTCTCATGAAGGAGAGATTAGATGTAGATGTAAGACTAAAGTTTGGCTCTCTAGAGGCAGTTTATTTATCTTCCCTAGACCGTGGATTGCTGAAGGGCGAAGCCCCGTCATCCTGAGGAGCATTTTTCTCTCTTCAGAGTACCTTAGCTGAGACTTACCCCTGCGACCAGCATGGTTCTGGCACACTTTCCTCTAGGTATATCTGTAGTCCCTTGCCTTTTTCTCCTAGAAAGAGAGGCACCTGAGCAGATAGAGGTGCTCTGGCATATCCCGTGTTTATTCTCCTTTCTGACCCTCAAAAGGATATGAGAGAACAATCCTTGAGTCCAGTATCCTCTGGAATTACACAGTTAAACTATTGTGTGCTTGTATCAGTGAACATCTCTTTTGTCTTTTAAAAATCTGATAACTAGGAACCTGCAGCTTCTTTTAAAAGTTCTGCCCCCCCGCCCCAGTTTGTCATAGCTTCCCCATGTTATTATAGTCTTTTTTTTCTTTTAACATTTATTGCTATTAAACCGTGTATTTTTCTACTCTTAGCCTTTGCAGTTGTTTTTGAGCATGAAAAATTTGATACATGTATTTTATCTTGCTAGATTCAACTTTGATTTTAAGTTGTTGAAGTCTTTTTGAATCCTGATTTACTATCCAACAAGTTAGTCATCCTTTTTAGCTTTGTGGTATCTACAAATGGTCAGCATATAATCTGTTTTTCTTTTCTTTTTTCCTAAGTCAGAATCTTGGCATGGCCTTTGGCATGCCACTGGGTACCTTCGTCTAAAATATCTTGATGCATTAATCCACTGTTATTTCTCTCATATGGTTTTTCAGCGAGTTATAAATCCAGTCATTCTACCACCGTTTGTGCCATATGTCTCCACCTTGTCCACAAGGACACCCTGCATCTGACCAAATTTCTTCTTGCTAAAGCCCAGTTCCCTCTTTGCAAGGGAAGGCTGTTAATGGCATAGTGAGGAATAGCTTCAAATTTATAGTTGGAAGACCATGGTTCAAGTTTTTAGCTCCACTGTTTATAAACTAGTGATTTGAGACAAATTACTTAATCTGCTAAGTTTTTTTTTTTTTTTTAATCTATAAAGTAAGGGTAGCACCCCTTCTCACACAGGGTTATTGTGATGGTTAGATAATTGTCATAAAAATGCTTCATAAACTGCAAACATAATATAATTATCAGCTGTCCCGATACTCAAACCTGTTGCCGTGGAGTCGGTTCCAACTCGTAGTGATTGTGTAGGACAGAGTAGAACTGCCCTATAGGGTTTCCAAGGAGCGGCTGGTAGATTTGAACTGCTGACCTTTTGGTTAGCAGCTGCGCTCTTAACCAGTACATCACCAGGGCTGTGTCCTGACATTAACGCTATTAATAACGGAAGGAAGCTCTTCTGGCATGACTTGTTCCTTTTGAGCATGTTGGTTCTCAGTGATTCTCTTTTATAAGTGCTCACTGATTTTCTGCTTAGTAATTTGTCCCAGAGTTTTATCTGGAATATACTTTAATTCTTTACTGCAAATTTGGGGTATTTCCCCTTCCTCACAGCATCTTACCTATTCTTCGTGACTGCAGGCTGTGATTCGGCAGTCCCTTCAGGCAAATTCCCTTAGCCCCTAGGATGTGGTTCACACTGGTCAGAAGGCGGGAACCCATCTCATACAGCTAAGCGCCCTGTTAAGATCTTACCCAGCTTTAGTTCCCTCTCATCTGTGTTTCTTCCTTCCTTTCCATTCTAAATACTGTTTTCCTCGGCAGAGACAAAAGAAGAGTTGAACAGTTCAGCTCCCTCCCTATCATTTGTTAACATTGCATAATCTGGAGATGGGATGTGTTTGAATTTATGTATATGATTTCCTAGTGACACACATGTGTATGCAGATTAAGTGGGGGATAAGTCTAAAATTTTAAAAAGTTAAAATTTTCCATTTCTGCTTCTCTAATCTCTATGAAAATCAGTATGCCTTATACTTTTTATTTCGCAGAGCAAAGGATAATATCTAATATCTAATATGCTTGATATTTAAAAATAAGTAATTTTCTTCTTAAATCTTTTGCTTAAGAAATGTTTGATAATATGGAAAGTGCATTCACTAGAATAAATCTGATGTATACGTTGAGATGAATATATTGTCAATCTAGAGATTTTTAGCAATAAAAGAGGTTAACATTTTAAATAAGTCCACTGAGATACAGAAGGAGATACATGATAATTCTGTATGTATATTTTCGTTTGTTTAGGTGAAATGGACCATGGAAGTAATTTGCTATGGCCTGACCCTTCCACTGGATGGAGAGACTGTAAAATATTGTGTTGATGTGTATACAGACTGGATTATGGCTTTAGTGTTGCCGAAAGATTCTATTCCATTGCCAGTTGTTAAAGAGCCTGATTTATATGTCCAAAGTATACTAAAACATCTGCAAAATCTCTTTGTTCCGAGGTAAACTATACTTGAATATCTGCCTGTTAAAAAAAAAAAAAAAAAAAAAATTTTTTTTTTTTTTTTACTAAGATGATAATAAAATATTCATCAGCTTTATATTATAGGAGCTGATTTCATTGTTAGTCCTTTAAACAGTGACTTTCATTACTTAATCATCCAATTAAACAGTGTATTAATAAGAGATAAGAGAGATGGGCTTACATAATGTTTACCTTACTAGGAATTTTTATCAGGTGTATGTTCATTTTAAAAGATTTTGGTTTCGCTTTTAAGATCTGATAGCTGTGACCATTTTCCCTTCCACTAAAAAAAAAAAATACTTGTCATAATTCATATCTCCACTTAAGCTAAAGGCAACTAAGCCTTCTACCTTGAACCTTTTCTATGAGAGAATGAAAATACTGAAATGAACAGACTAGAAATTATTACGGACAAATTTGTAGGAGGCCAAAAGATACATGGTAAAGTTTGTTACTGATTTTTTTCCCATCTTTAGAGGCACAGGCCTTAAACATCATGATATAGGATATCTGCCTACTTGTGCTTAAAATATTGTTTTTCTGATTCTAAAATAATTATATGTCATTGTAAAGAATTTGGGAAACTATAAAAAAGAATACAGAAGGAAGCACTAGGTTTCTACCCATTCGTGAGGATTTCCCATAAGAAAAATCTGTTTTCAACTATGTTTTATGTTTGTGAAAGGTCCAGTGGGGCTTGTCTCCTTTTGGAAAAATTCTGGTTTGAGGTTTTAGTCTGTCAAACTGTGAGGGACTTTGAATCACCCAGAAACCAGCTCTGTAAAGTTTAGCTTTTTAAATTTAGAAGGAAGATTATTATGGGAATTCTAAATTAAAAAAAATAATCTCAACTGCAAGATTCTTACCTCACATGAAATACTTGCTGTAATCTGACCCCTAACCATATTAAACCAAAACCAAACCAATTGCCATCCAGTCAATTCTTGCACCTAGGAACCCTATAGGACAGAGTAGAACTGCCCCATAGGGTTTCCAAGGCTGTGACCTTTATGGGAGCAGATTGCCACATCTTTCTCCTGCAGAGTGGCTGGTGGGTTCAAGCCACTGACCTTTCCATTAGCAGCCGAGTGCTTAAGCACAGTGTCACTGGGGCTCCTATCCTAACCAGATTGTTGTTAGGTGCAGTCAAGTTGGTTCCGACTCATAGCGACCCTGTGTACCACAGAACAAAACACTGCCCGGTCCTGTGCCATGCTCACAATCGTTGTTACGCATGAGCCTGTTGTTGCAGCCACCGTGTCAGTCCAACCCTTTGAAGGTTTTCCTCTTTTCCACTGACCAGATTAAAAATATATATATATCTGCTGCTAATTCTGCATGTGCCCCACGCTTTAGCCAGACTTACGAACATTCCCGTAAATCTTCTTTAAGTTCTTCCCAATCATCATCTACCCTTTTGTCTTTTTCCTCCTCCTCCTCTCCCTCTCTTAGCTGTCCATATACTTACTCTTGTTGGTTCATCTTAAATTCTACCTGACAAGGAGAAACCTTACTAGGTCTCTGGGTATCGCAAATGGTTTGTAACCCACCCAGTGGCACTGAAAAAGAAAGGCCTGGTGATCTGCTTTTGTAAAGATTATAGTCAAGCACGAGAAATGTGCATTATTAGTGGTGCTCAAGAAAAAAAGATCACTTCAAGGGAAATTATTCATTGAATTAAATTGAAATAAACTTGTATATGTATATATTTTTAAAAAGATTATAGCCAAGAAAACCCTATGGAGCAGAGTTCTTCTGTGTAACACATGGGGTCGCCATGAGTTGGGGGCAACTCGAGGGCATCTCACAACAACAACAAGAAGGAGATGCCTTTGCCTGACCACTCAGGCCCTTAGTGATCACACTTTCTCTGACCCTGTGTGGTACTTCCTGTATTTCTCCACTGTTTTATTGCTTATCTTTTAAAATGTGTGTGTCTTGTTTCCCCATCTAGCCAACGTGGGGGCAGGGGCTGGGTTGCATGTATTTTGGGCTTCCGCAGTACCTGGTGCAGTACTGGTAGTATCTTAAGTATGAATTGAATGCTTGTTGCTTGTAATTCTCAGGTGGTCCTCTTGGAAAGTGGGGATAAGGGCTGGAGCTTGGACTTTGATTGTCCTTTTCAACCCTAGCCACAATACTTTCATCTTTTTTATAGATTAATTTTCCCTTGGGAAAAAAAAGGTCCTGCAGACTACAGAGAGTTTTAAAACTGTTGTTCTAGGGTATCTTGGGAACCTTTGAAACCCCCGTTTTGGGTTAAGTTGCCTTTTTTTAGTAGAGCAGCAGCAACAAGAGCTCATTTCTGAGGCAATCTACACACCTCATCAATTCTGGGACCCTGTCCATTGAGTTTGTAGGTTCTTCTGTAGCAGGTATTAGTTTCAGAGGGACAGGGAGCACCATGACATCACATGCAGAATTCTTGTTAAAGTGTGTTTTAAAAAGGTTATAGAAGAACACAAAGGCCATCCTGCTTCAGCGTGAGCAGCAGGAGTGGCTGTGGGTACTCATTCATTCAGCAGAAACCTATTGTGTACTCTCTGCTGTATGCCAGGCTCACTTCAGACATAGAAAATCCGGAGCTGAAGCCTGCATTCTAGCGTCTGCTTTCCACCAGGGCTCTCCACTTTCTCCTAGGAGTGGTAGATCGAAATCCCCGAGTGCCGTACTGTATAATGGGGAAGATGTAGCTTTAAACTGAAATGGCATGTCTAACCCCGTCTGCTGACACTGTTAGGGAGCTGCATCGAGACCACTGCTTGCTGCATCCCTGAATTGCTTGTCTTTAAGCTGTTGCCATCTCTCCTCAAGGCTTGTCAGTGACATCTGTCTGTCTTCTTCAGACAGGAACAGGGCTCCAGTCAGATCCGACTATGCTTACAGGTCCTGCGAGCCATCCAGAAACTGGCCCGTGAATCATCGATCATGGCTCGAGAGACCTGGGAAGTCTTACTGTTGTTTCTTCTGCAGATTAATGACATACTTCTGGCCCCACCAACTATTCAAGGTTTATTTTTTTTCCAATTTATTCCTAGGCTTCAAATACAGTTTGCTTTTAAACTCAATGAGTGATAGACTCATTGGGGATTTAAATTTTGGCATAACAGTTGGCAAACCAGGGTTAACAGTTCTTAGAATGGAAATCCTCAAAGGCATAATATGACTTTAGTACTAATGAAGTTATTTCGCTTCAGTGATGATTTCGCTAAAATCGGGAAGGACTTAATAAATTTATGCACGATTGGTAATTGTAGAAGCAGTAGCTTGTTTTGTATATTAGGTTAGAGCCTGTGCAGCAAACAATTAACTAATTAAATAGAGCCTATAATGTACCTGATTACAGAGTAGTTCACTTGTTGCTTATTCACCCGTGTCTCCTCACTAACATATATGTGAGTGTGCTTGTTCTCTCACAGATGCAGTGTCCAGGGAAGTATCTAAAAGGTTTCCTGGTATTTTAATGTTGGAAGGGACCCCATAATAAGAATACCCTGCCTGGTATTGCTAAGAGCTGTCAGTATTTGATTCATCAGCTCTTCTGCTGCATGCTTCCCATGCCAGGGATCTCTGCAACGCAGGCAGGCAGTCCGTCCGCTTGTTGGGCTCTTGTTGCGAAACTTTGTTTTTATGCATTTGAAATATGCATCCTGATTACTACTCGTCCTAGCTTTGCCTTCTGGAGCAATGTAAAAACCACTGCTATTGTTCTTCCTGGTTCCAGGGCTCGGAACAGAGAACAGCTCTGTTTTCATGGTTGAGGCTTTTGCCCAGCACCAGTCCTTTTGCTCCCGTCTTTGTCTCTCCTTCCCTTCAAACACTGGAGCATTTTATAGCAAAGTTTGGAGGTGGAAGGACCTGGGTACTTGTCCATGATTCTTCACTTATTGACCACATGAACTTGGACAAGTTACTTAAACTTCCTGACCCGGTTTTATTGTGTTCAAAATGGGTATAATTGATAACTGGCAATAGGTATTATGAGTATCTATCCTGCAAATTAATGTGAGGATTATGTGGGGTCATGTGTCTGAACTATCTGGCACATATACTGACTCATAGTGGGCGCTCATTAGAGGGGCTCATTCTTTTTCCTTCTCCCTTACGTGCCCTTTTCCCCCCTTTGGTGGAAGATTGAAATCTTCAGTAAGAACTGAGCAGGGCACCTTAAAAACTTCCAGAGTAATAATTTGCTTATGTATCCATGATTTCTTATATGAGTTCCTAAGCATAGGTTCTCATTTTTAATGTTAAATGGTTATTTGAAAGTCAAAACTTAAAAGTCGCAGTTATTTTAATATTTCAGCCAATTCTCCCAAGTCATTTAAGGCTCAGCTTTTAAAACAAGTATGCCAAAGATATGTTTTCTTTTTGTTGGTAAGGTGGCATTGCTGAGAATCTAGCAGAGAAGTTGATTGGTGTTCTCTTTGAGGTTTGGTTACTAGCTTGTACTCGGTGCTTCCCCACACCTCCTTACTGGAAAACAGCCAAGGAGATGGTGGCTAACTGGAGGCACCATCCTGCAGTGGTGGAGCAATGGAGCAAGGTCATCTGTGCGCTCACTTCAAGGTCAGTTACCGTCCTTGACTTGCCCTCCTTCATCGGACATTAGGTAGCTTTCCCCTTGCTTGGAATACATTGATAAAAGCTTATTGTTTATTATTTCTGTACTTTAGATGTCATAGAATTAGAACATTTTTTTATAGCAGTTTGGTTATTGCCTGTCTCATCTAAAACCTTTCAGAATAAGTATCCTTGAGAATCGAATAAATTCTGCATCCTTCCCCCCCCAAAAAAATCCCACCCTTAATTCTGATTACTAAAATATGCCTGTTTGTTATTAAAAAACACACACACACACGCACAGAAAGGTGTAACAGAAAAAGTTAAGTTCACCAGAAATCCTACTATATATGCTTATATATAATTTTACAAAAATGGGACCATGCTATTTATGCTACTTTATAACCAAAGTAGGTGGTTTTTTTGTAATACTTTTGCCCTTTTTTACCATTTATATGTAATGCCATCAATACACTACAAGTGAACTGTTAGGATTTCTTTTTTTCAGACTTGTTTTTTCATCTCAGCCCTAAATATTTTAATATATAACTAAAAGATAAGGATTCTTTTTAAAACATAATCACAGTACCATTATCCAAGCCTAGAACAAAGTTGACAATTCCTTACTATCAGTTATCCAGCCATACTCAAATTTTCCTGACTACCTCAAAGTTTTTTTTTCTTTTTACGGTTGGTTCCATTGAATCAGTGCAGACAAGGGTCATGCATTGCATTTAGTTAATATGTTTCTTAAGTCTATTTTAAACTGTGAGTTCCTGCTCTCGTTTTTAGGTCTTTGCATTTTTTTTTTTGTTGAAGGAATGGGGTTGTTTGTCCCATGGAGTGTTGCACATTCTGGATTTTTCTGATTCTGTCCCCGTGTATTACTAAGTGTGTTCCTTCCCATCTCCATTGTAGACTGAGAGTGAGGTCTAGAGACTTGATGTGATTTGGGTTTGATTTTTTGGAGGGTGGGGGAGAACGAATACATGTTATTTTAGGTGGTATTGCATATCAGAAGGTAGATGGGTCTCTTTTGGAGTTAAAATATTTATATCTTTGTCATTATTTAAACTAAAAAATAAACTTCGGAATATTATATTTTTTCTGGACTACCATGGTGAACTTTAATATTATGAATTTATTTTCAAATGATGCTCTTTTTATAATGATTGTAAAAAATAATTCATGCTTATACAGTGAAACTTCTGAGAGCCAGAACTCAGTGGGAGTGCCTTATTTTTCTGGGTCTCACAAGTTTTCTGCCATCGACAGAGTACAGTCACCACTTTTCTGTCACTCTCTACTGAGTGGAAAATATTTCAGTTTTCATTCTCTGACAGGTTTCCTCCTTATGTACACAGGTTCTGGCTTTTGCCACTTTTACTGTAGTAGAAAACTTGAACAATGTAGGAGGGAAATATCACTTAGAGATAACTGTCATTAGCATTAAAAATTTTGTTTTCCATTTAGTTCTTTTTTAAAAAACAAAATTTAAGATTATTACCTGCTTTTTTCATTTTGTGTCTCGTGCCTTTTTTCCATTTTTAAATAGCTTTGGGGATCATAATTTTAGTGGCTTTGTAGTTTTTGTTATATAAATGATAAGTAATCCATTTAATAATTCCTTTCTGTTAAATTTATGTTGTTTCCAGTGTTTTACTTGAAAAGTATTGTTGAAATGAGTATACATAGTTTTTGTGTTTATCCCTGATTATTTTAAGATAGAATCCCTAGCTATAGAATAATTAGGTCAAAGCACTTTGAATAATTTTAATATGTTTAAAATATTAATTTTAAATTAAGTAATTGGATAGGTGAATTATTTTTTTTTTAATTTTATTTTGCTGTTGTTGAGAATATGTATAGCACAGCTACACCAATTCAGCAGTTTCTACATGTACAATTTAGTGGTTTTGATTACATTCTTCAGGTTTTGCAGTCACTCTCACCCTCCTTTTCTGAGTTGTTCCTCCCCTATTAACATAAACTCACTGCCCCCTAAGGTTCCTGTCTAATTTTTCAAGTTGCTGTTTTCACTTTGATCCCCTTTAGATAGTTCTTAAAAGAGCATTATGCTCAAGGCAGACATTTTTTGCTAGTTAAGCGAAACTATTGTTTGGTTTTAAGAAGACTTCATGAAATAGTTTTGGTTTAAGTTTCAAAGATTATCTCAGGGTGGTAGTTTTGGGGGTTCATCCAGCCCCCTTGGCTGCAGAAAGTCTAGAGTCCATGCATTCTTTGGATGGCCACTTGCAAGCTTTTAAGACCCCAGGCGCTACACAATGAACTAGGAGATTAGAAGCATTATACACATTATTAGGCCAGTTAATTCGGATGTCCCATGAAACCATGACCCTAAACCTCCAAACCAAGGAACCAGATCTCATGAGGTTTTTGGTTGTCCATAAGCAGCCTCAGCAGCTTTTTTTTTGGTCGTTGTAAGGAATTGAATTAGTTTTTAAGATATACCATAAACTCAAGGTCCAATGCATCATGAGCAAACTTATATAGAAGTTATTATTGTAAATAAACTATAGCCTAGTTGTGTTGAAGCAGTTTGCAGGGGGATAAATCTTTTCAGAAAAAACAATGTGAAATTATTTTCCTCGCTTCCCATTTTGTCTATTATATAAGCTAAGTTTGTGTGTGTGTGTGTGCTTTAAGTGAAAATTTACAGCCCAAGTTAGTTTCTTATACAAAAGTTCATACGCACGTGGTTATGTGATCCTAGTTGCTATCCCTATAATATGTCAGCACACTCCTCCCTTCCACCCCAGATTTCCCATGTCCATTCAGCCAGCCCGTGTCCCTTTCTGCCTTCTCATCTCACCTCCAGACAGGAGCTACCTGTTTAGTCTCAGCTGGGTGGGATCTACTTAAACTAAGAAGCACACTCTTCACGAGTATGATTTTATGTCTTATAGTCCAGTCTAATCTTTGTCTGAAGAGTTGGCTTCGGTAAGCTAAGGTTTTTATGTATCTTGTTTATTTCAGTGAGGTGCATGTTTCATCTGTTTTATCATATTTTAGTGCTTGGGTGTATCTTTTGGTTAATGGTGTGAATTTTTTATTTTCTAGATTGCTACGCTTTACATATGGTCCTTCATTTCCTCCATTTAAAGTTCCTGATGAAGATGCCAGTCTGATTCCCCCTGAAATGGATAATGAGTGTGTTGCACAGACATGGTTTCGCTTTTTACATATGTTAAGGTACTGTTATTTTACTATTTCATGCGCAGTTTACTCAGTGAGTGTCTTAGTGAAGGAACCATGCCATAACTCTCCCCTGGAGTTCAGAACGTGGAAGCTAAGCACAATCCATCAAATGGAGCCAGACTGGACAACAAGCACATCTGTATGGTATGCCTCCTGCTCGCCCTATCCCAGCAGGATTAGGTGTCCTCAGCAGCTCTCAGTTCATACTCTATAAACTTGTTCCCTGTAGTTGATGTACCACTTGTTCTCTTGCCTCTTGCAGCAGCCTAGATGATACATCTCCCAGGAGTCTGCCATATTCTGTGGGTACTGCAGATTGCCCTGTTTATCCTGTGGCTAGCACTGACTTGGCGGTCCAGCTCTCAGGGCCTCTTCTGTAGTAGCCTTTTTGTTTAAAATTTTATAGAACTTTCTTCCTGCTATCCTTTTCTTTATAATAATTCTGTACAGTTCAGTTCCATCATTTCCTGCCTCTCCCTCTACTGGCCCCATCTGTGTGCTCTGTGAAACTTTTTTTGTTGTAAACCAAGTTTTGATTCTTAAACTTTTTCTTAGCTTATCTTTTCACTGTGGATTTTTCCCTCAGAATACCACTTTCTTTGCCACCTTTTCAACTAGCAGTCATTCCTCCTGACTCTTAGGATAATAATTACTGCTGATTTCAGGCCATTTTTCCTTTTCTAGAGCTAGAAAACTTCTTCACAATATTTTTGATGACCACTCCTATCGTTCTTATGACCACTCACATTCTTAGTGCTGTCCTCTCTTCAAGTTCGATACCAGCTCCCCGTCCTTGGTGATCCTGGCACCTGCCTGTCACTCCCCTGGTTCCATCCTGGGGACTCCAGTCTTCACTTTGTTGACTTTTCTAATACTCTGGCCTCAAATATTTCAGCTCCTTAATTCTAATGACTTTCTCTTCCACTGTGCTTCAGCTGCCCAGGGGCACTTTCTATCTTGTCCTCCATTGCGTGCAATCTTATTTATTAAGTAATCCTTCCTTAGCTCCAGTGTTTTGAAAAGCTTACTCTGAGCAAATTTATCAAATTTAAGATAACTTTAGTTTTAAAAAGCATCATTATTATTATTATTCTTTAAGTGAAAGTTTACAAATAGTTCAGTCTAGGGCTAACAAAAGTTCTGGGGATCATGAACTCCAAGGTCCTAGTCTCAGTCAGACCATTAAGTCTGGTCTTTCTATGAGAATTTGAGGTCTGCATCCCACTGCTTTCCTGCTCCGTTAGGGCTTCTCTGTTGTGTTCCCTGTCAGGGCAGTCATTGGTTGTAGTCAGGCACCATGTAGTTCTTCTGGTCTCAGGCTGATGTAGCCTCTGGTATTGGGGCCCTTTCTTTCTCTCAGGCTCGTAATTACCTTGTGTCCTTGATGTTCTTCATTCTTCATTGCTCCATGTGGGTTGAAACCAATTGATGCATCTTAGATGGCCACTTGCTAGTGTTTAAGACCCCAGACGCCACTCTCGAAACAGAATGTTCTTAATAGGTTTTATTATGCTAATTGACCTAGATGTCCCCTGAAACCATGGTCCCTAAACCCCCACCCCTGCTACACTGACCTTTGAAGCATTCAGCTTGTTCAGGAAACTTCTTTGCTTTTGGTTTAGTCCAGTTGTCCTGACCTCTCCTGTATAGTGTGTTGTCTTTTCCTTCACCTAAAATAGTTCTTGTCTACTTTACTATCTAATTAGTGAATACCCCTCTCCCTCCCTCCCTCCCTCCTTCCCTCCCTACTCTCATAACGATCAAAGAATATTTTCTTCTCTGTTTAAGCGATTTTTTGAGTTCTTATGATAGCAGTCTCATACAATATTTGTCCTTTTGCAACTGACTAATTTCACTCAGCATAATGGCTTCCAGATTCCTCCATGTTATGAAATGTTTGGCGGATTCATCATTGTTCTTTATCGATGTGTAGTAGTCCATTGTGTGAATATACCATAATTTCTTTATCCATTCATCCATTGATGGGCACTGTGGTTGCTTCTGCCTTTTTGCTATTGTAAACAATACTGCAGTGAACATGGGTGTGCATATATCTGTTTGTATAAAGGCCCTTATCTGTCTAGGATATATTCCAAGGAGTGGGATTGCTGGATTGTATGGTAGTTCTATTTCTAGCTTTTTAAGGAAGCATCAAATCCATTTCCAAAGTGGTTGTACCATTTTACATCCCCACCAGCAGTGTTTAAGTGTTCCAATCTCTCCACAACCTCTCCAACATTTATTATTTTGTGTTTTTTGGATTAATGCCGGCCTTGTTGGACTGAGATGGTATCTCATTGTAGTTTTGATTTGCATTTCTCTAATGTCTAATGGGTACTGGCTAAATGTCTAATGATTGTGAGCATTTCCTCATGTATCTGTTAGTTACCTGAATGTCTTTAGTGAAGTGCCTGTTCATATCTCTTGCCCATTTTTTAATTGGGTTATTTGTCTTTTTGTAGTTGAGTTTTTGCAGTATCACGTAGATTTTAGAGATCACATGCTGATCGGAAGTATCATAGCTGGAAACTTTTTCCCAATCTGTAGGCAATCTTTTTACTCTTTTGGTGAAGTCTTTGGATGAGCATAAGTGTTTGATTTTTAGGAGCTCCCAGTTACCTAGTTTCTCTTCTGCATTGTTAGTAATGTTTTGTATACTGTTTATGCCGTGTATTAGGGCTCCTAGCATTGTCCCTATTTTTTCTTCCATGATCTTTATCATTTTAGATTTTATATTTAGGCCTTTGATCCATTCTGAGTTCGTTTTTGTGCATGGTGTGAGGTGTATGGGTCTTGTTTCATTTTTTTGCAGATGGATATCCAGTTATGCCAGCACCATTTGTTAGAGAGACTGTCTTTTCCCCATGTAACTGACTTTGGGCCTTTGTCAAGTATCAACTGCTCATATGTGGATGGATTTATGTCTGGATTCTCAATTCTGTTCCATTGGTCTATGTATCTGTTATTGTACCAGTACCAGGCTGTTTTGACCACTGTGGCAGTATCGTATGTTCTAAAATCAGGTAGTGTGAGGCCTCCCACTTTGTTCTTCTTTTTCAGTAATGCTTTTCTTATCTGGGGCTTCTTTCCCTTCCATATGAAGTTGGTGATTTGTTTCTCCATCTCATTAAAATATGTCGTTGGAATTTGGATCGGAATTGCATCGTATCTATAGGTGACTTTTGATAGAACAGACATTTTTACAATGTTGAGTCTTCCTATCCATGAGCAAGGTATGTTTTTCCACTTATGTAGGTCTCTTTTGGTTTCTTATAATAGTGTCTTGTGGTTTTCTTTGTATAAGTATTTTACATCTCTGGTAAGATTTATTCCTAAGTATTTTATCTTCTTGGGGGTTACTGTAAATGGTATTGATTTGGTGATTTCCTCTTCAGTGTTGTTTTTGTTGGTGTAGAGGAATCCAACTGATTTTTGTATGTTTATCTTGTATCCCGATACTCTGCTGAACTCTTCTATTAGTTTCAGTAGTTTGAGGATTCTTTAGGGCTTTCTGTGTATAAGATCATGTCATCTGCAAATAGAGATACTTTTACTTCTTCCTCACCAATCTGGATGCCCTCTATTTCTTTATCTAGCCTAATTGCTCTGGCTAGCCTAATTGCTCTGGCTAGAATGAGAGTGGTGATAAAGGGCATCCTTGTCTGGTTCCCGATCTCAAGGGGAATGCTTTCAGACTCTCTCCATTTAGGATGGTGTTGGCTATTGGCTTTGTATAAATGCCCTTTATTTTGTTGAGGAATTTTCCTTCCATTCCTATTTTGCTGAGAGTTTATCATGAATGGGTGTTAGACTTTATGAAATACCTTTTCTGCATCAATTGATAAGATCATGTGGTTCTTGTCTTTTGTTTTTTTTAGATGATGGATTATGTTGATTGTATTTCTAATGCTGAACCATCCCTGCATACCTGGTATGAATCCCTCTTGGTCGCGGTGAATTATTTTTTTGATATGTTGTTGAACTCTGTTGGCTAGAATTTTGTTGAGGATTTTTGCATCTAAGTTCATGAGGGATATAGGTCTGTAATTTTCTTTTTTTGTGGTGTCTTTACCTGGTTTTGGTATCAGGGATATGTTGGCTTTCATAGAGTGAGTTTGGGAGCATTCTGTCCTTTTCTAAGCATCATTATTTTATATACCTTTTTTTTTTTTTTTTGCAAAAATATGCTGCCAATTAATTATAAATACCATTAGTTATTGGGGTCATCCTAATTCCAGAGATGTTAAAATGTGACAAAATGTGAATCTTAAAGTTGATGATAATATGGTATTTAAGATTTTCTGTTCAGTGGGGTTTTTTTTTTTTTTTTTTTTTGTCCTATTGGTTTGGATTTGTTCTTGTACAAATGCCACATTGGCCTAAGTTTTAGGAAAAAAAGTCTGTTGCTTGCTGCCCACATAGGCATCCTTGTCATTCTTCTGGTTTGACTAGCTTCATTTTTTTAGTGTTTCTAATTAACTCTGTTTGACCTTTTTATACCTTAGGGATGTTGACCGTTTTCTATTTTTTTTTTTTTTTCTGTTTATAGTTGTAGTTTGTGTATTTTAACTTTCAGTGATTGTAGTTTTTGTTTTTGAAACTGTATTTTTCTGCAATCATTTCTGTTTTTTTTTAAGATTAGGATGTCTTTCTGTGTTCTTTAATCAGGTAGATACTCACCTATGATTTCTTCTAATTTTGTTAACTTTGTGACATTAAGTTCTTTTCTGTACACTAGGCAATATTTGAGGCTGTTTGTCCATAAATCTCTTCATTTATTCTTGTACCGAATTAACACTTTTAATTATTTTAACTTTATAATAGCTCTTGATATTTGGTAGGCCTAATGTCATTTTCCCCTTTTTCCTTCTCTTAGGATATTTTTTAGCTCTTTTTGTCTGCTTAACATTTCAGATGAATTTTAGAAACAATTTGTCAAGTTACAAAATGGAAGCAAACAAACAAACAAAAAAACCCACAATACCTTTTGGGGTTTGGATTTTATATTAATTAGGGTAAGGCATATATCTTGCTTTAGCAAGTGAACCCTAAAATCTCAGTGGCTTAGCACAGTACAGGTTTTGCAAATTCTTGGGTAGGGAGTGGCTCTGCTCACATTGTCATTCAGGGACCCAGGTTGACAGAGGCTCTGCCATCTTCAACATATGGATCCGCTAGGAGCCTCTGCATCTGACTAGCAGATGGGAAGAGAGAGCGTGGAGAATTGTGCGGGAGGGTTTTATGGACCAAGCCTTTAAGTGTTGGAAATCATTGCTACCCACATTCCGTTGGCCAGAGTACATATAGCCACAGTTAATTGCAAGGAAATGTAGAAATTATAATCTTCATATGTGCCTGGGAGGAAGTGAAAAACTGGTGAACAGGTAGCCAGACTCTGCCAAAGATGAGAATTGTATTAAGCTTGTATTTATATTTAGGAAAAAATTATTTTAGTGTACTGAGGCTGCCTTTTTAAGAGTTTGTTGTTTTTTTTTTTTTAATAGAATCTTATAAGTCTTACAGGAGCCCTGGTGGCGTAGTAGTTAAGACTGCAGTTCGAATCTACCAGCCGCTCCTTGGAAACCCTGTGGGGGCTTCTACTCAGTCCTGTAGGGTCACTATGATCTGGAATTGACTTGATGGCAGTGGGTTTGGTTTTTTTGGTTTGTATGTCTTATAGAAGTGTTTTATAGTTTTCTTCACAAAGATCTCCATGTTTCTTAATCATTATTCTTAGGTATTATTTATTTGTTATGTTGTAAAAGGTCAACTTTTTTTCCTGCCATTAAATCTTCTAAATGATTATTGTTGCTGTAAAAAGTTTTTTTTTTTTACTTTATTTTTACACATATATATGGGCTCTTAAAAGAGCTCTGAGTATTTTATGGGCATATCATCTGCAAGTGAGAATTCTCTCCTTCTGGTGGCTCATATACTAGTCTGTGTGATTAATTAAAAGTGCTTTTGGAAACCCTGGTGGTATAGTGGTTCAGAGCTACAGCTGCTAACCAAAACGTCAGCAGTTGAAATCCACCAGGCACTCCTTGGAAACTATATGGGGCAGTTCTGCTCTTTCCTATAGGGTCACTATGAGTTGGAATCGACTCAGTGGCAACGGGTTTGGTTTTTTTGTTGTTGTTGTTTTGGATGCAGCAGACCTGCACTTGAGTTCAAGCTCTACTACTTTCTTTTCTTTGTGAACTGGAGCAAACAATTTAGTTTCTCCAAGCCTTAGTTTTTTAATCTGTAAGATGGGGATAATAATAGTAATCATCTTGTTACAAGGATTGAAGAATAAAAAGCACTTAAAGCAGTATATTATCAAGAACATAAAAACCAAAACCCATTGTCATCGAGTTGATTCTGACTCACAGCGACCCTATAGGACAGCGTAGAACTGCCCCATAGGGTTTCCAAGGAGCGCCTGGTGGATTCCAGTTGCTGACCTTTTGTTGAGCAGCTGTAGCTCTTAACCACTATGCCACCAGGGTGTCCATCTAGTACATAGTAAGTGCTTAAAAAGTTGTAGCTGCTAGTAATATTATTATTATGTCTGTATATTATTTTAGTGCATTAGTCAGAACTTCTCAGATTGCGTTGAATTAATATGATACTGTTTTGACATGCTTCTTTTATTCTGATTTTACTCTTATGTGAAATTTTTAGTAGAATGTCGATTGTTGATATTGTTCTTTTTATGTTCCTGGTTTTCTAAATTTATCCGGTTCCATATTTTTAAACAAAACCAGGAATGGATATTTGACTTTTTTCAGATCATATTTTAGAATCCATTTTAAGCAGTCAAATGGTTTTTCTTCTTTGACCTATTGTTAATTTATTTCATAGTATTGAACCATCCTTTACTCCTGAGAGTAAAGTTCTGCTTGGTTATGGAATGTTGTGCGCCATTGAGTCAATTCCAACTCCTAGAGACCCTATGTGATGGAGTAGAACTGCCTCATGGTGTTTCCTAAGCCGTAATGTTTATGGGAGGAGATTACCAGGTGTTTTCTTCTGCAGAGCTGCTGGTGGGTTTGAACCGTTGACCTTTGGGATAGAAGCTCAGCCCTTAACCGTTGCACAACCAGTACTCCTTGGTTATGGAATACCATTCTTTTAATGTTTTCCTGAATTGTCTCTAGTTTTAGTTTTTGACTAATTAATGCTTTGGGCGTTTAAAAAAAAAAAAAACTGGAGAAGTTCTACCCTTTCCTGTGCTCTGCCACAGCTTTTATAGCACAAAAGTTATATGTTTCTTAAAAGTTTGAAATAAATCACTTCGGTCCTGGAATCTTTTTTGGAGGTAGTTCTTAGACAACCTTTCCTTGTCTTTAGGGTTTATCTTTTTTCTTGAGCTGACTTCGATCAAGGTCAAGGTATTTTCATCAGGCTTCCTTTAGATGTAAGGAATAGAAACCTGCTTACGGGCACATATGAAAAAGAGGGGTTATTATATGATAGGTCTCACTGGACTATAAGAAGCAGTGAACAACCAGACCTCACGATGGATATGGATTAAGAGGCAACCTTGGGACAGACAAGCCACTGTACCTTCTGTCTCTCTCTGGCTTTTCTCGTGCATCGACACTGTTCTTTCTCCTCACGCTTACTGAGTCCTTGTTTCCTCCTGCCTTTGGTAGACATGCACCCCCATGATGATTGCCTAGTGGTGTAAACAGCTGTGATGTGATGTGGCTATTCCGTCTAGCCATTCCAGTTCACTGGGACTTTCCCTTGGTTTAGATTATCAGAATGGATAATATTATTGTTAGTTAAGCTACATTAGTTGCAAGTCACTAGCAAACATCTGAATGGTCTCCTTTTGGGCAGTTTGGGTGGGAGGCCAGGTACATGAGTGTTACTCAGCAGGGGCCGCTATGGTCATTGGCAGATTTCCTCAGAAGAGGGCTGAATATGATAGGGAGACAGGATTCGAAAATTTATCTAGTATGATAAAGTGATACTTTTTCTTTTTCCAGGAAAAACAAAAAAGACAAAAAATTGTTTTCGTTGACCTTAAGTCTGCTGTTCTCAAATGCTTGTCTTTGGACTTGTTTTAATGTGGCCATTGCTTCCGAATTACTGGAAAGGTTATTAAAGACACCTGTCCACCAGGCCGCACCCAGATATTCTGTTTCAGTGAATTTAGATGGAATCTGGATTTTTAACAGACTGTCCAAGTGTGTCAGATGCACAGAACTTTGAAAGCTGCAGGAATGCAGTTTTTGTTACCTGTTCCATGTCCTTTGTTACCCATTCTCATTTCAAGTTTTATTTATTTCTTGGAATCTATTCTCTGACTATTTGGATGCTGATAAAATCATTTCAGGTTCATATCTAGAGGAGCGAATATAGCCTTCCTCTTCCCAGGTCTCAGTACCTAGTAGTCATGGGTCAGTATCTAGTAGACATGAGCTCTGGTGGACTGAGGTGTAGTCTGTTTCAGCCTGTCTGCCTCATTTTCTCACCTCTGGACAGATGAGCTACAATCCTCAGTAGACACTGCTACTAGAGCCTACTTGGTCTCTGTCTCACATGACTTATTTCTGGAGACCGTGTTCTGTGAGTCTGGATACAATGTGCTGCCACTACAAGTCCATTTTCCATACATGTGCACATGTTTTCCTTCCCCACTTGCAATTACTTGAAATTAAGAGTCTTAAATGGACAGAAAAAGAGGTTTCAAAGGGCAGGACATGTATAAACCACTGATTTATATTTTTTAACCTGATTCCATTGGCCTTGTACATGGGCCTTCCTACCAGGTATTGGCTATGGGTTTATCAGTATTTCTTTGAATTGGAGAGGCTGTTTACTGTACAGCCAAGCAGATAGCATTTTGAATGGAAATCTAAATTGTTTAAATATTTAAAATTTTTTGTATGTAAAATAAAACTCAAGCCCAAGTACATGGTTTAGAAATATATGGCTTTAGTACGTACACATGAACACAGCATAAACTGTAGCACCAAATCCTGATTTTCATATAGCTTTTTAAAAAAAATATTTAGAAATGCTAGTGCTATTAGGTGCCGTCAAGTCGGTTCTGATGCATAGCAACCCTATGTACAATAGAACAAAACACTGCCCAGTCCTGTGCCATCCTCACAGTCATTGTTGTGCTTGAACTCATTGTTGGAGCCACTGGGTCAGTCCATCTCATTGAGGGTCTTCCTGTTTTTCTCTCACCCTCTACTTTATCAAGCATGATGTCCTTCACCAGAGAATGTCCCTCCTGACAAGGAGTCCAGAGTATGTGATACAAAGTCTCACCATCCTTGCTTCTAAGGAGCGTTCTGGCTGTACTTCTTCCAAGACAGATTGGTTTGTTCTTCTAGCAGTCCATGGTATATTCAGTATTCTTCGCCAGCACCATTAATTCAAAGACATCAATTCTTTGGTCTTCCTTATTCATTGTCCAGCTTTCACATGCATATGAGGTGATTGAAAATACCATGGCTTGGGTCAGGTGCACCTTAGTCCTCAAAGTGACATCTTTGCTTTTGAACACTTTAAGGAGGCCTTCTACAGCAGACCTGCCTGATGCAATACATCATTTGATTTCCTGACTGCTGCTTCCGTGGGCGTTGCTTGTGGATCCAAGTCAAAGGAAATCCTTGGCAACCTCAGAAATGCCCATAGTAATGTGAAATTTTCTCCTTGGGTTTTATGTTGATTTATTTGTCACCTCATTGTTTAATAGCAAACATATTTGAAAAAATACCTGGGTATGCTCTTAAAAATTAAAAACTTTTTCAGTGTTATTTTGATTCTTATTCTCTGAGTAGATAACGTTCACGTAAACACACTGCAGATCTTTTGTAAAGAAGTGTTGAGGTTTGAGTCTGTCACAAATCAGTCTTCTCTGAATCAAAGAAATAGGCACAAAGAACACTGTTTTTAAATTAAATTGCACACATTTTATTGCTAAAGAAATTTCTAAATGTGTAATTAATTCTTCTCTCTCTTTCGATAGTAATCCTGTGGATTTGAGTAATCCAGCCATTATAAGCTCTACTCCCAAATTTCAGGAACAGTTCTTGAATGTGAGCGGAATGCCGCAAGAATTGAATCAGTATCCCTGCCTTAAACATCTGCCTCAAATATTTTTTCGTGCCATGCGTGGAATCAGCTGTCTAGTGGATGCATTCCTAGGTGAATTTTGTGTATGTTCCTAGATATTTAGAGAGCTACATTTATGTGACTCTAGAGTCTAATCTTAGAAATGGTTACGGAAATCATTAAAGGAAAAATGAACAGATTTGATTACAAATAACAAACTAGGAAAAAATATTTGCAACAAGTATGATAGCTAGAGGGCTATTACTGTCTTTATAAAAATAGATCAACCAAACTGCTGAGAAAAAGATTGAAATCTAGTAGATACATGGACAAAGGATATGAATAAATGATATGTAAGAGAGAAAAGTGTTCATTCTCGTTAGTTATCTAAGAAAATGCAAATTAAAATGCATCAGGTACCATTCTCATCAGTATCACTAGAAAACAAGTTATAACATCGTGAACCTCTTTTAAATAATCACATTTTAGAAATATGAAACGTCAGATTTTTTTAACCCATTAAAAGGCATGATATTTAATATCTACTATTTTCTAAAACATTTGTTACATGAATTTATTAATACATTACACAGTTAATATATTAGTTACGATTAAGTTTGGCTGCGAGATGACAGAAAACCCCAAATACCAGAATTGACCTGATGGCAATAGTTCTGGTTTTTTTTTTTAAACAAGATAGTTTATTTTCACACACATTAAGTCCAGGGCTAGGTGGTACAGGTTTGGTATAGCAGTTCCACCATTGCTGAGGACCCAAAGTCTCTTCCGTCTTGTGGCTCTCCATCTTTTATGCATCGCCTCATGGGCCAAGATGATTGAATGAATCCCAGCCCTCCATTCTAGGAATTAGGAAGGAAGGAGAGCCTACTTCTGGTTGTCTGGTTCTTTTAAGGAGATTTCTTGAAAGACTCACCCAGCAATCACCCACTTTTCTCTGGTCAGAACATGACCACATCTAAACTGCACGGAAGGCTTGAAAATGTAGTCATTTATTCTGGATAGCCATGTCCAGCTAAAATTTGTGTTCTGTTACTCAGGAAGAAAGGGCGAATGGATATGGGAGGCAGCTAGCAGTCTCTGTTATAGTCTGTCTGTACTGAGCCTTCATTGGTGTTGCTTGGGGAAGATTTTCTGACGACATATTTTGAACTATGAAGAATAACTTTGTTTGTCTTTTTTTTAAGGCATTTCTAGACCCCGATCAGACAGTGCTCCCCCAACACCCGTGAATAGATTAAGCATGCCTCAAAGCACTGCTGTCAATACCACCCCACCACATAACCGGAGGCACCGGGCTGTTACTGTGAATAAGGCCACCATGAAGACAAGCACCGTAAGAGTTTTTGTCACTGTCGTTGTTATGCTGTATAAGGTCGACTATTAAATCTGCCATCCTTTTAAAAAAGTCTTGCCATTTTCTCACACTCTTCATGGATGTGTGAGGATTCTTGTGTTCTTCCAATAGGTTAGTACTGCCCACGCCTCGAAGGTTCAGCACCAGACATCCTCCACCTCTCCTCTGTCAAGTCCAAATCAGACGAGTTCAGAACCCCGGCCACTGCCTGCCCCTCGGAGACCAAAGGTTAACAGCATCTTGAATCTCTTTGGATCGTGGTTATTCGATGCAGCATTTGTTCACTGTAAACTTCATAATGGGATAAACAGAGACAGCAGCATGACTGGTAAATATTGCTCGAGAAATACGTTACCATTTTTTTTCCTTTTCTTTTTTTTCTTTTTAATCTTTCCTACCTGCAAGATTAATATGTATCTTAAAAGGCTCTCTGTCTCTGATCAAGCAATGTCTTGTGCTTAACCCCTTCCAGCTAAAGTAACAGAACTTTGGAAGTTTTCCTCCCTGTCCTTTTCATGTATGTTCTATGAGGTTTGTCCTTTGGTCTGGTTTTATTAGACACACTTCAGGTTAGCCACTTTTTATCAAATCAGATTCCTTTCACTAGGTGACCTGGAAGTTCCCTTCATGTCAGCCAGGATAATAATAATGATATGCAGAATGAAAAGATTTTGACTGGAAATTTACTCACAAGAAGTGTTTTTCTTATCTTTTGACAACCATTCACTCAGTATGTATAAATATCAGTAAATTTGTGCTTCATAAAAAGACTAACTTCTCTGGTTTTGATCTAAAACCAATTCCCGTCGAGTTTATTTCAACAACACACTTTGAAAATATCATTTGCTCTGTAACTTAAGACTAATAGGGAATTATATTAATACTTCAACCCTCATGCCTTCATTTCGATTTTATTGCAGAAATGCAATTCTGTGTAAATAAAATCTGATTTCTTTCTGCCATCTTACCATTATACTTAGAGATAGTGGCTTAGGGTAGGATGGAAAGGTGTGGTACTGCAGAATTTATTGAATGTTTGTGACAGGTCTTTTAGAGCCAGATAATAATAATAGTGACTGGCATTTATTGAACTGCAATTAGTGTATGCCAAGCACTGTGCTACACACTTTACAAGCATTAATGAGTGTTTTGGTTGTTTGGTAAGAAAGCACTTTTCCACTGGAGTTGGAAATAGATTAAGATAAAAGGATACCTAAATTCATTAGTTTATGCATCTGTAGGGAGACTGTTAATTCAAAGAGCAAAACTTAACTAATTTAATACCCACAGGGTCTCTTCTTTCTCTCAGAAGTGCATTCTTAGGTATTACACATCAACTCAGAATAAGGTATCTGTATGTGAACATAAGCAACATAATTATTTTGGGTGTTCTTAAAAATCTTTAAAATAATTTAGAAAAGTTACGAATGTAGACGTTTTCAGGAATATGAGATTGAGTGGTTGAGTTTAGGGATCCCTTTGCTTTACTTTATTTTGTCCAAATTCAGACACTTTATATTCTACCGTTTCCATATTATAAATTTTATTTACAAGTTTGAAAGTAATGCTTTCTTGTGGAGAAGTAAATGTGCTTACTTATGATGACTAAATGAAAACTTTCAAAAAACTGTTTTTGCGTTATATTTTCTTTATGTTTATGTACCTTATACTTTGAATTTTCTGAACCATGTTTATATTTATTAATTTGTATTGTAGTTTTTAGAATGAGTTGGTCATATTTTTACTTTTTATTTTTATTAAGCTGTAATTCCTACAATGTAACTTTAGCTGCTGACACTAAAATCCCTGAATCCAGAATGGCTCAACCTGCTGCTTTGTTAGTAAGCTTGCTTAAAGAGAATTATGGGTATTTTCACTCCCTGGGGAGTTTGTAACAGCTTTGCTCACCCTCTTGCACCAGAAGATAGAAACTAGAATTAAAATGATATGTGGGCAACAAATTCTTACTTTTTAACTCCTAAGATTTTCATTGGTGGGAAAGGAAGAGCAGAAGCTTCTCTTCTCCCCACTGTGTTCAGAGATGATGAAGGCTGTTACAATACCCAGGAGAAATTAGGGGTCAAAATAGCAGAAGGGGTGAGAGTGTTACTGGATGCCAGTTGGGAGGTCTTGGCTGGGGTGGGAGGTTGGTGTGTACCAACACTGCTAGTCTGGTCTCTAAGTACTGGCTGTCATCAAGGCACTCTGCCACGCAGTTCACCTCCAGCTTAAGATGTTCGCCTTTTGTCGAACTGGTTAGCTTTAGATTTACATGACACCACAGTGTGCTTTATAAAAATAATATCGAGCTGGGAAGGGTTAATGAACTAAAATTTTAATGCACGTTATGGCAGTTCAAAACCTCAATCCTTTGTAGTTGTGTAATTTTCTTTGTTCATTGTTTTGCATGATACAAAAATCATAATTTTGGACCTGAATGCACAATTTCCTATGTTTTTGAACTAGCTTGCGGTATCATAAAACTTTTAATTTAACTTTTAAAGAGCTAAAAAGCTTCTTAACTTACTGTAAAATTTCACCATCTTTAAAGTATTTTATAATTACTGCTGTCCTTTGATTTGTTTCCATTTATTTCTATTATCTTGCAGCATCTTTTATCCAAATTCTTCTTTCTTATAAATCTTGTAAGTAGGAACCAGAAGCTTCTCCTTAATTGCAGTCATGTTTTTATTTTTTTCATAATTCCATTAAAAAATTTGATTGTCATTGTCTCTTGTAGTTTTTGCACTTGGGAAGGAAAATATTTTTCTGTGTTTTGAATGGGGAAGATTGTTGGCAAAAGCAAATTAATCTGCCTGAATCAGTCCCATTATTTCTGTACACTAGTCTGGTCATGTCATGAATTCCAGGACTTTGCACTAACTGTGTTTTGGCTTTTCTTTTCTTTCTTTCTTTCTTTTTTTTTTTTTTTTTAAGCTTTAAGCTTATTTTTATACAGATTTAGTGTTTGATTTGTATGCATTCTGCATGTAGTGTTTTTCAAATGTATTATTGCTGGATAGCTTATTCAGGACTAAAAATGGCTCATGGGAAGTTGCATAAAGATTTATGCTTGACTCTGCATTCTATTAAATCTATTAATACAAAATAATTTAAACATTTCATGTAGAGCGATGAAAGATTTCAGAGTGATTTTCTATGCATTGTGAAATCTTTTATTAAAAATAAAAGCAACTTTCGAAGGGCTTCTGTTTCAGTGACAACGAATGACCATGGTAATCTTTTTTACCAATCCAGTTTTCTAATTTCTCAACCTCAAGTTAGCTGCTGTCTGTGGTTGTTAAAATTCATTCTCATTTTGCTTGGTTGGGCGATTTTTTGATGTGTGTTTTGGAGTTGGGTGGGGTGGTGGGAATGCTCTCTCTTCCTCCCTACCCATTCCTCATCCCTACCTTGCCCTCTCCTTAAAGTATACAAACTGGCATGGGATTGCCCGTTCATTTATGATGTTTGTCTGGAGTAATGTGTAAATTGCGGTAGCTGTTTTTCTTAATGTTTAAACATATTCTGTAGGGGAGGAAAAACAGAAAATAAATAATAGAAAAGCCACATTCTGTATTGTATATCTGTACCTGAATACGGATATATACAGATGTACTCTGCTGATGAAAAATTCAGTTGAAAAATGCTTCTTGTAGAATCTGTTAAACTAACAATGCCACTGTGAATTGTTACCCATTTTCAAAGGTTTCAGAGAGCCCTTTAAAGTAAGACATAGTTGCTAAACAAAAGCACTATTGGATTCTATTCAAGTAGCTATTTAATGACACCAATATTTGATCTTTGTGTCCAGGGTCCCATGAGCCTGTTTGGCATGTTGACAAATATAATAAAACCCTCCTTTTCTCTCCCCAGCCATTACAACACAAGCTAGCATGGAGTTTCGACGGAAGGGATCACAAATGTCCACAGACACCATGGTTTCCAATCCTATGTTTGATGCAAGTGAATTTCCTGATAACTATGAAGCAGGAAGAGCTGAGGCTTGTGGGACACTGTGTAGGATTTTTTGTAGCAAGAAGACTGGAGAAGAGATTCTGCCAGCTTATTTATCCAGGTCTTAGAACTTTTTATTTGTTTGTTTTTCCATTTATATAGTTTTCATAGCGAGACTATTGTAACATGGCTTGGTAGGCTGAATTGATAAGTAAATGTCGCTCTGAAATACCTACAAATGTCTGTAAGTGATTGAAATTTTTGTTTGAATTCTTCCATTTTTACCTCCTTACCAGATTTGGTAAAGACCCCAAGACATTTTTTATTTTAGAAGTGAAATTTGACTTTTTAATTTTTATTAATTATAGGAAGATTTGGAGGGACCACCCTAATTTGTTAATACTTTTTTAGCCCAATGTCAGGCATGATGAAAGGTCCAGAAGTAAGTCAGTTGTAAATCCTGCCTCTAAGGAGCTTATTTTTTAGAATGAGCAAAGCCATGTACACAAGTAAAAATAATCCAAGGGTAGAATAGGAAGTTGATAGGAGAGAGGCACAGATAATGTGCTATGGACATTCAGAGGAAGAATTAACTAGCACTTATCCCAGGGTTTCAGGAAAGAGTTACAGAGGATTGGGTGATCATTCTGGATTTGTAAAGGATGAGTAGTAGGGTCATTTTATCCAAATCTATGACTTCGTGAATGGCTCTGCCATTCACTCAGTTGCTTAGGACAGAAACTAGGGGACATCCTAGGCACCTCTTCTGTCACTCTGTATCTCTAGTTGGCCAACTAACTGTGGCCTTTCTGTCACTTAATCTGTTTTCTAATCTGTTTTTCCACTCTATCCCCATCATTACACTTTAGACTTTGTCACTTTTTTCATAAATTCACTATAGTGGCCTCCTATTTTCCTTGATCCTGTATTGCCCTCCTTAGTTGATAATGCACATAACTGCTGAAATGATGCATTTGGGTATCTGTTCCTGTTAGGTTTGCAAGGAGAGAGGATTAAATTGGCTCTTATCAGAGGAACGAAGTACAAAAGCACATAGGTATGAAACAGAATGGTATATGCAGGATTCTAATCAGGGGTATCTTAACCATATGCTCTTGGCTTTAGGTACCAAAAACTCTCTCAGTGTGATTTAAACAAAAAGGGAATGAGTTATGAGAAATCAGTGCTATTTAATACACTCCACCGCCAGGAAGTGCAGCAGGGCCTCAGTAGGAATGGGAACCAGGGACTGCAAAGTGTTCAAGAACCAAAACAACTTTCTTCCTTTGTTTCTGTTTGTGTGGTCTCCCAAACTGCTTCATTCTCTTCTGTGCAGATCATCTTTTTGCTCCTAAGTTCCCAGTTTTCATGGCCTTGGTCTAGGTGGTCTGCAGGACCAATTAGCTTAATTTCAGATTTCTGGAAAAGAGAATCTGATTGGTCAGGTATCTACCCCTGGTCTAGTCAGCTATAGCTATGAGGGTGGGATTATAGAGGTCATATAGAGGTGCTGGAGTTCATTCCTTGTGGTGGGGGCACATTTCTTAAGAGGCAGACTATGAGCTAGGGAGATGTCCCAAAAGATACCAGTCACAGTAAGGCAGAAGGCTGTGACCATGAGCTTTCTGGCCCATAGACTGGATGAGTGGTAGTACCACCAATCAAAAGAGCAGCTTTGGGACAGGGCAAATGATGAGTTCAGCTGTTGAATTTGAGGGTCAGCAAATATTAATAAAGTGCCTGTACTTTGTGCCAGATACTGTGCACAGAGAGTACTGTAGTAATCAGTAGACAGGCCCTGCCCCAAGATAACCAATAAACTTGGCTAAAGGATCTGGAGCTCAGTTGAGAGATGTGTGCTAAAGACCAGTTTGATAACATTTGGTACCTTCAATAGTCTTCAAAACCAGCTTGTAGGAGAGATAGATTAGGAAACTGAGGGTGGCAGCCTAAAGTTCATCAGTATTTAGGGGGCGGGTGGAGTAAGAGAGTCTGTTAAAGGAAATAGCCAAGGGGTCAGAGAAGAAGGGAATCATCAACGGGTTAAATGCTTAAAAAAGGCGGAGTAAGTTAAGACACATGGATCCTGGATTTGGCAATATAAAGGTCATTGTTTATTTGCTACTACGATTTTAGTTGAATTCTGTTTAAATCATCAGAAAGTTGATTGAAATGGGTTGAGGAGTGACAAGATGAGAAAGTAGTTTCTAAAGAGTTTATTGGAGAAGAGGAAAATGCCTTACAGTAGAAGAGAAAAGTGTCTTACAGTAGTAGAAGAGTATACCAGTGTGGTTTGCTCTTGAGTGATGGAAGACTGAATACTTAGTGAGTTGATAGGGGGTTGGGAATAGGGGTTAAGAATAAGGGATATTCAAGTATATCCTAAAAGGGATCTTACTCAGAGCAACCTTCAGACCATGATAACTGCAGGGTTGAATGAGCTTTCTTTCTTTCATTGTCCCCGTCCCCTCAAAAATAACAGGGAAGGGAAAAAAGACACAAAACACACTTTTATATTTCCCAGTAATTATGGAATGCTGAAAAATTTTACTTATATGGAATTCAGTTCAGTAATTCCTCCAGTTTATTGATAGTTAATACAACTATTTTGTGTTCTGGTTGTCTCATTTTAACTTTGAATTGCAGGGCCTAAAACTTCAAGAAGATGTAATAGATGTGAATCTTTTTTTTTTAATTAGAAAAGATAATTTGGTTTTTACTATACATGGTGCTGAATTACGATTTTAACTCCAGTAATATATTTTAAGGAATAGAAATAATGAAGAGTGGAAATATACTTTCAGATAGCTATGTAGAAATTTATTAATCATTATGAAAACAGTTGATCAGTAGTTTGTTTAAATTTTTTTTCTTGCTTTCCTAGATTTTACATGCTTTTAATTCAAGGTTTGCAGATAAATGATTATGTGTGCCATCCTGTCTTGGCCAGCGTTATTCTAAACTCCCCTCCTTTGTTCTGCTGTGACTTGAAAGGGATTGATGTTGTGGTTCCTTACTTTATTTCAGCTCTTGAAACCATTTTGCCTGACAGGTAAGCTATCATTTCTGTACAGTTACATCAACTGTCTGGTTCGATCTGGTCCATTTTGGTGCTCCGTCCCCAGTTTTCTAATTTATCCTGCTCAGTTGTCTCCATACCCTAAGGGGACTCAGGCCACATTAAATGAGGGTGGAATACCCAAACCCACCTCATTCCTGAACTCCCTCTAATTTCCTCTGGGCTTGTTGAATCATCAACTGTCTGGTTCGATCTGGTCCATTTTGGTGCTCCATCCCCAGTTTTCTAATTTATCCTGCTCAGTTGTCTCCATACCCTAAGGGGACTCAGGCCACATTAAATGAGGGTGGAATACCCAAACCCACCTCATTCCTGAACTCCCTCTAATTTCCTCTGGGCTTGTTGAATCCTTTTTGGCCTGTTTTTTTTTTTTTTTTTTTGGTTTAGAGGACTAAGAGCAACCCCAGTCTAGAGAGCTACATTTGTAGAACAGGCCTTAAGTTTTAAAATACATAAATAAATAAATCAAATTCCAGTTTAATTCAATAACAGTTTAACATAGAACTTCACACAACACAGATTGCAGAATATAAACTCAGTAGAAAGTAGTTATTGCATCTTTAAGAAACTAAACCCAATGCTTATATTGTGAAAAATTGGCATAATATATATTTGGCAGTAGCTAAAAACATACCTTAGTTCAAAAATACTAACAGCTATTTTTTTTTTTTTTTTGGCAGAGAACTCTCAAAATTCAAAAGCTATGTAAATCCAACAGAATTGAGAAGATCTTCCATTAATATCCTACTTTCTTTATTGCCCCTCCCTCATCATTTTGGCACAGTCAAATCTGAGGTAATGTTTTATTATTGGTTTTGTATTCTATATTCTGTTTTGTGTGCTAGTTCAAGTGCAGTTGTATTTTAAAAGATAGGAGTTTTGTTTTTTACATAATTCAGTTTATTTCAAGTGAATTAACAAAGTTGATCTGTTGCTTGCTTGTGGTATTTCTTCCGTCAGTCTGCCAGCATGCCTCAGGCCTACCATTTGTTGAGCGTTAATAGGTTAGTGATGTTTGATAACTTACGTGGTATGAGTTAGTGACAGATATAGTACAGTGGCTACTATTAGGCTGAGAACTTACTAGACTGCTCTTCTCTTTGTCATTCCCTTCGTCCACTGTAACAGTTCCTGCATGGGCATAGTGTGCACAGTAGTCGATGTTAAGTAAATACTATTTGTTTCTTCCGTAGGTGGTCCTGGAAGGAAAATTTAGTAATGACGACAGCTCCTCATATGATAAACCAATAACTTTTCTGTCCCTGAAGTTGAGGCTTGTGAATATACTAATAGGTGCCTTGCAGACGGAAACAGACCCCAACAACACTCAAATGATACTAGGTTTGTGTTCACATAATTTTTTGTAAATGGAAATCCAGATACTGTTGACCTTGAGGCATACTAAGGAGACAGGTCAGTGATAGGGTCCTAAGCATAATACAAGCTCTAGGTTTCTGAATTAGAGGTTGAGTTTATTTGCTACTATTAGGAAAAAATGTAAAGGGGTGAGATGAAGAAAGGAAAACAGGGGGTCTATTTTCATGTGACTTGGTATCCTCCTCCATTTTAGGCTCTCTTAAACTTCATGGCATCACAGTTGTCTTCTTGGTCTTTGTTTTTTTCCAATTTTTTATTGTAAAATATATGTATAACAAAATATTTGCCAATTCAGCATTGGTTATGTCCACCATTTTGTGC
The DNA here is from genome assembly GCF_030014295.1 of Loxodonta africana. NCBI lineage: Eukaryota > Metazoa > Chordata > Mammalia > Proboscidea > Elephantidae > Loxodonta > Loxodonta africana. The sequence continues at coordinate 37,777,544 of NC_087365.1, forward strand.
AACCATCACCACTGTCTGTTTTGTTTCCTGATTATTCCACCACCATTAACAGAACTAAGACTTGCTGTTTCCCCCTCCCCATCCCACGCTTGTAAACACTAATATATATATATATTTTTTTGCTCTTGCAGGGGCAATGTTAAATATTGTTCAAGATTCTGCACTTTTAGAAGCCATTGGTTGCCAAATGGAGATGGTAAGAAGCATGTTATTAATACCTCAGTTCCAGGTATAATCTGTCAGAGAGTATAAACTTCTGATTTTATGTCAATTACATTTCAAAATATCTGTCCTTGTGATTTTTAAAAGACATCTTCTTTGTAAGTTCAACTCATTGATTGAGAAGGATTCAATTTTAAAATATCATATATGTTGAGGTTTTTTACTCATCAGATGTACATCAGGTCCCCGAGAGATTCTGCTCGAGAGAAGCTCTAGGTAACTGCAGTCTTTATTCCCGGACAGTATCTACTCAAAAGTCTTACTTACTTTGCTGTGCTGGTGAACTGGTCTGAATAGTCTAGGAAAAGGCCTCTATGTCATAATTCCTGTCACCTCTGGTAGATCTAGCGCTGGCTGTAAGTAAGCATCTGTTGTATCCTTTCCCATCTCAATCTTCTTATAGCCCCTCTAGACGAAAATTTGAAGTTTCCCCAAAGCACCAGTGCTCCTAAATCAAAAAAGTTTCCCAGAGATTCTCAGCGTCCCTTGTTTTAGTCTTCAAGATGCGTGATCCCTATAGAGGGAATAACAGGAGCCCTGGTGGTACAGTGAGTGGTTAAGCTCAGCTGCTAACTGAAGGTCGGCAGTTTGAACACAACAGCTGCTGCAAGAGAGGAAGGTGTGGCATTCTGCGTCTGTAAGGATTATAGCCTTGGAGACCCCACAGGACAGTTCTCCTCTGTCCTGTAGAGTAGCTAGAAGTCAGAATCGACCTGATGGCAGTGGGTTTGGTGTTTTGGGGTTATAACTGGAATAGCTGAGGAGGAGGGGAATTAATAGAGAGGACTGGGTAAGCTGGGCAGATATAGGATAGGTGATCAGATTAGATGGTAGTAATAATTAACTGATCTGGATGTAATGAATTATGTTTATAGGGGAAAGGAAAAGAGGAAAAAAGAAAGCCTTTTCCAGCCCCTATGCCCTGTAGGGCAGTTATACTCTGTCCAGCAGGGTGGCTATGAGTTGGAATTGACTCAGTGGCAACGAATTTGTTTTTTGTTTTTTTTTGATGCACATAGGAGTTGATCTTTACAGTGACCATGTTGTTGGATGCTGTCAAGTCAGTTTCGACTCATAATAACCCCATGTGACAGAGTAGAGCTGCCCCATAGGGTTTTCTAGGCTGTAATCTTTACAGGAACAGATCGCCAGGCCTTTCTCCCACAGAACCACTGGGTGGGTGGGTTTGAACCACTTGCCTTTTGGTTAGCAATGGAGCGCTCAAGGCTCCTTGTAATGACCATAGTACTTTATTATTTGTGTTTCATGATATAATTACATATGAAAGTTGTTTGTGTGTTTTAAGATTATATTCTGTTCTGAAGTTTTTTTTTTTAAGTTTTTATTATTTAAATATACCATACTAGAGCAGATGTCTCTGAAAATATCACAAATAAAAGATTTTCTTTTTTTCCATTCAGCAGATTAGAAGCAGGGGGAAATTTCTACACAGTAGCTGCTATAAGCCTGATTTTTTTCCAATGTTTTTTCTTTGTCATGGGAGTAGCAACATGAAGACAAAAACACTTGTATGCATACATACAGTATATTTTACAGAGATACAATAAAAGTATTTGTGATAGAATATCACAAAAGCCACATCTCTTTATCTCATGTTCATCTTTGATTGAAACACATTTCCTTACGACACTTTAAATATACAAAGAGCAAATAGAATGTTGTTAAGGTAAAACACAGGGTCTACAAACTGGCCAGTGTCCTGCAAATTATTAATAAAGGTTGAAAGCAGATTTAAATGCTTCCTTTAATTAGCTTTATTAGTCATTTCCCTCACCCCAAGTTCCATCCCCAACCTCCTCCAGTGTATCTTTTTTCATTTTCTCTACAGTCTCCTATTGGCCCAGGTTCATGGAGTCTTTAATGTTCATATTCACCATTTAATACACCAGTAAATACAGGAAGGGCAATCAAGACTAAAGGTGCAATGGCCTGGAGCTGGCACTGGTACTAGCTACAAAGGTGACTTGTTATTGAAGACACTAGCACGTTTTTTTAAGGATCCAGATTCATTAGCTAGTAAAGTCTAGTGAGGATGGGAAGGAAAGTCCTTGGGCTGGGATATGGGTACCTATAGTCGTCAAATCCTTCATACCCCCACTAGATGGTGTCTGTGCACAAATACCACAGCGGTTTTTATCCCTCGTCAGCCTTTTTCGATGTGTCACTTTGGGCCATTTAGTTATAATACTTCATTTTGTCACATAGTTTTTAATGATTGACTTCTGTCTATGATTTTAAACTGTGCGTGTAACCCTCAAATGTCTGATTCATTTTCATTTGATTAGGGTGGTGGAGAAAATAACCTGAAGAGTCATAGTCGCACTAATAGTGGTATTAGTTCAGCAAGTGGTGGAAGCACAGAGCCCACCACTCCCGATAGTGAAAGACCTGCGCAGGCTCTCCTAAGGGATTATGGTAAGCTGTGTGTGTCCTTAAAATTCAGAGTTTTACAGAAAAACTCTAATGCCCAGATTTACAAAACAAACACAAACAGGCAAAAAAAAATTAAAAAACAAAATTGTAATGTTCATGAATTTTTGTATATTTAAGTATAATCAAAAGCATGTTAGTCTAAAAGGCCAAAAAGGAAAAAGAAAGTAAATCTTTTCAATTTGGCTGCATAGCTTTTAGTAGTTAGATATCGAGTAGTTTATTAGGTTTTATAAATGATGGTAGTAGCTGGTCAGGAAACATTTTTTGATTCTGTACCAGTGCTAGTGATGCAGGGTCAGATAAGATGTGGTCCCTGCCTCAGAGCTCACAGTTGAAGGGCAGAGATGGCCAGTAATCAGTTACTGCAGCGTGGTAAGGGGGTGATGGGGCATGTAATAGATGGGAACCCAGAGGAGGGTCTGTCTTCATGTTTAAAATCTGTGTACTCTGCCAAATATTGTTAGACTCTTTAGTTGTCAATTTTAAGCAAGAGGAAGGAAACATTTTCATTTTCCGTCCTGACAAATAAATTTGACAGCAGAGCATCCTATTCGATGGTGTGCTTTACCCTGGGCAATTACATTACAGGCTCCGTGAGTTCATGTGTGCTCTTGTGCTTTTACACGTAAACACTGAGAATGTATTGAATCTATGAGCGTTAACCCAACTGAATTGGACTGCAATCTAGATCCTTAATATGAGTTTAATTTTTTAATCATCTGGAGACTTCATGAGCCTAGAGTCTTAGGCGTGTTTCTATGGTTTAAATTTGCAATAAGTGTCCTTGAGCATGTCAGATACATGAAGTCGTGATGTGGATATTCAGTACATATAAATAATACTTTTATAAAGAAGTCATTTACGTTGTCACTTTATTCATTGTGTATCTGGGTATAGGTATACTGTGGGATGAAAAAATTATGTTTATTTTTTATGCTTTCTAAAACATTCTTAAAGAAATCTATGCATTTATTGCATGTGTTCTAATATAAATGTTTGAAGTGATTATTGTTCGTTTCAGCATTTCGAACTGGTGTTAGTGAGTTCTGCTTGTATGTCGTAAAATATTTTTTTACTAAGAAATCCAGATTTGTGTTAATGTCATAAAATATCTCTTACTAAGAAATCCAGATTTGTGTTAGTGTCGCCTGAATGTCTCTCTTTAATGATCATTCCTTTTTCTGTTGTCACTGCCCTCTTTCTGATAGGATCGACAGGTATAATGTCCCTAAAGCTTCCTTTGTAAATTCAATTTAATTTGTCCTAATTTAATTTTTCCTCATTTATTATTAGCTAAGTAGAAATTACTTTTAAATATAGACTTGGAGGCCAACTAAAACCACAGTGGCTTGGTTTTTTATTTTTGTTTTAAAGTATTAATGTAGTCTTGGGAAGTTAAATGTTAAAATATGTTTGAAAAGGCCTTGCATGTGATTCTTGATGGTTAAACCATAAAGGTAATTCCAGCAGATGCTCTAGGATAATTCCTAGCATCTGAGGAGGCTCTGAAATTTGAATTCTCTCCTCTACAAAATTCCAAGAAAGGAATTAACAGCTTTTTCATTGTTTTTCAAAATGTAACTCTCTATGAGTTGTTAATTTAGAAATTTAAGATTCACGTTGTTGTCAGAATGATACTGAAACTGCCAAATCCCAGTGGATACCTGTCTGAAAGCACCTGACCTGGGAGCTAGAAGCTGCTCTGGTTCAGCGTGTGTGCCCTGTGCACTGTTCAGTCAGGCTTGGCGCTCAGGCCAGTGGGGTGGGGAGCATAGCACTGTGTGGGTGCCCGTCATGCTCACTGTGGCTGCTGTGGTCTGTGCCTGGTGGAATGCTTTGCTTCTCGTTACTAATGCTTAGTTGTTTTCCCTCCCTGTGGGATGTGGCATTGGGGTTATATCCTAGCTCTTAATACAGATTCAGCTGCTGGGCTCCTGATTCGCAGCATTCACCTCGTCACTCAAAGACTCAACTCCCAGTGGCGGCAGGACATGAGCATATCGCTGGCAGCTCTGGAGCTCCTCTCTGGTCTGGCAAAGGTGAGAAGGACAGTCCTTTCATTTCAGCCCAGCGGCCTTGGGCCTTGGCTCTTTTTTCTACACTTCCAAACCCCTTGATGTGGGTATTGTGGTATTAGTCATACTCAAACATAGTTTATAGTCCAAAGCGTGCAAAATTGAGCATCCAAGTGAAACTTTATTGAATGAACTTTGTTTTTTAAAATAGGTTCAGAGAGCATGTGAGGTATTTTTGATGTTAAATTATAGAAAACATTTCGATACTTGCAATTTATTTATACATAATAATAGAATACCTATTGATTTTGTATTTGTTCACAATACCATTAAATTTTCAGCATGGCTTTTTCTGCCATAATAGGATCATTTATTTTTAATGCGTGATATTAAAAAATATCATAAATAAAATTTAGAAGGGGGAGCTCTTTTCATAAAGAATGATCCCTAAAATATGCCATTTGGAATTATCTGTGACTCTTCCATCAGCACTGATGAGTGAAAATTGGTTATACTCTGAAATTTCTTTTGCAGCTATTATTTCAACTTTGTGAAACCTTAGAGCAGGGTGGCCATTTGTGCCTCTCTGTTTTCTTGTTTGTAAAATGTACAGAATTACTTTGCTTCTCACACGTGGTTTTTGTGAGGATCAGATGAGATAAAATGTGTAAGATTCTGTGAACAGGAAGGTGATGCATACAAGGTGGTATTGTCTGAGGTAATATAGCCTAACCCCTTATTTTACAAACAGGTGATTGGAGGCTGTGACTTACCTAAGCCATGAGACAAAATAGGCAAGAAAACCCAAGGTGTTCTCACTACTGCTTAGAGCCAACCTCAAAAATCCCAAGGATGGATATGATAGCCAGAGTTGTATAAGAAACAGTTCATAGTCACAGAATGTGAGAGCAGACATCTGTGAGACATGCAGGACCACACTGCCTTCAAAACCAAGATGCAGTTTCCTGTGACCTTTGGTACATCATTCTTTTTTCAGGGGTAGGATTAGGAATCAGTGCCAGTCAGCCAGTTGAGTTCTGCTCTGCCCTTCCTCCTCCCCTGTCTCCCAAAATAAATAAATAAATAAGTAAAATTGCTGCTCAGGACTTTTCATGTTCCCTGCATGTTAAACCTTGTGATATCGCATCAGAGGAATTTGCCTAAACTTATGGGCGGAAGTAGCCCAACTGCTGGTAGTAGCTAGTCATTATTTTTACCTTCACATTTATTTGATTCCCTCCTCAAGTAAGCAGTATGTATTTTAGGTTTTAAGAGTAGCACCTATGTAGTGCTTACCATGTGCTGAGCACTGTTCTAAGTACTTTAGACATTAAATTATTTAATCCTCACAGCAACATGAGGTATATATAACTGTGTTACCCTCATTTCACAAATGACAAAATAGAGGACCAGAGAGTTTAAGTAGCTTGCCTGAAATGGCACAGCGAGTAGGTAAAAAAGTGTCTTGGGTAAGGGCGGACTTCTGCTTCTAAGATGGAATTACAGATCTACCTTCCTGCCCAAAACAACTACTACAGCAACAAAAACCGAAGAAAATAGATAAAACCGTGCTTTTTAAGATACTGGACATCAGATAACAAATAGTAATCCCTGAGAGAACTCTGCGGTTGCCACCACTTTACTTCCTTCAGAGAGGTTCTAGGCTGTAGTGTAAAGAGGAGAAACCTAGGCAGAGCTCACTGGACTCCTCCAGCTGATGAGACGGAAGTGAGAGTCTGGGGAGACCAAGGTTACTAGAGTTTGCAGAGCAGAGTACCACAGAGGAGGGAACTGAACAGAGATAGAACCCCAGAGGTCTATAGAGGCTCCCCCTTGAGTATTCAACAGAGTAATGACCAATGCCTGTATGTAAGGAAGGTACTTGAGGCCTGGGAGGATAAGGGTTAAAACACATCTGAAAAGATTAGAGAACAGTGCCTGTACTCACAGGGCTAGGGAAGGTGCCTGTTCCCATTAGCCAGACTAGAAAAACTCATAATTCATGGGTTAGTGGTAGAGCACCCCAGAAGGTCTGGCTCAGTAGTAGGGAATAATTATGTTTATGTTTAACACTCTAAACTCCGCTAACAAATTCTAAAGCACCAATGCTATCTGATTTCAAGACTTATTTTAAAGGTGTAGCAATCAAATAAAGCCACAGTAATCAAGACAGTATGATATTGGTATAAAGATGGACCAGTAGTTCAATGGAATAGGGTAGAGAGTCAAGAAATAGGATCACACATATATAGGCATCTGATTTTTGACAAAGGTACAAAGACAATTCAGAGAAAGGAGAAAGGATAATCTTTTTAGCAGATGGTGCTGGGACAATTGGCTATCTTATAAAAAAAAAAAAAAAAGAACTTTGATCCATATCTTGGACTATATACAAAAATTAACTCAAAATAGATTTAGACCTAAATGTAAAACCTAAAACTATAGGAGAAAATCTTTGTGACTTTAGGTTAGGCAAGAATTTCTTAGATTCTACACCATAGAAGAACAAACTGATAAATTAGATTTCACCAAAATTAAAAACTTCTGTTCAAAAATCACTGTTAGAGAATGAGGTGACAAGTCACAGACTAGGAAAAAATGTTTGCAAAGCATATATCTGATGAAGGACTTGTATCTAGATTATATAAAGAACTTCCAAAACTAAATAATAAGAAAATAAGCAGCCCAATTAAAAATGGGCAAAAAACTTGAACAGACACACTTTACCAAAGAAGATTTATGGATGACAAATAAGCATACGAAAAGATGCTCAGCGTCATTATCGTTGTTAGGTGCTGTCGAGTCAGTTTTGACTCGTAGTGACCCCATGTGACCGAGTGGAACTTCCCCATAGGGTTTTCTACGTTGTAATCTTTACAGGAACAGGTTGGTAGGTCTTTCTCCTGGGGAGCCACTGGGTGGTTTCCAACTGCCAGCCTCTCAGCTAGCAGCCAAGCCCTTAACCATTGTACCACCAGGCTCCATGTCATTATTCACTAGGGAAATACAGTTAAAACCACAGTGTGATAACCACTACATACCTATTAGAAGGGCTAAAATTAAAAACACCATGCCAAATGTTGGAGGAAGAATTGATCTCTCGTGCACTCTTGGTGGGAATGTAAAAATGACACTACAGCTTGGCAGTTCCTTTAAAAGTTACACACACACCTGCTGTCCGTCCAAGAGCTCATACAGGAATGTTCATAGCTGTTTTATTTGTAATATCCAGAAGCTAGAAGCAATCCAAATGTCCATGACCAGGTGAATGGATGAGCAAACTGTGGTGTGTATATACGGGGAAGTTTTTTTTTACTGAAGGAATAGTTGGTACACACGAATGTGGAATGAATCTGAGAACAATTATGCTGAGTGAAAGAAGCCAGACCAGAAAAGAGTACATACTATATGATCTCATTTATGTAAAACTCTGGTAAACGCAAGCTAATCTACAGTGACGGAAGGAAGATCAGTGGTTGTTTGGGGAGGGAGATGAACAGGAGGGAGAGGGAGAGATTATAAAAGCGTGCAAGGAGATTTTTGGGAATGATGGTTATATTCACTGTCTTGCATGTGGTAGTGGCTTCAAAGATGTATATATATGTCAAAACTTCTCAAATTGTGTACTTTAAATATGTGCAATTTATTGTACCTCTGAGCAGCTGCACAGAACTTTGTAGCCCATAGGACATCACTGTGGGATTGGGTTACGGGGAGTAAAAATATGCACATGTGTTCAATTTGCCAGGTGTTCTTTCACCCTCTGGCAGTGATGAGCAGGTGCGTCCAAGACATTTAGGTTTCAGGGCAGGAAGAACTGCTAAAATGATACACTGTTTAGGGTTTGAAAAGTGCCACTATTTTTGTAGAATGTTACATAGTAGTACACCTGAAGTATTCTGTATATATAAGCAATATAAAAAAGTAAGGCTTTAAGAATGGTGTATCACATTCTCAAATAGGCCAGGCCTCAGGGCAGATGCTTTGAAATTGGCACAGTTGTTGCTGGCTAACTGCTTTGTTCCCCAAATGAATTTGCCCAGGTGAAGGTGATGGTCGACTCAGGAGACCGGAAGCGAGCCATCAGTTCCGTGTGCACCTATATTGTGTACCAGTGTAGTCGGCCAGCTCCTCTTCACTCCCGGGACCTGCACTCCATGATAGTGGCAGCTTTTCAGTGTCTCTGTGTCTGGCTGACAGAGCACCCCGATATGCTTGATGAAAAGGTGAGTTTACTAGATCTGAAAACATTAAGTGAAAACACAAATGTATGAGGAAACTTTTTTAAAAGAGAATATCTAAATTTAAATACAGTAGTGCACATTTTAAACTGATGGATATACTTGTTAGATTTCAGTAGGCCACTTGTCCTTTTTAGCACAACTTGAAAAAACTGTCAGAATGCTTACATTTCATTGCAGGGTAACACACAGAGAAGTTATTTTGAAAGATGGGACTTTGACTAATTTATGTGATCTAGAGTGTTCTTTCTTGAAAGGATGGCAGCCTTGAGATAGCTAGTAGGTACTTTGGTCACCCATCACCAAACCAAGAAGGGCAGTCAATATCCAGGCTGCAGAGGTAGAGGACAGCTTGTCCATAAAGGTTCCTTGTATCTAAAAGCTTCATTTCATACCATTTCACATACACGTTTCCACTTTCAAGTAGGCACGGATATCTAATCTGCTCTCCCTGCTATTGTTCCATATAATGCCTATACCTGTAAGGAAGGTAGGTGGTTATAAGGAATTTGCAGTGTAAATAAAAGAGATACCAGGCCCATTGGATATTAATAGAGAGCTTTATGTAGTTTTCAAAATAGTAGTGTTGATTAAATGTTAGTCATTTTCATCATGGTTTCTAAAGCTATGATGCCAGAAATGGCTTAAAAATGTCAATAATTGATGAGCTTCCCTTTGGATAATCCAGCATGTCTGAACCATCCCAGTTTTAACTGAATTGCTGTGACATCTCTGTAACCTGGGCTTTGATGATTTACAGTCTGGGTAATTTTTTTTTTAAACATTTTATTGTGGTTTAGGTGAAAGTTTACATAGCAAATTAATTTTCTTACGCAAATTGTTCTGTGACATCGGTTGCAATCCCTATAATGTGTCAGCACTCGCCCCGTTTCCTCCCTCACTTCCCCATTTCCATCCTCCGATTTCCCTGTCCCTCCATGTCTTCTCATCTTTGGTTTGGAGCAGATGTTGCTATTTTGTTCTAGTTTTTAGTCAGTTGTTCCAAGGAGCACATTCTTCACAGATATTTTTTGTTTTGTATCTTCAATTATTATTTGACTGAAAGGTCACCTCTAGGAGTGCCTGTAGTTTCAAGTTAGAAGGTTGTCTTAGGGTAGTCGTCTCGGGGGTTCCTGCAGTCCTTTTCAAACCAGTATGGCTGGTCTTTTTTTTTTTTTTTCAATTTGAATTTTTTTTCTACATTTTTTACCCATTCTAACTGGGGCCTTCTATTGTGATCCTGGTCAGAGTGATTGGTAGTGATAGCTGGTCACCATCTAGTTCTTATGGTCTCAGGCTAAAGGAGGCTGGTTCGTGTGGGCCATTAGTCCTTTTGACTAATTGCTTCCTTGAGTCTTCAGTTTTCTTTGTTCTCTTTGCTTCAGGCAAGAAGAGGCCAATTGTTGCTTCTTAGATGCCTCCTCACAAGCTTTTAAGGCCCTAGACAGTAACCAGGCTAGGATGTTGAACATATCTTTATGAGCAGTGTTTTGCCAGTTGACCTAGATGTCCCCTGATACTACGGTCATTAGCGTTCATGTCCAGTCGTTCAGTCCTGATGTCTAAGTAGTTTTTATAACTGAGTCCACGTAATTTTAAAAGATGTGTTACTGATAAAATTGAATTTGTCCAGGCAATTTTAAAAGATTTGTTACTGATAAAATTGGATTTGTCAGTAGTTATTTTCTCTCTGAACACTCAAATTCAGTTCTTTAAAGAGAAATTTGTGTGTGTATGTGTATAAAGTTTATTATATTATTGTGAAAATAATATATATCAAAGAAAACTAGAAAGAAACTGCAAAAACACAACCACCGTTAGGATTTTGATATATTGTGGTCTCATAAACAGATGCATTACAAAAATTGTTCTGCCTCTCCTGCTTTTAGGACTGCCTTAAGGAAGTACTGGAGATTGTGGAACTGGGTATCTCAGGAAGTAAGTCCAAGAATAGTGAGCAAGAGGTCAAGTACAAAGGAGATAAGGAGCCAAACCCTGCATCTATGAGGGTAAAGGATGCTGCTGAAGCCACCCTAACATGGTATGACAGTGTCCACACAGGGACTGTGCCCAGGAATTAGATGGGGTTAACTGTGATCCATATCGTTTCATCTCCTTTCTGATTGTTTGGTATTAAGTGGCTCAACCCCTTTAGGATACTTTTTTCCCAGATATAAAATGCAAAGGAAATACTCCTACCTGTTTTTTCTTTTTTCTTGGGAGTGGTGGTGGAGAGGGGAGGAAGAGGGATATAGTGGTGGACCAATAAGAAACCAGAAACTTGGGTCTGAGAGTTTGAGTCCTTTTTCTCTATGCTAGATGACATTGAATCAAGTCATAGTAGATCTGGAAAGAATCTTGGAGAGCCTCACTCCATCCCATCATTTCGATGGCTGAGTCCAGAGAGGGGATATGTCTGTGATCACACTGTACTAGGTCTCCTGCTTCCCAGTTCAGTGGTCTACGTTCTATGCTACACCAGTTACATTATACATCATACATTTATTCAGTCACCCACTTGGGGCATTTCTGTTACAGCAGCACTTGGTAGCTAAGACATACACAAAGTTATTTAGTGTCCAATTTGGGGACACTTTAACCTGCAAGGTAGCTCATTTCATTTTAATTGTTAGAAACCTGATGTTTACGTTAAGGTGAAACCTCTCCCACTTATACTTCTACCCATTGGTTCTAATTCAGACTTTTGGTAATGAAATCCTTTTTCCCAGATGGTAGAGGTGTCAGAAGACAGTGCTCATGTCCTCTCTGATTCATTTCTGCCAGTTCCTTCAGCTGATTTTCATATGACATGGATTCACGTACTGTTTATCATCCTGGTCATTTTCCTCTTGATTATGGTAGACTTTACCGTGTACCTCTTAAAGGTGTTTTACTCAGTACAGTATTCTAGATGTTGTCTGATGACCTTTAAACTCTGTAGAATATTATACTTTGATTAAAATGTTCTCGGAGACTGCATTGGGTTTTTGAGAACGTGGTGATTTGGCCTAAGTCAGCTAAAATTCTGGAGTCTTTTTCATATGTTTACCTTTCATGTCTTTCTCATCTTGTACTTGTTTTGGTGATCTTAGTTTATGCACAGAACTTTACATTTAAACCTTAAATTTCATCATATAAGACTTAAGCTTCATTATTTTTAGCTAATATTGTTTTGGATCCCAACTCTGACATATTATCTATGCAGCTAAAGTTTTGGTCAGTTGCAGATTTAATGTGCCTACCTTCTGAGTTCTAATCAAAGACACTGATAAAAATACTGAACAGGAGATCCCAAGGGTAGATTCACAGAGCACGTCACCAGAGATTTCCCTTCACATTCACAGGGATTTTTAAATGTTGTCCACAAGTTTATCATGAGACACTGGGAAATGCTTATATATCTTGATTTGAGACATTTTTCTGCCTTTCCAGACTAGCTACTGTCAAGAAAAAGAAAATGTGGGTAGGTTGGTGTGAATTGATCTTTGTGACATATTCCCTTGCCAGTGACCCATCTGGCAATGTTGTAGAGTCTTACATGGAACGTGGACAAGATCACTTGGTCCTTATGCTTTATTACATCCACCTCTGTCCAATTTTAGAAACCAGAGCCACGTTTTCTTGTTATTAGTCTGCTTGCATTTCTCCTTTTTTCCACAGATGCTTAGTTTTCCTGGTCCTTGAAATTCTTACACAGCCCTCCTTCTAGAAACAGAGAAAATGGAAGTAAAATATTTGTTGAGCAATGCTGTCCTCCATAATCAGAGATGTTTGCGTTTAAGCATTAAAATGAAAGGGGAAGGGGAGAGGCCACTAGATTTTTGAGCTGAGGATTGAGATGATAAAAGTGGTGTTTGGGGAATATTTGTTTTCCAAATGAGATGTATATATAGGATCACAAGATAATAAAATCTTTGTTTTAACTCTAGCATACTCTCTGTGCCTCAGTTTCCTCAGTATAAAATGAGAATAAAAATAGTACCTATCTTATAGGGTTGTTATGATAACTAAACAAAATAATGTGTGTAAAGTGCTTAGAACAGTGCCTGGCATAGCAAGTGCTATGTTAGTTACTGTTATTATCCAGTGAAGGTATACAAAAATCTGTGTGGATATAAACATTTCTGAATGTTAAGGCTTGATCAGTTGAATTCCATTTCACAAGGCATTTTTTTTTTCATATTTATCTTCATTATAATTACAGTAGTTCTGTGAGATGTAAATATTAGTGCCTCAAGTTCCTGATCTATAAAACAAAAATAATTACCCACAGCCACGGGTGAGAAGGTAGCAGTCCTGGTTTCTGGTTTCTTAACGATTACTTACGTCTTCTGAGCCTAAGTTTCTTCACCTGAAAAATGAGGGGTTCGGCTGATCTCTGGGTCCTTTTGTATGTCTAGAATGCTCTGATATTTTTTGACTTGCATAGTCCTGAATCCTGGCGCATACAAGGAGATTTTTGGGTATATCTCTAGCTTTATAATTTGGAAGTGTGATTAGTCAGGGTCTCTGGGAACCAGACTAAGAAAGAAAATCTGCTTGCAAGTTTTCTGAAAAGTGCTCTCAGGAACAACTCCCATGGGGAAATGAAGGAAACGGAATTGGGTAGGGGGAGGAATTGAACTGTGATGCAGTTGCACCAAAGGCCTCAGCCATTCCTACAGGGAGCTCTGGAGCTGGCATGGTTCTTCAGAATTCTCTTGAGTTGGCTGAGGGAACTGGGACTTTATACTCAGGCATCAACCAGTCATTGGATATGGGCCGTTTCCAGGAAGGGTTGTGGCATTGGGTGAAGTTATTCTCACTGAAGACAAGTCCAGGAGAGGGACTCAACTGAGAGCTGTGGTCACCATTTTCCTGCATTTGAGGGAATGAGTCTTTCAGTCTTGGAGGGGGACTCTAGAAAGCACACCCTGGCATCTACTACAGGAGTAAATCTGACCTGTAAAGAAGAAGCATGGCTGTGCTCAATTAAAATTCAGAAGAGCAGAAGGACACATTCATGCATGAGGTAAACTTGGAAGATTTTGCTTTAGGAATTAACTGTTATCTTTTCCATTCTCCATAGTATCATGCAGTTGCTTGGCGCATTTCCTTCACCCAGTGGTCCTGCCTCTCCTTGTAGTCTGGTGAATGAGACCACGTTGATTAAATACTCCAGATTGCCAACCATAAACAAGCATAGTTTCCGATACTTTGTCTTGGATAACAGTGTCATCCTGGCAATGCTGGAGCAACCTCTTGGGAATGAACAGAGTAAGTTTTAGCACTTTGAGCCTTCTCTACTGCTAAATCAGCATGTTCACCTGTACTATCAAGCTGTTCCCAGAAGCAGGAAAAAGACGCAAGTTCTAAGTAATTTTGCATTTGATTTCTGTGGTACGATAGCAAGTGAAAAATAGAGGATCAGAAAATAGAATATGCGTATTAGATAGAACCTTTTAAAGGCCCTTTATGTGTATCTGAAATATCAGAAAAGGTCTCCGTAGTTTTATAAAAAGTCTTATTTTAATGGGATACTTTCTGTGTAAAAAAAAATCATTGTCACTCTTCCTTCCCTCTTGAACTTTGGATCCTGCCTTTGCCCTGCTCTGTCCCTTACCCCTCATTGTTCTGTTTCAGTTATTGGTACCACCCAGACAGACTGGAAATCTGAGGAATCCTTTTTGCCAGCTCCTTCCTGTTACTTCCCTGTGTAATTGGTTTCCCAGTTTTCTGCCTCTCCAGTGACTTTTGAATCTTTTCTTTTCCTCTGCGTTCCTGCCAGTACACCCAAATGTAGGGCCTTATTATTTCTTACTTAGATTGTTGTAGTTACTTCCTGCCTGGTCTGATTCCCCCGAACTTTGCCAGTTCCAAAATTCCATTCTACTTGCTGCTGCTGCTGCTGCTGCTGCTGCTGCTGCCGCCATGGTATTTATCTTCAAATACAGATCTGACCGTGTCCGTGCCCTGCTGAAACCCTTCAGGGATTCTCCATTGAGAGAACATGCACTGTTCTCCTTTCTCCTCCCTCGCACTCTCATTATAAACTGTCCCAAGGTGTATGATTACCAGTGTGATCCAACTACTCTTAGTATGTTTTTTCCCAATGGTAATTGACATCAGCCAGTATGGAAAGGATGCATGTCCTGAGAAACCAAAAAATAAACCAAACCCACGGCCGTTGAGTCAATTCCGACTCATAGCAACCCTACAGGACAGAGTAGAACACCCTCCTAGGGTTTTCAGGGAGCAGCTGGTGGATTCAAACTGCCGACCTTTTGGTTAGCAGCCAAGCTCTTAACCACTGACCCACCAGGGCCCCCATGTCCTCAGCAAGACTTGTTTTTTTTAATTGTGCTTTAAGTGAAAGTTTACTGATCAAGTCAGTCTCTCATACAAAAAATTATACGCACCTTGCCATATACTCCTAGCTGTTCGTCCCCTAAGGAGACAGCACCTTCCTCCTGTCTTCCTTGTATTCCCCGTGTCCATTCGACCAGCTCCTGTCCCCCTCTTCCTTCTCATCTCACCTCCAGACAGGAGCTGCCCCCATAGTCTCATGTGTCTACTTGAGCCAGGAAGCTCACACCAGTATCATTATCTGTCTTACAGTCCAGTCCAATCCCTGTCTGAAGAGCTGGCTTTGGGAATGGTTCCAGTCTTGGGCTAAAAAAGGGTCCAGGGACCATGACCTCCAGGGTCCCTCTAGTCTCAGTCAGACCATTAAGCCTGGTCTTTTTATAAGAATTTGAGATCTGCATCCCATGGTTCTTCTGCTCTATCGGAGATTCTCAGAGAGATTCTTATTACTAGGGGGATAAGGAGAGTGGAGATTACCAAACCTGTAGGCTTAAAAAGACCCAGGGATAGCCTGTTGTAGGATACCCTCATTTACAGGTGAAGAAACTGTAAGTGTGCTCAGGGTATGTGACTCGTCTAGGGTTACTTGAAAAGCATATGGTATGATTGGTACTAGAAGCCAGATATGCTGAACTCCATACTGTGCCTTTCTGTTATGACTGCCACGCAGTGATAGGATTTGCTTAGTGATTAAAGACTTCCGTTTTTACTTTTGCAAGGTTAACAGGGTCTTAGAATCCCATGCAAATTCTTTTGAGTAGGATCGCATAAACCATAAAATGAAAGTGAGACATTTCCCTGTAGTTTGGGGGTATATGAGTGCAATCGCAGGTTTCCATCAAGCTTTGGTAAGATACAGCAACTTTAGTATGAACCAGATAACCACTACCCACCTCCAGAAGTATTGGCCCCAAATCTTTTCCGCAGGTACCTTTTATTTTTCTATCCCAGGCCTAGGTCTTCTTTCCTGGTGTTTGCCTCTTATTCATGATTCCTGTAGCCTCCTACTCCAAGCCACCTGCTACGTAGGCTGTAAAACCTCTCCTGGCTTCCTAGCCTGAGGAGTAAGTGTGTAACTCTGTTTGAGGTTTTTAGGACTCCCTATCCTCACCTCAAGTGATTTTATTATATACAAAGGTTACCAAAAATATAAACAATTAGAATTTTATATTATTACAAGGGTATTATAATAGTTATAACAGAAAAAATGAGAGAGAAGTTTGAACAAGTTTGACTCCCACACTAGAGACCAAAGAAGGAAATGAGAAGAAGGGTCAGAGTCACTCAGGAAGTCCATCCTGAGTTCTCTGCTCCCACTCGCACTCCCACCACCACCCTCTACTTCTGCTGGGAATGAACAGTACCTCCTGTGATAGGCATTGGCACACCGGGGTGAAAGTAACATAGCACTGCAGACACTACCATGTCTTCCTGCACTTTGGCTGTTCCTAGCATTGGAAAGTTAAGAGTATTTGCTAAAATGGTGTTTCCCAACAACGTATTAAGTGTACTGCTAGAGGTATATGTGAGATGATATTTGTTGATAACAACAGTAAACATTGTTTTATGTATTTTTAGTACGTATTTTTAAAATATTAACTAGCATACCAACCTCATGATTTTCCTTTTCAAGTGATGATATACAATTTCCTTTTAAAATAAATTTAAGTAAAAAAAAAAGGAAAAGAAAAAAAGGACTAATTGATTTACAATAAAATAATGGTTCTTAAGGCATATAAGTATGGCAGAAATCACAAAGATGGTACACAAAGGACTGGAATTTGGGAAACACTATGCTAGGGTTTTGATTATTGGAAGCTCTGCAGTTGATAGCAGATTTATTTTAAATGGTCATTGTCTGAAATAAAAACTTTTATACAAACATTTTATTCTAGATGATTTTTTTCCTTCTGTCACTGTACTGGTCCGGGGAATGTCTGGAAGACTTGCTTGGGCACAACAGCTCTGCCTTTTACCCAGAGGAGCAAAAGCCAATCAGAAGGTATCCATCAGAAGTTACAGGGAAGTAACTAGGAGTGTGTGTGTGTGTGTGTGCGCATGTGTGCGTGCATGCGTGTGTGTGTGCTGTTGCTTAAAGGTTAAATAACATTCCAACAAAAGTCACACAGATAAACTAAATATTTTTGATACCTAGCTAGGTTCTTAGGCAGTGGGTTCACGTCAGAATTAGGAGCCTAGAATTCCAGACTTTCTGAATTACTCTTGAAAGACATCTTCCAGGCAGGTACATGTTCACAGTTTTCTAGTTGACTCTTATGTGCACTTATGATTAAGAACTACTACCCTAAACAGTGGCCCCAATTTTTTTCCTGCAGTGTTAACTATAATAAAAGTCAAGTACACACCATATATGGAAAAATTTAGGCAGACCTTGATGCCTCTGGCAACAGATTTAGTTTCAGATTGTTTCATATGATTTATCCCTGTATAACTTGGTAAAATACAATGAAATCTTCTTTTTAGGTACAACAGTTTGTTTATTTTTATAACTTTTATGTTGTAATTATATGAATAATACTTGCTTGTAGAAGAAAAGTTGGAAAATGTGGATAATAAAAAAATTTTTAAGTCACCTGTACTCTCACTCTTCTAGGTAGATAACCTGTTAATACTTTGGGGCATTTCTTTGCGTCTCTGTACAATAACACTTGAATAGAACTGGAGTCATTTTTGTATACTGCTCTTTTTACTTCCATGCAGAGAACTCTGAATGTACATCATCCCCACTTAGTGACAGAGGGAAGAGAGAAAAAATTGGGGCCACTGTTCAGGGCCCCAGTTGTAAGCTTTTACTTACGTTACTAAAAATATTTTTAAGACGTGACTTAATAAAATTTTAACAGCACTTAAGAAGGTAAAACTCACAAAATTGGAGCATGGGTCTAAAATCATACAGCATCCTAGACATCTGTTAGAGCCGATGTGTTTTTAACCCTGTGAGAAGTGTGCCCCCTTTTCCCTCATAGCAGGTGCAGATGACACTCTGTCAGCGCCTCTGTAAGCTGCTAAGTTAACATTACAGACTAGAAGGAAGGGGGTCTGGAAAGGAACTGAAATTTGTTGATAGTTTAATATGTGCTGTGTACATTTTTATTTAATCCTCACAACCCTGTGGTAGGTGATTTCTACTTTTTCAGATGTGAAACTGAGATCATACAGCTAATTTAAAGCAGGAATTTGAAGCCCTGAGGGCCTAGATCCAGTGCCTGTGTTCTTTCAGTTATGCCGTGCTAAAGTTCTATTTGAACTCACTTTCTGGAGATCCCCAAGGGACCTAAACTTGTACTATATTATATGGACTGACTTGAGAGCCCTAAGGTCCAAAATACCTTCTCCATTGACTTACTGCCAAGTACGGGAGATTAAGGCCTGGGTCCACAGCCCAGTTATCAGTCATGAAATCCAAAATAAGTTGGTGAACATTTTTGTAAAAATAAAATACAATAGAGTAGACTAAAAAAACAATCAAAGTATAGCACTTCTAGTAAGGGTAAGTTTGAAAGGCACTTTTTTTTTAGCGTGTTTGATATTCTATATACCTTGGTTTAATGTATCAGCATATCCAATGAAAGATCTTTGAAAAGTTTTAAAACAATGTCACACAAGTATCACAGACTTTGGACCCCTGGGAAGTTGGAGAAAGCTGAGTGTGGAGAAGGCTGCTAAGAAATACTGGAGACAAGAACTAGAGACAAACTTGGTCCACTTTAGAGTGTGATTCCAGCCCAGCCTGGCTTCCAGGTTCACAGGCTACTTACCGTCATTGTAGAAGAGAGATGTGCAGATTCTTACTGAGTTCCTATCACATAGAACATCCTAGGGAAATAGACATCCAAGAGAGCAGGGAATACATACTATTACAGGTGGGTATCGGACCATATATAATGAATGTCACATTATTTGTTTTTTTTAATAGCTTTTTGTGCCTGAACCTCGTCCAGTTCCTAAAAATGATGTTGGATTTAAATATACTGTGAAACATCGACCATTTCCTGAAGAGGTAGACAAGATTCCTTTTGTGAAAGCAGATCTGAGCATCCCAGATTTGCATGAAATCGTCACTGACGAAGTAAGATAAATTATTTTTTAGACATTGTTAAGGGAATGAATATAAACTTTCTTAAACGACTTCCATAAGGAGCCCTGGTGGTACAGTGTACAGTGGCTAAGTGCTTGGCTGCTAACTGAAAGGTTAATGGTTCGAACTTACCAGCAGTTCCATGGGAAAAAGATGTGTCAGTCTGCTCCCATAAAGATTCCCCAAAAAAAGATTACAGTCTAGGAAATCCTTTGGGACATTTCTGCTCTGTCCTGCAGGGCCGCTATGAGTTGGAATTGACTTGACTGCAAAAAGTGTTAAACGACTTCCGTGGTCAAAACAGTGTCTTCAGTGTTACTGAAGGTGATTCATAAGATGACCTGGGTCTCTCATTCAGAAGGTTACCATGTTATAAAACATGTAGAGATTGAAAGTAACTGGATAAGCATGTCACTTAGAGGTGTCACTGTGCTGCCTGGTCTGGTCCATGGTAGGTTTCAGTAGTAGGGTGGCACAATCAGACTCTCTTGTGAAGGAGATTTGGAGAAGAGAGACCAGTTCAGGGACTTGTATGACAATCCATGCAGGAGAAAGGAAGGATTACTTTACCAACAGTGGGGGCTTAAATATGTGAGATATATGAAGCAGGTAAGTCCAATCAACCTTGGGTTGATGAAGGAAGGAAAAGACCTGAAGAACTTTAGATTTTGAGCTTGAGTACAAAGAATATATTGGTGCCATTCACAGAAATATGGATGTTAAGAAGAGAACAGGGCTTTAGATTAACTTTCCCTGAAAGGCTATGTTTTATTGTATTTGGTCTCTTAAGGCAAGGGAGAATTTTAAGAAGTGGGGACAAGCATGTAAGGGCAAGACAGAGGTGGCTTATACTGTCAAATGCTGAAGAGATTGGGAAGGATGAAGATGAAGAAAAGCCCCTGGATTTTAGTATGAGGTTATAAGTAACCTTTGAGAGAAGGTTCAAAGGAATGTTAAAGCAGAAGGAAGGCATAATATAAAGGGCTGGGGACTGACTGGTAGGAAGGGAGGCAGTGGGTATAAGCAACTGTGAGCAGTAAAGGGAAGGGTGCGAGTGGATGGGGAGTGAATGGTAGGAGGGAGGCAGTATACCCACAGAGCAGTGAAGGGAAGGGTACAGAGTGGATGGTAGCATAAGGGAAATAGCCTAGCTAAGGAAAGACAAGGCTATCTTGTTTTTCTTAAATTCAGTGATGGGAAGAGTATGAACATGCTTATAGTTGAAAGGAAGGAACCAGTGGAGAGGGGTCTCTTAACACTCTAAGATGAGCTAGGGAAATTATAACTGATAGGGTAAGGCCCTGGAGGCGGTAGAATCAAGAGTTCAGGTGTTTGTGAAACCCTGTATTTGTGGCGAGACTGGAGGGAAGGAGGGAGTAGGTGAAGGTTCAGAGACATTTAGAGTTGGAAAGGAGAGAAATTACCGGAGTTTATGCAAATAATCTTGCCAGTGTAATAGGCAGTTGGTTAAAGGTAGTTCTTAAAATTGCCAGGCAGCACGGAGGGCCAGCTGAGGGTCCAATAGCATAATCTGTGGTGAAGCTCCTAAACTCTGCTGACTTTATTCAGAGTCATGTTCTTGAGATCTGGAAGCATAAGTAAAGAATTTGAATGGTGTGGAGATTGACAGGGGTGAAATTATGGAAGGATAAAGGATAGCACAGCCATTTGATGTGCTAAGAAGAAGATACTAAGGTGTTAGATTTGGGGGGTTAGGCTTGGTTGGGATGGAGACAAGCCAGGAAGATGGTAATGGACTGGGAAAATCAGGGGAGAGACCTGGAGTGCCTCAAGGTGTCAGTGATGGTAAAGCAATGGGCTCAGGGGTAGTGAAGGTGGGGGAGAGCTCTAGGAACGGACTTCAGAATTGTAGCTTTTAAAAGTAGAGCAGATATGTGGGACAAAATATATTCGTGATGGCCAAAGTTGTGAAGGTTGAGGAAGCTGTAGAAATATAAGCCAGGTTTTAGGAAGAATCATTGTTCAACAAAGAAGATAGGATTTTAAATTAGAATTGATTGGAGGAAAAGGGAGGGAGCAGGGAGAAGTACCCAAGAGCGTAGTCTAGTAATCACATGGGTGGGGAATTCAAAACTGTGAGAAGGATGAAGACAGTGATCTGGAAATTGGGGAGTGGCGACAGCAACAACTCTGCCATCTTTCTTGCCCGTTTGAAGGGGGAAGCATTGAAAGTTTCATCTTTAGTGAGGAGGTGGAGCGATTTGGTTTTGGTTTTAACCTCGAAACATGTTTACTTAATTGTATACTCTATCATGAGCTAAAACTTAGTATTGGTCACTGAGAATTATCTTAATTTATTTTGTTGTGTGTAGCATTACTTTCATTTTAAAATTAATATTGACCCTATTACTTTTATAATCACTTCAGAAATTGAAGTATTTGGTTTATTTCAGCTAGAAGAGAGACATGAAAAATTAAGGAATGGCATGGCTCAGCAGATTGCTTATGAAATGCGCCTTGAACAACAAAGTGAGGAGGAATTTCGCAAGAAAAGCTTTCCTGATCCAATTACAGATTGTAAGCCCCCACCTCCTGCCCAGGAATTCCAGACAGCACGCCTCTTCCTTTCACACTTTGGATTTTTGTCATTAGAAGCATTGAAGGTAATTTTCGTAAACTTTTATGAATACGTATATTCATAAATTAACATTCAGCCGATGATAACTAAAGCATTTTTATGAGACTAGAAGGAATTAAAAAAAAAAAAAAACTTGTTAGAATCTTATGCTGCGTGCAAGTGAGTAAGATTCTGTGCTGCTCTAGGTGGCAACTGTAGCTTTAAGACGCTTTCATCCCATTGGAGCATTCAGAGTTCTCTCTGAGGGGGATTTAGTAATACACCCAGCTCTGAGTTTTCCTTGGTAATAGAGGACCCATATCACACATATAAATGAAACCTACACATATTAAGAAAAAAGACATTAAAAATCTTCCCCTAGTAGATTTTATTACTGAAAGTGTGGGTTACAATTGACTCCGCCTTTCCATACCACTTTTAAAAAGGGGTGAAGTTAATACGGTAATATTTGTGAGCCAGGCACTTCTTAAATGTTGTACAGTGTCTAAAGTCAAGATGGTCTATATCCTAGTGTCACTACTTGACATCTCTGTGGTCTTGGGCAAGTTACTTGACTTTTCTGAGTTGTAGTTCCTCATCTATAAAATGGGGATGATAAAAGTATCCATCTCATTAGTCATGTGAGGATTAAATGAGTTAATACATCTAAGATGCTTTTTTAACACAAAGTCAACTAGCCTTTAAAATAAATATTACAATTATTCTTAATTCCATTATCCTTAAAACAATTTACAAGGAAAGTGATACTATCCTTGTTTTACAGATACGGAAACAGAGGCTCAAAAATGTGAAATAACTTGCCTGAAGGTCAATTTTGGGTTTGTACTGAGGCCTGTTTGTTTTGAAAAGCGCACTGGAGATTGCCAGGTGCAGGTTACTTATTGTGTGAGTTGTTACCTGCCCTAACTCCCTAGCAGCTACCTGATCGTAGGCCATTTGAGGGTGAGGAGAGCATTGCTGTCTGATTTTAGATTTTTGCATGTAGCAGGAAAATAGAGTATGGGTTGTGAAACATACTTTACATCGTAGAAAATTGAGTTAGTGATGGAGAGTATGAATATAAGAACTCTCTTAAAATACAGAAGAAAAGAGCAAAGAGTAAAATAAGGAGAAATATAATGTAAATATGGAAGGCAAGGAACAAAGATCCAACCTACAAACGATTAATGCTATTCCTAGTGAAGAAACTGGAGCAGAGTAGAAGCAGCAAATGAAAATATGCTAGAAGTATTACATCCTGTGGACTGTAAGGAGACAAGGAGAGCCCTAGTAGCCCTGTCTCTGAGATTGTAATTTTCCATTCATGTTTTCTATTTTAGTTGAATTTTTTAAGCTTTCATGAAAATAAGAGCTTTCTCATCTGCTTCAGAACATAGGAAAAAGTCAGAAGGTTACCTGGTGGTTTCCTTTATGAATCTTAGCCTATCTGTAGTAAACTTAAACCTGACAACTGCATACATAAAAAACTATAAATTAATCTTATGAATATATCTATAAAAGTATTAAAGAGAAAGCTGGTAAAACTGAATTCATTAGCATGTTAAATTATCTTCCATAGCCAAGTAAAGTTTATCCCAGGAATTCACGAACAGTTCATTATTAGGGAAGTGTTAGTAAAGCTATTAAGAAAATAATTTGATCTTTTTAGTAGATGGTTAAGTCATTAAACAATAAATCAGTATTCAATAAAACAATACTAGTCTGATTTTAAAATTAAAACGAACACTTAGCCAGGACCAGATGTGTATGTCCTGTATGGCCTTTACATTAAAGACTACTGCTCTAAATGATGGAAACCCTGGTGGCATAGTGGTTAAGTGCTACGGTTGCCAACCAAAGGGCCTCAGTTCGAATCTGCTAGGCGCTCCTTGAAAACTCTATGGGGCAGTTCTACTCTGTCCTATAGGGTCGCTATGAGTCGGAATCGACTCAGTGGCACTAGGTTTGGTTTGGTTTGGCTCTAAATGAGAGCTTGTAGGGAAACGAGGCATTCCTGGTTAAAATCAGAATCACAGGATATCTACACTGACCACTATTTAACACAGAAATTTTTAGTCAATGAAATTTGACTTTTTGTTTTGAAATAATTATAGATTAATAGGAAGTTGCCCAAAGTATATGCAGGGAGGTTTTATGCACATTTCACCCACCTTCCTCCAGTGGTAACACCTTAACTGTAGTACAGTATCAAAAACAGAAAAATCAATGAAATATTAAAAGAAAATTAAGAGGTAAGAACTATTGGAAAGGAGACAGTTTGCAAGTAATATGACTTCTTGTTAAAAAACCATGAGAGTCGATAAAATATTTAAAATAAATGAGAGAATTAAGATCTTTACACAAAAACATTAATAGACTATACTTGGCAATATCCAGTTAAATAGCATGCCAAAAAAAAAAATTTTACAGCTGTGATATTGACAAAAGTTATGTTAAACTCTGTGAAAGACCTAGAAGAAGAAACTTTAAAAACAAAAAGGAGAATGAGGAAGCTTGGCCCCTATAAGGTATATCCCAGCATGCTGCAGTCCCATAATTTCTCATGCATGATTTCAAAGTAAAAACACTGTAAACTAGTTCTTTTTTTTTTTTGGTAACTTTGTGGCAAATTCATTTAGTGCTAAAATCTGACCCGCATTGACAAGAGGCTGTTCGTAGTCTTTACTTATTTCACTTAGTGTGAATTCTCTTCTGGTGAACTGCAGAAATATTAATATCTGATTATAGGGTGTTGCCCCAGCTCCAGCTACAAATGTTATGTAATAGATTAGAAAACCAGGCCCATAATCCTTGCCAGTGTAAAAAAAAAAAAGAGTAATCCTTGCCATCTCTGGGGGATGCTTCCCTGAAAAAATACCATGGATAGCAGAACCTTGTTTGGCAAGATCAAGATCTCAAAGAAGATGAGGGATTGGGGGAAAGCAAAACAAAAAATACGTTTTTTGGTAAGCCACAACACAAAAGCAAAACAAACCCCACACAGCGCAGAAAAGTTCAAGAAAGCATAATATAATATAGAAAACAGGATCCAAAATGTACACACGATATGTCTCACTGTTTTTAACAACAACAAAAAAAAAAGGCAAATAAGAGAACTGGAAGGAAATGTACAAAAATGTTAAATGGTTTCTTTAGGATGTGTTTATGCTTATCCCTACAATTTTTTTTTTTTGCTTAATTCTTATTAAACTGTAAGCAATATTGCTTTTATAATTAGAGTGATGAAAAGAGATAATTACTCCTTTCCTCTTTGATGGTAGGAACCTGCAAATAGTCGTCTACCTCCTCACCTTATTGCACTTGATTCCACGATACCTGGATTTTTTGATGACATCGGGTATCTGGATCTCTTGCCATGTCGTCCCTTTGACACAGTGTTCATTTTCTATATGAAGCCAGGCCAGAAGACAAACCAAGAGGTAAGCATTCTGAAAAATTTTTTGGTGATTTTTTTTTTTTATGCTATATAAAATTTTTTACGCAGCCTGTGCTTGGCCACTGTTGTTGTTAGATGCCATCAAGTCGGTTCTGATTCATAGTGATCCTGTGAACAACAGAATAAAACACTGCCTGGTCCTGCACCATCCTCACAATCAGTGTTACGCTCGAGCCCATTGTTGCAGCCACTGTGTCACTGCATCTCGTTGAGGGTCTTCCTCTCTTTTCTGATCGTCTACTTTATCAAGCATGATGTCCTTCTCCAGGGACTGCTCCCTCCTGATAACATGTCCGAAGTACGTGAGACGTAATCTCGCCATCCTTGCTTCTAAGAAGTATTCTGGTTGTCCTTCTTCCAAGGCAGATGTGGCCACTGCAGGAGGTGCATATTTTATTTTTAAAGCATAGCGACTTGTTTTGAATCAGGCCAGAAACGGAATTAATAAACTGATACTTAGAGTAGTGATTCTTTTGACCTTTAAGGAACATGTTTTAGGGAGGAGTTGTAGCATGTCTTTCCTCCCCTTAAGGAATTCAGGTTCATAAAACAAAACAAACTCAAATATAGGTTAGCCATAAAAAGCTAAAGCTAGGCACGATTGCCCAGGAGGAGTCTAACAACAGCATCAAATATTTACTGAACAGCTTCCCTGTGCCTCAGTGTGTGCCAGAGTACAAAAGTGAATAACAAGCCTTTACTCTTGAGGCGCTCACCCTCCAGGTAATCTCACAAGCAAATAGTTTCAGTTGAGGCACGCACAGCGTATAATGGAGAAAATAACAGCTGAGCTAAAGAGTAAAAACAGAAGACCAAGTAAAGCACAATTGGACATGTGTAACAGACCAGGAGGAGGATGAAGAAAAATACGAGATAGACGAAAGTAGAAAACAGAGCAAATAGCAGGAAAATTGAAGTTTCTATTGAAATGTGGACTAGTGAGGCAGTTACCAAGTATGACTATGAAAGAGCCAAAGGAAGATTTGTAAAATGTAGTATTCAGATATGTAGGGCACCAGACCTGGCATCCCGTATGATCTTGAAATTTTACTATAATTGTTGTAAGACCATTAGCTAATCAAGCTGAGTACTCCTTAAGTTTACCAAAATCAAAATATTTATACCAAATGTACTATTTGTAAATCATTGATGAGGTACTGGAAAAAGAGATTGATTTATGAGGAAGTTCATCTCATTTCGTATTCCTAATTCCATAAATATTGTCTACTTTCTGTTAGGTGCCAGGGTTACACTGGTAAACAAGATCTAAAAGGTTTCTGGCTCCCAGAACTACTGTCTAGAGGGGAAGACAGGTGTTGAAATAAGCAACCATAGTATATTATGATAAAAGGGGCTTAAAGCACGTTATAGGAGCCATAACAGGAAAACTTAAACCTGGTTTTAGCAAGGTGTCCTGGAGGAAAAGATACTTAAGTTGGTATTTGAAGCATGCATTGAAGACAGGTTAAAAGGCAGAAGCAAATTGTTACTAACAAAATAATAACATGTGCAAAGGCCTCAGGGGTAAGAGAAAATTGCAACTTCGTGAAGTTGAGAGACAATCATTATGGAGTCCACTGTGCTTGGAGCTTGAGGGAATGTGGGCTCTTGGTAGCCAAGGATGAGACTAGTGGACTCCTAAGTTTTTTGGAAGAACTTCAGTAAAATTGGGTTAATTGAAGGGGTTGAGATCTGTTTTGAGGCAAGTCTAGTGCCTGGTTAAATGAGAAGAATGGAGCCATTTTTCTCCCACCTGTAAAAACAGAGGACACAAACCTTTGAGGCAACTCCTAAAAAGAAAACTCAGTTTCTTTAGGACTCTAAGGGCTGAGAGTGATTGGTGCTATTGAGTTGGTTCCAAATCATAGCAACTATATGTACAAAAGAATGAAACACTGCCCGGTCCTATGCCATCCTCACAGTCATTATTTTTGAGCCTGTCGTTGCAGCCACAGTGTCAATCCACCTTGTTGAAGGTCTTCCTCTTTTTCGTTTACCTTCTGCCTTACTAAGCGTGATGTCCTTCTTTAGGGACTAGACCTTCTTGATAAGATGTCCAGAGTACGTGAGATGAAGTTTTGCCATCCTTGCTTCTGAGGAGCATTCTAGCTGTACTTCTTCCAAGACAGATGTGTATGTTCTTTTGGCAGCCTATGGCATATTCGATATTCTTCACTAACACCACAACTTAAAGGCATCAGTTCTTCTTCTGTCTTCCTTATTCATTGTCCAGCTTTTACATGTATATGAGGCAATTGAAAATACCATGGCTTGGGTCAGGTGTACCTTAGTCCTCAAGTGATGTCTTTGCTTTTTAACTCTTTAAAGAGGTTCTTTGCAGCAAAATCCGTCATTTTTATTTCTTGACTGCTGCTTCCATGGGCATTGATTGTGGATCCAAATAAAATGAATTCCTTGACAACTTCAGTATTTTCTCCATTTATTTATTATAATGTTGCTTATTGGTCCAGTTGTGAGGATTTTTGTTTTCTTTATGCTGAGGTGTAATGCATACTGAAGGCTGTAGCCTTTGATCTTCATCAGTAAGTGCTTCAAGTCCTCCTCACTTTTCATCAAGCAAGGTTGTGTCATCTGCATAGCTTAGGTTGTTACTGAATCTTCCTCCAGTCTGGATGCCATGTTCTTCTTTATATAGTCCAGCTTCTTGGATTATTTGCTCAGCAGACAGATTAAATAAGTATGGTGAAAGGCTGCAACCCTGATGCACACCTTTTCTGATTTTAAACTATGTCGTATCCCTTTGTTCTGTCAGCTGAGCACAATTAAGTGTTCTGGAATTTCCATTCTTTGCCACAGCGTAGATTTAGATTAATTTCTTGCTGCTAGAAAGTGGCATGTGAGTTGAATTTTGACCTATTTATTACTCCTTGATTAAAATTTCAAATTAAAGTTTAACTTCTAACTAAAAGTTATAATTGGAAAAACTAGAACTGGCTGTCAAATCAGTTTGCTGGCACTTATAAGAATATGAAGGGACACAGATGAACTAGAGAGGCATACGTCTAAAGAGACTCCTTCTGTATGTAAGAGAACAACATGGCAGTGACGCCCAGTGGATGGAGGAGTGATGGGTATAACCTACCATGTTCGACTTCAGGCCGCCATGGGTCTGACAGGCCTAGCAGGTCTTGACAAAATAGATAAGCACTGAATAAACTCCATTGGTGGTTCCCAAACAGTGGAGGAGCTTTTAAAAATAATGTTCCAGGATCTTACCCCTGCTGATTCTGATACAGAAGGACTAGAATGGGCATTGGGAATTCTGTTTTTAAGAGACTACCCTCCTCCCTGTTTTTTTTTTTTAATTTGGAGAAGAATTTTTCTTTTGCCTTCCTTTAGAACAGGGTTTTTCAACAGCAGCACTGTTGACGTTTTGGGCTAGATATTTGTTGGGGAACTGTACTATGTATTGTAGGATTTCAGCAGCAACAATGGCCTCTATCCCTAGATGCCAGCAGTACCCCACCAGTTGTGACAACCAAAAATGTTTCCAAATATTGCCAATGTCCCCTAGATGGTAAAATCAACCCCAGTTGAGAACTGTAGTTTTAGAATGAGGACCTGTACCTTCTGAAGCCAGTAGAATGCCCAGGTATTACACTTAGTGAAGAGGAGAGAACCTTCTGGTCGTTTCAGTTTTGTTGGAATTGCGGACACATATTTGTTATTCTCTTCTTTGGACTAAGGGAAGGATATTTTAAGATTCATTTATTAATTATACTTAATCTTTATTGACTTTTTAATAGATTTGTACTTTTATAGTGTTTGTCAAGATTTGCAATTAATCACATACGTGTGCAGTGATTCTCACTCATCAGCCAGTTAGTAAACTCTGTGAAGACCAGGGACATGTGTGTCTTTTATTTGCTACTTAGTGTTTTGTCTGGGGAGCCCTTATGGCGCAGTGGTTAAGAGCTCAGCTGCTAACCAAAAGGTTGGCAGCTCGAATCCACCAGCCACTCCTTGAAAACCCTGTGGGGCAGTTCTCTGTCCTGTAGGGTCACTATGAGTCTGAATGGACTTGATGGCAATGGGTCTGGTTTTGGGTTGTGTTGGTTCAAAGAATTAACACACTTGCGTTTGAGTCCATCTAGAAACACCTCAGAAGGACGGTCTGGTGGTGATCTGCTTCTAAACATCAGCCACTGAAAACCCTGAGAAGCACAGTTCTGCTCTGATAAAAACGGGGTTGCAGTGAGTTGAAATCCACAGCAGCTGGTTTGGGTTGTTTTGTTTTGTTGTGTGTGGTTCACCAATTGTTTGGCTAGGGAAGGAGCTAAGGGCTTTACTTGTGTTATCTCATTTAATCTTCACAACCAGTGTTGTCCCCATTTTACAGATACAAAAACTGAGACTTAGGGAAATTAAGAAACTTGTACAAGGCTCACCCAGGATTAGAACCCAGATTTGTCTAACTCCAAAGTTCGAATTCTTAACTACAGTGCTTTATTCTCGTATTTATTCTCATCTTGGACTTAATTTGTTAAAAGCTTCAAAGCTAACCATTGAAGATTTGTTTGGATGTCCTCTTTTTCTTTCCTTTATTATAGCTGATGCTTGATATGTATTTCAGATTTTAAAGAATGTGGAGTCTTCCAGAACTGTTCAGCCACATTTCCTAGAATTTTTACTTTCCCTTGGCTGGTCAGTAGATGTGGGCAGACACCCTGGTTGGACTGGGCATGTTTCCACGAGTTGGTCTATTAACAGTTGCGATGATGGTGAAGGATCCGAACAAGGTAAAACTCATTTTCTTGATTTATTACTCTTGATTTTTCCTCTTTACTATGAGCTTGTAGTCGTACTAAAAAACAAAACCAAATAGAGGTATATAAATGAAAAGTCTCCCTCTCCTAATCCCAGTCATCATGGGGTGGGGGGAGGGTCACTTAAAAATAGCTTGTATGTTCTTCCAGACATTTTCTGTGTATGAAATATATAGAAAATGATGGAGTTAATTAATACAAAATTAATAGCTTAGTTATCACAAGGTTGGTAAGTTCTTTTTTTATAGTAAAAAATGAACAAATTCCGTTTCCTATAAAAAATATTCTAATAAATATAGGTTATCTGTAACAAATAATAGTTTCTTAACAAGCATAGTTTGTCTGACAAATACAATTTTCTATAACAGGTATGTTTTATAGACATCGTGGCCATCGATGATTCACAGTTAAAGGTTACAGACTTGAGATATTATATAAAACCTTTGTAGTAAACAGCCCACCATTTATTGAGAAATTCTTGCCCTTCTCTACAAATCCTCCTAAGTTAATACTATCTCTCTGAGGAGGGTAACACCTATGCCCAGTGCTTTGAATTATCAGAGTTCAAGTGTCTTTCAAGGTTTCCTATTAAATACCATTGTGACTTGTGACCTATAGTTCCCTTTTAGTTTCAACCAA
The DNA here is from genome assembly GCF_030014295.1 of Loxodonta africana. NCBI lineage: Eukaryota > Metazoa > Chordata > Mammalia > Proboscidea > Elephantidae > Loxodonta > Loxodonta africana. The sequence goes on from NC_087365.1 coordinate 37,808,381, forward strand.
GGTAGAATCACAGTATTTGGGGACATACTGTAATTTTTATTTCCATGTACCCTTGCACATATGCTCAAATACATTTGTAGGCTAATTCTCATATGTTCTCATATCATAAGGATTTAAGTTCCCATATCAAAAGATATGCACATTTTTCATTTTGATAAGTATATCAATTGGATGCTTACGGTTACAAATGACCGGAAACCTGACCCATTTAGATTTTGGTTACTTATTGCTTCTTTTAACTGAAAACTCCAGAAGTTAGTATAAGTTTCAGATGTCATTTGATCAGTGCTCCTGTTCTTTCTCTGCAGTTTTCCTCTAACTGTGCTCAGTCTGGCTTCTCTGGTAGTACAAAAAGGCTTTACATTCACATTCCACACTATCCTAAAGGGGAGAGATTAGCCAGATTTTAGAGTACCTCTACCCTCAAAACCTTGAACCAACAAACCTGCTCTTGAGGCAAGAGAGAGGAAATGACCCTGATAGATATAGAGAAGTTAGAGCTGGTATGAAGGGTCAGTCCCATCGACTTCATGGCTGCTATAGAGTGGGAGAGAGGTGGAGTGAGTATTGGGCAATAACCACAATGTCTGTTACAGTAGATGCAAAGTACCCTCCCACAGTCAGCAAACTACAGCCCATACCTGTTTTTGTAAAGAAAGTCTTATTGGAACTCAGCCACACTCTTGTTTACATATTGTCTGGCTGTTTTCATGCTACATTGACAGAGCTGAGTTGTTCCAACAGAGACAATACAAAGGCCTACAAAGCCTAAAATATTTAGGATCTTGTCCCTTTACAGAAAAAGTTTGCTAATGCTTGGTCTAAACTTTTCTGTTTGCTACATCCTCACCAACATTAGCTATATTTTCCAATCTGTTAGGTGAGAAATTTTCTATTTTTAATTATGATTGAGTTTTCGAGCATTTCTTAATATTTTTCTTTCTTTCCTGGAAACTATTTGTTCATATTCTCTGCCTAGTCTTTTGTCAGGTTGTTGATGTTTTATGTATTATTAGTATAACATTTTGCTCATTTTAACTGAGAACTGTATTAACTTTCAGGACTGTTTATTTTGTTTATTTAGTCTTGCCAGTGCTGGTGTAGAAGAGATACTGTTACTGAAACTGCCTGTTCATTTTTGTATCAGTGATCATTGGGAAAGGTGGAAGTAGAAGCAGCGCTGAGAAGCAATAGAGAGAGACTAGCCACAGAAATACTTCGAAAGCAAGACTACACATACAGACACCCACCCAAACTCCCGTCAGAGGGACTTTGATGGTCTTCTTCCTTGTTATTATTACCTGTTCCAAAAAGACTTCTCCTTTAACCTCCCACATGTAGATGAGCTAAAGGCCCTGCTAATCAGGAGTGTGGTTTGATTTAGAGTAGTTTCAAAGACTGAAATTAAGACTTCGTGATTTAAAGTCAGTGTAAAGACATTAAGTAAACATTTATACTGTGTTCTTCACATACACTGATTAGTTCTAGTTGGAAACATACTTTCAACTCTTTATTGTTATTACTTTATTAACCAATTAAAATGGTACGAAGTGGAATGTTTGGCATGATACTGGATTTTCCCACTTTTAGAAGCAGTCATGTAGTGTTTCTTGTTCCTAGATGAAGCCATTTCCTCTGCAGATGTCGGGGCTAGCATTTTCAACGGACAGAAGAAGGTGCTGTATTATGCCGATGCGCTTACGGAAATAGCTTTTGTGGTTCCTTCTCCTGTGGAGTCCTTAAGTAAGAAAACTTTTCTATGATGTTATCTTAGGACCTAATTTTGCATTCACTGGTATGTGCAGTATTACTGCATTGGAAGAGATTTCGAAGGCATTCTTCAGCTTCTAAAGCATAATAACTAGATTATGCAAAGATACAAGATGTTATTTCCTCTTAATTTTCTTATGGGGAGTAGTTAAAGACAAGCAGACTAACTTAATAATAACTATCTTTAAGTAAAGAAGCAGGCATTTCTTTAACCTAATTAATATGTAGAAGCCTTATTTTCCAATTAGTTCATTTCGTTATTTAGTTATGAGTGAGTCCACTCACACCTACTTCCTTATTTCCACGTGAGAGCCTTTATATGGAACTCTGTAGAATCCTAGATGTGGCTGATCTTTTAACACTGAGCAGGACAAACTTTAGCAAGCCTAGAAAAGATAGCGGTCAAGATTGTTCCAAAGGATTAGGAGTGGTAACTACTTACTAAGCCCACTAAGAATGGTTTTTACAGTTTTAAAGGATCATATATATATATATATATGTAAAGAAGACTACACGACCGTGGCCTATATGACCAGCAAAGCCTAAAATATTTATTACCTGACACTACAGAAGAATTTGCCAGCCCTTGCTCTAGAGGCAGTGCTTTGTTTAAATGACTTGGATTACACTAGTTCACATAGTTGGTTTAAACATCTTTACTCCAAGGTAGTAGTAGATACTATAATTGATTTTTTTTTTTTCCTTTACCTCATAGCCGATTCATTAGAAAGTAACATCTCGGACCAAGATAGTGATTCAAATATGGACCTTATGCCAGGAATTCTAAAGCAGCCATCCTTGACACTTGAGCTTTTCCCCAATCATACAGACAATCTTAATGCCTCACAGAGGGTAAGTTCCTTTGTTGATATATCTCCAGAAATTTGTAGTGAAATGGGTGGTTAAAGAATCATGCCTTTTAGCTTTTAAAGCTTTTAACTTTAACCTAGAGAGTAACTACAATAGAGTACTGATTCATTAGTAACTTACTTTTTTTAAATAAAATTCTCAATAGTTTCTTTTTTTCAGTCTGTAATAAATAGTTTCATAGTGAGACAGCCTTTATTGCTTTCCTTGATGATGCCATTCCTAGTAGCAAGCTTGGTTCCTGCACCCATTCCTTCCCAAGCCAAGGTTTTTATTAGACCCTTGAAGTATACACTGCAGGTGTAGTGCATTGGTTATACATTCCGCACCTTTAATCCCGTAGTGCTCAGCGTAAACAAGTCTGGCCTTATACACACGGTAATGTTTTAGAGAGTAGCCCAGTAAATGGATGGATACACCGAGTGAGGCAGACAGCAGCTACAACAGGAAGAGAACCTTTTGTTTTTATGCTTTCTTCTTACTTTGTCAGCAGATGATGTTTCTTTGTTATCTGTGTTTTTCCCCTCATGTTACCTGTTAATCTTTACTGGGAAATGACCAAGAAAGTGATAGCAAGAGCATAGTACAGTGTAAGTGTAAGAAGATTGATTTAGAACAGATAATAAAAAAAGACAAAAGAAGTGTAAACATGACTAAAGATATTCTTTCACTGTACAGGAATTTAATTTGGTTCCTTCCTTAACAAACCAAAACACCAAACCCACTGCCGTCGAGTCGATTCCGACTCATAGTGACCCTATAGGACAGAGTAGAACTGCCCCATAGAGTTTCGAAGGGGCGCCTGGCGGTTTGGAACTGCCGACCTCTTGTTTAGCAGTCGTAGCACTTAACTACTACACCACCAGGATTTCCTTCCATAGTGAAAATTATTTTCCATATTTTTTTTTTTATATGCTTAAAAGAGAATATGGGAGAGATTTTCACCTTTAAAATTGATTAGAAAAAAAATCAAGTTGTATAACACTTTCTGACTTAGACTGCTTTTGAAAATCAGGAGTTGTTATATTAAAAAGGACCCATGGTGGCGCAGTGGTTAAGAGCTATGGTGAGCTACGGCTGCTAACCAAAAAGTTGGCATTTCAAATCCACCAGCCACTCCTTGGAAACTCTGTGGGGCAGTTCTACTCTGTTCTGTATAGCAGGGTTGCCATAAGTTGGAATCGACTGAATAGTGGCACTGAGTTTGGTTTGATTTGGTTTATATTAAAAGAGGTTTCACAGTTTGGGGGTAAACAAGTCAGTGTTAGGTGGTAATGGAGGATTTTAGTTAAATCTCTAGTATTCAGCTATTCCATCTTTGTGGATTGAAGGAATTCATATTTCAAGATGTCAGTTCTTGAATTAATCTGTAGAGTTAATGCTATCCCAGTCAAATTCTCTGTGCATTTTTTAAAGAAATTACAGGCTGATTCTAATATTTATATGGAAAAGTAAACACATTAGAATAACCAAATTTTGGAATAGAAAACAAAGATGAAGGACTTAAATGATTTCAAGATTTATTATAAAACTTTAGAAATTAAGACAGTGTAGTGTTGGTGAAAGGATAGACACAGAGATAAACAGAACTGAATAGAGAACCCAGTGATGGACCCCACGCGTACATGATTTTTGGCAAATGTGCCAAGGCCCTTCAGTGGAGAAAGGAATGTTATTATTATTTTTTTTAATGGGGACAGGGAGAACAGATGGTGCTGGAACAACTGGATTTTCATGTGGGAAAAATAACCACATCTCTTACCTCATATCATACACAAAAATTAACTCAAAATGGATTATAGACCGAAATATTAAAGCTAAAACAATGAAACTTCTAATAGAAAACGTAAGAGAAATATCTTAGTGACATTGGGGTAGGCAAAGATTTCTTAGATGGAATGCAAAAACCATGAACTACAAAAGAAAAAATTGATAATTTGACCTTTATCAAAATTAAAACTTTTGCTCTTTGAAAGCCATAATTAAGGAAATGAAAAGTCAAGCCACAGAATGGGAGGAAAAACTTACATTGCATGTATCTGACAAAGACTTATATCTAAAATCTATAACTCCTAGAACTCAATAATAGGGAGGCAAGCAAAAAAATTTAAAAATTGGGCAACAGATTTGAACAGGCACATTTAAGAAAAGAAGGTATGCCGATGGCCAGTAAGTACATGAAAAAATGCTCAACTTCATCAGTCGTCAGGGAAATCCAAATTAAAACCAGAGTGAGACATTTCTACATACTTGTTGAAATAGCTAGAATTAAAAAGACTGGCAATACCAGCTGTTGGTGAGGGACAGGAGCAACTGGAATTCTCAGACACGGTTGTTATGAAAACTATTTGGCAATTTCTTAAAAAGGTACAAATCCTCCTATCATATTACCCAGCCATTCCACTTCTAGGTAATTACCTCAGAGAAATGAAATTATATTTCCACACAAAATCTTGTTCACAAATGTCCACACTCACAGGCTTTTTTATAGATATTGGCAAGCAGCTTATTTGGACTATATGGAAATGCAAAGATCTTAGAATAGCAAGGACAATTTTGAAAAAGAAAAAGTTGTTGGACTTAAACTTTCTGATCGTAAAATTTCTCTTAAAGTTATGATAATCAAGACAGTGTGGAATTGGCATAAAGATTGACATAGATTAATGGAACGCAGTAGGGTTCAGAAATAAACCCACATATATATATATATATGGCTGATAGATTTTTAACAAAGGTGCCAGGGTTATTTCAACAATTGCATATCCATATGAAAAAAAAATGAACCTCAACTTTTACCTCATATAATACATGAAAATGTATATGAAATGGATCATTAACTTAATCATAGTTGTTAAAACTTCTAGAAGAAAACATAAGGGAAAAACGGTTTTGACCTTGGGTTGGGCAAAGATTTCTTAGATAAGACATAACAGCCATTTTAAAAAATAAATGAATTAACTGGACTTTATTAAAATGGCAATCTTTACTCTTTGGAAGATACTATTAAGAAAATGAAAAGATAAAGCATAGACTGGGAGAAAATATTTGTAAATCATATACCTGATAAAAGACTAGTATCCAGGATATCTAAAGAACTCTTACAAACTCAGTAATAAGACAAACAACCTGAATTAATTAATGGGCAAAAGTTTTGAATGGATGCCTCACCAGAGAAGATACACAGAGGACAAATAAGCACTTAAAAAGATGCTCAACATCGTTATGTGCCGACAGAGCTCCCATTAGTCATTAAAAAAAAAAAAAACCCATTGCTGTCTTGTCGGCTCTGACTCATAGTGACCCTACAGGGAAATGTAAACCCATTAGTATGACTATAATAGAAAAATAGATACAGGTGCTGGTGGAGATGTGGAGCCACAGGGACGTTCATGTGCTGCCGATGGAAATGCAAAATGGTGTAGCCACTTTGGAAAAGTTTGGCAGTTTCCTACAAGGTAAAACATAAATTTACTAGATTGCACTTCCAGGAATTTATTCAAGAGAAATGAAAACCTAAGTCCACATCAAGGCCTGTATATAATTATTATAGCTACCTTATTCATAGTTGTCAAATCCTGAAACAATCCAAATGCCCATCAATTTGTATGTCCATACAATGGAGTACTACTCAGCAATGAAAAAGAACACCCTTATGAATCAGGCAACAGCATGGATAAATTTTAAAAGCATTATGCTAAGTACAAGAAACCAGACACTAGAGACTTTATACTATGTGATAGCACTTACATAATGTTCTAGGAAAGGCAAAACTAAAGTGACAGGCAGCAAATTTGTGGTGCCAGGGACTGAAGTTAGGAGGAGGCAGAGGGGCATGAGGGAACTTTTTAGGGTAGTGATTGTGGTAGATGTTATACAACCATACACTCATCAAAACTCGTTGAACTATACACTTAAAATGGGTGAATTTTTTAATGTAAATTATACCTCGATAAAGTTGATTTTTTTAAAAGCCCTAATGATGTGATAAGATTCTTTTTAGATAATATAGGACAAAAAATATATAAAACTAAATGACCAGCATGATCTCAACTGTGTGAAAAACAGGAAAATTGGAAGGAAGTATATTAAGTAGTAAATCATCTTTGGATTCTGGTTGATTTATTTCCTTCTTTATATTTTTCAAATGTTCCAAAGTTACCACAATGGAAACGTATTGTTTTTATAGTCTAATGGGAGCTAGGGAATGGCTGAAGGGGAAAGGAGACTTTCCCATTGGATTTTAAGAGGTTGCATTGACAACCAGGTAAAAAGAAATGTGTCTGACAGACTATATCCTCTGCTCTGCTTAAATTAGCTGGATTTTGTTGGAAAGTGCTTGGGTGGGAGTATTTGAGGATCATCAGGTTTTGGCAGCATGGTCCTTTGGTCCTCTCAGTTCATAGATACATTTAGGAAAATAATGGTAATGTAAGAAATCTCAACTCAGCTTGAATGCTGAGAGGGAAACCAGGAAGGAAAGATCTGAAGGTAGCAGAGATGTTCTAGCAAATGACTAGTTTTGCAAAATAGCTCCAGAAAAGACCCCAAGGAGACCTCCATGCTAAGGGAGACTAGGTACATAGCTGAGTGGTTAAGAGCCAACAGGCTTTGCAGTCGTACCTGGGTTTGAGCCCTAACTCAGACAGTTATTAGTGTGGCCTTGGGCAAGTTCTTAAGTGGGGAAAATGATACCTGTGTTACCAGATAATGGTAAGATTAAATAAAGAACTGTAGGTAAAATGTTTGGCACAGTGCCTGGCATAGAGCAAACTCTCAGTGAATCTTAGTTGCTCTTGTATTTGCAATTGTTACTTGGATAAGAAAATTCATGAATTCAGAAACAGGTCTTTTGGGATATTGTGAATATCTCGATAACTGCTTAGGAGCCACGCTACTAAGAAACCAGTCTCTTGTGAGTGTGCCAGGATGTCTGCCACTAGTTTGGGGGGAGTTTCTTGGTCAGAGTCATTTTCTGTGAACACTATTATAAACACAGAGAATCTGGAGGCCTTGTGTGGTCTCCAGTTGTCTGGGAAAAAAGACGTTTGTTTCTGTGCTAATAAAGCAGTTTTATTTTAAAAATTCAGCTTTCATATGAGATTCTCCCCTCCATAGACATGAGCTTCGGTTACGGCTTTAGTATATATTCAACTTAGCTGCATCCTCTTTTAGTTGTGCCATTTTGGTAAAGGGCGCCACATAGTCGTCTTGACCTTATGAAAAAATGTTAAAGCTGTCTGGGTGGGCAGGGAAGCCAGAAGCAAACTGCAATGATAGGGAAGGCCCAAGCAACTCTTCTTCTTTCAGCTGAGAAGAAAGAGGAATTAGGTACAGATTGCCATTAGAAGCATTTGGTCTGGGCACTAGGAATATCTAGGGACATTTTAAAAATTGGGATCTCCAGGCAAAGTAGTGATGTTGCTGTGATAGGAAAAGCGTACTGCTTTCTGGCCGTAGAAATAGACTCGGATTCATATAAGCCCTCATTGACATTGCATGCAAATAGCCATTGTCTTATAATTGTTCAGTATTCCTCACTTTTTTTTTTCCTTTGACAATTTTAGGCATTTATTTCCTTGGTTTAGATTAGATTAATAAAGGAAACGGAAATGCTGATGGTGTAGTGGTTAAGTGCTATGGCTGCTAACCAAAAGGTCAGCAGTTCGAATCCACCAGGCGCTCCTTGGAAACTCTATGTGGCAGTTATACTCTGTCCTATAGGGTCACTGTGAGTTGGAATCAACTTGACAGTAGCAAATTTGGTTTGGGGTTTTTTTTGGTCAATAAAGGAAACAGGGGAACCAAGATGTGTTTTACACTGTTTGTCTGAAGTGATTTCCATGACCTGATATTTTCATTTTATTTCTCTCTCACCTGTCTATGGGTATGTTGATAAATGCATGACTGGGTAGTTTTATTAAGTCAGCTCTCTTTTTTTTTTTTTTTTCCTCTCCTTTTCTGCTTTTCTCTACCTTATATAGCTCAGTCCCAGTTCCAGAATGAAGAAGCTGCCTCAGGGTCGGCCTGTGCCTCCCCTAGGACCTGAGACCAGAGTTTCCGTAGTCTGGGTAGAGCGGTATGATGATATAGGTACTGTATAAGGACTTTGTCCATAGACAAAACTATGCAATAGAATGATCATGGCTTGCCAGATGTCTAAGGAGAGAGGCAATGTAGGCATGGTGTGATGGCCAAGGGCTAAGACTGGAGTTCAGCAAACCTGGATTTATATTCCAGCTTCACCACTCATAAGCTTTAGACTGTTGTTCTGTGCCAGCAAGTCTGTTCTGACTCATCACGGCCCTGTAGGGTCTCCTAGGCTGTCATCTTCACAGGAGCAGATTACCAGGCGTTTTTTCCTACAGAGCCACTGGTGGGTTGGACCTTTCGTTTAGCAGCCAAGTCCTTAAACATTGCACCACCAAGGCTCCTAGCCTTAGAATACACATCTGTTAAATGGGGACAGTCATGGTACTTATTTCATAGTTGAGAGGCTAGTGGATATAAAACCTCTAGCTATTCGTATATGGTGTTGGTTAATGGTTTATTGCCAGTTGGTCCCACTGCATGTAGCTAGTTCCCAGGCACCCCAGGGCCTCTGGAAAGGGGAAGAGGAGAACTTCATTCACCCGCCCTCTATGGCACATCTTTTGATCAGTCCAGTGCACTGAACCATCTAGTTTCAGAGTAAAGGTTAATTTGTCTTTAAGAGTTCTGGTATGGATAAGTTTCTCATAATTTTTATGTAAGCAATGTAAGAACATTAAAAATGCATAACTGAGTCTAGCGTCTCATCCAGCTCAGTTTGGGGGAAGGTGTGATAGTTGCTTTCCAATCAAGCCCTCAACGTGCACCAATCATGTTTTCTAAAAATCCTCTGCTGTAGATGGACTTAGCCAAAGTATTTCTTGATGAAGAATTTTTGTGTGTGGAGGGGGAATGGTTAGGATTATATATTTTAGGATAGCACAACTCACATGTTTGTTGCCCATTTGTGTTAAGAGATTAGGAAATTTTATTTCTTGTTTGTTTGGGGAAAATGAGGATGACATTAATTGTAATGCGGTTACTTTTTCCAGAAAACTTTCCCCTCTCAGACCTGATGACAGAGATCAGTACTGGTGTGGAAACTACTGCAAATAGTAGCACTTCTCTGAGGTACCCTATTTATATCTGTTTGAAGTTTATCAGCATGTTACTGTGTTTATACACATAGATACACATGTTTATATAATATATTGATTTCAGTTAAATAAGGAAATAAAGAATTAAAAATTTTTTTAAAAAAAGGAAATTGAAAAAGCAAGCCATGGACTGGAAGAAAATATTTGCAGGTCATATATCTGACAATGAAGTTACACTTAGAATATACAAAGAGCCTTCATGAAAAGGACAAATGACCCAGCTTAAAAATGGTCAAAAGATTCAGATAGCCATTTCTCCAGAGAAGGTAAATAAATAGCCAATAAGGACACGAAAAGATGCTTGATAGCATCCGTCATTAGGGAAATACAAATCAAAACCATAATGAAATACCACTTTACAATCGCTCAGTGGCTAAAATAAAAAAGACAGGCAATGAATGAAGTGTTGGTGAGGGTATAAAGCAACTGGAAACCTCATACATTGCTGGTGGAATGTAAAATGGTACAATAGGCAAAACAGTTTGGCGGTTTCTTAAAAAGTTAAACACAGATTTACTATATGATTCAGCAGTTCCACTCCTGGTTATTTACCCAAGAGAAATGAAAACATACATCGAAGACTTCAAAATGTTCCTAACAGCATTACTCCTAATAGGCAAAATGTGTAAACAGCGGTGTTGATCAGCTGATGAATGGATAAACAAGTGTGATATACCCATAAAATGGGATACTATCCAGCAATAACAAGGAACAAAGTAATGATGCATGCTGCAACATGGGTAGACCTCAAACATTATGTGAAAAAAGTTGGGCATGAAAGACCACACACTGTGTGACTGTGAGTCCATTTATATAAAATACCTGAAAAGAGTAAATCTATAGAAACAGGAAGTACCTAGTGATTGCCTGAGGCTAGGGGTCAAAATGGGGAGTGACTGACTGCAGATTGGCAGAGGTTTCTTATTAGGGTGATGGAAGTGTTCTAAAATTAGAACATTAGATGTACACCTGTAAATATACTAAAAATCACTGAATTGTACACTTTAAAAGGGTGAATTTATGGTATGGAAATAATCTCAATAAAGCTTATTTTTAAAAAAAGAACTGTAATGAAACAAAAGGGATGTGGGCAATAAGAAATAAACATAACTAGGTGAGGGGGAGAGAATCAGAGTTTATAGATAAATGCACAAGGTGATAAAATGAGAGAATGTTCTAAGTGGTGTAATGCTCTTTTATATCTGCAGCAAAAAGAAAAATGGAGAAGTGGAGATAATTAAGCATTAATGGAGATCTTGATAACAGGGTAGCAATATTAGATCCAAACAGTGGAATTAAATTGGTAAAAACGTTTAGAATAGATAGCAGTTAAAATAGCCTAATCGTATGAGCTATTTAATGAAAAATATTGCTATATAAAGTGTTGTACTATCTTATAGTGTTGAAATTTCTATTTGCCCATACATAAAGAGGATAAAAAGATAATAACAATATATTTGTAAAGGCTTTGCAGTTTTCAAGGTTTTTTTGCTTGTTTGTGTTTTGTTTAAATTTTTGAAAAAATTTTTACTGTGCTTTAAGTAAAAGTTTACAAATCAAGTCAATCTCTCATACAAAAACTTACATACACCTTGCTATGTACTCCTAATTGTTCTCTCCCTAACAAGACAGCACACTCCTTCTCTCCACTCTCTATTTTCATGTCCATTTGGCCAACTTCTGACCCCCTCTGCCCTCTCATCTCCCCTCCAGACAGGAGATGCCAACATAGTCACTTGTGTCTATGTGATCCAAGAAGCTCATTCTTCACCAGTATCATTTTCTATCCTGTAGTCCAGTCCAATCCCTGTCTGAATAGTTGGTTTAGGGAATGAATGGTCCTATCTTGGGCTAACAGAAGGTCTGGGGGCCATGATCTCGGGAGTCCCTCTAGTCTCATTCAGACCATTAACTGGTCTTTTTACGAGAATTTGGGGTTTACATCCCACTGTTCATCTGCTTCCTCAGGGGTTCTCTGTTTTGTTCCCTGTCAGGGCAGTCATTGGTTGTAGCCAGGCACCATCTAGTTCTTCTGGTCCCAGGCTGATGTAGTCTCTGGTGTATGTGGTCCTTTCTGTCTCTTGGGCTCGTAATTACCTTGTGTATTTGGTGTTCTTCATTCTCCTTTGCTCCAGGTGGGTTGAGACCCAATAAACAAATATTTTTAAATAATACGAAGGGGTACAATTATCAGCCCTGTTTTACAGATGGGATAAAATAGGCTCACAGAGGTTATTCCTCAGTTGCACACATCCAGTAAATGAAGGAGAAAGTGATCTGAACCCAGGCTGCTGACCCAAAATGCCGACCACATCTCAACACATCAGAGATACCTTCAAACACGATATTTTAACTTTGAGCGGGTTCCTTCTGTTTACATTATCTGATCCTAATTACACTTAAAACAAATTTATTATCACATTGTTAGATTATTGATGAAATGAAGTCAGTAAAGACGGTTTATTTTACCATATGCCATTTTTTTTAATTTCTAGAAGGCAAATCATTTTTTAAAACTTCCTATTTTATATGTGGAAGTATTTTAAAGTAAATTACAGATATCCTGACAGTCCACTTCTAAATACCTCAGTATGCATCTCTAAAAAGTAAGAATACTTTTTAAATAGCTAAAGATAACATAACAACAATAAAGTTAGTAATAATTCCTAAATATCATCTAATAGCCAGTTTACTCAAATTTCTCTGCTTTCCCCTAAAATATCCTTTACAGCTGGTTTGTTCAAATCAGGACCTACTTCAGGACTATATATGTGTTATTGAGTTCTCTAAATCTCTTTTAATCCAGAGCAGTCATTTTTTCTTTTTTCTTCATGATACTGACTTGCTAAAGAGACTAGAATAGTTGTCATGAGGTAGATTTTTCTTAAAACAGTTTAGAAGAAAACTTTAACTACAGTGTACTTGAAAAAAAAATCCTTTTCAGGTCAAAAGTTGTAGTGCAATTAGATTATAAGATATTTTACTGGTAGATTAGCAAAGGTTTGGAATTTGTCTTGGGTACAGCAAAAACTATAGGACTGATTTGCTTTAAAAAACATCTTGGAAGATTTACTCAGTGTTGCTTTGGCCAAACCACTTTACCCGTACAAAGGAAATTCATTGCATTGCAAAAAGAAAGCAGACGTGTGGTATCACAGAATAACATGAGTTCCTTTGGATGAGTTGGATGTATTCCTGACATGTGATGTGTAGCTCACTCTTCTCTGAAGGTGTGGTTGCTAACCTTAGCATCTGTTACTATTCAGAGGGTTTGAGTTCTTTTGACCCTGCCCAGACATGGCCATTTATCACCCTCATTGAGGAGGATACTTGCAGCTGGCCCAGACTAATCACCTAGGGATTCCCATAATGGACCTAAGCTGTATTCCTACTTGTGTATCCTCCAAGAGGGAAGAACTAAGTGAAAGGCCCATAGCTGGTCCCTAGGTTCATGCCTCCCCACAATAGATGTCTCTGGCTTTTCCTTCCACCCCACGTCCCCAGTGGTTTCTAATCACATTTTCTCAGCCCCTTCTGTCAGCTCAAAAAGCTAGCCCAGTGATGGGCTTTTAGGGCCAAGCGTCATGGGGCGGAGAGAAGCGAGAGGGGCGGGGAGGGGGGACAGCAACACGGCCCCTTAAGAAGAGGATTCTGAGCAGACTGACCCTTGGCTTTTCTCAAACCACTACCTGCAGGGGGAGTTCTCCTCTTCTGCTCTTAAGTGTCTGGGGTAAAAAGAGTCTTGTCTTTTCTTAAGATCAACCACTCTTGAAAAAGAAGTTCCTGTCATCTTCATCCACCCTTTAAACACTGGATTATTCCGGATAAAAATCCAAGGAGCCACTGGAAAGTTTAACATGGTCATCCCTCTTGTGGACGGGATGATAGTCAGCAGGCGAGCACTCGGTAAGGTCTTCTATGTGGTGTGGCAGAAGGTTAAGGTTTCTGTCTTGTTCGTTCATGTTTTTATAAACCAAAGGAAGGAAAAATAAGGAAATGGTGATGTTTCTATAGATTGCATGTGTAGAAAATATTAGGACTCTTGTTACACAGGGAGCATGTTTTGTTGTTTAAAATGGTTTAATATAGTTAATGTGAGTGGAGCTATAATTTAGACTTTGAGTATTGGAAAATGAAGATTATTGTCTGTAATTTAGGGCAGGAAATGGGTTGTCAGACCAGATGTTTTATTTTTCCTTGCCATTATATGTTTCTTCTGACATCTTTATCTTGGTAGTGCTATGCCTGTCTCTTTGAAGACTGAAAGTTTTACAAATGGAATGAAATATTTTGAGAATGCAGAGAATGGTTTACTTGAATACTGATAATTCACCTAACTAACTGATTGTTAACATTTAACATCTCTGTTTTTAAGGGTTCCTGGTGAGGCAGACTGTAATTAATATTTGTAGAAGAAAGAGACTAGAGAGTGACTCCTACAGTCCACCACATGTGCGCCGGAAACAGAAAATCACCGACATTGTCAACAAGTACCGTAACAAGCAGTTGGAGCCAGAGTTTTATACTTCACTTTTCCAGGAGGTTGGACTCAAGAACTGCAGTTCTTAGACCGCTGTCTGTCCAGGATTATTTAACTCCAGTTTGGGGGGTATAATATCAAAGCAAAACTATTTGACAGGTGATCACTGTAAAAATAAAAACAAATCACTTCCTAAGAGCTTACTGTTTAATCACCAGAATAGAAGAAACACATTATAAACCCATTCGATAGAAGACTTTTGGCTTTCTAATGAAATGGGCTCCCAGACACAATCATATTCCTGCTGGTAATGACAATATACATTTTAGCCATAAACTTTCTTTTAAAAGTGACAATTTTAGTTAAATATAAGATTTTTCAGGAGAAAGGCTTTTATGCATCTCAGTTAAACACGTGCATTGGTAGTATCGACAAGTTTCCAAATTAGAAGTTGAAGATAGTTTTATACCTCACTTTTTAGGAGGTTGTGTTCAAAACTAAAATCTGTCTAGAATCTTCCAGGACATTTAAAAACTCAAAAGATGCTGATTGCATAGAGGAGAAAGAAATCTCAACCTTCTGCTCACTTGTAAGTCCATTTTTTATCCAGCTGTCAAACTGACAAAAAGGAGAGCATAAATGGTTTTTGCTCAGATAAGAAGTCTGACATTAAAATATTTCATGTTTTCTCTCCACATTTCCAAAGAGTTGCCAGTCTCATCACTGCACAGAGGATCTGTCTGAACAGAAGCCCTCAATTTCTGGGCAACCAAGGAACAGATCTAAACTAGAGGTGCAGCCTTGTGCTTTAATGGGGACACAGATGAAGTCTTTAGAGTTAAAAGTTGGAAGACAGCAGTGGTGGCTACACTCTCTCTCCATGGGGGCCAGCTTGGTGGCATAATAACAGGTTAAACATTTGTAATTCCTTGGTTAAATATCAAGAAATATAAATTCACAACAAGGATTGAGAATTACTTGGTTTCATACACTGTTTCTTATTTCAGGACCAAGCAGGGAACTGCAATAGTTTATGAAGGATTCTAATTTTGGGGTTTAGGAAGTAGCTTCTCAGCACTAGTAATTCAGATCTGTCTCAGAGAGCTACTGGATTTCATCATAATTGACAAGCATTAGTGACTCACCTCCCTGGGTCGCTGCTGTTAGAAATGGATGTTGTCATGTTTTCTGGACTTTGCCAGCTGATGGCACAACAAATCCCTGCCAGGGTTTTGGAAATACTTCTGTTACCTCGCTGCTACTTTTCTGCCAGGGATAAAAGTTTTGAGGTGGCCAGACCCAGAACATCCATACAAGGATGCCTGTTACAGTGCTAGAGTATACACTGCTCGTTTCTCCTATTCTTATCTGCTTTCTTCTTTCTTAATTAAGATGATTTTGTGTTAAGAAAACAAGTGACATTTGAATTCCAAAGAGGAGTGATCATAGCTGTATAAAGGGTTTTCCCACGTGAACTCTGACGTCAGTACATTGTGTAGGTCAGACCTACCAGGGTCTTGTTAGGTTATTTCTTTTGCTTTGATGTTTTATTAGTCAAATGGGGGGTGAAGGGGATAGTGTAGGATCTATTTCCCTGTGCAGCTATTCCAGAAGTATGTATTTTGCCATCTGTGAGCAAGAGATGTGGGCATAGCAGCTCTTGGTTTTACGTTTCCCAAACCCTTGTTTTTATGTTTGTTTTAAGCTCAGGTAAAGCTAACTTCCTCCTTCTATGACTCCAGTTTCCATTCAGGGTATAATATTATTCAATAATTGACTTCCTTTTTAAGCTGGGCAATAAATTGATGGTCCCAAATGGTAGCATGGGGGAGAGGGGTATGTAATGAAGATTAGGAAGTTCCATCCTAAAAATGTTTTAGAAGTTCAGCAGGTGTAAAATCAGGTTTGACAACTTTCAAGGAAGTTGCAGATGGAGCATTTCAAGGGAAAAATGGGCCCTTGTTCTGTTGACGTGAACAGAGAAGGCTAAATTGATGTGCAACTTAGAACATTCCAGAGGTTAAAAAGAACTAGTATAGATGTACTTCCTCAGTATGATTCTTCAGATAAAACTTTTACCTTTGGTGTAGTTCTGATGTCAGAAAAATGCCCAGCGGGGTGTGTTGGGGGTTGGTTTGCTGATCTTTTAATTACCTCTGGTTTTTGGCAACTTTTTGTAATTCTGATGGCTTTGATAAGTAAACAGCCGGTGTTGAATGCAGTGTGTGACCTGGAAGACTTTGTGGTCCCTCAGAGGGTTCAGTAATATGCATCCTTGAAGGCATGAGACCCCCAATGTGTACAGCACAAACAGAATATGGGCTTGCATCCCTTGTCAGGTGTTGGTTTCTTTTGCTCAAAATAGCATCTACCGAAAAGGTCCACCTCTTGGACCTTTCACTAGCATGGGTTTGAGTTCATGGTCACTAAGTTCACCCAACTGCCTTTGTTAAAAAACATTTTGAGCAGAACGATGCCAGAGGAACATAATTAGTTCTTCATAATAATCTTTAGTAATCTACCTGATAAGTTTGCTAGCATGTGTTCATAACCTTGGGAAAGCCAGGACGACTTTGGTGTGTGGCTTGAACAGTTGAGCTGCTCCTCTGTCTGCACCAGAGGGTAGGTGAGTGGCATTCTGTGAAGAGGAAACTGTTAACCAAGAGACAGGTGCAGGTAGCCCCTCATACTCCCTCCTTGAGTGTTTGGGAGGTTTCTCTTTTCTGGTTAGGAGCACTAAGGACAGTGAGAAGGGCTTTTGCCTCTTTAACCCTCTCCTTGTTTAGCCACCTCTCTCTTTCGTCCAGTGCTTCTTCCAAAGATCCCCTCCTGTCCATTGGCCCTTTGAAAGGAATGGTTTTGTGGTGGGTTGACCTACCCCGTTCCCTGCCCCCTACCCCTCCCCGGCTCTACCCCACACACACGTGTGTGCTGTCCACTTTGAGGTCCTCTCTTTCAGGGCAGCCCGTTCTCCTCTGGATTCATTTATAAATACAAAGTATCTCTGTCTTTGGATAGTAATGTCAGTTGCCTACGGGCTCTGCGTGTGAGGCATTCACGCAGTCACTTCTGCATACACAGGGGTAGCGTTCGTCATGCTCTGCAGAATTGATTTTCAGAGAGGCAGAGGCTTCAGGAGTATTTATTTCTATTGGAAGGTGGAAGCCTTGCAGTGAGAACCTTGCTCAAAGTAATATTTTGTGGTAGATAGTGAAAAATGTATTGGAGGTAATTTGGCACTCGTCCTGGCAGTAGTTCTCCATTCAGCATTTTAAAGCCCATTCAGGTTATACCTTCCTAAAAAGAAATGATTTATATGTTTACATGAAATGACAAATTGAGTTAGGTGGTCTGTTTTAAAGATTTCCATCACAGCCTCTTTTCCCGACATGGGGAGACTGGAGGTAATCCATTCGTACAATGTGGAATCAAACTGTGGGTTTCTCAGTAGCTAAAGAAGCCATGTACTGTACAGTGTTTTTTCTCAGAATATCAACTCATGTTCTTCAGATGCTTTTCTTTTTTTAATGGTGAGGGAAAAGGTGTAATTTGGGATTCCACAGTGCCTTGCATATAGTAGGCGCCCAATAAATATTTGTCGAAGTAAACCAAGTTTCCCAAGTCCTCATCTTTTACAGTGACCAAGAACATCTTTCTTCTCCGAAGGGCTTGGCAGTTGTGGCTAAAAAAAAAAACAGTATCATCATTTGCTTGAAATCATATATACAATTTGTATGAATTTCAGTATGTTGCCAAGACATAATCTTTTTCTTATTGTATTTTCTGTAAATATTTCTGGCACTGAACTGTAAAGTAAAGACAAAATGTACATATGAAGGTGTCCCCGTGTCCCCTCACTTTTTGTGTTTTATCTTCGTCAATTAGGGAAGAAGGCCCAGAGGCTTGTTTGTATTTATGCTGATTCTTTGTCCAGAGGAAACCCATGGAATATTGAATGTAATACATTTAGTCAATTAAATTTTAAGGAGATTCTTATCTAATAACCTCGTGTGTGCTTTTGGTTACAGGCTGTGGGTTTGACTCTCACATGGGTGCTCTTTCCAGGGGCTTTTCTGCTGTGCTTTGGCTACCCTTCGAAATGTAGATCTGTGCATTTTCACCCCAGTTTTATAGAGTTTACGCGGGCATAGCAGCCTGCTTCCCAAAAAAACAGCCATTGAAAACCCTGTGGAGCACAGTTCTACTCTGACACCCAACAGGTCGCCCTGAGTCAGAATTGACTCAACAACAATACATAATAGGAATCCATGGGTGGTGCAGACGGTTAAACGCTCGACTACTAATTGAAAGGTTGGTGGTTCAAACCCACCCGCAAGTACCTCAGAAGACAGGCCTGATGACCTGCTTCCGGGAGGCCACAGACTTGGAAACCCCATGGAACCAACAATGTTTTGACCAAGTTTGAGTCACCATTTTAAAATTTGGGAGATTTCATATAAAAATCCAAATGTTTTGACTCTTAGAAAAGTCAGGCGCTCTGGCAATACTGGGTCTGCGTCTCCCACACAGCAGTTATTGGCTGGAGCTGAGTGTAGCTGCCTGCTTTAGATCCACAGTGCACCATCCTTTTGCTGCCGTCCCACTACTCCCACAGAGGGAACGTGGGCACCTGCAGTTGGAGTTACAGGACCTGGGGACCCAGCTGGCTCGGGAGGTCTCTGGGACCTTGAATATAAACACCCGCCTAGGGATAATTTTTATCTCGTCTATTTTTCTAACTCTTAGCAGCTTAGTGAGGTAAGAATTATTTCTATCTTACAAGAAAGAGGATCAGGGAGGTGTCACATGAACCCAATAGCAGCTTAGCTAGGATCCAAACCCAGGCCTGCCTGCCCACCTGCCCTTTTAGAAAATCTGAGCTAAACTCTCACTGCCTGACTCCCACCCATTGGTTCAAAACAGCAATCGCAGGACACTCTGACTTCCCTGTTACATCACCCACTCAGTCACAATTGGACAGAGGGCAGTGTGTGGCCCAGATCCCCAGGTCCCCGAGGCAGCCCTGCCAGCCTAACCCAGGCTGGCCCGCTTAGGCCACACACACACACCATGAAGTACCCTCTGGTGCCACTGGTGAATGACCTCACGTTTTCTTTTCTGGCCTTCTGGCTCTGCCTGCCTGTGGGCTTGCTGCTGTTCTTTTTGATCGTCTGGCTACGCTTCTTACTTAGCCAAGGTGAGCCACCCAGGCTGGGCAGGGGACTGAACAGGTCAGGGTCTCTGGGAACAACTGGAGAAAGGGGTTTTGTTCACACATTTTTACAGCTGGCTTAGATGAAAGCAGTCAACTGCAAGAGAAAAGGACTGGATTGGTGGTTGAGAGTTGAACCTGGAGTCCAAGGCTGAGGCTGGGGGTCCGTGAATCCTCGAGTTTGACTACAAGCAATATGTATGTGTGCGTGTATTTGTGGTTTTTGTGGGGAGATGGTCCAGTGAATCCCTCAGGGCCACCACTAGCATGTGTCTTGTACAAATTAGAACGAGGGGGCCTCTCTGGGCAGATGAGATGGAAAAATGTGCCACTCTGTGTGGGTGCAGCCAGGGAAACGCTCAGTGAGCAGAGCATGGGTGAATCTCAGGTCCACTCACCCCCTCAGCTGGTGCTTTTTCACAGTGAGCAGCTTGCACAATGCGATGTGGCAGCCTTCAGCATTACCAGGTGCCCAGAGACCACTCGCATTGTCTCCTGTCCAGACCATACCTCAGGGAGGATCTGGGCTTATCTGGGACACAGGATCGTGGAGGCCACTGACATTTGTCCTGAGCTCAGCATGCCTCCATGAGGAGCAAGAGACTGGGCAAAGTGGTCATGAAGGAAGCTAGGGGTACGGGGATGTGGCCTGGCTGTGTGGCCGGGGTGATCTCTCTCCAGGTGTCCTGTTCTCCCTGGACACCGCCTTCAGCTGAGGAGCTTCTTCCTCTTGATCTCTCACCTCCTGCTGCTCAGCTCCATGACCTTTGGCCAGCTGGGCAGGGAGGGTGCGGAGCACGCAGCCAGCCCTAGGAAGATGGCTTTGAGACAGGGTGAACAGTTTATCCCTCCCCACCTGCCCCATGATCTCAAATGTAGGGGCTGATAATTGTGTAATTACTGGGAGTTTCTGGCAAGAGCCTGGGAAGTCCTTTTGCTTTCAGAAAATGTTTAAGGTGTTTGCAAATTTCCAGGATGGACCCCAGTCTCCCTGAGAGATGACACTTGGCCATCAGACCTGGTGGCTGGTGGGAGCTGGAGGACTTGGTATATTGGCTATAAAAGTTATCTTGGCTTCTAGGAGACTTGAGCTCCAACTTCAGCCTTGGCCCTTAATAGTTAATAATGTTGTTGTCATGGAGGCTGGATGAACCTCTGAAACTATTGCTGTGTGATAATCTTTAAACCTTAAACCAGATATATCCCCAGAAGTCTTAAAACCAAACAATAGCTTAATTAGTAAAGAATGTCTGCCTTGAGCATTGTGCTCTTTTAAGATCTATCTACATGGGATCAAACTGACAACAGCAAAAACAACTCGAAAGAGTATATAGGAACCATCGTGGGTGATGAGTTTCTTTTAATGGGGGAGGAACTACTTAAAAGGAGGATGAGAATAGTTGCATAACTCCAGAGAATATAATCAGTGTCACTGAATTGTACATGTAGAAATTGTTGAATTAGTATATGTTCTGCTGTGTATATTCTCAACAAGAACAAAAATATAAAAAATAATGCGTGCCATTGAGTTGATTGTGATTCATAGCGACCCTATATGACAAAGTAGATCTGTCCTACAGGGTTTCCAAGGCTGTAATCTTTACGGGAGTGTCTTAGGCTGGGTTCTCTACAGAAGCAAAACCAGTAAAGCATATAAATATATATAGGGAGAGATTTGTATCAAGGGATGACTTAGGAGGTTGTAGAGGCTGGAAAGTCCCAAGTCCATGGGTCAGGACAGAAGCCTCTCCTGATTCACGTAGCCACGGGGCTGGCGAACCCAAGATCAGCAGATCAGAGAGCAGGACTCCTGGCTTACAGGCCGCAAAGATGGATGAATCCCAAGATCGGCATGCAAGACCACACACGCCCAAGGAAACTGTCTTTCAACTGATTGGCTACTCACAGCAGATCCCATCTTGGAGGTGATCACAACATCATACAACTGCCAAACCACTGAGAATCATGGCCCATCCACCTTGACACACAACCTTAACCATCACAGGAGCGAATAGTAGCTCATGTAATCCTCTGAGTAACCCTATGAAGTAATAACCTATATTACAATTGAAGAAACTGAGACTCAGGAAAAGCTAGCTACTTGCCCAAAGTCACATGCCTATGAAGTGCTTAAGAGTGCCAGTTGTCTGGTTTCTGAGCCTTGGTTTTCTCATCTACAAAATGGATCTAGTACTGACACTTTGGGCTGGTGGAGTCCTAAGTGGGTTACAGGGCCGGGCACATAGTATGCTCTTGCAGGAGGAGAAAATAGTCCAGTGCCGGGTTTTGTCAATGTTGAGGAGGTGTGGGCATGGCTTTTCTCTTGCAGGACACCTCACCCACCACCCAGTCCAGCCCAAAGACACCAGTCTCCCCCGGCCCTAGTCTAAGCCAGCCACAACTTAGACCACTCTGGCCCCTTCTCATACTTTCTCCTGAAATGCTGTGCACCCATTGGCATCTCACGTGGCGTTTTGAAATAAGTCCTTTTCTTAATTTTGCAACGAAGTGAAACTCTCTCAGGGGCCTTATCTTGGAACTGTCAGTATTATTGCATGAGTTCTGCCCTTGTGCCATGGTCTGGGTCTGCCCACGTTTGGGGCCTGTCAGGGGCTGGACGCTCAGGACGCCCAGGCTTGTGGTTTTCTGACTTTTCTGACTTGGATCCCTTTATTGGAATCTGTTTGTTTGGGAATCCAATATGAACGCAGACAAAAGTAGCTCTGTTGCCTTCATCCTGTGCCCCACCCTCCCAGCCTGGCTCAGCAGGGCAGTTTCAGGACTAGGAAGCTGGATTCATTTCCCAGGGCTGCCGCAACAAATCTCCACACCCTGGATGACTTAAAACAACAGAAATTTATTCTCACAGTTCTGGAGGCTACAAGTCCGTAATCAAGGTCATACCATCCCTGAAGCCTCTACGGGAAAATTTGTTCCATGCCTTTCTCTTAGCTCCTGGTGTTGCAGACAATCCTTGAGCTTCCTTGGGTTTATAGAGGCGATCTCTGCCTCTGTCGTCACCTGGTGTTCTTCCATTGTGTCTCTGTTGTATAACAACACCAATGATACTGGATTAAAAAAAAAATTAGGGACCACAAATTACCTCATTGAGGATCCCTGGAGGCATAATGGCTAAGCAATTGGCTGCTAACTTGAAGGTTGGCAGTTCAACCCACCCAGCAGCTCCTTGAGAGGAAGACTTGGTGATCTGCTCCTGTAAAGATTACAGCCTAAGAAGCCTTATAGGACAGTCCTGTTCTGTCACATGGGGTCACTATGAGTCGCAATAGATTCTGCAGCACACAACAACAACAATGACCTCAACTTGATTACATCTGCAAAGACCGTATTTCCAAATAAGGTCACATTCACAGGTACCAGTGGTTAAGACTTCAACATATCTTTTGGGGTTATACAGTTGAACCCGTAATCAAAGGGAACAGGGTTGAGCCGTGGTGAGTGAGTGCCTGTGGCCCGAGAGTGGCACTCTCCCAAGTCAAGGGAAAAGCAAAGTGAGAGGAGAAGGAATTGCTGGTGAGACTGGCACTGAGGCAAAAAAAAGGCCATGGGTAGCTGAACCCCCAGATAACTGGCCAGTGGAATAACGCTAATCCTTGGCCGTGTCTTGTGGAGAGAGGATGAAGCCCCGAGCACCTTCAAGAGAAAGATTTCCTTCTGTGGTTTGAAAGAAATTTGCAGAAAGAAGAAGGGAACCCTCCAGAGACATGGATTTGGGGCTGAAACAGAGGAGTGGGCACAAGTTTCTGGGTCTACACTCATCTGGGTTGTGTTGAAGGTCCTTCCCACCCTGCATTGCGATCCTTGGACCAGAACTGGTGAAGCAAGATTTTAAATTCAAAGCTGCCTTTGAATTCCTTGACTTCAACCAAGTCCCCCAGTGGAATTCCATGGGGCTGCAGAGCCCCGTTGCCATCAAGTCAATTTCAACTCATAGCGACCTATAGGACAGAACAGAACTGCCCCATATGGTTTCCAAGCCTGTAATCTTTACAGAAGCAGACTGACACCATCTTTCTCCCACAGAGCCAGTGGTGGCTTGAACCACTGACCTTTTGGTTAGCAGCTGAGCACTTAACTATTGCGCCACCAGGGCTCCTATTGTGGAGCCACAGGGACAAATCTGAATCCAGCACCATCGTTCCTGACTTTGTATGCCAAGACAAGTCACCTCATCTTTCTGAGCCTTCATTCCTCATATGTAAAATACAACAAATACTAGTAAGCACCTCCATGAAGTTAAGAGGATTAAGTGAGAAAATACATGTAAGGAACTTAGCACGTAATAACGTGCTCAAGAAATAACCAGTCTCTGTAGTGGATAATAGTGCTTCAAGCCATTTTACTGATACATAAATCATAACAACCACCAACATTGT
This sequence comes from Loxodonta africana, assembly GCF_030014295.1. Classification (NCBI taxonomy): domain Eukaryota; kingdom Metazoa; phylum Chordata; class Mammalia; order Proboscidea; family Elephantidae; genus Loxodonta; species Loxodonta africana. The sequence goes on from NC_087365.1 coordinate 37,832,291, forward strand.
GAAATGCCTGTGCTAGGCCCTGTGCTGAGTATTACATGTTTTTACTTAAAAGTTAACCCTTCTCACAGAAGATGTTATTATTGTGCCCATTTTACAGATGAGGAAATAGGCTGAGATTTTTCTACCTCCTGCCCTTTGTTGGTCTGCAATCTGAGGACCTCCCTTTATTCAGCCTTCTTTACTCTTCCATAATCAGTAAAACAATACAAGACGATAGTGAGAAAAATAATCTCCCCTACTCCCTGTCCTTTTTCACCTTGCCTTCACAAGACAAGCCTTGTTAGCAAAGTCAGGAACATACTTTGTAACTTGCAGGTTTTCAAAACAGCATTTTTGGGTGGGAGAGGTCTTTCTTTTTCAAAAAAAGGGACCTTACCGTAAACATTTCTCTGCAACTTACTTGTAATACACCACAGACACCCCTTTTTAAGTCAAGAGAAGGAGATCAACTGCAATTCTTTTAACAGCTTTATGACTCAACATTGGGCGGAGGGACCAGGTCTCCATGGGGTGGGAGCATACCACAGTTTTCTCAACCATACTTTGCATGATGGACATGCAGTTTCCAGGGTGTTGTGTCTGTCACTGCAAAACAATGCTGCAATGGAAATCGTTGTAAATATATACACAGATATTTGTTAGTGGGTGAACTAGTGAAGAGTGGATGGAGGGGCAGTGATTGGGTTCGTGTCTGCTCAGTGCACCTTCCTGGACCTTGCCCAATACAGGTAGGTCTTTTACTGACCTCTAGGGTCCCTCCCTTTCTAGTGTGTAGATTTGGCCACTTTCCGAGTCATAGAACAACCTTTCTTGGCCCCTGGTCACCATTCAAGCTCCTTAAGGCTTCCTGAGGCCTTAGGGCTGGCCTATATGTCATGACTTGGCATTGGTGCCCTGACCCCAGAGAAGGCTGTAGGAATGTCCAGCCCTGGAAGGGAGCCCTTTTTGGGTCAGGAGTAGGAGATGGGATGTGACCACCCAAGATGCCTTGTCTCGTACCTCCACAGATTCAGAGGAAAATGACTCCAGTTTATGCTTCGATTGGGAGCCATGGAACAAAGGGCCAGCTGAGTTTTGCTGGGAGGGCACATTCCATAGCCAAGAAGAGGAGAGGCTCCACTGGTGAGCCTGTGCTGCCAGGTGAGGCCCTTCCGTGAGTGAATGGCTTGGAAAGGAGAGCCTTAATGCCCAAAGCTTTGGGTGGTTGCCATATTGGAAAGCTGGCTGCTTCCCCCATGTTGGAAGCCTCCTCTGTGTGCCATGCTGGAGAACTGGCACCCTCTATGTTAGAGGGCTTGCTTCCTATGCCATGTTGGAGACCTGCTGTTTTTGCCATGCTGGAGGACTGACTGCCTCTGCCATGTTGGAGGACTAGCTGCCTCTGCCATGAGGAATCTTCCCCTAAAGGTCCCCTTAGGCTTTACCCCTAAGACCTCACCTCCCACCATTCTCCCAGCACTCACTGGCCTCCTTGCCACTCAGACTGAAATCCACATCCCTCCTTAGGGTCTTTGCACCGGCTGTCTTTCTGCCTGGAAGCTCTCTATCCCAGACATCCATGTGGCAAACGTTCTTACCTTCGAGTTTTTGCTCAAAAGTCACTTTGTCAGTAGGGCACCCCCACCTCCCACAACCACCCTATTATTTCAAACTCTCCCCACCCCACTCATGATCCCCTTTGCTCTGCTCTACTTTTTCTTTTTTCCATAGCACTTATCGCCTCCTAAAATGCTAATTTGTCTTGTTCACAGACATACCCAAAACACCCAAAGCAATACCTGACACAGGGTTCAGTACATACTTGTAGAAGAAATGATGTAATCGTATTATCAATAACAATAATACCTATCATTTATTGGATGCTTAATAGGTACCAGAGCCAATGCTAGGCATTTCCCTTTCATAAACTCATTTATGGAATCTTAAGAAGAGGGTTTTATTCTTATCTCCATTTTACAAATGAGGAAACTGAGTGTCAGGGCAGTTATAACATAGTTTGCCCAAAGCAACAGCGCTCTCACACATAGTGAGCCCCTAGGAGCTCTCGGCCATTCCAGTGGAGTAAAACAGCTCTATACCAATGACCCCAACATGTGTCTCTCCCTCCAGCCTTCTCTCTGAGTTCAGTTATCTAACTGCCCTCTTGAGACTTTGTCATGTCTAGAATGGAATTCTTGATACTCATTGCTCCCCCACAAAGCAAAAACACAACAACCCTAATCTTTGCCCATCTCCATGAACAGTACCACCCTTGATTGATCCAGTTCCTCCAGCCACAACCTGGGAGTCACCCTTCATGGATATGCGGCACTTTCATGCCCTTCTTTCCCCCACTCCACATCCTGTCCACCACCAAGTCCTCCTGATTCTTCTCCAAACTTCATCTCTCATGCATCCACTTCTTGCCATCCTGCTGCCACATGGCCTGCTTTACCCTGAAGTCTGTTGTTGTGCAACATGCTCGTTAAACCCACCCTGCCCCAGTGGGTCACAACTTGGAACACCTCCCTGTCTGAAATGGAGGGAAGAGGTGAGGATGAGTAGCAGGGACCATCACTTAACATCAATTACACTGATTCTTTACCTTTCTGGTCCACTAATCTTAACAGTTGAGGCCCTTTCCCCAGAAAAGCACCCATATGTACACACACTCAGAGCAGTTGCACTAGGCCCAATGCTCAGAAGGGCCCACACATGGTTTAATATTCTGCTGTTGCTGTATTGAATTCTTAATAGTTTTGAACATGGGACCACGCACATTCCTTTTGTGATGGGTGATGCTGATAATGTAGCCATTCCTATTTGCATATAGTTAGTGGAGGCAGAAAAGCAGATCTTCAGACTCTGCCCCAGAACCCGTGTACTATTTATAGAGTCCTTCCCACCTCCATCATTTATTTGTCTGTCTTATTCTTTCACCTCAGTGCTATCCCTAGACTCAACCTCCCAGATTGTTTCTGGCTCCGTTTTCCTGGAGTCAGCTGGGCTGTGGCAGTGGCTGCAGTGGACAGGAGGGACCTACCAGGGATGGAAGACGATGTTGGAGAGTGAGGTGTTTCTCTGAAGTCCCTCAATCTAGTCTCCCCCCTGGGTGGGCACATGAAAGCCCCCAGAGGAACAAACTATTTTCTACCATCACAGATGACCTACCAGGCTGCACAAGAAGGGGCCCAAGTTATGAAGATAATATTAGCAGCCACATGGGGAGAAGTTGGCCAACTGAATTCAAAGGAAGACCCAAGACAGGGTTGGGCCAGAAGCTGTGGGATCTGTATTAAAGAAACATAGGTGTTCCTGTGCTTAGGAGACTCCAATACGCCTGCCTGTTCTGACCCAAGTCCATTCATTCAATGAGCTCTGGGTCCTGGGTACCAACCTGAGCAGTCCCTGATCCTTCCTGGGAATCCCTGATCTCTTTTCTCATCTGTTCAAAGGTATGGGGAGCAGGGTTGTGCTGAACTTCCATTCTCTTAACTTTAAACTCACTCTTTGATTAGGCTTTAAGTTGATTTTGATAACAACTATTTATTTTATGAATATATTTGGAGTATCTGCTGTATGCCTAGTTATAAACATACTAGTTCATATTTAATGAGCACTTACCGAGTGTGCCAGGCACTTTTCTATGTGCTTTATACACATCTTTTATGAGATAGGGTCTTTGGTTATCCCTGTTTTACAAATGGGAAAACTGAGGCACTGAGCAGTCAAGTAACTTGCTCAGAGTCACACTGATGGAGTCAGGGTCTGAACTCAGGTCTTGTGACTCCAGAACCAGGCCCTGATCCACTACACCAATTCTTCAGGTTGTGGGGTGCAAGAAGGTAAGGTGAGAGGCCTAAGGTTCTGACCTTTAAAGAAGGCCCAGTATGTCCTTGCACCCCCAACTACTCACCCCATGGCAGCAGGGTTGTTGGGTTGGAGAAGAAGACATACCTTCTTGCATACCACTTGGGTATCATCTTTGCCCCCTCTTTCTCTGTCTCTCCATAGCCCACCTACCACCATGTCAAGGCTTTTTAAATGCCCAAGGGAAAGAGAATGAGACCTGAGTTATTAACTGAGCTCCCAGCCCTTGATCTCCCCCACTCTGTTCTTTCTGCCGTCTTAGCCAGAAAGATCCATCCCAAGCACAAATTGGAACACGTCCTTCCTCTGCTTAAAACCCTCGAAGGCTTCCTGTTGCCCCTTGGCTTAAAGTCTGAGCTGCTCAGCCTCCAGTAGAGCCATCCTTTGGGACCCCAGCCTTGCTGAATTTGCTGAGCGAGGTTTCTATTCTTACCAACGAGGCTACCAGGAACATCCTTGGATTTACATCTTTACACACAAGTGTGCTTCTATCTAGAGGAGAAATTTTGAAAGAAGAAATTGTCAAATTCAAAATATATACATTTTATATTTTACCCTACATTTTACAAGTGGCCCTACTAAAAGGTGGTACCAAGGGTGTATATAAAAGTGCCTGTTCTGCCCTTTGCTCCACTCTACACCCCAACAGATGCACACTTGCTCTGTTTCTCACTCACACACACACTCTCAAATACACATCCTCTCAAACACACTCACACTCATGCATTCTCAAACACTGTCTTATACACTCACACACTTTCTCACATATACACACATTCTCACACACACGAATTCTCACATTCTCCCACACTCAACTCACTCTCACACATACACACACTCACACACACACACTCACATATGCTTTCACTCACATCTCTCCCACGCTCTCACACATACACTTTCATACATACCTTCTCTCTCAACACTCTCCCACACACAAGCCTCTCCCACCCTCTCACACACATGCAGTCTCACACATACACACTCACACTCATACACACTCACATACACTTTCTCACACACAAATCTCTCCCACTCTCTCACACATACACACACACATTATCTCACATACACATACTCTCATACACACACACTCTCACACTCACACACATTCTCCACACTTCTCTTATACACACCCTTTTCCCCACACGTTTTGTTCTGACTGATGACTTTTTGTCAACACTTCCTGGGAGCTTCAGGAGTCACATCAAATAAACCCTTTTGGTAATAAACCTCCATGGCTGAAGCTCCTCCCTGGCTTTGTCTGGACTCCTCTCCCAGCACCAGTTCTGGGAGTCTTCATGAACTGCCTAGTGGGTCCAGGCTGTCCCCTTTTTCTGTCATGGGCCTGCTGGGCCATTTGTTCAGTCTCCATGCTGACCAAGAAAAGCCAGCTGAACCATCAAGCCCCAGCTCTCACTCCTAGCCACTCTGCAGGAGCCCGAGGGGCAGTCCTGGTGGTACTGGCTACTGAGAGAGAGTCGGGAGACCCACTGCCTGCTTTGGGAAAGGGGCTGAGACCCCAAGACCATGAGGCAGGAGATGTATATGTGTGTGTGTGTATGTGTATGTGTGAGACAGAGAGAAAGAGCTCCTGGCAAACCCACTCCGTGATCTTCTAGTAACAGACTCCCTGAGAGAGAGACATGCCCCTCATCATAGCAGCTCCAGTTTACTGAGTGCCTGCTGCCATGTGCCAGTGCCAAGCACATCCCATGGATTATCTTATTGGATCTTCACAACAACCCTCTGAGGTGGGTAGTATTTCCACGTTCATATGAGGAACCTGAGGGTCATAGGGGTTAAGTACCTTGCCCAAAGTAACACAGCCAGGAAGTGGCCCATTTTTCTGACCTGAACCAAGATGCGCTTCTCAAGCACCACACATACTCTCACACGTTCTGACATACTCTCTCACACACTCACCCACACACTTTCTCTCTCACACACATACACACACACATACTCTCTCACAGTCTCCCACACAACTGGCTCCCAACTCTCTTGCTTTCTTTGTAACACACCTCTGACTTTTCCTGGGCTCATGTGATGTAACGTAAGGTTCTGCTATTGATGTTTGTAGGAAACACAGGGAAATTCAGAACTTCAGTGTACATGTCCCCCCCCACCCCACCCCAAGGAACACAGGGAGGCTGGGAGGACTGTCAGCAGTGTGATGTCACCTGGTCTGAGACACGTGCCGGGGAGGAGCTGGAGAGGGCGCCAGCAATGCAGAATCCATCTAGCTTTGGAACTTTCATCCAACCTCACCGCTCATCATGATACATCTTCCGGGCACACCCTTCTGCTCCCCTCCCTAAACCCTGGGGCCACAGGTCCAGAATCCCAAGTGCAAGCCCCTCACCCTCCCACCACCATCCCTTTGAGCCTCAGGGTCTCATCTGCAAAATGGGGGCAGTTCCCTCCTGGTGAGGTTGTCATGAGAATTAAATATGGAGTGTATGGAAAGTACCGAAAACATGCTTGCTTGTACCTTGTTAAAAAAAAAAATGTTAGTGCTCAATAAATTGCTTCCAAAACACACACACACACACCTGGAAATAAGGTACTCAGGATACATCATGGGCCAGGCTTGACATGGACTATCCAACTGAATTCTCCCAACGACCTGTCAAGACAGGCAAGATTTTCATGTAAATGACGAGGAAGCTGGGACTCAGAGACGTTAAGGCACTTGCCTGAAATCACACAGCCTAAGTGGCAGAGCTTAGGATCAGCCCAGGCTTGCGAGGCTCCACTGCCCTACAATGGATAGGCCAGTGCCCACCATAGGGAGGGGGCTGCCTGGCAGGGGCAGAAAGCATGTTGCAGGCACAGCTGCAGAGTTTGGATGGCTTTCTGGGCTGAGGTGGATAGACAAGTTGATGATGGTGAGCAGGTTGGCTGGATCACAGGCCGTCTGGGGAGGTGCTGGCGGGCTGCCAGGGTGCTGGGCAGCCAGGTCTGAGTCACTCTACTGTGACCTAGCCGGCCTGGCCGATACTCCAGGGCTGGGACATGACCCACCTGAGGCTGAGGATGTTGCCACAGTGTGGGGCACACTTTTCCAGCTTCTTTCTAGTACACATGGCTCTCCAGGAAGCCAAGAGGTGGCTACTTCCTTAAAGAGGCTTGAAAGTAGAGCTCACTCAAGAGTCAGGCCACTCTCACTTCCTGCTTGCTTTCTTTGTAGGGGTCCCCTGCACCAAAGAGAGGTGACAGCAAGCTAGGTGTTCTGTTTTAGACTAGATTTTATTCATTCAGATACTAACTTATTTACTCATGCAAGTGTTTATTTATATGTTTATTCATTTACTCAATGGCTCACTGATTTATTTGCTCATTCACTCACTCATGCTCACATACATAGCCATTCATTCTTCCACCCATCCACCAACTCACCCACCCACCCACCCATCCATCCATCCATCCGTCCATCCACCCATCCATCCACCCATCCACCGACTCACCCACCCCTCCACCCACCCTCCCACCCACCCACCCATCCATCCATCCATCCATCCATCCATCCATCCACCCATCCATCCACCCATCCACCAACTCACCCACCCACCCACCCATCCATCCATCCATCCATCCATCCATCCATCCATCCATCCATCCATCCATCCATCCATCCATCCATCCATCCATCCGCCCATCCACCGACTCACCCACCCCTCCACCCACCCACCCACCCACCCATCCATCCACCCATCCACCCACCCATCCACCGACTCACCCACCCATCCATCCACCCATCCTTCCATCCATCCACCCACTCACTCATTCATTCTCTTGTCCAGTTGTCCTCCTATCCATCTCTCGTCTCATCTACCCATTTTCCCATACAACATTTCATCCATCCATCCATGCACCCATTCATCCTTTATTAAGCACCTACTGTGTTTCCCACAAATGCTATGGCTCCCAAAGTATCTTTTCACTCACTTTAGCTCCTAATTCAAGTCACATATTGGGGGGAAGGACCCCCAGCTCTTCAGCCTTCCAGTCGAGTGGTTCCAGTCTCTTCCATGGTTCCAGGAGAAGGCTCAGGAGAAATGGACAGCCTAAGCACAGACCCACTGTGCGTGTTACAGCCAGTGATGGCCACCTGAGACCTGGGGCTCCTGAGAGGACCCTCTACCCTGGGGCTTTTCCCACTTTTGAATGCAGGGGTCATGCATAATCTCAGGCACTGCAGCTCCAGGGGTTATTTCCAGTTCCTTGGGCCCCATCTCTTGCCTCTCCCAGGCCAGAGCAGACCTCCAGACCATGGTGACCTGTGGACTTGGGCCTGCTTCTTGGGGCCTCTCTTCTTAGTGGAAAGGTAAATGAGTTGCCTGACCAGGCCACTGACACCTGGAGCCTTCCATGAGGGAAAGGGGGGTTCAGGACAATCTGCGGGAAGACCATGGCATCCCAGGAGGGGCTCCTGGCCCATAGTGGATCTGGGAGGGAGGACACATGTCAGGGAATTGAGAGGGCTGTTCCTCACATGTCCCCATGTGCCCCACGCTACACCTTTACATACACCATTTTCTACACCTGCACCCCCTCTCCATTTCCTGTTCCTACCTGACTGTCTCCAATTCAGTCCTCAGTTCTCATCTTGGCTGAGACACCACCTCCTTCAGGAAGCCTTCCCTGAGTCCCCACAGTCCTACTCTTCTCTCAGACCCCATTGTAACTGCTCTTATTCAGCCCTCAATAAATATTCATTGAATGAACAAGTGAATCCCCATTTTATAACCAAGGAAACTGAAGTTCTTCATCTTCCTCCCCCTCCCCCAAACTTTGACCAGCCAACTCCTACTCCTCAGATTCCAACCAAAATGTCAATTCCCAGGGTGCTTTCCTGGACCTCCAGACTAAAAAAAAGGCCACTGCTATTTCCTGTTCCCTTAGCATCCCCCCCACTCCCCCCGCCCCACCTTTACACACCCCTTGCTGCACTCCCACCTGCTTGCTTGCTGTCTCCTGGCAATCTGGATGATGTCACCCTCCCATTTTCACAGAGGAGGAAACCAGGGCTCAGAGGAGGCCAGTGAGCTGCTCAGAGTCACAGAGGGGATGGCTATGCTAGGGTCAAGACCCCTGGCCCATGACTGCTTTTTTCCACCCACTTGAGCAAGGTACTTTATTAACTCGTTTTATTTTAAAATCAGGCTGGCTGCAGGTAGTAATAATGACAATACAAATATTGTTTTATGACTGTTTTAAAGGTGCTGTTTCCACTTCACCATTCTGGTGCGGGTGGATGGGTGAGGCTCAGGAGTGTGTGTGTGTGAGTGTGTCTGTAGGTTGCCCTGGCTGAGCCAGCCCCACCGGAAGGAGGTTGGGCATTTGTCCCAGAGAGGGAGTGTCTGGGAATTGGGTGTGCCCAGGGCCTCTGCATCCCTCCTCCTGCTCACATTGCTGAGTGAGTCAGCCCCAGAGCAGCGCGCTGCAGCCTGCCAGGAGCCACCAGGGAGCCAGCCCATGGCAGAGCCCACCCTTCCCCCCACAGCCCAGATGGAGAGACTGGCCATGGCACCCCTGGTCTCCCCATGTCTCCGGATCCCACGGGCACACATCGCCAGGCAGTCACAGCGCTGTGCCCGGCGCTGGGCAGAACAGGGCTGCAGGTATGGGCATTGTGGGGAGGGAGAGGGGAGGTTTGGGCTGCTGGTGTCTCAGGGCCAGACCTGTGGGTCGAGGGGATCAAGTCGAGGACCTACTATGTGCCAGGGGCACATGGCATCTCACTGAGTCCTCATAACACCCCTGGGAGGAAAAATGTTCTTCCCACCATACAGGTGAGAAAACAGAAGCTCTGAGAAGTCAAGTTAGTTTGCCCCAGGCCACCTGCTGGCAGGTGGTGGAGGTGGGTCTCAAACCCAGGCCTCTGCCGAGACACACAGCACTGGTCTTGCTGCTGGCCTCCTGCTCACTGGTTCTTGGATTCCTAGAGATGCCGTTTCTTATTCTCTTTCTCTTAAAGAGCACTGGGGACCCGTGTCTTATTCAGAGTCCCTGGGTGCTACAAATGGTCAATGCACTTGGCTGCTACCCCAAAGTTTGGAGGGTCATGTCTACCCAGAGGCTCCTCAGAGGAAAGGGCTGGCAATCTACTTCAGAAAAATCAGCCATTGAAAGCCCAGTGGAGCCCAGTTCTACTTTGACACACATCAGGTCACCAGGAGTCAGAATCAACTGGACAGCAACTGGATTTTGTTTTTGTTTTGTCTTGTTCAGGCTTAGGGCCTTCAGCCATGGTATCTCAGCTGCTAAGTGTGGCTGCGTTTGGTCACCTCAGCTGGAACCTGAGCCATCTCTCCTTGCCACTCAGTGTGCCTCTGACAGCGAGAACCAGAATTTTTTAATAGTCATTTCACCCAGCTGTGATGACAGCGTATTTCAGTATGATTATTGTAAAAACGTAAACAGCACAGAGAGTACACTTACTCCCCAGAATTAAGCACTGCTAAAGGAGCCCTGATGGCACAGAGGTTAAGCACTTGGCTGCTGAACAAAAGGTTGGCAGTTTGAACCCACCAGCAACTCTGCAGGAGAAAGATGTGGCAGTCTGCTTCCATAAAGATTACAGCCTCAGAAACCCTATGGGGCAGCTCTGCTCTGTAGGATTGCTATGAGTTGGAATCGGCTCAACAGCAATGGGTTTGTGTTTTTTCGGTTAAAGTTTTGCAATATGCCTCAAGAGAATTTTTGGACATATATAAACCTCCATTTGTATGGTTTTACACAAATAGAATTGTGTTACACATTTGCTTCTAGGCTTGCTTTTCCCTCGTCTTATGTTTACATGTCAGTAACATGAAGACCTAACTCATTTATTTAAATGGCTTCCCAGAATCCAACTGTATGGATGTCCTTTGAGTCAGTCAGTCCCTGGCTAATGGACATTTGGGTTGGTTCCAGTTTTTAACAATTCTAAGCAAAGTTGCAGTGAACATCTTTGGGGACTTGTGTGAGTAAAATACATTCCTAGGAGTGGAATTGCAGGCTTCTAAAAGAGACAATTACAATTTTGATAGATCCTGCCTGCTTGGCTTCCAAAAATGTTCTAGATGGGAACACACCCACAGCAACAGGAGCACCCATTGCCCGCTCATTGGCCAACTTCAGGACCTGAAGGCTGGGTGTGACCTTGATAAGAGTGAACTCATGAGCAAGTGATCTTCATCCTAGGACAACTGAGTCCACGGAACTCCTGATGCTAGAACCACTTCTAGGCTCAGGGAGAAGACGGGGAGCTCAGTGGAGCCATTCCATTCATGCAGTGTGTTCACTGATCTCCTATGTGCACAGGTTGTGACCCATCCCAGGCAAAAGTTACTCAGGACACATGATTCATTGAGATTTGATCTTAATAAATCAAAGAACACACTAGTCTATCATTCATCCGACTCCATCCATCCATCCATCCATCCATCCATCCATCTATCCATCCATCCATCCACCCACCCACCCACCCACCCATCCATCCATCCATCCATCCAACCAGGTCTATCAGTCTATCAATCAGTCAGTCAGTCTATCTATATATCTATCTGTCGCCCCTTTATTAGGTTCCTATTTCCACTGTAACAAATCACAAGCTTAGTGGCTTAAAAATACAGATTTATAATCTTACAATTCTGGAAGTCTGATATTCTAAAATCAAGGTGTTGGTAGGGCCCTGTTCCTTTTGGAGGCTCTGGGGAACAGTTCGTTTCCTTGCCTTTTGTAGCTTCTAGAGGCTGCCTGCCTTCCTTGGTGGCCCCCTTCCCTCTTCAAAGTCAGCAGTGTAGCATCTTCAAATCTCTCTCTGACTCTAACCCTCACTACTGGTATCATATCTCCTCTTTAACCCTGACTCTCTTGCCTCCCTCTTTCCCTTGTGATTACATTGGGCCCACCCAGATAATCCAGGATAATCTCGTCATCTCAAAACCTTTACTCATGTCTTCAAAGTCCCTTTTGCTATATAAGGTAACATATTCACAGATTCTGGGGATTAGGGCATGAACATCTTTGGGGGCCGTTATTCAGCCCATCATACTTCTCTCTCCCTCCTGGCTGTTCCCCTGACCTCCTCCTACCCTTCCTTAATCTCTTGATTCCTTGTGACCCCGATGCTATTAATATTGAATTCACTATAAAAGTGCCTGACCCATTGAATGTGCTCAATAATTACTGGTGGAATGAACAAATTAATAACACCTAAGAAAGTTTAAAATTGCGTTGCATTCTTGTTACTTAAAACAAAAACAGCACTCTTACTTCCAAAACAGTGGTTTTTCAAACTCCAGGGTTGGTAGATATTTTATTTGAATTAGATTTTTATGATATCTTTTAAGTATTGAAAAACTAATTTAAAAAAAAAACTACATGAGGGAGTTACATTGCAAAGATTTTTTTGTCCATCAAAATTACATTGAGTATGATCAGTAAATGCTTTAAATTGAACTTAGAGAATGAGTTTATAATAAATTGTCATTGCCCTCTTACAATGCCAAAAATATTTGAAAACCACTTCCTTGGGACAAGGGTTGGTCTGTCTGCTCTAGGCCAGGGGCCTGCATTATCAGTTCACAAAGTTACTAGGTCAGGCCTCCCAGCCCTCTGAGTCCAGCCATCTTGGTGGTCACTCATTCATGAGTCATTTATTTATCGAACTGATTCCAGCGGGACCTTGAGCTTCCGGATGCCAAGTGTGGGTCTGTTCTGCTTAACCTGTGTGTCTTCAGCATCAGCTCAGGCAGGGCTGGTCCAGGTAGGCACTCACTAAATATTTGTTTAATGATTGAAACGCTTACAGCCTCTATGTGAAGTCCCGTGCTGGGCACTGGGGTGTGAGGATAAATAGGATGCTTTCTCAGCCATTGGGGTGTCCATAGGCTCGTCCAGGGGAGGACAGAAGCCTGATTCACTATGATAAGTACTGGTTGCCACCAAGTTGATTCTGACTCATGGTGACCCCATGTACGTCAGGGTAGAACTGTGCTGCACAGGGTTTTCAAGGGGTGATGTTTCAGAAGTAGGTCACCAGGCCTTTCTTCCAAGGCACCTCTGGGTGAACTTGAGCCACCAACCTTTCAGTTAGCAGCCCATTTGCACCACCCAGGGACTCCCTGCAATGCACCAAATACTAATCAGAAAGGTCTGAGCAGAAAGGTCTTCGCTGGCGTGACTAGAGTCAGTATTTTTGTCAAATAGAACTTCCGATAAATGAATGGGACACAGTGTGCACTGTCTACATGGACTGAATCCTGAAACACTGCAATGCTGGCATCAGGGGAGGCTTAACAACCCAATCAGAGCAAGACAGCCTGTCGGGATTCTTCCCATCCCTACTCCCAAATGGAAATACATTTTCCACTAGTTTGTGATTGCTATAAAATATGCTGGGAGCGGGCAGGCAAATAGCAAGTGAAATCTACCTCCCCCACCCACTTCCACCCATAAGAATAACAGTTGTGAGCAGTTCAGTGTATAGCCTACAAGATTATATACTTCATAAATGTATATTTATAAATCTTGTGTTCTCACTAGAACTAGAGTTTTTAAGGTTGTGACCCTTTGGAAACAGATCACCAGGCCTGTCTTCTGATGTGTTTCTGCGTGAATTAGAACAGCCAGCCTTTAGGCTAGTAGTCGAGTGCTTAACCGCTTGCGCCACCCAGGGACTCCATGTTTATATATAAAAACCTACAGCCATCCAGTCGATTCTGACTCTTAGCAACCCTATAGGACAGAGTAGGGCTGCCCCATCGGGTTTCCAAGAAGCCGCTGGTGGGTTCAAACAGCCAACCTTTTGTAAACATATGTACGTAAACCCCCTCCCCAAAAAAAACCTGTTGCCGTTGAGTTGATTCCAACTCATAGCGACCCTATAAGACAGGGTAAAACTGCCCCATAGGATTTCCAAGGAGCACCTGGTGGATTCGAACTGCTGACCTTTTAGTTTGCAGATGTAGCTCTTAACCACTAAGCCACCAGGGTTTCCATATGTACATATATATGTAAATATATATGATCTAATTCATGTATATAACTATACTTAAGTACATAAATTGGATTATACTACGTGTACTATATTGTAAAGTACTTTTCCCACCTTATATTTACGTGAAAATACACAAAGATTGTATCCTCCTCTTTAAAGGCTATGTATTATTTTATGACTGAACTATACATTAGTTAACTAGCCTCCTACAGATGGACTTTTAAGCTGTTTCCTTTTTTGGGGGGGGGTGCTATTATAAACTATACTGCCATGGTTTTTTGTTTGCGTTTACTAAGGGTTCATTTGCTCAGTTTCAAGCAGAGGGAATGGCAGAAACGATGGTGATGAGAGCGGAGTTGAGCACAGAAGCCTTCAGCCCATGGCTGATGCTGAAACAGGGAAGTTATCATCAGTTGAGACAGGAAAGATAGATATCAGTTTATCCACCAGGCGATGGTTCTTTTTCCTTCCTGGACTTATCATTATAATTTAAACCATGATCACCCTTCCTAGTCTACAGCATGTCACCTTTTTTCAGGAAACATGGGATGTTTCTCAAACATTTAATGAACAACAGCATGGTGTTGGAGTTTTGGCGTCCTTACCGATGACAAGTATAAGGATATTCTCAGTTAGAAACACAGACACCTGTTTGAAGAACCTCATTTGTGGGTTTTCTGGACACGTCATTGATGGCTCTGTTACAAATAGCCTTACCTTACCGGTGAGAAAAGCCCTTGCATATTCTGATAGAAACTCCATAGCTTTGTCTTTTGTAAATGGAATCATCAAAATCTTTGAAAACATAGTAAAATACTGTATTTTATCCAAATAACACATGCCTTCTACTTTTGTTTCTCAACCTTGCCCTTCCCGCATAAGGTATTTTCATAAATGCCATTATGTCCATTTTTTTTTCACATGTTGCTGTAAAAAAAATTAGCATAGAGTGCTTACGAAAATACCTCATGGGGGAAGGGCCCAACTGGCAAACAAACATAGAAGACACATGTTATGTGCGTGAAAATACAGTAATAAGGGGGACTGCCGGTTTCAGTGTCCAGCGTGACTTCTTACTGCCATGTTTTGGATGTATATCTTTGTGCACTTATCCTCATGACAAATTCCCAGAATAGGAATCCCATCGAAAGGCATACACATTTAAAAATTTGAAATATATTTTCCCAGGGAGGTCGTACCCATTCACAGACTTGCTAAGTGGGTGTAAGTTTGTTTCCTTAAATTCTCAGACATTCTTGACTTGGCATGCAGAAACTGGTATCTTGTCTTAGTTTACCTTTTTTTTATTAGTAAGGCTGGGCATGTTTTCACACGCTCAGTGTCTGGCAGAGTTTCAAAGATAGATCACAGAGGCAGGAAGACCACTTTTGAGTCCAGTGCAACAGTCAAATTCCCTTCGTGAATAATGGGTTAAGTGTCTTGACGAATTGTACACAACTAGTTTGGGGAAGGAGCCCTGGTGGCACAGTGGTTAAGAGCACAGGCTGCTAACTAAAAGGTCAGCAGTTCGAATCCACTAGCCACTCCTTGAAAACCATATGTGACAGTTCTACTCTGTCCTATAGGGTCGCTATGAGTCAGAATCAACTCAGTGGCAATGGGTTTTGTTTGGGTTTTTTTTTTTTGAATTCGTGGACTAAATTACAAACTCCACCTGTATTTGTTTCGTAATGCTGCCGCAGCAAAGTACCATGGAGTGGTGACTTTAAACAACATAAATTTATTGTTTGTAAAACCATAAACTCTCTAAAGAGCCTCTGGGTGAATTGGACTTCTATCATTTCAGTTAGCAGCCCTGCCCATTAACCGTGTGCACCACCCAGGGACTCCCAATCTTGCTAACAACCCAGCAAAGGGCAGGTCCCTTCTGACAAGGCCTTACATTTCCTCTCTTGCCACACAACAAAGTAGGAGACTCTAATTATGCTGAGGGGTGAGACTGTTACCTTCACAACCCTTGGATTCTCAACCCATCTGCAGTGTAGAAGCCACCCCTCCAGCTCCCCTCCCATCAGGGATTGCTGACTCCACCAGGGTTGGCCAGCAGCTGCTCATAGAATATGAAAATGTCTTTTTCTTAACACTCGGCAAGCCTGGATGTTATCAGTCTTTTCAGTGTGTGCCAATCTGGTGGGTGAAAAATATTTCATTGTTTCCATTTGCACTTCCCTGATGAGGTGCAGTTCATCCTTTTTGTATAAGGTATTTGCATTTTATCTTCAGTGGCTTGTTTGTTCATATCCTCTGTCTACTTTCTTATTGGACATTTTATGGGTATTTTTTTCTTATTAATTTCTGGGAACTCTTTATATAGAACAGATAATACACTTGATTATTTCTTGTAAATGTTTCCTCTCAGTTGATCCCTGGTCTTATGAGTTTGTTTACGGTCTCTTTTACTATATAAAAGAAAACAAAAAACCAAACCCGTTGCTGTCAAGTCGATTCCGACTCATAGCGACCCTATAAGACAGAGTAGAACTGCCCCAGAGAGTTTCCAAGGAGTGCCTGGTGGATGTGAACTGCTAACCTTTTGGTTAGCAGCCATAGCACTTAACCACTACACCACCAGGGTTTCCTTTTTATTATACTATAGAAGCTTTAAATTTTGATATAATCAAAGCTCAAATTTTTTTAGGTTATGGCTTCTGGGTTTTATCTTGCTTAGAGACATTTCTTCTACTACTCTTTATTTTTTCCTGACCTCATTCTCATTAAACCCTAGTGCAGGGTCCCCTCCACCCAAGGAAATTCCATTGTACTTACCAGCATGATACTTACCTGCTCCCCTTCCTGCCAGCTTTGCGTATCTCATTCTTCCCTGGTGTTCATCGACTGTTCCTTTAAAACTGCGTTCCAGTCACCTCCTCCAGGAAGCCTCTCCCAAACCCCATCCTGCTCTGGTTCCTGCTCTGCACCTCTGGCTGTTTGCCCCATCTTAGGTTGTTTGTAGGCGGTTCACTGGTTGGAATACATTTTTTTTTAAGCACTCATCAGAGCACTTACTATATGCCAAATGTTTCACATGCACTACTTTACTTCATCCCCACAAGCCTGTGCCTACTATTATCATCACTTCCATTCCAGGTGTGGGGGAGGGGGAAAGCTGAGGCTTAAAGAGACTAAGATATTTGCCGGAGGCCACACATCAAGAGGATTCAAGCCCAGGCAGTCTCACTCCAGGGCCTGGGCCCTTAGCCAATGGGCCCCACCTCCAGAACATCTGATTCAGTAGGTCTGGGGCTAATAAGACGAGTCCTCACCCCTTGGCCAACCTTAGAAAGGAGGTGTAACCATGGCAACCAGTTTGATGCTGTCCCACTGGTCTTTACAGAAGCCATTAAAGACCAGGCGTCATTAACCTGGGAGACCCTGGGTGTCAGAAATTATTAACGGTCACTGGACTTGAAGGTTCAAATCTACCCAAAGACACCTCAGAAGAAAGGCCTTGTCAATCTACTTCTGAAAAATTAGCCATTGAAAACCTTAGGGAGCACCATTCTACTTTGACCTACATGGGGTCACCATGAGTCAGAATCTATGTGATGGCAACTGGTTTTTGGTTATTAATCTGGGGTTCAAGGATGGACCTGCTGAAATTTACAAGCCGCTAGAATTATTTGCTAAATGTTATACATTTACGCGTGTGTGCAGTTTTCTGGAGAAAGGGTCTACAGCTTTCACAAGATATCTAAAACTGCCATCCCCCAAGGCAGTTGAGAACATGATGCAGACCAGGAGTTGCACACTCCATTGCCTACAAGGGCTAGGCAGGTACTATCAAGGGGTAATCTGGGCAGAGTATAAAACATCAGGGGGTAGAGAGGATTGTGGGAAAGTGAAAGGCACTGAGCCCATTTAAAATTTTTAATATTTTGTTTAACCTGTTGTTGTTGTTAGGTGCCTTTAAGTCAGTTCTGACTCATAATGATCCTATGTACAACATTACAAAACACTGCCCAGTCCAGCATCATCCTCACAATCGTTGTTATGCTTGAACCCATTGTCCAGTGCTTATGTCAGTTCATCTCACATAGGGTCTTCCTCTTTTTTGCTGACCCTCTACTTGACCAAGCATAATGTCCTTCTCCAGGGACTGGGCCATCCTGATAACATGTCCAAAGTACGTGAGATGAAATCTCATCATCCTCGCTTCTAAGGAGCACTCTGACTGTACTTCTTCCAAGACAGATTTGTTCATTCTTCTTCAGGTCCATGGTATATTCAATATTCTTTGCCAACACCATAATTCAAAGGAATCAATTCTTCTTCAGTCTGTCTTATTCATTGTTCAGTTTTTGCACGCACTTGAGGCGATTGAAAATGCCATGGTTTGGGCCAGGTGCACCTTAGCCCTCGAAGTGATAACTTTGCTTTTTAGCACTTTAAAGAGGTCCTTTGCAGCAGATTTGCCCAATGCAATATATCATTTGATTTCTTGACTGCCGCTTCCATGGGTGTTGATTGTGGATCCAAGTAAAATGTAATCCTTGACAACTTCAATCTTTCCTCTGTTTATCATGATGTTGCTTATTGGCCCAGTTGAGATGATTTTTGTTTTGTGTTGAGGTGTAACCCATATTGAAGGCTGTAGTCTTTGATCTTCATCAGTAAGTGCTTCTTCAGATCGTCTTCACTTTCAGCAAGCAAGGTTGAGTCATCTGCATAACGCAGGTTGTTAATGAGTCTTCCTCCAATCTTGATGCCCCGTTCTTCTTCATGTAGTCCAGCTTCTCGTATTAGTTGTTCAGCATACAGATTGAATAAGTGTGGTGAAACGACAAACCCTGAAGCAGACCATTCCTGATTTTAAACCACGCAGTTCTGTTCAAACAACCGCTTTTTCTATGTACGGGTTCTGCATGAGCACAATTGTTTTGGAATTCCCACTCTTCTAAATGTTATCCATAATTTGTTATAATTCACAGATTTAAATGCCTTTGCATAGTCAATAAAACACAGGTAAACATCTTTCTGGTATCCTCTGTTTTCAGCCAAAATCCATCTGACATCAACACTGATATCCCTTGTTCCACATCCTCTTCTGAAATTGGCTTGAATTTCTGCAAGTTGCCTGTCAATGTATTGCTGCAACCATTTTTTTAATTATCTTCAACAAAATTTTACTCGTGTGTGATATTAATGACATTGTTTGATAATTTCTGCATTTTGTTGGATCACATTTCTTTAGAATGTGCACGAATACGGATCTCTTCCAGTCATTGAGACAGTTGCAGTCTTCCAAATTTCTTGGCATAGATAAGTGAGCACTTCCAGCATTGCACCCATTTGTTGAAACATCTCAATTGGTATTCCATCAATTCCAAGAGCCTTGTTTTTCCCAATGTCTTCCATGCAGCTTGGACCTCTTCCTTCATTACCATGGGTTCTTGATCATATGCTACCTGCTGAAATGGTTGAACATCAGCCAGTTCTTTTTGGTACAGTGACTGTGTGTATTTCTTCCATCTTCTTTTGATGCTTACTGCATCATTCAATATTTTGCCAATAGAATCCTTCAATACTGCGAGTCGAGGTTTCAATTTTTTCTTCAGTTCTTTCAGCTTGAGAAATGCCGTGCGTGTTCTTCCCTATTGGTTTTATAACTCCAGGTCTTTGCACATTTCATTATAATACTTTACTTTCTTCTCAAGCAGCCCTTTGAAATCTTCTGCTCAGTTCTTTTACTTTATCATTTCTTCCATTCGCTTCAGCTACTCTATGTTCAAGAGCAAGTTTCAGAGTCTCCTCTGACATCCATTTCAGTCTTTTCTTTCTTTCTTGACTTTTTAATGACCTCTTGATTTCTTCAAGAATGATGTCCTGGATGTCATCCCACAACTCATCTGGCCTTCAGTCATTAGTTTTCAATGAGTCAAATCTATTCTTGAGATGGTCTTTAAATTCAGGTGGGATACACTAAAAGTCGTATTTTGGCTCTTGTGGACTTGCTTTTTTCAGCTTCAGTTTGAACTTACATATGAGCAATTGATGATCTGTTCCACAGTCGGCCCCTGGTCTTGTTCCGACTGATAATATTGAGCTTCTCTGTACTATCTTTCCACAGATGTAGTCGATTTGGTTGCTGTGTATTCTGTCTAGCAAGGTCCACATGTATAGTCATCATTTATGTTGCTGAAAAAAGGTATTTGCAATGAATAAGTCGTCAGTCTTACAAAATTCTGCCATGCTATCTCTTCTATCACCACGGCCCTATTTTCCAACTACTGATCTTCTTTGTTTCCAACTTTCACGTTCCAATCACCCGTAATTATCAACTCATCTTGACTGTACGTTTGATCAATTTCATACAGCAGAAGTTGGTAGAAGTCTTCAATTTCTTCATGTATGGCATTAGTTGTTGGTACATAAATTTGAATAATCATAGTAGCTGGCCTTCCTTTTAGGTGTATGGATATAATCCTATCACTGACAGCATTGTACTTCAGGATAGATCTTGAAATGTTCTTTTTGACAATGAATGTGACGTTATTTCTCTTCAATTTATCACTCCTGGCATAGTAGACCATATGATTGTCGGATTCAAAATAACCAGTATCAGTCCATTTCAGCTAACTAATGCCTAGGATATCTATCTTCAAGCGTTCCATTTAATTTTTGACACCTTCCAATTTTCCTAGATTCGTGCTTTGTACATTCATATTCTGATTAATGGATATCGTTTAACCTAGTATACCCGAAATATCATTTCAGTATGAAATCGCCATAAAACACCATTAATGAGCTATTTTACATTCCTTTTTTGTACAAAGTCATCAAAATCTAGTGGATAGTTTTCATTTACAGCCCATCTCCATTAGGATGCTAAATTTTCATTGGAAATACTAGATCTATATTTTGATATCTTACAATTTACAGTTAAGAAAGTAGATTCCCATACCCAAGTTCCTCCAAACATACTCAAACATTTTCCAGTAACTGGATCATAATTAAATTTGAAGTAATTAAATTAAATAAAATGTAAGTCACTGCTAAAATGCAGTGGAATATCATTCAGCCAGAAACATTGCAAGTGCTCCATAGCTGTGCGTGGCTAGTGGCTACTGAATTGGACAACACAATTCTGACCTCACTCAGCATGTAAGACAGCAATCTGATTAAGTGACTCAGGAGGGGACAAACAAGTGTCAAAGGAAGGGATGGAACAAGCATCAAAGCATTTCAGAACTTTTAGAGCTGCTATGCCAAGCTTCTAAGGAGTGCACTGGCCACTCCAGGCCCAAGCTGACTGGGAGGCTTGCAATACCAGTACAGCTGCCATCAAGTCAACTATGACTCAAGAGGACCCCATGTGGGTCAGAGTAGAACTGTGCTCCACAGGGTTTTCGATGACTGATTTTTCTGAAGTAGATCTCTAGGGCTTTTTTATTAGTGCCTCTGGGCAGACTTGAACCTCCAACCTTTAAGTTAGCACCAAGCGTGTTAACTGTTTGCACCACCCAGGGACTCCAGGCTTGTAGTACAGAGCCCATTTTAAGGGACAGCTACCACTCAGGCTCAGCCAATTGTTGTCACTCAGGGATGGATGGAGACCCAGGATCACCAGACCTGATTTTTTTCTAAAGAACTTGAGACTAGAGTTTTGTCTTATGTGAAACCCCCTCCCACCAGTTCGAATGATGGCAAGCTATTTTAAAAGTGCTAAAATGCTGTGGAATATTACTCAGCCATAAGTAGATAAGACATTCTGGATACATGCTACCGCATGGGTGAACCTTGAAAACATTATGCTGAGTGAAATAAGTCAGATACAAAAGAACAAATATTGTATAATTCCAGTTATATGAAATATGTAGAATAGGCAAAAGTATAGAGGCCTGAATTTGTTAGTGGTTACCTACCAGGGAAGAAACCCTGGTGATGCTATGGTAAAGTGCTCAGCTGCTAACCAAAAGGTCGATGGTTCCAACCCATCAGCTGCTCCATGGGAGAAAGATGTGGCAGTCTGCTTCCATAAAGCGTAGAGCCTTGGAAACACTGTCCTGTAGGGTCACTATGAGTCAGAACTGCCAATGGGTTTGATTTGAACCTATCAGGGGGTAGGTACCAGGGAGTTATTGCTTAAGGGGTCCTGTGTTTCTGTTTGGGGTGAGAGAAAATTTCAGATATAGTGGTGATGATTATACAACATGGTAAATGTAATTGATGTCACTGAACTATACATTTAAAAATGGCTAAAATGGGAAATGTTTTGTTATAGACATATGTGTGCATATGTATATATGTGTATCACCACAATAAGTTTTTTAAAAAATGCAGTGGAGGTGGCCAGCCTGCTATTCAAATAGAGATTGGTAGAGCTTGATCTTCTGGTTGGGAACGTTTGTCATCTCAGAGGTCATGGGCATTACCTTAATCTCCCCCCAGCCATCTCAAAAACTGCAGGCTGCCTCTCCCAGAGGTACTACTGAGAATTTCGATACAACCCATCTGTTCCCACCCCACTCTTGAAAATTTCCAGGCAATTCTCTGAAGCCCTGGCAACAAAATGATGCTCTTTGGCAGCGTTCCCCATGTGGCAGTGCCATGGAGTCAACTTTATGCTTGAAGCAGTCTCAGTCCCCAGGCCCCACTCCCAGGGGCCTGGATGTAACTGGTCTGAGTATTGCCTGGGCACCTGGACTCTGGAATCGCCGGGTGATTCCAATACACAGCCAGGACTGAGAACCTCTGGTCCATGGGCCTGGCCTCCCCCTAGAATGCAGCTCCTGAGGCCCAGCCTGTGTCTCCTGGGTCTCTGGTTCTTGCTTACCTTGGCCAGCTGAAGGGAGCACCCACAGCTGTGCTTTTACAGGGCTCCTGGCCAGGCCTTAGATCTGATTCAGGAAACTCAATTATAATTCTTATATTTTAGAATGTTTTATTCTTGTTATTTATAACACAAAAGAGCCATGCTTGTTAATTCCACCACCCAGATATAAGCTCTAACAGAATTACGTGGAAGAGATGTGTAGATATTGTTCAACAATTCAGAGAACAGGCGCACTGGAATGAGCCAGTCTTCTTTGCCTTAAAAGGAAAGTTTTTGTCCTAGAGGGATTTTAGGAGCTCAATTAGGATGATACTCAGAAATATAAATGCTAGATTTGCCTTTTATAACATCTCATTCCTGTATATCTTCCCCCAACCCCTGCAGTCCCCATCTTTGAAGTGATTGCTTCAGAGATGTCAGTGTTGCTGTGTACTGATGTTCAGGTTGTGCACTGCGCAATGATGTTTCATCCAAAGGGGCAGCATTCACATCACAGTGAATACATGGCGAGTACACGGGTAGGCATGGAGAATCCAGACCTCCTGGCAAGTCCTGCAGCAGCAAAGGGAAGACCCTCCCTCATAAACCCACACTGGCACACATGGCCATGTACACGCTCATGGGTGAGTATGCACTCACAAGTTTCCTGGCCCACCTGATTGCCTTTCAACCTCTGCTCTCAGAGGTCTGACTTTCGCCCTTCACTTGACTCAGAACCTGATGTGTCATTTCATCTGGGGTCAAGGATGGGGTGGGGCATGGGGCGTACACATCGTCAGCGGCACGTGTATTAGTAGCTGGAAATGTATGAGTGAGCAAGAGAGGACCCACTGCTCCTCTGGCAGAGCCGTTCAGGTTGTTCAGTAACATACTATCTCAGTCAGCTACAGCTATGTAACAAAAGATTCCCAAACTCAACAGCGTGCAAGTTGGTCATCACGTTCAAGGGCCTGTGCTGGGGTTGGTTTGTAGCTGTGGCCACATCACCCACACCTGTGACTACAACCTGTGCTTCACTCAGGGTTGCCTCTGACACTCACGATGAGTATAAGGGTGATGCTGCTGCTACAACTATTACTGCTGCTACTTACTATTATTATCGCTGTAGTTCCGGGGCAAGCAGGGTGGCTTGACTGGGGCCTCAGCTGGAAAGACTGAACAGCTGGGGATGCCATCACTATGATCCTCACCTGATAGTGGTCACGCTTAGCCCCCACTTTACAGAGGAGACTGAGGCTCGGACAGGCGAAACACCTCGCCCAAGATACCAAGGAGTCAGGATTGAACTCAGCCTCTGTTTGACTCCAGAATGCCTTGCCCATAGCCACTGCCCTTGCCTGCACCTGTCAGTATTTCTCAAGAGCCAGGGTCGCGCAAGCGAAGAGCAGGGACGCTGAGAGGAGCCAAGGGCTGCCCCCAGGGCCCTTTCTCCACTTCTGGAGGGAAGCCATTGACCAGTTGCTGAAAGTGGGCCAGGCTCCCCAGGTCCAGGCAGAGCAGACCTGATGGTTGGCTGAGCTGCCTGCTGGGTAAGCAGCCCAGCTCTGCCTCTACCAGCTCATCCGGATGTGCCGCATTCCTGGTCCCTTTGTCATGCTGGCTCTCGGTCTACCCAGGCTGAGCTCCCGCCTCTGCAGGCTGCCATCCCTGTAGCTGCTGGTTGTGCCCACATTTCACCTGATTCTTGACACCCCCATGGAACCAGGTATCAGGACCACACAGGACAGCATCTTGCAAAGCCCCCATCCATATCCCATCTTACCATTTCACAGTTATGAAAACTGAGGCCCAGAGAGGAAATGGGTTCACACAGAGAATGAGTCGTGGAGCTCGGACTGGAGCAGAGGCCTTCCAGGGCCCTGCCCTCTCCCACAGGCCGCCTGGAAGGAAAGTGGGCACATGTGTGTGGCGAGAACCACCTGGCAGTGGGGAAGCTCTGAGCAGATGAGGACTGGCCAGCCATCTGACCCAGGGGCTTGTCTCTTTCACAGGCTGGGCTTGTCAGCCTCTGGCCATTTGCTGCCGGGAAGGAACTGGAGACTGCTCACCAGCCAGGCAGTCCTGGGCCAGTCATTTGCACTTTCTAAACCTCAGGTGGGAAATGCAAGAAGCAACACATATTTATCCAGCTAACACTTACTGAGGACTTTCTGTTCCTGGCACCTTATGTACATTAGCTTTTAGTGACTGGCCCATATAGTATGTTAACCGCACGTGTGTTAGAGTGTCAGAGTAGAACTGTGCTCCATAGGGTTTTTAATGGCTAACTTTTCTGAAGTACATCACCAGGACTCTTTTCCATGGTGCCTCTGGGTAGATTCAAACCTCCAACCTTTTAGTTAGCAGCTGAGCACAATAACCATTTGCATCACCAGGCAGGGGCTTGATAAATATTTGCTGAATGAATGAATTAATCTTTAAATTATACAGCTGTAGATGGTTGTCTCTGTTAGCACCGTAATATGATGAGGAGCCTGGTCTGGGAAGTTCAGGGACTTTTCAGTTGCATCACTATGAACGACAGACAGATGTAAGATTCAAATTCGGCCTGACACTACAGCCAAGTCTCTTAACTCCCAAACTTATGGTCCTGGTTATCTACAGCTTAGTGGCATAAAACAGCTATGGTTATGTTATGCCCACATATTCTGTGGGTCAGGAATTCGAACAGGGCCAGCGGATATGGCTTATATCTGCTCTGTGCTGTCTGGGCCCTCAGCTGGGAAGATTGAATGGCTGGGGTGACTTCACAGCTGGGGGATGGAATCATCTGGAAGCTTCTTCACTCACATGACTTGATGGTTTGGTTCAGCTGGGACTGTTAACTGGAGCAACCTACACGTGACTGCTCACATGGCCCAGGCGTTTCAGCGTGACAGCTGGGTTCCAGAGAATCTGCATGGTCATTTATGGCCTGACTCAGAAGTCACATGGCTTCACTTCTGCCACGATCTGTTGGTTGAGACAGCCACAAGCCTCCCCAGATTCAAGAAGGGGGAGCATGGACCCCTCTCCTCCATGGGAAGAGTATCAATTTTATATTCACCACACCTACTCTTGTGCCAGACAGCGTTCTAGGCACTGGGGAGACTCCAGTCAAGAGGAAAGACAGTAATATTTCCAGTAGAATGAATGGGTGTTAAACCCATTGCTGTCAAGTCACTTTTGGCTCATAGTGACCCTATAAGACAGAGTAGAACTGCCCAATAGAGTTTCCAAGGTCATAATCTTTACAGAAGCAGACTGGAACATCTTTCTCCTGCAGAGAGGCTGTTGGGTTCAAATCACCAAACTTTTGGTTAGCAGATGAGCGCTTTAACCCCTGTGCCACCAAGGCTCTTTGAATGAGTGTTAGGCAGAAGCAAATAGCAGAGACGCCATCCATTTTAGGGCTCAGAGAAGGTCTGTTTGAGGAAGTGACCTTCAAGCTGAGACCTCAGGAGTTGGGCAGAGGAGGGGAAGGCATCCGGGCAGAGCGAGAAAGAAGGAATGAGAGATGAGGCCAGAAATGTAGTAGGGTCTGTGGTGAGTAGCATCTGGGGTCTTAAAAGCTTGTGAGCAGCCATCTAATATACACCACTGGTCTCATCCCATCAGGAGCAAGGGAGAATGAAGAAAACTAAAGACACAAGGGAAAGATTAGTCCAGAGGACTAACGGACCACAACTACCACAGCCTCCACCAGACTGAGTCCAGCACAACTAGATGGTGTCTGGCTACCACCGACTGCTCTGACAGGGATCACAATAGAGCGTCCTGGACAAAGCTGGAGAAAAATGTAGAACGAAATTCTAACTCACAAAAGAAAGACCGGACTTACTGGCCTGACAGAGACTAGAGAAACCCTGAGAGTATGCCCTGATCACCCTTTTAGCTCAGTAATGAAGTCACTCCTGAGGTTCACCCTTCAGCCAAAGATTAGACAGGCCCATAAAACAAAATGAGACTAAAGGAGCACACCAGCCAGGGGCAAGGACTAGAAGGCAGGAGGGGACAGGAAAGCTGGTGATTGGGAACCCAAGTTCAAGAAGAAGAGTGTTGACATGTCGTGGGGTTGGTAATAAATGTCACAAAACAATACATATATTAACTGTTTAATGAGAAGCTGGTTTTTCTGTAAACCTTCATCTAAAGTACAAAATATATATATATATATATATATATATATATATATATATATATATAGTAGGGTCAAATCAATTCCATCTTAAGGTATTTTACCCTTAGGGTACTGGTACATCATTGAGGATTCTAAGCAGGAATGATACAGTCAGATTTATGAGGCTGAAAGATCTTTCTGAACCAGGTACAGGGGCCTAGAAGAGCTGTAGGAAGGCTGTGATGGGACTATTGTCCAGGTGAGAAAGGATGATGGCTTAGACCAGCATGGTGGCCATGGGGATGGGGAGAAGTGGGTGAGTACAACAGATGTTGAAGAGTAGAATTAATGAGTGGTTGATGGGATGTGGAGAATTACAGAGAAAGTGTTGTCAATTGGCTCTCAGGGTTCTTGGTGCTACCATCTTGTGAAACAGGCACCTTGGAATAGGAAGCAGGGTTTATGGTGGAGAAGAGAATGCATTCAGACTACTTCATTTATATCTTGTTGCTGTTGTTAGCTGCAGTGCGCTCAGCCCCTGACTCATGGTGACTCCGTGTACAACATAACAAAACACTGCCCAGTCCTGCACCATCCCCATGATTGGATGTGGATCAAACCATTGTGATCCATAGGGTTTTCACTGACTGATTACTGGAAGGAGATTGCCAGGCCTTTCCTCCTAGTCAATCTTAGTCTGGAAACTCTGCTGAAACATGTCCAGCATCATAGCAACATGCAAGCCTCCGGTGACAAACAAGTGGTAGCTGCGCATGAGGTGCAGTTCTAGGGGCTCAAACCCAGGTCTCTTGCAAGGAAGGCAAGAATTCTACCACTGGGCCACCACTGCCCCTACTCATTTACACCGAGGGACCTCTTAAAATCAGAGGACATAGCACTTAAGAGCACTGGAACTAGAGCTCACAGCCTGGGTTCGAATTCTGATACAGCCACTTGCCAAGTGGATAAGTCTGGGTGGGTTACCTAATCCTACTCTGTTTCCTCATCTATAAATTGGGGACAATGGCACCCACTACAAGGGGCTGATGTGAGGATTAAACCGATGCTCGCACTTGTTCTGGGGCTGGGCATGGAGTGAGTGCTCAGTAAATGTTAAAGACAAAATTACAATCGGAGACGATGAACCATGCAGTACACATAGACTCCTTACAACTGGACGAATAAACAACATCATGATACACAGAGAAAACGGTGATGTTGTCGAGGATTTCATTTTACTTGGAGTCACAATCAACGCCCATCGAAGCAGCAGTTAAGAAATCAAATGACATATTGCATTGGGAAAATCTGCTGCAAAAGACCTCTCTAAAGTGTTAGAAAGCAAAGATGTCACTTTGAGGACTAAGGTGTGCCTGACCCAATCCACGGCATTTTCAATTGCCTCATATGCATGCGAAAAATGGACAATGAATAAGGAAGACCGAAGATGAAATGATATCTTTAAATTATGGTGTTGGGAAAGAATATTAAATATACCAGGGGCGGCCAGAAGAACCAACAAACCTGTCTTGGAAGAAGTACAACCAGAATGCTCATTAGAAGCAAGGATGGTGAGACTGCATTTTGCTTACTTTGGACATGTTATCAGGAGAGACCAGTCCCTGGAGAAGGATATCATGCTTGATAAAGTAGAGGGTCAGCAAAAAAGAGGAAGACACTCAGTGAGATGGATTGACACAGTGGCTGCAATAATGGGCTCAAACATAGCAACAATGGTGAGAATGGCGCGGGACGGGGCAGTGTTTCGTTCTCTTGTACACAGGGTTGCTATGAGTCGGAACCAACCTATGCACCTAACAACAACAACACAACTAGACTATGCGTGCTTTTCTGCATGCGCTATGTTGTTGTTTTATGTGCTATACGTCAAGAAAACATTAAAAACAAAACAAACAAAAACATTGTCTGTGTTTATGAGGCTTTGAGCAAATTTAGCACCCGTTGTTCTCTTGATAAAGGAGGGACTCGTTGCCACAGTGCAAAATGTGGTCTTGGAACCATTATGCGCTTAGGACTTCTGGTGCTCTATTTCATTTCTGTGCTTTCCTGCGCTTTCTCTGACCTCTTCCAAAGGGTCACCCAAGGAAATGATTGCTCTCCTCTCACTGTTTAGCTGACAAAATGGTGACACATTTGACGACTTTTGTTTTGGGTTAGTCACTGCAGCTTTCGAATTGTCATGAAAACACACAGATGCCAGTAATTTCCAAGGGAATCGCAAAGCAAATAAAGAAACCGAGCCATGTACCAGCATGGGGTACAAAACACATTCACGGGAGGCCCACTGACTAGTGGTTTTCTTGAACAGCAGAAATAGAGCAGAACTGCCAATTTTATAATTAGCTGGGAATTGGTCTCCAGTTAAGCGTCTGCTTGGTGAAAATGGCCAAGCCATTGCCTGGAGAGAGGCCTGTGTGCCCTGCTTCTTCTTTAGGGCATTGGCGGAAAGGTCTTTGTTTTACTACATTTGAGTATTTTTCAGGATGGATTGTTTATAGCTCAGGATTTGAGCTCAGTGTGTGGCAGAATACTTGGGAGAAAGGCATAAGGCAGGGTTTATGGGTAAGGTACCAGCAGGACAGGCCCGGTGCAAAATGAACTTGTCAGGCCCCTGGTTCAAATTTTTAAGAGCTCAGCTGCTAACTGTAGGGGTTGGCAGCTTGAAGCCACCAGCGCTCCACAGGAGAAAAGATGTGGCAGTCTGCTTCTGTAAAGGTTACAGCCTTGGAAACCTTATCCTATACGGTCGCTATGAGTCAGAATCGATTCCACGGCAATGGGTTTAGTTTTTCTTGGTTTTGGTGCACCTGCAGGGAGTCCCAGTGTGGTGCAAACAGTTAACACACTTGCTGCTAACCAAAAAGTTGGAGGTTCAAGTCCACCCAGAGGTGCCTCGGAAGAAAAGTCTGGTGATCTACTTCTGAAAAATCAGTCATTGAAAACCCTATGGAGCATAGTTCTACTCTGACGCACATGGGGTCGCCATGAGTCAGAATTGACTCAACAGAGACCGTTTGACCACTCTAGCCCCATCATCACCACGTGGCTTCCCAGTTCGTGTGTGTGCCTGACACCAACTCCCTCCATCTCTGTGTCTCTTAGTTGAACAGCTTGAGAGACACTGCTTGGCTCATCTGATGGATAGACAGTAGCTCTGTGGTCTGGTACTTTGGTCTATTCAACTCTGGCAGGGGGAGGGAGAGGAGGAGAGGTGTTCACATGCTATAAACAGGAAAAATCAGGGCTGTGGAAGTCGGCTTCACAAATAAGGAGGCGTGGGTGGGAGGAGATAGTAGACATTTCAGGTAAAAATTTGCAGAGTTCAGTTAGGTGTTGTGTTATAATTTCCTCACCTGTGTTGGGCTTTAATTCCCTCTTATTGACGTCTACTTTATCATTGTTGTTGGTGTTGTGTGCTGTCGCTTCCAACTCAAAGCAACCTTCCAGGACAGAGGAGAAGAGTCCCATAGGGTTTCCTACACTGTAATCTTTACAGGAGCAGATCATCAGGGGCCCTTTTGGTTAGCAGCCAAGCGCTTAAACCACTGCACCACCAAGGTTCCTTATAGGTGTCAAAGATTGTACTCCTTGCCTGACAAAGTGCTAAGAAACAGAACAGCGTGGCCCTTTCTCTTTCCTCTACAGCGTTGTTTGTTTCCAAGTGGTTCTGTGGAGGGAAGAGGTAGCCGGTCACTTTGGTGTTGTTGAGCCATGGTTTGAGGTCACCAACAAAAGCATGACTCGCACACAGGCACTGGACAGAACAATGCTTTAATTGCATAGAGAAGAGAAAGAGCAAGGTCAGCTTCAAGAGTGGGAGCTAGCCTCCCATAGCCAGCGGGTCACTCCCTGTAGTCAATGCAGGCCTGGTAGTCTGCAGGCACCCATCTTGTGTTGCAGTTGAAAGACCTTGTTCCCTCCCTGCCGGGTACAGATGGAGAAATGGAGATGAACAGGTGCCACAGGACACGGACGAACGAACAGAGCAGAGAAAGTTTACTGCGTACCCACAACAGGGAGGAAGGCTCCATGATAAGCAGAAGGAACTGGCAGAGACAGAGAGAGAGAAAGACTCAATCCCCAGCCTCCACTATCAGAGAATTGTCCAGGCCCAAGGCCTTTGATTAGCTGGCTTGGGTGAGAGGTGCAGGGGCCACGGCAGACCATTTTCCCAATAGCAGATACTAGAGAGTGTGTCCTCGCCCTTGAGAAGCATGCTCAGGAGGCCCTACCTGCTCCCCGAGCCCTCAGGCTCATTGTTGGGGAATGGGAAAGCATCAGGACAGCCCCCATCCTGATCAGACTTTGCCTGATTCCCTCCTCCCTCTGCACTTGTTACAGCTCTGGCCCCTCCTCAGGCCGAATGAATCTGCTTCCCCAGAAGAACCCCCCACAGCCACACCCTACCAACTGCCCCCACTCCGGGCTGTCCTCGGCAGGAAGTTTGTCCCTGGATGGCTTCTGGATGGAGGTGGAGCAGATTCAACAGCAGGATGAGAGGAAAGAGCAGGACAACGGTGGGGAAGAAGGCCAACTTCCTGAGGGTGAGGAGCCCTGGCTGGGAGCTGCGGGGTGGGTGGGAGGACCATGTTCCAGGGGGAGAAATGTGAGAGAGTCCTGCCTTAAACAGAATATGAAAGAGTTTTCTTCTCTTGCCTGGGCTGTTACAGTATCTTCTTCACTGGTCTCCCTTGCTCTCTACGAAAAGTCAAAAAGATCTTTTAGAATGTAAATTAGATTATCTCCTTCCTTTAATTAATTCATTCAGGAAATATTCATGGAGTGCCTAATTTCTGCCAGGCACTGTTTTAGGCACTGGGATACAGCAACGAACACAAAACAAAGTCCTTTTTCTTGTGGAGCTTACATTCTATAGGAATTCTAAGTCCTCAGCTCAAAATTCTCAAATGTCTCCCCATTTCTTCTAGACAACCCTGTGTCCGCATTGTCTATGGCTGCATAACAACAAACTACCCCAAAGTTAGTGATGTAAAGCAACAATAATGGTTTGTTATTATTATATCTCACCGTTCTGGGGATTGGTTGGGCTCAGCAAGGCAGCTCTCGCTCAGGATCTCTCATGCAGCTGTAGTCAGAAGGTAGCCAGTTCTGGAGTCGTCTCAAAGGATTCTCACTCATGTGTCTGGCAGTTGATGTGACTGCCGGCTGAGCCTCACGTGAGGCTGTTGGTTGGAACACCTGCCTGTTGGCTGGGCCTCCGCATGTGGCCTGGGCTTCCTCACAGCATGGCGGCCAGGTTCCAAGAGCCAGAGTCCTGGTTCAAAAGCCAGAGTCCCGAGAGAGAGAACCAGGCAGAAACTGCATCATTATTTGTGTCTCGGCTTTGGAAGTCAGGCAGCATCACTTCTCCCACATTCTATTTCCCTAAGTCCAGCTCATATGCAAGGAGAAGGATTAGAGCCCACATCTCCATGGGGGGAGAGTCAAAGACTTTGTGGGGGTGTTGTAAACCTACCACTTCATAGCTCGCAGGGCTTGACAACCTCTGGGCCATGCCTCCTCTACCTCATATCCTTCCACTCTGTCTTCCTCTCACTCCATCTCTTCCACCCTGGCCTCCTTGTTGTTCCTGGACCGTAAAGGCACGCTTCTACCTCAAATACTTTGTCCTTACTGTTCCCTACGCCTGGAATGCTCTCCCCCAGGTATCTGCAGGGCTTGTTCTCTCCAGTCAGGGCTGGACTCAAACGCCATCTCCTCAGAAAGAGCCTCACCAACTTCCCTATGTAAAATGTCACCCCCGGCCCCCATCACTCTCTAGCGCCTTGTCCTGCTTTATTTAATGTTACAGCACTTATTACTGCCTGGTACTACACAGGGCATGTACTTGTACATTTGTCCGTGTCCCCCACTAGCATGTAAGTTCCACGAGGCCAGGAACGTTGTCAACCCTTTCACTGCTCCATCCGTGGTGCCTTCAGCGGTGCCCAGCACACACACACATTCCATGCTTACATGTTTAGTGAATGAGGGAATGCACAGGGTGTCCACCGGATCACCTTTTCAGTTTGGCACACAATTCAGCTGTGCTAGTCCATGGTTGACCAAACAAACCATGTGAGAGACCAGGTCTCCTAAGAGCCTGGTGGTCTATTGCAATGTCTCCAAAACGTGCAGTGAAAATCCCTGGTGACGCGAGAGAGGATTTTAGGAGATGCCCTCCATTGCAGGCATCATGATGGGACCATAAATCTAATTTCAAACAAGATAGGATTGAGATCACGTGTTATGTGTTAGAATAATCTGGGGAGGACTTTCCAAGTGCAGAGTCCCAGGGCCAATTCCTGAATGCCTGGAGCAGAATCCCTGGAGGTGTGACCCATACAACTGCATTTCAATGTGCCCCAAGATTCGGGTTAATGCTTGTACTGTAGGGCTACATCAGCGCCCGTCTGAAGCACAGCTGAGGGGACTATTCCAACACAAATACGGTGCTAAGTAGAGGAGGACACCAGCTGCTTGCCCATGCTCTGGTTTCCCTTATTGACCCTGCTCAGCTGGACCCACGTGACCCTGCGGTGCTCTCCACCAGATTCAAGAGGGAAAGTGAGTTCGTGGCCGCATTCTAGAAACAGAACACAGAGAGGCCTTGCTCAGCCTGTTGTGTTTACAAGGGGTTGCAACGTCACAGGTTTAAATCTAGATACTGGCTAACACCAGCCAATAACTCCCCCAAATTCTCAGAGGCCTTACTTGTTGGATCTTCTTCTCATTGAAGAGTTTGGTCGATGTTAGTGATGTTAAGGGATCTCATGATGAAATATGTGGATGCTTCTGTGTTCCTGTGCGTGGGTGTGTCTAGATGTGGCTTTGGCTACTGTGTGTGGCTGAGTGTGCCGGGTAGCTGTGTGTGTTCATCTGGGTGTTGTACCTCTTTTGGCAGAGGGTGAAACTGAATCCCAGTGGCTGCAGGACACAGGCCTGTGGGGCCTTCTCGACAGCCTGGGGGCGAATGGTGACCACCAGGGGCTCCTGTCCACCCTTACACAGACCCAGATGGCCGCTGTGTGTCGCAGGCTGGACATCTATGCCCGCTCGGCGCGAAGACGACACAAGGCACGTGTCAGAGATGTCAGGGACATCTTTGGAGTCTTCGATTCTGGGGTGAGTAAGTGGCATGGAGGGTCACAGCATGGGGGTCACGGCAGACCCTGTCTGCGTGAGGTCTCCGTGATGTCCCCATGGCCTGAGAGATGCAGCGTTTCTGCTGCAGGGCTGAGCTGGTGCACGCAGGCGTATGTGTGTGCAGTACATGTGCCAGCACATGTGTGTTTCCCTACATGCTACTGTGCCCCCACGTTACGTGCGGGTCCTCGTCTGCCAGTATATGCCATTGTGTGCCCTTGGCTGGGTCTGAAAGCTTAGATTCTCTCTATATCATTATTAAACCAAGAAAACCAAACCCCTTGCCATCAAGTCGACTCTGACTCTTGGTGACCCCATGTGTTACAAACTACTCCATGGGGTTTTCTTGACTGTAATCTTTATGGAAGCAAATTGCCAGGCATTTCTTCCCCGGCACCACTGAGTGGGTTCAAACTGCCAGTCCTTAGGGTAGTAGATGAGCTCCAACTGTGTGTGCCACCCAGGAATCTTCTATATAATTGTTACCAGTGCAGTCATAATACTTTTTATTGTTACTTGTCTTTCCTGCTGGCTGTGAAACCTGACAGATTGTGGGCATCTTCTTTCTTGGAATAGATGTGAAGCAATTAAAATGATGGGCCTCGAAGCCAGACCTGGGCCGCAGTGTCCACACTACCACTTAGCAGTGACAGGTGCTTCGGCGAGTGACTTAACTTCCCAGAGCTTCAGCCCCTGCCTCTGTGGCTATGGGGTTGTGAATGGGATCTGTCTCCCAGGGCTCTTGCACTTCCCGGATAACCAATCAGGCATTGTCTGTAATTTACACAGGAAGTATCTTCAGAGAATGGGGACTCTGGGATGAAATGGACCCCACTTGGTTCCAGGTTGTATAAGCCTCCTCCAGGTAAGTGGTCTTCATTCTCCTGGGCTCTCCAAGCCACTCCCAGCTACATGAAGGGGCTGCTGTGTGAAGTCAGGGAAGGGGCATTCCTCTAAGCATTTCCCTTATCCTGCTGGCTCCTTGCCTTTTCCTGTTCAAGGGCAGCAGGAAGGAGCCCTGGTGGAGTAAGTTAGGCTCCTGAGTAGGTCTCTACCACCCAGTCTGGGAATCGAGTCTGGATTAATGCCTGGGCAATTACTTCCTGGGCAATGGCCTCAGTTGGGAAATCATTCCCAGGCAATGGGCTTTAGCTAGGAAATCATTTCCTGGGCAATGGGCCTTAGCTGGGAAATCACTTTCTGGGGCAATGGACCTGATCCTCTCTGAGCTTGAGCTTGAGAAATTGCTTCTTGGAGGAAAAAGCCTGAGTCCTAAACCTTAAAACTTGCCTCTTGGGATTATAGGCCAAGCTTCCTAATCTTATACAATTTCTACTAGGTGTCCAGACCTGAGCAAGGGCCCAAGCCTGGGAATCACTGTGGCCTATGGGCTTTGGGCAGGTGGGGGGGCAGCTGGTCCTAACCGCCTCTCTGTTCTGTTTCCCCAGCAGCAGCAGAGCCCGAGGGGCCGCAGGAGCAGGCCGGAAGGGTAGAAGCCTTCAGCATGGACTCTGCCTACTCTGAGCAAGTGGCAGGGCTCCTGCAGAGGGGCAGGCCACCCCCAGCAGGCACCTGTGTCCGGGGCAATGGATCCCTGCCAGTAAGGATGTTGCTCAGAGGGTTGGCAGCTAGGCCTGGCTCTAAAGGACCAGCAGAGTCCTGCCCCACCCTCCTCACCCCTTCCATACTTCTGGGCACCCTGTGTGATGTTTGTTCACGTCACGGATATTTACTGAGTAACTACCAGGTGCCAGGGGAGCAGGGAACTTAAGGTCTGGTAATAGTATCATTATTTTTAATTACGGTCTTCTTTGTTTTCAGGCTTAGAAATTCCTCCCTAGTTTGGCAAACTGATAACTATCCATATACTGTATATATATATATATGTTTATGTTGTTTTTATCTGTTTTAATTAATTTCAATGTCTGCTGTGAGAGACTCAACATCCTGGTTTTTTGTTTTTTGTTTTTTTAATGCT
The DNA here is from genome assembly GCF_030014295.1 of Loxodonta africana. Taxonomy (NCBI): domain Eukaryota; kingdom Metazoa; phylum Chordata; class Mammalia; order Proboscidea; family Elephantidae; genus Loxodonta; species Loxodonta africana. The sequence goes on from NC_087365.1 coordinate 37,868,169, forward strand.
TAATTGTCCAAGCCCAGTTCCTTCCAAATTAGGATGTCATCATTTGAATTTTGAGTTTTAAGATTGAAGTATAACTTACAGAGAAGTGTAAATATTTACCGAGTACAGCTTGCAGAGTGTACCTGTGTAATTACCATCCAGGTGGAGAAGTAGAACAACCCCACGTACCCTATGACTCCCCCTTCCCCTTCCCAGTCAGCACCCACACCCCAACCTCGCCCCAGGGTAACCACAGCCGGATTTCTTGTATCAGGGTTAGTCTTTTCACTGTTATTAAAGGAAGAAGTTCTTCATGGACCCCCTTTTTATGTGGCCTGATAATCCTGGGGAACATTTTATTGAGAGTGTTGTGGCACAAAATGTTTTTCAGTTGCTTCACCTGCGTTGGCTTATTTCCTTACCTCCCCTAGGAGATGGGCTCTGTCATTACAGCCCCACTTTACACATGACAAAATAAAAGTGAAGCCCAGAGAGAAGTGGCATGGACAGGGGATAGAGCTGGCTGGTGCTGAGACCGAGACTGGAGCCCCAGCAGGCCGACCCCAGTTGACCCCTACATTCTGCTGCTTGGGAAACCTGCTCCTGCCCTTCACGATAACCTCTATTCAAATGGGAAAGTGCCTCCATTTACTCAGATGGAATTTTCCTTTAAACTTTTCATTTTGAAATAATTTGAAACTTTTAAGAAGTTGCAAAAATAGTACAGAGTTCTCATTTACTCTTTGCCCAGATTCTCCCAGTAATAATATCTTACATAATCATGTTGTTGTTGTTTGAGGAGCCCTGGTGGTGTAGAGGTTAAGCTCTGGGCTGCTAACCGAAAGGTCAGTGGTTCGAACCCACCAGCTATTCCATGGGAGAAAGACGTGGCAGTCTGCTTCCATAAAGATTACAGCCTAGGAGGTGGGGCAGTTCTACACTGTCCTCCAGGGTCACTATGAGTCAGAATCAACTTGACAGCAACAGGTGTTCTTGCTGTTAGTTGCTGTCAAGCCAGTTCCTACTCACAGCAACCCCATGTGTGCAGAGTGGAACTGCTCCATAGGGTTTTCAAGGCTGTGACCTTTCTGGAGCAGATCGCCAGGCCTGTTTTCCAAGGTGCCTCTGGCTGGGTTTGAACCGCCAACATTTTGGTCAGTAGCCATTTGCACCACTCAGCCACCTTACATAATCATAGTACATAAAAAAAGTTTAAATAATGAATTTTTACTCCCAGAGCATCAGAGACAATTAGTGCTCAACATGATTTTGTTTTCTAGCCTTGATGGTTTGACTTCCCCTATTCAGCTATGAATGATGATGATAATGAATAATGCTATTAAATAACACCTACAGAGCTTTTACTGTGGACCAGGCACTATACCAAGCACTTTCCATACATAATATTATGTTGGTGGTAGTTGTCTGTATAAATAAGTTTAAAAATATTAATGTTAATAATCGAGTGCTCACTATATCAGTTATATTTATTGTTTATTTCTGCATATGAAAACAACTCCTGTTCATTGTAGAAAATTTGGAAAATAGGGTCATATACAAAAAAGGAAAAATGCAATTCAGACATAAACACTATTGATATTTGAGTGCATTATCTTCCAGTTTTTTCATGTGTGTGTGTGTCTTTTTTCACTTAATGTTATAGAATTATGGACATTCCTATTATTATTTTATCAGTCCAGCCACTGTGGATTTTTTTTGTCTCCAAATATATATATATATATTTTAAATAATATTTTATTGTGTTTTCAGTGAGAGTATACACAGCAAATTAGGTTCCCATTTAACAATTTCTACACAAATCATTCAGTGGCATTGATTTTGTTTTTCACAATATGTCAGCATTCTTAATTCTGCTGCGGTTGTCACATTCAGCCACTGTGTTTCATACGCTTTATCTCATTTAGCCTCCCCAGCAATCCTGTGAGATAGATGCTTTTATTAGCCCCATTTTACAGATTAGGAAACTGACACACAGAAAGGTGCAGTTATTTCCCAGAACCCACAGGTGAAGTCAGGATTTGAACCCAGGAAGTATGACTCCATACCCATCCATACACTAAGCACCGGGTTGTATTATGGCTGTAACATTATTAAATACAACCACAGCATACTTCCTTACTCTTCTTAGAGCACTCTAATGGGGGCATTGGGAAATAATCTGGTCAAATCCCCCAGGCAATAATATGGAACATATCTGGCCCTCCCTCTTCACCTTTGGCAGCAGGGATGCCTGAAGCTGCAGGCAGAGCCCATTATGGCCTCTAGATGGCGTTGTAGGGCATCGTTTATTTTTCAATTATTCTGTCATTACTCAGAGTGAGGAAGAGGAGTGTTGGAGCTGTGGATGGCTTGGCCAAGGGTAGGGACAGATGGGGTGAGGGAGAGTAACAAAAGGTAAGGGTAGAAGCAATGATAAGGGGTCTATGGAGTGAGCCCTCTTCTCCAGACCCTCATGTTGGAATGCACGCAGTAAAAGCAGCTTCCATTAATTGGGACCTCACTATGTGCGAGCACTATGCCAAGCACTTCGCAGGCACTATCTCGTTTTACCCTCGCAAAAACCGTATGAGGCAGGCATTATTTTGTGATTACAGATGGGGAATTAGAGGCTCGGGGTGTCAGCCAGGTCGTAAGAGGTGGAGCTCAGGTTTGACTCTAGGACGGAATCATGACACTCACCACCCCCCAGCTCTATGCATTCTGCGGTCCCTCTTGCCTAAACGCCTGGGAGGGATGGTGGAGCCTGGAAAGGCTCGTCAGACACGAGGCTGGAGAAACTGTCTTTCATTCCCTCCCTAGAAGTTTAGAATCCTCAAGGGCAGACTTGGCGTGACGAGGATAGGAGACCTGTCCTTGCAGGACATGAAGAAGATCCCTCCATTGGCCCTTATAGAGCTGACGGCGCTCTGCGACGTGCTCGGCGTGGACCTGAAGAGGAGCAAGGCGGCCAAGCGGAGAGCGACAGGTCAGCAGCCCCCGCAGGCCAGGCACACGCTTCTCCTCTGGGAATCTGCGTGCTTGTGGCTGTTGTGGGTGCCGTCGAGCTGATTCCGACTCACAGCGATCCTTACAGGACAGAGTAGAACTGCCCCATAGGGTTTTCTAGGCTGTAATCCTTACCGGAGCAAATGGCCAGGTCTTTTCTCCTTCAGAGCTGCTGCTGGGTTCGAGCTGCCAACCTTTTCCGTTAGCAGCCAAGTGCTTAACCATTGCACCACCAGGGCTCCTTAAAACATGTTTAGCTTCTATATTTCTTTCAGTTACATTTATTATTTCTGCATATGAAAACAATTCCTGTTCATTGTAGAAAAATTGGGAAATAGGGTCAAATACAAAAAAGAAAAAATACAATCCAGATATAAACACTGTCGACATTTGAGCATGCTGTCTTCCGTTTTTTTCATGTGTGTGTGCATGTTTGTGTCCTCTCCACGTAATATTATAGAATTGTGGACATTCTCATTATTATTGTATCAGTCAGCTATTGTCACAATCATGCTATGTAACTGTCTTAGTTATCTAGTGCTGCTATAACAGAAATACCACAAGTGGATGGCTTTAACAAAGAGTTTATTCTTTCACAGCCTAGTAGGCTAGAAGTCTGAATTCAGGGCATCAGCTCCAGCGGAAGGCTTTCTCTTTTGGCTCTGAAGGAAGGTCATTGTCATTAATCTTCTCTGGTTGAGGAGCTTCTCAGCACAGGGACCGTAGGTCCAAAGGACACGCTATGCTCCTGGCTCTTCTTTCTTGGTGATTTGAGGTCTCCATGTCTCTCTCCTCGCTTCTCTCTTCTATATATCAAAAGAAATTGGCTTACGGACACAGTCTAATCTTGTAGATCTCATCAGTGTTAACTGCCTCTAATCCATCTCATTAACATCATAGTGATAGGATTTACAACACACAGGAAAATCACATCAGATAACAAAATGATGGACAATCATGCAATACTGGAAATCGTGGCCTAGCCAAGCTGACAGATATTTAGGGGAGGACACAATGCAATTCATGACAATAACAAACACCCCCAAAACTCAGTGACCTAAAACAATAACTACTTACCCTTGCTCAAGTGTCTGTGGGTGAACTGGGGGTTGGTTTGCTGATCTAGGCTGGGTTGGGTTTAGGTCAGCTTCATAGGTTTCCCATCCTCCTGTCTCCATCAGACCAGCTGGATCCTGTTCTTCTCATGGCAATGGCAAAGCACAAAAAGGCAAAGCCCATAACACAAGGGCTCTGCTTGCATCGTGTAGATATATTTCAATCATCAAGCTAGTACTATGGCCAAGCCTAAACTAAGGGGTAGGGAAGTACGCTCCACTACTCTAGTGGGAAGAACTGAGAAGTCACAAGGCAAAGGGCATGGATGCAGGGAGGGGTAATGAATTTGAAACAATATTATCATTTACTACAATTATTAAACATTCTTTGAAAACCTGGTTTTTAATCACTGCACTATTTTCTTCCTTATGGATATAAAAAAAAAGAAAGTTGATTTATTTAACCGTGTGCCTAATAGTTCCCAGGTTTTTGCTATTATATACAATGCAGCACAATGACTATTGTACACGGAACTTAGAATATACTTATCAGTTAGGTTCTTCATGGACCCGTTTTTATGTGGCCTGCTAATCCTAGGGAACATTTTTTTTCTCTTAAAAAAAATTTTTTTTTATTGTGCTTTAAGTAAAAGTTTACAAATCAAGCCAGTCTCTCATACAAAAACTTATTCACGCCTTGCTATGTACTCCTAGCTTCTCTCCCCCTAATGAGACAGCACACTCCTCCTCTCCACCCTGTCTTTCCTGTGTCTATTCAGCCAGCTGTCCCCCTCTGCCTTCTCATCTCCCCTCCAGACAGGAGCTGCCCACATAGTCTCATGTGTCTACTTGAGCCAAGAAGCTTACTCCTCACCAGTATCATTTTCTGTCTTGTGGTCCAGTCTAGGGAACATTTTACTGAGCGTGTCCATGGCACAACGCATTTTCCAGTTGCTCCACCTACATTGGCTTGTTTCCTCACCTCCGGTGGGAGATGGGCTCTGTCATTACACCCCCACTTTACAGATGACAAAATAAAATTGAAGCCTAGAGACTTGGACAGGGAATAGAGCTGTCTAATATACAATAATGTATGAAAGTGTTCACCTCACTACATCCTTGTCAACATTGTGTATTGTGATTTGTGTGTGTGTAAAATAAAAAGTAAAATGCCTGGAGACAAAAGGGTGGTAGATAAGAAAAACCAGGGCTAGAACTCTAGCAGGGAAGGTGGTAGGCAGCTAAAGAGAGAAGGAATGAGGTTGTAGAGAAGAACTAAAGACAGCATGGTTGAGAAAGCCTGGTAAATAAGTTTCTTAGCAACTCGGCCTATCCCTGCAGTGCTAAACGCTCTACCTCGGATTGTTGTAACAGACTGTACTTAGTGCTCCCAGGGGCGGCAGCACAGTTTCCTTCCCATACCTCTTTATCCAGCTGAGGTTTTCTGCTCTGTGGCACATTGAACGTTTCCTTTATTGCTGAGGCCAAATGTTCTGCTCAAGAGATGTGGAGAAGTTTGGTCTCAGCTACTCTCCAGAGAGCCCGGTCCTTACTCAGCAAAAAGATCCGAGACCAGCCACCCGGGAGATCTTGCAAGTGGAAGCCAGATTGTGATTCCAGGAAGTGAAATACACCTTTGCCCTCTTGACTTCCTGCAGAAACTCGCCTTTTCGGCATGCCCCTTGACACCTTGCTGGAAGCTGACCGCAAAGTCCTCCCCAGCACCCAGGTCCCCCTGGTCCTGCAAGCTGTAAGTTGTCTCCAGCTTCGGCTTCTAACTGGCTCTTGAGAGGCTAGCTCTGGGCACCACTGTTGGGAGGTGCATAGCAAAGGGGATAAGAGCATGGGCTGTAGTCTCAGGGAGACCTGGGTTCAAATTCTGACTCTTATAGTTGCTATTAGAGAGATTTAGGGTAGATTATTGAATCTTTATGATCACCTCTTTCAACATCTGTAAAGCTGGGTCAACGATAATACTCCCCTCCTCCTAATAAGCATTAAACTAGAAGATGGCATTTAAAGCTGTTCACACAATGCCTGGCCCTTGGAAAGCTACTGTAATTATTTTAAGGAAAACCCTTCTTCGAGCATTCCCCTCTTCCTGGTTTTCATGGGAGGCAAACACACTAGTTTGAATCCTACTTTTCAATGGTTGCTGGTTAAAATGTTGTTTTTGTCTTTTTCTCTCAAAGCTGCTGTCCTGTTTGGAAAAGAGAGGGCTGGACACGGAAGGAATTCTCAGGGTGCCGGGATCCCAGACCAGGATCAAGGTAATGATTTGGCTTCCCCTGCTTCATCGAGGCTGCATCTCCTGGTGCCTCTGCGTATGCATTAAGCTGGGAGAGAATCCAGTTCGTGGCTTGTCAGTGTTCTGTCTTTGGCCTTTGTGTGGGTTGTGGAATTCCAGCAGGTTCAAAAGGGCGGCGTTGGCCCAATTGAGCATGGTAGTTGAGAGTGTGTGCTCTGGAGTCAGATCGGCCAATATTTTGAGCTCAACCCTGTGCTCAGTGACTTACATTAGGCCATTTAATCCTCGTGTCAACCCTGCAGAGTAGGTGCTGTTATTGTTCCCATTTTGCAGGTAAGGAAACTGAGGCTTTCTCTAGTAGAGCCACTTATGCTGAAACCTTGGGCCAATTTCTCACTGATGCCACCGCATTTTTCAGGGGCTAGAAAAAAAGCTGGAGAGAGACTTCTATACTGGTCTTTTTAGCTGGGATGAAGTTCATCACAACGATGCATCTGATTTGCTGAAAAGGTTCATCCGGGAGCTTCCGGCACCTCTGCTCACTGCTGAGTACCTTCCGGCCTTCGCTGTGGTGCCCAGTGAGTATGCCCCGAGCCCTTTGCATTGGGGGAAGGAGAGCCTAAGGCCCTTGGCCTTAGATAGAGAGGGAATGCGGTAGGAAAGCAGGACAACCTGTTTCCAGGGATGTCTGCTCTCTGTGCTCTGGAGCTGACGGGAGGAAGTGGAGAGAAGAGGTCTCAGAGACTCTTGATCATGTGTGCATGTGTGTGCATGTGTGTGTGTATATGTGTGAGCACACCTGTGCACACACAATGAGCAATCAGAGGATGTGCATGAGAGGAGGAAGGTAAGCTTCTCCGCACCATGGCCCTCACTGCAGTCACCCACAGGGCCCAGCTCCTTCCCGCCTGATCTCTGTGGGGCTGAGCGCACGAAGGTACACCTAGCTGTGTGTCTCGGCACACGTGTATATATGCATGTCCGTCTGTGCACACGTCCACAGATTGGCATGTATTGCCCAGACCGCTCTCTGTTTATATTCTGCATATGTGTGTTTCTGTCTGGACTTCTCACAATCCATAGGGTACAAACACAATCCCTTCTATTTTTCTCAAAAAATTTAACCAATCCACTTGCAACCTCAAGGGAAGCCCAGTTCTCTCCATACCCTCCTATCTATCTCTGTCTCTTGTCTTTCTCTCTCTCTGAATTCTCCAGAAAGCTTTAGGGCTTGGACATTCTGGCTTGCACCCCCAAGCCAGGGGCCAGGACCCTGACTGTCCACTCCAGCCATTGCTTCTCCCAGCCTCATTTTGAAGTACAAGCCGATTGCGTCACTCCACTGCTTCATGCCTTCCACAGCACCCTTGTAATGAAACCCAGCCCTCCTCCGAGCTCAGACCCTCCTATCTCTGACCCCATCTCCTGGCCCTTCCCTCACCACCACCACTGGGCTCACCTGCTTTGTGTCCCTCCTTATCCTCACTTCTTCAGGGCCTCAGCACTTGCTGTTCTTTCTGTCTGGAGAGCTGCCCCCCACCCACCCACCTGCTCCCCTTTCACTTGGCTGCTTCCTTCCATTCAGATGTCAGCACCTCAGCAAGGGCTTCCTTGGCCATCCCTCGTCACGCTGGCCACCTACCGTGGGCACCACTCATCATAACACTCTTTTATTTTCTGCGTAGCATGTGCCAATCTGTGGAGCTATTTAGTCATTTCTTTGGTTGTCTATTGTCTGTCTTCTCCCATGAAATATAAGACTGTGACCTTGTTTGCTTCCTTCACTATTGTATCCGAGGTGCCTGGAATGGACAAGGCAAATAATAGGGCTTTGATAGGTAGGGGGAGTCCCTAGAATGACCAAGGTGATTTTCCAGAACCTTTCTCATTAAATCCAAGATACAAAAAAAAAAAAACAAAACACTGATTAAATCCTCAGCCTAGCCTCCCACGATGTGTGTGATGTATGTGTGTGTCCACACTCACACACGCACTATCATCATCTCTCTTTGAGCGATAGGTGAGTCTGTATGTACAGACCACCATACATTTTTATACCTTTTCGTGTGTCCATCTGGGGTGTGCATGCTGGCTTTGGTGCAGATCAACATGTATTTTATATGAATCTGCACCTAAAGGTTGCACCCCACAGACCCATTGCATTTTTAACCCTGGGATATAGCTCTCAGACTGCATATCTAGATACGTGTGTGCACACATACACGCACATGTGTGCATACATGCCGCTGTGCACATTGTGTGTGTTTGGGTGTGCATTATATACAAGTGTGTGCACGTGTGTCTGTGTGTGTGTGTGTGTGTGAGTGTTCACAATGTATAGGGAGTGAGCCCCAGCATCAGCACTTCTCAGGCCTCTTTCTGAGCTGACACTGGTCCAGGAAACAGTTCCGGGCCTTATGAAGAGGGAATCATGGCTGTCCTGGACTTTCCAGCTCTGGAATCTCCCCTCCCCAAGAAGGGGCCTCCGGACTGTGGGAGGGGAGTCCTGAGCCTCCCATGGAAACTGAAGCCCTTGGTCTTCCCTCAGACATCCCCAACCTGAAGCAGCGCCTACAGGCTCTCCACCTGCTCATCCTGCTCCTCCCAGAACCCAACAGAAACACCTTGAAGGTAAAGGTTACCGTGAGCTGCCTCCACTCTACCCCCTCACTCCACCACAGTCACAGCTTCAAATGTGCTCATTCATTCATTCAACAGCTATGCCAGGTGCCGGGTATATGGATGACTGGCACAGATTTTCCTGAGATTTTTTTCCCTAAACACACCCATTGAAAGGGGATAGTGTTTCCAGAGTGGACACTGCAGAATATTAGTTCCATGTGATCCTAACAGGTGTTACAGGGAAGAGCTTTCTGTGTCCAAATAAAATGGGCAAGCACTGGGTTAATGACACAAAGTCAGGGATATTTCTTTCTCGCAGGACTTCTCAGAGCCTTTAGTACACTAAGGCTTTGTGAATTTCCAAGTGGAATTAGAATACGTACACTTCCCTAACTTATCTGATCATGGGCCACTTTTGTTGTAGAAAGCATGGCATGGCATTGGTGTTCTGTGGGGAACCAGTTTGGGAAACACTCCCTTAGGGAAATCCCACTGTGTGCTATTGGGATGGGTGCTCAGGGCTGGGGTCCGGGACTCAGCCTTGGCTTAGCTCCCTGCACCTTCCTGAATGTCTTTGGGTCAGACTTGAGATGTTCTTCCAGGGTGAGGCTGTGGGGAGGACCATGTCTACCAGGATTCTTGTCTGGTGAGGATGTAGGAGGCCACAAGGAAGGCTTTATAACCAGATACAGTGATCTTCACATCTTGTGCCTCACCTCTGGTTGAAGTGACAACCTCTTTGAGTTTCTGTTTCCTTTGATAATAATAGCATTTCGGGTGGTTGTTTTGGGAATTACAAGAGGTAACACGTGAGAAACCATGGAGTAGATGTGGTACTTATCAGGTACCCAAATATATGTGCTTCCATCCATCCATCTGTCCATCCAACCGCTCATCCATCTTTCTTTCCATCCTTCCATCTATCTATCCTTCCATCATCTATCATCTATCCTCCTTCCTTCCATCTTTTCTTCTATCCATTTCTCCTTCCCACCCATTCTTACTGGCTATATAGCCTTAAGCATACTCTCCAAGCCTCAGTGTCCATCTGTGTAAAATGGGTACAATAATAGAACTTACAAAGTTATTGTGAAGATTAAATGAGATAACAAATGCATATAAGGCTCTAATTAAAGGGCCAGGGATACAAGGGGGATTATTTAATGTGGCAGCTATTATCATCTCCTTTTCTTTCTGTCCTTTCTTCTCCCTTCTTCTGTCATTTTTGGGCATACTAGAAAGAAGGAGTTGACTGTCCTAAGGCTCACTAGGAAAAAGCCCACTTCTCAGAACTGTGGCTCTTTTCTGCCTGGAAGTTGAAGTCTGACCCCAATATCCTCACTACTGTCTATGGGAGCAAGGAGAGGAAAAGGTTTGGGCCACATTTTACAGAGCAGGGAACTAAGACAGAGAGGTCATAGGGCAGGCTGGTGGCCAAGCTGGAACTAAAACCCCTATTCCTGCCCTCCCAGCCTCTGGCTCCTTCTACATGTCCCTAAGTCACATATCAGGCTGTTCTGAGAAAGGTGGGGAAGTATCTGGAACATGCTGAGATTCAAGGGAGGTTCTGTGCCCTTCCCCAGGCACTCCTGGAGTTCCTCAGAAAGGTGGTGGCCCGAGAACAGAGCAACAAGATGACGCTGTGGAACGTGTCCACAGTGATGGCCCCTAATCTCTTCCTGCACCAAGGGCAGCCCCCCAAACTCCTCAGGGGCAAGGAGAAGCAGCTGGCTGAGGGGGCAGCCGAGGTGGTGCAGATGATGGTGCATTACCAGGATCTTCTGTGGACGGTGGGTGCTGCTGGGAAAGGCAGGGAGGGGGTGCCCACCTGGGAGATGGGACAGGCCTCTTCCTCCTCTGGGTGCAGCTGCCCTGTTGCCCCTGGGTCCAGGGTCAGCATGTACCGTCCTCTTAAACCCCTAGTTGTGTCTGTTCCTGGACCTTTCCTGGACCCCACGTATGGGCCCATGTCCTCTTCCTCCCCCTGCCTCAGTGCCTGAGATGTGTCTACACTTGCTGCCTCCACTGCTGCACCTCTCAGTCACTCCACTGGCACCTGGTGTGCCCCAGATAACAGGTGTTCCCTGAGCTCCTGCAAAGAATTCCTCCACATCAGAGCTTGAATGGTGCAGAGAAAGCCCACCCTGAGGCTGGGGACACAGTGCATGCCTAAGACAGACCGAGACACTCCCTGCCCCCACCATGAGCTTTGTGCCAAGTAACAAGCCACAGCAAGGGCGAGGGGCAAGAGCAGGGAGAGACTCCTCTGTGGTGTGAGCATGCAAGGCCTGCTGAAATATGAGGGTGGTCTTCCCAGTAAAAGACCCCTCTAGTACTTGAGATTCCCACAAACACAAGATAGCCCTAGCCCTGTCCACCGCTGCAAAACTGTGAAGTTATGATGACCAGTGTAGGAATTGCTGGCTGCTCTGTGTGTGTGTGTGTGTGTGTGTTTTGTGGGTGAGGGATTGCATCACCAGCATGTCTTTCAACTCTCTGGTGTAAAGTAGCTATTAAACACATTGGATTGTAATACTTTTTCTATCACAGGGAATTTTTTTAAAATTCAAGAAATGCCTAAATACCTTCTCATAAAAAGTTTCAGGCAACATACCAAAAAACCCAAACCCATTGCCATTGAGTCGATTCCAATTTATGGTGACCCCATGTCTTATATAGAGTAGAACTGCTTCATAGGGTTTTCTTGGCTGTAATCTTTATGGAAGCAGATCTCCAGGTCTCACTTCCTCATTGATAGGTGGGTCTGAACCACCAACCTTTAGGTTAGCAGCCAAGTGCAAGCCATTTGTGCCAAATTTCCCCTCACCTCTCCCCCAAGGTGCTTTACGTGTATCATCTTATTTATGCGTCACACAGCTAGTAAAGTGAGGAGCCAAGAATCAAACCCTGGCTCTGCCTCTGTTTCCAGGGCTCATGGAGCCTGGCTGTGTCTGCTGGTTCTGATTCTACAGAGGGGCACGAGTTGATCTGGGAGTCTCTGTGGGAATTCTCCAATGCAGGGTTGGCTGGGGGCTCTCAAAGCCCAGCCCCCTCCAGGTGCGCTCTTGGGGCCTCCCTGCCTGAGTGTGCCAGTGAGAAGCTGTCCCATAGCACGCAGGCCCCTCCAGCCTTCTGTCGGGGAGACCTCTGCCCACTAAGCCTCTGGATCCCTTACTCAATGGCCCTCTTTAGGGGTTAAATGCCCTCCCTAGTCCCACAAAACTAGTGCCTCAATTCCGTGCTCAACAAATCAGTATTGCCAAGTCTGCTGGGATGCTGGGAAAGAGGCCACAGTGACCCTGCCTCCGAGCCCCAGCAGCCCCACGCCCCTGTTAAGCTTCGATTCTGTCTGGCCAGGTCGCCTCGTTCTTGGTCGCCCAGGTGCGAAAACTGAACGAGAGCAGCAGCCGGCGCTTCCAGATTTGCGACAGGGGCCTCAAGACTTGGTTGCGGAGGATGCACGCGGACCGGGACAAGGCGGAGGATGGGTCGGGGACGGTGAGTATCCTCCTCTGTACTGATGGAGAAAAGGACCGGGGCGCGGGGCGCGGGGCGCGGGTAGGGGGGGGCGGCAGGACGGGAGGGACCCAGGGGCGGGGCATCACCAAGCTCTCAGTGCTCGCCGCAGGCTGCTGCAACGACTCTACCGCTCTGGCCACCAGGGGGCGCCCAGGCCCCACCGCATCGAGCGAGGAGCAGGTGCCTTAGAAATGAGGGAGATGCCGGGGCCCTGACGAAGGAGGAAGACTGGCGTGGGGCGGGGAGGGGGCTTCTCACAGACGCCATCTCCCCGGCCCCTTTGTTAGGGAGCCCGTGTGTGCCTGGCCGAGGGGTGGAAAAGTGGGGGTCGTTTTGTGGGCTGTGGGGTTAAAGCGAAGCAGAAGGGGAGGAAAGACCTTCCAAGAATACCAAATATTCCTGGGAGGAGTATTGAACACGGTTCCCTGTGAAAGTCCAAACCAAAACCAGCAGCTGCTGTGGAGTCGATTCGAACTTAGGGTAACCCCATGTGTGTCAGAGTAGAATGGTGCTCCACAGGGTTTTCAGTCTGATTTTATTTTTTATTTTTGTTGTGCTTTAAGTGAAAGTTCACAAACCAAGTCAGTCTCTCATACAAAAACCAATGACTGATTTTTTTTTAAAGTAGATCCCTAGGCCTTCTGAGAAGCCACTAGATGGACTTGAACTTCCAACCTTTCAGTTATCAACCAAGAGCGTTAACCATTTACTCCACCAAGTGACTCTATTAAAGTCCAGAACATAGAAATTGGCCAGGGTTTTGCCTGCACTGTGGTGATGGGTGTGAGGGATGAGTACTCATATAAGTCTATCTGTCTGTATTTGTAGGTACATTGCATGTACTTCTATTATGTACATGAGCGTGAACGCATGTGTGCAAGTATGTGTCTATGCCTGCATTTGTGTGCACATGTCTATATATGTGGACATGATATGATCTGTGCACTAGCGCCTAGAATGTTTGTGTATGTGTCCATCTTGTGATTTGGAGTGTGGGTATTTGTGCAAGTGCACACGTATGTGTTCATACACACGCATTTGAATTGTAGGCATGTACATGTGTGCCTGTGCATATGGATCCTTCTCTCCGCAGACTCCCAAAGTGGCGAAGATCCAGGTGGCCTGCTCTATCAAGGACCCCGTGGAGGTGCTCCTGACTCGCAGCACCAAAGTGGCCCATGTGCTGAGGCAGTTCTCAGAGTACCACCGCCCTAGGTCACAGGGCCAAGAGAGCAGTGAGGACGCGCACAGCCACCTCCGTTGGTAAGGGGCACCTCACTGGGCTGGAGTTTCTCCCCTTCAGGAAGCAGGAAGGGGACTCAGGCAGGAGTGAGCACCTCAGAGCTGAAGGCCATTGAAAGGGGTTGCCCACGCCCTTAGCCTGGCCTTTGGCCATTCCCTTTCTAGGATGGGTCAGAAGAGCATTCTCTGAGCTTCTTAGAGAGCTTCTGGGCTCCAAATAATAGTGATAGTAGACACAATTCACTCATCCATTTAGTCATCTAACAGTTATTTAATGAACACCTACTATGGGCCTGGCACCATGTGGAATGCTAGAATAGCAAAAAACAGAGGCCCTGCCCTGACAAACTCACAGCCCTGTGGAAGAGGCAGACATGGATCAAATAACCACGAAGTAAATATTAAGTTATTGGCTGTATTAGGTCATATAATAAATGTAAGGAGCAGTATGAGTGTAAAATAAGGCACCTGGTATAGTCTGGGGGTGAGAGAAAGTTTCCAGGCCAAGAACCGCATGTGTGAAGGTCCTGAGGCAGCAAGGAGCATGGCATGGCCAAAGAGCTGAAAGAAGGTCAGTGGGGTTGATGTGCGGCTGTCATCCCAGGAGGCAAGAAACACCCTGAGCCCTCAGGACCCTCCTTGATGGGTTTGGCACAAGAGACTCTCAGGCTGTCAGTCCTTAGCAGGTGTCTTCTCCAGCCCCTCCTTGCACAAATGGGACCACTAATGCCAGAGAAGGGAAAGGGCTTGCTACAGTCACAGAGCAAATTGGGGGCAGATCCTGGAAATAGACTCAGAATATCTGTAAGTACCATAAAATATATGATTATGTTGTTGTTACTGTTAGGTGCTGTTGAATGAGTTCCAACTCATACTGACCCTAAGTACAACAGAATGAAACACTGCCCAGTTCTATGCCAACCTCATAATCATTGCTCTGTTTGAGCCTGTTATTGCAGCCACTGTGTCAATCCATCTTCTCAAGGGTCTTCCTCTTTTTTGCTGACCCTCTACTTTACCAAGCATGATGTCTTTCTCCAGGGACTGGTCTCTCCTGATAACATGTCCAAAGTACGTAAGACGAAGTCTGGCCATCCTTGTTTCTATGGAGCATTCTGGCTGTACTTCTTCCAAAACAGACTTGTTCATTTTTCTGGTAGTCCATGGTATATTTAATATTCTTTGCCAACACCACAATTCAAAGCCATCAGTTCCTCTTCAGTCTTCCTTATTCATTGTCCAGCTTTTGCACGCATATGAGGTGATTGAAAATACCATGGCTTGGATCAGGTGCACCTTAGTCCTCAAAGTGACATCTTTGCTTTTTAACACTTCAAAGAGGTCTTTTCAGCAGATTTGCTCGATGCAATATATCATTTAATTTCTTGACTGCTGCTTCCATGGGTGTTGATTGTGGATCCCAGTAAAATGAAATCCTTGACAACTTCAGTCTTTTCTCCATTTATCATGGTGTTGCCTATTGGTCCAGTTGTGAGGATTTTTGTTTTCTTTACGTTGAGGCGTAATCCATACTGAAGGCTGTAGTCCTTGATCTTTATCAGTGAGCCTTTCCACTACTCATTTGTTACTTTCATATTGTGGTGGCTTGCTTGTCACTGTGATGCTGGAAGCTATGCTACCAGTATTTCAAATACCAGCAGGGTGACCCTTGGTGGACAGGTTTCAGTGGATCTTCCAGATTCAGACTAGGAAGAAGGACTTGAAGATCTACTGCTGAAAAAACCAGCCGGTGAAAGCCTACATACTCATACAACATCCATAATCCATCTGGACTCAGCAACTGCCCCTCATAGCAGGTTCCTGTCCCCGTGTGTCCCCCTCACCCCACCACCTCACAGCATCCCCCCACTCCAGTGCCCAGCAGGATGGGGCCTTGCAGCCCTCATCAAATGCCCTCCAGCTGCCCCTTTCCTGCTTTTGGGTGCTGGGCTCCTTCACTGTCTCCAGCTCTCTCAGGAGGGTCTTTGTGTCTCTTCTCCTGCCTGGGACTAAAGCCCAGTGAGGACCACCTGCCCAGGCCTAGGGTCTATAAGCAGTTGTTGCCTTGCTGCCTCCAGAACAAGAACCATGAGTTTTCTTCTCTCTGTCTTGCAGCAACAGGTCCAGGGAGTCAGCCGACATCCTTCTTTATGAAGTTGGAGGGAATATCAGTAAGTGCCCCTGTGGGAACTGGGTCAAGTGGGTCCCTGGGAGCTCTCCACCTCGAGGGTGCACTGGGTCCCTCTAGGGGACGTGGACGCCCACCTCGGATGAACCTGCTCCCCAGGCCTCTGTCTCCAGTGAAACCAGTAAACCCACAGGTGGAGCCCTCCTGGGAGGTTAGGGTTCAGCATGTGTGGGACCTTGGGATTCCATCCTGGAGTCTGGAGCTGGCCTCAGGCTTGGAGACGAGGGGCAGTCTATCTATCTATCTATCTATCTGTCTGTCTGTCTATCTATCTATCTACCTATCATCCATCTATCTATCTGTCTACCTATCATCCATCTATCTATCTGTCTATCTATCAATCTGTCTGTCTATCTGTTGTGTTTGTTGTGTGCTGTCAAGTCGATTCCAACTCATAGCAACCTATAGGACAGAAAAGAACTACCCCCTAGGGTTTCCTAAGCTGTAATCTTTACGAAGACAGATTGCCAGGCCTTCTCTCCTGCAGAGCCACTGGTGGGTTTGAATCACTGGCATTTCAGTTAGTAGCCTAGCACTTACCTCTGCACCATGAGGGATTGCTCATACATATGTATATATATCTATCTATATATATTTGTTGTTGTTGTTTGCTTGAAGGCTGTCAGTACCACCAGTGAAGTTGACCCTTCTGGCACCCTAGCTGAGGTGGACCTCCTCCCTGGCCAATGGGCCAGAGATTCCTTAAGATTTTGGCACATACATGTCCAGCTCTGAGAGGCCTCTGGCTCTGTGGGAACCAAGGATGGGCAGCTGTTTTGGGCTGAGTTCCCTAGGGCACTGATTCTCACACTTGGGCCTTCATCAGAATCACCTGGTAGGCTTGTTAAACCGCAGATTGCTGGCCCCCACCCCCAGAGCTGTGGAGCCCACAAATTTGCATTTCTAACAAGTCCCCAAGTGATGCTGATGCCGCTAATCCGGGGACCACACTTTATGAACCACTGCCCAAGAAGCAGAGGCTAAGACAAGGATCCAGGAGTGAGTAATGCGTGGAGGGGGTGCTCATCAGGAAAAGCCAGCAAGGGAGGAAAAGAAGGAAAGCAGGGAGAAGGCGGGGTGCCAGGATGTGGAGTTGAGTGAAGTCTAGCTTTGACCTGATCCACAAGGGGGCGCTGGAGCATAAATTGCATTAGAGTTGTTCACTTGTGAGGCAAGGAGGCTGGGCTTTCCTACCTCTCTGTGGGTCAATTGTGGGCTGTGGGGGAGGGGCATCTTTCCTCAGTGGAGGTCATTTCTTCAGAGAATGGGGTAGCTGTGAACCTATAGCAGCCAAGGCTCACACAGCCAGGGTAACGGGTGTGTGCACTGGCTAGGTGAGGGCCTCTTCCAGTATCTTCCACAGTCACCACCCTCAACTTCCTTTGCCCCTTCATCCCACAGGTGAGCATCGCCTGGACCCAGACGCCTACCTCTTAGATCTGTACCGTGCCAACCCCCACGGTGAGTGGGTCATTAAACAGAGCCCTACCTAAGCCCGGGGCTCTAGGGAGCAGCCCTGGATGCCACATCTCCTTCCCCCCAACACCGAGAACAAGAGGACACGGGCCTGTTTGCTTTGATACTGCTGCAGCCAGTGCCTGGAACCACCCTGGGAGGCTGGAGGCACTGAGAGGTTGGCTCCCTGCGAGTTTCAGGTTAGGGTCTGAGCAGGGAGGAATTCACCAGAAAGCTCTAAGAAGCTGGCCTAGTGTGGGAGCAAAACTGTTTTGAGGGGAACGTCTGGGACCTCCAAGGCCCCTTCTTTCTAAAATGCCTCTCAGACCCCACAAAAAACTCAGGACTGGGGTGGCTCCCCCACTTCATTCCCAGGCACACGAAGCCCTCATCTCCATCCACCCCACCACTTCGTGTGCCCGGATCTCCATGGATTTTTGTCCACTATTCCCAGCCCAAAAGAGAACTTGAAAATACAGCACCTTTATCAAGGAGGAGGTTCTCCTGCTAAACTGACCCCGCACTGCACAGTAGGAACAGCACTGGAGAGATGCCAGGAGAGCTCTGTGAACTTGGGGAAGCCCCTTCCCCTCTCTGAGCCTCCTTGAAGGAGAAGGAAGTTGGGCCTCAGGGGAGCAAAGGCCCTCCCGTGGCCATGACCAGCTGGGAACAGCTGGGGAGAACTGAAAATGGAGGAACTTCCCTCACACCTTGAACGTTTTCAATGTTGGTTTGTACAATCTTGTCGTTTTCTAATATATTTAAATTCTATTTGGACATTAAAGGCACAAGAAGTTAAATGCCATTCTTCCAAGTTTTCTTTTTTTCCCTCTTCCCAGTCCAGCTGTCAGGGGGTGCTGTTCTTTCAGTGAGTTAACATTGGGGTTTAGTGACGAGGCCATCTTGCTATGCTTCTTCACAGGGTCTGGCCAATGTGGTCTGGCTACACCTTGAACCTGAAACCACCCAGAGGGGCCTGGAAGGGAACTCAGAATGGGGAGGGATGGCATAGTGATGTCAGCTTTTGTCTACCAGGAAGGGGAGTAGCTATATGGTCAGCCTCTCTGGGATCATTCCTGCCACCCCTCTCATCTCCTGTGGTCCCAGGTCTCTCCGTTCCTACTTTTCCCTACCCTTGGTCTGTCTCCTCAGAGCAGGTAAATCTCATTCATTCATTCAACAGTGAATTTATAGAGCATTTAATAGACATCAAGAGCATGACAAATGTAATCTTCACCATAATCCAGTGTCTCAGTTTGAGTTCCCTAAAAGTAGACCCAGAAACAAAAATTCAAGTGCAAATAGTGATCCCAGGGAACACAAGAGAGCTGGGATGTGAGGTAGAGAAAGGGCAGCAGCCTATAAAGCGAGTTACCACCATCAACCGTAGCTCAGTCCTACTCCCCTGACTGAGAGAAACTGTGAGAAATAGTGTAGAATATGTTCATTAGTGTTATTCCACCCAATGGGTGAAGGAATTGTGGCCTTTATTCATCAACTCCTATGAGTCATCAGTTGGGGGCTGCACCTGAGGAGGGTAAGCATTTATTCTTTGGCACTTCCAGCCTGCCTGAGCAGGTTCCACTAGCCAGAGAAAGCCGTTAGGTAAAGATATTCAGATGCTAGCTATTAGGAGTTGGCCACTGTACACTGAAATGATCAGTGCTGAAGGGATCTGGGTGTAATTTGATAGCACCTGTGAGGTGATAATGGCGACGATGATGGTGGTGGTGATGGTTGGTGGTGATGATCATGATGATGATGGGGATGATGATGATGATGGTGACGAGGATGAGGAAGATGATGATGGAGATGGTGATGGTGATGGCAAAGATGATGGTGCAAAGCCTCAATGACGTCAAAGCTTTTTAACTGCTTTCCCCTTTTGCCCTCCCATCTATTCTCCATACAGCAGGCAAACATAAATTCAATTTTTTTATGACATATATTTAAACATAATTTTCAATCCTATTGGACATCAGACAATCATACGGTCTACTATGCCGGGAATGACAGATTGAAGAGGAGTGGCACCACATTCACAGTCAAAAAAGAACATTTCAAGATCTATCCTGAAGTACAAGGCTGTCACTGATAGGGTAATAACCACAAGCCTACAAGGAAGACCAGTTAATATGACTATTATTGAAATTTGCGCACCAACTACTAATGCCAAAGATGAGGAAACTGAAGATTTTTTTTTACCAACTTCTGCAGTCTGAAATTGATCAAACATGCAATCAAATGCATTGATAATTACTGGTGATTGAAATGTGAAAGTTGGAAACAAAGAAGAAGGATCAGTAGTTAGAAAATATGGCCTTGGTGATAGAAACGACACCAGAGATCACATGACAGAATTTTGCAAGGTCAAGGGCTTATTCATTACAAATACCTTTTTTTCAACAACATAAACAGTGGCTATACATGTGGACCTCACAAGATGGAAAACACAGTTATCAAATCGACGACATTTGTGAAAAGAGACAATGGAAAATCTCAATATCATCAGTCAGAACAACACCAGGGGCCAACTGTGGAACAGACCGTCAATTGCTCATGTGCAAGTTCAAGTTGAAGCTAAAGAAAGTTTTAAAAAAGTCCATGGGAGCCAAAGTACAACCTTGAGTATAACGCACCTAAATTTAGAGACCATCTCAAGAATAGATTTGGTGCATTGAACGTTAAAGACTGAAGTTGTGGCATGACATCAAGGACATCATACATGAAGAAAGCAAAAGGTAATTAAAAAGACAGGAAAGAAAGAAAAAAAACAGAATAGATGTCAGAAGAGACTCTGAAACTTCCTCTTGCACATAGAGTAGCTAAGCGAATGGAAGAAATGATGAAGCAAAAGAGCTGAATAGAAGATTTCAAAGGGTGGCTCGAGAAGACAAAGTGTTATAGTGAAAGGGGCAAAGACCTGGAGATAGAACACCAAAAGGGAAGAACATATTCAGCATTTCTCAAGCTGAAAGAACTGAAGAAAAAAATCAAGCCTTGAGTTGCAATTTTGAAGGATTCTATGGGCAAAATATTGAACGACACAGGAAGTATCAAAAAAAAAAAAAAAAAGAAGATGGAAGGAATACACAATCACTGTACCAGAAAAACAAGACTCCAGGAATTGACAGAATACCAAACAAACGGTTCAACAAATGGTTACAATGCAGGAAGTGCTCAAGAAATTTGGAAGACAGCTACCTCACCAGCCATCTGGAAGAGATCCATATTTGTCCCCATTACAAAGAGAATTCTCCAACAGAATGTGGAAATTATCAAACAGTATCATTAATATCACACACAAGTAAAATTTTGCTGAAACTAATTCTAAAGTGGTTGCAGCAGTATATCGACAGGGAACTGCCAGAAATTCAAGCTGGATTCAGAAGAGGATGTGGAACCAGGGATATCATTGCTGATGTCTGATGGATCTTGAGTGAAAGCAGAGAATACCAGAAGGATGTTTACCTGTGTTTTATTGACTATGCAAAAGCATTCAACTTCATGGATCATAACAAATTATGGATAACATTGTGAAGAATGGGAATTCTAGAAAACTTAACTGTGCTCGTGTGGAAATTGTGCATAGATCAAGAGGCAGTCATTCCAACAGAACAAGGAGATATTTTATGGTTTAAAATCAGGAATGGTCTGCGTCAGGGTTGTATACTTTCACTATATTTACTCAATCTCTATGCTCAGTAAATAATCCGAGAAGCTGGACTATATGAAGAAGAATGCAGCATCAGGATTGGAGGAAGACTCGTTAACCTGCAATATGCAGCTGACACAATCTTGCCTACCAAAAGCAAAGAGGACTTGAAGCACTTACTGATGAAGATCAAAGACTATAGCCTTCACTATGCATTACACTTTAACATAAAGAAAACAAAAATCCTCATAACTTGACCAATAAGCAACATCATGATAAAGTGAGAAAATAGTGAAATTGTCAAGCATTTCATTTTAGCTGGATCCAAAATCGTCAACACCCATGGAAGTAGCAGTCAAGAAACCAAATGACATATTGCATTGGGCAAATCTGTTGCAAAAAACCAAACCCAGTGCCGTCGAGTCAATTCCAACACATAACAACCCTATAGGACGGAGTAGAACTGCCCCATAGAGTTTCCAAGGAGTGCCTGGCGGATTTGAACTGCCGACCCTTTGGTTAGCAGCTGTAGCACTCAACCACTACACCACCAGGGTTTCTGAAAGACCTCCCTAAAGTATAAAAAAGCAAAGATGTCACTTTGAGGACTAAGGTGCACCTGACCCAAGCCATGATATTTTCAATTGCCTCATATGCATGCGAAAGCTTGACATTGAATAATGAAAACTGAAGAAGAATTAATGCCTTTGAATTATGGTGTTGGCGAAGAATATTGAATATACCATGGACTGCCAGAAGAACAAGTCTGTGTTGGAAGAAATGGAGCCAGAGTGCTCCTTGGAAGCTAGAATGGCAAGACTTCGTCTCTCGTACTTCGAACATGTTATCAGGAGGGACCAGTCCCTGGAGAAGCGTATCATGCTTGGTAAAGTAGAGGGTCAGCAGAAAAGAGGTGACCCTAAATGAGATGGACTGACACGGTGGGGTTCAAACATATCAATTGTGAGAATGGTGCATTCGGTTGTACACAGGGTAGCTCTGAGTTGGAATCAACAGCACCTAACGGCAACACAAGAACAGCAATTGAACATTTTACTTAAACGTTAAATTCAATCCTGTTGGAAACCGTCCCGCTGGGAAACCTCCAGAGGAATCCCACTTAAAACAACATCCCAAATCCTTTCAGTTCCAGTCATGTGACGTTCGTCTCTGCTTTGGGGCATTTGCACTTGCTGTTCGTCTGCTTAGAACACCCTTCCCCTCGTGTCTCTCATGGCTGACTCCTTCTCATGGTTCAGGCCTCAGCTCAGGAGTTCCTGCTCTGACCACTCCATTTGAAGTTGCTTCCTCTGCCCTTCTGTCTTGTCACCTTATTTTCTTCCTGGCATTTGTCACTACCTGAGACTATCTTATCTAATTAGCGTTTTATCATCTGTCTCCCTGACTAAGACGTAGCCCCATGAGGGCTGAGATCATGTGGGTTTTTGTTCACCTTTGTGGATACGAAGGTACATAGTAGGTGCTCAATAAACATCTGTTGCATGCATGAATGAATAAATGAGTCCCCTTCTACCCCTTTAAGGAGCCCTAGTGGCACAGTGGTTAAGTGCTCAGCTGCTAACCTAAAGGTTGGTGGTTTGAACCCACGAGCAGCTCTGTTGGAGAAAGATGTGGCAGTTTGCTTCCATCAAGATTACAGCCTTGGAAACCCTGTGGGGCAGTTCTACTCTGCCTTAAAGGGTTGCTGTGAGTTGAAATCAACTCGACCAGCAATGGCTATAATAGGGTCACTATGAGTTGGAATCGACTCGATGACACTGGATCTCTTTACCCCTTTGTCTATGTCCTCCGGAAACGGTTGCTCTTGCTTTCTGATTTAACTCTGGCCTCTCTGGTTTCATGTGTGAAAATGAGAAAATGCACCTGAAGTATAGCAGGTGCTCAGCCTGAGCTCTCATTATTATTATGAATTATTAACAAGAACCAGGCAGCCTGAAATGGTGACTAATGTTATTACCTCCCCGCAGTTCCCAGCACCTGCACTGGTCCCATCGTGTGCCTCACTCACTCATGAACAGGGCAGCCCTGTGGTTGGAGGAAAACTTCTTTAACCTTGGCAGGAGGCTGGGCAGGTATCTCAGGGCTGTCCTAACTTTATAGCCAGAGCAAGCTGGCAGAATCCACGGAGGATCCCAGTTTAATCACGTGTCAGTTTCCCCATTCATCTTCGGTGCTATCCGAGGGCTCATCTTTTCCCACCCTGTGGCATCATGGTGATTGATGAGCCTGTGCTAGCCCTGGCTGCTGGGTTAGCAAAGCTCACAGTGGGTGCCCAGCTTCTCTGGGCTCTTTGCAGTCTGAGGCTGGCTTGACCTGTGACCACTTTTCCTTAAGGAGCCCTTGGCAGCCTCCATCTTTGAAAGGAAGGAGGATAGGATTTGTAGAGGTGTCCTGAAATGGGAGTGTTTCCCTGGGCAAAGAGCAGAAATAACTCCCTGAACATGGGAGGGGTCTCACCTGGCATTCAGGTGGGTAGTTCCATGGGAAAGGCAGCCTTTAGTGGAGGCCACAGTGGGCTGGGGAGCAGGTCCTGGGCCCCAATCCACCTCTGTTGCAGGAAACTTGCCCAACCTCTCTGTGCT
Source organism: Loxodonta africana (assembly GCF_030014295.1). Classification (NCBI taxonomy): domain Eukaryota; kingdom Metazoa; phylum Chordata; class Mammalia; order Proboscidea; family Elephantidae; genus Loxodonta; species Loxodonta africana. The sequence continues at coordinate 37,891,741 of NC_087365.1, forward strand.
CCTGCACATTTTATTTGCTGTTTGTAAATCACCAAAGAGGATGTTGAGGATGAAATTCGGGAATCTCCAATCATTCAACAATTATATTAAGTGCCTACTATGTGTCAAGGAGCCCTGGTGGGACGATGGTTGAGTGCTCAGCCGTTAACTGAATATTCGGCAGTTTGAACTCACTGGTGGCTCTGCAGGAGAAAATACCTGGCGATCTTCCGTAAAGATTTGTCGTTGTTGTTGTTAGGTGCCGTTCAAGTCGGTTCCAAGTCATAGCGACCGTATGTACAACAGAACAAAACACTGCCCAGTGCTGCACCATCCTCACAATGGTTGCTACGTCTGAGCCCATCGTTGCAGCCGCTGTGTCAATCCATCTCATTGAGGATCTTCCTCTCTTTCACTGAACTTCTACCCAACCAAGCATGATGTCCTTCTCCACGGACTGGTCCCTCCTGATAACATGTCCCAAGTATGTAAGACAAAGTCTCTCCATCTTTGCTTCCAAGGAGCATTTTGACTGTCTAGGAAACCCTGTGGGGCAGTTCTACTCTGTCATATAGGGTCACTGTGAGCTGGAATCGACTCCGTGGCACACAACAATGTGTCAGATGAGGTGTCCCTGGGTGGCACGAACGGTTAATCGCTCAACTATTAGCCAAAAGGCTGGTAGTTTGAACCCACCAAGAGGCACCTTGGAACACAGGCCTGGTGATCTGCTTCTGGAAGGTCACAGCCTTGAAAACCCTATGGAGCAGTCCTACTCTGCACACGTGGGGTCACCATGAGTTGGAATCGACCGGGGTCAGAGCAGGGAACATCCCAGCCCTTGTGGAACTTACAGACTGGCGAGAGACGCCCACTAGCTCAGAAACATGATTTCAGATTGTGGTACAATTCTGCTAGGAAAGTTACACAGAGAGAGAGAGTGTGGGGAATGTGGGCGGGTCTTTGTTTGAGTAGCCAGGTAAGGGACCTAGATTGGGGGTCCCGGAACAGACGCTGAGCCAAGAATTGGAGGGTAGGTTGTTAGAGGGGGATCGCAGGAAGCCCCAGTAGAGGAATGGGGAAGTGAGATGGGGAAAGAGAGAAATCAATAGTGTCTTAATGGGCAGCGGAGTCTTTGAGTGGAACAAGTGGTTAAGGAGCTCAGCTGCTAACCCACAGGTTGGAGGTTTCACCCAGAGGCTGTTCACCCACTGGTTGGAAGTCTACCCAGAGGTACCTTGGAATAAAGGCCTGGTGATCTCCTTCCAAAAAAACAGTTATTGAAAACTCTATGGAGCACGGTTCTACTTTGACACAGTGGGATTGCCATGAGTCAGAATCAGCTTGAAGGCAACTGGTTCATTTAATGGGCACCCCCAATCGTCCCTGCATAACACCACCCTGCTGGTCTGCTCTGGGGTCTTGCTTGAGGCCTCACTGTCAGGGTCCTCCAAGAGGGTCTTATAATCCAGTGAGGTCTTGCTCAAAGTCCTCTACTCTCTGGGAAGCCTTTCTAATCTTGAAATCAGAAGGACTCTCTCAACCTCCCACATCCTCCCCAGCACTTTGCTCTTTGGTATCTGAGCAGCACTGGAAGGAGGGTGAATATTCCTCAGGCTGACACTGGGGGCAGGGCAGGGCAGGCTCTGGCTGGGTCAGGGGTGGAAGGGTGCTGCCTGGTACCTGGCAGGTGACTCCCCCCACCAAGTCCAAGGCTCCATCATCCCTGCCTACCCCTCACAAGTGGAGGTCACAGGATATGCGCAGTTGGGGTTTTAATGGATCTGTGAAGGTTTCATTTGCAGACTTGGGCGTCCTTTGTCTTGGTTTTCAGGCCAAACGGGGAAGGGGTGAGTATCACTGCGATGCTTTGCAAGTCCCTGGAACCAAGGCTGCGGTGGTGGAAAGGAGAGTGAATCCTGTCAAACCCACCCTGCTGTCCCCTGCACCCCTCTCCAGGCTGCTGAGAAGGCAAGAGATGCCTTTTATTGAAAACTCCCCCCGCTCACAGTAGTCACTTTACATTCTGGGGGAGGGGAGTGGGAGCCACTTCTCATTGTCCCTGAACGTTGGCTGGCAGGAGGCCTGGGGAGGGGGTACCCGGGGAGGGGGCACCCTGATAGGGAATCTGCAGCTGCCTGTCTTTAAGGTAAAATTACCGTAATTACCCCCAATTACCAAATCCATCAAGGGCTTTGGACTGAGGAGGCCTGGAGAACAATTGGGCCCTGATGGATCTGAGGAGTGTGATCATGGGGGTGGGGGACAAAGTGTAGGAGAGGGTGGGGAGAGGCGGGGATGGGGCTGATGTTAGACCACATCTTGATTGGGGTGGGGGTAGGGAAATGCAGAGAAATCGTGATTAACCAAGAGCCTATTTTCCTCTCCCAGTGAGCAGAGTTTTCTCCTCTGGGAGGGAAGAAAGAATAAAAAACCTCCCTGGCTTCTTATCCTTTCCCAGAACTTAGCATCTTGTGGCCACCTAACTAGGCCTCTTCTGCCTCCTATGAGAGGAAAAAGTTAAAAACAAAAACAAACAAGAACAATGGCTAAAGTCTCCAAGGCTCTTGCTTTGGAAGAAATTTTCAAGCATCCTTTCCTTCCATTCAACCCTGTTTTACAGATGTGAGCATGGCACCTTTCCTTTCGGCCTGGACACTGTAGAGACCAGATTCTGGGCCTGGTTTATCTCTGAACTCCTCACCTTGGCCCCACCTTAACCCATGCTTGACACACACTCGAGACGTTTGGTGAAGGGAATGAATGTACAAGGCTGGCAGATTCGGTGGGTCACTGGGAAAATCATATCACAGGGCATGTCTACTTAAATCCCCCTACTGCCCCTTACCGTGTCTTCTCCCTCCAACTGCCAGCTGGAGATTGGTGCCCAGAGCTCCTAACGGGACTCGCTCAGCATGGAAAGCTGTACTGTGGCCACCAGGTCTGCCCCAGTGAGACAGGAAGATGACCCTGACCACCTAAGAGCATGATTTTCAACCCTGGGGAGCTTGGGGTTACCTCACTTATCCAGGCCTTCTAGTGGTAATTCCTTGGTGAGCCCAACTGAATGGGGCTCACCTTTGCCAAGAATTTCTTTACTATTTTGTTAGGTCAGTGGACAGTTTTCATGGTTATTGTTTCTACTAGAATTTTACCACATTTCAGGAGCAGAAAAAAGTTCAGATTCTTCAACCCAGTTCACCTGGATCTCTAACCTAAGGAAATAATAATCCCAAATTGTGGAAAAGCCTTATCATAAAGATATTCCTTACAGCATTGCTTGACATTGGTGCACACTTTTAAAAATAATTTATTTTACTTTTCTTGTTGTTGTTGCGAATATACACAGCAGAACATACCAATTCAACAATTTCTACATGTATAACTCAATGACATCAATTACATTCTTCGAGTTGTGCAACCCTTCTCACCTTTCTTTTCTGACTTGTTCCTCCCCCATTACCATACTGGTAGACTGCACATTTTAATCTCAAGGGGAGGCCCAGGCTGCCAATCCCTCTGCACTCCATCCCCAAAAGGAACTATGTCGGCAAGACCATGAGCCTAGAAGAAAGAGGCCCCTTGGCCTAAGTAGACTTGGGCCAGAGTCAGGAGGCAGGTCTGGGTTCCCATGGAGGGCATTGGGACCGAAGTCCCCTGTCTTAGCTTCATAGTACTGTTGTAACAGAAATACCACAAGTGGGCAGCTTTAAAGAAGAGAAATTTATTTTCTCACAGTTAGGAGGCTGGAAGTCCAAATTTAGGCTCTGGCTCCAGGGGAAGGCTCTCTCTCTATAGGCTCTAGGGGAAGATCTTTGTCTCTTTCGGCTTCTGTAGCCCCGCATTCCTTGGTTTCTTGGCAATCTTCACGTGGCATCCATCTTCCTCCTGTTTGTGCTTCTTCTGTGTCTATGCTGCTCTTTATAACTCAGAAGTGATCAGGCTTAGGACACACCTGACACCTGACGGATATGCCTCATTAACATAACAAAGAAACCTTATTCCCAAGGAGCTCTGGTGGCATAGTGGTTAAGCTCGGCTGCTAACTGAGATGTTGGAAGTTCAAACCCATCAGCCACTCTGAGGGAAAAAGATGAAGCAGTCTGCTTCCACAGACATTGTCATTGTTTTGTGTGCTGTCAAGGTGATTCTGACTCAGCAACCCTAGAGGACAGAGAACTGCCCTATACAGTTACCAGTTCTACTTTGTCCTGAAGGGTCACTATGTGTCGGAATCGACTCAACAGCATACAACAATTCCAACAGCATACAACAATTCCAACACGTATTTCTTTTTTGGGGGGGGGGCACAATTCAACCCATAACAGTCCACCCTTTGGCCCTCCAAAATTCACATCCTTCCTACATGCAAAAACACATCCACCCCATCACATCATCCCAAAAGTCTGAAATCAACTCTAAGTCCAAAATCTCTTCTTCTGAATCATCGAAATCAAATATGGATGAGACTCTGTGTGTTTTCCATTCTGAGGCCAAATTCCTCTCCGTCTGGGGACCTGTAAAGCCTAGAATACAAGTTGTTTGCTTCCATTTACAAAAAATTCTAGAAAAGGCAAAATGAATCTACAATGAAAGAAAGCAGATCAGTGGTTACCTGGGGCCAGGGTAGGCTCAGGGGAGGGATTGACTGCAAAGGGGTACGAGGGAACTTCCTGGAAATGTATCTCAATTGTGGTATGGGTTCCATGGGTATATACACTTGCAAAACTCATCAGCTATACACTGGAAAATGAGTGCATTTTATTGCAAGTAAATTATAGCTCAATAAAAAAGCCCTACCTTAAAGGGTTAAAAACAAAGTCAGGGTAAGTTGTTGTCAGGAGTAAATATGAGTTAATGTCAGCAAAGTGTCTCACCAGGATCCTGGAACAGAGTAAGTATGCAAGTAAATGGTAACCATGGCGACCTGAAACTGAGACTTTTGCTCAGTAAATGGGGCAAGAGAAATAAATGCAGGGGGCATATAGGGAGAAGTGGTGGTGCAGGACTACTTCTGTAAGGCCCAGAGCCCAGAGCAATGGGCAGGGGCTGTGAGCTTGGCCTCCTGGGCTCAGCAGGTGATGCTTCTGGCCCTGGGAGGAATCCCCCCACTGCATGTCAGGTTGTTTGGGCCCCGTCACCAGCCAGCCACCAGCACCTTAGCCCCACTCAGCCCGAGCCCCTGGTTTTCTTCATTCATTCACTGAACGCACACACTGGACCACCACCCAGCACAACACAATACATCACTAGCTGCCCTCTTATCTGAGTGCGTTTTATGTGCTGGGCACTGCACTCTGTGCTTCATATGTCAGGCTGAACCAAATGAAAGAGCCAGTTTTCAGCCACAGAAACAGCAGTTTACCCTGGTTCAAACACACGATCCCTTTCCGTCCTCAGGGTAAGTCTGTAGAGTAGATATTATTATTCCCAGTTTGTGGCTGAGAAGACTGATGTTCAAGAAGGTGAAGTGACTGACCCAAAGCCACACAGCTGGAAGTGGCTGGATTTGAAACCGGGTCTGATTCACATGTTAGGCTTTGCTCGTCCTTAAGGAATCACAGTGTGGCGGGGAGAGGAACGCATTAAATATGTCTTCCTGGACCTTCCCGATAAGTGTCCTCCGAGTCCCCAGACAGGCTGCCCTCCTTTCTTCAGACACTGGATGAGCAAATCCTCTGCCTTCCCAGGATGCCAAGGCTCTGCCACCCCTGCGCACAGTCCCCTGCCCACCAGAACATCTTATCCCTGCCTGGCCTCCTTCTCCCTGGACTCAGGGGCTTGCTGGCCGGGCCCCTGGCAAGGCCTGTGTTCGGGGTTCTCTGTCACCCCAGGAGCTGGCCTCATTCTGCCCATCTTGTCCTCACTCTAGTCCAGCCCCTCACAAGTCTTGCTTTCCCTACAGCCTCCCTCAGACTTCAGGTTTGTTGTTAATTCACAGCTCATTAGCAGATCAAAGAGGACTGAGACTCCCCAGTCCCAGCGATTCGTAGCAGCCCCCTCCTGTCAACAAGGTGCTGCATTTGGCAGGAAGCAAGGGACTCCCCCTTGGTTGCTGTTTGTGAAGCAAGGAGAGAGAGCCGGGATTCCAGCTTCAAGCTCCCCATCCATAATGGGCTGAGGCTCAGCTAGCAGAGGCTAAGGCAGAGGTGCTGGGAAGCAGTCAGCCCCCTCCTCCTGAGCCTGAGGAGGACAAGGACAGTTAATTCCTCTGGTGTTATCAGCTGGGCACAGGCGCTGGTTGCATAGCAACCCAGATTGCTCTCTGTCTCCAGTGCTCCAAAAAAAAAAAAAAAAAACAGAATTTTCTCCAGTTCCACATCAATGAGATGGAAATGGGCCCTGGGCAGCCAGCCCTGCCCCACTACCCTAGCGTGGACTGTTTGCAGGAAGCCCTCACCCACATCCCTTGGTGCGGCCCCCACTCTTAGGTCCATACCTCCCTCTTGGCTCCCACATGCCAGGCAGGGATAGGAAGTCACCAATGACCCTACAGGTACAGCATGGAGCTGGGTCAGAACTAGGTCTGGATTTGTGCAAGGGGTTGCTAGATAGGCCTAGGGTCTGGGTGACAGGGTGTGAACTGGGGGAGCCCCAGCCAGTCCTGCCAAGGGAATTGCTTTATTCAATCACTAAGAAATAATTATTGAGTACCTACTGAGTGTCATAGCCTAAAATCCCCAGATGTGGCAGATTGAAGACAGCTACAAAGTCTTTGCCGTTCCTCCCATGGAGAGGTGGAATCTGTTTACTTTCCTTTTAAATTGAGGCTGGCCCCCTGGTTTATTTGACCAGTAGAATGTGACAGTAGTGAACAGTATAACTCTAAGACTGGGTCGTAAGAGATCCGCAGCTTCTGTGTTTCTCACTTGAAATGCTCCTTTTTGGAACACAGTGCCATGATGTGAGGAAGCCCAAGTTATATGGAGAGATCCTTCTGAAGTCTGTACCAACTGTCAGCCATACGAGTCAGGCCATTTTGGACCTTCCAGCCATGTGATGCCACATGGAGTAGAAGAATCATCCGGCTGAGCTTTACGCAAATCAAATCAGTAAAATTGTTGTTTAAGGTAGAAAGTTTTGGGGTAGTTTTATGCATAATATGTGCATCTATATATACACACACAAATATATGAGGAGCATTGTTGGTACAATGGTTAAGCACTTGACTGCTAACCAAAAGTTTGGCTGTTCAAATTCACCAGTGGTTCCACAGGAGAAAAGAACTGGCAATCTGCTCTTAAATATTACAGCCTAGGAAACCCTATGGGGCAGTTCTACTCTGTCTTATAGGGTGGCTATGAGTCAGAATCTACTTGATGGCACACAAAACCAACAACATACACAGGTAATCCCCAGATTGCTGTGCTAAAGCCGATAGGCAGATTTGGGAAGCAGTGAGATGTTGCCTCAAAATATATAAAGAAAAGGACCATACTGACAACTGTCGTTATTTTTCTAGAACGTCATCCCCTTTCCCAGGGATAATTCAGATGATCCAGAACCTTCTACAAATGGAGTTATTACTGCAACTGACAAACTGTCAACATCGTTCAACTCTTCTTCATTGCTGGAGTATATTTTTATGATTTGTGTATTTTCTATATATGTTTGTATGTACCCTCGTGGTGTAGCGGTTAAGGGCTACGACTGCTAACCAAATGGTCGGCAATTCAAATCCACCAGGCACTCCTTGGAAACCCTATGGGGCAGTTCTACTCTGTCCTCTAGGTCACTATGAGTCAAAATCGACTCTATGGCAATGGGTTTTTTTTTTTTTTTTTGGTTTATGTATGTATTAAAATAAATCTGTAAGTTCGTATGTAATGTTTCCAACCCTCCAAAACACATAAAGATCAGATATATAAAGATACTGATAATAAAAGACAATAATAATGAAAACTAAAACAAAAAAACGAGGTATCCAACTTACATCAGAACTGACTTACGACAGAGTCGTTGGAAGAGAACCCCATCGTAAATCAGGGAATACCTGTACAAATGTATAACTGAGACACTTATTTTTTCATTCAAAGACCCTCAGGTATCAACAAACATTGATTAGGCACCTCATGTATGCCAAACCATGTGCTAAGCTGTAAAGCAAATGCTACTCAAGAGAGCTGAAGTCCAAAATGCCAGGGGCTGGAGATATCAGGGGAAGGCCCAGAGGAAACGCAACCAAAAGCTCAGAGGCAGGAGCAGACAATCACACATAAGCAATTGTCAATCAAAGCGGTGAAGAACGAAGGTGGGGAAGCAACCTCCGTTGAGAGCAAATAGTTTTGAATTCCGATTACCAGCCCTGCTTACTTGGAATTGGGTGCCTGACCTTGTTGGGAAAGATTCTGCGGTTATGTCTGAGCTCAGGAACAAAGAGTACTGTGATGCTGTCTGTAGTTGGAGAGGGCAAATAGAACGGAGGCGCGAGTCTCAGGCATGTAACCTCTTGAGTCCAGGGTATCTGCTGGCCTTTGCGTCTAACTCTTCTGAGCTAGTTATGGATGTGGAGTGAGCCTGGATATGGAGTGAGCCTGGAAAACAGAAAGTGCAGGCTGGTTTCATGCGGCTGGAGCAGAGAGGGTCCCAGGTACATGTTCATGTTTTTCGACCTGGAGTTACAGACCTCCTCATAAGCCAGCAGGGCTGCTTCGGAGGGTTTTTTTTTTTTTTTTTAGTTTGCTTTGTTTGCTTTTTAGCTCTCCTAGTCAATTCAGCTCAAAATTCCATCATCTCATTCTGTATGCTTGGGTCAGAGGTTTTTGATGCTTGCTACACATCGAAACCACCGGCCTTTTTTCTTTTTTAATACTGAAGTTTGAGCTCTACCCCCAGAGGTTCTGATTTAATTAGTCTGGGATGGAGGCTGGGCATCAGTATTTTAAAACTACCAAGTGTTTCTAATGTGCAGCCAGAGGTGAGAAAACAACTGCCTAATCCCTGGAGACACAGAGCTGAGAAAACAAAAGTTTTGGTCTTGCAGAAATGTGTACAGTGGTCTAGGCTGCAGGAGGGGGAGGAGGTGGGGGCAGGAAGCAGGGGTGGGCTGGTAAAGGTTTCTAACCTGATTGGTAGAGTCTACTGATTTCTGTGATGTAAATATCGCCACCCTGGCCCATTTCAAGCAATCAACACAGCCTGATTGAATGTACACAATTGGTTTTCCCAAGCCGGCAGGGCCAGGTTCCAGCAACCCGCTGGAGGTGAGCACCAAAAACCAAAAAGACCAAACCCATTGCCATTGAGTCCATGCCAACTCATAGTGACCCTATAGGACAGAGTAGAACTGTCCCATAGGGTTTCCAAGGAGTGGTTGGTGGATTTGAACAGCTGACCTTTTGGTTAGCAGCTGAGCTCTTAACCACTTCGGGCACCAAGGCTCTAAGATGAGAACAGAGGTTCTCAAAGTGTGGTCCCCCAGTTAGCAGCATCTGCACTACCTAGGAAATTGTTAGAAATGCAAATTCTAGGGTCCTCCACCAATCCTACTGGATCAGAAACTCTGGAGGCAGGGCCAGAATTTGTTTTAACAAAGTCCTTCAGGTTGCTCTGACTCAGGCTCAAGTCTGAGAACCACAGGGCTAGGAGGAGTGGAAGAAGGTGAGCCAGAGGCGGGTCAGATGTGTGACTGGGGCGTTACAGGTGGTTCTCGGTTTAGGACTCTGTCTTACTGCCTCCAGAGCCTTCCTCGTGGAGACCCCAGGAGGAGCTCTCACAGAGGGGGCGGGTTGCCCTTTCCCTCGGCCTCTGTTGGCAGCACCTGATTCTAGGATTCTGTCCTCTCTCCCACTCAGAGACACTTCTGCCGTGTACAGCGTCAGTCACAATGATATAATCAGGGGTAATTGTAGGTAATTCCCTTGTTCATGTGCCCATGTTGCATACAATTATCACATCAAGCACTCCTCCAGTTCAGTCCCGAGCCCTCGTTTCTGAGAGAAAGGGACAGCTTCCTGTGTGTAACTGGCGCACTGGGCTGTGCAGCACTGGATGGGTGTGCTGATGGAACAGTTATGGAGAAGGAATCCCCGGGAAGCATGCCCCATCCCTTTACCCCAGCCTTTGTCTGACAAACTCATGCTCCCTCCTGGCCTTGGCTGAGATGCCACTTCTTCCATGAAGCTCCAGGCCCCCCACTCTCCGCCCCCATGTCTGGATTATGCCCTCAGCACCTTCCCCATTGTAGCAGGGCTCACACTGTTCTCCGATGGCTTGTTTAATGTCTTTTCCTCCCCCCGCGAGGCCAGGACCTTGTACATCCTGCTTGGTATGAGTGACATCCCAGCTGCCTGCCCATTGTCACCGCCATCCCAGCAGCTCCCTCTGATTGCTAGGTGCCAAGCATCGTGCCAAGATGTCACAATGGTTAAGCACTTGGTTGGTAACCAGAAGATCAGAGGTTTGAACACACCATCGACCTAGCAGCCAAGTGCTTAACCATTGGAGAAAAGACCTGGTGATCTGCTCCAGTAAGATTACGGCCTAGGAAACCCTATGGGGCTCTTCTGCTCTGGCCGCTAACAGTCTAGGGCACACAGCATAGCATCATGCCAAGGACTTCACAGGCACTGTCTCATTTAAACCTGATAACTGCCTTGTGAGATGGGTACTGTCATTTTCATTCCCAATTTACAGATGTGCTTCCGCAGACTGAGGCACAAGAAGTAAAATACATTGCCCAAAGCCACACAGCCAGAAAGCCACAGGCAGCCTGCCTTCAGTAAACAAACACATTTTGTTGTCTTTGTCATTGTTCAAGGAGGAAGCAGAAAAAGAGAGGGAAAATGAGGGATTGCGGCCAGCACTCTTCATCCCCCCCTGGGGTCTGCAGCCCTCTCTTGACCCCTGGCCTGAAGTCCTGGCTATACCCTCTTCCTCAGGGCACTGAGGAAGCCCCTGGCAGAGCTGAGCCTTGTCTGGGACCTGGGCCTGCTTCCTTTTGGGGAACAGGAACCAATGTCTGCCATGAGTCGCCCAGGGCGCAGGATCTCAGGCGTGAAGGGCCCATCCCTGCAGGAAAAGCTGACAAGGCTTTTCAGCTCCCCTCACCCGCCTGTAGCCATTTGTGCTGCAAATTAGCATCATAATTGCCTTTTAACTATTCATAGCTGTGAAAGAGACCTGGCTGGCCCCGCCTCCCCTTGCCAGGACAGGCAGCCTGTGGCCTCCATTTCCCTCCCCAGGCCTGGGGATGCTCCCTGCCCATGCTCTCAGGAAAGCACTTTACTTCCCTGAGCCTGTTTCCGCACCCCTCAAGTGGGGTGATAATCCAAACTTCACAGGCTTACAGCGATGCAGGTAAAATGGTAACAGTGGTTGTTGTTGTTGTTGTGTTGTTTGGAGACCCAGTGAGTACAAGAACATGCAAGTCAGTGGAGCAGCCAGCCGGCTTAGCACTTAGGCCCTCTTGCTGCTGAGCTCAGGGTCCTACCACATCAATGCTTAAATCTACCTGCCCTTGCCCACAGCAGCGTATTTGTAATCACGTGAGCAGACAAGAAACAAGGCTTTGCCTAAAAACAGCCAACTTTCTCATCATAATTAGAAGATTTTTACTATAAAAGAGTCAGGGCTTCACTGAGGAGGAAGAATTTACCCCAACTGTGTTGCAACGACTGAGTCATCTAGTTAAAATGTGCACCCTAACATGTGAGAGGCAGCAGAGTTGTGGTCAAGGGCTTTGATGTGACAGCCCAGCTTCCTGGGTCAAATCCAGCTAGGCTGCTCGCTCCCCACAGTGTGACCTGGGGCCACTTAACCTCTCTGTGCTTCAGTTTCCCACTCTGCAAATGATGGCGATGATAATGCCTTCCCCATAGGGTGTTGAGAGGTGTAAATCAGTCACCATATATGAAGCACCTCGAACTGAGCCCAGACATAGCAGTGCCACAGCCCTGATGGCGCAGTGGTTCAGCACTTGGCTGCTCACTGAAAGCTCAGCTGTTCGAACGCACCAGCTGCTCCACGGGAGAAGGATGTGGCGGTCTGCTTACAGAAAGGCTTACGGCCTTGGAAACCCTGCAGGGAAGCTCTGCTCTGTCCCATAGGGTGCTGTGATCTGGGAAGGGTGCTGTGATCTGGGATCGACTCCACGGCAGTGGATTACGCGTGGTTATATTTCACTTCTGGTTAGGCAGAGAAGACAGTGTGGGTGCTGGGGGGTGTCTTTAACAGCTTCCTAATACTTTTTGATCTTCCTTTTTGGTGGAGAGAACGGACAACCTTCCCAGGCTAGAAATAACATTTTGATGCTTTCGTTGTGTTTACCTTATTTTATATTGATGGCAAGAGAGGCTGGTTCTCTGTTTATAACGTGATATAATTTCCCCTTTTATATACATGTAAAAATATTGTTGCTATTGGTTGCTGTTGAGTCAGCTCTGACTCACGGCAACCCCACACAGAACAAGGAACCGTCGCCTGGTCCTGCGCCATCTTCACAACCATCAGTATACTCAAGTCCATTTTTGCAGCCACTGTGTATTTCAAGTGTTTTCCGACTAGAGGGCTCACTTTCCACCACTATATTGGACAGTATTAGGTTATGATCCATCAGGTTGTCATTGGCTGATTTTCGGAGCTAGATTGCCAGGCCTTTCTTCCTAGTCTGCTTACTCTGGAAGCTCTGCTATGGGTGACATTGCTGGTGGCATAGCTTCCAGCATCATAGCAACATGCAAGCCACCACAATAGGACAAACTGACAGACAGGCAGTGGAAAAACACAATATTACAGATTAAATACATGTCCAGCAAAGTTCATTTTTACCACATTGATGCTTATTATTGGAAATATCCATCTGTTTCCCAAATTTTCATTCTCTCTCCTCTCTGTTTTGGAAGTCAGAAGACTGATGAAAATCCAGGCTCTACCATACAAGAGTTGTGGAGAAAAAAAAAAGAAGAGAGTTGTGGAATACTATATAAATTACTCAAACAATCGGGGCCTCAGTTTCTTCATCTGGAGAATGGGGATGATAATAATGCTTGCCTCTACAGAGTGTTGGCTGGAAGAGGTGAATAAGGTAGTGGCATGTGAAGTCTTAAGCAGAGCACCTGGTTCACATCAGACATTCAGTAATAGTAAATAATAGTAAAGGTATTATTACAATTGAACCAGGATCTTCCAGAGACCTAGACTCGGGAATCTCCAACCTATTTTCCTCAGTTCTCTCCTCTTGCATTTGGCTGACCCCAGAAATGTCATTAGGGACAACCTAGTCACTTCCAGTGATTGCTCAGCCCTTACCCCTCAGTTCCACAAGCTTGGTGGCTGGCCTTCAGCCCATCTGTGGCGGTGCTAGCCTCCCTATCACCCAGGCAAGTCAGCCGCTACAGGGCACTAGTGCACCTGATCCAGGTCTGGGGCCCTCAGATGGGGCAGCCTGTGGAAGGAACACTTCACAGGCCCTGCTGCTGGGCCAGGAGCCAAGGGGCAGACCAATGGGACTACATCAGTTGCTCTATGGCAGCGCTGTCTGAAGAAAACATACTTCGAGCCACAAGTGGGAGACACATACATAATTTAAATGTTTCTGGTAGCTATTTTTTTTAAAAGTGATGAGACAATGCAGCTAATTCTAATAAGACTTTAACCTTGTTTTTGTTGTTGTCAAGTGCCATTGAGTCGATTCTGACCCAGACTGACCCCATGTGACAGAGCTGAACTGCCCCATAGGATTTTCTTGGCTGTAATCTTTACAGAAGCAGGTCACCAGGTCTTCCTCCCACGGAGCTGCTGCGTGGGTTCGAACCACCAACCTTTCAGTTAATGGCTGAGCACTTAGCCATTTGTGCCACCAGTACTCCTTGTATTCAACCTAATATACCTCAATTATTATCATTTCAACATGGAATCAATTTAAAAATTAATAATGAGATATTTTACGTCCTTCATTCTAAGCCTTCAAATCTAACCTGACTTTACACTTTCACCTCATCTCTATTTGGAATTGCTACATTTCATGTATTCAACAGCTGCATGTGGCCAGTCACTACAGTACTGGACAGTGCAGCTCTACAGTGCCAGGCGCTCAGAGTCTGAGGCTGGACTTGGGGTGGAGGCCTCGGGAGCCAGGTCACCAAAGGTCCTGTCCACCCTGAACACCCACATCCCCTGACTACACCTGTCAATGGGATGCCTTTTTGCTCTGTCCACTCTGTCCCCTTCTGCTGCATTATGGTTCTCTTGAGCATTCACTCCTCATTCATTCATTCATCTATCCCCTCCTTCACTTACGCATTCAGGAGAATGTGAGACATGCCAACCACTCAGCTGGGTACTTGGGAAAAGGGTGGTGAATAAGAAAGGGGAGGTCCCTACGGGGGAAGCTAGCACATCTAGCACATCTCATCCAGGGCAGGGTCATGGAAGCTCCACAGACACATCCAAACTCCCTGAGGGACTGAATTGCTGGGCCGGGGGCTGTGGGGACCATGGTCTCAGGGAACAACTAGCTCAACTGGCATAATATAGTTTATAAAGAAAATGTTTTACATTCTACTTTGGTGAGTAGCTTCCAGAGTCTTAAAAGCTTATGAGTGGCCATCTAAGATACTCCACTGGTCTCACCCTGTCGGGAGCAAGGGAGAATGAAGAAAACCAAAAACACAAGGGAAAGATTAGTCCAAAGGACTAATGGACCACAACTACCATAGCCTCCACCAGACTGAGTCCAACACAACTAGATGGAGCCTGGCTACCAACACTGACTGCTCTTACAGGGATCACAGTGGAGGGTCCCAGGCAGAGCTGAAGAAAAATGTAGAACTAATTCTAACTCTCAAAAAAAGGCCAGACTTACTGGTCTGCCACAGACTGGAGAAACTCCAAGAGTACGGCCCCTGGACATGCTTTTGGCTCAGTAATGAAGTCATTCCTGAGGTTCACCCTTCAGCCAAGGATTGGACAGGCCCATAAAACAAAGCAAGACTAAAGGTGCACACCACCCCAGGAGCAAGGACTAGAAGGCAGGAGGGGACAGGAAAGCTGGTAACAGGGAACCCAAGGTCAAGAAGGGAGAGTGCTGACATGTCCTGGGGTTGGTAACTAATGTCACAAAACAACACATGTACTAATTATTCAATAAGAAGCTAGTTTGTTCTGTAAACCTTCATCTAAAGTACAATTTAAAAAAAAAAGAGGAGGAAGTCCCTGCCCTCCTGAAGCTTTCAGTAAATAAACAAATCAACTAATTACAAAAGTTGATACATGCCTCCAAAGAGAAGGAAATAAACAGGGTGATGGCATAGAGAATAAGAAGGTGGTGGGTGATCCACTTCTGAAAGGATGGTCAGGCAAGGCCTCCCCCAAGGTCGTGAGATTTAAGCTGGGATCTAAGGAACCAGTCATGCAAAGAGAGGGCAACAGCTCTTCAGGCGGCAGGAACAGCATATGCAAAGACCTGGGGAGAAGAAAGCTACTGGCTTATAGGAAGGACAGTGAATGTGTGCGCTACATTAGGGACACGGTGGTACAGGATAAGACAGGGGCTGGATCACACAGGGTCTTATCAGCCATGGTGAGGAACGGGTTTTGTTCAACCCTGGGAGTTACACAGGGTGGCCCAAACTCAGTACCTGGATAGGATACCTCTGCGTTCGGAAATATTCGGAGTTGGGCCCAGTATGGTAGGGCCGTGGGGTCTTTTTGGCCTCCATATTATGTCCCAGAGCTTCAGGGTCCAGCAAGAGTCTGTATCCCCAACCTCTAGTCCAAGCATCTCAGTGCCTCCTCCCCACCCCCAGCAGCTGCGCCACCTTCTCAGAGTGGGGTCCCTTAGCTCATCTCCGTCCCCGCTCCCACCTCTCCAGGCAGGGTGAGGGACAGGGACGCTAATGGCGACCCGGCCGGCGTCTTCGTCCCTTCCTGCCATTGTTTAGCCACGGGGCCCTCATTTTCTCGGCAAGAGACAATTTTCTGCTCGCCTCCACGCCCGCCAGCAAATGCAAAGTGGGCTTTTCCTGGTCCGCCCGATTACAGAGGCGCCGCGCCGACGGTGACGAAGGTCCGGGCGCCTTCTCACTGCCCCCCGCGGGCAACGGCGGACCGTGGGCGCACGCCCCTCCGCGCCCGCCTCCCGCCTGCGCCCCAACCGTGCGCTCAGGCCCGCGCCCAGGGCCGCCTCCGAGATCCGAGGCCCGGGCTCCCGACCTTCGCGTTGGCCCCGGCCCGCGCAGGCGCAGTGCGCGCTGGCCGCGGGGGGACAGGGCCGGCCGGAGGGGCAGCTCCGCCCGCTGCAGCTGCGTGGAATTACGGGCCTTTTGTTCTTGGGTCTCCCCGGCGCTTCGGGCCTGCGCCGCGCCGCCGGGGATGCAGCCCCATTTCCTGCGAAGGATGAAGGGCGGGAAAGGAGCTTTAAATTGAGGGCAGCTCAGTCCTGGGCCAAGCCTTGGCACTCGGGCCCCCCAGCTGCCCGCCCAGCGCTCACCCGCTCCGTGTGCGGACATTCCTATCTAAAGATCCGGGGAGTAATAACACCAGAACAGGGCCCCCAAACCCAGTCTGTGGGACCCTGGAAGGTTTCCTGGAGGAAGCACAATCCACTAGGCACAGAGCCAGCAGGGTGGGGTTAGAGGGCCTTGGCTTCCAGTTAAAGGACCTGGACGGTCCCTGAGGGCAGCAGGGGTCCGAAGGAAGACGGGTGGAGATGGGTAAGGGTCTTGGTCACATTTGTGTTCTAGAAGAATCCGTTTGGCTTTTTTGGAGGGAGGGGGGCAATTAGACTGGAGGCCAGGCGACCAAGGAGGAGCCCATTGCCGTTCCCAAGTGAAAGAGGACGTCGGTGACCTGGGCTAAGGTGGGCCTGGGGCACAGAGAGGAGGAGAAGACTTGGAGAGCTATTTAGGAAGTAAAATCAACAGACCTGGTGGTGGTTAGCTGTAGGAGGTGAGGGGGAGAAGGAGCTGAAGACAACACCTGGAATGGTGGCATGGATAATCACATTCCTGAGAAGCAGGAAAAGAGCAGAGTGTGTCTGGGCTCAGCAGACATGCCCAGGGGAGTCTTCCCCCAGCCCCGTGTTGGAGCCGGCACACACTGTGACTTTCTTCCCAACCTCTGCACTACCCACACGTGCCTAAGTCAGCTGTGTTGTTGTGTGCCATCGAATCAATTCCAACTTACAGGACACTTGAGGGCAGAGTAGAACTACCCCATAGGGCTTCCTAGGCTGTAATCCTTTACAGGAGCAGATTGCTAGGTCTCTTCTACCATGGAGCTGCTGGTCAGTTCCAACCACTGACCTTTAAGTCAGCAGCTGAGCACTTAACCACTGTGCCATCCATGCCTGTTTTTAAGGTCAGCTCCACTGAGAGGTCTTCACTGACCACCTTTTATGAACTAGAACCTTCCCAATCACTCCCTAGCCCCTTACCTTGCCCACTGGTTCTTGACAGCACTGACCACCTGACGTCGTATTTGGGTTTCTCTCCTGGTTTCTTGTCTGCCTCCCCGCCCTAGACTGTGGGCAGTCTGAGGACAAGGGCTTTATTCTTTTCTCTGCAATATCCCCAGGGGCTGGAGCAGCACTGGCTGGTATTTGTCAAATGAGTGAGTGAAAGAGGCAGTGCAGGGGCCAGGCTTTGCTGGTTTGTTGCTATGCCTTCGGGCCTAACACTCAATAACAATTTGTTTAGTAAGTGCATGAATAAATGGATGGTTACTCAAAGGCTAGCAGGTGAAATCTAGGGTCAGAATATGAGAAATGGTGCCATGAGATTCCAGTCGATAACAGATTAATAACAGCTGGTGTTTACTGAGCACCTCCTTTACCCCAGGGCTGTGCCACCTGCTGCAAATGGGTTATATTGTTTAGTCCTCATATCAGCCCCATGAAGTAAGGATTGTTGGTGGCTCCATTCCACAGATGAAGAAACTGAGGCTCAGAGAGGCAGAATAATAAGCTCAAATTCACACAGTGGCCGGGCCAGGATCTGAACCCAAGAATTTGACTCCAGTGGCTGCACTATTACCAAGACACAGAACACTACGTGACTGCTGTGGATCGTTGGAAAGGATCAGAGGCATCCTTATAGGTGCCCAAGGCTGCTCCCAGCTAAGATAATCCTTTCCCCCAAAGTAAGCCACCCGTGTTGCCCTGGCGAGGACGGGAGAAACAGCTCAGGACTGAGTGAGTGGGGATTTTGGTACCAAGTCAGCCAGCACTGACCTCCACTGTGGCACCATCACTCTGCTAAGGGCTTTGCGTGTGTTGCAACAGTTAATCTCCGTGGCAAACTCAGTGAGGCCCTCACCATTATCATTATCCCCATTTTTCAGGTGGAGGAAGTGAGGCTTAGCGAGTTTTATCAGCCTATTCAAGGCCACACAGCTATTACATGGGAGAGCTGGTGTCCAAACCCAGGCAGGGGACTCCAGATCTCAAGCTCTGTGCTTTCCTCTCACAGGAGGCTGAGTGTGGCTGGGACAGCCCAGGCTGACTGTTTTCAGTGGCAGGTGGTAGCTGCCAGGCATGGCTGGAGCAGTGTTTGCAGCCATCCTGCTTCTGCAGTGATGAGGCCACCCCTGGGAGCATCATCAACCCAGCTGAGGCTGAACTGAGATAACAATCTGTGTCCTCCATCTTCTGTCACTGGACATCCTGTATTCAATCACCCACATATTCATTTCTTCTAATCATTCTCTTCTTGACTGTGATAAAGTCATTTTTATAGTGCTGAGAACGTGCATTTCATTTAAATTAAGCATGTTGGAGTTGATCAGTTTGTGTTGGAGAATCAGGCAGATAAAGACAATTTCAATGCTCCCTTTTAACAAATTATTCTCCAGGACACTGTTAAAGAGTCTCATTCAGGGAGTGTGTGTATGTGGCAATCTGTATACCTACTTGTAGGTCTCTGGGATGCCAAGGAAGGCCACCTAGAAGCCAGGCTGTAGGAATGGTCTGAGCCCCTCTGGAGAAACGATGAAGGGAACTCTGCTATTGTCCATCAGGTAGTGCTTGCCTAACCTCTGGAGATGGTGCCCTGGGAGGACAGAGAATTCACATTCTCTCTGCCTAGGAACGTGTCACCAATACCCCCAGGCCCACTCTGCCTTGGCAGCCCTCTTCATCGCCTCTCCAGTTACCTCCTTCCCTCTCCCTCCAGCCAGGGACTTCAATATAGGGTCCCTCAGCCATCCCTCTTTGCCCTAGAGTGAGGGATGGCTTTGGAGTATGTGTCTGTGCAGGTGTGTGCAAACCCACATGTTTGCACTTTGGTGGGTGTGCTCTGTACATGAGAATATGTGCGCACGTGCATTTTTGTGCCTTGCTATGGTGCTTTAGGCCATGGGGTACATGTATGTACGTGTCTCTGCATATGTGTGCACAGTCGTGTGTGGGGGGAGGAGCACAGGAGGTGGGGGCCTTGAAGAGGACAGGAGCCCCCCTCCCCCCACCTCACCTGTCCCAGAGCAAGAGAACTTGTATGTTGGTTAATGGCTGACCTTTACGGAGGATGGGCCCACCCACTGAGGCCTACACTGGTCACGGTCAGCTGCCTCCCTGTCTCAGAATTCTGGGCAGTCAGTCTGCTGAGAAGCATGTGGTTCCCAACTCAGAAGGAAGAGTGATGACCTCAGTTCACCTATTGGAAGAGACTGTCCAGGACTCTAGTGTGTAGATGGGGATGCTTCTCCCTCTTCTCCCAGTAGGAGACAGGGATCCATCATAGAAGGGCCCAGCAGTTTTCATCCTGGCTCTGCCAAGAGATAAGGAAGTCATTTCACCACTCTGAGCCACAAGGCTGTTGAGAATTACATGAGATTAAATCCTGTACAAAATAAAAGAATGCCCTCCAGCTGGGCATCTCCTGAGGGCGTGGGGCATATCTTTTTATCTTTGTACCCTAATGTTTCTCAGGGGACCTGATAAGCGGCAAACTCTCAATTCATGTTTCTAGAAGGCATGAATGAGTAGATGAATGAAGAATAGTGTCTGCAACACCGTGGGTACCCAATAAAGTTTAACTTTATTTTTCATATACTCTAAGGCTTAATTTCCGAATTGTGTTCCACAGCATTACAGCTCCTTGAAGGACCAATAGTGGGGAGAAGTCGGGGTGAAGGGCTAGTCTATGGTTAAGTAATTTTGGAATATGCAACACACTGTAACTCTTTCTCTGAGCTTCCCAATATCAATTCATTAATATATTGAGCATCTACTATATGTTCGAAGTGTCAATAAAAAAGACAAAAGTCCCTGCATTCTCAGCATACTTTCTAGTGCACATTAGCCTGTTAAGGGCTCTGAGAAGTCCTGCAGTAAAGAAATCTGATAAACTTTGTTTAACTTAATATTCTCCATATTTATTTACTTGTGGAATTCCCCCTCTTTTTTTTTTTCTAAAATGAACATTTAATCCTGCCCCATTCCTCATTACCTGCTCTGCTCCCAACTCAAAGCCCCCTCAGGAGGGCTATAGTATACAGGAATTAAAACAACCAGTTCTAAAGCCAGACTACCTGGGTTCAGAATCACGATCCCATCATTTACTATAGCTAGGTAGCTAAGTACTAGCTAGGAACCCTGGGTAAGCCTTAGTTTTTTCCTGTGTAAAATGAGGATAGTAAATGAGATAATGCTGCATGTCCAATGCTCAGCAGTGTGCCTGGTAGGTAGCAATTAAAAGAAAAAAACCCAGTTGCTGTCAGGTCGGTTCCAACTCATGATGGCCCCATGTATTGCAGAGTAGAACTGTGTTCCACAGGGTTTTCAAGGCTGTGACCTTTCAGAAGCAGATCACCAGACCTTTCTTATGATGCATCTCTGGGTGGGTTTTGAACTGCCAAATTTCTGGTTAGCAGTCAAGCGCTTAACCATTTGCACCATGCACAATCTCGGGGTAGTATTTATCCACTTAAATAATATCTGTCACCCCAGGCCTCTTCAGCACCTACGGGATAATGGCTCGTAGTCCCCTACATGGAATCCCGTGTCCTACCAGCCTCCTCAGTCATCTGAAAGCATCCTCACCCAACTCCCTCCTATGATCTGGTTGTGTAGAATCACTTGCCAACCTGTATGACTCCCACATGGACTCCAGTTGTTTCATACCTTTGCTCACAGGCTGCTTTCTCTTGCTAAAATGTTCTTCTCAGTGCTGCCCATGTGGGAAACACGTACTCATCTTCCAGACTCATCATGGCATCAATCCTCTCCTCTACTAAAGCTGTACGCACTGCTTGACCCTCCAGCCCCAACCGATCCACCAGCTGTTTACAGTTGCATGAGTGACCCCAGCAAGACCAGTAGAAGAATCACTCAATTGATCTGTAGAGTCATGAGAAATAATAAATAGTTGTTGTTTTAAGCCTCTAACTTTTGGCAGTGGTTTGTTATGCAGCAGTAGATGACTATTACAAGCTCCTTCAGGCCAGTAACAACTGTTTTCCATTCATCTTCATCTTGCCCACTGTTGTGCGGGGGAGTACATGGAGATCCCTAGAACCATTGATGAACCCAGGAGACAGTGAATACCCTGGATTATTCCCACTCCAGGCTATGTCTGGGATAACAACTGATCTCCCCTAAACCATCAGCGGAAGGACTCTGGAGCTGTAGGAATGAGAACTGAGAGTGTGCCTACCAACAGATTAATGGCAGAGCCTGTGAGCTGTCCAGGGTGCTGACACTTCTCTTCTAGCAGAACCAAATGCCATCTCTGTACCTAACCCACTTCCCCAGCTGCGCCTGCCTTCCCTGGACGGACACCATTTGATTTTGGCCATCTTAAGACAGTCATGCCAGTTTTGGCTTCCCCAGTGCCTCCAGGTCACATCCAACCTAGCCTAAGTCCTGTGTCTGCTTCTACCAGCTGTCATTTACTGAGAACCCTCAAGATGTCAGGAATTGTGCTGAGAACTTCATATGCATTGCTTCATTACTCCTCACTGCCTTTTAAGAACTGGGTATTATCATTGTCCTAGTAAATGAAGAAACTTCCATTAGCAACGTTATTGACTTAAACAAAATACAAGCAAATCTATGTCACTAATGTAAACTATGAACTTCAGTTAATAATTGTGTATCAATTGTAACACATGTATCACACTAATGCAAGTTGCTAATAATAGGAGAAACTGTGTACAAAGGGAAGAGGGGGTGTATATACTCTGTACTCTCTGTACAATTTTTCTATAAACCTAAAGCTTCTCTAAAATTTAAAATGGTAAACCAATTTGGAAATCGATTTGGCTCTTCCTTAAAAAGCTAGAAATAGAAGAAGTACCATATGATCGAGCTATCCCACTCCTTGTAATATATCCTGGAGAAACAAAAGGTGTCACATGAATAGATATATGCACACCCATGTTCATTGGAGCATTGTTCACAATAGAAAAAAGATGGAAACAACCTAGGTGCCCATCAGTGGAAGAATGGATAAACAAATTATGGTATATTTACACAATGGAATACTATACAGCGATAAAGAACAAGGATGAATCTCTGAAACATCTCACAACATGGATGAATCTGGAAGGCATTATGCTGAGTGAAATTAGTCAGTCACAGAAGGACAAATATTGTATGAGACCACTATTATAAGAACTTAAGGTTTAAACACAGAAGAAAACATTCTTTGACGGTTACGAGGGTGGGGAGGGAGGGAGGGGCATTCACTAACTAGAGAGTAGACAAGGACTATCTTAGGTGAAGGGAAGAACAACACACAATACAGGGAAAGTCAGCACAACTGGACTAAGCCAAAAGCTAAGATGTTTCCTGAATATAACCTAACACTTTGAGGGACAGAATAGCAGGGGCAAGGGTCTGGTGACCATGGTTTCAGGGGACATCTAGGTCAGTTGGCATAACAAAGTTTATTAAGAAAATGTTCTGCATCCCATTTTGGTGAGAGAAGTCTGGGGTCTTGGAAGCTAGCAAGTGGCCATCTAAGATGCATCAATTGGTCCCAACCTACCTGGAGCAAAGGAGAATGAAGAACACCAAAGACACAAGGAAAATATTAGCCCAAGAGACAGAAAAGGCCACGTAAACCAGAGACTCTATCAGCCTGAGACCAGAAGAGCTAGATGGTGGTGAGTGGCTACCACCAATGACCGCCCCGACACAGAACACAACACAGAGTCCCTGATGAAGCGGGAGGAAAGTGGGGTGCAGAACGCAAATTATAGTAAAAACCCCAGACTTGATTGTCTGAGACTGCAGGGAGCTTGGAAGACATGGACCCTGGATTCTGTTAGGCCAAAACGAAAGCCATTCCTGAGGCCAACTCTTTGGACAAAGATTAGACTGGAGTATAAAATATAAAATGATACTTGTGAAGAGTGTTCTTCTTAGCTCAAGTAGATACACGAGGCTAAATGGTCAGTTCCTGTCTAGTGGAGAGATGAGAAGGCAGAGGGGGACAGGAGCTAGTTGAGTAATCCAGGGTGGAAAGGGGGAGTGTGCTGTCACATTATAGGAAGAGCAACTAGGGTCACAGAACAATGTGTGTATAAATTTTTGTATGAGAAGCTAACTTGAACAGTAAACTTACACTTAAAGCATAATTTGAAAAAATGTTTTTAAAAACTGCTCTAAAAATTAAGTTTATTATTTTAAAAAATACACTCAAGTTTAAAAATGGGTTGGACAACTTGGTTCCCCTTTGTAGCTATGCCTCTCAACTCTCACCCCCTACTCTGTGACCATTTTTTCTTCATGCAGAGGTTTGCTGCCAGTGTGGACACTTCATGACCTTCTTGTTAAAGCAGCTTCATCCACTGTCACTCTCTCTCCATTTTGTCATAGCATTTATCACTATCTGAAATTATCCTGTTTGTGTATTTATTTCCCTGCTTATTCTGTCTGACCCACTGTCATGTAAGCTCCTTGAAGTTAGAGGATATCACAATTTAACACATAACTGTATATTCAGTGTCTAGCACAGCTCCTGGCACATAGTAGGTGCTCAGTAAATATTTGTTAGAAGAATGTACAAAAACAAGGTTTATAAGAGAGCCCTGGTTCTCAGCCAACACAGAGCTCAAGAGACCCCAGGTGTGTGTGAGGAAAGGAGGCCACAGTTTTGGCCCAGCATACCTCCCAGAGCAGCCAAGAGAACATGGTGAGAAAATGGCCATGAAATTGCTCTAGATTCTATAAAACACGTCCAGTCTGTGAGCAGTCCTATCAGTGACGGAAAGGAAGAGGGATTTTGTAAATGGACTTTGGGATTGAGACCCTGTCAATGGTGAAAGGGGCAAGAGTCTGGGCTACGGTGAGCCTGGAGAGACCCAGGGAGAAATTGTTTGTCCAGAGTCAGGAGAACTGTTGTGGTCACCCCTCAAATGTGGGATTGGACCCCCATCCAAAATTTGGATTGAATATTGAGACCGATTATGCCATGTATGCCCCAAAAGGATATAAAAACATTTATTTTTCAGGTAATGGGGTTTTCTGGGGAGAGCTAGGCAGGCTTCCAATCAGGTCTGAAAATGGCTTGAGGGGGCAGAAGGGATCACTGGCTTGTAGTTTTATGGTAGTCACTATTTGTTGAATAATCAAAGTGAGATCTCTTTCTGTACTGGAATCTGCTGAGTTCCACCCACATCTCCTTTTATTATTGGGACCCTGATCAATCATCTCACAGGCCTTGGGACCAGCCTGCCGGCTTCAGCCCCTGTTGGACCAGGGTCACCCTACCCAACTCCTGACCCTAAGCTTGGTTATTCCACTGACAGCTGAGAGTACCAGTCCATGGTGGGAGCAGAGGGTTTGATAACTTCTGTTCAAATCAAACTCAAGTAGAATGTTTGCACCTTTACCCTCCCTTCTCCCTTCCCCCCTCCCTCTCCCAGAACCATCTGACCATTATAATAAAAATCCAGCTTTATGTAAATACCCTATCCTCCAAGTAATAAATGCCATTAGCTGAGCTTGTCTGAGCAACCGCAGGCTTTTAAACATCCATTTGATGATCTTTGAAAGCTCTCTCGAGGCTCTTGCTCATAATTCACTAAGTGGAAGTTGGTAATAACTGTGTTAAATGGCCAGGCCCAGCAATTCGCAGGGGGTGTGTCTGTTTGCCTGTTGGGGGAGAGGTGCTGGGATGAGGATGCCCTCCCTTCCATGCTGATCTGTTACTTATTTTTAAGAGTCCCCCTGGGGGCTCACAGTCCTTTGATGAGCCACTAATGAAAGAGCCTGATCTGACAATTAATTTCCCCAGAGTTATTATTTGTTGTTTTGGCAACAATGCTCTGAAAAGCCTTAATACTCACCTGGCTTCCCGATGGTTGAGAGGAGCCATGGGCTGGAGAAAAAGTGGATTCTACCTGTTTGTACAACAATCATGGATTGACCACCGACTGTGTGCCAGAGACCACACTAGATCAAGATACACCCCCTGACTTCAGGGAGCCCTCAGTCTGGTGGGAGGTAAGACAGACAAGTAAACAGGCAATTACAATACAGTATGAGTCATACTATGGAGGGGCTATGGGAATGTGGAGGGCACACAGACTAGACTTAAGGAATCAGGGAAGGCTTCCAGGAAGAAGAGTCCTTAATGATAAGATAGAACTAGCAAAATAAATATGAAAATTAAGGAATGAGTGCTCTAGGCAGAGGATGAGCATGTTCAAAGATTCTGAGGAGAGAAAGCGCATTCATGAAATCCTGGTGAGAAGGTCGACTACTGGGAATTCTCAGATACTGCTGGCAAGAGTGTAAATTGGTGCAACCACTTTGGAAAACAGTGGGACATTTAGTAAAGCTAGAGATTTGGAACCCTGTACCTAGAGATTCCGTTTCTTTCTAGAGACACTTGTACACACAACATTAAGAAACATATACACAATGATTATAGCAGTATGGTTTGTGATAGCCAATGAGCGGAAACAACCCTAATGTCCATCAACAGTAGAATGATTAATTATGATGTAATAATACAACAGACTACAGCAGTGAAAGTGAGTTAACTTCAGATACGCGTGGCAACATGGATGACTCTTTCTCATGCTGACACCAAAGAATACTCACAACATGAGTCCATTTGTATTAAGTTCAAAACAGTCAAAACTAAAATATTTTTTGGGGATGCATACAAAGGTGGTAAACCTATCAAAGAAAGCAAGAAAATGATTGCCCATAAAAGTCATAATAGTGGTTTCTTTTCAAGGGAAGAAAAGGGCATTGTTGGGGAGGGTCACTTACGGTGTTTCAGTGGTGCTGACAATGTTCTATTTCTTGATTTGAGTGGTGGTTACACAAGTGTTTAGAATTTATTGAATGAACTGTGCACGTTTACATTTTATAAAATTTTCTAGATGCCTGGTATCCTTCATAATTTTTGTTAACAAGGATAAAAAAGAAGGCATCACTGTAGCCTTGGTCCCTGCGTCTGTACTCCAGACATGCTCATGAGAACCCTGGCATGCCAATGGGAGGGCTGGAGGCGGCTCTCAGGGAATCTGCTGGTGCCAACCATGGGCAACTCTCTTGATGGTGGTACCAGGGGCTGCATGAGCCTGGAGCTCTTTGGACTTGCTTTTTGATCATCTCCATGTGATACCACTTTGAGGACTAAGGTTTGCCTAACCCAAGCCATGATATTTTCAATTGTCCCATATGCATGTGAAAGCTGGACAATGAATAAAGAAGACTGAAGAAGAATTGGTGCCTTTGAATTACGGCATTTGTGAAGAATGTTGAATACGTCATGAACTGCCAGAAGAACAAACAAGTCTGCCTAGTAAGCCAGAGTGCTCCTTGGAAGCGAGGGTGGCAAAACTTCATTTCACATACTCTGGACATGTTATCAGGTGGAACCAGTCCCTGGAGAAGGACATCATTCTTGGTAAAGTAGAGGTTTAGCAAAAAAAAAAAAACCTTGGTAAAGTAGAGGAGATGGATTGATTGACACTGTGGCTGCAACAATAAGTTCAAACAACAATGATGGTGAGGATGGCACAGGACCGGGCAGTGTTTCGTTCTGTTGTACATAGGGTCACCATGAATCAGAATTGACTTGTCGGCACCTAACAACAACAACAATTATGCAATATAGCACAGCTGAGTCCCCAGAGCATCCCACGTGGGCCCAGGCATGAGTTTTGCAGATGATGCTCTGAGAGAAAAGGAGAGGTGGAGCATTGCTTTTGTCTTTCACCTGCAAGTCCCCAGGTGTGTGGGGATCTGGAGGTGCGATCTAGTGAGAAAATTCAACTTCAGGGGCCTGAGCTCCTACACGGGCTCTGAAGGGGGTGCACTAGAATGGATATCACCATGTGGATCTAATCTGGTTCTGGGTGGCTCTGAATCCTTGACTTCGGTGAACATTGGTTGCAGGTGGAGAAGGCGTTGGGTGCCCCAAGGTGGTTGGAGCAGGAAGGGATCTGGGTAACAGCTCAGTCCAGCCCTTAATACCTGTTTGCTCTTGATTAGATCTCAAATCAACTTTGTAATTTTTCACTTATAAGAGTAATAGATGCTGTTGTAACAAGTCATACAATATGGAAGTGAATATAGAAGACATTACTAGTTTCCCATCCCCCTTATAATCTCATTCTCTGGAGAAACCAATATTAGTAACCTGGTATATTTTCTTCTACATGTCATGCCAAGCTCATACACATTTATACAATCACAATCTGGGGATTTTTTTCTCTCTTCCAAAAATGAGGTCATATTATACTCATTACTCTGTAACTTGACATTTTCACATTACAGTATCTCTTGGACATTGTTCAAGATCAACCTTACAGATCTAATAATTTTTTTCAATAGCTGAAGGAGAGTTATCAATTTGGATGTAGCATTATTTACTCAACCAGTCCCTTACTGATAGACTTTTAAGTAATTTCCAATTTTTGCCACTACAAATAATGTTCAATAACCATCCATTACTTATATCCTTAGGCCTTGATGCTTTTCTTTCTGTAGGATAGACTCCTAAAGTCATATTGCTGAGTGAAAAAATTGCCCTTGTTAATTTTAATAAATCCTGACAGATTGCTTTCTCAAAACGTAGTCATTCACACTGACACCAACGATGCAGGGGAATTCGCATTTCTCCATGCTCTTTCCAACACTGGCTGTTATCAAGTCACAGGGTTTTTTTCTTCCTAAAATAATGAGTAAAGGAAAAAAAAAAAAAAGCAAAGCAAAACCCAAACAATATTGTCATTATTTTAATTTGCACTTACCTGGCTACTATTGAAGTTGATTATCTTTTGAAATATTTGTTCATCATTTGTATTTTCTCCTCCAAGAAGTACTTGTTCTATCACTTACCCATCTTTGTATTAAATGGTTTTCTTTTCATTATTGATTGGCAAAAGATCTTTGCATGTTAAGAGTATTAACCCATTGTCTCTCACATGATCCTTCATTTATAAATATGACAAAGTGGTAACACAACTGAGAAATGAGTTGTCCAAGGACACCAGCATGCAAGTGTTCAAGCTGGACAGGGTGACACGTCTAGATTCCCTTCACAGCACAGGGTTTCATCCCTGGACCACTCCATGGCTCAAACTCTCTTCCTTGTGGTCTGTTTTCTGGGAACTAGTACAACAAAATATCTCGGAGTATGATCTAAGGAGTTCCTTCATCAAAATTATCTGGTAAGTCATTACAATTCAGATTCTGAGGTTACATCCCAAACCTACTGAATCAGAATCTCTAGAGGTAGGGCCAAGGAATCTGCATTTTGAGAGAACTTTTTAGTTTTTCTTGTAGTCACTAAAGTTAGAAAACCATTACCCCAGAGGCTCAAAGTCCTTACATAGGCACAAAGGGTGCTGTCTGGAAAGAGGAGAAGACCATCCAAGAATCTGATGATACTCAGAGTGGCTTTAGATCCACCTAATGGAGACTTGGAGAAAGATGTGACAGTCAGCTTCCATAAAGATTTACAGCCTTAGAAACTCTTGGGGCCATTCTACTCTGTCCTAAAGGGTTGCTATGGGTCAGAATCGATTTAATGGCAGTGGGTTTTGGGAAAGGAGACTCCAGTGAAGTTGGGTTAGAGAAATCAGCAGGGAAATGGTATAATGAACCTCCACCATCACCATTACCAGCTGTAGAGAGAGCCCTCAAGGCTGAAGAGAATCAAATAGAGCTATCACTGGGAACCTTTTGGCCTCATGCTACCCGTAAGCCAAAAACAAGCTTTCGTGGCAATAGGGGTGAATTTAATATATCACTTTCTTGCTGGTATAAAGGTGTAAATGTCAGTTTCTCCTCGTTTTTGTGAAGATTTGACAAAGCACTTAGAAAGGCACCCATTTTAATCAACAAAGCAGCCAGAAAGCTCACAGGGCAACAAGCGTGCCATATCGTATCTGAGCTTCGGGTGGATTTGAAAATTGCACTTTTAATTAAAATTGGCATTTCTGAAGCTCAGGTTAGAGCTGGTCATTTTGCTAGGGAATTGCAGGCTATGAGGCAAACCGTCTGAGAGGGAGGTTTAACGGTGCAAAGGGGAAGGCTTGTGTACGAACGGGAGAAGCTTGTTTAAATAATGAAGTGGAGAAAAGATAATGTAAAAATGCCTTTTGTTTAGTTAGGTCTCCTCAGAGACCCAGGTAATTGTAGCTGAGCTGTCCGAGGTGCTGACGGCTGGGTGAGAGGAGCATTTGAACGCATCCACGACACTCAGATAAACTTCTGGTCCACATGGGTCAGTTCAATAAAAGTTTAACCTCCTTTAACAGTTTTTTTTGACCAGTGACAGACACACTGCAGAATGTTATACTACAATATCATGTATTCATTCAATCCACAAAAGTTACTGATCACCCATTATGTTTAGTGTATGGCGCTGTAGGAGCGCTGGTGGCACAGTGGTTAAGCCTTTGGCTGCTAACCAAAAGGGCAGCAGTTCAGATCCACTAGCCGCTCCTTCGAAATCCTATAGGGCGGTTCTACTCTATCCTATAGGGTCACTATGAGTCAGAATTGACTCGACAGGAATGGGTGGTTTATGGTGCTGTAAAGAATGGAAAAGATGTCTACCCAGAGTCATTGCATCCTATTCTGTAGATGTTGCAGTGGGTCTCAGAGTTTATCTTGTTCCAAGACATCAGGATTTTGTGAACCAGCAAAATTTTAAAACAATCAGGGACAAAGCCAAGTAAGGACATTTAAAAATAACAAATGCCTTCTAATATCACCATCGCTTAACAAAAACAAAGGACATATTAAAACTGAAAAAGTAGGAACTCCATAATCCCGGAATAAAGAACACTTATTTGAAATGGTTTTATAAAGTCTTACTTCATTGCCCTGTTTTTCTCATTTCATTAAGAACCACCAAAAATTTCAACATGCACTGGCATCAGTTTCAAAATTGGCATTTGGGAGCCATTGATCTAGCACCTGGGTCCTTGAGAAATAAATATAACCTCTCTATAAACATCCTGGTAAGAGGACATCTAAATTCTGGATGCACATTCGACCTCCAAAGTTAGCCTGTTGGACAATCTTGTTAGAAAGTTCTTCTTTCCATAGTTACAGTGCCTTTAATATGGGTGGGGAAAGTGTCTACAGGCTGTGAAAGGGAGTAAAATTACCACTTGTTGAGAATCCACCATGTACCAGAACTGTGACTGTGCCAAGTGCTATATTTACTTTACTCCACATAGCCTGACTTTCACTTCCATCCTGTACATCATTATCGTCACAGTTCAGGGATGGGAAAGGTGTGGCTCAGATAACGACATGATCGGAAAAGCTCCGTAAAGGAGCAGATGTAGTTATGAGGAAAGATATTCCTGCAAGCAGAGGTTAGGTGAGATGAAAAGTTCCTGCAAGCAGAGGTTAGGTGAGATGAAAAGTTCCTGTAAAGACAGAAGGATGTCATCACAGATGAGCCTATATAGACAGGCTGGGCATGGATGGTGAAGGGTGCTGTTAGTAGATTAAGGAGCCTGGTCCTTGCTCTGCAGCAAATAGGGAAACAGGAAGGGATTTAAAGATGAGATTAACCCAGTCTGACATGCTTTTGGAAGATCTCTCTGATAGAGGCATTTAAGGTAGTTTGGAAGTGAATTGGGGTAGGAAGAGCAGAAAGAAAGTCATTGGAGCAACCCAAACAAGACATTATGATAAGGGCTGTGATGGTGAGTATTGAAAGAAGGGGTGGTGTACAAGTTGTGTTTTGAAGGTATAATCAACATGCCTTACCTATCTCTGGGATCTAGAGATGACAGTTTTGACCATGGCTGATGAGAAGGAAGGTGGTGTCATAGATGGGGCAGATACTGTTGGTTTCTTATCCAACAGTGAATTCCCTACCCTTTCTGTCAGAACATCTCCCACTGCAGAGATTGAAAATTCAGGTATTTTCTTACCCCAACTTCCTTGTAGGAAGGGATGGCCATGTCACCTAACTCTGGCCAATAGAACAAATTTTAAAAGTCTACTAGAATGGGAATGTTTTATCGCTCTAATAAAAAGAGCTAGACATTATCATGTTCGTACGCAACTCCTGAAATTCCTCGTGCCACCCAGAGGCAAGAGTTCTAAGGGCCGAGACAAAACACAGAGGATGCAAAAAGAGAGCCTGGTCTTTCTTTTTTTTAATTCTTATTTCATTTTGGGGATGTTGAATAAGTCATGTAGCTACCTACATCTCATCTTATTACTATGTGAGATAATAAATGTCCTTATCATTTAACCCACTTTTAGTTGAGAATTGTTATAATTGACACCACCCTAATACATTGACCCAATACAGAGAATAGCAAAGGAGGAACAAGTTTGGGACAGAGGAAGCAATAAGATCTGTTCTGGACGTGTTGAGTTTCCAGGGTCAGCATATCCTTCATATGGAAGAGGCCAAAAAGTATGTGCTAATTAATGTCCAGAACTCAGGAGGGAACCCAGAGCAAGGCTTTGGAGGAGTAATGACTACATGTTGCTGTTTGATGCCTTCAGGTCGATTTTCAACTCACAACAACCCATGTGATGGCGTAGAACTGCCCCATAGGGCATTCTAGATTGTAATCTTTACAGAAGCAAAATATCAGACCTTTCTTCCACAGTGCCTCTGAGTGGTCTTGAACCACCAACGTTTTGGTTAGCAGCTGAGCACTTAACCACTGCACCACTAAGGCTCCTTAGGAGTGGATTATGGGAAAGAGAAATAGTAAAGAAGAGAGACAAAGATAGGTGTATAGTTATCTATTATTATGTAACAAATTACACCCAAAACAACATTTATTATCTCACAGTTTCTGTGGGCAAGGAAGCTGACTACTGGTTAGCTGGGTTCTTTGGCTCAGGGTCTCTCAGAGGTTGAAGTCAAGATGTTGGCCAGGGTTGCAGTCATTTCAAAACTCCACTAAGGAAGGATCTGTTTCCAAGTTCACTCACATGGTTGTCAGGAGGACTCATTTCCTTGCTGGCTGTTGACTTGAGGCTGCCCTCAGTTCTTTGTTATGCTGGCTTCTTGATAAAACAACTCGTTTCATCAGAGCAAGCAAGTGAGAAGAGTGAGAGTGAGAACAAAAGTGAGAGGAAGAGAAAGCACACAAGTCAGAGACCACAGGCTTTTATAACTTCATTTCAGAAGTAACATTCCATGACTTTTGCTATATTCTATATTCAAAGAGTATGTTCAGTTGGAAGTAACTGAAAATTCACCCTTAAACTTAAACTCAAACTCATGGTCCCCAAAAGGCAGCCAGTGGCAACGGAACTATGCATGTCCTTGTTCACATCTAACAAAATAGGTGGAGAGATAAGCTACTCCCCAAGCAAGGACTGTCATTCCATTCCTTCACTCTGCTTGGGCAATCTTGCTCATGCAGTCACCGAGACCCACAGAAAATACAAAAGGAATCCTGTACAGCAAATAGATTTATCAGGTTCTGCCCCTTGTTCTGTGGGGGAGAGGTATATGGCTACCTGAATAAAATTGGTGTTCAATTGGAAAGATAGCTGGTGGGGTGTGGAGAGAGATGCTGAATAGCAAACCAACAGTATCCACTATACATATCTGGTTTCCTCTGAGAAAAGGAACCAGGATTGAAAGTGATGGTCAAAGGGGACATTAGAGTGTTTTATTTTCATAACTCCAGTGATAATATCAAAAAATATTATCAAAAAGAAATAATGAGAGGTAACAATTAGAACCTCAGGTACATTTTAACCATAGTAATTAAAAAAATGTTACTTGAGAAAGAAAAGATAGAAAAATCATCAGAAAAGACAAGTCTGTCCCGATATAGACTATTACATATAAGAATTTAATTTAAAATAAAAGAAGTTTCAAAGATCAGTTTTCAGGGGAATGGTCAGTCAATAAATGGTATGAAAATAATTGATGAGGAAAAAATCTATTTTACCTTCACATCAGAGTAATCATGAAATAAATTCCAAATGAATTAAATATTTAAATGTAAATAATACAAACATATGAAGCGTTTTTTTTTTGAAACCATGGAAACAAAACAGAAAAAATAGAATTGAATAATTTTCAAATCTAAGGAGGGAAGAGGATTTTAAAAGTTTAGAAACAATTGAAAAAGGAAAGATGAGTAATTTTAATTGTCAAGATGGGAGGAGTCTATTATGCTATTAAACATCATTTGGCCAAAGTTGATGTTTTTTGGTAGTGACTGTTTAAAACTAAAAGTAAAATCCATAGTGATTACCTCCGGGCTCGGGGGTTGACTGGGAGTCTAATAGGGAAAATGCGATATTTCTTCATCTGTGTGAAAATCAGTCTAGATGGCTATGTACTCGAGATTAGTATGCTTTACTGCATGTTAGTTATAGTTCAATTAAGAAGAAAAACAGAAAAAAGGTGAAATCTAATCTAAATGCAGTACTTCTTTTTGGAGCCCTGGTAGCGAAGTGGTTAAGAGCTCAACTGCTAACCAAAAGGCCAACAGTTCAAATCTACCAGGCGCTCCTTGGAAACCCAATGGGGCAGTTCAACTCTGTCCTATAGGGTTGCTCTGAGTCAAAATCGACTCGATGGCAACGGGTTTGGTTTGTTTGTTTGTTTGGTTTTGAACTATTTAGGGGAGAGATACTAGGTCTCCATGACAGCAAAACCTCTTGAGACCATTGTAAATTCAGGCCACACAATTTTGATTCGATTCCAATTTGCAAGCAAAAGATTTAAGGGTTCTATAGGACAGAGTAGAACTGACCCGTAGTGTTTCCAAGGCTGTAGTCTTTACAGAAGCAGACTGTCACATCTTTCTCCTGCAGAGCAGCTGGTGGGTTCAAACCACTGACCTTTCAGTTAGCAGCCAAGCTGCTTAACTACTGTATCACCAGGGCTCTGTTAAAGTTTCTAGTTACCACAAACTCAAGAAGTGTCAACCATGTGATTCAGCTGGTATCAAAAGAACACACAGTCTAAGGTTTTGTTTGTAAAGGCATAGTGCCCTCAACAAGGGAAGTTATAGACACTTAGCTTAGTGACCATTTCCCCACTGGACTGGCTAATATTTGAATAAAGTAATGAACCCAACTGATTGCCTTCCATGACAAAGTGTAAGGTGGGAGGTAATCCAGCCTAAACTTTAGAGGAATACTGGTCTGAGTTTGAACCCTAATCCTACCAAGTACACGTTGTATGACCTTAGGAAAATGTCATCACCTTTCTGAGCTCAGTTTCTTCATCTGTAAAACGGGAATAATAATAGTACCAGCACTGAAATGTTGTTTTAAGGACTAAATGTGGTACCATATATAATACACTTAATGTGGTGCCTAACACATTGTAACACCCCTGCCCCCAGCATCAGCTACATTAATGGTATCATTAACCATGGGAGTCCCTGGGTGGTGCCAGTGGTTAATGTGCTGGGCTGCTAACCAACAGGTTGGAGGTTTGAGTTCATCTAGAGGCACTTCAGAAAAAAGGCCTGGCGATCTGCTTCTGAAAAATCTGCCGTTGGAAACCCTGTGGAGTGCCGGTCTACTCTGACACACGTGGCGTCCCCTTGAGTTAGAGTTGACTCAGTTGCAACTGTTTTTGTTTGTTAGTTTGTTTTGTTTTTAATTAACCATGAGTTCTAGGGTGGGACTCTCACTGGGATTCCTGAGGAAGCTGCTTTTTGGGGAGAGTGGGGGAAGTTATGCAATCATTTTCCAAGAAAACCAAGTTGCCTCATCTCCCCGCCACCTCACACCACTCATCTAGAGATACTCCAGAGTCCACATGGTCTCATTTTGCTGCAGGAGCTGCTGCTGTCAATGTCCAAGACCAGGTAGGGCAGAGGGGCTGTTCCAGAGTGAGGAGATGAAGAAATTGAGCAGACAGCATAGCAGCAACAGGAGCTCATTGCCTGTTTCTCCCCAAGGGCCAGCTCAGGCAGCTGGGGAGGCCCGTCATTAACTCTCTTTATTGTCCACATTTTCTGCCTCACCAGCTCATCTGAGAAGGCTAACGGAACTGGCTTTAAGTCATTCCTAGCACAGACCTGGCTTCATTGGCTTCTGCAACTGGGAGGAGCTGAAATCACTGAAAACATTGACTGTCCAGACAGGCATTTGAACATGTGAGATGGGGAGCTGGAGGGGCACAGAGCATGGGGCTTGTCCTGGGAACTTAACCTAGAAGGATCATGGTAGTTTCCACTCAACCACACCTTCTTCTGTGCCCAGAGTCTCCCACAACTGCCACTGTTAGAGTATCACCCCCGTCCTTTCTGGTCAGACTCATACAGCTCACCCCGTGCATGTTGGTTAATGTGTCCCTGATGTATTCCCCCACAAGGGTAGGGGCAGTGCAGCACGGGCTTTGTATATTGACACCGATGTCTTGCTGATGAGC
Organism: Loxodonta africana; assembly: GCF_030014295.1. Lineage (NCBI taxonomy): Eukaryota > Metazoa > Chordata > Mammalia > Proboscidea > Elephantidae > Loxodonta > Loxodonta africana. The sequence goes on from NC_087365.1 coordinate 37,927,470, forward strand.
CATGTGACCTGAGACTCTCTGAGCCTTGGTCTCTCTGTCAGTAAAATGGGGGATGATTACACCTGCCTGGAAGTGTTAGGTGAGGACTGATAGCATTGTCCTCCTTTATTGAGCATTTGAGTGTCACCCCCTCCTCAGGAATCAGCCACAGTGTGACTATGGACAGAAAGTCAGACCTCAGGCATTCCCTGAGCAACCCCTTCTCTGCTCAGAACATGTGGGGCCGAACCACACATTGGATGATTCCAGCCTACGAAAACCCAAAAGAGCTTTTAAACTAAAAAATGGAACCCAGGACTCTCCTTTTACATACATCGGGGTACATGAGCTAGCTCCATATCAAAAGCTCAAAGAGATACTGAACACTCAAAGTGGAAAGAAAGGGTGGGAAAGGAGTGGAATGGACAGGAAGCCAAGCAGCAATCCAGTTCCTCCCACAGTCATGGGCATTGCTGTCTGCTGGAAGTGAGACTTCAGGCTAGTTATGAAACCTCCCTAATACTCCATTTCACTATTTGTAATGGGGGGGATATGATAGCACCTACATCACAAGTGGAGGGCAGATTAAATGAGTTGTAGCATATAAAGAGGAGTCCCAATTGGCTAAGTGCTTGACTATTAACCAAAAGGTGAAGAGTTCAAACCCACCCAGGGGCACCTCAGAAGAAAGCCCTGGCAATCTGCTCCTGAAAGGTCACAGCCTTGAAAACCCTACGGAGCACGATTCTAGTTGGATGCATAAGTGTTTTGAGTAGGAATCAACTTGATCACAACTGGTTTGGTCTGTTCTTTTTTTTGTTTTGTTTTTGTGAGCATATAAAGAACCTAGTGCAGGAAATGACACAGAAAACGCTTGCTTTATTGTTATTATTGTCACTCCCTTCAAGACAAGTCGCTTCTTTGGCCTCTATTGGTGTGGAATATCTAATTGCCTGAAGGCTTTCTTTGTCCAAGGTCAGAAGGACCTTTAGTCTCATTCATTCTGACTTGAAAAAATGGCCTTCTCTTCAACCACCAGGCAAAGTGAAAAGAATTCTCCCTCCCTTTTCCTCCCCCTTCCATTTCCCTTCTATTCCATTCCATTCCGTCTCTATTTCCTCCTCTTTCCTCCCTCCATTTCTTTCTCCCTCCCTCCCTTCCTTCCTCCTCCTCCCCTTTCTCCCTACTTCCTCTTTTCCTCCCTTTCCCTCTTAGTGGTGCTGACGTGATTTTCTCCGTTGTTTAGCTAGAGAAAGAAACCGTAGGCAAATGAGAAGATGCTGCTTGCCACACAGCTAGCAAATGTTGAAGGGGGACATTTTGAAGCTAAGTTCTATGCCTGGGGAGTGGTCAGAGCCACTAGTGTGCCCCGGAATGATGCCCTGGAGGTACAGACCTGGACCAGAGATGCCAGCCTGGGTACTGCCCCTCCCACAGCCATTGACCAGAGCCCTGGGCCACAGAGAGCTGCGCCTTATCTGGGTGTCCCAGGGACTGCTACTGGTACAGTGATGGTCCCACAGGGACCATGAACGTGGAGTCTGAGCAGGATACACAGGCCAGCGATAAGGCCAATAACAAATTCCCTTTGGCGCTCAGGTGCTGTTCGCCAGGAATCAACAGCCCCACAGCCCTGGCCAGTGACAGATGCAAGGTGATAACACTGCCACGTGCTCACAGTCTTGGAGGACAGGCTGTCCCTGGCTCACAGAGATAAGGGAACAATGATCGACCTCTCCACCTAAGGAGTGGCCTGCAGGGAGTCTGCAGGGCAAAGCAGTAGGAGCCAAAGCTCTGACCCCTTCATTTTACCAAGGCTCCCTCCTCCCAGCAGGCCCCCAGAATTCCTCCTGTCACGCAGGGACCTCTGGCTCCATTATGCGCCCACTCTTCCCACCCCTGTTCTCTGGAGTTAATTGTGTTATCTCCAGAGCACAGGTGCTAATGGATGAGAACAGACAAGAGGTTCCCTCCCCACCTCCCTGTTCCACAGAGGTTGCCGAGGGAATGGAGTGGGGTCGATGGCAGCGCTTCCTCTAGATGGTTTACCCAGGCCATGGGCTCAGCATTAACAACCCCTCTCCGGTACCAGTCCTCTCAAGTCAGCCTCAGAGGCCAACCTGAGGCCAAGCCAGGAATCTTTGAGGAATCAAGTGGGTGGGGCTTGGAGGGGCTGCAAGAGCGTTTTCTGGCACCTGCTACATCCCCATGAAGCAGTGCTGACTGCACACTTGGACCCTAGTTTTGGGGGTGGGTTCTACTGTCCCTGGCTCAGCTCTACCCTTCCCCACACTGCACACTCCTTTTCTTTCTGTAGTCACAATAGCCATGAAGTGGAGTCAGAACACCTGGATTCTAGTCCTTTCCCAGGACCAAACTTGATGAGTGCTCTTGGGAACCATAGACAAGTCACTTCATGACCTGGTTTCAGTTTCTTCAACTGTAAATGGGGGTTACTACTGTGTAGCCATCAGATATTCCAGGCGAAGTGAAGTTACAGTGACATAAGTGTATGTGGGGGGAGGGAGGGCTGAGTTTATCCTCTGAAAAACAGGCCTCCTGAGGGGAGCAAGGAGCAGGGCCTCAGTCTAAGTATCAGCTCTGCCAGACTCCCCAGGGATGAGGACACCCTCACCTGGCTTCCCTTTAATATTCTTTCTGCCCTTCCTCTCAGAGGCGTAGCAAGGGTAACAAATTCTTAGGAGCAACCTCTGAATTGCGTCCTATCCCTAACAATTTGAGTGCTCAGGGGCAATTTCTAAGTTTCATCCTCCACCCCAATTTCAAGATGAATAGAAGTTTTGATAGCGGCTCCTCAGCAGAAACGCCTTCCCACATCTTGTCCGGCTGCCTCAGTCAGCTGTCATTCTCTGCCTCATTCCGAGCCTCACCTGGAGTGCCCTTAGACTTGCGCTAGGGGGCAAGTGCTCCTCTCTGCCCCCTTCCCTCGTTCCGCCTCTGCCTCCTCTTCTGAGTCCCTGCTGTGGTTTCTCCTTTGTCCAGCCACTAGGCTCACCTCTGTGATGCTCTCCTGTTGTCTTTCCTCTCATTCCTGTCACTCACGTGGTTCTTGCTTTGCTCCTTTGCTGATTTTTTCCTGTACACCTGTAAATCTCACTCTGCTTCTTCATTTGTTGCCGATAGCAGATGTATGCAAAGGTTGTGTATCTAGCCCATATTCTGACATTGTTATGGATGATTTCGATACCTCTGTGGATGACCATACAATATCCTGGCTTCACAGTTCTTTGACCTTCTCAACTCCAGTGAACTTCACTCCCTTATCCCTTCATTTGTACCCATGGGTACATTCTGGGCTTTGTCATCACACATGTCCTACCTATTGCTGAAATATTAAACTTTCTGGTGATAGCCTCCCATGTTCTCTAATTCCACTACACCTTCTCTTTAACATCACTACAATCTGCAATTCCTTATGACTTCCATTTCCTATCAATCTACCAGCCCCCTGCTTTCTCTCCTCCCTTATTACCTGGTCAAGATCCCCTGATTCATCACACCAAACATCTTCCTACCAATAGCTCCTTTGTTCTTCTGCTGCCTTCACTTATTTATTTATTGAATACATTTTTATTGAACGTCTACTATGTACCAGGCACAGTGCTAGGTTCTTGAGAGACTATGGGAAGCAAAACAGACTTTTAGTCTCCTCTAGAGCCCCAAGCCTGCCTCAGTCCAATCCAATCCAATCTTGGCTCTTAATTTGGAGTGCTGAGTGTTCCTATAAATTTCTGGCCACCAGTATCCCTCTGGACCCCCGTTGTTGCCAAAAGTTCTACCTGCTATACTCAATTTTGTCTTCCATTCCCTAGGTATTTTTCACTCCCTTCCTTTATCACTTCCCGGGAATGCTGAATTGGAAAACGTGTGTATGTTATCTATTGTTGGCTAAAAAAATTACCTCAAAACTTAGCAGCCGTAAACGATGATATTTATTATCCCTCAGAGTTTCTGTAAGTTAAGACCACAGAGTCTATTTAGCTGGATGGTTCTAGTTTGGGGTTTCCCGTTAGGTTGTAATCAACCTGTTGGGCATCATCTGAAGGCTTGACTGGGGCCAGAGGATGCATTCTTAGGTTACTTACTTGCCTAGTTAGCAAATTGGTTCTGGCTATTGGTGAAAGGCCTCAGTTTCTCTCCACGTGGGCCTCTCCTTAGGGCTGCCCAAGTGTCCTCACAACATGGTGGTGGGCTTCCCCAGAGTGAGTAATCCAAGAGAAAGCATTGTCTTTTATGACCTCACCTTGAAAGTCACTTATCACCATTTCCACAATATCCTGTTATTTATATGGGTCAGCCCTATTCACTGCGGGAAGGGGCTATACAAGGGCATGAAAACCAGGAGATGAGAACCATTGGGGGCCATCTTGGAGTCTGGCTACCACCGTGGGAGATGTTCCCAGTGAGGGGTGGTGTGGGGGGAACCACCATGCTTGTTCATAAGCTGTTCTTAAGTTGGGAGTTTCTCAGTCATATCTGCCTGGTTTGGGGGGGCACCTGTTAATGTTGAATTGTTCACCTCCATTTGCATTCCAGTCCCATAGGGGTAGCTAACAGAACATACTTCTTTCTTGTTACAAATGCCAGTGTATAGTTATCACTATATGGGGGGTAGTGATAACAGACAACCGTCATGTAGCACTGAATACACGCCAGGCACTATAATAAACACTTTCCATATACTAACTCATTTAACCCTCAAATAACCCTGTGAAGTAGTAGTTAACATTACCCCCTTTATACAGATGAGAAAACTGTGGTGCACAAAAGCAAAGTAACTTTCCAAGGCCACAGAGCTAGCAAGTGCCAAAGCAAGAGTTTTAACCAAGGAAGTCCAGTGCCACCACACTTAACTATTGGCAGAGGGAGAGGGAGTAGTAGAGACATGGGAAGTAGTAGATGGCATGGGATGTGGGAGTCACCAAGTTCACATGGGGGCACTTAGAGAGTGACTGAAACCTGGAGAACACCAACATGTAAGGATAGCAGCAAAGGAAGAGCTTGGGAAGGAGGTGGAAGAGGCAAACTAAGAGGTAGGAAAAGAAGCAGGAGATGCGGGTATACTGGAAATCAGATATGGAAGGAGAGAATTTGGCCAAAAGTATCACAGGCCACAGAGTGGATGAGGAGAATGAGGACACTCAGGCAGTAAGGGTGATGTTAGAGGCTCTAAAGTATGGCGGGGGTAGCAGCCAGATTACAGGGGTGGGTGGAAGGTGAGGTGGCAGGGGTATATACTGCTCTTAAAGGGGCTGGCTCTGACAAAGGAAGAGGCAGTGGGGTGAACGAGGGGAGCCAGGGAGTAGGGCCATCCCAGTGTGGCACAAGGGGTCCAGAACAGATCCCAGCCCAAGCCCTGGCCCCACGCCCAGACCATGCAAAGCAGAATCTGCCTGGTGAAGGCTTGTTCTCAATCCTGGAGGGAAGGCCCTATCCCAGTGAGTGCCAAGTGAGGCCTGAAGACACAAATATTTGCTTGGCTTCTCCCCTTCTTGTTCAAATACGGCATTTGCTTTGGGGATGGAGGCTGGCTGCTGTTGCAAAAAAGTGAGAAATCAGTGATGGTAGGATGGGGGTGAAACAGGAGCAAGTGCTCTTGGAGCACTGATGAGTTCCCCAGGGACCCAGGCCACTGGAATCCATCGGCTCATCAAAGTAGCTAAATAATATCCCGCCTCCTTTATGAGACATCTGTTCAAACAAAGCCAACCTTTCCCTGCAGCATCAGGCTCCATCCAACTCCCCTGTGCCTCTGCTCTGTCTGTCTCTGGCTGCATCAGGAGAGCTGGGGTTGTGTGTTATTGCCTATGCATGCCCCAGGCTGAAAGACCATGTGCTATTGTGTGTTGTATGTCTATGACCATGGCTGTGTATTACTCTGAGGCTGAGGCTGTGCCTTGTGTGGACTTCTTTTTGCCATATGTGGGAGTCCGTGCATACTGCTGTGAACTGAGTTACTGTGTGTGTGTGTTTGGGACACTGTCTTTCTGTGCAACTGTATTATGCCGTGTATGTCTACGTCACAATAGAGCCACAGGTCAGCGGCCATATGTTGCTCAAACAGTGTTCCTGTTCATGCTGTGACAATTTGTGTGCCTATGTATTATTGTGAGATGGTGTGTTACTGTGTGTGATTCGGTGGTTCACTATGAGATGCCTCCTCCGTGTGTGTTTTTGTGCACACACACTATAAAATTGTCACTGAGTGTGTACATGACTATATTATGCTGTCTGGCCATGTACAATGACATTCGTACAATGATATGTCTGTGCACTCTGTGAATCCTGATATTGTGCTACACACGGCAAAGTTGTGGGACAGTGTGTGTTTTAGCAGGACACCTGGTTTCCCTTCCCAGTGGACCAAAGCCTACCCTGAGAAGCACGTGGCCACATGTAGCAGATGGAACTGGGTGATAGGTGGGATTGGGTACCACTTCCCCTCAATTGTTGGCTGAGGGTCCAAGCCCTAAATCCTAGGAAATACCAGTCAAGGGCAGAGGCAACACCCAAGGAACAGCCAATCCCACAGCTGGATGAGAGCAGGCACCTGGACAGAATCAAGGCGGTCAGCCAGTGGCTGCCAATCCCAGGGAGACAGGCAGTCAGGTGGGGACAAGGAGAGGGGCTGGAGATTCCACCACAACTCACCAGCAAATACCTGCTACCGCCATAAGGTAATGGGGTTAGAAAAGCAACCTCCATATGCATCAGAACCACTGGGTTGTTTGTTTAGATGCAGATTCCTAGATTCACACCCAAAGGTTCTGATTTAGTAGGGCTAGGGTGGGGCCCTGCTATCCATATTTTAACAAGAATCTCAGGTAGTCAGGGGACCACAGTTTAAGAAATACTGAATTCCAGGAACCACTAGGAAAAGACGCTGGGAATATGAGACACGGTAAAGACCTAGAGGAGAAGAGGAAGAAAGCAAAAGAGGGAAAAAAGGAGAATGGGGAAAAAAGATGGAAGAGGATGATGTTGCAGATATTATTGGTGCCCCACCCATATCCCATGGGCACTCACCATTCCAGTTCCCACCTGAGTTCTATGAGCTCCTCACCTGAGGGCACTGTCTCAGCCTGGGAGTTAATTCCCTGGGAACAGCCCTCAGCCAATAATTCATGAGAGCAGAGAATAAATGCCCAGCTCCCTCAACACTAGAGTGGGGTAACTAAGGGGTGTGTTCTACACTATCTCGTAGACATCCTGAGTGGGGTTGAGCCCCAGTTGCCCACAGCAAAACCTTGCTCAATAACACCCTCTTCCACCTTTTTTTGGCTTCCTTTTGTGTACTCTCCTACTGGTGCTTCCTGGAATCCCTTTCCAGATGAACTACCAGCACTGACATCCTTGTCTTGGGATCTGCTTCTCCAGGATCCCAACCTAATACAGCCGAGGAGAAGAAACTACAAGTCTCTTCCAGCTGAAGAGTCAAGGGGTGCTGGCTGGAGCTGGCCAGCTGGAAGAACACTGGCATAGGGCCCCAGGCTTCTCCTCCCATTGGCTGTTTGAGGCTCTCCTCTCATCTTGTTGGGAGAACATCGCAGCTGCCTGCTCACCCCCTCTGAAGAATAAATGCAGTTTCTCACGTACCTGTTTCCTCCCTTGTCTTTGAAGCACCTGATCAATTTGATTGATCCTTGAAAGTCTCTATTTCCAAAGTGTTCTTGAAGCACAAGCTATGGCCATGACTGCCTGGCAGCCAGTAGTTCCACTCAAAGCCACCTTCCTGATCAGCTTCTTTGCCCCTGACCTGGTGAGGCAGCACCAGGCCTGGAGCAAGATCTGCAAAAACCTCCTGCATCTCCCATTCTGGAGGCTCCTTCCAGCTCCGTGGGGATGAAATTCCTCTGCTCCAGACTGTTTGGGAGCAGGTCAGCACTGTCAGATGTTCCTGCTCATTAGTAAGCCCAACCTATCTCCCTCGGGCAGCCCCACCATCTGCTTTAGCACTTGGCATAGGAATGAAGTGCATGGAAAAAGACCCCTTGGTGAAGAGCCCCAGCTGCCCAAAGGTCAGCCCCTGTGAGCAGTAGTTCGAGCTTTGTTCTGGGGTTGTTTCAATGCCAGCTTTGACAAGTGCCCAGCACGTCTCAGTATACACAACACTACTCCAGCCTTTCCTCCAGTGCTGGAAAGTGAAGCCTCTGGGTCTCGTCCTTGGGTCCATGAGTCTTCACTAGAACAGTAAATGTGTTTTATCTTGAACTTCTCCCTGATCAATGGATGGCTGCCCAGGGCATCGTAGTAAGAAAGGTTCCAAAGTATTCTGGACTCGGAAAGACTGTGGAGTGGCTTGTTGATGTCTGCCTGGAGCCTGGAACAGGGAATGGTAACAGACTTTTGATGCCTCACCCACATTCCCTAGGCCACTTCTAAGCTCGTCTCCAGCCTTGGTGGACAGTTCCAGGGTCTGCTGGCAGCTTCCCATCTCAACCACCCAGTTCACGACTCTTCTCAGCCTGAGGACTTTCTCAGGTGTCAGAAGAGTTAGCTCAGCACATGTACTGGGCAACCAGAAATGCCAGAGATGAACCACCTCTGGGGACAAACCTCACCCTATGAGGGGAGAGAGTCAGTGGATAAATATTTCAGCTTCACCGTCTGTCTTAGTCTGGGTTCTCTAGAGAAGCAAAACCACTGAAATGTATATATAAATATATATAAAAAAAATATATATAGAGAGGAAGATTTACTTCAAGGAAATGACCCATGGAATTGTCAGGGTTAGTAAGTCCCAAATCTGTGGGTCAGGCAGCAGGCTGGAGACCTCTGCTGGATCATTGGGTTGAAAAAAAAAGGAGCTGGCAAATCCCATAACTGCAGGTCAAGCAGCAGGCTGGAGGCTTCTGTAGGCTATGTGCCAAGAGCTGGAGGTCAGGTAATGGAAAGAGTTCAGGGTCAAGGGAGAGAGTGAGCTTTGCCAGAACATCCATTTATATACTGGAGGCAGGCCATACACCCAAGGAAACTCCCATTTCAACTGATTGGCTGCTCACATCAGATAACATCATGGAAGGTGATTCCATCATATTATGTTATGAAAGAATACCCAGTCCAGTGTCTGCAAAACCACTGAGAATCACAGCCTAGTCAAGTTGACACATCACGCCATCTCTTGGTGGGGCAATTGTGAGGCACATTCTACAAGATTTCTCAGAGAGTCCTCAATGGAATTGAGCCCCAGTTGCCCACAGTGGCAATAAATTCGTTAGCACACCCTTTATTAGATTTATCTCTTTCTCCCTCACCATTCTCCTTGGGATCACCTCTCGCATAAACCACTTGTACCCAAGTCCTTGCTTTGGGCGAACCCAACCTAAGCCAAGAGAGATGTGTCCATCAGTCTGTAATGGGACTCTGACAACAACGTTTCGTGGCATCAATTCTTTGCCAGCACCAGTGGTTGGGGAGGAGAGGGGCAGAGGTGAGTGGGTCAGAGCCACAGCCTGTGAAAGGCTCACAGTCTATCGGGGCTGGTGGACACTTAGACAAGAAACATGAGCGATGTGCTAGGCATAAAAACAATACAGATGGAGTGTAGAGGAGGGAGCACTTGCGTCTGCATGAAGAAGCTGGAGAAAGCTTTCTAAAGGAGGTAATCTGTGAGCTGGGCCTTGAAAGATGGGTCTTACTCTTCATCCTTTATGTTCATGAGATAGCGTCAGCTCAATTGTCACTTATTCCAGAAGGACTGTCCTCCTTACCTCCTATCTTGAGGCTTACAAAGGACTCTCAGTTACATGGCCTCCACAGCTTGTCCCTATAACCTTTAAGGATTGGTAATTGCACTATTTAGGACTCTAGATTGTAAGTAAAAGAGAATTTTTTTTTTTTTTAATCATGCTAGAAAATGCCCCAGAGAGAATACTGATGTCTAGGCCTGGGCCGCATCTCCATCCCTGGGGTCTGCAGAATCGGCTCCATCCATACCACATGGACTGGGAAGGATTTTTATGGAATGGAGGATAGGTGGTTCTCCAAAGAAATGGATTCTGGAAGGAAAAAAAAAAGCAGTAGCCCACAAGAGTGTGATTGCCTCTCCCCGTTTCCCAGAGGAGGAAAGCGAGGCTCAGTGCGTTGGATGCCAACACACAGCCAGTGAGTAGAAAACCCAGAACTAAAACCCAGGCTTCTAAAACTCTGAGTTGAGAATGTTTTTCTCTTCACTAGAGCTGCTGCTCAGAGACTAAAGCAAAGTGACCCTCACCGCCTTCAACAGAGCCCCCAAAAAGCAAACTGAACTTTGAGGAGTTTTTGGTAACACTAAGGAGCCTGGGAGGTACAAGTGGTTTGCAATCAGCTGCAAACCTAAAGGTTTGTGGTTCAAACCCACCCAATGGTGCCACAGAAGAAAGGTCTGGCAATCTGCTTCAGTAAAGGTTACAGCTAAGAATACCCCATGGAGCAGTTCTACTCCATGAGTCTGGGCCCGACTGGACAGCAGCTAACAATAACAACAACTAGGAACACTGGGGAGGGCCTGGATGTCTTTTTTTATCATGTGGACTGAAGGGACGTCTACTGCTGCTATAAAAAAAAAAAAAAAAGTTTTTTTTTTTGGTTCCCCCCAGACTAGCCTGGGCTTGGATTCAGAGGGGACAGTGAAGACAAGCTGAGCAGAGACAAGCTCCTCCTTGAAGCCATCAGCCAGCCCAGGCCCAGGCAGAAGCCATCCTGCATCCCCCATCCAAGCAACAGCAGGAGGCCAAATAGGCAATTAATTACTGCCTGGCGCTGCTGGCTCCCCTTCCCCTTGCTCAGCCAAGTGTGTAATGGAAATGGGACCAAAACAGACTCCCCTGCCCAGAGGGACCCTGGCATGCCCAGCAGAGGAGGAGCTCCAGGGGAGCAGGAGGAAGGGGGTGGGACACGGAGGTGAGTTTATTAAAACAATGAGCTGGCCCTGACACCTCGTCACTCTCCTTCCCTGATCCTTCACTGTGGGCTATAGTCTTTTCCAGGCCCAGCTCAGAAGTGGTCTCTTCCTGGCAGCATGAGTATAATAGTATCACTGTTATTAATCTTGTTGTTATTGTTGTTGTGCGCTGTGAACTGCCCCATAGAGTTTCCTAGGCTGTAACACTGATGGAAGCAGATCACCAGGTCTTTTCTCCCGGGTAGCGGCTAGTCTGTATGAACCATCAACCTTTCAGTTAGCAGCTGAGCACTTAACCACTGTGCCACCAGGGCTTAACCTAACCTAACCTAACCTAACTTAACCCCTTGCCATCGAGTTGATACCTACTCATAGCGACCCTATAGGACAGAGTAGAACTGCCCCATAGAGTTTCCAGGGAGCTCCTTGTGGATCTGAACTGCCGACCTTCTGGTTAGCAACCGTAGCACTTAACCACTATGTCACCACTAGGGCTTTGGTAATATTAATAGCAGTGCCTATGCACCAAGCGTTGTGCTATGGGCTTTAAAAGTATGATGTCTTTAAATCCTCACATCTGTCTTTCAATGTAATTTCTTATGCCTGTTTTACAGATGAGAAAGATTGAGGCTCAGAGAGGTGAAATGGGCTCTAAGGGAATGGTAAAATGTAATGGTTGAGTATAGCCTCTGGAATGGATCACATAGACTCATTTATATTCCTTACTCTTCACTGGGCCTGGGCAAGCTACTTAACTTCTCTGTGCCTCAGTGTCGCCATCTGCAAAGTGGTGATGATGGTTATACCCACCTCATAGGGTTGCTAGGACAGTGCTTGCTGTTTAGCATTCAATAAGTGCTAGCTACGTGACCTTATGTAACTCATTAACAACTCATTAACAGATGACACAACCTTGCTTGGTGAAAGGGAAGAGGACTGCAAGCACTTACTGATGAAGATCAAAGACTACAGCCTTCGGTATGGATTACACCTCAACATAAAGAAAACAAAAATCCTCACAACTGGATCAATAAGCAACATCATGGTAGATGGACAAAATACTGAAATTGTCAAGAATTTGCTTTTACCTGGATCCACAATCAACGCCCACAGAAGCAGCAGTTAAGAAATTAGATGATGTATTGCATTGGGGAAATCTGCTGCAAAGGATCTCTTTCAAGTGTTAAAAAGCAAAGATGTCATTTTGGGGACTAAGGTGCACCTGATCCAAGCCGAGAGATATTTTCAATTGCCTTATATGCATGTGAAAGCTGGACAGTGAATAAGGAAGACTGAAGAAGAATGGATGCCTTTGAATTATGGTGTTGATGAAGAATATTGAATATACTATGGACTTCCAGAAGAAGTACAGCCAGAATGCCAGAATGCTCCTTAGAAGCAAGGATGGAGAGACTTCGTCTTACATACTTTGGACATGTTATCAAGAGGGACCAGTCCCTGGAGAAGGACACTGTGCTTGGTAAAGTAGAGGGTCAGCAAAAAAGAGGAAGACCCTCAGCAAGATGAATTGACACAGTGGCTGCAACAATGGGCTCAAAAATAACAACAATTGTGAGGTTGATGCAGGATTAGGCAGTGTTTTGTTCTGCTGTACACAGGGTCGTTATGAGTTGGAACCAACTCTCGGCACCTAACAATAACATGTAACATTTGAAGGAGCCCTAGTGGCACAATGGTTAAGCGCTCAGCTGCCAACCAAAAGATGAACAGTTTGAACCCACCAGCATCTCTGTGGGAGAAAAGATCTGATGATCTGTTCCAGTAAAGATTTCAGCCAAGGAAAACTGAGGAGGCAGTTCTACTCTGTCCTGTGGGATTGCTATGAGTTGAAATCAACTTGAAGGCACACAACAATGACATATAACTTTAGAGGGCTGTTGCTGTTGTTAGTTGTCACGCAGATGACTCTGACTCCTGGCAACTTTATGTATAACAAAAAGAAACGTTGCCCGGTCATGTGCCATCTTCATGACTGTTGGTATGTTTGAGTCCACTTTAGAAGGTAGATGATAATATACCATTTTAAATCCATAAAATCCACTAAAATAGTAAATGCATTAGGTTAATAAAGTGTAACAGGAATCGTCATACGTAACTGCACCCTACACAAATGACAAACAACACAAGTAACTAAGAAATATGTCACTTGTCATGGGGTTGTTAACCAATGTCATAAAACAACCTGAGTACTAACTGTTTAATGAGAAGCTAGTTTGTTCTGTAAACCTTCATCTGAAGTATATATATAAAAAAATCACTCACCAAAATTTCAGGCACATTCTGAATCCTTCCACTCTGCCTTCTGCATCCCTCAAGCTCAGTGGGGGTATTATTTTGTTGTTTGTGTTAAGAAAACAATGGGAATTTTTGCTGGTTCCCAGAAGAGTCACTTAAATTATAATGATGAGTTTTTTTCCATAAAACTCAGACACACTCCTGCTAGAGATTCTTAAAAGTTCCCCAACCAATCTGAAAAATCTCTACCCCAGAATGGGAAAATTGATCTCCCCTGGACATCCAGGTGGGCAAATTGGAGAGCTGTGGCCACAGTGTTGCAAAGAGAAGACAAGAGAGGAAGCCCAGTCCAGATCAATGACATACAAAAGGCCAGTCACAGACAACAAAAGTGAGCCGGGGACTGTCCCCTTCCCTGCTCAAGCCTTTCTGGGTGTCTTACTCAGCTAGTGCCGCTATAACAGAAATACCCCACAAGTAGGTGGCTTTTACGAACAGAGATTTACTTTCTCATGGTTTAGGAGGCTGGAAGTCCAAATCCAGGGTGCTGGCTCTCTCTGTCTGCTTTGGGGAAAAATCCTTGTCTCAGCTTCACTAGTGTTCTCAGTGTTCCTTGAAGATCTCCACTTGGACTCTATTTTCCCCTTATTTGTGGTTCCTTGTTTCTGTGAGTAATCTGCCCCTTTGACATCTCAAAAGTGGCTTGGTTTAACGCACTACCCACGCTGATATGGCCTCACTAAGTAAGAAAACCCTATTCCCAAATGTGATTACATCCACAGATGTTAAAATAAAAAACCGTTGCTGTCAAGTCAATTCTGACTCATGGCAACGCCATGTGTTACAGAGTAGAACTGCTTCATGGAGTTTTCTTGGCTGTAATCTCTACAGAAGCAGATTGTCAGGCCTTTCTTCCATGACACTGTTGAGTGTTTTCAAACCACCAAACCTTAGGTTAGTAGCCAATTGCAAACTGCTTGCGCCACCCAGGGACTTCCCTACAGGTATAGGGGTTAGGCTTTACAACACATATTTTGGGGGGGTACAATTCAATCCACAACACTGGGTATGCCTTGTCTCCTCCCAGCCTGTGAACCCTGAGGACAGGGGACTTGGCCTATTCATTCCTGTATGTCTAGCACCCAGCGTGGGGCTGACAGAGAGCAGGAGATTAGTGAACGATGGATGGATGAATGAATGGCGTATCTAATGGGAGCAAGCTGTACGGTGTAAAGAAAAGAGAGGAGAAAGAAAGAAAGATACAGAGGACAGTAAGAATATTTGTTTATAAGTTTCTACTTGCATATGCAAACGAAGGCTATTTAAGAAACCAATAGCAGCGATTGGGGAGGCTTGGGTGGATGGGAGATAGGAGTAAGAGGGAAGCTTTTCACTATACATAGTTTATATTTTTTAAATTTCTGAACCATGTGGAATTTTTTTTTAAAAAAAAGAAATATAGGAAATTTCTGCTCCAAGAAAAGGCTGAGGAAGAGTTATCCCTTGCTTGGGGCCTGTGGAAGGAAGGGGATGCTTAGTTAATACCTAGTTACATCTCATCGTATCAAAGACTCAGTTTGATTAAGGGCTTGGAGATTGCCTAAATTATTGATCTGGGACCAAAAAGCATTAGGTGAATTCCCAGAAGGCTCAAGCTTTCTGAAATTGTTCCGACAAACTCCACATCTCTCTTGTCGGTAGCCTCCTCACGCTCCTACTACAGCTGAGGGATAGAGCTGGTATTAGCTGCTTGGGGCTAAAGACAACAGGAAAGGTCTCTTGAAGGGTTGGGAGGCCATCCTAGAGGAGAAAGGGCAAAAGTGATACAAGGGAAATGCAAAGGCCTGAATACAAGAGGCCAAGGTCAAGGAGGAAAAAGCCTTCATTACACCCCTCCCTGCTGACCACTCCCTGAGAAATATCGTAATAGCCAGTATCTTGGAGACAGACTTGCACAAGCCATGGAATTGGGGTGGGAATAATCCTGTATGGGGAACTTCTCCTAGCTCTTTGGGGGCCGGGAGCACCCAGCTGGCAACAGGATTACAGTTACAGTAGCCAAATGTGGCAGTAGCATTGATGTTGCAGAGATCAAGACCAGAGGGAGGCCTCCAGTGGGCTTGTGGAAAGCCCTATCCTTTCAGCACTGCCACAAAGTCTGGCCACTGTCCTGGCTGAGGTGACAAGGTGGCCTGGGGTATAGTCTCCTGGTCACACAAATGCCCTTCTCAGAACAGCTTGTTCTCCCTTGGAACAGACCCTTATTTTTAGCCAGATCTCTCTCATGGGCTCCAGGCCAATGTACCCTCTGCAAGTGCCACCATCCTCCTAGGCTGAACATGGCTAAAGCCAAAAAAAAAAAAAAACCAAACCCGTTGCTGTCAAGTTCATTCCTGCTCATGTGACTCTATAGGACAGAGTAGAACTGTCCCATAGGGTTTGCAAGGAGCTGCTGATGGATTTGAACTTCTGACCTTTTGGTTAACAGCCAAACGCTTAGCCATTGCGCCACCAGGGCTCCATAACATGGCTAAAGATGGTAATAATAATAATAACAACACCAACAATAACAAAATTAATCATAGCTGCCATTTACTGAGTATTTACTGAAAGGCACAGGATTTTAAGCACATTAGCTCACTTAATCCTCACAACAACCCTATGAGGAAGGTGCTACTATTAACCCATTTTAGAGATTAGGAAAAGAGGCACAGAGAGGTTAAATAACTTCCCTTGGGTCTCACAGCCAACAGTGGTCATGCTGGGGTTCAAATCAAGGTAGTCTGACCCCAGAATGAGTTTTCTTATCAATGATGCTATACAAGGCTCTTGATTCTTTGGCCAGTCAGCCCTTCCTCCGAAACCCCCTGCACTACCAGGGCTCCCTGCCATTGTCTTTGGAACTCAGGATCACCTTTGAGAAACAATTTGACTTTGGTGGCAAATAGACATGGGGTCAAGTCACAGTTCTGGCACTAGTGTAGTTGTGTGGCTGTCAGCGAGGTGTCCGTGCTCTCTGGTCCTTAGTCTTCAAGTGTGTAGCACAGTGTAATGACATCTGGTGGACATCTATGCCCTTGTCTGCTTAGTGCCCCTCCTTTCCCTGAGAACCCTTTTCTCCAAGCCCACTCCACAGGGCCATAGTTGGGTTGGCCATTATCTTATATCATCTTGACTCTCTGACTATAATTGGTTGGTCCAGGGCTAGGCACTTGACTAGAGCTGGCTACAGTTGTTCCCTGGGACTTTTCCAGTCAAATTTAAGACAGCCAATCAATCCCACTCTGGTGGTGATAGCTACGAGATGAGAGGCTTATGAGCTGCTGGTAGTCGTGTTTCCCTCAGCATGGAACAAGTTAGTTCACAGCAGAAGAGGACAAAGACAATGTGTTGTGAGAAGCAAGAGTGAGGACAGAGAGGAGGCCCAGGTCCAGCTCTTCTGAAACCATATTGCTTCTTGCCCTTCTCACAATTACCTGAAACCCCAGTATCCCTCCAGTAAATGCCCCTTTTGACCTAAGCTAGTGGCTGAGATGGAGGATAAAATCGGATAATATACGACGGGCACTTAATATATTACATGGAGAGAATAAATCATCAGTAAGGGGTCACTATTATTACAATTGAAACCCTGGCGGTGTAGTGGTTAAGAGCTATGGCTGTTAACCAAAAGGTCAGCAGTTCGAATCCACCAGGTGCTCCTTGGAAACTGTATGGGGCAGTTCTTTTCTGTCCTATAGGGTTGCTGTGAGTCAGAATCGACTTGATGGCTATGGGCTTGGGGTTATTATTACAATAAGGAGCCCTGGGGTGCAATGGTTAAAGAGCTTGGCTGCTAACTGAAAGGTTGGTGGTTCGAACCCAAAGCCATTCCTTGGGAGAAAGATGTGGCAGTCTGCTTCCATAAAGATTACAGCCTTGGAAACCCTATGAAGCAGTTCTACTCTGTCCTTAGGGTTGCTATGAGTTGGAATTAGCTCAACAGTAGCAGGTTTGGTTTAGTACAGGATTATTACAATTATTAAGAAACCACAGACTCAGCTCAAATACACACCCTAAGAGACAGTCTTTGGTAGGGCAGAAGGGCAAATTCTATTTTCTGGATGTCAGTGTGACCTGAGGTGGTTCCAAAAAACTATTTGGATAAGACAGGCTTGGGGCAGTCAGAAGGAGGAGGGAAGGCATTCCAGCAGGGGGAATAGGCTGGACAGCTGGGATGAGGAGACCGGTCTTGTTGACAAATACAGCTGGGTGTCTTGGGGACTCAGCCCCACCCCTGGTCCAGACCCTTGTGTGCCAGGCCTCCAAGAAGTGCTTGGCATCCCCATCTGGCCCTTGCCTGCCTGTCCACACCATGGTTTGTCCACAGACCTGTAGATAGCCTCCTCCATGCCAGGCTCTGAGCTAAGCACCAGGATACAAAGATGACTAAAATGCACCGTGCCCACATGCACAGAGGATAGTAAGACTACTTAGAAGGGACCCACCCCAGACCTGGGGCATCAAAGACAGCTTCCTGGAGGAGGTGTCATCTAAGCAGTAACTTACAGAATGAATAATGATAATGGCCAGTATTCCTTAAGGATGTACTTCATGTGAGATGCTTTAGATGTTTATCTCCTTTAATTCAATCCTCTCTGCCACCCTGAGGCCAAAAAACCAAGCCAAACTCATTACCATTGAGCCGATTCCAACTCATAGCTACCCTATAGGGCAGAGTGGAACTGCCCCATAGGGTTTCCAAGGAGTGGCTTGGAACTGCTGACCTTTTCGTTAGCAGGTGTAGCTCTTAACCACTGTGTCACCAGGGGGCCATCACCCTGAGAGAAGTCATTACCCCTGCTGAGTGGATGAGAAAACAGGCTTGTCAGGTGAAATGAGTCTCCCTGGTCAGACAGCTACAAAGTGGTAGAGACTGGATTTGAACTCAGCCCTGTCTGCCTTTAAGGTATGTGTTCTGAACCACAGAAATGAGGTAAATGGGAACTGGGGTGGAAAGCAGATCATTCCCTGTACCAAAGCTAAGAGATCTTTGTTGAGCTGTTAGCAGACTGCTGAGGCAGACTGGGGATGTAAAAGGGGGGAGAGAGTTTGGACTTCATCCCAAGGGCAGTTGGATGATAGATAGGAAGGCTAGACTTGGCTTCAGAACTCCACCAGGTAAGCATCATGTCCATAGATGCAGCCTGCAGCAGCTGGGCACACCAGGGCACAGGCCTGGAGGGTCAGGGTGCCCTGGGTGATAGAGCCTCCTCCTGAGCCCCACATGTCTTTCACAGGCCGCCTCAGGGCCAGGCAGCTGCAGAGATGGAGCCAAAGGACCAGATTTCCAGCAGCCTTGCTCAGAGCCTCTTCATCTTAAGTGAGGAGCAGGCTGCAGCTTTTCAGCCAATCACCAAGGCCACCCTAAATGAGCTGTAATGACTCCTGATTGCTCCTTTGTCACTGAACTGGCTCTCAGCACCACTTCCATCAGAGGCTGTGGGGTAGGAGGCCACGGGGACCATGCAGACCAATGTGTGCCACTAGTTTCCTTTTGTAAGATGAGAGCATGTCATGCGGGCTGTGGCAGGCACAGATGAGGGGGGCAGGTATGGGGGTGATTAGAATCAGTTCCCACAGTGGGCAGGACTTTACAGCTTTCGAGGCACATCTGTGGTCATTGGGGCAGGATCATATCCCTATTTGGCTAATGAATGAGACTCAGAGAGAGGCTAGTGTATGAAATGAAACAGCTGGTAGAGAACAGAACCAATTGAGGGTTTCATTTACTAATTCATTCAACAAACATTTATTAAGCACCTACTATGTGTTCTGGAAACAAAGAAGAAGGATCGGTAGTTGGAAAATATGGCCTTGGTGATAGAAACAATGCCAGAGATTGCATGATAGAATTTTATAAGACCAATGACTTTTTCATTGCCAATAACTTTTTTCACCAACATAAACGGTGATTATACATGTGGACCTCACCAGGTGGAATATACAGGAATCAAATTGACAACATCTGTGGGAAGAGATGATGGAAAAGTTCAATATTGTCAGTCAGAGCAAGGCCAGTGGCTGACTGTGGAACAGACCATCAATCGCTCACATGCAAGTTCAAGTTGAAACCGAAGAAAATTAGAACAAGCCGACGAGAGCCAAAGCACAACCTTGAGTATATTCCTCCTGAATTTAGAGACCATCTCAAGAACAGATTTGACGCATTGAACACTAGTAACCAAGACCAGATGAGTTATGGAATGACATCATACATGTCATTAAAAAGATAGCAAAGAAAGAAAAGCTCAAAGTGGATGTCAGAAGAGACTCAGAAACTGGCTCTCGAATGTTGAGTAGCTAAAGAGAAAGGAAGAAATGATCAAGTAAAAGAATCGAACAGAAGATTTCAAAGGGTGGCTTGAGAAGATGAAGTATTATAATGACATGTGCAAAGAGCTGGAGATGGAAAACCAAAAGGGAAGAACACGCTCGGCATTCCTCAAGCTGAAAGAACTGAAGAAAAAATTCAAGCCTCGAGTTGTAATAGCGAAGGATTCTATGGGGAAAATATTAAATGGCTCAGGAAGCATCAAAAGAAGATGGAAGGAATACACAGAGCCACTATACCAAAAAGAACTCGTCAACATTCAACCATTTCAGGAGGTACAATATGAGCAGGAAGGAATGGTACGGAAGGAAGAAGTCCAAGCTGCACTGAAGGCATTGGCAAAAAACAAGGCTCCAGGAAGTGATGGAATACCAATTAAGATGGTTGAACAAACAGATGCAGTGCTGGAGGTGCTCACTAGTCTATGTCAAGAAATTTGGAAGACAGCTACCTGGCCAACCAACTGGAAGAGATCCATATTTATGCCTATTCCCAAGAAAGGTGATCCCACCGAATAAGGTAATTACTGAACAATATCAATATCACACACAAGTAAAATTTTGCTGAAGATCATTCGAAAGCAGCTGCAGCAGTATATTGACAGGGAACTGCCAGAAATTCAAGCTGGATTCAGAAGAGGACACGGAACCAGGGATATCATTGCTGATGTCAGACGGATCTTGGCTGAAAGCAGGGAATACCAAAAGATGTTTACCTGTATTTTATTGACTATGCAAAGGCATTTGACTGTGGGGATCATAACAAATTATGGACAACATTGCAAAGAATGGGAACTCCAGAACATTTCATTGTGCTTATGAGGAACCTGTACATAGATCAAGAAGCAGTCATTCGAACAGAAAAAGGGGATACTACGTGGTTTAAAGTCAGGAAAGGTGTGCATCAGGGTTGTTACCATTCACCATACCTATTCGATCTGTATGCTGAGCAAATAATCTGAGAAGCTGGACTATATGAAGAAAAATGGGGCATCAGGGTTAGAGGAAGACTCATTAGCAACTTGCATTATGCAGATGACACAACCTTTCTTGCTGAAAGTGAAGAGAACTTGAAGCACTTACTGATGAAGATCAAAGACCACAGCCTACAGTATGGATTACACCTCAACATAAAGAAAATGAAAATCCTCACATCTGGACCAACAAGCAACATCTTGATAAACAGGGAAAAGATTGAAGTTGTCAAGAATTTCATTTTACTTAAATCCACAATCAACACCCATGGAAGCAGCAGTCAAGAAATCAAAAGACATATTGCGTTGGGCAAATCTGCTGCAAAAGACCTCTTCAAAGTGTTGAAAAGCAAAGATGTCACCTTGAAGACTAAGGTGCACCTGACCCAAGCCATGGTGTTTTCAATCTCCTCCTATGCATGTTGGACAATGAATAAAGAACATCTAAGAAGAAATGATGCCTTTGAGTTGTAGCGTTGGTGAAGAATATAGAATATACCATGAACTGCGAAAAGAACGAACAAGTCTGTCTTGGAAGAAGTACAACCAGAATGCTCCTTAGAAGCAAGGATGGCGAGACTGAGTCTCACATACTTTGGACATGCTGTCAGGAGGGATCAGTCCCTGGAGAACGACATCATGCTTGGCAAAGTAGAAGGTCAGTGAAAAACAGGAAGACCTTCAATGAGATGGATTGACACAGTGGCTGCAACAATGGGCTTAAACGTAACAATGATTGTGAGGATGGCACAGGACCGGGCAGTGTTTCGTTCTGTTGTACATAGGGTCATTACGAGTCAGAACTGATTCAATGGCACCTGATAACAACAACAACAACTATGTGCTCAGCAACTGTGCCAGGTGTTAAGTATAAACCCAGAGCTTTCCCAATTGTGACAATGATAATAAACAATACCCATTGTTGTTGAGTCGAATCTGGCTCATAGAGACCTTCCAGGCAGAGTAGAACTGCCCCACAGGGTCCCCAAAGCTGTAAATCTTTATGGAAGCAGATTGCCACACATTTCTCCAGAGGAATGTTTGGTGGGTTTGAACTGCCGACCTTTTGGTTAGCAGCCGAGCACTTAGCCACTGCACCACCAGCACTTCTTGATAATAACGAGCTAGTTTTTACTGAGCACTTACTATGTGTTATGTGCTTTCACATAATGTTTCATTAACTCTCCCACCCACACTGTGAAGTAGAGGGAAGCAGCACTCTGATGGGGTGGGAAGTGTTTCTCTGTGCCCCTCCCAAAGATTGGCATATGCCAATGGTGGTTAACAAATAAGGGCATTTGAAGGAGAACAAGGACTGAGGAGCTGAGGGGAGAGGAGGAAAAGAAGGGGTCCAAAGGAGAGTGAAGGCCACAAGAGTGGTGACCACAGGGTGACTCCAAGGGATCTGATCGAAGAACCTTATCCTGCAGAGGGCGAGGAGCCTGGATGAGCTGATTACAATAGAGGACACACATGCAGAGCCATGGAGCATGCTGTAAGGAAAGACCCAACTTGAACATGAAGTAAAAGCCTCTTCCACAGCTTCCTTTGGACTCCAGGTGCCGCTCTGCCCGCTGACCACTGTAGGGCATAGTTCTAGGATGACATTTACTCCCATTTAACAGATGGGTAAACTGAACCTGAGAGGCCTGCCCAAGGTCACTGAACCAGGAGTGGGCAGCACAACTGACTCCAGAGCTGAGCTCTGAACCAAAATCTCCCTCAGCCTGTCCCTGGAGCCAATGGTCACGAGGCCAGCCTGGGTAGCCTGGGTACCCTGGCAGGCAGTTGACAGAACAGCTTCAGCCCCTCACTGTGTAACAGCAAGCCCCCTTTCCCCTCCTCCACCCCATTCTCCCCACGGCCTGGCTCTGCTCAGAGCTATTAACCAGGTCACACTGGCTTGTCCCAGTCCAATAGTTCCCTTAATTGCCTTTTTATAGCACGTCGTACAACTGTTCATTACGCTGTCATATTTTCCCTCGAAGGCAGCAGTGGGGGAGCCAAACTGAGGATGGAGACCCGTCCAGGTGGCAGGGGCTGTGTGGGGGGCACCAACGCGTGAAGCTTATTTTCTACTTGGTCAGAATGAATTAAACGTGGGCTTCTCACACTTGAGTCATGCACAGGCCACTTTCAAAGGGGGAAGAAAATCACAGCCCACCAACAGCTGACAGGTTATCTTTATTACAATTTTACTGAAATATGCACAAACACAAAGCTAGGTCTAAACCTCTTATCTTTTTAGTTCTCATATAACTGGAAAGGCAATATAGCGATGCAATACAGACCAAGCTACAAAATCAGAAATTTCAAAATAACACGATTAATTTAATGTGATGGATGACGTTTTGTTGCAATTAAATCGCCCTTTGCACGGTGAATGTGGCTTTGCCTGCTTCGGCATTCAGCCCCTCTCTGTTCTTTTGTCAGAAGACCCATGATGATTAAAGTGGTATTTGGTCATTCAGGAGATTCAGGATCTGCTAGTAGGTTTTTTTTTATATGTAAAATAATATAATATGAAATTAGCCAATTCTGGGAGAGAGCTCACACACCTCGAGCTAGGAAACAATAAATGACCCAGGAGCCTTTATCAGCTGTGCAGTGCTTGCTGCCTAAGCCATCCCATGGGAAAAAGCCACGTGTTTTAGAGGCTGGAAAGTCCAGGACAGAGGACCCAGCCTTCTGAGTCCAGACCTCGCCTAGACATTAATGAAATCCACAAGCCCTTGTGCATTCCTACTGTGTGCCTGGCCCTGCGCCCCCACCTTCCTGTAGTTGGGGGGATGGAGTTGCACCAGAGTGGACATACTCGCCAGTCAGTGCAGGGAAGATGCCCCAGAATGGGCATGGAACCAGTGGGAGCCAGATCTGCATTGCAGCCCCCCTTGGAGCCCACCAGCTCCAGCCCTTCCTGGCAGATTCACCCAGAATACAGACGTGCTAAGGACAGCTCTGGAATCAGACAGTCCTGGGTTTGAATCCAGAATTCACTACTACTTAGCTTTTAGACCTTGGGCAAATTAACCTCTCTGGACTCCAGTGTCCTTGTCTTTAAAATGGACGTAAAAACCAATCCAAGCTCATAAGGGATGTTGTCAGGCTTCAATGAGATAACAAATATATCTAAGGCACTTAGTCTAAAACCTGGTATCGTAGTTATCTAGTGCTGCTATAACAAAAATACCACAAATGGGTGGCTTTAACAAACAGAAATTTATTTTCTCACAGTTTAAGAGGCTAGCAGTCCGAATTCAGGGTGCTGGCTCTAGCTCTGCAGGAAGGTCCTTGTCTCTTTTGAACTTCTGCCCCTGGGCAGAATCCTGTGTGGCTCAGCATCTCTCTTCCCCCATCTCAGCTTGCTTGCTTGTTATCTCTTTTATAGCTTAAAAGAGATTGACTCAAGACACACCGTACAATCCTACCTTCTTAACATAACAAAGACAACCCATTCCCAAATGGGATTATAACTATAGGCATAGAGGTTAGGATTTCCAACACATACTTTGGAGGGACACAATCCAGTCCATCACACCTGGCATAGAATAAACATTCATCAAATGTTAATATTCATTATTATAATACACATAATTTTGTTAATAATCATTACATGTAAAGTATTGGTATCTCACCTGACCCCAGGTATCAACAGAATTAGAAAGAAAAGTCTTTAGATTGAGCTCTTATCCTGGAGGCCATGGGCTCCTCATGGCTGGGCTTCAAGGGATTTGAAGGCTTGTGTGGCATTTTCTGAGTGTGTAAGCATTTTTCTGGAGCGAGGACGTGCAGCCTCATCAAGCGTTCAATAGGGGTTGTGACCTAGGAAAATCTTAGGCCACTGAACTAGTGCTGGTCAAAGGCTGGGGCTGGCAGAGGCACTCAGTGAGATGGGCTATTTTAGCTCTGGGTGAGGGCAGGTTTTGCCTAGCAAAGGCTGACCCTTGAGGCTTCTAACCAAAGCAAGGATCACTCCCAGCTCCCCTAGCCTCAATGCCCTGACACCTGCCACCCCCATCGTCCTTCCTCCCAACATTCCCTTTTCCCCTGCTTATGCCTATCCAGTATGGAAAGCCTGGCGGTGTAGTGGTTAAGTGCTACAGCTGCTAACCAAAGAGCTGGCAGTTCGAATCCGCCAGGCGCTCCTTGGAAACTCTATGGGGCATTCTACTCTGTCCTACGACTCAACGGCACTGGGTTTGTTTTTTTTGGTTATATGTCTATCCAGTAGCATCTCTCCTTGTCCAGTCCTGTGGGCCCTGCCTGTACCTCCTAAGATGACGGGGGACTAAGCTTCAGATTGGGAGAATTTGAGGAGACAACCCATGGAGAGTGCCTTCAACAGTGCCTGACCTGTAAAGACCACTCCATAAAACAGCTCTGTACCAGGAGACTCGAGGGTGCCAGGAGTCAGACCCACAGACCCTTGCATTCCTGGAGGCCCAGGTCCCCATTGTAGGGCTGATTCCTAAGGAAGCGGTGCTGAGTGTTCTTTCCAGGAGTCACTGAATGTGGGCGTGCACTCCAAACTGTCTCTGTACAAAAATCACATCTCACACATGTATGTGTGGCTGGCTTTCACTTGTATGTAGATGGTGATAAGGGCATAAGAAACCCATTTAGAAGAGCTACAGAGCTCAGAATTCAGAGCTGGATCTTGGCCATTAAAAAACAAAACAAAACAAACAAACAAACAAAAAAAACCATTGCTGTCGAGTCAATTCCGATTCGTGGTGACCCTATAGGACATAGTAGAACTGCCCCATAGGGTTTCCTAGGCTGTAATCTTTATGAGTCGGAATCGACTCAACGGCACTGGGGTTTTTTAATCTTTATGGAAGCAGACTATCACATCCTTCTCCCACAGAACAGCGGTAGACTTGAATTACCAACCCTTCAGTTAGTAGCCAAGTGCTTAACCGTTGCACTACCAGGGCTCCTATTTTGACCATAGTGTATGTGTTTCCTCAACCAATTATACTAAAAGTTCATGGTGGGTGGGGAGGGACAATGGTTTGGGGACAGGAATTTAATTCAATCACACAAGTATTTATTGAGTGTCTACCATGTGCTGCGGACCTCATGAGAAATAACTCTGACCTTCTCCCTGCCTCCCAGCATAAGGGGTCTATGTTCTCATGAAAGGACAGGGACTACTGGTCTAACCCCCCAAGTCATGCCCGGGGCTCCTCCCAAAGTTCCCAACTGCTTCTCCTGGTTTCACAGGCTATTGAGGGCAAGGCCTGGGTCCCCGTGTCCCCTGCTTTCTGACCCCTTCTCAGAGTCATCCACACAGAAGCCATGACCCTAGAAGCCTAAAAGCCCTGAAATCTAGCTTCCTTTGCCCCAAGGCAGGACTCCTCTGGACACTGTCCCTGGTAGGGCCTCCTTGGGTGACAGACCATCTTTGGACTCCTCCGGAGATGGGATGCTCACTATCTCAGCAAGGAAAACTTTTAACATTTATGGAGTCCTGCATGTATTTTAATATGTTTTGCCCTGAGCTAGCAGACACAGCACCTACACCCTGCCCTCCAGGGCCCCATAGAAGACAGAATGCTCAGGGTCTCTGCTCAGTGCATGGACTGCCCACTTGGAGCCCTCACCCTTGCTGTCTATACTCTTCCCTTGTGCCCATGGACACAGCATCAGGAAGTTGGGACCTAGTCTGGGGCAAGGTGGGCATGGCTTCCTGCAGCCACAGGGAAACCTCACAGTGCCCCAGCCCTAGGATGCTTGGTGGGGGAGGTGGATTAACGGAGGCAGTGCCCATCCTCTCAGTAGGAAGGGGCTCAGGACAGATCTTGCTCTGGAAAAAGGAGGGCTCTGAGCCATAGTCTAGGGAGGGGGAGAGGGGGTCTGTCTGTGACCATTCAGCCCCGAAATGATGCTCATGATGTTGGCTTTCCAGGTCATTAATTCAAGAGCTCCACCCCCTCCCCCCAATGCTGCTGTCTGCTCTGGGAGATAAGCCCAGCTCTATTTAACCCTGTTTATTCCCCTCAAATTGGTCTCCATCTCATTTAGCCAGGCCTTTAACTCTCTGGGTACTGAGGGCATCAGAGGAAGAGAAATTGACCTCAGTATGGAGGGACGTGGGGTGTGTATTTCACCTGGGCCCAGGCTCCAGGTGCCTGATCCATGGGGCTTGGCAGGAGTCTTGGGAGCCCCTTTTAGGCAGCCCAGGTCCCCCGAGACTGGTGGGACCTTGGGTGGTCCTGGGAGGGCAGCCCCCAACCCTGCTCCCAGGTTGGACATTGGTTTCTGCTCTTTACCACACCACTTACTACCCCCCAAGCCTCTATTACCATTGGCAGAGGAAGGCTATGGAGCCTCTGCCTCTCTGTGCCCTGCTGGCCGGCTCCTCTGGCTGGTGTGCCCTGCTCTGTCTCCCTGCCACTCCTCTTCTTGCTTAATATTCCTTTTCATGCCTCTCCTCCCCTTTCCTCCCTTTGTTCTCTCCTCTTTCCCCTTCAGTGGTTACATGGGGGTGTTCATGCATTTGTAGGTGCTGGCTATTGGTCTCAGTGTAAGTTTATTTGTGACTGTGTGTTTTCTTGTGTCTGAGTGTTGTCAGTGTGGGTATGACAGTCCATGTGTGTGTTCCTGTCCTTGCTCTGCTGTGTCTGAGCCTGTTAGTCTGGTGACTCTGCCCACGTGAATGAGTCTCCGTGAGTCTGTCCTGGTTTCTTTGTGTGGCGGGCAATCTCTGCGCGAAGCTGCTGTGTGTCTGTGTGTGCAGCCTGTCCTCAACCTGTGTGTGTTGTTCTGTCAATCTGGATAAATCTGTGTGCGGAATCTGTGTGTTGACCCACATGTCTTTGTGCATCTGTCAGTCGGCCTGTCAGTGTGTATGTATGTATGTGTGATGTGGTGCCTTTCAACTCAGGGGGCCAGGCTGCTGCAAATTCCTTTCATTGGGGGACGCTTACAGGAACTATAGAAGAGAATTTGGAGGTTGATGGCTTTATAGAGTACAGCCCAGCTCGTTACCTCTGGCAAAGGGAGCTGAAGTCTGAACCACCAGCAAAAGCTAGGTAAGTCCTCTTGTTGGTCTCCTGGGGCTGCCTGTCCGGTGCCCTCCCCTCTGACCTTCTGATCTCCGTTCCCTTCCCTTCTGGTTATTCAGGTTAGCTCAGGACAACAGGAAGGCGGTAAGACAGAGGGTGGGGCAAAGACAGAAGAATTTAAATTTCAACTCATCTCAACTCTCTGACCCAATCACAGGCTCCTTCTCATAAACGCACTTTTGCCCAAAATGACAAATAGCCAACAGATACAGTAATGACAACAATAATAACTGCTATCATGTATTACGTATGTGCTAGGCATTTTATATACATCTCATTGCATTCTCTCAATAACTCTATGAGGCCATACTATTATTTTCCCATTTTACTGACGAAGAAATGGAGGTTAAGATAAGTTAAGTAACTAGCCCCATGCCACACAGTATGTGATGGGCAGGATTTTCCCATACTGGGTAGGTTGTTTGGGAGCTTGACACCTTCATCGTGGGAAGCAGTATTTACTGTAAACAGAAGGAAAGGAGGGAAACAGAAGCATTCCTTCCCCCAACTGCTAGAATCCAATCATAGCCAGGGGGCTGGAATCTGTCTTTAAATTTCATCTCTCTTGACAATGAGATGGCCAAACGCCAAACAAGAACCTGTGGGTAGGGATGGAAGGACAAGAAGTGGTTGCTGGGTGCTCTCTGAGGTCCCTCCCAGACCCAAGAATTGGGGTGAGGAGTGAGGGAGGGGCCATGCTTGAGCTCTCTTGGTGCTTCCCCCAATAGCCAGAAGAGTCGCAAGCATAATAAGGGCTATGAGAATGAATGAATACATGAATGAATAAATGACCCCCTTTCTCACCCCCAGCCCTGAAGAAGGGTTGCTTTGAGTTGGAATCTACTTAAGCGGCAATGGTTTTTTTTTGGGTTTTTAACCCTGATGAAAGAGCATCACAGCCTACCTAGGTGCTAAAAGCAATAAGCATCATTCAGGATAATGAAAGACAGGGTAAGCACCTGGATCTTCATAAAACCCACACATAAATCAACAATGACCAAAGGATTCATATGCCATTGATTCACTTATCAAAGAAGGTATCAATAGCCATCTCAAGGTCTGGAAGTGTGTGGGGCTAGATGGGCACTAGGGCACCCTATAAAGACACAAGTCTCTGCCCAGGTGGTCCCTGTGGGCCAAAAGACTTTCATCAGGAACAGAGGAGAGGAGATTGGGGTTAGCGGGTACAAATCTTTGTTTTCAGGAATCTGTAGGGGAAAGGATCTCTCTCTAGCATGGAGGGCAGGGGGTTCGGGAGTTGGGTAGGGAGGTCTCTCTAGACAGGGCTAATCTTGGGATAGAAGTTCAGCTTTGTTTCAGAGCTTCTTTGGAGGAGGCAATCTCTGTTTGGGGAGGAGGGGTCTCTGTCCTGTCTTTGTTCTGAGTTCTCTGACTTGGAGGGTCTGTGTTTGGAGAAGGGCTCTATGGGGAGGTTTTTTTTTTTTTTTTTGTCGCAGTGGCTGGAGGGAGGGGAGAGTTCCTCAGGTTAAGAGGATGGTTTCTGCCAAACTGGGGTTAGGGCTTTCCTGAGCTCCAGAGGGAATTTAAGGGACTACCTAGGGAGGAATTAGAAACACCTCTCTGTCCAATACGGTGGAGTTTCCCTGTCTAGGGAGGAGCTTCCAGGAGGCTGTAGGGTTGAGGGAGAGGGGCTGGCAGGGAAGCCTGTCTTGTCCTGGAAGCTCCAACTCTATGGTCAAAGCCCTCAGGCCGCCCTACTTGTGCGCTGACGTGAGCTAATCTAGAAATACTGCAAGAACACTGGAGTTCCCAGAGAGAAAAGGCCTCAGCAGGGGGCATTGGGGTCCCTTCCTTTCCCCTTTCCTTCACCCCCACCCCGCCCACTCACAGCTGCTAGAGCTGGGGCTGCCTGGTCAAGAGCTACGATTTACTGCTCCGGAGGAGTCAGGGCAGGAACCCAGCTGGGGGCACACGAAGGGGCCACGGAAACAGCGCACCCCCACAGAGACACATCTACAAAAGGGCTCACACAGGCAAGAACGCAGATACACATATACACACGCAATTCAGCACACAACCTACGCTCAGGGACATGTATGTGCTTCTGGCAAACACACTGACTCAAAAGGGCATATAACTACACATTGACAAAATACACATGGTTACAAAACCTTACCCTCGCAGTCACTCACAGATCCAGCCCGTAGCAATATCTGATGCAGTATCGGTCTTTGTTTCTCGGTCTCTCTTAGTCGCGCGCGCGAACACACGGACCCCACTCAACAGGAACAGCCCAGGCTCCCACGGCCCTGGCAGCAGCGGCCGAGAGCGCACCGCGCGCCTCTGCGTCCCGGGTCCGCAGCGCGGCTAGCCTGTCTTTGCTCGGCGCCGGAATCCATCTGCGCCTCACTACCGCATGGATATTCGCAGACCCGCCACGAAGCGATCGAGAGGTGTCCTCACCGAGTCCTGCCTCCTTCCAGCTCCCTCTCTTCCCCTCGAAACGAAAAGAAAGCTAAAATAAAACCTTTCGCCTCCTTTCCGCAGACATTTGGAGAGCCGTTGGTGAGCGAGTGACCCGCAAAATTGCTTCCATCGCGGAGTCCCTGGACGCGCGGAGACAGACCCAGAGACCGAGCCCGGGGCGGGACATTATTGAGAGTGGCCTACGCCAGACACCTCTGCCCTCAAGGGGGGCTTGCGGCCAGGCTTAAGAGCCAGTGATGGGTGCGAGGGAGACAACTGACGCCCAGACGGCCCGCGCCGCCGGAGACGAGCAACTCGGTCGTGTTGGCTTCCTAGGCGCACAGGCGAGTCCTTGGCTAAAGGATCTGGGGCTGCGCGGTTCCGGGACTCTGGATGGGGTGGTCTCGGCCGCGAGAATCAGCCCGCTCCCCACCCCCTGCGGCGTTGAGATGGGAAGGGCCTGGATGAGAGCTTAGCACCTCCCCCAGAAATGCAGCACTCCGGCCCCGCACTCCCGCCCTTCGCACCCCTCCTTCTCCGTGCACTCCCTCCTGCCTCCTTCCCAAGGGCGCCCTTCTCCTGCCCCATCTCCCTTCTCCTGAATCCCTTCGTGCCCCTTTCTCTCCTACTCGCCCCCACCCCATGCCCCCTGCCTCCCGGTGTTTCCCCCTCTGCAACCCTCACCCCGCCGATTCCGAGGGGCGGGAGCTCACAGGGCTGCGCACGGGTGGGGGCGCCGCGCCAGCCTCGCGTAGCAGCTCTGACGCCGCCGCCAGCCTCAACAGCCCAGCCCGCACCCCGCGGCAGCTCCGCAGTGCACTCGCCGCCGTCGCTCCGCCAGCCCTGCCACTTGCCCGCCAGCCTGGTCCGACCCGAAGCGAGCCTCGAGCACCAGCCAGAGGGTCATGAGCCGGAGCGCCCCGGGGCGCCGCGGGGAGAGCGAGCCCAGATAGCGACCTCGTGTGCCCGGCCCTCGCCGCTTCGTCCCCGCGTTCTCGGCCCCTTCTGTCCTTCCCCAAGCCCCCTCAGGCCCCGCCGCCGCCATGGCCACCCTGCTGCGCAGCAAGCTGTCCAACGTGGCCACGTCCGTGTCCAACAAGTCCCAGGCCAAGGTGAGCGGCATGTTTGCCAGGATGGGCTTTCAGGCGGCCACAGACGAGGAGGCGGTGGGCTTCGCACACTGCGATGACCTCGACTTTGAGCACCGACAGGGCCTGCAGATGGACATCCTGAAAGCCGAGGGCGAGCCCTGCGGGGACGAGGGCGCTGAGCCGCCTGTCGAGGGAGACATCCATTACCAGCGCGGCGGCGGCGCGCCCCTGCCGCCCTCGGGCTCCAAGGACCAGACCGTGGGGGCTGGTGGCGAGTTCGGGGGCCAAGACAAGCCCAAGATCACGGCGTGGGAGGCGGGCTGGAACGTGACCAACGCCATCCAGGTGAGCACGGGACGCACCACCCCCGCCGCGGGATTCCCAGCTCTGTCGGCCCCCTATCCCGCCCTCCAACCCTGTGAGCCGTGCTCTACCCGGAACCGAGTCTCCGGGTGATCTCGTTCGCGGGACCCCCTCCTGTACCTGGGCTCTCCCCTTCCCCCATCCCTCCCAGCTGGATAGGGGATCTCTGCCCCTGGTCATGTCCCCCTCCCAAGACCCTTGCCGCAGGACAGCCAGGCTGAGGTGCAGCCAGAGACACATGTCCCAGACCCTGTAAAAGAGGGAAAATGGAGAACATGAAACGGAGGAGGAGTTGGGGGAGCTGAGGGAGAAAGAAAATCAGGATTCTAGGCAGTGGTATGGCCTGCGTCTCCGGAATGGGTTCACAGCTGCATTTTCGGGACGAAATTGCTGAGCTGGGAGTCTCCTCCCCTGAGACACACGCACAGACACGCGCACACACGTACATAGGCAGACAAACATGTCCACAGGCCCCCTCTCCACAAACGCGTGCACACGACATGCATCTATATATAGACCACACAACTAGCCCCAAAGGCACCTGCTACACCCCTACACCCCCCACACACAGAAGCACATACCTGTACATACCAAACACATATACGCATTTGACCGTAACGCACACACAGACTCATGCCACGGAGCCCAAGCCGCACCCTCAGGTGTGCCCTTTAGGGACATGCACACTAGCACATGTAGTCCGGGGCACCCCGCACTACCTGCGCACAGGCTCACCTCTCTCGCCCGAAATCCTGGCTGCACCGCAAAGAGGCAGCAAGACCAAGCCTGACCAAGCCCCCACCCGAAGCTTATTACGGTCTCTGGTCTGGGGGCCCCACTAGCCTTCCTCTCGACTCCCAACCCCTTCCCACGACACCACCCCCCCACCAAGCGGCGCCGAACTCCGCCCGGAGCGGGTTTGGAGTCCGCACAACGACCCCGGAGTGCAGGCTGGGGCTGGAAGGCCTTGGCTCGAGGGGAGGAGGAGGCCGCAGCCCCAGGCGCCCCCGAGTTCTCCGGCTTGGTCCCGGCAGGTCCCGGGAGCGCACGGTCGTTGAGGCGCAAAACTAGGTTTTCTGGGAGCGGGAGGCCTTGGCGAGGTTGTTCCGGAGCCTGGGCTCAGAGGGGCTTCGCAGAGCCCTGAGGACTAGGCGGCCTGACTGGAGGCGCCTGTAGCTCCGGCGACCGCGAGACGGCCACGCGGTACCGGCGATCTGGGGTCCGCACCCGCCTTGGTTGCTGCCTGCGCGGTGGTCCGGATCGCCTTAAAAGACCGCGTTCGGTAGGCCTGGAGGGGGGCCAGGGCGGAAGACTGGAGGCCCTTAGGCCTCCAAGACCCCGGATTTCGTTAGCTTTTCTTCCCCTGTAGATTTTAAGCCCATCTTCCGCAGTCATCCACCGCTTATGGCTCTAGATCCCTCAGGCTCTACCTGGCCTTTTGCGCAGCGCCTGCTCACCCTTTTCCCCCCTCCCCCGTAGACCCCACCAACTGTTTGCCTCTACCACCCTGACTTAGTCTCCTTCCCTTAAACCCAACCCAACACCGGCCTTGCCTTAAGACTCCCTACGGCCAACACTGCCCCCGCTTCTCCCCAACGTCGCTGGTCCCGCCCCTTCTAAAAGGCGCCCCACGGAAGCGTTTGCCCAGTCTCCTTCTCCTCTGGCTTCCCTGTGGCTCCGCCCACGCTCAGCTCCTCTTCCTACCTAACCCATGTCCTTTCGCCTCACTGCCGCCTTTACCGTTTCCTTCTCGGGCTCGGTCTTGAGTATCCCCGTTTCCCCCACAGCTCCCCACTTCAGCCACATTTTAAATCCCTTCCTCCCTCCCCCCTCCTCCCCGAAGTGGCCTAGCTTTCTACCTTTCTCAGCGCCCTCCAGCCGTTTTCTCTCTTCCACTTCTCGGCCCTGGCCTCACTTCTGGTCCCATTCCCAGGAACTACCTCCAAGTATCTCCACATTTCCTTTCCCTGTTGGTCGCTTCGCCACCCTCAGCGCCTTCTCCACCTCCCAGACATTCGCGCACTTTTCCTTTTCAGTCCTGCCCCTAAATACCTGCCTCTCCATATGCGATTCAACACCCAGGCTCCCCACTAGGTCCCTCTGCACCCTTTTTCCAGCCTACCCTTAATCCTCCTCTCCAGAGGCGCAAGCCCAACTCTCGCTCTCTTTAGCGCCCCCTTCCGGCCATACCCTTAAGCCACGCCCCCGGGGCCCCCCTTCCAAAGCCGCGTCCGCTGAGCGCCCCCGTCTGGTTGCCTCTCCGCTCCACAGGGCATGTTCGTGCTGGGCCTGCCCTATGCCATCCTGCACGGCGGCTACTTGGGGTTGTTCCTCATCATCTTCGCCGCTGTCGTGTGCTGCTACACCGGCAAGATCCTCATCGCGTGCCTGTACGAGGAGAACGAGGACGGCGAGGTGGTGCGCGTGCGGGACTCTTACGTGGCCATTGCCAACGCGTGCTGTGCGCCACGCTTCCCTACGCTGGGCGGTCGCGTGGTAAATGTGGCACAGATCATCGAGCTGGTCATGACATGCATCCTGTACGTGGTGGTGAGCGGCAACCTCATGTACAACAGCTTCCCGGGGCTGCCAGTGTCGCAGAAGTCCTGGTCTATCATCGCCACGGCCGTGCTGCTGCCCTGCGCCTTCCTCAAGAACCTCAAGGCCGTGTCCAAGTTCAGCCTGCTGTGCACTCTGGCCCACTTCGTCATCAACATCCTGGTCATCGCCTACTGCTTATCGCGGGCGCGCGACTGGGCCTGGGAAAAGGTCAAGTTCTATATCGACGTCAAGAAGTTCCCCATCTCCATTGGCATCATTGTGTTCAGCTACACGTCGCAGATCTTCCTGCCTTCGCTCGAGGGCAACATGCAGCAGCCCAGCGAGTTCCACTGCATGATGAACTGGACGCACATCGCCGCTTGCGTCCTCAAGGGTCTCTTCGCGCTCGTAGCCTACCTCACCTGGGCCGACGAAACCAAGGAGGTCATCACGGATAACCTGCCGGGCTCCATCCGCGCCGTGGTCAACATATTCCTGGTGGCCAAGGCGCTGTTGTCCTACCCGCTGCCTTTCTTCGCTGCTGTCGAGGTGCTGGAGAAGTCGCTCTTCCAGGAGGGCAGCCGCGCCTTCTTCCCCGCTTGCTACGGAGGCGACGGGCGCCTCAAGTCGTGGGGACTAACGCTGCGCTGCGCGCTCGTGGTCTTCACGCTGCTCATGGCCATCTACGTGCCGCACTTTGCGCTGCTCATGGGCCTCACCGGCAGCCTTACCGGCGCTGGCCTCTGCTTCCTGCTGCCCAGCCTCTTCCACCTGCGCCTGCTCTGGCGCAAGCTGTTGTGGCACCAAGTCTTCTTCGACGTTGCTATCTTCGTCATCGGCGGGATCTGCAGCGTGTCCGGCTTCATACACTCTCTCGAGGGCCTCATCGAGGCGTACCGAACCAACGCGGAGGACTAGGGCCCAAGGGCGCCCCCTGGCTGCTCCCCCCCACCCCACTTCCCCCCCACCAATCCCCCTACCCCGCCGACCCTCGTCAGCCCCTTGCGCCCTGCCGCCGCGCTTGGGAAGCCAAGCTTTCAACATCTCTGGTTCCTAGTTTCTGATTATTTGGGGATGGGGGTGGGGTAGGGTGGGGGGATCGGGATCCGCGATTCATCCGGTCTGCGTTTCTGTTGCCCTTTCTTTTCCACAACGCCCTGGTTTGGGAGAGGAGGCGGGGCGCATTTGTGGGCAGGGTTTTCAGTCCTTCCGGGAGCGGCCTCGATACTTCAGTCCCAGCCGCAAAGGGGGCAGGGAAGGGAGGAAGAGGGGACGCAGCTCGCAGGCGCTGGAGCTTGACCTTGGGGGGACATTTCGCAGCCATCCAGTGCTCGGACTCTGCAGCGTCCAGTCATTTCCAGCAAGAGCGCTTCGCATTCCGGAGACATTTCAACCGTGCAGCGGGAAAGGCTGGCCAGGATATCTGTTTCGGGTGGGCGATTTCCTTAGACGAAGCGGAGAGGCGAGGAGCCACGGCGGGGCCGTCTTGCCTGCCAGTTTTCAGGAATCCAAACTCATCTTGTGCAATTTATCAGATTGTGGAACTGTTCTACTGTGCGTGTGATGTGCTCGTGGTGAATACGATGAAATGTATATCAGAAAAAAAATCTATAATTTAGAGTGCGGTGCATAATTATATCCGCAAATAAAGAAGAAACAAAGGTGCGCGCGGCATCGTCTGTCAGTTCTGCACCTTCTCACCGGCCGGAAACCCCCGCGCGGTGGGAGGCGAGTTCGCGCTCCACGAGTGGAGCAGCGACCATGCTTAAAGGGCCCCCAGGGAGCTCGGAGGTTGGTTCGCACCCGAGCACCAAGAGGGACACACTCGAGGTGTCTGGGGACGCAGGGAAAGGAACAAGCTGGCCGAGTTATTTTGGTGAGGCAGCTATTTCGGCCCCCAGCCACCAGACAAGGTTTGTTCCAAAACTTGCCCGGGGGTCAGATCCACTTGAGAATTTGGTGGAGGCTGTCAGACTCCAATCCTAAAAAAAGAGCTTTTATGTACAAAGCCCTAGACGATTGTTCAATATATAGACAGCGCCTCAGGGCTGGGACTGTGCAAAATGCAGGTGAAAAAACTCAGCCCTACCCTCCTGTAGCCTACAGTCTAGTAGTGGGGACACAGGCAATAAACAAGGACACCCAGAGATCCACAAAATGACAGCAGGCTCTGAAAAGCACAGGTCGTCAGCAGCAGGCTGTGTATTTTCCCACCTGGGGCCAGCCCCCCAGCCCACCTTTCTCGCATCTCTCACCCCATAGAATCGCCCCTCATGTCCAAGCTGGGCTTCACACAGCCACTGCCCAAAGACCTGGCTGTTTAGAATCCACAGCCCCAGAGCGCCAGGCCGGAGGTGGTTTGGAAGGGCGTCTGGGCCAGACTCCAGGTGGGAGCCTGAGTGAAGGACAGCTGGGTACTTCTCCCGGTCCTCTGTCACTGCCAGAGCCGCCACGTTTGGAATGATTTATCCAGGTGCGCTCAGGGCACAGGAAAAAAATCAGAGAACTGCCAGCTTAACGGGGCCTGAGTGTGTGTGTGGTGTGTGAAGGAGAGAGCGAGTCTGTATGAAGATATGTGTGTGGGGGGGGGGGTGGGGGAGGCCGCGTCTATACTGTGTGAGAGCCTTTGACCTGTGTGTAGAAGATCCGTGTGGGCTTACTCCTTACTCCGTGACGCACATGCGACAGCGGTAACCTCGCACCACCCTGGTTCTGCGGCCACAGAACGGGAGTGGGAGAGGGGGGACAAGATCCGCCGCCCTCGCCCGGCCGCCGTGGCTCTGACGTTTTAAACAGGCCATTTGAGATGCCCACTGTTGTTGGCCTCATCATCCTTTGTCAGTATCTTCGCGCGCTCTGGGTCCGGGGCTGATCGGAGGGTCTTTAGCTTTCCGTCCTTCGACGCCCACAGATGTCTCCCAGTCCTGCGGGACAGATTGGTCACCTCCCTGGCCCATCTCCCCACCGCTTCTCAGCGGGTCCATCGCCCCGGGATGCGCGCTGAGTGCGAGCGCAGTCTGCAGCCCTGCGAAAAAACCCGGCCATCTGCAGTGGGAGGGAAGGTGGGCGCGTCACGCTGCACCAGCTCTGTCCTTCCCGTCTTTAAAAGGACAACGTAATCCAGACAGGCCCCGGACCGCGGCTGCCGCTTCCTCGGGCTCGCCTGGCTCCACTCCGGGCTTTGTGCTCAGCTTGCCGGAGCTGGGGTCCCCAAGGGTGGGTCCTGAGGGTGGCAGAGGTAGCAGAAACAGTCCCCTGGACGCCCCAAAGCGAACTCCGGACCCTCGTCAGTGGGACACCAATCCGCAGACCTGCAATTAGGCTGCTGGGAAAAATAGGGAGAAGAATAGATGGGAACCATCTTCAATTTCACCCTCCCCCCGGAAGTGCCTGGCTCAGTCCCTGGGTAGGAGCTAAAAGGAAGAACTCCTAAGCTCTCCTCACTCTCCGAGTCCGCGGGAGCTGATAGGGCTTGCCAAGGCTCGGTTCGGGGGTCGAACTGAGGAGGAGAGGGTTTATCCACGCCAGTCCCCAGGGCTCGCATTGGTTCTCATCAATTCTTTCGGTGCGTCCTGGCTCGATACGCCGCGGATCCCGGAAAACTGTCCCTACCGGAGCTCTCAGCCCGGCGCGCTGAGAGCTCGACGCCGAACCACCAAGACCCGTGCCGCCAGAGAAATCCAGCAATCTGCGCCACTTCGGAGGACCACGGTCCGGAGACGGCCAGCCCGCCCCCCAGCGGCGAGAGCGCGCGCTGAGGGCACCGGGAGAGAGTACTCCATCTTTAGAATTTGGGTAACTTCTTTCGCACACACCCCAGATCCCTAAGTGCTTCGTGCCTCCTCCCCCGGCCCGCCCAGTTGAAAATTATTGCTTATCTCTAAAGCTGTTTTAGGTCCTCATTATTTCAAAAATGGGCTTTTTGTCGTTCCTTTCCAAACAGGATTTTATATTATTGAACATCCTTTTGTAAATGACATCTCCTATCCCAGGGACTGTCATGTTTCCCCGCTTAGAGGCCTTGGAGGGAGGGAGAGAGTCAAATAGGCCCGGTGGGTATGAGTGAGGAAGTGGAGAGGATCTGGGCCTTGCTATTCCTGGGAGACCTCAAAAACAAGGGACAGAGAGAGGCTTTGGTGGAGAAGGTAGCAGAGGGGAGGGCTCAGTCCTCACTGAGTATGAGGGTGAGGTAGGTACTGAGGCCTGGAGGGGGTCTGAGGTCCCCACCAGCCCATGGACACCCAGAGATTTAAGGGTGGAGCTGGCTTGACCCCAGGGAGCCAGTCTTGTGTATCCTTGGCTTTTTTTTTCTCCATTATTACGAAAAATTTCTAATATACAAAAAAGTTGAAAGAATTTTACAACAAATACCCATACACCCACCACCTAGTCTGAACAGTGAACATTTTACAATAGTTCATCTATCCCGATGGCACTGGGTTTTGGGTTATCTATCCAAGCGACAACCCATGTTACTTTTTTGTGCCTGTGCATTTCAAAGTAAGTTGCAGACCTCAGTATACTCCCCGCCCCCCCCCCCCCCCAGTTACCCATGCGGAATCAGTAACAGTGCCATTCAGATAGCACTGGTCAGTAGCAATGCAGTGTTGGGTCATCCACCATATTGGAGTTTGAGGCAAATAGAAAAATCCGTAACACCGATCCTGTCTTTATTTCAAATTGTATTTTGTTTATCATAGGCTTTTGCCTTTTGATATTTCAAAAATGTTGCATGAAAACATTATCTTGATTATTGAATTTTCTGGCACCCACTTAAATTTTGTTCTTGAGGCAAAGAAAGTGCTTCACTTGCCTCACCCTTGCCCTGGTCTTAGGTGTGAGGTAGGGCTTGGGAGATGAGCTCTACCCCCTAGAAGTTTGGATAGAGTCTTTTCAGGACTCTGGCTACAACTGATTCCACAGTGATCCTGTGGGTGCTACCACTGCCATCCGTGGGATCCAGGAGGGGTCGGGTAAGGGAGGGCCTCTGGCTAGGAAAACCAGCAGGATGATCCAACAGTGTTAAGGGCCAGCCATATATGGGCTTCATACTTCCAGGGACTCCCAGAGACCCTGCTGGGACAGAAACCAGGGGAGAAGAAAGAGGAGCTGCTGAGGGGATGGTGCAGGAGATGGGGGACTGACTTTACATAGTCAGAAGGGAGAGAAAAGTTAAAGGGTTAAATTCCTAGTATTATTGGGTACCTGACACAAGGTCCGGTAGGCACACAGAATTTACTTATGTTGATTAAGCACTCTGTCTTAGTCATCTAGCACTGCTAAAACAGAAATACCACAAGTGGATGGCTTTAACAAGAAGAAATGTATTCTCTCACAGTCTAGTAGGCTACAAGTCAAATTAAAGGCATCAGCTCCAGGGGAAGGCTTTCTCTCTCTGGAGAAAGGCATCAGCTCTGGAGCAAGGTCCTTGTCATCAATCTTCCCCTGGTCAAGGAGCTTCTCAGGAGCATGGACCCTGGGTCCAAAGGATGCGCTCTGCTCCCGGTGCTGCTTTCTTGGTGGTATGAAGTCCCCATTTCTCTGCTCACTTCTCTCTTTAATATCTCAAAAGAGATTGGCTTATGACACAATCTAGCCTTGTAGATCTCATCAATATAGCTGCCGCCAACCCATCTCATTAACATCATAGTGATAGGATTTACAACACACAGGAAAATCACATCAGATGACAAAATAGTAGACAATCACACAGTACTGGGAATCATGACCTAGCCAAGTTGACAGATATTTTGGGGGGACATAGTTCAATCCATGACATACCCACTATGAGGTTGTTATAGGATTGCTATGAGTTGGGATCAACTTGACAGCAACGAGTTTTTTTTTTTTTTAATAAGCC
The DNA here is from genome assembly GCF_030014295.1 of Loxodonta africana. NCBI lineage: Eukaryota > Metazoa > Chordata > Mammalia > Proboscidea > Elephantidae > Loxodonta > Loxodonta africana. Next base: position 37,967,306 of record NC_087365.1, read on the forward strand.
ACACAAAAGCCCTGGTGGCACAATGGTTAAACGCTCAGCTGCTAACCTAAAGGTCTGCAGGGACCAACCAGCAGCTCCGTGGGAGAAAGGCCTTGTGATCTGCTGTGTGAATATTACAGCCAAGAAAACCTTTTGGGGCAGTTCTACTCTGCCACATGGGTTGCTTGAAGGCACCCAACGACATAACCCACACACTGGACTAAGGATTATTCTAGGTCCTGGGGATGCACTAGTACACAAAGCAGACATAACCTATGGCAATTGTCATTGCTCTGCCCCACATACCATAGACTCACCTGAGGTCACCTGAATCTGTGAACGTGTCTCAGAAATCTGACAGTGAACCACCACAAGTGCCTCCATCTGTCTCTCTTCTCTGCCTGAGAGCATTCTAGGATACTTGGGAGCATAGCTGAGAATCGTGGGGAGTTAATAGCTCCCCAACAATCAGTCAATTGGGGACAAATGCCTGTCCCCAGTCCCAGTGGGATTATTTGAGGTCTATTCTACAAGCTGTCTCAGAGGACCCCCAACAGGATAGAACCTTGTGTGCCTTCAGTGGTAACAAGCTTTTCATAATATAAAGCTGCTTAGCAAAAATCTCTAATACAAGAAAACCTCTAATACATTCATACTGTGTCAGGGCTCTTCCTTTTAAGTAGTTATCTAGCGCTGCTATCACAGAAATACTACAAGTGGATGGCTTTCACAAATAGAAATTTATTTTCTCAGAGTTTAGGAGGCTAGAAGTTCGAATTTAGGGCACTGGCTCTAGGGGAAGGCGCTTTCTCTCTGTCCACTCTGCAGATAGGTCCTTGTCTCTTTTTAACTTCTGTTGCTCCATTCCTTGACAATCATGTGCTCTGTATCTTCCCCTCCATTTATGCTTGCCTGCTTGGTTGCTTAATCTGCTCTTTTATATTTCAAAAGAAGCTGACTTAAAACACACCCTATACTAATATAGGAGCCCTGGTGGCACAGTGGTTAAGAGTGTGGCTGCTAACCAAAAGTTTGGCAATTCAAGTCTACCATCTGCTCCTTGGAAACCCTATGGGGCAGTTTAACTCTGTCCTATAGGGTCCTATGAGTCGGAATCAGAATTGACTCAATGGCACAGGGTTACTTAATACTGTCTCATTAACATAACAAAGAAAACCCATTCCCAAGTGAGATCTAACCACAAGTATAAAAGGGGTTAGAATTTATAATACATATTTTTGGGGGACGCAATTCAATCCATAACATTCCGTTTGGCCCCCCAAGTTCATGTCTTTCCCACATGCAAAACACATCTACCCCATCACATCATCCCAAAAGTATTACTCAACTCCAAGTCCAAAATCTCATCTTCTGAATCGTCTAAATCAAACATGAGTGAGGCTTTAGGTGGATTCAGTCCTGATGCAAAATTCCTCTTCATCTGTGAATCTAGAATACAAATTACCTGTTTCCAAAGTACAATGGTGGAACAGGCACAAGTAGATATTTCCATTACATGTGAGAGAAATTGGAGGGAAAGAAGGATGAGGAGCACCAAGCAAGTCCAAAACTCAGTAGAACAAATTACATTAGCTCTCAAGGCTTGCAAATAATCTTCTGTTCTCTGAGATTAGCTGGGCAATGGCCCTGCCCTCCAGACTATGGGTGGTGGCCATGCTTTCTGGATTCTGGGTGTAGGCCCCTTGGTCCTGGATAGAGGTCCCACCTTCCAGGCACACTATTATGGAAAACTCACCCTCTCTGCTTTGGGTGGCCCGTTCTAGTCCATCTAAGTGGCAACCCTATGCCCTTGGGCCCAGTAGGCTCTGTTCTTCTGCCCTTTGGGCATGGCTGCCCCACCCCCTTAGCTTTGGTGGGTGACCCCATCCTCTTGGCCCACCTGAACGGCAGCCCCACACTCCAGAACTGAGTTGGTGGAGATCTGACTCTTTGAAACCTGGGAGGCTGTGGCTCCACCCTTTAAAACCTAGGAGACAGGTAGTTCTAACCTTTGAAACTGGGGCATCTGTGCTTCCAGTGCTCCTTCCAACAGTTCTGCTGATCTCCAAACTGCTCCAGGGATGGTCTTTCTCTTTTCTTGGAGGTCATCAGATGTTTGGAACCAAGTCGCTCCATTGGTCTGTTTCCTGCCCTGTAAGCAGGTAGGAGCAAGAGTAGAATCCCAAGAGGCAGACAGCTTTCCTTCATTTTGTCCTGTCTCTGTCCCCTTTGGTCTAAGCTGATGCATTTTCTGCTGAGATAGTATAATAGAGCCATCAGTCACAAGCTTAATCTCTCTAACAAAACACTGTAGAGTCATGTGCTTAGTTAAGAGTCCTAGAACACATACTCTTAGTTCGGAGAATTTTCCAAATCTTTGAGTTCTGGTTTTATTTTGCATCTCATTCCTCCTGCATTCTATTATGTAAATGGCAAGGAGAAACCATGCTGCCCCTTTAAGGTCTTATCTAGAAATCTTCTTGGCCAAATATCCAAGTTCATCACTTAGAAGTTCTACCTTCCACCAAATATTTGAACATAATTCAGACAAATTCTTTGCCACTGAACAAGAAGCATCACCTTCCACCCAGTGTCCAGTCATTTCCTTTTAAAATCTCACCAGAAAGCACCTTTAACGTCCACATGTCCAGCAACGGAACGTGTAAACATCGCTATCCTAGGCATTAGTGGGCTGAAAGGGACTGGTACCGTCCACTTTGAATCACACAATCATTAGGTCTACTATGCCAGGAATGACAACTTGACAGGAATGGCATTGCATTCATTGTCAAAAAGAACATTTCAAGATCTAACCTGAAGTAAAATGCTATCAGTGATAGGATAATATCCACACACCTACAAGGAAGACCAGTTAAGTTAACACGACTATTACTCAAATTTATGCACCAACTGCTGAGACCAAAGATGAAGAAATTGAAGATTTTTACCAACTTCTGCAGTCTGAAATTGATCGAACATGCAATCAGGATGCATTGATAATTACTGGAGATTGGAATGTGAAAGTTGGAAACAAAGAAGAAGGATCATTAGTTGGAAAATATGACCTTGGTGATAGAAAAAATGCCAGAGATCACCTGATAGAATTTTGCAAGACCAATGACTTCTTCATTGCAAATACCCTTTTTCACCAACATAAACTATACACCTAGACCTTGCCAGATGGAATACACAGGAATAAAATCAACTACATCTGTGGAAAGAGACGATGGAAAATTCAATATCATCAGTCAGAACAGATCATCAATTGCTCCTATGCAAGTTCAAGTTGAAACTGAAGAAAATCAGAACGAGTCCACAAGAGCCAAAGTATGTCCTTGAGTATATCCCACCTGAATTTAGAGACCATCTCGAGAATAGATTTGACATGTTGAACACTAATGACTGAAGCAGACAAGTTGTGGAATGACATCAAGGACATCATACATGAAGAAAGCAAGAGGTCATTAAAAAGACAGGAAAGCAAGAAAAGACCAAAATGGATATCAGAAGAGACTCTGAAGCTTGTTCTTGAACATTGTCATGGATTGAATTGTGTCCCCCCAAAATATCTGTCAACTTGGCTAGGTCATAATTCCCTTGTATGACTATATGATTGTCTACCATCTTTCATCTGATGTGACTTCCCTATGTGTTGTAAATCCCATCACTAGGATGTAATAAGATGGATTAGCAGCAATTATATTGATGAAGTCTACAAGATTAGATAGTGTCTTAAGCCAATTTCTTCTGAGATATAAAAGAGCGAAGCAAGCAGAGAGACAGGGGACCTCACACCATGAAGAAAGCAGCACTGGGAGCAGAGCGCATCCTTCAGACCTGAGGTTCCTGGACTGAGATGCTCCCAGACCAAGGGAAGACTGATGACAAGGACCTTCCCCCAGAGCCAACAGAGAGAGAAAGCCTTCCCCTGGAGCTGACTCCCTGAATTTGGACTTGTAGCCTACTAGACAGTGAGAGAATAAATTTCTCTTCGTTAAAGCCATCCACTTGTGGTATTTCTGTTATAGCTAGCAGCACTAGATGACTAAGACAAACATCAAGTAGCTAAAGTGAAAGGAAGAAATGATGAAGTAAAAGAACTGAACAGAAGATTTCAAAGGGCGGCTCAAGAAGACAAAGAAAAGTATTATAATGACATGTGCAAAGAGCTGGAGATAGAAAACCAAAGGGAAGAACACACTCTGCATTTCTAAAGCTGAAAGAACTGAAGAAAAAATTCAAGCCTCAAGTTATAATACTGAAGGATTCTATGGGGAAATTATTAAATGACACAGGAAGCATCACAAGAAGATTGAACCAATACATCGAGTCATTATACCAAAAACAACTGGTTAACATTCAACCGTTTCAAGGCATAGCATATGACCTTGAACTGACGGTACTGAAGAAAGAAGTCCAAGCTTCACTGAAGGCAAATTGGTGAAAAACAAGGGTCCAGGAATTGATGGAATATCAACTGAGATGTTTGAACAAACCAATGCAGTGCTGGGAGTACTCACTCGTCTTTGCCAAGAAATTTGGAAGACAGCCACCTGGCCAATTGACTGGAAGAGATCCATATTTATGCCTATTCTCAGGAAAGGTGATCTAACCAAATGTGGAAATTATCAAACAATATCATTAATATCACATGCAAGTAAAATTTTTCTGAAGATCATTAAAAAATGGCCACAGCAGTATATCAACAGGTAACTGCCAGAAATTCAGGCCGGATTCAGAAGAGGACGTGAAACCAGGGATATCACTGCTGATGTCAAATGGATCTTGGCTAAAAGCAGAGAATACCAGAAAGATGTTTACCTGTGCTTTATTGACTATGCAAAGACATTCAACTGTGTGGATCATAACAAATTATGGGTAACATTGCAAAGAATGGGAATTCCAGAACACTTAATTGTGCTCATGAGGAACCTTTACATAGATCAAGAGGCAGTTGTTCAGACAGAACACAGGGCTACTGCGTGGTTTAAAGTTAGGAAAGGTATGCATCACGGTTGTATCCTTTCACCATACCTATTCAATCTGTATGCTCAGCAAATAATCTGAGGAACTGGACTGTATGAAGAAGAACAAGGCATCAGGATTGGAGGAAGACTCATTAACAACCTGCACTATGCAGATGATACAACCTTGCTTGCTGAAAGTGAAGAGGACTTCAAGTACTTACTGATGAAGATCAAAGACCACAGCCTTCGGTATGGATTGCACCTCAACATAAAACAAAAATCCTCACAGCTGGACCAATAAGCAACATCATGATAAATGGAGAAAAGACTGAGTTTGTCAAGGATTTTATTTTACTTGGATCCACGATCAACACTCATGGAAGCAGCAGTCAAGAAATCAAAAGATGCATTGCATTGGGCAAATCTGCTGCAAAGGACCTCTTTAAAGTGTTGAAAAGCAAAGATGTCACCTTGAAGATTAGTGTGTGCCTGATCCAAACCATGGTATTTTCAGTTGTATCATATGCATGCAAAGCTAGCCAATGAATAAGGAAAACTGAAGAACTGATGCCTTTGAATTGTGTTGGAGAAGAACGTTGAAGAACAAACAAATCTGTGTTAGGAGAAGTACAACTAGAATGCTCCTTAAAAGCAAAGATGGCGAGACTGCGCCTTACATACTTTGAACGTGTTGTCAGGAGAGATCAGTCCCTGGAGAAGGACATCATGCCTGGTAAAGTACAGGGTCAGCAGAAAAGAGGAAGACCCTTAAGAAGATGGATTGACACAGTGGCTGCAACAATGGGCTCAAGTATAACAACAATTGTGGGCATGGTGCAGGACTGGGCAGTGCTTGGTTCTGTTGTACACCAGGTCACTATGAGTCGGAACTGACTGGACGGCACCTAATAACAACAACAATATTTCAAGCAAGATAGACTCTCATCACAGCTCTCAATTCTTTCTGAGCCCTCCTCAGAATCATCCTTAATGTTCATAATCCTACTAACAGTCTCTTCAAGGCAAACTAGGGCCTTATTATGAAACCACATCAAAATCTCTCCAGCTTCTGTCCATTACCCAATTACAAAACCAATTCCACATTTTAGGTATGTGTTAGAGCAGCACTCCACTCCCAGTATCAAATTCTGTCTTAGTTATCTAGTGCTGCTATCAGAGAAGTACTACAAGTGGGTGGCTTTAACAAACAGAAATTTATTTTCTCACAGTTTAGGAGGCTAGAAGGCCAAATTCAGGGTGCTGGCTCTAGCGGAAGGCTCTCTCTCTGTGTCTGCTCTGGCGGAAGGTCTTTGTTTCTTTTCAGCTTCTATTCCTAGGTTAAGGAACCCTGGGTGGCACAATGCTTGGCTGCTAACTGAGAGGTTGGCAGTTGGAACTCACCAGTAGCCCCACAGGAGAAAAGATCTGGCGATCTGCTCCTATGCAGATTACAGCCTAAAACTATATGGGGCAGTTCTACTCTGTCCTATATGGTCGCTATGAGTTGGAATCAACTCAACTGCATTTAACAACAACATTCCTAGGTTATGGAGATCACGTGGCCTGTATCTTTTCCTTCATTTTTGCTTGTGTGCTTAATCTGCTCTTTATATTTCAAAAGAAATTGACTTAAAACACACCCTACACTAATACTGCCTCATTAACATAAGAAAAATGCCATTCCCAAATGAGATTATAACCACGGGTATAGGGTTAGGATTTACAACACATATTTTAGGGAGACTCAGTTCAACCCATAATAGCAATGTGCAACAGATAGAGGAGATGCTGCGGGACCTTGAAGTTCTGGTGCCCTCACGGAAGGGCTCAGTGAGAGGCAGCAAAGGGGCACACGGTAGTTTGCGAACACATCTGGGAGTTCTCCCTGGAGCTTCCGAGGAAACAGGGATTCTTTGGCAGGAAGAGAAATGCCTGAATGCCTGTAGGAGCTCCCCAGTAGGCAGGTAAGAGCGAGAATCAGGGAAATTTGAATTAACTGATTATGAGAGACCAATTTACCGCCAGGCAGATTCAGATAAAAGCAATGGGCACCCTAGAATTTAAAGTGGTGGGCATGGAAAATAACCAAAAACAAAGCATGTGTAAACTACAAACTTCTTGTGGTTCCAACAATACTGCAGAATAGACCACCTGGAAGACACTTTACTACTAATATCTAAAAATGGTGGATTAAAATCTGACTTTCTTGGGTTTTTCTTTTTAAGGCAGAGCTAAACTTAAAAAAAAGAAAAAAAGGAAATGCTTAGATGCAAGCAACCAAGAGTGATAATGACATGAGCACTAGCCTGGGGGCGGCTTATTGTCCTCAGTAACCTTTTAATTACGGAAGACAAGAAATAAGGCTTTTGGCCATAGGTCATGGACAGTCAGAACCATGCCTCAGCATAAAACCCAAAGCTCCTCAGAGTTTGTCACTTACAGAAAGAAAGCTAGAAACGAATCCTCCCAATAGCACAGGGAGATGATTGGGTGCTTGTCAGTCTTTCCCTGAGGCTCTTGAGAAAGGTCTGGGTCTCATCTTCTGCAAAGGATATGTATTCAGACCCACCTTTTGCAATTAATTTGCTTTCATTTCTCAAAGTTCCATAGCTGGTAGGGTAGATTGAAGGCTCTAATTCTTATCTCCTCAGCTAGCGGAAAAAGGGAAATGGGGCAGGGAGAGAGGTGCCAAATCATTTTAGGGCTAAAACTGGGAGTGGGTCACTTCTCCTCCACTCCCACCCCCATTGGTTAGAACTTAGTCACATGCTCACACTCAGCTAAATGACCAGGGAGTTCTGCCACTAAAATGAAGAGAGACTGTACATATTGGGGGACAATTGTCAGTGTCTGAGGTCTAAGCGGGAGTTCTTGGGTGGTGCAAAAAATTAAGAGTTTGGCTGCTAACTGAAAGCTTGGTGGTTGGCATCACCCACAGGTGCCTCAGAAGACAGACCTGGGGAAGTACTTCTGAAAAATCAGCCACTGAAAACCCTATGGAGCACAGTTCTACTCTGACACACGTACGCTCACCATGAGTTGGAATTCACTTTAGGGCAATTGTTTTTTTTGTTTTTGGTCTTGAGGTCTGAGCGAGAGGGCAGTGTGGGAGTTAATAAAATTTTTAAAACCTCACATTATATTATAAAATAATGTACATGCATAAAAGTGCATAAGTCACAGGGGATAGCTTCCTGAAATTTCAGATTGAACACACCTGTGCAACGAACTTCCAGGGCAAGAAATTGAAAACATCAAGATCCCAGAGTTTAGAGTCTCCATGACAGCCTGAGGACAGGGTCAGAGGAGCGGGGCTATACATTTAGCCCGGTCGCTAAACTAAATCCATTGGCGTTCGGTCCCTTCCGACTCATAGCGACCCTACAGGACACAATAAAACTGGTGGATTCGAACTGCAACCTTTTGCTTAGAAGCATAGCTCTTAACTACTGCGTTACCAAGGTTTCCGGTCGCTAAACTATGGGCGTGGAAACCGCTTGAAGGCGGGGCCAAGGGCGGTGGAAGGTGACGTAGACGGAAATAGGCGTGGTTAGGCGAAAAGGCGGGGTTTAGTGCACAGGTCTAGTGGCACGGAAGGGGCGGGACCTCGTGGAGTTACGCATTGGGGCGGGGCTTCCTGGCTCAGTCCCGGCTGGAGCGATGGGGCGAGGTTAAGCAACAGGAGGAGCGAGGCCTAGCGGCCCCAAGCCCAACTTGAGCCCCAAGGGCGAGCGAGTCGCAGAGGCAGCTGGGTTTAGCGAGTGAAGCAGCCTTAGGACCTCAGCCGCGCAGCGTTACGCGGGGGGCGGGGCTTTGCGCCGTCTGGACGGCGCTGCGGCGAGCGGGCGGGGCCAGGCGCGCGCGCTCTAACATGGCGGCGGCCGGCATGGTCGGAGCTGCTGCGAACGTTTTCCCGTTCCGCGACGCTCGCTCCGCGCCGGACCCGGTGCTGGAGGCCGGCCCGCTGGCATACGGGCCGCTGCCGGTGCCGCTGGTGCTGGACAACGGGTCATTCCAGGCCCGTGCCGGCTGGGCGTGTCCCGGGCCGGACCCTGGCCCTGAGCCGCGCCTGCAGTTCCGTGCGGTATGTGCCCGCGGTCGTGGGGCGGCGCGGGGCGGGCCGGGCCCGCAGGTGGGCAACGCGCTGGGCAGCCTGGAGCCGCTGCGCTGGATGCTGCGCTCACCCTTCGACCGCAACGTGCCGGTTAATCTGGAGTTGCAGGAGCTGCTGTTTGACTACAGCTTCCAGCACCTGGGTGTTTCCTCACAGGTGAGAAGCGCGGGTGTGTTGCTTTGAGAGAGGGTTGACGTCTCGTCCCTGCGCATTCCTCTCCCTGAGAGGTAACAGCCCCTCCGGTGACTTTGGTTGTCATTGTCATTCACTCAGTTGGTGTATCAAATATTAAGCTCCTAACGTGTGTAGGGTTTGTATTAGGCTCTTAGGGTGGAGCAGTGAATAACACAAACTCCCCCTTCCTTGCCTGTTGCAGCGTACGTTCGGGCATGTGTGCTCGTTTGCTAATAAATTCACTTAACAAATATTTATTGAGTGCCGCCTTTTGTCAGGCACTTTTTAGGCGGTTGGAATACAACTGTAACCAAATTTGTGTGTTTATGGAGCTAGTATAGAAAGACATTCTAGTATGGAAGCACAGACAACAAACAGTAGAACAAAGAAGTAAATTCTGTGGCATGATGGAAGGAGAGGAGAGGCTTGCATTTTTTAATAAGGTAGGTAGGTCTCCTGGAGGAGGTGTTATTTGAGCAAGGGCTTGAAGGAGGTGATTGAAGGAGGAAGCTATGTGGATGTCTGAGGGAAGAGTGTTACAGACAGCAGCCAGTGCAAAGGTCCTGAGGCAAGAGTGTGCCAGTCCCTAGAAAAGGACTTCGTGTTTGGTAGAGGGTCAGTGAAAAGGAGGGAAACCCTCAATGAGATGAATTAACACAATAGCCACAACAATGGGCCCAACCATATCAAAGATCACAGAGATGGCACAGGACTGGGCAGTGTTTCATTCTTTTATACCTAAGGTCGTCATGAGTTGGAGCTGACTTGGTAACTAACCTTAAGAGTGTGAAGGGGAGAGTGGTACTAAATGGAAAAGGGATTCAGAGAGGTAGCCAGGGGACAAATCACAGACTTTGTAGGCTTTTACTCTAAGTGAAATGGGAAGCTGTTGCAGGGTGTTGAGCCAAAGAGGGACATGACTTGTTTTAAAAGAACCAACTTTGGCTACTACAGAGGCGCCCTGGTGGTGCAACAGTTAAGTGCTGGGCTGCTAACCAAAACGGGTGGCAGTTCCAGCCTACTCAGTGGCCCCATGGGAGAAAGACTACAGTGTAGACAGCTCTGTGGGGCACTTATACTCTGTCACGTGGGGTCATCATGAGTCGAAATCGACTCACTGGCACCCAACAACATGGCTGCTGCACGGACTGCCCTGAGGCAGAGGATGGAACAGACCCGTTAGGAGGCTATTGCAGTGGTCCAGGTGAGGGGTCATGGTGGCTTGGAAGGGAAGTTGCGTGGGATGTGGTAAGAAGCACTTGGAGTCTGGAGATATTTGGAAGATCGAGCCAATAGAATTTGCTGACAGCTTGGATGGGCTTGATTTAATGACCTTAAATCGTTTGACCCTCCTTTCGTATTTTCCAGAGCAACTTCCAGTAGAGCTGAGTGCATGCTTTACAGCTGCCTCTGGTCAAGCATTTGATTAGGGACCAAAAGCAAATTCAGCTCTACAATAAGGATTTTGGTTTCTTTTATGCTTTTAAAAAGAATATTCTTCTGTTATCGCTCATCTAGTTGCCCTTTTCTTTCAAAGTAGGGCTGTGTTGATCATCCCGTAGTTTTGACTGAAGCTGTGTGCAACCCACTGTATTCAAGGCAAATGATGTCCGAGCTTCTTTTTGAGTGCTATGGGATACCAAAGGTTGCCTACGGAATAGACAGTCTCTTCAGCTTCTACCACAATAAGCCAAAGAACTTGACTTCCAGTGCGCTCATCATTTCATCTGGATACCAGTGTACGCATATTTTACCCATCTTAGAAGGGAGGTGAGTTACACTTAGGCACTTTGAGTGCTATTTATAGATGTGTCCAGGAAACATGTATTGTGTGCCTACTTTAAAGGTGAAATGGAAAGAGCAAGTACTAGACCAGGAACTGGGCCTCTGAGCTTGAGCTTGGCTGTGACTTCACTTCACTGTTTGACTATGGTTAAGTCACTTTACCTTCCTTCCTTAGTGACCTGGAGGGAGTTGGAGTAGATGGTCTCTCAGGTCCAAATCCATAATTCTATAATTTATAATTCTGATTTATGGGGAGACACTAACACAACACCTGCAGGTAGTGGGCACTCAATAAAATTGTTTTGAGTAACTTATTTAAATATGTTTGATTTAGACTGTCTTTGTGTACTGGAGTCACTTTGTTATCAAGAGATTGCATTTTTGTATTCAAAGCTCTTTAATCACTATTGTTTAGACCTTTTCAGGTATAGTGCCTGGCACATGATAGGCACTTATTAAATATTTATGAATCGAATAAAAGGTGAGGGTAGTTTCTGTCATATTTAAAATCTGTTCTCATTTTACAGTTGGACTGTAGTTGTCCGATAAGAAGCTAGACCAGCCTTGTGCTCTCTTTAAAAGGTTCCTCACGCTGCGTAAATAGAGTGTGTGCAGTAGGAGGGACAGCCCTGACTTGGGAGTTGAACGCCTGGATTTGTAGCTTTGCTGAGGAGTTTAACCTCGCCACTAACGTGCAAGTTTGGGAAACCGTGATTTCTCTATACAGTGGGTTTATCCTGAGGCTGAAGTGAGTTAATTCAGGTGACAGTGCCTTTTAAACCGTAACCAAAAAACCAAACCCACTGCTGTCGAGCCAGTTCCGACTTATAGCGACCCCGTAGGGTTTCCAAGGCTGTAAATCTCTACAGAAGCCAACTGCCACATCTTTCTCCCCCAGGGCCGCTGGTAGTTGCCAACCGCTGACCTTTCGGTTAGCCATCGATCACTTTAACCACTGCGCCACCAGGGCTCCTTTTTAAGCTGAAAAGCAGTTTGCGTATTTAAGTCACAGTATCAAATGCTAAATAAATGCTCGAATTTATTTGAGACCTGTATTTAAATAAATATTTCAATTGATCGAAACCTGTAGTGGGAGTTTCTCTTTAAGTGTCTTTGAAAATTTATGAAGAAAAAAGTACATCCTTAGATATTACCAAATATTCTTGAAGTAGAGTTCTTGTTTTATGGAATATGCAGTAGTTTTAAAAAGCACATTGAGAGAAAATTGTTTCCCGGAAAGGTGAGGAATTAGCCGATTGGGCCATATTCTGTTCTATGCTGGCATCTACTGGTAAGGTGTGGTATAGCAGTGACATTTCCACATACAGCAAGTTCTTAAATGCTGTGTTCCTCTTTCTCATAATAAAAGTTACTGTGGTTGTTTTCCTCTTTGGTTCATGTGAGTGGCATCTGGTGCTTTTAGGAGATTACTGTAAACCGATACATGTGTGGTTACTTAATGTGATTGCATCAGTAGAGGTGGAGTGTCTACGGGAGAGGTTCTCAAACTCTGGTCGACACCAGAATCACCTGGGAAGCTTGTTAAGATGCAAATTCTCAGGTCCCTCTTGGACCAAAACAGTTGGAATTTCTGGGGTGAAGCCATGGGAATTGGCATTTTTAACAGTTTCCCAGATAATCCTGGGATACTTGGTCCTAGGACTCCAGTTTGAGAAATGTATGATGAGAAACATAAAAGTCTGACTCTGGAGCACATATTCTTTCTATTGATCCTTGTTTCCTGCTGAGACTCTGGTCAGAAGTTAGATGGCCAGGCATCTGTCCAGATGTGGATTAGGAATTCCTGCCTTGAGTAAGAGGTTGGACCAAAGGACCTTTAAAGTCTCTTCCAACTGTAAGGTTTTTGTGCTTCTCCAGCAAGTCAGTTTCTTCCTTATTCATCTTCATTAAATTATGCCTTTTCCCCCCAAAACACTCCAAGGTCTGTCCTCCGTATTGCCAAACATTTCAGTGCCATTTTCTATTGCTGGGTTGCAGGTTAGACGCTAAAAACTGCAAACGCATCAATCTTGGGGGAAGCCAAGCAGCTGGCTACCTCCAGCGCCTCCTTCAGCTGAAGTATCCCGGGCACCTGGCAGCCATCACTCTCAGCCGCATGGAGGAGATCCTGCATGAGCACAGCTACGTCGCTGAGGATTATGGAGAAGGTCAGCCTCAAGCAAAGGGTGTTTACTTAAACCTTTTAGATGTTGTCTGCTTTTGGGGTGTTCCTTAAATTGTTATCAGGATGTCACTTTGGCTTGTGCACTTTTTTTCTCTTGCCTTTTTTTAGCACCCTTTCCTCTTTTGGGAACCCTGGTGCCGTAGTGGTTCAAGTGCTATGGCTGCTGACCAAAAGGTCAGCAGTTCGAATCCACCAGGTGTCCCTCTTTATCCTTGGTAATTTTCTTTGCTGCAGAGTTGACTTGGATGTTAATATAGCCACTTCAGCTTTCTTTTGATGAGTGATTGCATGGTATGTTTTTCTGTCTTTTTACTTTTAATCTGCCTATATTATATTTGAAGTGAATTTCATATAAACAACATGTAATTTGGTCTTTTTTTAAATCCACTCTGTTGATCGCTATATTTTAATTGGTATGTTAAGACCTTTTACAATTGATGTAATTATTCATATGGCTGGATTTAGGTCCACCACTTTATTATTTGTTTTCTGCACTTCTAAATGAATAATTTCTTTCATAAGGATCATCACAAAGCTCGTTCCTATGAGGCAGAGGTTAAAGATGTCCAATTTTTCCAAACTGCTGTACCACCCTATCATCTCTAACATCAACTACCCTTCTCCCCTCAGCACTCTCCCTCTTGTCTTTGAGTTCCCTAATTTGCTGCAACATCTCACAGAACTCAAGAACTGTATCAAAGAAATAGCTCACATGGTTTTGGAGACTGTCAAGTCCCAAATCCGTGGGTGAGGCATAGGCTTCTCCTGGCCCACGGCTGCAGGGGCTGACGAACCCATACCACAGGTCAGACCACAGACTGCTGCCTTACAGGGCTGTGGAAGCTGGCACATCAGGTCAGATGATAGACTGCTGGCCCATGAGGCTGCAGAGGCCAGCGAATCCCAGAATCGGCAGGTCGGACTGGCTCAATCCCCAAGAACCGAAGGTTAGATGATCACGAACTGAACATGGAATCCAGATGCAGAAGAGAGAGAGAACCCCTCCACGGCACTTACATATATACCTTGGATGCAGGTCACACTCCAGGGAAGGGCGTAACTTGAGTAATTATGGGACTTGAGTCATGCCCTCCTACAAGGCTGTGACTCAGGATACATCCCACACCAATCCTGCCTCATTAACACATAGAGGTTAGAATTTACAACACATAAGATGGAGGATAGCCATACAATATTGGAAATCATGGCCTAACCAAGTTTCCACAGAACCCCAAACATCGCAGGTTCCATATACCTTGTTTGCATAGTCCCACTCAGTCATTGTGTGTGAGTTACAAGGACCATAGCTAGAAGGGCCATTTTAACTAATGCATTGCACCACAGTGTCCCAGTTTTTTTTTATTTCCCTTCCCTGCTTTTTTTTTGAACTTTGTTTTCTTTTCTTTTGGTAGTCCATTTTAGTTTATCTATTGTGTTTTTACTGTATCTCTGTAGCTTTTTTTCAGGGTTGCTCTAGGGGTTTCAAAAAACACGTTTAACTTTTCACAGTCTCCTTATAATCGTATTTGACCACTTTCAGTGGAAATGAGGAAGTGTTAGCCCTATCTAGGCTCCTGTCCCCGCCCCCGTATGTTGTCGTTAGGTATTACATTTACATATGCTGAAAATCCCACCAGACAGTGTTATAAATTTTGCTTTCAGCTGTCAAAAATATTGTAAAAAACTCAGGAGGACAAGACGAGTCTATTACATTTAACCAGATTTTGTTATTTCTTTTGCTCCTTCATTCCTTATCTTCCAGGTTTCTTTCTGGTGTCGTTTCCCATCTGTCTGTAGAACTTTACTTATGAGTTCTTTCGGAGTGGGTCTGCTGCCTTTATGTCCAGGTTATGTGGCCGTGTTCAGTTAAAGAGGGAAGGTGGGGTGTGCTTTCTCCTCTTACCCAGAACTGGAACCCTGGTCTCGATTTTTTAATTTCTGCATTAATAGTGCTCCCATGTCATAACTTCTGAAATAATTTCCTTGAAGAATTGCAGAAATGGCGGTGCCCTGATTACTATGAGAACAATGTCCACAAGATGCAGCTCCCGTTTTCCAGCAAGCTCCTTGGCAGCACCCTGACCTCCGAGGAGAAGCAGGAGAGGCGGCAGCAGCAGCTGCGGAGACTGCAGGAGCTCAACGCCCGTCGGCGGGAGGAGAAGCTGCAGCTCGATCAGGAGCGGCTGGACAGGCTGCTCTGCGTGCAAGTAAGAGCAGACGCCGGCCGGGGCCTCGGTCTTGCTCAACGTGGTGGTCCCAGAAAGTTTTCTTCCTCTGTTTTCTCCTCCATCCTCAAAACGTGTTGACCACCTAAGTCACCCTTGGGGTCGGGAGGGAGTCCAGGTGGATTGGCAGTATGGAGATTTTTTAAGTGGAGCATGGTAGCAGGTGTTTCTGAAAGAGTGAAAGAGCTCTGGACCCTGGCATTACTGATTTGTTTATTTTTGCCCTGTGACCTCATTTATCATATTTTTTAAACTTTCTAATGCACGTAAGTATGGCGCACGTGATGCAGAGGGCGCAAGTCTTTGTGTATACTTAGGTGAATACTATATCACAAAATGGATATCGCCATGTATCTGCCGTCCAGATCAAGAAACAGAATGCTGCCAGTACTCCAGAAGCCTCCCTCATGTCTCCTTTCAGGCAGTAACCCTCCCACCTGCCCCCACCCAATAGGTAACATTTCTGACATCTGTCACCATAGGTTAGTTTTGCTTAATTGGGGAATGCTGAAACCATGAAGTAATGCTAGCCTAGGAAGAGCTGGAGAGGAGGGCACCTGGGTGAAGCCGTGGTGGGAGGTGGAGGTGTGACTCTTGTAGGGCAGGAGGTGAGCCCTGCAGACCTCGCCTGCTGTGAGTCTTCTCTCTTTGGCTTTTAAGCCACTTGTCTTCTCTTTCTGTATGTGATTGCAGCGTTTGTCTTTGAGGGTGACTTGTGGCTGCTCTGGTTTCAGGAACTTCTAGAGGATGGCCAGATGGATCAGTTTCACAAAGCCCTGATAGAGCTGAATATGGACTCTCCAGAAGAGCTGCAGTCCTACATACAAAAGCTCAGTTCAGCAGTGGAGCAAGCTAAGCAGAAAATCCTTCAAGCAGAAGTCACCCTTGAGGTGGATGTGGTAGACAGCAAGCCAGAGGTAATGGAGGGCCCTCCCTTGGATCCCACAGGGCCATCGAGAGAGAACAGCTCTTCCCGAGGGGTTGGAGGAGGATCCTGAGAAGGCTGATGTCAAGGGGTTGTGACCAGACTTGTGGGAAAAGACAGCAGTGTGATCAGTGGTGTCACATGGACGTGGGCAGGGACAGTGGTGGCACTGACCTTGTATCAGCTGGTGCAGTGACAGGAGAAATTTCACCTTGTAGTCCTCTGGCCCTCCATGTGGGAGTGGAGGTGAGTGCTGGAGCAGGAGGAGCAGTCACACATCGGTCCCGTGGTCCCGTCTTGAACCTGAACCTACTCCTCTGACGGTGGTTTGTCCTTTAGTCACATACTCCATTAGCTCTCTTCTGATGTTTGCTAAACCTCCTTTCCATCTTGATGTTCCCCGAGGGATCATGTTTCATACATAGCTTCTGAATTTTTTTACAGCAACTAATTGTTGCTCTTCGTTGTCGATGAGAATGCAGTGTTGCCCAGCCTGTGCCATCTCCACAGTTGTTGGTATGCTCAAGTCCATCGTTGTGGCCCCTGGGTATTTTGAGTGCCTTCCAACCTAGGGGATTTCTCCTACAGCTCTGTATCAGACAGTATTATGTTGTGATCTATGGGGTTTTCACTGGCTGTTTTTCAGAAGTAGATCACCAGGCCTTTCTTCTCAGTCTGTGTTAGTCTGGAAGCTCCACTGAAACCTGTCCATCGTGGGTGACCCAGCTGGTATTTGAATACCGGTGCCATAGCTTCTAGCATCACAGCGACACGTAAGCCACCACGATACAACAGACTGAAATACAACAGACTGATAGACGGGTGGTGGACAGCACCTAGTAGGCTTGTTCATTGCCTCGTGACACTTCTGGGGCAGGATTAACCAATATAGCTTGTTGGTTTTTGTTTTTAGCTCAACTTTTAAATTGTCGATTATTCATGCTGTTGGAAAGAACAACACTGTGGAAGAATCCAAGTTAGTGCCGTTTGATGCTGGGCGTGTTGTGGGGCTTCTTCATGATTTCCGAGCTGTCTTTGAGTCAGCATGAAGCTCGCTTTTGCAGTGACTGTGTCCCAGCTGCAGGCTCAACCTTGCAGCCTCTGCTCTAGCCTTCCGCCCTCCCTCCTCGCCAGGCTGTAGGTTATATGCAGTGACTGCCGGGAGCACGCATGTTTTCCAGAACAGATCCTGAGTCAGGCTTACAAGGTGCACCTTCCTGGATCACTGCTATCTTGGCAGAAGGAACCTTTACCGCCACTTTCTCCCCCACAGCACGCAGTGTCCCTTTTCTAATCTGCTTCTCTCAGTTTCCATGTCTGTGTTCCAGATGTGAACCGTTCTTTACTGGGATCCAGAACCATGTTGTCTTTGTTTTTCATTCATCCGCATTTATTTTTATCACGTTTAATGTGTCAATGTCATCTTTATACCAGATATGTACCGCTAAGCCACACGCAGGAGAGAGATTTCAGATTCGAACAAACGGCTGTGGGGATGCGACTGGGGAGCCGTTGGGGAGTTAGTTTTTCCTTGTCCCTGTCCGTTCTCCCTGCGTTTATTACATACTGTGATTGAACCACTCGTGACCTCGTTCTGCAGGCACTTGCTAAGTACCCACTTAGTTCTGAGCCCTGGGGACACACACTCAAGTGTTTCTGGGCTTAGGGAGATTCGGAAACGTTGGACTGCAAAAGGTTTCTCTATATAAAATAAAAAATCTGATGGATCGATTTGTCCCCAAAGCTGTAATGGTCAGTCAGCATTTATTGAGGGTGATTGTTAGTGACTAAGGTCAATTCCAATAACATTCTTGGAATACTTTTTTTTTTTTTTTAATTTTTATCGTGCTTTAAGTGAAAGTTTACAAATCAAGTCAGTCTCTTGTACAAAAATTTATATACACCTTGCTATATACTCCTAGTTGTTCTCCCTGTAATGAGACAGCACACTCCTCCCCACCCTCTTTCCGTATCCATTCAGCCAGGTTCTGACCCCCTCTGCCTTCTCATCTCTTCTCCAGACAGGAGCTGCCCACGTAGTCTCATATGTCTACTTAATCCAAGAAGTTCACTCCTTACCAGTATCACTTTCTATCTCATTGTCCAGTCTAATCCCTGTCTGAAGAGTTGGCTTTGGGAATGGTTCCTGTCTTGGGCTAACAGAAGGTCTGGGGACCATGACCTCTGGGGTCCTTCTAGTCCCAGTAAGACCATTAAGTCTGTTTTTTTTTTTTCACGAGAGTTTGAGGTCTGCATCCCACTGCTCTCCTTCTCTTTCAGGGATTTGCTGTTGTGTTCCCTCTCAGGGCAGTCATCGGTTATAGACAGGCACCAGGTAGTTCTGGTCTCAGGCTGACGTAGTCTCTGATTTATGTTGCCCTTTCAAAAAGTACTTATGATATTTTCTAGCAGTAGAATTCATTGGGATAAAGAATAAATTTACGTGTACCAGCATTCATTTTAAAATGCCATTTAAGCAGTAATGGCTGAGTTAGATTAATACAGCTAAATTTTTAGCTGGTAATAGGGAACCCAGGATTGAGAAGGGAGAGTGTTGACATGTCGTGGGGTTGTAAACCAGTATCACAGAACAATGTGTGTACTAACTGTTTGATGAGAAACTAGTTTGTTTTGTAAACTTTATCTAAAGTACGGTTTAGAAATATAGCTAAAATTTTAAACTTAAAATATTTTGTAAAATCCATTTTTTCCTAAAGATCAGTCTGTTTGAGCCCTTGCCATTCTGCAAGTATCCTTCTAGGGTGTTGTGAAGAAGTGGGCTTTGTTAGCATTCCTGATGAAATATTTAAAACCAGAGGATGCTTGCTTCCCGGAACTATAAACATGGCACAAGTGTGTATTGGCGGGGAGGGACACAGTTTAAGAGCTAACCATCATTTGTTGGAAAACACAGTGAGCCAGATATAGAACGTTCCCTTACTGAGTAGCCAAGATCAGAGTTGGTCTCTGCTTGTTCTTACATTACTTGAGGCTGTTCCAGGGGCCCACACTGCATCTTCTATGAAGTGCATTGGCAAGCTGGTGTTCTGTTCATACGTGTGTTTCTGAATGCCACGCAGTGTGTGTGGATACCCTGGCAAACCCTAGAGGGAGAGAAGCCGGCAGGTTAGAGAAATCTGTTCCCTAGCGGATGCCCAGTCTCTGCATTGGGATTACTATCTTTGTTCTTCTCTGTGAATCATATGAATTGGGATAAATAAAAATTCTTTTCACCATTTTTAGTGGAGCTAAGCTGTTGTTAGGTGCCATCAAGTAGATTTGAACTCATAGCAACCTCACATGTCAGTGTAGAACTGCCCCGTAGGGTCTCCTAGGCTGTAATCTTTACGGGAGCACATCATCTGGTCTTTCTCCTGCAGAGCCACTGGGTGGGTTCAAGCCACCAATCTTTCAGTTAGTGGAGCACTTAACTGTTGCGCCACCAGGGCTCAGTGACATGCTTGTGAGTGTAGCTGGATGAAGGTGGATGATGTTTTTGTTGCAGCTGAAGAAGCTTTTTGAAACCACAGTGTTTTACAGTCTTCTCTCTTCCAAAGAGATTTGAGGGTGTATCCCAGGGGCCTACAACTCAATGCCGGGCATGGTATGCCAGGGACCAGAGATGCAGAGGTAATGAAGATACGGTGCTAGCCCCGTAGTTAACTGACTGTAATAAAGTATATCAGGCATGGTGATCTAGTATGTGTGTGGGACACGGACATATTTTTGAGAAAGGATTAGACATTTGGGCTGGGCCCTGAAAGGTTATTAGGATTTCAGCAGGCAGCAGACAAGGAGGAAGAAGGTTTTTGATGGGAGGACCACATGCATGAGGAGATGGCCTGTTTGGTATATAGCACGTGGGCAGGAGGGGCCAGGGCGGGAGATGAAGTGGGGAAGGGAGGCAGAGGCCAGGCTC
The DNA here is from genome assembly GCF_030014295.1 of Loxodonta africana. Classification (NCBI taxonomy): domain Eukaryota; kingdom Metazoa; phylum Chordata; class Mammalia; order Proboscidea; family Elephantidae; genus Loxodonta; species Loxodonta africana. The sequence goes on from NC_087365.1 coordinate 37,987,579, forward strand.
CAAAGGTCTTTATCAGTTAGACATACAGAGCCTTCAAAGTATGTTGAGCAAGGAAGTCATAAAAACCCATTGCTGTCATGTCGATTCCAACTCATAGTGACTCTAAAGGACAGCGTAGAAGTACCCTTTAGGGTTGCCAGGGAACTCCTGGTGGATTTGAACTGCTGACCATTTGGTTAGCAGCTGAGCTCTTAACCACTAGACCAGCAGGGTTTCCATAGCATAAGATTTTATTTTGGGAAAATAATCCGTGGCAGTTAGGAGGATGCGTTATAGGGAGAGACAAGGCTAGAGGTGGGAAGACAGGAGAGAAATGTAGGATTTCAGAAGAGAGCTGAAATTTATCATTGTTCATGGGGACAGAGGGTGGGCACTCGAGAGTTAGCATCTAAAGATCTAGGTGCTATTCAGAAGCAGAGGTGGCAGCACAGTGGCAGTGGTTGACAACAATAGAGCACATGACATGTGCCAGACCCTGTACTGAGCACTTCTGCCAGTGTTGTCCTGATTCATTTTCACAACTCTGAGTGGGTGCTGTCACTACTCCCATGTTACAAATAAGGAAACAAGAGTGAAGAAACATGCCCAGAGTCTCACAGCTGCAAGTAGTACAGCTGAGACTCAAACACAAGCAATCCAGTTCCATATTCCACTCTTTTAACACTAAGGCTATCTTGAAAGGCAGGGGTGGGTAGTCGTGCCTTTGACCGTGTTTGGGGAGCTAATGAGATCAGTTTTGAGCACCTTATCTTTAAAGGCTCTATGGGACACCAGGTGGAGCCCTCTAGGACCCAGCAATGGGACTACATAGAATTGCATGGGAAAAACATGGGGTGTGAGAAAAGCAGAATGCCTGGGGAATGCCACCACTTGGCAGGTGGTGGAAGAAAAAAAGTAAGGAAGGAGACTGAGAAAAAACAATTAGAAAAGAGACAAGCCAGAGAAGATTGATGGGAGAGTTTTAACAGCATGAGTGATAAGCGTTGCCCAGGGTAGAAGATGGTATGCTTCATCCTTTGAGACAAGGAAAAAGATAAGGAGGTGGGATGGAGAATAAATAGGGGTGAGGGAGGTCCGAGGAGTGGAGGTTGGGATGAAGATGGAGGGTAAAGGTGGTGAGATGGGTGGGGAGTAGAAAGGCAGATAGGAGGGACCTCAATGGAGCCCAGTGCTTGCCTTCACCTATTATTATTTGGGGGGGGAGGGGTCACAGGTTAGGAGTCTTTCACATCACCAACTGCAGACGGCATGGGAATGCCCCTTGACACGCTCTCACTGCCTCTGCCTGAGCAGAGGAGCCTGTCGCTCACTTGAGCTGGTTTTGCCGCCGTACATAAGGTCTTCCATTCTTTCTGTGTTACCCACCCTGAGCTTGGCCTAGATCTTTTTAATACTCCTAAAGCCCCAGCTGTCCTGTCACTCTCAGACTGATAGTTTATAAAAGTTCAGGTAAAGCAGAGCAAAGACTTTGGAGCTAAGCAGTTTTGTCTCAGGCAAGCTCCCCCCACTTACTAGTGTGATATAACCTTGGGCAAGATACTTAACCTTCCTGAGCCACAGCTTCCTCAGCCATAAACTGTAGGATAATATCTGCAGTGAGGACTGGGGAGTTGTGGGTGGCGTTGCAAACAGCAGGCATCCCTGCCCCTGGATCTGATTCAGTATTGGCCGAGATGACTTTTGCCGCCTTCACTGAGAAGGAGGTCGTTTTGATCTTATCCCCTGACTCCCCTTTTTTTTCCTTAAATTACCTACTTCTAAACCAGTCCCTCCCATTTTCTCCTGTAGTCTCAGATGAAGAAATATTCTTTTCCAGGGCTTACCCTCAAGCCTGGAAAATTCCCTGTAAATACAGTAGAATCGCCTACATTGGATAGAAATTAGAATGCATTGTCCCCCATTCGTGCCACACATGCCACGTGACTTTTATGGGGGTGAAGGCAGCCATTGAGGGTCATTGCCTTGTTTAAAAGTGAGCCTGGAAAAAAGAGTGAGTTTGAGTGCTTGTTTACATCTGTAGTATATATACTACAGGTCCTAGAGAAGTATATTTAAATGCTCTGACCTGCGTTGGTAATCTACATACTTCATAGATTCCTGGAGTAAAGAGGGACTCAGAGAACACATATTCCATGTAGGCATCTCCTCCCAAGCACGCTTGGCTGTCGGTGATTGAGTCTGCTTGATTTGTGCTACGGCACCACCTAGTGAGACAGTCCATTCTACAGCAGCTGTCATTGTTAGAACGTTCTTCCTTGGGATGTAACGGTATATCTCTCCCTGTGACTTCTTCCCTTTGAGTCCAGAAAGGCAAGACTCATCTGCCCTTCTCATGGCAGAATGACAGATGGCTAAAGATGTCATCTAGAACCCCTCTCCCCTAAACAACTTCTTTTTATTTTTCTATTTATTGTGCTTTAGGTGAACGTTTACAAATCTAGTCAGTCTCTCATACAAAAAGCCGTACACACCCCATTGTGCACTCCCAGCTGCTCTCCCCTTAATGAGACAGCACGTTCCTCCTCTCCACCCTGTATTCCCCGTGTCCATTCAGCCAGCTCCTGTCCTCCTCTTCCTTCTGTCGCCGCCAGACAGGGGTTGCCCACATAGTCTCGTGTCTACTTGAGCCATGAAGTTCACTCTTTGCCAGCATCATTGTTTATCTTATAGTCTAGGCCAATCCCTGTCTGTAGAGTTGGTTTCAAGAATGATTCTAATCTTCGACTATCAAAGGGTCTGGGCCCAGACCATGACTGTCAGGGTCCCTCCGATCTCGGTCAGACCATTAAGCCTGGTCTTTTTACGAGAAATTAGTATCTGCATTCCCCTGTTTTCCTGCTCCATCAAGGATTCACTGTTGTGTTCCCTGTCAGGGCAGTCATCGGTGGTAGCTAGGCACCGTCTAGTTCTTAGGGTCTCAGACTGGTGGAGTCTCTGTAAACAGCTTCTTTAGTGCAGATGAAAATTAAAATAAAAACGCCCTAAGCCCTCTATTGGGAATGATGCCAGCATGTCCAGGCCCCACCCAGGCTTGTCATCGTCCATGAGGACTGTCCGTTCAGTAGACAGGCAGGATGCCACAGATAGGAAGTATTCAGCCACCTTGGGGCCCTTAGTCACATTCCCAGCCCAGTGGAACCTGTTCTTAAGGGGCCTAATTGTTATGCCCATCAGTGTTGGCACATGTGTTTATTAATTATTAAGGGATCTATCTGATTTTGCTGTTAGTCTAAGCTGTTTTGTAGGACACTGGCTATCAAACCCGTTTCCCCTAGAGTTCTGAGTGGGGTGGGGAGGGATAATGCATGCAGCCAGTTTCCACTGGGCCCCGCCTGGAGCTGGCACCTTCAGAAGGCTTCAGAGAGAGAAGGTGGGTGTTGATGAGGCTTGTATAAGCAGGAAAAGGCGTAGGATAAAAGCAAAGCCCATTCCTGGCTTTTTAGTCTTTTAATCCTTGTGTTCATTTTTTTTTTTTATGGCTTAGAAAAATTTTCAAGGTTTTTATGTAAACTTTTAGAATATTAGACAAGCTCCCAGCTCTTTTTGGTGACTCTGAACCAAGAGCGCTAAGACTCGCTGAAGTTACAGGTTCCGTTTTGTTTTGTTTGTTCTTAGACCCCTGACCTGGAGCAGCTGGAGCCATCCCTGGAAGACGTGGAAAGCATGAATGATTTTGAGCCCCTGTTTTCAGAGGAAACACCTGAAGTGGAGAAGCCAGTTACCACTGTCCAGGTTTGACTTCTGTAGCCTAGACCAAGGTTTTGTGTTGAAACACTTGACACTGATGACCAGACTAGCCAAGGAAGATTAAAAAAAAAAAAATCTCAGCTGTATTTTCTAGAAAAGGGAGGTACCGATACTTAAACATCTGAAGTCAGAGGTTTTTTTCCCAGAGATTGACATCATGATCTGTGAATCTGTGAGAAACAGTCTTCCTGGCAGAGACATTTGGGCAACTAATTGATGACTTTAGACCCAAAGACTAGATTTTAGTGGTTTCATTTAAAATTAAGCCAGCGTTATTATGCTTAATTCTCACTTGGGTTTATGTTTCTGTCATTATAATGGCGGCCAGATAAATGGATCTGAGCCTGAGACACACCTGGGTAAATGCTTTCGTGGCTGGGGAGGGGCCAGTGGTGCCAAGGCAGGCACCGGGTGGGCAGAGTTGGGCTTCCACCACTCGGCCTCTTAGCTGCTGCTGTCCATGAAGTGTCTTTCCCTGTGACTTGGGTCATTTTTCATGATGTAAATTTCTAGGTCTTTGTAATTCTGAGGTTGAAAGGAGGCAGAAAACCAGATTATCAAATCGGGAGAGTTGGGGAAGGCTATTCTGACATGAACAATGGACAAGAGCTATATTGGAATAAGAGATGGAGTTTGAGGAAACTGGCAGCTGGTATGTTTGTCATTATGGCCTAAAAATATCTTCTAAACCTTGGGTTTTCAAAGCCCGTGTTTAACTTGGCAGCATATCATCAGCTGTTTGTTGGGACAGAAAGAATTCGAGCTCCAGAAATTATTTTCCAGCCATCTCTGATCGGAGAAGAGCAGGCTGGGATAGCGGAGACTCTTCAGTACGTCCTGGACAGGTGAGACTGCAAAACTTCATCTCCTTCGATTTCCCTGAACCCTTGTGTTGGATTTTGTGTTGATGGTAGATTTGATGGTTGGGCACTTGGGAAATCTACCTCTCTCGCTCCTCTTCGTTGACGTGCTGTGCTCAGATAGTATTCTTGTATCTCTGCCTCAGGCCTGGCACATGGCTGGGACTCTGTTGTTCTTTTCTGAGCACACAAATGCTCAGTTGATTTGAGGAACTTCCATAATTTCTTATATGTGCGAACTAGACGGTAACGTATACGCATTGGCTTTTATATAAATTTTACATTATTGAAGACCAGCGATTTTTAAATCACCCCCAAAGTACACAGGGTTTATTTAAGAGCTATAACAATGCTCCCCTCCCCAATCTCGTTTATACAGGCATTTCCTGCAGCGGGAGTTTTCATAATTCAAGTTGGACAAGCAGGGAACATGATTTCTAGTACACTGGCTGCCAGTGGCTGTAACAGGATTCTTAGAACCAGCAGCACCTAGCAAGGAGAAAAAGCGATTACAGCTGCTTTTTTTGAGTGGCTTTGAGCTTTGTGTTGACAATAGGTGGAAAAGTGATCCAACAGGGATAAGATAAAGCTGACTGGAAAACATACACAAATCAAGGATGGGTCCTCAAAAGGAGGCCGGACTTTTGGGGGTAGTGAAGATGTTATGTATCTTGATTGTTGTATTGGTTACTGGGGATATAAATTTGTCAAACTTCATCAAAATGTATGTAAATTAATCCTCAATAAAGTTGATGTTAAAAAAAAAGTATAAGAAAGGGGCAAAAATTCTAATCACGTAACAGAAATGAGTTGAACATTCAAATTTAGGTTTTTGACTAATATTTGGAAACACTCGGCTGGCATTCTGTAAAGACACACAGGAAATGTTTTGTACTTAGAGCATATATTTTTAAATCTACATTCTTTTTTTAATTTTCAAGTTGGACTAGACCAGAAAAACTTGTTTCTCTCCTAGGTATCCGAAGGACGTCCAGGAGACGCTGGTTCAGAATGTGTTCCTCACTGGTGGGAACATGATGTATCCTGGGATGAAAGCCAGGATTGAGAAGGAACTGTTGGAGATGAGGCCCTTCCAGTCTTGTTTTCAGGTACTGATTAGTCATGTAACTGTTTTGAAAATAGCATTAATTATTTGTTTTCTGATTGCAAAAGTAATAGTGTAAATAAAAAATAAAGTACAAATAAAAAAATTACTTTATAATTCTGTTATCCAGAAATATCTGCTATTAAACATCTTTATGGCTTTCTCTCTGGTCTTTAGCGTATGTTTAATTTTTGAAGCAGAATTGGAGTGTGTCTTATGTACTTCTTTCTTCCCTATCTTTATCTGTATTCCTTACTAGACCCACCTTGCTTAGGTCAGGGCCAGCGAGTGTCTCATGAATTGCCGTGTTCTAAGCTCTTGGCACAGTGTCAGTTACCTGGTCACTGTGCAGGATAGGTGAAGACAGTGGCAGAGGGAGAGGAGAGGAGGGGTTTGACATGAGAGAGGTTAAGGAAGTAAAATTGTCACGGCTTGGTGATAGATTGGATATCAGGAGAGAAGTGGAATGTAAGACTTAAACCTCCAAGTTCTAGGTTGGACAACTGGCTTGATAAATATGACATTCATTCTCTGGGCTAGGAAATAGGGGAGGAGGAATGGGCTTAAATACCCTTTCCAGGTGGGTGGAGTTGAGATTCCAGTGGACACATACAGGAAGAGATGGCCCATAGGTAGCTGATGAGAGCTCAAGAGAAAGTAGAAGGGTAGGTTTGGATCGCCTAACATGCTGTGCCAGCGGGCACTGTTTGGGAGAGTGGAGGGAGTCAAAGATTAGGTCTGGAATAACACCAGCATTTCAGGACAGTTGGAGGATGGAGGGGCCAGTGAAGGAGCCTAAGAAGGAGGCAGTAAGAGACAGCAGTGAACAGGAGGGAGCGACGGCACGAAGCCGGGGGCGGGTGAAGTTGTATAGCATGAGCAGAGGTGCACGCTGGCAGGGCTGACTTGCGATTCAGGAATCCAGAGGAAAACTTCACCTGGCTTTCAAGATCTATTTCTTGGCCTTCACCTAAAGTACAATAGGAAAAGGGGAAAAAAAAGATCCATTGCTTGACCCCAAGGCTTTTCCCATAAGTTGGGAAAGTTTCAGTTCCAGGGGATGGTTCCAGCTCCGTCCTCCCAGGCCTGTCTGTGCGCTCTCACCTGGTGCAGTCCCACCTCCACCTTCTACCTGTCCTGCCCCCTTCTTCATTCCTAATGCCGTGAGTGCATGTCACACCATAATTAATCCCCAATATGCTAATTGTAGATTATATACACAGCAGTGGCTCAAATATACAAGCCATCTAAGGCCCTGCGTGACCTTTTGAAGGTGGAGAACCCCCCAATACACACAGCTTTTACATAGGTGGTTTTTGTTTTTTAAAAATAAAGTTTCTGTTGTTTTTCTTATTTAAACTGAAAAATTTATTACTAAGAAAAAAAATCAGACAATTTAAATAACCTAAAAAAGGAAATAGAAAAAAAATTTACTTAAAGTTCTAGCCACTGTGAGCAACTTTACACGTCTACTTTTAGGTCTTTTTTCCCACATATATATGATTTTAACAACAAAAAAAGATCGTTGATAACTTGTTTTGTAACCTGTATTCTTCAAATTATGGTGACAGTTTTTCTACATCAATAGGTTTATTTCCAAAGCACCTGCCCTCTCCCCAGTAATTTTTTGTTGTTGTTACTGTGGTAAATATGTAAATAACACAGTTGCTATTTCAACCTTCACGTGTTACAATTCAGTGACATTAGTTACGTTTACCATGTTGTTCAACCATTCCAGTGACTCTGTTATAAGTCAGTTCTAAATTGAATATCTCTTTTTTTTTAGTTTTGATTGTTATTGCCTTTTATTATCAGTATCTTTATAAATCCAACCTTTATTTGTCAACAAGTGAATATCTGAGAATGATAACATCAATGAATCACATGCTGCAACATTGTACGTAGTACATATTACTAACCATAACCATAAGATGTACAAAAAAAAAAAGGGTTGGTAGTAAGTACGGTTCGTGCTCACCTGAGTACGTTTTAAGTCGGGGACTGCCTGTATTCTTTTCTGAATTTTCCCATCACCCTTAAGAGAAGCTCAGTGTCCCCTAAGCGGTGAGTCCCCTTCTTCCACTCCTGCCTACTTACCATTGGTAACCACTAATAAACTTTGGTCTCTGTACTCTTGCCTATCCTAGATATTTAAGTGAACTCATACAATATTTGTCCCTTTGTATTTGACTTATTCCGTGATAATGTTCTCAAGGTCCATCCATGTTGTAGCATGTATTAGAACTTCATTTTTCTTTATGACTAAGTAATATTCCGTTGTGTGTTTGTACCGTGTTTTATTTATCCATTCATCTGTTAATGAACAGTTACGCTGTTTTCACCTTTTGGCTATTGTGAATAGTTGGTCAGTGAACACAGGTGCACAAGTATCTGTTCCATTTCCTGCTTTTAAATTTCTTTAATACGTGCCTAGGAGTGGAATTGCTGGATTATGTGGTAGTTTCATGTTTAACTTTTTGAGGAACCACCAAACGGTTTTCCATAGTGGTGGTACCATTTTACAATCCCACCGGCAATGGATGAGGGTTCCTATTTCTCCATGTCCTCACCAAAACTTGCTTTCTCGTTTTTTTAAATTATAGCCATTTTAGTGGATGTGAAGCGATATCTCATTATGATTTTGATTTGCTTCTGCCTCATGGCTAATGAAGAGTCCTGGTGGCACAGTGGTTAAGTGCTCGGCTGCTAACTGAAAGGTCAGCAGTTTGAACCCACTAGCTGCTTCACGGGAGAAAAGCATGGAAGTCAACTTCTGTAAAGGTTATAGTCGTGGAAAACCTGTGGGACAGTTTTACTCTGTCCTGTAGGGTCACTGTGAGTCAGAATGGACTTGACAGCAATGGGTTTGGGTTAATGGCTAATGAGGAGTCCTGGTGGTGCAGTAGTTAAGCTCTTGGCTACTAACTGAAAGGTAGGCGATTTGAAACCACCCACCACTCTTTGGGAGGAAAGACCTGACAACCTGCTCCCATGAAGATTACAGCCTAGGAAACCCTATGGGACAGTTCTGCCCTGTCTGGTAGGATCACTGTGAAGTGAAATCAACTAGACAGCACACAACAGCAGCAACAACAACAATAGCTGATGATGTTGAGCATCTTTTCCTATAGCTTATTGGCCATTTGTATTTCTTCTTAGGTGAAATGTCTGATCAAGTTAAAGCTTCCTTTTTTAAAGTGGCTATTTAATATTCCATTGTTAAATATCTGTTTTATTGTAGTTTTTATTAATAATAATGATAACCACCATTATCGAGTACTTACATGTCCCAGGCAGCATACCAAACGCTTTACAGTCATTCTCACTGACTCCTCCGAAGGCAGAGCTGTGAGGCCTCTCGTCCTCCTCACTTGGTGGTGGGAAATGATCCCCAGAGAGGGTCGGTCAGGTCCCTGTTGAGAAGTCGCTAGCCTGTGGGCACCCAGGCAGTCCGATTCCTGCACGTGCACTTTCATCTCCTTCATTCTTCTCTGCCTGTGCATGCTAATTCTGCATGTGTCACCTACTTTGGGAGTCCTGAGGCCACCATTCCAACCTGGAACTCTGTGGTTGGTGGAGAAAGGGAGGTGAGAGGAAGAGGGGAGGTCAGGCAGGTGACTCCCAAAACCCAAGAAGCCCAATTTGAGCTACAGAGAGTGTTACCGCGAAGGGGTAGGCCAGCCTAGTTGAGGGTCATACAGACCTGCTGACCCCCAGGGTAATAAGGAATGGAAAGTAAGCATTGGCAGCATCACAAAGCACTCCCTAGGTCATCCCTCCCTGCTCTCGTTTCTTCTGAGGCTCTTTCACCATTATGGCGAGAGCCACCTTGAGTCAGCCTCTGCTTCCCTCTGTCTCATAGAGGTCAACGGGACCAAGAAAGCCTTTCTTTCTTGTCCTGTACCTGCTCTTGTGTTTGACAGCAGTGTGGAGAGGAGGTTGGGCAACTGGTCACCTCTCTGACCCAAGGTGGCAGGTCTCATGTTCTTAAAATATCTGATGTACTTTGCATTCTTGTGTGCTCTCTTGGAAAGTATGGCATTTCAGCTCAGCTTTGCTTTGAGTTGCAAAGGTAGTCCTACCCTGCCTGGGAATTGAGTGGGCCCCTCCTATTTGTATATCTCTGGGGATAAAATGTAGGGGGTGTAGCTGGGCCTGCTAAATACACTCCGTGAGCCTGGAGTTCTGATGGGAGATGCCTACTGGTGAATGTTCTCTTCACACTGCAGGTTCAACTTGCCTTTAACCCTGTGCTGGACGCCTGGTATGGTGCTCGTGACTGGGCCTTGGACCACCTAGACAACCACGAAGTCTGGGTCACCAGGAAAGAATATGAAGAAAAGGGAGGAGAGTACCTCAAGGAGCATTGCGCTTCCAACATCTACGTCCCCATCCACCTGCCAAAACAGGCTTCACGTTCCTCGGACACCCAGGCATCTGGCAGGAGCACAGGGGCCAGTGGAAGCAGTGCTGGAGAGCATGCTTAGCATAGGGCCGCTCCAGAGAGACTGCCCAGCTCACGATGTCCTTGGGCCATGCCAGCCGGTGGGACACAACAGCAACTGTACTAGATGATTCCAGCCAGAGTCTGGTGGTAACAGTTGCTGTGAAATGGATTTCTCCTAGGGAGAACAGAGTTAAGGACGCTGGGAGCTACCCATTAGAATTGTGTTCATCTGGGGACTTCTGCAATGAAGTACTTTTAGGTAGCCTCATAGTGTCTTTGTGAAACTGTGGATGAGCTGTGGCATCAGCTTTCTAGCAGCTCCCTGCAACAGTAAATGAAGACGGGGAGGAAGACAGAGACGTACAGAACACACAAGACTTATTTCTTGCTGCATTTTGAACCCTTTTTTGTTGTTTTTAAGATTTATATTGTCCGTGTAGATGTTTTATTCTTCTGAATTTGTTCAGGAATTGTGTGAATGCCCAGCAGGGGGTGGTCTTTCATCTGTATTAAAAGATAATGTTTATGTAATAAAAACAATCACCCATGGAATCTCAGGAGCTGGAAATAGTTCCCACGTCTCATTGAGGTAACCAGCCTGTACAGAGTCACTCTGATGTTAGGGGCTGCTTGGTGCCCATGTCTGAATGAGTAGAAATGGGACTAGCAGCCTAGCTTTTGCCCTTGCTGTCTTTGCTGGAAGCATTTCCACTGTACAGGGCCTTCCCGCAAATATTTATGTCCCCTTGAGTTTGTTGGCTACTTAATATTTTCAGGCCTTTTTGAAGAAATGGAGCCCTGGTGGCACAGTGCTTAAGAGCTACGGCTGCTAATCAAAAAGTCAACATTTCAAATCCACTAGCTGCTTCTTAGAAACCCTATTGGGGCAGTTCTACTTTTCCTGTAGGGTTGCTATGAGTTGGAATCGACTCAGCGGCAGCAGGTTTGGTTTTTGAAGAAAGAGATTGGAAAAGAGTTAATCATCCGGCCTTTTTAGTTTTACCATAACCTCACATTCCCTTTACCCCCATAATTTCATCTCAGAGGGACAATAACCCCTCTCTTCTACAGAGATTGCTCCTGAGACTTAACTCTTCAACACACCTAAGAACTGAACCCAGAGGGCCCCTCAGTCACTAACTTCATGCCACAGAATCCACAATTGTAAATCCCATGGAACCTCCAGTCCACCCCTCTGATAAGGCCACCACAGAACCTGCTTGCTCATACAATTTACCACGGGTAGTCATCTGTATCTCTAGCTCTCAAGAACTTAGAAACTGCGGATAAGTAAGGGGTAGTGGTGGTGGTGGAGAAAGTAGAACATCCAAGGGAATGCAAGACCTCCTATGGCATTGTGCAGTTAAACCATTGACCATTGAGGGCAGGGCCCAAGGACCGATGAGGTGGTGATAGGCCTGAGCTACTATGAAAGGGTAGATGTGAAGAAGGCAGGGCCAACCTCCACGTGACAGAGGTTTCCCTATCACAGTTCCAGGGAGAGGAATGTTGCTAATTGCTGTCAGAGGCCTGGCGGTCTTTCTCCCACGGTCAGCAGATCAAATAGCCTGAACGGGAGGAGCGGCAGAGATGAGGTCAAAAGACTGTCATGTGATCAAGCCCTTACCGGTCTGCCTACAGCCTGACTGAGGAGGTGTGATGGGGAAGGATCCTGGACTCGGCAGGTAAGATGGGACACAGCATGGCCAAACAAGCTTAAAGCTGGACCTACTCGATTGTCTGTGGGCTGCAACTGCAGGAGGACATTTGAGGCTGTGGTGAGAGACAGGCCGTGGGGCTGAGCCTTGAGCTCCCCTGTTTCACCCCTCACCCCTTGCATTAAACATACCATGACCTTCAGTGACCACCTCTGCGTGTGCGGTTCTTATGGAATCCTGCTGATCCTTCTCCAGTGCACTAGGCAGGGATTTGCTACTCTCAGGGTCCCTCAGCACCTCACACAGATCACTAACAGAGCACTCCAAATACCTTGGGCTTTGTCTGCACTCCAAGATGGTCTCTTCTAAACTGTGAAATGTGTTTCATTCAGCTTGGAGTATCGAGTCCAGTGCTGAATTTGGAGGGTGTCAGGGGCTCACAGGATTTTTAATGAATGACCAACTGGATGGGTAAATGAATGATTAAATCTGAACAAAGAGAATTTGAGGTAGCTCAGTCTGTTGAGAGGAACAAATCAGGAGTCCACACTGAGGGCTTTCCCTTGGTCAGGTAGCCCTACTCATAGAGACATCTGGATGTGCCTCTGACCCTGCCATGATCCTTGGAGAGAAGGTGGATCTGTCTGTAGCCAGTGTTCTGGTGTCAGCTGCCAAGGAATGGACTCCCAATGCCCAGTTGAGAGCTCTTGTCTGTGGGACTTCAGAAAGAAAAGATGGCACAGGGAAGGGATAGTCTATCCAGTGGGTCTCTGGGACCACTTAGCTTCAGATTTGAGTTTGAAGGTTGAGTGACCACCTAAAATGAGCAGGACACCTCCCCCCAGCTAAAGTGGTAGGGGCTATACCCCTTGCTGCCCACTTACTCTTTCTCTGCTCCCTGCTGGCATCTCTGGAAAGAAACAGTTTCACAAAAGGAAGGTAAGATAGTGGAATAAGTTAGGAATGAAATGTTAAAATTGTGGGCAGAGAAGGCTAAAACAAGAAATGGAGAAGTCAAGTTCATGCAAATACAATAAGCAAAGATTGTTTGGTAGAGGCCTACCTAATGGATTAAGTGAATAAATGAAGCCTGTCATTTCGGGAATTTCATATTAAATTATTACAAGAAAATGATAAGACATGGGAGGATTAAAAGGTATAGGCAAAGAGACTGCCTGTTTACCAAACATATTTTTCTTTCGTCCTGGGCACACAGCTAAACTACATTTCCCAGCCTCCCTGGGCAGCTGTACCTGTGCCCATTTAATTTCTGGCAAATGGAATATTGTTGGAAGAGATGTACACCATTTCCCATGAGAGAATCTTTCCTCATTCACTGAGTGGAGAGAAGTCTAAGGCCCAAGAGGAGCATGGAGCTACAAAATGGAAGGAGCCAAGAGGCCCTGAGAACACTGAGCTTATCTGTAACGGCAGCTAGCGTTATTCTAACTGAAACAGGTTACAAACAAGAATTTGAAAGCCATTTGTGTTTATCAGGGGGATTTGTTAGCTAGGAAAAAAAAAAAAAAAAGTATGAAATGAGAGCAGTATAACAGAGTTATTTCTTCACTTAGGAAATGGGAGTAATTCCATTCATCCAGTGGGAATGTTAAATGAGGTAATGAATGCAATTCCCTAAGGATTTCAGGAAACACAGACTAAGCTGACCCAGAAGGACCCCCTTCCGGCTATAAATGTAGAAAAGCTGAATAAAACAAGAAAATTGTAATGCTGAACTTGAGAGAGAGGGAAAATCATAGATACCAGAAATGAATACAGAAATCAAAGCCAGAATAGTAACCAAAAGCTGACACTGAACCATCCCGTGGGAGTTTCATACAGAGAAATGAGTCCTAGGGGTGGGTGGGAACAGGTTCTAATGCTCAAGTACGTACCAGAGATGTGGCCCTGGGCCCTCATCAAGTGAGGAAGCTGGAATAAGCTCCCTGAATAAATAATACTAAAGCAGCGAGGGTAACCTCAAAAACGCTAGTAATAGAGTGTCTAAAGCCAAACACAAAAGGGAAGAAAGCCAAATCAATAATAAAGGGAGCAGGGAGCAAAGCAGTAGAAATGAGTTCAAATATAGTAATAATCATAATGTAAAGAGATTAAAGCTGACCTGTCAAAAAAAAAAGGAAAACAAATTGATTGGATTTTTAAAAAATACAGCAGCACACTGTAAAAGCACATTAAAAACATGGTAAAAAGATAGATGAAGGGATAGGATAAGCTAAACTAGACAGATGAATACCAAACAATTTATCTGCTATAGTAATCTGAACATCAGGCAAAATAGTCTTTAAAGCAAAAAAAAAGTAGAGAATATTTACTTAGTAATAAAATAAATCATGGGAAGATATAGCAATCCTGAAACTAACCTGTGTGCCCCTAATAAAAGAGCCTTAAAACATAGAAAGCACAAATTGACATAGTGTGAGATTTACAAATGAAAAATGCCTGGCCCATAGGAGCTCAGTATTTAGGAGCTGTAATTATTATGAGACCCAGAAAGAGGGTAGGCCTGGTACTTCTTGGCAGCAGAGCAGAGTCCAGGAGTGGTCAATTCGTATAGGATCAAAGGGGAACTTGGGGCTGGGGCAGTTATACCTGGATTCCTAGCTTCTTTCTGGGCCCTCCCGTTCCACCCTGAAGACTGCTATGCTCAGGAAGAAGGGAGGACCCTGAGCTGGAAGCCACATACTTCTTCCTCTACTTTAGCAGCAGCCTCTCTGCTGGTCCCTCCTCTCAAAACCGTTATGGGACATTCCTACAGTAGAAACAGACATCTGCAAAAGTTTTTGAAGGAAAATTTGAGGCAAATCTCTCAAACACATTCTGGTAACCCTGAGATTTCTGGGATTCCAGCCTCTCCCTCCACCCACCATACATTTCATTCTTATTTGCTTCCCCTTCCTGTCTGCCTCCCCCTCAGCCCTTGGCAGCCAGGGCAGCCCCAGGAGTTTCTCTCTTTTGCCCAGCAAACCTCAGGGGCATAGGATCCTATCCCAACAACTCTGCCTTTCTGTTCATTCCTCACTATGCCACATAGCCAAGAGCCTCACCTTTGGGAGCTGCCACAGTCAGGACCAGTGTGGGCATCCCAACTCAAGTCAGAACACAGGCACTGGGAAGTTCCATGAATAGACTAACCCACTCACTGGTGTTTCCCTTTCTGTTCTTTTTCTTCTATGATGTTCTCCCTCTGCTTTTCATTGTCCAGTTCAACTCGCACTCATGAGTGCTCGCTCGGTCCAGGTGTTCTTGTCTCTGCTCCCTGCCCACTCTGTTCCTTCTGCTTTCCCAGGCCCAGGAAGCCACATGGAGTGCAGAGGTCCTGTTGATTCAGGAGACATTGCCCAGAGCAAATATTTTAACTGACCAAAGTCCGGGGGAAGTCAAGATGGAGTCTGGTTGGATGACCAGGCTGAGTGTGGGAGGAGTCTGAGTACAGGTGGGCAGCTGTTAAGCCTTAGGGAAGGAAATAACTTGTCCATGAGAATGGAGGAGTCCTAGAAGAGCAGAACCAGAGATCATCAAAGAAGCTTTGCACCCCGGAGAGCGCCCCATCCACCTATAAGGATTCAGCATTGGCAATGAAAGAGGAAAAGAAGGGGCTTGGAAAGTGCACAGGACCAGAGCTGACAGCCTTGGAAAGACACCACTTCTAGGGGAGAGGGAGACACCTTGGAAGCTAGAGGTGATGTAAACGGAACAAGGAAGGGCTAGTGACAAGAGACTTAGTAAAGTAAGACAGGGCCAGAGGAAGCGTGATCACAAAAATGTGCCAAGTATTAATCTGTCCTTCATTTTTTTTTTTTTTTTAGAAGCAGAAGAGTGAGCCCTTGAGAAATGTGAAACCCACCCAGACTTTCTCGCTGCCCCATCCCTTATCCGTTATATCTTCTGGGTGGTGCAAATGGTTAAGTGCTAGACTACTAACTAACCAAAAGGTTGGCAATTCAAACCCAACAAGAGGTACCTCAGGAGACAGGCCTGGTGACCTGCTTCTGAAAGGTCAGTCAGTGCCTTGTATACCCTATGAAGCAGTTGTACTCTGTACACATGGGATCGACATGAATCAGAATTGACTCAATGGCGACTAGCAACCACAACAATATTTGTTTAGGTTAAATCTAACATGCTCAAATACGGACAACAATAAAAACGGTAACATCCTTACAAAGATGCTGTAAGAAAAGAACAAGACCAGAAAATTCAAATTAAAACTTTTTAGCAGACCAAACATACAAAAAAAAAAAAAAAAAAAGCTACTGCAAAGCAAAGGAAAACTGTTACACAACATTCTAACCTGAATTAAAAAATAATTAGATAAGTAAATGCAGATGTGAAAGGACACTATAAAAACAACTGAAACTCAGAAAAGATGACCAAACAGCAGGAAAATGTGAAGGAAACTGATGAAACTCAGGAAAGTAATTGAAGAAAATGATACAATTATCTCAGAAATCTAAACTCTAAATCAGAAATTCTAAAATTAATATTTAAAATGACAATTTAACAAAATACTCGCCCCCCCCCCCCACAACAACAAAAAAACCCACCCTGAATCTAAATACTGGTAAGAACTGTGTGACTGGGAAAATTTACTTATAAGTATCTAAGAAAGATTCTATTAAAATTATTAGACTTTAAAGATAAAGAAATCCTCTGAACCTCCAGGTAATATCCAATACTAGAAAACTGATAAAAGAAATTGAATAATTAGAAAATAATAAATGGCAAAATCAGTAAATGAACTTGTTCTTTGGAAAAAAACAACAAAATTTAAAAACTAGGTAAACTGAGAATAGAGAAAACACAAATACACAAAATAAGAAATAAGGTAATAAAACAGAAAAAATAGAACTATTTTGCATAACCTTAAAATCTATATGAAATAGTTTCCTAGGAAAACATAAGTTACTAAAACTGACCCTAATAGAGATAAAAAGTCCAAACAAACCTATTTCCATAGAAGAACTACAGATGGGTGTCCCAGAGATGCTCCCCTCCCTCTCCAGCCAAAAAAAAGAAAATGGCACCAGGTCCAGTTGGTTTTACAGAAGAATTCTATCAGCATTTAAAGACTAGAAACTCAATTTTCCTTAACATTTTTCTGAGCATAGGAAATAAAAGAAATCATTTAAATTATTTTTAGGTAGTGAGTATAGCATTGTTATCAAAGTCTAACAGATCACACACACACATACCCCAACTGGGCCCATCTCACTTAAAATATTAATAAAAAATGAATTCAGCTGCCTGGCACTTTCCAGGCTGGGTAATACTTTGACAAGCACCTTGCTGAAGAGGGATGCATGTTATCCTGCCAGCTATTCCACAGCCTGGGAAGCTGCCTGGGGATTGCCTGGGACTGAGGTTGGTGGGTATCCCCTAGGCTGGACAACACCTCTTAGCTTCCAACAACTCTTGGCTATCATCATGAGGAGAGGGGGTTTTTCCTGCTTATCATTCCCCAGCTTGGGACGCTTCAGCAATAATTTGGGTTTCATCTGAAGTATTGTTAAATCTGTAAGCCTTTACAATTGGATCAGTAATATCCACGTCCTGATCACTATTAATAAGCAAGGGCCTTCCAACAGTATGAACAAAGTCCTTTTGTTGATAGTGACTTTTTCAGCCTCTGTCATAGGCATTTCTTTAGCCACTCTGAGAAGGTACAATCAAATGCCAATGTGTACTCACCCAAGTAACATTTCTTCATCTCAATAAAGGCTCACGAGGTGGAGGATGACCTGGCCTCTTTTTTTTCTATTTTTATTTTAATAACTTATTTTATTTTTTGTTGTTGAGAATACACATAGCAAAACGTACACCAGTTCAAGTTTTTTCTTGACAGCTAGGGAAGCTCTTACCATACTGTTGAGACACCCTGGGAAATTTGGGGACATACCGATCACACCCACTTAATCCCAGCATCCGCTCTGCATTTGTGTGTGCCAGGCTTTGGGTTACTTGATCAGGGTGCGAGAATAGATCCTTTGGTGCCACCTAGCGGCTTTCTGGGGTGCACCAAAGATGACAGGCGTGCAAAATCTCCCAAAGGCTTCCTTCTGAATTCGGGGCTGATTTTGGAGAAGGACGGAATTTTTAAAAAGCTGACAGAGGAGCCTGGTTGGGTGGTAAAGGCAGGATCAGAGGTGTATCTTGGGGGTGTGAAGTGCCTCAGCTTGGCTCTTTGTCAACCATAGAAGCAGAATCTTACAGCTTCTCCTTGTCCTTGTCCGTCTGTATTGCAAGTTCAAGTTCTCAGGCTCTCTCTTTTCGCTCTTTGCTGTCTGATGGGCTTCCAGCGCTTGGCCTTGAGAATGCAGGTCATCCTGGTGAACACTTTCTAGGGAAGAGCATCTCAGAAAGAGAAGACGTTCCTTCTTCCCCTGCAAGCGTAGCCGTTCAGACACTTTCCTGAGAGCCTCATACAGCTGGCTCGAAGCACCTCTTCTGATAAAGCATCAAATGCAGGGCATTCACAAGATAACCGGTCTTACTCTCCGGCCCAGCGCAGGCACATGGGTGAGGATGTTGTATGTAACAGAAGAGTCTTTTAAGTTCGCTGCGTTTCGGAGATGTCTGTGTTTAAAATGTAACCATGTCCTTTTTTTTTTTAACTTTTAAATTGGTCCAAAACAAAAAACCCCAAACCAGTTGTGGTTGAGTCAGTTCCAACTCATGGCGATCCCCTGTGCTGCAGAGTAGAACTCTGCTCCATAGGGTGTTCAAAACTGTGACCTTTCAAAAGTAGATCACCAGGCCTTTTGCCTCAGAAACCTCTGGGTGGATTTGAACCTTCAATGCTTAACTGTTTCAGGGTCTCCTTTAAGTTGGTAGTCTTGCTTAATCATATGTTGTCCTGGTAGTAATATTTAAATTGACATTTCTGTGTTTTAAATTGAAGGTCCAAATGTTTGTGAGTGCCTGCATTGGCCAGAAGAGCTGTGCAATTTCCTCTTCTTTCTCCTATGACTATGATTTCCTTCAAACAGTTTGACAGCTCTCGTTTCATTTTAAATTAATTAGACATGCTTTGTATATTTGGCTTTGGAGTCATGCATATGTTATACAAAATTATAAAACAAATAAATTTCAATCAAAATAAGAATACAATCCTTAAGAATCAAAAGCAAAGTGAAACAAATAAACCTAATTATATATGAAATCGGTGGCTTGCACAGAGAGTTATTTTAAGTGACATTAATTAGGTGACTTTATTTTAAGAGATTTTTTTCATAGTATAGTTGAGGAAAAAAACACAGTAGTTGAATGTACATCCCTAGTGGAATATATTCTAAGGCCAAAAAAGAACTGCAAAGAAATCTGACTGTTTTCAATAATCATGTTGTTAGAAATAGCATTGGTGTGGTTATTCCAAAAATACAGACATACATATATATGTATATGTATGTGCAAATAATTATGTTAATGTTGTTAGGGACTAAGATATTTTTAGGATAAGATATAAGATATACAAATATATAATAAAAATTTTAAATAAAAAGGCTGTATCCCTAAATTTGAATGGCATGTAGCAGTGTGAACACAATGTATGTTCTTTTTAAAAATATGCAATTTCCTAGCTGGAATATGGTCTAGAAATAATGAATAGCCCAGTAATGAGGAGCACCCCTAGTGCCCACATCGTGGCTTCGAAATACCATTTCCCATTCAAAGGAATCAGGGCTCCTTAGAGGACTGGCTGGTTCTAGTTCAAGGGCAGGAAATATACAAGATGAACCTGGAACATCTTGTTGCATTAAAAGACAAAGAAGCTGTCAAAGACTCCTGGGATCAGAGCAAAAAGACTCAGGAGCCAACTTGAATGGGGCTCTTACCGGCCAAGAATGGGACAATTTGAGCATTAGAAAGGATAATAGTGAAGGGTGGAAACACACCAAATATTAAAAGCACCGAATTGGAAGATGCCAGGAAACCAGCTCATAATTCTGAAAGCTAATAAATAAAGGGAAGGAAGCAAGCATTGATCTTGCCTTTCCTGTACAAACTGTACCCCAAAGTAACCAAATAGATGATATGCGAAAGTTTTTCTTTACAGAAGATTTCCAGTTCATAAATAAAGAAGGAATGATAGAGTACCACCATTTTCTAACTCTTAATGAAATAATGGCAAGAGACAATGACCATCAATAACAACGGAAAACTATTTGGGGAAAAGCTAATAGGGACTCTTATCATGGATAGATATGGTGTGTCTCCTGATTTGACATAATATAACATATCTAACATCACCAGTGAAGTATTTTTACAAAATAAATAAGTAATATTTGAACCCGAAACTGATCAAGCCTCCAGATTTAACTTCTAGTTTACAGGAAACACTGAGGACAAAGAAACATTGTATCAGTTAGGGTCCCAACAGGAAGCAGATGGCAAACTCAGATTGGGATAAATCGAGGAAGGTTTATTTACAAAGGTGAAGGTGGGGTGTACAGAATAGGGCAGGGTCCTGGGAAGAGGCAGAGAAGCCTTAATTAGTAGGAGAGAGGGGCTACCAGAACCTGAAAAGGGAAGGAGTTCTGTAGAGCAGCCATCTTGAGAGGACCACAGCCTACTGTATGGATTACACCTCAACATAAAGAAACAAAAATCCTCACAACTGGATCAGTGAACAACGTCATGATAAATGGAGAAAAGATTGAAGTTGTCAAGGATTTCAGTCAAAGAGCACAGCCAGCCCAAGGTGGTCTTGCAGGGAGGGACCCAGGGAAATAAACACTCATTCTTCTCCCTCCTTCCAGTTCCTGCCAGAGCTTCCTATTGACCAAACCCAACTGAAGCCAGAAGGCAGGAGAGTCCCACTGATAAAGTTCACACAGGTCTGCCTTCTGGGGCAGGGACCAAGATGGAGAGAGGATCTGAATGGGCCAAAGGAGTAGTATCTGCCCACAACCATGATAAACAACACCATCCGATACAATCAACAACATCCAGTATGCAGAAAATTCTCCAGGACAAACTACCTTTTTTCTTTTCCATCAAATAAATCACAAAAGGGAATAAAAGGAAAGGAGAAAAAAAAAAAAAAAAAGAAGGGGAAACCTATAAATTAAAGTACGTTTATTTTTTTCCTGCTACCAAATAAATTGCAAAGGGGGGAAAAAGAAGGGAACCCCTCAATTAAAAGAGATTTAAGAAACAATTAAAAAGTGTGGCTCTTGTTTGGATCCTGATTTTTTCTTTTTAGAAGAAAAGAAATGTCTGAAGCAATCTGGGAAATTTGAACACTGGATGCTTGATGATATGACAGAATTATTGCTAGGTTGTTATTTTTAATTTTATCAATATTGTTGTTACAAATACACACAGCAAAACATACACCAGTTCAACAGTTTCTACATGTACAATTCAGTGACATTGATTGTTGTTGTGGTTAGGTGCTGTCGCGTCGTTTCCGACCCATAGCGACCCTCTGCACAACATAACGAAACGCTGCCCAGTCCTGAGCCATCCTCACAATTGTTATGCTTGAGCTCATTGTTCCATCCACCGTGTCAATCCACCTCCTTGAGGGTCTTCCTCTTTTCCGCTGACCCTGTACTCTGCCAAGTACAATGTCCTTCTCTAGGGACTGATCCCTCCTGATGACATGTCCAAAGTATGTAAGACGCAGTCTCACCATCCTTGCACCTAAGGAGCATTCTGGCTGCACTTCTTCCAAGACAGATTTGTTTGTTCTTTTGGCAGTCCATGGTGTATTCAATATTCTTCGCCAACACCACAATTCAAAGGCGTCAACTCTTCTTCAGTCTTACTTATTCATTGTCCAGCTTTCACATGCATATGATGTGATTGAAAATACCATGGCTTGTGTCAGGCGCATCTTAGTCTTCAGGGTGACATCTTTACTCTTCAACACTTTGAAGAGGTCCTTTGCAGCAGATTTGCCCAATGCAATGCGTCTTTTGATTTCTTGACTGCTGCTTCCATGGCTGTTGATTGTGGATCCAAGTAAAATGAAATCCTTGACAACTTCAATCTTTTCTCCATTTATCATGATGTTGCTCATTGGTCCATTTGTGAGGATTTTTATTTTCTTTATGTTGAGGTGCAATCCATACTGAAGGCTGTGGTCTTTTATCTTCATTAGTAAGTGCTTCAAGTCCTTTTCACTTTCAGCAAGCAAGATTGTGTCATCTGGATAACACAGGTTCTTAATGAGTGTTCTCCAATCCTGATG
Organism: Loxodonta africana; assembly: GCF_030014295.1. Taxonomy (NCBI): domain Eukaryota; kingdom Metazoa; phylum Chordata; class Mammalia; order Proboscidea; family Elephantidae; genus Loxodonta; species Loxodonta africana. The sequence continues at coordinate 38,009,612 of NC_087365.1, forward strand.
CCCTGTTCTTCTTCATATAGTCCAGCTTCTTGGATTATTTGCTCAGCATACAGATTGAATAGGTACGTTGAAAGGATACAACCCTGACACACACCTTTCCTGACTTGAAACCAATCAGTATCCCCTTGTTCTGTCCAAACAACCACCTCTTGATCTATGTAAAGGTTCCTCATGAGCACAATTAAGTGTTTTGGAATTCCCATTCTTCCAAGTGTTATCCATAGTTTGTTATGATCCACACAGCCGAATGCCTTTGCATAGTCAATGAAACACAGGTAAACATCCTTCTGGTATTCTCTGCTTTCAGCCGGGATCCATCTGACATCAGCAATGATATCCCTGGTTCCACATCCTCTTCTGAAAGCAGCCTGAATTTCTGGCAGTTCCCTGTCGATATACTGCTGCAGCCGTTTTTGAATGATCTTCAGCAAAATTTTGCTTGTGTGTGATTTCCACATTCGGTTGGATCACCTTTGTTGGGAATAGGCATAAATATGGATCTCTTCCAGTAAGTTGGCCAGGAAACTGTCTTCCATATTTCTTGGCATAGACGAGTGAGCACCTCCAGTGCTGCATCTGTTTGTTGAAACATCTCAATTGATATTCCATCAATTCCTGGAGCCTTGTTTTTCACCAATGCCTTGAGAGCAGCTTGGACTTCTTCCTTCAGTACCTTCGGTTCCTGATCACATGCCACCTCTTGAAATGGTTGAATATCGACTAATTCTTTTTGGTATAATGACTCTGTGTATTCCTTCCATCTTCTTTTGATGCTTCCTGCATCGTTTAATATTTTCCCCATGGAATCCTTCACTATTGCGACTCGAGGCTTGAATTTTCTCTTCAGTTCTTTCAGCTTGAGAAACGCCGATTTCCCTTTTGGTTTTCCATCTCCAGCTCTTTGCTCATGTCATTATAGCACTACTTTGTCGTCTCGAGAGGCCCTTTGAAATCTGTTCAGTTCTTTTACTTCGTTAATTCTTCCTTTTGCTTTAGCTGGTCGAAGTTCGAGAGCAAGTTTCAGAGTCTCCTCTGACATCCATCTTGGTCTTTTCTTTCTTTCCTGTCTTTTCAGCGACCTCTAGTTTTCTTCATGGCTGATGTCCTTGATGTCATTCTACAACTCGTCTGGTGTGCGGTCACTAGTGTTCAATGTGTCAAATCTATTCTTGAGATGGTCTCTATATTCAGGTGGGATATACTCAAGATCATATTTTGACTCTCGTGGACTTGCTCTGATTTGCTTCAGTTTCAGCTTGAACTTGCATATGAGCAATTGATGGTCTGTTCCACAGTCGGCCCCTGGCCTTGTTCTGACTGATGATATTGAGCTTTTCCATCGTCTCTTTCACAGATGTAGCCAATTTGATTTCTGCGTGTTCCATCTGGCGAGATCCATGTGTATAAGTCGCCCTTTATGTTGGTGAAAGAAGGTATTTGCAATGAAGAAGTTGTTGGTCTTGCAAAATTCTATCATTCGATTTCCGGCGTTGTTTCTATCACCAAGGCCATATTTTCCAACTACTGATCCTTTTTCTGTTTCCAACTTTTGCATTCCAATCGCCAGTAATCATCAATGCATCTTGATTGCCTGTTCCATCAGTTTCAGACTGCAGTAGCTGATAAAAATCTGTTTCTTCATCTTTGGCCCTAGTGGTTGGTGCGTAAATTTGGATAATAGTCGTATTAACTGGTCTTCCTTGTAGGCGTATGGATATTATCCTATCACTGACAATGTTGTACTTCAGGATAGATCTTGAAACGTTCTTTTTGACGATGAATGCAACACCATTCCTTTCCGAGTTGGCATTCCCAGCACAGTAGACTATATGATTGTCTGATGCAAAATGGCCAATAGCAGTCCATTTCAGCTCACTAATGCCTAGGATATTGATATTTATGCATTCCATTTCATTTTTGACGATTTCTAATTTTCCTAGATTCATGCTTTCTACATTCCAGGTTCCGATTATTAATGGATGTTTGCAGCTGTTTCTTCTCATTTTGAGTCGTGCCACATCAGCAAATGAAGGTCCCGAAAGCTTTACTCCACCCACGTCATTAAGGTCGACTCTACTTTGAGGAGGCAGCTCTTCCCCAGTCATCTTTTGAGTGCGTCCCAACCTGGGGGGCTCATCTTCCAGCACTATATCAGACAGTGTTCCGCTGCTATTCATAAGGTTTTCACTGGCTAATGCTTTTCAGAAGTAGACTGCTGGGTCCTTCTTCGTAGTCTGTCTTAGTCTGGAAGCTCAGCTGAAACCTGTCCTCCATGGGTGACCCTGCTGGTATCTGGATACCGGTGGCATAGCTTCTAGCATCACAGCAACACACAAGCCCCCACAGTACAACAAACGGACAGACACGTGGGGGTGACATTGATTACATTCATCGAATTGTGCAGCTGTTCTCACCCTCTTTTTTGAATTGTTCTCCCCTTACTAACAAACTCATTACCCCCTAAGCTTCCTATCTAATCTTTCTCGTTACTCTTGTCATTTTGATCCTGTACGTTGTTGTTGTTAGGTGCCATCGAGTCGGTTCTGACTAATAGCGACCCTACATACAACAGAATGAAACACTGCCCGGTTCTGCACCATGCTCACAATCGTTATGCTTGAGTCCATTGTTGCAGCCACTATATCAGTCCATCTCATTGAGGGTCTTCCTCTTTTCTGCTGGCCCTGTACTTTATCAAGCATGATGTCCTTCTCCAGGGACTGATCCCTCCTAACAACATGTCCAAAGTATTTAAGATGCAGCCTCGCCATCCTTGCTTCTAAGGAGCATCCTGGTTGTACTTCTTCCAACACAAATTTGTTTGTTCTTGGAAGTCCATGGTATGTACAATATTCTTCGCCAACACCACAATTCAAAGCTATCAATTCTTCCTCGGTCTTCCTTATTCATTGTCCAGCTTTCGCATGCATATAATGTGATTGAAAACACCATGGCTTGGGTCAGGTGCATCTTAGTCTTCAAGGTGATATCCTTGCTTTTCAACACTTTAAAGAGGTCCTTTGCAGCAAATTTGCCCAGTGCAATGTGTCTTTTGATTTCTTGACTGCTGCTTGCATGGGTGTTGATTGTGGATACAAGTAAAATGAAATCTTTGACAACTTCGATCTTTTCCCTGTTTATCATGATGTTGTTTACTGGTCCAGTTGTGAGGATTTTTGTTTTCTTTATGTTGAGGTGTAATCCATACTGAAGGCTGTGGTCTTTGATCATCATCAGCAAGTGCTTCAAGTCCTCTTCACTTTCAGCAAGCATGATCCCATATAGATAGATCTTAAAAGAGCACAATGTTCAAGGTAGACATTCTTTACTAGTTAAGCTAAACTATTGCTTGGCTTTAAGATGATGCAGGGAATATTTTTGGTTTATCTCAGGGCAGTAGTTTCAGGGGCTCATCCAGCCTCTGTGGCTTCAGAAAGTCTGGAGTCCATAAGAATTTGAAATTCTTTGCTGCATTTCCCCCCTTTTGACCAGAATTCTTCTATAGAATCTTTGGTCTAAATGTTCAGCAATGATAGCTGAACCCATCCAATTCTTCTGGTCTCATGGCAAAGGAGGCAGTTGTTCACGGAGGCAATTAGCCACACATTCCATTTCCTCCTATTCCTGACTCTCCTTCTTCCTGTGTTTGCTGCGGTGAATAGAAACCAATTATTGTGCCTTGGGTGGCTGCTTGCAAGCTTTTAAGACCCCGGGAACTACACAATGAACTAGGAGGCAGAATAGAAGCAGTAAAGACATTATTAGGCCAATTAACTAGGATGTCTGATGAAATTATGACTCTAAACCTCCAAACCAAGGAACTAAACCCCATGAAGTGTTTTGTTGTATATAAGCAGCCTTAGCAGCTACTCCTTTTTGTTGTTGTAAATATGTGTTTCACACAACTTTTGCCAATTCAACTTTTTATAGGTATACAACTTATAGACAGAAATTACAGTAATTGGCTATGCAACCCTACCCATAATCAATGCAATTTTTCCATCACCGCTAAACCCTTTCACCCTCCCTCCTGCCCCTGGTAGCCACTAATAAACTTTGATCTGTGTACATTTGTCTTTTCTTGTCTTTTTATAGAATTGAGGTCATATAATATTTGTCCTGTTGTGATTGACTTATTTCACTCAGCATGTGGTCAAGGTCCAGCCATATTGTAGCATGTATCAAGACTTCATTTATCCTACTGGCTGAGCGGTATTCCATTGTATGTTTGTACCACATTTTGTTTATCCATTCATCTGATGGACATTTAGGTTGTTCCCACCTTTTAGCTATTGTGAGTAGTGCTGCAGTGAACATTGGTGTACAAGTCTTCATTTTCAAGTCTTGGGGACATACCTAAGAGTGGATTTGCTGGGTCATATGGTAGTTCTATGGGGCAGTTCTACTCTGTCCTATAGGGTCGCTATGAGTCAGAATTGACTCGAAGGCAATGGTTTTTTTATGGGTTTATGGTAGTTCTATTTTTAGTTTTTTGAGGAACTGCCACATTCTTTTTCACAATGGCTGTACCGTTTTGTACTCATACCAGCAATGGATAAGGGTTCCATTTTCCCCACATCTTCGCCAACATTTGTTATTTTCTGTTTTGTTTTGTTTTCATTTTTAATTTTATTGTGTTTTAGGTGAAAGTTTACGGTGCAAATTATTTTCTCATTCAAAAATTTATACACAAATTGTTTTGTGACATTGGTTGCAATCCCCACATTGTGTCAGCATTCTCCCCCTTTCCCTTTCCACCCTGGGTTGCCTGTGTCCATTTGTCCAGTTTTCCTGTCCCTTCCTGCTTTCCCATCTTTGCTTTTGGGCAGCTGTTGCCCATTTGGTCTCATATACTTGATTGAACTAAGAAGCATGTTCCTCACATGTGTTATTGTTTATTTTATAGGCCTGTCAACTCTTTAGCTGAAAGGCAGGCTTCAGGAGTAGCTTCAGTTCTGAGTTAGTAGGGTGTCCAGGGGCCATAGTCTTGGGAAGTCCTCCGGTCTCTGTTAGACCAGTAAGTCTAATCTTTTTTTTGTGTGTGTGTATGAATTTAAATTTTGTTCTACATTTTTCTTCTGCTCTTTCTGGGACCCTCTATTGTGATCCCTGTCAGAGCAGTTGGTGGTGGCAGCCAGGCACCATCTAGTTCTTCTGGGCTCAGGCTGGTGAAGGCTATGGTTCATTAGTCCCTTGAACTAGTATTTTCTTCGTCTCTTTGTTTTTTTTCATTCTCCTTTGCTCCGGATGGGATGGGAGCAATAGATGTTATCTTAGATGGCTTTCTGTTTTTTTTTTCAATCTTAGCCATCCTAGTGGGAGTGAAATAGTAGCTCATTGTGGTTTTGATCTGCATTTTTCTGATGGCTAATGGTGCGGAGCATCTTTTCATGTTTGGTGGCCATTTGAATGTCCTCTTGGGTGAAATGTCTGTTCAAGTCCTTTGCACATTTTGTGACTGGGTTATTTGTCTTTTTGTTGTTAAGTTGTCAAAGTTTTATCTATACAGTAAAGCCTGCGAAAGCTGGAACGTGTATAAGGTGAAAACCTCCCAGAGAAGGAAAACTCAAATATTTTCCACTGAAACGAGGCATAGAAAAATGGTAAGATTGCACCTTATCAAAGGTGGAAAACTTGTGAGACCCAGAGAAACAAGGCAGTCCTGTTGAGTTCTGGCTCTCACAGGTTTCACTGTGTTTTGGTTATTAGGATTTTATCGGGTATATGGTTTCTGAAGATATTCTTCCAGCTGGTAGCATGTCTTTCCACTTTTTTGGTAAAGTCTTTTGGTGAAGAAAAGTTTTTAATTTTTAGCGGTGATGGAAAAATCACATTGATTAAAGGTAGGGTTGCACAGCCAATTATTGTAATTCCTGTTGATAAGTTTTACACCTATAAAAAGTTGAACTGACAAAAGTTGTGTGATACACGCATTTAAACAATGGAATTAAAAACAAAAAAAAAGAGTAGCTGCTGAGGCTGCTTATGTACAACCAAACACCTCATGGGATTTGGTTCCTTGGTTTAGAGGCTTAAGGTCATGGCTTCATGAGACATCCCAGTTAACTGGCCTGATAATGTCTTTAGTGCTTCTCTTCTACCTCCTAGTTTGTTGTGTAGTTCCTAGGGCCTTAAAGCTCGGCCATCCAAGCTTTCTATTGATTTCTATTCACCTGGAGCAACAGAGGAAGAAGGAGAGTCAGGAATAGGAGGAAGATATGAAATGCATGGCTAATTGCCTCCATGAACAGCTGCCTCCTCTGCCATGAGAGCAGAAGAAATGGATGATGTCCATCTATCATTACTGAACATTTTGGTCAAAGATTCTATAGAAGAAGAGCCTGATCAAAAGGGGGGAAATGCAGCAAAGAGTTTCAAAGTCTTATAGACTCCAGACTTTCTAAAGCCATTGAGGCTGGATGAACCCCTGAAACTATTGCCCTGAGATAATCTCTAAACTTTAAACCAAAAAATATTCCCTGAAGTCACCTTAAAATTGCGCAGTAGTTTAGCTTAACCAGTAAAAAGATCTGCTTTGAGCATTGTGCTCTTTTAAGAATGATCTATGTGGGATCAAATTGACAACAGCAACTTGAAAGATTAGACGGGAACCCTAGGGGGCAGTGAGTTTATGTTAATGAGGGAAGAACAAGTCAGAAAAGGAGGGTGAGAATGGCTGCACAACAGACAATACATAAAATTTAGGAAAAAGGCTTTTAATTTTTATGAGGTCCCTTTTATTTATTTTGTCTATAGCTGTGTTTTTATTATATTAGGTAATCTGTTCTTAAAAGTTAGGCCGAACAGCATTGCCCCTGCATTTTCTGCTAAGAATACTGATAGATTTTTAGAGGTGTGATTGTGATTTTGTGGCTACACAGAGAGAGATTATCTCGTAGAGATATGTATTGAAGTATTTGCAGATGGAATTATATGTCTAGGATTTGCTCTAAAATAATCAAGTGGGGTGGGAGGAGATGGGTATGTGTAGATGAAACAAGAATGATTGTGTGTCGATTATGTATCGCTGAATATAGGAAGGTATATAGAGGCTTATTATACTTTTCTGTACTTTTGTATGTGTTTGAAATTTTCCATTAAAAAAAAAATGAAAAAATAACGACACTCTTATCTGTCCTTCTTTGGTTTCTCATATTGTAGTTTGTCTCGGGCATCATTGAACATCAATGTGTATGGAGCGGCCTCTTACCTTTTTTTGTGTATTCGTGTTTATTATATATCTGTCAGAAGCATGGTAAACAACACCATGAAGATGCAAGCAGCGTATTCATGATTTACACATCTGATTTTCACATAAATGGTGGCATAGCATCCACAGTATAACAGTGTATCTTAGAGATCACTCCACATTAAAACAAAGAGTTTCTGCGTTCTTGTTTCTTTTTATTTTATTTTTAATGGATAACACATTCATGAGGTTCTGAAAAACCACCCTCTAGCCCTTTGCTCTTTTATATTAAGAAATGTGGTAAGAATTGTATTTTCCCTTGAGGGTGGCTTATTTTTTGACTTTGTTAAGGTGTTTTTCCATGCGGAATTTTTTACAACTTAAGCAATCTTTTAAAATTGCTTTTTAGTTTTATGTCATACTTAGAAAGGTCTTACTCACCCTGAGATAATGAGAAAAACCCTGGCAAATGTGTTTCCTTCTCATATATTTAATTATTTTAAACCTTTTTATTGTTTAAAAAAAGACATAGATAATGGGATAAAACATAAATGTACAACCTAACAACTTGTAAGAAAAACACCTATGTAACCATCACCCACAGTGATCAAGAAACAGAACATTGCAGCCACCCTGGAAGCCTCCTGATCAAAACCCCATTGTTCGCCCTCAGTAGTAACCAATACCCTGACTTTTATAATATCCCAAAATGCGTTTTTCATAGCTTTACCACCTTAGTTTCCTAGTGGTGCTGTAACAGGAGTACCACAAGTGGGTAGCTTTAATGAACGGAAATTTATTTTCTCACAGGAGGCAAGAAGTCCAAATTCAGGGAACTGGCTCTCTGTCCACTCTGGGGGAGAATCCTTGTCTCAGTTTCTCTAGCCCCAGGATCTCTGGGTTCCTTGGTGATCTTCCCATGGCATCTATCTTTCCCTCATTTGTGCTTGCTTGCTTCCATGCCTAATCTGCTTTCTTTCATATCTCAAAAGCGGTTAAGTTTAAGACATACCCTGAGCTGATGTGGCCTCATCAATGTAATGAAGAAAACCCCATTCCCAAATGAGATTACATCAACAGGTACTGGGGTTAGAATTTACAACATGCATTTTTGGGGAGCACACTTCAATCCATAAAAACCCCAAACGAAACTCATTGCTGTTGAGTTGATTCCAACTCAAAGTGACCCTATAGGACAGAGTAGAACTGCCCCATAGGGTTTCCAAAGAGCAGCTGGCGGGTGGATTTGAACTGCTGACCTTTTGTTTAGCAGTCGAGCTCTTCGCCACCAGGGCTCCACCTAATTATGCATCCCTAAATATGTTCTTAAGATTGATCCACATTGCACGTCATGTTGTTCATTCATTGTCATTGTTGTGCAGTATTTTATTGTAAGCATGCACCACAATGTATTTGTCCAGTTGGAATTTATTTAAAATTGGCATAGATTTGTGGTAGAGCTTCAGCTGAATTTTCTTTTCAGATGACTATCCGGTTGTACTGGCAATATTTATTGAGTAATCCATCTTTTCCCCCACTGACTTTGATGCCATCTTTATTATTTATTAAGTGATTGGATATATTTTAGCCAAATTCCAGACTCACCTGTCTGCTCCATTCATCTCCCTGTCTGTTCCTGAATTCACACTGAACTATGTAGTCCTTTCATTTTATAACACACTTTCATATCTGGCAGAATTTGTCTTCCCACATAACTCTTCTTTTTCAGAACTTCTCTTGATTTTCCTGTATGATCTTTGGAATCAGTTGGCCAAGTTCCCATCCTGTTGGTGTATTTATTTGCATCCCATTAAAACCATAGATGAAAAGAGAGAAAAATGTCATCCTTTCTTTATTGAATCTTCTAGCCAAAAATGAGATGCACTTTTTCCTTTACTCAGGTCTTCATAATAGACTTTGAAGTTTTATTCATTATTTCCTGCACATTTCTTAGGAAGTAACTCATCCATTTAAAAACCTGAATAGTGTTCCATTGTGTTCCATGCCGTGGTTTATTTGATCATTCCATCTTTGAATGGCATTTGAATAAATCTGTTTCTAAATTTCTTCAGTTACAAACAGAGCTGCAGTAAACGTCCCTGTGAGTATGCTTTTTGTACATACTCGTATATGGGAAGGACACACACTATAAATGAAATTGCTGGACCAAAGGATTTTTAAAATGTTAACCAATATTTGTCATATTGCTGTCCAAAAATGATACCAATTTATACTACCCCTAACGGTGTCCACCCATTTCTATACACTGTAACCAACCCTGCATATTCATAAGTGTTGAAGTCTTTCTCTAGTGATCAGCAAGTTATACTTCACTACGGTTTTAGTGAATACTTCTTGGATTTCAGTTGCTTGTATTTCTTTTCAGAATTTTCTACTCATAGCCTTTGCCTACTTTGATAATGAGACATTTGCGTTTTTCATATGGATTTTTGTATATGTTCTTCATGTCATTGTATGCTGTTGATTTTGTTAAATTATGAAAGATTTAAGTCCTCTTTAATGGCTGGCATTACAGCTTTATAATTTTTATAATTTTCTCCATGAAGGTACTATGCAGGTTTTTTCCTAGACACCTTATAGCTTACACTGTTATTATAAATGGTATTTTTTTAAAAAGGGATATTTTCTAATTGTTGATGGTGTATGGCAACATAATTGATTTTTATTATTAATGTTTATTTATTGATGCTGTAGCCAACAACCTTGAAGAGCTCTCTTATTAGTTGTAAAATGTGGGGGGACTGTGCTTCTATGACCAAGCAGTGCTTTGAGACTAGACCACGTGGACCCCGACTTCCGCCTGCTACAAACATGTGCAAGCACACGGTAAGACTGTGCATGTAGAATACAAGAACTAGAGAAAAAGAAAACATGAAAAATACTCTATTAATATAATGGAACAAAAAACTAGACTGAAGAGAGGTAACATAATAAAAGCCATTTTAATATAAAGAGAAAAATCAAGAAATTGAAGAATAGTGTGCTATCATGAAGATATAAAAAAGAAATGAGGATAAAATTATAAAATACTTCAAAAATAAGTTGAAATCTATAATGCCCTTGATATTAAGTACAGGGTCACAACAAGAAAGCAAAATGATATTATTATTGCACTAGCTTTCTAAAGAGACGTGGTCTGGAATTTTCAGTCCCTCACTCACAAGCTGCATGAACTTCGGCAAAGGCAGGCAACTGCTGGAGACTGGAGGGTCAATTAAGACAGAAAAGCTGAATTATCTATGAGGATCAAATTGACAACGACAACTTGACAGATTAGATAGGAACCTTAGGGAGAAGTGAATTTATGTTAATGGGGGAAGACCAAAAAAAAAAAAAAAGAAATCTGAGACAAAAACACAGGCTAGTAAAAACAAAAGCAAAAAGTGCACAATGGTATATGACCCTGGGAAATTCGGCCCCATCCCCAAATCAGAGAACTCCTTTGACTCTGCCAGATCCAGGACAGCCTCTGGTCTGGGGTGGCTGAGTCATTCTCTCTGTGTGGTCTCTCATCCTCAAGGAGTCTTCTCTGGTTTTGTTCACTATCTGGCCGTGTTCTAAGAGAGCCAGCCAGAGAGCCAGTCTCGGTGCCCAAACTGCTGGCATCCCGAGTCAGTGTAGAAGGAGACTACGAAAGGCAGGATAGCAGGAGGTGTGGCTCATTGGGGCCCTTAATGTAAGAATCCACCACAGCAGGCATGCCTGGCCCTTCGCCTATTCATAAACCCAGGTGAGACCTTTCCTGGAACAGTCAAGCATAGGCAGATGGGACCAGAGCCAGTGCAGTCTGAATTATTGTTGGGGGAGGGGGAGGGTGTTTTGATAAGAGGACTGAACCAGGTGCTGGGGCAGCACAGAAGGGGACCAGGGGGCGGATTAACCAGTAAGCAAGGTACGCACAGGTTTACAGTAAGCAAAGTCTGCATGGGCTTAATTGTGTCTACTTACTAATCTGTCATGCACAATTTCACATCTTTGATGTGGTAAAAAAACAGGTGAAATTGTGCACGACAGATTAGTTAATAACCACAAGTAAGCCTGTGTGTATCTTGCTTATTGGGTAATCTGTCCTTGAAGGGGACTAACCAGTACCAGGCTTTGTACAGCTAGAGGTGACAAACAGATTGTGGACTCAGACCAACCGGGGTTCCAGTCTTGACTCTGTGGTCCTGGGCCAGTAACTTCCCCTCTCTGATCCTCAGTTTCTTCTTCTGTGAAATCTGCATCATAGAGTTGTTTGAGAATTAAATGAGATCAGAAGAGCTCAGCCTGGCACATGATAAGTGGTCTATAGATGGCAGTGGTGGTGGTCAGTGTGACAAGAGTGATGGGAAGGGTAATGACTGTTGATGAGAATGGGGACAGGGTTCAGGGATGCTGTGGATGGGTAAGTAAGAGTGGCCTGTGAGAGAGGGGCAGGGAAGGGCATCCTAGGCAGAGGGAATGGCATGGCCAAAGGCCTGGAGGTAGGAACGAGTACCACGTGCCATCAGGAGTGTGTGGTTCAGTGGACAAGGGGCACTGTGGATGATGGCCTGTTCCAAACACATCCATGGCACGTCCTCTTTTTACAAAGTGACCTTGACATCCCTCCCACCATGTGGTGGTCTATGCCCTCTCCCCCCTGAAGCTGGGTGGAAACACTCATACTTGAACCCAGCTACCATGCTGTGAGGAAGCCCAAACACAGAGAAACCACGTGGAGAGACGATAAGTAGGTGTTTGGGCTGACAGGCTAGCTGAGGTCCCAGCAGACAGCCCGCATCAGTCGCTAGACTTATGAGCGAAGATGCTTCTGCATCACCACCTCCCCACCCCCCGCCCCCAGCCTCAAGTCTTTCCCAACTGATGTCTCAGACATTGTGGTGCAGAGAGACAAGCTCTCCCTGCTGTGCCCTTTTCAAATTCCAGACTTACAGAACTCAGGAGCATGATAAAGTGATCGTTTATACAACTAAGTTGTGGGGTGGTTTGTTACTCAGAAATACTAACACTCGAGGGCTCTTTGCAGAGCAGCCACCACCAGCCTGGCTTCCTCTCTCAGATAAAAACGCATCCACTGCACTCCCTCACTTTGACAGGGAGCTGATACTGCCATCTAGTGGCCCAAAGAAACAATGCACGATCCACTGTTTTCCCTTCTTAGAAGAACCTTGTTCTCATTCATTCATTCCACGAACAGTCACAGTCCCTGCAGGTGGTGGAACAAGTGTGGTTTAAAACAAACAAACAAAAAAAACATTGTACCATTATTCTTTTTGTATGCTTTCATTTTTGGTCATGAAATTTCCCTCACAAATCCTCAATCTCTTTACCTTTCTCCAAAATCCAAAATTCTCTGAAAACTGAGTTTTTCCATCAGTTTATACAAGCTCATTCAGTGGTTAAACTCCATAAATATGGTTAAATACCATATTTAGGGTATTTATTATTTCACAGCAGAAATATTAATCTTTGATAATGGGGTGCTGCTCCCCTCTGGGATTTTATATAATAGAAAGAGAGCTCTCAAACTGTGGGTCCAGACCAGCAGCGTCAGCATTATCTAGGGATTTGTTAGAAATGTAAATTCTCGGGCCCCACCCCCAACCTACAGAATGAGAAAACTCTGGGTGGGGCCCAGCCATCTGCTGTTTAACCAGCCCCCAGAGGCTTCTGATAAACACCTAAGTCTGAGAACACGGAGTACAGGCACATTTATAAAATCCAAAAAATCCTGAATCCAAAGCACATTTGGCCTCCCCATGATTTCACATAGTGAACTGTGGACTCGTATTTTAAAATTTCAAGTAACATGAAATGTTTATGTTTAAAAAGGGGACAGAGGTTCCTTTTAGAAATGGAGAAAGGGTATGATTAATAATAATAAAAGCTAACTTTTGTCAAACGTTTATATCTTTCCGGGTACTGTGCTAAGTGCCTCCCCTCACTTATTCCACACAATGAACCTAGGAGATAGGTATTGTTATCCGTGGCTTCAAGCCGGTTCAGAACAGTTTGGTAATTCTGACTTAAACAGGGCAGAGTATATATGCACTGCATAGCAACCAAATCTTTTGCCCTGTTGTATTTTGACCTGAGTAGGAAACAAACAGTGGTGATCGGCTCAAAGATGGCGGCAAAAAAAAAAAAAGACCACGCTGTTTTGGATATGTGTCGATCTCCACAGTCCTGCCATAATCCAATCTCCCGCATTGATCCCCAAAATTTCAGGAGCTGATATGGGAGATTGGATTATTGGCAGGACTGTGGAAAGCAACACACATTCAAAGCGGCAAGCTCTGTCGCCATCTTTGAGCAGGGCACCACTGTTTCCTACTCCGTCAAACACTAGGTACTAGGAGCAACAGATTTGGTTGCTATGCAACGGGTAGGCTGCCCTCCTTTATGTTGGCAATTACTGAGTCATTCCAAACCATTTTGATGCCCTGTTTTTATCATTCCCATTTTATGAATAGGAAAACAGGCAAGGGGAAGGAGCAATTAGCAAAACCTGGAGAGAGTAATCAACAGAAGCTGTGGCCTTCAGTAGAAGGATGCAGCCAACTCACACAGACTCATTTCTCACTCCCCTACTCCCCCAGGCCTCCTGGATCAGAATCTCCACGGGGAGGGCTTAGCAATTTGCATTTCCTCTAATTATTTTACTTTGAAAAATTTCAAACCTTACGGAAAATTGAAAGAATAGTACAAGGAACTCTTGAATACTCTTCAACCCAGTTCAGCAGTTGCTCTCATTTTGCCACATTTGTGCCTTTTCTCCCCGCCTTGTCTTCCTCCCAACATGTCTCCTAAGAATGAGATAAGGACCGCCTCTTACAAGAACACAACACCATTACCATATCTATGAATAATTCAATAATATCATTTAATGTACAGGCAATATTTAAATTCCCAAGTGCTCAGCTGCTAACCAAAATTTTGGTGGTTTGAACCTACCCAGCAGCTTCATGGCGTCTGCCCCCATAAAGATTACAGCCAAGAAAACTCTACAGGGCAGTTCTATTCTGTCACATGGGGTCACTATGAGTCGATGGCACCCACCAACCACAGTTTAAATTCCCAGTGGTCCACAAAATTTCTTTTCTAGCTATTGTTTTATTTTCTCAATCCAGGATTCAATCCAGTTTCATACAATATATATATTTTTTTTGTTATGTCCCTTTAGTCTCTTTTTGATCTAGAATAAGTCCCAGCCTTTATTTCCCCCATGCTATTAACTTTTTAAAAAAGAGTCCAGGCTTATAGAATGGCCCACATTCTAGATTTGTCTAAATTTTCCTCATGATTAAAATCAGGTTAAGTATTTTTGGCAAGAATATGACATAGAAGATCTGGCATACGTCCTATTGCATCACATCAGGGGCACACAATGTCAGCTTGTCCCGCTCTTGGTGATGCTGATCCTGATCGCTTTGTTAAGGTAAAGTTGGCTGGCTCTCTCCCCTGTAAATGGCCATTTCTCCCTTTTTAATAAATAATCTGTGGTGTGATGTTTTGAACCATGTGAATATCCTTTTACCCAACAACTTTTCACCTACTAGCTGTAGCGTGTATCAGTGGTCCTTGCCTCCTTAATCAATTACATTGGTGATTGCAAAATGGAATCTGCATTTTTAATAAAGTGCTTCCAAGTGATTCTTCTACTCCTGGAGTTTGGAAACCCCGTTTAAGCCCAGGCAGAGGATACAGGAGAAAGAGGTGTTGCTACCAAGACAGCTGAAGGCATTTGCTAAGGCATACTTTTTTTTTTTTTTTTAAACATCAGTTAAAATGCATATTCCTAAACCCCATCCCATACCAATGAATCAGAGAGGGATGTGTGGGGCAGGCCTAGGAAGCAGCATTTTTAACACCCTTCCCCTCTTCCCCCTGGTGATTCTGTGCTCACTGAAGTTTAAGAAACACCTGCGAAGGTTGATATTAACCCTGGCTGCACTTGGCACATTCCACTCGTCTCGGGGAGTTTTTTGTTTGGTTTTTAAATAGTAATGCTTGAGCCCTACCTCCAGATATTCTGATTCAAATGGTCTGGGATACAGCCTGGGCATCAAAATTTTTAAGCTTTTAATTAAAGAAAATTAATTTAGTTAATTTTTTTTTATTCTAACGTACAGCCAAGATTAAGAACTACTGCGCTAAGAGGATTCTCTCCGAAGTGAATATAAACATGAAAACCAGCCTGCCCCCCTCCTAATTACCATGATTCTCACAGCATCACAGGCCTTAGCTCACCAGTTAGAGAAAAAAAATCCTGATGCTGCCTTTACCCCACGGATAGAGCTCCCACTGTGTGCAAACAGCTCCCACTGTGCTCTTTGGGGAGCTTACAAAAGAGGTAGAAGAAAGGTCACTTCCTTCAAAATCGTGGGGACGTGGGAAAACACACACACACAAATACACTGAAGTATGGTACAATTGTAGTTTTACAGACCAGGAAACCGACGTTCTGGAAGGGGAAATGACCGCCCAGTGAGTTAACGGCACAGCCAAGGTTCTTACCCAGGATGCCTTTCTTCTACTTGGTTAATTTGTACTTGAGCCCATGTTGGGCCTTCTGAACTTCCTGCACTTCCATTGGCTGGGTCTGGCCTGGAGCCAACATCTTCAGCAACAACGTCGGCGTCAAGACTGGAGCCTCTTATCAGGGACTTACCCTGGGCTAGATATTGGACAGTTGAAGGAATGAATGGAGGAGTGAATGAAGGAATGCAACCAGTTCAGCACCTGCCTGGCTGGAATTAAGAACCATTGGATCAAATAACCTCTAAAATAAATCCCTTTTGAGGCTAGAATTAGCTCATTTTTCACAGGCTCAGGAATCTCTAGGCCTTCCTTCTTCTGGAGGCCTTGCCCCACATTATATATATATATATAAAAAACAGAAAACCCGTTGCTGTCAAGTCGGTTTTGACTCATAGCAACCCTACAGGACAGAGTAGAACTGCCCCATAGCGTTTCCAAGCAGTGGATTTGAACTGCTGACCATTTGGTTAGCAGCCAATCTCTTAAACACTATGCCACCAGGGCTCCAGCCCCACATTATAGCAACCATATAACTCATCCAAATTCTGCCTTATTTATAATGCAACTATGAGTTGACTTCAGTTGCAGTTGACTAGCTGACCTAAAGTTATATAGGTATTTAATTCTATATTTATAACCACCAATTTTTTAGACTTTATGTGGTAGAGCCAATCCATTTATTTTCAGGTCCTCAAACATTTCCCATAGTGTTTGGAATGTTCGTAGGTCCTGGAATGTACCTTAATGTCTAAATGGACCATAGGTAACCCCGAAATAAAGGCAGGGACTTTTCCTGCCTGGGGTCAGGAGAGAGGTTTAGAGGACACAGTTGGTGTAGCCTTCAAGCACCAAAATGTAATTTTTGATTTTCGTAACAGCTTTATTGAGATATGATTCACATACCCTGTAGTTCTGGTGGCGTAGTTCAAATCCACCAGGCACTCCTCAGAAACCCTATGGTTCTACTCCGACCTATAGGGTCGCTATAAGTCCGAATCAACTCGACGGTGACGGATTTAGGTTTCTGGCTTTATAGTTCACCCATTCAAAGTCTGCAATTCAATGTTTTCTAGCATATTCACAGAGTTGCACGGTCATCACCACAGTCAATTTTAGAATAGTTTCATCACCCCAAAATACTTTTGTTTTACCCTATAGCAGTCACCCGTGCCCCCCCTTTTCCTTCCAACACCCCCTCCTCCCCAGATCTAGGCAACCCTAATCTACTTTCTTTCTAGATTTGCTTATTCTGGACATTTCATATAAATAAAATCATAAAACATGTGGTCTTATGTGACTGGCTTCTTTCATACAAGCGTAATGTTAGCGGGGTTCATCCATGTTGTAGCATGTATTAACACTTCGTTCTTTTTCATTGCCAAATAATATTCCACATTTATTTATTCCTTTATCAGTTGATGGGCGTTTGGGTTGTTTCCATTTTTTGGCTATTATGAATGATGTTTCCATGAACATTTGTGTACAAGTTACTGTGTGGACCAATTTTTTTTTTTCTCTTGGGTATATACCTAGGAGAGAAATTACTGGGTCATGTGGTAACTGTATGTTCAACATTTTGAGGAATTGCCAGACTGTGTTCCAAAGCAGCTGCACCATTTTACATTCCCGCCAGCAGTGTTTGAGAGTTCTGTCTTCTCTACATCCTCTCCAGCATTTGTTGTTATCTGTCTTTTTGATTATAGTCATCCTAGTAGGTGGAACGTAGTATCTCATTGTGGTTTTAATTTGCATTTCCCTATGGCTAATGATGTTGACAATCTTTTCATATGCCGTTTGTATATTTTCTTTGAGAACTGCCTATTAAGATCCTTTGCCCATTTTAAAATTGAGTTTTTGTTTTTACTATTGAGTCGTCAGAAATCCTGGTGGCGTAGTGGTTAAGTGCTGTGGCTGCTTAACCAAAAGGTCGGTGGTTCAAATCCACCAGGTGCTCCTTGGAAACTCTATGGGGCAGTTCTATTCTGTCCTATAGGGTCACTATGAGTCAGAATTGACTTGACGGCAGTGGGTTTATTTATTTTTTTTAATTCAGTTTTAAGACTTTTTTACATATTGTAGATACAAATCCTTTATCAGATATATGACTTGTATTTCCTCTTCGGCTGCAACATCAGCAGCTGTGGCTTGTTTTCTTACTTTCTTGTTGGTGTTCTTTGAAGCACAAAAGCTTTTAATTTGGTAAGTTCCCATTTATCTATGTTGTTCTCTTTTTGCTTTTGCTTTAGGTGTCATATCTCAGAAACCATTTCCTAATTCAAGGTCACGAAGATTTACGCCTGTTCTGAGAATTTTATAGTTTAGCTCTTACATTTCAGTCTTTGCTCCATTCTGAGTTTATTTGTTTTATGGCGTGAGGTAGAGATCTAACTTCATTCTTTTGCATGTGGGTATCCAGTTGTCCCAGCATCATTTATTGAAAAGACTATTGTTCTGCCATTGAATTGTCTTGGCACCCTTCTTGAAGATCAATTGACCATAAATGTAAGAGTTTTTTTTTTTGTCTGGATTCTGAGTTTTATTCCATTGCTCTATATGTCTATCCTTATGCCAGTACCACACTCTTGATTAATGTAGCTTTGTCGTAAATTCTGAAATTGGGAAACGTGAGTCCTCCAACTTTGTTGTGAGTATAGTTTGACTTTTGACCTCGAATACTGTGGGAGGTGGGTAACCAGCACAGCTAGGGATTTGAGAGCCCATGCCCAACGGCTTCATTTCAGGAGCACAGGCCCCAGGTTCTAAACTAGCTTGGAGAGCTAGATTCTCACCTTCCCAGCCCACAGCTCTTCATTTTAAATCAGAGGAAACATTCTGCAGGAAAACAATGATCCCCTTGGGTTATTTTAAACATCACTTTAAGTCTTCCGCACCTGCTCTGCTCTCTAATTGCTCCTACAGAAACAGTGTCATTCACAACTGCATTATTAATGAACTGAGAGGAGCCTGGGGGCAAGTTGGGGAGGGGGCTTTCAGAGGACCTGGGGGTGCCTGGGAGCCTGGAACAAGCCCAACTCCACAGGTTTTCATTCCCCCAAGAAAGGTTGCTGTGTTTCCTTAGCAAACATGAAACCAGTAAACTCAAGGCACACTGTCAGACTCAAAAGAAAATTGCTAAGGATATAGGAGACTGCTGGAAACTGAGCTAACTGGGTGTTGCTGTTTTTAGTTGCCGCCGATTGGTTCAGACTCATAGCAATCCTATGTACAACAGAATGAAAGACTGCCCGGTCTTGTGCCATACTTATAGTCATTGCTGTTGGAGCCCATCGTTGCAGCCACTGTGTCAGTCCATCTCATTGAGGGTCTTCCTCTTTTCCGCTGACCCTTTACTTTACCAAGCATGATGTCCTTCTCCAGGGACTGGTGCCTCCTGATAACATGTCCAAAGTGCGTGAGACAAAGTCTCACCATCCTCACTTCTAAGGAGTATTCTGGCTGTATTTCTTCCAAGACAGATTTGTTAGTTGGAGCTGACTGGGTACAATCTCCAAACCGCAGATTTAAACCCTGCTGCTCCCCAGCTGACCGGCCCTGGGGTGCCTTAGGGCACTAATCTGGAGGCTGGGAAAGCTCTGGAAAGAAGGCCCTTTGTAGAGAAGAGAACCCTATTGTTCTGCAGCCAGTGTTCAGCAAGGGTAGATTCCAGAGAATGTTTTGGGATAAAATTTTTTTTTCCTTTGTTTTTTAACTTTCTCTCCTCTTCCAGAAGAGGAAGGGGGAGGGGGGATGATTTCAACAACAAATTAAAAATAGTTATGTCCATTGTCCTGTAAAAAAGGCTGGTGCTCAGGGTGCAGTGGCGTTCAGCCAGGCAGAGAGGCTAGCATTAAACCATAGCTGATACCGCGTGCGTTTTGCTTTTTTTTAATCATAAAATCTCTGGGACCCAGCACCTATCTAGATACCGCACGTCTCAAAGGTTGGCAGACGTCAGCGGAGGTACGACCACTTCCTTCCTCTTTCGCTTCACCTCCTTTCCAGAAAGAGGACATAATGCGAGGCCCCGCGCAGGCCACGGCCCCCATGCTCCCACCTGGCCCCACTGATCTGTCCCCAGGGCTAGGCCCAGTCGGGCCCCTGGACGTCCTGGGAGCCTTCAAGCCCAGGCTGTGTGGGCCCTCAAAGTAAGAAACTTGAATTCCGGGGACTAGGACTAATTCTGTGTGAGCTCGGGCAGAGTTCCCCCTGGGGGCCCCTCTCTGGGCTTTACGCTGCCCATCTGTGAAATGGGAGCAAGAATACCGTCCTCGGCTTCCCCTTTGCATGATGGTGATGCGGCAGGAGTGTAAAGAAAACTATTCGGAAGCCTGGCCTCATCTTCCCCAGCCCTTCTACTTCCTGCTGCTCAAAGGAGGGGCTTGGCCCTAGAGGGCAGAGACCCTTCCTCTCTCCGCCGCGCGCCCCCGCCGGCCGGACCAAGCGGAATCTGGTGGAGCGCGCCCACCCACTCCGGCCAGTTTAGGCTCCGCCCCGGGGAGGGGCTGAGGGGCGGTGCGGAGGCTGGCGACCAAGCGGAGCCGGCTTCTGTCGCCGCACCGCCAGCTGCGGCTCGGGGCGTACTGACAGATCCAGCCAGGGCCGGGAGCGCCCGGGGCAGGGCTCGGGAGAGCGGGTGAGTTCCCGGGCGGCGCCGCCTCTCTCCCTGCGCTCTGAGACTTGACAGGTCGGACGGGGAGGTGGGGTCCCGGCATCCTTAACCTGGCCAGGGGTGAGGGGGTGCGTTTTGGCCAAGGGCCGGCGGTTCAGATTTGAATGGGAGGGGAGTGCGTATTGGGAAGGCGGGTATCCAGAGCGTAGGGCCAGGCTGGGGGCGTTTTCCTGGGCCTCGCGCTCCAATGATGAGGCTGGGGTCGGGGGTGCATTGGTAGGTTGTTGGCCCGGGCCTCCGTGGCCTGATCTTGGGGTGGAAAGGGGGTTCCTTGTCCGGTTCTGGATTCATGGGCCACCGTCTGCCGGGGGGCGCAATACCGAGCGGCGGGAGCTCTAGCCGCACCAAACACACCCCGCATCCAGTGTCCGGGCCCGGCATGGGGCACCGCCCCCTCGCGTGCTGGCTCGGGACCCGCTCTTCGCCCCCGCAGGCAGCGTTTGAGCGCTGGAAGCGTTCCTGCCTGGGCGGGAAAGGTCCCCAGGGCAGGCGCCCCCGCGTGCAGCCCTGCCCCGCCGTGGGATTTGGGCGGACAGTGCCCGCGGGCTCGGGTCGGGAGCCTCCGCGCGCGGTTCATCACTGGGAAAGGTGCTCCTGGCCTCTTGAAAGGGCCGCCTTGCGCCGGCTGCTGGGTGCCTAGCGCCAGGAGCGTTCCCCTCCCGGCTCTGACTCCGGCCGAGAGGAGCGCCCCCGAGCGCCTGGGATGGACTGAAGCTGTGCAGCCCGCCCCAGAAAGATCGCGCAAAGGGGTCTCCCCAAGGTCACTCGGAGCGCTCTGGCTGAACTGCCCGGACCACTCCGGGTGGGGAGCGGGGAGGAATGACTGTAGTTGCCCGCCTCCTTCCCTGCAGCGGCCTTCCCCCGCGCCCAGCCCGGACTCGGCTTCACTGGAGATGCCGCTGATGCAGCCCCCAGGCCCGGGCGGACAATTGAGCTAAGTCGAGCTTTGAACCTGGCCCTCCCGGGAGCCAGGGCTGCGGCGCCGCCGCGCTCAAGGCCCGGAACTGGTGCTCCGGGCAGCTCAGGAACCGAAGGAGAGAGACGCGGCTGTACAGGCAGGCGCCTGTCAGAACCGAAAGCCGAGCTGCTTGCGCGCCCATGTGATTAAATTCCACATAATAGTCCCCTGTTCTCGCTGTCAGAGGAGCCCACCAGCTCCCCGCGGCCCCAAGCACCAGGTGCCGCCACTGAATCGCCCTCTGTGGAGGGCCGGGGGCGTTCTTTCCCCCAGGGCCCTCTCTGGAAGGGGTCTGTCGTTAGACTCCTCAGCCCGCCAGGGTAACTTCGCTGTGTGCCCTGCCATTTCCTGCGGCCTTCTCCTGAGGTGGTAGTAAAGCTTCCCGGCTCTGCCGGCTACTAGCTGTCTGCCCATGGGCAAGGCACTTGGCCTCTCCGACCCTCAGTCGCCTTAAGGAAGAAACAGGGCGAATAATCCCGCTGAGGGAGGATGCAATGGCAAGTGCCTGTAAAGTGCTTGGTGCAGGAAAGCTGGCAGGAGAAACGCCCCTAGGTAAATGTTGGCTGTCTTTGATATTGGGTTTTAGTGGGGCCGTGTCTTCTCCTGTAATCCCGAGCAAGAGAGCAAGAGTGGGAGCCCTGGTGGGTGGTTCTGCAGGGGCTGGGGGTGTTTCCACATCTTCTCCCTCAGCTCTGTCATAAAATGCCAGCTTGCCGAGTCCAATGGGGGCCGGTGAATCCTTTCAGCTCCCTGCTTGCTCACAGGGCCTTCCCACACAAATCCCCCACCCCATTCTCTCCCACCCGTCGTCCAAACCCCATCTTCTCTGCTGGAGACCCCAGGATGCTGGGGGCCAGATATCAACCAGGGCACTTTGGACCTTCAACTTTGCGCCTTCCTGTCCCCTGGGGTCTACCCAACAATGTCCATCCACCCTGGAATCTCTCGCTCCTCTCCTGGCTTCAGCTCTTCTGGGCCTCTGGAATGCCTTCCTTCAGGGAGAACCCTTGATCCTTCCTACCCCTCTTTCCGTCTCCTCCCACAGAGCACACACTGTGACATTCCTCTGCCAGCACTGTGGTTCTTGTGTCAGAACTCTGTGTGTCCTGTTGCTTTCTGCATCTTCCCTAGCCTGGAAGACATTGTAGGCAAGCCCCCATGCCCATGTAGACTTTGCTCTCTGGTAACTGATGCTGGGGTGGAGGTTCAGGTCTAATCTAGCTGTTAAATCTGGTAGGGAGCCTGGGCCACAGGGTGAAGAGGATGCTGATACAGGGAGATGGTTTTTACCTGAGGCAAAGAGCCTCTCTGCAGAGCCCATTTGGACTTTTTGGAAGCTTAGGCCTCAAGTACTTCTCAAAACCAGCTCCAGACCCAGAGTGAACTTTCTTTACCAACAGAGGCTACAGCCAGCTGGTTTTGCAGATTGCAGAAGGCACATACCTGAATTCTCGTGCTGGGCTGGCACTACTAAGGACACCCCATCTTCTCCCCAGGACCTGAAGCATATGTTGGACCATGGGTCCCAACTGATATTCTTCAGGCAGAGACACAGCAACCTTCTTTGCCCCTAGCACATCTTGAAGAACAGGCTTCAGAGAGGCTTGGAGAGGCCTGTTTCTTAAGAGAAAGCTACAAGTGATGAAGAGCAGGATAGTGAGACGGGTCTAATTCAAATTGTGGCTCTATATTTAAAAGCTGTGACCCTATGTAAATTACTTTCTCTTGGAGCCCCGGTTTTCTCATCTGTAAAATGAGAATAATAATAGTGCCCACTTCATGGGGTTTTGAAGATTGTGTGAGATGATAAGGCATCAAAAGTACTTAGCACAGTCTGGGGTCTTAAATGCTAACAAGCGGCCATCTAAGATGCATCAATTTGTCTCAACCCACCTGGATCAAAGGAGAATGAAGAACACCAAGGTCACAAGATAATTATGAGCCCAAGAGACAGAAAGGGCCACATGAACTAGAGACTTACATCATCCTGAGACCAGAAGATCTAGATGGTGCCCGGCCACAACCGTTGACTGCCCTGCAGGGAGCACAACAGAGAACCCCGGAGGGAGCAGGAGAACAGTGGGATGCAGACCCCAAATTCTCATAAAAAGACCAGACTTAATGGTCTGACTGAGACTAGAAGAATCCCAGTGGTCATGGTCCCAAACCTTCTGTTGGCCCAGGACAGGAACCATTCCCGAAGACAAACTCATCAGACATGGAATGGACTGGACAATGGGTTGGAGAGAGATGCTGATGAGGAATGAGCTACTTGTATCACATGGACACTTGAGACTGTGTTGGCATCTCCTGTCTGGAGGGGAGATGGGAGGGTAGAAAGGGTTAGAGACTGGCAAAACGGTCATGAAAGGAGAGACTGGAAGGAGGGAGCGGGCTGACTCATTAGGGGGAGAGTAAATGGGAATATGTAGTAAGGCGTATTTAAGTTTATATGTGAGAGACTGACTTGATTTGTAAACTTTCACTTAAAGCACAATAAAAGTTACTTAAAAAAAAAAAGTACTTAGCACAGTCCTGATGTGGGCAGAAATGCAGGAAGTGTTTATCATCACCTTCATCATTATCTCCTTTGTGCTGGGCCCCCAGAGATCCTACCTCCTCCAAAGGGGTGGGGGGAATCAGACCCTGTCTCTTCTGCCCCAGCTACCAGGGCAGGGGACGCCTCTCCACCAGGAGAGGGCGGGCACTGACTCCTGGGAATTTGAGTCCAGGGAGTCTGTGAGCCTTGGCTTAGCCTTTCTCAGCTGGCCGCCATTTTTCGGGATTCATTCATTTATTCAACAGGTATTTCCTGCCTTCCAGACCTTGGGATTTTGAGATGAATAAGGCAGCTCTCAGGAGTCACACTCCATGGGGTCTGAGAGGCAGGCCTGGAATCAGTTACTGAGGACATGGTGTGACAAGAGCTTCAGCAGCAAAGAGAGGGAGTGAGGAGGAGTCATGGAACAGGTGGGCTGAAATAGGCCCAGGCGGGAATCCTGAGTCCACTGCCTCATAGCTGGGTATTGATGGACAAAGGGCTCCCCTCCCAAGCAGATAATCTACCTGCCTACGGTGCGGCTGTGAGCATAAAAATGAGACAATGTGGGTAAAAAACTTAGCACAGGGCCTTCTAAATATGAATAAGTGCCTATACATGTTAGTTGCTGTTGTTAGTAGTCTGTTATTACCAGTAACAAAAAAAAAAGGTGGGTAAAAATTGCCATGGGAGCACATTTGAGCCCTTCACAGACAATATTGCAGGTGGCAGGTAATCCGGGGAAGGCATCCTGGGCAGAGGCACAAAGGCCTAAAAGTACTTGGTGTCTTTGGAAAGCAGTGGGCAGGAGTTGCAGTCCAGGGTGTCACTGAGGCAGGGGCAAGGGGCAAGGGGCAAGGCCAGGGAGGGAGGAAGAGGCCATCCTGCCATGGGCCTGAATGATTAAACACTCACTGATCCGAGGCAGGCACCCTGTAGCCTTGTCAGGCACGGCCCTCTGAGGAGGATTGTCTGCTTGTAGCACCTGAGAAAGTTCCAGAATAACTTCTGCATGGGAGGAAGGGCTGGCCTGGGCTCATTTGCCAATACAGTAAACGCCCCCCTCTTGCTTCCCACCTTTCTAACGCCACCTTAGGCAGGTAGGTTATCTGCTTGGGAGGTAAGCCATTTGTCTCCTCCCTCTTCCTGAGATGCAGTCTCCACCTCTGTACCTGTTTCTCTCAGGACACAGCTTTTCATTGCAGGAAGGAGGTGTGGGTGGAACAAATGTTTTGACCTGGTTCCCTATTGATACTGGACCAAGGGCTTCTCTGGATGCTAGTCACTGCCCAAGGACTTTCCCTGCATTGCCCTTAAGCCCTCATACCAACTCCTTGAAGTAGGTGCACTCATCATCCCCATTTCACAGAGGGGGAGACTGAGGCAGAGGGTGAGATGATCTGATGAAGGGCATGCAACTCATAAGGGGCAGGAGCCCATGTCTGAGAGCCTCCAAAGATGCCCGTGCTATCCTGCACCACCTTCCTCATGGTGCTCTTTGTAAATATCTAAAGCTGACTGCAGAACGTCTGGCTTCTCTGTCACTGTGTACCCTTGGGTGCTGGGCAGTACACACCTTGGAGATGGGGTCACAATGGGTATAGTCTGGGTACTTGGGGTCTGCTCTCTTCCCTCCCTGCCCTAGTTTTTGAGAAGGCCTTATATATGGGTGCTTGAGGGGAGGTGTTCTTGGATGTCTTAGATGTCTCAGAGTCCAGGGCCAGCATTGCTCTTCCTGCTGGGACCCCACAGACATTCTTTGATGCCGACAGTTTGCAGCTTGACTGATGTGGCTGGTGGTGGCCAAGCTCCACAGTGGCCCTGGGATGGCTGTTCAGATCATCACGTGACCGCAGACCCTCCCTGTTTACAGAAGACATCAAAACAAAGGCTCAAATTTCCTTTTCCAAGAGACGCAAAGTTTAGGGCAAGAGTTCAAATCCCAACTCTGCCTTCCACTGACTCTTGGGCTTTGGGCAATTTCTTCACTATCTTGAGCCTCGATTTCATCTGGAAATAAGGCTTATATATTCTCTTATGTATAACTGTATATTTTTCTGGGTGTATAACTGTATATATACAGCATTATATGTTCATATCTTCCGAGTTGTCATAGGGATTTGTAATCATATGTGAAGTGCCTGACTTCCAAGTGGTAGATAAAACCAAAAAAACCAAACTCTTTGCCATCGAGTCTGTTTCAACTCATAGCGACCCTATAGGACAGACTAGAACTGCCTCATAGTGTTTCCAAGGAGTGGCTGGTGGGTTCAAACGGCCAACCTTTTGCTTAGCAGCTGAACGCTTAACCACTGTGAACTTTTCTTCTATGGTACTTATCAGAATTGTGATTATATGGTTATTTGTGTCACTGGCATCTAGTGGGTTGTCATGACCCATGTGACAGAGTATAACTGCCCCATAGGGTTTTCTTTGGCTGTAATCTTTATGGAAGCAGATCACCAGATCTATCTACTGCGGAGCGGCTGTTGGATGCTGCTAATAGCCCTATAATGCACAGGACAGCCCTGCCCTAACAGAGAATTTTCTGGCCCCAAATGTCAATAGTGCTGAGATTGAGAAACCCTGCACTGGACCAATAAGCCGCGTAAGGTCAGTTGCTGTGTATAACTCATTCAGTGCTGTGTCCCCAGAGCCCAGCAGCATGCCTGGCACACTGGGGAAGGGATGAATGAGAACTTGGAAAGCCTCATGTCCCGTGGAGGTTTGGTTTGCAGGACGTTTTGAATGGACGGAAGAGCTTCAGATGAACCTACATGATGGACGGCCAGTCGATGATTTGGGCCAAAGACATTTAACCAGGCTTTCAGTTTTCCTCCCCAAGCAGGTACTTAGGGCCTGAATTATCGAAATTGCCATTGCCATCACCACTACCTTTTTGCCCATGTAAGTACAGGGCCCACCTTTATCTGGACGAGTAGGCCGGGGTGGGGAATGCTGTCGCTGGGCCCCTGGGATTTGCCAAGCTGGGGCGCAGCTGCTGTCAGTTTCCTGTTTTTTCCCTTTCTGGTGGAATGAAGGAAGCCCACTGAATGGCTGTTTTCCACTGACATTTTCAGCAATGCGATAGGCCTTGGATTAATGAGGTCAAGCTACAGTGTGAAATCTGCGCGATAACTTGAAGCTCGGCCAACAGGAAGAAATTGCTTGTTTTCTTTGGGTTGTTTGATGTCTTTGGATGGGCTTTGGACGGGGGAGCAGGGGTTGCAACTCTGTACAAAAGAGGGGGGTGTTTTGTACCCTGAAATTACAGTGGTCAGAGCGGTTGTCTCTTTTTCAGTGTGTTGGGAAGGTTTATTTTAATGTGGAGTTTAAATGAATAACTCGCGAAAGTGAAGGTTCACCCTGAGTCTCAGGCCAGCAGCGGAGCATGGATCTGGGTGATAGGAAAGATCATGCTGTTTTTCCGGACCTCTGTGGGAGTTTGAAGGAAAAGATTGACCCCAAAGGATGTTTGGACAAGTCAGGTGTGCACATGGATTAGAACCTATTCTGCCAGTGGGGAAGGGTCTAGGGCATATGCCTCAAACTTGAATGTGCACATGAATCACCACGGGCTTCCTATTGAAATACAGATCCTGATTCAGTAGGTTTAGGTTTGGGATGGGGATTCTGCATTCTGCCATTTTGTTGGTTCGTAAACCCCTCTTTGAGTAACAAGGATCTGGGAACTCCAAGTCTACAGTGAGGGGTCCCTGGTGTAATCCACTCAAGCAGAAGCAGGCTTTTGTCTGTGTTCGCACAGCATCAGGGCCGCAGATATGGACGGCACCCCTTCTGAGTGCCCACGCCAGAGACAAAACACGAAAGACAGGCTACTTACTCCCAAGGAGCAATTCAAACAGCCAGAACAAGGTGTGAAGGGCTTCTAGTGCTTCCGTAAGCATCTGTCCAGGAATACACTATTCCTGGGTCATCTGGTCACAAGGAGGTTTATGTTAATGGGGGAGGAACAACGCAGAAAGGGAGGGTAAAAACTGCTGTATAACTTGAAGAATGCAATCAATGTCACTGAATTGTACATGTAGAAACTGTTGAATTGGTTTATGTTCTACTGTGTATATTCTCAACAACAATAAATAAATAAATAAACCCTATGGAGCAGCTCTATTCTGTAACATATGGGGTTGCCATGAGTCAGAATGGACTCAACAGCCCCAGATTTAGATTTTACGGTTTTATAGATCAGGAAACTGAGGCTCACTGAGGTTAAGCAGGTAAATTACTCAATGTCACAGAAACTGGTGGAGGCAAAACTCAAATACAGATCCCTGGGCCGTAGCCCAACCCACTAATGTCATAATCCACCAAGACAGGATACCGGGAACCTGTGTTTTTAAAAAGTATACCAGGTGGTTCTGATTCACAGGGTGGTTGAGGGAAAGCGGGGAGGAAGAGCTGACACCAGTGGAGGTTAATTGCTCAGCAGGACCCATGTAGAGTTGTGTACTGCACAGTGGCACCGGCTGGGGAAAGGGGCTGAAACCCAGCCAGCCCTCTGCTTGCCAAGCCCTGGACCCTGCAGGGTGGCATCTGCCTGGAGGGCGGGTACCTTTTTCTTATTATGAATAATATTCGTTAACACTTGGTACTTTTCATGAGCCGGGTGCTGTCTATTTAACTCTTTTAGCTCACTTAACAACTCTATGAGTCAGAATCGACTCGATGGCAATGGGTTTGCGTTTTTTTTTTTAACACTCTAAGGGGCAGCATTACTCTCCTGATTTTACTGCGAGGAGAGTGAGGCACAGAGAGATTCAATGACTTGCCCACAGTCACATAGCCAGGAAGTGACAGAGTCAGGGTTTGAATCCAGGACATTAAGTCCATGCACTTAAATTATTACACTCTCTGGCTTTTCTTTGCACAAAGAAATGCTGTCTGTGTTCCATGGGGCTGTCCCTACTCTGGGGGAGTTTTTCCCTGGTTCTTCCCCTAGAGAGGGTAAGGCTAGCAGTGACCTTGGCTGGCTCTGGAGTCAGACCTGGGTTTGAGTTTTGCCTCCACCAGTTTCTGTGACATTGAGTAATTTACCTGCTTAACCTCAGTGAGCCTCAGTTTCCTGATCTATTAAACCGTAAAATCTAAATCTGGGGCTGTTGAGTCCATTCTGACTCATGGCAACCCCATATGTTACAGAATAGAGCTGCTCCATAGGGTTTATTTATTTATTTATTGTTGTTGAGAATATACACAGTAGAACATAAACCAATTCAACAGTTTCTACATGTACAATTCAGTGACATTGATTGCATTCTTCAAGTTATACAGCAGTTTTTACCCTCCCTTTCTGCGTTGTTCCTCCCCCATTAACATAAACTCACTGCACCTAAGGTTTCTGTCTAATCTTTTGAGTTGCTGTTGTCACTTTGATCCCATATAGATCATTCTTAAAAGAGCATCATGCTCAAGGCAGACATTTTTTACCAGAGAAGCTAGACCATTGTTTGGTTTTAAGAAGGCTTCAGAAGATATTTTTGGCTTAAGGTTTAAAGATTATCTCAGGGGCTCCACAGAGTTTTCTTGGATGTAATCTTTATGGAAGCAGACTGCCAGGCCTTTCTTCCGTGGCACTGCTGGGTGGGTTTGAACAGCCAAACTTTAGGTTAATAGTCAAGTTTGTGCCATCCAGGGACCCTGTAAAACTGTAAAATAGGAATAGTAATAGTATGAGATGATAAAGTTAAGTATTTAGCCCTCTGCTTGGCATGTAGGATGAACTCAGTACATGTCAACTATTATTATTACATTATTATCATTAAAATGAGCCTCTGGGAGTCATAGGTGGCTTCAGAGCAGAAGGGTGAGCACAGCACTGTGTCATGTGCCCAGGGGCTAGGCTAGTTGTTTTGTTCACTCAGGTTACCCATGTCCATTACTTCCCCGGGCATCCATAGCCTTTGCTTTTTTTTTTTTTTTTAGAGCCTGTGAGAGCTGAGGATCATTTTATTTTTTTTTAAATTGTGGTAAAATATGTATAACAAAACTTTTGCCATTTTAACTATTTGTAAGTGTACAATTCAGTGACATTACATTCACTGTGATGTGCAGTCATCAGCAGTATCCATTTCCAATGTTTTTCATTCCCCAAATAGAAACTCAGTACCCCTTAAGTAATAATTCCCCATACCCGCTCCGTCCAGACTCTGTAGCCACTAATAAACTTTCATCTCTATGTAGTGCCTATTCTAAGTATTTCATATAAGTAAGAGCATACAGTGTTTGTCCTTTTGTGCCTGACATTTTGCTCAGCATAATGCTTTCAAGATTCATCCATGTCATGACATGCATCAGGTCTTCATTTCTCGTTATGGCTGAGTAGTATTCCATTGCATGGACGTACCACATTGTGTTTATCCATTCTTCTGTTGATGGAACCTTTGCTTCTTGGCTCTGGTTAAAGGCTTCAATGCCCCTGCCAGCCTTGTGAGTTCTCAGAATTTCTTGGCTCCCAGAATGGTTCAAAGTCTCAGTCAGAACTGGCTTTATTTCTTGTCATCCAAGACCAGGTTAAAACAACAACAACAAGACAAACCATTGCCCTCGAGTTGATTCTGACTCATAGTGACCCTACAGCACACAGTAGAACTGCCCCATAGGGTTTCCAAGGCTGTGATCTTTACAGACTGCCACATCTTTCTCCCACGGGCAGGTGGTGGGTTCGAACCACTGACCTTTTGGTTAGGAACCATGCTCTTTAACCACTGTGCCATCAGGCCTACTCAAGGACAGGTTAAAGGCACATTTTCTCACACTTACTCTCTTTAGGGCTCTTTGGCTTTTCTCTGTCTCTAGGTTCCTTTCTGTAACTGGTATTGTCATAGGCTCTCCCATGGACTGGACAGAGAGGAAACGTTTCTTTATAAAGAAAACAGGAAGATTTTTCACCAAAATTACACCATTTAAAAATTTTTTTTTGTTATTGTTGAGAACATACACAGTAGAACATACACCAATTCAACCGTTTCTACGTGTACAATTCAATGACATTGATTGCATTCTTCAAGTTGTACAACCACTCTCACCCTCCTTTTCTGAGTTGTTCCTCCACCATTTACATAAACTCACTGCTCACTAAAGGTTCCTATCCAGTGTTTCGAGTACCCAGTGTTTCGAGTAAAAAAAAAAAAATTTTTTTTCGAGTAGCTGTTGTTAATTTGATCCCATATAGACAGATCTTAAAAGAGCACAATGCTCAAGGCAGACGTATTTTATTAGTTAAGCTAAACTATTATTTGGTTTGAAGAAGACTTCAGAAGATATTTTTGGTTTAAGATTTGAAGATAATCTCAGGGCAGTAGTTTCAGGGGTTCATTCAGCTTCCATGGCTCCAGAAAGTCTGGATTCCATGAGAATTTGAGATTCTGTTCTGCATTTTCCTGCTTTTGATCAGGATTTTTCTACAGAGTCTTTGATCAAAATATTCAGTAATGGTAGCCGGGCACCACCCAGTTCTTCTGGCTTCATGGCAAAGGAGACAGTTGTTTATGTGGGCAATTAGCCACACATTCCGTATCCTTCTATTCCTGACTCTTCTTCCTCTGTTGCTCCAGGCGAATAGAGACCCATTGTTATGCCTTGGATGGTCCCTTGCAAGCTTTTAAGGCCCCAGGCACTGGGCAGTGAACAAATTAGAAGGTAGAACAGAAGCACTAAACACATTAGGAGGACAATTAACTGGGATGTCCCATGAACCGTGACCCTAAACCTCCAAACCAAGGAACCAAATCCCTTGAGGTGTTTTGTTGTATATAAGCAGCCTCAGCAGCTACTCTCTTTTTTTTGGGCGGGGGGGTCATTGTTGTAAATATAGCTATCACATAGCTTTTGCCAATTCAACGTTTTATAGGTATGCAACTTATTGACAGCAATTACATTAATCAGCTGGGCAATCGACCTTTTTTTTAACATACAAAATTATGCTTTTGTTTTCTTATTGCTGTATTTTATGCTTTTTAATTATAAAAGGAATACAAACTCATCGTAAAAGAAATCAAACAACATAGAAGTGTGGAAACTGGAAAGTAACATTTCCTCATCCATCTCCCCTAGCCGCTCATTCCTTTTCCCCAAAAGAAAGCCGTGAGTGTTTTATGTATCTCTTTATAAATTTATTATGCATATACAAACCCATATTCATGTATATGCCCACCCTTTTTTTTTTTTAATACTGTTGTTATGGATTGAATTGTGTCTGCCAAAAATATGTGTTGTAAATCCTAACCTCTATGCCTGTGGTTATAATCCCATTTGGGAATCGGTTGTCTTTGTTATGTTAATGAGGCAGGATTAATGTAGGGCGTGTTTTAAAGCAGTATCTTTTGAGATATAAAAGTGATTAAACAAGCAAGATAGAGAAGAGGGGAAGAGAGATGCCAAGCCGCATGAAGATCACCCAGGAGCAGAAGCTAAAAGGGTCAAAGACCTTCGTCTAGAGGGAGAAAGCCTTCCCCTAGACCTGGCACCCTGAATTCAGACTTCTAGCCGCCTGAACTGTGAGAAAACAAATTTCTGTTGATTCAAGCCACCCACTTGTGGTATTTCTGTTAGAGCACCACTAGATAAGTAAGAAAACTGTTCTGAAACTTTCTTTTTCAGCTAATTTATCTTAACACATGTCAATACATACAGGCATACCTGTCTTCACAGCTACCTCATATTACAAGAATTGACCATAATTTATTTTCCATTCCCTTGCTGCTGATGACAGTTGTTTCCAGTTTTTTTTCCTACTACAAATGTGTAATGCTGCAACCTCCTTGTTCGTGCAGTGTTTATTGTACACCAGTGTGATTTTATCCATAAGGGAAATTCCTTGCAGTTTGAATTGTGGTATCCAGAAAATTCCTCCCAAGAGGCCAAACCAACCTCTCTCCCTCAACAGTGTGTCACTGCCTATCTCCCCACCTCTTCCCCAGTGCTAAGTGTTAAGTAACTCAAAGTTTTGCTAGTCTGATTGGTTTAAAATAGAAGGAACTTTTCTGAGTCAGGTACTGCAGTAATTCAGATTTTATGACCTTTTAGACTGTGCCTACGTAAAGATTGTTAAATATTCAAGAAATACATTTTCCCTGACCTTATGATTGACGTTAGAGATCCAAAATTAAATTAAAGCAGCCCCTGCCCTCAGGAGGAGGCAGAGCAAGTAAAATAAGAGCAGAACAGCGTGGTTCAGGTGTGCTAGAGGAGTACAGAAGCTCAGCTAACTTTGGTTTGATGAACCCTGTCCTCATGATCGTCACAAATGAATCTGCAAAATACAGCGTGCGCTATGTCCCGGGGAAAACCCCCAAAATCAACCTGGTTAGTGTTGAGTCAATTCCAATTCACAGCGACCCTGTAGGACAGAGTAGAACTGCCCCCAAGAGTCTCCAAAGAGCACCTGGCGGATTTGAACTGCTGACCTTTTGGTTAGTGGCTGTAGCACTTAATCAACACATCACCAGGGTTTCTAACGAGGGACCTTGAAATTCTCAAAAGGCAGTGACCTGATCAGAAACAGAAAAAGCATACAGTTTACTCCTAGTGGGGACAGTAGAAAAGGTGGGAAGTCAGGAAAGGCTAAGTAATTTTGAAATACTCTCTTTGGTGGATTCTTACCTGGGCATCCTTAGCCCTTGTATTTACTAACGGGGTTTGTTTGAGGGAGCCTGTGCAGGACCCCAGCTGAGTTTGCAGCTGGCAGTCATTACTAACCACTCATACCAGGGCAAATCCATATGTTAGCTCAGAGAGCGTGGGAGCAAGGGAGCAGAAGGCTGGCTTTAGGAGTTCACGTCTTTGCAGCTCATAGAGGTTGGATGTGTGTGGCACACCTAGGCTGTCTGCCCCAGAGGTTACAGGAGGTGTGTTCTGAACAGTGGTCATTGTACAGTGGTTGCATAGAATGGGTATCCAGTGAATGAGTGAGCGTCAAAGACCTATGTCTCTGCCTTGTAAAGGCGCCTATCTCTTAGAAAGGGGTATGATCACTTAATCTACCCACCTGTCTGGAACCAAGCCTTAGCTGTACTTTTTCATTAGGCCCACCTGTCTCAGATACCTCTTCGTTCACTTGGGTCATCTTAAGAATAGTACAAGACAGGAAGCGATTGAGAATATCCGAACCTGTGCTGTGGAATGAATCTGTTTTACAACAGATCCCCTAAGCAGGAACCTATAGAGCCAATTGCAAAGCATGCAGAGTTGAAAGGAGAATGTGAAGCCAGAGGTAACCACTAACCCATTCTCTCATGGAAGGAACGGCAGGTGTGTCCTGGTTCCGGTTCCAGTGTTCAACCACTTCTTCCATTGACCAGGTCTGTTTTGTCTGGTTTGGCTCTTGTTCCGAGCCAAAGGACCACTCCTTTGACTCTTATGACAGAACTGATGGACTAATCTAAGTGCATTTTTAGTCTCTTGGTCTTTTACCCCCTGTACATCATCTCCCATTTGTTATATTCCTACCATGTGCTGAGTGCTGAGTGGCTCTATGATGGGGCTATAAAGATGAATGACATGTATCCCTTGTCTTCTGAGAATGTCCAGTCCAGTGGAAGAAGTAGGTTTGAAAACAACAATTACCAGGATGTTGAGTACCATGACAGAGATGTCGTCAAAATGCTTTGGAACTAGAAAGGAGAAAGAAACCCATTTGAAATAGGCATATAAGGAACAATTCAGAGGGACTACAAAGAACATTGAGAAGTCTAAATGAGACAAGTCAAGTGCTGACCATGGTGCCTGGAAAACACTTAAGAGATGATAGATAATATAGCAGCACTTGAGCTAGCTCTCAAAGAACAAGGAGGAGTATGCCAGGTGGAGAGAAAGAAGGGTATTATTGCCTCTTCATGGAACAGCATGTATAAAGGTGAGGAGCTGAGTGTAGCGTAGAGAAAAATGCATGGGCTTTGTAGCTAGAGACATCTGGGTTCAAATCCTCGCTCACCCACTTACTAGCTGTGACTTTGGGTGTGTCAAGATGAACTTCCATTTCCTAATCTATGCAGTGGGGATAATAATACCTGTTTTTAAAGCTCACTGTGGAGACTAAAGTTAATGTAGGCATAGTACCTGGCACAAGTAGATACTCAGTATATGGTGGATACCATTATGGAGATGAGAATCCATCAGACCTCTTCAGTGCAGCTGGCATACCCAGTGTGTAGTGGGTTAGAGTGGGGAGAGAGATTAGGAGGGCCCGAGATAAGGCTGAAATGTCAGGGCCAGTTGCCGAGTGGTCTGTCTGGCCTGTGCAGTAGAGAACCATCAAATGCTTCCTTACAGAGGAATTACAGGATCAGACTTGGTTTAAGAATGAACACTGGCAGTGATGTGGATGGTGGATTGGAAGATGAGAAATGGAGGCAAGGAAATCACCTTATGAAATGCTCCGTTCTGAATTCTTGTCTCGGCAACTCATAGCTCACGTTAGCATAGTAAAGGCTCTGCTAAGTCCTGCAGTTAAGTACAACTTAGAGAGGCAGTTTAAGGCAGTGGTTAAGAGCACGGGCTTCAATGTCAAGGCCAATCTGGATTTGAATCCTAGCCCTGTTGCTTACTGGCTATGTGATCTCGGGCAAATTACCCTACTGAGTTCTAGTTTACTCTTCTCTAAAATAGGGATTTTATCGCAGGGTCATTGCGAGGATTAGACAAAATGGTGGAGATAAAGCACTTAGCTCAGCTCTAGGAACACAATAAATGTTCAGTAAAAGTTGGTAATAATAATAATGAAGAAATATATTACTTCTTTGGCCATATAACACCAATTAACATCCTTTAGTGCTTATTAGTATTCTACATATAGAAAACATCTTGCTTTAGACTTTCTGGAGAAGCAGCAGCACTTTCTGCTCCAAGAATTAGTAAGGAGAGTTGCCAAGTTCTAACGCAGTGGTTCTTGGATGCACATTAAACCCACCTGGAGAGCTATTAAAAATTTGGATGGCTGGCTACCCACCAGACCAATTAACCCAAAATCTCTGGGGAGGGGACCCATGCATCAGTATTTTTTTAATTTATTGATTTATTAAGGTATAGAAAATATAGAAAAGTACATATATTCTAAACACAGGATTTTTTCACAAACAGAACATACCCATGTAATACATTTCTTGTTCAAGAAACAGAATGTTACCAACCCACCCCCCAGGGAAACCGCTATCCTGTTTGATACCAGCATAGATTCCTTCTGCTTGTTGTTGAATTTTGCATACATAGAATCGTATAGTATGTATTTATTTTTCTGTTTGGCTTCTCTTGGCTAACATTGTGAGATTATCCGTATTGTTGAGTATAATTGTGTCTTGTTCTTTCTCATTGCTATACAATGTCCCATTGTATGAATATTCTTAATTCATTTTTCCACACTATTGTTGATGGTAATTTTGGGTAGTTTACACCTTTGAACTTTTACAAATAGTGCTGTGAACATTTTTGTATGTACCTTTTGGTGAATGTACATAGAAGTTTCTATTGGGTGTATTCCTAGTAATAAAAGTGCTGGATTATGGGGCATATATAGGGTCAGGTTTAGAAGATACAAAAAAAATTTTTTTAGAAGATATTGCTGTACAGTTTTTAAAAGTAGTTGTACCAATTTATATTCCTACTTAGTGTATAAAGAATTCTTGCCAACAGTTGTTATTTTCTGTCTTTAAAATAAAATTGGCCGTTCTGGTGGGTATGTAGTGGTATTGCTTTATGGTTTTAGTGCACATTCCCAGCATCAGGTTTTTGTTTGTTTCATTTTGAAGCTCTCCAGGTGATTCCACTCTGCAGCCAAGTTAGAGAACCACTTTCCCGACAGGTTTTTAAAGAGCAAAATACTTGTAAGTGGAACTGGAGAAAGAGATGTTATAATGAAGAGTGCCTCCGCGTTGATTTCCTTTGGTGTCTGTATTCAGAGATTTTTTTATAGACCTGACCTGGCTAATCAGCCAGCGGGGGTTATTTTTCCTATGGAAGGAGAAGGTGGAGGTGTATCAAACCTGACAGCCTGCCCATTATTCCTTTGTTATTTATGTGGGCAAATGGGTCTATCAGCAATGATTTGGAAGGTAACTTGAGGAACCATAAAGTCCCGGAAAGAGGCCAAAGAAGGACTTCAATCCGTTTTTCCAATTTAAGACCTGAATGAGAAGGGAGGACATGAGGAGTGACTAGTAGTCTGTATAGATGTTGCCAGTTGGAAAGATTTGGTCTTTGGGACCAGAGATTAAAAAATTTTTTTTTTTTTGTCATATTCTTCTTCCAGTACTTGGCCCTTCGAAGGTGCTCAAAAGATGCTCATTGAAGTAAATATTAGAAAT
Organism: Loxodonta africana; assembly: GCF_030014295.1. Taxonomy (NCBI): domain Eukaryota; kingdom Metazoa; phylum Chordata; class Mammalia; order Proboscidea; family Elephantidae; genus Loxodonta; species Loxodonta africana. The sequence goes on from NC_087365.1 coordinate 38,046,830, forward strand.
GTGTAATTGTCTCTAGTGAGAGGCCCAGCTCACATGGGTGGAGAGGAAGGTGTTGATGAGGATTTATCTAAGCTGACCGATAGTTTAGGTTTTCTTTGTAGTTTATGTTCCTATCTGTTTATTACAAGCATATTTTCCTTTACATCCATGAATATAGTTATAACAGTTGCTTTAAAATTCTTATCGGTTAATTCCAATATCTGAGTCATCTTGGGATTGGTCTCCACTGATTGTCTTTTTTTCTTGAGTTTTTATCTGTTTTCCTGTTTCTTTATTTATGTCTAATAATTTTGGATTGCATCTTGAACATTGTGAATGAGTCTTGAAGAGATTCTAGATTCTATTATGTTCCTCAGAACAGTCTGATTTTTTTGCTTTATTAGGACAGTTAACTTGGCTGAACTCAGACTCTCTTGATCTCTCCTGCGTGGAGCTGAAATCTTTTTAAAGTTCCTTGAGCCTTTGTTGGGTTGCCTAAAATCCATCCATTTTTTATATGCATCATTTAGGGAGTTTTGGGCAGAGTTTATACTCAGAACCTAGGGCTATTTGCTCTGTGACTATTTTCTGGGATGTCTCTCCTTATTTTCCAGCTCTGGTTACCTGAACTCTGTCCTGTAATTCCTCAAACAGTAAGACTGAAGGTTTCTATCTGGATTTTAGCTGCCATGCACAGCATTAACTGAGGCCTGCCCTTAGGTAAAAAGCTGTAAAAACATGGAAGTCACCTAGTGCCATTTCTTTCTTTTAAGTGTTGACTCCCCTTCAGTTTCTGCCTCCTTTCAGTTGGACAAATCCAGTGCCTTCTAATAGGTTATTATTATTATCTCTTTGTCCAGAATTTATGAGAGTTATATGTGGGAAGGTTAGTCCAATAAGAGCTACTCTGCCTTTATTAGAAGCAGAATCTCTCTCATTAATAGTTTTGCTCATTAAGGGATCCTCGGAGCCCCCCTACTTTAGTACCTAGCACATAGTAGATGGCAAAAAATATTTATTTGTTGAATAAATGAACGAGGCTTTAAGTTAAAAATGCAAGTGAATTCGGGGAGAAAATTGCCAGAAGACCCTAAAACTAGTTGATGACATCAGATATGAAATAGAGAGGATGTTCAATAATTTGCTGAAGAAAATGGTGAGTGAGCGAGAGGGTTGAAAGTACATTAGGGCCCCAAATATCTGACACTCTAGCCCAAAGTGGTTAAAATGAACTCAAGGTTTTAAGACAAGGAGATAAATTCAGTTCTGATAGTAACACCATTTTCATGGGATTGAACTCATGCCTTTTAGAGAGCTTACCATGTTCAAAAGAAGTAGAGCTGGTCAAAAGGGAAGCAGAGGTATGTTTGAAGTTCCGTACACCTGAAAGGGGGAATCAAAGTGAAGGGACTTTGGCTGGAATTCAAAGAGGGAAGAAGAACAGAAGTATAATAGTAGCCTACTACAGCTTCCTTCTCTGCCTGGTGACCTGGAAGGTCACAAATCCGTTACTGAGGGACTTCAAAACCTGTGTATGGGCTAGAAGCTTCATTTACTATAAGGCAGACTATCTTGAACTTCCTGATTTGTTCCACTGAACATTTCATCTGTCAGGAAGTAGAGGAGTCAGGACAGTTGTTATGAACCTGGTTTGGGAGCTGTTGGTTGACATGAAAATGGGAAAGTGTTCACCAAAGAGGGGAACACTAGTCATAGGTGGCTGAGCCCACCAGTGTTTGGAAGGCAGGCTTCATGAAATTTAGGATGAGATATATATTCTCTGTCCAAACTTCCAAAACTGATGATGGCTCCAACAGAAAGGGAAGTTATGACTGTAATCAATTATATCAGCTCTGCATATTTCATTTATTCTCCTTCAAAAACTCTTCTTCTTGCTACTAGTTGTGCTACTGCAGACCATCTTCCATGTCTGACATTTCTTCTTTTATTTTCAAGTGAGGAGATACTAAAAATGCTTCACCATTATGGCACAGCCACTGCTCTATCAAAACAGACACCCAACTAGTCAGAGGAGATGCCAGTTGCAACAACTGGAATATTAGCCTTGCTTACATGTTCCTTAACTTCTCTGAATCTCAGTTTTCTCCTCTTTGAAATGGGGACAATGCATGCATTGTAGACTTGGTGCAATGCTTTCAAGATCTGCTACACGTCAAGAGCTTGCCCGTGGAAAGGTGTGCGATGCATAGCTGTCACTATAACTTTGCATTGTTTATCTCTGGGTTCATTTCATATGCATATTTTATAAGTTCTGCAGTGTTTAGCTTTAGTTTCATTGAACATATGTTTTTCTCTGTGCTGATTTCAGAGACGCAATGGTTGAGAGTTCAGGCTGCTATCTAAAAGTTTGGTAGCTTGAATCTACCAGTCATTCCTTGGAAACCCTATGGGGAAATTCTACTCTGTCCTATAGGGTCACTGAGTTGGAATTGACTCCACGGCAACAGGTTTGGTTTGGTTTTTGTAGTGGTTCAGGGTAGAATTCTTGTCTTCTACGCGGGAGACCCAAGTTTGATCCCCAGCCAATACACCGCCTGTGCAGCCACCACCTATCCATCATTGGAGGCTTGTACATTGCTATGATGCTGAACAGATTTCAGTGAAGCTTCTGGACTAAGATAGACTAGGAAGAAAGGCCTCAGAAATCTACTTCAAAAAATGAGCCAATGAAAGCTCTATGGATCTCAGCAGTCTAAACTTGTGCATGGAGTTGCCATGAGTTGGGGGCTAGATCTGGATGGAAAAGGGTGTCAGCTAGTAGCTGGGCCTTTGTCCCTCCTCCTTCAAGAGTGCACCCATCCAGTTACCAGCAGAATGCTTATCTCCCTACACTCCAGGAACACGGTTAGAAGAGGTGGCAGTCAGCTACAGGGCCTGTTATCTTTTGCTTGAGTTGGCCCAGCATACTGCTTCCTAGAATCTGGACCCAGTCTGTTTAAGGGGATGGAGTACAATTCTTCACCCCACCCCCCCCGGAGCAATGAAGTTATTGGAGCAGTTCCTATTGGGACCAGAGAGATCCTTGATTTTCTCTGCCATTGAGACTGCAGTGATTTTGTGTTGTCTGAATGATATAATGGGACCTAAGGGGCCACTCCCCACTTCTTTTTATTTTGGTTCAATTTTCACTTCCCATGTCTTTACCTGTGCCAGACATTGCTGATCAATCACAACACTCATTCCTCCTATTATCTACATGGCCTTATAACCCCTCTTTTCACAGTGTACCAAGAAGTCACAACCAACCAACGAGTTGGCACGAGAGAGGAAAGCTTGGCCAAGGATGTCACACTCACAGAGGGAAGCAGAGGAGATAGAGGCAATCTCAAGCCTAGCCCATGTGAACGACTATGTGTGTAACCTAGGAGGGCATTCTGTGGCCACAAGTGGTCTCCTTTGGAAAATGATACCTTGAACTGCAAAGGGAGTTTTTGTTTTCCTGCACAGGGAGGGGGTGGACCACACTCCTTAGAAGCTTAGAGAAACAGTGTGCGTAATTTGACTCTCATTTCCCTGTGCTTAGCTATTACATAAGCCTCTTTAGAAGACTGGCTGTTTGGTTTAGCAGTGTGACTGTGACTAACTATCATGTCTGTAGACATCATGTCAACTTCGTGTGTGCCCTCATCCTTGGCACCTTTGTTCCTGCTCCCTTGCAGCCTCCTCGGCACTGACATTTTTACCCACAAGTGTGCGGGCCTCTCTATGGGTTCAGGTTCATGGGGAGAAGCTCAGAGTGGAAGGCTGGCATGTTTATGGCTTTCCTTTTACTGTTGGAACCGTGGCCTCCTTGAAGTATTCTTGGCGCTGAGCCTGAGAAAGCTGCCTCATCCTTATAGACAAAACCAATCCAAAACATTATCAGTGTCTACTTGGAGCACTGTGAGAAGAGGGATTATGAAGCCATGTTGATAATAGGAAGAATGAGTGTTGTGATCAATTAGCAATGTCTGCCCTGGGTAAAGAAGTGGGAAGTGGCTGCATGCGTACTGAGAATGCAACTGTGTTCTACATCATGCTTGCCTAAACCTGGATTTGAATACTTCTTTTGCCCATTGTTCAAAATCCTGTAGTCTTAAATGAGAACATCTAGAAAATCATCAGATTGAGTGGAAGGGCCCTGTAGGTCCCATTATATCATCCCAAAACAACACAAAATCACTGTGGCCTCAATGGTAGGTAAGAATCAAGGATATTGCAGGTTCCAGTAGGAGTTCTTCCTTGGTGGCTGTTCAGCCTGGTGGTTACCAAATGCTAGCCTACAAATTTGCGTGATAGAATGATCTTTCTGCCAAGCCAAGACTGGGGCTCACTAGGTCAGTTCCACCTGCTACCCAGCATGGACCTTCTCTCTTAACAATCTACTGAGTGGCCATGGAGTTTCTGGTGGTGGCAATCCCAGTATTGGGCCATGGCTGAGCTGTGCTGAATTGTTTCGTGTTGGCCAGTGTCTCATCATGCCAGGCTGACCATAATTCTTCATATTGCCTGTGTCAGTGATTCCAGCTTTGGAGGTTCAAAACAAAGCTAATCCTCTCCTTCATGGCTTTTGTAAAGACCTTAGTCCTATACCCCCAACATGGCCCAACCAGTGCAGACAGAGGTCAGCAGGCCTATTACTATGCCAATGCTGGACATGATTTCTTTCCTGAGAGAGCTCAAGATACATTAGCTACATGATCACTCACTGTTCTTGTTAAATTTATGGTTATTGAACCCTGCCTTCCCACACATACACATAAAACCCCTTGCCATCAAGTCGATTCTGACTCATAGCGACCCTATAGGACAGAATAGAACTGCCCCATAGAGTTTCCAAGGAGCACCTGGTGAATTCGAACTGCCGACCTTTCAGTTAGCAGCCGTAGCACTTAACCACTACGCCACCAGGGTTTCCCATATACACATAAAGTCCTGCTAAATCGGGTTGTAGTAAGTGGACTTCCATTGGGGGTGGTGCAGGACTGGGCAGTGTTTAGTTTTGCTGTGCATGGAGTTGCCTTGAATTGGAGGCCTACTCAATGGCAGCCAACAGCAACAACAAAAAAATGGACTTCAGGCGACAGTGACAAGTCATGGCCAAGCCTAGGGCCACTACTCAGAGGTCTGAATGAATGAGCACAGCTGGAAGGGTCAGAGTTAAGAAGCAGGTTCCTGGGGACTCAAGTCCCACAGTAGACTTAAAACCAGGAGGCCTGTCTATGAGGACTGTGCCCAAAGTCTAGAAGGTTCATTCCAGGAAGGGAAGGACATTCAGTCCACAGAGTCCTATGAAAATGGGGTCTGGGGTACAAGGCTAATTTTTAATTCAGATATTTGGAGCACCAAAGGCCCCAGCAGTCTCTTTAATCATAAGTAAAGCATCTTCATGCAGAGAAAAAATAATACTGTTATTCAAAGAAATGTGTTGTGGGAGGGCAGGGGTGTGCATCCTTCAGGAGGGAAAGTGGGTCCCAAGTGAGATCCAAGGAGGAGAGAAAGCCAGTGCTATTTATTTTATTTTCCTTTTTTCCTTGTGTTCAATGGTACAGGAAGCACAAGGGAAAAGCACTAACGGCCTTCCTCCAGACTGCTGCCAATATTGTGTGGAGAAGAATAGCTGAAGAACAAGAAAAAAAATCTTACATTTTCATTAACAGTGTGAACTTTAGAACACTTTCTGACTCATGTTTTAAACTCTCTTCAATTTTGAATTCACCTTCCTTTGTGTTGTTTTTCTCAAGGCACCAGACTTGAGACTGTCCAAAAATGTGCCAACTAGCCGTGCCCCTGGGATTAAGGAGTTGCAAGGGGCTGGGACCCCCTTCTCCAATCTCAGTGGGTGAGGTTGCTGGGGGTACCTAGCTTTGACCTGCCTACTGTTCCTCAAGGCTGGCCCTCAGCTTGGGCTTGAAGAGCTTAAGGGGCTGTTGTAGGGAGAAGTGGAGGTATCTGGGGATAAACCCCAACAAGAAGCCACTGATTTTCTACAGGTGACAGTTCCTCCTGGGTCCCCATTCCTGAATTCTCAAGTGTTACTGCTTTTGGTTGCAAGTAACAAAATCCAACTCAACTGGCTTAAATAACATAGCAGGTTTTATTGTTTTGGGTAGCTGGAAGCCCAGGGGTCCCTAAGTTAAAGGACCGTGTTTCTCTCCTCTGCCTTCCAAGTATTGGCTTGGTCCAAAGGCTGACTCCCTTCCAGCACCAACTGAAATTCCTGCTTCCAGTTCGCACGTGGTAGAAAGGAAGTTTCTGACTGGGCAAACTTAGGACGTGTGGTTATCCTGAACCGAGCACTGTGAGCTGGGCTTAGGCCATTGCTGACAGGCTCTGGCAAACTGGGGCCCAGCACAGAATGATAATGGATGAGCTACAAAGACCACTACCAAACCTGCGTCCTTCATTGGATCAATGTCTTTCTTCCTCCTCTTCTATCCCCTAACCTCTTGTTTTCCCAGAGGCATATTCACTCCCAAAATAATACCCCTGAAATAGTTACTTTATTTGGGGGCAGGGGAAGGGCTCTGTAGCACATCCTACCCTTCTGCTCTGGCTCCACCCACCCACCCACCTAAGCCCTAGCACACTTCCTTGTCCTTTGGAAACTCAAGGCTCAGCCTCCTGGACCTTAGCCTCTGCCTCCCCAGGTATCCACAGACTCTGTTTCTCCTTAGCAAGGGCTAGTGGACTCAGTGAGAGGAATCAAGTTCAGACTTCATCAGACAACAACTAGAGGCTGAGTCAAGGCTCTGGGGGAAGAGGTGAGGACACCTCAACAGCCTGCTCCTCTTTCACTGAGGGTCAAGTGCCTTGGCCTCTCACTTCCTGCTGGCCACAACGGGGCTATTATGGTTCATCTACCCAGACCTAACACAGCCATCTGTTGGAAAAATGAAGTACCCCACCCTATCTCCCCCTGCCTCCAATTTCTCTCTTCATACCACACATGCTTCCTGGATGATCTCAGCCCAACCTGGCCTCTGCCGACCCCTCCCCATGCCCACCTTGCCAGCCTGAACACTCCTTTGGCTTATGGTCCCACATGTCCAGTTCTCTGCAGGGTGGTCCATCTTGGTATTCCATAACACACTGGGCTCAATATGACTCCAAGGAGCTGCTTGTCCTCCAAGTGAGGTCTTCCTTGGGGATTCCTTTTAAGTATCAATGTTACCATTATTCTCTTGGGTCCTGGCAGTTTGGGCTTCGTCCCCATCACCATCCGGGGCTTTCTCTGGAAGTATGGGTGAGTGTGCCCAGGTCTCAGGACGGGGCCAGCCGGCAGCCCAGCAGAGCCAGGCCTCTGTGGGGCAGCCCCAGCACTCAGGCAGCGCCCTGTCTTGGGAGCCGCCCAGCTGCTGTGTTAGCAGGACCATGGCAATTCTTTAATTAGACCAAGCAGGGTTTTCTCGGACAGAGGCGGGAGGAGGTGTGTGGGTCTGTTCGGGGGAAACTAGGTCACCTGAAAACCAGCAGTCAGGAGGGAGCTGTCCTGGAGCCCCAGCTCCAGCTCAGGAAACCCAGAAGGGTGAGGTGGGAGGGGCTGGCAGGGAGAGCAGCTGGAGAAAATGTGCTCTGACCCCTTTTATTGGCCCTTGGGAGGCATTGTCCTCACCCTTCTCCAGGGGCCTGGGCAACTGCCCTTAATTCCTTGGCGGAAGCAGACTGCCTGAGCCAGGGAGGGCTCTGCAGTGAGTCTTTCTCTTTGCCTGGGGGCCACCACTCTGGAGCCCTGGAGGGAGCCCTGAGCTGAGAGTCAGGACCTCAGAATTTAAGTTACTGCTCAGAGTCTGTATCGATGGAGCATGTCACCCACTCCTTTGCACCTCTGTTTTGTCATCCACCCAATGGGCAGGAACATAGCCATCTTTTGCCCTGTTGTATCCCCAGCCCTTAGCCCCAGCCCTTAGTCTTGGTATGTGGTACCCAAAACCAAACCTGTTGCTGTCGAGTCAATTCTGACTCATAGCGACCCTATAGGACAGAATAGAACTGCCCCATAGGGTTTCCAAGGCTGTAATTTCTACTGAAGCAGACTGGGACATCTTTCACCCTGTGGAGTGGCTGCTGGGTTCAAACTGCTGACCTTTTGGTTAGCAGCCGAATGCTTAACCATTGTGCCACCAAGGCTCCTTGGTATGTGGTAGGCACCCAGTAAATATTCGTCAAACAGAATAATGAGCTTGTAAAAGTGCTTTTTAAGAAAATGGTCATCATGAGGATTGGTGGTGAGGTGGGTTTCCCAAATGTCAGTCACTCATAATTTTTGCCTACACTAAATACCATCATTACTTTTTTTTCTGTACTACCAATTTACTATTTTTTGGCTGAAAAAATTTACTTAAAAAGGAAATTTTATATTGCTACCATAAATAAACAGTAACTGTGAAGACATATTTACAGAAAACAAAACAATGTTATCACATTCTATCCTACATACAGTTGTCTGCCCCAGGCTATGAGCCAGAAGCCTGCTTTCTCTTTGTTTACAAGGGAGGTTGGCATGCTCATAAAGGCGTTAAAGGCCTATTAGCACTGACCTGAGACTTTCTTCTGGAGAAAATCTGAAAGATTCAAAAAGAAGGGAAAAGCGTACAATTTGCTCTTTATGAGTCTGTGTTATGTTAAGCCTGTCCCTGTACTATTGAAAATTACCTTGGTTAGATTCTCCTTCCTCACTTAGGGAGACACTTCGTTGAGATGATGGCAGGGAAGTTCTTTGAAAAGGAACAAGTGCAGTGATTGGTATGCTCATCTTATCTTCCCTCCTAGAGTGTTTTTGGTACCTCCCACTTAGTAGGTGTACAGTGAATACTTAATGATGAAGAAATGCATGCCTGTATACAGAATCTTAGGGCTGCAAGAAACCTTACACAATACCTAGGATGGTCTGCCACCAGTGGAAATTTTATCCTCCAGCGAGTGATGGAGAACTTGCCGCCTCCTGAGGCAGCCAGTGGACCACGTACACCTTTGCTCAATTGCTTGTTGGGAAGCTGTGGCAGCTGGGTGTCCATCTTTCAGCTGTGCACACAACTGCTTCCCTGTACCCTGGTCCTGTTCTGCATTTGGGAGGCTCACAGACTATCTTCTCTTTCTTGTGCAGATCAGACCTCTGAATATTTGGAGACTGCTGTCTCATTCTGCCTAAGGCAGGGCTTGCAAACAGGAATGATCATGTTGTTAGGTGCCACTGAGTAGGTTCCGACTCATAGCGACCCGATGAACAACAGAACGAAATACTGTCCAGTCCTGTGCCATCCTCATAATCGTTGCTATGTTTGAGCCCATTGCTGCAGCCACTGTGTCAATCTATTTCATTGAGGATCTTTCTCTTTTTTGCTGACCCTCTACTTTTCCAAGCATGATGTCCTTCTCTAGGGACTGGTCCCTTCTAATAACATGTCCAAAGTATGTGAGACAAAGTCTTGCCATTCTTGCTTCTAAGGAACATTCTGGTTGTATTTCTTCCAAGACAGATTTGTTCGTTCTTCTGTCAATCCATGGTGTATATTCGGTCTTCTTCACCAACATCATAATTCAAAGTCATCAATTCTTTGGTCTTCCTTATTCATTGTCCAGCTTTCACGTGCATTTGAGGCAATTGAAAATACCATAGCTTGGGTCATGCACACCGTAGTCCTCAAAGTGACAGAAATGACCATCATCTCATCCATCCCATTGCCGTCGAGTTGATTCCGACTCATAGTGACCCAACAGGACAGGGTAGAACTGCCCCAGAGAGTTTCCAAGGAGCGCCTGGTGGATTCGAACTACGGACCTTTTGGTTAGCAGCCATAACACTTAACCACTATGCCACTAGGGTTTCCAGAAATGACCATAGGAGCCAGCAAGTAATGTCAATTAGTGAAGGGGGTCAGATGGGAGTAACAGGGAGTAGTGGGGACTGTGAGGAGGAGCTCTGGTGGCACAGTGGTTAAGCACTTAGCTGCTGACCAAAAGGTCAACAGTTCAAACCCACCAACCGCTCTGCAGGAGAAAGATGTGGCAGTCTGCTTCCATAAAGATTACAGCCTTGGAGCAGTTTTGCTCTGTCCTACTGGAAACCCTGGTGGTGTAGTGGTTAAGTGCTACGGCTGCTAACCTAAAGGTTGGCAGTTCAAATCCTCCAGGCACCCCTTGGAAACTATGGGGCAGTTCTACTCTGTCCTATAGCGTCACTATGTGTCGGAATCGACTCGACGGCAACAGGTTTGATTTTTTTGGTTTATAGGGTCACTATGAGTTGGAATCAACTTGATGGCAAAGAGCCAGTGAGGGGAATGTGGTTAATTAGAGGGTATGTGCCCCATCTAAAAGGAACAGCCTTTATCTGTGCCCACTGATTGTTGCCTTGGGAACCCTAGATGACCAGATACTGAGATGTTCTAAGAAAAGTTAAAAATCTGATTTTGCATATAAAATCTCCAAGTTTTAAATGTTGCCAGTGAATTCGAATATTGGAAAACGTGGTGTGGACCAAAACCAAACAAACAAAACACATGATATGGACCACAGGGGGCTTTCTGTTTAAGTCTGGCCCACAGCCACAGTTGGTCACAGCTGCCGCCAAGACTTCTGTTCCCTTTGGCCTGGGGCCCCTTCCTCTTCAAGCCATGTTTGTGTGGGTTGGTTTCCAGACTTCCCACCTTTTTGGTCAACCCCTCTGCATGCCTTTAAACATTGCCATGCTCCCTCTTAGCCCATGTCTGCCCCTCTCTTCTAGGGAACTCCTACTCATCCTTTGAGATCCAAATCTCTTGTCCCATACTCTAGAGCCTTGCCTGATAACCCCAGGCAGACTGGCTCTTCCATTTTCTATATGTGTGATGTTGGGTAAGTTACTTAGTTTCTTTATCTGGAAAATGGGAATGATAATATTCGAACTGCTGACCTTTTGGTTGGCAGCTGTAGCTCACTGTAGCTCTTAACCACTGTGCCACCAGGGCTCCAATAGTACCTACCTCATTTGGTTGTCAGGAAGATTAAGTGGATTTATAGATAGATAAGCAGACAGACAGGAACTTCCTAGAAGGCAGAGCTGGTCCCTGATCCATCTCTGAATCAGAGCTTGTCACAGAGTATGTGTTCATTAAATGGGTGATCAGTGGAGGAAGTGGGAAGGAGTAAACACATGGTCCACTAGCTCCCAGTGAGGTCTGACCACCATGATGATACTGTGTGGTTGTGTGCTGAACTCTTCTGAACTCCTCACTTCTAAAAAGGCAACTAAAATCCCTATCTAAATATTAAAAAACTGAACAGTGACAACACCAAATGCTAGTGGAAAAACTGGATCACTCATCCATTGTTGGTGGGAATGAAAAATGGTAGAGTCACTCTGGAAAATAACTTGGTAGTTTCTTATAAAACTAAGCATGCAATTACCATACAACCCAGCAGTTGCATTCTTGGGCATGTATCCCAGAGAAATGAAAATGTGTGTCGGCACGAACACCCGTACCTGACTGTAATAGCCCCAAACTGGAAGCAACCAGTTTAAAGGCATGCAGAGGGGTTGACCAAAAAGGTGGGATGTTCTTCATGGCACATCCACAAAATGGAATACTACTCAGCAGCAAAAAGGAATGAACCACTGATAAGCTGCAGCAATTTGGATGAGCCTCAGGGAAATGAGGCTGAGTGAAAAAGCCAGTCCCAGAAGGTTACCAACCATACGATTCTATTTATATACCATTCTTGAGATGAGAAAATTGTAGAAATGGAGAGCAGATTGTTGTTGCTGTGTGCCATTGGGTTCCAAGTGCACCATACGGTTTCCTAGGCTGTAATCTTTATGGGAGCAGATCGCCAGGTCTTTTCTCCTGTGGCGCCACCAGGTGGGTTCAAACCACCAGCCTTTCGGTTAGCAGCCAAGGGCTTGACTGTTGCACTACCAGGGCTCCTTAGAGAACAGATCAGTGGTTGCCAAGGGTAGGGAAAGGGCGTGGGGAGGAGAGTTAGGGAGGGAAATCATGTGGTTAAAAAGCAACACAAGGGATCCTGGTGATGATGTCACCATTCGGTATCTTGAGTGGTGATGGATGCACAAACCTACTAAAAAACAAACCTACACATGTGATAAAATTGAATAAAACAAAACACACGCACACACAGAGATACGTACATGTAAAATTGGGGAAATGTGAATATAGTTGGTGGACTCTATCAGTGCCCATTTCCTGGTTGTGATATTGTATATTCAAGATATTGTGATATTCAGGATGTTACCACTGGGTAAAGGGTACACAGGATCTCTCTGTTCTTTCTTACAATTGCATGGGAAGCTACAATTATCTCAACATAAAAAAAAAAATTGCAAGGCACTCAAAACAAAACAAAAGGCAACTAAATTTGGTTGGCTTGTTTCCTGCTGAGACTCTCCATTGGCTTATGTTTATGCTTGAGGTCAGGTGCAGTTACTCCCTTGGGACCTTTGTCCTGTGAGCATGGCTAAGCCAGCCCCCTCCCCATTGTGCCCGTATGGGGTTTATCCTCCAGTCTCAGAGCTGGGAGAGACTGTGGAGCAATCTGACCCAACCTGAGCAGGCTAAGGCTGAACCTGGGCCTCCTGAGGAACATCATTCTGGGAGGAAGCCCTGAAGTGGCGGACCCAGGAGATTAACAATCACTTCCCAAAGTCCAGGGCTATCCTGAGTCCCTCTGTGATAGCAGGCCTTTCCACCTGACATGGATGCCAACCTTCACTGCTGCCCAATAGCCCATAAGCGTCCACCAGCCTTGCTTGTTGCTCTCCCTCCTCCAAGGTTGCTTCTCTTTTCTATTAAATGTATAACTTTTTTGGCCAGCTCTTTTGACTCCTTGAACACCTGTATGTGCTGGCAGGTGGATAGGACATTTTACAGGTGGAAAAATTGAGACTTTGAGAGGTTCCAGTGATTGTTCTAAGACCCTTTCCCTCTGTGTCTGAGATCTGGTACCATCTGGGCTGACATGAAGATGGGGTCAAAATCGCTGCAGAATCTAAAATGTTGTTGACCTCATATTTTCCAGGAAATGATGAGAGCAAGAGAGACATAGTGGAGAGAAGCTTCAACTAGGATTGTCTAGGTCCCAGCAATTCAGTAGTTATCAAATGTTTTGGTGTTAGGACTCCTTTTCACATTTAAATTGAGAACCCCAAAGAACTTTCGTTTATGTGAATTATACATATCAATACCTATCATATCAGAAATTAATACTTAGAACTTAAAACATTTAATATTAAGTCTTTTAAAAATAACAATAAACCCATTGTTACAATAATATACATGTTTATGAAATTATGTTTCAAAAATATAGCATTCATATAACAATATATAACATTTTTATGGGAAAATAACAATTTTTTCAAACAAAAAATTAGTGAGAAGGGTTGTTTTAAAATTTTGCAAGTCTTTTTAGTGTCTGGAAACCCTGGCAGAGTAACGGTTAAGAGCTATGGCTGCTAACCAAAAGGTTGGCAGTTTGAATTTACCAGGCGCTCCTTGGAAACTCTGTGGGGCAGCTCTACTCTGTCCTATAGGGTCGCTATGAGTCAGAGCCAACTCGACGGCAACGGGTTTGGGTTTTTTCTTTTTAGTGTCTGGCTTAACAGGAGACATCTGTATTCTCATATCTGCTTCTTTATTAAATCTGTTGCAATAGCAATTGTGATGTGACTTCAGGAATCACTTGTGCTATAACGAGGTTGGAAAGGTTAATAATAACTTAGTATAGTTATGGAAATAGTTTTGACCTTATGGACCCCCTGAGAGGGTCTCAGGGATTCAGGCTCAGGGTTCCTGGACCATACTTTGAGAACTACTGCCACAGTCTTATACCTTCTGGCCTCTTCCCAGTCCTGCCCCTCCCATCTCCATAACAACTTGCATCTCATAATGAGCAGAATAAAAGGGGCCTGCACAGAAATGTCAGGGGTTCATGTTTCTGAGGATTTGGCTTCTATGTGGATGGCCACATAGTCTCCAGCCTTTCTGGATTCTGCAGCCCCCGTGTGTCCCCCTAGTTCCAGCACTCACACACCAAACTCCTTAGAGTACCTGGACTTTATTTACGTAAGAAAGCAGGAAGGACGAGGTCCCTGTTAAGGTGGCTGTGGCTGGAGAGGCAGACCACCGATGCTGTCCAGCAGAACTTCGTGCAATGGTGGAAAGGCTCTTTATCTGCACTCTGTATCAGTATGGTAGCCACTCGACTGACTTGGCTACTGCGCACTTGAGATGTAAGTAGTGCAACTGACAAACTGAATGTTTAATTTAATTATTTAAAAATTAAAATAGCCAGTATCATCACAACCAGACTTTGGGGGCCTTACAGGCTACTGTACGGATTTGCACTTTAGTCCCAGGAGCAATGGAAAGTCTCAGAGGAATTTTGAATGTGAGGCTGGGTGATATAATCAGATTTGAGGTTTTAGGCCTGACAGTTGTATCCATCTGTGTCTCTCTTCCCCCTGCAGGCCCCACCATGAGGCCCCAGCCCCACAGGAGCCTCTGCGCTCCCCTGGCCCCTGGCGCACCGTGCTAGCCTGCGGCCAGGGCCTGGCGAGGCGAGGTGGCAATGGCCAGCCACGTGGACCTGCTGACGGAGCTGCAGCTGCTGGAGAAGGTGCCCACGCTGGAGCGGCTTCGCGCCGCTCAGAAGCGCCGGGCCCAGCAGCTGAAAAAATGGGCACAGTACGAGCAGGACTTACAGCACCGTAAGCGCAAACATGAGCGGAAGCGCAGCACGGGCGGCCGGCGCAAGAAAGTGTCCTTTGAGGCCAGCGTGGCACTGCTGGAGGCCTCACTGAGGAATGACGCTGAGGAAGGTAGGCTGCTTCTCTTCCTTCTCCACTGTGGGACCCCCTGGCCTCTGGTGACTCCTGCTGTGGGTGTGGACTCCAGGTTCTGTGTGGACCCCTGGTCTGCAGACCCTCCTCTTTCAAGCTCAGGCACCTCTTAGGAGGAGGATGGCTCTAGGGAAGGCTCTGAATTTATCTTAGACTTTTTTGGAAACAGGAATTCCAGGTTTCTGCTAATGAGCACTAATAATTTTCCTTCTGTCCCATAAATACTTACTGACAACCTACTACTTGCCCATTAATTTTGTAGATGGAAGAATATTAAAAAACAAACAAACCAGGCCCATTGCTGTCCAGTCAATTCCGACTCCTAGCAACCTAGCAACCTTACAGGACAGAGTAAAACTGTCCCATATGGTTTCTAAGGAGTGCCTGGTGGATTCAAACTGTGGACCTTTTGGTTAGCAGTGGTAGCTCTTAACCACTATGCCACCAGGGTTTCAAGAGCTGACCTGGTAATGAAAAGGTTAGTAGTTTGAATACCAGCCACTCCATGGAAACCCTATGGGACAGTTCTACTCTGTCCTATAGTGTCACTATAAATTGGAATCGACTTGAAGGCAACGGGTTTGGTTTGGTTTGGTAGACATAAATAGGAGCCCTGGTGGCACAGTGGTTAAAGTGCTTAGCTGCTAACCTAAAGGTCAGAGGTTTGAACCCACCAGCTGCTGCTTGGGAGAAAGATGTGGCAGTCTGCTTCCATAAAGATTATAGCCTTGGAAACCCTGTGGGGCAGTTCTGCCTGTGTTATAGGGTCACTATGAGTCAGAACGGAGTTGATTGCAATGGGTTTTTTTACGGGTTGACATAAATGATGTGGAGTGGTGATTAAGGGCATAGACTCCAAAGGTAGACTACCTGGGTCTAGAATTGCTTTGCCAGTTACTTCCATTGTGATCATGGCAAATAGGCAAGTCACTTTGGCTCCTCTACCTTAGTTTCCACATCTGTAAAATGGAGATGATAATAGTATCTACCTCAAGGGTTTGCTGTGAACATTAAATTAGATAATTCCTACAAAGTTCTTGGACGTGGTTCCTCACGTCAGTGGTTATTAGTATGTTTTATTTTGTTATACTATTACTATATTTTTATATTAATATTAGTATATGGTGCCTGTAAAGTCTGGAAACAAAAACAAATATATGCAATGTTGTTAAGGACATCTTCAATTTATAAAGTGAATGAATGAATATAAACACATAAGGAGCCATGGTGGTACAATGGTTAAGCTCTCAGCTGCTAACTGAAGGGTTGGTGGTTCAAACTCCCCCAGCAGCTCCATGGGAGAAAGACCTGGTGATCTGTTCCCGTGAGGATTATGGCCTAGAAAACCCTATGGTGCAGTTCTACTCTGTCACATGGGGTCGCTATGAGTTGGAAGCGACTAGAAGGTGCCTAACAACAATGCAGGTATATAATCTATGTTTCCAAATTTTATGGATACTCTGTAGTTGTTATATTTTATTTAAGTATATTATTATTATGTATCCCATGATCTAGACGTAAAGATACCCAAGAGGCACTTATATGTATAATGTTGTTGTAGTTAGGTGCCAATTGAGTCGGTTCTGACTCATAGCGACTCTACAGGGCAGAGTAGAACTGCCCCTTAGGGTTTCCAAGGAGTGGCTGGTGGATTTGAACTGCCAACCTTTTTGATTAGCAGCCAAACTCTTAACCGCTGCACCACTAGGGCTGCATATGTATAATAACACCCATTGTATAGATGGGGAAACAGACTCAGAGAGACTCGGTACCTTCACCTTCAGATCCAAACTCTTCTCACGACCCTCATGGCCTTGTGGCTTTGCTTCCTGTGGTGAGAATGAATGGGGACCTGCCATATGACCAAAGCCCACTTCTCTGAGTGTGCTCTGAGGGGCTCATGCCTGCTCGTCACACAATCAAGGTTTGTGCACACGTCCTGTGGCTTCCTCAGCAGCCTCTGGTCCATCCTTGCACATACTAACCCTTTCTGGCTGTCCCTGGAGGGCCCCGGCCATGTTCCCTGGGTCCCTCTGGCCTCCTTCCTCTTCATATCTAGGACACCTAAAGCAATTAATAAGAGAACTGAGGGGCGGTAGTCCTTACGGCACAAGAGGGTGTTAGGTTTTATGCACGTTGCTGTTCAGGTTCTAGAACCTACTCAGAAGCACATTTCCATTTTCACCCTGGTAACAGAGGGCTCTGGGAAGTGAGCAGAGAGGCATTTCCGGTACCACTCAGCTGGAAACAGCCCTGCTGAGAGCCTAGGGTGAGCGGCCCCCAGGAGAGAGGCAAGATGTCTCAGGTTCGGGGGATGAGGCCTGTGAGGCACCTTCCCACGTGTGATCTGCCAAGTGACGCCATAGCCCCATCCCACTCCGTGGGCGACACATCATGATGTCTGATCTTTGTCGGGGGCGGCGGTTCCTTAGCCTTCTTTCACCACTCATCTTTTACTCACTCCTTCCCTGACAAAGCCCCGTCTCCCCTCCCTGAAGGGGCTTTTCAGAGACTCCGTGTGAGCTGCCGGTGCAGCTTCAGGACATCCACCTGGGGTGGGGCCTCCTGCCAGCCCCCTGCTTGGGCTGCACCCATGGGAGTGTGTCATGGGCCCTGTTAGAAGGAGCACTGGGCTTGGAGCCCCAGGACAGTGTCACTTCAGCCCTGCTGTGTGACTTCGAGCAGTTGATTTCTTCTCTCTGGGTCTAGTTTCTTAATCTGCAAAATGGAGTTTTGAATGCTTGCCCTCAAGGGGGTGTGGCAAGAATGAGACAAGATCTTGGATGTGACAGCTCTGTGAAAATTACCCTGAACCCTGTACCAGCATAACAATCATTTTAACACACTTTTTCTCTGTATGTATTTAATAGACTTAAAGTTTTTAAGAACCCTAATAATATAGAAACATATCCTTGAGGGAAAAAACAAAGAACACATAAATGTACAGAGTAAACAGTCTCTCCCCACTCTGCCTTCCTTCCTTGTGGTGCAACAGTTAAGCACTCAACTGCTAACCGTAAGTTTGGACTGTTTGAACCCACCCAGCAGCTCTGTGGGAGAAAGACCTGGCGATCTGCTCCCATAAAGATTACAGCCTAGAAAACCCTATGGGGCAGTCCTCTGTCACACGAGGTGGCTATGAGTTGGAATCGACTTGATGGCACCTAACAACAACAAGTGCTGTTGGCTTTGGGTGTTTCCTTCCAGGCATTTTCCTCATTTACCTATGTATTTATGGTCTTAGGGAAATATAGAACCAGGTTTTTTCTTTTCTTTTTAGTTTTTGGTTTTGTTAAGTGATGACATACTGGATGCATTATTCTGAAATTTTATTTTTTTGCTCAACAATACATCGTGAAGGTATTCCGCGTCAGTACAGGTACAGTATGATAGAGGTGCATCGTCCTTTTTCACTGCCACGCAGTATTTGTTGTACGGTTTACCAGAACTTTTTAACTAGTTCCGCATTGAGGGGAATGTAGATTTCCCCAATAGTTTTGCTTTTGTCAGAGCGAACATTTTGTGCACATATGCACTTGTTTCTGTAGGACAGATGTGGGAAATGGAAGAGCTGGATCTAAGGGTTTTAAACCTGAATGAGAACAACTCAGAAAAGGAGGGGCAGAATGGTTGCACAACTCAAAGAATGTCGTCAGTGTCACTGAACTGTACACGTAGAAACTGTTGAATTGGTGTATGTTAGGCTGTGTATATTCTCAACAATAACAACGAAAAACTTGAATGAAAAAAGTGTCAGACAAGTGAGGCGGGAGGCGCCTTAGCCCTATGCTGTGGGTGGGACAGGCGGTTCCCCATGGAGCCCACAGGTGTCTCAGTTTGGGTCAGGGAAGTGTGTGAGGCTGCCATCGGTCAGCCGGTGATTTCGCCCAGCTTGCTGGCAGCAGGAGAGAGCCCGCTGCTGCCAGCTGTCTGGGAATTGCTGCTGCTTGCTCAGAGCTGGTGTTTGGGAGGCTGCGGGAGGACTGCAGGATGGGAGCGTAGGGTGGCAGCTCCCCCGCTCCCCTCCCCTGCTCCCCCCCACCCCTTCCTTGAGCTCACAGCGGGGCTGAGTCAACCTCTCACCTCCGCTTCCCCCACACACCAGCCTGGGGAATGTGAGGCAGCTCTGGAGAGCTCACTGAATTTCCTCCTCTGACTCCCCACAGACCTCAGTGACCTTCTTGACCTTGAGCCTGCTTGAGCCCCACCTTACTGCCCCCACATCCGGGCCTTCCCCCTTGCATGACAGCCAGCTCCTGCACCTCTGATTCCTCTTATGCCCTGTGTTCTCTTACCTCCCCGCTGTTGCATGTGCAGTTCCCACTGTCTGGAATGTTCTTCCCTGATTAAATCCTACCATCTTTGAAGACTTGGCTCCAGTGTGACCTCCTCCGTGCAGCCATCTAGGAACCTTTTCTGCACACACTCCTCTCACTAGTTAGGGCAGCACCTCAATTCCTGGCTGCTGACATTTACTGAGAGGCAGTGTGGTATCATGGCTAGCAGCACAGGCTCCAGCTAGTTCTCCAGGATTCAAATCCCAGGCTACCACTCACTGGCTGTGCAACCTCGGGAAAGTTACTTAACTGCTCAGTGCCTCAGTTTCCCTGTATGTAAAATGGATGAAAATATACCTCCCTCATAAAATTGTGGGGTTGAATTGGGTTGATAAATGCTGAAGTGGTATGGTAAGTACTAAGCAAGTAATAAAATTTGTTGTTTTCTACATGATTTTTTCTGCATTTACATAACCTATTATTTTTGTATATCCTGATTACCAAAGAGCCCTGGTGGTACAGTGGTTAAAGCGCTTGGCTGCTAACTGAAAGGTTGGCAGTTCGAACCCACCAGTCACTTCCCGGGAGAAAGATGTGGCAGTCTGCTTCCGGAAACCCTGTGGGGCAATTCCACCCTGTCTTACAGAGTTGCTATGAGTTGGAATCAACTACATTGGGTTTGGTTTTGGTTTTATCCTGATTACCATCCTTATTGTTATTATTATTTATCAAGTGCTTGCTCAATGCCTGGCAGCCCGTTGTAAATGCATTCATCTTGGTTAATCCTTACAGCAACCCTCTGATGTAGGTAGAGCATCAAACCCCGTTCAAACAAGCAAAAAACCCCAGCTTTATGGAAGTTTAATTTATGTATCATGAAGTTCTCCCATTTTAAGTGTCCCAATTTTTACTTTAAGCCAATTTGTAGTAGATTTACAGAGTTGTACATCCATCACCACAAAACAGTCTGGAAACTTCCATCACTCCGGAAAGAAACCTTGTGCCTCTTTGCCATCCCTTGCACTCATCTGCTCACTCATCTACTTTCTGCCTCTATGTATTTGCCTATCTCGGGACATTTCATATAAATGGAATCATGCAATGTATGGTCCTTTGCAACTAGCTTCTTTCACTCAGCGTAATGTTTTGAAGATTCATCCATGTTGTAGCATGTACCAGTACTTCTTTTTTATGGTTGAATAATATTCCATTGTCTGGTGGTGTAGTGGTTAAGAGCTACGGCTGCTAATCAAAGGTCAGCAGTTCAAATCCACCAGCTGATCCTTGGAAACCCTATGGGGCAGTTCTCCTCTGTCCTATAGGGTCGCTATGAGTCAGAATTGACTCAATGGCAAGGGGGTTTGGTTAAGGGTCTGTATCTCCCACATTTTGCTTATCCGTTCACCAGCTGACAAACGTTTGGGCTGTTTACCCTTTTTGGCTATTGTGAATAAGGCTGAAAAGAGCAATTTGTGTGCAAGTTTTTGCACGGACGTATGTTTTCATCTATCTTGGAAGTAACATTGTTGGGTCGTATGGTAAATTTATGTTTAACTTTTTAAGAAACTGCTAAACTGTTTTCCAAGATGGCTACACCATTTTATATGCTCAAAGCCCATTTTGCAGATGAGGACATGGAAACCCAGAGGGGCAACGTCATGTGCCAAGGTACAATGTCACTGTAGTCACAAGTTCTTAATGAAAGACCGTTTGGAGCAGAGCACAGGCCAGACGCTTCTCATGACGTGATCAGCAGGCATTCACAGAATCAGCAGGACAGGAATGAGTAGAACAGCACACATTATCATCAGCCGAGGTTTCCTGAAGTTACGGTCCCGTCCACAGCGTTGGATTGCATCCAAGCACCCCCCAGTTCACATCTTGGGAGGAGAACCCTAAGTTCCTCTCTCCAGGGATTTAATGCTAATTGGACAGCTGAGCCCCCACGCCAAGTAGCATGTATAGAGAACAGGTAGGGGAAGGGGCAATGAAAGACGGCAATAAAAGGTACAAAGGAGTAGTAAAAGTGGAAGCCGGCCTGTAGGCAATGGACATCATTTATTGCCCCGTTCAGGCCATTCTAGATTTACTGGCACCAGAGAACAGCCCTTCCTCCTTTACACCCCTAAGAGAGTTTCACAGAGTTTTGGGTTTATCAGAGGGCAGTCATCTGCCCCCTCAGGCACAGACTTTCCTTTGTGTCCATGAGTGGCTATTATGTCCAGTGGCAGCTCAGAGTCAGGGAGGGGGCAATTATAATACAGTATATAATAGAATAGAACTACTATAATATAATATAATATAATATAATATAATATAATATAATATAATATAATATAATATAATATAATATAATATAATATAATATAATATAATATAATATAATATAATATAATATAATATAATATAATATAATATAATATAATATAATATAATATAATATAATATAATATAATATAATATAATAATAATATTAATATAATATTAATATAATATTAATATACATCCAGCACGAGGTCTCACAGCTTTTGTGTCAAACTGCAGACTGAAACCCAGATTGACTGACTCCAAAGTTCAGGCTTTGTGTGTGTGTGTCTACATGAAAAAAAAAAAAATTTTTTTAGCTAGCGGTAATATACAGGTAATTTGGAGTTTGCCGTTTTAACCATTTTAAGTTTATAGTTCAGTGCGAAGCCCCTACTCTTGACTAGTAGGCGGCTTTGGCACCTCCCGCTCTTGGAAAGCCCTGAGACCCACTGACTCATAGCTCCCATCCGTGTTTCTTTTGGTTTTGTAGATCCTGGCGTTTCTCCTGGCCTCTTCGGCCCTTTGTCTTGGGGCCCCGTGGTGAAACCCTTCACCCCTAGCTGTAACTTCCTCCCAAGGCCGCATGAGTCTAGCCTCCCTTGAAAAATGAACCTATGTTATGTTGTCAGGGTTTCTGTTCTCTCAGGATGTGTAAAGTTCTCTACAAGGAAACTTCCTTCACATTCAAAAAAAATTTTTGAGTGATTCTTCTGTAGTCTAAATTTAACTCTCCAGCTGTTATGCTCATGGTAAAAGTTTTCATTTTTTTTTTAAAGCAGTGGAACCTTTTCTTTAAGTATTATGTGGAAACCCAATATGTAAAACAGATGAAAGGGCTATTCTGGCTGAGGTAGGCTGGGAGGTGCTGGAAACCCATCTGCTCGATCTCCCCGCCCCCACAAACCACTCCCCCGACCGACTGGCATCCGCAGACACCTGGCTCTCAGGGCACGGAGTAAACCATTGGCTCATCTAAATGAGACATATCGCTGACTTTCACTTCTGATGATTTTGAAAAGGAAAGCTTCTTTTCTTCTGACTATAAAAATAATGTGTCCTTTCAAAGCGACAACAGCAGCTCAAAAGATTAGATAGGAACCTTAGGGAGCAGTGAGTTTGTGTTAATGGAGGAGGAACAACTCTGAAAAGGAGGGTGAGAATGTTTGCCCAACTTGAAGAATGTAGTCAATGTCACTGAATGGTACATGTAGAAACTGTTCAGTTGGTATACGTTTTTGAGTTGGTATATATTCTCAACAACAATAGTATAAAAATTTTTAAAAATGGTATACGAATGGGAATGGTATCTGAATATATTTCCCAGTACTTAGGTCGGTTATATCTATAGTTGACAATCAAGAAATATTATGTACAGTTAATAAACAACAAAAAAAATGCATCCTTGTTGAACAATTTTAAAGCACTGCTCAGGAAAAGAAGCTTTAAGAAAACCACCCATATTCCCACCAAACAGCAACCACTAATCGTATTTTGGTACTGTTGCCTCAGTCAGAGTCCTGGGAGGAAAGAACGGTGCTCTGAAGTGGGGTAGTTTGAGGAGCGCTTAATAAAGGAGAAACTTAGAAAAAGTTTAGAGTAGTGGTTCTCGAACTTTTTGGTCTCAGGACTCCTTTTTAATCTTAAAAACTGAGAACCCCTCTGAGCTTTTGTTTAACTGAGTTTTCCTTACTGATATTTACTGTATTAGAAATTAAAACATATATATATTTATTAATTCATTTAAACATACCAGTAAACCCATTACATGTTGTATTAGTTATCTATGGCTGCATAGCAAGTTAGCTCAAAATTTTGCAGCTTAAAACAATAAACATTTACTGTCTCACATGATTTCTGTGGGTTAGGAATCCAAGAATGGCTTCTAGCCCAGAAGCTGGGTGGTTGTAGCTCAGAATCTCATAAGGTTGTAGTCACCTGATGGTTGGATTAAGGGTGGAGGATCCACTTCCAAATGGCTTACTACTCACGGGGCTCTTGGCAGGAGGCCTCAGCTCCTCTCCACGTGATTCTTTCCATGTGGCTGCTTGAGTGTCCTTACAACATGGCAACTGGCTTCCTTTAGGGTAAGAGATCCAAGAAAGAGAGTAAGGAGGAAGTCACAGTGCCTTTTATGACCCAGCCTTGGAAGTCACCTACCATCCCTTCTACCGTAGCCTTATCCATTATCCATTAGAAGTGATTAAGTCCAGCCCACCCTCAAGTGGAAGAGAATTAAGCACCTCTTGAAGGGAGGAGTAATAAAGAATTTGTAGGCATGTTTTAAAACCACTACACATGCTAACATAAATATATTTATTTAAAGAATGATGTTTAACAAATTAAAAAAAAAAAAAAAGAAGAGCAGCCTTGTTTTATATTTTTGCAAACCTTCTTAAGGTCTGGCTTAATAGACCACAGCTAGAATTCTCATACCTGCTTCTGCATTCAATCTGTTGATATGTTATTTTGGTTTGAGTACGTGAGGAAAGTCTTACCTCGCTTAGATATGTAGTTGGAAAAGGGAGGACATTTCAGTAGCCTTTTCAGATAATAATGGATATTCTTTAATACTGCACCCAAACTCAGCAGATGGTAGTTTCTTAAAGGTTAGCTGCAATGTGGAGTCTGAAACTTTATCAGTTTTTAGCATTTATTACTCTGTTACATTAAAATCCATTGATCTGCCTTGCATTTTGAATGGCTCTTTAACCCATGTGTGATTTTTTTTTAAAGCATCATTTATCTTTTGGAAAATATTGGTCACTGAGTTAGCAGGTCTTCCAAATGTTGACAGACTTCATCATACAATATTAAAAAAAATTACACTCTTACCTCCCATATCACAACAGAAGTCTTCAAGTATTGGGAAGCTATAAGCTCGTGGTGGTAGAAACCAATTTTCTAAAATTTTAATTCTCGCTTGAAAGCTCAGATGGTATCATTGGTGACAAATACTGTCGCTTGTAAGAGGATCGCTTTGTTCATTTGAGAGAAAATGTCTGCTAAACGCTGATGTCTGAATAACATTGCTTGTTAGTCATTAAGTAAAAATGGTGCTTCATAAAGGGGGGGCTACTTAGCTCACAGCTTAACCGATCACACAAGTTATGCACATGGAGACAATAATCGTACTTCTCATGTCATCACATAGAATATTAAAGACATCTGTACTTGAAGGTTGAGATTTAATAAAATTAATACATTTTGCCATTTCATCAGGGACATTTACAAGTGGAAGTGGTATTGCTCTTTCTTTTACTGTGCATGTGAAGCAGTGGAGAACAGGACGGTGACTAGTTCAACCTGGTGCCACCACACTGATTCTGTTAAGGCGACAGCAGGTTTATCCACCATTGCTATTGTACCATCACTGCCAATGTTGACACAGTGAAAAGGCAAGTAATGCTTTAGTATTCTATGTTCCTTACAGATAAAACGCATGTGTTAGGTAAGCTTCACTCAGGCATGAGTCATAGAGCTCTTTGGTCATGAGTTCAATGTTAATGAATCAACCAAATCCAAAAAAATCAAACCCCTGTTGCCACTGAGGCAATTCCAATTCATGGTGACCCCATTTGTTTCAGAGTAAATTTGAGCTCTGTAGGGTTTTTTGACGGTAATCTTTACAGAAGCTGATTGCCAGGCCTTTGTTCTACGGTGCCACTGAGTGAGTTCATACGGTTAGCCTTTTAGTTAATAGCTGAGAGCAAACCATTTGTGCCATGCAGGAACCTTAATGAATTGACAATATATATTAAATAAATGTCTTTAATCTGAAACACATAAAACAAGGTTATGTGTTGATTGGTTGACAAAAATGTTGTGACCTGAGGCTTGCAGGGACCTAACCCTGTATTTCCCCTGGGAGCAATGGTTCAGTATTTGCTAATTTGGTGTTTGCAGTGACTTTACAGAACATTACTATTCTGAATAACAAGAATTAATTGTATTTGGCCACAGCTTTGATTATTTACAGACGGTGTATCTAGATGGCATAGTGGTTAAGAGCTATGACTGCGAACCAATAGGTTGACAGTTCGAATCTACCAGGCGCTCCTTGGAAACTCTGTGGGGCAGTTCTACTCTGCCCCATGGGGTCGCTATGAGTCGGAATCGACTTGATGGCAATGTGTTTGGTTTGGTTTTTTTTTTTTTTTTTGGTATTCTTAGAATTGCATTAGATTTAAGGATGTAAACAAACATCTACAAGGTTTCAATATAAACTGCTAATTTGGTCTCTAAAAAGGCTGTCTCGGTTTACACTCCCACTAGGAGCATGCTCGTCACTGCCTTTCACGTCAACACTCCATGATGACCCTGAAAACATACCTTTGCTGATATACTGAATGTGTGGAAAAGAGTCCCATTGTCTTAAGTCACATAGAATTGACTCGTTAAATAAGGCTGAATACCTATTTGTAAGCTTACTGGCCATTCATATTTCTCTTTGAGTTGTCTGTAGTTTTGTCACCCTCCTTATTTATTTATTTTACTAGTGTGTTTCTTCTTTTTTTTTAAATTGATTTCAAGACTGGGTTATATGTATGTGTGTGTTTGAGAAGGATAGGGAGAAATAGGGAGAAGGGAAGGAAGGGAGGGAGTGAAAAATGGAGAGAGAGATAGCAACTCTTTTTTGTCACGGATAACTCATTGCCGTCGAGTACATTCCAACTCATAGGGACCCTATAGGACAGAGTAGAACTGCCCATAGGGTTTCCAAGGAGTGACCGGTAGATTTGAACTGCCAACCTTTTGGTTAACAGCTGAGCTCTTAACCCCAGTGCCACTGTTTTCTGCAGAGTGTGTGTTTGCTTTAAAATTTTGTTTATAGTAGGTTCGTGGGTTTTTTGATGCCCTGGAGTTCTTAATTTTTGTGTAGTCGAACCTAACAATAGTTTATTATTATTATTACTTTGCTTTTTGCTTTTATCCCTCTAAAGCAAGAGTCAGAAAACTATGACTCACAGGCCAAGTCTTCCCACCACCTGGCTTTGTGTATGATTTTATTGGAACACAGTCATGCCCGTTCATTTATGTATTGTCTGCAACTGCTTTCACACTACAATGGCAGAGTTGAGTGGTTACAACAGAAACCATATGGCCTGCAAAGCTGAAAATATTTACTATCTGGCCCTTTGCAAAAAAAAAAAAAAAAGTTTGCACACACTTGCTCTAAAGTGTTTCCTCATCTAGTAATGTGGAAAAACAAATATATGGAGCCCTGGTGGTGCAACAGTTAAGCACTCAGTTGCTAATCTAAAGATTGGTGATTCCAACCCACCTAGCCACTCTGTGAGAGAAAGAGCAGGAGATCTGCTTCTGTAAAGACTACAAGCAAAAAAACCCAATGGGGCAGTTCTGCTCTGTCACATGGCATTGCTATGAGTTGAAATTGACTTGACGGCACCCATCAACAACAGATATATGTGTATGTGTATGTATTTAAGGACCCCTGATGGCACAGTGGTTAATGTTCAGGCTGCTAACGAATAGGCCAGCGGTTTGGATTCACCAGCCGTTCCTTGGAAACCCTATGGGGCAGTTCTACTCTGTCCTATTGGGTTGCTATGAGTCGGATTCGACTCAATGGCACCACCAACAATATATATATATATGTGTGTGTGTGTGTGTGTGTGTGTGTGTATGTATGTATGTATACAAAATATTGTTTGCAAATGATAAGGTTATCTGACCATTCCAGTTTTCATTGAGCCTGAGGGTGCTAGTTCTGCCCATACTGTGTCCCCCGTCTCTTCTCTCCAGGTAGCTACTACTGTTCCTTTTGTGAGATGTGGCTTTAAGATTTGTGAACATGCTCCTTTGTCTATATGCTTCCCAAAGTTGAACCTGGCTCCCCTTGGGGTGAGTGGAACTGTCACCTTCCTCATCCTGGTAGAGTTTGTCTCTTTGTACAGCCCAAGTTTCCACCAGCTTTTTGGGCAGCCACCGTTGACTCATACTGAGCTTATAAAAAACTAAAATCCCCAAATTGGTTTCACATTAGTGAAACCTACCTCTTCCCCATCCTGTCCTTATGCAAGTGATTTTTTAAAACCATTTGTTGAAGCGTATTTTTATACAGATAAGGGCAAGACTTGCTGCATTTTCATAAGCCAGATATATCCATGCGACCAGCATTTATTAGGACTAAGAGGCAGAACATCACTGGCACCCAGAGCCTTCCTGGACAGTTAATTTAAAAAAAAACAAAAAACAAAAAACGTGTTTTTTGGGAAAGTTTACATAACAAATTAGGTTCCCATTTATCAATTTTTACACAACTTTTTCCATGACATTGGTTAAATTTTTCACAACTTGTCAAGGTTCTCATTATTTCCATTCTGCTTGTTCTGTTTCCGTTAATCTAGCTTCCCTGCCCCTCCTTAGCTTCTCATCTTTGTTTTAGGGTAAATGTTGGCCTTTGGTCTCATGTATTTGATTATTTAAGGGAACACAGTGTTCACAGGTGATATTGTTTATTTTATAAGCCCATCTGTTATTTGGACGAAAGGTGACCACTGGGAGTAGCTTCAGTTCCAAGTTCAAATGTATCTTAGGGCAATAGTCTTAGGGATTCCTCTAGTCTCTCTCAGTCCAGTAAATCTGGCCTTTTTCAGGAATTTGAGATTTGTTCTACATGTTCCTCCCTTTCTGTCCTGGACCTTCTATTTGTCCCAGTTCAGAACAGTCAGTTGGTAGTGGTAGCCGGGTCTTCTGGTCTCAGGCTAGATGAAGCTGTGGTTTATACGGGCATACAATTGATTTTTACAATTGATGCGGAAGCTCTAATTTATCTTGTTGAGTTTTGATCCCATCATCCACCTGCACAAATAATTTTGGATTCTTGAATGATATGTATCTTAGTTATCTAGTGCTGCTATAACAGAAATACCACAAAGGGATGACTTTAACAAAGAGATGTTTATTTTCTCACAGTAAAATAGGCTAAAAGTCCAAATTCAGGGTGTCAGCTCCAGAGGAAGGCTTTCTCTCTCCGTCGCCCCTGGAGGAAGGTCTATGTCATCAATCTTCCCCTGGTTGAGGAGATTCTCAGGCACAGGAACCCTGGGTCCAAAGGATGGGCTCTGCTCCTGGTGCTGCTTTCTTGGTGGCATGAAGTCCCCAGCTCTTTGCTTGCTTCTGTTTCCTTTCATCTCTTGTAAGAGAAAAGGTGGTGCAGGCCACACCCCAGGGAAACTCCCTTTACATTGGATCGGGAATGTGACCTGGGTAAGGGTGTTACAATCTCACCCTAATCCTCTCACCATAAGATTACAATCACAAAATGAAGGACAACCACACAGTACAGGGAATCATGGCTGAACCAAGTTGATACATATTTTGGGGGGGACACAATTCAATCCATGGCAACATGTAAGGAATTTTGGATTGCAAGTGACAGAAATCCAACTCAAACTAACTTAAGCAAAATAAAACTCCATTGTTTTATATATTTCAAACATTCAAAGGTATCAGCGCTTCAGGCACATGTGGAAATGTTTCAGAGTAGATAACTCAGCAGTTCGAAATGTATACCCTATCCTTTTAACAACCCCAAGATAAAAAATTTCTCTTTCCAGTAGTGTCTTTGTTTCAAAAAGTATCAGAATTGAATTTCGTTGTGTAAGATTGGTTATATATATATCTATGAGCCAATCACAATGGCTGGAGCTGGGATGCAGTGTTATGATTGGTCTAATCTGAGTCATATGCCAATCAGATTCTCCAAAATATATGACAAATGCCTAGGGATATATTGTACCTGCCCCAAGGAAAATTGTGATGTGATACTTTTACTAGGGGGAGAGAACATGGATGCTGTCCAGGCCATGCTTAAATATGTCCATCCCAAATGAAATTTTCATCAGCAATTCCTATTCTGTGTCATTTATAAATGTAATGGGCATTTGCCTTCTAGGGCAGTGTTGTCCTATAGAACTTTTTGCAGTGGTGAAAATGTGTTATCTAATATGGTAGTGGAAACCCTGGTGGCATAGTGGTTAAGGGCTACGGCTGCTAACCAAAGGGTTGGCAGTTCGAATCCTCCAGGCACTCCTTAGAAACTCTATGAGGCAGTTCTACTCTGCCCTATAGGGTCGCTATGAGTCAGAATCGACGCGACGGTGCTGGGTTTTGTTTTTTTTTTTTGGTTTTATTATGGTTGCTGTAGTAGTCTTACTGGGCTACTTGAAATGTGGCTAGAATGACTGAGGAACTAAAGTTTTTATTTTATTTAAAGTTAATTTAAATTTGTGTGGTAAAATATGGCTAGGCTAGAGGCTATACCGTATTGGATAACACAGTTCTAGGTCCTTATCCAAGTCCCTGATAAAAACATTGAACAGGTCATGGCCAAAGACAGAGCCTTGGGGTGTACCCCTAGAAGGCCCCACCGTATTAAGGTATTAAAACTAGTCATTACCCATCGAGGATAGTTGTTCAACTAGAATGAACTCGCTTTTCTGTCATTTGTAGTTGATATACGGGAACAATAGCAAGAATCTCTGCTATTAAAAAAAAAAAAAAAAACAACAACAACTTATTTCCTACCAAAACTTTGAAACACATTTCTCTCTTAGGGTTAAGGTACCACAAAAAGTTTAATGGATCAGAGCAGAGATTTGTGTGCACAAATTCATGGAACAAAGGCAGGAAGGCATCATTAGGCCAGCCCTGGTCGTTCAGTAGTGAACAGGACTTGAGTCCTCCTGGCTTTCTTGGAGCTCGTAGTCTAGCAAAGTCACTTTGAAGAGAGTGAGGTATAAACATGCTTAAAAGCTGAATAGAATTATGATACAAAGGGCCTAGTCAAGACCAGATGCCTAGAAAAAGGAGACTAGGAGATCACAGATGAGCAATGTTATCTAAATACTGTCCAGGGTAGAGGACAGTGTGACCAGCTACTTCGGAGATTACCATCCTGCTGTTCAGGACAATATGATTATAGAAAAGGGAGACTTCAGCCCATCTTGGTGTAATGCCATTAAGCACAATGATTATGTACCTCCATCTGATTATAATTTGGCTTCCTATCCAGTTCTGCCTACAGACACAAAATGAGTCTATCATGCTTGAATTTCTGGTATGCGGGGCAGTGCTCTTTCTCATTGTGGTTTTATGTGGCAGCCTCATAAATTTGGATAGTATCTCCCAGTTTTAGGAGAAGAAATCACTCTCTGCAGGCTGGTAAACCGCTGTTAATCACCAAAGTGATGCCATATTGTGGGGTTCGGCAAGATTCAGCCAACTAGAACTGTCCCAAAATCTCCCCAAACTCAAAGCACCATGACACTTAGCCAGGATTTCTCCAGGGTGTCCATATGGAGATACGCCGAGAGGCTTGTCAAATGCTCATTGGAGTCTAGTCCTCCTTAATGTTGGAATTTCATAGGCTAGTGACCCTGTCAAGGGCATAGATGAGGTATTTCTGGCATGATTTATTCTTTCTTGGTGTCATTGGACTACTGATTCTAATAGAGTGAGAAAATGGTCACTGTCACTGTCAAAAAAGGGAAACTCTTCAAATGCACTTTATCCCAAACCCTTCTCTCCACCATCATCCAAGCCAAAGTTATAAAACAACCATGTGGCGGAAAGCTGAGATTTGAAAAACAGAAGAACGCTGCAGAATCTACATTGTCCAGCACATCCACCCACATGCTGACAGAGCTTGTTCCATTGCCCTCCTCTACCATACTAAGCTATGGAAGTTGCATCCAGAGCAGAAGCAAAGACTATGAAAACAAGAAATAAAAAAAAAAAAATGAAAACAAGAAATAGGAAACCCTAAAGCCTGCTAAAAGGGGAGAAGGAAATGATACCTTTGTCATTTACACAGAAAAAGCTAAATGAAACCCAAATCTTTATGGAGCACTCAGGGTTCTCAGTCCATTAAGAGAAACCCTATGACACAGGCCTTTTGGCTTAAGGACTCTGGATTCCTTGGACATCACAAAGGTAGTAATAGCAGTTTTTCAGCTATGTCAATGTCAGGAACTTCACTGTATCTATCAGTTGCCTATTGCTGCATAACAAACCAAACTAAAACACTGAGTGGCCTAAAACAACGACTTAGCATTTCCTCCTGTTCTGTGGGTTGACTAAGCAATTCTTCTGTTGGTCTTTCCTGGGTTCCCTCATGAGGCTGTAGTCAGCTGGTGGGTTGTCCAGGGTCTGGACTTAGCTGGAATGACTGGGCCTATCTCTTCACGAGGTCTTTCATCCTAGTCTTCCCCCAGCATGGTTGAATTTTATCAAACCTCTGCTTGCATTACATTTGTTGATGTCCCATTGGCCAGAGCAAGTCACATGGCAAGATCAGAGTCAATGTGGGAGAGGTCTACTCAAGGGCATGGATATTGGAAGGCATGATTCATTGGGTGCCATTGTTGTTAAAATTACCACACATTCTAGACTTTGCTGTGCTGTAGACTGGAATTCCAAATGGTTAACACAGCTGCTATCCAAAAAGTTGGTAGTTTGAGTCCACCCAGAGGTGCCTTGGAAGAAATGCTTGGTGATCTACTTCTGAAAAAATCAGCCATTGAAAATCCTATGGAGCACAGTTCTACTCAGACACACATGGGGTTGCCATTGAGTTGTAGTCAACTCAATGGCAGCTGGTTATTTCTATCAACTTAGTATGATAGCTCTGGGAGTGTCATGTTGGTCAAGCACTGTTATTGGCTGTTGATGTCTCTGGAACATCTGAGACGTACTGGGTGAACCAAGTACTGTTATCGGATCCCCCTTTCAGGGAACCCTGGACCCTGGGTTGAGCGTGCCTTGTATGTGATTGGTGTTGATACTAAAATCATGTGGCAGTCAGAATTCAGTGCTGGGGAATAGTGCTTATGCTTATTTGATTTCATTGCTTATTAGCTGCATAGCCACGACAGTGATTTATATGATTTCATAATATTATGTTTAACCCTCAGTAATTGGGGTTAAAGTCTGGATCAATGTTGAAACAGAAACAGGAATAGAAAAATAATCATCTGCCAGATGGAACAAATTATTAGTTCACAAATGCAGTGTGCTCATTAGATAAAATCTTTCAAAATGTGGATGGCATGGGAGAAAAGGAATTGAAAGGGACTCTTGATGGAAAGGTTGGGAAGCTTTGCATAAAGGCAGTAGACCCTGGAGATTAAGAACATGGAGTCAGATCAAACTAAGTTTTAATCTCTGTTTTGTGACCATGGGTGAAATCTCTCTATGACTCAGATTTCTCATCTGTAAAATGGGAGAGAATAATGCAATGGGAGGTGCTGTGAAGATTCATAGAGAAAGGATGGACAGTGAACATAGTCAGTGTAGGTATTACTATCACCCGTTCTTGACCTCAGCGACAATGGGCCAGAGGCAAGATTAACATCTCTTCCTTCTTTCTAATCCTTCTGCATGTTCCCATCACCATAGCTATCCTATTTTCTCTATCTCCACTAACTCAGTGCCAGCTTCCTACCAGTCATTCACATAGGAGTATTCTGAGGGCAATCATTCACACTTTAGCATGAAAGAGTTAAGACTTTTTAACAGTAATTTTCATTATAAGTCAGTTTGAAGTGAAAGGCTTTTGCCAACCAATATAATATAAAATTTAGAAACCTGCTAGCATTTGGGAACCCATTCAGAGTCCCTGAAATCAAAGTTAGGAGCTGTTCCCTGAAGGACTTCTGTCAAACTGTTGTCTAAGACCATAGATCTTAAGGTGCCCAGGATTTCGTGGCTCTCCTGTGCCATCTCAAGGCAGCTACAAATATCCGTTGTGCTCGGCTTGGGCCATTTAAATGTCTAAAACCCATTTGTAATTACCAAAGCTCTTTGGAGGGACCCTAATTAGCTTCTATAAATTGCTTTTTCTAACCTTTTGGAGTTAATGTAATCTATTCCCTTGTTATTAAGAGGTGGGGAGGAGGGGCAGATAACCTTAGGATATTTCACAAAACTTCACCCAAGTTACTTGGCATCTACGTTTTGTGAAGGAGACATGGTGGCCAACCTTCTTTTGAACGGGCTCAGTTTCTACACAGTCATTCCTTTCGGCTCATGACTTTCTTCTCCATTTGCTGCCCACGGATGCTGAAAATAACTTGTTTTCTGGCAAGCTTGGGGTGAGATCTCTTATGATTTAATCAGATCCATAATGAAGCTCTCCCAGCTTTCAGGAGAGAGCATACTGAACTGTCCTGGGGAGGTGAAGAAGCCTCCTACCTCATACCTTATACCTGGAACCAGGAGAGGTTCTGGAGGGTCATGTCACCCAACCCTCCTGTCTTAGTCATCTAGTGCTGCCAAAACAGAAATACCACAAGTGGATGGCTTTAACAAAGAGAAGTTTATTTCCTCATGGTAAAGTAGGCTGAAAGTCCAAATTCAAGGTGTCACCTCCAAGGGAAGGCTTTCTCTCTCTGTCGGCTCTGGAAAAAGGCCCTTGTCCTCAATCTTCCCCTGGTCGAGGAGCTTGTCAGGTGCAGGGACCCCAGGTCCAAAGGGTGCACTCTGTTCCTGGTGCTGCTTTCTTGGTGGTATGAGGTGCCCAACTCCCTGCTTGCTTCCCTTTCCTTTTCTCTCTTGAGAGATAAAAGATGGTGCAGGCCACACCTCAGGGGAACTCCCTTTACCTCGGATCAGGGAGGTAACCTGAGTAAGGGTGGTGTTACAATCCTACCTAATCCTCTCAACATAAACTCACAATCACAAAAAGGAGAACGGCCAGACAATACTGGGAATCATGGCCTAACCAAGCTGACACATATTTTTCAGGGGACGCGATTCAATCCATGATACCTCCTAATGTGGCTGAGGCTCCTGGCTCAGCCTGGCAGCGTTCCATGGCTTGTACCACGTGGGCTCTGCCTTCCCACTTCTTGCAGCCCAGACCAAAGACTTCAAAGATAATAGGCAGGAAACATCCCATTTCTAAACATCAGTTGCTTGGCCCAGGGAGAGACCGTTTCCTATAGAGGTATATATACACCAGGACAGATTTGTCCTGGCTAAAGGGTTTCCTTGACTGTTCCAAACTGGTGTTGCATTAGAAGAGAATAACTGCAGATAATACAGGGATGGGAGAGAAACTGGGAGTGCCGGAGTAGCTGGGTGATGAATGATCTGGTAGGTAGTAATGGGGAAGTAGCTGCAGAGAGAGGGAGTAGCTGGGCAGTAAAGGAATAGTTGGTAGATGGTAGAGTAACTGAATAATGAGGGTGAAGGCACAAAATGGAAGTTAATGCAGTGAGAGAATAGAAGGCAACCCCAGACCTGGGGTAGGGATCATTCTGCCCTGCTCAGGTTGCCTCCCTTTGCTACTTTCTTGGGGCTTGCAGAAACAAAATCAGTCTAAATCCGTATCAGTTAGGCTGGAATCTGGGCTGTTTTAAACTAGTGGGGTAAAGCTCCCTGGGATTAAGGCTGATGTTGTGACATAGTGGGTAGGTGGGAAGTGGTTGGATGGGTTTCTCCCCTTGAGGAAGGGGCTCTCTCTTCTCTTAGCCCCTCAAAAGATGGGTGAGATTGCCTGCCAGAGGTCTTGGCCTAACTGACATCTGAGCCCACTACTGCCCATCATCACCGTCATCATTCCTCAGACTGGTTTTTATTGGTCACTTGGGTGCCAGGCACTGTGCTAAACTCTTTCCAAGCATCATAGCATTTCATCCTCCCAACAGCTCTATGAAATAAGGATGTCTATGAAATTAGTAACTCCATTGTATAGGTGGGTAAACTGAGGCTTAGAAAGGTCTAGTAACTTGCCCAGGGAAGAGGCAGAGCCAAGACTGTTTGATTTCAGAACTTGTGCTCTAAACATATGTCTCACTCATGGATTACGCTTGGGTGGAGCATTCGTCCCACTTCAAAAGCCCAATCCTCTCCACTCCCCATTTAACAGCACTTAGCAAGGCCCGGAAGGAGCCCCCGTGGCACAAATGGTTAAGTATCCAGCTGCTGATTGAAAGGTTGGTGGTTCGAACCTACCAGTGGCACCACAGGAGAAAAACCTGGTGATCTACTCCCGTAAAAATTACATCCAAGAAACCCCTCTGGGACCGTTCTGCTCCGTCCACGGGATCACTGTGAGTCGGAATTGACTCGAAGGCATCCAACAAGAGCAAGACGCAAGATCAAGGCTGGGAATGAGGGATCAAATGGTGTCTTCTCAGAGTGAAGAACCTGAGAAACAAGCCACTGCCCACGGCCCCCACTTCTGGGGGGGTGCAACTACCTGGCAGCCCTGTTCCAAACCCAGCCTCAGTGAGGCCTGTCCGATCAAGTCAATTCCAAATCAGGCTTCCCTATGGCACACTCCCCGTTGGCAACCAGACCTCATTTGCGCGGAGACATTTATAGTTCATGGTGAATTTCCATCATCTGTGTAGGACGAGACATAGGAGTGGAGGCTCCTGAGCTTGGGAAGTTGCTGCTTCGCTCCTGTTGGGCAGCCATCTTGGAACAGATGCCTCGTCAAGGGTCATACCCTGCTGATGTTTTCGAAGCATCTTCTGATACTAGATGCTTGGAAAACATATGGTAATAATTCCAAGCTCTAAAAAGAAAAAGAAAAAAGACTTGCATTTGGGTCGTGAAGAGCCTGGCGGTGCTCCTTGTTTCATGAAAGTATTGTCATCGTGTTGTCATATGTGACATGGTGGCTTATTTAATAAGCTGTTGGCTCCAAGATGAGCCATTCACTTCAGGAAGCTTTTGGTTGGTAAAAATGGTTTAAGCTTAAGGTTAAGCACTAATTAATGGCAGGGGGATTTGATTTTATATAGATAGGTAGGTAGCTTTGGGGATATGTCAAATATACCATCTTTGTGCCTGCAGCTGAAAATATCTTCTTAAAGCCCACACAACTCTGTAGATTTTTTAAAGCTCCATTTTTGGCAAGCATATCTGATCCTGGTGTGCTGTGGCTAATAAACAGCATCTGACTCACAGCACTTAGGGGCTGATCATTGCATTGGCCCAGGTGCCTCTCAGGGAATAGCCAGCCGATGGGGGTCCAAATCCCCCAAGTGGGTTGAGCCAACCAGTCTTTCTTGGTGAGCATGGCTTGGGGACCTTGACTACGCACTGGGGTACTTTCTGTTTTCAGGGCAGCAGGCTGGCTTCTTCAGTTCCCCTGGGCTTCCCTGCAATGCTGGAGAATCGTGGGAACTCTCTAAGGCGAACTTGAAGGCCTCCCAGGGCTAGGGTGTATTCCAGAGGACTGGCTGCAAGGCAGGAAAGTTCACAGCTGGCTGGAAGGGCTATGGGGTCCCCAGACCCTGGCAGAACTCAGGGTGTATCATTTGACAGGAAATGTTGTTTGGTCCTGGTCTTTGAAAATTTTCAAGTGGAGAGGAAAGGAAAGGGTGGGGGGCGGTGTGGAGAGGAAGGGACAAACTTGATTGTTGGGTCAATGAGTAGACTTGGTAGCTGGCACTCTCCCTGGGACATGAGATTTGAGGAGGGAGACATGATTCAGGTCTGCAGAACCATGGAGAGGGGAATGGGCTTATTTAGCAAACCCTTTAAGCTGCCCGCAGAGGCATCCAGGAGCTTGGTAGAAGTAGAAATGTGGAGGGGAGCTGTATTAATTAGGGAGGTGTTCTGGTTCTCTACCACCATGTAAAAAAACCACTTCAAAATCTACTGACTTAAAACAACCGTTGTATTACACCTACTCCTCACTTACCGACTATCTCATTATCTGACATCTTGTGTTTATGACAATGGTAAAAAAATCTATTCTTTGACTGTTTTGCACATTAACAATGTATGTCTGGCAGTAACAAACTCCAAGATGTGGGGCAAGAGTAATGCTGACTGTGATGGTTAAGGTTATATGTCACCTTGGCTGGGCCATGATTCTCAGTGGTTGGCAGTTATGTGATAATGTAATGATGTGATTTGGCAGTTATGTAATGATGTGATTTGGCCGTTATGTAATGATGTAGTCATCCTCCATTTTGTAATCCGATGTGGTCATCCTTCATTTTCACATAACACTGATTTTTGCATAACGACCTGGTCTTTGAAACCCAACCATGCTGGTAAGTAAGAAGTGGAAAATTCATCCCTGATGTACAATGCCTGGGGCCTCAGTTTTGTTGTTGTTAATTGCCTTTGAATCTGCTCCCATGAACAGAAGGAAATGCTATCTGATCGTGTACCATCTTCATGATCGTTTGTATGCTCAAGTCCATTGTTGCAGACTCTGAGTATTTTGAGTGCCTTCCAACCTACGGGGCTCATCTTCTAGCACTATACCAGACGATATTCTGTTGTGATCCATAGGGTTTTCATTGGCTAATTTTTAGAAGTAGAATGCCAGGCCTTTCTTCCTAGTCTGTCAGTCTGGAAGCTCCGCTGAACTTGTCTACCATGAGTGACCCTACTGGTGCTTGAAATACCTGTGACATAGCTTCCAGCATCATAACAACCTCAGCTAGGGTGGCTAAATAGTTGGGGGCTGGGACAGCTGGGAGACAGCTGGGCATCTCTTTCTCTTTATGGAGTCCTAGGGTCTCTCCAAGTGACCTCTCCAGCGTGGTGGACTTGGTATAGTCAAACTTTTTACGTGGTGGCTCAGGGCTCCAAGAGCAAGTATCCCAGGAGCCAGGAAGTGAAAGCTGTCAATCTCTTGAGGCCTGGAACAGTCATGAAGCCCACCCAGACTCAGGCAGAAGGAGTGTCAGAATTTGTGGCCATCTGCCTTAGGAGGCTAACTGCTATGACATTTTGAAGCTTATCTATTGTTCATATCACAGTCTAATGCTGGTCTTCCTGTTTGGAAGACCCTCATGGGCAGCTCTCCTCCACGCAGTGACTCCGTGCCCAGGCTCCTTCCATCTTGTCGCTCTGCCCTCTAGAGGACCCACACCATCTAAGAGAAATATAATGTGCATCACATATGTAATTTAAAATTTTCCTATTGCCACATTAAAAAGTTAAGAAGAAACAGATGAAATTAATTTTAATAATATATTTTATTTAACCTGCTATATCTAAAATATTATTTCAGCATACAATCAGTATAAAAACTTAACAGTGAGGTATTTTGCATTTTGGGGGAGCAGTACTAAGTCTTTGTATCTGATGTGGATTTGACACATCATACATCAGTTCAGACTAGCCACATTTCAGGTGTCAATGGCCACATGTGACATGTGGCTTGTGCCACCTCTATTGGGCAGTACAGCTCTAGACCCTCAGAGTCCCCTCCATTCAGGCAGGGGGTGGAGTGCGCATGGGAATCCAAGGGACTCTACAGGCCAGACCTGCAAGTGGCATAGATCACTCCTGCCCATGTACCATTGACCAGACTGTGGTCACAGCTTTGCAAGGGAGACAAAGACAGATAGCCCAGCCATGTGCCTAGGCAGATGTGGAAACAGGGTTTGGTGAGCACAGGGCAGGTTCTGCCCAGCAGCCAGGAGTTTTTGTGCACCTACCACATGCTGGTCAGACTGGTTGGCAGGCTCTGCCTATGTTTAGGTTATTGATTACTCAGCAGTAGTAAGTGGGAGGAAGCTTTGCTTTATATATTGGTCTCCCTTGGCTCATAGTCCATACTCCTTCAAATGGCATCCAGGGTCTTCTGTGCCATCTTGCTCCCTAGTGCTGGGTGGACCTCTGTAGATCACATCTGAATGCACTCTCTCCTGCTGTTCCTCCCACTGGGAATGTCCATGTCCTCTTCTGGGCCTGTGACCATCTCCTCTGACTCTCCACCTTTCCCTTGACCCTTGGCTTCTTGCTCTCCCGTTTGCTGCCCCCGCTGTGTACAGGCATACTGGCAGCAAGGGGGAGGGGCATGCAATTCAGAAGAAGACAGGCCTGGACTCCAGCTCTAGTTCTACGTGACTTTAGGAAGACACTCAACCTCTCTGAGCCATAGCCTCCTCCTCTGTAAAATGGGAGTAATCAGAGCTATGCAGGATGTCGGCCCCTGCCTGTTCTAGTTCTGCTCAGTTGCTAGCCAAAGCCCAGTTGGTACTTGAGCCAGTTCTGACCAGGAGAGGCCCTAGAAGAGGACCAGACCCCTACCCTCTGAGGGGGCTGGACTTGATCTTGCTGCCCCAAGATGTTTAAATGATAGAATCCATAGTCCCCATCTGTGAGATGCATGGGATGGGCCGAGATTAGGCTAGGATCTCAGTCAGGTCCCGATGGGGACCCTGCCCTTTTGTAAGTATCTTCCTTGGAGGTGGAACCCCTCCCCCTAAAGCCAGTCCGCCCTCTGTGGTCCTCCTTAGAACCAGGACAAAGGCCCCTGTCCTGCTACAGTTCTGCTATTGCTTCAAGATTCCTACTGTCTTTGTCACCAGCTGACTGGACCCCTGGGAGGTTGACACCAGCCCTGATCACGCCCAGCCCTTTGAGAGGAAAGGCCTAAATCTAGCCCCTAGCTGTGGAGGCGCCAGCCTCGTTGCTCCACACCTG
Source organism: Loxodonta africana (assembly GCF_030014295.1). Lineage (NCBI taxonomy): Eukaryota > Metazoa > Chordata > Mammalia > Proboscidea > Elephantidae > Loxodonta > Loxodonta africana. Next base: position 38,086,658 of record NC_087365.1, read on the forward strand.
CCTTCCTGCCCTCTGCCCAGGGCAGTGCTGGGCTGAGTGGCCGAGGCACCCAGAGAAGCTGTGAAAGGTGGACAACGAATGTGTAAAATGCCTCTCACTGGGCAGAAGACCATGACCCTGAGACACAGTTGCCATTCCGTCTGTTCAGGGGAGACAAGAACAGTGTTAGCATGTTGAATGCTGAACTGGCTAGAGGAATAATGAGGATAGAAACCACAAAGCAGGGACTGCTATCCCCATTTTACAGAAGAGGAAACTGAGGCCGAGGGAAGTTCAGAGACTTGCCCAGGTCACATAGCTCCTAAGTGGCCAAGCTAAATTTTGACTCCAGGTCAAATGGATGCTGAAGTCTGTGCTTCTAGCTCTTGCACAACGCCACAGGTTCAAAAAGAGAAAGTATGAAAGCAAATATAGAGAGAATATAGCTGATAGATACCCAGAAGTGAAGTGAGGGGCCCTCGAGGCTCAGAAGTGAAACCACTGTCTGACTCTTTGTCTAGAAAAATCCTCATTTAATGGATGAGATTGGTCATCCCAACAAGCACTGAAGGAGTCAGGGTTTCTCCTGGGTCAGGGCAGGAATGAGCAAATTTTTGAGGAAATGAGGACTCGATGAAGGAGAATGTTCAGGAGGGTATGAATAGCTGCAGGGTGGTTTTGGGCTCCCTCAGAGAGGAGGTGAGAGTGCAGGGTCTTGGGGCTCTTGGGAGTCTCCCTTCCCTGCCTTCCTGTTCACTCCACATCCTATCATCGTGGCCTTTGGAGCCTGCTGGAGTCTCTACCCTGTTCCTGGCTCCCCTAGCTCCTGACCTGTTACCAATTTAGCCTCCCGGGGGTTGTGAGGCTTGTCAGAAGGTGTGCAGATGGTGGACGTGAGCATCCTGGTTGCTGGAGTTAACTTTGGAGTCTACAAACACAGTGGGCTTTTGGTGTAGACAACAGTCCTCAGGGGGCAGGAGGACTGGCCCAGCATTGGGTGCCTTTCTGGACTCTTCCTGGCTGAGGACTGGAGCCTGACCATGGCAACACACTGAAGGACATCACCAAGGATCGCTCGTCTTCTTGCACATGACCTGCCTCCCTTGTCCTTACAAACCACAGCACAGACCATCCAGGGTGTGGACATGGAAAGTTCCCAGAGGCGACTTCCTGGCCCTGAGGTAACCATGCTCTGACCGCAGAGGCCTTGTACATCTCTTACTTTCCCTCCCATCTGCAGAGCATGAACCTGGCTGGTTTCATTCTGCCTCAGGATAGAGGCTTGTCTGGGTTGCTTACCCTCAGAGCACCCCCACTGCTCAGACCCCTTAACCTTGATATAGCCATTGGACACACACTGGCTCCTGCAGTGTGACCATGTGCAGCACTGACCCCAGGGAGCTTACCAGCTGGTGCGGTTCACAGTCGCATCAGAATCCAAGGCTCAGTGATGCCCTGGGGGGGCCTGAGGGGCCACCGAAGGTGTACTGTAAGATTTTGCATGAGTCAAGAAGTGGAATAGCAAATAAATAGCGTGTCAGAAGAGCAAGGACTTGATAGCCAGGCCTAGGGTCCCACCCTGACTTTGCTGTGTGGCCTTGGGCAAGTCATTTTGTTTCTTTGAGCCTGAGTTTCGTCATCTGTAAAATAAGGGCATTAGCAGGATGCTCTGGGGTTTAAATAAGGAAATGTACATCAGGTGTGTTTGACAGTGTCTGGCGATGATAGATACTGATAAATGGTATATATTGTTATTATTTTTAGGACCTCCCCAGTTTCTATCTGGGCTGTTGCTGATGTCTTCCCTTGAGGGCCTTGTCCCTGGAATGTCTGAGCTCTGCCCTTCAGACTGGGCCTCCTAGTAAAACCAGAAACACCCATTGGTATCTGACTCATGACCCTGTGGGACAGAGCAGAATTGCTCCGTAGGGTTTCCTATGGCTGAAATCTTTTTTTTTTTTTTAATTTTTATTGTGCTTTAAGTGAAAGTTTACAAATCAATTCAGTCTCTCGTACAAAAATTTATATACACGTTGCTGTATACTCCTAGTTGCTCTGCCCCTAATGAGACAGCATATTCCTTCTGTTCACCCTCTACTTCCGCGTCCATTCAGCCAGCTTTTGTCCCCCTCTGCCTTCTCATCTCCCCTCCAGACAGGAGCTGCCCACATAGTCTCATGTGTCTACTTGAGACAAGAAGCCCACTTCTCACCAGTATCATTTTCTGTCTTAGTCCAGTCCAATCCCTGTCTGAAGAGTTGGCTTTAGGAATGGTTCCTGTCTTGGGCTAACAGAAGGTCTAGAGACCGTGACCTCCGGGGTCCTTCTAGTCTCAGTCAGACCATTAAGTCTGGTCTTTTTACGAGAGTTTGAGGTCTGTATCCAAGGCTGAAATCTTTACGGAAGCAGACTGCTACATCTTTCTGCCATTGAGTGGTTGGTGGGCTCAAACCACTAAACTTCCAGTTACCAGCCAAGCACATAGCCACTGTACCACCAGGGCTCCTGGGCGTCTTAGTGGGACCTGGTAATCTGTAGCCCCTAAGGTGTAGGCCAAGGACCCTTTTGCCTTCTTTTGAACTTTGCCTTCTGTTTGAACTTTGTCTTGGTCTGGCTCTTCCTGCTCCTGTTGGTGAGCTCAGCAGGTTCTGCTGGGTCCTGTCCCTGATGCATGAGCTGGGCCCACATCCTCAGAGGCCCTGACCCTGAACCAGCCGTGGCATGTGACCAACCCCCACTCCCAGGTATGGCTCAGGGTCACCCTGGACCTCTGATCTGGGCATGGTGGGGTAGCAGGGGTCCAGCCTCTCCAGAGAGGGGTGCGGTAGTTCCCTGGGATGGGCTGGGGCCATTGGAGAATAAGGCCTTAGTCAGCGGCCTGAACCTAGCACCAGTGGGGAGGGCATGAGACCTAGACGTCCTGGCAGAAAGCCAGGCTCTGAGCCACAGACAAGAAGCAGTTGGTTTTGGGTGACTCTGAGGGACTAACTCGTTTCTGACCCAGTTTGGGAGTTCCTAGCCCTTCAAGGAGTTGGAGCTACAGGGATCGATTTGCAGACTGACAGTTTCCACTTAATTAGCGTGGCCTCCTTCTGACTGGAAAACACCCTTAAATGGGCTGGGTTGGCCTGAAATCACGATGGTGGCCTCAGCCCCAAGCCCATGTGGTTTCCTGTCCCTTGGGCTCTGTCCCCTTAGCCAGGCTGGAATTCAGCATGGCCTGAGTTTCCAATTTGGAGCGTGAGACAATCCAAGCCCGGGGAAACACCTGGCTTGAGTGAGGCAAGCTGTAAAATGGCCCTGGGGCCTAGAGTCTTAGGAGATCACCCTACCTGTGGAAGAAGTGGGGGTTTACCCTCACACCTTCTGCCTCCCTGGGCCCCTCAGCCTGCACCAGGCCCACCCAGCTGCCCCAGCTGAGCTCTGACTTCTCACAGGAACTGACGCCAAGCCCTGCACAGTATTGTGGGTTTTTTTTTTTTTTTTAATCACTTTTTTCTGTATCACCTCTTGCACCCTTTGCCAAAGCCCCACAAAGGTGGGCTCAACTTTACGACAAGGAGACCGAGGATCAGAGAGGTTCTCACTTTCCTGAAGGTCACACAACCAATAAGTGGCAGAGCTGGATTTGAACCCAGGTCTTTTGGGATCCAATGCCCATGTCCTTACCTTCAGGTCTCCTGGCTTCTGGTGCAATCCTGGGGCCGCCCCTGCCAAGCTTGTCTCTAGCTTGAGGGCAGCGCCCATCACCTGTATTTCAAGAACTTCTAAGGTTTGATTCCTGTTCTTTGTTTTGGAGGGAGGGTGACATGAGGCTGTGGCCCCCAGGAAATAAGGAGCTCGCAATCCTGGGGGCGCCGTTCTCTGCTGGGTGAATGTATGCATGATGAGAAGAGGGCACACTGCGGATTCTACCTGTGACTTGCTGTGTGAGCTTCTGCAACTGACTTAATCTCTCTGAGCCTCTTCCTCATCTGCAAAATAACTGGAGCACGTGCCACGGTTGTTGTGAGGATTAAATGGGATGATGTATAAAAGCTCTTTGGCATGTAGTCAATGTCAGGTAAAGGCTGGCTAGTGATCTCCCCAGTACGCTTGTCATCAGCTCCTTGGAACCTGGCACAGAGTCAGGCCATGGATGCTTGGGGTGTGAGTCTTTCTCCCACAGAGAGGGGCCACTGAGGGTACACAGCCAGGTATGCAGGGAGCAGCCTGGAGATGGAGGGTGGGCCTCTCTGACCCAGAATACAACCTCTCCCTTGTTGTGGAGCTCAAGTGGCCCACACTGTGGGAACTTCTGCTTTTAAAAGGTACTTAGGGAGAAGGCAAGGCTGGGCCCAGAGGGATGGCACCTGTTGATGCCGGCTGAGGGTAGACCCTCCCTCCATTCTGGCCCCGATCTCTCACTCACACAGGCTGAAGCCCACCCCTGCAGCAATGGCCAAAGTGAGGGTTCCAAAGGGCACCTCTGTCCTGTCAGCGCATTACTGCTCATTCAAGCTGGTGCTGATGGGGTGGAGGGAGGGGGTGTCCCCAGGGCATGGGGATGGTTAATGATCTACCAGGGACAGAAGATCAGCATCTTGTGTGGTCCAGCCCAGGAGTCACAGAAGTACGTGGTTCAGACCCTGGGCTCTGGGCAGAGGCCTTGCTTTAGCACAGTGTCTAGCATAGATGGAGGATCCAAAACATGCCAGCTTCCAGCTACCATCATTCTTTGATTATATCAGGTGGCATTCAGTTCTTACAGTTGCAGTCTTGTGACTGTGCTGAGCCCCTGACTGGGCCAGGTTCCTACTTCGCATCCTCATAGCTTGGTATGGAGCAACCCAGTGCCCCTCACATGGGTTGTTTTTCATCTGCATGTGTGGCTATCTTGTTACCGTCCACACCTATGTGCCCAGGAGGACAATGACTTGGTCTGGTTTTGCCCAGACAGTATATATATATGCCTCGCCATATGAATGATATCTCACTCACACTGCTTCTGCCTTTTATCGTAGGTGCCCAAGGTCCTGCCCTCGTGGGCTAAATAAGCTTGTGCCTTTTTATTTAGAGATAATCGTAGATTCACATGCAGAGCTGTGTCCCATAGGGTTTTCAATGGCTGATTTTTCAGAAGTAGATTGCCAGGCCATTCTTCTGAGGCACGTCTGGGTGGGCTTGAACCCCCAACCTTTCCGTTAGCAGCCGAGCACGTTAACCATTTGTACCACCCAGGCTCCCCTAAGAAATAATAGAGATTCTTATACCCTTCACACGGTTTCCTCAATGATAACATGTTCCAAAACTATAGTACAATGTCACAACCAGGAAATTGATAATGATAAAATTTACCAACCCTGTTTTTATTTTGGAAACCCTGGTGGTGTAGTAGTTAAGTGCTACGGCTGCTAACCAAAAGGCCGGCAGTTCGAGTCTGCCAGGCGCTCCTTAGAAACACTATGGGGCAATTCTACTCTGTCCTGTAAGACTCACTATGAGTTAGCATCTACTCAGCAACAATGGGTTTGGTTTTTTTTTTTGGATTCATACTTCCTCAGTTTTAAATGCCCTGGTGTGTGTGTGTGTGTGTGTGTGTTCAGTTCTATGCAGTTTTAATTACAGGCATGGATTTCTGCGACCATCACCACAGTCAGGAAGATGCAGAATTTTTAAATGTTGATTACATGATGAAATGATAATATTTTTTATATATTGAGTTAAATAAAATATTATTAAAATTAATTTCACCTGTTTCTCTTTCCTTTTTTAATGTTGCTACTAGAAAAGGCTAAATTACACACATGGTCCACAGTGTGTTCCCATAATGTGTGCTTGCCTAGAATATCACCATCACTCCAGAAAGTTCTCTTGTTCCCCTCCCTGTCAGTTTCCCTTCCTGGCAACCACTCTTTTTTTTTTTTTTTAGTTTTGCCTGTTCTAGCCCTGGCAGTGCAGTGGTAAAGAGCTACGGCTGCTAACCAAACGGTCAGCAGTTCGAATCCACCAGTTGCTCATTGGAAACCCGGTAGGGCAGTTCTACTCTGACCTATAGGGTTGCTATGGGTCGGAACTGACTCGATGACACCTAACAACAGCAACAGAGCTTCATACAGGTGGAATCGCATGGTATGGGTCAGAGCTTCAAACTGGTTCATTCCAGTTCGAACCCCTGCTGAGAATTTGCATTTCCACCCCAGATATACTGAATCAGAATCCCCAGGTGATCCTTATGTATAATAAATTTTGAGAACCACTGCTCTACTAGTGGTTCTTAGAATTGCACCCTAACCAGCAACATTAGCATTGCCTGGGAACTTGTCAGAAATGCAAACTCTCAGCAGGGGTTCCAACCAGAATGAACCAGTTGGAAGCCCTGGGATGGATCTTCATATGGGTGGGTTTGTTTCTCTTAGCCAATACTTGAAGATTTTTGAGGTGTGTGGTGGGAAGACCTGAAAAATCATGGCATGACCTACAGAGTATATTAAAGGGGAAGATAAGATTCCTCAGGGCAAGGGTGGCAGCTCACCACCTGCCCCCTCACCTTGCCCATTCCCTCTTGCAGATAGATATGCCCGTCTTCCTTTAGTGAACACCTGCTGTATGCCAGGCCCTGTGTCAGACTCATTAATAAGAAAAAAGGACATGGCCCCTACCCTTGTGGGGTCTATAGTTTAGAGGGGAAGCTGACAAAATTCAACAAGCACACAATATATAATTTAAAAAGTATGACTAAGTGTTATGAAGGAACAAGCAGGACCCTGAAGTAGAGGATAAAGGTCAGTCAGGGAAGGCCTCTCCCAGGAGGTGACATTTGGGAGACCTGAAGGATGAGAAGGAGCCAGCCATGCAGAAAGACAGAGGAGGCTGGGCTGGAGGAGAGTGTCCTAGGCAGATAAAACAGCCTGAGCAAGGGTCCTGGGTCAGAAAAAGCCTCCACAGTTCAGTGCTAGGTTGGGAAGGGTGAGAAACCAGTGGGAGGGGATGAGAGTTGTCACTGCAGGCCCGATGGCCTGTGGCCCAGAGTCACAACCTTATGTTGGCTGCAAGCAGGACTGGGAAGTGAAGGGCCTGGTGCTGGGACAGTCCCCTTGTTGCTCTCCCAGCTCCAAAGGGTAGCTCTGTGGCAACATTGTAGCTCATCCACTGTTTTGCAGCCTCAAACTGGAGCGCTGGGGTGGGGGTGTGTGTGTGGCAGGGGCAGGGAAGTGAAGGCCTCTGTGCCAGAGCCACCAGGGACATAGGCCTGTAATAATACTGCGCTCACTTCCATCTCCGAGTCACCTCCCTGCTCACTTCCAGCCCCGAGTCACCTCCCCTGTACCCTGAAGCAGGTTTGGATGTTCGATCTCGCTGACTCACGCGCACCCTGAGCCTGGTGCCCTCCCCTCACTGGGGAGCTTGGCAGTGAAGCCCCAAACCCAGGTCCATGCCAAAGCCATTTCCTGGAATTCAGGAACAAAGTGTGCACACACACGGGAGTCCTGACCTCAGGGCTGAGCACTCCAGAGGTCTGTATGAAGAGAAAACTGATCCCAGCCCTGTTACATAAGGACAGCTTTGGAATTTGGCTCCATCTGAAGTGAAAAGAGAAAACCACACCTAAACAAGCAGGTATGGGGAATTAATGAGGAGAAATCCGCCCCCAGGGTCACCTCTGGGCCAATCTGTGTTCTGAGCAATGGTTTATTCATTTAGTAAACACTATTGCACCTACTTGGTGACAAGTCTTATGGTAGGGGTACAAGAGAAAAAAAAACAAAAAAACTTTTTGCTGTTGAGTCAATTGCAACTCGTAGTGACCCTATAGGACAGAGTAGAACTGTCCAATAGGGTTTCCAAGGAGTGGCTGGTGGATTCCAACTGCCGACATTTTGTTTAACAGCCAAGCTCTTAACCACTGTGCCACCAGGTCTCCAGAAGGTACAAGAACAGGTGTTCAATAAATGTTTGTGGAACAAAAGGGGGGAAGAGAGGAAGGGAGGAAGGAAGGAAAAGAAGGTGGAAGGAGGAGGAAGGGAGGGAGGCAAAGACGGAAGGAAGGGGGGAGGGAAGGATGGGTGTAAGGAAGGAAGTAAATAAGGAAAGGGAGGGAAGGAAGGAATAAAGGAAGTTGGGGGTGGGGAGGAAAGAAAGGAAGATAGATGAACAGAGATACGCTAAAGGATCTCACAGCTGTGTTTATAGCTATGTAACTAAATATTTACTGCATAGCTCAGCACTGTCCAGTAGAAAATTCATGCGAGCCACATGTAATTTTAAATTTCTAGTAGCCGCATTAAAATGTTAAAAAAAAAAAACCCACAGGTGAAATTAATTTGAATAATATATTTTATTTAACCCAACATATTTCAGCATGTAATCAGGATAAAGAATTATTAATAAGACATTTTACATATCTTTGTTTTCTGGACCAAGTCTTGGAAATCCAATGCACATTTTTTACTGAGCTCATCTCCATCTGGATCGTGTACCTTCAAGGGCTCTGCAGCCCAGTGGCTCACTGGCGGTGCCTGGGGGGACACTTGATCGAGGTATGCACCCACCTGCTGGGGGGGGCATTTAATTCAGGGTCCAGGAAGATCTAACCGAGGTGTTACATTCAGTCATTTATTCATTGGCTCACTTAATGTTCAGCTAATGTTTAATGAGTGCCTCTTGCACTGGGTGTGAGGGCTGGGCAGGGATTTTGCTGGGAGGAAAAGAACATTCCAGATTGAGGGGAAGGCAGACTGCAAGCTTGGGGAGGGCAGAATTGGTGCCTGTCTCATTTGTTGCTGTTGGCTGGCACAGCGGTGGTGCTCGGTGAATATTTGTGGACTGGGGAGAGGAGAAGTTGGGCATGGTGACAGACAGGAGCCACAGGAAGGATTGGCAGGAGAAGAGACTGGAGCAGTGTTTCTCGAAGTTCAGCTGAAGGGCTTGTCAAACAGATTGCTAAAGATCCTGATTAAGTCGGTCTGGGGTGGGACCAGATAATTTGCATGTCTGACAAGTTCCCAGATGATGCTGTGGCTGCTGACGCAGGAACCACACTTTGAGAACTGCTGGGCTAGATTATGGACAGTGTGAAGGCCATGGGGAGCCATGAGAGGTTTTTGAGCAGGAGAGTAGTGTGTTTAAGTCTGTGATTTAGGAAATTGCTATTGGCTGCTTAAAGTGTGGATTGCAGTCTCCTCCCTCACCTCTTTCTAGCCAGGACAGTGGTACTTTTAGATCAGGAGGGTGGCCTAAGACCTGGCCCCACTCTTATTCAGTAGGGAAACCTGGGCTGTGCCCTTGGACAAGAAAAAGACTCAGATGATGATAATTTTTAGCACTGTGGGCGGAAATAGAAACCCTTAGTCAGCTGTAGGGTTCAGTTAAGAATTTCCCTGGTTAATGGAAATGTGGCTGCCTGTGGGAGAGGGGGAAGCCCAGGTTACAGGAACATCTGTGAGTTCTGGACTTTTCAGCTCTCATGGTGCCCAGCTCAGGGTTGTATCTTTAGGCTTGAACCCTCCATGTCTGGTTGCATTTCTTAGTTATCTATGCTGCAGAACAAATTACCTCAAAACTTAGCAACTTACAGCAACAGCAAACATTCATTATCTCAAAGTTTTTGTGGGTCAGGAATCCAGGAGCAGTTTAGCTGGGTGGTTCTGGCTCCTCCTGAGAGGATCTCTCATGAGTGATGTCAGCTAAGGCTGCAGTCCTCTGAAGGCTTGACTAGGGCTGGAGGAGCTGCTCCCAAGGTGGCTCACTCACACAGCTGTTGGTGGGGGTTCTCAGTTCTCCACAGTGTGAGTCTCTCTCCGTAGGACTGCTTAAATGTCTTCATGACATGACAGCTGACTTCTCTGAAAGTGAGCAGTCCAAGGAGCAAGACGGAAGCCACAATGTCTATATGTGATCTAGCCTCAGAAGTTATACTTCAAGGTGTAGCCTGTGTTGGTGACACAGGTCAGCCCTATTCATGTGGAAGGAACTACATAAGAGTGTGATTCCTGGGAGGCCGGGATCCTTGGGGAGAAATGGTAGAGTCTGAGTCCTTAACCATTACACCCCACCATGGTTTCATGCCAGTTGCAATGCTTAGGTGGACCAGATGTCCCCCAATGGCACATTGTAGTGGCCTCTCACCAGGTTGGGAATGATTATAGCAAAGACCAGATGAACCCTGTCTTAGTCATCTAGTGCTGCTATAACAGAAATACCACAAGTGGATGGCTTTAACAAAGAGAAATTTATTTTCTTGGAGCATAGTAGGCTAGAAGTCCAAATTTAGGGTGTCAGCTCCAGCAGAAGGCTTCCTCCCTCTGTCATTTCTGGAGGAAGGGCTTTCTTATCAATCTTCTGCTGGATTAGGAGCTTCTCTGCGCAGGAACCCTGGGTCTAAAGGACGCACTCTGCTCCTGGTGCTTCTTTCTTGGTGGTATGAGGTTCCCAACTCTCTGGTTGCTTCCCTTTCCTTTTTATCTCTTGAGAAATAAAAAGTGGTGCAGGCTACACCCCAGGGAAACTCCCTTTACATTGAATCAGGGATGTTACATCCCACCCTAATCCTTTTTAACCACAGGCATAGATTATGATTTATAACACATAGGAAAATCACAAAATGGAGGACAACCACACATGGCCTAACCAAGTGAACACATATTTTGGTGGGACACAATTCAATCCATTACAAACCCTTTCATCCCTCAAGCTCAGAGGCTGGCACTGGGTCTGCTGTGTGAACAGGAAACAGGATGGCCCTAGGCTGCAGACCCCCCTCTCTTGAGACCTGTGGTCAGATTTGGCTCTAAGATATGCATTCAAGTCCTCATGGCAGAGCAAGCATTGAATTCAAGTGTGGGGTAACTGGGTCCCAGCAGACCTGGGTTCGAATTATGACTTTACCTGTTACCAGATGAATGGTTTAGGGCAGGTTATTTAAGCTCACTGTGCTTCAGTATCCCCATTTGTCAAGGGAAGATCATCATAAAGCCCACCTCACTCCTGCTTGGGGCTCTGAGAGAATTAAATGAGATAATTCCTGCATGGTGCTAGGCACAGGGCTGGGTATACAGTAAGTGCTCAGTAAATGTGAGCTCTTGTTACTGCTGACTTGTTGGACACTGATGTATCTGACCTCTATTTCTGCCTCTGGGTGAGTCATGGGGGATATGAGAGTTGAGGACAGTGGCATTTTTGTCTATTGCTGGGAGGCTCAACAAATAGCCCCCAAGCTCTCACGGCTGAAGACATTTCTCAGCAGACAACTTCCAAGTACTGTACTTGATTTTACCTCCAGCATCCTGTCCTGGTTTTACCTGAGCCAGGGCTTGTTGAGAGCAGTGGGTTCGAGAGGAGCCAGCAGAACTACAGCTTGTGCCCCACCCAGCCTAGCCAGCTCCTCTCTAGCTGTTCCTCTCTGTTAGAATGGAACATTTCCTGTAGCATTTTGTAGCATTTCCTGTAGCAGAAACACTCCTATTTCCCCTCTGCCCACCCAGCTGCCCTGGTTTCTGCTCCTGAGCAGGCAGATGGGTATCTCACAGTCACAAGAGATTACGCAGCACACGGGAGAGTATGCAGTACAGGGCCTGCAGGGCAGGTGGGACCAGGTGGCAGGGAGCATACCGCACTAGGAGACAAAACTCCTCTGTCCTGCTGCGACAGCGAGTCGAGTCTGTAACAGAGATGACAGAGGCAAACACCAGCAAACAAAAACCTCAACCACCAAACAGGAAGCAGAGTCCAGATAAAAATACCATCCTTTTTGCAGCTGCAACCTCCACCATACAGGTTTCAGACGATCACACTCTCAACAGGAAATGTGGCTGCTTTCAGAGGGGAAAGGTAGCTGAGTTGGGGGGCAGGAGTATAGACAATCTAGAGAATGGCGAGCGACAGCAGGCTCCTGGGGGAGGGCGCCCCTTCACACCTTGGCAGGTGGGGACATCAGGTCTGATCTACCTTTACCCTGCCAGCCACAGTCGCATAACCCAGCCTGGACCTTCATTCATTTCTTCCTCTTCCACCTGAGGCAGCAGGTTCCCATACTTTCGGGACCATGATACTTTTATTGTGAGTGCGAAATGAGACTGTGGTTTTGAACATACTTTGTTAGCTGAAAAGCACTATACCAGGAATCAGCAAACTTTTTCAGTAAAACACCAGGTAGTTAATATTTTCGCCTTTGTGGGCTGTAAGGTCTCACTTGTAAGTGCTCAACTCTGCACATATAGCACAAAAGCAGCCATAAATGAGACTGGGCCAAGATGGCAGAGTAGTCAGACACTTCCTGTGGTCCCTCTTACAACAAAGACCTGAAAAAACAAGTGAATCGATTATATATGACAATCTAGGAGTCCTGAACATCAAAGACAAAGTTGAGGCAGGAGGAGGGAGAAATAGTTCAGAAGCAGTGAGGATTTGCCAGACCTGACCTGGCTGGCATCCTGCAGGCTGGATTGGCCAGTGCGTGCAGGCTGAAGCAAGCAGTAGTGCTTGAAACACGTTTTACAAACCGGGAGAAACTGAGTGGTGAAGAGTCTACACAAGCCTCTGGAGCCACTGAGAAGTGACGCTGAGTCTGTGAAAGTTAAGTGCAAGCACCGTGTCCCTGTTCCCTAGAGCACATAGGTGGGTGGATTTTGCCCTTGACACCAACTTATTTGAGGAAAAATCAGATAAAAGAAAGTCACCAAGACATATTATAAACTCGCCAAAACCGAAGATAAAGAGAGAATTTTAAGAGTGGCTAGGGCTATACAAAAAGTCACCTGCAAAGGAGAGCCAATCAGACTAAGTTTGGACTACTCAGCAGAAAACATGCAGGCAAGAAGGCAATGGGGTGACATAAATCAAAGCTAAAACACTGAAAAAAGGGAAACAGAGACATCAATATGTAAAAGACCACAACATTAAAACAAAAGAGAGGGACTAAATAATACAGTCATAGATCTTTCATATGGTGAGGAAATCAAGGCAGTATCAAGAAATACAAGATTGGTTTATAATTTAGAAAAATAGAGGTAAATATTAAGGTAACCACAAAGGAAACTAACAAACCTACACATCAAAATAAAAAGAAAAACATAAAGACTCAGCAAATACAAAATAAACAACAATGAAAAAGATGAACAGTAAATACATAAAGAAAAACAACTCGGCACAAAATTAAGTGGAACAAAGAAACTGTCAACAACACACACACACACACACACACAAACTACATCAAAATGACAGCACTAAACTTATACCTATCAATACTTACGTTGAATGTAAATAGACTAAATGCACTAATAAAGAGACGGTGGCAGAATGGATAAAAAAACACAATCCGTCTATATGCTGCCTACAAGAGCCACACCTTAGACTCAAAGACACAAACTAAAACTCAAAGGATGCAAAAAAATATATCAAGCAAACAACAATCAAAAAAGAGTAGGAGTGGCAATATTAATCTCTGACAAAATAGACTTTAAAGCAAAATCCACCACAAAGGATAAGAAAGGACACTATAATGATTAGAGAGTTGATACACTCGGAGGACATAACCGTAATAAATATTTACGCACCCAATGACAGGAATGCAAAATACATGAGATAAACTCTGACAGCAATGAAAAGAGAAATATACAGCTGCACAATAATAGTAGGAGACTTCAATACACCACATTCAGTGAAGGACAGAACATCCAGAAAGAACCTCAATAAAGACACAGAAGATTCAAATGCCACAGCCAACCAACTTGATTGCATAGATATATACAGAACACTCCACCCAACGGCAGCCAAGTATACTTTCTTTTCCAATGCACATGAAACATTCTCCAAAACAGACCACATATTAGGCCACAAAGCAAGCCTTAACAGAATCCAAAACATCAAAATATTAGAAAGCATCTTTTCTGACCATAAAGTCATAAAAGTAGAAATCAATAACAGAATAAAAACCAAGCCCTTTGCCGTTGAGTCCATTCCAACTCATAGTGACCCTAAAGGACAGAGTAGAACTGCCCCATAGGGTTTCCAAGGAGCACCTGGTGAATTTGAACCACTGACCTTTTGGTTGGCAGCCATAGCTCTTAACCACTACACCACCAGGGTTTCCAAATAGCAGAATAAGCATGAAAAAAAAAAAAAATCAAATACATGGAAACTGAACAACACCTTGCTCAAAAACAACTGGGTTGTGGAAGAAGTCAAGGACAAAATAAAGAAATTCACAGAATCACATAAGAATAAAAACACATCCTACCAGAAACTTTGGGACACAGCAAAAGCAGTGCTCAGAGGTCAATTTATAGCAATAAATGTATACATCCAATAAGAAGAAAGGGCCAGAATCAAAACATTAACCCAACAACTTGAACAAATACAAAAAGAGCAGCAACAGAAGCCCATGGGCACCAGAAGAAAGAAAATAATAAAAATTAGAGCAGAAATAAATGAAATAGAGTGTCATGAATTGAATTGTGTCTCCCCCATAATGTGCGTATCTGGCTGGGCCATGATTCCTGGTATTGTGTGATTGTCCACCATTTCGTCATACTGATTTGATTTTCCTAGGTGTTGTAAATCCTGTCTCTATGATGTTAATGAGGGAAGATGGGCAGCAGTTGTGTTGATGAGGCAGGACTCAATCTTGAGGACTGAATTGTGTCTTGAGCTGGTGTCTTTTGGGATATAAAAGAGACAAGCGAGCAGGGGGACCTCATACCACCAAGAAAGCAGTGCCAGGAGCAGAGTGTGTCCTTTGGACCGGGGGTTCCTTTGCAAAGAAGTTCCTAGTCCAGAGGAAGATTGATGAGAAGGACCTTTCTCCAGAGCCAAAAGAGAGAGAAAGCCTTCCCCTGGAGCTGATGCCCTGAATTTGGACTTTTAGCCTACTTTACTGTGAGGAAATAAACTCCTCTTTGTTAAAGCCAGCCACTTGTGTTATAGCAGCACTAGACAACTAAGACATAGAGAATATGAAAACAATTGAAAGAATTAACAAGACCAAAAGCTGGTTCTTTGAAAACATCAACAAAATTGATAAACCATTGGCTAAACTGACAAAAGAAAAACAGGAGAGAATGCAAATAACCTGAGTAAGAAATGAGATGGGCAATATCACAACAGACCCAAATGAAATTATAAGAATCATAACAGAATACAATGAAAAATTGTACTCCAACAAATTTGAAAACCTAGAGGAAATGGACAAATTTCTAGAAACACACTACCTACCTAAACCAACACAACCAGGGATAGAACAACTAATAAACTTAAAACAAAAGAAGAGATTGAAGAGTTAATTTAAAAACTCCCAACAAAGAAAAGCCCTGGTTTTGACAGCATCGCTGGAGAATTCTACCAAACTTTCAGAGAAGGGTTAACACCAATACTACAAAAGGTATTTCAGAGCATAGAAAAGGACGGAATATGTCCAAACTCATTCTATGAAGCCAGCATAACCCTGATACCAAAACTAGGTAAGAACACCACAAAGAAAGGAAATTACAGACCCACATCCCTCATGAACATAGATGCAAAAATCCTCAACAAAATTCTAGCCAATAGAATTCAACAACATACTAAAAAAAAAAAAAATTCACCATGACCAAGTGGGATTCATACCAGGTATGAGGGGATGGCTCAGCATTAGAAAAACAATCAATGTAATTCATCACATAAATAAAACAAAAGATAAGAACCACTTGACTTTATCAATTGATGCAGAAAAAGCATTTGACAAAGTCCAACACCCATTCATGATAAAAGTGTTCAGCGAAATAGGAATAGAAGGTAAATTTCTCAGCATAATAAAGGGCATTTATTCAAAGCCAACAGCCAACATCATCCTAATGGAGTCCGAAAGCATTCCCCTTGAGAGCGGGAACCAGCCAAGGATGCCCTTTATCACCACTCTTATTCAACATTGTGCTGGAGGTCCTAGCCATAACAATTAGGCTAGAAAAAGAAATAAAGGGCATCCAAATTGGTAAGGAAGAAGTAAAAGTATCCCTATTTGCAGATGAAATAATCTTATACACAGAAAACCTTAAAGAATCCACAAGAAAACTACTGGAACTGATAGATTTCGACAAAGTATCAGGATACAAGATATACATGAAAAATAAGTTGGATTCCTCTACACCAACAAGGAGAACATTGAGGAGGAAATCACCAAAATCAATACCATTTACAATAGCCCAAAAAGATAAAATACTTAGGAATAAATCTAACCAGAGACCTAAAAGACCTATACAAGGAAAACTACAAGACACTGCTGTAGGAAACCAACAGAGACCTACATAAGTAGAAAAATGTACCTTGTTCATGGATAGGAAGACTCAACATTGTGAAAATGTCAATTTTACTTAAAGCGATCTACAGCTACAATGCAATCCTGATCCAAATTCTAATGACATTTTTTAATGAGATGGAGAAACAATTCACCAACTTCGTATGGAAAGGGAAGAGGCCGCAGATAAGTAAAGCATTACCGAAGAAGAACAAAGTAGGAAGTCTCATACTACCTGATTTTGGAATCTATTATACCGCCTTGGTAGTCAAAACAGCCTAATACTGGTACAACAACAGATACATAGACCAATGGAACAGAATTGAGAATCCAGACGTAAATTTATCCACCTATGAGAAGCTGATATTTGACAAAGGTCCAGAGTCCGTTAAATGAGGAAAAGACAGTTTCTTTAACAAATGATGCTGGCATAACTGGATGTCCATTTGCAAAAAAATGAAACAAGACCTGTACCTCATACCATGCACAAAAACTAACTTAAAATGGATCAAGGACCTAAATATAAAATCTGAAACGATAAAGATCATGGAAGAAAAAATAGGAAAAATGTTAGGAGCTCTAATACATGGCATAAACAGAATACAAAACATAACTAACAATGTACAAACACCAGGGGAGGAACTAGATAACTAGGAGCTCCTAAAAATCAACAATTACGCTCATCAAAAGACTTTACCAAAAGAGTAAAAAGATAACCTACAGACTAGGAAAAAAAAATTTGGCTATGACATGTCCGATCAGGGTCTAATCTCTAAAATCTACAAAATACTGCAAAACCTCAACAACAAACAGACTAATAACCCAATGAAAAAGTGGGCAAAGGATATGAGCAGACACTTTACCAAAGAAGGCATTCAGACGGCTAACAGATACACAAGGAAATGCTCACAATCATTAGCCATTAGAGAAATGCAAATTAAAACTACAATGAGATTCCATCTCACCCTGACAAGGCTTGCATTAATCCAAAAACCACAAAATAATTAATGTTGGAGAGGTTGTGGAGAGACTGGAACACTTATACACTGCTGGTGGGAATGTAAAATGGTACAACCACTTTGGAAATCGATTTGGTGCTTCCTTAAAAAGCTAGAAATAGCAGTACCATACGATCCAGCTATCCCACTCCTTGGAATATATTCTAGAGAAATAAGAGCCATCACACGAATAGATACATGTACACCCAGGTTGATTGCAGCACTGTTCACGATAGCCAAGAGATGAAAACCACCTAGGTGCTCATCAAGAGAAGAATGGATAAACAGATTATAGTATATTCACACAATGGAATACTATGCAATGATAAAGGACAAGGATGAATCCACGAAGAATCTCACGACATGGATGAATCTGGAAGGCATTATGCTAAGTGAAATTAGTCACTCGCAAAAGGACAAATATTGTATGAGACCACTATTATAAGAACTCAAGAAGAGGTTTAAATGCAGAAGAAAACATTCTTTGATGGTTATGAGGGTGGGGAGGGAGGGAGAGGGGAATTCACTAACTAGATAACTAGATAGTAGACAAGAATTATCTTAGGTGAAGGAAAGGACAACATACAATACAGGGGAAATCAGCACAACTGGACTAAACCAAAAGCTAAAAAGTTTCCTGAACACAACCGAACACTTTGACAGACAGAGTAGCAGGGGCAAGGGTATGGGGACCATCGTTTTGGGGGACATCTAGGTCAATTGGCATAACAAAGTTTATTAGGAAAATGTTCTATATCTCACCTTGGTGAGTGGTGTCTGGGTTCTTAAATGTTTGCAAGTGGCCATCTAAGATGCATCAATAGGTCCCAACCCATGTGGAGCAAAGGAGAATGAAGAACACCAAAGTCACAAGGAAAATATTAGCTCAAGAAACAAAAGGGCCACATAAAGCAGAGACTCCATCAGCCCGAGACCAGAGGAGCTAGATGGTGCCCGGCTACCACCGATGACCACCATGACAGGGAATACATCAGAGAGCTCCTGACGGAGCAGGAGAAAAGTGTGGTGCAGAACTCAAATTCATGTAAAAATACCAGACTTAATGGTCTAACTGAGACTAGAGGAATCCCAGAACACATGGCCCCTGGACTTTCTGTTAATCCAGAACTAGACCATTTCCAAAGCAAACTCATCAAAGATTAGACTGGACTAAAAATGTAAAATAATACTCATGAAGAGTGTGCTTCTTAGTTCAAGTAGATACAGGAGACTAAACAGGTAAATTTTTGTATGAGAAAATAACTTGAGCTGTAAGCTTTAAACTAAAGTATAACCAAAAAAAAAAAAGAAAGAAAGAAAGAAAGAAAAGCGGCCATAAACAATATATAAGTGAATGAGTGTATGTCTTAGTTATCTAGTGCTGCTATAACAGACATACCACAAGCAGGTAGCTTTAACAAACAAAATACAAATTTATTTTCTCACTGTTCGGGAGGCTAGAGCTCTGAATCCAGAAAGTCAGCCCTAGGGGAAGGCTTTCTCCCTCTGTTGGCTCCAGGGGAAGGTCCTTGTCACTTTTCAGCATCTGTTTCTTGGTTCCCTGGAGATCTCACGTGGTGTGACATCTATCTTTCCCCTACTGTTTGCCTAATCTGCAATTTTTATGTCTCCAAAGAGATTGACTCAAGACATACCCTATAGTAATATTGCCCCATAACATAACAAAGAAAACCGATTCCCAAATAGGGTTATAACCACAGGTATAGGGGTTAGGATTTACAACACATATTTTTTGGGGATACAATTCAACCCTATGGGAAAGTTCTACTCTGTCCTATAGGGTTGCTATGAGTTGGAATCAACTCAATGGCAATGGGTTGGTTGAATATACCTATTTTAAAATGCTTAGAAAACACCAGCAACCATAAAATAAAAATCACTGATAACCACAGTTGATGTCTTGATTTTTTTCCCAATGAGAAGTGTATGTTGCGAATGTATTTTTCCTTTCCAATTTAGATCACATTAAATATATTGTTAATTGTAGCATTGATTCCAACTCAGGGCGACTCCGTGTGTGCAGAGTGGAACTGCTGTGACCTTTCAGAAGCAGTTACCAGGCCTGTTTTCCAAGGCACCCCTGGGTGGGTTTGAACTGCCAATCTTTCGGCTAATAGTGAGCACTTAACCGTCTGTGCCACCCAGGGACTGCTTAAATGAATGCATAGTTTTGATTATTTATTTTTCCTTTCTACATTATCTATTGAGCATTTTCCCATGTCATTTACAATTCCTCAGGGATGCCAGCTGCGGAATGTTCATTGCATTCTGTTCTGCGGTTTATCTAATCAGTCTCCAATTGTTTAGACATTTGGATGCTTCCAGGATTTCTCGATTATAAACAATGTATATAAGCAATGCTGCTGTGAACATCTTGTCCGTAAATCTTTGTTTCTACTCTGATCTTCAGGGCGTATGGGTGCTGACGATCCCTAGGACAATTGTGCTTCTTTCTTATATTTCTACCAATTTTTGCTTTGCTGAATTTTGCTTTACTGATTATACAGTTCATAAGGTCTCCTGGCTGACTTGATTTCATTCTTCCCACCGCTACCGCTAACCCCAGGCAACCACGCATCTTTTGGTTTATTATTTCCTTTTGAAGTATCTTAAAAAAAAAAAAAATCAACCTTAAGTTGATTATCTCCCTTTTGCCTCAAATTTCATCCTGTATTATAGTAATGTTGCCACCCTCACTTTCTTTTCTGTTTGCTCTTGTTTTATATTTGAACATTCTTTTCTTTTTAGTCTCTCTGTTACTTTGTTTGGTATGTATCTCTTGTAAGTAGCACACAATTTAAAAAAAACACTTTTTTTTTTTTTTTTTGCAAACAAGTCTTTCTGCTTTATGGGGAGGCTAAATGGTTTGCATTTATTATTGGAGCGGATGTGTTTGGGTTTTGGTCATCTCGTTTTATGCTTTGTGGCATTTATGTTTCTCTGTTATTTCTTTTATTTTGTTATTTTAGTGACTGTTATGTTCGTTTGTATTGTTTTCATTGATATAGAATTTACTAATCCTGATTTCAATTTTTCAGGTGGTTTCCTATAAAATTTTCAAATATCTTGTTTAATCTCCTCAACCAGACAGGTGGAAGCCCAGTGAGACTTGTCCCTGTCCTTTGAAATAGGGCACCAAGGTGGAGAAGCATCATCAGAAAAAAAATCAAAATTGAGAGCCAGGCAGACAGGAGCAGGAGGGCAGGAGGTTAGGGGGCAGCAGAGCAGGACCAGGGACACGGGAGGAAAGATGCCAAGTGGGCAGGGGGGTGGATGCTGGAAGCTGGGGGAATTTTCTCCTTCATAGGCAACATGTTTTCTCTGTCTAAATGTTTATAGGAATCAGTTTTATTCTTGGCTTTATTTGGGTGAGGGTCACTTGTCATTAGTTATGACTGGAATCAACCAGACTGGGATTGACTCTCAACATGTATTAGCTACGGTATCTTGGGCAAATCGCATTTGTTCTCTTTGAATAGGTTGGTAATAGCACCTAAGTCATACGGTTTTTTTTTTTTTTTTGGTAGGGATTAGCTGGGATAAGACATGTAATATTTTAGCACAGTGGCTCATACTTGGAAAATATTCAATAAATGTTAGATGTTACATGATGGTTGTGAAACCATTTAAGTGTTTATGTGTATCTGGAGGGCTGGGAATATTTTTATCTATTACTTGCCTGGAGATATGAAATAATTGAGCTATTTAAAAAATTCAGGAGAGATAGGTGGAAAGAGAAGTGGAAGTGAGAGAGAGGGTTAGGAGAACAGCAAGCTTTCAGGAAGAGGAGTGCCAGGCTATGGGCAGGAAGAGGGAAGTGGGTATAACAGTAGGTACCTTGGAGAGTTCCCCAGCCAACCAGTTAGTTTGTGTTTGGCAGACAGGGCTCTTCAGGGCACAAGGGTGAGCAGGATACTGGATCTACAGGGAGAGGTGCTGAGGGAAGTCCCAAGGTAGACTCAGTGAAGAGTAGGGACCTGTTATCCTTGGAGTCAGACATGTTCATGAATGGAATGAGGAAGTTCCAGAGTCATTTCTGAACAAGCTGTACCCTTGCCTGAGTCCCTGTGATAAGGCACTGCTGGGGGCAAGGTACCTACAGAGAGCAGAGAGGGAGGGACAGAAGCGTACACAGGCACAGTCTTTGCAGCTTTGGTGGAGTCACCTTATAGACCCACATTTTCCCACATTAAAGCCAATCATTTGCCTTCGAGTCCCTCAGGTCGCTGGGTTTGCACTTGACTACTAACCTCCAGGTTAGTGGTTCAAACCCAGCCAGTGGTGCCGTGTAGGAACGGCATGGAAACCTGCTTCCATAAAGATTATAGCCGAGAAAATCCTAGGGAGCAGTTCTTCTTCTGTTATACATAGTGTCACCATGAGTCGGAACTGATTTGATGGCAGTGGGTTTTGGCTATTCATCAGATGATGGACATATGGGTTGTTGACACTTTTGGCTATTATGAACAATGTTCCTGTGAACATTCATGTACACGTTTTTGTGTGAACATATGTTTTCATCTCTCTTGGGCATATACCTAGTACTTGAATTACTGGGTCATATGGTAACTCCATGTTTAACTTTTTGAGGAACTGCCACTTTTTCCCAAAGCAGCTGCAGTATTTTACATTCCCACCAGTGATGATGGAAGGCTCCAATTTCTCCACATTCTCTTAAATACTTGTTATTGTCTGACCCTCCTCTTCAAATGGGCCCTGGAGTGAGGCTACCTGGAAAAGAGCAAGGGCTGGCTCCTGGGGCCTGGGCTGGGAATGTGACTTTGAGGGAAACCCACATGTTTCTGGCCCATCCCTCCCATGGCAACTGAGTCATTGCCCGGATCCTGGGGTGAATTGCCTGGCAGTGGGGCGGGCTGAACCAGCCACCGCAGAAGCCAGCATTAGACTTGACTGCTCCCACCCCCGGCCCTATGTGGCTGGGCTTCCCTTGAAGCAGCTATTTCTGGCTATTTCGGCTCCAGGGATGAGCAGCAGTGGGTGGAAAGGGTAAAATTGCTCAATGGGGCAGTTTTGGAAGCACAGTGCAGTGAGAGAAGAGAAGAGAGAAGAGCCATGGGGTTGCTTTCTGAGAGCACTGGCCCTCCAGGTGGTGTCTGAGCAGAGGGCCATGCCTGCTGCAACCCTGGCAACACCCTGAGGAGGAGGGAGGGCTAGGGAGGGGCCAAGGAGCTGGCTTGACCAGGCTGCAGGTGATGGACCCTGTGAGACACTGGGCAGAGCAGATCCGGGGTCCAGGGAGGAAGCAGATGGAGTCAGTGTGGGTGGGCTTTTTCATGGGAGTGTTGCAGCTGGGGACAGGCCACCAAGGTGCTTGGAATCAGGGGTGGGGTCTGCCTAGGATGGGGATACAAAGGAAGACAAATAGGAAGGGCTTGAGCCCAGGGTCTGGAGTCAGCCCCAGAGCTGCCACTTATTTGCCATGTGACCTCAGGCTCAGTGTTAACTTCTCTGTGCCTCAGTGTCCTGATCGGTAACCTACAACAAGCCACTACAATGACGGTTAGCTACTGTTGTCTTTGTTACCATGTGATGTTTTGCAATGCTGAACCTTATTGGCAATAGTCTTAACCTTTCTTTTTGCCAGCAATGAGGCTTTCTTCACCCTAAAATCCATATCTATCCTGCATGCCTCTCTGATTCCTATGTTCCCTTCCCTGGGTCCTTGTTTGGCACCATTTTAGCAAAGTGGTGACAGGTTCAGTCTTTGGAACAAGCCACACCTGCATCCAAATCCCAGCCATGTGCCCTTGGGCAGATCATTTTCACATGTTCTATCCTGAAACTCAGTTTTCCCTTCTGTAAACTGGGACAGTAATAGAAGATAGTTAATTAATAACCAAGCCAAACCTGTTCCCATTGAGTTGATTCCAACTCATAACAACCCTATAGGACAGAGTAGAACTGCACCATAGGGTTTCCAAGGAGCAGCTGGTGGATTTGAACTGCCAGCCTTTTGGTTAGCAGCCAAACTCTTAACCACTGTGCCACCAGGGCTGGAATACTGATGGATACCGAGGAAAGGCATTTACTCATGCATCTCCACACAAAATCCATGCTCATTGCCTTTCAGTCCTTGAGTAACTCTCCTGGTGAGACGTTGTCTGTGGCACGACACTGAGAAAAGTCCCATAACCCCAAGAGCAAGCAACTCTGGTCCTCTGGAGCATTTTCCCCTTCCTCCTTTCCCTCCCTTGTTCATTCACACAATAGGTCTTTACTGAGCACCTGCTGTGTGCCAGGCTCCATGCTGGGCAGTGGGAATATCAGTCAATGAGATGGACAGAATTCCCATCCTCATGGAGCCCAGGAAACTAAATACCTAAACAATCAATATATACTAATCAGCCTGTAATTACACTTCACCATAAGTACTGCTATAAAGTAAAAATGCAGAGCATTGTGGGAGAGAAGAATTTGGGTGACTCAATTGAGACTGGGATGATCGGGGAAGGCCTCTCTAAGGAGGTGACATTTTGGCTGGAATCTGAAGAATGGAGAGGAGTTTGCCCTCTCCAGAATGGGAAGGAAGAGGACTTCAGGTGCAGAAACCTTTGTGTGTAAAGGCCGCGAGACTGGGAGCTCAGTTTTTGTTTTGTTCCAGGAAGTGAAAGAAGCCAGCGTGGTGAAAGCAAAGAGTGATCTGGGGAGGGTGGTAGGATGTGGTGCAAAGCAGGGGTGGGGAGGGACAAGGGCTTGATCTTGCAGCACTGTGGAGCCCTCGTTGCTGGACACGGCAGGAGAAGGAGCCAGAGGGGAGGGAGGAGGCCTGGGCAAGTGGATATCCCACCAACGTGACGGTGCAAATCCTGTGACCAGGTGGCTGCAGCTCAGCCTCAGGGCACCCCTGGGAAGATGTAGCTTGCCCAAGGTCTACCTCCAGTGAGCAGACCCCCATCTTAAAAAAAAAAAAAAAAAAAAAATTTTTTTTTTTTTTAGTGTCCCATTAATGCCCCCAGAGCAGGAACAGGAACTATACCTGTGGTTGCCTGTCACCAACCACCTAGGGTTAGACAGTCTGCTGTGGGGGACAGAGTGGGTCAGGTGCCAGAGGAAACACAAACTTGTCAGCAATGCTTTCTCCTGCAAAGGCAGCCGCCACCAGCTTCCTGCCTAGAGGGGCTGGCTCAGCCTCACTCCCTGCAGCTGGAGAGGAGGGAGCAGATGGCCCAGCTTGGCCCGGATTCCGGCCATATTGCCGGGGAGGTGTGGGTGGAGTTGGGGGGGCATCGGCACCAGGAGCTGGGATACATGAGTGAGGAGGGCTGGAGCCCCTTGGTACCTTCTCCATGGGGTCTTGCCTGTGTTGGAAGGCTAGGGGACATCGGCGGTGGCCTTGAACCCGGTGTGCTCAGAGCTCCCTGGAGAGGCAGTTTCTATTATGGCCCGTTTGAGAGCTCTTGAGAGATGCAAGATGTTGGTGGCTTCATGAAAATATCCCAAGCACCCAGCACAAGATGAGACACGAGGCAGTAGCTCAGCGATCTTTTTTTTTTTTTAATAATAAATGATAATATTAGCTCTCGGGCATCATCTCACTCAATTCTCACGGCACCCTATTTTATAGACGAGCACACAGAGACAAAGTCATTTGCCTAAGGCCACAGCTAAACAAATTGCAAGAACAGATGGATCACTTTGACAAGCCCATGATCAAGCCTGGGAGTTGGCACTTTGGGGGCAAGGAGTAGGTGTGGGCAAACAGGAGAGGTGGTGGGTGCTCCTGGCTAGAGGAGAGAGCATGCCCCCTCCTGGCTTTGTGTGCTCCCTGAGTTCTGGTTGATCCCTTAGACCCCAAGCCAGTTCCCTTTACTGTGGAAGGTGCTGGAGAGCAAGAGATGAACCTAGAAAAATAAGCAGACAGGGTCTTCAGGAGATGCCCTTCACATACACCGTGATGAGAATGGTGTCCCCTGGAATTGTGCAAGGTGGTAGTTCTGTAGTAGGGACCACACCATGCAGGACCTGGAAGGCCAGGAGTTGGCAGACCTTTTCTGTGGAAGTAGAAATTCTGGCTCATGAATATTAAGGGCTTTTTAGAGATGAGAATGATTTGTCCCCCACCTTGGGCTGAAAAAACTGTCCAACGTTGGGGTAACTACATGTCTTGGGCTCCCATGCAGCATGGAGAGCACCCCAATAATTACTGCACACAAATGCTGTATTTGGAAGCTGGTGCTTAGTCTCTTTCTCAAAGAGTGTCTCCTGGCCAGGAAGCCTGCTTTACAACCCACACCTATGGCATTTGAATCCTTACCACATGTGAGCCGGACCTTGTAAAAATACATCCTGGACAGGGGCGTAGTGGCTGCTTCTGCTGTCCTGAAGGCCACCTTCCAGGCCCAGGTCACCACAGTGGCCCTCAGAAAGGATGGGTCTTGGTGATCAGTGGGTTTGCAATAATCTCCTCACACGGTCTTGAGGCTGAGCCCAGCGACCAGATCATTCATGGCCCCACAAGAGGGACCTGTGCACAGCCAGAGGTCATCACTGGAGGGCTGGTCTGCTTTGCTAAGAGACAGAGAGGTCTTGATGATGCCTTGATGGTCCTTAGAGTGAAGTCATCATGATGATGATTAGGTCAAGGTCTTAGATGAGTTCTTGAGGCCCTACTGTGTGCCAGACCTTGGGTATAGAGTAGTAAGTACCAAGTCAATGTCCTGCCCTCTTGGGGCTTAGTGTGTAGTGGGCAGACAGAACCAAAGCCCATAATTATCCAAATAGTTATGTAATTATAATTGCAATAAGGCTATGAATGAGATGTACATATCAGGGGATGTGCCCTATTCTGGGGAGTCAGGGAAGAAGGCTTCCTTGAGGAAAGGATGTTTGAGCTGAGACCTAAAAGATGAGAAGTGAGGCAGGTGTGTGTGTGTGTGTGCATGTTTGTGTTGAAGATGGATGGATGGATGGGTAGATGAATGGATGTGTGGTGGATAAATGATTGAACCTTCAAGCAGTGGGAACACGTTATACAAAAGCTGAGAGGCCATAATATCATGTTTAGTGCTTCTGTTTGACCTCCTAGTTCGTCGTATAGTACCTGGGATCTTAAAAGCTTGCAAGTGGTCATCCAAGGTATAACAATTGGTCTCAATTCACCTGGAGAAACAGAGGAAAAAAGAGAATCAGGAGTAGGAGGAGAAAATGGAATGTATGGCTAATTGCCTCCATGAACAACTGACTCCTTTGCCATGAGACAAGAGCTAGATTGTGCCTGGCTACCATTACTGAACGTTTTGATCAAAGATTCTATAGAAGAATCCTCATCAAAAGGGGGAGAACGCAGAACAGAATTTCAAACTCTCATAGAGTCCAGGCTTTCTGGAGCCACTGAGGCTGGGTGAACCACCAAACCAGTGCCCTGAGATAATCTTTCAATCTTAAACCAAAAATATGCCCTGAAGTCTTCTTCAAACAATAGCTTAATTAGTAAAGAATGTTTGCCTTGAACATTGTGCTCTTTTAAGAACTATCTATATGGGATCAAATTAACAACAGCCACTCAAAAGATGAGACAGGAAACTTAGGGGACAATGAGTTTATGTTAATGGTGAAGGAACAATTTGGAAAAGGAGGGTGAGAATGGTTGTACAACTTGAAGAATGTAATCAGTGTCGCTGAATGTAAACAATGTAGAAATTGCTGAATTGGTGAGTGTTCTGCTGTGTATATTCTCAACTACAACAACAAAAAAAGCTGAGAGGCCTGAGGATGTGTGGTGGCTCTGTAAGCTGAACAAAGACCATTGTGGAAGGTGTTGGAGTTCAGCAAGCGAGGCTGGAGAGGTGGGCAGGCAGAATCACTGTGTGCTGCTGAGCAGGGTCCACACCGCGTAGCTTCTGGCTAAGCTCACTTCACAGACCACCATGTGAATGGTGGCAGGGATCACATCATGCAAGACCTTGAATGTCATAGTAAGAGATTTGGAATTTTATTTCCAGGGCAGTGGGGAGCTGAGGAAAGGTTTTAAGGAGTTTGTGACAAGGCTAATTTCCATTTATTATGTCCCAAAGCAGCACTGTCCAATAGAACTTCCTGTGAAGACGGAAATATTTTATTTCTTCATTTTCAACACAAGTAGGCTTATGTGACTACTGACTACTTGGATGTAGCCAGAGCACCTGAGGAACTGAAGTCTTAATTCGTATTAATGGAATTGAAATGGCCACATGTGGCTAGTGGCTACTGTAAGATGGGGCAGCTCCAAAGGGTCTGAGCCTGAATCAAACAAAGTCCTCCCACACCTAACCCCCAGGGCAGCAATGCACCTGGGACAAGCCTACTGGAGAGGCCCAGTCTTGCTGGGAGGCTGGGTGGAGGCCTCAGCCTCTCTTCCAGCTGGAAGCTGGGCCTAGTGAGGGTGGAGCTTAGAGGTCACCCCCACCCCCACTGCTTCTGAGGCCTCGTGGATCTGCTCCCCCTCCTCACTAGTGTCCTTTCTACTAGCACCCTGGGGGTTGCTGACTGGGTGGATGGCCTTCTCCCTACCCTTCACAGCTCACTCCTAGATTGTTCCCCCTCAGCAAAGGGAAATTCACAGGAAACTACCTCAGCCTGCCTCATACGTGAATAACGTACCATACTGTGGACAGGGGTCCAGAGTGGGCACTAGGGGCATGCACTTTGGTTCATGTTTTGGGAGGAGCTGGACTTGGTGGGGTGGGGGGTAGCTCAGAGGAGCCTGCTCCTCACATTTGCAGGATCCAGGGAGCCATCCCTGGCTTTGGCCTGTGCCACAAGGGCCTCAATGTAAGCCAGCTTGAATGTCTCAGCTTTGTCCACTGGCCCCACAAACAGCTACCCCTTGGTCACTCCCTGGTCCAGGAGTATGCCATAACTGCATTAGAAGCTAGATGAGGAAGAGGTCTGTGCAGGCCCTGCAGGTAGGCTGGGGCCCTTTGGACCAGAAAGGTAGGGGTGTGGTCTAGAAGAGGAACCTTGGCTCTGGTGGGTTCACCTTGTTGGCCCCATGGGCTTCTCACTCCATGAGGGGAAGTGCGGCTGAGGCCGGCCAGAGAGGGTCTTACTAAAGCAGGGGTCCCAGCTGACAAGACTGGGAAAGGGGCCACAGGGCTGGG